>NC_047091.1:176869994-181669994 GCF_902459505.1 Geotrypetes seraphini | reverse complement strand
AGCCTGGAAGCCCACTTATTATTCAGTGGGCATACCAACACCTGCAGGTGATCTCTGCAGTGCATATTATGGGAGTAGACAATGTCCAGGCCGATTACCTCGGCAGGCAGACCTTAGACTCTGTGAGAATCAGTTATCTGCAGCAGCATTCCAATCCATCGTTCTTCAGTGGGTTAGGCCAGATATCCTGATGGTTACGGTGAGAAACAAGAAGGCAGACCATGTCTTCAGTTGAAGACCTGAGCATAGATCCAATAAGCCTGCCACAGTCTCTGCATACACTAAGGCATGGGAGATGTTTCAATACTGGTGCTTGAAAGAGACCATAGAGTGTTTTGTGCTCTGATCGTGTTGGTAGCTTTTCTCCAAGCATGTCTCGACAAAGGCCTTGCAAGTGGCATCACTCGGTGGTCCAAATGGCAGGGCCTCTTGTGCTTAGAGCCCATGGACACACACCCTGGCTTCTCATCTAGACATTGCCAGATCCCTAAAGGGTCCTGAAAAGGATACAGTAGTCAAAAAGTAGGGCTTGCCTGAGGTCTTCCCCCTGTTTACCTAGCCAACTCGTAGATTGCTCTGACTTGTGGTGGCTTTTTCAGCTGCGTTCCAGTTCCTGAAGAAGGAGCCTTTGGCCCTGAAACTGTGCCCAGTAGGACCTGTGTGAACTCAGGATTGCTTTTCAAGAACTGCATTATGGCGAATCCTGTTATCGTATGAGGTCTCTTGAATATGACTCCTACGCATCAAGCTAAGTACTTGGAGCTCAAATCACATTGACTTGTTATGCCCCGGGTCTGCGGGTTTTGACGTTACAGGGGTACTACAAGCCTTGTGAAATTACTGAACTTTTTGTGTGTGATTAACACTTTATGGCACTGTTGTTGCACTATGCACACATGAGCGCTCCTATGATGGTGTGCTGCTGGTGTACTGAAAGTTGCCGGCTTTTTTGGAAGCATTAGCTCTGCTTTCATAGCAGTGCGTGGAGCTTACACCCTCACACTGAGGGCGCTCACTTTCACTGATTAAATTTATTGAACAAAAATTCAGTTGTTTCCTTTTTACAAGGCTTGTGGAACCTCAGACAAGCCCTATTTTTTGACTATTGTATCTTTTAAGGACCTTTTTCCTCGTTTGGAGATCCCTAAAGGGGGCACTAAGGCTCAGATCTGCAGTGAAACAACTGTTTGTCATGGAACCGTCACAATAGCACAGAGAACAAATTGATGTAAAGTTCAAATGATTACTACCAAAGACCTCAAACACCCAAGACATTACTTAATTGTTTTTTTGTGTCCTTACAGGGGTGATGTGTTCATCACTGGTCTTGTATTAGTTTCATCATTTTTGACAGGCTTACAATTAACCATTAATAATGGAAAAATCTTATAAAGAAGAGGACTTAATTTAGGCCAGACAGCTACCCAGACGTTTGACTCCAAGTTTCCTCAGGGGCTGTGTCTCTTCAGTCAGTAACACCTCTGCCTAAACTGAAACAACTGCATTTGTATTTAATGTGAAAATCCCAACTGTTTATATAATATTTTCATATAAATTTATTCAATTTTCCCAAAAATTATCTTAAAATTTTTATTTTCTATATTCAAAATCACCCTCTTTAATGTAAACCACATTCCAATTTTGAAGAATATATATCTCCCCTTTTTTCTTTGAAAAAGACAAAATCCAATGTCTTGCTGATTCCAGCAAGAGATGTAAAGAGCACCTTAATGTGTCTTTCAAACTAGAAACATAATGCTAACTTTAGTTGATAAATCATTGAACACTCTTGTTTAATTGCCATGCTCATTATAAAATGAAGTTGCAAAGTTTAAATTGAACGCTAACAGTAGCTAATAGAAAAAATAACGCTGACAGCGGCATTGGCAAAAATCAGCTGATACACCCAGAGAGAGGTTGCCGCTATTGAACAGAAAACTATGGCCTAGATCAGTGGTTCCCAACCCTGTCCTGGAGGACCACCAGGCCAGTCGGGTTTTCAAGCTAGCCCTAATAAATATGCATGAGAGAGATTTGCATATAATGGAAGTGACAGGCATGCAAATCTGCTTCATGCATATTCATTAGTGAACCACTGCCTTAGATTGAAAAAGCCACTTAGTAGAGAGGAACCTACTTTTACTTTTAGAATGAAACACACTAGGCTTCATAGCCATGCTCCTTGCAGTAGAAAAATTGCAAACAATTAAATTTAACACCGGCAACCGCTCCTGCTGAAATCAGCTGGTAGTTCAAGAAAGTACAACCATTATTACATAAAGAGCTGCGGCTCAAACTCAATAGATAATTAAATGCATTGTTTACTACGCTTACACAAAAAGCTTTAAAATATAGGAACTTTTTGACTTTGAGGTGAGACATGTACGTCGCTCTACCAACACCAAACAAAAATAACCTGTGGCTGGATTCAAAATGGTGGCAGGATTTAAACCCGACGCTGGCAGGGGATCAATCACAGCCGCAATGGCGTCTTGATTCTCTAACCTGCTGTCCTATTATACTAAAAAAGGAAATTCATCATGCTTTTTAAAAAAAAAACCAAAAAAAAAAAACCCAATTAGTGTGCATAACAGAGTGCTGCCTTTCGAGATTGTCCCAATGCTTATACACTTCTACAAAGCTCTAAATATAAAGCAAAAAACCTAAACTTGCGCACAGGGCAGGCAGTGAGTCACCCTGCAACAATGTATCATTCACATTTTGACACATTTAAACACAACCTGCCTTAATCTCATTCCAAAGATGATTATTTAAAGAGGTAGTGTCCCTATCTAAACCACATAGGATAAAAAATTGATAGCTCTTCCATTTAAATACTGAAAAAAATGAGAAACCCTATGTTCTAAAGACTTGTTAATCCATCTCTGCTCTGTGTCGTGAACTTATCTCTATTCCCTCCTCTTTTATTGAATTCCTCAATGTCTATTACTACACAGCGTAAATCTGAGAACTTGTGGTTGTGATCACAGCAATGTTGGATTATGGGTGCCTCCATTCTTTTACATTTTAAATTGGATCTGTTCATTTATCCTGATTCTCAGGCCTCGTTTGGTTTTTCCTGCATACACTTTTTGGCATGGGCACACTATGATGTATATTGCAAAACTTGTGTTACAATTGCTCAGGTGCTTCAAATTGTAGGTTCTGCCATCCACAGGATTCGTGAAGGCTTTGATCTGCATGGTGTTTTCACAACACTTACAGCATCCGTATTTGAAATGTCCAGAGGTCACAGATGTTTTTCTGACCACTGGTACAAGTAATGGACTTAAAATTTAAATTGCAAACCCCTCTATAAGCTGGTCTTAGTGTTTATAGTTTCAAACACAGGATGTTTGCACAATTTCCAATTATTTTTTAATGATGCTCCTCTAGAGTTGGACTTGCGTTGAACATCCAGATCTTTTGTTTTCCCGGTCCTGTGACACACTCAACAAACGTTCTCTGATTAAATTTGGCTCTATAATAGGCTTTCGTTAACAATTTTCTATTATCCCAGGACAAGCAGGCAGCATATTCTTGACTGATGGGTGACGGCACCGACGGAGCCCCGGTACTGACAATTTTAGAGTGATTGCACTCTAAGAACTTGGAAAGTTCTAGCAGGCCGCAACCGTGCGAGTGCCCTTCCCCCCCCCCCCCCCCCCGACGGAGGCGCGCGATCCCCAGTTTCTTAGTTTCCGCGGAGCTAAGAAGACACGTTCTTTTCAACGGCTGTTGAAAATATTTTTTTGTATCGCCTTCCCCGCTCGCGAAAACCCTGTGAGGAAAAAATATTTCCTTTTTCTTTTTCTTATTTTATTGTTTTCAAAAAAAAAAATCCTTTTTTTATTTCGGTTTCGCCCCGGTGGAGCCTGTTGCCACCATCGAGGACTCGGCAGATTATCCCATAGGGGGCAGCAGAGCACTCTGGAGAAGGGGGAAGAATTGAAAACCTGGAATGGATTCCTTCTACATGGCTTATGAGCATGGGGATAATTCCTACTATCCAGAATAACACACCTATCAACTAGAAACGATATTTGCAAGATAAGAACCTAATTTCTTTTTTCAGTTGTTTAAATGTCCATTTTTCACCTCTGATGGTGTCCCCTCTGCCTCTTTGTTTTTGCTTCTCACAGTAGAAGGGACCAGTACAGGTTTGACACTCTGCTCAATCTTGCATGGGTTAATGCCATTTTCATTCTCTAACCTTCTGTTAACCCTTTAGGTTTTTGCTTGTATAGCTTAATTACATGAAATTTGCATATACTTATGTCCTAAATTATCTTGTAAATGCTACTCTAAGGCCCTTTATAATTGGTCAACTATATTCCCAAATCCGGGAGCTCAATTTTTGTTTAGCACTTAAAACAGTCCTAATCAGCTGTACCAGTGTATTCAGGTGAACAATACACAGCTTTGTTATTTTTCTCTCTTCCTAAAGGGTAAACAGCATGATTAGAACGTTTCAGGTATTCAGATATCACCCTGCATGCCACATGAGTTCGTTGAATTTCTAATTGAAATTGAGTTGTGTATGCTCTAAAAATTGAAACTTTGCTTTTTAAATTATAGGGTTTTATGAGTTATTGATTCCATGATTCAGGAGTGAGAACTGCATTAAAACTTCAGTTGTGCCATTAAACATTGCAGATTGCTATATAATTTTGAGATCATTGTGCATGGGGAATAAACAATTTCAAATAAATGACATTAGAATGATTTCTATAAAATGTGTGGGCTGATAAAATTGGGCTGGTGCTTTTGGGCATCAGAAAAATGCATTTAGGAGTAGGACTCCATTATTAGTCACAATGTTGTTTTTTTTTAGTTTTTTTTAAATCCAAGTTTAGCACATCATCCGTCCCCATTGCTTTGTCTACCTTTATTTTAGCTAGCTCCTCATGAACACAACTCTCTGAAAATCTATCAGGGTCTATCTTTTCTGGATAGAACTTCGCATACCAAGCAAACAAAAACAACTTTGGCTAGACACTACATTAATAAAGCTAGACTGACCTACAACGCTTTTAGAAAACTCATAAAAACTGCCTTATTCGATAGATATATCACCTAAACAAAATCTTCACCAAACACTTTTTTCTTGTTTCGTTTTCCCAATAGGCCCCCTCTGAAATCCTAATCAAACTGTATTTTGTAATTCGGGAACCTTTCATCTAAATATGTCCCCTCTGAAAATTCCGAACAAACTGTATATTGTAATTTTCGCTGTATTTTTTTGTAATTCGCGACCTTTTCCTAACAGGTCCCCTCTGAAAATTCTTAAGAACATAAGAAGTTGCCCCCGCTGAGTCAGACCAGAGGTCCATCTTGCTCAGCGGTCCGCTCCCGCGGCGGCCCATCAGGCCTAGTGCCTGAACAGTGGTCCCTGATTAATTTTGTAACTTACCTCTAATCCCATTCCTATAATCTACCTTTACTCTTATCTGTACCCCTCAATCCCTTTGTCTTCCAAGTACCTATCCAAAGCTTCTTTGAACCCCTGTAGCGTGCTCCTGTTTATCACATCCTCTGGTAGCGCGTTCCATGTATCCACCACCCTCTGTGTGAAAAAGAACTTCCTGGCGTTTGTTCTAAGCCTCTCCCCTTTCAATTTCTCTGAGTGCCCCCTTGTACTTATTGATCCCCTTAATTTGAAAAATCTGTCCCTGTCTATTTTTTCTATGCCCTTCATGATCTTGAAGGTTTCTATCATGTCTCCTCTAAGTCTCCGCTTTCCCAGGGAGAAAAGCCCTAGCTTTTTCAGTCTGTCAGTATATGAGAGGTCCTCCATGCCCTTTATTAGCTTAGTTGCTCTTCTCTGGACCCTCTCAAGTACCTCCATGTCCTTCTTGAGGCACGGCGACCAGAACTGAACCCAGTACTCCAGGTGCGGGCGCACCATAGCACGATACAGTGGCAGGATGACTTCCTTTGTCCTGGTCGTGATACCCTTCTTAATGATACCCAACATTCTGTTTGCTTTCCTTGTATATTGTAATTTTCGCTGTTTGTTTGTAATTCGTGACCTTTTCCAAACAGGTCCTCTCGGAAATTTCTTAGCAAACTGTATATTTTATCTTTTCGCTTTCTTAAAATTTCTGTACTCTGTATTTCCTCTGACTATCTGCATATTGTAACTCGCTGAATGTCCAGCTCTCTTGAATGTAAACCGCCTAGAAGTTGCAAGATTGTGGCGGTATAGAAGAATAAAGTTGTTGTTATTATTATTACTCCTCCAACCCTATTCACGTTTGTCTTCTACGGTCAGTTCCCGGTGTGTCAGCCATGAACACAAAATAGAAATATCTGTTAAGCAATTTGGCCTTTCTTTATCAGGTTCTACATATTCCTCCCCTTCAAAATATAGGCCTATGCACATATGGTTCAACGTATGCTTTCGTGCCATGTGTGAGGCAAAGTTCTCCATTTGTCCCAGTTGCAGGCCTAAGCTGAAGCAGGTGTCCACATGGTTATAGCCTATGGAGGAAATTGGAGGGGTTCTCCAGAAGTGGAATTTGTAGATTTCTGCAGTCAGAGCCAAGGTCTCCCATCTCTAAAACCCCTTTCCTTGTACTTTTTGTACTACAGGGATGTTGTCACAGGCAGGTGTTTTTGTTTTTTTTTAAGGGGGGGGGTTAATTCTTTATTCATTTTCAATAAGTGCAATACAAATTAAATACATTTTATATTTAAGATATCACATAATACTCTTTCAAAAAACAAATCAATCTATATCCCTCCCCCACCCTATCCCATAACTATTATAAATTTTTAATTTAATAATCAAATCTTCAAAAAGCTCATTATGATATACATTTCATATCCATAAGAGATAATAAGCACTAATAAAGAAACCCATATATTAATTTTACAAGAATTCAGAGAATCATTTAAAAATAAATCCACCCTCCCTCCCTCCCCCCCCTGGATGTGCACATAATATATCAATAAAAATCAAATCTACAATAAATCAACAAGAGACGTCAATGGACCCCATATTAACTTTAAATTTTTTTGCAATTTTGCTGGCAGCATCCATCTTGGATTTTAAACCATCTTATTTTTCTAAAGCTTCTATCTGCCTCAAAACCCTTCAATTTTACTTAAAATCAATAGAGAAGGACCGGTTACGTTGGATGGATGGCTGAGGAGCATCCATGTCCCGCATGCAGTGGAGCACTCGGGAGGGGCAGGAGCCTTGGGCTTGGCCTCCTTCAGGGCTGGGAAGCTGCAGGATGCATGATCACAAGGGAGGAGACACTTTCCAGAGCCCCATGAAGGTGCATTGGTTAAGTGCAGGCATTTTAGCTCAGAGCTGAGGAGGACCTGTAGGAGTTCGCTGCTGGGGTCTTTGAGACCCCCAGTAAAAGGCTTCACCCCAGATTTTGTGAGCCTTTTGTTCACCTTATGATTGTTAATCGAGTCAAGTTTCATTTTTTTGAAATTGACCCGGTGTATAAATTTAAAGTTTAGTTTAGTTTGAATACCTATTTGAACTACCGAGGGTCCTCAGCGTCTGCGTGTGACAGGGGCGGTGGTGCAGGGGATCTCCCCTCAGCATGCGCCCTGACTGGATGAGGACATGGCTGGACCAGGATGTTCAGTCTGACCTAGGCTGTGAGCATAGAAAGTCAGAATCTATACCATTATTGTACCAGGATGCAGTTTCTATGGCAAAGTCTGGTTCTCTGCACAGGAACAGCGGTCCAGAAGCAGTAGTGGCTCTGGACCAGGGAGAAGACACCACAGTGCACAAACTGTTTATAGCCTCTGCACTCTTGGGCATTTTCTCTACCTCGCCTGATAATTGAAGCTGGAAGTTCCTCTAGCTGCCTCGGCGCAGTACTCATTTATGAGAGGCTCAGTATCCAGACATCATAAAGCTGGTCATGTACCAGTGGGAGTCGCCAGAGGGGTCCCTGCAAGTTTGTCCAAACTTCACCCTATGGCTCCTGATTTCCAGCAGCTGTTTGTTCAGCTGAAGGTGGATTTGCTGGCGGTGCAGGTCACCAAACAGTCATCTTTACCTAGAGAAGGAGGTGTGATATTAAAGAATACTCAGGACTGAAGTTGATGCGGTCCTCAAGAGATAATTTGTAGCGTTGACCCTAGGGATTAAGGTAGCAGCCTCTGCTTCCTTTGTTGCAAGTGCTTTCCACATCCAACTGTCTAGAGTTCTAGCCTTGGAGGAAGACAAACCTCCAATTGTGGGGGGTGAATTATATAGCAGACACTCTACTGTATGACATCAATCATGAGCAAGTTGTCAGCCTATGCTATCACTGGCCAGCAGATGCTCTGAATCAGATGGTGGGCAGGAGATTCAGCCTCAGCCACACTGAGTAGGCTTTCCTTTCAGGGGCAGATGCTGTTTGGCAAGGGTCTAGAAGACCCATTGCCCTGAGGCCTTACCGGATAGTAGACCCCAGACAACTCTGGGTCCGGGGATGTGGGAATTTTCAAAGCTTTCAAAGATTCTGTCCTTATGCGGGAGGCCAAGCAAAGCAGAGGTCCTTTCAGGGGTTACGGCAGAGTATTAGCGAGGCAGGAGACAGCAAGCCCTGTGGCTCTCACTCCTTTCCAACCCCTAAGAAAACACTATGCTAGGACAGGGGCCAAGCCTACCCCCCCCCCCCCCCACACACACACACACACACACAGGGCAGACTATCGGTCTGGGCTCAGATTGGTGCAGACCCATTGGGTCCTAGAAGTTGTTCAAGAATTACAAAATTGAGTTCTGCGGTTGGCTATCCAGAGAGAGCCCTCAGTTCAGGCAACAGTGCAAAGGCTACTGGATCTTCGTGCCATAGAGCCAGTCCTGGATGAAGAATCGGGCTCGGGCAGATACCCCATATACTTTATCGTGTCAAAGGCTTAGACAACTGGAGTCCAATTCTGGTCCTGGTCAGTCAGTACTACACTGAAAGTGCCACGTTTCTGTATGGAGACCATGTGACTGGTCATAGCGGCAGTGACACCGGGGGTATTTCTTGCCTTCGTCGATTTAACAAGTTTTCTCTATAGTCCCATTTTTCCAGCCCATGGGAGGAAGTTGCAGTTTCATGTGCTGGAACAACATTTCCAGTTCTCTGCACTCCCCTTCAGTCTAGCAATGGTACTTGCACCTTTTACCAAGGTCATGGTGGTGGTAGCAACCCACCTTCACAAGGTAGGGATCGAAGTGCACCCATATTTGAACGATTGGCTAATCAGAGCCTGATCCAGGGAAGAAGAATGGGCAGTTTCAAAATGGTTCAACTCCTCCAGGACCTAGGATGGATAATCAACTTCAAGAAGAATCAACTGGAGCCAACCCAGTATCTAGAGTACCTGGCAGTTTTGTTCAGCACATTCTTGGGTCAGGATTTTCTTCCACAGCCACACAGACTGAAGCTCCAGAAGATGATTTTGGACCTGCTAGAGAGTCAGGCTCCCAAGGCATGACTTTATCTGCATGTTCTGGGGTCAGGGGCACCAGCCATAGAGGTGGTCCCTTGGGTGAGAGTGTACATGAGACCACTCCAAGACTCTCCTCTCTCACTGATCTCCTCAGATGGACTCTCTTGATCAACCAATTACATGATTACCAGAAGGAAGGTACAGCCTGCAGTGGTGTTTACAAACAGCTTCCCTCTCAAGGGAAGATACTAACGTCCAATGCCAGCCTTTAAGGTTGGAGAGGTCATTGCAGCAGACAACCAGTTCAGGGTTGTTGGTCACTAGCTCAGCAGAAGTGGTCCATAAATCATCTAGAACTCAAGAGCCATTTGGCTAGCGCTACAGGCCCTAGAGAAGTCTTTGGAAGTCACAGGTCGAGTTTTCTCAGACAATGCTACAGCGGTGGCCTATGCCAGCAGGCAAGGAGGCACCAGAAGCACCCCATTAGTGCTTAGAAGCTCAACTTTTTTCTTTTGGTGAGCAGATGATCATTTGCAGGCTCGCAGCCACACACGTAGTGTTTGCAGGCAACTTTATCAGCCGGCAGACTCTCAACCCAGGGGAATGGCCAGTGTACCCCCAGGCATTCAGTTCTATTCGGCAGTGGGGGCTTCCACAGATGGATCGGATGGTCTTGATAGAAAACACAAAGGCAGCTCTTTTACACCTGAAGATAATGAGCCCGAAAGCGCAGAGTTGACCACGTTAGTTCAACCTTGACTGGAGAAGAGGCTCTTGTGTTTCCCCTGTGGCCTAGGCTAGGTAATCATTGCAGTATTATGAGTCATCTGGGGTTGGTAGTCCTGGTGGCTATCGTTTTGCCCCCACATATCATGCATGGTATGTGGACCTAGTTCACCTTCAGAGTGATGAAGGCCTCTGAACTGCCAGTTCAAGTGGATCTTCTCACTCAGGAACCGGTCCCTATAGTGCTGGGGTCTCAAAGTCCTTTCTTGAAGGCTGCAATCCAGTCGGGTTTTCAGGATTTCCCCAATGAATATGCATGAGATCTATGTGCATGCACTGTTTTCAATGCATATTCATTGGGGAAATCCTGAAAACCCGACTGGATTGCGGCCCTCAAGGAGGGACTTTGAGATCCCTGCTATAGAGAATATGGAATTCTTTGGGCTTACAGCATGGCTCTTGAGTGGACTGCCCTGATGAGCAAAGGTTGCTTGGACGCAGTCTGTGTGTCACTTAGAGCTAAGAAGCTCTCAATGATGGCAGCCTATGCTAAGGCCTGGAAGTCCTTTCAGCACTGTTCTGTGGATGATGTAGAGTCCTTATGATCTCCGATTTTGGTAGTACTGGGCTTTATGAAAGAGAGTCTTTAGAAGGGTCTGTTTTCAGATCGCTAAAAGTTCAAATAACAGGCCTTTCATGTTTCTAGGGAGGAAGAGGCTTTCTGGCCTCTCACTCAGATGTCACCCGGTTCATTAAAAGTGCTCGGTGGTTGCAGCTTCTGGTGCATCCCCCATTCCCATCCTGGAATCTTAACACTGTCTTGCAAGATCTCAATCGAGCTCCGTATGAGCCCTTACAGGAGGCTTTCCTTCTGGATCTTACAGTCAAGACAGTATTTTTGGCGGTGATTTTTAGAGATGAGTTTCTGAGTTAACAAGCCTTGTCCTGTAGGAAGCCGTTCCTTAAGATTGTGGATGCAGGACTTTCCTTACGAATGGTTCTGTCTGTCCTTACTGAAAGTACCGTGTTTCCCTGAAAATAAGACACTGTCTTGTCTTAATTTTGGGCCCAAAAAGGGCACTAGATCTTATTTTCGGGGATGTCTTATTTTTTCATGTATAATGATCCTCTCCCTTCCTCTCCTCCACCCCAATTCTTCCTATTTCCTTTCTCTATCCCACATGTACAGCATCTTTCCTCCCATCTCTTGTGCAGCAGAATCCTTGTAGCTTCTATCCCTCCCATCCCCCATGTAGCATTGATGACACAGCAGAGGAATGGCCAGGTGATAGAAGGCCACCAAGCAGCCTGTCTAGATTGCTGCCGACGCTGCCAGTTTGTTATAAGGTATTCATTTCTGTCTCGCAGTTCGGATGGGAGGAAGAGATTGGGGGGGCTGCTGCTGCTGCCAGCAACTAGGGCTTATTTTTGGAGGTAGGGCCTACCCCGAAAATCATGCTAGAGCTTATTTTCCGTGTAGGTCTTATTTTCGGAGAAACACGGTAGTCTGTCATTCACATCAATCAGGAAGTCAGTTTGACAACTTTACGGTGTTTAAGGAAAAGGATAGTGTTGCACCTGCTGTATGTCAAGTGAGTTCCAAGTTTATTTCAGCTTCATATACTGCTTATTGTACAGCCTAAGCAGTTTACATAAAATCATAGCTAAAAAATATACTTATAAAGGGAAGTTACACAGACTCTTTTTTTAAAATAATAAGGGAAACTTCACAGGAGACAAAAGGAAAACAGCAAGGGTTACATGATTTCATAAAATTAAAAAAAAATGGGAGGGAAAGGGAAAAACCATAAAGGAGTACAGGTAGGCTTAAAGTAAACTGATATCAAAATCTGAATCTTAAATCAGTCATCTTTAAAAAAAAAAAAAAAAAAATTTACGCCAGATTTAAATTTGGAGGCATACATTTCTTGCCCTATATTAGAGGGGGGAGAGTTCCAGACTGTGGGGGCCATACCTGATAAAATTGTCTTGAGAGTTGAATCATAAAATATCTGGGGAATTGCTAATAGCTGTTGCTGTGTCAATCAGAGCAATCTGGAGGTTATATGAGGGATCAAAACTCTATCTAGAAAAGCTGGCGAAAGGGCTGTTTTTATTTAGTAATAAACAGAATTTTAAATGTAATCCTGTGGGTGATGGGCAGCCAGTGTGCCTTTTTTAGGAGGCGGGTGATCATATTTTTTTGCTTTATAAATAATTTTAACGGCCGTGTTCTGTATTATCTGAAGTCTAATTTTCCTTCTGTATTATTCCCTGGTAAAGTGAATTGCAATAACCTAAATGTGAAATTACTAACGAATGTATGAGAATATTGAGTGTGAAACAGGAATCCCCCCTCCTCACTGCATCCCTCTTAACACAAGCAGTTTCCCATAATGTCAGTCTGTGAAGATCACTAAGCATCCCATGTTGAAGTCCATACACTTTTTGTATATTTTGCATATAATGAAACTGGGAAGTTGGTATATTCAACAAATTCAGTGTTAATTATCAGTGGTAGCTTATCGAACTGTTAATTGGTGGGAGGAGGCAGCTCGTTTGTGGATTCTCCTTGGAGAGAGAAAGAACAGGGACTTTGTTGGGTGGTGGCACATGACATCGGATGCTGCCGCCAGAACAAACCAGGAGTGCCTGAGGCGCTCAGCCTTGGGTTGTACCACAAGGGGTACACCTAGCCTCTTGGGAGCCCAGAAGGATCCTTAATCCTGGTTGGATATTTATTTTAAGGTACTGCTTTTTATTTCTTTATAATGGTTAAAAGAAATGTGAAGATTTAAAAAACACAAGTACTCCAAAATTAATAGGTCCTATGGACAAGCATATATCAGCTCCAAGTGAACTGTCATTTTCTGGTGCTACTTTGAGTGAATGTGGAAGATCCACCCCTTCGTCTCCTTTCACTCCTGCTGGGCTCGTAGAGCCGCCATACCAAGATGGTGGTGATCTACGAGCAAGATATCTACAAATTCACATTATCTTCACTATCAGCACATGTTTGTGATAACCATCAGCTGTGCCTTGTCCTAACCTAAAAACAATTGATCAAGCTCAAGATATCAATTTGAAAGATATCTGACAAGTGGTGGTTAATTGAATTTAATGCAGAGTTTTTATATTTTGTTAAATCATTACACTGGCTTCAAAGTGGTTTACAAGAAAACAAATAAAAAACAGACTTATATATACAATAGCCAAAAATCTAATCGGGTAAATTTAAGTAATTTCCCTCTGCCCAAATGGCCTCACAATCTGGCTGCTGTACCTATGAAAAGAAATGAACAAACAATTATCATAACAGACAAAAGATGAAGGAAGGAAGAGGGATAAACACTGGACAACAAATTTTCCAAATGTTTTGCTTCCTTAAAACTGCTCAAGGCCTGCCTGCTCTCATCTTCTCTTGAGAATCTCGGAGGGGACGGGAGCTGGCAGGATTTGAGCATGCACAGATAGTCAAAGTTCCACACTGGATCAGAATATAGCATTGATGGCGGCAGCAGGTTTCCAATACTAATGGTAAGCGTGATGGGGAGTGGGGCGTGCATGGAGGATAACAGCTTCCAGATTCATCATGCAGGGGGGGGGGATTGTTTTATTTAAGATTGCAGCCCTGGTGGTCTTCAGGAGTTGAATGGGGGTCATTAGTCGGGTAGTGGCTCAAATAATAATAATAACTTTATTCTTTAGCACTCTCCAGACCAGTAGAGGTTAACTTTACGAATGGGTATATATCTAATCATGACCAGCAGGTGGAGACTGAAAACAAAACTTTGGGACAGTATATCCTAGCCCCTCCTCTCTATTTCCCTCAGTCTTCTTTCAGTCTCCAGCAGGTGTTGAGTGATCTGTACCCATCTCCCTTGGTAGGGCTGTTGGAATTTGTTTAGGGGGTTATTGTCCCTGTTTTTAGCCGGACGGAGCTTGGGCGGACTCTGTTTGGGGGTTCGTCCGACCTCGGGGGTGTCAAACCCGGCGGGTCACGAGCGGGGTCCCTCCCCCCACTTCCTCCACCTCCCCACATTTTTTTAGAGGAGCCTCAGCAGTAAGCCTTGCCCCCTAAATCAAGCAAGGCATATTGCTTCGAGAGCCTGTGGAGTCTGTTCTGTAAAAAAAAAAAAAAAAAATCCTGAGGTAGTGCTGGTCTGGAGGGTTGTATCCCTTTAAGAAAACTGTATTTTACTGTATTTTTTCAACTAACCGGCACTTTTTTGCAGCTAGGTCGCGTATGGAGCAATGAGCACTTCTAAAGGGAAAAAGTGCTCATTGTGCTCCAGACGCGAGGCACTCGCGGCCGGCTTGTGCAAGCGGTGTTCAGGCCGGTGCGGTGGAGGAGCTCCGTCGGCAGCGGCTGCAGGCGCCCAGAGCTCCCCGCCGATGGTGCCTCGCGAGTCGGCAGGGAACGGTGGGGAAGCCCGGTCTTCTCCGTCCGCCCACGGAGGGATTCCCCAAACCGCCAACGGTCGGGTTTTAGAGGATTCCCTCTCAGCTGATTTTTTAACAGCTGATGCCGGCTTGCCTGCTTTAGCGGCTGAGACTATTCAGGTCTCTCAGCCGCTTCAGGCTATGGAGGGAGCTTTTTTGGCGGGAAAACCGCCATCTTCTCTGTCTGGCCCCTCCATTTTGTCTTCCACCTCAGGTGACCTTCCCCCTGTTTTGACTATGCAGGGGCAAGGTTCTGCTGGGTCCCCTGCTGTGGCAGGGAGTCCCTTGGGACCCTCGGGGGGTTTTTCTCCTGAATTTTTCTTTTCTTTATGCAGAGCCTATTTTCAGGCGGCTGGGGGTCCCGGTTGCGCCCAGGGGGTTTCGGGGGGTGGGTTTTCCTCCGCGCTCCCTGCGGCTTTGCCTCTTTCGTCTGGCGTGACGTCCCCTCCTCCGCCTCCCTTGTCCAAGCGTCCGCGGGTGTCGTGGGACGAGACTTTGTGGTCGGAGGAACGGGTCGGTCTGGAGGAGGACCTGGACCCTTCTGAGGAGTTCCAGGACTCTCTGGAGGGGACAGAAGCTGGCGGCGGGTTGTCGGATTTCCCGTTCTCCAGTGACGAGGCGTCCGTGGTGCGCCTTTTTCAGAAAGATGAGCTGCCGGACCTTATTCAGCAGGTCTCTTCGGTTTTGCGTTTTGAGGACGCGCCGCCGGAGACTCCGCGTGTGGGGGACCCCCTGTTACGGGGGATCCGTTCCGTTTCCCGCTCTTTTCCTATGCATCAGGATATTCGGGATATTATTCTGGAGCAGTGGAAAACGCCGGAGACGCCGTTTCGGCTGGCGCGCAGCATGGCTCGCCTGTATCCCATTCCTGAAGGGGATCGGGCTACGTTAGCTTCGCCTGTCGTGGATGCGGTGGTCTCGGCAATTTCCAAGCGGCATACCGTGCCTGTTGAGGGCGGTTCTGCCTTGCGGGACCCTGAGGAGCGCAAATTGGAGAGCATCCTTAAGCAAAATTTTCAGGTCTCTGCCTTTGGGGTCCAGGCGGCTATTTGTGGGGGACTGGTCACTCGCGCCGTGTTTCGGTGGGCGGAGCGGGTCTTGGATCGAGAGTCTGACGACTGGTCTCTGGTGGATCAGGAGGTAGCGAAGATTGAGATGGCGGCCTCATTCCTCTCAGATGCTCTATATGACTTGGTGCGGGTCTCGGCTAAGTCTATGGCTTTTGGCGTGGCCGCAAGGCGTGTGTTGTGGCTGCGCGCTTGGGCGGCGGATGCTGCGTCCAAAGCTAAGCTTACTAAATTTCCCTTTCGGGGGTCGTTTTTGTTTGGAGAGGACTTGGATAAGTTGATTCAGACTCTGTCGGACTCGAAAGTTCCCCGTCTGCCGGAGGACCGTGCCCGCCCGGCGTCTCGGGGGGGTGCGGCCCGGGGGCGTTTGCGGGACTTTCGCAAGTATCGCCCTGGGCGTGGGGCTGCTTCTTTCCAGTCTCCGGGATTTTCCCGGGGTCGGTTCTTCCAGCGCATGCAGCCCTTTCGGGGGGCAGGGAATCCCTCCGCCGGTTCCCCCGCTTCCCGTCCTGCACAATGACGCCTTGCCGGCGCCCCCTTTGGTTCCGGTGGGGGCCCGGCTGCGCGAATTTTTCCCCAAATGGGCCGAGATCACGTCCGATCAGTGGGTCCTGGAGGTGGTGCGGGACGGTTATGCCCTGGAGTTCGCCCGCTCTCTGCCGGATTTTTTCCTCGCTTCTCCATGTCAGACTCCGGGGAAGACGCAGGCTTTTCGCCAGACCCTTCAGCGCTTGCTAGATCTCAGGGCAGTTGTTCCGGTGCCCCCTCTGGAGTGGGGCACGGGCAGGTACTCCATTTACTTTGTGGTGCCCAAGAAGGAGGGGACCTTTCGGCCCATCCTCGATTTGAAAGGGGTCAACAGGGCTCTCAAGATTCCCTCTTTCCGTATGGAAACTCTGCGGTCGGTCATTCTGGCGGTTCAGCCGGGGGAGTTTCTCACTTCTCTCGATCTGACGGAGGCCTACTTGCATGTTCCCATTCGGGCCTCTCATCAGCGTTTCCTGCGCTTTGCGATCTTGGGTCGGCACTTTCAGTTCTGTGCGCTTCCCTTTGGGCTGGCCACGGCTCCTCGGACGTTCACCAAGGTGATGGTGGTCGTCGCGGCGGCCTTGCGGTCGGAGGGCATCCTAGTACACCCCTACCTGGACGACTGGTTAATTCGGGCAAAGTCGTTGCAGGAAAGCTCCCGGGTTACTGCTCGGGTGGTGGAGTTTCTCCGGTCGCTGGGCTGGGTGGTCAACCTTTCCAAGAGTCGGTTGGTCCCGGCTCAGCGTCTGGAGTACCTAGGGGTGCTGTTCGACCCCTCCTTGGGGAAGGTCTTCCTCCCAGAGGGCCGGGTGAGCAAATTGCAATCTCAGATTCACCTGCTTTTGGCGTCCCGGTGTCCTCGGGCGCGAGATTTCCTCCAGGTCTTGGGGTCGATGGCGGCGTCCCTGGACGTGGTGAGGTGGGCGCGGGCCCACATGCGTCCTCTCCAGTATGCTCTGCTCCGGAGGTGGTCTCCCCAGAGGCACGGGATGGATGTTCCGGTTCCCCTGCGAGGCTTGGCGCGCTGCAGTCTGCGTTGGTGGCTCCAGACCCCTCACCTAGTTCAGGGGGTGGGTCTGGATCTCCCGCAGTGGACGGTGCTCTTGACGGATGCGAGTCTCCTGGGTTGGGGGGCTCAGTGTTTGGGTCACTCGGCTCAGGGCACCTGGTCCGCGGAGGAGGCCGCCTGGTCGATCAACGTGTTGGAGACCAGAGCGGTCCGTCTGGCGCTGTTGGCTTTCCACTCCCTGTTGCTGGGCAAGTCGGTCAGAGTGCTGTCGGACAATGCCACGGCGGTGGCTTATGTCAATCGTCAGGGGGGCACCAAGAGCACTCAGGTGGCGCAGGAGGCGGCTCTGCTCATGGTTTGGGCGGAATCCCATCTGCTGGACCTCTCGGCCTCTCATATAGCCGGAGTAGAAAATGTTCAGGCAGACTTCCTCAGTCGTCACTTCCTAGATCCAGGAGAGTGGTGTCTCGGCGCCGAGGCGTTTCAGTTGATAGTGCAGGCTTGGGGGCAGCCCCTGATGGACCTGATGGCCATGGGTGGCAACGCCAAAGTGCCCCGCTTCTTCAGTCGTCGCAGGGACGGTCTGGCCGAGGGTCTGGATGCTCTGGTCCAGCAGTGGCCAACGGAGGGGCTGTTGTATGTGTTCCCTCCTTGGCCGCTGGTGGGCAGAGTGCTTCTTCGCATTGTTCATCATCCGGGTTTGGTGGTGCTGGTGGCGCCGGATTGGCCTCGCCGTCCGTGGTATGCGGATCTGGTGAGGCACCTGGTAGCGGATCCTCTTCCTCTGCCTCTCTCGGACGACCTTCTGATGCAGGGTCCCATTCCCATGTTCGACCCGTCTCCCTTCTGTCTTACGGCGTGGCTCTTGAAAGGGGTCGCCTTAGCAAGAAGGGATATTCTGACAAGGTGATCTCTACACTGTTGGGGTCCCGGAGGCTTTCTACCTCTCGGGCTTATGTGCGGGTTTGGCGTCTCTTTGAGGAATGGTGTCGGGCGCGGGGAGTGACCTCTTTTCGCGCTTCTCTGCCTAACATTCTGGAGTTCTTGCAGGATGGCCTGGATAGAGGCCTGGCTTGGTCTTCTCTCCGGGTTCATCTTGCGGCCCTGTCGGCTTTTCGAGGGTTGGTGTCAGGTCAGCGTTTATCGGCTCTTCCTGATGTGATTCGGTTTTTGCGGGCGGCCAAGTTGCTTAGGCCTCCCCTACGGCCCTCGGTTCCCTCTTGGGATCTTAATCTGGTTCTCTCTGTTTTGGTGCGTCCGCCTTTCGAGCCCTTGGACGTCTGTTCTTTGAAGGACCTTACTTTGAAGGCGGTCTTTTTGGTGGCCATTACTTCTGCTAGGCGTGTTTCGGAGCTGCAGGCTTTCTCTTGTAGGGCTCCCTTCTTGGAGTTTTCTAGGGAGCGGGTCGTCTTGCGGCCTGTTCCTTCCTTTCTGCCGAAAGTTGTTTCTCCTTTTCATGTCAATCAATCGGTGGTTCTCCCGGTCTTGGGTGGTCGGGAGGGCTCTTCTGAGCAACGGCAGCTGCGCAAGTTGGATGTCGGTCGGGTCCTTCACTCTTATGTGCAGCGGACCCAGGAATTCCGGAAGTCCGATCATCTCTTTGTCCTCCTGGCGGGTCCTCGTCGGGGAGCTGGCGCTTCTAAGGCTACTATTGCGCGCTGGATCAAGGAGACGATTGCTTCCGCTTATCTTCTGAAACAGCAGCCTGTTCCGGAGTTTCTCAAGGCTCATTCCACTCGGGGTCAGGCGGCTTCTTGGGCTGAGTCGTCGCTCGTGCCTCCAGTGGATATTTGTAAGGCTGCGGTTTGGTCCTCCTTGCATTCATTTGTTAGACATTATCGGGTAGATGTTCAGGCGCATCGGGACGCGGTGTTCGGTGAGCGTGTTCTGGTATCGGCCCTTCGGGGGTCCCGCCCGTGAGAGGGACTGCTTTGGTACGTCCCATTCGTAAAGTTAACCTCTACTGGTCTGGAGAGTGCTAAAGAAGGAGAAATTAGGTTCTTACCTGCTAATTTACTTTCTTTTAGCTTCTCCAGACCAGTAGAGGTCCCCACCCTGTCTGTTGTTGTTGTTGTTGGGGCTGTTGCGCGGGCAGTTTTTGGTTTTTGCTGCGGGTTCTAGTATTTTTCTAGGGCCGGGGAGAATTGAAGAACAGCGGCTGTGGCTCGGCTGGCTTAGCTGGCGAGCTGTGGGGACATTCTTCCTTCGGGAATTTCTCCTCTGCATTTTCCAACAGCATTTTGGGTATGTTATTTGTTACTCCTTTCGGAGTATTGTTTTTTTCTCTCTGTTGTTTTCCAGTTCTTGGTTCTGCTTGGCTATTCGGCAGACTGAGGGAAATAGAGAGGAGGGGCTAGGATATACTGTCCCAAAGTTTTGTTTTCAGTCTCCACCTGCTGGTCATGATTAGATATATACCCATTCGTAAAGTTAACCTCTACTGGTCTGGAGAAGCTAAAAGAAAGTAAATTAGCAGGTAAGAACCTAATTTCTCCTTTTTGTATACCGCAATACCACAAACAATTCAGAGCGGTTTACAATGTAAGAGACTCTATAAACATAGCGAAGATACAATGCAAGGGAATGTACTATGCAGTTGGAAGCAGTTTACAATGCAGGGGACTGTACATATTCAGTATAAGTATTTATACAGCGAAGAACAATGCAGATTTACAATGCAAGAGATTGTACATATACATCAGAGGTATTTATACAGTGAAAATACAGAGCAAGATACAATGCAAGGGACAGTATAATGCGGTTGAACCAGTTTATATTTGAGTATATACGGTACCAATTTGCATCTTCAGCTTTTATTGAAGATAGTTTGCTAATATAGAGAGATGGAATTTCTAGAATCCATATGTGGTCAAAAACATTAGGTGAATTGAATTTCCCCATGTCATCTTTTGTCTTCTGGAATACTGTTCTGTAGATATTTAAAGGAGATATTGCAATGAGAAATCTGATGAATTGGTTATTTCCGAATGTCAATATGGGGCCACCATTGAGGCCGGCAGTTGACAATTTAGAATTGATTAATTTGACTAATGTTCTTGAATCAACTCTGGAGGATATTGCTACAAGGGCAACTCTTCAGGTCACCCTCTTGCCTGAACAGGAGAAAATTTCTTGAGAAAATATGCCCAGTTCTATGGTCAGCCAATCTAGATTTTTCTGGACGTGGTTAAGACCACACAGCTGCATCAGAGTTTCTGAAATTGAAAGACAGGGTTAGGAGGAGTTTTCCCCTGTAAATATGTGATAACTTTGAATTCCACGAAGGTATATTTATTTTGATTCTAGCCAGCTTGAAAGATTACTGATTTGAAAAAGGTAATATGTAGAAACAAATCCAAAATGGAAAAAAATACCTTTTTTATTGGACTACCTTAATGTGGTTTATAATTAACTTTCGAAGGTAACCTCAGATCAAAAATAAGCAAATGTTGGCAACATCAATATATATAAGGGAAACATGAAAGCATTTCAGTGGTAGTTGGAGACAGAGGTGACAAAGCAGTTTCTTTAGCGTCCTTCCATTGACTGTTGTTTAAAATATACTGAAAGTGTTTTTATGCCAATGATGGATGGTTCAGAGTAGCTCACTCTGTTGGTACGTGGACAATCTGAGGCTTTTTTCCTTCTTTTGTGGAGTTGGTGTATACTGGTTTGATGTTACTGGAGTGGAGTTTATTGGTGCAAAATTGTAAATTATGTAGATCCATGTTAGGCCTCAGTACTCAGCTAGGGACCTTTTTTTTCCAGGTTTAAGTGGAGGATTTCGCTAGAGCACTTTACCTGTAGCTTAGTGTTCTATGTGGGAGATGGTCACCCCTACCCCCCACTTGCAGTAGACTGTAAATGGAAGTCTTCAACAAATGTTTAAAAAAATAAAATAAAAGAGTTCCGCAAAAGTACAGCAAAAAGTGCAAAACAGCAAAATCAGTTCACACACATCCACCATCCCCATCATGCTTTGCAATGTGGGCATTACACTTATTATTTTGCCGCAGGCCAGTATCTTTCCCAGTATCTAGTGTCCTTGGCTCTGGTAACCCCATCTCCTTATTTATCACTTGCCATGCTTAGATTAATTTAAGAAATAAGATGAAGTGTTAAGCAGGTTTTGTTGGACAGAATTATCTAGTTATGATACATTTTGAGTGACTGGTAACTTAATATGTTAAACTGATCAGGAGACACTTGTATTTACTGTCAAACATGGGATTGGTTCCAGGTTATACTGCCCCAGCAGCTCCCCAAGCTTACAGTCAGCCCATCCAGGGGTATGGCACCACTGCTTATGACACAACTGCTACTACCACAACCAGCCAGGCTACTTATCCAGCACAGACTGCCTATGCTACCCAGCCTACATATCCAACATATGGACAGCAGCCAGCGGCTACTGCTCCTGCAAGGTAATATTCTTATCTGATCTCCTTTGCTTAAAAAAAACCTAACTAATGATATTGCTTCAGCATGTTTTACTTGGAACAGTTGTGCTCTGTGATGTTTAGATTTGCTGCTGCTTATGTTCAGATTGTACAATATTTTTTTAATAGCTATGAGTGCTAATCATATATCAACATGGAAAGTAGGGAATGGCTCCTATAACACTAGGAGCCAGAGCCTCCAAAATGAATGAATGATTGTGGAAGAGTATATGAAAGCACATTTAGCTTGAGTATGGTCTGCCACTTATAGTTCCTCATTGTAGCTTCTCAATACAGTAAATAATGAAAAGGAGCAAGCCTATGTTTTCTATGTTTCCCAGATAAAATGTAGTAATAATTTTATTTTTATATACCACCTAACCAAAAAAATGGTTCTAGGCGGTTGACAACAAATAAGCACAAGTCATACAATGCAGAATAATTTTAAAAGGCAAAAAATTCTAAACAAAATACAATAAATTAGAATTGGTCTTACAGTAGAAAATATGATTTAAAAGAAAAATGCAATTTAAAAGAATGGTTCTAAGCAGATTACAACAAATAAGAACCGATCATACAGTAAAAATACAATTTAAAAGAAGATACATTGCATGATGGAAGCATTTTGGTTAAAATCAGTTGGGGTGCTTAGGAGAAGACTGGGTTGCCACCAGTGTTCCCTCTAAGCGGGCGGGTGTTGTGAGCAAACTTTTTTCACTGTGAGCTAAAAATATCGGGCGCCAGCAAGTTATGAGCCAAATAAATATGTTGCTTTCTACCACAGAACTTCCTTACGTTTGTATGGAATCTATCCCCTTTCAACTTTAGAGAGTGCCCTCTCGTTCTCCCTGCCTTAGCTACTAAGTCTATTCCCTTCAGTACCTTGAATGTTTCTATCATGTCCCCTCTCAATCTCCTCTGCTCAAGGGAGAAGAGGCCCAGTTTCTCTAATCTTTTGCTGTACGGCAACTCCTCCAGCCCCTTAACCATTTTAGTTGCTCTTCTCTGGATCCTTTCGAGTAGTACCGTGTCCTTCTTAAAGTACCAGTGCTGGACGCAGTACTCCAGGTGAGGGCGTACCATGGCCCGGTACAGCAGCATGATAACCTTCTCTGTCTCTTCAGTCCAGCATCTGCCCCTTCCATTCACTGTCTGTCTTTCCCTGCCATCTCTCTTCCTGCCCCCCCCCCCCCCCCAATTTGGTCTAGCATCCATCATCTTCCTTCTGTTCCCCTCATGGTCTGGCATCTCTATCCTTCCCTCCCCCCTGTGGTTTTTAGCATATCTCTCTTCTCATTTCCTCCACTCAGATCTGATCATTCTCTGCTCTCTCTTCCCTTTTCTTCTCTGGTCTTCCTTCTCTATTTTCTGCCTCCATCTAAATTAAATTCTTTCTTACTATTTAGTCCCGTTTCCCTCTTTTCACTGTGTCTACACACAGCTTGTCACCCCTTTCCCTCACCCCTCCATTATCTTACTATTTTCTTCCCCCTTTATTTATCTCCTCCTTCCATCCAGTATGTGTTCTTTCCCCACTTCCATTCAGCATCTGCTCTCCCTTCTCAACTGACATCCATCTGCCTTCTGCTCTCTCTCCCTTCTTCTCACTTCCATCATCTGTCCCCTTCTCTCTCTCTCTCATCTCCTCCATTCCATCATCTGCCCCTTCTCTCTCTCTCTCTCTCTCTCCCCCCCCCCAACTTCCATCATCTGCCCCCCTTCCCCTCACCTTTGTGGGTCACTTTCTTTCCCCTGAGGGTGGCTCATGTCACAGGGGAAACTTTGGCCGAGCAGAACCGCTTGATTGACAGTGGAACTTACTTGATTGATGTCGATGCTGGGGCCCGTTGCCGTTTGAAGGAAAAAAAAAAAGGTGGAAAAAAGGAACCTGTAAAGGCGAGAGGAAGGGAAACCTCCAGGACAGCTGCTTTTTGCCCTCCTTCAGCGGCCCAAGAGTTCAGACCAGCAGCGGCAGCTCTGTATGCTTTTAACTTCGGCACAGAGCTGCCCCTAATCAATAGTTTAGCGCGGTTTCATGAGGCAGCCTCGGGGCCTTTGATAGCCGGCCCGCTTCGATGATGCGATGTGGGCCGGCCTAGCAAAGGCCCCGAGGCTGCCTTATGAAACCGCGCTAAACTATTGATTAGGGGCAGCTCTGTGCCGAAGTTAAAAGCATACACAGCTGCCGCTGCTGGTCTGGAGGTGCGGAGACAAGGCAGGAGGCAAACGCGGTGGAAGGCAGGAGTCCCGGCACAGCGACTGCAACAGGAAGTTGCAAGTCAGCTGACGCCGGCCTTTCGTTGCGGCGGGGACCGAATCCTTCGCGGACCGGCAAGATTTTGTTTGCGGACCGGCGGTTGAAGAACTGTGCTCTACACTGTGTGCGCTGTGACGAGAAACTTGTGCGCTGCGAGGTAATATTTTGTGCGTGAGCGCACCCCAGCGCAGCTTAGCGGGAACACTGGTTGCCACCCATTTCCTCTCCTCTTGCTGGTAGGGATACTGAAGCCCTGACAGTCAAAGAAATCCACTGCCTCAAGAGCCGGCACTCCCCAAGCATGCCTGAGGAGTGTTGGTAGCAGACTTTCTTGATCCTGAGGCATTATGAGGGGGAAAGAGGTGGCTTTGGCAGTGGATTTCTTCAACAGATAGGGCTTTAGCATCCCCAATGAACACATACTGCAGCTTTAGAGGGGGCCCGAGGCCTCTAGGTCCCACCCCAGGTCACATATTTTCTCTCTACTATTTATCATTTCTTAAGTGCTGAAAGTGTACACAGTGCTGTACATGCACATTTAACATGAAATAGACGACCCCTGCTCTCTCGTGCTCTCTTTCAATCTTTATAGGCAAACTTGTTAATGAAACAAATATTTGGTGTTTAAGTCTTTTCAGTATTTTTATACTTGTTTTTGGAGTTGTATTTCCTTTAAAAAGGACTACTTTTAAAATTTGCCATGGGCTAAATAATCATACGATTATTTTCCTGTCACTGGAGATCTTACTAATTTTTTTTTTCTTTTTTAGTTTACAGTGTAATTTGCCACATGCAAAATAGGCACACAATCTGTACTTTATGCATGAGAATTTCTGAACATGGGCAATAGGTGCTATGAGATCGGCATTTCTGCACACATTTCATAAAACATTTCCTTATCCAGCCTTATTGGTCCAAATGTGTCCAGCAGACATAAACAATTGAATTTAGAGATTCTCAGCTTTTACAATGAGCTCACAGTATAGAGCAGTTCTTTATCATTTTTGGCTGTAATTCGTGATCACAGCCAAATAAAACTGTAACCATCCCCCAGAAGTGATTAACTAGATCCTGGCTCTAAATATGAGTTTTGACTTGGAATCCTGACGTTTACTCAAAGCTGTGCCTGTGTGCACTGGTTAGAATGGGACGCTTACCCCTGAATTTTATTTGCAGACCTCAAGATGCTACCAAGCCAGCAGAAAGTAGCCAACCCCCATCTACAGCAACTGCCTATAGCCAGCCCACTCTGGGCTATGGCCAGAGTAGTTACAGCTATCCTCAGGTCCCTGGCAGTTACCCTATGCAGCCAATCAGCGCCCCTCCATCTTACCCTCCTACCAGGTAACTATTCCAGCACCCTAGACATGGGAAAGGTAAGATTTATGCTTTGCACAATTGAAATGTAAATTGACTTGATTTGCTCTACTGGTTATTTCACATTGGGCTGTTTGTATACAAAGGAGGAAAACCTTTAGTACACAGGAATATGGAATGGATTTTGCATTTGCTTCGTGTTCTTTTCAATTTATAGCTCAAAGTGAGTGTTAGATATCTATTGTATCTTCTTTCATGGAGAGGTTACAATTTTAACCCTTCATTGCTTCAAGTACAAGTGATTTGTACGAAAAGTTTCTCTTTATTGTATTTACTTTTTCTTTTATTGTATTCACAATCTCTTCTACTGTAAACCGCCTAGAAGTCGCAAGATAGCAGGCGGTATATAAAAATAAAGTTATTATTATTATTATTATTTGCCCAAATTCACAAGGAATTACAATGGGATTTGAACTGTGGGCTAAGAACCACAGAAGCAAAACCAGTAAGGCAGCTACTCCACTTCATAGGCCTTTATGTGAAGATGAATGTGCTGTAATGAATCCAGGTTTTGAAATTTATTTGGGATTTGTTATCCCGCTTATTGTAAAAATGTCTAAGCAGCTTTCAATTGTTGCTAAAAAAAAGGGGGGAAGGGTATCTTTTGTATTATGACAATGGTGAGAGAAAGGAGAACTACAAAAAATTATTACGATGGCTCGTGACCCTGGGCAAGTTGCTTAATCCCTCATTTCCCCAGGTATATTAGATAGATTATAAGCCTGCTGGGACAGAAAGGGAAAAATGCTTGAGTACCGGAATAAATTCATGTAAACCATTTTGAGCTCTCCTGGGAGAATGGTATAGAAAATTGAATAATTCATAGAATAGAGGCGCGGATTTGAACAAAAGATGGGATGTCCGCATCCAGTCTACCCTCTCCGAACAGCCATCCAGGGAGGGTGGGGGGGAGAACCTAGGTATATGTATCAGGCTGGGAGAAGGAACTAAGTACAGTGGAACCTTGGTTTATGAGCATAATTCGTTCCAGAAGCATGCTCGTAAACCAAATTGCTCGTATATCAAAGCAAGTTTCCCCATAGGAAATAAGGGAAACTGCTTTGATTGGTTCCACCTCCTCTCCCCCCCCCCCTCGAGGCTACCAGCGCTGCTCCATTCTCTCCCCCCCTTGAGGAATCCGACGCTGTTCCAAACCCCTCCCCGCGATCCGGCTTCCCCCCTGCAAACCGGCATCCTCCCCCCACTCGCATTGCTCCCCCCCCCCCCCCCCGAGCAGTCAATGACACTTCCTTTACCCGACTTGGCACCAGTGCCGGTGCCCGAAGATCCTCCCTCTTCTGGCGCGGGCTGGGCGGAGCATTGGAGATCCTCCTTCTTCTGGGCTGGGCTGGACTGGCTTTGAGTATTTGCGCATGCTCAAAGCCTTCTGGTCTCGCTCTCAATCTCGGAGAGAGCGAAGGCTTTGAGCATGCGCAAATGCTCAAAGCCAGCCCAGCCCAGAAGAAGGAGGATCTCCAATGCACCGCCCAGCCGAGGCCGCGCCAGAAGAGGGAGAATCTTCGGGCACTGGTGCCAAGTCGGATAAAGGAAGTGTCATTGACTGCTCGGGGGGGGGGGGGGGGGGCGGCGCTCGTACAGCAGGCAAGCTCGGTTTACGAGGCACCAAGTTTGCGAATGTTTTGCTCGTCTTGCAAAACACTCGCAAACTGGTGCACTCGTAAACCAAGGTATCACTGTATATGCATCAGAGAATAGAAAAGTCAGACAAGCCTAAAGTTTTTTAGGCATATTTGAAGTCTTAAAAAGGAAGGGAGTTGGTTCCATAGCTCAGGGTCCTGAACTGAGAAAATAGTACTATTGGTAATGTCTGATAAATTTTGCAGAAGATAGACACAATGAGGCAATTTTGATCTAAGGATCCGAAAGTTCTAATGGGGCAGTAGTGGGTCAGATATCTGTAAAGGTGAGGAGGTGTTTCAGCAAGGCATATATTGAAAACACGTAAAAGTATCTTGTAAGTTATGCTGTGTGACATGGGAATCCAGTGAGCTGATTTAAGTATTGGAGTATAGTAATGTGTTCAGATTTCTGGAACACACCTTGGGGTCCTACCGGTGTAAGCTTAAGCTACTTTCCTTGTCAGCAACAGATGAAAGCAGAGATGAGTGGTTATGACCATCCACCAGCAGACAGAAATAGAACTCAATTTATTGTCTTATAGATGGTAAGCTCCTTGGTTAGCCAGTATTCTCTATCTCCAGCAGGTGGATGGATGGCCTCTCACAGGTTCCTGGTTTTTGACCTTTGGATAGCGCTTGTTCTGAGTTCCCAAGTTCAGTAGAGCATTGGGTTATTTAGGCTGTGTGCTCTCCTGTTCTTGGGGTATACTTGGTGGTGTCAGATCCTTTATCTCGCCAAACCATCCAGTTTCTGCTGCTTCCTTACTCACCTCACAATAAAAGAGGGGGAACAGCAGTTCCTCTGCTGTGGCTTGATAAAGTAAGGACTGTATCCTTTATAGGAGTGGAGAGATTTTGACCATGGCAGGATCTCTCGCTCTACAGAATCTATTATATGGTGGATGTGACTGGACACAGAGTTCTTCTCCCCCCCCCCCTTTTTTTTTTTTTTTTTGTTAGTCTTTCTTTACTGGACCAGGTCTGCTTCAGTAGGAAGGCATTGGGGTTTTCATCGCATTTCCCTCTGGGGTTACCCTTTTCCGTCAAGGTCCTTGCCAGAGACTGTTGTATCGCATGGTCAAGCCTTGGCATGTTTTTCCTTTGGTGGCAGCCATTTTTGATCCCTAGAAGATTTTCCTACCATTGTCCTTGGGACCACATGTCTCTTGGTTTAAAAATAAAAAAAAAAGTAAAACAGGAGAGGATGGTCAGCCATTCTGGAGTAGTCTGTCTCAGGAACTGGAGATTCTGTGTGAGCAGGCTTTGCCTTGTATCCCAAGACAATATTCTTTGTGATTTCAGACATGGGCAGTTTTTTGCATTATCCCAGGACAAGCAGGCAGCATATTCTCAGAGATGGGTGATGTCATCCATGGAGCCCCGATATAGACAGAGTAAGTGTGTACTGTCACTTCAACTTTAGAAGTCTCGAGAGCATCCGTACTTCGCATGTGCCAGTACCTTCCTGCCCATTGGCACACAGGAACATCAGTTCTTAAGTCTTTCGCGGAGCTAAGAAGTCATCTATTTCTTTAGTCACTCCAAGAGTGCTTTTCTACCCTTTTCCTGTTCCATTTTTTTCTTTTCTTTTCTGGTTTGTTTGTTTTTTTTGGGGGGGGTTAAATCTGATTTTTCCTCATTTATATTTTTCAAGCCTTTGGCCCTCCCTCAGCCAGTTACACTGAGCCTTTTTGGATACTCGTTAATTCTCATCAATGTGTTTCCATCAATGTCAAAGCCTTCTAGTGGCTCTAAGAAATGTACTTGGTGCAACAAGACCATCTCTCTCTGATCCGCACAATTGGTGTCTTCAGTGCCTTGGTCTTGAACACCTGGTGGACTCTTGTTCAGTGTTCCCTCTAAGCGGGCGGGTGTTGTGAGCAAACTTTTTTCACTGTGAGCTAAAAATATCGGGCGCCAGCAAGTTATGAGCCAAATAAATATGTTGCTTTCTACCACAGAACTTCCTTACGTTTGTATGGAATCTATCCCCTTTCAACTTTAGAGAGTGCCCTCTCGTTCTCCCTGCCTTAGCTACTAATTATCCCAGGACAAGCAGGCAGGTATTCTCACTAGTGGGTGATGTCATCCGACAGAGCCCCGATACGGACATCTTGCAAGCATGTCTTGCTTGAAGAAACTCAGAAGTTTCGAGATGCCCGCACCGCGCATGCGCCAGTGCCTTCCCGCCCGATGTACCGGGCGCGTCTCCTCAGTTCTTTTCTTTCCGCGGAGCTGAGAAGTTCTCTTCAATTCTGCGCTGACTGAAATTTCAGTATTTTGCCTTCTTTCCCCGCGTTTTATTGTTTTACTTACTTTCTTTGACTTTTATTTCTATTTAAAAAAAAAAAAAAAAAAGTTACAATTATTTCGTCCGGTGGTTCGGCCGGGCCGGCCTCGTGGCTGCGACCTAGCTCCTTCGACCTAGCAACGTCACTTTTCCGGCCTATGTCCCGGCCTATCACCGGTTTTAAAAAAGTGCAGCAAGTGCCAGCGTGCGATTTCGTTGACGGACCCACACCGGCGCTGTCTTCAGTGTCTTGGTCCAGAACACGTTCCGAAATCGTGCCGGCCTTGTTCCACGCTCACAGCGCGCTCTTTTAAACGGCGCTGCTTACTTTGGGAGTCCATGTTTAAGATGGAGTCTTCTAAGGAGCCATCTGCTTCGACCTCGACAGATGTTTCACCGGTCTGTTCGAAGCCTGCATCTGCGACTCATGCATCGAGCATCGTGAAGCCAGCATCGTTCACACCGGCTTCTGCATCGAGTTCAGCATCGGTTCCTGCTCCCGTCTCCTCGGTTCAGGTACCGCCTTCCACTGTTCCTCCCGTGGTCATAAAAGTGCCCAAAGCTACCAAGCAGAAGCACTCGACCACGAAGGAACGCGATGACCGTGCAGGAGGACCCCCTTTCGGTGCGGATCCCTCCATATCGGCATCGCTTAAATCCCTGCTCGAAGCTCAATTTGTTGAGCTCATGCGGACGATGGGACCGAGGCTTATCGCTAATATTCAGGGCGATACTACGGTCCCGGTCCCGGAGAGCGGTCCGCCCCCTCCTCCTCCTCCTCGTCGTTCGATTTCCCTGCTCGACGAGGGGGAGCGGCGGAGGGCGGCGGAACCCACTAGGCGGGCTTCCCTTTCTGACATGCCGCCTTTAGAGCCCATTACACCTCCACGTCACCAGGGTACTACATCGGCCCCTGATAATCGGAGTCCTGGGCATACTGCATCGCAGGAGGAGTTCTTTCGCACTCCATACCAGACTTGGGTGGCACTGCGTGAGTCGGCATCGTTGCCTCCCATGCGCTCCACTGCATCGAGTCCAATCCATTCCTTCGAGGCTTCAAGGGATCGATCGATGCCTCGAAGATCACGTTCCCCATCCCGGCATCGGGAGGGGCATCGATCTCGACATTCTTCTAGACACTCCTCGCGTCATTCAGAGGTGTCTCCACAGAAGAAAATGCAGCGTATGGGATACTCATCCTTAGATTTATCCCAGCCAGAGGGACCGGAGTATGAAGAACCATCTACCTCATACTCTCCATGCCGCTCCCAGCTCTCCCTGGAACCGGAGGCTTCCACGTCTTCTAGTCCGTCTCGCCGGCCGGCCTTGGCGGACCAACTTTCCTTTTCATCCTTTCTCAGACAGATGGCGGATGACTTGGATGTGACCTTAGATACTGGGTCGAAGTACTCTAAGGAGTATCTGGACACCATGCATTTACCTCATCCTCCGGCGGAGACACTTCGGCTTCCCCTGCATAAGTTACTTGACCAGACTCTCATGCGGTGTTTGGAGACACCGTATTCCATACCTGCGGTACCTAGCAAGTTGGATGCTCGATACCGCATCGTGCACCACAAGGGGTTTGAGGGAGCTCAACTCTCTCATCAGTCCCTCCTAGTCGAGTCTTCCCTTAAACGTTCGCACCCCTCCCAAGTCTACGCTTCCGTGCCTCCTGGCAGGGAAGGGAGAACGATGGATAAGTTTGGTAGACGTATCTATCAAAATTCAATGATGGCGACTCGAGTGCTCAATTACAATTTTTTCTTCTCGTCCTATTTGGATTTTTTCTTGCCGGTACTCCGCAAGTTCACACCTTTCATCGATGCTGAGGCTCGGTTTGAGTTTGAGGAGGTGGTGGCGACCCTGTCCCAGTTGCGCCTCCAATTGATGCAATCCTCCTATGATGCTTTCGAGCTCTCGGCTCGTGCTGCGGCCTGCTCGGTCGCCATGCGTCGACTGGCTTGGCTTCGCACCATTGATATGGATCCGAATCTCCAAGACAGACTTGCAAATGTGCCTTGTGCGGGAGCGGATCTGTTCGATGAGTCTGTCGAGACTGTTACTAAAAAACTGTCAGACCACGAAAAATCTTTCCAGTCTATCATGAGGCCTAAGCCTAAACCACAACAGTCTCGTCCTTCTAGACCGCCTATAATCTACCAAAGGCGTTATCAACCGAGGCAGGCCCCTCCTGCGAGACAGCCTGCAAAGCGACAGCCGCCTCAGAAGACTCAGCAAAAGCCTCAGATGCCGGCTGCTCCCAAGGCTACTCAGCCTTTTTGACTCTCCTCCAGGGAGCATAACCGATCTCGTTCTGTCTACCCCATATTTTCCCATAGGGGGTCGCCTCCATCATTTTTGTCATCGATGGGAGTCGATCACCACGGACCTCTGGGTCCTCTCCATCGTAAGAGAGGGATACTCTCTTCATTTCCAACGGGTCCCCCCGGACCATCCTCCAAGAGAGTATCCTTCCAACTCCACACAGACCGCTCTTCTTCTCCAGGAAGCTCAGGCTTTGCTCCGGCTTCGGGCCGTCGAGCCGGTACCGGTGGATCAACAAAACCAGGGGTTTTACTCCCGGTACTTCCTGGTCCCGAAGAAGACGGGCGATCTGCGTCCCATTTTGGACCTTCGGGTCCTCAACAAGTTTTTGGTCAGGGAACGGTTCCGCATGCTGACCCTTGCCTCTCTTTATCCCCTAATCGAGCAGAACGATTGGTTATGCTCTCTGGATCTCAAGGAGGCCTACACTCACATCCCGATTCATCCGGCCTCCCGAAAGTTCCTCAGATTCCGGGTGGGACATCTGCATCTGCAGTATCGAGTGCTTCCCTTCGGCCTATCTTCGTCGCCCAGAGTCTTCACGAAGTGTCTGGTAGTGGTGGCCGCTGCACTCCGGAACATGGGTCTCCAGGTGTTCCCATACCTCGACGACTGGCTCATCAAGGCCCCGTCCGCTCCCAAGGTCATTTCGGCGACCTTGACTACCATTTGTTTTCTGCAGAGCTTGGGCTTCGAGATCAACTTTCCAAAGTCCCATCTTCAGCCCTCCCAGTCTCTCCCCTTCATAGGGGCTGTCCTGGATACCATTCAACTTCGAGCATTCCTTCCTCCTCCACGCTTACATGCTCTCCTTCTACTCTGCCAGTCAGTGTCTTCTCGCCAATCCATCTCAGCGAGACACATGATGGTCCTTTTAGGCCACATGGCATCTACAGTTCATGTGACGCCTTTTGCCAGACTACATCTCAGGATCCCTCAATGGACTCTGGCATCTCAGTGGACTCAGGTGTCCGACCCGTTATCTCGTCACATTGTGGTCACTCCTGCTCTACGGCAGTCTCTTCTCTGGTGGATGACCTCTTCGAATCTATCCAGAGGTTTGCTGTTTCATTCTCCTCCCCATCAGAAAGTTCTAACGACCGATTCATCGAACTATGCATGGGGGGCCCATCTGGATGGTCTTCGCACTCAGGGGTTCTGGACCAGTGCGGAACGACTCCATCAAATCAATCTTCTGGAGCTCAGGGCCATCTTCAATGCTCTCCAAGCTTTTCAACATCTGCTTCACGACATGGTGGTCCTTATTCGCACAGACAATCAGGTCGCCATGTATTATGTCAACAAACAAGGGGGCACGGGCTCGGCCCCTCTTTGTCAGGAAGCTCTTCGAGTCTGGGATTGGGCGGTTCGCCACAACACCTTCCTCAGAGCAGTCTACATTCAGGGGAAGGACAACGTCTTGGCAGACAAATTGAGTCGTCTACTTCAACCTCACGAATGGACGCTCCACTCCGACCCCCTTCATCAGATCTTTGCTCAGTGGGGGACACCTCAGATAGACCTCTTTGCAGCCCCCCACAACTTCAAGCTGCCTCAATTTTGCTCCAGGATCTACACTCCTCATCGCCTAGAGGCAGATGCTTTTCTGCTGGATTGGAGCAAACGTTTCCTATATGCGTTTCCTCCTTTTCCTCTCATTCAAAAGACTCTAGTCAAATTGAGATTAGACCATGCCACCATGATTCTGATTGCTCCTCGGTGGCCCAGACAACCTTGGTTCTCCCTTCTACTTCAACTCAGCAGCAGGGAGCCAGTACTTCTTCCAGTGTTTCCTTCACTACTCACTCAACATCAAGGTTCACTACTTCATCCCAATCTGCAGTCCCTCCACCTGACAGCTTGGTTCCTTTCAACATAACTCCTCACCAGTTCTCTCAAGCAGTGAGGGAGGTCTTGGAGGCTTCCAGGAAGCCTGCTACTCGACAATGCTATTCCCAAAAATGGACTAGATTCTCTTCCTGGTGTATTTCCAATGCCACGGAACCTCAGCGAGCTTCCCTATCTTCTGTATTGGATTATCTTCTACACCTGTCCCAGTCTGGCCTCAAGTCTACCTCTATACGAGTCCACCTGAGTGCTATTGCGGCTTTCCATCAGCCTCTACAAGGGAAACCTCTGTCTGCTCATCCTGTGGTTTCCAAATTTATGAAAGGACTTTTTCATGTTAACCCTCCTCTCAAACCTCCTCCTGTGGTTTGGGATCTCAATGTTGTCCTGTCTCATCTTATGAAGCCTCCGTTTGAACCTCTCAACACGGCTCCACTCAAGTATCTCACCTGGAAGGTGGTTTTTCTAGTGGCCCTCACGTCAGCTCGTCGGGTCAGTGAGCTTCAGGCCCTAGTGGCGGATCCACCGTTCACCGTATTCCATCATGACAAGGTGGTTCTCCGTACTCATCCAAAATTCTTACCTAAAGTGGTCTCTGAATTTCACATCAACCAATCCATCGTGCTTCCGGTGTTCTTTCCAAAGCCTCATTCTCATCCTGGGGAATCTGCTTTGCACACTCTGGACTGTAAACGTGCTCTAGCTTTCTACTTGGATCGCACAAAGCCACACAGAACTGCTCCTCAACTTTTCGTCTCCTTTGATCCAAACAAGTTGGGACGACCGGTATCGAAGCGCACCATCTCCAACTGGATGGCGGCTTGTATCTCTTCCTGCTATGCCCAGGCTGGATTATCCCTTCCCTGTAAGGTCACAGCCCATAAGGTCAGAGCAATGGCAGCCTCTGTAGCCTTCCTCAGATCGACACCGATTGAGGAGATTTGTAAGGCTGCCACTTGGTCCTCGGTTCATACATTCACCTCTCATTATTGTCTGGATACTTTCTCCAGACGGGATGGACAGTTTGGCCAAACAGTATTACAAAATTTGTTCTCTTAAGTTGCCAACTCTCCCACCATCCCATTGGGGTTAGCTTGGAGGTCACCCACTAGTGAGAATACCTGCCTGCTTGTCCTGGGATAAAGCAATGTTACTTACCGTAACAGTTGTTATCCAGGGACAGCAGGCAGCTATTCTCACGTCCCACCCACCTCCCCTGGGTTGGCTTCTCAGGCTAGCTACCTGAACTGAGGAGACGCGCCCGGTACATCGGGCGGGAAGGCACTGGCGCATGCGCGGTGCGGGCATCTCGAAACTTCTGAGTTTCTTCAAGCAAGACATGCTTGCAAGATGTCCGTATCGGGGCTCTGTCGGATGACATCACCCACTAGTGAGAATAGCTGCCTGCTGTCCCTGGATAACAACTGTTACGGTAAGTAACATTGCTGTCTATTCCCTTCAGTACCTTGAATGTTTCTATCATGTCCCCTCTCAATCTCCTCTGCTCAAGGGAGAAGAGGCCCAGTTTCTCTAATCTTTCGCTGTACGGCAACTCCTCCAGCCCCTTAACCATTTTAGTTGCTCTTCTCTGGATCCTTTCGAGTAGTACCGTGTCCTTCTTAAAGTACCAGTGCTGGACGCAGTACTCCAGGTGAGGGCGTACCATGGCCCGGTACAGCAGCATGATAACCTTCTCTGTCTCTTCAGTCCAGCATCTGCCCCTTCCATTCACTGTCTGTCTTTCCCTGCCATCTCTCCTCCTGCCCCCCCCCCACCCCCCAATTTGGTCTAGCATCCATCATCTTCCTTCTGTTCCCCTCATGGTCTGGCATCTCTATCCTTCCCTCCCCCCTGTGGTTTTTAGCATATCTCTCTTCTCATTTCCTCCACTCAGATCTGATCATTCTCTGCTCTCTCTTCCCTTTTCTTCTCTGGTCTTCCTTCTCTATTTTCTGCCTCCATCTAAATTAAATTCTTTCTTACTATTTAGTCCCGTTTCCCTCTTTTCACTGTGTCTACACACAGCTTGTCACCCCTTTCCCTCACCCCTCCATTATCTTACTATTTTCTTCCCCCTTTATTTATCTCCTCCTTCCATCCAGTATGTGTTCTTTCCCCACTTCCATTCAGCATCTGCTCTCCCTTCTCAACTGACATCCATCTGCCTTCTGCTCTCTCTCCCTTCTTCTCACTTCCATCATCTGTCCCCTTCTCTCTCTCTCTCATCTCCTCCATTCCATCATCTGCCCCTTCTCTCTCTCTCTCTCTCTCTCTCCCCCCCCCCCCCCAACTTCCATCATCTGCCCCCCTTCCCCTCACCTTTGTGGGTCACTTTCTTTCCCCTGAGGGTGGCTCATGTCACAGGGGAAGCTTTGGCCGAGCAGAACCGCTTGATTGACAGTGGAACTTACTTGATTGATGTCGATGCTGGGGCCCGTTGCCGTTTGAAGGAAAAAAAAAAAGGTGGAAAAAAGGAACCTGTAAAGGCGAGAGGAAGGGAAACCTCCAGGACAGCTGCTTTTTGCCCTCCTTCAGCGGCCCAAGAGTTCAGACCAGCAGCGGCAGCTGTGTATGCTTTTAACTTCGGCACAGAGCTGCCCCTAATCAATAGTTTAGCGCGGTTTCATGAGGCAGCCTCGGGGCCTTTGATAGCCGGCCCGCTTCGATGATGCGATGTGGGCCGGCCTAGCAAAGGCCCCGAGGCTGCCTTATGAAACCGCGCTAAACTATTGATTAGGGGCAGCTCTGTGCCGAAGTTAAAAGCATACACAGCTGCCGCTGCTGGTCTGGAGGTGCGGAGACAAGGCAGGAGGCAAACGCGGTGGAAGGCAGGAGTCCCGGCGAAGGCAGGAGTCCCGGCACAGCGACTGCAACAGGAAGTTGCAAGTCAGCTGACGCCGGCCTTTCGTTGCGGCGGGGACCGAATCCTTCGCGGACCGGCAAGATTTTGTTTGCGGACCGGCGGTTGAAGAACTGTGCTCTACACTGTGTGCGCTGTGACGAGAAACTTGTGCGCTGCGAGGTAATATTTTGTGCGTGAGCGCACCCCAGCGCAGCTTAGCGGGAACACTGCTCTTGTTCTCATAGCTCAAAGCTATCTATGAAGACTTCACTACTACAACAAGAAAAGTTGTTTGGAACCTCGGAGATATTGGCAATGTCCACCGTGTCTGATTTGGACAAACATCTGTCTCCAGCAGTGTCTACATTGACACCACCATTGGTACCTTGCTCGGCGTTGGCTTCTTCAGTGCCACAATGGTACTACCACCAACTACATTGTCTGCTAAGAAGCATTCTCACGTTTCATCCCCTCATCATACATCAGTGCCGTCTTGAGCATCAAGTCAGTCGATTCATGCTAAATATTGACGCAGGCAGCCTTGCTTTCCATCTTTGCAGCTAGTGTCCCTTCAGACATGCCTTCTCATAGAGTTTCTTTCCAATGACATTGTCGGTACCAGTGCAGTCTATCTAGGACCAGATAAGAGCTGCTTCAAAAGGAGCTAGCGGTTATGCTATAAATGCATTTTGCCCAAAGTTCCTACCTTTATCCCATAGGTACCTGCCCAGCTCGAGCATCACTCTGAGGCCATCGGGTACCAGATCACTTGCACAGAATGGCAACTGAATCGGAACCAAAAGCTGAGCTATTTGACTTGAACCTCATTTTAGGCAGGATAGCCCAATTCCTCTGTCACAGCTGCATGACTTCATATAAGGACATAGCACATGCTTGTATCTGTTGGCTCAGTGCAGCGCTCTCTCCGGTGGTGGAGTGCGGTTTTGATTGTACAGCATCCCACAACTCTCTTCTTTGGGAGCAAGTCAGGGTGCCTAGCCCTTTTGTTGGTTGTGCAATAGTTGGTTGTGCAATAGTTCTCCCTTCTGTCTACCTCTTTGGGTATGGAGCCTATATTGCCTCTCTGTACAACCTGGTATCTCTGTGTGTGGATTACGTATTTTCTCCTGTTTGTCCAGCACCACTATTTCTAGGGGTTGGAGCGCAGTGCCTCCTGTTTGCCGCCGCTCTCTCTTTTTTTTTTCTTTTTTCTATTTAGCATAGTGCTCTCGGTTGGGACGGTGCAATGCAACTTGGTGGTTGGCTGTGAAGTGCTTGTCCTCTGGACATTAGGCAAACCTTTTACTTGCACTGCAGCATGGCTCCATATATGCATGTAGAGCATGACTCACACGCTAGCGATGCAACATGGCTCCATCTTTACATGTGGAGAATGGTTCCACCTTGCTGTACAGCACAGATTTCTCTCTGTCCAGCATAGCTTCATCCATAGATACAAAGTGAACTTTTGGCTAAGTAGCTTGTTTCCACCTGGCATTGCAACATATCTCATTCTCTGGCTCTAGGGAACATTTCCACCTGACTGGGTGCTACAGCTGCTTTGCTGGGAGTCAAGCACTGCTCTAGCTCTGGCAATTGGGTGCAGCCGACGGGAGGCTTCAGACTAGACTTTGGTTGGGTCTCTTTTTCAACATTTGCATGGCTTCCACAACAGCTGTTCCTTTTCTGATGCAGAGGGCTCTGCCCTTGCGCTTATACAGGACCACCAGGTCCGGGTGGGTCCTTGCCTTTTGGCTCTCCCATATACTGACCTGTAGCCTATTATTGGGGATGTCTTTTTTGCATTGCCTTGTACCTCCTTGCATTCCTTTCGCTGTCCTACACTATTGAGGATTGCTTTGCTATATCCCACGTGTCTCTGGATTCATCTGCTGCTGATGGCAAGGAAGGAAAAATTGTCTTGCCTGATAATTTTCTTTCCTTTAGTCACAGCAGATGAATCCAGGGTTATTTGGTTTCTACTTTCTTCAGTAGGTGTTGGACTTGTCAACTTTCGATCTCTGGACTGTGAGGAGGGGGTTCTAAGCCTATTGTCCTGCTTTAAGACATACTGATTAACCAATGAGCTTACCATCTTATAAGACAGCTCAGTTTGTTTCTCTATCTCCACCTGCCACTCATCTTTGGATTCATCTGTAACTAAAGGGAAAAAAAATTAGCAGATAAGACTAATTTTTCCTTTGTGTGTGTTCTGATTAACAGTGATGTCTCACTCAAAATGGACTTGCTTTTATGAATTGGCAAGCAATGTACAACCTGAAACGATATGCCATTTTATGAAAACAGCTGTTTGGTAATGGGTATTATGTAAACTAATGATGCCTTTTTCTGAAGCCTTTTATTTCGGTGAATAAGCACTTATTTCAGACTTTATGCAAGAGAATTGCTTTCATTTTTTTTTTTTTTTCCTCTTTCAGTTATTCTACAACACAGCCTCCTAGCTATGATCAAAGCAGCTACTCTCAGCAGAGTAGCTATAGCCAACAAAGCAGCTATGGACAGCAGAGTGGCTATGCTCAACAAAGCAGTTATGGGCAGCAACAGCAGCAGCAGCAGCAACAGCAGCCACCGCCCACCAGTTACCCTCCTCCATCTGCATCCTATGGCCAGCCCCCAAGTCAGTACAGTCAGCCAAGCGGTGGTGGCAGCAGCTATGGACAGCAGAGTGACTTCGGCCCCCCCAGAAAATATGGTACATGAGTTCTGTTGCACAATGACTTTATTTACAAGCATTTGTTATGCCACATGCCAGCAAGTGGAGATTAACTGCTAAATTAGGACATGACTTTTGATAGTAGTCTTTGTAACCTATCAAAAGACAGCAGGTAATAGATAAACTTCTGTATTATTAACAATCTTCCTATGCTCCTGCCCCGTTCAGATCACTCATAGGAAATGGCTGCGGGGAGTTCCCGTCGTAGTCTTGAGAGACTACGGAAGCTCATGGCAGCCATTTCCTATGAGTGATCTGCATAGGGCAGGAGTGTAGGAAGATCGCTCCTGCCCTGAAAACCTGCTAGACCACCAGGTAAGGCTTAAAAATAACCCACCAAAAAAAAATCAAACTCAGGGGGATCCCCCCCCCCCCCAAAAAAAAAAAATAATAATCACAAATAATCGAATCCATAGATGCTTAAACTGCAGATTCTGAGGGATAAGTGTAGCAGTTAAGATCTAATTTCTCCTTTATTAAATTGCGGCAAATATTGTGGGAAGTGCATTTTTATGGATACACATCATCCTGGGGGTATCTTCAGAAATATTAACCAGGTCATAGTACATGCTATCTTTCTCTTATCAAGATTTTTGTATGCAGTAACTGAATTTCACAAACAGTGACTATTGAAAGACCTATGGATATGGGCAGATTAAATGTTCAATTATATACGTAAATATTACATTCTAGTGCTATGACAGTTTGGCTTCATTGTAAGCTACAGAGAGGATATAAACTTACTTGACGAGCTGCTCTTCTCCACATTAGGCAACTATCGGCAGGAGCACTCCGGCAATATGGGCAGTTACGGACAAGACGGTGGAAGCTTTTCGGGACCATCAGAAAATCGCATCATGGGTAGTGGTTCAGATAATCGTGGCAGGGGGCGTGGACTCCTTGATCGTGGAAACATGAGCAGAGGTGGGCGGGGAGGACGCGGTGGCATGGGGTAAGAGCAAAACTTTATTTTTCTCACTTGTTTCAACCTCAGGTTTTTAAGTGTAAAGAGGGCTGGAAGACCAGATGTTTCTAAGGCATTGTCTTTCTTAAAATTGTCCTTTTTTGCCCATTATGGGGATGTCCTGTTTGCAGACGTTTAAAACCTCTATCTTTGTATACCCAGTCTTTGGAGGGGGAGAGGTGTGGTTCCAGCTTGATATTTTGCAGAAATCTTCTTCCAGCCCTCTTCATGATTTTACAGGTGTCCTGAGTTTGGCCAGGGTTGGAGCACACAATCTTTCTTAATTGCAGGTGTTAACTTTTTTGGTCATATATTGGTACTGCAGAGATGTAGATGTGGTTGAGTGAGTCTTCTCTCCAGCCTCTGGAAAACAGCTGAATTGTCTGGAGAAGCTGGTTCAGAAGTCATGGACTCTGAAAGTGCAGTGGCACCTAGCTGCTGTGCCCTTTCAAGGTGGTGGGTTTATGCGTACATCCTGAGAGATTGTCTTTTAACTCTTCTGCTCTTACCCCACCCTGAGGGCTGTATTGCTCTCTGCTGAATCTATAGGAAGACTAAATCAGTTATACCACTTCAACCAGTGGCAGGATCTGGTTTAGCAAGCATTTATTTGATTTATTAGAAAATAACCCTTTTTTTTTTTTTCTTACCATTACTTTTATAGTAGGGAAAGAATGGCATTAACAAAAGTAGTTTGAAATGATTGGAAAAGGTTTGTTTTGTGTGTTCCATCCTGTGATTCACTTAAGTGCTCTATGCAGTAGGAGTAGTCAATTAAAATACCTTGGGATTTTTTGGGGGTGGGGAAAATGAAGTAGTCAAACATAAACCATTACAGTATTTTTAAAGATTGTATCTAAAATTAGCAAGGAAATTAAACCAGCATTTTGGTTATAAATGAAACTTGTCACTGCATAGTTCCTGATCTAGTGAATCAGTCCGATGGTGAAATCTTTATTTGGAGAAATGGCTGCATCTTATCTGTATTGAAATTCATTTTCATGCAGATTCTTTAATTTGGCAAAGATGCTCACTCCATATATGTGGATTTTGTAAAGGTTTCACCATGTTGGCTTGTGTTAAAGTAGATGGCATCTTCTGAAATGCCTGTCACCACACCAAAAATATATTAGCATTTTTCAGCACGGGATACATTCTTTCTTTTCTCAAGTTAAATCTTATTTGTCATCCAGTACAAATATTAATTTCAGGCTTTATTGTACAGTGCTGAGTGTCTGGTAGCGCAATAGAATTAATAAGTAGTAGTAGTAGGCTTCACTAGTTAGTTTTTTGCATGCTTCTACTAGCTTGCGTACACAGTACCCCCCCCCCCCCCCAAAAAAAAAAAAAAAACCCAACCCAAACAAACCATATTTAAGTGTTAGAAATATAGTTCTCAGGATGACATAAGCAGTCGTCCATTGTATGAATGTTGAAAATTGTTTTTCAAAATTAGATTGCATTTGTTTTGAAATGTAGTTAGTTTAAGCAGTCTTTTATAACCACTTTTATGTGGAATAATTTTGGAATCGGTAAACACGGGGTTTTTTTCTTGTTGATCATTTACTAAATGCAGTCCCTTGCTCCTTCCCTAATTATGTGGTTTTGGATGTATTTTTTTTCCCAATAATATGATCCTTAATGAAACAGTGTATGCTCCATAATGCAGGCGGAGTTTTGTTTTGGATTTTTTCCTTAAACTCTCTTTGGGGTCCTGGCCAATAGATCAAGGTTTGAAAAGGGAGGGGTTGCCTTTCATTGTGTGGTGTGGTGACAGCCTTTCAGAATCTCATACAGGTAAGTAAGACAATGTCATTCATAAAATATGCCAGTTTTCAGTGATTTGGATATTTTGCTATTTTCATTGGTTGTTCAACATGGAAACCCTTTTTTTAACATGCTTTGTCGCATTTATATGCTACAGGTTACAAAGTGAGAGCCTTGTATACACTTCAATACTTATAAAGTGCGCATACTCAGTACTCAGCCGGCAGCATAATGAAAAATGGGACTAGACACGGTGTCCATATGGAGAGGAAAAATTTATACATAGAAAGTCTTTAAAACACAATAACTGTATCACTGTATAAATGAAATCATTGTGTAAAATTGGAAGAATGCTTTAATTGTTTGGTAATGAAACAAGGTATACATTTATTTATAATTGTGTAAAATTAAAAAAGTGTAAATTTTGTATAAAACAAATTTCATATTTGGTGTGTGATTAGAGGTGAAAGCTGCATGTCACAGCTTAAAATTGTATATAAACCTCCAAAAATGGTGAGGTATTAAAGGTGCAATATTTGAGACCTTCTCTTTACCCTGACAAAGCCTTGGCAAAGGCAGTTTCCTACCTTGTCTTTCAGCTTAAGCTGCTTTATTCAGTTAGACTCAAAGCTTTTGTGAACTTTTTTTTTTCTTCTAAATTTGTAAGCCTGGCATGGTTGAAGCAGTGATGCTTCACACTGCCATGTTTGACATACTTTTGTAATTTTCCCTTTCCCTTAGTTTGCACAAATGACAGTCTAAAGTTGCACTTGCATCCTGTTAGCCTTGGTCTTCATACTGTTATGCTGCCACCCCCAACTTTAGACAGCAACATGTGCTGGAAGTCCACTGATTTAACAAAAAATGCTTTTGCAAGTAGTCCCATAGTTCTGGCTCGGGATGTATGTGCACCTTTATGAACATTTAAGGGGAAGATGGAGCCCTGCTTGTGTATGTATAGATGCACACTTTTTAGACTAAGCTGGTCATATTTGAAATGTTTGTTGTAGCCAAGTATTGCACTGTTAATATCTGCAGAAGGTTTAAAGGGTCTGACAAAACATGGCGTATATAAAAGCCGACAAGAAAAGGTTGTGTAAAGGAAATTGAGCAAGCTGCCCCTGAAGAAAATCATTGACGAGAAAAGATGCATTGTTTGGAGATGTGTAAGCCAGTGCTGCTCTGTCCCATGAGCCCTCAGAGGCTCTAAGCGGTTACTGGCTCTTTAAAGGGAAAGGCCTTCATTTCTTCACGTTTATCCCCCCAGCAGCGCTGGAGAGCGAGGTGGCTTCAATAAGCCTGGTGGTAAGTTTTTGAGTATTAAATGGGTAGTGTAAAAACAATTCTGTCACTTTATAGAAAGAGAAAATCTTTTATTTTTGACTAGCTTGACAAGTACAAAAAATGAGTAGTGGGTCCTGCCGGCATTATAGGGGTGTATGGTTAACCTTTGGTTACAGAAAAAAGGGCACCTTGATGCATCAGTGTTATTTCTATAATTTTGATGGGGGAAATATAAGTAAAACTTAAAACCCACAGCTTATAAAGCATTATCAGATGGCACTGTAGAGCCATTTTAAAGAGTAATTGCTGGTCAGTAATGGTTTGGAAATTTAAGATCTAGCAAATTTCCCCCAATAAAGTAAAAGGTGTTAAGCCCTTGTTGCTGCTGGTTTACTGCAGCTCAGGTCATTGAGTTTTAACAGCAAACACCATCTAATGGTGGTTGTAAGTAGATAAATTTTAATGATTTTGTGAATTTGCAGCCCACACAAAATATATACATATACTAACAGTGTCTTCTATGATTTTCCCGGCTCACAGGACTCCTGGATGATATACCAGACATGGATCTTGGTAAGTTTCACTTAAAGGTCATTTATTTATTTATATGCTGAATAGTTTTGATCTTTGCATCCTTTTTTTAAACCATGCATCCTTATGAAAAAGGAATGTGGCGTGGTTTGATCAATTTGGAGTCTTCTGTTTATGTATTGGAGCACTAGGGGTGTTTAAACCATATAACAGGAAATACCTTATCGTTCACTGAATATCTATTACAGAATTAATCTAGTTGTCCTAAGGTTTCAGAATGGTCATGATAGTTTTCTTTTGAATTTAGGAGCCAGCTTCTGAGATTTTTGTAGTCTCCTCCCCTCCTCTTTTTACCAGGGACCACCAAAGCTCCTAAGCCGCAGAGATTCTTACCACATCTTAATAAATCAGGCTCTTAAATCTGTAGAGGCCAATAGCCTATTCTGCTGTCAGCCCCATACTAGTCACTGATACCTACATATGAGGGGAATGGGAATTCTATCTTTATTTCCAGTGCAATAGGTGTCATTCTAGACACGTGGGTTGTCTTCCTGTGGCCTTGAACCATCTGCAGAAAGAATCCACTTTGGATTTTTTTTTTCCTTTATCCCCCCTTTACTTCATTGGGAGCTGTACTGCCACCTATGGTTTTTCCCTTCCACACATGAGCCTGAACGAGTGTTTCTGTTCCCATTAGCCCACTCGCAGCTCTCCTTAGGTTTAAGCTATGTGGTACAAAAACTCTGCAAGCCTCGTGAAACTTACGGCAGACATTCTTGCACTGTGCCTTTCTTGGTCACAGCATGCAACGCTAAGATTTAATTTAGGCAGCTTGGTGACATGTCAAGTCCCACATTAAACCTGTTAGTGCTCAGTTTGCAGACATCAGTTATTGAAGCTGAATCTTACAATTAGGGTTGGGATAAACATGTTGGGATTTCCTCTTTAAAAAAAAAGTTACCTGGCCCTATACCCATACAAACATTGTGTCTCCTTCCCCAAGCTAGTGGCCATGCCTGGAGGACCTATGCATATGTGCAGACATCATCGTGATGTTGCACGTATGAGTGTGAAGAGAACAGATCTCCCAAAACCCCAAGAAATGGAACTAGATACGGGGGAGAGACAATCTGTAGAGTGGTTATTCTGCTGACACTCAGAAAACTGAGTAAGATAGTTTCGAATGTTTAAAATTAAGAGAGCCCTCAGTTACACAGCCTCCCTCCGGGAGCCCCCAGAAGTAATGGCTGTCACTGGCTTACACCCAAACATCCCCGGGCTCTCTGTGGAATTTTTAGTGATAAATAACACACAAAAAAAGTGCTGAAGGTGAAAAACTTAATCAAAAACACTCTACAGATAAGATTGTTTCTACCCCTTATCCAAGGGGCTCGAACATAAAGTTCAAACGTCCAAATCCAACTGTGCAAAAGCCAACTGGAAGTACTTAGCTTCTCTGTGGATAACGCAGCCAGCAGATAACCAGTTCGTCCTACGGGACTCCGTTTCGGGGGTGAACACCCCCTTCTTCAGGAACGGCTGAGCTGAGCTGTAGCCCCCAAATCGTCAGGCTACAACAGTTTGGCAGAGCAGAAAATGGCCAGTGTTTTTGCATCTCCCATTTTTGGGTTTTGTTACTATTCTGCACGTATGAGTGTGACATGTCAATGCATGGGCAGAGGCCCTCCAGACATGGCCTCGAACTTGGGGCCTTCCAAAACCCAAACAAACTGCCAGGTTTTGGAAATTCCACTGGGCACCCGGACAGTCCTCTTTAAAAAAAAAAAAAAAAGGTCATGTCAGGGTCACCAGATGTTTGAGGAAACCCAACCTTTGACATTTACTGGTATAAAAGCTATATTTTAGTGTGATAGGCACATCATACTTGAAACGTATGGGTTGTATAACTCTGAAAGATCTGACGTAAAGAGCCTCATTTACATTTTTCTGCTCCGCCTCGCCTCACTCTAGGCTGTCTTCCAGTTCCTTAGATTTACTCTATACATGAGATAGTAGGAGCCCATCTGTTCTGCTCATATTTATTTTTCTTTAGTTTAATGGGCTTTTTGGTGCTGCAGAGTATCCCATTTTCGGGATTCCTTAGGCTGCAAGAGAACACACACTGTGGGCAGTAGTCTATAGCCAAGAAGCATCCTGTTTTGGTAGGGCACCTGCTTGGTCATCCAGCACTACCAGTTCAGCAGCTCAGGGACCGTACCCTTGGGAGCAAGGCTCGATCCAGGCTTTGTCCACAGAGAGCTTGAGCGCAGGTTGCATGTCCCTGTGGTGGTTTTACACCAATTACAGATGCTGACTGGGTTTCATCTTCCCAACTGCATGCCGAGTTCCAGCAGAGGTCTGAGGTCTCATTCCAGCTGTTGGGACTGAGGAACAGTCTGAAGAAACAAGCTGTCCGGATTTATAGGCTTGTCTGAGGCAGAAATTCTCTGGCTGCAGTTACAGCCCCAGCATGGCACAATGAGTTTAGACTGCTACAGTCTGAGAGAAATCAAGGGGATCTCAAAGTGATTGATAAAGGTTTCTGGGGCTAAGGACCAGGGTTCCCAGACATTTTTTTGATCTCTTAGCTTTCACAGGACATTTTTGGCACTAAAATCCCTGACACAGCAACCATCTTGGATTTCCTGATTTTGAAATAAAAGCCTTTGTGCACCTCAAAACACCTTGATTTGGCTCAGTCAATCTAGATGGATTCCTCAGGCCAAGATACCCAGGATTCATGCTAGATTTGTGCTTAATGGCGGGCTGAGGACCATCCATGTCCCAAGTGCCGTGCGAGGGGTGGGAGCCATTGGCTTAGCTGCCTGTAGTCTCTTTGGTGATATGGGGTCCCAAATGGCTAGATATCCAGGTCAGACATCTTGGCTGGACCTAGGAGGTGGTGAAAGTGCATCCTCAGCAAAGCATAACCACACATCTGCTGTTAGACCCCCAAAAGTAGATCACAGGAGCATCTACAAGAGTCCTCCAGGGCATCCTGTTCCATTCTTTGCTCTAGAATTCTAGTATAATGTATGAAGTCTACTTGAATTACAGTGATCGCAGTAACTCATCAGGGGTCACAATATTGGTAGTGCCAGGGATTCCCCCTCAGAGCACAATTTCCCCATAGTAGAGCCTTTCACAAGATATGGGGGTACAGTCAGAAGAGGTCAGGGATGAAGTGGTTTCTGAAGCTATATCTTTACTTTCCCAGTCTGGGTCCTCAATACTTCAACATTCTGCATTTTGCCTGGAGGGGCCAGGTTCTAGGTGGCAGTCCTGGATCTCAAAGAGGACCTGATTGTGCGCAGGCTGTTTAAGCCCTCTGCACATTTGGAGATAATTGTCATGTCTCTCAAAGAATTAAAGATAGATCCTCAGACCTCTTCCAAAACTCAGACCATATGCTTTCCCTCCCATCCATACGTTACCAATATGCTAACAGACCATTGGGAAGTCCCAGAGGGGCACTTTTGGGTGGCTAAGGCCAAGACAACACTTTACCTGATGGATGCTGAGTTTCCAAAGGTAGATTCCCTGGTGGCGCAGGTTACCAAGCATACCTCTCTCCCTAATGAAAGGAGAGTGGTATTAAAAGATGGGCAGGACCACTCGCTGGACTTTGTCATTAAGAGACAGTTTGAGGCCACGGCTTTGGGGTTGTAAGCGACAGCAGCAGCATCGTATGTGCTTACCATTCGAGGTTAAGGCATGCTCCAGAAATGGTGAATGCAGATCCCCTGTTATATCAGGAGTAGATTATGTATCAGAAAAGTTGTGTTTTAATAACACTTGCCTGCATTCAAAAATAACTTGGTGTAATATTCAGGGCAAAGTACACTATATCAATACATTCTACAGTTTATCTTAATTGTCAAATGAGAATCAGCTCTGCTGAAAAAAATCCTTGAAACTATATCAAACTATAGTAAACTTGATAATTTGATATAGTTTCAAGGATCTTTTCAGCTGAGTTAATTCTCATTTGACAATTAAGATAAACTGTGGAATGTATTAATAATGAGTAATTATGTGACGGATGCTCAGGACCCTAAATAGATTGTACAGTGCAAGTTCTTTGCTTATGCTATTTCCACCCATATAATGCTTTGCATCAGACAGTGGGTGGGCGATTCATCCTTGAGGATATTCTTCCATTTTTTAAACATTAGATCATGTCACTAACTGGCTGACAATGCTCTGAGCAAATTGTATTTTAAAGGTCAATTGCTCTTTGGTACAGAAGAACATAAGAATTGCCATCTCCGGATCAGACCCTGGGTCCATCAAGTCTGGTGATCCGCACACGCGAAGGCCCCGCCAGGTGTACCCTGGCATAGTTTTAGTCCCCATATCACTGTGTGCTTCCTAGAACGGTGGATTCTGCAATTACTTCCTCTGGGAGAGCATTCCAGGTGTCCACCACTCACTGCGGGAAACAGAACTTCCTGATATTTGTCCTGGACCTGTCCCCCCTCAGCTTCAGTCTGTCCTCTTGTCCGTGTCACATTGGACATTGTAAATAACTGCTTTCCTTGCTCCATTTTGTCGAATCCTTTCAGTATTTTGAAAGTCTCGATCAGATCCCCTCATCTCCTCTTCTCAAGGGAGAACAACCCCAGTCTCCTAAGCCGTACCTCGTAGTCCAGGTTCTCCATACCTTTCACTAGCTTCGTTGTTCGTCTCTGCATCCTCTCTAGCAGTTTTATATTCTTTAGGTATGGGTCTTGAAGATCTAATGGCCTGCGTGCAGGATCGTAAACCAAAGTCTTTACTAGACAGCAGGCCAAAGGCCTCTAGGGGGTCAAGTCAAGGTAATTTTTGTGGCTCTAGGAAAGGGGTGCCCACAATTTTTGGGCTTGCAAGCTACTTTTAAAATGACCAAGTCAAAATGATCTACCAACAATAAAAGTTTAAAAAACATAAAGCACACTGTATGCAGAGAAAATGTTAATCATCATTTATATTCCGGGGTTTTTTCAAAGAGGTCAAAGCAGATGACTTTATGCAATGTCACCTCGGTAACAAAATAGACAAATATAGCCCCTCCCTTTTTACTAAACCACATTAGCGGTTTTTAGCACAGGGAGCTGTGCTGAATGCCTCGCGCTGCTCTTGACGCTCATAGGTTCCCTGTACTAAAAACTGCTATTGCAGTTTAGTAAAAGGGGCCATAGTGCAAAATATAGACTGCAGATATAAATTCTCAAAACAGACACATTTTGATCACTAAATTGAAAATAAAATCATTTTTCCTACCTTTGGTGATTTCATGAGTCTCTGGTTGCACTTTCTTCTTCTGCCTGTGCATCCAATATTTCTTCCCTTCTTTCAGCCTCCTGTATGCTTCCTCTCCTCCAGACCTCATTCCCTCCCCCAACTTTTTCTTCTTCTCTCCCTGCCCCTCCCCTTTCTTTCTCCCTGCCCCCTTCTTTCTTTCTGTTTCCCTTCATTCTTTCTCTCCCCATGCCCCCTTTCTTTCTGTCTTTCTCTCCCCGTGCCCCCTTTCTTTCTGTCTTTCTCTCCCCGTGCCCCCTTTCTTTCTGTCTTTCTCTCCCCATGCCCCCTTTCTTTTTTCTCCCTGCCCTCCCTCAAGCCGCTGCTGCCATCGGAGAGCAGGCCCTCAAGCTGCCCGCCGCCGAGTTGTGAGCTGTCTCTGCTTCCCGACGCGGTAAATAGAAGCGTTGGGCCAACCAACCTTCTACCAGACGTCAATTCTGACTTCTGAGAGGAAGTTCCGGACCAGCCAGGCAGTGATTTGGCAGGCTCGGAACTTCCTCTCTGATGTCAGAATTGGTGGAGGGGAGGAAGCAGGTTGGCCCGGCGCTTCTTTTACTGCATTGGGAAAGCAAATATCCATGGAGAAGCAGGTAGAATGCAAAGGCAACGCAAGTATCACGGAGCTCAGGATGGGCTCAGCGATCAACTCTCATAGCCTTAACGATCGACCTTTTGGGCACTCCTGTTCTAAGTGCTTTCGCCAGTTCTTGGGAGGAAATTCAGTCTATATATCTATTCAAGGCTTGTGACAGATTTTAGGGTGCCATGTGTCCCCAGTCATCAGGATCTGCTCCACAGTGGCCCCCAAATAGTAGTTATGTCAGGTCAGGAGCTATACCTCCAAGTATAGGAGGAAGGTTGTCAACTTATTGGGAGGTATGGGCAAGGATCACCTCAGATTTCTAGGTACTGGAAATTATCCAGGAGGGGACAAGCTTGAGATATTTGTCCCCTTTTGAACCTATTTGTGCATTCTCCAGCGAGAAATCCAGAGAAAGCGGTCATCAGAGTCCTAGCAACAGTAAAGAAGCTATTAGATCTGACAGCCATAGAAGTCGTTCCGAATAAAGAATCGGGCTTAGGCAGATACTCCATGTACTTTATCATGCCCAAAAAACTTGGAGGAATGGAGGCCGATTCTGGACTTCATCAATCAAGGCTGCCCTCAAGTACTGCTCTTCCATATAGAAAAGGTAAGGTCGGTCATTGCCTTGGTGGTGCCCGAGCAATTTCTTGCCTCTCTGGATTTGGATTTGACAGAGGCTTAACTGCATATCCCCCATTTTTCAAGATCACAGGAATTTCTTGAGGTTCCATATTCTGAAGCAGCACTTTCAATTCTTGGCCATGGAGACATGATAGAAACCTTCAAGATCATGAAGGGCATAGAAAAAATAGACAGGGACAGATTTTTCAAATTAAGGGGATCAATAAGTACAAGGGGGCACTCAGAGAAATTGAAAGGGGAGAGGTTTAGAACAAACGCCAGGAAGTTCTTATTCACACAGAGGGTGGTGGATACATGGAACGTGCTACCAGAGGATGTGATAAACAGGAGCACGCTATAGGGGTTCAAAGAAGCTTTGGATAGGTACTTGGAAGACAAAGGGATTGAGGGGTACAGATAAGAGTAAAGGTAGATTATAGGGATGGGATTAGAGGTAAGTTACAAAATTAATCAGGGACCACTGTTCAGGCACTAGGCCTGATAGGCCGCTGCGGGAGCGGACCGCTGAGCAAGATGGACCTCTGGTCTGACTCAGCGGGGGCAACTTCTTATGTTCTTATGGCCGTTCTGTTTGGACTGGCCACGGCGTTGCAAACCTTTACCAAGGTGATGGTCATATTAGCAGCACACCTCCACAAGAAGGAGATTCAGGTGCATCCTTACCTGGATGATTCTGATCTGAGTTCAATCCAAATCCCAAGAAAGAACAGCAGTGGAGCATGTGATCCAGTTTCTGCAGAGTTTGGACTGTTATAAACGTCCAAAAATCACCTGTTGCCAAGACAGTTTCTGGGCATTCATTTCAATATGAAGGAAAATGGATTTTCTCCCAGAAGCCTGCAGAGAAGCTGACACGCCAGATCAGGGAATTTCGGGACAGTCCACCAACAGCTTGGCATTATTTGCACGTGCTAGGGTCCATGGTAGCAACTCTAGGCATAGTTCCTTGGGCGAGAGCACGTTTATTTAAAAATTTATAGTCCGCATATCCAGCAATTCTATTTGGATAACATCATTTGCGACCTCCCACATATGGGTGCATTGCAGATGCCTCCACCCTGGACAGCAGAAGCGCATTGCAGTCTGAACTGGTGGCTGAAGCCACAATCAAGGGGAGTGCCGCTTCATATCGCCACATGGGTGATTTTGACTTGATTCCAGCCTATACAGTTGGGGAACTCATTGCGAGAAGCATCCAGTGCAGGGACGTTGGAACCCCTCGCAGAGGAAATGGTCGATAACCGGTTGGAACTGAGCCATCTGCCTGTTGCTACTGGCACTCAGAAGCGCTCTACAGGACAAAGCGGTATGACTTTTCTTAGGCTACTGCCATTACATTGTCTGTCAATCAGCAGAGAGATACCAAGAGTGTTCCTCTATGCTTGGAGACCAACTATTGCTTCATTAGGTGGAGATTCATCTGTTGGCTCTCTTGGCAGCACATTTAGCAAGAGTGGACAATGTGCAGATGGATTTTTCTCAGCCAGCAGACTATAGACCTCAGAGAATTGGTTGGAGGTATTGGACAGCATTGTGAGTTGTGGGCACCTGATGTTCGATCTGATGGTGATAATGATGAACAAGAAAACGGCTCTTTTCTCCAGCCAAAGATACGAGTCAGTAAGTGCCAACTTGGACACCCTAGTACAACTGAGACCAAAGGCAGGACTTATGTAAGTGTTTCCTCCGTGGCCCATGATAGGCAGAGTTCTGTTGAGAATGTTGTCGCACCAGAGGTTGGTGGTGGTAGTTGCACTGAACTGGCTGAGGCATCAGTGGTATTACCAGACCTGGTGCGTCTAAAGAGGGACCAGGGTCTGACTACCTTGCTATCTGGGGATAGTCCCACAAGGCCCAATCTCCCTGGAGGATCAGAACACTTTGGTATTACGGCATGGCTCTGAGTGTGCAGCCTTAATGTGCAATGCTATTCGGAAGTGGTTATTGCCACTCTCCTTAGGTTCAAAGAGAAGACAACATTGGCTGCCTATGCAAAGGCCTGAAAGTGTTTTCAGAGCTGGTGTGCAGAGAAGAGTGAGGACACGGTCACAGCTCTGAATTCTTTGGTTCTAGCATTCCTTCAAGAGGAGCTTTTAAAAGGCCTGGCGGTTGGCTCCCTCAAAGTATAGATAGCAGGTCTTTTTCATGTTTCATACCACCCAGATATGTCCAGATTTTTGGAGCCACCACAGGTCAGAGCAATCTATAAGTTGGCTAGGCAACTGTTTGCCTAGCCAACTTGTAGATTGCTCTGACTTGTGGTGGCTTTTTCAATTGTAGTCCGATTCCTGAAGAAGGGGCCGTTGGCCCTGAAACAGTGCCTGGTAGGAACTGTGTGGACCAAGGATTGCTTTTCAAGAACTACATTACGGCGAATCCTGTAACCGTATGAGCTCCCTTGAATATGACTTCCATACATCAAGCTAAGTACTTGGAGCTCAAATCACATTGATTCTGTGACTTGTTTATGCCCTGGATCTGCGGGTTTTGGCATTAAAACAGGGGTTCTACAAGCCTTGTGAAATTATTGAACTTTGTGTGTGATCATTAACACTTTATGGCACCTTTTGTTGCACTATGCACACGTGAGCGCTCCTGTAATGGTGTGCGGCTAGTGAACTGAAAGTTGCCAGCTTATTTGGAAGCAATAGCCCTGCTTGCGTAGCAGTGCGTGGAGCTTACAATCTCACACTGAGGCTGCTGACTTTCACTGATTCATTAAACGAAAAAACTTTGTTTATCACAAGGCTTTTGGGACCTCAGGCAAGCACTACTTTTTGACTATCGATCCAGGGCAAGCAGTAGCTTCTCCCATGTCTGTCTCAACAGCAGTTTATGGGCTTTCCTTCAGAAACTTGTCCAAACCTTTTTTAAAACCAGCTACATTAACTACATTCTCTGGCAACACATTCCAGTGCTTAACTAGGTCTTCAAACTTTAATAGCAACCAGAAGTACAATTCAAATTAATGAGTCAATCAGTCATAAAAATATCTGACAAGTCATGGGACTTGACACGTAACGTGTTTCGGTTGAAACGCCTGCATCAGGAGTCCATACATATCCTGATAAAAACAAACCAATTATGAAACGCAATACTCAAGGTGAGGTCGCACCATTGAGTAATACATTCTTAGTCTTGTTTACTATCCCTTTTCTAATAACTCCTAGTATCTTGTCTGCTTTCTTGGATTCCACCACACATTAGTCGTAAGGTTTCAGCATATTGTCTCCAGAGCTCTAACCCACAGTGGTAACTACTCCCATCTCTTGCCTGGTACTCAGATTGTAACAGTTTCCCCATGGAAAGGCAAGGGGTGTCACATATTGGGTTATATCCTGCTTAATACTATTATTGCCATCAGTCCCACATGTTCAAGAATGATGTGCTTGTCGCACCGAAAGAGAAGATTATGTATTTAATTTGATAATCTTTCTAGTAGATAGACACATCTTGCTTGATGCCCTCCCTGTTAAATGTTTTATTAGCTTACTTCCTGTCTCAGACACGTCGGTATTAACAGGTATTTTGTTTCTTTCCTCTGTCTTACAAGGTCAAGGACAGGGGAGTTCATGTCTTTGAAGAGACCATGGGGGGTATCTTTCAGAACTCCAACACTTTGATACAAACTGAGGAGTTGGACAGCCCAGAGTGAGGGGAAATAGAGCAGAAAAATGTAGATGAGGCTCTTTACACCAAATCTTGCAATCAGAGGTACAGAACTCGCGTGTTTAATAATGATGTTTCTATGTACTAGGAAGATTATCAAGGTAAGTACCTAATCTTCCATTGACAGGTTTTTTTCATGGTGATCTTTTCAGTCATAGGTGGACACTGTGCTGCCAAAATTGTGTAAGATAGTATGATGATGTTCCATGCAGCTGTGCTTGAAGGATGTTTGGGGGGTGGGCTTAATGTGCTGATATTTATTTTCAAACATAAAACAGCAACAAATATACCATACAATGCAAGATACAGCCACTCAGCAACAGCATTTGCAGAAGAACTAGTCATCAGAAATTTTTGTTATATTATACCCCAACAACCCACCCCCCTCACCAGAAAGAGGATACATTCCAAAGCTAAACTTCTAAGCGCTAAAAGGAAAGAACATAAGAAGTTGCCTCTGCTGGATCAGACCAGGGGTCCATCGCACCCAACAGTCCGCTCCCGCGGCGGCCCATCAGGTCCATGACCTGTAAGTAATCCTTTGCCTAAAACCCTTTAATCCCCATTTTTCTTCTATCTATACCCTTTCATGGCCCTATCTCTACCTCTATATCCCTCAATCCCCGTATCCTTCAGGAACTTGTCCAATCCCTCTTTGAACCCCCTTAATGTACTCTGTCCTGTACTCAAAAGATGTATGAATCAGTTGGAAATGTAAAGAATGCCACCCCCCCAAAAAAAATTCCCTATGAGACCACCTTGAAATAACTATGTAAGCCTAATCCAACATAGCCATATCTGCCAATCCCACTCCCAGCAAGAACAGTATATTAACAACACCCAACCAACCATCTCCCATCAAGGTCCCTCCCTTCCTATAGCTCCAGTTTATTCAGCAGAAAAGTGTTACCCCTTGGGTTCAAGCTTCTGATATAGGAATCCTAGATCTTCAAGAAGTGTTTGACCTTTTTGAGATCCCCTCGCATCTGTAGCCTCCCAGCATGCCAGTTAATGGAGATCAGTTCGCTGTCGCCAGTAAGAAGGGGGCTCTGGAGATGTCAAACTCTTAAGGATTCCTTTCCAGACTAAGAGGCTCAGTTTATGACACAATTGTCCCTGCCTCCCCTGTCATATGTTTAGAAGCCCCAGGAAGGTCTAATACCAGTTGCTTCGTTCAAGTTGCTTATTCCCAGGCTCTCTCACATACTGCAAGATGTCCAGTACTCCTGCATATGTCTACACCATCAAAACATATGCTGCAGTGTTCCCCAAAATATTTATGCCCAGGCTATCTCTCACATACTGCATGATCTCTGTCCAGTACCCCTGTATATGTCTACACCACCAACCGCAGTGTTCCCCAAAATATTTATGCCCAGGCTATCTCGCCACAGTGATGTAACTGTTGTTGGAACAAACAATACAGCACCCTAAAATAACACTCCTCAGCAGATTTCTTCGGCCAAATGAGTGAACTCTCAACTCCAGTCTTACACCACATCTCCCTTTAGGGAGGACTCCTCAGATATGTTTACTTCTCCACACAACCACAAGTTGCCTCAATTCTGCTCCAGACAATATTCTCCTCCTTGTCTGGAAGCGGATGCGTTTCCGCTGGATTGGTCACACAAGTTCTATATGCTTTTCTACCAATCCCTCTCATTCTGAAGGTTTTGGTAAATCTCAAACACTCAGCCATTGACACACTGCAGCACCAATGGTATTGGCTTCTGAGCCAACAATACTGGGGCAGGTCTTCAGGGAGCAACTGCAGGATTTCCTGCAAAGGGAGCTCTGCGATATTCTCAAGCTGCGTTACACATTGCTGCTTACATCGACTCCCGAAGTACTGATCCAGCCTGAGCATAGCACGTCAGGGCCACACAGTATTACTGCCACTTCTGCATCAGATCATCGATTCATCAACATCGAGGTTCTTCATCGAAACATCAACATTCCCCTTCAATGCATTGATGTTCTAGGTCGAAACATCAACACACATCTTCATCCTCATCAGATCAGTACCACAGACGTCGGATGAGCTTTCCTCAAATTCTAACCTCCAGACAGCACTTCTCTCCTACAGTGTCAAGAACATCTCCTGGACTGCCTCCTGTTGATTATTATGTTTCCCACCACAATACTGACATGGACCAGGAACAACATTTTGCTATTGGAGTTCTGTCACCTGTACCTTGTCAAGGGCCACATGCTAACTAAATCTGAAAAGTTTTTGTCTGTCACATCCTGTTTTATGTTTAAATGATTTTTATTATTCCAGCAGTAAGAAGCAAATACAAACAGTAGTACCATTCAGGAAATAACATTTTCAACAATATAATCAGTTCTCCTCCCATCCCCCCCTCCCCTCCCCAAGAATCCATGGCCAGTCCAACAGCTGAGAGTGGGAATAAAATCTTAAAGATTCAAAAGTCTACTGCAAGCACGCGGTGTGAGGTCCTGCCAGAAGTGCTCCCACACCTGACAAAATTTGTGACCCGGGCCAAGAGTCAAGTCTCCCACCATGCGTCTCTCCAGTGTTGCGTGCACTATCATTAGGGATCTCCATTGTGCATATGACGGGGGACCACAGGAGAGCCAGTTGGTGAGGATGGCTTTTTTCCCATCAAAAGGGCTCTGGAGATCACATCCTGTTTTAAAGTTATGCGTTGGTTAGTGTTTTGTCATGTGTTTTTGGAACAATCGTGATTTCCAACCAATAGATTAGTAATCCCACACCCCTCAAAAACAAAATGGGAGAGAACTAGAAATTCAGCCGCCTTTGCAATAGCTCCAGCCTTATGGAACTCTCTTACCATCAAGTTTACATCTGGAATCATTCTTTAGCACTCTGCAGACCGGTATAGGATCTTACAAGCGGGTATATATCTCATCATGACCAGCAGGTGGAGACTGAAACAAAACTCTGGAATAGTACATAAGAGGTCCCTTCCCCTATTCCTATCAGTCTTCTTTCATTCTCAGCAGGTGTGAGGAGCCTGGACTGAGGTGTGAGGAGTCGTGTACCTGGACTTTAGCAAAGCATTCGATAGCGTACCACACCGCAGGTTACTGAGCAAGATGAGTTCTATAGGATTAGGTAACACATTGACGAAATGGGTTGGAAGCTGGCTTGGAGGTAGGCTCCAAAGGGTGGTGGTGAACGGCACCCCCTCCGAAATGACGGAGGTGATTAGTGGAGTACCACAGGGCTCAGTCTTGGGCCCAATCCTATTCAACATCTTTATAAGAGACTTGGCAGAAGGGCTTCGAGGTAAAATAACGTTATTCGCCGATGACGCCAAACTGAGTAATGTAGTGGGCAAATGCACAACAGATGAAGATTCAATGCCCGACAACATGATGCACGACCTACTCCTACTGGAGCAATGGTCTAGGACATGGCAACTCAACTTCAATGCCAAAAAATGCAAAGTTATGCACCTGGGCAGCCAGAATCCATGCAAGTCTTATACCCTTAATGGCGAGATCCTAGCAAAAACGGTAGCAGAACGAGACTTGGGGGTAATAGTCAGTGAGGACATGAAGTCTGCCAATCAAGTGGAGCAGGCTTCGTCCAAGGCAAGACAAACCATGGGCTGCATACGAAGGGGTTTCGTCAGTCGTAAGGCGGAAGTCATTATGCCATTGTATAGATCCATGGTGAGGCCCCACCTGGAATACTGTGTGCAATTCTGGAGGCCGCATTATCGCAAGGATGTGCTGAGACTGGAGTCGGTGCAAAGAATGGCCACCCGGATGGTCTCGGGACTCAAGGATCTACCATACGAAAAACGGCTTGACAAATTACAGCTATACTCGCTCGAGGAGCGCAGAGAGAGGGGAGACATGATCGAGACGTTCAAGTATCTTACGGGCCGCATCGAGGCGGAGGAAGATATCTTCTTTTTCAAGGGTCCCACGACAACAAGAGGGCATCCGTTGAAAATCAGGGGCGGGAAACTACGAGGTGACACCAGGAAATTCTTTTTCACTGAAAGAGTGGTTGATCGCTGGAATAGTCTTCCACTACAGGTGATTGAGGCCAGCAGCGTGCCTGATTTTAAGGCAAAATGGGATCTATTCACAGGGCAAAGGTAGGGGAGGGACATTAAGGTGGGCAGACTAGATGGGCCGTGGGCCCTTATCTGCCGTCTATTTCTATGTTTCTATGTTACCCATCTCCTTTGGTAGGGCTGTTGGAATTTGTTTAGGGATCCTGGTCCCTGTTTTTGTGCCGGATTGAGCTTGGGTGGGCCCTGTTTGGGGACCGTCCGACCTTGGGTTGTCAAACCCGGCGGGTCTCGTGCTGAGTCCACCCCCTCTTTCCTCCACCTCACCAACATTTTTTTAAAGGTGCTTCAGCAGTAAGCCTTGCCCCCTAATTCAAGCAAGGCATACTGCTTTGAGAGCTAGTAGAGTCTGTTCTGTGGGGAAAAAAAATCTTGAGGTAGTGCCGGTCTAAAGGGTTACTTTCCCTTTAAATATGCTGTAAATCACTATTTTTTTAAACTAACCAGCACTTTTCTTATAGCTAGGTCATGTATGAAGCAATTGAGCACTTCTCAGGTGAAGTGGTGCTCAATTTAGTCCAGACGTGAGGCACTCGCGGCCAGCCTGAAAACAGCTGTACGGTGCGGTCCTGGAGCTCTGTTGGCAGTGGCTTCTGGCGTCCAGGGCTCCCCGCAACTAGTGCCTCACAAGTCGGCAGGGAGCAGTGGGGAAGCCTAGTCTTCCCCCACAGAGGGATTCTCTCTCGGATGTTTTCTTTCACAGCTGATGCCGCTACAGGCCCTGGAGGGGTTATTTTTGGCGGGAACTTTGCCATGTTTACAGACAGACACCCCTCCCCCCCTCCATGTTGTCTGCAACCTCGGGTGACCTTCCCCCTGTATTGCAAACACAGGGGCAGGTTTCTGCTGGGTCCCCTGCTGTGGTAGGGAGTCCCATGGGACCCCCAGGGTGTTTTTCCCCCTGATTTACTTTTTCCTGTGTGCAGAGCCTATTTTCAGGCTGCTTGGGGTCCTGCGTGCGCCCAGGGGGTTTCTGGAGGGGAGGGGTTCCCTCCGCACCCCCGATGACTTTGCCTCCCTCTACGTATTTGGCATCCCCACTTTCTCCTCCCTCATCCAAGCACCCGAGGGTGTCTTGGGATGATAATTTGTTGTCAGAGGAGCATGTAAGCCTGAATAAGGACCCGGACCCTTTTTAGGAGTTCCTGGATCCTCTTGAGGGGACAGCCATGGGTGGCGGGTTTCCTGCTTTTCTGGAAAAAGGCGTCCGTGGTATGCCTTTTTTTCAGAGGGATGAGCTGCCAGACCTGTTTCAGCAGGTCTCGGTGCTGCGTTTTGAGGAAGTGCCACCGGAGACCCCGCGTGTGGGGGACCCTCTTCTAAGGGAGATCCATACTGTTTCCCGCTCTTTTCAACTGCATCAGGATTTTCGGGATATTGTACTGGAAAAGAGATGGCTGAGGGAGGATATGATTGAGGTCTTCAAAATCCTGAGTGGTGTAGAATGGTGAATGTGAATCCTTTTTTACTCTTTCAAAAATTAGACAGGGGGATATTCAATGAATTTGCATGAAAATACCTTTGAAACGGGAGGAAATATTTTTTTCACTCAGCGAATAGTTAAGCTCTGGAACTTTCCAAAGGATGTGGTAACAGCAGTTAGCATATCTGGGTTTAAAAAGTTCCTGCTATTGAGACAGGTGGAAAGCCATTGTTTACCCTGGGATCAGTAGCATGGAATGTTACTAGGTACTTGTGACCTAGATTGGCCATTAGTTGAGCCAGTACGAGTATGGCTGTTCTTATGTATTCTATCCACCTATCTGCACAGAAAATTTTCTCTGCTTCTCAGAGATTTTGCAGTAATGACACACTCCTTCCCCACGCCACAAAAACAAAAAGCACCCCCAAGAAGGAAGAAGGGTAATATCAAGGATGAGAATTCTAGGTTATTGGAAAGCATCCTGCTTGTCAATGAAGAATGAACATTTGAGAGATTTTCATGGTATATTGGACTTTGGTTACATTAATTGTACTCAGTTCTGTGATATGTTTGTTCTCTTTCCAGGACCACCTGTAGAGCCTGAGGATGACTCTGATAACAATACAATTTATGTACAAGGATTTACTGATACTGCAACAGTGGAGGAGTTGGTCGACTTCTTCAAACAGTACAGCGCCATCAAGGTAAGAGCAAGAATGATGGGACTTGATTTTTGCTGAGGCAAGGAAATAAGATTACATATAATGGTGCCTCCTGTTTTTAGTATCATGATCAGTAAAATATCTGGTAAGTCTAAATGATTCTGAAAGAGGATATGCCGTATCAACCTGTAAACATTGAACTGAGACAGCATGGTGGTACCTGATACCTAGAACCTTTTTCTGCTGTAACCCTTCATCCTGAATTGTTGCTCCAGTATATGTTCTGTTACTTCCCCAGTGTGTAACAGTATCCCCTCTTGTTCAGTGCTTTGTATGTTTACTTGTAACCCGTTAAAGGCTTTCTGGGAGGACGGGACATAAATCTAAATAAATATGGAAAGGATTTTGATTTGGAGATAAGGTTCTTAATTGAGGTCCCCATGTAGAGTGATATGTACTATCCTATAGCCCAGTTGATTATTCCTGCACTAACCTTACTCCTAATACAGTAAGAGTTTTTCCTTATCTCTCCAGATCAGCGGTCTTCACAAATTTTTAAGCGAGGGCAGTTTGGGTCCAAAAGGGCTGAAGGAAAGACTTGGGACCATAACACCAATAATGCTTCTTGACGTTCATTCCTTCCTCTCGTACTTATAAAGTAAAGATGAATAATGGTTGTTCTCATGAGTAGCAAAATCCTTGTGGTGTGCCCCAGGGCTCACCACTTCCCCTCTGTTCAATGTGTACCTTTCATCTTTGGATACCAAATTAGGTAATCTTGGTATAAAGTTAGTTACGCAGATGATATTACCATCATAATACCAAGTTTTTCTTCTGTTGCTAACATTAAACAAGTAGTTGAGGAAGTTTTTAATTTTGATTGAGGGATGGATGTCAGAATTTAGACTTAAGCTTAATCCTGAAAAAAAAACAAATTCTTTGCTTCATCTCGTTAGAATATCTTTGAGACTTCTTCCATTATGTTAAAGACGGTGTAATATCAGATCCATCCAACCATTAAGATTTGGGTGATTACTATTTATCAAAATCTAATTGTGTAATCAAGTTTCCGGTTCGTAAAGGTTTTCACATTCTCTGGAAACTTCTCACTGTTTCAAGTTTATTTGAAATTTGATGAATCGCTTAAACATAAAAATACTAAGCGAATTACATTAAAATCCAAATTTGAACAAGCCGTTAAAGCTCCTGGCGCTGACTCCCGACGGTGGAGGAGAGGCAAGATAGAAGAAGATTTCCGCCGCCCCCCTCTTCCCTTACTGCGGCCCCGACTGGCGATTTAAGCAGCGTGTCCTGCAGTCTTCACACGCTGCTTCGGGCCCTTCTACTACCCTGATTTGTTCCGGACGTGCCAGAGTAAATCAGGCCAGTAGAAGGACCCGAAGCAGCGTGTGAAGACTGGTGGACATGCTGCTTGAATCGCCATGTATACTCGGACCCGCGGGAAGGGAAGGGGGGCCGCCGGCAAAGGACTCGGGCACCCATTTGTAGTCGCGACTGTGGGAAGGGAAAGGGAGTAGAGGAAACAATAATGCTGCTGCACAGGGAACTGGTGTGTGGGGAGGGAAATGGAGGGGGAGGGAATGCTGCTTTGGACACAGACAAAGGGAGGAAGAGAGACAGAAAGACAAGAAGAAAGACCCAGGGGCAGGTGCACAGGGAACTGGTATGGGGGGAGGGAAATGGAGGGGGAGGGAATGCTGCTTTGGACAGACAGACAGAGGAAGGAAGGGAGACAGAAAGACAAGAAGAAAGACACAGGTGCAGGGAGATATACAGAAAGACAAACAGACAAAGGGGGCCAGGGACAGAGACAGACAGAAAGAAAGACAGCGGGGGTCACGTCAGGAAGGGTGCGGGATGCCGCAGAGGGAACTTTTCCAATGAGTGCAACTGGGCGGCTGTCGGGAACCTCTGATCAGGGACAGAGCAAGGTAACTGTATCATAGGGATAAGAAGGAGGAGGGGGAGAGAAAAAGGAAGGGACGCCTACTGCTGGACAGGGGGAGAAGGAAAGAGGTGCTGATGGACGGGGTGGGTGAAGAAAAAGGAACGGAGGCCTAATGTTGGACAGGGGGAGAAAGAAGGTGCTGCTGGACAGGGGGGAGCTAAAAAGGGAGAAGGGCTGCTGCTGCATAAGGAGAGCTGTGAAGGGGTGGTGGTGGACACAGGGGAGGTAAAAGGAAGGGAGAATGGACGGGGAGCAGGCAAGGGGTGGTGATGGACAGCCAAGGAAAAAGAAAGACAAAGAAAAAAAGCGGCTAAGGAGAGAGAGAAAGAAAAATAAATAGAGACACACACACATATATTCTAGCACCCGTTAATGTAACGGGCTATAAGACTAGTAACAAATAAAATATTAAGCGAATTACATTAAAATCCAAATTTGAATATGCGTTAAAATACAAAATAATAATAACAAATCAAAAAAAGGGGTTAGACCTACAGACCAACAGACTCAACTGGATGGAAAGGGAAGAGGGAATCAGGTTACAATATTTATCATTTTAAAAAGAGAGAAACAAGAAAGGAAAAAAAACATTAGGAAGGGTGTGGTTTATTTTATTTTATTATAAAGGACTGCTGCACTGTGATTATTCCATATAGGAGGTAAACGCATCTTTAAACAGAAGGGTTTTTAAATTAATTTTGAATTGAAACGGCTAATATCTTTTTCGTCTCTAATATATTGGGTGAGAGAATTCCAGGTTTGAGGGGCTACTACTGAAAATATATCGTATCGTCTTGTGCCGATCACTTTCAAAGAAGGGACTACCAAAAGACCTTGGGTTGATGAACGAAGGGAGCGAGAAGAGTTGTATGGAATAAGTACCCTGTTTATGAATTGCGGTTCGTTTGTGGATAAAGTTTTAAATACCAAAAGTAGAATTTTAAAGATGATGCGATGGTTGATGGGAAGCCAATGTGAAGCAACCAGAAAGGGCTTGTTTAGATTTTTCAGCCTTTAAATTGTTGGTGCAATCTTTGGTATTACCGTATATACTCGAATATAAGTCGAGACACCCTTTTTCCCCCAAAAAAGGAGGAAAAATGGTTGGCTCGAATATAAGTCAGGCGGCTTGATATTCAAGTGCCCTGTCAGGCTCTGCACCCAACCCCCTCTGGATTGGCAGAGAGGGGAGCAGGGTGCAGAGCCTGGCAGCGGTGGCCTGCAGTAATTCTGGGAGGGGGTGTTGGCTCAAATATATACTGGGACCCCCATTTTTGGCCCAAAAATCCCAGTCTATATATGAGTATATATATGGTAAGTCATTTGAACTATTGTAATATAGTCTATTTTGCAGGAACTAAGAAAAATCTTTCAAGATTGAAAATTATTCAAAACACTGCCGTAGGCGCTGGTTATCATTTCAGCTGGGTTGTATATATTACAAAGTTCTAGCTGACAATGCTCCTTCCTATTTGATTGAACTGTTTTTCTACTGAAAAATCCTCTTGAAGCTCTAAAGCTCTTCTGATTTTTCCATCGGTGAAAGGTTGTAAATTAAAAAGATATCCTGATCAGATGCTTTCATACCAGGCTGCAATCTGGGATAAGGAATTTAAACCTTTATTATTGACGTCTGTTTCACATTTGCATTTTGGGAGACAGTTGAAGACTTACTATTTTCACAGTTCTTGGGTTTCTGGTCTCCGAACTATTATCAATTGTGTATTCCTAGCTAATCTTTTGTAAACCGCATAGAACTTAAAGGTGATGCGGTCTAGAAATGGATTTTATGTTATGTTACAAGGCAGTCCGAGTTAGACGCTCAATTTTAAGTTCAACTTGTACTTAACGCGGTTGTGGCTTCATTTGATTTCACTGAGTAGTATTTTCAGTGGCATAGATTCCTACACTTCACCTGTAGCAGATTCAGGAATGGCCACATTAAAACAGAGTGTGGTTGTGCATGCTGTTCTCAAATATACAATTTCAATTTATAAGCTGTTTTGGTGTTTTGTTTTAATTTATTTATAATTATTGAAATAACATACAAGTAAAACAACTTGTGTAGGCAATTCGAAAGAAAACAATATATATCACAGAGTATCAACGTAATACATCTTTTCATAGACCTATATTCAGTACCAGCTCTCAAGCCCTCAGATCCTTTCTTCTTATCTGCCCATGAGTCTTTCGTATTTGCCCACCTCCCCTTAAGCGTCTGTCTCCCCTCCTCCCCAGCTTCTCCAGCCTGCCTTCCTTCCCCCAGTCCAGCCTCCCTTTTTCACCACCCTATCTGCTACCCCAACATGCCTAGCCTCACTCACAAGCTCATTGCCTTTCTCCTCCTCTACTTGCTTAGCACTTGCTGGATTACAAAAACTTTAGCCTTAGAACCTATTACATCTCATGGACTAGAATCCCAGGACCTGATAAATTCCTCCGCCCCCACCAGCTCGTTCATGACGTCACAGAAACAGGTCCTTTCCCCATCCCTGTGATCAACACTACCCGCCACCCACCCAGACCAATACACAATAGAAAACGATCCCTAAAAAATTTACAACATACAGAACCTTCGCCACTCCCAGAACAATCCACTCTTCCTGGCGCCTACCTGAACATTCGCTTGGTAAGAAATAAAGCCCAACTCTTCAAAGATTGGCTGGAAGAAACCCATCTAGACATTGTACTTCTAACTGAAACATGGCTCATTTCCGACCAGGATGCCATCATAGCAGATATTCTCCCACCACATTACAAAATCATCCCCCTCTCAAGAAACTCTAAAAGGGAAGGTGGCCTGGCCATCATTCTCCATGACCACTTTCACTTCCAAATCCTGGATTCCAAATTAACCAATGACCTGGAAATCCTCACCTGCAAAATCTCCAAAACAGACTACATTGATAACTTATTGTCACGCTATTCTACATACCCCCTAATAAATGGAATCTAGCTAAAGAAGACTACTACGAATTCCTTCTCACGAACTCGGCAGCCGGCACACACAACCTCTTAGCAGGAGACATCAATCTACACCTTGAGCAAGAAGAGAACCCAATGTTGCAGACCTATTCTCCTTCCTCACATCGCTAGGCTTCACCAAGCCCCCCCATACCACACCACACAATAAAGGTCACCAGCTTGACCTGATCACTTTCCTTTCCAACACCCCCACTACTCCCAACATAAGTCTCGCAGAACAAACTTGGTCTAACACCCCTTGGTCCGACCACCTCCTGTGTCATTTTGAACTAGCCTGGCTCAAAAAACAACCAGACAGGAAGCCCACGCCCAACCATACAAAGACGATGACCTAGACAAGAGAGAAAATTAATCCAGCAGATTTCTGGTCACATTACACCCTCATTTCTAACCCCGACCCCAACTTCCACCTAGACTGGAAAAACTTCAGTGACCAAGTCCTAAACACTATCGTCTCCCCTAAGACTTCGCAAGAAAACCCCTCGGCCCTCAAACAGCTGGTTTGATGCGGACCTCTTAGCCATAGAACGCAAAGTACGGAAACTAGAAAGAACATGGCGTAAATCAGGGACTGACAACGATAGACTCAACTGACGACTGAAAGTCAACGAATACAAAAGATTGATCAACGAAAAACACAGTAAACATTACTCCCAACTAATCAACTCCCCTTCTCTAAACAGTAAAGCACTTTTTAGAATAGTCAACTCCCTTCTAGACACAGATTCACACAAACGCTCCAGCTCAGACCTCCCGCCCCCCGCTACAATCCTAGCAGACCATTTTGCTAACAAAATTCACACCTTAAAATCGTCTCTTATAGCCCCCAGCCCTGAACCAATATTCAACCTTCCTGCAGCAGACACAGTAGGTTCAATTACAGACATGATCTGGAGCTCCTTCGAAAGACCAGACTGGAACCTTTTTCTCAAACTCTACTCAAAATACGCTAACTCCAACTGCCTATTAGACAATTGCCCACCCACCATCATGAAATCCGCCCCCCCCCCCCATTCAAAACCGAACTCTTCAATTTGGTCTCACTATGCCTGTCCACTGGTCACTTCCCGACTGAACTTGGCCACATTCTTGTATCCCCCCGCCTTAAAAACAACAAGGAACCCATCTCTTCCACCGCCAACTACAGACCCATCGCCAACATACCACTATTCCAAAAACTCATGGAAGGCCTTATTAACCATGACTTCATGAATTACCTAGAAAAGTTCAACATTCTTCATGATTCCCAATCCGGCTTCCGCACAAACCACAGCACAGAAACTGTCTTAGCTGCTCTGACCAATTACCTCCTCCACCTGTTCTCACTGGGCAAAAGCGCCCTAGTACTCCAATTCGACCTTAGCAGCGCCTTCGACCTGGTCGACCATGATATCCTGCTCAGCTGCCTTGACTCCATCAGCATCACCGGCCAAGTACTAAACTGGTTCTCTAGCTTCCTAACTAACCGTACTTACCAGGTCCACAGCAATGGAACCTTCTCCCATCACTGGCGCAATCCCTGGCGCAATCCCTGCAGAGTCCCACAAGGCTCCCCTCTATCCCCTCCCTTTTCAACATTTACTTGGCCCCTCTGACACGGACACTAGCCGACTTAAACCTAAAATCATTCATATACGCAGATGACATCACCATTATCATTCCCCTAACTTCATTCACACAACAGACGGAACAACTCACCTCTTCTGTCCTCACCAAGTTAGAACTATGGACCTCACAATTCAAATTAAAATTGAACACTGAAAAAACCAAAATTTTCCTGGCAAGTCCTACCCATAAACTAACAAACACTTCCCTGAAATTGAACGGCCTAGACTATCCTATCAACCCCACCATAAAAATCCTGGGAGTCCTTCTAGACAGATGCTTAACCTTCGAAGATCATACCAGTGCCCAGGTCAAAAAATGTTTCTGCACCCTCTGGAAACTTCGCACCATTAAACGCCACTTCGACCACCTCTCCTTTCGTCTTCTGGTCCAATCACTAATCCTAAGCATACTGGACTATTGTAACATCAAATACCTGGGCTCCTATAAAAACACCATCAAACGTTTAAGAATAGTTCAAAATGCTGCTGTCCGCCTCATCTTCGGCCTCAAAAAATATGACTACGTAAGCCCCTATTACACTAAACTCCACTGGCTACCGGTGGAGGCAAGGATCATCTTTAAATTTGCCTGCCTCTGCTTCAAAACCTTAGCAGGCTCTTCACCAATCTACCTATCTGAGCACCTTGAAATTGCAGGCCCCTCTCATACACGAAACACCTACCTGTTTTCCTTTCCTTCCCTGAAGGGCTGCCTCTACAAGAAATTCCTCGACAGAACCCTAGCATTCCAAGCGGGCAAATGGAATAAATGCCTCACAGCCCTCATCTCCAATTCCCCCCCCCCCTATCAAATGTTCAGGAAGTCAATCAAAACCTACCTTTTTGACAAATTCCTCTAACTTCTCCCCCCTCTTCCTTGCCTCCTCCTCTGACCTCGACTTACCTCCAGACTCTCCGACTCCTCCAATCTTGTTAGCCACTAAATGACTTAAAAAGGATCACTCAATCCAACTAATTATCCCGTCTTCGTTACTCCCCATACTAAATGCCTCTGCTCTGCCTTATCGAACACCGCAGTATGTATCACCGCTATATGTAACACCGCTGACCGAAAATGTAACTTCGCTGTAAATGTACAGTCTCTTCATCTGTTAACCGCATAGAACTTGTATACAAGAATAAAGTTATTATAATAAGAGTCCAATATTTCTCCTTAGACATCAAAAAATTTGGAAGGGGAGAAAGCTTAATATTGGGGACCAAATTCTACATGAGGGGAAACAAGGATTTAAAAATGAAAAGGCATTAACGGCTTATTGGCCCCTTAACAGTCCAATTACTTCCCATTTTACCCCCCTGGAGATTTTCTTCAAGTCTAGGAAGGCTCGCAAAACGTCTGGAACAAAGAAAGTATATTTAGTCCCAGCATATTTAATAAGGCATTTGCATGGATACATCAGTTGAAAGACTGCACCAATTTCCTTAGTCTCTTGTCTCATAGCTAGAAAAGATTTCCTTCTCGTTTGAGTCTCTTTATTTACATCAGGAAAAACCCATATACGTTGACCCATAAAGGGAATTTGAGATTTCCGAAAATAAAGTTTCAGTACTGAATTCAAATCTTGTTGAAAAATAAGACACAAGCAATGTTGCTCTTTCTTCAGTTGTTGTAGTAGTCTCCAATATAGCTGACAAATTATCCAAATCCATGGTAGGAGGAACTTGCTGAATCTGATTGTCAGTCTCCACTTCAGTCCCTGGGGGTTTTTTCATAGGCAAATAATAAATTTTGTTTAATGGAGGAATAGCCTCGAAGTTTAAATTTTTTCTGGAAGCATTGGTTAAGTGCAGAAATACGAACTTTAAGTGATGTTATTTCAAATGGAAAGCTGCTTGATTTTACACAACTGCAACAAAAATTCAGGCTTAATAAATCACAATGTTTTCGTTGGTTGCAAATGAAGCAGGCCATCAGGCAGGGTTCCCTGAATGGAAAAGTCTTAATTCCCAATACAGTATGGAATTTTTATGTTTCCAGGCAAATTTTCTGGGCCACCAGGCGCAGTGGTACAAAGTTAGTGAATTGGTTAAAAAAAAAAGCCTTAAAATGGTCTTAGGGATATTTGGAGCATTGAGATTAAGCATCAGATTTCAGCATCTCAATGGCCACAAATTTGGTCTTGGAGAATAAGATATACATTGTCAGCATCTATGAGGCAAACTTGTTTTTTTCTTTTGCATAGAGCATTTTGGACCCCAGTTAGAATACAAAAGTTGAATAGTTCATTATCTAATAGATTCTGGCATTGTAATCTTGATATAGGGACTTTGGATCATCTTTTGTTTTATTGTCCCTATATCTTGGCCTTTTGGAAATCGATCTGGGATCAAATAAATTGTTTATTGGAAAATCCTGTAGCGCTATCTTATGATTCTGTGATATTTGGCATGTCTATGAGAAAAAAGAGTCTATCGGCGAATAATAACAAACTTTTATTGATCCAAAGGATGTGGAGGTCATGGGACCACTAGGAACCAGTGACCACAACATGATTCAGTTCAAAGTGCAAGTAGGGCTATCTATGGGAAAGAGAACCAAGGCAACAACATTTAACTTCAAGAAAGGGAACTATGATGCCATGAGACAAATGGTGAGAAAGAAGCTCAGAAACAGCTCCAAGGAAACTCGGACTGTGGAGCAAGCCTGGTCCCTATTCAAGGACACAGTAAACAAGGCGCAAAACCTATATATACCAAGATTTAGGAAAGGTTCCAAGAAGAATCAGACGAGGGACCCTGCATGGATAACCAGTGAAGTAAAGAAGGTGATAGGAGACAAGAAAATATCATTTCGGAAGTGGAAAAAAGATAAAACTGAAGGAAACTGGAGAGAGCACAGGAAGCATCAAAAAGAATGTCACCGAGTAGTCAAGAAAGCCAAGAAAGAGCATGAGGAGAGACTGGCCAAGGAAGCAAGAAATTTCAAACCATTTTTCCGATATGTGAAAGGGTAACAGCCAGCGAGGGAGGAGGTGGGGCCCCTGGATGAGGGTGACCGGAAGGGAGTGGTGAAAGAGGAAAAAGAAGTGGCTGGTAGGCTAAACGAGTTCTTCTCGTCGGTCTTTACAATAGAGGACACATCCAGTGTGCCAGAACCGGAAAAAATCTTCAGGGGAGATCAAGAGGGGAAATTATCATGCATGGAGGTAAGCCTCGAAGACGTTCTCAGGCAGATAGATAGATTAAGAACAGACAAAGCTCCGGGCCCAGACGGGATCCACCCAAGAATACTGAAAGAGCTCAGAGATGAAACAGCAGAGCTACTGCAGCATATTTGCAACCTGACCTTGAGAACAGGGGTAATCCCGGAGGACTGGAAGATAGCGAATGTTACACCGATCTTCAAAAAAGGATCGAGAGGCGACCCGGGAAACTACAGACCGGTGAGCTTAACCTCTGTTCCGGGGAAGATGGCCGAATCACTGATCAAGGAAGGTATCAATGAGCATATAGAAAAAAATAATCTGATGAGATCGAGCCAGCATGGTTTCTGTAAAGGCCGATCATGCCAGACAAATCTACTGCATTTCTTTGAGGGGATAAGTAAACAATTGGACCAAGGTGACCCAGTAGACATTATATATCTAGATTTCCAAAAAGCCTTCAACAAGGTGCCCCATGAGCGCTTACTGAAGAAACTGTGGAGTCACGGGGTGGAAGGGGACGTGCACAGATGGATCAAAAATTGGCTGGCGGACAGGAAACAAAGGGTAGGAGTAAAGGGGCACTACTCTGACTGGATAGGGGTCACAAGTGGTGTTCCGCAAGGGTCAGTGCTGGGACCACTGCTGTTCAATATATTTATTAATGATCTAGAAACGGGGACAAAGTGCGAAGTTATCAAGTTCGCGGATGACACAAAACTCTCCAGCAGGGTCAGAACTGTTGAGGAATGCAAAGAACTGCAGAGCGACCTGAACAAACTGAGTGAGTGGGCAAAAAAATGGCAGATGAGCTTCAATGTGGAGAAATGTAAGGTCTTGCACATAGGGAAGGGGAACTCCATGTACAGCTACGCGATGGGAGGGAGGGTACTCGGGGAAGGCAGCCAAGAAAAAGATCTGGGGGTATTGGTGGATAACACAATGAAGCCGGCGGCGCAATGTGCAGCGGCCTCAAAAAAAGCGAACAGAATGTTGGGCATTATCAAGAAAGGTATCACTACCAGAACGAAGGAAGTTATCCTACCACTGTATCGAGCAATGGTGCGCCCACATCTGGAATACTGCGTCCAATACTGGTCGCCATACCTCAAGAAGGACATGGCAATACTCGAGAGGGTCCAGAGGAGGGCAACGAGGATGATAAAGGGTATGGAGAACCTTTCATATGCCGAACGGTTAGAAAGGCTGGGGCTCTTTACCCTGGAGAAGCGGAGACTGAGAGGGGACATGATAGAGACTTATAAAATCATGAAAGGCATAGAGAAGGTGGAGAGGGACAGATTCTTTAGACTAGCAGGGACAACTAAAACAAGAGGTCATTCAGAAAAACTGAGAGGAGACAGATTCATAACGAATGCAAGGAAGTTCTTCTTCACTCAGAGGGTGGTGGACACTGGAACGCGCTTCCCGGAGAGGTGATAGGACAGAGTACAATTCTGGGATTCAAAAAGGGACTGGATGACTTCCTGGAAGCGAAGGGGATTACAGGGTACAGATAGAGGTTTACCTTACAGGACATTGAGCGAATAGGGTATGGATATTTTAATAATAATAATAATAATAATAACTTTATTCTTATATACCGCCAACAATCTTGCAACTTCTAGGCGGTTTACAATAAAGAGAAATTGTACAGACAGCGAATTACAGAGTATGGCAGTGTACATCTGATTATAACAACATTAATCGTGATAACAACAGTTCGTATGCTGCAGGGCCATGCGGCTTACAAAGAATTAGAAAAATTCCATAAATTGAATGGAGTATTCATAGTTAGTGATTAGGGTTGACAGTTTACAAGTTCGGTTTTGGGATGGTATTACGAAGGGGGGCTATTGTCCTGGTTCGTTCCCTAGGTATTTCGAGAACAGGTAAGTTTTTAGGTGTTTCCTAAATTCTCCGTATTTGTTTGTGTGTGAAATTAATTTTTCTAGGTCTTTGCCCCATAAGGCTGCTTGGTACGATAGAACTTGTTGATGGTATCTCTTATATTTGCATCCTCTAACCGGTGGGGAGACGAATTTCAGGTGTGTTCTTCTCTCATGTCTGTTGGTTGGGAATGAGAAGAGGTCTGTTATGTATTTAGGGACTAGACCGTGTAATACCTTGAAGCAGAGACATCCCAGCTTGAACTTCGTTCGTGCCTCCATTGGCAGCCAGTGCAGGAGTCGGTAGGAAGGGGTTATGTGATCAGACTTCTTCAGCCCGAAAATCAGCCTGACTGCTGCGTTTTGTATTAGTTGTAGTCTCTGCATTTGCTTCTGGGAGATTGCCAGATGGGTAATTTTGCAATAATCAAGGTGGTTTAGTATTAGGGATTGTACTAGAATTCTGAAAGCTGAAGCGTTGAAGTATGCTCTAATGGACCTAAGTTTCCAGAGTGAAAAACCCTTTTTTGATTAGGGAGTCTACATGGTCTTTCATTGTTAGACCTTGGTCTAGTATTACCCCCAGAACCTTCATCGTTGGTTGAATGGGGTAGTTAAGATTATTAATGCGTACTGATTTTGTCGTATTATGTGCGTGTGGCGAGGCTATAAAGAATTTAGTTTTGTCTGAATTGAGCTTCAGTTTGAATTCTGTGGTCCATTGTTCCATCAGGTTTAGCGCTTCTGTTGTTATGGGGGTGATTTCGGAGGGAGACGCATTAAACGGGATAATGATTGTGAAGTCATCTGCATAACTGAATACTTTTATACCTCGCTGGGCCAGCTGCATGCCTAGTGAAGATATATAGACATTGAAGAGTAGTGGGGATAGTGGGGATCCCTGTGGAACGCCTGATGGGTTTCTCCATATTTTAGAGAGGTTGCAGTTGAAGCGTACTTGATAGGTGCGGTTAGGTTAGGTAGGGAACACTTTCAGGTCATGGACCTGGGGGGCCGCCGCGGGAGCGGACTGCCGGGCACGATGGACCCCTGGTCTGACCCGGCAGAGGCAATGCTTATGTTCTTATGACGGGAGTTGCCATTCAACATATTACTAATAATTGGAAAGATCATAGCAGACTTAACTTTAATTTTTGGTGGAATTCGCTATGTCATTTATATAACATGGAACGTTCAATAGCAGTACAAAATGGAAATTATAAAAAATTTATTAAAATATGGGAGCCATTAACAGATATAACATTGTTTTGTATGAATAGATATAACATTGTTTTGTATGAATAGATATCATTTTTCTTTTGAGGATGTACCAATTAAGGTTGGGAGGGGGGAGGGTTTGTTTTGATAAAGTGTTGAAATAGAATTACTAATAGGATTAGAGGGAGGGTAGGGTAAGGATTTCTTTAATGTTTATATAGTATAATGATAAGATTTACAAGTTTTTAAATAAGTGTTATGATTCTTGTACACTTGAGAGGTTTAAAAATGAATAAAGAAAAATTAATATGGGGGAGGGAGGGTGGGTTATCTATATATATAAAATCGGAGGTATGTATGTGTGTATGTGCCGCGATCACGCAAAAACGGCTTGACCAATTTGAACGAAACTTGGTATGCAGATCCCTCACTACCTGGGATGATATGTTCTGGGGGTCTCGCGGCCCACCTGCACACGTGGGCGGAGCTACAAACATAAAATCAGATTTCACCCATTCATGTCAATGGAAAAAATGTAAAAAGCTGCCATTTTCACAGTAATTCAAAAACGGCTTGACCGATTTGAACGAAACTTGGTATGCAGATCCCTCACTACCTGGGGTGATATGTTCTGGGAGTCTCTCGGCCCACCTGCACACGTGGGCGGAGCTACAAACAGAAAATCAGATTTCACCCATTCATGTCAATGGAAAAAATGTAAAAAGCTACCATTCTCACTGTAAGTCAAAAACGGCTTGACCGATTTGAACGAAACTTGGTATGCAGATCCCTCACTACCTGGGGTGATATGTTCTGGGGGGGTCTCACGGCCCACCTGCACACGTGGGCGGAGCTACAAACAGAAAATCAGATTTCACCCATTCATGTCAATGGAAAAGATGTAAAAAGCTGCCATTCTCACAGTAAGTCAAAAACGCCTTGACCGATTTGAACGAAACTTGGTATGCAGATCCCTCACTACCTGGGGTGATATGTTCTGGGGGTCTTGCGGCCCACAACTCTATGTTGCTTGCTCAAGGGTGGGTTCACCCAAGAATTTATATGTTCTTGCTCCAGGAGGTGAAACTAAAAATGTTGTTTATAATCACGTTTTGCGTTAGTTGTATTGTATTCATTTTGTCAAATATTTCACATTATAATTTGAATATTGTACTTTCTATTAAGCTGTAAAAAAATAATTTCATTCACTACTATAAAGTATCTTTATTTGAATCCATTTACAGTGTTATTGCTATAATTAAATACCCGTGCAACGCCGGGGCATCAGCTAGTAGGTTTATATATATATATATATATACACAATTGTTTATCTTGATAGATTTTTTCAAGTGTTGTTTTGAGACTATGTATGGTTTTTTTTCTTGTACACTTGTTGAATGATTAAAAATGAATAAAGAATTAAAAAAAGAAAAAAAGTACTTCCTAAAAAGTTCTACAGCTGATATTTCCAAGGTCTTTGGGAAGTTCAAGAAACGCAAATTGAGTCTTCTGTTAAAATTTTCTAGCTTTTCTATGAACCACCAATTTATCTTTGACCAAACTATCAACTGCTGTTTTCAAGGTTTTTATATCTTCATGTACTAATTGAAATTTAGCTTCATTGTCAGCTTTAACATTTTCAACAGTTTTAGACAGAGTCCATTTTCCTCACCAATTCTGATGTTTCTTGGGCAGTCTTCAATACTGTTCCTTCCATTCTAAGGAGAACTCACCAGACGTCCAGCAGGGTGACCTCCTTATAAACTAATCTCATTACCTCAACAGGAAGTTGTTACTCTATGGAAGTTTTTTAGCCAGTGATGTGGAAGTGGTGATTTGAGCTTGAGTTCTGCCAATAAAACCTGAGGCTTTTTCTTCCATTTGAGTAGACTCTCAGCTACCTTTTAAGTGGAGTTTTTTTGCACTACTTTATTTATATTTCCCCACTTCACCTTTTGCAATATTGTTGATAGTGGAATATACATTTTTAATAATCTGGACAGATGTGTAATTCTGCCAGCTCAAGCTCACTAATGGAAATATGAGTGTTTTCCATAATGGTCTTCCCCCCCCCCCCCCCAATTCTTTATTCATTTTAAAATCAAACAAGTGCACATAAATATATCGTACATTGATTCCAATATAGCACATAAAATCTAATAGACCATTAATGATAAAAACTCTACCCACCCACCTTTCATCAGTTAATCTATATAAAATATATTATACTATTATAAACATAATTATAAAATTTCCTCCCTAAATCCTCCCTCTCCCCTGAGTGTGCATATAATAAATCTAAAAAAGGAAGAAAAATTATGCCTATTCATTACAATACTTTTCCAATGGCCCCCAAATCTTTATGAAGTTATTATAATTCCCTTTTTGCAATGCTATTGCTCTTTCCATCTTAAAAATATGACACAACGAATTCCACCAGAATGTGTAATTAAGATTATTGTAATTTCCCAGTTATTGGTAATATGTTGAATGGCAACCCCTGTCATAATTAATAAGTTTATTGTTGTGTGATGATATTTGACTCTTTTTTTTTTCTCATAACCATTCCAAATAAAACCTTATCATAAGAAAGCGCAACATGGTTTTCCAATAGAGAATTTACTTGAGTCCAAATTGATTTCCAAAATAACTTAATACAGGGACAGTAATAAAGTAGATGATCCAATGTCACTGGTTCCAGATTACAGTGCCAGCATCTATTAGATTTAGAGCTATCTAACTTTTGTAAACGAACAGGGGTCCAAAACGCTTTATGCAACAAAAAAAAACAAGTTTGCCTCATAGATGCTGACACTGTACATCTCATTCTCTAAGACCAAAATTAATGGTCTTAATTGTTGTGTATTATACCAGTGTTCTTCAACCTTTTTGCACCCGTGGACCGGCAGAAATAAAATAATTATTTTGTGGACCGGCAAACTACTAGAACTAAAATTTAAAAACCCCATTTACGCCCCATCTCCGCGAGCTCGGTCCCCGCAAACCATCTGATCCCATCTGCACAAGCCGCAATTATGATTTTATATTGAACGTATTTTATTAAAGTATAAAAAGAAACAATATTCTGAACAATTATGATTTTATAAGTACAAATATACAGAGCACGGACCAACAAAACCCCTGTCTCCCCTCCCCTTCACATATATCCCCTCTACTATCAAGAAAACTGAACAAGCCAAGTTATTATAGAATGCTACATAGAAATATCATGCTAACAGAATACTGCAGTCCCCACTTATGTCTCTAGCAGGATATATAATTCAAATCTGATATATTCTAATGACAAAATAGAAATAAAATTATTTTTTCTACCTTTTGTTGTCTCTGGTTTCTGCTTTCATCTTCTTTTCACTCTTTTCCTTCCACCATCTGCCCGTTCCATCCAATGTCTGCCCTCTCCCCCTTCCATATGTATCTGACTTCTTTCTATGCCCCTCTTCCTTGTCCATCCTCCTCTCTCCTTTTTACATCATTCATTCCAGCTTCACTGCCTTCTTCATTTGTATCTCTCCTACACCAGATCTAGCATCTTTATCCCTCTCTCATTTCTCTGCTGACCCCTTTCCAGCATCAATGTCTCTCTACTTTCTCATTCCTCTCTCTCCCCTTTCTCTCATCTGATCTCTCCATTCCACCCTGACCCCCTTCCCCTCCTGTAATCTCCCTGCCAGCTGTTTCCTTCCATTTTTCTTTCTCCCTACCCTCCTTCCTTTTTTTCTTTCTCCCTTCCCTCCTCCCTCTATCCAACATTAACTCTCTTCCCATCCCTTTCCCTCCTCCCCTTCCAGCAGCATCTCTCCTTCTTCTCCCTTCCCTCCTCCCTCTATCCAACATTAACTTTCTTCCCATCCCTTTCCTTCCTTCCCTCCCAGCAGCATCTCTCCTTCTAACTTCCTTCAAGTCCAGTAACAGCTCTCCCTTTTCCAGCACCTTCCCAGCCTCCTAAAGTGGCTTCCTCCCCTTCCAGCAACTCTCGGTACTTGCCTGCAGGAAGTTGCTGGTAAATCACTGCCCTGGCAAATAGGAGAGCTGGTGGGAGGGGAGGAAGTCACTATGAAGGCTCCCCAGGATCTTGTTCGCACACGCTGACCATCTCCCTCCACCTGCACCTGAATCTGAAGCTCTCTCCGGTCTAATCGCAACTTCCCCGCGGCCCTCTTCAGCAACTCGGCAGGGGTGGCGATCAAGACACGCTGCCGACATCGGGACCTTCACTCTCTGAGTCCCGCCTGTTTTGTTTCCGAACTTCCTGTTTCCGAACAGGCGAGACTCACAGAGGGAAGGCCCCGACGTTGGCAGCCTATCTTGATCGCCTGAGGCTGGGAGGAACATTAGTCAGCAGGAACCGCAGTCAGGAGGAACCGCAGTCGGCAGGAAATTTAACTGCCGACTTGATCTCGCCGGCCCTGCGCAGACCGGCAGAAATTTTCTGGGGACTGGCACCGGTCCGCGGACCGGCGGTTGAAGAACTGTGTATTATACCAAAGAACCAACTCTGTGTTGAAACATTGTAAGGGCAACTGACTATAACCACTGTAGTAAAAATCTGCTTACGTTCATTCTTGCTGATGAACAAAATGTATTATCAAGATCTCTAACCTCCTATCCAAGCTGCTTTTGAACAAAGGGTTAATTAAAACAGTGAGAATTTGTATAGCTATTCTCTGTCCAGAGATCTTTTTGTATGGCATCACTTTATGTAGACTAGCATGCCAGGACACAACTAATAGAGAATAAATCACATCCTTTTTGCTTAATCCATTCTTGTTTTTGTCACAGCTTCTCATTACTAGGAAAGCATTCAGATTTCAGCAGTAGATTTCAGCTTGTTCCAGCAGTAAATATTGCCTGTCATTCAGGAGAACGTTTATAAACTGTGCATTTGTTTATGGACAGATCAACAAGAGGACTGGACAACCTTTGATAAACATCTTTACTGATAAAGAAACAGGAAAGCCAAAAGGAGATGGTACAGTAAGCTTTGAAGATCCGCCAGCTGCTAAGGGTGCAGTAGATTGGTTTGATGGTGAGCTTCTTGTGTTCAAGGGTCTGGAGATGCATGGTTGAGGCATGATTGAGGACAAATACCTTTAGAATTTTAGACCTAAATAGAAAGCTTTACATTTGTCATTTGCAGTTTACTATTAAAAATCTGCTGGTATATTCTTTTATTCAGACAGAACAGCTTGTGAATTTGCTGTGTAAAAGTTGAGCTTTTATCCTTTCTAGCAAATAACTAGAATTTGCTGCTTTCCCCAGTAATTTTGTTGTTGTTTCTGCAGGTAAAGAGCTTCAAGGGAACAAACTGAAAGTTTCTATGGCCCGGAAGAAGGCACCAATGAATATGCGAGGTGGTCTGCTCTCTCGTGGAGGCCTACCTCCCCCTCTCAGAGGTGGTAAGGGATCTTGGGAGATATTCATTCTGAGCATGAGTGTGTATTATTTTAAGACTAAAGTAATAAACTAAACGGGAAGACTTCTTGGTTTTGGCACAACTTTTTCAGTAGTATCTCAAGGCAAGTTAGATTCAGGTACGGTAGGTAACTTCTTGTTCATGGAGTGCTTACTCATCTGTTCGTAACAATGGAGGATTAAGTGACTTAACCCAAGCTTATAAGGATTTGAAACCAGCTTTCCTGATTCTCATCTTACTGCTATAACTATTAGGCAACTCTCTAATTCTCTGAGGACAAGCAAATAATCTTACATGTGGGTGATGTCATCCATGGAACTCAGTATGGACACATACAAAGTACAATGGCACTTTAAATTTAAAGGCAGTACCTGTACCGCGCTGATGCCTTCCTTCCCAACGTCAGTAGGAACACAGTTTTTTCTGCAGAGCTGAGAAAGCCGTCTTTTCAGTTTTCTCAGCACATCAAAGCTTTTTCAATTTTTGGTGCTTTCCCATCATTCTAACTTTCGGTTTTGTCATTACTTCTTATTTTATCCAAGTTCCTTTGTTAACAAGTTTTATTCATTTTTACCAGCTTTGCTTTTATGGGCCTTCGGACCAATTCAAGCCCTCTTCCCTTCCCAAGAGCACCAATATTTCTCAACTTCTGTTCTACTCAAGCTCCCCAGGCCATTGAGCTGTTTGACTTCATATTGGCCATTTTCCCATCCATGTCCAAATTGGTACCGAGTAGGGCTTCAAGAAATGCTCTTGATGCAATAAGAACATTATCCCAGGACAAGCAGGCAGCATATTCTTGACTGATGGGTGACGGCACCGACGGAGCCCCGGTACGGACAATTTTAGAGTGATTGCACTCTAAGAAGTTCTAGCAGGCCGCACCGCATACGCGCGAGTGCCTTCCCGCCCGACGGAGGCGCGCGGTCCCCAGTTTCTTAATTTCCGCGGAGCTAAGAAGACACGTTCCTTTCAACGGCTGTTGAAAGATTTTTTTTGTATCGCCTTCCCGCTCGCGAAAACCTCTGAGGAAATATTATTTCCTTTCTTTTCTTTTTTATTTTCTTTTAAAAAAAAAAAAAAAAAAAATTTTTTTTTTCCTTTCTTTTTTTATTTCTTTCGGTTTCGCCCCGGCGGGGCCTGTTGCCACCATCGAGGCCTCGGCCTTCGATTTGGCAGAAGCCGTTTTTACTTTCATGCTCCCCCAGCCAGGGTTTAAAAAGTGCCAGCGGTGTGCACGGCCCATTTCACTCACCGACCCACACAACTGGTGCTTACAGTGCCTGGGTCCTGAGCATAAGGCCTCCACCTGCACCCGCTGTGCCACATTAAAAAAACGTACTTTAAAAAACCGTCAAATTCAGCAACGGTTGCTTTTCGGTGCCGACATGTCTGACCCTGCGGCATCGACACCGGTATCGGCCCCATCTCAGTCGGCACCCACTTCGTCGACACCGCGCCGGCGTCGCAGCACCCAGGTAAGCCGGCTAAGAAGCCTTCCCCGCTGGAGCGTCCTCCGGTCTCAGTAGCAGCGAGCCCAGTCCTGCCAACCACGAGGCGCCCGCGGAAGCGCTCTGCCCCTATTGAGGTGAGTCCCTCGACATCGGGCTCCTCATCCTCGGGGCGTCGAGCAGCACCGCAGAAGAAAAAAGCGGTACTGGTGCCTTCTCTGGACGAGTGCATTGCAGCCATCCTACAGGTGCAGCTTAAAGAGCAGTTGCAACAGCTCCTTCCTGCTCTATTGGCACCGAGCCTTCCAGTCCCGGTCCGGTCTGAGCCACCGGTACCGACAGTGGAGCAGCCTCTATTGTCCGCGTCCACTTTGTCGGTACCGGTACATTCTGCTTCCTCGGTCTCCATGCCGGTCCTGGCACCGGAACCGAGAGCTCAACACCAGGCTGTTCAAACTTCGGCACCGTTGCAGCCTTTAACGTCTCCTGGTACCGTTTCTGTGAGGTCGGGTAAGTCGGCACACAAAACCCGACACCTGGAACCCTCCACACCGGAGTCTTGAGACCATAGCTCCCAAATTAGGGATCCTGATCTGTGGGGTGACTCCGAAGAGCCTTTTCTCTCTGAGGGTGAGTGTTCATCGGCTGATGAGGATCCTTCTGCTCCTGACCCGTCCTCAAAGCCAGATTCTACATCTTTCACTTCCTTCCTGAAAGAAATGTGTGAATCTCTTTCTATTCCTTTGGAGGCTGAATCTAAAAAGTCCAAAGCGTTCCTTGATGCACTGGACTTTGACCAGCCTCCAAAGGAATTTCTCAAATTACCCCTCCATGATATCTTGAGGGAAACCTTTTATAAGAATCTGGAGACTCCTTTAACCATTCCAGGAGCCCCTCGTAAATTAGACTCTTTATATAAAGTGATCCCTATACATGGATTTGATAAGCCGCAGCTTCCACACGAATCTCTTCTAGTGGAATCTACGCTTAAAAAGTCTGCCGGAGCTAGTGTGTATGCTTCTGTCCCTCCTGGCAGAGAAGGAAAGGCCATGGATAAGTTTGGTAAGAGGTTATACCAGAATGCCATGCTGGCTAACAGGTCTAGTAATTATGCTTTTCATTTTTCTTTTTACCTCAAGCATCTCATAACCACCATGGCTTCCTTTGAGAAATACCTCCCTGATCGCAAACGACCAGCTTTCCACCAGTGTTCGTCCTCTCTCTTCCAGCTGCGTAAGTTCCTGGTTCGATCAATTTATGACACGTTCGAACTTACCACCAGAGCAACGGCCATGTCTGTAGCCATGCGTCGCCTTGCTTGGCTCAGAGTGTCGGAGCTTGATGTCAACCATCAAGATCGCCTGGCTAATGCTCCATGCCTATGGCATGAACTCTTTGGCGAATCCATGGACTCTACCACCCAAAAACTCTCCGCCCATGAGACTCTATGGGATACTCTTCTAAAAACCAAGAAGAAGACTCCACCTGCCCGGCCTTTCAGACAACAATCGGCCTATCAACGCCGTTATGTGGCTCGCCCCTTACCATCGGCTCCCCAACAACCTAGGCGTCAACGTCAGCAACAACGGCAAACTCCTAGGCCAGCACAGCAACAACAAGTGAAGCCTCCTCCACCACAAAAGTCTACCCAGCCATTTTGACTTGGTTCTCCAGGGCATAGCCAGTGTTCTACCATCTGCCAATCTTCAACGACCCATAGGAGGACGTCTTGCTTTTTACATCAGCCGTTTGGAAATCATCACCTCGGGTCCTCAACATCATCCGCCACGGCTACTCTCTCAACATTCAGACTCTTCCTACCCAAAGTCTGCCAAGAGAGTCTGCTTTGAGCACTCCTCAGTCTTCCCTCCTTCTTCAAGAGGTTCAATCCCTCCTCCTTCTGAACACCATAGAGGAAGTTCCTCTAGATCAAAAGGGGCAGGGATTCTACTCCCGTTATTTTCTGGTTCCAAAAAAAACAGGAGATCTCAGACCCATCCTAGATCTTCGCGATCTCAACAAATGCTTGGTCAAAGAGAAATTCAGGATGCTCTCTTTGGCCACTCTTTACCCTCTTCTCAATCAAGGCGACTGGCTATACTCCCTCGATCTCAAAGAGGCATATACTCATATACCGGTCAGTCTTGCCTCCAGACAGTACCTCCGCTTCATGATCAATCATTGTCATTACCAATACAAGGTGCTGCCCTTCGGTCTTGCCTCCTCTCCAAAAGTGTTCACCAAATGTCTGATTGTGGTGGCTGCCTTTCTACGCTCTTACCACCTTCAGGTCTTTCCTTACCTGGATGACTGGTTAATCAAGGCCACTTCCTCTCAGACAGTGCTCCTGGCCACCAACCAAACCATCCTGTTTCTACAACTTCTGGGGTTCGAGATCAATCTACCCAAATCTCATCTCATCCCCACTCAGAGACTTCAATTCATTGGAGCGGTGCTGGACACAGTCCTCATGAGAGCGTTCCTGCCGTCCAACCGTCTTCAAACTCTTCAATCTCTATGTCAGCAGGTGCTTCCACAACGTTCCATCCCTGCCAAGCAAATGATGATACTTTTGGGTCACATGGCCTCGACAGTTCATGTCACACCCTTCGCACGTCTCCACCTGCGCACTCCTCAATGGACCCTAGCTACCCAGTGGTCCCAAGCGACGAATCCTTGCTCACGACACATATCTATGACATCATCTCTGCATCAATCTCTACAATGGTGGTTGATATCCTCAAATCTCTCCAGAGGTCTTCTATTCCATCTACCTCCTCATCAACTTGTCATCACCACCGACGCCTCCCCTTATCCCTGGGGAGCTCATTTGAATGAGTTCCAATCTCAAGGCCTTTGGACAGCCCAGGAAAAGAAGCATCACATCAATTTTCTGGAAATCAGAGTGATGTTTTATGCCCTCAAGGCCTTCCAACATCTTCTCTTTCCTCAAGTCCTACTACTGTGCACGGACAATCAAGTTGCGATGTACTACATCAACAAGCAGGGTGGGACAGGCTCTCGCCTCTTGTGCCAGGAAGCCCAGAAGATTTGGGCTTGGGCCACAGATCACCAATTATTCCTGAAAACTATCTACATTCAGGGAGAACAGAATTCCTTAGCGGACAATCTCAGCCGAATTCTCCAGCCTCACGAGTGGACTCTCGATCCTTTAACTCTACAGTACATCTTCGCTCAATGGGGCACTCCTCAGATAGACCTCTTTACAGCTCCTCACAATCACCAGCTGCCCCTCTTCTGCTCCAGACTATACTCCCCTCACCGTCTGGCAGCGGATGCATTTCTCCTAGATTGGTCCAATCTGTTCCTGTATGCTTTCCCTCCTCTGCCTCTCATGTTACGAACCTTATTCAAGCTCCAGAGGGAACAAGCCACCATGATTCTCATCGCTCCACGGTGGCCCAGGCAACATTGGTTCTCCCTTCTACTTCAACTCAGTTCCAGGGAGCCTTTCTTCTTCCACTGTCTCCTTCTCTGCTTATACAGCATCAGGAGACCCTTCTACCTCCCAACCTCCAGTCTCTGCACCTGACAGCTTGGTATCTCTCGGGTTGAATTCAACTGATCCTCTTCTGTCTCAGCCCGTTCGTCCTATTCTGGATGCCTCCAGGAAACCGGCCACTTTGCAATGTTACCATCAGAAGTGGACACGGTTTTTTTCCTGGTGTTTGCTTCATCATCATGATTCCTCTTCCCTAGCAGTGGAGACCTTGTTAGATTATCTTCTTTCTTTGTCTGACTCTGGTCTCAAGTCTACTTCCATCAGAGTTCACCTCAGTGCTATTGCTGCTTTTCATGAGCCCGTTCATGGTAAACTTCTCTAAGCAGATTCATGCGGGGTCTTTTCAATGTGTAACCACCTCTTAAGCCTCCTCCTGTAGTCTGGGATCTCAATGTGGTTCTCTCCGCCTTAATGAAGCCTCCGTTTGAACCTTTGGCTACAGCTCCTTTCAAGTTCCTTACTTGGAAAGCGCTCTTCCTTATTGCTCTTACCTCTGCCAGGAGGGTCAGTGAGCTACATGCACTAGTTGCGGATCCACCTTTTACAGTCTTTCATCATGACAAGGTGGTTCTGCGTACACATCCAAAGTTTCTCCCTAAGGTTGTCTCTGAATTCCATCTCAACCAATCCATTGTTCTGCCTGTCTTCTTTCTGAAACCTCACTCTCATTCTGGAGAACAGGCTCTGCATACTTTGGACTGTAAGCGGGCTTAAGCCCCACAGATCATCTCCCCAACTCTTTCTGTCCTTTGATCCGAATAAATTGGGACGTCTTGTTTCTAAACGTACGTTGTCCAATTGGCTTGCAGCGTGCATTTCATTCTGTTATGCTCAGTCCGGACTGACACTGGAAGGTTCTGTCACGGCTCATAGAGTTCGAGCTATGGCAGCATCTGTGGCTTTCCTCCGTTCCACTCCTATTGAGGAAATCTGCAAGGCTGCTACTTGGTCCTCAGTTCATACTTTTACATCTCATTATTGTCTGGATGCATTCTCCAGACGGGATGGACACGTCGGCCAATCTGTTTTACAAAATTTGTTTTCCTAATGACCAACCTTCCCTCCATCCCTCTTTTTGTTAGCTTGGAGGTCACCCATCAGTCAAGAATATGCTGCCTGCTTGTCCTGGGATAAAGCACAGTTACTTACCGTAACAGGTGTTATCCAGGGACAGCAGGCAGATATTCTTGCGTCCCACCCACCTCCCCGGGTTGGCTTCTTAGCTGGCTTATCCTAACTGGGGACCGCGTGCCTCCGTCGGGCGGGAAGGCACTCGCGCGTGCGCGGTGCGGCCGGCTAGAACTTTCCAAGTTCTTAGAGTGCAATCACTCTAAAATTGTCCGTACCGGGGCTCCGTCGGTGTCATCACCCATCAGTCAAGAATATCTGCCTGCTGTCCCTGGATAACACCGGTAAGTAACTGTGCTTTTTAGACTCTGATCTGGTGTGTTGGATGCATCTGTGTCCTCTGTTCCCATATGCAAAAGAGGTCATAAAGCTTGCAAACTTCAATTTCAAAAACTTTTTTGTACTGCGCCTGCAACATCAAGCATGGTTGGGGACTTGGAGCCTGATGCTCCGCTTCCTATGACCCTAGCATTGACATCTGCACCACCTGTGTCTGTGTCACATTGGTAGTGTTGTGCATCAGATCGACTCAACACAGAGACTCCTAGTCGTCGTCAATGCTGCAAACATCAGAGGACCTAGCACGTAAGAAAGCTAAGAAGCCTAAGCACTCTTCTCCTAGGCATACCACTGTGTCCTCCCAGGCATCATCTTTATCAACAAAGCCCTAAGTATTTCCCTGTAATTTCGAGTGTCTCATACCTAGTCTTTGTAATTTTTGACGGAGTGAAAAATCGATCCACTTGTAACCATTCTACTCCACTCAGGATTTTGTAGACATCAATCATATCTTCCCTCAGCCGTCTCTCTTCCAAGCTGAAGCTTTTTAGTCTTTACTCATACGAGAGGAGTTCCATCCCCTTTATCATCTTGGTCGTTCTTCTTTGAACATTTTCAAGCGCCACTATATCTTTCTTGAGATGAGAACAGAATTGAACGCAATACTCCAGATGAGGTCGCACTATGGAGCGATACAGGAGCATTATAACATTCTTACTTTTGTTAACCATCCCTTTTTTAATAATTCCTAGCATCCTGTTTGTTTATTTTTGCTTCTGCCGCACATTGGGCAGAAAGTTTCATCGTATTGTCTACGATGACACCCAGATTCTTTTCTAGGGTGCTAACCCCCAAAGTGGACCATAGCATCCGGTAGCTGTGATTCAGGTTATTCTTCCCAATGTGCATCACTTTGCATTTGTCCACATTAAATTTCATCTGTCATTTGGACACCCAGACTTCCAATTTCCTAAATTCCTTGTGCAATTTTTCACAATCCTCATGCGTTTAACAACTTTGAACAATTTAGCCATCTGCAAATTTAAAACCTCAATCATCGTTCCAATTTCCAGATAATTTATAGATAAGTTAAATGGCACCGTTCGTAGTACAGACCCCTGCGGCACTCCACTGTTTACTCTCCTCCATTGAGAAAAATGACCATTTAACACTACCCTCTGTTTCCTATCCGATAACAAATTCCTAATCCACAACTGAACTTTGCCACCTATCCCACTAACTTTAATTTTCTCAGGAGCTTCTCGTGAGGAGCTTTATCAAAAGGAAGTCAGGCAAATTGGTGAGGCAAGATCTCCCTCGGCTGAACTCATGCTAACTCTGTCTCATTAAATCATGTTTGTCTACGTATTCCACAATTTTAGTTTTTATAATTGTTTCTACCATTTTGCCCGGCACTGAAATGAGGCTTACTGCTCTGTAATTTCCTAGATCTTCCCTGGAGCCCTTTTTAAAAATCAGCGTGACATTGGCCACCCTCCAATCTTCAGGTACTACCGTGTTTCCCCGATGATAAGGCAGGGCCATCAAATAAGACAGCCCCCCCTTTTTAGAAAAAAATGTAAAATAAGGCACCCCCCCTCCCCCCCCGCAAATAAGCCACCCACCGATACCTGCGCTTACCCGAATCGGGTGGTACGGTGGGTGACTCCGTGTGGTCCCTCCGTCTACCGTATTTGCCTCCATGGCTGCGTGCCGCGCCTCGTCATGAAGTGAAGAGGAGGAAGTGACAGGACTGCAGCACGCGCTCGTGACTACGCGCCAGGAAACACAGGCAGCTTCCCTCATCCCTCCCTACAAAATTTTTTTTACATAGTTCCCCCCCCCCCCCCCCCGGACGTCCGATTCACCCCCCGCAGGACCGCTCGCACACACCCGCACCCCCACCCCGAAGGACCGCCGACTCCCCGACACGATCGGGGCAAGAGGGAGCTCAAGCCCTCTTGCCCCAGCCAACCTTGGCACCCCCGACACGATCGGGGCAAGAGGGAGCTCAAGCCCTCTTGCCCCCCCGACTCCCCGACACGATCGGGGCAAAAAGGAGCCCAAGCCCTCTTGCCCCGTCGATTCCCCAACTCCCCAACAATATCGGGCCAGGAGGGAGCTCAAGTCCTCCTGGCCCTGGTGACCCCCCCGCTAGTTGTTCGGGCCAGGAGGGAGCCCAAACCCTCCTGGCCAAGGCGACCCCCTAACCCCACCCTGCACTACATTACTGGCAGGAGGGATCCCAGGCCCTCCTGCCCTCGACGCAAACCCCCCCCCCCCCAACGACCCCCCCCCCCCAAGAACCTCCGACCGCCCCCCCAGCCGACCCTCGACCCCCCTGGCCGACCCTCACGACACCTCCAACCCCGTACCTTTCTGTAGTTGGCCGGACAGATGGGAGCCAAACCCGCCTGTCCGGCAGGCAGCCAACGATGGAATGAGGCCGGATTGGCCCATCTGTCCCAAAGCTCCGCCTACTGGTGGGGCCTAAGGTGCCTGGGCCAATCAGAATAGGCCCGGGAGCCTTAGGTCCCTCCTGGGGGCGGGGCCTGAGGCACATGGGCCCAACCCGACCATGTGCCTCAGGCCCTGCCCCCAGGAGGGACCTAAGGCTCCCGGGCCTATTCTGATTGGCCCAGGCGCCTTAGGCCCCACCCGTAGGCGGAGCTTTGGGACAGATGGGCCAATCCGGCCTCATTCCGTCGTTGGCTGCCTGCTGGACAGGCGGGTTTGGCTCCCATCTGTCCGGCCAACTACAGAAAGGTACGGGGAAGGGGGGTGGGGGTCGGGGGGGCGGTCGGAGGTTCTTGGGGGGGGCGGTCGTTGGGGGGAGGGGGTTTGCGTCGAGGGCAGGAGGGCCTGGGATCCCTCCTGCCCGTAATGTAGTGCGGGGTGGGGTTAGGGGGTCGCCGTGGCCAGGAGGATTTAGGCTCCCTCCTGGCCCGAACAACTAGGGGGGGGTCCTCCTGGCCCGATATTGTCGGGGAGTTGGGGAGTCGGCGGGGCAAGAGGGCTTGGGCTCCCTTTTGCCCCGATCGTGTCGGGGAGTCGGCGGGGCAAGAGGGGGAAGCAGCAGGACACCGGTAGGAGCTTCTACATGATGGGGGGGGTCGGGAGGCTGTGGGGGTGCGAGTGGTCCTTCAGGGTGGGGGTGCGTGTGAGCGGTCCTTCGGGGTGGGGGTGCGAGCGGTCCTGCGGGGGGGGGGATGAATCGGATGTCGGGGGGGGGGGCATCAGGCTTTCAGGGTGGGGACAGGACTTCAAGGGGGAGAGGAGAGTCGGGGCGGGCGAAAGAAGAGTCGGGGTGGCCAGAGGAGAGTCGGGGCGGGCGACTGGAGAGTCGGAGACATTGTCTGGTTATGCTGGTTTGTAATGACAACTACCGTTATTACCATTATACTGTACCATATACAGGTAATAAAATTCTGTTTTTTTTCAACAATAACTGTGTACTGTAGTCTTCTTCATGGGTAAATAAGGCATCCCCCCGAAAATAAGCCCTAGAGCATATTTTGGCCTTCCAAAAAAAATAAGAGTGTCTTACCATCGGGGAAACAGGGTACAGATGATTTTAGCAACAGATTACAGATCACTAACAGCAGGTCAGCAATTTTATGTTTGAGTTCTTTTAATACCCTGGGATGTATACCATCCGGTCCTGGCGATTTATCACTTTTTGATTTGGCTTAGTACATCTTCCAGATTTACTGAGATTTTTCAGTTCCTACGCATCATCACCCTTACATCTTCAGTAAAGATTGAAGCAAAGAATTCATTCAGTCTTTGCACTGTGACCTTATCCTCCCTGACCACCCCTTTTGCTCCTTGATCATACAACGGTCCCACAGATTCCCTCACAGGTTTTCTGCTTCTGAAGTAGCAAAAAAATTTTTTTTGCTTCTTTTGCAAGTTTCTCTTCATATTCTTTCTTAGCTGTCTTTATCAATTCTTTGCATCTAGGCACTGTAATCTTGAACTAGGGACATTGGATCATCTAATTTTTTTATTGCCCCTGCATTAGGAATTTTTGGAATTCAATTTGGTCTCAAATAAATTGCTTATTGGAAAATCATGTGGAAATATCATATGATACTGTTCTGTTCGGTATGTCTATGAGGAAAAAAAGTCAATTATCAGCACATAATAAGCTTTTGATGATAATGACGGGTGTTGCTATGCAACAGAAACATAGAAATTGACGGCAGATAAGGGCCACGGCCCATCCAGTCTGCCCACCCTAATGACCCTCCCCTGCCTTTACTTTGCGAATAGATCCCACATGTCGATCCCATTTGGCCTTAAAATCAGGCACACTGCTGGCCTCAATCACCTGAAGTGGAAGACTATTCCAGCGATCAACCACCCTTTCGGTGAAAAAGAATTTCCTGGTGTCCCCGTACAGTTTCCCGCCTCTAATTTTCCACGGATGTCCTCTTGTTGCCGTGGGACCCTTGAAAAAGAAGATATCCTCCTCTGCATCGATGCGGCCCGTGAGATACTTGAACGTCTCGATCATGTCTCCCCTCTCTCTGCGCTCCTCGAGCGAGTATAGCTGTAATTTATCTAACCGTTCTTCGTACGGGAGATCCTTCAGTCCCGAGACCATCCGGGTGGCCATTCTCTGGACCGACTCCAGCCTCAGCACATCCTTACGGTAATGCGGCCTCCAGAATTGCACACAGTATTCCAGGTGGGGTCTCACCATGGATCTATACAGAGGCATAATGACTTCAGGCTTACGGCTGACGAAACCCCTGCGTATGCAATCTATGATTTGTCTTGCCTTGGAAGAAGCTTGCTCCACTTGATTGGCAGCCTTCATGTCCTCACTAATAACTGGAAAAATTATAGTAATATCAATTATACGTTTTGGTGGAATTCCCTGTGTCATATTTACAAGATGGAAAGAGCAATTGCAATACAGAAAGGAAGTTATAAAAAAATTTTTAAGATATGGAGACCGATGGTTGATTTTTGTAGTGGATAGGCATCATTTTTCTTTGATAATATACATAGGGGGTGGGGGGATTGGAAGATAAGATGTAGCGAAATTGAAATTTTGAAGGAATATGATAGTTTTAATGATTGTATAGAAAGATGGGAGGGGGGAGGGTTTTTAATTAATTTACATATTAAGAATATAATGTATGATGTTCAAGTGTTACATGATAGTATTTCATGTTCTTTTTGTGCACTTGATGTAAGTTTGAAAAAGAATAAATAAATTTAAAAAAAAATATATTATTTGCATCTAACTTGCCAGTGCTTGTGTTTCTTCTTATTTTCTTAATTTGGATCCTGTTTTCATTCTTTAAAGAATGTTTATCCCAGGACAAGCAGGCAGGTATTCTCACATATGGGTGCCGTCATCCGACGGAGCCCCAATGCGGACGCCTCACAAGCAGACTTGCTTGAAGAAACTAGAAGTTTCGAGTAGCCCGCACTGCGCATGCGCGAGTGCCTTCCCGTCCAGCACAGGGCACATCTTCTCAGTTTTTAGTTTTCCGCGGAGCCGAGAAGTCCGTCTTTGACTCTCTGCGTTCAACTTCGTTCACTTTTGCCTTCTCTACAACCAGGGTTGGTGTATTTTCTTCACGAATCGCTGTTTTATTTACTAAAAAAAAAAAATTTTCGTCTTCCGTCTGTTCTCCGGGATGGGCCCCTCAGCCGCAGCCCACGAGCTTCGACTTTGCAGCAGCTATTTTTCGGCTTATGTCCCGGCCTGCTATAGGCTTTAAGAAGTGTAGCAAGTGTTGGCGCGCGATATCTATCACGGACCCTCATAGACACTGCCTCAAGTGCCTTGGGCCTACACATCATCCCAGGTCGTGCCTGCCTTGCCAAATACTTCAGCCTCATGTTTTTAAGCGTCGTTGCATTCTGGTGGACAAACTCTTCGAGATGGAGTCTTCGACTGATCCCTCGACTTTGAAGGCGTCTTCGGCCTCGACTCTCATCGAGCCTCCTTCTGCGCCTCCTGCGTCTACCTCCAGCCTCATCAAACCTTCATCGTTTGCAGCGGCTCTTGCTTCGAAATCTGCTGTATCTTCCCCTGTTTCCTCAGGTCAGATAGCTCAGCATTCGGTTCCGCCGGTGGTGATTAAAGTGTCTAAGACTACTAAGTCGAAGCACACTCACACTGCCTCGAAGGAACCTCCAGCCAAGGCAGGTGGTCTGGTTTCAGACGCGGATCCCACCTTGCCGGCTTCTTTTCAGACCATATTAGAGAAGCAGTTTCTTCAGTACCTTACTATTATGGGTCCTAAACTGCTTCCTATTATCCTACCTGGGCATTCAGCAGACTCCCGCGAGGTCGAGCTGCTTCCTATGTCCCAGTCGGAGTTACACTCTTTGCAGGGAGCAGAGTCTCTGCGAGTGTCTGGTCTGCCATCCAAGCATGAAAAGCAAGGAGTAGATTCTTTGCGAGTGCAAATAGCCTTGGGTCAGACCAATGGTCCATCAAGCCCAGTAGCCCATTCTCACAGAGGCCAATCCAGGTCACTAGTACCTGGTCAAAACCCAAGGAATAGCAATATTCCATGCTACCGATCCAGGGCAAGCAGTGTCTTTCTCAGTAACAGACTATGGACTTTTCCTCCAGGAACTTGTCCAAACCTTTCTTAAAACCAGATACACTATCCGCTCTTACCACACCATTCTATTCAATATCCAACCGTATTTCTATGTTAGTTGTTCTCCTTCTGGGAGTGTTGTTGCTTAGTTTTATTAGTTCTGCTTAGCTATTCATCTGACTGATTGTGCTTGTGACTGCCTACAGCCAAATGTTTGTCTCCACCTACTGATCATGGTGAGCTATTACCCTTCAGTTTCTGCCGGTCTGGAGAGACTGAAAGAAAATTAGAAGATAAGAACCTAATTTCTCCTTACTGTTTCAAATGGGCTCGTTTCACTGTCTGGTGTAGCCTCCATTCTTTGGACCCTATCTCTTTCGACCACTTCCTTCCATACTGGGTCAGACCAGTGGTCCATCTAGCCCAGTATCCTATTTTCCACAGTGGCCAATGCAGGTCACAAGTACCTGTCAAATACCCAAATAGTAGCAACTGTTCATTTTCTAATCCAGGCCTCAATACTAACGGTGCGAGTTTCTCCGTGCCATCAGTTCGTTTCACTCTCTATTAGAGAATTCACTTTTCGGTTCATCTTTTGGTTTCTGTATTCATAAAAGGACTTTAACTTACTAAACCACCTATCGAGCTTTTGTATATGCCAGGAATCGTAATATGATACTAGCTGCTCTTATGAAGTCTCCTTATGAGTTGTTAGCATCTTGTTCACCCAAACATCTTACTTGGAAAGCAGTTTTTCTCCTAGCCTGCACTCTTGAGTGAGTGAACTGCAAGCACTTGTATTAGATCCACCCTATACAAGATTCTACCATGACAGAGTAGTCCTTCACACTCATTTGAAATTCCTTTCAAAGTTCATCTTGGAGTTTTATCTCACAGTCCATAGTTCTAGCTGTCTTCCCAAAACTACATTTTGATCCAGGTGAAGCACTCTCCATACCTTAGACTGCAAACATATTCTGTCATATTACTTAGATTGCTCTTAACCTCAGAACTTCCAACTTTTTGTGGCTTTCAACCCTAACAGACTTTGGAGTACCTGTGACCAAGAGAACTATCTCCTATGCATATACTCAGGCTGGGCTGGCACTACAGGACTGTGTCGCAGCTCATAATGTAGCCCATTTCTGCTCCACTTCTATTGAGGACATCTGCAAAGCAGCCATTTGGTCCTCAATTCACACACTATTGTTTAGAGCAAAACTCCTCCAGGAAGAAGACTCTCCCATTCCATCTCGGTTGTATTAGCTGAGAGAGTTTTTGAAACCAGCTATCGAGTTCATTGTCGGGGGAGCTTCAAAACATGGAGCTGAGCTAGCTGGTCTAGGCTCTGCTTTAGATTCCCAAGGAGATTAGCCATTCCACTTTTTCCAATTCAGTTCAATTCACTAGGGTTAATGGCAGCTGGAGTCAGGGAATTTAAGCTTTTCAGCACATCTCTCGGAGAGGCTTGGAGGAGGGGGTGTCTCCGCTCTCTTACTATGAGAATCTCTTAAAGGCACAGGTCTGGTTTTCATATACTGTTTTGTAATTCACCTGTCCCCCTCGGTATTGGGTTTCCTGGATGACAGCACCCACATGTGAGAATATATACCTGCATTCCTTGAACACTTGCTACAGGTAAGTAACTTTGTTATCCTGTAGAGCACAGGTGTCAGTCGGTCCTTGAGGGCTGCAATCCAGTCAGGTTTTCAGGATTTCCCCAATGAATATGCATGAGATCTATTAGCATACAATGAAAGCAGTGCATGCAAATAGATCTCATACATATTCATTGGGGGAAATCCTGAAAACCCAACTGGATTGCAGCCCTCGATGACCGACTTTGACACCCCTGCTGTAGAGTGAAATGTCCCTATATAAGATGAAGAATGCTAAGGTTAGTTATACTAAAGGGGCCTCTGATTTTACTGCAGCTTGTGTAGATTTTACAGTTCTGGCCAAAATATTAAAGTGCAGCTTTATTGTGGTTGATCTGCAGTGTGATAGCTATTGTGGAATCTCTATAAATGATCACAAAAGAAAATGTAGTAGTGTATATTGAAGTACTAATACCTTCAAAGGCTCATTGTTTCATAAGGTGGAGCGTGAAAATTCCCAGCAACAGCTCTTTCATATTTGGTGGTCTTTGATGTATGCATTTAGCTTATTACTTTAAAGCAATGCTAAGTTGTGTGTGTTTGATTTATTTCTCCCTTTTGATCCTTCAGATGTTTAGCAGCTTTAACTAGGTATGATGAATTGAAGAAATATGATATGTTCTATATTGTTACTAATATAAGTTGTGTTGTTGTTTTTTAGGATTGCTAGGTCGTATAGGTAACCGTGGTGGTGAAAGAGGTGGGGGAATGCCCCAAAGGGGTCCCAGGGGTCCTAGAGGAAACCCAGCAGGAGGAAATGTTCAGCATAGAGCCGGAGACTGGCAGTGCCCTAATCCGTATGTATTTGAGGCGTTCTTTCTTAATATCTACCATATAATGCTTTACCTCCATCTATAATACTCAGGGTTAGCCCCTTGGTTACCTCTACATATTGCACAGATTTTACATGCTTTCTGAAGACTGCACTGCTCCCAGAAATTATCCCCATAGACAAATCACAATCTTCTGAGGCCACCCTTTGCCTCACTTTTAGGTCACAGATCCGGCATCCCCCGCCCGAACAGAAGCCTTACCCCATCTGGCATTGGCACACAGCCCACAGGACGTGCCAGTGAATGAAGATCTTGCCTCTTGCCTGGGCCTTGAGCATCTGTGCATGCTCAAGTCCTTCTGGCTCTCGCTCTTTCCGAGATTCTAAGAAGAGCCAGAAGGCCTTGAGCATGCACAGATGCTCAAGGCCCAGGCAAGAGGCAAGATCTTCGTTCACCATCACGTCCTGTGGGCTGTGTGCCGGTGCCAGATGGGGTAAGGCTTCTGTTCGGGGTGGGGGGAGTGAAGGTGGCCTTGGGGGAGAGGGGTAATGAATCAAGCGAGTTTCCCTTACTTCCTATGGAGAACCTCGCTTTGATATATGAGCAATTTGGTTTACGAGCTTGCTTCTGGAACAAATTATGCTCGTAAACCAAGGTTCCACTGTATATCAAATGGAGAAAATTTAATGCTACCCGTTAGGTTTTACTAATTAGTACTTTGAGAAGAATAAGTAGTGATTCACTCAAAGGATTACAAAGCTGGGTCAGGGTCTTGACTTGCATGTATAATCTGTACTTTGCCAGTAAAGATGGAAATTATTTGGGGGTGGTTTTCCCAGAACCAATTAGAATCTGGTTCCCTAGCTTTTTAAGCAGAAATATTGCATGATAAAATATTTGCAGAGTGTTACCAAGTTATGGCTTTTGGAGGAAACTGAAGGAATAAGCAGCACCTCAACTTGGGTTAAGGCAGCAATGTTTAACAGCTGAAGACCTGGTGATCCAAGAATGTCCAGAGTACTAAAGATGGCAGAATGAGATTGAACCTTGCACAAGTCAGAATAATGCTTGCATCTCAATTTAGGGGTTAGCTAGACTGAGTATTGCGCAATGAGCACTTCTAAAGGGAAAAAGTGCTCATTGTGTGCCAGAAGCAAGGTCAGTACAGCCAGCCTATGCTTACTGTGTACTGGCCACCACAAAGGGGAATCCTCATTGACCTCGCACACTGACAGGGAAGCCTGGGCTTTCCTCGCCACTCACACAGGGATTCCCCCAGCCGCCGACAGTCAGGGAAAGGAGGTTTCCCTTACCGCCGATGCAGATTTTGTTTTGACCATTTACAAGGCATACTTGCAAGCAGCCAGGAGTACTGTTCTTCCACAGAGGTCTCGGATTTTCGGGGGGGCGCTTTTGCCTTCTGCCGCTACCCCCATTCAGCCCCCCTCAGCGTCATTTCCGGCCCAGTCCCTCCCTTCGTTCGGGGGGGGGGGGGGGTTTCCCCTCTGCAACCACTCCAGTTCGGCCCTTCTCAGCACCGGTTTCATCCCATCCCCTTATTTCTCGTCCAAGCGGCCAAGGGTCTCTATAGGGAGCAGTTTTCTCTTAATGAGGACCTGGACCCTTTGGGAGATCTCCAGGATACTCTTGGGGGGCGAATGCCACTGGCAACAGCTTTTTGGTTCCATCAGCTGGAGAGGATTAGTCGGTGGTGCGCACCTTTCAGAGGGAAGAGGTCCAGGAACTTATTCTTCAGGTCTCCTCGGTGTTGCATTTCAAGGAAGACGCAAAGGAGCTATGTTTGGTAGACCCTCTGCTTTGGAATATCCGCTCAGCATCCCGCTCCTTTCCTATGCATCAGGATATTCATGATAGTGTGCTTGCGCAGTGGAAAGTGCTGGAGGCGCCCTTTCATTTTGCACACTATGGCTCGCCTGAATCCCATCACAGAGGGAAGATAGGGATACCTTGAAGTTGCTGGTGGTGGACACAGTGGTCTTGGCCATTGTGAAGTGATATATTGTTCCAGTTGAGAGCAGCTCAGCTTTGAGAGACTCTGAGGAGCGTAGTAGGTTAGAGTGCCTCCTTAAGCAGAATTGTTAAAGTGCCTCCTTAAGCAGAATTTTGATGTCATTGCCCTTGCGGTCCAGGCTGCGATCTGTGGCGGTCTGGTAGCTTGGGCTTGTTTTCGGTGGGCCGAGCGTGTCCTTGACCGTGAGTCTGATGACTGGTCCTTGTCAGGTGGCAAGGAATAAGTGGGCCTTTCGCCAGATGCTTCAAAGATTGCTAGATCTCAAAGCAATAGTGCCCGTGCCACCACAGGAGTGTGGCACCGGCCAGTATTCAATTTACTTAGTGGTGCCCAAGGGAGGGGGGGAATTTTTGGCCTAACTTTTTGCATGGAGACTGTGAGATCCGTCATTCTGGTGTTTCAGCTGGGGGAATTTCTGACCTCTCTTGATCTGATGGAAGCCTACTTGCAGGTTCCGAGTCGATCAGTTTTGTGTGCTTCCTTTTGGTCTGCAATCATTTACCAAGATTATGGTGATCATGGCGGCGGCCTTACGCAAGGAGGGCATTCTAGTTCACACCTATCTGGACAACTGGTTGATCTGAGTAAAGTCTTTTCAGGAGAGTTCCCCGAGTTACTGCTCAAGTTGTGGAGTTCCTGCAGTTGCTGGGATGGGTAGTCAACCTGTCCAAGCGCTTGGAGTACCTTGAGGTTCATTTCAACACCAGCTTGGGGAAGGTCTTCCTGCCAGAGGCCCTAGTAGTCAAGTTGCAGTAGCAGATTCATCTTCTGATGGCTTCCCGGTGTCCTCTGGCGCAGGTTTTTCTTCAGGTTGATGGCGGCTTCCCTGGGTGTGGTTCGGTGGACCCGGGCTCGCATGCTCTGCTTCAGTGGTGGTCATCCCAGGACTTTCCTGTTCGTTGGTTGATTCGTTGCAGACTCCATTGGTAGTTCCATTCTTCCAGTCTGGTGCAGGGAGTGAGTGTGGATCAGCCCCAGTAGACAGTTCTTCTCACGGACTCCAGTCTTCTCGGCTGGGGAGCTCAGTGTCTCGGTTGCTCAGGGCAGCTGATCTGTGGAGGAGGTGTCTTGGTCAATCAGTGTTCTGGAGACCAAAGCCATCCGGCTGGCGTTAACGTTCAAGACATTGTTGACAGGCAAGTCTGTTCGGGTTTTCTTTGACAATGGCATGGTGGTGGCTTACGTCGATCATCAGGGGGAAACCAAGAGTCTGGTGGTGCAGGAGGCTGCTCTGCTCATGGTTTGTGCAGAGACTCATCTGGACATCTCGGCTTCCCACATAGCAGGAGTGTAGAATTTCCAGGCGAACTTCCTCAGTCACGTGCTAGATCCCAGAGAGTGGTGTCTCGGTTCTTCAACCGTCAAGTTGATTGTGCAGACTTGGGGTCAGCCGGTCATGGACCTGATGGCCACGAGTGTCAACGCCAAAGCGCCCCGGTTCTTCAGTCGGCACAGGGATGTTCAGGCTGAGGGGCTGGATGTTCTGGTACAGTCTTGGAAGGCGGCGGGCCACCTGTATGTATTTCCTCCGTGGCTGATGGTGGGCAGAGTTCTTCACATTGCTCGGCACACCACTCAAATGATCCTGGTGGCCCAGGCGCCTATGGTACCTGGATCTTGTTCGTCGTCTCGTGGTAGATCCTTTTCCACTGTCCCTTTCCCCTGACCTTCTGACTGAGGACCCCGTTCCAATGTTTGATCCGGATCCCTTTTATCTTACAGCTTGGTTCTTGAATGGGAACGCCTAAGTAAGAAAGATTATTCCGATAGTGATCTCCACTCTCTTGGGGTTTCAGAGGCTTTCCACTTTTCGGGCTTGTGTGTGTATTTTTGAGGAGTGGTATGCAGCGTGTGGAGTGGTTTCCTTTCACGCCTCTTTGCTTTGGAGTTCTTGCAGGATGGCCTGGATAGGAGCCTGGCCTGGTCTTCTCTCTGGTTTCAGGTTGCAGTTTTGTCCGGTTTTAGCGGGTTGCTGCAGGGTTAGGTGCATGACATCTATTCCGGGTGTGGTTTGTTTTCTGAGGGCAGCCAAATTGCTTCGGCCTCTGGTGCGGCCTTCAGTTCTAGCTTGGGATCTCAATTTGGTCCTGTCCTTGCTCATGCGCCCTCCTTTTGAGCCCCTAGGTTCCTGCTCATTGAAGGACCTTACTCTAAATGTGGTCTTCCGGTTGGCCATTATTTCTGCGAGATATCTTGGGTAGCCAGGAAGGCTCTTCGGACCAGAGGCAGTTGAGTAAGTTGGATGTCTGTCGGGTTCTTCGCTCTTATGTTCAGCAGACCCAGAAGTTCTGGAAGTCAGATCATCTTTTTGTTCTCTTAGCAAGTCGTAATGCGGATGGCGCTTCCAAGGCTACCATTGCGCACTGGATCAAGGAGACTATCGCTTCCGCCTACCTTCTTCCAAAGAAGCCTGTTCCGAATTTTCTCAAGGCTTATTCCACTCAGGGTCAGGCAGCTTCTTGAGCTGAGTCTTCTCTGGTGCTTCCAGTGGATATCTGTAAACTCGCAGTTTGTTGTCTTAATTTATTTGTGCAACACTACCGTGCGGACGTCTAAGCACGTTGGTACACAGTGTTCGGTGAGCGGCTCTATTGGGGTCCCACCCATGATGGTTACTGCCTGGGTATGTCCCATCAGTGAACTGTACCTGTCTGGAGAGGTGCTAATTAGGAGAAATTAGGTTCTTACCTGCTAATTTTCTTTCTTAGTCTCCACCCTGTTTCTCTATCTTGTTCTTGCGGGATTGGCGTGAAGTGTGACATTTTTTTTCTACAGGTTCTGGTATTTTTCTAGGATCATGGAGATTAAAAACAGCGGCTTTGGCTCGGCTGGCGAGCTGTGGGGATATTTGCTGAAGGGGCTTTTTCTTTGCAATTTCCAACAGTATTGCTCTGTTGGTACTCCTGTTCAGAGTGTTGTTACTTTTATAATTAGCACTTCTTAGTTCTGCTTGGCTATTCGGCAGACTGGTTATTTTTTGGGGGGAGCACAGCTACTTGTATTACAGCCAAAAGGTTTTGTCTCAAGTCTCCACCTGCTTGTCATGGTGAGCTATTACCTATCAGTGAACTATACTGGTCTGGAGCGTCTAAAAGAAAGAAACTTAGCAGGTAGTAACCTAAATTCTCCTTGCGTGTAATTAAATTGGTTAATAATAATCTGACCTGTTAACATTGTATTTTGATTCATTCATTTCCCCATGGTGTCCATGGTCTTCATGTCTTTGGTGGGAAATTAAAAATCTCTAGAGCTTAGATTTTCACATAGCTGATTTTACAACTGTTGACTGTTGCCCCATGTTACCTTTCTCTTTATGTTCAAGACTGCACTGTGTAACTCTTGATGTGTAGGATGTTGTCTTTCTTTATAGTTATCAAGTAAGACATTGTGGATAGGTAGTGAAATAATTTATTTTGGTACATCTAAGTAATTTAAAACTTTAAGACTTCGCAAGGATCAGGCATTGTGATTGAAATTTGCAATGCATAAGCCATCTTCCTTAGAAAATGGGAATATGAGGTGTCTTGGCTGTGAGGAGTGCAATGGTTCTTGGAGAGACTGAATTGCATTGTGGTAATGTAGGTGACTCAGGAAGGAGACCATGAAGGGTGCACTGTTTTCATAAGAAGAGCATCTACCTGCTTCCATTAAAGTTGTTGATATAGGCCAAGATCTTTTCCATGGATTTAAAGTCAGAGATCATAACTGGTGGAATAGAAGTATAACTACTGTTGGCATTGCTGTGTTGTAAAAGTTTTTGGAGCAACCGCATAATGTCCAAAGCCAAAGAGGTACCTGAAGTCAAAGGCTACACTGAAACAGGTAATAATTCAGGTGACTGAGTCATGGCTATGGAAGGGGATTTACCCTGTGAAGTTTCATAATTGAGACAACTGAAGCATCTGAGTCTTCAAAAGAGGAAAGTAGAGGATGTACATAAGATCTGTCACTATGTAACTGATGAGATCTGTGTGAGCCCCAAGGAGAGAAGTATAACATCTTACTAAGAGATTGTTAGACCTGATGGTGGCGTCGAGGGCGGGAAGATTTTCACTCCTGATGCTATCTTTTTGCAGGTGCCAGGGAGTTAGGCCCCAATGGGGGTGTTTGCTTCGATGTCAACATAGTAACATAGTAGATGACGGCAGATAAAGACCCGAATGGTCCATCCAGTCTGCCCAACCTGATTCAATTTAAAAAATTTTTTTTATTATTTTTTTTTTTCTTCTTAGCTATTTCTGGGCAAGAATCCAAAGCTTTACCCGGTACTGTGCTTGGGTTCCAACTGCTGAAATCTCTGTTAAGACTTACTCCAGCCCATCTACACCCTCACAGCCATTGAAGCCCTCCCCTGCCCATCCTTCACCAAACGGCCATACACAGACACAGACCGTGCAAGTCTGCCCAGTAACTGGCCTAGTTCAATATTTAATATTATTTTCTGATTCTAAATCTTCTGTGCTCATCCCACGCTTCTTTGAACTCAGTCACAGTTTTACTCTCCACCACCTCTCTCGGGAGCGCATTTCAGGCATCCACTACCCTCTCCGTAAAGTAGAATTTCCTAACATTGCCCCTGAATCTACCACCCCTCAACCTCAAATTATGTCCTCTGGTTTTACCATTTTCCTTTCTCTGGAAAAGATTTTGTTCTACGTTAATACCCTTCAAGTATTTGAACGTCTGAATCATATCTCCCCTGTCTCTCCTTTCCTCTAGGGTATACATATTCAGGGCTTCCAGTCTCTCCTCATACGTCTTCTGGCGCAAGCCTCCTATCATTTTCGTCGCCCTCCTCTGGACCACCTCAAGTCGTCTTACGTCTTTCGCCAGATACGGTCTCCAAAACTGAACACAATACTCCAATTGGGGCCTCACCAATGACCTGTACAGGGGCATCAACACCTTCTTCCTTCTACTGACTACGCCTCTCTTTATACAGCCCAGCAACCTTCTGGCAGCAGCCACTGCCTTGTCACACTGATTTTTCGCCTTTAGATCTTCGGACACTATAACCCCAAGGTCCCTCTCCCCGTCCGTGCATATCAGCTTCTCTCCTCCCAGCATATACGGTTCCTTTCTATTATTAATCCCCAAATGCATTACTCTGCATTTCTTTGCATTGAATTTTAGTTGCCAGGCATTAGACCATTCCTCTAACTTTTGCAGATCCTTTTTCATATTTTCCACTCCCTCTTCGGTGTCTACTCTGTTACAAATCTTGGTATCATCTGCAAAAAGGCACACTTTTCCTTCTAACCCTTCAGCAATGTCACTCACAAACATATTGAACAGGATTGGCCCCAGCACCGAACCCTGAGGGACTCCACTAGTCACCTTTCCTTCCTTCGAGTGACTTCCATTAACCACCACCCTCTGGCGTCTGTCCGACAGCCAGTTTCTGACCCAGTTCACCACTTTGGGTCCTAACTTCAGCCCTTCAAGTTTGTTCAACAGCCTCCTATGAGGAACTGTATCAAAGGCTTTGCTGAAATCCAAGTGAATTACATCTAGCATATGTCCTCGATCCAGCTCTCTGGTCACCCAATCAAAAAATTCAATCAGGTTCGTTTGGCACGATTTACCTTTTGTAAAGCCATGTTGCCTTGGATCCTGTAACCCATTAGATTCAAGGAAGTACACTATCCTTTCTTTCAGCAACACTTCCATTATTTTTCCAACAACTGAAGTGAGGCTCACCGCGGTGCCTGTAGTTTCCTGCTTCATCCCTGTGACCACTTAATAGGGACCACATCCGCTCTCCTCCAATCCCCAGGAATCACTCCCATCTCCAGAGATTTGTTGAACAAGTCTTTAATAGGACTCGCCAGAACCTCTCTGAGCTCCCTTAGTATCCTGGAATGGATCCCGTCTGGTCCCATCGCTTTGGACTCCTTCAGTTTTTCAAGTTGCTCATAAACACCCTCCTCCGTGAACGGCGCAGAATCTATTCCATTTTCTCGTGTAACTTTGCCAGACAGTCTCGGTCCTTCTCCAGGATTTTCTTCTGTGAACACAGAACAGAAGTATTTGTTTAGCACATTTGCTTTCTCCTCATCACTCTCCACATATTTGTTCCCAGCATCTTTTAGCCTAGCAATTCCATTTTTTATCTTCCTCCTTTCACTAATATATCTGAAAGATTTTTTTAAGCCCCTTTTTTACATTTTTAGCCATTTGTTCTTCTGCCTGTGCCTTCGCCAAACATATCTCTCTCTTGGCTTCTTTCAGTTTCACCCTGTAGTCCTTTCTGCTCTCCTCTTCTTGGGTTTTTTTTATATTTCATGAACGCCAACTCTTTCGCCTTTATTTTCTCAGCAACTAGGTTGGAGAACCATATCGGCTTCCTTTTTCTCTTGTTTTTATTGATTTTCTTCACATAAAGATCCGTAGCCATTTTTATCGTTCCTTTCAGCTTAGACCACTGTCTTTTCACTTCTCTTATGTCCTCCCATCCTAACAGCTCTTTCTTCAGGTACTTTTCCATTGCATTAAAGTCCGTACGTTTGAAATCTAGGACTTTAAGTATCGTGCGGCCGCTCTCCACTTTAGCCGTTATATCAAACCAAACCGTTTGATCGCTACTTCCCAGGTGAGCACCCACTCGAACATTAGAGATACTCTCTCCATTTGTGAGGACCAGATCCAATATCGCTTTTTCCCTTGTGGGTTCCGTCACCATTTGTCTGAGCGGAGCCTCTTGAAAGGCATCCACAATCTCCCTACTTCTTTCCGATTCCGCAGACGGAACATTCCAGTCCGCATCCGGCAGGTTGAAATCGCCCAACAGCAGAACCTCCTCTTACCTTCCAAACTTTTGGATATCCACAATCAGATCCTTATCAATTTGCTGCGATTGAGTCGGAGGTCTGTAGACTACATCCACGTAGATAGAAGTTCCATCTTCTCTTTTCGGAGCAATCCATATCGCTTCTTCCTCTCCCCAGGTCCCTTGCATTTCGGTCACTTGGATATTGATCTTTACATAGAGAGCTACTCCTCCACCTTTATGACCATCTCTGTCCTTCCTAAAAAGATTATATCCCGGTATGTTTGCATCCCATCCATGTGATTCACTGAACCATGTCTCTGTGATAGCAACAATATCTAGATCTGCCTCTAACATCAGGGCTTGCAGATCATGAACTTTGTTGCTTAGACTGTGAGCATTTGTGGTCATCGCTTTCCAGCTATTTTTCAGCGATAATCTCCTTTTTCGTATGGATTTTTGTGTCGTTTCACTTTCCGTTGCAATACTAAGAAATGAGTTGCTGATATTGCTTATGTTGCAGCCTTTACTACTATCACATCTTTCTTTTGTCATCTCAGAAGTCAGCATTGCATACAAAGAAGGCAATGTATGCAAACCAATCTCATGCCTATTCATTGTGGATATCCTAAAAACCTGACTGGCAAGGGTCTCCTCCAGGACTGACTTGAGAAACACTGCTCTACAACCAGAAGGTAGTCATTGACCTGGAAATCTGTGCAAAAGGGGATGGGGAAGCAATCCCAGAAAACAGGGAAATAACCATGCCTGTTGTCAATAGGGAGTCACAAATTGAAGACAAATTAAACCTACCATAGAAAGGAAGTCTCACCTGTAGAGGAGAGTGAGAAGTGGAAAGCAGTGAAGGGATGAGTGAGCTAAACCTGTATCAAACAGCAACTGGTTAGGGAAAAATGCGTTGGATTTTGTTGAGGAGTATAGGTAAATAGAAGACTGGGTCACGGAGAAATGAGAAGCAGAATATCAAATTATGCCTGTGCAAAAGGAGAAAAAATAAAAGTGCAGAGGGAGTAGGGAGAGAGGGAAAGAGGACAAGGAAGAAAAAAATTTCTGTTGCAGACACAAGATTCTGTACTGAAACTGTTGTCCTCCTTTAGATGTGAACTTTGCAGAAGGATGTCACTCATCTTTCAACTCCTCCCCTTCAGCAGTGGAGAATAGCTCCATCAAGTTTTTCCTTGTGCAAGCAAACTGAGAAAGTGTGTTCCAATCTGCTTTGCGGCACATTTGTTCCTCTCAGAAATCCCACTAGTTTTCATCTGGTTCCTTTTCCCTGGGACCCTTTCAAATAGACAGAAATTTAGTAACTATAGACATCAACAATCCTCGGGGGTCATGCGGTGTCACAGCCACAATGATGCTAGGTCGACTGCCACACTTTCTCACATTGGTGGGAGACTGTCGGCTTTCTGGAGGGAATTGGAACAAATTTTATTAGGCTGCTAGATCCTGCACATTATTTGAGAGGGTAAGAAGTTAGTTTCTCGCCCTTCTCCACATTATGTCTTTGCAACAGAAGGGAAGATTAGGGTCTTCTGTACAGCCCTCCCTGTGCAGACTTACAATTCACCTGTTTACTCCCTCAAGCATTGCTGGGGTCTGTCACAGCACTTTTTCTCCTGTCATTTAGAAGAGCAGGGGGCGGGGGAACCAGTAGTTAAAGCAATGCTAGCTTTGTTTGAACCTTGGGGTTTCTTATGCAGTAGTGCTTGTAGCACACAGCAGGTTGGTTCTGCATGCTTTCAATTTGAGTTTGTGTTAATTATTCTTTGCTCATGGGTTACAGAGCTGAACAGAAATGTATGTTGTATCTGGGGAAGTTCCCCATGCCCCTCCTCTTTTCTTCTGTTTCAGTGGAGTTCGATTGCTTTAGTACTAACTGAAGAGGGAGCTAGTCTCCACTGCTGAAGGGGAGGAGTTGAAAAATGAGTGACATTCTTCCACAAAGTTTGTGACTAAAGGAGGGCAACAGCTTCAGTACAGAATCCTATGTCTTTTATAACAGAAGATTACGGAGGTAAGAACCTAATCTTCCATTAGGGGAAAGTGAGAAAAGTGTGATGTAGAATAGGTGATGGGCTGAGGAACTGGTTGGAGAAAAGTACTATAGATGTCCTAAATGGAGAGAGAGTATGATGCTGAGAGGGCAGGACCCTAGCTTCCAATTTGTCCACATTACCTGCCCTTGACATTTAAATACAGGCTGGTCATTCATTACCAGTTTTGTTTTTCTATACTGTGTGAGGGGAAACTTGTGAGTTTTGAGTTCAGCGCCTCCAGTCATTTTCAAAAGTTGGATCCTATGAATCTTGCTATAAACACCACATGAATGACCAAACTTCTGAAGGCCAGAAAAAAAAAAAAACACATGGAGAGCCAGGGCCATAGGCTGGAGAAGCCTGCTCTAGACAAAGATTTTGATTCTGAGATTTCAGTAGCTGCAGGGGAGATCAAGAGATTGGCCTGAATAAAAGTTAATAACAAAATGTTGAATTTCCTACGCTAAGTACCTGATAGCAAGTGGGCATCTTTCAAAGGATTGGGGCTTTATGTTCACCCTAATAGCCATGTTTATAAAGGCTATGGAATAAAGCTGCTTATTAAGCACTGCCAACACCACAGGATCTCAGTTTGGTTCTAACAGTTAATGATTCCATTAGCTCAAAGGGAAACTTCAGCTCCTCCGTTTATCTGAAAAGGTACTTTTCTTTATAGAAGTCATGTCAACAAAGAGCAACGTATAGCTCTCTATTCTCTTTATTGCCATCTTTATATATCTGTGCTGCCGTCGTAAATTTTTCCAACAATAGTTTCTCAAGAAACAAATCCATAATACTAGGTAAAGTGGATAGGACTTGTATACCACTTTTTCTGTGTGGTTTACACAGTCAAAGTAGTTTATGTATTTTAGATAGGTACTTATTTTGTACCTTGGGCAATGAAGTGTTAAGGGAATTGCCCAGTCACGAGGAGTTGCAGTGGGAATTGAACTCAAAACCTCAGGATGCTGAGGCAGCTACTCTAACCACTAGGCCACTCCTCCACTCCCAACTTAGTTAACAGGTAAGCAATTTAACTCTAAGACCCTTCGCAAACAATATTTAGTGCAGTGTGAATGTCGGTGCTTATGCTATCAGTTTGTTCCATTGAAAGATAACATTGTTGTTTGATTGAAATATACACCATGAATAATAGAGAGGGGGAAGGGTGCTTATTTATTGTGTTTACTATTAATAATAATGGGAAGGGGGGTTATGGGTTTATATATATATATACATATTGTTGTTTTTCTTGATAGATTTACAAGTGATGTTGGTATACAATATGTATGGGGTGATTGGAAAGTACTTGAAGGGAGGGAGAGGGGATAAAAATATGTTTAGAATATTATGTATTAGATATAAAAGTGATATTGTGTATTCATTAGTTGTAATTCAATATTTTGTACACTTCATGTAAAATTTGAAAATGAATAAAGAATTATAAAAAAAAAAAAGAATATGTATGATATTAATTTGTACACTTGTTGAAAGATTAAAAATGAATAAAGATTTATAAAAAAAAAATAACATTGTGCATAACTTAATCTTTTTTTTTTTAATTTCTTTATTCATTTTATAACTTATATCAAACAATTATAGTACAACATCACTTGAAAATCTACAATATCATACAACAAGAAGATTTAACCCCCACCCCCCTCCCAAATTCATATACAACTAAAATATACCACATGAAAATAATAACTTAATCTTAACTGATTCTTATAATTATTTCAGGGGTTGTGGAAACCAGAATTTTTCTTGGAGAACAGAATGCAATCAGTGCAAAGCTCCTAAACCAGAGGGTTTCGTTCCTCAGCCTTTTCCACCTCCAGGTATGTATGCTGGTTGGATGCTGGGCTATTGAAAACCTTATTTGTCCACTTATATTTTTTTGTTGCACCTTTACATCATATGACTTGTAGAGGAAGAGCTGTTTTGTTTTCTATGCTGTGATTTGTTCCAGATTTGATGCTTGTGTGTTAAAGCAGATAGTGGAATTAATCTGAAACAGTGTGCTATGTTTTAATAGCATTTCAGTATAGTGGATCAAAGAGTGACCTGCATAGAACCATTTGGCTTTGGGTGTGTTTACTATTATAAAGCATCGGATCTTAAAATGAATTCATTTCCATATGCTTTTACGTAGGTTCAGAGGGATCCCTCTTAATGACTTGTTCAGGATTGTCATACTGTTGTGGATAATGCAGTGCTCAGAAAGATTTGACACAACTGACTTGGCCTTCTTTAATATGTCCTGTTTAAAAGTCTGTATGGTATTGTATTGTAATTTTTTCCAATTGACCTGTATGTTAACCACTTCTAATTCAGGTGGTGATCGTGGAAGAGGTGGTCCTGGAGGCATGAGAGGTGGAGGAAGAGGTGGACTCATGGACCGTGGTGGCCCTGGCATGTTCCGAGGTGGCCGTGGTGGAGACAGAGGCGGATTCCGGGGTGGTCGTGGCATGGATAGAGGAGGATTTGGAGGGGGAAGAAGAGGAGGACCTGGTGGACCACCTGGACCTCTTATGGAGGGCTTGGGAGGAAGAGGTGGTAGTGGTGGAGACAGAGGCAGTGGTGGCGGCGGTGGTAGACGTGGAGGACCTGGAAAAATGGACAAGTAAGTATTTGTAGAAACAAAAGGAAGTCTGTTTCATGGTCAGGAGAAAAATGTGATTTAATGCATAACTTATACACCACTTATCTTGATGCTGTGGCTCATGAGCACTGCAAGAGTAGGATGGGAGTCACTGTGGTGGCATATAAGTTCTCTTGTTTTTTGAATGGTTTAAAGAGATCTGGGGGCCATTGACAAGTTATTGTAATGAATAGATATCATTTTCCATTATAAGTATTATGCAAATGAGGGGGTGGGAGGGAGGGATTTTATAATTTTATTAATTTTTTAAATTAATAGTAAAGGAAATTGTATATATTTGTGATTGCATAAGGGATGGGAGGGAGGGAGGGGGGTTAAATTTTAGTGAATGTTGAATATGATAGAGATTCAAGTGATGTATTCAATTTCAATTGTTGTTTATTGATACACTTGTTATAAGATGTAAAAATGAATAAAGATTTTTAAAAAAAGGAAGTGCATGGCTAGCTGCATGGGGGTTTTCTAGCATGCTCATGCAGGAATACAACTTGAACACCATTGGTAATGGAGAGGTATGAAATCAAGTGATGTCCGTAAATAGAAGGTGCTAAAGAAAAATGGAAATGTTTGGGAAAATGCTTATGTGATTATGAGTAGTAGTAATGGGTTAAAGGAGAGCAAAACTAAAATAGGGGAATGAAGAAAATTCTCAATGGAACAGATTAGTAACTCATCACCCACCAATCGCTTCCTTATCCATACAAGACCAAGTCCAATCAAGTGGATTAAGCAGAGAGGCAGCCCTATAAACAAAAAAGTCCGAGTACTGTTCTTCCCAGCAGTGGAATTTTGGACTTAACAGTATCTATAAGTCCAAAAAGGATATAATAAGTTTTGCTTCTTCCTTATCAGCCCTCCAGATAAGTCCAGACACTTGGGCCATGTACACATACCAGCAGATGGAGACTTGAAAACACCTAAACTTGAAACTGTACAATAGCCCTATGCTGTATGTTCTCCATCTCCAGCATATTATGAACAGTCTGGAGGCCTGAGTTGGGGAGTGTTGGGGTCTACTTCTGTTCCTACATTTATAGTTTTAGCTAGATACAAAAAAGTGGTCAGCAGGTTATTCTCTTCCTTGAACCTTTTGTTTCTAGGGTTGGTCTATGGGGCACCTTGTACCCCAGGTGTGCACACTCAGTTGACTGGGTCCTTCCCTTCTGCTGAGAGGTGTGCCTCACTGTTGGTCTTGAGCCATGTACACTGTTTTGAACCTAGTGGTTGTCGGGCAATAATGCTTGAGCACTCAGGAGTATTCCTCCTTTGGCTGGCTGTGGTTTGTGGTACTCTGTAGTCCTATCTGCTTCAAGCAAGTGAGCATTTAGTTTTTCTAGGACCCTGCTGTTTGTTTAGTTTGAAATATTGTTAAGTACAATTCTTGAATGGAAAGCACATATTAGAAATTCAAAGGTACATATCTCTAAATCATAGTGCTATATAGCCCACCAATAAAGGAGAAGAAATCCAAGGGGAAATTTATCCCAGAAGCATCAAAAATGTGCAAAGGGAAGGTTACTAAATCACATAACCCATTCCCTTGATGCACATTAAATACCTTGTCCAAGAATGAGCGCCAACCTTTTGCCTCAATCAAAAAAGTGTGTGGCTACTTTTCTGATAGAAAATACATTTACAAGGGGAAGAAGCAGAAATTTACCATTGAGCCAAAACTTATCTGAAGAAGAAATTTTTCTGTGCTCCTATTCACACAGTTAGACCCAGAAATAAGTCTTGCCTATGGCTGAAAAATAATTTCAGCAAACAGCAGACCCACAAACAAGATAAAAAAACAAAGGTTTAAAATGATGCATGCCTCATGTGACCATGGCTCTGGTCTCTAGAACATTGATTGACCAAGTCTTCTCCTCTGGAGACCAGCTGCCCTGAGCCGAGACACTGAGCTCCCCAACAGAGGAAACTGGCATCTGGGACGCGGTGTTCGGTGAACGTGTTCTGGTGGCAGCCCTCTGGGAGTCCCACCCATGATGATTACTACTTTGGTACATCCCATCAGTGAACTGTACCGGTCTGGAGACGCGCTAAGGAAGGAGAAATTAGGTTCCTACCTGCTAATTTTCTTTGTTTTAGACTCTCCAGACCGGTACATTCCCCACCCCTTTTTCTGTTTGTTCTTGTGGGATTCGCGTAAAGAGTGTGGTTTTTTTTCTGCGGGTTCTACTGTTTTTATAGGATTGGGGAGATCAAAAGAACAGTGGCTTTGGCTCAGCTGATGAGCTGTGGGGACCTATGCTGAAGGGGTTTTTCACTATGCACTTTCTGCTTGGCTGTTCGGTAGACTGATTAGATCAGTGGTCTCAAACTCAAACCCTTAGTGGAGCCACATTTTGGATTTGTAGGTACTTTGAGGGCCACAGAAAAAATAGTTAATGTCTTATTAAAGAAATGACAACTTTGCATGAGGTAAAACTTTTTATAGTTTATAAATCTTTTCTTTAACAGTTAAAGGAAAGATTTATAAACTATAAAGAGTTTTACCTTATGCAAAATTGTCATTAACTATTTTTTCTGCAGCCCTCCAAGTACTCTATTTTTTCTGCAGTCCTCACATTTAAAGTTTAATATCTTTCCTTTCTCAAAACTGACACATTTCAATCACTATATTGAAAATAAAATCATTTTCCCTACCTTTTTTGGCTGGTGACTTTATTTTTCTGTGCTTTTAACTGTTTCCAGGGCCTTCTTGTCCTTTGACTGTTTTTCTCTCCGTCTTCACTTTCTGCCTTGCATCCATATTTGGCATTAATTTAATATTCAATTTTTCTGCTTTCTTTTCAAAATCTACGTTTCCATGACTTACCTTCCCTTCTATCTCTCTATTCTTCCGTCCCTATTTCCATGGTCTAACATCTATTTCTTTCCTTTCTCGCCCTCTTCTTCCTTCCTTTCCCCTGGTCTGGCATCTGTCTCCTTCCCTCCCCAACTTTTTATTATCCCAGGACAAGCAGGCAGCATATTCTTAACGTATGGGTGACGTCACCGACGGAGCCCCGGTACGGACCTTTTTAACTAGAAAGTTCTAGTTGGCCGCACCGCGCATGCGCGGGTGCCTTCCCGCCCGACGGAGGAGTGCGTGGTCTCCAGTTTCTTCGTTTCCGCGGAGCGAAGAAGACGCATGTGCTTTTCAACGGCCGTTGAAAACTCTCATTTTGCCTTCCCGCTCGCGATTTTTGATCCACTTTTGGTTCTATTTTTGTCTTTCGACTTCATTCTTCAAAAAAAAAAAAAAAAAATTTTTTTTGTGTCTTTTTCTTTATTTTTGCAGATTTTTGATCCACTTTTGGTTCTATTTTTGTCTTTCGACTTCATTCTTCAAAAAAAAAAAAAATTTTTTTTGTGTCTTTTTCTTTATTTTTGCAGCCGGCCCCAGCGGGGCCTGTTGTAATCATCCAAGCCTCCGGGTTTGATTTCGCGGAGGCCGTGTTTCCCTTCATGCCCCCTCAACCGGGCTTCAAGAAGTGCCAGCGGTGTGCACGCCCGATCTCTCTAACTGACCCACACAACTGGTGCCTTCAGTGTTTGGGTCCAGAGCATCGGGCTGACACCTGCACCCGCTGTGCTACTCTCAAGAAACGCACTCTTAAGAACCGGCAAATACAGCAAAATATTCTTTTCGGTACCGGTTCTACCATGGATCAGGCCCCGACGTCGACGGCACCGCCTAAATCGGCACCGACCACATCGACACCGCCTGATCCTCCTTCGGGGTCGATAGCGCCAGGTAAGCCGGCTAAGAAGCCTTCCACTTCCCTTGAGCGACCTCCAGTTACAGCGGTGACCCCGGTCCTTCCGACGTCCCGCCGATCCCGTAAACGCTCCGCTCCGATCACGGTGAGTGCCTCGTCATCGGCCTCCTCATCGGCCTCCTCATCGCCGGAGCGTCGAGCAGCACCTATGGTACCGAAGAAATCTAAAGCGGTACCGGTGCCCCCATTGGAGGACCGAATCTCGGCCATCCTCCAGGACAAGCTTCAGGAGCAGCTACAGAAGCAACTCCAACAGCTCCTTCCAACCTTACTGGCACCGCTCCTTCCGGTACCGGTCCAGCCCGAGCCTCGCACCGCCCCACCGGCATCCACCCCCTCGGTACCGTTGGACACATCCATGCCGGTCTTATCTGCTCAGCCTGCACTTCAGACTCGCTCGGCAGAGGACCCTTCCCAGGCCCCAGATCGACACCGGTCGGCTCGGGATCGGGATCGGCACCATTCCTCCAGGGCCAGGGATCGACGCCGGTCTTCATCCCCCGGCACCGTATCCATGCGATCTGGCAAGTCCCTTTCTAAAACCCGCCATACTGAGCCGGCTATCAGGGACCCAGACCTATGGGAGCAATCCCCACTCGGTACCGAGGAGGATGCCTCTTCTACAGATGAGGAACCCTCCATGGCTGAAACCACTTCTAAGCCCGAGCAATCCTCCTTCACGAAGTTCCTTCGGGAGATGTCCGCGGCTCTCTCCATCCCCCTTGAGTCCAACTCTAAGAAGTCCCAGGCCTTTTTAGAAGCTTTGGACTTCGACCAACCTCCCAAGGAGTTTCTTAAACTTCCTGTACATGATATCCTACGGGAAACATTTTATAAAAATTTGGAGACTCCACTTACTGTTCCAGGTGCCCCTAAAAAACTGGACAGTTTATACCGGGTCATCCCTATTTCCGGGATTTGACAAACCCCAATTGCCCCATGAGAGCCTCCTTGTAGAGTCCACTCTCAAAAAATCTCAGGGCTCCAGCGTTTATGCCTCCACCCCTCCTTGCAGAGAGGGAAAGACAATGGACAAATTTGGAAAGCGCCTGTACCAGAATGCCATGCTGGCTAACAGAGCCAACAATTACACCTTTCATTTTTCATTTTATATGAAACACCTGGTCCAACAACTTTCTACTCTAGAAAAATATGTACCTGAGCGTAAGGTCCCGCTCTTCCAACAGCAGATTTCCAACCTCCTTCAGCTCAGAAAATTTATGGTGCACTCGATTTACGATTCCTTCGAGCTTACTTCACGAGCCTCCGCACTGGCTGTGGCCATGCGACGCCTAGCCTGGCTGAGGGTGTCTGACCTTGATGTGAACCACCAGGACCGTCTCGCCAACGCGCCCTGTCTTGGTGACGAACTTTTTGGGGAGTCTCTTGATACCACAACACAAAAACTTTCGGCTCATGAGACCAGATGGGACACCCTCATTAAGCCCAAAAAGAAAACTCCACCTGCACGACCATACAGGCCTCAGTCCTCTTATCAACGTCGATTCTCTGCCAGGCCGCTGAATCCTCCTCACCAGCAATCCCGCCGGCCTCGTCAACAACAACAACACACTCAGGCTCGTTCTCAGTCTCACCAGGCGACCAAGCCTCCGCCTCAGACAAAACCTCCTCAGCCCTTTTGACTCCTTTCTCCAGGGCATAGCCAGTCTCCAACCATCGTTGCCTCTTCCTCAACCGATCGGAGGCCGCCTCACCATTTTTCTCCAACGCTGGGAGGCCATCACATCAGACCTGTGGGTTCGCAACATCATCCGTCACGGATACTCACTAAGGTTCCAGACTCTCCCTCTAGACCATCCTCCCGTAGAGTCTGCTTCTCACTCCTCCCAAACTCCACTCCTCCTCAGGGAGATCCAATCCCTCCTCCTCCTCAATGCCATCGAAGAAGTTCCTCCAGACCAAAGGGGTCAGGGATTTTACTCCCGCTACTTCCTGGTACCCAAGAAAACGGGAGATCTTCGTCCCATCTTAGACCTCAGGAACCTCAACAAGTGTTTGGTCAAAGAAAAGTTCAGAATGCTCTCCCTGGCCACGCTTTATCCTCTTCTATCTCAACACGACTGGCTATGTTCCCTGGACCTCAAGGAGGCCTACACTCACATTCCAATCCATCAGGCTTCGCGTCGCTACCTCCGATTCCAGATACAAAATCACCACTATCAGTACAAGGTGCTGCCCTTTGGTCTCGCATCATCACCCAGGGTGTTCACCAAATGCCTGATTGTGGTAGCGGCTTTTCTCAGGTCCCACAACCTACAAGTGTTCCCATACTTGGACGATTGGTTGGTGAAAGCGACTACATCTCCGCTTGTGCTGCAAGCCACTCATCAAACCATCTCTTTCCTCCATCTCTGGGGTTCGAGATCAATTATCCAAGTCGCATCTGCTTCCTACGCAGCGCCTGCAGTTCATCGGAGCAGTTTCTCGATACCAATCAGATGAGGTTGTTCCTTCCTGCCGACCGGCACCGGACTCTACTTCACTTTTGTCGGCAGGTGCTCCTTCATCCATCCATCCCTGCTCGCCAGATGATGGTCCTTCTAGGCCACATGGCCTCAACAGTCCATGTGACTCCTCTGGCACGACTCCACCTCAGGATACCTCAATGGACCCTTGCCAACCAATGGTCACAGACCACGAATCTTCTTTCTCATCCCATCTCTGTGACATCGTCTCTTCAGCAATCTCTTCAATGGTGGTTGAACTCCTCAAATCTCTCCAGGGGACTTCTCTTCCATCCGCCCCCTCATTCCATGATCATAACCACGGATGCTTCCCCCTATGCATGGGGGGCCCACTTGGGCGATCTCCGCACCCAGGGACTTTGGACCCCTCAGGAGCGTCAACATCACATCAACTTCCTGGAGCTCAGAGCCATGTTTTATGCTCTCAAGGCTTTCCAGCATCTCCTCTACCTCAGGTTCTTCTCCTGGCACGGACAACCAAGTCGCCATGTACTACATCAACAAGCAAGGCGGCACCGGATCTCGTCCCCTTTGTCAGGAGGCCCTCCGAATCTGTACCTGGGCCACAGCCCACAATCTTTCCCTCAAGGCTGTCTATATCCAGGGCGAAACAGAACTCCCTGGCCGACCACTCAGCCGCATCCTGCAACCCTCACGAGTGGACCCTGGACCCTCCTACTCTCCACTCCATCTTTGCTCGCTGGGGGCACCCGCAAGTGGACCTATTTGCAGCTCTCCTCACGAACCATCAGCTGCCCCAGTTCTGTTCAGAACTCTTCTCTCCGCATCGTCTGACCCCAGATGCATTCCTACTCGACTGGACGGATCGGGTTCCATCTGATGCCTTTCCATCCACTCACCCACTGATGTTGCGGGACCATGTTCAAGAGCTCCGCAAGGACAGGGCCACCATGAATTCTCATCGCCCCCCGGTAGCCCCAACAGCACTGGTTCTTCCCTCCTGCTCCAGCTCAGCTCCAGGGAGCCCATTCCTCTTCTGTGTTTCCTACTCTGCTTACACTGCAGCATCAGTCTCTACTGCACCCCAATCTGTTCTTCCCTCCACCTGACTGCTTGGTTTCTCCTCGGGCATGACCTCTCCGGATATCCTGTCTCAGCCTGTCCGTCGCATTCTGGATGCCTCCAGGAAACCCTCCACGCTCCAATGTTACCATCAGAAGTGGACCCGTTTTCCTCTTGGTGCCTCCTGCATCATCACAATCCCCCCTCATTGGCGGGTAGAGACCATTCTGGACCTATCTGCTCTCTCTGTCGATGCTGGTCTCAAGTTACCTCAATCAGAGTCCACCTCAGTTGCCATCACTGCTTTTCATGAGCTATCCCTCGGAAAACCTCTCACGGCTCACCCTCTGGTTTCCCGGTTCATGAGAGGCCTCTTCAACATCAAACCACCCTCTACAGCCTCCTCCTGTCGTCTGGGACCTAAATGTGGTTTGTCAGCCCTCATGAAACCTCCCTTTGAGCCTCTTGCTACTACTTCCGCTCAATACTTCTCACATGGAAGGTGCTTTTCCTCATTGCCATCACTCTGCCAGGAGGGTCAGTGAAACTGCATGCACTGGTCGCCGATCCGCCATTCACAGTTTTTCACCATGACAAGGTGGTTCTGCGTACCCATCCTAAATTCCTTCCCAAGGTGGTTTTCAGCTTTTCACCTCAACCAATCGATTGTCTTGCCTGTCCTTCTTCCCAAAACCCCATTCTCATCCTGGAGAACAGCGTTACACACACTGGATTGTAACGTGCCCTTGCTTACTACCTTGACCGTACCAGGGGCTCACCGTTCCTCTCCTCAACTTTTTCTGACCTTCGATCCCAACCGTTCTGGGTCGTCCTGTCTCTAAACGAACGCTGTCCAATTGGCTTGCTGCCTGTATTGCGTTCTATTATGCTCGGGGCCGGCCTGTCCCTGGAAGGACCTGTCACGGCCCATAGGGTCAGAGCTATGGCTGCTTCTGTGGCTTTCCTCCGTTTCCACACCTATTGAGGAAATCTGCAAGGCGGCCAGCTTGGTCTTCAGTTCACACGTTCACTACTCACTACTGTCTGGATACCTCTCCAGACGGATGGACACTTCGGCCAATCTGTGTTAAAAAAATTTATTTTCCTAATGGCCAACCATCCCCCCTCCCTCTCATGTTAGCTTGGAGGTCACCCATCGACGTTAAGAATATGCTGCCTGCTTGTCCTGGGATAAAGCACAGTTACTTACCGTAACAGGTGTTTATCCAGGGACAGCAGGCAGATATTCTTACGACCCACCCACCTCCCCCGGGTTGGCTTCTAGTGGCTTATCTTAACTGGAGACCACGCACTCCTCCGTCGGGCGGGAAGGCACCCGCGCATGCGCGGTGCGGCCAACTAGAACTTTCTAGTTAAAAAGGTACGTACCGGGGCTCCGTCGGTGACGGTCACCCATAACGTATAAGAATATCTGCCTGCTGTCCCTGGATAACACCTGTTACGTAAGTAAACTGTGCTTTTCTTTCACCATGCCCCCTTCTCACTCTTTCTCCATGCCCGCCCTTTCTTTCTGTCTTTCTCTCTCCATGCCCCTTTCTGTCTTTGTCCTGTCTCCCTTCTTTCTTTCTGTCTCCTGTCCCCCCTCCCTTTCTTTCTCCCTGCCCTCTTCCAAGCCGCCACCACCATAATCGGGGAACAGGGCCAAGCGCTGAGGTCTTAGCTCTCTCTGCTTATCTTCCCCAGCGCGGAGCCAACCAATTCTCGCCACCAGACGTCAATTCTAACGTCGGAGAGGAAGTTCCGGGCCAGCCAGGCAGTGATTGGCTGCCCGGAACCTTCCTCCCCGACGTTAGAATTGACTTCGGGTGGCGAGAATTGGTCGGCCCTGTGCTGGGGAAGATAAGCAGGGAGAACTAAGACCTCAGCACTGACCTGTTCCCCAATTGTGGTGGCTTGAGGAGAGGGCAGTGAGAAGGGAAGAGAAGCAGATTGGGGACCCCTGCTTTAGGTGAGCTGCGAGCCATTTGCCGACATTCCCTCCCAGAGATACTTCTGCAAGTCCAATTACTGCAGTCACGGTCTGTACGCGATTGTCTTCTCCACAATCGGAAAGCTTGTGAAGTGGAAGATGGACAGATTCGTGGGCCGCAAAATAGTCCCTGGGGGGCCGCATGCGCCCCACGGACCACTTGTTTGAGACCGCTGGATTAGATATGAGGGTAGCACAGCTATTAGTATTACATCCAAAAGTCTCAAGTCTCCACCTGCTGGTCATGGTGAACTGTACCTGTCTGGGAGAGTCTAAAAGAAAGAAAATTAGCAGGTAACCTAATTTCTCCCTCCTGAATATGGGATTTGGATAGATGGAGCTTTTTCTATATGGATTAAATGGCTTGGCTTGACTTGTCTGTCACTTCATTATGTACTACTGTTTCCCCCCACAGAGGTGGAGAGCACCGTCAGGAACGTCGAGAGCGGCCCTACTAGAAGACACCGCCCTCAAAGAACTGCATTTACTACCAGATTTATTTTTTAAACCAGAAAATGTTTTAAATTTATAATTCCATATTTATAATGTTGTTCACAACATTATGACTATTCCTTGGCTGTACTTTAGTATTTTTCACCATTTGTGAAGACATTAAAATGGAAGCTCAATGGTAGAATGACTGTTTCTTTTCTTTTTTCCCCTCTTTTTAAAGCTGGTTGTTAAGACTAAACCAATGAGAACCATTGTTGTGAGCATGCAGTATCGGTATGTGGCTATGCTACAGGAAAATAACAATGTAACTGTTTATGGTTGTAATTTTTTTAATAAATTACAAATGTTTATAGAAATAACTCCTAAGTTAGATTGCAGAGTGATGTGAGCCCCTCCCTCTGCAATCTTACTGATCCTTGGCAGAAATGGGTGTTAGTGCTTTTATACACTGGCATGTGGTGTAATAGTGTATTTCAACTAACTTTACCATGTATTTAGGAGCAGTGGTTCCCCTTCCCACCAATAAACATATTAATCAGTCAAGTGTGTGTGAAACGTTTTGGTTTCCTGCTGAGCAGAGCTCTTGGGAATAGCAGCCCTCTGGTATAGTTGGTGGGACCAGCCTGCAGGTGATGCCTTTCTATATCATGATGTCACTTTTCTGCCAAGCCACTGTGAACTTGTAATGGGCTGCAGTTAGTTTCCCATGGGCACCCATCCTTGACTAGAAATCATCTTGATACATAGTAGCAAAACACTAAAAAGACACATGGAGTGTGTTGGTCTCAATGTGCACTATTCTATTAAGATATTTGGTTTCATTTTAGTTATCTTTTTCCACTTCCAAAAGGTGTGAAAAGTTGCTATGCCATCGAAAACTTTTCAAAAATATTTCTGCTTAGTTTTAAAGGTTTATGCAATGCTCCTGGACCCTGCACGAGAGAGATGCACGCACTTCTGTTATATGCAAATATCTCACTTGAGATCCTGAATATCTGGTTTGTGGCCCTCCAAGATTACTGTAGTATCTCTGCTTTCTACCTCGCACTGAATTGCAGGACTACTAGTCTTTATCACTTTCTCCTTGCCTGAAAGACTGTAGAGATATATGAAACGTACTAGCTTTGCCTTTCCCTGAAAAGGTAGAATTCTATATTCTAGTGCAATATGTCATTCTGGATGAGCAGGTTATATCCCTGTGCTCGCAAGCCTTGCAGATGGAATCCACGCTGGATTTTGAATCCCTCCTATTTCAGAGGGCTCCGCTGCCTATTTTTTTTCCCCCCCTTCTGCATGCAAGCCGGAACAAGAGTTTCTGCTCTTCTTTATTTTTGTTCGGGGTTTTTTCCCCACATATTTTCTTCCATCTTTCTGTGCTAAGAGCTCCCCTAATCGAGGGTCCAGCTCTGTCTGCATTGAGAAGAAACAAACTTAAGACTGCAGTTAACAGGCCAGTCTCTTGTGGTACCTGTTAGCCAGCCTACAGAAGCCTTTTTGGAGCTTGGAGCCGTCCCCTGGTAGCATTGTTCACCTACTGTTTGCAGGAGTTTGATCTCAGGCTATAAGGTATCTGTAAGAGGCTCAGCAGGGTCTCACAGTTGCTGGCTGTCTTTTGCCTCCTGCCTTCTTTGAGCATCCACAGACCATGGGGGTTAGAAGCTGTCAGACTGGCAGCCAGAACAATCAGCACTGGAAGGATGTTCTGTATGAGGCAGTGATTTATTCTTCCAGATCCAGGTACTTTTGGAGCTGAGGCAGGCCGCAGCACATTATCACAGTGAGTAAGGCTATTGCAGCCTATGAGGTGGATCGGATCTGCAAATGTTATTTTTGAAAGTTTCTGCCTATTCCCTGATGTTCGCACACCTCTAAAATCGCTAGTTTTGTTTGATGCATTTTTTTGGTGCCAAAATACTGCCACAGCAGCCATCTTGGATTTCCAAATTTTTTTTCCTAAGTTTTCCAGAAGCTTCAAATCACTTCATTTTGCCTCAAAACTGAGGGTTGAGTCTTCAAACTCTTTTTTAACTAACTTCATATCAGGTTTGTGCTGGATGGGCCTTTTGAAGCATCTTTGCTGTGGCACATGAAGGGGGTGGGAGCGGCCAGCTTAGCCTACCTTTTGCTTTTCTAGGGCCAAAGAACGAGGAGGGAGCCCATTGCTTAGGTGCAGTTTTTCCTTTGTGGGCCCCAGAATGGTGGTCATCTTAAGCTACGGGCACGGAGTGTCACAGCAGCCCCAAGAGACACAGCTGGAGTCCTCTATGGGAGACTCAGCGCTGCTCATGGTAGAGCTGCTACCTCTGATTATAGAGGTTATGAGATCAAACCTAGTGCTGCTCTTTGTGACCCTGGGCAAGTCACTTAATTAGAGAATGACATGGGGACCAAATTTTTTTCCCATCCCCGTGAGATTTGTTGCTATCATGTCCATTCCTATAAGCTCTGCCTTAACCACACAAGCCTTTGAACACTTATGATTTTAAAGTGTTTGAGGCCTTGTGCAGCATGAGGACAGAGCTTGCAGGGACAGAAAAATGAGTTCCTACGGGGATGGGGAAAATTTTGTCCCCATGTCAATTTTCTACACTTAATCCTCTAGTGCTCACCACTTTGAATGTCGGCTATGAATACCAAAGCCACAAAAATGGCAGGTATAGAAATCCCCATTCCTTTTCTCCAGAATTTGTGAATTTGCTAAGGAGAGCCTTTCAGGACAACCTTCCAAGGGGAAGTCTGACAGCATGCGAGGGGGGAAGGGGCTCCCAGGGTGTGTCTACTTCACTGACTGCAGCTGGCCAGGCTCTAGGAGACCTTTCTGAGGGAGATTCAGACGATGGGTTCTTACTATGCCATTAATGTCTTGGGGTATGCCCTCTTGTCATGGGATGCAGGGTCGGTTAGGCACAATAAGACTCCTTGGTGGTCCTGATCTAGGGACGATCCCATGGTTCTCTGGGTATTCAAACCCTCGGATCTGTTGGATCTGATTACTGATTTGTTTCAGGAGTTAAACTTGGAGTCCCAGTAGATCCCCTCTGCGTCCTCCACTATTATGAGTGGACTGAGATTACAGTTTTCTTTGCTTCCCTGGCATCCTGATATTTAATGTATCTTGTCATGGAGATTGGGATGTTCCTGAAGGGTCCCTTAAAGTTGTCAAGATGATGGTTCGGCCAGAGTATCACCAACTGTTCGCTTAGCCAAGGTGGATTTCTTAGTAGCGCAAAATACCAAGTGCACTTCCTACAAGCGAGGGAGGCATAGTATCAAAAGAATGGCATGTGATTCTCAAGAAACTGTTTGAGGTTTTAGCCTTAGGAATCAAAGCAGCACAGCGACCCCTCCTTGTGACCTTGCTGTTATACAAGGTTACGGAGTCTTGAGAGCAAAAGCGGCAGGCTTTACCTCCACTCCTATTAAAGGAGTGGATTTTTCAGCTGATGCTCTGTACAACGACATCACGAGTCATGAGCAAAGCTTTGGCTTATCTCACTCAGCCTGCAGGATACTCTGGATCAGGCATTGGGCTGGTGACTCCAACTCCAAGGCTACTCTGGAATGCGTTGCCAGAGGATGTGGTAAGAGTGGATAGCGTAGCTGGTTTAAACAAGTTCCTGGAGGAAAGACCATAGTCTGTTATTGAGAGGGACATGGGGGAAGCCACTGCTTGCCCTGGATCGGTAGCATGGAATATTATTACTTGGGTTTTGGCCAGGTACTAGTGACCTGGATTGGCCACTGTGAAAACAGGCTACTGGGCTTGATGGACCATTGGTCTGACCCAGTAAAGCTATTCTTATGGGAAAGGACTGGACAATCTCACGACCAGCATAACAGATCGTCATCTGAAATCTTTGCCCAGCAGCAAACCCAGAACCTGTAGAATCTCAGGATGCTCTAATTTTTGTGGCTCCAGGCATTCTTGGAAGTTATCAAGGGCCATGTCCCAGAGATCGTTCCACGAATATAGACAGAGGTTTGCCAGGTGAAACCAGGCCTCCAGTTCTCATCTTGCTTTAAACTCTCCAAAAAGACAATGATGCCAGAAACTGTTACTCCTCATCATAGGGGGATGGCTCTTGTACTTTGCACAGGCCTGGGCTCAGATCAGACTATCCTCAGCTCATTGGGTTCTGAAATCATCCAGACCAGTTACAAACTGGGAATTCGCCTGACCCTTAATTAGACTGTTTGTTGGACTCCTCAGTGGGGCAACTAGAAGAAGCAGACAGGCTGGCGGTTAGAGAATTACAGTGACAAAATTCATCACACTTCAAATCCCCACGGATAACAGTGGGAAAACAATCTCATGTGGATCTGATAAGGCCTATTTGCATATTCCCAGACCACAGAAAGTTCCTGAGGCTTCATGTTCTAGAAAACTTATTACCAGTTTCTTGGCCCTTCCTTTGGTCTGTGACTGTCTCACACTTTCACCAAGATTGATAGTGGCTGCCCATCTGCACAAAGATGGGCTTAGTTTCATCCATAACTGGTTGACCAGGGCCTCATTGTTTGCTGAAGCACAGTAAGCGATGTCTTAGGTGATCAGAGTTCTGCAGAGCCTGGGCTATATAGTAAATTTCTAAAGGAGCCATTTGACTCCAACCCAGTAATTGGAATATCTGGGTGCCTTGTTCAGCACAGAGGACAGTTGTGTCTTTCTTCTAGAGGCACACAGACAGAAGCTTTGCTCTCAAATAACAAGCTTGCTTGCTAAGACTTCTCCAGACACTATCTCCAAGTGCTAGGCTCCTTGGTGGCCACAATAGACCCTGGGCGAAAGCTGACTTGTCCTCCAAAGCATGTTATTATGTTGGTCCCCTCAGTCAGACTCTCTGCAGATGCCCCTGCCCTGGATAGTGAAAGCCAGAGCCAGTATAGATTGGTGGCTCTGCCCTCAGTCACTAACCAAAGGCATAACCCTCCACATAGATTCCTGGGTAATTGTGACAGATGCCAGTCTCCAGCTGAGGAGATCACTACAACCATTGTCTGATTCAATGATGTTGGTTGACCAGCCTTTTGGCTGGCCTTACAGAAGCTACAGAAGACTCTGGAGGGTCAATCGGATTTCACAGACAGTGCTACTGCAGTGGCCTATGTCAATCACCAGAGAGGTACCAAGAGTGTCCAGCTGGGTCTGGAAGCCTGCTTACTGTTTAAATGGGCAGAGCTTCATCTTCAGGTGCACGTAGCAGGAGAGGACAATGCCCAAGCCAATTTCCTCAGCAAATAGACATTGGATCCAGGAGAATGAATGCTGTCTGTCTTCCAAACCAGAAAACAGCTCAAAACGAGAAGACACAGATTCTTCAGTCGAAAGTCTGAGCCCAGAACAGTGGGTCTGGATACTCTGTAGCCACAGAATGAGCTGTTGTACATATTCCCTCCATGATAGAGAATAGCACAAAAGGAAATCAGACGTTTACAGATCATCCAGAACACATCAATCAAACTTATAATGAAAGCTAAGAAATTAAATCACGTGACTCCTCTTCTTAAAAAAGCACACTGGCTTCCTGTCGCACATTGCATAATGTACAAATTAAGTTTGCTTACCTTTAGATCTCTGATATACAAAACTTTGGCTTTCATTTACAAATCATTGATTCCTTATACCTCATCCAGATTACTGAGGTTCAATGACCAACACTTATTAGTCATTCCCTCACTTAAATTATTAACACATGAAGGCACTTCATCTTTTCCGTCACAGCTCCTCAAATATGGAATTACTTAAGAGAGGAAAAAAAATTTGAATAAATTTAAGAGCAAACTTAAAGCTTTCTTTTTATAGACGCATTTTAATGACTAAAGGACTGTCTAGGAGCTTCATTTTATTTTCATAACTTTTTTTTAAGATTCTTTCCCTTCCTATTGTTTTCAACCATAAATATCTTTTCTTCTATCAACCAAATTGTATTTCTGTCCTCATCCTTTCCTCACGTTTTATTGTTTGTTATGTTAGTCTTCAATATGTTTTGTAAGGTTCAGTTTTTTGTTACTTTTGTTTGTCCCCCCTATTTTGTAATTTTATTGATTTGAATAAGCAATTAATCAAATTTTATAATAAACTTGAAGCCGTCAGGGAAAGGTCATTCTTGTGGCTTCATATTGGCCACACAGACCATGGTATGCAGATCCAGTGTGTCTTCAGACAAGTAAACCCAGACCTTTCTCAGGATTCAGTGGCCATAGAAGATCTGGACTACTTTGCTCTTATGGCCTGGCTCTTGAGCATGAGACGTTAGCATGCTAGAGGAATTCGGAGGTAGTCATTTCTATCCTGCTTAGGTCTAAAAAGCTGACAATGGTCTCTAGCTACACTAAGGCCTGGGAAACTTTCCAGCACTGGTGTATCCAGGAAAATAAGGAGCCATTCTCTGCTCCGGTCTCTGTGGCGTTGAGTCCAAGTAGTGGGACTCACTCTTGTTTCAGGGCTGGAGATTGCATATCTATGCTGGCATCTCATGCGAACATAGCCAGATTCCTAAAGGGAGTTATGTGCTGAGCTGCTTTCGTATCAGGTGTGTGGACTTGCTCCACCTTCTGCCTCACGTCAGCGGTGGGACTGTTTAAAGCTCCAGCACCTAACGGTGTGCTGCCATTTGGTGCGCTAACTAAGGCGTATGTCAAAGGCATGCACCTTAGCTCGCGCCTTTGCAAAGCGACTGAGCAAAGTGACTGGGTAATCCTAGATAAGTATTAATTTTTAACCTCTTAGTTTTTAAGATAAATTATTAATTCATTATCACTACTATTTTATTCCTTGTACTGTTTGTTTTATCACCATTTACTAGCATGGCTCTTTTTAATAATAAACAAAAACAAGGGGCACTTATAGAAGAGCTCAGAACCGTCAGTTGTAAAGAAATCACAGTCAGGGCAAAAATACCCTTTTAAATGTGTTTCAATATGTCTATCATTGCTCCATCTCGAGTTTGTATAAAGTTATTTCAAATGATTTTAGCACTGGTTTTCAAATATAGTAATTTCTGGATTGGTAATAAATGTTCGTAGAAATTTTTTCATAGATTTTTAGAATATGAACTTCAACTTAGCTCATTTCTAAATCAAAGCGGTAGTGATAATTGTCTCACTGTGGTGGGATCTTACACGTTTTGCCAAGAAGTCTTCTTCAGAGAACCCGCTTTAGATGATAAACGTTCAGAAGGAGAGCTTCATTCTAAACAAAAAGGTGAAACAAAACCTTTTTACTATGTCAAACATTACTAAATTTCAAACAGGCTTACAGCGCTACTGGTGGATACCTTCCATAACTCTCCTGACTCCTCCAATTTCCGGTTTCATCTCTCAGCTGTTTTTCACTTAGGTGTGCTGTCATTCATTTGTGGAGAAACGCCCACCATTCAACCTCACGGTTACTGTTTGCCAATGATATATCCATGACTGCTCTTTCTTCCACAAAAAGGCTAGCATATCCCCCCCCCCTTTAATTTTGGTGCTTCCAAAACCACGAACTTGAGATCTTCTAAAGTATGTGACTAAGTGTGCCAATGTTGTGAAAGGGGAGCGCCCATGTCCCCCCCTGCGAATCGTACTTAGATGTTCAATGATCTGAACCCGTATAGACCTTGTTGTATAACCACTATTAAAACAAATGGCAGGGGCACTTGATCATATAGACGGACTACCCCCCCTCGGTGCTACAATTGTTTTGTTTAAGAATATGCTTTTCTGTAGCACGGGTGCATGATCTCCTGAATTTCGTGGTATGGGAACAACACACTACATCTACACATGGCGAATGTCCCCTGAGGTTTGTTTGTTGACCTGGTCCCTCACTCAAAAATTGAGAGGAACTAACTCGTTCACAGGTTTCGTCCTCTAGAGTAAGCAAAAATAGGTACCTGGGCTAAACTGGTATGGTATTGAAGAATGTGTCAGTGGGATTTAACAATTTTCTTATTCTCAAAGCCATATGAGAATACGGGAGGGTACCTTCATGTTGGACTCATTAGGACTATGGTTCCCCTTAAAAGATGGTCAGCGGGAATATAAGGCCCTTTTATATGCTTTTTTGATGACTGTCCTGGGGTAACCTTTCTCAATAAACCGTAACCACATATCCTTGGCTCGATATCAACTGTGCTACAAAGGCGACACAGACTCAAAAATTGTCCCACTGGTAGATTCACACATAAATGTCTTGGGTGATGACTATCAAAACTCAAAAGATTATTTCTGTCTGTTGTTTTTCGATATATGGTAGTTTGAAAATGGCCCTGATAAAGTGATATCCAGATGTCTAAAAATGCTATCTCTGCTGTAGCCACAGTGGCTGTAAATTGTAAGTTAACATCACATGTATTTAACCACTGCAAAAAGTTGGTGAACTGTTGTTCTGTACTGGACCACATTAGAAACACATCATCTATAAAACACTTCCATATTAGAATTTCTTGATAAAAAGCTGATGGATGATATAAAAACTGATCTTCAAAGGCGCTTACATACAAACATGCCACCAAGGGAGCCATAATGGCCCCCCATGGCCATACCTTTGATTTGTAAATAGAATTCCTGATCAAATTGAAAATAGTTCTTTCCCAAAGCTACGTGTGCTAATGTTACCAAAAAATCCACTCTAGCTGGTGATAAAGATAAACTAGCAAGATGATAGGATAACCTGAACAGCGGCTCCTTAGGAAGGTTTGTTGTACAATGATGTGATATCTAAAGTGACCAGTAGCGTTCCCTGAGGGACATTTCAAATGATTGTAGAATGTTAAGATATCTGTAGTGTCTTTAATGTATGATTGTGCTTTAGATACCCAAATCTTTTAGATAAAAATCCACAAGAGTCAGATAGTGGCTCCAAAAGTGAGCCAATCCAGGACACCATGGAGTCCTGGGGGAGACGTGATGCACTTATGTATTTTGGGAACAAAGTATATAAATAGGTATGAACAGGATGTTCTTGATGCAGAAATCGAAATCCTGTCTATATAACTCCTTGTTCCAATTCTTGCAGCAGAACGTGTTGAATGCCTTCAGAAATTTCCGCCATAGGATCATAAGATAACATTTCTAATATTGGGAATCATGTAATTGATGCATGGCTTCAGCAACATACGCTACGGTGTCTAAATTACTATTCCGCCGCCCTTATCGCAGGGCAGATGACGATAGATGGATCTGTGAACAAATCTTGTATAGATTGTCTGTTGGACAGACACATTTCATTTGCTGCGAACTCGAGATGGAGCAATGATAGACATATTGAAACATTTAAAATTCTCTCCCCTCAACTTCTCCTCTCTTCCCGTAATATTCCCCTATAACTCATCAAAGCTTCCAGCATCCACTACGTAACCTCTCTGAAACGTAATCCTTATTCTTCTACCTATTTTTTAATCCCCCCTCACGACTCTATTATGTAACCAGCTCTTTAAATTGTAATTTTTCCTGGAAATGTCCAGTCATCTTTTGATGTAATCCGCCTTGAACTGCAAGGTACAGGCGGAATAGAAGTCAGTAATGTAATGCAATGTATTTTTGCCTGATTGTGATTTCTTTACCAAATGATGGTTCTGGAGCTCCTATTGTAAACGTATAAAGATATCTATGATTATAAGTGCCCCTTGTTTTTGTTGAAGGTTCATCATTTTGGGACACTAGATTTTGAACCTAATATCGCCCAGTAGTTTACGTGGGGATCCTGAATCTTTTAATAATCATCTGATTTTATTTATAATTTTATATTTAATTTGTATAAGGAGCTGGACAGTTGACCAATCTATTCCGTTCATTATACTAGTATCCGTCCTTCCAATTAGGTCTTTAATGATCTGGCCTCATTTTTTACATGATTGTACAGAATTGGGCCCATTCCAAATCTCGTATTGACCTCTTCCCCGCAAGTCTAACAGGCCTTATATCAAAATACAATGATCGTTAGAAAAGCTGAATTATTCTGTGACATCTGACTCTCCTTGTTACCGAAATTTCCATTACTCATATTCTAAACATACAATCTATCAGCAATAAGACTCGGTTAAAGATTGGCTGGAGTCCAATCCTGATTCTGTTTTATTAGCAGAAACATGGTTAATATCGGATAAATAGTGATGTTATTATACAGGAATGTCTTCACCCACGGGCTTTAAAGTATATCTTTGGCCAGAAGTAGGGGTAGGGGTGGAGAACTAGCTATTCTGAGAGATCCGTTGAATATTAAATTCGAATCACTTACCACTGATGCTTTAATAGTTACATAATTTTATATTCCACTAGAATATAGGACTGCAGTTGGAGGATGATTTTTATGAATTTCTTCTTACTAATTCAATGGCTGGCCCTTATTATTGGCTGGCAACATCAATATTCACCTTGAACAGATAGATCGAGGTGAAACTAAAGACTTTACTTGCATTTATATCCTCATTAGATTTTTTAAGCCTATCCCAGAAAAGACCTATCATAAAGGCCACCAATTAGATCTGGTCACCATTTCTTCCAAAGAAGTAGTCAACCCCAAGATTTACTGGAAACAAGCTAATTGACGGTATTCATTATGGTCAGATCATTGTTTATGTAATTTTTAGTTTGACTGGCAAAGTGAAGCAATCTCACATTAAACCTGGAGTGAATTAAAGAAATAAAGTCATAGCTAGTAGAGGTTTGATTAGTCCAGTGGAAATTTGATCTCATGATATTTCAAATCAATTCTGATATTGCTTTTGTTGACCTTGTGACCAGCAATAGTATCAGATTCTAAATGAAATGGCACCTATTAACAAGGAGGAAAAGACAAAGACAAATGGGATGGGATGGTTTGACATAGATTAGTAGTAGTAAAACGGGAATTTTGAAGATTGTGTTGGAATCAGGAGAAAATGAACACAGTGAACTGGAGACGAATATTGAAAGAATACAAAAACTTATTTAAAGAGGAAACATGAGCCTTTTAATCCCAACAAATTGTAATCCAATACTAATAGTAGAAATCTTTTTGAATTGGTTAATAATCTCCTATGATAAGAGACATTTACTTGTTCAACCATTGAATTCTCACCACCTGCAGATGGTTCATAGACAAAACCGCCGAAGACAAAGGCGCACGCCGACAACTGAGCGCAAGACAGAAGCACACGCCGAAGTAAAGGTGTTTTTAGGGGCTCCGACGGGGGGTTTTGTTGGGGAACCCCCCCACTTTATTTAATACAGATCGTGGCGGCGTTGGGGGAGGTTTGGGGGGTTGTAACCCTCCTCATTATACTGGAAACTTAACTTTCCCTGCTTTTTAGGGAAAATGAAGTTTTCAGTAAAATGTGGGGGATTACAACCCCCCAAATGCCCCCACAACGCGGCGCGGTCTGTATAAAGTAAAGTGGGGGGTTCCCCCACACACACCCCTGTCGGAGCCTTTTAAAACAGTCATTTTCTTCAGCGCGCGGCTCCGCGTTGCGTTCAGTTGTCTGCGCGCACCTTTGTCCCGGCGCGCTTTTGACCTGACACCCCTGCAGATGCCTTAGCGGAGTTTTTCAATAATAAAATTTCCAAATTGAGAACAAACCTCTTGGCTCCCACTAACAATCATTTGAGTTTCCCTGTCGCCCAGAGGATAGAGGATCCTAGAGAAGATATGTGCTGGCACAATTTTACTGTCCCTAACTGGCAAAAATTTTGTAAGCTTTACACGAAATACGTAAAATCAAATTGTTGGTTGGACAGTTGTCATCCAAATATTATGAAAGTTGCTCCAGTTACCTTCAAATCCAAACTGTAACTGGGTTACATTATTATTGTCGAGTCGGACATTTCCTGAGGAGTTAGGTCAGATTCTGATTACTCCAATTGTAAAGAATCTATTACGCTAGTATCTAATAATAGACCTATTGCTAGTATTCCTCTACTAAATTGTTGGAGGGGTTGGTTAATTCTGATTTGGTTACTTATTTGGACAACTTTAACATATTGCAGGATAATCGGTCAGGTTTTCGTTCAGGCTTTAGTACAGAAACAGTCATGGCCTCCCTGTTAGATTGCATTCACAGTTTATTTAGTCAAGGTACAAGCGCTCAGATTTTGCAATTAGATTAAGTAGCGCCTTTGATTTGGTGACCATTCCATTCTAAGTGATTGAACTCAATTGGAATCTCGGAAATGTTTTGAAATGGTTTTGGAGATTCTGGAAAAAGATATTTACCGAGTTTATAGCGATGATAAGCTTTCTTATTGTTGGATAAATCCTTGTGGGGGTTCCTCAAGGCTCGCCTTTATCTCCTATTCTGTCAATATTTACCTTGCGCCATTGGGAAATTTGTTGCAAAGTCAAAACTGAAATTTTTTTATTTACATGAGACGTCACCATAGTCATTCCTTTAAAAGTTGACAGCAGAGATAAACCATATCTTATTTTAAACCAATTGAACTATGGATGATTGATTTAAATTAAAATTAAATTCTGAAAAAACTAATTTTTTTTTTCCTTGCCAGTCCCCATGACAATGTTAAAAGATACTTCGATACATCTGAATGGTTTCGACTATCCTATTGACCAGTCTATAAAAATTTTGGGAGTAATATAGATCAGCACCTCACCTCAGAGCAACATACAGATTTGTTAGAAGATGTTTCTTGGATTTATGGAAACTCTGAACCATCAACAAATATTTTGATGCAGCATCGTATCTGCTTGTTAGTCCAATCATCCATTTTAAAGTATTCTTAAAGACAAAAACAAACAAAGTTTATCACTTTTACCCTAACCTATTCTTTTTTTGTTTTGCTTTTCTTCACAATTGTAGTTCCTCCTTTCTTTCCCTATTTTTTTGAAGTAAGTCTATATGTCTTATGTGTTTTACTAAGTCACTTTGGTTTGTCTAGTATCCCTGATTTTTAATCTGTTTTTATGTAAATTTATATTGTACACTGCTTAAAATTTGATTAAGCGGTTTAAAATTTTTTTAATAAACTTGAAACTACCTGTATAGCATAACTTATCTGAGTTCCTATAAGAAAACTCTTAAAAGTTTATGAGTTGAACAAAGTTCAGCTGTATGATTGATTTTTGGTTTGAAACAATGAGAGCACATAAGTCCCTACTATCAAAAATTACACTGGTGAGGCTAGAGTCCTGTTCAAATGTGCCTGTATCTGTTTTAAATCAATTTTTGGCATCTCTCCAGCCTACCTTGTTTCCCATTTTCTCCTGGATCTTTCAAACAAGTCCACACGTAGAGTACATCTATTTGCATACCCTACTAGTAAGATGAAATACATGGAATAATTTTACCTAGCCAATCATTCATTTTGGCTGCCTGAAAAGGAAGAATTCTATTGAGGAATCTCTTGAAACAAGAAGATTTATACTCTTAGAAAAATTAGTAGAATCAATCAACTGAATGTACTTGTATAAAAAATTTTCAATAAACAAACCTTGACAAAAAAAAAAAATGCAATTATTTGATGTGTAACCTAAGTTTTTACTGTTTTGTTCATTGGTTTGTCATTATTCTATTATGATTCTGTACAATTCGCTGACTGTTTCTCTTGCTGTAAACCCGCTAGAATTGGCATGGTCTGGTGGTATTAAGAATAAAGTATTATTATAAAGCCTCCAGTCCCTTCATTGGGATCTTAAGGTGGTTTTGCATATGAGCTGCTGAAGGAAGCATCCTTGATGAATCCGACACTCAAAACTGGTTTCTGGTGGCCATTACCTCAGTGAGAAGGGGTCTCTGAGTTATAGGTCCTTTCTTGCCAGAAAACCTTTCCTTAAAATTAATGAAGCTAAAGTCTCTTGCGGCCCTGTTCATTCTTTCTGCCTAAGGTGGTTTCAGTGTTCTATGTCAAATCAGAAAAGTCAGATTGCCAGTGTTCCAAGCCACAGAGTCCAAGAAAAAAGAACCAGATGTAAAGAAGTTGGATGTGAGAAGAGTGCTCTATGATAGCCTGAACACGTTGGCGACCTCAAGATATCTGACCATCTTTTTATGCTCACAAATCCAGCTAAATGTGGTTGTACCAGCTTCCAAGGCCTGATTGCCATATGGATGCATAGGGCCATTTTGTCAACATATATTGTTTCTGGGAAGCAGACACCTGTCTGTGGAAACTCATTCAACTAGAAGCATGGCTTCATCATGGGCAAAGCTCGGGCAGTCCTCCCCTGATATTTGTAGGGCAGTGACTTGGTCTACTCTACATATATTTTCCAAGTTTTACAGAATGGATGTTGCAGCAAAGGAGGACTCTGTTACAAAACTGGCACAGTGGTCCCACCCTAGATTTCTGAGAGCTGCTTTTGCACGTCCCACTGTTCAGAATGACACACCTATTGCACTAGAAAAAGAGATTAGGTTCTTACCTTGCTAATATCTTTTCTAGTAGATAGATGTGTCATTCTGGACCCCTACCCTGTCACTTTGTTTTCTGTGCCTGGCTACTGTCAGAATGATGTCCAAATCTGCAAGTAGGATGCCAGTCACACATTAAGCATATGGAGAATAGTCTATTGCTAGGACACTGAGGTATTATTTGAGCTCCATTAAAGTTTGTTTGGTATGATTGTTTCGCTGTTTTGGTTGTTCAATGTTTAACAAGTTTGTTATAATTTCAGAGCAGAACAAGACTTGTTCTTTGGGGACTTTCTCCGTATCCCTTCTCTGTTTCTAGGGCCTATTGTCTGCTTTGGAACTTAACTGTAGAGGCCAGCAGAGCCTTCTGAAGTAGGAGGGATTCGAAATCCAGCGTAGATTCCTTCGGCAAGGCTTGGGAGCACTGGGATATAACCTGCTCAGCCAGAATGACACCCCTATCTACTAGAAAAGATATTAGCAAGGTAAAAACCTAATTTGTTTTAAGAATCTTGATACCTATCTTCTACATCAAATGTCATCTTTCAAAAGCATCTGAGTTTGTGCAATGGAAATCAACAGAAGTCTTTCCCACTTAAGTATGAAGCAAAACCTAGAGCCAATTTGTCTTGGCCTATTAAAATTTCTAAAGCTAAGGCCACAATAAAAGCTCATCTACAGTTTATTTAATGATTAACAAATTTTGTATGTGACAAATCCAGTATCTATAAAGTTAGACCTGATTAAATATACTGTATATAATGTACATTAACTCCTTCATTTAAGTAAGATGCAGCTTTCACACATTTCTGTGGTGGTTGGAAGAAGATCCAGGTTATTTGCCTACCTAGGCACATGTTTTATAATATAATAAACCTTCTCTCTGCAAGGATTACTTCTCATATAGTGTAGTGTGCAAAAGTTTCATCTAATTTCCCTGCTCAGCCTGAAGCTAAAGCAACTGTCGTTTCCTTTTAATCCTGTTAGACCACTCCAGAGAAGCAGATTGCCCCCCTATTTACAAGTGGAGGCAGAAGGAAAAAAAAAACCCCAACCTGAGCTCCCAGTGTAACGGGAAGGTACAGCAGTGCTGGCCAACTACACTTCTCCCTCTGTATTCGCTGTTATAGGAGATTAACAGAACCGCAAATACAGAAAAACCCGCAAATAATTTTTCATAGGTTATTTGCTGTTTTCTATTATTAACCATCATGAATAATGGTGAAACTGCGAATAACATGGTGGGAGACCCGGCCTGTTCCTGAAGGAGAGGCAAAACACGTGAAGAAAGTGCTGGGAATCAGCGATTTTCTCTGTAAATGCTTGGAATCAGCTGATGTAATCTGGGGGGAGGAGCCAGAAAGCTAAAAACCGTGAATACGTAGGGAGAAGTGTAGAATTCACTGCCTCCAGCAGGTGGAACACAGTATGTATCACTAGGGAAAGGTGATGTGCCTATTCTTAAAAAAACTCATTAATAAAAAAGTGTGCACTGGACCAGAGTGAGTTTAATGGCTCCTGAGCAAATTGTGCCAACTTCAGGATTTCATTGGCACATCAGTGTTTTGGATGATCTGCTAGGTGCATAGCACAGAAGTGTTTTTGCTCTCCCGGTTAGGATTTCCTAGGTTTCAAGAAACAGAACCTGGACACGCTGCAAGGAAAAAAAGAATAAAAGTTGAAAAGCACTGGTTAGTATGTACTATATAAATGTGTAAAATAGGTTGTTCCCTTAAGACCATTTGATATCTACTGCATTTAAAGCAGTGACTTTCAACCTTTCATCTCATAATAATAATTTATTTCTTATATACCGCCAAAGCCGTAGAAGTTCGAGGTGGTTTACAATAAAGAAGGGCTGCACAATCAGCGAATGGGTACAATCAGCAAATACAATTGGTGAATAGGAAACAATCCACAAAATAGATACAATTAATAGATGTAAGTAGGGGAGCACATAAGGCCCAAAAGTTGTCAAGGCACACTAACTCGTACCCACCTGTCCCGGTTGAGATCCATTCCATCTCCACCTGTAACCTTCAGAAGTAGTTATTTAATTATGCTACCGAAATACAGAGGACCAGTATACCAGCTACTGGCAAACTGGAATAAGATAAATTGTTAGATTCCTACATAGGCACCGCATGCCAGCAAAATCTATCGCATCAGCTGCAAAACATGACTCTCAATTGATACAAAATAGAGAACCCCAAAAATTTAGACAACATTGAAAGCATAGATATTGGAGTAGAGAAAAACACGGAGACATTGCTCTCTGTAGGAACTCAATTTCCCCACGAGTTTTGCCCCTGCCCTTTACCTGTAAGTTCTGCCTTACTACTATTTATTTCTATAGCGCTGAAAGGCGTATGCAGAACCACACAGGCCTTGAGCACATGATTTTAAAGTGTTTGAGGCTTGTGCAGATGACAGAGCATGCGGGGATGGGAAAATTAGTTCCTATGGCAACAGGGAAAAATTTGTCCCGGTGTCATTCTCTATAATGGACTCTGCATGTTGTGAAACACCAGAAAAACAGAAAGAAATGCATGTCCTGTACAATGCAACATAAAGCTGACATGTAAATTCTAAACACCGACATAATTCAGTCACTAAACTGAAAATAAAATAATTTTTCCTACTCTTGTATCCCGGTGACTATTATTCCCATCATCTTGTTCCCAATCTTTGGCTCTGCTTTCCTTTATACTCTTGACTGTTTCTAAGGCCTCCTTTTCCATTTGCTGTTTCTTACCTCCTGCCCCATCATGCTCAACTTTCTTCAATTCTCTGCCTCCTTAAATCTCTCCTGTTTTCCCTTTTTTTCACTTCCCATTATGTGCAGCATGGCTCCCTTCTATGAGTTTAATCTTTTCCTACCTACCTCCGGCCTCTACCCTGATTCTTTAAACTTTAGAGTTGCCGGCAGATGTTAGAACACACTTTCTCTTTACTGCATAACAAAAGGAAGTTGTGTTAGAGGAAGGCCTATTTTAATAGAAGCTGGCCACAAGAAGTTTGTAGAATTGGGGAGAGCAATCTGAGGAAGAAGATAGCGAGGCATATCATAGAAACATGATGGCAGATAAAGGCCAAATGGCCCTGCCCATCCGCAGTAACCATTATCTCGTTCTCCAAGAGATTCCTTGTGTCTGTCTGCACCACCTCTTCTAGGAGACTGTTCCATGCATCTACCACCCTTCTGTAAAAAAAAAGTATTTGCTTAGATTACTTCAGATTCTATCACCTCTTAACTTTATCCTATGTCCTCTCATTCCAGAGCTTCCTTACAAAGACTTAAACATCTCTATCAAATCTCCCCTCTCCCTCCTTTCCTCCAAAGTATACAAATTGAGATCTTTAAGAGTCTGTCCCTGTACGCCTTATGACGAAGACCACGCACCATTTCCTCTGGACTGACTCTGTCCTTTTTATATCTTTTTGAAGTTGCGGCCTCCAGAATTGTACTCAATATTCAAAATGAGGTCTCAAAGTCATACAGGGGCATCAATTCCTCCTTTTCCCTACTGGCCATACCTCTCCCTGTGCAACCTAGCATCCTTCTAGCTTTCGCTGTCACCTTTTCAACCATGCTGATGCCTGTGACCTGAAGGGAATTTCTGGATTCTGTGTCACATCACTGGTCTATGGTCACTCATTGCTAGGTTTGGGTTTTTTTTTAAATCATGCCTTATTGGGTTATGTTGTCCAATCTACTGATATACATATTCTCCCACCCTATTTGGGTCTATTTTGCTACATCCCAGAAGCTCTGAACTTTGCTGTGGGACAATAAGAAAAATTGACTTATCTGATCATTTTCTTTAGTTCCAACATCTCAGTCCAGAAGCTCTGTTCAATTTCCCTTCTGTAAAAGGTGGTAAAAGCAAGAAATTCCTAAATCACTCTTTAGCATCTCAGGCAGCTTCTCATGAAAAAGAATTTCGATCATTGTTGCTCACAGCTGTTTCTTACAGACATTTTAGAAAACAGCTATAAACCTATCTTTTCTCCAAATACCTGACTAGCTGACTCATTCAAATAGACGATTATGTTTAATGTTTATAATCTTTTGTAAACCGCGTAGAACTTTTTGGTAACGTGGTCTATAAGTATGTTATGTTACCTTTGTTGATGCTTTCCATCTTCTGCATTCCTTCAGCAAAGTTTTTTGGCTGCTCCTGAAGCCAGGTGAGCACCACTTCCTTTACTTTGTCTTTTACTCTCCAGCTCACTGTGCTGGACCCATATCTTGATGCCTGTGACGGTTCTCTCCAGCATGCTCGGATCTTCTTCATACTGTCTCAGGAACTGGGTCACAACCTCCACACTCGAGTTTCTTGTGCAGATTAATAAGCTGTTTGGGACTCTGTTTTGTGCAAACTTTCTTCTAGCCTGTCAAATGCAGATCCATAGCTGATATCCAAATTTGCAGCCACATTATCCATTTGGTTTTCTCTAATCGAGACATTTGCCCTGTCAGTGTGCCCTTGTGTGTGTGCAAAGTTGATAGGTGATCAGACTGACCTTTGTTGGTTACATATGTTCCCCTTTTAAACCTTTTTACCCACTCATATTGGTGCAATGCCCAGCTTGAGTCAATATCTGATGGTGAATTTCCACAGGTTTCACTCCCTCTGCGCCGAGAGCACACCTGCAATGTTCTTGGATGGCGTATCTTGCAATGGAGTGTCTATGTTTCTGACCCCAGAGCTGCCATCTAACTAAAAACAAGAATGCTGCACTGTGTATGGATAAACTAGCCAACAGGCAATGCAAGAGTCCAGCTGTTGCATTTTGGTAGCCCGATGGCAGTTTATCATAATTGCCTTTAATTTCTATTTTCCCTCATACTGTAGAGTTTGCTCCATTAAGCAAAAATAATAGCGAATTTTAAGAAAACCAGAGCTTTATGTAAGGAGTGGCTTTAAGCAACCCCCCCCCTCCCCCCGAATGGGCTTTAAAACAATGTTTAAAATTATTTTCTGATAAGCACAATCAAATTCATGGGAAAAACTTCTAATTCTCCTAGTTTTTCTGGACAATGCTACTATTCAGACATGGTCTGGCATTGAATATCCAGATCTAATTTACCCTGCAGTGGTGAGCATTTGAATATGGACTATTAGACTATATCAAACTCCAGGAACATAAGAACATAAGCATCGCCTCTGCCGAGTCAGACCACAGGTCCATCATGCCCAGCAGTCTGCTCCCGCGGCGGCCCCCCAGGTCAATGGCCTGTAAGTTATCTATTATTTAAGACATTTTGCCTGTATAGTATCTCTCTAATTATATCCTTCAATCCCCTTTTCCTTCAAGAACTCGTCCAATCCCATTTTGAAACCCAAAATTGAACTCTGCTCTACCACCACTTCTGAAAGCAAGTTCCAGGTGTCCACCACCCTCTGAGTGAAGAAGAACTTCCTAGCACTTGTTCTGAATCTGTTTCCCTTCAATTTTTTTTGCGTGCCCTCTAGTTTTTGTTGCCCCTGCCAGTCTGAAGAATCTGTCCCTCTCTATATCCTTCATGATCTTGTAAGTTTCTATCATATCCCCTCTAAGTCTCCGCTTTTCCAGGGAAAAGAGCCCCAGCCTCTTAGCATATGGAAGGTTCTCCATGCCCTTTATCATTTTTGTTGCTCTTTGGACCCTCTCAAGTATTACCATATCCTTCTTAAGGTACGGCGACCAGTATTGAATGCAGTACTCCAGATGCGGTCGCACCATTGCCCTATACAGCGGGATGATAACCTCCTTCGTTCTGGTAGTGATACCTTTTTTTGATAATGCCCAACATTCTGTTTGCCTTTTTTGAGGCCGCTGCACATTGTGCCGCTGGTTTCATTGTTTTATCCACCAAAACCCACAAGTCCTTTTCTAGGTTGCCTTCCACCAATATCGTACCCCCCCCCTCCCATTGTGTAGTTGTACATCGGGTTTCCTTTCCCTATGTGCATGTCTTTACATTTCTCTACATTGAAGCTCATCTGCCATTTATTTGCCCACTCACTCAGTTTGTTCAGGTCCCTTTGAAGTTCTTTACATTCCTCAACAGATCTAACCGTACCTGAGAGTTTTGTGTCATCCGCAAATTTTATAACTTTGCACTTCGTCCCTGTTTCCAGGTCATTAATGAATATATTGAATAGCAGTGGTCCCAGCACTGACCCTTGCGGGACGCCACTCGTGCCTCCTTTCCAGTCAAAATAGTGTCCCTTTACTCCTACCCTCTGTTTCCTGTTCGCCAGCCACTTTCTGATCCATCTGTATATGTCCCCTTCTACCCCGTGGTTCTACAGTTTCCTTATTGGCGCTCGTGAGGTACCTTGTCAAAGGCTTTCTGGAAGTCCAGGTATACTATGTCTATGGGGTCACCTTTGTCCAATTGTTCACTTATCCCCTCCAAGAAGTGCAGTAGGTTCGTTTGGCATGATCTTCCATTACAGAAACCATGCTGGCTTGCTCTCATCAGCTTATTTCTTTCTATATGCTCATTGATACTGTTCTTGATTAGTGATTTGGCCATCTTCCCCGGAACTGACCGGTCTATAATTTCCTGGGTCGCCTCTGGATCCTTTCTTGAAGATAGGTGTAATATTTGCTATCCTCCAGTCTTCTGGGATTACCCCTGTTTTCAAGGATAGGTTGCAAATCTGCTGTAGTAACTCTGCTATTTCATCTCTAAGCTCCTTTAGTATTCTCGTGTGGATTCCATCTGGGCCAGGAGATTCATTAATAAAATTAAGATATGGAGATGGTTATGTAGACAAAAACTATAATGAGATTCAAGAAAGCTTAGGATAGGCATGGAGGAGCTAGAGGCAAGAGGAACTCCAACATTCGATGCTAGGAATGAAATAGGGCAGATTTACTTTAATCCAGAATAAAGTAGTAAATTACATTTACAGTTTGCAAATAATGTTGAAATGCAGGTTCTCTATCCTTAGTTGAGGAGTACAGCCGGGAACTGCTGTTTGTGTACTCAGTAGGGTGGAGTGGTGCTATTTGCAGCTGCACCGAGAAGTCTGGCAGGTTTTCTGCGGAAGTCACAGCAGGTGGCAGCATTTCAAAGCTGATTGCTAGTGTTTTACTGAGCTTTTCTTTGAAAATAAACAAGAGTGATTTAGCTCTTTCCAAAAAAAAAAACACCTCCTATATAAAATACAGTAATATTTGGAAATGGGAAAGGGGGAGGGTGTGTTGGGAGGTACTTTATCGTGTTTATATTGAGATGATAATCGATTGTTGATTTCTTTGCATTTATATATCTACAATGTATTAACTGAGTTGAGATGATATTCTTTGTAGGATTTTTATTATGTATATTTTATTTTTAAAACTCAATAAAAATTATTGAACATTAAAAAAAATAATAATACACTAGCCACAGATTAATAGCCATACAGAAGGCTGAATTACAAGTTTGAAATTAGCAAAGCATGGGACTTTATTTACTCCTACTGGAGTCAGCTCAGCGTTGTCAGAAACTATTTTCAAGCAACCTTGTTGCAGGTGGATTTCATTTTTCAGGGAGCGTAATTCAATTGATTTGCCTACATTATTGTGTCCCTAATGAAGTCAGTGGCCAGGAGATTAATCTATCATCTGCAATCAAGATGGTATTGCTCCTCAACTCGAAACTGCGACCTTTCACTTGGTTGCCAGTCATAAAAACAGTCTTCTCATTCAAATTGGTAACCAAACTTCAGGATTGCAACCGTCACGTTTGAAAGTCACTCAGAGGTATAGAGTTCTTCAAGAAGAGAGTTGAAAAGATTTTCATTTGAAAAGATTTGTAAAGATAAGAAAAAACAAAGTATTTTCATACAAGTGTTTGAAAGACTGTAAAGACATTTATTTATTTATTTACTTTTGTAATCAAACTTGGAGCGTAACCAGAACTAATAAAGTTGCAACGACTGAAAAATATACTTTGGTTCATCACTAGAGGGCGCAACTCTCTTCTTGAAGAACTCTATACCTCTGAGTGACTTTCAAACGTGACGGTTGCAATCCTGAAGTTTGGTTACCAATTTGAATGAGAAGACAGTTCTTTTATTTGAACTCTAATATTTTTCTGACTTCCACTAATATTTAACTATTAGTACCCCAGTGACATTATAAAGAAGTCATAAAAACAGGGCAGGATTAACCAATAGGCCTAGGGCCAGAAATGGTCAGGGGGACCCGATGAAGGAGGGCATCAACATTGTTTTTCCCAAATGGCAATGGGCCCCTCCAGAATTGATTGGCAATGCAGCCCCCCCCCCCCCCAAATCCATGGAAAGTAAGACAAGCAAGCAACGCGGGTAAGAAAGGCAACGGGAGCTGTAATTGTTCAAGCGATGCTGCTTGCCCAAAGCTTCCCTCTGACGCAGCTTCCTGTTTCCACCTGGGTGCATGGTGGGGTGGGGCAGGGGCCCCCAGTGTACTTGGGTGCCTAGGGGCCCTTGAGGAATTAATCCTGCCCTGCATAAAAAGGCTGAGTGTTCAGCTTCGTGAAATGTAAAGAAAAACTGCATCGAGGTGATAGGTTTTGTCTCAGCAAAATCCATATGAACTCTCTTACAATGCTCATATAAGGTTACCATTGTCTCTCCTTTGTTCTAAACCTACTTTCCTTACCTTATGTTTAAATTGATCATTGCTGTCTCCTCCCTTCCCCCCCAGACAATGGTCTGCAGTCCACTATCTTAAATCTCTTGGTGCTTTAAAGGCCCATCTTAATTTTTTGGTAAGGGGCTCCTTCAGTCTTAGCCAGCTCTGCCATGGGACAGGTCATTCCTGGGCAAGAAGCAAGCAAATCATACCACCAGAAATAAAAAGTCCTTGAACAATACAGTACAGTGGTACCTTGGTTTACGAGCATAATCCGTTCCAGGAGAGATGGTTTTTGAATTGTCTTGTTGAGTTCTTTAGTCTCCGTGCACAAACCCCACAGATGACTATCTTATCTTTGAGCAAGTTTTGTAGGTGTTCTGACTGTTGTATGTCGTTTGTATGTGACTTTGTTAAAATAAACACATCTGATCTAAAACTTAACAATGTGGGTTGATAGAACGTCAGCACACAGTAAAGGCTTCTGCAGAGCGCAGGGGAGGAACGAGCTCCTGGCCGGACCCCACATTCCTGAACAAGTAAGGACTCCTCCACAGCACATTAGGTGTAACTTAACTTTAAAACAAAAGCAAATGGATTTTCCGAGTCTTGTTTTTAAAGGCCTCCAGAGCTGATTGTTCTGCATGAACCCTCGGGAGCCCGGGACTAGTCCCGGCTTTAACTGCTGCAAGAGTGCAGTCGCCAATTATGTCCAGCAGATGTTTGATAACGGGCTGTTAACATTTGCAAAGCTTTCCGTGAAAGTCGCTGCCTCTGATTGTCTCCCGCTGTATTTGGCAGCTGTTGAGACATTACAATATTCAAACTCGATGAGCCACTAATGAGACCATCAGAGCCTCCCGGCAAGGAGGGGGCAGGAGGGCGTGGTGATGAGATCATTGGCGCCTTAAAGACGCAGTATCAAAGCTGGTTTAACTCCTCTCCTTCCCGATCAGACCTGACTTTGTGTTCATTCGACTTAGCTTTGCTGAACGCTGCCTAAAGCCAGATTCACGGTCAAGTCGAAAAGCAATGCATCTGTCCCCAAATGCCTTGCTCCCCTAGGGACACAAAAGAAGGAGCTTGCTCAACATTAGGGGTGCTGAGGACCGGCTGCACCCATAAAGCAGGCTCTGGTCTCGTCCCAGCCAGACGTGATATAAACGTAGAAAACGGGATTATTTTCAGATATTAGGCGTGCATTACCTTCATGGAATCTAGTAGATTAAAAAAAAAAACCATATACAAATTTCTAGTTAATGCTATGAACATAAGAAAAGCCTTACTGGGTCAGACCAATGGTCCATCAAGCCCACTAGCCCATTCTCATGGTGGCCAATCCAGGTCACTAGTACCTGGCCAAAACCCAAGAAGTAGCAACATTCCATATAGAACTCCAAAGAATAGCAAGATTCCGGAACCCCAATGAGAGCAACATTCCAGAGCTGAGATTGTGATGTCATAATGCCTCATTCCACACTGCCTCAGAGCCAACCTCATCAGTGATGTCACAGTAGCTTGATTGCCCTATACTTGGCTCACATAAGAACATAAGAAAAGCCTTACTGGGTCAGACCAATGGTCCATCAAGCCCAGTAGCCTGTTCTCAAGGTGGCCAATTCAGGTCACTAGTACCTGGCCAAAAACCCAAAGAGTAGCAACATTCCAGCATCTCAAAGAAGAGCAAGATTCCGGAACCCCAATGAGAGCTGAGATTGTGATGTCATAATGCCTCAGAGCCAACCTCATCAGTGATGTCACAGTGGCTTGATTGTCCTATACTTAGTTCACATAAGAAAAGCCATAGTGGGTCAGACCAATGGTCCATCAAGCTCAGTAGCCAGTTCTCACGTTGACCAGTCCAGGTCCCTAGTACCTGCTATTTGGTGGGTATATATGTATAGATATAGTGCTGTTCATTTGTCGTCGATGCATACAAAGATTTTTTTTTTTTTTTTTGGGGGGGGGGGGAGGAATTGAAGGCTATAAAGGCTGAGAAAGCGGAGTTATGCCTTTAAAACTGCTGGTGCAATCCATTTCCAGCCCTCCTTGGGCTCCTGCCAAACTCCCGTACCAAGAAGAAGAAAAGAGAGGGGGGGGGGAACCCCAGCAAGGTTTCCCTGTGTCCGTCTAGAGAACTGGGGAGTTTCCATTCGAACTGGGAGCTACGAAGCCGAGGTCTTGCCAGTGCTGGGCGTGTGGAGCTGTCTGCCGGGGAAGGAGGGAGGGAGGGGTGCTCGACTCTTGCACTGCCTAGAAGGCGAGGCTGCGACAGGATGGGTGGCTGACTGAGCCGGCCTGCCAGGCTGAGGGACTCGCCTTGGACCGGGGCAGAGCAAGACCTGCTCGGCCAGAAGGCTTAGGAGATTCGGCAGGGAGCGATGGAATGGCCGGGGCTCCCTCCCTCTTGAGAGCCCGGGGGAGGCACCGCTGCCAGGGATGACTGGACAGTTTCGGCCCGAAGGAAGCGGGACAGCGCCTGGAAGTGCTGAGGTTCTGCCCTCCCCCGACCTCAAGGGACAAAGAGCAGGAGAAAATGATTAAATCGGGTGAGTTTCTTGGTAGTTCCACTTTGAAGCCCGGCCTAGATAACGTTTTCAGAGCCAGGTTGCTCCTCTCTGAACTGAAAGGAGTGGGTAGAGCTCAATCCCCCCACTGATCCTTGTCACTTACCCCCCCCCCCCCCCCATCGCCCCAGGTACTAGAACAGATAGGGAAAATGTTTCAGTGCCTAATTGTAAATCGCTTAGGTGGTACATAAATACCTAAACTAACCCCCCCCCCCTCTCCGTTTCATTTAACTTGGCACGGGGGGGGGGAGGGGGAGGTATCCGGAGTGTAATGTAATGTAATTTATTTCTTATATACCGCTACATCCGTTAGGTTCTAAGCGGTTTACAGAAAATATACATTAAGATAAGAAATAAGAAAGGTATTTTTTCATTGCAGAAAGTGTGGTCCAGTCTTTTTCTGTCATGCCAGATTTTGGAGAGTGAAGTTGCAGATTAAGTTAAGGAAGGCTGGCATGGGAGCGAGTTGGCTGCTAGTGCTTACTAAATTGTAGGGTGAAGGCAAGGCAAAATGATAGGTATCTTGCTGGGAGGAGAGCCAGGGACGTGATGCGGCAGAAAGAGAACCTTGCAGGCGCCTTTTACACCGGGGAGACCTTGTCTCCTTTGTCCTGTAAGGCCAATTCAAGCTTTAGGACAGCTGCCAGGCTCCTGCTGCGCCCTGCTCCTCCAGGGAAGACATCAGGTCCGGCCTGTTGTCATCAGTTGGAGTCATTTCCCTGAGAAAGAAAAGCACATGTTCAGATCACTTAAAAAAAACAAAAGGCGTTTAGAAAACGTGGCCAAATGACGTGGAAGTGGTGTAATGAAGCTTTTCCTATCTTTACTGCTAGTTCAGTTCCAAAACACCAGAATCGTTCACTGGTTTCTTAACGTCCGAGTGGCTTTTTTGAACATACAGACTGTGGGACTTGCAGCCTTTCATCAACTAGGAACGAGTAAGGGTGACTGTGGGGTTTTACTCCATTTAGGGCAGTGGCCTCAAACTGGCGCCCGCCAGGGACTATTTTGAGGCCCTCGGTATGTTTATCATAATCACTAAAGTAAAATAAAAGAGTTTCTTGATCACATGTCTCTTTAGCTATAAATGACAATATTATGATTAAGACTTAGCCAAAAGGAAAGATTTATAAACTATAGAGAGTTTTACCTCATGCAAAATTGTCATTTCTTTAATAAGACATTAACTATTTTTTTTTTCATCCCTCCATGTACCTACAAATCCAAAATGTGGCCCTGCAAAGGGTTTGAGTTGGAGACCACTGGCCTATAGGAAGAGGAGATGCAAATGTTAAGAGCCTTAGTCAATAGGGAGAGGAGGGGATAGTGGATGCTGCAGATGGGCCATTTGGCCTTTATCTGCCATCATGTTACTATGTTTCTATAATCATAAAGTTCTATGACATCACAATGCAGGTGTAAAGAGCCTTAGCCTATAGGAAGAGGAAATTCAAATGTTAAGAGCCTTAGCCAATAGGGAGAGGAGGATGCTGTGGATAGGCCATTTGGCCTTTATCTGCCCTCATGTTACTATGTTTCTATAATCATAAAGTTCTATGACATCACAATGCAGGTGTAAAGAGCCTTAGCCTATAGGGAGAGGAGATGTAAATGTTAAGAGCCTTAGCCAATAGGGAGAGGAGGAGATAGTGGACGCTGTGGATGGGCCATTTGGCCTTTATCTGCCATCATGTTACTATGTTTCTATAACCATAAAGCTCTATGACCTCACAATGCAGGTGTAAAGAGCCTTAGCCTATAGGAAGAGGAGATGCAAATGTTAAGAGCCTTAGCCAATAGGGAGAAGAGGAGACAGTGGATGCTGTGGATGGGCCATTTGGCCTTTATCTGCCATCATGTTACTGTTTCTATAATCATAAAGTTCTATGACATCACAATGCAGGTGTAAAGAGCCTTAGCCTATAGGGAGAGGAGATGTAAATGTTAAGAGCCTTAGCCAATAGGGAGAGGAGGAGATAGTGGACGCTGTGGATGGGCCATTTGGCCTTTATCTGCCATCATGTTACTATGTTTCTATAACCATAAAGCTCTATGACCTCACAATGCAGGTGTAAAGAGCCTTAGCCTATAGGAAGAGGAGATGCAAATGTTAAGAGCCTTAGCCAATAGGGAGAAGAGGAGACAGTGGATGCTGTGGATGGGCCATTTGGCCTTTATCTGCCATCATGTTACTGTTTCTATAATCATAAAGTTCTATGACATCACAATGCAGGTGTAAAGAGCCTTAGCCTATAGCAGTGGTCTCAAACTCGCAGCCCGCCAGGGACTATTTTGAGGCCCTCTGTATGTTTATCATAATCACAAAAGTAAAACAAAACAGTTTTTTGATCACATGTCTCTTTAGCTATAAATGACAATATTATGATTAAGACTTAGCCAAAACGAAATATTTATAAACTATAAAGAGTTTTACCTCCTGCAAAATTGTCATTTCTTTAATAAGACATTAACTATTTTTTCTGAGGCCCTCCAAGTACCTACAAGTCCAAAATGTGGCCCCGCAAAGGGTTGGAGTTGGAGACCACTGATTTAGAGCTACCATATGGCTCCAGAAAAAGGAGAACAATAATAGGAAGATATACGATACTCTTCTGTGAACAATTGTCAATCAGTTTTCTACTTAATTTCACAGACTTGACTTTTTATATTCATTTATGTTTTATCCTTATCTTAGATATATATCTAAAATATATATCTAAAATAATTACGGTGATGTGCTCAGACTGAGCACATCACCGTAATTATTTTAGATATATATTTTAGATATATATCTAAGATAAGGATAAAACATAAATGAATATAAAAAGTCAAGTCTGTGAAATTAAGTAGAAAACTGATCCAGAAAAAGGAGAACAGATTGAGACCTTACTTTCAATAAAAATAAAGCCTAGATGTCTTTATCTGGCCTCCTTACTTCCATTGCTTTCAGTAGAAGTAAAACCCAGATGTCTGGATCCATATGGTAGCCCTAAGGGGGTTTGTTCCCCCCCCCCCCCCCCCATCATTTTTCATGTGTTATGAACACTGCACCTTTCGGAAAAGAGTACATTCTCTTCACAAGTAGTGCATCTCTTTACAACACTGTCCCAAACAAAGGGAAAGGGGGGGAGGGGAAAAAGAACCGTCTCATAAGGGATACTGGAAAATAAACCAAATGAAAAATTTTGGCCTGCACACCACTAGCAATGAGCATCGTTGCCAATTTGCCCTGGGGAATTAGGGAGGGGACAGGAAACGAGAAAAAGCCAAGATCTCCAGAAACAGACAGGGGACTATTTTTCACATTTGGATTCATAAAGAGCTTTTGGGTGTGCTTGACGGGGCTTATAGCGCTCACCTTTTCAGGAGCAGCCCCAAGGTCAGTCTTTTCCTTTATTCAGTCAGGGTACTGAACAACCGGTTTCCCCATTAGGCAAAAACACAGACTGACTCTTCCTTTGGATGCCCTTCTGGAGACAAAATTAAAGTTTGATGTACAGTGTTCCCCCGCGAATTCGCGGTTCGCCGACTCACTAATTCACAGTATTCTCCGACCGCCTCTTCCTGTATTAAAGTCGGGCTACACCAATCAGGAGCTGCGTGTCAAAGCAGCTCCTGATTGGTGTAGCCGTACTTTAGTAACAGGAAGAGGCGGTTGGAGCAGACGCAAGCAATTTTCTTCACTTGCCGGCGCTCCAGCAGTCCTGTCCTGCCGTTTTTGACAAGCGAAAAACCGTATTGGCGGGGGTTTTTTTAAATTTGCGGGGGTTCCTGGAACGGAACTCCCGTGAATATCGGGGAGTGCTGTACAGTGTTCCCCCAGTTGTTTGCGGTCGGCGGTTCACGGTTCAAGTCATTTGCGGTATTTTCGGACCGCGATCCGCCGACAAGGAGAGGGCAGCGGGAAAGGCAGGAGAGAGCAGCCGGAGCGCCGCGAGTGCAGGAAATCACTCACAGTTTGTTCTGACCGCCTCTTCCTGCACAAAATCGGGCCTTATCCAATCAGGAGCTGCTTTGACACACAGCTCCTGATTGGATAAGGCCCGACTTCGTGCAGGAAGAGGCAGTCGGAGCGAACCGCGAGTGATTTCCTGCACTCGCGGCTCTCCTGCTGCCCTCTTCAGGCTCCCCCATGAAAAACCGTATTCACAGTTTTTCGAGATTCGCGGGAGTTCCTGGAACGGAACCCCCGCGAATCTCAGGGGAGCATTGTATTCAGAAACTTCTCCTGAATGTGCACTGGCTTCCTAAGGGGGATGCAGGGGGGGTCCGCCATGGGCGCAGTCTTTGTAACGGAAGCAGGCATCCATCCTCCTTCCCGCTCCCCCCCTTCCTGACTCTCCCTACCACACACCCCCTTCCCTTCCCTCGTAATTCTTTTTAATTTTTCCTGCACGAGCAACATTACAAATTTGCTGCCCGCGTCGGAGTCCCCTCTCTCTGGTGTCACTTCCAGGCCTCACACCTAGGAACTGACATCGGAGGGATAGCCAACACGGTGCGGGCAGCAAGTTTGTGCTGTTGCTCTTGCCTGGAAAATGAAAAAGGTATGGGGGAAGGGAAAATGGAGTGGGGAAAAGTGCAGGGGAGGAGCGCCCCCACCCTGGTACCACTTACTCTCACTATGCCACGGTGTATATGCTCTGGATTGAGACGTTGATACAGAGAGGAAAGCCGTCTGTGGATGGCTGAAGTGTGCAGCATCTGCCGTGTTTCCCCGAAAATAAGAGACAGTGTCATATTAATTTTGGGTCCAAAAAATGCATTAGGGTTTATTTTCGGAGGATGTCTTATATTTTTCATATACAACAATCATCTCTCCCTTCCTTTCCTCCACCCCAATTCGTCCTCTTTCCTTCCTCCCCCCCCCCCATGTGCAGCATCTTTCTATCCCTCCCTCCCATTCCCCTGTGCAGCAGAACCCTACCAACCCTCCCACCATGAGACTGACAAACCTCTGCTCCAAAGCCTCCAAAAACAGCAGTGGCAGCGCTCTTAACAGGCTGCTTCGTGGTCTTCCCTGTCTTCTCTCTGCAGCATCTTTCTATCCCTCCCTCTCCCCCTGTGCAGCAGAACCCCACTGTGACGTGGCAGAGGGAAAGTCCCAGCGGGGGAAACCACAAAACAGCCCGTTTTGAGCGCTGCCGCCACTGCTGCTTTAGGAAGCCTCGGAGCGGAGGTGGGTCAGGTCTCACCAGGGTGGGGGGGGTCACTGAATTGTCAGAGTCCAATTTTTTTTTTGGCAAATCAAGCAGCACTAGTGTCAGGGATGGAGTTGGGGAGTGTCAGGGACATTCGGGGGTGGGGGCTTCGGGGGTCGATCTTAACTAGGGCTTATTACAATACAGTGACTTTTAAGAGATTGCAATCAGTTTCTATGTAGTCTGGTTTGGAGGTGAAGTTCATCACCGTCATAGTTCTGTTAATCAGGTTTTCTATTCCACCTTTACCTATTCAGTTCAAGGTCGGATTACATTACAGGAGGTTGGTTCAGTTACCTGGCAAGTTACAATGGACAGTTTGAGACGGACATTTAATAGGGTTGCTGGTACAGGTAGATCAGTCCAACAATTAGGTCATAGTTACAAATAAGTCCCAGCAGTTGCATTGGACAGTTTAGAAATGGGCTTTACATTTATCATTTCAGTTAATTTAGGGTTGGCTCCCTGCCATGGTGCAGAAATGCTTTTAAAAGTTTTCTGAACCTGAGATAGTGGTCACAAGATCGTAGTGTAGCTGGTTCCAGCATTTTTCTAATTGATAGTGGATGGAGAAAGGTCATTTGCCTGGTAGACTTTTATATTGTAGAGAAACCAAAGAAACACTGTGGAGAGATGATGTTCCTGATATGGTCTTTATTTATTTTTTTTTAAAAAACATAGCAATCCACATAAAAACCTTAAGAACCTAGTCCGCTGGGAGCGTTGGACCCCACACGGTCCGTGTTTCGACGAGAACGTCTTCTTCAGGGGGTTCCCTGCTCATCCTAGGGTGGAAGGCACGTGGAAAAGCTAAACAATCCAAAAGTACTAGTGCGTCAAAGCTCTGCCTGAGACGCTCTTCAGTAGCCAAATCAGTGGCTTTATATTGTTGCATGCTGGGAATTTTAGGTGGAAAAGATTTCTGGTGGAATATCTGTTGGAGGCTCCCTGGAGTAGGACGGCCAACTCCGCTAGGTAGTCAGTCTAGTCGAGATAGGATTAGGGGTTGCTTTAAAATTCAGAAAGCCTCTGTTTTGAACTATTTCTGATGGATCTTAACTTTCTCATCACAAGAAAAGATTGTGGCATAGTAAGGGGTGTGGACTGTCCTGGGTGCTGTCTTGGTGGGGGCACCGGCACCTTTCTGCCCTCCCCCCATGCTCGCACCCTCCCTCCTCCTGTACCTCATTAAATCTTTGCCAGCAATAGCAACTTCTCTAACCTGCTGCTCAAGCGGGCCTGGCGCGCCTCTTAAATCACTTCCTGGTCGCAAGGCCAGGAAGTGATGTCGGAAGGAAAGCCAATGCCGGCACGAGCAACAGGCTGGAGAAACTTCTCATGCTGGCAAAATTTAAAGAGGTATGGGGGGAAGGGAGCAAGTGAGTAGGCGTGGGGGGCATGGAAGGAGCAGAGAAGCTGACACGGCAGGGCACCTCCTACCCTCACTAAGCCACTGCACCCCTTCTCCCCCCCCCCCCATGATACTGAAGGAACTAAAGATATCCTATCAGAAGAGAGGGATATAATCTTCAGATATTTCAGCAAGTTTATTATCACCCATTGACACAACCATCTGAGTAGTTCACAATCTAATCAGGTAAGCATTTTCCCTACCTGTCCTGGTGGGCTTACAATCTAAGTAAGTGACTTGCTAAGGATCAAAAGGACTAGTACTGGGATCAAACCCACAACCTCAGGGTGCTGAGACATTAGCTATAAGTACTAGGCCACTCCTCCACCTATTATAGGGACTGATAATGTAGTGTGGTTTCAACAGGCAGCAGAGACTCCTGGTTGCACTGTCTGGGCAGTGCTAGGGTGGTCCAGACAAGCTGGCAGTTATGTAGGTTTTGGTGCTAGCATCTGTATTAGAAAATGATACGGGGACAAATGTGTCTCCGTCCCCGCAGGAACTCGATTTCCCTCTCCCGTCCCCGTGAGTTTTGTTGCTGTCCCGGTCCCATTCCTGCAAGCTCTGCCTTAACCACACAAGCCTCGAACACTTATGATTTTAAAGTGAGGCTTGTGCAGGTGAGGATGGAACTTGCAGGAATGGAGCCGGGGCAGTGACGGGAAAAGAACTCACGGGGATGGGAAAATTAGTTCCCGCAGGGACGGGGAAAATTTTGTCCCCGTGTCATTCTCTAGTCTGTATTACTAAGCAGGCACTGAATATCAGATGACACCTGTATAACTTCTGGATCACTAGTCAATGCTGGTGTCCTGATGTGGCCTGACATTAAATATCCAGGATTAAATACCATACCATACCATATAGTTTCTTATATCCTGCAATTTTCTGCTAGGAATCAATTTAGTTACAGGGCATAAGGTTGACATTACAACAAAGTTTTCGGATTTTAGATAGGTAGGCTTGAATGGGTTACAGAGAGAAAAGATGTGTCTTTTAGTATTTTCCTGAAACTATAGTAGGTGGGGAGTTGTTGTAGGTCTAGTGGCAGACAAGATCCCAAGACTTGTGGAGTATTCTGCTCAAAAGGTTTCACTTTCATTTTTACTGCTTGTTTCTCCTTCCTCACACTTAGCTCCTCATGCAGATATGTTATAAACTTAGGCCCGGATTCTCTGAACAGCATTGCTAGTTGTCATTGGCTTAGAAACCTCAGACCAGCCCTTTTAATGTACAGGAGGTGAGCATTTTGGCTCAGTTTCAGTAAATGGTGCCCATATTTGAGCACCGAAAAAATCAGCACGTGGCATTCTATAAAGAGCGACCCGAGTTGAGCGCTTGCAGCCCATTATCGCACTCAAATTTGGGTGCTGCTATTTGTGCCAGTTGAAACCTGGTGTAAATGCTGGCACCCAACTCTTGGCATTTGGGCATGGGAATAGTGGTTTTTCTTAGGGTTACCATATTTAGCAACGTAAAAACCCGGTCATAAGGTCCCGCCCCATTCTGCCTCCAGCCCTGCACTGTTCTGCCTCCAGTCCTGTCCCGTTCTGCCCCAAACTCATCCCCACAAAGCCTTATCGCTTCTTCCTCAATCTCTAGGCCGTGACTGGAGGGCCTCAGAGCATGTGTAGATGCATGCAACATCTACGCATGCTCGGAAGCCCTCCAGATGTAGCTCGGAGCTCAGGGCTTTCCAAAACCCGGACAAATTGCTGAGTTTTGGAAAGCCCATCCAGTCCTCTAAAAAGAGGACATGTCCAGGTTTTCCAGGACATCTGGTAACCTTTGGTTTTAGAATGCCCTTGTCTACGCCCCTTTTGAGTTACACACTAGCATGAGCAAAATCTAATTAATGCCAATTAATTGCAATAACTGGTTGTTCACAAACCATGAACTAGCAATACATTGATGCTAGCTAATTAATTTGCACTAGAATCTTCCATCCGCATGCAGATTTCAGCTCCCAAATTTCATCACCTTATATAGAATCTAGGGGTTTAACTACTGAAAGAAGCTCTAGATTAGGTCCTGGAGGGACACAATCCAGTTGGGTTTTCAGGATTTCCCCGATTAATTTGCACGAGATCTATTTGCATGCACCGCTTCCATTGTATGCACACACATCTCATGCATATTCATTTGGGAAATCCTGAAAGCCCAACCTGGTGGGGGCCGAGGTTGGACACCCCTGCTCTAGATGATGGCTCCTAACATCTGACAAATGCCAGAGATGTAGAAATAAGTAATTACTTCACAGGGCAAATCACGGATCTGCAGACTATAAGGAGAGGCAAATCGATGGGGAACAGATGCTTTCAGAATGAAGGAAAAGCAGAGGGCAGCGATAATGGCTTCTTAGTAAATCACCGGCATCGCCTTCCTTCCTCGTATTGTCTTTGGTCTTGGTCTCCGCTCTCGGTCCTCAAATCAAATCAGTAACCTTATCTTCCACTTTTTTTCCATTCAGATTCAGAGCGGATTAAAACAAGAAAAACCCTACATTAAGGTGAACACATATACTTAAAAATTATTACACAGAAAGTTCAAATATTGTCAAATATGTTTATTGAGCCCAACAAGAGCAGCAAACAGAAAACATTAGCAATATAGCAAAACCAACTCAAAATTTCAACAATTAGCAAACCGCCCTCCCCCCCCTGCCCTCCCCCCACCCCAGTCCTCCTTCAAGCCACCGTGGAGAAATGGACCCAAAAGAAAAGAGAAAAGAAGAAGTATACATGTAAGACCTATAATCAACAGTTCAGCAAGCATCTACGAGCCGCCGGTGTCATCGTGTTCCAAAAGGGTTAAAAAGTTCAAATATAAAGAGTAACATTTATCACAAAAGTAGGTCTTTAAAACTTTACGAAAAATAATATATGAATCTACGCTTCTTGTTTGTAATGGAAGACTGCTCCACGTCTGAACAGCCTGATAAGGAAATGATCGAACCAGTCGACTCTTCCTAATTACTCTCAAAACAGTTGGAAACCGAAGTTTAAAGCTATAGTTAGTTACTCCATGTAGTAATAAAATGAGCTGGAACACATAAAAGAGACGTTAATTGTAAAGCCTTATGTACTAGAACAGGGGTAGGCAATTCCGGTCCTCGAGAGCCGGAGCCAGGTCAGGTTTTCAGGATCTCCACAATGAATATGTACGAAATGGATTTGCATGCACGGCCTCCTTGAGATGCAAATCTATCTCATGCATATTTATTGTGGATATCCTGAAAACCTGACCTGGCTCCGGCTCTCGAGGACCGGAATTGCCTATCCCTGGACTAGAACAAGATACCTTAAACTTAATCCTGTATCTAAGACTGCCAAGGTCAGGTTTTCAGGATACTCCTAATATTTATTTGGTTAGTTTTATATCCCATCCTTCCCCAACGAGCTCAGAACGGGCAACAAGGTTGACGTACATAATGCATAGACCAACAAATGATGAATTTACAGGTGTGCAGTAACGTTAGATATACGGAGAGGCAAGTTTTACATATGCATGATGGAAATTTACATGCAGTGGAGATGATAGGTATGCAGATGTCCTTCATTTGTATTCATTCAGGGTGTCCTGAAAACGTGGCTATTGGCAGTCCTTGAGGATTGGGAGTGAAGACCAAAGGGTCTATGTCAGGGGTGTCCAATGTCGGTCCTCGAGGGCCGCAATCCAGTCGGGTTTTCAGGATTTCCCCAATGAATATGCATGAGATCTATGTGCATGCACTGCTTTCAATGCATATTCATTGGGGAAATCCTGAAAACCCGACTGGATTGCGGCCCTCGAGGACTGACATTGGACACCCCTGGTCTATGTTGTAGGAGTCAGGAATTGGACAGACTGGATCAGTGGTTCCCAAACCCTGTCCTGGGGGACCCCCAGCCAGTCGGGTTTTCAAGATATCCCTAATGAATATGCATGAGAGAGATTTGCATACCTGTCGCTTCCATTATATGCAAATCTCTCTCATGCGTATTCATTAGGGATATCTTGAAAACCCGACTGGCTGGGGGGGTCCCCCAGGACAGGGTTTGGGAACCACTGGACTGGATGAAGCTGACATGAACTTCCTAAAGAGAGTCTACCTTCTGTCCAGCAAGACCATAATTTATAAATAACTGTTCAAATGGTGTAGCCTTAATCCCGCCGGGCCTCCGATTTGTTCAATGTGGTAGAAAATCCTGCTAAGGAAACTTATATTGCCACCGAAATAACGCAGATAACTGTTGGTTCATCAGTGTTAACTTGAAGGGCTGTGGGTGACTAGATCAGTGCATCGCAAACTGTGCGCCTCCTGAGATTTCAGGTGTGCCGTGAGACGCTGGGGAGGAGGAGAGGCGCTGACGCTGACTGCCTACAGGACACGGCGAGAGGCACATCCTATAGTCCAGGGGTGTGAAATGTCGGTCATCGAGGGCCGCAATCCAGTCGGGTTTTCAGGATTTCCCCAATGAATATGCATGAGATCTATTCTCACAGTGGTCCCCAACCCTGTACTGGAGGAACACCAGGCCAATCGGGTTTTCAGGCTAGCCCTAATGAATACGCGTAAGAGAGATTTGCATATAATGGAAGTGACAGGCATGCAAATCTGCTCCATGCATATTCATTAGGGCTATCCTGAAAACCCGACTGGATTGCGGCCCTCGAGGACCGACATTTGACACCCCTGCTGTAGGCAATCAGCCAGTATCGGCGTCTCTCCTCTCTGCATGTCTTCCCTGCTGGCACCCCCCATTGCTGGCTCAGGGCCCGTCTGGAGGGCCTTTGTCCATGCACAGATGTCGATGCGATAATATCACGCATGCATGTGATGTCATCACTTCGATGTCCATGCACTTCCGGTTGCCTCGAGCCGCAGCCACTACATTTAGTAGTGGCTGCCACGGCTTGACAAAGTTTGCCGGACACTGGATTAAATAATCATTTTCAGTGTAACTTGCAAGGAAGTGAAAGGAGTTTGGAGCTGCTGATTTTAAAATGCCTTTCCTTTTTCTTTGCCCTAAAAGCAACAGACTTACGAGGGCTGTGGTAAGATGGCCGACCAGAGCAACATTCAATCTGCAGCCTCCAAGAGCATCCGGCCATTCCGCTCCAGTGAAGAATACCTGGAGGCCATGAAGGAAGACCTGGCGGAGTGGCTCAACACTCTCTACGACCTGGATGCGCAGGTGGAGAACTTCATGGAGGTGCTGGAGACTGGTTTTGCCCTGTGCCAGCACGCCAACAATGTCAACCGTATTGCCACGGAATTCCAGCAGAAGCATCCGGAAGCGGCTAGGCGCATGAGGCTGCCCTGCAACGAGGTGACTTTCCAGTTCAAAAATGTGGTGCCCGGCTCCTTTGTAGCCAGAGACAACGTCTCCAACTTTATCCAATGGTGCCGGCAAGACCTGGGGATCCAGGACGTGCTAATGTTTGAAACCAATGACCTGGTCCTGAGGAAGAATGAGAAGAACTTTGTCCTCTGCCTCCTAGAGGTGGCCAGGAGGGGTTCCAAGTTTGGAATGTTGGCGCCGATGTTGATCCAAATGGAGGAGGAAATCGAGGAGGAGATGAGAGACCAGCTGAGTTATGGGGGCCTGGAGGGTCCATCTCAGCAGGGGCAGGACCTCTACCGTCCGCCTCCTGTCTACTCGGGCAGGGACCGGAGAATCACCCTGTGCGACCTCAAGAACCTGGATGAACTGGTAGGATACTGCTTTTAAACTGGTAATTCTTTGTAGTCCCCAGTAAATAGCAAAACACACACATGGGGCCACAGTTAGGGAAAAGGGACTTACAGGGGTCATGTCAATATGCACCGCCATAGCACGCCGTTCACCAACAGTGGCCTTGAATTTGTGTGAAGCCTATTATCACACCGCGATGGGCTGACTTTATGCAGAAAAAGTATGGAACCACAGGGGAAATATTGGGCCCAACATTCATCATGATTTTCTCCTGGCTGTTCTAATTGCTTGTCCAGGGCTTATGGGCATTTTCATGGCACCTAGAGCTCCTTTTGCTAAACGGCGGTAGATGTTTCTACTGCGGCCTGGTGAAGTAAATGCTCCGACACTCAAAGGAATTCTATGAGCATTGGAGTATTTATCTCATTGGCCCACGGTAGAAATGGTGCATGGTCTTCGTCGTAAGGCATATGGGGACAGACTTAAAGATCTCATTATGTATACTTTGGAGGAAAGGCGAGAGAGGGGAGATATGATAGAGACGTTTAAATACCTACGTAATCTAAATGCGCATGAGTCAAGTCTCCTTCATTTGAAAGGAAGCTCTGGAATGAGGGCATAGGATGAAGTTGAGAGGTGATAGGCTCAGGAGTAATTAAGGAAATAATTTTTTACAGAAAGGGTGGTAGATGCGTGGAACAGTCTCCCGGAAGAGGTGGTGGAGACAGACTGTGTCTGATTTCATAAGAACACAAGAATTGTCGCTGCTGGGTCAGACCAGTGCTCCATCGTGCCCAGCAGTCCACTCCCGCGGTGGCCCCCGGGTCAAAGACCAGTGCCTGGGATAGGTATATGGGATCTCTTAGAGAGAGGAAGAGATTATGGTTACTGCGGATGGGCAGATTGGATGGGCCATTTGACCTTTATCTGCCATCATGTTACAATGTTTCTATAACCATAAAGCTCTATGACATCACAATGCAGGTGTAAAGAGCCTTAACCAATAGGAATTGGAGATGCAAATGTTAAGAGCCTTAGCCAATAGGGAGAGGAGGAGATAGTGGATGCTGTGGATGGGCTATTTGGCCTTTATCTGCCACCATGTTTCTGTGTTTCTATAACCATAAAGCTCTATGACATCACAATGCAGGTGTAAAGAGCCTTAACCAATAGGAAGTGGAGATGCAAATGTTAAGAGCCTTAGCCAATAGGGAGAGGAGGAGATAGTGGATGCTGTGGATGGGCCATTTGGCCTTTATCTGCCACCATGTTTCTGTGTTTCTATAACCATAAAGCTCTATGACATCACAATGCAGGTGTAAAGAGCCTTAACCAATAGGAAGTGGAGATGGAAATGTTAAGAGCCTTAGCCAATAGGGAGAGGAGGAGATAGTGGATGCTGCGGATGGGCCATTTGGCCTTTATCTGCCATCATGTTTCTATAACCATAAAGCTCTATGACATTACAATGCAGGTGTAAAGAGCCTTAACCAATAGGAAGTGGAGATGCAAATGTTAAGAGCCTTAGCCAATAGGGAGAGGAGGAGATAGTGGATGCTGCGGATGGGCCATTTGGTCTTTATCTGCCATCATGTTTCTATAACCATAAAGCTCTATGACATCACAATGCAGGTGTAAAGAGCCTTAACCAATAGGAAGAGGAGATGCAAATGTTAAGAGCCTTAGCCAATAGGGAGAGGAGGAGATAGTGGATGCTGTGGATGGGCCATTTGGCCTTTATCTGCCACCATGTTTCTGTGTTTCTATAACCATAAAGCTCTATGACATCACAATGCAGGTGTAAAGAGCCTTAACCAATAGGAAGTGGAGATGCAAATGTTAAGAGCCTTAGCCAATAGGGAGAGGAGGAGATAGTGGATGCTGCGGATGGGCCATTTGGTCTTTATCTGCCATCATGTTTCTATAACCATAAAGCTCTATGACATCACAATGCAGGTGTAAAGAGCCTTAACCAATAGGAAGTGGAGATGCAAATGTTAAGAGCCTTAGCCAATAGGGAGAGGAGGAGATAGTGGATGCTGCGGATGGGTCATTTGGCCTTTATCTGCCATCATGTTTCTATAACCATAAAGCTCGATGACATCACAATGCAGGTGTAAAGAGCCTTAACCAATAGGAAGAGGAGATGCAAATGTTAAGAGTCTTAGCCAACAGGGAGAGGAGGAGATAGTGGATGCTGTGGATGGTCTATTTGGTCTTTATCTGCCATCATATTTCTGTGTTTAGTAAAAACCCAGCGTTAACTGGATAGTGTGGCTGAAAATGGCCATTTGGTGCCCAAGCTCAAACCAGCTATTTGGGGGGTATTCTGGGCACCCTTAACCAATTAAGGGCTCCTTTTACTAAAGGGCGACGGAGGTTTCTACCACAGGCCGGCGAGGTAAATTCTCCGACGCTCATAGGAATTCTATGAGCGTCGGAGCATTTGCATTGCTGGCCCGTGGTAAAAACCTCAACTTCCATTTAGTAAAATCCAGCGTAAGTGACGATATTCAGCACTTAACCGACTAAGATAATGCATAGATAAGACTGCGTTTTGTGCCGTTAGCCGGTCAAGTGCCAAATGTTTGTACAAGACTGGCTATATTTTCCTTGGCTCTGTATACCCGGAAATTCAATCCTGGAGCCCAGACGTGCCCCAATATTGAGTTTCCAGGTATAACGCCAGCTGCAGTCAGTAAAATGCTCGGTTTCGATCATGTATTCTTGCTCTTCTGGTTTCTGTACAACTTACCTGCACGCTTTTTTGGTAGCATTTAATTCCTGTCTCCCAGAACCATCGGAGCCAGTTCTGTGAATACCACCCTCAATTTTGAGCAAGCTCATTCATTGGTGTCCATGGAGGGATAATGTATGTTGTGTTTGCCATTGCCTCCCCCCAAAAAAATCATTTTGAAGTGTTGGTACCTGAAACAGAAACAGTGACATACTGTACATAGAATACGTGACTTGGGTGTAAATCAGTGGTCTCAAACACGCGGCCCAGGGGCCACATACGGCCCACCAGGTACTATTTTGAGGCCCTCAGTATGTCTATCATAATCACAAAAGTAAAACAAAACAGTTTCTTGATCACATGGCTCTTTAGCTATAAATGACAATATTATTATTACGACTTAGCCAAAAGGAAAGATTTATAAACTATAAAGAGTTTTACCTCATGCAAAATTGTCAATTCTTTAATAACACATGAACTATTTTTTCAGAGGCCCTCCAAGTAACTACAAATCCAAAATGTGGCCCTGCAAAGGGTTTGAGTTTGAGACCACTGGTGTAAATGACTCAGAGGAGACATGATAGAGACTTACAAGATCATGAAGGGCATAGAGAAGGTGGAAAGGGACAGATTCTTCAGCCTATTGGGAACTAGAAGAACAAGGGGGCACTCGATGAAATTGAAAGGGGACAGGTTTAGAACCAATGCTAGGAAGTTCTTTTTCACTCAGAGGGTGGTGGACACCTGGAATGCGCTTCCGGAGGATGTGATAAGACAGAGCACATTAAGGGGATTCAAAGAGGGATTGGACAAGTTCCTGAAGGATACGGGGATTGAGCGATATAGATAGAGGTAGAGATAGAAGAAAAATGGGGATTCAAGGGTTTTAGACAAAGGATCACTTACAGGTCATAGAACTGATGGGCCGCCGTGGGAGCGGAATGCTGGGCGCGATGGACCCCTGGTCCGACCCGGCAGAGGCAACTTGGCTGTCCGACCTACCAGAAGTCCGGATTTACCCGGACATGTCCTCTTTTTAAAGGACCATTTGGGTGTCCGGATGGATTTTAAAAAATGCAGCGGATCGGGATTTCAAGTTCGGGGCTGTGTCTGGAGCATTCACAAGCGTGATGCGATGACATCATTGCAACGCATGCTCAGAGGCCCTCCAGAAACATCTCCAAGCTTGAGGAGAAAATATTTGGGGGCGGGGCCACATGTCTGGATTTTAGTGTTCCAAAATCTGGTAACCCCCCCATTCCCTACTGCCTGGTTCAGCTGGTTCATTTTTTAGAAGGTTGTGTTCTGATTATATTAACTCTTGGAACTGGTGATCACACTCGTAATGAGGTGACGAAATTGGTTGCATGCTAAATTTGTTTAAAATAATTTATAATCCACTCGACTTACATTCAGATGTCATCCCTCATTGTAAAGATGGTTATTAACTATGGGTTAGCCCAGGGGTAGGCAATTCCGGTCCTCGAGAGCCGGAGCCGGGCCAGGTGTTTGGGATATCCACGATGAATATGTATGAGATGGATTTGCATGCACTGCCTCCTTGAGATGCAAATCTATCTCATGCATATTTACTGTGGATATCCTGAAAACCTGACCTGGTTCCGGCTCTTGAGGATCGGAATTGCCTACCTCTGGGTTAGCCATTCTGGTCTCTGAAATGGATGGATTTGTTGGTGCCTGCTTTGTCAAATGGGGGGGCTACTGAATACGTTTCAAATTTGCGTTACTTCAGCCCTTTCAGATGCTACGATTTCCTACGGGAAGAAAAATTGGAACTTCTTGATTCTTGGAGGTTGCAGGGTCACAGTAGCAAATCTGATCTTTTACTGGAAGATCAGAGATTTATATTTCAAGGAGAGCTCTAGATTTGATTTTGGTTAAGCTTTTGACACTGCATCATAGGGGAGCAGAGCAGCTTGAGAGTAAATCCTAAGGTGACGAACTGGATTAGACATGGGGTGAATGATGAACAGGAGAAGACCATGGTAAATGGTACATAGAGATTGACAAGGGGACAAATTTGTCCCTGTCTTGTCCCCATGAGTTCCGTCACTGCAAGCTCTGTTCTCATCTGCACAAGCTTCGAGCACTTATGATTTTAAAGTGTTCAAGGCTTGTGCAGATGAGGACAGAGCTTGCAGTGACGGAACTCGTGGGGACAAGACAGGGACAAATTTGTCCCCATGTCATCAGTGGAGTGCGTATGCGATTAGTCCTGGGGCAAGGTTTGTTTCATCATTTATAGGTGGTATTCTGCATACAGAAGTTAGTAGGAAAATTTTGTGGAAAAAAAAAGAATCGGTAAGCAAACGGCATGGGGAAATCTCTTAGGGCACTAATTTTAATGTTTCTTGAATGTTTTCAACAGCTGTGCTCTCTTTATCAGGTCTTTAAAGAAACAATGCAGTTGCAGTGGGTCAACTAGCACAAACTCTTCTAGGTCTAGGGATGGAGGAGGGAATATGTTACTCCCTCAGAGTTAGATGCACTAAACAGGATTGGGAAGACCACAAGGGTCGGCTCCGATCCGATTCTAAAAGAGCTATCGATGCACTAAAAATTTTGCATGCAAATGATTTGCGTGGAGGTTTGTCATAATCCCCGTCTCTCCCGTTCGATTGATTGCTATGAGAGCAACTCTCACACATGTGCAGAGCCAGCCGGGGGAGCCCCAAAGCAGTCTCCTGCCGCTAGCTCTTTGGGGCAGGAAACCTTTTTTTTTTTTTTAAATGGGCACAGATGCTGTGTGTGTGGCCCTTCCCGACAACTCTCTAATGAACTGGCACTGGGGACCCCCCCCCCACAAACACACACACATACACACACCAGAAAAAAAATCAACAGGAGGGTTGCCCACTCCCTCCTGCCTTGCTAACCCCCGCATGCCAGCAAACATTGCAAGAAGGATGCCCACTGCAGTGTGAGCCTGTGGGTTTAAAGCGGGGCAGCACACCGCAGTACAGCTCCGCTTTAACCCTTTCAGGACCAAGGGACATATTTGTCCCATAACTTTAAAATCCTATAAATTTTGATTGGGATAGTCTACAGTTCTAAATTTGATATGTACGGATTCCATATGATACTGCCTTTATGTAAACAAACTGGTTCCGACATTCATTCATTAGCGTCGTTGCCAGATTGACGAGAAGATTCACTTGCCACACTGTCCATAAGCCAGAAGTTAGATTTTTTAAATAAAAATAATGATATTTCACAAAAAAAATCAATTTTTTGGCATCTGCAAGCCCTTTTTACCATAAAAATGTCGTCAAAACCACAAAAATTGGCCTACGATCCTTATGGTCCTGAAAGGGTTAAACCCGCGGGCTTGCACTTCAGGGAAGGCAGCAGAGAGCAGGAGAGTCTGGGCGGCAAGATTGGCTGGAGGGGAAGAGCAGGAGAGCCAGCCCACGCGAAGGAAGAGGCTGCCGCCGGCGGAGATAACAGGAGGAGAGTCGGGCCTGAAAAAAACAAACAAACGGACACAAAACGCATGCGCAGACCATCTGCAGGGAAAGCAGATGGTGTGCGCATGTGTGGGGATCACACACCAGCGATCCGACCCGGGCAGGCAGATGGGGGCGTTCCTCCGATTGCCTCCCTCTGCATATTTTTCTTTAATGAATTCGTCGGACCTGCCCGGCCCGGTGAATCTGGCCCTTAGTCCAGCAAGATTCCAGGTTTTTTGTTCCGTTGGAAAAATAGATTTTGTCAAACTACAAAACACTCATTGACTTCAATGACTTAATAGACTGTGGCGCCATCTCATGGAAATTTACCAAACTTTTCAACCAACCCTCGTATTTATATATCTCGGGGTGCACTAAAAATGATTTTAAAATGTGCATAATTATGCTAGGATATATGATATGGTGTAATTTATGAACAAGAGGCCTCCAAGCTTTATCTACCGTATCTTAGGACCTCTCTGACACCGGGTTCGGGCTTCTTCTAGATTTTGGGAGTTTTCGTTTGGCAGTCTGTCAAGCTCTTTCAGCTGCTGGTCCTGGACGCCAGACCCCTAAACACAGCCTAGTTGCTGTGAGAAAGTCACACTGCCAGCAGCTCGGACCTCCCCTTGGATTTCATGCTTTGCTAACTAAAAATCACGGAAACGTAGAAGCCCTAGGTAGGGAAGCGCAATTGCTGCAGTCCTGGGGAAAATCTGCGCCAAAAAAAATGTTAACATTTGCCATCTTTAAATCATTATGATTTGGAAAAGTGTTTCTATGATCTTGTTTGACACAAGTGAAGGCCAGTTTTACATAGAACGTTGAAACGGGAATTGCAACATCCTGGCTTAATTCCATTAGTATTTTGGAAAAGGCTTTGCCCAACACAGAGCCTTTTGTAAACTACATTTACCAGACGTGCAGGAAAAGCCAGACATGTCCTCTTTTTGGAGGACTGTCTGGGCTCCCAGATGGGACTTTACAAAACCCAGCATTTGTCCGGGTTTTAGAAAGCCCCAACGAGCTCCGGCCACATCTGGAGGGCCTCTGAGTGTGCATGGATGATGTCACACACATGCTCTAGAGTAAACCCTCCAGACATGGGGGCAGGGCTGGAGCAGAATGGGGCAGGGTCATGTTTATGGTAACCCTAACTTTAACTGGATTCCATCCTTTTTCTAAATAGGGATCCTGTCTGTTTAGGGTTACCAGATTTTCCCGAAGGAAGATCCGGACCCATCTCCCTTTCTCTTTCTCCCTGTCTTTTCTCTCTTCTCTTTCTCTCTGTCTCTCTTATCTCTCTTTTCCCTCACTCTTTCTCTCTCTTTTCCCTTGCTCTCTTTCTCTTTCTCTCTGTCTTTCTTATCTCTCTTCTCCCTCTCTTTCTCTCTCTTTTCCCTCCCTCTCTTTCTCTCTCTTTCCCTCCCTCTCTTTCTCTCTCTTTTCCCTCACTCTCTTTCTCTTTCTCTCTGTCTCTCTTATCTCTCTTTTCCCTCGCTCTCTTTCTCTTTCTCTCTATCTCTCTTATCTTTTTTCTCCCTCTCTTTCTCTCTCTTTTCCCTCCCTCTCTTTCTCTCTCTTTTCCCTCCCTCTCTTTCTCTCTCTTTTCCCTCCCTCTCTTTCTCTCTCTCTTCCCTCACTCTCTTTCTCTTTCTCTCTGTCTCTCATCTCTCTTATCTCTTTTCTCCCTCTCTTTCTCTCTTTTCCCTCCCTCTCTTTCTCTCTCTTTTCCCTCCCTCTCTTTCTCTCTCTTTTCCCTCCCTCTCTTTCTCTTTCTCTCTCTTTTCCCTCCCTCTCTTTCTCTTTCTCTCTGTCTCTCTTATCTCTGTTCTCCCTCTCTTTCTCTCTCTTTTCCCTCCCTCTCTTTCTCTTTCTCTTTCTCTCTGTCTCTCTTATCTCTCTTCTCCCTCTCTTTCTCTCTTTTCCCTCACTCTTTCTCTCTCTCTTTTCCCTCTTTTCCCTCCCTCTCTCTTTCTCTCTGTCTTTTCTCATTTTCTCTCTCTCTCTCTCTCTCTGTCTTTTCTCATTTTCTCTCTCTCTTTTCTCTCTTTTTTTTCCTCTCTTCCTTTCTCTCTTTATTTTTCTCTCTCCCTTTCTCTCTTTCTCTTTTTTTCTCTCTCCCTTTCTCTCTTTCTCTCTTTCTCTTTTTTTCTCTCTCCCTTTCTCTCTCTCACAGGTTCTGTCTGCCAGTAGTACATACAGCTAACTGGCTGTTTTCAGACAGTGAGCTAATTAGGACTTTGCAGGCCAAAGATCTTCATTTTGTCTGGTTTCCCATGTTCATTTTATGGAATTTGTTTCACTGAAGTGTGTATAACTCTTTTTTTATTTGGGAGTGATGTTATCAATTTTTATTTGACTATAACTCGGCCAGGTATTGTTTCAGTAGTAATTCAAGGCGAATTACATTCAGGTACAGAAGGTCATTTTCCGTCCCTGTAGGGCTTACCATCTGCTTGTATCTGAGACAAGGGACAGTTAAGTGATTTGGCCCAAGACTACAAATTGCTGCGTTGGGATTTGAAATCAGGCTTCCCCGGTGGAGGGCTAGTCTGGTGGTTAGAGCACTGGGCAGGGAAGCCGAGACCAAATCTTGTTAGGGCTTCTTATTGCAAAGCTGCGGTAGTGATTCTCCTGCAGCCAAATGCACCACATGTTCCGTTCAGTTCCTACGGCCTTCGGTGCATTTGCTGCGGGAGAACCGCTTTTGCGGCTTTGTAAAAGGGGTTACTTAACCCTCTGTTGCCTCCAGGAACAGGAAAAGGCCTGAATATAACTCGCCTTCAGCCACTACTGAAAAAAGTCTGAGCTAGATGCAAACAGATATTGCACCCTGTTGCTTAAATTGAATGCATTAAAGAGCAACGGTGCAGACTACTTATGACACAGGGAGGGGGAGGGAAAAATCAGATTTTTTTTCTCTCTGTCATTTTGGCTTAAAAATGACACACAACACCACAGCCAACGCCACTGACGGTTTCCATGTTTCAAATGAAGGCACGTTTCGGCTAATCATCCTTGTTGCAGCGTGAATTCCGTTTATCAGAATTCAACTGGTTTCTAATTCACGCTGCCACCTCGGGCCACGCTCCAAGGCTAATCGGTTTATTTATGAGCCTCCTGTGCAGGAGGTGAAAAGCTTATGTTGGAAATTCAAGCGTATCGCCTCCAGCACACACTCCTGATCTAATTCTCTGAACAAAGGCGGCTTAGTACCTATAGAAGAGCCTTACGCCTTCTGTTCCACTCGCCAGCTGCTGCAGCCTTTCCCACATCAAAAGGCAGAACCTCTGCTTGCTGTGCGACCAGGATGGCACTGAACGAATAGCCAGGTGTCACCTGGGCCCCCCGATCCGGGCAGGTCCGACGAATTCAGGAAAGAAAAATATGCAGATGGGGGAGATCGGAGGAACGCCCCCATCTGCCTGCACGGATCGCTGTTGTGCCATCTGGAGATGGTCTGCGCATGCCCGTCAGAGCCGCGATCTTTTTTTTTTTACTTTTCACTGGACCTCTGGGCCGGCTTTTTTATTTTTCTTTTACCCGTGGTTTTAACCTGCTAGAAGCCTTGCTGGATTTGCATGCGTGGATCGGATCGGGTGCGGCCAGAAGGGTAGGGAATCGGGTCGGGGTCGTAAAGGGGTCGCAAACCAGTCGGTGCATGATCGCTTTGCTTAGTGAATCTAGCCCCTGGTCCTGGCGACCGTGCTTTTTGCAGCAGGTTTGTTTTGCAAGACCTTCGTGAGCCTCACTGCTAAGGCAGGGCCTGTGTCTTGCACTGCACTACTTGCATTGGGCCAGAGAATTTCCCTCTGCAGTTCATAGGGATAAGGCAGATCATATTTTAGTAGAAAAAATTATATTATGAATGTTAAGTTATTGTTTTAATTATGAATGTAGTATAAAGGCAGATTAAAAATTATAAACTATAAGTTGATTAGATTTTTATGTTACTCTTTTAAATTATGCATGTTTTTAAGTTCTTTTATTCTGGTGTTTTTTTTTTTAATTTTTATTGTATTAACAATACAACCCCTGATGATGGTGGCCAAAATGTAGCCATGTCGGAGAGGTTTTATATGAGCCCCTCTATAAAGAATAAAGATATCCCTCCCTAACCACTATCAGAATCAGAGTATGAATGGCCACAGCCACTGACCCGCAAGCTTTGCTTTGAAGAATGCTGGTGTAGAAGGACTGAGGTTGAAACAGACACTACAGAATGACATGGGATTATCCGCGGGCACGGGAACGGTGATGAATTTTGTCACCGTGTCATTCTCTAACCCCAATTCCTTTATCAACCGTCTGCACATGGCACCTGTCTACAGCGTTGACCCCCATCACTCGATTCAATAAAGTTATACATGCACAAGTTATTGAATAGTGAGAGTTGTACATATAACTTATTTATATTAATTAACAGCTAATTATGAAGCAGTAAATGGCTTTTAATTGGTGCTAATTGACACTGTCCGCTATTATATGCTAATTGTGATAATGGAAAGATGGTGATAAGAACTTGTGATGGATGTCAGTGTGACACTGCGTAAAATCTGGACCTATAGACCCACCACCCAGGTCCGCCCAATTTCACCCATCCCTACCCCGTTCCACCCACGTCACGCCCCAGTCTCACCCCCTAGCCCCACCCCCGTCAGCCTATTCTCGTCGGTCAGGAGCGCGCATGCACGGATGCCTCCTCTCAATGTGATCTGAAGAGGAAGCTTTTCAAAATCCGGAGAAAGTGCTGGGTTTTTAAGAGCCGTCTGGATGCCCGGACACATCCTCTAAAAAGAGGACATGTTTGGGTAAATCCAAACGTCTGGAAACCCTAATTGTGCTGCTCGGGGCCCAACTGGAAAGATGGCCTAACTGAGGATTCAGGGCCGACCCAGAGAGTTAGCGAAAGGCCTACAACTGCTTACATATAGAGTACTGTACATCAAAACAGAGAAGAGAGTCCCTGCACAGAAGAGCTTACAATCTAGTCAAGATGGCCCAAACCAAACTCCCCAGTGATGGCTGCCCTCTAATCATGAAATGAACAAAGGCCTCTGGGAAATACATAGAAGCAGCTCTGACCCCTGGCAATGTCAGCGTACATGGATAGGATGTCTTCCGAGCTACCTGAAGTGGTCCTTCAAAGGAATACAGATCGGGAGTGGCACACTGGTTAAAGCTACAGCCCCAGCACCCTAAGGTTGTAGATTCAAATCTCACGCTGCTCCCTATGACCCTGGGCAAGTCACTTAATCCTCCATGGCCCAGGTACATTAGATAGATTGTGAGCCTACCAGAACTGATGCATGTAAACTGCTTTGAGTGTGGTTGAAAAACTAGAAAAAGGCAATATACAAGTCCCAATCCCTTTCCCTGATGTCATAATACCTGGCAGAAACCCATAGAGTAGCAACATTCCAGAGCTGAGATTGTGATGTCATAATGCCTCATTCCACCAAAGCCTAAGAGCCAGCCTCATCAGTGATGTCACAAAGGCTTCTGATATTGCATTGGAGGAGAAGTGGCACACTGGTTAAAGCTACAGCCCCTGCACCCTAAGGTTGTAGGTTCAAATCCCACGCTGCTCCCTATGACCCTGGGCAAGTCACTTAATCCTCCACTGCCCCAGGTACATTAGATAGATTGTGAGGCCACCGGGACAGACAGGGAAAATACTTGAAGTACCTATATGTAAACTGCTTTGAGTGTGGTTGAAAAACTAGAAAAAGGCAATATACAAGTCCCAATCCCTTTCCCTGATGTCATAATACCTGGCAGAAACCCATAGAGTAGCAACATTCCAGAGCTGAGATTGTGATGTCATAATGCCTCATTCCACCAAAGCCTAAGAGCCAGCCTCATCAGTGATGTCACAAAGGCTTCTGATATTGCATTGGAGGAGAAGTGGCACACTGGTTAAAGCTACAGCCCCTGCACCCTAAGGTTGTAGGTTCAAATCCCACGCTGCTCCCTATGACCCTGGGCAAGTCACTTAATCCTCCACTGCCCCAGGTACATTAGATAGATTGTGAGGCCACCGGGACAGACAGGGAAAATACTTGAAGTACCTATATGTAAACTGCTTTGAGTGTGGTTGAAAAACTAGAAAAAGGCAATATACAAGTCCCAATCCCTTTCCCTGATGTCATAATGCCTGGCAGAAACCCAGAGTAATAATATTCCGGAGCTGAGATTGTGATGTCATAATGGCTCATTCCGCCAATAAAAGCCAGCTTCGTCAGTGATGTCACAATGGTTTCATTGTTCTATCCTTGGCTCGCTTCTGCTATTGTATTGGAGGAGAGTGTGGTGTAGTGGTTAGAGCTACAGTCTCAGCACCCTGAGGTTGTGGGTTCAAATCCTGTATTGCTCCTTGTGACCCTGGGCAAGTCACTTAATCCTTCACTGCCCCAGGTACCTTAGATAGATTGTGAGGCCATCGGAACAGACAGGGATAATGCTTGAAGTACATGTATGTAAACCACTTTGAGTGTGGTTGTACAGCTTCAAAAAGGCAGTATACAAGTCCTAATCCCTTTCCCTTATACATGGCTTGGTAAGAACATGGGGGGGGGGGGGATCTTTGTACCTACTGTTGTTTTGCTGCTACAGATGTCAATCTCTTTTTATACGAAAAGAGCAACAAAGAACTGTAAAGACCAACTAAGCTGATTTCTCAAAAACAAACAAATGTAACGTACGTAAATATTAGGAAAAGGGGTGGCTCAGGGACTGGTCATTGCCATGCAGAAGTGCTGCTTTCAGTTTCCCAGGCCAGTCCTCGCAGCCAGCAGAGGGAAAGAGGGACGGTCATCCCAGTCGGTGCCCAACGAAGACGCCGTGATTCCAGGGAGCCTGCGACAGAGCTGGCGGAGTGGCCTCTAGTGACTGGGCTAAGTGATTGGGAGGCGTTGTAATATGAGGAGGGGGCTCGCCGGCTCTCCTGCGGCTACAGCCCACAAAAAAGCAGAGGGAAACTATCGGATCAAAAAAAGAACCGGAAACTCTAAGGGCCGGAATCTCAAAAACTTACCGTGCCTGTAATGATGTCTCCAGCTGGTTTAGCGTGGCGGTATTTTACCGCGCGATTATCAGAACGGCTCACCGTGGTCTTTTCCGAGCTTCCTAGCAGTCTCTGACTATGCTATGCAAATGTATTAAAATAAGACCATAAATATTAAAATGATTAGTAAAATTAGAGTTACCAGATTTTCCATCTGGAAAATCGGGACCCCCCTAGACCCGCCCCCCAGTCCCACCCATCCACGCCCTGTCACACCCCCAAGCCCACCCCAACCCCGCTGCCTGCTCTCGTCAGACAGGAGATCTGCGCATGCACATGATGTCATCGCGTCATATCCGCTCATGTGCGGATGCCCTCCTGCCCGATGAAAAGCTTTTCAAAACCCGGATGGACCCCCCGGACATGTCCTCAAAACATGTCTGGGGAAATCCGGATGGCTGATAACCCTAATTAAAATGGACTCATTAATATTTAAACAAGCACGGCACTGGCTTTTGACGACCAAAAATGACCACTGGTTCTGTGAAAAGCGCGTCTCAGATGTGTGCTTCTGGCTCTGGCTCTGGAAGATAAAATTACACAAAAAAAATACACCTGTCACCTAAATTATAGTAGTATACTTTTATAATAGTTTTATGGGGGAAAAAGTCTCAAAAGCACACGTCTTGGTCATGTGTACTAAAGGTGGTGAAAGCCGCCGCACCTCCCCTCCCTTCCTCTCCATGCAATAGCGCTGGCACACCTTGACATGACAGCCACATGGGTGCATATACAGGTACCCGTCGACGTACGACCGTAATTGGTTACGACTGACAGGTCGTAAGTTGATCGGGACGTAAGTCGGCCTATGTTAGACAAAGGTAAGAATGGTTCATAGACAAAACTGCCGAAGACAAAGGTGCGCGCCGACAACTGAGCGCAAGACGGAAGCGCGCGCCGAAGAAAAAGAGTGTTTTTAGGGGCTCCGACGGGGGTTTTTGTTGGGGAACCCCCCTCACTTTACTTAATACAGATCGTGGCGGCGTTGTGTGGGGTTTGGGTGGTTGTAACCGCCCTCATTATCCTGGAAACTTAACTGTTTCCCTGTTTTTTTAGGGAAAAAGTGAAGTTTTCAGTAAAATGTGGGGGGCTACAACCCCCCAAACTCCTCACAACGCCCCCACAACGCGGCGCGATCTGTATAAAGTAAAGTGGGGGGGTTCCCGGGGTTCCCCCCCACCCTCCCCCGTCGGAACCCTTTAAAACAGTCGTTTTCTTCAGGCGTGCCTCTGCGTTGCGCTCAGTTGTCTGTGCGCGCCTTTGTACCTGACACCGGTAAGAATACTGTATTAGACTGGGTAATGATATTGTAATCATCTTAAAGTCGTATTTTATCAACATTTTCTTACTTTCTAAGTCAAGCGCAGCGCAGTCCCTTTGTCGTTGTGGCGCCTCCTCTTCTTTATTTTATTACTGCTGCGTAGCGAAACTTGGGAATGCGGGAGACTGGGGCTGCTAACGGCTGGCGGGGGAAACTGTAGTAAACGCGTCGCAAAGTCGAACAGTCGTAACTTGAATAGGTCGTAAGTCGACGAGTACCTGTATGGTGCTCCAGTAAGGCATGCCCACGCTATGTGTGCCTACGGCGGTAGGTTTTTTTTTCTCCCGCGCCTGCGTACGATTACGCCTCTTTCTGTGACCTATTCTGTGCCGCGTCTCGTGTAAATTTGGCGATCCCCCCCCCCCAATGAATCTCCGCGAACCTTATTTGCATACACAGTTCTTCGAGAATGACTCGTCTTTTTGAAATCGTTCCATTTATGGCCGTGACGGAGGCCCATCGGAGTTTACTGGCGATCTTAGAGAATCCGGCCCAAAACGTTTGTGTTTATCATGAACTTCTATTAGCGGTAGCTCAAAGCACCTTTATATTGAGGTACGCTAGGTATTTCCCTGCCTTTGAGGGGGCTTCCAAGTTTATTAAATGATTTGATTAATCGCCTACTCTACATTCAAGGCGATGTACAAGATAAAACAAATAATTACAAACAAAGGTAAAATATTATATAAACATAGGTAAAATATTATATAAATGTACAAAATTACAAAAAACAAACACAATTAAACAAATTAAGTTGGTACTACTTCTTGTCTAAGTTTGTACCCGAGGCAACAGAGGGGTTTGTGACTTGCGCAAGACCACAAGGATCATCGGTGAGATTTGAACCCTAGTTCTCTGCTTGCTACTCTCACCATTTAACTCCTGTTTGTGTTGGACCAGCTTAAGCCAATCAGATTCCGCGGCGACACGACGGTGTCTCCTCCCAGCATCTCTTTACACATCTCTGCAGTAACTTGACCTTGGAAGGAGAAGACATCAGCGCCTTGTATGTCACAGGGCTCGGAGCCAAAGATCTATCGCATACACTGAGCAAAAGCCTTTGTTGGTCTGCCAGCTGCCTTTTCTCTGGAGCCAGAAGGTGAAGTGATGCTGTTTCAAAATTGCTGGTTTGTATTTTGCAGCTGGAAACCTGGTTTCTTCTTTGGCCTTACGAGTGGAAACATGTAGAAACCCTAGAGTTTTTTTTGGGAGGTGCGGTACAACGCCCTTTGGAAAAAAACACAGCTGAAGGGTAAAGGTTTCTTTGGGTCTGTCTGCTTTAGTGGAAGATTCCGGGTTCCTCTTATCTGCTGAAGGAATTGTTTCCTAACCTCAGCGATAAAACTTCCACATCGGATCTGGGAAGGCGATTGGGTTTTAGTAGCCGAGGACGTTTTTTTGGCTGCACAAGTCCGGCTGCTCTATGCTGCTTTCCAGGATCCTGGGTTAATATGACGTGCCTTGCACCCGTGCGTGGGCTGCGCCGGGCAACACCTATCCACTGCTCACGTGCAAACCATGTTTCAGAGAGAATAACACGGGTGCATTTTAAACATTGAAGAGAAGTGCTTGAATTGGGCTGAAAAATGCAACATGTTACTCTTTATTTTCTGCAGCCAAAGTACATGTACACAGCACTGTACACATAAGGTTCAAAGTTCAACTTTATTTAATATACCACAAATCTATATAATCGAAGCGATTTCCAAAAGCAAGTGTAAGTTAATAGTAAGAAAAAGAATAAAAAAGAGAGACACACACGTGGGAACTAGGTTACGAAAATTTTCATTTACACTCCTCCCTCAATATTCACGGGGGTTAGGGGCAGAGCCAGCCCGCGAATATTGAAAATTCACGAATAACTTTTGGGCTGGCTCTGACCCACCCCCGCCTCCTTCCTGCCTTCCCCCCGGCATCCCGGATCTTACCTGGTGGTCTAGCGGTCTTTCGAGGCAGTCCTACGCTCCTGGCTCGTGCAGCTCACTCATCCAAAATGGCTGCCGTGAGTTCCCGTAGTCTCTCAAGACTGCGACGAGAACTCACGGCAGCCATTTTGGATGAGTGTTCTGCATGGGGCAGGAGCGTAGGAAGATCGCTCCTACTTCGAAAGCCCGCTAGACCACCAGGTACGGTCTGGGGAGGTCCGGGAGATGGGAGGGAGGTGGGGGTGATTCCGGTTTTAGGAAATCACGAATAATCGAAATTGCAAGTCCTAAAACCACGAATCGGGAGAGGATGGGGTAGGAAAAATTGAACCCTGTGTTAAAGAAATGGGAGGGAGGGAGTGGTAACATGAGACTGCACACAAGTGAGGAGTAACCCTGGGCCTACAAATGGAGGCAGCGTGACTGATCTCATGAGATCCTTTAGAAGAATCTAATTGGAAAAATTGCAATAATCTTAATCACACATTCTGGTGGAATTCTTTATGCCATATTTTTAAGATGGAAAGAGCAATAGCGATACAAAAAGGGACATATAATAACTTTGTAAAGATATGGGGGCCACTGGCAAAGTATTGCAATGAATAGTCATCAGTTCTTTTCTTTTCTTTCTTAGCTGTGTTTAGCACACTCAAGGGGGAGGGTGGAGTTGGGGAGTAATTTTATAAGATATGTTATAATATGTTATATAACGTGTATATTCTATTTTAATTGAACATGTGATGAAGGGTGGGTGGGTGGGTGGGGGTTATTACACTATTAGATTTTATGTGTTAGAAATTATAGTGCTATATTGGAATTACTTGTATGATGTATTTTTGTGCACTTGTTGTTTTGATTTGAAAATGAATAAAGATTTTATTTTTTTTTTTTTTTTAAAGAAGAATCTAATTAGTGATAAAAGGCTTAGGAAAGTGAAATGTTTTCAGCCATGACTTAGGGCTAGATTCACTAAAGATAGCGACTCAATCACTGTTGGACGATTTTCCAACAGCGATTGATTCACGATCAAGTTTGCATGCAAATGATTTGCACGTAAACCTTGAGACATGCGCAGAGCCCTAACAGTAGGGACAGGAGAAGCAGCCTCCTGTCACTGCAGTCAGGGCTTCTGCTTTTTTTTTTAAAATGGGACAGATGTTCTGTGCGACTTAAATGCGCATCATCTGTCCCATTAAAAAAGCCCTCCCCCGTGCTAGCCCCCCCTGAGCTACTATCACCCCCTGAACCCCCCCTCAAAATGGCAGGAGTGATGCACACTCCCTCCTGCCACAAAGGCTCCCGCCCGCCTGCTCCCCTGAAAAATTAGGAGGGGCCTGAGACGTCTGAGCCAATCAGGGCCTTCCTTAGGAAGGAGCCTAAGGAAGTCCCTGATTGACCATTTGTTTTGGTGGGCAGGAACAGACGGGAGCCTTCATGGCATCCCTCTTGCCGTTTTTTAGGGTTCATGGGGGGGACGATGGCACGCACGCGTTTGTCGGGGGTCGTAGGGGAGGGCTGTTGGCAGTGGTGGGAGGATATTTTTTATGGGGCAGAAAAAAAAAAAAGAAAACCCAGGCAGACCTGTCAGTAACACAGTTACTGATAGGCCTACAGCAATTGGGTTTTAAGATCAGTAAAACCCGATTCTAAATAGCCAAGCGATGTAAGTGAATCAATCATTTGGCTGTTTTGCATGGGGTTTTACTGATTTGCATGGCCAGATTGGAAAATGGGTGATCGAGGGGAAAAACACGGTGGCTCAGGGGTGTCTGGAGGAGGAGGGGACCATGGTGCAAGGGTGTTCTGCATGGGGGGGGGGATTTTTTCTTTTTTTTCTAATGGGGCAGATTGTGCGTGTATAGCATACCATCTGTGCCATTAAAAAAAGAAAGAAAAGAAAAACGGTGGATCGGTCATGTTTGCATGCAAATGATTTGCACCTCCGTGCATGCAAACTTGATAGCGTATCGATCGCTGCTCGAGAATCGGCCAACAGCGATCCAGTCAGTATCTTTAGTGCATCTAGCCCTTAGTAGGCCCTGGGCAGGAAGACTATGATGGCCCCTTTTCAATGTGCACCTGCCCATCCCCCAAGTCTAGCACCTCCCCCTTCCTTCTCCCGCAGTCAGTTACTTATTCCCCACTAGGTCCTTCACAGCTACAGCATGACCTAATCTCTGCTGCGTCCTGCCGCACTGATACAACTTCCAAAAATACTAAGACTAGGGCAGGGGTGTCAAAGTCCCTCCTCGAGGGCCGCAATCCAGTCGGGTTTTCAGGATTTCCCCCATGAATATGCATGAGATCTATGTGCATGCACTGCTTTCAATGCATATTCATTGGGGAAATCCTGAAAACCCGACTGGATTGCGGCCTTCAAGGAGAGACTTTGAGATCCCTGGACTAGGGGGCAATGAAAGTACTAAGTAGTAAAATTTATGTTTAAAAAAATCATTTTTATTGAGCAAAATAACAAATAGAACTGCAGAATGTACAGCAAAACATCAGACAGCATCCTCTACACCAGTGGTTCCCAACCCTGTCCTGGAGGACCACCAGGCCAATCGGGTTTTCAGGATAGCTCTAATGAATATGCATGGAGCAGATTTGCATGCTTGTCATTTCCATTATATGCAAATCTTTCTCATGCATATTCATTAGGGCTAGCCTGACAACCCGATTGGCCTGGTGGTCCTACAGGACAGGGTTGGGGACCACTGATCTCCACAAAGCCTGCTCAACATTTTCTATAAAAGCCTAAGTAGTAGATTTTAAAACAAACTGGAGAAAATATTGCCTCACTCAATGTGTAATTACACTCTGGAATTTGTTGCCAGAGAATGTGGTGAAAGCAGTTAGCTTAGCAGGGTTTTAAAAAGGTTTGGACCTGGGGTGGGGGTGGGAAAATCTAAGCAGCATAAAATCTGTTTTACTCTTTGGGATCTTGCCAGGTACTTGTGACCTGAGTTGGTCAGTCTTGGAAACAGGATACTGGGCTTGATGGACCTTCTGTCTGTCCCAGCATGGCGACTCTTTTTGCTATGTAATAACCTGGGAGCCAAATGTTCAGATTTCAAAATGGGGGTTATAGTCCTATTTTCTAGAGCTTGACCACTCAGTTTTGAACTAGCTGAAAACGGGCTTCTCGGACGTTCTAAATGAATCCCAAACACTAGTTCCATTCCTTGCTTCTCTTGATTTATGGACTTTTCCTCTGGGAACCTGGCCAAATGTGGATGTGCAGGGAAGGAGCCTCGCCTGGAAATGAGCCTGCAGAAACGGCTGAAAATGCACCAGCAGCTGCAGTTTAGCAGGTGGTCCGCCCCGGGCGCCATGTCAGTGGGGATGCCAGCACCCCTCCCCCCTCGCACGTGCCCCCATCCCCCGTACCTCTAGTCGAAGATGTTGCTCATGGCGGTCAACCCCGTCGGGGTTGCGAGGAGCGCCTGTGGTTGACCGCCACAAGTAACAACTTCAATTGGAGGTACGGGGGAAGGGCTGCGTGGGAAGGGGCACCACCACCCCAGGTGCATCTCACCTTCTTTGCAACAGACCAAATCCTTAACGCTCCCCATCTCCTCCTCAACGCTTCCCACCTCTTCCCCCCCCACCCTTCTAAGATTGTTGCTCCCTCCACTCAACTAATATGCTTTGTTCCCTTCTCTTAAATTCAATGTATTCTCTTACCGTATACACTGTATATGCTCTGTATATAGTCCTTCCCTCACCTAAATAGTAAATGTAAACTATTTTGACTCTATGATTGCTTTGTTATGTTCTTCAATTTCAACCGCACTGTATGTAATTCATCTATCTGTTGTGAACCGCCTAGAACTCCCTGGGTATGGCGGTATGCAAAAATAAATTATTATTATTATTACTAGTCTTATAGCCCGTTACATTAACGGGTGCTAGAATATATGTGTGTGTGTCTGTCTTTATTTTTTTTTCTCTCTCCTTAGCCGCTTTCTGTATTTCTGTTTGTCTTTTTTTTTTTTTTCCTTGGCTGTCCACTACCACCCCTTGCCTGCTCCCCCTGTCCATTCTCCCTTCCTTTTACCTCCCTTGTTTCCTCCACCACCCCATCACTGCTCACCTTATCCAGTAGAAGCCCTTCTCCCTTTGTTTTACCTCCCCCTGTCCATCATCACCTCCTTCCTGCTCCCCCTGTCCAGCAGTAGGCCTGTCTTCATTTTTCTGCCCCCCTCCCTGTTCATCAGCACCTCTTCCCCTGTCCATCAACCCCTTTTCTGCCCCTCCATTTCCGTGTGTTGCAGCATTTCCCTCCCACCCCACTTCCCTGTGCAGTATTTCCCCCCCCATACCTTCCTCCTGATCTCCATGCCCTACTTATGTTAACGGCCTGCAACCGCCGACAGCTGCGACGGCCGACATCCGACTCGGGCCGCCGCGGCCGACATCCGCCACGGCCGTTATCCACCTCGGGGGGAGGGAGAGAGAGAGAGAGCTTTGCGCGCATGCGCACTCCTATCTGCGGTGCCCTACAGCTCACAGAAAACGGACGCATGCGATGGGAGTGCGCATGCGCGGCCTAGCGTTTTATTATATTAGATTATTATTCTCTATGCCACTGTCCATAGTGTCTTAAAATGCTAATGATCAGAGCTGAAATTTCACCTGTCCTGGCTGGGGGGGGGAGGGGCACACTGCACCCTTGCTCAGAAAGCTGGCGCCTTGCTTGTCGTTTTGATTCTGGTGAGAGAGCTTGGGGATGGAACTCCTTTCACCGGACACAAGTAAGTCTGAAGAGAGTGTGGTCAGCTGCGTTCTGAGCACAAAGCCAAACTGGGTGTCTTCGCATTGGATATCCAGAAAGAAATGACCAATGCTTCTTTATTTTTGGGAATGAGCAAATGCTCTGTTTGCCCAGTTGTCTCGGGGTCACCGATGGCAGCACTTCTGAGAGCCCGACCACAAAAGCAGAGCCGCAGGGTCTGGTATCCTGGTATAAATTCTGCTTTCTACTTTCGTACAGCTCTCTGGTAAGAAGCACGGAGAGAAACTAGAAACAGCACTGAGGATGCAATCAAATAGCTGAACAGAGGGCGTGCAGGCCAGGGGGTAAGAACATAAGAATTGCCGTACTGGGACAGATCAAAGATCCATAATGCCCAGAATCCTGTTTCCAACAGTGGCCAACCCAGGTCCCAAGCAGTAAAACAAATTTTAGGCTGCTTATGCTAGGAATAAGCAGTGGATTTCCCCAAGCCATCTCAATAATGGCCTATGGACGTCTCTTTTAGGAAATTATCCAAGCCTTTTTTAAACCCCGTTAAGCTAATTGATTTCACCACATTCTCTGGCAACAAATCCCAGAGTTTAATTACACATTATGTGAAGAAATATTTTCTCCGGTTTGTTTTAAATCTACTACTTAGTAGCTTCATCGCATGTCCCCCTAGTCCTAGTATTTTTTTTGGAAAGAGTGAACATCTACCCTTTCCACTCCACTTAAGCACCAAGCCTACATCAGTGGCAAAGCATAGCCAGAGTCTAAAGAGACAACTTGTAGGATGCAGTGAAGCCAAAAAAGCCTTGGAAGAGGAGAGGCCAAAGATGATATGTCTGACACAGAGGGAGTCTTGTAACAGAGTCCCGTATCGGGAAGAGAGAACAACATAGCACCTTTTTACTGCAGACTTCCAAATTTCAAAGAGAAAAGATGCCCATAATGAACCCTTTTGACAACCATAGTGGGTGTTCTTGATGCATTAGTTCAGTGGTTCCCAACCCTGTCCTGGGGGACCACCAGCCAGTCTGGTTTTCAGGATATCACTAATGAATATGCATGAGAGAGATTTGCATACCTGTCACTTCCATTATATGCAAATCTGTCTCATGCATATTGAGTAGGGATATCTAGAAAACCTGACTGGCTGATGGTCCCTCGGGAACCAACTAAACTAAACCACAAATGTAGAGCTCGGTACGGTTTACAGGAATTGATATAGAAAGGAACTCCAATGAAGAGTTGAAGGACTTAGTATAGAGAAAGTTTAGAGCAGGGGTCTCAAAGTCCCTCCTTGAGGGCCGCAATCCAGTCGGGATTTCAGGATTTCCCCAATGAATATGCATGAGATCTATTTGCATGCACTGCTTTCAATGCATATTCATTGGGGAAATCCTTTAAACCCGACTGGATTGCGGCCCTCAAGGAGGGACTTTGAGATCCCTGGTTTAGAGGGACTTAGTATATCGAAGAGGGAGGAGGTATTACATTTTAGAGAATAGCCAAGTTTTCAGATGTTTTCGGAAGAGTTGGAGGGAGCTCAGACTCCGAAGTGGGGCAGCAAAGCTATTCCACAGCTCAGTGATCCTGAAGGAGAGGGATATGCCTTTTAATGAGGGGAAGGATAGTTTGAATTTTTGAGTGGATCTGGTGGTATTGGAATTCGAGGAATTCCAAGATAGTGTAAAAAGGGGGGGGGGGGGGGGAAGGATGCCGTGTAGGATCTTGAAGGTTAGGCAGGCGCATTTGTAGTGAACCCTAGAGATTATTGGAAGCCAGCAAAGCTTAGACAGAAGCGGGGAGACATGGTCAAATTTACTTTTTGCGCAGATTAGTTTAGCTGCGGTATTCTGAACCACTGCATTAGTTGCTTTGAGCGTGGGCAAGAGTTTTCCAGATAATAATATGCATTATTTTCGAGAACCTGCCTAAAAAGCTTCCAAATCAGTCTACAAGTCCTGGAACACTGCATTGACGTTTTACGCTAATTCGTTCTGGGTACGTTGTTATTTACCTCGACGGTTGGCTTTAGAAATGACCCTCCGTGTAGTAGACCACTAGTATTATTTATTATTTCTAAAGCGCTGAAAAGCGTACGTTTTTTTTCAGTTCAAAGATTTTATCGATTTTAATATACAGCAAGAACAGGAAGTGTTAACAAGGCATGACACAAAATAAGGAATCTCAGAATGTTGATTAACATTACGATTGAACCACGCCTGTCCAGTTCTGAATTGCAAACTTATTACAAACTGCCTCTGCATCAACAGTATCGCGGGATACAACTAAGATACTGCCTGAAAGCTCTTTTTCGGATATAGGGCACTTAAAACATACCCCTGATTTGCCTTCACAGACATCATTAATCAATAAGCGCTGTACATTTTAACATACAATAAGACGGTCCCTGCTCAGAAGAGCTTACAATCTAATTTGGACAGGGCATTTCGAGGTTGGGGAGATTATAGTGGGTCTAGGTATCTGACAGCTGTGAGTGGGAGTTAGGAGTTGAAAATAGAGAATGACACGGTGAGAAAATTCATCACCGTTCCCGTCCCCGCGGATAACCGCTGGAAACCATCTTCATGTCATTCTTTAAGGAGAGAGGGAAGAATCAAAGTATGAATGGCCAGAACCACTGACCCGCAAGCTTTGCTTTGAAAAATGCTGATGTAGAAGGATTGAGATTGAAATAGACACTAGAAAATGACATGGGATTATTTCCCGCGGTTATCCGCGGGGACGGGAACAGTGATGAATTTTCTCACCGTGCCATTCTCTAGTTGAAAACAGATTCAAAAAAGTGGACTTTTAGCTTGGATTTGAACATGGGAGGTTCTGCACTAGGGAACTCCTTGGCGAAGCTGGTCTTCTGTGTCGGAGCCTCCAGGCTCCTTTTGTGTTAAGTGAATCCCCCCCTCTCTCTCTTTCCTGTGGGTGCTGTAAATCTCTGCATGAGTCACTCCTGATCCATGAGGAGCTCTTTGTGAAGCTTAATAGGTACAAAGGGTCTTTCTTGAAATGCTAGTGTTGTCCCTATGGTAACATCTTTCCGGGATGGCAGCATCATTACAGCAGCTATGAAAAGCCACTGGTGGCTGGGGGAGAAGTTTGCTTGCTGAGCTAATATCTACAGACAGGTCTTATGTGGTTTCGAAAGGTACTGCCACCTGGAAGAAAAACATTTCTGTGGCGGTCTCGGGTAAATATTGACGCATCATATTGAAAAAGGCTTTAACAAGTTTTCAGGTGCTTTCTCATAGTGGGCCCTGGCTCGAGAAACATTGTGAGATATATATGTTTAACCTGTAACTCGTTCTGAGGTTTTTGGGGGAGAACAGAATAGAAAATGAATTAAATAGATCAATCGGTAAATAAAAATGGCTCCAGAAAAAGGAGGACAGGTGGAGAGAGACATCTGGGTTGAAAGCAATGGAAGTAAAACCTGGATATCTGAATCCGTCCTCCTTTTCTGGAGCCATATGTTAACCCTAAGCTTGAGTCTAAAAGGAACATATTCTTAAGAGCATAAGACTAGCCTTACTGGGTCAGACCAATGGCCTATCAAGCTCAGTTGCCCGTTCTCACAGTGGCCAATCCAGGTCACTAGTACCTGGCTAAAACCCAAGGAGTAGCAACATTCCATATAGAACTCCAAAGAATAGCAAGATTCCGGAACCCCAATGAGAGCAAAATTCCAGAGCTGAGATTGTGATGTCATAATGCCTCATTCCACAGTGCCTCAGAGCCAACCTCATCAGTGATGTCACAATGGCTTAATTGTCCTATACTTGGCTCATATAAGAACATAAGAACAGCCACACCGGGTCAGACCAATGGTCCATCAAGCCCAGTAGCCTGTTCTCACGATGGCCAATCCAGGTCACTAGTACCTGGCCAAAACCCAAGGAGTAGCAATATTCCATGCTATCAATACAGGGCAAGCAGTGGCTTCCCCCTTGTCTTTCTCAATAACAGACTATGGACTTTTCCTCCAGGAACTTGTCCAAACCTTTCTTAAAATTAACTATGCTCTTACCACAACCTCTGGCAATGCGTTCCAGAGCTTAACTATTCTCTGAGTGAAAAAAATTTCCTCCAATTGGTTTTAAAAGTATTTCCCTGTAACTTCATCGAGTGTCCCCCTAGTCTTTGTAATTTTTGACGGAGTGAAAAATCGATCCACTTGTACCCGTTCTACTCCACTCAGCATTTTGTAGACTTCCACTTTATCTGAAAATGGTTCTCCACTGGAACAGCCTTATAGATCAGACATAATGATGCAAATTAAATTCGAGCTGCGGAGTTTCAGGGACAAATTTCTTCGTGTCAGTAATCAACTGACCCCCTTTTTAATCAAGCTGCGGGACCGAGCAACCGATAGGAATAGATTGGGCAGCTCAGCAGCACGGCTTGAGACAAGTCGCTGCGGTCTGTCTTAACTGCCTCCTCTGTTATTTTTTTAACTGATTTTCTGTAAATCTATACTTGTGGCCAGTACAGGAACTACCTGAGGGCAGGGACTTTCTTGGTCAAATCCTGCTATAAACTGCCTTTAGCATTATTTGGAAAAAGAAGGCTAAAATCCAAAGTACTCTTCTTAGAGCCTTACATTGATTTGTTTTATGTAATGATGTGTTTTTATGTTTTTGTAATGCTGTATAACCTGCTGAGAGAAGGAAGTACTTCCTGGATTGACACAATATAAATGATGATGAAATAAATTAAAAAAATAAAAATCTGCTCTTTCCGGCTATCTAGGACCAGTTTATATGCAGAGGTGAAAAAACACTAGCCCGTAACATCAGGCATTCTTGGATTACAGGGTTCAGCCTCTCCGGGACAGGGAAGCTGCAGATTCCACTTCTCTGACTCAGCAGATGTAGCTGGGGATTATGGGAATTTATGTAAGCCAGATCTGCCTGTCATCCCTCCTCTGCAGAAAGGAAAGAGGGAAATAAAGAGGAATCGGGTGTGTAAAAGTTTTCTTTAGCACTTCTCCGGTCTACTGGCACCTGTGTTCTGATGTTGGGATATAATGTGGCTTTTTCTGTGTTTGTAAGTGTCCCTCAGCTGTTCTATAGTTAAAGTGCGTGGATCACAGGCCCACCCTGAAGGAAAATATGGACCCATGGCCAGGCCCACCCTGTTCTGCCCACAGCCCCACCCCCGGACAGCATCCGCACATGCCTGGCTGCGACGCAATGACGTCACCAGGGCCGGATTTTCCTATAGGCTAACTAGGCTTCAGCCTAGGGCCTCAAGATCAAGAGGGGCCTACATTCAAATTGTTAGCAAAATTAAAATTACACTATTCTAAAAACAGTGAACACTAAAACACTGAACCGAAAATAAGGAGAAACTCTACGCTTCGGGATCAGAACCGGCTCCGGCCGCAATGGGGCGCTGACTCAGCTTCTCTCTTTCTTTTTCTCGCCCTGGGAGGAGGATCGGGGAGGGAAAGACGTCAGTCCGGAAACAGCTGGGCAAAGCCCAGCCCCACTGGGAGAGAGGCAAATCGTGGATCCGTCAGGACAGGGCGGCCCAGACTGGCATCGGGGGTGGGGGTGGGGGTTTCAGGCAGGCAGGATGGCATGGGGGGGTGTTCAATGGAAGGGGGATGGGAGGCAAGCGGACATCGGAGGGGGGAGGGGAGGTGAGGAAGGACGCACTGGGGGCACTATGGATATAGGAAGGGGCAATGTTGTGTGTTATGTTTGATTAGTTATTGTTACAAGTACTATATATGGTGCTGAGAATAAATGTCCAAATAAGTGTTCTCGACGTTTTTTTATTTATTATCCATGTCACATTTTTTATAAAGGTTAGTATCAATAACAACATGTTTCATTTAACATATTGATATATATCACAGTAATGATGTATTTTATATAATAATAATAATAATAACTTTATTTTTCTATACCGCCATAGTCAGGTGACTTCTAGGCGGTTCACACTGTAAGAAGGCTGGACATTCAGCGAATAACAAGGTCACAATACAATACAATAAGTCAACATACAATACAAGACAAAACAATACAATACAGTACGATACAATACAATGAGTGTATACAACACAGTACAATATAATACAACGAGTCTAAATATACTACAATACAATAAGTCTAAAGACAACACCATACATAAGTCTAATACAGTATCGTACAATGAGTCTAAATATAATACAATAGTGAAGAGGGGAAAGTTAACAGATTGGGGTTCAATGGGTAATGAGAGGTGAAAGGGCCTCATAAGTGGAATAGCCTAGTAGGGCCTCTTTTCATCTAAATCCGGCCCTGGACGTCACGCACGTTGCATCCTTTCCTTCCCAGCGCAGTTTTCACGGGAAGCTTTTCAAAACCCGGGCAAAGTGCCAGGTTGTGAAAAGCCGTTCAGACCCCCGGACATGTCCTCGAAAAGGAGGTCATGTCCAGGGAAATCCAAACGTCTGGTAACCCTAATTCGCTTCTTCTTGTTACCAGATGTACCTGGACGCGTCCTCTTTGTAGAGGACTGTCCGGATGTCCAGATGGATTTTGAAAACCCAGCAGTTTGTCCTGGTTTTGGAAGGCCCCGGCTGTGACAAGAGCTCGGGACCGTGTCTGGAGGGCCTCCGCGCATGCACAAATTTGATGCGATGACATCATGCACATGTGTGTGACATTGCATCGCATCCATGCATGCTTGGAGACCCTCTAGACCAGGTCTGCCCGAGTCCGGTCCTCGAGATCTTCTGGCAGGCCAGGTTTTTAGGATCTCCACAATGAATATGCACGAGAGAGATCAATTGGCCTGCACTGCCTTCTTGGTATGCAAATCTTTCTCATGCATATTCATTGTGGATATCCTGAAAACCTGGCCTGCCAGTAGCTCTCGAGGACCGGACTTGGGCAGCCCTGATCTAGACCAGGGATCTCAAAGTCCCTCCTTGTGGGCCGCAATCCAGTCAGGTTTTCGGGATTTCCCCAATGAATAGGCATTGAAAGCAGTGCCTGCACATAGATCTCATGCATATTCATTGGGGAAATCCTGAAAACCCGACTGGATTGCGGCCCTCGAGGACCGGAGTTGCCCACCCCTGTTCTAGAATCTTGTTACTCTAGAGCAGGGGTGTCCAATGTCGGTCCTCGAGGGCCGCAGTCCAGTCGGGTTTTCAGGATTTCCCCAATGAATATGCATGAGATCTATTAGCATACAATGAAAGCAGTGCATGCAAATAGACCTCATGTATATTCATTGGGGAAATCCTGAAAATCCGACTGGACTGCGGCCCTCGAGGACCGACATTGGACACCCCTGCTCTAGAGATTCCAGAATCTTGCTATTCTTTGGGATTCTGTATGGAATGTTGCTACTCCTTGGGTTTCGGCCAGGTATTAGGGACCTGGATTGGCCAGCATGAGAACGGGCTACTGGGCTTGATGAACATTGGTCTGACCCAGTAAGGCTATTCTTATGTTCAGGGGTCTCAAAGTCCCTCCTCAAGGGCCGCAATCCAGTCGGGTTTTCGGGATTTCCCCAATGAATATGCATTGAAAGCAGTGCATACGCATAGATCTCATGCATATTCATTGGGGAAGTCCTGAAAACCCGACTGGATTGCGGCCCTCAAGGAGGGACTTTGAGACCCCTGCTCTAGACGTAGCCCCGAGCTCAGGAAAGAAGAGACGAGGTTTTTTGGGGGTGGGGCTGGGGACGGGGTCACATGTCCTTTTTTTTGCTTCAACATATCTGATAACTCTACCTCTCACTTCCTGTCCCTCTCATTCAGCGGTTAATGGGCCACATATTGAAAAGGACTTAAAGCAGGCACCACTCTAGAGATAAGGCATTTCCAGCAGTGCTATATACAGTATATGCCACAGAAAATTTGTACAGTTCTGTCAGATAAAGCCAGAACGAAGCACGGGCAGCCTGCTTAAATCTAGAGATAAAAGCAGAAAAGTTGCCCCAGTTGATCTGCTTATCTACTGGGATCCCTGGATGAACCGGAAGGCTTTCCTATCCACATAGCTTCAGTACTCCAATGTCAGCTCTGACCATCTGAGGGAAGCCTTCCAGGTCGGCTTCGGCAGAGGGGGCATGCCCGGCTGGATGGCCCTAAAGGGAGCGAGTGCGGCCCTGAAGGGACCAAGTAAGGGAGAGAGGGGACGTCATGGGAGAGTCATGAATTTGGGATTGTGGAGGGGATATTTGTGAAGGGGAGACAGGGGTTTTGTTGATCCTTGCTCCGAATTATTTGTGTGTGTAAAATAACAATTGTACAAAATATCGTTTCTTTTTTTTACTTTTAATAAAATAAGTTCAATACAAAATCATAACTACTTGATACTTGTGCAGATGGGATCAGATGGTTTGTGGAGATGGAGACCGAGCTCGCAGGGACGGGGCGTGGACAGGGACCGAGCCCGAGCTCGCAGGGATGGCACTGGGATGGGGTAGAGATGGGGACTGAGCTCGCGGGCATGGGTGGGGAATAGAGCTGGAGGGTATAGGGACACATTTTTTTCCCGTGCCATTCTCTAATCTATCCAGATGGCAGCTGAATAACCATGCTCTCTGTATAGCAGTGACAATCACCACTACCTGGCTATAGTCAATGCTGCCACTTCTACCAGCCGCAGTAGTGAATATTCATAAAATATTTAAACACCACAGCTTGGATTAAAAAAAAAAAAGATGTTGTTTACTCCTGCAAAAGAACCTTTTACTCCCCATGCTTGCTGGTGGCCTTTCTCGCTGGCATCTCTCTTCTCTGCCAGTTTCAGTCTGAATGGGGTAAGCGCCGTGGCCCTGCGGAATCGCCAGATTTCAGTCTTCGCAGCTGAAGGTCGACCGGTAACCGAGTGCCACCTCTTCAGCTGAGATGGAGGAGCAAATTAGGGTTCTGCAAGACTTAAAATGTTTCAGAAGGTCTCTGAAAACATCTCTGTTCAAAGAAGTATTTAATTCTCGATTCCTTTCATTGTGTCTATCCTTTTTATAGTTTGTTTGTTTTTTTGTAGATTCAATATCATTTTTGTAACATTTATTTTTGTATAATTGTAATGTTTTAAATAGGTGTAAATGTAGAAATGTTTTGATACAGCGGAATATAAATGGATAAATAATGTGTGTGTGGGAGGGGGGAAGAGGAGGAGGATCGATAGGTGGGAAGAATCATATTCAGGATGGTAGACATGCAGGGTCCAGAACATTGTCCTCCAAATCTTAATCCTCCACTTTAATTAAAAGTGCTACCGATTGGCTGATTTTCAAACGGCATCACGGCTTCACTGGGAGTAACCCCCAAGAGATCTGATTCGCCCATGACGTCATGTGACATGAAGTGACATTAGGCGAATAAGGTATGAACGTTTTAGGTTAGAAGCACTTACAGGCCATGGACCTGGGGGGCTGCCGCGGGAGCGGACTGCCTGGCACAATGGACCCCTGGTCTGACCCGGCAGGGGCAATGCTTATGTTCTTATGGATGTGTATGATGTCACTGGTGAGACTCTTGCCAAGACGGCGGCTCTCACTAGACCAGATGCCCACTGGGTAGGGTTACCAGTTTTTGTTTGGAGAAACCCGGACACATGGTCCCGTCCCATTCGGCCCCCTAGCCACGCCCTTGCGAGGCCTCGTGTTTGTTTTCCGACCTCTGGGCTGCGTCTGGAGGGTCTCCGCTCATGCGCCCTCCAGACGTGGCCGGAAGGTCAGGGCTTTCCGAAACCTGGAAAAACTACCGGGTTTTAGAAAGTCCATCCTGGCAACCAGACGGTCCTCTAAAAGGAGGACATGTCCGGGTTTTCCTACCTCTGTGTATATTCCTAGGTTGCAGGGCCTAGCGAATCTCGAAGCCTAGCTATAGACACAGCAAAGGGGCTCATGTAGGAGTTAAGCACCTAAAGGTGAAGACTTTTGAATGGCAAATATTTCTCATACCGTTCAATGAGTGGGTAATTCATCTTGGTTTTTCCCCTCATGTACAATCAGATTTTGGATTGCTGTGCAGTGTCGCAGTTCTTGGGTAGAATGGGCCTTCTCCATGTAAAGATTGAACCTGAAGTCTTGGGTGTCAGGTCAAAAGCGCGCCCAGACAATTGAGCGCAGTGCGGGGCTGCGCTTCGCAGAAAATTAATGTTTTTAGGGCTTCGACGGGGTGGGGGGGGGGTGTGGGGGTGGAACCCCCCCACTATACTTAATAGAGATTGCGCCGCGTTGTGGGGGTGTTGTGGGGGGTTTGGGGGGTTGTAACCCCCCACATTTTACTGAAAATTTCACTTTTTCCTTGTTTTTAGGGAAAAAGTTAAGTTTACAGTAAAATGTGGACGGTTACAACCCCCCAAACCCCCCATAACGCCGGCGCGATCTCTATTAAGTAAACTGGGGGGGGGGCTCCCCAACAAAATTCCCCCGTCGGATCCCCTAAGAACTGTAATTTTCTTCGGCGCGCGCCTCCGTCTTGCGCTCAGTTGTCGGCGGGCGCCTTTGTCTTTCGCGGGGTTGTCTATGAACCGAAGTCTTGGGCCTGGCCCCAGGCAATTCAGAACAGGACATGGTGTGTCTGAAGCTGAAGACTCCCTGTGGAGTTTGGAACGGATCCCACAGCTGTGAAGGGAAGTCTCCATGGCGGCCAGCAGCGCATGCAGACTCACTGAGGTTGCTCCAAGCATTTGCCTTTATAAAGGGAACAGTGTATTGACCCTGTTTCTCGTTCATTTAATTTTTTTTATTTCATTTCGTTTTCTATCCCCAGGGAGCTCAGAACGGGTTACAGGTTCAATTTTACGATACAGGGTTGTGTCCTAATTCTGTACGTACTAGGGGTCAGATACCAATAAACCTAAAATAGAGTTCAGAGGTTAAAGTTTGCCCTAGTTATTCTCAACAGTGTTAAGTTTTTCAATGCAAGTTTTCTGTTCTAACTAGACGCACCTTACGGATCTAATACCAATATAGTGTTTTTCACTGCGTCGGTCCCCGGGAGTGGAACCATCGTTCCAGGATACGTTCGCCAGCAGCAAAATGCGCAGACCTTTAGGAAACGGCTGAAAAGAGGTCTGTTCTGCGAAATGAAATATAGGGTTTGAGTTTGGCTGAGGGAGAAGGAGTGATGACTCTTTGAGTGCTGGTCACGGAGGTGTTTGGTTTATTGATGTCTGTTAATTGAGGTATCTTGTGTGACTTATGGAATCTTATATTTTGAAGTAGGTGTGGGTTTGGCCAGTTTTGGCCTGAAATGAAATTTGTCGTTGATGCGACGTGTTATATGTTATGGGGTTTTAGACGTATCTAAAACCAGCTTAGGCCTTTCCCCTGCCTCTAAACACATAGAGCGAAAAGAGTCGTTTTTAGAGGAGGGGAAAGGGCGGGAGGTGGGCCGACCTACACTTAGTCGTACAGCAGGTATAACCAAAGATTTATGTTTAAATGAATTTTATTATTCCAGAAGTAAGAAGCAAATACAAACAGTAGTACCATTCAGGAAATAACATTTTCAGCAATATAATCAGTTCCCCTCCCATCCCCCCTCCCCTCCCCAAGAATCCATGGCCAGTCCAACAGCTGAGAGTGGGAATAAAATCTTAAAGATTGAAAAGTCTACTGCGAGCACGCGGTGTGAGGTCCTGCCAGAAGTGCTCCCACACCTGACAAAATTTGCGACCCGGGCCAAGAGTCAAGTCTCCCACCATGCGTCTCTCCAGTGTTGCGTGCACTATCATTAGGGATCTCCATTGTGCATATGATGGGGGATCACAGGAGAGCCAGTTGGTGAGGATGGCTTTTTTCCCCATCAAAAGGGCTCTGGAGATAAATGCTGACATTCCCCTGGCTTTGGGCGAGGCTATATTATAAAATCCAAATAATGCCCTCGGTTGCGGAAGCCAGCGCCTTCCCAAAAGCGATGTGGTATATAGGCCCAGATGTCTCCAAAACTGTTGGATTGCGGGGCAGGCCCAAAACATGTGACTCAAAGATGCGTGAGCCTGATTGTATTTCGGGCAAGAATGCGACGCAGTAATCCCCATCCGGGCTGCACGTTCCGGTGGAATGTAAAGTCTAAGAGCAATGTTCAATAACCAAAGATTTAAGCAGGTCGCCTAGTCGGCACTTATACATTTTGACTTAGACCAAGTCAAAAGAGGTATAAGTGCCGAAAAAGGGGCCGCTGGGCTGATCGCGCTGCCGCGATCAGCTCAGCGGCCCCGGCAACCTGCCTACCACCGTCACCAACGATCACGGCAGGAGATGGCTCATCTCCCCTGCCACGATAGCGATACCACCAAGTGCCGCCAAACGCGGCACTTGGGATCGCTGTCGCGGCAGGAGAGATGAGCCATCTTTCCTGCCGCGATCGTTGCTGGGGGGTGGGGGAGGGGGTGTTGTTTTTGACAGACAGCGGTTACAGAATCCAGCTTTTAGGTGAAGGACTGGCTCCTCCTTTGCCTAAAAGGCCTTGCTTTGGGCGTTTGGGACTTAGGCTTTTTTTTGGTTTATTATATATCTTAAGTGTAGACGTAGTGGTGATCTGGGCATTTAAACAGCTGAACGTAGAGGCAGGAAAGGACGTTTTTTTTGAGAATGGACATTTTCCATGCTTCTACTTTCAACGTTTAGGGCCTTAGGCTAAAGGGGGACTTAGACGTTTTTTTTTATTATGCCCCTCCGCATGTTCTACGTATTTTGATTTGATATGTTAAGTAGGTAATTTGTTATAGTGTGTCTCTGAAGTGTTTTGTACGATAAATGTAAATCTTTTATGTAACTCGCCCTGGATGAGTGCGGGTGAGAAATTAACAAACAAACCAAAACATGTACAGTTAAAGGTTAAATTTCTCCTAGTTACAGTGGAAGATGTTTCAATACCAGGTTTTTTTCCCTAACATCTGCCTCTTCTTACTGTATTTTTTTTTTTAATCATCTTTATTCAGTTCCACCAAAAAACAGTAACAAATAGGCCAAGACTGCCAAATAACAATGAAAGTCTACAAAATTCAAACTGAATCAGTTCAAAATAGATCAAAGCAGCTGATACTTTATAAAACACAAATGGTAAGCACCCCACTAATCCCTTCCCCCCCCCCCCGCCCTTCTTACTGTACACTTCTCCCTCTGTATTCACGGTTTCAGCAATCATGGTTTCGATTATTCACAGTTTTTAGCTTGCTGGCTCCTCCCCCCAAATTACGTCAGCTTGCATAGAGAAATCGCTGATTCCAAGCGTTAACAAGGAAAATCGCTGATTCCCGGCACTTTGTTCACCGTGTTTTGCCTCTCCTTCAGGAACAGGCCAGGTCTCCCACCATGCTAGTCACGGTTTCACCATATTCATGATGGTTTTTAATAGAAAACCGCAAATAACATATGAAAAAGTTATTTGCGTTTTTTCTGTCATCACGGGTCTGTAGGTAGGCATTAGCCCTGTCACAGCCAATAGGGAGGGAGAAGTGTATTTTAAAAACAATGCTCCAAATTCTCCAGATGATATAGAACAGGAGTAGGGAACTCCGGTCCTCGAGAGCCGTATTCCAGTCGGGTTTTCAGGATTTCCTCCATGAATATGCATATTCATTGGGGAAATCCTGAAAACCCGACTGGAATACGGCTCTCGAGGACCGGAGATCCCTGCCCCTGATATAGAACTATAAAACATGCTAGCAGCAAAAGACCACCCAGCCTATGCTACTGCTCTTCAATGGAGTGGCCTAGTTATAGATTGGAGGCGTGGCTTAGTGATTAGAGCTGCTGCCTCAGCCCCCTGAGGATGTGGGTTCAATTCCAGCACCGCTCCTTTTTTTTTTTTTTTTTAAAGAACCCCCGTGAGAGCAATTTTCCAGGAAATGGGTAATTTAAAAATAGTAGAAAATCCAAGTCAATCTCATAATACAAATTGAACATTCCCTCCAGAAGGCCTTGTGTGTTCACGGAGTGTAAGAGAAGAGAAAAAAAAGACCTCGAGAACAGGCACAAAATCTCCAGTACTTTAGTATGTAGGAAGCGGGTTGGGCCGAGAACTTTTCAGCCCCCCCTCAGACTCCTGTTTGTGCCCAAACATCTTTTCCAACATCATTTGGTCACAAAACCCTCCACTGACCTTTAGCATCTAAAATTTTTTTTTAAAAGACTCTTACTGAAGGAGAGCACATTGGCTAGGTAGGCATTAGCCAGCTCCTGGGCATTTGATGCTGACAGAATATCAACCCCTCAGTGTTTAAAACCCAGTGGTGTAGTTAAGGGGGTGGTGATGGGTGCAGACCGCCCTGAGCGCCGAGTTGGTGGGAGCACTGGCTCCACTCCACCGCGCCATCCCTCCCCCCACCCCCACCCCCACCTCTGCATTATTTTTGCTAGGGTGAGCAACTTCTGGCTGTTGCTTGTGCCAGCTTGGTTCCCCTCTGAATCGTTTCCGGGTCACAGGGCCACAATCCAGTCGGGTTTTCAGGATTTCATTGGGGGAAATCCTGAAAATCCGACCTGGCGAGGGCCGAGGTTGGACACTTCTGCTCTAAGGGTCTGTGTGGGAATTAAGTACATAAGAATGGCCGCTGCTGGATCAGACCAGTGGTCCATCGTGCCCAGCAGTCCGTTCATGCGGCGGCCCTTGGTCAAAGACCAGCGCCCTAAATGAGACTAGCCTTATCTGCGTACGTTCTGGTTCAGCAGGAACTTGTCTAACTTTGTCTTGAATCCCTGGAGGGTGTTTTCCCCTATTTGAATCCCTGGAGGGTGTTTTCTCCTATGACAGCCTGCAGAAGAGCGTTCCAGTTTTCCACCACTCTCTGGGTGAAGAAGAACTTCCTTACGTTCGTCCGTAATCTATCCCTTTTCAACTTTAGAGAGTGCCCTCTTATTCTTCCTACCTTGGAGAGGGTGAACAACCTGTCTTTATCTACTAAGTCTATTCCCTTCATTATCTTGAATGTTTCGATCATGTCCCCTTCTCAATCTCCTCTTTTCAAGGGAGAAGAGGCCCAGTTTCTCTAATCTTTCACTATATGGCAACTCCTCCAGTCCCTTAAACATCATAGACGCCCTTCTCTGGACCCTTTCAAGTAGTACCGTGTCCTTCTTCATGTACGGCGACCAGTGCGTGTGTCCACTCAAAGTAAGATAAATCACAGCTGGGCTAATTTACGGCCCTCCATCCTCCCTTTTACAAAATGCGGAAGCGGTTTTTAGCGCAGGCCGGCATGCTGAATGCTCTGCTCTGCTCCTGACATAGAGTTCCTATAAGCATCGGGAGCAGCACAGAGAATTCAATGCGCCAGCCTGTGCTAAAAACCGCATCCACGGTTTTGTAAAAGGGGGAGGGATTAGGTTTTTTTGCATCATTTATTATGTTATTAACCTGCTTGTATCATTGATGTGTATTTTTCAGGTAGAATGTATTTGGGTAGAGGGTTGGGCAGTCTGAGGGTGGAAGCTTTAATCATACATTTCTGGCATTTTCTCTACTATAGTTAAACCTGTTCTCAGCAGATTCTGAGTACAGAATGTGTATGTTATGTATGTTTAGCTGAGGGATAGATGGAGTTGTGGTTCTTGGCTGAAGGACCTCAGTCTTTTGCTTTCTGGTGTCCTCTAGTGGTAGCTCTGGCATATTACACTGTCTGGGTGGAGAAGACTCGGGCTCGATTAATAATTTACCTGGAACAAATCAACAAGTGAAATATGAAAAAGTCAGCATAAAGATGTGTGTGATCCTCTCTCCTAGATCCAAAGTCGCTCAATATTCTCATTCAGTCCATGATCATTTCCACTCTAGATTATTGTCATTCTCTTACCGGGGAATAACTCAAAAAGAGATTAGATTACAGCTCATACAAAACTCTGCAATAAAAATCATCTTTAACGCTAAGATCTGTGATCATGTTACCCCACTGGTTACGTATCACCCACAGAATTGCATTCAAAATTCTTTTCCTCACTTTCACAGTCCAAACACCCCTTGATCTATCTCATTCCCTTCGTTCATCAGAGCGGCATCTTCTAGCACTCCCCTCGGTTCAACAATTACCGTATTTTTCCTTCATAAGACGCACTTCCTCCCCCCCCCCCAAAAAAAAAAAAAAAGTGGGTGGAAATAAGAGTGCGTCTTATGGAGCGAATATAACAAAAAACAAACCCCGGTATCTTTTGTATAATCCCGGCGGTCCAGTGTGCTTTCCGTGCTCCTGCGTCGCCGAACGGCTTGCCTCCTGATCTGTACCCCTGCTCTCTTCCGGCAGCGGCAGAGCGGCGCACGAGGCAGGTGCGTGCGTTTTGCGTGCCTGCCTGGTCCCACGTTGCTTCCTGAATGGCTGCCATCAGTTCTCACGGGACTCGTGAGAACTGATGGCAGTCATTCAGAGAACGGCGTGGGAGGCACTAATATATGATACTAATATTTTTTTTAAAAATTCTTTTTATTATTGTAAATTTTTCACAATGTTCACCGCTTCGGTATTGAAAGCTAAAAGAAACTTGAAGCTAAACATGAAACAAAAATAAAAACGATGAAACTGAAAATAAGCCCAAATTCTGCAAAGATGTCTTAATATTCCTACTTTTCTTCCTATATGTGAAACGTCTATTTTATTTTAATTGCTCCCATGTTTCTTAATCTTTGCAGGCATTTTGTAGATTACAGTTTCAAGTTTCAAGTTTCAAGTTTATTATGGGACTTGATAAATCGCTTAATCGGATATTCTAAGCGATTTACATTTAAAATTTACAATATAAAATCAAAGAACAATAACAATGCAACATAATAATACATACAATTTAAATAATGGCTAAAATATTCTAAATGCAACATAATAATACATACAATTTAAATAATGGCTAAAATATTCTAAATTTAAACAATGTTAAACACTAGGAAAGGAAGGGTGAAATATAATTTTAAAGTAAAGAAAAAACAATAAGGGCAAGTATAAAAAGAATATACAGTAGTTAAAACATGTTCAACCAAATAAATAATTCATGAAATATAAAATTATGTAGAAAAGGCATCTTTAAAAAGGAAAGTTTTTAACTCAGTTTTAAATTTTCCAAGGTCTTTCTCCTCTCGTAAAGAAATAGGGAGGGCGTTCCATGTTTGAGGTGCCGTACAAGAAAAAATAAGTTGTCTTCTTGTATTAATAATTTTTAAGGATGGGATCGTTAGCAGATTTTGATCGCTAGAACGTAAAATTCTCTTTGCAGAATATGGAATCAGTAATCTATATAAAAAAGCAGGGGTCTTATTAATCAAAGTTTTAAAGATAATTACACATAACTTATAAGTGATTCTGTAATTAACAGGAAGCCAATGAGCCTCTTTGAGAAGTGGTGTTACATGATCAAATTTCTTGGAATTATTTATTAATTTTATTGCTGTGTTCGGTATAATTTGTAATCGTTTTATTTCATATTGTGCAATTCCTTTGAATAAAGAGTTGCAGTAATCAAGTTTAGAAATCACCAAAGAGTGAATCAATACAGTGAGTGATTTAGCACAGAGGAATTTCGAGATAGAACGAATTTTACGTAATCTATAAAAGGTGATTTTCACAATGTTGCTGATATGATCATGGAAATTTAATTTATCAAGGGTAGAATGATTTTTGAGTCTGCAGAGAATAAGGAAATCGTAACTAGGCCATCATCTTGCTGTAAAACGGTGACAGGACCTGTGACAATAGAAAGAAGTTGATGGGTCTCGCAAAATCTACACCTTGGATCCTATTTGTGGACTTGAGCTGAAGTTAAGCTATAGTTTTCTTTATGTGATAGAAGATATTATGATTATTACTATTTCTTTATACACGTCTCCCTCCGTGTTCGCGGTTTCCGCATTCACGGTTTCGATTATTCACGGTTTTTAGCTTGCTGGCTCCTCCCCCCAAATTGCATCATTTTGCGTAGAGAAATTGCTGATTCCAAGCGTTTACAGAGAAAATCGCTGATTCCCGGCACTTTCTTCACCATGTTTTGCCTCTCCTTCAGGCCAGGTCTCCCACCGTGTTATTCGCGGTTTCACCATATTCACAATAACATAAGAAAAAGTTATTCACAGTTTTTCTGTATTTGCAGTTCTGTTAATCCCGTGTCACCGCATATTCGGAGGGAGAAGTGTATTTCCATTTTCTTCGACTAGGAAGCTGTAATTAGGAATTGAATATTTCATTTATTGGCTTATCTTCATCTTTCTGTACAAGTGGATACTTGATTTGTAATTTGAAAATTGATAAATAATAATAAAGCCATGGAGGGAAGAGCCTGCCTAACCTGCGCACTGAATCTGTGCGTAGGTTACTCAGTTGTAAAAGGGGAGAATTTGCATACTTTCCCTCTGAAAATTATCCAGTTAAAATATCCCGACAGTTGCATCTGTTATTTGGCACATGCGCATTTTTCCAAAAAAAAATCTCACGTGCGTGCTTTTGAAATGTTCCACGTGTTTGTTCCAAAATCGAACCCCCTTCCCCAGCTCTGTTCACAGGAGTGCTCCTGGGGGTTGTGAACTAGAGGGCACGAAAGGGTACTTTGCCCACAGGGTACAGCATGACTCATCGATGGCAATTGGGAAATTCTTATAATGTTGCTGAATTGGATAAACACCGGAGTCATAGCCCTGCAAGATACCTGGAGGACGAGATTGCGATCACCTGGGACGTTCCCATTTCACCAAACAACTGGCCGTAGTGGTAAGAGAGGCAAACAAGAGAATAATAGTCATGCTAAATAATTATTCTGTGGATTGAGTGGAGAGAGAGATGTGACAGAAGGATACCAAAATAATTTCCATAGGGATTGGTGGCTGCAGAAAAGAGAAAGGGGTTTGGGAGTTGTATACTGCTTTTCTGTAGTTATATAGTTCAAGTTCAAGTTCACGTTTATTTGATTAATCGCCTATATAAGAAATTCTAAGCGATGTACAGTTAAAACAAATTAAGGGAAGACTAACTGTCTAATTATTAAAAAGTTAAAAAAACGTATAACAAATTGTTAACAGCTTATATAAAAGAAACAAGTTTAAATAAAAAACATATATCTCGTTAAAAGCACGTAAAACAATAATAACCTGCAATTTATCGAAAACACTGTACTTTTAGTTTTATGGCAAACATGACTAAGCGGGAAGGAGGGAAAAGTTACAAATTTTGCTCAGAAAGAAGTGAAAAACATGTAATGGAAAAAAACAAAAGGATGGGGGTAAGAAGGAAGAAAAATCAAAGGACTAACTAATTAATCAGTAAATGCGTCCTTGAATAAAAAAGTCTTTCATTGTTTTTTAAAAGAAATAAGATCTTTGTCCTTTCTAATAAATAGAGGTAGAGAGTTCCAGAGTTGGGGGGCTAAAACAGAGAACATATCGTTTCTCCTTGTTCCCACTATTTTTAGAGAGGGGATAGATAATAAATATTGTTGCGAAGATCGAAGGGGTCGAGTTGAATGATAAGGAATAATCATTCTTGATATGAATTGGGGCGTATTAAATAACAGTACCTTAAAGACTAAAAGCGCTATTTTGAATGTTATTCGGTGATTAATAGGTAACCAGTGTGACTTAATGTGGTTTACATACATGTACTTCAAGAATTTTCCCTGTCTGTTCCGGTCTCACAATCTATCTAATGTACCTAGGGCAGTGGAGGATTAAGTGACTTGCCCAGGGTCACAAGGCGCAGCATGGATTTGAACCCACAACCTCAGGGTGCTGAGGCTGTAGCTGTAACCACCGCACCACACTCTCCTCCAATACAATATCAGAAGTGAGCCAAGAACAGAACAATGAAGACATTGTGACATCACCAATGAGGTTTAGCTCTTAGGTTTTTTGTGGAATGAGGCATTATGAGGTCACGGACTGAAGCTGAGAGGGGTCACGGCCATGACAAATGTCAGAAAGTTCTGCTTCGCACGGCGGGTGGTGAACGCCTGGAACTCTCCCAGAAGATGTGGTGGAGGAAATCACCATTTTAGGATTTAAGGTAAAATTGGACGCACATCTTCTTGCGGGACACATTGAGGGATACAAATGATTAAGGTATTCGCCCAGGAACGCCTGGCATAGCCTCCGCATGTGCGGACCACCGGACTGGATGGACCCCCAGGTCTGATCCGGGGCAGGCGTTTCTTATGTTCTTATGACATCACAATCTCAGCTCTGGAATGTTGCTACTCTGGATTTCTGCCAGGCCTTATGACATCAGGATTGGGACTTGTACTCTGCCTTTTTTGTAGTTTTTCAACCATATTCAAAGCGGTTTATACATATGGGTACTTCAAGCATTTTCCCTATCTGTTCCAGTGGGCTCCCAATCTATTTTAAGGTACCTGGAGCAGTAGAGGATTAAGTGACTTGCCCAGGGTCACAGGGAGCAGTGTGGACAATTTGTCAGCACACCTTGCCAGGTTGTCAACTCTAGAAGGCTTAATGTAGGTACTACGACAAGCAATAGCGTTCAATCTGAGGGACTGGGATTATTTTCCTCATACTGGGGTTTATCACTATTCTAGTATGCACTAATGTTACCCTTTTGAAGACACTTCTCTGGAGTAATTTTCTAGGAGACTTGAAAGTATGATCCATTGGGTAAAAGGAAGATCACGGACTTACGAGGGGCGTTGAAGAATTTATCTAGCTGGATATGAAAGAAAGTAGCAAGCATGTTGAAACACGTCTCAAGGTTACTCATGCACAGTTGTGGCGCTGTGTGAGTCTAGCATTCCAAGAGACGGGATGTCAGGAGAATCCTCGTGTGAATCAAGTAAGAAACTGCTAGATCGGGAACACCGTTCAATGATAACATTTCTCACAAAAGGTTGGAAAACCCCAAAGGAGATCCATGATCGCATGACTGTAGTTTATGGAGAGTCTTTGCCCCATCATCCTACAAAGTAAAATTTTGGAGCAAGCAGTTTAAGTGGGGTAGAGAATCCATTGAAGATGACCCTCGTACAAGATGGCCTGTGGAAGCAACTTACACAGAAATGTGCAAGAAGGTCGAGGAATTCATTTTGTCAGACATACAAATTAAGGTTTCCTGAATAGCTTAAAAAATGGGCATCTCGGCAGGTACGGTTTGTAAAATAATTCTTGAGAAGTTGGGCATGTCCAAGGTTAGTGCAAGACGGGTTCCAAGAATGCTGAAGCCATGTCAGAAGGCAACGAGGCTCCAGGAGAACTTGGAGATGCTCCGTGAAGACCAAGTGAATTTTTTTCATCATTTGGTGACTGGAGATGAGATTTAGGTCTATCACAGAGATCCTGAGTCCAAAATGGAGTCGATGCAGTGGAAGCACAAGCCATCCCCCACCCCAAAAATGTTCAAAACAGAAAAATCTGCAGGCAAAGTCATGGCAGCCGTCTTCGGGGATGACGAAGGACTTTTGCTTCTGGAGTTCATGCCACACAAGACAACCATAATCAGGGAGAGTTACACCAACAGAATGATCCTGCTTCTTCTTCACAACAAAGCACCGGTGCACATGTTGCTACAATCACAGGCTGCCATCTGAGAATGTGGATTTCAGCAGCTGAACCATCCACCCTACAGTCCTGACCTGGCTCCCTCAGATTATTTCCTGTTCCGGGTTTTGAAGAAATCTCTCAATGGACAGCAGTTTTCAGGAGATGAAGACGTCATGGAAGCTGTGACCTCCTGGTTTGAAGGTCAAACAGAATTCTTTTCAAAGGGGTTAAAGTCATTGCAGGAAAAGTGGATGAAGTGTATGGAGCTATCAGGGGACTCTATTGAAAAAAAAGATGTGAAAACTCTTTTTTTTCCTACTGAGGTAGATAAATGATTGAATGCTCCTCTTTTGTGTAAACACATAGGAATTCTTGAGGTGATGAAAGAGCAGGAGCAGATTTGGCACTTGGGCCTATATTTAATAAAATGCCAGTATATATGTTTACACATTGATGATGTGTGTAATTAAAGAATGCATCAAACAAGCCCGAGGCAACACACCAAGTAAAACAGCAAATAAAGGAAAGGGATTGAGACTTGTAGACTACAATTTTGTAGTCAAAGTGGTTTGCATACAGGTACTTCAAGCATTTTCCCTGTCTGTCCTGGTGGCCTCACAATCTATCTAATACATCTGGGACAGTGGAGGATTAAGTGATTTGCCTTAGGGTCACAGGGAGCAGCATGGGGTTTGAACCCACAACCTTAGGGTGCTGAGTCTGTAGCTTCAATCAGTGTGCCACTTCTCCTCCAATATCAGAAGCCATTGTGACATCACTGATGAGGCTGGCTCTTAGGCATTGGTGGAATGAGGCATTATGACATCACAATCTCAGCTCTAGAATGTTGCTACTCTATGGGGTTCTGCCAGGCATTTATGACATCAGGGAAAGGGATTAGGACTTGTATACTGCCTTTTTGAAGTTTTTCAACCACACTCAAAGTGGTTTATATACAGGTACTTCAAGCATTTCCCCTGTCTGTCCTGGTGGCCTCACAATCTATCTAATGTACTTGGGGCAATGGGGGTATTAAGTGACTTGCCCTGTGTGGGTTTGAACCCACAACCTGAGTGTACTGAGGCCATAGCTTTAACCACTGTGCCACATTCTCCTCCAATACAATAGCTGAAGTGAGCCAAGTATAGAACAATGAAGCCATTCTGACATCACTGATGAGGTTGACTCTTATTGGTGGAATGAGGCATTATGACCTCACAATACCAGTTCTGGCTATCAGGCTGAAACCTTTCACACTATTTATTCAATATTATATGCTGTTCTCACAAGGGAGCTCAGAACAGTCTACATGAATTTATTCAGGTCCTCGAGCATTTTTCCCCTCTGTCCTGGTTGGCTCTCAATCTATCTAATGTACCTGGGACAATGGATAAGAACATAAGAAACGCCTTCTCCGGATCAGACCCTAGGTCCATCTAGTCCGGTGATCCGCACACGCGGAGGCCCTTTAGGTACTCCTTTATGGAGACCCGGATTTCCCGTATCCCTCAATAGGATTAGCATGAAGGTATGCATCCAACTTACGTTTGAAACCCAGAACGGTAGTCTCCATCACCACCTCCTCCGGGAGAGCATTCCAAGCGCCCACCACTCGCTGTACAAAACAGAACTTCCCGACATTAGTCCTGAACCTGCCTCCACTCAGTTTCAGCTATTAGCCTCTGAGAAAATGGCTATCTTCTTATATTCGTTTACCGGGATCAAATCTCTAAATGTACTATAATCACATAAAGAAACCGGTATGGAGTATTTTCAAATCGTTTCAATGAATTATGAGGATGCCTCAGCCCCACCACTCCGCCGCTGTGCTAGCTCTTAACTGCGGCGAGATTTATGTGGCACTTCATCATTGGCCGCTCATAGTCATTTTAAATCTGCTAGTCTTAGTTTTTTCATTCTTTTTTTGTATCTTTTTTATGTGTACCTATAAAAGCATCTTAGCTGTAAGAATCAAATGTACTTAATTGTACTTAGCTTTAAGTAGCATAGCTAAATCCAGCCAACGCCGGGGAGTTTAACCCAACATGTTTTGCACCATACAGGCGCTGTGTCAAGGGTCTCCCGAGGTGCCAGCGTGTCATCCGACTCATTCTGTGTCTAGAGTAGACTCCCCGGCGTTGGCTGGATTTAGCTATGCTACTTAAAGCTAAGTGCAATTAAGTACATTTGATTCTTACAGCTAAGATGGTTTTATAGGTACACATAAAAAAGATACAAAAAGAGAATTAAAAAACAAGACTAGCAGATTTAAAATGACTATGAGCGGCCAATGATGGAAATGCCACATAAATCTCGCCGCAGTTAAGAGCTAGCACAGCGGTGGAGTGGTGGGGCTGAGGCATACTCATAATTCATTGAAACGATTTGAAAATACTCCATACCGGTTTCTTTATGTGATTATAGTCCACTCAGTTTCAGGCCATGTCCTCTTGTCCGTGTCACATCTGAAAATGTTAGCAATGATATTTCCTGATCTATTTTGTCAAAACCTTTTAATAATTAAAAAATCTCTATCATATCCCCTCACAGTCTTCTCTTTTCGAGGGTGAACAGTGCTACTTTCCTAAGTCGTTTATTGTAGCTCAAATTCTCCATTCCACTAACTAATTTCGTTGCTCGCCTCTGCATTAAATGACTTGACCAGGGTCACAAGGGACCCTGGATTTCAACCCACAACCTCAGGGTGCTGAGGCTGTAGCTTTAACCACTGCAAGAGAGTCTGAATCGCCTACATTTGGGAGGGATCCCCCAACGAAGGAGCTTCTAAAGCTCGAGCCTGTGTACCTTTATCCTTGCCACATTCCTGGCACAGATACTGTGGGAGTGCAGCAGAAAGCTGAGACCGGGGGCCACTGCTAATTAAATAGATGATTTCCTCTAGCAGTGAAAGCGAGACGTGAAGGCAGGCGGGGATCAATGGCAGCCTAGAGTCATCCTCGTCTAATTGCAGGTATCGCTGGTAGACCTTTGTGTACAGGAGCACTGGCACAGGGAATTAATATTCATAATTAATAAGTACTATTTATATTCAGCAATGTCAGCGGGATGAGCTGAATGATGTGGTTGGAATGACCCTGCAGCTAAGAGCTTACAAGATCAGCTTGAAAGGAAACCGTCAGCATTTTCCAATATGCTTAAAGCAGTTAGTGAAACACTTCTGTATTAAGCATGAATGTTACGTTTAAGATTTTATTTGCAGAATCTATTTGGAAATGTCTTCCCTGCCATTCCAGGTGTCCCCCGTGGACGCAAATTGTCTCACACTGACTGGGTCTGAGGGGGGGTCTCCATTTTGTCCACAGTAACTGTGCTGTCGCCCTTCTGCCCTGTATGGACTGTCTAACCCCTCTTCTCACCTCTTATATGAGGAGGGGGGGTTAAGACAGTCTTCTTAGAAAATGAGCAGGGAAGTCAGGTATACACCTAGATCATAAGACCCCCCCCCCCCCCCTCAGGGACAGGGAAACAGCTAGTGAGTGAGGCTCACGTCCCCATCCCATCATCACTTTCATTAGGCTTCCAACAGAGGAAGGGGGGGTCTGCAATTTTCCATTTTTAAAAGTTGTAGATGATTTTAGTGTGCTGGCGGGAGCAGGCTATCCCAACGGTGGTACAATGGCAACGTTCACTCTTTGAATTGGCCTTGCTGGAGCGCCGGGCTGTGTCCGGTAGGGTTCCCCGTAGTTAGGATCGTTTTCAGGAGATTTGGGAGGCTTATTGGACGGCTTTGCCGCACCGATCTTGGAGTTTACTGCTTAACTCATTGGATATAGGGGACTGCACCTCTTTCTTTCTATTCTGCTCTCTGGCGCTTGTTGCTTCTTTCCTCACTCACTCATACATACCTGTGTTTTTTCTGACATCTTTCTTCTTTAAGATTAGAACAAGATTTGCAAACTTTTAAAAAGAACTTAAAGTGTCTTCTTTTTAAAGAAGCATTTAACTGACAGTTCTCTTTTTTTTTAATAACATCAGTTAATCCCTGCACAATAACATCAGTTAACTTCTTTTCCCTTAAATATAAACCTTTATACTTTTCTAATGACATTTTTTTGGCCTTTTTATTTTCCTTATCTCCCTAATGTGTTTTCCTTTTATGTACTCTTTAAACAAAAATTGTATTTCTTCCCCATTTTCCTACTGTTTCTAGTTTTCCTCTTGTCCTAAGGATGTTACCCTTGTTCGTTTAGTAGAATATTATGTATAAGTTAGTTTTGTTTTTTTAAATTCTGTTTTTATTTTTGTAAAACGCTTTGAAATTGGAAAAGCGTTTAATCAAACAATTTAATAAACTTGAAACTTGTTGTGCCATCCACATGGGAGGGGGGGGGCTGGGTGGGTAGGTTGGGTATCTTTGGGGTGATATTTGTAAAATCTTTTCTGAGCACTTGATTCTTTATGGCACTGTGTGACTGTTGTATTCTTAGTTGATGCCTTGTACTTAGGGTTTGCCGTGGTGTATTATTGCTCTTTTGGCACGGCTGCCTTTTGTTGTGTTCTGTGTTTTTTTCTTGATTTGCTCAATAAAATATATTTCCAAAAAAAAAAAGTTGTAGATGAAATCTCACTGCATGGTCCATGTGACACGGAGTTAGCATCGGTCACGGTCTTAGGCAGATGGCAGCATTCTCGTCTTTTGCCTTCCAGAATCCACATGATAGCAGGTGGGAGGGGGGGACAGTATCAGTGTCTCCAAACAGTGGCCTAGTTAGACTAGGGGTATGCCGTCAAAAGTGCGCAGGACATATACGCACCGACAATCCCGCCCTGACATTTGCGTGCAGGACCAATGCGTGCCACCCTTTTGGCTTCCGTTCAGGGCGAAATGGTAAGTGGAATAAGGTTTTTTTTTCCAGGAATGGCGCGCGTTGGCATCCCCCTGGTAGTGGGAGGGGGGTTTCCCTCCCTCCCCTCAGAGCGGAAAAGTGAAACGTTGTTGGCACGAGGAAAGCGCGCGTTCTAAGTGTAGTGGGGGGTTCCCCTCACACCCCTCCTCAATGAGAGCGGGAGTGTATTTTGGGGGGATTCCCCCCCCCCCTCAGAGCGCTAATGGGAATGCAATAGGGAAGGGAACAGGGTGGCGGGCTTTGGTCCTGCCTGCAAATGTCGGGACAGGATTGTCGGTGCGCCAATGTCCTGCGCGCTTTTGACGGGTCACCGAGAATAGGAGGCGCCCGGGGCACCCCCCCACACCACACTCACGCCCTCTCACCCCACCCCTGTACCTCTTTAAATCTTTGCCAGCGCAAGCAATTATTCTGGCCTGCTGCTCGTGCCGGCGTTGGCTTAGCCTCTGATGCCACTTCCTGGCCCCACAACCCGGAAGTGATTGCAGAGGGAGCCAGGCCAGAGTAGTTGCTTGTGCTGGTGAAGATAGAAAGAGGTATGAGGGGGGAAGGGGAGACATGAACGTGGCATGGGGAAGCAGAGACGTGTCGGCAGCCCCACCAAGATGGCTCCAGGGGCGGTCCGCCCCCCCCCCCCCCACTTACTATGCCATTATTCTCAAATTTTTCTGCTCTTTGGGGCTGATTCTATAAAGGGCATCTACAGTTAGGCACGTCTTAGGCTCTTAACCTACCCCCCCTCCTTTACAAAACCATGCTAGCATTTTAAGCGTTGGTTATGGCTGTAACAGCTCCAATGCTCATAGAATTCCTATGAATTGTCGGAGCTGTAACTGCAATAGCTGGCACTAAAAACTGCGCTATGGTTTTGTAAAAAGGGGGGTGGGATTAATTGGCAAAATACCCTTAATAGCCTCAATAATTGGTAAAAATAAAAATTAATTGGGCGATAGGCACCTACCCGATTCTATCACATGACACTTGGCGCCTAAGGCCTACATGTAGCGTTACCAGATTTTAGTTGACTAAAATCCAGACCCATAGCCCCGCCCCTAAGCCTGCCTTGCTCCGCCCCCACCCCTCAACCCGTTTTTGTTGGGAGGGCATCCAGGCATGCGGGGTTGCAACACGATGGCATCACACACGCGTGACATCACTGTGTCGCATCCACATACGCGTGGACACCGTTCCGACGCAGCCCCAAAGAAGAAGATTTTCAAAACCCGGACAAAGTGCCGGGTTTTGAAAAGCTATCCGGATGCCCAGACACGCCTTCTAAAAAGTGGACATGTCCAGGTCAATCCGGACCTCTGGTGACCCTACCTAAGTGGGTGTTTCTATAGGCGCCGCTAGGAGCGATTCTCCAAAAACCCGAAATGTAGACCTTGGAAACCTTGGCCTATGTTTCAGGCGCCTACGTTTTTACGTAACCGCAATTCTGTAAATGGCGCCCAAGTGTGATTGACACACGACCGGCGCCATTTTGTAGGTGGCTGTTGATTTAAGGGCCGTTTATGGAATCGGCCCCTTTGTGTCCACGACTGCACGACAGCGCCAATGTGTAGAATTGGTTTTGGAGCTGTTCCCTTCAAATCTGATCCATGTTGACTTTGGTCTGGAAGAGGGCGTCAAGTATCTTTTCTGGTGGAATGACTTGATATGACTTTAGCAGCACCAGGACGTGTCTGCTAGTCTTGGGGGTTTTAGTCCTCTCCCCAAGTGACAGCTTTACGGGGAATGTTAGTTACGAGTTGTGAGTAAGTGAGCTCAGTTACGAGTCCCAGAATACACTGGCATGGGCACAAAAAATGTTCAACGAGTTGTTAGCTCGTTACTCAAAACACACAGAAGAACCAGGGGGAGCCAAGCTCCGAGTCTTTCCCCAGAGGCTCTGTCTAGAGGCCTCTCAGGGAGAACAGAAATTCCGCCTGGATACTTGTATTGCTCTGAGTGGTTTGGACTCTTGGAGTCCGGTATCTGGCTAATATTGAATGATTATACACAGAATAACGGTTTAGGTAGAGCTCGTTGGCGGGACCGTGTTCTGAGATGATTTCTGTCTCTGGAAACAGAAAAACCTAAAAACAAAGTCAGATAAAGACCATATGGCCTATCTATAGGGTTGGGAGGAAAAAAGAAGCAAACTAGCCTCGATAAAAGCACAAAGAACACAACAAAGAGGCAAGAGCGATGTCTATACCAACTGTTAGTCTCATTTATTTAAAACAACATATATAAGTTGTCAAAGTCCTAGGTCTTTATAAAGACCAGATGACGTCCCGGATGAAAAGAATCCTAGGAAAATCCCAACCAGGATCCGGGTTTCGGCAAACAAAATTGCCTTCCTCAGGGGACAACGTGTACATAGAAATCTCCTAAAATGAAAGCGTGTTGGCGTTTTTGATTTCAGAACGTCAACACGGTAGGCTTGCACATCTCTTTTCAACCCACAATTTTTTGTGAGTGTTTTGCCAATATTTTTTCATTCAAATCATCATTCTTTGCCTTGCAGCTTTCATTTTAGAAGAAGATTGCGTACACGTTGTCCCCTGAGGAAGGCAATTTTGTTTGCCGAAACCCGGATCCTGGTTGGGACTTTCCTAGGATTCTTTTCATCCGGGACTTCATCTAGTCTTTATAAAGACCTAGGGCAGAGGTAGGCAATTCCGGTCCTCGAGAGCCGGAGCCAGGTCAGGTTTTCAGGATCTCCACCATGAATATGTATGAGATGGATTTTCATGCACTGCCTCCTTGAGATGCAAATCTATCTCATCATATTTATTGTGGATATCCTGAAAACCTGACCTGGCTCCGGCTCTCCAGGACTGGAATTGCCTACCCCTGACCTAGGACTTTTACACCTTATATATGTTGTTTTAAATAAATGAGACTAATGGTTGGTATAGACATCTCTCTTGCCTCTTTATTGTGCTCCATCTATGGGGTTACCTGGATTTCCCCGGACATGTCCTCCTTTTGAGGACATGTCCAGGGGTCTGGACAGCATTTCAAAACCCAGGTTTTGAAAAGCTTCCAATATCAGGACAGCATCTGTGAACATGGGGATGCAAAGCGTGATGTCACGTGCGATGTAATTTTGTCGCATGCGCAGATGCCGTCCCGACGGATGAACGGGTTAAGGAGGCTGGGGCTGGGATGGGGCAGGAAGTGGACGGAACTGGGGGGCATGGCCATGGGTCCAGATTTTCCTGAAGGAACATCTGGTAACCCTACCTATCTAGTCTGCCTATGCATGCCATCTTCTGTCCCTTCCTCTCCAGGTATTGAATCTAAAGCGGGAGGTGTGAAATAAATATTATAGTGAGAAGTTACAGAGCATCTCCAGCAGGGTGCGCCATTCCCAACCTTGCAGTCTCTGGGTCCCGTTCTGTGTCCAGATCTGCAGGGTCTAACTGTCTTCTTCTCCGTCTCTCCCCACAGGTGCGCGAGATACTGGGCCACTGCACTTGCCCTTCCCAGTTCCCGATGATCAAAGTCTCCGAGGGCAAATACAGAGTGGGAGACAGCAACGTGCTCATCTTTGTCAGAGTAAGTCTTAGGCTGTGCAAAGTACCGGGCTTTCCAAGTGGCTTCTACACCACTGGACTACTGGGCCACTGCTTCATTACTCACCACAAAGTAAAGATTTAGTGGCAATAACTGAAAACAGGTGATTCTTTCTCTCATACCCTTGACCAACGCTTGGCTGTTTCATAGCTGTGTAACGGGCTGGAGTGATAGGGGATGAGAACATAAGAATTGCCGCTGCTGGGTCAGACCAGTGGTCCATCGTGTTCTGTTCCAGTAGGAACTTATCCAACCTTGTCTTGAATCCCTGAAGGGTGCTTTCCCCTATAACAGCCTCCGGAAGAGCGTTCCAGATTTCTACCACTCTCTGGGATTTGACAAACTGCCTTTCTGTGGTTGCAATCAAAGTGGTTTGCATATTCTATGCAGGTACTTATTTTGTGCCTGGGACAGTGGAGGGTTAAGTAGGGTTTACAGTTAAAAGTATATTTATTTTATCCCGCCTTACCCGAAGCGGCTCACAACAAATTCACACATAGTCATAGAAATCACAGATACAATACGCAGCAACTTTATCAAAACTTATAAAAAGTACAAAAACGTCCAGCGTCTAAACATATTACATAGCAATCACTTCCCATATTTCATCTTACAAAAAAAGATATCCAGACGCCCGGGGAAACCCGGACATGGCCTCTTTTTAGAGGACTGCCCAGGCTCCCGGACGGACTTTCCAAAACCCGGCATTTGTCTGGCTTTGCCCTGACGAGCTCCAACCGCATCCGGAGGACCTCTGAGCATTCCACCTAACGATCGGTTGCCCCAGGCAGAAAAACCGATTGTGAGCCCACTAGGGATAGAGAAAATAATAATAAGAACTTTATTTTTATATACTGCAATACCAGAAATAGTTCAGAGTGGTTTACAGAGGAAGAGACTGCATACAGACGGCGATAATACAAAAAACTTTTGAAATTACATTAGCATGGTAAGATTAATCGAGTATGTCTGGGAGCGTTTTAGGAATACGTCAAGGCAGAACTGGAGTCAGGGATGTTCCCGTCAGAGAAAGGACCCGTATATAATGTGTGCAGTACTGTGTTTGTCTAGTGGTCCTATAGAAATGATTAATACCACCAGTAGTAAACTGAGGTAATGTCATCAAGTGTCTTCTTTAATGTAGGGCTCAGGTGTCAGGTGTGGGAGAATCCCCCAAACTGAGCGAATGCTTTCACTTTGTCCAAAGAGAGGGAATTTGGGATGGGCTTAGCACCCCCAGTCATTCCAAAAAGTTGGCCTCTATGATGTTGAGTGCCTGCTGGAAAATCATCACGGGAATTAATGTTTTGCCATGTTCTGAAAATTCTCAGTGACATCCGTGAATGCTTTCCAGGCGATTTTCTCTGGCCCAACGAACAGATCTTCAAATCTCTCGTCACTGATGGACGTGTCTGATCTGTGGACCGACAAAAATGCCTTCCTTAATCTTGGCGCCTGTTATTAATTATTCATTTGCATTAGCCTGAAAGTATAACGAGAAATTGTACAAATGTTCTTTTTTTGTGAAATACGCAATTTTAAACATGATTTTCGTGATCAGCAGCCAAAAATCTGTAAGATATGGGGCAGGGATCTGGAAACATTTGATCATGTCTTCCAGCTCCTAGGGGGAATGTAGGAGACATTTAAAGACATATTTGTTCACTAAATAGTTGGGTAATTAGTTTGAATTTATACTGTTCAGATCTTATTTTTCAATTATTTGGGTATTCAAGTTTCTTCTAATTGTACATTTTAATCTTTTGTAAATCGCATAGAACTTCACGGCCCTGCAGTATATAAGTTGATTGTTAGAAACATAGAAATAGACGGCAGATAAGGGCCACGGCCCACCAAGTCTGCCCACCCCAATAACCCTCCCCTACCTTTCTCTGTGAAGAGATCCCACTGGCGATCCCATTTTGACTTAAAATCAGGCACGCTCCTGGCCTCGACCACCCGCCGTGATCAACCACCTGAAAGTTTTGAAGAAGCAACAACTTTATTGTCCAGTGTTATCAGAGTTAACTAAGGTGGTCTCAGATTGCATCCATTGCCTGGAAAATACATAATTTCTGAAATCTGCGCCAGAGAATCAGTCTTTCCTCTGCGCATTAGAAAACGGAGTTGTTTTGCAGAGGTTCTGCTTGGGCTTTGGAGGGTTAACTCGGTCCTTTGCCCCAGAAATTGCTGATAAATTCTGATTTAAATAATGACCAAACTTAATAAATCTAGGGCTGTCGGGGGGGGTCCGCTGTTGCCGGACAGCCCTTCCTCGTCACCAAAAGCTTTTAAGAAGCGACATCTCTGTTTCCCCCTCGTTACTTCCCTTCCCTCTACCCTTCCGTTTATTTTCATTTATCATTGTAATTAAAACTTCCCTATCCCCCAAAACCTCTCGTTTTTAATCAGTCTTAATTCGTCCTAGTTATAGGTTCACCCTCTTTTTATTTTACCCCACCCAATCATAAATAATATTAGGCCTTTTTAATTTTTAACATTGTAAACCGCCCAGATACTTGTGATGGTCGGTATATCGAGCCTTGAATAAACTTGAAATTTGCCCTGATTTTTAACATAACATCGTATTTATAAACCACGTAACCGTAAGTTCAGCGCGGTTAACAAAACAGTACAAAGATTAAAAATGATCTAACCTAAGAATCATTTAAATTAGTTCGCCAAGTATTTAGAAAAAAGATAGGTTTTCAATTGAGTTCTTAAATATTTATAAGAGCGAGCACTGCGTAGCAATGGTCCAAATTCCCTGTCGCAAAAAGCAGCCTGAAATGCTAGTCCACAACTGCATTATGCAGAAAATAATGACCTGCAAGGCCTCGGAACCTTGAGTAGCGAGTCCATTGAACGCTTGCTGATGCTTTTTGTGACTCCAGAAAAATGATAATGGGATGGGGAAGGGAGGAGTTTAGCAGGTCTTAGACAGAACTTTGTCCTGATTAATTCCTGGCTGCCATCAGCTCTTCAGATTTCCAGTAACTCATACTCCAACCAGTGGACACAGGAACTGAAGACATTGGAACCAGGGCGTAAAGTGAGCATCTTGGTTCATTATTAAATAAGCTGTCGAGAGGGAGGGAGAGGAACTGGACCTAGCCACTGACCGCTGACTTCATGTACAAACAGTATCTTTACTGGTACGTGTTTGGTGAGCTAACTCCTCGGTGACGGGACAAAAGCGCACCCGACAAAGCTGCGCCGACATTTCAGCCCAGACAATTGCGCACAAGATTCCACGAGCTGCTGTAAAAGTTAATTTTAAAGAGCTCCGATGGGGGGGGGGTTGAGGGGGAACCCCCTAGTTTACTTAATACTGTTCGCGCTGCCGTTGGGAGGGTGTAGGGGGTGCAACCCCCACATTATACAGAAAACTTAACTTTTTCCTAAAAAATCAGGAAAAAGTTAAGTTTCCTCTATAATGGGGGGTTCCAACCTCCCCCCAACGGCAGCGCGAACACTATTAAGTAAACTGGGGGGGGGGTTTCCCCCTCACACCCCCCATCGGAGCTCTTTAAAATTAATTTTTCCGGCGGCACGCTGGAATCTTGTGCCCAATTGTCTGGGCTCAAATGTCGGCTTTGTCCCGCGCGCAAATGACTGTGAACCAATTCCTCTTGCTTTCTCGGAGTCCTCAGAGGCCATCAGAGTCGCCATCAGCTGCCTGGCACTGCCCTCTCTAGGGCACCAGGAGCACAGATGGTCCTTGTTGTTTGGGCTGGCATGAGATGGGTTGGGGTGGCAGAGCTCAGCACTCGGTGCATTTTGCGCAATCTGGTGGTTATGCCGCGCAGGGAGTGAAAGGTCTGACTGCACACACAAAGAGAGCGCCAACGTTGATGGGCAGGAAGGCGCCAATATTTAGCCTGTTTGATAAAGACGTAGGTGCCTCGAAATCTTTATAAAGCAGTAGCACAAATCTTAGAGAAATCATGCCTAGATTAAAGGTGTGGACCAGAGATGTAGCCAGACACCCAAATTGGGTGTATTTTGGGCAGGCCTGAGCCCAAAGTGGATGGGTACAACAGTGCTACCCTCCCCCCTCAACTAGGGTTACCAGACATCTGGATTTCTCCAGACATGTCCTCGTCAAAAGGAGGACATGTCCGGGGGTCCGGATGGCTTTTCAAAACCCGGTGCTTTGTCTGGGTTTTGAAAAGCTTTCCTTCGTGTAGGAGGGCATCCGCAGGGGGGTGGGGGCTTGGGGCAGGCTAAGGGGCATGACAGGGCAGGGCGAGCTTGGGGGTATGACAGGGCAGAACCAGGGTGTGGTGGGTGAGACAGGGTGGGCCTGTGGGTGGGCCTAGGGGTCCGGATTTTCCAGACCTGGGAGGGGTAACTTTACTCCACTCCCCTATACCCCATTACACCCCTCCCCGCTCAATACCCAGAGCCCTTTAAAAAAAAAATTAGACACCTGGGTTTATGAGGCCTTTTTTTTCCTCGTTTATAAAATTTGATCTTTTTTGCTTACTGGTACCATTTTGTTTTGTTTGGGGGGATTTTTGGATACAAATTTTCTACTTGTTATTTTATAAAATGCACATGCCATGTTCTGCCCAAACGCCAGCCCTGAGCAGGCATTTATCCTAAGTATATGCCAGCTTGTACCACAGTTTCCAAAACATACCCTTGTAACGTTGACGTGATCCAGCCAGCGGAGCCTGAGGATGAGGAAGACATGGAGGCTACTTGAGAAGTGCCACTGGTGTTTCATGGCAGGAGTGTTCGTCCATTAGGAAAGACTAGGCAGAGTCTAGGGCAGCAGTAGAGAATGAAACGGGGACAAATTTGTCCCTGTCCCCGCAGGAATTTTATTTCCCTGTCCCATCCCCGGAAGTTTTGTCGCTGTCCCTGTCCTTTCCCCATTCCTGTAAGCTCTGCCTTAACCTCAAACAGTTATGATTTTTAAATGTTTGAGGCTTGTGCGGATGAGGGCGGAGCTTAGGCATTGGTGGAATGAGGCATTATGACATCACAATCTCAGCTCTAGAATGTTGCCACTTAGGATTTTAAAGCGTTTGAGGCTTGTGCAAATGAGGACGGAGCTTGCAGGAACGGGGCAGGGACAGGAAAAGAACTGGCGGGGAAGGGACGGGAAAATGAGTTCCTACGGGGAAGAGGAAAAATTGTCCCTGTGTCATTCTGTACTTGGGAGAACAGTATAGAAAATTGAATTAATATATACTGTAATGTGAAAAGTTTCAGCCTCTGAAAACCAGAGCTGGTATTGTGATGTCATAATGCCTCCTTCCACCAATAAGAGCCAACCTCATCAGTGATGTCACAATGGCTTGATTGCCCTTTACTTGGCTTACTTTTACTACACTTTGATTCTAGAGTGGTGCAGTGTAGAGAATGACACGGGGACAAGTTTGTCCCCGTCCCCGCAGGAACTCAATTTCCCCGTCCCGTCCCTGCAAGTTTTGTGGCTGTCCGTGTCCTTGCCCCCTTCCTGTAAGCTCTGCCTTAACCGCACAAGCCTGGAACACTTATGATTTTAAAGCGTTTGAGGCTTGTGCAGATGAGGACGGAGCTTAGGCATTGGTGGAATGAGGCATTATGACATCACAATCTGAGCTCTAGAATGTTGCTACTTAGGATTTGAAAGTGTTTGAGGCTTGTGCAGATGAGGACGGAGCTTAGGCATTGGTGGAATGAGGCATTATGACATCACAATCTGAGCTCTAGAATGTTGCTACTTAGGATTTGAAAGTGTTTGAGGCTTGTGCAGGTGAGGACGGAGCTTAGGCATTGGTGGAATGAGGCATTATGACATCACAATCTGAGCTCTAGAATGTTGCTACTTAGGATTTGAAAGTGTTTGAGGCTTGTGCAGATGAGGACGGAGCTTAGGCATTGGTGGAATGAGGCATTATGACATCACAATCTCAGCTCTAGAATGTTGCTACTTAGGATTTTAAAGCGTTTGAGGCTTGTGCAGGTGAGGACGGGGCTTAGGCATTGGTGGAATGAGACATTATGACATCACAATCTGAGCTCTAGAATGTTGCTCCTTAGGATTTGAAAGTGTTTGAGGCTTGTGCAGGTGAGGACGGAGCTTAGACATTCGTGGAATGAGGCATTATGACATCACTATCAGAGCTCTAGAATGTTGCTCCTTAGCATTTTAAAGTGTTTGAGGCTTGTGTACTTGAGGACAGAGCTTGCAGGAATGGAGCGGGGACGGGATGGGAAAATGTGTCCCCATGTCGTTCTCTAGTTAAGGTTTACCGAGGGTGCCCAATATCCTTGCACCAGAGATAGTGCTTCCTTGTGAGTTTCCTGGCTCTGGTGCTAGTGATTCTCTTCTGGTTCTTTTGGTGCTTGGCAGGTGCTCAGGAGTCACGTCATGGTGCGCGTAGGTGGAGGATGGGACACCCTGGAACATTACCTGGATAAGCACGACCCCTGCAGATGTTCTTCTGTCTGTGAGTACATGGATTTACCTGTAGGGACCTCGGGCTAAAGGAGCCCTGGGTGTGGTGGGGCACGCCATATGATTGAGCAACTTGGTGTCAGGTCAAAAGCACGCCGGGACAAAGGCGCGCGCAGACAATTGAGTGCAACGCGGAGGCGCGCACCACAGAAAATTACTGTTTTTATGGCTCCGACGGGGGTGTGTGTGTGGGGAAACCCCCACTTTACTTAATAGAGATCGCGCCGCGTTGTAGGGGCGTTGTGGGGGGGGGTGGGAGGTTGTAACCCCCCACATTTTACTGAAAACTTCACTTTTTCCCTATTTTTAAAATGTGGAGGGTTACAACCCCCCAAACCCCCCACAACGCCAGCGCAATCTCTATTAAGTAAACTGGAGGGGCTCCCAACAAAACCCCCCGTCGGAGCCCCTAAAAACTGTAATTTTCTTCGGCGCGCGCCTCCATCTTGCGCTCAGTTGTCGGCGCGCGCCTTTGTCTTTCGCGGGGTTGTCTATGAACCGAGAAACTTTGGCTGCTCCGGAAAACTATCGTTGAACTAGCGCTCAGTACAACTCTGCTTTTCGGCCACAAAAAAAATCTGCAACTTTGTATAGGGTTGACTATTCTTTACATTAACACTGTTATCGTTTTTTTTGGCAGCTCACCGGCTGCAGCAGAGCAGAGCTCTGGGGTTTCCAGGCCCAAAGGCCTCAACGCACACCTTTGCTAACAGCGCACGAGCCTCCAGCCTGGGACACCAGCGCTGGTCAGAGGGGATGAGCCCTCATCGAACGTCAGAATCTCCTCGTGGAACGGAGAAGCGGGCTCCGGCTGGCACCGATTCCTCACCAGCAAAGGCAGACAGAACCGCCTCGGGGGATGTGAACCTGGCGCAGGTCCCGCGGCAAGTCTCGGCTCCTGTTCTGCCTTCGAGGCAGGAGAGAATGGACGGACCTCCCAGATCTTCCACAGTTCCTGGACCTCTGCCCAGTGCAGCCGGATCTTGGAGGAGCTCCACTCCCATGCAGCGGGAACGGACTGAGCCACGGACTGCCAGTGCGCTCAGGTAAAATATAATTGCAAAACGGCAATTGGTCTTTTTCTGTCATCTACTATGTAAAGGGTTAGGAGGGTGATGTGGTATGATCAAGAAGGATTTTAGTTCTGGAAAATCTGGTAACACCACCCCTAGTCCTAGTATTCTATAGACCTCTATCATATCACCCCTGAGCCGTCTCTTCTCCAAGCTGAAGAACCCGAGCCGCTTTAGCGTTTCCTCATAAGGAAGTCATCACATCCCTTTTACCTTTTTCATCACCCTTCTCTGTACCTTTTCAAATTCTTCCCCCTCCCCATTCGCGGTTCCTGCACTCGCGGTTTCATATAATCGCGATTTTTTTCTGGGGAGGGGGAAAATAAAAAAAAAAACAGTCTTAATGTAAAAAAAAAATCCATCTTTTTTTCCTCCCTGACACCTTCCCGGCCTTACCTGGTGGTCTAGAGGGCTTTCGGGGCAGGAGCGATCTTCCTACGCTCCTGCCCTGTGCAGATCGCCATGAGGAAATGGCTGCTGGGAGTTCCCGTAGAACTCCCTACAGCCATTTCTAGACTGGATGGACCATTCGGGTCTTTATCTGCCGTCATCTACTATGTTACTATGTTTAGGTAAGGCCGGGAAGGCGGCAGGGAGGTGGGGGTGGGTCAGAGCTGGATAATCGCGGTTTTTCGGCATTTGCGGTCCGGCTCTGCCCGTATCCCCCGTGAATGACGAGGGAGAAGTGTATATCTTTTTTTTGAGATATGGCAACTAGAATTGCACACAGTAGTCAAGGTGCAATATAAGGATGTCCAGATGTTGTTTTTTTAGAGAAGTTATATTCTGATTGTCCACAGTGGCAATGTGGCATGATGATTCCTCTCCTCTGGTCTCTTCCATCGTTGCTTTCAACTCCCTTGCGCTGCTTACGTTTATACAGAAAAGGCGAGAGATGCAGTGCCCATTGGATTTTTTTTTTTTTCCTAATAATTTCCCAGGAGTTTATTTAACGGATGCTAGAATATATGTGTGTGTGTCTGTCTTTATTTCTTTTTCTCTCTCCTTAGCCGCTTTCTTTCTGTCTTTCTTTTTCCTTGGCTGTCCACCACCACCCCTTGCCTGCTCCCCCTGTCCATTCTCCCTTCCTTTTACCTCCCCTGTGATCTCCACCATCCCATCACTGCTCACCTTATCCAGCAGCAGCCCTTCTCCCTTTGTTTTACCTCCCCCCTGTCCATCATCACCTCCTTCCTGCTCCCCCTGTCCAGCAGTAGGCCTCCTGTGCAGTATTTTCTTCCCCCCCCATACCTTCCTCTTTAACTCCATGCCCTACCATTCTCTCCCCTTCTGCTCCCTTTCCTCCTTCAACTTCATCGGGCAGCAGCAGCAGCATTTATAATTAATTGCTGTTGCCGGCTTCAGGTCTTCCTCTCTGGCGGGTCCTGTCTACTTCAAACATGAAGTAGGCAGGACCCGCCAGAGAGGAAGGCCTGAAGCCGGCAACAGCAGCGAATTTTAAACGCTGCTGCTGCCCGAAGAAGCCAGGCCTTAACCACAAAGCTGGGGGGGAGGGTTTTAAAAGGTGTTGCGTCGGAGTTGGTGGGGGGGGGGGGGGTTGAAAAGCCATCTTTTAAAAACTTAGCTGTTTTATTTTAAAATGCCGTCCGGGTTCGGCTGCCGCGGCCTGCAGCCACCGCGGCCAACATCCGCCTCGGGGAGGGGGAGGGGGAGGGAGAGAGAGAGCTTCGGACGGCCAAGTATATTTTTCAGTTGAAAGACGCAGCGGCGACGGCTCCTCTCAAGATCCCCGACTGCATCGGACTTCAGGCAAGGAGCACGGCAGACCGAAGAACAGCACGGCCGGCAGCCGCCGTGTCCGACATCCGCCTCGGGGGAGGAGAGAGAGTGTTTCGCGCGCATGCGCACTCCTATCTGAGGTGCCCTACAGCGCACGAAAAACGGAACACGCGATGGGAGTGCGCATGCGCGGCTTAGCCTTTTATTATATTAGATGTTGAGATACTACCAACAGATGCAAAATTTATCTTCCAAACAGTAAGGAAACGCTGACTGACTGGAAGCCAGGGAGAGGGGGATGTTTTGTCTTGCTGGCCCAGACATGAGTACAGGAGGCAGGGCAGGGTGTGACTCATTCCCTCCTGCCCTAAGAGAGCAGGAAGGGAGGCAAGCATTTCAGTTCCTGCCTGCTATGGTAACCGGTTCCTAAACCGTAACACCGTGTAACTGGGATTGAAGATTTCAGTTTGCAAAGCCTTAAGATGGGGGGGGGGAGGGGGCACGGTGGTTAGAGCTACAGCCTCAGCACCCTGAGGTTGTGGGTTCAAATCCCATGCTGCTCCTTGTGACCCTGGGTAAGTCACTTAACCTCCTCATTGCCCCTGTTAATCCCCTCATTGCCCCAGGTACAGTAGTTAGATTGTGAGCCCACCGGAACAGACAGGGAAAAATGCTTGGGTACCTGAATAAATTCATGTAAACAGTTCTGAGCTCCCCTGGAAGAACGGTAGAGGAAATTGAATAAACAGTGTGAAAAGTTTCTGTCTCTGGTAACCAGAGCTGAGATTGTGATGTCATAATGCCTCATTCCACCAATGAGAGACGACCTCATCAATGATGTCACAATGGCTTGATTGTCCTAGACTTGGCTCACTTTTACTACACTTTGATTTCTAGAGTGGCGCCGGGGTTAAAGCTACAGCCTCAGCACCCTGAGGTTGTGGGTTCAAGCCCTGTGCTGCTCCTTGTGACCCTGGGCAAATCACTTAATCCTCCACTGCCCCAGGTACATTAGGTAGAGTTTGAGCCAACCCAGACAGACAGGCTATATATAAATACTAAAAATACATAAAGAAATAACCAGTGAGCCTAGGTTGTCATTTCCAGTCACCGAGGTTGAATCGTCTGTAGTGTTAGTGTAGAACAGAGATGTTCCTCTCTTCTCATTCAAACCTGCCTGCTTCACATCCAGCAAAGAGGTAGAGCCAGACGGTCAGGTCGAGTGGAAAGCCTGGGCAGACCGAGAGTTAAGGATGGCAGTGTGCGTGGGATCTTATTGAGCAGGGAGGGACGGCGAGGAGATTTCAACGCTGACCCCTGTCTCTTTTCCGAAACTGTGATTGCCGTTTCTAGCGCGGGGAGCCGCGCTGAATGGCCCGCGCTGCTCCCGACGCTCATAGGAGACTCAGTGAGCATCGGGAGCAGCGCGGGCCATTCAGTGCGGCTCCCCGCGCTGGAAACGGCTATGGCAGATTCGTAAAAGGAGGCCTGAATATAAATATTAGGTACTACTGGTCAGTGGCGTAGGAAGAGCGAGCGGCGCCCGGGGCAGAGTGTGGCGCAGGGGTTAGAGCTGCACCCTAAGGTTGTGGGTTCAAACCCCACGCTGCTTCTTGTGACCCCCCCCCCGGGCAAGTCACTTAGGGGGCCTGCGATAGCCGATTTCGCATGCACTAAATGCTAACTTGCCCATTATATTCTATGGACGCGTAAGCATTTAGCGCGTGCCTTAGTAAAAGGCGTCCCCCTTAATCTTCCGCTGCCGCAAGTACATTAGATAGGGAAAATGCTCGAAGTGCCCAGATGTAAACCGCTTTGAGTGCAGTTGTAAATCTACAAAAAGGCACTATACAAGTCTCAACCCCCCCCCCTCCGCTGCGCCCTCCTTCCCTTGTCAACTTCTCCGGCGTGAGTAGCACGCCCACGTCGGTGTCAGCTCGCCCTTTGACATCACTTCCTAGGGGCGGGTCCAGGAAGTGACATCAGAGAGAGTGCCGATGCCAGCGTGGGCAGCGACCTCATGTCGGGGAGGTAAGAAAGGAACGGGGGAAGGCAAGAGGCGCCCGCGGCAAGGAGAGGAGGGAGATGGAGAGGAGGAGGGATGCCACGCCCTTTGGAAGGCCTTGCCCTGTGCGAACTGCCCCCCCCCCAAACCCTTACGACGCCACTGCTACTGGGATTTGCGACAGATGTGCATCCACTATGAGAAGACGATGTTCCTTAAATGGACTTTATTTGAAAAATGACAAAGTTCCAAAGGTACAATAAATCATCCACTTAAAATAAAATCATCCACATAAAAGTAAAATCATCCACATGAAAACCTTAAAGGACTTAGTCCACTAGGGACGCAGGAACAGGTCTGCATTTCAACAAAGACGCAAGCAGCGGCTTACTTGCGGTTCACCACTTATTAGCATCTCCACATATTCACCATTATAGGACCCTCAGGGACCCCTGAAGAAGATTCTTTGTCGAAACGCAGACCGTATTGGGTGCTGCGTCCCTAGTGGACTAAGTCCTTTAAGGATTTCATGTGGATTGTTTTACTTTTATGTGGATGATTTTATTTTAAGTGGATGATTTATTGTACCTTTGGAACTTTGTCATTTTTCAAATAAAGTCCATTTAAGGAACATCATTATTCCACAGAGTTTCTTTTGGTTTCTTCTGGATTTTCTTCTCTGTGGATACTTTGGGGTTAATCCTCTTTGGTTTCCACTATGAGATGGCCAGGGTCAGCCCCCCCAGCACCACCTGCTACATTGGACCACCACAATCCGCTGAAATTTGGCAGAGAAAACGCAGAATTCTGCCGCATTTCTGTGTTCGAGTCAGGTGTGACTGCAGAAGCCCAGTTATAGAACTGCCCTGTGAGTCTCTTGCAATCCTGGCTTCTGTCGTGTATTATCAGCATCATTAACCAGAAATAGCTGCATGCAAAGAATGGCCACCCGGATGGTCTCGGGACTCAAGGATCTACCATACGAAAAACGGCTTGACAAATTACAGCTATACTCGCTCGAGGAGCGCAGAGAGAGGGGGGACATGATCGAGACGTTCAAGTATCTTACGGGCCGCATCGAGGCGGAGGAAGATATCTTCTTTTTCAAGGGTCCCACGACAACAAGAGGGCATCCGTTGAAAATCAGGGGCGGGAAACTACGAGGTGACACCAGGAAATTCTTTTTCACTGAAAGAGTGGTTGATCGCTGGAATAGTCTTCCACTACAGGTGATTGAGGCCAGCAGCGTGCCTGATTTTAAGGCCAAATGGGATCGGCACATGGGATCTCTTCACAGGGCAAAGGTAGGGGAGGGACATTAAGGTGGGCAGACTAGATGGGCCGTGGGCCCTTATCTGCCGTCTATTTCTATGTTTCTATGTTTCTATGTTTCTATGTTAACCTCCTTGGTTACTTCAAAATGCGTTTGGCGCTGGTGATTACTTAGAAATATTTTTCAGTGCCTGCAGAATTTCTCCCCTCGGCATTTTCATGCGACTCTTTGCCGCCTTGCTGTCCGGGTCTTTAGCATTTATTTCTCTGGAGATTCCACGTAATGTGTCACGGTGTGGGAAAATTGATACCTTTCCGGATTTTTTTTTTTTTTTTTTTTCCTTTTTCTGGGAGAGCTGCCGACATGGGAGATTCTGATCACATAGCAACAGAATTTACCGTCCTAAGCAACTATCCTGCTCTGTGTGTGAAGTAAAACAAAGGTCTAAGGGTTCGGAGAGTGCCAAAAAGACACACCTGAATTAAATAACAGCGCTAAATCAACAAATAATCCTCAGTGTGAGGATTAGCGAAGGGAGAAAAACTCCAGCGCTTCACACTAAAGGACAAAGGTGCAATATCTTTGCCTGCACACCATCACTGGTAGCCTCACAATTATAAGTCGTGTTACACCACAATCCTATATAATAAAACGCTAGCCGCGCATGCGCACTCAGACCTGCGTGATCTGAAATCCCTGATCTGTGAGATGTAGATCCGTGGCTTTGCAGGAGTGCGCATGCGCGAGTCCCCAAGCCTTACTGCTTCCCAGCTGCATTGCTTTCCAGCCGCCAGCGTTGGACTCCCTGCTCTCCAGATCGCGGTGTACAGACCGGTAGGGCACTGGGAGCTAGGGAGAAAGCAAGGGCACAGCCGGAAATGGAAAAATGGCACTACCATGCGCCTAGGGTTCTTTTCAGTTTGTCTTCGCCCCTCCCCCCAATCCCCGTTGAGCCTCCCACCCGATTTTCTCTTCTCGCGGTCTGGCCGGCTACCTTAGTCCCTTGCCGCCACCGCCACCCCCTTCCCTTCCCTTCCCGCGGTCGACAAACCTCTTGGCTCCAGCAGCGGCCGCAGCACTGTAAACACGCTGCTTCGCGGCCTCTACTGCCTTGATTTGCTGTTCCGTGTCCCTGATGACATCATCAGATACGCGGCAGAGCAAATCAGGGCAGTAGAGGCCGCGAAGCAGCGTGTTTACAGTGCTGCGGCCGCTTCTGGAGCCAAGAGGTTTGTCGACCGCGGGAAGGGAAGGGGGTGGCGGCGGCGGCAAGGGACTAGGGGAGCTGGCCAAACCGCGGGGATGGCGCGCATCTTCAAAAAAGTGTAGGCGGGAGACGAGTGAAGGAGTTTTAGCTCAGAGGAACGGCTGGAGGGTGCTGCAGGTGGTCCATGCAGGTAAAAATTCTCACAGGAGGGGAAAGAGGGCTGCTTCGGGGGGAGGGGTGTGCTGGGAGGCAGATCGTTTTGCTTAGGGGAGGAATACAGCAGGGGGGCCACGGAGAGCCAGGGAGGAACTGGAGCGGGAGAGGGAAAGGGACCTGCTTTGGGGAAGGGGTGTGCTTGGAGGCAGACAGCTTTGCTTGGGTGGGGGGGGGGAGACAGAAGGGGGGCCATGGAGAGACAGTCAGAGAGGAACTGGAGGGGCAGAAGGAAAGGGGTCTGCTTTGGGGGAGGGGTGTGCTGGGAGGTAGATAGCTTTGCTTGGGGGGGAGACAAAATGAGGGGCAACGGAGAGACAGTCAGGGAGGAATTGGAGGGGTAGAGGGAAAGGGGTCTGCTTTGGGGGGGGAGGGGTGTGCTGGGAGGCAGACAGCTCTCCTTGGGAGGGGAGACAGAAGGGGGGCCACGGAGACACTGTCAGGGAGGAATGGGGGGGGTAGAGGGAAAGGGGGCTGCTTCAGGGGGAGGGGTGTGCTGGGAGGCAGATCGTTTTGCTTAGGGGGGAAGACAGAAGGGGGGCCATGGAGAGACAGTTAGGGAGGAACTGGAGGAGGAGAGGGAAAGGGGGCTGCTTTCTAGCACCCGTTAATGTAACAGGCTTAAAGACTAGTCAGGTAATAATTACACTCAGTGTGAAAGAAAGCAATAAGCACTCAAAGAACCCTCCCCAGCCAACTCCCCCAAACAAAAAATAACAAAGGGCAACAACCGACTTATCTTCAAGTAGTCATGTTGGTAATGGCTGCGCGCCAGATGACGGGTTCAACCAAGCCCGGTTTCGGGAGGTCAATGTCCCTTCATCAGGAACCCTCAGATGAAAACCAACGCTGATGTGAAATGGAGCCAGCCGGGGGAAGGTGGAGCTTACGGAGGGTTGGGCAATCATAGAAACATAGAAAGATGACGGCAGAAAAGGGCTACAGCCCATCAAGTCTGCCCACTCTACTGACCCACCCAATTTAGTCTGTGTGCTAATGACCCAATTCTTTAACTTGATCTTCGTAGTGATCCTACGTAGGTGTCCCATTTATTCTTAAAGTCAGGTACGCTGGTGGCCTCAACCACTTGCACCGGAAGCTTGTTCCAGCGATCTATCACTCTTTCCGTGAAGAAGTACTTCCTGGTGTCGCCATTAAATTTCCCTCCTCTGAGTTTGAGCGGATGTCCTCTTGTGGCCGAGGGTCCTTTGGGAAAGAAAATGTCATCTTCCACCTCGACACGTCCTGTGATGTACTTAAATGTCTCAATCATGTCCCCCCTCTCCCTACGTTCCTCAAGAGTGTAGAGCTGCAGTTTGTGCAGTCTCTCTTCGTACGAGAGACCCTTGAGCCCCGAGATCGTCCTAGTGGCCATCCGCTGAACCGACTCGACTCTGAGCACGTCTTTATGGTAATGTGGCCTCCAGAATTGCACACAGTATTCCAGATGAGGTCTCACCATGGCTCTGTATAGTTGCATTATGACTTCAGGTTTCCGGCTGACGAAACTTCTTTTGATACAACCCATCATCTGCCTTGCCTTGGATGAGGCCTTCTCCACTTGTTTGGCAGCCTTCATATCTGCACTGATGATTACTCCTAAATCTCGTTCTACTGAAGTCCTAGCCAATGTTTCTCCATTCAAGGTGTAAGTTCTGCATGGATTACCGCTACCAAGGTGCATGACCTTACATTTCTTAGCGTTGAAGCCCAGCTGCCAGGTCGAGGACCAGCATTCCAATGTAAGCAGGTCCTGCGCCATACTGTCTTGCAAGTTGCTTTCACTTACTATATTGCATAGTTTGGCGTCGTCGGCGAATAATGTTACTTTACCTTGAAGCCCTCGAGTCAAGTCCCCTATGAATATGTTAAAAAGGAGTGGACCCAGGACCGAGCCCTGCGGCACTCCGCTGGTCACCTCCGAAGTCTCAGAGAGGGTGCCGTTGACCACCACCCTCTGACGTCTGCAACTCAGCCAATCGTTGACCCATGTAGTCAGTGTCTCGCCTAACCCCATCGATTTCATTTTGCTTATCAGCCTGCGATGTGGGACGCTATCAAAAGCCTTACTGAAGTCTAAGTACACGACGTCCAGAGACTCTCCCGAGTCTAGCTTTCCTGTTACCCAGTCAAAGAAGCTTATGAGATTGGATTGGCAGGACCTACCCTTGGTAAAACCATGTTGACTGGGATCCCTTAGGTTCCCCTCATCCAAGATCGTGTCTAATTCACGTTTAAGTAGTGTTTCCATGAGTTTACACACTATTGATGTGAGACTCACCGGCCTGTAATTTGCAGCCTCTGCCCTGCAACCCTTTTTGTGCAGAGGGACGACATTAGCTGTTTTCCAGTCCAGGGGGACTCTCCCCTTACTTAGGGAGAGATTGAAGAGCATGGATAACGGCTCCGCCAGGACATCAGCCAGCTCTCTGAGCACTCTTGGATGCAAATTGTCCGGTCCCATGGCTTTGTTCACCTTGAGTCTTGACAGTTCGCTGTAAACATCAGCTGGTGTGAACTCAAATTTCTGAAACGGGTCTTCCGCGCTTGGTGTTGCTTCCAGCTGTGGCCCATGCCCTGGTTTCTCGCAGGTGAAGACTGAGCAGAAGTATTCATTCAGTAGTTTGGCTTTATCAGAATCTGCTTCCAGATAATTTCCGTCCGGTGTTCTAAGGCGTACTATCCCGTCTGTGTTCTTTTTCCTGTCACTAATATACTTAAAGAAGGATTTGTCACCTTTTTTGATGTTCTTTGCTAAAGTTTCTTCCACTCGAAGTTTGGCCTCCCTAACCGCTGTTTTGACCGCTGCAGACTTGGTCTTATATTCAATGTTAGCTTCCCCTTTCCCGGGATGTTTGTAGGAGAGAAATGCCTTTTTCTTCTCCTTGACGAGGTACGAGACCTCATCTGTGAACCATTGGGGTTTCTTATTTCTTTGTTGTTTATTTACTGATTTTATGTAGCGGACAGTTGCCTCGTGTAGGGTCAATTTCAGGGTTGACCACCAATCCTCCACACTATCAGTCACTGCTTTGTCCTGCAGCATTTGATGGACGAAATCTCCCATGCGTGCGAAGTCAGTGCCCCGGAAATTGAGTACCTTCGTTTTTGTTTGCGATCTAGGGAAGCCCTTCCTAAGGTTGAACCATACCATGTTGTGGTCACTGGTGGCTAGCGTTTCTCCTACTGAGACCTCCGATACGCTTTCCCCGTTTGTGAGTACCAGGTCCAGGATCGCCTGGGCCCTAGTGGGCTCTAGTACCAATTGATTGAGCCGTACTCCCTTCATGGACGTTAATAGCCTCCTGCTACTACAAGTTGTTGCTGAGAGTGTGTTCCAATCTGCATCAGGCATGTTGAAGTCCCCTAGCAGAACAGTGTCCCCCCCGTAGAGTGATGTTCTCTATGTCTTCAATTAGTTCCATGTCCTGTTCCTCTGATTGTCTTGGAGGTCTGTATACCACTCCAAGATACAGGCATTTTTCTCTGCCTCTGGCCAGGTTTACCCAGATGGATTCCCCGGTGTACTTAACATCTGTGATCCTGGTTGTTTTGATGTTCTCTTTGATGTAGAGGGCTACCCCTCCTCCTGACTTTCCCTCTCTGTCTTGGCGAAGCAGGTTATATCCTGGTATAGTCATATCCCACCCATGAGAGTCTGTGAACCAGGTTTCGGATATTGCCACTACGTCCAGGTTGGCATTCACTATTTCTGTTTCCAGTTCTAGAAATTTATTCCCTAAACTGTGCGCATTAACATACATGGCTCTCCACGCTTTGTATTTGCTAAACCCCTGTGGGGAATTTCCCATTTGAGTCAAAGTGTCTCCTAGTGAATCTTTTGCAATGTGGGTACTTACCTCGGACCCAGAAGCGGAGATTTGGCTCACCTCATCAGGATTGTTACATACTGCTCTGGTATATAAGTGGGTACCCTCCCCCAACCTACCTAGTTTAAAGCCCTACGAAGCAGGCGGGCTAGCCTATGTCCGAAGACGTTCTTACCTCTGCTGGTCAGGTGAAGTCCATCTGGTCCCTGAAGTCCCTGTAGCGCCTCTCCATGGTTCAGGAATCCGAAGTTCATGTCCCGGCACCATCCTTGCAGCCACTCATTCGTTCTCTGGATCCGCTCGTCCCTGGCCTTTCCCTTGCCCCTAACAGGAAGAATTGAAGAGAATACTACCTGTGCTCCTGACTGCTTCAGCCTCTCCCCCAAAGCTCCGAAGTCTCTAGGTATGTCTTCCGGGGCGTTCCTGGCTGTGTCATTCGTTCCGATGTGGATGAGCAGCATGGGGAAGTGATCTTGGGGTTTAAGAAGTCTATCAAGACAGGCAGTCACATCTCGTATTTTGGCTCCAGGCAGACAGCATATCTCCCTCGATTCCATATCCGGCCTGCAGATTGGTCCCTCGGTGCCCCTCAGCATGGAGTCCCCGATGACTATTATCCTGCGCTTCTTTTGGGGGGGTCGATCCGGTGTCCCCAGAGATGGAGCCGTGTGTTGAACCTGTTCCTGTGTTGCATCGATAGTCTCTTCCTGCAAGGCCTGGAATCTGTTCTTCAGGTTAAGTTGTGGAGTCGTTGTGGAGCTACCCTGGTAAGAAAAAGAAGAATTAGGTGAAGAGAGTGTAAATAGGGGGGGGGGGGTGTCTCCTATGTTTGCCCGTGGAGGAGGTCACTAGCTGCCAGGAGTCAGCATCTCCAGCCATCTCCTGGACTCCAACAGTTGGTTTCAATGTCGGCGTTCCTGGTGTCTCAATGAGGGATCTGTCATGGGCCTGTTCGGTGATTTGGGACAGCTCCTGCAATACTCCATCGATGTAGGCCTCATCCTCCCTAATGTTTCTCAGGCGTTTCACTTCCTCCCTGAGGCTCCGTAGTTCCTGCATGATGTCATCATCCTGCTGCCCGACCTCCTCAGTCTGAGTAGAGACTGTGTTGTACTGCTGTGGGATGCCCTCGGTCTGCACAGAGACCTCCTTCCCTGGTCCTGGGTTCTCCTCCGTCTGTACACAGGCTGAGGTCACCTCCCAGATTCCCTCAGTGGAGGGAATGCCAATTTTGCTTGCAGACAATCGCGCTAATAAGCCAAGCGGGAGCAACGTCATGATTGAAAAGGGGAGGAGTCACATGCTAGATGATCGTGTTCCACTCGATACAGTCATTGAGTCCCTCAGGATATATACAGCATGCAGATGGAAGATCCAAAACTGTTCACTAAACTGTCTAGTCTATGGCCCAGAAATATCAAAGAGACAAGTTAACTTAATCATGTATTTCTAATGAGAATAACTAATGGGAAGACTGGATGGACCATTCAGGTCTTTATCTGCCGTCATTTACTATGTTACTATGTTACCTGGCAGAAACCCAAAGAGTAGCAACATTCCACAGCTGAGATTGTGATGTCATAATGCCTCATTCCACCAATGCCTAAGAGCCAGTCTCATCAGTGATGTCACAAAGGCTTGATTGTCCTATGTTTGGCTCACATAAGAGCTTAAGCGTTGCCATACTGGGAGAGACTGAAGGTCCATCAAGCTCAGTATTATGTTTCCAATAGTGGCCAACCCAGGTGTCATTCTCTAGTGTCTCTCTCAACCTCAGTCCTTCTACACCAGTATTCTTCAATGCAAGGCTTGAGGGTCAATGGTTAGGCCCATTCATACTCTGATTCTTCCCTCTCTCCTTAAAGAGTAGTAAGATTCCGGACCCCAAAAAGTAACAACATTCCAGAACCTGAAAGAGTAAGCAAGATTCCGGAACCCCAAATAGTAGCAACATTCCAGAACCTGAAAGAGTAAGCAAGATTCTGGAACCCCAAATAGAATGGAGACAGAATTTGTCCCTGCGGATAACCGCAGGAAACCATCCCATGTCCCTCTATAGTGTCTCTCCCAACCTCAGTCCTTCTCCAGCAGCATTCTTCAATGTAAGTCTTGAGGGTCGGTGGCTAGGCCCATTCATACTCTGATTCTTCCCTCTCTCCTTAAAGAATGACATGGTTTCCCACGGTTATCCGTGGGGACGAGAACGGTGATGAATTTTGTCACTGGTGGTGTAGTAATAGGGGCGGATCGCCCTGGGCGCCATATTGGTGTAGTCGCTGGCACTCCTCCTCCTCTCCGCCCCCTCTTCCTCGTCCCACTCCTCCCCTCACCACGGGCGCACCCCTCTCCTTCCCTTCCCTTGTACCTCTAGTTGTTCACCATTGCGAGCAACAACTTCAACATGTTCCTCGTGTCACTTCTGGGTGCACATATAGGAAGTGACATCAGAGGGAGAGCCACTGGGTATCAAGGAGCATGTTGAAGTTGTTACCCGTGGCAGTGAACAGCTAGAGATATGAGGGAAGGGAAGGGGGCGCACGCGCGTGCCAGGGGGGAGCCGGGGGGATGGAGACAAGGGCGGGGGAGGGGCGCCTCTCACCCTCACTAGGCCACTGTTTGTCACCGCCTCATTCTCTACTTCCACATCCACCTTGATACATTGCCTATACTCTGTAAACCTCGAAAGGGCTCTAGCAGCAGACTTTAGGAATGAAGTCATACCCAACAAGTCGAGCTCATTCCTCTTACTGCATAATAGTGCTGCCCGATTTCCGATTCAAATCGATTCACTGTACAAAAAAATCGGCCTCCCAATTCAGTGACTGACCCTCTCCACCCCCTGCTGTAGGGGGCAAGGGTGGGAGGGTCTGTCGGGAAGTGCTGCAGCGTCTTCCCCCTGGCCTCCCGCTCTAAATTATTGGCAACCTGCAGAGAGGATCGTCGGTGCTTTAGCGATCCTTGTGGGCTGCCATCAACTTCCGCAGCTGTCCTTCTCTCTGCCGCGATCCTGCCCCTGATGTCAGAGGAGGGGCGGAGCCGTGGCACAGGGAAGGACAGCTGCAGAGACCGATGGCAGCCTGCAAGGATTGCTAAAGCACCGGCGATCCTCTCTGCAGGCTGCTCCACTAGTGCGGGAGGCCAGGGGAGAAACTGGGGGAACATGCAAGCCTTTGGAGGGTGGTGCAGGCCTTTAGGGGGGGAAGAGCTCTTCAGGGGGGACAGGACTTTGGGGGGGGGACAGCCCAAGTCTTCAGGGGGAACAGCCCTTCAGGGGGGGACAGGCCTTCAGGGGAGGGGGCCCTGGTGTAGAAGTACATGGAGGGAGAGAGGGAAGGGGGGTTCAAAGAGACATGCATATGCCGGACTGGGGGGGGGGGAGATAGAAATAATGGGTCTATAAACAGAGGAGAGGGAGAGAGATGGTGGACAATGGGATTTAGGGAGGGAACGAACAGAAAGGGAGAGAAGTTCGATACAAGGGATGGTGTGGAGGGGGGGATAGAGATACTGGATAGGAGGGTAGTTGGGAAGAGAAAGGGAGAACTCATAGACCCTGAAGTGGTAGGGAAGGAGGGAGAGATACTGGATGAAAGGGTAGTTGAGAAAAGGTGGATCTATGGATGGAGATGAAAAAAAGGAAAGATGCCAGACCTCCGGGGGAGGGAAGGGAAATGGAAGGGGAGGACACGGAGAAAGAAGAAAGAAGGAGACCCTGGCAAGCAAGTTATCAAAAGACAACCAGAGCCTGGGACTAACAAGATTTGAATAATGACCAGACAACAAAAGGTAGAAAAACTAAGTTTATTTTCTGTTTTGTGATTACAATATGTCAGATTTGAAACGTGTATCCTGCAAGAGCTGGTGTTAGACCGTGAACGTGAGCTAGGATTTAACAGACAGAGGAAAAAATCATTTTTGTTTACACCACAGCGCCAGTGTGGTTAGGAGGAGGCAAAGGGGGTGAATCTATATATATAAAATCGGAGGTATGTATGTGTGTATGTGTGTGTGTATGTGCCGCGATCACGCAAAAACGGCTTGACCGATTTGAACGAAACTTGGTATGCAGATCCCTCACTACCTGGGATGATATGTTCTGGGGGTCTCGCGGCCCACCTGCACACGTGGGCGGAGCTACAAACAGAAAATCAGATTTCACCCATTCATGTCAATGGAAAAATGTAAAAAGCTGCCAACGCAAAAACGGCTTGCCCGATTTGAATGAAACTTGGTATGCAGGTCCCTCACTACCTGGGGTGATATGTTCTGGGGGTCTCGCGGCCCACCTGCACACATGGGCGGAGCTACAAACAGAAAATCAGATTTCACCCATTCAAGTCAATGGTAAAAATGTAAAAAGCTGTGGGACCGATTTGAACGAAACTTGGTATGCAGATCCCTCACTACCTGGGGTGATATGTTCTGGGGGTCTCGCGGCCCCCCTGCACATGTGGGCGGAGCTACAAACAGAAAATCAGATTTCACCCATTCACGTCAATGGAAAAAATGTAAAAAGCTGTGGGACCGATTTGAACGAAACTTGGTATGCAGATCCCTCACTACCTGGGGTGATATGTTCTGGGGGTCTCGCGGCCCACCTGCACACGTGGGCGGAGCTACAAACAAAATCTGATTTCACCCATTCAAGTCAAAGGTAAAAATGTAAAAAGCTGTGGGACCGATTTGAACGAAACTTGATATGCAGATCCCTCACTACCTGGGGTGATATGTTCTGGGGGTCTCGCGGCCCACCTGCACATGTGGGCGGAGCTACAAACAGAAAATCAGATTTCACCCATTCATGTCAATGGAAAAAATGTAAAAAGCTGCCATTCTCACAGTAATTCCAACTACCTGGGGTGATATGTTCTGGGGGTCTCGCGGCCCACCTGCACACGTGGGCGGAGCTACAAACAGAACATCAGATTTCACCCATTCATGTCAATGGAAAAAAAGTAAAACGCTGCCATTCTCACAGTAATTCAAAAACGGCTTGACCGATTTGAACTAAACTTGGTATGCAGATCCCTCACTACCTGGGGTGATATGTTCTGGGGGTCTCGCGGCCCACCTGCACACGTGGGCGGAGCTACAAACAGAAAATTAGATTTCACCCATTCATGTCAATGGAAAAAATGTAAAAAGCTGCCATTCTCACAGTAATTCCAACTACCTGGGGTGATATGTCCTGGGGGTCTCGCGGCCCACCTGCACACGTGGGCGGAGCTACAAACAGAACATCAGATTTCACCCATTCATGTCAATGGGAAAAAATGTAAACAGCTGCCATTCTCACAGTAAATCTAAAACGGCTTGACCGATTTGAACGAAACTTGGTATGCAGATCCCTCACTAACTGGGGTGATATGTTCTGGGGGTCTCTTCACCCAAGAATTTATATGTTCTTGCTCCTGGAGGTGAAACTAAAAATGTTGTTTATAATCAAGTTTTGTGTTAGTTGTATTGTATTCATTTTGTCAAATATTTCACATTATAATTTGAATATTGTACTTTTTATAAAGCTGTAAAAAAATAATTTCATTCACCACTATAAAGTATCTTTATTTGAATCCATTTACAGTGTTTTTGCTATAATTAAATACCCGTGCAACGCCGGGGCATCAGCTAGTAGGCTATAAAATAAACCCACCAGGATGTCTGAAAAAAACACCCAATTGGGCAGGAAAATCGAATCAAATTGAAATTTTTTTTTCCCTGAATCGGGCTAGACTATAGCAGATGCAAAACAAACCCATTTGCGGAAATTACTCTGTGCAAGCCATATGACCTACATCAGGCTGAGAGCTATCGATAGACCTTTTATTCCAATATCATTGGGTTACCAGATTTTACTATTGAAAAATCCAGACCCGTGGCCCCACCTCTAGGCCCGCCCTGCCCTACCCCCTCAACCTGTTCTCGTGTTCGGAGCTGCGTCATGAAGGCATCTGCGCAAGCGATTGTGTGACACATTGACGTCACCACAGTGCATCGGCGCATGCACAGATGACCTCCTGACGCAGCCCCAAGCTGGAATTTTTCAAAACCCGGACAGATGTGTCCGGGTAAATCCAGACGTCGGATAACCCTACTATATCAAGTCCGGTCGTTTCTGTTTTTATTTAATCTCACCACTCTTGTCTCAATAGAGAACAAAACCAGATTCTTTTTTCTTCTCATCATCATGCTTATATTCCCTTCCCTATCCTTTCCTCTCTCATTCCTATATCTTTTCTCTGGGATAGTCATTCTTTCAGGGCAGACGCTGGAAGTTTGCAAACAGGACTGGAAGCAAAGTACAGAACTAGAAATTTAGCAGCATTTAAAGACATCAGCAATCATAGGGAGAGATTGTTTCCATTCGCCGAGAAGAGCAGGAATGATTTGTGGAAACTTGTGCTAAAAATACCTCTTAAAAACGAAAGGCAAACTGGAGGACTTCAGCCTTGTTGTAGTGTGCCCTCTACTGGCAATATGTGGGATTGCCTGGTAGCAACTTCAAACTGATGTCATTGGTTTTAGCCTAGATGCCTTCAGGGAAACTGGCAGGGCTGACACTTTCACTAAGCAGACAAGGCATCTGCTTAGGGTGGCTGTGTTGGGGAGTGTTACATAGCAGTAAATATCATCTCATTTCTCCCCCCTCCCCTTCCATTCTGCCTTGGGCTGAAGTTGCAAGAGGGTTTAGTGCTGGCTTGGAGCCTTTAAGCCCAGTCCTCCTCGCCCTCACCTTTCCTTGACACAGCAGCACTTGAGCCATGGCCCTATACTGGCACCAAGTCACTTTGCTACTTCAGCCAGGGAAAGGGTGCAGGTCTGAGCCGTCTCTTCTCCAAGCTGAAGAGCCCCAGCCGCTTTAGCCTCTCCTCATAGGGACCAGAACTGCACACAATGTTCGAGGTGTGGCGTTATAACATTTTCATCTTTATCAGGAAAGGAATGGAGAGCAAAGATGAAAATGTTATAATGCTCTTGTATCGCTCCATGGTACGGCCGTACCTCGAATACTGTGTGCAGTTCTGGTCGCCGTATCTCAAAAAAGATATAGTGGAATTAGAAAAGGTACAGAGAAGGGCGACAAAAGTGACAGCTCGACTTCCCTATGAGGAGAGGCTAAAGTGGCTAGGGCTCTTCAACTTGGAGAAGAGATGGCTCAGGGGTGACATGATAGAGATCTATAAAATACTGAGCAGAGTGGAAAGGGTAGATGCGAAACCCTTTTTCACGCTTTCCAAAAATACTAGGACTAGGGGAAAATGTGATGAAGGTACTAAGTAGCAGATTTAAAACAAACCAGAGAAAATATTTTTTCACAAAAAGTGTAATTAAACTCTGGAATTTGTTGCCGGAGAATGTGGTGAAATCAGTTAGCTTAGCGGGGTTTAAAAAAAGGTTTGGATTATTTCCTAAAAGAGAAGTCCATAGACCGTTTTCGAGATGACTTGGGGAAAATCCACTGCTTATTCCTAGGATAAGCAATAAAAAATATGTTCACTACTTGGGATCTTGCCAGGTACTTGAGACCTTGGGTTGGCCATTGTTGGAAACAGGATACTGTGCTTGATGGACCTTCGGTCTATCCCAGTATGGTAATTCTTATATTTATAAGAGAAGAGAGGGGAGATGCTAGATAGAAGGGGATAGAGAACGTGAAATGAGATGCTAAAGAAGGGGGTGAGTAGATAGTGGATGGGGAGATTCTGGCCACCTGGGAGCAGGTAGGGAGAAGAAAAGGTGATGTTGGACAACTGAGGGGGAAGGAGGGAGGGTTTTGGCCGAAGGTTTGACCAGTGGTCCGCACTAGTGTGTCATATGTTTTTGAAACCAGACTTTTGAGATCATTGTGTCCACATGCCTTTGTGTGTCTCTCTAACAAGTCTATCTAACCCCTCTTAATAACCTTTGAACCACTCATCCAATTTCATTCAGATTTGAGCCACAGACCTTAGAGCCCCCAGTGACATTTCCATCCCCCTTCAGCTAAGAACACAAGAACGGCCGCTGCTGGGTCAGACCAGTGGTCCATCGAGCCCAGCAGTCTGCTCATGCGGCAGCCCTCTGGTCAAAGACCAGCACCCTAACTGAGTATGTTCTTGTTCAGTAGGAACTTGTCTAATCCCTCGAGGGTGTTTTCCCCTATGACAGACTCCGGCAGAGCGTTCCAGTTTTCTTCCACTCTCTGGGTGAAGAACTTCCTTACGTTTGTACGGAATCTATCCCCTTTCAATTTTAGAGAGTGCCCTCTCATTCTCCCTACCTTGGAGAGGGTGAACAACCTGTCCTTATCTACTAAGTCTATCCCCTTCAGTACCTTGAATGTTTTGATCATGTCCCCTCTCAATCTCCTCTGTTTGAGGGAGAAGAGGCCCAGTTTCTCTAATCTTTCACTGTACGACAACGCCTCCAGCCCCTTAACCATCTTAGTCGCTCTTCTCTGGACCCTTTCGAGTAGTACCATGTCCTTCTTCATGTACGTCGACCACCGATAAGTAGAATCCGTTTTTTCTTTCCTATTTCCATTTTCTGCTTCTTTCCTGTAATGAAACAGACCAGCTCAGCTCCATTGAAATCTCAAGTAGTTCAGAGCACATTGTGATGCCTTTGTGCAATTTTAAAGCTGCCTTGCCATTGGTTAGTGCCTGTGGTTAGCAACCAATGCCGTTTCATGACCGGTTTACGATAGCTTTTTTTCTCTCTCATATGCTTGATGTGTAAATACTTCATGACACTTAGTTTCCTGCTTTGCTACAGATATCTACAGCTGTGGGTTTTTTTAAATATTTCTCAATAAGTAGAACATCTCATGGGCAATGGTGTACCAAGTAGGGGGGGGGGGGGCAGGAGGGACGGTCCACCCCAGGTGCATTCTCTAAGGGGGTGCACAGCTGGTCCAGAACCTCCTGCTTTACTCTGCTGCTGTTGCAGCAGTAAACTTTAAATTCAGTCATTGTGGGACTTTCCTGCACCTCCCCATGGCTGCCAGTCCACCCCCTCCAACATCACTTCCTTGCTCTGCAGCAGAACCAGCAGCCACGGGAAGGTGCAAGAAGGTCCCACAATGAATGCATTTAAGTTTACAGCCACTGCTGCTGGTTTGAGAAGCATACAGCAGTAGGTGGGGAAAAGATACCGGATGTCATTGGGGTGGAGGGAGAGCAGGAGACTGGTATGGAAGGGTGGTGGAGGGAGAAAAAGGGGGCTGATGCTGATGGAAGTGGGGAGGAGACAGAGAAAGAGGGGAACAGACACTGAATGGAAGTGGAGAAAGGGAGCAGATGCTGTATGGAATTGGGGAGAGAGAGGAGATGCTTGACGGAAGGGATAGAGAAAGAGGGCATATGATGGAAGGAGGGGATAAATAAAAAAGAGCACATGCTGAATGGGGGGAAGAGGATAGAGTTAGTGAAATACTGGAGGGGGTGAGGGAAAGAGGTGGCAAGCTCTATCTAGGTAGACACAGTGAAAAGAGAAATTGAGGACTGGATAGTAAGAATTTAGGCTAGACAGATGTAGAAAATAAATTGAGAAGGAAGACAAGGGAAGAAAAGGAAAAGGAAGGGAGAGGAGAGAGTGAAATGCCAGATGATGGGGGTGGGGTGTGGAGAGGGAATGGAAGGAAAGGAAAGGAAAGGAGAGAGTGAAATGCCAGACAATAGGGGTGTGGGAGAAGGAAGGGAAGAAGATGAATACCAGACCAATGGGAGTGGAGCGAGAGATGGAAGGGGAAGGCAGACATTTTCTGGAAGGGGCATAGAAGGAGAGAAGATGCCATATAGAAGGGGCAGAGAGAGAGAGCAGATAGTGGATGGAACGAAGAGAATGACGAGAAGATGAGAAAAGCCGAAACCAGAGAAGACAAAGGTAGAAAAAAATTTTCTATGTATTTTTTGCTTTAGGATAAAGTCGTATTGTAGGTGTTTTGATAAAAATTTAGAAATAGAAAATGGAAATAAGTTGATCCTATGATTGGACTAATTGTAATACATTTTTGACTAATTCAGAGACCAAAATCCCTTTCCTCAGGTTAGGTCAGGATACTGTAACAGTAGTATATTTTACTGACCTGAGAAAAGAGGTTCTGGCCCCTGAAAGCTGATTGGAAAATGTATTAGTCCAATAAAATGGTATTAGCTTATTTTCAATTTTTGTTTTATTTCCCCTCCCCCTCATTTAGCCCCCTTTTATGAAGCCGCTTTAGGCTTTTTTTTATTACCAGCTGTGATGATATTAGCTCCGACGCTCATAGGAATTTTTTGAGTATCAGAGCTTTTACCACTGCTGCCTGCAATTAAAAAAACCCCTAACATAGCTTCATTAAATGGGGGGGGGGGGGGGGGGGGTGATTTGTTAATTTGTAAAGTGATAATCTTTAGAGAGAGGAAGAGATAATTGTTACTGCGGATGGGCAGACTAGATGGGCCATTTGGCTTTTATCTGGCATCATGTTTCTATTTCTCTGTTTTTTTCAAATTTACATCTGCTATCTTTATATTTTGCACAATAATAGGGGACATGCGTCACTGTTTCTGTGGTGTTGCATTGTATACAGAGTCCAGCTTCTTGGTGGTTCAGTTTAACTTTTGTCTACGTATTTCTATTTTATCCCCCCTTTTACAAAATTTTAGAATATTTTTTAGCACCAGCACGGTAACAGCTCCGACGCTCAGAATTCTATGAGCATCTGAGCTGTTACCGCCATGGCTAAAAACTGCACTACAGTTTTGTAAAGGGGGAGGGGTTAGCTTGTGATCACATACTCCATACTAGGCGAAGGCGTTTTCTGTGTTCTATGTGTACGAAAGACACGGTTCTTTGTTAGCATTGACTGTGCAGGATCGATCTATACTAGTCGGGCTTGTTTAGTTTTACAATGGGTGTATTGATGTTCTACTGCTCACTGCAGTGTGTAAGATGCTGCCTTTTCCTAGGTACGCTCTTGTTGTGCGATGTGTGGATTATTTCTAAAATTCATGTTTTTCATATAGATGAGGGGGGTGTCAAAAAATGATAAGCCCCGGGTGTCACATATGCTAGGTACACCACTGCTCCTGGTTAATAAATTTTCCCAAAATTTCACATTCTGTTGCTTCCATATCCCCCATTTCTTTCTTGTTTTCCCCACAACTTTCTCATTGTTTGTTTGTTTTTCACGCTAACTTTGGATGATGCCAATTTCATTTTTTTTTCTGTCTTCCGTTCTTTTGTAGGCCTCCAAGACTTAGACGTTACTCTGGAGACAGCGACTCGTCAGCCTCTTCTGTACAAAGTGGTCCTCCAGGCAGGAGATACAATGAGGACACCCTAATTGTGAGCAGGAAAGAAGGGAAACATGCTGTAGAAAGGACTGTACTGTCGACTCCCGCTACCCCCAAAAGAAAACCAGTGAGCCGCACTCAGTCCCAGGATCGCAGTTTCCGTGCCCGCCAGTCACCAGCTGAGATGAGGAGACAAGGGTCTGAAGCAGCGGAAGAGCGCGGTCGACCCCGGCTGTCTAATGGGACAAACAAGTCAGTGAGAGCACGGAGCCAGGGTCGAGCTGGGGGCAGCGAAACGGTTCTTCTCATTAGCCGAGGGCAGGGTGGCCAGCATTCTTGGACCAGAGCAGGGCAACTAAAACAAAACGGCAAGGACTTAGGCAAAAATAGCCCTCCGAGGACCAAAAGCCCAGTTCCCTCACGCCTTCCTCCATTAGGGTCCAAGAGCCCCATGTCTGCTAGCAAGGGGAAATCCTTCCATCAGCCTAACAATTTATCAGAAAGTGCAATTAAGACCACAGTACAGTCCCAGGGGCGGCAGAAGCAGCTTTGCACCCTTCAAACTCAGAACTCACCACAGCGTAGGGTGTCTACCATCAGTTCCCAACGACACAAAGAATGCATTGATCACTTGGAGTCAGAGAATTATAACCAAGAGCTAGAGGAACTAGCTAGAACTTTCCGAATGCCTTTAAATCTGGACCCAGCTCGGGAGCAACAGCTGTACAAGAGTTTGGAAGAGGAGTTTTTGGCCAATTCCCAGATCATTGATGTGGACTGCAGTGAGGAGGAGTCCTTGGAACATACCTCTGACCCTCCGAAGTTCCAGCAGACCACACCAGAGCAAGTGGCAGCGGACTCTGCCTATTGCTCTTCGAGTTCCTCTTCGTCTTCTCTCAACTTTTACAGCAAGTATGGCTTTCAGATGGATTTCGGTGAGAAACAAAGAGAAGACTGTAGGCGGACTCCTGCAACAACTCTCCAATACTCTTGGATTCCTGAATCTGAGCAAACAGCAAGTGAACTACTCAATGGCTCTGTAGAACAACAGCCATCTGTTACAGAGCTCTGGCACTCACATGTAAACCCACAGTCAGTAACGACTTACAGGGAGCCTTCCCTCTCCAGTTCTTCTGATGAAAGCAACTATCATACAGCTTTGAATGACCTCCAGGAGGTTTCAGAGGCCTTAGATCTCTCCAAGTTGAATTCTGATGAGTCTTGGGATGTTGGAGAACTTGTGGATGCTGAAATTGACATGGTAAATTCTGTTCCACAGGAGGCTGAGCAGGTGACAGAGGCAAACATTTTTGGGGTGGACTTCTGTAATGAGTTGTGCCCCGATGGATCCCCAAACAAGTCAATGGATGGCTCTCCTGGCTCACAGACGCAAGAAGTTATGCTGAGGCAGAAGAAGAATCTCAAAAGACCAGACAGGGTGCCCTCAATATACAAACTGAAACTACGACCCAAGACCAGGTCTCGAATGGACAACCAGCCGGATAAGAAGCCCTCTAAGATCCCCACTCCCCTGAGTTTCAAGACGACAGCTAAGTCTCCTCAGGGAGGGACTCCATCAAAGCTTGGACCCACCAAGCGTACCTCTGAACACAAGTCTTGGAGGGCTTTGCATTCCATGTTTTCTACCTTCACAGACCCTACTGTCACTCAAGGTCAACTGGACCCAGGGGGTCAAGACCAGGGCTCATAGATATGAGGTCAAATATGCCGGCCACTCTTTTTTCCTCTTTCCTTTTGAGTTGGTCCTACATCATTGCTCATGGATAATTCTATGACACTTTACTCTTTTTTTTTTTTTTACCTCCAATCTAAGATGAGATTAAAAAGACAGTGAGACTTGTCTTCAAGAGTAGTATGCTGCTAATCTGGAGCATTCAGGAGCCCAGTAGCGTATGTTGAATTTACACCAATAAATATGCACGTGTGTAATAGGCACAAATTATCCGTGCTTAATAGTGGGCATCACACATGCATTCTATAGGAGAACGTAAACATACCTAAAGGAAACCCTTAACCATAATGTTTCTCCTTGACATTGTCATTTGCCTCTTTCCCTGCTTTCTATGCACAGAACAAAGGAGATGGATAAGCCACCCTCCTGGGAAGACGAGGGCAGAGGTGGAAAGACCATCCCATTAAGTCACTTTGGTGGCGTACACTTGCACACTGAGATAGGAATGTGGCCCCATCTTAGCATGATTCGGGGGTTCTCAACTATTGTAGATCTTGAAGGTACTTCAAAGGGGAAAGCCTTCTAAGGATCTTGGATTAAGAGTTCAATGAAACAACTCCTTGGGTTTACATTTTGGACGGTTTGCTGACATTCAGAGAGAAAATGGAGCGTCCGGGGACTGTATGTTTGTAAAAAGAGGGAGCCGGGGATTGGTGGGGGGAGATGAAGGCGGCCTGTCTGCTCCGTTTTCTGTTTTCATAATCTACATTTTTCTTGGCTGAGATTAGAGAGAAAACCTGATAGATTTGAAATCATAATTATTTTAGGATTTGTTTCTCTTCAAATTGCAGTCTCTTCAGGGGATCCTGCTTCTAACATGTGGCTTTGTCAGTGAATAGAGTTTAGAGACCACTGACTGTGTGCGGCTTAATGATGGATTTATTTATGGAGAATATATTTTGTGTGCATATTTATATATATTAAAGCATTCACACATGGGAACTGTAGAAGCTGCTGATCTGAACCCTGTAAATTAAAGACAAGATGATGAACTCCTGCAGTGACTTTTTATTACTGAGAAGACAACAGTCCCTGTTCTTGCAAATTGCGCAGCTGGTTTTACTTCCAGGGCAGGGAGAGGAATGGTACTCATTCTCATTTAGTGGAATCCACTGATGGCTTGGGTCCCTCGCGTTGGATTCATCACTGAAGAAGTGATCCCAGCTTGAACCCATGTGCTCAGATCTGTTGCGAGAATATTAAGCACGCGCTCTCATTACACACAAACCTCCTCGCAGAGGCTTTGCTACATCATCCCTCTTTCTAACTTCTCCCTCTGCTCAGCATCCCCTTTTTCTCTATCCCCCCCCCCTCCCCTCCATCCCATCTACAATGCATTGCATCCTCCTATTCACCCTCTGGCCATCACACGTAGTATCACTGTAATCTCTTTGCTCCCTTTTTGCTGTGCCCAGCATCCCCTCTCTCTAGCCGCCCCCCCCCCTCCAACTTGCCCAACATAATCTCTCTCTCAACCCACCTCAAGCAAAACATTCTCCTTTACCTCATCACATGCCCAGCATCCTCCCTCACCTGTCCAGCATCCTCTCTCTCCTGTCCCTCCTTATCCTCACCTGTCCAGCATCCTCTCTTTCCTGTCCCTCCTTATTCTCACCTGTCCAGCATCCTCTCTCTCCTTATCCTCACCTGTCCAGCATCCTCTCTCTCCCACCCCACCACTCCCATCCTCACCTGCTCAGTATCTTCTCTCTCTCACCCCTCAGAAGCCTAGTACCCTTTTTATATGTATTTCGCTGATTGTCCAGCTCTTTTTAGTGTAAACTGCCTAGAACTTTTGGTTATGGTGGTATAAAAGAATAAAGTTATTAATACCTAGCACCCATTCCCTTTCCTCTTCGTTCCTAATGTCAGCAGTTAAGGGCTGCCACCATTTAACCATTAGTAGGGGGATATTCACCTGCGGCTCCAACTTCCTGTTTTCTGATCACCCACTTACAGGATATTGGGCTAGACGGACCATTGGTCTGACCCAGTAAGGCTGTTCTTATGTTCTTAATTGCCATACTGGGACAGTCCCAAGGTCCATCAAGCCCAGTATCCTGTTTCCAACCCAAAGAGTAGCAACATTCCAGAGCTGAGATTGTGATGTCATAATGCCTAAGAGCCAAACTCATCAGTGATGTCACAATGGCTTGATCCTATACTTGGTTCACATAAGGTCGATCTTCTCCTTAGCCACCGAAAGTTCGGATCTGCCAGCAGGCCGGTGAAAGCCCTGAGAGCTTGTCTGAAAAATCAGGAACTAGCATAGCCGGCGTCTTGATTTTTGATTTCACAGTGCACAAGGTCAGCAGTCAGGAAGTACCAGCCGGCCTGTTCTCATAATGCTGTGCTTTACAGATGGGCAGATGGCACTTGAAGGTTTCCAGGCTCTTTGCCATTATCCATATTTAAGTGTTCTAGACAAATTAGATCACCTAATGGAAGATCTGGCCCTGCATCTGCTCCTTTGTCCCAGGCTCTGCGGGATTGAATCGTCTTTTTCTGCATGCATTTTCTGGCTGTTCTGAAGTTTGCTTCTTTGTTCAAACTTCCCCAGCATCGGTCCTGGTGCCGGTTCTTGGGTGGTCTACTCTTGAAAAAGGAACAGATTTGTCGGAATACTGCCGCCAGCGAAGTGGCATCAGTTGGCACTCACTATTTCTGTACTGTTCTTCCAAGGGAGTGCATGAATTTATTCAGATAAATGAGCATTTTTTCCCCGCCTATCCTGGCGGGCTCACAATATATCTAATGTACCTGGGGCAATGGGAGGAGGGGATTAAGTGACTTGCTCAGGGTCACAAGGAACAATGTGGGTTCACAGACAACCCCGCGAAAGGCAAAGGCGCGCGCCGACAACTGAGCGCAAGACGGAGGCGCGCGCTGAAGAAAATTACAGTTTTTAGGGGCTCCGACGGGGGTTTTTGTTGGGGAGCCCCCCCCCCCCAGTTTACTTAATAGAGATTGTGCCGGCGTTGTGGGGGGTTTGGGGGGTTGTAACCCTCCACATTTTACTGTAAACTTAAGTTTTTCCCTAAAAACAGGGAAAAAGTGAAGTTTTCAGTAAAATGTGGGGTTACAACCCCCCACACCCCCCACAACGTGGCGCGATCTCTATTAAGTAAAGTGGGGGGGGGGGGGGATTCCCCCCCCGTCGGAGCCGTTAAAATAGTAATTTTCTGTGGCGCGTGCCTCCACGCTGTGCTCAATTGTCTGGGCGCGCCTTTGTCCCGGCGCGCTTTTGACCTGACACCAACAATGTGAGTTTGAACCCACAACCTCAGAGGGCTAAAGCTGTAGCTAAAGGTAGATGTAAAAAATGACCCATCAGTGACTGAAGAGAGCCTCAGAACTACTTAGAACAGGGGGGTAGGGAACTCCGGTCCTCGAGAGCCGTATTCCAGTCTGGTTTTCAGGATTTCCCCAATGAATATGCAATGAAAGCAGTGCATGCAAATAGATCTCATGCATATTCATTGGGGAAATCCTGAAAACCCGACTGGAATACGGCTCTCGAGGACCGGAGTTCCCTACCCCTGCCTTAGAACATAAGAATAGACTCACTGGGTCAGACCAATGGTCCATCAAGTACCAATAGCCCTTTCTCACAGAGGCCAATCCAGGTCCCTAGTACCTTGGGATCTTGTCAAATATCTGTGACCTGGGTTGGCCACTGTTGGAAACAGGATATTGGGCTTGATGGACCTTTGCTCTGTCCCAATATGGCAGCTCTTATGCGAGTCAAGTATAGGATAATCAAGCCATTGTGACATCACTGCTGAGTTTGGCTCTTAGGCATTGGTGGAATGAGGCATTATGACATCACAACATCAGCTCTTGAAAGTAACAACATTCCATACTTCCGATCCAGGGCAAGTAGTGGCTTCCCCCCATGTCTGTCTCAATAGTAGACTATGGACTTTTCTTCCAGGAACTTGTCCAAACCTTTCTTCAAACCAGCTACGCTATCTGCTCTTACCACAACCTTTGGCAATGCGTTCCAGAGCTTAACTATTGTCTGAGTGAAAAAATATTTCCTCCTATTGGTTTTAAAAGTATTTCCCCGTCACTTCATCGAGTGTCCCCTAGTCTTTGTCATTTTTGACAGAGTGAAAAATCGATCCACTTGTACCCGTTCTACTCCGCTCAGGATTTTGTAGACTTCAATCCTATCCCCCCCCCCCTCATGAACCCTGACCCCCTTCACTCTTGGCAAGTGTGATTGATGGGGTTTTCTTGTGTGTAGTACGAACTGGGAAACCACACACTCGCTCATTCTCTGTCACACACACACACACTTACATTCATATTCTCTCTCTCTCATATACACACAGACAAACTCACCCCATTTCTTTTGATTTATAGAAAACATTTTTTCTTTATTCATTCCAAACAGAAAGGAAGGTTTGAGAAACAGTCCAACAAACAATTTTATTTCATTATTGAAGATTAGCCCTTAGTTGAAAAGCAGCTTTTTGAAAAACAAAAAATGCTAAGCTTGATGTACCAGCGTGATGCTTTCCTGAGAACATCTCACCTACTGCTGCCTGTAAAGCCAATAAGGCCACCAGAGCCTAAGAGAATCCAGAGCAGGCGCTACCCTCTTACCGTGGATTACCGACTAATACAAACAGAGCTTTAAATCAGTGGTTCCCAACCCTGCCCTGGGGGACCACCAGGCCAGTCGGGTTTTCAGGCTAGCCCTAATGAATATGCATGAGAGAGATTTGCATATAATGGAGGTGTCCGGCATGCATATCTGCTCCATGTATATTTATTAGGGCTATCCTGAAAACCTGACTGTCCTGGTGGTCCTCCAGGACAGGGTTGGGAACCACTGCTTTAAATCACTTAAAATGGCTTCAGCTGCTAACTCAACAATAAATACCTACTAACTCAGGGGTGGGCAACTCCGGTCCTCGAGGTTTTCAGGATTTCCCCAATGAATATGCATTGAAAGCAGTGCATGCAAATAGATCTCATGCACATTCATTGGGGAAATCCTGAAAACCCGACTGGATTCCAGCCCTCGAGGACCAGAATTGCCCACCCCTGATCTAACTACAACAGGGGTAGGGAACTCCGGTCCTCGAGAGCCGTATTCCAGTCGGGTTTTCAGGATCTCCCCAATGAATGTGCATGAGATCTATTTGCATGCACTGCTTTCAATGCATATTCATTGGGGAAATCCTGAAAACCCGACTGGAATACGGCTCTCGAGGACCAGAGTTCCCTACCCCTGAACTACAAGAAGCCTTCTATTGCACTTATCATTTTTTTATTCTGTATTACCACATAATAAATATATTTATATCACACTGATTTAAATAAGATGTTACCAAACCACAGTCTCTGTGAACACATCACCCTAGAAAACTTTTTTCTTTATAAAATGGCTCTATTGGAATGTCCCATTGGGCCAGAAAACCTGGACTGGCACAAAGCCTTTTTCTGTTTCAGTTCCTTTCAAAAACCACATTGTCCCGATTTTGAATTTAATCCCACGTCCTCTTGCTGTATTGCAAATTGTTACCACAGTCTCATGTTACTCAACCACAGTGATTATAGTTTGTATTTTCTGGTATCACCATTGGACTCTTCACCATTGCTCAGTCGGCCCAACACGGGGCTGTGTTTCACTGGATCGGCCGTCTTCAGGAGCCGCGACTGCTCCAGGTCTTCGCTGAGTTGTTTCACCTCTTATCATGGTTCATTTTAATCATATAACAACGGCAGCAGCACGAGGTTCCAAACCTCCGTAGCAACTCTCCTCCTCCTCCACGCTAATGACGGTGTGATATAAATATATGTATTATATGGTAATAACCAATAAAAAAATGATAAGTGCAATGGAAGGCTTCTTGTAGTTAGTAGACACTTTTACCGTGGAGAAGACCAGGCCCGATATTTAGGGGTTTCATCAGGCAAGTAGCTGAGAGCATCAGGGAGGTAGACGCACACTGGGATTGCCCACCCCCGTTTTATAAAAGCGTGGATCAGTCCATTAGACAATGCTACCCCCTTTTATAACATTTGTGAACTTCATATTCTATGGAATTTACTTTGGTATTAATTTCTATCATAATTTGAGCTATGTAATAACTAAGAATGCATCCACTTGTTCCTATTACTGTTGTTTATTTCTTACTGGTTAAGATTCCTTTTGTATTTCTGTTGTAAATTTAATAAAATTTAATTTAAAAAAAAAAAAAGCGTGGAAGAGGTTTTTAGCGCCAGCTGGCATGCTGAATGATCCGCGCTGCTTTGGCGGTCATAGAGTTCCTATGCGCTTCGGAACAGCACATCGACCGGCACTAAAAACCTCTTCCATGCGTTTGCAAAAGGGGAAGAGGGGGTAAATTTATTTATTCATTTATTAGCTGCTCTGCTCGCCTGTGATCCTTTAAATTTCTCTGATTCTGCCCAAGCTGGCTTTAAATGTAAGGATTTAAACCCAATTCGTGGTCACTTGGGGGAAAATGAGGGCCTGTGTTTTTCTAAATGGTTCTCTTAACAGGAAAACTAAACCAATCTTTGCCAGCGAAATAACTCGGCCCAGCCTCTTTAGCCGACTCTTTTCTCCTGAGCTTGGCGCGGACAAACTGAAGAACTCAAACGTCCATGTTTAATTTACGCTTGCCGATGCTCAGAGCCCCTCTCCTGCTGTGTCCGCGTTCCGTCTTGGAAGGCGGAAAGCTCCCACTCCGGCTCGGCCCTTTCATCCCAGGCTCCCAGTGCGCCCATTAACACCAGCTTTAACCTGCAGAAGAAACTGGTTCCCTTCATTATTGAGAGGCTACTTTACGTACATTCCATTACAGTGGAACGCCAGGGGAGGGGGGCCATGTATTCACGTAGCCACTAGTTTGGGCATTCCTAGCCACCGTCCTTTCTCTTCTCAAGGATAATTTTACACAGAAGTGATGTTTGGGTAGGACGCTGATTAGTTCTGGGGAGGTGGCCAGGGCAAATGATTAGAGAGCAGTTTTTCTTTGCCACTTATAGTCTAAGTCAGTGGGTTCCCAACCCTGTCCTGGAGGACCACCAGTCAGTCAGATTTTTAAGCTAGCTCTAATGAATATGCATGGGGCAGATTTGCATGCCTGTCACCTCCATTATATGCAAATCTCTCTCTTGCATATTCATTAGGGCTATCCCAAAAACCTGACTGGCTGGTGGTCCTCCAGGACAGGGTTGGGAGGGAACCACTGATCTAAGTGGTTTTACTCAAGCATTTTTCCCTCTCTGTCCCGGTGGGCTCACACTTTTATCTAATGTACCTGGGGCAATGGGGGTTACGTGACTTGCCCTGGGTCACAAGGAGCAGTGTGGGATTTGAACCCACAACCTCAGGGTGCTGAGACTGTAGCTCTAACCACTGCACCACACGCTCCTTATCAGCGATGCCGTATGAGCCAGTCAGTGACTTTTTCACCTTGTGCCTTGGCAGTCCTAACAATTCCATGTAGTTTGAGTACTAGCTACGGGCCATTAGGGCGGGCAACCCAAACCTGTACAGTTTTAGTTCCCAAAAATTTTCATCATTTTTTTGAGTGCTATAAAGGGTAAAGGGGATGGAAATTAATATACTGCTTTTTCTGTGTGGTTACACAAGCAAAGCAAGTTACATATTTCAGACAGCTACAGTAGACTCTCATTTAACTGGCACTCTCAACCCACCAGAAAAAAAAAAAATTGTCTCCTGTGCTCCTCGGACAATGTCCAAAGTTGTGCTCCTGACCCAACACTCCCCCCCCCCTCTCTCCAGCCTCAGAGGCATCAGTAGCAGAGGAAAGGCCCTGTCGGGGCTGGCCAGAAGCTACCTGTTTACTGGCGCTTCCTCTGCTCGCCAGCTGCCGTTACTGCTTCAGGTAAGTGAGGGATGGAGGGGGTTGTCAGGACCAGCTCTGCTGCTTCAGGAAGGGAGGGAGTAAGGGGAGAAGGGGGGGGAGAGAAAGTGACCCAGAAAGAGGGGAAGAACGGAAGCTGGACCTACAAGTGGGGGTGGGGGGGGGAATGATAGAGTGAGGTGGGAAGGGACGGGAGACAAAAACTAATTTTACAGTAACTCTCAAGCAACCAGAAACTACAGTTTTCTGGCATCCACCAATCTCCGTGGGTGCCGGATAGCTGAGAGTCTGCTACTTATTTTGTCCCCGGGGGCAATGAGGGTTAAGCGACTTGCCCAGAATCACAAGACGCTACAGTGGGAATTGAACTCACAAGTTCAGGGTGCCGAGACAACTGCTCTAACCACTAGGCCACGCCTCCATGCTTTGGGGATACCGCTCACATGTGCGTTGTTTTATGAAAGGTGGCATGCTTTATGACAGGAATTTTTTTAAAAAATCAGGTTTTTTTCTTGTCATTGCAGGCAACATTTCAAGTTTTTTTCCTGTCATTTCAGGCTTTTCCCCTGTCATTTCAAGCATAAAATGATATGAAACGTTTCACATAGATGCACTTCCCCGTGTGATGTTAGGCTAGCTTAACTCAAGAGTGAGCTGCATGTATGAGGTTTTAGGTCGTAAAGCATGTCGGGATCCCAGTTTGCATGGAAGGCACAAGGAAAGCCAGCTTAGTCACAGCCAGCTCTGCACACAGGCACGCCTCCCTACCCCTGTATATATTTTTTGCAAGGTAACTGACACAAGCGGAGGATGTTTTTAAATTAATGATGAAATGACTTGGAAACCTTGAAGCCCAAATCAAAGCGCCTGGCTGGAGCTTTTTCTTTCTTGACAACGAGCAGGGCCTGGCTTGGAATTGGCGTTGCTGACGGAGGTAACACACCATCGAAACTTCCTGAAGATTCGAGCACAACTGCGGTGCCTCCAGTTCTAGAAAGCAACATTGCCCATTTTCAGTTGTCCCAGAAGCGGGTGGGAAAAGCAATCCCATCAAGCACTTTCTTGCATTTTTTTTTTTTTTTTTTAAACTTTAAAAACAGGGGCTTTTTCAGTTCTTGGTTGTCAAAGTGTTCTGGAAGTTTCTTAGGCTGTTAGAGTGCCAGGATGGTCTTACAGCTATTAAGTAATCATACATTGTAATGACTGCTTGATTTATAGATGAAACCAGCAAGCTACCATCATCATCACCACTAATGACACTCAAGAAGAAATGGCCTACAAAGGTCACAGCGGTGGGGACAAAAATTTCACCCATCCCCAATGGAATCTAACCTAGGGTTGGCGGATTTTCCAATCGGAAAATCCGGACTGCTAGACCCACCCTACAGGCCCGCCCAGTTCTGCCCATCCGCATCCTGTAATGCCCTAATCCCACACCCAGTCCCACCGTTGCCTCCTCCTCCCCCATTCCCCCCCCCCCCCCCGCTTCCTTGTCTTGTCAGGCAGGGAGAAAGTCCGCGCAGATGCCATGCGATTTGATGAGGCTTTTCAAAACCCGGACAAAGTGCGAGGTTTTGAAAAGCTGTCAGGACCCCCCCCCCCCCGGACATATCCTTAAAAGGAGGACATGGGCGAAATCCGGATGTCTGATAACCCTAATCTAACCTATACCTACCCGTACCTGCTAAGATCCAGTCCATCCCCACCTGTACCTGCAAGAGTTGATGCTGTTATTTATTTGATCGCAGCCTTGTTTCCTCCCAACCCCATCAGCCTCTCAAGGTTTTTTTTTATAGAATTCACCATTCAACCCAGGGGTGTCAAAGTCCCTCCTCGAGGGCCGCAATCCAGTCGGGTTTTCAGGATTTCCCCAATGAATATGCATGAGATCTATTTGCATGCGTTGCTTTCATTGTATGCTAATAGATCTCATGCATATTCATTGGGGAAATCCTGAAAACCCGACTGGATTGCGGCCCTCGAGGAGGGACTTTGACACCCCTGATTCAACCCATGAGCATTCCATCTGCACTTCAGCTGCGTCTCTGTTCCAAGCCTCATTCTGGTGCTCCAATTGCCTCTCTCTCAGTGCATTTCCAAGCCTCGTTCTGGAGTCGCCAGCGGGTTTGATTACGCTCCCTTGCTGGAATTCCACATTACCTAGTCCCTTGCCGCTTGCTAGGCTGGACCAGGGTTCAAATGCCATTGCAGCTCCTTGTCACCTTGGACAAATCGCTTACCTCTCCTTTTATGAAGCCGTGTTAGGCTGTGGCGGTATTAGCTCTGATACTTATAGGAATTCTATGAGCAGCTGGTGATAAAGAAAAACCTAACTTGGCTTCATAAAAGAAGGGGTTAATCCTTCATTGCCTCATGTATAAACGGACATCCGGGGACAGGGAAGTATTTACTGAAAAGGACAAGCGCTAAATACATTTTTTTTTTCTAAATAGACACACTCTACTATCCCTATCACTGTATGGAGTGAAGCCAAATAGTCCTCTTGGCTAGTAGGAACCTAACACTGTTGTGAGATCTTGGAGCCTTTCTTTTTAATGGAAGATGTGATTTATAATGTAGGACTTTTCATTTGAAAGCTGACCTTTTGACAACATTTTGTTCTGGTAACTGCACTTTGGAATATATTTTTGGTTGAAATGTATATATTTTTTTGTCTATATGGGCTTATTCTATGAATGCTTGATTTGGACACTTGTAACTAGTTTCCTTAAAATCACTGTCAGATTATAACATCCCATCATAGTAACATAGTAGATGACGGCAGATAAAGACCCGAATGGTCCATCCAGTCTGCCCAACCTGATTCAATTTAAATTTTTTTTTTTTTCTTCTTAGCTATTTCTGGGCAAGAATCCAAAGCTTTACCCGGTACTGTGCTTGGGTTCCAACTGCCGAAATCTCTGTTAAGACTTACTCCAGCCCATCTACACCCTCCCAGCCATTGAAGCCCTCCCCTGCCCATCCTCCTCCAAACGGCCATACACAGACACAGACCGTGCAAGTCTGCCCAGTAACTGGCCTAGTTCAATATTTAATATTATTTTCTGATTCTAAATCTTCTGTGTTCATCCCACGCTTCTTTGAACTCAGTCACAGTTTTACTCTCCACCACCTCTCTCGGGAGCACATTCCAGGCATCCACCACCCTCTCCGTAAAGTAGAATTTCCTAACATTGCCCCTGAATCTACCACCCCTCAACCTCAAATTATGTCCTCTGGTTTTACCATTTTCCTTTCTCTGGAAAAGATTTTGTTCTACGTTAATACCCTTTAAGTATTTGAACGTCTGAATCATATCTCCCCTGTCTCTCCTTTCCTCTAGGGTATACATATTCAGGGCTTCCAGTCTCTCCTCATACGTCTTCTGGCGCAAGCCTCCTATTATTTTCGTCGCCCTCCTCTGGACCGCCTCAAGTCTTCTTACGTCTTTTGCCAGATACGGTCTCCAAAACTGAACACAATACTCCAAGTGGGGCCTCACCAATGACCTGTACAGGGGCATCAACACCTTCTTCCTTCTACTGACTACGCCTCTCTTTATACAGCCCAGAATCCTTCTGGCAGCAGCCACTGCCTTGTCACACTGTTTTTTCGCCTTTAGATCTTCGGACACTATCACCCCAAGGTCCCTCTCCCCGTCCGTGCATATCAGCTTCTCTCCTCCCAGCATATACGGTTCCTTCCTATTATTAATCCCCAAATGCATTACTCTGCATTTCTTTGCATTGAATCCTAGTCGCCAGGCATTAGAACATTCCTCTAACTTTTGCAGATCCTTTTTCATATTCTCCACTCCCTCTTCGGTGTCTACTCTGTTACAAATCTTGGTATCATCTGCAAAAAGGCACACTTTTCCTTCTAACCCTTCAGCAATGTCACTTACATACATATTGAACAGGATTGGCCCCAGCACCGAACCCTGAGGGACTCCACTAGTCACCTTTCCTTCCTTCGAGCGACTTCCATTAACCACCACCCTCTGGCGTCTGTCCGACAGCCAGTTTCTGACCCAGTTCACCACTTTGGGCCCTAACTTCAGCCCTTCAAGTTTGTTCAACAGCCTCCTATGAGGAATTGTATCAAAGGCTTTGCTGAAATCCAAGTAAATTACATCTAGCATATGTCCTCGATCCAGCTCTCTGGTCACCCAATCAAAAAATTCAATCAGGTTCGTTTGGCACGATTTACCTTTTGTAAAGCCATGTTGCCTCGGATCCTGTAACCCATTAGATTCAAGGAAGTACACTATCCTTTCTTTCAGCAACACTTCCATTATTTTTCCAACAACTGAAGTGAGGGTCACCGGCCTGTAGTTTCCTGCTTCATCCCTGTGACCACTGTTATGAATAGGGACCACATCCGCTCTCCTCCAATCCCCAGGAATCACTCCCGTCTCCAGAGATTTGTTGAACAAGTCTTTAATAGGACTCGCCAGAACCTCTCTGAGCTCCCTTAGTATCCTGGGATGGATCCTTAAAGGACTTTTGTCCATATACGTGGCTTTAGGGTTTTATGTGGCTTTTAGAACATAAGAATTTGCAATACTAGGGCAAACCAAGTGTCCATCTAGCCCAGGGATCTCAAAGTCCCTCCTTGAGGGCCGTAATCCAGTCGGGTTTTCAGGATTTCCCCAATGAATATGCATTGAAAGCAGTGCATGCACATAGATCTCATGCATATTCATTGGGGAAATCCTGAAAACCCGACTGGATTGCGGCCCTCAAGGAGGGGCTTTGAGATCCCTGACCTAGCCCAATACCCTGCTTCTAACAGTGGCCAGTTCAGGTCTCAAGTACCTGGCAGAGTCCCAAAAAGTGGAAATATTCCATGCTCCCTACTCCTAGGGACAACCTGTTTCCCTCTGAACCTTATTTTTTTAACACCCTGCTGTACTAACTGCTTTTACCCTGTCCTCTGGCAATAAGTTCAATGAGTGAAAAAAATATATTCTCCTACTCGTTTTAAAATATGGAAGCTGAGGCAGAGATAGAGGAGGAGAGCTAGCAGTATACCAGCTGACATAACATAACATTCTGCTTATATATGGCAGAAGCTTTATGGGGCTTACAAAAGAAAAAATTGTTACAACTGAATAGAGTAACTTAGTTTCTTATATACTTGGTGAACAATTATATTTTCAAATGCCTGCTGAAACCTAAATAAGTCATGATTAAGACATTTAAGCCTTTGTTCAAGGACCCTGCCTGATAGGATAAGAGACGGTGGAATTTTTTTTTAATTTACATCCTTTTTCAGATGGAACAATGAAAGAGGTATGTGAAAATGAACTCATGAGGTAACTAGGGGTAAGACCATACAGGGTTTATAACAAAAAACACCCAAACTTAAACCTAATCCGAGCCGCCACTGGCAACCAGTGCAATTCGTGAAAGAAGGCAGTGACATGGTCGGACGTCTTTAGCTTGAAAATTAGTCTTACCGCTGCATTTTGGACAATACACAATCTCTGCAAATTTTTCAGTGTTCCTGACAAGTAAACAATATTTCAGTAATTCAATTGACTCAGGACCAGGGACTGAACCAAGAGTCTGCAGGGTATAATTTGTCCTTCAGCTACTGGGCAGCAGGAAGGCCTAATATTCCCCAAGTGACCTTCCCGCGAATGAGGACGGGGAAAGAGAAAGGAGTTTTATCTATCATGGTATATGAAGGTAATTTGATGAGGGTCTCCTCTATACTAGTGTTTCTCAGACTGATCTTGGTTGTCAGGCATGAGGGGGGAGGGGCTAGTGGTGAGAGCTGTTGCCTCTGCACCCTGAGGTTGCAAGTTTGATCTCAGTCTGCTCCTTGGAACTCTGGGTAAGTCACTTAACCCTCCATTGCCCTGGATATCACAGTTAGAGTGTAAGCCTGTTGGGACAGTTAGGGAAAATATTTAAGAGTACCTGAATACTATCCAATGTATTGTGGCAAGTGGGATCTCTTAAGGAGAGGAGGAGATAGTGAATGCTGCGGATAGGCCATATGGCCTTTATCTGCCATCTTGTATCTATAACCATAAAGCTCAATGACCTCACAATGTAGGTGTAAAGAGCCTTAGCCTATAGGAAGAGGAGATGCAAATGTTAAGAGACTTAGCCAATAGGGAGAGGAGGAGATAGTGGATGCTGTGAATGGGCCAGTTGGCCTTTATCTGCCATCATGTTTCTATGTTTCTATAACCATAAAGCTCTATGACCTCACAATGCAGGTGTAAAAGGCCTTAGCCTATAGGAAGAGAAGATGCAAATGTTAAGAGCCGTAGCCAATAGAGAGAGGGGGGAGATAGTGGATGGGCCATTTGGCCTTTATCTGTCATTATGTTTCTATGTAAACCGCTTTGGGTGAATCTCTCTACATAAAAAGGTGGCTAATAAATCTCAATATTTAAATAAATATGCTGTCTGCAATGTATGCAAATCTCTCATTGATATTCATTAAAGAGATTCTGTAAATCTGACCCATTGGAAGTCCTCTACGACTGCTAGTTAATATCGCTTGGGGGGAGGGGGTAATACAGACCCATCTGCAGAAAAATTGCAGTACCCTCTCCTGGAGGCACACCTAGAATATATATGAGATACAGTTGCATATATTGGTGATCCATTGTATGCAAATATATCTCATACATATTCATTCCTGAAATTTGACTGTCCTGGTGTGCCTCAAGAAGAGAGATGAGAAGCCTAGGGGAATGATGTATTTTTAATGGGTATAACTAATGGGCAGACTGGATCAACCGTTCAGGTCTTTATCTGCAATCATTTACAATGTTACTAGGGTTATTGGACAGAAAACAAAGGGTAGGATTAAAAGGCCATTTTTCTCAATGGAGGAGGGTAAATAGTGGAGTGCCACAGGGACCGGTGCTATTTAACATATTTGTAACTGATCGGGGAACTGGAATGACAGGTAAGTTGATTAAATTTGCAGATGATACAAACTTATTCAAAGTTATTAAAACACACGCAGACTGAAAAATTGCAGGAAGACATTAGCAAATTGGAAGACTGGGCATCCAAATGGCAGGTGAAATTTAATGTGGACAAATGGAATGTGATGCACATTGGAAATAACAATCCAAATCTGAGTTACATAATGCTAAGGTCCACCTTAAGAGTTAGCGCCCAAGAAAAGATCTAGGTGTCATTGTAGGCAGTACCCTGAAATCTGCCCATGTGCAGAGCTAGTAAAAAAACAATGAATGCTACGAATTATTAAAAAAGGGATGGTAAATAAGACCAAGCATCTCATAATGCCTCTGTATAGCTCCATAGTGCGACCTCACCTTGAGTATTACATTCAATTCTGGTTGCAATATCTCAGAAAAGTTGCAAAGAAGAGCGACCAAGACGATAAAGGGGATGGAACGCCTCTCGTATGAGACAAGACTAAAGAGGTTGGCTGGGGTGGGAATAAGACTGAGATCTACAAAATCCTGAGTGGTGTAGAATGGGTAAACGTGAATGGACAAACACTGGAATTATATGGCGTAGCATAATGCATAGGGCACTGGTCTGGGAATCTTTGATTTCTTGGTATGAGTCCCACTGTTCTCCCTGTTTTTATAGTGACCTCCCCCCTGTCTCCTGAAGCAATCACAGGCTCTTAATGCTGTCCTTAAACTTCTGAGCCTGTGGTTGTGAGTTTGATCCCTGCTCCCTGAGACTGGGCAAGTCACTTAACCCTCAATTGTGAGCCCGCTGAGACAGATAGCGAAAATACTTACAAGGACTTGATTACTATTCAATGAGTTGTAAACCGTTTTGGGTGAATCTCTCTAAAAGATGGTTAATAAATCCCAATAAAATAAAAAAGAAATAGGTGGAAATAACTTATTACTCAAAGAATAGTTAAACTCTGGAGCTCAGTGCCTGAGGATGTGGTAACAGCAGCTAGCATGTCTGGGTTTTAAAAAAAAAAAAGGTTTGGACAAGTTCCTGGAGGAAAAGTCCACAGCCTTAATTTGAGACAGACATAAGGGAAGCCACTGCTTGCCCTGGATCGGTTGCATGGAATGTTGCTACTCTTTGGGATTCCGGAATCTTGCAATTATTTGGGACGCTGTTTGGAACATTGCTATTCTTTGGGGTTCTGGAATGTTGTGACTATTTGGGCTTTTGCCAGGTTCTTGTGACCTGGATTGGCCGCTGTTAGAAACAGGACACTGGCCTTGTTGGACCATTATGGCTATTCTTATGTAGAGCTGGGAAGCTCATAATGAAAATTTCCTATCATATTTACATCAAATTCACCTCTCGCAAGGTCTCCCTTGATACATAGGTATGGATAGGTATGGCTTGGTGCATTTTACTTATGAAAACATGAACAGAATCAGCGGTGAGATAAAAATGGTATTTACAGTCAGACCAGGCTGGTACCTCAGACAGACTGGAACAGTAGATACAAAGCACAAGTTAATTAGTAAGAAAAGGATGCATAGGAAATATTCTCCCGCTCTCTAAGCTATGACACCATCATGAAATTGCATAAGTAGAGCTTCTAAAAAGGATGCGGAAGGTGGAGGCAAACGGACTTGCCTGAATGCAGTATGCCCCAGTCTTGCTCCTGGAGCGCCGAGAGGCGGGCTGTACGCTCCTCGCTTCACCGCATTCCGAAAGAATGGCTAGAACTGTTGCCCCGGTGGTCCCGTTTACATGGCGTTGACCAGCAGAATGACTATTTTGACCAAGGCATTCTGGTTCCGGTTCCAGAGTGACGGCGCCACTCTACCGCGTTATGGAAAAGCTAGTCCTGTTTAATATCGCGAGCCGTCGTTTTTGAGCTGTGAACAGAGTTACACCCGCCAGCCCGCTTTGGAGACTACTTAAAGTGAAAGAGGAAGGCCAACTCGTTCGGCCAGACCTGGGTTTATTCCTTTCTTTGTTAGAGAAATCAAAGCATACAAGTCCCCATCTTTGCAACTATGTAAAATCCAAACTGGCTCAGCCTTATCACAGGTGTGGGTGGGGTTACCAGACATGTCCTCTTTTTAGAGGACTGTCCAGGCGTCCGGAAGGGTTTTCAAAACCCGGCACTTTGTCCAGGTTTTAAAAACCATTGAGCTCGAGGTCTCCAGACGTGGCCCTGAAGAGACAGGGTTTGTGTGGGAACGGAGCAGGGCTATGGGCGGAACAGGGGGGGGGGCCACACATCCTTTTTTTTTTAGGACAAAATCTGGCAGCCCTAGGGTGGGCAACTTCAGTCCTTGAGGGCCACAACCTAGTCGAAGTTCCAGCATTTCCTCAGGGAATATGCTCAGGCTCTAGGCAGTGCATTCATATAGATAGCATGCGTGTTCATTGTGGAAATCTTGAAAGCCCTTGATAGGGTTACCGTTTTTAGGACCACAAAATTCTGGACACATAGCCCTGCCCTGTCCCGCCTCCAGCCCCGCCCCGTTGTGCTCTGGCCCCGCCTTCGGCTCTGCCCCAGCCCCTCCCAGTTCAGCCTCCAGCCCCGCTCCCTCAAACCTCCTCGCTTCTTCCCCGACAAGCTCCGGATGTGTCCGTAGGACCGGGAGCATGGGCAAATGTGTGTGACCTCATCCGCACATGCTCAGATGCCCTCCAGATGTGGCCAGAGCTCGTCAGGGCTTTTCAAAATCTGGACAAACTGTTGGGTTTTGGAAAGTCCATCTGGGACCCTGGACAGTCCTCTAAAAGGACAACACGTCTGGTAAGCCTAGCCCTTGAGGACTGAGGTTGTCCATGCCAGCCTTATCAGAATGCAGCTTGTTAGCAATACTCGATGAATGAATAGATTAGATCAGAATGTTCCGAGAGTCACCATGGTTGTAAAAATAACTCCAGCCTAAGTGGAGTCATGTAGTCTCCCTTGTACACCATGATGGAAGTGAATCTTAAACCAGTCCTAGGTTTAAGGAGCCAGTCAGGTTTTCAGGAGAGCCACAATAAATAATCATGAGTGATTTGCATACACTATCCCCTTGGTAGGCAAATCTATCTCATAAACATTAACTGTGGATATCCTAAAAACTTGACTTGGCTGGCGCGCCCCCAGGACAAGATTGGAATCACTGCCTTAAGGGGTCAAGGAGATTCTGAATTTTCAGAAAAATTTTTCTGGAGGACGTTACTGTAACATTATGTAATGTTATTTACCCCCATGGTGGTAACAGCTCCTACGCTCATAGAATTCCTATGAGCATCGGAGCTGTTACCGCCACGGCCAGTACTAAAACCCACGCTGTGGTTTTGTAACGGGGGGGGGGAGGGGAGGGGTTAGCTAGCTAACACTTTTCAATCAAAGGGAAGTCCAATCTACTTTACAGTAAACCTTCAGGACCCTCCATGCTCTGCACGCACATATAGGGTTGCCAGATTTTCCTTCGGGAAAACCTGGACCCATAGCCACGCCCCCCAGGACCACCCAGTGCCGACTCTGTCCCGCTCTGTTCCACCCCCCAGCCCTGCCCCCAGACAGCATCCGCGCATGTGCGGACACAATGCAATGACGTCACCCATGTGAGAATGTGATGTCCACGCTTGCGCGGATGCCCCTTCCCCCCACGATTATGTCGGGACGCTTTTCAAAACCCGGACAAAGTGCCATGTAACCCTACGCACACAGATACTGTGTGGAGCCAGAATAGATCAGCTGCTGGCAGCCCGGGAAATGCTGGCTCTCTGACATGCATTTAAGGCCGGAATTTATAAATGGTACCGTCGCCTGCGGCTGCTGATCACGTATCAATTAGGCTCCATAACAAAAGCGCGTGGGACATTGGCCCGCCGAAAATTGTGCGCAGGATTTATGCGTGCCACCTTAGAACAGTTCCTGTTAGCGCTGTGAGTAGGGCTGTAGGGGGGGGGAACCCTCCAATAAACTTACACGTGTTCGCACTCCCATGGGGGGAGGGTGGATACTGCCGTTTTCCTTCGGTTTTTGGGTATTCGGCAGTTTTCAGTGTAGTGAGGGGGTTCCCCCCCCCATGAGCACAAATACTTGTTAAGTTTACTGGGGGTGTTCCCCCCATCCCCCCTCAGAGCGCTAACAGGAACTATTTTAAGGCAGCAGACATAAGTCCTGCGCAGGATTGTCGGCGCGCCAATGTCCCTTTGTGGTTATGGAGCGTCACCGTCAACTATGCAACATCACCGTTTAAAGAATAGCAGCTTTGTGAACGGCAGGTGCTGGGACTGTAGGCCAGGGTTTTAAAGGCATATGTTTCCGGCGTCTTAACTTTTCACGTGAATCGTGGCTACAGAGGTGCTTTATGACACCTAGTGCCACTTCCGGGATTAGCCACGCCTACAGACTGGAGTCGGTTCAGAGAATGGCCACCCGGATGGTCTCGGGACTCAAAGATCTCCCGTACGAAGAACAGTTAGACAAACTGCAGCTATACTCGCTCGAGGAGCGCAGAGAGAGGGGGGACATGATCGAGACGTTCAAGTATCTCACGGGCCGCATCGAAGCGGAGGAAGATATCTTCTTTTTCAAGGGACCCATGGCAACAAGAGGGCATCCGTGGAAAATCAGAGGCGGGAAACTACGAGGTGACACCAGGAAATTCTTTTTCACTGAAAGGGTGGTTGATCGTTGGAATAGTCTTCCACTGCAGGTGATTGAGGCCAGCAGCGTGCCTGATTTTAAGGCCAAATGGGATCGACACGTGGGATCTATTCACTAGGCAAAGGTAGGGGAGGGACATTAGGGTGGGCAGACTAGATGGGCCGTGGCCCTTATCTGCCGTCTATTTCTATGTTTCTACAGTGGTATTAGTCATCAAAAAGTGCCTCCGTAGCCGCAATGAAGGCACCATTTTTCTAGGCGCTAATAGAACATCTATAATTTATTTTAAATAATTTCAGTCGTTTTTAAATGGCTTTTCCAACTTAAGTTAGTCGCTGTTTACAGAATCTGAGCCTTAGGTTAATCCTTAGACTAAGCACCTCAACCTAAGTCATTCCCCTGCTGCTTCTGTCCTATCGGTCCATTTACTTTCTCTGCGGTGCTTTAATGAGGACATTTGTGTGGCAGCTTCATAAAGAGTAGGGTTACCAGACATTAGAGGACTGTCCTGGTTCCGGACAGACTTTCCAAAACCCGGCAGTGTGTCCGGGATTCGGAAAGCCCTGAGCTCCGGTCGCATCTGGAGGGCCTTCGACAAGCATGCATGGATGAGGTCACGTGCCTCCGCGCGTGCTGCAGGCCCTCCAGACACAGCCTGGAGGTCGGGAAAAGGAGACAAGACTTTTGGGGGCGGGGCTGGGGGCAGAATGGGGAGGGGCAGGAGGTGAAACGGGGCAGGGCTGGAGGCGGAACGGGGCGGGGCCATGCATCCGGGTTTCTCCGTAGCAAAATATGGTACGCTTATATTAGAGGCACCTGGAAGGAGCCTGTTCCGTAAGGAGAAGTGGGTGCCGGCTCTCCTCACAAAATACTAGTGTAACTGGGTGCGGAGTGTAATTTATTATATCCATAAGTTACGTGCGTTAAGTGTGAGCCCTGCTCACACTTTGTCCCTATGTATGACCACCGTGGAAAGCCACGCTATCTAAGACACATGCATATTTACAGAACAGCGCTTAGGTGGTCTGAGGGAAAATATTTTTGTTCTAAACATTCACGCATGTAACACAGGTCTAAATGTTACCGCCTAGATCAGTGGTCTCAAACCCGCGGCCTGGGGGCCACATGCAGCCCGCCAGGTCCTATTTTGAGGCCCTCGGTATGTTTATGATAATCACAAAAGTAAAATAAAACAGTTTCTTGATCACATGTCTCTTTAGCTATAAATTACAATATTATTATTACGACTTAGCCAAAAGGAAAGATTTATAAACTATAAAGAGTTTTACCTCATGCAAAATTGTAATTTCTTTAATAAGACATTAACTATTTTTTCTGCGGCCCTCCAAGTACCTACATATCGAAAATGTGACCCTGCAAAGGATTTGAGTTTGAGACCACTGGCCTAGATTATGGAATTGCCCTACTGCTGTCTTGCATTTAGAAAAATTCAACATGGCTCTTAGGGGAGGGAGTAGTTTTAGCGTAATCTGGTCCCCTCCCTCCCCATTTCCTGCTCAGTAAATGGCAACCACCCCTCCCGTTCACCCAGCCCCGCCTCATTTGCATCCTGCCCAGAGCATGTGATTCTAACTCCTACTTTCCGGCTTCCTGCCTGGTTGGGTTCCTTATGGACCCCCATCTTCTCCATAATGCTCTTTCGCTCAGCCTTTCCTGTCCAGGGAGTTCCTGGAACACGTTTAGGTCTTCTGCAGAATATAAACTGCTGAAAGATTCTTATTGCTGGTATAATCTCTAGGTAAGGGGGCTACGAATCCGTGCTAGAATGCTCTGTTTTTCCAAACATTATTGCCAGGTTCAGTTAGGGCTACCCGATGTCCAGGTTTGCCTGGGCATGTCTTCTTTTTAGAGGACTGTCCTGGTGTCCGGACAGGTTTTCAAAACCCGGCAGTTTGTCCGGGTTCCGAAAAGCGTTGAGTTAGAGGCTGCGCCTGGAGGGCCTTTTTGCGCATGCGCGGATGTGACACGATGAAGTCTCGCGTGCGATGTCGTCGCGTCTTATCCACGCGTGCACAGAGACGCTCCAGACGCGGCACCAAGGAGACGAGGTTTGTGTGGGGCTGGGGTGGGGGGGGGGCGGAACGGGACGGGGCCAATGTTCCCTCTAAGGATTGATGAGGTGTGTGCCAAAAAAAAAATATGCATGAGCGACAAGTTACATATTCCTATATAATAAAACGCTAGCCGCGCATGCGCACTCCTATCTGCGTGTTCTGTGAGGTGTAAGTCCGTGGCCGCAGGAGTGCGCATGCGCGAGTCCCCAGCCTGTTCTTCGGTCTGCCCTGCTCCTTGCCTTGCCTTAGTGTATTTTTAAGCTGAAAGACGTGGCAGCGGCTCCTCTCACGATCCCCACCTGCGTCGGAAGTCCGATGCAGTCGGGGATCTTGAGAGGAGTCGCCGCTGCATCTTTCAACTTAAAATACACTAAGGCGAGCAGGGCAGACCGAAGCTTCAAAAAACATTTCAGACGGCGGTGCGGAGCGGCGGATGGAAATAACAAGGCTCCGAGGAGGACGCGCAGGCACGGCGTCGCCCGAGGAGAACGACAAGCGCCGGACTCGCGCCGCTTCCGTCCCCTTTCGCGGTGCCGCGCCGGCGCTTGGCCTAAGCCGCCGCCGCAGCTTCCTCTCACCTCTGCCCGCGCTCGATTCCAGTCGCGCCCACTGCGTATTTTAGTGAGCGACACGGGAAAAATTATGAGAGACGCCGATGAAAATAGTGAGCGATCGCTCATGCGCTCAGCTTAGAGGGAACATTGGACGGGGCCACGCGTTCTCTTATTTTGAAGAAGCAAAAACGGTAACCCTAGGTTCAGTTAGCTATAAAATCTGATTCCGTTTCCCCACGTCTCTATATTTAAATAACAAGAGGCTAGCCCGATTCCTTTCATGGCCAGTGCTAACAAAGGACATCCTCTATGACACTGTCAAAGTGTGAGGAAACCCTTTTTATCTCATGCCAGTACAGACCAAAGGAGCCCTTCTCCTCGCCTGGAACCAGGTCGCTCCCCTGAGCTGATCCTACACAGAGTGACTGGAAAAATCTCCCCGGGCCTGGTATTTGGACACGAGCATTTCATTCCTTGTCCGACGCTAGACTGGCACGGACGTTCTATGCCACGGTGTCACAGGAGTCTCAGATGAGCTCTGCGTCGTCTGCCAGGGGGATGGGCACACTACCGCCCCCGGGTGGGGATTACATGACCGTGCATCTGTTTCTGTGCAGCGCCCCCTGGAAGCGCATGGTGGAATGGTTGTGTTTGCAGCCCCTACCTACTGTACTTATTAGAAGCTCTTTGAAGAGTAAGATGATATGCCAGTTGTATTTGGCAGAGCACTCGATGTACCCACATTTCCAGGTCTTCTTCACTAGCACCGATACTGTCCGCCGCGTGGTGAACCGCTGCTTCTGCTGGTCGCGCTTGTTGCCGACAATAAGAATCGGGACCTCGTTCGGGCAGCCTGACCTGGAGAATGAAACAGATTTTAAAATGAGGACAAAATCAGAGGCTCTCTAAAATATTCAACAACCACCTCAAAATATACCCCCAGATGGAACAACCGGGGTCTTTCGGGACACTGCGAGGCCACACACACACCCCACACCCAACCACAATCTGAAAATTCAGAAAAAACTCAACATAACCAAGACACAAATTAAATGTGGAGGAATAGCCTCAGTTAAGCTTCATATGGCAAAAAAACCTCTACTTTTGTGTCTTAGATGTATCAAAAAAATCCGTCTCGCTGCATCGGGGTGTAATCTTCCAACCTCCAAGGCAACACGACCCTCCAGGCAAGACTTCACGTCCTCCACATTCAATGATACACTGACGCAGCGAGAGTGAAACGGAGATTTCCCTGTTGGGTGGGCTGACTGCCTCTGAAGTCCATGCAATGGTGCCGGCTTGTGAACAAGCGTGATTGGAAGCAGCTGGGACTTCGGTTGTAGCTAAGTCGTTTTTTTCTACCTTCCTAGCTCAAGTTGCAATGCTTAAGACTGTTTCTGGGTTATGACGTAGGCCGCTGTAGGAACCTACACCGAGATAGAGACCTCACACTCTATATGCTAGTATCAATCAATAAGTATATTTATTAGCAAATCAGTAACAGCTTACAAGAATAAATCATTCAGCATATAGAGTAACAGAATGTGATCGTCAGGCCTGAGGACCCTCTGATGTCTGTTCTACCTACTTCCTCTTACATGCCTGTTTTTATACATTTCTTGATAGCTAACACCACGTTGGTCTAAATCACATGACAAATCTTTTATTGGTTATTTCTTACACGTCATTACATCTGTTAATTTATTAATTGGTTTATATTATTTGTGTCACGCTATACGTCTGTCCAGTTTACCGTAAGGCCTATCCTTTTCCTGCAAATGTCCCTTTAATCTTACCACATCAGCAATTCCAAACTTCGCCCCCCCCCTCTGCCCTTTCATCACAAGATACTCTTGCTAAATGATTTTCTTGAGAATTCTATTCTTGACCAGGACATGCTTCATCCTTTTATGATATCATAGCAGCTGTGAGGCCTGTTGCCATGCAGAAAAGTTGCTTGTTTGTTCCTTATCATAGGTTTCGCTTATCCTGGCAGGTTATTTCCCAACCAGCACATGACAGCCAGCTGGCAAATGTAGTCAAAATTGTCCCATGGTTTGTATTTTAGATTGTTAATATACTGATTTATTAGAGCCGGAGGGGAGAAAAGGGATTTTATCTAAAGGACTTACTGTGCTTCACCTGTATCATACAAGGACTTACTTAGTATATTTTCTTCTTCATACAAAAGCTTACCGCATTTTCCTCTCCTCTCAGTTATGCAAGAACTTGTCCACACAATGACCTGTTGCTATTTGTGGCATGCTTTTGTAGGGTGTTTTTTTTGGGGGGGCTGCTACTTTGCCTCATTTTTTCACCACGGATTTTTTTGATACATCTAAGACATAAAAGTGGAGGGGTTTTTTTGCCATATGAAGCTTAACTGAGGCCTTTTCTCCACATTTAATTTGTGTCTTGGTTATGTTGAGTTTTTTCTGAATTTTCAGATTGTGATTGGGTGTGCTGTGGCCTCGCAGTGTCCCGAGAGACCCCGGTTGTTCCATTTGGGGGTATATTTTGAGGTGGTTGTTCAATGTTTAAACTCTCTAAAAATATCCCAAACTCCCATGAGAAGATCGCCTTCAGCTGCCTGGGCAAAAACTGGTTTGCAATCATTTCTAGGGATAATCATTCCAACTGGTTTATTTTGTCCATTCTACGAGGGGGTGCTGAAAGGTTCTCAGCCCAATCAGCAAAATTTCCTAAATTCTGAGCGCTGTTTTGCCACGGTAGCTGAAACGCGTGTTATCTTATTTCGTTAAGTGGCAATTTGCAGAGACAAAATTCTATGTTTTTGACTGTTTCAGATCATTGATTGAACCATATCCACGTCGTTCTCTTCTTGGTTTGGCTGAGAACTTTTCGCACCCCCCTCCCCCCCCCGGTAGTAAGTAAGTTTCAGTGACTGGTAACCAGAGCTGGTATTATGATGTCATAATGCCTCATTCCACCAATAAGAGCCGACCTCATCAGTGATGTCACAATGGCTTGATTGTCCTAGACTTGGCTCACTTTTATTACATACCAGAGAGTGCCGATAAGTTCTCAGCCCAACCAACCAACTTCCTAAATTCTGAGCATCATTTTGCCTCTGTAGCCGAAAAGCGTTTTATCTTATTCTGCTAAGCGCCAATTTGCAGAAATGAAATTCTATGTTTTGTCATTGTTTCAGATCATTGATTGAACCATATCCATGTCATTCTCTTCTTGGTTGTGCTGAGAACATTTCAGCATCCCATCATTGGAAAGGAATGACCCTCATCCCCATTCCAGGGTATGCAGGAGAGAATCTCACTCTTTCAGATTTGCTGATGCTTATCTTAATAGTTGCATTGTTCCAAGGAGCTCTTTCTTCCTTCTGGAGTTCATAACGTATAATACGCACAAGTGCTTAGAAATGCATCTTAATGAGGCTGGTATTGCCCATTACAACTGAGGCAATTTCTGTATCTTTCCAGCACATTTTCTTGGTTGGTACTTGAGAGGTCTTCTCTTCCTAAACTAAACTAAACCTTAGTTTTATACACCGGGTCGTCAACTAATTTGGAGCTCGACTCGGTTAACATTAAGAATAGAGTAATACAAAAGAGCAGAACCAAAGAAATCTAATTTGGAAAAAGTAGAATAATTAATTTCCAAAATGTTTGGCGAACAAGACTGTCTTCAGAGCCTTCCTGAAAGATAAGAAGGGGCCTAAGCTTCTTAGCGAGAGTGGCAAGTTACTCCAAAGCTCGGTTAATTTGTAGGACAAAGAATGGCTAAGTTTTTCCTCCATGTGTAATACATTTCTGTTAAAAGAACCATTTTGAAATCTTTCTTCTTACTATGTCTTTCGACTGTGAATACAGCTTCTTATATCTCCAGAGTGGAAGATGCTCAGTTTCTGATGATAGCATCAGGTGTGCTCAATGTCGGTCCTTGATGGCTGCAAACCAGTTGGGTTTTCAGGATCTCCCCAATGCATATGCATGAGACCCATCTGCATATGAGTACAATGGAGGCAGCACATTCAAATAGTTCTCATTCAATGGAGAAAACCTGACTGGGTTGCAGCCCTCGAGGACCCATCCCTGTCCATGCTGATAACCGCAGGAAACCCACCCATGTCCTTCTTTAGTATCTATCTCAACCTGAGTCCTTCTACGCCAGCATTCTTCAATGCAAGGCTTGAGGGTCAGTGGCTGAGCCATTCATACTCTGATTCTTATGTGAGCCAAGCATAAGATATTGAAGCCATTGTGACATCACTGATGAGGGTGGCTCTTATTGGTGGAATGAAGCATTATGACATCACAATATCTGCTCTGGATACCAGAGACTGTCATTCTGTAGTGTCTCTCTCAACCTGAGTCCTTCTACACCAGCATTCTTCAAAGCAAAGCTTGAAGGTCAGTGGCTGGGCCCATTCATACTCTGATTCTTATGTGAGCCAAGTATAAGATAATGAAGCCATTGTGACATCACTGATGAGATTGGCTCTTATTGGTGGAATGAAGCATTATGACATCACAATATCTGCTCTGGATACCAGAGACTGTCATTCTCTAGTGTCTCTCTCAACCTCAGTCCTTCTACACCAGCATTCTTCAATGCAAGGCTTGAGGGTCAGTGGCTGGGCCGATTCATACTCTGATTTTTCCCTCTCTCCTTAAAGAATGACACGGGAATGGGGACCAGGACAAATTCTGTCCCTGTGTCAATTTCTATGGTAAATCTTATGTTCTTATATGAGCCAAGTATAGGACAGTCAAGCCATTGTGACATCCCTGATGAGACCCCCCCCTGTTGTAGAGCAGTGGTTCATAAACCTGGCCTGGTTGGGTTTCCAGGATATCCCTAAATAATTATGCAAGAGACAGATCTGCATCCACTGTCTCCTTGATATACAAATTTATCTCATGCATATTCATTGTGGGTAGCCTTAAAAAACTGACTAGCTGGGTGTTTTTTTTAGGACTAGAGCGGTAGTTCTCACACCTGACTTTGCAGACCCCAGCTAGTCAAATTGTTGGGATAGATGCCATGAATATTTATGGGATAGATTTGCAGACAATGGAGTCAGGGACTGAACTGTACCTCATCCATAGTCATTGCGGATATCCTGAAAATTCAACTGGATGGGGATCTCCCTGGAGCAGTTTGGAAGCCACTGTCCTAGAAGACCTAAAAAGAAGATGTTTCATGGGTTTGACTCTGGAGCTCAATGGTGCTCTGCAGTAAAGAATGGCACAGTGAAAAAATTCATCACCGTTTCCGTCTCCGCAGATAACCGTGGGAAACAATTCCGTGTCATTCTTTATTATCTATCTCAACCTCAATCTTTCTACACCAGCATTCTACAATACAGGGCTTGAGGGTCAGTGGCTTTGTCCATTCATACTCTAATTCTTCCCTCTCTCCTTAAAGAATGACACGGTGATGATTTCCTGTTGTTAACCGCAGGGACGGGGACAAGTTCTGTCCCTAAGTCATTCTCTATGAGGCTGTCAGAAACCCAAAGAGTAGCAACATTCCAGAGCTGAGATTGTGATGTCATGATGCCTCATTCCACCAATGCCTAACAGCCAACCTTATGAGTGATGTCACAATGGCTTAACTGTCTTATATTTGGCTCATATAAGAACATAAAGAGTTGCCATATTGGGACAGACTGCAGGTCCATCAAGTCCAGTATCCTGTTCCCAACAGTGGCCAACTCAGATCCCATTCTTTAGTGCTTATCTTGACCTCAGTCCTTCTACACCAGCATTCTTTAATGCAAGTCTTGAGGTTCAGTGGCTGGGCCCATTAATACTCTGATTCTTCCCTCTCTCCTTAAAGAATGACACGGAGATGGTTTAAGAACATAAGAGTTGCCACTGCTGGGTCAGACCAGTGGTCCATCATGCCCAGCAGTCCGCTCACGCGGCAGCCCTCCGGTCAAAGACCAGCGCCCTACTGAGACTAGCCCTACCAGCGTACACCCTTATTTAGCAGGAACTTGTCTAACTTTGCCTTGAATCCCTGGAGGGTGTTTTCCTCTATGACAGACTCCGGAAGAGCGTTCCAGTTTTCTACCTCTCTGGTTGAAGAAGAACATTTGTACGGAATCTATCCCCTTTCAACTTTAGAGAGTGCCCTCTCGTTCTCTTAACCTTGGAGAGGGTGAACAACCTGTCCTTATCCCCTTTAGTACCTTGAATGTTTCGATCATGTCCCCTATCAATCTCCTCTGTTTGAGGGAGAAGAGGCCCCGTTTCTCTAATCTTTCACTTTACGGCAGCTCTTCCAGCCCTTTAACCATCTTCGTCGCTCTTCTCTTGACCCTTTCGAGCAGTACTGTGTCCTTCTTCATGTACGGCGACCAGTGCTGGACGCAGTACTCCAGTTGAGGGCGTACCATAGCCCAGTACAGCGGCATGATAATTTTCTCCGATCTGTTCATGATCCCCTTCTTTATCATTCCTAGCATTCTGTTTGCCCTTTTCGCTGCCGCTGCACATTGCGCAGATTGCTTCATTGACTTGTCGATCAGAACTCCCAAGTCTCTTTCCTGGGAGGTTTCTCCAAGTACCGCCCCGGACATCCTGTATTCGTACATGAGATTTTTGTTACCGACATGCATCACATTATACTTGTTCACGTTGAACCTCATCTGCCATGTCGATGCCCATTCCTCAAGCCTGATTATGTCACGTTGCAGATCTTCGCAGTCCCCCTGCGTCTTCACTACTCTGAATAACTTCATATCGTCTGCAAATTTAATCACCTCACTCGTCGTACCTATGTCCAGATCGTTTATACAGTTGTTGAAGAGCACGGGCCAAGCACCGAGCCCTGTGGCACCCCACTGGTGACGCTTTTCCAGTCCGAGTATTGTCCATTTACCCCTACTCTCTGTTTCCTATGCTCCAGCCAGTTTTTAATCCACGTTAGTATTTCACCCTCAATTCCACGGTTTGCAATTTTCCAAAGAAGTCGTTCATGCGGAACCTTGTCGAACGCCTTCTGAAAATCCAGATATACAATGTCGACCGGGTCGCCCTTGTCTATCTGCCTGTTTACTCCCTCGAAGAAGTGCAGCAAGTTCGTCAAACAAGATCTTCCTTTGCTGAAACCATGCTGGCTGGTCCTCATCAGACCGTCTCCGTCAAGGTGTTCAATGATGCGATCCTTTATCAGCGCATCTACCATCTTTCCCGGTACCGAGGTCAGACTCACTGGTCTGTAGTTTCCCGGGTTTCGCCTCGAACCTTTTTTGAAGATCAGCGTAACATTCGCCACTTTCCAGTCCTCTGGAATCTTTCCCGTTTTGATCAACAGATTGGCTATTAGTTGAAGCAGTTCAGCTATGGTCCCTTTCAGTTCCTTTATGACCCTCGGATGGATGCCCTCCGGTCCCGGGGATTTGCCGCTCTTAAGCCTATCAATCTGCCTGCATACTTCTTCTATACGGACCGTCAACCTTGTCAGTTTCCCGTCTTCAGCTCCAGCATATAGTCTGTCGGGTTCCGGTATGTTGTGCATATCCTCTTCGGTAAACACAGATGCAAAAAAATGTGTTCAGTTTGTTGGCGATTGCTTTTTCCTCCTTTAGCGCTCCCTTTATTCCATGGTCATCCAACGGTCCCACCGCTTCCTTCGCAGGTTGTCTCCCCTTGATATATCGAAAGAACGGCTTGAACTTTTTTGCAGTTATCCGTGGGGACGGGAATGGTGATGAATTTTGTCACCGTGTCATTCTCTAGTCTGCAGTACAGCGCAGTAGACAGCACAAACAGACAACAGGGTTTGCTTATCTTTATCTGCTGTAAATATCTCCCCTCTCATTAGCAAGAGTGTCGAAAAGCTGCATCTCGTGTTGCCAGTAAATTTGATGTTCAACCCACCAATCAGAAAGGTAAATGGGAGGCATCAGAAAAGCAGTCTAGAGAAGAGCTATTTTCAGTGCCCTGCACTTAACCTCGCTGATGAGGGAAAACAAAACCTACACCCACTTCTACTCATTTCAATAGCTTTTCCCCTCCCCCAAATTATAGCTATTGAGTGTTTCCTTTGTCAAACGCTGTGTGCGTTACCCTGAAAGCACTTTAGACACCTTGTCAGAGCCTTTCAAAACTTGTCCAGGCTTAATGGATCCAATCAAAACCTGGATGCACTCTGTTAGGCATGAAAAGCCGACCTGTGCCCTCAGTTTAAATGATAAAGCACAGGACGAAGGTCACAGTGGTTTCCCATCTTACGGCTTTCGATTAGCATCATAGCGTGAAGGGTAGATAATGTTCTTTGCTCTGCTTTCTACACTAAAGGGCCACTTTTACCAGGGCTGACAGTGGAGCAGAAAAAGTGCAAAATACTAGGAGTAACTAAATTGTACCCACAGTGGAATTATTCATTCCATGTTCTATACCGTTCTCCCAGGGAGCTCAGAATGGTTTACATGAATTTATTCAGGTACTCAAGCAGTTTTCCCTGTCTGTCCTGGTGGGTTCACAATCTATCTAATGTAGTTGAGGCAATGGGGGGATTAAGTGACTTGCCCAGGGTCACAAGGAACAGCGTGGGCTTGAACCCACAACCTCAGGGTGCTGAGGCTGTAGCTTTAACCACTGCACCACTCTAGAAATCAAAATGTAGTAAAAGTGAGCCAAGTAAAGAACAATGAAGCCATTGTGACATCACTGATGAGGTTGGCTCTTATTGGTGGAATGAGGCATTGTGACATCAGTCTCAGCTCTGGTTACCAGAGACAGAAGCTTTATTCAATTTTCTCTACTGTTCTCCCAGGGAGCTCAGAATGGTTTACATGCATTTATTCAGGTCCTCAAGCAGTTTTCCCTCTCTGTCCCGGTGGGCTCATAATCTATCTATCGTACCTGGGGCAATGGGGGGGGGGAATTAAGTGACTTGCGCAAGGTCATGAGGAGCAGCATGGGCTTGAACCCACAACCCCAGGGTGCTGAGGCTGTAGCTTTAACCACTGCGCCACACTCGCCCCCTGAGATAGCTAAAAACATAAGAGCATAAGAATTGCCACTGCTGGGTCAGACACGCGGCAGCCCTCTGGTCTAAGACCAGCACCCTAACTGAGACTAGCCCTACCAGCGCACGTTCTGGTTCAGCAGGAACTTGTCTAACTTTGTCTTGAATCCCTGGAGGGTGTTTTCCCCTATTTGAATCCCTGGAGGGTGTTTTCCCCTATAACAGCCTCCGGAAGAGCGTTCCAGCTTTCTACCACTCTGGGTGAAGAAGAACTTCCTTACGTTTGTACGGAATCTGTCCCCTTTCAACTCTAGAGAGTTCCCTCTCGTTCTCCCTACCTTGGAGAGGGTGAACAACCTGTCCTTATCTACTAAGTCTATTCCCTTCAGTATCTTGAATGTTTTGATCATGTTCCCTCTCAATCTCCTCTGTTTGAGGGAGAAGAGGCCCAGTTTCTCTAATCTTTCGCTGTACGGCAGCTCCTCCAGCCCCTTAACCATCTTAGTCGCTCTTCTCTGGACCTTTCGAGTAGTACCGTGCCCTTCTTCAGGTACGGTGACCAGTGCTGGACTCTTTGTTCTAATTGTATTACCACAATCAATCCATGTTGTTATAATAATTACGTTTTAATAATTATGTTTTTTAAGGGGTAAAAAAGCCTCAGAGCATGGAGCAGTTAACCCAGCTGGGTTTTCAGACGTGATCAAGTCACAAGGTCCCAATCGGATCAAGGCAAAAAAAACCCCAACCTCTTGTTTCATACTATTATTCATCTAATAAGAGAGTACAGTTAAAGAATGGTTTTAAGAAGGGTTTGGACAATTTCTTGGAGAAAAAGTCCATAGTCTGTTATTGAGAAAGACATGAGGTAGCATGGGGTTTTGGGGTTCCGGAATCTTTTGTTACTCTCTGGGATTCTAGAATCTTGCTATTCTTTAGGGTTCTGAATGGAATGTTGCTAGAGTTTGGGGTTCCGGAATCTTTTGTTACTCTCTGGGATTCTAGAATCTTGCTATTCTTTAGGGTTCTGAATGGAATGTTGCTAGAGTTTGGGGTTCCGGAATCTTTTCTTACTCTCTGGGATTCTAGAATCTTGCTATTCTTTAGGTTTCTGAATGGAATGTTGCTAGAGTTTGGGGTTCCGGAATCTTTTGTTACTCTCTGGGATTCTAGAATCTTGCTATTCTTTAGGGTTCTGAATGGAATGTTGCTAGAGTTTGGGGTTCTGGAATTTTTTGTTACTCTCTGGGATTCTAGAATCTTGCTATTCTGTAGGGTTCTGAATGGAATGTTGCTTGTGTTTGGGGTTCCGGAATTTTATGTTACTCTCTGGGATTCTAGAATCTTGCTATTCTTTAGGGTTCTGAATGGAATGTTGCTAGAGTTTGGGGTTCCGGAATCTTTTCTTACTCTTTGGGATTCTAGAATCTTGCTATTCTTTAGGTTTCTGAATGGAATGTTGCTAGAGTTTGGGGTTCCGGAATCTTTTGTTACTCTCTGGGATTCTAGAATCTTGCTATTCTTTAGGGTTCTGAATGGAATGTTGCTAGAGTTTGGGGTTCCGGAATTTTTTGTTACTCTCTGGGATTCTAGAATCTTACTATTCTTTAGGGTTCTGAATGGAATGTTGCTAGAGTTTGGGGTTCCGGAATTTTTTGTTACTCTCTGGGATTCTAGAATCTTGCTATTCTGTAGGGTTCTGAATGGAATGTTGCTTGTGTTTGGGGTTCTGGAATTTTTTGTTACTCTCTGGGATTCTAGAATCTTGCTATTCTTTAGGGTTCTGAATGGAATGTTGCTAGAGTTTAGGGTTCCGGAATCTTTTCTTACTCTTTGGGATTCTAGAATCTTGCTATTCTTTAGGTTTCTAAATGGAATGTTGCTAGAGTTTGGGGTTCCGGAATCTTTTGTTACTCTCTGGGATTCTAGAATCTTGCTATTCTTTAGGGTTCTGAATGGAATGTTGCTAGAGTTTGGGGTTCCAGAATTTTTTGTTACTCTCTGGGATTCTAGAATCTTGCTATTCTTTAGGGTTCTGAATGGAATGATGCTAGAGTTTGGGGTTCCGGAATTTTTTGTTACTCTCTGGGATTCTAGAATCTTGCTATTCTGTAGGGTTCTGAATGGAATGTTGCTTGTGTTTGGGGTTCCGGAATTTTTTGTTACTCTCTGGGATTCTAGAATCTTTCTAGTCTTTAGGATTCTGAATGGAATGTTGCTAGTGTTTGGAGTTCCGGAATCTTTTGTTACTCTCTGGGATTCTAGAATCTTGCTATTCATTAGGGTTCTGAATGGAATGTTGATACTCCTTGGGTTTTTGCCTGGTACTAGTGACCTGGATTGGCCACTGTGACAACGGGCTAATGGGCTTGATGAACCTTTGTTCTGACCCAGTAAGGCTATTCTTATGTTTTCCTTATACTTATTTTAAACTCATGTTTAGGTAGTATCAGAAAGTCATAAAGACCCAAACCAGTAACTTTTAACAGCCAAATTACTTATCTGTTATTTGCTTTTTATCAGCTGTCTTTTAAGAAGTGAACCATTAAGGTGTAGAACGCCGCTGGTTGCAAGTTATAATCAGAACAAAAAGACACCCACCTTATATTGCAAAAACTGTCCTTTTACTAACTGTGCGTGCTATTGGACATCAGCGTGCTCTCTGTGCCATGTGGCTGAAAGGTATAAAATGGGCAGCATTTATCCTGCGCTGAGTTTTCGTAAAAGGGTCCCAGAACTTGTTAGAAAAAATTGAAAGGAAGAGAGAGTAAAATCTAAACAGGAAACTGCAGAGCTGATAAGAACATAAGAATTGCCATCCTGGGACAGACCGAAGGTCCATCAAGTCCAGTCTCCTGTTTCCAACAGTGGCCAACCCAGGTCCCAAGTACCAGGCAGGAACCCAAAGAGTAGCAACATTCCAGAGCTGAGATTGTGATGTCATAATGCCTCATTCCACCAATGCCTAAGAGCCAGTTTCAGCAGTGATGTCACAATGGCTCAATTGTCCTATACTTGGCTTACATAAGAACAGCCATACTGGGTCAGACCAGTAATTTCATCTAGCCCAGTTTCCTGTTTCCAGCAGTGGCCAACCCAGGTCCCAAGTACCAGACAGAAACCCGAAGAGTAGCAACATTCCAGCATCTCAAAGAATAGCAAGATTCTGGAACCCCAATGAGAGCTGAGATTGTGATGTCATAATGCCTCATTCCACCAATGCCTAAGAGCCAGTTTCAGCAGTGATGTCACAATGGCTCAATTGTCCTATACTTGGCTTACATAAGAACAGCCATACTGGGTCAGACCAGTAATCCATCTAGCCCAGTTTCCTGTTTCCAGCAGTGGCCAACCCAGGTCCCAAGTACCAGACAGAAACCCGAAGAGTAGCAACATTCCAGCATCTCAAAGAATAGCAAGATTCTGGAACCCCAATGAGAGCTGAGATTGTGATGTCATAATGCCTCATTCCACCAATGCCTAAGAGCCAACCTCAGCAGTGATGTCACAATGGCTGGACTGTCTCATACTTGGCTCACATAAGAACATAAGAATTGCCATCCTGGGACAGACCGAAGGTCCATCAAGCCCAGTCTCCTGTTTCCAACAGTGGCCAACCCAGGTCCCAAGTACCAGGCAGGAACCCAAAGAGTAGCAACATTCCAGAGCGGAGATTGTGATGTCATAATGCCTCATTCCACCAATGCCTATGAGCCACCTCATCAGTGATGTCACAATGGCTGGACTGTCTCATACTTGGCTCACATAAGAACATAAGAATTGCCATCCTGGGACAGACCGAAGGTCCATCAAGCCCAGTCTCCTGTTTCCAACAATGGCCAACCCAGGTCCCAAGCACCCAGCTAGATCCCAAGTAGTAAAACAGATTTTATGCAGCTTATCCTAGGAATAAGTTTCAAGTTTCTTAATAATTTCTAGGCGGTTTTACAAATAGTGACAAACTCTAATCAGATCACTCCTAAGCCATCTCTTCTCCAAGCTGATGATTCCCCCCCCTCCACCCCCCCCACCACAGTCATTTTGATAAGTTTCAGAATCTGTTGCTTTAAAATATCTTTGTGGTGGTGGCGGGAGAGATGGAAATCATACAGCAGATGACAGAAGAAACCTTTGGCTGCTGGGTTAGGACTAGTGGTGTATCAGGGAAGCCTACTTCTGTGCCAAGAAGAGGAAGGAGTGAGTCTAAACTGCAGGGGAGGAGCTCCTCCTAAGCTGGGCTCAGAAGGGCCCTAATGCTGGGCAGGATTGGATTGGACAGGAGGGAGGGACACCTGTTCTCCAGGATCTGTTGTCGAAGGATCTTCACGTACTCGAAGCTCTCCAGGTTGCAGATGTCGTAGACCAGAATGTAGGCGGTGGTGTTCCTGAGACCCCGACATTTCAGATCCGACCACTCCTGCCAAAAAAGAGAAACCTCACGTGAGAAGAAATTGGTGCACGGACGCCTGTAGGCCTGAGAAAAGCAGCAAGGGCCAGAAACTAGGGGCTAGATTCACTAAACTCACCCATCGTGTCCCGACCAGTTTGTGATCATTTCCCGACCCCGATCTGATTCACTAACCTTCTGCCCAATCCATAGGCAGTGGAACGCTGCTTGGTTTTTGGGGGCTCAAGAGTTCCGCCCTAGTCCCGCAGAATCCTATGGTGCGGGCTCTCCCCAGCTCCCGACTCCCCACCTACCTCCTCTCGGCGCTGTACTTTCAAATCTTCCGGCAGCTGCCGTGCAGCGTCAGCGAGCAGTCCTGCCCCCGGAAGTAGAATGAAGTGCTCCGGGGCAGCTGCCGAAAGATTTAAAAATTAAAACACCAAGAAGCGGGTGGGAGGGCGGGCACCAATCTTTGGAGAGGCCACGGCCCCTGTGGCCTCCCCCGTTCCGACGCCTATGGCCCTATCAATCTCCCACCCGATCCGATCCGCCCATGCAAATGAGGGGAAATGGCATGCATAAGTAGGAAGCCATCGATTCACTACACAGAAGAAGAAACACCGATTGGGTTCGCCGATCTGAAATGAAGCGACTGCCAAGGGCCAGTTGCTTACTGTCCTTGCCGACTCTCCTGCCCTCTGCCGCCCTGAAATCCCAGTATCGAGGTTACAAGCCCAACCATGAAAATATAAAACTGTAAAATATCTATACATATGCATACGAACTCCCTTTTTATTCTGCATAAAGCGCAGTGCGAGGCCGTGGTTTTATCCCACGGGTTTAAACCCTGTCCTGTGCCATAATCTGGCTGCACAAAAATCATTCCTTTACAATATCCACTCGTAGGACCAGCAAGTAAACTGCAGCCACCCCCCCCCCTTTATTTTGAGCTCGCTCTTGCGAAGAGCAAGCGCATGCGCAAATGGCATCTACAACCAACAAGGATAATCTGCGCCTGGTCTCGATCGCTTGTGGGCGTGCGTCCGACCAGATCATTTGCATGCTGAAGACGCAGTGAATCGGTCGCTCGGCCAAACTCGGCCACGGATCGCCCAGCAACGATTCCGATCGGCGAGTTTAGTGAATCCCGGCCTAGATCATCTCCATCATCCCAAGACAGCATTAGCTCTGCTAAGAAATGGGTTGCCATTTTGGAAGTGTCAAAATACAGCTCTGTGATATCCGGAATGCAGCTCTTCCAGTGCAACTCAGTCCTAACCTGAAGCATCCTCTGGTATTCCGGGACAAAACTCCGCACAACACACATCATCCGACGCTCTTCAAGTGTGAACTCTATCACTCACTGTCCTGGGATACCAGAGAGGTCCGTTAGTTCAGCCCTAATTCTCTTCTATGTTCCCTGTAATTATTTAAGCACAAACCAACCACTTAATATTGACTATAGATAAACACCTCACTTTAGAACATGGGCCTCAAAAGTCCCTCCTTGAGGGCCACAATCCAGTCGGGTTTTCAGGATTTCCCCAATGACTATGCATGAGATCTATGTGCATGCACTGCTTTCAATGCATATTCATTGGGGAAATCCTGAAAACCCGACTGGATTGCAGTCCTCGAGGAGGGACTTTGACACCCCTGATCTAGCCTAAGGTTAAGGATTCCTCTCTCTCTTTAAGACAGGGATCTCAAAGTCCCTCCTTGAGGGCCAGAATCCGGATGGGTTTTCAGGATTTCCCCGATGAATATGCATTGAAGGCAGTGCATGCACATAGATCTCATTCATATTCATTGGGGAAATCCTGAAAACCCGACTGGAATACGGCCCTCAAGGAGGGACTTTGAGACCCTTGCTGTAGAACATTATACTGATCTATTATTGAAGAAATGCTTTGCTGTGTCTTGATCGTACTTTTCTGTACAAGATGTTTATGCTTGGAAAATTTTTTTTATAAAGTTGTATAAATAAATAAATAATAAAAAAAAAAAAGAACACCTAAAATTTTGGTGGTTGTAGTCGGTAAAAGTGGTAGACAGGCAGCATTTTAAAAATTTTTATTTCTATACCGCGATACACCGTGAAGTTCGATGCGGTTAACCCAAATTATCTAAAGGCCGTACATAATCCGAGAGGACACAAATACAAACAGCCTAGAGCAGGGGTCTGCAACCTTTAAGACATAAAGAGCCACTTGGACCCATTTTCGAAAAGAAAAAAAAACTTGGAGCCGCAAAACCATTATAAAACAAATCTAACACTGCATATATTGTTTCTTATCTTAATGCTATATACAGGATCACTAAATTGAAAATAAAATCATTTTTCCTACCTTTGCTATTTGGTGATTTCATGAGTCTCTGGTTGCACTTTCTTCTTCTGACTGTGCATCCAATCTTTCTTCCTTTCTTTCAGCCTCCTGTATGTTTCCTCTCCTCCAGACCTCATTCTCTCCCCCAACTTTTTCTTTCTGTCTCCCTGTTCCCCCTTCTTTCTGTCTCCGTGCCATCCCCCAAGCCACTCGGTTTTCTGCCACTGCAATCGGGGAACAGCCCCCAAGTCACCGCCGTCCCAAGCTTTCCCTGCAGAAGTGTTGCGCTGACCAGCATTCCGCTCCCTGACGTCAATTCTGACGTAGGAGAGGAAGTTCCGGGCCAACAAGGCATTTCTCCTCATTCCATCCAGCCTGAGCCCCATCTCTCCTTGATCCAGCATTTCCCTTCTGTGTCTGTCAGAATTACCATTCCACCTATTTTCCAGCATCACCCTTCTTTGTGTCCATCTCACCTATATCCCTATCTCACCACTTTTTCAGAATCTTCATTTGTCTCTGTCCTTATCTTTACGCCATGTTCACCATTTGCCCTTTCAATGTCTTTATCTCCCCCCACACACTTTTTCAGCATTACTTCTATGTCTCTATTTCACCTCCTCTTCATGTCCCCTCTGTATCTCTATCCTTATTCAGTAGGTCCTGCTTACCCTTTCTCTTCTTTGTGTCACTATCTCCATTTTCAGCTTTCCCCCCTTTTCCTTTGTTACTGCACCCTGTAGCCAGAATCTTTCCACCCTCCCTCCACTCCGGCCCAGCCCAATATGAAATATTTCCTTTTGTTTCCCTCCCCTCTCTCTTTCTCTCTCTCTTCTGCTCCCTCACCCACGAGTCCTGCATCTGGCCCTCTCCCTTCTACCTGCACCTGGCAAAACCCCCCTGCTCTGTGGCTCTCTTAAGCAGCTCATCAGCAGCAGTGATCAAGACAAGCTGCCGACATCGAGGCCTTCCTTCTACGAGTCCCGCCTTTGTGGAAAAAGGAAGTTGAAACAAGCAGGACTCGCAGAGGATAGGCCCCGACGTCAGAAGCTTGTGTCGATCGCTGCTGCTGAGTTGCCGAAGAGAGCCGCGGAGCAGGGGATGTGGCCGGAAGCAGGTAGAAGGGAGAGGGAGATAGGAAGGCTGTAGATTTCCGGAGCATGACACCGACTCCGGCCAGGATGATTTCTTTTTCAGGCGTGCATCTTACAAGTCCGGCGTCGCGGCGGGAAAATAGCCATGCTGAGCAGTGAGCTCAGCACTACACAGATGAAAGCCTTGCTTGCTGATTGGTCCGGCGGCACGGCGGGGCGGGGCCGCCGGACCAATCAGCAAGCAAGGCTTTCATCTGTGTATGTGCTGAGCTCACTGCTCAGCATGGCTATTTTCTGCCACAACGCCGGACTTGTAAGCTGCATGCCTGCGTGACACACTACCGGAGCCGCAGCAAAGGTGGAAAAGAGCCGCATGCGGCTCTGGAGCCGCAGGTTGCCGACCCCCGGCCTAGAGGCAAGACAGGACCAGCGTCAGTTACAATGGTGGGAATTAACTCAAAAAGTCCAAATATGGAAACCGCCTGAGTTACACTTAGGGCTCCTTTTACTAAGGTGCGCTAGCGTTTTTAGGGCACACACGACATTACCGCATGTTACACCGCATGGTACGCTTCTAGGATAATGCCAGCTCATTGCTGGCGTTAAGGTCTAGCATGCGTGGCAATTTAGAACACGCTATTCTGCGCGTTAAGGCCCTAACGCACCGTAGTAAAAGGAGCTCTTAGAGTTATAAACAGAGATTCCCAAATACAGGTAGCAAAAAAAAGGGTGAGGGGGTAGAACATAGTATTAGATGTATCTGCACTTGGCATTTTTTTGCTACTTCAGCTTGTCTGCGGTGTTCTTTGCTCACACGTTTAAAGACAATAGACTGTTTTCAGTCCAATTCTTTATATGTGAGTTTGCAAACCATTGAACCCCTGAGGAAGACGTGCTCGCCAAAACACGGACCGTGTAGGGTCCGGTTGGATTTTTACCACTGTATTTTTTTCATGGAATTTTCATGTTTTTATATGTCAGTGTATAATAAATTATCTCCAGAACATCTGTATCCATAATTTTTTTGTTTCCATCGGTGGATTGTTTTCACTGTGGATTATTGGGTCTCCACATTTTGCTTTGTTGGGCAGACTAGATGAGCCATTTGGCCTTTATCTGCCATCGTTTCTATAACCATAAAGTTCTATGACATCACAATGCAAGTGTAAAGAGCCTTAGCCTATAGGAAGAGGAGATACAAATGTTAAGAGCCTTAGCCAATAAGGAGAGAGATAATGGTTACTGCAGATGGGCATTTTTTTGCTCCTTCAGCTTGTCTGCGGTGTTCTTTGCTCACAGGTTTAAAGACAATAGACTGTTTTCAGTCCAATTCTTTATATGCGAGTTTGCAAACCATTGGACCCCTGAGGAAGACGTGTTTGCCGAAACACGGACCGTGTAGGGTCCAGTTGGTTTTTTATCATTGTATTTTTTTTATCATTGTACTTTTTTCATTGAATTTTCATGGTTTTATATGTCAGTGTTTAATAAATTATCTCCAGAACATCTGTATCCACAGTTTTTGTTTTCATTGGTGGATTGGTTTCACTGAGGATCATTGGGTCTCCCCATTTTTCTCTGTTGGTCTGCACTTGGAGTATTTACAGTCGAAGGGAGGTGGAGCATGAGTGACACGTTTTAATGCTCTGCTAGAAACTTATTGAACAAGTAGGTTTTTAGGCTTCACCTAAAATGTACGTATGATGAGGAGGTCCCTACGATGGGGAGTAGTTCCCGTCTTACGTGAACTGCTTGGTAGGATTTACACTTAACCCTCCGTATTCACGAATTCCGTAGCTACAGATTCGCTTATTCACAGTTTTAAACCCAAAAATGCATTTTCATTTTTCAGGCTATTTTAAGCCCTGAAAGCCCCCCCATTAAGCCTTATCTGGTGGCCTAGAGCAGTGGTTCCCAACCCTGTCCTGGAGGAACACCAGGCCAATTGGGTTTTCAGGCTAGCCCTAATGAATATGCATGAAGCAAATTTGCATGCCTATCACTTCCATCATATGCAAATCTCTCTCATGCATATTCATTAGGGCTAGCCTGAAAACCCGATTGGCCTGGTGTTCCTCCAGGACAGGGTTGGGAATCACTGGTCTAGAGGGTTTTCGGGACAGGAGCGCTCTTCCCACGCTCCTGCCCCGTGCAGATCGCTCACAGGAAATGGCTCGAGAGACTACGGGAGCTCAAGGCAGCCATTTCCTGTGAGTGATCTGCACGGGGCAGGAGCGTGGGAAGAGCGCTCCTGCCTGAAAACCCGCTAGACCACCTGGTAAGGGGGGCTTTCAAGACTTAAATAGCCAGGAGAAGCGAGCGTTAGGGGCAGAACCAGCCCGAATATTATTTGCGTTTTTTAAATATTAGCGGGCTGGCTCTGCCACTAACCCTCGCGAATACGGAGGGGGAAGTGTATATATTTAAAAAATTTATATACCGTTTAAATCAAAATGGTTTACATATCGTTACATACATATTTAAGTAAGACAAATAAAATCAAACAAACATTGACATATAATCATCAGAAAATCACGTAAAATGCCCATCAAAAAAACAATCGCAAAGATCAGTTCCTAGAAAAATGCGTTAATAACTGTGTTGTTAATAGTTTTCTAAAATTGCCCTTGGATAACAGTTTTGCGAAGTAATCTCTTTTAGGTCTTCCTTGCAGGGACAGCTAGGGAAAAATGGAGTTGGATCGCAAAAGGTGGGGGGAGGTGAACTCAAATGCTTCCATCATGGTAGGTTTGGTAGGAGCCTCCAGAAACAGGACAGCACTGGGGGGGTGGTCATGTCACCAGAACGATCCTACCGACCACAGTAATGGACCTAGGTACCACAAAGACCAGGTTGAACAGAGGAAAAAAACGTGGAACCAGATCCTGGACTTCCAAGAGTTTAAAACTGTAAAGTAAAATAAAACAAAAGGCAAATAGAATAAATCACAATATACCGAAAGTCAACCTCATTCCAACAGTATAAAGACAATGATTGCACTGCATTAATGATGACCAGACCCTACACGGGCCGTGTTTCGGCTTGATTTAGCCTTCCTCAGGGGTCCTTATTATGCAGTAACAAGCATTCAAATGACAACGAGTCTGTGAAATGAGCGCCCACACTGCGCCTTGACTTCCGTACCTGCTGGAAATACTGGTGAGAAGGGTCTAGGACAGGGATCTCAAAGTCCCTCCTTGAGGGCCGCAATCCAGTCGGGTTTTCAGGATTTCCCCAATGAATAGGCATTGAAAGCAGTGCGTGCACATAGATCTCATGCATATTTATTGGGGAAATCCTGAAAACCCGACTGGATTGCGGCCCTCAAGGAGGGACTTTGAGACCCCTGGTCTAGGACAACTCAACGTTGCCAGTGCAGTGTGGCTGCTTTAGTGCTTCGTTTCATCGCTGGCGAGAGCATACCTCGCTGAACTGCTGTTCCATTGGACAAATATCATAGTGAAAGAAGCTTGCTTCCCCCCCCCAAACTGGTGCTTAAATCTCAATTACACAGGTGAAAGATGGGGTCGTTGCCCCCCTCATCCCCCTGGTTCTTCAATAAATGTATCTGAAGGCTCCCCTCCCCCCCCCCTCATGGTGCTTCAATAAAGTTATCTGAGACAGCATCTGTCAGACTCCTCAGCTCTTCAGGTGAGCTGAGTGGGGGGGCAACTCAGCTCGGGACCGCATCCGTCAGACGCCTTGAAAGCCAGGTGGGCTAGGTGGCGGCTGACTCAGCACAATGCAACAGTCCACGATGAAATGTTTGCGATGAAACGGCCGCAATGAAGCATCCCATTCCCACTTCTGAGGTGGCAGATGGCAGACTGTGGTTTAAGATGAGAGCGCAGAGGTTCCAAAATATATTTGAATTTTCTGTTGTAGCTCTCTCTATATATTTAACACGAAATGAAATGGAAGGTAAATGCACTTCCAGTGCCAGCACGAGCACACGGCTAATAAGGGATTAGCTGTAGCAGGCAGCCAATCAATTGTATGCGTTTGAATCCCCTGGCCTGCCGATGTATTAAAGATTTTAAATCACAGGGCATTAATGGATTTGCTATTGACTGGGAGCTGCTGGTTAGTTTCTTAATAAGCACTTAAGTGTTCTCTGCGAATCAAGGCCTTCATTTCTGTACAGCAGCAATTTCTACTGCCCTGTTAATATGATGAACGTTACAAATAGGGTCAGAACTAGAGGTCTGCATGGGAACAGGGATCGTGGGAATCCCGCGGGTCCCGCAGAGGTCCTGCGGGAATCCCCCCCTAACCCACGGGACTCCCATGGGGACCCCCCTCTTGCCCACAGGACTCCCACCGGGACCCCCCTCTAGCCAACGGGACTCCCACGGGGATGGAAGACTTTGGAAGCAGGTTTCGTCCATATAATATAATGGACACGCCAGCCTTAGTAAAAGAGGGGGTTTATAAGTTAATTACCTGAACAGAAAACAAAAAAAAAAGGGTTCCACCAAAGAGATTCCACAAGGAAAACAGCAGCACAAACACAAAAGAAACTGTGGAATTGATCCTGTCAGGAGTAATTGCTGCTTTTTATGGGGACGGGCGGGGATGGAGGTAATTCCTTGCGGGGATGGGTGGGAACGGAGAGGATCCTGATGGGGACGGATGGGGACAGAGAGGATCCTGGCGGGGATGGAGAGGATCCTTGCGGGGATTGTGGGAACGGAGAGGATCCTGGCGGGAACGGGTGGGGACGGAGAGGATCCTGGCGGGGACGGGCGGGGATGGGTTGGATTTCTGTTCCCGTGCAACTCTCTAGTCAGAACCTCAAGATAGGCCAACTGAACAGGCTGTTCCACTCTCGACTTGGTCCCATTGCAGGCCTGCCTTTGTGGCCCTGATTTCGTTTGGAAAATTAATGAGATTCTCAGAGCGATAAATCACGTGTCCCGTAATCCAAAAGCAGAAAGGTAGGAGAGGGTCATTAGGGTGGGCAGACTAGATGGGCCGTGGCCCTTATCTGCCGTCTATTTCTATGTTTCTATGTCCAGTTGACTTCTGATGAATTATAGGCCCTGTGTATTGGCGCCGGTATTGAAATGTTTCATATTGCCTATACTCCAGGATTTGATCCTCCTTCCACCCTGAAGGTTTTCTTAGACCCAATATGATTGTTTTGCAAACTTATCCTGGTGCCCTCCGCAGTGAATGCAAGAGATAGATTTGGGATTGCTTTGCATTACTTGTTTTTTCCAAATATCCCAAGACCAGGGTTACCAGACGTCTGGATTTCCGCGGACAGGTCCTCCTTTTGAGGACATTTTCGGGGGTCCAGACGGCTGTTCAAAACCTGGCACTTTGTCCGGATTTTGAAAAGCTTCCCGACAAAATGGCGTCAGGAAGGGGCATCCGCGCATGCATGGATGCAACATGATGTCACATGCACGCGTGCATTGTGTCCACACATGCGCGGGTGCTGGCTGGGGGCAGAACAGAGCGTGACAGAAACGGAATTGGGCATGGCTGGGGCGTGGCCATGAGCCCAGATTTTCCCAAAGGAAAATCTGGTAACTCTACCCAAGACTAGTTAGTAACATGGTGACAGGTAAAGTCCTTCACGGTCCATCACAGTGGCCAGAGTTGAATCTGGCACTCCTCAGGTCCCTCTTCTTAAGAACATAAGAACATAAGAAGTTGCCTCCGCTGGGTCAGACCAGAGGTCCATTGCGCCCAGCAGTCTGCACCCGCGGCAGCCCATCAGGTCCATGATCTGTTAGGTGGTCCCTGACTTTTCCTATAACCCAGCGGTCTCAAACACGGGCCGCATGTGGCTCTCCAGGTTTTATTTGCGGCCCACGGTCTGGAGGCCATCATTCTCTTCCTTTTGGAGCAGCAGCCGGCTCGTTCGCTCAAAGCCAAGGGTTGGCGGCTCCTTGCGCTATCCACTCCTGCATCGGAAGCCTCTCTGATGTCACAACATCAGAGAGGCTTCAGACGCAGGCACGGATCTCGCAAGGAGCCGCCACCCGCGGCTTTGAACGAACGAGCTGGCCAGACACGCTGCTGCTCCAGTGACGTACCAAGGGGGGGGGGGGGGTCCACTGTTCTTTTCCCTGCAGGGACGACCAACTCTGGTGGCCCGACGTCAATTCTGACGTCGAGAGGACGTTCTGGCTAGCCAATCGCTGCCTGGCTGCCCGGAACGTCCTTTCTGACATTAGAATTGACATCGGGCAGTGAGAGTTGGTCGGCCCCGTGCAGAAGAGAAGCAGGGAGATGGCCTGTTCCCGATAGCAGCAGCAGCAGCAGCCTATTCCGTGGCGGCGGTGGCATGGGGGAGGGCAGGAAGGAAGGAAGAAAGAAAGAAAGAAGGTGGGGTGGGGACAGGGAGCCAGAAAAAAAAAGCAAAAAATGGGGCACGGAGGAAGGAAGAAAGGAGGGGGGGACAGGGAACCAGAAACAAAGCAAAAAATGGGGCACGGAATCAGAGAAAGACAGACAGAGAAAGAAAGAAAAAGTTGGGGGAGGGAATGAGGTCTGGAGGAGAGGAAGCATACAGGAGGCTGAAAGAAGGGAAGAAGTATTGGATGCACAGTCAGAAGAATAAAGTGCAACCAGAGACTGATGAAATTACCAAACAAAGGTAGGAAAATGGTTTTATTTTCAATTTAGTGATTGAAATGTGCCAGTTTTGAGAAAGAAAAGATATTGAACTGATATTAAAAGATTCAAGATAAAGATTAAAAGATTGAAAAGATTGAAAAGATATTAAATGTGAGGGCTGCAGAAAAAAAATAGAGTACTTGGAGAGCTGCAGAAAAAATAGTTAATGTCTTATTAAAGAAATGATAATTTTGCATAAGGTAAAAAACTCTTTATAGTTTATATATCTTTCCTTTTAACTGTTAAAGACACAGAAGAACCTCGAACCCTTTCGCCTTCCCCCCACTCAAAGGCACACATCGCAAGAAAATGTTTGACAACCTTCTGGCAACACAAGCAGCAAAAATCAACCATTCCATCTCCAATCTTATGACAATATCAGACAACCTCAAAACATTCAGAAAAGAAATCAAAACCCTGCTTTTCAAAAAATTCATCCAAATATCTTAACCCCTCCTCTTTTACCTCCAGAAGATTCACCTACCTTCAGATAACCTTCCCCCAAATTACCCACCTTAACACCTTCCAATTAAACAAATACCATCAATAGATTGTAACCTACCCTCTCTAACTGCATTCCATATGTATTTTTCATACAGTTCTTCACTGTCAGTTTAATTTCCATCCTATAAGTTCACATAGAATTTTTCTTTTTTCAACCATCTTTATTTTCTCTTCTTTATTAATTTCCAGGTACTTTAGTTAGATTGTGAGCCTTCGGGACAGTAAGGGAATTTTTAAGTACCTTCTTACTTCTCATTTATAATCTTAATGTATATTTTCTTCAAACCGCTTAGAACCTAACGGATGTAGCGGTATATAAGAAATAAATTACATTACATTACATTACATCCCTCCCCTTTAGAACCACAGAACTCTGGAACAACCTCTCATCCCCGCTCAGAAATTCAAGCTCCTTCCAATCCTTCCGCAAACCCTTGAAAACTTGGCTCTTTTCAAAAATCTAATCACCTCCCGTTCTCCAGTATCCTGTCCCTCTCTATCTCCTTAGTCTCTCTCCTATATCCCCTCATTGTAGTTCCTTTCCTCTTAACTCTGTAAACCGTACCGAGCTCTGCGTTGCGGAGATGGCGCGGTATACAAACCCAAGGTTTAGTTTAGTTTAGTTTAGTTAAAGCAGAATAGACGTCAATAGATGTAAGGTAAATGCTGATTCTAAGGAGAAGAATTACGTATTAAATTATGAAGATGGGGAAATGCTCCCATTATCATTTAAAGATTTCACTGTATGAGCTGAGAGTAGATCTATCTTCTGTATTCCCGGCGTCAACAGAAACCTAGCTATTGGGGGTGGGGGAGAGGAGGAAGAGCCCGGAGCAGTCACAGAGCCTGGAAGATGTTAGTGGATGTGAACTCCTTGATTTGCCCAGTCTGACAACTTGGAGCTGCCTACAGAACTCCTGCAGATGCCATTTCTCTGGTCGTCTTCCTCTCTTGTGTTGCCACAAGGTCTCTTTGCATTTGTTCTGCCCATGTTTAAATTCTAAGAACATAACATAAGAGTTGCCATACTAGAACAGACCGAAGGTTCATGAAGCCGAGGATCCTAAGCAGTGCATTTTCCAAAGTCCATCTTAATAGCGGCTTATGGTAGGAAATTAGCTAAACCTTTTTTTTAAACCCCGTTAAGCTAACTGCTTTCTCCGCATTCTTTAGTAACATATTCCAGAGTTTAATTACACATTGAGTGAAGAAAAACTTTTTCTAGTTTGTTTTAAATCTTCTATTTAGTAACTTCATAGAACAGAACAAACTTTGAATAAAGAAGTTCCAGGAGGAACGAAAACTTGTACTGGATTAAAGTTGTATGACATAGAAGAGGAAAAAGCGGATGAGCCATTAGAAGAAAAAAGACTTGCACTCTAGGTTTAAAGATACATTGGCTTGCCTTGACCTTCCCAAATCGGGACTGTGCAACGCCTATCCAATAAGCTTTGACCTTGATGTCCTACTAGTGAAAGAGGGTTGGATGAAAGGAGAGGAAGATGGTTTATCAATGCCTATAAGGAGGACTGTATTTATGAGGAATAGAGAATGACACGGGGCCAAATTTTTCCCCATCCCTGCGAGTTTTGTCACTGTCCCTGTCTCATTCCTGTAAGCGTCTTGTTACTCAGGGTAAATCACCTGGCCCCAGGTACGAAATAATAAGTACCTGAATAGAACATATAAACAACTTTGATTGAAACCACAGAAAGGTAGTACCCGAGTTACAGACGCCTGACTTAAATACGACTCGTAATTAAGAACGTGGTCACTGAGCAGAATTTCCAGTGGAATAGACTTCTACACTTCTCCTGCGGGGACTGCCTGTATAGGAATAATCAAGCCATTGTGACATCAAAGCCTAAGAGCCAACTGCAGTGATGTCACAATGGCTTGACTGTTCTATACTTGGCTCACAGAAGAACATAACAATAGCCATACTGGGTCAGACCAGTGGTCCATTAGCCCAGTATCCTGTTTCCAACGTGGCCAATCCAAGTCATAAGTATCTGATAAGATCCCAAAAGAGTAAAACAGAATGCATGCTGCTTATCCTAGGAATAAACAGTGGATTTTCCCAACTGATAATGATTTATGGACTTTTAGGAAATCATCCAAACCTTTTTTAAATCCTGCTAAGCTATCTCCTTACACCACATTCTCTGGCAATGAATTCCAGAGTTTAATTACACCTTTTTCTGACTATCCAGGATCCAAGCTTTTGGTTAATTATTGTCCATATTAATGCACCAAGGTCTCACTTCCCCCCCCCCCCCCCCTTTTTACAAAACTGTGCAATAGGTTTTTAGCGCCAGCCGGCACGCAGAATACTCTGCGCTTTTCCGACGCTCATAGGAATTTTTTTCCTTTCTGTTTTTATTTCTACACTAGTGTTTAAGCCCTTTAACGGGTGCTAGAATAGATTAGTCTGATCCCGTATGGCTATTTTTCTTATGTCTTACCCCCATATTCAGGCTCCCATTCCCCCTTTTTTCACCAACTTAAAAACCTGTCCCCTTCCTCTGTCCTTCACCTCCATAGAACTCCCTCTCCATTCCCCCTTTCCCCATCAACCTTCACTTATTCTTCCAGCTCCTATCTTCAGCCCCTTTCTCTCATCTACCCCCTTTTGTAGCCCCCTTCTCTCACTTCCCCCTTTTTTCATCCCCAGCTCCCTTCTCTCTCACATTCCCTTTTTATAGCCCCCAACCCTAACCCCCTTGTCATACCTACTCTTGTCTTCCTTTTCAGCCCCCAAATCCAGACCCAGACCCCTTCTCCCACAAATCACCTTTTGGCTCCAGCCCTCTTTTCCAAACTGTCTTCTTTTAACAGTCTCCTACACCAGGTCTCTTTTCTCAAGTACTCCCCTTTAAAACCTCCTTCCCTCACATGTCCCCCCCCCCCCTTTTTTTTTTTTTTTTAGCCCTCTCAGCCCCCTTCTCCCATCTTTTCCCTTTTAAGCCTCCAGCTCCAGCCCCCTTTTCTCACATGTCCCTTTTGCAGCCTCCTTCTCACACATGTCCCTTTTTTTGCCCCCTTCTCTTACACATCCCCATTGTCAGCTCCCAGCTCCTTTCTCTAACATGTTCCCTTTTTACAGTACTAATCCCAGCTCCAGCCCCCTTCTCCCACCTCCCCCTTTTTTTCATCCCCAGCTCCCTTCTCTCTCACATTCCCTTCTTATAGCCCCCAACCTTAACTCCCTTCTCTTACCTGCTCTTCCAGCCCTCGGTTCTAGCCCCAGTCTCCTTATCACACCTGTCTTCCTTTTCAGCCCCCAAATCCAGACCCAGACCCCTTCTCTCCCTTTTTCTGCCCCCTTCTCTTACACATCCCAGCTCCTTTCTCTAACATGTTCCCTTTTTACAGTACCAATCCCAGCTCCAGCCCCCTTCTCCTACCTACCCCTTTTTCTCAGCCCCTCGTTCCCTTCTCCTATTTGATCCCTTTTGCCTCTGAAGTGTGGCTCGGACCCTGGTCCAATGAAATCAGTTCCCATTCGCTCTGGAATACCGGCAGCATATCGTGCGCTGAGACGCTTCCCTGCTCGGCGGTTCTATTGTACTGCACATGCGTTTTAATGTAGCACGGAGGCACGAATGCAAGGAGTTTCAATCGAAGGGCGCATGCGCTAACTAAGGTATTATTATTTCTACATATTACCTTGAAGAGTGGACTAACATGACCACCACACCATATCACATAAGATTAATAAGATTACAAGCATGACTATCATGAGTCCTGTAGCGTGGAATTTAAGTCCTGAGTTATAGTGAGAATAGGCGTGTTTTAGTGCCCTCCTAGACTGGAGGTAGGAAGGAATCTCGTGTAAATAAGCCAATTCCAAATTTTGGGGCCTCGGAATTGAAAAAAACTAAAAATTAATTGGGTGATAGGCATCATTCTACAAAAGATAGGGACCTATCACATGACGCCTGATGGCACCTAACTTCAAAGCAGGTGTGTTTAGCGGCAGAGAAGGACTTAGCGCCACTAGGCGAGATTCTCTTTTGGACTTAGGTGCCTAAAACGTAGGCCTTTAAAACTCTGGCCTATATTACAGGTGCCTAAGTTTTAAGTTAGGCCTGATTCTGTAATAGGTGCCTAAGTGTGAATGAGAAGAGATAGACGCCTATCTTTTACAGAATTTCCCCCTTACTGCCTACAAAATAGCCCCTCCCCTTTTTTACAAAACCATTAATGCAGTTTTTAGCTCAGGCCAATGCGCCGAATGCTCTGCGCTGTTCCCGACGCTCATAGGAATTCTATGAGCATTGGAGCTTTTACTGCAGTGGCCAGTGATTAAAAAAAAACAAAACCCTATAGTAGATTGATAAGAGGGGACCTAATTTATTTAATGGCCATGTACTAATGGCAAAATTAGCCCATGACCATTAATATAAAAAAAAATAGAAAATTTGGCCATTTTCTGGCTGCAGTACAAATGTCCTTAGGCTGCGAGAAAGACCGCATACGTGTGTGTTAAGGCCACTTGTTATCACAAATTAGTATAAGGGCCCCTTATACTAAGGAAAGTACAATAGGCCCTTGTGGTTAGAGCACTGGGCTGAGAGCCAGGACGGCCAAGTTTCAAAACACAGATGGCGCTTGTAGTCTAAGGCAAGACACAGTAATCCTCCATTGTCTCAGATAATTGAATTTTGGATGTCAAAATCTAAATAGAAAATTAATATGGGGAAAAAACAAGTTTTTCTTTGCATCACCAAATTTAAATGAAGATGTTACATCAATTGTTGTAAATGATACAACTTATAGCATCCAGTCGACCATAAAGATACTTGGCGTAATTTTAGATCGTACTCTTACAATGAAAAATCAGGTTGACTTGTTGGTTCGAAAGGGCTTTTATACTTTGTGGAAACTAAGAACTATTAGAGCATATTTTGATGTTAATTCCTTTCAATTGCTGGTTCAATCACTTATCCTTAGTCAGTTAGACTATTGCAACATTCTTCATCTTGTTGGCACCCAGAAAAACCTCCATAGACTGCGCATAATTCAGAATGCAGCAGTCAGACTGATTTTCAACTTGAGGAAGTTTGACCACATTACTGATTCTTATCGTCGACTGTATTGGCTTCCAGTTGAGGTGCGGGTAAAGTTTAAGCTCGGCTGCATTTGCTTTAAGGCACGAACAAGCTCAATTCCTGAGTTTCTCGTGGAATCTTTTCTTATTACAAGTTCTAAACATTTTAGAAAATTGCATCCACTGTTTTCATTCCCCTCGGTTAAGGGATGTAATAGTGGTGTACCTAGCATATGTGACACCCGGGGCCCATCATTTTTTGACACACACCCCCATCTGTACGAAAAACATGATTTTTAGTAACAAGCCACATGTCACACATGAGTACCTAGGAAAAGGCAGCATCTTACATATTGCAGTGAGCAGTACATCAATACACTCATTGTAAAACTAAACAAGCCAGACTAGTACAGATCAATCCTGCAGTCAAGCCTAACAAAAAACCATGTCTTTCGAACACACAGAACACAGAAAACACCTTCGCCTAGTATGGAATATGTCATCACAAACTAACCCCTCCCCCTTTTACAAAACTGTAGTGTGGATTTTAGCCACGGTGGTAACAGCTCTGACGCTCATAGAATTCTGAGCATCAGAGCTGCTACCACCATGGCTGGCGCTAAAAAACGCTCCACAGTTTTGTAAAAGGGGGGATAAAATAGAAATACATAGACAAAGGTTAAATTGACCCAGCAAGAAGCTGAACTCTGCATATAGTGCACCACAGAAACAGTGACACATGTCTCCTAAAGCAATAAATAAATAGAAAATTTTTTTCTACCTTTGTCTTCTGTGGTTTCTGCTTTCCTCATCTTCTTGTAACTCTCTTCCTTCCATCCACTGTCTGCCGTCTCTCTTCCCCTATATGGCATCTTCTCTCCTTCTATGCCCCTTCCAGAAGCTGTATGCCTCTCCCTTCCCTCTCTCCTTTCACCCCTATTGGTCTGGCATCTCTTTCCTCTCCTTCCCTCTCCCACACCTTTCCTCTGCAATCCCTTTCCCTTTTTTCCCTCATTTTCCTTTTCAATTTATTTTCTGCATCTGTCTAGATTACATTCTTACTACCCTCTCATCAATATCCTTTTTAGGATATTGCCACCTAAAGCTACCTAAAGCTTTGTCTACCTAAAGCTTGCCACCTCTTTCCCTCACCCCTCCAATGTTTCCCTAACTCAATCCTTTTCTCCCCATCATGTGCCCTCCTTTTATTTATCTCCTCCTTCCATCATGTACCCTCTTTCTCCAATCCTTCCATCTAGTACCTTCTCCTCTCTCTGTCCACTTCCATCCAGCGTCTGCTCCCCTCCTTCTCTTCTCCCGTTTCCTTCCTGCACTTGTTCCCTTATCTCTCCCATCTGCACTTCCATCCAGCATAGGCTTCCCACTACCATCCAATGTTTGCCCTTTCTCTCGCCATCCACCCCTCTTCAATCAGCATCTGCCCCCTTTCTTTTCCTCCAATATCCTTCCCCCTTAAGTCTCTCCCCTATCTCTGTACATCAATTCTATCACCACCCTTCCATACCACCCTGCCCCCTTTCTTTCCCTCTACCACTCTTCCATTCCAGCAATCCTGCTCCTTTCTCTCCCTTCATACAGCAAGGTCCCATGATGACTGTAGCTGCTGGCTGCCAGTCCACCCCACTCCGACGTACTTGCTCTGGAGCGGACTCAGCAGCCGCATGCTGGAAGGTCCTGTGATGACTCGTCTGCTGGCTCTGCTCCAGCAGACGCAGGGAGTTATGGCAAAGTCTCGCAATGACTGTGTCTGTCGGGTCCACCCCCTCCGACGTAACTTACTTCTTCCGGAGCAGAACCGGCAGACGAGTCATCGCGAGACCTTCCTGCACCTCAGCGCGGCTGCCGACTCTGCTACAGAGAAAGTAAGTCAGAGGTAACGTGACCATTTATTTTTTTCATCAAAAGGGGACATCTATTAATTGACTGTGTATCATTTCTTTCATTTCTTTCTTTCTGCACTCAGGCCTGTGGTGCCCCCAGTGCCTCCTTCACGTGTCCATGGTGCCCCAGTGCCTCCTTCAAGTGACCATGGTGCCCCAATGCCTCCTTCCCGTGTCCTTGGTGCCCCCAGTGCCTCCTTCCCGTGTCCATGGTGCCCCCAGTGCCTCCTTCCCGTGTCCTTAGTGCCCCCAGTGCCTCCTTCCCGTATCCATGGTGCCCCCAGTGCCTCCTTCCCGTGTCTATGGTGCCCCCAGTGCCTCCTTCCCGTGTCCTTAGTGCCCCCAGTGCCTCCTTCCTGTGTCCATGGTGCCCCCAGTGCCTCCTTCCCGTGTCCTTAGTGCCCCCAGTGCCTCCTTATGTCCCCCCACTACCTTCTAGATTTTGTCCACCCCCAAAGCCAGCCTGCCTGTCTGCCTACCTATCTCCCTCCCTCCCTGCTGTGCTAAAGCCAGCCAGCTTGCCTGCCTACATCCTGCCCTCCCTGCCACGGAAAAAAGAAAAAAAAAGTGCCTCTCCCCTTCCTTTCCCCCGGTTCGTGCCTGCAATCTTACCTCCCCCCGCTGACAAGAAGTCTTTCCGACGTCAATTCTGACGTCGGAGAGGACGTTCCGGGCCAGCCAATCACTGCCTGGCTGGCCTGGAACATCCTCTCCTACGTCAGAATTGACGTCGGAAAGACTTCTTGTCGGCAGGGGGGAGGTAAGATTGCAGCGGCGCGGGCTGGGGGATAGGAAGGGCAGGAGGACCCGGACCTGGCCGGCTGTGCACCCCCCCAAGCCGTGCACCCAGGGCGAATCTCCCCCCCCCCTTTGGTACGCCACTGGGATGTAAATACAAGAAATTTCAGGAACGACAGCTATTTTTTCAGGCAGCCTCATGGACTAGGGATTTAACTCATATATTTACATTTCCAATTTCATACCAACAATTTCGTCGTGCCTTAAAAACGTATCTTTTTAGGGAATCTTTTGGAAGTCAAAATCTAGATCTAGATCTTATTCATTTGTATTATTAATTTTTGTGAACCGCATAGAACTTAATGGTATTTGTGGTACACAAGTCAGTTTTATGTTATGTTATGCTATGCTTATAAGCTTTCTAGGGCAGGTAATTACCTTCAGTTCCTGACTGTAATTTACCTGTAAAAGGAGAGTAATTCAAATCTAAGAAGTTACGTCTAAAATAGAAACTCTCCCTCCTAATCAACCTTCTCCTGCTGGATTGCTTCCATGATGTCATGACCCTAATACGCTGTTTCAGAATTTCCTGTGGTAGGAACGACATGTACTGGGGTTGTGACCTCAGTAAACAGTAAGCCAAAAATGGCTTCAATGAACGGGAAGACCATGATGGATAAAAGCTCTGTCCAGTAATTGAACGTGAGCTCAGATATTAATTGTTTGGGGTTGTTTTTTTAAAATTTTGCAACCAATTGTGGAGAAGGAATCTCAAATTTTAATGACTGCTTGTATAATCTTTGTTTTCTGCTTTTATTTTTGCTGCTTTGGTTGACTAAAAAGAATATTAATATTTATAGACCATCAGAGTTTCACAGGTTGAAAGAAACAGTCAGCCATTTGCCCTGACAGGGTCTTAAACTATAATATAGCCTGCCTGAAATCAATAGGCTTATCTTGGTGTGGACAAATTACATACAAATTGAATATGATGGTAGATAAAGTCTGCAAGGTTCACCTAAGCTACTCTTTTCCCTGCCTTTCACAGTCCTGCAACATTTTCGAGCACAGGCAAACCTAAGAGAGGAAAAATTACTACACAGATTAGAATCCATCTTCAAGGCAGCTTTGTCACTAATGGAGAAAAGGAGAATCGTTCTGGATATCAGAAGCCAGTATCTTAATGTCTTCAGCATCTGAAAACCCCAGATGGAAGGAGATACTGAGTAGATAATCTTGGATTGTTTTTCTGTCTAATGATTATCATAAGGGATTGTCATTAATGATAAGGAAAAAGGCATTTCTGTACACATGTAGGTGCTGGGAGGCTGTATAGAAAGCAAGAATTCTATACTGGCAATTCTATATGTAAGTTCACGGTTCAGTGCCGAACTTTAGATGGTCAACTTGCTCAGCTGAAATTGAAGCGAGTCGGGTGACGACGATGACTCTGGTATGAGTGAGTTTTTCTCTTGTTCGTAGGATTGAGTAGATTCACTAACCTGCCCGATCGTGACCGATCCGGGTCCGATCCGGGCAGGTCCGATGGATTCAGCAACCAGTAATATTCTAATGGGGGCGATCGGAAGAACGTCTCCATCTGCCGACACAGATTGCTAGTGTGCGATCCTGATGCAAGCGCAGACCATCTGCTTTCCCTGTAGATGGTCTGCGCAAGCATTTGGTGTTCGTTTTAGCTGGGGGGGGGGGGTGTTTTTTTATTGTTTTTTTTTGCAAGTCCGTGATTTTAACCCGCTTCAAGCCTGCAGGGAAGGGCAGGAGAGTCGGGGCTGAGAGCAGGAGATCGGAGCAGAGAGCAGGGTGGCCAGAGCAGGAGAATCAAAAGAACATAAGAATTGCCGCTGCTGGGTCGGACCAGTGGTCCATCGTGCCCAGCAGTCCGCTCACACGGCGGCCCTTAGGGCAAAGACCAGCGCCCTGAGACTAGCCTTACCTGCGTACGTTCTGGTTCAGCAGGAACTTGTCCAACTTTGTCTTGAATCCCTGGAGGGTGTTTTCCCCTATAACAGCCTCCGGAATCGGGACAGAGAGCAGGGTTTTAGTACTAGCGACTGGTCCTCACCAGTCGCTTGTTTATTGATCGGCCAGCCAGTTAGAAAGTGTAGTGAATTGCGTCCTTCCTGCTTTGCATGCCGATTCTCTTCCTATGCATGAGCGGATTGGAGGATGATCGGGACGCAGATTAGTGAATCGGGTCGGAGGGAAATTGGGTCGTAAAGGGCTCGCAAACCGATCGGTACACGATCGGTTTGCTTAGTGAATCTAGCTCAATGTGACTAGGTAAAAGGGGTGGGGTTGATTAGTTATAGCTTATAACTACAAAACGCACAAATTTTTACTTTCCCAACACCGACACTAAGAATCTATTTCAACTAGCTAACATCTTTACGATATACAGGCCTTTTCCCGTCCCACTACAGACTCCCCACCTTCGGCCGATGCTCTGGCTGAATTTTTTAACAACAAAATCAATAACCTAAGATCCGACCTATCGATCTCCACAACCAACCATTTGAACTACCCAATTGCCCAACACATTGACGAACCCAGGGTAGACATGTACTGGAATCATTTTTCTATTCCCACCTGGCAACAATTCTGCAAATTCTACTCAAAATATGCTGATTCTTACTGCAGATTAGACAGTTGCCCACCAAACATCATGAAAGCCTTCCCAGTCACCTTCAAAGCCAAGTTACACAATTGGCTCTCCTCTCTATTACTGTCTGGCACATTTCCTGAAGAGTTAGGTCAGATACTAATCACACCGATTATAAAAAATCCCAAGGAATCTATCAAGTTGACATCTAATTACAGACCCATTGCAAACATTCCCTTTTTTGTAAAGCTGATGGAAGGCTTGGTAAACCAGGATTTAGTAACGTACCTGGATAAACTCAGCATACTTCATGACAACCAATCAGGTTTTCGCTCCGGGTTCAGCACGGAAACATTTATTGCTTCATTTCTGGACTCCCTCCCAGGGTTCTAGTGCACTAATCCTTCAGTTGGACTTGAGTAGCGCCTTCGATTTAGTCGATCATGCTATCCTAAGAGACAATTGGACTCTCCGGTAATGTATTAAAATGGTTCCAAGGTTTCCTGACTAAACGATCGTACCGAATCTACAGCGATAATAATCAATCCTCCAGCTGGGTAAACCCATGCGGAGTCCCGCAGGGTTCCCCCCTGTCCCCCACTCTGTTCAACATTTACCTAACCTCATTGGTGAATCTACTAGAAAAATTAAAAATCAAATTTTACATCTATGCCGATGACATCACCATAGTCCTTCCCCTAACAAGCCTGACTCCCGAGACGAAGAATCACCTAGCATCAACTTTAAAGCAAATTGAACTGTGGATGACTGAGTTCAAACTGAAACTCAACTCTGAAAAAAACAAATTGTTCCTGGCAAGCCCGAATGACAAAATCAAAGATACTTCAATCTCCCTGAACGGTCAGAACTTCCCTATTGTCGATTCCATAAAAATCCGGGGAGTGACGCTGGATCTTTACCTCACTCTAGATATTCACACAGAGTTACTGATCAAAAAAGGCTTCTCGACACTATGGAAACTAAGAACCATCAGAGAGTACTTCGACGCAGCATCATTCCGCTTACTGGTGGAATTCTCCATTTTAAGCCTGCTCGACTATTGTAACATCATTTATCTGGGGTCTCTCAAGAAAACCATTCAAAGACTCCGAATCATACAAAATTCGGCAGTGCGACTGATTTTCGGTATAAAAAATGGGATCACATAACCCCCCTACTACCAAAAACTCCATTGGCTGCCCCTAGAGGCAAGAGTACTGTTCAAATTTGCCTGCCTATGTTTCAAATCTATTCTTGGTTTGGCCCTCCTATACCTGGTCTCCCATTTTAAATTGGGTTGTTCCACCAGGCCTACACGCAGAATACATATGTTTAGCCACCCTACAATAAAAACCCACCGATACAGAAGATTCCTTGACAGAACTCTTGCTTTCCAAGCAAGTCAACAGAACGGCTGGCTAGGCAACATCATCAAACACTCCTCATCCTATCTCAACTTCAGAAAACTAGTCAAAACCAACTTGTTTAACCGATTTGTAACCAAGATCTCTTAAAGCCTCACCACCGTATTCAACTTATATGTACTTGATGGTCCTACATTGTAACTTTTTTACTCTGTCTCTCTCCCTCCCTACAAATATTCATGTACTCAGAGACTTCACTGTTATTTTTTCGCTGACTGTCCAAGTGTTCTTTTTTTTTTTTTTTTTCCCATGAAACTTTATTAAAAGTTTTTAGCGTAATACAAAGAAAAGAGGGAATAACAAATATTTTTTAACAATAATATGTTCAATGTACTGTGAAAATACAAACTTGTTTGCACAACAAGAGAAGAAGAATATTTATGAGGGAAATAAATTCCAGTTGTTACGGGAAACATCTGAAAGCTGGGATAAATAGGAAGGAAGGATAAGGGAAAAGGAGAGGAGGAAAGAAAAAAGGGAGAAGGAAGGGCAGGGAGAACATTAAAGCAAAGGGAAAGGAGAGAGAAGAGTGAGAGAAAATCCCCTGGAGGCCTAAAGAGAAAAGGAAGAGAAAGAAGAGTGAGAGAAAAGGCATGCATTAAATATGAAAGATAATAATAAGGTGAAAATATGGTTCATAGACAACCCTGTGAAAGACAAAGGCACGCGCCGACAATTGAGCGCAAGACGGAGGCGCGTGCCGAAGAAAATTACAGTTTTTAGGGGCTCCGACGAGGGTTTTTGTTGGGGAGCCCCCCCAGTTTACTTAATAGAGATCGCGCCGGCATTGTGGGGGGGTTTGGGGGTTGTAGCCCTCCACATTTTACTGTAAACTTAACTTTTTCCCTAAAAACAGGGAAAAAGTGAAGTTTTCAGTAAAATGTGGGGGGTTACAACCCCCCACACCCCCCACAACGCGGCACGATCTCTATTAAGTAAAGTGGGGGGGGGGTTCCTCCCCCACGCCCCCCTCATCGTAGCCGTAAAAACTGTAATTTTCTGCGGCGCGCACCTCCGCGCTGCGCTCAATTGTCTGCGCACGCCTTTGTCCCGGCGCGCTTTTGACCTGACACTGAAAATATTAAAGAGAATCTAGGTAATCTTTAAAAATAGCCCATTTTGAATGAAATTTGGTGGAAAGAGGCATGGTAGTAGATATCAATAGTTCACGTTTGTGTTGTAATAAGAGAGATTGAAACCAGAAGTGTTCATTAAGTGAGTCTAGCGACTTCCAGTTAGATAGTATAAGTCTCAAAGCGAGGATAATCAGTGTGTTAAATAGTGCATGATGGGATGTCGATATTTTAAGCCTAGGAGTCTCTGATTTAAATATCACTACGATAGAGGAGAAAATCGAATCCAATTAAAAAATTTTCTGTATAATGGACCAAATCTTGACCCCAAAATCTTGTATATATGGACAATCAATGAGCATATGCAGTAGGGTACCCGGATGTACTTTACAGTGCCGGCATTTGTTTGAAGGTATTAGTCCTGCAACCTGCAATTTTTGTGGAGTCCAATTGGCTTTGTGGTGGAGGAAGAACATAGGTTGCATAGAGTTAGCTGAAGAGCTGGTTCGAATTGTTTTGGACCAGAAGACTTCCCATTGACGATCTAGGAGATGACAATTCAAATCCGATTCCCAGCTCTTCTTATTGTAAACCGCCTCGAACTACTATGGCTTTGGCGGTATATAAAAATAAAATAATTCTTATTATTTTGCTGTTTTTATCTAGGGGGGGGGGGATCCTCGTAAAATCTTCGGTGAAACATGTCGGATCCAGCCCTCCCAAGACGTATCTAAACAAGATAAGTGAAATAATAATTACCCTGGGCTGCTTTTACTAAGGGGCGCTAGCCGAAAATTACCACGCGCTACGCTTCTAGAACTAATGCCAGCTCAATGCTGGCGTTAAGGTCTGGCGCGTGGGGAAAAGTAGCACGTGCTATTCACCCGCGTTAAAGCCCTTTGTGTTCCCTTTAAAGCTAGGGGGGGGAAAAATATGTAAGCACTGATTCTTTGGACAAGTTGAAAGAGGAATATTATAAACTTCACAGTAGAACATAGAAACATAGAAGATGACGGCAGAAAAGGGCTCCAGCCCATCAAGTCTGCCCACTCTGCTTACCCACCCCCTGTCTATGCCCTAGTGACCCAATTTCCTGATCTTGACCCTCTCATTTATTCTTAAAGTCTGGCACGCTGTCTGCCTCGATCACCTGCACTGGAAGCTTGTTCCAATGATCAACCACTCTCTCTGTGAAGAAATACTTTCTGGTGTCTGCAGCAGCCACTCTCTCCTCCTCTCCCTATTGGCTAAGGCTCTTAACATTTGCATCTCCTCTTCCTATAGGCTAAGGCTCTTTACACCTGCATTGTGATGTCATAGAACTTTCTGATTATAGAAACATAGAAACATGATGGCAGATAAAGGCCAAATGACCCATCATAGAAACATAGAAGATGACGGCAGAAAAGGGCTACAGCCCATCAAGTCTGCCCACTCTGCTTACCCACCCCCTGTCTATGCCCTAATGACCCAATTTCCTTATCTTGACCCTTGTAGGGATCCCACATGGGCATCCCATTTATTCTTGAAGTCTGGCACGCTGTCTGCCTCGATCACCTGCACTGGAAGCTTGTTCCAATGATCAACCACTCTCTCTGTGAAGAAATACTTTCTGGTGTCGCCATGAAATTTTCCGCCCCTGAGTTTGAGCGGGTGCCCTCTTGTGGCCGAGGGTCCCTTGAGAAAGAAAATATCATCTTCCACTTCGACACGTCCCGTGAGGTACTTAAATGTTTCGATCATGTCTCCCCTCTCCCTACGTTCCTCGAGAGTGTAGAGCTGCAATTTGTTCAGTCTCTCTTCGTACGAGAGACCCTTGAGCCCCGAGATCATCCTGGTGGCCGTCCGTTGAACCGATTCAATTCTGCGCACATCTTTACTGTAATGTGGCTTCCCGCATGAAAACAGTTTTTCTAAGGGCGGTGGAGTGGCGTTTCTGAGGCCAAGTAGAAGTTCTGTCTTAAAAGGACAAAAAATGAGAAGAGTGAATAAATCGGCCTCTGGTGAGCATATTAATAGGGAAGCCAAATGCTCACTCCTGACTTCTGACAGGCAGGCAAATAACTTTCTAGCATTTCATAACACGTACAGTAACCCCTAACCCGCCCATTCCCCTCCCAGGTCCACGCCTCCCTTGCAGTGGTGCATGATGGATTTTGCACACACAGTTTCTAGAAATAGTCCTAATTCGTGTCAATTTATACCATTTAGCAGGCATTTCGTAAGAACATAAGAATAGCTTTACTGGGTCAGACCAATGGTCTGTCTATTATTATTATGTTCTTGTATACCGCTATACCCAATGAGTTCTAGGCGGTTCACATCAATTAATTAAGATCCAATCTGAACACGGATTTACAACATTTTGTCGGAGTTACAAGCAACGAGGAAGGAAATTTTGGAACATTTTAGCAGAAATTTATCAGAGTTAAAAGCAGCGACAAGGTTGGATTGGAAGGAAAGATGGAGGGAGAGCCAAAGGAGGGGAGGGGGGGAGGGGAAGAGAAAGGAGGGGGGGGGGGAGAGCGGGAGGTGGTTTATTGCAGGGGAATGAGGGTTAAGGGTCCTGTTCGCGGAATAGGTATGTTTTGAGAAGTTTTCTGAAGTCAAGGTCTAGTCCAGTATCCCATCATCACGGTAGCCAATCAAGCTCACAAGTACCTGGCAAAAACCCACATAGTAGCAATATTCCATGCTACCGATCCAGGACAAGCAGTGGCTTCCCCATGTCTGTCTCAATAGCAGACTACGGATTTTTCCTCCAGGAACTTGCCCAAACCTTTTTTAAACCTAGCTATGCTAACTGCGGTTAACACATCCTCTGACAATGAGTTCCAGAGCTTAACTATTCTCTGAATGAAAAAATATTTCCTCCTATTGTTTTTAAAAGTATTTTCCTGTAACTCCATTGAGTGTCCCCTGGTCTTTGCCATTTTTGATGGAGTAAAAAAAAAAAACGATTCACCTGCACCCGTGCTATTGTACGAGGCTTGCATGTGTAACTTATGCGTGAAGAGTAAAACCAATTTATAGAATTATGAGGATGGGATAATAAGTGTAAACAGTCACTTCTCTGTTGTGCACATAATTTATTGGGATTTATTAACCAGCTTTAGGAAGAGATCCACCCCAAGCAGGTATAATTCAACACAGAACTTACAATTTTGTTAACAGCGTAACAGCAGCCAAAAAGGACCAAATGTAAACATAAGTAGAACGAATGAGGTCAAATCAAAATCAGCAAATTGAAACTTAATAACAGAACTACCATGAAACAGTTGACATCGGGATCTGGATAATCCCTATTGTCGCCCAACCCTCACCCCCACCCCTTCCTCGTTGCCCCCACTAACTAATAAGACAACACACCAAATAAATTCACATTTCATATATTAACATCCATTAACAAATTAAACATCAAGTAACGACATCAGCAAGCTCCTCCCACCACAGCAAGAGTCTGAGGGGGTGGCATGACCTCATGCCCCTTTAACCGGGTCACCTGACCCCCAAGGCAAGGCCCACCGCTTATCGCCGGATGAGCCCCAGCACTCAGTAGCTCGGGAAACCCGCCCTACCGAGCTACCAAGTAACCATCAAAACACGGGCGGGCGGGTGGGAAAAAAAGCCACCCTGGAGGATCCTGGAAGAAGCCAAGTCCTCGCCCCTGCGCCGTAAATCACTCCCGTGCCCAATCCTTTTGCAGCCTTTCGGAGCGAATATCTCCTGCCATACCTTCCTATTCTAATGCTCCCTGACAACACTCCCTCCCCCCTCCAACTTGCCTTAACGGGCGACACGGGGGCATCCCAGCCCCGTGTTACCTTACGCCCGTCGAGACAAGCTCTCGGGCTACACTTTCAAAAATAAACTTATGAACAGCACTGAATTCAAATAAGAGAGATATAATACAATGTCAGCATAATACTTCTGAAACATCTAATAAGCATACCTCAGAACATTCAAATGATAGATTAGATGCTAATGCTTTTCTACAATACAACTTATCATATAGCTGTTATTAGATGGGGCCAAGATGGGTGGTACAGAGTTCACTGGACTAAACCACTGTCTCTCAAACTTTTTTTTAGCTCTGGCACACCAAACGGAGCAAATGTTTTTTGTGGCACATTAGAATTGAAATTATAAAATTGCAAAACTGATAACAAATTAAATTTGAGAATTATTTGTTGAAAGTTCTTTAAGCTATATATGTGTAATTGTAACAACAGTGAAACTAAAGTAGATAAAATGGTGACACGTCAAAACCGTGCGAGACAATCGCGTGCAGGGCATCAGCGCGCCGGATTTAAACTCAATTTGAAAGCGCTCTGAGGGGGGGGAACCCCCCACTTAACTTAGTAGTGTTGGTGCTGCTGTTGGGGGGTACAGGGGGAACCCCCCCATTACGGAGGAAAGTAAACTTTTTTCCCTAAAAAATAGGGTGAAAGCCTGTTAACGGCAGCGCCAACACTACCAAGTTAAGTGCGGTGGTTCCTCCCCCACAACCCCCCCTCGGAGCGCTTTCAAATTGAGTTTAAATCCGGCACGCTGATGTCCTGCGCCCAATTGTTGGCCCGGCTTTGTCTGCGCGCGATTGTCTCGCGCGGTTTTAACTATGAACCAGATAAAATAGAATTGCTAATCGATGCGATGGATGTGCTTGTTATTGAGTGCAAATTAACTCAAAATGCAGTGCATAGTTGACAAGCAAACGCGCATTTCATCATCCACCATCTGCGGTCGATCTCTTTTTTTTTTTTTTTTTTTTTTTCAATTTAATTTCTGTCCGAGCCGAAAATCCAAGTTCGCAAAGATAATTTTTTAAAAAAAAATTTAAATTGAATCAGGTTGGGCAGACTGGATGGACCATTTGGGTCTTTATCTGCCGTCATCTACTATGTATGTTACTATAAGAAGATCTAAATGGTAACAAAGCCTCGATTGCTTTGTTGCTCAAGTTAGGAGAACGACTGCATAAAAAAATAAAACTAAAGTTAAAATGACTTGCCGAGAGTTTTCAAGGACCAATCACGTCAAAGGACGATGCTTGTCTGGGCGGTTGTATCCCTACGCACACAGACGCTCATAACATTGACAGACTCTTGCCTACGTGACCTTATGAAGGGTATTTTAAAAATTAAAGTAAAATCCTGGAATCTCTCGTAACACACCTGGAATCTCTTTGGGGCACACAATTTGAGATATTCTGGACCGATGTTCCCTCTAAGGATTGATGAGGTGTGTGCAAAAAAAAATATGCATGAGCGACAAGTTACATACTCCACAAATGTATGAGCAGGCGCGCATGCGCACTCCTATCTGCCTGTTCTGTGAGGTGTAGGTCCGTGGCCGCAGGAGTGCGCATGCGCGAGTCCCCAGCCTGTTCTTCGGCCTGCCCTGCTCCTTGCCTTGCCTTCGTGTATTTTTAAGCTGAAAGACGTGGCAGCGGCTCCTCTCACGATCCCCACCGATGAAGTCCGATGCAGTCGGGGATCTTGAGAGGAGCCGCCGCTGCATCTTTCAACTTAAAATACACTAAGGCGAGCAGGGCAGACCGAAGCATCAAAAAAACATTTCAGGCGGCGGTGCGGAGCGGCGGATGGAAAAAAAAAGGTTACGAGGAGGACGCGCAGGCACGGCGTCGCCCAAGGAGAACGACAAGCGCCGGACTCACGCCGCTTCCGTTCCCTTTCGCAGTGCCGCGCCAGCGCTTGGCCTGAACCGCCGCTTCCTCTCACCTCCGCCCGCACTCGATTCCAGTCGCGCCCACTGCGTATTTTAGTGAGCGACACGAGAAAAATTATGAGCGACGCCGATGAAAATAGTGAGCGATCGCTCATGCGCTCAGCTTAGAGGGAACATTGTAACTGGACTAAACTCAAAGCAAGTTGTTTATACAGTTAAACAAGGTATAAGGAACTGATTTACCCCCCTCCCCCCCCCCCCTCTTTTTACAAATGCTCTGGCACCCATTAAATCCCTATGGGCATCAGATCAATTACCGCAGGAGCAGTCACTACTGTGCCTTTGTAAAAGGAGCCCTTAGTGTGTAGTCAATCGCCCTATGTATTGAAGGCTCGGGTGAAGCGCCAGGGCTGCCAGGCTTCACCTGCTTAGAATAGGGGTAACCCAGTCCTCGGGACATACCCAGGCAGTCAGCGGTTCAGGATATCCACCGTGAATACGCCTGAAATAAGTTGGCATGCGATACCCCTGCGGTATGTAAATCAGCCTCATAGCTAATTGTGGTGGGTATCCTGAAAACCTGACTGGCCGGGTGTGTCCCCAGGACCGGATCAAAGACCCTTGATTTTTCAATAATGGCATTCTTATATTGTAGTTCAACGCTATTCTGTAAATGTATGCTCATCCTAAGAAAATATTTAAAGTAGCAATTGAATGGGGTCCCAAAAGACAAATTCAGTATCTTGTATCTTAACCAAACATTTACAAGGAAACTTCAAGAAAAATGATGCCTCAAGTGCCACTACTCTAGATCTCAATTTCAAAAATTCTTTTTTGGTAGTTCGTGAACAGAAGTGAGAATTCTTCTTTTTTTTTTTTACTTATTGATGAGGGATTAGGGTAGGAATGTCAAAATGTCCTAAATTTAATTGGGAATGATTTGAGTTCATTGGAACTCAACCATTTCTTTGTTTTCCTTTAAAATTTACTTGAAAATAAGCAATATGTCTCCCCTTTTTAGTGGGCTTGTAAAGGATTGTTTTTTGTATTATTTCTTGAAATTAAAATTTGTATGGAAACCCTTTTTTCCCCTGATATCTGTATGATATTGTAAAAGTATTAAACTTAATTAAAAAAAAAAAAATATTTAAAGTATTAAAGATATTTAAAAAGTTAAAGAAATTTGGATACCTAAAGGGGGAAAGAACCGATGACGAACGGACGCATCAAGCATAAGGTGATGATTTGCTTGAGCCTGGAATGGTGTCGCTGAGGTTCTCTGGTCAGAGAACGTGCTTTAGGGTATTCAGATGTATTTATTTAGGTTTACATTCACACACATACAGTGTTGGCATCTTACATTACATTAGAGATTTCTATTCCGCCATTGCCTTGCGGTCCAAGGCGGATTACAAAAGAATTACAATAAAGGCATTACAAGAAGAAGAGATCTGGTAGTTTCTAGAGGAGATAAAGAGTAGATGAGGTTGCTTTGGGGAATCGGGAAGGTACTGGGAGGTGGGAAGGAGCTAGCGGTATTAAGTCGTTTGCAGGAATTTCTTGAAAAGTAGAGTCTTTACTTCTTTTCCGAATGTTTTGTAGTCTGAGATCATAATTAGTAGATTGGAGATTTGGTTGTCGAGTTTTGCTGCTTGTGTGGCTGGGAGGCCATCGTATCGTTTTTCCCGTTTGACTTCTTTGATTGGAGGGTGCGTGAATGGAGTGTGGGTTTTCCTCTGTCCAATTGATGGATGAGGCAGTTGTTCAGGTAGGTTGGGCTGTCGCTGTTTATGGTTTTAAATAGTAGACCAGTGGTTCCCAAACCTGTCCTGGGGGACCCCCAGCCAGTCAGGTTTTCAAGATATCCCTAATGAATATGCATGAGAGAAATTTGCATACCTGTCACTTCCATTATATGCAAATCTCTCTCATGCATATTCATTAGGGATATCTTGAAAACCTGACTGGCTGGGGGTCCCCCAGGACAGGTTTGGGAACCACTGTAGTAGACAGTAGAATTTGAATAATGGGCATTTGCAAGGTGAAACCTGGACAAAACATAACCACTAAATTCTAGGAATATATTTCACTATTTGCTCACTTTCTATACAGAAAAGTAGCCGTCTGTGTTCCTGTATAGCACAGAGGTCAATGTCGGTCCTCGAGGGTCGCAATCCAGTCGAGTTTTCAGGATTTCCCCCATGAATATGCATGAGATCTATTAGCATACAATGAAAGCAGTGCATGCAAATAGATCTCATGTGTATTCATGGGGGAAATCCTGAAAACCCGACTGTATTGCGGCCCTCGAGGACTGACTTTGACACCCCTGCTTTATAGAACTGGATCCTACCAATGTTCCTTTATAGAATTGGGTCCTACCTTCAAGTACTTATTTTTAGCTGTCCTGTTAACAAAGTGATGTGAAAAAGTTCCCCCCTCCTCCCTGGCTTCCCCTTTCATTGCATATATGTCACACTGATTATTTTCTGATCTTTAAACAAAATGTAATATTAGACAGAGGGAACCAGAGTAAACATATAACACTGGTTTGTTTGTTTTTTACTAAACTGTGATAGTGGTTATTAGCGAAGCCACTGTGATAGTGGCTGAATGCTCCGCGCTGCTCCTGATGCTCAGAGGAACTCTGTGAGTACCAGGAGCAGCGCAGGGCATTCAGGGCGGCTCCCTACTCTAATAACCGCTATCGCGGTTTAGTAAAAGGGGGAGTTCATGAACAAAAGGGCATTTTTTTTTTACTAGAGTGGGTTAGATTTTGCACTTAATACACTTTAACGCAGGAAATTAACCCATGGCACGTGGAAAACTAACGTGGCATTCACTGTTTCCTCTAAGATGGGTGGGGTGTCCTCCAACCGCGTTGCTACCAATAAGGGATTCTGCTTCATTATTGTGTTTTCAGTCACTGGGGACAGGCAGGTTCCCTGGAGTCCTGCAGAACTTGCCCGCCCCTCGCTATTGAAAATGTGATAGTGAAACAGCACCTCCCACTGGTAGGACTGTAGGTGGAGGACTCGTGCTCAGCTCATAAGGAACAGTGCCACCTGGTGGAGAGCGCGCCCAGAATGGAACCTGTAGTTGCTGTATTCAAATACCTATTTGCATGCATGGCGCACAGGTTGACGTTAGTGTGGAAGCGCTTAGGCCTTAATTCTCTAAACAGCGCCGTAATCAGCAGCCACCTTATAAGCGGCTGCCAATTATATGGAAAGAAGGAATAAATACTCAGTTATTCTAATAACAGTCTTCTATTCTTTTAAAACATGCAATACAGGAGTGATTAAGCGTAGAACTATTTTTCATTACTTAGAAAGCCAATATTATAGTTGCATTGCGTATGGCTTGTACAAATTGAAAGGGAGGGAGAAAAAAAGCCTCAGATCCCCTTTCTATAGTAACATACATACATAGTAGATGACGGCAGATAAAGACCCAAATGGTCCATCCAGTCTGCCCAACCTGATTCAATTTATATATTTTTTTAAATTTTTCTTCTTAGCTATTTCTGGGCAAGAATCCAAAGCTTTACCCGGTACTGTGCTTGGGTTCCAACTGCCGAAATCTCTGTTAAGACTTACTCCAGCCCATCTCCACCCTCCCAGCCATTGAAGCCCTCCCCAGCCCATCCTCCACCAAACGGCCATACACAGACACAGACCGTGCAAGTCTGCCCAGTACTGGCCTTAGTTCAATATTTAGTATTATTTTCTGATTCTAGATCCTCTGTGTTCATCCCACACTTCTTTGAACTCCGTCACCGTTTTCCTCTCCACCACCTCTCTCTCTCTTTGTCTTTCTCTCTCTCTCTCTTTGTCTTTCTCTCTCTCTCTCTCTCTTTGTCTTTCTCTCTCTCTCTTTCTTTGTCTTTCTCTCTTTCTCTTTCTTTGTCTTTCTCTCTTTCTCTTTGTCTTTCTCTCTCTCTCTCTTTCTTTATCTTTCTCTCTCTCTCTTTCTTTCTTTCTCTCGCTCTCTCTTTGTCTTTTTCTTGCTCTCTTTTTTTGTCTTTGTCTTTCTCTCTCTGTGTCTTTCTCTCTCTTTCTTTCTTTGTCTTTTTCTTTCTTTCTCTTTTTCTTTCTCTCTCTCATAGTAACATATAGTAGATGACGGTAGATAAAGACCCAAATGGTCCATCCAGTCTGCCCAACCTGATTCAATTTAATTTTTTTCTTCTTAGCTATTTCTGGGCAAGAATCCAAAGCTTTACCCGGTACTGTGCTTGGGTTCCAATTGCCGAAATCTCCATTAAAACCTACTCCAGCCCATCTCCACCCTCCCAGCCATTGAAGCCCTCCCCAGCCCATCCTCCACCAAACGGCCATATACAGACACAGACCGTGCAAGTCTGCCCAGTACTGGCCTTAGTTCAATATTTAATCTTATTTTCTGATTCTAGATCTTCTGTGTTCATCACACGCTTCTTTGAACTCCGTCACCGTTTTCCTTTCCACCACCTCTCTCTCTCTTTGTCTTTCTCTCTCTCTCTTTGTCTTTCTCTCTCTTTCTTTGTCTTTCTCTCTCTCTCTTTCTTTCTCTCGCTCTCTTTCTTTGTCTTTCTCTCTTTCTCTTTTTCTTTCTCTTTCTCTCGCTCTCTTTCTTTGTCTTTCTCTCTTTCTCTTTTTCTTTCTCTTTCTCTCTCTTTTTCTTTCTCTCTCTCTCTTTCTTTGTCTTTCTCTCGCTCTCTTTCTGTCTTTGTCTTTCTCTCTCTCTCTCTTTATCTTTCTCTCTCTATTCCTTTCTTTCTCTCGCTCTCTCTTTGTCTTTTTCTTGCTCTCTTTTTTTGTCTTTGTCTTTCTCTCTCTGTGTCTTTCTCTCTCTCTCTCGTTGTCTTTGTTTTTTTCTTTCTCTCTCTCTCTCTTTCTTTGTCTTTCTCTCTCTCTCTTTATTTGTCTTTCTCTCTCTTTCTTTCTTTGTCTTTTTCTTTCTTTCTCTTTCTGTCTCTTTTTCTTTCTCTCTCTCATAGTAACATATAGTAGATGACGGTAGATAAAGACCCAAATGGTCCATCCAGTCTGCCCAACCTGATTCAATTTAAATTTTTTCTTCTTAGCTATTTCTGGGCAAGAATCCAAAGCTCTACCCGGTACTGTGCTTGGGTTCCAACTGCCGAAATCTCTGTTAAAACCTACTCCATCCCATCTAAACCCTCCCAGCCATTGAAGCCCTCCCCAGCCCATCTTCCCCCCAAACAGCCATATACAGACACAGACCGTGCAAGTCTGCCCAGTACTGGCCTTAGTTCAATATTTAACCATGAACCAAAAAGGTATAAAATGGATTGCATCGGGGTCCAGCAACCTCATAGGAATGAAAACCCTCCACACTATTTCATTTTCAAGCCTTGGGCAAAGCATTTAAATGTCAAGCTTAGTTTTAGAAAACTCTCTCAATATTATGAGATACTCATCTCACTGCTGAAGGCTGACAACGCCAACGGTGGCCAGCGTTTCGCCGTCAAGGCTACCTCAGGGTGTGCCAGAGTTGATCTAATTCTTGTACATTTTACACAGACCGCAAACCAGCATTTCGACATTTACAAGCCGTACGCAATGCAACTATAATATTGGCTTTCTAAGTAATGAAAAATAGTTCTACGCTTAATCACGCCTTTATTGCAGGTTTTAAAATAATGGGAAAAATGTGTTATTAGAATCATACCATGGCGCCATTTAGAGAATCACGCCTCTGGCAAAGAGAGGCGCCAGACATGTAGGCCATGATTTTCAAGTAAACCGTTTTAGACATAAACGGTATTCTAAAGTGGTCCATACTCGTGGTTATATATACCCAAAGATCTCCAAGGTATTGCAGTGTTCTTACATCTTATTCATCTTATTTAGTATGTTTTAGTCATTTTTATATTCACTTTTTTAATATTGGCATTTGTTCTCTTTAATGTTAATGATTTATTTTTAAGTATACATTGGTTTCATTGGTTTAACATTTCCCTAATATTTTCTTAAATCTTATACTATATATTGCTTTTAGTGATTATATATACTGATTGCTTTTTGTTCATTGATTATATATAATTTTCCCAGTAATAATATATTGATTCTTATTGATAATATATAGAATATCTATATTGTTTTGTTGTGATATCTATATTATGTTTGTTTTTAAATTTATATGATATTTATATGATAAATTTATATGATATTGGTCATTATTCATTTTTATCTTTTATGTTCTGTTCATTAAAGAATATGTTGTTTTGCATTTATATTTTTAAACTTTTACATGTACTTTGCTGTTTCTTCATAATGTTTTTATTATTATGTTTTTTTATCATTATATATTTTATCATCATATTGTTTATATGTTTCTATATGTGTTCATATGATTTTATACATGATTTGTAGACTCCTGACGCAGGCCGTAGGGCCGAAACATGTACATGTCGGGTTGAGTATTTTTGGAAGAATAAAGAAACCAGATGAGTTAAAAGACACTTTTATTTTGTGCACCTTTCCTTATCGGACAATTCCACTTGTTTCTACTAACCTATCTATGACATGAATCGTGCCTCTGGAGGTGCCAAATGCTACTTCCAGCATCAGCCATGCTTCCACTGGCATTACGGATCGGTAGGCGCAATTCTGGCACCGTTTTTTTTTTTTTAGGCATGGTAGATACCTTGTAATTTCTCTCAAGTTCACTTTTAAATTGTGTTTTGGACTTAACGTAGGCGCTATTTATAGAATATAGACTTTGGAGCAAAGGAGCCCTAAGTGTAATGAGATGTTTGCTTTAATTACCTCGTGCACGTTCTTTTGGAAACCACCTAGGATTTAGGAGGTGTATAAATTTCAAAATAAATACATGCAATGCTGGAAAATAAGTCCCAATGCATGCACGACACAGGGCTCCTTCAGCAACGCGCATAGCAGCCCACGCTAAACCGCCAGCCGCGCTAGCCGCTACCGCCTCCTTTTAAGCACGCGGTAGTTTAGGGCCAGCGCGGGGGTCAGCAAGTGATGGAAAGTCGTGCGCGTTAGCCCCGCTGGCGTGCCTTTGTAAAAGGAGCCCACAGGTTAGCTAAAACGCTCTCTGCCGCCTGCAATTTACATCATCTATAAGCCGGTTCTATTTTGACTGGATTAAAGGAGTCTATCCCCCCTGTTTTACGAAGGTGCGATAACCAATTAGCACATGCTAAACGCTAATGCATTTATTGTAATATAATTTATTAAAGGTATCTGCAATCTAATCTTTTTTTTTTTTTAATCTTTATTCATTTTCAAACTTACAATAAGTGTGTCAATATGCTAAAACAGATTAACAATAAATATATCACTTAATAATCATCAATAGTACAAATGATATATTCTTATCTCCCACCCTCCCCATCCTTTTCTATTATAAAATCAAATACCTTGTACAATATCTATAATAATAAAATGCTAAGCGCGCATGCGCACTCACGCCGCATGTTCCCTGATCCCTGATCTGTCGGGATGTGCCGGCAAGAGTGCGCATGCGTGCATATTACGTCACAACAGCACCGCGCCGCCCCTTCACAATGCCAGCCACAACAGTGATGTCCATGGAGACAGCGCCGATCCTCAGGTCCCCCCCCCCCCCCCCCCCCAGCCGTCAAGAGGAGAGTCGCAGGCGGCTCGGCTACTTCAGAGATTACGGTAAAGTGGGCCGGCCTCCCATCCCATGTGTGTCCCCCTCCCGACAGCATTGACATGGCGGAATCCTCCTTCTGATAGTTCCCCAAAGCTGGCAGGGATTGACCGGGGGAGGCTGCGAGAAGGACGGGACAATCCAGGCTGCGAAAGAAAGAAAGACAGACGGGGGAGAGAGAGAGAAAGAAAGAAAGACAGACAGGGGGAAGGAATAGCGACAGAAAGAAAGACTGACAGGGGGCCAGGGAAAGAGACAGACAGAAAGAAAGAAAGGGGGCAGGGAGAGAGACAGAAAGAAAGAAAGAAAAAGAAAGAAAGAAATGCCTAAGTCTACACATCTATTCTAGCACCCGTTAATGTAACGGGCTAAAAAACTAGTGTAATAATAAAATTATTCCCCTCCCCCCTCATAATTGAACCTGTAAATTTAAGGGGAAAAATGTCGTCTAATCAGTACAATATTTTGTTAATGGCTCCCACACATGTTAGCATCTCACGCACGCTATGTGTACTAAACATTTTCCCCACAGATACAAAATGAGGAAACCCCTACGTACTTTTGACTCATATACAGTATATTCCCTAAACATTTTCTATCTGCTAATCGGCATTATCGGGCAAGATATTTATTGCTGTTGGCCGAAATAAATAGTATAATATTTGATTTATCACTATTTCTATTTTTCTTAGTTGGGCTACACGTGAAAAGAAGATGCATCGACAGTAATATTGCACCTTGGGACAAGACGTGGCCACAGTACGTCTCTAATGCTCTATTGTCCTTTTTCAAGAGCCCTATTCTTAAATTAAGGCTGTTTCCTAAGAACACTTCCGATTTCTTCGTCTTGTTTTTGTAACATGCACACCTCCACTGACCGGTCATGCTTTTGCACAAATAAAGAATGCTTATTCATCTGCATGTTTCCAATCATGGGAAACAGCGTCAGTGAAATGGGAATGTTTAGGATATATTAAAACACTTCTGCTTTGCATTATTGTTAAGACTGTTTCATCGATGTCCTCATTGCAATTATAATTCTTGATTATAGCTATAATACTGTTGTGTCTCCACTATTTCCTACACAAATGATATCGTCTGTGCTATAACAATTGTCTGGACAGTTATACATCCTTGAAAATAAAACTAACTGAACAAAATGATTGATTTAGTCTAGCCACGGACACATACTGAGAAACCATCAAAACGCCTCAGCCACCTGGGTGAGGCCAGGTGCAAAATTCCTAGTACCTGGGAGACGTTGGCTGGGAAGGCAGTTAAATTTGGCACATCCATGATCTTCAGCTCATACATGCTATCGTTCAAGATGACTGAGGGTCTGTAGATACACTGGCATGCAGTGGGGTTGTAAACTTCCATGAACTCGTTATGCAGAAACTGACGGATTATGGCAGTTTTCCCCACACCTGGGGCTCCAAGTATAGCGACCTTCAAAGTCTCCACCATGGTCCCTCCATCAGCATTTTTGGCAGCTCCCTTCCCTCACAGACCGACTTGGGATAGCCTCCAGCACCATGGAAGCTTCCCAGCTGGGGGGCCAGGGAACTCAACCCGTTTGCCAATCAAGTCCTTCCGATCACTCAACGAATCGGATTTGCTCCAAGGAAAACTTCCTGTATGCGCTTTTTCTTCTTCGTTCTCTACATGTCAACTGCTTTCCAGACAGCATCTCCAGAAAATGAAAAAAAATATTTCAGTGTGAGCAAGTGGCCGTCCAGGAAACAAAGTAGCTGCGGTATCCGATTGATGGAAGACACCGACGAGATTTGATAGATTTCGCTCTTGAAATGGATTTGCAAATATAACTGTCTTCAACCCAGCGTTGCAGATGAGCTGCAGAAATCAGATTCAAAAGCAAACCTCTGGAACTCATTTGTGTTAAAAACTAGTGCGACTATTGCATTCCTGCGATTAACAATTTTATGAACCTAAAACTGCTTTATTGTTTGAAATGGTTAAGTACAGCTTCTTATTGGTGATCACTGTTTCAAACTGGAATCTTTCCATTTATCCTCTTTTAGAATTCAGTCTTGCCGTAATGTGGCTTACCTTGGATATCCCCAACTTTGTTGGGGGGGGAAACCAAACAACGCGATGGCCTCATGTTCAGGACTATTCGTACACATAAACTTGGATACAGGCATAAAATTTGATCCTATTTCAATGCTCTTCTTCAGTTCATCAGTTTCCAAAATTCATGTCCATGAACAATCTTATAAATTTCCTTGAATATTTTTCTTCTAAAGCAACGTGTGGGCTGATAACCAGGGAGAGGAGATTCAAATCCCACTGTGGTTCCTTGTGATCTTGGGTAAGTTGCTTTAACCCTTCATTGCCTCAGGTGCAAACTTAAACATAAGCCCTTTGGGGACAGTAAAACACCTGAATGCAACTCCCCTTGAGGTACTGCTGATAATGGCTCGAGCTAAATTCAATCCTTTAGGAAGGTACTGCATTGTCTTCCTCAGCATCGGGCCACAAGAGGGATGTAAAAAAAAAACCCACAAAAACAACAACCTATCGCTCCTTTTCTCTAGCGAGTCTAAGGCCAGGGCTTCATTGGCAATTATAAACCTTGAACAGGAGATGATCAGTTTGATAGTTTTTCGCCAGTCACTTTCCAAAATCTAGTGTATTGGACTCCTAGACACAACGGAGAGATCCCGCAGTGTCCAGTGCACAGAACAACAGCAGCAAAAAAATAAAAAAAAAATCCAACGACTCAGCGCTTGTGTTTGCTGTGACTTCTGCCGTCCTGAGACAGAAGATCCGGGTGGCTATTCACTGAACTGCACCACTAGACGAGAGAGAGAAAGGGAAGCAAAGAGAGAGTGACCTTAGCACGGCCGAGCGGCAGGTTGGTGCTTTCAGCACCGTGGACAGAGGCATCCGCGCCACTGCAGCGCGCCGGGACTTGGGCTTCTCCTTCCCACCGGTTTCGTTTTGCGGGTTCCCCCCTTGAGGTCTCTGGGGTGTCTCTGTCCACCTGGATCTCTCTTCCCTCTGGGCTCACAGCGAAGGGATTCAGGTTAGCAGGCGCGCTGCAGAATACCAATAAAACAGCGGTGCTAGGACACAAAGAGGTCCGTCCATTCCAAGCAATGCTGCATGATTCCATTGGCAGGCACTTTAATGCGAGGGGGTGGGAAGGAGGAACTTGATCAGGCAGTAAAGGGGGAGGGGCTGAACGTGAGCAAATTTTTGAGCTCAATCAAGTCATCAACCTCCAAAAAGACAATCCACACTTATATCGACTATTGTAATTATAAAATAGAGAAAGGCATCCTCCCCCACCTCTTCCCTCTCCCAGTCAAAACACACACAGCGCTGGCTGTCTTATTCCCAAGCGGTGGCATTTCCTTTTTAATCAAGCTGACAAGCTCCATCAGCCTCTTCCTGCAGAAATGTAGTTCAGGGTACCGGGAGGCAGCTGCTTGATTGATGAGGTAATTAACACACACCAGCACATCTTCCAGTGCTCGCTAAGCCGTGGGACAAGTTAGGAATGAACTTCGCAGGAACTGGATCCCTTACAGATCAGTCACACAGAACTGAAAATGATCGCCAAGGGAATGAAATTACAAAATATTGCAATGGCTTATTGGGGTGGGGGGTTCCATTTAACATTTAATTAGGTCGGAAATTCGGTTGTACAATTTGAACTCAACCCAGATGTTTGGATTATATGCACCTCTAAAAAAAAAAGGACGTATAGGAACTGTATGATATATTTAAAATGTGCCTATGTAACTACTGAGACATATTTCATTAAAGGAGTTGATATTTCCATCTGCCTCTGTTTTATTCAATCATTTTATCCATCATCCCTGACGAAGAAAATACAGCATTTCCTTTGGAAATGAGAAAAGTTTGTTGCAGTAGTGAGGGGAAAATTGGCTCTTTAAATTCCGTAGTACATATAGAAAACATCAATGTCTTACAATTTCTTTTCTGTTCCTGGATTCAAGGTGTGTGAGGGGGAGGGGTGTTATTTGAAAGCTCCTTCAATCAAGGCTCTCCCATGCTAAAGGATTTTAATCAATTGGAGTGCAAATATAGAGTTTTACATTCTGCTCAGTCACGGTGTTACCCAGTTCCAGGCTGGAGATCTGGGGACAGTCCTGGGTTTCTGACCACCTTATCGTGAGGTACAATGAGACTTGCAGCACTGGTTTCAAAGGACGGGGTCAGGCACAACAAATCCCACATTGCTTTGGGATATGTTCAAAACCAGGACTGGCCTAAAAAATCTTCAGCCTGGAACTGGGTAACATGATGTAATCTTTTGTGTTTTGTTTTGGCGTAGTCTTTTGTGGGTCACGGGTTCAGGCCTCAGAGGCAGAGGGAAGTAAAATAATGAGACAATAGCCAGGTGATGCAGAAAAGGTATACAATATAGAAATAAGCTTATTATTACACTAGTGCAGGGGTAGGCAATTCCGGTCCTCGAGAGCCGGAGCCAGGTCAGGTTTTCAGGATATCCACAATGAGTATGTATGAGATGGATTTGCATGCACTGCCTCCTTGAGATGCAAATCTATCTCATGCATATTTATTGTGGATATCCTGAAATCCTGACCTGGCTCTTGCGGACTGAAATTGCCGACCCCTGCACTAGTGTTGTAGCCCATTACATTCATTACAGCAGGGGTAGGGAACTCCAGTCCTCGAGAGCCATATTCCAGTCGGATTTTCAGGATTTCCCCAATGAATATGCACGAGATCTATTTGCATGCACTGCTTTCAATGCATATTCATTGGGGAAATCCTGAAAACCCGACTGAAATACGGCTCTCGAGGACCGGAGTTCCCTACCCCTGCGTTACAGTAATGGGTGCTAGAATAGCCCCACCTATACCCTGACCCTGACCCCATCCCTACCTTATCCGGACCCTGCCTCCCAATGATCCCAGTCCCACCACCTCACTTTTCACCATTTCCTTAGTTCTCTTTACCCTTTTGGCCCTCATAGATCTTCCATTGCATTTATCACCTGACAGGGCCTTTTGCTCCGTGTGGGTCTGGTCTCCTGGACCCCCATTACTTACCCGAGGCGGCAGCAGCAGTGGTCCTGACGTACCAACCCCTCATCCCTCAGTGCCCCAAAGCAGCAGTGTTCCTACCATTTCCATCTCGCCCTTTCCCCCCTTTCACACCCTCTACCATCTCTCTCTGACCCTGTTTCACCCCTTTTGCCATCTTTCCCTTTCCTGTCCCCTCCGTCCATCTCTCTCTCTCCTGCCCCCTCCATCCTCCATGAAGTCTATCTCTCCCTATCTCCTACCATCTCTCCCTGTCCTTCTCATCCATCTGTCTCTCTCTCTCTCCTTTCCTCACTTGAGTCTAACATCTCTCACTTCTCCCACTCTCTCCCCCGAATCCAGCACCTCCTGCCTCTGCAGAGCTCTCGCAGCTCCTCCACATCCTCCTCCAGCCAGGCTTCGGCCATCTACACTGGCTCCGAGCTCACAGCGTTGCGGAGGGAGGGCAATGTGGAAACTGCCGAAGGCTCATTCTTGCGATGGGGATAATAAAACCCTTAGCACACATGCGCACTTGAAACTCCATGCGTCCGTGCAGGCTCCTACTGCACATGCAGAGGCACAAAGCACGGATGCACGGAGTTTCAAGTGCGCTTGCACGCTAAGGGTTTTATTATAGCGGATATATACAGTAGAGCACAGGTGTCAAAGTCGGTCCTCGAGGGCCAGAATCCAGTCGGGTTTTCAGGATTTCCCCAATGAATCTGCATGAGATCTATTTGCATGCACTGCTTTCAATGCATATTCATTGGGGAAATCCTGAAAACCCGACTGGATTCCGGCCCTCGAGGAGGGACTTTGACACCCCTGCAGTAGAGCATAACTTGGTTACAAAGCAACTTCTGTATGTGTATAAGGAAAATGTGTCTGAGAGGGGGTGGTGGGTGAGAAACAGCAAGGAGGATATGTCCTATCTAAATGATGGGTGGCTGAAGGAGGAAGAGAAAGAAGAGAGAGACAGGGGGATGAAGCCTATCTTTTATAGATTTGAATTCCTTGCTCAGAGGAAGATTCCCAAAACTCACTGGTAAAATCCAGCAAGTCAATGTAGTGGGAGCAACTTTTTATTTTATGAGCGATTCTCAGCATAATAGTATGCAAATTATATGCACGCTCTTTATGCGGAGAATCACCAGTAAAGAATGGGAAAAACAATCACTACGCATAGCTCCTCCCAACTGTCAAAGCCACTCAACCTGCCCCAATCAACTGAGCCCCAGGTCTCCCCAAGTCCTGCTGGCTCAGCTGATTAACTGGCTGGGAGAGCAGCAGAAAGAAGAGTTCCCCTTCCCGCCATACCCCCCTTCCTGCCGCTTATGGACCCCCCCAACACACTGACCCAAGATTGGCAGAAGGGATGCCCACTCCCTCCTGCCACTGCCACAGCCACCAGGCCCCAACAGAACCCCCCTCCAAAACTCCCAGCAGGAGAGATGCCGACTCCCTCCTGCTGCTGCCGCAGCCTCAAGGTCCCTACAGAACTTCCCCAACATTCCCGGCAGGAGAAATTCCCACTCCCTCCTGCCACTGCTACTGCTGCTGCTGCCACCAGAGCCCCCTGACACTCCTGACAGAAGGGATGCCCACTCCCTCCCACCCCGCCACACCTTACCACCCCCTGTACATTTCTGATGATAGCTGGTCAGAGGGATGTCTACTGCGTATGGCTGGCAGGCCTTCCTCTTCAAAATGGTGGACTTTCTCCTTTCTGGTGCATCCTGGGATGCACTGGGGAGGGGCCAAAGGTGCTGATTGGCCAAGGCACTTAACCTTAAATGCCTGGGCCAATCAGTGCCTTAGGCCCCTCCCTAGTATGGAGTGTTGGGGGGTGTCAGGAGCAGGGGGTTGTGATAGCAGTGGGGAGGGAATGGGGCCCCCTCCTGCTGGGAGTTTTGGGGGTCTTGTGGTGGCAGCAGGAAATGGGCATCCCTTCTGCTGGGAATTTTGGGGTCTGGTGGGCATCTCTCTTGTTGGGGGTGTCAGGGGTTGTTGGGGGAATGGGGACCCTAGTAGTGGGAGGGAGTGGTCATCCATCCTGCCATCCTTCAGTTTGAGGGGGGGACTCTGAGCTGTGAAGCTTTGCAGTCCAGGCACTGACTAGAAAGGCCAATATGATAATCAGCCAGTAAAATTACTGGCACACTGAACTGGCTGAAACCAGTTTAGTGATCATGCTAAGGACACGGTAACTTTTGAGAATCCTCCCCTTAGTATTTTCCCATGTATTTCTGTCACAATTGACAGAAACAATTTGAAACAATGACCTTCAATGGCTAAGGAGGTGTGACCTTTTGACAAAATGGTTCTCAGAGTCCTTTGTTCTACTCAAGCACTTGTCTTTACCATATCTTTTGAAAGTCTATGGCTTGAAGGAAACTCCCAAGCATTAGGCTTAAGATAAGTAAAATATGGGCAGGGAGCCATTCAGCCTTCTCTGCAGACATTCCCAAGAGTCAGATTGGTTAATATAATATCCCATAAGCCTTTGCTGACACTCAGGATAGGCCAGCACAATGTTAATGCTGACACGTAGCAGCTCTGCATGGGTCATCCCAAGTGGGACTGTACTTATGAACTATAGTCTGAGCTATAAGCTGAGGGCTAGTCTTAAGATTAGGGCTTAATTTATAGGGGTAAGTCTACCCATTCTTTACAGGAGTATTGTGATTCAGCCCATCCCTTCCAGGCAGCCTGAGGAGAGGGAAAGGAGCAGTGCTCCACTCCAAGTGACCTTGGAGTGGAGCAGTGAACAATCAATCACTTCAACTCCACAGTTCTACTTCCTTTTTGAATAAAAATTAATTTCTGCCTAGCATGGCAGCTGAGATTAAGAACATGTATAGTAGGGGGAGGGGGGGTGTAAAGGGACGGGAAGTGAGACTTTAATGACTTCCTCTTCATTCCCAAAAGATGTGCATGTCTACTTCTTCCACAGCATATCATTTCCCTCATGCATATTCATTAGGGTTATCTTGAAAACTTGACTTGGTTGCCCCCAAGCCTGGGAAGGAAAACCAAAACATTAAGGCAGTGGTTCCCAAACCTGGTCCTGAAGGCACCCCAGCTGGTCAGGTTTTCAGGAAATCTACAATGAATATTCATGAGACATATTTGCATGCAGTGTCTCCCCTGCATGCAAATCTATCTCATACATATTCATTGGTATATCAACACTACAAAGCAGGGTCCAATTAACCAAATTACCTAGCTCAAAAAGTATTTAATAAATACATATAATATAACTAGACAGGTTTTTTATTTAAATATACTGTATTTTTATTAAATAACCCAAATCTTAGCACTATATTATACATTAAATTGGAATGAGGAGTTGGGAATTCAGATTTCTATTCTTGATTTTACTCAATCTATTAATAGACTGCCAAAAGTTATTATAGGGTTTGTTTGGAGAGAATGTACTTATAGTTTTACATAGGGCTTATTTTTCCCATGCAGGTTTAATTGATCCCCCAATTTGTATTAAATGTAATAAAGATCCTGGCACATTATCTCATACTTTTTGGTTGTGTCCTTTAATCAATTCATTTTGGTCTGCCATCCTATTATTTTTGAGTACTTTATGGGGTAACTCAATAGTGGGTTGTCCTAGGGCAGGGGATATATTTTGCATACAGTGCTTTCAATGCATATTCATTGGGGAAATCTTGAAAACCCGACTGGAATACGGCTCTCGAGGACCGGAGTTCCCTACCCCTGGCCTAGAAAACCTCATCTTTTTATGGAGGTTTGGGATCCTTATATTCAGAATCTTTCACCAAGAATATGAAGTTTGGTTATCAATGATTTACTATGAAAATTAGGTTTAATAATTACATTCCAGTTATTTATTTTAATTCTTTATTTTTGTCAACTTTCATCCGAGATGAAGGATTTCATTTAGGGGGAAAGGTAGGGGATGGAATTAAGGGGGGTGTAGATAAAATTGGATTGGTTCATACTATGGACTTTTCCTCCAGGAAATTGTCCAAACTTTTCCTAAAACCAGCTACGCTATCCACTCTTACCACAACCTCTGGCAACGCGTTCCAGAGCTTAACTATTCTCTGAGTGAAAAAATATTTCCTCCTATTGGTTTTAAAAATATTTCCCTGTAACTTCATTGAGTGTCCCCTAGTCTTTGTCATTTTTGATAGAGTAAAAAATCGATGGGATCCGTATATTCAAAACCTTTCATCTAGAGCACAGGTGTCAAAGTCGGTCCTCGAGGGCCGGAATCCAGTCGGGTTTTCAGGATTTCCCCAATGAATATGCATGAGATCTATGTGCATGCACTGCTTTCAATGCATATTCATTGGGGAAATCCTGAAAACCCGACTGGATTACGGCCCTCGAGGAGGGACTTTGACACCCCTGATCTAGAGCAAGAAGTTTAATTGTCAATGATTGACGTTGAAGCTAAGGTTGTTTACATTACATTCCAGTTCTTTATTTTTGTCAGCTTTCATCCGGGGAGGGGGAATTGATTATGGGATGGAAGGGAAGAAATGGGGGAATGAATGGGAGGGATTATGGTTTATTATATAAAATGTTTGAAGGAATGATAGAATCCTATATAATATATGGATTAGAATTTTAACATTTGTGAATTATTTATTATTTGTATTTTTACTCTATTCCTTTAATAAAATGTTTGAACATAAAAAATAAAGATTAAAAAAAAAAAAAAAAAATCGATCCACTTGTACCCATTCTATACCACTCAGGATTTTGCAGACTTGATTATATCTCTCCGCAGCCATCTCTTTTCCAAACTGAAGATCCCTAACAGATATTTGGTACAGTCCTAATATCAACCCCAAAGCCTTTGCAGATTGCATATAAGTCCCTTCTTCTAAACATAAAAAATACAGTGCTCAAGCAATATGTAGTGCAGGGATCTCAAAGTCCCTCCTAGAGGGCCGCAATCCAGTCGGGTTTTCAGGATTTCCCCAATGAATATGCATTGAAAGCAGTGCATGCACATAGATCTCATGCATATTCATTGGGGAAATCCTGAAAACCCGACTGGATTGCGGCCCTCGAGGAGGGACTTTGAGACCCCTAGATTTGAGTGTGTATGTCAGGGATGGGCAACTCCGGTCCTCGAGGGCCGGAATCCAGTCGGGTTTTCAGGATTTCCCCATTGAATATGCATTGAAAGCAGTGCATGCACATAGATCTCATGCATATTCATTGGGGAAATCCTGAAAACCCGACTGGATTGCGGCCCTCGAGGAGGGACTTTGAGACCCCTGATGTAGTGGGATCAGCGCTTCCTAACCCATTTATAACTTAACTAGAAAAAGGAGAAATGCAGATGATGGGAAATAATTCAAAGTTATTAAATCAGGAGAAGTTGCAGGAGGATTTTGAAAGAATGGGGAACTGGGCATCTTGATGGCAAATGAAAAGTAATCTGTAGGGAAAAATGAATCCCTACCATAGGTCCACAATGCTGGATTCCATCTCCAGGAGTTCCTAGCACCCAGAAAAAGAATCTTGGAGTCATTGTAGGAAATACATTGAAATTCTCCACTTGGGAAGTGGTGGTGATTAAAAAATCAAATGGATTGATGTACTAATGATCCTGTTTATATTGGTGTGTATTCCTGTTTTTATTTGTTGTAATAAATGATTAAATTTATACATTTAAAAAAAAAATAAATACAAATCAAATAGAGCATCAGGAAAGACCAGGAGAGAACAAAATAGAAATATATATATCTATTTATGAATTTGTGGTGCTTGTCTCATCTCACAAGAGATATAACAAAACCAGAAAGCATACACAGAAGGATGACTAAAATGATAAAGGGGCTGGAATGGTTTCCTATTGAATAAAGGGTTAGATCTTTTAGGGCTGCTCAGCTTAGATAAGACATAACCCCTTCCCTCTTGATGATCCCAACCCAAGAATCTATCTAACCAGGAACCCTTGGTCCTGGAACTGCATGATCCTTAACATCTAAACCCCCAACCCTTCTCTTGCAATTGTATCTCATTTTTATTGGGCATCTCAAATTGTATATGTACACATTTATAGGGGCCATTAGTTACATAAGAACATAAGAATTGCCATACTGGGACAGACCAAAGGTCCATCAAGACCAGTCTCCTGTTTCCAACAGTGGCCAACCCAGGTCCCAGGCAGAAACCCAAAGAGAAGGAACATTCCAGAGCTGAGACTGTGATGTCATAATGTCTCATTCCACCAATGCTAAGAGCCAATCTCATCAGTGATGTCACAATGGCTCGATTGTCCTATACTGGGCTCACATAAGAACATAAGAATTGCTGTACTGGGACAGACCGAAGGTCCATCAAGCCCAGTCTCCTGTTTCCAACAGTGGCCAACCCAGGTCCCAAATACCTAGCTAGATCCCAAAGAGTAAAACAGATTTTATGCTGCGTATCCTAGAATAAACAATGGATTTCCCCAAGCCATCTCAATAATGGCCTATGGACTTCTCTTTTAGGAAAATAGCCATGCCTTTTTTAATCCCCGTTAAGCTAATTGATTTCACCACATTATCTGACAATGAATGCCTTAGTCATGTGGGAAGAAATATTTTCTCTGTTTAATTTTTAGATCTACTACTTAGTAGCTTCATCGATGCCTCTTAGTCCTAGTATTTTTGGAAAGAGTAAAGTATTTTATAGACCCCTGAGTCATCTCTTCTCCAAGCTGAAGAGCCTTAGCTGCTTTACCCTCTCCTCATAAGGAAGTCATCCCATCTCTTTTATAATTTTCATTGCCTTTTTCTGTACCTTTCCTAATTCCGCTATATCTTTTTTTTGAGATACACAGCATTTGAGGTGCGGCCATACCATAGAGTGATACAAGGGCATTATAACATTTTCATCTTTGTTTTCCATTCCTGTCCTGATAATTCCTAACATTCTATTTGCTTTCTTAGCAGCAGCCGCACTCTGAGCTGAGGGTTTCAACATATCCTCAACGACAACACCTAGATCCTTTTCCTGGGCAGTGACTTCTAACATGGAACCCGGCATCGCGTAGCTATAGTTCGAGCTCTTCTATCCCATATGCATTGCTTTGATAAGGACATAAGAACTGGGGGTTCTAAATGCTCCACAATTAAAGCCACATTTTTCTCCATTTACATTGGATTTAGAAGTGTTTTGTGGCTGTTAGGAGTTTATTGCCATTTCTTATCTCTCTTAGGGTGACCCATCAAAAACATGCTGGACATTGGTGTGCCGATAATTGCGCCCTGACCTTTGCATGCAGGAGAAATGCACACCACCTATCAGGCCTTCCCATTTGTACTCTGAGGGGATGTAGGGGGATAACACCCCCCTACTTCACTTAGAACTGCTCGCGCTCCTGTTGATGGGGGGGGGGGGAACTCCCCCAGTACAATTAAAACATACATATATTTGGAGAGCATGAGTTTTAAATGTACTGACCCAGACCCTCCCTCAACAAGAGCGTGAGTAGTTCTAAGTGCAGTGGGGGGGTTCCTCCTTCCCCCTCAGAGCGCAAACAGGAAGGCCTGATAGCGGTCACAGCAGCGGCACACATTTCTCCTGCGTGCAAATGTGGGGGCGTGATTGTCGGTGCACCAATGTCCAGTGCGCTTTTGACAGTGTATCCTCTTTTAGGCTCTTTCTGGACTTAGTGAAAGTTAACATAGTAACATAGTAGATGACGGCAGATAAAGACCCGAATGGTCCATCCAGTCTGCCCAACCTGATTCAATTGAAATTTTTTTTTTTTTTTAAATTTTTTCTTTTTTGCTATTTCTGGGCAAGAAGCCAAAGCTTTACCCGGTACTGTGCTTGGGTTCCAACTGCCGAAATCTCTGTTAAGACTTACTCCAGCCCATCTACACCCTCCCAGCCATTGAAGCCCTCCCCAGCCCATCTTCCACCAAACGGCCATATACAGACACAGACCGTGCAAGTTTACCCATTATTGGGGGTGCTCGAGAGCACACTGTACCCAGAACTGGCACTTACGACTACATCCGACCAGCACGTACTTGGAACAAAAAAGAGACAGCAGACTCTCCTGTATCTTACTGTAAAAATCCTGTACCGGTCCACTCTGTAAATCACTTTATCCTATGGTAAACCTCCCCGGTACCTGCTCACTTTGTATTAACCTGTATCGTATTGTAAACTTCTCCTGTTCCTGCTCTCTTTGCAATATCCTCTCCTCTCTGTAAACTTCCCCCATTATCGCTTCCAAATTGTAATTCCCTGTATATTATTCATTGTAATTCCGACTTATTATGCACACTCTTCAACTTAGCCTATGTATCTCAAATCCCTGGTTCCAATCCCTAGCTTATTTCCTGTTCCAAACATATGTATCTTGTTGTAAACATATGTCTCCTGCTGTAAACACTGCACGACCTTCTTTGTAAACCGCTTCGAACTTATGGTATAGCGGTATATAAGAAATAAAATTATTATTATTATTTATTATTAATAAACTAGCCCGTCAAGCTGCAAAATTAGATTTCCATTTTTGGAAGTAATCATACTGCACGAATACAATCTATTCCCCAGATAAGTTGATTATAAGTTGCTCTGCTGATTGCATTATTATTACAATGTATGAAAATCAATGCAGAAACACAACGGACTGGGCAGCGCACACCTTGCCACCTGACAGGACAAGGTTCCTACTTGAACAAGCTCAGCAGAAAACAGAGTGAAAGTGAAGATGCTAAAAGACACAGGCAGAAAATAGTTTTTGCAAATTCATTTCTACAACAAGCCTGCACAGAAATTCTTTTAACACTCCACATATTTCAATTACATTAACAGCAAGAAATCACTTCTACCGAAGAGACCCAGTTACATTACCTGGGGATATTCCTCCCCCTCCCCCCATTAAATGTAGTGGAGGTTAATAAGATCAGTCATGCTCCCTCTCCCTCTCATTTGCTAATGCGGAGCATGGATTTTAGTGCTGGCAGCGGTGGTGACTGCTCTGATGCTCATAGAATTCCTACGAGCGTCGGAGCAATTACCGCCGCTGCTGGCGCTAAAACCCACGCTACGCGTTAGTAAAAAAAAAAAAAAAAAAAAAAAGGAGGTCTATTACAAAGGCACTAATCACAGAAGTCACCTGGATTTCTTTTCTTCTCGCTTCTCCACTAGTGACCTGGATTGGCCACCGTGAGGACAGGCTACAAGGTAAGATGGACCATTGGTCTGACCCAGTCTGGCTGTTCTTATGCTCTTATATGTGCCAAGTGTAGAGCAATCAAGCCACTGTGACATCACTGATGAGGTTGGGAATACGGCATTATGACATCACAATCTCAGCTCTGGAATGTTGCTCTCATTGGGGTTCCGGAATCTTGCTATTCTTTGAGATGCTGGAATGTTGCTGCTCCTTGGGTTTGGGTCAGGTACTAGTGACTTGGATTGTCCACCGTGAGAACGGGCTATTGTGCTTGATGGACCATTGGTCTGACCCAGTAAAGCTTTTCTTATGCTCTTCCATGAGCCAAGTATAGGGCAATCAAGCCATTGTGACATCACTGATGAGGTTGGCTCTGAGGTACTGTGGCATTATGACATCACAATCTCAGCTCTGGAATGTTGCTCTCATTCCACAGTGCCTCAGAGCCAACCTCATCAGTGATGTCACAATGGCTTGATTGCCCTATACTTGGCTCATGGAAGAGCATAAGAAAAGCTTTATCGGAATCTTGCTATTCTTTGGAATTCTTTATGGAATGTTGCTACTCTTTGGGTTTTGGCCAGGTACTAGGGACCTGGATTGGCCACCGTGAGAACGGGCTACTGGGCTGGATGGACCATCAGTCTGACCCATTAAGGCTATTCTTATTTTCTTATGGTTTGACTGCAATCTTAATCTTCTGTTGTACAATTAGAACAACTAAAATTCTACTGACTAATTATATTGTATGCACAGCATAACCTCGGTTGGCACAATGAGGGAAAGGGGATGAGATTTGATAAAACACTTTTCTGTAGTTATACTCAAGGTAGTTTACATATTATATATAGGTATTAATTTAATACCAGGAACAATGGAGGACTAAGTGACTTGCTCAGACAGAGATGTAGTAGGGGTGGAGGGACCACACTGGGTGCTGTCTTCATGGGGGGGGGGGGGGGGGGGTCGCTGGCACTGGTGTATCTCCTATGAGCATCGGAACTAATATCATCACAGCTGGTGATAAAAAAAAGCCTAAAGCAGCTTCATAAAAGGGAGGGGGGGAATAAAACAAAAATTGAAAATAAGATAATACCATTTTATTGGACTAATACATTTTCCAATCAGCTTTCAGGGGCCAGAACCTCTTTTTTCAGGTCAGTAAAATATACTGCTGTTACAGTATCCTGACCTAACCTGAGGAAGGGGTTTTGGTCTCTGAATTAGTCAAAAAATGTATTACAATTAGTCCAATCATAGAATCAACTTATTTCCATTTTCTATTTCTAAATGTTTATCAGAGGTATGAGGGAAGGGATGCAATGGGGGGAGGGAAGTAGCAGGTGGGCAGAGAGGAGGACGGGTGTCTGTGTCCTCACCACGACGGCGCCTGGGGCAGATCACTGGCAACCCCTACTAGGCTACTCCAGCAACCTGCTTGCTGCTGTACAAGGACTGGCCATAACATCTGAAGGCATGTACTATTTTTTTCACATCTTTAAGGGGTGAGAGGGGGTCATGTCTTCATCCCTCCAGTATTCTGTAATAGCACACAACATACACTTCACAAGGGTATTCAGTCAATAAAGACTATCTCAAAGGGTAGGTAAACCTTAGCCACCCCTTTAGTGCCCTTATGTGCGTTATAGATTTTACCACGATCGTCAGCGGCACCACTTGGAGCTCAAAACAATCTCATTGCTCCAAGCTTTACGTGTCAATTCGTCATCGGATCACTATTCTTAGACTTTTGTCCTTTTTCTTTTCAATTTTCTTTAACTTAATTTTTGTGTATTTTTATATTAGTAAAATTATTTAAGACTTAAATGTTAAATTTTAAATTTTAAGCATATCACTTAGCTTAGTCATGTGGTCTCTGGCAGGGGATTATAACACCGACGTGTTTCGCTGTAAAGCTTTATCAAGGATAACCCCTGTAAAGAACAAAAGTTGAAATTAATAATCATAAAGATTGTTGTCAAAGTAGCCAATCCTAATTAGTACCAAAACAACATTAGGTTCTCACCTCACTTATTATACCGCCAAACTCTGTGACCACTATATCTGCAGAGATGGCGTCGTCGTCTTTTTCTGAAATTAAATAGAGCAGAACCCGGGACAACTGTACCCACGTGATTACGTGGCCACGGCGTCACGGGACTACTTGCCGGTTTTAAAGCAACAGTTTTGTATTATTTCTTAAGAAGCCTACCAACCACCCAGAACAGAAACAAGACTAGATCAACGAGCCCCACTCCAATTCCCCATTCAAGCCATCGGGTATTACAGTATCTAAAGCATAAATCCAGCGCTGCTCTTTATAATTCAGCAACTCCTCACTATTACCCCCCCTTAAATAATTTTACTAATATAAAAATACACAAAAATTAAGTTAAAGAAAATTGAAAAGAAAAAGAAAAAAAGTCTAAGAATAGTGATCCGATGACGAATTGACACGTAAAGCTTGGAGCAATGAGATTGTTTTGAGCTCCAAGTGGTGCCGCTGAGGATCGTGGTAAAATCTATAACGCACATAAGGGCACTAAAGGGGTGGCTAAGGTTTACCTACCCTTTGAGATAGTCTTCATCCCTCCAGTAGTCATCTGGTCAGTTTGGCCACCTTTTGGGCATTTATTCATTGTTAAACAGGTCTAGCCCCAAAACGTCCAAATTAGGCCCTGGATGTTTTCTAAAATGTTTGATTATTGCAACAAAAACTTCCAGATCATAAGCCTGCCCTAGTCCCGCCCAAATCACACCTCCAACATGCCCCCTTCAGACAAACACCATCAATACGACTAGAAAATGGGTTTCAAAAGTGGCAAATTGGAAGGGTTGGGCAAGAAAAACGTCTATCTCCCCTTTAATGCCACTTTTTGGACATTTCGTTTTTGAAATTTTTAAACTCTGGAAGGCAAGACAACTTTGTTTCTCACGAGTGTGGCAGAATTTTCTGCTAAAAAATTTCTTAGAATGTTTATGTATAACAATTTTTATTGAAAGAATCAAATAATCAGTACAATAGGATAATACAAAAATACATTCAATACAATAAGAATTACAATAAATTTCATACAAATTTAAATCATTCTTTCAAATTTAATTTCCATATGAATTAATTCAATCTTATCTACACCCCCCTTAATTCCATCCCCTACCCATTATCTTCCCCTAAATGTTGGGAGGTTCGAGGTTCGCCTAAAAAAACTCGTCTTTTTATGGAGGTTTGGAATCCTTATATTCAGAATCTTTCATCAAAAATACGAAGTTTGGTTATCAATGATTTATTATGAAAATTAGGTTTACTAATTACACTCCAGTTATTTATTTTAATTCTTTATTTTTGTCAACTTTCATCCAGGGTGAGGAATTTCTTAGAATGTTTAAATTAAAAAAAATATTTAAATTTAAATGCTTTCAATGTTATTTGAAAATATATCATATATAAAATATGGGCAACTAGCTGTGTAATTATTTCACCATGGTATTAATTGGCCTTGGACATATTACAATGCATCTTATCAGTCTTTTGTGAGAAAAGCAAGGACTGATTCCATTCAGCCAGAAAAGGAAAACACAAGGTGAAATTATCATCCCAGATACCAGCCACACAATATCACCATAGAAGTCCTCTCCGCCTTGTTGCGATCAGCAAAGCAGTGTCCGACTGAGTGATGAATCCTGCATCATTCCAGGCAGAAGCTACAATTTCTGTTGTTTCTCTCAGTCCAGTAAGATATCTTAAACTGGTAAGGGCCACAGAGGCATAGTAAGGGAGGAGGATACGCCCCAGTGCTGTCCAGGTGGGGGCATCAGCTCCCACCTCCTTTCCGCCCCCGCTCTTTCCCGACCCTCCCCCCCCCTGCTGCGAGCATGCGCCCCTTTCCTTCCCTCATCCCTCTTTTTGTGGTGAAAGCGGTATCACAAACTTGCTACCCGCGTCGCTGTCGGCTCTTTTTGGGTGCCGTGCCTAGGAAGGGTCATCAGACGGAGAGCCCACACCCAAACGGGAGATCCTACCTTATCACAGCAGAAACACGAAGGAACAGAAAAGGCGACCTGTGCTGCTCAATCAATATCTTTACTGTAGTCAAGACTCAATTTAGCGGTTATCATATGGCAGAAGTGTCAAAGTCCCTCTTTGAGGGCCGCAATCCAGTGGGGTTTTCCGGATTTCCCCAATGAATATGCATGAGATCTATTAGCGTACAATAAAAGCAGTGCATGCAAATAGATCTCATGCATATTCATTGGGGAAATCCTGAAAACCTGACTGGATTGCGGCCCTCGGAGAGTGACTTTGACACCCCGGTCATAAGGTCTCTTTCCATATCTTTTAAGCCAGGGGTAGGGAACTCTAGTCCTCGAGAGCCGTATTCCAGTCGGGTTTTCAGGATTTCCCCAATAAATATGCATGAAGATCTATTTGCATGCACTGCTTTCAATGGATATTCATTGGAGAAATCCTGAAAACCCGACCGGAATACGGTTCTCAAGGACTGGAGAACCCTACCTCTGTTTTTAGCTTGTTTTTATTTAAGTGTCTTATCTCCCTATTAAGTTTTTTAAACACATTAAAAAATAAATAAATGTTTGTAGACTCCTGAGGCAGGCCTTATGCCTGAAATAGGTACGTACATGTCGAGTCTTGACACGACACTGGCAGTAAAGAGGTTTGAAGGGGCATTAGCGCAGTGAGGGGGGGGCAGAGAGGACAGGTGTCTGCATCCTTTACAACAGGGGTGTCCAATGTCGGTCCTCGAGGGCCGCAGTCCAGTCGGATTTTCAGGATTTCCCCAATGAATATACATGAGGTCTATTTGCATGCACTGCTTTCATTGTATGCTAATAGATCTCATGCATATTCATTGGGGAAATCCTGAAAACCCGACTGGATTGCGGCCCTCGAGGACCGACATTGGACACCCCTGCTTTACAAAGACCATGCCGGTGACAAACCGCCCCCCCCCCCCCCCATTCCCCTTACTATGCCAATGGTCATCCTCAACTTGATGGGACTAGATCAGGGGTGGGCAACTCCGGTCCTTGAGGGCCGGAATCCAGTCAGGTTTTCAGGATTTTCTCCATGAATATGCATGACATCTATTTGCATGCACTGCATATTCATTGGGGAAAACCTGACTGGATTCCGGCCCTCGAGGACTAGATCATTAAATATAATTTGATTTACCGGTTCCTTATTAAATAGATAAATCCCGTCCTCCCCAGAGGGCTCAGAACAGGTTACAAGTTATTATCATCAGTGCTACTTCTTTTATTTCCCTCCTATTGTTTTTTACCATAATCGTCCTTCTTTCTATTATTATTATTGTATTTCATTACCCTGCCTTTCCCTTTGTTTTCCCTTTCTGTTTATTTTGTTAGTCGATAATTTAATATGTTTTTGTTCATTGTTTATCTGTTTTTTATAACCCCTGTATTATCTGTAAATTGAAAGATTTGTTCATCGCTTAGATATTTGAGTAAGTGATTAATCAAATACTTAAGAAACTTGAATATTCACAATGTTACAGTAATGGTACATAGGGTTTCCATTCAGCAGTGCAGTTATTATTTTATAATCAGGCTGCACAGTGTGTCGAATCTATCACAAATGTTCCATAGGAGTTGAACTGGGTTTGGAAAACGTGATAGACGTGACTGAATACACTTAGCTTCCGTGACATACAATCTATCAGAATTGTTGGGCAAAGCGGTAGGTTTATATAGCTTTCCTGAAGTTTAGAAGGCCCTGTAGAGATCTTATGTGGGGAGGTAGATTATTCCAAAGGTTTGGTAGGAAGTGGGAGTAAGATCTTTTTTGGGCAGTTTGAACCAGGAGGAGCATGGCCTGGGGGTATTTCTAGTCATATTTCTTCTTGGGAGTGTTGAGGTCTCTTGGGGGGGGGGGGTGTAGGGCGGACGTTTGTGTGAGAAGTAGCTGGGCACCATGTTTGCTCGAGAGCGGCCCAATGTCCGATGCACCCTTTCAATCAGCACACGCCCAGGAGGCACAGAGTGGGATGTGTCATGAAGCAAACCACTCACCAGTCCCTTTGGGTTAATTTGGCCAGAGGGAAGGACAAATGCTTGTATCTTGGCGTAATTTACAGACCCCCAAGACAACAGGATGACCTGGATATGGAAATAATCGAAGATATAGAAAATATCACCTTGCGTGGGGACACAGTATTGCTAGGTGACTTCAACATGCCTGATGTGGATTGGGTTACACTTACCTCTGCTTCCGGCAGCAGCAGGAGGCTATTAAACTCTATGAAAGGAGCAAGCCTCAGGCAACTGGTGTTGGAACCGACAAGGGATCAGGCAATACTGGACCTGATACTTACCAATGGAGAAAGTGTCACAGAGGTCTCGGTGGGCGACACATTGGCCTCCAGTGACCACAACATGGTGTGGTTCAATATCAGGAAAGGTTTCACTAAATCTACTACACTAACCAAAGTCCTCAAATTCAAGGACACAAATTTCAAAGAAAGGGGAGACTTCGTTCACCAGGCGCTACAAAGCCAAGCAGAAACCGATAACGTGGAAGATATGTGGTCGACTTTGAAAGCAACCATACAAGAAGCAACAAACCGCTATGTAAAATCAGTAAGTAAACGGCGAAGGAACAATAAGCCACAGTGGTTTACTGCGGAGATCTCAGTCCTGATCAAGGAGAAGAAAAAAGCATTCATCTCTTACAAACAATCAGGGAAGCAGGACTCTAGAGCAGACTACCTGGCCAAATCAAAAGCTGTCAAAACAGCAGTCAGGGAGGCTAAATTCCTCATGGAGGAGTCTCTAGCAAAGAACATCCAGAAGGGAGATAAATCCTTCTTCAGGTATATCAGTGATAGAAGAAAAAACTCAGGCGGGATTGTACGTCTTAGGAAACCAGACGGAGACTATGTGGAAAAGGTTTCGGAAAAAGCCCAACTATTAAATGAATACTTCTGCTCAGTCTTCACCCGAGAAGCGCCAGGGCTCGGCCCTCAGCTACAGACAAGGGTTGGCTCAGTTGACCCATTTAGTAACTTTGAGTTTACGCCCAGCAGTGTCTACGGTGAGCTGTCAAAGCTCAAGGTTAACAAAGCAATGGGGCCAGACAACCTGCACCCCAGGGTGCTTAGGGAGCTGAGTGATGTATTGGCGGAGCCACTGTCCGCGCTCTTCAAACTCTCCCTTAGTACAGGCAGCGTCCCGTTGAACTGGAGGACGGCGAACGTCATTCCACTCCACAAGAAAGGCTCAAAGATGGAGACAGCAAACTACAGACCAGTGAGTCTAACATCGATAGTGAGCAAACTAATGGAAACTCTAATCAAACGCCAATTAGATAAGATCCTGGATGAGGAGAATCTACGGGATCCCCGACAACATGGATTTACTAAGGGGAGATCCTGCCAATCCAACCTGATCAGCTTCTTTGACTGGGTAACGGGGAAGCTGGATATTGGGGAGTCCCTGGACATCGTGTACCTGGACTTTAGCAAAGCATTCGATAGCGTACCACACTGCAGGTTACTGAGCAAGATGAGTTCTATAGGATTAGGTAACACATTGACGAAATGGGTTGGGAGCTGGCTTGGAGGTAGGCTCCAAAGGGTGGTGGTGAACGGCACCCCCTCCGAAATGACGGAGGTGATTAGTGGAGTACCTCAGGGCTCAGTCTTGGGCCCAATCCTATTCAACATCTTTATAAGAGACTTGGCAGAAGGGCTTCGAGGTAAAATAACATTATTCGCCGATGACGCTAAACTGAGTAATGTAGTGGGCAAATGCACAACAGACGAAGATTCAGTGCCTGACAACATGATGCACGACCTACTCCTACTGGAGCGATGGTCTAGGACATGGCAACTCAACTTCAATGCCAAAAAATGCAAAGTTATGCACCTGGGCAGCCAGAATCCATGCAAGTCTTATACCCTTAATGGCGAGATCCTAGCAAAAACGGTAGCAGAACAAGACTTGGGGGTAATCGTCAGTGAGGACATGAAGTCTGCCAATCAAGTGGAGCAGGCTTCGTCCAAGGCAAGACAAATCATGGGCTGCATACGAAGGGGTTTCGTCAGTCGTAAGGCGGAAGTCATTATGCCATTGTATAGATCCATGGTGAGGCCCCACCTGGAATACTGTGTGCAATTCTGGAGGCCGCATTATCGCAAGGATGTGCTGAGACAGGAGTCGGTGCAAAGAATGGCCACCCGGATGGTCTTGGGACTCAAGGATCTACCATACGAAAAACGGCTTGACAAATTACAGCTATACTCGCTCGAGGAGCGCAGAGAGAGGGGGGACATGATCGAGACGTTCAAGTATCTTACGGGCCGCATCGAGGCGGAGGAAGATATCTTCTTTTTCAAGGGTCCCACGACAACAAGAGGGCATCCGTTGAAAATCAGGGGCGGGAAACTACGAGGTGACACCAGGAAATTCTTTTTCACTGAAAGAGTGGTTGATCGCTGGAATAGTCTTCCACTACAGGTGATTGAGGCCAGCAGCGTGCCTGATTTTAAGGCCAAATGGGATCGGCACATGGGATCTATTCACAGGGCAAAGGTAGGGGAGGGACATTAAGGTGGGCAGACTGGATGGGCCGTGGGCCCTTATCTGCCGTCTATTTCTATGTTTCTATGTTTCTATATAGAAACATAGAAATAGACAGCAGTTAAGGGCCTCGGCCCATCTAGTCTGCCCACCCCAATGACCCTCCCCTACCTATCTCTTTGAATAGATCCCACATGTCTATCCCATTTGGCCTTAAAATCAGGCACGCTGCTGGCCTCAATGACCTGAAGTGGAAGACTATTCCAGCGATCAACCACCCTTTCAGTGAAAAAGAATTTCCTCGTGTCACCGTGCAGTTTCCTGCCCCTGAGTTTCCACGGATGTCCCCTTGTTGCCATGGGACCCTTGAAAAAGAAGATATCTTCTTCCACCTCGATGCGGCCCGTGAGATACTTGAATGTCTCGATCATGCCTCCCCTCTCTCTGTGTTCCTCGAGTGAGTAGAGCTGAAACTTCTATCTCGTATGAGAGATCTTTGAGTCCCAAGACCATCCGGGTGGCCATTCTCTGGACCGACTCCAGTCTCAGCACATCCTTACGGTAATGCAGCCTCCAGAATTGCACACAGTACTCCAGGTGTGGTCTCACCATGGATCTATACAATGGCATAATGACTTCAGGTTTCCGGCTGACGAAACTCCTACATATGCAACCTATGATTTGCCTTGCTTTGGAGGAAGCTTGCTCCACTTGATTGGCAGTCTTCATGTCCTCACTTACGATCACTCCTAAGTCTCGTTCTGCTTCAGTTCTTGTTAGGATCTCGCCATTAAGGGTGTAAGTCTTGCATGGATTTTGGCTGCCCAGGTGCATGACTTTGCATTTTTTGGCATTGAAGCTGAGTTGCCAGGACCTAGACCAGCGTTCCAGTAGAAGTAGATCGTGCGCTATGTTGTCGGGCATTGAATTTTTGTCTGTTGTGCTTTCCCCACTACATTGCTTAGTTGGCGTCGTCGGCGAATAATGTTATTTTACCTCGGAGCCCTTCTGCCAAATCTCTTATATAGATGTTGAACAGGATCGGGCCCAGGACGGAGCCCTGCGGAACTCCACTGATCACCTCCGTCATATCGGAGGGAGTGCCGTTCACCACTATCCTCTGAAGCCTACCTCCAAGCCAGTTTCCAATCCATTTCGTCAATGTGTCGCCCAATCCTATAGAACTCATCTTGCTCAGCAACCTGCGGTGTGGTACGCTATCGAATGCTTTGCTGAAGTCCAGGTAAACGATGTCCAGGGACTCCCTAGCATTCAGCTTCCTCGTCACCCAGTCAAAGAAGCTGATCAGGTTGAATTGGCAGGATCTCCCCTTAGTAAATCCATGTTGATGGGGATCCTGTAGTCTCTCTTCGTTCATGATCGTATCCAATTGGTGTTTGATTAGAGTTTCCATTAGTTTGCTCACTATTGATGTGAGACTTACTGGTCTGTAGTTTGCTGTCTCCATCTTGGAGCCTTTCTTATGAAGTGGAATGATGTTAGCCGTCTTCCAGTCCAACGGGACGTTACCTGTACTAAGGGAGAGATTGAAGAGTGCGGATAGCGGTTCCGCTAACACATCACACAACTCCCTGAGCACCCTGGGGTGTAGGTTGTCAGGCCCCATTGCCTTGTTAACCTTGAGCTTTGACAGCTCACAGTAGACACTGCTGGGTGTAAACTCGAAATTACTAAATGGGTCAACTGATTCAACCCTTGTCTGTAACTGAGGGCCGAGTCCCAATGCCTCACGGGTGAAGACTGAGCAGAAGTATTCATTTAACAGTTGGGCTTTTTCCGAGTCCGTTTCTACATAGTCTCCGTCTGGCTTACTGAGACGTACTATCCCGCCGGTGTTCTTATTTCTGTCACTGATATACCTGAAGAAGGATTTATCTCCTTTCTTGATGTTCTTTGCTAGAGACTCCTCCATGCTGAATTTGGCTTCCCTAACTGCTGTTTTGACGGCTTTTGACTTGGCCAGATAGTTTACTCTAGAGTCCTGTTTCCCTGATTGTTTGTAAGAGATGAAAGCTCACAATCCATATAATCAGGTAAACATAAGAACATAAGCAGTTCCTCTGCTGGGTCAGACCAGGGGTCCATCATGCCCAGCAATCCACTCACGCGGCGGCCCACCAGGTCCAGGACCTGTTAGTAACCCTCTATCTATACCCTTCTATCCCCTTTTCCTTCAGGAAATTGTCCAATCCCATCTTGAACTCCAATACCGTACCTGTCCTGTCACGCCATCTGGAAGCGCATTCCAGGTGTCCACCACCCGTTGGGTGAAGAACTTCCTGGCATTGGTTCTGAATCTGTCCCCTTTTAATTTTTCCAAGTGCCCTCTCGTTCTTGTAGTTTTGAAAGTTTGACAAATCTGTCCCTCTCCACTTTCTCTATGCCCTTCATGATCTTATAAGTCTCTATCATATCCCTTTTAAGTCTCTGCTTCTCCAGAGAAAAGAGCCCCAGTTTCTCCAATCTTTCAGTGTATGAAAGGTTTTCCATACCTTTTATCAAACGTGTCGCTCTCTTCTGAACCCTCTCAAGTATCGCCATATCCTTCTTAAGGTACGGTGACCAATATTGGACGCAGTACTCCAGATGCGGGTGCACCATCGCCCGATACAATGGCAGGATAACTTCTTTTGTTCTGGTGCAATACCCTTCTTGATTATACCTAGCATTCTATTCGCTTTCTTAGTGGCCGCTGCGCACTGTACCGACGGCTTCATGGTCTTGTCCACTATTACCCCCAAATCCCTTTCTTGGGTACTCTCACTCAGTAACAGCCCTCCCATCGTGTAGCTGTACCTCGGGTTTCTGTTCCCTACGTGCAAGAATTTACATTTCTCTTCATTAAACTTCATCTGCTATCTCGTCGCCCACTCCCCTAGCTTGTTCAGGCCCCTTTGTAAATCTTTGTAGTCCTCTTTAGTCCTAGCCCCATTAAATAGTTTGGTGTCGTCTGCGAATTTTATTACTTCGCACTTCATCCCTGTTTCCAGATCATTTATAAATACATTGTACAGCAGCGGTCCAAGCACCGACCCCTGCAGAACACCACTTGTAACCCTCCTCCAGTCTGAGTAGTGGCCCTTCACTCCTACCCTCTGCTTCTACCCGCCAACCAATTTCTGATCCATCTGTGTATGTCTTCTTCCATCCCGTGGTACTTCAGTTTCTGAAGTAGGCATTCATGGGGTACCTTGTCAAAGGCTTTTTGGAAGTCTAAATATACGATGCCTATGGGGGCACCTTTGTCCATCCGTTTGTTAATTTCTTCGAAGTGCAATAAGTTCATCAGGCATCTTCTCTTGCAGAAGCCATGTTGGCTTGTTATCATAAGTTTATTCCTTTCTAGATAATTTCTTTAGGTCAGTCTTACCGGTCTATAGTTCCCCGGGTCACCTCTTGATCCCTTTTTAAAGATGGGTGTAACATTGGCTATCTTCCAATCCTCCGGGATCACGCCTGTTTTTAGGGATAGATTACAGACTTGCTGTAGTAGTGCCGCTATCTCCTCCTTCAGTTCTTTCAGTACCCTAGGGTGGATTCCGTCCGGGCCCGGTGATTTGTCAGGTTTTAGTTTTTCTATCTGCCTGTGAATGTCTTTAATGTCTTCAATGTCTTACTTCAATGGCTGTTAATTTTTCTGCTTGGTCTCCTTTGAAGATTTGTTCAGATTTCGGTACGTTGGATATGTCCTCTTTTATAAATACTGACGAAAAGAACATGTTTAGTCTTTCTGCCACTTCTTTCTCTTCCTTCACCACTCCCTTCCTATCTCCGTCATCCAGCGGTCCCTCCTCCTCCCTGGCCAGCTGCTTCCCTTTAACATATCTGAAGAACAGTTTGAAATTTCGTGCTTTCCTGGCTAGCTTCTCTTCATATTCTCTTTTTGCTTTTCTAACCATGAGGTGACATTCTTTTTGATACTTCCTGTGCTCTTTCCAGTTCTCCTCGTTTTGCCCTTTTTCCATTTCTTGAAAGAATTCTTATCACCTATCACTTTCTTCACTTCTTTAGTTATCCACGCCAGGTCCTTTGTTCTGTTCTTTTTGCACCCTTTTCTAAATCTGGGGATATACAGATTTTGCGCCTCGCTCACTGTGTCCTTGAATAAAGACCAGGCTTGCTGTACAGTCTGCCATTTCTTTGAGCTGCTCCTAAGTTTCTTTCTTACTATTACCCTCATCGCTTCGTAGTTTCCTTTCTTGAAGTTAAAAGTTGTTGTGGTGGTTCTCTTTCCCTTCGGTATTCCTACTTCTACTTTGAACTTGATCATATTCTGATCGCTGTTTCCCAACGGTCCCACTACTTCCACTTCCTTTGCAGGTCTTCTTAGCCCATTTAAGATTAGATCCAGGGTGGCATTCCCTCTCGTCAGTTTTTACAAGCTGATCCATGAAGCAGTCCTATATAGCCTCCAGGAATCCAGATTCCCTAGTGCATTTTGAGTTTCCAAGAGTCTAGTCTATCCCGGGATAGTTGAAGTCTCCCATAATAATTGTTTCTGCTTTTGCATTCTCGTTTCATCTCAGCTTCCATTTCTTCATCGGTAGCTTCGGTTTGCACAGGTGGACGATAGTACAGGCCCATCTTTATCTCGGGCCCTTTCCTTCCCGGTATTTTAACCCATAGCGATTCCAATTTGTTAGTCATTGCTGCTGTGTCCACTCTGGTCGAGTGTATGCTTTCTTTTATGTATAGGGCTATTCCTCCTCCTTTCTGACCTGACCTGTCCTCGCAATAGAGTTTGTACCCCGGCAGTGCTATGTCCCCTTTGTTTTCTTCATTTCACCATGTTTAGGAGACCCCAATGATGTCTAGGTTCTCAGTTTTGGCCATGACTTCTAATTCCCCCATTTTGTTCCTTAGGCTCCTTGCATTAGTATATATGCAATTTAGGTCCTGGTATTTTATTGTCTTCGTTTCCTTTCCCTGTGCTTTGATCTTTGTCTTCTCCTGTTCTACAATCCTCCTCTTCTGGATCAGTCAACTCCTGTGTTTTGCCCGATGTTTCTTCCCTGCAAGGTGTTTTAGGGATTCCCCGAAAGTGAAGGTTGCTTCTCCAAGAATGATTGTCTAGATCAGGGGTAGGCAATTCCGGTCCTCGAGAGCCAGAGCCAGGTCAAGTTTTCAGGATATCCACAATGAATATGTACAAGATGGATTTGCATGCACTGCCTCCTTGAGATGCAAATCCATCTCATGCATATTTATTGTGGATATCCTAAAAACCTGACCTGACTCTCGAGGATCGGAATTGCCTACCCCTGGTCTAGATCGTTTATCTTTATCGAGAAGATACGTATTAGTGTCTTTACAGGTCTGGTATGAGTTTTCTAAACTACAGATCACCTCGTGGTGTTCATCAAGGCGCAATTCGGAGTCCATCAATCTATTGCCCAACTCAGTTATTTCCCCTCGCAGGTCTGTAGCGAGTGTAGTTAACTATTTAAGAATAAATGGGATGCCCTAGTAGGATCCTTACGAGGGTCGAGTTAAGGAACTAGGTCATTAGTACTCAGACTTAATGGGGTGGGTCAGTAGAGTGGGCAGACTTGATGGGCTATAGCCCTTTTCTGCCGTCATCTTTCTATGTTTCTATTTATTGGGATTTACAAGTAATAACCACCTTTATGAAGAGATTATGACTTAAATCAAGTAACTCCCTTCTTCTAAGGAGCAGCAAGGACTGCCCAATATGCAGCTGGGAGATTAATGGAGTTTCCTCTTGCTTTTAGCTTCTGAAAACCCACTGTAAAACTTGTGCTAGAAAATGTGTAGCTTTTCAGCAAGGTATAAAAGCTACAGCTGTGGAGATAAATGGTTGAAACAGAAAAATAAAGCTGCAGCTGTTGCAAAGATGAGAAAGGAAAGTGAGATTTGTTCAGTTTTATTAAAATGAATTATAATTGTGAGACCTTACTTAGCTCATTTTTCTTAGTGGTATAATTTTGTTCACTTGTTTAAGATCCTTTTGAAATGCTCTTTTCATCTCTCCAGCTCTTAGGAAGTTCGACAGCGACAGAGATATTGTGTGTGTCATGATATCTGGAAGAGAATTGCTACCCTACTGTTCTGTGCATCACAAGAGGTCACCGTTTCCTATGGCCACAGCCTTTTTCTGACTCACACAGACACGATGTCAGCACATACTGGTGGCAGTTCAAGATACAGAGAAAGCTTTCTATATATAGCACTTCAAAATTATAAGGGCTTTATAAATACAGTCAAACTTCGGTTTGCAAGTAACCTTGTTTGCGAGTGTTTTGCAAGATGAGCAAAACTTGTCTCGCAAACCGAGTGTTGACTTGATTTGCGAGCACCCCTCCCCCCGATAACCGGCATCGCCCCTCCCCCGCACAAACCAGCATCCCCCGCACGAACAACTTGAACTTACCCCCCCATCTGGCACCGGCACGCAACCCACAGGACGTGCCGGTGCCGCTAGATCTTCCTGCCTCTGCCGGGCCTTGAGCTTGCATCTGCGCAGGCTCAAGGCCTTCTAATTCTCCCTCTCTAATCTCGGCGAAAGGGAGAATTAGAAGGCCTTGAGCATGTGCAGATGCATGCTCAAGGCCCAGCAGAGGCAGGAAGATCTTCTAGCGGCACCGGCATGTCCTGTGGGCTGCGTGCCGGTGCCAGACGAGGGGTAAGTTCAAGTTGTTTGGGCAGGGGGTGCCGGTTCATGCGGGGGGGGGGGGGGGGGTTTGCAGCGCCGCTGGCCTCGGGGGGGAGGGGGAATGTATCAAAGTGAGTTTTCATTATTTCCTATGGGGAAACTCGCTTTGATATACGAGTATTTTGGTTTACGAGCATGCTTCTGGAACGAATTATGCTCGTAAAGCAAGGTTCCACTGGACAAGAAAAAAGTAACTCTAAGTCACAGCACTCCCTTTTTTCTTATTTTAGGAACACTGCGGAAGAGCTAAAAATACAAGGAAGTGCTGAAAAGGCTTCAGCCCAACCAACCAACTTGCTAAATTCTGAGCGTTATTTTGCTACTGTAGCAGAAAAAAGCGTTATTTCATTAAATGCCTGTTTGCAGAAACAAAATTCTGTTTTGTCATTGTTTCAGATCATAGATCGAACCATATCCACGTCATTCTCTTCTTGGTTGGGCTGAGAACTTTCCAGCACCCCCTTGTATACAAGCCCTTCTGACTATTCACTAACCTGCAAACCTTGTATATGGCACCTTAAGTTGTGCATGCACAACTTATTTTACAAGCATAATTAGTGCTGATAATTGGCAATTAACCCTTCATAATTGACATTATGTGCACTAATTTGCCCTTGTCCTCTGTACCGAAACCAGCGGGCAGACAACGAACTCGGGGCCGACCAGTGAGGGTGGGAGCACTGCTCTGCCCCTTCCCCCGATCCAGCAGGGGATCCTGCTGAAAAGACCCAGCACCAGCGGCATTTCTCCACTTGTCCCCCACACCGAAACCAGCGGGCAGACAACGATCTCGGGGCCGACTAGCAAGCGTGGGAGCACTGCTCCGCCCCCTCCCCCGATTCAGCAGGTGATCCTGCTAAAAAGACCCAGCATCAACGGCGCGCTGCCGTTCGGCACGCACCTTTGTGCGACTGACCCGTCCGATCCGCCACTAACAGCACAGCCATTCTCCGTGAGTAGTCGCCATTTCTTGGAAGAACACCATGAGGACATCAACACCTCGCTCCGGGTCCAACGACTCAGCACCGCCCAGTGTTATCCACCAGTTCCTACGTTTCCCTCTTCAGAAACTAGCGCACATACCACCTAATCCTTCAACTTCCGCAGGACCACTCCAAATCCAGCGGACAACAACCCACCAGCCAAACGGATAAGTACCCTGCATGGTTACTCCACTTTTCTTTCCAGACCAAGATATCTTAAACCCTGTCCTATCTCTCACTGCATGATGACTTCCTTACACTACTACCTTTCATGTTTTACTGGGCCTGCTACAAAAGCTGGTTAACCAAAGCATTACTCTCCTCCCCTATCCCTCGACCTTCCTTCCCAGAACCCCATAAGGCCTGTTCAACGCCTCATTCTTGACTGTTCTGAACGGGGCCCTTTCCAAATCCCAGTTGTCCCCCCGTCTCGCAAACCAAAGAAACCTCACAGGAACATACGATGATCACTGAAGAAAATTACATACTCAGCCCCTGTTGACACTCCTCACTACCAAAAGATACTAGGTTTCTATTTAAACATCCGATCTATCAGGAACAAAGCCCAGTTAGTTAAAGTTTGGCTAGAGGAGACCAACCCCGACTTTATCCTCTTAACAGAAACTTGGTTGATCTCCGACAACGACATCATAATCCGTGAATGTCTACCACCTGGATTTAAAATTACCTCTCTACCCAGATCCAGGGGGAGGTCTAGCCATCATTACAAGAGATGCATTTGAGTCCACCATCTTAGCCTCAAATTCCTCATCAGATCTCGAAATTCTTTCCTGTAAACTCCAGTCTGACCAACTAGAAGATAGCCTAATCATCACTCTATTTTACATCCCTCCTAAGAAATGGCCCACCGCTAAAGACAACTTCTCCGAATTTCTCTTCACTAACTCAATTACAGGTCCCTACAACCTACTTATCGGTGACCTGAACATTCACCTAGAACAGGCCGAACGGAGTGACACCAAAGACCTACTATCCTTCATCACCTCTCTACACTTCTTCGTACTGGCCCCTGAAATAACCCATCACAAAGGTCACCATCTAGACCTAGCAATATTCTCCTCCAAAGAACAACTCCACCCCAAGATTCTCTGGGAGCTAGCCACTTGGACTGACTCCCTATGGTCTGACCACCGACTATGCAACTTCCAACTTAATTGGCAAGCAAAACATCATCCACCCAACCCCAAACTGGCAAAAAGGACCAAGAAAATGATAACTACCAGAGGCCTTATCAACCCAGTGGAATTCTGGTCTCACTACGACATCTCCTCCAACCCGGACCCCGACTCATTCATGGCAGAAGCCTGGACCAGCACAAGCACTCAGATCCTAAACAAAATGTCCCCCATTAAAACAAGGAAAATGAGAAATAAACTCAGATGGCTGGTTTGATGCCGAATTAGGATCAGTGAAATGGGACTTACGGAAGCTAGAAAGACTATGGCTAAAATCTGGTGACAGTAAAGAGAGAACCAACTGGAGAACAAAATTAAAAGAATACAAAAAACTCATAACTACCAAACGCACTAACTTCTACGTGCAAAAAATCGGCTCCCCTAACCCCGACATCAAAAACCTCTTCAAAATAGTCAATAACCTTTATGACACTTAGACCCTAACCCGTACTACCTCCGACTCTCCACCACCAGCCAACACCCTGGCCGACTTCTTTTACACCAAAATCTCCAAGCTGAGTTCCACCCTATCGATCGCCACAACCAACCATTTAAATTACCCAGTAGCTCAACACCTCAACGAACCCAGGGCTGATCTGTTCTGGAACACCTTTGCAATCCCTAACTGGCAACAATTCTGCAAGCTTTACTCAAAATACGCTAATTCCTACTGCATACTGGACTGTTGCCCACCTAATGTAATGAAAGTTGCCCCGGCCACCTTTAAAGCCAAACTACACACCTGGATCTCTTCCCTTTTACTCTCTGGCACGTTTCCTGAGGACCAAGGCCAGATCCTAATCTCTCCGATTATAAAAAAAACCCCATCAACCTGACATCAAACTACAGACCCATCGCTAACATCCCCTTCTTTACTAAATTGATGGAGGGGCTGGTCAACCAAGACTTAGTGACCTATCTGGACAAATTCAGCATTCTAAATGATAACCAGTCTGGGTTTCGTCCTGGACACATCACCGAAACCGGTTCCAGGGTTTTCTAAGTAAACGATCATACCAAGTTTATAATGACAATACACACTCCTTCAGCTGGGTAAATGCATGTGGAGTCCCACAAGGCTCTCCCCTCTCCCCCACACTATTCAACATCTACCTGGCCGCACTTGGGAACCTATTACAAAGCTTGAAAATCAAGTTCTACATCTACGCTGACGACATTACCTTAGTTTTTCCTCTAACCATCATAACTCCTGAGATAACAAACCACCTGGCATCCATCCTAAAACAAATCAAACTATGGATGACCGATTTCAAATTAAAACTCAACTCTGAAAAAAACAAATTCTTCCTGGCGAGTCCAAACGACAAAATCAAAGATTCAACAATCTCCTTAAATGGTCAAGTCTTCCCTGTCACAGATTCCATAAAAATTCTGGGAGTGACACTGGACCGCAACCTCACCCTTGAAACTCACACCGACTTACTGGCCAGAAAGGGTTTCTCCACCTTATGGAAACTGAGAACCATCAGAAAGTACTTCAATGCAACCTCATTCCGAATACTGGTACAATTCTATATCCTATGCCTACTCGACTATTGCAATGAAAACCAAGGCACTACCTCAACCTAGTTTGAATGAAGAATATTCTCATATACCAGTCAATCTCAGCAAGACATTACCTCACTGTTTTGCCACACTTCATTCAATGCAGTTTAACATTATTTTCAGGTCCTCAGCGGGCCACCTTGCACTCAAATCATTTCATTATGCGGGGCTTTATGCACCCTTTCGTCACTGGACCCATAAATTTTGTTTGTGTTTTTCATAAATATTGATTTTAACTTAATAAATTTAAGTATAAATATATGCTAAAAGTACTTAGCTTGAAAATTTGACGCTAGTTGGGAGGGTAGAAACATCAATCATCCAACATGTTTCGCCCGTGTACTTCACAGGGCTTTATCAAGGCTCCCTCTCCCGCTCATAACTACAAACTCCCACCATTGACCATTTGTCCAGTCTAGTATGTTATTGTTTTGTCATGTATGTTTTTTTAATTAAAGTTATGTTAATTTATATTATTTGTTTTTACCCTATTTTAAAATGTATAACCACCTTGAAATAAATTGATAAGGTGGTATATCAAATTTTTAATAAACTTGAAACTTCCTATGGCTGCTGATTACACCTCTCTTAAGAACATAAGAATTGCCGCTGTTGAGTCAGACCAGTGGTCCATCGTGCCCAGCAGTCCGCTCAGGCAGTAGCCCTTGGTCAAAGACCAGCGCCCTAACTGAGACTAGTCCTACCTGTGTACATAGAAACATAGAGCATGACGACAGAAGAGGGCCGGTGGCCAATAAGTCTGCCCACTCAAGAACCCTCTCTCCCTGGAGTACCCATCTTTTATGCATAACTCTGTAGCGCTCCCATTTGTTTGTCCCATCGACTTTTGAAGTCGAGCATGCTACTAGCCTCAGCCACCTGGCTTGGAAGTTTATTCCATCGATCAATCACACGTTCAGTGAAGAAGTATTTCCTGGTGTCACCATGAAATCTTCACCCCGTTCTGGTTGAGCAGGAACTTGTCTAACTTTGTCTTGAATCTCAGGAGGGTGTTTTTCCCTACGACAGACTCCAGAAGAGCATTTGTTTTCTACCACTCTCTGAGTGAAGAACTTCCTTATGTTCGTACAGAATCTATCTCCTTTCAATTTTAGAGAGTGCCCTCTCGTTTTCTCTACCTTGGAGAGGATGAACAACCTGTCCTTATCTCTTAAGTCTATTCCCTTCAGTACCCTGAATGTTTCAATCATGTCCCCTCTCAATCTCCTCTGTTCGAGGGAGAAAAGGCCCAGTTTCTCTAATCTTTCACTGTACGGCAACTTCTCCAGCCCCTTAACCATCTTAGTCGCTCTTCACTGGACCCTTTCGAGTAGTACCATGTCTTTCTTCATGTACGGCGACCAGTGCTGGATGCAGTACTCCAGGTGAGGGCGCACCATGGCCTGGGCACAGCGGCATGATAACCTTCTCTGATCTGTTCGTGATCCCCTTCTTTATCATTCCTAGCATTCTGTTCGCCCTTTTCGCCGCCGCAGCTGCACATTGTGTGGACGGCTTCATTGACTTGTCGATCATAACTCCCAAGTCTCTTTCCTGGGATGTATCTCCAAGTACTGCCCCGGACATCCTGCATGAGATTTTTGTTACCTACATGCATCACTTTACACTTATTCACGTTGAACTTCATCTGCCATGTTGATGCCTATTCCTCAAGCCTGATTACGTTGAACTTCATCTGCCATGTTGATGCCCATTCCTCAAGCCTGATTATGTCACGTTGCAGATCTTCGCAATCCCCGTGTCTTCACTACTCTGAATAACTTCGTATCATCTGCAAATTTAATCACCTCACTCGTTGTACCAATATCTAGATCATTTATAAAGATGTTGAAGAGCACAGATCCAAGCACCGAGCCCTGCGGCACCCCACTGGTGACGCTCTTCCAGTTTGAGTAACATAGAAACATAGAAATAGACGGCAGATAAGGGCCATGGCCCATCTAGTCTGCCCACCCCAAAGACCCTCCCCTACCTTTCTCTGTGAATAGATCCCAAGTGTCTATCCCATTTGGCCTTAAAATCAGGCATGTTGCTGGCCTCAATAACCTGAAGTGGAAGACTATTCCAGCGATCAACCACCCTTTCAGTGAAAAAGAATTTCCTGGTGTCCCCGTGCAGTTTCCCACCCCTGATTTTCCACGGATGCCCCCTTGCTGCTGCGGGATCCTTGAAAAAGAAGATATCTTCTTCCACCTCGATGCGGCCTGTGAGATACTTGAATGTCTCGATCATGTCACCCCTCTCTCTGCGTTTCTCGAGTGAGTACAGCTGCAACTTATCCAGCCGTTCCTCGTACGGGAGATCCTTGAGTCCCAAGACCATCCGGGTGGCCATTCTCTGGACCGACTCCAGTCTCAGCACATCCTTACGGTAATGCGGCCTCCAGAATTGCACACAGTATTCCAGGTGGGGCCTCACCATGGATCTATACAATGGCATAATGACTTCAGGCTTATGGCTGACGAAACTCCTGCGTATGCAACCTATGATTTGCCTTGCCTTGGATGAAGCTTGCTCCACTTGATTGGCAGTCTTCATGTTCTCACTGACGATCACCCCTAAGTCTCGTTCTGCTTCAGTTCTTGTTAGAATCTCGCCATTAAAGGTGTAAAGTCTTGCATGGATTTTGGCTGCCCAGGTGCATGACTTTGCATTTTTTGACATTGAAGCTGAGTTGCCAGGACCTAGACCAGCACTCCAGTAGGAGTAGGTCGTGCATCATGTTGTCGGACATTGAATTTATGTCTGTTGTGCTTTTGCCCACTACATTGCTTAGTTTGGCGTCATCAGCGAATAATGTCATTTTACCTCGCAGCCTACCAAACCTTGCTGCATCTTCAGTCTCAAAATCTCTATGCTAAAAGTTTGCACCCCACTTCTTCACTGTGGTGTATGATGGGCATTTGTCACTCAGTGTTTGCATCATATATACATGGATTCCCCTTGGCGTTTTCTGCTGCAGATATAGGAACTTAATGACGGCTCAGAATTCCATGCTTGAAAATTCCACACTTTTCATGGACATGGTTCAAATCAATGATCTGAAACAATGTCAAAAAACATAGCATTATGATTCTGCAAATTGGCACTTGGCAAAATAAAATAACACTCTTTTCAGCTACATTGGCAAAATAATGCTCAGAATTTAAACTAAACTAAACCTTAGGCTTATACACCACATCTTCTCTATAACAGTAGAGCCCGGCACGGTTTACAAGAAATTAGAAAGGAGAACAGATACAATATGGATTTGGAACAGTATGGAGAGGAGCAGAATTTACAACTTTGAAAATAGCAAAGTTTTCAGATGTTTTCGAAATGGCTGGAAAAAGCCCAGATCACCCAGTTGAATAGGAAAATCATTCCACAGCTCAGTAATTTTGAAAAGTAGAGACTTCCCTAATTTGCCAATGTAGGTAACGCCTTTCAGCATAGGAAAGAATAATTTAAATTTTTTCCGATCTAGAATTCCTAATTATTTGGCATATTATTTTATATTTTACCCTCCCTCGTGTTACCTTCCCTTTTACGATTTTCAACTCTGGCAAAGAAATTGTAACTTTCTCCTCCTACTCTCCCCGATTCATGTCTTGTCTCACTTAGTAAGTTTTAATTTATGCTATTGTATTTGCTGTCCACCTTTTAATTTGAATTGTACATCGCTTAGGAAACTAAATAAGCGATTTATCAAGCATTAATAAAACTTGAAACTTGAATTAAAAAGCTTTGCATAAGGCAGAACATAGACATCTGTTCAGAGAAATGCACTGGTTGATGATATATAATCTTTATTTCCCCGGCTATAATTTAGAACAAACCAAAGTGTGTATATCTATATCAATCTATCTATATACACATTTGGTCATGGTAGTAAAATACATACTACTTCCCTTAGGTTGATGGAGGATGAATTTGTAGAAATAAATAATAAATAAATAGATATATACTGTGATATAAGATTATTCAGTGTTTATGTAAGAATATGCAGGAGCCACTTCCTTCTCTAAGACTTGAAATCTTGTCATGGCAAACAGATAAGACAAAGTATTTATGGAGCACTGGGGGAAATGTTTAAAATTTCAAAAGTGTGTTAATAGGTGCAGTTTAACTGGAAATAGGAGCCAATTTTTCAATTTTATGAATTCATAAGAATTTGATCTTATCCCCCACAAAAATATAGGAAATGTTACAGAATTCCAAGACAGGGGAATTAGAAGAAGGATGTCATGCGAGATCTTAAATTTTAAGCTGTCATATTTAAAATAAACCCTGGAAATTATTGGAAGCCAATGAAGTTTTTGCAGGAGCGGAAAGACGTGATCAAATTTACTTTTTGCAAAGATCAGCCCAACAGCAGTATTCTGGATCAGTTGAAGTCTTTGAAAGCTTAAATAGACCGAATTACAATAATCCAGCCTCGAAAGAATGATTGATTGAACAAGAACAGCAAAGTGTTGATGATGGAAACAGGAAGTTGGTTGGGCTGAGAACTTTTCAGCACCCCCCGCTACCGATTCCAAGGCAAGCAGTGGCTTTCCCCATGTCCGTCCTCCCCCAGACAAAACACCAGAAAGCACTAGGGATCGTGGATGTTAAGGAGTGGATGCTTGCAGAATTCCACACACATGAATGCTTTTCCTGTTTTCATAAATTTGAGCTTAAGGTGAGTTACAAATTCAGATACAGTTAATCAGTCCCTTCCCAAGAGGGCTTAAAAAATCTAGTTTTGAACCAGAGACAATATAGCAAAGCGACTTGCCCAGTCAGGAAATGTAGCAATAAAAGCAGGCTTGAACCCTGGTTTCCCTAGGGCTTAGTTTACTCCTCCACTCCAAATTATTTAATCTGGGACAGGCTTTGGCAAAGCTGTGCTACTTAGAAGCGCATGGGAGTGCGTGGTGCAGTGGTTAGAGCTCCAGCTCCCTGGGGATGTGGGTTAAAATCCTGCACTGTTCCTTGTGACCCTGGGCAAGTCACTTAATTCCCCCATTGCCACAGGTACATTAGATAGATTGGAGTCCACCAGGACAGACAGGGAAAAATGCTTGCGTACCTGAATAAATTAATGCAAACCATTCTGGAAGAAGAGTATAGAAAACTGAATAAATGGTGTTAAAAGTTTTAGTTTCTGATAACCAGAGTTGGTATTGTGACATCATAATGCCTCATTCTACCAATGCCTAAGAGCCAACCTCATCAGTGATGTCACTTTTACTACACTTTGATTTCTAGAGTGGCGCAGTGGTTAAAGCTGTAGTCTCAGCACCCTGGGGTTGTGGGTTCAAATCCCGCACTGCTCCTTGTGACCCTGGGCAAGTCACTTAAACCCCCAGTGCCCCAGGTTCATTAGATAAGAGTGTGAGCCTGCCGAGACAGACAGGGACAAATGCTCGAGTACCTGAATAATTTGTAATCTGCACAGATTTGTAGGATATGCAGAATATAAATAAATAAATGCTAAATGCTGAGCTGCTCATAGGAATAGAATTGGCAGACACTAGACAGAGACCTCAGGAGCAGGTGTAGTAAAGATCCTCCACCCATCAGTCATGTAGAATTACTTATTTATGCAGATTAAAATATTCTTGCAAACATTTCACGTAAAGTCATTAAACAGCTATCACCTCTCCCCCCCAAAAAAAAAAAAATAATAAAGATCCATTGAACATCCTTGTGGAACAGATTTGGGATAAACCAACCCAGAGACACATCAACTGCAGAAGGAATATGGATCTCTCACTTCAATTTTTGGGTTCGGCCATGTTTAAGCAGGGGCCCTAAGACCATTAGTTCCTGGATGGCTAATGGCTGCAGCAATTAAGCCACGAAGTCAGGATCTTTTCTCGCAGCCGGACCCATTTGAAACGCTGGCTCCTCAGTTGCTCTCAACAGAAACCTAAGAATGAAACCCTAGAAGCAGCCATCACACACGAGATCACTTACACACGTACACAGCCCCGTGATCAAGACGTTGCTTTTATTCAGCTGCTTTCATTTTATTAACACAAGAAAGTAAAACAATATCTATCTATATATATCTTATAGCTATTTACCATAGGGGTTGAATGTTGCACCATGTCCATGTAAAGGCGTATTGTTACTTTATTTCCAACAAAAATAATATTTCTCTTGTCGTCATTGATTTCTGAATACAATAGTCAACAGACAAAGGGGAAAAAAAATATTCCCCATGTGCCAACAGTTCTTGTGCATGAATCCGCCCCTTCTGTGACTGTGTGTGGCCACCCGTCTGTCAGGCCACAAGTGTGTACCCACGTTTTTATGAAGTACACACCATGAAAGCAGCACACTTAGAAGACAACCACCAGCTCCACACTTTCTAACATGTCCAAAAGTATATGGTAAGCAAAATCAGAGAATGACAGAGTTTGTCCCCCTCCCTACGGGCTCTGTTACCCATCCCCACCCCTTTCCTGCAGGCTCTGCCCCCTCCCCATTCTCTAGTAAGCATCGCTATTCCGCATCTAGCTACCCATTTTCCATCAAGTTAAATTTTTTTTTTTTTTTTTAAAGGGCAAGCTACTTTTTCCTCAAAAGATTTCTAGCTAGTTACCACCAAAATGGGTCTAGAACCTTGTTTTAAAAATTCAAAATATCTGCAAAAAGCTATTCCATACCTCAGATTCATCCAAAGGAAGCGTCGTCATACGCAAATGACATCACCAAAACCTGAGCTACTGGATCATTCATTACTGTAAACGTGCATTCTTAATGGTCCTGGGAGCAGCCGATCTTCAAAATCACCCATTCTCTCATACACACCGACATCGGACGGACTTAATGCTGTGTATGTCCATCAGACTGACAAGCGCACCGGTTTTCTCATTGCCACCACATGCAGATCTCCGTCTTTTACAAAATGGGCCGTTTTCCTTTCTAACGGTAACCGGCCCAGCAAGAGCGACCGTGTGTCTGGGAATACTAGCAGGAAGAACACAGCTCAAGTTTCACCTCTTCCTTCAACCGGTAAAGGCAGGAAAAACCAAACACTGCTGGAAGGTCCAGACCTGCCTCTCTCCACGTTGGATAAGATGACCATCAGACACCTGCAGGAATGAGGGCTGGGGTAATTAGCTGTGGTTTCTCAAGGGATGAACAGGTGCTTTTTGTCCTTTTTATTCCTTGACAAGATGTTCCTTTTAAAACATTTATTTCAGGCATTTTTCACTTAGAAACTCCACTCTGATTTTTAGAATGAAAAGGGCCAACAAGAAGAAAAAAAAATATCTTCCCAAATGATTGTTTCTGGGAAATATCCCACCCACACACCCCTTAGAAGAACCAAAAGTACAACTCAGCCACAAGATAACAAACTGGCAAATACCCCGATCCGGCCACAACAAAACACAAACATAGCAAAAGAAAAGGTGGTGGGGGCAGAAGGGCCATAGCACTTGCACACCAACCAAATTCATTCCTTCTGACTTTTTAAAATACTTATTAACTTTAAATTAAGAGGATTCCAACCCGGACTAATAGTCCATTTAAGATCAAATACATCAGTGGTGCAGTGAATGAGAAAGGTGAGGATATCCCTTTCCCCACGCCACCCCCCCCCCACCCAAAAAAAAAAAAAAAAAAAAGAGAAAACTGGAAAGACAAGGTTTAGAAGAATTCTCTGGTGGTAGCAAAAAGGTGAAGAGATTCAGGTCGCATCTGGTCCTCTCTTGGGACAAAACACACACATGAACATGCACAGAGGTCCTCTGGGTTCCCAGGCATGAGTCTCCCCAGCCTCGTCTGGGAAGGGGCAAAGTGGGAAAATAAGAAGGGGCCCATCTGGTGTTTCAGTTCTTCAAGATAGTTTCATATGCCTGGTATACGTGCTGGGATACTTCTGGTGCCCGACATTTCAGCGACAGCTAAAAGAGAAAGCAAACAGAGAAATTCAGGTGAAAGGAAGCAAACTGCGGTAATAGCACAGCGACGGAAACCCTCGCACCCTATGTCCAAACAATGAGAAACTAAACTTTTCTATGCCGATTCTTTTTCGGCGGTTCTCAAGTCCTGCTACTATGCACGATAAACCACCACCCCTTAGGAAATACAATGGTACCTCAGAATCCGAACAACTTGGAATCCGAACTTTTTTTTTAAACAAAATTTTGCTCCAGAATCCGAACGTATGGCAACTACAAGCGCTGCTCAGCCCAAAGCTTCCCCTCTGACGCAGCTTCCTGTTTCCGCCTGGGAGGGAAGCTTTGAGGCTGAGCACCGCTTGCAGCTGCTGTTGCCAATCTTGCTGTCTATGCCAGTGTGTTTACTGTTCGATTTATTGGAAAATCTGAGTTTGTGGGACCAAGGAACGGATTAATCCAGCTTCTATTATTTTCAATGGGAAAAATTGTCTTGGAACTCGAACAGGGTTCTGGAACGGATTAAGTTCGGATTCCAAGGTACCACTGTACTGTTTATTCTATAGATTGAGGATTTTTATACATGGTGATCAGGTACGTTAGATAGATTGTGAGCCCGCTGGGGAAAAATGCTTGAGTACCAGAGGGCATAATTTGAGATTGAGGGGTGGTAGATTCAAGAGTAATGTTAGGAAATTAATCTTTACGGAGAGGGTGGTTGATGTGTGGAATGCGCTCCCGAGGGAGGTGGTGGAGAAGAAAACGGTGACAGAGTTCAAACAAGCGTGGGATGAACACAGAGGAACTCTAATTAGAAAATCATGGGTATACATTGAAGGAACTAAGGCCAGCACTGGGTAGGTTTGCATGGCCTGTGTCCTGTGTATGGACATTCAATCGAGGACTAGCTGGGGAGGGCTTCGATGGCTGTGATGGTTAAGATGGGCTGGAGTGAGCTTTGACAGAGACTCCAGTAGATGAAACCTAAGCACACTACCAGGCAGGGCTCTGGGTTTCTGGCTCAGAAATAGCTAAGAAAAAGGACCATTTCAATTAAATAATTTATGGAGCATGTATGGTTGGGCAGTCTGGATGGACCACTTGGGTCTTTCTCTGCCATCATTTACTATGTTACCTGAATGTAAATCACTGAGACAACCTCCATTGATAGACGGTATATAAATAACTAATAAATGGAGGGGACCCTGGTGGGTTGGTTTCTCTGGGTCTTCGTGAAGGAAGACGCGAGTGACCTGACTGTTCCTGCTCTTTGTCTTGTTAATTGTGATTGGTATGCTGTTGTACTGCTTGATTTTGTAACTCTGAAAAATTAATAAAAATAATTGCAAAAAAAATAAAAAACAATGCAGAGAACGAGATTAAGGTAGGGACTCTGAGCCCAACCCAAAAATATTTAGCTTCTATGTCAGCAAATAAGAATTAGGTGTGGTCCGTCCATATATGACTGTATACCGTGTTGTTACAGATGTGCAAAGCTAGTGCTAGAAGTCACAGCTGCCCCTCTGAACCCAGAGCAGCTCAGACGGCAATGACATCCAACTGGCAGGCCCAGAAGAGGGGTGGGAGGGCATTTGGGTTTTCAGGAAGGGCGATTGTTCTTGGAGAGGGGGGCGCTCTTAGGGCTGGAGGGTTTTGATGGGCTTTGGGAGTACATGCTCGGAGGGGAGGGGGTTCAGGAAGTGAGGATGCTGTTGGAGGGCTCACACTGGGGGAATTGAGGGAAAGACTTTGTTGTAGGAGCTTTGTTGACCATGATTACAAATACAGTCAGTTTTGATTAAAAACATTTGCAAACAAACCAATAAAAATACAATTAAAGATTTTGATCAAACAGTAGCTATACCTCCACCCTCCCTTCACCCTTGAAGTTTCTGTTTTTGAAAAATGCTACCTTCTGGCACTTTATTAAAGTCTACTAGGTATTTGAACATTGATATTCTGTTCTCCCTTCTTATGAGAGCAATTTTGCACCAATTCTTAAAAGGAAAAACATGTAAACAATTATTTGAAAATGACCTAAAAGGAGGGGTGTCAAAGTCCCTCCTCGAGGGCCGCAATCCAGTCGGGTTTTTAGGATTTCCCCAATGAATATGCATGAGATCTATTAGCATACAATGAAAGCAGTACATGCAAATAGATCTCATGCATATTCATTAGGGAAATCCTGAAAACCTGACTGGATTGTGGCCCTCGAGGGACTTTGACACCTGTGACCTCAAGAAAGAATTCCTACACACATTTATGAATAGTTTTAAATGCAGCTACTTTTCCTGTACAAGACCACAAAAGCATGTATGGCCCCTCTCCCTCTCAAAAACCATCTCCACTCAATATAGGCGTGAAATTCTTAAAAGCCCTTTTTACTCAGGCCACTTTCTTTATAGAAGGCTTATAATGCAAAATATTACACTAATGCAGGTGTTCTCATCCAGTCCAGTCAGGGTTTCAGGATATCCACAAGATAGAATGGAGGTAATGCAAGCAAATCCCTTGGATGCATATTCACTGTGGATATCCTGAAAATCTGACTGGCTGGGTGCGTCCTGAAGACTGGGTTGAGAAGCCCCATTTTGACGGTCCTCCTCCAAATCACCTTCAATTTAGCAAGAGAGGTCACATCGGGTTCATATACTGCATGGCATACCCCTAATTGTTATGCATGCTGCCTAGCAGAGATCAACCCACTGTGTCCTTGCTAAGGTCACTTATCTCCCTCCATGCTAAGCAGGAGGAATGCGGGTGGGGGAAACCCATCCATCCACTGATGATTCCTCTGTGCTGCTGGGCTACAATTTCAAAACTCATGGATGGCTCATTCTGGTGCCGAGCTCAATAATTTATGGACTAGCTTTCTGGCCGATTCATGATGTAAGCCAGACCCCATTTCCTTTAGGAAGAAGCAAAGTCTTTTGCACTGTAGATCAAAGGAGAAACAAACAAAAGCAAACCACAAAATAAAACAGAAAAAAAACAACCCAACAACTTTTCTCCACTGCAGGCTGCGGGGCAGGCTTTCTTCTTTCTAATGACAGGAGGATTCTGTGATATTGCTCTGTTTTTACATCACCAATCATGCACCTGCGTTCTATTTCCTGTTGCTGGCGCAGCTATGCACACCTAGGGAAGCAGCAGGTCCAACGGAGGAGTTGGAAAGCGGGTGGGCGAGGGAGCAGGAGGCAGAAAGGGAGAGACTAAGCAATATTGAATAATGGGGGAGGGGGAAGAGATGTTGGAGGGAAGGAGAGGGGGGATGACACAGACCCAGGGAGGCAACTGAGCAGATGAGTGACAAGAAGGGGAAGGTTGCAGTTATGGCAATTAGTTGTATAAAAACAAAAAAATTAACACACACATTAAAATTTCAACATGTTAAAAGCCCACCTATTCGCGAGTACTTTCGACTCCTAACTCCTCTCACCTTGGGTCCTGCATCCCCCAACCCTATATGTCATGTCTGTCTGTCCAAGTTAGATTGTAAGCTCTTCCAAGCAGGGACCATCTATAAATATCAAATGTACAGTGCTGTGTACGCCTTTCAGTACTATATAAGTGAAAAGTAGTAGTTAAACGTGTAGCTTTTAACTTATAGGACAGCGTGTCTTAGCTACTGATATTGCAAGTACTTGTGGTGCTGGCAGAAACAGTATAAAAGTTGTTGGCAGCAGAGAGAGGCAGATTAGGAAGATGCTGAGCTGGAAAAAAGGATAAGGTGTGGAAAGTAGAAAATAACACGGGGTAAAAATCTGTCCCCATCACCTGACCACCGTCCCCTTCATCGCCCCGTCCCCTTCACCGCCCCGTCCCTGCAGCATCCACCCTTCCCTCTCGCCACCTCACCGCCCTTCAGCGGCCCGAGAATCTCCCTCCCTCCCCCTTACCTTCGTGGCACGGCATAACCGAAGCTGCGTCAGAGGAGAAGCTTCCGCCTCCACACACGCGACAGCAGGCAGGCAGGCTTCGCCGGCTTCAGTAAGTTTTTTACGAAAGTGCCGTGAAGGTAAGGGGGAGGGAGACAGAGTTGGCTATAGGTAGGGAGGGAGGGTGACCGCGCGCCTTCCCTCCCTTAACTGTGGGGATAAGGCCATTCACTGCTCCACAGGGCGGTGGATGGCCTTGTCCCGTTTGGAGACGGGAGTGATTCCTGGGGACTGGAGGAGAGCGGATGTGGTCCCTATTCATAAAAGTGGTCACAGGGATGAAGCAGGAAACTACAGGCCGGTGAGCCTCATAGGAGGCTGTTGAACAAACTTGAAGGGCTGAAGTTAGGACCCAAAGTGGTGAACTGGGTCAGAAACTGGCTATCGGACAGACGCCAGAGGGTGGTGGTTAATGGAAGTCGCTCGAAGGAAGGAAAGGTGACTAGTGGAGTCCCTCAGGGTTCGGTGCTGGGGCCAATCCTGTTCAATATGTATGTAAGTGACATTGCTGAAGGGCTAGAAGGAAAAGTGTGCCTTTTTGCAGATGATACCAAGATTTGTAACAGAGTAGACACCGAAGAGGGAGTGGAAAATATGAAAAAGGATCTGCAAAAGTTAGAGGAATGGTCTAATGCCTGGCAACTAAAATTCAATGCAAAGAAATGCAGAGTAATGCATTTGGGGATTAATAATAGGAAGGAACCGTATATGCTGGGAGGAGAGAAGCTGATATGCACGGACGGAGAGAGGGACCTTGGGGTGATAGTGTCCGAAGATCTAAAGGTGAAAAAACAGTGTGATAAGGCAGTGGCTGCTGCCAGAAGGATTCTGGGCTGTATAAAGAGAGGCGTAGTCAGTAGAAGGAAGAAGGTGTTGATGCCCCTGTACAGGTCATTGGTGAGGCCCCACTTGGAGTATTGTGTTCAGTTTTGGAGACCGTATCTGGCGAAAGACGTAAGAAGACTTGAGGCGGTCCAGAGGAGGGCGACGAAAATGATAGGAGGCTTGCGCCAGAAGACGTATGAGGAGAGACTGGAAGACCTGAATATGTATACCCTAGAGGAAAGGAGAGACAGGGGAGATATGATTCAGACGTTCAAATACTTAAAGGGTATTAACGTAGAACAAAATCTTTTCCAGAGAAAGGAAAATGGTAAAACCAGAGGACATAATTTGAGGTTGAGGGGTGGTAGATTCAGGGGCAATGTTAGGAAATTCTACTTTACGGAGAGGGTGGTGGATGCCTGGAATGCGCTCCCGAGAGAGGTGGTGGAGAGTAAAACTGTGACTGAGTTCAAAGAAGCGTGGGATGAACACAGAGGATTTAGAATCAGAAAATAATATTAAATATTGAACTAGGCCAGTAACTGGGCAGACTTGCACGGTCTGTGTCTGTGTATGGCCGTTTGGTGGAGGATGGGCTGGGGAGGGCTTCAATGGCTGGGAGGGTGTAGATGGGCTGGAGTGGGTCTTGACGGAGATTTTGGCAGTTGGAACTCAGGCACAGTACCGGGTAGAGCTTTGGATTCTCGCCCAGAAATAGCTAAGAAGGAAAAAAAAAAAAAAAATTTAAATTGAATCAGGTTGGGCAGACTGGATGGACCATTCGGGTCTTTATCTGCCGTCATCTACTATGTTACTATGAGCCTCACTTCAGTTGTTGGAAAAATAATGGAAGTGTTGCTGAAAGAAAAGATAGTGTATTTCCTTGAATCTAATGGGTTACAGGATCCGAGGCAACATGGCTTTACAAAAGGTAAATCGTGCCAAACGAACCTGATTGAATTTTTTGATTGGGTGACCAGAGAGCTGGATCGAGGACATATGCTAGATGTAATTTACTTGGATTTCAGCAAAGTCTTTGATACAGTTCCTCATAGGAGGCTGTTGAACAAACTTGAAGGGCTGAAGTTAGGACCCAAAGTGGTGAACTGGGTCAGAAACTGGCTGTCGGACAGACGCCAGAGGGTGGTGGTTAATGGAAGTCGCTCGAAGGAAGGAAAGGTGACTAGTGGAGTCCCTCAGGGTTTGGTGCTGGGGCCAATCCTGTTCAATATGTTTGTGAGTGACATTGCTGAAGGGTTAGAAGGAAAAGTGTGCCTTTTTGCAGATGATACCAAGATTTATAACAGAGTAGACACCGAAGAGGGAGTGGAAAATATGAAAAAGGATCTGCAAAAGTTAGAGGAATGGTCTAATGCCTGGCAACTAAAATTCAATGCAAAGAAATGCAGAGTAATGCATTTGGGGATTAATAATAGGAAGGAACTGTATATGCTGGGAGTAGAGAAGCTGATATGCACGGACGGGGAGAGGGACCTTGGGGTGATAGTGTCCGAAGATCTAAAGGCGAAAAAACAGTGTGACAAGGCAGTGGTTGCTGCCAGAAGGATGCTGGGCTGTATAAAAAGAGGCGTAGTCAGTAGAAGGAAGAAGGTGTTGATGCCCCTGTACAGGTCATTGGTGAGGCCCCACTTGGAGTATTGTGTTCAGTTTTGGAGACTGTATCTGGCGAAAGACGTAAGAAGACTTGAGGCGGTCCAGAGGAGGGCGACGAAAATGATAGGAGGCTTGCGCCAGAAGACGTATGAGGAGAGACTGGAAGCCCTGAATATGTATACCCTAGAGGAAAGGAGAGACAGGGGAGATATGATTCAGATGTTCAAATACTTGAAGGGTATTAACGTAGAACAAAATCTTTTCCAGAGAAAGGAAAATGGTAAAACCAGAGGACATAATTTGAGGTTGAGGGGTGGTAGATTCAGGGGCAATGTTAGGAAATTCTACTTTACGGAGAGGGTGGTGGATGCCTGGAATGCGCTCCCGAGAGAGGTGGTGGAGAGTAAAACTGTGACTGAGTTCAAAGAAGCATGGGATGAACACAGAGGATTTAGAATCAGAAAATAATATAAAATATTGCACTAAGGCCGGTACTGGGCAGACTTGTACGGTCTGTGTCTGTGTATGGCCGTTTGGTGGAGGATGGGCTGGGGAGGGCTTCAATGGCTGGGAGGGTGTAGATGGGCTGGAGTAAGTCTTAACAGAGATTTTGGCAGTTGGAACCCAAGCACAGTACCGGGTAAAGCTTTGGATTCTCGCCCAGAAATAGCTAAGAAGAAAAAATTTAAAAATTTAAATTGAATCAGGTTGGGCAGACTGGATGGACCATTCGTGTCTTTATCTGCCGTCATCTACTATGTTACTATGTCCCTGTGCCCGCAGTGAGCACTTTTTCCCCCCCTCACCGTTTTGGCGGGTTACCCGTGGGTAACTGCCACCGTGTCATTCTCTAGTGGAGACAATGAAGAGCAGTAGGACTAGAAAAGCGGTGATGCTGAAAAGATATTGCACACGAATGTGTAAGCGATGTAACGTTTGCTGCAAACGGTTGTAAATATTGGCACTTAAAACTGCAACTTCAGTAGATAAGTTTAAGGAAAACTTAAAGACTTATCTTTTTTCTGTGAGGATCTTGGAAGACAAAAGAATAGTTTCGATTTTTATTTTTTAAAAAATTTATTTTTTGATTTGTGTCTTACATTATGTGTTGATTTTATGTTTTGCATTATGCGTTGATTATTTTTTGTACATTGTGTATTTTAATTAGGTTTGAGATTGTAAGCCATCACAAGTTCACAAACAACCTCATGTGCTGCGCTGAATACTTTGCCATGATTTCACCATGATACGACTCAAAGAAATAAATGTTGGCAAAGGGAAAGGCCTCAGAAGGCACAGGATGAAAACGCTGCACTACGGCTCAGAGAGAGAGAGAGAGAGAGAGAGAGAGAGAGAGAGAGAGAGAGAGAGAGAGAGAGCTGCCTTGAAGGTTTTCTCTATGGCGGGACAGAAATTTTTAAATAAACTTGGAAACCTGGAGAGGGGCGAGTCAGAAAGAAGTGAGATGGAAACAGGACACCAGAGGGGAGTCGTCCCCCCCACTCCCCCCAAGACTGCTCCCTTGAATAACCTGCAGTCAAAGCAACTGTCAAAAAGAAACCTACAGGCACGATCTACAGATATCATGAACTTGGACTGGGAAAAAAAACCACACAAAAGACAAAATGAAGTCTTACAATTGTTCTCCGTTTACAAGCTGCTGTTAATTTATGTGGCAGTGAAACAGGCTTTTCCTCAGCTCTCCTGTGGATCTCTATATTTAATCATATGATGGTATTCAAAATGAAATGCGTCTCCTTTGCTTTGGCTGCAATTACTCCCTTCAAAGCAAAGTCACACTCCCCCCACCAAGCAGAAAAAGGGAAACGGGGGAGGCTAAACATTAGTGGGAAGGAGTGCTCGGTTCTTGCTAAATTCAGCTGCCAGCCAACAGGCACTTGCTAAGAATCCACCACCTTCAGAATCCACCACCACATGCAAAAGACTTAAAGAAAGCAAAACCACCGAGGGAAATCAGCTCTCCCCACTCAGGCAGACAACTAGGGGGGTCACCAATCACCACAGACACTATTATCGAGAGAGCGAAAGATTCATGATCTAAATTTGCAAAAGCTCACACACAGAGCATTGAACACTTCCCAGTTTTCTGTATGTCCCTGCCATTGCCCAAAGGCTCAGGGCTACTGCGAGGTGGTGGGTGGACACTTCAATTTGAAAGCTATATTTGAGAGGCATGAGTTAATTCTGCCATCTGCTGCTGCAAATTCCCCAAATATCTCCAGTCAGTTCATGAAGCTGACATGTTCCCACTCTATTAACTGGCTCACAGAAAAAGGCTCTCCACCCACCGAGAAGAATCTCACGATTTTGACCATCTTGAGGTGAGAAATTTGCAGCACAGAAAGGTAGAGGATGGTGAGAGACGCTTCTGCCAACCAACCAGCTAGACCAAGGCCTGGATGCACTAAACCAGACATGTCAAAATCTGGCCCGTGGGGTAGTAAAATATGGCCTGCCAAACAATTCCTGCCGTCGCCAAGATTTGGCCTGCTGCTCTTTCCTTCCCTCCCTCCATCAGGTGCAGCGCAGCTCCGCCAAAGTTAAAAGGAGCCGCGTCAAAATCGGAGCCCTGCCGCTGCTGTAGCACGTTCCCTCTGCCACGGTCCCGTACGTCAGAGGAGGGGCGGGACCGCAGCAGAGGGAACATGCTACGGCGGTGGCAAGGCTCCGATTTCGGCACGGCTCTTTTTAACATTGGCGGGCAGAGGGGAGGGTTATCGCTTAGCTCTTTATGCCAATTCGGTTGATCAGTATGTATTTTGATTTCCCTAAGAAATGCAAAATCCTATTTCAAAGTATATAGTGGGGTAAACCCAAACTTGCTTTATTTGGCTTGCTGAAATGGAGCCCCCAACAACCCCCAAAAGAAACAGATGGGTTTGTTATACCGCTCCAGGTCAGATCTTTGCTGGTTTCTGAATGCACAGCCCTCTGCTCTCTTGTATTCAAACACAGCACTAAGACTCATCTACTCATTGAAGAAACATGACCACATTACAGAAGCATATCTCCAATCGCACTGGCTTCCGATCCCAGCAAGAATACAATTGAAATTCTACTGCCTACTATTTAAGACTTTAAACGGAGACAGTCCAAACTACCTGAATAACCGCCTCATCCACAACACCGCAACCAGACATAGGAAAATTCACACCCCATTCTCATACCCCCCAATTAAGGAGGTCAAACGGAAAAAAACTATACGATGGCCTCCTGGCCACTCAAGCAGCCAAACTAGACAATCAAATCGCCAATCTACTGACGGCATCCCTCGATTACGAGACTTTTAGAAAAGAAATAAAGACCATACTCTTCAAGAAAACTCTGAAAAAAGAAATAATACCGCAAGTCTCAAACTCCACCTCTCACTAAAGCCAACTACCCCAAACAAATTACTCCTTTTGAAAATGACCAATTTATTATTTTTTTTTGTAAGTTCTTGTTGTAATACATCTTGGATAATTCTTTTGTAATCCGCCTTGAACTGCAAGGTAATGGCGGAATAGAAATCCCTAATGTAATGTAATGTTATCTTTTAAGCTTGGGGGTGGCCATTGCTTCCGCCATCAATAATGGATACTAAAAACGGGGTAGTTTTTGAAAAAATAATTCTAACATTCTCTTCTTTTTTTTATATCCTAAAAGAGAGAGGAAAAGTCTTTATTTATTTTGTTTACATCACAGCGTGGTGTTGGGGAGGTTGTAATCCTATACTTCTACTAAGACTAAGGGGTCCTTTTATTAAGATGCGCATTTAGAACGTACTAAATCAGTTAGTGTATCTTAGTAAAAGGACCCCTAAGTATCTTAATAAAAAATTTGGCCCGCGATAGCCTATGTTTTAGATTTCGGCCCCTTATGTGATTGAGTTTGACACCCCTGCACTAAACAATCCGATCGTGTACCGATGGTCGCTAAATCGGTTTGACTGGTTTAGTGACCGCGATGTTTAAAACGGCTCACCGCGTGGTTTTCTGTGCACTCGTACATTCTCAGACTCTGGCATGCAAACGACCTCATTACTATTAAAATGAAGTCCTTAATATTAAAACAAGCCGTCCGTTTGATGGCCTAACATTGCAATGCCATAGGCAGATCGATAGCACACACACAACATCTGTGCCATTTTAAAAAAAAGAAAAAAAAAAGAAAATAGTCCTAAACAGCTGAGTGGAAGGAGGCTGCTTTGGGGCTTCAACTGACCAAATCTGTCGACCCGATGTTCAAAATGGCTCACCGCGGGGTTTTCTGTGCGTTCATACATTCCCCAACTCTGGCATGCAAATGATCTCATTACTATTAAAATGAGGTCATTACTATTAAAACGAGCCATCCGTTTGATGGCCTAACATTGCAACGCCATAGGCAGATCGCTAACACACGCACATCTGTGCCATTAAAAAAAAAAAATAGTCTCAAACGGCTGAGTGGCAGGAGTCTGCTTTGGGGCTTCCTCTGCCGCTCAGCTGTTCTAAGCGAGCGATCGGATGGGATTACAAATGCCCTCCACAAAATTCATTTGCACGAGAAGCTGTATGATCATCGACTGCTGTTTAGAAATCGACCAAAAATAAAATTAGTCCACAGCGACCTGCATGGTTTTAATGGCTGTTTTTAGTGCATCTGGCTCCAACTCCATTAGCTCAGCTGGACATGGCAATTTCATGTCTTAAGGCAGGGGTGTCAAAGTCTCTCCTCGAGGGCCGCAATCCAGTCAGGTTTTCAGGATTTCCCCAATGAATATGCATAAACTAACCTAAAGCCTAACTTTGGGGTTTTTTTTCCCAGTTAATTAAATAGCTGCCTATAGGGTCATTCGGACCGGTCACGTGTGCGCTACCACACTCTTATCAAGCATAGGAGCTAAGGAAAAGTATACGGAAATTATGGCTGCTTCTTCACTTTCATCCCCGACTAGTGGAAATGCCCAGGTTTGCCTACACTAGGGGTAGGAATTTGAAGGAATTGTTTTCTAGTCCCGCAGTGACAGTGAGTGGGGCTGCAATACAACTAAACTAAACTAAACTAAACCTTGGGTTTATATACCGCACCATCTCCACGAATGCGGAGCTCGGCACGGTTTACAGGAAGAAAGATGAGAGAGGAACTACAGTGGAGAGATTAAAGAGTTAGGTGTAAAGGGGGAAGATGAGAGGCCTAAGAGGGGGAAGTGTTACAGTTTTGAGAATAGCCAGGTTTTTAGGTGTTTACATCTCCTGTAAACTGCTCTGAACTTTCTGATATTCTGTAACTTCACTGTATATGTACAGTCTCTTCCCCTGTAAACCGCTCTGAACTGTTTTGTGGTATTGCGGTATACAAAAATAAAGTTATTATTATTATTATTATTATAATAATAACAAATCACAAGCAACACAATCAACTGAACAAAACAGTCTGTATATTTTGTCTACTATTTACAGAGCTTCAACCCTGAATCCCCCTTTCCCCCAATCCTAATGAAACACCCATTCAATCCCGTCAACAGCAGCATAGAATTAAGCAAGGTATAAGTAATAGCAGAAAGCTAAGTCTGACAGCAGGAACACCGGTGGCCTAGTGTAACACAGCTCTCGAGTCCCGTCCTCCTGCTCCCCGCCACCCACCCGTCTGAACAGTTGTGTTATATGTAATCTTATATCTCACCAAACCCTCGCAAGAAGGAGTTCTAGGAGGGTTACAAGCAACCTTATCGCTACATAAAATGTAAAATAAAATCAGATTACTCTGTCCTGGCCATTGTGGGCAACCAGTGCAGAGGACACACAACCAAGTGAGACACTGCAGGCCATGCAGCTGGTAAAATGAGGAAACTATACCAGTTACACTGGTCAGCATGATTTAAGGAGAAAGCCTGGGAATGAGAGACAGAATGGGAATGGGATGATGGGGGTACGAAAGTGGCCAGAGTTAAAGGGATGGGGAAGTTCAGTTTGAGCCTAGAGGGAACTGAAAGATAAAGCTCTAATAGAGAGAAAAATCAAAACCTGGTGTGGAGAAAGCTGTAGAGAGGACAAGCGCAATGTCGTATCTAGGGTATGTGACACCCAGGGCCAATAATTTTTAATACCCTCTTCCCCCAATATAAAAAGGGATCAGAGGAGCACTCCTAGGAGCTGCACCGGGGGGTAGATGCCCCGCTCCCCCCCCCCCTTGGTACACTACTGCCTGAGGAAGGGAAATTTGGTCTCTAAAAGTTAGTAAACATATTAGTCCAATAAAAAGATTACCTCATTTCCATACAGCTACAATACAATTTTATTCTAAAGCAACAAAAATATATTTTCTACCTTTTGTCAGTTATTTAAGTATTTATATACCACTTAAAGCCTAAGTGGTTTACATTCAGGTACTCAAAACATTTTCCCTATCTGTCCTAGTGGGCAATGGGCGATTAGGTGACTTGCCCAGGGTCACAAGGAGCAGCATGGGATATGAACCCACAAGCTCAGGGTGCTGATCTCTGGTTTCTGCTTTCTTCATCATCTCTTCACTCTCCATTCCATCCAGCAGCCACCCTCTTTCTCTGTCACTTCCATTTTTCTCTTTCTGTCTACACTCCTTCCCCCATGTTCTGGCATCTCTCTCTTTCCCTTTCCTTCCCAACTCATCCCATGGTCTGGCATCTGCTTCCCTTCCCCCAGGCCCTGGGATCTTTTATTGTAAACCGCTTAGATTTACCTTTGGTTTTATATTTGCAGTATATTAAATAAATTGAACTTGATCTCTTTCCTCCCATCTCTCCCCCCATGCTCTGACATCTCCTTTACTTGCTGCCCTTCCCTCCTTCCTGATGGTCTGGCATTTCAGTTGCCTTCCCTTCCCTCACCCCATGCCCTAGCAACTTTCTCCTCTCCTTCCCTTCTATGATCTGATCTCCTTTACCTTTCCCTCCCTCCTTTCTCCCTGGTCTAGCATCTGTCACCCTTCCTTATTTCCCCCCTCCCCCATGCACTGGCATCTCTTCCTCCCCCCTCCATGGCCTGGCATCTCCTTTCCCTCCCCATGGTCTGGCATCTCTCTTTTATCATCTCTCCCTTCCCTGGTCTTTCTTCTCCCTTCCTCCCTTCTCCACAATCAGATGCAGTATTTCTCGCCCTCTCCCCTCCCTTTGTCACCCTGCAGTCGCCAGCGCAATGTTCACAATTTGCTGCCCTTGTCAGAGTTGGGCCTTCCTCTCTGCCGGGTCCTGCCTTCACGGAAACAGAAAGTAGGCAGGACCCGGCAGAGAGGAAGGCCAAATGCTGACAAGAGCAGAAAATTGTGAACGCTGCTGCTGGGAAGAATTTCTTGACACCGGTGTCGGCCCCTGGAGGAGTCGTTGGAGCACCCCTTTATGGGCTGCATCTGGGGCGGGCGGCCCCCTCCGCCTCCCCTTTGGTACACCACTGGGCAAGGGAGCATGACTGGTTGCTCAAATCAGAGGAAGCTAAGCCAGGATGTATGATGGAGAAATTCTGCATTTTGAATATAAATTACACTTTGAATAATTAAATCTGGAAATCCAGAAAATGTGGACAGGACGTATGCACAATATGGCAAACGTGTGCAGAATTCTTCCCAAAGTATCCTATGTACAGTGATGGGCCAATATTTGATTGCCCAGGTCAGCAATTTTTTAACTGCTGAACATGGTATTTATATGTATTATGTATAACCAACGCTGTTATGCCAGATAGAAAGTGGTACTGATATACATAGACAGTAGACTGCTACTGGCCCTGCAGACAAGCAGCGACATTCAGCTGCTCTCTTAATAGTTATGCTTTTAGGCTAGGATAGGCTTTAATGTTCTAAATTACATTGTAAAGCCACACAAATAGCAACTAAATATAATAGACTACCCATAGAGTCAGGTGAAACACCCAGACATCATTCTAGCACTACCCGATTAGAGACCGAAGTTAAGAATTTTTAAAGCCACTATTTATATACTGTAATGCCTCTGAAAAACTGACAGAGAGGACACTTATATAATGGCTGCTGCAAAACAGATTAGTGCTTCTGAAAAAGCAGGCTGGGAATATGCAACAAGCAGCAGCAAGATTGGATAAAATCTACTGATGTGTCTTATTGATGGTTTTAATTTGGTCAAGAAAAGGTTGAAGGCCAAATACTTTGAGTAGAACCCCTGACCTCTCTCCTGCAGAGAAACAGGTTCTATCATATTTAGCTGGAGAATGGCCAAGAGTAAAAAACAAAAGGAATTGACCCCAAAATATCCACAAAGAAGAATATCCAGAGAAAACAAAAAAAAACTCTGTAGAGTGACGATGTTCCTAAATGGACTTTATTTGAAAGTGTCAAAGTTCCAAAGGTCCACTGAAATCATCCACATAAAATAATTCCATCCACATAAAAGTAAATCATCCACATAAGAGCCTTAAAGGACCTAGTCCGCTAGGGATACAGGACCCAACATGGTCCGCGTTTCGACAAAAAGTCTTCTTCAGGGGTCCCTGGGGGTCCTATAAAGGTGAATACGTGGAAAACAATTGTGTGGTGAGCCGGAAGTGAGACACTGCTTGCATTTGCAATGGAAAAGGCCTTTAAGGCTCTTATGTGGACGATTTACTTTTATGTGGATGGAATTATTTTATGTGGATGATTTCAGTGTACCTTTGGAACTTTGACACTTTCAAATAAAGTCCATTTAGGAACATCGTCACTCCACAGAGGTTTTTTGGGTTTGTTTGTTTTTTTGAATGGCCAAGAGTTCCACATAGACTGCAGAATCCAGGCAAGAGTCTCGGGCCCAGTGAAAAGCACAGTTACTTACCGTAACAGGTGTTATCCAGGGACAGCAGGCAGATATTCTTAACACATGGGTGACGTCACCGACGGAGCCCTCGGTACGGACCTTTTTAACTAGAAGTTTCTAGTTGGCCGCACCGCGCGTGCGCGAGTGCCTTCCCGCCCGACGGAGGAGTGCGTGGTCCCCAGTTAGTATAAGCCAGCTAAGAAGCCAACCCGGGGAGGTGGGTGGGACGTAAGAATATCTGCCTGCTGTCCCTGGATAACACCTGTTACGGTAAGTAACTGTGCTTTATCCCAGGACAAGCAGGCAGCATATTCTTAACACATGGGTGACCTCCAAGCTAACAAAGAGGGAGGTGGGATGGTTGGCCATTAGGAAAATAAATTTTGTAACACAGATTGGCCGAAGTGGCCATCCCGTCTGGAGAACGCATCCAGACAGTAGTGAGTAGTGAACGTGTGAACTGAGGACCAAGTGGCCGCCTTGCAGATTTCCTCGATGGGCGTGGAGCGGAGGAAAGCTACAGAAGCAGCCATAGCTCTGACTCTGTGGGCCGTGACCGTTCCTTCCAGTGAGAGACCGGCCCGAGCGTAGCAGAAAGCAATACAGGCAGCAAGCCAATTTGAAAGTGTCCGTTTGGAGACAGGACGACCCAAACGGTTGGGGTCGAAAGACAAAAAGAGCTGAGGGGCTGTTCGGTGAGCTCTGGTACGATCAAGATAGTAAGCAAGGGCACGCTTACAATCCAGCGTGTGCAACGTCTGTTCCCCAGGATGCGAGTGAGGCTTAGGGAAGAAGACGGGCAGCACAATGGACTGGTTGAGGTGAAAAGCTGAGACCACCTTGGGAAGGAATTTAGGGTGGGTACGCAGGACAACCTTGTCATGGTGAAAAACAGTGAAAGGTGGGTCGGCAACCAGTGCATGCAGTTCGCTAACCCTCCTGGCAGAGGTGATGGCAATTAGGAAAAGCACCTTCCAGGTTAGAAGCCTGAGAGAAGTTGTGGCAAGAGGCTCAAACGGAGGTTTCATAAGAGCTGAGAGAACCACATTCAGGTCCCAGACGACAGGAGGAGGCTTGAGAGGCGGTTTGATGTTGAAGAGGCCTCTCATGAATCTGGAAACCAGAGGATGAGCCGTGAGAGGTTTTCCGAAAACAGGCTCATGGAACGCAGTGATGGCGCTGAGGTGGACTCTGATGGAGGTAGTTTTGAGGCCAGCGTTGGACAGAGAGAGCAAATATTCCAAGACAGTTTCCACCGCTAAGGAGGTGGGTTCCTGACGATGCCGGAGACACCAGGAGGAAAATCTGGTCCACTTCTGATGGTAACATTGGAGAGTGGCCGGTTTCCTGGACGCGTCCAAAATGAGGCGGACCGGTTGAGATAGGTTCTCCGGAGAGGTCAGCCCGAGAGAAACCAAGCTGTCAGGTGGAGCGAAGACAGATTGGGATGTAGCAGAGACTGATGCTGTTGCGTAAGTAGAGTAGGAAAGACAGGAAGAGGAATGGGCTCCCTGGAGCTGAGTTGAAGCAGGAGGGAGAACCAGTGTTGGCGAGGCCACCGAGGTGCGATGAGAATCATGGTGGCGTTGTCCTTGCGGAGTTTGGACAAAGTCCGCAACATCAGAGGAAGTGGAGGGAAGGCATACAGGAACCGATCCCTCCAATCGAGCAGGAATGCATCCGGGGCCAGACGGTGAGGAGAGAAGAGTCTGGAGCAGAATAGGGGCAGCTGATGATTGTGAGGAGCTGCAAAGAGGTCCACCTGCGGAGTGCCCCATCGAGCAAAGACGGAGAGCAGAGTCGGGGGGTCCAACGTCCACTCGTGGGGTTGAAGGATGCGACTGAGATTGTCGGCCAGAGAGTTCTGTTCGCCCTGGATATAGACCGCCCTGAGAAAGAGATTGCGGTCCGTGGCCCAGGTCCAGATGCGCAGAGCCTCCAAACAGAGGGGGCGAGATCCGGTGCCGCCTTGCTTGTTTATGTAGTACATGGCGACTTGATTGTCCGTGCAGAGGAGGAGGACTTGAGGGCAGAGGAGATGCTGGAACGCCTTGAGGGCGTAGAACATGGCTCTGAGTTCCAGGAAATTGATGTGATGACGACGCTCCTGTGGGGTCCAAAGTCCCTGGGTGCGCAGATCTCCTAGGTGAGCTCCCCACGCATAGGGGGACGCATCCGTGGTGATGATCATAGAGTGAGGGGGTAGATGAAAAAGTAGACCCCTGGAAAGATTTGAGGAGTTCAACCACCATTGGAGAGATTGCTGAAGAGATGATGTCACAGAGATGGGATGAGAAAGAAGATCCGTAGTCTGAGACCACTGGTTGGCGAGAGTCCACTGAGGCGTGCGAAGGTGGAGACGTGCCAGAGGAAGGACATGCACCGTCGAGGCCATGTGACCCAGGAGGACCATCATCTGTCGGGCAGGAATGGAGGGATGCATGAGCACCTGACGACAGAGGTGGAGCAGGGTCCGCTGACGATCGGAGGGGAGAAAAGCCCTCATTAGTGTGGTGTCCAGAACTGCTCCAATGAATTGAAGTCGCTGGGTGGGAAGCAGATGCGACTTGGGGTAGTTGATCTCGAACCCCAGGAGGTGGAGGAGAGAGATGGTGTGATGAGTAGCCTGTAGCACAAGTTGAGATGTAGGTGCTTTTACCAACCAATCGTCCAAATAGGGGAACACCTGGAGGTTGTGAGACCTGAGGAAGGCCGCTACCACTATAAGGCACTTGGTGAAGACCCTGGGTGAGGAAGCGAGGCCGAACGGTAGCACCTTGTACTGATAGTGATGGTGCAACACCTGGAACCGCAGGTAGCGGCGAGAAGTTTGATTGATGGAGATGTGAGTGTAGGCCTCTTTGAGGTCCAGGGAACATAGCCAGTCGTGTTGAGAAAGAAGAGGGTAGAGCGTGGCAAGGGAGAGCATTCTGAACTTCTCCTTGACCAGACACTTGTTGAGGTCCCTGAGATCGAGAATGGGACGGAGGTCTCCCGTCTTTTTGGGTACCAGGAAGTAGCGGGAGTAGAATCCCTGCCCCCTTTGATCTGGAGGTACTTCTTCGATGGCATTGAGAAGGAGGAGGGATTGAACCTCCCTCAGGAGGAGGGGGGTTTGAGATGAGTTTGAAGCAGACTCTACGGGAAGGTTGTCCGGAGGTAGAGTCTGGAAGTTGAGAGAGTAGCCGTGGCGGATGATGTTGAGGACCCACTGGTCCGATGTAATGATTTCCCAACGGCTGGAGAAAATGGTGAGACGACCTCCGATGGGTTGTGGAAGAGGTAGCAAGGGTGGATGACTGGCTATGCCCTGGAGAGAAGAGTCAAAAGGGCTGAGTTTGTTTAGTAGGCTGAGGAGGCTTAGAGGGCTGAGAGGCCTGAGACCGAGCCTGAGCGTGATGTTGTTGTTGACGGGGCCGCCTAGATTGCTGGGGAGGCGGATTGAGTGGCCTGGCTGAGAACCTCCGTTGATAAGATGTTTGTGGCCGATAAGGTCGGGTAGGCGGTGCCTTCTTTTTCGGCTTGATCAGGGTGTCCCACCTGGTCTCATGGGCAGAGAGTTTCTGGGTGGTGGAATCCAGTGACTCTCCAAAAAGCTCATCCCCGAGACAGGGGGCGTTGGCCAGACGGTCCTGGTGGTTGATGTCCAGGTCGGAGACTCTGAGCCAGGCCAAGCGACGCATGGCTACAGCCATGGCAGAGGCCCGAGAGGTGAGCTCGAAGGAGTCGTATATCGAGCGGACCATATACTTGCGCATTTGGAGAAGGCCAGAGATGTGCTGTTGGAATAGCGGGACCTTGCGCTCAGGTAGGTACTTCTGGAGGGCAGACAGCTGTTGGACCAAGTGTTTGAGATAGAAGGAAAAATGGAAGGAATAGTTGTTTGCCCTGTTGGCAAGCATGGCATTTTGGTAAAGCCTCTTGCCAAACTTGTCCATGGTCTTACCTTCTCTGCCAGGAGGGGTAGAGGCATAGACACTGGAGCCCTGAGTCTTTTTTAAGGTGGATTCCACCAGAAGGGACTCATGGGGCAATTGAGATTTGTCGAATCCAGGAATAGGGATGACACGGTAAAGGTTGTCCAGTTTACGGGGAGCTCCCGGTACCGTGAGGGGATTTTCCAAGTTTTTGTAGAAAGTCTCCCGTAGGATGTCATGTACGGGAAGCTTGAGGAACTCCTTAGGAGGTTGCTCAAAGTCTAAGGCTTCTAAAAAGGCTTGGGACTTTTTGGAGTCAGATTCCAGGGGAAGGGACAGAGCAGCAGACATTTCCCTCAGAAATTTAGAGAAAGAGGACTGTTCAGGTTTAGAGGTGGCATCAGGTGCCGATGGTTCCTCATCAGATGAGGAGGGATCCTCCTCGGTACCGAGAGGAGTCTCCTCCCATAAATCAGGGTCCCTGACCTCTGGTGCATGTCGGGACACCGGGGTGGAGGGCGCGGTGTGGCGAGTCTTGGACAAAGATTTACCAGAGCGCACCGAAACGGTACCAGGGGAGGACGATCGGCGTCGTTCTCGGTCCCGAGAAGAGTGCCGGGCTGCCTGGTGCCGAGGAGGATCCACTGTGGGTTGAGAATGAACCACTGGATCATCATGAAGTTGTTGGGCCGAAAGGATCGGCATCGAGGTGTTCACCGGTACCGAAGGAGTGGACACCGGGGGCTCGGTGCGGGGCTCGGGCCGGTCTGGTACCGGAAGGAGCGGTGCCAGGATAGAGGGTAGCAGTTGTTCAAGTTGTTTCTTCAACTGCTCCTGAAGCTGAGTTTGTAGAATGGCCGAGATACGGTCATCTAGGGGTGGCATCGGAACCGCTTTCTTTTTCTTCGGTTCCTTGGATGCCGCTCCACGCCCCGGCGATGAGGAGGCCGATGACGAGGCACTCACCGATATCGGGGCGGAGCGTTTACGGGACCGGTGCGATGCCGGTAGGGACGGTGTCGCCACCGTAGCAGGAGGGCGCTCGAGGGAAGAGGAAGGCTTCTTAGCCGGCTTACCTGGCGCCAGTGGCGCCGATGCGGGGTCGGTCGGTGTCGAGCTTGACGGTGCCGATTTTTGCGGTACCGCCGTTGAAGGAGATGAATCCATCGCCGACTCGGTGCCGAAGAGAAGGGTTTGCTGGATTCTTCGGTTTTTAAGAGTTCGTTTTTGCAAAGTGGCACAGCGGGTGCAGGAGTCCGCCCGATGCTCCGGACCCAGGCACTGCAAACACCAATTGTGTGGGTCAGAAACGGAGATCGGGCGTGCACACCGCTGGCACTTCTTAAAACCGACCTGCGGGGGCATGAAGGGGAAGATAGCCTCCGCAAAATCGAAGTCCGAGGCCTGTATAATGGCAACAGGCCCCGCCGGGGCAAAAACGAAAGTAATAGGAAAAAATCAAAGTTTTGTTTTTTTTTTTTTTTTTGCAATTCAAATAAAAAGAAAACCCGAAGGTAGAGGGAGAAAAATTTAGAAAAAAAGCGCGAGCGGGAAGGCAAAAAGTGATTTCAACGGCCGTTGAAAAAATACACGCGTCTTCTTCGCTCCGCGGAAACGAAGAAACTGGGGACCACGCACTCCTCCGTCGGGCGGGAAGGCACTCGCGCACGCGCGGTGCGGCCAACTAGAAACTTCTAGTTAAAAAAGGTCCGTACCGAGGGCTCCGTCGGTGACGTCACCCATGTGTTAAGAATATGCTGCCTGCTTGTCCTGGGATAATGTCTAATTCCTGGATACAAGTCTGAGATTGTGTTAAACAGTCTGTACATAATTTTTTTAGGCATGCTTCATTATAAGCTAAAGGCTGACCGAAACCAGTGGTTTTGGTTCTGACTGAGACCAGATCTGCGGCTGAAATTAGTCATTTGGTTTTGGCTGGAACCAGAACTACAACTGTAACCCCATCGTTGCCCAACCCCCCCCACCCCTCACTATCTCCTTCTTCTCTTCCTCGGCTTACCTGCTACAAACCCTGGTAGCCTAGTGGCCATCTTGGGCCAGTAGTATTCTGAGTTGCTCCTGCCCCTACTGGCTACATTGCAAGGCTGCAGCAGACATTGATGGCCATTATTTTCACAAGACTGCTGCAGCCGCAATTTTGGAATTGGGAATGGCATGAAGAGGCTTGAATCGGCTCATCGCCTAAATGTAAAATGGCAGCTGTGAGGCTGCCGCAGCCATAATTTTTACACCAGCCAGCAGGAGCAATGCAGCTCACTTCTGCCCCACTAGACCACCAGGGCTTTTAGAGGGGGAGGGGGCATGGGCATTTTCAGCTGAAATCCAAATCTGAGTTTGTGGTCAGTTTTGGTGCAGTGCATGCAATTTTATCTCATGCATATCTCATGTGGATATCTTGAAAACTGGACTAGCTAAGTGTGTCCCAAGAACTGGGTTAAGAACCCCCGCAGTAGAGTAAAAGTGTTTGTAAATGGGGGTCTTGTCATCTCTCTGTCCATCTGAGGTGAGTTTGAACTTGTGCACACAGACCTGTGCATACAGCTGAAAGTGAAAAGGAGAGCCCTCGAGTAGTACAATGGCAGAAGGAAAGTTGGGTAGAAGAAAAGAACCCCAGCTATAGAAAAACAGAATGTTACCCAGTACAAAATATTAACAACAGACAGGTGATGTGAACCACTTGTTCACTCTTTCCAAAAATGCTAGGACTAGGGGGCATGCAAAGAAGCTACTAAACTGGAGAAAATATTTCTTCACACAACGTTTAATTAAACTCTGGAATTCATTGCTGGAGAATGTGGTGAAATCAGTTAGCTTAGCAGGGTTTAAAAAAGGTTTGGATCATTTCCTAAAAGAGATGGCTTGGGGAAATCCACTGCTTATTCATAGAATAAGCAGCATAAAATCTGTCTTACTACTTGGGACCTGGGTTGGCCTTCGGTCTCTCCCAGTATGCCAGTTCTTATGATGTATAAAGTTACAAACCACCAAACCTACCACAAATCTTTTCTTTACTAACCTGCTTTGAAACAATTTTTTTCCTATATAACCTTGTGGAAACGTATTTATTTCAGAAGTATTCGTGCAATACAAATTGTTGATGATGAATTTTCTTTCTATAAATTTAATGTATTTTGTAATCTGTACTTTATATTGGGGTAAACAGTATTAGACGTCATTAGATTTTTGGGGAAGCTACGTGTATTTGAAATATAGATAGTATAACCTATCAATCATTAAATCTCTTAGATCCTAATTAGACCTACGGGCAGGTTGTAAATTTATCTTCTTTCTTTCTATGATTATTTCTGCCTTATATTTCTTTTTTCTTTTGTGTTACCCACCATATGTGTTTTTCCCTAAATGTTTCTTCTCTTCCTTTAAAGATTGTAGTTCATCCCCCTCACCTTTTGTACCAGTTATATTTTATTAGTACGTATATATTTTGTTTTAATTGTATAAAACTATTCTACGCATTGAAGTATTAGACATTGCGTGTACAACAAACCTTAATAAAACTTGAAACTTGAAATTAGATTTTATGAACAGGCCCTATCACACTGCTATCACATGGATGCCATCCCATTCACATTTGCACATTTTTAAGGACTCTCCATAGACACTGTCACACTGCTCTGTCTGTCTGAATGCTACACTAGAACAGAACGTCCTGACCCATCGTTGCCTGTTCTGCTACAACGGTAATGGATCCCCCAAGCAGAGCGCAAATTAAAACAGCAGGTGTGGGAGTCAGGACGTGGTAGGTGAGTTAGCGACAGTAGAAGTGACAGCAACAGGAGCAAGAGTGAAAACATTAAGAGACATGGCAGATGCGGAAACGAGAGAGCAAGTGTGTAAATACAAAGAAAGAGCAAATGACACAACAGACACTGGCGAAGTTCATGTTGAGACAAAACTTGAACCAAAAAAGAAGGAGGAGAAAATTAAACCACAAATTACAGTAAAAAGTGCTAACCTCCAAATTCTGCAACATCAGGACAAGGAAGATCGGCAGCAGCCATGCATGCAACCAAAACACATGGAAAAAACAAACAAACAAAAAGTCATCAATTGTCTGCATGGTGGAACCAGAAAGTACACATTTCCTTCCACAAATAATCCATGTTGCACAGGATGGGTGAACTTGTAACGTTTACATTTAGAGGCTGTCTGAATTTCGTTCTGAATTCTGCACAAAACAGGCCCAAAATTTGGGTTCAGTCAAATGTGCCTTTGCACTTTTGGTTAAAACCAAAACCATCTCAGCAGAAGACCCCTCCCAGATCAGGAACCACTCCCTCTCCTGGTGGGTAGTGAGCACAAAAGCGTCCCTACTTGCACTCCTGCACACAGCTGGCACCAGGTGACAAGAGATTCCAGGATATCCCACGGGAAGCCAATTTCACCTGTGCACAGACATGAGTGGGGATGTTCCTGTGCCCACTACCCACCAACAAAAAGGTAGGCCCAGGAAGGGGAAGGAAAGGGAGATGTGGGCTCAAGAGAAGCAGTTTCATTTTCGGCATCAGTTTCTGCTGAAACTGAGTGGACAATTTCTGTCACCGACTCAGTTTTGGCAGGGCTCTAGTTACACTAGCCCTGAACAATGAGATCTGGCATCAGAGGGTGTTCTAACTTGTATGTGTCACGCTAGCTCACTTATAGCAATCCTTTGGTGATCAGCTGTCACTACATGCCCCTTTTCTATCCTCCTCCTCCCCCCTTCTGATCTACCCCCCTCCCCCGTCTCCCTCCTCTCCCCCCTACTTCTCTCCTTGCTGTTCGCAACTCTACGGTCAATTTGATATGTAACCACTTGTAACTACTCTCTCCTTGCTGTTTGCAACTGTATGATCAATTTGATATGTAACCACTTGTAATCTCTGTCTAACTAATGTGAACCGCCTAGAACTCTTCGGGGTATGGCGGTATACAAAAATAAAGTTATTATTATTATTACAGACCAAAAGCTGTTCCTTCCAATGATAAACCTAACTGATCAGGGCTAGTCTCGGTCCTGTATGGGCCACATCGGTTCATCGCTCTTAAACTAGCCTTGATCTGTCAGGTCAGACACTTCAGGGGTCACACTAGATTTGATTAGTCAAGTCTGTCAAGCACAGGTTACATCAGCTTATCGCACTTAAGTTGACACTTATGAATCAAACTGCCAGAGGAGATCAAATCAGGCCAATCACTACACTTAGAAAATAACACTTGTGAATGTATTACCATAACTCACTTAGAACCGTACATAGGGGGAGGGGAGTGTGGTGAGTGGTTACGGCTACAGCCTCAGTCCCATGGGGTTGTGGGCTCAAACCCTTGTTGCTCCTTGTGACCCTGGGCAAGTCACTTAATCCCCCCATTGCCCCAGGTACATTAGATAGATTGAGAGGCCACCGGGACAGACAGGGAAAAATGCTTGAGTACCTGAATAAATTCATGTAGACTGTTCAAGAGCTCCCTTGGGAAAACAGTATAGAACACATTGAATAAATAGTGTGAATAGTTTCAGCCTCTGATAGCCAGAGCTGGTGTTGTGATGTCACAATGCCTCATTCCACCAATAAGAGCCAACCTCATCAGTGAGGTCACAATGGCTTGACTGTCCTATACTACATTTTGATTTCTAGAGTGGTGTAGTAGTTAGAGCTGCAGCCTCAGCCCCCTGATCAAACCCATGCTGCTCCTTGTGACCCTGGGCAAGTCACTTAATCCCCCTATTGCCCCAGGTACATTAGATAGATTGTGAGCCCACCAGGAAGGACAGGGAGAAATGCTTGAGTACCTCAACAAATTCATATAAACTGTTCTGAGGCACCCTGGGAGAACGGTATAGAAAATTGAACGAATGAATAGTGCAGGATATAAATGTAAAGATCACATTAAATATGAACCCAAAGAAGTTAACACCATAAAGCAAAGCAAACATGTTATATAAACACAATATAGAATACAATAATCAATATAAAACCATTACTAAGAATCCTCATTTTTCCTCTCACTAAGAATTAACATTAATGTTAGTAAATAGATCAAAGTTTCAGGAGCAGTTCTGCCTGCCATGGGACTCTCCCAAGCTATTTGCTTCTACCACTGATTTCTTTCCATGTGTTGCAGAGGTTTCAAACTCTACATCCCTGTGGCCTGAGAATTTGAAATTCATTTGAATACTTTTTGATTCTTCCCTTACCTTTAAGGATCAAATAAACTCTCTGGTTAAGAAATGTTTTTTCAGTTCACAAATGTTAGATTTCTTTTCCATCAACGTCATTTTTCTGTCTTGGTCCAATCTTGGCATCACAAAGATCTTGGCCTCCAAAGATTACAATTGATTCAGAATACTGCTGCGAAGCTGATTTATGGAAAAAGCAAATTCGACCACGTGACTCCTTTGCTTTTGAGCCTCCATCAGCTCCCGGTTTATCTCAGAATCCAGTTTAAACGTATATGTATTTTTATATGGTAGTCTCATTCCTCTTCTATGGAATTTCTATAGATTTTCATATGCGAGAGGCACTCAACGATTTAAACTTTCCTTCCCTTCTAGGAAAGGAATGAAAGGAGTCAAGAATTTCAGCCTTTCTCTGGCTTTTAAATTTCCCCAATTATGGAATGAACTTCCTTTAATTTTGAGGTGTCCCAGCTCTTTCCAATCTTTTCATAAATCTTTAAATTTCTATTTGCTAAACACTTTGAAAATTAATCCCCTTGTATTTTAGCATATTTTTAACTTATTGTTAACCGCGTCGAGCTTCCTCTGGTTGAAGTCCCAGTATATAAAATTAAGTTTTAGTTTAGATCCAAGGTCTGTGAACATATTTTGGATATCCTGAAACATGAACGAGCAGCTCTTTCCAGGCAGAAATCTGCATTCCCAGATCAGTTACATAAAACATAGAAAATGACGGCAGAAAAGGGCCATAGCCCATCGAGTCTGCCCACTCTATTAACCCTACCTAACTACCCTGCTAGAGATCACACACTGACGGCAACACCTTTACAATACCCTCATAGAAATATGACATGGGCATCCCACTTATACTTAAAATCAGGCACGCTCTTGGCCACGATCACCTGCTCTGGGAGCTTGTTCCAATGGTCAACCACTCTTTCTGTGAAGAAATACTTCCTGGTGTCGCCATGAAATCTCCCGCCCCTGATTTGTAGCGGATGCCCTCTTGTGGCCGAGGGTCCTTTAAGAAAGAAAATATCATCTTCCACCTCGACATGGCCAGTGATATACTTAAATGTCTCAATCATGTCTCCCCTCTCCCTACGTTCTTCGAGAGAGTATAGCCGCAATTTGTTCAGCCTTTCCTCGTATGAGAGGAAGTGGATGGGGGTGGGGGGAGTGATGGTGAACGAGGAGTGGACGGCAAATATAGCGTAAGGAGAAAATAAAGTGATGGAGAGAGGTCAGTAAACAGAGCGCTAAAATGATGAAAATGTCTAAATTTACGAAGTGCAAGAGACTTTGATGATATGGAAGAAAACCTCCCCCCTCCCCCACCAATATGAGAGTGGGCAAAAAAAAAAAAAAAAGGTCAAAAGATGAAAAAAAGAAAAACACGCAGGTTGTAATACATTGTATCTGTGAAGGAGAATCTTGCAAAATAGAACAAAAAAATCAAAAGTTAATGTTACCGTACCAGAAAGGGTTAACATCTTAAACTCTACATGAGGTGAATTTCTCAGTGTACGCAAGGCTGCGCAGGTAGACAAGGAAGACCTGAAAAGGCAAATATTCACCACAAGTTAAAGAGAACATTGGTAGCAATAGGGCAGGCTCACAAAGGGATTCCTAAATTTATGTAAAAACTCAGGACACTGGTATGTGGTTAGATGTGAGAACTTAAGCTTTTGCCTAGATACAGGAGGTTGGTGTAAAATGTATACTATTCTGTAAGTTATTGGCATAAGCATATGCCCCACCCATGTGAACATCTACCTAAAAAGGGACCGATTCTTCAGACTGGCCGGGGTAACAAGAATGAGAGGGCACTCAAGAAAACTGAAGGGAGACAGATTCAGAACAAATGCTAGGAAGTTCTTCTTCACTCAGAGGGTGGTGGATACCTGGAATGCACTTCCAGAGGAGGTGGTAGAGCAGAGTACGATTTTGGGTTTCAAAAAGGGGTTAGACAAGTTCCTTAAGGAAAAGGGGATTGAGGGGTATTGTTAGAGCAGGTCAGAATGTCTTAAATAAAGGATCAATTACAGGACGCTGACCTGGGGGGCTGCCGCGGGAGGGCACTGCTGGGCACGATGGACCTGTGGTCTGACTCGGCAGAGGCGATACTTATGTTCTTAAGTACGCTCTATGGAACCAGGTGGAGCCGGATACCTGTCACTTACAAGCATACGTGCCCATATTTAAGTCACTTACACATGTACTTAAATTAGTGCTACCCCCACCCTGAAGCGCAAAAAAAAAGCCAAGCAGAACAGATATGACGTCACGGTGCAGTCATGAAGCAAGCAAGCAGACGATCTCACTCCCACGAGGTCCTGGCATTGAGGCTGGAAAGTGTCCTCTACTCATCTGCTGTTTCTTGTGTATTAGCTGAGATATCACAGCTTGAAGTTATAGGCATCGTAATATGCACATTCCAGTCCTGGAACACTGTATCAATGCTATGAAATGGATTATTGAGCATTTTCAAAAACTGAGAAGCATTTCAAGCTTTCTTTCCGAGGTAAAACGATGGCAAAGCCTGGGGAGCTTGCCGTACAGCGAAAGATTAGAGAAACCCAGCCTCTTCTCCCTCAAACAGAGGAGACTGAGAGGGGACATGATTGAAACATTCAAGGTACTGAAGGTAATAGACTTGGTGGAAAAGGACAGGTTGTTCACCTTCTCCAAGGTAGGGAGAACGAGAGGGCACTCTCTAAAATTGAAAGGGGATAGATTCCATACGAACATAAGGAAGTTCTTCTTCAACCAGAGAGTGATAGAAAACTGGAACGCTCTTCTGGAGTCTGTCATAGGGGAAAACACCCTCCAGGGATTCAAGACCAAGTTCGATAAGTTCCTGCTGAACCAGAATGTACGCAGGCAGGGCTAGTCTCAGGGTGCTGGTCTTTAACCAGAGGGCTGCCGCGTGAGCAGACTGCTGGTCATGATGGACCACTGCTCTGACCCAGCAGCGGCAATTCTTATGTTCTTAAAATGCCTGAACACCTCAGTCCTATTACAGCTCCCTACTTCCTCTGCTTAGTTAATAACAGAAATGTTCTGCCCCTAAGGAAGGGGCATTTGGTGTCTGAGCAAATCAGGGCCTTAGATCCCTCCCACTGCATCCCAGGATGCACTGGGAATGGGAAGGCCCACCATTTTGAAGAGGCAGGCTTGCTGGCAGGAGGGAGCAGACATCTTTCCTGCCGAACTTCAATTTTAAGACACAAGGGATGGGGGGGGTCCTGGTGAGGGGGCCTAACCCTGTGGCAGGAGAGAGTAGGCATCCCTCCTGCTAATTAAAAAAAATAAATAAGTAAGGGCATTGGGGGGTGGTGGTGCTGGGGTCCCAGCATTGGGGGAGCTCAGAGTGACAAAGGGAGGGATCGGGGTGTATACGCCAATCAGCGTTTAAGCACAGACAGGAAGGAGAAATTAGGTTCTTACCTGCTAATTTACTTTCTTTTAGCTTCTCCAGACCAGTAGAGGTTAACTTTACGAATGGGTATATATCTAATCATGACCAGCAGGTGGAGACTGAAAACAAAACTTTGGGACAGTATATACTATCCTCCCTTCTCTATTTCCCTCAGTCTGCCGAATAGCCAAGCAGAACCAAGAACTGGAAAACAGGAAGAAAACAATACTCCAAACAGGAGTAACAAATAACATACCCAAATGCTGTTGGAAAATGCAGAGGAGAAATACCCGAAGGAAAATGTCCCCACAGCTCGCCAGCTAAGCCAGCCGAGCCACAGCCGCTGTTCTTTAATTCTCCCCGGCCCTAGAAAAATACTAGAACCCGCAGCAAAAAACAAAAACTGCCCGCGAAAACAGCCCCAACAACAACAACAACAACAGACAGGGTGGGGACCTCTACTGGTCTGGAGAAGCTAAAAGAAAGTAAATTAGCAGGTAAGAACCTAATTTCTCCTTCTTTAGCACTCTCCAGACCAGTAGAGGTTAACTTTACGAATGGGACGTACCAAAGCAGTCCCTCTCACGGGCGGGACCCCCGAAGGGCCGATACCAGAACACGCTCACCGAACACCGCGTCCCGACGCGCCTGAACATCTACCCGATAATGTCTAACAAATGAATGCAAGGAGGACCAAACCGCAGCCTTACAAATATCCACCGGAGGCACGAGCGACGACTCAGCCCAAGAAGCCGCCTGACCCCGAGTGGAATGAGCCTTGAGAAACTCTGGAACAGGCTGCTGTTTCAGAAGATAAGCGGAAGCAATCGTCTCCTTGATCCAGCGCGCAATAGTAGCCTTAGAAGCGCCAGCTCCCCGACGAGGACCAGCCAGGAGGACAAAGAGATGATCGGACTTCCGGAATTCCTGGGTCCGCTGCACATAAGAGCGAAGGACCCGACCGACATCCAACTTGCGCAGCTGCCGTTGCTCAGAAGAGCCCTCCCGACCACCCAAGACCGGGAGAACCACCGATTGATTGACATGAAAAGGAGAAACAACCTTCGGCAGAAAGGAAGGAACAGGCCGCAAGACGACCCGCTCCCTAGAAAACTCCAAGAAGGAAGCCCTACAAGAGAAAGCCTGCAGCTCAGAAACACGCCTAGCAGAAGTAATGGCCACCAAAAAGACCGCCTTCAAAGTAAGGTCCTTCAAAGAACAGTCGTCCAAGGGCTCGAAAGGCGGGCGCACCAAAACAGAGAGAACCCGATTAAGATCCCAAGAGGGAACCGAGGGCCGTAGGGGAGGCCTAAGCAACTTGGCCGCCCGCAGAAACCGAATCACATCAGGAAGAGCCGATAAACGCTGACCTGACACCAACCCTCGAAAGGCCGACAGGGCCGCAAGATGAACCCGGAGAGAAGACCAAGCCAGGCCTCTATCCAGGCCATCCTGCAAGAACTCTAGAATGTTAGGCAGAGAAGCGCGAAAAGAGGTCACTCCCCGCGCCCGACACCATTCCTCAAAGAGACACCAAACCCGCACATAAGCCCGAGAGGTAGAAAGCCTCCGGGACCCCAAAAGTGTAGAGATCACCTTGTCTGAATATCCCTTCTTGCTAAGGCGACCCCTTTCAAGAGCCACGCCGTAAGACAGAAGGGAGACGGGTCGAACATGGGAATGGGACCCTGCATCAGAAGGTCGTCCGAGAGAGGCAGAGGAAGAGGAACCGCCACCAGGTGCCTCCCCAGATCCGCATACCACGGATGTCGAGGCCAATCCGGAGCCACCAGCACCACCAAACCCGGATGGTGAACAATGCGAAGAAGCACTCTGCCCACCAGCGGCCAAGGAGGGAACACATACAACAGCCCCTCCGTTGGCCACGGCTGGACCAGAGCATCCAGACCCTCGGCCAGCCCGTCCCTGCGACGACTGAAGAAGCGGGGCACTTTGGCGTTGCCACTCGTGGCCATCAGGTCCATCAGGGGCTGCCCCCAAGCCTGCACTATCAACCGAAACGCTCCGGCGCCGAGAAACCACTCTCCTGGATCCAGGAAGTGACGACTGAGGAAGTCTGCCTGAACATTTTCTACCCCGGCTATATGAGAAGCCGAGAGGTCCAGAAGATGGGACTCCGCCCAAACCATGAGCCGAGCCGCCTCCTACGCCACAGGAGTGCTCTTGGTGCCCCCCTGACGATTGACATAAGCCACCGCCGTGGCAATGTCCGACAGGACTCTGACCGACTTGCCCAGCAAAAGGGAGTGGAAAGCTAACAGCGCCAGCCTGACCGCTCTGGTCTCCAACACGTTGATCGACCAGGAGGCCTCCTCCGCGGACCAGGTGCCCCGAGCTGAGTGGCCCATAAACTGAGCCCCCCAACCGAGGAGACTCGCATCCGTAAGGAGCACCGTCCACTGCGAGAGATCCAGACCCACCCCCTGAACCAGGTGAGGGGTCCGGAGCCACCAGCGCAGACTGCAGCGCGCCAAGCCTCGCAGGGGAACCGGAACATCCAAATCTTGCCTCCGGGGAGACCACCTCCGGAGCAGAGCATACTGAAGAGGACGCATGTGGGCCCGCGCCCACCTCACCACGTCCAGGGACGCCGCCATTGACCCCAGGACTTGGAGGAAATCTCGCGCCCGAGAACCCCGGGACGCCAAAAGCAGGCGAATCTGAGATTGCAATTTGCTCACCCGGGCCTCTGGAAGGAAGACCTTCCCCAAGGAGGTGTCGAACATAACCCCAAGGCACTCCAGACGCTGAGCCGGGACCAACCGACTCTTGGAAAGGTTGACCACCCAGCCCAGCGACCGGAGAAACACTACCACCCGAGCCGTAACCCGGGAGCTCTCCTGCAACGACTTTGCCCGAATCAACCAGTCGTCCAGGTAGGGGTGAACCAGGATGCCCACCGACCGCAAATCTGCCGCGACGACCACCATTACCGTGGTGAGCGTCCGAGGAGCCGTGGCCAGACCAAAGGGAAGCGCACAGAACTGAAAATGCCGCCCCAAGATCGCCAAGCGAAGGAAGCGCTGATGAGAGGCCCGAATTGGAACCTGCAAGTAGGCCTCCGTCAGATCGAGAGACGTAAGAAACTCCCCCGGCTGAACCGCCAGAAAGACCGACCGCAGCGTTTCCATGCGGAAAGACGGAATCTTGAGAGCTCTGTTGACCCCTTTCAAATCCAGGATGGGCCGAAAGGTCCCCTCCTTTATGGCCACCACAAAGTAAATGGAGTACCTGCCGGTGCCCCACTCCGTAGGGGGCACCGGCACCACTGCCTCGAGATCTAGCAAACGCTGAAGGGTCTGACGAAAAACCTGCGTCTTCCATGGAGTCTGACATGGAGAAGCGAGGAAAAGGTCCGGCAGAGAGCGGGTAAACTCCAGAGCGTAACCGTCCCGCACCACCTCAAGGACCCACTGATCGGACGCAATCTCGGCCCATTTGGGGAAAAAATTGCTCAGCCGGGCCCCCACCGGAACCAAAGGGGGCGCCGGCAAGGAGTCATTGCGCAGGACGGGAAGCGGGGGAACCGGCGGAGGGATTCCCTGCCCCCCGACGGGCCCCCCGAAAGGGCTGCATGCGCTGGCAGAACCGACCCCAGGAAAAACCCTGATCCGGGAAAGAAGCAGCCCCACGCCCCGGGCGTTACTTGCGAAATTCCCGCAAACGCCCCCGGGCAGCCCCACACCTAGACGCAGGGCGGGCACGGTCCTCAGGCAGACGGGGCACCTTCGAGTCCGTCAGAGTCTGAATCAACTCATCTAATTCCTCTCCAAACAAAAAGACCCCCTAAAGGGAACTTTAGTAAACTTAGCTTTGGACGCAGAATCCGCCGCCCAAGCGCGCAGCCACAAAATACGCCGCGCGGCCACGCCATAGACTTAGCCGAAATCCGCACCAAGTCATAAAGATCAGCTGAGAGGAACGAGGCAGCCATCGCAATCTTTGCTACCTCCTGACCCACTAGAGACCAGTCATCAGACTCCCGATCCAGGACACGCTCAGCCCACCGAAACACGGCGCGAGCGACTAGCTCCCCACAAATAGCCGCCTGGACCCCAAAGGCAGAGACATCAAAATCATACTTAAGAAGTGTCTCTATCGCACGCTCCTCCGAGACCCTAAGAGCAGAACCGTCCATAACGGGCACGGTATGCCGCTTAGGAAGTGCCGAGACCACCGCGTTCCCCATTGGCGAAATTAAGGTAGCCCTACCTCCCTCCGGGACGGGATACCCAAGAGCCAAGGCGCACACCAAACGAAACTGCGCCCATAGGCCACTGCGCCAACACAAAATCCCGCAAATCCTGACGCACAGGAAAAAAGCGGGAAACAGGACAGACCCCCTGAAGCAGAGGGGCCCCCATACGCGGGGTCTCCGGCGGCGACACTGCAAAAATGCCGCACCAAGGAGACCTGCTACACAGGTCTAAAAGCTCATCCCTCTGAATAAAAAGCGCACCACGGACGCATCTGCTCTGGAAGACGGGAAACCCGCCGCCCCGCTGCCAACAGGCGTCCCCTCTAGAGGATCCTGGAAGCCCGCCAAAGCAGCCAGGTCCTCAACCAGGCCAACACGCTCCTCCGCCCACCAATTCGCAATCCAAGCCCCCCCGCGGGCGCTTGGATGAGGGAGGAGGAAGAGGGGACGCCAAACGAAAAGAGGGAGGCAAAGCCATAGGGGGCGCGGAGGGAAACCCCCCCGAAACCCCCCAGGCGCACGTGGGACCCCCAAAAGTCCGCACAAAGAAAGAAAATAAATTGGGGGCAAAAAACCCCTGGGGGTCCCCAGGGACTCCCTGCCCCAGCAGGGGTCCATGCTGAAACCTGCCCCTGTGTTCGCCATACAGGGGGAAGGTCACCTGAGGTTGCAGACAAAATGGAGGGGCCAGACAAAGAAAATGGCGAAGTTCCCGCCAAAAATGCTCCCTCCATGGCCTTTAGCGGATGAGAAGACTGAACAGTCTCAGCCGCTAAGACAGGCAAGTCGGCATCAGCTGTCAAAAAATCAGCTGAGAGGGAATCCTTCGGGGAATCCCTCCGTGGGCGGTTGTGGAAGACCGGGCTTCCCCACTGCTCCAAGCCGACTCGCGAGGCACCATCGGCGGGGAGCTCTGGGCGCCTGCAGCCGCTGCCGACGGAGCTCCACCACCTCACCGACCCAAACCGCCGAGTTCAGGCCGGCCGCGAGTGCCTCGCGGCTGGACTCAATTGTGTCCTACTCCCCCGGAGAAGGGCACAATTGCTCCATACGCGACCTAGCTATAAAAAAGTGCCGGTTACATGAAAAAATACAGTTTTCTTAAAGGGAAACAACCCTTCAGACCAGCACTACCTCAGGATTTTTTTTTTTTTTTTTTACAGAACAGACTCCACAGGCTCTCGAAGCAATATGCCTTGCTTGACTTAGGGGGCAAGGCTTACTGCTGAGGCTCCTCTAAAAAAATGTGGGGAGGTGGAGGAAGTGGGGGGAGGGACCCCGCTCGTGACCCGCCGGGTTTGACACCCCCGAGGTCGGACGAACCCCCAAACAGGGCCCGACCAAGCTCCGTCCGGCCAAAACAGGGACAATAAACCCCTAAACAAATTCCAACAGCCCTACCAAGAGAGATGGGTACAGATCACTCAACACCTGCTGGAGACTGAAAGAAGACTGAGGGAAATAGAGAAGGGAGGATAGTATATACTGTCCCAAAGTTTTGTTTTCAGTCTCCACCTGCTGGTCATGATTAGATATATACCCATTCGTAAAGTTAACCTCTACTGGTCTGGAGAGTGCTAAAGAAAGTAAGGCTACGATAGCTCAGACCCTGCTGTTAACGGGAAAGAAGGCATTTCTCTGCTGTGCATTACACAGAGTGCTCAAGCCCCACGCTGCTCCTTGTGACCCTGGGCACCATTCCTCCAGGTATGTTAGATAGATTGTGAGCCTGCTGGGACAGATATGGAAAAGTGCTTGAGTAGCCGAATGCAAGCCGCTTTAGACAATCTCTAATGATATCCGACAATAAAGGCCTGCCACTACAAAAGATTCTTCTTCAGAACTCTTGCCTTCCAGGCAGGCAAATGGAACACTGGCTTAGTAACGTTTTTGCGCTCTCATCATCCTATTTCAATTTTGGAAAACAGGTAAAAACGAGCTTGTTCAATCGATTTGTTAACTAAGAATCTTCTCAGCTCTGCTTACTCAACCAGTATCCCTAATGAACTACACAGCTCTCATAGTAAGATTGTATTGCTGACTTTGATTGTAACCTCTTCGCTGATTGTCCAGCGCTTCTTGCTGTAAACCGCCTCAAACTTCTATGGCTTTGGCAGTATATAAGAATAAAATTATTATTATTATATAAATAAATTAGAATACTAATGAGCTCCATGTGATGCATTAGCACAGGATTCACCCCCCCCCCAACATAAGCAAAGAGCCCTGGCAGACTTCCCCCAGCATCATACATCCCTAATGTCGTGGCACCCCTCCCTGAATTACACAAAGATAGCCCATAGTGTCTAGTAGAGACCCACCCATCAATCCTTGGCTCCTCACCAAGGCCATCTAGACCCCTTGTACCTCAAAAGAGGCAGGAACGATTCTAGCACCACCCTCTTCAAAATGAAAGCACCTTACACGGCTGATTGGCACAGTCTTGTGCATCCCAGGATTCCCTGTGCAGAGGCAGGAGCAAGTAGGTATCACTCTTGCCTCTTTTGAGGTAGGGGATCGGGAGGGGGAGGGCCTCTATGAAGGGAAGGGGGGTCTCCACTAGACACCAGGGACTATTTTTGTTTAATTCAGGAAGGGGAGGAGGGGGGCCACAAAACACCAAGAAAGTTTTATTTTTTAGTAGTTGTGGTGGGGGACAAATCAGGTTGGGTTGTTTTGTCCTCCAGCCCACACACAAATGCTACCCTACCTGTCAGTGCAAGAGCCAAACTACCACTCATGCACTGACGGGTAGGATGAATTTTTCAATGAGCTACAGATTACTACTGCAATTTTAATACGGCAGTAATTTGTATGCTCACTGAATACTGCATACCGTGGCCAACGTTTAGCAGAAAGCTTGTGATAGAAATCATATGGTCAGTGGCTCTACTGCATGAGCCCCTCAGTGTCTCTGGGCCAAAAATTATCAAACTTAGGATCTGCTAGTTTTTTTGCTCTCAGCCCTGATTTCCAGCACTTGCATCTGCCTTATTTCCCTGACTCTGGCACCACCTACTTTTTAAGGCTGTAAATTAAAGAAACAAGTTTGGGACTGCAACCTGTATTTATTTTAGTTTGTATTAATTAGTTAATTTTTATTATTGATATTTGAGTGTTATGGAATATTATGTAATTTGAAAAAACCAAAAATCAACTTTTCTTCTTTTCTAGTTTTGAATGGAGTTCTTTTTAAAATTGTTTTGAATTATATATTGTAAACCGCTTGGATCCTTTTTTGGTTATATAGGTGGTATGTAAAGTTTTTAATAAACAAACATCTACAAGCTGAGAATCAAAGGATGATAGGGTTAAAATCCTACTTCTCCCACCAAGCTTCTTTGCGACCCTGGACAAGTCACACCTTCCTTTGCCTCAGGCACAATAAAGATAATGTTTATTTCCACTTAGCATGGAAATAAACATTATCTGAATTCTAAATCATCTTGAGCTCAAGTTTGGAAAAAGGAATGAAGTAAACTCTACATCTGCATAAAGGAGAAATTAGGTTCTTACCTGCTAATTTACTTTCTTTTAGCTTCTCCAGACCAGTAGAGGTTAACTTTACGAATGGGTATATATCTAATCATGACCAGCAGGTGGAGACTGAAAACAAAACTTTGGGACAGTATATCCTAGCCCCTCCTCTCTATTTCCCTCAGTCTGCCGAATAGCCAAGCAGAACCAAGAACTGGAAAACAACAGAGAGAAAAAACAATACTCCGAAAGGAGTAACAACTAACATACCCAAAATGCTGTTGGAAAATGCAGAGGAGAAATTCCCGAAGGAAGAATGTCCCCACAGCTCGCCAGCTAAGCCAGCCGAGCCACAGCCGCTGTTCTTCAATTCTCCCCGGCCCTAGAAAAATACTAGAACCCGCAGCAAAAACCAAAAACTGCCCGCGCAACAGCCCCAACAACAACAGACAGGGTGGGGACCTCTACTGTTCTGGAGAAGCTAAAAGAAAGTAAATTAGCAGGTAAGAACCTAATTTCTCCTTCTTTAGCACTCTCCAGACCAGTAGAGGTTAACTTTACGAATGGGACGTACCAAAGCAGTCCCTCTCACGGGCGGGACCCCCGAAGGGCCGATACCAGTACACGCTCACCGAACACCGCGTCCCGACGCGCCTGCACATCAACCCGATAATGACGAACAAAGGAATGCAAGGAGGACCAAACCGCAGCCTTACAAATATCCACTGGAGGCACGAGCGACGACTCAGCCCAAGAAGCCGCCTGACCCCGAGTGGAATGAGCCTTGAGAAACTCCGGAACAGGCTGCTGTTTCAGAAGATAAGCGGAAGCAATCGTCTCCTTGATCCAGCGCGCAATAGTAGCCTTAGAAGCGCCCGCTCCCCGACGAGGACCCGCCAGGAGGACAAAGAGATGATCGGACTTCCGGAATTCCTGGGTCCGCTGCACATAAGAGCGAAGGACCCGACCGACATCCAACTTGCGCAGCTGCCGTTGCTCAGAAGAGCCCTCCCGACCACCCAAGACCGGGAGAACCACCGATTGATTGACATGAAAAGGAGAAACAACCATCGGCAGAAAGGAAGGAACAGGCCGCAAGACGACCCGCTCCCTAGAAAACTCCAAGAAGGGAGCCCTACAAGAGAAAGCCTGCAGCTCAGAAACACGCCTAGCAGAAGTAATGGCCACCAAAAAGACCGCCTTCAAAGTAAGGTCCTTCAAAGAACAGTCGTCCAAGGGCTCGAAAGGCGGACGCACCAAAACAGAGAGAACCAGATTAAGATCCCAAGAGGGAACCGAGGGCCGTAGGGGAGGCCTAAGCAACTTGGCCGCCCGCAAAAACCGAATCACATCAGGAAGAGCCGATAAATGCTGACCTGACACCAACCCTCGAAAGGCCGACAGGGCCGCAATATGAACCCGGAGAGAAGACCAAGCCAGGCCTCTATCCAGGCCATCCTGCAAGAACTCCAGAATGTTAGGCAGATAAGCGCGAAAAGAGGTCACTCCCCGCGCCCGACACCATTCCTCAAAGAGACGCCAAACCCGCACATAAGCCCGAGAGGTAGAAAGCCTCCGGGACCCCAACAGTGTAGAGATCACCTTGTCTGAATATCCCTTCTTGCTAAGGCGACCCCTTTCAAGAGCCACGCCGTAAGACAGAAGGGAGACGGGTCGAACATGGGAATGGGACCCTGCATCAGAAGGTCGTCCGAGAGAGGCAGAGGAAGAGGATCCGCTACCAGGTGCCTCACCAGATCCGCATACCACGGACGGCGAGGCCAATCCGGCGCCACCAGCACCACCAAACCCGGATGGTGAACAATGCGAAGAAGCACTCTGCCCACCAGCGGCCAAGGAGGGAACACATACAACAGCCCCTCCGTTGGCCACTGCTGGACCAGAGCATCCAGACCCTCGGCCAGAACGTCCCTGCGACGACTGAAGAAGCGGGGCACTTTGGCGTTGCCACCCGTGGCCATCAGGTCCATCAGGGGCTGCCCCCAAGCCTGCACTATCAACTGAAACGCCTCGGCGCCGAGACACCACTCTCCTGGATCTAGAAAGTGACGACTGAGGAAGTCTGCCTGAACATTTTCTACTCCGGCTATATGAGAGGCCGAGAGGTCCAGCAGATGGGATTCCGCCCAAACCATGAGCAGAGCCGCCTCCTGCGCCACCTGAGTGCTCTTGGTGCCCCCCTGACGATTGACCTAAGCCACCGCCGTGGCATTGTCCGACAGCACTCTGACCGACTTGCCCAGCAACAGGGAGTGGAAAACCAACAGCGCCAGACGGACCGTTCTGGTCTCCAACACGTTGATCGACCAGGCGGCCTCCTCCGCGGACCAGGTGCCCTGAGCTGAGTGACCCAAACACTGAGCCCCCCAACCCAGGAGACTCGCATCCGTCAGGAGCACCGTCCACTGCGGGAGATCCAGACCCACCCCCTGAACTAGGTGAGGGGTCTGGAGCCACCAACGCAGACTGCAGCGCGCCAAGCCTCGCAGGGGGACCGGAACATCCATCCCGTGCCTCTGGGGAGCCCACCTCCGGAGCAGAGCATACTGGAGAGGACGCATGTGGGCCCGCGCCCACCTCACCACGTCCAGGGACGCCGCCATCGACCCCAAGACCTGGAGGAAATCTCGCGCCCGAGGACACCGGGACGCCAAAAGCAGGCGAATCTGAGATTGCAATTTGCTCACCCGGCCCTCTGGGAGGAAGACCCTCCCCAAAGGAGGTGTCGAACAGCACCCCTAGGTACTCCAGACGCTGAGCCGGGACCAACCGACTCTTGGAAAGGTTGACCACCCAGCCCAGCGACCGGAGAAACTCCACCACCCGAGCAGTAACCCGGGAGCTTTCCTGCAACGACTTTGCCCGAATTAACCAGTCGTCCAGGTAGGGGTGTACCAGGATGCCCTCCGACCGCAAGGCTGCCGCGACGACCACCATCACCTTGGTGAACGTCCGAGGAGCCGTGGCCAGCCCAAAGGGAAGCGCACAGAACTGAAAGTGCCGACCCAAGATCGCAAAGCGCAGGAAACGCTGATGAGAGGCCCGAATGGGAACATGCAAGTAGGCCTCCGTCAGATCGAGAGAAGTGAGAAACTCCCCCGGCTGAACCGCCAGAATGACCGACCGCAGAGTTTCCATACGGAAAGAGGGAATCTTGAGAGCCCTGTTGACCCCTTTCAAATCGAGGATGGGCCGAAAGGTCCCCTCCTTCTTGGGCACCACAAAGTAAATGGAGTACCTGCCCGTGCCCCACTCCGGAGGGGGCACCGGAACAACTGCCCTGAGATCTAGCAAGCGCTGAAGGGTCTGGCGAAAAGCTTGCGTCTTCCCCGGAGTCTGACATGGAGAAGCGAGGAAAAAATCCGGCAGAGAGCGGGCGAACTCCAGGGCATAACCGTCCCGCACCACCTCCAGGACCCACTGATCGGACGTGATCTCGGCCCATTTGGGGAAAAAATTCGCGCAGCCGGGCCACCACCGGAACCAAAGGGGGCGCCGGCAAGGCGTCATTGTGCAGGACGGGAAGCGGGGGAACCGGCGGAGGGATTCCCTGCCCCCCGACGGGCCCCCCGAAAGGGCTGCATGCGCTGGAAGAACCGACCCCGGGAAAATCCCGGAGACTGGAAAGAAGCAGCCCCACGCCCAGGGCGATACTTGCGCAAATCCCGCAAACGCCCCCGGGCCGCACCCCCCCGAGACGCCGGACAGGCACGGTCCTCCGGCAGACGGGGAACTTTCGAGTCCGACAAAGTCTGAATCAACTTATCCAAGTCCTCTCCAAACAAAAACGACCCCCGAAAGGGAAATTTAGTAAGCTTAGCTTTGGACGCAGCATCCGCCGCCCAAGCGCGCAGCCACAACACACGCCTTGCGGCCACGCCAAAAGCCATAGACTTAGCCGAGATCCGCACCAAGTCATATAGAGCATCTGAGAGGAATGAGGCCGCCATCTCAATCTTCGCTACCTCCTGATCCACCAGAGACCAGTCGTCAGACTCTCGATCCAAGACCCGCTCCGCCCACCGAAACACGGCGCGAGCGACCAGTCCCCCACAAATAGCCGCCTGGACCCCAAAGGCAGAGACCTGAAAATTTTGCTTAAGGATGCTCTCCAATTTGCGCTCCTCAGAGTCCCGCAAGGCAGAACCGCCCTCAACAGGCACGGTATGCCGCTTGGAAATTGCCGAGACCACCGCATCCACGACTGGCGAAGCTAACGTAGCCCGATCCCCTTCCGGAATGGGATACAGGCGAGCCATGCTGCGCGCCAGCCGAAACGGCGTCTCCGGCGTTTTCCACTGCTCCAGAATAATATCCCGAATATCCTGATGCATAGGAAAAGATGCGGGAAAAGGAACGGATCCCCCGTAACAGGGGGTCCCCCACACGCGGAGTCTCCGGCGGCGCGTCCTCAAAACGCAAAACCGAAGAAACCTGCTGAATAAGGTCAGGCAGCTCATCTTTCTGAAAAAGGCGCACCACGGACGCCTCGTCACTGGAGAACGGGAAATCCGACAACCCGCCGCCAGCTTCCGTCCCCTCCAGAGAGTCCTGGAACTCCTCAGAAGGGTCCAGGTCCTCCTCCAGACCGACCCGTTCCTCCGACCACAAATTCTCGTCCCACGACACCCGCGGACGCTTGGACAAGGGAGGCGGCGGAGGGGACGTCACGCCAGACGAAAGAGGCAAAGCCGCAGGGAGCGCGGAGGAAAACCCACCCCCCGAAACCCCCTGGGCGCAACCGGGACCCCCAGCCGTCTGAAAATAGGCTCTGCATAAAGAAAAGAAAAATTCAGGAGAAAAACCCCCCGAGGGTCCCAAGGGACTCCCTGCCACAGCAGGGGACCCAGCAGAACCTTGCCCCTGCATAGTCAAAACAGGGGGAAGGTCACCTGAGGTGGAAGACAAAATGGAGGGGCCAGACAGAGAAGATGGCGGTTTTCCCGCCAAAAAAGCTCCCTCCATAGCCTGAAGCGGCTGAGAAACCTGAATAGTCTCAGCCGCTAAAGCAGGCAAGCCTGCATCAGCTGTCAAAAAATCAGCTGAGAGGGAATCCTTCGGGGAATCCCTCCGTGGGCGGTTGTGGAAGACCGGGCTTCCCCACTGCTCCAAGCCGACTCGCGAGGCACCATCGGCGGGGAGCTCTGGGCGCCTGCAGCCGCTGCCGACGGAGCTCCACCACCTCACCGACCCAAACCGCCGAGTTCAGGCCGGCCGCGAGTGCCTCGCGGCTGGACTAAAATTGTGTCCTACTCCCCCGGAGAAGGGCACAATTGCTCCATACGCGACCTAGCTATAAAAAAGTGCTGGTTACATGAAAAAATACAGTAAAATACAGTTTTCTTAAAGGGAAACAACCCTTCAGACCAGCACTACCTCAGGATTTTTTTTTTTTTTTTTACAGAACAGACTCCACAGGCTCTCGAAGCAATATGCCTTGCTTGACTTAGGGGGCAAGGCTTACTGCTGAGGCTCCTCTAAAAAAATGTGGGGAGGTGGAGGAAGTGGGGGGAGGGACCCCGCTCGTGACCCGCCGGGTTTAACACCCCCGAGGTCGGACGAACCCCCAAACAGAGTCCGCCCAAGCTCCGTCCGGCTAAAAACAGGGACAATAAACCCCCTAAACAAATTCCAACAGCCCTACCAAGGGAGATGGGTACAGATCACTCAACACCTGCTGGAGACTGAAAGAAGACTGAGGGAAATAGAGAGGAGGGGCTAGGATATACTGTCCCAAAGTTTTGTTTTCAGTCTCCACCTGCTGGTCATGATTAGATATATACCCATTCGTAAAGTTAACCTCTACTGGTCTGGAGAGTGCTAAAGAATGGGGTATTAGTTTTCTGAATTTTAAATGTAAGCAGCGCAATTTTGTATGTTATTCTAAGTGAAATTGGTAGCCAATGTACGTCTCACAGAAGAGGGGTGACATGATCATATTTTTTTGAGTTGGTAATAATTTTTATTGCAGTGTTTTGTATAATTTGTAACCTTCGTATTTCTTTCTTCTAAAAGTCATCCTGCAGTAAAGAAGGAGCTGCAGCAAAATTAATATATTCACACGTGCTTCCTACTTTGCATACATCATGTGCCTCAATAAAACACAATTATGCTACCCAGCACTGAAAGAGCTGAAATCCACTTAAGAGCTCTATACAAGTTTCACACCTTTCTTACCAATTTATTCATCTCATTATTCTTTTATTTAACAAGCACTAATTAAGTAATCAAGTAGTGATCTCGCCCTCTCTCTGCCCTATCGCCCACTCTCAAGCTATCTATTTAAAGACAGGAGCTTGGTGACAGTGAGGGATGGTGAGGCTGTCACTGCTGCTATGCAATCTCCCTCCTCACAGCATCTCAGCAGCAGTGCCCCCCCACACAACTTACGTTTCATGCTCTAGCTGCAACTAGGTACAGGGATTGTGTGGTGCAAGTGGTTAAAGCTACAGCCTCAACAGCCTGAGGTTGTAGGTTCAAATCCCACGCTACTCCTTGTGACCCTGCGCAAGTCCCTTAATCCCCCCCATTGTCCCAGGTATATTAGATAGATTGTGAGCCCACCGGGACAGACAGGGAAAAATGCTTCAGTACCTGAATAACCGTTCTGAGCTCCCTTGGGAGAACGGTATAGAAAATTGAATGAATGAATGAAGAAAGCAAGCAAAGCTGGTAACGAAGGTATCGCACACAGAGAATACGCAGGTGACTCTGAATTATTGTACTTTAAAAAATAAAAAGTAATTGTAGATCTTACAGACAGCAATGCAGGGAAATAGCACAGCCCAAGGTCTATAAGTAACAGAAGAGGGTCACAGGGGGTACTGAATACCAGCAACGGAATGGAGAGGTAAAATGAAATAAAGCTAATTTGTGAGGCTGCAAAATGAGCCTATAAGATTAAATGCTTTTCAATTACTGTAATCTAGGAATAAAATCCCCCAGCAGGTTAGGGATTTTCCAGTAGAGCAAAGATTTATCAGATTACATCCACAGATTGTATGAAGATCCTACAAACTCAAACCCATCATGGTACAATCTTTATTTTCAGGGATAGGTAACTCTCTCTTCCTCTAACCCAGGGGTGTCAAAGTCCCTCCCCAAGGGCCGTAATCCAGTCGGGTTTTCAGGATTTCCCCAATGAATAAGCACGAGATCTATTTGCATGCACTGCTTTCATTGTATGCTAATAGATCTCATGCATATTCATTGGGGAAATCCTGAAAACCCAACTGGATTGCGGCCCTCGAGGAGGGACTTTGACACCCTTGCTCTAACCCCAGAATGGCAAAAGAAACTTCTAATCAACAAGTCCTCTACACTTGAATGGAAGGCGGAGGAGGGGGGTTCTTTTCCCCCTGGACCTACCTGAATTGAGAGGACAATCTTTGATGTGAAACTGGGCTTCATTCTCATTTGGAATGTCCTTCCAAGTCGCTAGGAACATCTGACGATCTATGGACGGTAATGGGAGAGAAGTCTGTGAAAAATTTCTCACAAAACCTGAATACTGAAACACCACAAGATCCAATCTACATATTTACAGTCGCTTTACAAATCTGTCCAGTGGCATAGTGAGGGGGCACGGCACCTGGGGCAGTGTCACTCCCCTCCCCCACCCCCTTACCTTTTAAACTTTGGCACGAGCAGCCACCAATTTACTTCTTGCGTTGACTTTGGCGCTCTCCCTATGACATCACTTCCTTGGCATGGGTCCCAGAAGTGATGTCAAAGAGAGTGCCAAAGCCGACGCAGGCAGCAAGTTAGTGGTTGTTGGCACCGGGGGGAGTGGGTGGGAAGGAGTGCACACACGGCAGGGAGAAGAGTGAGAAGGGGGGGGCGGAGAGGAGGAGGATTCTGGCACCCCAAGATGGCGCCCTGAGCAGTCCATCCCCCTCCTCTTTCAACGCCACTGAATCTGCCCACCTTAAGACAATGAATTGGAATCTTCTGCCCAGTTAAATCATGAGTATTACTTATTTCTACAGCACTATTACATTAAATATTCAAGAGGCAGTCCCTTCTCAGTAGAGCTTACAATCTAATCAAGCAGACAAACAGGACAAGTAGGGGGTTAGGGAGTTTGTCAGAGGAAAGGTAGATCTGGGAGTCGCCAATATAGAGGTGGTATTGACAACCATGGGAGGAGATCAGAGCACCAAGGGAATGAGTATAGATGGAGAAAAGAAGAAGTCCAAGAGCCCTGGGATAGCAGTGGAGAAAGTTCCACCACTGCCAGAAGGTGCGATGCGAGAGATAAGGGAACCAAGAAAGAATAAAACCCTGAAATCACAGTGAATGAGCCATCCTTTAATTGCACAGTGCAACTGAAAATCTGGTGTGATTGCCACAGCACTTGCTGGATGGTACCAGGGCTGTCCAGGGATGAGTTGGAGATGAGCTGGGTGTTATATAGATACTGGTTATATTCAGTGATGGTGCTTGCAAAGCTAACTGGGCATATAGGATTGTACAAAAAGTGGTCCCAACTTTGCTGAGTTAGCTATGCTGGCATTGGGCAGAGACAATATATTGGCACTACCATGACTTCTGGGGACTAGCAAAGATTTGAACACTTGGCACCAGCGTTGGGATAGGGCCCAGATCTGAATATCTGGGTCTAAATTAGTGAATGGAGGTTAGCATTTTAAAAAACACTGACCACTGTTAGCTGGAATATTGACCAAATTATTTCTAGCTTGACCAAGTTTAGAAGTATAGCCACAGCCTACTGGTTCCTGCGAGACCTCACTGAGCCTAAAAAGTTGGTTCTATTATATGCATTAGTCATTTCAAATATCTATAGTTTGCCCATCTAGTGCTTTGAGTGGACAACAAACATACATAAAAGACAAATTGCTAAATTAAAATAAATTCCAGAAAACCTTAGGATTATGGTGGTAAGACATGAAAAGAAGATGGTACTAACACATAATAAATACCCTCACAGTCCACATTGTCTGTCCAACAAGGGACCAGAACCTCAGGTCACCCATGTTTAAATGCTGACTGAAACCACCACCATGCCAATCCTGATAGGGATGATGTATGCTGTTAAGCCGCAGCTTCTCTGTGCACTTACCCATCTTTCCATCCTCCACAAAAAAGATGTGCAAAGGGTACAGGGTGCTGAAATAGAACACATCAATGTTGTTCTTCACTGCCACCTGTTAAATCGGGAGAGACCAAAAGCAGTGTCAGTGTAAGAATATAAAAACTGCTGTCCTGGGTCCATCAAACCTAGTGCCCTGCTTCCAACAGTGGTCAGTTCAGGTCACAAGTGCCTGGCAAGACCCAGTACAATACAGATGAGCCCTTGTGAATAGCAAGAGGTAATAACTCTGCAGAAAAATATTTTTCAGCTGAAAAAGTAAAGAGAATGATTAAGAGGTCAATATCAGTAGCCTACAGGTGCACGTCAAAACTCGTATTATCGTACCCAAGAATCTGGTAATTAACTTTTTAAAAAAGATACATTTGCTACTAGCTATATGGGTACTGATATCTGGGTAGACAGAGAAATGACACTCAGCTGTAGCCAGTTACAAACAGATAAAGGAGCTAGAATCCTCCAAGAGGAGCCACCTCTCCTCCCTCCCCCCCCCCCCCCCCCCGCTTAATCTGGGTCAAGAGCTGGTCGAGAAGCACACAGCAGGAGCTGCACAGTTCATCTGCCATCTAGGAAACAGAGAATAGACTGAGCATTTCAGGACTGCACAATACCCTTAAGGGGTGGATCACGAACTATTTTTCATTTCCGTCTCCTTCCGCTGGTAGATCGACATAACCCATTTGTCTGGAGCAGTCAAGTATGGACACGAAGGAAATTCAATTCTACATGTATCGTTTTACCTTCCTACCTCCTCCTTCCCCCTGTACAACAGGTCATTTTTATACTAGAAATCAAACTGGCAGTTGAAAGGATTTTGGGGGGACCATATGAGATTCTTCTGCTATTAATATTATTAGTTTTGTGCCAGGCACCCAAGAGCCTTTCTTTGCCTGGGGTGGTTTAGATGGGATAGGGGTGGGGTAGACTGAGATAAAACAGTTGTGAACTCTATACATGTTATGTGATGGTTCAGATGTATTTCCTTATTTTATTATCTGCTGTGTTCAATTTACGGCACAAAAGGAAGTGGGAACAGACAATGAACACTCCACTGAAAAGGACACAAGCAGAAGCTGTGGACCTGACACAGCACTGTATTTCGGTGTCTGAGGAACGCCTGCCTCAGGGGTCACTCGGTCCAACTAACATGCCAGAGTAACCAAAATCACTGAAAAGCTATGGTCTTACATCAGTGATCTTCAGTGGATTGTTCATTGTCTGTGGGTTCTCTGCCCTGTTGGACTTTTTGGTGTTGACGTGTTCAATTTACGGCCATTACGAGCCGGTGTATTTTGGTATATTAAATACCAAAAACTTATTTTGCAAAAAAAAAAAAAATCAAATCAAACAGGCTAGATCACTGAATTTACACCCAGCGATGTCTACCATGGATTATCAAGACTCAAGGTGAACAAAGCCATAGGACCAGACAATCTACACCCCAGGTTGCTCAAAGAGTTGTGTGTTGTCCTAGCAGAACCGTTATCCGTGCTCTTCAATCTCTCCCTAAGTACGGGAAGAGTACCCTTAGACTGGAAAACGGCCAACGTTATTCCACTGCACAAAGGGTTGCAGGACAGAAGCTGCAAATTACAGACCGGTGAGTCTTACATTGATAGTGAGTAAACTCATGGAGACACTAATTAAACATGAAATAGATATGATTCTGAGCAAAGAGAATCTACGGGATCCCCACCAACACGGAATTACCAAGAGTAGGTCCTGCCAATCCAATTTAATTAGTTTCTTTTATTGGGTCACCAGAAAACTGGATTTGGGAGAGTCCTTAGACATCGTGTACTTGGACTTCAGTAAAGCTTTTGATAGCATTCCACACCGTAGGTTATTAAGCAAGATGAAATCACTGGGATTAGGAGAAACACTAACTGCATGGGTCAACGACTGGCTAAGTGGTAGACTTCAGAGGGTGGTGGTTAATGGCACCCTCTCCAAAACATCGGTAGTAGCCAGTGGAGTGCCGCAGGGCTCAGTGTTGGGCCCGATCCTTTTCAACATATTCGTAGGAGACCTGGCTCAGGGGCTTCAAGGTAAAATAACATTATTCGCAGATGACGCCAAATTGTGTAACATAGTAGGTAATAGCACTTTGCCTGACGGTATGGCACAAGACTTATTCTTGTTGGAATGTTGGTCCTCGACTTGGCAACTTAACTTAACGCTAAGAAATGTAAGGTCATGCACCTTGGCAGCAGAAATTACACCCTAAATGGTGAGACCTTAGCAAGGACCACAGCAGAGCGCGATTTAGGAGTAATTATTAGTGAAGACCTGAAAGCTGCCAATCAAGTGGAGAAGGCTTCATCCAAGGCTAGACAAATGTTGGGATGTATCCGTAAAAGTTTCGTCAGCCGGAAGCCCAAGGTCATTATGCCATTGTACAGAACCATGGTAAGACCTCATCTGGAATACTGTGTACAATTCTGGAGGCTACACTACCGTAAAGATGTACTGAAGGTCGAGTCAGTTCAGCGTATGGCCACCAGGATGGTCTCAGGGCTCAAGGATCTCTCATACGAAGAAAGGCTGAATAAACTGCGGCTGTACTCTCTCGAGGAACGTAGGGAGAGGAGAGACATGATTGAGACATTTAAGTATATCACCGGTCGTATCGAGGAGGAAGATGATATTTTCTTTCTTAAAGGACCCTCGGCCACAAGGGGGCATCCGCTAAAAATCAGGGGCGGGAAATTTCATGGCGACTTCAGGAAGTATTTCTTCACCGAAAGAGTGGTTGATCATTGGAATAGACTTCCTGTGCAGGTGGTCAAGGCCAGCAGCGTGCCAGATTTTAAGAATAAATGGGATGCGCATGTGGGATCTCTAAGAGGGTAATAGTGGGGGGAGAGTCATCGGAATAGGCAGACTCTATGAGATATAGGATATCTGGGAGAATAAATTTAGGGAAGGGGATCTTTAGTATGGGCAGACTAGATGGGCTATGGCCCTTTTCTGCCGTCCATTTTCTATGTTTCTACAGAGATAATTTTATAATAGGGTGCCTATTTTATAAAGGCATATAATTCTGTGCTATCAACTGTTAATTTTTATTAGGGAAGCTTGATTTCAAAATATTGCACTATTGATATCTGAATATTTGAACAAGAAACCTAAAACTAGTCTAAAAAACATTTGGAACATTGAGATAAGGCAGCAGATTTCTGATACTCAATGGCCACGGATTTGGACTTGGAGGATGAGATGTACAGCGTCAGCATCTATGAGACAAACTTGTTTTTTTCTGTTACATAAAGTTTTTTGGACCCCAGTTCATTTGCAGAAATTAGATAGTTCCAAATCTAATAGATGCTGGCACTGTCATCTTGACATAGGGACACTGGATCATTTGTTGGTTTTTTTGTCCTTTGATACTCAACTTTTGGAAATCAATATGGGGACAAATCAATTTGATTTTGGAATCTTCAATTCCGCTGTCTTATGAGGTGGTTATTTGTGGTACATTGTTGTCACCCAAACATCCTTTGGACAAATATAAAAGTAGATTATTTTCCATCATGTTCGGGATAGCCATAGAAATGGTCACCAAAAACTGGAAAAATTGGGATCGACTTAATTTCTCCTTTTGGTGGGACTCTGTTTATGCTACAAATATGAGAAAATGTATTCAGAAATGTTGTGTAATAATAAATTATTTAAATTAACATGGAGTCCATTGACAAATTTTGTTAACGATGTTTAGCTGGATTATTCTGATTTCTTATTTGATTTACACATCCAGGGAGGGTGGCTCGGTGGGCAGAGGGGTATTATATTATGAGGTTATCATTGATCAATAAGTTCAATATGATTTTCATTATATGTCTGAAATAATGCATTTTGTTTTTGTTCTTGTTTTGGGGTGGGAGGGAGGGGAAAATGTTTTTGAAGTATTTCTATGATTGATGTAAATGCAATTTTGAAGTTTATAAGCATATGTATATTTTAATGCATTGTTTTTGAATGAAAAATAAAGATCTATAAAAAAAAATATTGAATTATTCTCCCCCAAATTATCTATTTATTGAAGTCCGACCAAGCAAACAGACAGCAATCCTGGCTGGGAAACCACATAAATAAAGCCAGACAGACCTACAACACATTTCGAAAATCAATTAAAACTGCTCTATTTGACAAATTCCTTGCCTAATCAGATGACCTCTCTCAGATATTCTTTCCCCTTATAACCCCAATGTATTATGTAATTTCTTTCTCTCATGTATTCCTTCCCTAATTATTATGTAACTTCCTTCTTCTTACATTGTGTAATTCGCTGATTGTCCAGCCTTCTTTCTATGTGAACCGCCTAGAAGTCAGTTTGACTATGGCGATATAGAAAAATAAAGTTATTATTATTATTAGAAGGTGAACGCAGTAGTCAGTACCAAACTGAAATGTAATTTTAGGTGCCAATTTCTCAAAGATCCAATCTCATCTGGATTTCGGTATAGCACTTATCCAGTACAGGTCCAAGGTGGTTTACAAGTTAAGAGACCCATAATGGGGAACAGTAGTTACATCACCATCAACAAGTGTAAGATACTTAGTTGCAGGTCGATAAGGCAATGGAAAGAAAAGGATTACATTAGCACAGAAGCAGGGGAGGATGGCAATTGTCGATTCACACAGTCCAGAATCAAGAGCTACATTCTTACGTCCGCCTTACTTAGAAAATGAGAATAACTAAATAAAACACTCAGGGCTCCTTTTATCAAGGTGCGCTACGGGGCTTAGTGCGTTGAACATTTCATCACACGCTAATCCCTGCGGCACGCCAAAAAGCTAACGCCTCGTCAACGGAGGCGTTAGCGACTAGTGCAGCAGGCGGTTGAACGCGTGGTATTCCACGCGTTAACCGCCTACCGCAGCTTGATAAAAGGAGCCCTCAATCTTATTATTCCACTTTAAATATTTTCATGGTTTAAAATGATTTACCATATTTTCATATAATGACCTCAGTCTCTTTCATGTAAGGCTTGAGTATATGCAGCCAGCCTCCTCATTGGTCATATTTTTTCATTATTCATTGCTTTAAATTATTAGAAACTAGTCTTTAAGCCCGTTACATTAACGGGTGCTAGAATAGATGTGTCTGTCTGTCTGTCTGTGTTTGTTTATCTCTCTCTCTCCTTGGCCGCTGTCTGTATCCTTCTGTCTCCCCCCCCCCTGAGCAAAGCTGCCCCCAGGACACACCACCCCCCCAAAGCAGGCCCCTTTCCCTCTCCCTAACTGTCTCTCCATGGCCCTCTTCTGTCTCCCCCCCGAGCAAAGCTGTCTGCCCCCAGCACACCTCCCCCCAAAGCAGCCCCCTTTCCCTCTCCCTATCTCTCCATGGCCCCTTCTGTCACCCCCAGCACACCCCCTCCCCCCAAAGTAGCCCCCTTTCCCTTTCCCCCTGGCTCCCGGTATTGATTCCCTTCTTACCCTCCCAACATCCAGGCGTCTTCTGGCCTGCTCTTCTTCACCAAAGCAGCCTGCGATCGTGGTGGCCGGCTTTAGCGAACCTCGCAAGCTGCTCTCCAACTTGGTAGCACGTTCCCTCTGACGCGATCCCGTGCGTCAGAGGGAGCGTGCTACTGAAGCTGGAGAGCGGCCTGCGAGGTTCTTTAAGGCCGGCCACGATCGCAGGCTGCTCTGAAGAGGAGGATCAGTGGCGGCAGCGGCGAGTGAGGGCGGGAGGTGACATGGCGACTCCTTCTTCTGCACGGAGGTGGAGAGCGGCTTGCGAGGTTCGCTACAGCGGCTGGCGAACCTCAGCAGGCCGCTTTGAAGAGGAGCGGGAGGGAGGAGTCGCTGGTGTCTTCTGCACAGTCATGCGCAGGCACCACTCACGAATTTTCAAGAGTCCATGCGCCTCTAGCATTTTATTATTATTGATAACTCTATAGTTTTCTAGTAATGCCTATGAAGGCATTGACAAATAATTGCGTTTTCAACATTTTCTTATTCATTGTGGAATTTTTCCCATGTTGTATTTTTTAATCTCATTATGACGCTGCAACAGTTTGCCTTACTGTTATAAGATGAGAAGTCAACAAAAAAAAAAAAATATCATAGGCTTCGTACCCTTTTCTAGTGTATTGATGACGCTTCAAAATGGCCAGCTCGCCACTTTAAAGATTTCTTTATTGACAGGAGTTGCCATCCAACAAATAACATAAAATTGGAAGGATTGTAAAAGACTGAATTATTGTTTCTGGTGGAATTCAGTTTGTCACGTGTATAAAATGGAAAGAGCGTTGGCAGTTCAAAAAGGTTACTATAATAAATTTAAGGATGTGTGGAGACCATTAGTAAAGTATTATAATTATAATGAATAATTTACACTTTTCCCAATTTTAATACTCATGTGGATTTGGGGTGGGGAGGGGGATTCTTGGTTTTCCACTAATAATATATTTATGAATGACATAAGATATTATTTTCATGTGGTATATTTTAGTTGTATATGAATTTGGGAGGGGGGGTGGGGGTTAAATCTTCTTGTTGTATGATATTGTAGATTTTCAAGTGATGTTGTACTATAATTGTTTGATATTTACTGTACACTTGATGTAAGTTATAAAATGAATAAAGAAATTAGAAAAAAAGATTTCTTTATCCTGCTAGACTAGCTCAGACAAGTGGATTGTGCATCCTTCCCAGCAGATGACAGACAGAGAAAACTAAAATATAAAGAGATGTGCAACCAAGGCATTTGTTTGCGATGCCAGATTTACTAAATCACACAACCATTTGTAGTGCTCTGTATAGTATACTGTAGCCACATAGTTTGAAGAGTTTAAAAGGGTATCAACCCAATACGGGCTGTGTTTCAACTCTATTGTCTTCCTCAGGGGTCCTAAAGATGGTTGTTAGATGCAATATTGTGGATAAAATACAAAGTAAGCCCTTCGGTTCAGCCGATGACAGCAACGGATGGTGGAGAGGATTTCTCTTTAGAATTCTGCTGGTGCTGCCAAACTCACCTGGAGGTTGTTGAGAGGATCCATTTTCATTACAGACCCCACAGTGCTGAGAGGGAGAGAAACCTCCACGGTTTGGTTAGGGGCGAGAGGGGCATGGATCTGGAGAGGAGCTGCTGGTGCCAAGCCAAAGCTGTTGAGAGAGAAAGAAGTAACCACCGAAGGAGAGAGAGATAAATGGCACTGCTGAAAATCTACAGAAAGTTAAAATTGATAAAGACAGCTTTAACTTTATCCTGGATATTTGTGTAGCACCACTTAAACAGATAAAAATTATCCATCCAACAACTGAATAGAGCCATTTAGATGGATGATGTTTTGCCAAGCCTTAGAATGTTCCTAAACTTTGCTTCCACTTAAGCAGATATCTTTTGGCAATTTATAGCAACTTAAAAATATTTTCTGTTCCCAGGGCCAACATGCTGAAAGCATTTCTAGCGGGTGCCAGTCATCAAAATGATTCTGAAAACAGGGCTCAAAGATGCAAAGCTGGAATGCCACATCAGTAAATAGGGGAGGAGTGTAAAGGGGAAGGGGATGGGGCTTGATATACTGCTTTTTCTGGAGTGTTAAGTAGTCACAGGGAGCTGCAGTGGGAATTGAACTCACAACCTCAGGGTGCTGAGGCAGCTGTTTTAACCACTAGGTTACTCCTCCACTGGAGGACAATCCTGGATCGCACTAACAAAGACATACCCCATCCCTCCTCCCGGGGTCCGACAGAAACATGACCCTATCCATATTACTGAGAAAAGAGGATAAGGACAAGATGAATACAGGTCTTTAGGTTGCAGTACTTAATGTGAAATCAGAAAGGGACCTATGAGAGCCAGCACAAGCCCACAGGCAATACAGTGATCCTGTTAACTAAGGGAAGATTAAGTACTTACCTCGATAATCTTCCTTCTAAGTAGGCAGGCACATTATTCCTGAACTTTCAGGTAGCCAATCTATTCCTGTACAGAGCCTCAACATAATTTTTTGCTCCGCCTCCCATCTCTCCAGGCTGTCCTCCAACTCCCCAGGTCGTATCAAAGCAGATGGTCAGTCCGATAGAGGAAACATAAGAGGGAGGCGTACGAGGATACTCCCCGAGAGACATGTCTGTTCTGCTCATACCTTAAAAATATATAACAATTGAAAATGAAAAAATGAACCTATTATAAACACATAACCAGGTGAAAACAAACAAGTCACCTACCAGAATGCAACTTGCACTAATTGTTTTGGAGTAAAGGGAGTACTCCCTGGATTCACTGCAGTAGCAGCGACATTCCCCATCCATGTCCTTATTGCGTAAAGGGAAGATAGCTGGTAATCCCAGCATGTCTGAGGCAGAAAACAGGCACCAAAAGCCTCACAAATGGATAGAAACCCCCCCCCCCCGAAAAGAAAGGAAAAATGAACACGAGCAGAAGGAGACTGGCTCCTACTATTTTGCAAGTAGAAAGACAACTAGGGAGTGGAGAGGACAGCCTAGAGATGGGAGGCAGAGCAAAAATTTGAATGAGGCTCTCTAGACGAATTCTCACAGGAATAGATTGGCTACCTGAAAGTTCCGGAATGATCTACCTTTGCAGGGATGGGATCATCGCAGAGTTCAAGTGTGTGTGGACTTAACAACCCCAAACTAAATCATCTGCTACCGACTTAAGATGTGCCCTGGACCAATAACATCCCAGATGAAGTAAAAAGCTGGGGAAGGACAGGAAAGAGAATAAAACAGGAATATCGCTATGGAAAGGGAGGACTTTGTCATGTGGAAAAGTGGTAATTGTTATCAACCGACCCCTTTTTCTTTCTCTGCTTGAATCCCCACCATAGGATTAAGGGAAGGGAAGAGGGACAGGAGCCAGGTTTCATGGGGTTAAAGGTGTTGGGTTGGGGAAGAGAGGATCTGAGATGGTAAAGTTGAAAAGAGGAGGTCCTGGCTTTGAAATGGTGATAAGACCACTCCTTTAAGCTTCTGGTCTAATAGCAGCCCTATTTTGTTTTTTTTATTCTTTATTTAATAATTTTAATACAATAATCTCAGTGAAATGCACAATTAGCATTAAAAATAATTCATAAACTTAGTAAACTAACACAAGTACTACATCTTATTAATATTACAATTAAAATAATCCCATCTCCTATCTCACTATTCTTCAACTGCCAGTCCACGGACCGATGTCTGTCCGCAGGAAATTTCTGCCAGTCCGCGCAGGACCGGCAAGATTAAGGTGACCGTTTTCAGACCTCCTGTCCCGTTGTCCCCACACACAGCTTCGGGACAATGGGACAGGCGATCATTTCCTGTCGCGCAAAAAAGAAAAAAAAGCCTCCCTCCTTCCTTTCCCCCGGTCCCCTGTTCTTACCGCTCTTACCCCCCTGCTGTTGCTAAAGCCAACAGGAAGTCTTCTTTCCGACGTCAATTCTGACATCGGAGAGGACGTTCTGGGCCAGCCAATCGTTGCCTGGCTGGCCCAGAACGTCCTCTCCGACGTCAGAATTGACATCGGAAAGACTTCCTGTCGGCTTTAGCAACAGCAGGGGGGTAAGAGCAGGGGAAAGGAAGGAGGGAGGTTTTTGGGGTTTTTTGCACGGCAGGGAGGGAAGGAGGTAGGTAGGCAAGCAGGCTGGCTTTGGCCAGGGAGAGAGGTAGACAGGCAGGCAGGCTGACTTTGTGGGTGGGGGTGGGACAAAGTGTGGAAGGCAGTGAGAAGGACATAGGAAGGAGGCACTGGGGGCACTAAAGACAGGAAGGGGCACTAAGGACATGGGAAGGAGGCACCGGGGGCACTAAAGACATGGGAAGGATGCACCGGGGGCACTAAAGACATGGGAAGGATGCACTGGGGCATTAAAGTCATGGGAAGGGTGCACTGGGGGCACTAAAGACAGGAAGGGGCACTAAGGACATGGAACGGAGGCACTGGGGGCACTAAAGACAGGAAGGGGCACTGGGGGCACTAAGGACATGGAATGGAGGCACTGGGGGCACTAAAGACAGGAAGGGGCACTGGGGGCACTAAAGACAGGAAGGGGCACTAAGGACATGGGAAGGAGGCACCGGGGGCACTAAGGACATGGGAAGGAGGCACCGGGGGCACTAAAGACATGGGAAGGGGGCACCGGGGGCACTAAAGACATGGGAAGGATGCACCGGGGGCACTAAAGACATGGGAAGGATGCACCGGGGGCACTAAAGACATGGGAAGGATGCACTGGGGGCACTAAAGACATGGGAAGGATGCACTGGGGGCACTAAAGACATGGGAAGGATGCACTGGGGGCACTAAAGTCATGGGAAGGGTGCACTGGGGGCACTAAAGACAGGAAGGGGCACTAAGGACATGGAACGGAGGCACTGGGGGCACTAAAGACATGGGAAGGAAGCACTGGGGGCACTAAGACAGGAAGGGGCACTGGGGGCACTAAAGACAGGAAGGGGCACTAAGGACATGGAACGGAGGCACTGGGGGCACTAAAGACAGGAAGGGGCACTAAGGACATGGGAAGGAGGCACTAAGGACATAGGAAGGAAAGAGGGAGGGAATAGAAAGGGACAATACTTAGGCCTGAGTGCAGAAAGAAAGAAATGAAAGAAAGGATACACAGATGGAAACGCAACCAGAGACTCATGAAATCACCAGACAGCAAAGGCAGGAAAAATGATTTTATTTTCAATTTAGTGATCAAAACGTGTCAGTTTTGAGAATTTATATCTGCTGTCTATATTTTGCACTATATATGTCTATTTTTCTATAGTTATTGAGGTGACCGAGCTCGCGGAGATGGGGCAGAAATGGGGTTTTTTAATTTTAGTCCTAGTAGTTTGCCGGTCTACAGAGTAATTCTTTTATTTCTGCCAGTCCACGGGTGTAAAAAGGTTAAAAAAACACTGCCCTATCTCAACCCCCCCCACTCCCAGGAGACCTGGTTCCAAAACCCTAGGGGTAGGAGATTTCTTCATAAGGCTTCTTTTTCCAACTCAATATAAGTCTCCCATATGTCATTAAATTTTGCCCATTGATTAAAGGGCTGAAAGTCTATATTTTTCACAAACTATTCATAAACGTTCTCTCACATCCCTCAGAGTGGGTACCTTTAACATACGCCATTGCTGAGCTAATGTCAATCTACCAGCTATAAATGCCAGGTCCAAAAGTTTAGATTGAGAAAGTGTTAAACCTTCTATTCTTACTCCCAGAAATGCCCTTTCAGCATTCAGCTTAAGTGGTGTCTGAATTAATCTGCTTACATAATCAAAAACTTGCTCCCAAAACCTTTGGACCCTTTGACATTCCCTTCTCTTTCACCACATCCTTTCCAGCAGGTAGCATCACTCTGCTCGGTACATTTACTAATTAGGACGGGGGTGGTGTACTAACGAGCAGCCCTATTTTGATGCTCATCAGAGATGGATTTGATTCCACCTCAAACCTCTTTTCTCTATAAACCCACCTGATGAGACGGGATGTGTATGGAATAGTCATATGTTGCCCATCTGCGTCCCAACCCCTCCCATAAATGGATTATAAAGAAAGAGCTAATCCTGTGGCTTGGACAAGAAAAGAAAGTAAGGTTTTTACTTTCCATGTCCCACCACAATAGTTCCTGCAATACTTGGCCCTGTATATAGTAAGGATCAAGACAAAAATAGGAAATAATGTTCTTTATAAATACGCTTAGTGGAAGGGAGATGTTTAAAGAGGAATCTGAACTATGAACAATGCTCTTGAGTCATTAACGATTGATGATATGTAATCCTACTGTAGTTCTTTGCTATTTTTAGTGGGTTAAATGTATGTACTGAAAGTATCGTTATATGTTGTTCTTTAAATCATTGTGAATGTTTTACGCTGTAAACCACTTAGTTATAAGCGGTTAAGAAATTTTATAAATAATAATAATTACTCTGTGCAATGAACGTATGTGGGAGTGCAATAGTTGGTAGTGGGGTTAGTGGCTTAGCGAGGGTGAAAGGCGTCCGGGGGCGGTGGTAGCGCCCCTCCCTTGCCTCCACACATTCCTTCCCTGCCCCCTCCTGCCACGCACGTGCTGCTTCCCTTCCCCCATACCTCTGCAACGTTCCTGGCGTGAGCAGCAACCCCTAAGCTGCTGTTGTGCCAGTGTCGGCTCTTCCTCTGACGTCACTTCCTAGGCACGGGTCCAGGAAGTGATGTCAGAGGAAGAGACGATGCTGGCGCGATAGCAGCCAGAGGTACGGGGGAAGGGAAGCGACGTGCATGTGGGGAAGTAGTGGGGGGGGGGGAGGGTGGAGAGGAGAACAGGTGTCTGTGCCCCCAACAAGACAGCGCCCATGGCGGACCGCCTCCCCCCCTTACTACACCAGCGGGTGGAGTGCATGAATAAGGAAGCTGAGGAACTGAAGACTAATTGGAGACAGAAGAGGGTTTTACCGCTGGGGCTGTAAGATAAATATTTGTAACGCTATATCCTTAAGAAGAATATGGCGTTACTCGAAAGGGTTCAGAGGAGAGCGACACATCTGATAAAAGGTATGGAAAACCTTTCATATGCTGAGAGATTGGAGAAATTGGGTCTCTTTTCTCTGGAGAAAGCACAGTTACTTACCGTAACAGGTGTTATCCAGGGACAGCAGGCAGATATTCTTGACTGATGGGTGACGGCACCGACGGAGCCCCGGTACGGACAATTTTAGAGTGATTGCACTCTAAGAACTTTAGAAAGTTCTAGCTCGGCCGCACCGCGCACGCGCGAGTGCCTTCCCGCCCGACAGAGGCGCGCGGTCCCTCAGTTAGTATAAGCCAGCTAAGAAGCCAACCCGGGGAGGTGGGTGGGACGCAAGAATATCTGCCTGCTGTCCCTGGATAACACCTGTTACGGTAAGTAACTGTGCTTTATCCCAGGACAAGCAGGCAGCATATTCTTGACTGATGGGTGACCTCCAAGCTAACAAAAAGAGGGATGGAGGGAAGGTTGGCCATTAGGAAAACAAATTTTGCAAAACAGATTGGCCGAAGTGTCCATCCCGTCTGGAGAAAGCATCCAGACAATAATGAGATGTAAAAGTGTGAACTGAGGACCAAGTAGCAGCCTTGCAGATTTCCTCAATAGGAGTGGAACGGAGGAAAGCTACAGAAGCTGCCATTGCTCTGACCCTATGGGCCGTGACAGAACCTTCCAGTGTCAGTCCGGTCTGAGCATAACAGAATGAAATGCACGCTGCCAGCCAATTAGACAACGTACGTTTAGAAACTGGACGTCCCAATTTATTTGGATCAAAGGACAGAAAAAGTTGGGGAACTGATCTGTGGGGTTTCGTACGCTCTAGATAGTAAGCCAGAGCCCTTTTACAATCCAAAGTATGTAAAGCTTGTTCTCCAGAATGAGAATGAGGTTTTGGAAAGAAAACAGGTAGAACAATGGATTGGTTGAGATGGAATTCAGAGACAACCTTAGGGAGAAACTTTGGATGTGTACGCAAAACCACCTTGTCATGGTGAAAAACCGTAAAAGGTGGATCTGCGACCAGTGCATGAAGCTCACTGACCCTCCTGGCAGAGGTAAGAGCAATAAGGAAAAGCACTTTCCAAGTAAGAAACTTGAAAGGAGAGGAAGCCAAAGGTTCAAATGGAGGCTTCATTAAGGCGGAAAGAACCACATTGAGATCCCAGATAACAGGAGGGGCTTTAAGAGGTGGTTTCACATTGAAAAGCCCTCGCATGAACCTGGATACCAGGGGATGAGCTGAGAGAAGTTTTCCATGGACTGGCTCATGAAAAGCTGCAATGGCACTGAGGTGGACCCTGATGGAAGAGGACTTAAGGCCAGAGTCAGACAAAGAAAGCAAATAATCCAACAATGTCTCCACTGCCAGAGAAGTTGGATCAAGATGATGAAGAAGACACCAGGAGGAAAATCTCGTCCACTTCTGATGGTAACATTGCAGAGTGGTCGGTTTCCTGGAGGCATTCAGAATGGAACGAACAGGCTGAGATAAAAGAGTATCATGAGAAGTCAGCCCGAGAGATACCAAGCTGTCAGGTGTAGAGACTGGAGGTTGGGATGTAGAAGGGTTTCCTGCTGTTGCGTAAGCAGAGAAGGAAACAGAGGAAGAAGAAAAGGTTCCCTGGAACTGAGTTGAAGTAGAAGGGAGAACCAATGTTGCCTGGGCCACCTCGGAGCAATCAGAATCATTGTGGCTCGTTCCCTCTTGAGCTTGAATAAGGTTCTCAACATTAGAGGCAGAGGAGGGAAGGCGTACAGGAACAGATTCGACCAGTCGAGGAGAAAAGCATCCGCTGCCAGACGGTGAGGAGAGTAAAGTCTGGAGCAGAATAGGGGCAGCTGATGATTGTGAGGGGCTGCAAAGAGGTCTATCTGAGGAGTGCCCCATTGAGTGAAGATAGACTGCAGAGTTACAGGATCGAGTGTCCACTCGTGAGGCTGGAGAATTTTGCTGAGTTTGTCCGCTAAAGAATTCTGTGCTCCCTGAATGTAGATAGCTTTCAGGAAGAGATGGTGATCTATGGCCCAATTCCAGATCTTTTGGGCTTCTTGGCATAAAAGGCGAGAGCCTGTCCCACCCTGTTTGTTGATGTAGTACATCGCAACCTGATTGTCTGTGCACAACAGAAGGACCTGAGGAAAGAGAAGATGTTGGAAGGCCTTGAGGGCATAAAACATCGCTCTGAGTTCCAGGAAATTGATTTGATGCTTCTTTTCCTGGACTGACCAAAGACCTTGAGTCTGGAACTCGTTCAAGTGAGCTCCCCATGCATAAAGAGAGGCGTCGGTGGTGATGACCAGTTGATGAGGGGGCTGATGGAACAGAAGACCTTTGGATAGATTTGAGGATACCAACCACCATTGAAGAGACTGACGAAGAGATGATGTCACAGATATGTGTCGTGAGCAAGGATCCGTCGCTTGGGACCACTGAGTAGCAAGGGTCCATTGAGGAGTGCACAGGTGAAGACGTGCGAGGGGCGTGACATGAACTGTAGATGCCATGTGCCCCAGGAGTACCATCATTTGCCTGGCTGAGATGGAAGGTAGTGAAAGCACCTGCTGACATAGAGACTGAAGGGTCTGAAGACGATTGGATGGTAGGAAAGCTCTCATGAGGAGTGTGTCCAGGATCGCTCCAATGAATTGAAGTCTCTGAGTGGGGATGAGATGAGATTTGGGTAGATTGATCTCGAACCCCAGAATTCGGAGAAACAAGATGGTTTGGTTGGTGGCCAGTAGAACTGCTTGAGCGGATGTGGCCTTGATTAACCAGTCGTCCAGGTAAGGGAAGACCTGGAGGTGGTGAGAGCGTAGAAATGCCGCTACCACAATGAGACACTTGGTGAAGACCCTTGGAGAGGAGGCAAGGCCGAAGGGCAGCACCTTGTATTGGTAATGACAATGATTGATCATGAAACGGAGATACTGTCTTGAGGTTACATGGATCGGGATGTGAGTGTATGCCTCTTTGAGATCGAGGGAGCATAGCCAGTCGTTTTGATTGAGAAGAGGATAAAGGATGGCTAAAGAAAGCATCTTGAATTTTTCTTTTACCAGGTGTTTGTTGAGATCGCGGAGATCCAAAATTGGTCTGAGATCTCCTGTTTTTTTGGGGACTAGAAAATAACGGGAGTAGAATCCCTGCCCTTTTTGATCTTGAGGAACTTCTTCTATAGCGTTTAGAAGAAGGAGGGATTGAACTTCCTGAATGAGGAGGGCAGATTGAGGACTGTTCAAAGCAGACTCTTTTGGCAGGTTTTGGGATGGAAGAGTCTGAAAGTTGAGAGAGTAGCCGTGGCGGATGATGTTGAGGACCCATTGGTCCGAAGTGATAACTTCCCATCGGCTGAGGAACAGAGAAAGTCGACCTCCTATAGGTTGAGGCAGGAGAGCAGGAATAGGAATACTGGCTATACTGTGGAGAATGAAGTCAAAAGGGCTGTGACTTCTGCTGAGGAGGTGGTTTCACAGGTTGCTGCTGTGGCTGCTGTCTGGGAGGCTGACGTTGTTGCTGCCTCTGACGCCTGGGTTGCTGAGCAGTGGTAGGTAATGGCCGAGCTGTGAAGCGGCGTTGATAAGCCGACTGCTGCCTATATGGTTTTGGCGGAGGAGGCTTCTTTTTATTTTTAAGCAGGGTATCCCAGCGTGTCTCATGAGCAGAGAGCTTTTGTGTGGTTGAGTCCATGGATTCCCCAAAGAGCTCATCCCCTAGGCAAGGGGCGTTGGCTAACCGATCCTGATGATTAACATCAAGGTCGGATACCCGAAGCCAGGCCAGGCGACGCATAGCTACCGACATTGCTGTCGCTCTGGATGTAAGTTCAAAGGTATCATATATGGATCTAACCATGAACTTACGTAATTGAAAAAGAGACGACAAGCAGGTATGAAAGGAGTGATGTTTTCGTGAAGGAAGGTACTTTTCGAAGGAAGCCATGGTGGTAAGGAGATGCTTCAAATAAAAAGAAAAATGAAAAGCATAATTGCTAGCTCTATTTGCTAACATAGCATTTTGGTAGAGCCTCTTACCAAATTTATCCATGGCTCTACCTTCTCTGCCAGGAGGTACCGATGCATATACACTGGCTCCTGAAGATTTTTTAAGGGTGGATTCGACAGTTAAGGATTCGTGTGGAAGTTGAGGTTTGTCGAACCCAGGAATGGGAATTACCTTATATAGAGAATCCAGTTTACGTGGGGCCCCTGGGACAGTTAAAGGAGTCTCTAAATTCTTATAGAAAGTCTCCCTCAAGATGTCATGAAGAGGGAGTTTCAAAAATTCCTTTGGAGGCTGGTCAAAATCAAGGGCATCCAAAAAAGCTTTGGACTTTTTGGATTCAGCCTCCAAAGGAATGGATAAGGAGTCACACATCTCTTTCAAAAAGCAGGAGAAAGAGGAAGTGACTTGTTTGGAGGATGGGTCAGGGACAGTTGAATCCTCCTCCTCTGAGGAACATTCGCCTTCAGAAAGAAAGGGTTCCTCTGAGTCTCCCCACAGATCAGGATCCCTGACATGGGGAGTATGGTCCCGAGACTCAGGTGTCGATGATTGTAAGTGTCGGGTTTTGTGTAACGACTTACCCGACCTCATCGATATCGAGTCAGGAGATGTTATCGGTCGCACCGGTGCCGAAGTCTGTACCGATTGATGGTGAGCTCTCGGCTCCGGTGCAAGAACTGGCATCGATACCGATGAGGTTAGTTGAAGCGGTACCGAAATAGTGGAAGCAGGTAACACAGGCTGTTCCACAATCGGTACCGGTAGCTCGGTGCGGACCGGCACCGGAAGGTTCGGAGCCAGGATAGCAGGAAGGAGCTGTTTCAATTGGTCCTTAAGCTGCACCTGAAGGATGGCCGTGATGCGGTCATCAAGGGATGGCACCGGTACCGCCTTTTTCTTCTGCGGTACCTGCGGTGCCGTTCGACGCCCCGGAGATGAGGAGCCCGATGTCGAGGGACTCACCTCTATAGGGGCGGAACGCTTCCGCTGGCGTCTCACAGTCGGCAGGATTGGACTCACTGCACTCGAGACCGGAGGACGCTCCAGCGGGGAAGGCTTCTTAGCCGGCTTACCTGACTGGTGAGACGCCGGTGCGGAATCACGCGGCGTCGAAGAAGAGGGTGCCGACTGAATCGGTGCCGAAGCTGGAGTCGATGGAACGGGGTCGGACATCTCGGCACTGAACAATAATCGCTGCTGGATTTGGCGATTTTTTAATGTCCGTTTTTTTAGAGTGGCACAGCGGGTGCAAGTAGAGGCCTGATGCTCAGGACCCAAACACTGTAAACACCAGTTGTGTGGGTCCGTGAGAGATATAGGCCGAGCACACCGCTGGCACTTTTTAAAACCCGGTTGAGGGGGCATGAAAGGAAAAACGGCTTCAGCCAAATCGAAGGCCGAGGCTTCGATGGTGGCAGAAGGCCCCGCCGGGGAAAGATTAAATTAAAGAAAAAATGAAGGGTTTTTTTTTTTTGTTTTTTTTTTACAAAATAGAAAAAAGAAAAGAAATAAGATTAAATAATCAAAAGTTTACGCGAGCGGGAAGGCAAAGAGAAAAAAGTTTCAACAGCCGTTGAAAACGCGTCTTCTTAGCTCCGCGGAAACTAAGAAACTGAGGGACCGCGCGCCTCTGTCGGGCGGGAAGGCACTCGCGCCGTGCGCGGTGCGGCCGAGCTAGAACTTTCTAAAGTTCTTAGAGTGCAATCACTCTAAAATTGTCCGTACCGGGGCTCCGTCGGTGCCGTCACCCATCAGTCAAGAATATGCTGCCTGCTTGTCCTGGGATAAGAGGAGACTTAGAGGGGATTTGATAGAAACTTACAAGATCATAAAGGGCATAGAGAAAGTGGAGACAGATTCTTCAAACTTTCAAAAAATAAAAGAACAAGAGGGCACTCGGAAAAGTTGAAAGGGGACAGATTCAAAACGAATGCTAGGAAGTTCTTCTTTACCCAACGTGTGGTGGACAACTGGAATGCACTTCCAGAGGGCGTAATAGGGCAGAGTACGGTAATGGGGTTTAAGAAAGGATTGGACAATTACCTACTGGAAAAGGGGATAGAGGGGTATAGATAGAGGATTACTGCACAGGTCCTGGATCTGTTGGGCCGCCGTGAGAGCAGACTGCTGGGCATGATGGACCTCAGGTCTGACCCAGCAGAGGCATTGCTTATGTTCTTATTTATTGAATTTGCTTTCTATCCCGTTTTCTCCCAACAAGCTCAGAACGGGTTACAGGTTAACGGGTTACAATTTGCTATCGTTACAGTACAAGTTCACGATACAAGTTTTTATCCTAAATTGACACTTACTAGGACAGGGGTCTCAAAGTCCCTCCCTGAGGGCCGCAATCCAGTCGGGTTTTCAGGATTTCCCCAATGAATATGCATTGAAAGCAGTGCATGCACATAGATCTCACGCATATTCATTGGGGAAATCCTGAAAACCCGACTGGATTGCGGCCCTCAAGGAGGGACTTTGAGACCCCTGTACTAGGGGTCTAATATTAATATACGGTTTACAAGTTACAATTTGCCATAGTTCCAGTGCAAAATTTTTCAATACATGTTTTCCTTACGCGACACATACTGAGATCTGGTACCAATATACATTTCTTTGTAATCCATCGGTCAAGGGCAGGGGAGTTAGGTGAAGAGGCATGTTTTTATTGCTTTTTTAAAGTTGAGGAGTCCTTCAAGGGATCTGATCTGTGAGGCAGTCGATGCCAGTGGCTCAGTGAAGTGGAAGTAAGAATGCTGTTTGGCGGTTTGCAGTTGAACGGCACGATCAGGGGGCATGTTGAGGCGTATTTCATCCTGGGAGCGGAGGGACCGGTTCGGCATGTACGGAGGAAGCTTAGCCGGTGTCATTTCGTACAAAGATTTGAAAGCTAGCGTCGGGCCCTCGAAGACACAACAGTTGGCTACGGGCAGCCAGTGAGCCGATGCGAGAGCCTGGGAGACAGGGTCGGGGGCAGAGAAGTTTTTTAGAAGCCTGATCGCCGCCTTTTGTACACACTGGAGACGCTGCATGTTCTTTGTCGTGAGACTGTTAAATAGTGCAAGACTGGTACTTAGGCACAGGACTATAAAAGGAACAAAGGATACAGGTGGGAGGACAAAAAGGAAAAGATTTCTGCAGAAAGATAACATCTAGGTGGTCCTCTGCAGAATTTCACTGTGTGTCAGCTGTTTTAAAAAAAAAAAAAAAAAATGCAAATGTAGATCATTTCCATTATAGGCAGCTATTGGGCAGGCAAAATTGAACAAAACCAACCTCTCCCCCCATCCCAAGATAAAAATTACCCTCCCCTCCTAATACAGTATCCCTGGCTACTTGTCTCCTACAGCACAAAAGTCAATTGAAACCACCTTCTGGGTGGGGGGTGGGGGGGGGATAGGATATTCTAATTAAATAGCAGTATATTTTAACTGATTAATGCATATAAGAAATATGGTATATATGTATGAACAGAAAAGGAAAGGGGGTAAATTTATTGGAAATATATTGTTATGGAATATTAGGGGATATATGTAATATGATGAGTTATATTTGTTGTGCATTTAATTTATATAATACAATAAACAAAGAGTTTGATGAAGAAAGGGTGGGGGGAGGGATAGGTTAATGTAAGATTAATTGTAATATAGAAGAGAGATATCTAGGTATGTATATGTTTGGATAGATTATTTTGTGGATATGGGGAGGGATGGGAGGTGGGTGGGGGGGAATTAAAATATGTATAATAACGTTGTTTAAGAATGTCAAGTGAGTTATGTGAATCATTTGTAATAATATTGTACACTTGTTGAAAGAAATAAAATGAATAAAGATTAAAAAAAAAAAAAGAAAAGAAACCACCTTCTGGAAAACATACATTACTGAGAATGTCAAGTTAGAATCGCCACCAAAAATGTCCTCCACCAATGCACAAAGTTTTACTTTATAAAGAGAACTTCCTTGCCAAAGTTCAGTGGTCAAAACTATTTTTCCCAATCAGTTCCTTGGTACCTTTTAGTATTACCATAAAAAACACTCCCCTGTAAAGCCTACTTTGTAAGGAAGTCACTAAGCATTTCCACCATCCGCCCTCTTTTCAGCAGCCTCTTCAGTCAACTTCTTAGAGGTTATGGTTTTCTCATCAGGAGAATTGCTCAGCAGAAGAGTCATCATGAGAGGCTGTTCTTATCAATGCAACACCACGCCATCAACACTTTCCTCACTATTTATGGCTGGACACGTTGAAAACAACCATGGGGAGGACGCTAGAGGCCCTTACCGGACTAGCACAAAGTCAGTTTCTTTTTAGATCTATAATTCATCAAGTCGCTAGGACTTGAACAGAAGTTGATGACACCCAACTAGACGATTTACGTGCATTCTGTGCTACGGGACAAAACACTATCAATGCCCTACAAAATGCTGTTCAATCTGCTAGTCTGAAAGTACTACCCATGTTTCCCCGAAAATAATATCTATCCCCAAAATAAGCCATAGCACAATTTTTAAAGATGCTCCTAATGTAAGTCCCTCCCCCCAATAAGCCCTAGTTAAGATCAACTCCAGAAGCCCTTCCCGAATGTCCCCAAAACTCCCCGACTCCATCCCTGACACTAGTGCTGACTGATTTGCCAGTGACAGCGCTTTCATCCCCCCCGACCCATGTGCAACATCTTTCCTCCCCTCTCACCCATCCCCTTCCCTCCCACTGTGCAGCAGAACCCCACCGACCCTCCCACCGTGAGACTGACATATGGTACCTCCGAGGCCTCCAAAAACAGCAGCAGCGGCAGCGCTCTGAATGGGCTGCTTCGTGGCCTTCCCCGCCAAGGCCTTCCCTCTGCCATATCAATGATGTCATCAGTGATGTGGCAGAGGGAAGTTCTGTGGTGATGATACGGCAGAGGGAAAGCCACAAAGCAGCCCATTCAGTGCGCTACCACCACTGCTGTTTTTGGAGGCCTCGGAGGTACAGTATATCAGTCTCATGGTGGGAGGGTCGGTGGGGTTCTGCTGCACAGGGGGAGGGGAGGGTTAGAAAAATGCTGCACAAGGGGATGGGTGAGAGGGGAGGAAAGAGGAAGAATTGGGGTGGAGGAGAGGAAGCGAGAGATGATTGTTGTACATGAAAAAAAAAAAAAAGACATGTCCCGAAAATAAGCCCTAATGCGATTTTTGGACCCAAAATTAATATAAGACACTGTCTTATTTTCGGGGAAACACAGTATACATCAGAGGCATGGCATCCATCTTTCCTACACTTATGATTATCCTTCCAAATGAATGCCTTCCAGCAGGTGACCAATCACAGGTCACATACTCATGAGCTATCCAGACACAAGAGCATCGAGAAGAGTCACGCTCTTCAACTCACACAAAGTTAAAGAGAGCTTTGAAAGCAGCCTGTAAGGTTCTCAGTAATCCCCATTAAGTCACAGATTGTGATGACATATTAATGCTATACCTGTTCCGGTTAAACTGAATGGCAAAGTCACTCATGACCTGTAAGGCCTTGTTAGTCAGCAAAAGGTCCATGTTAACGGTCCCCATCCGACGAGCGAACGTACCAGAGATCTCTAGGCCTTTAGCCTTCATGGCAGGCATCCACACCTACGATGAGGAAGCAAAGAAGCATTTTGAGACCCTTAAAAATTTTAAATGAAAAGTTACAGGAGGGGAAGAGAGAGGATGTGAAAGTGGTATTGTTCTAACACTGAAGACATGTAAAATAAATAAGTTATACTAGTGCCAAACAATGAACTAGCAGGTTGCTGCTGCTACAGATAGTTGGAGTTGAGCAAAGAGCAGCTACTGTCACACGGCTCATCATACTACTACTATTATTTCTACAGCGCTACCAGATGTACGCAGTGCTGTACAGAGTCACAAAGAAGAAAGCAGTTCCTGCTCCAAAGAGCTTACAATCTAAACAGACAAGACAGACAAACAGGATGTCATGGATTCAGTTAAGGGGAAGGGTTGGAGGGCAGAGGGGAGTCCAGGACAATCAAGCCCTTGTGACATCACTGAGGTTGGCTCTTATTAGTGGAATGAGGCATTATGACATCACAGTCTCAGCTCTGCTTCCCAAAGACTGAAACTCTTCACACTATTAATATGAATTATTTCTATAGCGCTACCAGACGTACGCAGCGCTGTACAGAGTCACAAAGGAGACAGTCCCTGCTCCAAAGAACTTACAACCTAAACAGACAAACAGGATGTCATGGATACAGTTAAGGGGAACGGTTAATCTGCTGGCTGGGTTGGAGGGCAGAGGGGAGTACAGCACAATTAAGCCATTGTGACATCACTGATGAGGTTGGCTCTTATTGGTGGAATGAGGCATTATGACATCACAAGCTCAGCTCTGCTTCCCAAAGACTGAAACTCTTCTCACTACTTCTGCTACTATGAATTATTTCTATAGTGCTACCAGATGTACGCAGCGCTGTACAGAGTCACAAAGAAGACAGTCCCTGCTCCAAAGAGCTTACAGTCTAAACAGACAAGCAGGATGTCATGGATACAGTTAAGGGGGAACGGTTAATCAGCTGTCTGGGTTGGAGGGTAAAGGAGAAGGGTTAAGGATTGAAAGCTATATCAAAAAGGTGGTTTTTCAGTCTGCTTTTAACTCCCCCTCCCCTTATAATCTTATTAATATTTATCAACTGTGTCTATGTTTTATGCTCATTATCAGACTGGTTGCTCTGTTCAAGGATAGGCCTTCTGCAGGGCTGGGTAGTAACAAAGTACAGTGACTTTGTTACAATACTTAAGTACAATTTTCAGTACTTGCAGAAGGAAGCATTTGCTTTGCCATACTTTTTACTTGTAACTTATTATACTGGAGCAGTACTTTTATATTTAATAGCAAAGTAGCACAGAAGACTCTCTGCTAACCGGAACTCAAGCAACCAGAAAAAAAAAAAAAATATATATATATATATATATAAAAATAAATCAAGGAAATACTGTAATGTTTTAAATAAAAATGAAAATCGATTTCTGGCGGAAATTTAAGTGTAAACTTGGCACACCACACCTGAGTATGCCCAGGCTTTGCCTGGAACAGTTTATGGAATGGCATAATAAGGGGTACAGTATTAGTTTGGCCTCTTTTTAATAATAACTCTCAAGCAACCAGAAACTACATTTATCTGGCATCTATCAATCCCCATGGGGGGGCCGGTTAATTGAGTCTACTGTAATTTGAAAAGACGTTTTTAAGAAAAGAAAAAGTATTTACCTCTCTTTCTGCTCCTCTCTCACTAATGCCAGATGCACCTTGCAATCACAGGAGCCACCTCTGTGGATGTTTAAGCACCCCCGATATTGAACAAAGTTCTTGAATATGTCCACGGAAAGGTAATTTCTATTGGGTTTAGCATCCCCAATAATTTTGAAAAGTTGTCTTGCAATTGCACCTGATTTGGACCCAAACTTCCAGTCCCAAAAACAGCTGAGCTGCGATCAGAAGTTCAGGCCCAATCGGATGCAAGTCATCTTCTGAAAGCCCCACCAAATCTGATGAACAGGTGCTTGTAGAGCTGGAGAAACAAAGAGTGTGCCTCTGTTCTTTACACTTACACACCACCTCTCCCTTCCCTTTTGAGTTTTGCTCAGAAATGCTCTGTGCAAGCTCACAGACTTCCCGGGGGAGGGGGGGGTTGTGTGAAAGATAAGTGTCAGCCAGGCTAACTCAATGGCCTCCCAGAGCCTGTCCTGCGATCTGAAAGATGACACAGAATGGCCTCTGCCAGCGGATTTCAGCTCTTCATTCCAGGAAACGTAGATTAAGGGAAGGTAGGTGCTCCATGCGTGTGGGAGAGATAGGGTGTCGTTTTCTGTGTCAGTATAAGTCGGCGGCGGGCTCAAACTCAAACCCTTTGCAGGGCCACATTTTGGATTTGTAGGTACTTGGAGGGCAACAGAAAAAATAGCAAATGTCTTATTAAAGAAATGACAACTTTGCTTAAGGTAAAATTCGTTGTAGTTTTTAAATCTTTCCTTAATTGCTTCTAATAATTTCAGCTATACACAGCTGAAAGCAGTGCAACATGCAGAAAGTGAAGTTTAGATAGTTTTTCATTTTCTGCATGTTGCACTGCTTTCAGCTGTGTCTAGCTGAAATGATCAGAAGCCATTAAGGAAAGATTTATAAAGTATAAAGAGTTTTACCTCATGCAAAATTGTGATTTAGATTCTAAAGTGTCAACTGCAAGAGACAAGATTTTGGTGTCGTCCTCTGGGGGAGAATCAGTGCCCGACTTGTGCCTGGAAAGCCTGTGCCTTAAGTGTCCAGTGGTCGCGTCCGCAACCGCCTTCCGCTCTCACCTCCTCCAGCACCGGGACACAACCGCCATCTTACATCAAGCAGTCACCGCCAGGAGAGGAGCTAAATTTCGCGAGAGTTCACGAGATGACGTACACACGCACAAGCTGCACCGCCTCCAGTGGTTACTTTATGTTCTGGACTGTTGGCCGCCTCACTGCTGTAACCTCACGCAAGCGCTTTCCTGCATCTGTACGCAATTGTCCTCTCCACTCCACCTCACAATCGCGTACAGACGCAGGAAAGCGCTTGCGTGAGGTTACAGCAGTGAGGCGGGCAACGTTACAGAACAATGGTAACATACCGAGGGCTTCAAAATAGTACCTGGCGGGCCACATGTGGCCCCAGGGCCGCGAGTTTGAGACCACTGGTATAAGCCATATGCATGTCCCATCTATATTTTGTTGTAGTTGCTTGTTGTTTCGATTAGCTGCTTCTGGGCCTTAACTCGGAATTCGATTAAAAAAAAAAAAATAAAAATAAAAATTTTAAAATCAGGAGGATGAAATTAGTTATTTATTTAAGTATTTATATACCACTTATAGCCTAAGTGGTTTTACATTCAGGTACTCAAGCATTTTCACCTATCTGTCCCAGTGGGCTCACACTCCATCTAATGTACCCGAGTTGCCCAGGGTCACAAGGAGCAGAATGGGATTTGAACCCACAACCTCAGGGTGCTGAGGCTGTGGCTCTAAACACTGTGCCACACACCTTGTTCAGATGCTTTTTATTTGGTAATAAAAAGTAGGTTTAAGAGGTTCAACAGCATTCATATGTCTAGCAATGCTTTAGAAATAAGCAGTAGTAGTAGCAGGCTATACTTTTCATACTTTTACTTGAGTATTTTTGGGGCTAAGATTTTCTATTTTTACTTAAATACTTTTAAAAGTACTGCGACCCCATCCCTGGCCTAGTGTACAATTTTCCCCTCCCTGTTACAGGAAGGGGCACCAAATTACTGAGGTGGGATTGTTTAGGAGCAAAGAACAGAAATGAGACTTGTTAGCATGTCTTTGCTTCTACTTGTTTATAAGCTTTGTAGTCACTTTCTCATTAAAGGAAATAATTTGGCTCAATGGACAACGTTCAGAGTATTTTGTACCGTTTCCCCCTCACCCCTTACACTTTCCAGGAATGTTCTACTCACAGATTTAGGAGTCACGTACGATCCGGATACAGGGCCAACCCCGCCAGTCAATTCAAAGAGGTCACCCAGGCCACCGCTCATAGATGCACCCAGGTTTGTGGGTGCCACTGTAGGAACAGAAAATCCAGTGCCAATCTAGTCCCAAAAATGCAAGGAAATGGAAGGTTATACAGATGAAGACAAAGAAGGTACAAGAAACAGAGTTAAAAACAAAACAACCACAAAGAAGGGGACATGAAAAACTAGGAGAGAGCAAACTCATCTACTCACCGCTGGGCTTCCACCAACGTCACTGCCAAGCTGCAAAAAAACAAACAAAGCACAATGAACACAGGAGGAGATGTGGACTCCCTTTCACCCTGCCTTGAAGGATGAACATCATCGCTTTCATCATTCATTTGATGATGTCAGAGCCTCAGGGCTACAGGGCACCAAGATCCAATGATGCTTTCTCATATGGACAACAGGGTGCAGGTAGCACCCTTGACCCCAGATCTCTGGGTGTTTTACAAATGCTGAACATCGTCACCTAGATTAACAGGCATGAGGCACCATCCTGTAACACAGTACCACACAGAACCCGTCCTTATGTAATAAAGATTTTTCCACAGGAATGTAGTAGAAATTGTCTTCTCTCAAAGAAGACCCGATCTCATCTTTTGTGTGCTTAAGATCATGAATTACAGTGGTCATATGGCAAAGCAATCAAATTTGGAACAAACACACATTAGCCCAGAAGAACATTTGCAAACAACCCAGCGAGACATGCAACTCACAAGCACGACACAATGGCTCTGCCAGGCAGTAACCCACACCCGCTTCGAACAATGCTGAAATCCAGCAGGGGCATCTGACAATATTGTCAAGCTATTTCTTTTCCTAGTTCTTTCGGGAGAGGAAGAATACATCTTCCAGAAAGATTAAGAAAAGGGATGAACCCTACCCCTTCCGAATCATCTCCCATCTGCAAAAAGCAGCAGAAGGCGGCAGGGGCAGCAGACAGCCAGCAGCAGTGAGAGACACAAGCAAGGAGAGAAGAGAGTCAGGCAGAGGTTCAGAGAAATAAAGAAACTGAATTAATGCAACAAGCTTTTATGCGGAGCACCTAAGCCACAGAGACATAGGACAGGGATTTAACAGAGATTTTGCACCTCATTCATTCCTAGCCGCTTTCCCTCCCCACTTCTATGCCCAATCCCCAGGCTCTTACATTAACAAACAAGGGGAACATTGCTCGCTCTCTTTTCATTACAGATGCTTCAATTGCCCTACCAGTAAAAGTCTACGGAATATATTCTGAAATAAAGGGGTCTGACAAGTACCTTATGTATTGCTATGCTGTCAAAATTTCCAATATACTACACAGGTGACTTGGACCAAAGGGTGCCAACTCAAGAAAAATAATGGTAAACTAAATACTTTCTGCCAGATTTTCACTGATAAAATCTATTTCTTATGGACATACGTTTTACTATTGCCATTTTGTGCAGAGCTGGACTTTCTGGAATAGTTTTATTAACCATTTATACAAGTGATGCAAGTTTTACATGCAGAAAGTGGCTCTTAGATTGCATGTGCATATATGCATGTATAAAGTACACGTGCAACTGTGTACCATCATGTGATTTACAAGCGGGCATTCCTGGGGGCCATAGTTTGAGTGCAGCCCCAATATATGTGCATATCTCATAAGGTACACACAAACATTTACACCTGCCTTAGAGCTAGTGTAAATTTCTAAATGTATGTGCTTTTGTAGGGAGGGGCCTCTCTCATAAAAAGACATAAAACAGGAATGTTGTGACTATTTAAAAGGTGCCTTGTTATAAAATTGTTTCCACTCCCTTGAGATACTGTCCCTAACTTCTAGATCAGGGGTGCCCACACTTTTTGGGCTTGCGAGCTACTTTTAAAATGACTAAGTCAAAATGATCTACCAACAATAAAATTTAAAAAAAACACAAAGCACACTGTACGCAGAGAAAATGTTAATTATCATTTATATTCTGGGGTTTTTCCAAAGAGATCAAGGCAGATGACCTTATGCAATGTCACCTCAGTAACAACTAATCGTGGTTTTTAGCGCAGGGAGCTGCGCTGATCTCGACGCTCATAGGCTCCCTGCACTAAAAATTGCTATTGCAGTTTAATAAAAGGAGGTCATAATGCAAAATATAGACAGCAGATATAAAGTCTCAAAACAGACACATTTTGATCACTAAATTGAAAATAAAATCATTTTTCCTACCTTTGTTGTCTGGTGATTTCATGAGTCTCTGGTTGCACTTTCTTTTTCTGACTGTGCATCCAATATCTCTTCCCTTCTTTCAGCCTGCTGTATGTTTCCAGACCTCATTCCCTCCGCCAACTTTTTCTTCCTCTCTCCCTGCCCCCTGCCCCCCTCCCCTTTCTTTCTTTCAATCTTTCTTTCTTTCTGTCTCCCTGCCCCTCTTTCTTTCTGTGTGTTTTTTTCTCCTTGCCCCCTTTCTTTCTGTCTCCCTGCCTGCTCCCAAGCCACTGCCGCCACCATCGGGGAACAGGCCTCCAAACCACCGCTGCCATCGAGGAACGGGCCTCCAAACCACCACCTCCCCTCCTCCACCTAGGAGCCACAAACATTACGTGTCGCAAAATGCTGCACGGGACGGGAGTTTTCTGCAGGTATTTCCAAGGATGGACCCCCCGGGGACATCAATGAAGCTGAAGCCGGACCGATGTTATCAATGTCTCCAAGTGTGCGAACAGATGTTCAATCGGTTCTCCCCCCATCCCACCCCACCCTCCCAAAATCGTCCTTCCTCCTGCTTCCACTGTCCGTACCACCGTCTCCGAAGTCGCTTGCGACCAACCCCCCTGGAGCTCACGCTCTCTGCTGCTTCCAGCCCCCCAGTCCCCCCCCCCCACTTGATACAACTTCCTACTTTCGGTGGGGCGGCCCATGGCAGAGGGGAAAGCTCTAGGACTGGCCTGGGAATCCCTGAGAGAAGGTAGGACGGGGGGAGAGGAGAGAGGCTGACTGACTGACTGACATTTAGCGCCGTTCCGTGCAGGTAGTGAGAGGAGCTGCCGGGTGCGCAAGGACCGCCAGGATGCTTTGGGTCCGTCTGGCTCTTGGGAAGCAAGTAGAATGCGAAGGCAACGCGATTGACTCGCGTTGCCTTCGCGATCTACCGGTAGATCACGATCGACCTTTTGGACACCCCTGTTCCAGATACTTGAACTAGAGAATGACTTGGGGACAAGTTTTTCCCCATCCCTGCAGGAACTCAATTTCCCCATCCCCACGAGTTTTGTGGAGACAGTCCCTGTCCCATTTCTATAAGCTCTGTCTTAACCGCACAAGCCTCGAACATTTATGGATTTTAAAGCATTTGATACCTGTGCAGATGAGGACAGAGCTTGCAGGAAAGGGGCAGGGGTAGGAAAAGAACTCGCCGGGACGGGAAAATGAGTTCCCACGGGGATGGAGGAAAATTTGTCCATGTCATTCCCTAACTTGAATCTTACAGAGCTTGAGCTTACAGCATCAGAGACATCAACATGAGGCTCCTGGCCATTTAAATGGGTTAACTGGGCATTTTCAGTAGCACTTAACCAGACAGTGCCACTGAAAATGCCCAGTTACCATTCGTGCTGAACGCTGCGTTTTCCAGTTTGTGTATGAATCTTGGACTTCTTAGCTAATCTGGCGTATTGAGCTAATATAACTTCACACAAAAAAACCCATTCAAACGTAAAAAGATCAGAAAGACTTCAGATCGCTAAGGGAGAAAAGAAACTCAGTGTTGCACAGAATAAGTGGAAGACCACAATAACCAACCACCACTGGCTACAGACTACCGTATTTCCCTATGTAAAGGCCGCAGCCTATACACAGATTTTATCAACATGAGTACTGGGTGCTGCTTCCTTATATGGGGCGGCATGTCTAAAGATATCCCCCTATAAATCATCCCTCCCGTACTTTTTTAAAATAGCTCCTTCACAGGATGGCTGCCTCCTCTAATGTCGCGGCCAGTGGTGCGGGGCAGGAGCAATCTTTCTTGGCCCCATGCCACTTCTTGAATAGCTACTGTTAGTTCTCACGGGACTCGTGAGAGCTTACGGCAACCATTCAAGAAGTGATGCAGGGCCAAGAAAGATGCCGAAAAGATCGCTCCTGCCCCGCACCGCTGGCCGCAACATTGGAGGAGGTAGCAATCCAGCGAGGGAGCTATTTTAAAAAGTACAGGAGGGATGATTTACAGGGGGGATGTCTTTAGATAGGCTGCCTCATATAAGGAAGCCGCACCCAGTACTCATGTTGGTAAAATCTATGTATAGGCTGCGGCCTTTACATGGGGAAATACGGTAGTCTCTAGTTGGTTGGTTCTTGTGACCTTCCATTTATTCTGTGCAACATTGAGTTTCTTTTCTCCCTTAGCGATCTGAAGTCTTTCTGATCTCTTTAGGTTTGAATGGGGTTTTTTGGTATGAAGTTATATTTTGTTCCATTCAGCCACTTGTGGACTAGTGTATTGGGCTAATGTTCAGAGTTACTGTCATGACGTCTACGGACACTTGGTAAACCAAGAAAAACTAATGGGCTCGATGTTCAGTCAGCAGAAATCTGTGTTTTGCTGACTGCCACGAGTGTTAAATTCAGTGCTGGCCCATGTCCAGTGCTAGCACTGAATTTCTAGGTAAAGGGGGCTGACTAGAACATAGTTGGATACGTGCAATATTTGGCGATTAACTGGCTGTGAAGACTGCGTAAAGATATGACCGTATTCTACGCCGCACTTACATTCTGCTACCAGAACATCACCCCACCCCAAAAGCTGCTGGTTTTTTTTATATTTTGGGTCAGGAGAAGTTATTTTATTATCAGGATAGTTGGGGGGGGATGTATTCGGTTTTTGTTTGTGAATAAATCTGTAATTTTAAATTCTATGGAGAAATTAGGTTCTTACCTGCTAATTTACTTTCTTTTAGCTTCTCCAGACCAGTAGAGGTTAACTTTACGAATGGGTATATATCTAATCATGACCAGCAGGTGGAGACTGAAAACAAAACTTTGGGACAGTATATCCTAGCCCCTCCTCTCTATTTCCCTCAGTCTGCCGAATAGCCAAGCAGAACCAAGAACTGGAAAACAACAGAGAGAAAAAACAATACTCCAAAAGGAGTAACAAATAACATACCCAAAATGCTGTTGGAAAATGCAGAGGAGAAATTCCCGAAGGAAGAATGTCCCCACAGCTCGCCAGCTAAGCCAGCCGAGCCACAGCCGCTGTTCTTCAATTCTCCCCGGCCCTAGAAAAATACTAGAACCCGCAGCAAAAACCAAAAACTGCCCGCGCAACAGCCCCAACAACAACAACAACAGACAGGGTGGGGACCTCTACTGGTCTGGAGAAGCTAAAAGAAAGTAAATTAGCAGGTAAGAACCTAATTTCTCCTTCTTTAGCACTCTCCAGACCAGTAGAGGTTAACTTTACGAATGGGACGTACCAAAGCAGTCCCTCTCACGGGCGGGACCCCCGAAGGGCCGATACCAGTACACGCTCACCGAACACCGCGTCCCGACGCGCCTGCACATCAACCCGATAATGACGAACAAAGGAATGCAAGGAGGACCAAACCGCAGCCTTACAAATATCCACTGGAGGCACGAGCGACGACTCAGCCCAAGAAGCCGCCTGACCCCGAGTGGAATGAGCCTTGAGAAACTCCGGAACAGGCTGCTGTTTCAGAAGATAAGCGGAAGCAATCGTCTCCTTGATCCAGCGCGCAATAGTAGCCTTAGAAGCGCCCGCTCCCCGACGAGGACCCGCCAGGAGGACAAAGAGATGATCGGACTTCCGGAATTCCTGGGTCCGCTGCACATAAGAGCGAAGGACCCGACCGACATCCAACTTGCGCAGCTGCCGTTGCTCAGAAGAGCCCTCCCGACCACCCAAGACCGGGAGAACCACCGATTGATTGACATGAAAAGGAGAAACAACCTTCGGCAGAAAGGAAGGAACAGGCCGCAAGACGACCCGCTCCCTAGAAAACTCCAAGAAGGGAGCCCTACAAGAGAAAGCCTGCAGCTCAGAAACACGCCTAGCAGAAGTAATGGCCACCAAAAAGACCGCCTTCAAAGTAAGGTCCTTCAAAGAACAGTCGTCCAAGGGCTCGAAAGGCGGACGCACCAAAACAGAGAGAACCAGATTAAGATCCCAAGAGGGAACCGAGGGCCGTAGGGGAGGCCTAAGCAACTTGGCCGCCCGCAAAAACCGAATCACATCAGGAAGAGCCGATAAACGCTGACCTGACACCAACCCTCGAAAGGCCGACAGGGCCGCAATATGAACCCGGAGAGAAGACCAAGCCAGGCCTCTATCCAGGCCATCCTGCAAGAACTCCAGAATGTTAGGCAGATAAGCGCGAAAAGAGGTCACTCCCCGCGCCCGACACCATTCCTCAAAGAGACGTCAAACCCGCACATAAGCCCGAGAGGTAGAAAGCCTCCGGGACCCCAACAGTGTAGAGATCACCTTGTCTGAATATCCCTTCTTGCTAAGGCGACCCCTTTCAAGAGCCACGCCGTAAGACAGAAGGGAGACGGGTCGAACATGGGAATGGGACCCTGCATCAGAAGGTCGTCCGAGAGAGGCAGAGGAAGAGGATCCGCTACCAGGTGCCTCACCAGATCCGCATACCACGGACGGCGAGGCCAATCCGGCGCCACCAGCACCACCAAACCCGGATGGTGAACAATGCGAAGAAGCACTCTGCCCACCAGCGGCCAAGGAGGGAACACATACAACAGCCCCTCCGTTGGCCACTGCTGGACCAGAGCATCCAGACCCTCGGCCAGACCGTCCCTGCGACGACTGAAGAAGCGGGGCACTTTGGCGTTGCCACCCGTGGCCATCAGGTCCATCAGGGGCTGCCCCCAAGCCTGCACTATCAACTGAAACGCCTCGGCGCCGAGACACCACTCTCCTGGATCTAGAAAGTGACGACTGAGGAAGTCTGCCTGAACATTTTCTACTCCGGCTATATGAGAGGCCGAGAGGTCCAGCAGATGGGATTCCGCCCAAACCATGAGCAGAGCCGCCTCCTGCGCCACCTGAGTGCTCTTGGTGCCCCCCTGACGATTGACCTAAGCCACCGCCGTGGCATTGTCCGACAGCACTCTGACCGACTTGCCCAGCAACAGGGAGTGGAAAACCAAAAGCGCCAGACGGACCGCTCTGGTCTCCAACACGTTGATCGACCAGGCGGCCTCCTCCGCGGACCAGGTGCCCTGAGCTGAGTGACCCAAACACTGAGCCCCCCAACCCAGGAGACTCGCATCCGTCAGGAGCACCGTCCACTGCGGGAGATCCAGACCCACCCCCTGAACTAGGTGAGGGGTCTGGAGCCACCAACGCAGACTGCAGCGCGCCAAGCCTCGCAGGGGGACCGGAACATCCATCCCGTGCCTCTGGGGAGACCACCTCCGGAGCAGAGCATACTGGAGAGGACGCATGTGGGCCCGCGCCCACCTCACCACGTCCAGGGACGCCGCCATCGACCCCAAGACCTGGAGGAAATCTCGCGCCCGAGGACACCGGGACGCCAAAAGCAGGCGAATCTGAGATTGCAATTTGCTCACCCGGCCCTCTGGGAGGAAGACCCTCCCCAAAGAGGTGTCGAACAGCACCCCTAGGTACTCCAGACGCTGAGCCGGGACCAACCGACTCTTGGAAAGGTTGACCACCCAGCCCAGCGACCAGAGAAACTCCACCACCCGAGCAGTAAACCGGGAGCTTTCCTGCAACGACTTTGCCCGAATTAACCAGTCGTCCAGGTAGGGGTGTACCAGGATGCCCTCCGACCGCAAGGCTGCCGCGACGACCACCATCACCTTGGTGAACGTCTGAGGAGCCGTGGCCAGCCCAAAGGGAAGCGCACAGAACTGAAAGTGCCGACCCAAGATCGCAAAGCGCAGGAAACGCTGATGAGAGGCCCGAATGGGAACATGCAAGTAGGCCTCCGTCAGATCGAGAGAAGTGAGAAACTCCCCCGGCTGAACCGCCAGAATGACCGACCGCAGAGTTTCCATACGGAAAGAGGGAATCTTGAGAGCCCTGTTGACCCCTTTCAAATCGAGGATGGGCCGAAAGGTCCCCTCCTTCTTGGGCACCACAAAGTAAATGGAGTACCTGCCCGTGCCCCACTCCGGAGGGGGCACCGGAACAACTGCCCTGAGATCTAGCAAGCGCTGAAGGGTCTGGCGAAAAGCCTGCGTCTTCCCCGGAGTCTGACATGGAGAAGCGAGGAAAAAATCCGGCAGAGAGCGGGCGAACTCCAGGGCATAACCGTCCCGCACCACCTCCAGGACCCACTGATCGGACGTGATCTCGGCCCATTTGGGGAAAAATTCGCGCAGCCGGGCCCCCACCGGAACCAAAGGGGGCGCCGGCAAGGCGTCATTGTGCAGGACGGGAAGCGGGGGAACCGGCGGAGGGATTCCCTGCCCCCCGACGGGCCCCCCGAAAGGGCTGCATGCGCTGGAAGAACCGACCCCGGGAAAATCCCGGAGACTGGAAAGAAGCAGCCCCACGCCCAGGGCGATACTTGCGAAAATCCCGCAAACGCCCCCGGGCCGCACCCCCCCGAGACGCCGGACGGGCACGGTCCTCCGGCAGACGGGGAACTTTCGAGTCCGACAAAGTCTGAATCAACTTATCCAAGTCCTCTCCAAACAAAAACGACCCCCGAAAGGGAAATTTAGTAAGCTTAGCTTTGGACGCAGCATCCGCCGCCCAAGCGCGCAGCCACAACACACGCCTTGCGGCCACGCCAAAAGCCATAGACTTAGCCGAGATCCGCACCAAGTCATATAGAGCATCTGAGAGGAATGAGGCCGCCATCTCAATCTTCGCTACCTCCTGATCCACCAGAGACCAGTCGTCAGACTCTCGATCCAAGACCCGCTCCGCCCACCGAAACACGGCGCGAGCGACCAGTCCCCCACAAATAGCCGCCTGGACCCCAAAGGCAGAGACCTGAAAATTTTGCTTAAGGATGCTCTCCAATTTGCGCTCCTCAGAGTCCCGCAAGGCAGAACCGCCCTCAACAGGCACGGTATGCCGCTTGGAAATTGCCGAGACCACCGCATCCACGACTGGCGAAGCTAACGTAGCCCGATCCCCTTCCGGAATGGGATACAGGCGAGCCATGCTGCGCGCCAGCCGAAACGGCGTCTCCGGCGTTTTCCACTGCTCCAGAATAATATCCCGAATATCCTGATGCATAGGAAAAGAGCGGGAAAAGGAACGGATCCCCCGTAACAGGGGGTCCCCCACACGCGGAGTCTCCGGCGGCGCGTCCTCAAAACGCAAAACCGAAGAAACCTGCTGAATAAGGTCAGGCAGCTCATCTTTCTGAAAAAGGCGCACCACGGACGCCTCGTCACTGGAGAACGGGAAATCCAACAACCCGCCGCCAGCTTCCGTCCCCTCCAGAGAGTCCTGGAACTCCTCAGAAGGGTCCAGGTCCTCCTCCAGACCGACCCGTTCCTCCGACCACAAATTCTCGTCCCACGACACCCGCGGACGCTTGGACAAGGGAGGCGGCGGAGGGGACGTCACGCCAGACGAAAGAGGCAAAGCCGCAGGGAGCGCGGAGGAAAACCCACCCCCCGAAACCCCCTGGGCGCAACCGGGACCCCCAGCCGTCTGAAAATAGGCTCTGCATAAAGAAAAGAAAAATTCAGGAGAAAAACCCCCCGAGGGTCCCAAGGGACTCCCTGCCACAGCAGGGGACCCAGCAGAACCTTGCCCCTGCATAGTCAAAACAGGGGGAAGGTCACCTGAGGTGGAAGACAAAATGGAGGGGCCAGACAGAGAAGATGGCGGTTTTCCCGCCAAAAAAGCTCCCTCCATAGCCTGAAGCGGCTGAGAAACCTGAATAGTCTCAGCCGCTAAAGCAGGCAAGCCTGCATCAGCTGTCAAAAAATCAGCTGAGAGGGAATCCTTCGGGGAATCCCTCCGTGGGCGGTTGTGGAAGACCGGGCTTCCCCACTGCTCCAAGCCGACTCGCGAGGCACCATCGGCGGGGAGCTCTGGGCGCCTGCAGCCGCTGCCGACGGAGCTCCACCACCTCACCGACCCAAACCGCCGAGTTCAGGCCGGCCGCGAGTGCCTCGCGGCTGGACTAAAATTGTGTCCTACTCCCCCGGAGAAGGGCACAATTGCTCCATACGCGACCTAGCTATAAAAAAGTGCTGGTTACATGAAAAAATACAGTAAAATACAGTTTTCTTAAAGGGAAACAACCCTTCAGACCAGCACTACCTCAGGATTTTTTTTTTTTTTTTTTTTTTTTTACAGAACAGACTCCACAGGCTCTCGAAGCAATATGCCTTGCTTGACTTAGGGGGCAAGTCTTACTGCTGAGGCTCCTCTAAAAAAATGTGGGGAGGTGGAGGAAGTGGGGGGAGGGACCCCGCTCGTGACCCGCCGGGTTTAACACCCCCGAGGTCGGACGAACCCCCAAACAGAGTCCGCCCAAGCTCCGTCCGGCTAAAAACAGGGACAATAAACCCCCTAAACAAATTCCAACAGCCCTACCAAGGGAGATGGGTACAGATCACTCAACACCTGCTGGAGACTGAAAGAAGACTGAGGGAAATAGAGAGGAGGGGCTAGGATATACTGTCCCAAAGTTTTGTTTTCAGTCTCCACCTGCTGGTCATGATTAGATATATACCCATTCGTAAAGTTAACCTCTACTGGTCTGGAGAGTGCTAAAGAAACATAGTTTTGCTATTTAAATTTTATGATGCGACTCACCTTGAGATTAATGGTGAGGGGTGTGGTCAAAGTACATAGGTTGATATGCTGGATGGAATTACCGAGTGCTTCTCGTAAAAGAGGAGAATTTGGATCGGTTTAACGGCTTATTGGCGATCAATTTTGTTTTAGCACTGGCCCTTTCTATTCCTGTTCAGATCAAACCCAAATCACTCCACATGCCCAGTTTGGACTTTCTTTCATTGAAGCAGCAGAAAACCAAAAGTGCACAATTCCAGAATAAAATACATGTCTCATTTTATCCTCAATCCTGCCCCACAATAAGTTTGAAAGTCTCAATACTAATTCTATTGAGAAGATAGTGCTACAAACCTTAAAATGCTTTATAATAGGGAACTAAACCACACACAGGAGTGAATTAGTCTGGCCTTACTGATCTCCTAGGAATGTGTTTTTTGCCAATATAACTCGACAGAAAAAGAAGGGTCTTCCTTTGCCTAGCACAGCGAGAAGCAAAATAAAAGAAAGGCAAAGCCAACGTCACAATACAACACAAGGGATTTTATTGAAAGTTCCTATGGGAAGTCCCAACTAGGATCCTGGTTTCAGCAGAACACTGCCTTCCTCAGGGGACATACCAAAATGATAACAGGATATTACAGTGGTTTCACACTAACTCTCAGGTTAAAAAATGTTTTTTCACTTTATGGAAACTTATTACCATTAAACACTATTTTGACTTCTTCTCTTTTCGACCGCTGGTTCAATCTTTGACTTAAGTATCTTAGACTATTGCAATATTATATACTTGGGATCTTTTAAGAAAACATCAAACGACTGAGAATCGTTCAGAACGCTGCAGTCCGTCTCATCTATGGTCTCAAGAAATCGGATCATGTAAGCCCGTATTACAAAAAACTACACTGGCTGCCCATGGAAGCAAGGGTTATTTTTAAGTTTGCTTGCCTTTGCTTCAAAACCATAACAGGTTCATCCCCAATCTATCTATCTCATCATTTCGACTTTCCAGGCACAACTTGTACACGTAGTGCCTCCTTGTTCGTTTCCCATCCTAGAAGAGCTGTATCTACAAGAGATTCCTCGATAGAACAATATCCTGTTATCAGTTTGGTATGTCCCCCGAGGAAGGCGGTGTTCTGCCGAAACCAGGATCCCATAGGAACTTTCAATCAAATCCCTTGTGTTGTATTGTGACATCGACTTTGCCTTTCTTTTCTTTTGCTTTTTGCCAATATGAGTCATGAAAATAGACACAAAGGGCTCCTTTTACAAAGGTGCGTTAGGGCCTTAATGCGCGGAATGGCGCGCGCTAGGCGCTACCGCCTCTTGCACAGGTGGTAGTCTTTCAGCTAGCACGCACTAATCTGGTGTGTGCACTAAAAACGCTAGCGCACCTTTGTAAAAGGAGCCCAAAGTCTACAAAGGCAACACTCAAAAAAACTAGTGGAGCTCTTAAATTTAGGAACCTGAGTTGTACTTCAGGTGCCTATTTTCAGCTGAAATTCTCCTAAATTTAAACAGCCTAAAAAAAAAAAAACCCACAAAAAACTAGGGACCTTAAAAATTTAGGTCTGCAATTTAGGTCCCTTTTACAAAACCATGATTCTTCTGTGGCAAAATGCACCGAAGCCCATAGGAACTGAATGAGCATCGTGCACTTGCCATGGGGGAAATCGCAACCACGGCTTTGTGAAAAGGGCCTTAAATTAGATGCCTGATGCTAAAAATCAGTCCTAAGCTCCTTTGCTTTCCCCTGCTCTAAGTCTATCCCATAGTCACCTGCTTTTAAGGCTCCTAAATGTTAGGCTCATAGTGGAATTGGGCCTCTAAAATTTTGCACAACTCGGTCCTGCTCAGTTTAAAAGAAAAAAAAAGAAAGAGACAATGTTTATTTTTACTGGCATTTGATGCCTTGTAGACCCCTTGAAAAATGACTTAATAATATCTAAGTCAATAAATAAATAAAGTAGGGAGACTAGTTTCTTATAACTCATAGACGCTAGGAGGTCAAAATGGTGTGAAATATTAATACTGTATGGAACTCCTAGAAAGGGGAACTGTTAGGTAAATCATATATGAAAAAATCTTTTATATATTTTTATCACATACACTCAGAAATGTGTAATTCAGCCAAAAGACGAACCCACCGCCCCATCACTGTGTACGGAATTTTTAAAGTGAATGCTAATATGTGCTATTTAAAAAGTAAAAATTGTTATCGATGGCACAGATGAAGGAGGGAAAGGAAATCCCACTTATCTTTTAAAGGTGTTCAGCAGGTCCCGACATGGACCATGTTTCGAGATTCTGTTTCAAGGAACCCGAAAATAAATCTTAGCGATTCACATGCCAAAGAACTAGCGATAGTGCAATTGGGGCAATGATTTCATATTCATATGTGCTTGATTAGGAAAAGAACTTCTCTGCTTCTGCTTTCGTTTCCCTCCTTCATCTGTGCCATCGATAAAAATTTTTACTTTTTAAATAGCACATATTAGCATTCACTTTAAAAATTCCGTACACAGTGATGGGGCGGTGGGTTCGGATATAGAAGCTTTGGCTTTTGGCTGAAATACACATTTTTATCACATACACTCAGAAATATATAAAATATTTTTTCATATATAAGAACATAAGAAGTTGCCTCCGCTGAGGCAGACCAGAGGTCCATCTCGCCCAGCGGTCTGCTCCCGCGGCAGCCCATCAGGCCCACTGCCTGAACAGTGGTCTCTGACTAATTTTATAATTTACCTCTAATCCTGTCCCTATAACCTTACCTCTACTCCTATCTGTACCCCTCAATCCCTTTGTCCTCCAGATACCTGTCCAGACCTTCTTTGAAGTCCTGTAGCGTGCTTCTGCTTATCACATCCTCCGGTAGCGCGTTCCATGTATCCACCACCCTTTGGGTGAAAAAGTACTTCCTGGCATTTGTTCTAAACCTTTCCCCTTTCAATTTCTCTGAGTGCCCCCTTGTACTTGTGGTTTCCCTTAGTTTGAAAAATCTGTTCCCCTTTCTAGGAGTTCCATATAGTATTGATATTGCTAATATCTAAACCTCGTTAAAGAAAGACTGCTTTCTTTGCTTTACAGAAAAATACTTCCAACTGAAGTGCAACCTTAGTAACATTTTCTAAAGCAGTTTTATCAGATTGCATAGGACTGGATGATTCAGGAAACCAGAGCACTTTGCATCTCTAGGATGCTGGTTCAAATGCAACTCAGTTTGGCAGGAATTAAGAGTGGCTTGAAAATGATCTGCTCATCTCAGTCCAATTCCAGAGGCCACAGGAAAACTCATAATTGTGGCCCTCTTCAGATTCCTACCAAAAAAAAAACCCAAACCCTTGGTATTCTGCTGCACATCTGGTCACTGATTTGCAACAAGAATACGGAGAGACAGAAAGAGCAGTCAGTCTGGTTAAAAAAACATTTCAGCATGTTCAGCCCCATGTGATCCTTTCCCCTTCGTCAAAGTAGTATTATATACACAATCATTTTCTGCTACATACCAGGCTGTCCAAGCCGCCCCCAAGGAGATCTACAGCCCCCATTTGCACAGAAGATGTGGCAGGAGGAGGCACGGTGACTGGAGGTCCAAAGTCAAGGTTTAAGAGGTCACCTAGAAGGTCACCTTGAGATGGTATGACAGCTGGTTGCTGCTCTGTGGGTTGGCCTCCCACAGAAGCTGCCTCCGGACTCTCAGCACTTTCATTTCTGTTAAGGTAAGAGGTCCATACATATATCATCATCTTATGCCTAGGAAATTCTATACACCACGTTTATCATTAAGCTAAATCAATGCTTAGAAATATCAGCTTCTGCAATTACCAAGTCCTTTTAAAAGGTTATGATTTTAATATAATCTTTCCAATTTCCAGTAATCTGTTGAATGGCAACCCGTCAATATTAATAAAAGTTATACCTTTTGGTGGAATTCAGTATGTCATATTTACAGAATGGAGAGAGTGCTTGCCATGCAACAAGGAAATTATCATAAGTTTAAAAAGATTTGGGGGCCATTGATTACTTATTCTAATGATCAGACATCTTAAACACCTTGGTATTAGATAAGGTATAGGGAGGGTGGGGTTGGGAAAGATAATAATTGCTAATTGTTTTATTATTAATAAATGGGTGGGTGGGATGGGATTTCTTTTATATTTATATATTTTAAGGATTATAAGTAAGATTGTCAAGTGATTTGTTCAAAAAATTTTCTGATTGATTATTATACACTTGTTGTAAGATTTGAAAATGAATAAAGATTTTTTTTTAAAAAAAAAAGGTTATGATTTTAAAGACTTCCTTTAAAAATCAAAAACTCAGGTCCAAGACCTGCCAAATTCACTGCTAGACCTAGTTTATAGAAAGGACACCACAAGATAATATGTTAAACATGCCCACCTGTCATGTAGGATAATTCTGGGACATGTGCAAAATAAGGCAGGTAGAGAGATTTTACTGTCCTGTTAATCAGATTTCATCACCATAGCAAGAGATGTCCCATCTTCAGCATAGGGAGACGGACAGTGATTGGTGTAAAGAAAATATACAAGCCCTTTTAGTTCTCCCTCTTTCATGCCTGATTTTGGAATCTGTACTCACGAGCCAGTTCGTGGTGGCAGCCTCTTGTGTATGACGCCCCTGCTGCCCTCCACAAAGGCACTGGGGGGCTTATGATAGACAGAGGCCAAGGTTCCAATGTAACAGATGAGCTCGTCCAGGAGGGTAGGCTCGATCAGGTCCGTCTCTTCAGAGATGAGGGGTTTCTCTGCTAAGACCACTTCCTTGGCCGCTACTGGGTCCGTGGAGAGCAGACGCCAGTAAATGTAGCCACGGTCCCTCAGGTCAGGATTATCGGAGTCCTGCACAATAACAGTGACAAAAAGACAACCAAAAGTCTCATTTATCTGAGAAGAGCTTAGAGCTTTTTTTTGGAAACTGTACAAAGAAGAGATAATCTTGGACTGTTCTAGAGAGAGGTTCCTTGCAGAATTACTACATCAGTTTTCCAGTTTCATTGGTCTTCAAATAGCTTGGCCTACTGAAAAGAACGCAGTTACAAAAGAAATATGTTTCTGCACAGATCTCTATGCTGCTTTTATTGAAAGGTTACATTTCCTACAGCTCCTTACCATCATCTTGTTCTATATGTAACCTCACCTTACCACTGGGACATTATGAAACTCAATACTACCTTCAAAGATTCTCATCTCCGTGTTGCATATTCAAGACAAAAAAATAACTTTAAAGAATTGAGTCCTTCCGATATCAACAATATGATACAGTCGGAAAAAGGCACAGGTGGCCATTATAAATGTGGCAATTATCTTACCTGTGACATCATTTTTGAGTACACCAGTAGCTTTTACCATCCACGAACTGGCTAAAGTTTTGCAACTAGACATATGACCACATGCACGACCTCTTTTAGATGTTTTTCTGCCCTTGCCCTAGGATTTACATAGGGCAAACCACCAGACAATTTAGGGTTAGAGTGACTGAACACAAGAGTTGTCTTCTTCATAAAAGAGTTAAAGCCCCTATGGTCACTCATTGCCTTGAATATGGACACACTGCATTGTTTCATTATGTTCCCAGGACTACACCGAATAGGGTACGTAGCTTGCTACAGCACAAGCAATTCTGGATACATTCCCTTGATAGTGAGGAACCCGAGGGTTTAAATCAGAAAATCGAATGGAGCCAATGTTTTATCATTATTATTTTGTGATTTCGTTAGTTCCTGCAGATAACTAATAGATTCTTTTTGATTTTCAAATTCTGGCGCCTGTTCCAGAGGTGTTCTGTGTGGTGCACCTTGCAGTCACTTCCGGTTACGTCTAGCTTTCAGCTTGTTTAAATCCCGCTCATCTATGTGTTTCAGACACCATCTTTCGTGCATTGAGACACGATTCAGCGTGTTTGTTTTTGAAAGGTGTGTTAGTTTTTGGGTTTATCACACATTTAGAGGTGAGGTTTAGGTAATTTATAACTTTTCTTTATTGATTTATTCCTTTTCAGCTCATGATCGGAGGTTACACCCTGAGGCAGCATTATGTGAAACGCTGGCCATTGTTGGTGTTCCGACCGAGCTTACAAACAAAAGATAAGTTTTAAGTCACTTTATATTCTAAGGTGTGACTATTTGGCGACTTTTTGAGTCACTATAATTTTAAGAGTGTGACCATTTTGCCACTTAGATTTGCTATTTAATTTCACCATTTATTTATTTGGCCACACAACAGAGTCATAGTGGTCTCCACGGGAGGCTTTTATGCTGATGAGGTCCTCTGCCTGAACACCTTGGCCACAGCTGAGGCAGTGGGAGGGCTTTGTCTGAGGCTTTTCCTCCCTGTGGGGGCTTTTTTAGCTCATGTTGTAGTGTTTTTTGCCTTCCACTAAATCCATGTGAAAGTGTTTATTATTGATATAATTTTAGATTTTTTTTACTATTTCTGAGCCTGGTTACCTCACCTTACCACATACAGTACCAATTGGTCAGATGTTATCTGGGCACACTTTGAGGGTCGGCTGTCCAATCCCCCTCCCCTCAGATCTGTTTAAATCAAGAATGTGACTCAATTTCTATCACTGAGCCTTGTGGATTAACCAGTAACTATTGTACCAAATGCAAACAGGCCATGGATATTTAAGAACTGAACAGATGTCTGAAGCCCCAGGGTCAAAATTTCAGAAGCCTGTTTTAATAAGTTTTCCAGTTCACACTCCAGTTATTCTTCAAAGCTATGCAACCTTCTATAAGGATGGTCACCTTCTTTGTTATATCTTAGGTTGCTTCAGCCTTTCTTATTTTGTATTTAAGCATTTTAAAAATACTTAGTTGGTAAATTTCAGAAGATCTGGGGACCATTAACAGATTTTTGTAATGAATGATTAACTTTTCCCAAGATAAGATATTTGATTAGAAGGGAAATGGGTGGGTTTTATTTTTGTTATTTCATAATATATGATTATATCAATAGTTTCAATGTAATGGTACTTGAATGTAATATTGTGATGGGAGGGGAGGATTTTCTATTTAATAAGAATAATTTAAATATTAGGTTTATTACATAATATTTAAAATATTATAGAATATTAATTTGTAATGAACTGTTATACTTAATGTATTATATGAGAGTTAATCAAGTGTGTATTTTTAAGTTCATATGAGTTTATCTGCTACACTTGTTTTAACATGCAAAAATGAATAAAGAATTTAAAACAAACAAAAAAAAAAACTTAATTAGGTGGGGTACAGAAATACGTACATAACAATGAAAAAAAATGTACAAACCTCTCTTTTAATTAACCCACAATACAATTAATGCTTTCTTCTGGAACTAAAGGACAGGGCTTATCAATGGCCCTCCCACTCTGCTGATATTAAGGAATGGACTACTCGATGTACCAGAAAGGCTTTGGCAGGCTAACAAATACCCCCAGGATGGGAAATTTTAAGGTCCTGCACACCACACTGGAGTTTAGGATATACTTAGCACTTCCAAGTCTTCATGATCATGGCTGGCAGCTCTTCTCTCCAAACCACCATAGGGTTATCACCCATTCCTAAGGAGAGTTCTCCCTCCAACAGGTCTGCAATTGAAGCCCTCTTGCCTCCTTCACTGGCAGAGGGCATCCCATGTGCACCGTCAAGGTCTCTTAGCTTAGAGCAGGGGTTCTCAACACAGTAATTGGGACACGCCAAGCTAATCAGGCTAATATGCAAGTTTCAAGTTTATTTTAAAATCTGCTATACCTTCCAATTAGCAAACCTCAAGTGGTTTACAATGTGTGCTAAAATAAAAGTTACAATATCAGCAGCAAGAATTAGGGAGCAAGAGTTACCGTATATACTCAAATATAAACCCATTCAAAATAAATCGAGAACAGTTTTCCTCCCAAAAAGAGGGAACTGAAATATAAACCAGGGGGATTTACATTGAAGTGTATGGTAGCTCTCATGCCCACCCTTGAGGCAGAGCTGCAAGTTCTGCGAATCCAGAAGGGCTCACAGCAGAACACTCCGGGGCGGTGGAGGTGTGATGGTGTTCTTGGGTCGGGTGGCAGCACTCCTTCCTTGATCAGCTCTGTGTCCCCTGAGGATTGGGTTGAGAACCCATGGTTTCTAGAATGGCCCCTCATCTCCTGCACAAAATAAGCTCTTCCTCAAAACGCAAAACCTGAATAAGAAGCTCCTGTAGCTCTTCCCGCTGAAAAATGTGCACCACTTACGCATCTTCGCCAGCCGTCGTCTCCGCAAAACACATGTCTGTGTTATCCGCCTTCCCGAGAGGATCTTGGAGATCCAACAAGGGGTCCAAGTCCTCATTAGGCAAAAACGCATCTGCAAATAGAAAATCCTCATCCCAAGAGACCTGTGGCCGCTTGAAACATAGAAACATAGAAATAGACGGCAGATAAGGGCCCACGGCCCATCTAGTCTGCCCACCTTAATGTCCCTCCCCTACCTTTGCCCTGTGAATAGATCCCATGTGCCGATCCCATTTGGCCTTAAAATCAGGCACGCTGCTGGCCTCAATCACCTGTAGCGGAAGACTATTCCAACGATCAACCACTCTTTCAGTGAAAAAGAATTTCCTGGTGTCACCTCGTAGTTTCCCGCCCCTGATTTTCAACGGATGCCCTCTTGTTGTCGTGGGACCCTTGAAAAAGAAGATATCTTCCTCCGCCTCGATGCGGCCCGTAAGATACTTGAACGTCTCGATCATGTCTCCCCTCTCTCTGCGCTCCTCGAGCGAGTATAGCTGTAATTTGTCAAGCCGTTTTTCGTATGGTAGATCCTTGAGTCCCGAGACCATCCGGGTGGCCATTCTTTGCACCGACTCCAGTCTCAGCACATCCTTGCGATAATGCGGCCTCCAGAATTGCACACAGTATTCCAGGTGGGGCCTCACCATGGATCTATACAATGGCATAATGACTTCCTCCTTACGACTGACGAAACCCCTTCGTATGCAGCCCATGATTTGTCTTGCCTTGGACGAAGCCTGCTCCACTTGATTGGCAGACTTCATGTCCTCACTGACGATTACCCCCAAGTCTCGTTCTGCTACCGTTTTTGCTAGGATCTCGCCATTAAGGGTATAAGACTTGCATGGATTCTGGCTGCCCAGGTGCATAACTTTGCATTTTTTGGCATTGAAGTTGAGTTGCCATGTCCTAGACCATCGCTCCAGTAGGAGTAGGTCGTGCATCATGTTGTCGGGCATTGAATCTTCGTCTGTTGTGCATTTGCCCACTACATTACTCAGTTTGGCGTCATCGGCGAATAATGTTATTTTACCTCGAAGCCCTTCTGCCAAGTCTCTTATAAAGATGTTGAATAGGATTGGGCCCAAGACTGAGCCCTGAGGTACTCCACTAATCACCTCCGTCATTTCGGAGGGGGTGCCGTTCACCACCACCCTTTGGAGCCTACCTCCAAGCCAGCTCCCAACCCATTTCGTCAATGTGTTACCTAATCCTATAGAACTCATCTTGCTCAGTAACCTGCGGTGTGGTACGCTATCGAATGCTTTGCTAAAGTCCAGGTACACGATGTCCAGGGACTCCCCAATATCCAGCTTCCCTGTCACCCAATCAAAGAAGCTGATCAGGTTGGATTGGCAGGATCTTCCCTTAGTAAATCCATGTTGTCGGGGATCCCGTAGATTCTCCTCATCCAGGATCTTATCTAATTGGTGTTTGATTAGAGTTTCCATTAGTTTGCTCACTATCGATGTTAGACTCACTGGTCTGTAGTTTGCTGTCTCCATCTTTGAGCCTTTCTTGTGGAGTGGAATGACGTTAGCCGTCCTCCAGTCCAACGGGACGCTGCCTGTACTAAGGGAGAGGTTGAAGAGCGCGGACAGTGGCTCCGCCAAGACATCACTCAGCTCCCTAAGCACCCTGGGGTGCAGGTTGTCCGGCCCCATTGCTTTGTTAACCTTGAGCTTTGACAGCTCACCGTAGACACTGCTGGGCGTAAACTCAAAGTTACTAAACGGGTCAACTGAGCCAACCCTTGTCTGTAGCTGAGGGCCGAGCCCTGGCGCTTCTCGGGTGAAGACTGAGCAGAAGTATTCATTTAATAGTTGGGCTTTTTCCGAATCCTTTTCCACATAGTCTCCGTCTGGATTCCTAAGACGTACAATCCCGCCTGAGTTTTTTTCTTCTATCACTGATATACCTGAAGAAGGATTTATCTCCCTTCTGGATGTTCTTTGCTAGAGACTCCTCCATGAGGAATTTAGCCTCCCTGACTGCTGTTTTGACTGCTTTTGATTTGGCCAGGTAGTCTGCTCTAGAGTCCTGCTTCCCTGATTGTTTGTAAGAGATGAATGCTTTTTTCTTCTCCTTGATCAGGTCTGAGATCTCCGCAGTAAACCACTGTGGCTTATTGTTCCTTCTCCGTTTACTTACTGATTTTACATAGCGGTTTGTTGCTTCTTGTATGGTTGCTTTCAAAGTCGACCACATGTCTTCCACGTTATCGGTTTCTTCTTGGCTTTGTAGCGCCTGGTGAACGAAGTCTCCCATTTCTTTGAAATTTGTGTCCTTGAATTTGAGGACTTTGGTTAGTGTAGTAGATTTAGTGAAACCTTTCCTGATATTGAACCATACCATGTTGTGGTCACTGGAGGCCAATGTGTCACCCACCGAGACCTCTGTGACACTTTCTCCATTGGATGAAGACGGGAGGGGGTGGGGGTTGGGGATTGGGCCGGAGCCGACGCCGATGGGGGTGGATGCAGAAGGCAAAAAAGCTCCCTGGAAAAACCAGAGACCCCTGGAGAAAACAAATAGGACCCTCCCAGCCGCTTGCAAGTAAGCCTTATACATGACTAAAACAAAATCAGGGGCAAACTCCCCTGGTGGCAAAGCAGCACTCCACTGCCAAAGCAGGAGACCCAGAACCAACCTGCTCCGGTCTCTCTAAGACAGGGGAAAGGTCACCTGAGGCCACAGGCAAGATGGTGGTGCTTCTCATCAAAACCAATGAAAAACCCACCCAAAAAAAACTTCCCCGAGGCCTGAACAGACCCAGCCGCTAAAGCAGGCAAGCCGGCAGCAGCGAAAAGGGAGTCCCCAGCACTGTCGGTGGCTGCTGCCGACTTGTGGTACACACGCAAAGGGGAACCCTGCTTGATAGCACCCAAAGCCAACAAGAATTCCCCTTTGCAGCAGCCGGCCACATCGACCGTGCACCTGGAGCACAAGCACTTTTTCAGCTTAAAAGTGCTCATTGTGAAAACCGCTCTTAGGGGAAATAAAGTGTCAATTATTAGAGGGGACATGATAGAAACCTTCAAAATCCTTAAGGGCATAGAGAAAGTGAATAAGGACAGATTTTTCAAACTGTGGGGAGCCACAAGCACTAGGGGTCACTCGGAGAAATTGAAAGGGGACAGGTTTAGAACAAATGCTAGGAAGTTCTTTTTTACCCAGAGGGTGGTGGACACATGGAACGCGCTTCCGGAGAATGTGATAGGCCAGAACTCTGTACAGGGGTTCAAGGAGGGTTTGGATAGGTTCCTGGAGGATAAGGGGATAGAGGGGTACAGATATAACTTGAGGTAGGTTATAGAAGTAGGCAGAAACCACTTCACAGGTCGCGGACCTGATGGGCCGCCGCGGGAGCGGACCGCTGGGCGAGATGGACCTCGGTCTGACCCAGTGGAGGCAACTTCTTATGTTCTTAATTAGTAATAAAAATCAATTAACCTTAATTGAAGGCTTCCCTTCCGAACAGTACTGCCTCAGGACTTTTTTTTTTCTCTCAATATAACTTTATGTTACAGTTGAACAGAACCCACTGGCTTTCTAAGCTATATGCCTTGACGGTTGGTGGCAAGGCTTACAGCTGAGGTACCTCTAAAGATAAAAATTTGGGGAGATAGGGGAAATCTGGGGGGGGGGAGAGGGAGGGAGTAGAGAATGACACGGTGACAAAATTCATCACCGTTCCCGTCCCCGCGGGAAATAATCCCATGTCATTTTCTAGTGTCTATTTCGACCTCGGTCCTTCTACACCAGCATTCTTCAAAGCAAAGCTTGAGGGTCAGTGGTTGTGGCCATTCATACTCTGATTCTTATGGGAGCCAAGGATAATGAAGCCATTGTGACATCACTGATGTGATTGGCTCTTAGGCACTGGTGGAATGAGGCATTATGACATCACAATATCTGCTCTGGATAGCAGAGACTGTCATTCTGTAGTGTCTGTTTCAACCTCAGTCCTTCTACACCAGCATTCTTCTAAGCAAAGCTTGCGGGTCAGTGGTTGTGTCCATTCATACTCTGATTCTTCCCTCTCTCCTTAAAGAATGACATGAAGATGGTTTACTGCGGTTATCCGTGGGGACAGGAACGGTGATGAATTTTGTCACTGTGTCATTCTCTAGGAGGGAGGACTCAATCAGTCGAGTGTGGCACCCCTGAAGTCAAATGAACCCCCAAAAGGGTCCCACAATCCAGCACCACAACCAGGGACCAGAAAGCCATTAACCAAAATCCAACAGCCCTACACTAAACCAGGGAAAGACTTCACAAGCTTACCACCGCCACCTGCTGAAGACTGAGAGCACACTGATTGTACTTGGGACTACACAGCCCACTTGTACTCCAGCCAGAAGTTTGTGTCTGTCTCCACCTGCTGGTCATGGTGAGCTATTACCCATCAATTTCTGTGCGGGTCTAAAGGTTAGGTACGAGCAAAGCTTAGTCATTAAATTGCCAAAATTCATGCTTCACAGAATGGATTAATAGGCTAACGTTCTAGTAAAAAACCACTTATAAATGCAGTCCTTTACTGTTGGAAAAGAAAATGGATAGAGTTTGCACAAAGTCTAAACTCTAATTAGGTAATCCTAAGCCGCCTTCGCTCCAAGGTTTCTGTAAATTTAATTAGATTACTTCCGACATTTCCATTTGCCCACGTACATTTACTTGATGTGATTAACCCCTTACTATAGCAGTTCCTGGTCTGCATTTGAAGCCAAGTTCTTTCAATAACAGCAGCATCTACACACAAAGAGAAATGAAGTATGTGAAAAATCCTCAGAATCTGCCTGGTTACTTGCTAGTTAAGTGAGCAGCAAGACAACGCTGTCCATGGACTCCTGAAAATCTCCATACTGACCGTAAACAGCAGCATAGGTCAAAATCTTAAGCTCTAGCCATCCTGCTGTGTAACCAATGGGCATTCACCATTCACGTGACACTTATGTCCTGTCACTGGTAAACTAGTAATCACAGACTTAAATCCTAATTAAACTCTGTTTTTGTATGACATATCCCCTCAATTAATGATGAGGTAATAAGGTGTCAGCCCCTGACATAAGAGCAAGTCTCCAGGAAACCTATCAAGCATTGGTATTAAAAAAGAAAGGGGAGGGGGAACCCGGCTGAGAGTGGAGGAAGAAACTCACAGTCTGCGATACACCCACCTGCGTGGCCAAACTCAGCACCTGCTGCACCAGTTCCTGGGTCTCTGTTGGCTTCTTAAGGAACAACTTTACAATGGCCGTCAGCAGCTGTAACTGGACCTGAAATGCACAGAACAGAAGAGAGATTGTGTCATTGAGCTACTCAAGAGAGGCAGTAGCAACTAAGAAAGGGATAATAACTAGGGGAAAAGGGGGGCAGTCTAGTCACAGCAAAGAGTGAGACGGGCAAAAGGAAGTGAGCCAGGCTCTGTCAAGCAAACAGTGCGAGATGCTGCTAGCAGTACCTGGGTGCTCTCATCATGGAAGCCCTCCAAAAAGCTCTCTAGCAGCTCGTCGGCATTGTCTATTCTCTCTGCATACTCTCCCACAATCCAGATCATGGCAGCCCGGGCCTCCGGCTCATCCAAGGAATCCAGGTTTTCACAGAGGGTAGCAATCACGCTCTCGTATCTGCCCAGAGAGGGGGTGGGGGAAAAACACATTAATCCTAAAAAACAGCTGAATATATCACGTAATATTTCACACACAGCATCAGCTGGGATTAGCTAGTTTATAATCAGCAACAGAGACCTGGGATGGCCACTGTTGGAAACAAGATACTGGGCTTGTTAGACCTTCGGTCTGTGCCAGTACAGCAATTCTTATTTGAGCCAAGTATAGGACAATGAAGCCATTGTGACATCACTGGTGAGGTTGGCTCTTAAGCATTGGTGGAATGAGGCATTATGACATCACAACCTCAGCTCTGGAATGTTGCTGCTCTTTGGGTTTCTGCCAGGTGTTTGTGACTTGGGTTGGCCACTGTTGGAAACAGGATAATGGGCTTGATGGACCTTCAGTCTGTCCCAGTAAGGAACAGAAAATGCCAGTCAAATTTAGAAGTCAACACACTTGTTGGGGTACTTGCGGAAGATGTCTTTGATGACTACAATGGCTTCTTGCACCACATAGTTGACCTTAGTCTGGATGAGATCAAGCAAGGTGCTCACACAGCGCTCGGCCGATTGCTAGATAGAAGCAAAAGAGTAAAAACAAGAAAAAGAGACAATAAATATAGGACAAGAGCCATACGAACATGAAAAGCAAAAACTCATATTGAAGGTTGCCACAAACGCCAGGCCACGTTGGATAGAATGAATTGGCCCTTTCTGTCCAATGTGTTCAGAATACACCAGCCTGAACTGTTATCGAGACTCAAAATTCTATGAACACGGCAAGCCAGTTCTAGAGAAATTACTTATGCCCATATTCAATTTGAGATATTGATTCAGGCAGTGGCAAAGCTGGGGAGGTTGGTGCCCGGGGCGGTGGCACCCAGCATCACCGAACCATATGCCCCCCCCCCCGCTCTTTCCCACTTCCTGCCACTTGAACACCCCCCACCCACCCCCACAACACTTGAAATGTTCACCGGTGTAAGCAGCATCTTCCACCTGCTGCTTGCATCGGCCTCGGCTCCCTTCTGACGTTACGTCCTGTCTTGTGACCAAGAAGTGACATCAGAGGGGAGCAGAAGCAGGCGGAACATTTCAAGAGGTAAGCTGGGGAGAGGTTTGGAAAGGAGAGTCGTTGATGCCCCTGTAAGATGACGCCCAGGGAGGTCCGCTCCCCTCCCCCCCCCGCACTCCGCACTGGATTCAGGCATCTTTGGACAAGCTGTTTCACCTTATGCTGCTTTGGCATTCTCTTAGAATGGCACTCACATTTCCAAGGTGACTGCTAATTGTCTCTTGTCTCTGCAAAAGAATTTCAACAGGGTCATTCCATGTCAAGTGATCAGATTCTTGGAAAGTGCCCTGCATGACCATCACGGATTTTGATGAAACTTCATATGCAGAGTCCACCATGTCTCAAACGAACTTTGGTAAAGTTTTAGTTTCGCCTGTGGAATATTCGTGGAGATATAGCCATTTGTTTGACCCCATACTGCAATGACATACAGTACGACAGTGACATTCTGACAACTTTGAGACACAATATCTCACGAGCTATGTTTCCAAAAAAACTGAAACTTAGCTACCCTGCACAACTTTTGGAGCTCTATTCAGTGCTACCAATAATAATTTTTGTCGAGCACTGAGTGAATGGCTGAATTACAGTAAACTTGGCCGAAAAAATTAGTGCTCCAAAAAAAGGTCAAAGTTTGACATTACTTAGCTCCCACAATAATTGAGTAATAAATGCGAAATTTGGCGCATAATGTCTCAGTACAACGTTGTTTTCAAAAGTACAATTTCAACCTCCAAGCTCTTTCCATTAGTTTACAAATTAAGTGTAAAATTGCTAATTTGTGTAAAAAGGCCAAAAATAGGGTATTTTCAGCCTGCTTTTACAGAAAAATACCTTTTAGAAACTCTTTCAAATCAGTCTCATTAGAAAGAGCATATTTCAAACCCCCTAGAAAAGTGGACTTCATTTTTCAACGAAGGTTAACAATGGCTGAAAAAGGGGGACAAAGTTGGGAGACGTTGCCACAGCAACAACCTCTATTTCAACATAGTTCTGTCATTTTTAAAGTTACAGTTTTGTATTGACGTAGTATTACTACTACTCTATTGCGTTGGTCCCATGGTGACATTGTCACTACCAGTTCAAGAGTTTGAACTGGCAACCCCATCGCCATAGGGGTCACGCCCGATAGCTGTGCAATACCAGCCACGGGTGGGCCACTTCGTCCAGGTTCCCAAGCCTCGCATTTGGTTTCTTTGTCAAGGTTCCAAAGCCTTTTGTTGGTATCTTTCTGGTTCCAAAGCCAATGATTAGGGTGTCTTATCCTAGGTTCCCAAGCCTAAATTGGATATCTTATATGATTCCCAAGCCGAAGTGAAGTCCACTTTGTTGGCATCGATTCGTTGGTATCCATTTTAAACTGAATTAATAATAATGTGGATCTGAAAAAGAAAACAAGTTGTAATTTGTGATCTGCATGCAACAAAATTATCACCTCAATTTCTAGTTAGGAATAATCATTAATTAAGAACACTATAATTGTACCCAAAGCTTGAGTAAAAATAAACAGGGAAAAACAGTGTGAAAAGTGACATAATTGTAAGTTGAAACGTAGGCCATTGCCATGGTGACATCTCCCAACTTTGTCCCCCCTTTTTCGGGCATTGTTAACCTGCGTTGAAAAATGAAGCCCACTTTTCTAGGGGGTTTGAAATATGCTCTTTCTAATGAGACTGATTTGAAAGAGTTTCTGAAAGGTATTTTTCTGTAAAAGCAGGCTGAAAATACCCTATTTTTGGCCTTTTTACACAAATTAGCAACTTTACACTTAATTTGTAAACTAATGGAAAGAGCTTGGAGGTTGAAATTGTACTTTTGAAAACAACGTTGTACTGAGACATTATACGCCAAATTTCGCATTTATTACTCAATTATTGTGGGAGCTAAGTAATGTCAAACTTTGACTTTTTTTGGAGCACTAATTTTTTCGGCCAAGTTTACTGTAATTCAGCCATTCACTCAGTGCTCGACAAAAATTATTATTGGTAGCACTGAATAGAGCTCCAAAAGTTGTGCAGGGTAGCTAAGTTTCAGTTTTTTTGGAAACATAGCTCGTGAGATATTGTGTCTCAAAGTTGTCAGAATGTCACTGTCGTACTGTATGTCATTGCAGTATGGGGTCAAACAAATGGCTATATCTCCACGAATATTCCACAGGCGAAACTAAAACTTTACCAAAGTTCGTTTGATACATGTGGGACTTTGTGCATAAAGTTTTATCAAAATCCGTGATGGTCATGCAGGGAGCCCTTGATCACTTGACATGGAATAACCCAACAACTTCCCAAAAAGTGCTGTTGAAAACAAGTTCACTCTTTTGAGGTTCCTAAGAATCAGGCTTCGTACCTCCACCTTGATGGCGCAACGTCCAATTGCTCGCACGGCCTTCCTGACAAAATCCACGTCTACTTCCGTGGCATATTCCTTCAGCTCCGCTAGTACCTGCCACGTACAGAGAAAGTTAAACCGAGGAACATGTCGGGGGGCAGAGAAAGTTGAGGCTGAAGAGTCAGGCACACTAAAAACATAAAATCAGTCAGTACAGATAAAGATACACAGGTGCGGAAGACAATAAGGAGCCCAGGACCCAGAGTAAAAAATTATCAGCATGTTAACAGATACAATCCTTCCAGAATCATCTCTGCTGAACTGCAACGTGAGGCAAGAAAGCCTGCACTGCTGCAGGTTGAACTGACAGAGACCAGTGCCCTGAGGAAAAACTCACATTACAGGAGAGCGAGCTGCCATTTTAACCCTTTATTTGGCATTGTCGCTCAGAAGCAACATGTGTTTTCTATGGCTCTCATGGGAGATCTGCATTTCCGAATGCCTGTTACCTTGGCACTGTTGCTCTCGTTCAACATCAAATTACATAAAGCAGCCATTTCCCTGGCACCATACCCTCAACCGACCAAAAAAAAAAAAAAAAATTGAACCTAATTCATCCTTCCGAATCATATTACCTACCAACGCCTGGAAAAGATTTGATATGTAATGCAATATAACTGCTTTCGTCCAATGTTACTAAGTCTATACTCATTCTGTTACTATGTCTTACCCTAATTGTCATGTACCCTCCTGGAAATGTCCAGCTTCTTCTTATGTAATCCGCTTTGAACCGCAAGGTACAAGCGGAATAGAAATCACTAATGTAATGTAATGTAATGTAATTTCCCCATCTGCCAATTAAAGAGCTAAGCATTCTTTGAAGGCATAAAGAGAGATGTCTGATCTGAACGACACAGATGTTGAGGGTAGTGTGTGTTTGTGTGGCAGCAAGGTAGCTGAACTAAGCCGTTATTATTCTAGGGCAGCTGCAGAATCATGCCAGTACTTTCCCGCGTAGGTCCACAGGGATAGTGAGTGCTGGAGGGGAGGGACTGTGGGGTTGGAATGACCAACCTGAGCAATGTTGGCCTGTGAAGCCAGGCGGATCATGATATCCAGTTTTTCCAGTTTCACATATATCGGGTCATTGTATTTCACAAAGAAAACTTTCATTTCATGCTTCAGGATCTCAGGTCTGTAAGGAAAGATCACCCAAATCAGACACGTGCACAGACACACTAAGGGGAGAAGGCATAATGAATGCCATGCGAGTGAGCATGCGTTGTGTGTGTGTGGAGTGGAGGGGAAGGGCGAACCCTGTTGGATAGTCCTAACCACTTTTCTACAACCATATAGAAAGAGATAAAGCTTTGTAACTTTATCTGCAAGGAATAGTCTCTCCAGAAACTCCTCCACTGCTAAGGAGGGAAGCAGCTTCTAGACCTTCCCCAGGAAGAGAAAAGCTAGATGGAGGTAGAAACTTACCCAAAAAACAAAAGGAATTGATCCCAAAATATCCACAAAGAAGAAAATCCAGAGAAAACAAAAAAAAAAACCTCTGTGAAGTGATGATGTTCCAAAATGGACTTTATTTGAAAGTGTCAAAGTTCCAAAGGTACTGAAATCATCCACATAAAAATAAATCATCCACATAAGAGCCTTAAAGGACCTAGTCCGCTAGGGATACAGGACCTAACACGGTCCGCGTTTCGACAAAAAGTCTTCTTCAGGGGTCCCTGGGGGGTCCTATAAAGGTGAGTACGTGAGAAACAATTTTGTGATGAGCCGGAAGTGAGACACTGAAGAAGACTTTTTGTCGAAACACGGACCATGTTAGGTCTTGTATCCCTAGCGGACTAGGTCTTTTAAGGCTCTTATGTGGATGATTTACTTTTATGTGGATGGAATTATTTTATGTGGATGATTTTGGAACTTTGATACTTTCAAATAAAGTCCATTTAGGAACATCGGTACCCCACAGAGTTTTTTTGGTTTTCGGTAGAAACTTACCCACCAGACCCCAGCTAGGAAGCATTTTGTAGCTGGAGAAAGTTATGAAGGTAGGTCAGTAACATAGTAAATGACAGCAGATAAAGACCTGAATGGTCCATCCAGTCTGCCCATTAGCTATATCCATAACTCTTTTTGTAATCCGCTTTGAACCGAAAGGTAATGGCGGAATAGAAATTTGTAATTAAATTAACTTGTCTCTTCTTGGTCAGTGTTACAAGTTAAAAGAATGTATACAGAGACGGGTGAAATTCTTTTAAAAACATAGCCACATTTTAAAGAAAGAAAATACAAAATTTGTTCTTGGTATCTTATGTTTCCACGGAGAAAAGAAATTCAGCAAAATTCCTCCTGAAACAGACATGACTCCAATTTCTCAGTCATTATAAAGTAGTTACAAATGTGTTTAATATAGAACTGGACAAGTCAAACAACTTGGGGATTACATCTTTGCACCCTTATTATGTTCCCAACTAAGATGGTGCTAGTGGTTAAATAAACCAGAATATATAAATGATAAGCTGCCACGATTGAGAAAATTAATAAGGTTCTTTGATACCAAAGTTCAGAGGCGAGGTAATCCCAAACTCCTTGGTGCAGTGAAAACGCAACAAAAATCAATTTTAAAAAATTCACTTGTTCTTTTAACAATCCATTGCAGAAAAAAATCACCGTGAACTTAATGTCTCACCCCTTATTATATATATTTTTTTTCCAATCATGGCAGCTTTGATATTATTGGCACCAAGGCTCCTCTTTCAAGCCACCACCAACGAGATAAGTACCTTTTGGTTTCTCAATTGTTTGATACTTCATAGTTAAGGATGGACATATTGTGGGCTAATATTACAACATCTTATAACTACAACTGTGATAATCAAGGGGGCAGGCATTAAGGAGAACAGAGTGCTGCCATGATGGTTCTCTAATTCAGTGTTTTTCAACCTTTTTACACCTATGGACCGGCAGAAATAAAATAATTATTCTGTGGACCGGCATCGGTCCATGGACTGGTGGTTGAGGAACACGGGGCTAAGTCGTGGGCCAGACCCCCCATCTCTACCCAATGTCCATCCCAGACCCCGCCCCCATAATAGTACTAATTGCACCTTGCACGTCCCGTGCCTCATCTGGAAGCCTTCCCTCTGACGTTGCAATATTAGAGAGAAAACTTCTGGTTCAGGTGCAGGATGCCTGTAGGAGCCACTGCCCCTGGCTTTGTGCACTGAATCAGTTAGGAAGAGGGAGCTGGCTCGAAGGTAACGCCGCATCGATCGCACCGTGGACCGGCGGTTGAAGAACACTGTTTTAGGCCTGATGCATGTGCTGGTCCTGTGGACCGGCAGGAAATTTCTGTGGACTGGCACTGGTCCATAGACCGGTGGTTGAAGAACACTGCTCTAATTCATTGGTCTTTTTTCCAAAGTGACCGATGTGCGAGGAGGTACCAAGCACACTCGTCACGTTATTTATATATTCCGGTTTATTTAAGCACTAGCACCATTTTAGTCGGTAATATAGAACTGGTCCATGATTTTAGCAAGAGCTCCACCCTGGCACAACTTTAGCAAAGAGATGGGAAGGAATCACAGTAAGGAGTTTTAGGGCTACAAGTCATAAAAGGAGTAAACCGGTCAAAATAAACCAAAAAAAGCACTTAAACAGGTTCTGGCTGAGATCATCTCATGAGTGCTGAAGTGGTCACCAGTGGAGTCGGCGCTTTGGTGGATGAACCCAAGATCCACTGCATTGAAAGAAGCAAATCTGGAGCTAAAAGCGACTCTCTGTAAAGCAGAAAGAGGTTGAACGATCAAACAAGTCAAAGGGATGGGGTCTTCTCACCTCTTCTGCACAATGAGGTTGATGTTACGGAGGGCTACATATTGCAGCTCAGGCTCAGCGGACAGTAGAGTGACCAGGGGTGGAGCAAGCTTCTTCAGTAGGGTGCCATAGTAGTCCAGGTCCTTGGAGAGCATCTCCATGAATTTCATCAGCACCTTCACAGCCGACAGCACCACAGCAGCATTGGCATGGGAGAGCCGCGGTGTGACCCGCTCACAGATGCTAAAAGAGGAGACAAAGCTTCAGAGGAGACTGGTCCTGGGACTCTCATCTGACCAACAGTACATGATGCAATAGGGTGATCTTGGCCCGCATTACAAACAGGTTGATTGCCCCTGCAGAAGTGGGCTATGTGAGCATAACAGTGACCAAGGCAAAGTCTCAGAGGAACTCTCCAACCTATTTCTGGATTAGCAAGGAGAACTTGAGTTTGGAAAGATGGGAGTAGGGGAAGGTAAGCCTTAAACTACTTAAAACAAAGAAAGGAGACCAAGAAATAAAATGAACAGAACTACTAATACACTAAGGGATACAAGAAGTACTTGTAGATGCAAGAAATGGCCACTTCAGTACGAGAATTTAAGGACCCACTAGTTCAACTTCACTCTTAAGTCACTCTTACTACCATAGTAAGTTCTTTGGGAAAGGAGCCCCCTACAGCAGAGGTTCCCAACCCTGTCCTGGAGGACCACCAGGCCAATTGGGTTTTTGGGATAGCCCTAATGAATATGCATGGGGCAGATCTGCATGCCTGTCACCTCCATTATATGCAAATCTCTCTCATGCATATTCATTAGGGCTATCCCAAAAACCCGACTGGCCTGGTGGTCCTCCAGGATAGGGTTAGGAACCACTGCCCTACAGTGTCTATAAAACTAATCAGTCAGCACAGCCCAGCAAGCTCTTATCTAGAAAAAACCCCAAAACAATACCTAGCAACCAGACTACACAACCATACACCAAACGAACTGCGGTCAAGCCAGGAATACCTACTGGAAATACCTTCAAATACAAAAGCGTCAAGACAAAAATGTTCTCAGTGATGGCTCCAACTCCCTTCCGAAGGAATTAAAAGTGGAAGAGGACAGCAGAGAGTTCAAGAAAGGAATAAAGACCATCCTTTTCATAGACCACATTAACTAATAAACATTCGGGGGAGGAGTAGAAACGAGGCAGAAAAAGTGGCCAAACCCCATGTGGAACACAAGACGAAAACAGGAAAATTCACATAAGCAAAATATATGATAAATAAAACAGGCAACAGAAGTTTAACAACATACAAAGTAACATAGTAAATGATGGCAGATAAAGACCTGAAAGGTTCATCCAGTCTGCCCATTAGTTATTCTCATAAAAAATACATAATTAACTTCCCTTTGGTATTTCTGGGCCATAAAGTCCACCTGGTCAACTGCTGAAGTTGCCATCTAAGCTCACTCCAGCCTATCCAACCATCCCGTTGTTTGCAGGATATCTATCGTAAAGTCTGGCCAGTAACGTCCTCATGCTACAAGTTAGCGGAGTTCCCATCGATGCCCTCCCCAGCCCTATCCTACACTGAATCACCATATATGGGACACAACCCTTACAAGCCTGTCCAATACTGGCCTTAGTTCTTTAATGTATACAATTTGTTTTCTAATTTGAGATCTTCTGTGTTTATCCCACGCTTTTTTGAATTCCATCACCGTGGTCCTTTCCACCACCTCCCTCGGGATGGCATTCCAGCCATCCACCACCCTCCCCTCTAGTTTTATCATTTTCTCTTCTCTGGAAAAGATTTGGTTCTATATTAATAATAATAATAATAACAACTTTATTTTTGAATACCGTAATACCACAAAACAGTTCAGAGCGGTTTACAGGGTAAGAGACTGTACATTTACAGTGAAGTTACAGAATATCAGAAAACAGTTCAGAGCAGTTTACAAGGAGATGAGAAACTGTACATATGCAATGAAGGTACAGAGAATTAGTTATCAAATGTATGGTATAAACTAGTGGCAATTACAAAATTAATACCTTTCAAGTATTTAAATGTCTGTATCATATATCCCCTGTCCCTCTTCTCCTCTAGGAGTATAATGTATATACATAAAAAGAATATATTATGGTATAAATGTAGATATAGGGTAAACATAGTAACGCACATATAGGGTGAAGATAACATGTAAAGACTATACAAATTCATGTATCACAACACCATTGTAAAAGCTCTTAAATCGTAACTCATGCATAGTAGCACCATCACTGAAGCTCAGGCATCGCAACACCACATTTGAAGCTAATGTAAACTGCCCCGAATAGAGAGTTGCGCGGGGACAGAAATCCCACCCATCCCCGCCCGTCCCTGCCAGGATCCTCTCCGTCTCCACCCGTCCCCGTCAGGATCCTCTCCGTCCCCACCCATCCCCCGTCAGGATCCTCTCCGTCCCCACCCGTCCCCGCAAGGAATTACCTCCATCCCTGCCCGTCCCCATAAAAAACAGCAATTACTTCTGACAGGATCATCAATTTCAGTTTCTTTTATGTTTGCGCTGCTATATTCCTTGTGGAATCTCTTTGGTGGAACCCTTTTTTTGTTTTCTGTTCAGGTAATTAACTTATAAACCCCCTCTTTTACTAAGGCTGACGTGTCAAGTTCAAGTTTATTTGTTCTTGATGAATCGCCTATTCAAATTGCTAGGCGATGTACAGCAATAAAAACATGTACTAATAAAATATACAAATAAAATGTTAGTATTAACATATAAAATAACTTTTGTTATGAGTTAGAACTTAAACTGAGCACGTACATTTAAAATAATTTTTCTGGGTTGAGACTTACAAGAATTATGAGGATAAGAGGGAAAAAAAGTTACAATTTTTGGATAGAAGAGAGGAAAAAACATAAAAGGGAAAAACAAAAAGGAGGGTAATGTTAGCTGCTTAAAAAGAGAGAAAAAGAGAAAAAAAAAAATCAATATTTAATAAACTAGGAGTCATAGGAATCCTTAAAAAGAAATGTTAACGTTTTTTTAAACAAAGTTAAATCTTTTAGTTCTCTAATATATTGTGGTAAGAGATTCCATGAATGGGGGGCCATAACTGAGAACATGTCATGCCGTCTGATACCTATGACTTTCAATGTAGGAACGGAGAGAAGATTGTGAGAGGTTGAGCGAAGAGATCGTGTTGTGCTATAGGGGATTAGCCATCTATTGATAAATTGGGGTTCATTAAAATATAAGGCTTTAAAAACTAAAAACAGTATTTTAAAAGTAATGCGATGGCTTACCGGAAGCCAGTGGGATTTAACCAACAGAGGGGTAACATGGTCATATTTTTTAGCGTTGTAGATCATTTTCACGGCAGTATTTTGTATTAATTGCAGCCTTCTTTTTTCTTTTTGCGTAACGTTAATGAGGAGGGAATTACAATAATCTATTTTAGAGATTATTAAAGAATGTATTAGAATATTAATGGATTCAGGCTGTAAGAATTTGGCAAGTGAGCGAATTAATCGAAGTTTATAAAAACATGTTTTGACAATATTGCTAATGTAATCGTGATATGTAAGTTTATCATCTATCAAAACGCCTAGTATTTTTATAGTAGTGACCAGTTCTAAATCAGTGTTGTTAATGGAAATTGTCCATTATTATATGGACGAACCCTGCTTCCAAAGCCTTCCATCCCCGTGGGAGTCCCGTTAGCTAGAGGGGGGATCCCGTGGGAGTCCCGTGGGTTAGGGGGGGATTCCAGCGATCCCCGTTCCCGTGCAGACCTCTAGCCCTGAATTGAGTACACAGTTATTCGTAGAGGTACAGAAGATTTCAATAAACAATATTAAAGATGTACAAGCATCAGATCAAGTGGAAAAACAACAAACAAACAAAAAAAATATCCTTTATTATCAGAAGACCCTCAACTTCCACACCCTGCTGAATCAGAGTTCCTCATCTTGTTTGTGCAGTCGGACGCGAGACATCGCCTGCAGGAACTCACCTCTGTGCCTCCCGGTCATCTTTGGGTATGTAGTTGGCCAGGCAGTCCAGGATGAAGATTTGGCCCCACTCGGTGCACTCATTCAAGGCCGTCAGTAGTTTGTTGATGGACTGAGGATTGAGATCCAGTAAATTGCTGCTGGGATGGGACTCTGCAATCTCAGAAAGAGCCGCCACTGCATTGGCTACGACCTGCAAGCAGAGAAAGGGAGAGGCTGAGCGGCAGCACCTGGAAAGGACTAATGCAGTGGTCTCAAACTCGCGGCCCAGGGGCCACATGCGGCCCATCAGGTACTATTTTGAGGCCCTCGGTATGTTTATCATAATCACAAAAGTAAAATAAAACAGTTTCTTGATCAAATGTCGCTTTAGCTATAAATGACAATATTATTATTAAGACTTGGTCAAAAGGAAAGATTTATAAACTATGAAGAGTTTTACCTCATGCAAAATTGTCATTTCTTTAATAAGACATTAACTATTTTTTCTGCGGCCCTCCAAGTACCTACAAATCCAAAATGTGGCCCTGCAAAGGGTTTGAGTTTGAGACCACTGGACTAATGTTATGCAGGAAGAAAGAAGAGAAACACCCCATGGAGGTCCAGGATGATGGGAACCTCCTTGGGTAAAACTCATCTTCTTAGTAAGAACCACCTGAACCATATAAAAAAAAAAAAATATGAGCACAGGGCAGAACAAATGTCTATTAATGCCAAGACACAAGATGGAAGGCTTCCATTCCTTGTGCCAATAGAATAGAGCGAGAGGTTCCAACAATCTATTTATGTTATTCATTAAAAAAGAAAAATCAAATCAAATTCACTTCATTTGCAAGCTCTCTAGATGAGATCGTAATGAACATAACATAAGAACTGCCATCTCCGGATCAGACCCATGGTCCATCGAGTCCGGCAATCCGCACACGCGGAGGCCCAGTCAGGTATACACCTGATGTAGTTTTAATTACCCATATCCCTCTATGCCTCTCGTAAGGAGATGTGCATCTAATTTGCCTTTGAATCCTAGCACAGTGGATTCCTTAATAACCTCCTGTGGGAGAGCATTCCAGGCGTCTACCACTCGCTGCGTGAAGCAGAACTTCCTGACATTTGTCCTGGACTTGTCCCCCCTTAGCTTCAAACCATGTCCTCTTGTCCGTGTCACGTTGGACAATGTAAATAATTTATTTTCCTGCTCTATTTTATCGATGCCTTTCAGTATTTTGAACGTCTTGATCATGTCCCCTCGCTTATCCCTACCAATGGTTTATTGATTCATAATCTGCCTGGATCAAAACTAAAATCAAACTGGTCCAGTACTTGGCAACTAAACTTTAATGCCAAAAAATGTAAAGTAATGCATCTTGGAAGCGGAAATCCATGCAGAACATACACCTTGAACGGTGAAAACTTAACAAAAACTACTGCAGAAAGGGACTTGGGAGTTCTCATCCGAGAAGACATGAAAGCTGCAAATCAGGTGGAGAAAGCTTCAGCAAAGGCTAGACAAATGCTGGGTTGCATCAGAAGGAGCTTTATCAGCTGAAAGCCTGAAGTCATACTGCCGTTGTACAGATCCATGGTGAGACCACACCTGGAGTACTGTGTCCAGTTTTGGAGGCCGCATTATCAAAAAGATGTGAAGAGAATGGAGTCGATCCAGAAAATGGACACTAGGATGGTCTCAGGGCTTAAAGATCTCCCATATGAAGAACGTCTGACTAGACTGCGTTTATATTCTCTTGAAGAGCGCAGAGAAAGGGGGGACATGATAGAAACATTCAAATACATCACGGGCCGCATTGAAGTGGAGGAAGAAATCTTTTTTCTCAAGGGTCCCACGGCGACAAGAGGGCATCCGCTAAAACTTAAAGGGGGAAGATTTCATGGAGACACCAGGAAATGCTTCTTCACCGAAAGGGTGATTGATCGATGGAATGGTCTACCACGCCAGTAGCGTGCTCAACTTCAACAGATAATGGGACAAACAGGTGGGGTTGCTACAGAGTTATGCTTATAAGATGGATTCTCATGGGAGGGAGGACTCTTTAGTGGGCAGACTTGTTGGGCCGCTGGCCCATTTCTGCCGTCATACTCTATGTTTCTGTTTCTCTAAACTAAACCCAAAATACATTATAGAGTTATGTCAATACAGACTGATGTATCAAAGATCCTCTTAATTTAACTCCCCTTTTTGTTCTACTCGTATTCCTTTTATTGTTATTAACAAATGGATGATGAAACATCCACTCTGCCCATACTGACAACATTTCTTTACTGTGCACAAGGCTGCAGAAATTACTATTTTCAAACTTCACCATCCTTTGCAGATTTCCTGCAAGCTCCTGCCTGCCTGCCTCCCTCCCTCCCTCCCAGAACTCTTCCTCCATCTAGAAAGACAGGGCAAAGGTAAAGAGGATCAGCTGAATCCCATAAGCAAAAGCGTGCAGAAGAGAAAACAATTAGTGTCTGTGCAATCAGCCACCCACACAGCAGCCTTGAAATATTTACCACCACCATGAGAAACTTTCCAAAACCTCAGGATGAAGCTGTTCATGTGTTGCCTCCTGGGGCTTCAACTGTACACCCGAGAACACTAAAACCCAACATTACTATCTATTTACACGTGCGCTATGCAGAAACAGGGTTAACAAAGCACTGCAAAACAACAGTATTTGGCAGAGACTGGGATAACACACAGCATCACAGTAACAGCAGGCGTTCCTACTCCTGCAGTTAGAGATTTGGTTTTCAGGCTAGACCAGGCGAGGCTTCAACCTGATGTCCATCAAGTAGAGAACTCTTCTATTTTTTTTAGGGGGGGGGGAAGCTAAGCCTCACATTTTCAGAGCTTAGTTACCATGATATCCAGACCTATCTGTGGTCCTTGAAGACAGAAGTTGAGAACTCCCGAAACAGAGCACCACAGGCAGTGAGAGCAGAGACTGGAGCAAGCCGCAGTCATCACAGGCACAAAAATGATAACCCCCTATTACTGTAGCATTGCTTATCCCTACCAGACTAGCGAATGACACAGGGACAAATTTTTCCCCGTCTCCACAGGAACTCTTTTTCCTGTCAAGTTCTTTTCCTGTCCCTGCCCCATTCCTGCAAGCTCTGTCCTCATCTGCACAAGCCTCAAACACTTTAAAGTCATAAGTAGCAACATTCTAGAGCTGAGATTGTGATGTCATAATGCCTCATTCCACCAATGCCTAAGCTCCGTCCTCATCCGCACAAGCCTCAAACAGTTGAAAATCCTAAGTAGCAACATTCTAGAGCTCAGATTGTGATGTCATAATGCCTCATTCCACCAATGCCTAAGCTCCGTCCTCATCTGCACAAGCCTCAAACACTTTCAAATCCTAAGTAGCAACATTCTAGAGCTCAGATTGTGATGTCATAATGCCTCATTCCACCAATGCCTAAGCTCCGTCCTCATCCGCACAAGCCTCAAACACTTTAAAGTCATAAGTAGCAACATTCTAGAGCTGAGATTGTGATGTCATAATGCCTCATTCCACCAATGCCTAAGCTCCGTCCTCATCCGCACAAGCCTCAAACAGTTGAAAATCCTAAGTAGCAACATTCTAGAGCTGAGATTGTGATGTCATAATGCTTCATTCCACCAATGCCTAAGCTCCGTCCTCATCTGCACAAGCCTCAAACACTTTCAAATCCTAAGTAGCAACATTCTAGAGCTGAGATTGTGATGTCATAATGCCTCATTCCACCAATGCCTAAGCTCCGTCCTCATCCGCACAAGCCTCAAACAGTTGAAAAGCCTAAGTAGCAACATTCTAGAGCTGAGATTGTGATGTCATAATGCCTCATTCCACCAATGCCTAAGCTCCGTCCTCATCTGCACAAGCCTCAAACACTTTAAAGTCAAAGTAGCAACATTCTAGAGCTCAGATTGTGATGTCATAATGCCTCATTCCACCAATGCCTAAGCTCCGTCCTCATCCGCACAAGCCTCAAACAGTTGAAAATCCTAAGTAGCAACATTCTAGAGCTCAGATTGTGATGTCATAATGCCTCATTCCACCAATGCCTAAGCTCCGTCCTCATCTGCACAAGCCTCAAACACTTTCAAATCCTAAGTAGCAACATTCTAGAGCTCAGATTGTGATGTCATAATGCCTCATTCCACCAATGCCTAAGCTCCGTCCTCATCCGCACAAGCCTCAAACACTTTAAAGTCATAAGTAGCAACATTCTAGAGCTGAGATTGTGATGTCATAATGCCTCATTCCACCAATGCCTAAGCTCCGTCCTCATCCGCACAAGCCTCAAACAGTTGAAAATCCTAAGTAGCAACATTCTAGAGCTGAGATTGTGATGTCATAATGCTTCATTCCACCAATGCCTAAGCTCCGTCCTCATCTGCACAAGCCTCAAACACTTTCAAATCCTAAGTAGCAACATTCTAGAGCTGAGATTGTGATGTCATAATGCCTCATTCCACCAATGCCTAAGCTCCGTCCTCATCCGCACAAGCCTCAAACAGTTGAAAAGCCTAAGTAGCAACATTCTAGAGCTGAGATTGTGATGTCATAATGCCTCATTCCACCAATGCCTAAGCTCCGTCCTCATCTGCACAAGCCTCAAACACTTTAAAGTCAAAGTAGCAACATTCTAGAGCTCAGATTGTGATGTCATAATGCCTCATTCCACCAATGCCTAAGCTCCGTCCTCATCTGCACAAGCCTCAAACACTTTCAAATCCTAAGTAGCAACATTCTAGAGCTCAGATTGTGATGTCATAATGCCTCATTCCACCAATGCCTAAGCTCCGTCCTCATCTGCACAAGCCTCAAACACTTTCAAATCCTAAGTAGCAACATTCTAGAGCTCAGATTGTGATGTCATAATGCCTCATTCCACCAATGCCTAAGCTCCGTCCTCATCTGCACAAGCCTCAAACACTTTCAAATCCTAAGTAGCAACATTCTAGAGCTCAGATTGTGATATCATAATGCCTCATTCCACCAATGCCTAAGCTCCGTCCTCATCTGCACAAGCCTCAAACGCTTTAAAATCCTAAGTAGCAACATTCTAGAGCTCAGATTGTGATGTCATAATGCCTCATTCCACCAATGCCTAAGCTCCGTCCTCATCTGCACAAGCCTCAAACGCTTTAAAATCCTAAGTAGCAACATTCTAGAGCTCAGATTGTGATATCATAATGCCTCATTCCACCAATGCCTAAGCCCGTCCTCATCTGCACAAGCCTCAAACACGTTAAAATCCTACGTAGCAACATTCTAGAGCTGAGATTGTGATATCATAATGCCTCATTCCACCAATGCCTAAGCCCGTCCTCATCTGCACAAGCCTCAAACACGTTAAAATCCTAAGTAGCAACATTCTAGAGCTCAGATTGTGATGTCATAATGCCTCATTCCACCAATGCCTAAGCTCCGTCCTCATCTGCACAAGCCTCAAACGCTTTAAAATCCTAAGTAGCAACATTCTAGAGCTCAAATTGTGATGTCATAATGCCTCATTCCACCAATGCCTAAGCCCGTCCTCATCTGCACAAGCCTCAAACACGTTAAAATCCTACGTAGCAACATTCTAGAGCTGAGATTGTGATGTCATAATGCCTCATTCCACCAATGCCTAAGCCCGTCCTCATCTGCACAAGCCTCAAACACTTGAAAATCCTAAGTAGCAACATTCTAGAGCTGAGATTGTGATGTCATAATGCCTCATTCCACCAATGCCGAAGCTCCGTCCTCATCTGCGCATGCCTCAGACACTTTAAAATCCTAAGTAGCAATATTCTAGAGCTCAGATTGTGATGTCATAATGCCTCATTCCACCAATGCCTAAGCTTCGTCCTAATCTGCACAAGCCTCACTTTCAAATCATAAGTGTTCGAGAATTGTGTGGTTAAGGCAAAGCTTACAGGAATGGAGCAGGGACAGCGACAATAACTTGCAGGGATGCCTTTATTAGTTAAATCTCACTGGCTCCTAGTCACTCATAGCATCACCTTTAAAATACTACTTTTGTCGTTCAAAACTGTGTCCTCAAAAGAACCACATCCCGTACAATATCTCGCATTCACTTCCGTCAAAAGCTGTTAATAGTCCCTTCTCTGAAAATTATAGCAACCCAACAAGACATCTTCTCCATGTCTGCACCTCGGTTCATATTCAGTAACGTGGAAGACAAAGGCGCGCGCCGACAACTGAGCGCAAGACGGAGGCATGCGCCGAAGAAAAAGACTGTTTTTAGGGGCTGCGACGGGGGGTTTTGTTGGGGAGCCCCCCCACTTTACTTAATACAGATCGCGGCGGTGTTGTGGGGGGTTGTAACCCCCCACATTTTAGTGAAAACATAACTTTTCCCTAAAAACAGGGAAAAAGTTAAGTTTTCAGTAAAATGTGGGGGGTTACAACCCCCCAAACCCCCCACAACGCGGCGCGATCTGTATAAAGTAAAGTGGGGGGTTCCCCCCCACACACACCCCCGTCGTAGCCCCTAAAAACAGTCTTTTTCTTTGGCGCGCGCCTACGCGCTGCGCTCAGTTGTCTGCTCGCACTTTTGTCCCGGCGCGCTTTTGACCTGACACCCTGCACCTCAGCTCTGGAATGCTAGGCCAAAACATTTGAGAGGAAGATAAACTGACACGCTTCAAAAATAACCTGAAAAGTAATGCTTTCAGTCTTTAAATGTCTTTTAAAATAGATTTGTCTTCATTCTTTTGCAGTTTTTTTCCCTCTCCTTCTTCCTCTTTCCCACCCCTGTCTTTTCGTGCTTCCATACATGTCACTTCTTTGGCCTTTGAAAACCAGATTGGAGTTCTACCCCCTCTACCCTTTGTACTAGTTTGTATGTCTGTTTAGTTTACCTTATTTGATGTTCTGTTCTTAAATAATCCCCCTCTTTTATAGCAAGGCGTGCTAGCCGATTTAGCATGCGCTAAATACTCACGCGGCCATAGAATATAACGGACACGTTAGCATTTAGCGTGCGTTGAAATCGGTTTAAAAAGGTTAGCGTGCCTTAGGGCTCCTTTTACAAAGGTGCATTAGCGTTTTTAGCGCGTGCACCACCCGAAAAAATACCATCTGCTCAAGAGGAGGCGGTAGCGGATAGCGCGCGCTCTTCCACGCGTTAAGGCCCTAACGCTCCTTTGTAAAAAGAGCCCTTAATAAAAGGACCCCTGTAATTGTATGTCTTTTTATAAAATTAATTGTATTTCGCTTAGTAAATCAAGATAAGCGAGCAAATCAAATTTTAATAAAAAATTGGAAAACTTGAAGCTCTGCTAGACACCTCAAGTTTCAAGTTTTATCAAGGTTATCTAAGCGGTTTTACAATCAGGTACTCAAGCATTTTCCCTGTCTGTCCCGGTGGCCTCACAATCTATCTAATGTACCTGGGGCAGTGGAGGATTAAGTGACTTGCCCAAGGTCATAGGGAGCAGCGTGGGATTTGAATCTATAACCTTAGGGTGCTGGGGCTGTAGCTTTAACCAGTGTGCCACTTCTCCTCCAATGTAATATCAGAAGCCATTGTGACATCACTGATGAGGCTGGCTCTTAGGCTTTGGTGGAATGAGGCATTATGACATCACAATCTCAGCTCTGGAATGTTGCTACTCTATGGGTTTCTGCCAGGCATTATGACATCAGGGAAAGGGATTTGGAATTGTATATTGCCTTTTCCTAGTTTTTCAACCACACTCAAAGCAGTTTACATACAAGTTCTTCAAGCATTTTCCCTTTCTGTCCCAGCAGACTCACAGTCTATTTAATGTACCTGGGGCAGTAGAGGATTAAGTGGTGTGCCCAGGGTCACAAGGACCACCCCAGGGTGCTGAGGCTGGAGCTCCAACCACTGCGCCACACACTCCTTGTTCAAGGCAGAGACTGGACAAGCAGCACTACAGTAACACATGAGGAGTAGTTGAATAGTTCAAGCAGTACATCGAGAGCCAGAGAGGCCAGTTCAAATCCCGCTGCCGCTCCTTCTGACCTTGGGTAAGCCATTTAATTCTCCACTGCCTCAGCTACAAATTTACCCTCCCCTTTCACAATACTGTACCACGATAGTGTTTCAGGTTTATTAAAATTCAATGCAAACTTTTATAACATACCCCCTGTTTTACTAAGGTGTGCTAACCGATAAGCGCACGCTAAATATCAACACGTCCATAACATGCACGCATTAGCGGTTAGCGTACCTTAGTAAAACAGGGCCATAGTTTCAAAGCGAATTACAAATATAAAAAGGGGTAACGGGAACATTTTCACACCTATGTTAACAAAAATAGACAGACTTACAGACAACAATGGGAGAGGGGGTGGAACGTCAAAATTTTTAGAAAAAGGTAACAATGAAGGGTCACATAATAGGGAGGGGCTAAAAGCAGAAGCAAAAATGTTTTAATAAGTTTGATTGGCGAATTTTAATTTTCGAAAGCATCTTTAAAAACTTTTAAACATATCTAGAGCGGATTCTCCTCTAATATGTCCAGTGATTTTTAGCACGTGCCAATACGCTGTATGCTCTGCACCCGACGCTCATAGGAACTCTGAGTGTCAGGAGCAGCAGAGAGCATTCAGCACGCCGGCCTGCGCTAAAAACTATCGTGGTTTTTGTAAAGGGGGTGGGGTTAGATAGGGAAATAGCTACTATAACTTACCAAGGAACTACAACAGAACAAGGGATGATCTGAATAAATATATGAGTACACAGAAACTGGGGTAATATGCAACACAAAAGGTTTTAACACACAAATACACTTGTGGAGATAGAATGCAAGCGGTGAGGAGTGAATAACCGCTTTGCTTTTTGCTCTTGTTCCACTCTGCAGGTTTTTCCCCTCATTCTACATCCCAGTACTACTACAAAGACTACTATGAATACTACGTTTTCAGATAAGTGTGATGTTATTTTGATATAATATAGACGACAGTGATAATCCTATATAATAAAACGCTAGCCGCGCATGCGCACTCAACTGCGTGCTTCCGTTTTCCCTGATCTGTGAGATGTAGGTCCGTGGCATTGCAGGAGTGCGCATGCGCGCCTAGGGTTCTTTTCAGTTCCTCTTCGTCGTCGTCTTCACCCCTCCCCCTCCAATCCCCGTTGAGCCTCCCACCCGATTTTCCCTTCTCGAGGTTTGGCCGGCTCCCTTAGTCCCTTGCCGCCGCCACCCCCTTCCCTTCCTGCGGTCAACAAACCTCTTGGCTCCAGCAGCGGCCGCAGCACTGTAAACACGCTGCTTCGTGGCCTCTACTTACTTGATTTGCTCTTCCGTGTCCCTGATGACATCATCAGAGACGCGGTAGAGCAAATCGGGGCAGTAGAGGCCGCAAAGCAGCGTGTTTACAGTGCTACGGTCGCTGCTGGAGCCAAGAGGTTTGTCGACCGCGGGAAGGGAAGGGGGTGGCGGCGGCGGTGGCAAGGGACTAGGGGAGCTGGCCAGACCGCGGGGATGGTGCGCATCTTCAAAAAAGTGTAGGCGGGAGGCGAGTGAAGGAGTTTCAGCTCAGAGGAACGGCTGGAGGGTGCTGCAGGTGGCCCATGCAGGTAAACATTCTCACAGGAGGGGAAAGGGGGCTGCTTCGGGGGGGAGGGGTGTGCTGGGAGGCAGATCGTTTTGCTTAGGGGGGGAAGACAGAAGGGGTGCCACGGAGAGACAGGGAGGAACTGGAGCGGGAGAGGGAAAGGGGCCTGCTTTGGTGGAGGGGTGTGCTTGGAGGCAGACAGCTTTGCTTGGGGGGGGAGACAGAAGGGGGGCCAAGGAGAGACAATCAGGGAGGAACTGGAGGGGCAGAGGGAAAGGGGTCTGCTTTGCGGGAGGGGTGTGCTGGGAGGTAGATAGTTTTGCTTGGGGGGAGACAAAATGGGGGGCCATGGAGAGACAGTCAGGGAGGAATTGGAGGGGTAGAGGGAAAGGGGTCTGCTTTGGGGGAGGGGTGTGCTGGGAGGTAGATAGCTTTGCTGGGGGGGAGACAAAATGGGGGGCCATGGAGAGACAGTCAGGGAGGAATTGGAGGGGTAGAGGGAAAGGGGTCTGCTTTGGGGGAGGGGTGTGCTGGGAGGCAGACAGCTTTGCTTGGGAGGGGAGACAGAAGGGGGGCCACGGAGACATTGTCAAGGAGGAATTGGAGGGGTAGAGGGAAAGGGGTCTGCTTTGGAGGAGGGGTGTGCTGGGAGGCAGACAGCTTTGCTTGGGAGGGGAGACAGAAGGGGGGCCATGGAGACACTGTCAGGGAGGAATTGGGAGGGGTAGAGGGAAAGGGGTCTGCTTTGGGGGAGGGGTGTACTGGGAGGCAGACAGCTTTGCGTGGGAGGTGAGACAGAAGGGGGGCCACGGAGACACTGTCAGGGAGGAATTGGAGGGGTAGAGGGAAAGGGGGCTGCTTCGGAGGAAGGGGTGTGCTGGGAGGCAGATCGTTTTGCTTAGGGGGGGAAGACAGAAGGGGGGCCACGGAGAGACAGTTAGGGAGGAACTGGAGGGGGAGAGGGAAAGGGGGGCTGCTTTCTAGTACCCGTTAATGTAACGGGCTTAAACACTAGTCAGTAATATTTTTCCACTTATCTTGGAGTTTTTTGACCAAGGATGTGTCTGCCTGTTTCAAAGTCAGTATTTTGAGATTGGCTTGTCTATACGGTAAGTGATTTTTGGCACCCCTATTAGACACCGAGGTCTTGTCTCCAATTTTATATATGAATGGGTGTAGTGCTGAGTAGATAATTGGATGTTGTTTGGTTGTATATGTTATTTAAAAATTACATTTGGATTACCACCGTTGCTGCTCAGGTCTCGACACGTCTAGGTAGGTACAACTGATATTTCAGTCATCATGCTGTGAGGTCTGTAGTTTGCCTTTATTCAAGTATATAGTGGGTCCACTGAGAAAAGGGGGGGTCCATTTGGTCACAAATTTGGAATGTGGCAGGAAAGTTTGTGGGTCACAGATTTCCTCCTGGTACGTTTCAATGAGTTGTAGCTTTTTACATTGTGTACCCTGCTAAATAAGGATGCTTCTGTTCCACCTCCCCCTCAATGAAATCTGCTTCAACCTGAAGTCCATCAAGTAGACAACTCAGCTTCCCCCCCAAAAAATAAAAATAAAATAAAAAAAATAGAAAAAAAGACTCGCATTTCTCTAGGGATCTCTTAGAGCGCCTGTAAATTGTTAGATATTGAATGAGATGTTTTATACCCCATTAATTGCCTTGTCCATTTTTCATTTGCGAACTATTATGGCTTTGGTGGTACATAAGAATAAAATTATTATTATTTCAGCTGTTTGCAGTTTTGTTTCCTATTGCTATCTACCAAGGCATTCAGATTGGTTTCTTTAAGATTATTTAGAACATAAGAACTGCCGCTGCTGGGTCAGACCAATGGTCCATCGTGCCCAGCAGTCCGCTCCCGCAGCGGCCCCTAGGTCAAAGACCAGCGCCCTAACAGAGACCAGCCCTACCTGCGTACGTTCCAGTTCCACAGGGATTTCTCTAACTTTGTCTTGAATCCCTGGAGGGTGTTTTCCCCTACGACAGCCTCCGGAAGAGCGTTCCAGTTTTCCACCACTCTCTGGGTGAAAAAGAACTTCCTTACGTTAGTACGGAATCTATCCCCCTTTTAACTTTTGAGAGTGCCCTCTCGTTCTCTCTACCTTGGAGAGGGTGAACAACGTGTCTTTATCTACTAAGTCTATTCCCTTCATTATCTTGAAGGTTTCAATCATGTCCCCTCTCAGTCTCCTCTTTTGAAGGGAGAAGAGAACCAGTTTCTCTAATCTCTCACTGTATGGAAACTCCTCCAGCCCCTTAACCATTTTAGTCGCTCTTCTCTGGACCCTTTCGAGTAGTACTGTGTCCTTCTTCAAGTACAGTGACCAGTGCTGGACGCAGTATTGCAGGTGAGGTTGTACCATGGCCCGGTACAGCGGCATGATAACCTTCTTTGATCCCCTTCTTAATCATTCCAAGCATTCTGTTTGCCCTTTTCGCCGCCGCCACACATTGCGCGGACGGCTTCATCAACTTGTTGACCAGTACTCCCAAGTCTCTTTCCTGGGGTTTCTCTCTGAGTACTGCACCAGACATCCTGTATTCATGTACAAGATTTTTGTTACCAACATGCATCACCTTACACTTGTCCATGTTAAACTTCATTTGCCATGTCACGGCCCATTTCTCGAGAGTGTTTATGTCCTGTTGCAGGTCTTCGCAATCCTCCTGCGTCTTCACTACTCTGAATAACTTTGTATTATCTGCAAATTTATTCACCTCGCTCGTTGTTCCAATTTCCAGGTTGTTTATAAATATGTTGAAGAGCACAGGCCCAAGCACCGAACCCTGCGGCACTCCACTGGTGACACTTTTCCAATCCGAGTATTGTCCATTTATTCCCACTCTTTGTTTTCTATCTGCCAACCAGTTTTTGATCCACTTGTGTATTTCACCCTTAATCCCATGGCTCGCAATTTTTTGTAGTTGTTCATGTGGGACCTTGTCAAACGCCTTCTGAAAATCCAGATATACAATGTCGACCGGGTTACCTTTGTCTATCTGCCTGATAACTCCCTCGAAAAAGTGCAGCAAGTTCGTCAAGCAAGATTCTCCTATGCTGAAGCCGTGCTGGCTGGTTCTCATCAAAGTTGCGATCCTTTATCAGTGCCTCTACCATCTTTCCCGGTACCGAGGTCAGACTCACCGGCCTGTAGTTTCCCGGATCTCCCCTCAAACCTTTCTTGAAGATCGACATAACATTCGCCATTTTCCAATCTTCCGGAATCCTTCCCGATTTGATCGACAGATTGGTTATTAGTTGAAGCAGTTCAGCTATAACCCCTTTCAGTTCCTTGATTACCCTCGGATGGATGCCATTCAGTCCCGGGGATTTGTCGCTTTTAAGCCTGTCAATCTGCCTGCATACCTCTTCCAGACTGACCGTCAACCCAGTCAGTTTCCCGTCTTCGTTTCCTAGGTATAGCCTGTCAGCCTCCGGTATGTTGCATATATCCTCTTCTGTAAATACAGATGCAAAAAATGTGTTCAGTTTGTCGGCTATGGCTTTGTCCTCCTTTAGCACTCCCTTTATTCCATGGTCATCCAACGGCCCCACCGCTTCCTTTTCAGGTCGTTTCCCCTTAATATATCGAAAGAATGGCTTGAAGTTTTTTGCCTCCTTAGCAATTTTTTCCTCGCAGTCCCTTTTGGCCCCTCTTACTGCCTTATGGCACCTGCGTTGATGTTACTTGTGCTTTTTCCAGTTTTTGTCCATTTTTGACCTTTTCCATACTTTAAAAGAAATCTTCTTGTCTCTGATCGCTTCTTTCACTGCTACAGTGAGCCACGCCAGTTCCTTTTTCCTCTTGGATCCCTTGTCGATTCGCGGTATATATAGATTTTGCGCCTCGGTGACTGTGTCCTTGAAAAGGGACCATGCTTGCTCCAGCGTTTTTACAGCACCTATCCTTTTCTTAATCTTCTTCCCCACCATGAGTCTCATCCCTTCGTAATTCCCTTTGCGGAAGTTCAGCGCCGTGGCCGTCGTTCTGGATCATTGTTTCATCCTCGTGTCCAAGTTGAAGCAGATCATATTATGATCACTGCTTCCCAGCATCCCTTCTACTTCTACATCTTGCACCGGTCCTCGTAATCCATTTAGAAGTAAGTCCAGAATTGCATTTCCTCTCGTGTTTTCCTTAACAAGTTGTTCCAGGAAGCAATCGCCTACTGCATCCAGGAACTTGGTTTCCCTACTGCAGCCGGAGATGCCTAGGTTCCAGTCTATGCCCGGGCAATTGAAGTCACCCATGATAACTGCATTTCCTCCCTTGCAGTTGTGTTTAATCTCAGTCGTCATTTCTTCATCAATTTCTTTAGACTGCCCTGGGGGTCGGTAGTAGATGACGATCTTCATTTCCGTTCCATTTGTTCCTGGAATTTTGACCCTGAATTTTGTCGCCTGTCTTTACTCCAGATGGTAGAGAAAGCTCTAGTTGAAAGAGCTAGTCATGGATCCGTGTCAGAACATCTGGGGACTTGTATTTAATTTTACCCTGTCTCTCTAACAGTAAAATGTTTTGCATTTACAAAGGGCTCAAGTGAACATTGTGTAAAAACACAAGCTATTAGGATTGCAAATCTGCTGAAAGTCCAACAATGGAAACAGAGCAGCGGCAGCACCAATGGGTATATGGGGATCAGTGACTAGGGGGTGGGGGCATGTATGTGGATAGCGGCTCCGGGGACGGTGCGTGTATTGTGGATAATGGCTCGGAGGGGAGGAAGCCCCTCCATTTCAGCAGGAACAGGACAGCTGTACCAAGTGGTCAGGTGGTAGCTCGAATATCAATCGAGATTTATGGATCAGAAAAATGGCCCCAAAATGGGGGTCTCTGTTTATATTTGAGTATATACGGTAAATGGTGCGATACTAAGAAAAAAATGAAAAAACTAAAAAGTACCCAAGGAAAAGGGTGAGCAAAAAAAAAAAGGGGACAGGACATTACACCAAACAGCAAACTACACCGAGACGGGTAAGAATAAAAAGCTTCCACATTTCCCACTCAAAAAGTGACATAAGCTCTAGACAAGAATAGTTAAAGTGGTTTCTCTCCAAAATTACATCACTGAGATGCGGTGTGCTTGGAAGGAGAATATGGTACAGTTTGACAAGTCATTCAATGTGGCCGCCTGCCCAGTGGTGAAAGATTCCCAGACAATTTTCACCAACTGAAAAGGAAACAGAAAACAGACATAGAGAGAGAAAGATGGAGGGAGGAAGAGGAAAAAAATAAGCAATTCAGGGAAGGAAGATTACGTGATGGTGATATTCAAAGAAAGAGACTTACCATAGGGTTAGAATCCGAGATGAGATCTTTCAGTGTGTCAAGGAAACCCTGGTCTTCCACCAGCTGTGCATTGATATCATGTAATTTCGCCACACATACAGCTGCTGTTTTACGCACATAGGGATCCTCATCCTTCAGACACTTGCGGAGAGGCTCACAGAGATACTCTGTAATCTTATCCACCCGGATACACCCCATGGTGCGCACTGCCAGGGCACGGATCAAAGGATTTGGATCTTCACAGTCCTAAACAGCGACAGGAACATATTTTTTGACCCGTCAACAAATAGAGAAAACCAACCCACTAGAACTCAAAGTACTAATCCTTCAGGTATGGAGGGTGGGCCACAATTAGCACAGGAGTGTTGGACAGGGCCAGAAATCAGGAGTGTGGTCAGAGCGCAAACAGTTCATACAAAAAGGAACAGCTGGTCCTCACTCACTTTCACAAACGTGTTGACGGCCATGATTGCCATGTCCGGCTGGCTCTTAGCATAGTTCATGAGGTACAGGTACACCAGTTTCTTCAGCTCCAAGTTGTCTGTCTGCATGCAGTTCACCACATCTGGAAAGAGAGCGCTGAACACAGGGAGAGAGCACATCATACACAGTGCATGGCAAGCGGATCCAAGCAAACGAGTTTTCACATTCAATTCTCAAAGTCTCAGCATACAAAATACCACCATTGTCTGAAACATCTGAAGGGAGTCCGAGATCACCTGCAATGCTTGAAAGTTTTCAAGGGAATCTTACCAGCAGTGGCGTAGCGCCCCTCCTGCACCCCCCACAGCTCTTTAATTTTCCCAGTGCGAGCAGCATCACGAACTTGCCGCCCATATCATGTCGGCTCTCCCTCCGATGTTACTTCCTAGACACGGGACCCGGAAGTGACATCAGAAAGAGCCGACACCAACGCGGGCAGCAAGTTCATAATACCGGGAAAATTAAAGCGGTACAAGGGAAGGGGTGCACACGCGGGGTGGGGGGAGGAGGATGGGTGACGGCGCCCGGGGCAGACCACCCGCCTTACTATGCCACTGCTTACTAGACAGAGCATCTAGATAATTTCAGTCGCATGTGGACAGATGCAGTATCCCAAACAGTAGTCTATGCACAAGCAACACAGTCTTGCCACAGAGTGAACTCTCAGGGGGGTTTTGCTAAGCGCTACATCCCAAGATTTCTCTGGAGAAGCTGCAGTCTCCACCAGCAGAGCACAAAAACTAGTATAATTCTCTCTCACACTTCATGGGGTTAGGGTGAGGAACATCCAGTTGATCTGCTGGAGACCTTCTACTGCTACACTCGCCCTTCCCTCACTCACCATAAATATTTTGTCATGGCAAGTGCTCTTACCGTGACCCGATTCCTACCCTCATCCTGCTACTGCTGCCACATTCGCCTATTGCCGTTGCTTCCACAATTGGAGGGTAGCAGCACTGGAAACAGGCAAAAGTAGCATGGGGTGGGGCCGAGGCTAAGTCAGCCACCACAGTAGTATGAAAAGGATAGCCCAGTTAATGAGGAAACTATGCTGTGGAAGCAGTACACAACTAGCACTACCTTTGTCCCAAGGCGGTAGCCCTGGAAGCAAACAAGCAGGGGGAGGTGGTCCTCACAACCACCAAATAGGATGGGAAAGTAGGCACTGGATTAGGGCTTTGTGACTGCAGCAAGGGCTACAGGGGGCAGCCTATCTATGGCAGAAGCGTGCAACAGACAGCAGAGGATCCTTATGAGTGGCTGCAGAAGGAAGCTGGAGAGCTTAAGAGAGAGAGGCCATCCTGCTGGGACATAGCTCACCACTATAGAAGTGAAAGAGGATATGTCCAGATGGGGAAAGGAGTGCCCTGTTGGACAACAAGCAAGGAAACGGTGTGTGTTGGGATGTTTGGAGTGGTTAGTGGGTTAAGAATGGGATTGCTCCTCACCGATTCAACTCAGAGGGGGACCCAACTCTGGTCGAGGCCTCAGAGAGCGCACACATTCTACCTGTAACCAACTGATATGGCTTCCAGAAGACCTTTTCATTATACAAATGCTAGGAAGTTCTTTTTTACCCAACGTGTGGTGGACACCTTGAATGCGCTTCCAGAGGACGTAATAGGGCAGAGTACGGTACTGGGGTTTAAGAAAGGATTGGACAATTTCCTGCTGGAAAAAGGGTATATATAGATAGAGAATTACTGCACAGGTCCTGGACCTGTTGGGCCGCCGCGTGAGCAGATTCCTGGGCACAGTGGACCTTAGCGGAGGCATTTCTTATGTTCTTATACAGCTCTTCATCCAAAAAACATTGCCATTTGCAAAGCTAACATCCCACACTCACAACCAAGGGAGACAACATGCCCCCATCTCTCTATCACTTACAACCGGAGAAGCAATGCAGTACACACAAGGCTCTATTAATCAAAATCAGGAGCCATCTCTAGAGCAGTGATTCCCAACCCTGTCCTGGAGGAACACCAGGCCAATCGGGTTTTCAGGCTAGCCCTAATGAATATGCATGAGAGAGATTTGCATATGACGGAAGTGATAGGCATGCAAATTTGCTTCATGCATATTCATTAGGGCTAGCCTGAAAACCCAATTGGCCTGGTGTTCCTCCAGGACAGGGTTGGGAACCACTGCTCTAGAGAATCCATCCACAGCACTCCATTTTAAGAGGTTCACTTGAAAATTGATATTTCTGCATTATTTATTAAAAGAATTTGCTCAAAGAATTTCTTTTGTAGAATTATTATAGTTATGATTTTTGTTATTAGATAAAATGCACATCCGGGGGTGGGGGTGGGTGGGAGGAATATAAGATTTTTAATTGATTACTTTTAAGGATGGTAATTGGGAGAAAGGTGGTATTTTTGAGGATTGATAAATAAGTCTGAATGGTTATATAAGTGTAATTTATGTTTAAAATTTATTGTTACCTTAATGATAAGGATTAGGTTGAGTGGGGGAGGGTATTGATCTGTATGAATCTTGTAAAATTTTTAAGTGATGTCTAAAGTGTAAAATGTTTACTTTACTCTATTTTCACTTATTGAAAGTGTTTTTAAAAATGAATAAAGATTATTAAAGAATAAAAGAAAGAATTTGCTCAGTATTTTCTGTCAAAAATTCATATAGTGAATTGCTTGTAGTTTTGGTCTGGCATGAATAAGGAAATTTCTGTTTTAAAGTTAGCTGCATTTCAGACTGTAGTATCGTCTGAAGTGATTTTAGAGCTGGTATGATGTTGGGTGATGTCATTCCAACAGACTAAGCTATTTATTTATAAAATTTCTATACCGTCTAATTCCTAGGCTGTTTACAATACAGTATACCCACATACATAATACTTGAAAACAGTACAAAAGATCAACACAACATCAGAATTTAAATTCACAGTTAATCTTCGATCAGGACAAGTCAGATCCTATAAAAGAGCATAACGAACAATTGTGTTTTGAGTTTTCTGAAAGTTCCTCTGTCAGCACATTTCCTTAACTGTCCTACCAGAGAATTCCATAATTTTACCCCGGCACAACAAAAGGTCAATGCACTAGTTTCTACATATTTCAGATTAACATTGGCCTTTAACAGAGCAGAATTGTCAGAGTGCAACGATCTTTTGAGCTGATAAATGATCATCTTACTCTTGAAATACTCTGGAATTGTACCATACAAAAATACTCTGGAATTGTACCATGCAATCTCATATGGTACTAGCCATCTTTATGAATATGCATGATCAGCAATCTCCTGGACTTGCCACATAGCCCCTCCCCCTAAAAAAAAAACCATGGCTGAACCCCAACTACAAGTGCATCAGTTCATTCACATTACAAAACCACCATCACAATCTTCTCTAGTTATGCAACAATGTGAAAATCAACAATGTGAAATCCAACACTACTACCACTCATTATATTAACTCTTTAATTGGCAGATGGTGAAACGTCCGCTTTACATAATTTGATGTTGAACGAAAGCAACAGTGCCATTTGGAGATGCAGATCTCTCATAAGAGCCATAGAAGACATGTTGCTTCTGAGCAACCATGCCATAATAACATAAGAATAGCCTTACAGCAGTGAACTAAACCTTAAGTTTATATAACACATCCTCTCTGTAATTATAGAGCTCGGCATGGTTTATAAGAGTTTAATATAGGAAGAACAGCTTAATGAGGTTGGAGGTTGAGTATAGGGGGGAAAGAGAGCATTACATTTTTGTGAATAGCCTAGTTTTCAGGTGCTTTCGGAATAGTTGGAAGGAGCCCAGATTCCGTAGTGGGGCAGTAAGATTATTCCAAAGCCCTGTGATTCTGAAGAAGAGAGATTTCCCCAATTTTCTCGCATAGAGGATACCTTTTAGCGAGAGGAAGGATAGTTTAAGTTTTTGGGAGGACCTGGTGGTATCAGGACACGAGGAGTTCCAAGATAGTGGAATTAGGGGAAGGAGGATGCCGTGTAGGATCTTAAAGGCTAAGCAGGCGCATTTAAAATGAACCCTGGAAATTACTGGAAGCCAGTGAAGTTTGGACAGAAGTGGGGAAACATGATCAAATTTGCTTTTTGCGAAGATCAACTTGGCCGCGGTGTTCTGAATTAGCTGAAGTCGTTGAAGACTTTTTTAAATTAGACTTAGATCGATGGAATTACAGTAGTCTAGTCTGGAGAGGATGATAAATTGAACAAGGATGGCAAAATGTTGTTGGCAGAAGCAGGATCTCACTAGTGTGCCTCCTGAGATTCCAAGTGTGCCGCAGCTCACAGAGGAGGAATTGAAGCGCCGGACAGCTGATTTGCCTCTCGCCGCGTATCTCCATGGACTTCTGCCTTCTGCATCTTCCACATCCCCGGAACAGCAGTGGCAGCTCAGTGTGCTTTTAAATTGGCCAAAGAGCTGCTGTGAAGATTAATTTGAAAGAGGAAGTCGCATCATTGTAATGGACCAGCCTAGCAAAGGCCCCGTGGCTTTGAACTTCCGTGTACCCCGGCTCAAGAAAGCTTGAGAGATACTGCCTTACAGGGTCAGACCAATGGTCCATCAAGCCCATTCCCACGGCGGTCAAGCCAGGTCACTAGTACCTGGCAAAAACCCAAAGAGTAGCAACATTTTATGCTACCGATCCAGGACAAGCAGTGGTTTCCCCTATGTCTTTCTCAATAGCAAACTATGGACTTTTCCTCCAGGAAATTATCCAAATCTTTCTTAAAACCAGCTATGCTATCTGCTCTTAGTACAACCTCTGGCAACACGTTCCAGAGATTAACTATTCTCTGAGTGAAAAAATATTTCCTTTTATTGGTTTTAAAACTATTTTCCTGTAACTTCATTGAGTGTCCCCTAGTCTTTGCAATTTTTGGCAGAGTAAAAAATTGATCCATTTGTACCCATTCTACTCCACTCAGGATTTTGTACACTTCAATCATTATCTCCCCTCAGCCATTTCTTTTCCAAGCTGAAGAGCCATAACCTCTTTAGTCTTTCCTCAAACGAGAGGAGTTCCATCCCCTTTATCATCTTGGTCGCTCTTCTTTGAACCTTTTCTAGTGCCGCTATATCTTTCTTGAGATAAGGAGACCAGAATTGAACGCAATACTCAAGGTGAGGTCACACTATGGAGTGATACAGAGGCATTATAACATTACTAAACCACGCTAGTGGGGTTTTAGCGCTGGGAGCCACGCTGAATGCCCCGTGCTGCTCCCGACGCTCATAGAACTCTATGAGCGTTGGGAGCAGCGCAGAGCATTCAGCGCAGCTCCCGGTGCTAAAAACAACTAGCGCGGTTTAGTAAAAGGGGTTATTAGTCTTGCTAACTATCCCTTAATTATTCCTAGTATCCTGTTTGCTTTTTTGGCTGCCGCCACTGCACATTGGGCAGAAGGTTTCATCATATTGTCTACATACGACACCTAGATCCTTTTCTTGGGCGCTAACCCCCAAAGTGGACCCTAGCATCTGGTAACTGTGATTTGGGTTATTCTTCCCAATGTGCATCACTTTGCATTTGTCCACATTAAATTTCATCTGCCACTTGGACGCCCAGTCTTCCAATTTCCTAAGGTCTGTCTATAATTTTTCACAATCTGCATACGTTTTGACAATTTTGAACAGTTTAGTGTCATCTGCAAATTTAATCACCTCACTTGTCATTACAATTTTCAGATCATTTATAAATAAGTTAAATAGCACCAGTTCCAGTACAGACCCCTGCGGTACTCCACTGTTTACTCTCCTCCATTGAGAAAAATGACCATTTAACCTCTTGTTTTCTATCCGATAACCAATTCCTAATCCACAACTGAACTTTGTTACCTATCCCATGACACTTTAATTTTCACAGGAGCCTCTCAGGAGGAACTCTGTCAAAAGCTTTCTGAAAATCTAGATTCACTGAGAAAGGTGAGCCAGTTGATGTAGTGTATCTGGAAAATGTACTAAGCCAAATCGACAAGTTAAAAAGTGATAAATCACCTGGACCGGATGGTTTACATCCCAGGGTACTAGAAGAACTCAAACATGAAATTGCTGACCTGCTGTTAGTGATCTGTAACCTGTTGCTAAAATCGTTTGTAGTACCTGAAGATTGGAGGGTGGCCAATGTTACGTCAATTTTTTTAAAAGGGTTCCAAGGGAGATCAAGGAAATTACAGACTGGTAAGCCTGACTTCAATACCAGGCAAAATGATGAAAACAATTATAAAAAAAAAAAAATCACCCAATATATCCATACTGTATACAGCAACACAGGTAAATAACATGTCAAAAGCCCTATAAAGCAGCCACATGTCCAAGTTCTGTCAAAGACATGATGCGCCTTTGAAATTATTCACGTGTGAACTTTCAGCCCAGCATACCTCACATCTTTGCCGACAGTCATAGAGGCAATCACCTTCTTTACAGCCTCCTTCTTCTTCTCCTTCTTATCACTGTTCAGCTCTGCCTTCAGTTCAAAGATTTCACCTGTAAAAGAAAGGATGGAAGAGTCCAAACTTAAATTGTACAAAAACGTAAGCTAGTTTTCAAAATGTCAGAACTGAAAGATCTGCATAGAATAATGAACCCAAAATTCTCAAGAGGGAGGTGAAAGACTGATTAAATGATACAGGAAGTTTTTTAACTGATGTTACTGGTGCTCAAGGAGGTACCACAGTTACTGAGTTCACATATTTATTCAGAGAAAAATACTAATTTTTGAACTATTTTGTTTTATAAAATGATCAATCTCACCAATCTAGGCTGTATCAACCCTAAGCAGGGCTGTACAGAGAGGGTGCATATGGCCCCAAGCCCAAGAGACTACTTCCAGAGTGACCACCATGGATTCCAGAAGTTGGGAGATAGCCCAGGCTTGAGGGACCACCAGACCACACAAGTTGTGCTACTGAGCTTGTAACTTGCCCATTCCCTCCTCTGTGAGAAATACTGACCCTTGAGCTGTATTGAATTAGAGTCCCAGATATTCTAAATTCTGGAAGGGAAACAGCTGGCTCCTTGCTTGATTCACCACTCAGCCCAGAAGTCCCAGGGGTACAAGCAAGAGAGGTGGTGGGTGGGTGGGGTGAGGGGACATGGATTGTTGACCTGCAAGTGGAGGTGAGAGGGATGGTAGAGAGAGGAAGAGGGAGTGACCAAGACCAGAACGGAGATTGGATGGGAAGGGAAGAAAAGATTCTTAACCAGAGGAGAGAGGGAGAGATGCCAGACTATGGAGGCCAAGGAGGAGATTCAGGGTGCAAGTGAGAGAGTGGTGAGATTTAGAGGGAGATAGAACTGCAGTTTCAAAAATTTTGTGTAGAATTCCACCATAAGTAATCAATAAAGCAGTGTCTTACTCACATTATTTCTGTCTTATTCCTTTCTAAATAGCCAGATGACTGTTGTCCCTCCTCCACTGGAGGGGCTCCATCTCTGACCCTGAGCCACCATGAGTGAGCATCCAAGAGGTCCTCCAACCCTTCACTGTCTCTGCCAGAGGTCATAAAATCTTTCACTGGCAGGTTGCCTCCCCCTGCACTTTCTGACCCCAGGTAGACACTCCCCCCCCACACACACACACACACTGTAGGGCATCAGTGCCAAGTACCTGGTTAACAAGAAGGACAACATGCTGCTACCACTCAGGGCCCCCATGTCACCCTATCTGGCTCTCAAGTGTGGAGAGATTTAACTAGCTTTATTCCCCTAACAGAAGGGGAATAAAGCCAAACTGCATGACAATTTAACCAAGGACTGCCTGGAACTGCAGGTGAGCCCAAGGTGAAGCACCCCTAAAAGGAGTGCAGGAAAATAACTAGGGTGGAGTAGGGACTCATGCCGCCTTGTGGCAAGAGACCCATGGGGGTCCAAGCTGTATAGCTTGCCAACTTAATCACTCACTGGCAATAACTTGGGGTTTTGCAGCCATGCTCTACACTCCACCAAGTCTGGTCCATAAATAGGAAACCTTGGAGCAAGGCCACCTGACTTGAGTCTTTGCTTGCATGGCTTGGAGTTGGGCCAGGAAGCAGGTGCACCAGCCTGCAAAACCCATCATTTGATGGAGTTTTCCCATAGAGCACCAGCCCTTATACTGGTGATGGAGTGAGAAAATGACATTTCCCAGTGAAATCTATTGGTAGGAGGGAAACACAATATTAGCTTTGATAAATTTCTCCAACTCCTTCCTACCCTGCTATATCACTGCATTACCTGCTGTATCTCCGATTTATTTCAGATTTATTTCCGATTATACCTAACCTCCTTCGGCTCACTAATGTAATTGAAATTTGTTACCAATGTATCTGACAATATTCTCTGTAACATCACTGTATATGTACAGTCTCTTCCTCTATAAACCGCTCTTAACTTCTTGTGGTACTGCGGTATACAAATAAAAAAGTTATTATTAAGGAAATAATTGCCAGAGTTACTAATTCAGTGTGGTTATCTTCTTATCAGGATTTAGATTATACTCATAGAATAATTAAATCTTTAAAATGGGCTCAAACATAAGACTATCCTAGTAGGTTCAGAAATGTATTCTCAGCACAATATAAGAGAAGAGTTTTTCCAACTCTATGAAAGATAAGTAATGCTAATACAGTACCATAATCTGCGTGATTTCTGCCAGCCCCAGAGACTACGGCACTTCCAGGAACTCAACTGGTATCTCTGCGCTGTGTAACTGAGGCCTAAGTTCCCTTGCTCAGGCAGGAAAAGGAGCTGTAGCCATGTTCGGTCCTCGTTCAAGCAGGGAAATTCCATTGCCTGACTTAGCAAGCTACGAATTGAGCCTTTTTTATTTTTTTCTAATTCCATTTCTGACCCAATGATGTTGAAGTGGGAATTTGGGTTAACATCCACATACCAGAGGATTCTCAGGCAGAGTATGGCTTATGAAGTATCTGCTGATTACAGTGTGTGGCAGTGACCTTGCGCAGCACAATAGAAACCCTGTGTCAAGTGCCCAGCAAGTCCCTATTCTCTCCACAGAACCCAGGTTTAAACCAGAACATTGCAGTACAGAAAACTACAAATCCCTAGAGCCTCTAGGTTTATCCCTGTGCTAGTAGGAAAGAGCAAGGTGGAACCCGATAGAGGGGGATAGTTCCTTTAAGAATTCTCCTGTGTTAGCTAAGGGGGAGTGGGGTATTAAGGCAAACCCTTTTACTCCCGATAGCAGGGAGAAGCAAGGAGGAAGAAGTCCTCATGCTCTCTCACCCCAGCTTGCCAACTGGGAAATAGAGGATGTCAGCCCAGAGCTAGGGAGTTCTGGGGAGGAAACTTATGCAGACTTCCCACTGGAAGCCGAGGACCTCATTGAATTATAACTCCAGCCTAACAGGTGTGAGGTTTCCTGTATTTTTGTTAAAATACTAGTTTGCTTTATGAGAGTGCTATGCTGGCACCTAAGTAACCAAGAGAAAAGGAACATGAAGACTGCTACTCAAGTGGAGAAGGCTTCATCTAAGGCACGGCAGATGATGGGTTGTATCAAGAGAAGTTTTGTCAACAGGAAGCCTGAGGTCATAATGCCATTATACAGAGCCATGATGAGACCTCATCTGGAATACTGTGTGCAATTTTGGAGGCCACATTACCGTAAAGATGTGCTCAGAATTGAGTCGGTTCAGCGGATGGCCACCAGGATGGTCTCGGGGCTAAAGGGTCTCTCGTATGAAGAGAAACTGAACAAATTGCAGCTCTATACTCTCGAGGAGTGTAGGGAGAGGGGAGACATGATTGAGACATTTAAGTACATCACGGGACGGGTCAAGGTGGAAGATGATATCTTTCTTCTCAAAGGACCCTCGAACACAAGAGGACATCCGTTCAAACTCAGGGGAGGGAAGTTTCGTGGAGACGTCAGAAAGTACTTCTTCACGGAACGAGTGATAGAGCATTGGAACAAGCTTCCAGTACAGGTGATCGAGGCCCGCAGTATCCCAGACTTCAAGAATAAATGGGATACCTATGTGGGATCACTGCGAGAGTCATACTAATGAATAGGGTCGCTAGGATATAGACTTAATAGAGCAGGTCAGTAGAGTTAAGGGGGCCAGAAGACTTAAAAAGGGGTCAATGGTATGGGCAGACTTGATGGGCTGTAGCCCTTATCTGCCGTCATCTTTCTATGAACGCCTGTGTTTTGCCTTTTTATGTTTCTTTCTGTTTTTCTGCTTGGACATTGTGCAACCCAGGGAAGTGGTTACAAAACCTGAACTGGACTTTCCAAATTGATATCTCTATGAGAACTGGAACTCTGGAAAGGGTTCCAGGGAAAGGAAAAGACTGTTTAAGTTTTAGTGGGTTTTTTTGGGGGGTTAGAATTGTATTCCTGCTTATTCTCCAAACTGTGCCATAAAGCAGTGGTTCCCAACCCTGTCCTGGAGGAACACCAGGCCAATTGGGTTTTCAGGCTAGCCCTAATGAATATGCATGAAGCAAATTTGCATGCCTATCACTTCCATCATATGCAAATCTCTCTCATGCATATTCATTAGGGCTAGCCTGAAAACCCGATTGACCTGGTGTTCCTCCAGGACAGGGTTGGGAATCACTGCCATAAAGGACTGAAGCAGTGAAGCCTTACAGATTGGGAGTAGTATATCTGCTTAGCCCGACGTGGTTTTTTTTCCTCTCTGCTTGGAAAAGTTTGTAAGCTTGCTAGAGTCTGAAAATATAGGCTCTTATTTTGAACTGTTGGCAGCCTTAAGGCACAAGACCTATTTTGTTGTGAATTGCTCATTTTTCGCCATCTGACATGAATTTGGGTTTAATTAATGCACACCAATTAAACTGAGCATTGGTTTGGTTTTGAAACTCGGTGTGGCAAACTTATTTTATGCACTCAGTGGCTAGGATAGCCAGAGCACACCAGTGGGCTTGGGAGCCATTGGCAGAGTCCAGGTCACAAACCTTTATTCCTTGTGGCACAGGGCCCCAGGTGGGTCACTCCAGCCTAGCCCAAGCATCCCTGCCACAAGTGCTGGGTGTGACAGAGCTGCTCAGGCAGATAACAGTATTGTCCCTTACAGCTTTCTACACCTCAAATCACTCATGGCTGCCTTCAGAGCATGAACATTTTTGAACAACCCATTGTGGTGTGGTAGCCATCTTAGTTCACTTTTTAAAGGTAATAATACAAATAATATATACATTATTACATAGAGTTAGTCCAATAAAAATGATATTTTTGATTAGCTTCTTAAGACCAGATTTTGTTTCTGATCTGTAGGTGGCATTCCTTCAAAAGCTAATAAAAAAATGTATTCAGTCCAATAAAAAAGGGTATCATTTTCTTAGCATCCTGCATAAAAATGAAAACCCTAGACATGAGAAAGGGGTGTTACCTTTTTTTTTTTTTTTTAAACAATACATTTGTTGTATCAATATTCCTCTACGAAAGACAGATATCACAGCATGTATGAATAATTTCCCAGTAATATGAGTATTATTAACTGCCAGTAGAGGCCCTATCTTTTTTTCCAAAGGCAGGTGAAAGCTTGACTTTTTGGCCCAAGTAGAGGATAAGGCCTTTTAGTGAATGGATTAGTTAGTATAGTCTATGGGGAGAGGTATTAACTTATGATTTTATAAGAGTAAGAGGACCGTTTTGAATTTCAGCACCGAGGTGTGGAACAGGACAGGGTGTAAAGTTTGTAATGGGTTATTACATTTTTTTGTAAACTTACCTCAAGCTTTTTGGTAAATTGCTAAATAAAGACAATATAACAGAAACAAAGATGAAAGCTTGATTTCTCAAGAGTGTCAGGAAAAGAAATTTCACCCCCCAAAATATTCCATGCCTCCCAAAGCAAGAAGATTCATTCCCTGCTAGCACCTGCCTCTCACCTTTCTTTGTGGTAGTGAAATACTTGGAGTCCGTCATCTTTGGAGCCTATGCTGGTCTCTGAAATCTCTAGAACAAAAAAAAAAAAGAAAAGACAAACAGAGCTTATTTGTAGTGGGATATCTTTTGTGTGCTTTCCCTAAGGCAAGGGTAGGCAATTCCGGTCCTCAGGATATCCACAATGAATATGTACGAGATGGATTTGCATGCACTGCCTCCTTGAGATGCAAATCTATCTCATGCATATTTGTGGAGATCCTGAAAACCTAACCTGGCTCCAGCCTTCGAGGACCGGAACTGACTACCCTGCCCTAAGGCAACCAGAAGGAAGGAAGTGCAGAAAATTAAAATAGGGTTAGGAGGTTGAGAGGAAGACTCATCATCTGTCTTATAAGAAAAACAAGGAGAGAGGCACACAAGATCAGCAATTCTGAGAACGAAAGTTTCCTGCTGATAACCAATACATTTCAGCTAGATCCAATGCAGTGAAGATCAGGGATGGAGCCAGGATGCAAAGCAAGTCAGGAAGAGGATAAAATTAGATGCTATTTTGGTTTATGCAAGTTATAATACATCAGAGAAATCAGTAAATACCATAGGACCCAGTCACTCACACAAACATGCCTAACAAGGTGCACCTGCTGCGATCACCTCCGATCTTCCTGTGATGACACCACAAGAGTAGTTTATTTTAACACTGCAAAACATCAACAAAGCCTGTCTGCTTCCTCTCTCTATACTCCCACTTTCTATGCAGAAAGGACGTAAAGCCCAAGTTGGAGCTAGTCTGCTAAAGCTATTGGTTTTTCGCTTTCTTTTGCCTTACAGTGCGTGTTCCTTTTGTTTTCAGCTCAAGCAGAACCAGCCTATACTGGGCTACAGCATCATTTTTTTTATTTTTGTGTCTGACCCTTGATCTGAAGGGAAAACAGTCTTCATTCATGATTACCTGTGGGAAGTACATGCGGGCATATTTTATTACATTAAATAATTTGCATCCCATACCATCTACAATAACATTCATTATAAAAATTGATAAACAAAAATAAAACATATCAAAAGACAAGAAGTAAATAAAATCCTTCATGCTCTAGAACAGGGCTCAAAATCATAGAAAAGCCTGCTGGGGGAAAAAAGGGGGTTTTAATTGTTTACTAAAAGGACAGAGTACTAGTTGAACTAGTTGCAATTGTGCTAGAGAAATCTATAGTTTTAGAGCTGCCGCCAAAAATACTGACTGCATATTCTTCTAATCTCGCCTGCTTGAATGAGGGAATTTCAAGGAGATTGTGACTCAAAGATCTGAGTGAGTAGGAGTGCACTTTAAGAGCAGCCAAAAGGCAGAAAGGGGGATTCATCATAAACATAATAGCAGCCATAGTGGATCAGCTTAGCAGGGTTTTAAAAAGGTTTGAATAATTTTCTAAAAGAATCCATAGGATATTATTGAGATGGCTTGGGGAAATCCACTGCTTATTCCTAGGATAAGTAGCATAAAATCTGTTTTATTATTTAGGATCTAACTAGGTACTTTGGACCTGGGTTAGCTACTGTTGGAAACAGGATGCTGAGCTTGATTGACCTTTGGGTTTGTCCCAATATGGCAAATTTTATGTTCTTAGCTGGGTTTAAAAAAGGTTTGGACAAGTTCCTGGAGGAAGTCCATAGTCTGCTATGAGATAGGGGGAAGCCACTGCTTGCCCTGGAATGGTAGCATGGAATATTGCTACTATTTGGGTTTCTGCCAATGCAAAAAAGAAAAAAAGACTTGTGTGCAACCATATTCACCTGCTATTCATTTCACTAAATTGGTGTTATTTTAAAATATTGGCATGTGTGTCAATTTCATGAAGGACTGCAATAACCTCTTTCCTTTTAAACGAGGCAAGAATTTAAAAGATATTTTAGTGTCTTCTTATTTACCATCACATCATTGATATGAGCCAAGGAATGAGGGGCAGGGTCATTTTCCTTGTGGACAGTGTAGCATCTATGGGTCATTGTTTTCAGGGATTTGTGTGACTTTAAAACAAATGTATTATTCAATTAAAATGTTTGACTTCTTGTTTGATCTCTGCAGTGGTTTCTGCTATTTGGTGTCCCTGCTGGTTGGCTTATATTGGGAAAACAATGAGGCCCAGATGCACTAAAGCCAGTGATTGTTGCTAAACCCATTTTGACAGCTTTAGCGACGATCGCATTTGCCGACCCGATGTACAAAACGGCTCACCGTATGTTTTTCCCCTCGATCGCCCATTTTCCAATCCGTCCATGCAAACTAGCCAAGCGATTGATGCTCTAACATCGCTTGGCTATGCAAAAAAAAAAAAAGCAAGGGTTTTAGCAATCAGAAAAAAAATGACAGGTCTGCCTGGTTTTTTTTTAATGGCACAGATATTTTGCGTGTACACCAAGTAGACACTTTCATAAAGGCAACAGACAACAGTCACTGTCAAAGTGAGAGAAAAATATAGTAACATTATTTATCTCAAGAGCCAATACTTAGCAGGATATTTGGTGAACCAAATTGACCCTCCTCCCTCCTTTTATAAAACTATAGTGTGGATTTAATGCTGGCTATGGCAGTAACAGCTCCAACACTCATAGAATTCCTATGAGTGTGGGAGCTGTTACTGCCACATCTGATGATAAAAATCACGCTATGGTTTTGTAAAAAGGGGCAACAAACTAGGAGTGATGCATCACACAATCGCCTCTCATTCAACATAAAGCATCATCATATACCAATATTCAGACAATTTTATAGGTTTCTTATTATGAATGAAGGGCTTTGAGGGAGGGTGGGGAGAGGGTTACATTTGTATTTTTAGATTATAATGATAAGACATGCAAGTGCTCTGATTAATTGTGTTTATTATGATTGTTGTACACTTGATGAAAGTTTTAAAAATGAATAAAGAATTATAAAAAAAAAAAATACTTGTTTTATCTCTGTGTGATGTCTTTTAAATTATTTTATTTATTTCTAAAATTTAGAGACTGCTTAAACCTATCCGGTTTACATGAAAACATACATAATAAAAAAAAAAAAAACCATAAAAATCAAATATTTATTATTCCCAGCCATGGAACAAAGTGAATTCATGCATTTTAAATAAATATTCCTTAACCGTCAGAGCACTGTAGCACTGAATCTATATACTTTTTTTGTTTTATTGTTAAGTGCTTTATCTATCATCTGGTTATATTTACTCAAAATAATACAGTAACGACAGCAGAAAAAGAGCAGCAGATTCCATTCAATTTGCCCAGAAAGGTGGCTAGAACTGAACCTGCCACTCTGTATGAAAGTTACCCTCCCCCCTTTTGTTGTTAGGGCTGGACCTGCTGCTCCATGCAAGTTACTCCCTTTGTACTTTTTTTGTGTGTTTTACTTTGAGTGGAAATACTCCATATATTTATGCCATCATCCACTCATATAAGGATTATCTAGGTATATTCCACACATTTTTGTATCTGCAAGAGCTGGTGGGGATGAAAATAGTATCAGAAGAGTATTTTACCACGCGCTGAATTGTCGTTGTGCTCAATTGTTTTGCACGCTGTTATGCTTGCGCTGAGATGTCTTGCGCTGAGTTGTCTTTGCGCTCACTTTTCCGCGCGCTGTTGTCTTGCGCGCATTTGACCTGTCACCATTTTACCCATGCACCAAGTAGTAGTATTTCCTGATATTGCTTTGCAGAACCCTTGATCATAAAAGGGGGAACCACAAAGTAGAATCACTTCTAAGGAGCATGTCCTATGTATAAAAAAAAGTAAAGAAAGAAAATAAGAATTATTATAGAATTGATAATGCTCCCAGTTACTCAAGACCACACAGTCAATTGAAAGTCTGGGATTCAAGCCCAGACACTTCGAAATCCCAGTCTTGGGTTTTAACTACCCAACATCACTATTCTTGTCCAGCCTAGCTCTGAACTTCCATGCACCACAACACCCCCCCCCCACACACACCTTAAAATGCATAGATTGAGAAAGGGAAGGGGAAATACTGTACTCCCTTCTTATAGAAGTTCAGGCTACTTCAGACAAAAGCCATTTTTTAGAATTATTCCTTGAAAACTTTAAGAACCTATCATAGACTTCAACCCTAAGCAGAAGTGCATGCTGACTGCATGCATAAGAACATAAGCATCGCCTCTGCCGAGTCAGACCATAGGTCCATCATGCCCAGCAGTCCGCTCCCGCGGCGGCCCCCCAGGTCAATGACCTGTAAGCGATCTATTACTCTAAAGCATTTTGCATTGTACAGTAACCCTTTAATTGCACCCTTCCATCCCCTTTTCTTTCAGGAACTTGTCCAAGCCCATTTTGAAGCCCAAAATTGAACTCTGCTCAACCACCTCCTCTGGAAGCGCATTCCAGGTGTCCACCACCCTCTGAGTGAAGAAGAACTTCCTAGCATTTGTTCCGCTTCTGTCTCCCTTCAATTTTTTTGAGTGCCCTCTTGCTTTTGTTGCCCCCGCCAGCCTGAAGAATCTGTCCCTCTCCACCTTCTCTATGCCTTTCATGATTTTATAAGTCCCTCTAAGTCTCCGCTTTTCCAGGGAAAAGAGCTCCAGCTTCTCCAGCCTCTCAGCATATGAGAGGTTTTCCATGCCCTGCTTCATGTTCTTAGGACAGGAATCAAGCCACTAAATTTTTTTAATTAACTGCGCAATTACTGGAACTAAAAAAAGAATTAGTGTCCATAACTTGTTTCTATTGAAACCTGTTTGAATGGGTCCTTTCTTCCTGATCCCTTTAGTCAGGCTCGAGGCCAAAAGTGGCAACCCAGCGTCTCGAGCCTCCAAAACGGAGGAGGAGGAGGGGGTTAAGGAACAGGGGAAACCCGCCGAAGCCCCTCTTCTCCCCCCCCCTCCTCCCACGACACACCTTGGGACTTAGTGGAGGGTGCACTCGGCAGTCTCGTTTCAGGGCACAACAGCAGAAGATCAGCCCTCCGGGACGGGGAACTCACTCACACGGCGCCTGAATGGCACTCACGCCAAGACACGCGCCGAGCACCCCGTCTGCACGCGCACCATCTCTCCCCACCCCGCCCGCCGCCGCCGCCGCCGCCAAACTCGTACCTCAGGTCGCGCGCCACCAGCCCCGCAGCTTTCCCTCTGACACAACCTCTCGCCGGAAACAGGAAGTTGCGTCAAAGTACAGAACGCTGGAGAATTGAGGAGAAAAAAGTGACATCGGAGGAAGGCGGGGCCTGTTGCGGGCGATTGCTCAAAGACGAGGAAGTAGTCCGCGACGAGTCATCAACAGCCTTCACAGGGTCCTCCAGGGTGTCCGCGTGCCGCCTCCCAGTCCCTTCATATAAACTCTGCGCAGCCGCTCTTCCGGACTAGTCCAGCTGATGACGCCGCCAGGCGCATGCGTGAGGCGGCCTTCGCTAACCTACGCTGTGTGATGAGTTAAGCCAGAACTTACTTGCGGGGTGCTGGTTAATTGTAACAGGAAGGACAAATAATACATTTAAAGCACATACAGAGAAGTTGGTGAGGAAATGCCCAGGTCTGGGCTCATGCACAGAGCAGAAAGCATGGGGAAAGTTGCACAAAAGTAGCTGTCTTATTAAGAGTCCCAGGACTGTTATTCGGAGCTAGAGGAGAGCAGAGAGTTTAAGGCAACACATGGAAATGGTGTGTCCCTGCTGAGTGAAAATGTGTGTGTGTGGAGTGGATATTTTTTTAAATATTTCTTGTAAATGTTTAATTTCATGAGGAATGCTGCAAATTAAACTTACTTATGGGCTGTTGAGCTGAGGTGTAAAGCAGAATACAGCCGAGTTTGTGAGATGTGGGTCAAGAACTTATCTCCTACCTGCTGGTTCTCTAATGATTTATTTAGATTTCTAAATTAAGTTTGGAGTTACACTTTACAAACTTATTAATTTTCATCACTCGTGGTCTGCCCTGACCGCCTCTCCCTGTAGTAAAGTTGGGCTACACCAATGAGGAGCTGCGTGTCAAAGCAGTTCCTGGTTGGTGTAGCCCAACTTTACTACAGGAAGAGGCAGTCGGAACAGACCGCGAGTGATTTTCTTTACCCGCCGGCGCTCCAGCTGCCCTCTCTTGCCTCCCCTGCCTTTTGGCAGGCAAAAAACCGCATTCGTGGTTTTTCAAAATTCATAGGGGTTCCTGGAATGGAACCCTTGCAAATTTCAGGGAGTACTGTATTTCAGAATTTAAACCTGATTTTTGTGACTCCTGATGCTAAAAAAGAAGTATTAAGTACTGGGGAACAGTACTGTGTTTAAAGGCAACATTTTGTATTCAACTTAGGATTCAGCTGTTTTTCTGCTGGAGTGCATTTCCTGCAGTCTTTTCTGATTACTAATCTTCTGAGCCCTTAAGCAGTGTATTTATTTATTTATTCAATTTTTTAGCCCATCCTCCCCAAGGAGCCCAGAACGGGTTGCAAAGTACATCCATAATAATCCAGACAGAACAGAGATGACATAATTTGCATAAATTACAATATAGACATGACAATAAAACATATGCACTAAGTAGCATCTGGTGCGATTAGGTGGCGTAGATGTGTTGACTGAGTGGCATTTCTGGGTGAATGACTTTTAGGCACTGGGTTAGTAAAGAGGAAGGTTTTCACAGCCTTCTTGAAGTTCCAGAGTCCATCTAGTGATCTGACAGATGGGGGGATAGCATGCCAAAGTTTGTGTATGAAATGTGAGTATGAGCGTTTGCGGGCTGTTTCAGTTTTGAGGGAGCAGCCGGGAGGTATGGTCAGTCATTTTTCTCCTTAGGACTTTGGTAGTCGCTTTGGGAAGTAGATTTGTAGTTTAGTTTTCATGTAGTACGGAATCGTTTCATGAAAGGTTTTGAAAGCGAGGACCAGGGCCTTGAAGGTACAGTGTTTTTTGAATGGGCAGTACATGGTCGCGGATGCCTAGGTTTTTCAGAAGGCGGATTGAAGAGTTTTGCACCCTTTTGGTAGGCAGGCCCACTAGTAGAGTGTTACACTTTAAAAAAGTTATCAATTTTCATTTGAAACATACAATGTTCCCCCGTGAATTCGCAGTTCGCGAATCATGAACTCGCTCACTCGGTGTGCACGGTTGCATGAGGTTTGGAGAATCTGAAACTATTTTTTGAAAGCTAAATGTTCTGAGAACTGTAGGTCTAAAACTTTAAGGGTGATCTCTTGTCTTGGCATTCTGAGAGGTTCTATAGTGCGGAGCTGTTTCCAGTTAGCATTCCTGCTTATACTAGCAGGCTTTGTGGGACTGTGAGATAATTACTGAGGAGTTTCATTATTTCTGAATCAAAAATACTTGGATATACAGATAAAAAAGCCAAGATTGCTCAGATATTGTGTGACTGTGTGTGTTGAAATTCTTGTTAGCTGATTTCATATCAGAAACTTTTTTTCATGGGAGAGTCAGCTTAGGGATTACTACTACTAATTATGTCTATAGCGCTGTGCAGTCACAAAAAAGACAGTTCTTGCTCAAAAGAGCTTACACTCTAAAACAGACAAACAGGATGTTGGGGATACAGTTAAGGGGAACAGTTAATCTGCTGGCTGGGAGAGTGGGGAGTAGATTGCAGTAATCTAAGCATGAGGTTCTTAAGAGTGTGGTCAAGGGTCCGGATAGTTTGTTCAAAGAGGAAGGGGCAAATTTTGGTGATGTTGTAGAGACGGAAGCAACAGGCCTTAGCAGTTTGTTGGATTTGTTTAGAAAATGGGAGATCAGAATCAAAGGTGACTGGAATGATGACAGTATTATTTACTGAGATAGAGGAGGAGGAACAGCTTAGTCTTGGACATGTTTAGTTTCAGATGATGGCAGGACATCCAGGCAGCAATGTCAAACAGGGAGAGTCTTTTTCTTGGACTTTAGGTGAAATTTTGGGTGTAGAAAGGAGATCTGGGAGTATTCTGTATATAGGTGATACTGGAAGCCATAAGGGAAGAAGTGTAGAGAGAGAAGAGGTCCTAAGATAGAACCCTGGGGTATGCCAACTACTACATCTAGTTAGAAATATATGGCCTTAGCCTAAGAGGACACTGACTTTAGCCTGCATTCATCCAGGGAGGTTAGGGTTTTGCTTCCTTTCATTTGTTTAGATAGGATAGTAGTAAACATCCAGAAACTTCAGAGGAGCTGCTGGTTCCAGACATGTGATAGAACAACTCAGCGATAACAGTGAAAACAGGGGGGGGGGGGGGTTTGCTTATTTTTGTTTGTATGCAGATATACACTTTTTCTATTTTATTGAACTTTGGGACTAAGAAACACACTTTGGTGCAGCTATATCTTTCTTGAGATAAGGAGAGCAGAACTGAACACAATACTCCATATGAGGTCGCACCATGGAGCAATACAGAGGCATTATAACATTCTTAGTCTTGTTAACCATCCCTTTTTTAATTATTCCTAGCATCCTGTTTGCTTTTTTGGCTGCTGCCACACATTAGGTGGAAGGTTTCATCATATTGTCTAGATGCCCTTGTTCTGCCATTGCCCTGAGGGAAACTCTTTTGCATGGATTCCTTCTATGCATTTATTAGGCTGAGTCTTGTGCAGGATTGCACGTCATCACAGCTTCTGGAAGTGCGTTCCACATATCCACCACCCTCTGGGTGAAAAAGTACTTCCTAGCGTTTGTTCTAAACCTGTCCCCTTTCAATTTCTCTGAGTGCCCCCTTGTACTTGTGCTTCCCCATAATCTGAAAAATCTGTCCCTGTCCACTTTTTCTATGCCCTTCAGGATCTTGAAGGTTTCTATCATGTCTCCTCTAAGTCTCCGCTTCTCAAGGGAGAATAGCCCCAGCTTTTTTAGCCTGTCAGTATATGAGAGGTTTTCCATACCCTTTATCAGTTTAGTTGCTCTTCTCTGGACTCCCTCGAGTACTGCCATGTCTTTCTTGAGGTGCGGTGACCAATACTGGACACAGTACTCCAGATGTGGGCGCACCATTGCGCGATAAAGTGGCAGGATGACTTCAGATTGAATTCTCAAGTAAAGTTTTGGGTATTCATTCAATGACCATCTTAATTCTCTGGTTAAAAAAAAAAAAGCTTCATTAGTCTCCATATGCTGAGGAAAGTGAGATCCTGCTTCAACCAACATTTTGCTGTCCTTGTACAATCAATCATTCTTTTGAGGTTGGATTATTGTAATTCGGTCTAAGTCTAACCAAGAAAAGACTTTAACTGATCCTGAATACTGCAGCTAGGTTGATCTTTGCAAAAAGCAAATATGATCATGTTTCCCTGCTTTTGTTAAAACTTCACTGACTCCCAGTAATCTCTAGGGTTTACTTTAAATGTGCCTGCCTAACATTTAAGATCTTGCATGGCACTCTTCCCCCTTAATTCCTCTATCCTGGAACTCTGTGAGACCTGATATTACCAGATCTATCCAAAAGCTTAAATTATCTTTCCCCTCGTTAAAAGGCTATATTGGAAAATTAGGGAAATCTCTTTACTTTAAAATTACTGGATCCAAGATGGCCGCGATACAGACGCTCTGAGAGCGACGCTTCTGACCGCTCCACTCAATAAATTTTTCTTCTTGTTTAATCGGCTTTGCAGCCTAATTTACCTCCGGGATGCCGAAGAGAAGGGGCAGGAGTGCAGCTGGCGCCTCGCGGCGCTCTGATGTGCCCTCCTTCGGCAGAGTAGATGAGATAAGAACATAAGAAGTTGCCTCCGCTGGGTCAGACCAGGGGTCCATCGTGTCCAGCAGTCCGCTCCCGCAGCAGCCCATCAGGTCCATGACCTGTAAGTGATCCTTTGTCTAAGACCCTTTAATCCCCATGTTTCTTCTGTCTATACCCTTCATGATCCTATCTCTATCTATAGCCATGTTGCAGCGGTTGCAGGAGGCAGTTTTGCCTGTGTCGGGAGTAAGCCCCCTGAGAGCACCTGAAGGGGGCGAGACCGGGGTTGTCTCTCCTGGGCTAGAGACCACCTTAAATCCCGACTTGAGAGCTCCACGTCCACGACCCCGGTCTACCAGTTCTCCATGGATAGAGGAAACCCCGGAGATGGGGGAGGTACTTTCCCCTGAGGCAGCAGGATCATCGCTGGAGACTGAGGAAACAGTACTCTCTGACCAGGGAGTAACTGCAGAAGAAGCCGGGGTAGGACAAGCAACCGGAGGTGAAGGACTCCAGCCAGAACTTAACCAGGAAAACTTTTCTTCTGACGGTGAGCACTTTTACACCCAGCAAACTTTTCCAATATGGGAGAAACCAGAGCAAGTGACTTTAGACTCAATATGGGATCTGATTGCCAATGTTACTAAAACTATTAGTTCCCAATTTCCAATACATTGAAGGAAAATTGATCCAACACTCTAGAGAGCTGAAAGATTTGACCGTGGACTTGACTGTTTCAAAGGCTTCAATTTGAAAACTTGACCAAGATATTTCTATGACTAAACAAGTACAGGAGTCCCTAATCAAAGATAATATTAACCTAAGAAAGAAATTGGAAACACTTGAAAATAACTCTGAATAATAATGAGATTAATTAACTTCCCTAGATCAACTACGGTTACTCCTGGGGAAATGCTTAGGAGATACCTGATAGAAATTTTGCAAGTTTCAGTAGAAACTTTACCACCATTTGTTCAAGTGTATTACTTGCCAAAGATGGGCTCAACTGCAGTTTAAAACACCGAATCGGGCACCACTGAATGTTTCTGAAATTTTAGAAACATCAGATAAACAGTTGTACCTTCTACAATGATTTTGACTGTAGCTCTCGCAATAGATAAAATATGGTTATTGAGGCTTTTCTTTAAAAACAGACAGAAAGAGTTTCTTGGTTGTAAAATGCAAATGTTTCCTGACCTTTCCAGAGAAACTCAAAAGCGACGTAGAGAATTTCTGTGGTTGAAACCTGGAGTCACTTCACTGGGAGCGACGTTTTATCTGAGACATCCTTGCAAGTGTATTATCTGCTACCATTCAGTTAAATGTGTTTTTTTTAACCACAACAGTTAACTGCTTTTCTGGCTATGAATTGACTGGATAAAGAGAAACCAACAGCTCTATAATTTATATAATTTATCTTCTTATATTATTTCTTTTTTGCTCGCTTTAAGTAATCTGGGATCCATATTTTGAGGACTCGAGTTGAGTTAATTGAAAGAATTTTCTTTGCATTTTGTTTAATTTGGTCTGATTATGATTTATATTGGATATAGGTCATATCCTACTAACTTACTTTCTGTACAAGTGATTACTTGGTATGTAATTTGAAAAACAATAAACAATTAAAAAAAAAAAAAAAAATTACTGAGCTTTGGAATAACTTTCCTATGGGAAGACTGGGCAAACAAATGGCAAATGCGCTTTAACATGGAAAAATGCAAGGTCATGCATATAGGGAAAAAGAACCCGTTGTTCAACTACAAATTGGGGGGGGGCATTGTTGGGAGACAGCAGACTTGAGAGAGACTTGGGTGTGCTGGTGGATGCATCACTGAAGCCATCTGCACAGTGCGCAGCAGCCTCGAAAAAAGCCAACAGGATGCTGGGCATCATAAAGAGGGGCATAACAACCAGGACGCGAGAAGTCATCATGCCATTGTATCGAGCGATGGTGCGTCCACATCTGGAATACTGCGTTCAGTATTGGTCGCCGCACCTCAAGAAGGACATGGCGGTACTTGAGAGAGTCCAAAGGAGAGCAACGAAACTGGTAAAAGGGCTGGAACACTGCCCATACGCCGAGAGGTTGGATAGGCTGGGGCTCTTCTCTCTGGAAAAGAGGAGGCTCAGGGGAGATATGATAGAGACCTTCAAGATCATGAGGGGCATAGAGAGGGTGGATAGGGACAGATTCTTCAGACTGAAGGGGACAACAGGTACGAGGGGGCATTCGGAGAAACTGAAGGGAGATAGGTTCAAAACAAATGCAAGGAAGTTTTTTTTCACCCAAAGGGTCGTGGACACTTGGAATGCGCTACCGGAGGAAGTGATCAGGCAGAGTACAGTACAGGGATTCAAACAGGGATTGGACGGATTCCTGAGGGATAAAGGGATCGTGGGATACTGAGAGAGGTGCTGGGATGTAATACAAGTATAGAAAACTAACCAGGTAATAAGTATGGAAACCCAACCAAGTCGTGAATGTGCAAGACCGGAGGATTAGGACTTCGATGGGAAGATAGGACTTCAATGGGAAACCAAGGTGGCAAGGGGGCCCCTTCTGGTTATTCAGACAGGTCGTGACCTGTTTGGGCCGCTGCGAGAGCGGACTGCTGGGCAGGATGGACCTATGGTCTGACCCGGCGGAGGCACTGCTTATGTTCTTATGTTCTTATCCAGAGGCGTAACTTGGGCTCTTTCCAATTATTTCTAAAACATCTGAAAATGTGGCTATTTTCAAAAATGTAAATTCCGCTGCTCTCTATATCAGTGATTCCCAACCCTGTCCTGGAGGAACACCAGGCCAATCGGGTTTTCAGGCTAGCCCTAATGAATATGCATGAGAGAGATTTGCATATGATGGAAGTGATAGGCATGCAAATTTGCTTCATGCATATTCATTAGGGCTAGCCTGAAAACCCAATTGGCCTGGTGTTCCTCCAGGACAGGGTTGGGAACCACTGCTTATAATCACTAATTCTTATTATATTTTCCTCTCTTCAAAACTCTTGTAAACCGTGCCGCGCTCTATCCTTACAGAGAAGATGCGGTATATAAGCTTAAGGTTTAGTTTAAGTTACTTGTTTCTGCACATCAGCAGCTGCTGTTTCGCTTGGAAACTATTAGAGACATTTTAATGTGGAGTTATTATGCCCATAAGAACAGGCAGATTTGTTTTACATGTAGTAAAGTGCTGCTTGAATACAGTCTTGAGGCTTTTTCACTACTCAAATGTGATTCCTATAGTCACTAGTGACGGGCTGGCCATGAGACACTTCTTATATATTATTCTGTAGTTGGTGTATTGCAGCATTTGCTGTCTATCATTATGCATATTCAGTATGGATATCCTGAAAACCCACCTGGCTAGGTGTGCCCCAAGGACTAGGTTGAGAACTACTGGCCTAGAGCAGTGGTTCCCAACCCTGTCCTGGAGGAACACCAGGCCAATTGGGTTTTCAGGCTAGCCCTAATGAATATGCATGAAGCAAATTTGCATGCCTATCACTTCCATCATATGCAAATCTCTCTCATGCATATTCATTAGGGCTAGCCTGAAAACCCGATTGGCCTGGTGTTCCTCCAGGACAGGGTTGGGAATCACTGGCCTAGAGGATGAAATTGAATTCTAATCCCCAAAGAAATTCTGGAAGACTATCTGGCAAAACCTACTGGCATGTTGGGAGTCCTAAAAACATAAGAGTTGCCATACTGGACAGACCGAAGGTCCATCAAGCCCAGTATCCTGTTTCCAATACTGGATAACCCAGGTCACAAGTACCTGGCAGGATACCAAACAGTAAAATAGATTTTATGCTGCTTATCCTAGGAGTAAGCAATGGATTTTCCCAAGTCCATCTTAATAATAGCTTATGGACTTTTCTTTTAGGAAATTATCCAAACCTTTTTTTTAAACCCTGCTAAGCTAAATGCTTTCACCACATTCTCTGACCATGAATTCCAGAGTTTAATTACAAGCTGAATGAAGAAATATTTTCTCCAGTTTGTTTTAAATCTACTACTTATTAACTTAATTGCATGCCCCCTAGTCTTTTTGGAAAGAATAAGCAAGCAATTCATCTCTTCTGCAGGCTGTAGAGTCCTGACCTCTTTAGCCTTTCCTCATTTTCATCGCCTTTCCTCATATTCCTGATCTCTTTAGCCTTTATCATTTTCATCGCCCTTCTCTGTACCTTTTCTAACTCCGCTATATCTTTTTTGAGATGTGACAACCAGAATTGTTCATAGTATTTGAGGTGCGGCCATACCATAGAGCGATACCAGGGCTGTGGAGTTGGTAGATAAATCCTTCGACTGACTACTCAGATTCTGGTACCCATGACTCCGACTCCAGTACCCTAAACTGTCTCCAACTCAGTGACTCTGACTCCATAGCCCTGAGCGATACAAGGGCATTATAACATTTTCATCTTTGTTTTCCATTCCTTTCTTGATAATTCCTAATATTCTATTTGCTTTTTTAGCTGCTGCTCCACACTCGGCTCTGGGTTTCAACGTATCCTCAATGATGATGCCTAAATCCTTTTCCTGGGTGGTAACTCCTAATGTGGAACCCTGCAAAAAGTAGCTATAGTTCAGGTTCCTCTTTCCCACATGGATCACCTTTGCACTTGCTCACATTAGATGTCATCTGCCATTTTGATGGCCAGTCTTTCAAGGTTCTAAGAAGCAATAATGAGATGGATAGAAGCTTATGGTGCAGTTCTGCAAATCACCGCCATAAAGGATGACCCCCAAGTGAGCTTCCAATCTTAAAGCTCTTTCACACATCCTCTCTCATACAAAAACACTACCTGTACTCTATGCATGCATACATATTCTTGCAATCGTACCAATCATACATATAGAGACTGAATATATCAGATACCTAAGTGGAGCCTGATTTTAATAATTTCTTTGAAACAAGAATTACATGCTACCAAAAACAAGACATGCTTTACTTACCTCTCTCCAAAAGAAAGAGTGCCATACTTAAAAATATATATATATACAATTTTTACATAAGTTAAGGACAGTTTAGTAATAAGCATCAATAACTCCTCAGTGTGTTAAAAAAAAATCTGGATTTAGATGAAAGGTAATAAATAAAAATCAGCCTTCATGCAGAGACCTTTCTTCAGCCAACTTGACTTTAGTGGTTAGAGATCTACAGTGCTATGAACATTGTACAAACACTCTTTTATCCTCTGTAACTTTTCTAGAATATGAATTTGTGTTCAAATGTCCCCATCTGGCTCTGGTTCAGAAATGCTACTCAATCCGAGGCATTCAGCTGCTATCACAAAGGTTGAATATTGGAGAAGGAGGCCACATTCAATATCCAAGTATTTAATATATTTGAGTAATTAAATGTAACAAAGTCAATTTTAGCCTCAAGTTTAGCAAAAAAGAGGAACGTGTGGACTTAAGTACTTGAAGTGGGAGGGCTGCAAGGAGCATCAGACTCGCGAGAGGGATGCAAAAGGATAAAGTTGGCATTTTTACCACAAGAAATAGCTAGGGGGTTGAATCGAGGCTATTGAGGATGTCAGATTTTCTTTTGGTTAAAGTACATATCATTACATTACAAATATGTTATGTAGCCAATATCTAACCACTCTGCTTACAGTAGCTGAAGAAAAATTGCTCTTATCCAAACTGGGTTGCTTCTGTTTTTCTTTCACATGATTAGACAGTTCTTTGCAACTTTGATTTGGCTTCCCTGACCAGAACATGCTCTGCTAGCCGCTTATCTCCCAAGGAAGGTGCTACTGGTGAGGACAGTACTGCCTGATGCTTATCCATTTCTGGCACAGGGAAAAATGGCATGGAGGTAGGCAAAGAGTGTGTTTCTAAATTGGAAATGGGTTGGTCCGTGTCCAGGTGCACCGCTACGATCTCCAGCTCCTCTAGCGCCGCATCCGGGGAGTTTTTTGATGGCTCAAGGAAGGAAATAACCTCACTGGTGCCAATGCCCATCTGTGCTGGTGTGATGTCCTCCGATGCTATAAGTCTGCTAGGCGGTGTGAGATGCATATGGTTGCTATGCTCAGAGGATGCAGTGGTGTTAGCCAGCAGATTGTGTGCAGAGGTGGTTGCAGCCAGCCCTTGGCCTTCTAAGGCAGAGTCCTCCAAATGGCCGGATTTGCCATTAACCAAACGTTCATCCTTCTGGGAAAATTCTTTTCGTAGGGCTGCCACCTGCATCTGAAGGAGCTCCCGATGCTGCCACTCCATCTGCTCCACCTATGCAGTTCACAGAGAAATTAAATTAGATTTTTTTTAAAAATTGAAGAAAAAGAATAGATGTAAAAACCAAAGTTATTATTAGAACATAAGGACATAAAAACAGCCTTCCTGGGTCAGACCAATGGTCCATCAAGCCCAGTAGCCAATCCAGATCACTAGTGCCTGGCCAAAACCCAAAGAGTAGCAAAAGATTCTAGAACCCCCAAAGAGTATCAAGATTCCATGCAGAATCTCAAAGAATAGCAAGATTCCGGAACCCCAAAGAGTAGCAACATTTCATGCTACTGATCCAGGGCAAGTAGGGCCTCCCCCATAATATGCTACGTATGCCAAGGTAAAGACAAAAACCCCACCAGCAATTACAGAACTAAGAGTGTCTAATATGGAAGCTCTTACTCATGATCTCTGAAGATTAGTGCTTGTCAAATGCATCCATTTAAAATATTCATTGTAGCTTATCTGAAATATAAAGTTGCTATTTTGCATTCAAGTGTCCCCATTAGGCCACTTCTATTCCCATACTCATTAAGCACCTTCACTGCAACCTTAAGACATTTGGCATTTCATATGATTACAAAGAGAAGCAGAAGATGACCACTTGGTCCATCCTAGTATCAGGTGAACAGTATCATTAAGCTATTCATTTGGTGCCCACCAAATGAATAGCTTAATGATACAGTTCACCTGATACTAGGATCCAAATATTCTTCAAAACACAAAGTCAGTATAGAGTGCAGGGTAGGCTGGTTTTAAGAAAGGTTTGGACAATTTCCTGGAGGAAAAGTCCATAGTCTGTTATTGAGAAAGACACGGGGGAAGCCACTGTTTGCCCTGGATCGGTATCATGGAATGTTGCTATCCTTGGGTTTTGGCCAGATACTGGGGAACTGGATTGGCCATCGTGGGAACGGGCTATTGGGCTTGATGGACCATTGGTCTGACCCAGTAAAGCTTTTCTTATGTTCTTACATGAGCCAAGTATAGGGCAATCGAGCCACTGTGACATCACTGATGAGGTTGGCTCTGAGGCAGTGTGGAATGAGGCATTATGACATCACAATCTCAGCTCTGGAATCTTGCTCTCATTGGGGTTCCGGAATCTTGCTATTCTTTGAGATGCTGGAATGTTGCTACTCCTTGGGTTTTGGCCAGGTACTAGGGACCTGGATTGGCCACCTTGAGAACGGGCTACTGGGCTTGATGGACCATTGGTCTGACCCAGTAAGGATAGTCTTATGTTCTTATTTACACTGGCTGTATTTTATTGTTGTACAATAAATCATGTAAACTGTTTGAGAACTGGAATAAGAACCGGAAAGCTTTAGAAGGGAAAGCACCATTTTGTTCACTTTCTTCTCTAGGTCATCTGACGTCCGGTACCGGTTCAGCTCCTCCGCCATGCGCATGTTGGCTTGAACAATGCTTGCAATCTAGATAAGGACAAAAAAAATGATGTTGCTTTAAAGCCAGTCTTTTCTCACTTTGGTTTTTCCAGTAGCCTGCTTGTATCTCATCTCTGAATTAATCCAGCCCTTTTGCCACTGCATGCCTCTAAGGCAGTGGTCTCCAACTCAAACCCTTTGCAGGGCCACATTTTGGATTTGGAGGTACTCAGAGGGCCGCAGAAAAAAATAATTAATGTCTTATTAAAGAAATGACAATTTTGCACGAGGTAAAACTCTTTATAGTTTATAAATCTTTCCTTTTGGCTAAGTCTTAATAATAATATGGTAATTTATAGCTAAAGAGACACGTGATCAAGAAACTGTTTTATTTTACTTTTGTGATTATGATAAACATACCGAGGCCTCAAAATAGGACCTGGCTGGGTTGGAGGGCAGAGGGGAGAACAGGACAATCAAGCCATTGTGACATCACTGATGAGGCTGGCTCTTATTGGTGGAATGAGGCATTATGATATCACAATCTCAGCTCTGCTTCCCAAAGACAAACAGGATGTCATGGTTACAGTTTAGCCAGTGGTCTCCAACTCAAACCCTTTGCAGGGCCACATTTTGGATTTGTAGGTACTCGGAGGGCCGCAGAAAAAAATAATTAATGTCTTATTAAAGAAATGACAATTTTTGCACGAGGTACAACTCTTTATAGTTTATAAATCTTTCCTTTTGGCTAAGTCTTAATAATAATATGGTAATTTATAGCTAATGAGACACGTGATCAAGAAACTGTTTTATTTTACTTTTGTGATTATAATAAACATACTGAGGGCTTCAAAATAGTACCTGGGGGGGCCGCATGTGGCCCCCAGGCCACGAGTTTGAGACCACTGAGTCTAAGCTTTTGACTGCAGCGTAAAAGTTCACTTGGGATACCCAAGGTGTGCCAAATCCCCTGTTGTCTTCCCTTAACTTCCCCCAAGGGCTCAAAGAATGATCATTTGTTAAAAAAAAGGGGGGGGGAGAGAGGTACCGGGTAAGGGCCTGCAGAAAAGTTCCACCTCCCGCTGCAACCAAGAAAAAGAAGCAAGTTCCTAAGCTTTCAGGCTGGCGGCAGAGCACAAGATTAGAGAATGACACGGTGACAAAATTCTTCACCGTTCCCGTCCCCGTGGATAACCGCGGGGACGGGAACACCAGCATTCTACAAACACCAGTCCTTCTACACCAGCATTCTTCAAAGCAAAGCTTGCGGGTCAGTGGTTGTGGCCATTCATACTCTGATTCTTATGGGAGCCAAGGATAATGAAACCATTGTGACATCACTGATGTGATTGGCTCTTAGGCACTGGTGGAATGAGGCATTATGACATCACAATATCTGCTCTGGATACCAGAGACTGTCATTCTGTAGTGTCTGTTTCAACCTCGGTCCTTCTACACCAGCATTCTTCAAAGCAAAGCTTGCGGGTCAGTGGTTGTGGCCATTCATACTCTGATTCTTCCCTCTCTCCTTAAAGAATGACATGAAGATGGTTTCCCGCGGTTATCCGCGGGGACGGGAACGGTGATGAATTTTGTCACCGTGTCATTCTCTACACAAGATCACCTCTGAAACGAAGCCTTGCCTTGTGACAGTTTCACTATTAAACAGATTTAAGAGCAAGTTAAAGTGCTTTCTTTTTAAAGATGCCTTTGACTGACTAGTTTGGTCCGCTCCTTTGAATTGTATGCTCTGTTCTTTTTATTTATCCCCTCCCGATGTTTAACCCTTTATTTGTTTCTTTTCTATTAATTATTGAATTTCTCACCCTTTTGTAGTGCATGTCATGTTCGTTGCATGCTTGTTCCCCCTGAAAGTTGTAAAGTTTTTTAAAATAATGCACATCGCTTTGAAGTATGATTAAGCGATTAATCAAATCCTATATAATAAAACCCTAAGCGCGCATGCGCACTTAGGGTTTCGTGTTCCCTGCTGCCGTGTTTTCTGTTCCGTGGCCGTATTCCATTTTGGAACACAGCGTCAAGGAACACGCCGGCGACTCCCTCCTCCCACCTTGACTCACTGTAAGGCCCGCTGTTCATCATCATTGCCCCCCCCCACGCACCCCTCCCTGCTGCACCTGAACCCCCATTGACCCTCCCATCTGACCCTCCCACTGCGAGATGACCAGAAACCTCCCGGCTCCAGCAGCATCCGCAGCTCTCTAAATACGCTGCTTCGCGGCCTTCTACTGCTCTAATTTCCTCTGCTGCATCCCTGATGACATTATAAGTGACGCGGTAGAGGGAATCATGGGTAGTAGAAGGCCGCGAAGCAGCATATTTAAAGTGCTGCGGATGCTGCTGAAGTCGGGAGATTTGTCGGTCGTCTCGCAGTGGGAGGGTCGGATGGGAGGGTCAGTGGGGTCGGCTGCACGGCGGCGGTAGTGGCGGGGGGGAGAGATGGAAACATGCTGCTCAAGGGTTCTACTGCACAGGGGGATGGGAGGGAGGGATAGAAAAATGCCAGATTCTGTATGAGGGGATGGGAGGGAGGCAGGCAAGCTGGCTGTGGGATTGGGACAAAGTCTGGAAGGCAGTGAGGGGGGACATAGGAAGGAGGTACTGGGGACACTAAAGACATAGGAGGCACTGGGGGCACTAAGGACATAGGAAGGTGGCACTGGGGGCACTAAGGACATAGGAGGCACTGAGGGCATTAAGGACATAGAAAGACATAGGAGGCACTGGGGGCACTAAGGACATAGGAAGGTGACACTGGGGGCACTAAGGACATAGGAGGCACTGAGGGCACTAAGGACATAGGAAGGTGGCACTGGGGGCGCTAAGGACATAGGAGGCACTGAGGGCACTAAGGACATAGGAAGGTGGCACTGGGGGCACTAAGGACATAGGAGGCACTGAGGGCACTAAGGACATAGGAAGGAGGCACTAAGGACATAGGATGGGACACTAAGGACATAGGAAGGTGGCACTGGCAACTGGCATTGAAGGAGATCTTTGGTGGGGGGGGTCACACCAGCTGAGGGCACTAATGACATAGGAAGGGGCACTGAGGGCACTAAAGACATAGGAGGCACTGGGGGCACTAAGGACATAGGAAGGGGTACTGAGGGCACTAAAGACATAGGAGGCACTGGGGGCACTAAGGACACAGGAAGGTGGCACTGGGGGCACTAAGGACATAGGAGGCACTGAGGGAACTAAGGACATAGGAAGGAGGCACTAAGGACATAAGATGGGTCACTAAGGACATAGGAAGGTGGCACTGGCAACTGGCGTTGAAGGCAATCTTTGGTGGGGGGATCACGCCAGCTGAGGGCACTAAGGACATAGGAAGGGGCACTGAGGGCACTAAAGACATAGGAGGCACTGGGGGAACTAAGGACATAGGAAGATGGCACTGGGGGCACTAAGGACACAGGAGGCACTGAGGGCACTAAGGACATAGGAAGGGGCACTGAGGTCACTAAGGACATAAGATAGGTCACTAAGGACATAGGAAGGGGGTCACAGAGAGTCAGGCAGGCATGGCACAACAGAGAAATACAGGCAGGCAGGGGGCCAGGGAGACAGAGACAGAAAGAAAGACAGACAGGGGGCCAGGGAGAGACACAGACAGAAAGAATGACAGACAGACAGCGTCCAAGGAGAGAGAGATAAAGGAAAAAAAAAAAGATAGACAGACATCTACTCTAGCACCCATTAATGTAATGGGCTTAAACACTAGTATTAAATAAAACTTGGTATTGTAGCTCTGTAATCCAGGCAAGCAATGATAGAACTGAGCAGCCACATCTGTAAGCAGTAGTTAGCGTTAACCTCTTTGTGACTCTCTGGGAAAAGGGCGAATAAAGTCACCAAAAACAAAAAAGGAGATATTTTAATGAATTGTGTTAGAGCAAACAGTTGTTATACAGCAATGCAAACCCCATCCTTTTATGCAGGGCTAAACTGAAAACCTGAAGGCTTACATTATAATAAGAAAGGCATAGCAGAGAGAGAATTCATTACTGCTGTATTGCCATATTTATCATTCTTTCTTTCTATATTATTACTCTTTTTCAATAAATAGTTTAAAAGCAAAATAAATAAGTGCATAGGAGCCAACTTTTCAAAATCATTGGGGATGCTAAATCCAATGGAAATAACCCGTCCTTGCAGTCGGTTCAATATTGGGGTTGCTCAAGCACCCATAGCACCGGCTCTTGTGAATGACAAAGCCACATTGATGCTATCGGGCGAATCACTATTTCTGTAGCTGTGTGTTGCACTAAAAGTGCACTAAGGTCCAGATTCTCAAAACTTTAACACCGCAGCTAAACTGTTTACCGACGGTTTAGCCCAGCGGTCTCAAACACGCGGCCCGCAGACCACATGTGGCTCCCCAGGTTTTATTTGCGGCCCGCGGTCTGGAGGCCATCATTCTCTTCCTTTTGGAGCAGCAGCCGGCTCGTTCGTTCAAAGCCGCGGGATGGCGGCTCCTTGCGCTATCCATTCCTGCATCGGAAGCCTCTCTGATGTCACAACATCAGAGAGGATTCAGACGCAGGCACGGATCTCGCAAGGAGCCGCCACCCGCGGCTTTGAACGAACGAGCCGGCCAAACACGCTGCTGCTCCAGTGGCGCACCAAGGGGGGGGGGGGGCGGTCCACTGTTCTCCCTAGAGTGCGGCTCCTGGCTTGTCTAGAATAGTGGTGCCGAAGCTGCTTCCCTTCTCACTGCTGCCATCGGGGATCAGGCCAGCACCGTGTTCTTTGATCTCCCTGCTTCTCTTCCCTGCGGGGCCGACCAACTCTCGCGGCCCGACGTCAATTCTGACATCGAGAGGACGTTCTGGCTAGCCAATCGCTGCCTGGCTGCCCGGAACGTTCTTTCCGACGTTAGAATTGACGTCGGGCAGCGAGAGTTGGTCGGCCCGGTGCAGAAGAGAAGCAGGGAGATCTCTGCCTGTTCCCGATAGCAGCAGCAGCCTATTCCGCGGCGGCGGTGGCATGGGGGAGGGCAGAAAGGAAGGAAGAAACAAAAAAAGAAAGAAGGTGGTGTGGGGACAGGGAGCCAGAAAAAAAAGCAAAAAATGGGGCACGGAGGAAGGAAGAAAGAAGGAGGGGGGACAGTGAACCAGAAACAAAGCAAAAAATGGGGCACGGAATCAGAGAAAGACAGACAGAGAAAGAAAGAAAGAAAAAGTTGGGGGAGGGAATGAGGTCTGGAGGAGAGGAAGCATACAGGAGGCTGAAAGAAGGGAAGAAGTATTGGATGCACAGTCAGAAGAATAAAGTGCAACCAGAGACTGATGAAATTACCAAACAAAGGTAGGAAAATGATTTTATTTTCAATTTAGTGATTGAAATGTACCAGTTTTGAGAAAGAAAAGATATTGAACTTTAAATGCGAGTGCTGCAGAAAAAAATAGAGTACTTGGAGGGCCGCAGAAAAAATAGTTAATGTCTTATTAAAGAAATGACAATTTTACATAAGGTAAAACTCTTTATAGTTTATATATATTTCCTTTTAACTGTTAAAGGAAAGTTTTATAAACTATAAAGAGTTTTACCTCCTGCAAAATTGTCATTTCTTTAATAAGACATTAACTATTTTTTCTGCGGCCCTCCAAGTACCTACAAATCCAAAATGTGGCCCCGCAAAGGGTTTGAGTTTGAGACCACTGGTTTAGCCTGTACGCATTTTAGTGACGGATTATCAAAACGGATTATCTCTGTTAATAGTGAGCTTTCTAGCAGTCTCCGACACTGACATGCAAATGAGCTCTTCAACAATGAAATGAGCCCACTGGTGAATTCTTAAAAAATGCTGAGCCATTTTCTAAAAGTGGCGTCGGCTTTTGGCAACAAAAATAAGTGACTGGTCAGTGTCAGAGCCTCAGGCACCTCCCCGGTGCATCCCAAGATGCACCGGGGGGGAAGGCCCATTTTGGACGACGCAGGCCAGCTGGGAGGAGGGAGTCCGCATCCCTCCGGGCATCTATTTTTAGGTAAGGTGGAAGGGGGCGTTGAAGGCAATCTTTGGTAGGGAGAGCGGACATCTCTCCTGCTGCAAGGGGGGGGTGTGCGCAGCTGGGATTTCAGGGCAGCAGGAGAGAGTGGACATCTCTCTTGCTGCAGGGGTGTGGGGGTGTGATGGACGGCCAGGATTTCAGGGCAGCGGGAATGTGTGGGCCTCTCTCCCACTGCAGGAATGTGTGTGTGGCGTGCAGCTGGGATTTCAGGGCAACGGGAGATTATGGGCATCTGTCCTGCTACGGGGGGGGGGGGTGTGCATGGCCGGGATTTCAGGGCAGCGGGAGAACATCTCTCCCGCTATTATGTTTTTGGTTTTCATTTCTTGATGCATTTTTTTCTGCGCATGTGCCCATTGCTATCACCAGCGATGGGCAGATGCAAATTTAGCGAATCTTCACTATTGTCTGCGACCTCATTTGATTGCGCGATTTTTAAAGAATGTCTCGCTTTTTTTTGATTTGCTATCAAAATGGCTGCGTTAGCAGACCGTCGCTTTTTAATGCGGGTTTTTGAGAATCCTTGCCTAAGTACTCTACTCCTTCACCCCCCAAAAAAAAAACTAGCAAACATAAGCCACAAATTAAGACTTTATGCTAGGATGGAGGGGGGGAGGAGTATAAGAGAAACTGGGTAAAGACTTGGGGGGAGGAGGGGGTAATGAGCAAGCAGGAGATTGGTGAGAATCCTTGCCATTGTGAAGTTGTGAAACAAAGAGACAATTGTCTCTTTGCATCACCTATCAAGGCAGTACTATTACATGGCATGCTTTGGGAAAGGAGACCACTGGCTTCTGTCAGTGATTTGCAGAGAAGAGTTTTGTGGTAAACATAGATCTTGCGTACATGCCCAGGCAAACCAGAAAATGAAGCATACAATTGTCACCCTTCTAAGCTTTTAATAGCATTTCTGTCTCTGTCTATGTAATCTGTCATTGTTTTTTTATTTTTTGTATACTCCCACATCGCCTAGAATCCATGATAGGCAATTAATCAAATCTATATATATAAAATTGGATGTATCTGTGTGAATGTATGTACGTTCCGGTATAACTCTGAAGCGCATGGACAGATTTCAACCAAATTTGGTATACATATGACTTACTATCTGGGAAAAAATGCTGTGGAGGTGGGAGGGGATGACATGTAAAAATATTTTTAAAATACAGATATTAGTGTCTAACCCATAGTTTTCGAGCTTACTGAGATGAATAATGACACTCCTGATGCAGTTTAAGTCCAAGTTCAGCCCCATACAGAGGGCCATTGAACATAAGAATAGCCGCTGCTGGGTCAGACCAGTGGTCCATCGTGCCCAGCAGTCCGCCCACGCAGCGGCCCCTAGGTCAAAGGGTCAAAGACCAGTGCTCTAAATGAGTCCAGCCTCACTTGCATACTTTCCAGTTTAGCAGGAACTTGTCCAACTTTGTCTTGAATCCCTGGAGGGTGTTTTCCCCTATAACAGACTCCGGAAGAGCGTTCCAGTTTTCTACCACTCTCTGGATGAAGAAGACCTTCCTTACGTTTGTACGGAATCTATTCCCTTTCAACTTTAGAGAGTGCCCTCTTGTTCTCTGTACCATGGAGAGTGTGAACAGTCTGTCTTTATCTGCTATGTCTATTCCCTTCAGTATTTTGAATGTTTCTATCATGTCCCCTCTCAGTCTCCTCTTTTCGAGGGAGAAGAGGCCCAGTTTCTCCAATCTCTCACTGTACGGCAACTCTTCCAACCCCTTAACCATTTTAGTCGCTCTTCTCTGGACCCTTTCGAGTAGGACCGTGTCCTTCTTCATGTACGGCAACCAGTGCTGGACGCAATACTCCAGGTGAGGGTGCACCATGGCCCGGTACAGCGGCATAATAACCTTCTCCGATCTGTTCATGATCTCCTTTTTAATCATCCCTAGCATTCTGTTGGCCCTTTTCGCCGCCGCCTCACATTGTGCAGACGGCTTCATCGACTTATCGATCAGAACTCCCAAGTCTCTGTCCTGGGAGGTGTCTCCAAGTAACGCCCCAGACATCCTGTATTCGTGCATGAGATTTTTGTTACCGACAATTCTGTGCGCGCTAAAACCGCTATCACAGCTTAGTAAAAGGAACCCTAGGCCTTAATCCCCTCCCCCCAATCAGGTCAGTGCATGTCCTACTTAATTGGACTCTCTGCGGCGCACGCCTTGCATTACAGCACTCCTGCACACTTCACTACCCAGCTGTATCTTTAATTTTAAAACTGCTGTCTACCTGTTTTATTGTTTTACTAGTTTTATCTGTTTTATCTGTACTTACTGTTTTTATTTTTTAGCCAAACTTGTTTGCCTCTCCTCTGCCGCCGCGAAGCGGCAGCCCGCCAGACTCCTCCCCCAATCAGGTCAGCGCATGTCCTACTTAATTGGACTCTCTGCGGCACACGCCGCAGAGGCGCGCGCAAAAGGAGCAGGACCTGCTCCTTAGTTCGCTCCTTCGTGCGCTACCCGAGAGCGCCCTTACAGCACAACCTGTTGATCATTTTTCAGCCCTATTAAGTTACAAATCCGTACATATTGCCTACCTAATACTTTATATTTTAATATTTCTTTTTCATTTCCAATATATTGTTAGTAAGGGTGACTTTACTATGGTTCCCATATACAAGAATATTCCAGTGCATTGGGGTCATAGACCTTCTTCATATAGACCCCCTAGAAATCTTCCAAATACATTATTGACTATCCCTACTCCAACTTTACTACCAAGCGAATCAATATTAAAAACGTCTGTACCAGTCCATACACATTCTGCATCTAATCACTTTACTCTAAAACTAGGATTAATTAATTCAAGATCTCTTAAAAGCAAACATCACCTTTTAAAGGACGCTATTCTTCAACAAAATCTACACATCCTCTGTATTACGGAAACCTGGCTCTCAGAAGGTGAGGAAGCTTACCTCTCTTTTTGCTGTCCTCCTAACTATGATTATTATTGGAACCACCGCCACAATCGTAAAGGTGGTGGCTTAGCTATTATCTTTCACAAGAACTTAATAAAGATACACGATCAATCCACCAATAATTCCGTTATTGAGTATCTTCAAGCCAAAATTAATTTAAATCATAAAATTGATCTTCTTCTACTCTATATCCCTCCCCCTATAGACCATATAAAGTTAACTTCTCTTCATAATTTAATTTTTGACTTTTGTTCAGCTTCTAACTATCCTGTAATATTGGGGGACTTTAACATCCATTTTGACAATCCTACTAATTCAAACACCTTAGATACACTAAACTTCCTCAAAGCATTGGATCTGCAAACTGTGATCCACGAACCAACACATTCGGCTCAACACATTCTTGACATGATCCTTACATCTAAATCTCAAAATATCTCTCATTCAGTTCCAAATATCTCTCCCGTACCTTGGTCCGACCATCATTTTATTTCACTTAACCTCTATCTTGCAGAACCATTTCCTTCAAACCATTTCTCTGAAATCAAAAAGATCTCATTTAGAGACTTTTCCAAACTTGAAACCTCTGACATCACACCTTTCTTCTATACCTCTACTACTTTTCCCAACTTTAACTCTATTGAGGAACAACTTCAATTCTGGAATTCCTCCCTTGAATCTATTGTGAATACTAAAATACCTTTGATCTCAAAAACTGTCTCTGCTCGTAAACTAAGAAATCTTTGGTACTCCGAAGAACTATCTCTGTTAAAAACACAACTTCGCTCTTTAGAAAGGAAATGGCGATCTTCCAAAACCCCATCTAACCTTCAACATTTTAGGGAAAAGGCTTCTTTTTATAAAAATAAAATCACTCAGGCAAAAAAAACATACTATGCAAATAAAATTCAAAAAGCAAAAAATTTGTCTGCCCTATTCACTATTCTAAAATCCATTAACCCAGAGAAAAAAAACTAATACTACTAACCAAAAATCAACTTTAAAAGCACAGGAACTGGCAGACTACTTCTGCCAAAAGATTGCCACCATCAGACAAAACTTTGTTGGTAATAAGACAAATAAGCTTTCAGCCGAGGATACAACTAACTACATACCCACAGCTAAATGCATTAATTTTAAAACACCATCTTTAGGGGACATAGAAGGCTACCTTAAATCAATTAATCTAAAGGGCTCTCGACTAGAAATCATCCCCCCATTTTATCTAAAAAAAATTTTTGTTTGCTTCGGCCCTTTCATCCTTTCTCTTATTCAAAATAGTCTGCTTACTGCAACCGTTCCCATTCTTTGGAAAACCTCAATTGTCACACCAGTATTAAAAAACTTTAAAGTAAGTCAGGACGATACTTCTAATTACCGCCCAATTTCCAATCTACCTTTTCTAATGAAACTAACTGAAAAACTAGTTTTTGAACAACTTTCAGATTTTATCGAATCCTCGAACGCCCTCCACCCAAATCAAACTGGTTTTCGAAAACACCACAACACAGAATATTCGATGATTGGTCTTATAACAAATGTCCATTACTACTTAGACCATCATAAATCCGTTGCCCTTTTTTCGTTAGATTTATCTGCAGCGTTCGATACCATTGACCACGAACTTTTATTGAATCGGTTGGAATCCTTAGGTATAGGTGGTCAAGTTCTGAAATGGCTAACCTCTTTTCTATCAGACCGTTCCTCCAGAGTCAGATTCAATGATGACTATTCTTCATATTATTCTTCTACCTATGGGATACCACAAGGGTCTATTCTGTCACCTCTCTTATTTAACATTTTTCTATCTCCTCTCCTCACTATTTCACAATCACTGGGTTTTACATCTTTCTCTTATGCAGATGATATTCAACTCCTGCATCCTTTCGACCCGGAAAATGATGAAGAAATAACAGCCATCAATAAAAAATTGGACTTGATAAAAGACTGGTTAAGTTGTAATAAATTGGCATTAAACATTCAAAAATCCAAAACCATGTTTTTCACCTGGAAAGGAAACTTAATGCCAATATCACCATTCATCCTAGATAATACCCCTCTAGAGACTGTACCTATGCTGAAAATTCTCGGAGTAGTGGTTGATGTAGACTTATCATTTCATAATCACATCAGTCAAATTGTTAAATCTTGTTTCCATAAATTACGTCTTATTCGCTCAATCTCTACATTTCTAGATCCTAAATCTGTCAATATATTAATTCATTCTTTGATCATATCTAAAATCGATTACTGTAACTCTCTTCTAATCAATATAACACAGAAAGAAAAAAGACGGCTTCAGATAATTCAAAATACGGCAATAAAACTTATTCATAAAGGGAAAAAATATGACCATGTCACACCATTAATGATTAAATCACACTGGCTTAATTTTAAGATTCTATTTTTAGTATTTAAAGTACTAATCTTTAATGAATCACAATTTATGACAAGAATGATCATTCCATACAATGCCCCACGTTCTCTACGATCATCTTCTTCAAACTTACTAACAATTCCCTCTCTGAAAATCGTTGGCACAAGAAGAAATAATATGTTTTCTGTTATGGCTCCTAAATTGTGGAACTCACTGCCAAATTATATTCGAAATGAAAAAGATCTTTCATCTTTTAAAAAATTATTAAAAACTTTTTTGTTTCAAGACGCCTTTGATGTGTAATACGGCCTATCTTGGACCCCTCACATCTTGCTACGAATATCAAACTCATTAACCCCCTTCCCTCCCTATTGTTTTTTTCCTTTTATGTAATTTCCAATAGAGAATGAAGTTGTAACTTTTCCCTCCTTTCCTTCTTCAATCATGTCTGTCTTTAATATGATTGCAAAAATGTTAACTGATTTATTTAGTTTGTATGGTGTTTAGTTTGTCCAATTGTATGTGAGACCACTATCTAGTGGGTTTTTTTAATTGTACATCGCTTAGAAAATTTGTATAAGCGATTCATCAAATGGTAATACAACTTGAAACTACATTAGACAGAGTATGAGCCCACCAGCACAGATAGGAAAAAATGCTTTGAGTACCTGAATGATTTTAATGGGCTATAAGTGTTTTATAAATACTAATATATATATATATATATATATATAAAATATTCCAAATATAAATTATATTTCTCTCTTTAGCAATTCACTGGCCTGTTTACTGACATTTTATCATCCTTTTCTTAATGTCTTTCAATCAGCCTCTGCGTAATGTTTTTCTATTTTATTTTATGTCCCCAGACTCTGATTCTCAACTACTTCCTTGCCACTCGTGCTTCATTTCATCTGTGCTTGAGCCATAGGTAAACACTCTGTAAACGGGATGATGAAAATGCCTGCTTTAAGATCACCAAGTAGTCACAGAGATCAATTATTATAAAATACACAAGTACATGCACACAGTTACATGTGTATGTATTGGTGTTTGTAGGCTACCAGGTACCTGTAAAGGCAACCTTTTGGACTTCTCATATAGATGTCTTGATATAATATTAGGTAGTATAATGAGGGTAACTGCTCAGCTAACTTGTGCATCTGTGTGAAAGTTAATTAAAGCTTCTGCACAGAGCTTTTAACTGCTCCAAGGCAGGAGTAACTGGGGGTATATGTGCTGGTTGAAATCAGTGCCTGTGTTCTATCAAATACATGCACAATAGAAACAGGACACCAGATAAAGGCCAAATGGCCAATCCAGTCTGCCTATCTGTAACATCCACTATCTCCTCCTCTCCCTAAGAGATCCCCTATGTGCCTGATTTTGCTCCCTCTCCCTTTCTTCCCCGAGAATGACTATACACATGGGGGTTAATTTTATAAAGAGGATGTCTATGTCCAAGTAGCAAAAGGGTGCCTATTTTGGATTCATAATTTCAGAACAATTTATAAGCAAGCAACAAACTTGCAACTGGAAACAGGCACTTCTAACCTTCAATACAAAACCAAAGCAGAAAGCTATATTACCAAATAATAATTTGGGTTGAACCTTTAGTTGCCCACAAATCTGGGGGAGAACCATACCACGTAATTGAAAAAGACAGTAAAGATAAAAGACACAGGAAAAGGCAGCTGACAGAACAAACTGCATTCTTATCATCAAGGACATCCCTTAATTGTTTAGGGTAGAAAAACATTGCGACATTTGCAATGGCACTTGGAAGAAGATTCAGCACCCAAATTAAGAACTTCCTGCCACATTTGCAGAAACTGCCCAGTAGTCAAGAAATATCCAGCAGGGCTGCTCAAAAACAAAGTTTCATTATAGCTCTTATTTGACCCAAACACAAATACAAGTGGTGCCTCACACAACGAACTTAATTCGTTCCAGGAGCAAGTTTGTTATGCGAAAAGTTCGTTGTGTGAAACGCGTTTTCCCATAAGAATACATGTAAAACAAAATAATTCGTTCTGCAGCCCTACATTTCCCTCCCTCCACCTCACCTTATATGCAGAGTTTGCCAGCTTTCTTTTTCACCCAGCCGCACGCTTTCAAAAAGCTGTGCACGCGCAGCTGCTGGAGTTGATCAATGTTCTCCTCTCCTGCAACTTCCGGTTTCCGGTTGCGTCAGAGGAGAAGATTGAACAACAGAGCATGCGCGCATGTGCTGCTCTTTGAAAGTGTGTGGCTGGCCGAAAAAGAAAGCCGGAAAACTCGGCATCTAAGGTAAGGTGGAGGGAGATGATGGAACACTGCATTCAGACAGGAGGGTGCTGCTGTTCCCGGCTCACATTAGGAAGCGGCGAGAGTAGTTCCGCCCCCCCCCCCCCGGGCCCCTCGGGCGACTTCGTTGTGTGAAACGAAGTTCGTTATAGGGAGCAAGACAAAAAGTTTGTTATGCGCAGCGTTCGCTGTGCGAGGCGTCCGTTATGCGAGGCACCACTGTACTAGATTAACTTCACCTATCCGATCCGTGGACGAGTCTTCCCGGGCGACCGATTCACTACATCTCCTCATGCAAATTAATGCGATCAGAGGCACGCCCCACAGCGATCCCAGAGCAATCCTGATGCATGCGCAGACCATCTTCTTTGCCTGTAGATGGTCTGCGCGTGCGTTTTATTCTATGCACAAGCGAGGAATGAAGGAAGGGAGGTTGGGGCTGTGACCTATTTGGACTGGTACAGTCCATGGATTTGGTGATGAACCATCGCTCAAGACTCTGCCCGATACTAGACCCAGACCCTCCAGAGATTCTGGACACTTTAATTTTCGTAGCTCATATGCAAATGTCACATTGCAGAAATTTTCCCAGAGTTCCCGACGATGATACACTGACTACAGGCATTCCCAGCCTTTCACCACCCGTTCAGCGCACTCTGCCAGAAAGGCTCAATGACACCAGGCCGACGGATGCCCCTCTACAAATAGGGGGCCGGCTCTCAGCATTTCTTCCCGCCTGGATGCTGATTATGTCGGACCAGTGCATCTTGGACATTATTCAGTCGGGTTACAAGCTGGAATTTGCTCGACCTCTGCCAAATTAGTTTGTAGACTTTCCTTGAGGTCGCCTGGGCAAAGTGCTCAGGGTGAAAGTCACCATTCAGCGCTTGCTGGATATTCAAGCTATAGAGCCAGTACCGCCTGACCTCTCATGTTCAAACAGATACTCCATTTACTTTATCGTGCCAAAGAAAGGCTCAGAAAATTGGCGGCCTATTCTGGATCTTCAGCACATGAATGCGGCTCTCAAGATTTCTCGATAACGAATGGAGACCGTGTGTTCGGTCATTGCAGCAGTGGCCCCAGGAGAGTTTCTTGCCTCTCTGGATCTAACAGAGGCATACTTGCACATTCCTATTTTCGCAGCCCACCGCAAATTTTTGCGGTTTCATGTTCTGGAATAGCATTACCAGTTCTTCGCATTGCCCTTTGAGCTAGCAACAGCACCCCGGACCTTCACCAAGGTGATGGTGGTAGTGGTGGCTTAGCTGCGAAAGATGGGTCTCCAAGTTCACCCTTACTTGCACAACTGGCTGATCAGAGCTCCCTCATTGGCCGAGAGACGACACAAGGTAGAGCGTGCTCCAGGTGCTGGAAGACCTGGGCTGGATTCTCAACTTCAAGAAGAGCCATCTGATGCCCATACAATTGCTGGAATATCTGGGAGTAGAGAATGACACGGGGACAAATTTTTACCCATCCCCACGGGAACTCATTTTCCCAATCACGCAAGTTCTTTTTCTGTCCCTGCCCCATTCCTGCAAGCTCCATCTTCATCTGCACAAGCCTCAAACACTTTAAAATCCTTTCCTCAATATTTCAGAGGCAGGGGTTTCCCTTTGGACGGATTCTTCCTTCCTGCCAAAGGTAGTTTTGGCTTTCCATGTCAATCAGGAAGTGTGTTTGCTTGCCTTTCAACCGACAGGTTCCAAGACACCGGACTGCCTGTTGAAGAAACTGGATGTAAGTTATTTGGAGGTCACCATCGAATTTTGTCTCTCCGACCATTTGTTTGGGCTGACTCATTCAGTTAAGCGGGGCTCTCCTGCTTCCAAGGCCACTATTTCCAGATGGATCCATAGGGCCATTTCGTCAGCCTATATTCTTTCAGGGAAACAGTCTCCTGTTTCCATTAAGACGCATTCTACCATAACTGTGGCTTCTTCGTGGGCCAAAGCTAGATCCGTCTCTCCTGAGGAGATCTGCAGAGTGGCAATGTGGTCTTCTCTGCACATGTGCCAAGTTTTACAGATTGGATGTGGCGGCAAGACAGGACTCTGCCTCTGGGACCTCGATTTTAAGGATGGGCACAGCAAACCCACCCTAGCTTTTTGGGGGACTGCTTTTGTACGCCCCAAGTGTCTAGAACAGACATGGGCAATTCCAGACCTCGAGGGCCGGAATCCAATCAGATTTTCAGGATTTCCCCAGTGAATATGCATTGAAAGCAGTGCATGCAAATAGATCTCATGCATATTCACTGGGGAAATCCTGAAAACCCGATTGGATTCCGGCCCTCGAGGACCGGAGCTGCCCATGTCTGGTCTAGAATGTCTCACCTATTGCACTGGAAAAAGAGATTATGTACTTACCCTAATAAGCTCTTTTCCAGCAGATAGGTGAGACATTCTAGACTCCCGCCCTGCATTCCTGCGCCTGTTACAGTTTTCAGTCTGTTTATGCTTCTCCAAGCTGATTCTTGGATGCCTGTCAGCCCTTGGGGGCTGGGAAGACTTTCTATATATATTTCACTTTATTTGGGGAGTAGTTTCTGAGCTCTTTTGAAGCCAGTGTTGACAGTTAACAGTACTGTTTAGTTACTTTTGAGCATAACAATTTGTTTAAGCCTGTTGCTACAGGTGCCTCTACCTCACGTGTATTGGGTGGCTGTACATGCTTGACGTATACAGCCCAGTGACGTATAAGATAGGCAGAGTGAAAAATCCGGAGTGGAGTCCTTCTGCAGCAGCATGTGGCTATAAGGAAATAACCGTACTGTCTAGAACAGGGGTGCCCACACTTTTTTGGCTTGCGAGCTACTTTTAAAATGACCAAGTCAAAATCATCTACCAACAATAAAATTTTTTAAAACACAAAGCACACTGTATGCAGAGAAAATGTTAATTATCATTTATATTCAGGGTTTTTTTTTCAAAGAGGTCAAGGCAGATGAGTTTAAAATATGCAATATCACCTCAGTAACAACTATACAAAAAAAGACAAATATACCCCCACCCCTTTAACTAAACCACGATAGTGGTTTTTAGCGCAGGGAGCTGCGCTGAATGCCCCGCGCTGCTCCTGATGCTCATAGGCTCCCTGCGCTAAAAACTGCTATTGCTGTTTAGTAAAAGGGGGCCATAGTGCAAAATATAGACAGCAGATATAAATTCTCAAAACGGACATATTTTTATCACTAAATTGAAAATAAAATAATTTTTCCTACCTTTGTTGTCTGGTGATTTCATGAGTCTCTGGTTGCACTTCCTTGTGACTGTGCATCCAATATTTCTTCCCTTCTTTATGCCTCCTGTATGCTTCCTCTCCTCCAGACCTCATTCCATTCCCCAACCAACATCTCTGTCCCTCCATGAGTCCAATTTTTTTCTTCCTCTATCCCTGCCTGCCCCCCTGCCACCTGATACACTCCATTCCCTCCCCCAACTTTTTTTTCCTCTCTCCCTGCTCCCACTCCCCTTCTTTCTTTTTCTCTCCCTGCCCCCTTCTTTCTTTCTCTCTCCCTGCCCCCCAAGCCACCACCACCAATTTCTCCCTGCTTCCCCGATGCCACAAAAGCCAGGCCTTCCCAAACCCTGTCAATTCTGACGCCGGAGAGGAAGTTCTGGGCCAGCCAGGCAGCGATTGGCTGGCCCAGAACTTCCTCCCCGATGTCAGAATTAGCATGGGGGGGAGGCTTGTGGGCCCAGTGCTTGTAGAGTGGCTGCATGCACCTGGCTTTTGCAGCGTCAGGGAAACAGGGAGAACGCAAAAGTAGTGCGAGTCTTATCGCGGAGCCCGGGATGGGCTTCACAATCGACTTGCGTTTCCCTTGTGATCTACTGGTCGATTGTGATTGACCTTTTGGGCACCTCTAGAATGTCTCACCTATCTCTTTTTATGATTAAATTTGTTTTTTGTGTCATTTATCGTTATTATATAGCTTTATTGTACTTTGCACAGAACTGGTGGATTTAGCGGGTTATAAATCTAATAAATAAATAAATAGTGCGAGTCTCAGAACCAGCACCACTAACCAGGAAAAGCCTGACTGAAGAAAAACATCTTCAAAGCAGTTCTGAACCTACAAAGTACAGGTTCTTCTCTTAATTCACATGGGAAGGAGTTCCATAGACAAGAGGCTAAAAACCTAAAAGGCAGATGTCCAAGTTGACTCTAAATGGGCCTGGCTCAAAAGCACGTGGAAGCCAACACATTCATTTACACCTACCCCAAAGCTGTTGTAAATGTGTGCATGCACCTGCGTATCTTATAAACTTTGTATGTGTACTGTAGCTCACCCTCTGTCTAAATGACACTTTCAGACGTGCGCGATTTTATAAAAAGCATTTTCAGTATATAAAGCTGGTTTTACAAGCAATTATGACACCCTTCCAAACTATCTGGCCAAATGCTTGAAAATATATAGTGTTCCTCCGTGAATTCGCAGTTCGTGGACTCAATCATTCATGGTTTGGTCCGACCGCTTCTTCCTGTAGTAAAGTCGGGTTACACCAATCAGGAGCTGCGTGTCAAACCAGCTCCTGATTGGTGTAGCCAGACTTTACTACAGGAAGAGGCGGTCGGAGCAAACCGCAAGTGATTTTCTTCACCCGCCGGCACTCCAGCTGCCCTCTCCTGCCTCCCCTGCCTTTAGACAGGCAAAAAACCGCATTTGCGTTTGTTTTTTTGTTTTTTTTAATTTGTGGAGGTTCCTGGAACGGAACCCCTGCGAATTTCGGGGGAGTACTGTAAACCTAATAAAAGTTTTGAGATTAGAAAATAAGATGCTGTTAGATTCAAGAAGATAAGAGACGAAATTAAGTTCGCCTCCACTAGAAAGTGTCTTGTTTTTCAATTGTGGGTCTGGTGCTCAGGGCTGTGGAGTCGGAGTCGAGGAGTCGGAGGAAATTTCGGGTACCTGGAGTCGGAATCAAAAGTACAAAAAACTGAGGAGTCGGAGTCGGAACATTTATCTACCGACTCCATTTTTGAACTTGGCATACCAATCACGAGCGATTCTTTCAGCTATAGCACCCACTATATACACAGCACAAATGTTGCGAGCAGCTTCTGCGGCCTTAAAACCTTGATTAAAAGCAAAAAGAAGGTGGTGTCGAAAATGCTCATTTCTCTCAACTTGACATTCCATTTTAACGATCTGAAAATTAACCAGTGCTTTGGAGTCGAGGAGTCGGAGGAAATTTCGGGTACCTGGAGTCGGAGTCGGAGTCTGAAGTACAAAAAACTGAGGAGTCGGAACATTTATCTACCGACTCCACAGCCCTGCCGGTGCTTTCGAATGGTCTGTTCGGAGCAATACGTGTTTGTAGCAATGTACTGCCATTTCGAAAATCACTTAAGGCTCATTTTTTCGTCTTAGCTTTTAGCTGTCCCTCTGACATCCCATAAAATGTTTGAGAATGACTACAATTTTTTATCGAACAATGTAAACAAAGCTGACTGATGTTTGTAATGTATTGGAAAATGTATGGTAAAATTTGACCTCTACTGTGCATGTTTACTTGTAAGCCGCTTAGGAGATAAGCAAATAGTAAGTTCTTTAAATAAATAAATACTATATTGCAGTAAAGGAGGCTCTGTGTGTTCCCTCTCTCTCTTTTTCTTGGGCTCATCTCCCTGTCTTGCACTAATGTTTCCCACGCTTCTCTCTCCTGGTCTCTGGGGTACCTACATGTTCCTTTAGCTGCAAAATCTCAGCTCTTAGTTTCCGCTCAGTGTCCTCCTTATCATCCTTCAACCTCTGGTTCTGCTGATGCAGCTCAATTAGCTGCTTCTCCAACAGGCTCTGGTCCGGTGATTCACTGACCTAAGGGGGACATGGAAGGGGAAAGAATGCTTATGAATAAGAAGCAGAAATGAACAGAAAAACTTCTAGAACAAGGGCAACATATTTTTGTCCATTTCAAAAGTATCGCACTTGTCAAGATCAAGTTCGGTCTCTCAAGGTGGGAAGCAAGCAATTTTTACACAGCAATTTAAGGTCCACCTATGGTGAGAGGAAGTTTATGACCTTTCAGTCATAAAGCAATATGAAAGTAAAACAGATCATAAAATGATGAATGCTTAAGTTTAGTCCTTAATTCTTTTTGCATTTGGATTCTGGGGGTGGGCCGTGGCAGGAGGTCTCCAGGGCTGGACTGTAGGTATGATTGGTTGTGGATGACTCTGTGAATGGGTGTGGAATTATTTTTTTTTCTTCTCTTGTTGCCTTCGAGTGTTCATATATTGGACGTACAGGTATGGGGGGTTTAAGAAACCAACTCCCTTGCTTGTTCTGTACCTTTTGTACTGACTAGGTTTCCTATGTTTGTGACCTTGATTTGGGGGAGGGGAGGGACTTTTGACCTTAGGAAGTGGTTGTTTTGTTTGGGTGAGGTTGTGAAGAGTTCTTGTTCAAGGACACACATTGTTCATTTGTGTACTACCTATGGCTTTGTTTCTAATTTCCTTTATTTCAATAAAAAAAAGATTTCACATAAAATTATGAATGCATTAGTCTGAAACATCGCCTCCTTTCTCACTACTAAAAGAATGATGGATGTCTAAAACTTATTTATTTTTACATGGGCAAAGAGGATGGGACTTGATATACCACCTTTTCTGTAGTTACAATCAAAGCGGTTTACATATATAACTGGGCTTTTAACTTGGATTTTAACACGGCCAGAGACGGAGCCCGCCGTCAGGATTCAGGCAGTTTGTTCCAAGCAAATGGCACAGCAAGACAGAAAGGATGGAGTCTGGAGTTGGCAGAGAAAGACAAGGGCACAGATAGGAGGGACTTACCAGTTGAGCATAGCTCGCAGGGGAAACATAGGGGGAGAGAAGTGAAGAGAGATAATGAGGGGCAGCTGAGTGAATGAATTTGTAGGACAGTAAGAGGAGTTTGAACTGTATTTGGAAACAGATGGGAAGCCAATAAAGAGAGTTTAGTAGAGGGGTAACATGAGTATAGCGGCTCTCACGGAATATGAGTCGTGCAGCCGAATTCTAGATGCACTGAAGGGAAGAAAGATGGCTGAGCAGAACACCTAAGAGTGTCAAATAGTAATATCAGCTCGGCCAGGAATCATGAGGTTTACAATAGACGTCTGCATGGGAACGGGGATCGTGGGAATCTCGCGGGTCCCATAGGGTTCTCGCGGGAATCCCACCCCTAACCCACAGGACTCCCACAGGGACCCCCTCTGGCTCACGGGACTCCCACGGGGACCCCCCTCTAGCTAACAGGACTCCCACGGGGATGGAAGGCTTTGGAAGCAGGGTTCGTCCATATAATATAATGGACACGTCAGCCTTAGTAAAAGAGGGGGTTTGTAAGTTAATTACCTAAACAGGAAACAAAAAAAGGGTTCCACCAAAGAGATTCCACAAGGAAAACAGCAGCGCAAACACAAAAGAAACTGTGGAATTGATGATCCTGTCAGAAGTAATTGCTGCTTTTTATGGGGACGGGCGGGGATGGAAGTAATTCCTTGCGGGGACGGGTGGGGACAGAGAGGATCCTGACAGGGACGGGTGGGGACGGAGAGGATCCTGACGGGGACGGAGAGGATCCTGACGGGGACGGACGGGGACGGAGAGGATCCTGACGGGGACGGAGAGGATCCTGATGGGGACGGTTGGGGACGGAGACGATCCTGGCAGGGACAGAGAGGATCCTGACGGGGACGGGTGGGGACGGAGAGGATTCTGGCGGGGACGGACGGGTCAGAGAGGATCCTGACGGGGACGGAGAGGATCCTGACGGGGATGGGTGGGGACGGAGAGGATCCGGGCGGGGACGGACGGGTCAGAGAGGATCCTGACGGGGACGGGTGGGGATGGAGACGATCCTGGCGGGAATGGGTGGGGATGGAGAGGATCCTGGCGGGACGGACGGGGACGGAGATGATCCTGACGGGGACGGGTGGGGATGGAGACGATCCTGGCGGGGACGGGTGGGGACGGAGAGGATCCTGGCGGGATGGACGGACAGGATCCTGGTGGGGACGGAGAAGATCCTGGCGGGGACGGACGGGGATGGAGAGGATCCTGACGGGGACGGGTGGGGACGGAGAGGATCCTGACGGGGATGGGTGGGGACGGAGAGGATCCTGGCGGGGATGGGTGGGGACGGACGGGGATGGGTGGGATTTCTGTCCCCGTGCAACTCTCTAGTTTGCAACCAGCACACATTACTACATATCCGAAGAGCTTAGGTGTGTGCACAATGTTATCAAGCTGGGAGATCACTCACAGTAGAATTCTAAAATAACTTCACAATAGAACTTGGAATTCTAAAGCCCAATATTGTTTCACACATTTCTTCATGCCTCTGTAATCCAATTATCCACAAATCTAACAGCTTCTTCACCCTGCTCTACCATTTGTCAGATGGAGACTTACGTCTCTTCCTTACCTGTCCGGTAACTGCACTAGTTCCATCCTCAAAGATGATATTTCCATTGTCTCCATCGGGATCCATCAACACAAGGGTATGGTGTGTTGTAAGGGAGGAGGAAGAGGCAGCGGTGGCAGAAGAAGAAGTTATACACATATTCTCCTCACCTTCAACAGTGATCCCACTGGTTAAACTGCTGTCCTTTGAAAAGAAAAACAACGTGAAAAGTGTTGGCAAAGAGAGACCACGACAACAGGGAATGCCGCCACGCCAAGGATAGAGCGCTCTGCGGGACTGAGAATGAAAGGACGGCAGCAAGGCTGGAACACGAGAGAGCACTGCGCATCGCCGGCAGAGGCATTCAAAACTCTCAATACTGGAGCAGAAGACACTACAGCGGATCCGTATTCAGGACATGCTCACTACTACGGGGCTTAGGGTGGGAATAAGAATGAACACCGCAGGGTGAAAGTGCAGGCCACTGCCAAGACTCGGGCCCTCTTTCACTAAGGTGCGCTAACCACTAACACGTGTATGTTAGTATATATCACTTCAAACTTTTATCTTATTTAAAGTTTGTCCTTTGTTTTTACAAATTTGTACACTGATTGGGCGAAATAAGAAATTTTAAATAGCGCACACTAATTTGATTAGTAAAAGAGGGGGAGTAAGTGTGATCTGCCTTCCAAGCCAATGAATCTATGGTTTTGTCCCCTATCCACTGTGCCATCATTCCTGGACAGACCCTGCTTCTTCCTCACTGCAAGAGAATTTAGTTTCTTTTTTTTTTTTTTTTTTTTTTAAATCTTTATTCATTTTCAAATCAAACAACAAGTGCACAAAAATATATCATACAAGTAATTCCAATAAAGCATTATAATATCTAACACATAAGATCTAATAGTGTAAAAAAAAAAAACCAAAACCACCCTTCATCACATTTTCAACTAAAATGGAGTGTACTATATTATATAACATATGATAACATATCTTATTAACTTACACTCCATATCCACCCTCCCCCTTGAGTGTGCTAAATAGATCTAAAAAAGAAAAGAAAAGAATTGATGTCTATTCATCACAATACTTTGCCAATTTAGAATTTAGTTTCTATTGTACATTTAACATTAAGGCTTCTTTCACTCTTCAATAATCTTGCAATGAAGACCAAATATTCCAAGGAATTTATATGTTTAGTGCTAAACCTCTTATGGTGAAATTTGTTCTTACCTGCTAATTTCTTTTCCTTGAGTCCTGCTAGACCAGTCCAGATGAGTAGTTTATGTTCCTCAACCAGCAGATGGAGGCAGAGAATAATGACATTTCACATTCTAAAGTCACCTCAGAGGTCAGGAGTGAAGTTGGAGGAGTAAGGGAGGGTACCCAGCACGGCCAGGTATCACCCAAGCTAGGGGATGAGGAACCCAGAACTTCTGGGTGTCATCTAAGCTCAATGAGAAAATTCAGACTATAACCTGAACAAAGATGTCCACCCTAACCCCCTGCTTAACTGCCACCTGAAATTAACCAGGCCAGGAGCTACCAGACAAGCACCAAAAAGGAGCTGTACAATTCATCCACCATCCGCTTGGAGACAGAGAAATTACTGGACATTCCAGGCTGCACGATACCCCTAAAGGGCAATGCTCTTGGGACTATTTTTTTCTCTGTCTTCATCCATTGATAAGATAGACATAACCCATTCGTTCTGGACTGGTCTGCCATAGACGTAATAGAAACACTGATACCCTGAACTTCCACAAGAGAATCCCTTAGTTTCTGAGGGAACAAAGTGTTGGCTATGAAGAATGGGGACTGCCCCCCCCCCAACCCAGCCCCCAAATCCTTTTGACCTTCAAACAAAAGCACAAGGGGCTTTCAGTCACAAGCTCCTCACTGAAGCAAGGAGAAGCTATATGACTACCATTTTTCTACACAGGCACAGAGCAAACATAGTAAATGACGGCAGATAAAGACCCGAATGGTCCATCCAGTCTGCCCAACTGTACATGCTCTATAAATTAATTATTTAATTTAAATGATCCTTTTTCTTAGATATTTCTGGGCCACAAACCCAGAGCCCTACCCAATACTATGCTTAGGTTCCATCTCCTGGAATCTCCGTCAAAGCTCACTCCAGCCCATTTTAAACCATCCCAGCCGTCAAAGCCCTCCCCAGCTCATCCACAACTGGATAGCCATAAACGGGACACAGACATTGCAAGTCTGCCACCACAGAGGCCAACTCTGCTGCTACTCTGTTAGCAGAAAGGCTCCATATCTGACCACAGTCTATGTGGTGGTAATCCTAATTAGAAAATGACACGGTGGCAGTTACCCGCAGCTAGCCGCAGGTAACCTGTCGAAAAAGTGGGGGGGGGGAAGTGCTCACTGCGGGTACGGGGGCAAGGCCATCCACCACCCCATGGAGCGGTGAATGGGGGGGAGGGAAGGGAGGGAAGGGAGGGAAGGCGCGCGGACACTGATCACACGCAGCCCCCTCCCTCCCTCTGTACCTACGGTCAAATCTATCTCCCTTTCTCCCCCTTACCTTCACAGCGCTTTAATAAAGAAACTTACTGAAGCCGACGAAGCCTGCCTGCCTGCCTGCAGTCACGTGTGTGTGGGCAGTTGCGTCAGAAGAGAAGCTTCCGCTCAAACACACACGACTGAAGGCACAGGCAGGCAGTCTCCGCCGGCTTCAATAAGTTTCTTTACTAACGCGCCACAAAGGTAAGAGGGAGGGACGGAGATTCTCGGGCTGCTGAAGGGCTGTGAGAGGGAAGGGTGGATGCTGTGGGGATGGGGGACGGCGGGGACGGGTCGGTGAAGTGGACAGGGCATTGAAGGGGACAGTGGTCCGGTGACAGGGTAGTGATGGGGACAGATTTTTTTCCCCCGTGTCATTCTCTAATCCTAATCCCCTGCTATGGCTAGAATGACAGGTGCCAGCGACTGCTCCATTCGACAGAGCTTCTGAAAGACAACAGGACATCCTCTGCATGGCTGACAAAAGTCCTTCTAATTACCCCATTCCCGATGGGTCACTCATTGCTGCTGCATGCCTTATATTTTGAGCTCTTCTGCTTCGTTCATTCTTTTTTTTAAATAATACGATAACACTAGAAAAGGTGGGGGATGAGGAAGCAGACAGTGGATTGGAGCAGAAGAGGGTAAGGCAGAGCCCAGCACTGAAGAACACAATACAACCCTGATAATAATAATAACTTTATTCTTTTATACCGCCATAACCAAAAGTTCTAGGCGGTTTACACTAAAAAGAGCTGGACAATCAGCGAAATACAATAATACAGTAAAAAATACAAATATTTGTAAAATAGAATTTCAATAATAAAACTCTCATTAAGTAATAAACTTATCGAACAAAGTGGTCTTAATTAATTTCCGAAAACTGCAATAGGATAACATAGCTTGCTAAATACATTTACCTAACCAAGATTGTTGCTAGGGTCCTATCTAAGAAGGTCTTATATCTACACCCATTAATTTTTGGATACGCAAATAAGTAGAAGTTTCTAGTTTCTTTTGATGGTCTATGCAACACAAAATGAGGAAAAAGGTAAACTGGAGACAATCCCGATATCAGCTTAAAGCAGATACAGGAGAATTTGAATAACACTCTTGCCTCCAAAGGCAGCCAATGAAGTAAACGATAATATGGACTAATATGGTCGTTCTTTTTTAAATCAAAAATCAATCGAACAGCTGTATTCTGAATTATCCTTAATTTCCTTAGAATATTTTGGGTGCTCCTAAACAGATGATATTACAATAGTCTAAAATAGATAAAACTAATGCCTGCACTAGAGAATAACACGGGGAGCGATCCCCGCAGGGAGCCGCGGCGTGGATGCGGTTTGGCTGCGGGTTATGGAGACTCCATAGCCAAATCGCCACAGACACGGGGACAAAAGTTTTCACCGCCCGCAAAAACGGTGAAAAGATTTGTCCCCGCAGGCAAATGTACCCCCTTCTATGTACCGCTATTTACCTTGTCTTCACCGTGTGTCTTTGGTTCGGGACCGGGTGTCAGATTTTTTCCGGCGGCCATGTTTGTCTCCGCCATGTGGTCTGTCTCCTCCAACTCTCTCTACCCGACTTGCACGTTGCCGCATTGACTCTGCCCCCTAATATACAGGCTCTTCATTGGTCAGTTCTTTTTGCTGGATTGGATTCACTTTTCACTCATTTCACTGGGAGGAGCTGAAAGCCTGAAAACTTCGTCAGGTACAAGTAAGTGTTCTCCCCAGCTGATTTAGATGACCGCCCAGCTAATCCTGCTCCTTCCCGGGCTGACTCGCGCCGAAAATTTTGTTTGACGCCTGCCTATTTTTTTTTTTTTTGCCAGCATGCTTTTACTTGCTTCGGGCCTTCCTCGTTGCCGGGACCTGCCTACTTTCTGTTTCCGCGAAGGCAGGACCCGGCAGCGAGGAAGGCCCGAAGCAAGTAAAAGCAGCAAGTTGTAAGCTTCCCTCCGGGGCTCTATCGTGTGCGTGCCGGCTTCCCTTCTCTTCTCCCCCCCCCCCCCCCCGGGACGCTACTTCTGGTTTCGGAGGGAAGAGAAGGGAAGCCAGCACGCACACAATAGAGCCCCGGAGGGAAGCTTACAACTTGCTGCTTTTACTTGCTTCGGGCCTTCCTCACTGCCGGGTCCTGCCTTCGCGGAAACAGAAAGTAGGCAGGTCCCGGCAACGAGGAAGGCCCGAAGCAAGTAAAAGCAGCAAGTGTAGTGGTATACCATTTGAGAAAAAAAAAACGCCCGGACATCGGACCTGATTCTGCTTGCTCTCGCCACGGACACGGACCGACACGGACCTCAGATTTTTAAGGCGGTACGGATTTAGATCCACAAGGTCCGTCAGGTCCGCGTTTTACCCCTTCCCCAACCTTGGCGCTTATTGTGGTCAGCCAGGAAGAATGAAATAAAAAAAGTTCAAGTTTAGTCAAGCTGTGATTTGAACTTTATAGGCTTTTTTTTTTTTCATCCTTTAACTGGCAGGCAGAAGAATGCTCCATTTATTAATCTTGCAAAGTCTGATACAGGAAAAGCTAGAAGTGCATCAGGATTTAAGGAGCTTGGGGTGTGCAAATCTACTTAATGCAGAGATTACAGTAAAACAAAATCACTTTTCTATTTCACTGCAGCTCTATGAGGTTCTTTTGCCCTTAGCTATAGTCAAATGATGGATAGGAATATGTTTATTTCATTTAAGTTAAGGGAAAACAATATTTTTTCTGAGTATCCTTTAAATAATGGTTCACAAATTAATTCAGCCTGTTTTAAGGCTGGGTTTTGTTTTTCACATTATTGCTTCTGTTTTTATAATCCTTAAAAAAAATAAGGGGCAATTCTCCAAGTGGATTCTTCCTCGTAGGCACCCTGAGACTGTACAGGGAACGCCTATTCTATAGCAGTGAATGGGCTCCCAGGTTCCATTACAGAATGGTAGCATATAGCCTTAGATTCAGTCACCTTACAGTTAATGCAGCCATAGAGCTGACGTAACTAAGCATGTCCACTTGTGGGAGAAATTATTTTATTTTCAGTTTAGTGATCAAAATGTGTCTGTTTTGAGAATTTATATCTGCTGTCTATATTTTGCACGATGGCCCCCTTTTACTAAATCGCAATAGCGGTTTTTAGCACAGGGAGCCTATGAGCATCGAAAGCAGTGCAGGGCATTCAGCGCATCTCCCTGTGCTAAAAACCGCTATTGCGATTTAGTAAAAGGGGACCTTAGTGTAAAATATAGACAGCAGATATAAATTCAGACACATTTTGATCACTAAATTTAAAATAAAATCATTTTCCCTACCTTGTCTGGTGATTTCATGAGTCTCTGGTTGCACTTTCTTCTTCTGACTGTGCATACAATCTTTCTTCCCTTCTTTTAGCCTGTATGCTTCCTCTCCTCCAGACCTCATTCCTTCCCCCAACTTTTCCTTCCTCTTCCCTGCCCTTTCTTTCTCTCTGCCTCCTTTTCATTTTTTTCTGTTTCTCTTCTTTCCTTCTGTCTCCCTGCCTGCCCTTTTTCTTTCTTTCTCCCTGCCCTCCCCCAAGCCACTGCCACTGCCATTACCATCGGGGACCAGGACCCAAACGCCACCAATAACAGGCCCCAAGCTCTCCCTGCTTCGGCCAACCAGCATTCCTCTCCCCGACGTCAATTCTGCCGACGGGAAGAGGAAGGCTGATCAGCCCAAGATCGTGATCAACCTATTGGGGGAAATGCTGCCGGGTCCTGCCTTCGCGGAAACAGAAAGTAGGCAGGACTCGGCAGGAAGAAGAACAAATGCTTCACTAACCTGTCTCCCACATTAGCCCGTAGTGAACGCTTGCTTCAGGGCTCTCAACATGTGCGTGCTGGCTTCCCTTCTCCCCCCCCCCCCTCCGGACATAACTTCCGGTTTCGGAGGGAAGAGAAGAGAAGCCGGCACGTACACGTTAGAGCCCGGAGCATAAGTTTGCTACGGGCTGAAATCTCCAAGCCGGTTTTTTTTTGGGGGGGGTTTAATGTTCAGCAGCGGCAGATGACAGCTGGGCGGACCGCCCAGCTAAAAGGCCCTAGGGAGAACACTGGAGAGGAAGGCTGATCGGCCCGTAGATCAGGACGGCAACACGAGTCTATCACAGAGCCCGGGATGGGCTCCGCGATCGATTCGCGTTGCCTTCCTGAGCTACTGGTCGATCGCGATCGACGCGTTGGGCACCCCTGGTCTAGTGTGACTCCCAGAATTTTGATAGATTTAATAATCGGGTAGTCATGACCATTAAGATGAAGCCATGAGTTTGTTCTTTTGTCATTGGGACTAGCCAAGAAAAGTTTGGTCTGTTCCGTATTGAGTTTCAGTTTGAAATGAATTGTCCACTGTTTTATGTGACATCAATTCCACAAGGCCCATAACAGAAAAAAGGAGGTCAACAATCTAAAGGAATGAGGTAGGAGGAATGGCCACACACACTCCCGCTGGCAGACGTTTCTTAGTACCTTGACCTGCCCAGCCACTCCAAGACAAACCCCATGTGCCACAACTTGGGGCTGAAAAGGGAACCAACCCTCTAGCTCAATCAGGGCAAAAGGTCTGCAGAACAAACCCAGAGAGCTTCCCATAGCCAATGACCCAACCATCGGGCCTCCAGCTACAGCCAGCGCCCCGAAGAGTCAGGCCTGCGCTGAAAACTTTCGCTGCACCAGTTCAAACACACCGTCTGGAGGCAGAGAAATATTAGCAATTTCCAGGGCTGCATCACTCTTTATGCTGTTGACGGTGACCTGTTCTCTGCCTCCATCTGCTGGTTGAAATGCATAACCCACCCATCTGGACTGATCTAGCAGAATAAAATGGAAACCTGAATTTTCAGAGGCACTATACAGAAAAATTTGGAAAATTTACCCCACCCTCCTTGATTGGTTTTTGCAAAGATACTAAAGCAATTCTAGGAGTTTTACCAAGCCAAATAAATTTGGTAATTATTGAGTTCAATTTTTTATAGAAAGACCCATGAAAGAATACTGGTATCATACCCATTTGGTAGCAAACCACAGGCAATATCATCATTTTAACAGTTTGGACTCTCCCCCACCAAGATAAATGTAATGGATTCCAGTGTTCACATAATTCTGTAACCTTTTTTAACAAAAGAACATAAGAACATAAGCAGTGCCTCCGCCGGGTCAGACCACAGGTCCATCCTGCCCAGCAGTCCGCTCCCGCGGTGGCCCAAAACAGGTCAAGACCTGTCTGAATCATCAGAAGGGGCTCCCTTGCCACCTTGGTTTCCCATTTAAGTCCTGCCTTCCTATCGAAGTCCTAGCCCTCCGGTCTTGCACATGCACGACCAGGTTAGTTTATACTCATTACCTGATTTACTTCCTATACTTGTGTTATATCCCAGCTCCTCCCTCAGTATCCCACGATCCCTTTATCCCTCAGGAATCCATCCAATCCCTGTTTGAATCCTTGTACCGTATTCTGCCTGATCACTTCCTCCGGTAGCGCATTCCAAGTGTCCACGACCCTCTGGGTGAAAAAAAACTTCCTTGCATTTGTTTTGAACCTGTCTCCCTTCAGTTTCTCAGAATGCCCCCTCGTATTTGCTGTCCCCTTCAGTCTGAAGAATCTGTCCCTATCCAACTTCTCTATGCCCCTCATGATCTTGAAGGTCTCTATCATATCTCCCCTGAGCCTCCTTTTCTCCAGAGAGAAGAGCCCCAGCCTATCCAGCCTCTCGGCGTATGAGCAGTGTTCCAGCCCTCTTACCAATTTCGTTGCTCTCCTTTGGACTCTCTCAAGTACCGCCATTTTCTTTTACCGTATCATCTACTGTATTTTTAATCCAAATTCCTAAATATTTCAATCCATCCTCCTTCCAAACAAAAGAAAATGGATCAAACATACTTTTATTTTATATTTTTTTATATATTTTATATAATTTTATTAAAATCTGGGAGCCATTAACGTCTTTTTGTCATGATTAAATGCCATTTTTCTATTAGTCATACAACAAATAGTAATGGGAGTGGGGAGGGATACAAATATAGGTTTCTTATTATAAATGAAGAGATTTGAGGGAGGGTGGGGAGAGGGTTACATTTGTATGTTTAGATTATAATGATAAGATATGCAAGTGCTCTGATTAATTGTGTTTATTATGATACGTTGTACACTTGATGAAAGTTTTAAAAATGAATAAAGAATTAAAAAAAAAAAAAAAAAGAGGCACTATACAGATATGGTCCTTCATGCAGTACTGCCACTTCAATGGGTATCAACGTTAAATATACAATTAGTGTTTTAAACAAACACTGACTGTAGAGTGTAAATACTGAAATGCATGCTTTTCTTCCATGCTCATTCTTCCTCACCATGCTCTGAAAATTCACAGGTTTATATTCAGTGGCATTTCTCCAGGTATCAATACCAGCTATCCAGATAAGTGCTGCTGGATATCTTTAAAGACTGCCTTGTCACTGTCCAGGTAGTGCCAGCATGGGGCAAGAGTGGAGCCACAAGCTATTCACTTAGCAATAATATTCAGTCCACTACCTAAAACTGATCTGCATAAAGTTAAGTCAGCCTTTTTGCTGTCACGGCTAGTTCTGGCACCGGCTGTCCAGTGCAGACATTCAGCGCCAGCCATGATCTGCTGAGTACTGACGCTGAATATCTGCAAATTTTTTAAACCGCAACATCTTTCGGTTCTACACGCTGTACGACCAAGTCTAAGCCGGCCCACGTCCCGCCCTCGACACGCCTCCCGACACGCCCCGTTTAGCTTTGGACGTTGAGCGGCACTATGAAGGCCTAGGTCGTTTAGAAACACGTCCAAAACCCGGTTTTATTATCGGCGCTTGGACGTTTTTGAGACATGTTCGTCCAAGTGCCGACTTAGACCGATTTTTGGACGTTTTTCTCTTTCGATTATGAGCCCCGTAGGCTGTACACTTTCAAGTCTGCTGCATAGATAAAGCAGTGTTCTACCGTAGAAATGCTTTTGAAAATTACCTTTATGTGCACTGAGTAATACAGGCCAAATTTAGCAACTATTGTTTGAAATGCAATGAATTTTGTTCTGTTTGGAAAAAAAAATTGATGGGTAAATATTGAGCCACAGTTTGGGTATTTTGTTTTTTAAATGCTGGTTATATACCCGACGATCGACGGAACTTGGACGTTGTGACTTAGACCATGTAAAACATGGTCTAAGTCACAAAAATCCACCTAAACTCACCAGATAAGCACTGAAAACACATAACACAGACCCCCACACACTACCCCAGTGATCACCAACCACCCCCCAGCCCCATAAAAATTTTATTCACAACTTTAAATTTCAGCCTCCAGAACATCATCACTTGGCCGCCTGGCATAGGAAAGCCTAGTCGTCCAGCCCAGAGGCAGCTTAAGTCGTCTTGGGGGTGGGCTAGGGACCCATAGAGAGGAGGACCCATGCCCATAAGCCCCTGTAATCACTGCATTGATACTGAAACATGTGCACTCCCCTATACACCCTCAAAACCCTTTTGTACTGGCATATAAGTGGCTCCTGAAGCCATAAAGGCTATTGGGGTGGTAGATAGGCGGATCTAGGGGATTCTGGAGGTGGTTTGGGGGGCTTACTGTCACCTATAAGGGAGAAGCCATGGCACCCTTTTTGTGACGTTCACAACAGTGCCTTGTAAGGTACCCCACTATTTAGGTGGCATGTCTGGGTGTGCAGTCCATCACTTTGCAGACCCCTTCCACGTCCAACAGGGCTAGTTCTAGGCGTTTTGGACTTGGACGGAAAGTTGGACGGTAATGTGGTATAAAGATGGACGCTTTAGCGGCTTGGACGATCACATTGGCAGGACATATAATTAGACGATTTTCGAAAGTCAAGACAAGTTGGACGTATCTTTCGAAAATGTGTCTTAGGCTCTTTTTAACTTTGGACGACTTGCGAGATGGACGTAAACGGACTTAGACGTCCCTTTCAATTATGCCCCTTTATATGCATGGAAACTCAATTAGTCCGAGTGAAACCATTCCCACGGTGAGAGGAATTTACTCTTATGCACATATTTTTGAAAATTCCAGTGTTTTTGCATACATTAGCCCTGAAAATTTATTCATGCCAAACAAACCAAGTGTAAATTTATGTGCATCAATCCCTGGGGTAATTTTCAAAGCAGTGCACATGCTTTCACTTTGACGTTCTCACAGAGCACATTTTATGCATCTCATATGAAGACAGATTTACATTTTGGCCAAAAATAGGGGAGGGGCGTTTAGGGAAGTTGTACTAAGCCTACAAAGTCAGTTTGCTGCAAAATTTTGAAGCTATGCAAATTGAGGCCTAGGACTTTTTTCCCTGCAGCTTCTAGAAGACAAAACACAAACAAACGTCTCCTTAGCAAACAATCACTTTTGTCCATAAGGAATAAGTTGGAGGCAAGAAGATCAGCGCTGTCATCACAAGTACAAGTTGGTAAAGTTACAATACAAATTTGCTTATTTTTTTTACTCAAGTCTTTGTAATTTGAGAGGTAGAATTTGTTGTAGAGAATGACACGGGAACAAATTTGTCCCCATCCCTGCAGGAACTCAATTTCCTCATCCCGTCCCTGCGAGTTTTGCTGCTGTCCCATTCCTGTAAGCTCTGCCTTAACTGCACAAGCCTCGAACACTTATGATTTTAAAGTGTTTGAGTCTTGTGCAGATGAGGACGGAGCTTAGGCATTGGTAGAATGAGGCATTATGACATCACAATCTGAGCTCTAGAATGTTGCCACTTAGGATTTGAAAGTGTTTGAGGCTTGTGCAGATGAGGACGGAGCTTAGGCATTGGTGGAATGAGGCATTATGACATCACAATCTGAGCTCTAGAATGTTGCTACTTAGGATTTGAAAGTGTTTGAGGCTTGTGCAGATGAGGACGGAGCTTAGGCATTGGTGGAATGAGGCATTATGACATCACAATCTGAGCTCTAGAATGTTGCTACTTAGGATTTTAAAGTGTTTGAGGCTTGTGCAGATGAGGACGGAGCTTAGGCATTGGTGGAATGAGGCATTATGACATCACAATCTGAGCTCTAGAATGTTGCTACTTAGGATTTTAAAGTGTTTGAGGCTTGTGCAGATGAGGACGGAGCTTAGGCATTGGTGGAATGAGGCATTATGACATCACAATCTGAGCTCTAGAATGTTGCTACTTAGGATTTTAAAGTGTTTGAGGCTTGTGCAGATGAGGACGGAGCTTAGGCATTGGTGGAATGAGGCATTATGACATCACAATCTGAGCTCTAGAATGTTGCTACTTAGGATTTTAAAGTGTTTGAGGCTTGTGCAGATGAGGACGGAGCTTAGGCATTGGTGGAATGAGGCATTATGACATCACAATCTGAGCTCTAGAATGTTGCTACTTAGGATTTGAAAGTGTTTGAGGCTTGTGCAGATGAGGACGGAGCTTGCAGGAATGGGGCAGGGACAGGAAAAGAACTCACCAGGACAGGAAAATGAGTTCCCATGGGGATTGGGAAAAATCTGTCCCCGTGTCATTTTTTAATTTGGTGTACAAGCAAAGCCAACCTGACTTCTATTTCACCTACGAGTCACTTCTGCATTCTATTCGTGTACCTTGACCGAGTGGCAGGAGAAAACCTCAGTGCTCTTGTCAGTATGAAACGTGGGGGATCCAGTAGTGAGAACTGCCTGTGCCAGAACCGAGCCAACAGACATCAAATCAAGGTTTGTTCCAGTGGCGATGTGCAGTCTGCCATAGGATTTTGGGTGGGCTTCTGCACTGTGTGCATAGTAATGGCGGTTGTTCACGTCCTAATGGACAAAGAGATGCAAACAGACAAGGAGGGGAAAAAAAGTGAGAACGCTTTATTCTGAAAGACTAGCATATTTCTTCTGCCTCTTCAAATTTGGATGCCTGTTTTACAAAGCACTTTATGATCTACTGACTAACTACCTCACCAATCAATTCATATTCACCGGACTACTAAAAAAAGCTCACTGGTTGCCTATCTCATATAGAATAACTAACAAAATTGCACTGTTAACTTTCAAAACACAGATTACAAAGGCCCCTAGTTTTCTTGACAATATTCTCATTCCTCATTTACCATCCAGATCATTTAGGTCCACTGGACAAAACCTACTATTTGTACCCTACCCTAAAGGTCATCTACACCCGTCTCACAACTATTTTTTCGATAACGGCTCCTTTTATATGGAATTCTTTACCATCCACTTAAGGGGGGGGAAAAAACCTAGACAAATTCAAAGGGACATTGAAAAGTGTAAAGTGATGCATGTCAGTAACAAAAATCTCATGCATGAATATAGAAACATAGAAAGGTGACGGCAGAAAAGGGCTACAGCCCATCAAGTCTGCCCACTCTACTGACCCACCCCATCAAGTCTGAGTGCTGCTCGACCCACGTAGGGATCCCACGTGGATGTCCCATTTATTCTTAAAGTCGAGCACGCTTGTGGCCTTGATTACCTGCACCGGAAGTTTGTTCCAGTGATCTACCACTCTTTCTGTGAAGAAATACTTCCTGATGTCACCACTAAATTTCCCTCCTCTGAGTTTGAGCGGGTGCCCCCTTGTGACTGAGGGTCCCTTGGGAAGGAATATATCGTTTTCCACCTCGACACGACCTGTGACGTACTTAAGTCTCAATCATGTCACTCACCCCTTTCCCTGCGCTCCTCTAGAGAGTACAGCTGCAATTTGCCCAGTCTTTCCTCGTATGAGAGACCCTTGAGTCCAGAGACCTTCCTAGTGGCCATTTGCTGGACCAACTCAGCTCGAAGCACATCTTTACGGTAATGTGGCCTCCAGAATTGCACACAGTACTCTAGATGAGGTCTCACCATGGTTCTATACAGTGGCATTATGACTTCAGGTTTGCGGCTGACGAAGCTTCTATTGATACATCCCATCATTTGCCTCGCCTTGGATGAGGCCTTCTCCACTTGTTTGGCAGCCTTCATGTCTGCACTGATGATCACTCCCAAGTCCCGTTCTTCTGAAGTCCTAGCTAGTGTTTCTCCATTCAAGGTGTATGTTCTGCATGGATTTCTGCTGCCGAGATGCATGACCTTACACTTCTTAGCGTTGAAGCCCAGTTGCCATGTCGTGGACCAGTTTTCCAACTTCATCAGATCCTGCGTCATACCATCCGTGGGATTGCTTCCACCCACTATATTACACAGTTTGGCGTCGTCGGCGAACAGCGCTACTTTACCCTGAAGCCCTTGGGTCAAGTCCCTTTTGAATATGTTAAAAAGGGATGGTCCCAGGACTGAGCCCTGCGGCACAGGATGTCCGGGGTGGTACTTGGAGAGACCTCCCAGGAAAGAGACTTGGGAGTTCTGATCGACAAGTCGATGAAGCCGTCCGCGCAATGCGCAGCAGTGGAGAAAAGGGCAAACAGAATGCTAGGAATGATTAAGAAGGGTATCACAAACAGATCGGAGAAGGTTATTATGCCGCTGTACCGGGCCATGGTGCACCCTCACCTGGAGTACTGCGTCCAGCACTGGTCGCCATACATGAAGAAGGACACGGTACTACTCAAAAAGGTCCAGAGAAGAGCAACTAAAATGGTTAAGGGGCTGGAGGAGTTGCCGTACAGTGAGAGATTGGAGAAACTGGGCCTCTGATCCAAACATTCAAAATACTGAAGGGAACAGACTTAGCAGATAAGACAGGTTGTTCACTCTCTCCAAGGTAGGGAGAACGAGACGGCACTCTCTAAAGTTAAAAGGGGATAGATTCCGTATAAATGTAAGGAAGTTCTTCTTCACCCAGAGAGTGGTGGAGAGCTGGAATGCTCTTCTGGAGTCTGTTATAGGGGAAAACACCCCCCAGGGATTCAAGACACGTTCCTGCTAAACTGGAAAGTACGCAGGTGTGGTTGGACTCATTTAGAGCACTGGTCTTTGACCTGGGAGCTGCCACGTGAGCGGACTACTGGGCACGATGGACTGGTCTGACCCAGCAGCGGCAATTCTTATGTTCTTATGTTTTTAAAGAAGCTTTCGAGTCCTAGCTTTTTTTTTTTTTCAGCCTCTCCTGTTTTCCAGCTCTTATTTATTCTTGATTAATGGCTGAAACTTTCCGCCCCTTGCTATTATTTTTTTTTTTTTTACCTTTTATGTCTGCTTTTCTGGAAATCTTGTAGTTCTTCCTCATCCCACTTTGTTTTAGAGTCGTGTCTATTAATGTTTTGACAATTACTGTTATGTTTTCTTGTTGATTACATGTATCCCCCCCTTTTTTTTTTAGTGTACATTGCTTAGAAATCGCGATAGGCGATTAATCAAAATTTTAATAAACTTGAAACTTGACCTAGGCGATCCACACATCATCAATTATTCTTCACGTACCCTTCCATCAAAGGCTGCACTCAAAAAAGATTCATTAGCAGACTACTACCGTGTTTCCCTGAAAATAAGACAGTGTCTTATATTAATTTTGGGTCCAAAAAATGCATTAGGGCTTATTTTCAGGGGATGTTTAATTTTTTTTCATGTACAGCAATCATATCTCCCTTCCTCTTTCCTTTCTTCCCCCCACCCCCACCCATGTGCAGCATCTTTCCTCCCCTCCCACCCAACCCCTTGTGCAGCATGTTTCTATCCCTCCCTCCCAACTTCCTGTGCAACAGAACCCCACCGACCCTCCCACCATGAGACCGACATACCTCCACTCTGAGGCCTCCAAAAACATAAGCGGCGGCAGCGGTCTGAACAGGCTGCTTCGCAGTCTTCCACGCCGGGGCCTGGCCTTCCCTCTGCAGCATCTTTCTATCCCTCCCTCCCATCCCCCTGTGCAGCAGAACCCCACCGACCCTCCCACTGTGACGCGGCAGAGAAAGCCCCAGCGGGAAAGACTACGAAGCAGCCCGTTCAGAGCACTGCTGCCGCCGCCACCGCTTTAGGAGGCCTCGGAGCAGAGCTATGTCAGGTCTCACCAGGGTGAGGGGTCGCTGACTTGATGAGTCTGATTTTTTTCGGCGAATCCGGCAGCACTAGTGTCAGGGATGGAGTCGCGTGTCGGGGACATTGGGGGGGGTTTCGTGGGTCGATCTTAACTAGGGCTTATTTTGGGGGTAGGGCTTATATTAGGAGCATCTTTAAAAATCATGCTAGGGCTTATTTTGGGGCACACAGGGTATCTTACCAAGCTGTCACCAAAGACCCAGAATTGAGTCAACTGGAACAATGAAGAAAAGTGGCTTGCTTAGAATCACAACAAAGAGCTGCAAGGGGGGATCGAACCCAGTTCTCCTGGTTCTCAGACTACTGCACTAACCATTCGGCTCCTCTTTCACGCAAGTAGAGGATTGTAGGTATTTATACCAGTCATCCTCTGCTGCTAAATATTAGCCAGGAGTAATTTAAAATATTAAATTCTGGGAGGGGATGGGGGTCAGGCAATATGAGCAAATATACACAGACCTAATCCATCTTCTTGTGTTATTTTCCACTTTTTTTTTTTTTTAAAGGTATAGACGTGAACTCTCAGGCCTTGAGCATGCGCACATGTTCAAGGCCCAGCACAGGAGGCAGATCTTCAGGCACCGGCACCAGCACAGGACATGCTGGTGCCGGTGCGGAGGCTACATCAAAGTAAGAAGAGGGTTCGGGTGGGTTGGGGGGGATCTCAGGTCGCGGCGGGGGGGTGCCCAATGGCGGCGGGGGGGGTGCCGGATCGCGGGGGGGGAGGGTGCCGGTTCGCGGGGGGGAGCGCTCGCAAATCGAGGCTCACTCGGTTTACGAGGCACCAAGTTTGCAAATGTTTTGCTCGTCTTGCAAAACACTTGCAAACCGGTGCACTCGTAAACCGAGGTACCACTGTACCTTCATGCTGCTGGTACTCACATGCGATTACATCCACAAACACTTTCACAGCAAGCTAGTACAAGGTAATAAACTACAACATGAGCTAAAAGGTCCCTCAAAGGGAGGAAAAGCCTCAGACAGAAACCCTCCCACCGCCACAACAGTGGCTAAGGTGTTCAGGCAGGAAACCTCATTGGTATAAAAGCCTCCCCAGGGGGCCACGGTGGCTCTATGTCGTGTTATAAATAAATTAGATAGATAAATAAATGGTGAAAATAAAGGCTGGGTCAAAGCTTTTTCAGTGCAAAATAACTCAAAACCATCACAAAAAGTGACTCAAAACTTATCTTTTGTTTAAAAGCTCGGTCGGAACACCAACGGTGGCCAGCGTTTCACATACTGCTGCCTCAGGGTGTAAATTCCAGACGTGAGCTTTCAGTCTCAGTGTACAAAAGATTATGCCATACATACATGCTTTCATCTGGATGTTGTACCAGCACCTGCTCTCCCCTATGCACGGAGCCAGATGATTCTGGCACATCTAAGTACCTTCAACTGTGCACAGGATGGGATTAAGGCACAGGCAAACTAGGCACACGCCTAGGACCCCGACACTTAGATGAGTAATTCAACGGTCCCCAAGACAGATTTTTGCACAGGTAAGTCAGCTGCTGGCAGAAAGAAAGGGAGGAGTACAGTTCTTCCTCTTTGGAATTCACTGCCAGAGAATGTAGTGAAATCAGTTAGCTTAGCGGGATTTAAAAAAGGTTTGTATAATTTCCTAAAAGAGAAGTCCAAAAGTCATTATTCAGATGGCTTGGGGAAATCCACTGCTTATTCATAAGAACATAAGAAATGCCTGCACCGGATCAGACCTGGGGTCCATCTAGCCCGGTGATCCGCACCTGCGGAGGCTCAGCCAGGCGTATCCTTGCGAATACCTTAGTCACTCGTATCCCTCAATGCGTCCTACAAGAAGATGTGCGTCCAATTTTTCCTTAAATCCTAGAATGGGAAAAATTGGACGCACATCTTCTTGTAGGACGTATTGAGGGATACGAGTGACTAAGGTATTCGCCAGGGTAGAATAAACAGCATAAAATCCGTATTGCTACTTGGGATCTAGCTGGGTACTTGTTGGCCACTGGGCTTGATGAACCTTCAGTCTGTCCCAATACTCCTCCCCTTCTCCCGAATTGTCCTCCAGTTGGCAGGAGAATTTGGTTAATTGTGTTTCTTACCTGCCGCTTCCACCCCCTGCAGTAGAAACCACGCAGGGCCCCTGTGTGGGGGAGTTTTCAAATGTATTTATGTTCACAATGGAGGGCCCAACGCGTGTTTTTGCCTAGGGCCCACCGTGGGTTAAATCCTGCCTTGTCTATGCTCTCTATAGGGCGATGGTCGCTCACCTCTGTGCTGTACGGGACGATTCTGGTGCACACACCCTTGCTCACCTGTGTGATCTGTATCTGGAAGGTGGTGTGGGGGTTCCTAAAATGGGTCTTGAAGTGTTTCACGGCCTCATCTCTGCGATTGAAGCCATTGCGACAACGGTAGCAGTGCCAATGGGCTCCTTTGAACTTCTTCTCCCCCTTGATAGTTCCAACAATTTCGCAGTGGTTACAGCAGCGTAAGATCTTCAGACCTGACAAACAAGACGCAAGCGGTTGGATTAGATTCCCTTGACTGATTGATTTTTTTTTTTTTTTTTTTCAATTTTCTATACCGTTCTCCCTGGGGAGCTCAGGTACTCAAGCATTTTTCCCTGTCTGTCCCGGTGGGTTCACAATCTATCTAATGCACCTGGGTGCAGTGGGGGGGGGGGATTAAGTGACTTGCCCAGGGTCACAAGGAGCAGCGTGGGTTTGAACCCACAACCTCAGGGTCCACACACTCCCCTCGAAGGCTCCCACACACAGTTTCAGCAGGAGTTTGAAATGCGCCACCGGTTATCTTCGATAACATCTGGCATTAGAACCATCACAAATGTCATGCAAACCACAGTATCGATGCTTCTGGGATGTGCTGCAAAATCGGTGTCAGGTCAAAAGCGCGCCGGGACAAAGGCGCGAGCAGACAATTGAGCGCAGAGCGGAGGCGCGCACCAAAGAAAATTACTGTTTTTAGGGCTCCGACGGGGGGGGTGTGGGGGGCCCCCACTTTACTTAATATAAATCACGCCGCGTTGTGGGGGCGTTGTGGGGCGTTTGGGTGGTTGTAACCCCCCAAATTTTACTGAAAACTTCACTTTTTCCCTGTTTTTAGGGAAAAAGTTAAGTTTACAGTAAAATGTGGGGGGTTACAACCCCCCAAACCCCCCACAACGCCGGCGCGATTTGTAGTAAGTAAACTGGGGGTGCTCCCCAACAAAACCCCCCCCCCGTCGGAACCCCTAAAAACAGTAATTTTCTTCGGCGCGTGCCTCCATCTTGCGCTCAGTTGTCGGCGCCCGCCTTTGTCTTCCGCATTGTTGTCTATGAACCGCAAAATCCACTATGTAAGCTCCGCGGTCGGCGTTTGTTTTAAACGCTGGGCCACGGCATTTAAATTATTCACCGTCGGTGGGATAGTGCTGAATATCCAGGTAGATTGGCAATATTCAGGCTGCTGTTGGATGAACTTAGGCCAGCAATTTTTCTGTCCCAGCACTGTCTGGATAGTGCCAAGGTAGTCTGTCAATATTTCAATCGAGCTGTTAGATATCCTTATAGTCAGTCTAGGCCAGTGGTCTCAAACTCACGGCCCACCAGGTACTATTTTGAGGCCCTCGGTACGTTTTTCATAATCACAAAAGTAAAGTAAAACAGTTTCTTGATCATATGTCTCTCTAGCTATAAATTACAATATTATTATTAAGACTTAGCCAAAAGGAAAGATTTATAAACTATAAAGAGTTTTACCTCATGCAAAATTGTCATTTCTTTAATAAGACATTTACTATTTTTTTCTGCGGCCCTCCAAGTACTTACAAGTCCAAAATGTGGCCCTGCAAAGGGTTTGAGTTGGAGACCACTGGTCTAGGCTAAACCATTTACCCAGACAGCAGCGGCTGTCATTTGAACAAATGGATTGATATATTGGTAGAGCAGAAACAAATAAAAGGCAGCCGACTTTTGGATAACCGCTTTGTTCGTATAACAGAAAGGCGGTGTATCAAGAAAGTCCATAAATAAATGGATTTGAATACTGACAATATACAGTTATCTGGCACCCATGGGGGTTGGTAGATGCTGGATAACTGTTTTTCTGGTTGATTGGCGGGATATTAACCTTGTCTAACACAGATCTCAATTCCCCCCCCTGCCCCAAAGCAGCAGCGCGGTAGCGGTCCTGAGCCACAAAGCCCCCTTCCCTCCCTCCCACAAGCCCCGAAGCAGGGAGCGGTCCTGAACAGTGAACGCCCATCACTCCTTCCCTCCCCTTCCTTATCCGAAGTGGCAGCCAGTCAGCAGTGCTCAAAACAGGCTGCTCGTGGCCAGCCCCGGCAGGGTCTTTCTTCTGACGAGTTGGAAGTGACATGTCAAGGAAAGGCCCTGCTGGGGCTGGCCGCAAGCAGCCTGTTTTGAGCACTATCTCCTGCTGACCGGCTGCCGCTTTGGGTAAGGAAGGGAGGGAAGGAGCGAGCGATGGGGTTTGCAGTTCAGGACCACCGCCTGCTTCTGCTGCTTCGGGACTTGAGGGAGGAAGGAGGGCTTTGCAACTCAGGACTGCTACCACGTTGGTGCTTCGGGGCAGGATGGAGGGTGGTTCATGTCTCAGCTGCTAGGGGGCTTGAGGGAGGTAGGAGGGGATGTGTGTCTCAGGAGGACCACTGCCAAGCTGGTGTTTCAGGTCGGGAGGGATATGGGGTTCATGGCTCAGAACTGCCACTGCCTCTACTGCTTCAGGGCTCGCAGCTCAGGACCGCTGCCACTGGTGTTTTGGGGGACATTTTTCCCCCCAGCGATTTTTTTTTGCTGGTTGGACCAGTTAACTGAGATTCTACTGTATTGGCAGTACGGTGCTATACTCAGAGAGAGCCCCCAGGAAAGAGACTTGGGAGTACTTGTAGACAAGTCAATGAAACAGTCTGTGCAATGTGTGGCAGCGGTGGCGAAAAGGGCAAACAGAATGCCAGGAATGATTAAGAAGGGGATCACAAACAGATCTGAAAAGGTTATCATGCCGTTGTACTGGGCCATGGTACACCCCCACCTGGAATACTGCGTCCAACACTGGTCGCCGTACATGAAAAAGGACATAGTACTACTCGAAAGGGTCCAGAGAAGAGCGACAAAAATGGTTAAGGGGCTGGAGGAGTTGCCGTACAATAAGAGGCTAGAGAATCTGGGCCTCGTCTCCCTTGAAAAGACTGAGAGGGGACATGATTGAAACATTCAAGATTTTGAAGGGAATTGACTTAGAAAGAGAGATTGTTCACCCTTTCCAAGGTAGGGAGAACGAGAGGGAATTCTCTAAAATTGAAAGGGGATAGATTCCGTACAAACGTAAGGAAGTTCTTCTTCACCCAGAGAGTGGTAGAAAACTGGAACGCTCTTCCGGAGTCTGTCATAGGGGAAAACACCCTCCAGGGACTCAAGACAAAGTAGATAAAGACAGGTTGTTCACCCTCTCCAAGGTAGAGAGAACGAGAGGGCACTCTCTGAAGTTGAAAGGGGATAGATTCTGTATGAACGTAAGGAAGTTCTTCTTCACCCAGAGAGTGGTAGAAAACTGGAACGCTCTTCCGGAGTCTGTCAGAGGGGAAAACACCCTCCAGGGATTCAAGACACAGTTGGACAAGTTCCTGCTAGCCAAAACGTACGCAGATAAGGCTAGACTCAAATAGGGCACTGGTCTTTGACTTAAGGGCCACCGCGTGAGCGGACTGCTGGGCACGATGGACCACCGGTCTGACCCAGCAGCGGAAAATCTTATTAGAAAATCAGTCCTAGAGACAGTGCAATGCAGAGCAGGAAAACTTTGAAAAAAACCAACAAAAGACTAAAAAAATACTGTGTCTAATATTACAGGCTCACAGTTCTGCAACATGAAGAGATCAACTAATAATGAACTTCAGGGGTTTATCTGTGACTTGTTTCTAAAATGCACAGAAGTCTTGGTGATAAATAGCTCTCTCGAACTATAAGAGAATCCATGAACCGCAGTAAGTTTGTGATGCCAAGCTGCATCTCATCAGCAGCACACAGAGCAAATAATGTGCACAGAGCACAGCATGGAAAACTTCTTCCAAAAGTCAATACACCAAGAGGAAATTCTTCTTACACAAAGTGATAATGGGGAATGGGCTGCTGAAGTTCTTCCTGTCTTCGCTCTAACACTGGAGGTAGAGGAGCACAGACATTTTCTAGAATTAAAATAACCAATGTCAGCACCCCCTCCCATCTTCTACTCAGCCCTCGTCCTACCACACTGCCTTTATACCGGTTTCAAGTACAGTAAAACCTTGGTTTGCGAGCATAATTCGTTCCGGAAACTGCTTGTAATCCAAAATACTCATATATCAAAGCAAAGTTCCCCATCAGAAATAATGGAAACTCAAGACGATTCGTTCCACAAACCAAAACCTTTAATACAAAATACTGTACTGTATAAAGTAAAAATATATTAACCAGCACTTTACTTTTGAAAAGAATCGTGGCTAGTGCGAGGGAGACGAAAGAAAGGAGAGGATGAGGGTTATTTGTGTGGGACGACTTTCACTATGACGTGACGCACGTATTGCAAGACCTCATTCGTTTAGAACAGTCCCGCAGCGTCAGAAAGAGGAGAACCATCGGCTCAGTTGTCATGATTACGTACTCTTATTGCAAGACATCGCTCGTTTATCATGCGTACGTACTCTTATTGCAAGACCTCGCTCGTATATCATGCGTACGTACTCTTATTGCTAGACCGCGCTCGTTTATCATGCGTACGTACTCTTATTGCAAGACCGCGCTCGTATATCATGCGTACGTACTCTTATTGCAAGATCTCGCTCGTATATCATGCGTTCGTACTCTTATTGCTAGACCACGCTCGTTTATCATGCGTACGTACTCTTATTGCAAGACCTCGCTTGTTTATCATGCGTACGTACTCTTATTGCAAGACCGCGCTCGTTTATCATGCGTACGTACTCTTATTGCAAGACCTCGCTCGTTTATCATGCGCACGTACTTTTATTGCAAGACCGCGCTCGTATATCATGCGTACGTACTCTTATTGCAAGACCTCGCTCGTTTATCATGCGCACGTACTTTTATTGCAAGACCGCGCTCGTATATCATGCGCACGTACTCTTATTGCAAGACCTCGCTCGTATATCATGCGTTCGTACTCTTATTGCTAGACCACGCTCGTTTATCATGCGTACGTACTCTTATTGCAAGACCTCGCTCGTTTATCATGCGTACGTACTCTTATTGCAAGACCTCGCTCGTTTATCATGCGTACGTACTCTTATTGCTAGACCGCGCTCGTTTATCATGCGTACGTACTCTTATTGCAAGACCGCGCTCGTTTATCATGCGTACGTACTCTTATTGCAAGACCGCGCTCGTATATCATGCGTTCGTACTCTTATTGCAAGACCTCGCTCGTTTATCATGCGTACGTACTCTTATTGCAAGACCTCGCTCGTATATCATGCGTACATACTCTTATTGCAAGACCGCGCTCGTTTATCATGCGTACGTACTCTTATTGCTAGACCGCGCTCGTTTATCATGCGTACGTACTCTTATTGCAAGACCTCGCTTGTTTATCATGCGTACGTACTCTTATTGCAAGACCTCGCTTGTTTATCATGCGTACGTACTCTTATTGCAAGACCGCGCTCGTTTATCATGCGTACGTACTCTTATTGCAAGACCTCGCTCGTATATCATGCGTACGTACTCTTATTGCTAGACCGCGCTCGTTTATCATGCGTACGTACTCTTATTGCAAGACCTCGCTCGTATATCATGCGTTCGTACTCTTATTGCAAGACCTCGCTCGTTTATCATGCGTACGTACTCTTATTGCAAGACCTCGCTCGTATATCATGCGTACGTACTCTTATTGCAAGACCTCGCTCGTATATCATGCGTACGTACTCTTATTGCTAGACCGCGCTCGTTTATCATGCGTACGTACTCTTATTGCAAGACCGCGCTCGTTTATCATGCGTACGTACTCTTATTGCAAGACCTCGCTCGTATATCATGCGTTCGTACTCTTATTGCAAGACCTCGCTCGTTTATCATGCGTACGTACTCTTATTGCAAGACCTCGCTCGTATATCATGCGTACGTACTCTTATTGCAAGACCTCGCTCGTTTATCATGCGTACGTACTCTTATTGCAAGACCTCGCTCGTATATCATGCGTACGTACTCTTATTGCAAGACCTCGCTCGTATATCATGCGTACGTACTCTTATTGCTAGACCGCGCTCGTTTATCATGCGTACGTACTCTTATTGCAAGACCGCGCTCATTTATCATGCGTACGTACTCTTATTGCAAGACCTCGCTCGTTTATCATGCGTACGTACTCTTATTGCAAGACCGCGCTCGTTTATCATGCGTACGTACTCTTATTGCAAGACCTCGCTCGTATATCATGCGTACGTACTCTTATTGCAAGACCTCGCTCGTTTATCATGCGTACGTACTCTTATTGCAAGACCTCGCTCGTTTATCATGCGTACGTACTCTTATTGCTAGACCGCGCTCGTTTATCATGCGTACGTACTCTTATTGCAAGACTGTGCTCGTTTATCAAGTTAAAATTTAATAAAACATTTTGCTCGTCTTGCAAATCACTCACACAACCAAGTTACTTGCAATGTTTGTTTCACTGCTGGCTTCAACCCCCACTGGTGCTAAACCATTTCAGGTCTTGTCCTACTTAATTCAACTCTGAGGTCCCCCCCCCCCCCCTTATATCTTACGATCAAGTTCTATAATTTCTCTAACAGATGAAAACCAGCTGGAAAAAATAATGCTACGATTAAAGGGGAAAAAAATTGACTGTAATGCCAACTGTGACTGGATTCCCAGAATCCTTTTAAATTTAAAGTTTCCAAGATATAACCTCATGATTGTTTTTTCAAAAAAAAAAACCCCAAAAAGCAAACTTTTTCCATTGGAACAGCACACATTTTGTGTCAACATCTTTTCGATTCCCAGGTGCTTAGAACCTGTATTAACAAAGTTAAATCTAGTATTTTGCTGTTGTGAACAGCAGTAATTTCAGGAGGTGGGGTTAGCTGGACTAGAACGCAGAGCGGATAACTTAACATAACATTATACTTACTAGTATTTTAGCCCTTTTATATTAACGGGTGCTAGAATATATGTATGTCTGTCTTTCTTTCTGTCTGAGCTTCTCCCTGCCCCTGTCTCTTTCTTTTTTTTATTTCTGTCTCTCTCCTTCCTGCTGTCTATCTTTCTTTATTTCTATCTCTCTCCCTCCCACTGTTTGTCTTTCTTTCTTTCTGTCTCTCTCTCTGTTCGCTTTCTTTCTATATTTCTGTGGCCCCTTGCCTGCCTACCTTTCTTTGTCTTTCTCTATGGCCCCCTTCTTTATCCTCCCCAAAGCAATCCAAGATTGCTCCCTGGCCCCCCCCCCCCCAGCACAACCCTCTCCCCAAAGCAAAGCACGTTTTCTCCCTGGCCCCCTTTGTCTCCCCCCCCCATGCAGCAGCAGCATCATGTCCTCCAACTCCACTTCCTTGTGAAGCAACATTTACCTACCCCCACCCCACTTCCCTGTGCAGCAGCATTCCCTCCCCCTTTATTAAAGGCATAGTCGGCCTGGAGGAGCCGGTCGGGGCGGTGCTCCTGTGCGCAGTGGGTGATCGGCCGTTTTTGCAGTGTCGGATTCTTTAGTTTGGGTGGCTGACTTAGGCCCGAGCGCAACGTCGGCCTGGAGGAGGCGGGCGGGGTGGGGCTCCCGTGCGCAATTCCATGGTCAGCTGCACGGGAGTTTAGAGCGATGCCGACAGCCGTGGCGGCGCCTCAAGCCGCCTTAGCGCTGTCACGGCAACCCGCCGCCGAGCTGTCTTTCCTTCTCTGCCGACAGGGACCGTCGGGGGCTGGGTGCGGCGGGGAAGGAGGGTCTTGCCTGGCCGTGTCCGGTCGAATCCCGGGCCTGCTCTCCTTCCCCTAAGTTCCGGCCCCTCACTCCGGCGGGGGGAGGAGGAAGAAGATCGCAAGCCGCGCATGCGCACTTCCTAGCTACAGCTCACGGAAAACGGACGCACGCATAGGAACTGCGCATGCGCGGCTTACCGTTTTATTATATTAGATAGACCGCGTTACCAAAAAGTTCTACGCGGTTTACAAAATATTATAAACATAATCGTATATTTGAATGAGTCAGATATTTGGAGAAAAGATAGGTTTTTAGCTGTTTCTAAAATGTCTGTAAGAAACAGCTGTGAGCAACAATGATCGAAATTCTTTTTCATGAGAAGCTGCCTGAGATGCTAAAGAGTGATTTAAGAATTTCTTGCTTTTACCACCTTTTACAGAAGGGGAATTTAACAGAGCATGAGTTTTTCTACTGCATTTGTGCGTAGCTATGGAAAAACTATTAGCCAGATAAGTAGGGGCTGCACCTCAAGTAGGTGGCAAAAGTCAGAAAATGAAGTGCTCGGATTCTAACGAGGTGACTCGGCAGTCTTTCAGCTTTCTAACTAGGCCTCCTCTCATGCCAAAATTCAAACGCATCAGTCAGCAATAGACACTAGGAAGGCAAAGCAAAGGTGTGGAACTCTTTTTTCATTAGAACAAAAAGAGGATTCTGTGTTTGATGCTGACATCAGGCTAAATTCTGGGATGCAAATAGCATCAGAGAAAATTGTGCGTGTGAGACAGTGAAATCAAGAGACTGTTGACAGAAAAAGAAGAGACAACGCATTAGTGCAATAAAACTCATCTTTAATGCCAAAAAGTACGATCATGTGACTCCACTCTTAGAAAAAGCGCACTGGCTTCCAGCGGTACATCGGATCTCGTACAAAATACCGTATATACTAGAATATAAGTCAATCCGAATATAAATCGAAACCCCCATTCTCCCCCCCCAAAAGGAGGGAAAATGGTTGACCCGAATATAAGTCGAGGGCTTAATATTCAAGTGCCATGCCCTGCCAGGATCTGCACCCAGTGTCCCCTCCGTCACGCCCTCCCCTGCAAGGTTCTTCACTCAGCCCCCCTCCCTGCCAAGTTCTGCACCCAGCCCCCTTCCCTCCCTGCCCTCAGTCCCATTCCCTAACAGGCTGTGAACCAAGCCCCCTTCCCTGCCAGGCTCTGAATACTGTCCCCCCTCCCTGTTAGTCTCTGACACTGGTCCCACCTTCCTTCCCTGTACCCTCTTCACCCTAAAAAGAGCCAGCCTCATCAGTGATGTCACAATGGCTTGATTGTCCCGTACGCCCCTCTGCCTTCTAACCCAGCCAGCAGATTACCAGTAACCATTCCCCTTAACTTAAACCACCTAGTGGTAGGCCGGGACAGGAAGGGCCGTCTCCTGCCCCAGCCGACACTAACAATTACCACCTTCCCTCGTGTACCTGTTTGTTCCCTGTTGGTCCAGCGTGTATCCAGCGTTGAAATCCTCCAGAAGATTGTAAAGGTAAGTAGCCAGCGGCACACCCAGGCCGGCATGCAGCAGTGAGCTTTTCGTGCTGCCAGCCGGCCCTGCACCGCTCCTTGATAGGCTGCCGCAAGTTCTCGTGGGATTCACGGTTCTCGCAGCAGCCTATCAAGGAGCAGTGCAGGGCCGGCGGCAGCACGAAAAGCATGCCGCTGGTTACTTACTTTTACAGTCTTCTGGAGGATTTCAGCGTGGGATACACGCTGGACCACCAGGGAACAAACAGGTACACGAGGGAGGGTGGTAATTGTTAGTGTCGGCCTGGGCAGGAGATGGGAGGGATTGTTCTGGCCTAAGGCAGGCCTGCAGGAAGTCCGGGAGGGTTTTGGGTGGTCACTGGGGGGATGACCCGAATATAAACCGGGACCCACATTTTAGGGCCAATTTTTTGGCCCCAAAATCCCGGTTTATATTTGAGATTTTAAGAAAAGATGGGATTGGCATGTGGGATCTCTTCATGGAGGTAGTTAGGGGGTGGGCCATTAGTGTGGGCAGACTAGATGGGCCATGGCCCTTTTCTGCCGTCATGTTCTATGTTTCTATGTTGTACTATTCTCATTTAAAACACTTATGTCAACGACGCCTGAATTTATCTATAAACTACTGATTCCATGTACACCTTCACGAGCTCTTAGACCCACAGATCAAAAACTATTATCTGTTCCCTCTTTGAGGATAATTGGTATTAAAAGTCTCTAGAAATTTTCTCTGTCACTGCACCTCAGCTGTGGAGCTCTTTACCTCTATATCTAAGAGAAGAAAGAATACTCGATTATCTTAAGCGTAAACTAAAAAGCTTCTTATTTAAGGAAGGCTTTTCCATTTTAACTCGATATAGCTTTTATGAGATCATTTCTCTTTTTTTATCCTTGCTCCTGCTCCTAGCTGGAAAATATTCAAAGAGGAGTGATCAAGATGGTAAAGGGGATGGAACTCCTCTCGTATGAGGAAAGACTAAAAAGGTTAGGGCTCTTCAGCTTGGAAAAGAGACGGCTGAGGTGAGATAGGATTGAAGTCTACAAAATCCTGAGTGGAGTAGAACGGGTACAAGTGGATCGATTTTTCACTCCGTCAAAAATGACAAAGACTAGGGGACAATCGATGAAGTTACAACGAAATACTTTTAAAACCAACAGGAGGAAATATTTTTTTCACTCAGAGAATAGTTAAGCTGTGGAAGGCGTTGCCAGAGGATGTAGTAAGAGTGGATAGCTTGGCTGGTTTTAAGAAAAGTTTGGACAAGTTCCTGGAGGAAAAGTCCATAGTCTGTTATTGAGAAAGCCACTACTTGCCATGGATCGGTAGCACGGAATGTTGCTACTCTTTGGGGTTCCAGAATCTTTTGTTACTCTTTGGGATTCCGGAATGTTGCTACTCTTTGGGGTTCCAGAATCTTTTGTTACTCTTTGGGATTCCGGAATGTTGCTACTCTTTGGGGTTCCAGAATCTTTTGTTACTCTTTGGGATTCCGGAACGTTGCTACTCCTTGGGTTTTGGCCAGGTACTAGTGCCCTGGATTGGCCACCGTGAGAACGGGCTACTGGGCTTGATGGACCTTTGGTCTGACCCAGTAAGGCTATTCATATTCCTGTTCGTTTTCCACATTGGAAATTTATGTCTTATGTACTTGTTGTTTCGAATTCTATATACTCGTCCTGTTTTAACCTGTATTTTATATAGTACTTCGCCTAGGCGATTGATTATATAAAATTTCAATAAAACCTGAAACTCGAGATTCTTTCTATATCCAGAGCCTAGTGACTACCAAACGAAGGCTTTGGGAAGCGGGCGATGAGGGAAGGTTTCTAATCTTTGCAGAGGACAGCGGTGCAGACTGAAATAAACTACATTATTGATTTGGACGTGATTATCTGCTGACAGGATGTGATAAAAAAAAGCTGCAGAGCAAGTCTGGCAAGAGCTGTCTGGGGAGATGGGGGGGGTAAAGCGCTGCAGTACTGCTGAGAGAGCCCTGGGCTGAAGCACGGAGGCGACCGCAAGCCTTAACTCACGTCTGGGGAAAGGAGGAGACGAGCAGAAAGTCAGTGCGCCGGAAGGGAGTGTGCGGGCCCTTTAACAGCCTGTGCCATGAATCCTGGGCTCTGCCTTCTCTGCAGCAACAGCAGCGTCATCTGAGGCGGCAAAGCGCCAGGCCCACTTAACAGATTTACGGCTCCACATCCACCGACGGGGTAATTGCCAGCCCCAGCTGCAGTCTATCTGCAGCAAACTGCCTGCAGTAGGAAGGGGTGAGAGAAGACAGGCTGAATCCCAATGACCAACGGGCCCCCTCCTCCTACCTTCTGCAACGCACGCCTTTTCTGTCTTGCCTCAATGTTCATCCCCCCCATAGATCACAAAATATCCCCAACTCCATGCTTTAAGCTAAAGTATCTGGCCAAAAATATGTATACACATGCTGAAAAGAAGGTAAAAATGATAAAACAATTTTTTTTCCACCATAATAGTGATATGGAAACAGAAGCATGATGGCAGGTAAAGGCCAAATCACCCATCCAGTCTGCCCATCCGCAGTAACCATTATCTTTTTCTCTCTCTAAGAGATCCCACGTGCTAGAAAAAATTAATGCTATGATTAGAGGGGGGGGGGGAAACGGATTGTAATGCCATTTGTGACTGGACTCCCAGAATACTTTTAAATTTAAAGTTTCCAAGATATAACCTCATGAATGTTTTTGCAAAAAAAAAAAATACCTTTCTTCCCAGGCCTTCTTGAATTCAGACACAGTCTCTGTCTTCACCACCTTTTCCAGGAGACTGTTCCACGCATCTACCACCCTTTCTGTAAAACAGTATTTCCTTAGATTATTCCGGAGCCTATCACCTTATAACTTCATCCTATGCCCTTTCATTCCAGAGCTTCCTTTCAAATGAAAGAGACTCGACTCATGCGCATTTACGCCATGTAGGTATTTAAACGTCTCTATCATATCTCCATTGTCTCTGCCTTTCTACCAAAGTATACATATTGAGATCTTTAAATCTGTCCCCATATGCCTTACGACGAAGACCACGCATCATTTTAGTAGCCTTCCTCTGGACTGACTCCATCCTTTTTATATCTTTTTGAAGGTGCGGCCTCCAGAACTGTACACAATATTCTAAATGAAGTCTCACTAAAATCTTGCACAGGGGCATCAATACCTCCTTTTTCCTACTGGCCATACCCCTCCCTATGCAACCTAGCATCCTTCTAGCTTTCGCTGTCATCTTTTCAACTTGTTTGGCCACCTTAAGATCATCACATACAATCACACCCAAGCCCCGCTCTTCTGTCATGCACATAAGTTTTTCACCCCCTAAACTGTACCGTTCTCTCGGGTTTTTGCAGCCCGAATGCATGACTTTCTGCCCAATGTGCAGCGACAGCCAAAAAAGCAGACAAGATGGTAAAGGGGATGGAACTCCTTTCGCATGAGGAAAGGTAAAAAGCTTGGAAAAGAGACGGCTAAGGGGAGATAGGATTGAAGTCTACAAAATCCTGAGTGGACTAGGACGGGTACAAGTGGATCAATTTTCACTCTGTCAAATATTACAAAGACTAGGGGACACTCCATGAACAGGGAAATACTTTTTAAAACCAATAGGAGGAAATATTTTTTTTCATTCAGAGAATTAGTTAAGCTCTGGAACATATTGCCATAGGTTGTGGTAAGAGCGGTTAACATAGTTGGTTTTAAGAAAGGTTTGGACAAGTTCCTGGAGGAAAAGTCTAGACATGGAGGAAGCCACTGCTTTCCCTGGATCAGTAGCACTCAAGCTTGACATGTGAAATATGAGAAAAGGCGCTTTTCAGTGATGACAGGCCCACACCTATGTAAGGAGGTTTTTAGGAGAAGAGTTCAAACGGTTCATAGACAACTCGGCGAAAGACAAAGGCGCGCGCCAACAACTGAGCGCAAGACGGAGGCGCGCGCCGAAGAAAATTACAGTTTTTAGGGGCTCCGACGGGGGTTTTTGTTGGGGAGCCCCCCCAGTTTACTGAATAGAGATCGCGCCGGCGTTGGGGGGGTTTGGGGTGTTGTAACCCTCCACATTTTACTGTAAACTTAACTTTTTCCCTAAAAACAGGGAAAAAGTGAAGTTTTCAGTAAAATGTGGGGGGTTACAAACCCCCACACCCCCCACAACGCCCCCACAACGCGGCGCGATCTCTATTAAGTAAAGGGGGGGGTTCCCCCCCCACACCCCCCCCGTCGGAGCCGTAAAAAGACTAATTTTCTGCGGCGCACACCTCCGTGCTGCGCTCAATTGTCTGCGCGCGCCTTAGTCCAGGCGCGCTTTTGACCTGACACCAGTTCAAACCCATGTGCCTCAACCTGACTGTGAAGCATCCTTTTGACGGTCATGGTCTGGGGCTACATGGCTGCCAGTGGAGTCGGACGTCTGATCATCAGTGATGCAATAGTCAATGGGACCAAGTACATCACAATACTGCAAAAGTGCATGGTGTCATCAGCTCAGCAGCTGTTTCCAGGCCAGTTCCAGTTCCAAGATGACAACGCACCTTGCCATCACTCCAAACAGGTGATCAACTGGAAGCATTAGAACAACATTGAGTCAATCGACTGGCCTGCCCAATCTCCAGATCCAAATCCGGCACCTTTATCACCTCATCAAACTGGTTCACTCAATGCCAGCACAACGCAGACAGGTGGTCCACCAAATACCGAGCCATCACTGACCCACAAAACGGCCTTTTTCAAGGCCACCCACATTAATATGAAGAATAGATGATGCCTGTATGTACTTTTTAGGCCCGCGAAGTGCATTACTTGATTTACACAGAAACACGATTAACATCCCTCTACAAGCTTTCGCCGTCTCATACAACCACCAAGTCGGCGAAAGCTTGTAGAGGGATATAAGAACATAAGAACATAAGCAGTGCCTCTGCCGGGTCAGACCAGAGGTCCATCCCGCCCAGCAGTCCGCCCCCGTGGCGGCCCAACAGGTCATGACCTGCCTTAATCACCAGAAGGGGCCCCCTTGCCCCCTAGGTTTCTCATCGAAGTCCTATCTTCCCATCAATGTCCTAACCCTCCGGCCTTGCACCTGCACGACCTGGTGAGCTGTCTATACTTATGCAACACCCCAGCACCTCCCTCAGTACCCCACGATCCCCTTTTCCCTCAGGAATCTGTCCAATCCCTGTTTGAATCCCTGTACTGTACTCTGCCGGATCACTTCCTCCGGGAGCGCATTCCATTTGTCCACGACCCTTTGGGTGAAGAAAAACTTCCTTGCATTTGATTTGAACCTATCTCCCTTCAGTTTCTCTGAGTGCCCCCTCGTACCTGTCGTCCCTTTTAGTCTGAAGAATCTGTCCCTGTCCACCCTCTCTATGCCCCTAAGTATTTTGAAGGTCTCTATCATATCCCCCCTGAGCCTCCTTTTTTCCAGAGAGAAGAGCCCCAGTTTATCCAGCCTCTCAGCATATGGGAAGTTTTACAGCCCTCTTACCAGTTTCGTTGCCCTCCTTTGGACTCTCTCAAGAACTGCCATGTCCTTCTTGAGGTGCGGCGACCAATATTGAACGTAGTATTCCAGATGTGGGCGCACCTTCGCTCGATACAGCGGCATGATGACTTCCCGTGTCCTGGTTGATATGCCCCTCTTGATGATGCCCAGCATCCTGTTGGCTTTCTTCGAGGCTGCTGCACACTGTGCGGATGGTTTCATGGATGGATCCACTAGCACACCCAAGTCTCTCTCAAGTCCGGTGTCTTCCAGCAATCTCCCCCCCATTTTATACTCGAACAACGGGTTCTTTTTCCCTATGTGCATGACCTTGCATTTATCTACGTTAAAGCGCATTTGCCATTTGTTTGCCCAGTCCTCCAGCTTATCGAGGTCCCTTTGCAGTTCCTCACACTCCTCCCTGGTCCTAACTCTGGCGCAGAGCTTGGTATCGTCTGCAAATTTTATAACCTCACACTTTGCCTCCGTTTCCAGGTCATTGATAAATATGTTGAAGAGTAGCGGCCCCAGCACCGATCCCTGCGGCACACCGCTCGTGACTCCCCGCCAGTCAGAATATTGGCCCTTTACTCCGACCCTCTGTAGTCTACCTGACAGCCAGTGCTTGATCCATCTGTGTACATCCCCGCCCACCCCGTGGTTCCACAGCTTCCTAAGCAGCCTTTCATGTGGCACCTTGTCAAAGGCCTTTTGAAAATCGAGGTAAATGATGTCTATGGGTTCCCCTTTGTCCACCTGACTGCTTATTCCCTCAAAGAAGTACAGAAGGTTTGTCAGGCACGACCTTCCCTTACAGAATCCGTGCTGGCTTGTCCGCAGTAGGCCATTTTTCTCGATGTGCTCGCAAATGCTGTCCTTGATCATTGCTTCCACCATCTTCCCTATAACTGAAGTCAGGCTCACCGGCCTGTAGTTCCCGGGGTCACCTCTCGATCCCTTCTTAAAGATAGGTGTGACATTCGCCAGTTTCCAGTCCTCTGGTACCTCTCCAGTTTTAAAGGATAGGTTGCAAACATGCTGGATTGCACCCGCTATTTCCTGACTTAGTTCCTTTAGAACCCTTGGGTGGATCCCGTCCAGTCCCGGTGATTTGCCGCTTTTCAGTCTGTCAATCTGCTTGAGGACATCCTCCCGACTTACCTCTATATGCCCCAATCTTTTGGCCTGCTCCCCACTCATGAGCTCCTCTGAGTCCGGTATATTGGACGTGTCCTCGCTCGTGAAGACCGACGAGAAGAACGTGTTCAACCTCTCAGCTACCTCTTTATTCTCCTTAATCACTCCCTTCCTATCCCCATCATCCAATGGCCCCACCTCCTCTCTCACTGGTTGCTTCCCCTTTACGTAACTGAAGAATGCCTTGAAGTTTTTCGCCTCCCTGGCCAGCCCCTCCTCGTATTTCCCTTTTGCTTTTCTAATCTCTCGGTGGCATTCCTTTTGGCATTTCCTGTGCTCCTGGTGATTTTCCTCCGTTGGATCCCTTTTCCATTTCCGGAAGGACACTTTCTTGTCACTGATTACCCTCTTTACTTCAGGTGTCATCCAAACCGGGTCTTTTGACCGCTTGTTCTTGCGGCCTTTCCTGAAACTGGGGATGTACAGTTTTTGCGCTTCCTGCAGTGTGTCCCTGAGAAGGGTCCAGGCGCTCCCTACAGTCTCCATCCTAAAGCCGTTCCTGAGCTTCCTCCCCACCATTTTCCTCATAGCAACATAGTTCCCTTTCCTGAAGTTGAGCGCAGTCGTTGCGGTCCTCCCCACTATGGGTGACCCCCTTTCTAATGTGAATCTGATCACGTTGTGATCACTGTTGCCTAGTGTTCCTCCCACTTCTACCCCTCTTGCAGGCCCCCCTAATCCGTTAAGGATATGAGCTTTGAAAAAACCCGTTGGGTGAAACATGTCGGCATAGATGTCCCTACAAACTGACCACCTGAAGGCAAAAAGTTAGAAATGGTTGTTTACAAAATGTTTAAAAATAACTTTAAAAACAATTCAACTGAGGCAGTTAGAAAAGTTGGACCCAGTGAAGGTATAGTGCGTGAAGCCAGATACATTGAAATGTTTTGAGTATCATGGTGGCACTTCTGAGGGTTGGTGAATATTGAAGAAACTTTTGACAAGTGTGAGTCTATAGAAAGGGGTGTGGAAGTGACATCCGTTTCACATTTTCAATATACAGAGTTTTGCTTGCACAAGAGCGATTATATAAAGATATAGTGCTAATCTTCAAACATAGTAGTTGACGGCAGATAAAGACCCGAATGGTCCATCCAGTCTGCCCAACCTGATTCAATTTAAATTTTTTTAAATTTTTTTTTCTTAGCTATTTCTGGGCAAGAATCCAAAGCTCTACCCGGCACTGTGCTTGGGTTCCAACTGCCGAAATCTCCGTCAAAACCAACTCCAGCCCATCTACACCCTCCCAGCCATTGAAGCCCTCTCTAGCCCATCCTCCCCCAAACAGCCATAAACAGACCGTGCAAGTCTGCCCATGTCTGTTTTAATCATTTGCACAATAAATAACCCCCTATTCCTTAATTTGCTCTGCTTGTCTAGTTTGATTAAATTGTAAGCTCTGTCAAGCAGGGACCATCTCATACACGTTCTGTGTATAACATCGCATATCACTGTAGCAATAAGCAGCAATAGTAGCTGCAGGTAAATAATGGAAGGTCCATCTAGTCTGCACAGTGTGGTTCATTTTGCAGTACCATAGACCACAATTCAGCTCCGCCTTTCCCTTATTTGCAAGGAATCTGATAGCGTTTTTGCCTCCACTAAGTGGCCATTCCACATTTCTATTGCCTTTTTTCTGTTAAGACCAGGGAATTACCTGAATAGAACCTGAACAGGGAGTACCTGAATAAATGCATGTACACCATTCTGAGCTCCCCTGGGAGAACAGTAATAAATAAATACAATTCTCCCTCCTTATTCGCTGATAGGGGATTAACAGACCCGCGAATACAGAAAAACCACGAATAACTTTTTCGTATGTTATTCGCTGTTTTCTACTGAAAACCATCGTGAATATGGTGAAACCGCGAATAACATGGTGGAAGACCTGGCCTGTTCCTGAAGGAGAGGCAAACACGGTGAAGAATGTGCCCCGGAATCAGCGATTTTCTCTGTAAACGCTTGGAATCAGCGATTTCTCTATGCAAGATGATGCAATTTGGGGGGGAGGAGCCAGCAAGCTAAAAACCGCAAATAATCGAAACCGCGAATACAGAGGGAGAAGTGTAGTGTGCAAAGTTTCAGCCTCTGGTAACCAGAGCTGGTATTGTGACGTCATAATGCCTCCTTCCACCAATAAGAGCCAACCTCATCAGTGATGTCACAATGGCTTGAATGTCCTAGACTTTGGCTCGCTTTTACTACACTTTGATTTCTAGAGTGGCGCAGGGGTTAAAGCTCCAGCCTCAGCAGCTTCAAGCTGCCCCAGGTACATTAGATAGATTTTGAGCCCACCGGGACACACAAGGGAAAATGCTCGAGTGCCTGAATAAAATTTATCTAAACCATTCTGAACTCCTCTGGGAGACCAGTATAGAAAATCAAATAAATGGCCCAGCAGTTTCCTTCTTCTCCACTTCAAATGTGCGTGTCTGGCCTACAAGATCCTACATGGCATCCTTCCTGCCATTATCCCTCTATCCTGGAACTCCCCAACCCCTACTTCCTCCAGATCCTCCCAAATTTTTAAACTATCCTTCCCTTCCATAAAAGGTATTTCCCATGCAGGCAAACTTGGGTCATCCCTCCCCTTTAGAATCACTGAGATCTGGAATAACCTCACCTCCCCTCTCCGAACCTCAAGCTCCCTCCAACTCTTCCGCAAACACCTAAAAACCTGGCTATTCTCAAACCTGTAACACTTCCCCCCTCTTAGGCCTCTCACCTTCCCCCTTTACACCTAACTCTTTAATCTCTCCACTGTAGTTCCTCTCTCATCTTTCTTCCTGTAAACCGTGCCGAGCTCCGCATTCGTGGAGATGGTGCGGTATATAAACCCAAGGTTTAGTTTAGTTTAGTTTAGTTTCAGTTCAATTGAAACTGGTATCTACTGGACTACAGCACCACAATCCTTCATTCAGAATTACCTGAGAATTTAGCTCCTATTCTGGGTGTCAGGTCAAAAGCGCACCGCGACAAAGGTGCGCCCAGACAATTGAGCACAGCGCGGAGGCGCACGCCGCTCTAAATTACTATTTTTTAGGGCTCCGACGGGGGGGGGGGGCGTGCGACATCGCGCCGCGTTGTGGGGGCGTTGTGGGGGGTTGTAACCCCCCCCACATTTTACTGAAAACTTCACTTTTTCCCTGTTTTTAGGGAAAAAGTTCAGTTTACAGTAAAATGTGGAGGGTTACAACCCCCCAAACCCCACATAACGCCGGTGCGATGTCTATTAAGTAAACTGGGGGGGGGGGGTTCCCCAACAAAACCCCCCGTCGGAGCCCCTAAAAACTGTAATTTTGTGCGGCGCGCACCTCCGCGCTGCGCTCGATTGTCGGCGCGCGCTTTTGTCTTTCGCGTCGTCGTCTATGAACCCCTATTCCGTGTCCTTCATTTACGGAAGAGAATTTCTGGAATGTTTTTCTAGCCACTAGGTGTCAGTATTGCATGTTTAATTGGGACACAGGAGTGGGGAAAAAAAAAAAAAATCTTCTGGCATATGAAGCAGAATCCCAACCTAGAAATCAACTCAGGTTTCCCATGTGGCAGTACAGTAAGCCATCAGGTCAGCCTGAATATTATTAGCATTTATACAGCGCTATCACGTGTATGCAGCACTGCTTCTTGAAGTTTACAATACAGAAGACACGGGTCTTTATTTGTTTCCACAATTTCTAGACTGCTCTATCCAAAGTACTAGGTGGTTTACAATCCAACATTCATAATAATAATACGCAAAAATTAAAATAACAAAAATTACTAATCACAAAAAACACAAGTTATTTTATTTATTTATTCATTCATTCCCTTTTCTATAGCATTCTCCCAGGGGAGCTCAAAATGGTTTTACATGAATTTATTCAGGTACTTAAGCATTTTTCCCTGTCTGTCCTGGTGGGTTCACAATCTATCTAATGTACCTGGGTCAATGGGAGGATTAAGTGACTCGCCCAGGGTCACAAGGAGCAGCGTGGGTTTGAACCCACAACCTCAGGGTGCTGAGGCTGTGGCTTTAACCACAAAGTATTGCGGTGCCAAAACAGGGAGCCAGCCCTGAAGCAACTGAAACAGAAATTATAAAAGCTCATTCCTAAACTATCTAATGCAACTCCCAGGCTAAAACAAAGAACCAAGACGATAAAGGGAATGAAACTCCTCTCGTACGAGGAAAGACAAGAGAGGTTAGGGCTCTTCAGTTTGGAAAAGAGACGGCTGAGGGGAGAGATGATTGAAGTTTATAAAATCCTGAATGGTGTAGAATGGGTACAAGGGGACTGATTTTTTACTGCATCGAGATGTACAAAGACTAGGGAACCCTCGATGAAGTTACAGAGAGTAATACTTTTAAAACCAATAGGAGGAAATATTTTTTCGCTCAGAGAATAGTTAAGCTCTGGAACACATTGCCAGAGGATATGGTAAGATAGTAATGTGGTAAGAGCAGTTAATGTAGCTGGTTCAAAAAAAGGTTTGGACAAGTTCCTGGAGGAAAAGTCCATAGTCTACTGTTGAGACAGACATGGGACGGTAGCATGGATTTTTGCCAGATACTTGTGACTTGAGATGGACCATTGTGACCCAGTAAGGCTAGTCTTATGTTCTTAACAATGACCTACTTGTACTTATAACTATATAGTTGAAACTATGACTTAACTGTATAGCACAGTTAGTTACGGTAACAGGTGTTATCCAGCGACAGCAGGCAGATATTCTCTACATGTGGGTGACATCATCCACGGAACCCCGTCGCGGACAGCGTTTCAAGCAAGCTTGATTGAAGATCTCAAGTTTGCTAGCACTGCCCACGCATGCATGCCTTCCTGCTCCACTAGAGGGCGCATCACCTCCTCGTGGTCTTCAGTTCAAATAGCTAGCAAAGAAGCCAACCTCGGGGAGGTGGGAGGGTTGCGAGAATATCTGCCTGCTATCCCTGGCTAACACCTGTTACGGTAAGTAACTGTGCTTTATCCCAGGACAAGCAGGCAGCATATTCTCTACATGTGGGTGACCTCCAAGCTAACTAAAAAGGGATAGAGAGAAAGTTGGCAATTTATGAAAACAGATTACACAAAACCGACTGACCAAACTGGCCGTCGTGCCTGGAAAAGGCATCCAAACAGTAGTGAGAGGTGAAGGTATGAACCGAAGACCAAGTGGCAGCCTTGCAGATCTCCTCAATAGGCGTGGAAAGCGACAGAGGCCGCCATCGCTCGGACCTTATGTCCCGTGACTCGACCGTGCAGCGAGAGACCAGCCTGAGCGTAGCAGAAGGAAATACAAGCGGCTAACCAGTTGGATAAGGTGCGCTTGGAAACCGGACGGCCCAACCGATTAGGATCAAAAGAGATGAACAGTTGAGGAGCCGTCCGATGAGACTCGGTGCGTTGCAGGTAAAAGGCCAACGCCCTTTTACAATCAAGAGTGTGAAGCGCCACCTCCCAGGATGAGAGTGGGGCTTCATAAAAAACACCGGAAGAACAATGGACTGATTGATATGAAAGTCCAAAACAACCTTGGGCAAGAACTTCGGATGAGTATGGAGGACCACCTTGTCGTGATGGAATACAGTAAAAGGCGGGTCCGCAACCAGAGCCTGCAGCTCACTGACTCTGCGAGCAGACGTGAGAGCAACCAGGAAAATCACCTTCCAGGTGAGGAACTTCAGATGAGCCTTATCAATGGGTTCAAACGGCGGTTTCATCAATTGAGCCAGAACCACATTAACATATAAAACCACCGGAGGGGGCTTGAGTGGAGGATGAACATTGAAGAGACCTTTCATAAAGCGGGAAACCGTCGGATGGACGGAAAGTGGCTTCCCATCAAGCGGCTGATGAAAGGCAGCAATCGCACTGAGGTGGACTCGAATAGATGTCGATTTGAGGCCAGACCGAGACAGGTGGAACAGATAATCTAGCACTGACGACAAGGAAGCAGAGAGCAGTTCCATGCGGTGCTCTGCACACCATGCAGCAAATCTGGACCATTTTTGGGAATAGCATTGACGCGTGGAGCTCTTCCGAGAGGCCTCCAGAACATCCCTCACCGACTGAGAAAAGTCTAAGGTGGAAGACATGTGGAGAGGAACCAAGCTGTTAAGTGTAGAGACTTCAGATTGGGATGCAACAGCGAACCCCGACTCTGAGACAGCAGAGAAGGAAACACAGGCAGAAGCAGAGGCTCGCTGACACTGAGCTGGAGGAGCAGGGAAAACCACGGTTGCCGGGGCCACCGAGGAGCAATCAAGATCATGGTGGCGTGGACCGACTTGAGGTGTACCAGAGTCCTGAGAATCAGCGGAAAGGGTGGGAACGCATAGAGGAACCCGCCCGTCCAATTGAGAAGGAAAGCATCCGCCTCGAGACGATCCCAGGAGAACATCCTCGAGCAGTAGCGAGGCAACTTGTGATTGAGGGGCGAAGCGAACAGATCTACCTGTGGAGTTCCCCACCGAACAAACACCTGCCGCAGAGTCTGAGAATGGAGCGACCATTCGTGCGGCTGAAGAAGGCGACTCAACTTGTCCGCCAAACAATTCTGCTCACCCTGGATATACACCGCCCGAAGAAAGATGTTGTGGCGCAGCACCCACCGCCAAAGTCGAAAGGCCTCCCTGCAGAGCGATAGGGAACCCGTCTCCCCTTTCTTGTTCACGTAATACATCGCCACCTGGTTGTCCGTACGCACCAGGATGATGCAATCCCGCAGCAAATGACGAAAGGCCACCACGGCACAGTTAATGGCCCGGAGCTCCAGAATGTTGATGTGGCAGCGACAGTCCGCACTCGACCACAGACCCTGAGTCCGAAGGCCGTCGAGGTGCGCTCCCCAAGGAGTCCGTCGTCAGAACCTTCTGATGCGGGGGCGTGAGAAAAAGCAAACCTCTGGACAGATTGGACGAGTTGGTCCACCAAAGCAGCGAGCGTTTCAAGGAGGGAGTCACTGCAACGAGTTTGGAAGCGGGCTCCCAATCCTGCCGCCACTGAGACGCCAGGGTCCACTGAGGAACACGCAGATGCAACCTGGCAAACGGCGTGACATGAACGGTGGAGGCCATGTGTCCCAGAAGAATCATCATCTGCCTGGCCGAAACCGACAACCTCTGAAGCACCAGCTGACTCAGCCACAGGAGAACGGCTTGCTGCGGCGGAGGCAAGAAGGACCGGAGGCGGACCGTGTCCAGCATCGCCCCAATGAACTGCAGGGACTGAGAGGACAACAACTGGGACTTGGGGAAGTTGATCTCGAACCCCAGACTCTGGAGGAAGGTAATAGTCTGACGGGTCGCTGAAACAACCCCCCTCCCTTGACGGGGCCTTGATAAGCCAGTCGTCGAGATACGGAAAAACCTGAAGGCCCAGCGACCGTAGGGCAGCCCCCACCACCACGAGGCACTTTGTAAAGACTCATAGGGAGGAAGCGAGCCCAAACGGGAGGACCCGATACTGCAAATGAAGGTTCCCCACCCAAAAGCGAAGAAACCTTCGGGAAGCCAGATGGATCGGAATGTGAGTGTAGGCTTCCTTCAGATCCAGGGAACACAACCAGTCCCCCTCATCCATCAAAGGATACAAGATGGGAAGCGAAAGCATGCGGAACTTCTCCCAAACCAGGAACTTGTTCAACTTTCGGAGATCCAGGATAGGTCTTTTTGGGAACCAGGAAGTACCTGGAATACACTCCCGAGTCCTGTTGACAAGGGGGAACCCGTTCCACTACCCGCAGACAAAGAAGGGCATGCGCTTCCTGAAGCAGCAGAGGCAGCTGATCTCCTTCCGTAAGTGACTCTATCGGAGGCCTGTCTGGTGGAAGAGTACGGAAGTTGAGGGAGTATCCTCCCCGGATGACGGAGAGGACCCAAGAGTCCGTAGTAATCTCCTCCCAACGATGCGCAAAGGCGCGCAGACATCCCCCTATAGGCAGAAGGGAAACCGCCAGGGCGGGGGAGGCCAGCCTCCGCCCGCCTGGCGAGTCAAAAGGACGGCGAGGGTTTGGTCGCTGTAGGAGTAGGAGGTTTAGGAGGGGCCCGCTGATGTTGCGGCCTCCGAGTAGGAGGGCGAGAAAAGGCAGGCGTAGACTTTGCGGGTACCGCCACGGAGGAGGGCGGTAGGACTTGGGCGGAGCGGGCATCACCTTAGGTCGGACCAAGGAAGCAAAGGAGCGTTCATGTTCCGAGAGACGCTTAGTGGCAGCCTCGATGGAATCATCGAACAATTCGTTCCCGAGGCAGGGAAGGTTGGCCAACCGGTCCTGCAGGTTAGGATCCATATCAACGATGCGGAGCCACACCAGGCGCCACATGGCGACCACAAAGGCCGAGACTCTAGATGACAATTCAAACGCATCATAGGAGGCCTGGAACATGTACAGCCGGAGCTGCGCCAGAATATCCACAAACCGGCGAAAATCCGCACGGCGCTCGGCAGGCAAATCCGCCTCGAAAGAGGGAAGAGCCTTAACACACCACTTGAGATAGGATGTAAAGGTAAAGCTGTAATTCAGGACTCTGTTCGCCATCATAGAGTTCTGATAAAGGCAGCTCCATAATTTGTCCATAGTCCGGCCCTCTCTGCCCGGTGGGACAGCCGCATACACTTTGGACGGATGAGACTTCTTAAGAGTAGACTAGAGAGCTGCACGGGAACAGAGACGACGGGAATCCCGCGGGACCTGCAGGCATCCCGCGGGTTCCCCCTTCGGGTCACGGGGATCCCATGGGGACGCCCCTAGGGTCGCGGGGATCCCGTGGGGACGCCCCCTAGGGTCGTGGGGATCCCGTGGGGACGCCTCCGAGGGTCGCAGGGTTCCTGCGGGGCTGGATGTACTCAGTCGCGCGGCTCTTCTTCTCCCTACCTTCTCTGCTTGCAGCACAGAGCCGAACGGAAGTCTTCCCAACGTCAGCGCTGACGTCGGGAAGACTTCTGTGGAGAAGGACGCTGAAAGGACATGGGGAAGACGGGGGGGTGGAGAAGGACGCTGAAAGTCCATGGGGAAGACAGAGAGGGAGAAGGACGCTGAAAGGACATGGGGAAGCAGAGGGGGGAGAAGGACACTGAAAGCACATGTGGAAGACAGAGGGGGGAGAAGGACGCTGACAGGACATGGGGAAGATGGGGGGAGAAGGACGCTGAAAGGAAATGGGGAAGAGAGAGTAGGGAGAAGACGCTGGCAGGGAAGAAGACAGATGCCAGACTATGGGGGGAGCGGAGAGAAGAAGATGGGTGCCAGACCAATTTGGAAGGGGGAAGAAAGGGAGAGGCACAGTAACAGAGCAAATGGAAGATGCAGAAGGAAGAGAGACAGTGGATGGAAGGAATTGAATGAGAACATGAGGAAAGCAGAAACCAGGCAACAAAGGTAGGAAAAGAATTATATTTCTTTTTTTTTATTTTGCTTCAGGATAAAGTAGTATATTAGTTGTGTTGATAAAAATTTATAAACATTAGAGGCTCTGGTAGAAACCCGTTTGCAAAGTATGTATTTTTCCCAATTAATATTTTCAAATTAATAAAGTCTTTTTGCTTATTTGTAAATGGGTTTCTACCAGAGCCTTTAATTCAGTAGCATAATTAAATGAAATAACTATTTCTGAAGTTTATAGGGACGGGCGGGGACGGAGGGGATTCCTCGCAGGGACGGGTGGGGACGGAGGGGATTCCTCGTGGGGACAAGTGGGGACGGAGGGATTCCTCACGGGGACGGGTGGGGACGGGTGGGATTCCTCACGGGGACGGGTGGGGACAGGTGGGACTTTGGCGGGGACGGGTGGGATTTCTGTCCCCGCGCAACTCTCTAGAGTAGACTCCATCACCAAAGACTGGTGGGAAAGTTGAGCCTTTTCAAAACCCTTACAGGGCACCGTACGGTATCGAGATTCCATTTTAGATGGAATGGCAGGAATAGCATACGGGGTCTCCAAGTTGCGGAAGAAAGTCTGTTGCAACACCGGGTTCAAGGGAAGCCGCAGGGAAGAATGGGGAATGTGAGTTTGATGGGGGAATCAGAAGTTCAGTTGTGACCAGACAGATACAGAGCAAACACGGTCCGGAACAAGACAAAGGAACAGTGCGGAATGGGTCTTAAATTTCCCTTCGAAATCAGACTTAAGGATCTAAATACGTGGAGGGGCATAATCAAAAAAAAGTCTAAGTCCCCTTTTGGCCTAAGGCCCTAAACGTTGAAAGCAGAAGCAGGGAAAATGTTCATTATCAAAAAAAAAAAAAGGTCCAAAAGGAGGTGTTTTTTTTATAATGGCCTGCCTCTACATTCGGCTGTTTAAATACCCAGACCACCACTACGTCTACACTAACAACACATAATCAACCAAAAAAAGCCTAAGTCGCAAACGCCAACACAAGAGCTTCCAGTCCTTCACCTAAAAGCTGGATTCTGTAACCGGTGTCTGTCAAAAAGGCACAGGCGGAAGAACAAATGGCTAAAAATGTAAAAAAGGGAGATAAAAATTTTTTCAGATATATTAGTGAAAGGAGGAAGATAAAAAATGGAATTGCTAGGCTGAAAGATGCTGGGAACAAATATGTGGAGAGTGATGAGGAGAAAGCAAATGTGCTAAACAAATACTTCTGTTCTGTGTTCACAGAAGAAAATCCTGGAGAAGGACCGAGATTGTCTGGCAAAGTTACACAAGAAAATGGAGTAGATTCTGCGCCGTTCACGGAGGAGGGTGTTTATGAGCAACTTGAAAAACTGAAGGTTGGCAAAGCGATGGGACCAGACGGGATCCATCCCAGGATACTAAGGGAGCTCAGAGAGGTTCTGGCGAGTCCTATTAAAGACTTGTTCAACAAATCTCTGGAGACGGGAGTGATTCCTGGGGATTGGAGGAGAGCGGATGTGGTCCCTATTCATAAAAGTGGTCACAGGGATGAAGCAGGAAACTACAGGCCGGTGAGCCTCACTTCAGTTGTTGGAAAAATAATGGAAGTGTTGCTGAAAGAAAGGATAGTGTATTTCCTTGAATCTAATGGGTTACAGGATCCGAGGCAACATGGCTTTACAAAAGATAAATCGTGCCAAACGAACCTGATTGAATTTTTTGATTGGGTGATCAGAGAGCTGGATCGAGGACATATGCTAGATATAATTTACTTGGATTTCAGCAAAGCCTTTGATACAGTTCCTCATAAGAGGCTGTTGAACAAACTTGAAGGGCTGAAGTTAGGACCCAAAGTGGTGAACTGGGTCAGAAACTGGCTGTCGGACAGACGCCAGAGGGTGGTGGTTAATGGAAGTCGCTCGAAGGAAGGAAAGGTGACTAGTGGAGTCCCTCAGGGTTCGGTGCTGGGGCCAATCCTGTTCAATATGTATGTAAGTGACATTGCTGAAGGGTTAGAAGGAAAAGTGTGCCTTTTTGCAGATGATACCAAGATTTGTAACAGAGTAGACACCGAAGAGGGAGTGGAAAATATGAAAAAGGATCTGCAAAAGTTAGAGGAATGGTCTAATGCCTGGCAACTAAAATTCAATGCAAAGAAATGCAGAGTAATGCATTTGGGGATTAATAATAGGAAGGAACCATATATGCTGGGAGGAGAGAAGCTGATATGCACGGACGGGGAGAGGGACCTTGGGGTGATAGTGTCCGAAGATCTAAAGGCGAAAAAACAGTGTGACAAGGCAGTGGCTGCTGCCAGAAGGATTCTGGGCTGTATAAAGAGAGGTGTAGTCAGTAGAAGGAAGAAGGTGTTGATGCCCCTGTACAGGTCATTGGTGAGGCCCCACTTGGAGTATTGTGTTCAGTTTTGGAGACCGTATCTGGCGAAAGACGTAAGAAGACTTGAGGCGGTTCAGAGGAGGGCAACGAAAATGATAGGAGGCTTGCACCAGAAGACGTATGAGGAGAGACTGGAAGCCCTGAATATGTATACCCTAGAGCGGGGGTCGGCAACCTGCGGCTCCAGAGCCGCATGCGGCTCTTTTCCACCTTTGCTGCGGCTCCGGTAGTGTGTCACGCAGGCATGCACTTTACAAGTCCAGCGTCGCGGCGGGAAATAGCCATGCTGAGCAGTGAGCTCAGCACATACACAGATGAAAGCCTTGCTTGCTGATTGGTCCGGCGGCGCCGTGCCGCCGGACCAATCAGCAAGCAAGGCTTTCATCTGTGTAGTGCTGAGCTCACTGCTCAGCATGGCTATTTCCCGCCGCGACGCCTGAAAAAGAAATCATCCTGGCCGGGGTCGGTGTCATGCTCCGGAGATCTACAGCCTTCCTATCTCCCTCTCCCTTCTACCTGCTTCCGGCCACATCCCCTGCTCCGCGGCTCTCTTCGGCAACTCAGCAGCAGCTTCTGACGTCGGGGCCTACCCTCTGCGAGTCCCGCTTGTTTCAACTTCCTTTTTCCACAAAGGCGGGACTCGTAGAGGGAAGGCCTCGATGTCGGCAGCTTGTCTTGATCACTGCTGCTGACGAGTTGCTGAAGAGAGCCGCGGAGCAGGGGGGTGTTGCCAGGTGCAGGTAGAAGGGAGAGGGCCAGATGCAGGACTCGTGGGTGAGGGAGGAGAAGAGAGAGAGAAAGAGAGAGGGGAGGGAAACAAAAGGAAATCTTTCATACTGGGCTGGGCCGGAGTGGAGGGAGGGTGGAAAGATTCTAGCTACAGGGTGCAGTAACAAAGGAAAAGGGGGGGGGGGGGAAAGCTGAAAATGGAGATAGTGACACAAAGAAGAGAAAGGGTAAGCAGGACCTACTGAATAAGGATAGAGATACAGAGGGGACATGAAGCGGAGGTGAAATAGAGACATAGAAGTAATGCTGAAAAAGTGTGGGGGGGGGAGATAAAGACATTGAAAGGGCAAATGGTGAACATGGCGTAAAGATAAGGACAGAGACAAATGAAGATTCTGAAAAAGTGGTGAGATAGGGATATAGGTGAGATGGACACAAAGAAGGGTGATGGTGGAATGGTAATTCTGACAGACACAGAAGGGAAATGCTGGATCAAGGAGAGATGGGGCTCAGGCTGGATGGAATGAGGAGAAATGCCTTGTTGGCCCGGAACTTCCTCTCCTACGTCAGAATTGACGTCAGGGAGCGGAATGCTGGTCAGCGCAACACTTCTGCAGGGAAAGCTTGGGACGGCGGTGGCTTGGGGGCTGTTCCCCGATTGCGGTGGCAGCAAACCGAGTGGCTTGGGGGAGGGCACGGAGACAGAAAGAAGGGGGAACAGGGAGACAGAAAGAAAAAGTTGGGGGAGAGAATGAGGTCTGGAGGAGAGGAAACATACAGGAGGCTGAAAGAAAGGAAGAAAGATTGGATGCACAGTCAGAAGAAGAAAGTGCAACCAGAGACTCATGAAATCACCAAATAGCAAAGGTAGGAAAAATGATTTTATTTTCAATTTAGTGATCCTGTATATAGCATTAAGATAAGAAACAATATATGCAGTGTTAGATTTGTTTTATAATGGTTTTGCGGCTCCAAGTTTTTTTTTCTTTTCGAAAACGGGTCCAAGTGGCTCTTTATGTCTTAAAGGTTGCAGACCCCTGCCCTAGAGGAAAGGAGAGACAGGGGAGATATGATTCAGACGTTCAAATACTTAAAGGGTATTAACGTAGAACAAAATCTTTTCCAGAGAAAGGAAAATGGTAAAACCAGAGGACATAATTTGAGGTTGAGGGGTGGTAGATTCAGGGGCAAAGTTAGGAAATTCTACTTTACGGAGAGGGTGGTGGATGCCTGGAATGCGCTCCCGAGAGAGGTGGTGGAGAGTAAAACTGTGACTGAGTTCAAAGAAGCGTGGGATGAACACAGAAGATTTAGAATCAGAAAATAATATTAAAGATTGAACTAGGCCAGTTACTGGGCAGACTTGTACGGTCTGTGTCTGTGTATGGCCGTTTGGTGGAGGATGGGCAGGGGAGGGCTTCAATGGCTGGGAGGGTGTAGATGGGCTGGAGTAAGTCTTAACAGAGATTTTGGCAGTTGGAACCCAAGCACAGTACCGGGTAAAGCTTTGGATTCTTGCCCAGAAATAGCTAAGAAGAAAAATTACAAAAAATAAAAAAATTTAAATTGAATCAGATTGGGCAGACTGGATGGACCATTCGGGTCTTTATCTGCCGTCATCTACTATGTTACTATGTTAAAAACACCACCGGTTACAGAATCTACCCCACCCCCCACCCTCCTCGACAAGATCGGGGCAAGAGGAAGCCCAAGACTTTTTTTTTTTAATTATTATTATGAGCCCCGTAGTGCCTAGAGGACAAGTGACAAAATGGGATATGGCAGAAGACATTCATATATCTCAGATGCACCAAGAGCACCCAAGCAGCAGACCTTTTTTCATTTATAAAGGAAACCTAGAATAGAAGTCATGATTTTAAGGCTCAAAAAGGACAGATTCCGAATGAGTCTGATTTCCTTCCATGACTCCCACACGTCTCTCTCTCTCTCCATCAGGAGTCCAGCCGCAGTTCTCTGCTCGATTGTTAAGATATTGTGATCTTGATATTACAATGTCACCTAAAACTCAGTTTGATGGCAAAGCCTCTAGAATTTTTGTAAACCGTATTGAGCCCTAAATTTACAGAGAAGATGCAGTATATAAGCTTAAGGTTTAATTTAGTTGAACTGGACACAAAGGCCCTGATTCTGAAAAGTGCCGTCCCGATTTTAGGCAGCTGTAGGCGTCCTATACCTGTCTAATCAACCAATCAGGATGAACGTTTTTTAAAAAAATGTTCCCCAGGCAGGCCGCCTCTATTAAAGGCGCCTCTGGGAGCCTAGGGAGGACCGCAAGACGCCTAAGCTCAACCTAGGTGGCCCTACACGTCTCCCTAGTAGAGGAAGAGACACTTAAAATGTAGGCCAGCAAAATGCTGGCCTACATTGTAAGTAGACGCGGCCGCTATACTTATCGCAGCAAGAGATTTCCCTGCTGCAATAAGTATAGCGGCCGTGGCCGCCTGTCCCATCACCGGCAGGAGGATGCCCAACTCCTCCTACCAGAACCCCGGAATCCCCCCCCCCAAACTCGTAATCGCCAGCAGGAGGATGCCCAACTCCTCCTGCCGGAACCCCGGAATCCCTCCCCCCCCCCCCAAACTCGTAATCGCCGGCAGGAGGATGCCCAACTCCTTGTGCCGGAAAGCCGGACCCCCTCCGAGCCCCCCATACTAACGACCTCCCCCCCCAACTAACCTCCCTCCCCCAACTAACCTTTAAATGTTGGTCAGCTGGACGGGTCTTGCTGCTGTCCAGCCGACATGCCCGCCTCGTGGAAATGAGACAGGCCCGCCCCTTTCCGGCCCATCCCCGCTAAGTCTAAGGCCTGATTGGCCCAGGCTCTAGAAGCCTGGACCAATCAGGCCTTAGGCATAGCGGGTCCGCCAATCCCCACTAATCCTAAGGCCTGATTGGCCCAGGTTAGGCAACCCGTGCAGAAAGGCATTATCATCTTTCCCTCGTATCCACTGGCTCTGACTGTTAACCTATCACACATAACATAAACATAACATTTTATTTATACACTAGTGTTTTAGCCCGTTACATTAACGGATGCTAGAGTAGATGTCTGTCTGGTTTTGGGGGTTTTTTATTTGTCTCTCTCCTTGGTCGCTGTCTGTCTGTCATTCTTTCTGTCTGTGTCTCTCCCTGGCCCCTTGTCTCTCTATCTTTATTTCTAACTCTATCCTCTTCCCTCAATCCTGCTTGTGCCCTTTTTTCTTTCTCCTCTCCACTTCCTTCCAATGTCTGCTCCCCCTGTCCCCCACACTTCCATTCAGTGTCTGTCTCCCTCTCTCTACCCCTTCCATCTACTGTTCACCCTCTGTCTTGCCCCTTCCATTCACTGCTCTCTCTCTTCTCTTTCCATCCAGTGTCCGCCCTCTTTCTCTCTCTGTTCCACATGGCATCTCCTCCTTCCTTTCCCCCTTCCTTTTCCCTTGGTCTGGCATACCTTCCTTCTTCCCTCCATGCCCTGCCATGTCTTCTTCCCTCCAAGCCATTCTCTCCCCCTCTGCTCCCTTTCCTCCTTGAACTTCATCGGGCAGCAGCAGCATTCACAATTTATTGCTTTTGCCGGCTTCAGGTCTTCCTTTCTGGCGGGTCCTTAGGCAGGACCCGCCAGAGAGGAAGGCCTGAAGCCAGCAACAGCAGCGAATTATAAACGCTGCTGCTGCCTGAAGCACCAAGGCAGTTGCTTCTCTACCCTCCCAGCCCAACCCCCGGTGACTCTCTTATGTCTCCCTCCCATGCGACATGACCTTAACAAACCTCCCTCCAGCGTTGGCAGCCGCAGCATGCTAAACAGGCTGCTTCGCAGCTTTCTCCTGCAGTTGAGTCCCTCTGTCGCGTCACTGATGACGTCACTGGCAGGAGAAAGCCGCGAAGCAGCCTGTTTAGCGTGCTGCGGCTGCCAACGCTGGAGGGAGGTTTGTGCCGGTATGTGGCTGTGAGTTCGGGCGATTTCGGGCCTCCTACGACCCCCGTCTTTGTAGAGCAGGGAATCCAGCGCTGGTGGCGAGTCCTGCCGGCGAGTGTAGGTAGGTGTAAGGCTGGGGATTCGCGCATGCGCACTCCTGCGGCCACAGATCTACGGATCATGGAAGCACGCAGATAGGAGTGCGCATGCGCGGCTAGGATTTTATTATATAGGATAGTAGAGTCTCGGTTAACTGGGTCTCACTTAACCAGGGCTCTCACACAACCGGCAAAAAAAATTACCGGTGGGAGGAAAAAAGTCCCTAAAGCACCATCAGCAGCACTCTGAGCCGCAACTACTCCCTCCCTTTCTCAAGACCCCAAGCCTCGAAACAGCTACGACCCCTCCCCTCCCTCCCACTCTGAAGCACTAGTGCGGCAGTGGTCCTGAGCCGCAAAGCCCTCCTCCCTCCCCGAAGCAGCAGAAGCAGGCGGTGGTCAGGAGCTGCGAACTCCCTCCCTCCCTTCCTTACCCAAGTGCAGCGGCCAGTTCAGGCAAGGGCTTTTTCTCTGATGCGTCAGAGGAAAAGCCTTATCGGGGCTGACCACAAGCAGTCTGTGCCTCCTGCTGACCATTGCGCTTTGGGTAAGGAAGAGAGAGAGAGAAAGAGGGAGGGAGCGAGGGAGTTCATGGCTCAGGACCGCCGCCTGCTTCTGCCACTTCGGGGAGGGAGGAGGGCTTTGCAGCCACTTCGGGGAGGGAGGGGGGGTGAGAATTGAAAGTGTGTTACACAAGGTTTCTAACACATTCTCAATTAACCAGAAAATTAAAAACGTATCTATTTGATAAATCAAAACGTATCTCTTTGATAGATTTCTCTGACTCCACTTCTGCCTTGATGTACTTCTAAAACACTTCCAGGAAAAATTTGATTCATCTTACTATGCTAATGTAATTTTGAAAGTTTTTTGTAATATCGCTGTCTGCATACAGTCTCTTCCTCTGTAAACCGCTCTGAACTGTTTGTGGTATTGCAGTATATAAAAATAAAGTTACTATTATTATTAAAAACAGTTATCTGGTATCCACCAATCCCCGTGGGTGAAGGATAACTGAGATTCTACTGTACCATCATCTACTCTGAGGTTGAGGGGTGGTAGACTCAAGAGTAATGTTAGGAAATTCTTCTTTACGGAAAGGGTGATTGATGCCCAGGGAAGTGGTGGCGAGGAAAACGGTGACAGAGTTCAAACAAGCGTGGGATGAACACAGAGGATCTCTAATCAGAAAATAATGGTATTGGACTAAGGCCAGTACTGGGCAGACTTGCACGGTCTGTGTCCTGTTTATGGCCATTCAGTTGAGGATGGGCTGGGGAGGATTTTGATGGCTGGGATGGTTTCGATAGGCTGAAATGAGCTTTGATGGAGACTCCAGTAGATAGAACCTAATAAGCACCCTACCGGGCAGGGCTCTGGGTTAGAGGTCTGCACGGGAACGGGGATCGTGGGAATCCCGCGGGTTCCACGGAGATCCTGTGGGAATCCCCCCCTAACCAGCGGGACTCCCACGGGGACCCTCCTCTGGCCCACGGGACGCCCACGGGGACCCCCCTCTAGCCAACGGGACTCCCACGGGGATGGAAGGCTTAGGAAGCAGGGTTCATCCATATAATATAATGGACACGTCAGCCTTAGTAAAAGAGGGGGTTTATAAGTTAATTACCTGAACAGAAAACAAAAAAAGGGTTCCACCAAAGAGATTCCACAAGGAAAACAGCAGCACAAACACAAAAGAAACTGTGGAATTGATGATCCTGTCAGAAGTAATTGCTGCTTTTTATGGGGATGGGCGGGGATAGAGGTAATTCCTTGCAGGGATGGGTGGGGACGGAGAGGATCCTGGCGGGGACAGGCGGGGATGGGTGGGATTTCTGTCCTGCGCAACTCTCTACTCTGGGTTTCTGGCCCAGAAATATCTAAGAACAAGAACAATTTAAATTAAATCATTAATTTATAGAGAGTGGGCAGACTAGATGGACCATTCAGGTCCTCATCTGCCATCATTTACTGTGTTACTATGTATCTAAAGGATTAACAAAGTATGCGGCTACATAGATCAGTGTTCTATCAAGAACTTATAGCAAATGGGTTTTTAGGTTACATCCGAGGTGCATGTACCACCATAACATCATCCGACGTGAGAACTCAGAAAGCTGAAAGCTCAGCGAGTTACTTTTCAACTGACATGAGATTTACTCTTTTGCAAAGTGAGCAAAATTGTAAACTGCTTCACTAAATCAGGATACAAAGCGAGCCTCCCGAATCCCGTTGGCTTGCAAAAAAAGGATAAAGCATCCAAAGAGAAAGAAGGGGCTATTTTACCTGCAAAATCCAGTCCTTTGTCCACATGCTTGACCCGATAATGTGCCCGCAGAATGACAGGGTCCTGGTAGGATTCGGAAACACTACAGAAAGGGCAGTGCATGTGTTTCCCTTTGGCCGTGGCTGCGCACTGCTCATCTTGGCACAGCACCGGGTTATAGCTGTGTTCTGTCCCTTTAATGCGCACAGACGGATGAGCCTGGGAGAAGAGGAGAAAAAAAAAACTGTGTTACAGGACTTTATTTAAACAACAGGATTATTGTTGAAAGGAAAACTGCTTACAGGGATGTTGGGCTCCAGAGTAGAGAATGACACGGTGACAAAATTCATCACCGTTCCCGTCCCCGCGGATAACCGCGGGAAACCATCTTCATGTCATTCTTTAAGGGGAGAGGGAAGAATCAGAGTAGAATTGGGCACAACCACTGACCCGCAAGCTTTGCTTTGAAGAATGCTGGTGTAGAAGGACTGAGGTTGAAACAGACACTACAGAATGACAGTCTCTGGTATCCAGAGCAGATATTGTGATGTCATAATGCCTCATTCCACCAGTACCTAAGAGCCAATCACATCAGTGATGTCACAATGGCTTCATTATCCTTGGCTCACATAAGAATCAGAGTATGAATGGCCACAACCACTGACCCGCAAGCTTTGCTTTGAATAATGCTGGTGTAGAAGGACTGAGGCTGAAACAGACACTAGAAAATGACATGGGATTATTTCCCGCGGTTATCCGCGGGGACGGGAACGGTGATGAATTTTGTCACCGTGTCATTCTCTACTCCAGAGTAGAAGCTGTGAAAAGACCGTAGGTGAACACAGAGGGGTAATATAACACTACAGACCTATAATTGTACCTGAATATAGCATGCAGCCAGCTACTACTGAGAAGGAGCGAACTAACTCCAAAATCCAAAACTGTGAGTTATGCTGGTTAAAGGGGGAACTGCATGAATGGCTCAGAATCCCACGGCCAGTTCCTAATGAAAACCTTACATCTGAAAAATGGATCTAGTAAGATTAGAAAGCTCACATACACTGGGAGAAAGAGGGAAAGCTCAGTGAGCCACTGGTATGCCACAAGTAAAAATGTCTGTGAGAACCTAACCAGAAGAGGCGCTGTGCCCAACTGTGAGCATGAGGCCAGCACATACAAGCAATGTCACCAGTACGACCACTATTCCCATAAAAGAAAGATGTGCAATGGCAGAGCAACTGGTGTTACAGCATGAAATGATTACATAATATAAAATTGTTGCCTGAATCAAGATATAATTGATTTTTTTGCTGGATTTAGAATTATAAGATGTGTCTTGACGCTCTGAGAAACTCTGGCCATCTGCCTTCCGACGACCCCGTGGCCACTCTACAGATCTCGGCCAGCAACATAGGTATCTCCTCAGAAGACAAGCAACTAAGAAACACTGTGAACTGCCCCCAGTTTGCAAGGACAATACTTAGTATTGAGACCTGAAATAGAGAATGACACGGAGAAAAAATTTATCCCCGTGTCCGCCCCATCCAGACATATATTCCCCACCAAAGTGTACAGCGTCTGTTCCTTTCCACCCACCTTCGCCCGGTCCAGCAGCTCCCTCCTTCCCTTCCCCTTACTTCCGTTGGCTTACTTTAATTTTCATCTTAACAAGCCGCCGGAGCCTTGAAGTCGCGTGAGGCCGTCGAAAAGTCCTTCTCTGACGCAACTTCCTGTTTACCAGTTGCGTCAGAGAAGGACTTTCCAGCAGCCGCACGCGACTTCAAGGCTCTGGCGGCTTGTTAAGATGAAAATTAAAGTAAGCCAGCAAAGGGAAAGGAAGGAGGGAGGGAGATGCCCAGGCTGCGATTGGGAGGAAGGAGAGAGGGGGTTGCTGGACCACGCAATCTTCAGCTAACTGCGGGGACAAGGACATTCACCATTCCACGGGGCGGTGAATGGCCTTCTCCCCGTCCCCTCCGCAACCATTTTTTTTTCCCGCCCCATTTCGGCGGGTAACACTCACCGTGTCATTCTCTAGCAGCATTGTGGGGTAAAGACCTAGAACAATTGCTTTCGCCCACTACCTATGAGGAATTCAGAAAACATCTAAAAACTCAACTGTTTCTAAAGTATCTAGACAACTGACCCTCTCATCTTCTTTCTCCTCCATAGTGATTCCTCTGTCCTCTTTCTCCTCAACAACCCATTTCCAGTCCTATTAACTCTCCTCTTCCCCCCTCTTAAATTCAATCAATTTGTACCTCGCTTAATCTATTGTAAATCTATTGTAGAACTTAACGGTATTGCGGTATATAAACTGTTATTATTATTATTATTATTCAAATTCAATAAGGCCCTGCCCAGCCACAACACATAGCAAAGTCTAAGCCAGTATTTTGCAAACTGTGTGCCATCCAAGATGCCAGGTGTGCCGAGAGATGCCGGCTGACTGCCTACAGGACGTGCCTCTCGTGGCAGTCAGCCGGCACCAGCGTCTCTGTCTCCGCACCTCTTCCCTTCCAGCACCCCGTACTGGCGGTCAAGGGCCCCATCTGGAGAACCTTCGCACATGCGTGCGACACCACTGTGTCGACGTCCGCGCATTTAGTGTGCCTTGGCTTCGCAAAGTTTGCCAGATACTGGCCTAAGCCATTCAAGACCGAAAGGATGACCATTCGCCTGCAGTTTCAAAACAATGACTCTCTTTGACCTTTATCGATACTTAGCAAAGACACTATTAAAATCCCAATTAGGCGCTGCCCCGACAGCAAGAGAAAAAGTTTTGGATTGGATTTCTGAGCTGTGACTGGGTTCTATGCCAGACTGCTCAGAGACCGGACATTTCCTGCCTACCAGACTTCAATCCCCCAGAATCCACAAAAGAGGAAAATTCACCTATACTCTCTCGCTTGGGGCCGTCGCTGGACACACCTCGTTGCAATATCTCATCCATCACGTGCTGCCACTTAATCATTCTGCTTCTCAATATTTTGGGCTCCTTTAACACACAGCAACAGCCCCGAAGCCCTTTAAATCTCTTTGTAAAAGAGGCCGTAAGTTTCTGTTCTTTAATATTATACAGAGCTAAGCTTTAAATAGGCCGTGCCATTCCCCAAATTAACATCTATTTAACATAAAATATATTCCTCTCTTTCATTTATGAAATGTAGATTTCTTAAAAATTTGAAAAGCTCCCATGATAATCTATGGACTGTTTTGAGATCACAACAGTGACTGGTCTTATTATACCGATCTTCTTCAGAACTACAGGAAGTGTTAGAACTCAGTGCCATGCTTTAAATCCAGAAAGCCTGAAGGACTAAACCGTAGACCAGCTTGGCTCGTTGAGAACTGACCTCAGACAATCACTGAGCGGCGCAGGACCAGGCAGGAAGCGCTAAGGTCACGCTCCTGCGTCGCGCCACTCCGCATCCAAAGACAGACGTCCAGCGGGAGAGCACTGCAACTTTAAAAAGGTACCGGGGAGGGGGGAGGGGAGGTGTATTCGCTCCATAAGACGCACCCACATTTCCACCCCCTTCTTGTTTGGAGTGAATTTTAAGTTTGGTATTAGTTCAAGTTATGCTTGCGGTGGCGCACAAGTTTTAGTGAGAGTCCGTTTGGAGATCCATCAGTCAGGGGTGCAGACGCAGGTCGTTAAGGAGCTGGGTTTGTAAAGAGGAAGGTTTTCACGGCCTTCTTGAAGTTCCAGACTAACAATCTTTTTTTTTTTTTTTGGGTTTACAGTCTTCATATAATAGGAATTTTTATTTTTTTATTTTTTATTTCTTTTTTCATACCACAGCAAGTGTATCATAAAAAATTATACGATCTCATAAAATATACACTTGATTTTCTTACATGTACAATCTAATAGTCTGGGTATGTAATGTTAATACGAGCATTTTCAGTGAATTTTTCAGGTGAACTTAATCCAGTCGTAGTGGGACGGGGCAGAAGATTCGAGGGAGGATGACTCTAGCAGACACTGTCAAGCAGGATCACTGGAGCCGGCTTGAGTTGAGGAACCGATATTAGCCCAAACCAGTCCCGTAAATTCCACAGCCACAGCCCCGCTTTTGCAGAAAAATCCTTCATGAATATGCATACGAGATCAATTTGCTTGCTCTGCATGCCCAGTTGCTTGAAAACAGACCTCATTCACATTCATCGTGGATGACCTAAAAGGCTGGCTGTGGCATGGACAGGACAGGCTTGGAAAGCTCTTTTTAACACTCTAAGAGCAGAATTTGCAACAGCGATTTCTATGCCTTGAAACCACATTTATAGTCAAGCAGTAACCGTATGCGCCATTTGCTTAGACTGACAAACAGAATTATACCCACTGCACAGATAAATTAGTCCCTTACGGCGCAAGTGGTGCATTAAATTTTTCGCCGCTTCACTCTGCTGTAAGTGGGTCTCCCGATACCTCTAAAAGAGGAGGCGGCAGGAGCTTCAAGCGGCAGGGAGCTGGGATTTTTAATTTTTCTTCTGTAACGAAAGTGACCCATTATGCTGTGGGGACAGATAGATTCTGCTTTACTGCCAGCAACGCAGAGAGGCTCCGAGGCTTAGGAAAAATTAAAAGATCAAAGTTAAAACAAAATAAAAAATAAATAAATCTCGGTTCTGCACTCCCTGGGCTCCACTTTTGTCTTTACTTGTAAAAGGAATGAATTTGGCAATAAATTTAGGAAATTCTTTTTAAAAAAGTGGCATTAGCAATAAGTGAGTTTAAGAAGGGCCAAGAAATCACACAGCAAGCCCCGACTGCTACATGTACCTGTCCTAATCCCTGCAAAGGTTAACCAAAAATATTATATATAGGCCAGATGTATATAAAGAGGGGTCATTTACTAACAATGTATGCTAATTCCATTATTGTGTGCAGGGCTGGCCCACCCATTATGTGGACTGGCAGTGCACCAAGAGAGCAGCATCTCCTCTCTCCAGTCCCCACGGTGGCTGTCCCACCTCTCCCTGTACTCGAGCAAACAGGTTCAGCGCTGATGCAGGAGCTTTACAAATGGGCCCACGCGCAGTCACCGACGCATGCATCCTGCCTTCTTCCCAACAGCGAGAAGTGGGATGCAGCCTGTGTTTAAAGGTCCTGCGTCAGCGCCAGGGCTGTGGAGTTGGAGGTAAATGTTCCGACTCCGACTCCTCAGTTTTTTGTACTTCAGACTCCGACTCCGACTCCACAGCACTGGTTAATTTTCAGATCGTTAAAATGGAATGTCAAGTTGAGAGAAATGAGCATTTTCGACACCACCTTCTTTTTGCTTTTAATCAAGGCTCTAAGGCCGCAGAAGCTGCTCGCAACATTTGTGCTGTGTATATAGTGGGTGCTATAGCTGAAAGAATCGCTCGTGACTGGTATGCCAAGTTCAAAAATGGAGTCGGTAGATAAATGTTCCCACTCCGACTCCTCAGTTTTTTGTACTTCTGACTCCGACTCCGACTCCAGGTACCCGAAATTTCCTCCGACTCCTCGACTCCGACTCCACAGCACTGGTTAATTTTCAGATCGTTAAAATGGAATGTCAAGTTGAGAGAAATGAGCATTTTCGACACCACCTTCTTTTTGCTTTTAATCAAGGTTCTAAGGCCGCAGAAGCTGCTCGCAACATTTGTGCTGTGTATATAGTGGGTGCTATAGCTGAAAGAATCGCTCGTGACTGGTATGCCAAGTTCAAAAATGGAGTCGGTAGATAAATGTTCCCACTCCGACTCCTCAGTTTTTTGTACTTCTGACTCCGACTCCAGGTACCCAAAATTTCTTCCGACTCTGACTCTTCAACTCTGACTCCACAGCCCTGGTCAGCGCCACGTGTTTTGCAATGTCAGCACAGATAGAGAAAGAGGTAGGGCAGCAGAGGAGGAGCAGGAACGTTGCTGGACTGTGTGTGTGGGGGGGGATTAGAGAAGGGAAGGGGGAGATGCTGGGCTATGGGGGGAGGGAGGCGTATGGCCGAAGGTTTGTCAACTTGACCCTGGAGTACCCCCTTGCCAGTCAGGTTGTCAGGATATCCAATAAACCTCAGATTCTATATAGGGCACCAAAATTTGGACATCGATCGAAGATGTGGGTGCAAATTAATTGGCTTATGAACTAATTAATTGTAATAAATTGATATCAATTACTGAATTGTTAAATATTTGCATACGTTATCTTTGTAGTTGCTATTCTATAACCCCACATGTCTAAATCTCCAAGCGTACAACTCAAAAGGGGGTGTGGCTAGGGGGCTGGGCCAGGTTGTTCCCCCACCCAAAAGAAAACAAACTGTACAGGGAGTTATAGAGTTGTGTCATTCCCACGCCCAAATGCTAAGAGGTGGGTGCTGGCATTTGCGCCAGGTTTCAGCTGGCATCAGTACTGGTGCCCAAATTTAAGTGCGGGTATGGGCTCTAAGGGCTAGTTTGTAAAGACCACTCAGTTCACAGCCCCCTTTATAGAACGGTGTGCCGTGACGACTGTTTTTCATTGCCCACATTTCAATGTCTTTTAATAAATCCGGTCTTATTGGAGCAATTCTGCAACTGGGTGCCTGCAGCGGCTGGCATCTCGTGTGACTAACCGATGTCTTAATTTACATTACATTATATCAGTGATTTCTATCCCGCCATTACCTTGTGGTTCACGGTGGATTACATAAGAATTGCCATGATGTTAGGTAAAAAGCAACAAAAAGAAATCCAACCTAATCTGCCGTGAAAACCACCAAAACAGGAAAACCAAACAGAAACTGCAGATAATTTACAACAGGGGTGCCCACACTTTATGGGCTTGCGAGCTACTTTTATAATGACTAAGTCAAAATGATCTACGAACAATAAAATTTAAAAAAAACACAAAGCACACTGAAAGGCAGAGAAAATGTTAATTATTCATATTCCGGTTTTTTCAAAGAGGTCACGGCAGATGACTCTATGCAATGTCACCTCAGTAACAAAATACAAAAATAGACAAATACACCCCCTCCCTTTTTACTAAACCACAATAGTAGGTTTTAGCACAGGGAGTTACGCTGAATGCCTCGCGCTGCTCCAATGCTCATAGGCTCCCTGCGCTAAAAAACGCTATTGCGGTTTAGTAAAAGGGAGCCATAGTGCAAAATATAGACAGCAGATATAAATTCTCAAAACCGACACATTTTGATCACTAAATCGAAAATAAAATCATTTTTCCTACCTTTGCTGTTTGGTGATTTCATGAGTCTCTGGTTGCACTTTCTTCTTCTGACTGTGCATCCAATCTTTCTTCCTTTCTTTCAGCCTCCTGTATGTTTCTTCTCCTCCAGACCTCATTCTCTCCCCCAACTTTTTCTTTCTGTCTCCCTGTTCCCCCTTCTTTCTGTCTCCGTGCCCTCTCCCAAGCCACTCGGTTTGCTGCCACCGCCATCGGGGAACAGCCCCCAAGCCACCGCCGTCCCAAGCTTTCCCTGCAGAAGCGTCGCGCTGACCAGCATTCCGCTCCCTGATGTCAATTCTGACGTAGGAGAGGAAGTTCCGGGCCAACAAGGCATTTCTCCTCATTCCATCCAGCCTGAGCCCCATCTCTCCTTGATCCAGCATTTCCCTTCTGTGTCTGTCAGAATTACCATTCCACCTATTTTCCAGCATCACCCTTCTTTGTGTCCATCTCACCTATATCCCTATCTCACCATTTTTTCAGAATCTTCATTTGTCTCTGTCCTTGTCTTTACCCCATGTTCACCATTTGCCCTTTCAATGTCTTTATCTCCCCCCCCCCACACACACTTTTTCAGTATTACTTCTATGTCTCTATTTCACCTCCTCTTCATGTTCCCTCTGTATCTCTATCCTTATTCAGTAGGTCCTGCTTACTCTTTCTCTTCTTTGTGTCACTATCTCCATTTTCAGCTTTCCCCCCTTTTCCTTTGTTAATGCACCCTGTAGCCAGAATCTTTCCACCCTCCCTCCACTCCGGCCCAGCCCAATATGAAATATTTCCTTTTGTTTCCCTCCCCTCTCTCTTTCTCTCTCTCTTCTGCTCCCTCACCCACGAGTCCTGCATCTGGCCCTCTCCCTTCTAACTGCACCTGGCAAAACCCCCCTGCTCTACGGCTCTCTTAAGCAGCTCATCAGCAGCAGTGATCAAGACAAGCTGCCGACATCGAGGCCTTCCCTCTACGAGTCCCACCTTTGTGGAAAAAGGAAGTTGAAACAAGCGGGACTCGCAGAGGGTAGGCCCCGACGTCAGAAGCTTGTGTCGATCGCTGCTGCTGAGTTGCCGAAGAGAGCCGCGGAGCAGGGTGTGTGGCCGGAAGCAGGTAGAAGGGAGAGGGCTGCTGGAAGAGGTAGAAGTTTCAGAGTATGACACCGACCCGGGCCAGGATGATTTCTTTTTTAGGCTGTTGCTGCTGCTGCCACCGCCAAGCCACCACACCACCCCCCCCCCCCCCGAAATGACAAAAAAACAGCCTAATGCCCGGCGTCGGCGTCTTTGATGTCGGGGAGAGGAAGGCTGATAGGCCCGGTAGATCGGGACGGCAACACGAGTCTATCACAGAGCCCGGGATGGGCTCTGCGATCGACTCACGTTGCCTTCCTGAGCTACCGGTCGATCGCGATCGACGCATTGGGCACCCCTGATATACAAGATACAGGCAAAAGTTTATTGTACCAAGGTTAAAATGCAGTAATATAAAACCTTTTTACCCAACCAAGAGACCCAACACGGTCCGTGTTTCGGACAACATGCCTTCGTCAGGGGTCCATGGTAAATAAGGTATAAAATATACTGCAAAAAATGAAGTGCCTGCATGCATAAATCGCTGAGAATCGCTGACGAAGGCGTGTTGTCCGAAACACGGACCGTGTTGGGTCTCTTGGATTGGTAAAAAGATTTTATATTACTGCATTTTAACCATGATGTTAGGTAATACATAATGGGTAATTTGAACATTTTAGATATGATAAGGAGTAGATAGTATAGTAGGTGAAGCTTGAGATCTGGTCGTGTTAAATAGGTTTTATGTATTTTTTGAAGAGTATAAGGAAGCACGTGCTATAATGCATAACTGCAAGGTGATGTATGTAGAGGCACAGTATGGGCAGGCCATGGATGTAAGGTTGTGGAGTCAGTACACAAAACCTTCTGATTTTTGATTTTATGTATGGTATCTCCACTTTATTTATACATCTATATAGGAGTTCGCAGGAGCAGGGACAGAGGCAAACTTTGTCCCCATGTCATTCTCTAGGTGCCACTTTCACTAATATATCATAAAATATAGAAACATGACATTACATTACATTAGGGACTTCTATTCCGCCTATAGCTTGCAGTTCAAGGCGGATTACAAAAGAGCTAACTGGACATTTCCAGTGAAGTTACAACAGTTTTGGGTTTTGTTGTTTTTTTTTGTTACAAGGGAGGAGAGGTAGCTGGATTAATTCCGGAAGAACTTGCAAATTGGATATTAAATTGACTGTACGTTACTGTGTGATATAACAAATAGATTACAGTTAGAGTACAAATAAGATTACGTTACATTTCAGGGATCTGAATACTTGGTTGGTGTTTTGGGGAGGAAGAGATTATTTAAGTGGAGGTTTTGGGAGAGAATTTATCTAGGAGGGGGAAGGATTGGGTTAAGATATCTGGATACATTTTTTGAAAAGTAGGGTTTTGATTTCTTTTTGAAAAGTTTTGAAGTCGCCCATTGCCGTCAACAGGTTGGAGATGGAGGGGTTAAGTTTTGCTGCTTGCGTCGCCAGAAGGTTATCAAACATCTTTTTGCGCTGAGTGCCCTTGAGTGGAGGGAAGGCAAAAGGGTTCGGAGTTCTTCTTTGTCTTGAGGTGAGGATCTGGTTTAGGCGGTTGTTTAGATAGGGGGGGGGCGGAGCCGTTTAATGCTTTGAATAATAGACAGTAGAATTTGAATTGAATTCGTGCTTGCATAAGTAGCCAGTGAGAGTCTAGGAAGGCAGTTGTAATATGATCATATTTTCTCAGGGAGTAGATCAGTCTGAGGGCGGTGTTTTGTATAGTCTGAAGTTGTTTTATCATGACGGCAGATAAAGGCCAAATAACCCGTCCAGTCTGTCCATCTGCAACATCTATTATCTTCGCCTCTCCCAACTGGCTAAGGCTCTTAACATTTGCATGTCCTCTTCCTATTGGCTAAGGCTCTTTACACCTGCATTGTGATGTCATAGAGCTTTCTTTTCATAGAAACATGATGGCAGATAAAGGCCAAATGGCCAATCCAGTCTGTCCATCCTCAGTAACCATTATCTCTTCCTTTCTCGAAGAGATCCCACGTGCCTATCCCAAGATCTCTTGAATTCAGATACGGTCTCTGTCTCCACCACCTTCGGGAGACTGTTCCACGCAGCTACCATCCTTTCTGTAAAAAAGTATTTCCTTAGATTACTCCGGAGCCTATCACCTCTTAACGTCATCCTATGCCCTCTCATTCCGGAGTTTCCTTTCAATTGAAAGAGACTCCACTTATGCACATTTACGCCACGTAGGTATTTAAACGTCTCTATCATATCTCCCCTCTCCCGCCTTTCCTCCAAAGTATACAGATTGAGATCAAGTCTGTCCCCATACACCTTATGATGAAGGCCCTGCCCCATTTTAGTAGCCTTCCTCTGGGCCAACTCCATCCTTTTTATATCTTTTTGAAGGTGCGGCCTCCAGAATTGTACACAATATTCTAAATGAGGTCTCTCCAAAGTCTTATACAGGGGCACCAATACCTCCTTTTTCCTACTGACCATACCTCTCCCAATGCACCTTAGCATCCTTCTAGCTTTCGCCGTCACCTTTTCAACCTGTTTGGCCACCTTAAGATCATCACATACAATCACACCCATGTCCCACTCTTCCGTCGTGCACTTAAGTTCTTCACCCCCTAAACTGTACCGTTCCCTCAGGTTTTTGTAACTATCAAAGAACTTAATATAAAAATATATTCTAAAAGTAATACATATCCTAAAACAAATGGGTTAATCAAATTATTATCTGTGAAATAAGGAATTTAAGCTTTATAATATTTGCATGAAATACAATTTAATTCTATTAGGAGTCAGAGTTGGAGTCGGCACATTTTCACTGACTCCACAGTCCAAAAATTGCTTCCGACTCCTACTCCGACTCCACGGCCCTGCATGGATGTGTAGCCAAGTGACACACACGCCTTACAGAATAGTATCAGTTACATACACTGAATGGTAAACCAGCTTACACTAGCCACTGACCTAGGATTTGTGGTCAAGCCTAAACTTCCGCACACCAATGTGGTTTTACAATAATAATTTATAATATCTTAGGTTGCGAGTTGGATCCCAGCCTGCCCCTCGTGACTCAAGTCACGGAACATTCCATTGCACTGGGTATCATAGTTCAGACTTTAAGCCTGCCAGGACAGACAGGGAAAATACTTAGAGTCCCTGATTACTATTCATTGTGTTATAAACTGCTTTGGGTGAATCTCTTCACGAAAAGGTAGTTAATAAATACCAATAAAAATAAATAAATATATAGGTACGCAGTGCCAAGTTATGAACTAGGAGAATTCTATATCTAGTAATGCCTACGCTTTTGGGAAATACTTTTAAAACCAATAGGAGGAAGTATTTTTTCACTCCGAGAATAGTTAAGCTCTGGAATGCATTGCAAGAGATTGTGGTAAGAGCGGATAGCGTAGCTGGTTTTAAGAAGAGTTTGGACAATTTCCTGGAGGAAAAGTCCATAGTCTGTTACTGAGAAAGACACGGGGGAAGCCACTGCTTGCCTTGGATCGGTAGCATGGAATGTTGCTACTCCTTGGATTTTGGCAAGGTACTAGGGACCTGGATTGGCCACCGTGAGAATGGGCTACTGGGCTTATTGGTCTGACCCAGTAAAGCTATTCTTATGTCTTACAGTGTGGCATTTGTATTTCTTGATTCCAGCCACTGAAATCTACGTACCAGGTCCCATAGGATTGCCTGGATTCCAAATGTGACCCAAAGTCTCCTTCTTGCTCCAGGGACCAGGGAAGAAAAGGGTATATCAAGGAAGACAAACAAATTGCAGACAGACTAAATTCCTTCTTTGTGTCTGTCTTTACGAAGGAGGACACCGCAACAATACCAGAAGCAGTGAAAGTGTTCAAAGGAGTAATAGAGGACAGCCTCACCACAGTAGAAGTGGACTTGGATCAGATATACTACCAGATCGACAATCTTAAAAGCGACAAATCCCCTGGACCTGATGGAATTCACCCGAGAGTCTTAAAAGAACTGAAGGTTGAAATCGGAGAGCTTTTGCAAAAACTTGCCAACCTGTCAATTAGAACTGGACAGATACCGGACGATTGGAAGATAGCAAACGTCACGCCAATTTTCAAAAAAGGATCAAGAGGAGAACCGGGCAACTACAGACCTGTGAGTCTTACATCTGTCCCTGGAAAGATGGTTGAAGCACTGATTAAAGATAGCATAGTCCGGCACTTGGATACACACAACCTGATGAGAGCCAGTCAACATGGCTTCAGGAAAGGGAAATCATGTTTGACGAATTTACTTCAGTTTATTGAGACCGTGAACAAACAAATTGATAGTGGAGAACCGGTGGACATAATATACTTGGACTTCCAGAAAGCGTTCAATAAGGTTCCACGTAAAAGACTTCTCAGGAAACTACAAAGCCATGGAATAGAGGGAGATATACTAAGATGGATAGGCAAATGGCTGGAGAACAGAAAGCAGAGAATGGGCATAAATGGGAAGTTCTCAGATTGGGAGAAAGTGACTAGCGGTGTACCCCAGGGCTCGGTACTTGGGCCCATCTTATTTAATATTTTCATCAATGACCTGGAAGAAGGAACATCCAGTGAGATCATCAAGTTTGCAGACGACACAAAGCTATGCCGGGCAATCAGATCGCAGAAGGATAGCGAGGAACTCCACAGTGGCTTGTGTCAGTTAGGGAAATGGGCAGAGATATGGCAGATGAAGTTTAATGTGGAAAAGTGCAAAGTAATGCATTTAGGCAGAAAGAACAAGGAACATGAGTATAGAATGTCAGGTGCAACTCTGGGTAAGAACGAACAAGAAAAGGACCTGGGTGTACTGAAAGACTGGACCCTGAAACCGTCGGCACAATGCGCGGCAGCGGCAAAGAAAGCAAATAGAATGTTAGGCATGATAAAGAAAGGAATCACGAGTAGATCGGAGAAAGTTATAATGCCGCTTTATAGGACAATGGTCAGACCACACTTGGAATACTGTGTCCAACATTGGTCTCCCAACCTAAAGAAGGATATAAAACTGCTGGAGAGGGTGCAGAGACGAGCAACGAAGCTAATAAAACTTGGAATACGAGGAACAACTTAAGAGACTGGGATTGTTCTCCCTTGAGAAAAGGAGACTGCGAGGGGATATGATCGAGACTTTCAAAATACTGAAAGAAATCGACAAAATAGAGCAGGAAAAAAAATTATTTACAATGTCCTATGTGACATGGACAAGGACTGAAGATAAGGGGGGCAAGTCCAGGACAAATATCAGGAAGTTCTGCTTCACGCAACGAGTGGTGGACACCTGGAATGCTCTCCCAGAGGAGGTTATTGCGGAATCCACCGTTCTAGGATTTAAAAGCAAACTAGATGCACATCTCCTTACGAGAGGCATAGAGGGATATGGGTGACTAAAATTACGCCAGGTGTACACTTGGCTGGGCCTCCGCGTGTGCGGATCGCCGGACTTGATGGACCGAAGGTCTGATCCGGAGATGGCAATTCTTATGTTCAGGAAGATGTGTGTTTGGAGGGATGGAGGATTTATTACTGGGGAATCAATTGCTCCAGGCTTATGATGATATATTGTTGGGAAAGAAGGCTCCGAGTTACTCCAAACTGTTTGTGTGTGTGTGTGTGTGGGGGGGGGGATAGGATGAGGGAATGTGCTGAATTGCTCTAAGGGTGTTTGGAAGCAGGAGAGGAACAAAGGGCTTTGTTCCAATTGCTCCAAAGAGAGTATGTTTGTTAGTGGAGATGGTTAAATGCTCTAGTGGAGTGTTCTTCAACTGCCGGTCCATGGACTGGTGCCAGTCCGCAGAAATTTCTTGCCAGTCCACAGGGCCGGCACGTGCATCAGGACCCAGACAATGCTCTTCAGTCACTGGTCCACGGTGCGATCAATGTGGCGTTGTCTTCGGCCAGCTCCCTCTTCCTCAGTGCTGCAGTGCACAAAGCCTTGGGCAGAAGCTCCTACGCGTGTCCTGCGCCTGAACCAGAAGCCTTCTCTCTGACATTGCAACGTCATAGTACTATGATGGGGTAGGGTCTGGGGGCGGAGATTGGGTGGAGATGGGCGGGGTCTGGCACACGACTTAGCCCAGTGTTCTTCAACTGCTGATCCGTGAACCGGTGCCAGTCCACAAAATAATTATTTTATTTCCACCGGTCCATAGGTTGAAGAACACTGCTCTAGTGTGTGTGTTTCTGGGGGTTTCCTTGCTCTAAGTGTAGGTGATGTGTTCAAAAATGCCAGACAGACTTCTACTGCCTTTGTCCCGCATATGGCAAGACAGATCCTGACGGGCTGGAGGTAGCTTTGACAATGACCCCGGTACTGGGGCAATGTGGCCGATGTTGAATGGACTTCTATGGTCTGTGTTCTATATATGATATGACGGATGAGGATCAAGTATGCATATTTTATAGAACATTCATATCATCTGAGTGCAAGTCTTGCTTATCGTTGGGGTGAGGAACAGAGGAACTTATCAAGTAATTGAATAATTACTAGTAAATTACTTACAGTCCCCTCCCTTTGAGTAATAGGAACAAAAAGGCATGACATTTTTTTTCAGTGGTGGCTCCCAGCTCCAGTAACCTTGACCGTTTCAAGGGCCTACTTAAGAGCCATCTATTCAGAGTAGCTTTCAACATTTGACTTTCCACTCATCATTCTTCCAAAAACCTCCAAAGAAACAAGTAGCAAAGTTCCCTTTCCTCTTGTTTGTCCCATATTCGGCTTTCTTTCCTATATAATTTGTAGTTCCAACCCAGCTTCCTTTTTGTTTCAAGCTTGTCTGTTAGAGTTGTCATCCATCAGTACACCAATTATTTTTTAATTGCCTTGCTATTGACGTTGTTTTTGTTTTCTCTATTATATTTAAATTTGTATCTCGCTTAGAAATTGGATACGCGACTGTATCAAATTTTAAATAAAAACGTGAAACTAGAAAATATTTTTTTCACTCAGAGAATAATTAAGCTCTAGACTGCATTGCCAGAGGATGTGGTAAACCTCAAGAGCAGTTAATGTATCGGGTTTAAAAATAAAAAAAAAGGTCAAGTGTCCCCCTTTTTTTTTTTTTTTTTTTGGAATTCAATTTGGACTCAAGTAAATTGTCTATTAGAAAACCATGTTGCATTATCCTATGATACTTTTCTGTTTAGTATGTCTATGAAGAAAAAAAGTCAAATATCAGCACATAATAACAAACTATTATTAATCTTGACTGGGGTTGCTATTCAGCATATCACCAATAACTGGAAAAATTATACTAATCTTAATTATATATTTTGGTGGAATTCGGTATGCCATATTTTTAAGATGGAAAGAGCAATTGCAATACAGAAAGGGAACTATAATAATTTTATAAAGATCTGGGGGCCATTGGAACGATATTGTAAGGAGTAAACATCATTTTACTTGGATGAATATATGTACACATTGGGGGGTGGGAGGGAGTTTTTCTGGAAATTTCACTAAATTATGTGTTTATATTATATTTATTATATAATTGATTATAGTATTTGAAAGAAGGTGGGTGGGATGGGATATAATTTTTATGTTTGTAGAATTATATGAGAATTACAAGTGTTATTGTTGTTACTAATGATATATTCATGTACGCTTGCTGTAAGTTTTCAAAATGAATAAAGAATATTTAAAAAAAAAAAAAAAGTTTGGACAAGTTCCTGGAGGAAAAGTCCATATAGTCTGCTGCTGAGACAGACATGGGGAAGACACTGCTTGCCCATGGAATGCTGCTATTTGTGCCAGGTTCTTGTGATCTAGGTTGGCCTCTGTGAAGAGAGGATAGTGGGCTAGCTGGGCCACAAGTCTCACCCACCATGGCTACTCTTATGACTGCTGGGCAGACTGGGTGCATCTGGCTTCATGTTTGCTGGGGGAATCCCTTGAGTTGCTCTGGGCTAAGGGGAGGAGCTGTGCGCATGCGCTGAAGCTCACCCAGCCTCCTCGAGGCCCCTCAGCAGCCACAGCGCCTCCGCCGCCATGCCTCGTCCCAGCACCGCCCTCCCCTCATAGCACTCACCACGAACGCCGCCATGCCCGTGGCCGGCCCCGGCTCCCTGCTGCACAGCGTCCCGGCCCGGGCCGCCCCTCCTCCTCGGCCCGGGCGCCCCTGGGCCGGAGCGGCAGCGGCTTCCGGCACCTGCCCCGCGCGCCTCATCCCGGCAACCAGGACGGCGCGTGACGACGTCACTGCTCGGCCAATTCCGGAGGGAGGGGGGGGGGTGGAGGGCGCTCGGCCATCTCCGGCGCGCGGGAAAACGATGAGGCGCGTTGGAAAGAAACAAATAAACAAAAAAATACAACAGTCTGATTCAATATGGAAGAAGCTGAAGTGTACTCGAACAGTTTGTTTTATGCTTCTTGAAAGCATATATTATATTGTATTGCTGGGGGTTTTTTTATAACTATAAAATCAATAAAAGTTATGAACTAAAAAAAAGCTAAGATGAAGAGTAGTGTGGGAGAATAATTTTCCTATAAAATCAATAAAACTGATTGAACTAAAAAAAAAAAAATTTTTTTTTTTTAAGTGGAAGTCAGTCAGGGTGGCCTGAATATGGAAGTACCTGAGGAACTCGCTGCCAAAATACATAGAAACATAGAAGATGACGGCAGATAAGGGCCATAGCCCATCAGGTCTGCCCACTCTACTGACCCACCCCCAAGTCTACTATCCTAGGGATCCCACTCCTGGTGACAGGTTCCCTTGGCTTAACCCTAAGGGATCCCACATGGGCATCCCATTTGCTTTTAAATTCTTGCACGCTGTTTGCCTCGATCACCTGCACTGGAGCTCGTTCCAAGGATCAACCACTCTCTCGTTGAAGAAATATTTCCTGGTGTCGCCATGAAATTTCCCGCCCCTGAGTTTGAGCGGATGCCCTCTTGTGGCTGAGGGTCCTTTGAGAAAGAGAATCTCTTCTTCCATCTCGATACGACCGGTAATATACTTAAACGTCTCAATCATGTCTCCTCTCTCCCTACGTTCCTCGAGTGAGTTTTTTCAGCCTTTCCTCGTACAATAGATCCTTGAGCCCCGAGATTATCCTGGTGGCCATCCGTTGCACCGACTCTACTCTCAGCACATCTTTTCGGTAGTGTGGCCTCCGGAATTGCACACAGTATTCCAAATGAGGTCTCACCATGGTTCTGTATAATGGCATTATGACTTCAGGCTTCCGGCTGACGAAACTCCTGCGGATGTAACCTAACAACTGTCTTGCCTTAGATGAAGCCTTTTCCACATGATCAGCAGTTTTCATGTCTGCGCTGATGATCACTCCCAAGTCTCTCGTTCTGTTGAAGTTCTAGCTAAGGTCTCACCATTCAAGGTGTAAGTTCTGCACGGATTTCTGCTGCCGAGGTGCATGATCTGGTGGCCCAAAGTACCAATTCGATGCCCTAAACCGGCCTCCTCTCCACACACCCCTCCTCCCCGTTCCTTCCCCGATTCCGCCTGCGGCGCACGTCCCTTCCCTTCCCTCTTGTTGAAGTTGTTGCTCGTGGCGGTCAACAAGATGCCCCTCGCAACCCCGTCAGCTCTCCCGCTGACATCACTTCCTATGTGCGGCACCTGGAAGTGATGTCGGCGGGAGAGCCAACGGGGTCATGAAGAGCATGTTGTTGACCACCGCAAACAACTTCTTCGACTACTAGACTAGTTACTGGAGGTATGGCGGAAGGGAAGGGGGGGGCGCGCACATGGAGGGGAGGACTGGGAAGAGGCGGAGGGATGTCAACGCCCCCACCAATATGGCACCCGGGGCAGACTGCCCCTTCGCTCCCTCCCCCCTTACCACACCACTGCTCCGGGCCACTCTGTGAGCTGCAAAAGAAACCAGTGACAAGAAGTTTGGAACAAAGGCCCGGATTCTATAAAAGGTGCCGTTATCAGCGGCTGCTTTAAAAAATGGAAGCCAATCGCGTGTCAATCATGCGATGGTGCCGTTTATAGAATCGCTGCTTCAGGAAAGGTAGGTGCCTGAAACGTAGGCCAGCAGGGATAGCCATTTCTGCTTAGCCCCATCAGGATATTCCAATCCTGCAAAAGGAACAACAAGGTTCCATTTCTTGCATCTCCTCAGCGAACTGCAAAATCCTTTTCAACATGAGCTTTTGCATCTGCATATATGGGGTGGGACTCGCCAGAATCTTACATACTACTTCCTCTCTGTGAAGATGAAGAAGGACCCGTCTGCCCCTTAGAACCCTAGGAAATAGTGTGGAAACAGAAAATCCCCTAGCATATGAGGAGGGGGAATTAGCATGCTCTTCAGGAGTGCAAGATTAGCAAAAGGAAGTTTCCTAGCCAAAATTTCCCAGGAAATGTAAATAAGTCTGCTGCTGCTTCCGACTTAGGTAGGAATGTCCTCGGATATGTCCTTTTCAAGGACATATCCGAGGGTCTGGATGGCTTTTCAAAACCCGGCATTTGTCCACGTGCCAGTCCCCATGGTTAAACTCCAAAATTCAAACTGGCCAATATAAAGTCATGTGGAAGCACTGGATGCAGGCAGGTATACATACGTACACTAGATGATGTGATATCAAGTGGAAAGATGCTTGAGTTTTCACGACTGCAACAATCTTTTGGTATTTCAAAGTCTCAAACAGTTAAATGGTTGCAGTTGGAGCAGGCTATTCAGAAAGGGTTCCCTTAATGACGGAACTTAAAAGATCAGTACAGCTTGCCATTCCTGTGCTTCCAGACAGATTTCCTAGGTCATCAGGCTGCCCAGTGGTACAAATTAATATCTGGTCTTTTGAATAAAAACCCAAAAAACTTGTCTTAGAGACATTTGGAGCATTGAGACAAAGCAGCAGATTTCTGCATCTCAATGGCCACGAATTTGGAATTGGAGGTTAAGATGTACAGCATCAGCATCTATGAGACAGACTTGGTTTTTCTTATTACATAGATCTTTTTGGACTCTGGTTAGGTTGCAAATGTTGGATAATTCTAAATCTAATAGATGCTGGCATTGTCATCTTGATATAGGGACGTTGGATCATTTGCTTTATTATTGTCCTTTGATACTCAACTTCTGGAAAACCATTTGGGGTGAAATTATTACGATATTGGGAGTTCCTTTATCACTATCATATGATATAGTACTATTTGGAACGATATTGTTAACCAAAAAACCTATAAATGCAAATCAGAATAAATTGCTCCTCATCATGACAGGAGTGGCCATGCAGATGATACGGAAAAATTGGGATAACTTGAATTATAGTTTTTGGTGGGAGTCCTTATGTCAAATTTATCAGTTTGAAAACATTTATTCTATACAGAGGGGACATCATAGTAAATTTAAGGAAATTTGGGGCCCATTAACAGATTACTGCAAGTTATGATATATTAATATTATTTCCCTTTGTTTTGTGAAAGAGTGTTATACACATCCAGGAGGGGAAGGGAGGGAGGTTGGGAGGTGGGATTTAATAACTGTATATTATTTGATTGGAATAGAGTGCAGTATGCTATATTACTTGTTTGTTCTTCTGTTTGCACTATGTATTTGATGTAAAAATGAATAAAGAAAAGCTTCCTGTGAAAAATCATGTCAGGAGGGGGCATCACGGTGATGTCACATGTGTGGATCCCATCTAGGGGCAGGGCTGGGGGCGGAACAGGCCAAGATGCAGACAGAATGGGGCAGGCCTGGGGGGCGTGGTCATGGGTCTGGATTTTCCTTTGGGAAAATCTAGTAACCCTAGACTTGGGACCATTCTGCTGAGGGGGCATGCTGTTGGTTGTGCCATTCCTCTTCTTCCTCTGATGTCAGTTCCTGTTCCAGGGCAGAGGACCAACATGGCGTACAGCGTGTGCCTCAGCAGACTGGTACCAAGTCGGAAGGAGCAGCAGGGTTTATTTATACACATTTCCTGAGAAATTTTGGATAGGAAGCTTCCTTTTGCTAATCTTGCACTCCTGAAGAGCATGCTAATTCCCCCTCTTCATATGCTAGGGGATTTTCTGTTTTCACACTATTTCCTAGGGTTCTAAGGTCTCATGTGTACCATTGCCGAAATCCAGACAAAATTAGAAAAAAGTCACCCGGATACCCAATGGAGCCCTCAAAAAGAGGACATGTCCAGGGAAACCTATGTAAGAATAGTCGCTGAGGTCTAATGATCAGAACCTTTGAGCATTTTATGGGCAGTGGTATTGAAGAATTGGTATTGATTGACCCTACCTAGTTTAAAAGGTGCTGATTGTGAACTCAAATTATGTTACGTACAATCTTCTATCCTGCCAAATCCTCATTAATTAGAGTTGTAGGTGGTTTGCAAGCAGCATATTGCTACATACGAGTTCTGAATAGAGTTAAATATGTTACAAAGAATTATGCAGTACATGCTATAAAGAATGATATACATTAAGTTATCTGACATACTATATCAACAATAGCAGTTGACCACTAAATTGTCTGTTATGTGTGACTCGTATTACCGTCTTAGTCTGAGTTTCTGTGGACCCCTGGTAGGGATTTCTTAAAACACCATGGTTTTATATTTTTGTGAAACAGTGTATATATACTGTGATTGTGCAAATTACGATGGGAAGTGAGTTCCACACTTTTGCTATTTAGTAGTTCAGTGCATCGCAGACTGTGTGCCCTGGCGAGACTCCGGGGGTGTCATAAGAGGCACGTTGTGTAGGCAAGTCAGCCAGAGCTGATGCCTCTCTTCCCCTCCCCGTCGGCGTAGTCATTTTAGGGGTTAACAAACTCAGGTCCCTGTAGGGAGGGCCTCCGCACATGCGCAGATGTCGATGTCACACGTGCACGTGACATCATCGCATCGACATCTGCGGCCCCGAGTTTAGCGTGCCATGGCTGATTTGCTGTGAGATGTCTGGATCAGACTGTTAGAGTTACGTTGATCAGCAGATCTGCCCAATAGTTCAGTAAACTGGGAAGCTATTAGGGACATCACAGTGTAGCACATGGGTGTCAAATGTCAGTCCTCGAGGGCCGCAATCCAGTCGGGTGTTCAGGATTTCCCCAATGAATATGCATGAGATCTACACTTTACCCTCCCCATTCGCGCTTTTAAGACTCGCGACTTCGGTTATTCGCAATTTTTTTTTTTAAACCTGGAACCACCCCACTCTTCCTACCCCCCTGCCCCGTGCGGAGCCTTCCACAAAAATGACTGCTGTGAGTTCCCATAGTCTCACGAGACTACAGCAACCATTTTTGTGGACGGCTCTGCATGGGGAAGAGTGCTGCTGCCCCGCTTCACCGCTAGACCACCAGGTAAACTGTATAGAGGTCCGTGAGGCGGGGGAGAGGTTTGGGAAGCAGGGGTGAGTCAGAGCTGGCCCTAAAAGTTATTCGCATTTTTTCAATATTCACGGGCTGGCTCTGCCCCTATCCCCTGCAAATATTGAGGGGAAAGTGTATTAGCATACAATGAAAGCAGTGCATGCAAATAGATTTCATGCATATTCATTGGGGAAATCCTGAAAACCCGACTGGATTGCGGCCCTCAAGGACCGACATTTGACACCCCTGGTGTAGCATTTTAAATGTTAAGCAGCATCGTTTGAAACCTATTCTGTTTTCTATCGATAAGTACAGGTGCTGACGAGAAATCATGAATGGGACAGACCCAGTGGAACAAGCAAATTTAATTTTTGGAACTACTTCTGTTGATAAGTTGATAAAACCCATCTTTTTTTGTGATGTATGTATATTCTCAGGTTTAATGGGTAGCACTATTAGTGTCCTGAAAAACAGAAGAATATCCCTAGTGATAATTTTTTCTTTGTTTGAATTTATTGTATTTTCCCCCATAAATCCTAATTTTATGAGTTTTGTATATTATGCTGTTTTATTATGTTTTGAATATATATGTGGCTATTCTGTATATTGTATTGTATTTTATCATGTTTTAGATTGTAAGCCGCCCTGACGGTTCGGATCATAGACAAAAGCGCGCAACGACAAAGGCGCGCCGACAACCCAGCGCAGACAACTGAGCGCAAGGCGGAAGCACGCCGAAGAAAAACAGTACTTTAAGGGGCTCCGACGGGGGGGTGTTGGTGGGGGAACCCCCCTTTACTTAACAGAGATCGCGCCGGCATTGTGGAGGGTTTGGGGGGTTGTAATCCCCCTCATTTACTGGAAACTTAACTTTTTCCCTCTTTTATAGGGAAAAAGTGAAGTTTTCAGTATAATGTGGGGGGTTACAACCCCCCAAACACCCCCACAATGCCGGCGCGATCTCTATTAAGTAAAGTGGGGGGGTTCCCCCACACACACCCCCGTCGGAGCCCTTTAAAATACTGTTTTTCTTTGGCATGCTTCCGCCTTGCGCTCAGTTGTCTGCGCTGGGTTGTCGGGGCGCCTTTATCGGCGTGCGCTTTTGACCTGTCACCAAGATAAGAGGTGGCACTTTACCCCTTTTCTGACTTGACTAGTTTGCAAATTTCAAGGGACCTGGTATTAACATTACCCTGAATATGATAATCCTATATAATAAAGCCCTAGCTGCGCATGCACACTCATATCTGCGTGTTCTGTTTTCCTGATAAGAACATAAGAAGTTGCCTCCGCTGGGGCAGACCAGAGGTCCATCCTGCCCAGCGGTCCGCTCTCGCGGCGGCCCATCAGGCCCACTGCCTGAATAGTGGTCTCTGACTAATTTTTAATTTACCTCTAATCCTGTCCCTATAACCTTACCTCTACTCCTATCTGTACCCCTCAATCTCTTTGTCCTCTAGGAACCTGTCCAGACCTTCTTTGAAGCCCTGTAGCGTGCTCCTGTTTATCACATCCTCCGGCAGCGCATTCCATGTATCCACCACCCTCTGGGTGAAAAAGAACTTCCTGGCGTTTGTTCTAAACCTTTCCCCTTTCAATTTCTCCGAGTGCCCCCTTGTACTTGTGGTTCCCCTTAGTTTGAAAAATCTGTCCCTGTCCACTTTTTCTATGCCCTTCATGATCTTGAAGGGTTCTATCATGTCTCCCCTGAGTCGTCGCTTTTCCAGGGAGAAGAGCCCCAGCTTTTTCAGTCTGTCAGTATATGAGAGGTCCCCCATACCCTTTATTAGCTTAGTTGCTCTTCTCTGGACTCTCTCAAGTACCTCCATGTCTTTCTTGAGGTACGGCGACCAGTACTGGACACAGTACTCCAGGTGCGGGCGCACCATTGCACGATACAGTGGTAGGATGACTTCCTTCGTCCTGGTTGTGATACCTTTCTTAATGATACCCAACATTTTGTTCGCTTTCCTTGAGGCTGTGGCGCCCTGCGCCGACGCCTTCAATGTTATGTCCACCATCACTCCCAGGTCTCTTTCAAGGTTGCTCACCCCTAGCGGTGATCCCCCCATCTTGTAAGTGAACATCGGGTTCTTTTTCCCAATATGCATGACCTTGCATTTCCCTATGTTGAAGCTCATTTGCCACTTTTTGGCCCACTCTTCCAGCGTTGTCAGATCTTTTTGGAGGTCTTCGCAGTCCTCCATGGTTATGACCCTGCTGTATAATTTAGTTCATCCGCAAATTTAATAACCTCACATTTTGTTCCCGCCTCCAGGTCGTTAATAAATATTTTGAACAGGAGCAGTCCCAGCACCGACCCCTGTGGAACTCCACTCGTGACCCTTTGCCAATCTGAGTAATGGCCCTTTACTCCAACCCTCTGTTTCCTGTCCGCCAGCCAGTTTTTGATCCATCGGTGGACCTCCCCTTGCACCCCGTGGTTCCATAGCTTCCTTAGCAGTCTTTCATGTGGTACCTTGTCGAAGGCTTTTTGGAAGTCAAGGTAAATTATGTCTATGGATTCCCCTCTATCCACCTGGCTGTTCACCCCCTCAAAGAAGTATAATAAGTTCGTGAGGCATGACCTGCCCTTGCAGAAGCCATGTTGGCTCGATTTTAGCTGCTCATTGTTTTCGATGTGTTCCCAAATGCTGTCTTTAATCAGCACTTCCATCATCTTTCCCGGGACCGAGGTCAAGCTCACCGGCCTGTAGTTTCCTGGGTCTCTCCTTGAGCCTTTCTTGAAGATGGGCGTGACATTTGCTATTTTCCAGTCCTCTGGGATCTCTCCAGTTTTTAGGGATAGGTTGCATATTTGTCGAAGTGGCTCAGCTATTTTATTCCTTAGTTCCTTGAGTACCCTTGGGTGAATGCCGTCTGGACCTGGCGATTTGTCACACTTTAGCCTGTCTATCTGCCTGAGGACATCCATTTTGCTCACCTCTAGTTGGACCAGATTTTCATCCTGATCTCCTTTTCCAATCTCCTCGGGTTCCGGAATGTTGGTTGTGTCCTCCATTGTGAAAACTGACGTGAAGAACTCATTTAACCTGTCCGCTATCTCCTTTTCCTCTTTTACCACTCCCTTTCTGTCTCCATCATCCCAGGGTCCTACTTCCTCCCTAGCTGGTTGCTTCCCCTTGACATACCTGAAGAATGATTTGAAGTTTGTTGCTTCCCCTGCCAGTCTTTCTTCATATTCTCTTTTTGCTTTCCTAACCACTCGGTGACACTCCTTTTGGTGTCTTTTATGCTCCTTTTGGTTGTCTTCTGTCTGGTCCTTTTTCCATTGTTTGAATGATGCTTTCTTATCGCTTATTGCCTTTTTCACTGCATTTGTTATCCACACTGGGTTTTTTTGTTCTATTTTTCTTGCACCCTTTCCTGAACTTGGGGACGCACAGGTTCTGTGCTTCGTGCACCGTGCCTTTGAGTAGGGTCCAGGCCTTTTCTACGGACTCTATCTTCCTTGCGGTATCGATGAGTTTCTTTCCCACCATTTTCCTCATGGCATCATAATTCCCTTTTTTGAAGTTGAGTGCTGTCGTTGTGGTTCTTTTCACCTTTGATGGTCCAATTTCTAGCCTGTACTGGATCGTGTTGTGATCGCTGTTTCCTAGTGGGGCTAGTACCGCCACCTCCTTAGCGGGTCCCCCTAGTCCGTTGAAGATTAGGTCAAGAGTGGCATCTCCCCATGTTGGTTCCGTGACCAGCTGTTCCATGAAACAGTCCCTCGTGACTTCCATGAATTTGGTCTCCTTCGTACAGTTTGAGTGCCCGATGCTCCAGTCTATTCCCAGGTAGTTGAAGTCCCCCATCACCACCACGCTTCCGCTTTTGCATAACTGCCTCAGTTCGGCCTCCAGGTCCTGGTCGATTTCTTCCGATTGTCCAGGTGGGCGATAGTACAGACCCAATTTTATGTCTGTTCCTGCTCCTCCTGGTAGTTTAACCCATAATGATTCCAAGTCGTCCGCCCTTACTGTTGTTTCCATCCTGGTTGAAGGTATGGAATCTTTTATATATAGCGCTATTCCTCCACCCTTTTTGTGTGACCTATCTCTCCTGTAGAGTTTGAACCCTGGTAAGGCCACATCCCATTTATTGTCATCAGTCCACCACGTTTCTGTGACTCCGATTATGTCTAGGCCCTTTTTGCAGGCTAATACTTCCAGCTCTCCTATTTTAGCCCCTAGGCTCCTAGCGTTAGTGTACAAGCAATGTAAGTCCCGGTTGTTCGCCTTTCTTGCTGGTTTTCCTCGTGGTTTGGCACTCCTGGCGTCCCCCTCGTAAGTTGCTAGTCCCCAAGCCTCGTCTCGGTCATCCTCCTCCTGTGGTGTATCTGTTTCCTCCTCAGCCTGTTTCCCCATTTTTGGTTGTCCCTCTGGGATCCGTTGTTCTCTTTTAGTCCTGCTTACCAAAGACATTTGTGCCCTAGACTCCTGCGATCTATCCTTAGGTCCTTTTTCAAAAAATTCCAACTCAGTCCTGAGCCCTCTTTTACAGTGCCCTTGTTCAATATCCTTAGCCCTGGTCCTCTGCATTGCGTCCTTAGGTCCTTTTCCCAAAAATTCCCACTCAGCCTCGATCCCTTTTTTACAATGTCGTTGCTCAATGTCCCTGGCCCTAGGCCCTTGTATTGCTTCCTTAGGTCCTTTTTCCAAAAATTCCCACTCAGTCCCATGCCCTCTTTTACAATGTCCTTGCTCAGTATCCTTTTTTGATACATTTGTCCGATGTGTCAGATTGACTGTCGGCTTTCCCCCCTTCCTTAGTTTAAAGCCAAGTCTTTGATGCTCTGGACATTGCGTGCCAGCATCCTCGTCCCAGTCGTGCTCAGGTGCAGTCCGTCTCTCCTGTAGAGTTTATTCTTTCCCAAGAAAGTTGTCCAGTTCCGAACAAAAAGGAAACCCTCCTCCTCGCACCATCTCCTGAGCCAACCGTTTATTGCTTGTAGTTCACTCTGCCTCCGTGTGTCCGCTCTCGGTACTGGCAGGATCTCCGAGAAGGCTATCTTGCATGCCCTCAGTTTCAGTTTCCTCCCCAGGATCCTGAACTGTTCAGTTAGTGCAGTCCTGTTGTAGTCCCTCCTGCTGATGTCGTTGGTTCCAACATGGATTACTACAGCTGTCTCCTCTGTCTCGGCCCCTTCCAGGATCCTTTCAATTCTGTTGATGACGTCCTTCGTTCTTGCCCCGGGGAGACATGTCACTAGTCAGTCGTCTCTCCCTCCGGCTATGTGACTGTCCACTCCTCTCAGGATTGAGTCTCCTACTACGATAGCAGATCTCCCCTTCTTCAACTGTCTCTCAGGTCTGTGTCAGTGGCGCAGTCACCTAGTCCTTCCTCCAGGTTCTGTTGGGTCTCCTCCTCATCTGCCTGATCAGTTTCCCCACAAGGCCCTACTTCCATGGTGTCTGGTGGATTTTGTCGTCCGACTGTTGATTCTCTCCTGATGAGCTGGTCGTCCTGTGCCTCCACCATCCTGCAAGCCTCCTCGATGAACTTCTCGAGCTCTCTGACTTGCTCCGTGATGTGGTCCTCTCTGGTGGTGTCTTCATTTTCCCAGCACTGCTCCTCTATGGTGCACAGTCCCTCCAGTTCCTGTACTCGAATCTGCAGTCTCCCGACCTCCTTCTTCAGGCTATCCAGTTCCTGACATCGACTGCATATGTATGCCCGCCTCCCAGACATTCGATGCAGTAAACTGGGTAGCTCCGCTGGGTTCCTGTAGCCTCCATTTCTTTCTCCTTGCTCCTATGGTCCCTTGGTGGTTGAGAGTGGTTCCCGGCGTGCAGCTAGTTGAAAGAGTAGAGAGAGAGAGAAGAATGAGAAGCTGAAAGTCGCGGCGAGAGCTAGCTCCGCCCACCCCCACGCGTCACAGGTCACATCGGCCCGGGCTCCCCTTTAAGAGAAAGGGAGATGTAAGTCTGTGGTGGTAGGAGTGCGTATGCGCAAGTCCCCAGCCTTACAGCACCTAACTACACTCGCGGCAGGACTGGCCGCCAGTGCTGGACTTCCTGCTCTCTCGTAGCAAAAAAACAGTGAGTTTTTCGCGGTCTGACCCTCCCATCCCTTCCCAACGTCTGACCGGCCCCCCCTTCCCTTCCCGCAGTCCAGACTCCAAACCTGTCTGCAGCACTCTACACATGCTGCTTCGGGGCCTTCTACTGCCCTGATTTGCTCTGCCGCGTCTCTGATGATATATCAGGGACGTGCCAGAGTAAATCAGGACAGTAGAAGGGCATGAAGCAGCGTATGTAGAGTGCTGCAGACGCTACTAGAGTCGGCAGGTTTGTCGGGACCGCGGGAAGAGAAGGGGGGGGCAAGGGACTAAGGGAGCCGGACAGACTTCTAGCACCCGTTAATGTAACGGGTTAAAATACTAGTAGACTTTATAATACATACCCACAATCATACAAAGTTTCTTCAAAATGTTTCCACACTTTCATATTTTTGTGGGAAATGGTTGGGGGGCGGAAGAAGTGGTAAGAGGGCGTGTCTTAGAATGTCATGTGACTAGTCAGTCAACAGGGTGATTATGTGGAAAAATGACATACCCCCTTTTACAAAACCGCAATGCTCATAGGAACTGTATGACCGTCAGAGAAGCGCAGAGCATTCAGCACACGGTTTTGTAAAGGGGTGGGGGATGAATTGCTTTTGAGGTATTTACCCCCCCCCCTTTACAAAACCATAGTGTGATTTTTAGTGCTGACCGCGGCAGTAACAGCTCTGATGCTCATAAGTGTCAGAGCTGTTATCACCGCAGCCAGTGCTAAAAACTGCACTATGGTTTTTTTTTTAAATGGGGGGGTAATAAATAGTCTCTTTAAAAAATACAAGTGCAGAAACTTTTTGGAGATCCCTTGTAAAAAATGCAAATAAGCACTCAAAGATAATTAACGTTACAATAGTACAAATCCAGTTTGCCTATATTATGACTGCAGTGCTTGCACCATTTGACATCCTATGATGCATAAAAAAAGTACTGCAGTCACACTGCAGTGAGCAGAGTTCATCTTTGAAGCTGACGGCGAATGTTGCACCTCTCCCCTCTTTTCCAGCAGTTGCTGATTTCTACAAAACGCCAGTCTGACCTGTGAGGTGATTACAGCGCCTTGGCAAATTGTGTGATAAAGAATCCTTCTAATCTGAGAGATAAAATCATTAAGTACAGGACAAAAAATTGGTGCCTTTTAAACAGGAAAATCTCCCTGAAAAAAAAAAGGACAGTTGACAGGCATTTCATACCTAAAAGTGGAGCACATTTCCAAGATAAAACCTCTCTCTTTGCATCAGTCCTTCGTTGTGCTGTACCTCTACCAGTAAATTGGAAAAATGTTCCCTATTTGCTTTTCTTCTAATTAGATCACTGGCCATAACAAGAGCAGATGTATTTTAAATGTTCAAGAGCCACCACATATGAAATGACCTTGCAAACCCATAATTCAGGCACACCGTTAACACACAAGGCTCGATAGTGCTGGATCTAACAAGGCTTTGAGCACTGTAAATCATGAAATCCTCCCATTGATGTCAGTGAACATACTGTTAGCAGGAGACATAGGGGGGTCAAATCCCAGCCTGAATGTGCAAGATGGGAGCTGAGGTGCTTTACATGACCCCTGCATTTCAACCTATAATTTGTACGTAGAATAAATATCTGTGTGCACTCAAAATAGCACAATACTGTATTTCTCAATTTAAAAAAAAGCAAACAGATGATTTGTTGGACATGTGAATGTGATAAAGACTTTGCTTTGCTCAGAGACAATAAAATTATACTTTATTACCCATATTAATGAACATTCCTAAGTACTAATTGAATCCTTCAAAGGGAAAGCCTAATCATCCTGGAGACTTAAGATCTCTAGGATGATTGTTTAAAATACTTAAGGAGAGCCTAAAACCACCATGAAGGTACTCCTTGTACTAGCATATACCAGAAAAATAATGTTTTTAAAATCCCCAGTCATCGCTACCGAAAGATAAATCTCTGCAACTGAGCCCCTCTCACCCCCTCCATTTCTAGATAAAGCAAGCCTCAAACAGAAATTAAAAAAGAAAATGGATACTTTATTGTAAACTCTGCCAGTATATATTATTCATGTGGGGAAAACTCGGCCCAAAAGGGTCATATTCATGACCTGTTAAGGTAGTTCAACAAAGAAAAATGGGGAGACCCAATGATCCACAGTGAAAACAATCCACCGATGAAAACAAAAAACTGTAGATACAGATGTTCTGGAGATAATTTATTAAACACTGACATATAAAACCATGAAAATTCAATTTAAAAAGTACAATGATAAAAAATACTGTGATAAAAATCCAACCGGACCCTACACGGTCCGTGTTTCGGCAAACACGCCTTCCTCAGGGGTCCAATGGTTTGCAACCTCCCATATAAAGAATTGGACTGAAAACAGTCTATTGTCTTTAAACGTGTGAGCAAAGAACACTGCAGACAAGCTGAAGTAGCAAAAAAATGCTCACATGTTTAAAGACAATAGACTGTTTTCAGTTCAATTCTTTATATGGGAGGTTGCAAACCATTGGACCCCTGAGGAAGGCGTGTTCGCCGAAACATGAACCGTGTAGGGTCCAGTTGGATTTTTATCACAGTATTTTTTATCATTGTACTTTTTTAATTGAATTTTCATGGTTTTATATGTCAGTGTTTAATAAATTATCTCGAGACATCTGTATCCACAGTTTTTGTTTTTATTCTATTAGGGTAGTTTACATCATCAGATGTGAAACTGCAAAAGGATCTAGAGAAGGGGTGTCAAAGTCCCTCCTCGAGAGCCGCAATCCAGTCGGGTTTTCCCCAATGAATATGCATGAGATCTTTTTGCATGCACTGTTTTCATTGTATGCTAATAGATCTCATGCATATTCATTGAGGAAATCCTGAAAACCCGACTGGATTGCGGCCCTTGAGGAGGGACGTTTACACCCCTGATCTAGAGAGACTGGAAGATTGTGCAACCGAATGACTTATGTGGACAAGTGTAAAGTGACATACATTGAAAAGAATAGCCCAAATTATAGCTACATGATGCTAAGTTTCACATTGAGAATCACCACCAAAGAAAATAATTTAGGGGCCATCACTGCTCAGCATGGCCAACAAAGCAAAGAGAATGTTAGGAATGATTAGGAAAGGAACAGAGAGTAAAATAGAATATAAATGCTTCTGTATGAGACCATATCAAGAGTCTCGTGTACAATTCAGGTCACCACATATCAAAAAAGATGCAGTGGAACTGGAAAAGGTACAACTGGTCTCCTTATCTCAAGAAAAACATAGCGGCGTTAGAATAGGTTCAAAGAAGAGTGACCAAGATGATAAAAGGGATGGACCTCCTTTCGTATGAGGAAAGACTAAAACGTAGACAATACGATGAAATCTTCTGCCCAATGTGCGGCAGTGGCCAAAAAAGCAAATAGGATGCTAGGAATTATTAAAAAAGGGATGGTTAACAAGACTAAGAATGAGCCTTTATAGGAATGGGCGACCCACAAATGGAAGATTAGATTAGATTAGATAATGCCCCTGTATCGCTCCATGGTGCAACCTCATCTGGAGTATTGCGTTCAGTTCTGGTCTCCTTATCTCAAGAAAGATATATCGGCATTAGAAAAGGTTCAAAGAAGAGCGACCAAGATGATAAAGGGAATGGAACTCCTCTCGTATGAGAAAAGACTAAAACGGTTAGGGCTCTTCAGCTTGGAAAAGAGACGGCTGAGTGGAGATATGATTGAAGAATATAAAATCCTGAGTGGAGTAGAATGGGTACATAAGAACATAAGCAATGCCTCCGCTGGGTCAGACCTGTGGTCCATCATGCCTAGCAGTCCGCTCACGCGGCGGCCTAATAGTTCCAGGACCTGTGCAGTGGGTACAAGTGGATCCATTTTTTACTCTGTCAAAAATTACAAAGACTAGGGGACACTCAATGAAGTTACAGGGAAATACTTTTAAAACCAATAGGAGGAAATTTTGTTTCATTCAGAGAATAGTTAAGCTCTGGAACGTGTTGCTAGAGGATGTGGTAAGAGTGGATACGTAGTTAGTTTTAAGAAAAGTTTGGACAAGTTCCTGGAGGAAAAGTCCATAGTCTGTTATTGAGAAAGACACGGGGGTCATATGTGGGACGATATTACATATGAAGCCTTCATTGGACAGATATAGAGATCGGCTTTTCCTTATCATGACTGGGGTAGACATACAAATGGTTACGCGCAACTGGAAAAACTGGGATCGCCTTAATTTTAATTTTTGGTGGACAAATTTATGTTTCATTTATAGATTTGAAAAAATGAATGCGGATATGCTGGGACATACTAAGAGATTTAAATTAATCTGGGGCCCTTTGACATCTTTTATGGATTCATTGTAGTTGTCTTTTCCTTTGTTCCTGATGGTATATACTGCACACACACCTAGGAGGAGGGCAGGCGGGAGGGGGGTATTTCTTTGTATGGTTCTATTCCCTTATGAAATGTTGGTTGAGTGGGGCTTTTTTTTATTGTTGTATGGATTTTGATTGATTATAAATGCATATATGATTAATATTATTTCTATAGATACTGTATGCATTATTGTTGGTTTTGAAACTCAATAAAGATTTATAAAAAAAAAAAGAATTTTGAAACAGGGGCGAGGGATGGGGACAAACACTGTCCCCGTGTCATTCCCTGATCAGAAGTAGTGATGCTCCAGATGTCTCTCTCACAAACTGCAGGTCAGAAAGCCCCTGGAGGATTCACAGGCCTTCTTCCTCCTAGAGGTGTCCTTGGACGTTCCAGGTTCAGCACCAGTGTCCCCAACGTGCTGCCAACAGGGAAAATAGCATTTGCTTTAAGGACATTTCCCCAAATTGCTTGGAAACTAGTGCCAGTATCATATGAACATAGAGATGCTGCTATGCGGCCTGCCTCCCTGGGGGGATCCGCTGTTTAATGCTATGTTCCCTGGAGCCATTAATGAAATGTCAGGTGCAATTTGTCACAGCGTGTGAGCCCTGAAGGAAAAATAAGTCACACAGTTGAACTGAATAGCATAACATTTTATTCTTCTATTCCACATGTACTTAAAACAAGTTCTACGCGGAGTACAATTACTCGTAAAAGAGGATGGGCATACCTTATTTATTTTTTTAATTCTTTTTCTATACCGTTCTCCCCAATGAGCTCAGAATGGGTTAACACACATAATAGACAGCTAATATATTACAATTTGTCATAGCTGCAGTGCATGATTTTCAAAGCAAGTTTTTATCCTAATGCGACATATTTTGAGGATCTAATACTACATTTCTTTGTAATCCATCGGTCATGGGCAGGGGAGTGAGGTGAAAAGGTATGTTTTTTAATTGCTTTACTAAGGGTGAGGAGACCTTCAAGGGATTTGATCTGTGGGAGCAGTTGATTCCAGTGGCTTGGTATGAAGTGGAGCCGAACAGGAATGTCGTTTGGCGGTTTGCAGTTGAACAGCATGACCAGGGGACGGGACTAAATCGCGCGAGATAACGGCGCGCAGACAACTGAGCGCAAGGTTGACAGCGCGCCGAAGAACACTATTTTAAAGGGCTCCGACGGGGGGTGTGGGGGGGGAATCCCCCCACTTTACTTAACAGACATTGCGATGGCGTTGTGGGGGGTTTGGGGGGTTGAAACCCCCCACATTATACTTAAAACTGAACTTTTTCCCTAAAAAACAGGCAAAAAGTTTGGTTTCAAGTATAATGAGGGGGGTTACAACCCCCCACAACGCCAGCGCAATGTCTGTTAAGTAAAATAGGGGGGTTCCCCACCAACACCCCCCGTCGGAACCCTTTAAAATAGTGCTTTTCTTCGGCGCGCCGTCAACCTTGCACTCAGTTGTCTGCGCTCAGTTGTCGGCACGCCATTGTCTCACGCGATTTTATCTATGAACCCATTTTGAAGCATATTTCATCCTTTGAGTGGAGGGGCCTGTTTGGCACATACAGAGGAAGCTTGGTTGTCACGTAGCCTGGTGCCATGTCATGCAAGGATTTGAACGCTAGAATCAGGCCCTTGAAGACACAACATTTGGGTATGAGCAGCTAGTGAGCCGGGAAACAGGGTCACGGGCATGAAGGTTTTTTAGAAGTCTGATTGCCATGTTTTGTACACGCTGGAGACGTATGTTCTTTGCTGTGAGACCTTTGAATAGCACATTGCAGTAATCCATGCGAGAGAGGACTAAGGCATGGCGTAGTTGGGTGAAGTCAGACTCAGAAAAGTAGTTCTTTATTTTTCAGAGTTGTTGCAGGTAGTAAAATGAGGAAGACACCACCTGAAAGATATGGTTGGAAGTCAAGGAGTATTCCTAGTCTGCCTGCTTGGACCTTTGTATTTATGGTAGTTGAGTCCCAGTATAGTGACAGACGGGTATGATTGCAGTGTTATATGCAGATCCAAGAGTTCTGTTTTGGAGGTATTTAGTTGTAATTTGTTTATGGACATCCAGTTTTGATTTCCGAGAGGCAGTTTAGGAGTTTTGTGATCTAGGCGTCGCGGGTGTCTCCTAGCGGTAGGTATAGTTGGATATCATCCATGAAGGAGTGAATCTGTATTTGGTGTTTATTGGCTTTGTCTAGGACAGGTCTAATGTAGAGATTGAATAATAGGCAGGGATAGTAAAGTCCATATTTGATTGGTTTTGGTTTCAATAGTGCATTGTTGAGCAGTACGCTTTGAGATCTATTATTCAGGAAGGAGATGAACCATCGTAATGCAGTATCTTGGATTCCAATTTCAGAGAGCCGTACAATGAGGAGAGGATGGTCAATAATGTTGAACACCGTACTGAGATCCAGTAGCACCAAATGAATATCATTACCCTTATTCATGAGTTTTCAGCAGTTGTTGATGATGTTGAAAAAGGTGGTTTCAGTACTGTGAAATTTCCTGAATCCTGATTGGAAGGTGGATAGCGCTTCTTGTGTGGCAATGAAGGAGTGTAATTGGTTAAACACTATTTTTTTTCCAGAGTCTTGGAAATGAAGGGTAGGTTGGAGACAAGTCTAATATTGCTGGGCACGTTCAGATCTGATGACTGATGACTTTCAGTTTGCAGGCACTATGCCTGTTTGTAGAAAGGTATTGATGAAAGGAAGGATGGAGTCTATAAAGGCATCTTTCACAGCTACTAGGAGGCATGGCTGATGGGTCTAGGTTGGAGCCAGAAGGGCGAATAGTGAGTAGTATCTTGGTGATGTCATCATGGGAGACAGTTTCAAATTGAGTTAGGTTCCCAGTTGTAGTTATAAATATCTTGTCTGAGTTGTGGGAGGATGATGTATGTAGCATGTTGGAGTCGAGGTGAGACTGTATTTTGTCTACTTTGTCAGCAAAGTAGTCTGAGAGCATTTCTCTGTCGAGTTCGATGTTAAGGCATTGGTTGTATCCTTGCGATGTTGTATCTTTTTTGTTAGTTTAAAAAGATTTCTTGATCTTTTGGGGATCTTTAATAGTTATTGGGAGAAGTATATCTTTTTAGCCTCTAGGGTGGCTTTTTATATTCTTCATGCAGTTCCTTCCATTTGGACCTGTCACTATTAAGCCTGGATTTGTACCATTTCCTTTCCGCTCTCCTTAGTTCTCTTTTCGTAGTTTGTAAGTCATCGGTAAAACAGAGGGAGGAGTATTTGTGGGGACAGTATTTGATCTCTTTGACTGTTGCTAGCCCTTCCTATAGGGCTTTTACCTCAGTGTGTCAGTCCATGGCAGCCCCTTGTCAACAGATTCATAATTGGGTTTTAATGTTCCCACTAGGTTGGAAAGGCCTTTGGAGAGACCCTCTAAGTTGATGGTGTCATTGTTGTATATCTTTTTATGTTGGGTATGCTTCCTGGTTGATGGTTTTTAAGGCGGCCACCGATATTGGCGCCGATTCTATAAACTGCACCTAACATCTAGGCACCATTGAGTGCAACTGTCAATCATCCATTAAGCGCCATTTATAGAAGCGCCATTAAGTGCAATTCTATAAATGGCGCTTAATGGATGATTGACAGTCGTAGTCATAGATGCTGGTCGTAGGCGCTGGTAGACATTGAAACCTTAAGCGCACTCCCATTTAGACCAGGATTTTCTTGATCTAAATGAGTATGCCTAAGTCAAACCATGCCCAAAATCCAACCCTAACCATGCCTACATGCTGGTAGGCCTCGGAGTAGATGCCTACCTTGATGTGGTAGGAACCTACTGAGTTAGGCACTTACCAGCTAATTAATTTTTTTTAATGGTTTTTTTTAATGGTGCTTTCAATTAATGGCGCTGATTAAGCCAATTAAGAAAATTAACCCCCACTTTTACTAATCAGCAGTAGAGTTTTCTACCATGGCCCGAAGCGCTAAATGCTTCAGTGCTCGCAGAATTCCTACGAGCATCGGAGTAACATCGGAGCACTTAGCACCCTGGGCCACGGTAGAGGTGGAAAGGCAGTTTATTTTAGGGAGGGAGAGAATGTTATTTTTCTGAGCCTACTCCATGGATTATAATTATGGGTAGGCTTCAGGGGCTTAGGGTGACGTTTTAATTTAGTGGCACGCTATAAGCATTTCAGCTGCCAGGTAGCTAAAAAAACCCAAGAATTCTGAGATGTCGCTGTTCAAGTTAGCGGTCCTCGTGCACTGGTAGCACCTAAGAGGGATTCTGATTAATACAGTCACGTTGAATGCTATCTCAAAAACCTCTCACAATAGTTGTCTCATTGAACAGACATTTTAAATGGAAGAAGTTAAATAAAAACCTCTTAACACCTTCATCCTGTTTTGTTAATTCCTTTAAGAAGATGTAAATGAGAAACAGTAGAGCAAGGAAATAAGATTCTTTTTTAGATACATTAATAAAAGGAGACAGTATGGGGATGAGACTGTGAGATCAGGAAAAGCAGAGGAAGGTGCAAGGAGGGGAACCTGCAAAAGCAGAGATACTGGACAGAGGCTGTAATGCAGAAATCCCAGAATTAAGGGGATGCTGAGAGGCCACACATAAGCGACAGAGGTACAAAAGAAGGGAGGGAACCAGAAGAGAGTTCAATGGCAGGTTTAATAAGAATAACATAGTAATATAGTAAATGACGGCAGATAAAGACCTGAACGGTCCATCCAGTCTGCCCACTGGTTATACCCATTAAAAATAGATGATTAAATTAACTTGTCTCTTCTTTGATATTTCTGGGTCATAGACTATAAAGTCTACCTGGTATTGTCCTAGGTTTCAAATGCTGAAGTTGCCATTTAATCAAGCCATTGTGACATCACTGATGAAACTGGCTCTTAGGCATTGGTGGAATGAGGCATTATGACATCACAATCTCAACTCTGGAATGTTGCTACTCTTTGGGTTTCTGCCTGGTAACATACAGCCGATAAAGACCTGAACGATCCATCCAGTCTGCCCATTAGTTAAACCCATTAAAATACATGATTAAATTAACTTGTCTCTTCTTTGATATTTCTGGGTCATAGACTTTAAAGTCCACCTGGTATTGTCCTAGGTTCTAAATGCTGGAGTTGCTGTCCAACCTCACTCCAGCCTATCCAACCATCCTGTTTGCAGGATATCTACCATAAAGTCTGGCCAATCCAAGTTAGTGGAGTTCCCCATTGATGCCCTCCCCAGCCCATTCTACATCAAATCACCATATATGTCCAGTACTGGCCTTAGTTCTTTAATTTACATCCTTTGTTTTCTAATTAGAGATCCTCTGTGTTTATCCCACACTTTTTTTGAATTCCATCACCATTTTCCTCTCCACCACTTCCCTTGGGAGGGCATTCCAGGCATCTACCACTCCTAACATTGCTCCTGAGTCTTCCTCCCTGCAACCTCAAATTATGCCCTCTAGTTTTACCATTTTCTCTTCTCTGGAAAAGATTTGGTTCTTTATTAATACCTTTCAAGTATTTAAACGTCTGTATCATGTCTCCCCTGTTCCTCCTCTCCTCCAGAGTATTCCAGCCTCTTCTCATACTTCTTTTGGTTCAAACCCCTGACCTATATAAGGGCATCAACACCTCCCTTCTGCTGGTTATTCCTCTTTCTATACAGCCTAGCATCCTTCTGGCTACAGACACTGCCTTATCACACTGTTTCTTTGCCTTTAGATCTTCGGACACTATCACCCCAAGGTCCCTCTCCCCATCCGTGCATGTAATAATAATAATAATAATTTATTCTTGTATATCGCCATACCCAAGAAGTTCTAGGCGGTTCACATCAGTTAATTAAGATCCGCGATGACATACGGATTTACAAAATTTTGTCAAAGTTACAAGCAACGAAGAAGGGAGAGAGGGAACGTTTTAACAGAGGTTTAACAGAAGTACAAGCAACGTCGAAGGTTGGCAGCCTCTCACCACCCAGCACATACGGTTCCCTCAGATTTCTACCCCCCAAATGCATCACTCTGCACTTCTTCATATTGAATTTTAGTTGCCAGATGTTAGACCATTCTTCTAACTTTTGCAGATCCTTTTTCATATTTTCCACTCCCTCCGGGGTGTCCACTCTGTTACAAATCTTAGTATCATCTGCAAAAAGGCTAACCTTGCCTTCTAACCCTTCAGCAATATCGCTCACCAACATATTAAACAGAAACTGTCCCAGCACCGAGTCCTGACGCACTCCACTAGTCATCTTTCCCTCCTCCAAGCGAATTCCATTAACCACCACCCTCTGGCGTCTGTCCGTCAACCGGCTTCTGATCCAGTTCACGACTTTGGGCCCTAACTTCAGCCCATGGAGACTGTTTAAGAGCTTCCTATGAGGAACCGTGTCAAAGGCTTTGCTGAAATCTAAGTAAATTCCATCTAGCACACGTCCTTGATCCGATTCTCTGGGGTCACCGAGTCAAAGAATTAAATCAGATTCATTTGGCACGATTTACCTTTATTTTTATTTATTTCTAAAATGTCTTAACCGCCTATAACTAAGTGGTTTACAGCAGTGTTTTTCAACCGCTGTTCCGCGGCACACTAGTGTGCCGCAAGATGTTGCCTGGTGTGCCGCAGGGCCGCCGGGCCCGGAGCTGACAGGGGGCCCGAGGCAGGGGCGCCAGTAGCTCGCCAAGGCAAAGTGAGTCGATCACCCAGGACTCACTTTGTCTTGGCGATCTAATCTATCGAGCCGATAAGTCTTCTTCTCCCCGACGTCAATTCTGCAGTCGGAGAGGAAGTTCGGGCCAGCCAATCGCTGCCTGGCTGGGCGGAACTTCCTCTCCGATTGCAGAATTGACGTCAGGGAGAGCATGCGTCGGCGTCGGCTTTGGGGCCTGTTATCCATTGGTGGGTCCTGTTCCCCGATGGCAGCGGCAGTGGCTTGGGGAATGGCAGGGAGAAAGAAAGAAAGGGGGCAGGCAGGGAAACAGAAGGAAAGAAGAAAAAAAAGAAAGAAAGGTCAGGGAGAGAGGAAGAAAAAGTTGGGGGAGGGAATGAGGTGTGGAGGAGAGAAAGCATACAGGCTGATAGAAGGGAAGAAAGATTGGATGCACAGTCAGAAGAAGAAAGTGCAACCAGAAATCACCAGACAAGGTAGGAAAAATGATTTTATTTTAAATTTAGCAAAGTGGAGGCAGTATTACCACAGTTTTCAAAGGAATTTGCCCAAATAACTTAATAGTTAACTGGGAAAATTCCCAGAGATGAAAACTTCCCTTCACTTACTATGCACAGTTCTGAATTTATATCTGCTGTCTATATTTTACAATATGGTCCCCTTTTACTAAACCGCAATAGTGGTTTTTAGCGCAGGGAGCCTATGAGCGTCAAGAGCAGCGCTGGGCATTCAGCGCAGCTCCCTGCGCTAAAAACTGCTATTGTGGTTTAATAAAAAGGATGGAGGGTATATTTGTCTATTTTTGTATGCTATAAAAACCAAATACAGAGAGAGACTGAGAGCTGTTGACGAAGAGCTACGTGTGTGTCTTTCTTCGATTCCAGCCAGAATATCAGCTTTGTGTTCAGCCAAACAGGCCCAGGTTTCGCACTGAATAAAGTATTTTATAATTTTTATTTCGTAATAAAGTAATTATAAAATACTTTCTTTGTGTTTATTTGATTCCTATTCAAGAGAATTACTTTATATATAATCAATATAGGCAGAGAGTTAAATTTTTTAACATTTTCTAATGGTGGTGTGCCTCGTGATTTTTTTTCATGAAACAAGTGTGCCTTTGCCCAAAAAAGGTTGAAAAACACTGGTTTACAGCATAAATCCATGTTGCCTCAGATTTTGTAATCCATTTGATTTTAAGAATTTCACTATCCTTTCCTTCAGCAACGTTTCCATTATTTTTCCAATAGCCGAAGTGAGGCTTATCGGTCTGTAATTTCCCGCTTCATCTCTGCAACCACTTTTGTAAAGAGGGACCACTTCCGCTCTTCTCCAGTCCTGCGGAACTTTATTCTTATATACCGCTCCTGGACCTGGGCAGTGGCGCCTTCCCTTGCCATCCTGATTGCAGAAGTTGCCCTGCTGTGGAGACCAAGCTGCCTTAATGTCAGATTTTAAATCACTCCCCATTATTTTTCTTTCTTTTTTATGATACTTGTTTTTGTTAAGAACATAAGAATAGCCTTACTGGGTCAGACCAATGCCCAGTAGCCCATATTCACGGTAGCCAATCCAGGTCACTAGTACCTGGCAAAAACCCAAAGAGTAGCAACTTCCATGCTACCAATCCAGGACAAGCAGTGGCTCCCCCCATGTCTTTCTCAATAACAGACTATGGGCTTTTCCTCCAGGAACTTGTCCAAACCTTTCTTAAAACCAGCTACGCTATCTGCTCTTACCACAACCTCTGGCAATGCATTCCAGAGCTTAACTATTCTCTGAATGAAAATAAATTTCCTCCTATTGGTTTTAAAAGTATTTCATTGTAACTTCATCGATTGTCCCCTAGTCTTTGTAATTTTTGACGGAGTGAAAAATCGATCCATTTGTACCCGTTCTAGTCCACTCAGGATTTTGTAGACTTCGATCATATCTCCCCTCAGCCGTCTCTTTTCCAAGCTGAAGAGCCCTGACTGTTTTAGTCTTTCCTCATACGAGAGGAGTTCCATCCCCTTTATCATCTTGGTCGCTGTTCTTTGAACCTTTTCTAGTGCCACTATATCTTTCTTGAGATAAGGAGACCAGAATTGAACGCAATACTCCAGTGGAGCGAAACAGGGGCATTATGACATTCTTAGTCTTGTTAACCATCCCTTTTTTAATAATTCCCAGCATCCTGTTGATCTGTCCAGTTTATGAGAAAATCTTTATTGTGAACCGTTTAGAACTTGTTATGGTATTAGCGGTATACAAAAAATAAAGTTATTATTATACCTCAAACAGTTCAGGGCATTTTACAAAGGAAGAGACTACATACAGACAGCAATATTACAGAAAGCATTTAGAAATACATCAGCATAGAAATATTACAAAAAGCATTCTGAAATTCATCAGAGAAATTTATCAAAAAGATAAATTTTAATTGATTTTCTGAAAGTTTGGTAAGAAAATGCATTTGAGATAAACTCACTTAGGCATTTATTCCATATACCTGCTTGAAATGATAGTGTTCTATCTACGAATCTCTTGTAAATTGAACCTCTTGTAAAACGCAGAGACCTGGTTTCGTTCCCAAGCCCAACGTCTGCTTCTTATGCTGGTCAGGGTTAAGGTGCTTCACTCTTGGGCTGTCAGTGATGTGTTTTGTTGTTTTTTTGTATCAGTTTAATGACTGTACAGAGTTCTGAATAAGCAAGGCTATCATTTTAGGATGGTGAGCTAAGCTACTGCCTGTGGAGGGGGGGGGACGACGACTGTGGAGTAGGGGGTGCCCACTGTATCTAGTTCCTGAGGTGAAGGGTTCTCCAGTGACACTCCTGCTGATAAACATCTGCTCCTCTTCAGTTCAGTATTCACAATTTGCCTGATAGAGGTCTGATGAAGAGTTGCCCTTCAGTTTTCCACTTCATGGGGGCAATAATGAGACTAAGAGGGGGTGCTGAAAAGTTCTCAGCCCAACCAAGAAGAAAATGAGGTGGATATGGTTCAATCAATGATCTGAAACAATGTCAAAACAGAGAATTTTCTTTCTGCAAATTGGCACTTAACGAAATAAGATAATATTATTTTCAGCTCCAGTGGCAAAAGAATGCTCAGAATAGGAGGCTTGCGCCAGAAGACGTATGAGGAGAGACTGGAAGCCCTGAATATGTATACCCTGGAGGAAAGGAGAGACAGGGGAGATATGATTCAGACGTTCAAATATTTGAAGGGTATTAACGTAGAACAAAATCTTTTCCAGAGAAAGGAAAATGGCAAAACCAGAGGACATAATTTGAGGTTGAGGGGTGGTAGATTCAGGGGCAATGTTAGGAAATTCTACTTTACGGAGAGGGTGGTGGATGCCTGGCTGGAATACGCTCCCGAGAGAGGTGGTGGAGAGTAAAACTGTGACTGAGTTCAAAGAAGCGTGGGATGAACACAGAGGATTTAGAATCAGAAAATAATATTAAATATTGAACTAAGGCCAGTACTGGGCAGACTTGCACGGTCTGTGTCTGTATATGGCCGTTTGGTGGAGGACGGGCTGGGGAGGGCTTCAATGGCCGGGAGGGTGTAGATGGGCTGGAATAGGTTTTGACGGAGATTTCGGCAGTTGGATTTCAGCTTTGGATTCTTGCCCAGAAATAGCTAAGAAGAAAAAATTAAAAAATTTAAATTGAATCAGGTTGGGCAGACTGGATGGACCATTCGGGTCTTTATCTGCCGTCATCTACTATGTTACTATGTAACTTTTCAGCACCCCCTTAGTATCACAAAACAAAGAGTAAAAAGGTGACATGTTCCCTACGAAGATCAAATCCACCAGAAGGGATGGGTCAATAGACTTTCCAATGGTCCATCCGTACTGTTATATAAAAAAAACCAAAAACAAAACCACAACCTTTTGCCAAAACAGCTGGGCAAGCAAATTATAATCAAAATTACAAAACAAACCTAGAGCAAAAGACCTCAGTGTTCATGGCCCTCTCTTTGTTGAGTTGGTAAGGCTAATGTACAATGCAATTAATACAACCATTGGTCTAATGTGCTCATGGAAACCACTACGGTTTCCTGTGGCGCTATGTGCTTTTTTTGGGGGGGGAAGGGGGGTTGTCAGCACACATTCTGTAATGCCACTAATTTGCATGCAATCAGATTATTGCATCAAGATAAATAATTTCCTATTATTGATATTAGATCCAATGATCTTCAACGTAAAGTTTCATGGATCCTTCTGAATTGCTTGGAAGGTGCAACGTGGGGACCTTCAAGGATTACCATTGTCTCAGATTCTGTTTAATGTACTTATGAACTCTCTAAATGCCTCCAAAACTGAATGCCAAGTATCCGCAAAGAACAGTGCAAATGCACCCATCCCACGCTACACTAGGACTCAACTACCATCACTACAAAAGACCAAACACACAGCCTAGGAATGCTCCTTGACTCCAACCTATCGCTTTCCAACCATATAGCTCAAGTCATCTCTTCCTCATTTTACTATCTGTGCCAACTACGAAATATAAGGAACTACTTTTCTGAGTCTGACTTCACCCAACTAATCTATGCATTAGTCCTCTCCCACATGGATTACTGCAATGCGTTATTCAATGGTCTCACAGCAAAGAACATACCACGGCTCCAGTGTGTACAAAACACAGCAATCAAGCTTTTTTAAGAAACCTCCATGCCCATGTCTCCTAGGCTCTATCGTCAGCTCATTGGCTGCCAGTAGCCAAACGTTGTGTCTTCAAGGGTCTGATGCTGGCATTCAAATCCTCTGACCCAAAAAGAGGGGTGAAGGGAAGAGACAGCCCAAAGTAAATAAACTACCACAAATTTTTAAAAGTGAACGGGAAGCCCTCAGTCACACAGCCTGCAATGGGAACACGCCCCTAATGCACCAGCTGTCAGATTCATACACCCAAGAGGGTATTATCTATGAAACATCCCCGGGCTAACCCGTGTGTAAATTCAATGTAATAATCTCATCAATAAATAAGTTAGTTAGGCTGTCTCTGCCCCTCATCTGAGAGTACAGGAGCGTCCAAAATCAGCCAAGCCAGACTAATTGAGGTACTTAGCTTCTCCGTAGAAATCTGGAGTAGAGATATAGCCAGCAAAAATTAAGCTGAATTAAGAATATTAACAAAATATTGGACAGAATGAATATTATTTTTTCCCTTTATTCATACACGTCCAGAGTGGGGGGGGGGGGGGGGGGAGAGAGAATACTTTATGATTTCTTAAGCTTAAATACAATTGTTGGGTATAGAGGATGTGAGTTAAAATTTGACGCGCAAAACACAGGGGAAACAAATCCACAGAACACAGAATAGTAAAAACAAGTGGAATTGTCCAATAAGAAAAGGTGCAACAAATAAAGATGTCTTTCAACTCATCTGGACAATCAGGTTATCCTTTATTCTTCCAAAAATACTCGACCCGACATGTACATGTTTCGGCCCTACGGCCTGCGTCAGGGTTCTTTTTTCTTTTTCATTTTATACATACTTTTATACCTTCTTTGTTTTATTTTTTCATTATTACTTTTGTTTATCTTTACTCCTTTTGTCACTTTTTGAGTATTTTGTTCATTTTTTGGGTCTTTTTTGCATTTCTTTTTTTGTATTTTTCCAGATGGCTTTAATTTTCTATATGGTTTTGCTTTTACGTTTTTTTCGTTCCACTATAGATACTGATGACGTCATCACATCACTCACGTCATCACGTTCCCCACCATTTTGACTTACTGCGTTTTTTGCGACTTCTTCACTTTCCGATTATTTTACAGCAAGCATTCAGACGACGGCGTTTTGGTAAGCGTTCTCTATTTTTGCTTTTTATGCTTAGTGTCCATCGGGTTGTGGCACAATAGGTTTTAGTTTGACTTTACAGTAGTTCCATGTTAAATTTCGTGACACAACAGGTTTTAGTTTGATTTTATAATAGCTTCATGTTAGATTTCATGGTACGTTTCCACTTGTGGCACTTTTCTACCGGTTCAATTTTTACTAGCTTTCCCTGTGTCTTTTTGTTTTACATTGTTCAGTAGGGGCATAACGGGCTTATGTTAGATTTTATAACATTTTCATGCTAGATCTCATGGTACATTTCAACTTGTGGCACTTTTTTACTGGCTCAATTCTATTAGTTTTTCCTATTTCTTTTTGTTATACATTATTCAGCAGGTGTACTATTTCTTCTTTTTTTAGATATATACAGCATTTTAGAGTGGTCCACACTCGTGGTTATTAATACCCAAAGATCCTCAAGGTATTGCAGTGCTCTTATTTTATCCAATATGCTTTAGTTATTTTATATCCTTTTGTTCATTGATATCTGCTTTTTTATTTGTTATTGGCTTATTTTTAGATATACTCTGGTACATTGGTTCAACATTTCCATATTATATATTTTTTAAAATTTATACTATATGTTGTTTTCAGTGTTTAGATATACTTATTATCTTTTGCTTATTGATTATATGATGTCTAAATATATTGATTGTCTGTTGTTTTTTGAAAAAAAATTTTTTATTAATATATATATTTTTTCCTAGTGGCAATATATATATATATATTTTTTTGCTCTCATTTTTTACACTTTTGTTAACAATACATTGACTCCTAGGGATGATACATTGATTGATTTTTAATCACCTTATTTTACATGTTGATTCGTTATCAATATATAATCTTTTTAGCAATAATATATTGATTTCTATTAATAATATACAAAATATTCATATTGCTTTGTTGTGATATCTAAATTACGTTTGATTTTAAATTTATATGATATTTTTGTTGATATGGTTGATTTTAAATCTATATGATATTTATATGATAAATTTATATGATATTAGTTATTATATATTTGCATTTATGTATCGTTTTATTAAAGTATATGTTGTTCTACATTGGTTAAAGAAACTTTTATATGCATATTGCTGTTTTCTTTTTAATATTTTTAACATTTCGAATGTGTCTAATGTTTTTATTACTATATATTTTATCATTACAGTGTTTGTATGTTTCTATATGTTTTTATATGATTTTATACATTATCTATAGACTCCTGACGCAGGCCGTAGGGCCGAAACATGTACATGTCGGGTCGAGTATTTTTGGAAGAATAAAGGATAACCTGATTGTCCAGATGAGTTGAAAGACATCTTTATTTGTTGCACCTTTTCTTTTTTTTTTTTTTTTAAGTTCAATAGTTTTTATTAAGTATTTTAAAGGATACAAGAATCATTTAAAGTACATAGAAACAAAATAAAGCTTTCTGTATATAAAATATATAAATTTATGTTTAACTGTATAGGAGCAAAGGCTCCAATTATTAAAAATGTATGTAAGGGATATATAAGATAAAGATAAGAGAGAGCAGTAAAGAAAAAAGGAAAGAAAAATGAAAGAGAGAAGAGAGGAGAAGAAAAGGATAACAGGAGTGTCTAAGAAGATGAGCGTACATAGGAATCTAAGAATGACCATGGAGATTTGTTGTATTTCAAGTTCATGCAGGTTCGGAATGTAACTCTCTTCTCATATGCGTAGGATTCAAATCTATGATACATACTCAGAGAGTTCCACCAAAAGGTATAATCTAATAGCGAGGGTGATTTCCAATTTTTTAGAATGTGCATGAGGGCAGTCACCAACATGGTATCAATGAGTTTAGGTGGACAATTTGATTGTGTGAAACATGGGTGTTGAGAGCGAAGGATTATAATGTCTATAGAGATTTCTTCTGAGCAGTTAGTAATAGATTGTATGGTGTTCCAGACGTAGGTCCAAAAAGAGCGGACTAGAGTACAATGAAATAACATATGATCAAGAGTTCCTTCCTCTTTCAAACAGTTCCAACAAACAGAGTCTTGTTTTAAGTTAGCTTTCCACATGCGAAGTGGGGTCCATATTGCCTGCCACATAAGGAAGTACATTGATTGTGATACTCTAGAAGATAAAAGCGGGCGATTTGTTGATGACCAGAAAAGCTCCCAATCAATGTCAGAAAGCGGAGTGGTAAGTATAGCGTCCCAGTGCTTCATAGATTGAGGTGAAAAAGTGAAGGAGTGATCTCTTAAAATACTGTAGAAGGATGATATCGCCTTACCTTTTAGTAGAGACAGAGAAGACCAGTTGTAAATAGTATTTTTGGAAGTCATATAGTCAAATCGTATATGTAAAGACGGCAACACTCCAGTGAGAGAACGCCATTGTGAATAAGTAGAAGGAGGTAGCGAGTATGTAGAGCACAGTATATCGAATGGAATTAACGAGTTGAGGGTAGACAATTGATGGACAAACCATATACCTGCCCGCTGCCACCTTTTCCATGATAGAGATTTGTCGTGATTTTGAATTTTGGGATTGTTCCAAAGGGACATGAGTGGACTAACCTTAACTGAGATTTCAGTCAATGTATCTATAAGATAAAGAGCATGCTGCGTTGCACCCAATAAAGAGTATCTCTTTAAGTGCCTTGGTATTGACACCGTTAGTAAGCATGAGATGTGTAAAGGCATACATAAAAAACATTCCATTTCAAACCAGGCAGGAAGATCTTGAGTGGGAAGATTTTGAGTGGAGGAATTAGTGAGCCAGTAAGCTCCATATTTGGCTAATGAAGCAATATAATAGTGATAGAAATCAGGAAAGTTGAGACCACCGTTGATCTTAGAGGCTTTCAGTTTGGCGAGAGCGATTCGAGGTTTTTTCTTGTTCCAAATGAATTCAGATATTTTCATATTTAGCCAATGAAATAATGATTTCCGGCATAACAGAGGGAGCATAGAAAGAATATAATTAATTTGAGGGGCCAGAGTCATTTTGATGGATGCAATTCTACCCCACCAGGATAGAAAGAGTGGGTTCCATCTAGATGTAGTGTTTAGAACTAGATTTTTGACTTTAGATATATTAAGATCTTGAGCATGAACCGAATCTTTATGTATTAAAATCCCCAAGTATTTCACAGCTTCATGTGACCATGAGAAAGGAAAATGAGCCAAATCTGATGGAAGTATATTATCATTTAGAGGGAAGATCTCTGATTTCTCCCAATTAACAGAGTATCCGGAAAGGAGGGAGTATTGAGTGATAATATGAATAAGATTGGGAAGGGAGAGTAAAGGGTCTCTCAGAAAAAGTAAAACATCATCAGCATAAGCTGCTAATTTGAAATCTCGATCAGAGGAGGGAATACCTTTAATTGAGGGACTTTGTCGTATAGCTGAAAGGAGTGGCTCTAACACTAAATTAAATAGCAATGGTGAGAGAGGACAGCCTTGTCGAGTACCTCTATGGAGGGGAAATTTATTGGATAAAGAGTTGTTAATCCTAATACGAGCTGTGGGTTGATGATATAGCGTTTTTATCCAGTTTGTAAAAAATGGGCCAAAATTATACCACTTCAGGACACGAAAAAGGAAAGGCCACTCCACTCGGTCAAAGGCTTTTTCAGCATCAATAGCTAGGCCTATTACAGGGTCTGACATTGTTTTAGCATGAGCGTTAATATAGTGAAATAGGCGCAGGTTGTCTCCTATATATCTTTGTTTAATGAACCCTGTTTGATCTTTATGTATAAGCAGTGGGATTATTTTGGTAAGTCTTAATGCAAGTAGTTTTGCCATTATCTTGTAGTCTAAATTGAGGAGAGAGATGGGGCGAAAGTTTTTAACTAAAGTGTCATCTCTGTCAGGTTTAGGGATTACTACAATGGTGGCCTCAGTGAAATTGAATTGCTTGTCCGGAGTGGAGTGGAGGAAGTCATAATATTTAAGGAGATGAGGAGCTAGTAGGGTGCGAAATTGCTTAAAGAATTCGTTCGTGAAGCCGTCTGGGCCAGGGGCTTTCCCAGCAGGTAAGGAAGATATGGCAGTTTCAATTTCTAATATAGTTATTGGAGAATCAAGTTCCAATTTAACAGATTCTGGAATGGTCGGATGAGTTAAGGAGGTAAGATATGAGTCTATATCTGCTTCAGGAGTGGTAGATTCAGATTGGTATAAAGAAGTATAGAATTTTTCAAATTGAGAGGAAATTAGAGATCTGGTTTTGACTAATTGACCTGATGGATTCTGAATAGCCGTTATATGTAGTCTTTTAGATTTATTTTTAAGGTATCTGGCCAAAGGACGACCCATTATATTATCTCCCATGTAATGACCAGAGTTAGAGATAAAAATATCACGCCTAGCTATATGTGAAACTAAAGTATTATATTCATATTTAAGATTTTGAATACGTTGGAAAGTATTTGGGTCATGTATGTGGTTAGACATATGTTGTAATTCTAAGGTTTTGATGGAGTTTTCTAAATCTTTTTCCTTTCTCATGGACTGTTTCTTTTTCCAAGAGGCAATTTTAATCAATTCGCCTCTAAGGGTTACTTTGTATGCTTCCCAGACAATGGAAGGGCAAATTTCAGGATCTTTAGAATTATTTTCAAAAAACTCCGCAGTGAAAGAATTGATTTTTTCAATAATTTCCTCGTCTATCAGTAAGGCGTTGTTTAGCCGCCATGAGGGGGATTCCTTATGTGGGGCTGAGATGGAAATATATAAAGAGATGGCAGCATGATCCGTGAGAGAGATTGGATGTATAATGGTATTGGTGAGATCTTGAATAAGAGAAGGGGATAAGAGAAAATAATCAATTCTCGAGTATGTATTATGTGGAGGTGAAAAATGTGTGTATTCTCTACCTTTCGGGTAAAGCAAGCGCCAAGGATCCACAAGAGAATAGGCGTCCTTTAAAGCATGAAGAGCTGTGAAAGACTTGGATTTGGAGGGTTTACAAGAAGAAGATCTGTCAATATATAAATCTTGAATTTGATTAAAGTCCCCTCCCAATATCAGAGAACAAGTATCAAATTCAACTATCGCCAGCTGAAGCTCTTTGAAAAAGTCTGGGTGGTCTTTGACCGGGCCGTATATATTAAGAAAAATAAAATTAGTTGAGTGTATCGCAGCATGTACTAGACACCATCTTCCTTCAGTGTCTATTTTAAAATTGTGAATAACGGGAAATTGTTGCACCTTTTCTTATTGGACAATTCCACTTGTTTTTACTAGTTAAAATTTGATGGCATATTAAGTGATGTTAAAGTATAAAATGATTGTATCTTATGTTACACTTATTGAAAGTTTTAAAAATGAATAATTTTTTTTTTTTAAAAAAGAACATTGCACATTATAACATAATATACTGTTCTAACACACTGCTTGCAGCATTAAAGCATCTCAGTGGAGCCGGCTCTTTGCATGGCTGTACTCTGAAATTACCAGATAATGAGGACAAAACTATATTAAATGGATTTTTCCGCTAGACCTCAAACGCCCAAGGTATTACTTAATATTTCTATTCGTGCCCTTACTGGGGTGGTCTTAGCAAGTAGCATGTGCAAAAAAAACTGTTATATAAATTAATTTTCTCTTCCGGCTCTGCCTAAATGATAAAGTGCATAGAGTGCTGTAAAGGAAAGGCACTTATCTTTATGCCCGACGGCTGCCCAGCCGTTTCACTCCTAGTTTCGTCAGGGGCTATGCCCCCTTTAATACAGACACCGTCATTTTTAGTTAAGAAAGCCCTTACTTTGAGCCATAAACGTCGCTATTTTTAGCACTGCACTCAGCCAGTGGTATACCTAGCATATGTGGCACCCGGGGCCCATCATTTTTTTACACCCCCCCCATCTGTATGAAAAATATGATTTTTAGTAACAATCCACATGTCACACATGAGTACCTAGGAAAAGGCAGCATCTTACATACTGCAGTGAGCAGTACATCAATACACCCATTGTAAAACTAAACAAGCCAGACTAGTACAGATCAATCCTACACAGTCAATCCTAACAGAAAACCATGTCTTTTCGAACACACAGAACACAGAAAACACCTTCGCCTAGTATGTAGTCACAAACTAACCCCTCCCCCCTTTTACAAAACTGTAGTGTGATTTTTAGCCATGGTGGTAACAGCTCAGATGCCAATGCTAAAAAAACGCTCTACAGTTTTGTAAATGGGGAGACAGAATAAAAATACGTAGACAAAGATTAAACTGAAGCACCAAGAAGCTGGACTCTGCATACAATGCAACACCACAGAAATAGCGATGCATCTCCCCTAAAGCAAAAAAAAAAAATAAATAATATAATTTTTTTTCTACCTTGTCTTCTCTGGTTTCTACTTTCCTCATCTTCTTGTCACTCTCTTCCTTTCATCCACTGTGTACCCTCTCTCTGCCCCTTCTATATGGCATCTTCTCTCCTTCTATTCACCTTCCAGAAACTTTATGCCTCCCCCTTCCATCTCTCCCACACCCTCATGGTCTGGCATTTCACTCTCTCCTCTCACTTCCCCCCACTTCCATCAGCATCTGCCCCCTTTCTCACCCTTCACCACACTTCCATACCACCCTGACCCCCTTTCTCACCCTCAACACCCTTCCATACCACCCTGACCCCCTTTCTCACCCTTCACCACACTTCCATACCATCCTGATCCCCTTTATCTCCTTCCACCACCCTACTATGCTTCTTTCTTTCTCCATCGAAATCAGCAAGGTCCCGCGATGACGACTACTGCTGCCGCTGCTTCGGAAGAGATAAGTGACTTCGGAGGAGGGCTGGGCCGGCAGACGCAGGGAGTTGCGGCAAGGTCCCGCGATGATTGCAGCTGCCGGTCCACCCCTTCCAATGTCACTTATCTCTTCTGAAGCAGCAGCAGCAGTAGTCGTCATCGCGGGGCCTTCGTGCACTTCAGCACGGCTGCCGTATTTATGCTCTTGAATAAATACGGCAACCACGCTGAGGTGCCGTTTTCAGCAGCGAGCTTCAGGACCCGGCCGGCTGTGCACCCCCCTTGGAGCGTGCACCCGGGGCGGACCACCCCCCCCCCCCCCTTGGTGCGCCACTGCACTCAGCCGATGTTGTCAATGAATATGCAAATTAGTTCATGTTACAATCATGACAGTAATCTGCAGCTCATTACTAAGGGCTCCTTTTACTTATCAGCGTTGCATTAGGGCTTTAGCGCGCGGAATAGCACACGCTAAATTGCCACCCGCGCTAGGCCTTAATGGCAGCATTGAGCTGGCGTTAGCTCTAGTCGCGTAGCGTGAGTTTAGCATGCGCTAAAAACGCTAATGCAGTTTAGTAAAAGGAGCCCTAAATGTCACTGACAGGAAAGGTGACATTAAATTTTAAAAATGAACCAAGCTACTGGTTTCCTTCTTCCCTAAGCACCCCCCCTGCTGGCCCAATCCCTTTACGGTGCTTAATAAAAATATTTCCCAGTGACAAGTGCAACCTCACCTTACCCTGTCCCATCCTTACTACTTAAAAAAGATCCCTGGTGCCCCTCCACTTGACATGTCCCACTTCCCTCCCCCTAACTTTAAAAAAAAAGTCTATTCTCCGATGTTTAGTGGCACTCTTCCACTCACCTACCCCCCCCCTCCCCCAGGTCATAACCTAAAAGAGGCAGGAACAATATACCACTTGCTCCTGCCTCTGATGCCGCCATCTTGGAGAATATGGAAGCCAGCCCCACTCGGTGCATCCTGGGATACACCAGGCAGGAGTCAGTCTGTTATATACAGAATTTTGTCCTTATTTGGTCATCTCTCTACCCAATTACTAAATAAGGGGTACATTCCCTTATATGGCATCGCTCCTGTATCCCTTAAGGTGTGAACTGGGTGTTGCCAGTAGACACAAGAGAATGTGGGGAAAGGAAGCGGTCCATATCAGGTGTGGGAGAGGGGCCTAAGACACCAGGGATTTCTTTTAAGTAGTGAGGGCGCGGTGGGGGTGCTCTGGACACTATGGATTGTTTTAAATTAAGGCAGGGACATGGGAGTCAGATTGTTGGGGTAGGGGATGACACTAGTCGCCAGAGAAAGGTTGTTTTTTTTAAGTAGAGGGTCGGTTTGGTTTTGTAGGGGTGGGAGTGGGATTCCAGTACAGAAAGCAGGGTATCAGGTCAGGACAGTAACCACACCTTGTGCATTGCTGCAGCATCCTTCATGGGCTCATATGCATTCTTGAAATGCAATGTGTAGCCACAATCCACGCTCAACCGCCTCTGGAAGCTGCAATGCTGCACCAGCCCCTGACCAGCGCCTTACATCTGACAGTGGACAGGTCAGGACTGAGACTAAAGAGTGAGAGTTGGGAACTTTGCTCTCCTTCGATCTGCCGGTCCTCGTTGCTTCTCTCCCAGGCACCCCATGTCCGTACCTGGCTTTATTCGATGCGTCTGTGCACTTGGGTGCTCAGCGGTGTGCACTGCCTGCAAATTTGTCAGTGCAGCAAAGGTGACTTTCCCCTCCAGCTCATTCCCCTCCTCGTTTCTTTCTCTGCTCTGTCACAAGTACACCTGGAGGTCAGCAAGCCTGCGACAAGTGCACTACGCACGCCTCCCAGTCACAAGCTGCCTGCTTCCTCTTCCCACCCCCCCTCCCCAATTTACTTTCTCTCCTCCCCCTATCAAAACCTCTTCCTCTGCCGTTCCCTCCCCCCTTTCTTTTCTATTCATCTTTTCTCGCCTCTCCTACCCTATCTGTCTGTCTAGAGACAGTCTTGCAGCTCTGTGGAAATCTTTCTGCCCTGTAAGCCTGCCTGACTTGGGAAATGCTTCTGTTTTATTGAGAATGCATGCTGCTTCCTGCCCTGTCTGTCTCTCTGGCCTTTCTTGCTTTTCCAGAGGACCGTCTGTCTCTTTCTCTCTCTCCTTCGGTATCTATCTTTCTATTCTTGCTGGTCTAGGGAAACATGTGCTTTCTTTTTCCCATCTTTCTGTCTATCCTTTTTTGGCTATTCTAGGGGAGCATGCACCGTCTCTTGTCCTGTATGTGGGTCTCTTTGGCCTTTCTTGCTTTTCCAGGGAAACATGTGCTCAACTCTCTCTCTCTTGCCCTCTGCATCTTAATTGGCACATCCAGCTTTGGGCAACCTATAGAAAATCCGGGGATTGGTCTGGGTAGAGTTCGGGTAGATTTGCGGCTGACATTCACAGAGCACCCATGTGTATTTACATCTGCCCCAGAGCAGGCATAAGTTTGTGCCAGGGTATTTACACTCTCCAGGGTTATTATAGGAGACCAATCACATGCAAGGTCAAGGTTTTTTGCTCAAAAGATTATATCTAACTGGTTTACAATCCATTACTATAATAGTTAAAATTGACCAGAAATGAAAGTTACATACTGTATTCTACTATTTATATATCACTACAGAGATAAGGAATGCTGACCTTGACATAGTAGCGATATCCGAGACCTGGTTCACGGACTCGCATGGGTGGGATATGGTTATACCAGGCTACAATCTACTTCGTCGGGGCAGAGAGGGCAAATTAGGAGGGGGGTAGCACTATACACTAAGGATAATATCAAAACTACCAGGATCACAGAGGTTAGATACACAGGGGAATCACTTTGGGTAAACCTGGCCAGAGGGAATGAAAAATGCCTTTACCTCGGTGTGGTATACAGGCCTCCGAGACAACAGGAAGACAAAGACAAGGAATTGATTGAGGACATAGAGAACATCACTTTGCGTGGTGACACAGTACTGTTAGGGGAATTCAACATGCCAGACGCAGACTGGAACACCCTCTCTGCGACTACGAGTGGTAGCAGAAGAATATTAACCTCCATTAAGGGTACACAACTCAAACAAATGGTATTAGAGCCCACCAGGGAAAAGGCAATACTGGACCTGGTACTCACAAATGGAGACAGTGTCTCGGAAGTATCAGTGGGAGACACGCTGGCTTCCAGTGACCACAACATGGTATGGCTCAACCTCAGGAAAGGCTTCTCTAAATCAAACACAGCAACGAGGGTCCTCAACTTTAGGGGCGCAGATTTCGACCACATGAGAGACTTTGTCCATCAGGAGCTGCAAAACCATGCAGTAACTGACAATCCGGAAACTATGTGGTCAAATCTAAAATCCATCCTGAACGAAGCATCTAGCCGCTACATAAATACAGTAAGCAAACGCCAGAGAAACAAAAAACCACAATGGTTCAGCAAGGAAATTTCGGACCTCATTAAAAAGAAAAAAAGAAGCATTTATCACCTACAAACATCTTGAGAAAAGAGAGGCAAAAGAAGACTATCTGGCCAGATCTAAGGCTGTCAAAAAGGCAGTCAGGGAAGCCAAACTTCGAACAGAGGAAGATCTAGCACGGAATATTAAAAAAGGGGACAAATCCTTCTTCAGGTACATTAGCGACAGGAAGAGAAACAAAGATGGGATAGTACGCCTTAGGCAATCAGACGGAAACTACGCAGAATCTGATTATACCAAGGCAGAACTGCTAAACAAATACTTCTGCTCAGTATTCACCTGTGAAGCACCGGGAGCTGGTCCGCAACTACAGATAAGAGACAGCCAAAATGACCTGTTTCATGATTACGAGTTTACACCCAGTAGTGTCTACCACGAACTTTCAAGACTCAAAGTAGACAAAGCCATGGGACCTGACAATCTACACCCCAAGGTACTCAGAGAGCTGAGTGAAGTTCTGGCTGAACCACTATCCGTTTTCTTCAATCTTTCCATGCGCACGGGAAAAGTACCCCTAGACTGGAAAACAGCTAACGTAATTCCACTCCACAAAAAGGGCTGCAGAACAGAGACAGAAAATTACAGACCGGTGAGTCTTACATCCATAGTGTGCAAACTCATGGAAACACTGATCAAACAGAAACTCGACAAAATTCTAGACGAAGAAAATTTACGTGATCCACACCAACACGAATTTACCAGGGGAAGGTCCTGCCAATCTAATCTGATTGACTTCTTTGACTGGATGACCAGTCATCTGGATGCCGGGGAGTCCCTGGATGTGATATATTTGGACTTCAGCAAAGCTTTTGATAGCGTCCCACACCGCAGGCCGTTGAACAAACTAAAATTGATGGGATTAGGGGATACATTCACTACATGGGTAAAGGATTGGCTAGATGGTAGGCTTCAAAGGGTGATGATAAACGGTACCCCCTCCAAAACGTCAGCAGTGACGAGTGGAGTACCTCAGGGCTCCATCTTAGGGCCGATTCTATTCAATTTATTCATAGGAGATTTGACCCAAGGGCTTAGAGGAAAAGTATCACTGTTTGCTGATGACGCCAAACTATGCAACATAGTAGGCAAAAGCAGTGTTCCTGACTTTATGATGCAGGACCTACGGAAACTGGAACAGTGGTCATCAACTTGGCAGCTAGGCTTCAATGCTAAAAAATGTAAAGTAATGCACCTAGGCAAAAAAAATCCACACAGAACTTACTCACTAAATGGTGAAACCTTGTCCAGGACCACGGTGGAACGTGATTTAGGAGTGATCATTAGCGATGATATGAAGGCTGCCAATCAGGTGGAGAAAGCTTCGTCCAGGGCAAGACAAATGATGGGCTGCATCCGTAGGGGTTTTGTCAGCAGAAAACCTGAAGTCATAATGCCACTGTACAGATCCATGGTGAGACCCCATCTCGAGTATTGTGTTCAATTCTGGAGACCACACTACCGGAAAGATGTGTTGAGAGTTGAGTCAGTTCAGCGTATGGCTACCAGGATGGTCTTGGGGCTCAGGGATCTCACGTATGAAGAAAGACTAAAAAAATTGCGGATGTACTCACTGGAGGAGCGAAGAGAGAGGGGGGACATGATTGAGACCTTTAAGTATATCACGGGGCGTATAGAGGTGAAAGATGATATCTTCAGTCTTACAGGGCCCTCGGTAACCAGAGGACACTCGCTGAAAATCAGGGGAGGGAAATTTCAAGGTGATGCTAGGAAGTACTTCTTCATCGAAAGGGTGGTCGATCATTGGAACGAGCTGCCTCAGCAGGTGATTGAGGCCAGCAGCGTGTCAGATTTTAAGAAAAAATGGGATATTCACGTGGGATCTATAGGGAGTAAAAGTCAGGGAGTGGGTCATTGGTATGGGCAGACTCGATGGGCTGTGGTCCTTTTCTGCCGTCAATTTCTATGTTTCTATGTTTCTACTGCTGTCAGCCGGCGTTGATAAATTCCATCTGCCCTGAAATCGTTTCTCCATTGTAGCAATGTACTGCTAAAACTTTTTCCGTGCTCACTAATTTGAGGCAAGCTGTTTTAATATTTCAGAGATTGTTATAACATTTACAGAACGGGACCTGGGAGTAATCATTAGTGAAGATATGAAGACTGCCAATCAAGTGGAGAAAGCTTCATCCAAGGCTATACAAATGCTGGGTTGCATCCGAAGAAGTTTCGTCAGCCGAAAGCCCGAAGTGGTAATGCCGCATTACAGGTCCATGGTGAGACCACATCTGAAATACTGTGTTCAATTTTGGAGGCCACATTATCAAAAGGATGTGCTAAGAATAGAGTCAGTTCAGAGACTGGCCACTAGGATGGTCTCAAGACTCAAGGATCTCCCATATGAAGAATGTCTAGATAAGTTGCAACTATACTCTCTCGAGGAACGCAGAGAGAGGGGAGACATGATAGAGACGTTCAAATATGTTACTGCCCGTATGAAGGTGGAAGAAGACATCTTTTTCCTTACAGGACCTACGGTGACAAGAGGGCATCCGCTAAAAATCAGGGGTGGGAGATTTCATGGTGACATTAGGAAGTATTTCTTCACCAAAAGGGTGGTTGATCGTTGGAATGATCTTCCACTTCAGGTAATTGAGGCCAGCAAGGTGCTCGATTTTAAGAAAAAATGGGATAAGCATGTGGGTTCACTTCGAGGAAGTGCTTAGAGAGGTGGGTTATTCGAGTGGGCAGACTTGTTGGGCCGACGGCCCTTTTCTGCCATCATACTCTATGTTTCTATGTAAGTATTAGAAAATATAGCGAAAATGTTAATTTTTGCATTATAATGCTCTTTTGCCAAAATCAGAGGGTTATACCGAAAAATTAAAGGTCAGTTTTGAATTCAGCGACCCCCAAATCACTACAGAACACCCACTACAATTCATGCCCCAAACCTAGTCCCAGGACTTTTAGACTATTGCAACATCCTCTATCTCCCCTGCCCCGCAGTCATGATTAAACAACTACAAACAGTACAAAACACAGCCCTGAGACTATTCTATTCGCTGAAGAAATACGACCATATCACCACCGCATACCTCGACTCACACTGGCTCCCAATACAAGCAAGAATATGATTCAAATTTTACTGTCTACTATTTAAAGCCATGAATGGAGACAGCCCAGCTTACATGAACAACCGCCTTATCCAAACCACCACAACTAGGCAAAGGAGAACCCAGACAACGTTCTTGCACCCCCCAATCAGAGGCATCAAACGCAAAAAAAAATGTACGATGGCCTACTGGTCACACAGGCAGCGAAACTAGACCGCCAACTATCCAATCTACTGACCACGACACCAGACTACAAAACTTTCAGAAAAGAAATAAGAACCCTGCTATTCAAGAAATCCATCAAGACAAACTAACACCGCAGGAAGCATTTCAGTCCCCCGAAGTAACCCGTTCAACTCTGTAACTCTTCTGAAAAATGTCCAGGTAACCTCTTATGTAATCCGCCTTGAACCGCAAGATAACGGCGGAACAAAAGTCACTAAAGTAATGTAACAGTGTTATCAGAGGCTGAAACTTTTCACACTATGGGGGTCTTTTACTAAGGCACACTATGGACATGTTAGCATTTCACACCTGCTAAATTGGCTAGCATGCCTTTGTAAAAGAACCCCTATATATTGATTCTGTTTTCTATATACTGTTCTACCAGGGGAGCTCAGAATGGTTCAAGTACTCAAGCATTTTTCTGTCTGTCCTGGTGGGCTCACAATCTACCTAATGCACCTTGCCCTGGGTCACAAGGAGCAGTGTGGGATTTGAACCCACAAGCTCAGGGTGCAGCTCTAACCACTACACCACACACTCCCACAAAGTACAGTACAGTAGAAAAGAACAGAGTTGGCTTCAACTGTGGTACCAGATCCAAAATCTGCCACCATTTACATTCTTTGCTTCAAAGAGATCTCTAGTATCGGAAACCTTTTCAAAGAAAACTGTCTTAAGGCTTATGTTAAATTTTTCATAGGAGGCTTCTAAGTGCAGATACAGTGGGTCCACTACACTAAAAATTGTGGTATAGGTAATATCAAATACCACACCATACCTTACCCTACCAAATCGTTTCAACAAGGAATCATTGCGACTTGTAATATGATTTGGGATCAGTTATTACATTAACAATTAGATTCTAGAGAGCATATTGGAAAGAGATACTATATGATGAAAGGAGGGCATGACCAAAAGCGTTTGTTGACTGGAGCATATAGGAGCTTTTGTAAAATAGGCATCTTTTCAAGAATTTCTAGCTTACCATGATCAAATTCCTCCAGTAAATTTGAAAAGTATGATGCCCACTTTTGCATGTTGCAGGGTTCTTCTGGGAGGGGTGGTGTTCAGTTGATCATGTTTGTCGAGATCAATCATTTTCTCAAACTCAACCTCATACCCTATCCAACCCACTCTAAAACACCTGGGAGTACTGATAGGCAGAAGATGCATCATGCAGCCACAAATCAACAAAACAATAAAAAAAAATCATTCGCAGTCATGAGAAACCTAACGTAAGTTCGAAAATTCTTTGGGGAAAAAAAAACAGTTCCAACTTATAGTACAATCCCTAGTCCTAGGTCTAATGGACTACTGCAACATACTATATCTACCCTGCCCAACAACCATGATGAAGCAACTACAAACAGTACAAAACACAGCCTTAAGACTTATCTACTCACTGAAGAAATATGACCACATTACAGGCAAACCATGACTCACAGTGGCTCCCAATACAAGTGAGAGTACTCTTCAAATTCTACTGCCTACTATTCAAAGCCATAAATGGAGACAGCCCAGTCTACTGGAACAACAGACTAAGGGCTCCTTTTACGAAGCCGCGTTAGCAGTTTAATGCGCGTAATAACACACGCTAATTTGCCGGCTGCGCTAGCCACTACCGCCTCCTCTTGAGCAGGTGGTAGTTTTTTGGCTAGCACGGGGGTTAGCGCACGCTAAAAAGTTGCATGCGATAAAGCCGCTAACGTGGCTTCATAAAAGTAGCCCTAAATCAATCCACCTCAACCAGGCAAAGGAGAACCCACGCACCCTCCAACCAAAAACGTGAAACAAAAAAAGCTGTACGACAACCTCCTAGCCACTCGAGCAGCAAAGCTGGATCACCAACTCTCCAATCTACTAACTCAGAGGTCTCCAAGGACTGTCATGGACTTTGCATTGAAGAACTCTAATCTAGGGCTTTGATCTTCACTCCCAGGCCTTGAGAACTTCCAAGGGCCGCCTTTGGCCCTTGGGCTTTGCATTGAAGAACTCTAATCTAGGGCCTTGATCTTCACTCCCAGGCCTTGATAGCTTCCAAGGGCCGCCTTTGGCCCTTGGGCTTTGCATTGAAGAACTCTAATCTAGGGCCTTGATCTTCACTCCCAGGCCTCGAGGGCTTCCAGAGGTCGCCCTTGGCCCTTGGGCTTTGCCTTGAAGAACTCTAATCTAGGGCCCTGATATTCACTCCCAGTCCTCAAGGGCTTCCAGGGGCCACCATTGGCCCTTGGACTTTTCATTGAAGAACACTAATCTAGGGCCTTGATCTCACTCCCAGTCTTCGAGAGTTGCCAACAGGTCAGACTTTCAGAGTATCCCTAATCAATATGCAACTGGCTTTCTATTTTATTGTGAGCTTGAACGAGTTCCCGATTTGGATGTCTCATCCAGGAGGCTGTAAAACTTATATTCAAAGGGTTGGGAGCCTTTACCGGTCACAGCTCCTAAAGACGCTACTCCTGTGTTGGGCATGACAGTTGATGGTCTTTTAAAACAACTTTCCTGGATATGACTGTTTATGATCCTATCAGACGCGGTATGACGGGTGACAGAACTGCTGTCTGAACATTGGATGCGTAAACCTTGAAAACCGACTCTTGCTACCGAAAGCACAATGGACAGTGGAGAAACTCTTAAATATAGGGGGAAGGGATCTCAATGTAATAGTGGTCATGGGTTAAAATGTTTAGGAATATTGATTGATTAATTTCATTTTGTTTTGATTGCATTTTATTCTTTATTTCGACTGATTTGGTATGTGTGTATTCTTCCCCGCCTAGATTTGTAGATAAATAATTTTAAATAAATAAATAAATTGTGGTGTTAAATAAATGTTTAACATTAGCATTTATAGCAGCTGATAGCTTCTTTAGGCTCGATGTAATCAATATGCAGGAGAGGGACTCGCAAATTTTTGGAAGCAGAAGGCATGCATATTCATTAGGGACATCCTGAAAACCTGACCTGCTGGCTGCCCTTGAGGACTGGGAGTGAAGAGCAAAGATCTAGGGTAGAGGTCTGCACGGGAACGGGGATCGCGGAAATCCCGTGGGTCCCGCGGGAATCCCCCCTAACCCACGGGACTCCCACGGGGACCCCCCTCTAGCCAACGGGACTCCCACGGGGATGGAAGGCTTTGGAAGCAGGGTTCGTTCATATAATATAATGGACACGTCAGCCTTAGTAAAAGAGGGTGTTTATAAGTTAATTACCTGAACAGAAAACAAAAAAAGGGTTCCACCAAAGAGATTCCACAAGGAAAACAGCAAAAGAAACTGTGGAATTGATGATCCTGTCAGAAGTAATTGCTGCTTTTTATGGGGACGGGTGGGGATGGAGGTAATTCCTTGCGGGGATGGGTGGGGACGGAGAGGATCCTGGCGGGGACGGGTGGGGACGGAGAGGATCCAGGCAGGGACAGAGAGGATCCTGATGGGGACGGATGGGGACAGAGAGGATCCTGGTGGGGATGGGTGGGGACGGAGAGGATCCTGGCGGGGATGGGTGGGATTTCTGTCCCCGTGCAACTCTCTAATCTAGGGAGCTTAATACCCTTGTATCAGCCCTGCCTGGGGGATATGCACTGCCCGCTGCCTTTTCATTCTGGCCATTCTTGCTGCCCCCCGATTTCTCTGGCCATTCTTACTGCCCCCACCCTTGAGCTCTTAGCCTCAGGTCTGCTGTGCTCGCTCCAGCAACCCCCCTTTAAGTTTCAAAATTGTTACATGGAAAATCAAATGATTGCTTCCTAATGCATTGCAAATAAGCAAAGTCTTTACTGTCTATGCATTTGCTGATGCAATCTGAGCATTCAGGGAAAGACACGTTCCAGGGGGAAGACATTTCATTTTCGATTTCATTTACTGCACTTAGAGAACACCTGTCATTACATATCCAAGCCATTACAGAGTAACATACATCCTATTAAAAAAAAAAACCAAAAATACCACTTCGCTTTGGGGAAGGCGCTGGCTTCTGTAACCGAGAGCGTTATTTGGATTTTATAATATAGCCTCGCCCAAAGCCAGGGGAATGTCAGCATTTATCTCAAGAGCCCTTCTGATGGGAAAAAAGCCATCCTCACCAACTGGCTCTCCCGTGATCCCCCGTCATATGCACAGTGGAGATCCCTAATGATAGTGCACGCAACACTGGAGAGACGCATGGTGGGAGACTTGACTCTTGGCCCGGGTCACAAATTTTGTCAGGTGTGGGAGCACTTCTGGCAGGACCTCACACCGCATGCTCGCAGTAGACTTTTGAATCTTTAAGATTTTATTCCCACTCTCAGCTGTTGGACTGGCCATGGATTCTTGGGGAGGGGAGGGGAGGGGGGGATGGGAGGGGAACTGATTATATTGTTGAAAATGTTATTTCCTGAATGGTTCTACTGTTTGTATTTGCTTCTTACTGCTGGAATAATACAAATCATTTAAACATTAAAAAAACCCAAAAAATACAAAACCACTTCGTACAAGATGGTACAAAGACTGCACACTTCAGAGGGTCTTGCTTAATGTTTGTTCTACTCTCATTTGAACTTTTAAAATATTGCTTCCCATTCATTTTCTCATCTTTCACTGTGTGTGGCGTGGTGGTTAAAGCTACAGCCTTAAACCCACGCTGCTCCTTGTGACCCTGGGCAAGTCACTATTTCTTTTATTCAATTTTCTATACCGTACTTCAGAACGGTTTACATAAACTTATTCAAGCATTTTTCCCTGTCTGTCCTGGCGGGCTCACAATTTATCTAATGTACCTGGAGCATTGGAGAGATTAAGTGACTTGCCTAGGGTCAGAAGGAGCAGAGTGGATTTGAACCCACAACTCCAAGGTGCTGAGGCTACAGCTATAACCAGTGCGCCACACTCTCACCATTACATAGATTGTGAGCCCCCCAGGACAGAGAGGGAAAAATGAACATAAGAACATAAGCAGTGCCTCCGCCGGGTCAGACCATAGGTCCATCCTGCCCAGCAGTCCGCTCTCGCGGCGGCCCAAACAGGTCACGACCTGTCTGAATAACCAGAAGGGGCCCCCTTGCCACCTTGGTTTCCCATTGAAGTCCTAATCCTCCGGTCTTGCACATTCACGACTTGGTTGGGTTTCCATACTTATTACCTGGTTAGTTTTCTATACTTGTATTACATCCCAGCACCTCTCTCAGTATCCCACGATCGCTTTATCCCTCAGGAATCCGTCCAATCCCTGTTTGAATCCCTGTACCGTACTCTGCCTGATCACTTCCTCCGGTAGCGCATTCCAAGTGTCCACGACCCTTTGGGTGAAAAAAAACTTCCTTGCACTTGTTTTGAACCTATCTCCCTTCAGTTTCTCCGAATGCCCCCTCGTACCTGTTGTCCCCTTCAGTCTGAAGAATCTGTCCCTATCCACCCTCTCTATGCCCCTCATGATCTTGAAGGTCTCTATCATATCTCCCCTGAGCCTCCTCTTTTCCAGAGAGAAGAGCCCCAGCCTATCCAACCTCTCGGCGTATGGACAGTGTTCCAGCCCTCTTACCAGTTTCGTTGCTCTCCTTTGGACTCTTTCAAGTACCGCCATGTCCTTCTTGAGGTACGGCGACCAATATTGAACGCAGTATTCCAGATGTGGACGCACCATCGCTCGATACAATGGCATGATGACTTCCCGCGTCCTGGTTGTTATGCCCCTCTTTATGATGCCCAGCATCCTGTTGGCTTTTTTCGAGGCTGCTGCGCACTGTGCAGATGGCTTCAGTGATGCATCCACCAGCACACCCAAGTCTCTCTCAAGTCTGCTGTCTCCCAACAATGCCCCCCCCCCCCAATTTGTAGTTGAACAACGGGTTCTTTTTCCCTATATGCATGACCTTGCATTTTTCCACGTTAAAGCGCATTTGCCATTTGTTTGCCCAGTCTTCCAGCTTGTCCAGGTCCCTTTGCAGGTCCTCACACTCCTCCTTTTCCAGGTCATTGATAAATATGTTGAAGAGTAACGGCCCCAGCACCGATCCCTGTGGCACACCGCTCGTGACTCCCCGCCAGTCAGAATATTGGCCCTTCACTCCGACCCTCTGCAGTCTACCTGACAACCAGTGCTTGATCCATCTGTGCACATCCCCTCCCACCCCGTGGTTCCACAGCTTCCTAAGCAGCCTTTCATGTGGCACCTTGTCGAAAGCCTTTTGAAAATCGAGGTAAATGATGTCTATGGTAAATGATGTCTATGGTAAATGATGTCTCCCCAGTTATTATCGATAACACCCCACTTACACCAACTACAATTATAAAAATCTTAGGGGTCCTTATAGACAGTAGGCTTACTTTCCGTCCACAGATAAGCGCCTTGGTTAAAAACTGCTTTTACAAACTAAGAATGATTCGATCACTGGCCCCTCTTCTTGACACCAGTTCCCTTAACGTTCTGATTCATTCACTCGTAATTTCAAAAATAGACTATTGTAATTCACTTTTAAAAGGAATATATCATAAGGACTTGAAACGTTTGCAGTTAATTCAAAATACGGCCATTAAGTTAATTTTAAGAGTATCAAAGTACGATCATGTTACCCCTCTGCTAAAAGATGCTCACTGGTTGCCAATTTCACATAGGATAACTTATAAAATAGCCCTTTTGACATTCAAAACCATGCAAACTAATTCTCCAGCTTTTATCGACAGATTATTGATCCCTTATGACCCACCAAGATCTTTGAGATCCATATCCCAATTTAATCTTAATATCCCTTCATTAAAAATAATCGGCACACGCCGTACTACCATCTTTTCTGTAACAGCCCCAACGATTTGGAACTCTCTTCCGCTTTATTTAAAAATGGAAAATAATTTAAAAACATTCAAAAGCAACTTAAAATGCTTCCTTTTTAAAGATGCTTTTAACTGAAGTTTTATTTTATTTCAAAGTTGATTTTAACTGATGTCTTATTTTAGTTTTTGTTTTTGTTTTTTTAACTCCCTGCCCTTTTGTACTTGCCATAAATGTTTCTTCCATTTACTATAGCTATTGTATTTCCTCCCTCTTTACCTTGTGTGTCTTTTGTTCGTTCGTCCACAATAACTGCATGTATTATTGTTCGCTTTGTAGTTTTTAGAAAGTATGTATTAACTGTAATATTGTTTGTCTAAAGGAAAAATTTTTTACTCTGTACAACGCTTTGTAGAATCGATAAAGCGTTTAATCAAATAACTAAATAAACAATAAACAATATGGGTTCCCCATTGTCCACCCGACTGCTTATTCCCTCAAAGAAGTACAGAAGGTTCGTTAAGCATGACCTTCCCTTACAGAATCCGTGCTGGCTTGTTCTCAGTAGGCCATTTCTCTCGATGTGCTCGCAAATGCCGTCTTTGATCATAGCTTCCACCATCTTCCCTATAATTGAAGTCAGGCTCACCGGCCTGTAGTTCCCGGGGTCACCCCTCGATCCCTTCTTGAAGATAGGTGTGAAGATGCCTCGGTACCTGAATAAACTCAGTAAACCATTCTGAGTTCTCCTGGAAGAACGGTATAGAAAAGGTAATGAATAAATTTAGAATCTATTATCCACCTAGTAATCAGTTTGTTAAGTGTATTCCATACCAACAGAGGAATATTAGACAAATTGAGTTTTGGTAAACGAACATTGCTACTTTGATTTGATAGATCATAATGTCACGTTGAATAGAGTGAGTGCTGGTGGGAGTAAGTGGTAAGATTTTTCTTGTCTTTTTTAATTTCTTGACTAAAATAAGATATTGTGTAAAAAGAGCTAATTCAAATTCTGAGTTTTGGTGGGCAGATTGTGGTAGGGTTACCAGATGTCCAGGAAAACCCGGCATGTCCTATTTGTAGAGGACTGTCCGGGCTCCCAGATGGACTTTCCAAATACCAACATTTGTCCTGGTTTTGGAAAGCCCCGATGAGCTCCGGCCACGTCTTGAGGGCCTCTGAGCATGCAAAGATGATGCCACACACATCTGTATATGCTCTAGGATAGGGGTGTCTAACTCAGTCACATAAGGGGCCGAAATCTAAAACATAGGCTAAGTTGCGGGCCAAATTTTTTTATTAAGATAGGGGTCCTTTTCTTAAGGTACGCTAACCGATTTAGCGCATTCTAAATGTGCACTTTAATAAAAGGACCACTTAGTCTTAGTAGAAGTATAGGGTTACAACTTCTCCAACCCCACGCCGGCTCTGATGTAAACAAAATAAATAAAGACTTTTCCTCTCTCTTTTAGGTCCTAGTTTACACTTGCTGTCTAACACCAGCTCTGGCAAGATGCACATTTCAAATCTGACATATTGTAATCACAAAACAGAAAATAAAATTATTTTTTCTACCTTTTGTTGTCTGGTCATTATTCAAATCATGTTGTGGTCCCAGGCTCTGGTTGTCTTCTGATAACTCACTTGCCAGAGTCTCCTCCCTTCTTCTTCCCTTGTTTCCCTTACCTCCCCTAGAGGTCTGGCATCTTTCCTTTTGGCCTGAGATTTGGCCCTCTTTTCCTTCCCTCCATCCCGGATTCCCACTCTCACATTAAAGCAGCCTGTAGAGGATCACTGGTCAACTGTAGCGATCCTAGCAAGCTGCCGTCAGCCTCCGCAGCACGTTCCCTCTGCCGCGGTCCTGCCCCTCCTCTGACGTACAGGACTGCTGCTGAGGCTAAGGCAGCCTACTAGGATTGCTACAGTTAACCAGCAATCCTCTGCAGGCTGCTTTAATGTGAGAGCGGGAATCCGGTATTGAGGGAAGGAAGCCGCGTGAACCTACAGCTGATGCTGCGCTTTCACCTAATTGGCTAACAAAAATGTCTGCCTGCGGGCCAACTTAAATACAAAGCTGTAATTGTCTGGCGGGCCAAATTTTATTACACCATGGGCCAGAGTTTGACATGTCTGCTCTAGGCCCTCCAGACACGGCTGGAGCTTATCTGGCTTTGTAGGGGTGGGGCTGGGGGCGGAACTGGGCAGGGGTGGGGCAGAATTTTTTTAGGTAAATCAGAAGCAGAAAGCCTTTGAGGGAATCCATGAGACCATTGCATGATCAAGGAGCAAAAGACTAAATGAATTCTTTGCTTCGATCTTTATGGAAGAAGATGTAAGAAATCTACCTGAATCGGAAATGGTTTTCAAGGGTGATGATGTGGAGGAACTGAAAGAAATCTCATTGAAACTGGAAGATGTACTGAGCCAAATCGACAAGTTAAAAAGTGATAAATCACCTGGACCGGATGGTATACATCCCAGGGTACTAAAATAACTCAAAAATGAAATTGCTGACCTGCTGTTAGTGATCTGTAACCTGACGCTAAAATCGTCTGTAGTACCTGAAGATTGGAGGGTGGCCAATGTTACGCTGATTTTTAAAAAGGGCTCCAGGGGAGATCTGGGAAATTACACACCGGTAAGCCTGACTTTAGTGCCGGGGAAAATGATGGAAGCAATTATGAAAAATAAAATTGTGGAACACGTAGACAAATATGATTTAAAGAGACAGTCAGCATGGGTTTAGCCGAGGGAGATCTTACCTCACAAATCTGCTTGACTTCTTTGAAGGTGTGAATAAACATGTGGATAAAGGTGAGCCAGTTGATATAGTGTATTTAGATTTTCAGAAAGCTTTTGATAAAGTTCCTCACGAGAGGCTCCTGAGAAAATTAAAGAGTTACGGGATAGGTGGCAAAGTTCAGTTGTGGATTAGGAATTGGTTATCGGATAGAAAACAGAGGGTAGGGTTAAGTGGTCATTTTTCTCAATGGAGGAGAGTAAACAGTGGAGTGCCACAGGGGTCTGTACTGGAATCGGTGCTCTTTAACTTATTTATAAATGATCTGGAAATTGGAACGACGAGTGAGGTGATTAAATTTGCAGATGACACTAAACTGTTCAAAGTTGTTAAAACGCATGCGGATTGTGAAAAATTACAGGCGGACCTTAGGAAATTGGAAGACTGAGCGTCCAAATGGCAGATGAAATTTAATGTGGACAAATGCACATTGGGAAGAATAACCCGAATCACAGTTACCGGATGCTAGGGTTCACCGTGGGGGTTAGTGGCCAAGAAAAGGATCTGGGTATCATTGTAGACAATACGATGAAACCTTCCGCCCAATGTGTGGCGGCGGCCAAAAATGCAAACAGGATGCTAGGAATTATTAAAACAGGGATGGTTAACAAGACTAAGAATGTCAGAATGCCCCTGTATCGCTCCATGGTGTGACCTCATCTGGAGTATTGCGTTCAATTCTGGTCTCCTTATCTCAAGAAAGATATAGTGGCGCTAGAAAAGATTCAAAGAAGAGCAGGTTTACCAAGTTTATTATAAGATTTGATTAATCGCCTATTCCAAATTCTAAGCGATGTACAACTAAAAATTACAAAGTTAGGGGAAACATACATGACTAACAAAATTATTACTAAGCATATTAAAATATCATAAAAATACATAACATAATATAACATGACTAAACATAACTAACAAGACTATTTTTACATACAAGATCAAGTAATGGGAAAGTTACAGGAAGAAATACAATTGAATATGAAAGAAACAATTAAGGTTAATAACACATTGGGAAAAGAGGAAGAAATTGGTTGTCTTCTGATAACTTACTTGCCAGGGTCTCCTAAGATGATAAAGGGGATGGAACTCCTCTCATATGAGGAAAGACTAAAAAGGTTAGGGCTCTTCAGTTGAGAAAGAGACAGCTGAGGGGAGATAGGATCCTGAGTGGAGTAGAAAGCGTACAAGTGGATCGATTTTTCACTCTGTCAAAATTGACCAAGACTAGGGGACACGCGATGAAGTTATAGGGAAATGCTTTTACAGAGCTGCCGCTGTTGCCTTCCATCCTCCCCCCCACTCCCCCAACTTGGCGCTAGCAGTGGCTGCTTGAGGATACTGCCACTAGCTGCAGAGCCTGGAGATTTCTGGTTGCCAGACCAGAGGAAGAGGGCTTCAGATGGCTGGGCTTGGGGATCCCACCAGCTCAAGTAGTTACATTTTGCATTCAGGCTCGGAGAAAATTTGGTGCCCATCCACCTATTCTGGGCTCCAGCTCCTCCCCCCAAATCAGCTGTTTGACTACATCACTGAATACAATACAAAAATATGTGTGATGCACATATTCCAAAGCTGACTTAATCCAGTTAATAAATTTAAACACTTTTTTCTACCTTGTCGTCTGGACATTTTGGTTTTCCATCATCTTGGTCCCAATTTCTCTTTCTACTTTTTTGTCTATCTTCTACCAATTCCAGTGTCTGATGTCCATTTTTTTTCTCTTCTCTTGTTCCATTCCCTCACTATGCCTGTCTCCAACATATTGATTTTTCCCTTTCAGCTTTCCTCCCTTTTATCCTTTTCTGCCTCTGTCTACTCAAATGTTGTCCTCTTTCTCACCCTTCTCCTTCTCTTTAAATTTTCAGCTACCTATCAATTTTCCATCTCCTCTCAGTCCCTAGCTCTCCCATTTCCTATCTCAATCCTTTCCCAGCCTCCTATTTCTTTCTATCTACTCCCCATTACCACATTTCTACCACGGTCCTCCCCGTTCTCTCACTCATCTTCTTGTCATCTCTCTTTTGACTTCTTCCACAAGGCTCACCACTTCCAGAATCCCACTCCCTCTCTCCACTCGTCAGGCTATATCTCCCTGTCCCTTTCTCTTCACCCCTTCATCTGCAAAGAGGCAAATCTTACCTACGCTCCCTGATATAAGCGGCTGGTTCAATAAATGGCACCCAAAGTTAAGCACTCTTATGATCACACTATGCATCGGTTCTACACAGGCCACTTAGTGCTAAAATACTTTATAGAACAGCATGTTGAGCAGATTATTGCACCCAACTTTGGATGCAAGGACTTACACTTGCTGAAACCTGGTGTAAATTAAGAACATAAGAATTGCCATATTGGGACAGAGCGAACGTCCATCAACACCAGGATCCTGTTTCCAACAGTGGCCAACCCAGGTCCCAAGTACTTGGCAGAAACCCAAAGAGTAGCAACATTCCAGGGCTGAGATTGTGATGTCATAATGCCTCATTCCACCAATGACTAAGAGCTAACATCATCAGTGATGTCACAATGGTTCACATATGAACTGCCGTACTGGTACAGATCAAAGGTCCATCAAGTCCAGTATCCTGTTTCCAACAATGGCCAACCCAGGTCCCAAGTACCTAGCTTGATCCCAAGTAGTAAAACAGATTTTATGCTAGGAATAAGCAGTGGATTCCCCCAAGCCATCTCAATAATGCCCTATGGACTTCTCTTTTAGGAAATTATTTAAACCTTTTTTAAACCCTGCAAAGCTAACTGATTCTCATGCCCAAGTGCATTTTTTTAAAAATGCAGTTACAGCATCCCCTTAATGATTGCTAGAAAAAGTGACTATAATTAACAGGTTTTTTTTCATTCTCAGAAGCCATGATGACTGAGATAACTGGAATAAATCAATTTTCCAGTTATCATGTGTCTCTGAATATCAGCCTTCCATGGTGCACTGGAGAAGCAGCTAGATGTGTTTAAAAAGTTCAGAGACACCCCCCCCCCCCCCCAACAATCCACAAAATCTAATAATACTCTTTCAAAATAGAGCTTTCCAAGCAGAGGTCCAGATTTCAGGAGAGGTCTCAACTAACTTCCATGCGATTCATAAGTTAAAGCTCCATCAGAGCTTTGAAATTCCAGAAAGGAAATTTTAGGCCAGTCCTGGATTTCTGACAACCTTAACTTGATGCATGATGGGACCTGCAGTATTAATTTCAGTGGATCAAAGCAGGGAACCCCATAAATCCCATACTGATTTGCAATGTGAAGTTCAAAACCAGGATTGGCCAAAAAAGTCTCCCTCTTGGAACTGGGTAATGTGACAGCTCTGCTCCATTCTGATCATTTAAGCCAGGGGTGTCCAATGTCGGTCCTCGAGGGCCGCAATCCAGTCGGGTTTTCAGGATTTCCCCAATGAATATGCATGAGATCTATTTGCATGCACTGCTTTCAATGCATATTCATTGGGGAAATCCTGAAAACCCGACTGGATTGCGGCCCTCGAGGACCGACATTGGACACCCCTGATTTAAGCCAAGGGTGTCAAAGTCCCTCCTCGAGGGCCGCAATCCAGTCTGGTTTTCAGGATTTCCCCAATGAATATGCATGAGATCTATTAGCATATAATGAAAGCAGTGCATGCAAATAGATCTCATGCATATTCATTGGGGAAATCCTGAAAACCCAACTGGATTGCGGTCCTCGAGGAGGGACTTTGACACCCCTGATTTAAGCAAAGAAAATTAGCCACAGTGGGGCTGACATCTCATCCTGTTGCGTTTTTGGATCTGCAGCACTGATTGCAATTAATAGAATCCAGAACCAGAAATGTCACGTTCTTTAATGGCCTCCAAGTTATCCAGTTTCAAGTTTAATAAAATTTTGATCAAATCGCAATTAAAAAAAAAAATTAAAAGCGATGTATTAATATAATATGGGGAAGACAAGACAAAACAATTAAAAACATTAACAAGGACGGTCACGACTTATTAGATAAGAAAGGGACGCAGGGAAAATTACAATTATAATAGGAAAGAAGGCAATTAAAAGACAGAACATGAGAACAGGAAAAATAATAAGCAGAACCTCATCTGTCAAATGCATCTATACAGAAAGCTTTTTAGTGATCCTTTGTTATTTATATACAAATTATTATGACTGGGATAGCCATAAAGATGATAACTCGTAATTGGAAAAACTGTGATTGACTTAATTTTTCTTTTTGATGGGCGAGCTTTATGTTTAAGCTATAGGTATGAGAAAATGAATGCCGACATACTAGGGCATTCTAAGATATTTAACTTAGTTTGGGGTCCATTGATGTCTTTTGTACAATTGTTATAGTTCTTTTATCCTTCTTTTCGTTGGTATAATTCAGACACATCCAGGGGGAAGGGAGGAGATTTATCTTTAGTGTGATTCCTTGATGTAATTGTGGGGTGGGGGGGCTTATATTATTGCATTGCGGGTGATCAGAGTCTCCATCTGGGAGCACCTGGCTTGGTCTCCGCGTGTGCGGGTCACCGGAATAGATGGACCTAGGGTCTGATCCGGCGAAGGCGTTTCTTATGTTCTTATATTGCTACTGATTGTATTTAAGTGCTTATCTGTTAGTGTTACTGATACGAATATTGTTTTGCACTTTTTGTTAGTAGGAAAATCAATAAAGATTTTATTTTGTAAATGATCCTTTATCTAATGACTTCTCTTCAGTTCCAGGAGGGAGATTTTAAACAATATGGACTCCTTCTTTTATTTCTAAATCGCTTTGAAATTATATTGCGATTGAATCAAAATTTTAATAAAACTTGAAAACTTGTCTTAAATCACTCCTTAGGGTCTGCCCTGTGACCTTCTTTCTTATAATGTCACCTTCCCTTTTGTCCATTCCCTTTTTGTCTTATTTTCTTTCAAATATTGTATTTCTTTCCCTCTTCCCTCACTATGCGTAAGTCTTGTTTGTGGTTATATGTGGCATGTTTTGTCCCCCTGAAAGTTGTATGGATTTTAGGTATGTACATCGCTTTGAAGTTTGATTAAGCGATCCATCAAATCTTAAATAAACTTGGAAACTTGGATGATAAGAACATAAGAATAGCCTTATTGGGTCAGACCAATGGTCCATCAAGCCCAGAAGCCTGTTCTCACAGTGGCCAATCCAGGTCACTAATGGCTAAAACCCAAGGAGTAGCCACATTCCATATAGAATCACAAAGAAAAGCAAGATTCCGGAATCCCAAAGAGCAACAAGATTCTAGAACTCCAAATAGTAGCAACATTCCATGCTACCGATCCAGGGCAAGCAGTGGCTTCCCCCATGTCTTTCTCAATAACAGACTATGGATACATTATGGCACTGGTAATCTAGTCTTTGGGGTACACCCAGCCAGTTGGGGTTTCAGGATATCCACACAAAAAAATATCAGGGGTGGGCAACCTTGGTCTGAAGACAGCAACCTGGTTGAGTTTTCCGGATTTTCTGAATGAATATGCATGAGATCCGACTGCATAGAATAGAGGCAGTGCATGCAAATAGATCTTGTGCATATTCATTTGGGAAAATTCTGAAAACCTGACTGGGTTGCAGCCCTAAAGGATCAAGGTTGCCCACCCATGGAATATACATGAGAGATTTGCATGCCAAGCAGACATGGAGGCAGTGCAAGCAAATCTGTCTCATGCATACATGTGAGAAGCTGAAGTTCCTGTCATAAACCACTAGGGGGAAGCCTTAGCAGCAGATAGGAGCTACAGTATTCTGCATGAGATCCTGGGAGCTGTCTACTCATCCTGAGTGCTGAAAAGGAGAACTCCAGCACAGAGAGCTGAGAAGAATAAGAGCTCCTTCAGGAGCCAGGCAACCCTCGGGGAGGAATGCTGCTTTGGCTTAACCCTCAGTAAGGCCCAACAGCTCCACTAGAATGTCATCAATAGATATACATGGAAAAATGGAGCGAGCATACAATTTCAGATTCAGAATCAATGCTAGGAAGTTCTTCTTCACCCAACGGGTGGGGGACACCTGGAATGCGCTTCCAGAGGGCATGATAGGACAGAGTACGGTATTAGGGTTCAAGAAGGGATTGGACAATTTTCTGAAGAAAAAGGGGATAGAAGGGTATAGATAGAGGAATACTATACAGGTCCTGGACCTGATGGGCCGCTGCATCTGCGGACTGCTGGGCATGATGGACCTTTGGTCTGACCCAGCAGAGGCTCTGCTTATATTCTTATGTTCTTAACTACTATCTATTAAATAGATTATAAATACTCAAAATACATAAAATCTAAGTTGGCTGTGGAATAACACGTAGATATTTAAGGAAGATGGAAGATCTCAGATACCCCTTACCAACTCACAATAGGGCAGAAAATGCTGGACCATTCATTGGGTTTGTCTATTCAATCACTGATCTACCACGCCCTCCATATCATAACTTAAAATGTGCATCAATATCAAAATTTTTTGGGAAAAAAAAGGAACTTAGCTTATAGACATCTGATCGAAACAAAAAGTTACTGATTCCTGATCTCAACGGGGCCCGTTTTGCCCGGAACTTCTTCAGATCAGGAAATAAGAAATTCTCTCATACAGCAAAGTTCACGTTATCGGATGGGCAATCATTTCTCTCACAATTTCAATGGGAAGTAACCCTCAACTATGCGGACCTTGTATGCTTCCAAATCTCACCATGCTGGGAACCCCGTCTTGAAAAAAATGGCAAATGGTAGAAATTGTGTACCCGCTCCACTTTTGTTAACTCTCGGTAAGCCCGATAGACCAGCCTGTCCGGTAGAGCTTGGAGGCCAGATGTGTGTCTTTTCCATCCCTAGGAGCAGGATCTTCAGTGTTTTCCCCACCTACCAGAGGGAGGCGAGAGAGAATCACACTGGCGGCTGACTGGATCATACACCTATGATGTTAAAGCCTGGTCCCCACCCAATGCTTAGGATGAATTCTCTTGTAATAATATTGTCAATTTGTTGATTACCATGACATGAAATTTACCTCACAGCTTTTAACAGGCAGCCTAAAAATATGCCCACTCTAATGGGAAATCTAGCCTTGGAATGCCAATGAGACTCATATTCTCTTCCTGTGCTCTGTCCATTCATTTGCATTTTGTCATAATTTCTGGGGACCTTTTGTCTTGCTTGTCCTTTGATTTTGTTTTCTTGATTTAATATCCTACGTCCCACACCCACAAAGATTCATTAAGGTGTTGTACATGCAAAGTATATTAGAAATCCAAAGAAATAATTGTCTAACCTAAATTGGATCACACATTCTTAATTAACCCGCTCAGACCCATAAAATTCAACACTATCCTCACCAGACCACAAGGAAAGTGGTAGAGACACAAACAGTGACAGAAATGGCGAGGGATGAACACAGAGGATCTCTAATTAGAAAGCGAATTGTATAAAAAACCCCAAAACAAAACTTAAATCACTGCGTATGTTGGTTCTTAGATGGTGACTGGATTTGCAATGTGCAGGATGTACAACACAATTTCATTCACTGTAAAATTAATACATAAAAAAAATCTCTACCAACGTAAATGTTCATTTCTTGCATTTTTTTTTTGTAATTGTAATGTTTTAAAATGTTTACACTTCTTATTTATTTTGATTTATTAATTGCCTTTTTTAATTAATACTGTTCCATAAATTTCATCAAGACAGGAAAGGAATAAGCACTTAAAGGCAAAATGTTAACAGAATTATTATAATCAATTATACCGCTTACTAGCCCACATCAAGAGGAAGAAAGGGAAAGCCTTTCTAACCACATTTAAACTAATAGGAAGCTAGGATAATCTATCCATTAAATGGCACATATTTTCCATTAACTCCTAATTCCAATTAGCAGTCATTTCCAACTGCAATGAACCTGCCCCTCCCAAAATTAACTTCTTTCTAGAGAATGACACGGAGACAAATTTATCCCCATTCCCATGGGATCTCAATATCGCTGTCCCATTCCCACAAGCTCTGCATTAACCGCACAAGCCTCTAACACTTATTTTAAAGCATTCGAGGCTTGTGCAGATGAGGACGGAGCTTAGGCATTGGTGGAATGAGGCATTATGACATCACAATCTGAGCTCTAGAATGTTGCTACTTAGGATTTGAAAGTGTTTGAGGCTTGTGCAGATGAGGATGGAGCTTAGGCATTGGTGGAATGAGGCATTATGACATCACAATCTCAGCTCTAGAATGTTGCTACTTAGGATTTTAAAGTGTTTGAGGCTTGTGCAGATGAGAACCGAGTCGAAGTGGGCACAGACAGGACGTGTCGAAGTGGAAGATGATATTTTCTTTCTCAAGGGACCCTCGGCCACAAGAGGGCACCCGCTCAAACTCAGGGGCGGAAAATTTCATGGCGACACCAGAAAGTATTTCTTCACAGAGAGAGTGGTTGATCATTGGAACAAGCTTCCAGTGCAGGTGATCGAGGCAGACAGCGTGCCAGACTTTAAGAATAAATGGGATGCCCATGTGGGATCCCTACGAGGGTCAAGATAAGGAAATTGGGTCATTAGGGCATAGACAGGGGGTGGGTAAGCAGAGTGGGCAGACTTGATGGGCTGTAGACCTTTTCTGCCGTCATCTTCTATGTTTCTATGAGTTTAGGCATTGGTGGAATGAGGCATTATGACATCACAATCTGAGCTCTAGAATGTTGATATTTATGATTTTAAAGTGTTTGAGGCTTGTGAAGGTGAGGACGAAGCTTAGGCATTGGTGGAATGAGGTATTATGACATCACAATCTGAGCTCTAGAATGTTGATATTTATTATTTTAAAGTGTTTGAGACTTGTGCAGGTGAGGACAGAGCTTGCAGGAATGGGGCAGGGACAGAGCTCTTTCCAAGAAAAGTGATCAGACATTTACAAGCGTATTTTAAGAAAAAAAAAAAGTAGCATCAAGAGCTACCACTTATAGCTTCCAAGCCAAAAAAGCCTTCTGAGCAAGTTGAGTAGCTTTTGATACATCAGGGAAAAAAATCCTAGTATCACAAAAGCTCGCTTTTTTTTTTTTTTTAAAAAAAAGAAGTTCCTCAAAACTAGTGATTTATCGTTTTTATTAACAAACGTAACCAAGAGGGTGGATCTTGAGTGCCCTCAAGAAAAGCTGTTCAATCTACTTCAGATGTTACTAATTGTTCCAATCCCTCATGGTTAGTTTGGAGCTTCCTTAATCGCCTTTAAAAAGAAATTCACCTAAGGCGATGTACAGCAGTTTAACGTACAATTGTATTTGCAGCATAAGAGTAATAGAATGGCCAATTATAGGCCCCCTTTCACTAAGCCGCAGTCGAGCTTTCTGCCCTGGCCCGGGGGCTAAATGCTCTGACGATGATGTTTACTTATATAACATTTATATCCTAAGTGGCTTTATGTTTCCCTACCAAGGTCACAAGGAGCAGCTTGGGATTTGAACCCACAACCTCAGGGTACTGAGGCTGTAGCTGTAACCACAGGGCCATACACTCCCTGCTTTCCACGCTCTTAGGTTCCTAGATTGTTTTAAAATAGCCTCCTACTATTCTGACCATAACGTCATTGGTGCACCCTCTGATCACCCATCCCCTGCATCCCTCCCTTTCCTGTGAGAAGGTCATCGGAACGCTTTCATGTTTCACCTAGATTCTGATATTGGAGCTCTTTTGCTCATTTCTGATCTCAAGAAGAGCATATTGCCTTCAAGAGCTAATCCAATAAAAAGATATCCTTAAAATTGGACTAACATGGCTGCCACACTATTTGACCATTTAGAGGGCATTCCAGCTGAGCTGTTAAGACAGCTTTCTAGCCAGTCTTTCTCGTAAATCCTCCTTGTCCAAATTGCAGTCGAGGTCCCTCGTCCAGGCTCTCTCATACTTTCTTTTATCATTCACCAATATTTTGAAAAGTTTCAATACAAGCTCTGTAGAAAGAGGCATGGGGGTGCTACTTAAGAGTTGGTGTTGCGTTCTCTTCCTTAGTGATTCCTTGCATTTTGTAAATATCATTTAGTGGCATAGCAACTGTATTACTTACTCCTGTTGGGGGGTTACTCCATTACTATCTGTCTCCCCATCCTCACTTTTTCTTCCCATCGTTGGCTCAGAACTTTTCAAAATGGAAGAAAGAAGATTCCATCTCCCCCCCCCCCCAATTCCTTAATTCTACGTAGAATGGGTTTGGTTCAGTTCTCTCCTTTCCCTCTTTCACTAATTCCTTGCCTGTAAGCAGAGACACTCTTTCTATGTCTCTGTTTTAAGCCTCTCCATCCTTCCACACCCTCCCTTACTCTCTCGAGCTCTGTGTCTTTAAGCAGAGAAGGGGGCTGGCTTCTCTTCTCCTCCTTCCTAGTCCTATGCCTAGAAGCAGGGAGAGGGGGTGGAGGCTGATGTCTCTTCTCCCTCCTTGCTAGCCCTGTGCCTGGAAGCAGGGAGGGGGCTGGTGTCTCATCTCCCTCCTCCTTAGGCTGATGTCTCTTCTCCCTCCTCCTAGCCCTGTGCCTTTAAGTAGGGAAGGGGGGATTGATGTCTCTTCTCCCTCCTCCTTAGGCTGATGTCTCTTCTCCCTCCTCCTTAGGCTGATGTCTCTTCTCCCTCCTTGCTAGCCCTGTGCCAGGAAGCAGGGAGGGGGCTGGTGTCTCATCTCCCTCCTCCTTAGGCTGATGTCTCTTCTCCCTCCTCCTAGCCCTGTGCCTTTAAGTAGGGAAGGGGGGGGGGTTAATGTCTCTTCTCCTTCCTCCTTCGGCTGATGTCTCTTCTCCCTCCTCCTTAGCCCTATGCCGGGAAGCAGGGAGGCTGGTGTCTCTTCTCCCTCCTCCTTAGATGATGTCTCTTCTCTCTCCTCCTAGCCCTGTGCCTTTAAGCGAGGAAGGGGGGCTGATGTCTCTTCTCCCTCCTCCTTTGGCTGATGTCTCTTCTCCCTCCTCCTAGCCCTATGCAAAGAAGCAGGGAGGGGGGCTGATGTCTCTTCTCCCTCCTTAAGCTGATGTATCTTCTCCCTCCTTCCTAGCCCTGTGCCTAGGAGCGGGGGGTGGGGCTGTCTCTTCTCCCTCCTTCCTAGTCTTATGCCTAGAAGCAGGGAGGGGGGTAGCTGATGTCTCTTCTCCCTCCTTCCTAGTCCTATACCTAGAAGCAGGGAGGGAGAGGGAGCTGAGGTCTCTTCTCCCTCCTCCTAGCCCTGTGCCTTTAAGTGGGGAGGGGGGCTGATGTCTCTTCTCCCTCTTCCTTAGGCTGATGTCTCTTCTCCTTCCTCCTTAGGCTGATGTCTCTTCTCCCTCCTCCTTAGGCTGATGTCTCTTCTCCCTCCTCCTAACCCTGTGCCTTTAAGTGGGGAGGGGGGCTGATGTCTCTTCTCCCTCCTCCTAGCCCTGTGCCTTTAAGTGGGGAGGGGGGCTGATGTCTCTTCTCCCTCTTCCTTAGGCTGATGTCTCTTCTCCTTCCTCCTTAGGCTGATGTCTCTTCTCCCTCCTCCTTAGGCTGATGTCTCTTCTCCCTCCTCCTAGCCCTGTGCCTTTAAGTGGGGAGGGGGGCTGATGTCTCTTCTCTGTCCTCCTTAGGCTGATGTCTCTTCTCCCTCCTCCTTAGGCTGGTGTCTCTTCTCCCTCCTCCTAGCCCTGTGCCTTTAAGGGGGGAGGGGGGCTGATGTCTCTTCTCCCTCCTCCTTAGGCTGATGTCTCGTCTCCCTCCTCCTAGCCCTGTGCCTTTAAGTGGAGAGGGGGGCTGATGTCTCTTCTCCTTCCTCCTTAGGCTGATGCCTCTTCTCCCTCCTCATAGCCCTGTGCCTTTAAGCGGGGAAGGGGGCTGATGTCTCTTCTCCGTCCTCCTTAGGCTGATGTCTCTTCTCCCTCCTCCTTAGGCTGATGTCTCTTCTCCCTCCTCCTAGCCCTGTGCCTTTAAGGGGGGAGGGGGGCTGATGTCTCTTCTCCCTCCTCCTTAGGCTGATGTCTCTTCTCCCTCCTCCTAGCCCTGTGCCTTTAAGTGGAGAGGGGGGCTGATGTCTCTTCTCCTTCCTCCTTAGGCTGATGCCTCTTCTCCCTCCTCCTAGCCCTGTGCCTTTAAGCGGGGAAGGGGGCTGATGTCTCTTCTCCGTCCTCCTTAGGCTGATGTCTCTTCTCCCTCCTCCTTAGGCTGGTCTCTTCTCTGTCCTCCTTAGGCTGATGTCTCTTCTCCCTCCTCCTAGCCCTGTGCCTTTAAGCGGGGAGGGGAGGGGCTGATGTCTCTTCTCCCTCCTCCTAGCCCTGTGCCTTTAAGCGGGGAAGGGGGCTGATGTCTCTTCTCCGTCCTCCTTAGGCTGATGTCTCTTCTCCGTCCTCCTTAGGCTGATGTCTCTTCTCCCTTCTCCTTAGGCTGATGTCTCTTCTCCTTCCTCCTTAGGCTGATGTCTCTTCTCCCTCCTCCTTAGGCTGATGTCTCTTCTCCCTCCTCCTTAGGCTGATGTCTCTTCTCCCTTCTCCTTAGGCTGATGTCTCTTCTCCCTTCTCCTTAGGCTGATGTCTCTTCTCCATCCTCCTTAGGCTGATGTCTCTTCTCCCTCCTCCTAGCCCTGTGCCTTTAAGCGGGGAAGGTGGCTGATGTCTCTTCTCCGTCCTCCTTAGGCTGATGTCTCTTTTCCCTCCTTCTTAGGCTGATGTCTCTTCTCCCTCCTCCTTAGGCTGATGTCTCTTCTCCCTCCTCCTTAGGCTGATGTCTCTTCTCCCTTCTCCTTAGGCTGATGTCTCTTCTCCTTCCTCCTTAGGCTGATGTCTCTTCTCCCTCCTCCTTAGGCTGATGTCTCTTCTCCCTCCTCCTAGCCCTGTGCCTTTAAGCGGGGAAGGGGGCTGATGTCTCTTCTCCGTCCTCCTTAGGCTGATGTCTCTTCTCCCTCCTCCTAGCCCTGTGCCTTTAAGCGGGGAAGGGGGCTGATGTCTCTTCTCCGTCCTCCTTAGGCTGATGTCTCTTCTCCCTCCTCCTAGCCCTGTGCCTTTAAGCGGGGAGGGGGGCTGATGTCTCTTCTCCGTCCTCCTTAGGCTGATGTCTCTTTTCCCTCCTCCTTAGGCTGATGTCTCTTCTCCCTTCTCCTTAGGCTGATGTCTCTTCTCCTTCCTCCTTAGGCTGATGTCTCTTCTCCCTCCTCCTAGCCCTGTGCCTTTAAGCGGGGAGGGGGGCTGATGTCTCTTCTCCGTCCTCCTTAGGCTGATGTCTCTTTTCCCTCCTCCTTAGGCTGATGTCTCTTCTCCCTCCTCCTTAGGCTGATGTCTCTTCTCCCTTCTCCTTAGGCTGATGTCTCTTCTCCCTCCTCCTTAGGCTGATGTCTCTTCTCCCTCCTCCTTAGGCTGATGTCTCTTCTCCCTCCTCCTTAAGCTGGTGTCTCTTCTCCCTCCTCCTAGCCCTGTGCCTTTAAGCGGGGAGGGGGTGGCTCCTCTCCAGCCTTTGCTGACTTCTGAAGTTTGCTGCCGCAGTATAAAAGCCGCCCGTGGCCGGGCTCTGCCGCAGTGCCCTCCATCCCGCCGCGATGATGAGCTACGGCATGGACACGCTCTTCGGGCCGGGCACCTACCGCAAGGTGCTGGCCGAGCCCGCCGGCCGCAGCGCCTCCCGCTCCAGCGTCTCCAGCGGCTTCCACTCGCAGTCCTGGTCCCGCTCCCAGTCCTCCGCCTCCCCCTACCGCCGGGGGGCCGGGGGCTTCGGCCAGCTCGCCTCCTCCACCGAGAGCCTCGAGTCCCTCAACGGCGACCCCCGCGCCCGCAACGAGAAGGAGATCCTGCAGGCGCTCAACGACCGCTTCGCCGGCTACATCGACAAGGTGCGCCTGCTGGAGACCCAGAACCAGAACCTGGAGGCCGAGGCGGCGGTGCTGCGGCAGCAGCAGGCGGGTCGCTCGGCCATGGGCGAGCTGTACGACCGCGAGATCCGGGACATGCGGGGCGCCCTGGTGCAGATGCACTCGGACAAGGGGCAGATGCACCTGGAGCACGAACACCTGGAGGAGGACGTGCAGCTGCTGAAGCAGCGGCTGGAGGACGAGGTCCGGCAGCGCGAGGAGACGGAGGCGGCCATCAGGGCGCTCAACCAGTTCCTGGAGGAAAGCAGCCTGGTGCGGGTGGAGCTGGAGAAGAAGGGCCAGTCCCTGCACGACGAGGCGGCCTTCCTGCGCAGGAACCACGAGGAAGAGGTGGCCGAGCTGCTCGGCCAGGTGCAGGGCGCCCAGGTGGGCCTGGAGGTGAGGGAGGCGCTCAAGTTCGACGTCGCCTCCGCCCTCAAGGAGATCCGCGCCCAGATGGAGGGCCACACGGCCAAGAGCAACCTGCAGTGCGAGGACTGGTTCCGAGGTAGGCGCTGGGGAAGGGGGGGGGCAGCGTCCTAGGGCAAAAGGGGGAGGGGCGGGATCGGACAGCGTCCTTGTGCGCTATAGTGCAAAAAAGGGGGAGGGGCGGGATCGGAAAGCATCCTAGGGCAAAAGGGGGAGGGGCGGGATAGGTCAGGGTCCTAGTGCGCTATAGTGCAAAAGGGGGAGGGGCGGGATCGGACAGCGTTCTAGGGCAAAAGGGGGAGGGGCGGGATCGGACAGCGTCCTAGTGCGCTATAGTGCAAAAGGGTAAGGGGCGGGATCGGTCAGGGTCCTAGGGCAAAAGGGGGAGGGGCGAGTTCGGTCAGGGTCCTAGTGCGCTATAGTGCAAAAGGGGGAGGGGCAGGATCGGACAGCGTCCTAGTGCGCTATAGTGCAGAAGGGGGAGGGGCAGGATCGGACAGCGTCCTCGTACGCTATAGAGCAAAAGAGGGAAGGTGCCATAGAAGCCAACTTCATATAATGATTGGAGGGTTTCCTCCCAATGCCAACTGCCCCTTCCTAGTCAAAGTGAGGGGGGGGGGGTTGCATCTTTGGGAGGCCAGCACGAGAAAAGAGCCAGGTGACGTTTGAGCAAACTGCGGGGTTGCTTCAAGCGAGTGGAATTGGTGCAGGGACCAGGCGCTCGCGCAGCCCCGGGGTTTCCCTCTGACGTAGCGGGCGCATTAGTTTGCTGCATCCGTCGCTGGCCCCATAGCCAGATGATTAATCTCCTCCTCAAGACGCCTGAAGCCCCTCAATGACCTTGACGAGCGCCCCCCTCCCCCCCCCCCCCTGAAGAACATGAGAAAAAAAGTATATTCGATTGTTAAAACGGCACCGGGAGAATGAATTAAGTGTAAACATTTGATTTCTGATTGGCTCAGGCTCTTTTTGATTTATGTTCAATAATTTGTATTGAGTTTTAAAAATAAAATATACATAAGAAATCTTACAAAGGAATCTCATCTCAACTCAGTTAATACATTGTAGATATATAAATTCAAAGAAATCAGCAATCAATTATCATCACAATACAAACAGATAAAGTACCTCCCAACACACCCTCCCCCCTTCCCATCCCCCCTTCCCCCCTCCCATTGGCTCTTTTTTTATCTAAAATACCAATAATGTGCTGGCAAGGTTTCCATTCTTTTTATGTATATATATATATATACACACAGCCCTCAGACTCATCTACTTGCTTAGCAAATTTGACCACATCACCAATGCATACTCAGACTCTCACTGGCTCCCGATAAAAGCAAGATCACAATTCAAATTCTACTGTCTACTATTCAAAGTAACCCATGGAGCTGCACCAAGTTACCTAAACAACCGCCTATACCGCAACCTCACACACAGAATAAGGAAAACTCAAAGCCTATTCACCTACCCACCTCTCAATGGTACTCGACCTTCTGGCGACACAGGCAGCGAAAATTGACCCAACCGTCTCCAAACTGCTGACCAAAACAACAGATTAAAGTGTTCCAAAAAGAAATCAAAACTCTTCTATTCAAAAAACACCTCCCGTCATTCTAACCTCCATCCTACACGCACACGCATACTCCTTCATAAATACCACTCCTATAGTATCTCCTAGCCATCTCTTATCCCCAAAATCATATTCAGAAACCTAAACAATCAACCTCCATCCGGGACCAGAATATTTCTTCCCTCAACGTTATGTAATAATCTTCCTAACTTGAATGTATTGCTATTCCTACCTGATATGTAAACTTCCTGGAAATGTCCAGTTTTCTTCCAATTTTGTAATCCGCTTAGAACCGCAAGGCACAGGTGGAATAGAAATCTCTAATGTAATGTAATATATTTCTAATACAGCTCAACACAGGGTTTCGGAGCAAAGGGTGAACAGGCACAATATTTTCAAAGGGACCTGGGATCCTGTACAAAATAACCACAGGGAAGGGTGGGAGACTCCTTAGGGGGTGGTCGGGGGCTACAAATAGGATGGGGGAGAAGGACAGTCATACTTGATGGACAATTGTTAAATACATTTTTTTAAAAAGCCCTTAGAATGAGATCCCTAGATTCCGGCAATATCCCAAAGCGGTCGATTCAGCTTTCTCGTTGCCCAGTTTGCTGTAATAATTGTATTTGCAAATACGTAAAAAAATGGCTTCTGCTTCCAAACAATGATGGCCCAAAGTAAATGAGCCGAACTTCCATCCCGACCCCTGGCAGCCATTCGTTTTCTTTTTCACTGGATAAATGCACAATTTATAAATTCAGGTCTGCTATATAAGGTTCTTAAATCCAGCAAAAGCATTAAAAAAAACCCCCAAAATATGTACAAATGGCCAAGCTCATTTCTCTGCAAATTGTCCAGCAGCGAATCGGCTTCTTTTGAAGCTAAAAGTGAACTTTTGAAAAAAAAAAGAATATGCCAGTAATGGTGCATCGGACAGGTTTGGTGTGGGGGTTTTTTTCCCTACTGTCTGCAACAGTGTATTTGTGTTACAGTTTTCAATTTATGGATTTTTAAAGGTGGGGTTTTGGTTTGTAGTTTTTTTTTTTACTGCTCGATTGAGTTCCCAGTTGAATTTACATCAACCTTTGAGTTTTCCAGACTTTTAACTGGTTATTTAGTGCTCCAAGGTGTAGGTGTCCCTTCCTTGGGCCATTTATAATTCATGTTATGATTCTCCTCCCCTCCCCCCACACCTTTATGGAGCCTGATCATCGGGGTGACTGTTTGGGGCAGAGACTCCCATTTCCCCAAAGGCTAGAGCTGCTATCTCCAGCCATAGCCAGAAGGTCTTCCAGCAGGCGCTGCTGCTTATCTGTCAGCTAACCCATGTGTGGCATCTCTGAAGAGTAAGCTCTTCAGAGGGATTCAGCTAACAGTCACTTTGCAAGCACCAATCTCATGTCCTTGATTCCTGCTTTTCCCTGCATAAACTTGGCCATATCATTTCCATCCTTGTGCAATAAATTAGTAACACAGTAAATTACAAGTTCTACGGTATGTAGGGGAGAGTGTGAGCCTCGGCACCCTGAAGTTGTGGGTTCAAATCCCACGCTGCTCCTTGTGACCCTGGGCAAGTCACTTAATCCCCGCCCATTGCCCCAGATAGATTGTGAGCCCACCGGGACAGACAGGGAAAAATGCTTCTTGAGTACCTGGACAAATTCATGTAAACCGTTCTGAGCCCCCCCCCCCCCCCCCTGGGAGAACGGTATAGCAAATTAAATAAAAAAAATTTTCTTAGGACACTGATAAAGCATTATTATAAAATTAGAGGAAAGCACTATTGTACACTTGAAGGGTATTAACGTAGAGCAAAATCTTTTCCAGAGAAAGGAAAATGGTAAAACCAGAGGACATAATTTGAGGTTGAGGGGTGGTAGATTCAGGGGCAATGTTAGGAAATTCTACTTTACGGAGAGGGTGGTGGATGCCTGGAATGCGCTCCCGAGAGAGGTGGTGGAGAGTAAAACTGTGACTGAGTTCAAAGAAGCGTGGGATGAACACAGAAGATTTAGAATCAGAAAATAATATTAAATATTGAACTAGGCCAGTACTGGGCAGACTTGCACAGTCTGTGTCTGTGTATGGCCGTTTGGAGGAGGATGGGCAGGGGAGGGCTTCAATGGCTGGGAGGGTGTAGATGGGCTGGAGTAAGTCTTAACAGAGATTTCGGCAGTAGGAACCCAAGCACAGTACCGGGTAAAGCTTTGGATTCTTGCCCAGAAATAGCTAAGAAGAAAAAATTAAAAAAATTTAAATTGAATCAGGTTGGGCAGACTGGATGGACCATTCAGATCTTTATCTGTCGTCATCTACTATGTTACACTATTCAAGGTGCACCCACCTTATCAGATAGTGGCACTTGTTTTGGGCTGGCCACTATTCTTTCTCCATATTCCCTCTCTACCAGCCTGTCCACTCCTCCCTTCCATCGGTCTTTTTTTTTTTTTTTTGCACCAGATGTCTCCAATTAGGGTGATGCAATTACACCATCCTATCTACATATGACCTGTCACTGTCATCAGATGGGTTTCCTCCCTATCAAAGGTTACATTTTTTTTTTCTGCCTCAAATTGGCAGAGTCGTAGAGTCGTCTGCCCCACCCCCCCTCTCTCGACATAGACTCTTGAATTGGTCCGCAGTGCAGTGAAGGCATCTCCAGCTCGGGTGGCTAGCTGGTCTCCCACTTTTTTCGTGATTGTCCTACAAGGCAGCTTTCGCTCACAAGAGAACATTTAAGATACGCTGATGCTGAAATAATTTACTCTGTATGTTGGAATCGGTAATATATTCCTCAGAATGATTTGCTTTGTTCCCTTAGCAAAATATCATGTTATGTTATAAAGGACTTATAAACTGCCAACTCCCTAAATTAAGTTCAAGGCAGAAATAACAAACAATTGCTTTGAAATATTTCCGCACTCCCCCTCTTTCCCTGTTGACCATGAGTTAACGTCCTGTCTGTTTAGAACGGGGATATTGGTTTCTCTTCCCATGCCCTAATTACGGAGATGCTTTGGATTCTGGGACTTTTGCTTTCTGTCTGGGTCCCTTTGCTGGAGGACTCTAATTCAATACGAACATGCTTTCCATTCACCTTATAACATAGCAAGTGGCAAAGGGCTTATTGGAATTCGCTCCCAAGGTCAAGCAAACCACAACTGTTCTGAAGCTGGGACTGCTGCACTGTCAGAATGGAAGAGAGAGCAGTGCTCTGATCTCCTACTTGTGACTGAATGAATTTATGTACAGTATGTATGTAATTAATTAATTAATTTCGTTTTCTATCCCATCCCCCCCCAAACAGCCCAGGACTTATTGGGATTAATTAACCACTTTTTTAAAGAATTAAATTCTAGTAATAGGACTAATGTGATATAGTATTAGAAACAAACATTAAACAGCAATAAAATAATCATATAACAGAAAAAAAATCTATTTATTTTAATATTTATATACCGCTTATAGCATTCAGGTACTCAAGTATTTTTTTGTCTGTCCTGGTGGGCTCACAGTCTGTCTAATGTACCCGGGGTAGTAGAGGATTAAGTGACTTGCCCAGGGAACAGCAAGGGGTTTGAACCCACAACCTCAGGGTGTTGAGGCTGTAACTCTAACCACTGTGCCACTGTAGAAATCAAAATGTAGTAAAAGTGAGCCAAGTATAGGACAATGAAGCCATTGTGACATCATTGAGGTTGGTTCGTATTGGTGGAATGAGGCATTATGATGTCACAATACCAGCTCTGATGAGGTTGGTTCTTATTGGTGGAATGAGGCATTATAATGTCACAATACCAGCTCTGGTTATCAGAGGCTGACACTTTTCACACTATTTATTCAATGTTCTATACTGTTCTCCCAGGGGAGCTTAGAACAGTTTACATGGATTTATTCAGGTACTTAAGCATTTTTCCCTGTGATTATGTGACTTGCCCAGGGTCACAAGGAGCAGCACAGGGCTTGAACCCACAAGTTCAGGGTGCCAAGACTGTAGCTCTAACCTCTATGCTACACTCTCTATCTACTGACTTTTTGGAAAAACAACAAATCACCCAAAGTGGTGTACACCAAGAATTATCCAGACCTAGACAACAGTCAATTAAAGCAGGAGAAAATATTCGAACAACAGAACACATTATGGCATAGCAGGCGGATGATGATAAATGTCATCAGAATAAGAAGATACCATGGTGACACTATAAGATCATATGACATAGATATGTTGCCAACCGTGTCAACAGAATACAGATAATAAGCACACATTGGAACATTCAAATAACAAACACGGTAGAACGTTTTACCGTGGGCTGACAAGGTCAAGGCTCTAATGCTCATTCGATTCCTATGAGTGTTTACCTCGTCAGCCTGCAGTAAAAAATCTCTACTGCGGTTTAGTAAAAACCAGCAATAGATACAACTACCGTAATGCTACTCGTACAATACAATGAAACATAGATGGTGCAAAATCATTCGGATAAATAGCTGGGTGGCTGAACTAAAGACATAGTATAGAAACATAGAAGATGACGGCAGATAAGGGCCATAGCCCATCAGGTCTGCCCACTCTACTGACCCACCCCCAAGTCTACTATCCTAGGGATCCCACTCCTGGTGACAGGTTCCCTTGGCTTAACCCTAAGGGATCCCACATGGGCATCCCATTTGCTTTTAAATTCTTGCACGCTGTTTGCCTCGATCACCTGCACTGGAGCTCGTTCCAAGGATCAACCACTCTCTCGGTGAAGAAATATTTCCTGGTGTCGCCATGAAATTTCCCGCCCCTGAGTTTGAGCGGATGCCCTCTTGTGGCTGAGGGTCCTTTGAGAAAGAGAATCTCTTCTTCCATCTCGATACGGCTGGTAATATACTTAAACATCTCGATCATGTCTCCTCTCTCCCTACGTTCCTCGAGTGAGTACAGCCGCAAATTTTTCAGCCTTTCCTCGTACGATAGATCCTTGAGCCCCGAGACCATCCTGGTGGCCATCCGTTGCACCGATTCTACTCTCAGCACATCTTTTCGGTAGTGTGGCCTCCGGAATTGCACACAGTATTCCAAATGAGGCCTCACCATGGTTCTGTATAATGGCATTATGACTTCAGGCTTCCGGCTGACGAAACTCCTGCGGATGCAACCTAACAACTGTCTTGCCTTAGATGAAGCCTTCTCCACATGATCAGCAGTTTTCATGTCTGCGCTGATGATCACTCCCAAGTCTCGTTCTGTTGAAGTTCTAGCTAAGGTCTCACCATTCAAGGTGTAAGTTCTGCACGGATTTCTGCTGCCGAGGTGCATGATCTTGCATTTCTTAGCGTTGAAGCCCAGCTGCCAGGTCGAGGACCAAAGCTCCAACAAATGTAGGTCCTGCGTCATACTATCGGGTGAATTGCCGTCTCTCACTATATTGCATAGTTTGGCGTCATCAGCGAATAACGTTATCTTACCTTGAAGCCCCTGAGTTAGGTCCCCTATGAATATGTTGAAAAGGAGCGGGCCCAAGACTGAGCCCTGCGGTACTCCACTGGTCACCTCCGATGTTTTAGAGAGGGTACCGTTAACTACCACCTTCTGAAGTCTGCCACTCAGCCAGTCGTTGACCCATGTAGTTAGTGTTTCTCCCAGCCCCATTGATTTCATCTTGCTCAACAGCCTGCGAAGCGGGACACTATCGAAAGCTTTGCTGAAGTCTAGGTATACGACATCCACGGATTCTCCCAAGTCTAACTGTTTTGTTACCCAGTCAAAGAAGCTGATGAGATTGGATTGGCAGGACCTACCCTTGGTGAATCCATGTTGACTGTGCGTTGGAAGTGACCACAGAGGAAGAGCTGACGCTGGGGCGAGCAGCAGATGGGGGGTGGGGGAGAGAAGAGGGTGGGGAGGGCTGCCCCCGCAGCCTCTCACCCTCGTTACATTACTGCGTATAGGTCGGGGGTGTCAAAGTCCCTCCTGGAGGGCCGCAATCCAGTTGTGTTTTCAGGATTTCCCCAATTAATATGCATGAGATCTATTTGCATGCACTGCTTTCATCGTATGCTAATAGATCTCATGCATATTCATTGGGGAAATTCTGAAAACCAGACTGGATTGCAGCCTTCCGGGAGGGACTTTGACACCCCTGGTATAGGTGCAGTTGAAAAAGATCCGATGACCAGGTCTTAAGTTACGGTGTGTGCAGCAAAGCCAGGCGCATAGTCGGTTGCCCCAAAACAGAACAGCAGATGGCTACGGCAAAACGTTTGCTTAAAATAATTTTAGAGCCAAACCTGTTTATAATATATCTGCTGCTTATAAGAACATAAGAATTGCAGCTGCTGGATCAGACTAGTGGTCCATTGTGCCCAGCAGTCCGCTCACGTGGCGGCCCTTTGGTCATAGACCAGCGCCCTAGCTGAGACTAGCCTTACCTGCGTACATTCTGGTTCAGCAGGAAGTTGTCTAACTTTGTCTTGAATCCCTGGAGGGTGTTTTCCCCTATTTGAATCCCTGGAGGGTGTTTCCCCCTATTTGAATCCCTGGAGGGTGTTTCCCCCTATAACAACCTCCAGAAGAGCGTTCCAGTTTTCTACCACTCTGGATGAAGAAGAACTTCCTTACGTTCGTATGGAATCTATCCCCTTTCAACTTTAGAGAGTGCCCTCTCGTTCTCTCTACCTTGGAGAGGGTGAACAACCTGCCTTTATCTACTTTGTCTTGAATCCCTGGAGGGTGTTTTCCCCTATAACAGCCTCCGGAAGAGCGTTCCAGTTTTCTACCACTCTGGATTAAGAAGAACTTCCTTACGTTCGTACGGAATCTATCCCCTTTCAACTTTAGAGAGTGCCCTCTCGTTCTCTCTACCTTGGAGAGGGTGAACAACCTGCCTTTATCTACTTTGTCTTGAATCCCTGGAGGGTGTTTTCCCCTATTTGAATCCCTGGAGGGTGTTTCCCCCTATAACAACCTCCAGAAGAGCGTTCCAGTTTTCTACCACTCTCTGGCTGAAGAAGAACTTCCTTACGTTTGTACGGAATCTATCCCCTTTCAACTTTAGAGAGTGCCCTCTCGTTCTCCCTACCTTGGAGAGTGTGAACAGTCTGTCCTTATCTAATAAGTCTATTCCCTTCAGTACCTTGAATGTTTCAATCATGTCCCCTCTCAATCTCCTCTGTTCGAGGGAGAAGAGGCCCAGTTTCTCTAATCTCTCACTGTATGGCAACTCCTCCAGCCCTTGTCTAACTTGGTCTTGAATCCCTGGAGGGTGTTTTCTCCTATTTGAATCCCTGGAGGGTGTTTTCCCCTATAACAGCCTCCAGAAGAGGCTTCACTCTCTGGGTGAAGAAGAACTTCCTTACGTTCGTACGGAATTTATCCCCTTTCAACTTTAGAGAGTTCCCTCTCGTTCTCCCAACCTTGGAGAGGGTGAACAATCTGTCTTTATCTACTAAGTCTATTCCTTTCAGTATTTTGAATGTTTCGATCATGTCCCCTGCTAATAAATAGTTCCATATATTATTCCTTTTACTGATATTTTTTTTTTTTTATGCAGACAATTTGCAGCGGTGAAGTTCCCTTTGATTTATTAGTTTACAAAAAAAAAAAAAATGGACACTTGCTCATCCAGGCTTCTCTTCTCTCAGCGGTTTTCAACATTGCATTCCACGTCAAGTACAGTATTGTCCTTTACTCTAACCTAGAGAGAGGTCAAGGGGAGCTTTCAAAGTCATGCAAAACCTCGCATTATCCCGAGGCGGCAGGTACAGCGTGACATAAAACTTACCCAATTTGCTGCTAATCATTTCTAGGGTGCTATTAGACTGACGCAGCGCCGTAGATCAAAACACAGAAGAGACAGTCCCTGCTCCAAAGAGCTTATCGTCTAGTCAACACAGAGAAACCGGACAAGGAGGTGCATCCATACAAAGAGCTCAGGTGGGGGAATCGCAGCGGGAATGATAAGGCAGAGATTGGTGCTTAGAAGGTGGGTTGGCGCTTGGAATTGAAAGCGTCTTCAGAGTCTGGATTTGGAGACTGCCAGAGACGGAGCCCGATGTATCAAGTCAGGCAGTTTGTTCCAGGCATACAATGCAGCAAGGGAGAAGGAGAGAAGGTACTGAAGGGAATAGACTTGGTAGATAAGGACAGGTTGTTCACCCTCTCCAAGGTAGGGCGAACGAAAGGGCACTGTCTAAAGTTGAAAGGGGATAGATTCTGTACGAACGTAAGGAAGTTCTTCACCCAGAGAGTGGTTGAAAACTGGAACGCTCTTCTGGAGGTTGTTATAGGGGGAAACACCCTCCAGGGATTCAAAACAAAGTTGGACAAGTTCCTGCTGAACCAGAAATTACGCAGGTAAGGCTAGTCTCAGGGCGCTGGTCTTTGACCTGGGGGCCGCCGCTGGAGCAGACTGCCAGCCACGATGGACCACTGGTCTGACCCAGCAGTGGCAATTCTTATGTTTAAGGGTACAGATAAGACAGATTTATCTGAAGAGTGGAGCGCTGAAGGGAGTGATACTGATGAGTTACGGAGTGTATACACACTTGTAGGTCAATAAAAGGAGTCCGAAGTGTATGCGGAAAGAGACAGGGAGCCAATGAAGTGACTTCAGGAAAGGGGTAATGTAGGCCTAGTGGCATTGACTGGATAGGAGGCTTTCGGCAGAGTTCTGAACAGATTGAAGGGGAGAGAGATGGTTTAGCGGAAGGCCAGTGAGAAGCAGGTTGCAGTAGTCTACTTGACAGGTGATGAGGGTATGGATGTAGTTTGTCTTTATATATGGTGGGTCATCAAACCCGATTGGCCGGGGCTTGAGATGAATGAGGCTGGAAAGTCCATTAGTCACCAGTTTGAATTTTAGTGGGAAAGTCTGGTGGTCACAAATTTTGCCTCATTCTTCTGAAGTCCAAACCGATCAGGTTTGAAGACCTGCCATATATAAAGACAAACTGCAGACCTCACAGTATACCCTGAAGAAAGCCGCAGCAGGATGGCTGAAACATCACTTCTACCTGACCAGACATGGCAAGACCCAGAAAACTGCAACAAGCATGATGTCGGCCACGGAAGCCTAAGAGAACCCGCATCAGAACATTCAAATAAGAGAGATAATGCTCATAATGTCGATACAATACAATTGGGAGTGTGGGGCGCAGGTTGTGAGTTCAAATCCCTCGCTGCTCCTTGTGACCCTGGGTAAGAGTTTGAGCCCACTGGGATCAGATAGGGAAATATGTACCTGAACATCAAACCACTAGGATATAAGTGGTATATAAACAATTTAAAATATATATTATACTATGGGGCTCATTTTCAAAAGAGAAAAACTTTCCAAAAGTAGCATAAGGGGCAGATGCAGGTTTTCTCACCAATACAAGATTTTCAAAACCTAGACGGATATCTATGCTGTTCAGCTGCGGCCCATCTAAATCTCAAGGGGGAGTGTTGGAGGCGAGATTTGGCCTTATGACTTGGACATTTTTCTGCTATAATCGAACAAGTTTAAATACCAAAAAGGTGCCCCAAAAAATGACCAGGTGACCACTGCAGGGATGTAAGCATGATCCCCCACACTCCCCCAGACATCACTGACCCCAGTGGCATAGCCAGACAGCCAATTTTGGGCAGGCCTGAACCCAAAGTGGGCACCTCTCTTTCCTTCCTTCCCACCCCTCACAAAGCGCACCATTGAACCCTGCTTGCCCCGCATCTCTGGAGCTGGGACTGCGGCTGCGGCAGGTGGGAGACGCCCTTCCCTGGAGGTGGAGCTCTTGGCTGCATGGAGGCGCGGTGCTGCTGTGCGTGGGACTGCCGCTGCAGCCTCGCTCTCGACACAGTGCCTGAGGTGCTACAAGGAGCTCTTCCATGGCCTGCACTGCACGGACAAGGGCCGGGCTCTTATTATCCACGTGCGTGCCGTGTTGCTATGGGAGAGACAGGATGGGCCTGAGCCAAGATTGGGCGGATAGGGCCTGCCCAGTCCCACCCATAACTACGCCCCTGACTGACCCCTCCCATCCCCCAAAGATGTAAATGGAATAATACATACCTGGTTAGTCTTAGTAGAACAGCAAACAGGTCCCTGGAGTATCCTGACAGACAGAGATGGGGATTAGAGAATGACACGGGGACCGATTTTTTTTTCCCCCATCTCCATGGGAACTCATTTTCCTGTCCCTGCCCCATTCTTGCCAGCTCCATCCTCACATGCACAAGCCTCAAACACTTTCAAATCCTAAGTAGCAACATTCTAGAGCTCAGATTGTGATGTCATAATGCCTCATTCCACCAATGCCTAAGCTCCGCCCTCATCTGCACAAGCCTCAAAGCCTTTAAAATCCTAAATAGCAACATTCTAGAGCTCAGATTGTGATGTCATAATGCCTCATTCCACCAATGCCTAAGCTCCGTCCTCATCTGCACAAGCCTCAAAGCCTTTAAAATCCTAAATAGCAACATTCTAGAGCTCAGATTGTGATGTCATAATGCCTCATTCCACCAATGCCTAAGCTCCGTCCTCATCTGCACAAGCCTCAAAGCCTTTAAAATCCTAAATAGCAACATTCTAGAGCTCAGATTGTGATGTCATAATGCCTCATTCCACCAATGCCTAAGCTCCGTCCTCATCTGCACAAGCCTCAAACACTTTCAAATCCTAAGTGGCAACATTCTAGAGCTCAGATTGTGATGTCATAATGCCTCATTCCACCAATGCCTAAGCTCCGCCCTCATCTACACAAGCCTCAAACCCTTTAAAATCCTAAGTGGCAACATTCTAGAGCTCAGATTGTGATGTCATAATGCCTCATTCCACCAATGCCTAAGCTCCGTCCTCATCTGCACAAGCCTCAAAGCCTTTAAAATCCTAAATAGCAACATTCTAGAGCTCAGATTGTGATGTCATAATGCCTCATTCCACCAATGCCTAAGCTCCGTCCTCACCTGCACAATCCTCAAACACTTTCAAAACATAAGTAGCAACATTCTAGAGCTCAGATTGTGATGTCATAATGCCTCATTCCACCAATGCCTAAGCTCCATCCTCATCTACACAAGCCTCAAACCCTTTAAAATCCTAAGTGGCAACATTCTAGAGCTCAGATTGTGATGTCATAATGCCTCATTCCACCAATGCCTAAGCCCCATCCTCATCTACACAAGCCTCAAACCCTTTAAAATCCTAAGTGGCAACATTCTAGAGCTCAGATTGTGATGTCATAATACCTCATTCCACCAATGCCTAAGCTCTGTTCTCATCTGCACAAGCCTCAAACACTTTAAAATCCTAAGTAGCAACATTCTAGAGCTCAGATTGTGATGTCATAATGCCTCATTCCACCAATGCCTAAGCTCCGTCCTCATCTGCACAAGCCTCAAACACTTTGAAATCCTAAGTAGCAACATTCTAGAGCTCAGATTGTGATGTCATAATGCCTCATTCCACCAATGCCTAAGCTCCGTCCTCATCTGCACAAGCCTCAGGCACTTTAAGATCATAAGTGTTTGAGGCTTGTGCAGTTAAGGCAGAGCTTACTGGAATGGGACAGTGACAAAACCTGTAGGGACGGGATGGGGAAATTGAGTTCCTACGAGGACAGGGACAAATTTGTTCCCGTGTCATTCTCTAATGGGGACTCTGAGGCCCACACTCCACTCTAACTACTATACATACGGTGGAATCTGTGAGCCTTCCAAATTCCTCCCAAATACTTCATGTGAGGTGATTCATGCAGACATCCGGGCTATTGGTGTGGTTTACACTTGGGTTCAATAGGTTTTGGGTGGAATTTTGAGGGTTCACCATAAGGGGGTTATTATGGTGAGGTGTACCTGGGACATTTATGTGAAATTCAGTATAATGTCCCCATTTCTCCTGCCCTCAATTGCTACAGTACCAGGATTGACAGCTGCACGCAGGCAGACCACATCCCCACATTTGCTTCACCTCCCACCCCCCCCCCCTTTGCTGCCTTGTGGAGGGGGGGTGCTCTGCTCCAGAAGGCAACCAAGCAAGGTATTCCATTGGACAAACCCATGACCTGCATATTCTGTGTGTTATTCTATAAGGAACACCTGCCTGTCAATTAATGGGTTTTTTTTGAAATGCCTAAATAGCACCTACCTCTAGGTAGGGTTACTAGATGTCCAGGAAAGCCCAGACATGTGCTCCTTTAGAGGACTATCCGGGTTAAGGGGCTGGAGGAGTTGCCAGACAGTGAGAGGTTAGAGAAACTGGGCCTCTTCTCCCTTGAAAAGAGGAGATTGAGAGGGGACATGATCGAAACAGTCAAGATAATGAAGGGAATAGACTTAGTAGATAAGGATAGGTTGTTCATCCTCTCCAAGGTAGGGAGAACGAGAAGAAACTCTCTAAAGTTGAAAGGGGATAGATTCCATATGAACGTAAGGAAGTTCTTCTTCACCCAGAGAGTGGTAGAAAATTGGAACGCTCTTCCGGAGGCTGTCAGAGGGGAAAACACCCTCCAGGGATTCAAATAGGGGAAAACACCCTCCAGGGATTCAAGACAAAGTTAGACAAAAAGTTCCTGCTGAACCGGAATGTACGCAGGTGGGGCTGGTCGTTGACCAGAGGGCCACCATGTGAGCGGACTGCTGGGCACGATGGACCACTGGTCTGACACAGCAGTAGCAATTCTTATGTTCACTGTTCTCTAGCATGTCTGTGTGATCAGTCTACTAAAATATTGGCCCTTCCTACATCCCAGTTGCTTGTTTTGTGTGTCTTTCATTTGGATGTATGTGAGTTTTTGTTTTTTTAATGGTTCAAAAAGGGGAGCAAAAGTCCATAGTCTGTTAGTAAGACATGGGGGAAGCCACTGCTTGCCCTGGATCGGTAGCATGGAATGTTGCTACTCTTTGGGTTTTTGCCAGGTACTAGTGACCTGGATTGACCACCGTAAGGACGTGCTACTGGGCTTGATGGGACCATTGGTCTGACCCAGTAAAGCTTTTCTTATGTTCTTACATGAGTCAAGTATAGGGCAATCAAGCTACTGTGACGTCACGGATGAGGTTGGCTCTGAGGCATTATGACATCACAATCTCAGCTCTGGAATGTTGCTCTCATTGGGGTTCCGGAATTTTGCTATTCTTTGAGATGCTGAAAAGTTGCTATTTTAGGTTTTTGCCAGGTACTAGTGACCTGGATTGGCCACCGTGAGAACGGGCTACTGGGCTTGATTGGACCTTTGGTCTGACCCAGTAAAGCTTTTCTTATGTTCTTAGACCCAGAGCACATTTTCAAAAAACAACACAGACTTTTTTCAGTTTTGAAAATGGACATGCTCGCTACTGGATTTTTGTGCGTCTTCCACAAAACGTCTAAACTTGGATTTAGATGTCATATTGAAAATGCCTCTCCACATATCACAATATTCCACAGATTCCCTAACAGTGGAACCTGGATAGTCCCGCTCCCTGAATACCACCATTAACCTGTGCCCCACCACCCCTTATGCTCTACACAAAATACACAAACTATAGTTATGGTGAAAATTACCCGCAGCCCTGTTTATTGTAAATTACACATTAAATATATAACAGCATAATAACATCATAACAAAATTCCCGAGCTACCTTAAAGAAAGTTATGGCCCCCGACCCCATTATGCAAGGATCTGAGGGGTGGCATGTCCCCCACATGCCCCATTCTCCAGGGTCACCTGACCCACCAGGCACGGCTCCCAGCCAGTCCACCGCTCATCCCCTGATGAGCCCAGCTCATCCCCTGATGAGCCCAGCAGCCAGTAGCTTGGGATACCGCATCCCAAGTCACCACTACCCAGCCCTGCTATCCGTGACCCCAAGGGTGGGCAGGAAAAACCACCTTGGAGGACCAGGTAAGCCCTGAGTCTTCCCAAGCCCCAACTTTTAAACCCCTCCCCGACGCTCTCCTCAGCCACAGCCCGCCAATGGCAGGTATTCCCCACGGTGGGAAAGACCCGCCAGCCTATCCCTTGCCTCCTAACTGCCCCAGCCGGCCCCACGACTGCGATGGGCAACCGTGCGAGCTTCCCAGCTCCGTGTTAGGTTCATAGAAACATAGAAAGATGACGGCAGATAAGGGCTACAGCCCAACAAGTCTGCCCATACCATTGACCCACCCTTTTAAGTCTACTGGCCCCCTTAACTCTATTGACCTGCTCTATTAAGTCTATGTCCTAGCGACCCTATTCATTGGTATGACCCTTGCAGTGATCCCACATAGGTATCCCATTTATTCTTGAAGTCTGGGATACTGCGGGCCTCGATCACCTGTACTGGAAGCTTGTTCCAATGCTCTATCACTCGTTCCGTGAAGAAGTACTTCCTGACGTCTCCACGAAACTTCCCTCCCCTGAGTTTGAGCGGATGTCCTCTTGTGTTCAAGGGTCCTTTGAGAAGGAAGATATCATCTTCCACCTTGACCCATCCTGTGATGTACTTAAATGTCTCAATCATGTCTCCCCTCTCCCTACGCTCCTCGAGAGTATAGAGCTGCAATTTGTTCAGTCTTTCTTCGTACGAGAGACCCTTTAGCCCCGAGACCATCCTGGTGGCCATCCGCTGAACCGACTCAATTCTGTGCACATCTTTACGGTAATGTGGTCTCCAGAATTGCACACAATATTCTAGATGAGGTCTCACCATGGCTCTGTATAATGGCATCATGACCTCAGGCTTCCTGTTGACGAAACTTCTCTTGATACAACCCATCATCTGCCGTGCCTTAGATGAAGCCTTCTCCACTTGAGTGGCAGTCTTCATGTCTGCACTGATGACCACTCCCAAGTCTCGTTCTGCCATAGTCTTGGTCAAAGTTTCTCCATTCAAGGTGTAAGTTCTGCATGGATTTCCATTTCCGAGATGCATGACCTTACATTTCTTGGCGTTGAAGCCCAGCAGCCAGATAGAGGACCAACTTTCTAAAGTATGGAGGTCCTGTTCCATAGTATCCTGTAGATTATAGCCGTTTACGATATTGCATAGTTTGGCGTCATCAGCGAATAAGGTTACCTTACCTTGAAGCCCTTGAGACGAGCACCCGAGCTACCTATTATATTAAGGCACTAGAGCTTCAGGGGCGATTCTCTGATTCGTTGAAGTGGAAACTTTTTTCCCCTTTTATTTTCATCAGTTTATATTTATGATTTTTTTTTTCATTTTTATCTTTTATTTTCTTAAATTTCTTTTATGTTTTCCTTTTATATTTTTTAACAAGACTTCCTGATGATGAAAGCTAAGTTAACTTTAAACTATTTAAGTGCAGGAACAACTAAGCAATAAGCATTGAGAGGTGGAAAACATTGGTCTCTTTAAAAAAAAAAAAAAAATATATATATATATATATATATATATATACCGCCATACCAGGAAGGTTCTAAGCAGCTAACAGGAAAGCAATACATACAATTCTAATAAATACATCAAGATAAAATAAACATGTGAATAAAATTGGAAAGATATGTTAAAGCAAAGAACGTTAAGATATGTAGGGAAAAAGAAGGAATTTAGGAAAATAAAGGATAAGAAAAAAAAAAGTTTCATCAAGCTGTGCTAGGTTTTTAGCATGAGCTGGCTCAGTAAACTTCTAGACCGTCAGAGCACTTACTTCACTGGCCTGCATTAAAAATCTCTAGCGATGCTTGATAAAAGGGGGGAGGGAGAAAAATATGGACTGACGACGATAAAAGGTGAAAAATGTTTCCTCTTGAATGAGTCGGAGCATCTAATGAACCTCAATTTATAAATCGTTTGCTTATCCCATATAATACGACACATTCTCTCCGATCCACAGCTCAGAGGCTGTTAACGGTTCCTTCTTTGAAAATTATTGGAACCAGACGTCATGATATATATTCAGTAATGGGCCCCCAAACCTGGAACGCCCCTACCTCTATATGTAAGAGAAGACAAAGATCTCAACATATTTAAAAATAATTTGAAATCTTTTCTTTTTAGAGACGTATTTAATCTTTAAATGATCTATTTCTAACATACCTAACACTGCTCCTCATGTTCACTCCTTATTTGGCTTCTTTCTTTCTTTTTAATTATGAAAAATATTAATTTTGTAACTATCTCCCTTTCTTTTTTTTCCTTATGTATCCAAGTCTGTCCGTCTGTTAGTCCGTTTTAACCTATTTTAATGCTGTACATTAAATTCTTAGCCTATTTTATATTTTACTGTTACTCGGTTAGTATGTAATAAGCGATTTATCACATTTAAATAAAACTTGAAACTTGAAACTCTGAAAATCCAGTACCTTAATAAGAAGGAATTTGACTGGTAATTGGTATTGTGATATATCGCATAGACAGAGGGTACCATCCCATTTATTACATGAAAGAACAATACTATTAAACATTTTAATAGGCAGCCAAGGAGGCAAATGCAGATGAGACATAGACCTAAAGAAAGGAGAAATTTAAGGACCTATATGTGTATACCATAAAGGAGATGCAGAGTTAGATATTCAGATACTAGTCATAGAAATAAATCACAAGAGTTAAGCATTTGTTCAGTGGAAAGTTCTAGAATTCAAGAGAGTCCCCGGCAAAGGAGGGGGGGTAGAGTCAGGAATGACCTAGAAAACAAATTCTTCACAAGAAAAGAAGATAAATGGATAGGCATCTCTGAATAAAGGACATGGGAGCAAAAGAAACATCAGAATTCAAGAAAGCTTGGGATAAGCACCGAGGACTGGTGGGGCAGTAAAGGAAAATTTCTGTGGAAAATGTGTCAACCAACACAAGATCCTCAAAAGGTCAACCAAATTACTCGGATGCCTAAGTGAGCATTAAGCAGTTTCGGGGCAGTTCTGGTAATACACACAGTAGGATTAAAGTCACGAAGCACGAGATAAGTGGCTTTTTACTCGTTTTTCTGCACGCGATATTACATTACAGATTTCTATTCCGCCATTACCTTTCGGTTCAAAGCGGATTACAAAAAGAGTTATGGAAGTAGGGTTACAACGTTAGATCAGAGAAGGTTTCCAAGAGAGGGAAAAGTAGGATCTGGGGTTAGGGAGGGGATGGTAAGAGAGAGGTTAAGCTTTATCATGGTATTAAGCTTTATTAAGAGTATAGTTTTTATTTCCTTTCTGAACATCTTGTAGTCTGGGGTTGTTGTCAATAGGTTGGAGACTTGGTTGTCTATCTTCGCTGCCTGAGTGGCCAGTAGTCCATTGTATAGTTGTTTCCGTTTTACTTCTTTGATTGGGGGGTAAGTGAATGGGGTGTGTTTTTCTATGCCTGGTTTGGATGAGGCGATATGTATCTAAGGTAGAAGTGAAGTTATCGAACAAATGCCGAGGCAGTTATTATAATGATAAATGTTCTTGCCTGCTGCTGAAATATTAACAGGAGGTACATATTTATTTTATTTTAAAAATTTATATGCCATTTAGGCTTAAATGGTTTACATATCGTTACACAAATAATACAAATAAAATCAAACAATCATTAACATATAATCACCAGAAAATCACGTAAAGTGCCCATCAAAAGAACAATCGCAAAGATCGATTCAATTATTTAATCACTTATAATTCAAAAAAAAAGAAATAAATAAGAGAGAATATTTAATAATTTGTAAAAAGAAGAGATAGAAATAAGGCAGAGAATATAGCTATAGTAAACGTGAAAATTTTTGATCTATGAACAATACCGACCACTTCTGGCATCTGCGTAATTTGGTTGAAGAAAAGGAAAAGCCCCGCAGGACTGTGCCAGGAGAAGAAAATGGGTAGACGTTATATGGCTCTTCTCCTTTGCCACAAATCTAAACAGCTTAGCGCCAGGTTTGACATTGCTCTGTGAATACTCTCTTGACCTGCGTTTTCTGCTTCTCCATCTCTGAGCCCTCTCCTGATTGCAGTAAACTGTGTGATTGCAACCTACCTAGGCCTTTATAACAAGAAACGGTGGCTGACGTGTCTCTTTATATGAGGATTCGCTTTATAGTTGAGAAATCAGGAGTTTGAAATAGGCCATGAAATCACTGCGTGATGTACAGTGCAGTAGAAGCTGGATTCTGGGGCTCTTGCAGTGTCTGTCCATATTCCAAAGCTAAATAATTAACGTATAACTTAAAATAAGCTTGTTTGACTAGAAAACACCAGTCTAGGCTTTAGGAGACATGGATCGCCGTACATGAAGAAGGACATGGCACTACTCGAAAGGGTCCAGAGAAGAGCAACTAAAATGGTTAAGGGGTTGGAGGAGCTGCCGTTCAGTGAGAGATTAGAGAAGCTGGGCCTATTCTCCCTTGAAAAGAGGAGATTGAGAGGGGACATGATCGAAACATTCAAGATAATGAAGGGACTAGATTCAGTAGATAAAGACAGACTGTTCACCCTCTCCAAGGTAGGGAGAACGAGAGGGAACTCTCTGAAGTTGAAAGGGGACAGATTCCGTACAAACGTAAGGAAGTTCTTCTTCACCCAGAGAGTGGTAGAAAACTGGAACGCTCTTCCGGAGTCTGTCATAGGGGAAAACACCCTCCAGGGATTCAAGACAAAGTAGATAAGGCCAGTTGTTCACCCTCTCCAAGGTAGGGAGAACGAGAGGGCACTCTCTAAAGTTAAAAGGGGATAGATTCCGTACAAACGTAAGGAAGTTCTTCTTCACCCAGAGAGTGGTGGAAAACTGGAATGCTCTTCCGGAGTCTGTTATAGGGGGAAACACCCTCCGGGGATTCAAGACAAGGTTGGACAAATTCTTGCTGAACCAGAACGAACGCAGGTAGGGCTGGTCTCGGTTAGGGCACAGGTCTTTGACCTGGGGGCCGCCGTGTGAGCAGACTGCTGGGCGCGATGGACCGCTGGTCTGACCCAGCAGCGGCAGTTCTTAAATTCTTATGACTAGTAGCACAATCCACAAGTGAGCCCAAAGTCAGAGGCAAAGGACCGGGGTTCCACAACAAAACAGGGGTGCCCAAAGTCCCACAAGTGAGCCCAAAGTCGGAGGCAAAGGACCGGGGTTCCACAACAAAACAGGGGTGCCCAAAGTCCCACAAGTGAGCCCGAAGTCGGAGACAAAGGACTGGGGTTCCACAACAAAACAGGGGTGCCCAAAGTTTCACAAGTGAGCCCAAAGTCAGAGGCAAAGGACCGGGGTTCCACAACAAAACAGGGGTGCCCAAAGTCCCACAAGTGAGCCCGAAGTCGGAGGCAAAGGACCGGGGTTCCACAACAAAACAGGGCTGCCCAAAGTCCCACAAGTGAGCCCGAAGTCGGAGGCAAAGGACCGGGGTTCCACAACAAAACAGGGCTGCCCAAAGTCCCACAAGTGAGCCCAAAGTCGGAGGCAAAGGACCGGGGTTCCACAACAAAACAGGGGTGCCCAAAGTCCCACAAGTGAGCCCAAAGTCGGAGGCAAAGGACCGGGGTTCCACAACAAAACAGGGGTGCCCAAAGTCCCACAAGTGAGCCCGAAGTCGGAGGCAAAGGACCGGGATTCCACAACAAAACAGGGGTGCCCAAAGTCCCACAAGTGAGCCCGAAGTCGGAGGCAAAGGACCGGGGTTCCACAACAAAATAGGGGTGCCCTAAGTCACACAAAATGGAACCACGACTTGGAGCCGGGGATAAAAATGTACAATGCTTTATTAAATGTAACAAAATGCACACTGGAACCTAGACCCTACACGGGCCGTCTTCACACAGCCACAGGACCCCTGAAGAAGGCAATCTTTTGCCGAAACATGGTCCGTGTAGGGTCTAGTTCCAGTGTGTAATTTGTTACATTTAATAAAGCATTGTACATTTTTATGCCCTGGCTTCAAGTCTTGGTTCCATTTTGTGTGACTTAAGAGGGACAAGTGACGTTCTGTGGTGGTGGCAGTTATGATGAGGTATGAATTAATTTCTGTGCTTATCTTATCTGATATGAATTGCGGGTGTTTGTAATGTGCTTGCTTGCTCTTTCTATTCTCCTAAACCCAACTGTTTTCAAGAGAATTAAAAAAAAAAAAAAAACACCCCACAAAAACCTTATTTTTCTCTTTATCTACCATGGCAGTGAGATTGGATAAGCTGTCCGAAGCAGCTAGAGTCAACACCGATGCCATCCGCTCGGCTCAGGATGAGGTTTTAGAATATCGCCGTCAGCTCCAGTCTAAAGTCACCGAGCTTGAGACCTTGAAAGGGACCAAGGATTCTTTGGAAAGACAGAGAATGGACATTGAAGACCATCATCATATTGATATTGCGTCTTATCAGGTAGATACAACCAAAACACAAGCTCCGAGCATTCATAGAGTCCTCAAAGGCCATAACCCAGTCAGGTGTTCAAGATTTCTGCATTGAATTTGCTTGAGACTGATTTTGCATGTACCGCTTCCATTGTATGCAAATAGAGCTCGTGCATATTCGTGCGGAAATCTTGAAAACCCAACTGGGATGTGGCCCTCGAGAACCATAGCTGCTCACCCCTGATCTATTGGGACTGTAATTAAAACTATTGGCCATAGGAGCCAGATCGGTGGATGCTGTGGGTACCCATAGGAAACACAGAGTCCCTTAGACTTACACATAGAGCACCATTACAGGGTGGTTGAGGAACTCAGAGACCAGCTTGAACATGTATGCATAAACCTCAAGGTCGAGCACCCGGCCCACATCGGGAGTTACGCAGCTAGAAACAGATGCAGTGTCATGATTGAACCCTTGAGAAAGCCAATGCAAAGGCGAAATGGGTCATATCGGGCTTTGCACTTTTTGCATCTATTTGAGAAAAGTTCTTTCTGTTTCTATGCTGGGTGGAGGATAATTTATACTAAACTAAACCTTAAGTTTATATACCACATCCTCTCCATAATTATAGAGCTCGGCACGGTTTATAAGAGTTTAATATAGGAAGAACAGCATAATGGGGTTGGAGGTTGAGTATAGGGGGGGAAGAGAGCATTACATTTTTGTGAATAGCCTAGTTTTCAGGTGCTTTCGGAATAGTTGGAAAGAGCCCAGATTCCGTAGTGGGGCAGTAAGATTATTCCAAAGCCCTGTGATTCGGAAGAGGAGAGAAGCAAATAAGAAAATGGGGGCGGGTTTGGGTGGGGCAGGGGGTCCAGTGGACTTGTGTGCCTAGGGGCCCTCGATGAATTAATCCTGCTCCGGGGAGAACCGCTAGCTGGTAGAAGCAGTGCAGCCATGAAAGAAATTGTCAAGTAGGTTTTACAGCAGCCTTTGCACACTACTTTGGATCAGAAGTTTGGTTTCATTTTCATTGTAATTACACTTCTCCCTCCAGATTCGTGGGGGATAGGGGCAGAGCTGGACCGCGAATGGCAAAAAAACGTGAATATCCGACTCTGATCCACCCCCGCCTCCCTCCCGCCTTCCTGGCCTTACCTGGTGGTTTAGCGGGCTTTTGGGGCAGAAGCGATCTTCCTACGCTCCTGCCCCGTGCAGATCGCCATGAGGAAATGGCCGCCGTGAGTTCCCGTAGTCTCTCGAGATTATGACGGGAACTCCCTACAGCTATTTCCTAATAGTGATCTGCACGGGGCAGGAGCGTAGGAAGATCGCTTCTGCCCTGAAAGCCCGCTACACCACCAGGTAAGGCCGGGGGGAAGACTTTAATGATGTTGTGTTTTGTTTTTTTTCTTTTTTCCCCCTGCCCCAAAAATCGCGAATATGTGAAATCGCGATTACTGAAACCGCAAATGGAGAGGGGGAAGGGTATGTTTTCTTTTTCTTCTTCCTCCTCCTCTTCTGAGGGGGCTCTATGAGCGAATGAGGAGGAGAGATGTTGACTCTTCCACAAACTGATAAGGGGAAACCCTCATGCAAGCTCAGGGAAGCCTAGATTCTAGACCAGGGGTGCCCCCACTTTTTTTGGTGTACGAGCTACTTTTAAAATGACCAAGTCAAAATAATCTACCAACCATAAAAGCACACTGTACAGAGAGAAAATGTTAATTGTCATTTATATTTGGGGCTTTGGATTTTTAAAAAATCTGTGAATAAGGATCCGCCATTGGAAGAATTTTATTAGAAAAGAAATATTAAAACTAAACATTTAAGATTATAACTATACAGTTGGAAAATAAGGAGGGGGAGGTTTTGACGATCAATGATTGAAACTCTTGACCTTGAGCTGGTTTCTGAGATCCTCAACTACCCTGTGCTCTGTGCTTAAGTCTATGGGATTCTGGTTTTCCTGTTACCCATTCCTTTTTGATCCCACACACCATCTTGAGTACCCCCAATATTGAGCAAACTCCTTCTGTGTCCAAGGAGGCACAGACTACTTCTGTTATGTCTATAGCGCTACCAGACACGCTATAATTAAACACGCAAAAAGCTTACAATCTAATTATCTAATCTAATCTTCAGTTTATATACCGGGTCATCTCCCGAAGGAGCTCGACTCGGTTCACAAATAATTAAGATCAGAATGAACATAAAATATAAACCTAAAAGAAGAGAATGCAATTAATGCATCATTTCCAGTAAAAAAATGTAATAATTAAGATTAAGATCTAAAATTGAATAAGAACTGAAAGAATGTGATACTTCAGTAGGTAAGCCTTTAAGATATTGTGGGAACAGCCAAGCTTTTAAATCTTTCCAGAATTGTTGTGGCTGATCTCTCAATCTCAAAGAGTCAGGATTAAGTCTATTCCAAATTTCTACCAGTTTAAATGCCTTAGATTTACTAAGCTTCCCAGCAGATTTGAGTCCTCTAAAAGAGGGAAACGATAATTTATATGTTATAATTCTCGAATAACAGGATCTGGTAGGATTCCAACATAAAGGAATTGAAGGGTCAAATGTTCCATAAAGGAACTTGAAGATGACACATATGCACTTAAATTGTATCCTAAAGCAAACTGGAAGCCAGGGAAGCTTTCTCAATAAAGGGGAGACATGATCGTACTTTCTCTTTCCAAAGTTAAGTTTAGCTGCCGTATTTTGTATTAACTATCATATATATATTGAAGGCAGTCTTAATATTATAGTCCAATTTTAATGAGGTTCTCGTTAAAGCTCATTCAAAAATCCACATATAGATCCTCATTAATTTATATATGAAGAGAAATTGAGAAAAAAAATTTTGGAACATATCTTCTGCTCTATCTCAATATCTCACAGTAGATATTCTAAATACTCATGATATTATTCATTCATTTCGTTTATGTACTCTAAGGGAAGATCTCAGTGGCTACATCTCTACAGAACAAAAATCTGTTGTCATACAGAGTTCCTCGTTGGTAACATAGTAGATGACGGCAGATAACGACCCGAATGGTCCATCCAGTCTGCCCAACCTGATTCAATTTAAATTTTTAAATTTTTTTTCTTCTTAGCTATTTCTGGGCGAGAATCCAAAGCTTTACCCGGTACTGTGCTTGGGTTCCAACTGCCGAAATCTCTGTTAAGACTTACTCCAGCCCATCTACACCCTCCCAGCCATTGAAGTCCTCCCCTGCCCATCCTCCTCCAAACGGCCATGCACAGACACAGACCGTACAAGTCTGCCCAGTAACTGGCCTAGTTCAATCTTTAATATTATTTTCTGATTCTAAATCTTCTGTGTTCATCCCACGCTTCTTTGAACTCAGTCACCGTTTTCCTCTCCACCACCTCTCTCGGGAGCGCATTCCAGGCATCCACCACCCTCTCCGTAAAGTAGAATTTCCTAACATTGCCCCTGAATCTACCACCCCTCAACCTCAAATTATGTCCTAAAATGGTCTTGCCTTCGCTATTTCTCTTAGATTAGATATTCTTAGATTCAGTATATCTATATAATAAAACCGTAGGCGGCGCATGCGCATTCTTATCGGCGTGCTTCCATGATCCGTAGGTCCGTGGCCGCCAAGAGTGCAGCATGCCCCGCGCTTACTACGGCCCCACACGCAGCTGATAAAATTTTACAACGCATTGCTCTCCTGCAATACCATTTTCGGCACGGCGGTTTCCCCAGATAGGGGAAGCCGAACAGCTCACTCCCGCCTCATGGTCCTGCCGCCGCTCCTGTCCACAGCAACCTGCACGTCGACGACTCCCCTCCCCCCATCCTCCCGCAACAGCCGCTACCGCTCATGTTCAAAGCGGCCTGCTGAGGTTCGCGGCCGGCCGTAGCGAACCTCTCAGGCCGCTGTCCACATGGTATCACGTTCCCTCTGACGCGATCGCGTCAGAGGGAACATGCTACTGAGGTGGACAGCGGGCTGCGAGTTTGAGACCACCGGTTTGGATCCTTTGATACTAGCAGAAAAAGACATTGTACAGCTGCTAACGTGTCGAGAGGTGTTTTTTGCAGCACCAGAGCAGCGATTTAGAAGCTGACCCAGCCTGGGAAGGGCGAGAGATATGAGCTTCTCGACTAAGATTAGAAGGTTGCAGAGCCGGGCCTAGGAGCATGTGAGACTGGGGTGGCTCGCAGGATGTCACAGTGGTACTGACGCAGAGCATATCTAGATTTCTGGGGAGGGAACCCTGATCTTTGAATCAGCATACTAGTGTTAAGGATGATCATGGGACAATGCCATCCCCAGAGATGTCTTTGAGATCATTATAGTGCTATTACAAGATGGTTTTACTACATTACACTTCCTCCGTATTCGCAGGTTTAGAACTCATGACTCCGGTTGTTCATGAGTTTTGCCTCCCACACGATAGTCATTTTTAAAGGCTGCCTCTGATCCATCCCTGCCTCCCTCCTGCGTCCCGGACCTCTCCAGATATTACCTGGTGGTCTAGTGGTGACGCGGGGCCGGAGCGATCTTCTTACGCTCCTGCCCCATGCAGAGCCGTCAACAAAAAATGGCCGCCCCGTGAGTTCCCGTTGTAGCATAGATGGGCAACCGACAGTATTCTAGAAGACGCAGCCAGGAGTCTCCCTTCCAGGAAGTGTTAACTCCTGGATTTGGCTGTGAACCATCTCAGTAATTGGAAGCTATTGACATTGCAATTATTGACGTTAACTGGCAGCAGTTAGGATTTGAGCAGGCCCCTGGCTGGCTACAAATCTCGGCAATCGCAACCCAAAAGGGGGCAGATCATAGGCATTCCAAAATGTTGCAAGCAGTGTTCTAGAATTATGGGTCTCTGTGCCCAACTGGGGAACCCATGCTATTTTCTCAAGAGCACCCCCCTTTATAGAACAGCACGTAACACTGATCTTTTCCAGCGCCATTTATAAATTTCCGCATAGACAGCAGAACACCTTTTTGTTCGAAAGGGCTCAAAAAGCTCTGCCTCGACTCCGCCTCCATAATAATTGTAATCCAATTTCTTCCATTCATTTTTCATATACACAATATAATCTTATTAACAATACATAATGGTAACCACAAAATTAAACTACACAAAGCCCACTTTTTCCCCTCCCTACCCCAGCACAGCATTTCTTCTTCTCACTCTCATTCCCTCTCTTGCTGCAAAGGGAGTGGAGAAAGAGAGAGATCCAGGTTGAATCTCTCCCACTCCCTCTACTGCCACATCCAACATTTCTCCCTCTCTCAAGTCCCGGACCACATGCAGCATTTTTCACCCCATGCCCAACATTTTCCTTCCAGCATCGTGCCACATCCCTCCCTCCACCACATCCAACATGCCTCCCTCTCATCTTTCTCTTCCCCTTGCATCTCTACCTCCCTTTCTTTCCCCATAATGCACCATCTTTTTCTCTCTCACATATTCATGCCCAACAATTCTCCCTTTCTATTCCCTCCCCTACCTCAGCATCTTTCCCTCCCTCCATCCTAGTCCTAGGTTTGTGCCCCTTCTCTCCTTTCCTTCCACCCTCCCATGTCCCAACATGCTCTCTTCCTCCCTTCCTTTTTCATGGGCGGAGCTTGAAGCTGGAAGGACGTGGTTCCCTCCAGCTCCCAATGTCTAGCAAGGTACCGGGGTGGGGGGGGGGGGTCCGTTGGCAGGAGGGAGTGGGCATCCCTTCTGCCAATTTTTTTCTCATGGAGGGTGGTGGTGACGTCATGGCAGGAGGGAGTAGGCATCCCTCCTGCCAATTTTCTGTCACGGGGAGGGGAAATTTCCAGTGCTGCGTTTGTCAGGAGTCATTGGAGAGGGCCGTCATCAGTGGTGGGGGACTTTTTTTTTTTTTTTTTTTTTTAATGGGACAGATATTTTGCGTGTGTAACACACACTTCCCCATTGCCATTGAAAAAAAACCAGGTAGATTGCTGACTTTATCATTATATTCCTATGGGTGTCTTAGGGCTACATTCACAAAGCAAACCGATCGTGTACCGATCAGTTTGCGACCCCTTTGCGACCAGATTTCCCTCGGGCCCCATTCACTAACCTCCTCCTGCGATCCGCTTCAAATCCGTGCATGCAAATGAGGTGAAACAGCATGCAAAGTAGGCAGGGACGCGATTCACAACACAAAATTTCACATCTGGGCTGGGCTGGCCGATCAACTGAAGAAGCGACTGCTGGGGACCAGTCAAAAACGTCTTTCCGATTCTGGAAGCCCTGCTCGCCACCCTCTCCTGCCTGCTCGCCCTGAATTGCCGCATCTCCGCCCCAGTTTTCTCCTGCTCTTCTTCCCCTAAACTCCTGCCTGCCTGCCAGCTCGCCACATCGCCACCCCAGTTTTCTCCTGGCCTTCTTCCCCGAATCTCTCCTGCCCTTCCCTGCGAGCCCCTGGTTTTAACCCGCGGGTTTAAAGCGGGTTAAAACCACAGGCTCGCAGGGATAAAAACTAATAAAAGTTAAGGTTGGAGTGGGGTTGTCCTATTTGGTGCTTGCTCAGCAGTCTCTCTGCTCTCTTTGCTATCTTTGGGGTACTGGATAGGGGTTGGGGAGGGGTTCCAGGGTGGGTGGTGTGTGTGCATTTGCTGATTGTGCATTAATAAAACATGATTTACACTAAAAAAAAAAAAAAAATCGCAGTTCTGACAGGCATGCGCAGACCATCAACAGATGGTCTGCGCATGCATGGGGAACGCAGAAAAGCGATCTGTGCCGGCAGATGGGGGCGTTCCTCCGATCGCCCCATCTGCACATTTTAAGTTTGCTGAATTCATCAGACCTGCCCGGATCGGGTTGGTGAATCTGGCCCTTAGTGTTTAACTCGCACTAATCGTTGGCACAGGCTAAATCGGTTAGTGCTCCTTGATAAATTTCCCTCTTAATGTCTTGTAGACTGCCCACTCCCCATGGTCGACACTGATCTCTGTGCTGTAAGAAGAAAATGAAAGAATTCTATGAGCGTTGGTAGCCGTTGCAGTAGGCAGCAATAAAAAATCCCCTAACACGGCTTCATAAAAGGGACCTTAGTCTGTTGTGCTTCACGGGCAGGTTATTCTGCTCTTTTTGCCGACAGTAAGAGCTGGTGATCTCCAGCCCATAACCTGTTTTTGTTTTTTTGACAGGAAACCATCCAACAGCTGGAGAATGAGCTGAGGAACACTAAATGGGAAATGGCGTCCCAGCTCCGAGAATATCAGGACCTTCTAAATGTGAAAATGGCTCTAGATATCGAAATTGCAGCCTACAGGTACAGTTCATAGACATCGATAAAAGGGATTTTTAAAGGCCTGGCAAGGCTGAGTGATATAGTAGCAGCTGGGTTAAAAAAATTGAAACAAGTCAACTAAACCCCGGCTTAGCAAGAGATAACTTTGTAATCAGAAATAACATTTCGCTATCCTGCCAATCACTGCCTTCTCTTTTATTTGAAGGCAGCGATTGGCAGGTTATTGGCACCATATTCTTGCCTTCCCCAACTCTGTCGGTCTTCGAGGTGTGCGTGCTGTTGTCCAATGGATCCTCCAAAGTGGATCCTCTCGCTCCCACCGCTTGTAGGTCGCAAGTAACTTTAAACTGACCCTAAGAACATAAGATTTGCCGCTGCTGGGTGAAACCAGTGGTCTATCGTGCCCAGCAGTCCGCTCACGTGGTGGCCCTTAGGCCAAAGACCAGTGCCCTGTTTGAGTTTAGCCTTACCTGCGTATGTTCTGTTCCAGTAGGAACTTATCCAACCTTGTCTTGAATCCCTGAAGGGTGTTTTCCCCTATAACAGCCTCCGGAAGAGCGTTCCAGATTTCTACCACTCTCTGGGTGAAGAACAACTTCTTTACGTTTGTACGGAATCTATTCCCTTCTAACTTTAGCGAATGCCCTCTTGTTCTCTTCACCTTGGTATATAGAAAGAAGAAATATTTCCCTTAATCATCTCAACTCTTTGAGTCTCCATTTCTAGCCCTCTCTCCCCCCCACACACACAAAGAGCAAAACATAAACATCTACTGTAGTAGGGTCTAAAAGAGCATGTAGAACCTTGAAATGGAAAATGTTGGTTTATTAAAATCTTTATATACCCGCATATACAGCCAAAAAGGATCAAAGTGGTTTCCAATATAATTTGATCAAAAATTATGAAAAGAACTCCCTTTAGATAGAAAAGAAATAACATTTCTAATGCATAATATCCTATAACCTCCACATTAATAAAATAAAATTAAATATTAGTTCATTAATACAAATTAAAAATGATCAAAATGTAAAAATGCAGATTGCAGTCCCGAATTCATATCCTGTCCATTTGAAAAGGCCATTGAAAAAAATATGCCTTTAAATGTCTTTTGAAAATTTTGCAAAGATTCTTCCTTTCTCAATTCTACAAGCAAGCTGTTCCATAATATTGGGACTAAATTTAAAAAAACAAAACACAATTTCTAGTCAAGGCAAGATGAGCCTGTCGGTTATCAATGTCTATGCAACATCCATAAGCACCAGCTGTTTGGAACAGCACATAAAGAAGGATTCGGTACTACCCGAGAGGGTCCAGAGAAGAGTGATTAAGATGGTTAAGGGGCTGGAAGAGTTGCCGTACAGCGAAAGATTAGAGAAACTGGGCCTCTTCTCCCTCGAACAGAGGAGATTGAGAAGGGACATGATTGAAACATTCAAGATACTGAAGGGAATAGACTTAGTAGATAAGGACAGGTTGTTCACCCTCTCCAAGGTAGGGAGAACGAGAGGGCACTCTCTAAAGTTGAAAGGGGATCGATTCCGTACAAACGTAAGGAAGTTCTTCTTCATCCAGAGAGTGGTGGAAAACTGAAACAGTCTTCCGGAGGCTGTTATAGGGGAAAACACCCTCCAGGGATTCAAGACCAAGTTAGACAAGGGCTGGAGGAGTTGCCATACAGTGAGAGATTAGAGAAACTGGGCCTCTTCTCCCTCGAACAGAGGAGATTGAGAGGGGACATGATCGAAACATTCAAGGTACTGAAGGGAATAGACTTAGTAAATAAGGACAGGTTGTTCACCCTCTCCAAGGTAGGGAGAACGAGAGGGCACTCTCTAAAGTTAAAAGGGAATAGATTCCGTACAAATGTAAGGAAGTTCTTCACCCAGAGAGTGGTGGAAAACTGGAACGCTCTTCTGGAATCTGTCATAGGGGGAAACACCCTCCAGGGATTCAAGACAAAGTTAGACAAGTTCCTGCTGGTAGGGCTAGTCTCAGTTAGGGTGCTGGTCTTTGACCTAAGGGCCACCGCATGAGCTGACTGCTGGGCACGAAGGACTACTGGTCTGACCCAGCAGCGGCAATTCTTATGTTCTTATGTTTGTATCATCAAAATGTAGCTAAAAGAAAACCAATAAAGTCATTTGGTAGATACAATACTGATGTTTAAAGTCTTTTTCTTATATTAAAGAAGAATTCTAGGCGTTAAATGCTAATGGGTCCATTATATCCTATGGACGCGCCTTTAGTAAAAGACCACCTTAATTAGATAAGCCTTAAGAATAAGCAATAGGATATTTTATGGAAAATATCTCTATAGAAAGTTGGACTTGGAAGGAAGAACATTACACGGGACGGGGGAGATTGCCCTGAAACAGCTTATGTTGGCGAATCAGGGATTCGTGTCGGCAGAATTAACTCCCCGATACAAATGCAGATTACATTACATAAATTCTTATGTACCGCAGCTACCTTGTGGTTAAGACATAGTAACTATATTTACCAAACAAGTGGGTTTTCAACGATTTTCTAAAGACTAGGTAAGAGGTTGAGATTGATATATAAGTATCAACTTGTTTGTCCCACATGGCTGCCAAATATGCCAAAGTTTTACGAAGAAATCGTTCGTAAACAAATCTCTTTACAGAAGGAAAATCAAAAAGTCGTATCGTATGCAAGTGTTTTCTGGTAGCAAAACTGAAGCAATCTAAAAGATAGGTGGATCCATTCAAGGCCTTAAAACATATAACCAAATTTGAAAACTATTCTAGCCTCTATTGTCAACCAATAGTGTTTTGTTTTTAAGAAATATATCACATTTGAAAAGTCAGTAAATTTAAAGTGAAAAAAATCTCTACTTTGGAGAGGTGGTGAAATTAACTCCCATTGAGAGCGTCACCTCTGATGGTCCTAAGGAGCGAATGAAAGCGTTTCAAGCGAGATTTTCAATAAGCAGTGTTGTGGACTTTTTCTTATATTAGCCATTGTCTGAGGAAGGCACTTTTTTCAATGTCATAAAAATCAGCATTTTAAGTATGCACAATTTATTTTTATTAGGGCAGCATTTATATCAAGCTCCTTTAGTTTTAAGTTTATTTTATTTTTGGTGGACCAGCTTGATGCTTTCTTTCTACTTTGCAGTATTTGCATACTAACAGGGTTTATTTCTTTCTTGTCTTAATTTTTTTCCTTCAGAAAGCTTCTAGAAGGAGAAGAGTGCCGTATTGGTTTTGGACTAGGACCATCCCCATTTAGCGATGGACCCAAAGTCCCTTCTGCTTCAAAACACACAAAGGTTAAGCGTGAAGAGAAAACTAAGGTAGTGGAGAAGCCTGAAATGGAGACAATGATCTTGGAAGAGCAAACAGAGGAAACTCAGGTGACTGAAGAGGTGACGGAGGAAGAAGTAGCAGAAGAAGCTGAGGATGAAGAAGAAAAAGAAGCCAAGTCTCCAGAAGAGGAATCTAAGTCACCCGAGACAGAAGAAGCTAAGTCTCCAGAAGCGGAATCTAAGTCGCCCGCGACGGAAGAAGCTAAGTCTCCAGAAGCTAAGTCTCCAGAAGTGGAATCCAAGTCACCCGCGACAGAAGAAGCTAAGTCTCCAGAAGCGGAATCCAAGTCACCTGCGACAGAAGAAGCTAAGTCTCCAGAAGCGGAATCCAAGTCGCCCGAGACAGAAGAAGCTAAGTCTCCAGAAGCTAAATCTCCAGAAGTGGAATCCAAGTCACCTGAGACAGAAGAAGCTAAGTCTCCAGAAGTGGAATCTAAATCACCTGAGGCAGAGGAGGTCAAATCACCAGAGAAGGAGGAGGTCAAATCTCCTGAGGCAGAAGAGGTTGAGTCACCAAAGAAGGAAAAGGTCAAGTCGCCAGAAAAAGAGAAAGCCAAGTCTCCAGTACATGAAAAAGAAAAAGTTCCTAAAGAAGAACCAAGTAAACAGCCCGAGAAAGAAATAAAGGTACCTATAAAAGAAGAGAAAAAAACAGAGGCTAAGAAAGAAGAACCAAAAGAGGTTAAAGAAAAGGAGCCTCCAAAGAAAGCAGAGGAGAAAGTCCCAGCTAAACCAAAAGTAGAAGATAAAAAAGAGAGCAAGAAAGAAGAGCCACCAAAAAAAGAATCCCCTGCCAAGAAGGCTCAGGCTACAGAACCTGAAGCCAAAGTAGAAGAGAAAAAGGCAAAGGAGGACACTACCAAGAAGATAGAGGAAGAGAAACCTAAGGAATCGCCTAAAGTACAAATCAAGGCAGAAGGAAAGGAAGACAATAAAAAATCTGTAAAGCCTGAATCACCAGCTGAAGAAAAGAAGAGGGAGGAGAAGAAAGCTCCAAAGGAGGAAGTGAAAGCTCCAAAGGAAGATAAGAAAGTTGCTGCTCAGGAAGAACCAAAAAAGGAGAAAGTAGTAAAGGACAAAGAGCCAGCAAAATCCAAAGAGGAAAAGAAGGCAGATGAGAAAGTGACCAAGAAAGACCCTGAACCTGTAGCTCAGGATAAAGATTCTAAGACTAAGGAGCCAAGTAAACCAGCAGAAAAAAAGGAACCCGAGAAGCCAAAGGCTGACGTGAAAAAAACAAGTGATAAGAAAGAAGGACCCAAGGAAGTCATAGAAAAGGAGGTAGAGAAGAAAACAGCACCTAAAAAGGAAGAAGAGAAATCAAAAATAGAATCGAAATCCAAAGAGGAGGTCACAAAAAAGGAACCTGGCAAAGAGGCTAAGGAGAGCTCCAAAGCTGAGACGGAAAAGGACCCCCCCAAACCTAGCAAGGCCAAGACTGAGAAGGTAGAGAAATCTTCCAGCACAGACCATAAGGAAAGCAAGCCCCTGGAGAAAGCCGCAGAGGACAAGGCGAAGAAGAGTGAAAAATAAATCCAACAATGTGAATTTTTTTTTTTTTTTTTTAACAACGAAAGCTGAACGTTCGACGGACCACCAAAGAGAAAAGATTCTGAGCCTCTTTTCCTCAATGACAGACTTTGCTTAGATATGGTATTTGCCTTCTCTGTGCTGGAACTCGCATTAGCGGTATCTTGAAAGCAAGACTGCAAGTGGTCGTTCGTTATTATGGCAGCTTCATGTAGCTGAATGTGATTATGCGCAGAACGCCGTATTTAAATCCTTACACTTGAATATGAAACTGCCCTTTTCAGATAAGTGCATTTATTTACTGTCTGTGCAATGGATGGGCAAATGCAATAAAAAAAATGTACACTGTAAGAAACGCATTTCTGCTTAAAGATTATAGATAGAGAGCACTTAATGTGAGAATTAGAACTGCCTTTCGTTGGAAAACTGATGTTGCTGAATTTGCTTGTTGCCAGGCTATACAGAGCCATAGATGTCCCATAAGAGCAGGTTAGATCACCCGTCCCACACCACTCAGAAGCTAAAATGCACTCAAGCCTACTTTGCTTCTTAATATGTGCAATAAACAAAAATTAGATATAAATAAAATTGCTTAAAATCAGCCTCTCTGGTTTGTCTCCTCAGTATCTCTGTGAATAACATTGTGGAAAACTTTCTGCAGATGATGCCTTTGAGGAAGTGCGAGGGGGTGCAGACAAGTTCTCAGCCCGCCCGACTTTCTAAATTCTGAGCATTATTTTGCCACTGGAGCTGAAGAGCGTGTCATCTTATTTCGTTAAGTGGCAATTTGCAGATCGTTGATTGAACCACATCCACGTCGTTCTCGTCTTGGTTGGGTTGAGAACTTTTCAACACCCCCTTCAGAGCAACATTCCAGAGGTGAGACTGTGATGTCATAATGCCTCATTCCACCAATGCCCAAGAGCCAACCTCATTAGTGGTGTCCTATATTGGCTCACATAAGAATAGCCATACTGGTTCAAACCAATGGTCCATCTAGTCTAATATCCTGTCTCCAACCATGACAATCCAGGTTATAAGTACCTGACAGAAGCCCAGATAGTATGAGGGAGTGCTGAAAAGTTCTCAGCCCAACCAACCAACTTCTTAAATTCTGAGCATTATTTTTGCCACTGTAGCTGAAAAGAGCGTTATCTTATTTCATTACCGTGTCAATTTACAGAAACGAAATTAAATGTTTTGACTTTGTTTCAGATCATTGATGGAACCATATCCACATTGTTCTCGTCTTGGTTGGGTTGACAACTTTTCATCAGCCCCTTGTACCGTAGACACCAAGGGCTCCTTTTATCAAGGTGTGCTACGGGGTGAAGTAAAGGCTGCTTTGTTTACCTCATTGGAATGACTACGAGACAGCATTGTATGTTCCAAAAACAGACAATATTTGTTTATTGTTAGTATAAAAACTTACAGTAATACAGCAGCAAAGGCATAGCAGAAAAATATATTGTCAGTTCAGAATATGCAATGGAGAGAAGAACTTGCACCCATATGCTTAGCAGGGGGCTAGCAGTTCCTCATAGCATAAGTAAGTGAATCTCTCTGGCTTTACCTAAAATGCACATGTTTTTTTATACAGAGAAATTCTTCCTTTGTTCCAAAAAGTACATCCCCGAATTCTGGTCATGTGACCCCCCTATTGGTACAAAAAATGTATACCTAACTATTCCTCCTCTCAGTCCACGCTTCTCTCACTTCCCCCTCCCCGTGGGGGGGGGCTTGCAGTAGGGGGGGGGCCTTGCAGAAACAGAGAATTCTTGGTGAACTTTCTTCCTCCAGCGCTGAGATCTTTATCACCTTGCAGATGCTAATTAATGGTTTTACAATTCTGTGCATCTTCAGGATGGCGTCCTTGTATGCTGAAAGTTGGCAAAGGTGACCTTTCAACAATCCAGCTGCTTGGTTCCCATAACTCGGTTCAGAGACAGGGAGCAAATGTTTTGGTACCAAGTTCTCTCATCTCAATACACCCACATCATCCTGCAGGGATCCTTGCTCGTTATAAATGTTTTATGGCTTTCCAGGGCGCCTGGCATATGAAGTCATACAGCACTGATAACAGTTCAGCAGAACCTTGGAGAAATATCCTCCCAGCAGGGAATGGAGACAGGAACTTTGCAGCACAAAGGCCAGCTGGGTTAGCATTTCAAAGGATACATGTGTTCACAGACAGCAAGGTACAGGCTGGGCCTGGCTATGGGAAAATATAGGTCTGTAGTGTCCAGCATACACAAGTGAGGCCTGTATGTCCAGGTTATCCATCTCAGGGACTTAGCGCGTCGGACATTTCACCACGCGCTAACCCCCGCGGCAAGCCTAAAAACTAGCGCCTCGTCAATGGAGGCGTTAGCGACTAGCACGGCAGGCGGTTGAACACGCGGTATTCCGCACTTTAACAGCACCTTGATAAAAGGAGCCCTAAGAGAACTTATCTAAAAAAAAATACTAGAAGACTGGGTAACCAACCACCGGACAAATAAACTCTGGGGTGCAGAGATCGAAGAACATAAGATGTCATGCTGCTTGAGATCAAGATCCATTGACTCCAGCATCCTCTCTCTGAAAGTGCTCAAGTTGGATCACAAGCACCAGAGCACCTTGAATTCTGGTGATTAGTATTTCTATACCACTTATAACCCAAGTGGTTGACATTCAGATACTCAAGCATTTTCCCCTGTCTGTACCGGCGAGCTCACACTCTACCTAATGTACCTGGGACAATGGGGGGATTAAGTGACTTGCCCAGGGTCACAAGGAGCAGCGAGGGATTTGAACCCACAACCTCGGGGTGCCGAGGCTCTAACCACTGCGCCCACTAGAAATGGCTTCTCATTTCCACAGAATATACGATACACATGTGAGCCATGCAAAGTAAAACACGTGGGGAAAGCAGGCGGAGCCGTGTTGCCTGTGTGTATGTCCTTGACGGAAAGAAAAATCCAATGAAATCAAGTGTCTCAAAATTTCAAACCGTTAAAGGTCACTGTCAACAGATTTCAAATAAGGGATTTTACTGTTCAACTACAGGGCAACACTGTCTCACAGCAAAGGTCACATTTATTTGATATGCTGAAAATATATTAATTAGCAGTACAAATATGAACTATTAAGAAAGCTGCCTGGTTCAGTCAATAGGTTTCAGGGCATAAATTACTAATCTAATCTATTCTAAATCTTGGATTTATATACCATGTCGTCTCCCTAAAGGGAGCTTGACTCGGTTCACATAAAAATCAATGAGCAAGATAAAACATAGAGAAAGAGTAACTTAATGTATACCCTCATGCGACATCCTTTTTAAAAAAAATATATATTTATTTAAAAATTTTTCCAATAACAAGCAAGCATGATGAAATACTTGAATACAGATTCAGACATTAAAAATATCTAGAAAAAAGGAAATTAATTACAATTATTTAGCCCACAATCAGTAGAAGGTCAAGAAACAGAAATAGGAAAAAAAAAAAAAAGAGTATTACTAATGGGGATGATAAAGAAGCAGATATCCGGCAGCCAGTTCGCTTTACTCGGAGTAGCTGTAGGGCCAATTACGACTCCCCCATCTTCTTTTGGCATAATGAAATCTAACAATTGTTTGGGTTAAAAAAAAAAAAAGAAAGAAAATGTTTAGCATCAAAATTAATACAACATTTTGCTGGGAATTTCTGAAATTCTGTCCTTCAACATTCTATAGAGAAGATCGCTGATTTTCCTCAAAGCAATTTTCTAAACGCCGTTGAAATAATGTTTTCATAGATTTATGAAAAATCTGAAAGGAGAGAAGAGTTCTAACATAAGGAGGAATCCCCCAAATCGCCATAAAAGTATATGAAAAAGATCAAGTAACATTGCCACTAGATTTTATTCCTTTTAAAGATGAAACGGACAGTTTGAATTTCTTAAATCAGAAGATCATTGGGCATTCAGAGATAAGAGGTATTAAAGATGTAAAAAGTCCATGTATGATTTTAAAAACCATAGAAGCGCATTTAAACTGCATTCTAATAGAAACAGGAAGCCCATGAAGATGTTTCAAGAGGGGAGACACATGGTCAAATTTTCTCTTTCCAAATACTAGCTTTGCTGAAACCACTAAGAAATAACCAATCATGGATAGATTTGTGATATCTGTGTGTGTTGGGGTGGGTATAATGGAAAGAATATGCAGTATATCCTCGTATAAGCCTTCATTTACAAAGTCAATAGTGCCATTGGGAATTAATGGGCTTTTGTGCTAGTCTTATGCTATGATATATTAATCGGGTTATCTATTCCATCTTTACCTATTCAGTTCAAGTTCGGATTACATTACAAGAGGTTGGGTCAGTTAAGTGTGGCTGTAAAAAGGGGTGTGTGTGATTATTTTCATTACCTGTGTATTTGTGTGTTGGGGGTGGGGAGGAGGAGGTGCTCACAGTGTGGTCACCAGGAGTGAAATCTGATTTGAGAGCACCTGTGAGCAATTCTGGAGGCCGCAACTTTATCAAAAAGATATAAAAAGGATGGAGTCGGTCCAGAGGAAGGCTACTAAAATGGTGTGTGGTCTTCATCATAAGGCGTAAGGGGACAGACTTAAAGATCTCAATCTCTATACTTTGGGGGAAAGGCGGGAGAGGGGAGATATGATAGAGACGTTTGAGTCTCTTTTATTAGAAAGGGAGCTCTGGAATAAGAGGGCATAGGATGAAGTTAAGAGGCTCTGGAGTAGTCTAAGGAAATACAGTGGTACCTTGGTTTACAAGCATAATTCGTTCCAGAAGAATGCTCGTAAGCCAAAGCACTTGTATATCAAAGCAAAGTTCCCCATAGGCCATAATGCAAACTCAGAAGATTTGTTCTACAACCAAAGTTTGCTATTGTGGCCCAGGGGTGGGTGCCGCAGCCCCTTCATCAGGGTGGCTTCCTTCCCTCAGGGTCCCCGTGCGGCTGCCCTCCCACTTGGACCGATGCCTCTGCCGTCCGCCAGCGCCTCACGATTCATGCTGGCCCGAGGGAAGGAAGCCACCCCGCTGAAGGGGCTGCGGCACCCACAGGCAGGTACCCACCCCTAGGCCACCATAGCTGAGAACTCGTTTAGCGAGTCAACACTTGTTTTGCGAGGTTTGCGGGACTGTTTTGCACGTCTTGCAAAACACTCGCAAACTGAGGTTTGACTGTACTCTTTTATAGAAAGAGTGGTAGATGTGTGGAACAGTCTCCTGGAAGAGGTGGTGGAGACAGAATTCAAGGTGGTGGTGCCTGAATTCAAGAAAGCCTGGGATAGGCAGGTGGGATCTCTTGGAGAGAGAGAGATAATGGTTACTGTGGATGGGCAGCTCTATGACCTCACAATGCAGGTGTAAAGAGCCTTAGCCTATAGGAAGAAGAGATGCAAATGTTAAGAGCCTTAGCCAATAGGGAGAGGAGGAGATAGTGGATATTCTGAATGGGCCACTTGGCCTTTATCCGCCATCATGTTTCTCTGTTTGGATCCGGACCAGGAAAATAAGGAAAAGGAAAGCTGCAATTTGAAAGGTAGTTCCCTAGCTGCTATATCTCACAGCATCATCAATGTTATGTTTCAGAAATGGAAACTGCTTTTCCTGTAGAAATGCATAGAGCCTTTTTTTTTTTTTTTTGGGGGGGGGGGGTCAAGCATATTTCCCTGAAATGTATTTATTCAATTTTCTCTACTCTTTCCCTAGGGAGCTAAGAAAGGTTTCCATGAATTTATTCAGGTACTCGAGCATTTTGCCCTGTCTGTCCTGGTGGGCTCGCAATCTATCTAATGTACCTGGGGCAATGGGGGGGGGGGGGATTAAGTGACTTGCCCAGGGCCACAAGGAGCAGTATGGATTTGAACCCACAACCTCAGCTTGCTGAGGCTGTGAACCAAGTATAGGACAATCAAGCCATTGTGACATCACTGATGAGGTTGACTCTTATTGGTGGAATGAGGCATTATGACGTCACAATACCAGCTCTGGTATTTATTTATTCAATTTTCTCCCTCCCTATCTGTCCTGGTGGACTCACAATCTATCTAATGCACCTGGAGCAATGGGGGGATTAAGTGACTTGCCCAGGGCCACAAGGAGCAGCGTGGAGTTGAACCCACAACCTCAGGGTGCTGAGGCTGCAGCTTTAACCTCTGCACCACAGAGTCCCTGGTCCAAACTAGACAGACAGACACTCTCAATCCTTGGGGTGTAATTTCTTTCTAGCATTGGTTCGGTTGGAAATAACAAAACTGGATCATATTCACTAAAGTCAGCAGAACAATAAATTCAAGAAACCCTGAAAGCAGGGAGCTCTCTGCTGACATCCCTTTCTATCACATATCAGGTGATTCCTCAAGGGAAGGCTACATCATCCTTTTCAGCAGTTAATGGCAGTGTTTGGTACACATGTTCGCTTGGAAATCACTAATGTCACAACACAGAAATTACTGCATGATATCTTCACAGCCCCTGAGTCAGGTTTGCAGCATAAACCCAGTGTCAAGGTCATACTTCCAATTCTCAAAACTAGCAGCCTAGAACAGTGGCTCCCAACCCTGTCCTGGAGGACCACCAGGCCAATCGGGTTTTCAAGCTAGCCCTAATGAATATGCCTGAGAGAGATTTGCATATAATGGACGTGAAAAGCATGCAAATCTGCTCCATGCACATTCATTAGGGCTAACTTGAAAACCCGATTGGCCTGGTGGTCCTCCAGGACAGGATTGGGAACCACTGGCCTAGAGCACTGGGACAATAAGCCTTCAAGCATTTGCGAAAAAGTAGAAATCTGTCGAACAGAGTCAGGGAGGGCATTGCCCAATTGTGGACCCACCACACCAAAAATACAAGAACAATAAGATGCTTTAGTTACAGAACATACAGAAATAACGACCAATAGTTGTTTAGATTGAGACTTCATAGAGCAAAGAGGCCACTACCTTCACAAGATTTTGGTATAGGGCTTTATAAACTAATGTCAAGATCTTAAATCGAATCCTCCAAACCACAGGAAGCCAGTGAAGCTCAGCAAGCAATGGAGACACATGAGCAGTACGAGGAATACTACCAGTACCAATGACTCTAGCCGCAGCATTCTGTGCCACCTTCAATGTCTTCAATGATTTCTTAGGAAGCCCATATAAAAGAACATTGCAGTAACATAGAAACATAGAAATAGACGGCAGATAAGGGCCACGGCCCATCTAGTCTGCCCACCCCAATGACCTTCCCGACCTATCTCTGCGAATAGATCCCACATGTCTATCCCATTTGGCCTTAAAATCAGGCACGCTGCTGGCCTCAATGACCTGAAGTGGAAGACTATTCCAGCGATCAAGCACCCTTTCAGTGAAGAAGAACTTCCTAGTGTCACCGTGCAGTTTCCCGCCCCTGATTTTCCACGGATGCCCCCCTGTTGCCGAGGGACTTTTGAAAAAGAAGATATCTTCTTCCATCTCGATGTGGCCCGTGAGATACTTGAATGTCTCGATCATGTCTCCCCTCTCTCTACGTTCCTCGAGTGAGTAGAGCTGTAACTTCCCTAGCCGCTCCTCGTATGGGAGATCCTTGAGTCCCGAGACCATCCGGGTGGCCATTCTCTGGACCAATTCTAGTCTCAGCACATCCTTACGGTAATGCAGCCTCCAGAATTGCACACAGTACTCCAGGTGGGGCCTCACCATGGATCTATACAATGGCATAATGACTTCAGGCTTACGGCTGACGAAACTCCTGCGTATGCAACCTATGATTTGCCTTGCTTTGGAGGAAGCTTGCTCCACTTGATTGGCAGTCTTCATGTCTTCACTGATGATCACCCCTAAGTCTCGTTCTGCTTCAGTTCTTGTTAAGATCTCGCCATTAAGGGTGTAAGTCTTGCATGGATTTTGGCTGCCCAGGGGCATGACTTTGCATTTTTTGGCATTGAAACTGAGTTGCCAGGACCTAGACCAGCGCTCCAGTAGAAGTAGGTCGTGCATCATGTTGCCTGGCATTGAATTTTTGTCTGTTTTGCTTTTGCTCACTACATTGCTTAGTTTGGTGTCATCGGCGAATAATGTTATTTTACCTCGGAGCCCTTCTGCCAAGTCTCTTATATAGATGTTGAACAGAATCGGGCCCAGGATGGAGCCCTGCGGCACTCCACTTATCACCTCCGACATTTCAGAGGGGGTGCCGTTCACCACTACCCTCTGAAGCCTGCCTCCAAGCCAGTTCCCAATCCATTTGGTCAATGTGTCACCCAATCCTATAGAACTCATCTTGCTCAGCAACCTGCGGTGTGGTACGCTATCGAATGCTTTGCTGAAGTCCAGGTAAACGATGTCCAGGGACTCCCCAACATCCAGCTTCCTTGTCACCCAGTCAAAGAAGCTGATCAGGTTGGATTGGCAGGATCTCCCCTTAGTAAATCCATGTTGACGGGGATCTCGTAGATTCTCCTTGTTCATGATCGTATCTAATTGGCGTTTGATTAGTAGTGTAAATGTGGTAAACTTGACAAAAGTTAGATGGAGAAAGCAAATCGCGCAATTTCAGTATTAAACGGATTTTTTAAAACATTGTCTTCACCACTGGAGAGAGATGTCCTCGAAATTGTAAAGAGGAGTCCAACAGGACCCCCAAACTTTTAATCTCCTGCTGTATTGTGATCATTACATTACATTACATTACATTACGGATTTCTATTCCGCCTATACCTTGCAGTTCAAGGCGGATTACAAAAGATTTGACTGGACATTTCCATACACAAAACTAGGTGGGGCATCTACAATCCCAGATGGTGGAAGCCACAAAATTTTTGTTTTTAGAACATTCAAATGGAGACATTTCATAGACATTCAAATAAGATGTCAATAGCCGAAAACCGTGAACACTATCATCTGGAAACTCAAAATAAAATGGCACGTCGCCAGCATAAAATGTGATATTGTACTCCAAGATGCAAAAGCAATTTATCAATTGGAACCATAGACAAATTAAACAAAGTGGCTGAAATTATAAAATTGCAAAACCAATAAAAAAGAACCCCCTCTTTTATTAAGGCGTGAGCCGATTTAGTACACGCTAACGCGTCCATAGAATATAATGGATGCGTTAGCATGCGCTAATATTTAACACGCGCTATATCGGCTAAGCGTGTCTTAGTAAAAGGACCCCTAAATATGGAAGTTATTTATTTAAAATTCTTTAAGCTTTGTATGGGTAATTGTAACAATGGTGAAACTAAAGTAGATACAAGCTAATCAATGTGATTGATGTGCTCATTTTTTGGTGCATAAGAACATAAGAAATGCCTCTGCTGGGTCAGACCCGAGGTCCATCGTGCCCAGCAGTCCGCTCACGCAGTGGCCCAGCAGGTCCAGAACCTGTGCAGTAATCTTCTATCTATACCCCTCTATCCTCTTTTCCAGTAGGAATTTGTCTAATCCTTTCTTGAACCCCAGTACCGTACTCTGCCCAATCACGTCCTCTGGAAGCGCATTCCAAGTGTCCACCACACGTTGGGTAAAAAAGAACTTCCTAGTATTTGTTTTGAATCTGTCCCCTTTCAGCTTTTCCGAATGCCCTCTTGTTCTTTTATTATTCGAAAGTTTGAAGAATCTGTCCCTCTCTTCTCTCTCTATGCCCTTCATGATCTTGTAAGTCTCTATCATATCCCCTCTAAGTCTCCTCTTCTCCAGGGAAAAGAGTCCCAGTTTCTCCAATCTTTCTCTATCTATCTCTATTTCTGTCTCTCTCCCTTTCTCTCTCTCTCTATTTCTCTCCGTCTCCCTTTCTCTCTCTCTTTCTGTCCCTCTCTACTCTCTCTATGCCCTTCATGATCTTATAAGTCTCTATCATATCCCCTCTAAGTCTCCTCTTCTCCAGGGAAAAGAGACCCAGCTTCTCCAATCTCTCAGCATATGAAAGGTTTTCCATCCCTTTTATCAGACGTGTCGCTCTCCTCTGGACCCTCTTGACTAACGCCATATCCTTCTTAAGGTACGGCGACCAATATTGGACGCAGTACTCCAAATGCGGGCGCACCATTGCCCGATACAACGGCAGGATAACTTCTTTCGTTCTGGCTGTAATACCCTTTTTGATTATACCAAGCATTCTATTCGCTCTCTTAGCGGCCGCTGCACACTGTGCCGTCGGCTTCATTGTCATGTCCACCAATACCCCCAAGTCCCTTTCCTGGGTACTCTTATTCAATAATATCCCTCCCATTGTATAGTTGTACCTCGAGTTTCTGCTCCCCACATGTAATACCTTACATTTCTCAACGTTGAACTTCATCTGCCATCTCGTCGCCCAATCTTCTAGTTTGTTCAAGTCCCTTTGCAATTCTTCACATTCCTCTGTAGTCCGAGCTCCATTAAATAGTTTAGTGTCGTCCGCAAATTTTATTATCTCGCACTTCGTCCCTGTTTCTAGATCATTTATGAAGATATTAAATAGTAGCGGCCCGAGCACCGAGCCCTGCGGGACACCACTCGTGACCCTCCTCCAGTCGGAGTAGTGGCCCTTCACTCCTACCCTTTGTTTTCTACTAGAGAATGACACGGGGAAAAAATCTATCCCCGTCACCGGTCCACCATCCTCTGCACCGCCCCGTCACCGCTGTTCCCTTCACCGCCCCGTCACCGTCACCCCTTTCACCGCCCCGTCACCGCCCCTGCCATCCCATTCACCGCCCCGTCACCGTCCCCGCTGCATCCATATAAGCCTTAGTACTGTAATATTTAGCTTATTCCTTTCTTATAAATCAAAGTTCCTGCTGCTGAACTAGAGAAAGAGATGTTCAGCTGGCAGGGCTTTGTTTATAAATTTTTATCAACACAACTAATATACTATTTTATCCTAAAGCAAAAAACAAATAAATAAATATAATTTTTTTTTCTACCTTTGTTGTCTGGTTTCTGCTTTCCACATCTTCTCATTGAATTCCTTCCATCCACTGTGTGTCTTCTCTCTGCGTCTTCCATTTGCTGTTACTGTGCCTCTCCCTTAACCCCCCCCAATTGGTCTAGCACCCATCTTCTTCCCTCCGCTCCCGCATAGTCTGGCATCTGTCTTCTTCCCACTCTGTCTTCCACATTTCCCTTGGGGGTCTGTTCCTCTCCACCCTCCTTCAAGGTCTGTTCTATTCCTTTCCACCACCACCCTTCCCTCCCTCCTTTACCATCTGTTCCTTTCTACTACCCTTCAGCTCCTCTCGCGTGGCCTATCTACCTTCCTTCCTCTTATTTTCATGGCACGTTACAATGTAATTTGTGCAAGCCACTGGAGCCTGCAAGCTCGGTCCCTGTCCCATCCCCACAAACCATCTCGCTTCTGTGCTCCTATTTTCCCCATTTCTAATATCTCCCCTATGTATCTGCCATTGCCCTCCCCCTGTGTCCATATACCATCCCCATGGCATGTCCCCTTTATGTCTCTGTCCCTATGCCCCATGCATATAATTTCCCCTCTTTCTGTTACCTTCCTGTGTCCAGATTTCCCCTATCTTCCTCTTCCATACCAGTGTGTCTCTTCTTTTCAACCCCATCTAGCTTTTTTCCCTCTTTCTTCCCCCCCCCCCCCCTGCTTCTAGCATCTGGCTCACCTGCCAGTCCTTCCCTTTCTTTCCTGCTGTGGGTTTTTCTTTCCGACTTCATCCCCTTGGCCCAGAATCCTTTTCCCTTTCACTCCCTCCTTCCAATTTGAGCCGGGAACACTAGCGATCGCACGGTCCCCGCAGCCACTACCTGCCTGCCCAATCGATCCTAGTGTTTAGCCAGCTCTCTCCCTTCTCCTCACCTTAGTTTATAAGTTTTCTTTTTCGGCGACCTGCACGCTTTCCCAAAGAGCCGCGCACGCGCGGCTGCTCAGTGTTCAATCTTCTGCTCTGCTGCAACTTCCTGTTTCCGGTTGCGTCAGAGCAGAAGATATGAAACTGAGCAGCAGCGGGTGCGCGGCTCTCTGATACCGTGCGGGTCGCCGAAAAAGAAAATCTACAAACTAAGGTGAGGAGAAGGGAGAGAGCTGGCTAAACACTAGAATCGATTGGGCAGGCGGATGTGAGCTGCGGGGACCGCGCGATCCTTCATGCCTCACTGCGGGGACAAGACCATTCACCGCCCCGCGGGCGGTGAATGGCCTTGTCCCCATCGCCGCAGCGACTGCTAGTTTTCTTCCCCGTTTTCGGCGGGTGACCCGCGGCTAAAATGCGGTGGCCGCGGGTAAACCGCCACCGTGTCATTCTCTATTTTCTACCCTCCAACCAGTTTCTGATCCATCTATGTACGTCTCCTTCCACCCCATGGTTCTTCAGTTTCCGGAGTAAACGTTCATGGGGCACCTTGTCAAAGGCTTTTTGGAAATCTAGATATATGATGTCAATGGGGTCTCCTTTGTCCATCTGTTTGTTAATCCCTTCGAAGAAGTGCAATAAGTTTGTTTGGCACGATCGTCCCTTGCAGAAACCATGCTGGCTGACTATCAGAAGTTCGTGCTTTTCAAAATGTTGATCAATGCTTTCTTTTATCAGTGCTTCTGCCATTTTCCCAGGAACTGAAGTCAGGCTCACTGGCCTGTAGTTTCCCGGATCACCTCTTGATCCCTTTTTAAAGATGGGCGTAACGTTGGCTATCTTCCAATCCTCTGGGATCTCGCCTGTTTTCAGGGATAAGTTGCAAATTTGCTGCGGTAGTTCTGCTATCTCCTCCTTTAATTCCTTCAGAACCCTTGGATGTATGTCATCCGGACCCGGGGATTTGTCAGTTTTCAGTTTTTCTATCTACCTGCGAACGTCCTCAATGCTCACTTCTATGAATGTTAATTTTTCTGCTTGACTTCCGTTGAAGAATTGCTCAGGTTCCGGCATGTTGGTCGTGTTTTCGTTAGTAAATACAGACGAGAAGAACATGTTAAGCCTTTCTGCCACTACCTTCTCCTCCTTCACCATTCCCTTCCTGTCTCCGTCGTCTAGCGGTCCCACTTCCTCTCTAGCTGGCTGCTTCCCTTTAACATATCTGAAGAACGGTTTGAAATTTCTTGCTTCCCTGGCTAGCCTTTCTTCATACTCTCTTTTAGCTTTCCGAACCTCACGGTGACATTCTTTTTGATACTTCTTGTGCTCTTTCCAGTTCCCCTCAGATTTGACCTTTTTCCATTTCTTGAATGAATTTTTCTTATTGCCTATCGCTTCCTTCACTATTTTGGTTATCCACGCCGGGTCTTTTGTTCGATTCTTTTTGCACCCCTTCCTGAATCTGGGGTTATACAGATTTTGCACCTCGTTCACCATGTCCCTGAAGAAGGACCAGGCATGATTTACCGTTAGCCATGTTTTGGAAGTGTTCCTAAGTTTCTTCCTTACCACTTCCCTCATTGCTTCGTAGTTTCCTTTCTTGAAGTTAAAGGTTGTCGCTATGGATCTCTTGCCTTTTGATACTCCTACCTCAACCTTGAACTTGATCATATTATGATCGCTGTTTCCCAACGTCCCCACTACTTCAACGTCCTTTGCAGGTCCTCTTAACCCATTTAGGATTAGATCCAGAGTGGCATTTCCTCTCGTCGGTTCTCTAACAAGCTGCTCCATGAAGCAATCTTGTGTGGCTTCCAGGAATTTTGTCTCCCTAGCGCATTTCGAGCTTCCAAGCCTCCAGTCTATCCCGGGGTATTTGAAGTCTCCCATAATAACCATGTTGCCACTTTTGCATTCTCGCTTCATCTCGGCTTCCATTTCCTCATCGATAATTAAAAATGTGGCTCGATAGTCAATAAGCAAACCTGCATTTCATCATCTACCATCTGTATCATTCTTTTTTTTTCCCCCCCCAATTTAATTTGTCAGAGCTGAAAATCCAAGTCAGGAAAGATAGGAAGATCCACATGGTAACAGAGCCTTGATTGTTTTGTTGCTCAAGTTAGGATAACTACTGTATAAAAACCACAGAAACATAGTAAATGACGGCAGATAAAGATCCGAACGGTCCATCCAGTCTGCCCATTAGTTATACCCATTAAAAATAGATGATTAAATTAACTTGTCTCTTCTTTGATATTTCTGGGTCATAGACTATAAGGTCCACCTGGTATTGTCCTAGGTTCCAAATGCTGAAGATGCCATCCAACCTCACTCCAGCCTATCCAACCATCCTGTTTGCAGGATATCTACCATAAAGTCTGGCCAATCCAAGTTAGTGGAGTTTCCATTGATGCCCTCCCCAGCCCATTCTACATCTAATCACCATATATGTCCAGTACTGGCCTTAGTTCTTTAATTTACATCCTTTGTTTTCTAATTAGAGATCCTCTGTGTTTATCCCACGCTTTTTTGAATTCCACCACTTCCCTTGGGAGGGCATTCCAGGCATCTACCACTCCTAACATTGCTCCTGAGTCTTCCTCCCCGCAACCTCAAATTATGCCCTCTAGTTTTACCATTTTCTCTTCTCTAGAAAAGATTTGGTTCTATATTAATACCTTTCAAGTATTTAAACGTCTGTATCATGTCTCCCCTGTTCCTCCTCTCCTCCAGAGTATTCCAGTCTCTTCTCATACTTCTTTTGGTTCAAACCCCTTGCCATTTTCGTCACTTCACCAATGACCTATATAAGGGCATCAGCACCTCCCTTCTGCTGGTTATTCCTCTTTCTATACAGCCTAGCATCCTTCTGGCTACAGCCACTGCCTTATCACACTGTTTAGATGCCTTAGATCCTCAGAGACAATCACCCCAAGGTCCCTCTCTCCATCAGTGCTTATCAAAACAAAAATAAAATTTCATACTGTTAAAATTCCACTCTTGGCCTTTAAAGTTCACAAATCTGGCAAGTCAGCATATCTTGCTCATTGTTTAATCCGTATATTCTAACAAGATCTCTTAGGATCAATAAATCAAAACCAACTTCATATTGTGTCATATGAAATTATTATTCATGAACATGTCTGACAATGTTTTCAGTACAAGGTCCTTCCCTATGGAATTTGCTTCTTCTATTAGACTTCAACTAGTGTTTTAGCCCGTTACATTAACGGGTGCTAGTAAAGCCTCCTTCCCTCACATGTCCTCTATTTTCAGCCCTAGCTCTAAACCCATTTTTACCTCCTCCCCCCGCCCTCTTCTCCCATCTGTTCCCTTTCAGCCTGAGCCCCCTTTTCTCACCAGCAGCATTTCCCTCCCCGCTCCACTTCCCTGTCCAGCAGCACCTCTTCCCTGCTCCCCCTGTCCCTCTTCCGTGCTCTGCCCAAAAACAGAAATGTGCAGCCACCCCTGGATAAGACGATTAAAATACCTTTTGTAAAATGACTTCCACATTGCTGCAAATATTCAGATGCCTGAGCTCTTGAGAGGACGGAGCATGGCTTACTTGTGGTTTCTTCCCCCTCCCCCGTTGCCAAGTCGCTGCTAATATTCAGATACCATCTCTCTGTCTTGCAGCGGGCTTGCCGGCTTCAGCCAGACAAAGTTCATTTTTTTGTTCAAAGCCGACACTGCTTCTCCTCTCTCGATCCCCGTCAGAGTCGGAAGTCTTCTCCGACACTGGTGAGGTTCGATAGAAGAGCCGCAGTGGCGGCTTTGAACTAAAAAATGAACTTTGTCTGGCCGGAGTCGGCAAACCCGCTGCGAGACAGACAGATGTGTGGTAAGCGCGCAGGCGCACTCTGCCGGCCACGGAACTACAAATCAGGCAATACGGCGGTAAGCGTGCATATGCGCGCTTAGCGTTTTATTATAGTAGATTATTTTTAGACAGATTTGAAGGCTTTTCTCTGTCGTCACGGAGGCACCTCCACTTGTTTCACCAACATCTGAGCAGATTTTTCTTGCTTCATCTAGAAAAACTGATTTCACCCAATGCTCCTTGTCAGGTGACAGCCAGCGCAACTTTAAATCAGGATGTCAGACTGCTGCAGCAAAAACCTTAGTTATTAGAATACTCAACAAGATTACATTACATTAGGGATTTCTATTCCGCCATTACCTTGCGGTTCAAGGCGGATTACAAAAGGTTAATTTAAAAACAGAGTTACAATGATTAGCTAGAGAGGTAGGTTGTAGATCTTATAGACATTTAGCGGGTTGTTGAGGGTGAGGTGGTTTGTAGTAGAGTTGATAGGTGGTCAAAGTGGAGGTTCTTTTGTTATTAATTAGTGCAGTAATGGGTAGATCGAGCGTCAGTTTTAGTGTTACTAAGAGGTCGTGATGTTATTGCTGCTTCAGGAATTTCTTGAAAAGTGTGGTCTTTATTTCCTTTCTGAATGTCCTATAGTCTGGGGTGGTCATCAGAAGGTTGGAGATCTGGTTGTCCAGTCTTGCGGCTTGAGTGGCTAGTAGGCCGTCGTGTAGTCTTGTTCTTTTTACTTCCTTGATTGGGGGGGGGGTATGAATGGGGAGTGCGTTTTTCTGTGTCTGGTAGTGGGTGCTTGGATGAGGCGATTGTTCAAGTATGATGGGCTGTCTCCGTGTAGGGTTTTAAATAATATGCAGTAGAATTTGAATTGGATTCTTTCTTGGATTGGATTGGTTCAAACCCCTTGCCATTTTCGTCACTTCACCAATGACCTATATAAGGGCATCAACACCTCCCTTCTGCTGGTTATTCCTCTTTCTATACAGCCTAGCATCCTTCTGGCTACAGACACTGCCAGATGAGGGAAGCATCTTTCAACCCAGTATTCGGTTTCACTTTCTGAAAATACTAAATACTTGGGGATAAGTATTCAAAGTACAAGTCCCAAAGCAGGATAGTATGTCAAATAAAAGCAAAAAATAAGCAAACAAATCTAGGGCCTAGCACCTTCCTACCTGCAAACACACTTCGCTCTACACAACCCCACACGAACAACCAGAAACAAAAAATATCTTTGCCTATCCTAAAATCACTGGCTGCAAATACAAATCCTTCCTTGATAGAACCTTCATGTTCCAAGCTAACAGACAACAATCCTGGCTGGGAAACTACATAAATAAAGCCAGACAGACCTACAACGCATTCCAAAAATCAATCAAAACCACTCTGTTTGATAAATTCATCACCTAAACAGACCAATCTGCTCTCACTACGCTTTTTTCCCCCTACAAACCCGAAGCAATCTTCAGGCAATCCCTACCCCTCTCAACCCCTCTTACATTCCCTTCCCTACAACCTTTTTCTTCTGTAACTTTCCCCTCATGCATTTGTAATTCGCTGAATGCCCAGCCTTCTTTCGATGTGAACCGCCTAGAAGTCGACTGACTATGGCGGTATAGAAAAATAAAGTTATTATTATTATTAAAATACTTCCCAACACTGGTGCTTGAGTACTGTTGTGCAGTTCTGGACACCCCATTTCAAAAAGGAACTATAAAACCTGTAGAGAAAGTTGACAAAAATGATAAAGGATAATTTTATTGTCCTTGTATTCAGGCATTTTGGTTATCAATCTGGGATCAAGTTAATCTTTTAATGGAAAATCATGTGGCATTGTCATATGATACGGTTCTATTTGGAATGTGTATGAGATCTAAAAGCCAAATATCTGCAGCAAATAATAAGCTTCTGATGATCCTTACAGGTGTGGGGATACAACAAATAACACTTAATTGGAAGAATTGTTCTAGACTAAATTACAGCTTCTGGTGGAACTCAGTGTGTCATCTGTACAAAATGGAAAGGTTAATTGCAGTACAAAATGGTTATTTTAATAGATTTCAGGATGTATGGGGGCCAATAATAAAATATTATAATGATTAATGTTAATTTATTATTCTTTTTCCTTATGTGATAATTGAAGGAAGGGAGGGGTGGGGGAATTAGGGAGAATTGCATATATAGGGTATATTGCATATTTTTAAATGATTAATATACATATGAATTTTATTATTTGTGTATGGTTATGGGAGGGGGGTGGGATATAAAGCTTTTAGATACACATTGTGATGGAATTTTCAAGTGATAATGTATTATGATAGTTTGTATTTAATGTACACTTGATGTATGTATTAAAATGAATAAAGATTTTGGAAAAAAAAAATGATAAAGGATAAAGCCATTTCAAGTTTAAGTTTGTACAAAAGAAAAGAAAACATCTACTCTCTCTCCCACGATTTGATGTCAAATTCTGAACAAGTGACTTTGTTACCAGTGGGTGTCTCTTGGGTACATAGATGAAAGCACGCAAGACAATCGTGCGAGGACAAAGGAGCTCAGACAAATGCGCGCCGGATGTCAGCGCGCCGGATTAAAAATTAAATTTAAAGTGTTGGTGCTGTTGTTGGGGGGTTCGTGGGGGGGTCGGAATCCCATTACAGAGGAAAGTGTAATTTTTCCCTGTTTTAGGGAAAAATTAGTTTCCTCTCCAAGTGTGGGGGGTTCCCCCCCACCCCACCCCCAACAGCAGCGCTAACACTTCTAAGTAAACTGGCGGGATTCCCCCCCACACCCTCCCCCCATCGGAGCACTTTAAATTTAACTTTTAATCCGGCATGCTGATGTCCTGCGTGCTTTTGTCTGAACTCCTTTGTCCGCGTGCAATTGGCTGACACGCTTTAGTTCTGTCACTGTCCCTTGAGGACTTAGGGGTGGGGAAAAGATAGGGTCTGTACGAAGGAGGATTTCTGTGTGGGATTGTATTTTGTATATGGCGGTACTCGAGAGAGTCCAAAGGAGAGCAACGAAACTGGTAAGAGGGCTGGAAAACTGCCCATACGCCGAGAGGTTGGATAGGCTGAGGCTCTTCTCTCTGGAAAAAAGGAGGCTCAGGGGAGATATGATAGAGACCTTCAAGATCATGAGGGGCATAGAGAGGGTGGATAGGGACAGATTCTTCAGGCTGAAGGGGACAACAGGTACGAGGGGGCATTCGGAGAAACTGAAGGGAGATAGGTTCAAAACAAATGCAAGGAAGTTTTTCTTCACCCAAAGGGTCGTGGACACTTGGAATGCGCTACCGGAGGACGTGATTGGGCAGAGTACGGTACAGGGATTCAAACAGAGACTGGACGGATTCCTGAGGGATAAAGGGATCATGGGATACTGAGAAAGCTAACCAGAAAATAAGTATAGAAACCCGACCAGGTCGTGAATGTGCAAGACCGGAGGGCTAGGACTTTGATGGGAAGATAGGACTCAATGGGAAACCAAGGTGGCATGGGGGCCCCTTCTGGTGATTTGGACAGGTCGTGACCTGTTTGGGCCGCCGCGGGAGCGGACTGCTGGGCAGGATGGACCTATGGTCTGACCCGGCGGAGGCACTGCTTATGTTCTTATGTATAGCTGCCCCGATCTTAAGAACTCAGGCCGGGGCTTTATTTCGAAATGTCCTATTTCATTGTTCATTACTGTTTGTTTTCTCTGTTATTGATTTTGGAAGTATTGTGATGAAAATGTTTGCTCTGCTTTGTATCTTTGTTGAATTTTGAATAAAAAAAGTTTTACATAAAAAAATTAAAAGAAAAAAATATGAAGAATTAAATAAGAGAGGGATATACACTTCTCCCTCCGAATCCACGGTTTCAGTACACACGGATTTGGTTATTTGTGATTCTTTTTTTGGAAAAGAAACGCTACATCCTGGACCTTCCACGGACCTTACCTGGTGGTCTAGTGGCGATGCGGAGCAGGATCGATCATCGTTACGCTCCTGCCTCGTGCAGAGCCATTATCAAAATGGTTGCCGTGAGTTCCCGTTGTAGTCTGTGGAAGGTCCAGGACACAGGAGGGATGCGGGGGGAGGGGGGGTGTCAGAATCGGCCCTAAAAATTATCCACATTTTTTTTCAATATTCGCGGGCTGGCTCTGCCCCTAACCCCCACGAATATGGAGGGAGGAGTGCACACATAACGATAATAATAAACATAGGATGGTACGACCTCACCTGTACTGCGTTCAATTCTGGTCTCCGTATCTCAAGAAAGATATAGTAGCGCTAGAAAAGGTTCAAAGAAGAGCGACCAAGATGACAAAGGGAATGGAACTCCTCTCGTATGAGGAAAGACTAAAAATGTTAGGGCTCTTCAGCTTGGAAAAGAGACGGCTGAGAGGAGATATGATTAAAGTCTACAAAATCCTGAGTGGACTAGAACGGGTACAAGTGGATCGATTTTTCACTCCGTCAAAAATGACAAAGACTAGGGGACATTCGAAGATACAGGGAAATACTTTTAAAACCAATAAGAGGAAATATTTTTTCAGTCAGAAAATAGTTAAAGCTCTGGAACACATTGCCAATGGTTGTGGTAAGAACAGATAACGTAGCTGGTTTTAAGAAAGGTTTGGACAAGTTCCTGGAGGAAAAGTTATTGAGAAAGACATGGGGGAAGCCATTGCTTGCCCTGGATCGGTAGCATGGCATGCTGCTACTCTTTGGGTTCTGGCAAGGCCACTGTGAGAACGGGCTACTAGACTTGATGGACCATGTTCTTATGTCCAGACTCCGTCCCTTCTGCCTTGCCACACCATATGCTTGGAACAAGCTGCCCGAATCCCTACATCGGGCTCCGTCTCTGGCAGTGTTCAAGGCCCAGTTAAAAGTCCACCTCTTTGATACTGCTTTCGACTCCTAACTCCTCTCACCTTGGGTTCTGCATCCCCAACCCTACATGTCACGTCTGTCTGTCCAAGTTAGATTATAAGCTTTTCTGGGCAAGAACTGTCTATTAAATGTCAAATTGTACAGTGCTGCATATGCTTTCCAGCGCTATGTAAGTGATAAGTAGTACCGTACTTCCCCAAAATTCACGGGGGTTCCGCTCCAGAAGCACCTGCAAATTTTGAAAAACTGCACATGCGGTTTAAAAGCGGACCGGAGGCAGGAGAGGGCTGCAGGGGCGGCGGTGGGTGCTGAAAATCAGGGGCGGGATCGTTCTTAGTGTTTTCTGACCGCTTCTTCCGGGAACTAAAGTCAGGCTAACCCAATCAGGGGCTGCTTTGACACGTTATCTGGCGCGTCAAAAGCAGCTCCCGATTGGTGCAGCCTGACTTTAGTCCCCAGACGAGGCGGTCAGAAAATGCCGCGAAAGGCCGAGTCCGCGATTCACGAATCGCAAATTCACGGAGGTACACTGTAGTCGTAGCAGTAATGGGCGTTTGCCACATTTCATAACTGTCTCTGTACTCAGTCAGAAGGCCGACAGCTATGCCATGAATGAGCAATTCATACCCTCTGCTAGCAAGGGACAAAAAGCACTTTGGTCAGATACACAAGTATTTTTTCCATAAGGTTAATCATACTAAGCAGTAATGCACGACTATTAATCAACGTGAAAGATAAAGACTGATCCTATCTATCGGTTTGCTTTTCTCCTCCCTGGGAGTGATGGTGCAGCTCTCTAGCACTGCAGATGATTTTTTTTTTAAGGAGCAAAGGCTCCTGCCAGCAATGCAGATTGCTTTAGAGTGGAATTGCTGCTCCGAGGTACAATATAACCTTTCCGCATTGCATACCACTCCTCCTATTTCTGCTGTGTAGGATCTCCCCCCCCCCCCTCCCCCCTCAGCTGCTGCAATGCCATACCAAACCAGCCTGTTTTGCAGGTCAATGCAGCTGTACACAGAGGCAGCCCAAGAAATGCAAAGCCTTCGGTCAGAACGATTCCAAGTCATTCTTACTGGCTGCCGTTTCATTTTGGAGCTGAAACAAGTTATGAAACCGATATACATTACTCTTGTTTAGCTGCTCTCACTGGTGCAGAAATTAGTAAATCGGGGTGCTGCTGAGCTGTTAATCATCAGAGACTGAGAGGGGACATGATCGAAACGTTCAAGATAATGAAGGGAATAGACTTAGTAGATAAAGACAGGTTGTTCACCCTCTCCAAGGTAGGGAGAACGAGAGGGCACTCTCTAAAGTTAAAAAGGGATAGATTCCATACAAACGTAAGGAGAGTGGTGGAAAACTGGAACGCTCTTCCAGAGTCTGTTATAGGGGAAAACACCCTCCAGGGATTCTAGACAAAGTTGGACAAGTTCCTGCTAAACCGGAACTTACGCAGGTGAGGCTGGACTCATTTAGAGCACTGGTCTTTGACCTGGGGGCCGCCACGTGAGTGGACTGCTGGGCACAATGGACCACCGGTCTGACCCAGCAGCAGCAATTCTTATGTTCCTATGATACACACACTTCAAACCGTTTGAAGTGCCACATTTTGGATTTGTAGGTACTTGGAGGGCTGCAGAAAAAAATGTCTTATTAAATAAATTACAATTTTGCATGAGGTAAAACTCTTTATAGTTCATAAATCTACCCCCCCCCCCCACCCAAGGCCTGCATGTTCCCACCTTCTTTGCAGCGTCTTCCAGCTTCCCCCCTGGCCTCCCGGACTTAATTTCAGCTAATTACCGCAGCCTGCAGAGAGGATCACCCGTGCTGTAGCATTCCTTGCAGGCTGCCATCGGCCTCTGCAGCACATTCCCTTTGCCGCGGTCCCACCCCTCCTCTGACGTCAAGGGCAGGATCGCGGCAGAGGGAACGTGCTACTGCGGACGACGGCAGCCTGCAAGGATCGCTACAACACCGGCAATCCTCTCTGCAGGCTGCGGTAATTATCTGAAGAGCTGAGGCCAGAGGGGAAGCCGGAGCAAAGAGCGGGCAGCACTAGTACAGACAGTACTAGTACAGACCGTGGGCTGCAAAAATAGTACCTGGCGCACAGCATGTGACTCCTGGCCTGCGAGTTTGAGACCATTGCCATACACATATGCTTCAAGGTTCTATCAGTGGTGCATCAGAATTTGTAAGGTTTTATTCCTCTGAATTTTCAAACTCTATGGAAGGTATACTAACCGAGATGCTTAGGGTCTGAAGGCACAGCGAGATAAATTTCGAGGAAGGAGAATACTGTCGGGTATGAAAATTCAAGAATAGCACTGATGCCCCCGTGGCAGCAGTAAAATAATGGAATTTCCTCCCTGGCATCCTGAGGACCTGTTCAGATCGATTACAGTTTAAGCGAATGCTAAAAACTCAATTGTATGTAGATGCCTTCCTCTGATGCTATGTGGAAGGGAGATGTTTAAAGAGCTCTTGATTCTTTAACGATTGATGATATGTACTCCTACCGCAGTTCTCTGCTATTTCTAGTGGGTTAAATACGTGTACCAAAGTATTGTTATATGTTGCTCTTTGAATCATTGTGAATGTTTAATGCTGTAAACCGCTTAATTATAGGCGGTTAAGAAATTTTAGTGACTCCTGCTGGTACAGACCAGTCATTTACATTACATTACATTACATTAGGGATTTCTATTCCGCCATTACCTTGCGGTTCAAGGCGGATTACAAAAGGTTAATTTAGAAATACAGAGTTACATTGATTGTAGATTTTATAAACATAAACGGGTTGTTGAGGGTGAGGTGGTTTGTAAGAGAATTAATAGTTGGTCATAGTGGAGGTTCTTTTGTTGTTGTTAGAGCAGTAATGGGTAGATCAGATGTCGGTTTTAGAGTTACTAAGAGGTCGTGATGTTATTGCTGTTTCAGGAATTTCTTGAAAAGTGTGGTTTTTATTTCTTTTCTGAACGTCCTATAGTCTGGAGTGGTCATCAGAAGGTTGGAGATCTGGTTATCCAGCCTTGCGGCTTGGGTGGCTAGGAGGCCGTCGTGTAGTTTTTTTCTTTTTACTTCTTTGATTGGGGGGGGTATGAATGGGGAGTGTGTTTTTCTGTGTCTGGTAGTGGGTGCTTGGATGAGGCGATTGTTCAGGTATGATGGGCTGTCTCCGTGTAGGGTTTTAAATAGTATGCAGTAGAATTTGAATTGGATTCTTTCTTGGATTGGAAGCCAATGTGAGTTGATGAAGGCTTCAGTGATGTGGTCGTGTTTTCTCAATGAATAGATGAGTCTCAAAGCTGTATTTTGGATTGTTTGGAGTTGTTTAATCGTGGTTACAGGGCAGGGAAGGAAGAGGATGTTGCAGTAGTCCAATATACCTAGTATTAGTGATTGTACTATAAGTTGGAATTGTGTTCTTTCAAAGAATTTTCGGACTTGTCTCAGATTTCTCATGACAGCGAATGATTTCTGAATTGTTTTGTTTATTTGCGGTTGCATAGTGCAGCATCTGTCTATGGTCATGCCAAGTAGTTTAATGGTGGTTTGGACTGGGTATTTGATTGCGTTTATTTCTAAATTGGTTGTGGTTTGGACCTTGTCATTTTCGAGAAGGATGAATTTGGTTTTGTCTTGGTTGAGTTTAAGTTTGTGTTTTTCCATCCAGGTTGTGACTGTTTCAAGTGTTTGGTGAAGTTTGTCTGTCATGGTCGGTTTAGAGTGGTCAAATGGGATGAGGATGGTGATGTCATCAGCATAACTATAGGTGGTTATGCCCAAATTGTCCAGATGCGTTCCTAGGGAAGCGGTGTAGAGATTGAAGAGGGTAGGGGATAGTGGAGATCCTTGTGGTACGCCGCAGGGGTTTGACCAGGATTCTGACTTTTCTTTGTTTGATTTTACACTGTAAGTTCTGAGTTTTAGGAATCCTTCAAACCATGAGTATACTTTATCTGAGATGCCTATTGCGTCTAAGATCTGTAGAAGGATGTTGTGATCCACTAAGTCGAATGCTGCAGTAAGGTCCAGTTGTATGAGAAGCATTTTTTTCCCTGTACTAAGGTGTTGTCTGACGGTATCCATAAGGGAGCCTAGTAGTGTCTCTGTACTGAAGTTTGTTCTGAAGCCAGATTGCGTGGGGTGGAGTAGGTTGTGGTCATCTATGTAATTGGAGAGGAGTTTGGCTACTAGGCCTTCTATAATTTTGACATATAGCGGAATTGAGGCTATAGGTCTAAAGTTGGATGGGTGGTTTTGTGGTGCTTTTGGGTCTTTTTGGATTGGGGTGATGATGATTTCGCTGAGGTCAGCAGGGAATGTGCCTTCTGTGAGCGTGAATTGAATCCATTGTAGAATTATGGTGCGGAATTTTACACTAGAGGTGGTAAGGAGATATGAGGGGCAATGGTTGAGGTCACAGGAGGCATGGCTGTATTTTTTGTAGAATTTGTTGAATTCTGACCATTGTATGTTGGGGAATTGAGTCCAAATTCTGTCTGCTGCGGTTGCCTCTTTTCCTGTAGAGTGGATTGTGATTGCGTTTTGATGGGATGGGTTGAGGATGAGAGTGGCTCTGGTGTTGGTAATTTTGTTCTTGAAGTGTTCTGCTAAGAGGGTGGGTGATGGTGGAGGGGTGTTCGTGGTGGTAGTATATGGTTTGGTGTCTGTTAATTCTTTCAGGATTTGGAATATTTTTTTGGAGTCTTGGATTTCCGTGCCTATGAGATTAGTGTAGTGGTTTTTCCTCTTTTCCCTTAGTAGATTTTTGTATTGTTTGTTGATTTTTTTCCAGTCGGTTTTTGTTTGATCTTGGTTCTTTTTCCTCCATTTTCTTTCTAATCTTCTACATTGTCTTTTGAGTTGGAGTAGTTCATTATCGAACCATTGGTCTGATTTCCTGCTGGTTCTGGTTTTGGTTTGTAGGGGGGCCAGATCATCAAGGATGTTAGTGGATATCTTTTTCCAGTGGGAGATGAAGTTTTTTTTAATCCATGTAAGCAATTAAGACTATTCTAAAAAGCATGTTTGATGCTTGTATCATCCTCATGGCACTAACCCTTCTTAAATGCATTGGTCATTCTCATGCAGACTGATTTTCTGTCAAGTCAGCTGGCATTCTTCCAGACAGAAAACAAATGCCTATTTCATGGCTGCTGCAGTGCAGGGCTTCCTTCATTGCTATTTTTATCTCCAGCACATGGCCTGAAAGAAGACTGAAACAGCCGAAAAGAAAGTCTATAAACCAAAATAAAAACAATGTGAAACAAGCCAGAGGAGAAGGGCAGAGACAGGTCAAGGACACAGATCGGTAGCATGGAATGTTGCTACTCTTTGGGTTTTGGCCAGGTACTAGTGACCCGGATTGGCCACTGAGAGAACGGGCTACTGGGCTGACCCAGTATGGCTATTCTTATGTTCTTACATGTGCCAAGTATAGGGCAATCAGCCATTGTGACATCACTGATGAGGTTGGCTCTGAGGCACTGTGGAATGAGGCATTATGACATCACAATCTCAGCTCTGGAATGTTGCTCTCATTGGGGTTCCGGAATCCCGCTATTCTTTGAGATGCTGGAATGTTGCTACTCTTTGGGATTCCGGAATCTTGCTATTCTTTGGAGTTCTATATGGAATATTGCTACTCTTTGGGATTCCGGAATCTTGCTATTCTTTGGAGTTCTATATGGAATGTTACTACTCTTTGGGTTTTGGCCAGGTACTAGTGACCCAGATTGGCCACTGAGAGAACGGGCTACTGGGCTTGATGGACCATTGGGCTGACCCACATCTTCCTGGAGAAAGGGGAATATCATCGAGATCGAAGCCGATCTCGGGTCTTCGCTCCTCTGAGTGCGCCAAGTCTGGAAATACTTCCAAGCTTTTGCGTACGCTGTAACAATGGACTTTTTTCTACACCTTAGAATGGTGGAAACCCTTCCATTCGAGTCGCCTTTGCACGCTCATGCGGTAAGACCAAAGTGTTCCGGATCCTGAAAGGAAACTGGGCCCTGCATGAATAGCAGGGAATGACAGGGAAGAGCAAAAAAAAGACTCAAATTTAGAGAAAATAAACATGAGCAGAAAAGACAATCTCCTACTGTCTCATCTGTAGGAAGACAATTGAGAAGTTGAATGACGGCCCAGAGGTAAGAGAGGAGAAGCAAAAATGTATGTAAATGAAGCATCCTTCCAGGGTCAGACTAATGGTCCATCTACTCATGGCAGCCAATCCAGGCAAAAACCCAAAGATCAGTTTATAGATTATCCAACCACACTTAAATGTGTACAAACTAGCCAAATGGGGGTCTAAAGGATAACTTATAATACCTTCATTCAACAATTTTTCTTTTGCACATAAGATGCTTTAAATTATGAATGGTTTAAACCCACTTATTTTAAACATCTAAACAATAACCTAATTTAAAGATAGAACTCATCCCCAGAATCTATAATGAGGTTGAAGTATCATAAATATGCCTCATTCTCAGTAAAGAGACCTCTTATAACTTGGATGTTATTTCAAGTCCTCATTCTGAATGCATGTGATGTAATCATTTACTTCAAAACCTCCTTCCTACCCACAAATTTAATTATTTCCTTGTAAATTTATTGAAATATTTATTGGCAAAATAGTTAAAAATCTAACTAACCGGGGAATGCAATTTTTAAAAAATTATTCCACTTCATGAATTGTATGTTATTCTAAATATATACTTTATACAAGAGCAACAACTCTTATCTTAGTGGCTTTCCAGCTGAAGCCAACATTGGGGGACCATGAACAAGGAAATAATTAAATTTGTGGGTAGGAAGGAGGTTTTGAAGTAAATGATTACATCACATGCTTTCAGAATGAGGACTTGAAATAACATCCAAGTTATAAGAGGTCTCTTTACTGAGAATGAGGCATATTTATGATACTTCAACCTCATTATAGATTCTGGGGATGAGTTCTATCTTTAAATTAGGTTATTGTTTAGATGTTTAAAATAAGTGGGTTAATAAATTAAACCATTCATAATTTAAAGCATCTTATGTGCAAAAAAAAAAAAAATTGTTGAATGAAGGTATTATAAGTTATCCTTTAGACCCCCATTTGGCTAGTTTGTACACATTTAAAAACCCAAAGAGTAGCAACATTCCAAGCTACCGATCCAGGGCAAACAGTGGCTTTCCCTGTGTCTTTCTCAATAACAGACTATGGACTTTTCCTCCAGGAACTTGTCCAAACCTTTCTTAAAACCAGCTATGCTATCCGCTCTTACCACAACCTCTGGCAATGCGTTCCACAGCTTAACTATTCTCTGAGTGAAAAAATATTTCCTCCCCAAGTGTCCCCTAGTCTTTGTAATTTTTGAGAGTGAAAAATCAATCTACTTGTACCTGTTCTACTCCACTCAGGATTTTGTAGACTTCAATCCTATCTCCCCTCAGCCGTCTCTTTTCCAAGCTGAAGAGTCCTAACCGTTTTACTCTTTCCTCATACAAGAGGAGTTCCATCCCTTTTACCATCTTGGTCGCTCTTCTTTGAACCTTTTCTAGCGCCACTATATCTTTCTGGAGATAAGGAGACCAGAATTGAATGCAATACTCCAGGTGAGGTCGCACCATGGAGCGATTCAGGGGCATTCTGACATTCTTAGTTTTGTTAACCATCTTTTTTAATAATTCCTAGCATCCTGTTTGCTTTTTGGGCTGCCGCCACACACTGGGCAGAAGGTTTCATCGTATTGTCTACGATGACACCCAGATCCTTTTCTTGGGCGCTAACCCCCAAGGTGGACCCTAGTATCCGGTAACTGTGATTCGGGTTATTCTTCCCAATGTGCATCACTTTGCATTTGTCCACATTAAATTTCATCTGCCACTTGGACGCCCAAAATTCCAATTTCCTAAGGTCTGCCTAAGATCATGAGAAGGAACTGACTACCAGAAGGTTCAAGAATGGCGTGTCTGTCGTATTAGAGAAAGAATTGTTTCATGAGGACATATCTGTGATCACATTTCCTCGAGTTACTTCCATGGATAGACGCATATTTATAATGAGCAGTAAATCTTCCTGCAGAAGGGAGATCCCACATGCCATGTTTCTCCTGGTAACTTGGCATGACTGCAGCCTGTAAGAATCAGGGTATGTGGGTGAATATCCAGCACCCCCCCAAAAAAAAAAAAAAAGATGACTAAATACATTTCACTTTTCAATTCATGTGGTTCATGCAAATGAGAAAACGGAAGCCTCGCTTCTTTCTTATTAAAATTTAATTAGGCAAACAATTATACAAGAAACAAAAACACAACGGACAACGTGAATGAGAGACAACGAAGAGAAATTGTGCATCCCACGGCAAAGTCTTCAACAGGTTCCCTCTAAGACGCCATCACACAGGTCAGCGGTGACTGAAGAACCCCTGGGGAAAGTTAAACTTGAAAGGCTTCAATCGATTTGGACCTCTAGAGGGGAGATGAAAAGAAAGAGTGTCAAAGGATGGGTAACATTCAACAGAGCATCAAACATCTGCATTTAATGATGGGGACATCCAGTCTTGGGAAATTCAATGACAAAACTCCCATTGTTTGTGTTTATTTTGTGAATCTAATTTTTAAAAAAATTATTGAGATTTAGGTCCTGCTTTTCCATTTATAGCATTGTACGTGTATATTTATTTATTTAAACGTATGCAAATGAAACAAATGTCTATCCACTCTCATCTCTAATTCTCCCTCCTACCAAACTTTCAGGAAGTCAATCAAAACTTATCTCTTTGACAAATATCTCTGACTCCCGCCCTCCTTGTAACTCTACTTTTAACTATGCCTTGTACCTCCAACCTTCCTGCACCACCCACCTACCTGCCTCCTCCCTACCTGCACCCGACTTCCTAAGCCACGCCGATTGACTTGTTTATAACCTCTCTATCTCCTTCTTGCCTGCTCCCAACTCGCTAAGTTATATTGATTGATTGACTTATTTGTAAATTTCGCTGTAGATGTACAGTCTCTTGTCATGTAAACCGCTCTGAACTATTCTGGTACTGTGGTATACAAAAATAAAGTTATTATTATTATTATAATTATTATATAGTCCACGGGTTCCAACATACATAATCATAAAAAAGATAAACAAAACTTTAAAATATACATTAAAGCAGTATACATTTCTTTTCTAAAACATTCCCTCCCTACAAGAACAATGGGATGACCAAGCGTTGGTCGTTCTGCTGTTCTTGTACTGGGCTTGAGACAGTTTCGAAAGTTCCCATTCAGGTAACGTGCAAAACCCAGTCCAGAAACATGTGGGGCAGAATGAGATGCTTCCCTTAGGATATGAAGACATTTAGGGTAAAGGCTGGCCTTTTTTTTTTTTTTTTTTAATATTTTATTTATAAATTTTTCATTCTTACAATAATTTTAATTGTACATAAAAACTTCAAATAATACATGAAAAAATTGTGACTACAAATAATTCATTTATCACATAAAATATACCCCTCCCATTTTTTCCAATACTTAAATCCATATATAATATAATATACATTCCCTCCCCTCCCCATTCTAATATAATCATTATTGTATTAATTTATTTATTAATTTTCTATTCTTATATCAGTTAATTCATATATAATATAATTAATTATTTCATAACATTTGTAATTATAATCAATATATCATATCATAAATAATAAATCCAAAAATTATATAAGTCCCTCCCCACTCCTATATATCTATTACAAATGTGCTAAGAAATCTAATCAGTAGAAATTAGTCAATGGTTGCCATATTTTCTTAAAGTTATGAAGATTCCCTTGTTGTAACGCTATTATTTTTTCCATTTCCTTTAACCGTTCCTTAGTTTGCTGTGGTACACAGTATCTTGCACAGTATCTTGGTACTTCAGGCTAATGAGAGAACATTGTGCTCAGGTAGCTCTACTCCACAATACACTCCCCCCTCCGTATTCGCGAATTCCGTATCCACGGATTTGCTTATTCGCGGTTTTAAACCAAAAAAAATTACTTTCATTTTTCGGGCTATTTTAAGCCCTGTAATCCCCCCTTAAGTCTTACTTTGTGGTCTAGCGGGTTTTCAGGCAGGAGCGATCTTCTCACACTCCTGCCCCGTGTAGATCGCTCACAGGAAATGGCTCGAGAGACGATGGGAGCTCAAGGCAGCCATTTCCTGTGCGCGATCTACACGGGGCAGGAGTGTGGGAAGATCGCTCCTGCCTGAGAACCTGCTGGACCACCAGGTAAGGCTTAAGCGGGGGCTCACAGGGCTAAAAATAGCCGGGGGAAGCGGGGGATAAGGGCAGAACCGGCCCGAATATTATTCGCTGTTTTTCCATATTCGCGGGCCGGCTCTGCCCCTAACCCCCGTGAATACGGAGGGGGAAGTGTACTGGAACAGCCTCTTTTTTGGAGAATGGGCAGTGTTATTGAGGCTTGAAAATCATCATTTCATTGGGGTTGAACTATTTTTGCCATTGATTTGTACTTTCATTCCTGATTGACAGCTTAGGACATTTTATTCACATTTTAGCATTCTTTGGTAGGCAGCAGTCGTGTTTGTGATTAAGTAGGGGAAAGGGACTGGGACTTGTACACTGCCTTTTTGAAGTTTTACAACCACATTCAAAGCGGTTTACATACAGGTACTTCAAGCATCAGTCCTGGTGGACTCACAATCTATCTAATGCACCTGGGGCAATGGGGGGATTAAGTGTCTTGCCCAGGGTCACAAGGAGCAGCGTGGATTTGAACCCACAACCTCAGGGTGCTGAGACTGTAGGTCTAACTACTACACCACACTCTCCTCTAATACAATATCAGATGTGAGCCAAGTATAGAACAATGAAGCCATTGTGACATCACTGATGAGGTCGGCTCTTATTGATGGAATGAGGCATTATGACATCACAATCTCAGCTCTGGAATGTTGCTACCCTGGGTTTCTGCAAGGCATTATGACATCAGGGAAAGGGATTGGGACTTGTACTCTGCCTTTTTGAAGTTTTACAACCACACTCAAAGCGGTTTACATACAGGTGCTTCAAGCATTTTCCCTGTCTGTACCGATGGCCTCACAATTTATCTAAGATACCTGGGGCAGTGGAGGATTAAGTGACTTGCCCAGGGTCACAAGGAGCAGCATGGGGTTTGAACCCACAATCTCAGGATGCTGAGACTGTAGCTCTAACCCCTACGCCACACTCTCCTCGTTCAGTGTGCGATTTCAGTTGATTTTCTGGTCTGTTTTTCATAGTATTCAATTTTAACACTTAAAACGCATGCGAGTCCAAATGACAATGGAAATAAACTAGCAGACATTCATTTTCCTCCTATTCTGCAGTCCAGAGAGAGGGGGAGCAACCCTGTTCCTAAGACCCTATTCGCCGATGATGCGAGTTGATTTGGTGTACCCACCCACAATCAAGTTTGGAAACTACTACCCTGTAGGCTGAGCAATCTGTCACCTACATGTATATACATTCTTTTTTTAAACAAAATGTTTGCACAAGTCATTTTGTTGGGGTTCATCTAACTTCCTGCAAAACCCAGCAAACTAGCCATCCGCATACCCTGCTAATCCACAGCCTCAGAAAATATGCTTTCTACGGTTCACAGTAGAGCTCAAAGAGAGAAAGCGGAATCCACATTAGCAAATCAGATCACTCTTGCAGAGTCAGAGTGTCTCTTACTGCTGCTGAGCTGGCATCAGAATTCAGGGGGGAGAGCGAGATCACTTAGCAAGGCAAAGCTAAAATCTAGTTGGAGAGGGGGAAATTATTACCATGGTCTACTGTTAAAGCAATGTTACTTACCATAACAGTTGTTATCCAGGGACAGCAGGCAGCTATTCTCACTACTGGGCGATGTCATCCGACGGAGCCCCGATACGAACGTCTCACAAGCATGTCTTGCTTGAAGAAACTCAGAAGTTTCGAGATGCCCGCACCGCGCATGCGCCAGTGCCTTCCCGCCCGATGCTCCGGGCGCGTCTCCTCAGTTCAGGTAGCTAGCAGAGAAGCCAACCCAGGGGAGGTGGGTGGGACGTGAGAATAGCTGCCTGCTGTCCCTGGATAACAACTGTTACGGTAAGTAACATTGCTTTATCCCAGGACAAGCAGGCAGGTATTCTCACTAGTGGGTGACCTCCAAGCTAACCTCAATGGGATGGAGGGAGAGTTGGCAACTTAGGAGAATAAATTTTGTAATACTGTTTGGCCAAACTGTCCATCCCTTCTGGAGAAAGTATCCAGACAATGATGAGAGGTGAATGTATGAACCGAGGACCAAGTGGCAGCCTTACAAATCTCCTCACTCGGTGTCGATCTGAGGAGACACACCTGGTGCTTCGGGCGAGAAGGCACTCGCACATGACTTCATCCACTAGTAATAATAGCTGCCTGCTTGTCCTGGGATAAAATGGATTATTTTAGCACAGGTCCCGTTTTATGCGATGAGGCCTAGTTCCTAATAACTGGAGTTAATGGTAAAATGACGCGTCTCAACACAGCCCACGTGTTCTGAGCTAACATTAAGCAACCTAACCCCTCTCTCTGCCAGGGTTCAGCAGCTGAAATGAAGTGTTTAATTCTGCCCTGCGCTCCCCCTTTCTGCCGCAATAGGAAATGACTTCGCGGGCTCTGCAGTATGGGAAAGCGAAGAGGTGGCAGCAGCAGAGCCGATCCCACCTGACCAGGCGTAGGCACATCTTCTCCTGGGGAAACTCCTTGGGCCCCTCCACGCTGTTGTCGTGACTTTCTGTTTCCAGGTACACATCGAGCCCCATGCACAGACGCTGCAGCTGGTTGGTCAGGAGCTGGTAGCCTGGCTTGGGCCCACACAGCTCCTTGTAGTAGACATTCACTTCACTTTCTAGGGCCTGCATTGAAAAAATGAAACTATTATCCTCTCAACGACATGATAGAAACATTCAAAGATATCACAGGTCGCATTGAAGTGGAGGAAGAAATCTTTTTTCTTACCGGTCCCACGGTGACAAGAGGACATCCGCTAAAGCTCAGAGGGGGAAGATTTCATAGGGACACCAGGAAATACTTCTTCACCAAAAGGGTGATTGATCGATGGAATGGTCTTCCACGACAGGTAGTCGAGGCCAGTAACACGCTTGACTTCAAGAGACGATGGGACAGACTGGTGGGGTCGCTTAAGGGGAATGCTTAATAGATGGATTCTCGAGGGAGGGAGGGAAGCTTAATAGATGGATTTTTGAGGGAGGGAGGGTTCTTGAGTGGGTAGACTTGTTGGGCCGTCGGCCCTTTTCTGCCGTCATGCTCTATGTTTCTAACGAGGTAGAGAAAAAAAGTCAGGCTCCATAATGCGGATCTTCCCCTTCTATTGCATTCACACTTTAACCAAATGCATGAAGACAGTTACGCATTTGCTGTGAAAGCAGGAATCTCAGCCGTATCAGCCTTCTGTTTCCCTTGGCAAATGGTTGCCCTATTCTGTACCCAAACTGCCTTTGCAGGCGTCTCACTATATTTTCTTGCATTTTTTTAATGCATCCACTATTATACATTACCGATCCATCCCCAGCTGCATCATCCTCTTATTTATTTATTCATTCAATTTTCTATACCGTTCTTCCAGGAGAGCTCAGAACAGTTTATATGAGTTTGCCTGTCTGTCCTGGTGGGTTCACAATCTATCTAATGCACTTGGGGCAATGGGGGGGATTAAGTGACAAGGAGCAGCATGGGTTTGAGTCCACAACCCCAGGGTGCTGAGGCTGTAGTTTTAACCACTGCACTACTCTAGAAATCAAAATATAGCAGATGTGAGCCAAGTATAGGACAATCAAGCCATTGTGACATCACTGATGAGTTTGGCTCTTATTGGTGGAAGGAGGTACTATGACATTATCAGAGGCTGAAACTTTTCACACTTTTTATTCAATGCTCTATACCAGGGATGTCAAAGTCTGTCCTTGAGGGCCGCAATCCAGTCGGGTTTTCAGGATTTCCTCAATGAATATGCATTGAAAGCAGTAATGCAAATAGATCTCATGCATAGTCATTGGGGAAATCCTGAAAACCCGACTGGATTGCTGCCCTCGAGGACAGACTTTGACACCGGTGGTCTATACTGTTCTCCCAGGGGAGCTCAGAATGGTTTGCCTGAATTTGTTCAGGTACTCAAGCATTTTTCCCTGTCTGCTTACAGTCCATCTAACGTACCTGGGACAATGGGGGGATTAAGTGACTTGCCCAGGGTCACAAGGAGCAGCGTGGGTTTAAACCCACAACCCCAGGGTGCTGAGGCTGTAGCTTTAACCACTGCGCCACACTCTCCCTCCATATTAAACAACTGTTGCTACCAAAAACTCCATCTTCCTACTAGTATTTTTTCTTGCTATTTGATCTTCTAAATTTTTCCTTTGTAATCTATGAAACACTTCCTGCTTATTTCGCTCTCTTTCCCATTTTCACAAACTGGGCCTAGTTCACATTCCTCCAAAACCTGCGCTTGGAGTACATTCTGAAACTGCTTAAACCCTGCCTTTGGCTATTCATGAAGGGGGATGTGGTATAAAGCCGAGGTGCGGCATGTCCTTCAGCCACAGGGGTTTGCTTTTGATCAGCCTCAGTACATCCCCTCTATAACTCAGCCACTACAGCACCATTCTCCATAGACCACTGCTACCTTCAAAACACAGTAGCCAGTACTGAGAAAAGGTTTGTAAACAGAAAAACATGACGGCAGATAAAAGCCAAATGGCCCATCCAGTCTGCCCATCTGCAGTAACCATTATCTCCTTCTCAGAGATCCCACATGCCTATCCCAGGCCCTCTTGAATTCAGACACAGTCTCTGTCTCCACCACCTCTTCTTGGAGACTGTTCCATGCCCGGGGCAGTGGCGTTCCCCCCCTTGCCCCCCATTCCACATTTGCGCTCTCTCTCCTCATCCCATCCGTACCTCTTAATCTTTGCCAACTTTGGATTTCCTTCCGACGTCACTTCCTGGCCCCGTGACCCGGAAGTGATTCAGAGGGGAACTAGGCTGGTGAGAGATAATATGGAGGTAAGGGATAGGGAGGGAGGGATGGCGCTAAGGTGGCACGGTGTGGCAGGGTGGAGAGGTGTCAGCGCCCCCACTGACTTGGCACCTGGGGCAGTCCTCACCCCCCCTTACTACGTCACTGGTTTTGGATAAGAACTTGGGGTTCACAAACCTTTTTTCAGAAGTTTATTTGTACCTCAGATCTCGTCTGTAGTTTTTGGTGTGTGATGGCTGGGACACCTCCCAGTTCATCCAAGATTTGGGAAAGGAATGGGGACTTGTATGCTGCCTTTTCGTGGCTTTGGCAGTCAAAGCGGTGGGCACTGGAGGATTAAGTGACTTGTCCAGGGTCACAAGGAGAGTCACTGGGATTCGATCTCACAAGTCCTGGGTGCAGAAGCAGCAACTTTACCAGTGAGCTACACCTTCCCTCCCGCTGGAAGTTCAGCCCCCCCTCCTTCTCCCCGAGGTTCCCAGCCCCTTACCCTAATGTTATCATCATTGCTGGAGCTTCTTTCCCCTTTCCAGTGCAGGCACAAACTGAAGATGGGCGGGATGGCGCAGTAGCCAGGATTCATCGCCAGCACTGCCTGCAGTTTAGCTGTAAAGATAAGTGAGCAATACACATGAGAGCGCTAAACATAATTATTACTGGAATTCTCAAAACAAGCATGACGCTGATGGCGGTTTCATTAAAAGCGCCAGCGCTTCTCTCACTCTGCCTGCTCAGCCAGTTCTCTGTAAAAATGCTTTCTGCTCTCAGAGGAACCAAACTGATTAGCACAGCAGGAGAAAGCAGAATCCATGGGCCTGGCTAGAGAAACTCAAAAATGTCACAGACGATCTCAGAAGCAACTATTTCCCCAAGATAGGTTACAAACCCAGACACAATGGGATCAGGATCTAGGCATTTTTACTTTAGGATTATGAATGGCAGGCTATACTTTTAAACTACTTATATCTGCTAACTTAATGGAACAAGGGGCCATATTGTTATTATACCACCGGTATGTCCATCTCTCTTCATGGTTTCAGAGGCATCTGGGCACTTGTGTTACACCGACAAAGCCGAGTCGCTCTCAGGGAGCTCTGGAAAGGCTTTCTGACCCAACCACTGAGCTGACTGCGACGCCAACCCTTTGGAGGGGCCAGAAGGGGCTAAGCCCAGTGCCCCACAGCATGTGGCACACTAACGGTCCTCAGCTGACCATCCGCCACAAACTTAGCATGACAGAGGGGCAAAACAGTCTGAGGAGTGCATTTCTATCAATTTTGAGTCAAATCAAGTTGTTTTTGAGGCAGAGGAGATGGATTGAAAAATCTATTATGGCTGCTTTGATCGCGATTTTGCAGCAAAAGTGGCCCAGGAAAGCAAAATTAAAAGACACAAATTACAAAAAAGGGGTTTTTGGAGGTGGGGGACCTAAATTTTTCAGACCCCCCTTCCCCCCGATGTTTCCCATACACAGTAATAGTCAGATGCCTGCCTCCATCAGTTTCACACAGTACTGGACTCTGGAGAAGATTTCCTGCCTCAGATAAGCATGCAGATCTTAGAAGCTTGCCTCTTCAGGCTGCCTTTTATAGTCAGGCTCCAAGAGCCTGAAACCCTCGACCCCACTAACTCCCGATGCATCTTCAGGGAGGGGACGCAGCCGACACCCTCAGGACCAATACTGGGGCCAGTCAGCCTGTGCTCAAGCAGGCATATTTGCATACAATAGAGATGACAGGCATGCAAATCTGCCTCATGCATATTCATTAGGGATATCTTGAAAACCCGACTGGTTGGGGGTCCCCCAGGACAGGTTTAAGAACCACTGAGCTACGGCATACATACTAGTTATGTAAATTGACTGCTCTTAGGCAGGAGAGTATTGACAGATTTAATGAAATACAGGCACCCTTTGTTGCCTGGTGGGAAGATTATACTAATGGTACTGATCTCACAGATGACCTTCAGGTTGGGTGCTGCTCCCAAGTTCTTGGTTTAAAGCAGTGGTAATGTTGAATGGAAATATTTTGTGTGGTGGAGTTTCCGGAGTCTGTTGTAGGGGAAAACACCCTCCAGGGTTTCAAGACTAAGCTGGACAAGTTCCTGCTGAACTGGGATGTACGCAGGTGAGACTGGACTCATTTTAGAGCACTGGTCTTTGACCTGGGGACTGCCGCATGAGCGGACTGCTGGGCGCGATGGACCACTGGTCTGACCCAGCAGCGGCAATTCTTATGTTCTTATGGGGGGGGTAGGTAGGCAAGGGGTAGTTTATAATGTTTTGTCTTCTTGATGCAGGTTTGTTCTGTGAAAAGGTTTAAAGTCTTGACCCATGGCTGAGATTGCAGGTTCTGGGAAGTAAATCGGATCTGAGCTAAAGTCATGCATTATTAACACTGAAGCGAGAGGCCTCCGAGCTACAGCCAGCAAGCAGAAACACTTCGTACTCTTCCTTCATCTAAGCAAAATAATAGGATCCACCGCTACAAATGATCAGGCTGTCAAGGCCTGCAGAGCACGAACAAAAGAAGGCGTTATCAGTAACTTCCAGGCCCCCGTGCAGCATCTTCTACTGAGCTTAGACAATTAGGCAACAAAGTTTGCTCCTCTGTAATGAGCAACTTACAGCTTTCCTCGTTCAATGAAACTCTGCCAATCAGTACTTTTGCGTCCACAATCAGGCACTGAGGTATTGGATGGATAGCAGCCTGCCGTACGAACCGCAGCATTTGCTGCGTTCTATGACTCACGCTGATTTGTGCATTCCAACTGTGAAGCAATTGCGGTTGACTGTATCTAGAATTAGTATTTTTTCTTGTCTGGGTCCTCAAGGGTGGAATAATCTCCCAGGATACATACAGCAAACACATTTCAGTAGCTTCAAGAAAATGCTGAAAAAACATCTCTTCTGAAGGATGAAATATGGGACCTGAACTGTATGCATATTGGAGGGGGGTGCCCTACTGGTAGCCTTTGGTGACTTTTGAAAGTCTGATATTACTGTTATGTTTTATGATGGTTGTCATGTATGTTTTGACTATGTACTTTGTTGTGACCCGCTTTGGGAAAGGCGGGATATAAATAAACTACCGTGTTTTCCCAAAAATAAGACAGTGTCTTGTATTAATTTTGAGTTCAAAAAAATGCACTAGGCCTTATTTTCTGGAGATGTTTTATTTTTTTCAAGTACAATGATCATCTCTCCTTTCCTCTCCTCCACCCCAATCCTCTTTCCTTTCTCTCCCCCACGTGCCGCATCTTTCCTCACCTTTCAACCATTCCCTTGTGCCTTCCCTCTGCAGCATCTTTCTATCCCTCCCTTCCATCCCCCCCGTGTAGAACCCTTGAGCAGCATCTTTCTATCCCTCCCATCCCCCCGCGCACAGAACCACGCCGACCCTCCCACTGCGAGACCGGCATACCTCCCTCCAAACAGCAACATAGGCAGCACTCTAAACAGGCTGATTCTCAGCCTTCCCTGTGCTGCGTCGCTGAAATCTCCAGTGATGCGGCAGAGGGTAGGGCCCAGCGGGAGAAGACTGCGAAGCAGTCCGTTTAAAGTGCTGCTGACGCTGCTGTTTGGAGGGAAGTATGTCAGTCTTGTGGTGGGAGGGTCGGTGGGGTTTGGATTGGAGGGTAAGACAGAAAGATGCTGCACAGGGGGATGGGTGGGAGGGTCAGCGGAGTTTGGCTGCAGTGGGGGGGAGGGGGGGAAGCGCTGCTACCAGCGAATCCAGGGATGGAGTTGGGGATATTCGGGAGGGGCTTCGGGGGTGATCTAACTAGGACTTATTTTTGAGGTAGGGCTTATATTAAGACCTACCCCCAAAATCATGCTAGGGCTTATTTTCGGGGTAGGTCTTATTTTCAGGGAAACACGGTATAAACTACGGGGAAGCAAAACTGCTCTGATTAGAATACCGCCCCTTTTAAATAATAATCATTTGGATTTAAACAATGCCAGTTTCTATTTCTACTGCTTCAGAAACACCGAGAACGGCCTAGCGCCAGGACTATGCTATAATTCACAGAAAGCAAGGAGAGAAGAGACAGGGGGGCTATTATTGTCCAGTGACAGCTGGACAGACAAACCCTCATCACACCGAGTGTTTATGGCATAAGTGATTTCATTTTCTGTTCATTATTCTAATCACATTGTTTCCTCCTCTCCCGTACCTGTTCCTCTCTCAATAACTGCGGAAAAGTACATGTGTGTATCTTCAGCCAATTCAGCTTCCATGACCTCCGTTGTGAAGGACAGATCCTGGAAAAAAAAAAGGGACAGAAAAGAGACATCGGTAAGAGAGTCCGGGGAGCAATGGGGTGAAAACATTTGCTGAAATACTGATTGCTATCCCAAGCTTCTTAAGAGCTGGGGACAATATCTCTTCCCCTCCCCCTTTTTTTGCTTTTTTTCCCCCCTGCTTGTTTTGCACATTCTTGGCCTTACGTATTTTCTCTTCCTTCCTTCTCTCCAGCCTCACCACCTCTTTTCCCCAGGCCTGGGCTGGAAGCAGCAGAAGTAGCAGAGTCTCTCCCACCCCCTTGCCAACCTAGTACCCAAGTTATCGTCTCACTATTGCTGCTTTCGCGCACAGGCTGAGTTTTTTTGTCTGCGGTTTTATCTGATACCTTATCCACCTGGGACCCCTGATGAAGGCGTGTTTGCCAAAACACGGACCGTGTCGGGTCCTTTGGTTTGGTTCAAGGTGGTAACATTAACCGCATTTATGATTTTGGTTTAATAAATTTAGCCTGCTTCTTTGTACAGCTGTCTGCAGTTTCCTTTGTTTTTGGTAAGAGTGGATAGCATGGCTGGTTTAAAGAAAGGTTTGGACAAATTCCTGGAGGAAAAGTCCATAGTCTGATATTGAGAAAGCCACTGCTTGCCCTGGATTAGTAGCATGGAATCTTGTTACTCTCTGGGATTCTGGAATCTTGCTATTCTTTGAGATGCTGGAATGTTGCTACTCCTTGGGTTTTGGCCAGGTACTAGGGACCAGGATTGGCCACCGTGAGAACGGGCTACTGGCCTTGATGGACCATTGGTCTGACCCAATGAGGCTATTCTTAAAGCAGTATCTGCTCCACCAGCGACAGATGGAGGCAGTGCAGGTACCAAAGCTGTGCGCCACATCCTTAGAGAGCATGAAACAGGCCCGCTCGTATTGTCACTCACCTTGTAATCTTCATAGGTAATGGCGCTCCACTTCACTAGGCGTGACATGATCTTTGTGGGGAAGAGATGTTGACATTCACTGGCGACTGGCACAATGCCATGCTCTAGAAGCAAATAAAATCAGCCAGATGAGGACCAAGTACAGAAAGCAATCGGGCATCGTCTCATAGTGCGGCTGGGTTTGAAATCTTAATTCTGCTCCTTCCGTCTCTTTTCAGAGTCCAGTATCTGAGGGAAAGAGGGGGATGGAATTATAACAGCAGAGACAAAGTACAAAAGGGCCATTTTTCACTGCTGAAGATGTGCTTAGCTGACACGGTGCTTTTCCTCTTCCCTTGGATTACTAAATGAGAAAACTGTCAGTAGACGAGCAGGAGGAACCTTTTGTCTTTTCTTAACGTGACAGCTAGTGGAACAAAGTAGCTGCTCCCTTTCCCCACTAGACACACACTTAAAAGAACAAGGACTAGCATTTCTCAAGCCGATGCTAGTCTGGCTTTCAGAATAGCCATAATAAATATGCACGAGAGAGATTTACATTTGCACATCTATTTCAAACCTGATCTTTGAAACACGCTGCTGATTCCCTCCACCTGAAACAATCTATTTACTTCCCCTCCCTGAAAAATGAAATTACGGCCTGCGCTTTCCTTAGCAGACGTCAGATTGTGGCTGTTGAAGTTGAAGCAGCAAGGGACGGTAAAAGTGCTAGAGAAAAGAACTTTAACAGAGCGATTTTTCTATAGCTATGTGATGCAGGGTTCTGTGTTAGGAGTCACTGCCCAGGAAAAAGATCTAGGTGTCATCGTTGAGGATACGTTGAAACCCTCAGCTCAATGTGCGGCGGCTAAGAAAGCAAATACAGTGGAACCTCGGTTTGCGAGTGTTTTGCAAGACGAGCAAAAGACTCAGCAAACTTTTGCCTTGCAAACCGAGCATGTTCTGGTGTATGAGCACCTCCCCCCCGCTCTAACCGGCATCGCACCCCCCTGAACCGGCATCGCAACCCTCCCCCCGTGAATGCCCCCCCGCGAGAACTGCAAAGCACCCCCATGCTGAAAGCGGCATCCGCCCGCCCTTCCTCCAAGCACTTGGTCCTTACCCCTTCTGCTCGTTGTAAGTGTGAATGCGAGCTCCCGTCTCTTGCCTGGGCTGGGCCTTGAGCATCTGCGCATGCTCAAGGCCTTCTGGCTCTCGTTCTCTAGGAGAGAACGAGATCTCCAAGAGAACGAGAGCCAGAAGGCCTTGAGCATGCGCAGATGCTCAAGACCCAGCCCAGGCAAAAGGCGGGAGCTCGCATTCACACTTACAACAAGCAGAAGGGGTAAGGACCAAGTGCTTGGGAGGAAGGGCGGGCGGATGCCGCTTTCAGCACAGGGATGCTTTGCAGTTCTCGGGGGGGGGGGGCGTTCGCAGGGGGGGGTTGCGATGCCGGTTCGGGGGGGTGCGATTCCGGTTAGAGCGGAGGGAGGGGGTGATGGAGCAGCGCCGGTAGCCTTGGGAGGGGGGGGGGGGGTTGGTGGAACGAATTGTTCAAGTTTCCATTATCTTCTATGGGGAAAGTTGCTTTGATATACGAGTGTTTTGGTTTAAGAGCATGCTTCTGGAATGAATTATGCTCTTAAACCAAGATACCACTGTAGAATGTTAGGAATGATCAAGAAAGAAATGGAAAACAAAGATGAAAATATTATAATGCCCTTGTATCGCTCTATGGTATGGCCACAGTTCAAATACTGTTCCCTAAGAGGAAAGGCTACAGTGGCTGGGGCTCTTCAGCTTGGAGAAGAGATGGCTCAGGGGTGATATGATGGCGGTCCATTAAAATATGAGTGGAATGGAAAGAGTAGATGTGAATCACTTGTTTACGCTTTCCAAAAATACTAGGACTAGAGGGCATACGATGAAGCTACCAAGTAGTAGATTTAAAATAAACATGAGAAAATATTTCTTCACACAATGTGTTCTTAAACTCTGGAATTCATTACTAGAGAATGTGGTGAAATCAGTTAGCTCAGCAGGGTTTTAAAAAGGTTTGGATAATTTCCTAAAAGAGAAGTCCATAGGCCATTATTGAGATGGCTTGGGGGAATCCACTGCTTATTCCTAGGATAAGCAGCATAAAATCTGTTTTACTACTTGGGATCTAGCTAGGTACTTGGGACCTGGGCTGGCCACTGCCGGAAACAGGATTCTGGGCTTGATGAACGTTTGTTTTGTCTCAGTATGGCAATTCTTATGTTCCAGGCCCACAAGCTCGGTTTCAAAGGAAAAGCTTGCACAGGGTTTCCTTTTAAAAATGCAGACAGAAGTGCGAAAAGGGCTCCCATCTGACCACTTACATACAGTGAAAGCAAGTGCCAGACTTTCAACATGAAAATCCCATCTGTACTCTGTCACCCTGCCCCTCCCCCTTTTTGCTGGCTGGTAAAAGAACAAATACTGTAACCAGCACGGAGAATTTTAACCACAAATGGAGGACAGCTGGACAAATTTCATTAGAACTTTTTACACCTGTAAACAACCTTGAAAATTATGGGGCTAAATTGAAAAGCACAAAACTACTCTCTCTGATTCTGGAAATATCATTCTTCTTATACTCAACAGGATTGCTGAGCTACCTCAGACCTAGGACTTCTCACAGGAATGACTGAAAAAAATCTCAAGTTTCTCAAGTCTAAGAAAAGTTTGGACAAATTCCTGGAGGAAAAGTCCATAGTCTGTTATTAAGACATGGGGGAAGCCTCTACTATTTGAAATTCTAGAATCTTGTTACTCTCTGGGATTCTGGAATCTTTGGGATTCTGTATGGAATGTTGCTACTCCTTGGGTTTTGGCCAGGTGTTAGGGACCTGGATTGGCCACCGTGAGAACGGGCTACTGGGCTTGATGGACCATTGGTCTGACCCAGTCAGGCTATTCTTAGGTTCTTATGAGATATTGTCTATCAATAATTTTATCTAGACATTTTACAAGAATTTAGATGACACACACACACACAAAAAAAAGTAAATAATTTCCACACACAACTAATAAAATTTGCAGTGGTGAGGGGGGTCATAAGACCAAAAAAGACTAACAGGACAGGAGAAAAACAGGTGGTAAAAAATACATTGAGGTAAAAATTAAAATAAGGAGGGGGGTAGGCAATAGACTTGGGAGGGTCTCACTTCAAAAGAAGCGTTTGGTGGGGGGAAGGATGCAGGAGAGTGGGCAAGAAAGGTACCGATGGCCTTTACCAAGCGAAGAGAACTGTTTGTGCAGAGCCAGACGGGACAGCAGCCTTGTCCGAAGCAACTTCATGGTCTTCTCCATGTGACTGGCACTCAAGGAGTTATCGGCGGTCACCACAAACTGAAAGGGGAAGAGCAGAACAACCTATTAGATATGAGGTTATGGACATTTTCTCACTCACTCGCGCCCTGAATATTAATGAACACCAGGAAATACTTCTTCACCGAGAGGGTAGTTGATCACTGGAATGATCTTCCACTGCAGGTGGTCGAGGCCAGGAGCGTGCCTGATTTTAAGTCAAAATGGGATCGCCACGTGGGATCTCTTCACAGAGAAAGGTAGGGGAGGGTTATTGGGGTGGGCAGACTTGGTGGGCCGTGGCCCTTATCTGCCGTCTATTTCTATGTTTCTATTTAAGATCTCCTGCCAGCAATTCTTAAGGGCAACCTTTTCACTAAAAGGAAATCCTGAAGGAAACAGCCCCAAAATCACAGAGCTGAGGATACTCTGAAGCCTCTCACCAAACTTGCCGGAAGAGGCAGTAGAGGACAAAACTACTATAAAGGGAAACCAGACATGATTAAGTAATTTTTGGGTAAGAGCACGTAAGCTTCTGGGCGCAAGAGGACTCTTTAGAATCCGGCAAGTAACTGGAAAATCCTAAGCCATGACAGTGAGAAACAAATTCTTAGAAAATGAAGAGTAGTCCAGAATACTGCTGATCGCCTCATTTATGGCTTAAAAAAAAAAATGGGAGCACATTACTCCTTTCTATCAAAAACTGCACTGGCTGCCAGTGGAGTCTAGAGTTTTGTTTAAATTTTCATGCATTTGCTATAAAGTAGTTTTTGGTTTGTCATCAGGTTACCTGCTCCCTCATTTTTCTTTGAGTCACTTCAATAAGAATACACGGAGAATACATCCGTTTACATATCCTTCCATAAAATCCTGTCATTACAAGAGGTTCCTTGAGAGAACTTTCTCATTTCAGGCCGCCAAATTGAATACATGGCTTGGCAAAATGATGTTAGAAGCTCCCTCCTATTTAGATTTTAGAAAATTGCTAAAGACACAATTATTCTATAGGTGGTATCATAATGTTTCTCTGCTTTTTTAACTTTATTCATTTTACTTAAACGTTTGTAATTTACCTTGATGTATTTATTAGAATTGCATGTACTATTTTCCTGCTGTGAGCCGCAGCAGCGTGTGTAGAGTCTCCTTGACCTCCGACGTAAGGGAGGCAAATCGTTGGTCCAACGTGTCCAGTTTATCAAGTATGCGCTGCAGTTTGTCCCCCAAAGAACTCTCAAGGGCAGCCTGAACCTCTACTGTGACTGCGGAAACCCAGGATGAGTGTGGAGCCTCCGGCGAAGGGGGCGCCACGGGATCCGCCATCTTGGCCTCTGGCAGCTTACTCCGCTCCCGATCTTTCCGGACCACCTTAGACGCCATGGCGATCCTGCCCTGGGTTCCCAGAGTTTGCTGCGCCACCAAAAACCTCCCCAGCACAGGGAGAAGCCCGAACACGGAATCTGGCCCGCAGGTGGGGAGCACGGCGCGGCCCGGCGCGGCAGAGCCACAGCCCCACGCCCACTGCAGTACCAGGGGATCGCCGAGAGCTCCGGGCCCGAGACTACAGTACTGCTGGGAGGGTCAGATCCGAGTCGCGCCGCGCCTCCAGAAAGCCCCCCAGCACGGGGCGAAGACCAGTCCCGGGATCAGACCTGCAAGGGGAGAGCCGCACCGCGGTCCAGGGGATCTGAGTCGCAGCCGCACGCTATCTGCAGCGCCACGTGGTCGCCAGCCGTCCCGAAACTGGATTGCAGGGCTGCTAGTTAGGTTCTGCCGGATCTCGCCGCTTCCCTAGCAAACTCCCCCGTGCCGCGAACTACCCAAACCTGGGGAAAAAAGCCGATTAAGTGCCGCGCCGTGGTCTGGTGCAACGGAGCTGTAGCAGCACGCTGTCTACAGCGCCATGTTTCCGCCGGAAGTCCCCAGCGTGTGTAGAGTGATGCAGACGCTGCTGGAGTCGGCAGGTTTGGAGTCGGGACCGCGGGAAGGGAAGAGAAGGTGGGGGGGGGGGTGCGGCAAAGCAAAGAACTTACTTTTACCAGAGCAGGGAGTCCAGCGCTGGCGGCCAGTGTAGTTAGGGGCTGTAAGGCTGGGGACCCGAACATGCGCACTCCTGCCACCACAGACCTATATCTCACGGAACAGGGAAAATGAAACACGCAGGTAGGAGTACGCATGCGCGGCTAGGGTTTTATTATATAGGATTATTAAATGCACTTCTTGGGATCGGTTAGGCACTTGTGACTTGGATCTAGAGAATGACACGGGGACAAATTTGTCCCCGCAGGAACTCAATTTCCCCGCCCCCGTGAGTTTTGTCACTGTCCCCGTCACGTTCCCGTAAGCTCTGCCTTAACCGCACAAGACTTGAACACTTACGATTTTAAAGCATTTGAGGTTTGTGCGGATGAGGCTGGAGCTTGCAGGAATGGGGCAGGGACAGGAAAAGAAGTCGCCGGATCGGGACGGGCAAACAAGTTCTCGCGGGGATGGAGAAAAATTTGTTCCCGTTGTCATTCTCTATTTGGATCTGCCACTATCGGGACACAGGATGTTGGGCTCAATAGATCCAGCTTCTGTAGGCATCTATCCCTTCCCCTCTTTTAACTCAGCGATGAAGCCAGAATGAAGCCTGGTGAAATGCTGCAGTTTTGTACCTGGGGTTGATCTTTGGGGAACTGCAGACCACCCAGTTTCTGCACCCAGCTGTAGGGATGTCCTAGCTCGGACACATAATCACTCAGGGTCAAAATACTGAAAGAGACAATGAAAACCAAAGATAAGGGAAGATCATTTTATTTATATTCCTCAACTGCTCGTACAAATGCATCCAAAAGTGACTAACAGCATAAAAAAAGGCACACACATTAAAAAGAGCAAAAATCCATGTAAAATAATCCCCACTATTACAAAAAAAAAATAAAAAAAATGCAATCTTCCACCCAGATTTTCTCATCTACCTCCCCTTAAACCAGAGATCTCCACCCTACAGCGTCATCTGCAGAGGAATAAGTTCAAGCAGAACAAAATGAGCAACCAATAAACCCCATCACCTCTCCCTCTTCCAGTCTCTAGTTCCCCTCGATGCTTGTTATCACAGTCACTCTTTCACCTGCTTGTGAAAGTGTAAATAATTTAATTCATGTCAATTGCCATCAGGTAATTTAGTCTGAAAATCCTTTCTTTGCAGAATATTGAAAGCCTGAAATAACTCTCTTTATACTGAGAGGAAGAGATCAGACTGGATGCTGGTTATGACTGTCTGTCTGAATTTCTTATACTTTTTTTAAAATACATTTTTATTAAATTTTGAAAAACATATTGAAACAGCAACAGATTCAGAGGCCAACAAAGACCCCATACAGAACATATCTCAATGCCAAGAGGAAACAATAAATTTCTCATACTTGTTGCTGGCCACTGGTCCCTTCTCCGTTGAATTTTTACATTAGAACAGCAAAAATATCACGATGAAATCACAAAAATCAACATCTAAGTTCTTTATTTTGAATAAAAGTCAATGGATATAGAAGCTGTTCAGGGTTTTTGCCCCTCTTTGGGGGAATAAAAGGGCCAGCCCAATGACTCAGTAGAAGCTGTGTACATTGCCCAAGAGGAAAGACCAAGGTTCGATTCACAGTTTAGATCTGCCTGTTCACTGGGTTGACAAAGGCTGGGGAGGCAGCGCTGGAGGAGGGGAACACCAGTCATTATGTAATGATGACAGTGAGATAGTTAATCTGGACATACAGATGGATAAACTGGACATACTGGCCTCACTTGTATATGCTGGACACTAACCTATATTTTCCCATAGCCTAAACCAGCTTTCCTTTCAGATGGCCCAGCCTGTACCTTGCTGTCTGTGAACACATGTATCCTTTGAAATGCTAACCCAGCTGGCCTTTGTTGCAAAGTTTCTGTCTCCATTCCCTGCTGGGAGGACACTTCTCCAAGGTTCTACTGAGCTGTTATCAGTGCTGTATGACTTCACATATACCAGGTACCTTGGAAAGCCATAAAACATTTATAAAAAGCAACATTCCCTGCAGGATGAAAGAGGAGTAAGAGATGTAGGAGCCTGATACCAAGACAGAACTCTTACCCAGGCTGGCCTGTCTCTGAAGCAAGTTATGGGAACCAAGCACAGCTGGAGGTGCTGGAGGTCACCCTTGCCAACTTTCTGCATAAGACTATCTACAAGGATGCCATCTTGAAGATGCACAGAATTGTAAAACCACAAATTAGTATCTGCAAGGTGATAAGGATCTCAGAGCTGGAGGAAGAAAGTTCACCAAGAATTCTCTGTTTCTGCTCGGGCCCCCCTCCGGGGGGGGGGGGGGGGAGAAGTGAGAGAGGCGTGGACTGGGGGGAGGAATAGTTAGGTATACATTTTTTGTACCAATAGGGAAGTACATGACCAGAGTTCAGGGATGTACTTTTTGAAACGAAGGAAGAATTTCTTTGTATAAAAAAACACGTGCATCACAGGTAGAGCCAGAGAGATTCATTTACTTATGCTACGGGGAACTGCTAGCCCCCTGCTAAGCATATGAGTGCAAGTTCTACTCTCCATTGCATATTCTGAACTGACAATATATTGCTTTCTACATAGTAACATAGTAACATAGTAGATGACGGCAGATAAAGACCCGAATGGTCCATCCAGTCTGCCCAACCTGATTCAATTTAAATTTTTTTTATTAATTTTTCTTCTTAGCTATTTCTGGGCAAGAATTCAAAGCTTTACCCGGTACTGTGCTTGGGTTCCAACTGCCAAAATCTCTGTTAAGATTACAGCAGCAAAAGCTATGCCTTTGCTGCTGTAATTTTGTAAGTTTTTATACTAACAATAAACAAATATTGTCTGTTTTTGGAACATACAATGCCATCTCGTAGTCATTTCAATGAGGTAAACAAAGCAGCATTTACTTCAACAGTATTCTAGAAGTGTTGTTATCTATCCCCCAATTGAAGGCTGTCACTGTGATGCCTGGGCTAAGGAGCTAAGGAGAGGAAACGAAAGCTCAAAGTAACAAACATAAGAGCATAAGATTTGCTGCTGCTGGGTCAGACCAGTGGCCCATCGTGCCCAACAGTCTGCTTACGCGGTGACCCTTAGGTCAAAGACCAGTGCCCTATTTAAGTCTAGCCTTACCTACGTATGTTCTGTTCCAGCAGGAACTTATCCAACCTTTTCTTGAATCCCTGAAGGGTGCTTTCCTCTATAACAGCCTCTGGAAGAACGTTCCAGATTTCTACCACTCTCTGGGTGAAGAAGAACTTCCTTATGTTTGCATGGAATCTTTTCCCTTCTAACTTCAGCGAGTGCCCTCTCATTCTCTTCACCTTGGAGAGGATGAACAATCTCTCTTTCTCTACTAAATCAATTCCCTTCAATATCTTGAATGTCTCAATCATGTCCCCTCTCAGTCTTCTTTACGTAGTAAATGACAGCAGATAAAGACCAGAACGGTCCCATCCAGTCTGCCCATTACTTACATATGCCTTATAAATTTTTGATTAAAATAAATTGTCTTTTTTCCTTGATATTTCTGGGCCACAGACCGTAAAATCCACTCGGTACTATCCTTAAGTTCAAACTACTGTAATTGCTCTTGAAGTTCACTCCAACCTATCCAATTTCATTTTTTGTCTTCCTCATTTCACTAATATACTTGAAAAAAAATGTTGTCTTCCTTTTATATGTTTAGCCATTTGCCCTTCACTTTCACCAAATGTATCTCTCTTGGCTACTTTCAGTTTCATCCAGTATTCCTTTCTGTACTCCTCCTCTCAAGTTTTGTTTTTTTTCTAATATTTCATGAATGCCAACCCTTTAGCTTGGAAAAGAGAAGGCTGAGGGGAGATAGGATTGAAGTCTACAAAATCTTGAGTGCAGTAGAAAGGGTACAAGTGGATCGATTTTTCACTCTGTCAAAAATGACAAAGACTAGGGGACACTCAATGAAGTAACAGGAAAATACTTTTAAAACCAATAGGAGGAAAAATTTTTTCACTCAGAGAATAGTTAAGCACTGGAACACATTGCCTGGGGTTGTGGTAAGAGCGGATAGTAGCTGGTTTTAAGAAAGGTTTGGACAATTTCCTGGAGGAAAAGTCCATAGTTTGCTATTGAGAAAGACATGGGGGAAGCCACTGCTTGCTCTGGATCAACAGCATGGAATGTTGCTACTATTTGGATTTTGGCCAGGTACTAGTGACCTCGATTGGCCACTGAGCCAGTAAGACTATTCTTATGTTCTATGTACAGCGCTGTGTATGTCTAGTAACGCTATAGAAATGATTAGTACCTGCCACTTTGGGATAATGTGAGGTTTTGCATGACTTTGAAAGCTCTCCTTGTTACCTTCACTGGTTCTAGTTTCACCTCAATTCTTTTTTTTTCCCTTGAGCACTACAATGCTTTAATGGAGCAAAGGAATTTTGTAGGGGCATTAATTGTGAGAGCAGATGTTTCTGTTTCACATGTCTAAGTCTACTTGAGTCTACTGTGACCCATTTATTCCTGGGTTGTTTTATTCTTTTGAGGCAGTGGCGGTAAATTGATTTATGTGGGATGATCATAGCTGCTTTAATTGCATCCAATTCTTGCTTAAGTTTACAGAGTTCCTCTTTACTACAGTGGTACCTTGGATTACGAGCATAATCCGTTCCAGGAACATGCTCGTTATCCAAAATGCTCGTTTATCAAAGCGAATTTCCCCATAGGAAATAATGGACACGCTTTGATACGTTATCACCCCCAGAGGCCAGCGGCGCTGCTCTATCCTTCCCCACGAGAACTGGCATTGCTCCCCCCGAAGGCCCCCCCCTGCGATCCGGCACTCTCCCGCCACAATTGGGCACCCCCCCCACCGCGATTGGGCACCCCTCCGCCGCTTCTTACTGTCACCTGGGCCTGGGCACCGGCACGTCCTGTGCGTTGGTGCCGGTGCCCAAAGATCAGCCTCCTCTTCTTGCTGGGCCTTGAGCATCTGCATCATTCTCAAGGCCTGCAAGTTCACATTTCTCTCTGAGATCTCTGAGAATCTCGGAGAGAGTGTGAACTCGCAGGCCTTGAGCACGCGCAGATGCTCAAGGACCAGCAAAAAGAGGAGGCTGATCTTCGGGCACCGGCACCAACGCACAGGACATGCCGGTGCCAGTGCCCAGAACCAGGTGCCAGTAAGAAGTGGCGGAGGGGTGCCCAATCGCGGCAGGGGGGGTGCCGGATCGCGGTGGGAGGGTGCCGGATCACGGGGGGAGGGTGCCGGGTCGCGGGAGGTGCCATTCGCAAATCAAGGCACGCTCGGTTTCCGAGGCGCCAATTTTGCGAATGTTTTGCTCGTCTTGCAAAACACTCGCAAACCGGTGCACTCGTAAACCGAGGTACCACTGTACTAGCAAGCTGAAGACAGATGGGGTAAGCCTTAAGCCTCCGGATGGTATGATTGGAACTAAAGCACCACAATGATTATACTGAATAAAAGTCATCTTGATTAGTTGGAATGGGGGATTGACTGAGTATTCATGATTATTGGGCTATTTATATATGAGTAGCAAACCCTGGGGTGGATGGGTATAAGGCCCAATGAGTCACCAAGTTTCTTAGTTCTACAGGAGGGACTAGCAACTGAGACACTATGATACAAATTCTGCTGGAATCTACCTTTTTCCTCTTTTTTTATTCAAAATATCCCCAATAAATCTAATTAGCAGTTTCTGTGCTATAATCTCTAACTGCACATTAAACCTTAAAGCTACTTTCGATTCTAGGACTGGCAATGTAAAATGAACCTTATCAGCAATATGAAAGTTAACCGTATAAAAGACAAGAGTCAGTTTGAAGAGTCTTACCCCTCTAATATCAGAGCTAGGCAGAAAAAAGAAGGGAAAGTTTCCGGGGTGGGGGAGGGGGGTTCTTGTTGTTTTTCCTAGGGGGACAGGGGGTCTAGGTGGGAAGACAGAGCAGTTACACCACACAAAAGATAAACAGTCAACACAGTTTAAATCCCAAAAATTAAATACTGGTAATAAAGTCAGTGATCTAATCTAGAGAAAATATTTCAAGTAGCAAAACTTAATCCTAGTTAAGATATTTTAAGAATAAATCAAATGTGCCATTCAACAGATAACTTATAATTGGAAAGATTGCACAAGATTGAATTACTGTTTTTGGTGGAATTCGGTGCGTCATCTGTATAAGATGAAAAGAATATTAGCTGTTAAAAAAGGATGTTTTCGTAAATTTGAGGATGTATGGAGGCCATTAATAAAATACTATAAGGATTAATCAATATTTCTCCCCTTTTAATATTTGTGATATAGGAGGGAGGGTGGGTTTTAGTTTTTCTTATAGTCAAATGGAAAATGATATTGGTATTATACTACGAGATATTTATTTATCAAGTATGTTTTATGTGGGGTGGGTAGGGATTAAATTCTTTTCTGTGAGAATTGTAGATTTTCAAGTGGAATTGTATAATTTTTTTGAATGATTTTCTGTACACTTGATGTAAAATTTAAAATGAATAAAGATTTACCAAAAAAAAACAACAACAATAAATCAAATGCACTTAGCAATTTCCAAGTTCAGATCCTTGTAGGGAAGCATAAAGTAAGCTTTTTTTCCACTTCAAAGAGATTGCGAGTCCCCTCCACTCAGCCAAAAAAACAAAAACCCAGGGGTTGGCTCTGTAGCTCAGGCTAAATGGCAGAGGCATAGAAGCCTCAAGCAGAGGGCTAATTTTTTCCTGTCACTGCATGAACTCAATTTTCCCATCCCATTAGTTTTGTTGCTGTTCCTGCCCAATTCCTGTAAGCTCTACCTTAATTGTACAAGCCTTGAACACTTATGATTTGTGAAGATGAGGACAGAGCTTGCAGGAATGGGGCAGGAATAGGAAAATAACTTGCGGGGGTGGGAAAATGAGTTCCCGCAGAGACAGGGAAAAATTTGTCCCCATGTCATTCTCTACTTGGGAGAACAGTATAAAAAATTAAACAACAGTGTGAAAAGTTTCAGCCTCTGATAGCCAGAGCTGGTATTGTGGTGTCATAATGCCTCGTTCTACCAATCTCATTAGTGATGTCACAATGGCTTGATTGTCCTTTACTTGGCTCACTTTTACTACATTTTGATTTCTAGAGTGGTGCAGTATAGAGAATGACGGGGACAAATTTTTCTCTGTCCCTGTAAGAACTCAATTTCCCCGTCCCATCTCCATTCCTGTAAGGTCTGCCTCAACTGCACAAGCCTCGAACACATACGATTTTAAAGTGTTTGAGGCTTGTGCAGATGAGGACGGAGCTTAGGCATTGGTGGAATGAGGCATTATGACATCACAATCTGAGCTCTAGAATGTTGCCACTTAGGATTTGAAAGTGTTTGAGGCTTGTGCAGATGAGGATGGAGCTTAGGCATTGGTGGAATGAGGCATTATGACATCACAATCTGAGCTCTAGAATGTTGCCACTTAGGATTTGAAAGTGTTTGAGGCTTGTGCAGATGAGGACGGAGCTTAGGCATTGGTGGAATGATGATTATGACATCACAATCTGAGCTCTAGAATGTTGCCACTTAGAATTTTAAAGTGTTTGAGGCTTATGCAGATGAGAACGGAGCTTAAGCATTGGTGGAATGAGGCATTGTGACATCACAATCTCAGCTCTGGAACGTTGCTACTCTTTGGGTTTCTGCCAGGTACTTCTAGAGAATGACAAAGGGACAAAATTTGTCCCCATCCTTGCTTTTAACCACAGGAAACCATCCCCGTGTCATTCTTTAAGGAGAATGCGAAGGATCAGTGTATGAATGGGCACAGCCACTGACCCTTAAGTCCTGCACTGAAGAATGCTGGTGTAGAAGGACTGAGGTTGAGATAAACATTAAAGAACGGGATCTGAGTTGGCCACTGTTGGAAACTGGATACTGGGCCTGATGGACCTTCGGTCTGTCCTAGTACAGCAATATGTATGTTCTTATGTGAGCCAAGTATAAGACAGTCAAGCCACTGTGACATCACTGCTGAGGCTGGCTCTTAGGCTTTGGTGGAATGAGGCATTATGACATCACAATGTTGCTACTCTTTGGGTTTCTGCCTGGTACTTGGGACCTGGGTTTGGCCACTGTTAGAAACAGGATTCTGGGCTTCATGGAACTTCGGTCTGTCCCAGTACGACACCTCTTATATTCTTATGGGGGCCTACTACAGGATAATCAATCCATTGTGACATCACTGCTGAGGATGGCTCTTAGGCTTTGGTGGAATGAGGCATTTTGACATCACAATGTCGCTACTCTTTGGGTTTCTGCCAGGTACTTGGGACCTAGCTAGGCAACTGTTGGAAACGGGAAACTGGGCTGGAAGGACCTTTGGTCTGTCCCAGTAGGCAAACTTTTATGTCTTATGTAGCTGTTACAAGAAGCAGTGGTGCAGACTGTCTTACGCCAGAGGCCCCCAGTGTAACCTCTTTCTAAATGCATCTTTCTACTATAAGAACAGCTGAACTGTAGAACCGATTACAGCAAGTCCTCTTACCCAACTTTGTCAAATTGATAAAGATTGGCTGGATTTGGAGTTTTCATCCCATGGTCCCCTGGGTAAAGACAGCTTAAGAGAGAGTCTGGAGACAACAAATCCCTGCATGAGAGGAAAGAGAGAAGATTTAACAAAGTAACACTGACATTCGAACACGGTAAACGTTTGCAGAGATCAGCTGCCTGTCTACATTGCTCTAATTCTGGACGTCACCCTCCCCTCTCTTATCCTTGCTGACAGCCATTCAGTTTTGACTGCTTGGAGGAAACCGCTCTTCATTTTTTCTGCTATAAGCCAGAAAAGCACTCAAGTCATCAAGCCTCCTCCCTGCAGTTGCATTTGAGAACATGCTCAAGTCCAAGCCCGATCACTCCTCTGGAGGGGGGGGGGGGAGGGCGGTGGGGGGGAGTGATCTTGCCGGCTTTCTCTGGAAGCTTGAGGCAGTCACACTGCAAACAAGTAAACCCAACCCAGGAGCTCCCCATCTCCTTTGAAATAGTAACATAGTAAATGATGACAGATAGAGACCGGAATGGTCCATTCAGTCTGCCCTGTAATCACATGCATTATTACAATTTCAGGATTAAATTAAAAGGTCTTTTTCCTTCTGGGCCACAGACCTTAGAATCTACCCAATACAGTCCTTAGGTTCCAACTACTGGAGTTGCCACTGAAGTTCACTCAGGCCTATCCAAAGCATCTCCTTTGCTGGATTCGGACTGTGAAAGTTTCCTCATTTATCTTCTAATTAGGGATCCTCTGTGTTTATCCTTCTCTCCTCCAGAGTACCTTTCAGATATTTAAATGTATCCATTGTTGAAGTCTTCTGGAGAAGGATACGATACATTTAAATATCTGAAAGGTATTAATATAGGACCAAATTTTTTCCAGAGAAGGGAAATGGCTAAATCTAGAGGACATACATTGAGAATGAGGTGTGGTAGACTTAAGAGTAATATTAGGAAACTCTTTTTCACAGAGGATATTAGATGCCTGGAATGCCCTCCCGAGGGACGTGGTGGAGAGGCAATGGCTAGTAGGGGATGGTCCGTCCTGGGCACCAACCCCCCTCTCCTTCTCCAACCCCCCTTCCTATTCCTTCCCTCCATGTGCATGCCCCCCTCTCATACCTCTAGTTCAGTGGTTCCCAAATCCTGTCTTGGGGGACCTCCAGCCAGTCGGGTTTTCAAGATATCCCTAATGAATATGCATGAGAGAGATTTGCATACCTGTCGCTTCCATTATATGCAAATCTCTCTCATGCATATTCATTAGGGATATCTTGAAAACCCGACTGGCAGGGGGTCCCCCAGGACAGGGTTTGGGAACCACTGCTCTAGTTGAAGTTATTATTCGTGGTGGTCAACGTGCTCTTCACGACCCTGTTGGCTCTCCTGCTGTCACTTCCAAGTGCTGCACATAGGAAGTGACATTAGAAGGAGAGCCGACGGGGTCAAGAGAACAGGGGATGGGAAGGCTGGGAGCAGGGCGTGCATGGCAGGCAGGAGTGGGGAAGGAGCCGGGGGGGGGGGGAAATGAGGACGGAGGAGGGGTGACACCGCCCTGGGCGCCTTTCACCCTTGCTACACTACTGTGAAGAGGAAAACTGTGATGGAATTCAAAAAGCATGGAATAAACACTCTTTTCCTCACCCCTGCCCCAAGCTAGAGAGTTGCGCGGGGACAGAAATCCCACCCATCCCCGCCAGGATCCTCTCCATCCCCACCCGTCCCCGCCAGGATCCTCTCCGTCCCTACCCGTCCACGCCAGGATCCTCTCCGTCCACGCCCGGATCCTCTCCGTCCACGCCCGGATCCTCTCCGTCCACGCCCGGATCCTCTCCGTCCACGCCCGGATCCTCTCCGTCCCCACCCATCCCCGCAAGAAATTACCTCCATCCCCGCCCGTCCCCATAAAAAGCAGCAATTACTTCTGACAGGATCATCAATTCCACAGTTTCTTTTGCTGTTTTCCTTGTGGAATCTCTTTGGTGGAACCCTTTTTTTTGTTTCCTGTTCAGGTAATTAACTTATAAACCCCTTCTTTTACTAAGGCTGACGTGTCCATTATATTATATGGACGAACCCTGCTTCCAAAGCCTTCCATCCCCGTGGGAGTCCCGTGGCCCAGAGGGGGGTCCTCATGGGAGTCCCATGGGTTAGGGGGGGGATTCCCGCAATCCCCGTTCCGACCTCTACTCCAAGCACAACTGAATTTTGTCACAATTCTGCTTTCTATATCTTTGCTGGGAAGCTGGTCTATATATTCACCACCCTTTCAGTTCAGTTCCCTGTGGAAAGGTGTGCCTTCTCATTGTTCACGGAACTTGGTTTAGGATATTAAGGAAGGATGAGTTTCTCTTGTTGGAATCGTGGCTCAGTTTAGAATTCATTACATTCAGGTGACTGGATTGTAGATTTTGCTTGCACGTATCACATAGAGAATGACACAGAGACAAATTTGTCCCCATAGGATCTCAATTTCCCCGTCCCCTCCCCGTGAGCTTTGTTGCTGTCCCTGCCCCATTCCTGTAAGCTCTGCCTTAACCGCACAAACCTCAAACACATGATTTTAACGTGTTTGAGGCTTGTGTAGATGAGGACGGAGCTTGCAGGAATGGAGCAGGGACAGGAAAAGAACTCGCCAACATGGAAAAATAAGTCCCCATGTAATTCTCTAATATCACATTGCTGAACTGATTTTAGATTTTATTTTTGTTTACTAATCACAGGTTTGGGTACATCCTATTTGGGGAAGCAGCCTACAGATAATAAAATTAAGTTTTATAAGACTATAAACAAATATCCTTTTTGGAACCCATTGATCTCCATTGAGATCTGTTTTACTGATATACTGCATCCCCGATGTTACAAGACAGTGTTGAGTTTTGAAGACTCTCGGACTGCAGCAAGACATGGCTATGAAGAAGTTCACATTGTGAACACTAGCTAGAGTGAAGAAGATCCTTTTTCACAGGAGCATGGCTGGCACTGGCAGAGCACCGTTGGACGGTGTTACAATAACCGAGACAAGAAAAAGAGCAACTGTGGAACTAAGAACATAACATAAGCAATGCCTCCGCTGGGTCAGACCTGGAGTCCATCGTTCCCAGCAGCCCGCTCACATGGCAGCCCAACAGGTCCAGGACCTGTGCAGTAATCCTCTATCTATACCCCTCTATCCCCTTTTCCAGTAGGAAATTGTCCAATCCTTTCTTAAACCCTAGTACCATACTCTGCCCTATTACATCCTCTGGAAGCGCATTCCAGGTGTCCACCACACGTTGGCTAAAGAAGAACTTCCTAGTATTTGTTTTGAATCTGTCCCCTTTCAACTTTTCCGAATGCCCTCTTGTTCTTTTATTTTTTGAAAGTTTGAAGAATCTGTCCCTCTCCACTCCCTTCATGATCTTGTAAGTCTCTATCATATCCCCTCTAAGTCTCCTCTTCTCCAGGAAAAAGAGTCCCAGTTTCTCCAATCTCTCAGCGTATAAAAGGTTTTCCATCCCTTTTATTAGACGTGTCGCTCTCCTCTGAACCCTCTCAAGTAACGCCATATCGTTCTTAAGGTACGGCGACCAATGGACGCAGTACTCCAGATGCGGACGCACCATCGCCCGATACAACGGCAGGATAACTTCTTTCGTTCTGGGAGTAATACCCTTCTTGATTATACCTAGCATTCTATTCGCTCTCTTAGCGGCCGCTGCGCACTGTGGTGTCATGTCCACCATTACCCCCAAGTCCCTTTCTTGGGTACTCTCATTCAATAACATCCCTCCCACATGTAATTGTACCTCGGGTTTCTGCTTCCCACATGCAATACTTTACACTTCTCAACGTTGAACTTCATCTGCCATTTCGTCGCCCAGTTCCCTAGTTTGTCCAAGTCCCCTTGCAATTCTTCGCAGTCCTCCTTTGTCCGAGCTCCACTAAATAGTTTGGTGTCATCCACAAATTTTAATATCTCACACTTCGTCCCTGTTTCTAGATCATTTATGAATATATTACATAGCAGCAGCCCTTCACCCCTACCCTCTGTTTCCTACCCACCAACCAGTTTCTGATCCATCTATGCACGTCTCCGTCCACCCCATGGTTCTTCAGTTTCTGGAGTAGATGTTCATGAGGCACCTTGTCAAAGGCTTTCTGGAAATCTAGGTATATGATGTCTGTGGGGTCTCCTCTGTCCATCTGTCTGTTAATTCCCTTGAAGAAGTGCAATAAGTTAGACAGGCATGATCTCCTCCTGCAGAAACCATGTTGGCTGGTTATCAGAAGTTTGTTTTTTTCAAAATGTTCAACGATGTTTTCTTTTATCAGTGCTTCCGCCATTTTGCCCAGAACCGAGATCAGACTTACCGGTCTGTAGTTTCCCGGGTCACCTCTTGATCCCTTTTTAAAGATGGGCGTAATGTTGGCTATCTTCCAATCCTCCGGGATCACACCTGTTTTCAGGGATAGATTGCAAATTTGCTGCAGTAGTTTCGCTATTTCCTCCTTTAGTTCCTTCAAAACCCTTGGATGGATTCCGTCCGGACTCGGGGATTTGTCAGTTTTTAGTTTTCTATCTGCCTGCACACATCTTCAAAGCTCACTTCCATGGATGTTAACTTTTGTGCTTGATTTCCATTGAAGATTTGCTCAGGTTCCGGTATGTTGGTTGTGTCTTCGTTTGTAAATACAGACGAAAAGAACATGTTACGTCTTTCTGCCACTTCTTTCTCCTCCTTCACCACTCCCTTCCTGTCTCCGTCGTCCAGCAGTCCCACCTCCTCCCTAGCCGGCTGTTTCCCTTTAACATATCTAAAGAACGGTTTGAAATTTCGTGCTTCCCTGGCTAGTCTCTCTTCATACTCTTTTTTTGGCCTTTCGAACCACACGGTGACATTCTTTTTGATACTTCCTGTGCTCTTTCCAGTTTCCCTCAGATTTGTCCTTTTTCCATTTTCTGAATGAATTTCTTCTATTGCCTATCGCTTCCTTCACTATTTTAGTTATCCACACTGGGTCTTTTGTTCGACTCTTTTTGCACCCTTTTCTGAATCTGGGGATATACAGATTATACTGAAAAATCATAACCAATGGAACAATGCTGCAGAAGTGAGTCACTTGATTGGTTACAATTTTTCAGTACACATTATTTTTTTTGCGTATTTGCAATTCATTGTTTATGGTTTATAGAAACACCGAATCCCGGTAGAAGATCTTTTATGACTGAAACACGGCCCGTGTTGGGTCTACACCACAATCCATTTACTGTGTATTCTTATGTTGTTGTTTTTTTAGACTGTACCATGTATGCTAATATTGGGTAAATATCAGACTTGAATAAAAGAGTTTATCAAGATCATCTGTTCCACAGTTGCTCTTTTTGTTTTTGCTTGGAACCTTTTTGGTAGACAATAACCGAGACAAGCAAAGGCATGGAACAGCGACGGATCAGACATCACTGCAGCTTTACTCATGAATTAACTTAAGTGCTTTCTAAGCTTTGATTACTATGAGAATTTAATTGCAGTCAAACTGAAGAAATGCATCCAGACTCCTGACAGATGAGCTATTACTTACTGTGTTTGAAATAAGATGACCTCAAAGCAGATTGAGGATTCAGATAGGAAAAGAAGAAATGAAACGTTTATTTAAAAAAATGAACGGGCAAGAAATATTTAACACAGTCAAATGAAAGATAATGAACAGGATGCAGCCTAAATAAAGGAAAGTGATTTAAGAAGGAATACAAGTTAGAAAGGAAAAGGTGGAAGAGGGATATAAAGCAGTAAAGTCGCATACTGGTGTCTCTCCAGAATGGATCAGAACACAACGCCAGAGTTAAATCAGAGTCTTTCTTTCTGATGTAACTCTGGCAAAGGGAAAGCCCAGGAGCATGCCTGTGAGGATCAGCAGCGAGAGCTGAGTAGGTAGTGGAATGGGATGCTGTGCTGTTTTCTCTGCCGCCAGACCTGTGGGGGGAGGGGACTATTGCCGCCATTGCTATTGGATCTATGTGGGGGGTTGTGATGCTTTACAACTCTGCTTCTGCCAATGGACCTGGGGGAGGGGGAAGCTGGGGCAGGGAGGGAAGGGGGCTGGCTGAGTGCAGAGCAGGGCACTGGAATATTAAGCGTGAAAGATAAGTGCTTTCCATTTCTAGGCAGTTTATGCACTTTAAGTACTGTTTTGATTCAAAATATTTTTTGCACAGCACTTGTCACTTTACCGAATGACCTATGATGGATTGTTTTTCCCAATAAGGGCGAAAAAAATTTTGAATAAAATTCCTGCCTTGGGAAATTTAAGGTCTGGTAGTTCATTTACACTTGATACTTTTTGTCCTCCGATTATATTCAAGTCAACCATTTTTCCTCCTTTTTTTGGGGGGGGGGGAAATGGGAGTCTCAACTTATATTCCGATCGACTTATATTCGAGTATATACAGTACTTCATATACCAGAACTTGGTTGGGTGCTATGAGCAGTCAGCAGCAGTGAATGCCCGTGATCCCTGTGGTAGATGTCCCCCACTCCACAGAAGTACAGAAGTCACTAGCTGGATAAGTAGAATGAGAAAGGATCACCATACCATTCTATCACTAGCCTAGGGCTTTTATTTGACTGGGGTGGGGGCTCCAGAAGCAAGTTCACTAGCCAGGAGGAAGATATGGCTTTGGGTATGGTTTGTAGAACCAGCCCAGTACCTGGCAGTGGAAGGGATGAGTCAGTAATGAACTGCTCATTGGGGTCAGCTTTAAACTGCCTTTGCCCCCAGCAGTTTCCAATGAGTCCAACGTCACTTTGCAGCAGCTGGGGACATAGTGCTGCCTGCTCTTGGCGCAATGATTACCCAACCTGAACCGCAGGGTTCTGATGCAACCAGGAAACAGCAGGATGCAGGCACCAAATCTGAGCAGCATCAGCTGAACCTCCAAGAACAAACCAACATCCCAGGTACAAGCAAGTTACATCTTGTCATTTGTGAACTCTCCAGCTAACAGACAACTATATAAGCTGATGCATGTTGGCCAAGCTTTGCAGATTGCTACCTGTGTAGCTTCGAGAGCACTGTATTGTAAACTGTGTGCTTCCTGAGACTTCAGGTGTGTCATCTGGAGGAGGAGAGTCATCTGCGCAGGCTGACTGCCTACAGGACGTGCCTCTTGCAGCGAGAGGCACGTCCTGTAGGCAGTCAGCTGGCGCGGATGACTCTCCCCCTCCTCCCAGATCCCTCCACTGAAGTGGGTGGCGGCCAGATTGGCATCCGCGCATGTGCGTGACATCATTACATCGACGACCACATACTTTCCGTGTGCCTTCTGGCTGTGGCACTGGGTTTAGTGTGCCACCAGCCGAAAAGCTTGTGAAACACTACTCTAGAGCAGTGGTCTCAAACTTGCGGCCCAGGGGCCACATGTGGCCCGCCAAGTACTATTTTGAGGCCCTCGGTAAGTTTATCATAATCACAAAAGTAAAATAAAACAGTTTCTTTAGCTATAAATGACAATATTATGATTAAGACTTAGCCAAAAGGAAAGATTTATAAACTATAAAGAGTTTTACCTCATGCAAAATTGTCATTTCGTTAATAAGACATTAACTATTTTTTTCTGAGGCCCTCCAAGTACATACAAATCCCAAATGTGGCCCTGCAAAGGGTTGGAGTTTGAGACCACTGCTCTAGAAGGTTGAAAAGAAAGTGATGGGGTCAAACCAATGTACCGGTAATCATTTTACAAGGATACGGCTCCCCCTGCTGGAAATAATCTCAGTGACTAGGGTTTCCATGGCCTGTCTGCAGTGCAGTGCTGGACTGATCTAAGCTAGACTGCAGAAACCAGCAGGCATTTTTAAAAACTGAAACCCCACAGGTATTCTTCCCCATTGGCTTTGCACTAATTGTCAAAGGGAAAGCATGAGCAGCGGCCTGGTGGTTACAGCAGCAGGCCGAGGACTCTTCAAGTCACTTCATTGGCTCCCTATCGATCTCTGCATACAGTTCAAACTCCTCTTATTGACTTACAAGTGCATTCATTCTGCAGCAAATCAGTATCTCTCCTCTCTTATCTTTCCCTACACCCCTTAAGTCTCTCTTATCTGTACCCTTCTCCTCCTCTGCCAACTTGACTCTGTTCCTTTTATTTTAATGCCCTGTATGCCTGGAACAGACTTCCTAAATCAGTACTTCAAGCTCCATCTGTGGACATACACTTCCCCCTCCCTATTCGTGGTTTCGACATACGTGGTTTCAATTATTTGCAATTTTTTTTGCCCCCCCCCCAAGAATCGCTCGTTGACAGCCCGCATTAAAAAAAAAAGGCCCCAGGACTTGGATCAGGGCAAGGAGGGAGGCGAGCAGCCGCCCCAGGAGCACGGATCTTAACTGGTGGTCTAGCGGTGACGTGGGGCAGAAGCGATCTTCCTACACTCCTGCCCCATGCTGTGAGTTCCTTCAAAAAATACATAAAACCAATGTAATACAACCAAACATGTTCCAAACACCTCCAACTACTCCTTAGCAAATTAGAAAATGTTCAAACTATTCCTTAAGCACTTCTTAATATCTTAACAATATGTACCTCTTATTTTCATAACAATTATGTATTCCGCCTTGAACCGCAAGGTAAAGGCAGAATAGAAATCACTAATGTAATGTAATGTTTCAGGATGTGGACCTGGAATAATATATAAATTATAAGAGGTCTTATGATCTGACCCTCTGTAATTATGATATGCCTGTGACACAATCAAAGTTTGAAGATTTCTTAACCATCCATATTTACCCTATCTAATATAATAAAACGGTAAGCCGCACATGCGCACTTCCTATGCGTGCGTCCGTTTTCCATGAGCTATAGCACACATAGGAAGTGCGCATGCGCGGCTTACGGTCTGGCCTCACAAGGCAAGACAAGTTGATGCTGGCCGCCCGAAGCTCACTCTCTCTCTCTGGCGGCCCGAGGCGGATGTCGGCCGCGGTGGCTGCTGGCCGCCCAAAGCTCTCTCTCTCTCTCTTCCTCCCCCCCCCAGGCGGATGTCGACCGCGGCGGCTGCTGGCCGCCCGAAGCTCTCTCTCTCTCTTCCTCCCCCCCCAGGCAGATGTCGACCGCGGCGGCCCGAGTCGGATGTCGGCCGCGGCGGCTGCTGGCCGTTAACATAAGTAGGCCATGGAGTTCAGCAGGAAGGTATGGGGGGGAGGAAAATACTGCACAGGGAAGTGGGGTGGGAGGGAAATGCTGCAACACACGGAAATGGAGGGGCAGAAAAGGGGTTGATGGACAGGGGAACAGGTGCTGATTAACAGGGAGGGGGCAGAAAATGAAGACAGGCCTACTGCTGGACAGGGGGAGCAGGAAGGTGGTGATGATGGACAGGGGGAGGTAAAACAAAGGGAGAAGGGCTACTGCTGGATAAGGTGAGCAGTGATGGGGTGGTGGAGGACACAGGGGAGGTAAAAGGAAGGGACAGGACAGGGGGAGCAGGCAAGGGGTGGTAGTGGACAGCCAAGGAAAAAAAAAAAAAAAAGACAGACAGAAATACAGAAAGCGGCTAAGGAGAGAGAAAAAAAAATAAAGACAGACACACACACATATATTCTAGCACCCGTTAATGTAACGGGCTATAACACTAGTGGTTCTATAAAATATTTACTTTCAGGTAGGACATTTTTCTAAGGCCCCTTTTTCCTCCTATTTCTTTGGAGACTGTTGTTCAGCAGAACTCAAGCCCCAGCATGAGATCTTCGCAGTCTCGGAGACTTACCCTGCACTGATAGCCGTGGCCAGATCTAAAGCAGTCGTCACTTTGGACTGGACGGTCATTATGTTCAGGTTCATGAGGTAATAGAAGGCCAGCTGGAGGATGCTGTTATCTGTGAAATCGAGAATGCGCCATGTTAATCTCAGAATCTCAGGCCTTGTGGCAGATAAGTACATGTGTGTTGGTTGCTCTACGCTCAAATAGTAACGTTCAATGCTTTATAACAAATCAAAAAAAATGTGCAGCTCAGAAAATTGAGATCTAAGGAAATTAAGTACTACACATTCTTCCTTCTTCCCCCCCCTCAAACATAAATGGGAAAAATTCTTCCATACATCTGGCTCTAAATGTCCCTGTTCTGTTACTTAAATTTTGAGCAAGAATATGTTATGAAGAGTGATGAAAATGGATCGGAATAGTTAGTTAATATCTGTTAGGTGTACAATATTACTAGACTCAAGACGCCTTTCTTTTTTTTTTTTTTTTTTTTTAATTCTTTATTCGTTTTTAAACTTTCATCAAGTGTACAGAAATCATAATAAACACTATTAATTAGACCACTTGAACATCTTATCATTATATCTTATAAATATAAATGCAACCCTCCCCCCACCCGCCTTCTAATCACATTATTCATTATAAGATCATAAACCCTCCCATTAAACCCTTCCCCTCTTTCAACACTAAGTGGTGTATAATTAATAGAAAAATGGCATTTAATCATGACAAAAAGATGTTAATGGCTCCCATACTTTTATAAAACTTTTATACTTTCCATTCTGTACCGCCAGTGATCTTTCCATTCTATATAGGTGACACAACGAATTCCACCAGAAATTAAAATTAAGTCTACTGTGATCTATCCAGTTATTAGTAATATGTTGGACGGCAACTCCTGTCATGATCAATAAAAGTTTATTGTTACTCGATGATATCTGACTCTTTTTTCTCATGGACATTCCAAATATCACGCCTTTCAAAATCCAAGTTAGACTTCTCCTTAAATATCCAGCAGCATTCACTATGAACCGCTTTTAAGAAGCGATCTCCTCTCCCTATTTGTTTTTTCCCCTCCTTCCTTCATTTTCATTTTACTTTCACTTAGATATATTTATATCTTCCCTCCCCTAGTACCTTATGTAACAACCCTCCCCATCCAAATCGTCTTTGTCAAGTCACTCCCCTCCCTTTTCTTTTTTTCATTTTCATTTATCTTTTTTTTTTTTTAATTGGAAATTTTAGCTTTGTAAACCGACCAGATACTTGTTGATGGCTGGTCTATCAAATTATAAATAAACTTGAAAACTAAATGACTTCATTTTCTTTTGTAATCCACCTTTGAAACTTGTCGTTAGAAGCAGGACATAAATCCCATTTTAAATGAGAATGTTAGTCTCGGAAAGTGCAGGTTAAATGTTTCTATAGATCACAATAGACAAAAGATCAATTTACAGAGTTTCACCCCATTCCAAGCCCTTCATTACCTTTGCACTTGAGATTGAGAGAGACTGAAAGCGGATGTCTCTTCAGCATCTCTTTCCGCTTGTCATCGAGCTGAACACCCAATGTTGGACGCCTGCGTTTCTGTAACACAAACCCAACACTCCATCACCTTGTTTCAAAGATCTCTACAATCTCCCTCTACATCCCAAACACTGCCTGGATTGAGGGGATAAACCAAGGTTACTCCTGAACATGACACATTTAAAAATTCTAAGAGACGTTGCATTAACCCCGATGTCTAAGGAACTAGTATGGATGGACTCGAGTTGGGCTTTGTGGCAGCTGGTTTTAAATGCAAACAAGTTACCCTGGCCAAGCAGCTCAGAGGCCACCAACAATCACAGTGGAATCCATCAGAATCTGTAACTAAAACCCATTACAGGTGGTCTTTGAAAACCACTCTGAATTGACTCCCCAGTCATTAGTAGCAGTATAGAAGCTGTCCCTAGAAGTCGCAAGATTGTTGGCGGTATATAAGAATAAAGTTATTATTATTATTATGTTTGTTTCTGTCCTGTTTTTTTTAATTTTATTTTTTTTTATTTATTTATACACTTTCAAATATAATCAATCAAGTAAAACTTGTACAGAAAGCAAGGTCCAAGAAATAAAGAAAAAAAAATCCAACATAATACATACATTCGAATAATTATTTCATCTTAGATCTCACTCAAGTCCTCATATAGGATCCGAGATTTAAATGAAACGGAATTTAAAGGAATCAATTAACCCTTTCAGGACCAAGGGACATATTTGTCCCATAACTTTAAAATCCTATAAATTTTGATTGGGATCGTCTACAGTTCTAAATTTGATATGTACGGATTCCATAGGATACTGCCTTTATGTAAACAAACTGGTTCCGACATTCATTCATTAGCGTCGTTGCCAGATTGACGAGAAGATTCACTTGCCACACTGTCCATAAGCCAGAAGTTTGATTTTTAAAAAAAAAAAAAAAAGATATTTCACAAAAAAAATCAATTTTTTGGCATCTGCAAGCCCTTTTTACCATAAAAATGTCGTCAAAACCACAAAAATTGGCCTACGATCCTTATGGTCCTGAAAGGGTTAAAGGAAAAGAACAATTATAGGTGAGACCATGATTAGGCAGTCATCTATTCTTCATGAGCTTTCTCCAGCCGTGACAGAGACAGGAATGTTGTCAGTTGTGAAGGTTCAAAGAAAACAAACTTATGCAATTTATAGTGAATGATACATTTACAAGGGTATCGAAGAAAAAAGGTAGCACCCAGGGCAGTAATTGCAGGTTTTAACAACAAGAATTCTTTTCTGCGCCTCTGTGTGTCCCTGGCCAAATCAGGAAACATTTGAACTTTTAGTCCCAAAAAGTCTTTGTGTTTATTTTTAAAGTATAATTTCAATAACCATGTTTTATCCAAAATAAGAGCAACTGAAAGAAGCAAAGTAGCCGGAGTGGCTACTTCCCTATCTGAGGACTCTAATAAAGCGGTTATATCCAAAGGTTGTTTAATCACTTCTTGATTCGCTTCTTGGGAATTCTTTTGATCACTAAATTCTTTAACAGGCAAATAATAAGCCTGTGTAAATGGTGGAATAGACGAATCAGGAATTTCAAGTATTTCCACTAAGTATCGTTTAAGCATATCTCTAGGAGTTATTGTAGGAATCCTAGGAAAGTTAATCAATCTAAGATTTTCTGTCCTGTTTTTATTCAATTTCTACTGTTATTTTTAATTGTAAACCGCCTTGATTTGCGCTGCAACAAGGGCAGTACAGCAAGACTAATAAACGATAAATGACGACGCCAGATTTCTTTTCTTTTTTTAAAAAATTGTGTAATAATTTGTTGTAATTTAATATTTTGTGCACTTGATGTAAAATATGAAAATGAAGAAAGAATATTTTAAAAAAATTCTTTATTCATTTTTAAATCCAATAAATAGTGCATCAGGTTATCAAGCAAATAATATAATAGACAGCGCTCCAAACAATCAAATGATATATAAGTACTTAGCATATTCCTAGAAACCAAAAAGTAGATATTCTGTGCTCTGGTTTTTACAACCAATTTCAATACGCTGTTTGCAGAAATTCTTCCTGAATCCACTTATATACCAGCTCTCTCTGAAAAGTTGCATATCTAAACCACTTTTTGTGCGACCAAGATAGACTTGGGGGGGGGGGGGTGAGGAGCAAAGGAAATAAAAATCATACGAACAAAGAAGTGGATTTAAGTAGCACATATAGCAAAATATAGTTCGCCATCTCTTAAAATACAGGGTTATTCGATGTCAGTCCTTAAGAGGTTTTCAGGATTCCCACGATGAATATCATATTCATATGCATAGTCATTGTGGAAATCCTGAAAACCAGACTGAGTTGTGGCCTTCGAGAACAGACAATGAATAAGAAATGCCCCACTTTTCTACACAACACTATGACCAGTGCTGCTTTTGGTCATAAAAAATGCTTCTTCCCATCAAGAATTTAGAAAAAGAATTTCAGTAATACTAATAATTTTTTTTTATATAAACATTTTATTGAGTATGAAAAAGAACAACAACACAATTTGTCCTTTTTCTTACTTTAAAAACTCGGTGTACATACTAGAGAATGACACGGGGAAAAAATCTGTCCCCGTCACCGCCCCGTCACCGGCCCACCATCCTCTGCACCGCCCCGTCACCGCCGATCCCTTCACCGCCCCGTCACCGCCATCCCTTTCACCGCCCCGTCACCGCCACTGCCATCCCATTCACCGCCCCGTCACCGTCCCCGCTGCATCCATATAAGCCTTTTTCCTTTCACTCCCTCCTTCCAATTTGAGCCGGGAACACTAGCGATCGCACGGTCCCCGCGGCCACTACCTGCCTGCCCGGTCGATCCTGGTGTTTGGCCGGCTCTCTCCCTTCTCCTCACCTTGGTTTGTGGGTTTTCTTTTTCGGCAACCTGCGCGCTTTCCCAGGGAGCCGCACACGCGCGGCTGCTCAGTGTTCGATCTTCTGCTCTGCTGCAACTTCCTGTTTCCGGTTGCGTCAGAGCAGAAGATCGAGGCTGAGCAGCGGCGGGTGTGCGCGGCTCTCTGGTAGCGTGCGGGTCGCCGAGGAGGAGGATCTGCGGACTGGGGTGAGGAGAGGGGAGAGAGCTGGCTGGACACTGGAATCGATTGGGCGGGCGGGTGTGAGCTGCGGGGACCGCGCGATCCTTCATGCCTCACTGCGGGGGACAAGACCATTCACCGCCCCGCGGGCGGTGAATGGCCTTGTCCCCGTCGCCGCAGCGACTGCTAGTTTTCTTCCCCGTTTTCGGCGGGTGACCCGCGGCTAAAATGCGGTGGCCGCGGGTAAACCGCCACCGTGTCATTCTCTAGTACATACCATATATACTCGAATATAAACTGGGATTTTGGGGCAAAAAAAACTGACCTTCCCAGTTTATATTCAGGCCAGCACCCAGCCATCCCCCTCCCAGACTTATTGTAGGCCTCCGCCAGGCTGCCAGGTTCTGCACCCCCCCTGTCCCCTTCATTGTACCTCATCTGCCATTGGAATCCCTGGTGGTCCAGAGGTGTAACCAGGGTCCAGAGGTGTAACAGCACTCCTGCTCGCTACACCTCTGGACCACCAGGGATTCCAATGGACAGGGCAGAGAGGGGGAGAGCCTGGAAGGGAGCTGTGTACAGTGCCCGGCAGAGGGTCCAGAGTCTGATAGAGGAGGGAGGGAGGGAAGGGGGCTGAGTACATAGCCTGACAGGGGATGGAGGGAAGGGCTCTAGGTGCAGATCCTGGCAGGGCACGTGAATTTTAAGCCGCTCGACTTATATTCGAGTCAACCATTTTTCCTCCTTTTTGGGGGGAAAAATGGGGGTCTCAATTTATATTTGAATCGACTTATATTCACGTATATATATCATAATACATAAATGCTTCTTATGAATGTGAAGAAAGAGCATTTCAGAGACTTGTGACCATCTCTGTTCTATCTGCCCTACTCAAAAGAACATTATAGTTTCTTTGGCCTCTATCATAGCTTGGTAGAAGTCAGTGACAATGTCTGCAAATGCTCAAAGGTAACAGGTCCCTTCGTTAATTACCATGTTGTCATCACAGCACTGAAGTTTACCTTGGCTCTAGCCAGGCTACACTGTCTAAATTCCCTTCAAGGATTGTACTTTTGGTGCAGGAGGGAAGGGAAAACAAAAGGGTCCCTTATGTTCCAGATAAACATTATAAATACTTTGCTATAATGAAAACCTCTAGGTCATAAACAGGTCACAGATCTCTCCTGGTCCTTTTTGGATCTCAGGTCCGCAGTACTATTTTTTTTTTCTAATCACTCAACTCTAACCCTCCTAGAACTGTGGATGAGATACAAATTATTTTAAACCTTACCGTGGTCTGTTCCTCCTCAGCATCAGAGTCGCTCTCATCATCTGTGAAAAAGAAACACCTCTGAATAAAAGGAACACAGGAATTCCTACTGAGAGAGAAAGACCTTTTGACATCTAATGAGACCCCTCTCTCCTGTTTTGTCCGAGTACACCTTGCAGAGAACCATAGCCAGAAATGCCATGCAGAAAAGGTCACAACAGTTTTACTGATGTCTAAGTCCAAATTTTGAAAACAGAATCATAGTAACATAGTAGATGACGGCAGATAAAGACCCGAATGGTCCGGTGACGGGATAATCGCGTGCCGACAATTCGGCGGAAGACAGAAGCGCGTGGGGGAAAAAATAATTTTTAAAGAGCTCCGACTGGGGGTTTGGGGTGGCAACCCCCCCACTTTATTGGTTAGTGTTCACGCTGCCGTTGCGGGGGGGTGTGGGGGGGTGAAACCCCCCCACATTATAGAGAAAACGGAACTTTTCCCGAAAAAAATCAGAAAAAGTTCCGTTTTCACTATAATGGAGGTTTCCAACCCCCCGAACCCCCCTCCAACAGCAGCGCGAACACTAACCAATAAAGTGGGGGGGGTTGCCACCCCAAACCCCCCCCCCCCGTCAGAGCTCTTTAAAAATTACTTTTTCCCCCGTGCGCTTCTGTCTTGCACCGAATTGTCGGCGCTGGATTGTCAGCGCGCTGACGTCTTGCGCTCCACTGTCTATAAACCGAATGGTCCATCTAGTCTGCCCAACCTGATTCAATCTAAAAGTTTGTTTTTTTCTTCTTCTTCTTAGCTATTTCTGGGCAAGAATCCAAAGCCCTAAACCAAATAAATATTCTTACCCCCTCTTTTACAAACGCATAGCGTGGGTTTTAGCACTCCAGCAGCTCCGATGCTCATAGGAATTCTATGAGCGTGGAAGCAGTTACCGCCACTGCCGGCGCTAAATCCTGCACTATGCATTCGTAAAAGAGGCGGTTAGTGTTGGCAGTATTTTGGAAGATTGAGGAATAGAAAATTGGCTAGTAGGGAAGGGACATGACGTCACGACCTTGTATGGCCGCTTAACTTGGGAGCTCTGCTTCGGCTGCCAAGTTTTTCAAGCTTTTTGCATTCTCCTCACCTCTTCCAGCATAGGGTGCGGGAGCCGAGATGTTGACACAATAGAAAATTGGCTAGTAGGGAAGGGACATGACGTCACGACCTTGTATGGCCGCTTAACTTGGGAGCTCTGCTTCGGCTGCCAAGTTTTTCAAGCTTTTTGCATTCTCCTCACCTCTTCCAGCATAGGGCGCGGGAGCCGAGATGTTGACACAATAGAAAATTGGCTAGTAGGGAAGGGACATGATGTCACGACCTTGTATGGCCGCTTAACTTGGGAGCTCTGCTTCGGCTGCCAAGTTTTTCAAGCTTTTTGCATTCTCCTCACCTCTTCCAGCATAGGGCGCGGGAGCCGAGATGTTGACACAATAGAAAATTGGCTAGTAGGGAAGGGACATGACGTCACGACCTTGTATGGCCGCTTAACTTGGGAGCTCTGCTTCGGCTGCCAAGTTTTTCAAGCTTTTTGCATTCTCCTCACCTCTTCCAGCATAGGGCGCGGGAGCCGAGATGTTGACACAATAGAAAATTGGCTAGTAGGGCGTTACCTTAAACAACATATATTATTTCTGCCCAACTTCTGAAAAGATATTCTCGATCATGATGTAGGCAACCTGGGCAAAACACCATCTTTAGATAATTCAAGTAGTAATTTAAAACAAAATGTTTTTCCCTTTTTTGTTCTGAATTCCTTTTATGTGATTGCCCCCAAATTCTGTGCATGGTACTTAAGTTTTGAGCACAACTTAATTAATTGGCCTAATTGGCGCCAATAATTGACAATTAAAACTTTGGAATTGATGCTAATTGGCATTAAAAGTTATGCGCACATCTTGGTGTGCACGATCCTATAACAAGTATGCGCTAGTTGCAGTGTGCACATTTGAAATGGGGGAATGGCCACGGGCGGATCGTGGGCCTTCCTAAAAGTTATGTGCATTGTTATAGAATATGCCTGACGTAAGTATAACGTAGGAGCTGGAATTTAGGCCTAGTTTGAGCTGGCTTAAAATGGGTACGTCTAAGTTATACGATACACAGGCACTATGCGTGTGTGCGTAATTTTTACAGAATTGCACTTAATCCCCCCATTGCCTCAGGTACATTAGATAGATTGTGAGCCCACCGTGACAGACAGGGAAAAATGCTTGAGTACCTGAATAAATTCATGTGAACTGTTCTGAGCTCCCCTGGGAGAACAATATAGATCATTGAATAAATAAATAGTGTGAAAAGTTTCAGCCTCTGATAACTAGAGCTGGTATTGTGATGTCATAATGTTTCATTCCATCAATAAGAGCCAACCTCATCAGTGATGTCACAATGGTTGATACTTGGCTCACTTTTACTATATTTTGATTTCTAGAGTGGTGCAGTGGTTAAAGCTACAGCCTCAACACCCTGAGGTTGTGGGTTCAAACCCACGCTGTTCCTTGTGACCCTGGGCAAGTCACTTAACCCTTTCAGGACCATAAGGATCGTAGGCCAATTTTTGTGGTTTTGACGACATTTTTATGGTAAAAAGGGCTTGCAGATGCCAAAAAATTGATTTTTTTTGTGAAATATCATTATTTTTATTTTAAAAAATCACACTTCTGGCTTATGGACAGTGTGGCAAGTGAATCTTCTCGTCAATCTAGCAACGACGCTAATGAATGAATGTCGGAACCAGTTTGTTTACATAAAGGCAGTATCATATGGAATCCGTACATATCAAATTTAGAACTGTAGACTATCCCAATCAAAATTGATAGGATTTTAAAGTTATGGGACAAATATGTCCCTTGGTCCTGAAAGGGCTAACCCCCCATTGCCCCAGGCACCTTAGATAAATTGTGAGCCTGATGGGACAGAAAGGGAAAATACTTGAGTACCTGACGTAACCTGTTCTAAGCTCCTTTGGGAGGACGGGCTTAAAAAAAAATCAAAGAAAATAAAAAAGAAAGCATATATTTTTCATACCAAGGCTGTGTAAACAGAGACAGCAAACAGAAGAGGACCTAAGACCTACAAGAGTAAATGATAGAACAGGAAAGCAGTTCATTTTGAAAACGGCAGCTAGGATGGCTGGTAATCACTTTTAATCAGATCTAAAACTGCAGCATTGGGATTTTTTATTATTAGCATTTATGCACTGTTTCAAGCCTAAGCAGATTTGGGAAGGAACGATTTGCAACAATCACAGGAGTAGCCCAACAGGGACAGAACTGTCTTTCTCTAGGCTCAAGAAGTTGCAGCAAAAATCCAGAATTGGGTAGTAGAGGGGTTGGAAGGAAGATGATCAGAAAAGCCAGGCACCTATTGAGTACGACATAAATAAGGTCTCCAAGTCCCCTCTTTTTTGACAATATTGACATTTAAATGGCATTCCCCCATAACCTTTGTAAAGGGACTAGTGCTGTCCAGGCATAGGGATATTTCTGCAAGACTAAGACATCAGTCTTTCATGTTTGGATGAACCTGAGCTCTAAGTCTGACTTTTTCATCCTTCCACAGTAATCATGACCACTAGTTGTAAAAGGATAATAATATTTCAGCCAGCCTGTCAAGCACTGCAAACAGAACAGAAGATTAGAATTTTACATCGATAATCTTTCCAGTAGAAAAACACAAGTCCTGAACCTGTGGGTAGTGCATCTTCACCCACAAGGGATGCAGAAGGTATAGTATCATAGTAAATGACAGCAGATAAAGACCTGGATGGTCTATCTTACATTTTCAACTCCACCTCCCTTCATCACCAGGCACTGCCCTCTCTCTTCAGTTTGTACCAAAGCAGACATAACTCCTGAAAGAGGAGAGATAACAAGCAGGGGCACAGGGTAACTCCCCAATACCATACTTTTGATCTGCTCTGCAAGAAAACACAACTCATTAACAAACGCAACATAGTATCATCAAGGCGGAATGAAAACCACCTACCTGTGTTCAACCAGCACTAACACTTGTTCGGCACTGACTTTGTCAAGAGCAACCCTGTATAGACACTCCTGTCTCTTTGAAGCTGTAGCTTCATATGGCTTTGTCTTGCTTGAGTGAGATTAGACAAACCTCGGCAATCACATACCTGTTTGAGGCAAAAAACAAGCTACACTGTAAACTGATAGGGCAGGCCTTCAGGACTCGTATGCTTTTCTACTGGAAAGAAGATTATCGAGGTAAGAACCTAATCTGTTCCAGTGCAAAAAGCACATGTGTCCCTTTATCTGTGGGACATATCAAAGCAGTTTGAGCCTAGGATGGGATAAAAGTGCCTGCTAAACTAGCACACAACAACAAACAGAAGATCCAACCTGACTGCAGTGAAATATCAAAATGAAGAATAAAAAAAAGGAACTGCAGTGATGATGTACAGGATGCCAAGACTTTATTGAACAATCATAAAAAACATAAAACAGTTTGTTTCCAAAAGGTCTGGTAAGACCGGACCCAACACGGTCCGTGTTTCGAAGAAACACTCCTTCCTCAGGGGTCCTGATGCATATCAGAACAAAATAACCTAACGGAAAACAACTGAATAAAAACTGGAGATAGCACTGAATGGCCGTTAGTGCTCTTGCGCTATATGATTATGAGGAATGGTTCCCTGCATAACAAGGCTTGAAGTTCCAAAATTCTTCTAGTGGAAACAATTGTTACTAAGAAAACTGTCTTTACAGTAAGGTCAGTCAGCATGGCCTCCTGTAGGGGCTCGTTTGGGGTATTAATTAGGGTCCTCAACACAAGATCAAGATTCCATGAAGGACAAGTTTGACGCACAGGCGGACGCAACTGCACTGTTCCCTTTCAAAACCTGGAAATATCCGGTCAGAACCCAAGGAACCTCTCTCTAATTGAGCTCAAAAACAAGGTAGACTGGCCACTTGGATCTTTAAGGAACTAACTGCCAAGCCCCTCTCGAGACCTTCCTGAATCGCTGCTATTGGAGCCCTAACCGGCTCTATCTGCTGCTCCAAACACCAGTGTTGAAATAATTTCAAGGCTTTCACATAAGCCGCTACTGTGGCTGGTTTCCTGGAGCAAAGGAGTATGGCTATGACCACCGCCAAGTACCCTTTTTGTACTAAGATCACAAGCTCAAGAGCCATGCCGTAAGCCCAAAGCATTCTGGATTCTCTAAGGCGATTAGGCCCTGTGAGAGCAGCATCGAATGAAGAGTGAGTCTCAGGTTCTGATCTCTTTGCAGCTGGTCTAGATCCATGTACCGAGATGAGGTCAATCTGAAACCACAAAGATCATCAGCCCTTGATGCGTCACTATTCTTCAGATGACTCGGCCCATCATTGGCCAAGGGGGTGAACACATACTAGAGATCCCTAATGAGCCAAGGTTGTACTAGAACCTTGTGATTCTTTGCTTGGGATGCCGCCCTTTCTACCACAAACTCCACTGGCTACCATTCGAATCCAGAATCCTATTCAAATTCTGCCTGCTTTTGCTACAAAACAGTATTTGGTTTATCCCCAAGCTACATCACCCCTCACTTCACCCTGAATCACAGCATCAAGAACGTCCGCAGAATTCAACTTTTTGCCTTCCCCTCCCTAAAACTATGTCACTCAAAAAAATTCCTTGACAAAACCTTCGCCTTCCAGGCCGCCAAGCTAAACCCATGGCTAGCCCAAATGGTCCTCAAGGCCCTCAAAACCCACCTCTTCCAAGACCAGGACCCTTAATGCCCCTTCTTTATCTACCAACATCTCTCCCCCCCCACCCTCCCCTACTTCTACTTCGTTGTTCGCAACTTTGAACACTTTGGTATTGAACCGCTTGTAACTCTGTTTAATTGATGTGAACCGCATAGAACTCTTCTGGGTATGGCGGTATACAAAAATAAAGTTATTATTATTATTATGATGATGAGCCAGTCGTCCAAGTACAGATGAACCTGAATTCTGGCTCTGCACAAATGTGTTGCTGCCACCACCATTACCTTGGTAAACATGTGTGGCGCTACTGCTAGTCCAAATGGGAGTACCTGTATCTCCAGCACATGGAATCTGAGAAACCTTAAGTGAGCTGGAAAAATGGGGATATGCAAGTAAGTCTCTGTCATACCCAGAGAAGCTAGATATTCTCCTGGAGCGACCGAGGCAATAACTGATCTTACTGCCTCTGTACAGAACTTGGGCATTTCTCAATGTTTCAATAGCATCATAGTGATTTCAGGATACGACAGAAAAAAAGTGGCCTGGGTCTTGGAGCTGCAGGTACATTAGATAGATTGTGAACCCATTGGGACAGATAGGGAAAATGCTTGAGTACTGATTGTAAAACCGCTTAGATAACCTTGATAGGCGGTATATAAAAAAAACCTAATAAACTTGCAAGTGAATGCTTTGTTGAGGCAGCTCGCAGACCCTCTAAGAACATAAGAACATAAGCAGTGCCTCCGCTGGGTCAGACCAGAGGTCCATCGTGCCCAGCAGTCCGCACACGCGGTGGCCCAACAGGTCCAGGACCTGGACTGTAATCCTCTATCTATACCCCTCTATCCCCTTTTCCAACAGGAAATTGTCCAATCCTTTCTTGAACCCCAGTACCGTACTCTGCCCTATTACGTCCTCTGGAAGCGCATTCCAGGTGTCCACCACACGTTGGGTAAAGAAGAACTTCCTAGCATTCGTTCTGAATCTGTCCCCTTTCAACTTTTCCGAGTGCCCTCTAAATCTAGTTCCCGCAGAGATACTGCAATGATTTCCTTTAAGTCGGCTGGCTTAATGTCGGGTCCTCTCCCTGGTCCAGGGCTGCTACATCCTCTTAGCTGTACTCGCCCCCATGAGAACCTGCTTCTCCTACAGAGGAAACACTTCAGGAGAGAAGAGGCATAGATTTGGATCCCCAATCGTCCCAGTCCTTCTCTACCTGGATTTCGGTTTCCCAAGGACCCTTTTCTTGAAAAGGAGACAGAGACTGCAAGGATAATCCCTCCTGAGTGCTAACCGGAATAGTCACAGCTGGACCTAGGGACTGCTTGTACTTTACAGAGACATCAAACATGAGAGCTGCAAAATCAGCATCAAAAACCTGACCTGAATCTCCGTGGGGGGGGGGGGGATCTTTTAAGAATTCCCTCGAGAGATTTTCCTGACGCAGTGGTGTATTTTTTCTTTACTGCCAGCGACAAATCGCCAGTGGAGAACTCTAAGGGGAAATTTATGTCCCACTTCTCAAGCCTTCTGTGCCTCTGGAGGGTCCCGGGGTGGGGGGCCTAAGCCCAATACTCCAGCCCCCCCTCATGTGATATGGCACTTGGCACACAGGCGCTCCTCAGGCGCCCATCCAGCACAAAATTGACATGATACAGTGGTTAAACCACTTGTGGAATCCATCCTGTTTCCAGACCCAAACAAGGTGTTTTGAGGCAAGAGAAGGCTTTTAAAATAAAAATCGGAAAATCCAAGATGGCCGTCACAACAGCGACTTTGGCACCAACAACAGCCAAAGGGAGCTACAGAATTGGGGAAAAAATGTCAAAGACAAGATTTTAGGGGAGGGGGGTCCTCAAGGAAGACCCAGAAATTCTTAAAAACCACTAAATCAACTCCACCCGAGTGTTTCTCATAGACAGTAATGGGCTGTACTCACTGTGCTGCCATGTGCTGTGCTTGCATCAGCTCTCACTGTACCTGGCTGAAGGAGAAGCTTTTCTGCCTCAGACCAACTAGCTGGATCTCTAGTGGTTGTCTCTCCTGGCTGCTTTTTACACAGTCTGAAACCTTCTACCCTACCAGTCTCACATGATTCTTCCGGGGTGGGGTGGGGGTGGGGGGTTGCAGTTGGAACGCGCAGTCTCCCAACCAGTGTGGAGCCCAAATACAGCCTGTGCTCACATGCTTCAGTTAAAACCCAGTGAGCAGACTCCCAGGGGCCGGACCCTGAGCTGATCCAAGTATTAGGCAAGCTGGCCACACAGGTGCCCTGCAGCAAAATTGGCCCGCTCAGAACACCGAGTCTGCAGCTTCTCCCAGGCAGAGCTATCCCATGTTTTCTGGAAACCTCATAGTACTACTAATCACTTATATAGCACTGTTTAGAATTTTAACCAGGCTTACTGTTATTTTAATTTCAGTACTTTCATCTACTGTTCCTCTGCCGCCGCAAAGCGGCGGCCCGCCGGACTCCTCCCCCTCCAGGTCAGCGCATGCACTATTTAGAGGGACTCTCTGCGGCGCGCGCCGAAAGAGCACGCATAAGGAGCAGGTCCTGCTCCTTGGTTCGCTCCTTCGTGCGCATCCTGAGAGCGCTTTCTTTTATGCTATTCCTCCAATACTTTCAGTCGCTTTTATTTACCTGATTACATTTCTAATTCCTTCCCTTTATATACTCAATAATTCTAATCTTGTTCTTAAGATGTCAACTATAGACAATAATATCCCCGTTTATTGGGGTAACAGACCTTCCGGACCCATTCCCTATAAGACAACTACATCTTCTCCGTATTCTCTCTTAACAATTCCACTTCTCTAATACTCTTAATAGAAACTCCCTTCCCATTAATCAATCTTTAAAACTCGGTCTTATTAACACCAGATCAATACGTAATAAACATCATTTACTGAAAGACGCTATACTCTCTCAGGAATTACATATTTTATGCATCACGGAAACCTGGCTTACAACTGGTGACGAAGCTTTCCTTTGCCCTCCAAATTTTGACTACTATTGGAACCATAGGCAGAACCGCAAGGGAGGCGGAGTTGCCATTATCTTTCAAAAAAACTTAGTAAAGATTGGCGAACAATCTACGAACAATACTACTATTGAATTCTTACATGTTCAAATCAAACAAAACCCAAAAACTGACCTTCTATTACTCTACAATCCCCCCACTATAGATAACACCAAACTTGTTTCTTTACAAAATCTTATATTTGATTTCTGTTCGGATACGATTTGCCCTATTATTTTAGGAGACTTTAATATTCACTTTGATAACCCTAATAATTCGTACTCTGCCGAAAGGAGAAATTAGGTTCTTACCTGCTAATTTACTTTCTTTTAGCTTCTCCAGACCAGTAGAGGTTAACTTTACGAATGGGTATATATCTAATCATGACCAGCAGGTGGAGACTGAAAACAAAACTGTGGGACAGTATATCCTATCCCCTCTTCTCTATTTCCCTCAGTCTGCCGAATAGCCAAGCAGAACCAAGAACTGGAAAACAGAAAGAAAACAATACTCCGAACAGGAGTAACAATTAACATACCCAAAAAATGCTGTTGGAAAATGCAGAGGAGAAATACCCGAAGGAAAATGTCCCCACAGCTCGCCAGCTAAGCCAGCCGAGCCACAGCCGCTGTTCTTTAATTCTCCCCGGCCCTAGAAAAATACTAGAACCCGCAGCAAAACACAAAAAACTGCCCGCGCAACAGCCCGAACAACAACAACAGACAGGGTGGGGACCTCTACTGGTCTGGAGAAGCTAAAAGAAAGTAAATTAGCAGGTAAGAACCTAATTTCTCCTTCTTTAGCACTCTCCAGACCAGTAGAGGTTAACTTTACGAATGGGACGTACCAAAGCAGTCCCTCTCACGGGCGGGACCCCCGAAGGGCCGATACCAGTACACGCTCCCCGAACACCGCGTCCCGACGCGCCTGCACATCAACCCGATAATGACGAACAAAGGAATGCAAGGAGGACCAAACCGCAGCCTTACCAATATCCACTGGAGGCACGAGCGACGACTCAGCCCAAGAAGCCGCCTGACCCCGAGTGGAATGAGCCTTGAGAAACTCCGGAACAGGCTGCTGTTTCAGAAGATAAGCGGAAGCAATCGTCTCCTTGATCCAGCGCGCAATAGTAGCCTTAGAAGCGCCAGCTCCCCGACGAGGACCCGCCAGAAGGACAAAAAGATGATCGGACTTCCGGAATTCCTGGGTCCGCTGCACATAAGAGCGAAGGACCCGACCGACATCCAACTTGCGCAGCTGCCGTTGCTCAGAAGAGCCCTCCCGACCACCCAAGACCGGGAGAACCACTGATTGATTGACATGAAAAGGAGAAACAACCTTCGGCAGAAAGGAAGGAACAGGCCGCAAAACGACCCGCTCCCTAGAAAACTCCAAGAAGGGAGCCCTACAAGAGAAAGCCTGCAGCTCAGAAACACGCCTAGCAGCAGTAATGGCCACCAAAAAGACCGCCTTCAAAGTAAGGTCCTTCAAAGAACAGTCGTCCAAGGGCTCGAAAGGCGAGCGCACCAAAAACAGAGAGAACCAGATTAAGATCCCAAGAAGGAACCGAGGGCCGTAGGGGAGGCCTAAGCAACTTGGCCGCCCGCAAAAACCGAATCACATCAGGAAGAGCCGACAAACGCTGACCTGACACCAACCCTCGAAAATCCGACAGGGCCGCAAGAGGAACCCGGAGAGAAGACCAAGCCAGGCCTCTATCCAGGCCATCCTGCAAGAACTCTAGAATGTTAGGCAGGGAAGCGCGAAAAGAGGACACTCCCCGCGCCCGACACCATTCCTCAAAGAGATGCCAAACCCGCACATAAGCCCGAGAGGTAGAAAGCCTCCGGGACCCCAACAGTGTAGAGATCACCTTGTCTGAATATCCCTTCTTGCTAAGGCGACCCCTTTCAAGAGCCATGCCGTAAGACAGAAGGGAGACGGGTCGAACATGGGAATGGGACCCTGCGTCAGAAGGTCGTCCGAGAGAGGCAGAGGAAGAGGATCCGCCACCAGGTGCCTCACCAGATCCGCATACCACGGACGTCGAGGCCAATCCGGAGGCACCAGCACCATCCGACCCGGATGGTGAACAATGCGAAGAAGCACTCTGCCCACCAGCGGCCAAGGAGGGAACACATACAACAGCCCCTCCGTTGGCCACGGCTGGACCAGAGCATCCAGATCCTCGGCCAGACCGTCCCTGCGATGACTGAAGAAGCGGGGCACTTTGGCGTTGCCACCGTGGCCACCAGGTCCATCAGGGGCTGCCCCCAAGCCTGCACTATCAACTGAAACGCCCCGGCGCCGAGACACCACTCTCCTGGATCTAGGAAGTGACGACTGAGGAAGTCTGCCTGAACATTTTCTACCCCGGCTATATGAGAGGCCGAGAGGTCCAGCAGATGGGACTCCGCCCAAACCATGAGCAGAGCCGCCTCCTGCCCAACCGGAGTGCTCATGGTGCCCCCCTGACGATTGACATAAGACACCGCCGTGGCATTGTCCGACAGCACTCTGACCGACTTGCCCAGCAAAAGGGAGTGGAAAGCTAACAGCGCCAGACGGACCGCTCTGGTCTCCAACACGTTGATCGACCAGGCGGCCTCCTCCGCGGACCAGGTGCCCTGAGCTGAGTGACCCAAACACTGAGCCCCCCAACCCAGGAGACTCGCATCCGTCAGGAGCACCGTCCACTGCGGGAGATCCAGACCCACCCCCTGAACCAGGTGAGGGGTCCGGAGCCACCAGCGCAGGCTGCCGCGCGCCAACCCCCGCAGGGGCACCGGAACATCCAAATCTTGCCTCTGGGGAGACCACCTCCGGAGCAGAGCATATTGAAGAGGACACATGTGGGCCCGCGCCCACCTCACCACGTCCAGGGACGCCGCCATCGACCCCAAGACCTGGAGGAAATCTCGCGCCCGAGGACACCGGGACGCAAAAAGCAGGCGATTCTGCGATTGCAAATTGCTCACCCGGGCCTCTGGAAGGAAGACCTTCCCCAAGGAGGTGTCGAACAGAACCCCAAAGTACTCCAGGCGCTGAGCCGGGACCAACCGACTCTTGGAAAGGTTGACCACCCAGTCCAGCGACCGGAGAAACTCCACCACCCAAGCCGTAACCCGGGAGCTCTCCTGCAACGACTTTGCCCGAATCAACCAGTCGTCTAGGTAGGGGTGAACCAGGATGCCCTCCGACCGCAAGGCTGCCGCGACGACCACCATCACCTTGGTGAACGTCCGGGGAGCCGTGGCCAGACCAAAGGGAAGCGCACAGAACTGATAGAGCCGCCCCAAGATCGCAAAGCACAGGAAGCGCTGATGAGAGTCCCGAATGGGAACATGCAAGTAGGCCTCCGTCAGATCGAGAGAAGTGAGGAACTCCCCCGGCTGAACCGCCAGAATGACCGACCGCAGAGTTTCCATGCGGAAAGAAGGAATCTTGAGAGCCCTGTTGACCCCTTTCAAATCCAGGATGGGCCGAAAGGTCCCCTCCTTCTTGGGCACCACAAAGTAAATGGAGTACCTGCCGGTGCCCCACTCCGGAGGGGGCACCGGCACCACTGCCTTGAGATCCAGCAAGCGCTGCAGGGTCTGGCGAAAAGCTTGCGTCTTCCCTGGAGACTGACATGGAGAAGCGAGGAAAAGGTCCAGCAGAGAGCGGGCGAACTCCAGAGCATAACCGTCCCGCACCACCTCCAGGACCCACTGATCGGACGTGATCTCGGCCCACTTTGGGAAAAATTCGCGCAGCCGGGCCCCCACCGGAACCAAAGGGGGCGCCGGCAAGGAGTCATTGCGCAGGACGGGAAGCGGGGGAGCCGGCGGAGGGATTCCCTGCCCCCCGACGGGCCCCCCGAAAGGGCTGCATGCGCTGAAAGAACCGACCCCTGGAAAATCCCGGAGCCGGGAAAGAAGCAGCCCCACGCCCAGGGCGATACTTGCGAAACTCCCGCAAACGCCCCCGGGCAGCGCCACCCCGAGACGCAGGACGGGCACGGTCCTCAGGCAGACGGGGAACCTTAGAGTCCGTCAGAGTCTGAATCAACTTATCCAATTCCTCCCCAAACAAAAAAGACCCCCGAAAGGGAAATTTAGTAAGTTTAGCTTTGGACGCAGCATCCGCCGCCCAAGCACGCAGCCACAAAATACGCCGCGCGGCCACTCCAAAGGCCATAGACTTAGCCGAGATCCGCACTAAGTCATAAAGAGCATCAGAGAGGAATGAGGCCGCCATCTCAATCTTTGCCACCTCCTGATCCACCAGAGACCAGTCATCAGACTCCCGATCCAGGACGCGCTCAGCCCACCGAAAAACGGCACGAGCGACCAGCCCCCCACAAATAGCCGCCTGGACCCCAAAAGCCGAGACCTGAAAATTGAGCTTAAGGATATTCTCCAATTTGCGCTCCTCAGAGTCCCGCAAGGCAGACCCGCCCTCAACAGGGACGATATGCCGCTTAGAAATCGCCGAGACCACCGCGTCTACGACTGGCGATACTAAAGTAGCCCGATCCCCCTCAGGGATGGGATACAAACGAGCCATGCTACGCGCCAGACGAAACACAAAATCCCGAAAATCCTGACGCACAGGAAAAGAGCGGGAAACAGGACAGACCCCCTGAAGCAGAGGGGCCCCCATACGCGGGGTCTCCGGCGGCGCAAGTTCAAAAATGCAGCACCAAGGAGACCTGCTACATCAGGTCTAAAAGCTCATCCCTCAGAATAAAAAGCGCACCACGGACGCATCTGCTCTGGAAGACGGGAAACCCGCCGCCCCGCTGCCAGCGGGCGTCCCCTCTAGAGGATCCTGGAAGCCCGCCAAAGCAGCCAGGTCCTCAACCATGCCAACCCGCTCCTCCGACCACCATTCCGCAATCCAAGCCCCCCAGCGGGCGCTTGGATGAGGGAGGAGGAAGAGGGGACGCCAAACGAAAAGAGGGAGGCAAAGCCATAGGGGGCGCGGAGGGAAACCACCCCCGAAACCCCCCAGGTGCACGTGGGACCCCCAATTGTCTGCACAAAGAAAGAAAATAAATTGGGGACAAAAAACCCCTGGGGGTCCCCAGGGACTCCCTGCCCCAGCAGGGGTCCCAACTGAAACCTGCCCCTGTGTTTGCAATACAGGGGGAAGGTCACCTGAGGTTGCAGACAAAATGGAGGGGCCAGACAGAGAAAATGGCGAAGTTCCCGCCAAAAAAGCTCCCTCCATGGCCTGTAGGGGCTGAGAAGACTGAACAGTCCCAGCCGCTAAAACAGGCAAGTCGGCATCAGCTGTCAAAAAATCAGCTGAGAGGGAATCCTTCGGCGAATCCCTCCGTGGGCGGTTGGAGAAGACCGGCTTCCCCACTGCTCCAAGCCGACTCGCGAGGCACCATCGGCGGGGAGCTCTGGGCGCCTGCAGCCGCTGCCGACGGAGCTCCACCACCTCACCGACCCAAACCGCCGAGTTCAGGCCGGCCGCGAGTGCCTCGCGGCTGGACCTAATTGTGTCCCCCTCCCCCGGAGAAGGGCACAATTGCTCCATACGCGACCTAGCTAGAAAAAAGTGCCGGTTAGATGAAAAAATACAGTAAAATACAGTTTTCTTAAAGGGAAACAACCCTCCAGACCGGCACTATCTCAGGATTTTTTTTTTTCTTTTTACAGAACAGACTCCACAGGCTCTCGAAGCAATATGCCTTGCTTGATTTAGGGGGCAAGGCTTACTGCTGAGGCTCCTCTAAAAAAATGTGGGGAGGTGGAGGAAATGGGGGGAGGGACCCCGCTTGAGACCCGCCGGGTTTGACACCCCCGAGGTCGGACGAACCCCCAAACAGGGCCCGCCCAAGCTCCGTCCGGCTAAAAACAGGAACAAACCCCTTAAACAAATTCCAACAGCCCTACCAAGGGAGATGGGTACAGATCACTCAACACCTGCTGGAGACTGAAAGAAGACTGAGGGAAATAGAGAAGAGGGGATAGGATATACTGTCCCACAGTTTTGTTTTCAGTCTCCACCTGCTGGTCATGATTAGATATATACCCATTCGTAAAGTTAACCTCTACTGGTCTGGAGAGTGCTAAAGAATGATCAATTTCGTTAAGACATTAGACCTGGAACTCCTTATTAATGAATCTACACATTCTTCAAAACATACTCTTGATATGATTCTCACAACCAAACTTCAATCTATAACTTATTCATTACCCCAAATTACACCAGTACCATGGTCTGACCACTATCTAATTGTATTTAATTGTTGCTACTCTCATCCCGTAGAAACAATTTCTCCCTCTGCATCTTTAAAAAAGTGTACGTATAGAGATTATACCAAACTGGAAATCTCTAATATCTCTACTTTCTTTAGCCCTTCAACACCTATTCCTAACTTTAACTCTCTGGATGATCAATTATCTTTCTGGAACTCCTCACTAGAATCATGTCTAAATGCAACAGCACCTTTAATCTCCAAAACTATTTCTTTTCGTAAAATACGTAATCCATGGTACTCAAGGGAATTATCATTAATCAAAACACAACTACGATCTTTAGAAAGAAAATGGCGCACATCGAAAACACCTGCTAATTTACAACGGTATAAAGAATATGCTCATTTCTATAAAAATAAAATTAATCAAACTAAAAAAACTTACTATTCTAACAAAATCTATAAGGCCAAAAACAACTCTGAATTATTTTCGATTCTTAAATCCATTACGCCAGAGTCTAAAACCAATAACAACACACCTGAACCTACTCCCAAAGCACAAGATTTGGCCGACTATTTCTGTGCTAAAATTGTGCAGTTACGGAAAACCTTTGCTCTTCAAAAAACTGAAGAATCTTCTCACTTTAAAGCTTCAACCAAACATTCAAACATCCAAATGTTCGAATTTTAAACTTCCATCCCTTAAGGAAATAGAAGGCATTTTTCAAAGAATTAAATTAAAAAACTCTCGTCTTGAACTTATTCCGCCTTTTTATTTGAAAAAATTTTTTTCCTGCTTTGGTTCTTTTATCCACTCACTTATCAATAATAGTCTTCTAACAGCTACTGTCCCTATTAATTGGAAGAAAGCAACAGTCACTCCCATTCTGAAAAAATTTAACGCCAATCGTAACGATGTATCTAATTATCGACCAATTTCTAATTTACCGTTTTTAGCAAAAGTGACTGAAAAACTGGTCTTTGAACAATTATCGGATTTTATTGAAACTTCCAATGCTTTACATCCCAACCAAACGGGATTTCGGAAACACCACAATACTGAATATTCAATGCTAGGTCTTATAAATAATATTCATTATTTTCTTGATCACCACAAATCGGTTGCCTTATTCTCCCTGGATCTTTCCGCAGCCTTTGACACTATAGATCACACTCTGTTACTTAACCGTCTGGAATCTTTTGGTGTTAGTGGACAAATCCTAAACTGGTTTAATTCATTTCTCTCTGATCGTTCATCTATTGTTGTTATTAATGACGATCACTCTGCTCCTTATACTACATCTTTTGGAATACCCCAAGGTTCTATTCTATCACCTCTCCTATTTAATATCTTTCTTTCCCCATTACTCACTATCTGCCAATCATTAGGTTTCACCTCATTCTCATATGCAGACGACATCCAACTTCTTCACCCATTTGACCCAGAAAAGGACGATGAAATTAAAGAAATTAATAGTAAACTAGAAAAAATTAAAACTTGGCTTAGCTCCAATAAGCTATCTTTGAACATACAGAAAACACAAACAATGATTTTTACTTGGAGAAAAGATATCGTTTCAATATCCTCATTTTTACTCGATAATTCTCCAATTGTATCAGTATCATCATTAAAAATCTTAGGTGTAGTTATTGACTCTAACTTAAATTTCCATGACCACATCAACCAAATTGTTAAATCCTGTTTTTACAAACTCCGTCTTATACGTTCTATTTCCTCTTTTTTAGAGCCCAAATCCATTAGTATACTTACTCATTCTATGATAATATCAAAATTAGATTATTGCAACTCTTTACTCTTCAATATACTGCAAAAAGAAAAAAAGAGGCTTCAAATTATCCAAAACACAGCAATAAAACTAATCCATAAAGCAAAAAAATATGACCATGTAACCCCATTATTGATCAAATCCCATTGGCTACCCATTAACCACCGAATTACTTTTAAAATAGCACTACTAATCTTTAAGACTATGGCATCTAATGAACCACAATTTATATCCAAAATGATTATTCCTTATCATTCTTCTCGATCCCTTCGATCCTCATCTCAAGATCTATTATCAGTCCCTTCCCTAAAAATAGTAGGCACAAGAAGAAACGAAATGTTCTCCGTTTTAGCACCTCAAACTTGGAATGACCTGCCCCTCTATATAAGAAAAGAAAAAGACCTCAACTCCTTTAAAAAATCTTTAAAAACCTTTTTATTCAAAGATGCTTTTATTATTTAAAGATTTAAAATTCTGTTTAAAAAATTTCTTATTTTTCAAGCTCAAAATTTTAATCTTCTAAATATATTTTTTGCCCCTTCCCTATGTGTTTACCTTTAATGTTTCTTCCATCTTAGATTGAGAAAATTGTAACTGTGCCCTTTTTCCCTAATGTACCTAGTTAGTGATGTAACCCCTTAAGTTCTAACACTGTATGTTATAAATTTTTGCTCTTTAAAAAATTTTGTTAAGAATTTTTGTTTTTAATACTGTTTGTTATCTTATATGATGTTTTAAATTGTACATCGCTTAGAAAGTGTTATAGGCGATTCATCAAATAAAATTGAACTTGAAAGGCGTATGCAGCGCTGTACATTTTGACATTTATAGACGTTCGGAAGAGCTTACAATCTAACTTGGACGGACAGACATGACGTAGAGGATAGGGGATGCAGAACCCAAGGTGAGAAGAGTTAGGAGTCAAAAGCACTCTCAAAGAGGTGGGCTTTTTAACGGGCCTTGAACACTGCCAGATACGGAGCACACCGCAGGGATTCTGGCAGCTTTTTCCAAGCATACAGTGCAGCAAGGCAGAAGGGACGGAGTCTGGAGTTGGCAGTTGAAGAGAAGAGCACCGATACAGCGAAAGATTAGAGAAACTGGGCCTCTTCTCCCTCAAACAGAGGAGAATTGAGAGGGGACATGATCGAAACATTCAAGGTACTGAAGGGAATAGACTTAGTAGATAAAGACAGGTTCTTCACCCTTTCCAAGGTAGAGAGAACGAGAGGGCACTCTCTAAAATTGAAAGGGGATAGATTCCGTACGAACATAAGGCAGTTCTTCTTCACCCAGAGAGTGGTAGAAAACTGGAACACTCTTCTGGAGTCTGTTATAGGGGAAAACACCCTCCAGGGATTCAAGACAAAATTAGACAAGTTCCTGCTGAACCAGAACGTACGCAGGTAAGGCTAGTCTCAGTTAGGGCACTGGTCTTTGACCAGAGGGCCGCAGCGTGAGCAGATTGCTGGGCACGATGGACCACTGGTCTGACCCAGCAGCAGCAATTCTTATGTTTTTATGACTTACCAGCTGAGCGGAGCTCACGGGGTGGGGGGGGGAGATCATAGAGGGAGATAAGTGAAGAGAGATAGTGAGGGCAGCTGAGTAAGTACATTTGTAGGTCAGTAAAGAGGAGTTCGAATTGTATTCAGAAATGGATGGGAAGCCAATGAAGTGACTTTAAGAGAGGAATAACATGAGTAAAACGGCTCTCCTGGAATATGAGTCATGTAGCCAAATTCTGGATGGATTAGAGGGGAGTGAGATGGCTAAGTGGAAGGCCAGAGAGTAGCAAATTGCAGTAGTCTAAGCGTGAGGTGATGAGGATAAGTGTTTGGTAGTGTGCTGAAAGAGGAAGGGTCGGATTTTGGCAATATTATAGAGGAAGAAGAGGCATGTTTTAGCGATATGTTGTATCTGGGCGGAGAAGGAGAGAGAGAGAGGAGTCAAAGATGACTCTGAGATTATGAGCAGATAAAACAGGAAGGAGAAAAAAACGAGGAGAGAGGCAGTGCCCGGTGCTGCAGGGAGGTGGAGATGAAAATGTAAGCTGATGCCTTCTGCATACCTCACAGGTAAAGAAGCTCTACTCTCAGGTTCTTTTTGCACTAAATTCACTCCATACAAACCTATATACTATGAATACTGTAGCAAGATCCAATGAAGAAAGTTTGTGGGTTGGTGGAATATAAAAAAGTCTTTAAACAAATAAACAAGTTAAAAAAAACCCCACTCAAGTCATTTCCCACTTCATTCATTAAATTTATATCGGACACAACTGAATGAAGGTTATATATTAGGTACTATGGCTGAATCTCTATTGTTTTACCCAAGCTAAATAAGGATCCTATGTTGGTTTCAAATTATAGGCCTATTTCCTTGATAAATGTGGATGCTAAACTTCTGGCTAAGTTATTGGCTTTACACTTAGCTAAGCTCTCCCTCATATCATAGGTATGCATCAAACAGGGTTTGTTGCTCAAAGGCACTTTTCAAATAACACCAGATTGGCTTTTCATATGTTAAATTTATCAAAAACCATAAATGATCCAGCTTTCTCTGTGTCCTTAGATGCAGAGAAGGCCTTTGATCGAGTGGAATGGACCTTCATGTATCAAGCAATGGAATGGTTTGGTCTTGGTTCTGGATTCATACAAATGAGTCTAGCTGGGTTTAAAAATAGAGACTGGAGGAAAGGTTTATTAAAAACTGTTAGCTAGATAGATTCAGGAACACAACCCCCTACTGCCAGGAAATGGGCCAATAAAGCAGGGCCTGGATCTCGCCATTAGGATCTGTGAATTATTTCTTCCAAGGGACCTGAAATGTCTTTTGCCAAAAAAAAAAAGATTCTTCATGTTAACTCATTATTCCAGAAGACTGCCAAGAAATATACGAGTCAAACAGAACTCCAAACAGCGTCTGTCAGCTCTCAGGGTACCGTCTTTACCACATGGGGAGAAACTGCATCCATTTACATCTTTTCACTCCATAGGACTCAACTTCCTTGAAAGCGTATCACCTACTCCAGTGTCTCGAAAAAACTTTTTCTAGCCCCCGCACTCGGGGCCGTGTTTAAAGGACCACTGAGCATGCGCGGATGTCGACTGATGATGTCACTTGCCTGTCCACGATGTCATCGTGTCGACATCCATGCCTGCTCAGAGGACCTCCAGATGTGGAACTGAGCTCGGGGAAGGGAGGGGCTTCCAGAACCCAGACAAACTGCTAGCTTATGGAAATCCCTCCATCTGGTAACCTTAAAATTTCATTTATAAAGGTACGCCGGGGGAGGGGGGGTGGCGGAGAGGAACTTGCATACATGACATATCTATTGTCCCGCACCACGGTTTGCGGTACATTACATTATATTAGTGATTTCTATTCCGCCATTACCTTGCGATTCAAGGCGGATTACATAAGAATTGTCGAGAAAGTAAGGTAATACATGTTGGGTAATTTGAACATTTTAGATTTGGTAGGAGTAGACAGTGTGGTAGGTGGCGCTTGGGAAGGAGCTGTACTGCCATACTCAGTGCAGTCATTAGCCCTCTAATTCTGTAATCTTGTACACCCATTTTCATGCACAGGTTATACAATTCTGAAAAGTTACATATGTAACTTACTTATTACTACTGCTGTTAATTATTTCTGTAGCGCTCATTAGACACTAATTGTCTACAGCTGGCGTTAATTGGAACTCATTTGAGGTTTAAATTCATCCTGCTGTTTGCAATATCTTTCTCCACCAAAATTCAGATAAAGTTTGGTCCTTCTAGAGAGATAGCATTTGATTGGACATCAAGTTGTCAGGCCAAAAATGATCTATTTGGTAGGTGTGAATTTATTCAGAAGCACTTATGAGGTTAGAACTGGGCACGATCTACGTAAATGCTTTTGAACATCAATACTGGAGTTTATAAGGCAGATGCTGCAACGACTGTTTACCTGGAACTGAGGGAAAAGAGCACACAGAGGTCAAAAAAAAAGAAAGGTGTAAAGGCAGTAGGTGGTAAGGAAAGGGCGAAATGTCAAGCCGCAGCTCGCTTACCTTGAGAATCCTCGGGAGGTTTGAAGAGTGCCTTGGCTTCTTCCACACTCCCTTCTATAGTGACAGTCAACTTCTTATCTGCAAGGAATGACAGTCAACAGGCATGAAAGTGTACAGCATGACAATTTCTTCTATACCGTTTTTCTCCAGACACTGTGGTTCTCCCGTCCCAGTCAGTCAGGTTTTCAGACCACCCGTAATAAATATGCATTAGATTTGCAAAACCAAAAGGAAAATACTGCAGACAAATGTACAGGATACAGGCAAAGTTTATTTTGAACAAAACAAGATTGTTGCGTACAAATTAGAGAATGACACGGTGACAAAATTCATCACCGTTCCCGTCCCCACGGATAACCGCGGGAAACCATCTTCATGTCATTCTTTAAGGAAAGAGGGAAGAATCGGAGTATGAATGGCCACAACCACTGACCCACAAGCTTTGCTTTGAAGAATGCTGGTGTAGAAGGACCGAGGTTGAAACAGACACTAGAGAATGACAGTCTCTGGTATCCAGAGCAGATATTGTGATGTCATAATGCCTCATTCCACCAGTGCCTAAGAGCCAATCACATCAGTGATGTCACAATGGCTTCATTATCCTTGGCTCCCATAAGAATCAGAGTATGAATGGCCACAACCACTGACCCGCAAGCTTTGCTTTGAAGGATGCTGGTGTAGAAGGACTGAGGTTGAAACAGACACTACAGAATGACAGTTTCTGGTATCCAGAGCAGATATTGTGATGTCATAATGCCTCATTCCACCAGTGCCTAAGAGCCAATCACATCAGTGATGTCACAATGGCTTCATTATCCTTGGCTCCCATAAGAATCAGAGTATGAATGGCCACAACCACTGACCCGCAAGCTTTGCTTTGAAGGATGCTGGTGTAGAAGGACTGAGGTTGAAACAGACACTACAGAATGACAATCTCTGGTATCCAGAGCAGATATTGTGATGTCATAATGCCTCATTCCACCAGGGCCTAAGAGCCAATCACATCAGTGATGTCACAATGGCTTCATTATCCTTGGCTCCCATAAGAGTCAGAGTATGAATGGCCACAACCACTGACCCAAAAGCTTTGCTTTGAAGAATGCTGGTGTAGAAGGACTGAGGTTGAAATAGACGCTAGAAAATGACATGGGATTATTTCCCGCAGTTATCCGCGGGGACGGGAACGGTGATGAATTTTGTCACCGTGTCATTCTCTAGTACAAATGAACCACTTTTTACAAAATATGTAAAAAGTGTACATTTGTCTGCAGTTTTTTTCCTTTGGCTTTGGTTAACCGCAGAGTGTTTGGATTTTCTAGTTTTGCAAACCTCTCTCGTGGATATTTATTTTGGAATCCTGAAAAACAGACTGGCTAGGTGTGCTCCAGGGACTAGGCTGGGAACCCCTGACCTAGACACAGCCGACAGCAAGCCCTAAGGAAAGTTGTACAACTCTTAATACTTTGAAGCTTTAAAGATGTTAAGACCAGCGTTGTGTTACCAAGAAATATCCCTGGACACCTTCAAACTCACTCTGGGCTTTCATTCACAAAAAAGAAAAAAAGACAAGACATATACTCACCCTGCCTACAGGGCTGGGACGAGTGTTTCATCTGGGCTGATGAGAGGAAAAGGAACATGGAGATGAGAGTAAAGACAAATGAGAAACGTGGCATAAATGGTCAGAGATGAGGCATGGGTGTGAAGAGAAAGGTCGGAAAATGAGAAAAGAAAAGAAAAAAGTGGGAAATGAGAGACATGGGAAAAAAGACAGAAAAAAAAACAGGCAGTAACAATCAGAGAGATGATGACATAACCGCGGCCAGGGTTCAAATCCCGATACCGCTTCCTGTGATCTTGGGCATGTCACTTAACCCTCCCTTGCATCAGGAACAAACTCAGATTGGGGAAAGGGAAATACTATACTTGAATGTAGCTTGCATTAAACTACTGTGTTCTGATAAAAGTGTGCAGGAGCTATAAATCCTTTCCTTTTTTCACATCCCCTTTTCACTCCACTTTAGAAAAAAGCTCAAAACTCTACTTTTCAATGGACCAAATCCTTAACCCTTTCAGGACCAAGGGACATATTTGTCCCATAACTTTAAAATCCTATAAATTTTGATTGGGATAGTCTACAGTTCTAAATTTGATATGTACGGATTCCATATGATACTGCCTTTATGTAAACAAACTGGTTCCGACATTCATTCATTAGCGTCGTTGCCAGATTGACGAGAAGATTCACTTGCCACACTGTCCATAAGCCAGAAGTTAGATTTTTTAAATAAAAATAATGATATTTCACAAAAAAAATCAATTTTTTGGCATCTGCAAGCCCTTTTTACCATAAAAATGTCGTCAAAACCACAAAAATTGGCCTACGATCCTTATGGTCCTGAAAGGGTTAATGCTCCCCTCTTCCGCCTTAACGCTCCCCCTCTCCTCATTAGAAAACAGACCGAATCCTCCTCTCCGCATCAGACCAAATCTTCCTCTCCCCCCCCCCTCAACACGGCCCACCTTTCTTTACTTTTTCCCCCTCCTCCCCCCCCTCCCAATGATCCCTGTCCCCTCCTCTCATACAATATGCTTGGCTCCCCCTTCTCACAAATTCAATTGTACTCTTTTACGATAAATACCGTATATGCTCTGTATTAGTCCTTCCTTACTTAAATTGTCAATGTAAACTAGTTTGACCCTTCGATTGACTTGTTATGTTCTTCTTTTTCAACTGCACTGTATGTAACTCATCTATTTGTTGTGAACCGCCTAGAACTCCCTGGGTATGGCGGTATACAAAAATAAATTATTATGATTATTATCACATTGGTTTTAAATAGTTCTAAGGCACAAGTCTGGAACTGGATTCAAGGGCAACTGCATCATGGACTAATGCTGCCATACTGGTGCGCTGTGCATGCTCAGACCCAACACTTTCTAGATTGATCTAGCAGTACAATCGGGATAGTAGGGGCAGCAGCCAAAAACAACATTCCAGGTCTAGACATTTCAGGATAGTCCACAGATGCAATTCAATGAAGATTTCAGAATAGAGAATGACACAGGGACAAATTTTTCCCCGTCCCCGCCGGAACTCATTTTCCCATCTAGTCCCTGTGAGTTCTTTTCCTGTCCCTGCCAGCTCCGTCCTCATCTGCACAAGCTTCAAACACTTTAAAATCATAAGTGTTCGAGGCTTGTGCGGTTAAGGCAGAGCTTACGGGAATGGGAACCCTGAAAACAGCTCCTAGTGGATTAGGTTCTCAGGACAACGAGATTTCTTTAAAAAAAAAAATTTTTTTATTCATTTTTACAACTTACATCAAGTGCATCAAGAAATAACAATTGAATTGAAAAACATCACTTGATTTGCTATTATAATCGTCTTAAATTCATGAAATTTATCCTCCCCCTTCCCATCCCTATAACTTCAAAATCATTCATTTGTATTATATTATACAATATACTTTCCTATAAATCCACATTTTAATAAAATATCAGAAACCCATCCCACTTCTCCCTATCCCCTCATTTCAATTATCTTATTAAGGGAAAATGTTTATTGCTCATTACAAAATTCTGTTAATGGTCCCCAAACATCTCAAAATTTATCAAAATATCCCCTGTGTGTGGCTAATGTTCTTTCCATTTTATAAATATGACATACAAAACTTCACCAAAAACTGTAATTTAATCTGCTCCAATTTTTCCAATTGAACATAATCTGTTGAATGGCAACTCCAGTCAAAATAAGCAAAAGCTTATTGTTTTTTGAAGAAATCTGACTTTTCGCTCTCATTGACATGCCAAATAAAATAGCATCATACGTCAAGGCCAACGGATTTTCTAACAACCTATTTATTTGGCCCCATATTGAATTCCAAAACATCAATATATATGGACAGCAAAATAAAAGATGATCTAAAGTCCCAGCCTCAAGATTTCATTACACTATTCCTCATTCTCATTTTTTTAATGATCCCAAAAACCATCTAAGTACTAAGCGTCACGATACGCTTCCTGCTACCCCAGGTTGTTTTAAGGAAAAGGAATGTGAAAGCAGCTTTTCATAATTTACTTTCATGCAGGTTCTGGCTTTATTATGTTCCATTTCCAGTGTTACCTCCGCCTCAGCTTTGCCTGGGGCGTCCCTGGTGTCTGGATTTCATTCCCTTTATTATATTTATACCTGCCTCTTACAAACATTTCAAAGAAGTTCACAGAGTCCTGGATTGTAGGAAGTACATGAGAAGAATAGGTTTCACGCCTTCTATTGGTGTCAGATGGGCACCGATGCCCTCATGATCCTGCAGTGAGTCATGAGCTCATCTCCAGAGCAATTCTGCTAGCCCAGGTGGTATATAGTGTCTGGCATATCAAGAATTCCTCCTCTACCTCTCATGCTCTGTTTTAACTCCTACCCCATTACTTTTCCCTTCCTCTCGCCTGCTCTAGTACTCACCACAAGCCTGACTGTAGGAACTCGCCTGAACGAACAGCACATAGAGAGGCGGTGGCAGGTGCTGTGCTATCTCGTATTGCTTGTGCGCCTGGTCGAATGGCATGGCCAGGTACTCCTGCACAGGTAATGAGGCCTAGTCGAGATAGAGAGGGCGTATTAGATTGCAGTAGCATCCAGGAAATGCACAGTATTGGATGGGTGAAAATACATTGGTTCGGAATTTAATAATAATAATAATTTTATTCTTATATACCGCCATACCGAAAAAGTTCTAGGTGGTTCACAACAAGGTGAGCTAATACATGGGATACAGATAGAATAATGGACTTAAAAACAGTTAAAGACAGAAAGCATTTACAATATAATGCAGAAAATACCAGTATGGCAGGGAAAGAAGTAATACATAGAACAGATCAAATACATCAAGTTGAATCTAAGGAACTTGATTGAAAAACTGAAGCAGAATGCATTAAGATACCATTAAGAGTTATTTGGAAATTAATATCAGGGAGGGAGGGAAAGGGGGAGGAGGGATTATTATTTATATAAAGACATTGCTGATAAGATTTTCAAGTGATTTATTAATTGTTGACATGTGTATTGTACACTTGTTGAAAGATGAAAAAATGAATAAAGAATTATATATAAAAAAAAAAGATACCAGCCCATCAAAGCATTGAGTCTTTAACAATTTTCTAAAATCAAGATAGGAAGAGACCTCGAACATCATTTTTCCAAGCCATACATTCAATTTAGTGGCTTGAAATGAGAGGGTTCTCTCAAGGAACTTCTTATAACGACAGGATTTTATGGAGGGATATGAAAACAAGTGCACTCTACGTGTGGTCTTTTTGGCGTGACTCAAAGAAAAATGAGACACAAGATGACCTGGTAACAAACCCGAAACTGATTTATAACAAATTCAAGAAAATTTAGGAAAACCGAAATCATGTTGGTAAGATGTGGGGTTCACGATACAACTTTTCCTCCAGTAAGATTTCAGGAATGTGATATTGGAATAATACTGAATGCTCAGCTGAATTTGCAGGCATAAATGGCTAAAGTTGTTCAAACTTGCTTTTATCAATTACATATGTTGAGCAAAATTAAGCCCGTGCTATACTTTATTTACTGCCTTTTGACGGGATTCACTGAGCAAGAATTAAGTCAAACATAAGCAGTAGACAATTACAGTAGTAAAAATATTCAGGGTAGGAGTGCCCCCACCCACCTCTTGGCTCACCTTTAACAAGGGAAGAGGAAGTGATGCACACTTGCCTCACTCTAATATAACATAACAATATGCTTTTATACCGCAGCTACCTCTCAGTTCTGTGCGGTTTACAGAGTAAAGATACTGGACGTTCACAGTGAATTACAATCCATTAGTTAAAAAAATTTACCAAACAAGTATGTAATTTTCTAAATGCCAGATAGGTTTTTGTACTATAAAATAAAATAAAATTACCAAAATGTTTATCCCATGATGAGACAGAATTCTGTAAACACAAGAAAGCCACTATTCAAATCCAACAGGCCCTACCCTAAACAAAGGAAAGACTGCCCAGGCTTAGAACTCCAGCTGCTGGAGATTGAGAACAGACCGATTGTAGATGGGCCACTTGTACTACAGCCAAAAGTCATTATGTCTTTGTCTCCACCTACTGGCAGAGGAGAGTAAACTCATCTGTTCTGTGCCGGTCTGGAGGGACACTGAAGAAATGCAAATTTTTACCACATTCCTATAATCGGAGGACAGGTCTTGCCTATCTCAGGGGAGGGGGAAAACGTCTTATAAAGGAACTTGGCAAGTAACACAAATAATTACTGGATTGTTGGTTTAACATTGCCTCAAAAAATAGGCCACAGAGCTGTCTATATTACTGTGAGTTATGACAAACTCCTGGCGTGAAATGTTACCTGCATGATTGCATTAAGGCGGGGTTGCAGGCTGCTTAGGTACTCTTTTTTCACTTCAATGTCCTTCAGGATTTTCTCTTTGCTGGCCTGACACTCCTTGTACTTCTCTGCCAACCTGTGAAGGAGGAAGATCAGAATTTTTTAGTCATTGTGGATAAAATGCAGAATTTTCCAAATTGTGGGGGTCAGTATAAGCATTCACAGTAGCTGATCTTTTCACCAGGAAACGTATGGGGGAGGCTTGAAATGTCCAAAATTTCTTTCACTAAATATCCCACTCCTTCAATACTGGTCATTTAAGAATTACTCCGGAAAGTAAAAGGGGAAGAAAAGATGAGTATAGAAATTCATAATTTGGACCTATGTCGCTAGCACAATACTTGTAAGCAAAGTACGCTTCTTTTTTTACTTTAGTCAGGCAGACCAGAGTAGAAATCTCCAACACGGTTTCTCACTTCACACCCAAAGGCTCCTCCACCAGTGGTTCCTGGCCAGTCAGGATTTCAGGATATCCACAAGACATATTCAAGAGAGAAGTACAAGCCAACCTCTCATGAATATTCATTCTGGATATCCTGAAACTTGACTGACTGGGGAGCTCCCGGGACATTACAGTCCTGTCACCTTGGAGAGTGTGCAAAGTCCCACCGAAGTCTGAAGGCTTCTCCATTTCATGCAGAGAACAAGCTGAAGATGTCAGCAGATCAAAGCTCTCATTTCTTCTTTTACCTTTATGTAGTGTTATTGGTTATTGTCTGCTTTTTTCAATTTTAATCAAGTATAAGCTGTATGAACTGTGGAAAGTGCGGAATATAAATTTTTAAAAATAAGATAAAGCCCACTAAATACTGCAATTTGCAATCATAAGCATCCCTGGTTTTGCATGCTGATTAGATAGAAACAGTGTGTGAATTTCTTCAAGAAGACAGTAAATGAATCCAAAACGTTAGATATTGATATATAAGGACTGGGAGGCAACTGAGCTATCTCCTACAGTCAGTGGCAAACCCGGATATTCAATGCCGGGGCCGTACCAGGCCACCGGCTCTGAATTTCCAAGTTAAATGCATAGCCATAGCAGCCAAAGAGAAACCTGCTGGTCAGCCAATGAATATTAGCAGTGACCACCTATATCGTGCGACTTACCAGTCACAGGACATTCCACTGACTGGGATAATTCAGCAGGAGATAGCTGGCTTTCTCCCACTGAATATCAGCGGTTAGCTGGCTTAGCGGTATTTATCCAGCCTGGAGATATTCCCAGCTGACTAAATACTGCTGAGTATCGGGCAGACAGTCTTTAAAAACCATATAGACAAGGGCTCCCATTATCCTCTTGGAAACTTCTCCACAAAAGTAAATTTAAAAGGGCTATTAAAAACCAGTGGCTCTTCCCACCCACTGGAGCTTGCATTTCATATACACGTTGTTGTAGCCCACGCTTGAGTTAGCCGTTATTTCTAATCCACTCAACCCACTAGAAGAGGTACGGAAAAAGAGAAGACGAGGAACTGTCAGATCAGAGAGTGCCTCTCCAACCTGTACCTTTTTCGCTGCTCCAGTTCCCAGTCCAGGCGAGAAAGGGTCTGCTGATGAAGGTCTCCTACCGTAAAGTCAGGTTTGCTGATCTCGACAGGTGCCTCTTGGTAGAACTCTTCCACACTCACCAGGTCAATCTCCTCATGCTTTGACCTGCAGGGAAGAAATAAGGGAACGGATCATATTCAAGACAGGTAAGAAAATCTACTGGTGGTTCCTTTGCCTCCTCTGGAAACTGCAACACTAAATGGAACAAATGTGGATACTTAGGAGCCTCTCTTTACTACTTCAGACCCCCATGCTGCCCAATAAAATGACGCAGAGATTAGGCCTACTATCCTACTTAACCCTACTATCTCCTTCTTTCTTCTCAAATATGTAACTTTACCCATCCCTTTATTCTACCCTCACTTTCCAGTATGTCTGGTAAATGTCTTTTTTATGTTCACACATTATTATTAATCTACCAATTTTTATTTTTCTCAGTTTTCCCTATCTTTTTAATCCGATTGTTAACCGGCCAGATATTAATTTGATGGTTGGTATATCAAAATCAATAAAACTTGAAACTTGAGGCCATTTCTACACATTTAAACACAAATAGAAAAATAATGAAAGGAAGGGAATGAAAGACCTCTCTTCTTCTACACAGGAAAAATGTACCACACGGGCATGCAGACAATTTCCCAAATGTTAAGAACTGCATGAACATTAGAGCAGTGGTTCCCAACCCTATCCTGGAAGGCCAGTTGGGTTTTCAGGCTAGCCCTAATGAATGGCATGGAGCAGATTTGCATGCTTGGCACCTCCATTATATGCAGATCTCTCTCATGCATATTCATTAGGGCTATCCTGAAAACCTGATAGTCCTGGTGGTCCTCCAGAAACGGGTTGGGAACCATTGCATTAGAGAGTTGGTAGAAACACTCACAGGCAATAGCACTGGGTATTCTTTGGAGGAAATGGGACACGGGAGAGCCCAGCTTAGGGGAGAAGCCTCTACAGCAGTGTATCGCAAACTGTGTGCCGCGGCGAGATTCCGGCAAGGAGAGGCACTGATGCTGGCCGACTGCCCCCATGGAGCGAGAGGCACGTCCTGTAGGCAGTCAGCCTGCACCTCTCCTCTTCTAGCACACACACAGTGTAGTAATAGCAGGCTCTGCGCATGCACGGACGTCGGCATGATGATATCACACAGCCGCGGCACTGAGTTTAGTGGGATGTGACTTCAGAACGTTTGCGGGACACTGCTCCTCAGAATAACCAGGTTAATAATTCACCTCTAGCGAAAAGAACAGGTCAGGGGGGTCAGGAGGACACTAAATTAAGAGGTGTGGCATCACTCGTCTTAGGAAGCAGGACAATACCAACGGGCAGAAGTGCATGGCCCCCGGTTGGCTGTTTACAGGAAAGGACTACCCAGTGAGACTTCTTGTGGTTGAAGTTTCAAGTTTAATAAAAATTTGATTTTGATCGCAAAGTCGTAATTCAAGGCGATTTACAAACAATAATAAAATTGGGGTAAAAAGAAAAACACATTAATCAAACCAGATGGTTAAAACAACTTTAGACCAACCAAACACAGAAGGTAAAAAAATAAAGGGTTAAATACAATTTATAAACAAATAAAAAGAGCAGGGTGATGAAACAATAGGATGGGGAGAAGGTTACCTGCTCAATTTTCACCTATCAGCATTACTAGTACTCTAACACGCATCCCCACCCCCGCTAAAACAATAATCATACGCTTCTCCTCGTTCCAAACCCAGGCATCACAGTTGATGGGTTTCTGGCCATTTTGTATGCTGAATGTGAAAAACCACAGGCAGGTCGGGACTTTGAGCTGATGTTTGCTGAAAAGTAACATTTACACAATCTCCCTCTATCCAGATAAGAACACCATGTTTCCCTCTCTGTAACTTTTGGTTTTCAGGACCCCCGCCCCCAGTCCCATGTCCTTTAGCTTTAGCCTGTTTTGGACAGGTGCCTTTTAATTCCCCCCCCCCCCGAGTGAATGAGTTTTTAACTGATGCAGTGTGTTAAAAATAAATATAGAAATTGAATTGGGAAAAAAATAATAATTAACTTTGGTATCATTTTGCTCAGTGCCAGACCTTCCCCCGCCAGGCTGTACTGGCAACTCTCTCGTTACGTTGAAAATCAGGTAACTTTTGTATGTCTTCCAGAGCAGATGTGTCCGTGGTGCGCTTTTTATTCAGAGGGATGAGCTTTTAGACCTGATGTAGCAGGTCTCCTTGGTGCTGCATTTTTGAAGTTGCGCCACCGGAAACCCCGCGTATGGGGGCCCCTCTGCTTCAGGGGGTCTGTCCTGTTTCCCGCTCTTTTCCTGTGCGTCAGGATTTTCGGGATTTTGTGTTGGAGTAACTTGCCACTCTCGCTAAGAAGCTTAGGCCCCTTCTTATCTTTCAGGAAGGCTCTGAAGACAGTCTTGTTCGCCAAACATTTTGGAAATTAATTACAGTGGTACCTTGGATTACGAGCATAGTCCGTTCCAGGAGCATGCTCGTAATCCAAAATGCTCGTTTATCAAAGCGAGTTTCCCCATAGGAAATAATGGAAACTTGCTTTGATACGTCCCCCCCCCCCCGGGCCAGGGCGCTGCTCCCCCCCCCCCCCCCGCGTGATCCGGCACCCCTGTGAGAACAGGCACCCCCCGCCCGACCAACTTTAACTCATCCCCCCTTTGGCACCAGCATGCGGCCCACAAGTGCCGGTGCCGCTTGAAGATCTTCTTCTTCCCAGTCTCTGCCGGCTTTGAGCATGCATCTGCGCATGCTCAAGCCCTTCTAATTCTCGGCGAGAGGGAGAATTAGAAGGGCTTGAGCATGCGCAGATGCATGCTCAAAGCCGGCAGAGACTGGGAAGAAGATCTTCAAGCGGCACCGGCACTTGTGGGCTGCGTGCCGGTGCCAAAGAGGGGGGGTGAGTTAAAGTTGGTCGGGCGGGGGGGTTCCTGTTCTCGCAGGGGGGGGTACCAATTTGAGCGGGAGGGGGCCCTTTGCGAGCGGGGGGGGAGCGATGCCGGTTATCGGGGGGTGCTCGCAAATCGAGTCAACACTCGGTTTGCGAGACACGTTTTGCGAGAATGTTTTGCTCGTCTTGCAAAACACTCGCAAACCGGGTTACTCGCAAACCGAGGTGTGACTGTATTCTACTTTTTCCAAATTAGATTTCTTTGGTTCTGTTCTTTTGTATTACTCTATTCTTAATGTTAACCGAGTCAAGTTCCAAATTGGTTGATGACCCGGTGTATAAAACTAAGGTTTAGTTTAGTTTATCTAAACAGTTTACAATAAGATCACCAACAAATATATAAAAACAAAGCTCTGTTAAAATTATAGGGGATTCATAGACAGACTGAATTAACATGAGACCAAGAGAAAGGAGGGAAAGGAATAAATAATTATATCAAGATTAAAAAAAGAAAAAGAGAGAGGGAGGGGAAGAACACAATTGGAGGGGGATGTACTTTGTTTAGATTAGTTTGTCATCCTCAGTTGAAATGATCAGTGTGCAGTGTTGAAAGCACCTTTAAATAAGAACGTTTTGAGTTTAGATTTAAATTTTGTTCATGAAAATTCCAGCCTGAGTTGATAGGAACCTTCCTTGTGATCCAACAATCTTAGGCTAGTTATCCTACATTTCTGGTAACAAACCTGGGATTGGAGCAGTCTGAGAAGGCTGAAACCCAAAATGGACATCCTCTTGACTTTGCACCTGTGGGCTAGGGCAGGGGTAGGCAATTCCGGTCCTCGAGAGTCGCAGCCAGGTCAGGTTTTCAGGATATCCACTATGAATATGTATGAGATGGATTTGCATGCACTGCCTCCTTGAGATGAAAATCTATCTCATGCATATTCATTGTGGATATCTTGAAAACCTGTGACAGTGGCCTGGCAGTCACTTAGAAATAATTATCTAATTCAGAATTCATCGCTTGCTAACTTGACTTAAATCACTTCCAGACTGGCCAAGGTCCATGTACAGCCTTTCACCATATGTAGGGCTTTATGGGTGTCCCAGGCTGCACCCGTGTTATACAGGCAGTCCCCAGGTTAAGAACGAGTTATGTTTTTAAAGCTGTTCTTAAGTCAGATTTCTGTGTAACTCAGAACCTGCAGATGTTAAGATTCTTGCTGCTCCCAGCTGATAAAAGGGCCAGTGATCCCTCTAAGGTACAGCATGCACAACCACACACTGTTCTTAATGTGGCCGAACATAAGAAATGCCATCACCGAATCAGACCCTTGGTCCATCAAGTCCGGTGACACGCACACGCGGAGGACTAACTAGGTGCTTCCTGATGAAGACCTAGGTGTTCCCAGATGAGATCTTGTTTACCTGTATCTCTCAATGTGATTTGCAAGGAGAAGTGTAGGAGTCTCTGCCACTGGAAATACTGCTCAGTGAAATCAAATGAAGCCGCAACCGAGTTAAGTACGAGTCGTACTTAAGCTGGGCGTCTGTGCTTGAAACAGCAACTCACACAGTTGAGTGCCCTCTGACTAAAGGGGAGAGAAGAAGGCTCTAGGAATGCCATTTTGCCACTGATAAATCTACTGCATGGCTCAGTGATTATGCACCTACTAAATCAAGAAAACAATATCCCAAGGCTTTACACTTCCACTGCTTATTCAGTAAAAGTTACAGAAAAGTAAAATTCCCCACTTTCAGGGAATTTTTAGGAGGTTGCCTGATTTAGCAAGCAATTAATACCTGGAGCCTCGTTCACAGTGTTTTCCCTATTTTGGGAATTTTTCACCTTTATTTGCATGTGTGTTTAATTTACTGTAACCCAGATCATGCAGGATGGATGGCTAGAACAAGGCCTTTAATTTTGACTTACAATCCTATTTGAACGGGGATGTACTATTGCAGCCCTGCTAGCTGCCTTCCACTCACTTGAATTCCAGACACTTGGTGATCTCTTTCTGCAGATGCATCACTTCGTAGAGCAGGTTCTGTAGCTGCAGATGATACGCATCCACTTTCTGCTTTGCCTGCAAAAGAAGGCGACAGCCTCAGAGAGCGAACACTCAGGAGAGGGAACCGTTTTTAGAAATCTACCAGGTCGCAGTAACATTCTACTCTCTCCCACTGGAGTTGCCCACCTCTCCCCTTCTAGCACCCACACCCACCTCGTGTGTCTGATCGCGTCCCTTTTTCAATCGGATATGAGCCAAGCGATTCAGCTTCTTTAAGTTCATGAAGTGTACACAGCTCTGGATGCGTTTTTCCTCAATCTCGGCAGCCTGAAGGATAGAAGAGAAGCTTGAAAGGACATTGTAACATAATAGATAACGGCAGATAAAGACCCAAATGGTCCATCCAGTCTGCCCAACCCGATTCAATTTAAATTTTTTCTTCTTAGCTATTTCTAGGCAAGAATCCAAAGCTCTACCCGGTACTGTGCTTGGGTTCCAACTGCCGAAATCTCCGTCAAAACCTACTCCAGCCCATCCTCTCCCAAATGGCCATATACAGACACAGACCGTGCAAGTCTGCCCAGTACTGGCCTCAGTTCAATATTTAATATTATTTTCTGATTCTAGATCCTCTGTGTTCATTCCACGCTTCTTTGAACTCAAGTCACCGTTTTCTTCTCCACCACCTCTCTCGGGAGCGCATTCCAGGCATCCACTACCCTCTCCGTAAAGAATAATTTCCTAACACTGCTCTTGAGTCTACCACCCCTCAACCTCAAATTATGCCCTCTGGTTTTACCATTTTCAAGTTTCAAGTTTATTTATTATTTGATTAATCGCCTATTCCAAATACTAAGCGATGTACACTGATAAAATAAATTGTCTAAAATATACATAAAATAGGCCATATGATTAACAAGGGGATAAATCACAAAAACAAACTAATTAAAACAGGAGAAGCATACAATAGAACAGGTGGGGTAGAAATACAATCTTAGATAGGAAAGAATCAACAATTAAAGGTAAAACAAAGCAGGAATGGGAGGACAAATAAATAAGTAAAGATAATAATAGACAGAAGAGCAATTAACGAAAGAGCAAATTTTCCTTTCTCTGGAAAAGATTTTGTTCTACGTTAATACCCTTCAAGTATTTGAACGTTTGAATCATATCTCCCCTGTCCCTCCTTTCCTCTAGGGTAGACATATTCAGGGCTTCGTCTCTCCAGTATTTTAAACTCTTAATCATCTCTGGGCAGCACCAATTCCATAATGCTTCTTTTGCACTACATCTAAGCAAACAGCTCAGTTCTGTCACAAAGACAGAGAAGCTCTACAGCCATATCTAACCAACAAAGTTCCTAATTTGACTGGTCCTGTGGCAAGAGGTACATGTTGCCATGTGGGTGTGTATTCAACTTGCAGGTCAGCTAGAACTGGAAATGTTAAGAAAGGAGGGAGATCATTCATTGTTCCAAGGCCACAATTGCAGGGTTGGATACGCATGAAAAGAAATTTGCATATAATGGAGGCAGTATATGCAAATCAAGTTTATGTTTATTCATTGTGGATATCCTGGAAACCTGATTGGCAAGGAGGTACTCCAGGACCAAGTTGAGAAGCACTGCTATACAGTATATCTCAGGGAGTCGGGGGGGTCTATGGAAGTACCTGGGAAGCCTCAATTGCGTCTAGCAGCAACCTTATGACTCCATTTTCACCCTGAAGCAGTGGACCAACGAGACATATCCAGATAGCGGTAATGAGAAGTGGCTCAGGAGGCTGCCGCAGCTCAGCTAGGCAGGAGCTTAAGACCAACACGTTACGTTGAGCTGGGAAAGCTTGAGTCTCTTTACCCTTCGAGCAGGACCCCACCAGCCATCCTTCCCCTTCCCCCTCTTACTGTAGGGTCATGAAATGGTTAACTGTTGTTTAAAATATTGCTCTGGCCTACATAGCTGAAAACAGTGTACAATCTACTGACCTCATCTGCCTAAAATGTATGTCCCTGCCTTACCACATTGTAAGCTAAATAGATAAGAGTTTGAGCCATGATGTACCCTGCCCTTCTGTACATGTAAGATTTAGATAAGCAGAGAAATGAGCTAGTTTCCTATAGGACAGTGATGGCTAACCTTTTTGAGCCCGAGTGCCCAAACTGCCGCACAAAACCAAAGAATTTCCTCAAAGTGCCAGCACGTCAATTAAACCTTAATACCAAGATTTTAGTATCTAAAAACTCTTTATAAAGTTGCCTGAACTATGTAACATCATTTTTAAAGGTTGGAATCTTTGTATTGTCAGAGAATCAATTTGATTCACAATCCTTTGGTTTTCATTTCAATTTATTGGCAATTTATAATGTTTTAATGATTTCATTCAATTTAATGAATTTAGGAAGAATTTGATTCAGTTACACAATATATTTTAAATGTATTATTCACATAACATGTCAAATGTATCCTGAGTAAAAAAAAAGATAAACTTCTTAAAACTGTTAACTGTGTCAAGACTCGGTGTGCATTCCCAAAGAGTCTATACATGTTTTTTTGTAAAATTTGCAATCAAATTAGAAAATAGTTAAATCATTACATTTCTAATAATATGATATAAGGAAAACAAAAGAGCTTTCAATTAAACCAACCGTTTTTATTGGAAATTCCAGATTGGAATACAACAGGGCCATGTAAAGTCCCTTTTTTAAATAACATCTTTAAATAATATTTAAATAACTTAAAAAGTGTCTTAACTGCAAACTGAAAACACTGCTTCATGTAAACATATGCATTGGGCATGCTCTGAAAAAAATTAATGTGATTTTTGTTGTTGCATGCATGCTGATAACTTGTCAATCCTTGGCTCATAGTGCGTTAATTTCAGAGCAACACATGCAGCTCTCATGTCATCCGTTAATCTGTTTCTAGCATCAGATTTTATATGATTCAAAGCCGAAAACAGCTGCTCACAAGCATAGGATGACCCAAACAAAGTAAGAAGAGCAATCCCAAGTGCTTTCATGGACTTAAAATTGTCTGGCAGAGAATTCCACGCTTTTAGGATTTCATTTTCAGAACTGCTAGCAGTGATTTCATTTGTCACCCTTTCACACTCAATACGTTCAAGAGCCGCACGCAGGTCATTGAATTTACTTTTCAAGATAGAGCTTTCTTGAAATTCCAGTAGCTTCATTTCCAAATTTTGAATATCCAACCACTGTAAGCAGGAAAGATCAAGATCTTCAAATGTGGACTTTTCTGGGGAAGTTATAAATGAAAGGGTTGTCTCCATCTTACGGAACTGAGAAAATCTTTTACTAAAATTCTCCTTTGCTTCGGCTACAATGGTGGAATATGCTTTGTGGATTTCCTGGTGTTTTTTATGACTGTCCACAAATGTTGTAGAATTATCCAAATGTATTTTTAGGTTGGGAAAATATTTTAGCTGTCCACTCTCAAGGTCTTTTTCAAAAACATGCAATTTTCTCTCAAAAGCTTTGATGTCACTAAACATGCTTTCTGCTGTTTTTCCCATGCCTTGTAATTTTTTGTTTAGTACATTAAAGTGGTTAGTAAAATCTGTAAAGAACATGAGGTTGGTAAGCCAGGCCATGTTGGTGAGTTGAGGATAGTCTTCCCCCTTTTCGTTCATAAATAGCCTAACTTCTTCCAAGCAGGCCACAAATCTCTCTAACACTCGTCCTCTGCTCAGCCACCGGACATTATTGTACATCAGTAAAGTATTGTGCCTGAACCTCATCAAGAAGGGCTTGAAATTGTCGAAAATTAAGAGCACGCGCCATGATGAAGTTCACCATTTTTGTTACATCTTTGAGGACATCGTCAAGTTTTTTGCTGCTTTCTTTGGCGCAGAGAGCCTCTTGATGTATTATGCAGTGAAATTGAATCAGTGGATGTTTTGCTTCCTTAGCAAAGAAATGAATGAATCCTGATGTTGTCCCCACCATGCTAGGTGCTCCATCGCTAGTAACTGAAACCACTTTTTCTGGACTTATGTCTAGTGATGAAAAAGCCTCCATCACAGCATTGTGGATATCTATCCCTTGTGTTCTTCCAGGCAATGACAGCAGTTTTACCAGCTCTTCTCTCATGATGTCACCAGTAGCATAACGCAAAATGAGCACTAGTCTTGCATGGTTAGTAATATAGAAAGATGACAGCAGAAAAGGGCTATAGCCTATCAAGTCTGCCCACTCTACTGACCCACCCCATTAAGTCTGAGTACTAATGACCTATTTCCTAAACTCGACCCTCGTAAGGATCCCACTAGGGCATCCCATTTATTCTTAAAGTCAAGCACGCTGGTGGCCTTGATCACCTGCTCTGGAAGCTTGTTCCAGTGATCTACAACTCTTTCTGTGAAGAAATACTTCCTTATGTCACTATCGAATTTCCCTCCTCTGAGTTTGAGCGGATGCCCCCTTGTGACCGAGGGTCCCCTGAGAAAGAAGATGTCCTCTTCCACCTCGACACGTCCCGTGATGTATTTAAATGTCTCAATCATGTCCCCCCTCTCCCTGCGTTCCTCCAGAGTGTAGAGCTGCAATTTGTTTAGTCTTTCTTCGTACGAGAGACCCTTGAGCCCGGAGATCATCCTAGTGGCCATCCGCTGAACCGACTCAACTCTAAGCACGTCTTTACGGTAATGTGGCCTCCAGAATTGCACACAGTACTCCAGATGAGGTCTCATCATGGTTCTGTACAGTGGCATTATGACTTCAGATTTGCGGCTAACGAAGCTTCTATTGATACATCCCATAAGTTGCCTTGCTTTGGATGAGGCCTTCTCCACTTGTTTGGCGGCCTTCATGTCTGCACTGATGATTACTCCCAAGTCTCTTTCTTCTGAAGTCCTAGCTAGTGTTTCTCCATTTAAGGTATAAGGTTTGCATGGATTTCTGCTACCGAGATGCATAACCTTACATTTCTTAGCATTGAAGCCCAGCTGCCATGTCAAGGACCAGTTTTCCAACGTAAGCAGATCCTGCGTCATACTATCCTGCAGATTGCTTTCACTTACTATATTACATAGTTTGGCGTCATCAGCACATGGAGTAGAAGGGTGCTCTTTGTAAGTCGCAAGTAAGCTGTTGACTAACATCAGCAGCCATTCGCAGAACCCTATCTTTTGCAGTATTTCTGCTTAGCGGCATCTCAGAGATGTGCTGCACAATTTTATCCTTGTTTTGGAAATCATGGAAGAGTGAATTACTCCCAGCCAAAATTGCCTTTTTGATAAAATCTCCATCAGAGAGGGGCTTACCATGTTTTGCCATGCACAGTGAAATTTGAAAGCTGGCAACTGTAAGATGATTAGTTTTTGAAAGATAGTTGCTAAAACTAAGAGACTGGGAGTGATATTTCTTTAATTTTCCTACAAGGAACTCTTTTCTTTGAGCTAAACCAAGTTCAGCAACACTGTTATGGTTGGTCTCAAAGTGACGTTTGACACTTGATGTGCGAGACACAACACTTTCATTACACATAATACACAATGCTTTCCCACTGCGTTCAATCACTCCATATGTACTCTGTCCAGGCCTCTTGGAATGGTCTAACACTATCTGTTTTTGCTTTTTTTGCTGTACTCATTTTCTTTGTTCAAGACTTCAAGTCTACAAAAAGATAAAATTTGTATAATAAAAAAAATCTAATGAAGTGCTGTATACAAATCCGTCCCCATAAAAAAATATGTGATTGGGGAATTTTACTAATTGTAGACATCCGTTTTGGTCAAAAAATATACTGTCCGGGTGAAAACCGGACTTGTGCAACCTGAGTGTATGGGAAAAGGACTTTTATTTTTCATTATTGGAGCCTTTGTTATTTTATTATGATGTTTACAAAAGCACTGTGAAGGGCCACATATACACTTTACTGTTTTTTGCTATATTGAGTTTTCCATAAGGTACAGTGCAGAGGATTAGTGTGTTGGTTGTTCACAGAGAGCCAGCCCTCCTCTCAGCTTACTGAACTTCTCTATGCAATCATCATAAGCAGCTTTTTTATTTCCTCGAATTTAGCATGTCCCCCATGGAAGATACAGAGGTTTTTACAGAGGAGCACATTATTAGACACATTAACATCCCCCCATATCCTCACCTCTCTAGCATGGGAGCACTAGGAACTGTTCCTGATTACAGATGTCACATGTGGAGTCACACTACAGCCTCACTGAGTTCCTATGACAGAATCAGTGTGAAGCTTCTCTTCCTCCCCCCACTTCCCCCTCACACACTGCCTGGCTCATAGGATACTAAGGGGAAGACAGGCAGGCTAAACATCCACTCACAGGACTGCAGCCAGCACAGGAGGATGGGCCACGGCCCACCGGGACAATGCCCGGTCCTCCCAATGGCCAGTCCGGCCCTGTTGCCAGGTGAGCTGCAAAGCAGACACCGGCACACTCGACTCCCGCCGCGCCGCATATCTTAATTGCGGACTAGAGAGTTGCGCGGGGACAGAAATCCCACCCGCGAATCTAAATTTCCTTCTTACAGCTGCTGTAAGAAGGTAATTTAGATTCGCGGTTAAGGGCAAGGAGGTTTGTCGTACCAGGGCTGTTGTCGGTCGGTCGGGTTAGCGCCACAAAAGTAAGGGGACCTGGCCGGCTGTGCCGCACACGGGGCGGGGCGGACCGCCCCCCTCCCTTGGTAGCCACTCGAGCCGCGAGGCTACTCCTCCTTACCTACCCTGCCTGCAGCACAGAGCCGAACGGAAGTCTTCCCGACGTCAGCGCTGACGTCGGAGTGAGGGAGGGCTTTGTTTAAGCCCTCCCTCCCCTCCGACGTCAGCGCTGACGTCGGGAAGACTTCCGTTCGGCTCTGTGCTGCAAGCAGAGCAGGTAGGGAGAAAAGCCGCGCGACTTAGTACATCCAGCCCCGCAGGAACCCCGCGACCCTCGGAGGCGTCCCCACGGGATACCCGCGACCCTAGGGGGCGTCCCGTGCAGCTCTCTATTGCGGACCTTCCCGCGTGCCAGCTGCAAGGCATTCGCGTGCCACAGTTGGCACGCGTGCCATAGGTTCGCCATCGCTGCTATAGGACTATAAGTTGTATCCCTGAACCTATCATAAGTGCTGGCTTAGGACCAATAATAATTGTAGAAAAGTTATAGAAGTAACAAATGAAAATTGTAGTTTTTGCATATATTAAGTTTGCGTATGCTTAGTGAAAAGGGCATAAAAGTCCATGCATTTCCTGATTCTAACACTCTAGTAGGCAGACTGTTCACTGCACTAGAGTCCAGCATGCTGTAATAAACCTCTTGTATTTTCTTCACGCCTCTGACTTTGTATGTCCAAATGACCTTTCATTACAAGAAAGAAACCCCACCCGCAGAAACCAGGACCGCCGAAACTGGCAGACACTCACTGCAGGCCGGAACTCTGGAAGGTGGGAAGAGTACATGGGGCCTTGGCTGCATCCTCTCTCACCTCACACCCCACACAAAATGGCAGCACTGTTCGCTCAACACCACCAAAAGAAAGTCCACCTGGGCGTGCCTACGTCATGTCCACTCTGTCACCCAGAAGGGAGGATCCACCAGTTCCGATTGAACTGAGAGCTGCAGCTGCTTCCCCTCCCCCACCCCAAATATACACCTTTCCCACACACAGAGTGGTCCCTCCCCAACACACTCACCCAGACTGGTCCCAGTACCCCCTCACCCCACACACATTGCTCAGATTCCCACAACCCTCCCCCACCATTGACTCACCCAGACTGATCCCAGTAGTACCCCCCACCCCACATAAACTAAACTCATATCCCCACACCCCTCCCCCATCTCTGACCTACTAAGACCGATCCCAGTATCCCCTTACCTCACACAGACTAAATTCACACCCCCATACCCACCAGGCCACTCCTCATTCTCTAATGCTGAGGCAGGGGTAATAATTACCAGGTCACTCCTCCATTCAACAGCCAATTACTTCCCTGACCCCCGACCCGATTCACTAACCTTCCGGCTGGTCAATCTCCCACCCGATCTGATCCGCCCATGTAAATGAGGGTAAATGGCATGCACAAGTAGGAAGCCATCGATTCACTAAACAGAAGAAACATCGATTGGGTTTGCCGATCCAAAATGAAGCGACTGCTTACCAGTCGCTTACTGTCCTTGACGACTCTTCTGCTCTCTGCCTCCCTGAAACCCAGTATCAAAATAAAAAATAAAACTGTACATATGCATACTCTGCCCTTTTTATATATTGTGCAAAAAGCGTAGTGCGAGCCCATGGTTTTAACCCGCGGGTTAAAAGCGTGTTCAGTTCCATAATCTGGCTGCAAAAGGCGTGTTCTGTTCCGTAGTCTGGCTGTAGTTCTGTTCCATTCTGGCTGCACGGTTTTAAAATGTCCACTCGTGTCACATATTTAAAATGGAAAGAGTAACTGCCATGCAGCGGGGGAGTTTTAAGAAATTTTATTTGGCATGCTGATGAGAGCTAAGCCTCAAATATCTGCTAATAATAATAAGCTTTTGATGATATTGACAGGAGTTGCCATTCAACAAATAACGTATAACTGGAAAGATTGTACAAGGTTGAATTATTGTTTCTGGTGGAATTCGGTATGTCATGTGTTCAAAATGGAAAGAGCGTTAGCAGTTCAGAAAGGTTACTATAATAAATTTAAGGATGTGTGGGGGCCATTTTTAAATTATTCTAATGAATAATTTACACTTTTCCCAACTTTAATTCTTACATGTGGATCGGGGGGGGGGGGGTTGGATTCCTATTAATAATAAATATGAATGATAAGATATTATATTCATGTGGTATATTTTTTGTTGTATATGGAAGTAGGAGGGGGTGGGGGTTATATCTTTTTGTTGTATGATATGGTAGATTTTCAAGTGGTATTGTATTCTAATTGTTTGATATTTACTGTACACTTGTTGTGAATTATAAAATGAATAAAGAATTAAAAAAAAAAAAAAAAGGAGTTTCAGGATATTTGGGAGCCATGAACAAAATATTGTAATAAATTAATATCATTTTTTTCCCTTAAATATGCACATCCAGGATGTGGGAGGGGGCGGAGATAGTTTGGTTTTCTTATGAGTGTAATCAATGTGGGGAGGGGGGAGGTTATTATATGTTTTCTTGGGTTTGATGAATGTTATTGAATTGGGAGGGGGAGGGCTATGGGATTTCAAATAGTTTTATAGAGTATTAAGTGATGTTTTTAAGAACAAATTGATGTTATATAATGTTTCACTTTTTGTAAGTGTTAAAAATGAATAAAGAAGTTAAAAAAAAAAATGTCCACTTGTAGTGCCAGTGAGTAAACTGCAGTCACCCCTCCCCATTTGTTTTGACCTCGCTTGTGCGGATCATATCTACAGCCCAACGAGGATGGACTGTGCGTGCGTCTCAATCGCTCTGCAGCGATCCATAGGGTCGCGGAGGGGCATGTGTCCAATCAGATAATTTGCATGAGGACTCTGGTGAATCAGTCGCTCGGCAGGACTCAGCCAAGAATCGCCCAACGATGATCCAGATCGGTGAGTTTAGTGAATCTAGGCCCAAGACACTATTCTATAAGTTGTGTTCTCAAATTCCAGAGCACATTCAATGGGGAGTGTGGAACTGAGTGGGGTACGGGAGGATCAGGGATGTGTCAGACAGTTATACACACGAGTTACAGAATATTACTATTCTGTGAGAATTTACACCAGCCACTGATCTGGTGTAAGTGATTGTGTCTAAAGATAGGCATGCAAATGCAAAGTTACACTAATTAAATCATTGGAGCCCATTAACTAATTTTGGGTGCCCAATTTTGAGTGACTTTTATAGAACCTAGGGGTAAGTATATTTTTAACTTACATTGTCTTTATTGCCTTTACTCTTCAGGTCCTGGATTTCAGCCATTAGTCTCTGCAACTCCTGACAGGTTTGCTTGTAGAGTTCGTAGTCTTTGCTGGGGTCACGAGAATCCACTTCCGCTTCCTCGCTGTAATATCTCCCCTCCTGCAAAAAGCAACATATACAGACTTCAGAGAGAAAACCATTCGTAGTCCCACATCTGCCCTCATCCTGACAAAAGCCATTGCCCTCTTCCCTGCTCTCAGCAAACAAATGAAAGGGAACAGAATTAAAAATGATGTCTTACCTGATAATTTTCTTTCCTTTCGTCACAGAAGATGAATCCAGAGATGTGTGGGTTAGGTCCATTCACCAGCAGGTGGAGATAGAGAACTAAACTTAAAGAACTAAACTAAGCTCTGTCATATAGGATGGTAAGCTCCCTGGATATCCAGTTATTTCTCATAAGAAAGTAGAAAAATCATCATGGAATGCCCCAAGGCAAAAAAAGCCCCCTCCTCACAGCCCAGAGAATAAAGCTGACAAGAAGTCAACTCCAAACAACCAGAAGGACCTGGATGTACAGAAAATACATAGGAAAGAAGCAGAAAGGGTGGGACTCTGGATTCATTTGCTGTGACTAAAGGAAAACATAAGACATAATTTTTCCTTCTTTGTCATCATCAGCAGATAAATCCAGATACATGTGGGATGTAGTGAAGCAGTCAGTCCTCATAACCAAGAAAATGTGGAGGAGAAATGACCTGAAAATAACCTCGAGCCAACCGGCCATAGAGATGGAACCCCGAGAACTGCCAGACCACCCAACTGGAGGACAGCAAAACCACTGTCCCCACCCCTAAAGCACCCCAGCAGAGAGAGTACACTCGAGCTAGTGTCGAAAGCCCAAACCACTACAACCCCTCACCGAAACAAACCAAAGCAGAGAGTCCAAGGGAGTCAGAAATCCAAACCCAAGGATGACATTGTGACAGGGAAGCTCCTGCCACAGTGAAAACTACTGCTAAAACTCCCCAACATGTAGCACAAGGTCCTGTAAAACCCGGCGTGGAGCCAGGACAGCTGGCTCAGCCAAGAGAATGCAAGCAAAGGCAGGTCCCAGCACAGCTGAAGAGCCAGTTAGGGAAGGCTCTGAAAACACCTAAGTTCCCCTATCACTCTTTTCACCAAGGCAGGGAGAAACCTGACACCAATTTGCAGAGGGGTGGAGTCAGACCACGGAGTGTGGAGACTGGGAAGCCTCATAAGGAAAGGCAGTTAGAGTGGAGGGAGAAGGACACAGCTGGGACTGATGAGAGAAGCCAAACCACTCACGGAGGTTCCAGGTCTCAGAGGGTGCCTAAGCCCCAGCATGATCGTATGGCAGGAAGCCAGCTCCTAAGGAGAGGTGGTACAACACTTGGGAGGTACAGTGACTGGCAGCTTAAACCCCAGAGAGAAGGGCTGGGAAATTATCCCCAGGGAAATGCTGCAGGCGTTTTGGCAGACCTGCAGGAAGGGGGATGGGATGCACAGCCTGGGAGGAATGAGGAAATGCTAAGCCAAAGTTCCCATGAGGGTGAATAGGAAATGTGCAGTGTCCCGATTGATAATGTAAGTGTGGAGGACATGGACCTGGGAGTATACAGTATGTGAAAGTCCTCAGCTAATTTCATGAGGAAAGTTCTCCATTGTTTTTTTTTTTTCACACTGAAGCCAAAGCAACTGCTAGCAGAGCTGAGGCAGCTCTGCCTAATTAGGTGAGAAAAGCTTGTCTGAAGATAAAGAGAGCTGAGAGGTGAAAAGGTGGGCACAAGCCGTGCTCAGCTATAAAGCCAAAAGTTGTTGGGGTCCAGAGAGACCAGTAAATCCCAGTGGGGATATGAGCCGATGAAGGCACTGAACTGATGTAACATTTTGAGTTTATATTATCTTTCTTTTGATAAGGATGGGCAATCCAGCTCCTCAGTAAAAACCCATAAGACTCACCTGGACTGTGATATAGTAGCGTGCAGGATGCACCCAAAGGACTCTAACAAACCAATGTGAATGTTTTCTTTTCTACTTTGGGACACTAATAAATCTGGTACTGTTTTTCAAGGAATCCGGTATCCGGGTCTTCCTTTCACAACCATATAAAAGGCGTCCTAAAATTCTTGCTTGTGGTCCGAGCCTGAGTTTCCCACCTACTCGGGGACGGGCCCGGCCATAACATGTAACCGCACCGCAGAAGTTCTCACAATAAAGATGGCATGTAAGTGTACTGTAGAAGGTCTCACAACAGAGAACCACATTTTTTCATGGTTAGGCTCAAGGCCATGCGCCCTAGCTCAAATTAAGCTCAGACTGCTGAAGAGATCAATGGTGTGCACAACCTGCAGAAAGCAACTGTGCTGCCTGGAATTGCGAACTCCAGTTCGAGACGGGGTTGTGCTGTACAGACAGGCGCAGTTGCGCTCAACCTCCAGAGATGGGGGCAGAGCCAAACAGACTGGTAGAGAGAAAGGGCAAAGGAGCTGCACCCCACAGCCAGAGAAGGAGCTGTGCTGTACCACCAGAAACAGAACCTTGCAGAACAGACAAGGAGCTGCACATGTGTACAATTATTGAGGGTGAGGAACTATCACATTTAGTACAGGCCTTCGATCAATATGGCTCCTGTGGCCAGGAAAAACAGTCATTCAGACATATAGACAAAAGATCTTATGCTGCAAAAAAGGCGATTGCATAAAGCACAACATACAGTGGGCACGAATACAGAGATACAAATGACCGGCAACGGGCTCCAGCATATTCAGAAATATAGCTTACCAGATGAGCAAGTAACCGGCCTCAAAATGTGAGGTGCCTTCCAATTTAATTAATATCGTCATGGGGTGAAACCATGTGAATTCTTATACAAGTGAACTGTAGTGGCAGAATGACACTTAGAAATTGCTCTATTTTTCACAATCCTGTATAAGAACATAAGAATTGCCGCTTCTGGGTCAGACCAATGGTCCATCATTGCCAGCAGTCTGCTCACGCGGCAGCCCTTAGGTCAAAGGCCAATGTCCTAACTGAGACTAGCCTTACCTGCGTACGTTTTGGTTCAGCAGGAACTTGTCTAACCTTGTCTTGAATTCCTGGAGGGTGTTTTCCCCCATACATTAAAAATTCCCCATGACATGCGCTGTGACTGCAGCTGAAGCCATGGATCCCTCAACAGAGGAAATGTGCTGATCGGGCTGAAAAGAAGCCAAATCCAAGCTGGAACAACTCTGACCCAAAGAGGAAACAGAATCAAGGGACGGAGCTGACCAGCTATAAAAGGTGCTTTGCACCACATGCAGGGCTGAGGGAGCCAGGGACTCTCCCACTCAGATGAGAAGCCACTCATCCAGATTGCAGAAAGGGACCTATAATAATTTTAAGAAGATCTGGGGACCATTGGAAAAATTTTGTAATGAGTAGACATCACTTTCTATGAGAGATTATATTTATACAATGGGGGGTGGGGGTGGTATTAGTAGTATACATTATATTTTTAATTATTAATAGTGTACTATTTGTTGAGCTTTTGTTTAAATTACTTTAAGAAGGGTGGGAGGGAGGGGTTATACGTTTTTGTTCTAGATGACATGGAAAAGATTTTCAAGTGTTTTATTGAAATTATAATGGATGTATTTATGTGCCCTTGTTGTATGATTTAAAATGAATAAAGAATTTTTAAAAAAAAGAGACCATCCATCCGCCTGCTGGAAATAAAGAATACTGGATAACTAGGGAGCTGACCATCCTGTATGACAAGAGAACTAAACTGAGCTGGTGGATGGACATAACCCACATATCTCTGGATTTATCTGCTGACGACAACAAGGAATTGAGAAAACTTTAAATGAATACAATATTTCCCCCCCCCAGGAAATCCACATTAGTTAACAGAAGAGTGCTCTACCTGCTCAGAATCAGGTCTGCTTCTCTTGCCTTCCTGAGGACCTCCATCTGTGCGAATAACCTTTGGTTTTCTTTTTTTACCTGAATCAGACATTTTGGTTTCCAGCAGAGACCACTAAAAAAGAATAGGACAGTTGTGCTGAGTTTTACTGCTGCTACTACTACTTATCACTTATATAGTGCCGAAAGGCATACACAGCACTGTACATTTTGACATTTATAGACAGTCCCTGCTCAGAAGAGCCTACAGTCTAACTTGGACAGACAGACATTACATATAGGGTTATTTACTGGCTGGTTAAATGACATAACATTGAATAATTGGAATACAAACGCAGCTAAAAAAACAACACAATTGCACAAAGATAACTGGAACAGAAAAAGAAAACATAATGAGTAGTGCATCACCAACACACAAGATCCCATAAACAACATCTTCAAGCACCAGGACAGACTAAGAGAATACAGCAAATAGATAAAGAAATACTTCCAATTGTTTTAGGTGCTACTGGTTTGCTCAAAATGAATTTCTAAATGCACCTCATTTCTCCTGAAATATGAGCAACATCTGTCAACACTGTGACATGCTAACATTACATCCAATTTTCAGTAGCTACTACTATTAATTATTTCTAGAGTGATATCAGATGTACACAGCACTGTACGGAGTCACGAAGAAGACAGTCCTTGCTTGAACGAGCTCCTGCATGTGGTCCCTTGGTCTTCGCAAAGCAGCAATCGATGCGGCCTGTTGACCTGGAAGCCTTCCCTCTGACGCAGATGTCATAGGGAAGGCTTCCTGGTCAGTGGACCGCATGCAGGAGCCACCAATCGCAGCTTTGCGAAGACCAGGGGGCTGTATGCAGGAGCTGCCACTTGCGGTTTTGCCAAGAAAAGTGTAGCTGGGAGGAGGGAGCTGGCCAAAGGAGGTAAACACCCGCGGGAGGTATGAATTTGTGACACAGAACGGAGGGGGACGACAAGTGGCGCATTGGAACAGGAAGGGAGGAAGAGGGACTGCGTTGACATAGGAAGGGAGAAGCAGGGTCGCGTTGGGACACGGAAGGGAGGGAGCACAAATTTCAGACAAAGAATTGAAGGAAGGAAGAAAGGAGGGAGGGAGCATGAACTTAGGAGTTAGGATGGAACAATGGAGGGAGTGAGGGAAAGAGATGCTGAAGTGGGGGAGAGAGAATTTTTGGGCATGGGTGTCTGAGTGAGAGGGAGACAGTGCACACAGGGAAATGAAGAAAGAGGTGAATTTTTGGACATATGAAGGGAGAAAGAAATAATGGACATGGTAGGAGAGGCATATGGTACAGATGCATGGGGAGAAGAGGGAGAAATGTTGGAAATGGTGGTGGAGAGGGAACAATGGGACTGACGAAGAACAAAAATAAGTGTAAACCTCCTATCTTTTCTTTCTATTTAAACTGCAGTACTTTATTTTGAAGACTGGTTCTTTAATGTTTTTATAGACTGAGTAGAGGATCCGAATTACGTACAAATTCAACTTAAGAACGGTTTAAAAAATAGAACTCGTTCTTAACCTGGGAACTGCCTGTATGTGAGATGGGGTCAAGTAGAGAGGTGGAAATAGGGTCAGAGAGGCATGAAGTGGGCTTGGCCGAGGACAGAAGTTGTGCGGCTTCATCCTCTGTGATTTTAGAGAAAGAAGAAAAGTCAGCGGGAATTGAAGGAGGGTTGAAAGGGTGGGACTGGGCAAGGGGAGGTGGGTCAGGAGGGGGAGGATGGGCGGGTTCCTTCTGAGTTATTTGGATGGTGGGAGCACACAAACACCAAATTTGGATCCACTCCTTTGCTAATGACATCCAACTATACCTTCCTTTAGGGAAGAGTCGCGACTCCCAAATTGTAAAACTCAACTGTCTAACAGAAATCAAAACCTGGATGTCTATAAAGAAGCTGCAACTAAACGCCTCCAAAACAGAACTCCTTTGGATCCGCAAAGACCACTGCGCCTACACCCGTCCTCTTATCTGGGAAACTACTACCCTAACTGCAAAAGACCAAGCACACAGCCTGGGAATACTTTCACTCTATTGTCACATCTCTCAGGTAGCCTCCTCCTCATTCTACTATCTCCATCAGCTCTGGAAAATAAGAAGCTACTTCTCCGAAACTGACTTCACCCAACTTCTCTATGCCTTCGTCCTGTCCCACATGGACTACTGCAACCCACTATTCAACGGATTGACAGCAAAATCTCCAGCGCCTACAATACATACAAAACGCGGTAATCAGATTCCTTAAAAAAAAAACAAAAAAAAAACCTACGCCCACGACACCGTCTCAGAAGCACTATCATCAGCCCACTGGCTACCCATTACTAAGGGCCTCTTCTATCAAACTGCACTAGCAGTTTGTAGCGCGGGCCTCTGAGCTAAAAACTGCTAGCGCAGTTTGATAGAAGAAGCCCTAAATGTTGTATCTTCAAGGACCTAGTTAATAACATACAAGTCCCTACACAACGTGGTTCCTCCATACATCCCAAACAGACCACTTTGCTCCCATAAGGAAACACATCTGCAAACACCTCCTGGTTGTGCCCTCCATCTCCAGAGCGCCAGACACCATCTGTACTCCCACTTCCTACCAAGCTATTGGAATCAACTGGCTCCCCACATCAGATCCCTCAAAGAGCTTCTGAACTTAAGGAAAGCAATAAAAACCTACCTCTTTCCATAAATCCAGTCACTCCCTTCCAATCATATGTATTCTAATATACACTAAACTAGATCCACCCTGTTTGTGAACTGAAGATGGAAATAACCGTATGTTAATTTAAAATGATCAATGCTAAACTTGACTTTGTATATCTAATGTTACTGTACACACGTAAATTCATAATTTGTCTGTCTATGCTTGATGTATAACAGTCAAAACTGAAGACTAATATAAAGAGTTCTAACTTCAATCGCTATACCGCTCTCAGAGACCTGTAAGGTTAAACACAGCTGTGTTCTAAAACCACTTTAACAGGTGATAGGTGTCATTCATTGAGCCGGTAAGTATATAACAAGTATTTTCGTGCAAATTACTGCAAACAGCTATTACGGGACCCGTTTCGCCATGTATATAGGCTTCTTCAGGGGTCATAACATTGAAAAAGTGCGGCGTTAATTACGTCTGCACAAAAAAATGGCGCTGCTTGATGTATGCCAACCTTCTGAGCTCGTTGGGGAGGATGGGATATAAAAATAACCAACTAACTAAATAAATAAAAAGGTCCGGAGAGGAGATGGTGGAAAGGGAGAGAAGGATGTAACTTTACTGCAAATTCAAGGGTGATATTGTGAACCTCGTCAGCCAAGAGAGGGAAGGAGGAGGCTCTTTGGGAAGAGAAGGAAGGTATATTAAGAGTAATAAACCATAAAAAGCTGCAAATTACTGCTGTAATTTTAATACAATAGTAATCTGCTTTTTCTGTGCTTGGAACATGTCGCTATTGAGCAATAGTTTTCCTAACTGTATTTGCACTGGGGAGAAGATGTACATATATACACTATATCGAAACAGATTAATCTCACAGAAAATAAATTATGTTATGCAAAAATACACACGCAACTATTCAGATCACATCCGGCTGGGATTATGAAATACAGTTCAGCATATCTTACTGATGTCAGGCACACTATCTGATTTAAAAAATAATGAAGAATATGTTACACTTCTTGGATCTATGGGGGGGGGGAGGAGAGGTTGCTGCAGCGGTGAATCCTCTAAAGCAGTGTTTACCAAGTCAGTTCTTTCCAGTCAGGTTTTCAGGCTATCCACAATGAATATGCTCAGGGGTGATATGATAGAGGTCTATAAAATAATGAGTGGAGTGGAAAGGGTAGATGTGAAATGCTTGTTCACTCTTTCCAAAAATACTAGGACTCGGGGATATGCAATGAAGCTACTAAGTAGTAGATTTAAAACAAACTGGAGAAAACATTTCTTCACACAACGTGTAATTAAACTCTGAAATATGTTGTCAGAGAATGTGGTAAAATCATTTAGCTTAGCAGGGTTTAAAAAAAAGTTAAACTAAAACTAAACTAAACTAAACCTTAGGTTTGTATACCGCACCATCTCCACAAGCATAGAGCTCGGCACGGTTTACAGGGTTAGGTTGAAAAGGAGCTATAATGAAGGGTTATAGGAAAGGAGCTAGGAAGATAAAGAGGGACGGGTACCAAAGAGCGGGAGGTGTTTAGTATAAATTAATAAAAGGGAAGGCCATAGGCCACTATTGAGATGGCTTGGGGAAATCCACTGCTTATTACTAGGATACGCAACATAAAATCTGTTTTACTACTTGGGATCTAGGTTGGCCACTGTTGGAAACAGAATACTGGGCTTGATGGACCTTCAGTCTGTTCCAATAATGGCAGCTCTTATTTAAAAATATATACCGCCTAATATTTAAGCGGTTTCCAATATCAAACATTCATAAAAATAAAACTATAACAACACAGTCATAAAATCAACAATATCTGCTTTCACATTCAAACATACTGGCTGAGTATAGCATAGGGAATTTCCCATCCGCTATACCAGTGGTTCCCAAACCCTGTCCTGGGGAATCCCCAGCCAGTCGGGTTTTCAAGATATTCCTAATGAATATGCATGAGAGAGATTTGCATACCTGTCACTTCCATTATATGCAAATCTCTCTCATGCATAATCATTAGGGATATCTTGAAAACCCGACTGGCTGGGGGTCCCCCAGGACAGGGTTTGGGAACCACTGCGCTATACAGTAGACATCAACAAACAATTGTGTCCTTAATAAATTCTTGAATCTTGCACACTCAATACAAACTATCCTTCCCCTCATTAAAAGGCATATCCCATGCAGGAAAACTAGGGACATCCCTCTCCTTCAGAATCACAGAGCTCTAGAATAACCTTACTACCCCACTTCGGAATCTGGGCGCCCTCCAACTTTTCCAAAAACTTCTGAAAATTTGGCTATCCTCAAAAATGTAATACTTCCTCCTCTTTGTTATACTAAGTCCCTCCAAACATTCTCTATACTAAGTCCTGTAACCTTCATTGGAGATCCTTCTCTATACCATTTCCTGTAAACCGTGCCAAGCTCTACAATTATGGAGATGATGCGGTATACAAACTTAAGGTTTAGTTTAGTTTAGCCTTAAGTGTCCAAGGAGATTATTTCATAAATGCACACCAGCATGCTCCTTTGTGAGCTTAGTATAGGACAATCAAGCCATTGTAACATCACTGATGAGGTTAGCTCTTAGGCATTAGGACATCACAATCTCAGCTCTGGAATGTTGCTACTTTGGGGTTTCTGTCAGGTACTTGGCCACTGTTGGAAACAGGAATCTGGGCTTGGTGGGCTTTCGGTCTGTCCCAGCAGGGCAAGTCTTATGTCCTGAAGTACCCCCTTTCCAGTCAGATTTTCAGGCTATCCACAATGAATATGACCTCCCAGAAGCAATCAGAATGGAAACAAGCTGAAAACTCTTCTGTTATTGAGAAAGACATGGGGGAAGCCACTGCTTGCCCTAGATCGGTAGCATGGAATATTGCTACTCCTTGGGTTTTGGCCAGATACTAGGGACCTGGATTGGCTACCGTGAGAACAGGCTACTGGGCTTGATGGACCTTTGGGCTGACCCAGTAAGACTATTCTTATGTTTTCTTCAACGATTGAACCTATATGTTTCTTTCAATCTCTCTTCCCACATTTTAGTCCTCTCCTTCAAGTCCTTCCTCTGTCCCCTCCCCACCACACCCCCCTCAATGTAAATTACCTAGAGCACACACAAATATTGGATTAGAATATGCATGAAGAGATTTGAATACAATGGAAGCAGGGTATCCAAATTAATACAAATTCATTGTGGATAGCCTGAAAAGCTGACTAGCACGAGGGACTCCAGGACCGACTTGGGATACATTAGTCCAGGGCTGCCCAAGTCCGGTCCTCGAGATCTACTGACAGGCCAGGTTTTCAGGATACCCACAATGAATATGCATGAGAGAGATTGGCCTGAACTGCCTTCTTGGTATCAAATCTCTCTCATGCATATTCATTGTGGAGATCCTGAAAACCTGGCCTGCCGGTAGATCTCGCGGACCGGACTTGGGCAGCCCTGCACTAGTCTAAAGCAAATCCTGGAGACTCCTGAAGTCCATCCAATTAGCGAATTCTCTAGGCTCCTTCTCGGGCTAATGATCCTCACGGCACCAGCCCTCACCCTCCCTTCTACCTTCAAACTTGAGGACTCCGGCGGCGGCGGCAGCAGCAATTCATACAGGCGGCTTCCCCAGCGTCCCGCCGGAAACAGGAAGTTACGTCGAAGGGGGGGGAGGGAAGGGCGGCCGGCCGAGGGAAAGGAGCGGTGTTGCCCGTTGGGCTCCTAGGTTTGAAGGCCAACGCGGGACAGTTTTGGTGTTGGCGGGTTGAGGTTTTTGCGGGGTTTGTTTGTGACTAGGGTAAGCCTCAGTCTTTAATGTTCCGGCGGTCTCGCAGTACGTTTCAAGCCTCCTTCTGGGGCTCCAATAGTAGCGCGTCTTGCAAATCAAGCCTCATTCTGGTCCTCCAATAGCTTCTCTGGGTGCGTTACGGGCCTCAAAGTTACGTCGAAAGGGGGGGGGGGAAGGGCGGCCGGCCGAGGGAAAGGAGCGGTGTTGCCCGTTGGGCTCCTAGGTTTGAAGGCCAACGCGGGACAGTTTTGGTGTTGGCGGGTTGAGGTTTTTGCGGGGTTTGTTTGTGACTAGGGTAAGCCTCAGTCTTTAATGTTCCGGCGGTCTCGCAGTACGTTTCAAGCCTCCTTCTGGGGCTCCAATAGTAGCGCGTCTTGCAAATCAAGCCTCATTCTGGTCCTCCAATAGCTTCTCTGGGTGCGTTACGGGCCTCAAAGTTACGTCGAAAGGGGGGGGGGGAAGGGCGGCCGGCCGAGGGAAAGGAGCGGTGTTGCCCGTTGGGCTCCTAGGTTTGAAGGCCAACGCGGGACAGTTTTGGTGTTGGCGGGTTGAGGTTTTTGCGGGGTTTGTTTGTGACTAGGGTAAGCCTCAGTCTTTAATGTTCCGGCGGTCTCGCAGTACGTTTCAAGCCTCCTTCTGGGGCTCCAATAGTAGCGCGTCTTGCAAATCAAGCCTCATTCTGGTCCTCCAATAGCTTCTCTGGGTGCGTTACGGGCCTCAAAGTTACGTCGAAAGGGGGGGGGGAAGGGCGGCCGGCCGAGGGAAAGGAGCGGTGTTGCCCGTTGGGCTCCTAGGTTTGAAGGCCAACGCGGGACAGTTTTGGTGTTGGCGGGTTGAGGTTTTTGCGGGGTTTGTTTGTGACTAGGGTAAGCCTCAGTCTTTAATGTTCCGGCGGTCTCGCAGTACGTTTCAAGCCTCCTTCTGGGGCTCCAATAGTAGCGCGTCTTGCAAATCAAGCCTCATTCTGGTCCTCCAATAGCTTCTCTGGGTGCGTTACGGGCCTCAAAGTTACGTCGAAAGGGGGGGGGGGAAGGGCGGCCGGCCGAGGGAAAGGAGCGGTGTTGCCCGTTGGGCTCCTAGGTTTGAAGGCCAACGCGGGACAGTTTTGGTGTTGGCGGGTTGAGGTTTTTGCGGGGTTTGTTTGTGACTAGGGTAAGCCTCAGTCTTTAATGTTCCGGCGGTCTCGCAGTACGTTTCAAGCCTCCTTCTGGGGCTCCAATAGTAGCGCGTCTTGCAAATCAAGCCTCATTCTGGTCCTCCAATAGCTTCTCTGGGTGTGTTACGGGCCTCAAAGTTACGTCGAAAGGGGGGGGGGAAGGGCGGCCGGCCGAGGGAAAGGAGCGGTGTTGCCCGTTGGGCTCCTAGGTTTGAAGGCCAACGCGGGACAGTTTTGGTGTTGGCGGGTTGAGGTTTTTGCGGGGTTTGTTTGTGACTAGGGTAAGCCTCAGTCTTTAATGTTCCGGCGGTCTCGCAGTACGTTTCAAGCCTCCTTCTGGGGCTCCAATAGTAGTGCTCCTTGCAAATCGAGCCTCATTCTGGTCCTCCAATAGCTTCTCTGAGTGCTTTCCGGACCTCATTCTGGCGTCTCCACCTGGTACATGATTATTGTCCTTTAGCCACGATTTTAGTTATCCAGAGAACAATTTTGGAATTAAGCGAAAAAGATGTGAAAAGAATCTGACCCTTCTGTTTCTAGTTACCATTGTACTTGGCAGGTTGCGGGGTTACTTTCTTGCAGCGTTTGTTTGTTTTAGGGATGGGTAAGCCTCAGCTTTCCGCCTCTCCTCCGCTGCTCTCCTCTCAGCCTTCCGCACAGGGCAACCAGCTTTCATCTCCTCCTCAGTCAAATGGCCATCTCTCTGACTCTGTCTCCACCACCTCTTCGATGGCAGCAGAGCTCCAATCCTACTATGCATCCTCCTCACGTTCCCCCTCGCCTGATCTGCAGACTGATCCCCTGCTCTCTTCACTGGCTCATGAGGATGCTCCATCTGAGTGGGATAGGGCATCACTCCCGGAAGACACCTCCTACCCACATTTCCTATCCAAGATGGCGACTTCCTTGCAATTGGCCACCACTGCCCAGCCAGACCCCAGGGAACAGAGACTTCAAGTGCTTAAGTATCTTCACATTCCAAAAGAAGTGGTCTCGTTGCCCCTTCACGATATTTTGGCTGACTCTCAGAAAGCAATCTGGAACACCCCCTACTCATCCAGGGTCACTAAACGCAGTTTGGAACATAAATATAAGGTCCAGGAGGTGGCGGGGTTTGGAAAAACTCAACTACCGCACCAATCGCTGGTTGTCTGCTCTGCTTTACGAAAATCCAAATCATCCAAGGACTTTGCATCTACTCCCCCAGTCCGAGATATGCGCATCATGGACTCCATGGGAAAACGATCATACCAAAACTCCATGCTGTCTGGAAAAATTGCTGTCCATCAGTTCTTCTACACCCAATATTTATATTCTAATATGGAAGATATGAGAAAAGTGGTCGATACCTTACCGGTGCCCACACAGGAGGCTTTTAATGCCATCCTCTCCAACTTTGAGGAATGCTCCAAGAACATGATCCGAGCAGCTGATGATGCATTTGACACTGCTATGAGGGGGGCAGCTACCGGTATTTGCACCAGGAGACTGGCCTGGTTGCAATGCTCTAAACTGGGGGTGGACATCCATGCCAAAGTGGCCGATGCTCCTTGCCTAGGTGACAGCTTGTTTGGAGACAAAGTCAAAGACCTTATTGAGGGTCTTAAGGAGGATTGTACCACTATGGATGCTCTGGAGGAGGATACCGAGCATCACTCTAAACAGCCCTTTAAGCAGCAGCAGCCTTCTCAACGGAATTTTAATCCCAGGAAATCGTTTTCCTCTGCCAGACAGTATGCTTCCTCTCCTCCAAAGCAGTTTCGGCCATATAAACAGCAATCCTCTGCCAGGGCTCCACGAGACCGTAGATCTCAGAAACCCTCTCAACCTGCTGGGCAGAAGCCCCAACAATCCTTTTGACAACCCTCCACTTCCCGCTGTCCCAGTGGGAGGTCGGTTGAGGTATTTTCTCCAGACCTGGCGGGCTATTACCACAGACACCTGGGTCTTGCATATCATTCAAAATGGATACCAGCTTCGTTTCCAAACTCCCCCTCCATGGTGCCCACCATCGCCTCAGCTAATTCAACCATCTCACCTGCTTCCATTGCAACAGGAGTTGTCTCGGCTGCTGGACATTCAGGCGGTAGAACCGGTTCCAGAACTTCAGTGGGGCCAGGGGTTTTATTCAAGATACTTCCTCATTCCGAAGAAGACAGGAGGGGTTCATCCGATTTTAGACCTGCAGAACTTAAACAAATTCATATTGAAGGAGACGTTCCGCATGCTCACGGTATCCGCCATTGCTCCTCTTCTCCAAGTCGACGCTTGGCTCACGTCAATAGACCTTCAGGATGCATATCTTCATATTTCCACAGTTCTCCCTTTTGGCCTCTCGTCAGCACCAAGGGTCTTTTCAAAATGTGTCATCCCCATAGTAGCACATCTTCGCAAACAGGGCCTGTCCATCTTCCCCTATCTAGACGACTGGCTCATTTCAGCTATGACGCCCCGCCTCACACGCCAAGCATTGAGTCAAACAGTCAACCTACTTCTGCAGTTGGGCTTTCTCTTCAATTTTCCAAAATCTCATCTCATCCCATCTCAGACATTGCAATTCATTTGAGCAACTTTTCGGCAAGCTATGGTCTTTCTCCCGTTGCTGCGAGCCAAAGTCATCCAACAGCAAATGTCAAGCTGGTACCCAGGGCTATGGGTTTCGGCTAGAGACATTATCACATTGCTGGGCCACATGGCGGCGACGGTGCAGGTTCTACAGTTTGCTCGTCTCAAGATGAGACCGATTCAATGGTTTCTCAAAGCACACTGGAACCAGTTTCTTCAACCACTTTCCAAAAAATTGCAATTAACGCTCCAGGACTTGCAATGGTGGCTTCACATGGATCCTCTCTCTCCTGGACTTCCATTTCATCCTCCTCAACCTACCATCACCATCACAACGGATGCCTCCAAGAAGGGATGGGGAACTCATATTCTCTCCTGGTCCACGCAGGGCACATTGTCCCCAGTATTGGCACATTGCAGCATCAACTTCCTGGAACTGCACGCCATCCATCTCGCTCTGCAGGTGTTCCAACACCACACGCACAGTCAAATCATCAGGATCCGTACCGACAACCAAGTTGCCATGTTTTATGCCAACAAACAGGGCGGGATGGGCTCCCCTCGGTTATCCCGAGAAGCAGTCTCCATTTGGAATCTAGCTGTCCAGCTCCGCTCCATATTGCATGCGGTTTACCTTCCGGGCATGGACAACCAGCTCGTAGATAGGCTCAGCAGGCAACTCAGTCCTCACGAATGGTCGCTTCGGATCACAGTTACGCGAGAGATATTTGCCAAACGGGGCACTCCTCACATAGACCTCTTTGCATCCCAGATGAACACCACATGTCCCAGACTTTGCTTCAGGTACAGAGAGCCAACCTGTCTGGCCGAGGATGCGTTCCTCCTCCACTGGTCCAAGCATCTCCTGTATGCGTTTTTCCCCGATTCCTTTGATTGGAAAAGTTCTTCAAAAGGCCATCTCAGACAATGCCTCCGTGATCCTCATCACACCGTATTGGCCCAGGCAAGCCTGGTTCCCCCTCCTCCTCAACCGGGCTTCTCAGCCTCCTTGGTTCCTCCCACAGTTCCCGGACCTTCTCATGCAACACAACGGCCAGTTACTGCACCCCAATCTTCCGTCTCTCAATTTGGCGACCTGGCTTCTGCTTCCACACTGACTGGGGATTCCGCCTTCCCTCCGGAGGTCCTCCACATCCTCCTTGCCTCCAGAGCACCTTCAACTCAACGCTCCTACTCTGCCAAGTGGAACCGTTTCCAGCGCTGGTGTTCTACCCATCATGTTCGCCCCAGCACCTCGCCCTTGGTTCAGGTCCTCCGCTACCTTACCTCTTTGCAAGTCTGCGGATTATCCTACAACTCCATTCGCATTCATCTGGTAGCCATCTCAGTTTACCATGACCCAGTGGACGATGTTTCTCTGGTATGTCATCCTGTTGTCAAGCGCTTCTTCAAGGGACTTCTTCGTCTGCATCTTCCCCTCCGACCCCCTGTGCCAGTCTGGGATCTCAACCTAGTGCTGCAGGCTCTCATGGTGCCACCATTTGAACCTCTTTTATACCGCTCAAATTTCTTACCTGGAAGACTCTATTCCTGGTAGCCATTACCTCAGCTCGCCGCATTGGGGAGCTCCATGCCTTGGTATCCTATAGTCCCTCTACACAGTTTCTTCATGATAAAGTATTGTTACGGACTCATCCTAAATTCCTGTCTAAAGTAGTCTCGGCATTTCATTTGAACCAAACGATTGTGCTGCCTACTTTTCATCCACCACTGCACACTTCTCCAGAGGCCGAGCGACTCCACACCCTGGATTGTGCCCGAGCCTTGCGCCTCTATTTGGACAGAACAGCGAGTCCTCAGCGGCCGTCGCAGTTGTTCCTCTCCATCCACCCAGCGTCCTCTCTTCGCCCAGTTTCGAAATTGACGTTATCCTCTTGGATTTCCCAGCTCATTGTGTACTGTTACTCCACCGCCTCCAGAACTGATCTCCAAGAGTTTTCTCCGCATGTCACTGCTCATGACCTACGAGCTATGGCCACCACCTGGGCTCACATTCGTCTTGCTCCTCTACAAGAGATCTGTCGAGTGGCTACCTGGTCCAGAGTTCATACCTTTGCCAAGCATTACTGCCTTGATGTGGAATCCGGAGCGGATGCATCGCTGGGTTCTACGGTTCTGCAAGTGGCTTTATGAGGCGTCAACTTCCCTCCTCCACTGCATCTCAGGTAACAGATCTTTATTATATACATAAGCAAGTTATTGCTCTGTTACCTTCAGCTCGGGAGGCACCAACTTGTGTGGCTGGAAGATCTCTGTCCAGGGAGAAATAGAAGTTGCTTACCTGTAACGGTAGTTCTCCTTAGACAGATGATCTTACAGCCACACAATCCCACCTGGCCACCCCTGTTGTTGCCGCCAGCTTTATACCTAACTGTGTTGGTCGGTTGGGGGTTTGTTTATTTAGGGGCCAGAATGGATACATTTGGGCGGGAGGGCTGGCACATGCGCAAAGCTTTTTAGCTTTGCAGCTTTTAGACTGCCGGGTCGGCTCCGTCACCAACTTGTGTGGCTGTAAGATCATCTGTCCAAGGAGAACTACCGTTACAGGTAAGCAACTTCTATATACAGGCAGCTTCCACTGCGCCCCGCCGGAAACAGGAAGTTACGTCGAAGGGGAGGGGAAGGAAGGGCGGCCAGTCGAGGGAAAGGAGCGGTGTTGCCCGTTGGGCTCCTAGATTTGAAGGCCAACGCAGGACAGTTTTGGTGTTGGCAGGTTGCGGGGTTACTTTCTTGCAGCGTTTGTTTGTGACTAGGGTAAGCCTCAGTCTTTAATGTTCCGGCGGTCTCGCAGTACATTTCAAGCCTCCTTCTGGGGCTCCAATAGTAGCGCTCCTTGCAAATCGAGCCTCATTCTGGTCCTCCAATAGCTTCTCTGAGTGTGTTCCTTGCCTCATTCACGATTTTAGTTATCCAGAGAATAATTTTTGAATTAAGAGAAAAAGATGTGAGAAAAATCTGACCCTTCTATTTCTAGTTACCATTGTACTTGGGATTGGGTGAATCTCTTCATAAAGGCAGTTAATAAATCCCTATAGAAAAAAGTAAATAGAATCTAATCTAATTCTAAAGCTTATATACCGGATCATTCCCCTAAGGCAGTTGTTCCCAACCCTGTCCTACCATCAAGCCAGTTGGGTTTTCAGGCTAGCCCTAATGAATATGCATGAGAGATATCTGCATATAACCGAGGTGCCAGGCATGCAAACCTGCTCCATGCATATTCATTAGGGCTATCCTGAAAACCTGACTGGCCTGGTGGTCCCCCCAGGACAAGGTTGGGAACCACTACCCTAAGGAACTCAATCCGGTTAACAAAATATTGAGAACTAGTGTTTAAGCCCGTTACATTAACGGGTGCTAGAATATATGCCTGTCTGTCTTTATTTATGTCTCTCTCTCTGCTCCTGTCTCTCTCCCTCCTGCTATTTTTCTCTCTCTCTCCCTGGCCCCTTTGTCTGTCTGTCTCTCTGGTCCCCTGTGTCTCTCTCCCTGGCCTCCTTTGTCTGTCTGTATTTCTTTCTGTCTCTCCTCTCCCCCTACATTTTCCTTTGCAGAAGCAGCAGCGGTATTTCCCTTCCCCTCCAGGTCCCTGTGAAGCAATTCCCTTCTCTTACCGTGAGCTGTCCTGCTCCGTTCAGCCCCTCCCTTCTCTTACCGTGAGCTGGCCTGCTCCGTTCGGCCCCTTCCCTTCCCATGGGCTGGCCTGCTGCGGCCGAAGGTTTTTGTTTCAAGTTTTAAAAGTGCCTATGGTGGCTCCTCTCACGCTGCTGATCCTCCTGTAAAGAGCAGCCTGTGATGGTGGCCGGCTTTAGCGAACCTCGCAGGCCGCTCTCCAGCCTCAGTAGCACGTTCCCTCTGACGCACGGGATCGCATCAGAGGGAACGTGCTACCGAGTTGGAGAGCGGCCTGCGAGGTTTGCTAAAGCCGGCCACCATCGCAGGCTGCTCTTTACAGGAGGATCAGCAGCAGCAGCGGCAGCAGCAGCAAGTGAGGGCGGGAGGAGGGGAGTGGCCAGAATATTCCCTGCCGCTGGGTTGGCTGCCATGGATCACACACCACAGCGGCAGGGAACATGAAATTCTAAGTGCGCATGTGCGCTTAGGGTTTTATTATATAGGATGAACAGTAATACAGGAAGAAACGACAGATAACGATATAAGATGATCAGCTAGGCATTTTAACAGTTATTTATAAGATATTTTGTTAAAGTATATTTTTAAGGTTTTTCTGAGGCTGGACAGTGAGGCAAGAGTTCTAATGTCAAGGGATATCATTCCAGATTTTCACCATTGCAGAGGCCAAGGAGTGAAAATTTGCTTAAGGATTGAATTCCTTTAACAGAAGGGAGTAGTAATTTAAATCTAGGTCTATATCTCATAAAATCAGAATGATTACAATGAAAAGAAAGTGGAAATAATGGGGAGAAAATTCCATATAAACTTTTAAAAATCACATTGAAACCGAACTCGCCAATATTGGAAGCCAGCGCAGAGCCCTCAATAGCGGCTCAAAATAGTCATTCTTACTCCTAAATAAAACACAGGTTAATGTGGCAGATGTTTATGATCATTGCTTAAAAAACACACCAAAATGTAGTATTTGTGAGCAAGTCTTTATCTGCCACAAAAGGAGCAGAAGACAATACCGGCTCAAGTCCAAAGCGAGAAACAACAGTGGGGGTGACGAAGAGACAAGGCAATCCATGCTGTTCAATAGTGCACAGATTTTCTCACAAGGTTTCAAAGTGTGATACAATGCTACAGTTCATCCTTTGTAAAAGGCACTCCTTATGCAGACTAGAGAATGACACGGTGGCGGCTAGCTGTGTTTAGGCACGGGTAACCCACCAAAACGGTGACCAAAAAAAATGGTCACTGCAAGTTCGGGGACAAGGCAATTCACCGCCCCGTGGGGCGGTGAATGGTAGCACAGGGCAGTGAACCATCTGGAACATGCATTGAACGAGCGGCAGCCCACTTTCTCCCGCCGGCCGGCCGACCATGCTTCTCCCTCCCTCCCTTTTTTTCCTTACCTTTTCTTGTTAAAACGCGCGTTTTCTATAAGGCTAGGAGCTGTATTACAGCCGGAGCCTTGAAGTCAAGTCGCGTTGCACACTGGAAAAAGTCTCCTCTGACGCAACTTCCTGTTTCCGGTTGCATCGGAGGAGACTCTTCTAGCCGGCAACCTGACGCGACTTCAAGGCTCCGGCTGTAATACAACTCCTAGCCTTATAGAAAACGTGCATTTTAATAAGAAAAGGTAAGGGAAAAGAAGGGAGGGAGGGAGCTGCTGGACCGCGTGAAGGGTGCTGGGGGTGAGGGGATGGAGAGGAGAAGACCCTGAAGACAGGGATGGGGCCGGGGCGGTGAAGGGGACAGCAGAGACAGGGCGGTGCAGAGGATGGTGGTCCAGGGACGGGGCGGTGAAGGGGACATAATTTTTCCCCGTGTCATTCTCTAATGCAGACCCCTCGGCCGAAACATAAGTCATCTTTTAATAAATTTGTTTTATTGAACAGCATGGATTGTCTTGTCTCTTATCCCCTGCTGTTTTTTGGTCTGTATCATAAAAACAAAACTAGCATATCTTCTTAAGGGAGGTCAGCGGAGGAGCCTGAAAGTTAACCTGGCTTTGGCAGTGAGTACCAAAGGGGGGCAATAGTTTGTCCATTCAGTCAGGGGCTTTAGAATAGCCGTGCCTGTGTAGGTTATTGTCACTTTCCTAATACTGGTTCGTGATAGGCACTATCTAAATTAGAAAATCCTAAGATTAACACAGTAAACAAGAGCAGAAAAAGACCTCCTGGTCCATTCAGTCTGCTGAACAAAGTGACCAGAGCCTACTACGCCTACTCCTATTTATTATTTTTGTAGTGCTACCAGACACACGCAACGCTGTACATTGAACATGCAAGAGTCCCTCCTCAAAAGAGCTTACACTCTAATTATGACAAACACAGGACAAAAAGGATGAATCTATACATGCTTCTCAGGTAGGGAATTAGAAGGGGACTGATGAGGTGGATAGAGTAGGGAACTACAGCAGGAATGACAACAGATCTGGATGCCCGATGTATTGAGTCAGGCATTTTGTTCCAGGCATATGGTGCAGCAAGGTGTAAGGGACAGAGTTGGCAGTAGAAGAGAAGGGTACCGACAAGAGGGACTTACCCACCATTCCATATAAGCCCAAGTCACACATGTTTGTTTTATTTTTATTGACATTTCAAATAATTTCACAAGTGAAACTTGCTACAGCAACTTGAAAGGTAAAGGGGATGGGACTTGATATTCTGCCTTTGTGTGGTTACAATCAAAACAGTTTACATATTTTAGACAGGTACTTTTTTGTGTAACTGGGACAATGACGTGTTCAGTCACAAGGAGCTGTTGTGGGAATTAGAGAATGACAAGGGGACAAATTTTGTCCATTCACAAATTTGTCCCCATCCCTACAAGAACTCAAATTCCTCATCCCATCGCTGTGAGTTTTGTCACTGTTCCTGCCCCATTCGTGTAAGCTGTGCCTTAACTGCACAAGCCTCAAACACTTATGGTTTTTAAAGTGTAGATGAGGACGGAGCTTGCAGGAATGAGGCAGGGACAGGAAAAGAACTTGCTGGGAATTGAGCTCACAACCTCAGGGTGCTAGGGCAGCTGCTCAAAGCACTAGGCCACTCCCCTCCAATGCCAACCAAAACGACATATTAGCCATAATATTAGCTGCCGATGGAAGCTCGTGTAAAGTTTTCGTTCGCCTGCCTCTGTTTTAAAGTTTTCTACGGTCTAACCCCTAAATACATCACTGACCTCTTCTCCTTCTCAGCCAACAAACACAAGAGAAGCTCCCACTCGCACTTCGTTTCTCCCCCGGTTAGAGGATGCAAACTAAAAAAACACCATGAGCATCTTCTCTCACATCAGGCTGCCCTATGGGGTAAAGACCTAGAACAACTCCTATTGCCCACCACTTATGAGGTATTCAGGAAACGCCTCAAAACCCACCTATTCCTGAAATACCTAGACAGCTGACCCACTTCCCTCCTTCCCCTCTCTTGCCCTTTCTCCCCATTGTTCCCACATCCCTTAAGTTAACTCAACTTGTACTCCACTAATCTTCTGTAAACCGCATAGAACTTAACGGTATTGCGGTATATAAACTGTTGTTATTATTATTATTATAATAAAGAAACTACTTTCAAAGCTCCATTAGACCACAAAATATGTAGGAGAGAGAATTAGAGAGAGTAAAATATAAAAAAGGAACATGTACGTGATTACAAGAGAATCTTCTATTAATGCACCATATAGCCATTACTCCTGTTTAAATGCTGGCTGTGAAGCCAATATCATGCCTAAAATGATGGGGATAACACAAGGTGTATAGTTGATAGTATTTAACTTACCAGTCTAGAGCCTTCTTCTCCCTTTTAAGTTTCACAGTTCTCCCACTTACAGTATGTGACAACAAAATTATCAGCAAGAACAAAAGAATTGACCCAATCGCTGTCCTAAGAAGTAGCTGTATTGTGAGACAACGTTTATGTAAGGCACGCTCTTGAGTTTATTTTCCATTTTTATTTTAACTTAGCACATTTGGACTGGCTAATTTACTCACAAATCTTGCCTGTACCGTTGTAAAGCCAGGCATGGATTAGACCATTCTAGGTGGTAAACCTGCTTCTTTTAGAGATCCGTTACCCACTTCTACCTGGGTTAGGGCACATATGAAGAATATGTAAGAATGCACAATTTATATAATCTGGAATATTTAATTATATTTGCAATCAACACATTTTTACAAGTTTCAAAAGGAAAACAGACAGCCATACATTCTATAACATAGTGCATTGGGCTATGGCAGGGGTGTCAAAGTCCCTCCTTGAGGGCTGTAATCCAGTCAGGTTTTCAGGATTTCCCCAATGAATATGCATGAGATCTATTTGCATGCACTGCTTTCATGCTAATAGATCTCATGCATATTCATTGGGGAAATCCTGAAAACCCGATTGGATTGCAGCCCTCAGAGGGATTTCGACACCCCTGCTCTATGGGATGTGGCCCTCATCAAGAGATGATCAGTGTAGACTCTGATTTCAACTTCACGTCAATATGGCTTGTGGGAATATAGGCAGTTGGAACCACAGCGTAACCCATTCTCCTCTCTTCATGGCCATACTGGGATCTAGGAGCTCTGCCACAGTGCTATCACACAACTTCTGCAGCAGCCTCAGGCAATTACCCCAACTGTATGCCTCTCTTGCTCTTTCCTCTAAACTCAGACCAGTCTTTGTCCTGTTCTTTTTAATGTAAGGGATCAGGCAGGATACAAACAGTAACTGTTCTTGGAAACTCATCCCCTTCACCAGTACAGTCCTATTAAATACATTTTCAGTAGATTCAGAAGCCAGGGCAAGCGATGGGATTAGTGGGAGTAGCCACCTAGTGATTAGAGCAGCACGCTACAAGCCAGGGATCAAATCCTGCTGCTTCCGCTACTGCTTCTTCTGACCCCTGAGAAGTCACTACACTCTCCACTGACTCGGGTACCACTTAGATTGTAAGTCCCACTGGGACAGGGAAATCTCTTTCCTGTGTACCTGCCTGGAACTTGCCTTAAGTTCAGATTTGGATAAGAGTAATTAAAATCCAGTAGAGGAAGGCAGAGGATAAGCTGTGTTGAGTGACAAGAATGAGATGGGAGTAAAACTAGAGGGGGTCTCTGTAAAAGAGCCCTAGTGGACTTCAAAATACACCTCAGCTCCTGCCACCCAGGTCCTGTCCCTACGTACCTCACAGGTAAAGTGAGACTAGGAGAGGTAAACAATAAAAACATTTCTATGAGAAACATGGAAGAATGGGATGTCTCATTTTGGTCCATTGGTTGAACTCTGGTGAATTAAGAGGAAAAACAAAATCAATGGAATGTCACTGAAGGGGTGAAATCTTCAAAGGAATCATTATCCGGGACTCCATGCTCCGAACCAGTGGGACTGCAAGGAGGGAACAAAAAAAAACATTGTGATTATGTTAAAGACACAGAAGGAAGGCTCAAGATTTACATAACTAGGGAGCTCTAGGAGTTGGCGAGCTCATAGCTTCTGCCAGAAGCCATTGCAGCAAGCTTTACCTGTGTGGGAGTTTAGGTCCCTCCTTTTCCCTCACCTGTATAATAAACATTCTCATCCCAGCCCCGTTTGGTCCAAGCTGCATTTCGAGTCTCTTCTCTGGATTGCAGGTCCCTGTAAGCTAAAATGAGAAGCAGCAGAAGCTTGTTCACTTTTTCTTGATCTGACCTTCAGACATATCATAAGAATTGTCATACTAGGACAATGTTCCACAGCTGCTATTGTGATGTCATCATGCCTCATTCCACCAATACCTAAGAGCCAACCTCATCAGTGATGTCACAATGGCTTGATTGTCCTACACTTGGCTCACTTAAGAACATAAAAGCTGCCATTACTGGGACAGACTGAAAGGTCCAGCAAGCCCAGTCTCCAACCCAGGACCCAAGTACCTAGCTAGATCCCAAATAGTAAAACAGATTTTATGCTGCTTATCCTAGCAATAAGCAGTGGATTTCCTGACCCAATATAGGCAGGATTAACCCTATGGTGCGCACCTTAAGCAAACAAAGAGTTTTTTGGCCCCACACCATCATGTGCCTATGGAGTCTCCTTGAATGTATCCTCCTAATCATTTGGGACCCATTTTCCTTGTAACTTGTCCTTGACTGTTCATGGTCTACTTTGCTGTCCCCTTCATTCTTCAAACTCTCTCCTTATCCCCTATACAAGCACTCAGGCACCAAGTCATACACTTCCAGACTTGGCACTGACAAAAAAAAACCCCAAAACGTCAAGTCATGCCCAGGTACTTTCTGAACAATGGTTAAAAATGATTAAGCAGTCTTATAAAACAAAAGAACCCATATTTCCCTCCCTCCCCCACATTCACTCACACCATACATACCCCAGAGATGAGCCTTTGGCCCTTAGACACCAATCACACATTTGCCTATCCTTAGAAGCCCCCTTAGCTACACTGCCCACGATCTTCCCCTCATCCACAGTATTTATATATGAGGGATTTTCAAAATTTTTCTGCACTTTTTTTTTTTTTTTTTAAACTATTTATTAAATGTCTCAAAAGCAAATTACATCACTACCTGCAAGGTGAGGCAGCTTGCTTGATGGACTAGTCACATGACATTCTAAGACATGCCCTCTTACCACTTCTCCCGCCCCAACTATTTCCCACAAAAATATGAGTGTGGAAACCTTTTGAAGAACCCTCATATTTTAAAAAGCTTCCACAGTTCTGGACTGCAGCGGACAACCAGTCATGAGAGAAAATGCAAACGAAAAGTAAAACATTCTTGACCTACCCCAGAGGTGATGTACAACATATAGTTCACCAATCTGGGAGAAGAAGCCACCCACGGCTTCCTGGTTCTCCTGCCGGTGCTGAATGGCCCGTGCCCTGGTGTAGAGAGCAGAAGAGAGAGGATCAGATAGCGACCACCTGAGAAATGCATGCAATCCAATTGGCTGAGGGGTTGTCCGAGTACAAATGCAGGGTCATCGGAGGGATCTTTGTCCTTTATGAGGCCATTATCAGATGGTCCCACTATTTGAGGGGTAATCCTACAAGTTGCCACTTCCCTGGCCAGCACTGCCCATTTTCCCCATTAATTGTCCAGTGACAATGGACTGAAGAATCTTCCCCATTAAGGCGGCCATTGACGCTTGGAAATATGAAAGGGTTATTTGAAAACTACAAGCAGGTTAAAAGTAGTACTTGTATATATTGGACAGCACACGGTTTTGTATCCGCTTTAAAACAGAAACCTTCCCAGGAGAGCAAGGCATGACAGATAGGGCTAAAATGCACACAGCTTTCTATTCGTTTTAGATAGGAAATAATATCCATTATAAAAAGCAAAGTTTCCATGCATATTTTATCCTGGGGCAATTAAAAAAAAGGCACATGTGATCTTTACACAGAAAGTTTTTGCCAAGACTGCGAGTAAAAAGTACCCAGAGACTTTGCAGTAAATATGCTCCTTGTACAAGCTGCCTTCCAAAATGTAATGATTGGTGCAGAGGTGCTGGGGTAAGGTGCTTACCAATTATTTCCCCATTCAATCATAGTTCCTGGCTGGAAATCAAGAGAAAAGATTATTATAACCATTTTCTAAGATTACTGGTGAAGTCTAAATCATCTTTCTACTCCATCATAGCTCATACAGGCCCACTGGTAAAGCTGCTCCGACAGGTCTAGATGCACTGAAGTCAGCAATTCACAAAAGACGTCCCACTGCATGTTTTTCCCCTTGATCGCCCATTTTATAAATCTAGCCATGCAAATTAGTCAACACCCCATGCAAAATAGACTGAGACTGATGCATTAACATCGCTTGGCTATGCAAAAAAATAAAAAAGGGGGGGAGGGGGTTTAGCGATCAGACAGGTCTGCCTGTTTTTTGTTGAAGTTTTATTCACTTCTTTTTTTTTTAATGGCGACGACCCCTGCCAAATGCGGCATGAGAGAAAATTGGCAGAAGGGATGCCCACTCCCTCCTGCCATGCAGATCACCCCCGCAGCATGCCTCCCTGCACCCCTGAGTCACTGTCCCCCAACCCCAAAATAATGTCAGGAGAGATGCCCACTTCCTCCTGTCACACAGATCACCCCCCACACCATGCACCCCCGAGCCACTGTCCCCCCCACCCCAAAATAATGTCAGGAGAGATGCCCACTCCCTCCTGCCATGCAGATCACCCACGCACCATGCCCCCCTCCACACCAGGCACCCTGAGCCACTGTCCCCCCACCCCAAAATAATATCAGGAGGGATGCCCACTCCCTCCTGCCACCGGATACCCCACCCCCAAACCACCCCCCAAACTTCTGCCATACCTTTTTCAAGTTGGAAGCAGGAAGCCCGCTCTGAGGTTCCTGCTTCATGCCCGCCAGTCCTAAATGACAGGCCTTCCCCTCTCTGGTACATCATGTGATGAACAGGGAGGGGCCAAAGGCCCTGATTGGTTCATTTGCCTAAAGCCAAAAAGGTTTCCCTCCAGAAACATCTTTGGACAGTTTTTGATCTATTTAGCTAGATAACTTTATAATGTAAAATTTGACCGTTTGGTTTGATCTTATCTTAAACATTTTTTTTTTATCTTATAAACTGCCTAGATATTTTATGATTCACGATATATCAAATAAAAAATTAACTATGAAAAACTTTTCTGTTTAGCGTACAGCTCCAAGCTCCAAAAGGTCAGCAGTCCTTAGCCCTTCAGCTCATGGGGAAAGGATCAGTGTGAAAATATAAGGAACATATCCATCACCTTTAATCTGTAAGTTCTCAGTTCGTAGATGTTGGGCCCTTTCCTTGGCAAAGGCTCATTCCAGAAACTGAACTCCAAAAGCAGCTGATTCCTTCGCGATAGAAGCATGTGGCTCCGCTCTTGTTGGAATTGCAGGTATTCCTATACAGACAAGGAGGGGAATCAGTGGTGTGTGGATCTCGTCACACTCACTGAGCAGCTTAATGCTGCCCGACTTAATTATAAAATCAAAATCGACACAGTAGTAAATGGGATCCTTTATTGCTCAGACAGTGGATTGTCATTGTATAACATCTACTCCTGGAGGAATTGTGTATAAAAAAAGAAGAGAGAAATTTGCACATGGCCTTTGGTCCTGTGCAACGATTGTGGCCTTCTGGCTGGAGGTTCGTAATTTGCAGACCCTTGCAGGTTGAAGGGATTCTTTTTTTGGCACAGGGGCATTTGGGAGGGCACTCTGTGGGCGATAACATGCTCCTCCGTAAGGGTTGCGTTGTGGGGAAGAAGTGCATCTTGAACTACTGGCTCCAGGACTCCCCACCCACCATCTGGTACTGGCACAATATAGTTCATCTCTTAATGATGTGGGAATCAATGTCAGCTCAGTTCTCTTGTCATAGGAGTACGCTCTTTTTGTCTGTTTGGGCTTCCTATTTGGATACTTTACCCCCTCTCAAAGGTCAAGTGGTTAATTGCTAACAGAAGCCAGTGGTTCCTATTCAACCATTAGGTTAAGGGTGGGTTGGGGGGTATTGCTGAGTCCGGGTTTTAAGAACCCGAGCCCGGACTATACATGTCTCTGCAAATTATCTTAGTTCCCTGTTTGGTTTGTTGTAAATTGCAAATTTAAAAATTGTACTTGCTATTGTGCTTCTCTTTGGTTTTCTGAAACAACAGTTTTTTGTTTTTTATAATTCTTTATTCATTTTAAAACTTTCATCAAGTGTACAAAAATTGCATACACAATAACATAGATTTAACCACTTGTACATCTTATCATTATAACTTATAGTTGTAAATATAACCCTCCCTCTCCCATCCTGAAATCCTTTTAGTAATTTTTATTTTACATGTAATAGAAACCCTCCCCCCACCCCACCCTTATCTTACATATTAAATATAGAAATATTAGGAAAATGGCATCAATCATGACAAAAGGACGTCAATGGTTCCCAAATTTTAATGAAGTTTTTATAATTTCCATTTTGCACCGCTATTGATCTTTCCATTCTGTATATGTTCCAAACTGAATTCCACCAAAATTTAAAATTGAGCCTACTATGGTCTTTCCAGTTATTAGTAATATGTTGAATGGCCACTCCAGATAAAAGTTTGTTATTACACATTGATATCTGACTCTTTTTTCTCATAGACATACCAAAAAGTACAGTATCATAAGTTAATGCTACGTGATTTTCCAATAAACAATTTACTTGATCCCAGATTGAGTTCCAAAAGGCTAAGATATGGGGACAATAAAACAAAAGATGATCTAAAGTCCCCATATCCAGATTACAATGCCAGCATCTATTAGACAAAGAACTATTTAACTTTTGCAATCTAACTGGGGTCCAAAAAGCTCTATGTAACAGAAAAAACCAAGTTTGTTTCACAGATGCTGACATTGTACATCTCATTCTCCAAGACCAAATTTGTGGCCATTGAGATGCTGAAATATCATGCTTAATCTCAATGCTCCAAATATCCCTAAGAGTATTTTTAGGCTTTTTTTTAACCAATTCACTAATAGTTTTATACCAGTGTGCGGCCTGATGTCCCAGAAAGTCCGCCTGAAAACATAAAAATTCTATGCTAGGTTGATTATTCAAATTTTTCCATTCAGGGAACCCTGCCTGAATGGCCTGCTTCAATTGCATCCAACGAAAAAATTGCGATTTGTGAAGCCCAAATTTATGTTGCAATTGTGTAAAATCCAGCAGCTTACCATTAGTAATTACATCATTTAAAGTTCTGATGCCTGCAATTATCCAATGTTTCCAGACGATCTTAAAACCGCCAATTTGAATCTTGGAGTTTAGCCATATGGATTGATTCGTTGACACAACACAGAGGAGACGAGCTGGTCAACCAAGGACACAGACGAAGCAGGCCTCATTGTGGACCAGGTGAGGGACCTCGAGAGATTCATCGAGGAGGCCTATAGGAAGGCAGAAGGACAGGACCAGCAGCTGCACAGACGGATGCCGGCAGACGAGACCCAGGATCCACAAGACGACACCGGGGAAGGACCTAGCGGAGGAACCACGCAAGAGGAGGTGACCGTGACTCACCGAGACCCCGAGGGTGAGATACCGCACTACACCGAGGACACGGACCTGAGACAGAGGAGATTGCTGAGGAAAGGGAAGTCTGCTATTGTGGTGGGAGACTCGATCTTGAGAGAGGTAGATAGTCAAGTAGCTGGAGAAAGGGAGGACCGGCTAGTGACTTGTCTCCCAGGGGCCAAGACACGAGACATCACTGATAGGATCGAGAGGATCCTGGACGGAGCAGAGACAGAGGAGACTGCGGTGATAATCCACGTAGGAACAAATGATGTGAGCCGGAGGAACTTCAGCATGGCCACGCTGACTGACCAGTTCAGAGTCCTGGGACGAAAACTGAAGCGGAGTACCCGGAGGATAGCATTCTCAGAGATCCTGCCTGTTCCGAGAGCAGATGCAAAGAGGCAGGCAGACCTTCAGGCTGTGAATGCATGGTTGAGGAGATGGTGCCAGGAGGAGGGCTTCCACTTTGTGAGGAACTGGACATCCTTCTGGGGAAAGAGTAAGCTCTACCGGCGGGACGGCCTGCACCTGAGCACGGAGGGAACTAGACTACTGGCTGCCAATGTGAGGAAAGAGATCGAGAGGGCTTTAAACTGAGGAGAGGGGGAAAGCCGACAGCTGATCTGACGCTTCGGACAACAGTATCCAGAACAGATGCTGAACGGGCTGACTGCACGGAGGAAGTAGAGAGACCAGTGGATCTTATGATCAGACAGCGAGGGAAACAACAGGTAAAGGGAGCTTGCTGGGAGGAGACTAAAGGGCATGGAGACACAGGGGGACTGGGTGGCGCGAGGGCGAAAGCTGAGGGCATTATAGGGGCTACACAAGGCGAGGGGTATCGAACAGAGGCCGGGGCCCAGGAAGGGGCAAGAAAACCCAGAGGAATAGCGGGGAAGTGGGGTGGCTGAAATGTGGGGAAGATGAAAGCTACAAGGGAAAAGGCTGAGGGCAAAGCAGAAGTACAGGGAACAGGAGAGGCGGCCCAGGTGAATGCAGAGATGAATGCAGAGGTGAAGGAAAAACAATGGGACCTGCGGTGCTTATACGCAAATGCAAGAAGCCTCATGGCCAAGATGGGTGAACTAGAGGTCGTGGCCAGGGGGGAAGACCTGGATATAATTGGAATTACAGAAACATGGTGGACAGAGGAGAATCAATGGGATGTGGCGTTGCCGGGGTACAAGCTCTACAGGAGAGACAGGACTCACAAAAAGGGGGGAGGCATAGCACTATATATAAAGGACTCTATCTACTCGGTCGGGATGGATATGGCAACGAAGGCAGAGGGGCTGGAATCGCTATGGGTCAAATTGCCGGGAAACAGGGGTGCAGGCATAAAACTGGGGCTGTACTATCGCCCACCTGGTACGTCGGAAGGAGTCGGACACGACTTGGAAGCTGAACTGAGACAGGAGTGCAGGACTGGAAGTGTAACAGTGATGGGGGACTTCAACTACCCAGGGATAGACTGGAGTATGGGTCACTCCAATTGCAATAGGGAAACAGGATTTGTAGAAGCTGTGAGGGACTGCTTCATGGAGCAACTGGTCAGGGAACCGACGCGGGGGAGTGCCACTCTTGACCTCATCCTGAACGGATTAGGAGGGCCTGCAAGAGGGGTAGAAATGGGAGGACCACTAGGCAACAGTGACCACAATGCGATCAGATTCACATTAGAAAGGGGGACACCCATAGTAAGGAGGACCGCATCAACTGCGCTCAACTTCAAGAAAGGGAACTATGTTGCTATGAGGGAAATGGTGGGGAGGAAGCTCAGAAATATCTTTAGGATGGAGACTGTGGAAAGCGCCTGGACCCTATTTAGGGACACCGTGCAGGAAGCACAAAAAATGTACGTCCCCAGTTTCAGGAAAGGCTGCAAGAACAAGCGGTCAAGGGACCCGATTTGGATCTCAGCAGAAGTAAAGAGGGCAATAAACGACAAAAAAGTATCCTTCCGGAGATGGAAAAAGGATCCAACGGAGGAAAATCACCAGGCGCACAGGAAATACCAAAAAGAATGCCACCGAGAGGTTAGAAAAGCAAAAGGGAAATACGAAGAGGGGCTGGCCAGGGAGGCGAAAAACTTCAAGGCATTCTTCAGTTACGTAAAGGGGAAACGACCAGCGAGGGAGGAGGTGGGGCCGTTGGACAATGGGGATAGGAAGGGAGTGATTAAGGAGGATAAAGAGGTAGCTGAGAGGCTGAACACGTTCTTCTCGTTGGTTTTCACGAGAGAAGACACATCTAATATACCGGACTCAGAGGATCTCATGAGTGGGGAACAGGCTAAAAAATTGGAGCACATAGAGGTAAGTAAGGAGGATGTCCTCAAACAGATAGACAGGTTAAAATGCGGCAAATCACCGGGTCCGGACGGGATCCACCCAAGGGTTCTGAAGGAGCTAAGACAAGAAATAGCGGGCACAATCCAGCATGTTTGTAACCTATCCTTGAAAACTGGAGAGGTACCAGAGGACTGGAAATTGGCAAATGTCACAGCTATCTTCAAGAAGGGATCGAGGGATGATCCCGGGAACTACAGGCCGGTGAGCCTGACTTCAATTATAGGGAAGATGGTGGAAGCTATGATAAAGGACGGCATTTGCGAGCACATCGAGAGGAATGGCCTACTGAGAACAAGCCAGCACGGATTCTGTAAGGGAAGGTCGTACTTAACGAACCTTCTATACTTCTTTGAGGGAATAAGCAGTCGGGTGGACAATGGGGAACCCATCGACATCATTTACCTCGATTTTCAAAAGGCTTTCGACAAGGTGCCACATGAAAGGCTGCTTAGGAAGCTGTGGGGTGGGAGGGGATGTGCACAGATGGATCGAGCACTAGTTGTCGGGTAAACTGCAGAGGGTCGGAGTAAAGGGCCAATATTCTGACTGGCGGGGAGTCACGAGCGGTGTGCCACAGGGATCGGTTCTGGGGCCGTTACTCTTCAACATATTTATCAATGACCTAGAAAAGGAGGCAAAGTGCGAGGTTATAAAATTTGCAGACGATACCAAACTGTGCGGGAGAGTTAGCTCCAGGGAGGAGTGTGAGGACCTGCAAAGGGACCTAGACAAGCTGGAAGACTGGGCAAACAAATGGCAAATGCGCTTTAACGTGGAAAAATGCAAGGTCATGCATATAGGGAAAAAGAACCCGTTGTTCAACTACAAATTGGGGGGGGGCATTGTTGGGAGACAGCAGACTTGAGAGAGACTTGGGTGTGCTGGTGGATGCATCACTGAAGCCATCTGCACAGTGCGCAGCAGCCTCGAAAAAAGCCAACAGGATGCTGGGCATCATAAAGAGGGGCATAACAACCAGGACGCGGGAAGTCATCATGCCATTGTATCGAGCGATGGTGCGTCCACATCTGGAATACTGCGTTCAGTATTGGTCGCCACACCTCAAGAAGGACATGGTGATACTTGAGAGAGTCCAAAGGAGAGCAACGAAACTGGTAAAAGGGCTGGAACACTGCCCATACGCCGAGAGGTTGGATAGGCTGGGGCTCTTCTCTCTGGAAAAGAGGAGGCTCAGGGGTGATATGATAGAGACCTTCAAAATCATGAGGGGCATAGAGAGGGTGGATAGGGACAGATTCTTCAGGCTGAAGGGGACAACAGGTACGAGGGGGCATTCGGAGAAACTGAAGGGAGATAGGTTCAAAACGAATGCAAGAAAGTTTTTCTTCACCCAAAGGGTCATGGACACTTGGAATGCGCTACCGGAGGAAGTGATCAGGCAGAGTACGGTACAAGGATTCAAACAGAGACTGGACGGATTCCTGAAGGATAAAGGGATCATGGGATATTGAGAAAGCTAACCAGAAAATAAGTATAGAAACCCAGGTCGTGCATGTGCAAGACCGGAGGGCTAGGAAGGGAAACCAAGGCGGCATGGGGGCCCCTTCTGGTGATTTAGACAGGTCGTGACCTGTTTGGGCTGCCGCGGGAGCGGACTGCTGGGCAGGATGGACCTATGGTCTGACCCGGCGGAGGCACTGCTTATGTTCTTATGTTGAGTTATTAATAGTAATTGCTGTTAAATTACTGATAAACCGTAATGTTTTCCAAGTATCCATTAGAATTCTATTTTCTTTGTACAATCTGGGCATCTTGATACTGAGCACATGAGAAAGATGTAAAGGAAACATGAGTCGCCATTCCAAATATAACCAATCAGGAGTATACTCAATGAGATCCGGGAGGACCCAATACATACCTTGACGTAAAATATAGGCTTGATGGTACCTATAAAAGTTTGGAAAATTTACCCCGCCCTCCTTAATTGGTCTTTGCAAAGATGCTATAGCAATTCTAGGAGTTTTACCAAGCCAAATAAATTTTATAATAATCGAGTTCAATTTTTTATAAAAAGATCCATGAAAAAATACTGGTATCATACCCATTTGATAGCAAACTACAGGTAGAATCATCATTTCAACCGTTTGAACTCTCCCCCACCAAGATAAATGTAATGGATTCCAATGCTCACATAATTCCGTAACCTTTTTTAACAGCCTTTTTTCATTTTCTTTTACAGTCTCATCTACTGTATTTTTAATCCATATTCCTAAATATTTTAAACCATCATCCTTCCAAACGAAAGAAAAGGACTCAAACATACTTTTTAAACAATGTACATTGAGTGGAAGAAGTTCAGACTTATTCCAATTTATTTTATATCCTGAAAATTTACCGAACTTGTCTATCAAGTCTAACAAACAAGGAATGGAGGAAACAGGATTTCTCAAATATAATAAAATATCGTCTGCATAAGCAGAGAACTTATATTCCCAATCGTTACGAGGAATACCCTGTATCCCCTTTGCTTGATTAATAGCTAATAATAGGGGTTCTAATACTATATCAAAAAGCAAAGGAGATAGTGGACAACAGTTTTTGAAAAAACAAAACCACCCCCCCCAACTACTACACTCTGTCAGAAATAACATATTTGAATATTTAGATTAAAACCGATGCACTTGTCTGTGGATTTTTGCTCCGTCGTTCACGCTTTATTGCTAGCTCAAATTGATTTGTATCTCTGATTGTCAAAGAAAACATGCAAACCTGTTCAACTTCTAATGAATTCAGCGGCTAGATTGATAATGGGCATTCCTAGGGTTGCCCATATTACTCCGATCCTAAAAGCTCTCCGCTGGTTACCTGTTCAATAGAATTTGCTATAAAGCTCTGTCTGTCATTCATCAAATATCATACTCCTCTTCTACCCGCTTTCAAAACTTGTGGGAAATCCATCAACCCACAAGACGTTTGAGATATGAGGGAGGGATGTTGCTCATCAGTTTAAAAGAAAATGGGATTCGTTATGTTAAATCTAGAATATCTATTTTCTCACTCTGGAATAGAATTCCAGGTATAAAGAGATTATGCAAAGATCAGAGAAACATAGAAGATGACGGCAGAAAAGGGCTCCAGCCCATCAAGTCTGCCCACTCTGCTTACCCACCCCCTGTCTATGCCCTAATGACCCAATTTCCTTATCTTGACCCTCGTAGGGATCCCACATGGGTATCCCATTTATTCTTAAAGTCTGGCACGCTGTCTGCCTCGATCACCTGCACTGGAAGCTTGTTCCAATGATCAACCACTCTCTCTGTGAAGAAATACTTTCTGGTGTCACCATGAAATTTTCCGCCCCTGAGTTTGAGCGGGTGCCCTCTTGTGGCCGAGGGTCCCTTGAGAAAGAAAATATCATCTTCCACTTCGACACGTCCCGTGAGGTACTTAAATGTTTCGATCATGTCTCCCCTCTCCCTACGTTCTTCGAGAGTGTAAAGCTGCAATTTGTTCAGTCTCTCTTCGTACGAGAGACCCTTGATCGTGTGTCTTTTAAGAAAATGTTAAACACACAATTATTTGTGGACACCTCTCTCTAACCATGTGGTTAATTTGTTTTAGATTTAAATAATTCTGTATTAAGGAAATTTGTGGAGGAAAGATTGACTTATTTGTTTATTTCATTTTATAATGTTTGCTTGTGCTTGAATTTGTGGATGTAAATGTTTTGTACATCGCTTAGATTTATGAGACTCAGATTTTTTAAAATAAATTATTCACTGAAAATGCAATACAGAAAATGTTAATCAAGGAAGACTAATTACCCCCCCCCCCAAAAAAAAAAAAATGGTCTGTGTAGAATTTTCCTCAGGATTATTGTAAAGTATATTCTATGACTAAGCACCACCCCACAGCCTTGAAGCATCACCCCCCCCCTCCATCAACCCTCCCCCTTGGTCAATCTGTCTCCTGGTTTGACTCACCAGCTCGCACTTCTCTCCTCAAGTTCAGTCCACAAGTTTGCTTTCCTCTTTCCCTCCATAGATGCCATCGCTTTTTGTCCCTCCTCCCCCATATTCTCTCTCTACGTCTCAATTCTCCCCAAAACTCATTTTTATTCTTTTCCTGGCACTTTGCCCCCCCCTCTCCGAGTTCGATCTGCCTAGCTGCTGCTTCCTCTTGCCCGCACTACTCACATTTCTCACCTGCCTCTTCCAGCTGCCGAAGCGTCTCTCCTTTTGCCTTTTCTGATCATGGTGGCTGGTTTGACGCTACTTCCTATTCACACAGCTGCTGCCTTACACCCCACCTTTGGTGAATGCTAGACTAACTATTGTCTTCTCCCCTTCTCAGTGGTGCAATTGATTTTTCCAGGTCCCCCACCTTTGGCCACACAGGTCACTGGCTAAATTCTTCAGGCTAGAGACTTTAAAATACTGCGCGGAGGAATCTGAATTGCATAGTTGTGCAGAACCCCCCTCCCCCCGCCAGAAGTAAACTTGGTACTGGGGGAGTGTGTGGTGCAGTGGTTAGAGCTACAGCCCCAGCACCCTGGGGTTGGGGGTTCAAATCCTGCACTGCTCCTTGTGACCTAGGGCAAGTCACTTAATCCCCCAGTGCCCCAAGTACATTAAATAGAGTGTGAACCCACCGGGACAGATAGGAAAAAAAGCTCGAGTACATGATTAATTTGTAATCCACACAGAATTATAGGATATGTGTAATATAAATAATAAATAAATAAATAAATAAAAAGATTTTATCAGAAGGACAGGTCGGGGCCGAGTCAGGAGATACCAGATTTGTGCCTCTAACATGCTCCAGTACCTGGTTACTTCTCAGTTTGCTCATGCAGTCTGTGAGGGCAGAGTAGCCACCAGAGAAACGCCAGAGATGCACTGTAATAGAGGAAAAAAAAAAAAAAAAAAGACACAATGTCCAGGCTCAACATTCCAAAGCCCCCCCCCTTTTTCTTAATGAATACAATGTAGGTGTCAGGTCAAAAGCGCGCCGGGACAAAGGTGCGAGCAGACAATTGAGCGCAGCGCGGAGGTGTGCGCCGAAGAAAATTACTGTTTTTAGAGCTCCAACGGGGGGGGGCGGGGGGGAACCCCCCACTTTACTTAATACAAATCGCGCCACGTTGTGGGGGGTTGTAACCCCCCAAATTTTACTGAAAACTTCACTTTTTCCCTGTTTTTAGGGAAAAAGGGAAGTTTACAGTAAAATGTGGGGGGTTACAACCCCCCACAACGCCGGCGCGATTTGTAGTAAGTAAACTGGGGGTGCTCCCCAACAAAACCCCCCGGAGCCCCTAAAAACAGTAATTTTCTTCAGCGCGTGCCTCCATCTTGCGCTCAGTTGTCGGCGCGTGCCTTTGTCTTCCGCGTTGTCTATGAACCTACAATGTATCTTTTCTTTACCTCCTCTGTGATATTTCCTATTACTTGCTGTCCTTAGCCTTCCCCCTTTTTTAAAAAAAATCTTTATTTTCTAAACTTCAAAAGTGCAATACACAAATATATATCATAATAAGTTAATAAAAGCACATTCAACTTACAAGCATGCATAACCAACCATTTTCTCCCCCCACCCCCCACCCAATGATTATTCAATAAAACACAGAAACAGACTATCCAAATAACCTTACCCTATTCAGATTTAAAATATCCTCCCACCCCAGGTGGACATACTCAAAAGTCAAATTAGAACAGAAATAGCCCCCCCCCCCTTTCCTGGATGTGTACGAAAATAAACCAAAACTGACTCATAATCAAAGACCTGCTATAGTGAGGTAATATGTCAATGGCCTCCAAACCAGCTTAAATAAATTACTTTTTTTCATATCTATAGCTGGAGCACAAATTTGCCCACCAGAAAGGAAAATTTAGGCCGTCCTAGTTCTTCCAATTTCAGGCCCCTTTTTAATGGTATATACGTTATTTATTGTATATATGGATTTTAGTATTTTTAACTTGTTTGTAAACCGCTTCGATACCCACGTTAGGCAGTATATCAAAATTTAAATATGTTTTAAAACTTGTTCAGGATGGGTCTGAAAGTCTCCAGGCCCTTTCTGTTAAGTCCCACATTTTCTAAGTTAGCCTCTACTCAATTCAAGCCAAGGGGGGAGCCAGAAACTTTAAAAAGGAGACCATTAGATGTGGGCATGGGGAAATGATCTGATTCAAGCCACCAGTGTTTGTCTGAGTGTCCCAGCATCTTTCTGATCCAACTACCCTAACAGAGCTGATATTGGGGAGAGAGCAACCAGGGCAATTGCCCTGGGCCCCCAGGTCACAAGGGAACCCCCAAAACTGTATGAAGGTGAAAGCAGCTCAGCCTGCCCAACAGGCCATGTAGGGTTACCAGATTTTCTGTTTGGAAAATCTGGACCCCCTATACCCGCCCCCCCCCCCCCAGGCCTGCTCAGTTCCACCGATCCCCGCCCTGAAATGCCCAGACCCAGCCCTACCCCCCACTGCCTGCTCTCTTCAGGCAGGAGGGCATCCACGCATGCCCTCCTGCCCGACACCAATTTCTTAGAAGCTTTTCAAAAACACAGACAAAGGGCCTGGTTTTGAAAACCCGTCCGGACACCCCGGACATGTCCTCAAAAGGGAAATCCTTCGTCTTGTAACCCTAGTGCCGTGAATGTTTATTACCCGCCTGAGCTTCCCTCTCATTCATCCAACATTGCCAAAGTCTCTTGCCCGAGGGCACCATCAGCTCTGAGATGCCCCTGCCCACCTCACCTGCCTGGTCTTGCTCTCCATACCAGGTGTTCCAATTCCCCACCAGGTCACATGGGTAATCCGGATCTTCATGTAGCTTTGGCAGCACCTTCTCCCTACATAGGAAGTAACTCATCATTAATGCAGACGCCTTCCCACTACATCTTTTTATTCAGTTTTAATTTTAGGATACTAATGATTAGTGGTTAGGGCTGCAGCCTCGGCACCCTGAGGTTGCAGGTTCAAGCCCAGCGCTGCTCCGTGTGACCCTGGGCAAGTCATTTCCAACACTCCATTACCCCCAGGTACTTTAGTCAGATTGTGAGTCCACCAGGACAGATATAGTCCACATTATCGTTTACTTCATTGCCTGCATTGTTATTCGCTACAAGTTCTGCCCCTTCAGAGGGGGGCGAGATCAGCATCGGCAGAGCCTATAGCGATGCAGGCAAGAGGAAAAGTCCTGTGGCTTCTGTGTTTTTTTGCTGTCCGTTGTAGCAGTACCACAGCCAATCCTAACGCCAGCCCTGGAAGGGAAAGGAGAAGAGATGCCCGACAGGAAATTTAACCGGGTCAATCTCACCAGCCCTCCGCGGACCGGCAGAAATGTTCTGCGGACTGGCACCTGTCCGCGGATCGACGGTTGAAGAACAGAAACCTGAAACTTCTACTTATTTGCGTATCCAAAAATTAATGGGTGTAGATATAAGACCTTCTTCGATAGGACCCTAGCAACAATCTTGGTTAAATAAATGTATTCAGCAAGCTATGTTATCCTATTGCAGTTTTCGGAAATCAATTAAGACCACTTTGTTCGATAAGTTTATTACTTAATGAGTTTTATTATTGAAATTCTATTTTACAAATTTGTATTTTTTACTGTATTGTATTTCACCGATAGTCCAGCTCTTTAGTGTAAACCGCCTAGAACTTTTGGTTATGGCGGTGAAAAGAATAAAGTTATTATTATCATTACCTGAATATAAATAAATAATTCCATTGAAGGTGACAACACCGGCTCACCTCTGCTGGGCATAAACTCCATGGTTTCCTATTCAATTCTTTGAAACTTTGTCTATTTATATCAGCAAACCTGACGCTTTCAGTAATACTCTGCACATTTGCAAAGGGGCTATATTTTTTCTTTTATGGATTCATAAGTCATAAAATCTGTACTCCCTGTGACCTTGAGTAAGTCACTTAACCTTCCATCGCTGCAAAATACAAGCTTATTTTGTAAGCCCTCCAGGAAAATGCCTGGGGCATCTGAATGTACCACTATTCTAATTAACACACAACCCCATAAGGACCAAAGGTACACCCTCTACAACACTAAAAGGCCTTTCACACACACTCATACAGCAAAGGTGTTAGCCAGCAGGAGACCAGAAACCCAACAAAAAAAAATAGAAAAGAAAAAAAGAAGTGGAGAAAAAGCCTCAGTTCTGCTTCATTTGGCAAAAAACTCCACTTCTCCAAGCACTCCTGCATCCACACAAAAGCTGTAAGGCAAAACGCACTGTAGTAGCCTGCAGAGACAATGTCCAATAGCACCCGGGGTACATAACCCCAAACGTGAAACCGTGGATGAGGGGCACAAAAGCTAAGAAGTGATTTCTGAAGTGGAGGGTGAGCCAGAGGAGCACTGATGTGTCCGACTATATGCTTATGAAGCTGTTAATTTGACACCCCTGACGCAGCACGACAACGCGAAACAGGAGGTTCCCCGTTGGGTTCCCTAGCTGCTTTGCCCAGGATCGTGAATTTTGAAGTGCCTGGAGAACGGCAGCAGCTAAGTGGTTTTTTTCATTGGCCTCTTTGCTTGGGTCACTCACAAGTTTCACGTTTGGGGTTATGTACCCCGGGTGCTATTGGACATTGTCTCTGCAGGCTACTACAGTGCGTTTTGCCTTACAGCTTTTGTGTGGATGTAGGAGTGCTTGGAGAAGTGGAGTTTTTTGCCAAATGAAGCAGAACTGAGGCTTTTTCTCTACTTCTTTTTTTCTTTTCTATTTTTTTGTTGGGTTTCTGGTCTCCTGCTGGCTTAACACCTTTGCTGTATGAGTGTGTGTGAAAGGCCTTTTAGTGTCGTAGAGTGTGTACCTTTGGTCCATATGGGGTTGTGTGTTAATTAGAATAGTGGTTTATAGCTGACCCTTTATCCCTAGTTTAAGAGTGTAGCATCTGAATGTAACCATGAAGGCACGAGCTAGAATTCAAAATCCATTCCTAACCCTGTTCAGGTCTTGTCGAATCGAGACACGGACAACCGCGACAATCACGATGCCAGCCATGGAAGCCTAAGAGAATTTATGTTACGCTGTAATTTGCTTTTGTTTATGATTGTGTGTGCATTTTGTAAGCCGCCCAGATTTGTAGATGTGCGGTATAGAAGAAAATTTTAAATAAATACAAATCAATCTGCAAACTTCCACGCGGTAGAGAAGTGACTGACTACGGAGATAGAGGCCGTTTCTTCAGACTAATTCGGTTCAGTGTCAAAACTGTACAATCTATGCCTAGGGATGAAAAAAAGAATTGTTTTTACAATTAATCAGAACGTGCCCAGAATGTTGACCTTTCTTTAATTAATGAGAATTCGAACTTTAGCCTAATGGTTACAGCAGGAGAAGAACCAACGAGAGCAAACAAGACAGAACTGCAGATCTGTACAAGACGCAGGCAAAATTTATTTGTGACAAGTCGATTTTTGCTTGGGTGGGGTGGAAAGCTTTCTCGTGCAGCGTTTCTGATGAGGTAAACGAGATCTAAAGGCGGCGTACGGCAGAGGAGGAGCAGGAAATGGAGAGAGAGGTTGATTCGAGTGGTTGGAGCTGAGTTTGAGTATTGCCTGATTCTGTTCTCGTTTATTGGTGATCTTAGCTCAGATCAGCAGCATAAGCTGCCACTGTACAGTTTTTTTGTGACTTTTTGTTTTTCCCTCTACTTTTTCCATGGACCCCTGACGAAGGTTTGTCCGAAACACGGACCGTGTCGGGTCCCCTGATTGGTAAAGGGTTTTAAAAAAATTTTTTGTCACAAATAAATTTTGCCTGCGTCTTGTACAGATCTGCAGTTCTGTCTTGTTTGCTCTTGGTTGTTGTTTTTTTACTGCAGTTTAGGTTGGAACTCTTCTTTTTGTTTTGTTGCTTTGAAGAACCAACGAGGCCAAGTTCAAATTCCACTGTAGTTCCTTGTGCCAAAGTCCCTTAATGCTTCTTTGCCTCAGCTGCAAAGTTAAGGTCATAAACCCTCCAGGGACACAGAAATGACAAAGTGCACCTTAATGTAACTCGCCTGGAAAAATAAAGGCATGAGCTAAGTCCACAATCCCTTCCTTAATATTTTGAGTACTGTGCTAGGAAACTTCATAGCTGCTGCTGTCAGGCTCCTTTTTCAACTTTTATCCACACAAATAAACAGGTACACCTCAAAACCAGGCAGTAAAAATTAGAATTAAAACAAAAAACAAAATAGCTTGGACAAATTACTAGCCCTCATCCCTTCATGAGTACACTTCTCCCTCCGTATTTGCGGTTTCAGCATTCGCGGTTTCGATTATTCACGGTTTTTAGCTTGCTGGCTCCTCCCCCCAAATGACGTCAGCTTGCACAGAGAAATCGCCGATTCCCAGCACTTTCTTCACCGCGTTTTGCCTCTCCTTCAGGAACAGACCAGGCCTCCCACCATGTTATTCGCGGTTTCACCCTATTCACAGTGGTTTTTAACAGAAAACAACGAACATATGAAAAAGTTATTGGCGGTTTTTCTGTATTTGCAGTTCTGTTAATCCCCTATCACAGCGAAAACGGAGGGAGAAGTGCAGTACGAAAAGCCTTCTGAAAAAGATGCGCTTTTAAACTCTTACATTTTGTAGTGATTAAGTATTTTAATAATTATAATAATAATAATAACTTTATTCTTCTATACCGCCATAGTCAGATGACTTCTAGGCGGTTCACATCGAAGAGGGCTGGACAATCAGCGAATTACAGAAAGCAAATGGTGAAGGTACAACATATTACATGACGAATAGACAGAAGGAAAAAATAAATTTAGTGTGGCTCCGATTAGGAGAAAGTCTTAAATCTTACAAACTGCATTGATGTTTTTAGTACTTCCACTCTTATTTTTTTGCATTTAATCTAATCCTTAGAATTCCAGAACTACCATCTCCCTTTTTCACTGAGAATGTATGACTTGTAGGGGTTGTTTTTTGTTTGTTTTTTTTTTGGGGGGGTGGGGGTTGTAGACTGGGAGCTTTCATTCTTTTGTACTTAAGTTATCGACTTTAACTAGATTAGCATTACCACCACCTATTCCAGGGGTAGGGAACTCTGAAAGCATTGCATGCAAATAGATCTTATGCATATTCATTGGGGAAATCCTGAAAACCCAATTGGAATACGGCTCTCGAGGACCAGAGTTCCCTACCCCTGACTTATTCCATCTACCATCTAAGATAAGTTAGTTAGCACAGAGAGCAGCGCTGCTCCCGATGCTCCCAGAGTTCCTGTGAGCCTTCAACGCTGCTCCCAGCGCTAATAGCCACTATCGTGGTTTAGTAAAAGGGAGGGCTTGTTAGATTAAAGTCCACTCGTAATTCTGCCTTCTTTGCATCAGTTCCGTATTTACGGAATTCCCTTCCAAACGAATTACTCTGCGAGCCTACGCACGCAAAAATTTAGAGCCTTCTTAAAAAAATAAAAAACAACTATTCGGATTGGCATTTTCTTAAATTCTAGTGATTTTAGATTTTTTAATATGATTTTTAATCTTAAATTTCTTAATTTATTTTTCTCCTTTTCCATTATCTGTCCTATAAATATTGGCGCTCTTTTCTTTTAAATTGTTGTAAACCGCACCGATATTGTAACAAAGCGCGGTATATAGATACTAATAAACAAAACATTATTAAAAACATTTAACATCTTTGCCTGTCTATATGCCCCTAACAAACAAAGGGAGAGCAGAGCAAGTGACTTGAGTGGGCTGAAGACGTCCCGTGCATCGAAGGAAGCCCCAAAGCTTTTGTCCTAACTCTGCTCCAGAAGCTTCTTCCTTTGCCAGCTTCATATGCACAGCAGGTGTCTCGGCTTCTTTAGCCAGCTCTGCTCCTCAAAGTACTTGCAAAGGACGAAGCCTCTGATCACAACAGCCAGAGCTATTTCGAGCTCAGGTGACCAAATGTTAGAAATGAGGATGAATCTGTACCAAGGGCAAATTCTAAATTCTATGCATGTGCGCCATTCAAGAAAGCTAAAAGGCCCTCAAAGTACAGAGGCTGCCGTCAGCATAAGCAGCAGAATACTGCTAGGTTTTTGGGGGGGGCCCAGGAGCTCCGCCCTATCCCACAGAACCCTACGATGCGGCCTCTCCACAGCCCACCCACCTCCTCCTGGCAATATATTTTTTTAAATCTTCAGGCAGCTGCTGCACAGCGTCAGCGAGCAGGCCTGCCCCCGGAAGTGGAATGAAGTGCTCCGGGGCAGGCGTGCTCACTGACGTTGCACGGCAGCTGCTGGAAGATTTTAAATTAGAACATCAGGAAGTGGGTGGGAGGGCAGGCACCAATTGAGACCACGGCCCCTGTGACCTTCCCCGTAGTCACTATTGATTTTGGAGGGAAACACCACACTAGGCTAAGGGGGAGACCTCCCCAAATCCCACCTGCAAAGCACTACTACTATTTATTATTTCTATAGCGCTAAATAGAGAATGACACGGTGGCGGTTTACCCGCGGCCACCGCATTTTAGCCGCGGGTCACCCGCCGAAAACGGGGAAGAAAACTAGCAGTCGCTGCGGCGACGGGGACAAGGCCATTCACCGCCCGCGGGGCGGTGAATGGTCTTGTCTCCGCAGTGAGGTATCAAGGATCACGCGGTCCCCGCAGCCACCGCCCGTAGCATTTAGCCAGCTCCACTCCCTCCACCTCACCTTAAATTTAGAGTTTTCCGGCTTCCTTTTTTCCGAGCCGCACGTGTTCAAAAATCCGTGCACGCGCGGCTGCGCAAGTCAATCAATCTTCTCCTCTGACGCAACCGGAAACAGGAAGTTGCAGGAGAGGAGAAGTTTGATTGACTCGCGCAGCCGCGCGTGCACAGATTTTTGAACACGTGCGGCTCGGAAAAAAGGAAGCCGGAAAACTCTAAATTTAAGGTGAGGTGGAGGGAGGGAGCTGGCTAAATGCACGGCTTTTTGAACGCGTGCGGCTAGGGAAAAAGGAAGCCGGCAAACTCGGAACGAATATAAGGTGAGGTGGAGGGAGGGTGGAATACGCTAAATATTAGAGTACTAAGGCTTATATGGATGCTGCGGGGACGGTGACGGGGCGGTGAATGAGATGGCAGTGGCGGTGACGGGGCGGTGAAAGGGATGGCAGTGACGGTGACGGGGCGGTGAATGGAATGGCGGTGACGGGGCGGTGCAGAGGATGGTGGGCCGGGGACGGGGCGGTGACGGGGACAGATTTTTTCCCCGTGTCATTCTCTAGCGCTAAACACACGCAGCGCTATACATTAAGCACTGCCCAAAATCAGCCCCTTTACAAAATCTGAAAGTACCCAGGAGCAGCTCTAATTCCCGATATTAATGCCAATGATCACAATATATCAAATATATTTAGCATGAAAATAATTTCAGGCGGCTACCTCATACATACCATTTTCACAAAAACAGGAACTTCTTCCCTGTTTCAATTAGCAGCCTCTACAAAGAATCTTCTTAGGCCCTCAGCTTGATATAGACACCCTGCTTGATACAGACATCTTTATATAAAGCTAAGTAAAATTAAATTATTTAAATATTAAGATGATAACTATTTAAGCTATTTTAAGCTCTTGATAAAATGACAAAAATGATAAAACAGACCCAGTGACGATGTGTCATGTAAAGCTCAGAACAGTGATAAGTTTGAGTTCTGAGTGGTGACGCTGAGGGCCCAAGAAGATTCTTTGTAGAGGCTGCTAATTGAAACAGGGAAGAAGTTCCTGTTTTTGTGAAAATAGTGATCACAATATATTCATCTGCTGAAATGGGGCCTATAGTTTTTTTGGTTCAACTCTACTCTGCTCCTGCCCAAGCCACACCCCCTTTCCATAATTCACATTTTTAATATTTACAATGTGCAAATTCTGCTTTCCTAAAATTGGGTTGTCAATGCTTACTCATAAAGGATAGAATTGCTGTGTCAGACCAAAGGTTCGTCAAGTCCAGTAGCCCGTTCTCAAGGTGGCCAATCCAGGTCCCTAGTACACGGCCAAAACCCAAGGAGTAGCAACATTCCATGCGGAATCCTCAAAGAGTAGCAACATTCCAGAATCCGCAAGAGTAACAAAATATTATAGAACCCCAAAGAGTATCGAGATTCCATGCAGGATCCCCAAATAGTAGCAACACTCCATGCTACTGATCCAGGGCAAGCAGTGGCTTCCCCCATGCCTTACTCAATAACAGACTATTTGCTTATTTGTGGTTTAAAATTAAAAAAATAAAATATATTTTCATTTTTTAGGCTATTTTAAGCCCTGTAAGCCCCCGCTTAAGCCTTACATGGTGGTCTAGGGGATTTTCTGGGCAGGAAGGATCTTCCCACACTCCTGCCCCGTGCAGATCGCTCACAGGAAATGGCTGCCTTGTGCTCCCGTAGTCTCTCGAGCCATTTCCTGTGAGCGATCTGCACGGGGCAGGAGCGGGGGGAAGATTGCTCCTGCCCCGAAAACCTGCTAGACCACCAGGTAAGGCTTAAGAGGGGGGGGGCTTAGGGGCAGAATCGGCCCGAATATTCATGTTTTTTAAATATTCGCGGGTCGGCTCTGCCCCTAACCCTCGCGAATACAGAGGGGGAAGTGTACATGCTGGTATTTACACTAAACAGCTCTTAAGTCCATGAATTTATCTTGTTGGGCAGACTGGATGGAACGTAAAGATCTTTATCTGCTGTCATCTATTAAGTTACTATGTTACCATGTATGTACATCATGACTAGGGCTTTCGATTCTGGGTCTCTGGGGCCCAGGTTAAGAGTGGGCCCCTGGGCAGCTCCCGCTGCATGCAGCCCAGATACACTTTTACCATGCCTAGAATGAAGAGAGACTCACGTCAGGCTGTTGTAAGCAACCAGGCATTCAGGTTTCACGTTGTGAACTGAAAAACAAAAGAAACCGAGTCATGATAAAAAAGGGAACTGGCGATTAAAAAAAACCCCAAAAACCCTGATGCAGCTTGATAAAAGGGAGCCTATGTATCAGTTTGTCCGCTATTGCAAGGGTCCGCCAATCCAATCCTCAAGGTCCACAACCCAGCCTGTTTTTCAGGATTTCCACAATCACTAATACTAAAACCCTAAGCACGCATGCGCACTCCTTCCTGCGTGTTCTGTGATCCGTAGCTCAGCGACAACAGAATGTTAAAGGGTGCTTGTGCGCGCGTGCGGTGCTTGTGCACGCTCAGAGCTGACATCGGGCCACAACCACTGCCGCTCCCTCTGCCTCCACTCTCCCCTCTGGGTCAGAGCACCGTTGCAGCTCTCTGCCTGCCCGGCACTGCTGGGGCAAAACGGAACAGGGAGAGCAAGACAATCTTCTACGCCTTTCGATTGGCCAGACAGCTGACAGAGGGCGAAGCTCATTGGGTCTGAGAAAATGCCGTTAAGGACCTCAGCTCTGTGTCCTGAAAGCCTTCAAATGGGCAAGCAGATTCCGGAGATTATTGGCTACTGCCACTTACTAAGTAACTGAATGTCGGGAACCTGAACCTGTGAAGTTGGCAGACAGACAGCGGGAGAAAGAGAGAAAAAAAGAAAAAGAGAGAGAGAGAGAGAAAAAAAGAGACAGACAGACGTCAAGGAGAGACGCAGAAAGAAAGACAGACAGCGGCCAAAGAGAGAAACAGCGGGAGAAAGAGAGAAAAAAAGAGAGAGAGAGAGAGAAAAAAAAAAGAGACAGACGTCAAGGAGAGACGCAGAAAGAAAGACAGACAGCGGCCAAAGAGAGAAACAGTGGGAGAAAGAGAGAAAAAAAAGAGAGAGAGAAAAAAAAAAAAAAGAGACAGACGTCAAGGAGAGACGCAGAAAGAAAGACAGACAGCGGCCAAAGAGAGAAACAGTGGGAGAAAGAGAGAAAAAAAAGAGAGAGAAAAAAAAAAAAAAGAGACAGACGTCAAGGAGAGACGCAGAAAAAAAGACAGACAGCGGCCAAAGAGAGAGAGAGACAGAAAGAAAGAAAGAGAAACACATCTATTCTAGCAACCATTAATGTAACGGGCTTAAACACTAATGAATATATATGAGATCTATTTGCATGTAGTAGAAGCAATGGATGCAAATCAAATTCATACACATGGTGGAAATCCTGAAAACCAGGCTGGGTTGTGGACCTTGAGGACTGGATTTGAGGTTCCTTGCTTCATTGTGAGAATTTTTTTTAATTCTTTCACTTTTTGCCTTGTAGATCACTATATCCACCTGTCTACAATTCTTCATTCAGCGACAGAACTGAGAGTTGCTCAGAGTAATGCAACAGCACGATAATGAAATGTACGAGTCCCTGTCCGGAAACAGGGGAAGGTGGTGCATTTTCCAGTACAGAAATAAGAGCATCCGCTGCTGGTACCGAGTTGCACCGACAGAGGTGGAACAAGACGAAGGAACTCACACTGGATCTTGTACAGGCCTCTAGTTTCTTTCTTTGCCAGAAGAGTCGAGTGTGCATCCTTACGGGGATCAACTTTGTGGACAAACAAAGAGCGAAACCAGCTACTTTCATTGTCTTTCGAATACCTCCTGCAATACAGAAGCCAAAAAGATCAACACCAAAGCAAAAAGAAGAAAAATGAAGCGGACCTAGTTCAACCTTAGGGTTTCCAAAATCTCTTTAAGTTGTGAAATAATTGTTTATTGAAAGCTTTTATATTGCTGCTGATGACTGGGGGGGGGAGTCAATTCAGAGCGGTTTTTATGAGCTTTATAATGGTGTTACAATACCTGTGCTTTTGTAAAGGTGTTACAATACAGAGTTTGCGTTTCCTGGGATGGGTTCAATACAGCCTTCTTAAACCATAATCAATCCTCTTTCTTATTTCTGCCTATAATCTATAATCAATCTACCTGCTTATACAAACCTATATAAAGATTTTATCATACAGTGGTGCCTCGCATAACGAACGCCTCGCACAACGAACGCTGCACACAACGAACTTCATGTCTTGTTTCACACAACGAACTTCGTTTCACACAACGAAGTCGCCCGAGCTGCCGATGTATTGCATCCTTCCGCGCAGGCACTGCAGGCAGTCGTTAGTCACTGCGCTTAACTGCCCTCTCTCACTGTATACAGTCGTCCTTTTAAGATAAACTCAATATTTTTTATATATCATGGCTTCTAAAAAAAGCAGGAAGGTGATTTCTGTTGAAATGAAACGGGAAATAATTAGAAGGAGTGAATGTGGGGTCAAACAGTGTGACCTCGTCAAAGAGTTTGGCCTCAGCAAGACCACCATTTTCACCATTTTGACAAATTTATCTTTTTTTATGTCATCTTAGCATATTTTATGCTGCAGAACGAATTATTTTTTTTAACATGTATTGTTATGGGAAAACGCGTTTCACATAACGAACTTTTCGCATAACCAACTTGCTCCTGGAACGAATTAAGTTCGTTGTGTGAGGCACCACTGTATTTTTATTCCTATTATACCCGTTTATACACACATATGGGGAGAATGTGGTGCAGTGGTTAAAGCTACAGCTTCAGCACCCTGAGATTGTAGGTTCAAACCCACACTGCTCCTTGTGACCCTGGGCAAGTCACTTAAATCCACCCATTGCCCCAGGTACGTTAGATAGATTGTGAGACCGCTGGGACAGAGAGGGAAAACTGCTCGAGTACCTGAATAAATGCATGTAAACCATTCTGAGCTCCCCTGAGAGAACGGTATAGAAAATTGAATAAATAAATAAAAAATTATCCCTTCCTCAAACAGTTTCAATGATGTGGGGAAAAAAAATTTCAAAAATTAATATTGTTTCTAAAGTAGTCACTACCAGTATAACATTTTCCTTTAAGAGAAAAAGCATCAAATCCTTGCAGTGTTTGAGAATCCACCCATCTCCAGAACACTGTCTTGATATAAATACAAGAACTCCCCAGAGCCACCAAGGGATCCTTTGAGCGTAGCAAGGCAGGTTCCCGAGTTGCTGTGATGGGGGTTGGGTGGTAAGCAGGCCCTAACCACTGGAAATTGAAGATCTTTACCTCTCCAAGCAGCAGATGAGTAGTTTATGGACAGACATACTAGGATACTATATGATGTTATGGAGTCTAAGGCTCAAAAAAGGGCTAAAGGAAGTGCCAGGGTAAGTACTGCAGTGCAAAAGGGGATGAGGAACCAGCCCCAGAAGACAGGAATGTGTTTGGAGCCAGGGAGAGTTTCATTACTGTGAGAATGGCAGCTTTTTACATTTTTTCCATTGACATGAATGGGTGAAATCTGATTTTCTGTTTGTAGCTCCGTCCACGTGTGCAGGTGGGCTGCGAGACCCCCAGAACATATCACCCCAGGTAGTGAGGGATCTGCATACCAAGTTTCGTTCAAATCGGTCAAGCCGTTTTTGAATTACTGTGAGAATGGCAGCTTTTTACATTTTTTCCATTGACATGAATGGGTGAAATGTGATTTTATGTTTGTAGCTCCGCCCACGTGTGCAGGTGGGCTGCGAGACCCCCAGAACATATCACCCCAGGTAGTGAGGGATCTGCATACCAAGTTTCGTTCAAATCGGTCAAGCCGTTTTTGAATTACTGTGAGAATGGCAGCTTTTTACATTTTTTCCATTGACATGAATGGGTGAAATCTGATTTTATGTTTGTAGCTCCGCCCACGTGTGCAGGTGGGCCGCGAGACCCCCAGAACATATCATCCCAGGTAGTTGGAATTACTGTGAGAATGGCAGCTTGTAATGATCCAAGCCTGTGGTTAATGGAAGTCACAAACTAAAAATGAATTGGGCATGTGTTCAGCCGAAGGACATCTTGCCTCACCAATTTGGTTGACTTCTTTGAAGGTGTGAATAAACATGTGGATAAAGGTGAGCCGGTTGATATAGTGTGTCTAGATTTTCAAAAAGCTTCTGATAAAGTTCCTCAGGAGAAGCTCCTGTGAAAATTAAAAATCATGGGAGAGGTGGCAAAAGTTCAGTTGTGGATTAGGAATTGGTTATCTGATAGAAAACAGTGGGTAGGGTTAAATGCTCATTTTTCTCAATGGAGGAGAGTAAACAGTGGAGTGCCACAGGGACTGGTGCTATTTAACTTATTTATAAAAGATCTGAAAACTGGAACGACGAGTGAGGTGATTAAATTTGCAGATGACACTAAACTGTTCAAAGTTGTTGTTATGCCCATGGCTGGCCAGGGCATGGCAAGTGATGACTTTGGCTATTAGGTGTGAATCTTCATATCTGCTTGCTTTTTAGCTGCAATCCTTGCCTTATATCTGTACCAGACAATTAGGCAGCCTTACAACTTACTTTCATGAGAGCTGTTTCATGTCTTACCAGGAAGACAGAGGAAGGTTTCTCATGGTACTGTAATTAGGAAGGGCCTGAGCACATTCCATCTGTGAGAGTTAGGAGATAAGGGGGGGGCACCTGTTACTGCAGAAACAGCAGTGTCTGTGTGTGTGTGTGAGAAATTCAGCACTTTCTGTGCTATAAAAGACTGAGAGTCACAGACTGCAGCCATGGGAGGGCCGTGGATTGCATCCTTTCCCTTGATCGATCAGATTCCCGATCAGTATTGGAAGGAGGCGTGGCAGACATGGTGAAGTATTCTATTTGGTGTATATAGATATTCTCTGCTTATATCTTGTATATTATCTGATGTCTATCTGCATTATTTGGTATTATCTGATGTGTATGCAATAAAGAATCATATTACTCTGACGCTTTGGTGGAGGTGACTTCTACATACCCTTGCTAGATAAACATGTGGCAGAACAGTTGTTAAAACGCATGCGGATTGTGAAAAATTGCAGGTGGACCTTAGGAAATAGGAAGACTGGGCGTCCAAGTGGCAGATGAAATTTAATGTGGACAAATGCAAAATGATGCACATTGGGAAGAATAACCTGAATCACAGTTACTGGATGCTAGGGTCCACCTTGGGGGTTTATGTCCAAGAAAAGGATCTGGGTGTCATCGTAGACAATACGATGAAACCTTCTGCCCAATGAGCGGCGGCGGTCACAAAAGCAAACAGGATGCTAGGAATTATTTTAAAAAGGGATGATTTACAAGACTAAGAATGTTATAATGCCCCTGTATCGCTCCATGGTGCAACCTCACCTGGAGTATTGCGTTTAATTCTGGTCTCCTTATCTCAAGAAAGATATAGTGGCATTAGAAAAGGTTCAGAAAAGAGCGACCAAGATGGTAAAGGGGATGGAACTCCCCTCGTATGAGGAAAGGCTAAAAAGGTTGGAAAAGAGACAGCTGAGGGGAGATATGATTGAAGTCTACAAAATCCTTAGTGGAGTAGAACGGGTACAAGTGGATCGATTTCTCACTGTCAAAAATTACAAAGACTAGAGGACACTCGATGAAACTGCAGGGAAATACTTTTATTGTTCAAACATTTTTATTGGTTTTAACACAATACTGTACATATAGCAAAACCAGCAGAATACAGGCCAGAACAACCAATCATCAGGAATAAAACAGTCCCCAACCACCCTTCCCCTCCCCCAGACCATCCATAAGGCAATCCTGCAAATGAAAGAAAATTAACCAGGCAACAGAATTATATGTTCAGAATTCTGCTGCATGCCTGAGGCGTAAGGTCATTCCAAGAGGGCTCCCATAAGGCACAAAATTGATGTCCTGAAGGTGATTCAAGATCAGAAACACTGCGACGCTCCAAGGCTGCTTATAATATCAGTAGTGATCGCCAATGTTGCATTGACGGTGCCTCAGGGGAGAGCCAAACATGCAATATAGTTTTTTTTCACCATCAGCATGACCCTGTCTACAAAAACTGTCATGCCCCGTGGCTTTGGTGTCACAATCGCGTATTGTCCAAACAAAGCTAATGGTGTAGGAGTCCATCTGCGATCCCAGAGGTTCGAGACATATCTACCCAAAGTCAACCAGAATACCAAAACCCGTGGGCAGGACCAAAATTGGTGACCCAAAGAGACATAGGAGGTGGAACACTTGGACCCATGCTCGTCAACATCTTCATAAACGATCTGGACATAGGTACGACAAGCGAGGTGATAAAATTTGCGAACGATACGAAGTTATTCAGAGTAGTGAAGACGCAGGGGGATTGCAAAGATCTACAACGTGACATAATCAGGCTTGAGGAATGGGTTGCGACATGGCAGATGAGGTTCAACATGGACAAGTGTAAAGTGATGCATGTTGGTAAAAAAACCTCATGCACAAATACAGGATGTCCGGGGTGGTACTTGGAGAGACCTCCCAGGAAAGGGACTTGGGAGTTCTGATTGACAAGTCAATGAAGCCGTCCGCACAATGTGCGGCGGCAGCAAAAAGGGCAAACAGAACACTAGGAATAATAAAGAAGGGGATCACGAACAGATTGGAGAAGGTTATCATGCCACTGTACCGTGCCATGGTGCGCCCTCACCTGGAGTGGTCGCCGTACATGAAGAAGGACACGGTGCTACTTGAAAGAGTCCAGAGAAGAGTGACTAAGATGGTTAAGGGGTTGGAGGAGCTGCCGTACAGCAAAAGATTAGAGAAACTGGGCCTCTTCTTTCTTGAGAAAAAAAACAACTCTGTGGAGTGACAATGTTCCTAAATGGACTTTATTTGAAGTGTCAAAAGTTCCAAAGGTACACTGAAATCATCCACATAAAAATAAATCATCCACATAAGAGCCTTAAAGGACCTAGTCCACTAGGGATACAGGAGCCAACACGGTCCGCGTTTCGACAAAAAGTCTTCTTCAGGGGTCCCTGGGAGTCCTATAAAGGTGAGTACGTGGGAAACAATTGAACAGAGGAGATCGAGAGGGGATATGATCGAAACATTCAAGATACTAAAGGGGATAAGGACAGGTTGTTCACCCTCTCCAAGGTAGGGAGAACGAGAGGGCACTCTCTGAAGTTAAAAGAAGTAAGGAAGTTCTTCACCCAGAGAGTAGTAGAAAACTGGAATGCTTTTCCAGAGTCTGTCATAGGGGGAAACACCCTCCAGGGATTCAAGACAAAGTTAGACAAGTTCCTGCTGAACCAGAACGTACGCAGGTAAGGCTAGACCCTAGTAGGGGGCTGGTCTTTGACCTAAGGGCCGCCGCAGGAGCGGACTGCTGAGCACGATGGACCACTGGTCTGACCCAGCAATGGCAAGTCTTATGTTCTGGTACAAAATCCCAATTCTGGGAAATACTTTTAAAACCAATAGGAGGAAATACTTTTTCACTCAGAAAATAGTTAAGCTCTGGAATGCATTGCCAGAGGTTGTGGTAAGAGCGGATCAAGTTTCAAGTTTATTACAAATTTGATTAAATGCTAATCATAAATTCTAAGCGTTTTACAGTAAAAATTTAAAAAGGAGTCCAGTTAACAAACTATTAATAACATAAGTTTACTTACATGAAATAGGCTAGTGGGGAGAAATACAATTTGAAAGAAAGAACAATTAAGGACAATAACATGGATCAATTAACAGTCGTAGACGTCTTTAAATAAGAAGCTTTGGAGGCCACCCTTGAATTTATCTAAATTCTGTTCGGACCTTAAATATAATGGTAACGAATTCCATATTGTTGGAGCAGTTGTTGCGAAAGAAGAAGCCCTACGGGTACTAATGATTTTTTAGGGATGGGACATGAAGAAGATGCTGCGATGCAGATCTTAAGGTTCTCGGAGGATCATGTAGAATCAGGTATTTATGGATAAAAACGGGTTCCTTGGTTTTCATTGTTTGGTAAGAGATTAAAGCGTAGCTGGTTTTAAGAAAGGTTTGGACAAGTTCCTGGAGGAAAAGTCCATAGTCTGTTATTGAGAAAGACACGGGGGAAGCCACTGCTTGCCCTGGATGGGTAGCATGGAATGTTGCTACTCTTTGAGATTTTAAAATCTTGTTACTCTCTGGGTTTTTGCCAGGTACTAGTGACCTGGATTGGCTACCGTGAGAACGGGCTACTGGGATTGATGGACCATTGGTCTGACCCAGTAAGGCTATTCTTATGTTCTTATACTGCCTTTCTTGACAACATAGCAGGGCAGTGGAGAAAAAAAATACCATTTGATTAAAGAAGCAAAGAAAAATTCTGAAGAGGCACTGCCAGCTGCTTGCTGAGCCCTTATAAATTCTCATAGGCCTGCTGAAGCACATGGGGTTTTCCAGGCAACTCTAAAATTTAAGGAACAAGGGCTCTACACACAAAATTAAAAGACTAACTCTAAAGTAGAGACGCTATATAAAAAAAGACGCATAGCCAGTCCAGATTAGAGAGTTGCGCGGGGACAGAAATCCCACCCATCCCTGCCCGTCACCGCCAGGATCCTCTCCGTCCCCACCCGTCCCCATCAGGATCCTCTCTGTCCTCATCCGTCCCCATCAGGATCTTCTCTGTCCCCACCCGTCCCCGCCAGGATCCTCTCCGTCCCCACCCGTCCCCATCAGGATCCTCTCTGTCCTCATCCGTCCCCACCAGGATCTTCTCTGTCCCCACCCGTCCCCGCCAGGATCCTCTCCGTCCCCACCCGTCCCCGCCAGGATCCTCTCCGTCCCCGCCAGGATCCTCTCCGTCCCCGCCCATCCCCACCAAGATCCTCTCTGTCCCCATCTGTCCCCATCAGGATCCTCTCCGTCCCCACCAGGATCTTCTCTGTCCCTGCCAGGATCCTCTCCGTCCCCACCTATCCCCGCCAGGATCCTCTCTGTCCCCACCCGTCCCCGCCAGGATCCTCTCCGTCCCCACCCGTCCCCGCCAGGATCCTCTCCGTCCCCACCCGTCCCCGCCAGGATCCTCTCTGTCCCCGCCAGGATCCTCTCCGTCCCCACCCGTCCCCGCCAGGATCCTCTCCGTCCCCGCCAGGATCTTCTCTGTCCCTGCCAGGATCCTCTCCGTCCCCACCCATCCCCACCCGGATCATCTCCGTCCCCACCCGTCCCCGTCAGGATCTTCTCCGTCCCCATCCATCCCCGCAAGGAATTACCTCCATCCCCACCCGTCCCCATAAAAAGCAGCAATTACTTCTGACAGGATCATCAATTCCAGTTTCTTTTGTGTTTGCGCTGCTGTTTTCCTTGTGAAATCTCTTTGGTGGAACCCTTTTTTTGTTTTCTGTTCAGGCAATTAACTTATAAACCCCCTCTTTTACTAAGGCTGACGTGTCCATTTTATTATATGGACGAACCCTGCTTCCAAAGCCTTCCATCCCCGTGGGAATCCCGTGAGCCAGAGGGGGTCCCCGTGGGAGTCCCGTGGGTTAGGGGGGATTCCCGTGGGACCCCTGCAGGACCTCTAGTCCAGATCGGCTTCAGAAACTGCCCTAAAGAACAAGGCTTAGATCAGCCCCTCTATTTTGATGCTCCCCCTCCCCCAGGATGGCTCCGACTGAAGGTAAAATGTCAGGGAGTATCAACATGAAACATTTTAGTATTAAAAAAAAATAGATTTGTGCCTCATTAGCCCAGCTCATTCCCATCCTGTGTAAACAAACAGATGCCTAATCATTCATTTGTTTAATTAGATTCTAGACCTAAGAGGGGAAGATTAAGCTCTCTTCTGCTTGCAAAGACCTTTGCCCCTCCACAGCCCGCAGTAAGCTCTGGCCATTTATTAACATCCTAAAATTCAAAGAGCAAAAAACAAACGCAACAGACAAATTTCATGCCAACGAAACGCTTCCATCAGAGCCTCTAGATCCAGAACCTTGTTTCCCATACTTTGAGGGTATGGGAGCCCGAGACCCCCCATGTCGATGGGCAGAATATAACACGGGGTTGGTAGAGCCATCATGTCGCCCATCGGCTGGGGAAGTGGGATTAGTGGAGGTGGGGGGGGGGGGGGGAGGGAAGTAAGTGGGGAAGGATTGGGCAGGGAATTTTAAAAATGATTGGTGGAAGGGCACAGGGGCGAGGTCATAAAGCCGGGACCCTGGAGGACTTGGCTCCTTCCGAGGTCCTCCAGGGTGGCTTTTTCCGCCTGCCCATCGTTTGGGGGCAGATGTTGGTAGCTCAGGTGGTGGGGGTGGGGGCAGTTTTCCCGAGCTACTGGGTCATGGGGCTCATCAGGCGATGAGCATTGGGTCGGCAGGAAGCCGAGCCCGGTGGGTCAGGTGACCCAGAAATGGGGCATGTCACCCCTCTGACTCTTGGTAGCTCGGGAGGAGCTCGTCATACGATGTTAATAATGTTAATGAAGTTAAGATATGTTTTATGTTTATGGTTAATAAACTGAGCTGGAGCTAATTTTTACCAACCAGAAGACTGTAGTGTGTTTTTGGTAAAGTTAAGGGGGGACGATTATGACGGAAAGTGATGCTTTTGAGTATTTAGGCGAACAGCAGGGTCTATCCAGATCCCGCCGTTATAGTTTTCGCTGAGAATCCACTTGTGTTCCCAAGGCAAAAGTAGCAATCTTTAATGTGGTCTTGCAGTTCCCTCCATATCATTGGGATTGCAAATGGCATCGCTGCCTTTCGTCGATTGAGCCAGTCACGAAGTCCGTAGGAAAAACTGGTACAGATGATATGTGGAGCCCAAGACTTATCCTGGTCACCAAATAGACAGCCAAAGTACAATTTGTACGATATAAACTAAAGGAAACCTTAAGTTTGTATAACGCATCTTCTCCATAAAGATAGAGCTTGGCAGGGTTTACAGGTAATTCAATAAAGGAGGGAAGGACATAATAAGAAATTAGAGGTTATGAAGAGGATAGCTAGCTTTACATTTTAAATAAATAGCTTTACGTTTTGGAGAAAAGCCAGGTTTTCAGATGCTTTCGGAATAATTGGAATGAGCCGAGGTTCCACAGCGGGGCAGGGAGGTTGTTCCAAAGCTCAGTGAATTTGAAGAAAAGGGATTTCCCTAATTTACCCGCATACATGACGCCCTTTAACAAGGGGAAAGAGTTAGAGTATGGGGGCGGATCTGGTAGTGTCAGGTCTCGAAGAATTCCAGGATAGTGGGATTAGGGGAGGAAGAATGCTATGTAGAATATACTTTCTTCAGATCTACGGTAATTTGTCGACATTGTGCTTTCATTGTGAATGAACCACAAACATAACAGAAACTATCCAGATGATTGGTACAAATGTCATGGCATGATAAAAGATTGATTTATCACTGTCTGTAGCATAAAAAACCAAAGACAACTGTTGTAAACCTCCTGATACGTTTATCCTATAAACGCACGATATATCTCCCAATTAACGTTTATAATTATATATAATGAGTCTTAGTATGCCGAAGCAAAGAGGCAGGAGCACGGCTGGGGCCTCGCAGCGCTCCGGGCCAGTAGCTGTCGGCACTATCGACGAACTCCTGCGGCGGATGCAGGACATCATGGCGGCGGCAGATTCCCCGCTGGAGGCGCGGCAATGAGGCGAGATGCCGGCGGCCTCCTTGGGGCTTGAAACAACGCTCAGCCCCGACGCCAGAGCACCACCCCTATAACCTCACCATTACTAGCTCTCCGAGGGAGGGAGTGTTGCCAGGAGATGGTGGACATTCTACCCCTGAGGCCAGAGAAGTCGATCCGGAGAGCAGGAGTTTAGGCTCTCAGTTTTCTCTAGAGAGCCTGAGCTTAGAAACTGAGGATTCAACATCTGGTGAGAACAGCCCAGACGGAACAGAGACAGGGAGAAACTGCAATTGGTGAGCAACCTGGAATAAATTTACAAGTTTTCTTACCTCAAAAACCCCAGGAAGTTACACTAGAATCCCGTTGGGATTTGATTTCTAATCTGGGAAAGACTTTTAATTCTCAATTCCAACAATTAGAAGGAAAAATTAATAATTACGATATTGAAATTGGGAACTTGAGTTTCTAAATCTTTAACGAATACTCTTCAAGAAGATATAGGATTATCAAAGAAACTTCAAGAGACTTTGATTAAAGATAATATAAGTCTAAGAAGGAAAATTGAATCTTTGGAGAACTTTTCTAGGAATAATAATTTTAAGACTGATTAACTTTTCCAAAAGTTTCTACGGTAACACCTAAAGATATGTTAAAACGATATCTTCAAGAAATATTGGAAATACCTGAATCTGCATTACCACCTATTACACAAGTGTATTATTTACCAACTAAGACTCGAGATATTCAACAAGTAATAAATCAAGATCCTATAAACATCTCAGCTGTATTAGATTTATCTGATAGAGAAATGTCTGTTCCATCCACTTTACTTTTAACGCTTGCACTTACCCCTGATAAGAGTTGGTTCATGAGAATGTTTTAAAAATATAGACAAAAAGAATTTCTTGGTTACAAGATACAAAAGCGTAGAAGAGAATTTCTTTTGTTAAAACCTGGGGTTCTGGCCTTAGGGGCAACTTTTTCCCTTAGACATCCTTGTAAATGTGTAATCTATATATATCGCCGGACAAGTACTAACCTGGCTCACAGGCTTCCTAAAAAACCGAACCTACCAAGTCCATAATGACGGAACCTTCTCCCACACATGGAGCAACCCCTGCGGAGTCCCCCAGGGCTCCCCCCTATCCCCGTCACTATTCAATATCTACATGGCATCACTGGGACACATGCTATCGAACCGTAACCTGAAATCCTATATATACGCGGATGACATTACAATCATCATACCCATCACCTCACTGTCAAATGAGACTGAACAATTCATCTCAACTGTCCTCACCATGGTAGAAAACTGGACCACTCGCTTCAAACTGAAACTAAACCCAGAAAAAACCAAGTTCTTCCTTGCAAGTCCCAACCACAAACTAACACCCACCACCCTGCATCTTAATGGCATAACATATCCAATCAACTCTACTATAAAAATCCTCGGAGTCATCTTGGACCGATGCCTCACCTTAGAACAACACACTAACACCCAGGTCAAAAAATGTTTTTCCACCCTGTGGAAACTCCGCTCCATCAAACATTACTTTGATTTTCCCACCTTCAGATTGCTGGTCCAATCCCTAATTCTAAACTCCCTGGATTACTGCAATATCATATATCTGGGCTCCTACAAGAAAACCATTAAACGACTACGACTTATTCAGAATACCGCAGTCCGCCTCATCTACGGGCTCAAAAAATCAGACCACATCAGCCCTTTCTACAGGAAACTTCACTGGCTACCGTTCGAAGCAAGGATCATCTTCAAATTCGCCTGCCTCTGCTTCAAAACCCTAACTGGCTCAGCCCCGATATATCTTTCACGCCACTTCACCTTCCCAGGCTCTAACCGTACACGCAATGCACACCTGTTTGCCTACCCCTCCCCAAAAGGATGCATCCACAAAAGATTCTTCGATAAAACCCTCTCCTTCCAAGCTGGCAAATGGAATGACTGCCTGTTCACTCTCATCTCTCTTGCCCCAACTTATCAATCCTTCAGGAAATCTCTAAAAACATACCTCTTTGATAAATTCCTCTAACCCCCGTCCCCCCGACCAAACTAATAATCCCTTGCCTCCCTCCCTACCCTTCCCCTCTCCCCATGCAACAATTATTGGATCTTTTTGTAACTGTCACTGGTTTATGCCATATAACTGTTAACCAATTCTCTGCACCTACATTGTTTAAATCGCTCTGAACTGTTTTTCGATATGCTGTAACCTCGATGTAACTTCGCTATAACTAAGCTGTAACTTCGCTGTAAATGTACAGTCTCTTATCCTGTAAACCGCTCTGAACTGTTTTGTGGTATTGCGGTATAAAAAAATAAAGTTATTAAAGTTATTATTAAAATCGGAGGTATGTATGTGTGTATGTATGTATGTATGTATGTGCCGCGATCATGCAAAAACGGCTTGACCGATTTGAACGAAACTTGGTATGCAGATCCCTCACTACCTGGGGTGATATGTTCTGGGGGTCTCGCAGCCCACCTGCACATGTGGGCGGAGCTACAAACAGAAAATCAGATTTCTCCCATTCATGTCAATGGAAAAAATGTAAAAAGCTGCCATTCTCTCAGTAATTCAAAAACGGCTTGACCGATTTGAACGCAACTTGGTATGCAGATCCCTCACTACCTGGGGTGATATGTTCTGGGGGTCTCGCAGCCCACCTGCACACGTGGGCGGAGCTACAAACAGAAAATCAGATTTCATCCATTCATGTCAATGGAAAGGATGTAAAAAGCTGCCATTCTCACCGTAATTCCAACTATAAAACACTTTCTATGACACTATAACCACTAGGGACATCGTTTCTATTCTACCACGGACACCATACATATAGAGTTTGTATGTTCTAACTGTGTTTGTAACTGTTTCCTTCATGCACCCCAGTTCATAATGTTATTACATTACATGAGTACTCACATATGCTGAACTAGGAACACAGGTTCCATTCTGAACCGGGAAACAACTGCATGGAGTTTCTTTTCAACCTGAGTTTCCACATATTGAGTTGTTTAAATCAATACTGGAACTTTTGGATGCCACTTATTCCAACAGATCTTCCTTTTCAGTTTAAGAGATTGCAAATTCCACTGAGACTTGCCTTCTCTATCACAATCAACAAATCACAGGGACAGACTATTACATACTGTGGAGTGGATTTAAGATCCCCCTGTTTTTCCCATGGACAACTCTATGTTGCTTGCTCAAGGGTGGGTTCACCCAAGAATTTATATGTTCTTGCTCCTGGAGGTGAAACTAAAAATGTTGTTTATAATCAAGTTTTGTGTTAGTTGTATTGTATTCATTTTGTCAAATATTTCACATTATAATTTGAATATTGTACTTTTTATAAAGCTGTAAAAAAATAATTTCATTCACCACTATAAAGTATCTTTATTTGAATCCATTTACAGTGTTATTGCTATAATTAAATACCCGTGCAACGCCGGGGCATCAGCTAGTTCATTATAAAACTGAGAAGTATGTTTTCTTTGACCCTCCGCAACTGACGACCTTCCTGTCCTTGTCCCGACTGGAGAAGGAGAGTGCTAAATAGATTAGAGGTCCTTACTCCCTTATAGCTTATGATTCTATAAAGATTGTTTCTTTTTGATGTACTCGCATTTGATTTTCCCTGGAGAAGAGGAGACTTAGAGGGGATATGATAGAGACTTATAAGATCATGAAGGGCATAGCGAGAGTAGAGAGGGATAGAGAGAGTAGAGAGGGATAGAAAGAGAGAGAGAAAGGGAGACAGAGAGAAAGAGAGAGAGAGAGAGATAGAAAGGGAGAGAGACAGAAATAGAGAGAGAGAGAGGGAAAGGGAGAGAGACAGAAATAGAGAGAGAGAGAGAGAGATAGAAAGGGAGAGAGACAGAAATAGAGAGAGAGAGAGAGAGGGAAAGGGAGAGAGAGAGAGAAAGATTGGAGAAACTGGGACTCTTTTCCCTGGAGGAGAAGAGACTTAGAGGGGATATGATAGAGACTTACAAGATCATGAAGGGCATAGAGAGAGTAGAGAGGGACAGATTCTTCAAACTTTCGAAAAATAAAAGAACAAGAGGACACTTGGAAAAGTTGAAAGGGGACAGATTCAAAACGAATGCTAGGAAGTTCTTCTTTACCCAACGAGTGGTGGACACCTGGAATGCGCTTCCAGAGGGCGTAATAGGGCAGAGAACGGTACTGGGGTTCAAGAAAGGATTGGACAATTTCCTGCTGGAAAAGGGGATAGAGGGGTATAAATAGAGGATTACTGCACAGGTCCTGGACCTGTTGGGCCGCCGCGTGAGCGGACTGCTGGGCACGATGGACCTCGGGTCTGACCCAGCGGAGGCATTGCTTATGTTCTTATGATTTGCATCGTGGATCCATTTGAGGACTTGAGAAGATTTATGTCAGGTTATTTTAATTGCTTGTTTAATTTTCTTTTCATGAATCATCTTTCTGTACAAGTTTATCTTGATTGTATAAATTGAAAACTTATAAATAAAAGGAAAAAAAAAATAATTATATATAATGAGCTTCTTTACAAGAATCCTGAATGGTGTAGAACGGGTACAAGTGGATTGATTTTTTTTTTACTGCATCAAGATTTACAAAGACTAGGAAACATGACGTTAGAGGACTATTTTAAACCCAATAGGAGGAAATATTTTTTCACTCGGAGAATAGTTAAGCTCTGGAATGCGTTGCCAGAGAATGTGGTAAGAGAGGTTAAGGTACGCAGCTTGTTTAAAAAAATGTATGGACAAGTTCCTGGAGGAAAAGTCCATAAACTGCTGTTGAGACATACATGGGGGACGCCACTGCTTGCCTTGGATTGGTAGCGTGGCATGCTGCTACTACTTAGTGTTTTGCCAGGTTCTTGCGACTTGGATTGTCCTCCGTACAGACGGGATACTGGGCTAGATGGACCACTGGTCCGATTCAGTAAGGTTATTCTTATGTTCTTATGGAATTAGACATTGGCGCTTAGGAGTTTGGAATTGAAGGCGGCTTTGAGTCTGCATTTGAATACTGCCGGTGACGAAGCTCGACCTACCAAGCCAAGACGGTTTGTTCCAGGCATTCGGTGCAGCAAGGCAGAAGGGACAGAATCTGGAGTTCAGAAGTTAAAAGCTTAACAAGTGTATTGCATATTTTCATTTAGAACATAAGAACATAAGAAATGCCTCCACCGATTATAAACAACATTTTTAGTTTCACCTCCAGGAGCAAGAACATATAAATTCTTGGGTGAACCCACCCTTGAGCAAGCAACATAGAGTTGTCCATGGGAAAAACAGGGGGATCTTAAATCCACTCCACAGTATGTAATAGTCTGTCCCTGTGATTTGTTGATTGTGATAGAGAAGGCAAGTCTCAGTGGAATTTGCAATCTCTTAAACTGAAAAGGAAGATCTGTTGGAATAAGTGGCATCCAAAAGTTCCAGTATTGATTTAAACAACTCAATATGTGGAAACTCAGGTTGAAAAGAAACTCCATGCAGTTGTTTCCCGGTTCAGAATGGAACCTGTGTTCCTAGTTCAGCATATGTGAGTACTCATGTAATGTAATAACATTATGAACTGGGGTGCATGAAGGAAACAGTTACAAACACAGTTAGAACATACAAACTCTATATGTATGGTGTCCGTGGTAGAATAGAAACGATGTCCCTAGTGGTTATAGTGTCATAGAAAGTGTTTTATAGTTGGAATTACGGTGAGAATGGCAGCTTTTTACATCCTTTCCATTGACATGAATGGATGAAATCTGATTTTCTGTTTGTAGCTCCGCCCACGTGTGCAGGTGGGCCGCGAGACCCCCAGAACATATCACCCCAGGTAGTGAGGGATCTGCATACCAAGTTGCGTTCAAATCGGTCAAGCTGTTTTTGCGTGATCGCGGCACATACACACACACACATACATACACACACACATACCTCCGATTTTATATATATAGATTTATCCCAGGACAAGCAGGCAGCATATTCTTAACGTATGGGTGACGTCACCGACGGAGCCCCGGTACGGACCTTTTTAACTAGAAAGTTCTAGTTGGCCGCACCGCGCATGCGCGAGTGCCTTCCCGCCCGACGGAGGAGTGCGTAGTCCCCAGTTTCTTCGTTTCCGCAGAGCGAAGTCACATGTTTTTCAACGGCCGTTGAAATCATTAGTTTGCCTTCCCGCTAGCGTATTTTTTCCGAATTTCTTCCTTTTTTCCCTTTGGATTACTTTATTTTTCCTTAAAAAAAAAAAAAAAAACTCGTCGAGTTTTCTTTATTTTTTCGAGCCGGCCCCAGAGCCAGAGACTAGTGCTGGAGTTTGGAGACTTCTTTTCTATAACACACGTCCAAAACCTATGTCCCCTCTCTCTTGGCTTCTGCTCTGCCGCTCCGGCACTAGTCTCTGGCTCTGACAGACCTCGAAGAGATTTTTAGCGCTGACGGATCCTAACACTTTTCCCTCCCTATGCTGAGACGGATCCGTCAGCGCTCAAATCTCATCAAGGTCTGTCAGCGACAGAAACTACAAGCGGCACGGACACCGGACCGACACGGACCTCAGATTTTTAAGGCCGTATGGGTTTAGATCCGCGAGGTCCGCGTTTTACCCCTTCCCACAATTACACAAGAATAGACATAATAAAATTGTTAGATTTAGTGTACTTTCTGTTTAGGTGATAAATCTATCGAACAACACAGTTTTAATTTCTTTCCTAGACACCACACAACCCTTCTAAAATGATTTCTCTAGTTTTGAGAATTAAAACACACGCATGTCTTGTAGTCAGAGCCCTGTTAGGAACTTGGCCCAGTTTAAGTCTATATTAGCAAGATGCCTGCATAGGGAAATGTGAAGGGGAGCAGAGGTGACAGTGGCCAATGTCACTGCTAAAGAGAAAAAGCCTTCAAAACGAAATCCTGTACCCAGACATAGCTAGGACAATCCAAGCAAGTGTAATTGCCTACTGAAAACATGTTAAATAAAAGCGCGTTGCTATTTCTAGTAACCGTCCTGTGCAATATTTAACGCTCAATAGAACATTCGAGCTGAACAAACAAATACACCGTTGCTGTAAAGTGATCTCTCGACAGATCCAGACATCCAATATTACACAACTTCGATCCAACAAATGAAGGCTCGGGGCCACTAGTTCCAAAATCCATGAGTGTCGTACCGGTACCGGTATCCCCCCCCCCCCTCTCTGGATATCGGACCTGCATGGTCCCTAACATTTGGGGTTTGGATCCAAGACCCGTATACCCTGGATTTGGTGGGTCATGTACAGCGCTGCGTACACCTTTTAGCGCCATAGCAGTACGCCCGGATCCCAGCTCCTCTTACACCTGTCTCTAGAAAGACCCTACATGGGTCCGGATTCTCCTGGTCCCTGGTCCAAGGAGCCTGGCTCCTCATATACCTAGTAGTAGAATTTCGCCCGTCTCACCTGCACAAGGCCTGAGCCGGCTGGGGGAGAAGCCTGGCGATCCCGGGGAGCCGAGCCGCCATCTTCCCGCTGCTGCTGCACAGACGAACTGAAGCCACCGGCTCTGAGCAGCCCAAACCCACAGGCTGGAGGAGGAGGAGCAGCTGACGAGGAAGCCGAAGGGGCTGCTCCCAACTGCAATGCAGCCACGTGAAATCGAGATGATAGGACAGGGCACAGCTGCTTTATTATTATAAAAAGGGCTGATGGCCGGCATCAATTCTGCTGCTTGCAGGCGCAATCAGGCTCTTCTCCAGAAAAAGCTAAACACAGAGAGAACCTATATTAAGTGGTAAATTTAAATTAAAATGGAAAAAAAAAAATTTCTTCACTCAACATGTAATTCCACTGTGGAATTTTTTTTTTTTGCCAGAGAATGTGGTTAAAAAAAAAAAAAGAAGTTAGCTTAGCAGGGTTTAAAAAAAAACAAAAAACGGATTTGGATAATTCCCTAAAAGAAAATCCCTTATTAAGATGGATGTGAGAGAAAATACCACTGTTTATTTCTAGGATAAACAGCATAAAATGTGCTCTACTCCTTTGGGGTCTTACCAGGTACTTGTGACCTGGATTGGCCACTGGTTTTGATGGACTTGTGTTCTTATGGATAATGTAGGGTTACCATACATCTGGGGAAACACAGACATGTCATCTTTTTACAGGACTGTTCAGGTGACTGGACAGGTTTTATTAATTTTTAAGTGGAGGTTAGCCCCTCTATACCCATTTTATTCTAGACCGTCCATCCAAACTCACGCACAGAACCCATCTGTTTAGCCATCCAACCCTAAAGGCCTGCCGGTACAAAAGACATACGAATAGAACTCTCGCCTTCCAAGCAGGTCAGCCAACATTATCCCTCGCGCTTCATCCTACCTAAACTTCAGGAAACTACTAAAAACTAACCTATTCACCCGATTTGCACCCTAAGACCTCTATGCCCTTCCTTCGCCCCCTTTTACCTCACCTTGTCCTGCTTACTCATTTAAATTGTTTCTCCTTCTGCCGATCGTACCCCCCGTTATTCCCCTCTACCCTTTATTCTCGAACTGTACCCTTCACGTTACTCTCTTCTTGGTTCTAACCGTACCCAGACTGTCTAGCCCCTCTTTGTTGTACCTATCTTTTGCTCTGATTTACCATTTTCTCTGATTGTACCATTCGCTGATTGTCCAGCCCTTCTTTGTTGTAAACCGCCTTGAACTACTATTGGCTTTGGCGGTATATAAGAAATAAATTATTATTATTATTACTAGGGACTGCCAGATTTTCAGGAATGAAAATCGACCTGTGGCCCCACCCCCAGGCCTGCCCCGTTCAACCTGAGTCACACCCTGTTCCGCTCAAGTCGTACCCCGTTCCATCCCCAGCCACATCCCCTCAAACTGGTCGCTTGTTGGAAGGGCATCTGCGCCTGTGCTGGTGTGACACGTGACATCACCGCTTTGCATCCGCGCATAAGCAGATGCTGTCCCGATGTCGCTGCTAGCTGGAAGCTTTTCAAAACCTGGACAAAGTCCTCGAAAAGGAGGACATGTCCGAGGAAAACCGGACATCTGGTAACCTTAGTTTAGCCAGCCCACAGGCCCACCCAGTTTGGCAGGGCTGGCTTACACCCGAGAGTCCGGTGGCTCTTCCCCACTTACCTCCTTGGCACTGCAATTCAATCTTCTTAGGGCCACCGGCATTTTAGCAAGCTGAGCCTGCTGCTTTCGGCCTGCCCCGGAAGCCTTCTATCTTCAGAGTCCTACTTATGCGGGAACAGAAAGTCATAGTGGAGAGAAGGCTTCCGGGGCAAGTCGAAAACAGCAAGCTCACCTTGCTGAGTGCCGTGGCCCAAAGAAGATTGAACTGCTGTGCAGAGTTAGGTAGGGGAGAGCCATCTGGGGTAGGGAACTGGAGAGAGAGAAACCATGCCATGGTGATCCCACTGGATGGCTCAGAGACAAAAAGCACCTATGTACGTGGGAGTTTGGAAAGAGGGAGAGGGAGAAAGAAAAAAAGAAGCGCCCATGGGAGGGGGTTATTGAAGGAGAGAAAAAGAAGCACCTGTGGGGGACGGCAGTTGGCTGAAAGGAGAGAGAGAGAGAAGAATCCATGGCTGGGGGTGTAGGGATAGATTCTACCAAGGAGTAACTTTTGAGGGACAGAGAGTGAAGATGGAGAGAGAGATGGATGCTGGGATGGGGGTAGATTGAGAAAGATGGTGGATCCAGGGAGAGAGAGAAAGATGAAGAGGAGGCAGGGGAGAGAGATATTGGTCCTGGGTGGGAGTACAGGAGAAAGAAGGAAGAGAAGCCGGATACGCGGGGTGGAATACGAGGGCAGGGTAGAATAACGGCCTTGGAGGCAAGGGAAGGAAGGAGAGAGGGATGGAGCTGGGACTGATAGGGTGATGAGATGCTACTACTCAAAAGCACCCAAATGATTGATTCACTAGGAATTTCCATGTCTTTTTGCCTGCCTTCCCATGTTTAGAACACATTTGTTACCCCACCTCCGATATCTTTGAGTTGGCTGACTAGTAGGGATTTCTCCTGGCTTAATTCTGCGCAAAAAAAAACGAAAATTCTGCACACGATAGTTCAAAATTCTGCTTAGTTTATTTGTAGAGTTTTGCGTGGAATTCCTCAATGCTAAGGCCTGAAATTCCTTCCTGCTTTCCTACTCAGGTTCCAGCCTCTTTCATTCCCGCTGCAGTTCTGTGTCCCTCTAAATCCCACCCCTCTCTCACTCACACTCTGGATCCTCTCCCTGGCCTCCATGGTGTGACACCTCTCTCTCCCTCTCTCCTCTGGCTAAGAATCTCTTTCTCTCTTCAAACCATTTTTTAGATATGTTAAAGGGAAAAAACCTGCAAAGGAGACAGTGGGCCCTCTCGACGACCAAGGAAGAAAAGGATACATCAAAGAGGACAAACAGATTGCAGACAGATTAAATTCCTTCTTTGCTTCTGTCTTTACCAAGGAAGACACCACATCGATACCCAAAACAGTGAAAGTATTCAAGGGGGAAATAGAGGAGAGCCTCACCACAGTGAAGGTGGATCTGGACCAGGTATACTATCAGATTGACAAACTAAAAAGTGACAAATCCCCTGGCCCAGACGGAATTCACCCGAGAGTATTAAAAGAACTAAAGGTGGAAATCGGAGAACTACTGCAAACCCTCGCTAACTTGTCAGTTATAACCGGACAGATACCAGAAGACTGGAAGATAGCGAACGTAATACCAATCTTCAAAAAAGGATCAAGGGGAGAACCGGGAAACTATAGACCAGTGAGTCTCACATCGGTCCCTGGGAAAATGGTTGAGGCTTTGATTAAAGACAACATTGTACAGCACCTGGATAACCATGACCTGCTGAGAGGTAGTCAGCATGGCTTCAGGAAAGGGAAGTCATGCTTGACAAACTTACTTCAGTTTTTCGAGGGAGTGAACAAACAAGTCGATAGCGGAGAACCGGTTGACATAATATACTTGGACTTCCAGAAAGCGTTCGACAAAGTACCTCATGCGAGACTTCTCAAGAAACTACAAAGTCATGGAATAGAAGGGGATATACTGAGATGGATAGGAAAATGGCTAGAAAACAGAAGACAAAGAGTGGGCATAAATGGGAAGTACTCAGACTGGAAGAAAGTAACTAGCGGTGTGCCTCAGGGCTCAGTTCTTGGGCCTATCTTATTCAATATCTTCGTAAATGACCTGGAAGAAGAAACGACCAGTGCTATCATCAAGTTTGCAGATGACACAAAACTATGCCGAGCAATCAGGTCACAAAAAGACAGCGAAGAACTCCAGAGAGATTTGAAGCAACTTGAGAGATGGGCAGAAAATTGGCAGATGAGTTTTAATGTAGAAAAATGCAAAGTGATGCACCTGGGCAGTAAAAACAAGGAGCATGGGTACAAACTGTTAGGTATAACATTGGGGAAGAGCGATCAAGAAAAAGACCTGGGAGTACTGATAGATAGAACCCTGAAGCCATCGGCTCAATGTGCAGCGGCGGCAAAGAAAGCTAACAGGATGTTAGGCATGATAAAGAAAGGAATCACGAGTAGATCAAGGGAGGTCATAATGCCGCTTTATAGAGCAATGGTCAGACCACACCTGGAATACTGTGTCCAACACTGGTCTCCATACCTGAAGAAGGATATAACACTACTGGAGAGGGTGCAGAGGAGAGCGACGAAGCTAGTAAAAGGTATGGAGAACTTGAGCTACAAAGATCGCCTCAGAAAACTGGGACTATTCACCCTTGAGAAGAGAAGACTGAGAGGGGATCTGATAGAGACTTTTAAATTGCTAAAAGGAATTGACATAATGGAGCAAGCTCACTCACCAACAGGGGGAAAGGATGGTGAGCAAGAAACAGCGTTATTCACATTGGCAAATGTAACCCAGTCTCGGACCAGAGGTCATGGCCTGAAGCTGAGAGGGGACACGGCCAAGACAAACGTCAGAAAGTTCTGCTTCACACAGCGAGTGGTGAACGCCTGGAACTCTCTCCTGAAAGAGCTGGTGGAGGAAACCACCGTTCTAGGATTTAAGGGAAAATTGGACGCACATCTTCTTGCAGAAGACATTGAGGGATACGAGTGACATTGTATTCGCCAGGGTGTGCCTGGCTGGGCTTCCGCGTGTGCGGAACGCCGGACTAGATGGACCCCGGGTCTGATCCGGTGCAGGCATTTCTTATGTTCTTATGTTCTTCCCCCTTTCTGATTTGGATCACTGTCTTCCTCTCTCTACCACCCCACCCCCCATCCCTACTTGCAGTCTAGCATCCATGTCCCCTCACCCTGCTTAACCCAATCACTTATCTTGCTTACACCCTGAGTCCCTTCCCTGCTCCCTATGGTCTGGCATCTCTCTCTCTCCATGGCAAAGCATCTCTTCCTCCCTTTCCACCCCCTTCTCTGGTCTGGGTCACTCTATCATCCCCTCACCCCCACTTGTGGGTCCAGCATCCATGTCCCCAGACCCCCACCAAACCACCTTTCTCACTCACACCCTGAATCCCTTTCCCACGCCGCATGGCCTGGCATCTCTCTCCCTCCCCTCAGCCAAGCCTCTCTTCCTCCCTTCCCACCCTCCTTTCTGTACTGGGTCACTTTCTCTCACCCCTTATCTCCCAGCATCCATGTCCCCTCCTCTCCCCTACTTGTGGTCCAGCATCCATGTCCCTTCCGTGGTTCTGCCCTCTCACTCTCTGCCCACTCAACCCCAATATGTGGATCCAAAATCTTCCACACTCTTACTGTCCTGCTCCTGACCTAACAACTCCTTCTTCACCCCTGTGGGTCTGGCCTCCGATTGACCCCCCTCCCTCTGTGGCTCAGCATCTCTTACCCACACCCTCCCAAAGAAGCAACAGCAGTGGCGACTGGTTGGCAGAGGCAGCACTACGAACAGGCTGATTGTGGCCGGCCCCAGCGGGGCCTTTCCTCTGCATCACTTCCGACACGGCAGAGGAGAGGCCCATGCGGCGCTGGCTGCATGTAACCTATTTGTAATGCTGTCTCTGCTGACCAGCCACCACTGTTGCTGCTTTGGGAGGGAACGATAGAGATGCTGAGTTGAGAATGACACAGGGACAAATTTTTTTCCCGTCCCATCCCCTCGAGTTTTGTCCCTGTCCCTGCTCCATTCCTGTAAGCTCTGCCTTAACCACACAAGACTCAAACACATGATTTTAAAGGGTTTGAGGCTTGTGCAGATGAGAACGGAGCTTAGGCATTGGTGGCATGAGGCATTATGACATCACAATCTGAGCTCTAGAATGTTGCTACATAGGATTTTAAAGTGTTTGAGGCTTGTGCAGATGAAGACGGAGCTTAGGCATCGCTGGAATGAGGCATTATGACATCACAATCTGAGCTCTAGAATGTTGCTACTTAGGATTTGAAAGTGTTTGAGGCTTGTGCAGATGAGGACGGAGCTTGCAGGAATGGAGAAGGGATAGGAAAAGAACTCACCAGGTTGGGAAAATTAGTTCTTGCGGGAATGGGGAAAAATTTGTCCCCATGTCATTTTCTAATGCTCCACACTGAGGTGTCAATTGGAAAGAGGCCAGATCTGCATGGGGGAAGGCTGTCAGGAGCAGGCATAGGGAAGATGACCCGACCACTGAAGAAGGCCTGTACAGAATTCTGCACAGCTTGTGCAGATTGGGAATTCTGTGGAAGTTCTGCACTGTGACGTACAGTATTCCAATTCTGATTAAATTCTTAAAGTGACTGTCACTGTTACTGTAGTAATTTTTTTTTTATTATATTGGATAAAGAGAGTGCAGGCGGGGGGGATTGTGGTCCATTAATAGGCACTCAAGCTGACCATGAGTTATTCACATTGGGGGGGGGAGGTGATGGGAGGGAGATGGGTGGATGGGGGGGTTGTTCAGGGAATGAGTTAGGGGTGGGAGGAGGGGAGGGTTTATTTTAGGGTCCTGGATGTGGGGGAAAATTTTATATATGGATTTGTTTAAATCGGAAATATTTATTAATTTGTTATATAATCCAACATGGCTTTAAAATTATATTCATTAAATGTCAATGGATTCACTCAACCATCCCATTAAAAGGAAAAAAATAATAATTTCTTGAAACAACAGGAGGCAGATGTCTATTTCTTGCAAGAAAAACACCTTTCACATATTGAAGCTGCCAAATTGGTAGGGGGTTTTTGTGCTCCTGCGGTGGCAAAAAAGGCTGACATGGTATCCTGGTCAATAAAAGATGTTTTGCTGTATTTGGTAATGTTCAAGCTGATCCTATGGGCAGATGGCTTCATGTAGATATGACTTCAGGAAATGATGCCCTGACATGTTTTAATATTTATGCTCCTAATTCAAATCAGGCGGAGTTCTTTAAAAAAAAAAAAAAAAAAACTCCAGCAAATAATTCTGTCACTGGCTACATCTAATTTAATTGTAGCCAGAGATTTCAATGCTGTCATGGATCCATTATTGAATAAACAACCTAGTAAGCAGATGAAATCACTAGGTCTAGACAATCTTGTGCAAAGAAGTGGATTGAAGGATATATGGCAGATTCTTAATTTTAATGCTCATTAATTTTCTTTCTGCACACATGTTCATAAATAATTTTCACGTATTGATTACATTTTTTTGACAGATCATGCTGGAATTTGGATAGAGTTTCAGTTTGCTCAAAAAGATTCTATTAGACCTGTTTGGAAATTTAATAATACATTGCTTGCAGATTCAAACTTTCTTTAGGAAATTCAAATAAAAATGATTATTTTCAACCCAATACCTCAGAGTAAATCTCTTTGGAAACTATTTGGGACGCTTGCAAAGCTACCATGAGAGGGCAAATAATTTCATACTCGGCACACATTAGGAAACAACTAAAATTGGAATTTTCTAATCTGGAACAAATTATTCTGACTTTAGAGACACAACTAGCCTTAAAATGGAAACAAACTACTTTGCAGGCCCTGTTGAAAGCTAAATATAAATATAATGAGATTTCCTCACAATTGGGTAGGAAAGATTTGTTTTCTCATCAAGCTCTGTATTATGGAAACTCGAATAAAGCGGGAAGATTATTGGCTAATTATCTCAAAGCTAAGAAAAGAAAAGTAAAGATTGCTGCTATAAGAGATGAGAAAGGTAAAACTCATTCTCAAATTGGGAATATTTTTTAAACAATTTTGTGATTATTACAAAGCTTTGTATTCTTCTGAGATTTATTCAAATAAAGAAATTGAGGGACTAGAATTTTTAAAGTTAATTCAGGGGCCAAAAATTCCCGTGCATATAAAAGGTGGTCTTGAAGCGCCTATATCACTTAAGGAACTCCAGACAGCGTTGAAATCCCTCAGAGTTGGATCTGCTCCGGGTAGTGATGGTTTCATTGTGGAGTTTTCATATTACACTTTTACCTCATCTTCTCATCTTTTACCTCATCTTTTCCGTTACAGATCCTCAAACTTGGAATTCCCTTCCAATTTACTTAAGAGAGGAAAAAAATTTGGAGAAATTTAAGAGCAAACTCAAAAGCTTTCTTTTTAAAGATGCATTTAATGACTACAAGAACTGTCTAGGAGTTTCATTTTATCTTCATATCTTTGGAGATTCTTCCTTCTTTCCCTTCCTATTGTTTTTAACCTTAAATGTCTTTTCTTCTATTAAGCAGATTGTATTTATTTTCCCATTCTTTCCTCATGTTTTTATTATGTGTATAAAATTAGACTTTATTATATTTTGTAAGATTTAGTTTTTTTGTCAGTTATGTTTGTTCCCCCAATTTTGTGATTTTATTGATTTGTTCATCGCTTAGAATTTGGAATAAGCGATTAATCAAATTTTATAATAAACTTGAAATTTAAACTTAAACTTGAAACTTCTTAATTTATATAAATCGAAACTAACTAAAGGTTGTATTTCAGGTACTATGACAGAATCTTTAACTATTGTTTTGCCAAAGCCAAATAAAGATCCCATGTTGGTTTCAAACTACAGGCCTATTTCTTTAATTAATGTGTATGGAAAACTCCTGGCTAAGCTATTGGCTCTAAGATTAGCCAAGGCTCTCCCTTATATAATAATAATAATTTTATTCTTATATACCGCCAAAGCCGTAGTAGTTCAAGGCGGTTTACAACAAAGAAGAGCTGGACAATCAGTGAATATAGGTACAATGTAAAGTCATCAAAATACAGGTGAGCAGGATACAGAGGTAAGGCATAAGAGATCTAGGGAAACAATTTGGTTAGTTTTGAAGAGATAAGGCTCAAGAGGTCTGCACCAAAAGGGTTTCGTTGCTCAAAGACATTCTTCAAATAATACTAGATTGATATTTCATATGCTAAGTTTATTCAAAACAATGAATGATCTGGCTTTCTCTGCCTCTGGATGCAGAGAAGGCCTTTGATCCTGTGGAATGGACTTTCATGTATCAAGCGATGGATTGGTTTGGTATAGGATCTGGATTTATACAAATGATTCAAATCTTGTATAGTTCCCCCTCAGCTAGATTATGGGGTCCTTTTATCAAGGCGCAGTAGGTGGTTAATGCGCGGAATACTGCGCATTCAACCGCCTGCCGCGCTAGTCGCTAACGCCTCCATTGATGAGGCGTTAGTTTTTTGGCTTGCCGCGGGGGTTAGCGCATGATAAAATGTCTGACGCACTAACCCCTGTAGCGCACCTTTGTAAAAGGACCCCTATATATTAATACATTTTCGGAGCATTTCTGTCTGAAGAGGGGAGTTAGACAAGGGTCTCCTTTGCTTTTTTATATTATTTTGGAACCCTTGTTACTGGCCATTCAGCAGGCAAAGGAGATACAGGGGATTCCTTATGCCGGTCGGGAATATAAGGTCTCTGCTTATGTAGATGATATTTTGCTTCATTTGAAGAATCCTGAATCTACCATTCCGCATTTACTGGAATTGATTGATAAATTTGGCAAATTTTCTGGATATAAAATTAATTGGAGCAAAATGTGCACTGTGTAAAAGGATTATTTGATCCATTTCCATTCCTTTGGAAGGATGAGGGTATAAAATACCTAGGTATCATGATTCAAAAAAACTTTGGAAGACGCAATGACAGTAAATGAAAAATTTTTATTGCTGAAAGTCAAGGAAATGTGTGAGCATTGGAACCCATTACATCTCTCTTGGTTGGGGAGAGTTCAAACTGTCAAGATGATGATTTTGCCTGTAATTTGCTACCAAATGAGTATGTTGCCAGTTTATTTTCAGGGGTCCTTCTATAAGAAATTGAATGGAATTCTCACTAAATTTATTTGGCCAGGTAAAACGGCTAGAATAGCTTTAGTATCTTTGCAAAAACCAATTGCAGTGGGTGGGGTAAATTTCCCAAATTTTTACAGATACCATCAAGCTTTCATACTGCGTCAGGGTATGTATTGGGTTCTTCCTGAAGTCTTGGAGCATCTTCTGGACTGGCTTTACTTAGAATTGCAACTTATGTCCCTATTACGGTTATGCCATGTATTGAGTATCAAGTTACCCAGAATTTATAAGGACAATAGCATTCTTTTGGCCACCTGGTAAACCTTAAAATTTATTGATAATTTAACATCTATATCAGTACAACAATCCATGTGTCAATCCTTATGGTTGAACTCCAAGATTCAAATTGGCGAGTCTCAGATCCTCTGGAAGCAATGGCTGTAGCAGGTATATGTACTTTAGATGATGACTTATCAAATGGGACGCCATTCTGAAACAGGGCGAGATCAGCACACTGATTTCCTAGTCCCTGTGAAAGAATGCTGAATCATTCCCTCTCTCCCCCTTACCTATCACAAATTAACCCTTATCTTAATTTAACTAGTCCTTATTTGGAAAGGACATCAGCTGACAGGCCTTGGATACGTGCAGAGACTCAGGTTCTGCCTATGTGTTAATCAGGCATTGCCTACGTGCAGAGTTGAGGGTGACACGATGTAAATGCATGTGACTTTGTATCCACCAATCATTAGACATGTAATCAAGGGAGTTACTATGATGTCATTAGCATGGAAGCATGGAGCTAGCCACTGGCAATGCCTCCTTCCCGACTCATATCCTGTGTGTGTGTTCGCTGTGTTCCATTCCTACAATTCGGTATTGCAAAGTCTCAAGCATATAAGTGGTTGCAGTTGAAGCAGACCATTCAGAAATTAAATATTCTTAAATATTATAAGGGCAAGAACAAAAATCCATTGTAAACAACAGCGTATCAACGTAGAGATGTTAAAGTCTCTGATACACAGTTTTCGACTGTTCTGTAAACATTATTTGATTATAATGTTCACATTTTTTTAAACAATAAAAAAGGATGCAGACAAAGCAAATGGGATATAACTGCTATTTAGTAAGATAGATTACCACATTATGTTTTGCTTTGGAAGTCCATTAACCTAGAGCAGGGGTAGGCAATTCCGGTCCTCGAGAGCCGGAGCCAGGTCAGGTTATCAAGATATCCACAATAAATATGCAGGAGATAGATTTGCATCTCAAGGAGGCAGTGCATGCAAATCCATCTCATACATATCCATGGTGGATATCCTGAAAACCTGAGCTGGCTCCGGCTCTCGAGGACCGGAATTGCCCCAGGTACATTAGATAGAATGTGAGCCCACCGGGACAGGCAGGGAAAAATGTTTGAGTACCTGAATAAATTAATGTAAAACTGTTCTGAGCTCTCCTGGGAGAACAGTATAGAAAAATGAACAAATAAAAAAATAAAATAGTTACCATAGTTTGGAAAAAAAAGAGAGGACACATGACCCAGCCCACGGCCCCACCCCTGCCTCCCACCCCTCCACTTTCTTAGTCCTCCTTCCCATCCTCTGTATCCTTTTAGTCTCATCACCCTATCATTCCCAGTTCCATCCCATCTTCCCTTTCCTCCATGGCCTTTCTTCTATCCCTGTCCCCATATTCCATCCCTCCATCCAGCTTCTCTTTCTTCTATCCCCTGGACTAATATTTTTCTCTTTTCTCCCCTGCCCCCTTTCATCGGTACTTCATCTCTCTCACCCTCTCTTACTCAATCTCCTCATATCCCAGCATCTGCCTCGCTCTCCTTCACCCTCTATTCACGAAAAGCTCCCCCATGGTAGCATCTCTCTCCCCCCTCCCCCCAGCTATTGGTGCTTCTCTCTCTCTTTTCAGCCCACTACCCTCCCCATAAAGGTGCTTCTCTCTCCTTCATTCCCCCCCCCCCCAGGTGCTTAGTTTGTTCTCTCTTGCTCTTTTCAGACCCTCCCATGGATGCGTTCTGTCTTGGACCCTCCCCCCTCCCCCAGTGGAATCCCTGTGGCACAGATTCTTTCTCTCTGACCACCATTCCAGAGTTGGGTATGGGTGGCTCTCTCCCACCTACCTCTGCATTACAGTTCAATCTTCTTCAGGCTGCTGGCAGCTGTGTGAGATGAGCCTGCTGCCTTCAGGCTGCCCTGGAAGCCTTCTCTCTGCTATAAGTTCCCGTTACCTTCTGGGTTGAGTGCACCTGTATAACATGCTCCTAGTTCCCTGTTGGCTTTATGTTTTTCAGGTCCTTCCCCTTTATTTGACTTCTCGTGACGAACGCAGACTGGAGCGCCTGGTCCAGAAATTTATTTGGGCTGGGAAGAGACCTCGTTTGTCTTATAAGTGTGCGGCGACTCCCTGGTATAGAGGTGGTTTGGGCTTATTGAATCTCCGATATTTGACAGTTGGTTGTGGCATGCGGCATATTAATGATCTCTTTAGGGGTACCTCAGCGTTCACTAACACATCTCTGGAACTTTCCTGTTTTCATTCCACTCACTTTAGTGCCTATCTTCATTCTATCCCTTCTCTTGAACCTGAGTCTCTTTCTGTGAAAATACTGCATCGACCCTTGTGGAAGGTTTGGCGTTGGGTCTGTAAATTTCACACTCTTTCTCCCTCTGTCTCTCCCTTTCTGCCTATTCGCTTTAATGGCTCTTTCTTGCCTGGGATTGATGGGCCAAGTTTTGCTCGGTGGGGAACAAAGGGTATTCATTATATATTTCAACTGGTTGATGATGATGGCATCCCTAAACCCTTTGCTCAATTGGAAGCAGAATTTGCTCTCCCACCTACGGACTATTTTGCTTACATGCAAATCCATCATTACATTTCTTCCTTACCTTCTAGCTCCTTGCAAGCCTCCTGTCAAGAGTCGTTGTCCACGGCTTTTACCATTGGTTCCCAACAACTGGTCCCCCTCAAGTTCCATCATCGCCACTTGAAAGATGAGTGCCCTTTGTTTGACCATGCTCGGCTGCGAGATGCTTGGTCTTGTGATCTTGCTGTTGATTTGCCCTCTGACATACTCCTTCAGGCTGTCCGTCGCCTGCCTGCTTTTCGCAAATATACTACCTTTTGGGAACAACATTTTAAATTGATTTTTCGTTTATATATCTCTCCTAAAAGGGCTTATTTGTCCCACTTCCGTCTAAATGCAGCCTGCCTTCATTGCCAGGCTCTGGAAGCAAGCTTGGGACACATGTTTTGAACTTGTCCTAAGGTACAGCTTTTTTGGACTGCTATCTTTGCTTTTGTGGAGAATCTTTGGCATGTCACCATTCGCAGCTCACCTTTGCTTTTGTTTGGGACTGTTCCTCACTACTTTCCACGTTCTAAAGGAGTTGCAGCTTTCTTTAAGTGGTCTATCCAGATTGCTCTGAAATGCATCTTGCTGAAATGGCTTGAGGCCAAAGCTCCGGACTATTCCCTTTGGAGATGCCGAATGATTTCTCTTCTGATGTGGGAGAGGAGGGATGTGACTGATTTGTCTTCTCGCCAGGGCCGCCTTTTCCAGACCACTTGGGAACCTTTTTGGACTACTTTGACCCCTCTGGCTCGTAGCCGGATACTTAATTGATGATTCTTGTTTGTACCTATCCTATTGTTTTGCTTGATGTTTACTTTTCTTTTCTAATTCTTTGCTGCTGTGTATTTGGAAGGACCCAGGGGTGGGAATCAGTGTTCCCTCTAAGCGGGCGGGTGTTGTGAGCAAACTTTTTTCACTGTGAGCTAAAAATATCGGGCGCCAGCAAGTTATGAGCCAAATAAATATGTTGCTTTCTACCACAGAACTTCCTTACGTTTGTATGGAATCTATCTCCTTTCAACTTTAGAGAGTGCCCTCTCGTTCTCCCTGCCTTAGCTACTAAGTCTATTCCCTTCAGTACCTTGAATGTTTCTATCATGTCCCCTCTCAATCTCCTCTGCTCAAGGGAGAAGAGGCCCAGTTTCTCTAATCTTTCGCTGTACGGCAACTCCTCCAGCCCCTTAACCATTTTAGTTGCTCTTCTCTGGATCCTTTCGAGTAGTACCGTGTCCTTCTTAAAGTACCAGTGCTGGACGCAGTACTCCAGGTGAGGGCGTACCATGGCCCGGTACAGCAGCTCTGTCTCTTCAGTCCAGCATCTGCCCCTTCCATTCACTGTCTGTCTTTCCCTGCCATCTCTCCTCCTGCCCCCCCCCCCCCCCCCAATTTGGTCTAGCATCCATCATCTTCCTTCTGTTCCCCTCATGGTCTGGCATCTCTATCCTTCCCTCCCCCCTGTGGTTTTTAGCATATCTCTCTTCTCATTTCCTCCACTCAGATCTGATCATTCTCTGCTCTCTCTTCCCTTTTCTTCTCTGGTCTTCCTTCTCTATTTTCTGCCTCCATCTAAATTAAATTCTTTCTTACTATTTAGTCCCGTTTCCCTCTTTTCACTGTGTCTACACACAGCTTGTCACCCCTTTCCCTCACCCCTCCATTATCTTACTATTTTCTTCCCCCTTTATTTATCTCCTCCTTCCATCCAGTATGTGTTCTTTCCCCACTTCCATTCAGCATCTGCTCTCCCTTCTCAACTGACATCCATCTGCCTTCTGCTCTCTCTCCCTTCTTCTCACTTCCATCATCTGTCCCCTTCTCTCTCTCTCTCATCTCCTCCATTCCATCATCTGCCCCTTCTCTCTCTCTCTCCCCCCCCCCCCAACTTCCATCATCTGCCCCCCTTCCCCTCACCTTTGTGGGTCACTTTCTTTCCCCTGAGGGTGGCTCATGTCACAGGGGAAGCTTTGGCCGAGCAGAACCGCTTGATTGACAGTGGAACTTACTTGATTGATGTCGATGCTGGGGCCCGTTGCCGTTTGAAGGAAAAAAAAAAAGGTGGAAAAAAGGAACCTGTAAAGGCGAGAGGAAGGGAAACCTCCAGGACAGCTGCTTTTTGCCCTCCTTCAGCGGCCCAAGAGTTCAGACCAGCAGCGGCAGCTCTGTATGCTTTTAACTTCGGCACAGAGCTGCCCCTAATCAATAGTTTAGCGCGGTTTCATGAGGCAGCCTCGGGGCCTTTGATAGCCGGCCCGCTTCGATGATGCGATGTGGGCCGGCCTAGCAAAGGCCCCGAGGCTGCCTTATGAAACCGCGCTAAACTATTGATTAGGGGCAGCTCTGTGCCGAAGTTAAAAGCATACACAGCTGCCGCTGCTGGTCTGGAGGTGCGGAGACAAGGCAGGAGGCAAACGCGGTGGAAGGCAGGAGTCCCGGCGAAGGCAGGAGTCCCGGCACAGCGACTGCAACAGGAAGTTGCAAGTCAGCTGACGCCGGCCTTTCGTTGCGGCGGGGACCGAATCCTTCGTGGACCGGCAAGATTTTGTTTGCGGACCGGCGGTTGAAGAACTGTGCTCTACACTGTGTGCGCTGCGACGAGAAACTTGTGCGCTGCGAGGTAATATTTTGTGCGCGTGCGCACGTCAACGCAGCTTAGCGGGAACACTGGTGGGAATGGGGGTGGGAGGGGGGGTGTTTTCGTTGGGATGGGGGGGTTCTTTTGGGGACATTTCATACTCTGTTGAGCTGGTTTTGTACTTTGTTTTGTTGACCTGTTGCTTTCTTGATTGCTCAATAAAAATATATTTGACCAAAAGTTCCCTTTACTGTGTAAGTAGGATGCTGCAGATAGAAAGCTTCCAGAGCAGGCCGAAGGCAACAGGCTCACCTTGTTGAGATGCCTATGGTCCTAAGAAGATTGAATTGTAGTGTTGAGGAGATAAGTGGGGGATAGTTACCATCTGACTCCAGAAAGATTATTCTTTGTTACCCTCCAGATGTTCTTTCCCTAAATGTTTCTTTAAAGATTGTAGTTCATCCCCCACTCCTTTTGTATTGGTAATTATTTCTATGTAAATACTGTATGTTTATTTGTATATAATTGTTTTATTTTGTCTCTTATTTTTAAATTGTCAAACGCATTGAAATATTTTACATTGCGTGTACAACAAATTTTTTAATAAACTTGAAATGGATTGAGACATCCAGGTTTTACTTCTATTGAAAGCAAAGGAAGTAAAACCCAGATGTATAACTCCGTCCTTCTTTTTCTGGAGCCAGATGATAACCCTAGTGGGGGGGGGAGAGAGCTACTGGACTGCAGGGTGTAAACCAGCCCTGCCAAACTGGGTGGGCCTGCTAAACGCAGACAGTCTCCTGCACTTAAAAAAAACCCCCACCCCAACAAAAAACATCAGGACTTCTGAACAGTCCTCTAAAAAGAGGACATGTCTGGCTTTTCTGGGCTTATGGTAACCCTACATCAGGGGTCTCAAAGTCCCTCCTTGAGGGCCGCAATCCAGTCAGGGTTTCAGGATTTCCCCAATGAATATGCATTGAAAGCAGTGCATGCAAATAGATCTCATGCATATTCATTGGGGGAAATCCTGGATTGCGGCCCTACATTATCCATAAGAACATTGTACTAGGACAGACTGAAGGTTCAACAAGGCCAGTGGCCTAATCCAAGTCACAAGGAACCCGGTAAGATGTTTATCCTAGAAATAAACTGGGATTTTCTCCCACCTCCCAAGGGCTTTTCTTGTAGAATCATTTTTTTTTTAATCCTGCTAAGCTAACTTCTTTTTACCACATTCTCTGGTAACAAATTCCACAGTTAAAATTACATGAAGAAATATTTTTTTCCGGTTTGTTTCAAATGTACGACTTAATATAGGTTCACTGTGTGGCCCCTCCCCCTAGTCATTTCGAGGGGGGGGGTGGGGGTGGGCTGTATCGCGCTTGGCAGCCGCCTATAAGCTCCTCGGCTTCTCGCGTGCGCAACGGCTGCCTCAGGCTTCGCGCCGCGCGCGAGACGGGTGCTCTCGTCGTCTCGCGAGACTAGGCTGCAGGATGACGTCACGCGAAGCCAGTCGCCCGCTCCCGGCCCGCGTGGGGGGCTGAGCGGAGGGGGGGAGGGGGCGCGTTCAGGCTGGAGCGCTGGAGAGCCGTGGGCGGGAGGGAGTCGGGGGGAGGAGCGCTGCCTGAGGCCCGGGGCAGCTCCCCGCTCGCTCCTCGCCAGCCCCGGCCCTGCCCTTGCCCGAGAGCCTCCGAGCTGGTCGGCAGGAAGGGCGCCGAGCCCCCCGAGAAGGTACAGCGGCACCGCTTCAGGGCCAGGGATGAGCCCCTCCCCCGCCAATAGAGGCAAAGGGACAAGGCTGAGCCCCTCCCCCCAAAGACAAAGGACCAGGGACAGGGCTGAGCCCCCCTCCCCCGAGAAGGTACAGAGACAGGGCTGAGCCCCTCTCCCAATAAAGGCAAAGGACCAGGGACAGGGCTGAGCCCCCCTCCCCCGAGAAGGTACAGGGACAGGGCTGAGCCCCTCTCCCAATAAAGGCAAAGGACCAGGGACAGGGCTGAGCCCCCCTCCCCCGAGAAGGTACAGGGACAGGGCTGAGCCCCTCTCCCAATAAAGGCAAAGGACCAGGGACAGGGCTGAGCCCCCCTCCCCCGAGAAGGTACAGGAACAGAGCTGAGCCCCTCCCTCCAATAAAGGCAAAGGGACCAGGGACAGGGCTGAGCCCCTCCCCCAATAAAGGCAAAGGGACCAGGGACAGGGCTGAGCCCCTCCCCCAATAAAGGCAAAGGGACCAGGGACAGGGCTGAGCCCCTCCCCCAATAAAGGCAAAGGACCAGGGACAGGGCTGAGCCCCCCTCCCCCGAGAAGGTACAGAAACAGGGCTGAGCCCCTCCCCCCATAAAAGCAAAAGACCAGGGACAGGGGTGAGCCCCCCTCCACCAATAAAGGCAAAGAACCAGGGACAGGGCTTAGCCCCTCTCCACTGTAAAAAGGCAAAGGATCAGGGATAGTGCTGAGTCCCCCCCTCTCATAGAAGGTACAGGACTAGAGACAGGGTTTAGCCCCTCCCCCCCAAAAGGCAAAGGACCATGGACAGGGCTGACTCCCCCCCCCCCCCCCAACGAGAAGGTACAGCACCACCATAGTGACAGGACTGACCCCCCCTAAGCAGGCACAGCACTGCTGTAGTTTGAGGGCTGAGCTACTCCCAAAAGGTACAGTACCAGGGACAGGCTGAGACCCACCCTACCTTTGAGAGGGTAAAGCCATGACAGGTTGAGCCTACCCCAAAGAAGATACAGCCCTGAAGTTACCCTAGACAGAGACAGGGCTGAGCCCCCTCCCCTTCCAAAAATCCAGTACAAGGACAGGGCCGAACCACCTCGGAAGGTACAGCACCAGAGACACGGCCGAGCCACTCCCCCTGACAGGTTGATTCCCCCCCAAGAAGGCACAGCACCACTACAGTGACAGGGCTGAACCCCCTGAGAAGGCACAGTATCACTATAGTGACAGGGCCGAGCCACCCCGGAAGGTACAGCACCAGGTATAGTGACAGGGCTGAGCTACCTGAGAAGGTGCAACATGGGGGTTCAGTGACAGTACCAGGGACAGGGCTGAACCACACTAGAAGGTACAATGACACTATTTTTGACATTTTGTCATAGCGCATACTTACTCCATTTGTAAAAAAAAATTTTATTCTCTCCATCAAGTGTTTCGTAATGGCCGGCGCAATCGCATCCAAAATGTCGTTTAGTTCCTTGAAAAGAAAGCAGCCTAAAACCTTCACCGTACGGATAATAACCATGGAATCGGAGATGGAGTTCAACTGTGAGGTATGGGGTCTAGATGCCTTCTAGCATCCTTATTTCTGCTCCGGCTCAAATTGCTTCTAGGAAGAAAGCTTCCATGTTCCTCAGCTTTAGCATGTTGCCCCGAAAATAAAACTCTCACATTCATTTTAGGTCCAAAAAAACACACTAGGGCTTATTTTCGAGGATGTCTTATTTTTTTTAATGTACAACAATCATCTCTCCCTCCTTCTGCCGTGTCGCTGAGGCCAGAAGGTAAGACACCCGCCAGAGGCATGGAGGGAGGGAGACAGCAAAGGTAGGGGGGGAATGATTTTATTTTCAATTTAGCAATTGAATTGTGTCAATTTTGAGAATTTTCATCTGCTGTCTATATTTTGCACTGTTCGGGAAGCAATGTGTGTGTTTCTTTTCCTCTGGGGCTGTCCTGCATGCAGAGTCTTGAATCTTAGGGTTTGGTTGTATATATTATTCTAATCTAATCCTTAGGTTTGTATACCGCATCATCTCCACGTTCGTAGAGCTCGACGCGGTTTACAGTAGGAGAAATAGGAAGGAACTACAACAGAGGGTAGAGGTAGAAGTGGGAAGAAAATTTACAGGACTTGGGATGCCAAGATATAAGAGTTTCCTTGATTCCTAAGTTGGAGGGAGACTTACATTTTTTGAGAAAAGCCAGGTTTTCAGATGTTTGCGGAAAACTTGGAGAGAGCTCAAGTTCCGAAGAGGGGAGGTAAGGTTGTTCCAGAGCTCAGTGATTTTGAAGTGGAGGGAGGTCCCTAGCTTTCCTGTGTGGGAAATGCCTTTTAGCGAGGGGAAGGATAGTTTTAATTTTTATTAATATGTTAGTACTTTTAGGGCTCCTTTTAGGTGCGCTAGGGCTTTAATGCCCACTAGACCTTAACGCCAGCATTGAGCTGGCGTTAGTTCTAGAAATGTAACATAGAAACATAGAAATAGACGGCAGATAAGGGCCACGGCCCATCTAGTCTGCCCACCCTAATGACCCTCCCCTACTTTTTCTGTGAAGAGATCCCACGTGACGATCCCATTTTGTTGAAAAAGTATTTCCTGGTGTCACCGTGCAGTCTCCTGCCCCTGATTTTCCACGGATGCCCTCTTGTTGCCGTTGGACCTTTGAGAAAGAAGATATCTTCTTCCACCTCGATACGGCCCGTGAGATATTTGAACGTCTCGATCATGTCTCCCCTCTCTCTCCTTTCTTCGAGTGAGTATAGCCGCAGTTTATCCAGCCGTTCCTCGTAGCGCGCAGTGTTTTCCTGTGTGCGCTAAAAATGCTAGCGCACCTTAGAAAAAGGAGCCCTCAGGCTCCTTTTATCAAGGCGCGCTGCGGGGGTTAGCGCGTCAGACATTTCATCACGCGCTAACCCCCACGGCAGCCTAAAATCCCAACGCCTCGTCAATGGAGGCGTTAGGTACTAGCGCGGCAGGCGGTTTAACGCGCGGTATTCCGTGCATTAAACCGCTACCACGCCTTTGTAAAAGGAGCCCTTAGTTTTTGGTCCCGTATTTGCATAGGGGTTATCTGTGTCCTGGTAGGAATGAATGTTGAGAAGTAGAGAATGACACGGTGACAAAATTCATCACCGTTCCTGTCCCCGCGGATAACCGCGGGAAACCATCTTCATGTCATTCTTTAAGGAAAGAGGGAAGAATCAGAGTATGAATGGCCACAACCACTGACCTGCCAGCTTTGCTTTGAAAAATGCTGATGTAGAAGGACTGAGGTTGAAACAGACACTACAGAATGACAGTCTCTGGTATCCAGAGCAGATATTGTGATGTCATAATGCCTCATTCCACCAGTGCCTAAGAGCCAATCACATCAGTGATGTCACAATGGCTTCATTATCCTTGGCTCCCATAAGAATCAGAGTATGAATGGCCACAACCACTGACCCGCAAGCTTTGCTTTGAAGAATGCTGGTGTAGAAGGACCGAGGTCGAAATAGACACTAGAAAAATGACATGGGATTATTTCCCGCAGTTATCCGCGGGGACGGGAACGGTGATGAATTTTGTCACCGTGTCATTCTCTATTGAGAAGCATACAGTCTGCTTTGTGTAGTTTAATTTTGTGGTTAACCATTACCTGTTGTTTATAAGATTATATCAGTGTTCTTCAACCGCCGGTCCACAAAATAGTTCTTTTATTTCCACCGGCCCATAGATATAAAAAGGTTGAAGGACACTGCTCTAGAGAACCCTTAGGGTTGGATTCTGTAAATGGCACTTAAATTGGCCAGCGCCTAGAAAAATGGTGCCAACTGCGTGTCAATCACGCTTAAGCACCATTTACATAAGCACGCCTAATAAAAACTTAGGTGCTGGGTTTTACTGGCCTGTTTTGCAGGCGCCTAAGTTCTGGAGAATCGTACCTAGCGGCACATATGTCTTGACTCCACCCCCAAAGCACGTCCACTTAAGCGCTGCTATGCGACATGCGATAGGCGCCTATTGGCCAATGACATTTTTTTCAATTAAGGGCTTGTTAGGTGCCTTTTTTATAGACTCATCCTTTAAAGTGTGGTGAACGGAGGAGGGGATAATAATAATTTATTTTTCTATACCACCTAACCAGCAGTTCATAGCGGTTTACACAATAGGTACTCAGCATACAATATAATAAAATTCAAAGTAACTAATACAAGCATTAAAACTAATGAATAAAAAAAACAATATAAACTAAAATAAGTCTAGATAAAAAGATTAAAAGTACATTATAACTACATGATAATATGAAAATCAGTAATGTATATTATATCGTTTAATTAATGTATAAGAGTATTTAATTGTATTTGATGTATTGGGGATGGAACTTTTGTAAAGGGAGGGAGGGGTTGGGAGGGTTTTCTAACTTGATATCAATTGTTTAGATACTAGGAATAGTTCATAATATTAAAAATATTATAGCATATAGATATTGGCTGAAAAGTTATATTTTTAATGATATATGAAAGTTAATCAAATGTATATTTATAAGTTCGAATGATTTTTCTGATACACTTGTAATATGTAAAAATGAATAAAGAATTTAAAACAAAATAAATAAGTGGGTTTTAAGATCTTTTCGAAACTGATAGTAAGTAAGAAATGGAGAAACAAGAAGATGCAAACATGAATTCATTAACCCTGCTTGGAATGCTAAGGTCCTATCCCAAAATTTTTGGTAACGACATGCATTTGCTGAAGGGAAATAAAACCAACCAGATCTACGAATATTTTTCTTAGAAATAAAAAAACTAAAATGAAAAACAAGGTAAACCGGCACTAAGCCAAATAAAACTTTAAAACAAATGCATCCAAATTGAAATAACACTCTAGCTTCAAACGGTAGCCAAGGAAGCTTTTGATAATATACACTGATATGATCGTGTTTTTTCAGATTAAAAATCAAACGAATAGCTGTATTTTGTTTGATTTTTAGTCGGCTAGTAGTTATTTTATACGATTGCACAGGTGATCAAAAGCTCTCAATATGTGACTGTCTTTGGAGAAAACATGACTGAAGCTACCAGAAACTAAACTTGAGGTTTTAATTAATTCTATTAAAGCTAACAATTTGAGTTCATTTTTATTATGCAGGTAGTAAGAGAATCGTGGATTAGATAAACTGAGCACAGAACTTGGTATCCCAAATTTTGATTTTTTTTTTGTAAATTTTTATTCTATAACTCTTGTAATCCACCTTGAACCGCAAGGTAATGGTGGAATAGAAATCTCTAATATAATGTAATGTAATTAGTTTTTAATTATTAACAGTGCAATACAGTGAATTTAAACATAAACGAATCAAACAAAAGCACTTTAAATATACAGTACTCCCCCGATATTCGCGGGGGTTCCGACTAAGAGCTGGGACAGGACCCAACTCCTCACCTCAGGTGAGGGAGGAATCGCTCTTGTCACACGGTTTGGCTGACCATACCACTTGACAACCAGGATTTAAGATGGACCCAGGGAGAGGGCAGGGTGGGTCAGGTTTGAGAGGGGCGGGTGGATGTACAGCTGGGTGGCACTTGAATATAAACCTTCGGCTTATATTTGAGTTAACATTTTCCCCCTATAAAGAGGGGAAATGTTTTTACCATGCCATATTGATTCTTGTATCCCACAAAAGTCAGCTAGGAATATCGGTTTATATTCAGATTGGTTTATATTTGAGTATACATCTGTCTTGGTAATGTCTTGTCTGTTTTTGGTTTGAGCTCTTACTGTTTGATTTATGCAGGTGAAGTGGAAGGGGAAGGATCTCTTTGATTTGGTATGTCGGACATTGGGGCTCCGTGAAACCTGGTTCTTTGGACTCCAGTATACCATCAAGGACACAGTGGCCTGGCTCAAAATGGACAAGAAGGTTAGGATCGGTGGCCTAATGTTTAAGGGAAAGGATTACTTTGGGGGTCTGTGATGATAGAATTAACTAGCCGCAGGGTCTGTCTGGCAGGCTACAAATACATAAACATTTCCTAACTAAACAAAGGCATTTGTCTAGCTCAGGGGTGGGCAACTCCGGTCCTCCAGGGCCGGAATCCAGTCGGGTTTTCAGGATTTCCTCAATGAATATGCATGAGATCTATTTGCATGCACTGCTTTCCATACATATTCATTGGGGAAATGCCTGGAAAAACCCGACTGGATTCCGGCCCTCGAGGACTGGAGTTGCCCACCCCTGGTCTAGCTGGTAGTCTGTAGGAAATCTAGGAGGCCAGATGTTCATGGAGCAGTTGCACAAGTATTGATAGCTATTTAGAGTATCACAGAGCTCTGTGCTTTGACAGAGAAAGGAGGCTCTGGAACTCTCCAGAGGATCTGATAACGGTTGTTAGCTGGATTTAAAAGAGGTTTAAGACAAGTACATTTATTTATTTATTTTATTTTTACAATAATTAAAAAACCACTTAAAATCAAAGTGATATACAAAAAAATAACATATGTATTATAAAGACAAACCAAATGTACATCAAACAGAATTAACATTTACATATCAAGAGCAGATAAGCGTAGCTGGGTTTTAAGAAAGTTTTGTTCAAGTTCTTAGAGGAAAAGTCCATAGTCTGTTATTGAGAAAGACATGGGGGAAGCCACTGCGTGCCCTGGATCGGTAGCATGCAATGTTGCTACTTTTTGGGTTTTTGCCAATACTAGTGACCTGGATGGCCACCATGAGAATGGGCTATTAGCCTTGATGGACCATTGGTCTGACCCAGGAAGGCTATTCTTATTTTCTTATCAAGCTGGAGTTCTTACTTCATCTTTCGACGTCACTAAGTTAACCCCAAAGGGACAATGCAATACTAAATTATTAATCCTTAAGGAAGACGTGATGAAAGCCACTTCTTGTCCCTGGGAGTAAGTTCCATGGAATATTGGGATTCTGTCAGATACTTGTGACCTGGATCAAGCCGCAGTTGGAAGCAGGTCCTGGCCTTGATGGACCCTTTTGTCTGACCATGTATGCAATTATGTTCCTATAAGGGATGCCAGATATGTATCAGGCTGAGGTGGGGGTAGGGAGGAATCTGCAGGCTTAGCCATCAAAGGAGAAAGATGGAAAAAAGCTGTACTGGGTAAGGAGAGAGTCTTACCGCACTCGCATTCTGTGGTTGGCACTGGGATATTCTAGGCCAATTAGTCTTTCCTATGATCTTCTTTGGGGTCATGGTTCAAAGATGGTTAGCAGCAAGGCCTTAGCAGACTACGGCAGAGCATGATAAAACAGACCGTACTAACTGGTTAATTTAGGATCCATTATTTTTTTCACTAATGGATCACTTTAGTTCGCCAGATTCTTGGTATGTCTGGGGCAGGTGGGTGGGGGGGGGGAAGATTTAGGAAGCTTTTCCAATCTCTCTCCCTAAAGAAGCTGGAGTCTAATTAGGGGGAGGGTCAGTTCACAGTTAATTTTAACTTGGCTGATTATCCAGCTACAGATAAAAGGATAAATTTACCCGGCTGTTTTACCCATTCAGCGGGGATTTGAAAATGTAATGCCTTTATTACTAAGCTCTACAATATTGACCCTTTGGCGCATGTCATACATTGTATTCAATAAGTGCTGATATACTATATATTTTCCTGTCCCATATGCTGGCACAGACACGTGTAAAATAGCTGTCGTTTACTGCCCCGGTGTTTGGACATATATTGCATTTAAGCAGAGTCTGAAGCATCCTTTGGTGTGAGAAGGTAGGCTAAGTGCAGGATAGAGGAGGTAATGCTGGCGCTTTGTTTATCTGGCAGGTCCTGGATCCATGATGTTCCAAAGGAGGAACCAGTCACTTTCCACTTCCTGGCCAAGTTCTACCAGAGAATGCGGAGGAGGAGCTGGTTCAGGAGATCACCCAACACCTTTTCTTCCTGCAGGTGTGATTTTAATTTATTTAACAATGTGTTACCCACAGCATCCTACAATTCTTAAATACACCACCGTGCAAGAAATACTGAAATGGAATTTACAATCGGCTCAGAACTATCTTAACGAATTTATACACAAGAAATAAAAGGGAATTTTTTTTTTATACATAGTCCACAACAGGGAGAGAAAGTATAAAGAAAAACCCCATCCTAGGGCATAGGGGAATGATTTTATTTTTGAATATTAGTGATTGAATTATGTCAAGTTTGAGAATTTACATCTGCTGTCTGTACTTTATGTAGTTTAATTTTGTGGTTAACCATTATGTGTTGTTAATAAGATTATATTGTGTGTATCTATGAAAAATGAATGGAAAAAATAGTGTTACAATTAGTACTATAAGGGGGCGGGGTCTGGGGTGGAGATTGGATAGAGATGGGCGGGGTCTTGCCCACGACTTAGCCCAGTGTTCTTCAACTGCCGGTCCACAAAATAATTATTTTATTTCTGCCGGTCCATAGGTGTGAAAAGGTTGAAGAACACTGTTGTAGATGACGTTAATTGACCTCTGCCTTTCTCTTGTGCTATTCTCACTTTCTCTAACTTTCTTTTCACACCTTTCTGAGCACTGCTTCTCTCTCCCCTCTGACCTTTTTATTGTCCTGTCCTTTTCTCTCTTTGTCCTTTCTTGCTCTATCCATTTCTCTTTTTATCTTCCTCCCCCTCTCCCTCACATGCATATTCTTCCTTGTTCTTTCCTCTGTCTACTTTCTATCCTTCGCTTGCTCTCTCTCAATTTTTCAGGTGAAGAAGCAGATTTTAGATGAGAAGATTTACTGCCCTCCTGAGGCATCGGTACTGTTGGCATCCTACGCTGTTCAGGCCAAGGTCGGTATGAGGCAACCACCTGAGTTTTGCGCCATCTGTTGCCGTGGCACTCTCACTTGCCCTTTGCCAGCCCCATAGTATCTTCAGGGGCAGATTCTCAAAACTAAAATCTGCCTTTTAATGTGGTCACTAAATCAATTCCAGCCGGCTTAGTATGCATGTATTTTAGCAATGGATGATTAAAGCGGCTTACCGTGGTCTTTTCCAAATTTTCTAGCAGTCTCCAATACTGCCATGCAAATGTAGTACAACGAGGTCATTAATATTAAAATGAGCATTCTGAGTGATTCTCTATAATCGCAGAGTGATTCCCTAACCTCTTTGTGCCACATTTGCAGCCAAAGTTTGCTGACAGGTTTGAGCTGTTGTTTCCTTACTTTCTGATCAGTGCCTGAGCGCTGATTGGCTCAGGCACTGACAGAAAAGTAAGGCTTGACAGCTCAGACCTGTCAGAAAATTTTGCCGCTGTCAAGCAACCCCCGACACACCCCTCCCCAGCACAGAGAGATGCCTACTCCCTCCCTATGCCAAGCAACCCCCCTTGACTCCCACTGTGCCTTTGACAACTCCCCACCCCTCCCCCTTTGTTTACAATGGCTGGCTGGAGGGAAGCCTACTCCCTCTAGCCAGCAGGCCCGCCTTTTCAAAATTGCGGGCCTTCCCCTCCCTGGTGCATCCCAGGATGCACCGGGGAGGGACCTAAGGTTCTAATTGGCCCAGACACTTAGGAGCCTTAAGCAACCAATTATTAAGAAGCCCATTAAATCTTGTTACTGGTAATTCCTGGAATCTTTGCACATCCCAATTCCAGTATGTGCAGTGGAAGTGGAGCCCCTGGGTCAGTACACATCCCAGTCTGACCACTGCTGTACTGAGCAGACTGGAAATGCATTCTCCTATGTGACACCTTGAAAAAGCACTTCATGCAGAAAGTTTGCTGCTGCTTTGATGTGCATGCCTAAAAGAGGCAGGTGTAACCCTGGCTATGTTTTGGCCGTTTGTGGTATGTTCAGAATGCAAGTGCTTGGATGATTTCCTGTGTAGCATCTACTGGAGAATTTTACCAGAGAAGAAACTGCCATTAAAAAACCCAAAGAGGAACAGGGAAAGAACAAAAGTGTTCCGCAGAGAACAGAAACAGCAAAAAGTGAAGATGGCCAGGGGGATTATGATGCCACTGGAGCCACTCTGTGGTTATTAATTTTAGAGTAAATCATTTTTATTGAGCAATCAAAAGCAACCAAATTAACACAAATATCTGTAAGTCAAGAAAGAATACAGCAAAGACGGCAAATAGTAAGCTCAACAATTTTCAAGTTCCACTCCCCACCCCAACTTCTGCCAGAAATACACATAGTATGCTTACCATAATGATTACCTATATAACAAATTAAAGAAGGTCCAATAATCAAACCCACCACAATAGAAATCAAAGTCCCAAAAACCCCCACCCCCCTCCTAAAAAAAACAAAACACGGAGCAGCATGAGAGTAAGCACCACGAGGAAGACAAAAACAATCCCCTTACATCCAACATTCAATACATGGCTTCGAGCATACCCAGTTAAAGAGGCCCAAAAAGGCTCCCAAATTAATTGCAAATGACGACCCTTAACAGAATTTATATCGGAGATGTCCAAGCGTTCTATCTGCAGTTGAGAAATCATCAAAGATCTCCATTGCGATATGGTAGGAGGATAGGCTGTAAACCAATGAATCAAGATAGAACTTTTTCCCAACAATAGAGCACGACTTCATAAAAGAACGAAAACCCTCGGAAACTCGGATGAGTCAATATGGAAGTAGTAAACAACATCTTCGGATGTGGCAAGCAGCGAGTAGTCCACGGTTGGTTTGATATAAGCGGCTAAAGTGGAGAGCGAACCGCAACGATACTTAAAGTCCTAGATTTCAAACGTATGGACTTTAATGCAATGGGAAAGTACCTGAAGAAAGAGCTGTTAGGATGGGAGGACATAAGAGAAATGGAAAGACAGTGGTCTAGAGCTGAAAGGAGCTATAAAAATGGCTACGGACCTTTATGTGAAGAAAAATCAATAAAAACAAGAGAAAAAGGAAGCTGATATGGTTCTCCAACCTAGTGGCTGAGAAAATAAAGGCGAAAGAGTTGGCATTCATGAAATATAAAAAAACCCAAGAAGAGGAGAGCAGAAAGGACACAGGGTGAAACTGAAAGAAGCCAAGAGAGAGATACGTATTGGCGAAGGCACAGGCGGAAGAACAAATGGCTAAAAAATGTAAAAAAGGGAGATAACATTTTTTTAGATATAATTAGTGAAAGGAGGAAGATAAAAAAATGGAATTGCTAGGCTAAAAGATGCTGGGAACAAATAGGTGGAGAGTGATGAGGAGAAAGCAAATGTGCTAAACAAATACTTCTGTTCTGTGTTCACAGAAGAAAATCCTGGAGAAGGACCGAGATTGTCTGGCAAAGTTACACGAGAAAAATGGAGTAGATTCTGCGCCGTTCCCGGGAGGAGGGTGTTTATGAGCAGCTTGAAAAACTGAAGGTGGACAAAGCGATGGGACCAGACGGGATCCATCCCAGGATACTAAGGGAGCTCAGAGAGGTTCTGGCAAGTCCTATTAAAGACTTGTTCAACAAATCTCTGGAGACGGGGAGTGATTCCTGGGGATTGGAGGAGAGCGGATGTGGTCCCTATTCATAAAAGTGGTCACAGGGATGAAGCAGGAAACTACAGGCCGGTGAGCCTCACTTCAGTTGTTGGAAAAATAATGGAAGTGTTGCTGAAAGAAAGGATAATGTACTTCCTTGAATCTAATGGGTTACAGGATCCGAGGCAACATGGCTTTACAAAAGGTAAATCGTGCCAAACGAACCTGATTGAATTTTTTGATTGGGTGACCAGAGAGCTAGATCGAGGACATAGCTAGATGTAATTTACTTGGATTTCAGCAAAGCCTTTGATACAGTTCCTCATAGGAGGCTGTTGAACAAACTTGAAGGGCTGAAGTTAGGACCCAAAGTGGTGAACTGGGTCAGAAACTGGCTGTCGGACAGACGCCAGAGGGTGGGTGGTTAATGGAAGTTGCTCGAAGGAAAGAAAGGTGACTAGTGGAGTCCCTCAGGGTTCGGTGCTGGGGCCAATCCTGTTCAATATGTATGTGAGTGACATTGCTGAAGGGTTAGAAGGAAAAGTGTGCCTTTTTGCAGATGATACCAAGATTTGTAACAGAGTAGACACCGAAGAGGGAGTGGGAAAATATGAAAAAGGATCTGCAAAAGTTAGAGGAATGGTCTAATGCCTGGCAACTAAAATTCAATGCAAAGAAATGCAGAGTAATGCATTTGGGGATTAATAATAGGAAGGAACCGTATATGCTGGGAAGAGAGAAGCTGATATGCACGGACGGGGAGAGGGACCTTGGGGGTGATAGTGTCCGAAGATCTAAAGGCGAAAAAAGTGTGACAAGGCAGTGGCTGCTGCCAGAAGGATGCTGGGCTGTATAAAGAGAGGCGTAGTCAGTAGAAGGGAAGAAGGTGTTGATGCCCCTGTACAGGTCATTGGTGAGGCCCCACTTGGAGTATTGTGTTCAGTTTTGGAGACCGTATCTGGCGAAAGACGTAAGAAGACTTGAGGCGGTCCTAGAGGAGGGCGACGAAAATGAATAGGAGGCTTGCGCCAGAAGACGTATGAGGAGAGACTGGAAGCCCTGAATATGTATACCCTAGAGGAAAGGAGAGACAGGGGAGATATGATTCAGACGTTCAAATACTTGAAGGGTATTAACGTAGAACAAAATCTTTTCCAGAGAAAGGAAAATGGTAAAACCAGAGGACATAATTTGAGGTTGAGGGGTGGTAGATTCAGGGGCAATATTAGGAAATTCTACTTTACGGAGAGGGTAGTGGATGCCTGAAATGCGCTCCCGAGAGAGGTGGTGGAGAGTAAAACTGTGACTGAGTTCAAAGAAGCGTGGGATGAACACAGAAGATTTAGAATCAGAAAATAATATTAAATATTGAATTAGGCCAGTTACTGGGCAGACTTGCATGATCTGTGTCTGTGTATGGCCGTTTGGTGGAGGATGGGCTGGGGAGGGCTTCAATGGCCGGGAGGGTGTAGATGGGCTGGAATAGGTTTTGACGGAGATTTCGGCAGTTGGATTTCAGCTTTGGATTCTTGCCCAGAAATAGCTAAGAAGAAAAAATTAAAAAAATTTAAATTGAATCAGGTTGGGCAGACTGGATGGACCATTCGGGTCTTTATCTGCCGTCATCTACTATGTTACTATGTTACTATGTCGCTATATGCTGATGAAAGTTATTAATTTTAATGTTGACCCAACAGGCCATGTTAGGGCATTGGTCTTTGACCAGAGGGCCGCCACGTGAGTGTACTGCTGGGCACGATGGACCACTGGTCTGACCCAGCAGCGGCAATTCTTATGTTTCAGCAAGTGCCTGTGTTAAAGGGTCCTTATTTTTCAATGTGAGTAAACTTCATTGTGTTCATGAACATTAGCCTCTCATATAATCTGTTTAATCTAACAAAATACTGCTACGCTATTGAAACAGAAAATCTTCACAAGCTGACATCTTTGTGGTCGCTGCACGGACCATGAATGTGTGAGCTTGCGAAGATGTTGGGTTCCTTTTACAAAGCCGCGCTAGCGGTTTTAACGCACGCACCGGATTAGCGCGTGCTATTGTGCGCACAAGCCGAAATCTACCGCCTGCTCAAAAGGAGGCGGTAGCGGCTAGCGCATGCGGCAATTTAGCGCACGCTATTTGGCGCTTTAAGGCACTAGCGCAGCTTTGTAAAAGAAGCCTTTTCTGTTTTGATCATGTTCTGAATGGCGTGGCAGCATTTTGTTGAACAAACTGAGTTTACTTACATTTGGGAAAACAAGGCATGGCCATGTCAGAGTGTGACTCTGTTAAGAACATAAGAATTGCCACTGCTGGGTCAGACCGGTGGTCCATCCTGCCCAGTAGTCCGCTCATGCGGTGGCCCTCAGGTCAAAGACTAGTGCTCTTAAATGAGTCCAGCCTCACCTGCATACTTTTCCAGTTTAGCAGGAACTTGTCCAATTTTCTCTCGAATCCCCTGGAGGGTGTTTTCCCCCTATTTGAATCCCTGGAGGGTGTTTTCCCCTATGACAGACTCCGGAAGAGCGTTCCAGTTTTCCCACCACTCTCTGGGTGAAGATGAACTTCCTTACGTTCATACAGAATCTATCCCCTTTCAACTTTAGAGAGTGCCCGCTTGTTCTCCTACCTTGGAGAGGGTGAACAACCTGTCTTTATCTACTAAGTCTATTCCCTTCATTATCTTGAATGTTTCAATCATGTCCCCTCTCAATCTCCTCTGTTCGAGGGAGAAGAGGCCCAGTTTCTCTAATCTTTCACTGTATGGCAGCTCCTCCAACCCTTTAACCATCTTAGCCGCTCTTCTCTGGACCCTTTCGAGTAGGACCATGTCCTTCTTCATGTACGGCGGCCAGTGCTGGACGCAGTACTCCAGGTGAGGGCGCACCATGGCCCAGTACAGTGTTATGATAACCTTCTCCAATCTGTTCGTGATCCCCTTCTTTATCATTCCTAGCATTCTGTTCGTCTTTTTCGCCGCCACCGCCGCACATTGCACGGACGACTTCATCGACTTGTCGATCAGAACTCCCAAGTCTCTTTCCTGGGAGGTCTCTCCAAGTACCGCCCCGGTCATCCTGTATTCGTGCATGAGATTTTTGTTACCGACATGCATCACTTTACACTTATCCACGTTGAACCTCATCTGCCATGTCGACGCCCATTCCTGATAATGTCACGTTGCAGATCTTCGCAATCCCCTTGTGTCTTCACTACTCTGAATAACTTCGTATCGTCCGCAAATTTAATCACACTCGTCATATCTATGTCCAGATCGTTTATAAAGATGTTGAACAGCACGGGTTCCAAGCATCGAGCCCTGCGGCACGCCCCCCACTGGTGACGCTCTTTCCAGTTCGAGTATTGTCCATTTACCCCCACTCTCTGTTTCCTATGCTTCGGCTTCTCTCCAATTTTTGCTATTAAAAAAAAAAACCCTCGCCAGTTTCAAGTTTATTTGGTTTTGATAGACCACCTATCTAAAAAAAAAATCAGTATGTCATATTTATAAAATGGAGAGGGTGATTGCCATGCACAAGGAAATTATCATAAGTTCAAAAAAGATTTGGGGGCCATTGATTAATTATTCTAATGATCAGACATCTTAAATACTTTAGTATTAGAGAAGATATAGGGGGGTGGGAATGTGAAAGATAATTATTGATAATTGGTTACTATTAATATGGGTGGGTGGGTAGGGATTCTTTTATATTTATATATTTGAAGGAATTTAAGTAAGATTGTCAAGTGATTAGTTAAAGTTTTTTCTGTTTGAGCATTATACATTTGCTGTAATATTTGAAAATGAATAAAGATTAAAAAAAAAATAATAATAAAAATCTATGCGGTTTACAGTAAAACGTTTAAAAATAATTTTACTGTACTTAAAGACTTTTACAGAAAGAAAAGGAGAAGAGGGGGAGAGCATTGCCATATTTCAATCTGTATGCTCTGAATTTACTGCCTCTTTCACAAAGCCACACGGCAATGGCCCCGAGAGCCCTTTAAATCTCTATGGGCTTCGGGGGCCATTAGCGCAAAGCAGTCGCTGGCACGGCTTTGCAAAAGAGTCTGTTAGTGTCATCTTCTGCCTCTAGTGTGATGGATTTGAATCGCTGCTTTTCTATGGTACAACCAAAGCAGTTTATTTGTTATGTCCAGATACTTTCTCTGTCCCTAGTGGGCTGACAATCAAAGAATTGTACCTTGGGCAAAGGAGAGTTAAGGGGCTTGCTCAGGGTCAGAAGATGCTCCCCAGGTTCTTATCCCAGTGCACTAACCAGTGCTATGGGCTTCAAATCTACTACTGGGGTAAAGACAATTTGAATGTGGCAAGTTTTAAAAACCATAGATGGTAATACAGGCAGTCCCCAAGTTACAGACACCCGACTTCAGTACGACTCGTACTTCAGAACGCAGTTGCGGTTTCATTTGATTTCACAGAGCAGTATTTCCAGTGGAAGAGACTCCTACACTTCTCCTGTACAAGATTCAAGAATGATGCTTGGCCACATTAAGAACAGTGTGTGGTTGTGCATGCTGTACCGTAGAGGGAACCCTGGTAGGGTCAACTGGGAGTAGAGGTAAGCCGCAAGAATCTTAAACTCTACAAGTTCCGAGTTGCAAACAAATCCCGCTTAAGAACAGCTTTAAAAACATAACTTGTTCGTAACCCGGGGACTGCCTGTCTACGCCAGAATTCATAATTAACTGTGTCGTCTTTGACGGTTCTAACTAGAGAATGATATGGGATAAATTTCTCCATCCCCACAGGATCTCTGTCCTGTCCCTGCGAGCTCTGTCCTCATCTGCCCAACCCTTGAACACTTTAAAATCATGTGTTTGAGACTTGTGTAGTTAAGGCAGAGCTTGCAGGAATGGGACAGGGACAGAACTCGTGGGGACGGGACAGGGATATTGAGATCCCGCAAAGACGGGAACAAATTTGTCCCCATGTCATAAGAATAGCCTTACTGGGTCAGACCAATGGTCCATCAAGCTCAGTAGTTTGTTCTCACGGAGGCCAATCCAGGTCACTAGTACCTGGCTAAAACCCAAAGAGTGGCAACATTCCATTCAGAATCCTAAAGAATAGCAAGATTCCGGAATCCCAAAGAGTAACATAAGATTCCGGAACCCTAAAGGGTAGCAACATTCCATGCAGTGGCTTCCCCCGTGTCTTTCTCAATAACAGACTATGGACTTTTCCTCCAGGAACTTGTCCAAACCTTTCTTAAAATCAGCTACGCTATCCGCTCTTATCACATCCTCTGGCAACACGTTCCAGAGCTTAACTATTCTCTGAGTGAAACAATATTTCCTCCTATTGGTTTTAAAAGTATTTCCCTGTCACTTCATTGAGTGTCCCCTAGTCTTTGTCATTTTTGACGGAGTGAAAAATCGATCCACTTGTACCTGTTCTAGTCCACTCAGGATTTTGTAGACTTCAATCATATCTCCTCTCAGCCGTCTCTTTTCCAAGCTGAAGAGCCCTAACATTTTTAGTCTTTCCTCATACGAGAGGAGTTCCATCCCCTTTAACCATCTTGGTCGCTCTTCTTTGAACCTTTTCTAGCGCCGCTATATCTTTCTTGGAGATAAGGAGACCAGAAATGAACACAATACTCCAGATGAGGGTCGCACCATGGAGCGATACAGGGGCATTATCTAATCTAATTTTCCATTTGTGAGTCGCCCATTCCTATACAGGCTCATTCTTAGTCTTGTTAACCATCCCTTGTTTAATAATTCCCAGCATCCTATTTGCTTTTTTGGCCGCCACCGCATATTGGGCTGAAGATTTCATCGTATTGTCTACGATAACACCCAGATCCTTTTCTTGGGCGCTCACCCCGAAGGTGGACCCTAGTATCCGGTAACTATGATTTGGGTTATTCTTCCCAATGTGCATCACTTTGCATTGTCCACATTAAATTTCATCTGCCACTTCCAGTTTCCTAAGGTCAATGATGATTGTCATTTCAAGTTTGCTAGCTGGGATATTGACTTCATCAATTAATAGCCAGCTCCATTTCTTATTTACATTTAGGAAATTATTGAAAGCTTATTTGTTTGTAAAATTCTGGAAGATTGATGCTTTGTACTTCACTATAATTACTCAGTCCCTCTTTATTTTGTTAGCTGCATAGAACTGTAAGGTTTGCGTTATCCGAATACATTTTTATGTTATGGGGCAACCATTTGAGTGGATATAAGACTAGTGCTTGCCTGTAGCACTGCACTCATCCAGCTACCCCTCTGCACTCCAAAATGAAAGAGGTAATTTCACTGCAATCATAAATGACCTTTTGAAGGGTTTCTGTAGTCCTTGACATCATGTTTTGTTGTCATGTCATCCTGTGTTTTTACTCTCTCTATTTGCAGTTTGGAGATTACGACCCTTCAGTTCACAAAGCGTGGGTTTTTAGCGAAGAGGAGCTCCTCCCAAAAAGGGTAAGAAAGAAAAGAGCTCTCGGCTGTGTCTGGGGGCTGCAGATACCTCATCTTGCCTTGTTCGTGGATGGGATACTTAGGGGCTCTCGGGGAGATTGGCTACACAGCAGTCCGATTCTCAAAGGAAAATGTACTCCATTATTTTCTGGGCAATATTTCAGAAGTACATGTAACAAGTAGTAATAGCTTGCATACCAGCAAAAAATTCATTATTCAATTTAGATAATAAAAAAGAAAATCTTTTTATTGGGAAAGTTGTAAGTAAATACATACACATCCAAGTGATATATACAGACCTCTTGCCAATCCTGCCTCTCCTTCCCATCAAGCTAAAATGCTAAATGTTGACCTGTAAAGGCCATAAACCAAACTTAAAGATGATAAAGAAAAGAAATTTACTAAGTTAACAAAATACATCGGACACTAACTTTAAAGAGCTGTCCTCCTGTGATCGTACTGCTTTGTTGTTGTTTTTGAAATTTACTATGCAGGTATCATGTAATTGCCTGCTTTTGTTAGAAACAGTCATATTGAAAAATACAAGACACGTAGATTCAGCAGATGCCAGAAATGACATACATTGTCTAGACCGGTGTCTCACAAACTATCCAGAGTCACGGCACGCTAAACAGGCCATGGCTGGAGGGCACCCGGAAGTGCGTGGACATCGCTTGCATGTGTGATGTCATCACACTGACGTCTCCGCATGCACGAAGACCCTACAGACAGGCCCTGAGCCACTAGGGGGGTGCGGGGGATGCTCAATAGGAGAGGCGCTGGCTGACTGTCTACAGGACGTGCCTTTCTCCGCAAGATTTGGGGGTTGGTAAGTAGTGTGGGCAGACCTGATGGGCTATGGCCCTTATCTGCCGTCATTTTCTATGTTTCTATAGGCAGTCAGCCAGCACCGGTGATTCACGGCACCTGCAATCTTGCCGCAGCATACAATTTGCGATTCTCTGATCTAGACAGTCAGATCATCTGTTTATGGTAGAAGTTGAAGCATTTACCAAGACACTTCTGGTATTTCACTGGAGCTGTGTAAAGAATTGCAAGAAAGTCAATGTTAACATACATTGTGTTTGTCATTTTGTAAAGCATTTTTCACATATAAACCATGCTTTACACCTGGAAAAGGTCTCTTACAAAAAATTCTGCTGTTGAATGTTCACTTATATACATATGTGTATCTATAAGATGTTGCAGGAATGTTCTCAAACTCAAACCCTTTGCAGGGCCACATTTTGGATTTGTAGGTACTTGGAGGGCCGCAGAAAAAATAGTTAATGCCTTATTAAAGAAATGACAATTTTGCATGAGGTAAAACTCTTTATAGTTTATAAAACTTTCCTTTAACAGTTAAAAGGAAAGATATATAAACTATAAAGAGTTTTACCTCATGCAAAATTGTCATTTCTTTAATAAGGCATTAACTATTTTTTCTGCGGCCCTCCAAGTACTCTATTTTTTTCTGCAGCACTCACATTTAAAGTTCAATATCTTTTCTTTCTCAAAACTGGCACATTTCAATCACTGAATTGAAAATAAAATCATTTTCCTACCTTTGTTTGGTAATTTCATCAGTCTCTGGTTGCACTTTATTCTTCTGACTGTGCATCCAATACTTCTTCCCTTTTTTCAGCCTCCTGTATGCTTCCTCTCCTCCAGACCTCATTCCCTCCCCCAACTTTTTCTTTCTTTCTCTGTCTGTCTTTCTCTGATTCCGTGCCCCATTTTTTGCTTTGTTTCTGGTTCCCTGTCCCCCCTCCTTTTTTCTTCCTTCCTCCGTGCCCCATTTTTTGCTTTTTTTTCTGGCTCCCTGTCCCCACCCCACCTTCTTTCTTTCTTTCTTCCTTCCTGCCCTCCCCCATGCCACCGCCACCGCGGAATAGGCTGCTGCTGCTGCTGCTATCGGGAACAGGCCATCTCCCTGCTTCTTTTCTGCACGGGGCTGACCAACTCTCGCTGCCCGATGTCAATTCTAACGTCGGAAAGGACGTTCCGGGCAGCCAGGCAGCGGTTGGCTAGTCAGAACGTCCTCTCGACATCAGAATTGATGTCGGGCCACCAGAGTTGGTCGGCCCTGCAGGGAAGAGAACAGTGGACCGCCCCCCCCCCTTGGTACGCCACTGGAGCAGCAGCGTGTCTGGCGGCTCGTTCATTCAAAGCTGCGGGTGGCGGCTCCTTGCGAGATCCGTGCCTGCGTCTGAAGCCTCTCTGATGTTGTGACATCAGAGAGGCTTCCGATGCAGGAGTGGATAGCGCAAGGAGCCGCCAACCCGCGGCTTTGAGTGAATGAGCCGGCTGCTGCTCCAAAAGGAAGAGAATGATGGCCTATAGACTGCGGGCCGCAAATAAAACCTGGAGAGCCACATGCGGGCCGTGGGCCGCGTGTTTGAGACTGCTGGTGTAGTGGGTCGAGTGTATAGTTCATAAAATGGATGCACTGATGCCTTTTTTTTTTTAGCTGGTGTAAATTTATGCAAGAGCATTTGTACACTGACCTATTGACATCACCTTTAAGTGTTTTGTGTAGCTGATCATCAGATCAAGTACATTAGATAGAGTGTGAGCCCACCGGGACAGATAGGAAAAAATGCTTGAATACCTGAATGTAAACCACTTAGGCCATAACAGATGCTGGGGCCGATCCTGTTCAATATGTTTGTGAGTGACATTGCTGAAAAGTTAGAAGAAAAGGTTTGCCTTTTTGCAGATGATACCAAGATGTGTAACAGTAGACACCGAAGAGGGAGTGGAAAATATGAAAAAGGATCTGCAAAAGTTAGAGGAATGATCTAATGCCTGGCAACTAAAATTCAATGCAAAGAAATGCAGAGTAATGCATTTGGGGATTAATAATCGGAAGGAACCATATATGCTGGGAGGAGAGAAGCTGATATGCACGGACGGGGAGAGGGACCTTGGGGTGATAGTGTCCGAAGATCTAAAGGTGAAAAAGCAGTGTGACAAGGCGGTGGCTGCTGCCAGAAGGATGCTGAGCTGTATAAAGAGAGGCGTAGCCAGTAGAAGGAAGAAGGTGTTGATGCCCCTGTACAAGTCATTGGTAAGGCCCCACTTAGAGTATTGTGTTCAGTTTTAGAGACTGTATCTGGCGAAGGGCGTAAGAAGACTTGAAGCGGTCCAGAGGAGGGCAATGAAAATGATAGGAGGCTTGCGCCAGAATACTTATGAGGAGAGACTGGAAGCCCTGAATATGTATACCCTAGAGGAAAGGAGAGACAGGGGAGATATGATTCAGACGTTCAAATACTTGAAGGGTATTAACGTAGAACAAATCTTTTCCAGAGAAAGGAAAATGGTAAAACTAGAGGACATAATTTGAGGTTGAGAGGTGGTAGATTCAGAGGCAATATTAGGGAATTCTACTTTATGGAGAGGGTGATGGATGCCTGGAATGCGCTCCCGAGGCGGTAGAGAGGAAAACAGTGATGGAGTTCAAAGAAGCGTGGGATGAACACAGAGGATTTAGAATCAGAAAATAATATTAAATATTGAGCTCTGTGTCTGTATATGGCCGTTTGGGGGAGGATGGGCTGGGGAGGGTGTAGATGGGCTGGAATAGGTTTTGACGGAGATTTCGGCAGTTGGAACCCAAGCACAGTGCCAGATAGAGCTTTGGATTCTTGCCCAGAAATAGCTAAGAAGAAAAAATTTAAATTGAATCAGGTTGAGCAGACAGGATGGACCATTTGGGTCTTTATCTACTGTCATCTTCTATGTTACTATGTTATGACTCAGATGGAACAGTGGACAATTCATTTCAAACTGAAACTCAATACGGAAAAGATCAAACTTTTCTTGGCTAGTCCCAACGACAAAAGAACAAACTCATTGCTTCATCTTAATGGTCATGACTACCCGATTATTAAATCTATCAAAATTCTGGGAGTCACACTAGACCATCCAAATTAAAAGTTAGTATCCTTACTCAAACTCCTATATTAGGCCAACGATAGAAATGAGAAGTTAGACTTGCTCATGACTAGAGATAAAGACTTTATTTCTCAAGTGCCCAAAGTCAGCAGCCAGAGCAAATCATGGTTGTTGAACATGTAGCTGGGCTATCAGCGATTACTGTCTTATTTTCTCTATGAGCTTCTTTTTGTATTTTTTTAAATTATGTTATTATTCATTTGTATTATTATTGCGTTTTTGCTTATGCTGTAATTGTGTGGTACTTAGCTCGGGTTTGGAGTAACGCCCGGCTTGCTTCCCACACCGTACGGGTATGCTAGAATAGTTGTGTCTGTCTGTCTGTGTTTCTTTATCTCTCTCTCCTTGGCCGCTGTCTGTATCCTTCTGTCTCCCCTCCCCCCCCCCCCCCGAGCAAAGCTGTCTGCCCCCAGGACACACCTTCCCCCCAAAGCAGCCCCCTTTCCCTCTCCCTGTCTCTCCATGGCCCTCTTCTGTCTCCCCCCCCCCGAGCAAAGCTGTCTGTCCCCAGCACACCTCTCCCTATCTCTCCATGGCCCCTTCTGTCTCCCCAAAGCAGCCCCCTTTCCCTCTCCCTGTCTCTCCATGGCCCCTTCTGTCTTCCACCCCAGAGCAAAGCTGTCTGTCCCCAGCACACCTTCCCCCCAAAGTAGCCCCCTTTCCCTCTCCCTATCTCTCCATGGCCCCTTCTGTCTCCTCCCAGAGCAAAGCTGTCCCCAGCACACCTCCCCCCCCCAAAGCAGCCCCCTTTCCCTCTCCCCCTGGCTCCCGGTATTGATCCCCTTCTTACCCTCCCCTCCATCCCGGCGTCTTCTGGCCTGCTCCTCTTCAAAGCAGCCTGCAATCGTGGTGGCCGGCTTTAGCGAACCTCGCAGACTGCTCTCCAACTCGGTAGCACGTTCCCTCTGACGCGATCTCGTGCGTCAGAGGGAGCATGCTACTGAGCTTGGAGAGCGGCCTCCGAGATTCTTTAAAGCCGGCCACGATCGCAGACTGCTCTGAAGAGGATCAGCGGCGGCGAGTGAGGTGACACGGCGAGGACGCGGGCAGGCAGCGAGTGAGAGGCAGTGGTGAGTGAGGGCGGGCGGTGACGCGCCGAGGACAGGGAGAGAGCACAGTCGTGCGCCTTCAGCCCCCGCATGCGCCGTGAGATTAGAATGTTGCCACAGAAGCACACCTCACGGCGCCACACCGCACGAATTTTCGAGAGCGCATGTGCGCTCTAGCATTTTATTATATATGATAAAAAATCAGTAAATATTCCTCAGGCTCCAGCTGATGGTTGATGATGCATCCTGCGCAACCATTGACTGGTTTGATATGCTGGGTCTGGCTGGTAGTGGTGGTGGGGGGAGCAGAATAAGAGGAAGGGTAGGATCAGGTTGGGTGATCAAATTTGGGATTTTTTTCTTCACTGACCACAACCCTCCCCTCCAGAGAGAGGTTTTTTATTCCTCTAGTGCAGGGGTGTCAAAGTCCCTCCTCGAGGGCCGTAATCCAGTCGGGTTTTCAGGATTTCCCCAATGAATATGCATGAGATCTATTTGCATGCACTGCTTTCATTGTATGCTAATAGATCTCATGCATATTCATTGGGGAAATCCTGAAAACCCAACTGAATTGCGGCCCTCGAGGAGGAACTTTGACACCACTGCTCCTGACAGCCAAGGGGGTATTATATTTGGTGGTACTGGGTCCTCCTGTCCTCCATCATAGGCTCCCGTGTCAAGGTGCTTTGCTGCATGTGCCTTGGGTCTCCCTTCCACTCCTATGGGAGGGAGCCCTTGAAAGCTTCCTGAAATCAACTGACAGCTGTTAAAAAAAATGTTTAGAAAAGATTAAATTACAGCAATTGGGAACCAAAGCAAAGCCTGAAACACTATTGGCCATGGCAGGAGGAGTAAATAATGATATTTACAGGGGAGGGAGGATTTTCGATCAGTGAGATGGCCCAGGCCATGGCACACTTGGTTCCTTGCACCGAGGAAGGCCGGGTTTCTGAACATTGCAACAGGCCACTGCTCTGGAGCTTCAGATAGCAAGTGCAGCTGGAGAGGAGCAGTGGAGACAGGCAGAATGCGTGGCTGTGGAAGGGAGCTTGATTTTCATGGGAATTGCTACAATGTCGTTTTTTGTGGAGAATGAAAATAGTCCTTCTCTTTTCTTTTAAACCAGGCAGAAGTGTTTAAGGTGTTGCTGAGCCACTTGTTAATGTGGGGTTTCCCTTGAATTTGTATTTCTAATGCATAAGGCTTTCTGTCCAAAGAAAGATTCTTGGCTGTAGGAAAGGAATGTGATGACCCTCAAGAGGGATCCTGGAAGTTAAGGAGCAATGGTTACTTCTGCAGGTGGCAGATAGAGAGAGAGAGAGATCTCTGGAAGAGAAGAGCCTGAGTGAAGTCATCTCTAGAACCCAATATGCAGTCCAGGAAGTCTGGCTGGAGGAGGATGGCGTTCCTCCTGGCAGGTTTATTGAAAGCTTCTATACCGCTGCTAATGACTGGGGGAGTCAATTCAGAGCGTTTTATATAGTAACATAGTAAACGGCAGATAAAGACCCGAATGGTCCATCCAGTCTGCTCAACTCTTCATGCTCTGTAAATTAATGATTTAATTTACATTATCCTTTTTCTTAGATATTTCTGGGCCAGAAACCCAGATCTCTTCCCGGTTCTGTGCTTAGTTTCCATCTACTGGAGTCTCCATCAAAGCTCACTCCAGCCCATCTAAACCATCCCAGCCTTCGAAGCCCTCCCCAGCCCATCTGCAACTGAATGGCCATATACGGGACACAGACTGCCCAGTACTGGTATGAGCCACAATAATTAGAATTTGTAAGTAAGGATGACTGTTCTGTCTGATATCCCTGGTGTTATATTGATGATTACAGATACACATAGGGCCATTAAGGAGATGATCACAACAGAATTATATCTCATTATGATGGTTTTATGCCTCTCGAAGGCGGATGGGTTCATCTCTACAATCACCAAGAAAGACGGTCATTCTGGTAGTGAAAGATTCATAGAACCAGCAGATGGAGACTGTATTTAAGCAGGCCTTTGAGGTTTCAGCCTTGGCATTGACAGTCTGTGGAGGCCAAGTAACCAGAGTTTGTTTTTCATTAGTTTGAACAGTTGCATGAGGAATTTCTCATATAAAATGCAGGAGGAAGCTCAGAGGAAAGTATCTGCAGCATTTCTTGATGACATTTGACCTGATTTAGGCATTTGCAGAAAGTGGGACCCTCTTAAGGTTACATGCCGCTTTTTGTGGTTTAGGAGTTGGGCAGCAGATGTGGCCTCAAACCGCTGACTCTCTGTAAGTTCTCCTTTAAGAGTGAGTTGTTTGGTGAAGACCTGGAAAAGCTGGTCAAGAGTTTGGAAGGGTCAAAGGTAGCTAAGCTCCTGGAAGACTGATCATGGGTGACGTGTGTCCAGGACATTTCAAGGTTGCTAGAGGGATATTGGCCTAGCAGAGTGAACAGTTCGCCATGTAGATTTCCTCCTGAGGTCAGCCCTTTCAGGGTGGTCACAGGAGTGTCCCATTCTACTAAACAGCAAGCATCGAATTGCCAGCGAATAGGACTCCACCATAGGACATTTGCAAGGCAGCCAGTTGGTTATCTCTCCAATTCCTTGTGCATCATTACAGATTGGATGTTAAGGGTAAAGCAGGATGCAGCCTTTGGCACTAGCATCTTGAGGTCAGGCCTTTTTGGGTCCTACCCATTACATATTCTGATTCAGTACTTCCCATATATCTGGACTGGTCTGGTGGGATGATAAGGAAGGAGAAGTTAGATCTTAACCTGTTCATTTTCTTTCCCCTAGTCCTTCCAGACCAGTTCAGAACCTGCCCTTGTGGAAAGAAGAGGAAGAAGAATTGTGTATTTCTTTAGCACTCTCCAGACCAGTAGAGGTTAATCTTTACAAATGGGTATATATCCAATCATGACCAGCAGGTGGAGACTGAAAACAAAACTGTGGGACAGTATATACTATACTCCCTTCTCTATTTCCCTCAGTCTTCTTTCAGTCTCCAGCAAGTGTTGATGTGATCTGTACCCATCTCCCTTGGTAGGGCTGTTGGAATTTGTTTAGGGGGTTTATAGTCCCTGTTTTTGGCCGGACAGAGCTTGGGCTGGCCCTGTTTGGGGGTCCGTCCGACCTCGGGGGTGTCAAACCCGGCGGGTCTCGAGCGGGGTCCCTCTCCCCACTTCCTCCACCTCCCCACATTTTTTTAGAGGAGCCTCAGCAGTAAGCCTTGCCCCCTAAATTAAGCAAGGCATATTGCTTCGAGAGCCTGTGGAGTCTGTTCTGTAAAAAAAAAAAAAAAATCCTGAGGTAGTGCTGGTCTGGAGGGTTGTTTCCCTTTAAGAAAACTGTATTTTACTGTATTTTTTCATCTAACCGGCACTTTTTTATAGCTAGGTCTAGTATGGAGCAATGAGCACTTCTAAAGGGAAAAAGTGCTCATTGTGCTCCAGGCGCGAGGCACTCGTGGCCGGCCTGTGCAAGCGGTGTTCAGGCCGGTGCGGTGGAGGAGCTCCGTCGGCAGCGGCTGCAGGCTCCCAGAGCTCCCCGCCGATGGTGCCTCGCGAGTCAGCTGGGAGCAGTGGGGAAGCCCGGTCTTCCCCATCCGCCCACGGAGGGATTCCCCGAGCCGCCGAGGGTTGTTGGGGATTCCCTCTCAGCTGATATTTTGACAGCTGATGCCGACTTGCCTGTTTTAGCGGCTGGGACTGTTAAGGCTTCTCAGCCGCTACAGGCTATGGAGGGAGCATTTTTGGCGGGAAAGTCGCCATCTTCTCAGTCTGGCCCCTCCATTTTGTCTTCCACCTCAGGTGACCTTCCCCCTGTATTGGAAAAACAGGGGCAGGTTTCTGCCGGGTCCCCTGCTGTGGCAGGGAGTCCCTTGGGACCCTCGGGGGTTTTTTCTCCTGATTTCTTTTTTTCCATGTGCAGAGCCTATTTTCAGGCGGCTGGGGGTCCCGGATGCGCTTAGGGGGTATCGGGGAGTGGGGTTTCCTCTGCGCTCCCTGCGGCTTTGCTTCTCTCGTCTTTTGTGGCGTCCCCTCCTTGTCCTCCCTTGTCCAAGCGTCCGCGGGTGTCGTGGGACGAGGATTTATGGTCGGAGGAGCGTGTCGGTCTGGATGAGGACCTGGATCTTTCAGAGGATTTCCAGGACCCTCTCGAGGGGACGGCCGCTGGCGGCGGGTTGTCGGGTTTCTCGTCCTCCGGCGAAGAGGCGTCCGTGGTGCGCCTTTTTCAGAGAGATGAGCTGCCGGACCTGATTCAACAGGTTTCTTCGGTGTTGCGTTTTGAGGATGCGCCGCCGGAGACTCCGCGTGTGGGGGACCCTCTGTTACGGGGGATCCGTTCCGTTTCCCGCTCTTTTCCTATGCATCAGGAAATTCGGGATATTATACTGGAACAGTGGAAAACGCCGGAGACGCCGTTTCGTTTGGCGCGCAGCATGGCTCGTTTGTATCCCATCCCAGAAGGGGATCGGGCTACTTTAGCATCGCCAGTTGTTGACGCGGTGGTCTCGGCGATTTCTAAGCGGCATACCATGCCTGTTGAGGGCGGTTCTGCCTTGCGGGACTCTGAGGAGCGCAAGTTGGAGAACATCCTTAAGCAAAATTTTCAGGTCTCTGCCTTTGGGGTCCAGTCGGCTATTTGTGGGGGGCTGGTCGCTCGCGCCGTGTTTCGGTGGGCTGAGCGTGTCCTGGATCGGGAGTCTGATGACTGGTCTCTGGTGGATCAGGAGGTAGCGAAGATTGAGATGGCTGCCTCATTCCTCTCAGATGCTCTTTATGACTTGGTGCGGATCTCGGCTAAGTCTATGGCCTTTGGCGTGGCCGCGCGGCGTATTTTGTGGCTGCGCGCTTGGGCGGCGAATGCTGCGTCCAAAGCTAAGCTTACTAAATTTCCCTTTCGGGGGTCTTTTTTGTTTGGGGAGGAATTGGATAAGTTGATTCAGACTCTGACGGACTCGAAGGTGCCCCGTCTGCCTGAGGACCGTGCCCGCCCTGCGTCTCAGGGTGGCGCTGCCCGGGGGCGTTTGCGGGAGTTTCGCAAGTATCGCCCTGGGCGTGGGGCTGCTTCTTTCCAGGCTCCGGGGTTTTCCCTGGGTCGGTTCTTCCAGCGCACGCAGCCCTTTCGGGGGGCCCATCAGGGGGCAGGGAATCCCTCCGCCGGTTCCCACGCTTCCCGTCCTGCACAATGACTCCTTGCCGGCGCCCCCTTTGGTTCCGGTGGGGGCCCAGCTGCGCGACTTTTTCCCCAAATGGGCCGAGGTCACGTCCGATCAGTGGGTCCTGGAGGTGGTGCGGGACGGTTATGCCCTGGAGTTCGCCCGCTCTCTGCCGGACCTTTTCCTCGCCTCTCCATGTCAGACTCCTTGGAAGACGCAGGCTTTTCGTCAGACCCTTCAGCGCTTGCTAGATCTCAAGGCAGTGGTTCCGGTGCCCCCTCCGGAGTGGGGCACCGGCAGGTACTCCATTTACTTTGTGGTGCCCAAGAAGGAGGGGACCTTTCGGCCCATCCTGGATTTGAAAGGGGTCAACAGGGCTCTCAAGATTCCCTCTTTCCGCATGGAAACTCTGCGGTCGGTCATTCTGGCGGTTCAGCCGGGGGAGTTTCTCACTTCTCTCGATCTGACGGAGGCCTACTTGCATGTTCCCATTCGGGCCTCTCATCAGCGCTTCCTTCGCTTTGCGATCTTGGGTCGGCACTATCAGTTCTGTGCGCTTCCCTTTGGTCTGGCCACGGCTCCCCGGACGTTCACCAAGGTGATGGTGGTCGTCGCGGCAGCCTTGCGGTCGGAGGGCATCCTGGTACACCCCTACCTGGACGACTGGTTGATTCGGGCAAAGTCGTTGCAGGAGAGCTTCCGGGTTACGGCTCGGGTGATGGAGTTTCTCCGGTTGCTGGGCTGGGTGGTCAACCTTTCCAAGAGCCGGTTGGTCCCGGCTCAGCGTCTGGAGTACCTTGGGGTTCTGTTCGACACCTCCTTGGGGAAGGTCTTCCTTCCAGAGGCCCGGGTGAGCAAATTGCAATCTCAAATTTGCCTGCTTTTGGCGTCCCAGTGTCCTCGGGCGCGAGATTTCCTCCAAGTCTTGGGGTCGATGGCGGCGTCCCTGGACGTGGTGAGGTGGGCGCGGGCCCACATGCGTCCTCTCCAGTATGCTCTGCTCCGGAGGTGGTCTCCCCAGAGGCACGGGATGGATGTTCCGGTTCCCCTGCGAGGTATGGCGCGCTGCAGTCTGCGTTGGTGGCTCCGGACCCCTCACCTGGTTCAGGGGGTGGGTCTGGATCTTCCGCAGTGGACGGTGCTCCTTACGGATGCGAGTCTCCTCGGTTGGGGGGCTCAGTGTTTGGGTCACTCAGCTCAGGGCACCTGGACCACGGAGGAGGCCTCCTAGTCGATCAACGTGTTGGAGACCAGAGCGGTCCGTCTGGCGCTGTTAGCTTTCCACTCCCTTTTGTTGGGCAAGTCGGTCAGAGTCCTGTCGGACAATGCCACGGCGGTGGCTTATGTCAATCGTCAGGGGGGCGCCAAGAGCACTCAGGTGGCGCAGGAGGCGGCTCAGCTCATGGTTTGGGCGGAGTCTCATCTTCTGGACCTTTCGGCCTCTCACATAGCCGGGGTAGAAAATGTTCAGGCGGACTTCCTCAGTCGTCACTTCCTGGATCCAGGAGAGTGGTGTCTCGGCGCCGTGGCGTTTCAGTTGATAGTGCAGGCTTGAGGGCAGCCCATGATGGACCTGATGGCCACGAGTGGCAACGCCAAAGTGCCCCGCTTCTTCAGTCGTCGCAGGGACGGTCTGGCCGAGGGTCTGGATGCTCTGGTCCAACCGTGGCCAACGGAGGGGCTGTTGTATGTGTTCCCTCCTTGGCCATTAGTGGGCAGAGTACTTCTTCGCATTGTTCACCATCCGGGTCTGGTGGTTCTGGTGGCTCTGGATTGGCCTCGATGTCCGTGGTATGCGGATCTAGTGAGGCATCTGGTGGCGGATCCTCTCCCTCTCCCTCTCTTGGACGATCTTCTGACGCAGGGTCCCATTCCCATGTTCGACCCGTCTCCCTTCTGTCTTACGGCTTGGCTCTTGAAAGGGGTTGCCTTAGTAAGAAGGGATATTCAGATAAGGTGATCTCTACACTCTTGGGGTCCCGGAGGCTTTCTACCTCTCGGGCTTATGTGCGGGTTTGGCGTCTCTTTGAGGGATGGTGCCGGGCGCGGGGAGTGGTCTCTTTTCGTACTTCCCTGCCTAACATTCTAGAGTTCTTGCAAGATGGCCTGGATAGAGGCCTGGCTTGGTCTTCTCTCCGGGTTCAACTTGCGGCCCTGTTGGCTTTTCGAGGGTTGGTGACAGGTCAGCGTTTGTCGGCCATTCCTGATGTGATTCGCTTTTTGCGGGCGGCCAAGTTGCTCAGGCCTCCCCTACGGCCCTCTGTTCCCTCTTGGGATCTCAATCTGGTTCTCTCTGTGTTGGTGCGCCCACCTTTCGAGCCGTTGGATGGCTGTTCGTTGAAGGACCTTACTCTGAAGGCGGTCTTTTTGGTGGCCATTACTTCCGCTAGGCGAGTTTCTGAGCTTCAGGCTTTCTCTTGTAGGGCTCCCTTCTTGGAATTTTCGAGGGAGTGGGTTGTCTTGCGGCCTGTTCCTTCCTTTCTGCCGAAAGTAGTTTCTCCTTTTCATGTCAATCAATCGGTGGTCCTCCCGGTCTTGGGTAGTCGGGAGGGCTCTTCTGAGCAACGGCAGCTGCGCAAGTTGGATGTCGGTCGGGTCCTCCGCTCGTATGTGCAGCGGACCCAGGAATTCCGGAAATCCGATCATCTCTTTGTCCTTCTGGCTAGTCCTCGTCGGGGGACTGGCGCTTCTAGGGCTACTATTGCATGCTAGATCAAGAAGTACATAAGAACATAACATAAGAACATAAGAACTGCCATCACCGGATCAGACCTTCGGTCCATCAAGTCCGGCGATCCGCACACGCGGAGGCCCCGCCAGGTGTACACCTGGCGTAATTTATAGTCCACCATATCTTTATATGCCTCTCTTAAGGAGATATGCATCTAGTTTGCTCTTGAAGCCTAGGACGGTCGATTCCGCAATAATCTCCTCTGGGAGGGCATTCCAGGTGTCAACCACTCTCTGAGTGAAGCAGAACTTCCTGATATTAGTCCTGAACCTGTCCCCCCTCAGCTTCATTCCATGTCCTCTAGTCCGTGTCAAATTGGACAGTGTAAATAATCTTCTCTGCTCTATTTTGTCGATTCCTTTCAGTATTTTGAAGGTCTCGATCATATCCCCACGCATTCTCCTTTTCTCAAGGGAGAACAATCCCAGTGTTATAAGTCTATCCTCATATTCCAGTCTCTCCATACCCTTCACCAGTTTTGTTGCTCGTCTCTGCACCCTCTCCAGCAGTTTTATATCCTTCTTTAGGTAGGGAGACCAATGTTGGACGCAGTATTCCAAGTGTGGTCTGACCATTGCCCTATAAAGCGGCATTATAACTTTCTCCGATCTACTCGAGATTCCTTTCTTTATCATGCCCAACATTCTATTTGCCTTCTTTGCCGCTGCCGCGCATTGTGCCGACGGCTTCAGGGTCTTATCTATCAGTACACCCAGGTCCCTTTCTTGTTCACTCTTCCCCAGAGTTGCACCTGACATTGTATACTCGTATTCCTTATTCTTATTGCCTAAATGCATTACCTTGCATTTCTCCACATTGAACTTCATCTGCCATTTCTCCGCCCATGTTTCTAACCGACACAAGTCGCTCTGGAGTTTCTCTCTATCCTCCTGCGATCTGATTGCCCGGCATAGTTTTGTATCGTCTGCAAACTTGATGATCTCACTGGATGTTTCTTCCTCCAGGTCATTGATATAAATATTAAAAAGGATCGGCCCAAGTACCGAGCCCTGGGGTACACCACTAGTCACTTTCTCCCAGTCGGAGAACTTCCCATTTATGCCCACTCTCTGCTTTCGGTTTTCCAGCCATTTGCCTATCCATCTTTGTATATCTCCCTCTATGCCATGGCTTTGTAGTTTCCTGAGAAGTCTTTCGTGTGGAACTTTGTCGAACGCTTTCTGGAAGTCCAAGTATATTATGTCCACAGGCTTCCCACTATCAATTTGCTCGTTTACGGTCTCAAAAAATTGGAGTAAATTCGTCAAACATGATTTCCCTTTCCTGAATCCATGTTGACTGGGTTTCATCAAGTCGTGTGCGTCCAAGTGCCGGACTATGCTATCCTTGATCAGTGCTTCAACCATCTTGCCGGGGACCGACGTAAGACTCACAGGCCTATAGTTGCCCGGTTCCCCTCTCGATCCTTTTTTGAAAATTGGCGTGACGTTCGCTATCCTCCAGTCGTCCGGTATCTGTCCAGTTCTGATTGTCAGGTTTGCAAGTTTGTGCAATAACTCTCCGATTTCAACCTTCAATTCCTTTAAGACTCTCGGGTGAATTCCATCCGGTCCAGGGGATTTGTCACTTTTAAGTTTGTCGATCTGATAGTATATCTGGTCTAAGTCCACTTCAACTGTGGTGAGGCTGTCCTCTATTTCTCCTGGAAACACTTTCTCTGCTTCAGGTATTGTTGAGGTGTCTTCCTTCGTAAAGACAGACGCAAAGAAGGAATTTAGTTTGTCTGCGATTTGTTTATCTTCCTTGATGTACCCTTTTCTTCCCTGGTCGTCCAGGGGTCCCACTGCCTCTTTTGCAGGTTTTTTCCCTTTCACGTATCTAAAGAAGGGCTTGAAGTTTTTGGCCTCCTGGGCTATTTTTTCCTCATAATCCTGTTTGGCATCCCTCACCGCCTTGTGACATTTCTTCTGATCATCTTTATGTTTGTTCCAGGCTTCGGTTGTCTTTATGCATTTCCATTTTTTGAAAGAGTCCTTCTTTTCTTTTATGGCTTCCTTCACCTGTATGGTAAGCCATGCCGGTTCTCTTTTGCTCTTTGTTCTCCGATCTTTGGAAATCCTCGGAATGTAGAGATCTTGTGCTTCTGTGATAGTATTTTTCAGTAGGGACCATGCCTGATCTACCGTTTCAAGTTTGTCCACCATCTTCTCTAGTCGTTTTTCTACCATGGCCCTCATGCGATCGTATTTACCCTTTTTAAAGTTTAAGGTGGTGGTTAAGGTTTTGGCATGTTTCCCTTTCCCGATGTCAAGTTTAAAGTTGATTACATTGTGATCACTCGTTCCCAGTGGAACCACGACTTCCACTTCTGTTATCGGTCCCGTGAGGCCATTTAGGACCAAGTCCAAGGTGGCGTTGCCTCTTGTCGGCTCTTTTACCATTTGTTCCAGGAAGCAATCCCCTAGCACATCCAGGAACTTGGCCTCCTTGCCGCAGTTGGAGGTTGCTAGTTTCCAGTCTATCCCTGGGAAATTGAAGTCTCCCAATACAATTACATTGCCCGTCTTGCATTCTTGTTTGATTTCTTCCATCATTTCTGAGTCAGTTTCCTCCGCCTGTCCTGGGGGACGATAGTAAAGGCCAATTTTCGTATCTGCACCATATTGACCAGGAATTTTGATCCAGAGTGACTCAAGCTTCTCTTTCATTTCTGTTGTAACCATTTCAACAGAATCTATTCCCTCCTTGACATATAGAGCAATACCTCCACCTTTCTGCCCTACTCGATCTCTTCTATACAGTTTGTATCCCTGTAGTACTGTGTCCCATTTGTTTTCTTCATTCCACCATGTTTCTGTTATGCCAATGATATCCAATATGTCATGTCTCGCTATTGTCTCTAGTTCCCCCATTTTGTTACCTAGACTTCTAGCATTCGTATACATACATCTAAATTCCCTTTGTGTTACCTTTTTGGACCTTCTACTCTTGGCCGTCCCTATAGTTTCAAATACGGTATCCTTTACTGCTCCTGTGTTATCACCCTTATTTGCTGTGTGGTCGTCCTCTCCTGTGTCTGAGTTGTCCCTTCCTGCTTTTTCTCCCTTATTGGCTGTGGGGTCGTCTTCTCTTGTGTAGGAGTAGTAGTCCTTGGCTTCTTCGTCGGGGCATCCTGCTATCCGTGCCATCGACCGGTGGTCGACTGTCGGCTTTCCCCTATCTTTCAGTTTAAAGCCTTCTCGATTGCCTTCTTCATGTTGCCTGCCAAAACTCGTGCTCTATTTCTTCCGCTTCTCTTCTGGGGCAGCAGCCCGTTCCGGAGTTTCTCAAAGCTCATTCTTCTCGGGGTCAGGCGGCTTCTTGGGCTCAGTCGTCGCTCGTGCCTCCAGTAGACATTTGTAAGGCTGCGGTTTGGTCTTCCTTGTATTCCTTTGTCAGACTCTTTCGGGTAGATGTTCTGGCGCGTCAGGATGCGGTGTTCGGTGTGTGTGTTCTGGTGTCAGCCCTTCGGGGGTCCCGCCCGTGTGAGGGACTGCTTTGGTACGTCCCATTCGTAAAGATTAACCTCTACTGGTCTGGAGAGTGCTAAAGAAGGAGAAATTAGGTTCTTACCTGCTAATTTACTTTCTTTTAGCTTCTCCAGACCAGTAGAGGTCCCCACCCTGTCTGTTGTTGTTGTTGTTGTTGGGGCTGTTTCGCGGGCAGTTTTTGTTTTTTGCTGCGGGTTCTAGTATTTTTCTAGGGCCGGGGAGAATTAAAGAACAGCGGCTGTGGCTCGGCTGGCTTAGCTGGCGAGCTGTGGGGACATTTTCCTTCGGGTATTTCTCCTCTGCATTTTCCAACAGCATTTGGGTATGTTATTTGTTACTCCTGTTCGGAATATTGTTTTCTTTCTGTTTTCCAGTTCTTGGTTCTGCTTGGCTATTCGGCAGACTGAGGGAAATAGAGAAGGGAGTATATTATATACTGTCCCACAGTTTTGTTTTCAGTCTCCACCTGCTGGTCATGATTGGATATATACCCATTTGTAAAGATTAACCTCTACTGGTCTGGAGAAGCTAAAAGAAAGTAAATTAGCAGGTAAGAACCTAATTTCTCCATATGCTCTAATGGACCGAAGCTTCCAGAGAGTGAAAAAACCCTTTCTGACTAAGAAGTCTACCTGGTCTTTCATGGTTAGGCTCTGGTCTAGTGTTACACCCAATACCTTCATGGTAGACCGAATAGGATAACTAAGCTTGTTGATGCATAGTGATGTTTTGGTGTCAAGTGGGTGTGGCGAAGCTATGAGCAACAGCAGCAGCAACACATCTTCCTTGTGCACACCGGGAGGGAACCTCTGCAGAACCAGGGTCAAACTACCCCAGCGACCGACCTTGCCAAAAAGTCCAGGGCTCTGGAGCAGGACCAAGCACGCCCAAAGCCCACCCACTCCCTTCCCAGCTCCTTGCTTGTGCGCGTGCCAGGTTCGGTCTCACCCATCCATCCTTTCAGGCGGTGGTGCACGCTCCTTGCTCGAGCTCAGCTCCCTCCCCCCAGATCTCATTTCTGGCATTGCCTCTAGTCCGTGCAAACTGAGATGGACAACGAGGCGGCAGCTCCGTGTTCGCTCCGTCCGCTCGCACCATGCCTGGCTTTTAGGAGAGCAGCAGCCGCCACCACAGCGTCCAGTTCTTCCCGTGAGAACCAAGTAAGTGGAAGGCTCCCTGCCCATTCCCTGTCCCCCGGTTCAGCTTTCAGTCCCTATGCTCTTGGTAATCATTTCAGCGCTTTCCCTTGCTCTCTTTCTCTGCCTCGCGATCCCCCTGCAGTCATGGATGATGTAGTTTGGGGGGAGGAGCCAGCATGCAAAAAACTGCGAATAAGCGAAATAAGTGTAGAAAACGCGAATACAGAAGGAGACATGTATAGAAGAAATTCCTTTGTGGACTTTATCTAGACACCCTGTTTTTAAAATTAGTCTCCATGTCCTTATGCTTCCTTGGCTTAGTATGCCTCTTATCTGTGCTTTAGGTGATAAATTTGTATCAGATGACCCCAGAGATGTGGGAGGAGAGAATAACTGCATGGTACGCAGAGCATCGAGGCCGAGCCAGGTAAATGTCTCTCCTAGTCAATTTTCTCTCTTTATTTTCATCGTAGCTCTTCATAGGTGAAAATTTGTGTGTTAAAATTCCATGCATGAGACAGGCTTTTCTTGTGAGATAAGACATGTGGCCTTGAATGTTATGCAGTTTGGTAAAGTGATTTTTAAAAAAATGAAGAACAGGACTTAGGGACATTTGGAGTATTGAGATAGGACAGACAATTTCTGCATCTCAATGGCAAAAATTTTGGTCCTGGAGAATACATACTACAAGGTCAGCATCTATGAGTCAAACATGGATGTTTTTATTACATAGAGTTTTATGGACCCCTACAAGATTACAGAAATTAGATAGTAGTAGATCTAATAGATGCTGGCATTGTAAGATAGAAGTGGGGACATTAGATCATTTATTATTCTTTTGTCCCTGTATTAATTCCTTTTGGAAATTAATTTGGCCCCAAATTAATAAATTATTAGAAAATCATGTTGGACTATCATATGATACAATATTATTTGGAACAACAATGAGAACACAGAGTCCGATATCAGCTAACAATAATAAACTTTTATTAATTCTAACAGGGGTCGCCATTCAGCAAATTACTCAGAATTGGAAAGATTACACTAAATTAAATTACACTTTCTGGTGGAATTCAATTTGTCATATATATAAAATGGAAAAAGTAATGGCATTACAACAAGGTTATATTAAAAAATTTAATAAAATATGGGGACCATTGACAAATTATTCTACTGATCAGATATCATAACACATGTATAGAACATATAGAGGGGGTAGGGAAGGGAAAAATATTGTAATAATAATATGATATAAAATTTTGATAAAGGGTTTCTTTAATTTACAATGTAAGAACATTTATTGATAATTTCAAGTGTTTCTTCATAATTGAATGTAATACATGTATTTCACTTGATGTAAGAATTTAAAAAAGAATAAAAATTATTTACAAAAAAAAAAAAAAAAATGAAGTATCAAGCCATCCGCCATCCCTGTTGTTGATACCCTAGTAATTGAGTTTTCTTTTCTGAAAAGAGATGAAGCAGAAATGGAATATCTGAAGATTGCGCAAGATACGGAAATGTACGGGGTAAACTACTTTACAATTCGGGTGAGTCAACAGGGGGAAAACAGTAGTGTCTTTTCTTGGAACTGGGTAGCTCTTGTCTGTCTCCATGCTGTGTGTATATATGGGCAATGTAAGAGGGCTGGAAAGAGGATCTCGAGGAGCAATGATGAGACATAGTATAGGCAGCTCATTATATCATGACCTCCAGTATCTTCTGCCCTGCTAGCTGAGAGTTGCCACTCAGAGTGTGAAAGAAATTGGATGGGTGATTAGAGATGTATTTTTCGCTCCATAAGACGCACCCTAGATTTAGAGTAGGAAAACCAGAAAAAAAACATTCTGAACCAAATTGTGTACTAATATATACCAGACTCTACACCCAGCCCCCCTCACTCCCTGCACCCAATCCCACACTCCCTACCAGGCTCTGCACCCTGTCTCCCCTTCCCTGCCAGGCTGATCCTTTCATTTTTCATATACACACAATAGATATAAATTATCAAAACTGACACATTTTGATCACTAAATTGAAAATAAAATCATTTTTCCTACCTTTGTTGTCTGGTGATTTCATAAGTCTCCTTCCTTCCTTTCTTTCTTCCTTCCTTCCTTCCTTCCTTTCTTCACTCAGGCCTAACAGTTGCCCCTTTCTGTTCCCTCCCTCCCATGTTCCAAGTTCGTGCCCCCCCCCACTGCCTTCCAGCCTTTGTTCTTCAACCTACCTACCTCCCATGTCCCGAGTTCGTGCCCCTTCACTGCCTTCTAGCCTTTGTCCTTCGTCCTCCCTGCTGCGCTGAAAACTGCCATCTCCCTCCCTGCCATGCTGAAGCCTGCCTACCCTCTGCCAATACCTTCTCCTCTGGCCCAGTCTGCTGCCGTGCTGGAAACTGCCTTCCTCCCTCCCTGCCTGGCTGAAGCTTGCCTACCCTCTGCTGATTCCTCCTCCTCTGGCCCTGGTCTGCCGCTGCACTGCAGCTCAAGGAAGGTAAGGGCCAGCGTGCAGCGATTGCACGTGTCGGCCCAAAAGCCTTCTTCCAACGTCAGAACTGACATCAGTTCTGACATCCGGAGAAGGCTTGTGGGCTGGCGTTATGCAATCGCTGCATGCTGGCCCTTCCCTTCCTGGAGTTGCAGCGCAGTGGCAGCCAGCAGGGAGCAGCGGCAGTGAGCAGGGATTAGGAGAAGCGGATCAAGAAGGTGGGTGGGGAAAAATGGCGGGGGCGGGCATCAGTCATCCCGTGTACCCCCAACGAGTGGGACATTGGAAAAAGGTACAATGGGGTGGGTGGGGGTGTTTAAAAAAGTTACCATCGCTTCATAAGACACACACAATTTTGGGTGGAATAAAAGTGCATCTTATGAAGCGAAAAATACAGTAAGTTATCCAAGCTCTTTCATAATGAACATTGCTGAAAACTATACCGAGCATGATATTTTAGGAACCCCATCTGAAATCTCCTTTTTTTATATTATCTTTGTTGGGTTGGCAATGCTGAGGAATAAAAGATATGGAGCTCTTGCCTCGTGCCTCTGCTCTACACAACCCTTGTGCATCTTTCTCTCAAAGCACTCGACATACTGTTTCTTATCCCAGGACAAGCAGGCAGCATATTCTTGACTGATGGGTGACGGCACCGACGGAGCCCCGGTACGGACAATTTTAGAGTGATTGCACTCTAAGAACTTTGAAAGTTCTAGTAGGCCGCACCGCGCACACACGAGTGCCTTCCCGCCCGACAGAGGCGCGCGGTCCCCAGCTTCTTAGTTTCCGCGGAGCTAAGAAGACGCGTGTTCCAACTGCTGTTGGAAAATTTTTTCAAATTTTTCTCGCCTTCCCGCTCGCGCGTTAATTTCTTGTCGTGATTTATTCACCTTATCGTTTCTTTCTTTTATTTTAAAAAAAAAAAAAAAAGTCAATTTTTTTCGACTTTTTTCCGGTCAGCCCCGGCGGGGCCTGTTGGCACCATCGAAGCCTCGGGCTTCGATTTTGCTACGGCCGTTTTTCCCTTCATGCCCCCTTCACCGGGTTTTAAGAAGTGTCAGCGGTGTGCCTTCAGTGTCTGGGTCCGGACCATAGGGCAGAAACGTGCACCCGCTGCAGTTCTCTCCAAAAGAGAACTCTAAAGAATCGCCAAATTCAACAGCGAATCCTTTTCGGTGCCGCCATGGAAGTTCCCCCGGCATTGACACCGTCATCTTCCTCCAAATCGGCACCGGTGACTTCGACACCGCAAGATCCATCCTCGGTGTCGCACCCTGTAGGTAAGCCGGCTAAGAAGCCATCCCCTACTGTCCTTAGCCCGCCAGTCCAACAAGCAGTGAGCCAAGTCCTGCAGACTGCGCGCCTTCCTCGCAAACGCTCCGCTCCGCTCCTATTGAAGTCACTGCCTCTTCATCGGCATCGACTTCGCCTGAGCGTCGAGCTGCACCGCAGGTACTGAGCAAGAAAAAAGCGGTACCGGTGCCATCGGGACCGTCTCTGGATGAGAGAATAGCATCCATCCGTCAGGTCCAGCTTAAGGAGCAGTTACAACACTTGCTCCCGGCTCTGCTGACTCCGAGCCCTCCAGTGTCGGTACCTACTGAGCATTCGGTGCCGATCGTCGAACAGCCTGTTTTGTCGGCATCGACGTTGTCGGCACCGCAAAAATCTGTTTCTATGCCTGTTCTCTCGGCGGAACCGAAGTCTCTTCGACGCACTGCTTACTCGTCTTCGGAGCCGGTGCCGTTCTCTGACACCCGTACTGCTGTACAGTCACCTGGTACGGTGTCCATGAGGTCTGGTAAATCGGTACGCAAAACCAAGCATACCGAACCTTCTACCCCACTTTCTCTGGGCCGTCTGTCATCGGTACGGGACCCTGATTTGTGGGATGATTCTGATGACCCCCTCGGTACCGAGGCAGATTATTCCTCGGAGGAGGATATTCCATCGGTGCAGGATCCTGCTGGTAAGCCAGAGCACTCGTCCTTCACCAAGTTTCTTAAGGAGATGTCGGACACCCTTTCCATCCCTCTAGAGTCTGACTCTAAAAAATCCAAAGCATTTCTTGATGCTTTGGATTTTGACCAGCCTCCAAAAGAATTTTTAAAGTTACCCCTCCATGACATCTTGAGGGAAACTTTTTATAAAAATTTAGAAACTCCTCTCACCGTTCCAGGAGCCCCTAGGAAGCTGGAATCGCTTTACAAGGTGATTCCTATTCTAGGGTTTGACAAACCCCAGCTGCCCCATGAATCTCTGCTGGTGGAGTCCACCCTCAAAAAATCGGCAGGCTCTAGTGTATATGCCTCTGTCCCTCCTGGCAGAGAGGGCAAGGCCATGGATAAATTTGGTAAAAGACTTTACCAAAATGCAATGCTGGCCAACCGTTCAGGTAACTATGCGTTTCACTTCTCTTTTTACCTGAAACATTTGATTCAGCAAGTCTCTTCTTTTCAAAAGTATCTTCCTGACCGTAAGCTTCCTGCATTCCAACAATGCACTTCCAGTCTCCTACAACTCAGGAAGTTCATGGTCCGGTCCATCTATGATACTTTTGAACTCACATCCCGAGCCACGGCTATGTCTGTAGCGATGAGACGATTGGCATGGCTCCGAGTCTCCGACCTTGATGTGAACCACCAGGACCGCCTTGCCAATGCTCCCTGCCTGGGTGATGAGCTCTTTGGAGAATCTATGGATACCACCACTCAAAAGCTCTCTGCCCATGAGACGAGGTGGGATACTTTGCTGAAAAATAAAAAGAAGCCTCCTCCTCCTCGTCCATTTAGACAGCAGCCATCATATCAGAGGCGATTTTCTGCTCGGCCAGTTCAGCCTCAACCTCCACAACCTCGGAGGCAGCGGCAACAGCACCAACAAGCAAGTCAGCAACAGCCGCCTACCATAAAGCCTGTCACTCAGACTAAGCCGACTCAACCCTTTTGACTCCCTTCTCCTGGGCATTGCCAGTCTCCCTCCCTCCTGTCCTCTTCCACAGCCCATAGGAGGTCGATTAACCATTTTTCACTCTCGATGGGAGGTAATCACCACCGACCAGTGGGTGCTCTCGATCATAGCCCATGGCTACTCCCTCAATTTTCAGACTCCTCCGCCGTTAGGCCTGCCAAAAGAGTCTGCTTCCAACAAGTCTCAGTCCCTCCATCTCGCTCAAGAGGTTCAATCCCTCCTTCTTCTCAATGCCATCGAAGAAGTTCCTCAAGATCAGCAAGGTCAGGGTTTTTACTCCCGGTACTTTCTAGTTCCCAAAAAGACCGGAGACCTCAGACCCATCTTAGATCTCAGAGATCTCAACAAATGTTTGGTCAAGGAGAAGTTCAAAATGCTCTCTCTTGCCACCCTCTACCCTCTTCTCGCTCAGGGCGACTGGCTATGCTCCCTCGATCTCAAAGAGGCTTACACACATATTCCTATCCATCTGACGTCCAGGCAATATCTGCGCTTTCTCATCAATCAACATCATTATCAGTACAAGGTGCTACCTTTCGGCTTGGCCTCCTCTCCCAGGGTATTCACCAAATGTCTGATTGTGGTAACGGCCTATCTCCGCTCTCACAACTTTCAAGTCTTCCCTTATCTGGACGACTGGTTGATCAAAGCTCATTCCCCTCAGGGGGTTCTGCTTGCCACCAATCAGACCGTTCACTTCCTTCGACTATTAGGGTTCGAAATCAATCTACCCAAGTCTCACCTCATTCCGACCCAGCGACTTCAATTTATTGGAGCCGTGCTGGACACGGTTCTGATGAGGGCGTTTCTTCCATCCAACCGCCTTCACGCCATCCTCCATCTCTGTCAGCAGGTGTTTCAACAGATTACCATTTCTGCGAATCACATGATGGTGCTATTGGGGCACATGGCTTCGACAGTACATGTCACACCCTTCGCACGTCTCCACCTGCGTACTCCTCAATGGACCTTAGCTAACCAGTGGTCCCAAGCGACGGATCCTTGTTCACAACACATATCTGTGACCTCGTCTCTTCGACAGTCGCTTCTCTGGTGGTTGACATCTTCAAATCTATCCAGAGGTCTGCTGTTCCATCTACCTCCTCATCAACTAGTTATCACCACAGATTCCTCCCCCTCCGCCTGGGGAGCTCACTTGAACGAATTCCAAACTCAGGGATTTTGGATTGCCCAGGAAAAGAAACACCACATCAATTTCCTGGAACTCCGAGCGATGTTCTATGCCCTCAAGGCGTTTCAACATCTTCTCTTTCCTCAAGTACTACTCATTTGCACAGACAATCAAGTTGCAATGTACTACATCAACAAACAGGGAGGAACGGGCTCTCGCCTGTTGTGTCAGGAAGCCCAACGGATTTGGTCTTGGGCGACAGCTCGTCACTTATTTCTGAAGGCTGTCTACATTCAAGGGGAACAGAATTCCTTAGCGGACAATCTCAGCAGAATTCTCCAACCTCACGAATGGACTCTCGATCCCTCGACTCTTCAGTCCATTTTGGCTCAATGGGGCACTCCTCAAGTGGACCTTTTTGCAACTCCCCACAACCATCAGCTGCCCCTGTTTTGCTCCAGACTCTCCTCTCCTCACCGTCTGGCGCCCGATGCATTTCTCCTGGATTGGACCAGTCTCTTCCTATATGCTTTTCCCCCTCTACCGCTCATGCTGCGAACACTGTTCAAGCTCAAGAGGGAACAAGCCACCATGATTCTCATCGCTCCACGGTGGCCCAGGCAGCATTGGTTCTCCCTTCTACTTCAACTCAGTTCCAGGGAACCCATACCTCTTCCACTGTTTCCTTCTCTGCTTTCTCAGCATCAGCAGACCCTACTGCATCCCAACCTACAGTCTCTGCACCTGACAGCTTGGTATCTCTCGGGCTGACTTCGGCTCACTCACTCCTTTCTCAGCCTGTCCGCTCTATCATTGATGCTTCCAGGAAACCGGCCACGCTCCAGTGTTATCAACAGAAGTGGTCTCGGTTTTCTTCCTGGTGCCTCTTACATCACCATGATCCCATGTCTCTAGCAGTGGACTGGTGTTGGACTATCTTCTTTCCTTGTCTGACTCTGGTCTTAAATCTACTTCTATCAGAGTTCACCTTAGTGCCATTGCTGCCTTTCATGAGCCAATTCATGGAAAACCCCTCTCGGCTCATCCTTTGGTTTCTCGGTTCATGAGGGGCCTTTTCAATGTGAAACCACCTCTCAAGCCTCCTCCTGTGGTCTGGGATCTCAATGTGGTTCTTTCCGCTTTAATGAAGCCTCCTTTTGAACCTTTGGCCACAGCGCATTTCAAATTTCTTACCTGGAAAGTGGTCTTCCTTATAGCTCTCACTTCTGCCAGGAGGGTCAGTGAACTGCATGCACTAGTGGCCGATCCACCTTTCACTGTTTTTCACCATGATAAAGTGGTTCTCCGTACACACCCCAAGTTTCTTCCTAAGGTTGTGTCTGACTTTCATCTTAACCAGTCCATAGTCCTACCTGTATTTTTTCCAAAGCCTCATTCTCATCCAGGTGAACAGGCTTTGCATACCTTGGACTGTAAACGTGCTCTGGCTTACTATCTTGAACGTACTAAGCCCCACAGATCATCTCCTCAACTATTTTTGTCCTTTGATCCTAACAAGTTGGGTCATCCTGTATCTAAACGCACTCTCTCCAATTGGCTTGCTGCTTGCGTTTCTTTCTGTTATGCTCAGTCGGGCCTAACACTGGAAGGTTCTGTCACGGGCCACAAAGTTAGAGCTATGGCAGCGTCTGTAGCTTTCCTCTGATCTACTTCCATTGAGGAAATCTGCAAGGCTGCTACTTGGTCCTCAGTTCACACTTTTACATCACATTATTGTCTGGATACATTCTCCAGACGGGATGGACACTTCGGCCAATCTGTTTTACAAAATTTATTTTCCTAATGGCCAACCTTCCCTCCATCCCTCTTTTTGTTAGCTTGGAGGTCACCCATCAGTCAAGAATATGCTGTCTGCTTGTCCTGGGATAAAGCACAGTTACTTACCGTAACAGGTGTTATCCAGGGACTGCAGGCAGATATTCTTGCGTCCCTCCCACCTCCCCGGGTTGGCCTCTTAGCTGGCTTATCCTAACTGGGGACCGCGCGCCTCTGTCGGGCGGGAAGGCACTCGCGCGTGCGCAGTGCGGCCTACTAGAACTTTCAAAGTTCTTAGAGTGCAATCACTCTAAAATTGTCCGTACCGGGGCTCCGTCGGTGCCGTCACCCATCAGTCAAGAATATCTGCCTGCTGTCCCTGGATAACACCTGTTACGGTAAGTAACTGTGCTATCTCCCCCCCCCCCCAATATTCTTTCCTATAACTTTAGGGTATAGTTGATATACAGAAATGTGTGAACTAAATGTATGCTCACAATCCTGAAAGCAGCCCGACTACGGGCTTTCTCGTATTTAGAGCAGGCACGTGTTACTGAAGGGCAGGGGGTGGGGAGGAAGGAAATGAAGAACAAAGACACAAGAAAAAGGGAAGGAGAGAGGTAGAAGGAAGGAAGCAAGTATGGACAAAGGGAGCAAGAGAAAATGGCTAGAGAAGCACAGAGATGGGAATGGAGCTACACAAAGAACAGGGGGATTCAAGACAAAGTTAGACAAGTTCCTGCTGAACCAGAACGTACGCAGGTAGGGCTAGTCTCAGTTAGGGCGCTGATCTTTGACCAGAGGTCCGCCACGTGAGTGGACTGCTGGACATGATGGACCACTGGTCTAATCCAGCAGCGGCAATTCTTATGTTCTTATATGTAGTGGAGGGGCTGAGGGAGAGGAAGTTCAGGGCTCTATTCGAAGAATGAAAGAGTAAAACTTCAGAGGGAAATTTAGAAGAGAGAAAGGGAAGATGGTAACTAGAAGGCAAAACAGAAGGAAGGAAGAAATTCTTGGAGATACATATGAAAACATAAGCGGTAAGGTATCATTCCTGCAAGTGAGTACATTGGATTTTTCTGGAAATTTTATGGTCAATGGAAAACATTCAGTAACATTACCACCTGCAGTGCACCAAGGGAGACTGATTGCTACCAACTTGTCACCATATTTTGCTGTTAAATCTTTACTTTGATTTATTGAAAAGCCTTCAGGGGAGCATGCATGATTTTATGCTTTGTGATTTTCAGCTTTTGCACCATATGACAGAAAGAATTGCTGTAGTTGTTTTATGAAGGCCCTTCGTTCTCATAGGTATATGGAACTCCATAACTAGCATAGCAAAAGTGAAATCCTTTGCAGGTGGAAATTGATCTCTCTCCCTTTTTATTTAATTTGACTTGTGCACAGAATAAGAAGGGAACAGAGCTGCTGCTTGGAGTGGATGCTCTGGGGCTTCATATATATGACCCTGATAATAGGCTGACTCCGAAAATTTCCTTTCCTTGGAATGAAATCCGTAACATCTCGTATAGCGACAAAGAGGTAGGTAAAGTACTTCTCAGATCTGTCCTCACAAGAACCTTAGTGATTGCTTGCTTCTAAGAACTGAGATCAGCTCACACCCTTCACCTTTGTTTCTTCCATCTTCTAAATCTTTTCTTACTTTTCTTTCTCATTCTTTTCCTTCTCTTCTTTTGTATCGCCTTCCTTCTCTTCCTCCTTCCTAGTCTTCCTACATGTGACTTAGTGGTTGGGACAGGGAAGCTATGCTTCAGATCTCACTGAAGCTCCTTGTGACCCTGGGCAAGTCACTTAATCTCCCCATTGCCCCAGGTACATTAGATAGATTGTGAGCCCACCAGGACAGACAGGGAAAAAAGCTTGAGTACCTGAATAAATTAATGTAAACCTTTCTGAGCTCCCTTGGGAGAACGGTATAGAAAATTGAATAAATTGATTCTTTGTCTACCAGACCAGTCCAGAGTAAATGCGTTATGCTGTTCAGCCAGCAGATGGAGTCAGCCTTTAAGATCTGTGAGCTCTGCCCTATATAAAAATACCTGCTCTTCAGTAGTCTCTTTCTCCAAGACACTTCATACTACTAAAGACTGGTTTGAGGTAGATCCTGAATCCAGTTGAGCTGGAGCAGTTGGATAACCTGCATTTTGGGGGGAATGTTAGGAATTATCAGACAAGGAATAGAAAGAAAAGATGAAAATGGTCTAATGCCTTTGTATCGCTCTATAGTGCAGCCACACCTTGAATACCGTTTGCAGTTCTGGTCATCGCTTCTCAACAAAGATGTAGCAGGATTAGAAAAGGGACAGGGAGTTGAGAGTCTGATTTACATGTGAGGTTTACGACTGAGGATTGGTTGCGGATTTGTGAGGAGGTACAAAAGGCATCTCATCGTGTCTTAGTTCAAGAAAATGCTTATAAGGTTTTAACCAGATGGTATTGACCTCCAGAGAGGGTGCACCGCAGGTTACTAATGTCTCCTGGCGATGTGGGGTGACACCAGGATCGTTTTATCATATTTGGTGGGATTGCTCGATAATTAAGAACTTCTGGCTTTTGGTAACATCGGTGATGACTCAGTGGATTCAGGACCCAGTTCAGATCTTGCCCCAAGCCTGTTTGTTGGGCACCCAAAATCTAAGGAAATGGCCCTGGCAGACTACACTGGTGCACTTGGGTCTCGCGATTTCTAAATGTCTTATTGCCCTGTATTGGAAACGCTCCATTGCTTCTACTAAGGAGGAATGGTTACTCAAGTGTAATAAGTTGGCCCAGATGGAATGTCTGGCAGCTAAACCTTTGGGATTTTTTGTTTTTTTTTTTTTAAAGTTCTTTATTCATTTTAAATTTCTTACATCAAGTGATAAATATATAATACATATAATTTTCAATATACACTTGAATATCCATCAATATATATTTTAATACAAACATATATAAAAACCCCTTTTGCAATAAATTATAAATCATCTGTTATTATAATATTGTACCCACCCTAACCCCTATTATTTGATCTATCCTTGTGCTATGATATCTGATCTTTAGAAAAAAGAGCCAATGGTCCCCAGATTTTATTAAATTTTTTAATATGACCATGTTGTAACGCTATTGCTTTTTCCATCTTATATATATGGCAAATAGAATTCCACCAAAAAGTGAAATTTAATTTTGTGTGATCTTTCCAGTTTTGAGTAATTTGTTGTATGGCGACCCCTGTTAATATCAATAAAAGTTTATTATTGTTTGCTGATATTGGACTCTGTGTTCTCATTGCTGTTCCAAATAAAATTGTGTCATATGTAAGTCCAACATGATTTTCTAATAATATATTAATTTGGGGCCAAATTGTTTTCCAAAAGGCATTTATACAGGGACAAAAATAGATTAAATGATCTAATGTCCCAATTTCTACCTTACAATGCCAGCATCTATTAGATTTAGAACTATCTATTTTTTGTAACAGAGTAGGGGTCCATAAAACTCTATGTAATAAAAACAACCATGTTTGACTCATAGATGCTGACATTGTAGTATGTATTCTCCAGGACCAAAATTTTTGCCATTGAGTTGCAGAAATTGTCTGTCCTATCTCAATACTCCAAATGTCCCTAAGTCCTGTTCTTTTTTTTTAATTTAAAAATCCATATAATAATTTATACCATTTTGCGGCTTGGTGTCCCAAAAAATCTGTCTGAAAGCAAAGGATTTGCAAACTATATTGAGTATTAAGATTCTTCCATTCAGGGAACCCTTCCTGAATGGCCTGCTTCAATTGCATCCATTTAAAATATTGTGTTATGTTCAATCCAAATTTCTGTTGCAATTGTGAAAAACTAAGCATGGATCCATTTACTATAACATCATTTAAAGATCGTATACCTGCAATTATCCATTGCTTCCATATTATTTTGAATCCACCAATTTTGATCCTGGAGTTTACCCAAATGGATTGATTTAACGATTTAGTTATTGGATCTGTTGTAATATTACTAATAAATCTTAATGTTTTCCATGTATCTAATAAAATTCTGTGATCTTTATATCTCTTGGGCATTGTTATACTTATAAGATGTTCCGGATATAATGGAAACAAGAGTCGCCATTCTAAATATAACCAGTCTGGTACATTCTCCATGAGGTCTGGGAGGATCCAATACATACCCTGTCTTAAAATATAGGCTTGATGATACCTATAAAAATTTGGAAAATTTACCCCTCCCTCTCTAATTTGGGATTTTTTGAACAACAAGAGCATACTTGGTTTAAAATATTTCAGTGCCTTTGATCATTCAGGGGGTGGGGGGTGGGGGATGGGAGGTGGAGATACTTGGTGGGCCCTATGAAGAAACCACAGAGGGTTCATCCCATGGGGTATACATATTTGTAGGGTGGGTCGGTGGGTGGAGGTTTTGTTGATTGGATGTGGGGTGGGGTTCGTGTTTATAAAGCGGTTTTGTTGTGGTTTTCAGTTACATTGTTTGGTGGAGTTAACCAGTTTTTACTTTGTCTGATATTTTCTTGAGCCTACTTTGAGGTCTTTGTGGGCAGAGATTGGCCTTGTTATTTTTTTTGTGCTGTGTCCTCAGAGCTTTGTATTGTAACTAAGCTTGTTGTTATTATATACAGAAATTTCTAATAAATATTTAAAAAGAAAAGGGATAGGGAAAGGCGATGAAAATGATAAAAGGGATGAGACGACTTCCATATGAGGAAAGACCAAAGCGGCTAGGGCTCTTCAGCCTGGAGAAGAGATGGCTCAGACATGGCTGAGGCCAATAAAACACTGAGTGGAGTGGACTGAGTAGATGTTAGTCATTTGTTTATTCTTTCCAAAACTACTAGGATTAGGGGGCATGTATTGAAGATACTAAGTGAGAAAATATTCTTTAGCGTCCTGGCACAGAAACGGATGGATTTCCGCTCCTCTGCCAGCAGGTGGAGACTGAGACACCAGCTTTTGACTACAGTACAAGTGGGCTGTGCAGTTCCTCTTACAATCATTTTTTCTCAGCAGGTGGAGTCTGTGCTGAGGTTTGTTTTGGGCCTGTTGGATGTGGTTAGGGAATTTTTCTGGTCCCTTTTTGCTGTCCGGATAGAGCTTGGGAGGGTCCTACCAACCTTAGGAGTGCCACACTCGAAAGGGTCGAGTCCCTCCCTCCACCTCCCCAGGTTTTCTGTGTTTAGAGGAGCTTCAACTGTACACCTTGCCACCGATACCGGCATTGACTACAGTTTAGAGTGCTATGTGGGGTCTGTGAGAAGTTAAAAATCCAGAAATAAACAGAGCGTAAAGTGGTCCCGAGGCCGCCGTTTTTGTATGGCATTGTTGTACGTGGGTTTTTGGCGCATTCAGTATGAGCGCTTCATAAAAGCAGCACAAGTGCGTGTAATGTGGGCACTGAGCGGTGGATGCAGCTGGCAGGTGCATGAAATGTTCCGGCCGCCTTGAGGGGGACCCAGCTTTGACTATCGGTGTGTCGGGTTCCCCTTCACGTATTTACAGTTCGTCAGCAGGGGATGCTAGTGACACCTGGGCCTCACCTGCCGCCCACTCCAGGGTTTCCTCGGCTGCCGGCAGTCTGTCAGATTTGGGCTTGCGGACCACTGGGGAGACTGGGGAATTCCCTTGTCGCTGAGGTTGGGGCTACTAGCGGTGTTTCTGTAGTGGTGGGGTCGAGTTTGGCTTCAGTGCCGCGTTTGATTTCAGGTGTCAGTTTAGCGATGGCATTTCCCTCAGTTTTGGCAGGAAACGCGTCCATGTTGCCCACTGCCTCAGGCGACCTTCCTCCTGTCTTAGAGAGTCAGGAACAGGTCTTAAATGTGTCTTTTGCTCATGCTATGATTTTAGATTGCCGTCAGGGTTGTTGAGCCCTGATTTTATGTTAGCCATGTGCAAAGCCTATTTATGTTACTATGTGCAAGTCTGGGGGTCCTGCTTCAGTTCCAGGGGTCGTCTAGGGTTTTTTCTCCTTTCCTCAGCCACCCCATTCAGTCTCCTGCTACAGTTGTCTCTGTACAGCCCCTTCAGCCATCGTCCAGGCAGCCTCGGGTGTCTTGAGACGAGGTTTTCTTTTATGGCTGATTCGTTTCTTCCAGATGGGGACTTGGGTCTTGGGGAGGATTTTCCAGATACGTTGGGGAGTCTGATGTTTGGATACAGATTTTTTTTCTGAGTTGCTGGTTGGCGAGGGTGCGCATTTTTCCTCAGAAAGAGTTGCAGGAGCTCTTTCTTCAGATGTCTTCAGTTTTACACTTTGAAGAGGCAGCTAAGGACCCCCCTCGTGTGGTGGACCCTCTTCTTAGAGGGATCCGGTCAGCATCCCACTCTTTCCCTATGCATCAGGATATTCGGGATGTAGGGCATGCTTCGTGGAACGTTCGGATATGCTTTTGTGATTGACGTGGTCCATGGTCAGACTCTACCTGATGGGGATAGATATGCCTTTAAGTCTCCAGCGGTGGCTCGGCTATTGCTCGCAGACATACCATGCCGGTGAAAGGCAGCTCTGCCTTATGAGATCCTCAGGACCGTAAAATGAAAACTCTACTTAAATGCAGTTTTGATGGGGCTGCCCTGGCTGTCCAGGTGGCGAATTGAGGCAGTCTGGTGACCTGGGCTTTTGTTCCGGTGGTCTGCAAGAGTTATTGACCGCGAAGCGGCTGAATGGTCCTTTGTGGATCAGGAAGTTCTTAAGATTGAGCTGGGAGCTTCTTTTTTCTCTGATGCCATGTATGATTTGTTGGGTGCCTCAGTCAAGTTCGTGGCTCTAGGTGTGACGGGCCGCTGTACTCTGCGGCTCGGGGTTGGTTGGCAGATGTAGCATCTAAAGGCTAGGCACAGTAGGTTTTCCTTTTGGGGCTCCTCAGGGAGGAGTCAGATAAGCTGGTTCAGGCCTTGAGTGCCTCTTTTTTTTTTTTAAATTCTTTATTCATTTTTACATATTACAACAAGTGTATAAGAAAAATCATTCGAACTTATAAATATACACTTGATTAACTTGCATATATCATTAAAAATATAACTTTTCAGCCAATACCTATATTCTATAATATTTTGAATATTATGAACTATTCCTAGTATCTAAACAATTGATATCAAGTTAGAAAACCCTCCCAACCCCTCCCTCCCCTTATAAAAGTTCCAATCCCAATACATTAAAAACAGTTAAATACTCTTATACATTATAGGATTTAATATTTATTACCCACTCACACCCTTCCATGTCAAATATTTTACTTGCCTCAGTAAAGCAAAAAAAAGCAAACCCCAAAACAAACCCTAAACATCAGAGGACCGACCTCACCAGGTTTTCATGTGGTAGTTCTGCCTACAGACGTTTGAGTGGATTTCATAGGTACCGTCCTGGCCTGGGTGTGACTTCTTTTACTTCCAGAGGACGTTTCTTCCAATGCGTGTGTTGCGTGTCCTTCCCACGGTTCCAGTCAGAGCCCGGTTGCGAGAGTTTTACTGGGGATGGGTCAAGATCACAATGGATCAGTGGGTCCTGGAAGTGATTTGAGACAGTTATACTCTGGAGTTTTCATGTCCTTTGCCCAGGGCTGTGGAGTCAGAGTCGGAGGAAATTTCGGGTACCTGTAGTTGGAGTCGGAGTCAGAAGTACAAAAAACTGAGGAGTCGGAGTCGGAACATTTATCTACTGACTCCATTTTTGAACTTGGCATACCAATCACGAGCGATTCTTTCAGTTATACCATCCACTATATACACAGCACAAATGTTGCGAACAGCTTCTGCGGCCTTAGAACCTTGATTAAAAGCAAAAAGAAGGTGGTGTCGAAAATGCTCATTTCTCTTAACTTGACATTCCATTTTAACGATCTGAAAATTAACCAGTGCTGTGGAGTCGGAGTCGAGGAGTCGGAGTCGGAGGAAATTTCGGGTACTGGAGTCTGAGTCTGAATACAAAAAACTGAGGAGTCGGAGTCGGAACATTTATCTACCGACTCCACAGCCCTGCCTTTGCCAGATCGTTTCCTCTCCTCTCCTTGTCAGGCAACTTGGAAGAGATGGGCTTTTTGGCAGACACTGATCGGGTTGCTTGACTTCAAAGCAGTAGTTCCTGTGCCTCCTCAGGAGATTTGCACTAACGGATACTCTATTTACTTCGTGGTGCCCTAGAAAGAGGGATCTTTGCAGCCCATTTTGGATCTTAAAGGTATCTACAGAGCTCTCTGGGTTCCATCTTTTCGCTTGGCAACCCTGAAATCGGTAATTCTGGCCATCCAGCCTATGGAATTTCTGACTTCTCTTGACTTGACAGATGCCTATCTGCATGTTCCCATTCAGGCCTCTCATCAACTCTTCCTATGCTTTGCGATTTTGGGAGAGTATTATCAGTTTTGTGTGCTTCCCTTTGGTCTACTGCACACCTTCACTAAGATTATGGTTGTAGTGGCAGCTGCACTGACATTCCCTAAGGTCAGATATGAATGATATGATCTCCCATAGGACTTTGCTGATATAGATGTCAGCCTAGCATTGCTAGCAGTCACTCTATCTGGACGATTGGTTGAGTCTAGCGAAGTCATTTCAGGAGAGTTCCAAGGTCATGGCTCGGGTTGTGGAGTTTCCACAGTTCCTAGGGTGAGTGGTCAACCTATCCAAAAGACAGTTGACTCCATCTCAGCGCTTGGAATATTTCAGCGTTCTTTTCGACTTCAGTTTGGGGAGAGTTTTTCATTCCAGTGGCCAGGGTGAACAAATTGCAGAGGGAGATTCGCTCTCTGATGGATTGCCGATGTCTGGTGGCGCAAGGCTTTCTGCAGGTCTTGGGGTCCATGGTGGCCTCCTTGGAAGTGGTCTGGTAGGCTCGGGCTCACCTGTGTTCTCTTTAGTATATGCTGCTTCAGCGGTGGTTGCCACAAATGCAAGATCTGGACTCTCTGGTCCCGCTTCGGGGGGTTAGTTCAGCGCAGCCTTCGCTGGTGGCTCCAGTCTTCAAATTTGGTTCAGGGAGTGAGTCTCAATCATCCCCAGTGGACAGTGCTTCTTATGGATGCCAGTCTCCTCAGTTGGGGAGCTTAATGTCTCAGTCACTTAACACAGGGCTGCTGGTCACCAGTGGAGGCGTCCTGGTCGATCAATGTTCTGGAGACTAGAGCCATTCGGTTAGCATTGGTGGAATTTCAATCCTTGCTGGAGGGCAAGTCAGTTCACGTTCTCTCAAACAATGCCACAGCGGTGGCCTATGTCAATCATCAGGAGGGCACCAGGAGTCATTTGGTGGAGCTGGAGAACTCTCTGCTCATGGAAAGGGCGGAGGCTCATCTTCAGGACATCCCAGCTTCTCACATTGCTGGTGTGGACAATGTCCAGGTGGATTTTCTCAGTCATCATGAGCTGGATCCCAGCAAGTGGTATCTTGGGCTGGAAGCCTTTGAGTTGATTGTTCAGTCCAGGGGTCAGTCCAGGATTGTTCAGTCCATGGATCTCAGGACCATGGGTGCCAAAGCCAAAGTGCTACGGTTCTTCAGTTGCTGCATGGATTGCCAGGCTGAGGGGCTGGATGCTTTGGTGCAGGCTTGGCTGACGGATGGCCTGCTGTATGTCTTTCCTTCCATGGCATCTGGTGGGCAGAGTTCTTCTTCAGATTGCTTGACACGCAGGACGCGTGAATATCGTGTCTCCGGACTGGCCCGGGCACCTGTGGTATGCGGATCTGGTTCATCTGCTAGTGGCAAGTCCTCTCCTGCTGCCCTTTCTTCTGTCTCAGGGTCCCTTTTGTCTTATGGCTTGGCTCTTGAAAGGGCTCGCCTAGGGAAGAAGAGATAATTTGGATAAGGTGCTCTCCACTCTCACGGTCTTGGAGGATGTCCACCTCTCGGGCTTATGTCCGTATTTGGCTTCTTTTTGAAGAGTGGTGTTCTGCGCATGGTATGGTTCCCCTGCCTCACATCCTGGAATTCATAAAAGTGGTATCGGGAAGCCCTCTGGGTTCTTTCCAGCATGTGGTTGTTTTTTGGTCTAGGACTTTGGCTCCATTCTCCTTCAGGGAATTTTGTTTTGACATTTGCTTTGTTATAGTGCATTTTTATAGGACCAAGGTAATCTATCCTAATCTGGCATTTACATTCTACTGAATCCCCAAAGGTGCAAAACGGATTACAAAAATAATAGAAAAACTACAAAGGCCAGAAAACTAACTGGGAAAACATAAGTAAAATCAGCAAGTCAAAAATACAAGTTAACAACATAAAAATGTTTTAAATAAAGCTCATTTAAGAGAACGATGAAAGGAAGAATATGAACATGAACATCTAAGATTCTTAGGTACAGAATTCCAGCACTGAAATGGCTTGAAAGCTGTAGGAACTCTGAGTTTTCTTAAATCTGTCTCCATCTGCTGGCCGAGGGGTATAACCCAATCATCTTGGACTGGCCTGGTTAAACTTAAAGGGAAGGAAATTTAACAGGTAAGAGCAAATTTGATTTTCAGTTAAAAATACCAGAAACCGAAATTTTGTACTGTTGTCATAGTACCTCTTCCCCCTCCCCCCACCTACCTTACAATCAGTGGTAGTCTTGTGGGCAGGAATGGTCCACAGTTGCTCTTGCCCATGCCATCTCTACTCTCATAGTGGCTGTTGAGAACTTCCACCTTTCATATACCATTTCTTTCCTGATACTTGTGCTTTCAATAGGTGGAAAGTATGTTTGTGTCTGGGCTACTGAACTCTCTCTCTCTCTTTTCTTGCATCCCTCCAGGGATTCAAGACAAAGTTAGACAAGTTCCTGCTGAACAAGGATGTACGCTGATAGGGCTACTCTCAGTTAGGGTGCTGGTCTTTGACCAGAGGGCCACCGCGTGAGCGGACTGCTGGGCAAGATGGACCGCTGGTCTGACCCAGCAGCAGCAATTCTTATGTTCTTCCCTAATCTCTTGCATGTGTGTTCCCCCCTTCTCCCCCAAGTCATCTCAATTCCAGGCTATGCTTTGTTCCCTTCAATTTTCTCAGAGCACAAAGTCTTTAACCCAAAAGTTAGCTCTAATTTGCTGTTTTTGTCTGAGTCTATAGTAGAGAATGACACGGGGAAAAAATCTGTCCCCGTCACCGCCCCGTCCCTGGCCCACCATCCTCTGCACCGCCTCGTCACCGCCGTTCCCTTCACCGCCCCGTCACCGTCATCCCTTTCACCGCCCCGTCACCGTCCCCGCTGCATCCATATAAGCCTTAGTACTGTAATATTTAGCTTATTCCTTTCTTATAAATCTGCTTTCCACATCTTCTCATTCAATTCCTTCCATCCACTGTGTGTTTTCTTTCTGCGTCTTCCATTTGCTGTTACTGTGCCTCTCCCTTCACCCCCCCCCCCAATTGGTCTAGCACCCATCTTCTTCCCTCCGCTCCCCCATAGTCTGGCATCTGTCTTCTTCCCACTCTGTCTTCCACATTTCCCTTCAGGGTCTGTTCCTCTCCACCCTCCTTCAATGTCTGTCCTATTCCTTTCCACCACCACCCTTCCCTCCCTCCTTTACCATCTGTTCCTTTCTACCACCCTTCAGCTCCGCTCGCGTGGCCTATATATCTACCTTTCTCCCTCTTATTTTCATGGCACATTACAATGTATTATCCCAGGACAAGCAGGCAGCTATTCTTGACTGATGGGTGACGGCACCGACGGAGCCCCGGTACGGACAATTTTAGAGTGATTGCACTCTAAGAACTTTTTAGAAAGTTCCAGCTCGGCCGCACCGCGCACGCGCGAGTGCCTTCCCGCCCGACAGAGGCGCGCGGTCCCTCAGTTTCTTAGTTTCCGCGGAGCTAAGAAGACGCGTTTTCAACGGCTGTTGAAAATTTTTTCCTAACTTGCCTTCCCGCTCGCGTAAACGTTTGGCTAATTTGCCTTTTTTCTTTCTTTTATTTTGTTAAAAAAAAAAAAAAAAAAAAATCTTTCAAATTTTTCCTTCAATTTCGGTTTTCCCCGGCGGGGCCTTCTGCCACCATCGAAGCCTCGGCCTTCGATTTGGCGGAAGCCGTTTTTCCTTTCATGCCCCCTCAACCGGGTTTTAAAAAGTGCCAGCGGTGTGCTAGGCCTATATCTCTCACGGACCCACACAACTGGTGTTTACAGTGTTTGGGTCCTGAGCATCAGGCCTCCTCTTGCACCCGCTGTGCTACTTTGAAAAAACGAACTTTAAAAAATCGCTTAATTCAACAGCGATTGTTGTTCGGTGCCGAGATGTCCGACCCCGTTCCTTCGACTCCGGCTTCGGCACCGATTCAGTCGGCACCCTCGTCTTCGACGCCGCGTGATTCCACACCGGCATCCCAACAGTCAGGTAAGCCGGCTAAGAAGCCTTCCCCGCTGGAACGTCTTCCGGCCTCGAGTGCAGTGAGCCCAATCCTGCCGCCGGTTCGACGCCAGCGGAAGCGCTCCGCCCCTATAGAGGTGAGTCCCTCGACATCGGGCTCCTCATCTCCGGGGCGTCGAGCGGCACCGCAGGTACCGCAGAAGAAAAAAGCGGTACCGGTGCCATCCCTCGATGACCGCATTACGGCCATCCTCCAGGTGCAGCTGAAGGAACAATTAGAACGACTCCTTCCTGCTATCATGACACCGAACCTTCCGGTGCCAGTTCGCACCGAGCCATCGGTACCGGTTGTTGAACAACCTGTATCGGTACCGATTGTGGAACCCGTTTTAACCACTTCCACTGTTTCGGTACCGCTTCACCTAACCTCATCGGTATCGATGCCAGTCCTTGCACCGGAGCCGAGAGCTCACCATCAATCGGTGCAGACTTCGGCACCGGTGCGTCCGATAACTTCTCCGGACACGGTATCGATGAGGTCGGGTAAGTCGATACGCAAAACCCGACACATGCAAACGTCGACACCTGAGTCTCGGGACCATTCTTCCCATGTAAGGGACCCTGATCTGTGGGGAGACTCAGAGGAACCCTTTCTTTCTGAAGGAGAATGTTCCTCAGAGGAGGAGGATTCGGCTGTCCCTGACCCATCCTCCAAACAGGCCACTTCCTCTTTCTCTAGTTTTTTGAAAGAGATGTGTGAGTCCTTGTCCATTCCTTTGGAGGCTGAATCCAAAAAGTCTAAAGCTTTTTTGGATGCCCTTGATTTTGATCAGCCTCCAAAGGAATTTTTGAAACTTCCCCTTCATGACATCCTGAGGGAAACTTTCTATAAGAATTTAGAGACTCCTTTAACTGTCCCAGGGGCCCCACGTAAACTGGATTCTCTATATAAGGTAATTCCCATTCCTGGGTTCGACAAACCTCAACTACCACATGAATCCTTATTTGTCGAATCCACCCTTAAAAAGACTTCAGGAGCCAGTGTATATGCATCTGTCCCTCCTGGCAGAGAAGGAAGGGCCATGGATAAATTTGGTAAGAGGCTCTACCAAAATGCTATGTTAGCTAACAGGGCTAGTAATTATGCTTTTCATTTTTCTTTTTATTTAAAGCATCTCCTTACCACCATGGCTTCTTTCGAGAAATATCTTCCTTCACGAAAGCATTCCGCTTTTCACACATGCTTGTCGTCTCTTCTCCAATTGCGTAAGTTTATGGTGAGATCCATATATGACACTTTTGAACTTACATCCAGAGCGACAGCAATGTCAGTAGCTATGCGTCGTTTGGCCTGGCTTCGGGTATCCGAGCTTGATGTTAACCATCAAGATCGGTTAGCCAATGCCCCATGTCTAGGGGATGAGCTCTTTGGGGATTCCATGGACTCAACCACACAAAAGCTCTCTGCTCATGAGACGCGCTGGGATACCCTGCTCAAAAATAAAAAGAAGCCTCCTCCGCCAAGACCATACAGGCAGCAATCGGCCTATCAACGCCGTTTCACAGCCCGTCCATTGCCTACCACTGCTCAACAACCTAGGCGTCAGAGACAACAGCAACGTCAGCCTCCCAGACAACAGCAACAGCAACAAGCTGTAAAACAACCTCCTCAGCAAAAGTCACAGCCCTTTTGACTTCATTCTCCGCAGTATAGCCAGTATCCCTATTCCTGCTCTCCTGCCTCAACCAATAGGAGGTCGACTTTCTCTGTTCCTCAGCCGGTGGGAAGTAATCACTTCGGACCAATGGGTCCTCAACATCATCCGCCACGGCTACTCTCTCAACTTTCAGACTCTCCCACCTCAAAGCCTGCCAAAAGAGTCTGCTTTGAACAGTCCTCAATCAGCCCTCCTTATTCAGGAGGTCCAATCCCTCCTCCTTCTGAACGCTATAGAGGAAGTTCCTCTAGATCAAAAGGGGCAGGGATTCTACTCCCGCTACTTTCTAGTTCCCAAAAAGACAGGAGATCTCAGACCCATCCTGGATCTTCGCGATCTCAACATTCATCTCGTAAAAGAAAAATTCAAGATGCTTTCTTTAGCCATCCTTTATCCCCTTCTAAATCAAAACGACTGGCTATGCTCCCTCGATCTCAAAGAGGCTTACACTCACATACCGATCAATGTAACCTCAAGACCATATCTCCGATTCATGATCAATCATTGTCATTACCAGTACAAGGTGCTACCCTTCGGTCTTGCCTCATCTCCAAGGGTATTCACCAAATGTCTCATTGTGGTGGCAGCTTTTCTACGCTCTCACCACCTGCATGTATTTCCTTACCTGGACGATTGGTTGATCAAAGACACTTCTGCCCAAGCGGTCCTTTTGGCCACCAACCAAACCATCCAGTTTCTACAACTTCTGGGATTCGAGATCAATCTACCCAAATCCCATATCATTCCCACTCAGAGACTTCAATTCATTGGAGCGATCCTAGATACACTCCTCATGAGAGCTTTCCTGCCATCCAATCGTCTTCAGACCCTTCAGTCTCTATGTCACCAGGTACTTCCTCTGCCGTCCATCTCAGCAAGGCAAATGATGGTTCTCTTGGGACACATGGCATCCACAGTTCATGTCACACCTCATGCCCGTCTTCACCTGCGCACTCCTCAATGGACCCTTGCGACCCAGTGGTCCCAAGCATCGGACCCTTGCTCACGACACATATCTGTGACATCATCTCTTCGTCAGTCTCTGCAATGGTGGTTGGTATCCTCAAATCTATCCAGAGGTCTTCTGTTCCATCAGCCTCCTCATCAACTAGTCATCACCACCGACGCCTCCCTGTATGCATGGGGAGCTCACTTGAACGAGTTCCAGACTCAAGGTCTTTGGTCAGCCCAGGAGAGGAAACATCAAATCAATTTCCTGGAACTCAGAGCGATGTTTTACGCCCTCAAGGCCTTCCAACACCTTCTCTTTCCTCAGGTCCTTCTGTTGTGCACAGACAATCAGGTTGCGATGTACTACATCAACAAACAGGGTGGGACAGGCTCTCGCCTTTTATGCCAGGAAGCCCAGAAGATCTGGACTTGGGCCATAGATCATCATCTCTTCCTGAAAGCTATATACATTCAAGGGAAACAGAATTCCTTAGCAGACAAACTCAGCAGAATTCTCCAACCTCACGAGTGGACACTCGATCCCGTAACTCTGCACTCTATCTTCAATCAATGGGGCACTCCTCAGATAGACCTCTTTGCAGCTCCTCACAATCATCAGCTGCCCCTATTCTGCTCCAGACTTTACTCTCCACACCGTCTAACAGCAGATGCTTTTCTCCTCGACTGGTCGAATCTGTTCCTGTACGCCTTCCCTCCTCTACCTCTCATGTTGAGAACCTTGTTCAAGCTCAAGAGGGAACGAGCCACCATGATTCTGATTGCTCCGAGGTGGCCCAGGCAACATTGGTTCTCCCTTCTACTTCGACTCAGTTCCAGGGAACCTTTTCTTCTTCCTCTGTTTCCTTCGCTGCTTACGCAACAGCAGGGAACCCTTCTGCATCCCAACCTCCAGTCTCTACACCTGATGGCTTGGTATCTCTCGGGCTGAATTCGACTGATACTCTTTTATCTCAGCCCGTTCGTTCCATTCTGGATGCCTCCAGGAAACCAGCCACTCTTCAATGTTACCATCAAAAGTGGACGAGGTTTTCTTCCTGGTGTCTTCTTCATCATCTTGATCCCACTTCCCTAGCGGTGGAGACGTTGTTGGATTATCTTCTTTCTTTGTCTGATTCTGGCCTGAAGTCCTCTTCCATCAGGGTCCACCTCAGTGCCATTGCAGCCTTTCATGAGCCAGTCCATGGAAAACTTCTTTCAGCTCATCCCCTGGTATCCAGGTTCATGCGTGGGCTTTTCAATGTGAAACCACCTCTTAAAGCCCCTCCGGTTATTTGGGATCTCAATGTGGTTCTTTCAGCTTTAATGAAGCCTCCATTTGAACCTTTAGCTACTTCTCCTTTCAAATTTCTCACTTGGAAGGTACTTTTCCTTATTGCTCTTACCTCTGCCAGGAGAGTCAGTGAGCTTCATGCACTGGTTGCAGATCCACCTTTTACGGTCTTCCATCATGACAAGGTGGTTTTGCGTACACATCCAAAGTTTCTCCCCAAGGTTGTCTCGGAATTTCATCTCAACCAATCCATTGTTCTACCGGTTTTCTTTCCCAAGCCTCATTCCCATTCTGGGGAACAAGCTCTGCATACTTTGGATTGTAAAAGGGCTCTTGCTTACTATCTGGAGCGTACGAAACCCCACAGATCAGTTCCCCAACTTTTTCTGTCCTTTGATCCGAACAAATTGGGACGTCCTGTTTCCAAACGCACGTTGTCTAATTGGCTAGCAGCGTGCATTTCTTTTTGCTATGCTCAGTCCGGACTGACACTGGAAGGTTCTGTCACGGCCCATAGAGTCAGAGCAATGGCAGCATCTGTAGCTTTCCTCCGTTCCACTCCTATTGAGGAAATCTGCAAAGCTGCTACTTGGTCCTCAGTTCACACTTTTACATCTCATTATTGTCTGGATGCATTCTCCAGAAGGGATGGTCACTTCGGCCAATCGGTATTACAAAATTTGTTTTCTTAAATGGCCAACCTTCCCTCCATCCCTCTTTTTGTTAGCTTAGAGGTCACCCATCAGTCAAGAATAGCTGCCTGCTTGTCCTGGGATAAAGCACAGTTACTTACCGTAACAGGTGTTATCCAGGGACAGCAGGCAGATATTCTTGCGTCCCACCCACCTCCCCGGGTTGGCTTCTTAGCTGGCTTATACTAACTGAGGGACCGCGCGCCTCTGTCGGGCGGGAAGGCACTCGCGCGTGCGCGGTGCGGCCGAGCTGGAACTTTCTAAAAAGTTCTTAGAGTGCAATCACTCTAAAATTGTCCGTACCGGGGCTCCGTCGGTGCCGTCACCCATCAGTCAAGAATATCTGCCTGCTGTCCCTGGATAACACCTGTTACGGTAAGTAACTGTGCTATTTGTGCAAGCCACTGGAGCCTGCGAACTCGGTCCCTGTCCCATCCCCACAAACCATCTCGCTTCTGTGCTCCTATTTTCCCCATTTCTAATATCTCCCCTATGTATCTGCCATTGCCCCCCCCCTGTGTCTATATACCATCCCCATGGCATGTCCCCTTTATGTCTCTGTCCCTATGCCCCATGCACATAATTTCCCCTCTTTCTGTTACCTTCCTGTGTCCAGATTTCCCCTATCTTCCTCTTCCATACCAGTGTGTCTCTTCTTTTCAACCCCATCTAGCTTTTTTCCCTCTTTCTTCCCCCCCCCCTGCTTCTAGCATCTGGCTCACCTGCCTGTCCTTCCCTTTCTTTCCTGCTGTGGGTTTTTCTTTCCGTCTTCATCTCCTTGGCCCAGAATCCTTTTCCCTTTCACTTCCTCCTTCCAGTTTGAGCGGGAACGCGAGTGATCGCACGGTCCCCGCAGCCACCACCCGCCTGCCCAATCGATCCTAGTGTTTAGCCAGCTCTCTCCCTTCTCCTCACCTTAGTTTGTAGGTTTTCTTTTTCGGCTACCTGCACGCTTTCTCAAAGAGCCGTGCTCGCGCGGCTGCTCAGTGTTCAATCTTCTGCTCTGCTGCAACTTTCTGTTTCCGGTTGCGTCAGAGCAGAAGATCGAAACTGAGCAGCAGCGGGTGCGCGGCTCTTTGATAGCGTGCGAATCGCCAAAAAAGAAAGCCTACAAACTAAGGTAAGGAGAAGGGAGAGAGCTGGCTAAACACTAGGATCGATTGGGCAGGCGGGTGGTGGCTGCGGGGACCGCGCGATCCTTCATGCCTCACTGCGGGGACAAGACCATTCACCGCTCCACGGGGGGGTGAATGGCCTTGTCCCCGTCCTCGCAGCGCCTGCTAGTTTTCGTTCCCCGTTTCGGCGGGTTATCCGCGGCTAAACGCGGTGGCCGCGGGTAAACCGCCACCGTGTCATTCTCTAGTCTATAGGTTACATATCTTTTTTTTTTTTTTTTTAAATTCTTTATTCCTTTTTAATCATTCAACAAGTGTACAAGAAAAATCATACATAGTCTCAGAAACAACACTTGATAAATCCATCAAGACAATAACAATTATATATATATATATATATCTATATATATATATATATATATATATATACATATACATATATGTACTAGTGTTTAAGCCCGTTACATTAACGAGTGCTAGTAGAGCCTCCTTCCCTCACATGTGCCCTATTTTCAGCCCCAGCTCCAAACCCATTTTTATGCCCCTCCCTCCAACAACGGTCCAACAGCATCTCTTCCCTGCTCCCCCGGACAGCAGCACCTCTTCCCTGTTCCCCCAGTCAGCAGCACCTCTTCCCTGCTTCCCTGGTCAGCAGCACCTCTTTTCTGCTCCCCCGGTTCCTCTTCCCTGCTTCCCCAGTCAGCAGCATCTCTTCCCTGCTCCCCCGGTCCCTCTTCCCTGCTTCCCCAGACAGCAGCACATCTTCCCTGCTCCCCCGGTCAGCAGTACCTCTTCCATGCTCCCCTGGTCAGCAGGACCTCTCCCCTGGTCCCTCTTCCCTGATCCCCCGGTCAGCAGCACATCTTCCCTAATCCCCCGGTCCCTCTTCCCTGCTCCCCCGGTCAGCAGTACCTCTTCCATGCTCCCCTGGTCAGCAGGACCTCTTCCCTGCTCTCCCGGTCCCTCTTCCCTGATCCCCCGGTCAGCAGCACATCTTCCCTGCTCCCCCGGTATCTCTTCCCTGCTCCCCCGGTCAGCAGCACCTCTTCTATGCTCCCCTGGTCACCAGCACCTCTTCCCTGCTCCCCTGGTCCCTCTTCCCTGCTCCCCTGGTCAGCAGCAACTCTTCACAAATCTCTCGCCTGTAGCAGCGGCCGCAGCACTCTACACACGCTGCTTCACTGCCTTCAACTGCCCTGATTTGATTTGCCGCATCTCTGATGATGTCATCAGGGACGCGGTGGAGCAATCAGGGCAGTTGAAGGCAGCGAAGCAGCGTGTGTAGAGTGCTGCGGCCGCTGCTACAGGCGAGAGGTTTGTGGGGACCGCGTGGAGGGGGGGCGGCAAGGGAGTAAGGGTAGCAGTCAGACCGCGTGAAGGGGTTCGTGTGCGCTGGGGGGGGGATGGGACACGGAAACCGACTCCTCCTGGGGTCCGCAGGAAGGGAAGGGTGGGGTGGCAAAGGACTTGGGTCCCGGGCGGCGGGGTCAGTTTTTCGGTTCGTCCCGGGGGGGGGAGGAGGCGGTCTTTGTACCCCATTCCCAGCTTGTGGAGGCGATCGTCGGCTGGCTGGGAGAAGGCTTGTGGAGGCGATCGTCAGCGTGTGAAGAAACTTCCGTATTGTGAGGTGGCTGTGACGTAAAACCTGCGCATGCGCACTCGTGTTTTCGCGATGGATCAGGGAACACGTTTTTTTTAGTGTGCATGCGCGGCCTATCATTTTATTATATTAGATAAAATGAATTAAGAAAAATAGTGTTGGGAGGGAGGGTGGGTTATGGGTTTATATATATATATAAACCCATAACCCACCCTCCCTCCCAACACTATTTTTCTTAATTCATTTTACCCTAAGGGGGCGTGGCTTGGACGCGAACTCGGATGGTTGGATAAACGAGTAGCTCCACATAGACAAGCATATATATAAGAAATACTACCAATATTTTTAAGAAATTACTAAAATATATTACAGCATGACTTCTACAAAACAAAATAAAGCTGATTTGGGAGCCGGAATATCTGGAAGCAACAAGAGGTCGAAACCAGAGCCAGGTACACCCTCTAAAACCCCGCTGCCAACAGAAAAAAATCTTGACGTTATGGAAGAACTGAGACAAATAAAAGAAATTGTCTTAGATAGTAATAAAAAACTACAAAAAGCGATAGAAGAAGCCGCAATACTTACTAAAAGAGTGGACATGACAGAAAACAGAATTTCAACATTGGAAGATAATACAGAACAATTAAACATAGATATGAGACATAGCAAAATCATATGGAAAGAAGTGACAGAAATCAAAAAAAATCTTGAAGACAGCCGAAATCGCGAACGAAGGAATAATTTGAGAATAATTGGATTACCGGAAGGAGTGGAAAAAAATGACCCGATTGCCTTTCTGGAAAAATTTCTACCTAAAATATTGCCACTAAAATTTAAAACAGAACTAGAAATCGAAAGAGCACACAGGATTCCAACACAAAGAAATAACACTCAAACGGGTCCAAGAACTTTAATATTTAAACTTTTAAGGCATCAACAAGCAATTGAAATATGTCAACTAGCCAAGGAATACAAGAATCTCAAATGTCAGGACTCAAAAATACATATAGTCCCAGATTTTGCGAAAGAAACAGCATTAAGAAGAAAACAATTCCTAGACATGAGACCCCAACTGAGATCTCTAGGAGCCAGATTTGGGCTTCTTTACCCAGCGGTAATGAAGGTTACCATTGCCAACAAAACACAAAACTTTACGGATCCCATAAAACTACAAGAATTTTTAAATCTACAAGAACAACCAATGGCAATTTAAAGACATTTGATGACTACTATATGAAAAATATAAACTTATATATTTTATATGGATTGCAAGACTTTCAATATGGAAAAGGAACTTTTTAAAAAAAACATCGGTTGAAGATTTGAAACTTTCAAGGCAACGGAAAAAGAACACACAGGGATCGAACTAAAGATTTGAATAACATTCTTCATGGAAAGCAAAGAGAAGATAAAAACCTGATGAAAACGCAATAATTAATTCTAGAATTCTAAATAGAATAGACTTACATGCAGGAATGAAAAATAGACAGAGATCCGTCTTCGAATGGTGACGAAGGAAGTTTTTCTCTTAAACAAAAGATGCACTGATTGGCTGAAAAATAGTGAGGGCGGAGTAATGAAGAGAAAGAGAATTATCCTTCAATCACGAAGATGATTATAGAAAAAGGGAGAACAACATGTAATGATTGGTTTACTCGAAAGATTTTCAATGAAGGGCGGTACTTCCGGTAAAACTTGCGTTCCAAATGCATTACAATGCGTTTCAGATAAGTTACATTAGAAAATATTTACAAAAAGAATTTATATTGAAACGCAAAATTTCCGAATAAGATTTTGAACTTCATGTTCATTCTTAATATAGAAAAAATGTAATTTACAATAAATCCAGTTCTCCCTTTTTCTGTTTGGTTGTGAAAGAATCTGGCATCCCCAGTATGAATAGAATAACCCCCTCTTTTGCGGAGCTGTGATGGCGGTTTCTGACACGGGGGGCCATACTGGATGGCACTGCTCCCAAGGCTTATAGAAAATTGAAGTCCATCTAGGAAGAAACGAGGGGGCTACCCGTGCTGGAGGCTGCTATTGCAGTTTCGTAAAGGAAAGACTGAGTCTGGATGCCTTCAACACGATACTTTTGTCACCACTCATACCCAGGTTTGTAAGCTTTCCAAGGGGACAATAATTCATCACATTGAAAAGATCCAAAAAAAAAAAATAAAAAATTTTATAATTGATGGTTTTAAAACAACATAGTTTGATATTTGAAAAATAAGTAATGTAAAGAATGAATATATTTTATCATATTTAAAAAAAAAAAATAAAATAAAAAAAAAAAAAGAATATAAAAATATGATAGATATTATTTCATTTGGAATAAGTCATTCTTATAAACTTAAAGAAATACAAATAAAGAAATTAATCTTTTATATTTTAAGAATGACCAAAATTGTTTAAATATATGTTTGTTTGTTTTTTTTTTTGATTCAGGAAAAAGGAAAAAATTTTACAAATATAGAGAAATTTAAGGTAGTACATTAGATAAATTATTAATAGCTTGAAGGAGTTATCTAAATCTAACCTCAATCTGCGTATCCAAGTTTTCGTAATTAATAAGGGAGGGATGGGAGGGAATAAAGGGAAGTTATATAAGGAAAATATGGGTATAAATGAGGGAAAAGATATAAAATATTTAAAATACTGGGAAAATTTTTATTTTTTTTTAAATTTTATTTATAAATTTTCAATTTTTACAATAATTGAATCTTAAGTAATATAATTAATTACTATATATCATTGTATTTATCATTAATACAACTTAATTTATAAACAGTATATATTATAAATTATGTATAATCAGAAGTTATAAATCCCTCCCCATTTTACAAATAATGATTCTAATAATTATGCAAATCCCACCCCATTCCTATATAAGTACTATAATTGTGCTAAGAAGTCTAATCATTAGAATAATTAGTCAATGGGGGGGCGTGGCTTGGACACGCATGAGGAAGGTCGGCTAACAGAAGAGCTCCCTGAAAAAAGTCCTTGAAAGAAAAAAAAAAGTTACTAAGTGTGGAGATTTAAGAATTATTTAATGATAAATAAAGAAAAAAACGCGATGGCTTCAGGAAAACAAAATAAAAATGATTTTGCGGTCTCGGGAAGCAGCAAGAGAGCAAAGCCTGAACAAGAAATAGGATCAAAAACAGGAGATCCAGAAGTAATGAAAGAATTGAAAGAAATCAAAGAAATGCTTTTACTTCTTACTAAAAAAGTTAACAATTTAACTGAAGATGTATCCACGTTAAATAAAAAAATGGATTTAATGGAGTTAAAGTGCAATGACATGGAAGAAAGATTAATAACAGCTGAAAAAGAAATTTCTAACAACATAAATGAAAAAAAGAAAATTGATTTACTTACTACAGAGTTGGAGGATCAATCGAATCGTGAAAGAAGGAGTAATATTCGTCTGATTGGTCTCCCGGAAGGAGCAGAGAAAGGAAATCCGGTGGCATTTATAGAAAATTTACTACCTAAACTACTTCCTCTAAAAACCAAGTACCCCATAGAGATTGAAAGAGCACATAGAGTGCCTCCAAAAAGATCAGGAAGGTATCAAGGACCGAGGCCACTGATCTTTAAACTGTTGCGCCACCAGCAGGTTATAGAAATTTTTCAACTTGCAAAACAAAATAAAGGATTACAATTTCAAGATGCCCGCATTCATTTTGTTCCAGACTTTGCAAAAAGTACGGCGATCAAAAGAAAAAAGCTCCTGGACTTGAGACCACAACTAAGAGAAATGGGAGCAAAGTTTGGTATAGTATACCCGGCTAATATGAAAGTAACTATTGCAGATAAAACTTTAACTTTTGACAATGCAGAAGAACTACAAAAATTTATACAAAGCCAAGAATTACCAATGTCACCTTAATTTCTCTTTATTATATGTTATATTATTTTAACTGGAAAAACTTTTATTTTATTTTATGATATACACTTATTAAAATAATATTGTTTACCCATAGCAACGATTTAGAATGTTTTTAACCTTATTCAAAATTACACTTCAACGTTCTTTATGCTAATGATATGGCCTGGCTAAGTATTCCATAATGGAATGAAACAGTTAAGGCATCAGCTGAATTCTATTGATCTCAATTATAATTTTTAATATTAGGAAAAACTGTATGCGAATTGATTGTAGGATGGAGCTTCCTTCCTTTAAAATAGCAGTAAGACTATTTGAACTATATGCATGTGACTAATTTAACCCCTCAAGCAAATTGAAAAGATAATCAGTATTTCAACATCTTTACTATTCTTTAATACTACAAATACTACAAATCCCAGACATCAATGCGAAAGAATCTGCGAATAAGAAGACTTCACGAAACCGGAAAGAGGAATTATAAATAGGAGATGTTATTTCTCGAATGGATATTAAAGAATTACTTCGCTGTATAACAAACTATTAAAATAAAATATGAATGGAACAGAAACAAAGACCAACTTATATCTTAAAATTGAACGACGAAGAAAAATAGAAATCACCTGGAATACAACAAAATGTGATAAGAATATTGAACTGGATATAAAAATACAAAGAGGCGGTGAAAGAAGAAGGAATGATTTTCTACGAAGAAGGAAGTACTGAACATTAAATATTAGTAAATAAAGATAACGATATAAGAATAAAAGAGACTTCTGCGTTTGAAGGGGGGGAGCTCTGGAATATAATTTTTTTTTTTTTTGTCGCATACTTAACCTATACCTTATATATCTTTTAATCTTTTCATGTTTTTAAAGATTAATATTATAGAAAACAGTATATGATTGGGTTTGATATAATGAAAGATTATTTCATTTTAATATATATAAGTATAATATGATTATACAATGTGATATTTTTAAATTTATAAAATTAAATATATTTACATAAGATTTAAATTAAGGTCAAAAATAGTAATGGAACATATAATTTGATATACAGGAACCATAGAAGGGAACTTAAAATATAATCTATATTATATGATTTATTAGATTTAGATTAAAATAAGAGTGTATTGAATAATAGAATAATAAATTAATTTAAAGTCTATATTAACATAAAATCTCAACCGGATTTATAGAAATATGAAATGTCAAGGAAAATATTAATTATCTTTAAAACTACTATAATATATATGACTTATTTGTGAATCTTAACAGATTTGGACTTTCAGGGAGTGTTTTTTGATACCGATCTAATATGTGTGTTGCCAAGTGTGCACTGCTATTAATTAGGGGGGAGGGAGGGTGGGATGGGAGGAGAGGGGAAATGGGAATGGGAAATTATATTGTTACAATGTATGGATATCTGATCGTAAAACTTATATTACATTTAAATCAAAATAGTTCTAAAATTTTAAATGGATATTAAAATATATACAATTAATGTCAATGGTTTAAATCATCCTATCAAAAGAAACAAATTATTAGGATTTCTCCATAAGCAAAACGCCGATATATACTTTATACAAGAGACTCATCTCTCAGATAATGAATCTAGGAAGTTAACAGGGGGTTGGATATCAAAATGTTTCTATTCACCTGCTTTAGGAAAAAAGGCTGGGGTAGCGATCCTGATAAATAAGAAATGCACTGCAAACTTTAAATTAATAAATTTTGATCCTTCAGGAAGATGGGTACATATTAAAATGGATTTGGGAAGTACAACCCTTGATTTATTTAATCTTTATGCTCCTAATTCAAATCAAAAGGAGTTTTTCAATCAAATTCAACAGATATTACTACCACTGGCTACTTCTAACTTAGTAGTAGCTGGAGATTTCAATGCTGTAATGGATCCAATTATAGACAAAAAACCAAGTAAAATCATAAAATCTTTAGGACTAGATAATTTAATACAATCTTGTAATTTAATAGATATATGGCGTATCCTTCATTTTAATGATCGGGAATATTCTTTTTGTTCTCAAGTCCATAAATCTTTTTCAAGAATTGATTATATATTTGTAAATAATAACATTGCGCAGCATGTATCAAAAGCAGTAATTGATCCCATTATAATTTCAGACCATGCTGGTGTGTGGATTAACCTTCAGAATTACAATAATGATCAATTTAATACAATATGGAGATTTAATAATGATTTATTAGCAGACTCGAAATTCTTAGAAGATCTTAAAGCAAAAATGCAAGAATTCTTTCAATTTAATACTTCTGATGACATTAATATAGAAATTTTATGGGATGCTTTTAAAGCAACAATGAGAGGAAATATAATTTCATATTCAGCTTTTATTAAAAAACAACTTAAAAACCAATATGAAGATATGGAAAAACAAATAAAAATTTTAGAAAATAAATTAATTACAAAATGGGAAAACAATACATTACAAGAGTTGTTAAAAGTAAAAGTTAAATATAATGAGATTTCTTCTCAAATTGTGAGGAAAGATATTTTCAATAAACAAGTACAATATTATGGCAATTCAAATAAAGCAGGAAAATTATTAGCAAATTTTCTTAAAGCAAAGAAAAGAAAATCTAAGATTATTGCAATTAAAGATATACAAGGTAACACACATACCAACACAAAAGATATTATAACACAATTTCTTGATTTTTACAAGGAATTATACACTTCTAATTCTTTTTTTTTTTTTTTTTTTTTTTTTTTTTTTTTTTTTCTTTTTAAGATTTTTATTCATTTTTTTTTTTTTTTACATCATACAACAAGTGTATCAATAAATTGACAATTGAAATTAAATACATCACTTGAATTTTGTCATATTTAACAATAATACATAAAATTTAACCCTTCCCTCCCAACCCTACCATAACATATGCAATCAAATATATCCTATGAAATATTATTTTTTGCTGATCTAAACATATAATAAAATTCAGAATTCCCATCCCTTCACTTGTACTGTACTTATAGGACCGTGAAATTCTATGCGGTTAACAAAAGTTTATAATAGTGTATACAATTGAATAAATTGAAAATTACGTAAGTTAAAGACTCTCGGAATAGATTACTAAAGTACAATGTCCATAAACATGGAAATGAATTACCCAAATATTTAAGAAACAAGTATGTCTTTAAATTTCTTCTAAATTTCACATAAGAACTCGAAGACATGATTAGATTTTCCAAATGCCGCCTGATATGACAAAAGATGCTGATGATGTTTTTTAAATTTGCAATCTTTAACAGACGGGAAGACAAAGTTCAGGTGCGAATTTCTCCTATGTTTCTTATTTGCAAAAGTAAAAAGGCCAATCAAGTATTTGTTTTTTAAATCTTTATTCATTTTTTTATGTTACAACAAGTGTTACAGATAAACTCAATAGAAACTTAAATACACACTTGACTAACTCATATATTAATATCAAGTTTAACATTAATATAATAATCCCCTGTCCCACCCTCCTTCCCAACCAATAATACATAAATCAATTTTATTGTATATTCTTTAAATATTAATTTAGTATGTGATAATCAAAATTGAAAAACCCACCCCATTTCCCTCTTTACAATTATCTTATCATGGGAAAAATTCATAAGAGAAATCATGTTAACGGTCTTTAGATGTTTCCAGTGTTATTTATGGGAAAAATTATCCTTCATTACAAAAATCGGTTAATGGTCCCCATATTTTTTTAAATTTATTCATGTATCCTTTGTGTGTTGCAATAGCAAGTTCCATTTTATATATGTGGCATACCGAATTCCACCAGAACATATAGTTCAATCTATCATGTTGTTTCCAATTGAATGTAATTTGTTGTATTGCAATTCCAGTTAAAATAAATAAAAGTTTGTTATTACTGGATGAAATTTGGCTTTTTGCTCTCATAGTTGTTCCAAATAATATAGTATCATATGTCAAGGCTACCGGATTTTCTAACATTCTGTTAATTTGGGGCCAAATTGATTTCCAGAATGATAGGATAAATGGACAAAAGAATAAAAGATGATCTAATGTCCCAATTTCAATATGACAGTGCCAGCATCTATTAGATCTTGAACTATCTATTTTTTGTAAACGAGTAGGGGTCCAAAAAGCTCTATGAAGAAGAAAAAACCAAGTTTGTCTCATAGATGCTGACACCGTACATTTTAGCCTCCAAGACCAAAGTCGTGGCCATTGAGATGCACTAATTTGGTGTTTTATCTCAATGCTCCAAATGTCTCTAAGACCATTTTTTGGTTTTTTATTTATATATCCGGATATTAATTTATACCACTGTGCGGCTTTGTGACCTATTGAGTCCATCTGGAAACATAAGAATTCCAAACTGTGATATTTAGCGAGATCTTTCCATTCAGGGAACCCTTTCTGAATAGATTGCTTCAATTGCAACCATTTAAAATATTGTGTTTTATTGAGACCAAATTTTTGTTGCAATTGTGAAAACTCCAGCAATTTATCATTTTTAATTACATCATCCAAAGTGCGAATGCCTGCTATCATCCAATGTTTCCAGATGATTTTAAAACCGCCAACTTTGATCTTGGGGTTTAGCCATATAGTTTGGTTGGTTGATTTACTAATTGGAATTTGAGTAAGATTACTTATGTATTTTAGAGTTTTCCAGGTATCCATAAATATTTTATGATCTTTGTATAACCTTGGCATTTTGATACTAATTACATGATTAAGACGTAATGGAAACATAAGCCTCCATTCTAGCCAAAACCAGTCTGGAATATTATCTGTGGGTTCTGGGAGGATCCAATACATACCATGACGTAAGATATAGGCTTGATGATACCTATAAAAGTTGGGAAAATTTACCCCTCCCTCCTTAATTGGTCTTTGTAATGACGCTAGAGCAATTCTTGGTTTTTTATTAAGCCATATAAATTTTGTCAAAGTCCTATTTATTTTTGTATAAAACGAATCTTGAAAGAAAACTGGTATCATCCCCATTTGGTAACATACTACCGGTAAAATCATCATTTTTACAGTTTGTACTCTTCCCCACCAAGATAAGTGCAAAGGATTCCATTGCTCACACATTTCTATTACTTTTTGTAATAAGCATTTTTCATTAATTTTCATTGTTTCATCTACTGTTTTTGTTATCAAAATTCCAAGGTATTTAATATATTCTTCCTTCCAAACAAAAGGGAATGTATCAAATAAACCTTTTGTACAATGTATATTTAGTGGAAGAATTTCTGATTTATTCCAATTAATTTTATATCCTGAAAATTTTCCAAATTTCTCAATCAATTCAAGTAGATGTGGAATGGTGGATTCTGGATTTTTCAGATATAGTAATAAATCATCTGCGTAAGCAGATATCTTATATTCTTTATCTGAATGAGGTATACCCTGTATCTCCTTAGCTTGTTGGATAGCTAATATTAAGGGTTCTAAAACAATATCAAACAGCAAAGGGGATAAGGGACATCCTTGTCTAACTCCTCTCTGTAGATTAAATTTTTCTGAAAACGTATTATTAATATATAGTCTAGCAGAAGGGGAGCTATACATTGTTTGTATCATTTGTATAAATCCAGGACCTATACCAAACCATTCCATTGCTTGATACATAAAAGGCCATTCTACTCTATCAAAGGCCTTTTCTGCATCTAATGAAATTGCAAAAGTAGGTTCATTCATTTTCTTTGTTAAATATAACATATGGAATGTTAATCTGGTATTGTGAGATGAATGTCTTTGAGCAACGAATCCTGTTTGATGCATACCTATTATATGGGGGAGAGCTTTAGCTAATCTTAGCGCAAGTATTTTTGCTAATAATTTTCCATCTACATTTATTAAAGATATTGGTCTATAGTTTGATACCAAAGTGGGATCTTTATTGGACTTTGGCAAAACAATAGTCAAAGATTCTGCTATAGTGCCTTTAATACAACCTTTATTGAGTTGATATTGATAGAGATTTAATAAATAGGGTAATAAAAAGTTTTGAAATGTTTTATAAAATTCCACTGTATATCCATCACCACCTGGAGCGGATCCAACTCTAAGGGACTTCAAAGCTGTTCCTAATTCTTTTAGTGATATTGGTTCTTCCAAACTTCGTTTTATATGTTCAGGAATTTTTGGACCCTCTAACATTTTTAAAAATTCAAAACCATCTTTTTCTTTATTTGGATAATTTTCAGAAGAATAAAGAGATTTATAGAATTTTAAGAATTGTTTTAATATAGGTTCAATTTGTGTATATGTATTTCCATTTTCATCTTTTATTGCTATTAATTTTGTTTTTCTTTTTTTCGCTTTAAGATAGTTTGCCAATATTCTTCCTGATTTGTTTGAATTACCATAGTACAATGTTTGTACACTTCTAATTCTTATAAAAATAAAGAACAAGACGGATTAACTTTCTTAAATTCTTTTATTGGACCGAATATTCCGGATCATATAAAAGGAAGTTTAGAAGAACCTATATCTTTAAAAGAAATAGAAACAGCATTGAAGTCTCTTAGAGTTGGATCCGCTCCAGGTGGAGATGGTTATACTGTTGAATTTTATAAATCATTCCAAAATATCATATTACCATATCTGTTAAATTTGTTTCAATATCAAATAAAGAATGAAAATATATCTGGTACTATGGCAGAATCGATAATTATAGTCTTACCAAAACCAAACAAAGATCCTACTCTGGTTTCAAATTACAGGCCTATTTCATTATTAAATGTGGATAATAAATTAATGGCTAAAGTATTAGCATTAAGATTGGCAAAAGCTCTTCCTTTCATTATTGATGTACATCAAACAGGATTTATTGCTAAAAGACATTCATCAGACAATACTAGACTTGCATTCCACTCATTAAATTTAGCAAAAAATATAAATGATCCAGTTTTTTTAATTTCTTTAGATGCAGAAAAAGCTTTTGATAGAGTGGAATGGAATTTTATATATCAAGCTTTACATTGGTTTGGTATAGGATCCGGTTTTATTAAAATGATTCAGACATTGTATAGCTCTCCTGGAGCAAGATTATATATTAACAATAATTTATCAACTAAATTCAACTTGCATAGGGGAGTTAGACAAGGATGCCCTTTGTCTCCATTACTTTTTGATGTTGTCCTAGAACCTTTATTAATTGCAATAAAAAAAACTAGGGAAATAAAGGGAATCTCATTTACCAGTTTTGAATTTAAATTATCTGCATATGCAGATGATATATTATTATATTTAAGAGAACCGGAAATTACTATTCCATGTATGCTTAATTTAATAGAAAAATACGGTACATTTTCTGGATATAAAATTAATTGGAATAAATCTGAAATCCTCCCAATTAATGTTCATTGTACCAAAGGATTATTTGATCCATATTCATTTATTTGGAAAGAGGATGGAATAAAATACTTAGGAATTATGATCAAAAATACAATTGAAGACACAGTCAAAGAGAATGAAAAACTTTTATTGAAAAAAATAACAGAAATGTGTGAGCAATGGAATCCATTACATCTTTCTTGGTGGGGAAGAATTCAAACAATTAAAATGATGATATTGCCTGTGGTTTGTTACCAAATGAGTATGATTCCAATATTTTTTCAGGGGTCATTTTATAAAAAACTTAACAATATTCTTACAAAATTTGTTTGGTGTGGGAAAAGACCAAGAATCGCTTTAGTATCATTACAAAGACCAATTATGGAAGGGGGGGTAAATTTTCCAAATTTTTATAGGTATCATCAAGCCTATATTTTAAGACAGGGTATGTATTGGATCCTCCCAGATCTCTTAGAAAATGTACCAGATTGGCTGTATTTAGAATGGCGGCTCCTGTTCCCTTTAAATCCAGAACACTTAATTTCTATATCAATGCCTATAAGATACAAAGAACACAGAATCTTATTAGATACTTGGAAAACATTAAGATACATAAATAATCTGACACCAGAACCAATTGCTAAATCCCTAAATCAATCAATATGGGTAAACTCCAGGATCAGAATTGGCGGATTTAAAATCGTCTGGAAACAATGGATAACTGCAGGAATAAGAACATTAAATGACGTCATATCAGAAGGTTCCTTGCTTAGTTTTACACAATTGCAAAATAAATTTAGACTAAATAAAACACAATTTTTTAAATGGATGCAATTGAAGCAAGCCATTCAGGTAGGGTTCCCTGAATGGAAAATTCTCAATACTCAATATAGTTTGCAAGTTTTATGTTTCCAGACGGATTTCTTGGGTCACCAAGCCGCAAAATGGTATAAATTAATAAATGGATTTCTAAATAAAAAAAAGAAAACTGGACTTAGGGATATTTGGAGCATTGAGATTGGACAGACAATTTCTGCATCTCAATGGCCAAAATTCTGGTCCTGGAGATTAAGATTAACAAAGTCAGCATCTATGAGTCAAACATGGTTATTTTTATTACATAGAGTGTTATGGACCCCGACGCGCTTGCAAAAGATAGATAATACTAGATCTAATAGATGTTGGCATTGTAAAATAGAAGTAGGGACATTGGATCATTTAATTTTTTTTTGTCCCTGTATAAAAGCTTTTTGGAATTTAATTTGGCCCCAAATAAATATATTACTAGAAAATCACGTAGGACTCTCATATGATACCATATTATTCGGTACTGCAATGAGAACACAGAGTCCAATATCAGCAAATAATAATAAATTACTTTTAATATTGACAGGAGTTGCCATGCAGCAAATCACACAAAATTGGAAAGATTTTACCAAACTAAATTATACATTCTGGTGGAACTCGGTATGTCACATTTACAAAATGGAGAACATTTTGGCTTTACAACAAGGAAATATTAAAAATTTTAAGAAAATATGGGATCCATTGACTAATTATTCTAGAGATCAGATATCTTAACACATTGATAATAGTAATATAGGGTTAGGGTGGGAAATATAGATATTAATATGAAAGAAAAATGGAAAAACAATTAATAGGGGAAAGGGATGAATATCTATGATATGAATTTGTACATACATATATATTTTATTATACATTTTATAATATGTGATTCATGTATTGAAAGAATGAAAATTCTATAAATAAAAAGTTAAAAAAAAGAATAATTAGTCAATGGTTGCCAAATTTTTTTGAAATTATGAAAATTCCCATGTTGTAATGCTAATACTTTTTCCATTTTGTAAATATGACAGACAGAGTTCCACCAGAACATATAATTTAATTTGGTATAATCTTTCCAATTTTGAGTGATTTGTTGCATGGCGACTCCTGTCAATATTAATAGCAGCTTATTATTATTTACTGAAATCGGACTCTGAGTTCTCATTGCAGTACCAAATAATACGGTGTCATATGAGAGTCCTACATGATTTTCTAGTAATTTGTTAATTTGGGGCCAAATCAGATTCCAAAAAGCATTTACACAGGGACAATAAAAAATTAAGTGATCTAACGTCCCTATTTCTATTTTACAATGCCAGCATCTATTGGATCTAGTATTATCTATTTTTTGCAGGCGCGTAGGGGTCCATAACACTCTATGTAATAAAAACATCCATGTTTGACTCATAGATGCTGACTTTGTAGATCTTAATCTCCAGGACCAAAATCGTGGCCATTGAGATGCAGAAATTGTCTGTCCAATCTCAATACTCCAAATATCCCTAAGACCAGTTTTTTTTTTTTAATTTAAAAATCCATATATCAATTTGTACCATTTTGCGGCTTGGTGTCCCAAGAAATCCGTCTGGAAACATAAAACCGGCAGACTATATTGAGTATTAAGATTTTTCCATTCAGAGAACCCTATCTGAATGGCCTGCTTCAATTGCATCCATTTAAAGTATTGTGATTTATTTAAGCCAAATTTATTTTGCAATTGTGAAAAACTAAGCAGTGAACCGTCTGAGATGACATCATTTAATGTTCGTATTCCTGCACTTATCCATTGTTTCCAGACGATCTTAAATCCGCCAATTTTGATCCTGGAGTTTACCCAAATAGATTGATTTAGTGATTTACTAATTGGATCTGGTGATAGGTTATTAATATATCTTAATGTTTTCCAAGTGTCTATTAAAATTCTATTATTTTTGTATTTTCTAGGCATTGTTATACTAATTAAATGATCTAAATGTAATGGGAACAGGAGCCGCCATTCTAAATATAGCCAATCTGGTACATTCTCCATGAGATCTGGGAGGATCCAATACATACCCTGTCTTAGAATATAGGCTTGATGGTACCTATAAAAATTTGGAAAATTTACCCCTCCCTCCACAATTGGTCTTTGTAAAGATACTAAAGCTATTCTGGATCTTTTCCCAAACCAAACAAATTTTGTAATAATATTGTTTAATTTTTTATAAAAGGACCCCTGAAAAAATATTGGTATCATACTCATTTGATAACAAACCACAGGCAATATCATCATTTTAATTGTTTGAACTCTTCCCCACCATGAAAGATGTAAAGGATTCCATTGTTCACACATTTCTGTAATTTTTTTCAATAAAAGTTTTTCATTTTCTTTGACTGTATCATCAATTGTATTTTTAATCATAATTCCTAAATATTTTAAACCTTCCTCTTTCCAAATAAATGAATATGAATCAAATAATCCTTTGGTACAATGAACATTAATAGGAAGAATTTCTGATTTACTCCAATTAATTTTATATCCAGAAAATTTTCCAAATTCCTCTAGAAGATTAAGTAGACTTGGAATAGTAATCTCCGGTTCTCTTAAATATAATAAAATATCATCTGCATATGCAGAAAGTTTATATTCCCAGTTAGAAAATGGGATTCCTTTTATCTCCTTAGTTTGATTAATTGCAATTAATAAGGGTTCTAAAACAATATCAAAAAGTAAGGGGGACAAAGGACATCCTTGTCTAATTCCCCTTTGCAAGTTAAATCTATCTGATAAATTGTTATTTATATATAATCTTGCACCAGGAGAGCTATACAAAGTCTGAATCATTTTAATAAAACCGGGACCTATTCCAAACCATTCTAGAGCTTGATACATAAATTTCCATTCTACTCTATCAAATGCTTTTTCTGCATCTAAAGATACCATAAAAGCTGGATCATTCATATTTTTTGCTAAATTTAAAGAGTGAAATGCTAATCTAGTGTTGTGTGATGAATGTCTTTTAGCAATAAATCCTGTTTGATGTACATCAATAATGAAAGGAAGAGCTTTTGCCAATCTTATTGCTAGTACTTTAGAAATTAATTTACCATCTACATTTAATAAGGAAATAGGCCTGTAATTTGAAACCAAGGTAGGATCTTTGTTTGGTTTTGGTAAGACAATAATTAGTGAATCAGCCATAGTACCTGATATATTTCCGTTATTCATTTGATACTGATATAATTTTAATAGATATGGTAAAATAATGTTTTGAAATGATTTATAAAATTCAACCGTATAACCATCACCACCCGGAGCGGATCCAACTCTAAGAGACTTCAATGCTGATTCTATTTCTTTTAAAGATATAGGTTCTTCTAAACTTCTTTTTATATGATCTGGAATATTTGGTCCAATAAATGAATTAAAAAAATTAAGTCCATCTGGTTCTTTATTGTCATAAGATTCAGAAGAATATAAATCTTTATAAAAATCAAGAAACTGTATTAAAATGTCTTTATTGTTAGTGTGTGTATTACCTTGTATATCTTTAATTGCTATAATCTTGGACTTTCTTTTTTTTGCTTTAAGAAAATTTGCTAATAATTTTCCAGCTTTATTTGAATTTCCGTAAAATTGAACTTGTCTATTAAATAAATCTTTTCTCACAAATTGAGAAGAAATTTCATTATATTTAATTTTTAGTTTTAATAAATCTTGTAATGTATTATTTTCCCATTTTTCAATTAATTTATTTTCTAATAACTTAATTTGTTTTCCTAATTCAAGAAACTGTTTTTTATGTTGTTTATTAATATATGTTGAATATGAAATAATATTCCCTCTTATTGTTGCTTTAAAAGCGTCCCATAAAATCTCAGCATTAATATTATCCGTATCATTAATTTGAAAAAATTCTTGTATTTTTAATTTAAATTCTTCGAGAAAATTTGAATCCGCTAGAAAAGTATTATTAAATCTCCAAATTGAATTGAAATGTTCGATATCATAATTTTGAAGATTAATCCACACACCAGCATGATCCGAAATTATAATAGGATCTATAACTGCTTTTAACACACGCTGCGCTAGGTTATTAGAAACAAATATATAATCAATTCGTGAAAAGGATTTGTGGACCTGAGAACAAAAAGAAAATTCCTGATCATTAAAATGAAGAATACGCCATATATCTACTAAATCACAAGATTGAATCAAATTATCTAAGCCTAATGATTTCATAATTCTACTTGGTTTTTTATCTAAAATTGGATCCATTACAGCATTGAAATCCCCTGCTACTATTAAATTAGATGTAGCCAGTGGTAAAAGTAATTGTTGAATTTGTTTGAAAAACTCCATTTGATTCGTATTAGGAGCATATAAATTGAATAAATCCATGGTTGTATTTCCCAGATCCATTTTGACATGCACCCATCTACCTAAGGGGTCATAATTTATTAATTTGAAATTCGCATTACATTTTTTGTTTATCAGAATAGCCACTCCAGCTTTTTTCTTTAAAGCCGGTGCAAATAAACATTTAGAAATCCAACCCCCAGATAATTTTTTAGATTCAATTTCAGAAAGATGGGTCTCTTGAATGAAGTAGATATCCGCATTTTGATTTTTAAGGAACGATAATATTTTCTTCTTCTTAATAGGATGATTTAAACCATTGACATTCATAGAATAAATTTTTATATCCATCTTATTTATCATTAAATTTTAACCAATATTCTATGATAATATACATGATTAGATCTCAGCACAATTAATATATATTGATCCCCATTTCCACCCTCTATTTTCCCTCCCCACTCTCCCACTATCAATGTTTGACTTGGAACACACATTGGTCATGCAAAACCTATATCCCTTCCCCCAGGCAACTAATCATTCATAAATTATTTTAAAATTAACCTCTAATTCAATACATTTCATATTTCTTTACCCACCTTATTATTCATTTAAACCTTTATTAAATCCCCTTGTATATAATAATAATTCATATCAAATATAATTGGATAAATTATGTTAATCTTTTCAAGTCTTAGACATAACTAATATATTACCCCTACAATGAATTAAATATATCTCAAATATAGTTCTAATTTCATATATATAAATTAAATTTATCTATTCCTATATAGATAATAGTAAATATTTTAGTAAATCATTTTATATATTTGAAAATCATTATTTATAGTACCGTAATATGTATAGGTAATTAAATAAAATATATATTTATATCAAAAAGATTCTATAATTAATATATATGTTATAATAATTTCCCACTCATTTAACCAAATCCAAGCAGTATTAAATATAGATGCAATAATTCATATAAATTATAATTAGATAAATCATTAAATATTTCAAGTCTTAGATATAACTAATATATTATCCCTAGAATAAATTCAATATATTTTAAATATAGCTCTAATTCCATATATCAAAATGTAATAATAACTTTTAAAACATTTTTAAATATCATCATTTATAGTAACCTAATATGTATAGGAATTAAATATCTATGTTATAATAAATTCCCACTCATTTAATCAATTCCAAAAAAATTTTTTCCTAATTAATATTAGCAGTATTAAATATAGATGAAATAATTCTATAAATAGTATTAAATTCTATTATAATGTAATTTTATCATAATATCCAATATATTAATAATAATTGAATCAAAAATTATAAAATGTTTTTTAAATGGATGGAATAAAATCAATAATTAATTTAAATCATAATATTCAATGTATTGTAATAAAATTTGAATCAAAAATTGTCCATGTTTTAAAAATAGTTTACTCTGTTAGTAATCCTTTTTTTTTTTTTAAGCATCTTCTTTTTTCTTGCATTTTCTATATTTTATCTTCAGATGAAACTTTCATTTTATTCTGATTATATGTAGACATTAGTTTCCTTCTTTATTTCCATCTATTTTCATTAGATAGAAATTTGCTTTATTCTGTTTTATTATGTAGACATTGGTTCTTCTTGTGTCAAAAATTCTTTCAGTTTTGCAGGATCTTGAAAATACATAGATTTATTCCCAGTAGAAATTCTCATTGTAGACGGATAGTATAGACCATACATGTAGCCCTTTTCTTTTAATTGTTGTCTGAATGTGAGGAATTGTTTCCTTATATTTGCAGTATCTTTAGCAAAGTCAGGAACGAAAATCAATTTAGATCCTTTATAGTTTAGGTTTTTATTTGCTTTTGCCACTTTTAAGATCTCAAATGCTTGTTGGTATCTTAATACTTTGAAGATCAGAGGTCTAGGAGCTGTCTGGTTTGTTGGTTTTCTTGTGGGGATTCTGTGGGCACGTTCTATCTCCAACGGCCATTTAGAATTTAGCTGCAGTAGTTTAGGCAAAAGATTTTCCAAAAACTGTATAGGGTTTTCTCCTTCAATATTTAATTACTGAAAAATTTAAAAAGATAAATGGATCTTAAAATAATGTCAATAAATGTTAATGGTCTAAATCATATGATAAAAAGGAAAAAAGCATTATCATTTTTAAAAAGGCAAAATACAGATATATGCTTTATACAAGAGACCCACCTCTCACATATAGAATCTAATAAGCTAGAAGGAGGTTGGGTCAAACACTGTTTTTTCTCACCAGCTATAGGGAAAAAAGCGGGTGTTGCTATTTTAGTTAATAAAAAATGTTCTGCTTCATTCAAATTAAAAGCTTCAGATATTCATGGAAGATGGGTAATTGTGGAAATGAATATGGGAAATACTACCATGACGTTGTTTAATATATACGCCCCTAATTCGAACCAAAATGAATTCTTTAAAACTCTTCAACAACTGATTTTGCCACTGGCTACTACAAATCTTATAGTAGCTGGGGATTTCAATGCTGTAATGGATCCTTTATTAGATAAAAACCCAAGTAGAGTAATGAAATCTATGGGATTAGAAAATTTAATTCAATCTTGCGATTTAATAGATATTTGGCGAACACTTCATTTTGATGGTCGGGAATTTTCTTTTTGTTCTCATGTTCATAATTCTTTTTCAAGAATAGATTATATTTTTACGTCAAATCAACTAGCACAACTGGTGACACAGGCCACCATTGATCCTATTATTTTATCTGATCATGGTGGAGTATGGATTAAAATTAAAATTATTGATCAAAATAACAATAGACCAATTTGGAAGTTGGATAATACATTGTTGACTGATCCTATTTTTTGTGAAAACCTTCTAACAAAAATGAAAGAATTTTTTCAAATAAATGATAAAGATGAGATTAATAGAGAAACTCTATGGGATGCATTTAAGGCATCAATTAGAGGGCAAATAATTTCTTATTCGGCTTTCATTAAAAAACAAAATAAAAAACGATTTTTGATCTTAGAAAAAGAGATTAAAAATTTGGAATCAAAACTTATAGAAAAATGGGAATATTCTACTCAACAAGAATTATTAAAACTAAAAGTTAAATATAATGAGATCTCATCTAAAATGATTAGGAAAGATTTGTTCTCTCAACAAACATTGTATTATGGTAACTCAAATAAGACGGGAAGAATATTGGCAAATTATCTTAAAGCAAAAAAAAGGAAAACAAAACTAATTGCTATAAAAGATGAAAATGGAGATATATATACACAAAATGAACCTATTTTAAAACAATTCCTAAAATTTTATAAATCTCTTTATTCTTCCGAGACTTATATAAATAAAGAAAAAGATGGTTTAGAATTTTTGAAAATGTTAAGGGGTCCAAAAATTCCTGAACATATAAAACGAAGTTTGGAAGAGCCAATATCACTAAAAGAATTAGGAACAGCTTTGAAATCCCTTAGAGTTGGATCCGCTCCAGGTGGTGATGGATATACGGTGGAGTTCTATAAAACATTTCAAAATTTTATACTACCCTATTTATTAAATCTTTATCAATACCAACTCAATAAAGGTTATATTAATGGCACTATAGCAGAATCTTTAACTATTGTTTTGCCAAAACCTAATAAAGATCCCACATTGGTCTCAAACTATAGGCCAATATCTTTAATAAATGTAGACGGAAAATTATTAGCAAAAATACTTGCATTAAGATTGGCTAATGCTCTCCCCCACATTATAGGTATGCATCAAACAGGATTCGTTGCTCAAAGACATTCATCTCACAATACCAGATTAACATTCCATATGCTATATTTAACAAAGAAAATGAATGAGCCTACTTTTGCTGTTTCATTAGATGCAGAAAAGGCTTTCGATAGAGTAGAATGGCCTTTTATGTATCAGGCAATGGAATGGTTTGGTATAGGTCCTGGATTCATACAAATGATACAAACATTGTATAGCTCCCCTTCTGCAAGATTATATATCAATAATACTTTTTCAGAAAAATTTAATCTACAGAGAGGAGTTAGACAAGGATGTCCCTTGTCTCCTTTGCTGTTTGATATTGTTTTAGAACCCTTAATATTAGCTATCCAACAAGCAAAGGAGATACAAGGTATACCTCATTCAGACAGAGAATATAAAATATCTGCTTATGCAGACGATTTATTATTATATTTGAGGAATCCAGAATCTACCATTCCATATCTACTTGAACTAATTGAGAAATTTGGAAGTTTTTCAGGATATAAAATTAACTGGAATAAATCAGAAGTTCTTCCTCTAAATGTATATTGTACAAAAGGTTTATTTGATACATTCTCTTTTGTTTGGAAGGAAGAATCTATTAAATATCTTGGAATTTGGATAACAAAAACAGTAGATGAGACAATGAAAATTAATGAAAAATGTCTAATACAAAAAGTGACAGAAATGTGTGAGCAATGGAATCCTTTACATTTATCTTGGTGGGGAAGAGTACAAACCGTTAAAATGATGATTTTGCCTGTAGTTTGCTACCAAATGGGGATGATACCAGTTTTCTTTCAAGAATCTTTCTATACAAAATTAAATAGAATTTTGACAAAATTTATTTGGCTTAATAAAAAAACAAGAATTGCTTTAGTGTCGCTGCAAAAACCAATTAAAGAGGGAGGGGTAAATTTTCCCAACTTTTATAGGTATCATCAAGCCTATATTTTACAACATGGTATGTATTGGATCCTCCCAGAACCCACTGATAATATTCCAGACTGGTTTTGGCTGGAATGGAGACTTATATTTCCATTACGTCTTAGTCATGTAATTAGTATCAAAATGCCAAAGTTATACAAAGATCATAAAATATTTATGGATACCTGGAAAACTCTAAGATACATAAGTAATTTAACTCAAATTCCAATTAATAAATCAACTACTCAAACAATATGGCTAAACCCCAAGATCAAAATTGGCGGTTTTAAAGTCATCTGGAAACATTGGATGACAGCAGGTATTCGTATTTTGGATGATGTAATAAAAAATGATAAGTTGCTGGAGTTTTCACAATTGCAACATAAATTTGGTCTTAATAAAACATAATATTTTAAATGGTTGCAATTGAAGCAATCTATTCAGGAAGGGTTCCCTGAATGGAAAAACCTTGCTAAATATCACAGTTTGGAATTCTTATGTTTCCAGATGGACTCAATAGGACATAAAGCCGCACAGTGGTATAAAATAATATCTGGATTTATAAATAAAAAACCAAAAAATGGTCTTAGAGACATTTGGAGCATTGAGATAAAACACCAAATTAGTGCATCTCAATGGCCACGACTTTGGTCTTGGAGGCTAAAATGTACGGTGTCAGCATCTATGAGACAAACTTGGTTTTTTCTTCTTCACAGAGCATTTTGGACCCCTACACGTTTACATAGAATTGATAGCTCTAAATCTAATAGATGCTGGCACTGTCATGCTGAAATTGGGACATTAGACCATCTTATATTCTTTTGTCCATTCATCTTAACATTCTGGAAATCAATTTGGCCCCAAATTAATAGGATGCTAGAAAATCCAGTAGCCTTGACATATGATACTATATTATTTGGAACAACAATGAGAAAAAGAAGTCAAATATCATCAAATAATAACAAACTTTTATTTATTCTAACTGGAATAGCAATACAACAAATCACATTCAATTGGAAACAACATGATAGATTGAATTATATGTTTTGATGGAATTCTGTATGCCATATATACAAAATGGAACTCGCTATTGCAACACATAAAGGATATATGAATAAATTTCAAAAAATATGGGGACCATTAAAAAATTTTTGTAAAGAATAATAAATTTCCCCATGAATAAAAATTGAAAAATCTGAAGACCATTAACAGATTTCTCTAATGAATGATTAACTTTTCCCAAGATAAGATATTTGAATAGAAGGGAAGGGGGTAGGCTTTTAATTCTGATTATTACTTACTAATTTAATATTTGAATGAATTTACAGTAAAGTTGAATTTATGTATTATTGATTGGGAGGGAGGGAGGGAAAGGGGATTGTTATATCCAATAAGAATTATATAAAATTAAATTTCTTGCATAATATTATAACTTTATATAACATTAATTTTCTAATGAAATGTTAAATTTGATGTTAATATATGAGATGATCAAGTGTATATGTTCAAGTTTCTAGTGAGTTTATTGAAACACTTGTTGTGACATAAGAAAATGAATAAAGATTTATAAATAAAAATATAGTCCAAGCCGTTCAAAAAAAAAAAAAAAAAAAATTCATTTTACCCTCTCATAAAGTGTACAAGAATTATAAGAAACAACACTTAGTTAAACACTTGAAAAACTTATCATTATCCTCTATTAACTTAAAAGAAATCCTTACCTACCCTCCCTCCATCCCTATTATTAATTTTATTTCAACATTTTATCCAAACATCCCCTCCCCCTCCCTTCCTTACATGGTGTATCTTCAAAAGAAAAATGGTATCTATTCATTACAAAACAATGTCAATGGCTCCCATATTTTAATAAAACTTTTATAATTTCCTTTTTCTACCGCTATTGAACGTTCCATTTTATATAAATGACATAGCGAATTCCACCAAAAATTAAAGTTAAGTCTTACATATCTTGCTGTATTTTTTTTTTCTTTTCAGTTTACTATAAAGCCTTTGGATAAAAAGATTGATGTCTTCAAGTTTAATTCTTCAAAGCTCCGTGTCAACAAACTGGTAAGTTTTTGTGCCTGTTCTCTCTTTGTATCTGTAGCAGGCAAAATTCCTGTAATGGTTCCTAAAACTTTCCTGTATCCCACAGTCCTGGGTTCCATCATTCCTAGCAATCATGCCTCTGATAATGGTCAATCTGGTTTGCTTAGGGAGCTCATTTCCCTGTTCATTCCAGCCCTAATAGAAAGAAATGGCATTCCCACCTCTAAGTGGCTAATAGTTATTAGTAGACCAGTCTACTTGAAATGTATCTAAAACTTCTTTTTATGAAACCCAGCTGTGTTACTGGATATGAATATGCACGAGAGATTTGTATTCTTTGGAGACTCAAGGCCCGATTCTGAAAACGGTGCCTACCGCGTGTCAGTCATCGGTAGATGCCATGTCCAGAATCGCATCTATGTTCTTATACAGATGCCTTAAATGTAGGCCACTTTTTATATTTCTACAGAGTGGAGGTGAAACTTGTCTGGGTTTATCCACCTTGCATTGCAAGGTTACATAGAACCATAATGGCAGATAAAGACCCATCCAGTCTGCCCATCTACAGTAACCATTATCTCCTCCTCTTTGTAAGAGATCCCATGTTCCTATCCCATGCTTTTTTGAAATCAGACACAGTCTCTGTTTCCACCACCTCTTTCAGGAGACTGTTCCACGCATCTACCACCCTTTCTGTAAAAATGTATTTCCTTATATTACTACTGAGCCTATCACCTCTTAACTTCATTCTATGCCCTTGCATTCCAGAGTTTCCTTTCGAATGAGACTTGCCTCGTGCATTTATGCCATGTAGGTATTTAAACATCTCTATCATATCTCCCCTCTCCCACCTTTCCTCAAAAGTATACATATTGAGATCTTTAAGTCTGTCCCCATATGCCTTATGACAAAGACCACACACCATTTTAGTAGTTTTACTCTGGACTGACCCCATCCTTTTTATATCTTTTTGAAGGTACACAATATTCTAAATGAGGTCTCACCAGAGTCTTATACAGAGGCATCAATACCTCCTTTTTCCTACTGGCCATACCTCTCCCTATGCAACCTAGCATCCTTCTAGCTTTTGCCGTCACCTTTTCAACCCATTTGGACACCTTAAGATCATCGCATACAATCATACCCAAGTCTGTCGGGCATATAAGTTCTTCACCGCCTAAACTGTACCATTCCTTCAGGTTTTTGCAGCCCAAATGCATGACCTTGCATTTCTTAGCATTAAATTTTAGCTGTCAAATTTTAGCAGAGCATGATCCTTCCTCAGTAACTCTTCAGGTGTGGGGAAAGGGTGAGTTTTCCAATCTGGTGAGAAGGTTAGGTGTTTCAGGTTTGTGGAGATTGTCCTTGTTAAAATCAGCTGGGGAAATATGAAGGCATGCCTATGGACTCCTAAAGCCATGTCCGGCGTAAACCATGCCTATTCTGGTCTTAGGCTTCTGTAGGTGTGCCTAGATATCTCCGTACACACGCATTAAATGCCTACGTTGTAGGCATCCTTCGCCCCATGGATTTTTTTTTTTTTTAAACATGAGTCCCGAGTGGTCCGTTAAAAGTCGGTAGGATGCCTATTGTCACCTACAGTCGGGACACCATTTTTAGAATCAAGCCGTTGGTGTACATGCTTATCTCATGCGTATCCACCGTAGAGACCAAGTGAACCCAACTTTACTGTGTGATCAATAGCAGTGGAAATTTAAAAAAAATACAGAATGAGGAACAAAGAACAATGAATCAAAAGGATGTAAAGATCTCAGACAATTCTTATTTCATACTAGTGCTGTTAGATGTAGCATTTTTGTATATAACAGGTCATAAAATTGTCCTTAAATAATAGTGCAAGTTATAAAAAAATCCATTCAGGTATGACTCAAACAGTCCTCTCAATCTTCAATCATTCAAGCAATAAATGTTCCCAAATTCACAAATTTACTTACCTTAACGGCTCAGACATCTGACTCAACACTAGAACAGATGACTTAATTATCCCACGTTCCACTCCAGCAGTGCTGTGAGCATTCACCAAAAGTTGCTTTGGGGATTTGTATCTATACTGCTTGAAATATTGCTACAAAATAATAAAATCCATCAATCGTAATGGAAACACTTAAATCCAGAATTGCTTAAAACATGCATGCCTGCCTTCTGACTTTTGCTATATTGGTGTAGATGCTCCTTGGCGAGGTTGCTGCTTTGTCATGGAGAGACAAAAACGAAGGCAAAATGGGCTCCTCAGTGGCATGGGCTCAACTGATGCTAGAGTTCAAACCCTTGCATGACATGGTGCCGGGCTACGTGATGGCTAAACTTTTTCTGTACGTGCCGAACCGGTCCCTCCGCTCCCAGGATGAAATACATCTCAAAACGCCCCCTGGTCGTGCCCTTCAACTGCACACCGCCAAACGATGGTCCAACTCACAGATCAGATCCCTTAAAGGACTCCTCAACTTTAGGAAAGCAATAAACACATACCTCTTCACCTAACTCCCCTGCCCTTAACCGATAGATTACAAATAAATGTATATTGGTACCAGATCCCAGTACGTGTCACGTAAGGAAAACTTGTATTGTAAAATCTTGCACTGGAACTATGGCAAATCCAACCTGTAAACTGTCTGTGTGTTAATTAGGATAAAACTTGTACTGGAAAACTTGCACCATAAGGATAACTATTGCAAATTGTGGTTCATAGACAGTAACGCGGAAGACAAAGGCGCGCGCCGACAACTGAGCGCAAGACGGAGGCGCGCGCAGAAGAAATAGACTTTTTAAGGGCTGCGACGGGGGGTTTTGTTGGGGAGCCCCCCCCACTTTACTTAATACATATCGCGGCGGCGTTGTGGGGGGTTTGGGGGGTTGTAACCCCCCACATTTTAGTGAAAATGTAACTTTTTCCCTAAAAACAGGGAAAAAGTTAAGTTTTCAGTAAAATGTGGGGGGTTACAACCCCACAACGCCCCCACAACGCGGCGTGATCTGTATTAAGTAAAGTGGGGGGGTTCCCCCCCACACACCCCGTCGTAGCCCCTAAAAACAGTCTTTTTCTTTGGCGCGCGCCTCCGCGCTGCGCTCAGTTGTCTGCTCGCACCTTTGTCCCGGCGCGCTTTTGACCTGACACCCAGATTGTAATTGTATATTATATATTTAGTAACTATTGTATATATTATATATTGTATAAATTGTGTGTATATATAGTAACTATTGTATATATTATATATTGTATATATTATATATATAGTAACTATTGTAAATTGTAATTGTATATTATATATATATAGACCCCTAGTATGTGTCTAGTTAGGATAAAAACTTGTATTGTAAACTTGTTCTGAAATTATGGCAAATCCAGTGTAAATCGTAACCTGTTAACTGTATGTTTAACCAGTAACCTTTTCTGAGCTCTTTGGGGACAACGGGATAGAAAGAATTTTGAGAATTTAGACCATGTGCATCAGTTAAGGTTCTAAGGCATGCATTAAGATTCAGTCAATTTAATATCCAATTTGCAAGTTCTTCCAGAATTAATCCAGCTACCTCTCCTCCCTTGTAACCAAAAAAAAACCCAAAACTGTTGTAACTTCACTGGAAATGTCCAGTTAGCTCTTTTGTAATCCGCCTTGAACTGCAAGGTATAGGCGGAATAGAAGTCCCTAATGTAATGCAATGTAATGATATCCATACAGCCCTCACTAAAGCCATATGGAAGAGTAGACTTCTGGTTAGAGCAGTGGGCTGAGAACCAGGGGAGCCCAATTCAAGCCCCACTTCAGCACCATGTGATCTTGGCCAAGTCACTTAAGTCTCAGGTGCAGACTTAGATGTGAGCACTATATCTGAATGTACACTCTTTTGATAGCTTTTGGCATTGTAGGCAATATATATACAGTGGAACCTTGGTTTACGAGCATAATTAGTTCCAGAAGCATGCTCGTAAACCAAATTGCTCGTATATCAAAGCGAGTTTCCCCATAGGAAGTAAAGGAAACTCGCTTGATTTATTCCCCTCCCCCGAGGCCACCGCTACTGCTCCACCTTACCCCCCACCCCCGAGGCCACCGACGCTGCTCCACACCCTCCGAGAACCAACATTGCCCCCCCCTCGCTCGCATTGCACTTCCCCCCCTATGATCTGGCATCCCCCACCCAGCCAAACACAATCCCTTACCCCGATCTGGCACCGGCACCAACGCACAGGACATGACAGTGCCGGTGCCCGAAGATCCTCCCTCTTACCTGGGCTGGGCCTTGAGAATCTGGGCTGTGCTGGGCCTTGAGATTCTCGGAGAGAGCGAGAACCAGAAGGCCTTGAGCATTCGCAGATGCTCAAGGCCTAGCCCAGGCAAGAGGGAGGATCTTCGGGCACCAGCACTTCCTGTGCGTTGGTGCTGATGCCAGATCGGGGTAAGGGATTGTGTTTGGGCATGTGGGTGGGGAATGCCAGATCGCGTGGGGGGGAGGGCCTGTGACTGGAGGGGATGCCGGATCGCAGGGGGGGGTGTTGCAAATTGAGTCAATGTTCGGTTTGCAAGGCACGATTTGCGGGAATGTTTTGCTCGTCTTGCAAAACACTCGCAAACTGCGTTACTCGCAAACCGAGGTTTGACTGTATATATAAATGAAAAATAATAATATAAAGGGATTCTTTCTTGCAGTTCTGGGACTTGATAAATCTCTTGATTTGAAGTAATAAGCTATCACATAGGCCCTGCTGAGAGAAGAAGTGTGGCAGCACAGTATTATTCTGGCTGGTTTTTAAGGAGTTGTGGTATCTGAGTGAGGCCTTTTGCACCGAGTATCAATAATAATAATAATCATCATCGCAAGTGTGTAATGCACAGAGGGGCCCATATAGGGTTACCAGACTTCCAGATTTCCCTGGACGGCTTTTCAAAACCCGGCACTTTGTCTGAATTGTGGGGTTGTGTGTCTGGGATGGGGCTAGTTCTGGACTGAGGTGTAATGGGGCAGGGATGGGTTGAACTGGGCGGGGCGGGTCTAGGGGTGTCTGGATTTTATGAGCATGTGCCACTCAAACCATTCTGCTTCAACCAGCATTATCCCTGCAGAGTCCCATCCATAGCCCTCTGCGCTCAGAGCCACACCTAGGTGGCCAGGGCAGCATATGGTTTTGAGATCATGGGTAAAATTCCTGTGTATGCTTACCTCAACTATGCGTGCATGGTTCACTCTTCTGGGGTATTTCTTTAAGGAGCCCTCAATTTATAACCCCATTCCCCACCAACCTAGCCAGCAGATTAACCATTCCCCTGAACTGTATCCATGGCGTCCTCTTTGTCTGTTTAGATCAGGGATCTCAAAGTCCCTCCTTGAGGGCCGCAATCCAGTCGGGTTTTCAGGATTTCCCCAATGAATATGCATTGAAAGCAGTGCCTGCACATAGATCTCATGCATATTCATTGGGGAAATCCTGAAAACCCAACTGGATTGCGGCCCTCAAGGAGGGACTTTGAGATCCCTGGTTTAGATAGTCTCTGCTCGAAAGAGCCCACAATCTTCTTCGTGATGCTGTACAGCGCTGCATACATCTGGTAGCACTATAGAAATAATTAGTAGTAGTAGTAGTAGATATTGGCAGAAAAAAGGTGTATGAATGATTTCTTATAGAACATCAACTAGCAGAAAAGAACTCGCCATGATATGATGACATGTACTTTGTGAGTGGGTGTGCATGTGGGTAGAGCTGTAGCACGCTGTAATTGCATCTTGTGTGACTTGCCTTCTGTGGTGCCTTCTAAGCTTTCTTTGCACCCCCCCCTTAGAAGTGCATCCAGACGGTCACCTTGAGAAGGTTATGGAGGAGAAAGGAAGATGCTGGCCAAGCAAGGGATGCAATGAATAGGGCACAGTTTGATCACCTGCACGTACAGTGTGCTACAGCCCTGCCATGGGTGGAGTGTGGGCAGAGTGTACAAGTATAGACATAAATTATAGATTAATAAAATTTACATGTGTTCTAGCTCAGTTAGGTACTTCATTTACACCACTTTGTGCCTTAAATTGGCAGCTTGCTTTTCTACTACTAATTAATTATTTCTATAGCGCTACCAGATGTACACAACGCTGTACAGTCACAAAGGAAGACAGTCCCTGCTTGAAAGAGCTTACAATCTAAACAGACAAGACAGACAAACAGGATGTCATGGGTACAGTTAAGGCAAACGGTTAATCTGCTGGCTGGGTTGGAGGGCAGAAGGGAGTACAGGACAATCAAGCTCTTGTGACATCACTGATGAGGTTGGCTCTTATTGGTGGATTGAGGCATTATGACATCACAATCTCAGCTCTGCTTCCCAAAGACAAACAGGATGTCATGGGTACAGTTAAGGCAAACGGTTAATCTGCTGGCTGGGTTGGAGGGCAGAAGGGAGTACAGGACAATCAAGCTCTTGTGACATCACTGATGAGGTTGGCTCTTATTGGTGGATTGAGGCATTATGACATCACAATCTCAGCTCTGCTTCCCAAAGACAAACAGGATGTCATGGATACAGTTAAGGGGAACGGTTAATCTGCTGGCTGGGTTGGAGGGCAGAGGGAGTACAGGACAATCAAGCCCTTGTGACATCACTGAGGTTGTCTCTTATTGGTGGAATGAGGCATTATGACATCACAGTCTCAGCTCTGCTTCCCAAAGACTGAAACTCTTCACACTACTACTATGAATTATTTCTATAGCGCTACCAGATGTACACAGCGCTGTACAGAGTCACAAAGAAGACTGTCCCTGCTCAAAAGAGCTTACAAGATAGACAAACAGGATGACATGGATACAGTTAAGGGGAATGGTTAATCAGCTGGCTGGGATGGTGGGCTGAGGAGTAAGGTTAAGGATTGAAGGCTATATCAAAAAGGTGGGTTTTCAGTCTGTTTTTAAACAAGGTAAAGGAAAGGGGCTTGGTGGACAAACTCGGGTAATTTATTTCAAGTCTAGGGAGCAGCTAGATGAAAGGAACGAAGTCTGGAATTGGCAGTGGAGGAGAAGGATACAGCTAAGAGTGGCTTATCTGAGGAGCAGAGTTCTCTGGGAGAGAAGAGAGGAGAGATACTGAGGGGCAGAAGAATAAACACACTTGTAGGTCACTTCCACTTTTATTCTATAAAGAAAAGTAGGCGTCTGCATTTAAAATAGGCACCCTGCCAAAAATTACCCTCTTTCTATGCATATGTCCTTGGTGTGCTGTTCACTTTTTCCTGAATTTGTGGCTAATGCAGATCCTGCAGCTGTGTATCGGGAACCATGACTTGTTCATGCGCAGGAGGAAGGCCGACTCCTTAGAGGTGCAGCAGATGAAAGCCCAGGCCAGAGAGGAGAAAGCCAGGAAACAGGTGAGGCAATAAATAGAAACAGAAATACTGCTGTGTCTGTGCACAATTAGTTCAGAAGAGGTGGGATAGCCTGGTGGCTCCGTGGCAAGTGTTGTGTCTTGCCAAATAGCAGGCCAAAGTTTTCCTTTTCAATTCTCAAGCCCAGCTTTTACTCCCTGGCTAGTCTGGAGATGTGGCATAGAGAATGACACGGCGACAGTTACCTGCACCTAACTCGCAGGAACGGGGGAAAAAATCAACTGGTTGCCACGGGTACGGGGACAAGGCCATTCATTGCCCCGTGGAGCGGTGAATTGCCTTGTCCCTGCAGTAAAGGATCTGCCACGAGTTGCCTCCCTTCCCACCCCTCTCATCCAGCAGCCCCCTCCCTCCCTATCTTGGGTCCAACAGCCCCCACCCTCACACTCCCTCTTGATCGCAGGCAGCAAAAAATCGCCAAATCCCAAAACAACAAACCTGTAACGCTTTTGGGTTGGCCCCTTCGTACCTCCTGGGGCGGACCTACCAGCCTCTTAGAAGCTTCCTACATGCAGGGCTGCTCTGACTGGAACCTTCTTGCTGCCGAGTCCCTCCTTCTGATGTAATTTTTGGCTGGAAGTTACATTGGAAGGAGAGACTCGGCGGCAATAAGGTTCCGGAGCATTGCTTCTACTGTGAGTGTAATACTTCAGCATGCAAGATGCAAATTGATTGCAAATTTTATGCACGATGCACCTGCGGCAAATGTGGGGGGAATATGGTAGATGCATGTGCACAAGATTTTGCAGTAAGTGTAGCTTCTTGTGCACGTGTCCAAACCAAAAGCGTCAACCCACATTGCCACTTGGCCCTTGCTCAAATCGTTTGTGCTTGAAATTTTTGAGAGGCTCAACACAGAAGAGCAGGCGCTGATGTGTGCTTTCACTTTTCACTTTCCAGTTTTTCAGACAGGAATAAACTTTACTTACGATCTACATTTGAAACTTTCATGGGCTTTCTTCTGCTTGCATAACAAGACAAAACCAGGGTACAGGCAGTCCCAGAGTTACAGACATCTAATTTAAATATGACTTGTAATTAAGAACACGGTTGCAGCTTTATTTGATTTCATTGAGCAGTATTTCCAGTGGCATAGCCTCCTACACTTCCCCTGTAACAGATTCAGGAATGATGCATACCATGTTAAGAACAGTGTGTGGTTGTGCATGCTGTACCTTAGAGGGAACACTGGTCTAGGGACAGCTGGACCTTTTGTCAGCTGGAGCAGAGGTAAGCAGCAAGAATCTTAAAATCCACAAGTTTTGAGTTGCATACAAATCCGACTTAAGAACAGCTTTAAAAACGTAACTTGTTCTTAACCCAGGAACTGCCTGTATAAATATGAAAGTGACAAGAAATCCTCTCTACAAACCACCCTCATGGAAAACGTTTTGCATGTTGCACATGTCAAAAGTGGGAGGTGTATTCTCTGCATTCACCGAATACCTAATTAGCTTGTAAAAAGGGATGGGTCAACTTCCCTATGAGGAAAGGCTAAAGTGGCTAGGGCTCTTCAGCTTGGAGAAGAGACGGCTCAGGAGTGATATGATAGAGGTCTATAAAATACTGATTGGAGTGGAAAGGGTAGATGTGAATCACTTGTTCACTCTTTCCAAAAATACTAGGAACTAGGGGACATGTGATGAAGCTACTAAGTAGTATATCACCAGGGAAAATATTTCTTCACACAACGTGTAATTAAACTCTGGAATATGTTGACGAAGAATGTGGCGAAATCGGTTAACTTAGCAGGGTTTTAAAAAAGGTTTGGATATTTCCTAAAAGAGAAGTCCAGAGGCCATTTGGGGAAATCCACTGCTTATTCCTAGGATAAACAGCATAAAATCTATTTTTCTACTTGCAATTTAGCTTGGTACTGGGGACCTGGGTTGGCCACTATTGGAAACAGGATACTGGGCTTGATGGACCTTCGGTCTGTCCCAGTATGACACCGCTTATATTCTTATGGAGGCCAACTACAGGATAATCAAGCCATTGTGACATCACTGATGAGGCTGGCTCTTAGCACTGGTGGAATGAGACATTATGACATCACAGTCTCAGCTCTGAAATGTTGCTACTCTTTGGGTTTCTGCCAGGTGCTTGGGACCTGGGTTGGCCACTGTTGGAAACAGGATACTGGGTTTGATGGACCTTTGGTCTGTCCCAGTAGGATAATTCTTATGTTCTTATGCATTTTAATACAACCTGTGCTATGTCTTCCTGTGCAAGCCTAGAGAATGATATGGTGGCTGCTAGCCGCGGGTAACCCGCCAAAACGGTGTGGAGGAAGGAAAAAGTGCTCACTGCGGGTACAGGGACAAGGCCATCCACCACCCTGTGGAGAGGTGAATGGCCTTGTCCCTGCAGTTAAGGGAGGGAACGTGCACGGCCCCCTCCCTCCTTCCTACCTACCAGCCAAATCTATCTATTTCCTTCCCTCCTCTTACATTAACGGCGCGTATTAAGCTGACATAGTAACTTGTTCAAGCCGCTGGAGCCTGCGATTGCTTTCTGTATGCACTTGTGCACGTTGTACTTCTGTGCAATGGGCTGCAATCATAGGGAAGACCAGATTAATGGGAAGGGGAGAATTCTCCTTTAGAGAGAATACAGCATGGGCCTAAAATATCTGGGCTGAACCTGAGCTGGCTTAGATAGTACAGTCAAACCTCAGTTTGCGAGTAACGTGGTTTGTGAGTGTTTTGCAAGACGAGCAAAACACTCGAGCAAACTTTAACTCGTAAAACGAGTATTGACTCGATAAACGAGCGTGGCCCAACCCCAAACCCTTACCTCCAGTGGACACCACCAACCCTCACTGGCACCACCGCCTTGCCCATGCCGCGTCTAGCTCCGCCAGAAACAGGAAGAGCAATCAAAGGGGTTGGAGTTTGGCCAAGGGAATGGACGCAATGTCGGACTGGGATACAGAGAGCGACGAGGAGTCTTGGAGGAAGCCACTGTCTGTACTCCCTGAGTGGGAGCCTGGGCATTGGGGGTCCTCCGCGGGAGAGAGACCATCATCCGCCTGGCAGCAAACAGCAGCAGAGTCCTCCCCGAGAGAACTGGAGGAGCCATGCGGATAGGTCTGCGTCCGAGGCAGTGGTGGAGGCGTCGCCTGCGAGTTTCAGAGGAGCCGAGAGCAGGGCTCGGTGCCGCTTTACTTCCGCCTGGATAATTCAATCATTTGGGACTGTGCTAGGTGAGGAGCCGTGGCACAGAGATCTGCTGCAGAGCTTTTAAAGATACAACTCTGGTAATTAATGAGACGAGTTTTTGGGATGTAGAACAAATCGTCCGAGTTTCCATTACTTCCTATGGGGAAATTTGCTTTGATATACGAGCGCTTTGGATTACGAGCATGCTTCTGGAACGAATTATGCTCGCAAACCAAGGTACCACTGTACTTACAAAACCCAGATCCCTAGACAGTTGCCTATGCCTGTTAGTTAGGTATAACTGTTTCCAAAAGCAGTCAAGAAATTGTTTATTGAGAAGCTATCAGTGGTTCAAGAGCGGAAGGATCAAGATGGCGTCGGGAGCGGACGCCTGAGCGAGCTCTCCGCTCGTTCGTATCTGAATCTGAATTGTTGTCTCTTCTCTGGCGGTGACATGGGGAAGAGAAAAGGAGTTTCCCGCGTTGTCCCTCCGGCGGCTGAACCCCTTCAACGGTTGATTCAGACTTCGATAACGAGCGCTTTTGCTCGCATGGGTGAGGCGACCCCAGCTACTTCGGGAGGGAACCCGGATTTTTCGGCGGACCTCAGCGCAGAGAGTCGGACTACTCTAAGTCCGGACCAGAGGCTGGTTCCTCCCCAACCCGGAAGTGCACAAGTGCAGGGACTGCCTGGAAACCGACAGCCCCGAGAGGGAGAGAGTGATTCCAGCATCGGAGGGACATCCCTATCAAGCCTTTCATTGGAAGGAGGAGACGGAAACCACCAAGAATCCCCCTGCATTTTAGAAGAAGAGGTGAGAGGTGCCTCGGGAGGGAATACTATCTGTTTTGGGGAGATGAAGAAACCAGATAAGATAGACATGGAAGCGCTATGGCAGGCCATATCAGTCATGGATTCCAATCTCAAATTGACTTTATCTACAATTAAGACAGATTATGGAACTGTTTTCTCCAAGGTGGAACAACAAGGGGTGCTTCTAACTAATGTTACTGAAAGGTTGGAGAAACAGGAAAATAATTTGAGTGAAGTAAAAAAGATTCAAGTAGAATTGGTTAAGGAAAGATCTTATGTTTCCCGCAAGATGGAAAATTTCGAAAACCAACTGAGGAAAAATAATTTAAGATTTTTGAATTTTCCTAAATGTCCTATTATTTCACCAGTTGAGATGGCTAGGAAATATTTCCGAGAGACTTTAGCCATCCCATCAGAAAATTTACCTCCAATTGTTAGAGCTTACTATTTGAATTTAAGGACAACACAAGGGGAATCCACACCTACAGAAACCCCAGTAGATAAAGCTGAGGACTTAAATTTGTCTTCATTTCTGGAAAATTCCCTTGAGGTTGTCACTTAAAGAACTACCATGTTGTTGACTTTAGCCTTGGAGAGTGACAGGGAATTTATTCTTCGTATGTATTTTCGACATATAAATGATAAGTTTTTGGGTTCTAATGTACGAGTTTTTCCAGATTTAGCTCAGAGGACCCAGAGACGTAGGAAGGAGTTTTTGTCCTTGAGGTCAAGGACCCTGGCTCTGGGGGCTACTTTTCTTGTTAAATTTCCTGCAAAGTGTTATGTATCTCTACAAGATAAAAATTTTCTTTTTTTTGAGCCCAAACAACTTTTGGAATTTATTGAATCAAAGGAGAAAATGGTAACCATGCCTAGTAATGTATGACCTGCCAGCTGGCTGTAATTGGGGAAGCTAATGCCGTGACCTTGATTAGTTGATTTGTGATTATATTTAGATGTTTATTTCCTTTCTTGACCTTTTAATTGTGGTTTCAAATTGTGGACTAAATAAGATATTATATTTTCTTTATAAATTTTGTTGAATATTGTTATTGGATCTTTTGCATTGTAAAAAGTAATGCTTGTATTAAAATGGAAAATCTCATAAATAAATAATAATAATAATAATAAAAAAAAAAAAAAGAAATTGTTTATTGAAAGCTTCTATCCTGCTACTAATGACTACGGAGTCAATTCAGTGTGGTTTACATGAGCTTCTGTAATGGTGTTCACTACATTTACATATTTTTTACCTTAGTCTATTGACTGTGTTTACAGTAATTATATGCTATCTTCAGCCTATATATCATACTAGGAGAAGGTCAAGTGAGAGAGAGAGAGGCAGAGATGCCTTTTTAGGATGGAGACTGTCTGCTGTTCAGTTAACATCTGAGCCCATCAAATCAAGGGCAGAATTAGGAAATATCACAATCCAAAAGCAGCGTCTGCTCCTGATTTTGTTGGGAAAGATCAGGCGCTCTACTCTGCAGGGGAAGGGATTCTGTGCTTTTATTTATTCAATTTTCTATATTGTTCTCCCAAGAGAGCTCAGAATGGTTTACATGAATTTATTCAGGTACGCAAGCATTTTCCCTGATGTGTCCCGGTGGGCTCAACATCTGTCTAATGTACCTGGGGCAGTGGAGGATTCCGTGACTTGCCCAGGGTCACAAGGAGTGTCAAGGCTTTGAACCCACAACCTCAGGGTGCTGAGGCTGTAGCTTTAACCACTGCGCCACTCTAGAAATCAAAATGTAGTAAAAGTGAGCCAAGTATAGGACAGTCAAGCCATTGTGACATCACTGATGAAGTTGGCTCTTAGGCATTAAGACATCAAAATACCAGCTCTGGCTATCAGAGGCTGAAACTTTTCACACTATTTATACAGTGTTCTACACCAGTGGTCGCAAACACGGTTTTGAGGCCCTCGGTATTGTAAAGAATGTTTCTTTATGGAAAACTTGTGCCTTAAGTGTTCGGCGGTTGCGTTCTGGAACATTGCCCACCTCTCTGCTGTAACCTCACGCAAGCGCTTTCGTGCGTCTGTATGCAGTTGTCCTCTCCACTCCATCTCATATTCACATACAGACGCAGGAAAGCGCTTTGTATGAGGTTACAGCAGTGAGGTGAGCAACGTTCCAGAACGTAAGGTAACCATTGGAGGCAGTGCAGCGTCTGTGTGTGTCCGGTGCGGGAGGAGGTGAGAGCTGAAGGCGGTTGCGGACGTGACCACTGGACACTTAAGGCACAAGTTTTTCCATAAAGAATCATTCTTTATAATACCGAGGGCCTCAAAATAGTCCAAAATCTTGTCTATTGCAGTTGATACTTTGATAGTGTTTCACTTTCTGCACTGCTTTCAGCTGTATATAGCTGAAATTATCAGAAGCAATTGAGGAAAGATTTATAAACTATAGTTTGATGCACTATAGTTTATAAATCGTTCCTTAATTGCTTCTGATAATTTCAGATAATCCACATTTTGGATTTGTTGGTACTTACCTCATGCAACATTGTCATTTCTTTAATAAGACATTTCTACAGCCCTCCAACTACCTACAAATCCAAAATGTGCCCTGCAAAGGGATTCAGTTGAGACCGCTGTTCTATACTGTTCTCCCAGGGGAGCTCAGAACAGTCTACATGAATTTATTCAGGTACTCCAGCATTTTTCCCCGTCTGTCCTGGTGGACTCACAGTCTTGTCTAGTGTACCTGGGGCAATGGGGGGATTAAGTGACTTTTCCAGGGTCACAAGAAGCAGCGTGGGTTTGAACCCACAGCTTCAAGGTTCTGAGGCTGTAGCTTTAACCACTGTGCCACACTCTCCCCTTAAAGCATAGTTTTAATAATAATAAACAGTTTATATACCGCAGGACCGTGAAGTTCTGTGTGGTTTACAATGATTAAAAATGCTACAAATTGCGTAGAACTGGCAGGTTAAAACTAGTGAATAGCGGCTCTAGAGATCAGTTATTGTGGGAAAGATTGTACAAATCAACCGCCTAAGTACATCAGGAAGAGATATGTTTTTAGGTGTCTCCTGAATTCCCCATAAATATTAGCAAGCATAAGTAACTGTTCCAGGTCTTGATATGATGACTTTTGAATTTATATCCTCTGGCCGGTGGAGATACAAAGTTCAGGTGTGAGCTTCTCTTAGGTCTGTTGGTTGGGAAGGAGAAAAGGTCAGTTATATATTTAGGGGCGAAACCGAACAGTACCTTAAAGCCGAAACATCCGAACTTAAACTTCACACGTGCCTCCATCGGCAGCCAATGTAGAAGTCGGAAGGAAGGCGTCACATGGTCAAACTTCTTCAACCCGAAGATCAGTTTGACCGCTGCATTTTGCACCATTGTAATCGCTGCATATTCTTCTGGGTAATTGCCAGATAGGTGATATTGCAGTAGTCAAGTTGGCTCAGTATAAGAGATTGAACTAGAATTCTGAATGATGAAGCATCAAATTATGCTCTGATGGACCGAAGAGAGTAAAGAAACCCTTTCTAACCAAAGAGTCCACCTGGTCTTTCGTGGTTAGGCCCTGGTCAGTATTACACCCAAAACCTTCATAGTAGGTTGAATAGGGTAGCTAAGATTATTGATGCACAGTGATGTTTTTGTATCAAGCGGGTGAGATGAAGCTACAAAGAATTTTGTTTTTTCTGAGTTAAGCTTCAGTCTAAATTCAGTTTTAATTAAGGCAATACCAGAATGGGAGTAGGTGAGATCTTTTAGTTTTTTTGTTACCCTTTAATCACCTCCCCACCTCATTTGCCAATTAACTGCTGATGGAATGCATCTCATTGGGTCAGAGCTGGCAGCCTGAATGCCAATTAAGCTGTGGCTCCTTGATGTGCTGCAGGTTAGCCCAAGCAGCAGTGCTAGTCCATCGGAGGCAGTAGCGTGTGCCCAATGAGCACTTATCAGCAAATTGAATTGTCTGAATCATTGTCTTCTGTTCCAAGACCTTTTCTGCATGCTGAAACTCAAAACAGCTATACACAGGCAGGGCTGCCAGGAATATGAATTCCTTCCCACACTCGGCCACTAGATGGCAGCCGCCAGCACAGCACAGGAGCATAGTTCAGAGAAATGCTGCTTCCCAAGTGTGATGCAGCTTACCTGCTTACAACCTCTTTCTGTCCTCTTAGCTTTCAGTTTCATTGTCTTCTTCCATGTTTTTATTTATGTGTCTATGCATGTGTGCACTATGACTAGGATGTGAGATCAGTGGTCCATCTGACCCAGTATCCTGTTTCCACAATGACCAATCCAGGTCACAAGTACCTGGCAGAAACCCAAAGAGTAGCAACATTCCAGAGCTTGAGATTGTGATATCATAATGTCTCATTCCACCAATGCTTCAGAGTAGAGAATGACACGGTGCCAAAATTCATCACCGTTCCCGTCCCCGCGGATAACCGCGGTAAGTAATCCCATGTCATTTTCTAGTGTCTATTTCAACCTCAATACTTCTACACCAGCATTCTTCAAAGCAAAGCTTGCGGGTCAGTGGTTGTGGCCATTCATACTCTGATTCTTCCCTCTCTCCTTAAAGAATGACATGAAGATGATTTCCCGCGGTTATCCGCAGGGACGGGAACGGTGATGAATTTTGTCACCGTGTCATTCTCTACTTCAGAGCCAGCCTCATCAGTGATGTCACAGTGGCTTGATTGTCCTATAGTTGACTCAAATAAGAACATAATAATAATAATAATAACAGTTTATATACCGCAGTACCGTGAAGTTCTATGCGGTTTACAAAAGAAGGTACAAATTGATTGAACTTAAAAGAGGTGAAAACAAGTGGTTGATAAATCAAGGGAACCGTTATTGAGGAGAAAGAGATGTACGGGCCAGCTGTCTAGATACTTCAGAATAGATGTGTTTTTAGGTGCTTCCTGAATTCCTCATATGTAGTGGGCAAAATCAATTGTTCTAGATCTTTACCCCATAATGCTGCCTGATGTGAGAGAATAGCCATACTGGGTCAGACCAATGGTCCAACTGGCCCCATATCCAGGTTCCAAGTAGCTGGCAGATACCCAAATAGTAGTAATATTCCATGTTACCAATTTCAAGGCAAGCATTGATTTCCCTCATGTCTGTCTCAATACTTAGCTGACTTTTCCTCCAGAAACTTGTCCAAACCTTTTTTAAACCAAGATATGCTAACCGCTAAGGTTGAAGTATGAGTGCATACCTTCTCTGATATACTTGCTTTTCCTTGGTGAGCCCTTGGGTGCCAGGTCTCAGGAACCAGCCACCCAAGTCAGCTACCAAGGGGAAGAGTGTGGCACAGTGGTTAAAGCTACAGCCTCAACAGCCTGAGATTGTAGGTTCAAATCCCACGCTGCTTCTTGTGACCCTGGGCAAGTCACTTAATCCCCCAGGTACATTAGATTGTGAGTCTGCCAGGACAGACAGGGAAAAATGCTTGAGTAGCTGAATAAATTCATGTAAACCATTCTGAGCTCCCCTGGGAAAATGGTATAGAAAATTGAATGAATAAATAAAATGTCAGAACCAATAGTTTGTCTGTGGCTTTCTCTTTGTTTGTTTATTTCTTCCCTGCCCTTATCCAGAGCGAGTTACATATTAACATTTGTCCTACAAATCAATACAGAAACACACTATAACAAATTACATAGTTGCATATAAAATCAGATTGCATAAGACATTCACATCGCATCCACGACAAGGCAAAAACTAGCGAAACCCAATTACATAAGGCATACAAGATGGCTCAGAAACTTTTTGTAACTCTTATGATATGATATTCCTGGGACAGGGTGTTTCACACTCTCTTCCTAGAACTGTACTTCAGGAATTCTGCTTCTGTGTACTACAAAGCTAAAAGAATTAACACAAGTTTTGAAATTCATATTCTTTAGTGCCAGTTGTGTCAAGGCTTCAATCCTGGCTGTTGTCTGCTCATACATCTTTCATAAGCACTCATAATTCAGTTCTGCATTGGCATAAATCTTCCTAGGGCTGGATTATTGCCCTTTGGCAACATCATCTGCCTTTCTTGGACTTAGCCCTTTGCTCCCTATCAGCTCTACTCGTGTGAGATGTCTAAATCCCATTGTGATTATCTGTAAGTTCTAATAAATAAACCGAGTGCCCTCCATATGGCCACAAAGTGATGGCCTGGATTAAGAACTGGTTGAGTTGAGGCCAGCAATGGACCTCACTCAAGAAAAGGGATGTTATTGGTGTGCTGTAAGGTTCAGTTCTTGGGCCTGTTCTGTTTTAAATCTTTATTCATTTTTTTTTGTGTTACAGCAAGTGTTACAAATAAACTCAATAGAAACTTAAATACACACTTGACTAACTCATATATTAATATCAAGTTTAACATTAATATAATAATCCCCTGTCCCACCCTCCTTCCCAACCAATAATACATAAATCAATTTTATTGTACATTCTTTAAATATTAATTTAGTATGTAATAATCAAAATTGAAAAGCCCACCCCGTTCCCCTCTTTACAATTATCTTATCATGGGAAAAGTTGATTTTTCATTAGAGAAATCATGTTAACGGTCTTCAAATATTTCCAAGTTTTATTTATAGGAAAAATTATCCTTCTTTACAAAAATCAGTTAATGGTCCCCATATTTTTTGAAATTTATTCATGTATCCTTTGTGTGTTGCAATAGCGAGTTCCATTTTGTATATGTGGCATACCGAATTCCACCAGAACATATAATTCAATCTATCATGTTGTTTCCAATTGGATGTAATTTGTTGTATTGCAATTCCAGTTAAAATAAATAAAAGTTTGTTATTACTAGATGAAATTTGGCTTTTTGCTCTCATGGTTGTTCCAAATAATATAGTATCATATGTCAAGGCTACCGGATTTTCTAACAATTTGTTAATTTGGGGCCAAATTGATTTCCAGAATGATAGGATAAATGGACAAAAGAATAAAAGATGATCTAGTGTCCCAATTTCAATATGACAGTGCCAGCATCTATTAGATCTTGAACTATCTATTTTTTGTAAACGAGTAGGGGTCCAAAAAGCTCTATGAAGAAGAAAAAACCAAGTTTGTCTCATAGATGCTGACACCGTACATTTTAGTCTCCAAGACCAAAGTCGTGGCCATTGAGATGCACTAATTTGGTGTTTTATCTCAATGCTCCAAATGTCTCTAAGACCATTTTTTGGTTTTTTATTTATATATCCGGATATTAATTTATACCACTGTGCGGCTTTGTGACCTATTGAGTCCATCTGGAAACATAAGAATTCCAAACTGTGATATTTAGCGAGATCTTTCCATTCAGGGAACCCTTCCTGAATAGACTGCTTCAATTGCAACCATTTAAAATATTGTGTTTTATTGAGACCAAATTTCTGTTGCAATTGTGAAAACTCCAGCAATTTATCATTTTTAATTACATCATCCAAAGTGCGAATGCCTGCTATCATCCAATGTTTCCAGATGACTTTAAAACCGCCAATTTTGATCTTGGGGTTTAGCCATATAGTTTGGTTGGTTGATTTACTAATTGGAATTTGAGTAAGATTACTTATGTATTTTAGAGTTTTCCAGGTATCCATAAATATTTTATGATCTTTGTATAACCTTGGCATTTTGATACTAATTACATGATTAAGACGTAATGGAAATATAAGCCTCCATTCTAGCCAAAACCAGTCTGGAATATTATCTGTGGGTTCTGGGAGGATCCAATACATACCATGACGTAAGATATAGGCTTGATGATACCTATAAAAGTTGGGAAAATTTACCCCTCCCTCCTTAATTGGTTTTTGTAATGACGCTAGAGCAATTCTTGGTTTTTTATTAAGCCATATAAATTTTGTCAAAGTCCTATTTATTTTTGTATAAAACGAATCTTGAAAGAAAACTGGTATCATCCCCATTTGGTAACATACTACCGGTAAAATCATCATTTTTACAGTTTGTACTCTTCCCCACCAAGATAAATGCAAAGGATTCCATTGCTCACACATTTCTATTACTTTTTGTAATAAGCATTTTTCATTAATTTTCATTGTTTCATCTACTGTTTTTGTTATCAAAATTCCAAGGTATTTAATATATTCTTCCTTCCAAACAAAAGGGAATGTATCAAATAAACCTTTTGTACAATGTATATTTAGTGGAAGAATCTCTGATTTATTCCAATTAATTTTATATCCTGAAAAATTTCCAAATTTCTCAATCAATTCAAGTAGATGTGGAATGGTGGATTCTGGATTTTTCAGATATAGTAATAGATCATCTGCATAAGCAGATATCTTATATTCTTTATCTGAATGAGGTATACCCTGTATCTCCTTAGCTTGTTGGATGGCTAATATTAAGGGTTCTAAAACAATATCAAACAGCAAAGGGGATAAGGGACATCCTTGTCTAACTCCTCTCTGTAGATTAAATTTTTCTGAAAACGTATTATTAATATATAGTCTAGCAGAAGGGGAGCTATACATTGTTTGTATCATTTGTATAAATCCAGGACCTATACCAAACCATTCCATTGCTTGATACATAAAAGGCCATTCTACTCTATCAAAGGCCTTTTCTGCGTCTAATGAAATTGCAAAAGTAGGTTCATTCATTTTCTTTGTTAAATATAACATATGGAATGTTAATCTGGTATTGTGAGATGAATGTCTTTGAGCAACGAATCCTGTTTGATGCATACCTATTATATGGGGGAGAGCTTTAGCTAATCTTAGCGCAAGTATTTTTGCTAATAATTTTCCATCTACATTTATTAAAGATATTGGTCTATAGTTTGAGACCAAAGTGGGATCTTTATTGGACTTTGGCAAAACAATAGTCAAAGATTCTGCTATAGTGCCTTTAATACAACCTTTATTGAGCTGATATTGATAGAGATTTAATAAATAGGGTAGTAAAAAATTTTGAAATGTTTTATAAAATTCCACTGTATATCCATCACCACCTGGAGCGGATCCAACTCTAAGGGACTTCAAAGCTGTTCCTAATTCTTTTAGTGATATTGGTTCTTCCAAACTTCGTTTTATATGTTCAGGAATTTTTGGACCCTCTAACATTTTTAAAAATTCAAAACCATCTTTTCCTTTATTTGGATAATTTTCGGAAGAATAAAGAGATTTATAAAATTTCAAGAATTGTTTTAAAATAGGTTCAATTTGTGTATATGTATTTCCATTTTCATCTTTTATTGCTATTAATTTTGTTTTTCTTTTTTTCGCTTTAAGATAGTTTGCCAGTATTCTTCCTGATTTGTTTGAATTACCATAGTACAATGTTTGTTGAGAAAATAAATCTTTCCTAATCATTTTAGATGAGATCTCATTATATTTACCTTTTAATTTTAATAATTCTTGTTGAATAGAATATTCCCATTTTTCTATAAGTTTTGATTCTAAATTTTTTATCTCTTTTTCTAAGAATATAAATTGTTTTTTAATTTGTTTTTTTAGAAAAGCCGAATAAGAAATTATTTGTCCTCTAATTGATGCCTTAAAAGCATCCCATAAAGTTTCTCTGTTAATATCATCATTATCATTTATTTGAAAAAATTCTTTCATTTTTGTTAGAAGATTTTCACAAAAGTTTTGGTCAACCAACAGTGTATTATCCATTTTCCAAATTGGTCTGTTATTATTTTGATCTGTAGTTTTAATTTTGATCCACACTCCACCATGGTCAGATAGAATAATTGGATCAATGGCAGCTTGTGTCACTTGATGTGCAAGATGATTTGAAGTAAAGATATAATCTATTCTTGAAAAGGAATTATGAACATGAGAACAGAAAGAAAATTCCCGACCATCAAAATGAAGTATTCTCCATATATCTATTAAATCACAAGATTGAATCAAATTATCTAGTCCCATAGATTTCATAACTCTACTTGGGTTTTTATCTAATAAAGGATCCATTACAGCATTGAAGTCCCCTGCTACTATAAGATTTGAAGTAGCCAGTGGTATGATCATTTGTTGAAGAGTTTTAAAGAATTCATTTTGGTTCGAATTAGGGGCGTATATATTGATTAACGTCATGGTAGTATTTCCCATATTCATTTCCACCATTATCCATCTTCCATGAATATCTGAAGCTTTTAGTTTGAATGAAGCAGAGCATTTTTTATTAATTAAAATAGCAACACCTGCTTTTTTCCCTATAGCTGGTGAGAAAAAACATTGTTTGACCCAGCCTCCTTCTAGCTTTTTAGATTCTATATGTGAGAGGTGGGTCTCTTGTATAAGGCAAATATCTGCATCTTGCCTTTTTAAAAATGATAATGCTTTTTTCCTTTTTATCATATGATTTAGACCGTTAACATTTAAAGACATAATTTTAATATCCATTTATTTTTAAATTTTCAGATATTAAATTATGTATATTTTCCCAATGTTTTAAGTATTTCATTTCTCTTTTTTCCTTTACACCCATGATTACCTTATATATTTCCCCTTTATTCCCTCCCATCCCTTTTATCCCTCCCTTCCCCCCCTCATTAATTACGAAAACTTGGATACGCAGGTTGAGGTTAGATTTAGATAACTCCGACAGGCTATTAATAATTATCTAAAGTACTACCATTTTTTTTCCCCTATTTCTGTATATTTTCTCTTATTTTATTATTAATTATAAGAATAAGTAAAAAGTTTTTCATTCTTATGTATTGAAAGATTATTTTCTATATTTGTATGTCTTTAAATCCATAAGAATGAATATATTACATTACTTATATCTTAGAACATTTCAATTAAAATTCATTTCTTTTCAGGTGGTATATTATTTTTACTTTAAAAAACTTTCATACCTGGGTATATTAAGTTTATCATGTTAAGAGCATTCTAATTTAGCCTCTTTCCTCAGAACTGTAATAAGAGTCTTCAGCACAGGAATCCCCCCCATCTCTTATGCTCATTGTTTTCCTATGATTCACGAGAGAGTTGTCAATTAAGAGAAGCCAACAATCCCATCAGTGTTCTCGTTAGCTCTGTCTCAATAGCATACTCTCCAGACATCTATGATTTTAAAGTATCTGAGGCCTGTGCAGACGAGAGTGTAGTCCTGTGCTAAAAACTCTCTCTTTATCTCCCATAGAGGATTGCCAAGTTGAACAATTGTGGGTACTAAATTCAACTTAATAAATAAAAGAACAATTATCTATGAAGATGAAACATGAAATTTGAGATATATATATTTAAAAAACTTTTCAGGCAATTTTTGCGTTTCAGATATATTCTTTTTATATATATCGTATTTGAAACGCATTTTAATGTATCTGAAACGCAAAATTAAACCCGAAGTACCACCTTCAACCGGAAATATAACAAACCAATCACTTCATCTTTTTTATAATCTTCTCTGTGGTTGAAGGATAATTCCCTTCTCACAATTACTCCGCCTTCAAAATTTCTCATCCAATCAGTACATCTTTAAGTTTGTTGAAAAAACTTTCTTCGTCATTATTTGAGTTCGAAGATGTATTTCAATTCATTTTCGTTCCTGCCAGTAAGTTTATTCTATTTATTCTGAGTAGAATTCTAGAATTTTTGTATTTTTTCATTTTTCTTATTTTCCATGGAGAATGTTGCAAGTTGTTTAAGTCTTTAATTCGATCCTTGTGTGTTCTTTTTCCATTGCTTTCCGTTCCAATCTATATTTAACCAATGTTCTTTTATTGAAATTCATTATCATATAAGTCAAAGTTTTCACAAATTGGTCAATATTCTTTAGTATGAACCCATTAAATGTTCTTTAGATTGTCATAGGTTGCTCCAGTTGATTTATAAATTCCTGTAGTTTTTTTGGATCTGTAAAGTTTTGCGTTTTGTTAGCGATGGTAACCTTCATAATCGCCGGATAGAGGAGCCCGAATCTAGCTCCTAGAGATCTTAGTTGTGGTCTCATGTCTAAGAATTGTTTTCTTCTTGTTGCTGTTTCTTTTGCAAAGTCCGGGACAATGTATATTTTTGAATCTTGGCATTTAAGATTTTTGATTTCCTTGGCTATTTGGCATATTTCAATTGCTTGTTGATGTCTTAAAAGTTTGAAAATTAAAGTTCTTGGACCTGTTTGAGTGTTATTTCTTTGTGTTGGAATCCTATGAGCTCTTTCAATTTCCAGTTCCGTTTTAAATTTCAGTGGTAGTATTTTAGGTAGAAATTTTTCAAGAAATGCAATCGGATCATTCTTTTCCACTCCTTCAGGTAATCCGATTATTCTTAAATTATTCCGTCTTTCACGATTCCGGCTGTCTTCCAGATTTTTTTTTATCTCTGTTATTTCTTTCCATATGATTTTGCTGTGATTCATATCTGTATTTAATTGTTCTGTAATATCTTCTAATGTTGAAATTCTATTTTCTGTAATGTCCACTCTTTTAGTTAGGATTGCAGCATCTTCCATTGCTTTTTGTAGTTTTTTGTTACTATCTAAGACAATTTCTTTTATTTGTCTTAGTTCTTCCATAACATCCAGATTTTTTTCTGTTGGTAATGGGATTTTAGAGGGTGTACCTGGCTCAGGTTTCGACCTCTTATTGCTTCCCGATGTTCCAGCTCCCAAGTCAGCTTTATTTTGTTTAGTTGAAGTCATATTTCAATATATATTTTAGTTTCTTTAAAATTAAAATTTAAAATATTTAGTAGTAATTCTTTTTAATATATTTGCATATAAGGAGCTATTCGTTTATCCAACCATCCGTCCAAGCCACGCCCCCTTTTTTTTTTTTTTTTTTTCTTCTCAGTATTCTTAAAGCAACTGTAAGTTATTTGTCTTAGGTTCTATTGCTGTGAGAAAAAATGTCAGTAGTCTTTTTTTTTCTTCTCCTTCAAGCCCTATCTCAGTCTCAATGAAGGCAATAACATTCAAGTAGTAGATCTTTTTTTTTATGTATGGTTGGTTATTCTTTTATAGAATTAATTTACCAAACTTGTTGTGACATCTAGCTTCATCGCTGAAAATTTTGTAGCCTTCTTTTCTGGCTCTCCTCTTATAAGCCCAATCGCAGCCTTTACCGAGGAGAGCAATATTCCATCCAATATATTTATTTCAGCGTCTCTCAATTGCCTCAATGTCACTTTTTTCAGGTTACAGAAATCATTAATCCTTTTATTTGTCCTTTTCTCACAGCCCAAACGCTGAAAAAAAAAACCTACAATCTCCTATATCTGAATCTTTTCAAGTACAACAGCAGAGATTGATATTTATATTGATATTTATATTTATCCTTCACAATTTCTTTTTCGAAGTTAGCAGCAAGGAAATAGTTAAAAAACCGTTGCCCAGTAGATTTTACTGCAGACCTTGCTTTATCTCCAGCAGAGGACAGTTACTTTAAAACATCTTATTTCCTTAATATGACAGGCATCAGGCATTTCAAAACTTTTATCCCTGTCACTAAGCAGCTCACCGGCAGTCCCAGACGTTGTCAAATTTTTTTTTTTTTTTTCGATCTAAGATGGCCGCGATCGCGGTGCACCGAGCAACCGCCTGCAAAACCCCACCCTCGGGAAACTTTTCCTCTGGCGTTTCACGCCGCAGAACTCCGACCGTGCCAAAGAGGAGGGGAAAGGGAGCCTCGGCCTCACGGCGTCTCGAATCAGTCTCCCCTGGCAATATCCAAGAGCTGCTGAGACGGATTCAGCCTTCCACACCTCGCCTCTCAGAAACAAACAGAAACAAAAACGGCACCTCTATCTCCCGATTCTCACCCAAAACGGCACCTCTATCTCTCCGATTCGATCAAGGAGGTAAACTCTGATTTATTATAACATCAAGAATGCAAAATCTTGTTTTTTTTTGTAGTTTTTTTCTGAAAATTAAGCCTGTTTGTACGGAGCTGTTTCCTCACCCAACCGTCGTCATTCGCGTCCAAGCCACGCCCCTCTCTTGGGCCTGTTCTTTTTAACATTTTTGTAAGCGATATTGCTGAAGGTCAGTCTGGTAAAGTTTGTCTCTTTGTGGATGATATCAAAACCTGAAATAGGGTAGACACCCCTGATGGGTGTGGATAAAAGGAGAAAGGATGTGGCAAAGCTTGAAGAATGGTCTGAAATTTGGCAGCTAAAATTTAATGTTAAGAAATACAAGGTCATGCATTTGGGCTGCAAAAACCCAAAGGAATGGTACAGTTTAGGGGGTGAAGAGCTTATGTGCATGACAGAAGAGCGGGACTTGGGTGTGATTGTATGTGATGGTCTTAAGGTGGTCAAACAGGTTGAAAAGGCGATGGTCAAAGCTAGAAGGATGCTTGGGTGCATAGGGAGAGGAGTGGGAAAAAGGAAGTAAAGAAACGTTTACAAATTATACAAAATACTGCCGTTAAGTTTATTTATAAAGGTAAAAATTATGATCATGTCACTCTCTTTCTGATTAAATCTCATTGGCTCCCCATTAATCATCGTATTACTTATAAAATCTTATTACTAACATTCAAAACTCTTGATACCAGTGGCGTACCTAGGGTATGTGGCACCCGGGGCGCATCATTTTTTGACACCCCCCCCCTCCCCCCATGTAAAAAAATTTTTTTTTTTTTTTTGAAGGTCTGCACCCCCCCCCATGTAAAAAAATTTTTTTTTTTTTTTTTTGAAGGTCTGCACCCCCCCCCCGAAGGCCTGTCCCCCCTTGAAGGATGCCTGCCTGCCTGCCTGTCACCCCCTCCCCCTTGAAAGCCTGCTTGCCTGCCCGCCCGCCCCACCCTGAAGGCCTGATGCCCCGACCCACCCCGAAGGACCGTTCGCCCCCCTGGCCTCCCCGCACCACCTATGAACAGCCGCAGCAGGATCGCGAAGTCAGCGTCAGCGATCCCTGCGCTGCTTCCTGCGCCACGGTCCCGCCCCTCCTCTGACGTCAGGGGAGGGGCGGGATCGCGGCGCAGGAAGCAGCGCAGGGATCGCTGACGCTGACTTCGCTATCCTGCTGCGGCTGTTCATAGGTGGTGCGGGGAGGCCAGGGGGGCGAACGGTCCTTCGGGGGTGGCGGGGGACTGAACGGCAAGGCCGGGAACACCCCCTTAGGGCTGGTACCCGGGGCGGCCCGCCCCCCCCTAGGAACGCCACTGCTTGATACTAATGAGCCTCAATTCATAAATAAAGTACTTATTCCATATAGTACCTCACGTTCTCTACGATCAACCAACCATAAACTCTTAATGATTCCCTCCTTAAAAATTATTGGAACTCGCCAGCAAGATATGTTCTCTGTATCAGCGCCGCAACTCTGGAATTCATTACCTTTACAGTTAAGAGATGAAAATAACTTAAGCGATTTTAAAAAGAATTTAAAATGCTTTTTATTTAAGGATGCTTTTAACTTATAAATTACTTTTGAGCTCTCCCTCTTTTCCTTTCTTCTTCTTTTCCATGCTTTTTTCCTAATTCTTCCTTTTTTATGTTGATATCTTTTTCATCATTGTATAAATTTATTAGCCCATCATATATACTTATTATGTAAATCTTTTTTTTTTTTTTTAATTGTATTCATTGTATAAATTGCTAGTTTTATATCTTATATGTTATTTCTTATTTTAATATTATGTTTAATTATATGATACTTTTATATATTGTAATTCGCTTAGAAACAATTTTAATTAAGCGATTAATCAAATATAAATAAAACTTGAAACTATTGATTCCCCTGTATAAGACTCTGGTGAGACCTCATTTAGAATATTGTGTACAATTTTGAAGACATCACCTTCAAAGATATAAACAGAATGGAGTCGGTCTAGAGCAGTAGTTCTCAACCCTGTAAGTGGGACACACCCAGTCAGCTCGGTTTTCTGGATATCCAGAATGAATATGCTTGAAATAGATCTGTTTGCGCTGCTCTCTCAGTATGCAAATCTCTCTCATGCATATTCATTGAGGATACCCTGAAAACCTGACTGGCTAGATATGCCTAGAGCACTGGGTTGAGAACCAATGGTCTAGAGCGGGGGTGTCAAATGTCAGTTCTCAAGGGCTGCAATCCAGTAGGGTTTTCAGGATTTCCCCAATGAATGTGCATGAGATCTATTTGCAAGCACTGCTTTCATTGTATGCTAATAGATCTCATGCATATTCATTGGAGAAATCCAGAAAACCTGACTGGATTGTGGCCCTCGAGGACCGACGTTTGACACCCCTAGTCTAGAGAAAGGCTGTTACAATGGTCAGTGGTCTTTGTCATAAAGTGTATGAGGATAGACTTAAAGATATCAATATGTACGATAGGGAAAAATATTGAAATACCTGTATGTAAATTGTTTTGAATGTGGTTGAAAAACTACAAAAAGGTGGTATACAAGTCCCATTCCCTTTCCCTTCTCTTTCCCTATTTTGGAGGAAAGTCGGGATAGGGACAATATGATAAGAGATGTTTAAATACTTAGGTATCATAAATACACATGAGGTGAGACTCTCTCAGTTGAAAGGAAGCTCTGGAATGAGGGGGATAGGATGAAGATGAAAGGGGATAAGAATATAAGAATTGCTGCTTCTGGGTCAGACCAGTGGTCCATCGTGCCCAGCAGTCTGCTCTCGCGGTGGCCTTCTGGTCAAAGACCAGTGCCGTAACTGAGAGTAGCCCTACCTGCGTACGTTCTGGTTCAGCAGGAACTTGTCTAACTTTATCTTGAATCCCTGGAGGGTGTTTTCCCCTATGACAGACTCCAGAAGAGCGTTCCAGTTTTCTACCACTCTCTGGGTGAAGAACTTCCTTACATATTCCTGAATATGTATACCCTAGAGGAAAGGAGAGACAGGGGAGATATGATTCAGACGTTCAAATACTTGAAGGGTATTAACGTAGAACAAAATCTTTTCCAGAGAAAGGAAAATGGTAAGAGGACATAATTTGAGATTGAGGGGTGGTAGATTCAAAAGGCAATGTTAGGAAATTCTACTTTATGGAGAGGGTGGTGAATGCCTGGAATGCGCTCCCGAGAGAGGTGGTGGAGAGTAAAACTGTGACTGAGTTCAAAGAAGCATGGGATGAACACAAAGGATCTAGAATCAGAAAATAATATTAAATATTGAACTAAGGCCAGTACTGGGCAGACTTGCATGGTCTGTGTCTGTATATGGCCGTTTGGTGGAGGATGGGCTGGGGAGGACTTCAATGGCTGGGAGGATGTAGATGGGCTGGAGTGGTTTTAACGGAGATTTCGGCAGTAGGAACCCAAGCACAGTACCGGGTAGAGCTTTGGATTCTTGCCCAGAAATAGCTAAGAAGAAAAAATAAAAAAAATTGAAATTGAATCAGGTTGGGCAGACTGGATGGACCATTCAGGTCTTTATCTGTCGTCATCTACTATGTTACTATGTTATGTTCGTACGGAATCTAACCCCTTTCAATTTTAGAGAGTGCCCTCTCATTCTCCCTACTTTGGAGAGGGTGAACAGCCTGTCCTTATCTACTAAGTCTATCCACTTCAGTACCTTGAATGTTTTGATCATGTCCTCTCTCAATATCCTCTGTTCAAGGGAGAAGAGACCCAGTTTTTCTAATCTTTCGCTGTACGGAACTCCTCCAGCCCCTTAACCATCTTAGTCACTCTTCTCTGGACCATTTTGAGTAGTACCGTGTCCTCCTTCATGTACGGCGACCAGTGCTGGACGCAGTACCCCAGGTGAGGGCGCACCATGGCCCGGTACAGCGGCATGATAACCCTCTCCGATCTGTTCGTGATCCTCTTCTTTATCATTCCTAGCAATCTGTTCGCCCTTTTTGCCGCCGCCACACATTGTGTGGACGGCTTCATCGACTTGTCGATCAGAACTCCCAAGTAACCTCAGAAAATACTTTTTCACAGAAAGAGTGGTGAATTTGTGGAATGTCCTCCTAGTGGAGGTGATGTAGATGAAAAATGTATCTTGAATTCAAGAAAGCTTGGGAGAAGTACATTGGATCTCTAAGGGAGAGGAAAGGAAGGTGGTATGGATAAGCAGACTAAATAGGCCATATGGTTTTTATCTGCCTTTTATTTTCTCTGTTTCTAAACAATGGTTTTACCTATTATTTGACTGCCTTGTAGCTGACTAGCCCATGTAACTGTTTCATTAATAGTTGTGAGAGCCGATTCAGAAGGAATAAAGGGCCAGGAGTATTTCTTTGTGCGCTAAAGTTCGGTATTCATGTTTTCTGCTCCTGCCCTGGCCCCCTTCCCCTGCCGTTTTCTCAGTCATTCTTGGAGGTTCTCACAATTAAGTTTTGCTTTCTCTCACCTAGATGGAGCGGCAACGTTTGGCTCGAGAGAAGCAGTTGCGAGAAGAAGCAGAGCGGTCGAGGGATGAATTTGAAAGGAGGTTGCTGCAGCTGAAGGAAGAAGCACAATTAGCCAATGATGCCTTGGTAAGTCCAGCTGCCTGTGCCGCAAGAAACGCAGCAGTCGACATGCGGAACAGTACATTGGGAGGGGGAAGGGCCATCATTCTGAACAGGCAGCCCTATAGACCGGAGGGAGTAGGCTTCCCTCCTGCTGATTTGTTATCAGAAGGTATGGGGGTGTTGGGGGATGGGAGGTCCAGGGTTGCGGAGGATGTCGTGGGGAGGTCGGGGGATGTGGGGGCATGTTGGAGAAGATGTCGGGAGGGGTGTAGGGCTTGGCGGCTCTCTGGAGGTGTGAGGGAGGGAGAAAGGAATTTTGGTTCTCCCTGCCGGATCCCTGCTGAGCTGGCAGGACTTCATGAAACTGGCTCAGCTGATTGGGATTCCTCTGCCACGATCAGCTGATGGCAAGCTATTCTGACAGGATAGCACACTTGGGTACCACATCCGAACAGCTTGCTTTTATGCATTTTTCATGTGGATGTCTTTATATTTTGGCAATGTCAAAAAAAGATAGATGTACTAAGGGTTAATACTTATTTTCGAGAAAAAAAAGATGACGTGTGGCAATTTTGAGAATGGACGTCTTTATTACTGAATTTCTGGACGTCTTTCTCAAAACATCCAAACTCTGACTTAGATGTCCTATCGAAAATGCCCCTCCACGTGTGTAGGTATATGATTATGGCATATAGTTTAGAGAGAAGATTGGCTATATCTGATCTTGTAGTCTTGATATTACGGGTTCTGGTATGGGTGTCACTTTAATAGTTAGTAGGGAGCTTAGTCATCTATCGAGGTAGAAGAGGTGGTTTATGTCTGGTTTGGTTTCTGCTGGTCGCAGCCTGTTTGTGGAAGTGAGTAAGGTATTTTCCAAATAGATTTTTAAGCATTTACGAAAGTTTTGGTAGAAGGGGATGTTTCTTAATTTTGACCATTTTTGCTGCGCATTCAAGGCCCTGGTAATAGCGCATAAAAGAATTTACGCCACCACCCCAGCCTACATAGAATCCAAGATAACCCTGTACACCCCCACCCGCCCCCTCCGCTCGGAAGTGGAGAAACGCCTATGCATCCCCCCAGGAAGGTCTCTCCTGTCAGAAACTGCCCGCAAACGCTCCTACAGCCACTTCATCCTTCAACTCTGGAACCAACTCCCCCTGCAAATCAGATTACAGAACTCATTGATGACCTTCTGGAAAGCGGTAAAGACCCTCCTCTTCAACTAAAATTACTACTGCAATCTACCCCTTCATCCCCCTTTAAACTCCTCCTTCCTTCTACCCTCTCTTCTCCATTCTGATCCTCTACTTAAATCGCTGTATAGTCCACTCTTAACCTGTACTTAAATTGCTGTATAGTCCTTGTACTTAAACTATCGTATAGTCTTTGTATTGTCTAAATGTGCTCCACTGTGAATGTTTGCTTGTAGGCCGTTCTGAGCTACTGGGAGGACGGGATAAAAATCGAAATAAATAAATAAATTGTTTTGTATTTGATTCTTCTAGGATTTGGGAATCTTAATCTCATATAGTTGCTGATCAGGTTATATTTGTCTTTGCAAGGTATTTCAATTAAATTCAACATGTAGTCTGGTGTTTTGCCATGGAAGATTAAAAAGATTATTGTACATAGTTTAAAAATACACCTTGTTTCGAAGGGGAGCCAATGTAGTTCGAGTTACAGGGATGTCACTTGGTCATATTTAGTTGCTGAGAAAATAAGCTGGCTACGTTTTGAATGGTTTATAGCAGGGGTCTCAAAGTCCCTCCTCGAGGGCTGCAATCCAGTTGGGTTTTCAGGATTTCCCCAATGAATATGCATGAGATCTATTTGCATGCACTGCTTTCATTGTATGCTTATAGATATGCATATTCATTGGGGAAATCCTGAAAACCCGACTGGATTGTGGCCCTCAAGGAGGGACTTTGAGATCCCTGGTTTATAGTTTTTTTTTCCATATATTTTCTTTGCATCCTACGTAAAGGACATTGCAATAATCTAGTTGGGATAGTACCAGTGACTGAACCAAGATGCCAGATTAGTTTCTGTTTTCTCAAGGTTGTGAATATTTTCTTGGTTATTGTTCATGTTTGTGTCTCCCGGGAAAGGTTGTTGATTCCAGTTTTAATAGGGTGTTACGCAGTGTTATTTGAGCATCGTCGTCGGTGATTCTGGGTGGACTTATCAGTAAAAATTAGGCTTTTTTTCTTTATTTATGAGCCTGCTCATTGGGTAAGTCTCTTTTATCCCAGGACAAGCAGGCAGCATATTCTTAACACATGGGTGACGTCACCGACGGAGCCCTCGGTACGGACCTTTTAACTAGAAGTTTCTAGTTGGCCGCACCGCGCGTGCGCGAGTGCCTTCCCGCCCGACGAAGGAGTGCGTGGTCCCCAGTTTCTTCGTTTCCGCGGAGCGAAGAAGACGCGTGTATTTTTTCAACGGCCGTTGAAATCACTTTTTGCCTTCCCGCTCGCGCTTTTGTTATATATTTTTCTTCCTCTACCTTCGGGTTTCCTTTTTCTTTCAATTGCAAAAAAAAAAAAAAAAAAAAAAAAACTTTGATTTTTATTGTTTCTTTCGTTTTTGCCCCGGCGGGGCCTGTTGCCATTATACAGGCCTCGGACTTCGATTTTGCGGAGGCTATCTTCCCCTTCATGCCCCCGCAGGTCGGTTTTAAGAAGTGCCAGCGGTGTGCACGCCCGATCTCCGTTTCTGACCCACACAATTGGTGTTTGCAGTGCCTGGGTCCGGAGCATCGGGCAGATTCCTGCACCCGCTGTGCCACTTTACAAAAACGTACACTTAAAAAACCGAAGAATCCAGCAAACCCTGCTCTTCGGCTCCGAGTCGGCGATGGATTCATCACCCTCAACGGCGGTACCGCAGAAATCGGCACCGTCCAGCTCGACACCGACCGATCCCGCATCGGCGCCACTGGCGCCAGGTAAGCCGGCTAAGAAGCCTTCCTCTTCCCTCGAGCGCCCTCCAGCTACGGTGACGACACCGTCCATACCGGCATCGCACCGGTCCCGTAAACGCTCCGCCCCGATAACGGTGAGTGCCTCGTCATCGGCCTCCTCATCGCCGGGGCGTGGAGCGGCATCCAAGGAACCGAAGAAAAAGAAAGCGGTTCCGATGCCACCCCTGGATGACCGTATCTCGGCCATTCTGCAAACTCAGCTTCAGGAGCAGTTGAAGAAACAGCTTGAACAACTGCTACCCTCTATCCTGGCACCGCTCCTTCCGGTACCAGACCGGCCCGAGCCCCGCACCGAGCCCCCGGTGTCCACTCCTTCGGTACCGGTAAACACCTCGATGCCGATCCTTTCGGCCCAACAACTTCCTGATGATCCTGTGGTTCATTCTCAACCCACAGTGGATCCTGCTCGGCACCAGGCGGTACGGCACTCTTCTCGGGACCGAGAACGACGCCGATCGTCCTCCCCTGGTGCCGTTTCGGTGCGCTCTGGTAAATCTTTGTCCAAGACTCGCCACACCGCACCCTCCACCCCGGTGTCCCGACACGCACCAGAGGTCAGGGATCCTGATTTATGGGAGGAGACTCCTCTCGGTACCGAGGAGGATCCCTCCTCATCTGATGAGGAACCATCGGCACCTGATGCCACCTCTAAACCTGAGCAGTCCTCTTTTTCTAAATTTCTGAGGGAAATGTCTGCTGCTCTGTCACTTCCCCTTGAATCTGACTCCAAAAAGTCCCAAGCCTTTTTAGAAGCCTTAGACTTTGAGCAACCTCCTAAAGAGTTCCTCAAACTTCCCGTACATGACATCTTACGGGAGACATTCTACAAAAACTTGGAAAATCCCCTCACGGTACCGGGAGCTCCCCGTAAACTGGACAACCTTTACCGTGTCATCCCTATTCCAGGATTCGACAAATCTCAATTGCCCCATGAGTCCCTTCTGGTGGAATCCACCTTAAAAAAGACTCAGGGCTCCAGTGTCTATGCCTCTACCCCTCCTGGCAGAGAAGGTAAGACCATGGACAAGTTTGGCAAGAGGCTTTACCAAAATGCCATGCTTGCCAACAGGGCAAACAACTATTCCTTCCATTTTTCCTTTTATCTCAAACACTTGGTCCAACAGCTGTCTGCCCTCCAGAAGTACCTACCTGAGCGCAAGGTCCCGCTATTCCAGCAGCACATATCTGGCCTTCTCCAAATGCGCAAGTATATGGTCCGCTCGATATACGACTCCTTCGAGCTCACCTCTCGGGCCTCTGCCATGGCTGTAGCCATGCGTCGCTTGGCCTGGCTCAGAGTCTCCGACCTGGACATCAACCACCAGGACCGCCTGGCCAACGCCCCCTGTCTCGGGGATGAGCTTTTTGGAGAGTCACTGGATTCCACCACCCAGAAACTCTCCGCCCATGAGACCAGGTGGGACACCCTGATCAAGCCGAAAAAGAAGGCTCCGCCTGCTCGACCCTATCGGCCTCAATCATCTTACCAGCGGAGGTTCTCAGCCAGGCCACTCAATCCACCTCCCCAACAATCTCGGCGACCCCGTCAACAGCAGCACCATGCCCAGGCTCGGTCTCAGGCCACTCAACCCTCCAAGCCTCCTCAGCCTGCTAAACAATCTCAGCCCTTTTGACTCTTCTCTCCAGGGCATAGCCAGTCATCCACCCTCGCTGCCTCTTCCACAGCCTATCGGGGGTCGTCTCACCATTTTCTCAAGCCGTTGGGAAGTCATCACGTCGGACCAGTGGGTCCTCAACATCATCCGCCACGGCTACTCTCTCAACTTCCAGACTCTGCCTCCGGACAACCTTCCCGTAGAGTCTGCTTCAAACTCATCTCAAACCCCCCTCCTCCTGAGGGAGGTTCAATCCCTCCTCCTTCTCAATGCCATCGAAGAAGTACCTCCAGATCAAAGGGGGCAGGGATTCTACTCCCGCTACTTCCTGGTACCCAAAAAGACGGGAGACCTCCGTCCCATTCTCGATCTCAGGGACCTCAACAAGTGTCTGGTCAAGGAGAAGTTCAGAATGCTCTCCCTTGCCACGCTCTACCCTCTTCTTTCTCAACACGACTGGCTATGTTCCCTGGACCTCAAAGAGGCCTACACTCACATCTCCATCAATCAACATTCTCGCCGCTACCTGCGGTTCCAGGTACTGCACCACCACTATCAGTACAAGGTGCTACCGTTCGGCCTCGCCTCCTCACCCAGGGTCTTCACCAAGTGCCTTATAGTGGTAGCGGCCTTCCTCAGGTCTCACAACCTCCAGGTGTTCCCCTATTTGGACGATTGGTTGGTGAAAGCACCTACGTCTCCACTTGTGCTACAGGCTACTCATCACACCATCTCTCTCCTCCACCTCCTGGGGTTCGAGATCAACTACCCCAAGTCGCATCTGCTTCCCACCCAGCGACTTCAATTCATTGGAGCAGTTCTGGACACCACGCTAATGAGGGCTTTTCTCCCCTCCGATCGCAAGCAGACCCTGCTCCATCTCTGCCGTCAGGTACTCATGCATCCCTCCATTCCTGCTCGACAGATGATGGTCCTCCTGGGTCACATGGCCTCGACAGTGCATGTCCTTCCTCTGGCTCGTCTCCACCTTCGTACACCTCAGTGGACGCTCGCCAACCAGTGGTCACAGACTACGGATCTTCTTTCTCATCCCATCTCTGTGACATCATCTCTTCAGCAATCTCTCCAATGGTGGTTGAACTCCTCAAATCTTTCCAGGGGTCTACTTTTCCATCTGCCCCCCCACTCTATGATCATCACCACAGATGCGTCCCCCTACGCGTGGGGAGCTCACCTGGGAGATCTACGCACCCAGGGACTTTGGACCCCACAGGAGCGTCGTCATCACATCAATTTCCTGGAACTCAGAGCCATGTTCTACGCCCTCAAGGCTTTCCAACATCTTCTCTGTCCTCAAGTCCTCCTCCTATGCACAGACAATCAAGTCGCCATGTACTACATAAACAAGCAAGGCGGCACCGGATCTCGCCCCCTTTGTCTGGAGGCTCTGCGCATCTGGACCTGGGCCACGGACCGCAATCTCTTTCTCAGGGCGGTCTATATCCAGGGCGAACAGAACTCTCTGGCCGACAATCTCAGCCGCATCCTTCAACCTCACGAGTGGACGTTGGACCCTCCGACTCTACTCTCCATCTTTGCTCGATGGGGCACTCCGCAGGTGGACCTCTTTGCAGCACCTCACAACCATCAGCTGCCCCAATTCTGTTCCAGACTCTTCTCTCCTCACCGTCTGACCCCGGATGCATTCCTGCTCGACTGGAGGGATCGGTTCCTCTATGCCTTCCCTCCACTTCCTTTGATGTTGCGGACCTTGTCCAAACTCCGCAAGGACAATGCCACCATGATCCTCATCGCCCCTCGGTGGCCTCGTCAACACTGGTTCTCCCTTCTGCTTCAACTCAGCTCCAGGGAGCCCATTCCTCTTCCTGTGTTTCCTACTCTACTTACACAGCAGAATCAGTCTCTACTACATCCCAACCTGTCTTCCCTCCACCTGACAGCTTGGTTTCTCTCGGGCTGACCTCTCCTGAGAATCTATCTCAACCGGTCCGCCTCATTTTGGACGCCTCCAGGAAACCGGCCACTCTCCAATGTTACCATCAGAAGTGGACCAGATTCTCCTCGTGGTGTCTCCGGCATCATCAAGAACCCACCTCTTTGGCGGTGGAAACTGTCTTGGAATATTTGCTCTCGCTGTCCAACGCTGGCCTCAAAACCACCTCCATCAGAGTCCACCTCAGTGCCATCACTGCGTTTCACGAGCCTATTCTCGGAAAACCCCTCACGGCTCATCCTCTGGTTTCAAGATTTATGAGAGGGCTCTTCAACATCAAACCGCCTCTCAAGCCTCCTCCCGTCATCTGGGACCTGAATGTGGTTCTCTCTGCTCTCATGAAACCTCCGTTTGAGCCTCTTGCCACAGCTTCATTCAGGCTTCTTACATGGAAGGTGCTTTTCCTAATTGCCATCACCTCTGCCAGGAGGGTTAGCGAACTGCATGCACTGGTTGCCGACCCACCGTTCACTGTTTTTCACCATGACAAGGTTGTTCTGCGTACCCACCCTAAATTCCTTCCCAAGGTGGTCTCGGCTTTTCACCTCAACCAGTCCATTGTGCTTCCCGTCTTCTTCCCTAAGCCTCACTCGCATCCTGGAGAACAGGCGTTGCACACGCTGGATTGTAAGCGTGCCCTTGCTTACTACCTTGATCGTACCAGAGCTCACCGAACATCCCCTCAGCTCTTTTTGTCTTTCGATCCCAACCGTTTGGGCCGTCCTGTCTCCAAACGGACACTTTCAAATTGGCTTGCTGCCTGTATTGCCTTCTGTTATGCTCGGGCCGGTCTCTCACTGGAAGGATCTGTCACGGCCCACAGAGTCCGAGCTATGGCTGCTTCTGTGGCTTTCCTCCGTTCCACGCCCATCGAGGAAATCTGCAAGGCGGCCACTTGGTCCTCAGTTCACACGTTCACTACTCACTACTGTCTGGATGCGTTCTCCAGACGGGATGGACACTTCGGCCAATCTGTGTTACAAAATTTATTTTCCTAATGGCCAACCATCCCTCCTCCCTCTTTGTTAGCTTGGAGGTCACCCATGTGTTAAGAATATGCTGCCTGCTTGTCCTGGGATAAAGCACAGTTACTTACCGTAACAGGTGTTATCCAGGGACAGCAGGCAGATATTCTTAAGTCCCACCCACCTCCCCGGGTTGGCTTCTTAGCTGGCTTATCCTAACTGGGGACCACGCACTCCTTCGTCGGGCGGGAAGGCACTCGCGCACGCGCGGTGCGGCCAACTAGAAACTTCTAGTTAAAAGGTCCGTACCGAGGGCTCCGTCGGTGACGTCACCCATGTGTTAAGAATATCTGCCTGCTGTCCCTGGATAACACCTGTTACGGTAAGTAACTGTGCTATCTGTACCCTTCTCCTCTATAGCCAACTCCAGACTCCATCCCTTCTACTTTGCAGCACCGTATTCCTGGAACAAACTGCCTGCGCTTCGTCCCTGCCAGTATTCAAATCCAGACCCAAAGAATTCTTCTTTAAAGTTGCTTTCAATTCCAAATTCCAACTCACCTGCTAAGCACCCATACCTATCTTATCATTCCCTCTGCAATTCCCCCACCAGAGCACTAAGCATAGATGCACTTTTTTGTCCAGTTTGTCTGTCTTAACTAAATTGTAAGCTTGTTCAAGCAGGGACTGTCTCTTCCATGTTTTGGGGTACAGCGCTGCATAAGCCTGGTAGTGCTATAGTCGGCAACTATACGTGTGAGTACTTCCTCTACTGATTTGTTAATTTTATTTTCTTTCTTGTAGAAAGGATTGCATATTGTAATATTCTCTCCCTCATCCTGCTCTACTCTCCTATTGCTGCATTGGGTAAGCAGCAGCGATTCTGACACGCCGCCTGCTGCTAATCTGGAAACCTCCCCTCTGCTGCTTAGAGAAACAGGAAATTGCAACAGAGGAGGGCAGGATGTGGCAGATGGGTGGCTTCTGAGTTAGTGACAGGCAGTGTGTGAGAATAGCTGCCACTGGCCCACTGCAGCATGAGGAGAGTTGAGCAAGATAAAGGAGGGGAGTCAAGACCCTTGGGGGGGGGAATTGCTGGATATGGGGTGGAGAGGACTAGAGAGGAAGAAACAGATGCTGAATGAGTAGGGATAGAGAGGAAAAATTTCCGTATATGAGGTGGAGGGGAGGAAAGGAGAGATTTAGCAGTGGGGTGGAGAAGAGGGTTGAGAGGCCAGAAAGGGAGAAAATGTTGGATGTAGAGGGGAGGGAGAGATGGTGCATGGGGGAGAAGAGAAATATTGGATATGATCGTTAAGGAGAGGAAGAGAGAGATGCTGGGAGTGGAAAGAGATGGACCCAGGGCACAAGGAAGGGCGAGAGACAGAGAGATTGTGGACATGGGGGTGGATGAGTGGGAGGGAGAGATATATAGCAAGTGGAGAGGGGAGAAAGCGGGAGATATTGGATCCAGAAGCCAAAGGAAGTTATGGAGAAATGGCAGACAGTGGGAAGAAAGGGAGAATTCTGGCCAATAGGGAAGAGAGAAGGGACAGGGAGATGAGAGGCTACAAGGAAGGGAAGGGGGAAAAAGAGGGAGCAGGTGCTGAGCTAGAAGGGTGAAGGGAGGAAGACCTGGGAATGGTGGAACTATGGGAGATGCCAGAAGGGGGTGGCAAGGAAATGAATGAGAGGATAGTGATTACAGAGGGTAGAATATGGAAAAGAGGAGCAGATTAAAGATGAAAGGGAATGGAGGACTGGGAAGGAGTGAGATGGAGAATGGGAGCATTAGTGTGTAAGAGAAGAAGATGGGAATTTAATAGCTGACAGAAAAGTAAAAAAGGAGAAGGATGACAAAGAGGGTGAAATTTGAATTGACAGGCAGAAAAGAAAAAAGAGAGGAAAGAGCTAAAAAGGAGAAAAGACAAATAGACAATAGCTGCTTGAAAGAAAATCAGCAGACAACAGAAAAGAGAAACTGGAACTAACATGTTAGAAAAATAAAATGCCCAGACAACAAAAGTAGAAAAAAAATCATTTTATTTTGAATGGAATATGCATTTCTGTTTTTATTTCTTCAGCGTTGCATGATATGCTAAGTTTAACTTCTTGGGGTTCCCAGTTCATTTTTTGTTTAAATATTTTTATTTCTAATTTTTGATTCCTTGTTCTATATTTGGTATGGGTCTGTTGGTGTTGATAGACATGGCAGATAGTGAAATTGGAGGTGATTGGGAAGGGAGAGAGGGATGGGGACCCTTTTTAATTCTCTGACCTGGGCCCTAGCATGTGTAATACTGGTTATCCCAGGACAAGCAGGCAGCATATTCTTAACGCATGGGTGACGTCACCGACGGAGCCCCGGTACGGACCTTTTTAACTAGAAAGTTCTAGTTGGCCGCACCGCGCATGCGCGAGTGCCTTCCCGCCCGACGGAGGAGAACGTGGTTCCCAGTTTCTTCGTTTCCGCGGAGCGAAGAAGACGCATGTGTTTTCAACGGCCGTTGAAAAACTAATTTTTGCCTTCCCGCTCGCGTATTTTTTCACTTTTTTTCCTTTTTTCTTTTCGGATTCCCTTTATTTTTGTTTTCAAAAAAAAAACAAAAAAAAAAAAACTCGTTGAGTTTTCCTTATTTTATCAGGCCGGCCCCGGCGGGGCCTGTTGCCACCATACAGGCCTCCGGGTTCGATTTTGCGGAGGCCGTGTTTCCATTCATGCCCCCTCAACCGGGTTTTAAGAAGTGCCAGCGGTGTGCACGCCCGATCTCCCTCACCGACCCACACAATTGGTGCCTCCAGTGCTTGGGTCCAGAGCATCGGGCTGACACCTGCACCCGCTGTGCTACGCTTAAAAAGCGTACTTTGAAAAATCGGCAGATCCAGCAAAATATTTTGTTTGGTACCGGATCTGCCATGGAACCGGCTGCGACGTTGACGGCACCACAAAAGTCGGCACCGACGACATCAACACCACCTTCCTCGGGGTCGTTGGGCCCAGGTAAGCCGGCTAAGAAGCCTCCCACTTCCCTTGAGCGCCCTCCTGCCACGGTTGCGACACCGGCCCTCCCGGCACCGCACCGGCCCCGCAAACGCTCCGCTCCGATCTCGGTGAGTGCCTCATCATCGGCCTCCTCATCGCCGGAGCGTAGAGCGGCACCTATGGTACTGAAGAAGAAAAAAACGGTACCGGTGCCTCCCCAGGACGACCGCATCGTGGCCATACTCCAAACACACTTACAGGAGCAGCTGCAACAACAGCTCCAACAACTGTTGCCGGCGTTGCTGGCACCACACCTTCCGGTACGGGACCGGTCCGAGCCTCACACTGTCCCATCGGTGTCGACCCCCTCGGTACCGATTAATACTTCCATGCCGGTGCTCTTGGCAGAAACACCTACAGTACATACCCGTGATGCTGCCGACCCTGTCCGGTCCCAGGAACGACATCGGTCTTCCTCACCCGGTACCGCCTCGGTGCGCTCAGGCAAATCTCTTTCAAAGACTCGCCATGCCGAGCCCTCCACACCGATGTCCAAACGTACGCACCCCGACGTTAGGGACCCAGATTTGTGGGAAGACTCCCCTCACGGTACCGAGGAGGACGCTTCGTCAACCGACGAAGAACCCTCCATGACCGACACCGTCTCCAAACCAGAGCAATCCTCTTTCTCCAAATTCCTTAGGGAGATGTCAGCAGCTCTTTCCATTCCCTTAGAGTCCGACTCTAAAAAGTCTCAGGCTTTCCTCGATGCCCTAGACTTTGAGCAACCTCCCAAAGAATTTCTGAAGTTGCCCGTCCACGACATCTTACGGGAAACTTTCTATAAAAACTGGGAAGCTCCCCTCACGGTTCCTGGAGCCCCTCGTAAATTGGATAGCTTGTACCGGGTTATTCCAATCCCAGGGTTTGATAAACCTCAATTGCCCCACGAGTCCCTCCTGGTGGAATCTACTTTGAAAAAATCTAAGGGTTCCAGTGTATATGCCTCCACCCCTCCTGGCAGAGAGGGAAAAACCATGGATAAATTTGGTAAGCGCCTTTTCCAAAATGCCATGTTAGCCAATAGAGCCAACAACTACACCTTCCACTTCTCCTTCTACATGAAGCATCTGGTGCAACAGCTCTCCTCCTTACAGAAATACCTTCCTGAACGTAAGGTCCCTCTTTTCCAGCAACATATTTCCAGCCTCCTCCAACTCAGGAAATTCATGGTTCGCTCCATCTACGACTCATTTGAGCTGACCTCTCGCGCATCTGCCATGGCGGTGGCCATGCGACGTTTGGCATGGCTGAGAGTCTCTGACCTGGACATTAACCACCAGGACCGCCTGGCTAACGCACCTTGTCTGGGTGATGAACTCTTCGGAGAGTCCCTGGACTCAACAACCCAAAAACTCTCAGCACATGAGACCAGGTGGGACACTCTGATTAAACCTAAAAAGAAGACTCCATCTGCTCGCACCTACAGACAGCAGTCTTCCTACCAGCGCAGGTTCTCGGCCAGACCTCTCAACCCGCCTCAACAGCAGCCTCGCCGACCTCGTCAACAGCATCAATCTCAGGCTCGCTCATAGTCTCACTAACCTGCCAAGCCTCTCCCTCCGTCAAAACCATCTCAGCCCTTTTGACTTTTTCCGCCAGGGCATAGCCAGTCTCCCATCATCATTGCCTCTTCCTCAGCCTATCGGAGGTCATCACATCAGACCAATGGGTCCTCAACATCATTCGCCACGGCTACTCTCTCAACTTCCAGACTCTTCCACCAGACAATCCTCCCGTAGAGTCTGCTTCTCACTCCTCCCAAACCCTCCTCCTCCTGAGCGAGGTCCAATCCCTCCTTCTTCTCAATGCCATCGAAGAGGTGCCTCCGGACCAAAGGGGTCAGGGATTCTACTCCCGCTTCTTCCTGGTTCCCAAGAAGACAGGAGACCTTCGTCCCATCCTCGATCTCAGGGACCTCAACAAGTGTCTGGTCAAGGAGAAGTTCAGAATGCTCTCCCTTGCCACGCTTTACCCTCTTCTCTCTCAACATGACTGGCTATGTTCCCTGGACCTCAAAGAGGCCTACACTCACATCCCAATCAATCCGACTTCACGTCACTACCTACGGTTTCAAATACAGCACCGTCACTATCAGTACAAAGTGCTACCTTTTGGCCTTGCTTCATCGCCCAGGGTGTTCACCAAGTGCCTTATTGTGGTGGCGGCCTTCCTCAGGTCTCACAACCTCCAGATGTTCCCCTACTTGGACGATTGGTTGGTGAAAGCACCTACGTCTCCACTTGTGCTACAAGCCACTCATCACACCATCTCTCTCCTCCATCTCCTGGGGTTCGAGATCAACAACCCCAAGTCGCATCTGCTTCCCACACAGCGACTTCAGTTCATTGGAGCAGTTCTCGACACCACACTAATGAGGGCGTTTCTCCCCTCCGACCGTCAACGGACCCTGCTCCACCTCTGTCGTCAGGTGCTCCTTCATCACTCCATTCCTGCCCGACAGATGATGGTCCTCCTGGCCCACATGGCCTCGACGGTCCATGTGCTTCCTCTGGCGCGACTCCACCTCAGGACACCTCAATGGACTCTTGCCAACCAATGGTCACAGACCGCGGATCTTCTGTCTCATCCCATCTCTGTGACATCGTCTTTTCAGCAATCTCTTCAATGGTGGTTGAACTCCTCAAATCTTTCCAGGGGGTCTACTCTTTCATCTACCCCCTCACTCCATGATCATAACCACGGATGCCTCCCCCTATGCGTGGGGAGCTCACCTGGGAGATCTACGCACCCAGGGACTCTGGACCCCTCAGGAGCGTCAACATCACATCAATTTCCTGGAACTCAGAGCCATGTTCTATGCTCTCAAGGCCTTCCAGCACCTTCTCTGCCCTCAGGTTCTTCTCCTGTGCACAGACAATCAAGTCGCCATGTACTACATAAACAAGCAAGGCGGCACCGGATCTCGCCTCCTTTGTCAGGAGGCTCTCAGCATCTGGACCTGGGCCACGGCCCGCAATCTCTTCCTCAAGGCTGTCTATATCCAGGGCGAACAGAACTCCCTGGCCGACAGTCTCATCCACATCCTTCAACCTCACGAGTGGACTCTGGATCCTTCAACACTCCACTCCATCTTTGCTCGCTGGGGCACTCCGCAGGTGGACCTCTTTGCAGCGTCTCACAACCATCAGCTGCCCCAGTTCTGTTCCAGATTCTTCTCTCCTCATCGTCTGACCCCAGATGCATTCCTGCTCGACTGGACGGATCGGTTCCTCTATGCCTTTCCTCCACTACCTCTGATGTTGCGGACGTTATCCAAACTCCACAGGGACAGGGCCACCATGATTCTCATCGCTCCTCGGTGGCCTCGCCAACACTGGTTCTCACTCCTGCTTCAGCTCAGCTCCAGGGAGCCCATTCCTCTTCCTGTGTTTCCTACTCTACTTATGCAGCAACGTCAGTCTCTACTGCATCCCAATCTGTCTTCGCTCCACCTGACAGCTTGGTTTCTCTCGGGCTGACCTCTCCAGAGAATCTGTCTCAGCCTGTCCGTCGCATTTTGGATGCCTCCAGGAAACCGGCCACCCTCCAATGTTACCATCAGAAGTGGACCAGGTTCTCCTCTTGGTGTCTACTGCATCATCACGATCCCACCTCATTAGCGGTGGAAACTGTACTGGACTATTTGCTCTCTGTCCGACGCTGGCCTCAAGTCTACCTCAATCAGAGTTCACCTCAGTGCCATCACTGCGTTTCATGAGCCTATCCTCGGAAAACCTCTCAAGGCTCATCCACTGTTTTCCCGGTTCATGAGAGGCCTCTTCAATGTCAAACCACCTCTGAAGCCTCCTCCTGTCGTCTGGGACCTGAATGTGGTTTTATCAGCCCTCATGAAACCCCCTTTTGAGCCTCTTGCCACAACTTCGCTCAAACTTCTAACATGGAAGGTGCTTTTCCTCATTGCCATCACCTCTGCCAGGAGGGTTAGTGAGATGCATGCACTGGTCGCCGATCCACCGTTCACTGTTTTTCACCATGACAAGGTGGTTCTGCGTACCCATCCTAAATTCCTTCCCAAGGTGGTCTCGGCTTTTCACCTCAACCAGTCCATCGTGTTGCCTGTCTTTTTCCCTAAACCCCATTCTCATCCTGGGGAACAGGCGTTGCACACGCTGGATTGTAAGCGTGCCCTTGCATACTACCTTGACCGTACCAGGGCTCACCGCTCGTCCCCTCAGCTCTTTCTGACCTTCGATCCTAACCGTCTAGGTCGTCCTGTCTCTAAACGGACGCTTTCCAACTGGCTTGCTGCCTGTATTGCATTCTGCTACGCTCGGGCCGGTCTCTCTCTGGAAGGAACTGTCACGGCCCACAGAGTCCGAGCTATGGCTGCTTCTGTAGCTTTCCTCCGCTCCACGCCCATCGAGGAAATCTGCAAGGCGGCCACTTGGTCCTCAGTTCACACGTTCACTACTCACTACTGTCTGGATGCGTTCTCCAGACGGGATGGACACTTCGGCCAATCTGTGTTACAAAATTTATTTTCCTAATGGCCAACCATCCCTCCTCCCTCTCTGTTAGCTTGGAGGTCACCCATGCATTAAGAATATGCTGCCTGCTTGTCCTGGGATAAAGCACAGTTACTTACCGTAACAGGTGTTATCCAGGGACAGCAGGCAGATATTCTTACGTCCCACCCTCCTCCCCGGGTTGGCTTCTTAGCTGGTTTATCTTAACTGGGGACCACGCTCTCCTCCGTCGGGCAGGAAGGCACTCGCGCATGCGCGGTGCGGCCAACTAGAACTTTCTAGTTAAAAAGGTCCGTACCGGGGCTCCATCGGTGACGTCACCCATGCGTTAAGAATATCTGCCTGCTGTCCCTGGATAACACCTGTTACGGTAAGTAACTGTGCTTTCTGAACCTTGCTATACATCTGGTGGGGATCCTCCAAAGAAGGCCAGAACTCCCTTCTACCAAGCTCTGCAGTAGGCAACAGCATCCTTGAGCCACTGACAACTATGCATGCAGGAGGTGCTGGCATCAGCGGCTTAGGGATCTTGCTGCTGCCTTGCCAAGCTTGGTAAAAGGCAGTTATGGCTACCTTCAGAGAAAATCTTCAGCTGATAGAGTTTGGGGGGATCCTCATTAGGTAAAGTCTTTAGATTTTGAGGTGGCAGAGAAAATTTTGTGCCAAGAAGGACATTAAGATCTGAAAATTGTATGGTGTTGGAGGTGAAAAATAGAAAAGAGATTCGTTATGCTGATACAGAAAAATCCTCCTTTGCAGTTGCTGGTCAAGTGATGTGGAACGATATGTCTGAGAATCTAAGGCTCTGTAGAAATGTACAGTAGACTTTGTTAACCAGAATTCAAGCAACCAGAAAAAAAATCAAATGAAAATAAAATCAATTTCTGGCGGAAATTTAAGTGTAAACTTGGCATGCCACACCTGAGTACGGCCACGCTTTGCCTACCACATGTCTGGTAGTTTGTCTGGAACAGTTTATGGTATGACATAGTAAAGGGTATCGACTTTAAACTTGATAGTATTCTTAACTACCAGTTTTATACCACCTTTTCACTATAGAGTTTTTCAGGAACCTCAGCGCCACCACTCAGAGCTCAAACTCGTTCATTGCTCTAAGCTTTATGTGTTAGCTCCTCATCGGATCCTTTTTTATTTTAAACTCTTTTTTGCTTTTGTAATGTGTATTATATTTTTGCCATTTAATCGGTTTAACCCTTAAGCTTGAAATATTAAGTTTTACTTAGCTTTATTTCTTGTGGTCTTTGGCTAGGGAAAACATCTTGCCGACATGTTTCGCTTTGCAGCTTTATCAAGGCTTTTACCCCTTACTAGTTTACCGCCAATACTTGTGACCACTCTATCCACGATAGAGTGGTCACAAGTATTAGCGGTAAACTAGTAAGGGGTAAAAGCCTTGATAAAGCTGCAAAGCGAAACATGTCGGCAAGATGTTTTCCCTAGCCAAAGACCACAAGAAATAAAGCTAAGTAAAACTTAATATTTCAAGCTTAAGGGTTAAACCGATTAAATGGTAAAAATATAATACACATTACAAAAGCAAAAAAGAGTTTAAAATAAAAAAGGATCTGATGAGGAGCTAGCACATAAAGCTTAGAGCAATGAATGAGTTTGAGCTCTGAGTGGTGGCGCTGAGGTTCCTGAAAAACTCTATAGTGAAAAGGTGGTATAAAACTGGTAGTTAAGAATACTATCAAGTTTAAAGTCGATATTGATTGAATAATCACCTTAAAATTATATAGAATAGTTGTGCATGGTATGCTTATAGTAAAGGGTATAGCACTAGTTAGGCCTATTTTTAATCATAACTTTCAAGCAACCACAAACTACATTTATCCAGCATCTTATCAATCCCCATGGGGGGCTGGTTAACTGAGAGTCTACTGTATTGCAGTTTAGGAAATAGTTGAAAACTTATTTTTTTCTCCAAAGCATTTAATTGAGAATAACAGAGGAGAAACTGTGCTGATAACCCATTTCAGCTCTTGTCTAGATAGGAGGAGAAACATGCTCATATTTTGCCTGATTTGATATTGTAGGGAGGTAGTATCTAATATGTATTTATGGAAAAGATGTATGAAGATGAGGTTTATATTAGAACGTGGGAAGTTACAGGTGGTTTGGGGTTTGGAAGTATTTTTATGTGTGTTTGTTTAAACAATTATAAATGTCTTTTTTTTTTTTTTGTAAATTGCCTATGGTTTTAGGTGGGTACCGTATTTCCCCATATATAGACCGTGGCTTATATATGGGTTTTACAAACCTGTGTATGGGGCACGGCCTATGTAGCAATTTTTAATCATCCCTTCCCCCCTCCCCCCAGCCCCGGTACCTTTTTTAAAACCCTCTCACTGAAGGCGGATGGCGTGCAGCTCGGGTTTGCAGTGGTGCAGGGCAGTCACGATCTCCTTGGCATCCGGCCTGCCCCCACACCGCTTGCTGAGTGGCTGACGTCAGTTCTCATGAGTCCCGCAAGAGCTGACGTCAGCCATTCACGCGGGGGGTGCCGGATGCCGAGGAGATCACAGCTGCCCTGCACCGCTAGAGACCCGAGCCACATGCCATCCGCCTTCAGCGAGAGGGTTTTGAAAAAGGTGCGGGGTGGGGGAGGTGATTGAAAAAAGCAGGGGAGGTACCAGAAGATAAGCCGCGGCTATTACCATGGGGTGGCTTATCTTCCATTTTTTGAACATAGGCCACCCTTTTCTGCGGCCTATACATGAGGGCAGCCTATGCAGAGGGACGGCCTATATGCGGGGAAATAAATAGTTTAAAATAAATAAATATCTGGAGCTCAGGCCCATCCAAAGGTCTGAAGAGCCCCTATTACTACAGCATCTCTGGGTTCTTATTTGTACTGATTCAATAACCCCTGGATTCTATATAGGTTGGCCAGAGTTGGACGTGCAAATTGGGGCACAGATTTGCGTATGATTAATGAGCCATTAACAATCAATAATTGGCGTTAATTGTCAGTCATTTGGGTTTACATGTGGATCTGCCCTTTGCCATGTTCTATAAACTGTGTGCCTAAATTGTATAGTGCACTACTCAGAAGGGGGCATGGCCTCCCCAAGGATAGGTGGACACCAATTGGTTCTTGCCCACCCATCTCCCTCTCGGCGCTGTACTTTTAAATCTTTGGGCAGCTGCCATGCAGCATCAATGCGCAGGCCTGCCTTGGAACCCTTCATTCTACTTCTGGGGACAGGCCTGCTCGTTGATGCTGCGCGGCGGCTGCCTGACAATTAAAAGTACAGCACCGGGAGGAGGTGGGTGGAGGAGTCAAGAGCTGGTGAGAGGCTGTGCTGCAGGATTCTGCTGGCTAGGGCGGAATCCTTGGGCCCCCCAAAACAAAACAGCGTTCTGTTGCCTATGAGCTGCGAGATCCGCGCAGAGCACTCCTTGCAGAATACTAGTTTAGTACAGATCTTCCCAGAGCTGAGCTTTGGGCTTCATTTATAGAATTCCTCACCACCCCCCAAAAGATCACAGCCCTACACCTCAAGTCTCTTATAAATGAGTCCATTGAAAGGCTGGAGAATACTCTTAAGCCAGGGGTGTCAAAGTTCCTCAAGGGCCGCAATCCAGTTGGGTTTTCGGGATGTCCCCAATGAATATGCATGAGATCTATTAGCATACAATAAAAGCAGTGCATGCAAATAGATCTCATGCATATTCATTGGGGAAATCCTGAAAACCCGACTGGATTGCGGCCCTCGAGGAGGGACTTTGACCCCCCTGCAGTCCTATCCCTTTACTCCCTGCAGTTTTCATGTTTTGCAGAGAGTAGCAGACGCTGAGTGAGGGGCAGTAACTGAAGAAAGTACAGCTAAGCGCACCCCAAAGAAAGAAGAGAAAAGTCACTTTTGAAATTCTTCCTGCTCAGATACGGGTTCACAGTTTGCTGTACAAGTCAATTTATCTCTTTACTATAATAAATCTGTTAAATGGTTTGTTGTTATTATGATCAAAGTTTGTTTTGGGAATAAACTTTTAAGACCCTTACCTACTAACACAAGAAAAAGGTTAATAAGCAAAGCCGAGATGTTTGGACGGTTCGTCTGAATTCCTGTTCAACGGATGCTTTTCTTGCTTGTTGTAACTGCCCCCCCTACCTTGTATAGGAGATCTGGACTTGGAGCTGCAAAAAGTCCCCTCGTGTATGGGTGAGCAGAGTCTGAGGTGTTGCGAGAAGTGAAGCTTACATGAGGGATTCCTCCTCCCAAGCAAGAGCTGGAGTTGGAAGCATGAAAAGGGGATCATCTTCCCTGAGACCTGGAGCAGTGTATGAGGCGAGAGCTCACTCATGTGAGAGTCAGCTGTTGTGTGTTTTAAGCAAGTTCTCCTCCTCTTCCTTTCCAGATGAGGTCCGAAGAGACCGCAGACTTGCTGGCAGAAAAGGCCCAGATCACAGAGGAGGAGGCCAAGCTCCTAGCGCAGAAGGCAGCAGAGGCGGAGCAGGAGATGCAGCGCATCAAAGCCACAGCCTTGCGGACCGAAGAGGAAAAGCGCCTGATGGAGCAGAAGGTGCTAGAGACGGAGATGTTGGCGTTAAAGATGGCGGAAGAATCGGAGAGGAGGTCAGAGTTCTTGCGCTTGATATTCCTGTCTTAAGCTAGGTCCTCCCACTTTAAGGCCTCCTCTACTTCTTACACTCACCCTTCTTTAGACAAGAGTGCAGAACACAAGATTGGTATTTTAACCCTTTACCAGAATGATGAAATGTGAATGTTGCTACTCCTTGGCTTTTGGCCAGGTACTAGTGACCTGGATTGGCCACCATGAGAACAGGCTACTGGGCTTGATGGACCATTGGTCTGACCCAGTGGAGTTATTCTTATGTTATGTTCTTATGAGTTAAGCAAGTAATAATAATAACAGTTTATATACTGCAGGACCGTGAAGTTCTATGCGGTTTACAATGAATACAAATGCTACCAATTGAGTAGAACTAACAAAGTTAGAGATTAGTGACTAACAGTTTTAGAGATCAGTTGTTTGTGAGAGAGATTGTGCAGATCAGCTACCTAAGTACTTCAGGAACAGATATGTTTTTAGGTATTTCCTAAATTCCCCAGAGTTATTAGCATGTATAAGTAATTTTTCCAGGTCTTTACCCCATAATGCTGCTTGATAAGAGAAAAGATGTTGTTACATCCTCTAACCGGTGGAGAGACAAACTTCAGGTGTGAGTTTCTCTTATGTTGAGAAAGAGAAGAGGTCAGTTATATATTTAGGGAGTAAACCGAATAGCACCTTAAAGCAAAAACATCCAAACTTAAACTTAGCCTATATAGAAGAATCAAGCCTTCCTCATCATCCCCTCATGATCAAGTCAGAAGTGTGGGTTTATGCTCCTCTACCATCATGTGGAGACAGAGAATGGTTTGATGTTACCCTGTGCAGGACCTATGGAGCCCTCAGATATCCAGCACTTCTCTGCCTCCAGTGCAGTTGTCGGAGCAAATCTGTAGTCAATAAGGTCCTCTTCTTTCAAAAGTCCCATCGCCCAACTTGGTCTGGCCTCTTGAGGCTCTAGATTTTGAGCTGCTTCCCTTCAAGACTTTTCTTTTAATTCCAAATTCTTTAGCACTCTCCAGACCAGTAGAAGTTAATCTTTACGAGTGAATATATATCCAATCATGACCAGCAGGTGGAGACTGAAAACAAAACTGTGGAATACTGTAGTACATAAGAGATACCTTTCCCTATTCCTATCAGTTTATTTCAGTCTCCAGCAGGTGTGAGTGAGCTGTATCCATCTCCCTTGGTAGGGCTGTTGGAATTTGTTTAGGGGTTTCTAATCCCTGTTTTTGGCCGGATTGAGCTTGGGTGGGCATCCCACTTCCCTCATGTCTCTTCTGCATACTTGGGGTTGGTGTACACTTCTGTAGTTATTTCTTCTGTCCTTTGCAGAGCAAAAGAGGCCGACCAGTTGAAACAGGATCTTCAGGAGTCACGTGATTCAGAGCGTCGGGCTAAACAGAAGCTTCTGGAAATCAGTACCAAAACGTCATACACGGTAAGGGGGATATTAGGAACAACCAGCAAAGTTCAGTATCCCTTGTCTTGCACAGATTGGTACTGATGGTGTAATTCAGTGTCCCGCTAACTTTTTTTTGCTCTAGCACACTAGTGGAGGAAATGTCTTTCTGTGGCACGGCCCGCCTCACACGAACCTCATCTCGTTTTCCTTGAGCTCAGGGCTATGTCTGAAGGGCCTCCGACGTTGACGTGATAACGTTGCACGCCTGTGTGCATGCACACGACGTCATCACGTCAATGCCCGCGCATGCTCGGAGGCCCTCCAGAAATGGCCCCGAGCTCAGGGAAAACGAGAGGAGGTTCATGTGGGGGTGGAGAGGAGGAGAGGTACCGACGCCAGAAGTGACTCAATCCCTAGTGGCACACCCGGAATCTCGCCATGGCACACAGTTTGCAATTCACTGGTGTAATCCTTTCTAACAAATGGAGACGAAGAGTAATGGCCTCAAATTGGAACGTTTTATTGTGTGTCCAAAGAGGTAGCATGAACCATGCAATTGAAAATGACCTCACAACCGCCACGCTGTGTTGGGGGTTTACGACTCGGCTGAATTCCAAATCCTTAAATGGTGGTCATGTAGGGTCATTTGTAATTGCCTGATTCATTCAACTTTTGACCCATAAAGCATTCCAATTTAATGGAGTCCTGAACTGTCTTTTTCCTTTTTTCTCCATTTGTTTTTTGTTCACGGGGGCTGTTGCCCTAGTTTGCTTTTGTCTGTAATCCTATTAGTTCTCCTTTCTGTATACCACGGTCATATCACCTCATGGACATATAGAAAGTATGTGCATGCTCTTCCCTGTGCTGACTTCCACTGACACCCACTTTGAATATTATTCCAGGGAATTCACTTGCTTACATTTGACACCTGCTTTTAACTACACATGTTTTCAGCGCTATTTTAACACATATATGACCGAATTTTAGAAAATGTGTTCTTCAATGTGAGTCTTTCCCATACCTTTCAAACTTTTTTTTTATTAGAAATATCAAAAGTACAAAGCCATGAATTTGTTACATCAAAACTCCCATCCAGTTCAAAGTCTTTCTCCAAACATATGTCCAAATAGATATTATATGCATCCCACGAGCCCTTGTTTCTTCTGAGACTCTTGATAGCAACATGTTACCCTCCCCCACACTTTTATAGGTGTAAGCTTACCTAAATATCAGGTGTGCAATTTTATAAAACTGTTGTTTTTTTTTTCAAAATCTTTATTCATGTTAATACATACATCAAGTGTACATTAAATACAAACTATCATAATACATTATCACTTGAAAATTCCATCACAATGTGTATCTAAAAGCTTTATATCCCACCCCCTCCCATAACCATACACAAATAATAAAATTCATATGTATATTAATCTTTTAAAAATATGCAATATATATATGCAATTCTTCCTAATTCCCCCACCCCTCCCTTCCTTCAATTATCACATAAATTATCATATAAAAAGAAGATTAGATGAGCCTATATCATTAAAAGAAGTAGAAACTGCATTGAAGTCTCTTAGAGTTGGATCCGCTCCAGGTGGGGATGGTTTTACAGTAGAATTTTATAAAACATTTCAAAATGCGTTACTCCCTCATTTATTAAATTTATATCAATATCAACTAAATAAAGGTTGTATTACAGGTACTATGGCAGAATCTTTAACTATTGTTTTACCTAAGCCAAATAGAGATCCTACTTCGGTATCAAACTATAGGCCGATATCTTTAATTAATGTAGATGGAAAATTACTGGCTAAAACTTTGGCTATGAGATTGGCTAAGGCTCTCCCTTATATAATTGATGTACATCAAACTGGATTCATTGCGAATAGACATTCTTCTAGTAACACAAGATTGACATTCCACACTTTAAATTTAACTAAAAATATGAATGATCCGGCTTTTGCCATATCTTTAGATGCAGAAAAAGCATTTGACAGAGTGGAATGGGATTTCATGTATCAAGCATTGGAATGGTTTGGTATAGGTTCAGGATTTATTCAAATGGTTCAGACTTTGTATAGCTCCCCTATGGCAAGATTATATATCAATAATAAAATGTCAATTCTTTAGCACTCTCCAGACCAGTAGAGGTTAACTTTACGATTGGGTATATATCTAATCATGACCAGCAGGTGGAGACTGAAAACAAAACTTTGGGACAGTATATCCTAGCCCCTCCTCTCTATTTCCCTCAGTCTTCTTTCAGTCTCCAGCAGGTGTTGAGTGATCTGTACCCATCTCCCTTGGTAGGGCTGTTGGAATTTGTTTAGAGGTTTATTGTCCCTGTTTTTAGCCGGACGGAGCTTGGACGGACTCTGTTTGGGGGTTCGTCCGACCTCGGGGGTGTCAAACCCGGCGGGTCACGAGCGGGGTCCCTCCCCCCACTTCCTCCACCTCCCCACATTTTTTTAGAGGAGCCTCAGCAGTAAGCCTTGCCCCCTAAATCAAGCAAGGCATATTGCTTCGAGAGCCTGTGGAGTCTGTTCTGTAAAAAAAAAAAAAAAATAAATAAAAAAATCCTGAGGTAGTGCTGGTCTGAAGGGTTGTTTCCCTTTAAGAAAACTGTATTTTACTGTATTTTTTCATGTAACCAGCACTTTTTTATAGCTAGGTCGCGTATGGAGCAATTGTGCCCTTCTCCGGGGGAGTAGGCCACAATTTTAGTCCAGCCGCGAGGCATTCGCGGCCGGCCTGAACTCGGCGGTTTGGGTCGGTGAGGTGGTGGAGCTCCGTCGGCAGCGGCTGCAGGCGCCCAGAGCTCCCCGCCGATGGTGCCTCGCGAGTCGGCTTGGAGCAGTGGGGAAGCCCGGTCTTCCACAACCGCCCACGGAGGGATTCCCCGAAGGTTTCCCTCTCAGCTGATTTTTTGACAGCTGATGCCGGCTTGCCTGCTTTAGCGGCTGAGACTATTCAGGTTTCTCAGCCGCTTCAGGCTATGGAGGGAGCTTTTTTGGCGGGAAAACCGCCATCTTCTCTGTCTGGCCCCTCCATTTTGTCTTCCACCTCAGGTGACCTTCCCCCTGTTTTGGCTAAGCAGGGGCAGGTTTCTGCTGGGTCCCCTGCTGTGGCAGGGAGTCCCTTGGGACCCTCGGGGGGTTTTTCCCCTGATTTTTTCTTTTCATTATGCAAAGCCTATTTTCAGGCGGCTGGGGGTCCCGGTTGCGCCCAGGGGGTCTCGGGGGGTGGGGTTTCCTCCGCGCTCCCTGCGGCTTTGCCTCTCTCGTCTGACGTGACGTCCCCTCCGCCGCCTCTCTTGTCCAAGCGTCCGCGGGTGTCGTGGGACGAGGATTTGTGGTCGGAGGAACGTGTCGGTCTGGAGGAGGACCTGGACCCTTCTGAGGAATTCCAGGACCCTCTGGAGGGGACGGAAGCTGGCGGCGGGTTGTCGGGTTTCCCGTTCTCCAGTGACGAGGCGTCCGTGGTGCGCCTTTTTCAGAGAGATGAGCTGCCTGACCTTATTCAACAGGTTTCTTCGGCTTTGCGTTTTGAGGACGCGCCGCCGGAGACTCCGCGTGTGGGGGACCCTCTGTTACGAGGGATCCGTTCCGTTTCCCGCTCTTTTCCTATGCATCAGGATATTCGGGATATTATTCTTGAGCAGTGGAAAACGCCGGAGACGCCGTTTCGGCTGGCGCGCAGCATGGCTCGCCTGTATCCCATTCCTGAAGGGGATCGGGCTACGTTAGCTTCGCCAGTCGTGGATGCGGTGGTCTCGGCTATTTCCAAGCGGCATACCGTGCCTGTTGAGGGCGGTTCTGCCTTGCGGGACTCTGAGGAGCGCAAATTGGAGACCATCCTTAAGCAAAATTTTCAAGTCTCTGCCTTTGGGGTCCAGGCGGCTATTTGTGGGGGACTGGTCGCTCGCGCCGTGTTTCGGTGGGCGGAGCGGGTCTTGGATCGAGAGTCTGACGACTGGTCTCTGGTGGATCAGGAGGTAGCGAAGATTGAGATGGCTGCCTCATTCCTCTCGGATGCTCTGTATGACTTGGTGCGGATCTCGGCTAAGTCCATGGCTTTTGGCGTGGCCGCAAGGCGTGTGTTGTGGCTGCGCGCTTGGGCGGCGGATGCTGCGTCCAAAGCTAAGCTTACTAAATTTCCCTTTCGGGGGTCGTTTTTATTTGGAGAGGACTTGGATAAGTTGATTCAGACTCTGTCGGACTCGAAAGTTCCCCGTTTGCCGGAGGACCGTGCCCGCCCGGCGTCTCGGGGTGGTGCGGCCCGGGGGCGTTTGCGGGAATTTCGCAAGTATCGCCCTGGGCGTGGGGCTGCTTCTTTCCAGTCTCCGGGGTTTTCCCGGGGTCGGTTCTTCCAGCGCATGCAGCCCTTTCGGGGGGCCCGTCGGGGGGCAGGGAATCCCTCCGCCGGTTCCCCCGCTTCCCGTCCTGCACAATGACGCCTTGCCGGCGCCCCCCTTGGTTCCGGTGGGGGCCCGGCTGCGCGACTTTTTTCCCAAATGGGCCGAGATCACGTCCGATCAGTGGGTCCTGGAGGTGGTGCGGGACGGTTATGCCCTGGAGTTCGCCCGCTCTCTGCCGGATTTTTTCCTCGCTTCTCCGTGTCAGACTCCTGGGAAGACGCTGGCGTTTCGCCAGACCCTTCAGCGCTTGCTAGATCTCAGGGCAGTAGTTCCAGTGCCCCCCCCGGAGTGGGGCACGGGCAGGTACTCCATTTACTTTGTGGTGCCCAAGAAGGAGGGGACTTTTCGGCCCATCCTCGATTTGAAAGGGGTCAACAGGGCTCTCAAGGTTCCCTCTTTCCGTATGGAAACGCTGTGGTCGGTCATTCTGGCGGTTCAGCCGGGGGAGTTTCTCACTTCTCTCGATCTGACGGAGGCCTACTTGCATGTTCCTATTCGGACCTCTCATCAGCGTTTCCTGCGCTTTGCGATCTTGGGTCGGCACTATCAGTTCTGTGCGCTTCCCTTTGGGCTGGCCACGGCTCCCCGGACGTTCACCAAGGTGATGGTGGTCGTCGCGGCAGCCTTGCGGTCGGAGGGCATCCTGGTACACCCTTACCTGGACGACTGGTTAATTCGGGCCAAGTCGTTGCAGGAAAGCTCCCGGGTTACGGCTCGGGTGGTGGAGTTTCTCCGGTCGCTGGGCTGGGTGGTCAACCTTTCCAAGAGTCGGTTGGTTCCGGCTCAGCGTCTGGAGTACCTCGGGGTGCTGTTCGACACCTCCTTGGGGAAGGTCTTCCTCCCAGAGGCCCGGGTGAGCAAATTGCAGTCTCAGATTCGCCTGCTTTTGGCGTCCCGGTGTCCTCGGGCGCGAGATTTCCTCCAGGTCCTGGGGTCGATGGCGGCGTCCCTGGACGTGGTGAGGTGGGCGCGGGCCCACATGCGTCCTCTCCAGTATGCTCTGCTCCGGAGGTGGTCTCCCCAGAGGCACGGGATGGATGTTCCGGTTCCCCTGCGAGGCTTGGCGCGCTGCAGTCTGCGTTGGTGGCTCCGGACCCCTCACCTAGTTCAGGGGGTGGGTCTGGATCTTCCGCAGTGGACGGTGCTCCTTACGGATGCGAGTCTCCTGGGTTGGGGGGCCCAGTGTCTGGGTCACTCAGCTCAGGGAACCTGGTCCACGGAGGAGGCCTCCTGGTCGATCAACGTGTTGGAGACCAGGGCGGTCCGGCTGGCGCTGTTGGCTTTCCACTCCCTTTTGTTGGGCAAGTCGGTCAGAGTCCTGTCGGACAATGCCACGGCGGTGGCTTATGTCAATCGTCAGGGGGGCACCAAGAGCACTCTGGTGGCGCAGGAGGCGGCTCGGCTCATGGTTTGGGCGGAGTCGCATCTTCTGGACCTCTCGGCCTCTCACATTGCCGGGGTAGAAAACGTTCAGGCGGACTTCCTCAGTCGTCACTTCTTGGATCCGGGAGAGTGGTGTCTCGGCGCCGAGGCGTTTCAGTTGCTAGTGCGTGCTTGGGGGCAGCCCCTGATGGATCTGATGGCTACAAGTGGCAACGCCAAAGTACCCCGCTTCTTCAGTCGTCGCAGGGACGGTCTGGCCGAGGGTCTGGATGCTCTGGTCCAACCGTGGCCAACGGAGGGGCTGTTGTATGTGTTCCCTCCTTGGCCATTAGTGGGCAGAGTACTGCTTCGCATTGTTCGCCATCCGGGGCTGGTGGTCTTGGTGGCTCCGGATTGGCCTCGTCGTCCGTGGTATGCGGATCTGGTGAGGCATCTGGTGGCGGATCCTCTTCCTCTGCCTCTCGAGTGCGATCTTCTGACGCAGGGTCCCATTCCCATGTTCGACCCGTCTCCCTTTTGTCTTACGGCTTGGCTCTTGAAAGGGGCCGCCTGAGTAAGAAGGGATATTCCGACAAGGTGATCTCTACACTTTTGGGGTCCCGGAGGCTTTCTACCTCTCGGGCTTATGTACGGGTTTGGCGTCTTTTTGAGGAATGGTGCCGAGCGCGGGGAGTGGTCTCCTTTCGCGCTTCTCTGCCTAACATTCTAGAGTTTTTGCAGGATGGCCTGGATAGGGGCCTGGCCTGGTCTTCTCTTCGGGTTCATCTGGCGGCCCTGTCGGCTTTTCGGGGGCTGGTGACAGGTCAGCGTTGGTCAGCCATTCCTGATGTGATTCGCTTTCTTAGGGCGGCCAAGTTGATCAGGCCTCCCATAAGGCCCTCGATTCCCTCTTGGGATCTCAATCTGGTTCTCTCTGTTCTAGTGCGCCCTCCTTTCGAGCCGTTGGATGGCTGTTCGTTGAAGGACCTTACGCTGAAGTCGGTCTTTTTGGTGGCCATTACTTCTGCTAGACGGGTGTCTGAGCTACAGGCTTTCTCTTGTAGGGCTCCCTTCTTGGAGTTTTCGAAGGAGCGGGTTGTTTTGCGGCCTGTTCCTTCCTTTCTGCCGAAGGTAGTTTCTCCTTTTCATGTCAATCAATCGGTGGTCCTCCCGGTCTTGGGTAGTCGGGAGGGTTCTTCTGAGCAACGACAGCTGCGCAAGTTGGATGTCGGTCGGGTCCTCCATGCTTATGTGCAGCGGACCCGGGATTTTCGGAGCTCCGATCATCTCTTTGTGCTTCTGGCGGGTCCTCGTCGGGGGGCTGGCGCTTCTAAGGCTACTATTGCGCGTTGGATCAAGGAGATGATTGCTTCCGCTTATCTTCTGAGTCAGAAGCCGGTTCCGGAGTTTCTCAAGGCTCATTCCACTAGGGGTCAGGCGGCTTCTTGGGCTGAGTCGTCGCTCGTGCCTCCGGTGGATATTTGTAAGGCTGCAGTTTGGTCCTCCTTGCATTCATTTGTTCGGCATTATCGGGTAGATGTTCAGGCGCGTCGGGACGCGGTGTTCGGTGAGCGTGTTCTGGTATCGGCCCTTCGGGGGTCCCGCCCGTGAGAGGGACTGCTTTGGTACGTCCCAATCGTAAAGTTAACCTCTACTGGTCTGGAGAGTGCTAAAGAAGGAGAAATTAGGTTCTTACCTGCTAATTTACTTTCTTTTAGCTTCTCCAGACCAGTAGAGGTCCCCACCCTGTCTGTTGTTGTTGTTGTTGGGGCTGTTGCGCGGGCAGTTTTTGGTTTTTGCTGCGGGTTCTAGTATTTTTCTAGGGCCGGGGAGAATTAAAGAACAGCGGCTGTGGCTCGGCTGGCTTAGCTGGCGAGCTGTGGGGACCTTCTTCCTTCGGGAATTTCTCCTCTGCATTTTCCAACAGCATTTTTGGGTATGTTATTTGTTACTCCTTTCGGAGTATTGTTTTTTCTCTCTGTTGTTTTCCAGTTCTTGGTTCTGCTTGGCTATTCGGCAGACTGAGGGAAATAGAGAGGAGGGGCTAGGATATACTGTCCCAAAGTTTTGTTTTCAGTCTCCACCTGCTGGTCATGATTAGATATATACCCAATCGTAAAGTTAACCTCTACTGGTCTGGAGAAGCTAAAAGAAAGTAAATTAGCAGGTAAGAACCTAATTTCTCCTTCGTTTTCATTTACATAGGGGAGTTAGACAGGGTTGTCCACTATCTCCTTTGCTTTTTGATATAGTATTAGAACCCCTATTATTAGCTATTAATCAAGCAAAGGGGATACAGGGTATTCCTCGTAACGATTGGGAATATAAGTTCTCTGCTTATGCAGACGATATTTTATTATATTTGAGAAATCCTGTTTCCTCCATTCCTTGTTTGTTAGACTTGATAGACAAGTTCGGTAAATTTTCAGGATATAAAATAAATTGGAATAAGTCTGAACTTCTTCCACTCAATGTACATTGTTTAAAAAGTATGTTTGAGTCCTTTTCTTTCGTTTGGAAGGATGATGGTTTAAAATATTTAGGAATATGGATTAAAAATACAGTAGATGAGACTGTAAAAGAAAATGAAAAAAGGCTGTTAAAAAAGGTTACGGAATTATGTGAGCATTGGAATCCATTACATTTATCTTGGTGGGGGAGAGTTCAAACAGTTGAAATGATGATTCTACCTGTAGTTTGCTATCAAATGGGTATGATACCAGTATTTTTTCATGGATTTTTTTTATAAAAAATTGAACTCGATTATTATAAAATTTATTTGGCTTGGTAAAACTCCTAGAATTGCTATAGCATCTTTGCAAAGACCAATTAAGGAGGGTGGGGTAAATTTTCCAAACTTTTATAGGTACCATCAAGCCTATATTTTACGTCAAGGTATGTATTGGGTCCTCCCGGATCTCATTGAGTATACTCCTGATTGGTTATATTTGGAATGGCGACTCATGTTTCCTTTACATCTTTCTCATGTGCTCAGTATCAAGATGCCCAGATTGTACAAAGAAAATAGAATTCTAATGGATACTTGGAAAACATTACGGTTTGTCAGTAATTTAACAGCAATTACTATTAATAACTCAACAAATCAATCCATATGGCTAAACTCCAAGATTCAAATTGGCGATTTCAAGATCGTCTGGAAACATTGGATAATTGCAGGTATCAGAACTTTAAATGATGTAATTACTAATGGTAAGCTGCTGGATTTTACACAATTGCAACATAAATTTGGGCTTCACAAATCGCAATTTTTTCGTTGGTTGCAATTGAAGCAGGCCATTCAGGCAGGGTTCCCTGAATGGAAAAATTTGAATACTCAACCTAGCATAGAATTTTTATGTTTTCAGGCGGACTTTCTGGGACTTTCTGGTATAAAACTATTAGTGAATTGGTTAAAAAAAAGCCTAAAAATACTCTTAGGGATATTTGGAGCATTGAGATCAAGCATGATATTTCAGCATCTCAATGGCCACAAATTTGGTCTTGGAGAATGAGATGTACAATGTCAACGTCTATGAAACAAACTTGGTTTTTTCTGTTACATAGAGCTTTTTGGACCCCAGTTAGATTGCAAAAGTTAAATAGTTCTTTGTCTAATAGATGCTGGCATTGTAATCTGGATATGGGGACTTTAGATCATCTTTTGTTCTATTGTCCCCATATCTTAGCCTTTTGGAACTCAATCTGGGATCAAGTAAATTGTTTATTGGAAAATCACGTAGCATTAACTTATGATACTGTACTTTTTGGTATGTCTATGAGAAAAAAGAGTCAGATATCAATGTGTAATAACAAACTTTTATCCGGAGTGGCCATTCAACATATTACTAATAACTGGAAAGACCATAGTAGGCTCAATTTTAAATTTTGGTGGAATTCAGTTTGCCACATATACAGAATGGAAAGATCAATAGCGGTGCAAAATGGAAATTATAAAAACTTCATTAAAATTTGGGAACCATTAACGTCCTTTTGTCATGATTGATGCCATTTTCCTAATATTTCTATATTTAATATGTAAGATAAGGGTGGGGTGGGGGGAGGGTTTCTATTACATGTAAAATAAAAATTACTAAAAGGATTTCAGGATGGGAGAGGGAGGGTTATATTTACAACTATAAGTTATAATGATAAGATGTACAAGTGGTTAAATCTATGTTATTGTGTTGCAATTTTTGTACACTTGATGAAAGTTTTAAAATGAATAAAGAATTATTAAAAAAAAAAAAAAAATTATCACATAAGGAAAAAGAATAATAAATTAACATTAATCATTAAATGCCTTTGAACATTTCCCTTGTTGTATCCATTTTTTAAAAATGTTTCAACGTTTTTTAACATGGGCATATAAATGTTTGTTCCAGCACATACATATTTATGTTAATAGCAATATAAATGTTTGTGCTGGAATATAAACATTTGTTAGCCATTTTAAGCACACAAACGTCTAAATTCTGATTTTTACAAATATGGACATATTTATTTATTTTAGTACTAGTGTTTAAGCCCATTACATTAACGGGTGCCAGAGTAGATGTCTATCTGTCTTTTTTTTTCTTTATCTCTCTCTCTCCTTGGACGCTGTCTGTCTGTCATTCTTTCTGTCTGTGTCTCTCCCTGGCCCTCTGTCTGTCTGTCTTTCTTTCTGTCTCCCTGGCCTCCTGCCTGCCTTCTGTGTTGCGCCATGCTTGCCTGTCTCTCCGTGGCCCCCTTCTGTTCACCCCCCTGCCCCCCAGCACACCCCTCCCCCAAAGAAGCCCCCTTTCCCTCTCCCCCTGGCCCCCTGTTGTGCTATGCCTGCCTATATTTTTCTGTTGTGCCATCCCTGTCTCTCCGTGGCCCCCTTCTGTCTTCCCCCCCCAGAGCAAAGCTGTCTGCCCCCAGCACACCACTCCCCCCAAAGCAGCCCCCTTTCCCTCTCCCTGATTGTCTCTCTGTGGCCCCCTTCTGTCTCCCCCCCCAAAGCAAAGCTGTCTGCCCCCCAGCACACCCCTCCCACCAAAGAGAACCTGTAACACAGGTATGACACCCTCCAGCTGTTCCTCTCAGCTATCTGGAGAGAAACCGCCACCACCGCTCAAATTCCTCCACGCGCCGATAACCGTCCAAGCCACCACACGCGCCTCAAACCGCTGCACGCTACCAGCCATTGTAAGCTGCTGCACATGCCTCAAGCTGCTGCTCGTGCCGTAAATAGAATACGGCCATGGAGGGACACAGCACGATGTCAGGTAGCACAGCCTCCTAAGTGCGTATGCGCACTTAGAGGATTATTATAGAGGATTTATATACCACTTATAACCTAAGTGGTTTCCATTCATGTACTCAAGCATTTGTCCGTATCTGTCCTGGAAGGCTCACACTCTATCTAATGTATCTGGGGCAGTGGGGGATTAAGCGATTTGCCAAGGGTCACAAGGAGCAGCATGGGATTTGAACCCATTTCCCTAGGGTACATATTGGAGGGGAGCGTGGTGTGCGTGTGTTTCAGACAAGCCTAAAAAAACCCCCATTTCCTATTTCAGAACTTCCAAAAAGATTGATATTGGGGTTTATACTTGCAACCCGGGATGTCTTAGTTTCAGAAAAGTACTCCTAAAGAGCAGCACTCCATGGACAGCATAAAAAGGGGAGAGGGGTGTCCATTTCCTGGATTCCCCTGTGGTTAATATGTCACCTTCTGATACCTCTTCCTCCCTCTCCCATCCCCCACCTAAAAAAATGAATCTGGCATGGAATACCAGGCTCTGTCACAGCTTGGGAAAAGCATTTTATGCATTTGTAAAGTAAGCACGTAATCATTCTTAGGAGACAGTGTCAGCGGAAGCATGGTTTTGATGGAAATGCGTATTCTTTAGCATCCCTCCAGACCAGCACAGACGAATGGGTTTACACTCCTCTACCAGCAGGGGGAGATTGCGACACATTGACTTTTGGCATTAATACAAGTAGGCTGTGCACTGCAGTCCCATCTACAATCAGTCTGTGCTCGTTCTCCAGCAGGTGGAGGTGGTAAGCCTGTGCAGTCTTTCCTTTTGATAGTTAGGGCCTGTTGGATCCGATTAGTGGCCTTTTTCCCTTTCTTATAAGGGTACATCCAATAAATGCTCATATCATCCTTGTAAAATAAAACCACAAGGGTAAATCCCTCCACTGAATCAGTCTATTGGAGCATCAGGGGTGCAGCCCAATTAGCTCTTTCATTTCCAAACTCCAACCCACGTCTTATCATTCCCTCTGTAATTCCCCCACCTGAGCACTGAGTATTTGATGCACCGTCTTGTCCAGTTTGTCTGTCTTGACTAGCTTGTAAGCTCTTTTTTTAAATTCTTTATTCATTTTTAAACTTTCATCAAGTGTACAGAAATTCATAATAAACACAATTAATTTAATCACTTGAACATCTTATCATTATAACTTATAAATACAAATGTAACCCCCCACCCTCCCTCAAAGCCCATAAATCATTATAAGATCATATACTTGAAACCCTCCCCCCACCCAATACTATATGGTGTATAATTAATAGAAAAATGGCATTAATCATGACAAAAAGATGTTAATGGCTTCCATATTTTAATAAAATTTTTATAATTTCCCTTCTGTACCGCTAATGATCTTTCCATTCTATATATGTGACATAATGAATTCCACCAAAAATTAAAATTAAGCCTCCTATAATCTTTCCAATTATTAGTGATATGTTGGATGGCAACTCCCGTCATGATCATTAAAAGTTTATTATTAGACGATGATATCTGACTCTTTTTTTCTCATAGACATTCCAAATATCACAGTATCATAAGATAACTCTGCATGATTTTGAGCAGGGACAGTCTCATCTGTGTTGATGTACAGCGCTGCGTATGTCTGGAAGCGCTATAGAAATGATTAGCTTAAATCATCATCAGTCCATTTTTTTCAGTTTTTTAAATGAAATTCCCTTCCTCTTTTTATTCAGTTGCTTGAAACAAATGCTTTTAAATATGTACCAAAAATATGAAGTGAAGTGATTGAGTGCCTTGCTTTGGTCTTTATAACATAAGCCCCCTTTGGACTTTACACATAGATGACCTGCTCTTAAATTACTCCCTGCATGACTACCTCATCTTTATTCATAATTAGCATTTGTGTGGGTTGTTTTTTTTTTTTTAATTCTGCATTGATACGGTTAACCATTGCCCAAATCAGTCTACTGCTAGTAGAGTTGGGGGGGGGGGGGTCACACTGGATCATGGTTTCTCAAACTGCTGTCGTGTGAGGTGCAAGCGATGGAGGCAACGAGTCATTTCCCCTCGGCTGCAGAGCTCAGTCGGTGCTTCAGCACGGGCCAACCCGCTGTGCTCTCACTGTGCCATTTCTGAGCTCTTCGTGCTCCTGTAATTTTAACCACTGTGCTCAAGAAATTGCTTTGCTTTCCTCCTTTTCTCTTGTGAGAAGGTTTTGCTTATGGTCCATGAAAAGAGCTGGAACATTAAGCTTGGCCAAAGGTGATTAACGCAGGCTCTGTTTGTTTTAGCCGACGATTACAACCACAACAGCACTGCCCACCGAACTCCCCAGCTTCAACGTAATCAGCGAAAGTCTCTCCTTTGACTTCAAGGACACAGACATGAAGAGACTGTCCATGGAGATCGAGAAGGAGAAGTACGTTTGCCAGCAGTTTGTGCTCACGCTGGTACACATGCACTTGGCTTGCCCTGCCATTTGAATTGGTTTTAAATTTCATTTCGTACGTACCGCCTGCAAGCACAAAAGCTATCAAAGCATTGTACGTTCAAATATAGTAGGTATTTTTTTCTCTCTCTCTGGACGGTTTACAATTTAAGTTTGTACCCGAGGCAAAGGAGGTTTTAAGTGACCTGAATGTACACTCTTGAGTGTGCTTGGACTCAGTTGGGGGGAGAGGAATTCAGCTGGAACAGTCCCTTTTTTTGGTCGGCCTTGATGAAGGGGAGAAGGGAGAAACTGGGCTGATTTTTATTTTTCAGTGACAGTGCAGAAGGGGAATCCTGCTGTTAGGGGTGGGGGTGATTTTTTTAAATTTAGAGTCAGGAGGAAAAGTAACATTGCTCCAGGGAAATATTTTTTTAAAGATAAAGAAACATTGGGAAGACACGGTCTCTTTTTCCACCACCTCAGTCTCCTGGAAGAGGTGATGGAAACAGAGACTGTGTCTGAATTCAAGAGGGCCTAGGATAGGCACATGGGATCTCTCAGAGAGAGAAAGAGATAATGGTTACTGCGGATGGGCAGACTAAATGGGCCATTTGGCCTTTATCTGCTGTCATGTTTAAATGGAAGGAGTTCTGTTGTCCTGGGACCTAGCTTATATGGAAAGAGCGGGGGGGGGGGGGGGAGTTGCTGCTGCAGGATTCCTTGATTTATTTTGGGAGATCAGGCAGAAGGGGGGATGGGAAAAGGCCAGCAGCAACCCAAACTTCCTTCCACCCATCCAATAGTTTTGTTCCCTATCTGAACATAAGGCCAGTGGGAAGGAAGGAACAAGCATCCGAGATAGGGATGGGCTCTTTATTTAGGAATCTGAGCTCCCTCCAACTCTTCTGTAAACATCTGAAAACCTGGCTATTCTCAAAAATGTAACTCTTCCTCACTCTCTGATTATTCTAGTCCTCTAAATTTCCTCTTCATCCTTCCCTCCTCTGGAGTTACCCTAACTCCTGTTAACCGTGTCTAGCTTTGCGAATGTAGAGATGATGCGGTATACAAACCTAAGGTTTAGTTTAGTTTAGTTTAGAGAGGGTATGGGAGAGAGAGAGGAAGAGGTTTTATGACTTGGTTAGTCTTTTAAAGGCAGGAGGGTTGTCTGGATAATATTAGGCCTGTTATTTGGCCAACAAGATTGTCCAGCACTGACTGGCCAAATTTTAACTGTATCCTCTTTGGCTAAATTCTATGCAGGCTGTATTTTGCCTGGACACACTTTAGCTGATCAGCAGGGGAGGGGGGAGATTGATTACAACAGCAGTGTTTGTCCGACAAACTCTTTGAATATTGACCCCCTCTGGGGTACGGATTCATCTTATGCATATTCACTTTGAACATCCTGAAAACCTGAACTGCTGGGCAGGCCTCGAGAACTGAACTTGAAAATCACAGAGCTGGTCCTTCCCTGGGGTTTTGGGTGTTCTTGCCCGGTGCTCAGCTTTAGTCCTTGTCATCTTTTTGGCAGAGTGGAGTACATGGAGAAGAGTAAACACCTGCAGGAGCAGCTGAACGAGCTGAAGACTGAGATTGAATCACTGAAGCTGAAGGAGCGAGAGACGTCGCTGGATATTCTGCACAATGAAAACACAGACCGAGGCAGCAACAAACAGAATACCATCAAAAAGGTACCACAACCTCCCATCCTTTATACACTGCATGTAAACTAGAGAATGACACGGTGACAAAATTTTCCCCATCAGGAACTCATTTTCCCATCCTGTCCCCTTGAGTTCTTTTCCTGTCCCTGCCCCATTCCTGGAAGCTCCATCCTCATCTGCACAAGCCTGAAACACTTTTAAATCCTAAGTGGCAACATTCTAGAGCTGAGATTGTGATGTCATAATGCCTCATTCCACCAATGCCTAAGCTCCGTCCTCACCTGCACAAGCCTCAAACACTTTAAAATCCTAAGTAGCAACATGCTAGAGCTGAGATTGTGATGTCATAATGCCTCATTCCACCAATGCCTAAGCTCCGTCCTCACCTGCACAAGCCTCAAAACACTTTAAAATCCTAAGTGGCAACATTCTAGAGCTGAGATTGTGATGTCATAATGCCTCATTCCACCAATGCCTGAGCTCCGTCCTCATCTGCACAAGCCTCAAAACACTTTAAAATCCTAAGTGGCAACATTCTAGAGCTGAGATTGTGATGTCATAATGCCTCATTCCACCAATGCCTAAGCTCCGTCCTCATGTACACAAGCCTCAAACACTTTCAAATCATAAGTGTTCAAGGCTTGTTTGGTTAAGGCACAGCTTACAGGAATGGGGCAGGGACAGTGACAGAACTTGCAGGGACAGGACGGTGAAATTGAGTTACTGTGGGGCTGGGGAAAAATTTGTCCCCGTGTCATTCTCTAATGTAAACCTCCTTCCTTCTCACATTTTCCCCCCATCTCATCAGATATGTTCTCATCCTCCATGAAATGTGTAATCATTTGTGCTCCTTCCTTCAGACTGGCACAGCTCAAACACACTGTTAAACTGCTGCCTTTCTCCCCACATACTCTGCCTAAGAGCTCCTCCCCTTCTGTCATACTTTGGCACTGATTGAATAATCCAGGGGAGATGTCTGTCTCCATTTTATCTGCTTTAGTATGGGAGGAGCTCCCATATCTTTTATTCCCTATTGGAGTGAACTGAACCTCTGCTTCTGTTTGGAAATTGGAATCCAGGATTATTATTTTTTTGCAGATAATTCTTCCATTGTCTCAGTCCTTTGGGAATGTTAGTATGGAAATAACGGCTACCTCTTTTCTTTGCCTTTTAGAAATTTTTTTTAACAGATTGTGAGTTCAGTAGAAAGGACCAGTCGCTTGTGTAAAAAACTGGCCTGCCCTGACTCTTCTCTCTCTGGCTCCCCCGACTCTCCTGTGCTCTGCTGCCCTTCCCCGCAGTGCGTGGTGTAAAACACGCAAAATATCTGCCCGATTTAAAAAAAATGTAAAAAGCCGGCAGAAGCCCTGACAGCAATGACAGGAGGCTGCTTCTCCTATCACTACTATCAGGGTTTAGCGATCCGTGCAGTCGATTAGGGGGGGGGGCGTGCCTCCGAGCGCCACCATTTGCATGCAGATGGTTGGTGAATCGGTTGGCCTGCCTCCAATCGCACACGGATCGGAGAGTTAGTGAATCTAGCCCATATTTCTTTATAACTATGGCTAGGTCTGAAGGCTGTGCCTCAAGCAGTCTGGAGGAGCGCTATCAAGATGATGCAGGGTTTAGGTCTGTCTTACAGACTTAAAGATATATGTCCTTAAATAGAAGGTGGAGTATGTGAGAGAGAGACCTCAAATGGGTCAGTTAAATCATGAAAGGGCAACCATTTTTTTTCTCTAGTAAGAAAGCAACTGCAGAACCAGAGATCGAGAAGTGTCTGTGGTATTAATAGTAAGACCATAAGAACATAAGCAATGCCTCTGCTGGGTCAGACCTGAGGTCCATCTTGCCCAGCAGTCCGCTCACGCGGCGGCCCAACAGGTCCAGGACCTGAGCAGTAATCCTCTATTTATAAGCATAACCTTACTGGGTCAGACCAATGGTCCATCAAGCCAAGTAGCCCGTTCCCACGGTGGCCAGTCCGGGTCACTAATACCTGGTCATAACCCAAGAAGTAGCAACATTCCATGCTACCGATACAGGACAAGCAGTGGCTTCCCCTATGTCTTTCTCAATAACAGACTATGGACTTTTCCTCCAAACTTTTCTTAAAACCAACTATGCTATCCGCTCTTACCACAACCTCTGGCAACGCGTTCCAGTTGAACTGGAAACTCTTCATCTACCACCGTGTCTTGTGTTTCTAAGACAGCTCCTCCCCGCATGCCTGTGCACATTTCCAAGCCTAGAGTGATGGTTTTGGAAGTCCTCGCATTGCTTAGATTGCATGAATCATGATTCAGGTTGCTAATGTCACAGAGAAGGTTTTCATTTCACTGTATTTTATTGGTTTAGCCTCAAGCCCAAGGTAGAAGACCTATCTGCATATGAGCCTTCCAAGTAGGTTATTCCCAGGTACTCTGTGTATGTGATGATGGGATGTCCCCCCTTCACCCATGTAGCAGTAACCGGTGCATGAGCGCTCGTGCAAAATCTGCTCCCTTACCTTTGTAGTCTTTTTTGTGTCTAGCCTGCCAGCCCCAATGTTCTAGAGCAAGGGTGTCAAAAGTTCCTCCTTGAGGACCGCAATCCAGTCGGGTTTGCAGGATTTCCCCAATGAATATGCATTGAAAGTAGTGCATGCACATAGATCTCATGCATATTCATTGGGGAAATTCTGAAAACCCAACTGGATTCGGCCTTCAAGGAGGGACTTTGTGGACCCCTGATCTTGATGATGTGCTCTTCCAATTAACTGTTAGTCCTGGTCCTCATTCACCCACCCCCAAACAATCACATTCACTTCCACAGTACCTCTCCCAGAGCAGTCTATGTCAGGGGTGGGCAACTCTGGTCCTTGAGTGCCAGAGTCCAGTCGGGTTTTCAGGATTTCTCCAATGAATAGGCATTGAAAGCAGTGCATGCACATAGATCTCATGCATATTCATTGGGGAAATCCTGAAAACCCAACAGGATTGCAGCCCTCAAGGAGGGATTTTGACACCCCTGTTCTAGAGGGAGGTGGGAATCAGGAAATGTGAGTGTGAGTCTGGAATGTAGCAACTAACCGTGTGGTGTTGCTCGCAGCATGCAGGGTGGTACCCGATGGACAGATTGCTCCGTGTCCCTTTGTCTGTGCAGTGCAAAGCTTGTGTGCCTTTTGATTCTGTCTCAGGTCCAGTTCCCTTGTGTTTATGGTTTTCTGCTGTGTTGAACTGAAGCGGGAAGGGGATGGAGAGGGCACGAGGGAACGACACAAATGATTTCTGCCGCTAGTAGTCACCTTTGCCTCCCAATGCTAGCCGCTCCTTCTTTTCAGTTTTGCCACAAGTAATCGCTTACTTTCCCAGTTCGTTGTGGAAATTACAAATGGCTTTGCTGGGAGTGGGAGGTGTATGTGTGTTCGGGGGGGGGGGGGTTGGTCAGCAAGATTGACTCCCTGCAGGACTGTGGGAAGGAAGTGAAAGCAAAAATGTTGCTGTGAGGAGGGCTGAAGCAAAGCTACCAAGTTTGAGCATATAACACTAGGGTTACCTGATGCCTGGATTTCCCCGGACATGTCCTTGGGGGTCCGGATGGCTTTTCAAAACCCGGCGCTTTGTCTGGGTTTTGAAAAGCTTCCAAAAAATCACCATCAGGCATAGAAAACATAGAAGATGACGGCAGAAAAGGGCTAAGCCCATCAAGTCTGCCCACTCTGCTTAGCCCCTGTCTATGCCCTAATGACCCAATTTCCTTATCTTGACCCTCGTAGGATCCCACATGGGTATCCCATTTATTCTTAAAGTCTGGCACGCTGTCTGCCTCGATCACCTGTACTGGAAGCTTGTTCCAATGATCAACCACTCTCTCTGTGAAGAAATACTTTCTGGTGTCGCCATGAAATTTTCTGCCCCTGAGTTTGAGCGGGTGCCCTCTTGTGGCCGAGGGTCCCTTGAGAAAAAAAATATCATCTTCCACTTCAACACGTCCCGTGAGGTACTTAAATGTTTCGATCATGTCTCCCCTCTCCCTACGTTCCTCAAGAGTGTAGAGCTGCAATTTGTTCAGTCTCTCTTCGTACGAGAGACCCTTGAGCCCCGAGATCATTCTGGTGGCCGTCCGCTGAACCGATTCAATTCTGCGCACATCTTTACTGTAATGTGGCCTCCAGAATTGCACACAGTACTCCAGATGAGGTCTCACCATGGCCCTGTACAACGGCATTATTATCCCAGGACAAGCAGGCAGCATACTCTCACGAATGGGTGACATCACCGACGGAGCCCTGGTACGGACCACTTTAAAAGTGCATCGCCACTTTAAATCTTTAGAAAGTTCGCGATAGCCCGAACCGCGTATGTGCGAGTGCCTTCCCGCCCGACGTAGGGCGCGCGGTTCCTCAGTTTCCGCGGAGCTAAGAAGTCGCTCATCAACGTCTCTTAGTATTTTTCGCTGCTTTCCCGCTCTCGCGGTTTTCACATGTCAGTCGAGGGAAAACCTCTCACTGCTCCTTTGGTTTCCAGATTCCACATTTATGGAAATTCAGTTCATGTGGTTTACATTCCAAATAAGCCACATAAGACTGAAAAATAGGATAAGAACAAAGGTCTAACTTTCCTTTGACAGATGGCACCTTTGGTAGCAAACGAGTGTCCTTACTGTTTCTGGTTTGTTCCTCCTAAGCTTCCTAACGACTGCTTACACTTCCTTTGCATTACCGTATATACTCGAATATAAACCAGGATTTTTGGGCAAAAAAATTGATCCAAAAAATGGGGGTCCCAGTTTATATTCAGGCCAGCGCCCCCCCCCCCCCCCCCGGACTTATTGCAGGCCGCCACCATGCTCTGCACCCTGCTCCCCTACCTGCCCTGTCCGTCGTACCTCCTCTGCCGATCCCTGGAGTGAGCTTTCCGTACTCCTGTCCCGCTGCTAACCCGATGAGTCGGTGGCTGCCACAAGTTCTGGTTTCTTCAGCCGCTGAGCAATACCCAGCAGGAGTGTGCTTTGGCTCTGTTGCTCAGCGCTGAGCAGTTTCCTGACTGGGTGACACTCAGCGGCTGAAGAAACCAGAACTTGCAGCAGTCACCGACCGACCGGGTTAGCAGCAGGGCAGGAGTGTGGAAAGCTCGCTCCTGTCCACTGCACCTCTTTCCACCAGGGATCGGCAGAGGAGGTACGATTGACAAGGCAGGGAGGGAGGGACACAGGGTGAATAGCCTGACAGGGGAGGGAGAGAGGGAGGGAAGGGGCCTGGGTATAGAGCCTGACAGGGGAGGGAGGGAGGGAAGGGGGCTGGGTATAGAGCATGGCAGGGAGGGGGCTGGGTGCAGAGCCTGACAGAGCAGGGCACTTAAATATTAAGCTACCCGACTTATATTCGAGTATATACGGTACTTGAGGGTTTTTCATCTAAGTATTAGCCTGGCCCGATTTCTGCTAGCTTCTTAGAGCTCACAGGAGGAGAGACTGTAGTAATGTGTCTATAAACAGACAACCTGCGCTTCTGTTCTTGCCTAGCCTATCATGCTATGTCAAAAAAATGAAATGTGCTACCAGAATTCTCTACACTGTCTTGAAATCTATATTGGATCTGTGATGACAGGTTGCAAAAAAACTGCCCATGTTGCCAGATCCTGAAAAAAGACAGAAATGATAAACTTCAATAGATAAAATGTCAGCAACATGGAGAGAGCACAAATTAAAGAACCCAGAGCTCATTTCTCATTGTGCTACCTAGTTTTCTTCCCACAGGGGGAGAAGGGGAGATGATGACAAGCTGACATTGTTCCTCGGTTTCCTGCATCAGTAGGAGCCTATGCACCTCTTATGAAATAGGCTCCCAGACCAAGTCTCCTTAGTGTGCAAATTTACACCTGTTCTGGAGATGATGTATATGTGGGCCGGTACAATATTTCAGATGGTTGCAATTGAAACAGGCCATTCAGGTGGGGTTCTCTGAATGGAAAAACCTTAATAATTATCATAATATGGAATTCTTATGTTTTCAGATAGATTCCATGGGTCACCAGGCCGCAGTGTGGTATAAATTGATATCTGAATTTGTGAATAAAAAGAAAAAAAAAATGGTCTTAGGGACATTTGGAGCATTGAGATTAAGCATCAGATTAATGCATCTCAATGGCCACGGCTTTGGTCTTGGAGGTTAAGGTGTACAATATCAGCATCTATGAGACAAACATGGTTTTTTCTTTTACATAGAGCCTTTTGGACCCCTGTTCGTTTACATAGAATTGATAGCTCTAAGTCTAATAGATGCTGGCATTGTCATCTAGAAGCAGGGACATTAGACCACCTTTTATTCTATTGTCCATTCATATTACTATTTTGGAAATCAATTCGGCCTCAAATAAATAGGATGTTGGAAAATCCGGTAGCTTTGACATATGATACGATTTTCTTTGGTACTGCAATGAGAGCTCAGAGTCAAATCTCGTCAAATAATAACAAACTTTTATTTATATTGACTGGAGTAGCAGTACAACAAATAACATATAATTGGAAAAACTATGACAGATTAAATTACAACTTTTGGTGGAATTCAGTTTGCCATGTATATAAGATGGAGCGTACATTTGCAACACAAAAAGGTTATATCGATAAGTTTAAGAAGATTTGGGGACCATTAACAGATTTTTGTAATGATTGAAAAAATTTTTCCCATAATAAGATACTGGTTAAAGGAGGGGAGTGGGGTTGGATTTATTCTCTTTATAATAAATACATAAATAAATTATTATAATAGTTGTTATATTGTGTAAAATTAACAAAATAAGGGGAGGGAAAGGGATTCATAATTGAATAATAGTTGATTACAAGATAAAAATTTTTTATATGATGTCTAATTATAGCAAGGATTATATAAGATATATTGCATGTACAATATGTTATAGATATATCAAGTGTATACTTAAGATAATTGTATGAATCTTACATGACACACTTGTTGTTATATGATGGAAAATTAATAAAAATTTAAAAAACAAAAAAACAAAAAAAAAAAATATGTTGCAGGAAACCCAACACACACTGGGACTATTGTTGTTTATGTAACCCCAAGGGTAATGAAATACAATGCACCAAAAAGAAAAGAAAACAACCCTGCTTCACAACCTAATAAATTTCAATATGTCTTTCTTACGTGCTCAGAAAAAAAGCCTGAGTAACCAGACTAGGGCATTGCCCCAACAATAGAAATCTCTCCTTTTTTAATCATAGCACTTAAGTCTCTGTTGACAGCAGAAAAGTTTTTATCCATCAAAAATATTTTGAAAGCAACTTATCTGTGTTGGAGCAAAAATGGTGCTTAGCAGGTTTTGACGCGTTTCGCATCAGCTTCCTCGGAAATCCCGACAATCGTTCTTGTCAAAAAAGCTGGCCTCACTCTTTATCTCTCCTCAGACATCCCGTCTGCTTTATAGTGGATGTGGTTTTTGCTGTATTTACTTTGGCTGGTGTTAATGGGGAATGGTATTAGAAGCTGAGGCATGGGGAGAAAGAGAACAGGTTGGGGGGATAATATGGTATTTCAGAGAGAATGATGATTTATTGTTTAGTCTTATCATTGTTCTATATGAGGCTGGCTTGTTAACATAGAGGGCCGGATTCTGTAACCGACACTGATATCTGATCACCTGTCAATCATGCATCGGCGCTGCTTTCAGAATCACGCCTAAGAGAAAGATAGGCACTGAAAATTTAGGCCAGGTTTTTCCCGTCCTACATTTCTGGCGCCTATCTTTGCGTGATTTGTGCCTATGTAGGCGCTTTTGACCGCCTAACGCCACTTCCAGCGTTGGCCATGCCTACTTTGGGGTAATTCTATGCCAACTGGTCCAATTTCAAGGAGGGTCCATATGCTTGGGCACCAAATTTCTGCCTCTCAATGGCCATGTTTTTGGTCTTGGAGAATAAAAACTACAAGGGCAGCATCTATGAGATAGACTTGGTTTTTTTTGTTGCATAGAGCTTTTTGGACCCCAGTTCGGTTACAGAAGTTAGATAGTTCGAGGTCCAATAGATGCTGGCATTGTGGTTTAGAAGCTGGGACATTAGACCATTTAATATTTTTCTGTCCCTATATAAATGCCTTTTGGAAGTTAATTTGGTCCCAAATTAATTCATTGTTAGAAAATCATGTTGCCCTTTCATATGATACTATATTATTTGGTACTTCAATGAGATTTAAAAGCCAAATTTCAGCGAATAATAATAAACTTTTATTAATATTAACAGGGGTCGCCATTCAGCAGATTACAGGAAATTGGAAAGATTATACTAAACTAAATTATACTTTCTGGTGGAATTCAGTATGCCATATTTATAAAATGGAAAGGGTGCTTGCTATACAACAAGGTAATTATAATAAATTTAAAAAGATTTGGGGGCCACTGATTATTTATTCTAATGATCAGACATCTTAAACACCTCAATATTGGAAGAGGGAGGGTGGGAGTATGAATGATAAGAATTGATAATTGTTAATTATTAGTATATGGGAGGGAGGGGTGGGATTCTTTTAGATTTATATATTTGGAGGAATATAAATAAGATTTTCAAGTGATTAGTTAAAAATATTTCTGATTGATTATTATACACTTGTTGTAATATTTGAAAATGAATAAAGATTTATAAAAAAAAAACCCAAGGAGGGTCTATACTTGACATCTTCCTTGGATACAAAAAGTGGCCCAAGTAAAGGGGGCCCTAACTCTGGACCTAGTTGAGATCATGCCCTGAGATGGTTGTTCTGGACACTTGACATGGAATGACCCTTTGGCATTCGATGGCCTAAAGCACCTACATAGGTGCTATTCATGGGCTGGTAAGCGCTTCTACCTCGCCGTTTCTAATGGCGTTCTTCAATTAAATTAGGTGTCCGTAGGGAGCCAGTTTTAGAATTTCCCCATGGTGACTACTGATAGCAACATGGTAGATCATATACTTGCCTATGTGCTTAGTTTGGTTCAGTGCATTTACATCACTTGTTATATTTGATAATAAAAAGATTCTAATTAAAATGTGAACATACAGCACAACTTTTATGCAGTGGAGACCAGTTTTGATTTTGTTTTAAAATCTCTTTTACTAGTGATTCATTGCATCTGGCATGAGTCATCATTTATTTATTCAATTTTCTCTACTGTTCTCCCAGGGGAGCTCAGAACGGTTTGCATGAATTTATTCAGGTACTCGAGCATTTTCCCTGCCTGTCCCAGCAGGCTCACAATCTGTACCTGGGGCAATAGGGGGATTAAGTGATTTGCCCAGGGTCACATCAAATATAGATAATCTTCATAACTGTCTATCAGCTATTTATTCTTGGTTGAGGTCAAAGAGACTTATTTTGAACCTTCATTAAAGTTATTTCTGCTGGTTCATAGGACAAAGAATAGAACCTGGCCTCGCACTATCCTTCAATGGTAAAACCATTGGATCAGTTAATAAGTTCAGATATCTTGGGTGTGATTATAGATTCACACTTAACAGTTACAGATCAAACTTAAGAAATGGTGAAAAAAGGATTTTACATGCTTAGATCACTTCTCTCCCTCCCCCCCCCCGTCTTACAAAACCGCAGAAGCAGTTTTTCGTGCTGCTCCTGACGTTCGTTTAGCTTAAATATAGTGGAAATCCTATTTCCATAATCATTTTATTCCATCTGTGTTCTAGAGGAGTTCAGTGCAGTCTTATAATCCTTTATACCATCTGTATCCTTTTTCCTTTGCCTTTCAAGCTTCCTGGTCACTTTTGCTCCATAACCTGTGCTAAAAAAACACTTTTGCGGTTTTGTAAAAGGTGGGGTTAGAGCAATAAGACATTCTGATAATTCATGCATTCTTTACATCCAAAATCAGTTATTGTGCTATTAGTTATGCTGGTATCACTAAATTTAATCTCAGACGCCTTCAGACTTTACAAACTACAGTATTTATGGTAAATTACATGGACATAAAAGCAAATTTGATCATGTTATGCCTCTTTTCCTGCAGTATCCCTGGTTGTTGGTCCCATACAGAATCAAATTTAAAATTCAAACACTTAACCACAATTAATTCAAAACACTGCAATTAAAATGATAACAAATAGGAAAAAATTTGATCATGTGACTCCTCTTCTCAAAGAAGCTCATTGGCTTCCAATTGTCCACAGAATCTCCTATAAGATAGCATTATTAACATTCAAAATATTAACAACTAAAGCACCATCATTCCTAGAAAGGTATATTATTCCATATATTCATACTAGAAGTTTGAAATCAGAGGACAAAAACCTAGTAAACATAGAAACATAGAAGATGACGGCAGAAAAGGGCTACAGCCCATCAAGTCTGCCCACTCTGCTTACCCACCCCCTGTCTATGCCCTAATGACGCAATTTCCTTATCTTGACCCTCGTAGGGATCCCACATGGGTATCCCATTTATTCTTAAAGTCTGGCACGCTGTCTGCCTCGATCACCTGCACTGGAAGCTTGTTCCAATGATCAACCACTCTCTCTGTGAAGAAATACTTTCTGGTGTCGCCATGAAATTTTCCGCCCCTGAGTTTGAGCGGGTGCCCTCTTGTGGCCGAGGGTCCCTTGAGAAAGAAAATATCATCTTCCACTTCGACACGTCCCGTGAGGTACTTAAATGTTTCGATCATGTCTCCTCTCTTCCTACGTTCCTCAAGAGTGTAGAGCTGCAATTTGTTCAGTCTCTCTTCGTACGAGAGACCCTTGAGCCCCGAGATCATCCTGGTGGCCTTCCGTTGAACTGATTCAATTCTGCGCACATCTTTACTGTAATGTGGCCTCCAGAATTGCACACAGTACTCCAGATGAGGTCTCACCATGGCCCTGTACAACGGCATTATGACTTCAGGCTTTCAGCTGACGAAACTTCTATTGATACAACCCAATATCTGCCTTGCCTTAGATGAAGCCTTCTCCACTTGATTGGCAGTTTTCATGTCTGCACTGATGATTACTCCTAAATCTCGTTCTATCACTTAGTATAATAAAACAAGACAAGATACGATCTTTGTGGTTACAACGCCCAGAATATGGAACTCTTTACCATCATTTATTAAGGAAGAAAAATTGCTAAGTAAATGTAAAGGACTGTTCAAATATTGGTTGTATAAGGATTCCTTTGAGACATAATTGTCGGATTCTCTTTTGATCCCATTCATTGCAGAAACTCGCAATTCCTTTGTCTTAGGTTCTGAGAAAAAAAAACCTTTTAATTTCCTTTTTATTAAATTAAATTAAACTAAACTAAACTAAACCTTGGGTTTGTATACCGTGCCATCTCCGCAGCGCAGAGCTCGGTACGGTTTACAGAGTTAAGAGGAAAGGAACTACAATGAGGGGATATAGAAGAGAGACTAAGGAGATAGAGAGGGACAGGATACTGGAGAACGGGAGGTGATTAGATTTTTGAAAAGAGCCAAGTTTTCAAGTGTTTGCGGAAGGATTGGAAGGAGCTTGAATTTCTGAGCGGGGATGAGAGGTTGTTCCAGAGTTCTGTGGTTCTAAAGGGGAGGGATGTTCCAAGTTTTCCTGCGCGGGATATTATACTTTAAAAATTTTTACCCTCCCTTTGTACTTACCTTTCATGTCTTCTTTACTAGGCTTATTGTAGTTCTCTCCACTTCTCCTTTGTATAAGTCCGTAATGTTCGTGTGTTTGTTGTAGTTAATAACTGAGACCCTGGTTTTAATTGTAAATCGCTTTGAATTTATGATATTGCGATACATCAAAATTTTAATGAAACTTGATATTCTGTGCAGCCTAGCTGTCTGAATTCTTTAACTATTCTTTATATGCCCATTTGATCTCTTAGATCTTTACAAGAAAATAGATCGGTATTGCCATCAGTTTATAGAACTAAATGGGAGTCTACTAGATCAAAAACCTTTTTCTATTTAGCTTCTAGTCTTTGGAACCGAGTCCCAAGTTACTTATGTTTAGAGCCTAATTTAAAAGCTTTTAAATCTGTTTTGAAAAACGACTTTTTCCAATTAACTTTTGGTGAGGGCATAGCCCAAAATGACTTCCAGGGATTAACCTGTAAACACAGCAAGATGGAATTGTATTTCCTTGTTTAATCCCCTCCTTTACAAAGCCGCGTTAGCATTTTTAGCACTGGCCAGGGCGGTAACAGCTCAGATGTGGTGGGAGATTCAGTCATTAGGAATGTAGACAGCTGGGTGACTGGTGGGCGTAAGGATCGCCTGGTCACTTATCTGCACAATTAGCGTCTTTTTAACCATTTTCCTCATTTTATCATAGTCAACTTGTGAGAATTAAATGCCGCTACAGTAGATTTCTTTAGTGATGTCACTCCAGTTATCAGCTCAAATTTGATCATGTTATAATCACTGTTTCTGAGCAGACCCAACACAAATACCTTCCGTACTATGTCCTGCATTCCACTAAGGACCAAATCTAAAATAGCTCCCCCTCTTGTCAGTTTGTGGACCAGTTGCTCCAAGAAGCAGTCATTTATGACGTCTAGGAATTTTACCTCCCTGGTGTAACATTTATCCAATCAATGAAATCATAAATTAAAAGATAATTGTGCTCAGACATTGTTGGGGAGAAAAAGCTACTGCCCTTTAACCAAAATCTACAAATAGGAGCTACTTGGAAAAAACACAAAGAAAAAAGTGGAGATAAAGACCTCAGTTGTGCTTCATGGGTCTAAAAAAAGTGCACTCAGTCTTTTCTTCACAGATATAATTACAAGCAGTCCCCGAGTTACAGACGCCCGACTTCAGTATGACTTGTACTTAAGAATATGGTCGCAGCTTCATTTGTTTTCACTGAGCAGCATTTCCAGTGGAAGAGACTCCTACACTTCTCCTGCAGCAGATTCAGGAATGATGCATGGCCACATTAAAAACAGTGTGTGGTTGTGCATGCTATATCTTAGAGGGAACACTGGTAGGGACAGCTCGACCTTTTGTCAGCTGGGAGCAGAGGTAAGAACATAAGAATTGCCGCTGCTGGGTCAGACCAATGCTCCATCGTGCCCAGCAGTCGGCTCCCGCAGCGGCCCTTAGGTCAAAGACCAGTGCCCTAACTGAGACTAGCCTTACCTGCATATGTTTTGGTTCAGCAGGAATTTGTCTAACTTTGTCTTGAATCCCTGGAGGGTGTTTTTGCCTATAACAGCCCCCGGAAGAGCGTTCCAGTTTTCCACCTGTTCAAGTGGCTGGAGACTTGAATATCGGGGCCAAAAGAATTGCCAGAATGGATTCTCTTTCCCACATGATTGGGCTAGAGACTCCGTTCTGTGAATTCAAAAAGTGTTCATTATTTCAGAATGTCTTAACTCCTATACTTTCTTTATTGATCTTAGGTAATCAGTTTCTCACTGCTTCAGTTTTAATAACTTTGGAACTTAACACACCACTCTCTGGGTGAAGAACTTCCTTATGTTTGTACAGAATCTATCCCCTTTCAACTTTAGAGAGTGCCCTCTCGTTCTCCCTACCTTGGAGAGGGTGAACAACCTGTCTTTCTTTAGCACTCTCCAGACCAGTAGAGGTTAACTTTACGAATGGGTATATATCTAATCATGACCAGCAGGTGGAGACTGAAAACAAAACTTTGGGACAGTATATCCTAGCCCCTCCTCTCTATTTCCCTCAGTCTTCTTTCAGTCTCCAGCAGGTGTTGAGTGATCTGTACCCATCTCCCTTGGTAGGGCTGTTGGAATTTGTTTAGGGGGTTTATTGTCCCTGTTTTTAGCCGGACGGAGCTTGGGCGGACTCTGTTTGGGGGTTCGTCCGACCTCGGGGGTGTCAAACCCGGCGGGTCACGAGCGGGGTCCCTCCCCCCACTTCCTCCACCTCCCCACATTTTTTTAGAGGAGCCTCAGCAGTAAGCCTTGCCCCCTAAATCAAGCAAGGCTATTGCTTTGAGAGCCTGTGGAGTCTGTTCTGTAAAAAAAAAAAAAAAAAAAATCCTGAGGTAGTGCTGGTCTGGAGGGTTGTATCCCTTTAAGAAAACTGTATTTTACTGTAATTTTTCAACTAACCGGCACTTTTTTACAGCTAGGTCGCGTATGGAGCAATGAGCACTTCTAAAGGGAAAAAGTGCTCATTGTGCTCCAGACGCGAGGCACTCGCGGCCGGCCTGTGCAAGCGGTGTTCAGGCTGGTGCGGTGGAGGAGCTCCGTCGGCAGCGGCTGCAGGCGCCCAGAGCTCCCCGCCGATGGTGCCTCGCGAGTCGGCAGGGAACGGTGGGGAAGCCCGGTCTTCTCCGTCCGCCCACGGAGGGATTCCCCAAACCGCCGACGGTCGGGTTTTAGAGGATTCCCTCTCAGCTGATTTTTTGACAGCTGATGCCGGCTTGCCTGCTTTAGCGGCTGAGACTATTCAGGTTTCTCAGCCGCTTCAGGCTATGGAGGGAGCTTTTTTGGCGGGAAAACCGCCATCTTCTCTGTCTGGCCCCTCCATTTTGTCTTCCACCTCAGGTGACCTTCCCCCTGTTTTGACTATGCAGGGGCAAGGTTCTGCTGGGTCCCCTGCTGTGGCAGGGAGTCCCTTGGGACCCTCGGGGGGGTTTTCTCCTGAATTTTTCTTTTCTTTATGCAGAGCCTATTTTCAGGCGGCTGGGGGTCCCGGTTGCGCCCAGGGGGTTTCGGGGGGTGGGTTTTCCTCCGCGCTCCCTGCGGCTTTGCCTCTTTCGTCTGGCGTGACGTCCCCTCCGCCGCCTCCCTTGTCCAAGCGTCCGCGGGTGTCGTGGGACGAGAGTTTGTGGTCGGAGGAACGGGTCGGTCTGGAGGAGGACCTGGACCCTTCTGAGGAGTTCCAGGACTCTCTGGAGGGGACGGAAGCTGGCGGCGGGTTGTCGGATTTCCCGTTCTCCAGTGACGAGGCGTCCGTGGTGCGTCTTTTTCAGAAAGATGAGCTGCCTGACCTTATTCAGCAGGTTTCTTCGGTCTTGCGTTTTGAGGACGCGCCGCCGGAGACTCCGCGTGTGGGGGACCCCCTGTTGCGGGGGATCCGTTCCGTTTCCCGCTCTTTTCCTATGCATCAGGATATTCGGGATATTATTCTGGAGCAGTGGAAAACGCCGGAGACGCCGTTTCGGCTGGCGCGCAGCATGGCTCGCCTGTATCCCATTCCTGAAGGGGATCGGGCTACGTTAGCTTCGCCGGTCGTGGATGCGGTGGTCTCGGCAATTTCCAAGCGGCATACCGTGCCTGTTGAGGGCGGTTCTGCCTTGCGGGACCCTGAGGAGCGCAAATTGGAGAGCATCCTTAAGCAAAATTTTCAGGTCTCTGCCTTTGGGGTCCAGGCGGCTATTTGTGGGGGACTGGTCGCTCGCGCCGTGTTTCGGTGGGCGGAGCGGGTCTTGGATCGAGAGTCTGACGACTGGTCTCTGGTGGATCAGGAGGTAGCGAAGATTGAGATGGCGGCCTCTTTCCTCTCAGATGCTCTATATGACTTGGTGCGGATCTCGGCTAAGTCTATGGCTTTTGGCGTGGCCGCAAGGCGTGTGTTATGGCTGCGCGCTTGGGCGGCGGATGCTGCGTCCAAAGCTAAGCTTACTAAATTTCCCTTTCGGGGGTCGTTTTTGTTTGGAGAGGACTTGGATAAGTTGATTCAGACTCTGTCGGACTCGAAAGTTCCCCGTCTGCCGGAGGACCGTGCCCGCCCGGCGTCTCGGGGGGGTGCGGCCCGGGGGCGTTTGCGGGATTTTCGCAAGTATCGCCCTGGGCGTGGGGCTGCTTCTTTCCAGTCTCCGGGATTTTCCCGGGGTCGGTTCTTCCAGCGCATGCAGCCCTTTCGGGGGGCCCGTCGGGGGGCAGGGAATCCCTCCGCCGGTTCCCCCGCTTCCCGTCCTGCACAATGACGCCTTGCCGGCGCCCCCTTTGGTTCCGGTGGGGGCCCGGCTGCGCGAATTTTTCCCCAAATGGGCCGAGATCACGTCCGATCAGTGGGTCCTGGAGGTGGTGCGGGACGGTTATGCCCTGGAGTTCGCCCGCTCTCTGCCGGATTTTTTCCTCGCTTCTCCCTGTCAGACTCCGGGGAAGACGCAGGCTTTTCGCCAGACCCTTCAGCGCTTGCTAGATCTCAGGGCAGTTGTTCCGGTGCCCCCTCCGGAGTGGGGCACGGGCAGGTACTCCATTTACTTTGTGGTGCCCAAGAAGGAGGGGACCTTTCGGCCCATCCTCGACTTGAAAGGGATCAACAGGGCTCTCAAGATTCCCTCTTTCCGTATGGAAACTCTGCGCTCGGTCATTCTGGCGGTTCAGCCGGGGGAGTTTCTCACTTCTCTCGATCTGACGGAGGCCTACTTGCATGTTCCCATTCGGGCCTCTCATCAGCGTTTCCTGCGCTTTGCGATCTTGGGTCGGCACTTTCAGTTCTGTGCGCTTCCCTTTGGGCTGGCCACGGCTCCTCGGACGTTCACCAAGGTGATGGTGGTCGTCGCGGCAGCCTTGCGGTCGGAGGGCATCCTGGTACACCCCTACCTGGACGACTGGTTAATTCGGGCAAAGTCGTTGCAGGAAAGCTCTCGGGTTACTGCTCGGGTGGTGGAGTTTCTCCGGTCGCTGGGCTGGGTGGTCAAACTTTCCAAGAGTCGGTTGGTCCCGGCTCAGCGTCTGGAGTACCTAGGGGTGCTGTTCGACACCTCCTTGGGGAAGGTCTTCCTCCCAGAGGGCCGGGTGAGCAAATTGCAATCTCAGATTCGCCTGCTTTTGGCGTCCCGGTGTCCTCGGGCGCGAGATTTCCTCCAGGTCTTGGGGTCGATGGCGGTGTCCCTGGACGTGGTGAGGTGGGCGCGGGCCCACATGCGTCCTCTCCAGTATGCTCTGCTCCGGAGGTGGTCTCCCCAGAGGCACGGGATGGATGTTCCGGTTCCCCTGCGAGGCTTGGCGCGCTGCAGTCTGCGTTGGTGGCTCCAGACCCCTCACCTAGTTCAGGGGGTGGGTCTGGATCTCCCGCAGTGGACGGTGCTCCTGACGGATGCGAGTCTTCTGGGTTGGGGGGCTCAGTGTTTGGGTCACTCAGCTCAGGGCACCTGGTCCGCGGAGGAGGCCGCCTGGTCGATCAACGTGTTGGAGACCAGAGCGGTCCGTCTGGCGCTATTGGCTTTCCACTCCCTGTTGCTGGGCAAGTCGGTCAGAGTGCTGTCGGACAATGCCACGGCGGTGGCTTATGTCAATCGTCAGGGGGGCACCAAGAGCACTCAGGTGGCGCAGGAGGCGGCTCTGCTCATGGTTTGGGCGGAATCCCATCTGCTGGACCTCTCGGCCTCTCATATAGCAGGAGTAGAAAATGTTCAGGCAGACTTCCTCAGTCGTCACTTCCTAGATCCAGGAGAGTGGTGTCTCGGCGCCGAGGCGTTTCAGTTGATAGTGCAGGCTTGGGGGCAGCCCCTGATGGACCTGATGGCCACGGGTGGCAACGCCAAAGTGCCCCGCTTCTTCAGTCGTCGCAGGGACGGTCTGGCCGAGGGTCTGGATGCTCTGGTCCAGCAGTGGCCAACGGAGGGGCTGTTGTATGTGTTCCCTCCTTGGCCGCTGGTGGGCAGAGTGCTTCTTCGCATTGTTTACCATCCGGGTTTGGTGGTGCTGGTGGCGCCGGATTGGCCTCGCCGTCCGTGGTATGCGGGTCTGGTGAGGCACCTGGTAGCGGATCCTCTTCCTCTGCCTCTCTCGGACGACCTTCTGATGCAGGGTCCCATTCCCATGTTCGACCCGTCTCCCTTCTGTCTTACGGCGTGGCTCTTGAAAGGGGTCGCCTTAGCAAGAAGGGATATTCAGACAAGGTGATCTCTACACTGTTGGGGTCCCGGAGGCTTTCTACCTCTCGGGCTTATGTGCGGGTTTGGCGTCTCTTTGAGGAATGGTGTCGGGCGCGGGGAGTGACCTCTTTTCGCGCTTCTCTGCCTAACATTCTAGAGTTCTTGCAGGATGGCCTGGATAGAGGCCTGGCTTGGTCTTCTCTCCGGGTTCATCTTGCGGCCCTGTCGGCTTTTCGAGGGTTGGTGTCAGGTCAGCGTTTATCGGCTCTTCCTGATGTGATTCGGTTTTTGCGGGCGGCCAAGTTGCTTAGGCCTCCCCTACGGCCCTCGGTTCCCTCTTGGGATCTTAATCTGGTTCTCTCTGTTTTGGTGCGTCCGCCTTTCGAGCCCTTGGACGACTGTTCTTTGAAGGACCTTACTTTGAAGGCGGTCTTTTTGGTGGCCATTACTTCTGCTAGGCGTGTTTCTGAGCTGCAGGCTTTCTCTTGTAGGACTCCCTTCTTGGAGTTTTCTAGGGAGCGGGTCGTCTTGCGGCCTGTTCCTTCCTTTCTGCCTAAGGTTGTTTCTCCTTTTCATGTCAATCAATCGGTGGTTCTCCCGGTCTTGGGTGGTCGGGAGGGCTCTTCTGAGCAACGGCAGCTGCGCAAGTTGGATGTCGGTCGGGTCCTTCGCTCTTATGTGCAGCGGACCCAGGAATTCCGGAAGTCCGATCATCTCTTTGTCCTCCTGGCGGGTCCTCGTCGGGGAGCTGGCGCTTCTAAGGCTACTATTGCGCGCTGGATCAAGGAGACGATTGCTTCCGCTTATCTTCTGAAACAGCAGCCTGTTCCGGAGTTTCTCAAGGCTCATTCCACTCGGGGTCAGGCGGCTTCTTGGGCTGAGTCGTCGCTCGTGCCTCCTGTGGATATTTGTAAGGCTGCGGTTTGGTCCTCCTTGCATTCCTTTGTTCGTCATTATCGGGTTGATGTGCAGGCGCGTCGGGACGCGGTGTTCGGTGAGCGTGTACTGGTATCGGCCCTTCGGGGGTCCCGCCTGTGAGAGGGATTGCTTTGGTACGTCCCATTCGTAAAGTTAACCTCTACTGGTCTGGAGAGTGCTAAAGAAGGAGAAATTAGGTTCTTACCTGCTAATTTACTTTCTTTTAGCTTCTCCAGACCAGTAGAGGTCCCCACCCTGTCTGTTGTTGTTGTTGTTGGGGCTGTTGCGCGGGCAGTTTTTGGTTTTTGCTGCGGGTTCTAGTATTTTTCTAGGGCCGGGGAGAATTGAAGAACAGCGGCTGTGGCTCGGCTGGCTTAGCTGGCGAGCTGTGGGGACATTCTTCCTTCGGGAATTTCTCCTCTGCATTTTCCAACAGCATTTTGGGTTTGTTATTTGTTACTCCTTTCGGAGTATTGTTTTTTCTCTCTGTTGTTTTCCAGTTCTTGGTTCTGCTTGGCTATTCGGCAGACTGAGGGAAATAGAGAGGAGGGGCTAGGATATACTGTCCCAAAGTTTTGTTTTCAGTCTCCACCTGCTGGTCATGATTAGATATATACCCATTCGTAAAGTTAACCTCTACTGGTCTGGAGAAGCTAAAAGAAAGTAAATTAGCAGGTAAGAACCTAATTTCTCCTTATCTACTAAGTCTATTCCCTTCATTATCTTGAATATTTCGATCATGTCCCCTCTCAGTCTCATCTTTTCAAAGGAGAAGAGGCCCAGTTTCTCCAATCTCTCATTGTACGACAACTCCTCCAACCCCTTAACCATTATAATCGCTCTTCTCTGGACCTTTTTGAGTAGTACTGTGTCCTTCATGTACGGTGACCAGTGCTGGATGCAATATTCCAGGTAAGGGCGTACCATGGCCCAGTACAGCGGCATGATAACCTTCTCCATTATCCCAGGACAAGCAGGCAGCATATTCTTGACTGATGGGTGACGGCACCGACGGAGCCCCGGTACGGACAATTTTAGAGTGATTGCACTCTAAGAACTTGGAAAGTTCTGGCATGCCGCACCGCGCACGCGCGAGTGCCTTCCCGCCCGACAGAGGCGCGCGGTCCCCAGTTTCTTAGTTTCCGCGGAGCTAAGAAGACGCGTTTTTTCAACGGCTGTTGAAAATTTTTTTGACTTACCTTCTCGCTCGCGTAAACCTTTTTGGCTTTTTGCCTGTTTCTTTTTTCTTTCATTTTTGTAAAAAAAAAAAAAAAAAAACTTTTCTTTTTTTAGTCAATTTGGCTTTTCCCCTGCGGGGCCTTCTGCCACCATCGAGGCCTCGGCCTTCGATTTGGCTGAAGCCGTCTTCACGTTCATGCCCCCTCAGCCAGGGTTTAAAAAGTGCCAGCGGTGTGCTCGGCCTATATCTCTCACGGACCCACACAACTGGTGTCTACAGTGTTTGGGTCCTGAGCATCAGGCCTCCACCTGCACCCGCTGTGCCACACTTAAAAAACGAACATTAAAAAATCGCCAAATACAACAGCGATTACTGTTCGGTGCCGAGATGTCCGATCCCGTTCCATCGACTCCGACTTCGGCACCAGTTCAGTCGGCACCCTCTTCTTCGATGCCGCGCAACACCGCACCGGCGTCCCAGCATTCAGGTAAGCCGGCTAAGAAGCCTTCCCCGCTGGAGCGTCCTCCGGTCTCGAGTGCAGTGAGTCCAATCCTGCCGACTGTGAGACGCCAGCGGAAGCGCTCCGCCCCTATCGAGGTGAGTCCCTCGACATCGGGCTCCTCATCTCCGGGGCGTCGAGCGGCACCGCAGGCACCGCAGAAGAAAAAGGCGGTACCGGTGCCATCCCTTGATGACCGTATTACGGCCATTCTCCAGGCACAGCTGAAAGAGCAATTACAACAACTCCTTCCAGCTATCCTGGCACCGAACCTTCCGGTGCCGGTCCGCACTGAGCCGGTACCGATAGTGGAACAACCTGTGCTATCGGTATCCACTCCCTCGGTACCGCTTCACTCGACCTCATCGGTATCGATGCCTGTCCTTGCACCGGAGCCGAGAGCTCAACATCAGTCGGTGCAGACTTCGGCACCGGTGCCACCGATTACATCGCCTGGCTCGGTATCGATGAGATCGGGTAAGTCGGTGCGCAAGACCCGACATGTAGAACCATCTACTCCAGAATCTCGGGACCGTTCTTCCCATGGGGAGAATCTGTGGGGAGATTCAGAGGAACCCTTTCTCTCTGAAGGAGAATGTTCCTCAGATGAGGAGGATTCTGCTGTACCTGACCCGTCCTCTAGGCATGACACTTCATCTTTCTCGACTTTTTTGAAAGATATGTGTGACTCTTTATCTATTCCTTTGGAGGCTGAGTCCAAAAAGTCTAAAGCTTTTTTGGATGCCCTTGACTTTGACCAACCACTAAAGGAATTTTTGAAGCTCCCTCTTCATGACATCTTGAGGGAGACTTTCTACAAGAATTTGGAGACTCCCTTAACGGTACCAGGGGCCCCACGTAAATTAGATTCTTTATACAAGGTAATTCCCATTCCTGGGTTCGACAAACCTCAACTTCCACACGAATCTTTACTTGTCGAATCCACCCTTAAAAAATTTTCAGGAGCCAGTGTATATGCTTCTGTACCTCCTGGCAGAGAGGGTAAAGCCATGGATAAATTTGGTAAGAGGCTCTACCAAAATGCAATGTTGGCAAATAGAGCTGGTAATTATGCGTTTCATTTTTCTTTCTACCTTAAACATCTCCTTACCACCATGGCTTCATTTGAGAAGTACCTTCCCCAAAGGAAACAACAATCCTTTCACCATTGCTTGTCGTCTCTATTTCAACTGCGTAAGTTCATGGTTAGGTCCATGTACGACACCTTCAAACTTACTTCCAGAGCGACAGCAATGTCTGTAGCAATGCGTCGCCTGGCCTGGCTTCGGGTATCTGAACTTGATGTTAATCATCAAGATCGGTTAGCCAACGCCCCGTGCCTAGGGGATGAGCTTTTTGGGGAATCCATGGACTCGACTACTCAAAAGCTCTCTGCTCATGAGACCCGCTGGGATACCCTGCTTAAAAATAAGAAAAAACCTCCCCCAGCAAGGCCTTTTAGACAACAGTCAGCCTATCAACGCCGCTTCACAGCTCGCCCATTGCCAGCAACAGCTCAGCAACCCAGGCGTCAGCGGCAGCAACAACGTCAGCCTCCCAGACAACAGCAGCAACAGCAGACTGTGAAGCCACCTCCACAGCAGAAAGCACAGCCCTTTTGACTTAATTCTCCAAAGTATAGCCAGTACTCCTATATCTGCTCTCCTGCCTCAACCTATAGGAGGTCGTCTCTCTCTGTTCCTCAGCCGGTGGGAAGTTATCACTTCGGACCAATGGGTCCTCAACATCATCCGCCACGGCTACTCTCTCAACTTTCAGACTCTTCCGCCCCAAAGCCTTCCAAAAGAGTCTGCTTTGAACAGTCCTCAATCTGCCCTTCTTATTCAGGAAGTTCAATCCCTCCTTCTTCTGAACGCTATAGAAGAAGTTCCTCTAGATCAAAAGGGGCAGGGATTCTACTCCCGTTATTTTCTAGTCCCCAAAAAAACAGGAGATCTCAGACCAATTCTAGATCTTCGCGATCTCAACAAACATCTGGTAAAGGAAAAATTCAAGATGCTTTCCTTAGCCATTCTTTATCCTCTTCTCAATCAAGACGACTGGCTATGCTCCCTCGATCTCAAAGAAGCATACACTCACATACCGATCACTGTAACCTCAAGACAATATCTCCGTTTCATGATCAATCATTGTCATTACCAATACAAGGTGCTGCCCTTCGGTCTTGCTTCCTCTCCAAGGGTGTTCACCAAATGCCTCATTGTGGTAGCTGCTTTTCTACGCTCTCACCACCTTCAGGTATTCCCTTACCTGGACGACTGGTTAATCAAGGCCACATCCGCTCAAGCAGTTCTCCTGGCCACCAACCAAACCATCCAGTTTCTGCGAATACTGGGATTCGAGATCAATCTACCCAAGTCTCATCTCATCCCCACTCAGAGACTTCAGTTCATTGGAGCAATACTGGACACACTCCTCATGAGAGCATTCCTACCATCCAATCGTCTTCAGACCCTTCAGTCTCTATGTCAGCAGGTGCTTCCACAACATTCCATCTCGGCCAAACAAATGATGATACTCTTGGGTCACATGGCATCCACAGTCCATGTCACACCCCTCGCACGTCTTCACCTGCGCACTCCTCAATGGACCCTTGCTACTCAGTGGTCCCAAGCGACGGATCCTTGCTCACGACACATATCTGTGACATTATCTCTTCGTCAGTCTCTACAATGGTGGTTGGTATCCTCAAATCTATCCAGAGGTCTTCTGTTCCATCAGCCTCCTCATCAACTAGTCATCACCACCGACGCCTCTCCTTATGCATGGGGAGCTTATTTGAACGAATTCCAGACTCAAGGTCTTTGGACAGCCCAGGAAAAGAAGCATCACATCAATTTCCTGGAACTCAGAGCGATGTTTTATGCCCTCAAGGCCTTCCAACATCTTCTCTTTCCTCAGGTCCTTCTGCTGTGCACAGACAATCAAGTGGCCATGTACTACATCAACAAGCAGGGTGGGACAGGCTCTCGCCTCTTATGCCAGGAAGCCCAGAAGATTTGGACTTGGGCCATAAATCACCATCTATTCCTGAAAGCTATCTACATTCAGGGAGAACAAAATTCCTTAGCGGACAAGCTCAGCAGAATTCTCCAGCCTCACGAGTGGACACTCGATCCTGTAACTCTACAGTCCATCTTCGCTCAATGGGGCACTCCTCAGATAGACCTTTTTGCAGCTCCTCACAATCACCAGCTGCCCCTCTTCTGCTCCAGACTCTACTCTCCTCACCGTCTGGCAGCGGATGCATTTCTCCTCGACTGGTCAAATCTGTTCCTGTATGCTTTCCCTCCTCTACCTCTCATGTTGAGAACCTTATTCAAGCTCAAGAGGGAACGAGCCACCATGATTCTGATTGCTCCGAGGTGGCCCAGGCAACATTGGTTCTCCCTTCTACTTCAACTCAGTTCCAGGGAACCTTTTCTTCTTCCTCTGTTTCCTTCTCTGCTTACACAGCATCAGGAGACCCTTCTACATCCCAACCTCCAGTCTCTGCACCTGACAGCTTTGTATCTCTCGGGCTGACCTCTCATGATACTCTTTTGTCTCAGCCTGTTCGTTCCATTCTTGATGCCTCCAGGAAACCGGCCACTTTGCAATGTTACCATCAGAAGTGGACGAGATTTTCTTCCTGGTGTCTTCTTCATCGTCTTGATCCCACTTCCCTGGCAGTGGAGACGTTGTTGGATTATTTGCTTTCTTTGTCTGACTCTGGCCTTAAGTCCTCTTCCATCAGAGTCCACCTCAGTGCCATTGCTGCTTTTCATGAGCCAGTCCATGGAAAACTCCTCTCAGCTCATCCCTTGGTGTCCAGGTTCATGCGGGGTCTTTTCAATGTGAAACCACCTCTTAAAGCCCCTCCTGTTATCTGGGATCTCAATGTGGTTCTTTCCGCCTTAATGAAGCCTCCATTTGAACCTTTGGCTACCTCTCCTTTCAAGTTTCTCACTTGGAAGGTACTTTTCCTTATTGCTCTTACCTCTGCCAGGAGGGTCAGTGAGCTTCATGCACTGGTTGCAGATCCACCTTTTACGGTTTTTCACCATGACAAGGTGGTTCTGCGTACACATCCAAAGTTTCTCCCTAAGGTTGTCTCTGAATTCCATCTCAACCAATCCATTGTTCTGCCTGTTTTTTTTCCAAAACCTCATTCTCATTCTGGGGAACAAGCTCTACATACTTTGGATTGTAAAAGGGCTCTAGCGTACTATCTAGAGCGTACGAAACCCCACAGATCAGTTCCCCAACTCTTTCTGTCCTTTGATCCGAATAAATTGGGACGTCCTGTTTCTAAACGTACGTTGTCTAATTGGCTTGCAGCGTGCATTTCATTCTGTTATGCTCAGACCGGACTGACACTGGAAGGTTCTGTCACGGCCCATAGAGTCCGAGCAATGGCAGCATCTGTAGCTTTCCTCCGTTCCACTCCTATTGAGGAAATCTGCAAGGCTGCTACTTGGTCCTCAGTTCATACTTTTACATCTCATTATTGTCTGGACACTTTCTCCAGACGGGATGGACACTTCGGCCAATCTGTTTTGCAAAATTTGTTTTCCTAATGGCCAACCTTCCCACCATCCCTCTTTTTGTTAGCTTGGAGGTCACCCATCAGTCAAGAATATGCTGCCTGCTTGTCCTGGGATAAAGCACAGTTACTTACCGTAACAGGTGTTATCCAGGGACAGCAGGCAGATATTCTTGCGTCCCTCCCACCTCCCCAGGTTGGCTTCTTAGCTGGCTTATCCTAACTGGGGACCGCGCGCCTCTGTCGGGCGGGAAGGCACTCGCGCGTGCGCGGTGCGGCATGCCAGAATTTTCCAAGTTCTTAGAGTGCAATCACTCTAAAATTGTCCGTACCGGGGCTCCGTCGGTGCCGTCACCCATCAGTCAAGAATATCTGCCTGCTGTCCCTGGATAACACCTGTTACGGTAAGTAACTGTGCTATCTGTTCGTGATCTCCTTCTTAATCATTCCTAGCATTCTGCTTACCCTTTTCGCTGCCGCTGCGCATTGTGTGGATGGCTTCATTGACTTGTCGACCAGTACTCCCAAGAATCTTTAACATCTGCAAGTTCTGAGTTACATACAAATCTGACTTAAGAACAGTTTTAAAAATATAACTTGATCTTGATCTGGGGACTGCCTGTAATTAGTTCTCGTCAGCAACATGCAATTTGTTTGATCACTCTGGTTCCTTTTTCAAAAATATTTGGTATTTATACCTGGGCTACAGTTCAAATATAGCAGTTCAAAATATAGCAGTGACTTAAAATATGAAAGCTGAAATAGCAGAAACTTAGCTGTGGTGCTGGATCGTCAGGGCTCCAATGCTGCTTTATCACACACAGGCCACTTGCATCGACCTCTCTTCCTCCTGTTTCTTCACTGCTAGTACCCAAAAGAGAATCCCTTTTTTGCTGAGAAGGCTGCATCAGGGATTTGATTTTTCTTTCAATGCGCCCATTAAATTTGGGTTTTTGCCGGGAACTTGTGACTTGGATTGGCCTCCATGAAGACGGGATGCTGGGCTAGATAGACCATTGGTCTGACCCAGGAAAGCTATTCTTATGTGAATCAAGTAAAGGACAAACAAGTCATTGTGACATCACTGATGAGGTTAACCTTTGGCGGAATGAGGCATCATGACATCACAATCTCAGCTCTGAAATGTTGCTACTCTTTGGGTTTCTGTCAGGTACTTGTGTCTTGGATTGGTCTCTGTGAAGACTAGATAGACCCAGTAAGGCTATTCTTATGTTCTTATGACAAGCAAAGGTTGGATGATCATGGGGGATGATAGAGTAAGATGGAAAGGTGATCTTTTCATGCTAAAGTGAAAAAAATTGAAATCAAAGCCAAGGGAGGTAGCCGTCCCCCTCCTCTATAGATTCTCATTATAACCAGTGTTCTTTCAGCAACACACCTGAACCTCTCTCTGTAAGGTTCTCCTAGTCGTGTTCTCTCATTGCCCTTTATCGATTCCCTGTTGTCAGCACGGCTGTGCTCATTCCATGCAGTCACTGCATTTCCCCAAACAATGCGAACAAATGCAGATGATATGTAAGACTGCACTGGCAATATCGACTGATTAGGAACAAATTACATTTTCATCAGTGCAGAGTGAAAATTAATTCCCGTGGCAGTGCTCTAATCATCTTCTTTCTGCAGGAGCAGGGAAGGAATTAATCTGAGATAAGTATGAAGTGTGTGTATTTGTGGAGAGGAAGATCTATTTGCCTGCACTTCTTAGTATCTATCAGGGTAAGGCTAGTCCTGACTAACCACGCCACAGTCCCACTCATTCATTCAATTTTCTATACCATTCTCCCAAGGGAGCTCAGAACGGTTTTACATGAATTTATTCAGGTACTCAAGCATTTTCCCTGTCTGTCCCTGCGGGTTCACAATCTATCTAATGTACCTGGGGCAATGGGGGGGTTAAGTGACTTGCACAGGGTCACAAGGAACAGTGTGGGTTTGAACCTACAATCTCAGGGTGCTGAGGCTGTAGCTTTAACCACTGCCCTACTCTAGAAATCAAAGTGTAGTAAAATGATCCAAATGAAGGACAATCCAGCCATTGTGACATCACTGATGAGGTTGGCTCTTATTGGTGGAATGAGGCATTATGATGTCATAATACCAGATCTGGGGATCAGAGGCTATAACTTTTCACTTATTCAGCTTTCTATACCGTTCTCTCAGGGGGGCTCAGAAAGATTTACATGAATTTGTTCAGGTACTCAAGCATTTTGCCCGTCTGTCCCGGGGCAATGGGGGATTAAGTGACTTGCCCAGGGTCACAAGGAGCAGTGTGGGTTTGAACCCACACAACCCCAGGGTGCTGAGGCTTTAGCTTTAACCACTATGCCACACACTCTGTTGTTTTGACCCCTTTCTGTGATACATCCAAAGTGGTGTACATTCTCTGTTTCTGGTGGGCTCACAATTGAAGTTTCTTTACCTGGGGCAAGTGAGGGTTAAGTGTCTGTCCTTTAAGATCCCCTTGAACTAACTGTGTCAGTTGGTTCCTCTGGATACTTCGTCTTCACCACCAGTCCTCACGAGCTGCCAATAGATTAGGTTTTCAAGATACCTCTAAAGATGCATGATAAAAATTTGTATGGACTAAGGTTGCCAGAAAACTGAGGAAAATGTTAAATGATAGTGGGGCCAAGACCAATCCTGTGGGATGACACGATGTAGGTAGTGCATGGATGATTTAGAGCAGTGTTTTTCAACCTTTTTACCCCTATGGACTGGCAGAAATAAAATAATTATTCTGTGGACCGGCATCGGTCCGTGGACCGGCGGTTGAAGAACACGGGGCTAAGTCGTGGGCCAGACCCCGCCCATCTCTACCCAATCTCCACCCCAGCCCCCACCCCCATAATAGTACTAATTGCACCTTGCACATCTTGTACCTCATCTGGAAGACTTCCCTCTGACGTTGCAACGTCAGAGAGAAGGCTTCCGGTTCAGGCGCAGGATGCCCGTAGGAGCCACTGCCCGTGGCTTTGTGCACTGAATCAGTTAGGAAGAGGGAGCTGGCTCGAAGAACACTGTTTTGGGCCTGATACACATGCTGGTCCTGTGGACTGGCAGAAAATTTCTGTGGACCGGCGGTTGAAGAACACTGATTTAGAGGATGGTAAGGTTTCCTTGAATAAGCACCATTTGCAGGAATGTGGTACGCCAACAAAGGGCATTAGATTGGGCTGGTGGCAAGAATCTGTCAGTGAAAAATAGCTCGTTTAGTTTAGGTTGAAACAATTTTTATTGATGCAAGCAACAGCAAATACAACACCAAAGCACCCCAAGGGTGCACAATACAAACAATGATGCTTCATATACAACAATATAACAGACTGTTACAAAAGATGAGAAACAGCAACCAAACACCCCCCCTTCCCAATCTACATGGGGCAAGCGAGACCAGTGGGGGGATGGAAAGGCACTCCGAGGCCCTGGACTCTGATGAGCCCCGAAGATGCCACATCACCTCCTCCCCCCCCCCCCCCCCACCGAACCCCACTGATCAATCCGTGACTAAGTGCCAGAACCTTTCAATTCCCCCCTACCTCCCCACCCCAATCCCCCCTCCCTCTCCCCCCAGTAGTACTCTCCACCCCGCCCCACCAGAACTCACCAATGCTCTCCCAGCCCTACAAACTGAGCGCCCAGACTAGGACACCCATCTTAAAACCGCACTGCGGCCCTTGGGATGCAAGGATTGCAGATATGGCTCCCAGATATTCAAGAACATCATCTTTCGTCTCCTAGCCCCTACGGCATCTCGTGCCTCCCAGATGGCCAACTGATGCAACTGGTTCCACCAATGCCAAAACGCCGGAGGGTTCGTTTAGCTTAAATATAGTGGAAATCTTATTTCCATAATCATTTTTTCCATCTGTGGTCACTGTTCTAGAGGAGTTCAGTGCAGTCTTATAATCCTTTATACCATCTGTATCCTTTTTCCTTTGCCTTTCAAGCTTCCTGGTCACTTTTGCTCCATTAAGGGGCCATATTATGGTTTTTTTTAGGCTCAGAAGCAGCCACTGGCACAATCTTATCCTCTACTGCAAGTTGTTTCGTAGCTCTGAAGAATGTGGTCAAGGCATATATCAAAAGGTTTGGAAAAGTTTCCAGAGAACAGGGCCATTAACAGCTGTTAACCAAATAGGCTTTGGAAATATAATTGCTTATTTCTTGGAACAAGAAGTGCCTAACACAGAATTGATGTCCCCATTAGAAGCTGTTGTGTACCACTTCCAAGTGACTCAGATTAGTGACTGTCAGACAAAGTGCTGGGCTTGATGGACACCTGGAATGCGCTCCCAGAAGAGGTGATAGGACAGGGTACAATTTTGGGTTTCAAAAAGGGATTGGATGACTTCCTGAAGGTGAAGGGGATTGAAGGATACAGATAGATGGTAACTATGCAGGACACTAAATGAATAAGGGAATTCACGATTTAGGTAAAGGATCACTTACAGGTCATGGACCTGGGGGGCCGCCGTGCGAGCGGACTGCTGGGCACGATGGACCCCTGGTCTGACCCGGCGGAGGCAATGCTTCTGTTCTTATCACTGATCTGACCCAATCCGGTATTGCATATAGCTTTTCTTTTGTATCAATCGATGTTTATTGACTATTTTACATAACATGAAAAACCCTAAACACCCTTTGCCAACTTCTTCCTCCCCCGATCCCTTGTATGAAAACAGTCTGCTTATGTTCTTACGGATTAAGGGCTCCTTTTACGAAGGTGCGCTAGCGTTTTTACCACGCGCACTGGATTAGCGCGCGCTAGCCGAAAAACTACCACCTGCTCAAGAGGAGGCGGTAGCGGTTAGCACGTGGGGCATTTTAACGCACGCTCTTCCGCGTGTTAAGGCCCTAACGTGCCTTCGTAAAAGGAGCCCTAAATGTTTTAAATCTTGAAATCTGATTTATCACTTGGTGTATATTTAATTAGAAAATTATAGCTTTTCTAAAATACACCTGTCCTTTTTTTTCTTGTATCGTCAAAAGCTGCTGCCATTCAGATTGATAAAGTTCATATCCTTTTCGTGATGATAGCTTATTCCACGAGACTGATTTCAGGACTCAGCAATTCAACCTCCTGACGTTATTCTTAAGGAATGGTGGGAGGGGTTACAGGCATTATCCCTCACCTACTTTATTAAATGTTTGATTGCATTTTTTTTTTTAAATTTAGGTATACACTGATACAGTATAAGTTATACAGTTCTATTCTTTACATATCAGATAGCAGAGAATCCAAAAACTAAATCTCTGCTGCTTACAGATTTCAAGCCTTTGGTTAAATGTCTCTGGTTATGCTAGTGTTCTTCAGTGCAAGACCTGGGGGCCAGTAGTGGCCCCTGGAGATCTCTAGGGTGACCCCCATCATCATTCTCTTTTTGTTTTCTGCCTCTCTGCCCAAGCTTGTGACAGAAAGGGAAATGTGGATTGGGGAAAGAAGCACATGCTTGGAAAGACGGCATTTTTCAATAGAAGGAAAAAAAAATGCTTGGAAGGATCCAACTCCTTATTGAAAAACTTGGAAGTCAGGCTGGAAGAGATCGTAACATAGTAGATGACGGCAGATAAAGACCATCTAGTCTGCCCAACCTGATTCAATCTAAAAATTTGTTGGGTATTTTTTCTTCTTCTTAGCTATTACTGGGCAAGAATCCAAAGCTCTGCTCGGTTCTGTTCTTAGGTTCCAACTACTGAAGTCTCCGTCAAAGCTCACTCCAGCCCATCTACACCCTCCCCGCCATTGAAGCCCTCCCCAGCCCATCCTCCACCAAACGGCCACATACAGACACAGACCATGCAAGTCTGCCAAGTCCTGGCCTTAGTCCTTCAATATTTACTATTTTTTTTCTGATTCTAGATCCTCTGTGTTCATCCCACACTTTATTGAACTCCGTCACTGTCTTCGTCTCCACCACCTCTCTCAGGAGCGCATTCCAGGCATCCACCACACTCTCCGTAAAGAAGAATTTAATTTACACACACTAGCGAGTAGTATCGTGGCCCTGCATGAGAAGGTATCCGATGGCTCTCTTTCAGTTCATTTGGATCCAAAATGGCCTCAACCAGTGGCGTAGCAAGGGCGAGAGGCGTCTGGGGCAGTGGTACCCCTCCAACACCCTCGTCTCCACCCTTCCCACTCCTGCCTGCTGCGTGCCCCCCTTCCCCATCCCTTGTACTTCTAGTTTAAGTTGCTCAAGGCAGTCAACAACATGCTCCTTGCGACCCTGTCGGCTCTCCCTCTGATGTCACTTCCTATTCGTGGCACTCAGAAGTGACGGCAGCAAGAGAGCCAGTGGAGTTGCAAAGAGCATGTTGTTGACCACTTTGAACTTCAATTAGAGGTATGGGGGAGGGGAGTGCACGTGTAGGGGGGAGGAATGGGAAGAGGCGGAAGGGGGGCAGAGAAGAGGAGGGGTTCTGGCGCTCCCACCAACATGATGCACGGGGTGGACCACCCCCTTTCCCTCCCCTACGCCACTGCCTCAACTTATGAAGCACTGAAGACCACAGGGTTACATCTGCACAAATGCTGAGCCCTGTTTCCCCCCCCCCATCCCATCAGCCAGTAATCTGAGCTAGTTATTGTTCCTGCCTGTGCAGTGGACTCAGGATCTGAATGTCTGTGTGTTTTTATGAGCAAGGTTGAAAAGGAGGCAGCAGGAGCCTCGCAGGCGTTGACCTCGAGTGACCTTTTTCACAAGGGCAAATGCCAGTTTGTCAAATGTTAAATGCTTGGTGTGAGATTCTTCAGTCTGACCGCAGCGTGTGGGCCTTCATATCTGCTGAATGCTGGTGCAAAAGAAGAGTCCTGTCTAAAGCAATTATAAGCAGAATCGTTCTGCCATGCTCATTATTTTACAAACTTTGTCAGATCTCCTTTCACGTTTTTCAGGCTAAAGAGCCTTAACCTGATTATCTCATTCTTTCATTGCCATTTTATTCCCTGCTCTGAACCTTGTCTAGTTTCTCTGGGAACCAGAATCCATTGAGCCTAGCAATTTCGGGTCACAAGTACCTGGCAGATCCCAAAAGGTAGATCATAGCTCATCTCAAGTCATACACAATAGCTTTCCCTGAGTCTACCTGCTTCATACATTCTTGTGAACTTTTTCTCAAGGAACTTGTGCAAATATCACTTGAACCTTGATGCATTAGTCATCTTGATCGTGTCCTCTGGCAGCAGGTTTGATAGAAGAACCAAAGAGAAGAACCAATAACGGCACAGAAAAGAGCAAAGTCAAGATGGGTAACAGGATTTCAGGAGTGATACTGAGGACTTACACTTTCTTTGTAGTCTCCTGCAATCCTGTTACTAGGGTTACCCTGTGGCTCCAGAAAAAAGAGGACGGACTGAGACATCTGGGTTTTACTTCCACTGAAAGCAATGTTAAGTAAAACCCGGATATCTCAATCTGTCCCCTTTTTTTTCTGGAGCCATATGGTAACCCTACCTGTTACCCTTTTTCTCTCTGGCTGTCTCCACTCTTCTCTACACAGCAGATCCAGAAGGTCATGGATTCTTAACCTTTATGTGCCATGGACACCTCTGAGAGACTGGTGAAACCTATAGACTTTTTCTCAGAAAAAAAATGTTTTTAAATTAAGAACATAAGAATAGCTTTACTGGGTCAGACCAATGGTCCATCACACCCAGTGTGTGTGGCCTGTTCTCACGGTGGCCAATCCAGGTCACTAGTACCTGGCCAAAATCCAAGGAGTAGCAACATTCCATGCTACCGATCCAGGGCAAGCAGTGGCTTCCCCAATGTTTTTCTCAATAACAGACTATGGACTTTTCCTCCAGGAACTTGTCCAAAACTTTCTTAAAATCAGCTGTGCCTCAAGCAATCTGGAGGAGCGCTACCAAGATGATGCAGGGTTTAGGTCTGTCTTACAGACTTAAAGATATATGTCCTTAAATAGAAGGTGGAGTATGTGAGAGAGAGACCTCAAATGGGTCAGTTAAATCATGAAAGGGCAAACATTTTTTTTTTCTCTGATAAGAAAGCAACTGCAGAACCAGAGATCAAGAAGTGTCTGTGGTATTAATAGTAAGACCATAAGCATAGCCTTACTAGGTCAGACCAATGGTTCATCAAGCCCCATAGCCCATTCTCACGGTGGCCAATCCAGGTCACTAATACCTGGCCAAAACCCAAGGAGTAGCAACATTCCATGCTACCAATACAGGGCCTCCTCCATGTCTTTCTCAATAACAGACTATGGATTTTTCCTCCAGGAATTTGTCCAAACCTTTCTTAAAACCAGCTAAGCTATCCGCTTTTACCACAACCTCTGGCAACGCATTCCAGAGCTTTAACTATTCTCTGAGTGAAAAAATATTTCTTTCCTATTGGTTTTAAAAGTATTTCCCTGTAACTTCATCGAGTGTCCCCTAGTCTTTGTCATTTTTGATAGAGCGAAAAATCAATCCACTTGTACCCGTTCTACTCCACTCAGGATTTTGTAGACTTCAGTCATATCTCCCCTCAGCTGTTTCTTTTCCAAGCTGAAGAGCCCTAACCTTTTTAGTCTTTCCTCATACGAGAGGCATTCCATCCCCTTTATCATCTTAGTCACTCTTCTTTGAACCTTTTCTAGCACCACTGTATCTATTTAATCCTTTGAAAAGACCTACCGGGATCCCTGAGGAAAACACTTGGTCGAAACACGGACCATGTTGGGTCCTTTCCATGGTACAAAGGTGTGGATCATCCTCATTGTTCACAGTTGTGGATTATCTTGATGGAATAATAAAGTCAACCTCAGGAACATCTGCTTCCACAGCATTTGGACTATCGTCTTTCTGTGGATTCAACGAGCCAATTTTTTGGGGGTTGACAAGGTTCTGGAGGGAGTCAAAATGTGCGATTTCCGGCTGAGAACTGTTTCTGCAATGACTAGTCGAAGTTTGTAGAGGTATCAAATAGAGGGAAAAAAATCCTTGGTTGTTTCAGATGAAGGTTGGTGGTGCTGTCGCACAACAGAGGCTGATTCTGATTTGCATTGGAAGCCAAAAGCAGCAGTAGGAAACAATTGGGCCTAATGAGGAGGGGGAGGGACAGATGGCAACTGGAGTAAATCTCTTTGGAAGAGAAAGGCCAGTATATTAAAGCCTGCATGGCTGTACTAAATTACTAGTGTGTTAACTGAGGAATAGAAACACCCTAGTCAAATAAAGATATTCTCTGAAGAAACATTGGTCCTTCTGTGCTGTTCTTGCACATAATCTTTACTTCTTGTAGGAAGGCAGATGGACAAAGCAATTAGGTCAATGAATTGCCTAGAGAGAGAACTGCTGACCCTGAAGTCACATAAGCTTCTTTTAATTTTTGATGGTGAAACTAATATTTGCATCTCCTCATTAAAGGTGCCTTTCTAGCTCGTGCAATTTTGTGATGCATGAATTAAGAACATAAGAAGTTGCCTCCGCTGAGGCAGACCATAGGTCCATCCTGCTCAGCGGTCCGCTCCCGCGGCGGCCCATCAGGCCCATTGCCTGAGCAATGGTCTATACCTATCTATACCCCCCAATCCCTTTTTCTTCTAGGAATCTATCCAAACCTTCTTTGAAACCATTTAGTGTTTTCTTGTCTACAACATCCTCTGGAAGCGCGTTCCATGTATCTACCACCCTCTGAGTGAAAAAGTACTTCCTAGCGTTTGTTCTAAACCTGTCCCCTTTCAATTTCCCCCAATGCCCCCTTGTGCTTGTGGTGCCCCTTAATTGTAACTGTTAACGTTGCATTCAGAACAAAATGTCTGATTTTTGTTACCCGTTTTGTACGATATCATCTACACTGTAATTAGTTGTTGAGGGCATTTATATCCACCTCCTCTGTTGCTGGCCTCATAGATGGCTGGTCTTCATAAAGGGCCCCTTGCTACTCTTTGGGGATTTTTAAACGGTGGGTCATCCTGATCTTTGCTTTCTGACTTGTACTTTGGGTTGCTGTGGGACGCTTTGGTTGTCCCTCCTTGCCTTCATAAAATATAGCATCACTCAGATAATATCCATCCTGTATAACAATATCTGTGACCTGAGCTAGAATTTGAGAAGAAGAGGGAGAGCCATTTATTGGAGCTTATCGAAAGGCAACTTTAACCCAGGGCTGTCTTGCAAATGATTAAAATGCAGAGTCCACATTGCCACATTTGGTAATACTATCTGCATTAGTGGCTTATCTAACCTGTAGCTATGAGCTCACCTCTGAACTGGGGGTGGAAAGGAGATATAGGTACACGATTACATAGAAACATGATGATGGCAGATAAAGGCCAGTTGGCCCATCCATTCTGCCCATCTGCAGCATCCACTATCTCCTCCTCTCCCTATTGGCTAATGCTCTTAACATTTGCATCTCCTCTTCCTATAGGCTAAGGCTCTTTACACCTGCATTGTGATGTCATAGAACTTTATGGTTATAGAAACATAGATAAAGGCCAAATGGCCCATCCAGTCTGCCCATCTGCAGTAAACATTATCTCTTCCTCTCTCTTAAGAGATCCCACGTGCCTATCCCAAGCTTTCTTGAATTCAAACACAGTCTCTGTCTCCATTACCTCTTCCAGGAGACTGTTCCATGCATCCATCACCTTTTCTGTAGATTACTCCTGAGCCTATCACTGAGGAATGTTGTCTTGGGTGGAGAGGTAACCCCCCCCCCCACCTCTAGTGCATTTACACACTAACAACTCGCTCTCCTATGTGCCATATGTGCCCTAAAGAAAACTGGGTTCTTCAAACACTACGATACCTTTTACAAAGAACTAATTCCAGTCAAGAAATACTTCTATCTAGAAATGTATCAGACCTGGCTATTTCCATTCTTAACGAAAGCTGACCCTCCATTCAAAAAGGATAAATTGTGTCACCCTTAATGTCTCAGGGGCTTCACTACCCACATTTTTCTCAGTTGAGGCTTTGTTACCTGTTAAGGGCTTTCTGGTATTTGTTTCTGCTTAGAAGAGGGTCACAGCACATGCTGTGCTGTTGCCAGACTTATTTATTTTAAAAACGTGTATTCCACTTAAAACCTGTGATAGAGATTCTTTAAGCAGTTGGAGCACAGCCGTGCATTGAAGATGTCCCTTGTGGCAGGCTGGGTTAATAAGAGGTGGGGGAAGCAATTTAAAGCGTTGAAATAGGGGCATCAAGAGTTGAAAAGGAGAATAAAACCGCTGTCTTTTTAAACAATTTTTCTTATCTATTGTAGCTCACCCTTCAGAGCACCAAATCCCGAGTGGCCTTCTTTGAAGAGTTGTAGGCTGGAGTCCTCTGACCTGAGCACGACTACTCCCATTCAGCCTCTTTGAACAGACACACCCCTTGCCAGGATCAGAGACATCTCCATCTGATCGAGATTGCTTCCACTCAGAAACACTCTCCACACGGGGAAGACAGCTCCTCCTGCATTACCAAGCTCAGGACTCTTAAGGTGCCGTCAAGTGAAAATCTCCTGTTTATCTCCCTGAATCTATATTTGTTATCTTGTTAATTCACTCTCCCTGTACGGTGCACAGCTGCATCTGTGTGATGACACCTGGCTGCTGCTTAAGCCACGGTCCCATTATCGTATTGTTTCTTCTCCTGCGTGGTTTAGTTCTGTGTGTTCCGGTTGCATGCCTGCAGGAGCACATGGACTTCCATGCAGTTGTGGCAACACCTGTACTTTGTTCTCTGAAAAAGAGAGGGGGGGAAGCGGGGCAGTACTTGGAGTACAGCTATGAGGCTGTTTTGGAATCGACATCCTCAAACTGCTCCTGAGCATTTGCAGTTCTGAGCGAACAGGAGGCTGCCTATGGTGCACAGACGGTGTCGTTGAATGCCAGAAGGGCCGGCTGCGCTGTTTTGGCAGATCTCATAGGCAAAGCTCGAACCTCTCGCCGCACAGGGTGACATGCAGACTGCAAGCACTATAAGAAATAAGAGATTGCACAGGAAACAAGCAAGTTCCCCCCCTCAATCTCTGAGACAGGAGAGGACTGTTGATCGGGCCTTGGACTGCTAGGTGCCAAGTAGAACTTGGCAGAAGCAAACGAGTGTATCCCCCTAAAAACTATTGCAAATAAATTTCTGTTAACTGTTGACGTGCTAAATGCTTGGAAGCCAGAATGATGGAGTGACATTTAAACACTAATGATCCTGGAACTGTCTCACCAGCGATTGACGTACACTGTTTGAAAGCTCTAGCATTTGGGAACAGATTTTTCAGATAAATGGCTCCAGAGCCATACTTGGTTTTAAAATGTATTTAAAAACCCTGCCTTGGACTGTACTGAATCTGTAGTTAAGGACTGGGTTTGTAGCAGTAGCAGTAGCAGGGAGAAGGACCTTTCAACTTATGGCCATAAGCTGAAAGGTGGACTGCTGGGCTCACAGAAATACAACTTTTAATACTGTGGGGTTTATACCTTGAACAGCAGAGGTTAGTTTGAAGTCCTTCACCTCAAGGAATTTACCATATGAAAAGCATCTGCTTTATCATTTTGTACCTCTTGTAATCTTTTGTAAACCGCATAGAACGTCACGGTATTTCGGTATATAAACTGTTATTATTATTATTTTTCCCTCCCTATTTAAAACACTCCACAGCCTCCAGGCAAACTGGAAGATGCATATAAAAATGTCTGGTTCCCCCCACCCCCTCATGCTGTACCACGGTGTGCTCTGTCAGTGCTGGTGCACCTCGCCAATCAGATTTGCAAGATTACTGCAATGAAGCATGCATATCAGATACATTGGCATATATTGGCCACATTAGTTGTGTGTGGTATGGCTTGGCGTGCCTCCAGGAGAGGGTTAAGAAGCACTGAGCTCTTCTTCAGCCGCCGGTAGCCATCGGCTTTTCTCCCGGCATGTGTCCTAAGTCTGCTGCTGCCCACTGTGCCATTCGCAGTAGCATTTAACAAACCCTCGTGTTTAAGGGGAGCACCCTCCGCTCTCAAGCGAGCTTGCCTTTTTCTTACAAACTGTTGAAATTTTGCCACATGCCTCTGCTTAATCGTTATTTATTTGTTTGTGAACATTTTAAGTCAAAGTGCTGTACATTGTTATTTATCTTAACTGCAGAACAAAATCCATTTAAATAAGCAGTAAAAGCAGTGGCTGTGGGCTAAAGCAAGAGCTCGCGCAAGGTCGTACATCTTTGGGACGAGCGTCCAGGTCTCGGACTTGACAGGGTTTGCTGTTAAGAGGTGAGGCAGCTCTGTGCTAGGTCATGTATCTCCATTTCCCTCTGTGCCTGGGAATAGAGATTAATTATATAACACCAACAATGTAAGCAGGATAAGTCACATTAAATGGTTTGTTTTCCCAAGGTGCCTCCACGTTGCATATGAATGTACAGGTGCGAAGCCGGTTGCTGAGTTATCTTGCATTAATCCACTGCCGTGGGCAATACAGAAGCAAAAGCCACAGACTGCCCTATAAGCCCCTCCCCCTTTTTTATTCTTATAGCCTCACTAATGTCATCAAGCATAGACTGTGAAACTAGAAAACTCAAAAAAAACCCACGCCCTCATCAAGCACAAAGCATTTGCATTTCTACACAAGCAGATAAGGCAGAAGCAGTCTTCTGTTTATATTATAGCGGGAGTTGTTTTTATAAGAACATTTTGTAAAATATTAGTCTGGGCTGTAGTGATGTCTCTGCTGCTTAATGAGAATTCTGCATTTTTATAGCTCCTTTTTGTTCTTTCATTTGATGCTGGGTGTGGCAGAGGGGTTGGGTGGCCACTGCCCTTCATGAAAGTATTTGCTCAGTGCGAGACAGAGAAACATTAATATGAAGACGCTGAGCCAGTGGCACTTCATGTTTGCGCAACTGGCGTTGAAGACAAGGTTTGTGATTGCAATGAAGGAAAATACAGGCAATTTGAAGGGCTAGATTGACTTCTAGGAGATGTTATTATATTAATCTAATCTTGGAGTGGTCATTTTCATGTTTGTTGGCTGTCTGAAAATTGCTCTTAGGGATACATGTAGCTTGTAAAGAAAACGCATTATGTTTTCAGATCCCTATGTGGCCCTTTTACAGCAAAAATCTACCTGTAGGAAAAGGAGGTGCAAGCAACTGCATATCTTGTGTACCCAAAACAGTTTTTAAAGCAGGAAGTAGGCATCTGTGGGTTAAAAGGTACCCGTAGGCAGGATTCATTTTTCACTTCATCAAAAATGATAAAGGCTAGGGGACACTTGATAAAGTTACAGGGAAATACTTTTAAAACCAATAGGAGGAAATTTTTTTTCACTTGAATAGTTAAGCTCTGGAACGCGTTTCCAGAGGATGTGGTAAGAGCGGGTAGCGTAGCTGGTTTTAAGAAAGGTTTGGACAAGTTCCTGGAGGAAAGGTCCATAGTCTGTTATTGAAAAAGACAAGGGAGAAGCCACTGCTTGGCCTGAATCGGTAGCATGGAATGTTGCTACTCTTTGGGGTTCTGGAATCTTGCTATTCTTTGAGATTCTGCCTGGAATCTTGATACCCTTTGGGGTTCTAGAATCTTTTGTTACTCTTTGGGATTCTGGAACGTTGCTACTCTTTGGGGTTCCGGAATTTTGCTATTCTTTGAGATTCTGCCTGAAATCTTGATACTCTTTGGGGTTCTACAATCTTTCTTACTCTTTGGGATTCTGGAACGTTGCTACTCTTTGGGGTTCCGGAATCTTGCTATTCTTTGAGATTCTGCCTGGAATCTTGATACTCTTTGGGGTTCTAGAATCTTTTGTTACTCTTTGGGATTCTGGAACGTTGCTACTCTTTGGGGTTCCGGAATCTTGCTATTCTTTGAGATTCTGCCTGGAATCTTGATACTCTTTGGGGTTCTAGAATCTTTTGTTACTCTATGGGATTCTGGAACGTTGCTACTCTTTGGGGTTCTGGAATCTTGCAATTCTTTGAGATTCTGCATGGAATCTTGAAACTCTTTGGGGTTTTAGAATCTTTTGTTACTTTTTGGGATTCTGGAATGTTGCTACTCTTTGGGGTTCCGGAATCTTGCTATTCTTTGGAGTTCTGTATGGAATGTTTCTACTCCTTGGGTTTTAGCCAGGTACTAGTGACCTGGATTGGCCACCGTGAGAATGGGCTTCTGGGCTTGATGAACCATTGGTCTGACTCTGTAAGGCTATTCTTATGACCTAATGGGTGCTCTTTGAAAATTGTCCACCCTCTCTTTCTGATTAGGTGCACTTTGTCCTATTTTGAATTACCTTCTTAGATGTTATGTCAAATAACATACAATATAAGCTTCCCCACCAATGTGATGCGTCGCTCATACTCACATCTAAGATGTGGATATCACACCCATACCCATCCCTCATGCAGTGTTGCAGCCTTGTAGCACAGGAACCTGCCAGTCAGTTGCAAAAGAGAAACTGCATATTATTTCAGTTTCTGATCCATTTATTCCAGAAAGGAGAGGCTGCCCAGCTGCAAGCGCCAATGTGGTATTCTTAAAAGCAGCAAAGAAACCACAGTGCTGGCTGAGAGTGACAAAATCTTTGTTCTGAAAACAGTGTGATGCTGAGGCTTCAGGAGCCTCGATATTCAGTATCTGTGTCAAGGCGATTATTCGCTATTTACATATTCTGGACAACACGATAAAATCAAGGGAGATCTAAAAAACATCTCTAAGATCAAAAACAAAACCAGTGATTCCCAAACTTATCCTGGGGGAACCCCAGCCAGTCAAATTTCAGAATAGAGAATGACACAGAGAAAAAAATCTGTCCCCGTCACCGGACCACCGTCTCCTTCACCGCCCCGTCCCCGCAGTCCCCTTCATCGCCCCGTCCCCGCCATCCCCTTCAGCACCCCAAGCCCGCAGCATCCACCCTTCCCTCTCGGCACCTCACTGCCCTTCGGCACCCCTTGCACGGTCCGTGAATCTTCCTCCCTCCCCCCTTACCTTCACGGCGCGTTTTAAGGTTTCAGACTTGTTAAAAGCCGCCGGAATGTTCGTGCAGTCGCGTGCATGTGTGGGTGGAAGCACGTACGCTCCAGCGGCTTTCAACAAAACTGAAACCTTAAAACGTGCCGTGAAGGTAAGGGGGGAGGGAGGGAGATAGATAGATTTGGGTGGGTAGGTAGGAAAGAGGGAAGGGGCTGCGCACGTTCGGTGACCGCGTGCGTTCCCTCCCTTAACTGTAGGGACAAGGCCATTCACCACTCCACTGGGCGGTGGATGGCCTTGTCCCCGTACCTGCGGTGACAACCTTTCCCCCCTCCATTGTTTTGGCGGGTTACTCGCGACTAGCCGCGGGTAACATCCACCGTGTTATTCTCTATCTCAGAATATCCACGAGATTGATTTTTCGCACACTACCTTCTTGCATGCAAATTTGTCTCAAGCGTATCCATTGTGGATAGCCTGAAAATCTCCCTGGCTGGGGAACTCCTGCTATAATCGGATCTTTATCAAATTAAAAAAGGAGGAAACATATCAAAACCAAGGAAAGCCAGCAAAATGGAAGGGGAAAAACAAGGCAGATGAAGAAAACGGTGTTACGGAAATATGTCTAAAAAATAGGAACAGTGTCCAATTGTTTTATTTTTATCTTAAAGGAGTCCCAATGCCACGTAAATCAAGAAAAGTAAGTTGCAGAGACTAAGGCCCTCTTTTACTAAGGTGCGCTAATCGAATTAGTGCGCGCTAAACGCTAACGCGTGCATGTTAGTGCTTTATCGTTTAGCGCATGCTAATTCAATTAGTGCGCCTTAGTAAAAGAGGGGGTAAAGAGATATTAGAATGGATTAAATACTGTAAAATTAAAAAGGCTAAACAGTATTAGGGCTCATAAAAAACAGCCTTAAAAGGGCCAAAACTTAATGGGACCAACTAGAACCAGAAGCTAAGCAGTAAGAGAAACATAAAGGAAACAGGCCACACTGGCACAGCACAGCTCCGTTCGAATCCAGCTGTAGAAAAATAGCCGCCGTCTGGAGACATTCATTTTAAAGTTTTTCCTGCATGTCTAAAATTGGGGACAATGATTAAAAAAAACAAAACCCTTTATTATTTATCTTTGTGAATTTTTCAGGCACAAGGAAAAGCTCATTATAGAAAGTGAAAGTGAAAGTGCAACAACGGGTAGAGCTTTGGATTCTTGCCCAGAAATAGCTAAGAAAAAAAAAAAAATATATATATATATTTTTTTTTTAAATTAGAATTGAATCGGGTTGGGCAGACTGGATGGACCATTTGGGTCTTTATCTGCCGTCATCTACTATTTTACAGTGATGATTGACAGGTGCCTTTGGTTTGGTCACGCTGAAAATATCTTTCAAAACCAAATCGTTTTATCCTTAAAAGTGGTTCTGTTCTGATCTTATCTTTTACTACGTCCCCCATGTGCAGATGCTCTTCTGCTGTCTAAATTATGTACAGTTCCCCTGACACTGTGAGGAACCTCTCTACCACTTTGTGGTGGTTTTATAGAATAACATTTTTTTCACTCTTGGCTAGCACTGTGGCTTCTTTGCTGCTCTTGGGAACATCTAATCTATTATACCACCAGTATAAATCCAGTAGCTTGGAAAACTTGCAGACTAGGGCTAGTGGCGTAGCGATAGTGAGAGGCGCCCCCACCCTTTTCTCCACTTCCCTTCCCTCCCCTCATACCTCTGTAACGTTCCTGGTGCAAACAGCAACCCCCAAGCTGCTGTGCTCACGTTAACTCTTCCTCTGGCGTCACATCCTAGGCGCGGTCCCAGAAAGTGACCTCGGAGGAAGTGCCAGTGCTGGCGCGATAGCAGGTTGGGGGTTGCTGCTTGTGCCAGGAATGTTACAGGGGAAGGGAAGCGGCGCACGCAAGGCAGTGGCAGGGCGGATAGGAAGACGGGTGCCTGCACCCTCACTGAGACGATGCCCGGAGTGGACTGTCCCCCCCCTTACTATGCCACTGAGTAGGGCTGGGTGTAGCTCAAGCCATTCTGATGTTATTCATTGCTTACCTAAGCCTCAGATGATAGCATGAACACTTTTTGCCATCTTATCCCTTCCTCTCTCATCTTGGAAGTACCCTGATCCAACAAAGACGTGCCCCACTGTGGAAGTGAGCTGATTTACAGCTTCTGTTGATCAAAATTAGCTCCCTCTGATTCTGCCTCATTCTAGAGCTAATGAAAAGCTCGAGAAACATAAGAATTGCCACTGCTGGGTCAAACCAGTGGTCCATCCTGCTCAGCAATCCGCTCACACGGCCACCCTTAGGTCAAAGACCAGTGCCCAAACTGAGACTAGCCCTACCTGCGTACGTTCTGGTTCAGCAGGAACTTGTCTAACTTTGTCTTGAATCCTTGGAGGGTGTTTTCCCCTATAACAGCTTCCGGAAGAGCGTTCCAGATTTCTACCACTCTTAAGGCCGAGATTCTCAAATAGCCACCGAAGGTTACCTGCCGCTAGGCTCCTAGATCACGCCTATCGGTGACTAACATATGGGTTTTAATTTGGTTCTAAATGGCACGATAATTGGTCACGCCATTAAAAACCAAGTAAAACCTAATCAAAACAAAGTGTTAGGTGACACTAGGTGGCCTCCCGGACTGGCGCCTAGTTCCATAGTGCCTGGCGCCGCCTCATGACGTCGAAACCTGAAAATAAGCATGTTTAGGGGCGGTGTCAGGCTTCGGCATCACCAGGCAACTCTAGTCGCGATTCAGGAAAGATCCTAGGTGCCAGAAATGTAGGCCTGTAAAAAAGCCTGGCCTATATTTCTGCTCCTTAGGAGCCGCAGTTCTGGAAGCGGTGCCCGTCGGTGATTGCCGCGCAGCAGACGCTGCTTACAGAATCCAGGCCTAAGGGCCTCGTGCATCACAGGCTTCTCCCCATTCTGTACTGGTGGGAAAAACATTTAAGAGTCAAGCTGTGCTATAGTTTTCCGTAGCATTGTAAATGGTTATTTTCAGCTCGCAGCAGTGTATGAAAACTCAGGCAATGCCATTTTAGTGCCAAGGGTGGTGTGAGTAGCCTTTTGTAGGAATATTATCTCTGTCCATGTGTTTTACAGTCTGCAAAAGTATGTCTGACATTCAGATGTGGGACAGAGACTGAGGATGGTCAAAGACTATAAGATACCAAGAACTGAAAATGGCTATTTTTCTAGTAGTAGGAATTGTTACTCTTTACGTAATGTTTAATTTTGCATATTTTTAAAAAATTAAAACCTACTTTGAAGTAGCCTGCCTATTTCTAAAAAGGAAATCCACACTGGAATCGCATAACAATGTATCCTGTACTTTCAGCTTGGACTCGACTAAATCCTCTGCAGGCTGGGATTTTGTTAATTGGACCAGAGTTCAAATTACCCAGCCCTGTAGCACCCGAGTCACTTTCTTTCATGTGTCGCCTATGGCAAAAGAGCCTTCATGAACCACATGGCAACAGACGACAAATCCTTTTCCTCTAAAGGTCGAAAAGATGGTTAGTATATGTGCGCTCCATTCCCGGTTCACACCTAGCTCCCAGGAATCTCCAGCGCTGAGAACAGACTTTGGATACCGTTATATGACAACACAACTCTGTAACTGTTGTAGCACAATACAAATGATGATGATAAAAAACTGTAAATGTTTTCTATGGAAGCAAAAGTTTTTAATAAAAAAAATTTACAAATTAAAAAAAAGAAAGCTGTCTTAGAGACATTTGGAGCATTGAGATTAAGCATCAAATTAATGCATCTCAATGTCCACGACTTTGGTCTTGGAGGATAAGATGTACAGTATCAGCATCTATGAGACAAACATGTTTTTTTCTTTTGCATAGAGCTTTTTGGACCCCTGTTTGTTTACAAAAATTAGATAGCTCTAAGTCTAATAAATGTTGGCACTGTCATCTTGAGGCTGGGACATTAGATCATCTTTTATTCTATTGTCCATATATATTATTATTTTGGAAATCAATTTGGCCTCAAATAAATAGGATGATGGACAATCCAGTAGCCTTGACTTACGATACTATTTTATTTGGTACAACAATGAGAGCAAAAAGTCAAATTTCGTCACATAATAATAAACTTTTATTCATATTAACTGGAGTAGCAATTCAACAAATAACATGTAACTGGAAAAATTATGACAGACTAAGTTATAACTTTTGGTGGAATTCGGTATGCCATATATATAAAATGGAGCGCACAATAGCAACACAGAAAGGTTATTTTGGTAAATTTCTGAAGATTTGGAGACCATTAGCAGATTTTTGTAATGATTAATAACATTTTCCCATAAGAGATTTGGTAAGTGGGGATGTGGGTGGGTATTATTTCATTTACCTTACAATATGTATAAATTAATTAATGTATTTTTAAGTATTAGGTTAGAGTTTCTGAAATACGAAGGGAGGGCTTGGGGGGGGGTTATTTTATATATATTTGTCATACATATTAAATGATTTATATATTATCTAAAACATTATAAAAATATGAATATGAATATAAATATGATATATTGTACTTAAAGTATTCATGAAGGAAAATCAAGTGTGTGTTTATAAGATTATATGTATTTTTCTGATACACTTGTTGTAATATGAAAAAATGAATGAAATTTAAATGAAAATGAGAAAGCTGTCAAATCAGATTTTCAGAAAATAGCAACAGGTGCTTTTTGTCTTTTTTTGTTTGTTTTATTCATAATATTTTATGTTCTAATGATTTTTTATTATTTTATTGTATTTTATTTTATTGTACAAAGTGAAAACAATCTTTTTTTGCCCAAATTGTAGCCATACTCTTGAAAACAGAGCAAGTTCCTTGCATGCTGTATTTGTGCTTTTTTCTAATATGTATTTTGTCTATAAACTACAGTACCAATAAAATATTTTATGCATGTGATACCTGAATGAGCGTCTACTAAAGTCACCACTGTGGTGTCCTGATGTTTTAACCTATTCTTACCAGTAGGAATCAACATTTAGCTAATAATGCCTTAGGAATGATGCTATCATAGGACTTGGAAAAACCTGACTATATAATGGTAGTGTCTTTCAGATTTTTCCCTGACAGGAGGCAGAAGCTGGGAACTAATGTTGCATCTGTGCATATCGCATCCTCAGCTTCCCCTGAGCTTTTCTATGCATAAAAGAAAACCTCCCAACCTATCTCAGCCAGCCAGTAAAAAGTACTATGGAAATTATTTTGATATCATCATTCAACCAGCTCTTAAGGTTGTAAAATCTGTAGTCTAGATAGGATACGAAGGCCATTTCATAAATAAAGCACACAATTTTTTTTTTTTTTTTAAGTTTACATGTTTTATTTTTTTTTTCCAAGCAGTGGCGTACCGAGGGGGGCGGTCCGCCCAGGGTGCACGGCCCAAGGGAGTGCACAGCTGGCCACTCACCGGGGAATAGGCTGCCACCGGGGAAAGGCTGCCATTGCCGTCATCAGATAGAAGCCGGCGCCAAGTTCTCCCTCCCTGTTTTTCTTCCCCGCGAGCCGACCAACTCTAGCCGTCCGATATCTTTCAAAGATTTGTTATGTTTTTTTTATTTTTTATTTGTAATTTTTATTTTTTATTTTTTTTTTTTTATTTCTTCCCCTCCTTCCCCTTTTTTTTTTTTTTTTTCCCCCCCTTATTCCACCCTTTTTCCTCCATTCCCTTTTCTTCTTCCACCCTCACTCCCCTCCCCACTTATCCTTAAATTATAAAACATCTATAGATTCAGAATCTTTCCCTCACATGCCCAAGAAACTCATTTTCTTATACCAATATCTTTTAATATTAAATTGAATTTACTATAAATAAATAAATCAATATTATTGTATTCCTGTGAAAAGAAATTACATGTTAATAAATTATTCAATTTTCTAATTGCATACCCCCTTTAATTAATCTAAAATCACCTTCTTAACCTTAAACATTAAAGTGATATTAAAATATATCATTATATATCATATATCATAAATAAACAATTTCATCAATCTTCCGTTTTGTGTAGAAAAACTCTCCAAGCATATTCAGCTTCTCCCCATCTCTTCAATTCTTCATGTCTTTATATCAGCTGCTTGTTTTAACTAATTCATCACTATTATGCATCTATTTTTATCGTTCATTCCCTTTTTTTTTCATAAAATCCCTAAACAGTTTCAGTTCCTTTAATATATTATAGTCATATTAAAAGTCTGAATAAATCCAACCACACTTTCCAGTTTCATTATATTTAAATTGTCATCTATGTTTCTACAGAGTCATTCATACACTGAAGAGTCAATCCAAAAGAAATCTGATGTTCTTTGCTTTACAGTCAATTCATAGTGAAATTATTCTTAAATCCTGTTTAGATACTGCTTTATCCTTTACATCTCATACTTTCCTTGATCTTTCTTTCACTTCTTTCAAGTCACTTCTTCTTCCAAACAACTTGCATTTTTTTAATAATAAGTTTATATTCTCTTTAAAATTTAGGATTTATCTGCAATCAGGCTTTTGTCTCCTTCATATTTCCAAATTCTTTTCCTTTTTTAGCGCAGTTTAAGTAATCATCCAATACAATTCTTTTTCTGTTTAAACCACCTCTTTTCCTGTAAAGTGTCCTATGCACTTAAGGAAATCTCCATCATCTACCGCCCTTTCCTTAATCTTTGAAATCATGAGTGTTTCCATTAATATAAAGTGCTCTTTGACCTCAGCTAGACTATATTCAATTCTAAAGTGTCAAGAATGTTATAAAGCTGACATCAATATATTCCAGCACTTCAAAAAGAGTCTATAGCAGGATCCTATAAATTGCTGTTTATTGCCTGGAACATCAATATCAGATAAAGGGCTGGAAATGTTACTTAAAATTGCCCTAACTTCTGTAGGGAGCCTAATTTCAACAATTAGAGCCAGTCATTCTTAGTTTATATTTAACTTTTAATATCCACCTCAATCAGAGACATCAGAATGTTCATTCACATTAATATCCCTGAGATTCATAGCATGTGGAATGATGTCATCATAGAATCCTTGCATCCACATCCTTCCATTCAGTTCCATCAGTAATTCAAATCTGTTCCATTTTTAACTGTAACTCCCAAAGTCCAATTCTCCATAGAATATTCTATATCAGAAACCAATCAAAACAAATAAAAAATCAAATGAAGAGAGAAAAAAAAAAAAAAAAAAACATCTCAGAATCAAAGTATTTCTTACTCCAATCCTTCTGTTAAATTCTAGTCTCAGTTTATGTATTCATAGGCTGTTCACATTGCTCTAAGAATTCTTTTAATTTCAAAGGATCATCAAAGTTTGAAGTTTTATTTGCAAAAGTGACCCTCATAATAGCTGGGTACATTAAACCGTACCTTGCTCCAATCGCTCTAAGCTGTGGTCTCAATTCAAGCAATTTTTTCCTTTTTTGAGCTGTTGCTTTTGCAAAATCTGGCACTATATATATTTTAGAATCCTGGCACTTCAAGGTCTTATTTTCTTTTGCCAATCTTATAATTTCCTCCACATGTTGATAACGGAGCAGCTTACAAATTAAAGGACGCGGACCCTTTTGATTATCATATCTTTTAGTCGGGACCCTGTGCGCCCTCTCTATTTCCAGAGGAAATTTAACTGTCAGAGGTAGAATTTTTGGTAAAAATTGCTCAAGAAAGGCAATAGGATTATTTTTTTCTACCCCTTCCGGGATCCCAATCAGCCTTAAATTATTTCTTCTTTCGCGATTGGAAACGTCCTCAAGATCCCTCTTTAATATTTCTATTTCTTTACAGTCTCTCTTGCATTGAGCTATTTCTTTTTCTGTTTTTTCCACTCTCTTATCTAATTGCTCCACTTTAACATCCACCATCTTCAAACTTAATTTAAGCCCTGCCAGCTCTTCTTTAACTTCCTGTATATTCTTTGCATTTTGTAAAACTATTTCCTTTATCTGCCGCAGTTCCTTAACAATGTCAATATCTTCTGTCTCATCCGTTGGCAATGGAACTTTAGAGGGGGCTATCGGCTCTATTTTTGATCTTTTATTACTTCCTCCTACTGAGTTAGCTTTTGTCAGCTTACCCGATGCCATTATGCTGTTGATCCTCGTCTTTTTAATGAATTTCAAATGTTTTTCTGTAGCTATATTTTATTTATTTGAGCCTTTTTTACAGAGCAGTTCAGTCACCCGACCATTCTCCTTCGTCTCCAAGCCACGCCCCCTACCGCCGGCCTGTTTTCGATGGCCAGTGGCATCCTTTCCCCGGCGGTGGTGGCAGCAGTATGTTTCCCAATGGCGGTGGCATGGGGGAGGGCAGGGAGAAAGAAAGAAAGGGGAGGGAGACAGGGATCCGGAAAGAAAGAAAGGGGGCAGGGTGAAAGAAAGAAAAAAATGGGGCATGGGGAGAAAGACAGACATACAGAAAGAAAGGGGGCATGGAGAGAGAAAGAAGGGGGCAGGGTGAAAGAAAGAAAGAAATGAGGCACGGAGAGTGAGAGAAAGACAGACATACAGAAAGAAAGGGGGCAGGATGAAACAAAGAAAAAGTTGGGGGAGGGAATGAGGTCTGGAGGAGAGGAAGCATACAAGAGGCTGAAAGAAGGGAAAAAATATTGGATGCACAGTCAGAAGAATAAAGTGCAACCAGAGATTGATGAAATTACCAAACAAAGGTAGGAAAATGATTTTATTTTCAATTTAGTGAACAAAATGTGTCCGTTTTGAGAATTTATATATGCTGTCTATATTTTGCACTATGGGCCCTTTTACTAAACTGCAGTAGCAGTTTTTAGCGCAGGGATCCTCTGAGCGTCAAGAGCAGCGTGGGGCATTCAGCGCAGCTCCCTTTGCTAAAGAACACTTGCGGTTTAGTAAAAAGGGAGGGGGTATATTTGTCTATTTTTGTATAGTTGTTACTGAGGTGACATTGCATAAAGTCATCTGCCTTGACTCTTTGAAAACATGAGAAGCTGGAGAAGGAATAATGCAGAAAAGAATGGGAAAAGACTAGGGAGGTATGTTTAGGTTGTGGAAAGCTGGCTAAGTAGACAGAATGGGGAGGAGGAGAAGGGATAAAATGTCACTACAGAGGCTGGATTGAGACATCTGGGTTTTACTTTCATTGAAAGGGAAGTAAAACCCGGATGTCTCAATCCGTCCTCCTTTTTCTGGAGCCATATGGTAACCCTACTACAGATAAAAAAGATGAAGCATAAGATCAAGATCAGACATACAAGGCTAGCTTGAGGGGCTGTGGTACCCTGAGCCAACGTTTGCATTGATGGCCTCCCCCTCCAGAAATTGGTATTTTTCTTTTCCCTTCCAAGATTTTTTTTTTTATCACACCCCCTCTCTCTCAAGTCTCCCTTTTCTGATGGACCAGGTGAGGCACTGGCTCAGGGCACTGATGATGACAAACCGTGCCAAAATCCCAGTTCGGCATTAATCCCTCTAGAACAGGGGTGCCCACACTTTTTGGGCTTGCAAGCTACTTTTAAAATGACTAAGTCAAAATGATCTACCAACAAAATTTTTTAAAAAACTCAAAGCACACTATACACAGAGAAAATGTTAATTATCATTTCTTTAGCACTCTCCAGACCAGTAGAGGTTAATCTTTACGAATGGGTATATATCCAATCATGACCAGCAGGTGGAGACTGAAAACAAAACTGTGGGACAGTATATAATATACTCCCTTCTCTATTTACATCAGTCTTCTTTCAGTCTCCAGCAGGTGTTGAGTGATCTGTACCCATCTCCCTTGGTAGGGCTGTTGGAATTTGTTTAGGGGGTTTCTAGTCCCTGTTTTTGGCCGGACAGAGCTTGGGCGGGCCCTGTTTGGGGGTCTGTCTGACCTCGGGGGTGTCAAACCCGGCGGGTCTCAAGAGGGGTCCCTTCCTCCACCTCCCCACATTTTTTTAGAGGAGCCTCAGCAGTAAGCCTTGCCCCCTAAATCAAGCAAGGCATATTGCTTCGAGAGCCTGTGGAGTCTGTTCTGTAAAAAAAAATCCTGAGGTAGTGCCGGTCTGAAGGGTTGCTTCCCTGTCAGGTTACTGTTTTTTACTGTATTTTTTCTTCTAACCGGCACTTTGTTTCTAGCTAGGTCGCGTATGGAGCAATTGTGCCCTTCTCCGGGGGAGTGGGACACAATTAGGTCCAGCCGCGAGGCACTCGCGGCCGGACTGAAATCGGCAGTTTGGCCCGGTGAGGTGGTGGAGCTCCGTCGGCAGCGGCTGCAGGCGCCCAGAGCTCCCCGCCGATGGTGCCTCGCGAGTCGGCTGGGAGCAGTGGGGAAGCCCGGTCTTCCCCAACCGCCCACGGAGGGATTCCCCGAAGGATTCCCTCTCAGCTGATTTTTTGACAGCTGATGCCGACTTGCCTGTTTTAGCGGCTGGGACTGTTCAGGCTTCTCAGCCGCTACAGGCCATGGAGGGAGCATTTTTGGCGGGAACTTCGCCATTTTCTCTGTCTGGCCCCTCCATTTTGTCTGCAACCTCAGGTGACCTTTCCCCTGTATTGCAAACACAGGGGCAGGTTTCAGCAGGGACTCCTGCTGGGGCAGGGAGTCCCTGGGGACCTCCAGGGGTTTTTTGTCCCCAATTTAATTTCTTTCTTTGTGCAGACAATTGGGGGTCCCACGTGCACATGGGGGGTTTCGGGGGTGGTTTCCCTCCGCGCCCCCTATGGCTTTGCCTCCCTCTTTTCGTTTGGCGTCCCCTCTTCCTCCTCCCTCATCCAAGCGCCCGTGGGGGGGCTTGGATTGCGAATTGGTGGTCGGAGGAGCGTGTTGGCATGGTTGAGGACCTGGCTGCTTTGGCGGGCTTCCAGGATCCTCTAGAGGGGACGCCCGCTGGCAGCGGGGCGGCGGGTTTCCCGTCTTCCAGAGCAGATGCGTTCGTGGTGCGCTTTTTATTCAGAGGGATGAGCTTTTAGACCTGATGTAGCAGGTCTCCTTGGTGCTGCATTTTTGAAGTTGCGCCACCTGAGACCCCGCGTATGGGGGCCCCTCTGCTTTAGGGGGTCTGTCCTGTTTCCCGCTTTTTTCCTGTGCGTCAGGATTTTCGGGATTTTGTGTTGGCGCAGTGGCCTACGGGCACCGTTTCGTTTGGTGTGCGCCTTGGCTCATGGGTATCCCATCCCGGAGGGGGATAGGGCTACCTTAATTTTGCCAATGGGGGACGCGGTGGTCTCGGCACTTCCTAAGCGGCATACCGTGCCTGTTATGGACTGTTCTGCTCTTAGGGTCTCTGAGGAGCGTACGTTAGAGACACTTCTTAAGTATAATTTTGATGTCTCTGCCTTGGGGGTCCAGGCGGCTATTTGTGTGGGGCTGGTGGCTCGCACCGTGTTTCGGTGGTCTGAGCATGTCCTGGATCGTGAGTCTGATGGCTGGTCCTTAGTGGATCAGGAGGTGGTGAAGTTTGAGATGACTGCCTCGTTCCTCTCGGTTGTTCTTTGTGACTTGGTGCTGCTAAGTCTGGGACTTTTGGTGGCCGCACGCTGTACCTTGTGGCTTCGCGCTTGGTCGGCGGTTGCCGCGTCCAAACCTGAACTTCCCAAAATTTCCCTTTCGGGGGTTGTTTTTTGTTTAGAGAGGACTTAGATCCGGTGGTTCAGACTCTGACGGACTCTGAGGTGCCCCGTCTGCCTGATGACCGTGCCCACCCGGCATCTCGGGTTGGCATTGCCCGGGGGCGTCTGCGGGAATTTTGCAAGTTTCGCCTGGGGCATGGGACTGCTTCTTTCCAGGCTTCCGGTTTTTCCCCGGGGTCGGTTGGCTTAGCGCATGCAGTCTTTTCAGGGGGCCCGTCGGGGGGCTGGGAGTTCCCCCCCGGTGCCCCTGCTGCCCGTCCTGCGCGATGTCTCTTTGCCGGCGCCCCCTTTGGTTCCCGTGGGTGCCCGGCTTCGCAACTTGTTTCCCAAGTGGGCCAAGATCACGTCCGATCAGTGGGTCCTGGTGGTGGTGCGGGACGGTTATGTACTTGAATTTTGCCCGCTCTCTGCCGGATCATATCTAGCCTCTCCATGTCAGGTGGCATGGGAGACGCTAGCCTTTCGCCAGACCCTTCAGCGCTTGCTAGATCTCAAAGCAGTTGTCCAGTGTCCCCTCAGGAGTGCGGTATCGGCTGGTACGCCATTTCCTTTATGGGGCCCTAAAGGGAGGGGACCTTTCGGCCCATCCTTGGTTTAAACTGAGGTCAACAGGACTCTCAGAATTCCCTTTTATTCGCATGGACACTCTGCAGTCTGTCCTTCTGGCGGTTCAGCCGGGGGAGTTCCTGACTTCTCTCGCTCTGGCAGAGGCCTACTTGCCTGTTTCCATTCGGGCCTCTCCTCAGCTCTTTCTTTGCTTTGCGATATTGGGTCTGCACTATCAGTTCTGTGTGCTTCCCTTGGGCCTGGCCACGACTCCCCGGACGTTCACCAAGTTGATGGTGGTCGTCACGGCGGCATTGCAGTCAGAGGGCATTCTGGTGCACCCCTTCTGGGATGACTGGTTGTTTCAGGCGAAGTCATTGCAGGAGAGCGCCCGAGTTACGGCTTGGGTGGTTGAGTTTCTCCGGTCACTGGGCTGGGTGGTCAACCTTTCCAAGAGTCGGTTGGTCCCCGCTCAGCATCTGGAGTACCTTGGGGTTCTGTTCGACACCTCCTTGGGGAAGGTCTTCCTTCCAGAGGCCCGGGTAAGCAAATTGCAATCTCAGATTCGCCTTCTTTTGGCGTCCCGGTGTCCTCGGGCGCAGGATTTCCTCCAAGTCTTGGGGTCGATGGCAGCGTTCCTGGATGTTGTGAGGTGGGCGTGGGCCCACATGTGTCTCTTCAGTATGCTCTGCTCCATAGATGGTCACTCCAGAGGCTCAGTTTGGAGGTCCCTGTCCCTCTGTGAGGCTTGGCGCGCTGCAGTCTTCTTTGGTGGCTCCAGACCTTTCATCTGGTCCAGAGGATTAGTCTGGATCTATCGCTTCTCACGGTGCTTCTCACGGATTCCAGTCTCCTCGGTTGGGGGGGCTCAGTGTCTAGTCACTCAGCTCAGGGCACCAGGTCCATGGAGGAGGCGTCCTGGTCGATCAACATTTTGGAGACCAGAGCCGTCCCTCTGGCGCAGTTAGCCTTCCGCTCCCTCTTGATGGGCAAGTCGGTCAGAGTCCGGTCTGACAATGCCACAGCGGTGGCTTATGTCAATCGTTGAGGCACCAAGAGCGCTCAGGTGGCGGAGGAGGCGGCTCGGCTCATGCTTTGGGGTGGAGTCATGCCTTCTGGACCTCTCGGCCTCTCACATGGCCGGGGTGGAGAATGTTCAGGCGAACTTCCTCAGTCACATCTTAGATCACAGAGAGTGGTGTCTCAGCCCTGTGGCTCTTCAGTTGATAATGCAGGCTTGGGGTCAGTCCCTGATGGACCTGACGGCCACGAGTGGCAATGCCGAGGTGTTCCGCTTCTTCAGTCGTCGCAGGGATGGACTGGCCGAGGGTCTGGATGCTCTGGTTCAACCATGGCCAACAGAGGGGCTGTTGTGCATGTTCCCTCCGTGGCCATTAGTGGGCAGAGTTCTTCTCCGCATTGTTCGCCATCCGGGTCTGGTGGTTCTGGTGGCTCCAGATTGGCCTCGACATCCGTGATACGCAGATCTGGTGACACTCTGGTGGCGGATCCTCTTCTTCTGCCTCCCTTGGACGACCTTCTGACGCAGGGTCCCATTCCCATGTTCGACCCGTCTCCCTTCTGTCTTACGGCTTGGCTTTTGAAAAGGGTCGCCTTGGTAAGAAGGGGTATTTGGATAGGGTGATTTCTACACTCTTGGGGTCCTGGAGGCTTTCTATCTCTCAGGCTTCTGTGTGGATTTGGCACTTCTTTGAGGGGTGGTGCCAGGGGCGGGGAGTGGTCTCTCTTCGCGTTTCTGTGCCTAACATCCTAGAGTTCTTGCAAGATGGCCTGGATAGAGGCCTGGCTTCGGCTTCTCTCCGGGTTCAGCTTGTGGCCTTGTCAGCCTTTCGGGGGTTTGTGACGGGTCAGCGTTTGACAGCCATTCCTGATGTGATTCGCTTTTTGCGGGCGGCCAAGGTGCTCAGGCCTCCCGTGCGGTCCTCTGTTCCCTCTTGGAATCTCAGTCTGGTTCTCTCTATTCTGATGCACCCGCCCTTCGAACCGTTGGGCGGCTGCTCTTTGAAGGACCTTACTCTGAAGACGGTCTTTTTGGTGGACATTTCTTCCGCTAGGCGTGTTTCTGAGCTACAGGTTTTCTCTTGTAGGGCTCCCTTCTTGGAGTTTTCTAGGGAACAGGTTGTCTTGAGGCCTGTTCCTTCTTTTTCTGCCGAAAGTAGTTTTTCCTTTTCATGTCAATCAATCTGTGGTCCTCCCGGTCTTGGGTAGTTGGGAGGGCTCTTCTGAGCAAAGACAGCTGCGCGAGTTGGATGTTGGTCGGGTCCTTCGCTGTTATGTGCAGCGGACCCAGGAGATCAGGAAATAAAATCATCTCTCTGTCCTTCTGACTGGTCCTCTTAGGGGGGCTCGCGCTTCTAAGGCTATTATTGCATGCTAGATCAAGGAGACTATTGCTTCCGCTTCTCTTCTGGGGCAGCAGCCCGTTCCGGAGTTTCTCAAAACTCATTCTACTCGGGGTCAGGCGGCTTCTTGGGCTGAGTCGTCGCTCGTGCCTCCAGTGGACATTTGTAAGGCTGCGGTTTGGTCTTCCTTGTATTCCTTTGTCAGACTCTTTCGGTGTGTGTGTTCTGGTGTCAGCCCTTCGGGGGTCCCGCCCGTGTGAGGGACTGCTTTGGTACGTCCCATTCGTAAAGATTAACCTCTACTGGTCTGGAGAGTGCTAAAGAAGGAGAAATTAGGTTCTTACCTGCTAATTTACTTTCTTTTAGCTTCTCCAGACCAGTAGAGGTCCCCACCCTGTCTGTTGTTGTTGTTGTTGGGGCTGTTTCGCGGGCAGTTTTTGTTTTTTGCTGCGGGTTCTAGTATTTTTCTAGGGCCGGGGAGAATTAAAGAACAGCGGCTGTGGCTCGGCTGGCTTAGCTGGCGAGCTGTGGGGACATTTTCCTTCGGGTATTTCTCCTCTGCATTTTCCAACAGCATTTGGGTATGTTATTTGTTACTCCTGTTCGGAATATTGTTTATTTCTGTTTTCAGTTCTTAGTTCTGCTTGGCTATTCGGCAGACTGATGTAAATAGAGAAGGGAGTATATTATATACTGTCCCACAGTTTTGTTTTCAGTCTCCACCTGCTGGTCATGATTGAATATATACCCATTCGTAAAGATTAACCTCTACTGGTCTGGAGAAGCTTAAAGAAAGTAAATTAGCAGGTAAGAACCTAATTTCTCCTTATATTCCGGGTTTTTTTCAAAGAGGTTAAGGCAGATGACTCTATGCAATGTCACCTCAGTAACAACCATACAAAAATAGACAAATATACCCCCTCCCTTTTTACTAAACTGCGATAGTTTTTAGCGAAGGGTTTTGCGCTGAATGCCCCGCACTGCTCTTGACACTCATAGGCTCCCTGCGCTAAAAACCACTATTGCGGTTTAGTAAAAGGGGGCCATAGTGCAAAATATAGACAGCAGGTATAAATTCTCAAAACGGACACATTTTGATCACTAAATTGAAAATAAAATCATTTTTCCTACATTTGTTGTCTGGTGATTTCATGAGTCTCTGGTTGCACTTTCTTCTTCTGACTGTGCATCCAATATTTCTTCCCTTCTTTCAGCCACTGATATGCTTGATCTCATTCTCTCCCCCCAACTTTTTCTTCCTCTCTCCCTGCCCTTTCTTTCTCCCTACCTACCTTTCTTTTTTTTCTCTTCATGCCCCCTTTCTTTCTTTCTGTTTCCCTTCTGTCTCCCTGCCTGCCCCCTTTCTTTCTTTCTTCCTGCCCTCTCCCAAGCCACTGCTGCCGCCATCGGGGAACAGGCCCCCAAGCCACCGCCGCCCCAAGCTCTTCCTGCAGAAGCATTGGGCCGACCAGCATTCCTCTCCCTACGTCAATTCTGCTATCGGAGAGGAAGTTCCGGACCAGCCAAGCAAGATTGGCTGGCCTGGAACTTCCTCTCCGATGGCAGAATTGAGGTCGGGGAGAGGAAGGCTGATCGGCCCGGTAGATTGCGAAGGCAATGTGAGTCTATCATGGAGCCCAGGATGGGCTCCACGATCGACTCACTTTGCCTTCGCGGTCTACCGACACTGCCGGTTTGTTATAAGGCATTTCTTTCTGTCTCGCGGTTCGGGTGGAAGGGAGAGCTGGGAGGCGGGGGCATGCTGCTGCCGGCAACTAGGACTTATATTTGGAGGTAGGTCTTATTTTTGGGGAAACACGGTAGTAGCAAAGATTTTATATTGCTTCAAAGTGCAATTCAGTGTGAAAGAATTAACCACCTCCCCTCCTTTTACAAAACCATAGAACGGTTTTTAGCACCGGCTATCATGGTAACAGCTTTGATGCTTATAGGAATTCTTATGCGCGTCGGAGCTGTTACCTCCGCAGCTGGCGCTAAAAACTGCGCTACGGTTTTGTAAAAGAGGGTGTGTAAATATTTTGCATCTTTGAGTAATAATTCAAATTTCAATACAGAAAATAAGTTATTACTATAAGAATTTCTTACCATAAAAATTAGCAAAATTTTGCAGAGTTTCAAAATATTGTATAGGAATTTGTCTCTAATTGTACAATTTTCCAATGAGTACCAGATGGGTTAACTAGTGGTTATCTACTTGAACAGCCATCTAATCCAAACTACCACAACCAGACACAGGAGAACCCAGACACTATTCATATACCCTCCAATCAGAGACATCAAGTGGAAAAAACTGTACGATGGCCTTCTAGCCACACAGGCAGCAAAACTAGACCACCAACTCTCCAATCTACTAATCGCGACCCCAGACTACAAAACTTTCAGAAAAGAAACAAAAACCCTGCTATTCAAGAAATCCATGAAGCCTAACTAACACCGTATGAAACATTTCAATCTTCTGAAGCAACCCGCTCTTCTCTAGCACCTCTGGACAAGTCCAGAAATCCTTTTCTGCAATCCACCTTGAACTGCAAGGTAATAGCGGAATAAAAATCACTAATGTAATCTAATCTACCATCATTTTCTGTGGCACTAAGGACCCCTTTTACAAAGCTGTGATAGCAGTTTTTCTGTGGCAAATGCATCGAAGCCCAAGAGAATTGAATGAGCTTCAGACTCGGCATATACCATGGCAGAATCGCTACCACGGCTTTTTAAAAGGGGGCCCTTAGTTACAGGCCAAAGGCCTGGTTCATTATGTGTGTGCGGCACTGGGCAAAATATTAAGTCTATTATAAAGAACAAAATTACTGAACAATTATGTACATAGGAAGAGATTAATGGGAGAAAGCCAACATGGATTTAGCCAAGGGGTGTCTTGCTTCATCACTTTGCAGCAATTTTTGAAGGAGAGAATAAACATGGATGAGCTGGTTAATATGATGTATCTGGATTTATTTATTTTATTTTTTTTTTAAACCCCAACATTTCAAAAGTACCTTGTGAATGATTCTAAATCAAATTAAAAAGCCATGGGATAGGAGGCATGCACTGAAGGAACTAAGGCCAGTACTGGGCAGGCTTTCACGGCCTGTTTCCCGTATATGGACATTTCAGTCGAGGACGGGCTGGGAGCGCTTCGATGGTTAAGATGGGCTGGAGTGAGGTTTGACGGAGACTCCAGTACATAGAACCTAAGTACACAACTGGGAAGGGCTTTGGGTTTCTGGCCTAGAAATATCTAAGAAAATGGACCATTTAAATTAAATTAATTTATGGACCATGTATGGTTGGGCAGACTGGACAGACTCATCAAGCCCCGTGACCACTTCCCCATGATTCTCATCCACGTCAGAACCAACGACACCGCCAGGAGCACCCCGGAGAGCATACCTGAAGACTTCAGAGCCCTGGGTGAGAATCTGAGGAGGATGGATGCGCAGGTGGTCTTCTCGATCCTCCCAGTAAGGGGCAAGGGCAGTGCCAGGGAGGATTGCATCCAGAGCGCAAACGACTGGCTGCAGGGATGGTGCAAGGAGATTAACTTTGGGTTCTTACACCATGGAGAGGCATTGCAAGGACTACAGGGACCAGACGGGTTACACCTAATCAGAAGAGGGAAGAACGTCCTTGGACACCGTCTAGCCCGCCTACTACACAGGGCTTTAAACTAGGTAAGTTGGGGGAGGGTAAGGGCACAAACAACCTACCTGGCGAGCTAAGCTGCCAATACTTTTTTGAGACTAAGGTAAGTAAACACCGATCTGGGTCAGGGGAGAGTCAGGGGTTGGCTCACATAATTCTGGGTCACATTGTAATTCTGGGTCTAAGGGGAGTACACATTGTAATTCTGGTTCTAGGGGGAGTACACATTGTAATTCTGGGTCCAGCGAGAGAACACACATTGCAAATTGTACTAAAAAGTAGCCCAAGCGGGAATACCCCCACAGGGTACACACATTTCCGAGTTTGGGATAGGAACACACTGTAGTTCAGGGTCTGGGGAGTCCGGGATAGGTGCACGTTGTAACTCTGGGTCTAGGGAAATTAGAAAACATGCGAATAATGCTAAAGGTGTCCAAGTAGCTCAAGCGGGAACATCCCCACTGAGACGTAACAAACATACAACATGGAGGGCTATGTACGTAAACGCCCACAGTCTGGGAAACAAGATCCTGGAATTAGAAACAGAAATGAAGAATGCCGACTTGGATGTGGTGGCGATATCTGAGACCTGGCTCACGGACTCCCACAGGTGGGACATGGTCATACCAGGTTACAACTTGCTTCGCCGGGACAGGGAGGGCAAAATGGGAGGAGGTGTAGCATTATATACTAAAGATGACTTTAAGGTCACCAGAATCACAGATGTCCACTACACTGGGGAATCCCTTTGGGTAAATTTGGCCAGAGGGAAGGACAAATGCCTGTATCTTGGCGTAATATACAGACCCCCAAGACAACAGGATGACCTAGATATGGAATTAATCGAAGATATAGAGAATATCACCTTGCGTGGGGACATAGTATTGTTAGGTGACTTCAACATGCCTGATGTGGATTGAGACACGCTTTCCTCTGCTTCCGGCAGCAGCAGGAGGCTATTAAACTCTATGAAGGGAGCAAGACTCAGGCAACTGGTGTTGGAACCAACAAGGAATCAGTCAATACTGGACCTGATACTTACCAGTGGAGAAAGTGTCACAGAGGTCTCGGTGGGCGACACATTGGCCTCCAGTGACCACAACATGGTATGGTTCAATCTCAGGAAAGGTTTCACTAAATCTACCACACTGACCAAGGTCCTCAAAGTCAAGGACACAAACTTCAAAGAAATGGGAGACTTCGTTCACCAGGTGCTACAAAACCAAGCAGAAACCAATAACGTGGAAGAAATGTGGTCGACTTTGAAAGCCACCATACAAGAAGCAACAAACCACTATGTTAAATCAGTAAGTAAACGGCGAAGGAACAATCAGCCACAGTGGTTCTCTGCGGAGATTTCGGACCTCATCAAGGAGAAGAAAAAAGCATTCATCTCTTACAAACAATCAGGGAAACAGGACTCTAGGGAAGTCTATCTGGCCAAGTCAAAAGCCGTCAAAACAGCAGTTAGGGAGGCCAAATTCCGCATGGAGGAGTCTCTAGCGAAGAACATCCAGAAAGGAGATAAATCCTTCTTCAGGTATATCAGTGACAGAAATAAGAACTCAGGCGGGATAGTACATCATAGGAAACCAGACGGAGACTATGTAGAAGCGGACTCGGAAAAAGCCCAACTGTTAAATGAATACTTCTGCTCAGTCTTCACCCGCGAGGTGCCAGGACTCGGCCCTCAGCTATTGATGTGTAAACTTCCTGCACTAAATTCGAGCCTCACAAAACAGGAGCTGCTTTGACACGCAGCTCCTGTTTGGTGAGACCTGACTTTAGTGCAGGAAGAGGCGGTCGGAGCATACCGTGAGTGATTTCCTTCACTCGTCAGTGCTCCAGCTGCTCTCTCCCGCTTCCCTCTCCTGCCCGGTCATTCGCGGTAGGAAAATACCCCGATTGACCAGGGGAGTACTGTATATCATTGATTATACTTGAAATGCTCTCTTTCTTGTGCAGCAGCAGCAGCTAAAAAACCAAATAGAATTATTAGGAAATGAATGAAGAATAAAAGGGATAGTAATAATGTCTTCGTATTGTTCCATAGTGCCACCACACCTCAAATATTGTGTACAATTCTATCTGCATCTTAAAAAGAGAGAGAAAATGTACAGAGAAAGGTGACCAAAATGATAATGAGATGGAACAACTCGCCTGTGAGGAAAGGCTGAAGAAGCCAGGGCTCTTCGGGTTGGGGAAAAGATGGCTGAGGCAGAGAAATTATAGAGGGATAGAAAACATAAGTGGAGTGGAAGTACGAGGTAGCATGGAATGTTGTTACTCTGGAGTTCTAGAATCTTGATGCTCTTTGGGATTCCGGAATCTTGCTATTGTTTGGGATTCTGTATGGAATGTTGCTACTCCTTGGGTTTTGGCCAGGTACTAGGGACCTGGATTTGCCACCGTGAGAATGGGCTACTGGACTTGATGGACCACTGGTCTGACCCAGTAAGGCTATTCTTATGTTCTTATGAAGCCACTGCTTGCCCTGGATCGGTAGCATGGAATGTTGCTACTCTTTGGAGTTCTAGAATCTTGATGCTCTTTGGGATTCCAGAACCTTGCTATTCTTTGGAATTCTGTATGGAATGTTGCTTCTCCTTGGGTTTTGGCCAGGTACTAGGGACCTGGATTGGCCACCGTGAGAATGGGCTACTGGGCTTGATGGACCACTGGTCTGACCCAGTAAGTCTATTCTTATGTTCTTATTCTCCAAAAGTACAAGGACTAGGGTACATGCAGTGAAGTTACTAAGGAGTACATTTGAAAAAAAAAAAAAAATCTGAGAAAATATTTCTTCAATTAATGTGTAATCAAACTCTGGAATTGCCAGAGAATGTAAAAGCAATTAGGGTTTGAAAAAGACTTGGACAAATTCTGACAAGAACTTGGCCTGGGACAGGGTGATAGCCCATCTTGCTTCCAACAGTGGTCAATCCAGATTACAGGTACCAGGCAGAATCCCAAACAGCAAGATTTGGTGCTATCAATACTAGGGACAGCAGTGGCTTTCCCCATTACTTCGAGAACAAGACTATGGACTTTTCCTCCAGTAATTTGTTCAAACTTGTTTTAAAACCAAATACGCTAACCGCTGTTACCACATTCTCTGGTAAGGCGTGCCAAAGCGTAACAACTTGTAGAGTGAAGTAAGTGTTTCCTCCTATTCATTTTCAAAGTATTACTATGTGACTTCATTCGGTGTCTTATTACTTTTCGAAAGAATACAGGCAGTCCCCAGGTTAAGAACGGGTTCTGTTTTTTAAACCGTTCTTAAGTTGAATTTGTATGTAACTCAGATCCTAGTATTCTTCCCACCTTCTCCAACTCCTTGAGGTCCCTCTTACATTCATTTCCATTCATCCCACTGCTCCCTCTCCATCATCACATCCACCACAAGCTCCTCCGATGTCAGAGGGAAGGCTTCTTGCTCTACGCGTAGGAGCTGCCGCCTGTGGCTTTATGTAGAGATTTGACTGGTGGTGAATTGGATTAGAAACTGGTTGACAGACAGATGCCAGAGGGTGGCGGTTAATGGAATTCGCTCAGAGGAGGGAAAGGTGAGCAGTGGAGTCACTCAGGGATCGGTGCTGGAGCCGATCCTGTTTAATATGAGCGACATTGCTGAAGGGTTAGAAGGCAAAGTTTGCCTTTATGCAGATGATACCAAGATTTGTAACAGAGTAGACACCAAGGAGGAAGTGGAAAACATGAAAAGAATCTGCAAAAGTTACAGGAATGGTCTAATATCTGGCAACTAAAATTCAGTGCAAAGAAGTGCAGAGTAATGCATTTGGGGATTAGAAATCCGAAAGAGTCATATGTGCTGGGAGGTAAGGCTAATAAGCACGAATGGGGAGAGGGACCTTGGGGTGATAGTGTCCGAAGATCTAAAGGCAAAGAAACAAGGCGACAAGGCGGTGGCTATTGCCAGAAGGATGCTAGGCTGTATAGAGAGAGGCATGACCAGTAGAAGAAAGAAGGTGTTGATGTCCCTGTACAGGTCGTTGGTGAGGCCCCACTTGGAGTATTGTGTTCAGTTTTGGAGACTGTATCTGGCGAAAGACATAAGAAAACCTGAAGCGGTCCAGAGGAAGGCGATGAAAATGGTAGAAGATTTGCACCAGAAGACATATGAGGAGAGACTGGAAGCCCTGAATATGTCTACCCTAGTGGAAAGGAGGGACAGGGGAGATATGATTTAGATGTTCAAATACTTGAACGGTTTTGATGTAGAACAAAATCTTTTCCAGGGAAAGAAAGATGGTAAACCCAGAGGACATAATTTGAGGTTGAGGGGTGGTAGACTCAAGGATAATGTGCTTCCGAAGAAGGTGATGGAGAGGAAAACGGTGACAAAGTTCAAACAAGCATGGGATGAACACAGAGGATCTCTAATCATAAAATAATGGGTATATATTGAAAGAACTAAGACCAGTATTGGGCAGACTTGCACAGTCTGTGTCCCGTATATGGACATTCAGTTGAGGATGGGCTGGGATGGTTTAGATGAGCTGGAGTGAGCTTTGATGGAGACTCCGGTAGACGGAACCTAAGCACAATACCGAGCAGGGCTCTGGGTTTCTGGCCCAGAAATATCTAAGAAATAGGACCATTGAAATTAAATGATTAATTTATGGCGCATGTATGGTTGGGAGACTGGATGGACCATTCAGGTCTTTATTTACCGTTATTTACAATGGGGTCCTGTTACTAAGGCATGTTAACCAATTTATCATGCCCTAAATATTAGCGCATCCATAGAATATAATGGACATGTTAGCATTTAGCGTGAGCTGAACTGGCTAGCACGCCTTAGTAAAAGGACCACTATGTTACCACGCATATGTATCCTGCCCTATATACATTATATTATATTACCTGTTGTATTCCACCAAATCCCCTGTGAGTTCATGGCAAATCATAATAAACAGACCTAGTTAAGCATAGTAAAATTCCTTAAAATTCAATAACAAATTATAATCAGTTTCAAGATGCAAATTTCTTAAATAAAAAGCTTCCTATATTCCTATATACCCCTGTATTCAAAATCGTTCCCTCAGAGCATGAAGTATCTAATATAATAAAATGCTAGCCGCGCATGCGCACTCCCTCCTGCGTGTTCCTTTTTCCGTGCGCTGTAAGGCCCCGCAGGTAGGAGTGCGCATGCGCGGCTACTGTTTTATTATATTAGATATTGGCTGCTGGTAAGGGCTAGAGTGATGCTGAATCTCAAGGTATTGCATGGAAAGGGTTCTGTTTAGGGTTGTTTTTGTCCTGTTGTTCGGTCTGGCCTGCTCCTTGCTTGCCTCACCGACGCAGGTGGGGATCATGAGAGGAGCTGCCGCCGCGTCTTTCAACTAAAAAATACAATACGGAAAGGCATGCAGGGAGCAGGGCAGACCGAAGCTCCAAATTGAACTGCCAGTTGGCCGGCTCCCTTGCCGGAGTTATTTTTCAGTTTACAGGTGCCGCCACGGCTCCTGTCACAAGCCGCACCTGCTTCAGAGAAGACTTTCGATGCAGACGGGGATTGTTAGAGGAGCCGCCGCGGCACCTTTAAACTGAAAAATAACTCCGGCAAGGGAGTCGGCCAGACCGTGGGAAGATTAGGGGGATGGAGAAATCCTGCTGCTGCACAGGGAAATGGAGGGGGAGGGAATGCTGTGGCTGCTGCACAGGGAAGTAGGGGGAGGGGAAAAAATGCTGCTGAAAGGGAAATGGAGGGGGAGGGAAGCTGTGGCTACTGCACAGGGAAGTGGGGGGAGGGGAAAAAATGCTGCTGAACAGGGAAATGGAGGGGGAGGGAATGCTGTGGCTACTGCACAGGGAAGTGGGGGAGGGGAAAAATGCTGCTGAACAGGGAAACGGAGGGGGAGGGGATGTTGTGGCTACTGCACAAGGAAGTGGGGGGGAGGGGGGAAAAAGCTGCTGAACAGGGAAATGGAGGGGGAGGGAATGCTGCTTCGGTTTTTGCACAGGGAAGTAGGGGGGAGGGAAAAATGTTGCTACACAGGGAAATGGAGGGGGAGGGAATGCTGCTTCGGCTTCTGCACAGGGAAGTGGGGAGGGGAGGGGAAAAATGCTATTGCACGGGGAAATGTAGGGAGAGGCAATGCTGCAGCTGCTGCACAGGGAAGTAGGGAGGGAGACAGGAAGAAAGACACAGGGGCAGGGAGAGAGACAGACAGCCAAAGGGGGCCAGGGAGTGAGACAGACAGAAAGAAAGACAGCCGGAGGGAGAGAGACAGAAAAAAAAGACAGGGGTTGGGAGAGAGACAGAAAGAAAGATAGACATATATTCTAGCACCTGTTAATATAACAGGCTTAAAGACTAGTGATTATTAATATTCTACATTGAAGCTTTGGGATACATTCATTGCATCACAATACCTAGTAATATGTGTCATCTTCCATTCAGGGGGAGGGAAGGGAAGTGGGGAAGGGGAGGGGGAAAGGGGGAAGGGGAGGAGGGGGGGGGTATAAGATGTTTTGCAATGGATCATTTGGAAAAATATTTTGAAGAAATGATAAAAATATGTACGAAAATATAATAATTGTGAATCTAATTGAAATGAAAATCTATGTATATTATATTTTATTTTATTTCCTTCAATAAAATGTTATAAATTGAAAAGCTTCCTAAAAACCGTATAATGAACTTTTGATCTAATTAAAAATGGTAAATCATTCCAGATTAGAGGTGCCTGCTAATAAAAAGATGCATTCCATTGCGTAAGTGACCCAATTTGTTTTGTGGCGGGAAATTGAAGGTAAAACTGCTTCCTTAAAGCATGTCCTGATCTACCTGCTAATAAGGAGACTAATTCCAGCAGATACAATGGTCCTTGTCCATATAAAATATTGAAGACTGTCACACAAAGCTTAACATTTATCCTTGCTTGTATTGGCAACCAATGTAATTTAATAATATATGATGTAATACACCCCCTCTCCCCATTCTTTTCATTTATGTGTTAGTACTTACTGTATACACACACTCAGTGGTATAGCGAGAGTGAGAGGCACCTGGGGCAGTGGTGCCCCCACCACATTTGCTTCTTCCTTGCCCCTTCCTGCTGCACGTGCATGCCCCCTACCCTTAACATTCTCGGTGCGAACATCAGAATAAGAGCCAATGCTGGCACAATTAGCGGGTTGAGGTCAGCGGGGAAGCAGCAAAGGGGGGGGGTCAGAGAAGAGGATGGGTGTCAGTACCCCCACCAAGATGGCACCCGGGGCGGACTGCCCCCCTGCCCCACCCTTACAATGCTACTGTATGTACGTGTATGTATATATACACTTCTCCCTCCATATTCGCGGGTTCAGCAATCGCGGTTTCGATTATTCATGGTTTTTAGCTTGCTGGCTCCTCCCTCCAAATTACATCAGCTTGCATAGAGAAAGCGCTGATTCCAAGCGTTTACAGAGAAAATCGCTGATTCCCAGCACTTTCTTCATCATATTTTGCCTCTCCTTCAGGAACAGGCCAGGTCTCCCACCATGTTATTTGTGGTTTCACCATCAAGTTTCAAGTTTAATATATATTTGATTGATCGCTTTATCGGTTGCAAAGCGATTTACATATGATTAAAATTACAATATAAAAAAAGTTTTAAGAATAATTAAAAACAAACAAGACATGGACAGTTACGAGATAAACAGGAAACATTAGGATAAGTAGGGGCATATTCACAATGGTTTTGAATAGAAAACAGCGAATAACATATGAAAAGTTACTTGCGGTTTTTCTGTATTTGCGGTTCTGTTAATCCCCTATCACAGCAAATATGGAGGGAGAAGTGTATATATATGTACACACAGACAAAATGATCTCAGATGTATCGGTGGAGAAGGGTGTGAGTGTTTGTGTGTTGCTCCCTAAAGTTTTGAATACCATAACATAACATAACATCGTACTTCTTGACCGCGTAACCATAAGTTCTACGCGGTTTACAAAAGATTATAAACTAAAGACAATTTGATAATGACAGAAAAATTATTTGACCAAATATTTTGAGAAAAGATGAGTTTTCAATTGGGTTCTCAAAATATTTTTGCAGTAACTGAACCACTGGGATACTGCTCCAGCTTTGGCGAGGGTCATGGCCAAATTTCTGGAAGGACTGTTGGACTGGAGCACAGCCTGTAACCGCCTTCCATAAAGCACCGCATTCACCCACATAAACACAGAAAGACGCCTCCCAAGGTGTCCTTCCTCTCCCCATCCCATGGTTGCAATATGTGGGAAAAGAAAGTGCAGAACTTTACTACACCAGAATCACTCCCTGAGAGGGGACATGATCAAAACTTTCAAAATACTAAAGGGAATAGACTTAGCAGATAAAGACAGACTGTTCACCCTCTCCAAGGTAGAGAGAACAAGAGGGCACTCTCTAAAGTTGAAAGGGGATAGATTCCGTACAAACGTAAGGAAGTTCTTCTTCACCCAGAGAGTGGTGGAAAACTGGAACGCTCTTCCAGAGTCTGTTATAGGGGAAAACACCCTCCAGGGATTCAAATAGGGGGAAACACCCTCCAGGGATTCAAGACAAAGTTGGAGAAGTTCCTACTAAACTGGAATGTACGCAGTTGAGGCTGGACTCATTTAGAGCACTAGTCTTTGACCTGGGGGCTGCCGCGTGAGTGGACTGCTGGGCACGATGGACCACTGGTTTGACCCAGCAGCGGCTATTCTTAAGTTCTTATGACTCCCCCCCCCCCACCCCCATGTCCACTGCACCATAGCCAAGACGAGGAAACAAACATGGAACTTCCCTGGTACTCTTTTTTAGGAATGAATTCTCAAAAGCCATGTCCCACTGCTTTATTCCAGTGTCGAATTAAAATTCCCAGACTGGGTTGTAAGCTCCTGAGTTCTCCATTATTTAAGCTTCAACCTGAAGTGTACGCTAGAGCAGTGGTTCCCAACCCTCTCCTGGAGGACGACCAGGCCAGTCGGGTTTTCAGGACAGCCCTAATGAATATGCATGAGAGAGATCTGCATATAATGGAGGTGCCAGGCATGCAAATCTTCTCCATGCATATTCATTAGGGCTATCCTGAAAACCCGATTGGCCTGGTGGTCCTCCAGGACAGGGTTGGGAACCACTGCGCCAGAGTTTAAACTGAAAGAAAGAGAGAGATCAGAGGGCAGCCTATATAATACCATCACTGTTTGAACAGCTCCATTCGTGTTGATATCTTTTTTCTCCTTGCTTATATCTCCAGACTGAATTGCCCTGGGGATTACAGAAACAGAGATGAGAAATAACGTGCCCAGTGTTAGAAACATTTTCACACTTGGATGAGCATTAATCAGGCATGGGCTCTGTCCGAAATCATCGAGCTGTTGGGGAACAGGGAGCGAGGCATGGTTGGCTACACTTGAACACCCAACCCTGCAGTCCTCATCCCCCCCCCCCAGCCCAAAGCATGTAGTACGCCTGGGCGCTCACTCTACAAACATTTATCCCATCCATTCTCACCTGGCTGTGAAAAGAAAGAAAGGTAAGGAATGCGTGTGTTTGGGGGGAGGGTTACCATATGGCTTTGGCCTTTAGGTTTTTTGTAGTCCAGAAAAAGGAGGACAGATTAAGACATCTGGATTTTACTTCCATTGAAAGCAATGGAAGAAAACGTTGATGGGATCATAAGAACATAACATAAGAATAGCCTTACGGGTCAGACTAATGGTCCATCAAGCCCAGTAGCCTGTTCTCACGATGGTCAATCCAGGTCACTAGTAACTGGCAGAAACCTAAATAGTAGCAAGATTCCAGAATCTTAAAAAAGAGTATCAAGATTCCGGAACCCAAAGAGTACCAGCATTCCATGAGGAATCCCCAAAGAGTATCAAGATTCCAGAATCTAAAAGAGTGTCAAGATTCTGGAACCCAAAGAGTAGCAGCATTCCATGAGGAATCCCCAAAGAGTATCAAGATTCCAGAATCTAAAGAGTGTCAAGATTCCGGAACCCAAAGAGTAGCAGCATTCCATGAGGAATCCCCAAAGAGTATTAAGATTCCAGAATCTAAAAGAGTGTCAAGATTCCGGAACCCAAAGAGTAACAACATTTCCATGCTACCGATCCAGGGCAAGCAGAGGCTTTCCCCATTGCCCCAGGTATGACAGTTAGATTGTGAGAAAATACTTGAGTCTCTGATTACTATTCATTGTATTATAAACTGCTTTGGGGGAATCTGTTCATGAGAAGGTACATTACATTACATTAGTGACTTTTATTCCGTCATTACCTTGCGGTTCAAGGCGGATTACATAAGAGGTTACCTGGACAATTCCAGAAGAGTTACATAACTGAGCGGGATTGAAATGCTTCTTGCGGAGTTAGTTTGTCTTGAATAGCAGGGTTCCTATTTCTTTTCTGAAAGTTTTGTAGTCTGGTGTCAGTTAATAAATCCCAATAAATAAGCTAATTGCTTTTACCACATTCTCTGGTAATGAATTCTAGAGTGTAATTGCACGTTGAGTGAATAAATATTTTCTCCAATTTGTTTTAAATTTACTACTTCAATGCATGTCGCCTAGTCTTTGTACTTTTGGAAAGAGTCAACAAGCCGTTCACATCTACCTGTTCCACTTCACTCAGGCCCAAATTCTGTTGCCGGTGCCTAATGTTAGGCACCTGTAGAAACATAAACATAGAGTATGATGGCAGAAAAGGGCCGACGGCCCAACAAAGTCTGCCCACTCAAGAACCCCTCCCTCCATCTTTTAAGCATTCCTCTGGAGCGACCCAACCTGTCTGTCCATCATCCCTTGAAGTCGAGCATGGTTCTGGCCTCGACTACCTGACGTGGAAGACCATTCCATCGATCAATTACCCTTTCGGTGAAGAAATACTTCCTGGTGTCCCCATGAATCTTCCCCCCCCCCCCTGAGTTTTAGCGGATGCCCTCTTGTCGCCGTGGGACCCGTAAGACAAAAGATTTCTTCCTCCACATCAATACGGCCCGTGATGTATTTGAATGTTTCTAACATGTCCCCCCTTTCCCTGCGCTCTTCGAGAGAATATAAGCGCAGCATGCTCAAACGTTCATATGGGAGATTCTTTAGTCCTGAGACCATCCTAGTGGCCATTCGCTGAATCGACTCCATTCTCCTCACATCCTTTTGATAATGTGGCCTCCAAAACTGAACACAGTACTCCAGGTGAAGTCTCACCATGGATCTGTCCAACGGCAGTATGACTTCAGGCTTTCGGCTGATAAAGCTCCTTCTGATGCAACCCAGCAATTGTCTAGCTTTTGCTGTTGCCTTCTCCACTAGATTCGCAGCTTTCATATCTTCCCGGATGATTAATTTAATTCTTATAATTTAATTTAATTCTTATATACCGCTAATAACCGTGATTACTCCCAAGTCCCGTTCTGCTGCAGTTCTGGTTAGGTTTTCACCATTCAGGGTGTATGTTCTGCGTGGATTTCTGCTCAGTTAAGCTTTTTAATCAGCAAGAATTGAAACGTAGGCGCCTATCAAGAAAGAGCGATTCTGAAAAAAGACGACTCCAAACGTTTAGGCGGCCTTCAAAAAAAATAGGCGCTGTGCACGTTAGGCGTGGTTACATGTTAGGCGCCTTGTTGCAGAATAGCTCATGTAGGCACCTAACTTTTAGTTGTGGCTAGAGCTGGCCTATTTATTGGGTCCCTCCAAAATAGGTGCCGCTCAGCGTGATTCATTAAAGAGCGCCCAATTTTACTTGAATCGCACTGAACAGTGCCTAATGCAGCGCCTAATTTTTGGCCGCTTCTTATAGAATTTGCCCATCAACGTTTTTTGGATTTGTATCGTATCTCCTCAGATACTGAAGGGAATAGACGTAGTAGATAAAGACAGGTTGTTCACCCTCTCCAAGGTAGAGAGAACGAGAGGGCACTCTCTAAAGTTGAAAGGGGATAGATTCCGTACAAACGTAAGGAAGTTCTTCTTCACCCAGAGAGTGGTAGAAAACTGGAACGCTCTTCCAGAGGCTGTTGTAGGGGGAAACACCCTCTAGGGATTCAAGACAAAGTAGATAGACAGGTTGTTCACCCTCTCCAAGGTAGGGAGAACGAGAGGGCACTCTCTAAAGTTGAAAGGGGATAGATTCCGTACAAACGTAAGGAAGTTCTTCTTCACCCAGAGAGTGGTAGAAAACTGGAACGCTCTTCCAGAGGCTGTTGTAGGGGGAAACACCCTCTAGGGATTCAAGCCAAAGTAGATAGACAGGTTGTTCACCCTCTCCAAGGTAGGGAGAACGAGAGGGCACTCTCTAAAGTTGAAAGGGGATCGATTCCGTATGAACGTAAGGAAGTTCTTCTTCACCCAGAGAGTGGTAGAAAACTGGAACGCTCTTCCGGAGGCTGTTATAGGGGGAAAACAGGGATTCAAGACAAAGTTAGACAAGTTCCTGCTGAACCGGAACTTACACAGGTAGAGCTGGTCTCAGTTAGGGCACTGGTCTTTGACCTGGGGGCCGCGGCGGGAGCGAACTGCTGGGCACGATGGACCACTGGTCTGACCCAGCAATGGCAATTCTTATGTTCTTATGTTCAACCTTAAACATCAAGTATTACAGAAAGCAATAATAGTATACAAGTTAAATTCCAATAAAATATAAATCTTTAACATTCATTAATTCAATAAATTAACTATTTATGCTCAAGTCCTCAAAAGGAGTCCAAGATTGAATAAGCGAGTAAAAAAAAGAAGAAATATCTATTAAAGAATGCAATTGGCTATAGAGCTGAGAGCAAAGGTCCAAAATTTTTCTACATCCAGACGAGATAACACCAAAAAAGTTGTCAACTGATTTGGTTAAAAAAACCAAACATATTTAACAGTACGGTAACACACAATGCACTTACAAGGATGACTCAAATAAAATGTAGCTCTCAAAGAAATAACCCCAGATTTCAGAAGAAGAAATTCGCGGTGACGCTTTTGCGTCTCTCGTGAAAGGTCTGGAAACATCTCCTCAGTCATTTCTTCTCCAACCTGAAGAGCTCTAGACATCCCAAAAGAGCAATGGGATACCATAGAGGGCACTGCTGTGAACGTCACCATAACCCTCTTATAATTTAGGGCCCACCAAAACCTACTGTACCCGCCTGTGTACCATCCAATAGCACTTATGGTTGCAGGTGGCACCTATATAGCAATATATTAGGTTTTGGGTAGGCTCACACGTTCTACCATAAATTAGTCTTTAGAGTGACTTCTGGGCCAGGCTGCTCCTCTCTATGGTTCACTAGCCCACCTACCAGGCTACTTAAGCCACCTGTGCGCAGCTGTACTAGGCTTCCCCATTCCAGATGCTGCCGTTTTAGTAACAGGTATGTACCTTTTTGTTCTCATTTCTGTGTGGTGGAAGGGGATCGGTGAGCACTGGGGTAGTGTGGGTGTGTCTTACCTTGATGCATGCAAAGGTTGTGGGCACCTTTGTGGCACTGAGTTTTAAAACAGGTCTAGTTTCAAACGTATAAGTGAGCACCCAGGTTTGCTCATAGGTGGGTAAAAAGTACATGGAAAATGACACATGACGCAAATTTTGTTAAAATAGTTATTTTGTTTATTAATTGCAATAATGATCCTCAAAAGATTGTTTGCGTCACCGGGAGATCTTTACAGACGCCAAACACTGGCATTTTGTCAAAGAATCTCAACCTGATAATTCGTTGCTCCTCAATATGTACCTTTTGTCCTGCATGACATCATTACTTGTCAGCCAATCCATTAACAGAGGCTGTCCTTAGATTTGGACAAAGAAATTCCTTTACAAGTTTTTCCAACTCAAAGACAAAGTTTTTAAAATCATATTTTTTGTTTACATTAATTTCTGAATATGCATAAACATTTTATAACATAGCCAAAGAAAACTTTTAAATCTAAACCTGCTTATCTGTTTCAAGAGAGCCTGCATTTGTTTTCAGGATCTGTTGAAAAGTGCTGAAAAGTTCATGTCCCTTTCATCACAATGAGAAGAAGGAGGGGCTATTCCCCCCTGCTCCGAGTCTCTCAAAGACTGGTACAGGGATTCTGATTCTAACTATTTCCAGATGTTGTTCTCAGGTTTCTCCTTAAAGTTTCTTCAGGGTTAAAATATATAAAATATGTTTTTCAAAACCCACTCTCATGTTTAGTATACCTTCACACATCATTCATACATCATTCATTCGGGGCTCCATTCACACACAACACGGTATATTGCCTTCATACTTAATACATGTTATACCCCACTTTGGGATCCGTAATCTAATATGCTCCTAACCAGCTCAAGCACATCTGTTATCAATTAAACCATGAGGCTCAAAGCGGGAAAAACTGAACAAAGAAACGCAGAGAGAGAGAGAGAAAGAAACATGGAGGCAGTTTAATACCTCTAGAAGTGTGTCCTGATTTCCCTTATGGTCTTGCTTCACCGAACAATTCACATAAATATGAAATTCCCATTTTCCTACGCTACACATCGATTTCCTGGTCTTTTGTTAATTAACCTGCCTTCTCAAAGCTTTAAATGTGTTTGCATGTATATAAGACCTTCTGATCAGAACTAGGGAGGTCTCTGTCACGCTAACGCTTCTGCATACTGTGCGCCAAACCAGGCCTTTTCAAAAAGTTCCATCCAAGATATCCATGACTAACCCACCCTTGAGACCACCGAAAGCCCATCCATAACATACCTCCACCATGCCCATTTTGTGCTCTGGATGAACAGAGGCTGGAACACCTCGCTAGACATAAAGAAAGACGGTTTCTTTTTTTTTTATATATAAATCTTTATTAATTTTCAAATGTTAACAGTGCCATACAACGAATTTAAACATAAACACTACACAGAACGCACTTTAAATACACAAATAATTCAAAAAACAATCATTTTCGCCCCCCTCCTCCCCATAATTAATAGAAGAAGAAGTACATGTTTCTATACTCACTCGAGGAACGCAGAGAGATGGGAGACATGATCGAGACGTTCAAATATGTCACGGACCGTATCGAAGTGGAAGAAGATATCTTTTTTCTTAACGATCCCACGGCAACAAGAGGGCATCCGATGAAACTCAGGGGTGGGAAATTTCATGGTGACACCAGAAAATATTTCTTCACCGAAAGGGTGGTTGATCGCTGGAATAGTCTTCCACTACAGGTAATTGAGGCCAGCAGCGTGCCAGATTTTTAGAAAAAATGGGATTGGCATGTGGGATCTCTTCACGGAGGAAGTTAGGGGGTGGGTCATTAGTGTGGGCAGACTAGATGGGCTGTGGCCCTTTTCTGCCATTAGTTTCTATGTTTCTAATTTCAATAATATAGATAATTAAGTATAGCAAACAGTAATACATTCCCCTCCCCCCATCCACCCTGGATGTGTAAGGAAGTCAAATAAAAGGAAAAGTACATGACAGTTATTGTGACTGAATAAATGCCATCAATGGGCCATTTTGAATGCGTTACTATATCCCAAACATTACGCGTTCATTCTTTCATACTTGTAACTGGAACATCGGTTTGCCCACCAGAAAGTGTAATTCAGTCGATCATAACTCTTCCCGTTACGTGTAACCATCTGGATGGCTATTCCCGTCATTATCAAGAAAAAAAGAAAGCAGTTTCTAGACATAAAGAAAGACGGTTTCGATCGGCACTTGGATGTCCTGGTGATTAGAACACTCAAGTGCCGATTTAGGATGCTTTTTGGACATCTATGTTTTTAAATTATGAGCCAGCAAGTGTCCAACACCGGCATAAATACTTTCATTTTCCAGAGCACTGTTTCTCAACTCCGTCCTGGAGTTCCCCCTTGCCAGTCAGATTTTCAGGATATCCACAATGAATACGCGTGAGAGACATTTGCATCTAATGGAGGCAGCGTTTGCAAATCAAGTTTATGTGCAATCATTGTGGATATTCTGAAAATCTGACTGGGAAGGGGGTTCTCCAGAACCAAACTGAGGCAATTCTGGTCCTCGAGAGCCACAGGCAGCAGGCCAGGTTTTCAGGCTTTCCACAATAAATACGCATGCGATAGATTTGCATTAGAGAATGACACGGTGACAAAATTCATCATCGTTCCCGTCCCCGCGGATAACCGTGGGAAATAATCCCATGTCATTTTCTAGCGTCCATTTCAACCTCGGTCCTTCTACGCCAGCATTCTTCAGAGCAAAGCTTGCGGATCAGTGGTTGTGGCCATTCATACTCTGATTCTTCCCTCTCTCCTTAAACAATGACATGAAGATGGTTTCCCGCACTTATCCGCGGGGACGGGAATGGTGATGAATTTTGTCACCGTGTCATTCTTTAATTTGCATCTCAAGGAGGCAGTGCATGCAAATCCATCTCATATATACAGTAAAACCTTGGATTGCAAGTAATTTGGTTTGCAAGTTTTTTGCAAGACAAGCAAAACATTTGATTAAATTTTAACTTGATATACAAGCAAGGTCTTTCAATACAAGTACATACAGTACACACACATCACAACTGAGCCGATGGTTCATCTCTCTCTGACACTGCAAGAGTGTAGTGACTGTTCTAAATGAGCAAAGTCTTGCAATAAGAGTACGTACAATACACATGCGTCACATCTTCATAATTGAGCTGATGGTGGTTGTCTCTCTGACGCTGTGGGAGTGTAGTGACTGTTCTAAATGAGCGAGATCTTGCAATACAAGTACGTACAGTATTTTGTATTAAAAATTTGGGGTTGTGGAATGAATCGTCTGAGTTTCCATTATTTCGCTTTGATATACGAGCGCTTTGGATTACACACATGCTTCTGAAATGAATTATGCTCACAAACCAAGGTTTTACTGTATATTCATTGTGGATATCCTGAAAACCTGAACTGCCTGTGGATCTCGAGGGCCAGACTTGCCTAGCCCTGTTCTAGAGTGTAGTTAAAGCTCTATAATTGAAATGTAATGCAAGCTACAGTGAAAAAAAAAGGACTTTCCAAGCCAGACCATCCATCAGACCTTATTCATGAAAGGGGCAAAAGGGGACGTGAGGGAAGAAATACACGCGGACGCACTTTTCGAAAAATCTAATTTCATACCTGGAGGAAAGGTACGGTTCTCAGATCCAAACTTCAATTAAGAATAATAAATATTCATAACAAGTTGCAGCTTTGAACTAAGGATCCCAAGGAAAACTGTGATTAATGACAAGAGTAATAATTAGTAGCACAACCGCCATCCTTCGCACTTACTGCTTACTGAGCTGGAATATTAAACAGTCTGGAGCCGGCTCAGTACAACAGTGCACTGTCCTGGCAGAGTCCAAGCCCACCAGAGTCCAGGGCTCATAAGAGAGAGGGTCGCAGGAAAATGAGTCCATCCCAGCTGACGCCTTGCAGTAGGGTTGCCTCTCAGTCCCATGGGAAGCTAGGGAAGTCGAGTCCGCCAAACCTCATCTCCGTCGACCTTCTTTGTTTAAATCTATTTTATTCATTTTCACATCAAAGATCAAAAAACGAACACTTTGATACAGGCAACTAAATATACTCAAGAAATTATTATCAAATCATAAATTCCAGTACAATGATCATAGTCCACATTAGGGGAGAGTGAAACCATACACAATCAAGGGGAGTTGAATTAAAGAAATAACTATACTCGGTCATATTAACATATGCCTCAAATATACAGGGTTCTTTGGTTAATTACATTAAGGCCTAAGTGGTTGTAGTTATAGAGGGGGTCGGGAGCCTTAATGGCAGCCTTACCTTCCAAGAAAAATTGCAATTGTTCTGGATCATAAAAGATATACTTATTTGTTTGATAGGTAATACAGCATTTACAAGGAAACCTAAGTTGGAAGGTTGCTCCCAAAGCCAAAACTGACTGACGAAATGTCAGAAATTTTTTACGTCTAAGCTGCGTCCACTTTGAGACATCAGGAAAAATTGCAATTTTGTGATTGTAGAATTCAACACTTTCAGTTCTGTAAAAAAGACGGAGAAGAGCTTCTTTATCTTGTAAGAAAACAAGTCACTAACAAAGTAGCTCTCGCTGAAATTTCAATCCGTGAAGATTCTAGCATCCCAGTGAGGTCTAATTCTCCGGGATGAATAGTTGACTTATCCTTATCTTCTTCGGCTATATTAAGATAGTATAGTTTTTGCAATGGTGGCATATTAGTCTCTGAAACGTCGACCTTCTTTTGGGCCAGGTCCAGTATACTCTTCGCTGTTTTGCCATTTCAGCAATTTTCATCTCCCGTCCCCACAGTGGGGTTATGATATTGATGTTTCCTGCTTTATCTTAATCACCATAGAATGGGGGAACCAGATGATTCCTTGACCACTAGGACCAGGGATAGTGGAACACGTAACATAAGAGTTGTCAAGTCCATCAAGTCCAGTATCCTGCTTCCAACAATGGCCAACCCAGGTCACAAATGCCTGGCAGAAATTCGAATAGTAGCAACATTCCAGAGTTGAGATTGTGATGTCATAGTTCCACCAGTGCCAAAGAGCCAACTTCATCGGTGATGTCACAATGGCTTGACTGTCTTATACTTGGCTCACATAAGAATTGCTGTACTAGGACAGACCGAAGGTCCCTCAAGCCCAGTAATCCTGTTTCCAACAGAGGCCAAACCAGGCCCCAAGTATCTGGCTAGATAATAAACAGTGGATTTTCCCAATCCCAAGTCCATTTTAACAATGGCTTATGGACTTTCAGGAAATTATCTAAACCTTTTTTAAAACCCTGCTAAGCTAACTGTGGACAAGAACACAACAGGACCTGACAACAAATCCAAGACCGATAGTATGGCACACGACCTCCTCCTACTGGAGAATTGGTCCAGGACCTGGCAACTAAACTTCAATGCCAAAAAATGCAAGGTCATGCACCTTGGCAACAAAAATCCATGTAAGACTTACACTCTTAATGGTGAGATCCTAGAGAGAACTGTAGCAGAACGAGACTTAGGGGTAATAATCAGTGAGGACATGAAGACTGCTACTCAGGTGGAGAAAGCTTCATCTAAACCCAGACAAATCATAGGTTGCATACGCAGGAGTTTCGTTAGCCGTAAACCCGAAGTCATAATGCCATTGTATAGGTCCATGGTGAGACCCCATCTGGAGTACTGTGTACAATTCTGGAGACCACATTACCGCAAAGATGTGCTGAGACTTGAATTGGTCCAGCGAATGGCCACACGGATGGTCACAGGGCTCAGGGATCTCCCGTATGAGGAACGGCTGAATAAATTACAGCTCTACTCCCTGGAGGAACGCAGGGAGAGGGGGGACATGATCGAAACATTCAAATACCTCACGCGCCGTATCGAGGTGGGGGAGGATATCTTCTTCTTCAAGGAACCCACGTCAACACGAGGGCATCCATGGAAAATCAGGGGAGGGACATTGCATGGCGACACCAGGAAATACTTCTTCACCGAGAGAGTGGTGGATCAATGGAATGGTCTTCCGATACAGGTAATTGAGGCCAGCAGTGTGCCTGATTTTAAAGCTAAATGGGATCGAATGGTGGGTTCTCTTCGCAAAGGGAGGTAGGGGAGGGTCATTGGTGTGGGCAGACTTGATGGGCCTTGGCCCTTATCTGCCGTCACTTTCTATGTTTCTATGTTTTCACCACATTCTCTGGAAATGAAATTCCAGAGTTTAATGACACATTAACCCCCCTTTTACTAAACCGCAGAAATGGTTTTTAGTGCAGGCCGGCTTGCTGAATGCTCTGTACTGCTGCCTGAATAAATTCTTATGAGTTCCTATGAGCGTCAGGAGCAGTGCAGAGCATTCAGTGCACCGGCCTGCGCTAAAAACCGCTTCCACGGGGGTAAGTGAAGAAATATTTTCTCTGGTTTGTTTTAAATCTACTAAATTGTAGCTTCATTGCATGCCTCCTAGTCCTAGTATTATTGGAAAGTATGGTTGGAGAGGGCCATATAACCAGTCTCCCCCTCCCCCTCCTCCAGTTCTCTTGTTGCTGGTGCTGTGTTGGGCAAAATGTGGGTAGGGCCATGGTCCCAGAAGTGTTCCACTCATTCACCTGCCTAAGATTTGAACCGATTCCACAATCTTTTTATATGCTTTCTTCCAAGATCATTCTGGAATTTATGGCCCAGGATTATTTTGAGATCAAGAGAATAATTTGAAAATGACCTGTAGGAAATGGCAGTGGTCTTGGACTCACTGGCAGCCCATAGTCCTTGGGAGGCAGGAGTTAATTCTCTACGGGTCACCAGGATGAGGCGCTTCGAGCGTAATAACTTTGGATGCAAGCACCTATGCTAGCTCGAAGGCTGCTGCAAATCTTCATACCGAACTGCTACCAGTCAGGCATATAACCTATGATTTGGACAATGGCTTCACTGTGCCTAGCTGAAGTGTGAGCTGCATCCTCCCCTGTGTCACAAAATGGCACCGTAGGGTCTCACCTATGAAAAAGGTGAAGGGAGTAAAGACCTTTCTCTTCTGCCAATCGGGCCATCAGTGACTAGCTTCCTCAATATACTTCTCCAAGTACTCTTTGCTCTCTAGAATAAGATCTGTGATTGCCTAACTACTGTCATGACTGGTCTGTTTTCAAAACGATTGTGAATGCCAACTTGTAACCCGCTCTGAGCTTCTGGGAGACCGGGATAAAAATCAAAATAAATAAAAAAAAATGTTCCTACACGCAATTTGTAGAATCCTGATAGGGCAGTTAGGTGCATAATGTCAATTAGTACCATCAATTATAGCCAGTAAGTTTCATCTGTTTGTGCCGTCCATTGCTTTGTGGGAGCATGTATTTTTACCGCCGTTGGATCTCCAGGTAGAAAAGGCGACGGTCAAAGCCAGGAGGATGTGTGGCCGCATAAGGAGAGGAATGGTCAGTAGGAAAAGGCAGGTGATAATGCCGTTGTATAAGTCTCTGGTGAGGCCCCATTTGGAATACTGTGCGCAATTTTGAAGACCTCCCACCTTCAAAAAGATATAAAGAGGATGGAGTCGGTCCAGTGGGCTGCTACAAAATTGGTTTTGTCATAAATCGTATGGGGACAGGCTTGGAGAACTTAATATGTAAACTCTGGAGGAAAGAAGAGGATTGATAGAGACGTTTAAATATTTCCATGGCGTTAACGTTAATGAAGGAAAATTCTGGAAGGAGAGGGCTTAGGATGAAGTTAAGAGGTGATAGGCTCAGGAGTAATGTAAGAAAATACTTCTTATCAAAAAGTATACAAGCTGAATATCCAAAAAAATCAAAAAAATAACCAACAAATATTCAGAATAAAGCTGCTAATAGTGGAAGGAAACAGGCTGAAAGGCAAGTAACTAACATGGAGAAAAAGACCTCAGTGTTTCAAGGAAACAACCAAGAAACTATATGTTCAGTTATAAACTGCCATACAAAACACATCCCAGGTCAAAAAACTCCATGGAAAAGATTCATAAAGATACAGTTTAAAATACACAAGTTAAACTGCAAAAAAAACAGCAAAAAACTGTAAAAACTTGCACTTATCTTTCATTCATCTCCCACAAGCAGTGGAAATAAATATCAATTGCTCCAATACGGAACCAGACACACTTTTCAAAGAATGAACTCAGTATTCCCGACAGGCCCTGTTTCGCCAAGTGGCTGCGTCAGGGGAATATCTTTAGAAAGAGAGCAACTGCTTCAAAAAATCTTCCACGGGAAAATGGCCATTGCTCTCTTTCTAAAGATATTCCCCTGACGCAGCCACTCCTTTTTCATTAAAGCTAATCAATCTAACAGTCTAACCGTCATTTTTTTTTTTTTTTTTTATATACAAAATTTGTTGTAGTAACCCATAGTTAAATCAAAATGTTTGTTTAGTGAAGTTGGCAGAGGTTGAAAAATAAAGGAGTCTATGTGTGGTATAAATCTTTTCGTAAAAACAGGAGATAAATATCTTATATAAAATTTCTCAGTGTAACTATAACCAAAATTTTCAAATAGCAGTATACAATAATCCTGGCATATAATAAAAAAAAATATTAGAGTATCTTAGGTAAAGAATATCAAGTTTTGCATTAAGAAAAAGAAAGATCGTCTCTCATTAAAGCAAAAAATTAGTCAATTTAGTTAAAGGTGCTAAGAAAGAAGAAAATAAAATTTCCTTAATCAGTCACAGGCACACAATTATCACTGTATGCTTCCTCTAGTCATTCTCTAGTCCCCATCATTCATCCCCCATTTTCAAAAATGGGAGTGAATCAGCGTAAAAGAAACATATGCACATACTTTCAGTGATCAACAACTGACACATAGGAATTATAGTATATGTGAGAGTGTCAAAGGCAAAGAGATGGAAACCTTAGATAAATAATTGGGTTGAAATTTCATTAGGTGACTATCAAACAATCCCTAGTGCATATAGCAATTAACATATGTTTCATAATGAACGTAAAATTATTTGAAGTGAAGAAAATAAAAATCCAGGAATAATAAGGACCAGAGATTCCAGATGGAAGTGCTGTGTAAGTATGATAATCAGATATAAATGCAGAACAACCATTGTGTACCTGAGAGTGACAAGAAGACAGTAGTCAGGAGTGACGTATAAATATAGAGACAGAAAGTAAGGATTAAATCAGATTAGATGTGAATATATGGAGTGGACTAGTTCTATAATTATAGCACTGCAAGAAAGAGTAAGGAAGGGAGATACACAATCATGGGTCAACAAAAAAGCCTTGGAATAAGTGAGAAGAGACAGTAAAGTAGGGGGTGGAATAACAAAGATATGTATGCAAGAAGAAAAGAAAATTTAAAAAATGCAGTTATATGGAAGAGAGAAATGAAACCGGCAAACATTAACCCACTCAGTAAATTACAGTGAAAAGTAACATGTAGGCAGTAAAGTAAGTCCCAACAATAAAATGGCAGGGACAGGAGTCATTCGTAAAGCAGTGTAGAGGCTGACTGAGTCCGATTGCCAAGTCAGTGAAGAAGGAAGGTAAACATCGGGAAGTTAGGTGAATAGTGGGTCTCCTGTCGTAATGAAGATAGATATAGAGTCTGTATCAATGTAAAATAGATCAGAGAGAAGGGTTATTATGATCATCTTTGGCATGTAGGGTAAAGAAAATAGGAAGCATTAAGCCGCAGATCCAAGAGAGATACTCAGGTAGATGACATTCCTTGTGATTGCAGATTATCCAGAAATGACTGAAGGAGTTCAGGTGACTCGAAGTGCCTTGTTGAGTTGTTGAGAGTCACGATCATTCGGGCCGGGTACTGTAATCCATAACGAGCCCCCATGGATTTCAGCCGCGCACGCAGGTCTAAAAAGGACTTCCGTTTTCGCGCCGTGGTCTTGGCAAGGTCGGGAACAATTATGAACTTCTTTTCAGCGTAAGTTAAATTCTTTTGCGTTTTGGCAGCAGTCAAAATCTGGAGAGCTTGAGGATATCGTAATAATTTAGCCACAATCGGCCTCGGCCTTGTAAATCCCGGTTTCGGTGAAGATGGCGTTCTGTGAGCCCGCTCAAACTGAAGCGGGAGATCTGTGGTGATGTTTAACAACTTCGGCAGAGAGTCAGTAAGAAATTTAATTAGATCCGATCCTTCAGAATTATCCTGCAATCCGATTATTCTTATATTATTACGGCGATTACGATTACAGAGATCCTCCAGGTCTTGATCCATTTTTTTAAAACGCTGTTGTACTTGCGTTTCAAATTGCGCAAAGGAAAGCGCCGCCATGTCGGCTCTGTTTTCTAGAGAATCGACACGTGCCGTGCAGGCAGCAAAGGAGGCGGTGAGAGAGTTTATTTCAGCTTTCATTTCACATGTAATATCGTATTGCTTGGTAATAAGCTCTTTAAGAGCCCGAAGCTCATCTAAAACTGCGTCAGATGAATTTTGCAGGGACTTACTAGTTGACAGTTTCTCCGGTGAGGGAGGATCATGCTTGGTGCGCTTAGATCCGGTGGATTGAGTCGGAGAGGTCTCAGTTTTATTAGATTTATTGGCGGACATCTCATACGTTGTTAGAGACAAAGTTTGCCAGAAAAAAGCAACTTTAAAAGCTTGCTCCGATTCGATGATTTGGTGCGTTTAGAGGAGAAAGGAGATTATGCGGCCATCTTGCTTCCTGGCTCAACAGCGCCCCCACTGCTGGAGCAATTCAAACTACAGTAAAACCTTGGTTTGCGAGCATAATTCGTTCCAGAAGCATACTTGCAATCCAAAGCACTCGTATATCAAAGCAGATTTCCCCATAAAAAATAATGGAAACTCAGACGATTTGTTCCACAACCCCAAACGTTTAATACAAAATACTATATGTACTCGTATTGCAAGACCTCACTCGTTTAGAACAGTCACTGCACTCCCGCAGCATCAGAGAGAGAAGAACCATCGGCTCACTTGTGATGATGCGACACGTGTATACTGTATGTACTCGTATTGCAAGACTTTGCTCGTTTAGAACAGTCACTACACTCCCGCAGCATCAGAGAGAGAAGAACCAATAGGCTCAGCTGTGATGATGTGACGCGTGTATACTGTATGTACTCGTATTGCAAGACGTCACTCGTTTAGAACAGTCACTACACTCCCGCAGCGTCAGAGAGAGAAGAACCATCGGCTCACTTGTGATGGTGCGACACGTGTATACTGTATGTACTCGTATAGAAAGACTTTGCTCGTTTAGAACAGTCACTACACTCCCGCAGCATCAGAGAGAGAAGAACCATCGGCTCAGCTGTGATGATGTGACGCGTGTATACTGTACGTACTCGTATTGCAAGACGTCACTCGTTTAGAACAGTCACCACACTCCCGCAGCGTCAGAGAGAGAAGAACCATCGGCTCAGCTGTGATGATGTGACGCGTGTATACTGTATGTACTCGTATTGCAAGACCTCGCTCATTTAGAACAGTCACTACACTCCCGGAGCGTCAGAGAGAGAACCACCATTGGCTCAGTCGTGATGATCTGACGCGTGTATGCTATATGTACTCGTACAGAAAGACTTTGCTCGTTTAGAACAGTTACTCCACTCCCGGAGCATCAGAGAGAGAACCACCATCGGCTCAGTCGTGATGATCTGACGCGTGTATATTGTATGTACTCGTATAGAAAGACTTTGCTCGTTTAGAACAGTTACTCCACTCCCGGAGCGTCAGAGAGAGAAGAACCATCGGCTCAGTCGTGATGATGTGACGCGTGTATACTGTATGTACTCGTATTGCAAGACCTCGCTCATTTAGAACAGTCACTACACTCCCGGAGCGTCAGAGAGAGAACCACCATCGGCTCAGTCGTGATGATCTGACGCGTGTATACTGTATGTACTCGTATAGAAAGACTTTGCTCGTTTAGAACAGTTACTCCACTCCCGGAGCGTCAGAGAGAGAAGAACCATCGGCTCAGTCGTGATGATGTGACGCGTGTATACTGTATGTACTCGTATTGCAAGACCTCGCTCATTTAGAACAGTCACTACACTCCCGGAGCGTCAGAGAGAGAACCACCATCGGCTCAGTCGTGATGATCTCACGCGTGTATACTGTATGTACTCGTATAGAAAGACTTTGCTCGTTTAGAACAGTTACTCCACTCCCGGAGCGTCAGAGAGAGAAGAACCATCGGCTCAGTTGTGATGTGTGTGTACTGTATGTAATCGTATTGCAAGACCTTGCTTTTATATCAAGTTAAAATTTAAACAAATGTTTTGCTTGTCTTGCAAAACACTGGCAAACCAAGTTACTTGCAATCCAAAGTTTTACTGTATTTTGAAAACATGGAAAAATGCGTCCTTGTTAACTTCTCAATTTTGGTGGAACTCAGTTTGTTTAATTGGAAACTATGAGGCAACCATAATGGAAAAGAGAGGCAAAAAGGCTAAATTTAAATTATTGTGGGCACCTACACAAGAGTTTCCAGACAATAGTTGAATGCTATCGAGAGATTGAATATGTATGGATGTAATGTATGGATGTTGATATGGTTTTTCACTCTCTACAAATGGGGATGGGTAAGTGGGGTGGGGGGTTGGGGTGGGGGGGGGGGGATAGTTCATTTCATAGTAACATAGTAGATGACGGCAGATAAAGACCCGAATGGTCCATCCAGTCTGCCCAACCTGATTCAATTTAAATTTTTTTTAATTTTTTCTTCTTAGCTATTTCTGGGCAAGAATCCAAAGCTCTACCCGGTACTGTGCTTGGGTTCCAACTGCCGAAATCTCTGTTAAGACTTACTCCAGCCCATCTACACCCTCCCAGCCATTGAAGCCCTCCCCTGCCCATCTTCTACCAAACGGTCATACACAGACACAGACCATGCAAGTCTGCCCAGTACTGGCCTTAATTCAATATTTAATCTTATTTTCTGATTCTAGATTTTCTTTGAACTCAGTCACAGTTTTACTCTCCACCACCTCTCTCGGGAGCGCATTCCAGGCATCCACCACCCTCTCCGTAAAGTAGAATTTCCTAACATTGCCCCTGAATCTACCACCCCTCAACCTCAAATTATGTCCTCTGGTTTTACCATTTTCCTTTCTCTGGAAAAGGTTATGTTCTACGTTAATACCCTTCAAGTATTTGAACGTCTGAATCATATCTCCCCTGTCTCTCCTTTCCTCTAGGGTATACATATTCAGGAATATGTAAGGAAGTTCTTCACCCAGAGAGTATTTCAATGATATATATTTTTTTAATATTCTAAGCTTTGTGTTAATAATGTTATGAGCAACTAGTTCAAAATTCATATTTTCTCCTGTTTTATGTATGTTATTATATAAAATATTGGACCAAACCCCCTCCCCCAACAACCAAAGGAACATTGAGGTATCTGACAAATCCCCACCCATGCTTACGTGATACCTAGCCTAGTGCTCTCACTTCTCTAAGCTCTTTGAAGTTCAATTCCTGGTGCTGTCTTAAGAATATTAAAAAGATGCTGAGAATATTCTATTCTTAAAGCTCTCCTAAATCTGTCTAAGTCTCCAGTGACTTGGAATAATTCAGTAAAGCTTTCAGCTCTGTATTGCTGCTGTCTTGTTATAAATCTGAGCAAGGGAAAAGCTTCTCATTGCGGGAGCATTGCTGGACTGACATCTCGACACAATGCACCAAGCCAGGTGAAGACGGTGGGGCTGACCAGACTCCCGTTTCTGTATCCTGAAAAATGAGGGGATGGAAGCACACATCAATGGGAAAGAGGAGGATAACAAAGAAGAGCTGCAGACTCACCACCCTGAGGTTGTGGGATCAAACCCATGCTGCTCATTCTGACCCTGGGCAAGTCACTTAATCCCCCAAGTACATTAGATAGATTGTGAGCCCACCAGGATGGACAGGGAAAAATGCTTGAGTACCTGAATAAATTCATGTAAACCATTCTGAGCTCCCCTGGGAGAACAGTCTAGAAAACTGAACAAGTAAATAGTGTGAAAGGTTTCAGCCTCTGATAACCAGAGCTGGTTTTGTGACATCATAATGTCTCCTTCCACCAATAAGAGCCATCCTCATCAGTGATGTCACAATGGCTTGATTGTCCTAGACTTGGCTCACTTTTACTACATTTTGATTTCTAGAGTGGCGCAGTGGTTAAAGCTACAGCCTCAGCTGTAGGGTTGTGGGTTCAAACCCCCGCTGCTCCTTGTGACCCTGGGCAAGTCACTTAATTGCCCCACGTATATTAGATAGATTGTGAGCCCACCAGGACAGACAGGGAAAAATGCTTGAGTACCTGAATAAGTTCTTGTAAACCATTCTGAGCTTCCCTGGGAGAACGGTATAGAAAATTGAACACATAAATAGTGTGAAAGGTTTCAGCTTCTGATAACCAGAGCTGGTATTGTGACATCATAATGCCTCATTCCACCAATAAGAGCCAACCTCATCAGTGATGTCACAATGTCTTGTTGTCCTAGACTTGGCTCACTTTTAGTACATTTTGATTTCTAGAGTGGCGCAGTGGTTAAAGCTACAGCCTCAGCAGTAGGGTTGTGGGTTCAAACCCCCGCTGCTCCTTGTGACCCTAGGCAAGTCACTTAATCCCCCCATTGCCCCAGGTGCATTAGATAGTTTGTGAGCCCACCAGGATAGACAGAGGAAAATGCTTGAGTACCTGAATAAACTCATCTAAAACTGTTCTTGAGCTCCCCTGGGGACCCATGATATGAGTGAACACTTCCAAACAAAATCCCAAATTGAACTGTAGATCTCATTAGGATAATATCCCTGTGAAGTGCATTCTTTATGAAATAGCAACGAAGCTAAACATTAGCTCAGGACCTGAAAATTTAAGCCCTAATAAGGTTCCTCATGAATGCCCCTCCCCCCCACCTTTTACTAAACTGCGATTCCGGTTTGTTCCACGGCCTGGGGCGTTACGTGCTCTGATGCTGTTCCAGCGCTCATAGGAATTCGATGAGTGTCAGAGAAGCGTCAGTGCGTTTAGCGCTCTGGGCCGCGGTACAAACTTCTACCACAGCTAAGTAAAGGGAGTGGGTGGGTAAATTTGGTCTTAAGAACATAAGATAAGAACATAAGCATCGCCTCTGCCGAGTCAGACCATAGGTCCATCGTGCTCAGCAGTCCGCTCCCGCGGCAGCCCCCCAGGTCCGTGACCTGTAAGTGATCCTTTACTAAGACATTTTATCCTTTATAGTACCCCTCTAGCTATACCCCTCAATCCCCTTTTCCTTTAGGAACATGTCCAACCCCTTTTTGAAACCCAAAATCGTACTCTGCTCTACCACCTCCCCCGGAAGCGCATTCCAGGTATCCACCACCCGCCGGCTGAAGAAGAACTTCCTAGCATTTGTTCTGAATCTGTCTTCCTTCAATTTTCTTGCTTGCCCTCTTGTTTTTGTTTCCCCCGCCAGTCTGAAGAATCTGCCCCTCTCCACCCTCTCTATACCCTTCATGACCTTGTAAGTTTCTATCATGTCCCCTCTAAGTCTCCGTTTTTCCAGAGAAAAGAGCCCCAGTTTCTCCAGCCTCTCAGCATATGAGAGGCCTTCCATGCCCCTTATCATCTTTGTTGCTCTTCTCTGGACCCTCTCGAATGTCGCTATATCCCTCTTAAGGTATGGCGACCAGTACTGAACGCAGTATTCCAGATGCGGGCGTACCATCGCCCGATATAGCGGCAGGATAACTTCTTTGGTTCTGGTAGTGATTCCTTTTTTAATAATTCCCAACATTCTGTTCGCCTTCTTGGAGGCCGCTGCGCATTGTGCTCCCGACTTCATTGATTGGTCCACTAAAACCCCCAAGTCCCTTTCTAGGTTGCTCTTCTCCAATACCATCCCCCCCATCGTGTAGCTGAACATCGGGTTTCCTTTCCCTATGTGCAAGACTTTGCATTTCTCTACATTGAAACACATTTGCGTTAGAATACAGTAAGGCCAGATTTTGCTGCCCTCTCGTAAAACAGCTCCTTAGCCTCCGCGAATAAACCAAGAAGAGAGCTCAGAGATGCAAATGGGATGAAATTAAGTTTGGAGGGTAGAATGTCGACTTTGCATGCTAGGATCGGAGCCTCAATGATATCTCTGGCTGCCTTAGAACTATGGAATGCTTTGCCTGGTATGGTTTTGTATGGGGAGGATGAGTTTTAAGAAAATGCTGAAAACTAATTATTTGCCAATGGCTTCTTATGCTAAGGAATATTTCAGTTGATAATCGCCTTTTAGAATTTTTTTTTTTGACAGCAATGGATGATTTAAAGCTTGCTTGTATTTCTGAATTGATCGAATTTGCGCTCTATCCCTATTATAACAGGGACGATTAACGATGTTGTTTAGACATGTCTATGTTATATGCGGTAATCGCAGGGAAACAAGATTTTATGTATGTGATATGGAAACAAACCAAAAAATGGAGGAGCTGGAAACAAAATCTGCAGTCAAACAAAACAAAACGAAATTTCCAGTTTAAATAACAACTCAAGGTTTTGTCAGCCGGAGGCCCGAAGTCATAGTGCCCCTGTACAGATCCATGGGGAGACCTCATCTTGAATATTGTGTTCAATTCTGGAGACCACATTATCAAAAAGATGTGCGGAGAATCGAGTCGGTTCAGCGAATGACCACCAGGATGGTCTCGGGACTCAAGAACCTCCCATATGAGGAAAGACTGAATAAACTGCAGCTATACTCGCTCGAGGAACGTAGAGAGAGGGGGGGGACATGATTGAGACTTTTAAATATATCACGGGCCGCATCGAGGTGGAAGACGATATCTTCTTTCTTAAAGGACCTTCGACCACAAGAGGTCATCCGCTGAAAATCAAAGGCTGGCAATTTCATGGTGACGCCAGGAAGTATTTCTTCACCGAAAGGGTGGTCGATCATTGGAGTGAACTTCCATTGCAGGTGATTAACGCCAGCAGCGTGCTCGATTTTAAAAAGAAATGGGATATGCATGTGGGATCTCTAGCCGGGTGAAGTCTGGGGGTGGGTCATTAGCGTGGGCAGACTTGATGGGCTACAGCCCTTTTCTGCCGTCATATTCTATGTTTCTATGTAAGCTCTCCTTTCTAGTTTCAAAGCAACGTCAGCTTTGTAATAGAGAATGACACGGGGAAAAAATCTGTCCCCGTCACCGCCCCATCACCGGCCCACCATCCTCTGCACCGCCCCGTCACCGCCGATCCCTTCACCGCCCCGTCACCGTCACCGCCATCCCTTTCACCGCCCCGTCATCGCCACTGCCATCCCATTCACCGCCCCGTCACCGTCCCCGCTGCATCCATATAAGCCTTTTTCCTTTCACTCCCTCCTTCCAATTTGAGCCGGGAACACTAGCGATCGCACGGTCCCCGCGGCCACTACCTGCCTGCCCGGTCGATCCTGGTGTTTGGCCGGCTCTCTCCCTTCTCCTCACCTTGGTTTGTGGGTTTTCTTTTTCGGCAACCTGCGCGCTTTCCCAGGGAGCCGCACACGCGCGGCTGCTCAGTGTTCGATCTTCTGCTCTGCTGCAACTTCCTGTTTCCGGTTGCGTCAGAGCAGAAGATCGAGGCTGAGCAGCGGCGGGTGTGCGCGGCTCTCTGGTAGCGTGCGGGTCGCCGAGGAGGAGGATCTGCGGACTGGGGTGAGGAGAGGGGAGAGAGCTGGCTGGACACTGGAATCGATTGGGCGGGCGGGTGTGAGCTGCGGGGACCGCGCGATCCTTCATGCCTCACTGCGGGGGACAAGACCATTCACCGCCCCGTGGGCGGTGAATGGCCTTGTCCCCGTCGCCGCAGCGACTGCTAGTTTTCTTCCCCGTTTTCGGCGGGTGACCCGCGGCTAAAATGCGGTGGCCGCGGGTAAACCGCCACCGTGTCATTCTCTACTTTGTAACGTCTGAGGCGTTTCCCCTATTGAGTTGCGCTGGCTTGAAGTTACTTTGCAGTTATATGCTCAGGAGGGGTGAAGGTACTGAGCATTTTCCACCAGTGTGTATTTAAACTGGAAATTTTGTTTTGTTTGACTGTGATTTGGAAACCGCATAGTTATATGCGGTATATAAATTTTAAAATATATAAATAACTAATCCTACTTTGGGTTTTGAAAGGAGCTTTGCTTGAGAAAGTCATCTGTTAAAAGAAAAAGTTTAGCTGCCCTAGTAAGCAATGTAAAAATCCCAAATGATCACAATTCTGTTTATGTTTGTACAAAATCAAGTGGCAGAATCGCAATAGCTCTCCCCAAATAACTGCAAAACCCTTTTTTTTCCTCACCTGAAAAGCTGTCTGAAGGTCCAACAGAATCAGAAATAATGCAATTGTTGACCAATTCTGTTCTCCTTCCTCCTCCCACCCCTCAATTAATCCCACCTCCAATCCTCCTGCTGCAAATCCTTCCTACTGTTTTCCAATTACTTCCCTCAGTTGGAGAAGTAGTTAAAAGCCCTTCACTAACCTGGATGTGGCCTAGATATCAGTTATTCATGGCAACTCGGGCAAACCTTTAATATTCTCTTGTTTCAGAAGCAAACTGAGGAAAATATTCCTTGCCTGACTGCGCTAAATTACAATCTGGTCGTGAACAAGATCTATAACGAGGGCCCCAGGAATGCAGCTGACGATAATCAAATTCCTCGAGTTAATCCCACCTTTGACTACTGACCTTAAAACTCTCGGGTAGGTGTCTCATCATCCTTACCTTTCTGAGGCTGAAGGCTAATTGTGTATATCCTTAGCCTCTCTTCTAGGCACAGAAGTAATAAATGCTTGCTATTGCTCCTTCCCAGGGCTGGCCCAAAGGTATTCAACATCCTACCATGTTTGCCCGACAATAAGACGCTGTCATATTAATTTTGGATCCAAAAAAATGCACTAGGGCTTATTTTTGGGGATGTCTTATTTTTTTTGTGTGTGTGTGTGTGCGATTATTATCTCTCGCCCATCCCCTTGTGCAGCATCTTTCTATCCCTCCCTCCCTCCCATCCCCCTCCATGCAGCAGAACGCTGAAAGCAAATTCATTATGTTGCATTAGATCTAAGCTAATCTAAGCGATGTTCTTGTATGCCACATCTTCCCTATAAAATAGAGCTTTAAATGGTTAACAAATAAACAAATTACAGATCATCCTTAAACAGACTGAATTTCAGATGTCATAACATTTCTGAAATAAAAAAGTTTTGAGATCTTTGTGCAAAGCCATTCCCCTCCCATGCAGCAGAACCCCGATGACCTTGCCAATCCGTCCCCTTGCGCAACATCCTTCCATCTCTCCCTCCCATCCCCCCGCGCAGCAGAACCCCGACGACCCTCCTACCTCCGTTTCAAACGGCAGCGGGCGGCAGCCAGGGCCTTCCCTGTGCCGCATCGCTGATGACATCATCGGTGAAGCAGCCTGTTCAGTGCTGCCACCGTTGCTGTTTGGAACGGAGGTATGTCGGCCTCGCGGTGGGAGGGTCGGCAAGGTTCTGCTGTGCGGGATGGTAAGGAAGGATGGAAAGATGCTGAACAAGGGGATGGGTGAAAGGGGAGGAAAGATGCTGGCAGGGAGGAAAGCGCTGCCGCTTGCGAATCGGGGAGTGTCGGGGACATTCGGGAGGGGCTTTTGGGGGGGGGTCGATCCAACTAGGGCTTATTTTTGTGGTAGGGCTTATATTAAGATCTACCCTGAAAGTCATGCTAGGGCTTGTTTGGGGGGTAGGTCTTATTTTCGGGGCAACACGGTAAGTGAAACTGCAGCCCTACGCTGAAAGGTGTTACCTACATTGACAAATTAGGGGAGTCTCTACTTTTCCAAAATTACTGAGCTGTGGAATGATTTTCCTATTCAACTGGGCGATCTGGGCTTTTTCTAACCATTTCAAAAACATCTGAAAACTTGGCTATTTTCAAAGTCGTAAATTCTGCTCCTCTCCAGACTATTCTAGATCCATATCGTATCTGTTCTCCTTTCTAATTTCTAGTAAACTGTGCCGCGCTCTACCGTTATAGAGAAGATGCGGTATATAAGCCTAAGGTTTAGTTTAGTTTAGTTTAGCCCTCACACCTCTCCTAAGGTTAGTGCACCTTCCCTCCCATTGACTTTCAAATCTCTTGGATCCCCAACACGGTCCCTCCCAGAATAAAATGAGTAAACTTGCAGTAGTGTTCACCTTTCCTGCTGATAAAAGTTATTATTATTTACTAGTTCTAGATGTGTAGACTTAGGCAATTCTTTCTTTCTCTTTTTCTGTCTCTCCCCCCTGTCCAGCAGTACCCCTTCCCTGCTCCCCCTGTCCAGCAGTAGCCCTTCTCCCTTCCTTATACCTACCCATATTCAGGCTCTCATTTCCCCTTTTACCTTTACTCTGCTAGTCAAAAAATTTATCCAGATATCTTAACTCTTCCCCTTGTCCTTCTCCTCCCTTGTAATAGTCTCACCCCCTCTTGTAATTTTTTCTCTCCTAAGTATCAACCATGTATTCCTCTACCTAACTTGCAAATCTTCTGGAAATGTCCAGTTAGCTTCTTTGTAATCCGCCTAGAACTGCAAGGTACAAGCGGAATAGAAGTCACTAATGTAATGTAATGTAATTTCCGACTGGCGCTGATGGGATTCGGGCTCCGGGAGAGTTGACTTGTACATCGGGTGCCGACGCACTCTGGTACGGGGCCTCTGCCGGGCCGCGGGGAGCTGTTTTGCCCACACTGCGTGTCTGGAGCTCGTTGGCTGGGTTTGTCGGGTAGGGGTTCCGGGCAGCGGGAGGAGTGGGTTGTGTCTGGGAGCCGACAGGATAGCGTCGTGGCCTTTGACCGCCTCCGGCTACTCTCTCGTGTGCGCAGGTGCTTCGGCGGGCCTTTTCGGGGGTGGCGCAGGGACCCATGCGGTCGGCAACTTGACGCTTGCAGCGTCGCAGAGGGAGGGCGATGGGGAAACCACCGCAGGCAGAGTTCTACTCTACTGCACATGCGGCGACACGGATCACAAAGCACGGCCGCACGGAGTTTCAACTGCACATGTGTGCTAAGGGTTTTATTATAGCGGATATACTGCCTATTGGTGGAGGTTGTCTAAGTGGGGTTCAGGTATTTGAGCATTTTTCCTTAACTGTCCCGGTGGGCTCAGAATTGATCTAATGTGCCTGGGGCAATGGGGGGATTAAGGGGCAAATTCTATAAGAAGCGCCCAAAAGGTAGGTGCCAAAATAGGCACCGTTCAGCGCAATTTAAGCAAAATCGGGCGCTATTCAGCGAATCACGCTGAGCGGCACCTATTTTGGAGGCGCCCAATAAATAGGCCAGCTCTAGGCACAACTAAAAGTTAGGCGGCCATGCGAGCGCTTAAGTGCACGTAAGAGCAGCGATTCTGTAACAAGGCGCCTAACATGAAGCCACGCCCACGCCTAACATGCATAGTGCCTATTTTTTTGAAGGCCACCTAAATTTTTAGAGGCGCCTTGTTACTGAATTGCTCTTTCTCGATAGGCGCCTACGTTTCAATTATTGCTGATTAAAAAGCTTAATTAAGCTTCTTATTCAATTTGGATAGGCGCCTATCTAGTTGAGCGCCTTCAAAATAGGTGCCGGTTACAGAACTTGGGCATAAGTGACTTGCCCAGAGTCACAAGGGGCAGTGTGGGGCTTGAACCCATAACCTCAGGGTGCTGAGGCTGTAGCTGTAACCAGTAGGCCACGCCTCCCTCCTCAAGTTCTCCCTGTTCCTTGCTTTGTATTGTCCTGAGGAGCTATTATTTAGCTTTGATCCGAGAGGTCCTGGAAATTGCAGACCGGTAAGCCTGACTTCAGTGCCGGGCAAAATAGTGGCAACAATTATGAAGAATAAAATTGTGGAACACGTAGACAAACATGATTTCATGGGACAGAGTCAGCATGGGTTCAGCCGAGGGAGATCTTGCCTCACCAATTTCCTTGACTTCTTTGAAGGAGTGAATAAACATGTGGATAAAGGTGCGTGGGTTTAATGTAGTGTATCTAGATTTTCAGAAAGCTTTTGACAAAGTTCCTCATGAGAGGCTCCTGAGAAAATTAAAGAGTCATGGGATTGGAGGCAAAGTTCAGTTGTGGATTAGGAATTGGTTATCGGATAGAAAACAGAGGGTAGGGTTAAATGGTCATTTTTCTCAATGGAGGAGAGTAAACAGTGGAGTGCCACAGGGGTCTGTACTGGGACCGGTGCTATTTAACTTATTTACAAATGATCTGGAAACTGGAATGACGAGTGAGGTGATTAAATTTGCAGATGACACTAAATTGTTCAAAATTGTTAAAACGCATGCGGATTGTGAAAAATTACAGGCGGACCTTAGGAAATAGGAAGACTGGGCGTCCAAATGGCAGATGAAACTTAATGTGGACAAATGCAAAGCGATGCACATTGGGAAGAAGAACCCGAATCATAGTTACCTTATGCTAGGGTCCACCTTGGGGGTTAGCGCCCAAGAAAAGGATCTGGGTGCCATTGTAGACCATATGCTGAAAGGATTGGTGAATCCGCCTAATTTTTGTGCAGTTGTACAAGCATATATCCACGGTTTGATCCCTGTAACTCAGTGGTCTCAAACTCAAACCCTTTGCAGGGCCACATTTTGGATTTGTAGGTCCTTGGAGGGCCTCAGAAAAAAATAGTTAATGTCTTATTAAAGAAATGACAATTTTGCATGAGGTAAAACTCTAATAGTTTATAAATCTTTCGTTTTGGCTAAGTCTTAATAATAATATTATAATTTATAGCTAAAGAGACATATGATCAAGAAACTGTTTTATTTTACTTTTGTGATTCTGATAAACATACCGAGGGCCTCAAAATAGTACCTGGCGGGCCGCATGTGGCCCCCGGGCCGCAAGTTTGAGACGACTGCTGTAACTCTTCGTTAGTTGGTTTGCTTAAAAAAAGATTTAAGAGCATTACAAATAGCTCAAAATGCTGCTCCTCGTTTAATCTCAGGAATTCCTTTGTCTAGCCATATTACGCCAATCCTTCAGCAATTTCATTGGCTTCCCATTCAATGGCGTATTCATTTAAAAATTTTAACGCTAATGCTTAAAATTCTTTATGAACAACAGCCATTTTGTCTGACTGCAACCCTTACCAGCGTCGTAGTAAGGTGGGAGCAGGGAAGACGTTCTTCCTAAAGGCTTGGCACCCCACTTCCTCTCTGCCCCCTGCTCCTCTCTTTGCTGCGTGTGCACGCACCTCTTGCCTTCCCCCGGCGCGAGGTTGCTGCCCGCGTCAGCACCGGCTCTCTCTCTGACATCACTTCTGGGACCCGCTCCTAGGAAGTGATGTCAAAGGACCAACTGACACCGGCGTGGGCACTCTGCTCATGCTGGAGAAGTTTAAAAGGGGGGGGCGGGACATCGCTCACCCTTCCTACGCCACTGACCCTAAATATGTCCAAGACTGAGCTGCTTCTCTTTCCTCCTAAACCCTCTGTTCCTCCTCCTCCTTTCTCCATCTCCGTAAATCATACTGTCGTTGTTCCAGTCTCCTCTGCTCGCAACCTTGGAGTGGTCTTCGATTTCGATCTCTCATTTTCTACACATATCCAACAAGCTGCTAAGACCTGTCGCTTCTATCTCATCAATTTCACCAAAATTTGCCCCTTCCTCTCTGAGCACACGACCCGCACCCTTGTCCAAGCTCTCGTAACCTCACGCTTAGATTGATGCAATCTACTCCTAACTGGTATCCCTCGGTGTTGCCTCTCTCCCTTGCAATCTGTGCAAAGCTCTGCTGCGCGACTCATCTTCTACCAACCTTGCTACGCTCATGTCACCCCTCTCCTTAAGTCACTTCACTGGCTCCCTAACCGCCATTGCATACAATTCAAGATCTTATTGCTGACATACCTCGCTTCTCTCTCCTTATAGACCTCCCAGAGAACGCTGTTCCTCAGATAAGCCACTCTTAGCTTTACCCTTCTCCTCCACTGCCAATTCCAGACTTTGTTCCTTTCATCTAGCTGCCCCCTATGCCTGGAATAAATTACCCGAGTTTGTCCGTCAAGCCCCTTCCCTTGTTTAAAAGCAGACTGAAAAACCACCTTTTTGATATAGCTTTCAATCCTTAACCCTACTCCAGATAGCTGACTAACCATTCCCCCTTAACTGTATCCATGACATCCTGTTTGTCTGTTTAGATTGTAAGTTCTTTGGAGCAGGGACTGTCTTCTTTGTGACTCTGTACAGCGCTGCGTGCGTCTGGTAGCCCTATAGAAATAATTCATAGTAGTAGTATGAAGAGTTTCAGTCTTTGGGAAGCAGAGCTGAGACTGTGATGTCATAATGCCTCATTCCACTAATAAGAGCCAACCTCAGTGATGTCACAAGGGCTTGATTGTCCTGGACTCCCCTCTGCCCTCCAACCCTTCCCCTTAACTGAATCCATGACATCCTGTTTGTCTGTCTTGTCTGCTTAGATTGTAAGCTCTTTTGAGCAGGGACTGTTTTCTTACTTTTTGAAACTCTGTGCAGCGCTGCGTACCTCTCGGAGCACTATAGAAATTATTAATAGTAGTAATATTACTTGATGTTCCAGATTTTAAGCAAATTAGATTGGAGATATATAGGGACCTGATCTTTATGGTTGTGGGAGCTCCCTTCCAAAGGAACTGAGAAAGATTGAGCCCTTGAGGTCATTTAGAAAATCTTTAAAAGCACATCTGCTTTCTCAGGCATTTTTATGAATTAAAACAGAAATATTAGACATTGTTCAGGTTTTTCAATACTGTATTTCTTGAAGAGCAGTATGTTTTAATGTTATACCTATTATATGTATGTATGTATGTTGTAAACCACTTAGATTTGTAGATTTGCGGTATATAAGAAATTTTTAAATAAATTCATGCTGGAATTATTAAAAATGGGATAGTTAACAAGACTAATAATATTATAATGCCTCTGTATCACTCCATGGTGTGATCTCACCTCGAGTAATCTGTTCAGTTGAGGTCGCCTTATCTCAAAAAAGATATAACGGAACTAGAAAGGTTCAAAGAAAAGCGACCAAAATGATAAAGGGGATGGCACTCCTCTCGTATGAGGAAAGACTAAAAAGGTTAAGGCTCTTCAGCTTGGAAAAGAGATGGCTGAGGGGAGATAGGATTGAAGTCTACAAAATCCTGACTGGAGCAGAACGGGTACAAGTGGATCGATTTTTCACTCTGCCAAAAATGAGAAAGACTAGGGGGCACTCGATGAAGTTACAGGGAAGTACTTTTAAAAGCAATAGGAGGAAATATTTTTTCACTAAGAGACTAGTGAAGCTCTGGAACGCATTGCCAGAGGATGTGATAAGAGCGGATAGCGTAGCTGGTTTTAAGAAAGGTTTGGACAAGTTCCTGGAGGAAAAGTCCACAGTTTGTTATTGAGGGAAGCCACATGGGGGAAGCCACTGATTGCCCTGGATCGGTAGCATGGAATGTTGCTACTTTTGGGGTTTTGGCCAGGTACTAGTGACCTAGATTAGCCACCTTGAGAACGGGCTACTGGGCTTGATGGACCATCGGTCTGACCCAGTTTTCTGGAGGGAATAGAAAATGAGAAGAGATCTGAGAATGTTAGAAGAATGGTCTAAGATTTGGCAGTATAATTTAGTGTGAAGGAGTGCAGAGCGATGCACCTGGGGTGTAAAAATCCAAAGGAGCTGTATATGCTAGGGCATGAGAAACTGATTTGCTTGGACTGGGAGAGGGATTTTAGCGTGGTGGAGCGTCATTCCAATAGGACGTCCAAGTCAGACTTTAGATGTTTCTCGCAAGACATCCAAATATAGAGTGGAAGAAATAGCTTTTTTTTTTTTTTTTTACAAAAATGGCCCACCTAGACGTTTTGTCCAGCCAGATGTCTAATTTTTTTTATATTTTGCCATTATTAAAAAAAACCAAAACATCCAAATTAAAAATGTCTAAAACAATCCATCTGCTTGTAGAAAGGGCCAGTAGTTTTAATGGACTGGCCACACAGACATGCCAGAAGAGCAGAGGGGCACCCTAGGGGGCAATGCTGTGAACTTCACATTAAGGGTGCAAGTACACATCTCACCTTAACCCCCTGTACATTGGTGATTGGACTAAAGCGCGCCAGACAATTGCACGCGGACAAAGGAGCTCAGACAAATGCGCGCAGGACATCAGCACGAAGGATTAAAAGTTAAATTTAAAGCGCTCCGATGGGGGTGTGTGGGGGGAACCCCCCCACTTTACTTAGAAGTGTTGGTGCTGCCTTTGAGGTGAGGTAGGGGAAACAGGGAAAAATTTACACTTTCCTCTGAAATGGGGGGTTCCCTCCCTGAACCCCCCAACTGCAATGCCCACACTTCTAAGTAAAGTGGGGGGTTCCCGACCACACCCCCTCTCAACGTGCTTTAAATTTAACTTTTAATCTGGCACGCTGATGTCCTGCGCGCATTTGGCTGAGCTCCTTTGTCCGCATGCGATTGTTCCGCGTGCTTTCATCTATGTCAGGGGTCTCAAAGTCCCTCCTTGAGGGCCGCAATCCAGTCGGGTCTTCAGGATTTCCCCAATGAATATGCATGAGATCTATGTGCAGGCACTGCTTTCAATGCATATTCCTTGGGGAAATCCTGAAAACCCGACTGGATTGTGGCCCTCGAGGAGGGACTTTGAGATCTCTGATCTATATGGTGACCCCTCCAAAACTCCCTCCAGATCTACTGTACCCACCTGCCTACAATCCCAGTAGCCCTTATGCCTGTGGGAGTCACCTATACGGCATTACAGTGGGATTTGGGTGGGCTCCCACTTTCCACCACAAGTGTACTAGTGAGGGTGGCTTATGGGCCTGAGTCTCCTCTGCAGTCCACCAGGCTACTCCAGAGACCTGCTTGTTGCTCTACTAGGACTGTTTCATGCAGATCTTTGGGTGGTGGGTGGGGGTCAGCGACCTCTGGGGGAGTGTGCAGAGGCCATATTTTCAACATCCAGTGGTCATCTGCTCAGTTTGGGCACCTTTTGGGCTCTTATTCATTCTAAAAACAGGTCCAGTCCAAAATTTCTACATTGTGCCCTGGATGTTTTGTAAAATGTTTGATTATGGCTGTAAAAAACTCAAGTGCTAAACCCACCCTAGTCCCACCTTTTATATGTCCTTTTAAGACGTAGATGCACTGGAGCAAAACAACCAGAAAGTGAAAATCAGTTTTGATAACGCCCACTTGGGCCAAGATGCCCTAAAGTCAGCGATTGTCTAACGATCGTTGCTAAACTGGTTTTGACTGGTTTAGCGATGATCGGATTTGCCGACCCGATGCACACAATGGTTCACCGCGTGGTTTTTCCGCACGATCTCTCATTCTCCGATCCAGCCATGCAAATAAGGTAATTAATATTGAAATGCCATGTAAACTAGCAGAGCGAATGGTGCTCTAGCATGGTTTCCCGATGCATAAAAAAGGGATCACTTTAGCGATCCGAAAAACGCAATGGGCAAGACCAGTCGCTTACTTGTCCTACTGATAGCTCAGCCCTGAAATTAATATATTTATAACATGCCACGCCTTAAAAAAAAAAAAAAGGCACAGATACTGTGTGTGTGTTACACACGCGAAATACCTGCCCCATTAAAAACCAAACCAAACCATGAGCCAAGCCACCCCCTCAATGATGAGCTGTCCCCACCCCAACAACCGTGGGTCCCCAAACCCCCTGATGATGAAAGCTGCCCCCGCAACAGCGACACACCCAGAGAGACAGGAGGGATGAACATAAGAACTGCCGCTGCTGGGTCAGACCAGTGGTCCATCGTGCCCAGCAGTCCGCTCACGCGGCAGCCCTCTAGTCAAAGACCAGCGCCCTAACTGAGACTAGCCCTACCAGTGTATGTCCTTGTTCAGCAGGAACTTATCTAACTTTGTCTTGAATCCCTGGAGGGTGTTTTCCCCTATTTGAATCCCCGGAGGGTGTTTTCCCCTATGACAGACTCCGGAAGAGCGTTCCAGTTTTCCACCACTCTCTGGGTGAAGAAGAACTTCCTTACGTTTGTACGGAATCTATCCCCTTTCAACTTTAGAGAGTGCCCTCTCGTTCTCCCTACCTTGGAGAGGGTGAACAACCTGTCCTTACCTACTAAGTCTATTCCCTTCATTATCTTGAATGTTTCGATCATGTCCCCTCTCAATCTCCTCTGTTCGAGGGAGAAGAGGCCCAGTTTCTCTAATCTTTCACTATACGGCAACTCCTCCAGCCCACTCCCTCCTGCCTCAGCAACCCGGTTGTGCATCCGGGCCATCTGGACCTCTCCAATACTCCCCTTGACTCTCCCCTGGCACTCTTCCATGTTCCCCCCCACCCTACACGAAGATCTCACCATCACATTACATTACAATGTACTTGTTAACCGAATTACCAAAAGTTCTAAGCGGTTTACAAAAAATTATTAATTATAACATATTACATAGAAAGAATGGATTAATTAGTCAAATATTTAAGGAAAAAATAGGTTTTCAATTTTCTCCTGAAATGTTTGTAAGAATCAGTGGAAAGCAACAATGAATGAAATTCCTTTTCATGAGAAGCTGCCTGGAATGCTGGAACATGATTAAAGAATTTCTTACTTTTACAACCTTTTACGGTCGGGAAATTAAACAAAGTATGTGTTTTTCTACTATTTTTATGTATGGCTATAATGAAGCTATCAATCAGATTGAGCCATAAAGAACCTTATAACAAAAACAGCCCAATTTAAACAAAATCCGAGCCTTCACAGGCAACCAATGAAGTTCATAATAAAACGTCGTTACATGGTCGTATTTTTTTAAATCCGTAAATCAGTCTAATTGCTGTATTTTGAATTAATGATAGTCTTGATAGCTCTTTCTTAGTGACTGATAAGTAAACGATATTAGAGTAATCAAGGAAACTCAGTAAAAGTGATTGAACCAGTAGCTTAAAAGCAGAAAATTCAAAGTAAGCTCTAATTGTTCGCAATCTCCATAAAGTAAGAACATAAGAAGTTGCCTCCACTGGGTCAGACCAGAGGTCCATCGCGCCCAGCGGTCCACTCCCACGGCGGCCCATCAGGTCTATGACCTGTGAAGTGGTTCCTGACCATTTCTATAACCTACCTCTGCTTCTATCTGTACCCCTCAATCCCCTTATCCTTTAGGAACTTATCTAAACCTTCCTTGAACTTTTGCGTACTATGGCTTCTATCTGACTTTTCATCACCACCCCACCAAGACCTCAAAAGACAGCCCTGGTGATCTGGTGGGCTGGGGGGCGGGGGGTCAGTTCAGAACCCACCAGCTCAAGCAAACCCCCAGCTCCTCCCCCCGTACCTTATTGTAGAAGCCGGGAAAAGGGATGCCCACTCCCTCTTGCTAGCAGGCCCACCTCTTTGAAATGGCAGGCGTTCCCCTTCCTGGTGCATCCTGGGGTGCACCTGGGAGTGGGGCCTAAGGCCCTGATTAGCCTGGATACCTTAATTCCCTCCTATGGGAGGGGCCTTAGGTATCTGGGCCAATCAGGGCCTTAGGCCCCATTCCCATTGTATCCTGGGATGCACTGGGGAGGGGCCTAAGACTCTGATTAGCCTGAAAGAGTCCGTTCCACACCATTCACGATTATGTAGAACTCAATCATATCTCCCCTCAGCCATTTCTTTTCCAAGCTGAAGAGAACTAACCTCATAGGAGAGCTGTTCTATCCCCTTTATCATCTTGGCTGCTTTCTTTGAACCTATTCTAATTCTGCTATATCTTTTTGTGAAATATGGTGACCAGAACTGAAAGCAGAACTCAAGGTGACCTTGCATCATGGACTGATTCAGAGGCATTATAATATTCTTGGTCTTATTTACCATCCCTTCCTAATAATTGAAAACATTCGGTTTGTGTTTTTTTGGGCCACCACAGCACATGGAACAGAATTTAGCCCATATTCTCAGAAATGTGATTATGACTACTGATAGGATCAACATTTTAAATGTAATATGATAAAACTAATCATTAAAACTTTTTTCACTGGGTTTCCTATTTATTTGAAGAATCTTTTTGTTCACATGTTCCAGGGTGGCTTTATTGCTCTTAGGATCAACTTTGATGTCCCTCACTCGCACTATGACTGCCTGGCTTGAGTCCAGCTGTCAATCCACATGTTTTCACTTGGCATTTGAGGATCACTAGAGAGGTTTTTATGCTTACCGAGGACTGCCAGAAGAACTAACAGCCTGGCTATGTCTAGGGTTACCAGATTTTCCGTTTGGAAAATCTGGCCCCCTTAGGCCCGCCCCCCGGGCCCACCCAGTTCCACTCACCCCTGCCCCCTCACGCCCTCAATCCCACCCTAACCGCGTCCCCTGCTGCCTGCTCTGGTCAGGCAGGAGGGCACATGCGCATGCGCGCTTGTGATGTCATTGCGCTGACCTCCTGCCCAACAGCGATTTTGAGGGAGGCTTTTCAAAACACGGACAGAGTGCCGGGTTTTGAAAAGCCGTTCGGACCCCTGGTTGACGGGTAGGAAACAGAGGGTAGGAGTGAAGGGCCACTACTCGGACTGGAGGAGGGTCACGAGTGGTGTTCTGAGGGCTCGGTGCTCGGGCCGCTGCTATGTAATATATTCATAAATAATCTAGAATCAGTGATGAAGTGTGAGATAATAAAATTTGCGGACGACACCAAACTATTTAGTGGAGCTCGGACTAAAGAGGACTGCGAAGAATTGCAAAGGGACTTGAACAAACTAGGGGAATGGGCGACGAGATGGCAGATGAAGTTCAACGTCGAGAAATGTAAAGTATTACATGTGGGAAGCAGAAACCCGAGGTACAACTATACGAGGGGAGGGATGTTATTAAATGAGAGTACCCAAGAAAGGGACTTGGGGGTAATGGTGGACATGACAATGAAGCCGACGGGACGGTGCGCAGTGGCCGCTAAGAAGGCAAACAGAATGCTAGGCATAATCAAGAAGGGTATTACAACCAGAACGAAAGAAGTTATTGGGCGATGGTGCATCCGCATCTGGAGTACTGCGTCCAATATTGGTCGCCGTACCTTAAGAAGAACATGGCATTACTCGAGAGGGTTCAGAGGAGAGCAAAGCGTCTGATGAAGGGGATGGAAAACCTGGGGCTCTTTTCCCTGGAGAAGAGGAGACTCAGAGGGGATATGATAGAGACCTACAAAATCATGAAGGGAATAGAAAAAGTAGAGAGGGACAGAAAGAGAGAGAGAAAGGGAGACAGAGAAAAATAGAGAGAGAGAGAGAGAGAGAGAGAGAGAGAAAGGGAGACAGAAATAGAGAGAGAGATAGAGAAAGATTGGAGAAACTGGGACTCTTTTCCCTGGAGAAGAGGAGACTTAGAGGGGATATGATAGAGACTTACAAGATCATGAAGGGCATAGAGAGAGTGGAGAGGGATAGAAACAGAGAGAAAGGGAGACAGAGAGAAATAGAGAGAGATAGAAAGAAAGAAAGAAAGGGAGAGAGACAGAAATAGAGAGAGAGAGAGGGAAAGGGAGAAAGAGAAAGATTGGAGAAACTGGGACTCTTTTCCCTGGAGAAGAGGAGACTTAGAGGGGATATGATAGAGACTTACAAGATCATGAAGGGCATAGAGAGAGTGGAGAGGTACAGAAAGAGAGAGAGAAAGGGAGACAGAGAGAAAGAAAGAGAGAGAGAGAGAAAGGGAGAGAGACAGAAATAGAGAGAGATAGATAGAGAAAGATTGGAGGAACTGGGACTCTTTTCCCTGGAGAAGAGGAGACTTAGAGGAGACATGATAGAGACTTACAAGATCATGAAGGGCATAGAGAGAGTAGAGAGGGACAGATTCTTCAAACTTTCGAATAATAAAAGAACAAGAGGGCATTCAGAAAAGTTGAAAGGAGACAGATTCAGAACGAATGCTAGGAAGTTCTTCTTTACCCAACATGTGGTGGACACCTGGAAAGCGCTTCCAGAGGGCGTAATAGGGCAGAGTACGGTACTGGGGTTCAAGAAAGGATTGGACAATTTCCTGCTGGAAAAGGGGATAGAGGGGTATAGATAGAAGATTACTGCACAGGTCCTGGACCTGTTGGGCCGCCGCGTGAGCGGACTGCTGGGCACGATGGACCTCAGGTCTGACCCAGCAGAGGCTTTGCTTATGTTCTTATGTTAACCCTAGCTATGTCACTCAAAGCCCAAATGATGAAGTTACGACCTTCTTATTTTGGTCACACGGTCAGAAGAGAGAGATCATTGGAGAAGGACATCATGTTTGGGAAGATGGAAGGAACCAGGCGCAGAGGGCGACCTGCAAACAGATGGCTGGCCACGTTGAAAACAATCATGGGGATGAACCTGGAGGCAGTGGCACAGTGAGGTTCGAAGACACCCGGGGTGGTGGCGCCCCTCCTCCGCCCTCATCTGCCGCCCCCTTCCCCGTACCTCTAGTTGAAGTTGTTGTTCGCGGCGGTCAATAACGCGCTCCTTGCAACTCCGTTGGCTCTCCCTCTGGCATCACTTCCTCTGCGCAGCACCTGGAAGTGACATCAACGGGAGAGCCGACGGGGTCGTGACAAGCACGTTGTTGACCGCCACGAGCAACAACTTCAACTGGAGGTACGGGGGAAAGGGCATGGGGCACACACGTGGTGGGGAGGAATGAGAAGAGGTGGGGGGCGCAGAGGAGGAGGGGTGATGGCGCCTGGGGCAGACCGCCCCCCTCGCCCCCCCCTTTCTACACCACAGACTGGAGGACTTTACTGGACCAACAGAAAACCAATTTCTTTTTAGATCTGAAAGTCATCACGTCACTAGGACTCGAACGTGGTTGGTTTTATTTCCCTTCAGCAAATGCATGTCGTTACCAAAAATTTTGGGATAGGACCTTCGCATTCCAAGCAGGATTGATGAATTCATGTTTGAATCTTACTATCAATTTCAAAAAGATCTTAAAAACCACTTATTTAAACAATATAATATACATTACTGATTTTTATATTATCATGTAGTTATAATGTACTTTTAATCTTTTTATCTAGACTTATTTTAGTTGATATTGTGTTTTTTTATTCATTAGTTTTAATGCTTGTATTAGTTACTTAGAATTTTATTATTATTATTATTATTATGTTCTTGTATACCGCCATACCCAAAGAGTTCTAGGCGGTTCACATCAATTAAATTAGGAATCGATCTGAACACGGATTTACAACATTTTGTCGGAATTACAAGCAACGAGGAAGGAAATGTTTGAGTTTTAGCAGGAATTTATCAGAGTTGGATTGGAAGGAAAGGGGGAGGGAGAAGAGAACCAAAGGCGGGGAGGGGGAGAGAGAGGGGGGGAGGGTGTTGGTTTATTGCGGGGGAGAGGGGGTCAAGGGTCCTGTTCGCGGAATAGGTATGTTTTGAGAAGTTTTCTGAAGTCGAGGTAGGTCGGGGCCTCGAGCATCATTTGGGCTAGCCAAGGGTTCAGCTTAGCCGCCTGGAAGGCGAAGGTTTTGTCGAGGAATCTTATGTATGATGTTATTATTATATTGTATGCTGAGTACCTATTGTGTAAACCGCTATAAACTGCTGGTTAGGCGGTATAGAAAAATAAAAATTATTATTATTATTAACCAAATGGAGAATACGTCATGCTCCGTCCCTGGCAGTGTTTCTAAATCCAAGCTAAAGGCCCACTTTTTTGAAACTGCTTTCAACTCTTAACTCCCCCTCATCGCTGTCGGATACCTAGACCCACTATTATCTCCCCAACCCTGAAATGTTCTGTCTAAATTAGATTGTAAGCTCTTCTGAGCAGGGACTGTCTACTGTGTGTTAGAATGTACAGCGTTGCGTATGCCTTTCAGCACTATAGAAATAATAAATAGTAGCAGGTCTAGACGGGCCACAACTATGACCACAGGAGAATATTTGGTTTTCATTGTAAATTTTCTGCTATTCTGTCTACAGCCGTGATCCTGGAGACGCTCCAGCCAGTCAGGTTCTCAGAATGCCCACAATACATATTCATGAGAGAGATTTGCATTAGAGGTCTGCATGGGAACGGGGATTGTGGGAATCCCCCCCCTAACCCATGGGATTCCCACGGGGACCCCCCTCTGGCCCACGGTACTCCCACGGGGATGGAAGGCTTTGGAAGCAGGGTTTGTCCATATAATATAATGGACACGTCAGCCTTAATAAAAGAGGGGGTTTATAAGTTAATTACCTGAACAGGAAACAAAAAAAGGGTTCCACTAAAGAGATTCCACAAGGAAAACAGCAGCGCAAACACAAAAGAAACTGTGGAATTGATGATCCTGTCAGAAGTAATTGCTGCTTTGTATGGGGATGGGTGGGGATGGAGGTAATTCCTTGCAGGGATGGGTGGGGACGGAGAGGATCCTGGCGGGGATGGGTGGGGACGGAGAGGATCCGGGCAGGGACAGAGAGGATCCTGATGGGGACGGGTGGGGACAGAGAAGATCCTGGTGGGGACGGGCGGGGACGGAGAGGATCCTGACGGGGACGGGCAGGGACGGAGAGGATCCTGACGGGGACGGGCAGGGACGGAGAGGATCCTTGCGGGGACGGTGGGGATGGAGAGAATCCAGACGGGGACGGTGGGGATGGAGAGAATCCAGATGGGGACGGGTGGGGACAGAGAGGATCCTGGCGGGGACGGGCAGGGACGGAGAGGATCCTGACGGGGATGGGTGGGGACAGAGAGGATCCTGGCGGGGACGGAGAGGATCCTTGCGGGGACGGAGGGGACGGAGAAGATCCTGGCGGGGACGGGCGAGGATGGGTGGGATTTCTGTCCCCGCGCAACTCTCTAATTTGCATGCATTGGAGGCCGATGTATGCAAATCTCTCTCACGAGTATTCGTTGTAGATATCCTGAAAACCCGACTGGCTGGAGCATCAAATAGGAGTGGTGTATAAGAAATATAATGAAACAGAAATAAATGCTTCCAGGGTCAGGTTTAGGAGACATTAATCTATATAGCCCGATCGTAAACCACTTTGTTTCACTAATGAGCAATGGAAAAAAAAAGGAAAATTCAAAATAGATGAATAATCAGAACTGGAAACAAATAGATGGGAGCCATTTTTTTCCTCACATGGTGCACAGATAATTTGTGGGTCCCAGTTCCACAGATCGGGTCGAGTGACTGAGCTAAGCAGTGCAGGGGGTTCAGAAGAAGTTTGGACACATTCTGTTCTAGAAGGAGCCCAGACAGAGTTGGGAAAGTCACCGTTTGTTACGGAAAACTGAGCATTAAGAAAGAGTTTATTGCGGGTATTGTCTGAGCATTTATGATCCAGGATGGTCGCCGTCAGAGGCAGGGTTGCTGGGCTCAGTGAACCTTTCGCTCAGACTGGCTTTTTGTATATTCTTATGAGAGCAGCACCAAAAAAATGCATTAAAATATACTGCCTATAACCCAGAATTTCTGGGAGCTGCCGGACCACGTTACAATGCTTTAGTGGCCTTAGGGCTGTTGTGACCTACTTACATTCAAGGAAATAATCACCATCCATACAGAGTGTGGTCCCAAAATGGCATTGTATTGGTGCATAACCTGGGATGCAGTGACGGTTTCACAGATTATGTGGATTTAAACAGAAGAAAATGTACAAATTAGTTCTAAAGTCAAAAATGCAAGACTTGATATTTATTTTAGCATTTCTATACCACTTCTAGCCTAAGTGGTTCACATTCAGGTACTCAAGTATTTTTCCCTGTCTCCTGGCTCACAATCTATCTAATGTACCTGGGGCAATGGGGGGATTAAACAATGGTATAAAATACTACTTATATGAAACAATACACATCAGTATTGTTAAGTCCTTGTCATCTAGGACATACTATACGGCCTCAGAAATGGAGCCTACGCACAGCACTGTAATCACAAGCTGAGACAATCCGCGTAGTTAAAATGCTCCTGCTCCAATCATTGGCCACTATATACCTATTTAGAGTGCTACTTTGAAAGTTTGAAAAGTTTGAAAAGCTGTGACCGAATGCACTGATTGTGGATGTATGTGTTAATGTCCCGGTGGCCCTGACGCAGCGGATGTATATAATTCCCGCGAAACGCTGGCCGCGTTGGCAAATGGACACGTATTGAGGTTTTATTATAAAGACTCCGCCAGTGAAGACTACTAAACAAAGCAGATAAGTTTTTGTGGTCTAGTTTTTCAAATCTGGATAATACACACAGTATTTGAAGAAGATTTTTTGAAAAAATATCACAGTTATAGTAATTTGTCTTAAGTTAAACATTAAATTTATTAAAATAAACTAAAAAGTAGCACTCTAAATAGGTATATAGTGGCCAATGATTGGAGCAGGAGCATTTTAACTACGCGGATTGTCTCAGCTTGTGATTACATTGCTGTGCGTAGGCTCCATTTCTGAGGCCGTATAGTATGTCCTAGATGACAAGGACTTAACAATACTGATGTGTATTGTTTCATATAAGTAGTATTTTATACTATTTTTTGCGATTGTGATTATATACTGCTGGGTTGTATGACTTTAGGGATTAAACAATGAGCAGGGAAAAAAATCACTGCCGATTTAAATTAGCTTGTTCTGTCCGGAGCCCTGACGCAGCAAAGCGAAACGCGGGCGGCCTTCGTCGGCAGCGGACAGCTGACTACAAAAAGCACTGCTGTTACAACACGGGCAAAAGTCTGGCATGAAAGCGAAAGCTAAGTATTAAATCATTTCAAAGAGCGTAGAAGTTAAAGACGAGATCAGAGGTCAAAGTTATCAATTAAATGGTAGGGGGAGGCTATAACCAGTGATGTCAGTCCCATTTTGGTTCGCAAGCTAAGCCGTAATAGCAAGCGGCAAACAGGGACCTGAGGTTTTCCTTCCAATACTTTAATTGCACAGTTATATCTATGTATAAGCTACAACGTGGTCTAATTACATAAATATTTTGTGAGTATTTTTTTGCTTAGTTGGTTTCTTGTATCAAGCCTGTATTTTGGAGTGTGTTTCCCAGGATTAAGTGACTTGCCCTTAGGCTGTCCAGTGAGAGGATTCTGGAGCCATAATAGCATAGATTCATTATAACAAACCTAGGGGCATTACGTTAGAGGTTTGCCTAGCCTAGATCTTCCAGTTGGGTAGCAGAAACCCAGTAGATCATTTCTTAGCTGTTACAAGATGGGTCAGGCCTGATCTGACAGCAATCTGTGGCGATAGGACTCACCAGCAGACGGGGCATTGGCAGAGACATATGGGAAGGGAAGGTTTTCGAAGAGGCCCTGCTTTTAACCAGCAGGAAAAGTGCAGTATAGAGCTAGTGGACCCTGTTCAATCTTGTTTCCATGATCGAAAGGGAGATCAATCTATGGTAAATCGATCCCAGTTTTGATGTCTACAGAATCGAGGTCTAATCTAATTGTTAATCTATCTAGGTCTGTATATCAATTTGGATAAAAAGATCAGTGCCAATGCTAAGCTTTGATAAATGAGCCCCCAAGCCACCTGCTGGAAATCATTACAAAACTTGTTCAGCTCAATAGCTCTTTGTCTGTGTTCAGTTACTGAACATTTTGAAACAGAACTTGTTATGTTTGTCCACTGACTTGATTATAAGCTCTACTGAGCAGGGACTGTCTCTTGAATGCTTTAATGTATAGCACTGCACAGTACTTACAGAAATGATAAGTACTGTGTTTCCCCGAAAATAAGACCTACCCTGAAAATAAGCCCTGGCAGGATTTTCGGGGTAGGTCTTAATATAAGCCCTACCCCAAAAATAAGCCCTAGTCCCGGGATTCGATGGCAGTTCCCCTTCCCTCCCATCCATCCCTTGTGTAGCAGAACCCTTGAACGAGCACTGCCCCCCCCGAGCAGTAATGGCACATGTGGACTCTAGGGGGCAGTATGGAATTGATAATGAATAAGATGTGTTTGTGGAGTATTTTGTGGAGTTTTTCTACAAAAATGCCTGCTTTTCGTATGGTTCTGGGTAACTCTAGCTAGATACAAGCATATGTGTTAGTTAAGGCCATGCACCAATAGAAGCGTACGAAAAGATGGTGAATAAAAATCTGAATATGGATGTAGCCAAGGCCAGAAAAACACACTACAGATTAATATTAAGGAAAAGCATAATAATATTCTTTTTATGTATTTTGCTATTAAGTCAGACCATGGAGGAAATCAGGATATACATGATACATAGAAAGATATTAAGGACTCCATCTTGAGGTAGTGACTTCATTTCGTGTTAGTGATTTTCTCTCTGTCTGTTCTTTGTTCAGATTCCCGCCTTAAGCCTCGTGGTTCTAATTGATACCAGATGTGCTTAGGCTGGTTAGGAAGAGCATATTAGATTACGTATCCCAAAATGGAGTATAACATGTATTAAGTGTGTTGGATGTATGAAAGGGGCCCCGAATGAAGGAATGATGTATGAATGATGTGTGAAGGTATACTAAACATGAGAGTGGGTTTTGAAAAACATATTTTATATATTTGCAACCTAAAGAAACTTAAAGGGAGCCTGGGAGGCAACATCTGAGGTTTCTGAGTTTGTGTGAAATTTGAAACTGTCAGAGCAGGGGGGGAACAGCCCCTCCTTTTTTCCTGTGCTGATAAGAGGCAAGAACTTTTCAGCAGTTTGAATTCAAAGTTTCTTTGGATATGTAATAATGCATATGGATATGTAATAATGTATATTCAGAAATGAATGTAAACAAAAAATATGATTTCTGAAACTTTTATTCCATATTAAAAGGAAGTTCTTTGCCCAAATTTAAGGACAGCCTCTGTTAATGGATTGGTTGACCAGTAATGATGTCATGCAGGACAAAAGGTACAAATTGAGGAGCAACGAAGTATCGAGTTGAGATCTTTGTCAGAAAGGCCAGCGTTCTGGAGTCTGTAAAGATTTCCCAGATGACGCAAAATTAACCTTTTGAGGTCCATTATGACAATAAATGGAAATAACTATTTTAATACAATTTGCATCATGTGTTATTTTCCATATACTTTTTACATGCCTAGAGCGAAGCTAGCAGCTTACTGCTGCTTAGAAGTGCGCTTGTGTTGACCCATGCTCACCCCCCCGAACACCTACCCCTGCCATACAGCCAATCCCCCATCCTTTTCTCCCTCCCTTCCGAACCCCGCCGACCGTGAGCGAGCCCTACATACGGCACCTCCCTGTGTAGTGTCAGGCCAGCAGCACTCTAAACAGGCTTCTTGGGCCTTGTCCGTCCATGAATTCACTCTGCCGCGTTACTGATGACATCATCAATAACGCGGCAAAGTGAATTCACGGGCGGACAAGGCCGAAGCAGCTTGTTTAGAATGCTGCCGGCCCGATGCTGCTTAGGGAGGTATGTAGGGCTCGCTTGTAGTCGGCGGGGTTCAGATGGGAGGGAAGGATGGGGGTTTGGCTGCGGGTACAAGTGCTTGCTCAAGGGTCCTGCTGCATGAGGGATGGACGGGAGGGGAGGAAAGATGCTGCACATGTGGGGGAGAAAAAGGAAAGAGGAAGAATTGGTGTGAAGGAGAGGAAAGGAGCGATGATCATGTACATACCCCGAAAATAAGACCTAGTGCCTTTTATGGGCCTAAAATTAATATGACACTGTCTTATTTTCGGGGAAACACGGTAGTAGGAAATTTACATGCATAAGAGTAGACAGTTCTAGACTTAGGGGAAAAGTGTGTAAAGTGGTCATGACACCATCTCTCTTGGCTGGAGGACAAAGATTGAGACATGACATATTGTACAAACCTCTTGCAAGGTGGTTGTATCTGAGCGAGATAAGAGAACAAGGAGACACTTTTCCTGTCCATCTTTTAACAGGCTTTTATACTGCCTTCTTGGACTTTACCAGTTTAAGTTGCACAGGTTGATTTTTCTTTTTTTAGTTCTAAGATTTTTATTAGACGATACAGAAGTAAAAGCATCCATTTAATAATACAGTCTATCGGGTTATCACCAACGTACGGGACAACCAAGTGTTCTGAAATATTGATACTATATGAGGTTCTACTGGTTCATGTTTACAGCCTTGCAGGGGATGGACCCAAAGTAGTTGGTTTTCGGTATTTATACCCTGCCTTTCCCAAAGCGGGTCACAATAAAGTAAATACATAAACAGAATCACATACAACAGATCGGACATAAGTAAAACATAATCGGAAAATTTCATGGCGACACCAGAAAGTATTTCTTCACAGAGAGAGTGGTTGATCATTGGAACAAGCTTCCAGTGCAGGTGATCGAGGCAGACAGCGTGCCAGACTTTAAGAATAAATGGGATACCCATGTGGGATCCCTACGAGGGTCAAGATAAGGAAATTGGGTCATTAGGGCATAGACAGGGGGTGGGTAAGCAGAGTGGGCAGACTTGATGGGCTGTAGCCCTTTTCTGCCGTCATCTTCTATGTTTCTATGTTTCTATGATCATGTAAAGCCTCCTAAAATGACAAAGAGGCTACCAGCGCCTGGCATCAAAAAACTATACATCAAGTCCCATATTTCATCTTACAGAAGAGGCATTGCTTCAACATTTTCGTCAACATTTTCTTGAAACTACTCAAACTTGTTTGCTGTCGTACATATCCCGGAAGCGAATTCCACTCCCAAGGTCCCACACACGAAAATATGCCAGCTCTAGACACGGCCAGCCGCAGCTGTTTCACTGTCGGAATATGTAGGTCATCGAGTCGCTGAGCGCAACATGCGCTGCGGTTCAAACGGCAGAATGCTATCCATCAAGTGCTTCTGCGCCTTGTGAATAAGTAGCTCCAAGAGGGATTGTGGGACATTTTCAATAGGGCAGCTGAGTCCGACTTTGGATGTTTCCTGCAAGACGTCCAAAGTTGGAGGTGGAGAAACGGCCATTTCGAAACAGCAACACCCGCAAGACGTCCACATTTTTTTTTTGGGGGGGGATCGCCTACATCGACATCTTGGCTGCCATGTCATCCAACCTTAGGACATCCAGCTTTATTCATTATTTTTGACCACAAAACCGTCCAAAACGTGCTAATCCAGACCATTTGGATGTGGGAGGGGCCAGCCTTATAATGGACTGGCCACATAGACATACCAATAGAGCGGCGGGGGGCACCTTAGAGGGCACTGCTGTGAACTTCACATAAAGGGTACCAAAGGTGCATCTCACCATAACCTCCTTATAATGTATGGGGAACCCTCCAAAACCTACTTTACCTATTGTCTACCACCCCAATTGCCCTTATAGCTGCAGATGGCATTTATGTGGCAGTATAGGTGGGTTTTGGTGCATTCACAGTTTCCACAATAGTGGTTAGAGTGGCTTATAGGCCTGGGTCCACGTCACTATGGCTCACTAGCCCACTCACCAGGCTACTTAAGACACCTGTGTGATACTCTACTAGGGTTTCCCATGTACCAGGTGCTGCTGTCCTAGACGCAGGTATGTACTGTCTCAGTCAGATTTGGGGGGGATGGGTCTAGGAAGGTCCGGATTTTACAAATGTAAAACCTGGCAACTCTATACTCACACAAAGGCAGTATAGCAAGTCCCTGACCCTCTACCTTTTACTTAGGGCGGAAACTAAAGACTGGGGATTAGGGGGAAGCAGGGGGAAATGGGTAGGGCTCGGGCATGCCCAGTGGGGCCCGGGCACTGCACGTGCTCAGAGAGAGAGAAAAAAAAAAAAAATCTCTCTGAGCTATTGGAGAGCTTATCCGCAAATTGGGAGCTGTTGGGACAACACCCATATGTGGCTGACTCATCCTGCTTGTCCTAAGAGAACCTGGCAACTTATACTCACACAAAGGCAGTATAGCAAGTCCCTGACCCTTACTTACCATTAGCTAAACACAGTCTGGTTAAAATTCAAACGCCATGGTCAGTCATCGGCTGGATTTCAACACCAGGTGATATCTGGATACTGAAAATCCAGGTGTAAAAGTGCCCACTGATAGCATTCAGATATTGTCAATAGTCAGCACTGTGGTGAATTTCACATTAAAAGTCCCAGGTATATATTGTACATATTATATGGTGAGCCCTCTAACAATACAGTATATCTGACTAACTTAGCACAGCCTTTTTTTTATCCTTAGCTGGGTGCGTGTGCTGGATATTGCTGATACCCAAATAAAATATAGCTCTTCGCCTCCCCCTGCCCCCAAACTGCCCTGGTGCCAGGGTGGCTTGTTGGATTTTCAGTGCCACTGGGAATTAGAGACACTTTGAGTTCATTTTTGACAAGGGCTTTTCCAGTGGACGCCAGCGAGCAACACAGGGGCTTAGGTACCGTGTGGCTTAACCTTCTTGAGAGCCCAGAATTGGCAGCAAGATGCTGCCCCGTGCTAGACTTCCTCTTTCTTTCCCAGAACAGCCAAAATTAATTGCAGGGCCAATGCCATGGCCCTCACTGCCCCAGAAAGTAATATATGAAGATAAAGAGTCAGAAGGATGGGCAGACTGAAGAAATCGATGAATGGAGAGTCCATTGTAAGCTGCGTCCCCTCTCTCTAATCACTGTGCTAGAATTAATCACTTCTTGGTTCTTCCCTACTCTCTAGTCTCTCCTCTGAGCTGGAAGGCTCTTTGGACTGCAAAAGAAGGCGGAATTGAATCTCCTTTGGCTCCAAGCCAAGCCCTCCACCCTTTCTAGCCTTCGCCTCCCCTCCCTTCTCACTACATCTTTATTTACAGTCTTCTGTTCCCTCTGAGTGATGAAATCCCGGGAAACGGAATCAGCAATCATACAGTAGTTCAGCCACCTTTCTCCAGCAGTCATCCATCACTGTCTGCTTCTCTGCCGTTCCATCCTTTCAGTTGGGCTGCATTGGTTTTGCAGTAAGGCTTGCTGTGTGTGCGTGGGGGGGGGGGGGGGAGGACAAAGATAGGACTGAAGCTAATGCTAGTGTGGGAAAAGCAGGTCAAGCAGGGCGGCAATAAAGAAGGGAGTAGCTGTGCATTAATTGGATAGAGGGAAGAAGCATGAGTGCCAGTTACCCATACATTAGATCTGAATCTCTGACCGTATGTTCCTACTGGAGTACAGAAATAAGAGGCCATGAAGGCAGATAAAGACCATATGGCCCAGCCAGTCTGCTCTTCAGCGCCATCTACTGTCCCAAGCTTTCTTGAATTCAGGTACAGTTATCTTCACCAGTGTTTTTCAACCTTTTTACACCTATGGACTGGCGGAAATAAAAGAATTATTTTGTGGACTGGCAAAGTGCTAAGACTGAAATAAAAACACCCGTCTCCGCCCCATCCCCGCAGCTCGGTTCCCGTCCCATCTCCGTGAATTCGGTCTCTGTCTCCATCCCGTGTACAGGGAGTGGGGAAAGAGAGAGAGAGATCCATGGTGAATGTCTCCCACTCCCTCTACTGCCATATCCAACATTTTTCCCTCTCTCATTCCCCGGATCATGTGTAGCATTTTTCACTATTGCCCACCAGCCCCATGCCCAACATTTCTCCTTCTATCGCCCCTCTCCAGCACCATGCCACACCTCTCCCTCCATCACTATGTCCCCCTTGCATCCCCTTCAATCTGTCCCTCCGTTCCCTCTCCACCACCATATCCAACATTTCTCCCTCTCATCCTTCTCTTCACTCCTCTCTCTCTCTTCGCCCAACAATTTTCCTCTTTCTTCCTTTCCTCATGTGTACCATCTTTCCCTCTCACTTACACACTCATCCCCAACAATTCTCCCTTTCTATCCCCTCCCTTGTGTCCCAAGTTCATGTCTCCTCCCTTCTTTCTGTGTCCCGAGTTCATGTCTCTCCTCCCTGCCTTCCAACCTTTGTCCCAAATTCATGTTCCTCCCATGTCCCAACACGCTACTCCCCCCCCCCCCCCCTCTTTTTTCCCTTATTTGTTCAGGACCGTCCAGCCTCTGCCGAAGCCGGATCAGTGTCCCCCTGCAAGCGCGTGTCTGCCTTCCTTCCTGCATTTGCTTGCCCTCTCGTTGCAGAGTTTCATTTCAAATGAAAGAGATTCGACTTCTGTGCATTTACATTACATAGGTATAGATCGCTCTTCAAAAGTTGTTTTTAACAACTCTACATCGAATAATTACACTACATTTCTCCCTCGGTATTCGCTGGGGATAGGGGCAGAGCCGGACCGCGAATTGAGAAAAACCGCGAATATCTTCTCGTCCTGCTCTGACCCACCCCCGCCTCCCTCCCGCCTTCCCCCCGGCATCCCGGCCTTACCTGGTGGTCTAGAAGGCTTTCGGAGCAGGAGCGATCTTCCTATGCTCCTGCCCCATGCAGATCACCAATAGGAAATGACTGCTGTAAGTTCCCGTAGTCTCTTGAGACTATGATGGGAGCTCACGGCAGCCATTTCCTACTGGTGATCTACACGGGGCAGGAGCGTAGGAAGATTGCTCCTGCCCTGAAAGCCTGCTAGACCACCAGGTAAGGCCGGGATGCCGGGAGGAAGGCTGAAGAGAGGCGAGAACGTGGTAAACTATTGGGGGGGTGATCCCCCCTCAAAATAAAATTGCGAATATATGAAACCGTGAGTGTGGAAACTGCGAATGGGGAGGGGGAAGTGTAATTTTTTTGGCATGCCTCAAGGTTCAGTTCTCTCACCATTTCTATTTAATATTTTCCTGTCGCCTTTACTGACTCTCAGCCAATCAATCGGATTTTCTTCCTATGCCTATGCAGATGATATTCAACTCTTACACCCATTGAACACGGAAGACCCCAATGACATAAATGATATAAATTGAAGCAACTAAGTCAGTGGCTAAAAGATAACATGTTGCTCTTAATATATCAAAGTCTACAGCAATGCTCTTTCCATGGAAAGATAATCTTACATTATCATCACAAATACTCTTAAACAAATCTCCACTACAAAAATCCAATTAATACGAGACAATAATGGAATTTTGAAGAGTATCAGCTCTTGAGGAAACTTGCCAGTGAAATGGCTAGGTAGCCGTCGGGTTATAAGTTAAGTGCTCTTCTTAAAATAATTACAGTACCACACTGGTTTATTAGGGTCTTGCCTGCACTAAAATAAATAAAACCAGACTGATGATGAACTCGTCACCCCAGTAAGGACACAAAATGAATTAAGTAATGACTCGGGTGTTTGAGGTCAGGGAACAGAAGTAGAATCTGAATGAGTTTGTTGATAGTCAGTTGTCTCTTAGATCTTTCAAACAGCCGATTTATATAGAGACCCCTGAGGAAACTGGTTTTAGCCAGTGGACTGGGTCCCGTTGGGTTTGGTGGTGAAGAGTTGCTTGAGATAAGTGTTCAGTTCTTCTAAGCAACATGTGCGTAACTATCTGAAAATGCCAGTTGTCATATAAATGATACACCGAGTCGCTAGGCATAATCAAGAAGGGTATTACAACAAGGACAAAAGAAGTTATCCTGCCATTGTATCGGGCGATGGTGCGCCCGCATCTGGAATACTGCGTCCAATATTGGTCTCCGTACCTTAGGAAGGATATGGCGTTACTCGAGAGGGTTCAGAGGAGAGCGACACGCTTGATAAAAGGGATGGAAAACCTCTCATACGCTGAGAGATTGGAGAAACTGGGTCTCTTTTCCCTGGAGAAGAGGAGACTTAGAGGGGATATGATAGAGACTTATAAGATCATGAAGGGCATAGAGAGAGTAGAGAAGGACAGATTCTTCAAACTTTCGAAAAATAAAAGAACAAGAGGACACTTGGAAAAGTTGAAAGGGGACAAATTCAAAACAAATGCTAGGAAGTTCTTCTTTACACAGCGTGTGGTGGACACCTGGAATGCGCTTCCAGAGGGAGTAATAGGGCAGAGTACAGTACAGGGGTTTAAGAAAGGATTGGACAATTTCCTGCTGGAAAAGGGGATAGAGGGGTATAAATAGAGGATTACTGCACAGGTCCTGGACCTGTTGGGCCACCGCGTGTGCGGACTGCTGGGCACGATGGACCTCTGGTCTGACCCAGTGGAGGCATTGCTTATGTTCTTATGTTCTTATGCCACTAATGCAGAAGGCGGCTCAATGAATTGCCGGTGGCGAAGAATCATTTGCACAAGACCGTTGAGTTTCAGGCCTTTAGTCATTCCCCGGATGAAGCCAACTTAACGTTCGGTGAAACGGGCACCGTCGAGATTGGACTGTTATTTAAGATAAGTTTGAGGTTTTAAAAACAATTCCTTGCTTCAGAAGGTTGATAGCTTTGAAGGTTGGCTATCAGCTGTTGTAGGTGAACTTAAGTCACACTTTCACCAAAGGGTATTTATATTAACTAATACAGATAAAGCACCAATACATAATTGAGACTGAGGCGATGATAAAATAAAAAAAAAAATCAATTTGAAATCATTTGAAATAAGATTTAATATACAGTACTTCCCCAATATTCGCGGGGGTTCCGTTCCAGGAACCCCCGCGAATGTTGAAAAACCGCGAATACGTTTTTTAGGCAGGGGGGGACAGGAGAGGGGAGCCGGAGCGCCAGCGAGTGAAGGAAATCACTCGCGGTATGCTCCGACCGCCTCTTCCTGTACTAAAGTCGGGCCTGCGTGTCAAAGCAGCTTCTGATTGGTGAGGCCCGACTTTAGTACAGGAAGAGGCAGTCAGAGCATACCGCGCGTGATTTCCTTCACTCGTCAGCGCTCCGGCTGCCCTCTCCTGCCTCCCCTTCGCGGTCGGAAAATACCACGAATGACCGGGACCGCGAACCGCGGACCATGAATTCGCGGGGGAGCACTGTACACAAACGTGGTGTTTTTTTGTAGGATCCATGGTCGAAATCTGGAACTGATAAGTCTCAGGCTTAAATCTTTGGGGTCCTTTTATTAAGGTGCACTAACCAATTTAGCGCACACTGAAGATTAGCCCGTGCAAAATGCTAAGGCGCCCATAGGCCCAGATTCACTAAAGATAGTGGAGTCAATTGCTGTTGGCCGATTTTAAAACAGCGATTGATTCACTGTCTTCTTTGCATGCATATGATTTGCACGGAGGTGCAAATAATTTGCAAGCAAACTTCCGACTCAAAGCGATTGAGTCAGGGCAGAGCCCTGACAGTAGTGACAGGAGAAGCAGCCTCCTGTCACTGCTGTCAGGGCTTCTGCCAGCTTTTTTTCCATTTTAAAAAAATCGGGCAGATATTTTGCGTGTATTTTACACACGCAAAATATCAGCCCAATTTAAAACAAAATGAAAAAAAGTCCCCCACCCCCTCCCGACAAATGCCCCTTCCTCCCTCCCTCCCTGGACTAGTGCTGCTCAATTCACGATTCGAATTGGTTCACCGATTCACTTTGGGTGAATTGATTTGAATCAGTTCAAAACAAAAAAAACCCGGCTTCCTGATTCGCCTGACCCTCCCCCCTCGCCCCCTAAAGCAGGAGCGGCAGCTGCCGCACCTGCTTTAGAAGGTGAGGGGGGCGGGTCAGTCGGGAAGTGTGCTGTCGGCTTCCCCCCACCCCCCGGCGTCTGGCTTCCGGCTCCCACCCCCTCGGCCTTCCGCTCCCTCCCGGCCTCTCCGCACTGTTTAACTTCCAGCCGGAACATCCTGCAAACAAGATCACGGTGTTAGCGATCATAGTACCGCTTCGGAGCTGGTTCTTCCATCGCGGTCCCAGTCCCGCCCCTCCTCTGATGTCAGAGGAGGGGCGGGACTGCGACGGAGGAACCAGCTCCGAAATGGTACTAAGATCGGAAACACCGCGATCTTGTTTGCAGGCTGTTCCGGTTGGAAGGTAAACAGTGCGGGGAGGCCAGGGGGGGGAAGCGGAAGGCCAGTGGGATGGAAGCCGGACGCTGGGGGGGGGGAATGAGCAGTCCTTCGGGGTGGGACAAGCAGGCAGGCCTTCAAAGGGGGATGGACAGGCCTTCAGGGGTGGGATAGGCTTTCAAGGGGGCGGAGTCAGGCCTTCAAAGGGGGACAGGTCTTCAAGGGGGGGGATAGACAGGCCTTCAGGGGTGGGATAGGTCTTCAAGGGGGGGGACAGGCAGGCCTTCAGGGGAGCGATAGGTCTTCAAGGGGGGACAAGCCTTCAAGGGGGGAGGCAGGCCTTCAAAGGGGGGGACAGGTCTTCAATGGGGGGACAGGCAGGCATTCAGGGGTGGGATGCAGACCTTTAAGGGGGGGGACAAGCCTTCAAGGGGAAAACAGGCCTTCAGGGATGATGGCACAGGCCTTTAGGGGTGGGGTGCAGGCCTTCAAGGGGGGACAGACCTTTAGGGGAGGGAGGGAGGGAAGTGGGGGTTCAAAGAGATGTGCATATGTCGGACTTTGGGGAGAAAGAAATGGGTCTGAAAATAGAGGAGAGGGAGAGAGATGATGGACAATGGGATTTAGGGAGGGAAGGAACAGAAAGGGAGAGAAGTTGGACGCAAGGGATGGTGTGGAGGGGAGGGGATAGAGATACTGGATAGGAGGGTAGTTGGGAAAAGAAAGGGAGAGATGGTGGACCCTTGGGTGGTGGGGAAGGAAGGAGAGATGCTGGATGAAAGGGTAGTTAAGAAAAGGTGGATCTGTGGAGGGAGATGAAAAAAAGGAAAGATGCCAGACCTCCTGGGGAGGGAAGAGAAATGGAAGGGGAGGACAGAGATGGAAGATGAATGGTTAGCAGGGAGAAAGAAGAAAGAAGGAGACCCTGGCAAGCAAGTTATCAGAAGACAACCAGAGCCTGACATCAACAAAATTTGAATAATGGCCAGACAACAAAAGCTGGTGTTAGACCGCAAACGTGAGCTAGGATTTAAAAGAGAGAGGAAAAGTATTTTTTGTTTGTTTATTTTGTTTACACCACAGTGCCAGTGTGGTTAGGAGAAAGCAAAGGGGGTGAAGAGGCTGTAAAATAAACCCACCAGGATGTTTGAAAAAAAACACCCAATTGGGCAGGAAAATCGAATCGAATCGAAAAACCAATTCAATAGGCTGAATCGAATCAAATCGAATCGAATCAAATTGTTTTTCCTGAATCGGGCAGCACTACCCTGGACCCCTCCAAATGTGCCGCCACCGCTACTCCCAAATTATGGCAGGAGGGATGCCCACTCCCTCCTGCCATTGGGCTAACTCTCCCCACACAAAAACAAACAAACAGCAGGAGGGATGCCGACTCCCTCCTGCCACTGGACGCTGATTCCTGGTTCCCTCCTCCCCGTATCTGTAACGCAGCAGGAAGGCTGCTCGGTCCCTCCTGCTCCAATGCCTCCTGTGACGCTTCTGAGGCTTTAGGCCCCGCCCTAGTGCAGTATGTGATGCATGGCTCAGGCACCTCGGCCCTGATTGGCTCAGGCACCTCGGGCTCCTCCCTTGGGAGGGGTCTGAGAGGCCTGAGCCAACCAGGGACTTCCTTAGGCTACTAGCTAGTGATAGTGTTTCATATCAATTCAAAAGGAGAGGATTTCTAGGGTCAATGATTGGGATCTGGAATCTACAAGTCTCAGGGTTTTTTTTTTTTGGGGGGGGTTGAGTACATTAGTTTGGAGCAGGTTTCTGAGACCCTTTTTCTCTCTTAAAATTGAGATCGATCGCTTGACCACCTTAAGATCATCACATACGATCAGCTTGTATGTAAATATGTTTCTGTGCATATTTATTCTTGTGCAATACATTACATTAGTGATTTCACACGTGTGTGACTTCACATGCATTTACAAAAGCATAAAATGAACATTATCAAGGGAGATTTCTTTCTTTTTTTAATGCAATTTACTTTTATTAAAAGATACAAAAAATCCCCTGCTAGTTTATTATCCAGCAGTGAATATTGAAACATATCATACACTTAATACAAAGTAATTAGGACTGTCACAAAACTCGGTTCTCATGTCTAATTTTCTCCTTTCATACCCTTTTTCATAAACCCTTGAGCATCACATTCATTCGCAGCCCCGCCGTTCACTCACTTTTCATTATCACAGCCATTCCAGCATCCTTAAGTAATCGTTAATTGTTGCTCTTCACTCTAGGTTTCTTCTTCACAAAAAGAAATCGCATGTTTTATAGCTTATGAGGGATTTCTCGTTTCTTGCTGCAGTTCCAAAGCTGCCATTTCATACAGGAATTTCAACATCACCTTTTTAATTAAGAACCTAAGAATTGCCGCTGCTGGGTCAGACCAGTGGTCCATCGTGCCCTGCAGTCCGCTCATGCTGTGGCCCTTAGGTCAAAGACCAGTGCTCTCAAGGAGTCCGGCCTCACCTGCGTACGTCCTGGTTCAGCAGGAACTTGTCCAACTTTGTCTTGAATCCCTGGAGGGTGTTTTCTCCTATAACAGCCTCCGGAAGAGCGTTCCAGTTTTCCACCACTCTCTGGGTGAAGAAGAACTTCCTTACGTTTGTACGGAATCTATCCCCTTTCAACTTTAGAGAGTGCCCTCTCATTCTCTCTACCTTGGAGAGGGTGAACAACCTGTCTTTATCTACTTTGTCTTGAGTCCCTGGAGGGTGTTTTCCCCTATGACAGACTCCGGAAGAGCGTTCCAGTTTTTTACCACTCTCTGGGTGAAGAAGAACTTCCTTACGTTTGTACGGAATCTATCCCCTTTCAACTTTAGAGAGTTCCCTCTCGTTCTCTCTACCTTGGAGAGGGTGAACAACCTGTCTTTATCTACTAAGTCTATTCCCTTCATTATCTTGAATGTTTCGATCATGTCTCCGAGGCAGGCCACCTACATTTTCCATGGTCATTATGGGGGGGTGGAGGGTGGGAGGATATCTGGCAGGAGGGACCGGGCATCCCTCCTACCTGGGGATGTGTCAGTGGGATGGTGGCAGGAGGAATTGGGCACTCCTCCTGCTGCAGACATTCAGGGGTGGGGTGGGGTGCCAGCTTCAGGGGTCCTGGCAGGAGGGACTTCGCGCAGGGGAGGGGCAGGGGGGAATGGGCCACGGCCGCTAAACTGTTTGCTGCCATCAGTTCAGAGTGATCCCTTGCTGCCATCAGTTCAGCGGCAACACAATTCTCTAACTGGCGGCTGTATCACCCAAATCACACCCTAACACCCCTAAGCCCTACCCTGGCTCCTTCTATCTCACCATGTCCTCTACACAGATTGTATTGACCTTCTTCCCTGTACCATTTATTGCCATTATTGTACCTATCTTCGATGATTGTATCATCCTTCACCGATTGTACCACTGTTCGCTGATTGTACCATTTTTTTTCTCTGCCACCTATTTTCTCTGATTGTACCATTGTACCATTTTTGCCGATTGTCCAGCCCTTCTTCATTGTAAACCGCCTCAAACTACTATGGCTTTGGCGGTATATAAGAAATATAATTATTATTATTATTATTAATATAGGTGCTGGTTAGAGTGGTGGTTAGACGGCTGAGGGCGATTCTGTATAGGGCACCCATGTGCAATTCTCAAAAGTCATTTAGGCGGCTTCTGAGAACGGGCAACCTATACTGAATCCGGGCGCCATCGTGGTGGGGGTGCCGGCACCTCTCTTCCTCTTTGCCCCCTGGTCCTTTTCTTGGCATTCCCCCCGCCCTTGCCTCTAACTATTTGCAGCTCCGGTGTGCTGCTTGCGCCGGCCTGGGCTCTCCCTCTGAAGTCACTTCCTGGTTGCGGGACCAGGAAGTGACATCAGAGGGAGAGCTGAGACCAGAGCGGGCCGCAGGCTGGAGATGCTGATCACGCCAACGAAGTTAAACAGATACGGGGGAAAGGGAAGGGGCCCAGAGGCAAGGCAGGAGCGGGGTGAGGAAGGAGCAAGGGTTGGAGAAGAGGGCGGGAGTGCCACTGCCCCAGGCCACCCTCGCTAGGCCACTGTACGTGTGTCACCTATTATAGGCAGAGCGTAAGAAACTGGAATTCACAATGCAAGCGCAAGCGACTCAGGTTGTCCAGTCTGCCTTTTCTCAACTGCATTTACAGAAAAGATTGAAATCGTTAATACCATGGAATGATTTTCGATCTGTCTTACAAAGTTTAGTAATGGGGAAAATTGATTACTGTAATGCCTTATATTTAGGAATGACCTTCAAGTGATTGGAAATGCAAGGGTTAATCGGTTTACTTCAATGTGTCCAGCGTTGAAAGAACTGCATTGGCTGCCCATTGAATGGAGAACACAGTACAAAGTATCGATGTTAGTACATAAGATCTTATATGGACAAATACCATTGTATTTGCAAAAAAAATAATGCCAGTGTAGTTATCGAAAAGGTAATGAGATCTGAGGCAGCGATGCGGTTAGTTGTTGAGACCGTACGGAATGTTGCGACAGGGCGTTCGGCATTTCCAGTAGCTGCAACACGGCCATGGAACAAGTTGCCGGCTGGGCTGCGCTTATGTAAGAGCACTGAACAATTTCGGAAAATTGCCTTAGACACACATGCGTGTGCAGGCTTTTTTAAAAAAAAAAGATCTATAAATTTTAAAATGATGATTTCTATGATTGCTTTATTGGTAATGTTTTGCATGTGTATCAATTATTATGTTTGTTGATTGGAACTCGCCTAGATGGTCTCGGGGCTAAAGGGATGGTCTCGGGGCTAAAGGGTCTCCCGTACGAGGAAAGACTGAGCAAATTGCAGCTCTACACTCTTGAAGAGCGTAGGGAGAGGGGAGACATGATTGAGACATTTAAGTACATCACGGGACGGGTCGAGGTGGAAGATGATATCTTTCTTCTCAGGGAACCCTCGACCACAAGAGGACATCCGCTCAAACTCAGGGGAGGGAAGTTTCGTGGAGACGCCAGGAAGTACTTCTTCACGGAGAGAGTGATTGAGCATTGGAACAAGCTTCCAGTGCAGGTGGTCGAGGCACGCAGCATCCCAGACTTCAAGAACAAATGGGATACCTATGTGGGATCCCTACGAGGTCATGCCAAGGGATAGGGTCACTAGGACTTGAATTGGCGGGTCAGTAGAATGACAGTACAATTACAATTGTACTTTAGGGGGTCAGTAGACTTAAGAGGGTGGGTAAATAGTGTGGGCAGACTTGATGGGCTATATAGCCCTTATCTGCCGTCATCTTTCTATGTTTCTATGTTTCTAGGTATTAGTCCAGGTTAGGATGCCAAATTTTGGGAATATCGAAAAGGGTCTGTCGACGTAGTTCCTGTCCTAAAACACAGACAGGATTTGCACAGGTGCACCAGTTGAGTGTGGTGGGCAGGGGCGGGCTGCTAGCGATCTGGGCTCCTGGGTCCCCTCCCCCCACCTGTTTCTGCAGGAAAAGGGCAGTGGAAGCAGTTCCTACCAGTGGGCTGCCACTGAGTTTGCGGCTTGCCCTCTGCTGCCTCCCGCCCTTGCCACGGTAGGAAATTACGTCAAAAGGGGGCTGGACAAGTAGAGAACAGGCCGTGATTTCGACAGTAGACAGCTGGTGTGGAGTGCTGGGCCTTACAATTGCTCTGGGCCCTCAGGCACTGCCCGGTTGCCCGTATGGTCAGCCCAGCCCTGGCGGTTGGAGCAACAATTTCACAAATGTGACCAACTAAAATATTAGAGGGGCAACTCGGCAACGCACACATCTAAGGGCTCCTTTTATCAAGGTGCGCAACAGGGGTTAGCGCGTCCGACATTTCATCACGCGCTAACCCCCGCGGCAAGCCAAAAAACTAACGCCTCGTCAAAGGAGGCATTAGCGACCAGCGTGGCAGGCAGTTGAACGCACGGTATTCCGCACATTAACCGCCTACCGCACCTTGATAAAAGGAGCGTCGGTAATTAGACACATAAGTTACCTGTTCAGGAAAAAATTAAAGACATATCTCTTCCCCCGGTACACTCAACTCTTCCCAGCCCTCTTCATCCTCTGCCGTCCTTAAAATGACTTGGCAATATTGAACTCTCCTATCAATAACTCTATATCGCAAATGGAACTCAACTTGCTGTAAGCTGCAATGATCCCATGTTGAGATTTGCGGGATACATGAAGTTGTATCGTATTGAACTGCATGTACAATGGATTCCAGTTAACCGGGACACCGGTTGATCAGGAGGGTCTTGAGCTGCCCATTCGCCACACCATAGCAGAAGGTTCCTTTTCTCTTGAGCCAGCTCTACAGCAAAACTTCCACAGTTGTACCCTACTGGACAATCCCTGGTTCCTTTTTTTCTTTTCTCCCAAACTTCACAAAACACTGGAAAGGATAACTCTAAGTACAGCTAGGAGTCTACTCCAGTGGTTCCCAACCCTCTCCTGGAGGACCAACAGGCCAATCGGGTTTTCAGGCTAGCCCCAATGAATATGCATGGAGCAGATTTGCATGCCTCTCAATTCCATTCTAAGCAAATCTCTCTCATGCATATTCATTAGGGCTAGCCTCTAAACCCAATTGGCCTGGTGGTCCTCCAGGACAGCGTTGGGAACCACTGGTCTACTCTGTGTTGCTTCTCCAGGAATCCTTTTCAGGTTGCCCCAGGAATTCTCTTTTTGAGAACTCAAAGGCTTCATCTTGGCACCCTGACTCCACTTCAAAGGGCACTCCAGAACATTTTGAGTCTCAGCTGATATTTCTTCCCCGAAATCTCAGGCACCACCCCCTAGATGTGCCCCTGATAACCCATTGCTTTCTTTAACAATAGGTCATAAACGCCCCCTGGTGGAGAGGCTCTTACTGTATCTCCAGAACAAAACAAACCCATTGGTCTAAGCCAGGGGTAGGCAATTCCGGTCCTCGAGAGCCGGAGCCAGGTCAGGTTTTCAGGATCTCCACCATGACTATGTACGAGATGGATCTGCATGCACTTCCTCCTTGAGATGCAAATCTAACTCATGCATATTTATTGTGGGATATCCTGAAAACCTGACCTGGCTCCGGCTCTCGAGGACCGGAATTGCCTACCCCTGGTCTAAGCAGCTGCCGAGGCGGCCAACGTTCCATCACAAAACTTTTCAGCAGCCATCTTGGAAGGCCAAAGTCCAGAGAAGAAAATGAAAAACAGCTCCTCCTTTCTTCAGGTCTCCAGTTTTTTTTTAAAATTTTAGCATGCTTATTGTTCATTGAGATGTCAGGGTCTCTCTCTGATTATAAGTTACGTTCTGCATTACTACACCAAGTCATCTTTAACTCACAATATCAGCATGCCAGGAACTGTTTGTCCAATGGATTCATAGAGTCATATCTTTCAAATGAAATGAGCTATGTCTGTGTGATAGACGAGCTCGGAGAAATCGTCATTCAAAGCAGCAGAATGGCCCAGAAATCACAGTGACAGAGACAAAAGACGCAGCCTGCTGGTGGTGCTTTTATTCTGTGAGCCACTGCCAGAGATAAAACAGCTGTCTGTTCTCCATGAGAAAAGCTTGCAAACACCATTTTGGAGTGCAAAAGAGAGGTTTCGAATCTCATTTAGCAGTGTGAACTTTTTTTTTTTTTTTTTTTTTTTAAAGCTAGGTAGCTCAATTTTGTCCAAACATGTTGCTCCAGTCTTGGTTTTATCCCACTACTGGCAATTTCAAAACTGAAATAATGCAGCTTTTCCCAAGTTGATCTTGGAGTACCCCCTTGCCCATCAGGTTTTCAAGATATCTGCAATGAATATGCATGAAAGAGATTTGCATTAGAGAATGACACTGGGACAAATTTTTCCATAACCCGTCCCGTCTCGGAGTGTTTTTTTCGTGCCCCTGCTCCATTCCTGCAAGCTCCATCCTCATCTGCACAAGCCTCAAACACTTTCAAATCCTAAGTAGCAACATTCTAGAGCTCAGATTGTGATGTCATAATGCCTCATTCCACCAATGCCTAAGCTCCGTCCTCACCTGCACAAGCCTCAAACACTTCGAAATCCTAAGTAGCAACATTCTAGAGCTGAGATTGTGATGTCATAATGCCTCATTCCACCAATGCCTAAGCTCCGTCCTCACCTGCACAAGCCTCAAACACTTTAAAATCATGTGTTCAAGGCTTGTGCAGTTAAGGCAGAGCTTATAGGAATGGGGCAGGACAGTGATGATGACAAAACTCATGGCAACAGGATGGGGAAATTGAGTTCTTGCGGGAATGGGGAAAAATTTGTCCCCGTGCCATTTTCTAATTTGCATATAATGGAAGCAATGTATGCAAATCAATTTCAAGCATATTCATTGTGGATATCCTGAAAACCTGACTGACAAGGGGGTACTCTAGGACCACCTTGGAAAACACCGATGAAGTCTATAAATGAACTGAGAGGATGCCCAAGCCCTGGGTATGAAACAACCTTATGAACTTTTGAAACCTCAGGGCCCTTTCTCAGGGACAGGTGTTCACATCCTTAGCAGACTGGCCACATAGACATCCCAGCCGAGCTGGGGAGCACTTCAGTGGTGAGCCCTCCCAAACTCACTTAAAACCTACTGGATCCAACTGTACACCACAATAGCCCTTATGTCTGCAGGTGTCATCTATATGATGGTCCAGTGACCTGTCAAATGCGCGCAGGACAAATGTGTGCCACCCTATGCCTTCCCATTTGCGCTCTGAGGGGTGGGACCCCCACTACACTCGTGCTCTCATTGAGGGGTGTGTGTGTGTGTGTTTGGGGAGGAAACCCCCCACTATACTTACAACTCACGCTCGAGCACTTCACCCTATGCTTTCCTGTTTGCGCTCTGAGGGGGGGGGGGGAACCCTCCACTGCATTTACAACTTGCGCTCGAGCACTTTGCCCTATGCCTTCCTGTATGCGCTCTGAGGGGTGGGTGTGTGTGGGGGATCCCCACTACACTCGCGCTTTCATTGAGGGTGTGTGTGGGGGGGAGGAACCCCCATTATACTTACAACTCGTGCTCGAGCACTTTGCCCTATGCCTTCCCGTTTGCACTCTGAGGGGAGGGGTGTGGGGGAACCCCACACCCCCACTGCATTTACAACTTGCGCTCTGAGCACTTACAACTCGCTCCGGGGGGAGGGGGAAGAACTTTTACAATGGCACGCTTGGGGGGGGGTTCAATGCCGACGCACTCTCAATTACAACATTTCCGCAACCCCCCCTTCCCACTACACTTCCAGTTCTGCCTTGACAATTCTTCTCCCTTCATGCACGCACTTGTCGCTAAACGCATTTGATGGAGCGAAATTGCTGGCTCGCCAATGCCCTGCGCGCTATTGACGGTGTACCGATGGTCCAGTAGGTTTTGGGTGAGTTTTGGTGGGCCCACACTTTTCCCCATAAGTGTAGTAGGTAGAGTGGGATATGGGCCTGGGTCCCTTCCTCTATAATAATAATAATAATAATAACTTTATTTTTGTATACCGCCATACCCAGGGAGTTCTAGGCGGTTCACATCCATTAAACAAAACTTAATAAGAAATTACAATAAACTATATTTACAAGTAAAGAAGATATTGGAACAAAATTAACAAGAAATTACAATTGATCATGGTTACAGTTGATCATAATTACAAGCAATGAGGTGATGAAGGTGAGCATGCGAGGGGGGGAATGAGTAGGTCATTGGAGTTAGTGAGAAGGGGGAGATCAAAAAGAGGGGGGAGGGGACCGGGAGAGTTGGGTCGTTTGAGGGAGGGGGGAGAGAAATGGAAGAGAGGGGATTAGGGATATTGAGCGTGGAATAAATGAGTTTTGAGTGTTTTTCGGAAATCAAGGTAGGTGTGGGCCTTGAGCAGAATTTGGGCTAGCCAAGGGTTCTGTTTGGATGCCTGGAAGGCAAAGGTTTTGTCGAAGAACCTTTTGAGGTGACATAGTTTTAGGGAGGGGAAGGCGAAAAGATTGATTCTGCGGGAGTTCTTTTTGTTGCAGTTCAGGATGAAATGAGGGGTGAGGTAGCTCGGAGATAGCCCAAAGACAGTTTTTTAGCAGAAGCACGCGAACTTGAATAGGATTCTAGATTCAAGGGGTAGCCAATGTAGTTTGTGGTAAAAAGGGGTGATGTGGTCCCATTTGTTTAAGCCAAATATAAGGCCATTCCAGGAACAGGCTTCCTTCTCTGATAGGACTAGCCAAAACAATTGAAACTGTCATTCAGGCAGGTACGTACTGTTTCATTCACATCTTGGGGGAATGGGAGGGGGGTCAGTGACCACTGGGGAAGTGTAGGTGGTCCCTCATTGGACAGTTTCCTTTTTTGAAAATAAGCCCCTTGGCCTGCTAACTACCTAAATGAATGCGTTAAGTTGTCGAAGTGGAAGACGATATTTTCTTTCTCAAGGGACCCTCGGCCACAAGAGGGCACCCGCTCAAACTCAGGGGCGGAAAATTTCATGGCGACACCAGAAAGTATTTCTTCACAGAGAGAGTGGTTGATCATTGGAACAAGCTTCCAGTGCAGGTGATCGAGGCAGACAGCGTGCCAGACTTTAAGAATAAATGGGATGCCCATGTGGGATCCCTACGAGGGTCAAGATAAGGAAATTGGGTCATTAGGGCATAGACAGGGGGTGGGTAAGCAGAGTGGGCAGACTTGATGGGCTGTAGCCCTTTTCTGCCATCATCTTCTATGTTTCTATGTAACGTTATATATCAAGTTGAGCGGACAGCCGCCAGAATATCGACTGGTGCTCAGTTAACTTCCAGACAAAAACTGAAAAAAGCGAAAGGAATTGACCCCAAAATATCACACTTTCAAATCAAGTCCATTTCGGAACATCGTCACTCCACAGAGTTTTTTTTGCTTTTTTCCAGTTAACTTCTAGGTCAGCGCACTTGCCCAGATACTCGGTGACGGGAACTGCGCACAACCTAGCGTTGATTATCCGAATCTGCATTATACTGCCACGAGGCTTTTGGGTGAGAATCACAAACCTCAGATTCCCATTCAGGAGTTTTCTCAGGGGTCATCGGAGGACCCGATTATAGGGATTGACCCCCAAATCGATCTCTTCATTCTGAAAACTCAGCTTCATTAAAAGGAAAATGTTAATCCAAAATATGTTGAGACCAGTACAATAACCTTCTGTGGTGCAGGGGCTAAACTGTGGAACTCACTTGTTGTGATAAGGGCAATTTCGGGAAATGACTTAAAACGCAGTTATTTGTAGACGCCTTTTTCTAGATACAGTAAAACCTTGGTTTGTGAGCATAATTCGTTCCAGAAGCATAAGAACATAAGCATTGCCTCTGCCGGGTCAGACCAGGGGTCCATCGTGCCCGGCAGTCCGCTCCCACGGCGGCCTTCCAGGTCCATGACCTGAAAGTTTTCCCTACCTAACCTAAAATGTCCATACCCTATTAGCTCAATGTCCTGTAAGGTAAACCTCTATCTGTACCCTGTTATCCCCTTCGCTTCCAGGAAGTCATCCAGTCCCTTTTTGAACCCCAGAATTGTACTCTGTCTTATCACCTCTCCGGGAAGCGCGTTCCAGGTGTCTACCACCCGTTGAGTGAAGAAGAACTTCCTTGCATTCGTTATGAATCTGTCTCCTCTCAGTTTTTCTGAATGACCTCTTGTTTTAGTTGTCCCTGCTAGTCTAAAGAATCTGTCCCTCTCCACCTTCTCTATGCCTTTCATGATTTTATAAGTCTCCATCATGTCCCCTCTCAGTCTCCGCTTTTCCAGGGTAAAGAGCCCCAGCCTGTCTAACCGTTCGGCATATGAAAGGTTCTCCATACCCTTTATCATCCTCGTTGCTCTCCTCTGGACCCTCTCGAGTATTGCCATGTCCTTCTTGAGGTATGGCGACCAGTATTGGACGCAGTATTCCAGATGTGGGCGCACCATTGCTCGATACAGTGGCAGGATAACTTCCTTCGTTCTGGTAGTGATACCTTTTTTGATAATGCCCAACATTCTGCTCGCTTTTTTTGAGGCCGCTGCACATTGCGCCTCCGGCTTCATTGTGTTATCCACCAATACCCCCAGATCTTTTTCTTGGCTGCCTTCCCCGAGTACCCTCCCTCCCATCGTATAGCTGTACATGGAGTTCCCCTTCCCTATGTGCAAGACCTTACATTTCTCCACATTCAAGCTCATCTGCCATTTTTTTGCCCACTCACTCAGTTTGTTTAGGTCGCATCCAAAGCATTCGTATACCAAAACGAATTTCCCCATAGGAAATAATGGAAACTCAGACGATTCGTTCCACAACCCCAAAACTGTAATACAAAATACTATTCGCTAAGCCCACATTAGCCCTCTCCTCAAGTCATTTCATTGGCTCCTTCTCTGTTTCCACATACAGTTCAAATTCCTCTTTCTGACCTGCAAGTGTGTTCACTCCGCAGCTCCTCAGTATCTCAAACTTCATCTCAAACGCTCTTTCTTACCAAACTTTTAGGAAGTCAATCAAAACTTATCTCTTTGACAAATTTCTCTGACTCCATTTCTACCATGATGTACTTCTAAAACACTTCCAGGAAAATTTGGACTAATCTTACTATGTTAATGCAATTTTGAAAGTTTTTTTGTAATATCGCTGTGTGTATACAGTCTCTTCCTCTGTAAATCGCTCTGGACTGTTTGTGATATTGCAGTATATAAAAATAAAGTTGATATTGTTATTATTGTTATTATTATTATACATACTTGTAATGCAAGATCTCGCTCATTTAGAACAGTCAACTCCCGCAGCGTCAGAGTTAGAACCATCGGCTCAGTTGTGATGATGTGACGCGTGGCGTGGCACCCTTTCAGCAGGGAAAAGGAAAATCTCAATGACCACTGGGGGAGCCAGAGAGAGCTGAAGTCAGCTGCCACCTCAGCTAGGCCTGAGTGTGGTTCCAACAGATTTAAGCCTAGCTTACAGAAGCCAGCTAGGGTAGTTCAGGAGCAGTGGCTGAGAAAACCTCTCCAGCCAAAGCAGCGGGTCCAGGCAGAAGACCCCCATGGACTGGCAGGGTCCTGAAGATTCTCATCCACCAGAGCCAGACCTGGGAGTGGAAAGCATGGACTTTGCTAAATCTGAGCCAGTTTATAACCAAGCAGAGGTCATGGAGATCAACTTGTGCACTGTGGGCAAGTAGCTATGGCATGTTTTTTTTTTCTTATCCAAAAGCCCTGCAGTGTTTTGGAGTTGCTGGGGAGTGCATAAGGTTATTGGGGATTTGTATGTTTTGCCATCCGGGAGGGATATTTTTTGAGGGACTCTCTTTCTCTTATATTTAAAGAAAAAGTGATTAAAGCTGCACAGCAGCCTTACCCCCCCCCCCCAATCAGTTCTGAGGAGCTAAACACTTGCCAAAGCTGGTAATAGGCAGGCTTTGAGAATATGAACTGTTTGCTTTGTTGAGAATTGGTTTGGTTAAGAGTTGAATGCAAGGGTCTGGTGAAGAGGACTTTGTTTGGACTACTGAAGAACAGGCACCTTGCTGGGCTGTGGACTTTTTGCCAGCCCTAAAACAATCCTAGTGTTTGTAAAAATGTATTAGTTTGCTTTACTGATAGCTTTTGTTCCTGGGCCTGTTTGGGACTGTGAAAGTAGCCCAGAATGAACTGAACTGTTTAGGACTTGCTAAAGACTTCAAGCCAGAGTTTTTGAGGGGTTTTTTTCCCCCTTTGTTGTTGGCTCTTTTGGCAGAATTGTAGGGTCATGAAATGGGTTAAATGTTGTTTAAAATATTGCTCTGACCTACATAGCTGAAAACAGTGTACAATCTATTGACTTCATCTGCCTGAAATGTATGTCCCTGCCTTACCACATTGTAAGCTAAATAGAAAAGAGTTTGAGCCATGATGTACCCTGCCCTTCTGTACATGTAAGATTTAGATAAGCAGAGAAATGAGCTAGTTTCCTATAGGACTATAAGTTGTATCCCTGAACCTATCATAAGTGCTGGCTTAGGACCAATAATAATTGTAGAAAAGTTATAGAAGTAACAAGTGAAAAGGGCATAAAAGTCCATGCATTTCCTGATTCTAACACTCTAGTAGGCAGGATGTTCACTGCACTAGAGTCCAGTATGCTGTAATAAACCTCTTGTACTTTCTTCACGCCTCTGACTTTGTGTCCAAGTGACCTTTCAGAATAATAAGGCCTATTACCTTTCAAAGCTCTCCTGTTTGAGAATTGTTTTCTTTTACTGTTTGAATTTTGGGTTGAAACTAACTTGGGAAGTTTTAACCTTCTCACCCTGAAGGGCCATTCTCCTTCTAGAGTGGCGCGCAGAAATTGGCTTAGTCACCCTGAGCTACCCAGCAAGGGCCGGGTGGGTGACAACATCTAAGCACTGTTACAAGCGACTGTCTCCAAATACCACTGCAGTGTAAAACACTGCACATTATATCACTGGATCCAGACGCTACACTGGATCTAAAATCTTATTGTAAACCGCATAGATTCCTTGCAGAAAATTGTGAAAGGGAAGTTGAGGGCTTTGCAAATGCTTATCAACTCCGCTGCAAGATTAATCACAGGGGCTCCAAGGAGTCCCCATATAACGCCTGTGTTGAAGAAACTACACTGGTTACCTATGCAATAAAGAGTGCGGTTTAGGATTGTTGCAATTATACATCATAGAAACATAGAAAAAAGCAGCAGAAAAGGGCTATAGCCCACCAAGTTTGCCCATTCCAAGTATCCCCTCCCCTGAATTTACTCCCTTAAAGATCCCACGTGAGTATCCCATTTTCTCTTAAAATCCGTCACGCTGCTGGCCTTTATCACCTGGAGTGGGAATCTGTTCCAATGATCCACTACTCTTTCAGTGAAGAAGTACTTCCTGGAGTCGCCATGAAACTTCCCTCCCCTGATTTTCAGCGGATGCCCTCTGGTGGTCGAGGGTCCCATGAGCAGAAGATATCATCTTCTGACTCGATGTGTCCCGTGATGTACTTATATGTTTCAATCATATCTCCCCGTTCTCTTCTTTCCTCAAGTGAGTACAGCCGCAATTTTTTTAATCTTTCTTCATACGTGAGATCCTTGAGCCCCAAGACCATCCTGGTGGCCGTTCGCTGAACCGACTCTATCCTCAGCACGTCCTTTCGGTAGTGTGGTCTCCAAAACTGAACACAGTACTCTAAGTGAGGCCTCACCATGGCTCTGTACAACGGCATCATAACTTCAGGTCTCCTGCTGACGAAACCTCTGCGGATACACCCCATCATTTGTCTTGCCCTGGAGGAAGCCTTCTCCACTTGATTGGCAACCTTCATGTCCTCACTAATGATCACCCCTAGGTCGCGTTCCACCGTGGTCCTAACCAAGGTCTCACCATTTAGTACATAAGTTCTACGCGGGTTTCTCTTATCCAGGTGCATTATCTTGCATTTTTTAGCATTGAAGCCTAGCTGCCAAGTAGTTGACCATTGTTCCAGCAACAGTAGGTCGTGTGTCATAAGCTTTTGCCTACTATGTTGCAAAGTTTGGCGTCGTCGGCGAACAGTGATACCCTTCCTCTAAGTCGGGGGTCGGCAACCTGCGGCTCCAGAGCCGCATGCGGCTCTTTTCCACCTTTGCTGCGGCTCCGGTAGTGTGTCACGCAGGCATGCAGCTTAAGTCCGGCGTCGCGGCGGGAAATAGCCATGCTGAGCAGTGAGCTCAGCACATACACAGATGAAAGCCTTGCTTGCTGATTGGTCCGGCGGCCCTGCCCCGCCGGACCAATCAGCAAGCAAGGCTTTCATCTGTGTAGTGCTGAGCTCACTGCTCAGCATGGCTATTTCCCCCGCGACGCTGGACTTGTAAGGTGCCTGAAAAAGAAATCATCCTGGCCGGGGTCGGTGTCATGCTCCGGAGATCTACAGCCTTCCTATCTCCCTCTCCCTTCTACCTGCTTCCGGCCACACCCCCTGCTCCGTGGCTCTCTTCGGCAACTCAGCATCAGCGATCGACACAAGCTTCTGACGTCGGGGCCTACCCTCTGCGAGTCCCGCTTGTTTCAACTTCCTTTTTCCACAAAGGCGGGACTCGTAGAGGGAAGGCCTCGATGTCGGCAGCTTGTCTTGATCACTGCTGCTGACGAGTTGCTGAAGAGAGCCGCGGAGCAGGGGGGGTGTTGCCAGGTGCAGGTAGAAGGGAGAGGGCCAGATGCAGGACTCGTGGGTGAGGGAGGAGAAGAGAGAGAGAGAAAGAGAGAGGGGAGGGAAACAAAAGGAAATCTTTCATACTGGGCTGGGCCGGAGTGGAGGGAGGGTGGAAAGATTCTAGCTACAGGGTGCAGTAACAAAGGAAAAGGGGGGAAAGCTGAAAATGGAGATAGTGACACAAAGAAGAGAAAGGGTAAGCAGGACCTACTGAATAAGGATAGAGATACAGAGGGGACATGAAGAGGAGGTGAAATAGAGACATAGAAGTAATGCTGAAAAAGTGTGTGGGGGGAGATAAAGACATTGAAAGGGCAAATGGTGAACATGGCGTAAAGATAAGGACAGAGACAAATGAAGATTCTGAAAAAGTGGTGAGATAGGGATATAGGTGAGATGGACACAAAGAAGGGTGATGCTGGAAAATAGGTGGAATGGTAATTCTGACAGACACAGAAGGGAAATGCTGGATCAAGGAGAGATGGGGCTCAGGCTGGATGGAATGAGGAGAAATGCCTTGTTGGCCCGGAACTTCCTCTCCTACGTCAGAATTGACGTCAGGGAGCGGAATGCTGGTCAGCGCAACACTTCTGCAGGGAAAGCTTGGGACGGCGGTGGCTTGGGGGCTGTTCCCCGATTGCGGTGGCAGCAAACCGAGTGGCTTGGGGGACGGCACGGAGACAGAAAGAAGGGGGAACAGGGAGACAGAAAGAAAAAGTTGGGGGGAGAGAATGAGGTCTGGAGGAGAGGAAACATACAGGAGGCTGAAAGAAAGGAAGAAAGATTGGATGCACAGTCAGAAGAAGAAAGTGCAACCAGAGACTCATGAAATCACCAAATAGCAAAGGTAGGAAAAATGATTTTATTTTCAATTTAGTGATCCTGTATATAGCATTAAGATAAGAAACAATATATGCAGTGTTAGATTTGTTTTATAATGGTTTTGCGGCTCCAAGTTTTTTTTTCTTTTCGAAAACGGGTCCAAGTGGCTCTTTATGTCTTAAAGGTTGCAGACCCCTGCTCTAAGTCCTTGCGTCATATCTCTAATGAATAAGTTAAATAGAATCGGGCCCAGGACCGAGCCCTGCGGCACTCCACTGATCACATCCGATGCTTCGGATGGGGTACCGTTCACCACCACCTTCTGAAGTCTACCGCTCAGCCAATCCCCAACCCATGTAGTTAGACTGTCTCCTAATCCTATCGATTTCAGCTTGTTCAGTAATCTTCGATGAGGGACGCTATCAAATGCTTTATTGAAGTCTAAATATACCACGTCCAGTGACTCTCCGGCGTCCAGTTGTCTAGTAACCCAGTCAAAAAAGCTAATCAGATTAGATTGGCAGGATCTGCCCTGGGTGAACCCTTGTTGGTGTGGATCACGCAGTTTTTCTTTGTCTAGGATTGTGTCAAGATTCTGTTTGATCAGTGTTTCCATGAGTTTACACACTATAGACGTGAGACTCACTGGTCTGTAGTTTGCTGTCTCTGTCCTGCAGCCCTTTTTGTGGAGTGGGATTACGTTGGCGGCTTTCCAGTCCAAGGGGACCCTTCCTGTGCTTAGGGAAAGATTGAAAAGAACAGATAATGGTTCTGCCAGGACTTCCCTTAACTCCCTGAGCATTCTGGGGTGTAGGTTATCCGGTCCCATGGTTTTGTTTACCTTGAGTCTTGATATTTCGTCATAGACGCTACTGGGCGTAAATTCGAAATCTTGAAACGGGTCTTTCTGGTTATCTCCCGTCTGCAGCTGTGGACCAGCTCCCGGCGCTTCGCGGGTGAACACTGAACAGAAGTATTTGTTTAGTAGTTCTGCCTTCTCAGAATCTGATTCCGCAAAGTTACCGTCAGATTGCTTCAGGCGTACTATCCCATCTTTGTTTCTTTTCCTGTCACTAATATAGCTGAAGAAAGATTTATCCCCTTTCTTAATTTTCCGTGCTAGCTCTTCCTCCATTCGGAGTTTGGCTTCTCTGACTGCTGTTTTGACAGCTTTAGATCTGTCTAGATAGTCCTCTTTCGCCCCATCTCTGCCTAAATGTTTGTAGGTGATAAATGCGTCTTTTTTCTGTTTAACTAGGTCTGAAATTTCTTTACTGAACCATTGGGGTCTTTTGTTTCTCCTGCGTTTACTTACTGTCTTTATGTATCGGTCTGTTGCTTCGTGTAGGATGGACTTCAGAGACGACCACATATCCTCCACATTGTCAGATATTGCTTGTTTATGTAGCTCCTGATGGACAAAATCTCCCATGCGGTTGAAGTCTGTGCCTCTAAAGTTGAGAACCCTTGTTGCTGTGTTTGTCTTAGGGAAACCTTTCTTGAGGTTGAGCCATACCATATTATGGTCGCTGGAGGCCAGTGTGTCTCCTACTGAGACTTCCGTGACGCTATCTCCGTTGGTGAGAACTAGGTCTAGTAACGCCTGGTCCATGGTGGGCTCCAATACCAATTGCTTGAGACGTGCACCCTTTATGGAGGTTAATATTCTTTTGCTGCTACCCGTAGTCGCGGAGAGTGTGTTCCAATCTGCATCTGGCATGTTGAAGTCTCCTAGCATTACTGTGTCCCCGCGCAGTGTGATGTTCTCTATGTCCTCGATTAATTCCATGTCTTTGTCCTCCTGTTGCCTGGGAGGTCTATATATCACCCCAAGGTATAGGCATTTTTCATTCCCTCTGGCCAGGTTCACCCAGAGGGATTCCCCGGTGTATCTAACATCTGTGATTCTGGTGGTTTTGATGCTTTCCTTAGTATATAGCGCTACTCCTCCTCCCAATTTACCCTCTCGGTCGCAACGAAGTAGGTTGTACCCTGGTATAACCATATCCTACCCATGCGATTCCGTGAACCAGGTTTCGGATATCGTTATCACGTCAAGATCGGCGTTTGTTATCTCAGTCTCTAATGCTAGAATTTTATTGCCCAAGCTGTGTGCATTAACATACATAGCCCTCCATATCTGTGAAGAGATTCCATTATATCCTGCTTTCCCAAAGATCTTACAAGAATTCTTCCAGATCTATAAACCGAGAAGAGAGCTTAGAGCCGTAAATGAGATGAAATTAAGTTTTGCGGGTAGAATGTCGACTTTGCACGCTAGGATCGGAGCATCAGTGATATCTGTGGCTGGCGTAGAATTATGGAAGGCCTGCGGTTGTGTATGGGGAGGATGAATTTTAAGAAAACTTAATTATTCGCCAATTCCTTCTTATGCTAAGGGACATTGCAGTTGATAATCGCCTTTTAGAAATTTTTTTGACACCAATGTAAGACTTAAAGCTTGCTTGTATTTCTGAATTGATCGACTTTGCGCTCTATCCCTGTTCATAGGGACGATTAATGATGCTGTCTGGACCTGTCTACGTTATATGTGGAAATCGCAGCGAAACAAGATTTTATGTATGTGATATGGAAACCGCATAGTTGTATGCGGTATATTAAATTTTAAAATAAATACTGCGTCAAACAACTGGGCTGTAAATATCCTTCCAGTGGAACGCGCTAAACGGCTAAGCACGGCGTTCGGCAAATGTTCGCCTACTGCTTAATTTCTGGAGAAAGGGCCGGGAATGCAGCTCCTCCAGTTTTTCCAGACTCCAGAGGAGCAGAGGGGTTCTGCTCTTGCCCCTTTCTTCAAAGCAATTTGGAGGAAAGGCAATAAACCCAGGCAGAACGGAGAACAGTCGGTCCCTTTGTCTGTTCCTCTGACGTCGCAGATCCAGCTACCAATCCCGGAATTCTGTATACTGTGACTAAAGCTACGCACGCAAATTTGCGCTTGTTGCCGAATGGCGTGCGCCAATAATTGCCAATGAACAAGCAAGCATTGCCACTAATTAGAAATGATGTGCACAACCTTCTAAGTGTATTCTATAAAGTGGGGTGTGGATCTCAAAAAGGGGGTGTGGCCAGGGCAGGAGCATTGGGTACAAAATAGAAAATGACACGTCCCTAATCCCCGTGGACTCCGTCCTCATTTGTACATGCCTTGAACATGTATGATTTTATATTTAAATCTTTTTTTATTAAAGTATAAAAAGGGACACTATTCTGTACAACTGTTTAAAAATAGAGACTTCCATTTCTATCTGGTTTTGGAACAACTTTCCAAAAGATTCAGTTGCCTGTGTTTTGACATCATCTGGGAAGGTAATTGGATCGTCTTTCAGACATGGATGTAGAAGAGAACCTTAGCTGTGTAGCGGATGAGAAGGAAAAGAAGTGTCTATTAAAAGTTGGAAGTGCTCCTTGATGTCGGCAATGATGGATGAATCTGTTGCAGTAACAGTAAGATGCTTGAGCAGCTGGGCACATGATGGAAGGACATGGCAGACAAGACACAGATTATGTCATTTAACAGTAGTTCATTAAAATCCAAAAGCAGCTGCTGCAGTCTTTTTTTTTTTTTTTTAATCGCTGAATTCAGTTGCCAGTTGTCTAAGATGTCTTAAGGTTTCATGTATTGATACTAGTCTTAAGTTTTTAGAGAATGACACAAGGACAAAGTTTGTCCCTGTTCCCACCCCACAGTTAACCATGGGTCCACATCCCATGCCTTTATCTAATGCAGTGTTTTAGGGTGGCGGCAAGTCAAATATGCCCATGACAAATGCGCACAGATATTTGGAAGCAGACAATCGCGTGCAGGAGAAATGCGCGTGAAACAATTGCACGCAAGACAAATACGCGTTATATGCGCTGCACTAATGAGCGCGAGACAATTGCACGCCATACAATCGCGCACAATATAAATGCTGTATGCATCGCAAATGTACGGATGACGTCCGCACGTCCTACGTTTACAGACATATAGGGGACATGTTGCAACATTGCGTGAGTTATGTGAGTGCGTTTTTCGTTACTGTGGTTATGTATGTGACTTTTGTCTAGTGTGATGTAATCCTGCGCGTGTTTGTCCGCGCGCTTTTGTCTTGCGCGCTGTAGACCTGTGCGCGTTTGTCCACGCGTGCCGGTCTTGCGCTCAATTGTCTGCATGTATTTGACTGCGCGCATTTCTCTATATACCGTATTGTAGAATACACCCAGTCCGCGAACAGCCTAGGTGCAGGCATTAAGGTCTGGTTGTCAGTGGCATAAAGAAGCAATGTCGCCCGCTCAGTGGAAATGTTAGAACATAAGAATTGCCATCTCCGGATCAGACCCTGGGCCCATCAAGTCCGGTGATCTCCACATGCCTAGTTTTAGTCCCCATATCACCGTATGCTTCTCAAGGGAGATGTGCATCTAATTTACCCTTACCCGTACCACTCTATGCCACTCTTAAGGAGATGTGCATCTAATTTACCCTTACCCGTACCACTCTATGCCACTCTTAAGGAGATGTGCATCTAATTTACCCTTACCCGTACCACTCTATGCCACTCTTAAGGAGATGTGCATCTAATTTACCCTTACCCGTACCACTCTATGCCACTCTTAAGGAGATGTGCATCTAATTTACCCTTACCCGTACCACTCTATGCCACTCTTAAGGAGATGTGCATCTAATTTACCCTTACCCGTACCACTCTATGCCACTCTTAAGGAGATGTGCATCTAATTTACCCTTACCCGTACCACTCTATGCCACTCTTAAGGAGATGTGCATCTAATTTACCCTTACCCGTGTCGCTCTATGCCACTCTTAAGGAGATGTGCATCTAATTTACCCTTACCCGTACCACTCTATGCCACTCTTCAGGAGATGTGCATCTAGTGTACCCTTACCCGTACCACTCTGTGCCACTCTTAAGGAGATGTGCATCTAATTTACCCTTACCCGTGTCGCTCTATGCCACTCTTAAGGAGATGTGCATCTAATTTACCCTTACCCGTACCACTCTATGCCACTCTTAAGGAGATGTGCATCTAATTTACCCTTACCCGTGTCGCTCTATGCCACTCTTAAGGAGATGTGCATCTAATTTACCCTTACCCGTGTCGCTCTATGCCACTCTTAAGGAGATGTGCATCTAATTCACCCTTACCCGTATCACTCTATGCCACTCTTAAGGAGATGTGCATCTAATTTACCCTTAAATCCTAGAATGGGGGATTCTGCAATTACTTCCTCTGGGAGAGCATTCCAGGTGTCCACCACTTGCTGCGTGAAACAGAACTTCCTGATATTCGTCCTGGACCTGTCCCCCCTCAGCTTTGATACTCTTTGGGGTTCCGAAATGCTGCTACTATTTGGGGTTTTGGAATGTTGCTACACTTTGAGATTCTGCACGGAATCTTGATACATAAGAACATAAGAATTTCCATCTCCGGATCAGACCCTGGGTCCACCAAGTCCGGTGATCTGCACATGCGGAGAACCCGCCAGGTTTAGTCCCCATATCACTGTATGCTTCTCAAGGGAGATGTGCATCTAATTTACCCTTATCCTATACAGAGATTGCCAATAACGCTGTCAAACCTGTTCTCTGTATTAGCATCTCATAGAAACTTAATGAATTAAATCTTCACGGTATTAGCGGAACCTCAGTAATGTCGCCACTTCATTTCATCACCGCCTAGGATTTACACATCAAATTGTCATTGGCCCCCAAATGATCTCTATGTCCTGTTCTAATATCATTAATATCTTGTCCAACTTTAAACAACTTCCAATAGGATATTTTCATTTTGATATGTTTTGTATTATAGAAATTTGTCCGCTTATTAATGTAAGGATTTTATTCCTATTGTAAATTGCCTTTTGAACTTTTATCACTATTACTGTGATTAAAATATTGCTTATTAGATTAGAAACATAGAAATATGATGGCAGATAAAGGCCAAATGGCCCATCCGCAGCATCCACTATCTCCTCCTCTCCCTATTGGCTAAGGCTCTTAACATTTGCATCACCTCTTCCTATTGGCTAAGGCTTTTTACACCTGCATTGTGATGTCATAGAACTTTATGGTTATAGAAACATAGAAACATGATGGCAGATAAAGGCCAAATGGCCCATCCACAGCATCCACTGTCTCCTCCTCTCCCTATTGGCTAAGGCTCTTAACATTTGCATCACCTCTTCCTATTGGCTAAGGCTCTTTACACCTGCATTGTGATGTCATAGAACTTTATGGTTATAGAAACATAGAAACATGATGGCAGATAAAGGCCAAATGGCCCATCCAGTCTGTCCATCCGCAGTAACCATTATCTCTTCCTCTCTCCGAGAGATCCCACGTGCCTATCCCAGGCCCTTTTGAATTCAGACACAGTCTCTGTCTCCACCACCTCTTCTGGGAGACTGTTCCACGCATCTATCACCCTTTCTGTAAAAAAAAGTATTTTCTTACATTACTCCAGAGTCCAGACCCCCTCCTCCTGCGGCAGTGAAACAGCAGGAGAAATGCCCAATTCCTCCTGCCGTGCTAAGCCTACCACCTCACAAAAAAAAGTTGGCAGAAAGGAAGGCCCACCATTTAGGTTCAGCAGAGCTTGAAGGAGAAGGGACCATGCTTTCCTCCTCCTTCCAATGCTAAAAGGTACTGGGGGGAAGTTTGGGGGAGCATCCGGTGGCAGGAGGGAGTGGGCATCCTTCCTGCCTTTTTTTTTTTTTTTTTTTTTGGGGGGGGGGGAACCTGGCACAGAAGTGGGCCTTCCTGTATCGCTGCTGCAGGGGGGGTAGTCGCACTGGCAGGAGGGAGTGGGCATCCTTCCTGCCTTTTTTTTTTTTTGGGGGGGGGAACCTGGCACAGGAGTGGGCCTTCCTGTATCGCTGCTGCAGGGGGGGGTAGTCGCACTAGCAGGAGGGAGTGGGCATCCCTCCTGCCAATATTCTTTCCCGGTGGGGGAGATTCAGCATGGCAGGAGGAAGTGGGCATTCCTCCTGCCACTTTTACTGATGCACGCGGGGGAAGGGGGGCCTAGTTCGTAGTGCCCATTTAAAAAAAAAAAAAAAAGTTAGACAGGATCACTAATAGCGATCACTTTTTTTTATTTTTTTTAAGTGCATCAGAAAGCCATCTTAAAGCATCAATCGCTTTGCTAGTTTACATGGCATTTTAATATTAACTAGGTTATTTGCATGGTCGGATCAGGGAATGAGCCATCGTGCAGAAAACCAGGCGGTGAGCCATTTTCTGCATCGGGTCGGCAAATGCGATCGTCGCTGAAGCTGTCAAAACGGTGACGGGACAAAAGTGCGCCGGACAAAGCCATGCTGACATTTCGGCACAGACAATTGCGCGCAAGACTCCAGCGGGCCTCTGTAAAAGTTAAATTTAAAGAGCTCCGATAGGGGGCGTGGGGGTTGGGTAACCCTACACTTTACTTAATACTCCACGCTGCTCCTTGTGACCCTGAGCAAGTCACTTAATCCCCCCATTGCCCCAGGTACGTTAGATAGATTGTGAAACTGCCGGGACAGAGAGAGAAAACTGCTTGAGTACCTGAATAAATGCATGGAAACCGTTCTGAGCCCCCCTGGGAGAACAGTAGAGAAAGCTGAATAAGTGAAAAGTTATAGGCTCTCATCACCAGAGCTGGTATTATGACATCATAATGCCTCATTCCACCAATAAGAGCCAACCTCATCAGTGATGTCACAATGGCTGGATTGTCCTTCATTTGGATCATTTTACTACACTTTGATTTCTAGAGTAGGGCAGTGGTTAAAGCTACAGCCTCAGCACCCTGAGATTGTGGGTTCAAACCCACTCTGTTCCTTGTGACCCTGGGCAAGTCACTTAACCCCCCCATTGCCCCAGGTACATTAGATAGATTGTGAGCCCACCGGGACAGACAGGGAAAATGCTTCAGTACCTGAATAAATGCATGTAAAACCATTCTGAGCTCCCCTGGGAGAACGGTATAGAAAACTGAATAAATAAAATAAAATAATACTGTTTGCGCTGCCGTTGGGGGGGGGTGTGTGGGGGTGCAACCCCCCCATTATACAGAAAACTTAACTATTTTCTAAAAAATCAGGAAAAAGTTAAGTTTCCTCTATAATGGGGTTCCAACCCCCCCACCCCCCACCCCAACAGCTGTGCAAACACTTAAGTAAACTCGGGGGTTCCCCCCCTCACACCTCCCGTCGGAGCTCTTTAAAATTAACTTTTCTGGCTGCGCGCTGGAGTCTTGCGCCCAATTGTCTGGGCTTAGATGTCGGCGCGGCTTTGTCCCGTGCATAAATGACTGTGAACCATCAAAACAGGTGTAGCGACGATCGCTGGCTTTAGCGCATCTGGGCCTATAGCCATCCACTAAACAGAGAAACTCTGCCTCAAGACCAGGGGTCTCAAGTCCCCTCCTTGAGGGCCGCAATCCAGTCGGGTTTTCAGGATTTCCCCTATGAATATGCATTGAAAGCAGTGCATGCACATAGGATCTCGTGCATATTCATTGGGGAAATCCTGAAAACCCGACTGGATTGCGGCCGAGGGACTTTGAGATCCTTGCTCTCTAGACAGTGCATGCTGAGTGCTATATCCAGGACTATTGGTCTGATGCCACCCGAGCATCTCTAAATGCTGCATTCCTGCATGCCAGGATCCTGCCCTCCTCCTTCCTGAGCGCTGGGCACGGTGTACCTGGCCAATCCTATAACAAGAAGGGGAGAGGGAGACAGCAGATGAAGCCACATGTCATGGAGAATTCTCACACTATCTATTCTTACCCGGGTGAGTGCTCTGCTGAAAGCATTCACCCAAGGCCAGGAAGATAAATGGTGCTTAATGCCGCATAGAGAGACGTACGCTGTATTTTATTAATTCCACATCTGTGAAGTGTCGGAGCCCTTTCCACATACTACAGCATAAATGTTTCTCTATAATTTGGCTATTTAATTTGTAAATTCTGGCTGCTTGGTTTTATATTCCGTTGCACACAGCTGTGCTCTTTGATATTTTATTTATTTTTTTTTTTTAAAGCCAGTCTATCGAATTTGCAATGAAACTTAGACATCAGCTTTGCTTTTGTGATCCAAAATCGTTTACGGCATTTGTACTGGGAACTGAAACATAACCTTCCATGCTGGGTTAGTGCTTGATGCTGCTTGAGAAAGAACTGGGGTTCGGAGAAGAAAGAGACCGGACGAGGGAGAGGGATGAGAGCAGTGAGGTGGCAGATTAGACCCTGGAGGAACGCATGAGTGGGAATAAGATTAGCACGGACGAAAGGAGGCAGTGAAGTTGACGGGAATGGGGAGAGGACAGTGCAGTGAGGTTAGTGAGGAGATGAGGAGGGAGGGAGGTGTAAGAGATGGAGATGGTGAGTGACAGAGGGAGGTTTTGCGGTCTAGAAATGTGATGTCATGAGATGTCAGTGCAATGAAATACTTTTAAAAACCAATAGGAGGGAATTTGTTTTCACTCGGAGAATAGTTAAGCTCTGGAACACATTTCCAGAGGTTGTAGTAAGAGCGGATAACGTAGCTGGTTTTAAGAAAGGTTTGGACAAGTTCCCGGAGGAAAAGTCCATAGTCTGTTATTGAGAAAGACACGGGGGAAGCCACTGCTTCAAATTAATGTTGTACTTGGGTCATCAATTCCATTGACTTATGAAGTCATAATCTGTGGAACTTTATTACATCGTTATAAAAGCCGGCTTTTCTTAATTATGACGGGAGTAGCCATGTAGATGATGATAACGCAATTGGAAGATTTATGACCAACAACTATACTTTCTGGTGGGCGAACTTGTGCTCCAGTTACAAATATGAAAGAATGAACGCTGAAATCTTGGGACATAGTAATGCATTTAACTTGGTGTGGGGCCCATTGACATCATTTATTGTTTAAAAATAGTCGTCGTGTACAATTTTTTTGTTTTTGTTTGATTTCGTTACACATCCAGGGTGGGAAAGCAGTACTATTCATTATAACTAGCTTATTGAACATAAGAGTTGCCGCTGCTGGGTCAGACCAGTGGTCCTCCGGTCAAAGACCAGCACCCTACTGAGACTAGTCCTACCAGTGTACACCTTTATTTAGCAGGAACTTGTCTAACTTTGCCTTGAATCCCTGGAGGGTGTGCCCTTCTATGACATACTCCAGAAGAACGTTCCAGTCTTCTACCACTCTCTGGGTGAAGAAGAACTTCCTTACGTTTGTACGGAATCTACCCCTTTTAACTTCAGAGAGTGCCCTCTCGTTCTCTCTACCTTGGAGAGGGTGAACAACCTGTCTTTATCTACTTTGTCTTGAATCCCTGGAGGGTGTTTTCCCCTATGACAGCCTCCGGAAGAGCGTTCCAGCTTTCTACCACTCTCTGGGTGAAGAAGAACTTCCTTGCGTTTGTACGGAATCTATCCCCTTTCAACTTTAGAGAGTGCCCTCTCGTTCTCCCTACTTGGAGAGGGTGAACAACCTGTCCTTATCCCCTTTAGTACCTTGAATGTTTCAATCATGTCCCCTCTCATTTTCCTCTGTTTGAGGGAGAAGTTGCCCAGTTTCTCTAATCTTTTGTTGTACGGCAGCTCTTCCAACCCCTTAACCATCTTCGTCGCTCTTCTCTGGACCCTTTCGAGTAGTACCGTGTCCTTCTTCATGTACCAGTGCTGTACATGTACATGGACGCACCATGGCCATGGTTACTTCTGCGATCTGTTTGTGATCCCCTTCTTTATCATTCCTAGTATTCTGTTTGCCCTTTTCGCCGCCACCGCACATTGCACAGATGGCTTCATCGACTTGTCGATCAGAACTCCCAAGTCTCTTTCCTGGGCGGTCTCTCCAAGTACCGCCCCGGACATCCTGTATTCGTGCATGAGATTTTTGTTACCAACATGCATCACTTTACACTTGTCCATGTTGAACCTCATCTGCCATGTCGATGCCCATTCCTCGAGCCTGATTATGTCGCGTTGCAGATCTTCGCAATCTTCGCAATCTCCCTGTGTCTTCACTACTCTGAATAACTTCGTATCGTCCGCAAATTTATTCACCTCGCTCGTCGTACCTATGTCCAAATCATTTCTAAAGATGTTGAAGAGCACGGGTCCAAGCACCGAGCCCTGCGGCACCCGATGCTCTTCCAGTCAGAGTATATATGTATTTCTACTTTTATTAGTTAAGGAGAGGGGGGGGGGGAATGATCATTTTCAAAATATTTGTATGTTTAAAGTGCTTTTCTTGATTTTGGTTTATGTTCAAATTCATTGTATTACACTGTTATTATTTGAAAATCAATAAAGATTAAAAAAAAAAAAAAAAAAAATTTTTTTCAACTGGGCGCCACTACAAAAGTAACAATCCACAAAGTGAAACAAACATCTTCTATTACAAATGGATAATTACATCTTTAAAAGCTATAATTTAATAAATCCTCTAGGATGAACAGTACAGTTCGTCCTAGAACTAGGATTAAACGACGCATCTTTTATTGAAACGCTTCTAGAAATAAAGTAGTTTTAAGGATTTTTTTTTTTTTAAAACCTCTGAATATCGGATAACACCCTTAGAGGTCTAGTTAATTTGTTTCATAGCGTCATGCCCATGATGGAAATGGCCGGCGTTCTCGTATTCTCCTAATGCATTTTTGAGAAGTCTGTCGGAGCCAATCGCAAAGTTCTGAGCGGTCGATAGAGCGCCATAGTTTGTGATAGATACCAAGGAATCCCATGGTAAATGACTTTGAACACCAAAGTTAGACTTTTGAAAATAAGCCGTAATCGCACAGGTAACCAGTGCAGTTTCTTCAACCAAAGTGTCAAAAGGTCAAATTTTCTAACCCCACAACTGTTAATGTAGGTTAGAAGTCTTAACAGAGATTTCGGAAGTTGGAACCCAAGCACAGTACCGGGTAAAGCTTTGGATTCTCGCCCAGAAATAGCTAAGAAGAAAAAAAAAAAAAAATTTAAATTGAATCAGGTTGGGCAGACTGGATGGACCATTCGGGTCTTTATCTGCCGTCATCTACTATGTTACTATGTTAGAACTTCTGTAGCTCATGTCCTGTGCATGGTTGTGTTTCCACACTTTGGGCTAGATTCACTAAGCAAACCGATCGTGTACCGATCAGTTTGCGACCCCCCCCCCCCCCTTTGCTACCCGATTTCTCTCTGACCCGATTCACTAACCTGTGTCCCGATCATCCTCTGATCCGTGCATGCAAATGAGGGGGAACGGCATTCAAATGATGGCAGGCAGCGATTCACTAATGAGAAACCTGCAACACCGACTGGGCTGGCCGGTCACAAACAAGCGACTGCTCGGGTCCTTTCCAACTGCCCTGCCTTCTGCCCCCAACTCCTGCAGCCTCGACTCGCCCACCCTTCCCCGCAGTGCAAGCCCGTGGTTTTAACCCGCGTGCTTAAAACGGGTTAAAACCACAAGCTTGGGAAGAAAAAAAAAAAAGAAATTTCCTGCTCTGCTGAGCACAGTGAGCCAGTGCATGCTCCAATTCGGTCTGTTACGGGCCTGATTTCTGATCGAGGGCGATTCGTGAATCAGCCCCCCCGGGCACGGATCGGATCCCTCATGGATCGGATCGGATCCATGCCCTTAGTGAATCTAGTCCAAGATCCCTACACTGATTAGTATCAGAGTAAACGGGGGATGGGGGTTTGGAATGTATATGGTTCTGAGATTATGGAAAGGCAAGAGGGGGGGCAATCTTAAGGAGTCTTGGTCACCCCTCTGTGTTTGGAGATATGAGTAACAACCTTTTGGAGCCTTTCATCCATCCCATATATAGAAGGTTTTCTACGTGTGCTTTTTGAATTTACTGGGTGGGAAACGGACTTTGTTGGAGGGGGGAGTGAATGAGTTCAGAGGGTTTCGGTGACGCTGTGCACAAGAATATTGTTGTGAATTGCTTGATGGTTTGTGACCTGCTTTATGGAAAACTTTAATAAAAGCAGATTGAAGATAACCTTAACTCCTAGAGGGCGTAGTCTCCTGTTGAATCCTCTGGTTTAGCTGGGCTGAGGCTCTAGGCATCTCCTGGGTTCGGGCACCGCTCCCCCTTTCTTTCTTTTTTTTTTTTTTTTTTTTTTTTTTTTATTTTATTTTATTTTTTTGTTTTTTGTTTTCTTTTTCCTCTTTTTATTAGTTTTCTTCTTTAGGGTTGTTGAGGGAGGGATGGGTGATTCCTTGGGTCAGCTGGGGGCCACCAGAACACGGGCCTTCGGTATTTGAAAGTTACGTCTTTTGGCTTCTGTTTGTTGGGGGTGGGGGTAGGGGCTGTTTTGGGGGGGGAGGGTGGGGTTGGGGGGTTGTTGGCTTTGTACGACTTTATACTGCACGGATTTGGGTATTTTTGGAAGCTTAGCCCTTTTCAGTGTGGTAGTTGTTATTTGTTGCTTTCTTATTCACTTAATAAAAAATAGATTTGAACATAAAAGGCAGTTCGGTACAAAAGGCCCCTATACACAGGAGGCAGAGGGACGAGCGAGGAGGAGCAGGTGGAGACCCAGGGGAGCCTGGATCGAATCCCGCTGCGCTCTCTGTGACCTCGGGCAAGTCACTTGACACTCCATCGCCCCAGTTATAAATCAGATCGCAAGCCCTTCAGAACCGAAAAATGCCTCCCGGCCTAGAATATAGGCCACTGTAATAGCTTGCAGGTGGCATATAAGAGAGATAAATTATGATAGCTTCGTGAAAGACTGGTTAATGGTTTGTTTTTCTTTTGTCTAATTCTTCCCTTCAGTACTGTGCGAGCCGTGTCCTTTCCACCTTCGGAATAAGCACTGGTCCATGCATGGTCCAGCCCTAATCGCTGACCACTAAAGCCATATATTCAGGGAGGGACTCGGACAACAGAGAGGAGCGACCATCTTCCTGTCACAGCCCTCGCACTCCGATGGCGTGAAGAAGCACTACAATCCACCCTGATTGCCCCGAAAAAGTCATTTGATAATGTACAGGCTGCCGTTCCGAGGGGTAGGAAAGAGTCTTGATTGCAGAATGTCCACAATGAGGCAGACGTATTTTATAAGGTTGCATTGGCTGAAAGTAAGGGACACGATACGTTACAAGCTTTTGGTAAGACCAGTGCTTGCAGAAGTTGGCCCCTATACACCTGGTCCAGAGCATCTTGCCGCGTGACTGCTTCCCTCAATTGAGCATTGCGATCTGTCTGTTCCATCTGTGCGGGACATAAGGCTTTCCTCTTCCAGAAACAGTGTCTTTCACTGCATCAGCCCCAGGGAGTGAAACAACCTTCCAGGATACATTCGCCAACAGCAAAATTTACAGAAATTTAGGAAAATGCTGACGAGACACCTGTTCTGTAAGATGAAATATAGGGTTTGAGTTAGGCTGAAGGAGGAGTGGTGACTGTTGAGTGCTGGTCACGGAGGTGTTTGATGGTCTGCTCTGTTTTATCTTGCATAATGATGTCTGCTATCGAGGCATCTTATGTATGCCTTATGTAATTTTTTGTTTTGATATATGTTACGGTTTTGCCAGATTTTGCCTTAAATGATGTTTGTCGTTGCTGCGACATGTATGTAATACGTAATTTGATTTTACATATAAGTATGTAATTTGTTATAGTGTGTTTTGTCTTGTATTGATTTGTACGATGAATGTTAATGTCTTATTTTGTGTGTTCCTATAACTCGCCCTGGATAAGGGCGGGGGAGAAATAAACGTACATTCAGCAGATATAACTGAAGTGCGAGTTGGGTCAGCCTGGTTTCTGATAAGGCCAGAATCGTTCTTAACACGCATTCCTGCCTTGCGAAAGACATAACCACAAAGTGACATGCGGCTAAGGAGATGCAGATTTTGGTTGGAATCAAACAGGGACAGCTGCTTCGGCCCCACTCTCACAATGCTGATATTGGTTTAGATTTTTTTTAAAAATGTGTTGGACTGGTTTAAAGAGGTTTTTTTAACATTAAGATCGTATCATGTATACAACGAGGGTAAACTTTCTTCCCCTTGGACCTCTAATTGTGGGGTTCCGCAGGGTTCACTACTATCTCTGATTTTATATATATATAATTGTGGGGTTCCGCAGGGTTCACCACTATCTCTGATTTTATATATATATATATATAATTGTGGGGTTCCGCAGGGTTCACCACTATCTCTGATTTTATTTATATATATATATATATAATTGTGGGGTTCCGCAGGGTTCACCACTATCTCTGATTTTATATATATATAATTGTGGGGTTCCGCAGGGTTCACCACTATCTCTGATTTTATATATATATAATTGTGGGGTTCCGCAGGGTTCACCACTATCTCTGATTTTATATATATATAATTGTGGGGTTCCGCAGGGTTCACCACTATCTCTGATTTTATATATATATAATTGTGGGGTTCCGCAGGGTTCACCACTATCTCTGATTTTATATATATATAATTGTGGGGTTCCGCAGGGTTCACCACTATCTCTGATTTTATATATATATAATTGTGGGGTTCCGCAGGGTTCACCACTATCTCTGATTTTATATATATATAATTGTGGGGTTCCGCAGGGTTCACCACTATCTCTGATTTTATATATATATAATTGTGGGGTTCCGCAGGGTTCACCACTATCTCTGATTTTATATATATATATATATATAATTGTGGGGTTCCGCAGGGTTCACCACTATCTCTGATTTTATTTATATATATATATATATAATTGTGGGGTTCCGCAGGGTTCACCACTATCTCTGATTTTATTTATATATATATATATATATAATTGTGGGGTTCCGCAGGGTTCACCACTATCTCTGATTTTATATATATATAATTGTGGGGTTCCGCAGGGTTCACCACTATCTCTGATTTTATATATATATAATTGTGGGGTTCTGCAGGGTTCACCACTATCTCTGATTTTATATATATATATATAATTGTGGGGTTCCGCAGGGTTCACCACTATCTCTGATTTTATTTATATATATATATATAATTGTGGGGTTCCGCAGGGTTCACCACTATCTCTGATTTTATTTATATATATATATATAATTGTGGGGTTTCGCAGGGTTCACCACTATCTCTGATTTTATTTATATATATATATATAATTGTGGGGTTCCGCAGGGTTCACCACTATCTCTGATTTTATATATATATAATTGTGGGGTTCCGCAGGGTTCACCACTATCTCTGATTTTATATATATATAATTGTGGGGTTCCGCAGGGTTCACCACTATCTCTGATTTTATATATATATAATTGTGGGGTTCCGCAGGGTTCACCACTATCTCTGATTTTATATATATATATAATTGTGGGGTTCCGCAGGGTTCACCACTATCTCTGATTTTATATATATATAATTGTGGGGTTCCGCAGGGTTCACCACTATCTCTGATTTTATATATATATATATATATATATATAATTGTGGGGTTCCGCAGGGTTCACCACTATCTCTGATTTTATATATATATAATTGTGGGGTTCCGCAGGGTTCACCACTATCTCTGATTTTATATATATATAATTGTGGGGTTCCGCAGGGTTCACCACTATCTCTGATTTTATATATATATAATTGTGGGGTTCCGCAGGTTCACCACTATCTCTGATTTTATATATATATATATAATTGTGGGGTTCCGCAGGGTTCACCACTATCTCTGATTTTATATATATATATATAATTGTGGGGTTCCGCAGGGTTCACTACTATCTCTGATTTTATATATATATAATTGTGGGGTTCCGCAGGGTTCACCACTATCTCTGATTTTATATATATATATATAATTGTGGGGTTCCGCAGGGTTCACCACTATCTCTGATTTTATATATATATATATAATTGTGGGGTTCCGCAGGGTTCACCACTATCTCTGATTTTATATATATATATATAATTGTGGGGTTCCGCAGGGTTCACCACTATCTCTGATTTTATATATATATAATTGTGGGGTTCCGCAGGGTTCACCACTATCTCTGATTTTATATATATATATATAATTGTGGGGTTCCGCAGGGTTCACCACTATCTCTGATTTTATAAAATCAGAGATAGTGGTGAACCCTGCGGAACCCCACAATTAGAGGTCCAAGGGGAAGAAAGTTTACCCTCGTTGTATACATGATACGATCTTAATGTTAAAAAAAACCTCTTTAAACCAGTCCAACACATTTAAAAAAAAAATCTAAACCAAACTAAGAATTGACCCTTGATCCCATAGGAGATGCAAAATCCAACGAAAATGAAAAACTCTGGAGATGGTGATGTTTAAGATGCAGGCTTTATTTAAAAATGTACAATTGGATAATCCACCTAAGAACATAAGAATAGCCTTCCTGGATCAGAGCAATGGTCCATCAAGTCCAGTAGCCCGTTCTCACGGTGGCCAATCCAGGTCACTAGTACCTGGCCAAAACCCAAGGTGTAGCAATATTCCATGCTACCGATCTAGGGCAAGCAGTGGCTTCCCCCGTGTCTTTCTCAATAACAGACTATGGACTTTTCCTCCAGGAACTTGTCCAAACCTTTCTTAAAACTAACTACGTATCCACTCTTACCATATCCTCTGGCAATGCGTTCCAGAGCTTAACTATTCTCTGAGTGAAAATTTTTTTCCTCCAATTGGTTTTAAAAGTATTTCCCTGCAACTTCATCGAGTGTCCCCTAGTCTTTGTAATTTTTGACTGAGTGAAAAATCGATCCACTTGTACCTGTTCTACTTCACTCAGGATTTTGTATACTTCAATCCTATCTCCCTCAGCTGACTCTTTTCCAAGCTGAAGAGCCTGGATTGAGAAATGTGGACCCAACACGGTTTGTGTTTCGCCAATGCAGTCTTCCTCAGGGGTCCCTAAAAGTCCTGATATGAAAGCACGTTTTCGTTGGATAAAATATATATATGACTACATTACAGTACCTATGCTTCAAAGTACTATCAGGTCTAGCCCCTAAATACATAACAGACCTCTTCTCATACCCAACCAACAGACATGAGAGAAGATTACACCTGAAATTCGTCTCCCCACCAGCCAGAGGATGCAAATATAAGAGATACCATCAACAACTTCTATCCTATCAAGCAGCCTTATGGGGCAAAGACTTAGCTAAACTAATTACACACACAAACAACTATGGAGAATTCAGGAAACACCTGAAAACATACCTGTTCACAAAATACCTAGGCAACGAACAAGGACAATAACCCCCCTCGTAATCACTCCCCAAATCTGTTCTTGTAAACTGATAACCCCAATCACTAACTTCCAACCCTGTGCAAACCGCAAGGTACTTCACGACCCTACAACACATAACTGTTGTTATTATCATTAATGCTGTTACTATCAGATGTACATTGCAATATTCTTTGCTGTAAACCGCCTAGAAGTCGCAAGATTGTTGGCGGTATATAAGAATAAAGTTATTATTAAAACTACTTTCAACAGAGTCAATTTATACTTACGCAGATGATATTTTCCTCTTGCTTGAAACGGATCCTTCTTTGAACGACCTGACATCTAATGTTAATTCCTGCATCTCGAGGATCCAGGATTGGGCATCGTTAGTCCGCGTGAAATTTGAACACCACAAAAACAACGCTTCTATGGTTCGGTCCTGCATTGGAATTGCCGCCCTGCACAGGATTATTATCTTCAGGCATTTCGGCCTCTTTTTACAAAGCCGTGGTAGCGGTTTATCGCACGCAAGAGCGCGCGCTAAACCGCCGGACGCGATCGCCGCTACCGCCTCCTCTTGAGCAGGCGGTACTTTTTCGGCTAGCGCAGGGGTTAGCGCATGATTAAAAAGTCTTGTGCATTAAAGCCGCTACCGTGGATTGGTAAAAGGAGCCCTTAATTACAAATTGAGTTTACATCTAAAATCCTGAGTTTCATCCTGGTCTCTACACTTTCTTTTCTGGGCGTTGACTTGTGCATTTATTGATTACCAACACAAGCATTATTGTCAGGATCTATTGTTCTGTATTAGTATTGTTTTATTCTTCTGTTATGTTAAAAAATTTTCAATAAAACATACTGAACTTAAAAAAAAAAAAAAAAAAAAAAAAAAGTTTTTTTTTTTTTTTTCAGTCTTAGAATGCTTAGAGAGGACCGACACTTGTTTTTCCAGCAGCATTTTGCAGTTTTGGTTCAGGCAATTATACCGAATTATGCTAATTCTCTGTCTGAACAAATGCAATCTGAGAAAACTGCGGCAAAATTGATATTTGGCAAGCATAAATACAATCGTGTGACCCCCCTCCCCCTTTGTTTAGGGTACTTCATTGGCTGCCTGTGTTCTGGAGCAGTGGTTCCCAACCCTGTCCTGGAGGACCACCACCAGGCCAATCGGGTTTTCAGGCTAGCCCTAATGAATGTGCATGAGAGAGATTTGCATATAATGGAATTGAGAGGCATGCAGATCTGCCTCATGCATATTCATTATAGCTATCCTGAAAACCTGATTGGCCTGGTGGTCCTCCAGGACAGGGTTGGGAACCACTGTTCTGGAGAATTCAATTCAAATTTACTTGTGTGATTTTTAAAATTTTATCCGGGATTTTTTCCCCCTCTGATTCCTGGCTTTTTCAATTCCTGTTTACCTTTGGTTACCCATCAGTTAAAAGAATCTTTTGCTTTCTTGTCTGCAAAAATTTGGATTGAGCTTCCTTCAGAGATTAGGCTAGTCTCTCTCTCTCTCTCAATTAACAACTTTTCGGAAAATGTTAACTTATTTATTTCAAAAATCTCTGGTTGATTCTCCTGTTCTAAGATGATTTGCAGAACAGAAATTATCTTATTTTCCAGCTGAATTTAGAACATTTTTGTTAACCGAGTCGAGCGTTTTCTTCACGCATGCTGCCAGCGGCCCAAAGAGTGAAAAAACAGCACGGCTAGGAATGAGAACGGTAAACAAACACCGGATCCCGCCGGGCGGGGGGACTCCAGACAGGTGTGTGGACTGCCCAGAACGTCTCCATGGGCCGCCATTGGCTTGCAGGCCTTGCACTGAAGACGTCTTCTCTAGTCTGTGGCTAACTGAACCTGGTAATATAATAATTTTTTTTAAATTTTTTTTTGGGGGGTGCAAGGTTCTGCGTATAACAAAACTAAAACAACAAAAAGTTCTTCCCTTAAAGTTTAAGAGATATTCCACAGACAGAACCCCTAATCCCTTTCTTTCACTTCTCTTACCCCTTCCACCAATGATCTGAACTCTCCTCTTACTCCTTCTTATTGTTCTCTCCCAACCTGCTAACTCCAATGACTTGTACATTCCTTTCATGCTTACCTTAACGCCTTCGTTGCTTGTAAAACTGATTAATTGATGTGAACCGCCTAGAACTCCCTGGGTATGGCGGTATACAAAAATAAAGTTATTATTATTAATTAAACATGAGAAGGATTTGGTGTCTGTCTCTTGCCACATCGATATTTGTCTTCAGGAAACGGGAGTAACCGCTTCGTGCAGAGCGCAGGAAAACCTAACCTTAATTAAGGAAAGACCTTCTGCTCTGTGCCAGGCTACAGCCCCATTGCCCTGGTCCTGCCAGCTGCTTCTGAGCTCCACCATTGAACACATTATCGTTGTTGGCAGCCGATATTTATCTCCTGGTATCAAAGGCAAAACAATTAATTTTCCACACTTGGAGGGTGAGAGTTTAATAAATTATAGTGCTTAGGTGTTTGGTTGTTTTTTTTTCTAAAGAGAAGCCCATATATTTCATCCTTTCTGTTTTCCCAGCAGGGTTCTTCATTCATAGGAATGCCTCGGCCTCCAATCTCAAAAGCTTTGTCTGTGCTGAAAGGTTCTCTGTGGATGAACGGCGCTCGAGTACAGCACTGCTATCTATTCCTTTCTGTCGTGCTACCAGCTGTACACAGTACTGTACCGAGACGCAGAGCTCCATAATCTATAAATAACATCTAACTAGGGTTACCAGACATCCGGATCATGTCTGGTAACATGTTGTCCTTTTGAGAACATGTTCGGGGGTCCGGACAGCTTTTCAAAACCCAGCACTTTGTCCGAGTTTTGAAATCACGTCGGAAAGGGACATCCATGCATGCCTTTCTGCCTGACGAACAGGCCGTGGGGGCTGGGGCGGAGCAGAGGGCGGAGCTGGGTGGAACTAGGGAGGGGCCTGGGGGGGCGGGTCTAGGGGGTCCGATTTTTCTAATGTAAAATCTGGTAACCCTACATTTAACTCCTAGGCACCGTTTGATGTGGTTGTCAATCCACCACTGGGCACCATTTATAGGTATCATGCCTAGTGTCTCCTAAGCGTTCGTAGGCGCCAGTAGGCGTTGAAACCTTAAACGCACCGCCATTTAGGCTAGGGTTTTCTTGGCCTAAATGAGTGTGCCTTAGGCCCATCAGTGCCTAAGTCAGTCCTCACCCGAATCTGTGCCAAATCTATCCCTAAGTTCAAGTTTATTAAGTTTTTATATACCACCTATCGAGGTTTATCTAAGCGGTTTGTACAATCAGGTACTCAAGCATTTTCCGTGTCTGTCCCGGTGGGCTCACAATCCTATTTAAGGTACCTGGGACAGTGGAGGATTAAGTGACTTGCCCAGGGTCACAAGGAGCAGCATGGGGTTTGAACCCACAGCCTCAGGGTGCTGAGACTGTAGCTCTACCCACTGCGCCACACTCTCCTCCAATGCGATATCAGAAGCCATTGTGACATCACCAATGACGTTGGCTCTTATGCTTTGGTGGAATGAGGCATTATGACATCACAATCTCAGCTCTGGAATGTTGCTACTCTTTGGATTTCTGCCAGGCATTATGACATCAGGGAAAGGGATTCAGGCTTGTATATTGTCTTTTTCTGGTTCATAGACAACAACGCGGAAGACAAAGGCGCGCGCCGACAACTGAGCGCAAGATGGAGGCGCGCACTGAAGAAAATTACTGTTTTTAGGGGCTCCGACGGGGGTTTTTGTTGGGGAGCACCCCCAATTTACTTAATACAAATCGCGCCGGCGTTGTGGGGGGTTTGGGGGGTTGTAACCCCCCACATTTTACTGTAAACTTAACTTTTTCCCTAAAAACAGGGAAAAAGTGAAGTTTTCAGTAAAATGTGGGGGATTACAACCCCCCAAAACCCCACAATGAGGCGCGATCTGTATTAAGTAAAGTGGGGGGTTCCCTCCCCACGTCCCCCCCTCCCCACATCCCCCCCCCGTTGGAGCCCTAAAAACAGTAATTTTCTTTGGCGCGCACCTCCGCGCTGCGCTCAATTGTCTGCTCGCGCCTTTGTCCCAGCGCGCTTTTGACCCGACACCCCTTTTTCTAGTTTTTCAACCACACTCAAAGCGGTTTACATACAGGTACTTCAAGCATTTTCCCTGTCCTGGTAGCCTGGCAATCTATCTAATGTACCTGGGGCAGTGGAGGATTACCAGTGACTTGCCCAGGGTCACAAGGAGCAGCATGGAGTTTGAACCCACAACCTCAGGCCGTAACTCTACCCACTGCGCCACACTCTCCTCCAATACGATATCAGAAATGAGCCAAGTATAAAACAATGAAGCCATTGTGACATCACTGCTGAGGTTGGCTCTTAAGCATTGGTGGAATGAGGCATTATGACGTCACAATCTCGGCTCTGGAATGTTGCTACTCTTTGGGTTTCTGCCAGGCATTATGACATCAGGGAAAGGGATTGGGAGGGACTTGTACGCTGCCTTTTTCTAGTTTTTCAACCACACTCAAAGCGGTTTACATACAGGTACTTCAACCATTTAACCCTATCTGTCCCGCTGGGGCTCACACTCTATCTAATGTACCTGGGGCAGTGGAGCTTAATGGAAAACAGTTATTGAACTTTTCTGATACATAACGTTAACGTTAGTGATTTCTATTCCGCCATTACCTTGCGGTTCAAGGCGGATTACACAAGAGTTGTCAGGTTACAAGAATTGTAACATTACATAAGAATAGTCATAAGAATTACATAAGAATTGTTGAGAAGTTAAGGAGATGCATGTTGGGTAATTAGAAACATTTTAGATTAAATATGGGTGGAGTGTGTAGTAGGTAGAGTTTGAAAAGGAACTGTTCGTGTTAGATAGGTTTTATGTATTTTTTGAAGACTAGGGTTTTGGTTTCAAGTTTTGTACTCTGTGGTCGAAGACAACAGATTGGTGATTGTCTGTCTAGTTTGGTGGCCATTAGGTTGTCATATAATTTTTCTCGTTTAATATTTTTGGTTGGTGGGTGTGTGAATAGTGAGTGAGTTCTCTTGTGCCTGGTTGAGGTGGATTGGGTTAGTCGATTGTTCCAGTAGGTTGGGCTTTCTCCATTAATAGCTTTGAATAGTAGGCAGTAGAATTTGAAGTATACTCTTGCTTGTATTGGGAGCCAGTGTGAGTTGTGGTATGCCTCTGTGATGTGGTCATATTTTTTCAATGAGTAGATGAGTCTTAGAGCTGTATTTTGTATTGTTTACATAAGGATTAGGAGACACTCCATGAAGCCAACTGGTAGCAGTTTAAATCTAAACTGGAGGAAATAGTTCTGTGTGTTGCCAGAGGATGTTCTCGAGATACCAGCATAGCTTTGAAAGAGGTTTGGGCAAGTTTCTGGAAGAAAAGTCTTCAACAATTGCTAACTAAATTATTTATAACGAGGAATATTTCTCTTGTATAGAAATATTACAATTCTAACAGGAAACAGCCCATTTTTTTTCAAGGAGAAAATATATCGTTCACTTCTAGGTCCCTGAAAACACGGGAATGGAAGTCGACAGAAACTCGCCAAAAATATAATTAATATCTGATTAATTAATAATAAAAAAAGAAAAGGCAACTAAGGGCTCATTTTACTAAGGTACGCTAACGTTTTTAGCGCACGCAGCAGATTAACGCGCGCTAACCCAGTGCTACGCGGCTAGAACTAACGCCAGGTTGGGGTTGCTGCTCGCACCGTGAATGTTAAAGAGCTACGGGGGAAGGGAAGGGGTGTGCGAACAGTAGTAGGGGTGGAGGGGGCTGGCGCCCCTACCAAGACAGCGCCTGGGGAGGATTTAGATTTCAGCAAAGCCTTTGACACGGTTCCTCATAGGAGGCTCTTGAACAAGCTTGAAGGGCTGAAGCTGGTGACGGGACTAAAGCGCGCCGGACAATCGTACGCCAACAAACCCGCTAAGATAAGTGCGCGTAGGACGTCAGCGCGCCGGATTAAAAGGTAAATTTAAAGCGCTCTGAGGAAGGGGTGTGGGGGGAACCCTCCCAATTTAGAACAGTTGCCACTGCCATTGTGGGGGAAAACCCCCCCCCCACCACCGCTTACAGAGGAAACTGTACTTTTTCACTAAAACACTGGGAAAAATTACACTTTCCTCTGTAATGGGGGGGGGGGGCCCAAACCCCCCAACAGCAGTGGCAACTGTTCTAAATAAACTGGGGGGTCCCCCCAAAGCCCCCCTTGGAGCGCTTTAAACTTACATTTTTAATCCGGCGCGCTGATGACCTATGCGCATTTGTCTTAGCGGGCTTGTCCGCGTGCGATTGTTTCACATGTTTTCATCTATGAACCGCTGAAGTTAGGACCCAAAGTGGTGAAATGGATTAGAAACTGGTTGTCGGACAGACACCAGAGGGTGGTAGTTAATGGAAGTCGCTCGGAGGAGGGAAAGGTGAGTAGCAGAGTCCCTCGGGGTTCGGGGCTGGGGCCGATCCTGTTCAATATGTTTGTGAGCAACATTGCCGAAGGGTTAGAAGGAAAAGTTTGCGTTTTTGTGGATGATACTAAGATTTGTAACAGAGTAGACACCGAGGAGGGAGTGGAAAACACGAAAAAGGATCTGCAAAAGTTAGAGGAATGGTCTAATATCTGGCAACTAAAATTCAGTGCAGAGTAATGCATATGGGGATTAGAAATCGGAAAGAGTCGTATGTGCTGGGAGGTAAGGCTGATAAGCACGGATGGGGAGAGGACCTTGAGGCGATGGTGTCTGAAGATCTAAAGGCAAAGAAATGGTGCGACAAGGCGGTGGCTGCTGCCAGAAGGATGCTGGGCTGTATAAAGAGAAGCGTAGTCAGTAGAAGGAAGAAGGTGTTGATGCCCCTGTACAGGTCATTGGTGAGGCCCCACTTGGAGTATTGCGTTCAGTTTTGGAGACCGTATCTGGCGAAGGACGTAAGAAGATTTGAAGCGGTCCAGAGGAAGGCGACGAAAATGATAGGAGGCTTGCGCCAGAAGACGTATGAGGAGAGACTGGAAGCCTTGAATATGTATATCCTAGAGCAGTGGTCTCAAACTCAAACCCTTTGCAGGGCCACATTTTGTATTTGTAGGTACTTGGAGGGCCGCATGTGGCCCCTGGGCCGCGTGTTTGAGACCACTGCCCTAGAGGAAAGGAGGGACAGGGGAGATATGATTCAGACGTTCAAATACTTGAAGGGTATTATCGTAGAACAAAATCTTTTCCAGAGAAAGGAAAATGGTAAAAACCAGAGGACATAATTTCAGATTGAGGGGTGGTAGATTCAGGAGCAATGTAAGGAAATTCTTCTTTATGGAGAGGGTGATGGATACCTGGAATGCGCTCCTGAGAGAGGTGGTGGAGAGGAAAACGGTGACGGAGTTCAAAGAAATGTGGGATGAACACAGAGGATCTAGAATCTGAAAAAATTAAGGCCGGTACTGGGCAGACTTGCACAGTCTATGGTCGTTTGGTTGAGGATAGGCTGGGAAGGGCTTCAGTGGCTGGAATGGTTTGGATGGGCTGGAGTGAGCTTTGATGAAGACTTCAGTAGACGGAACCTAAACACAGTATTGGACAGAGCTTTGGGTTCTGGCCCAGCAATAACTAAGAAGAAGGAAGATTTAAATTAAGTCAGTAATTTAAAGAGTGGGTAGGGCTGGGCAGACTGAATGGACCATTCGGGTCATTATCCGCCATCTTCTACTATATAACACTTTGTCCCAAGCTGTCCTGTCTCCCAGTGAAATAATACTCTGTAATTGCTGTAGATAATCCTTGGGGCGACTGAAAATGAGCAGGCAACAGATGTCCTTGATCTCACTCTGCATAATGCACTGTCATTCACAGAGATTTAAACAACTCACTCTCTGCCAATGGACAAGTGTTCATCTCTTGCTTTCTAAATGCTCTATTTACTGTTTCTTCCATTGAAAATGACAGCCTTAAGCACGATCAGGTTTATCTACCCTGGGGCCAGAACTGTTTCGCTGTGTCATATGTCTCTCAACCTGAGCTTGGGGCAATCTTTGACTCCAGTAGACCACAAGAGGTCTTGGTAATATTGGACTGCAGGATTCGTTTTCATTCTTATGCACCTCTGCTTAGGAAGAAGCGAATCGGGAAAATACAAATCTTTCTAATAAGCTAGAAGGGTCACCTGAAGACTTCTCTGCAACAAGGACCATCCCGATTCCTCTGGCAGAAACATGATGGCAGATAAAAGCCAAATGGCCCATCCAGCCTGCCCATCCACAATAACCATTATCTCTTCCTCTCTCTAAGAGATCCCACGTGCCTATCCCGGTGTCAGGTCAAAAGCGCGCCGCGACAAAGGCGCGCCCAGACAATTGAGCGCAGCGCGGAGGCACGCGCCGCTCTAAATTACTGTTTTTAGGGCTCTGACGGGGGGGGGCATGGGGGGGAACCCCCCCACTTTACTTAATAGACATCGCGCCGCGTTGTGGGGGTGTTGTGGGGGGTTGTAACCCCCCACATTTTACTGAAAACGTAACTTTTTCCCTGTTTTTAGGGAAAAAGTTCAGTTTACAGTAAAATGTGGAGGGTTACAACCCCCCAAACCCCCATAACGCCGGCGCGATGTCTATTAAGTAAACTAGGGGGGGTTCCCCAACAAAACCCCCCGTCGGAGCCCCTAAAAACTGTAATTTTGTGCGGCACGCGCTTTTGTCTTTCGCGCCGTTGTCTATGAACCGCCTATCGCAGGCTTTCTTGAAATCAGACACAGTCTCTTGACTCCACCACCTCTTCCGGGAGACTGTTCCACGCATCTACCACCCTTTCTGTAAAAAAAGTATTTCCTTAGATTACTCCGGAGCCTATCGCCTCTTAACTTCATCCTATGCCCTCTCATTCCAGAGCTTCCTTTCAACTGAAAGAGACTCGACTCGTATGCATTTACATCACGTAGGTATTTAAACATTTCTATCACGTTTCCCCTCTCCCGCCTTTCCTCCAAAGCATACAGATTGAGATCTTTAAGTCTGTCCCCATACGCCTTATGCCGAAGACCACACACCATTTTAGTAGCCTTCCTCTGGACCGACTCCGTCCTTTTTATATCTTTTTGAAGGTGCGGCTTCCAGAATTGTTGAAGGAAAGAAAATCTATATCCTGCATTACAACAGGAAGAACTTTTTAAGAAGTTGAGATGTTCTGTTGAAATAGTATTCAAGAAGTTTTGATAAACAGTAAAAAGAGAAGAAAAAACCAGACTAATGAAGATGAGTATTGGATTCGTGCTGACTAGCGTTTGAATCGGAAAGTTTTAAGCATCTCTGAGACAAACTTGGTTTTCCTTGTTGCATAGGATTTTTTGGACCCCGGTTCGTCTACAGAAGTTAAGGTAATTCTAAATCTAACAGATGCTGGCACTGTTATTTTGACATTGGGACTTTGGACCATCTGTTGTTTTACTGTCTTAATACTTAGTTTTAGGAAGTCGATATGGGGACAGATTAACACTGTACTGGAGTCAACGATCCCATTGAAATATGATGAAGTCATATGTGGGACGTTATTACACCTTGAACCCCCTTTGGACCGATATAAAAGCCAGCTACTCCTTATTATGACCGGGGTAGCTATACAGATGGTTACTCGTAATTGGAAAACATTGCGATTGCCTTAATTTTCCTTTTTGGTGGGCAAATATATGCCTCTGCTACAGGTATGAGAAAATTAATGCTGGTATGTTGGGGCATAGCACATTATATTTAATTTGATTTGGGGCCCATTGATGTCTTTTATTACTTCATTATAATTGTCTTATCTTTAGTTAGTTTTTTGTTTTTTTTTGTGGAATTACACACACATCCAGGGTAGGTTGGGAGGGGGTATATCTTTCCTTTTATGTTCTATGTCTACAGGTTATGGAAAGGAAGGGAGGGGGGTCATTCTTTATATATTATTGACAGATTATAAGTGCTTACTGTGGTGGATTAATGATTGTTTATATATTGTTCTGTACTTTTGTCGGCTTGAAAAATTAATAAAGTTTTAACTATCTGAGAGTTCCTGTAGAGAATAACATTGCTTTTGTGACTTATAGATATAAACTCTAGTGTGAAGCATTTAACACATGTCAATGACATTTTCGGTTTAATAACTAGCTATTCATCAACTTCTCCTAGAAGTAATACGTAAAAACAGGGCTAAATGATGTCACAATATATTTAAACTAACCGTGTTCTTTTACTAGTGATGTCATGTTGACACACACGTGTTGTAACAGATTTGTGTAAATTTCTGGAAAAACAATATATTATAGAAAACTTTTGATGTCGTGTCTGATCAGCATCTAAAAATTGACACAACACACCCAATCTCATCATGGAGATAAAAATCATATTGGCCAGTATCACTTTTCACGGTGGTCATCTAGATACAGTATAGATAAAATCAGATGTATCTGTGTGTGTTCCAGCATAACTCAAACGCATGGACAGATTTCAACCAAACTTGGTACACATATGACTTACTATCTGGGAAAAAATACTGTGGGGGTGGGAAGGGGGTGACGTAAAAATATTCAAAAAATGACAGATATTAGTGTCTTCCCCCATAGTTTTCAACCTCGTTGAGAAGATTTTCCATCATAACTCTGAAACGCATGGACAGATTTTAACCAAACTTGGTATACATATGACTTACTATCTGGGGAAAAAAATACTGTGGGGGTGGGGAGGGGGTGATATGTAAAAATATTAAAAAACGAGAGATATTAGTGTCTCCACCATAGTTTTCGACCTTGTCAAGATGATTTTCCATCATAACTCTGAAACGCATGGACAGATTTCAACCAAACTTGGTATACATATGACTTACTATCTGGGGAAAAAAATACTTTGGGGGGTGGGAAGGGGGTGATATGTAAAAATATTCAAAAAATGACAGATATTAGTGTCTCCCCCATAGTTTTCAACCTCGTTGAGAAGATTTTCCATCATAACTCTGAAACGCATGGACAGATTTTAACCAAACTTGGTATACATATGACTTACTATCTGGGGAAAAAAATACTGTGGGGGTGGGGAGGGGGTGATATGTAAAAATATTAAAAAACGAGAGATATTAGTGTCTCCGCCATAGTTTTTGACTTCGTCGAGATGATTTTCCATCATAACTCTGAAACGCATGGACAGATTTCAAACCAAACTTGGTATACATATGACTTGCTATCTTGGAAAAAATACTGTGGCGGTGGGAAGGGGGTGACGTAAAAATATTCAAAAAATGACAGATATTAGTGTCTCCCCCATAGTTTTCAACCTCGTTGAGATGATTTTCCATCATAACTCTGAAACGCATGGACAGATTTCAACCAAACTTGGTATACATATGACTTACTATCTGGGGAAAAATACTGTGGGGGTGGGAAGGGGGTGATATGTAAAAATATTAAAAAACGAGAGATATTAGTGTCTCCGCCATAGTTTTTGACCTCATAGAAACAGAAAAAGCGGCAGAAAAGGGCTACAGCCCACCAAGTCTGCCCATTCCAAGTATCCCCCCCCTGAATTTACTTCGAGATGATTTTCCATCATAACTCTGAAACGCATGGACAGATTTCAAACCAAACTTGGTATACATATGACTTGCTATCTGGGAAAAAATACTGTGGGGGTGGGAAGGGGGTGACATGTAAAAATATTCAAAAAACGACAGATATTAGTGTCTAACCCATAGGGTCCTTTTACGAAGGTTGTAGTGCACGCTAGCCGAAAATCTGCCACCTGCTCAAAAGGAGGCTGTAGCGGCTAGCGCGCATGGCAATCTAGCATGCGCTATTCCGCACGCTAATGCCCTAACGCGCCTTCGCAAAAGGAGCCCATAGTTTTTGGGCTCCCCGAGATGAATACTGACACTCGCGATGCCGTTTAAGTCCAAATGTCAGCCCCATACAGAGAGACATTCTTGTGGGAAGGGGGTGACGTAAAAATAATTGAAAACGACAGATATTGGTGTTTAATCCAAAGTTTTCGCCCTCGCTGAGATGAATACTGACACTCACGATGCCGTTCAAGTCCCAAGTTCAGCCCCATTCTTGCTGCTAAAAATGAAGATGCCCACGAAATAAACAATCAAATACTTCCCGTTTTACCAGGCGTAATCACTGAATACAAGTCTATCGATACCGGAAGATTGGGATAAATAAATATCCAGGCAACGCCGGGTAATCGGCTAGTACTTTACGTTCTTAAAATTCTTCTTCCCAAGTTCCTTTTTACATTTTTCATTATTTGTGTCGCTCAGATGCCAACATTAAATTTAGATGAGGATGAAAGAAATGGAATTTGAGGAGTTTGACGCAGTGGCAAACGGGCAGAGTCGGCCCGTCTTTACGCCGACGGCTGCGTTGCGAGATTGGTTTTCTGGTTCTGGATGCAGAGTAGGGACTTTCGCCTTCTCCTGCTCCCTCCGCGGAGATAATCGTTAGGCAGCTGGAAAAAAAAAAAAAAAAAAGTTGAGCTCTGCGGCTCACGGGGGTTCGTTTCAGTCTCATTAGCTATGCAGCTCTGATGAACTCGGTTTCATAACAGTGCAAGCGAGCTGAGACAGCATCTTCTCACGAAAGAGAGAATGAAATACTGAGCAGAATAAAAAAAGAACATTTTGGTAATTTTGTTTAATTGGCCTACTGAATTATGTCTTTGGCTTAGTCATTATTAAGCAACCTATAAAACTCTGCAATTGCTAAGGGAGAAAGGGCAGAGGGTAGACGGGGTTTGTGTTCAGGAGGGGTAATGGGAGGGAAATGCTCCCCCCCCCCCGCTAAAATTTTGCACCAGTTCACTGAAAAAGACCTTCTCAAAAGTAAAGAGATCAGAGGAGATAACCATGTTTGGTAATAATAATAATAATAACTTTTTTTTTTGTATACCGCAATAGCACAAAACAGTTCAGAGCGGTTTACAGGTTAAGAGACTGTACGTTTACAGCGAAGTTACAGCATATCGGAAAACAGTTCAGAGCAATTTATGCAATGAAGGTGCAGAGAATTAGTTAACAAGTGTATGGTATAAACCAGTGACGATAACAATATTTATTTAGTCCGGTTTCCATCCCGTTGTCCCCAGAGAGCTTAGAACGGCTTACAGGTTAAACATACATATTATATAGTCGACAGGTTACGATTTGACATAATTACAGAACAAGATTCTTGTACAAGCCCTCTGTAGTCTGAACGGTAGGGTTATCGATCCCTTCCCGCCATAAACTGTAGGGAACGCAAAACAAACTCTGAATGATCAAAGCTTTCTGCAGATGAACGTGTAATGGTTAAAAATCAGCTTTAAGGCCCGTGTTCTGTAAATGGAGAGCCGAGTGGTGTGCCACACAGGACAGCAACGTGAAGCCTGTAAGTTAAGCTACAGTCCTTTGGCTGTCTTATATTTTGGTTTTGTAGAACGCTGTTTATAAGCTGTCTGCCCGGCTTTTCAACTCACTTCCTGATACATACTATTTCTCTTAATGGCAGGAATTCCTGAGCCTTTTTGGATTTAGTTTATAACATTTTATTGAAGGAATCATACAAGTATACAAAAATATAATACATATTAAACTCATAACAATTAAATTCATAAAAATATTTTGTAAAACATAGTTTTATTATTCCTCCAAAATATATTTCTATATAATTTACCATAAATCTCAATACATTCTCATATTCAAACCCCCTTTTTTGATTCCTCAATTCCCTCATCCTCCCTTCCCTACCCCCTAAATTATGTGTAAACTTTTATTAAAGATTAAAGAAATAAAATAACCTCAAAAAAACTACCCTCCCCCCCCCAAACCAAATGAAAGTTGATAAAAATCAAGAATTTTTTGGATTTAAAATTTAGCCCGGCTATTAGAAGCCTAGGGAGTCTCCCCCCCCCCTTTTGGGGGGGTTTCTCCCTAGTTTATTGCTTATCCAGAGCAGAGCAGTGATAATCCGTAAGTCTCCCTTTCTTAAGTCTTGGTACTTCAGGGAGCAAAATCCTGTGGAGTTTAAGGTCCATTTAATAAACATTGATTAAGGTAGTGGATCTGGAACCCATGACATAAAGTTTGACACTCAATTTTGTTGTTTGACTATGGGTTAGTATGAATGTCTTATGCTCCCTGACTGTATATTACCATAAGTTAGTCACCAGTAGGGTTACCATATGGTTCCAGAAAAAGGAGGATGGATTGAGACATCCGGGTTTTACTTCCACAATGGAAGTAAAACCCGGATGTCTCATTCCATCCTCCTTTTTTTCGGAGCCATAAGGTAACCCTGGGGTTACAAGATGTCCAGGAAAACTCGGACATGTCCTCTCTTTGGAGGATTGTCTGGGTGCCCGGATGGACTTTCCCAAAACCCGGTAGTTTGTCCGGGTTTTGGAAAGCCTCCAACTTCCCGGCCACATCTGGAGGTCCTCTGAGCATGCGCGACTGATGTCGTGCACATCCGCGTATGTTTGGAGACCCTCCAATCATGGCACGGAGGTCGAAAAATACATACGAGGCTTGGCGGGGCTAGAGGCAGAACAGGGTGGGGCTGGAGGCAGAATGGGGCATGGCTTGGGGCAGAACAGGGCGGGGCCATGTGTCTGGGTTTCTCTGACCAGAAATCTGGTAACCCTAGGTAACCCTAGCAGCTGGTAGGTGCCTTGATCACACCTACTGGTACCTAACCAAATACAGTAGTTTTAATCAATTGACCACATTGTTTACTTTGAAACAAACAACAAAGAATGTACAGCAGGGGTGTCAAAGTCCCTCCTTGAGGGCCGCAATCCAGTCGGGGTTTCAGGATTTCCCCCAATGAATATGCATGAGTTCTATTAGCATATAAGGAAAGCACTGCATGCAAATAGATCTTATGCATACTCATTGGGGAAATCCTGGAAACCCGACTGGATTGCGGCCCTCGAGGAGGGACTTTGACACCCCTGATGTAAGACAGTATATACAGCAGAAAGATCTGGGGTTATTCCAAAAGACCATAAGCTCAGGATGAGTTCATCTGAATTACAGTGCGTGTCTTTGTAGCTTGGTTTAGGGCAGACATGGGCAACTCCGGTCCTCGAGGGCCAGAATCCAATCGGTTTTTCAGGATTTCCCCAATGAATATGCATGAGATCTATTAGCATATAAGGAAAGCACTGCATGCAAATAGATCTTATGCATACTCATTGGGGAAATCCTGACATCCCGACTGGATTGCGGCCCTCAAGGAGGGACTTTGACACCCCTGATGTAAGACAATATATACTGCAGAAAGATCTGGGGTTATTCCAAAAGACCATAAGCTCAGGATGAGTTCATCTGAATTACAGTGCGTGTCTTTGTAGCTTGGTTTAGGGCAGACATGGGCTACTCCGGTCCTCGAGGGCCAGAATCCAATCGGTTTTTCAGGATTTCCCCAATGAATATGCATGAGATCTATTAGCATACGATGAAAGCAGTGCATGCAAATAGATCTCATGCATATTCATTGGGGAAATCCTGAAAACCCGATTGGATTCCGGCCCTCGAGGAGGGACTTTGACACCCCTGATGTACAGCATCCACAAGAAGATCCATACAATGAGCAGAAATCCCGCAACAATTCCCCCAGCTCTAAGAACCTATCTTTGATTCCCCCTATTCCCTCCCCCACTTCTCAATGAATGAGAACTTACAACAGAATATCCGAATAATCAAATGCCATGTGAGGGTGGTACTCAACACCCCCCATTGCAAAAGCCAGAATGTGCTCTCCAGTAATAGAACCTCCCCCATCCCAACCCCCAACCCCAGACATCAGAGATTAGCCCAGACATGGGCCATTCAGCTCCTTGAGGGCCTGAATCCAGTCGGGTTTTCAGGATTTCCCCAAGGAATATGCATTGAAAGCAGTGCATGCAAATAGATCTCGTGCATATTCCTTGGGGAAATCCTGAAAACCCGATTGGATTCCAGCCCTCGAGGACCGGAGTTGTCCATGTCTGGATTAGTCAGTGTCACTACAAATAGACAACCTATGAATCCCCCATCCCCCACCTCCAACAATGAAGAAGAAAAGAAAGGAAAAAAAAAAGGAGAAAGGTAAAAATAAATAATTTTTTAAAAAAGGAAACCTGCACCTCCAGCGCCTCCCATCATCGCCAAATTAAAGGGAATTTAAAATAGCGCTAGTACGAGCCTCCCTACGTTCTAATAACATAAGCTTTTGTAAGCGATTCCGCCAAGCCCAATAAGACGGTGGAGCAGGATCAACCCAAGCTGCAAGGATCACATTGTTTAAAACCAATTAAAACGTAAAAAAAAAAGACTGCCAGGCCCGAGTCTCAAAAAAAACTTAACTGCCGTCAATGTAGGTTTTTAAAAACCCTAGCCAACGTGTGTGTGTTTATTAAAAAATTGGCATCTCGCCGAAGCTTGCAACATTTCTCAGCGGCTAATAATTGAAACAAACGCATAATAATAGAAAGAAACTCCATAACATTTGAGGAAAGGCCTCTTTGGTTATTCAAAAAAGGAAGGAGAGAGAAAAAAAAGGGGGGGGTGCCCGTATGCCTCCGTTCACACCTACCATATGCAGAGATAAATATCTACTTTGTCAATAAATATGATCATTTGCCTCTTTACAAAGGCGCGCTAAGTGTTTTAGTGTGGGCTGCGCTAACCGCTACTGCGTACATAGATAACATGCACGCGATAATATATAGCGCAAGCCAAAAACCACAGCTTGGTAATAGAGGGCTAGATGAAAAAAAGTTTTTAGAAAACCTTTTTTTAAAATTCTTTATTCATTTTCACTTCAATTAACAAGTATACAATATGATATCTTATACTATACAAAATCACTTGTACATTCTTAACCATAAATCTTAAATACTTTAAATTACCCCCCATCCCATCCTCCCAGCCCTCCCTATATCAATAATATTCATTCATATATGTATTATATCCCTTCTTGTGATTTAAAACATTTTTTTTAAAATAAATCTTTATTGCATTTTCTTTTTTTTTCCCATTATTTTTTATTTTCAAATTTTACATAAAGTGTACAAAATATTAAAATACAATTGATAAATACATAGTATCACTTTTATATCTAATGCATTATATATCTAAATTTGATTTTCCCCCTCTCCCTCCCCCCACCCTTTTATTATTTTTCATTCATACATATTATATAACATATTATAACATATTATGTAAATATTATTTTCATTATCCCCCCTCTATGTGTGTCATAAAAAAGATACTGAAAAGAAGAAGAGAAATCTTAATATTTATTCATTGCAGTATTTTGTCAATGGCCCCCATATTTTTATGAATTTAGTATATGTCCCTCTTTGTATTGCTATTGCTCTTTCCATTTTGAATATATGACATATTGTATTCCACCAAAATGTATAATTTAGGTTATTATAATTCTTCCAATTATTGGTTATATGTTGAATGGCAACCCCTGTCATGATTAATAAAAGCTTGTTATTTTCTGGTGAAATTTGACTTTTTTTTCTCATCATCATTCCAAATAACACTGTATCATATGATATTGCTATATGATTTTCCATCAATTTATTAATTTGTGGCCAAATTGAATTCCAAAAACTTTTAATGTAGGGACAATGATACAATAAGTGATCTAATGTCCCTGGTTCAAGATTACAGTGCCAGCACAATGGCTATGCATTACAGATAATATAACATTAAAAATTTGAATTAAATGCATCTTAATATACAAATAAAAAACAAAATAACCATTTCCCCCCTTTTTCTCTTATTATAACATGTTAACTCATATTAATTATTACCAATACTATACTTATATAGTTTAATTTCCCACTATATCCCTCCCTCCCTTCCCCCCACCCTGGATGTGTAAGGATATCTGAGAAAGGAAAACAATCATTATATTATTCTTATTGTTTGCTAACAAATGCAGTCAATGGGCTCCATATTTTATTAAATACATTACTAAAACCTGAGCATTCTGCGTTTTATTCTTTCACATTTTTACGTATTACACACACTCGCCCACCAGAATAGTTTGGAAGTTTGTTCCATAAAGAAAGCTATTCGTCGCGTCGATTCCCAGTTGGTTTTATTAGCTGCTGGCAATGCTAATCTATTGTTTTGGAGAGATCTGAGAGCTCTGGATGGAGTGAAGGGAACAGTTACATGAATAACTGGGTTCGAGAGTATGAAACGCTTTATGTGTTGACATCAGAGCTTTAAATTGAATGCGACATGAAACTGGTCATCCTGCCGTTGTATCGGACGATGGTGCGCCCGCATCTGGAGTACTGCGTCCAATATTGGTCGCCGTACCTTAAGAAGGATATGGCGTTCCTCGAGAGGGTTCAGAAGAGAGCGACACGGTTGATAAAAGGTATGGAAAACCTTTCGTATGCTGAGAGATTGGAAAAACTGGGTCTCTTTTCCCTGGAAAAGCGGAGACTTAGAGGGGACATGATAGAGACTTACAAGATCACGAAGGGCATAGAGAGAGTAGAGAGGGATAGAAAGAGAGAGAGAAAGGGAGACAGAGAGAAATAGAGAGAGAGAGAGATAGAGAGAAAGGGAGAGAGACAAATAGAGAGAGAGAAAGGAAGAGAGAGAGAGAGAGAGAGAGAAAGATTGGAGAAACTGGGACTCTTTTCCCTGGAGAAGAGGAGACTTAGAGGGGATATGATAGAGACTTACAAGATCACGAAGGGCATAGAGAGAGTAGAGAGGGATAGAAAGAGAGAGATAAAAGGAGACAGAGAGAAATAGAGAGAGAGAGAGAGAGAAAGATTGGAGAAACTGGGACTCTTTTCCCTGGAGAAGAGGAGACTTAGAGGGGATATGATAGAGACTTACAAGATCACGAAGGGCATAGAGAGAGTAGAGAGGGATAGAGAGAGAGGGAGAGAGAGAAAGGGAGAGAGACAAATAGAGAGAGAGAGAGAGAGAGAGAGAAAGGAAGAGAGGGAGAGAGAGAGAGAGAGAGAAAGATTGGAGAAACTGGGACTCTTTTCCCTGGAGAAGAGGAGACTTAGAGGGGATATGATAGAGACTTACAAAGATCACGAAGGGCATAGAGAGAGTAGAGAGGGATAGAAAGAGAGAGAGGGAGAGGGAGAAAGAAAGAGAGAGAAAGGGAGAGAGAGAGAGAGAGATCCGCTCTGTATCACAGTTCCTTAATGCCAATTCTCTAAATATCCTTATTCATTCACTTGTCATTTCAAAGATAGATTACTGTAATGCCCTGCTCAAAGGTATAGCACAAAAGGAAATAAAACACTTACAGATAATACAAAATACATCCATTAAACTTATCTATAAAGCAAAAAAATTTGATCACGTAACGCCGCTCCTTAAGGAAGCCCATTGGCTTCCAGTGGGTCATCGAATAATATATAAACTCTGCTTGCTCACCTTTAAATCACTTCTCTATAAAACTCCGGCTTTCATTCACAAACTGCTTATCCCTTATACAGCTAATAGAACTTTAAGATCTGCCGCACAACATCTTCTAACGATTCCATCGCTAAAAATAATAAATACGCGTCGTCAGTTTATTTTTTCAGTCACTGCACCCCAGACTTGGAATTCTCTACCGAGCTTTATAAGGGAAGAATCTAATTTAGGAAAATTTAAATGTAAACTAAAAACATTCCTGTTTAATGACGCATTCATAAACTAACTATGCTTCTAATTGTCAAGTCTCATTTCCAATTTTACTCTTCTACTAAATTTTATCTTTTTAAAATTATTATCATTATCCCTCCCTTATGTGCTTTCCCTTTATGTATATTCTTTTTTATTTAAAATGTAACTTCTTCCCCATATTTTCCTCTTGTCTCCAGTTTCGTCAAATTTGTTTTTTAACCTTGTTAGTATTATCTTCTATGATTCTGTTTTTACATTGTAATTTTATCATATTGTACATCGCTTCGAATTTAGATGAAGCGATTAATCAAAAACATATTAAACTTGAAACTTGAAACTTGAACTTGAGAGAAAGATTGGAGAAACTGGGACTTTTCCCTGGAGAAGAGGAGACTTAGAGGGGATATGATAGAGACTTACAAGATCATGAAGGGCATAGAGAGAGTAGAGAGGGATAGAAAGAGAGAAAGAGAGAGAGAAAGGGAGACAGAGAGAGAGAGAAAGAAAGAAAGAGAGAAAGGGGGAGAGAGAGAAAGAGAGAGAGATAGAGAAAGATTGGAGAAACTGGGGCTCTTTTCCCTGGAGAAGTGGAGACTTAGAGGGGACATGATAGAGACTTACAAGATCACAAAGGGCATAGAGAAAGTGGAGAGGGACAGATTCTTCAAACTTTCGAAAACTACAAGAACGAGGGGGCATTCAGAAAATTTAAGAGGGACAGATTCAGAACCAATGCTAGGAAGTTCTTCTTCACCCAAAGGGTGGTGGATGCCTGGAATGCGCATCCAGAAGGTGTGATAGGACAGGGTACGGTATCGGGGTTCAAGAAGGGATTGGATGAATTCCTGAAGAAAAAAGGGTTAGAAGGGTATAGATATAGGATCACTATACAGGTCCTGGACCTGATGGGCCGCCGCATGAGCGGACTGCTGGGCAAGATGGACCTCTGGTCTGACCCAGCAGAGGCACTGCTTATGTTCTTATGTAGAAAGAGCGTTGTTGCATGATCAACCGCCCCCTGTTACAAAACCGCAAGCCTCCTGCACAGCTGATCTGTGTCCAGCAATTAGAGTGGATGTGAGAAATATGTGCCAAACGTAAGTTGCCCTGAAGCAGCAGAGGAAAGAAGTGACCTGCAAAACGCTGGCCGCGTTGACTTAGTTCTCAGTGGCACAGTCTCTCTAAAATTTTGAAATAGATACACGAAGAAATACGCTGCAAGTGTGAAGATTCTGTGGTTAAATGGAGTGACCAGAGCATCAAAGAACAAGATAAATTACTTTGTTGGAATTGTTGGATGAATTATTACAATGTAGCTGGTAAGATGAGTACACTTCCCCCTCCCGATTTGCAGTTTTAGAACTCGTGATTTCGATTATTTGCGATTTCCTAAAACCGGAATCACCCCCACCTCTCTCCCACCTCCTGGACCTTACCCGGTGATCTAGCGGATCACTCATCCAAAATGGCTGCCGTGAGTTCCTGTTGTAGTCTCAAGAGACTATGGGAAGTGATGGCAGGCATTTTGGATGAGTGATTTGCATAGGGCAGGAGCGTAGGAAGATCGCTTCTGCCCCTAAAGAACACTAGACCACCAGGTAAGGTCCGGGAAGGTGGGTCACAGTCGGCCCAAAAGTCATTCGTGAATTTTCAATATTCGCGGGCCGGCTCTGCCCCTAACCCCTGCGAATATTGAGGGAGGAGTATAGTGCTGATTTTAATTTTGAGAAAGAAGAGTCTGTTCTTCTGGATTAAGAGTATTATTGAGAAAATTAAAAAGATTTTTAAAGAAATATAAGTAAGATAGGGAGATTAACAAGTATTTCAGAAATAAATGAATAAATAAAAGGGTTTTTTTGCCAATGACTGTATGTAAGAGCCAAAATCGGCATTTCGGATGAATCATGTGACATGGATCACTGTGCAGGAGGCTCTGTATTCTGAGGTTTTTTTCCTCCTTAAATTAAATTAAACTAATAAAAATTGAAATACTGTTAAATCTGTCTTGGAGCAAATCAATAAGGAACGATTCTGCTCACGAGTGGAGTTATATATTTCAATTAGGTATAAGACCTGTCGGGGTGAGAAATGGTGAATGCCCTTTAAGAAAAGAAAGGGGAGGGGAACTACAAATCCCAGGAAGCCCGGCTAGGGCAGGAGTAGATAATTCCAGTCCTCGAGAGCTGGAGCCAGGTCAGGTTTTCAGGATTTCCACCATGAATATGTACGAGATGGATTTGCATGCACTGCCTCCTTGAGATGCAAATCTATCTCATGCATATTTATTGTGGCTATCCTGAAAACCTGACCTGGCTCAAGCTTTCGAGGACCGGAATTGCCTACCCCTGGGCTAGGGCATAAATCTTCCAGAACCTAGAAAGACGGAGTGTAACTAAGAAAGTTCCAGCCAAGATTTGTAACAGAGAAGACACCGAGGAGGGAGTGGAAAACATGAAAAAGGATCTGCAAAATTTAGAAGAATGGTCTAATATCTGGCAACTAAAATTCAATGCAAAGAAGTGCAGAGTAATGCATTTGGGCAGGGGTAGGCAATTCCGGTCCGTGAGAGCCGGAGCCAGGTCAGGTTTTCAGGATAGCCACAATAAATATGCATGAGATAGATTTGCATCTCAAGGAGGCAGTGCATGCAAATCCATCTCGTACATATTCATGGCGGATATCCTGAAAACCTGACCTGGCTCCGGCTCTCGAGGACCGGAATTGCCTACCCCTGCATTTGGGGATTAGAAATCGGAAGGAGCCATATGTGATGGGAGGTGAGAGGCTGATATCCACGTATAGTGAGAGGAACCTTGGGGTGATAGTGTCCGAAGAGCTAAAGGCAAAGAAACAGTGCGACAAGGTGGTGGCTGTTGCCAGAAGGATGCTAGGAGGTATAGAGAGAGGCATGACCAGTAGAAGAATGAAGGTATTGATGCCCCTGTACAGGTCGATGGTGAGGCTCCACTTGGAGACCATATCTGGCAAAGGACGTAAGAAGACTTCTTGAAGCAGCCCAGAGGAAGGTGATGAAAATGGTAGGAGGTTTGTGCCAGAAGATGGACGAGGAGAGCCTGGAAGCCCTGATTATGTACAGTATACCCTAGAGCAGTGGTTCCCAACCCTAGAGGAACCCCAGGCTAATTGGATTTTCAGGATAGCCCTAATGAATATGCATGGAGCAGATTCCATTATATGCAAATCTCTCTCATACATATTTATTAGGGCTAGCCTGAAAACCCAATTGGCCTGGGAACCACTGCCCTAGAGGAAAGGAGGGACAGGAGAGAGATGATTCAGACGTTCAAATACTTCAAAGATATTAACGTAGAACAAAATCTATTCCAGAGAAAGGAAAATGGTAAAACCAGAGGACATAATTTGAGGTTGAGGGGTGGTAGATTCAAGAGCAATCTTAGGAAATTCTTCTTTACAGAGAGGGTGGTTGATGCGTGGAATGTGCTCCCGAGGGAGGTGGTGGAGAAGAAAATGGTGACAGAGTTCAAATAAGCGTGGGATTAACACAGAGGATCTCTAATTAGAAAATCATGGCTATAGGAACTAAGGACGTCGCCATTTTGTTTAGACTTTGAGACCGCTTTCAAATACACAGTGAGCAGTAAGTAAGTGAATTTATTGTGTATAAATTGCATGAAGTATATTGCTGTTTATTAAAATCAAAAATTTTTTTGTTTTTTCAGCGGCTTGTTTTCGAAAATATTCGGCCCTGATGCAGTGGGTTGGAATCTTTGCCCACGAAACGTTGGCCACGTTGGCTTTTCTGTAATACAAGCGCTGACTAAGTAGGCTTTCTGAATAAGAAAGGTTGCCTAACTATTAATATATAATAAGAATTAACCTTTGGAGTTAAATGAATGAATGCAGTTTCATGAAGTTTACAAGAGTGTAATGAAAGGAATGGAAACGAACTAAATATAGTATTTTTATAAAATGAAAAATTAGTAAAAAATGACTTAAACTAAAAATCACTAATTTATATTAGTTTTAGTCTTTTGGTAAATAAAGTAAAATAATAGGAGTGAAGGAGTGAAGCCAATGATTGGAGAATAAGGAGCAATAAACAACTACGCTGAATACCCCAGTCATTGAATTTGACTACGCGTAGGCTCCATTACTGAGGCTTACTCCTGTTAGTAAATTAGAACTTTCATACACATTCTAACTTAAGTGGGATTTATTGTTTGATATTATAGGAACTAAGGCCATTACTGGGCAGGCTTGCACGGCCTGTGTCCCGTGTATGGACATTCAGTCGAGAACTAGCTGGGGAGGGCTTCGATGGTTAAGATGAGCTGGAGTGAGCTTTGACAGAGACTCCAGTAGATGAAACCTAAGTAAACTACCGACCAGGCAGGGTTTTGGGTTTCTGGCTCAGAAATAGCTAAGAAAAAGGACCATTTAAATTAAATAATATATGGAGTATGTAAGGTTGAGCAGACTGGATGGACCACTTGGGTCTTTCTCTATGTTACTATGAAGGATGGGGGCGGGGTACACTGCCCATAGTTGGAAAAATTGGGAGGAGTGAGGTCCTTATCCTAATTGGGAAGGGAAGAACATGAGCTCACTGATAGGTGGGCCAGTTTAGTAGAAGGGAGGGCTTTAGAGACTAAAGACCCATAAAGAGCTCCATGAAAGGAAAAACAGACCAAAGGAGAAATGAGGGAGAAGGAAGGAAGGATGGATAGACAGACCAACTGATCCACCTTACTCTGAAAGCCTGGGAGGAGAAGCAAGCAAGGGCAAGGTACCTACTTTAATGCCTTAGCAATGGCCTTTCAAGTTTTTTTTTGAACTGGAAAGAACAGAAGGGGTGGAGTACAGGGCCATGAGGTCACATTGAGGTTTGTCCTGTGCAGGGTGTGGAGGCTATTGGGCTGAAACTCCTGAATGCTTAAACCAGAAGGTGTCGGTCTACTTTGGAGTTTATTTAGAAGGAAAGTGGGTGAGAGGAAACCCCCCAGATAATGTGCCAGTGTTTCCGTGAAAATGCTGATTTGCCTAAGAGGTGGAGTTTATGAGAGACTTTTTTGCATAATGTAGGAACTTAAGTATTATTTTTTTCTTGTGTACCTTTGCCTGAAGGAGTACTAATTTTACAGAGTAAGAATGGGGATGGTGTTTCTCCAAGCAGGAGCAGTATTCCCTAATGGGAGAAGCCATTTAAGTGGGGGAAAGGATTTCACCCTAAGGTAAGTAGGTACTGCAGATAAGGATAACTGTTGCTGATAACTAAGATACCTGAGGGATTTTTCTGGTTACCTTTTAATAGAGGCAGGGTCTTATTCTCTGCACTCCTAAAACCAAGCAAGGCTGGATTTGAAACTGTTCTGGAAGTGGTGAAGACCTGGGGTCTTGATAGTATGCACTATTTACACATGTGCAACAGTGTACACGCATATGCACTGTTGAAAAAGAATGTGCACTCTTCCAAAAGAGCATATACAGTACTCTTTTAAAGGATATCAAGAAAAACAGGAACAGATTTTCAGATTCTCTCCTGTCATGGGAATTTCACATTTCAAATGAATGCATATCCACGGTGACTAGGCTCTTTATTTAGAGCAGGGGTGTCAAAAGTCTCTCCTCGAGGGCCGCAGTCCAGTTTTCAGGATTTCCCCAATGAATATGCACGAGATCTATTTGCATGCACTGCCTTCATTGTATGCTAATAGATCTCATGCATATTCATTGGGGAAATCCTAAAAACTCGACTGGATTGCGGCCCTCGGACTGGAGTTGCCCATGTCTGGTCTAGGGCCTAGGGGTGTCAAAGTCCCTCCTCGAGGGCTGCAATCCAGTCGGGTTTTCAGGATTTCCCCAATGAATATGCATGAGATCTATTAGCTTACAATGAAAGCAGTGCATGCAAATAGATCTCATGCATATTCATTGGGGAAATCCTGAAAAACCGACTGGATTGCGGCCCTTGAGGAGGGACTTTGAGATCCCTAATTTAGAGAGAGAGAGAAAAATCCCCTGACAAGGCCCGTACTCCTGGTGCAGGAGAATTAAGTTGCTGTCAGCAGTAAGACTTATATAGTGGAAGAGTGACCTCTTCTTATTCCCTTCAGTCACTTTTCACCTTGGGCGGTGGTCATCCAACACGTTCAATTAATTCTCGCAAGTCATCAGTTAACTTCTGGTGGGTATTGAAGGCAGGGAAGTGGCAGACGAGAATCTTGGCAAGGCTGCCGTCTGCGTACATTACCAGCTCGTTGGTATGCAGGTGATTCACCACAGGTACTTCCACAAAGTGGCATTAGCTGATGGGCCTTCAAAGACCGGGGAACAAAATATTTATGATAGAAATCAAGGCAGATGAAGACAAAATTTTTCTCTATCTTCGGTACTCTTCTTTTAAAAAAAAAAAAAAAAAAATCCATCTATTAAAGGGTAATAAATCACCGGCAGTTGCTAGCAGTCTTCAGGGACAAAAAAAATGATAGCTCTTGTCTGTGTGTGTTTAAGGCGGCGAGTGCATCCCTGTGAAACTATCCGTAGAAAGGACAATTTTTTAACGTTCTTGCAGGGTCCTAGTAACTGATTTACAAAGGGCTTCTCTCCCCTACCCCAAAAATCCCTTTGAAAATTGCACCTCTTTCTGTGACGCACATGAGTGTGAGCTGGTAGAAACCCCAGTTTTTTTCTGAGGCGTGCCACCAGAGCAGGGGCACAGCCAGCCCTCCAATTTTGGGGACGCCCAGGGGCGGACTGGGTGATCAACATAGTCTCCTCCCCAACGCACACATGCTCTAAAAATACCTTTTTGCTGGTGGGGGGTCCCAAGGTTCATAGACGAAAATGCGCGGGACAATCGCACGAGGACAAAAATGTGAAAACGCTTGCAGGACGTCAGCGCGCCGGATTAAAAGCTAACTTTAAAGCGCTCCGAGGGAGTGTGTGTGTGGGGGGAACCCCCCAATTTTACTTAGATGCGTTGGCGCTGCCGTTGGGGGATTTGGGGGAAGGACACCCCCTCATTAGAGAGGAAAGTGTAATTTTTCCCAGTGTTTTAGTGAAAAATGACAGTTTCCTCTGTAAGTGGGGGGGGGGGGGGTCCCCTCCCTCCCAACGGCAGCAGCAACACTTCTAAGTAAAGTGTGGGAGGGGTCCCCCCCTCAGAGCGCTTTAAACTTACCTTTTAATCTGATGCGCTGACATCCTGCGCGCATTTGTCTTGGCGTTTCTCTCCATGCGTGATTGTCCGGCGCGCTTTAGTCCCATCACCGGGTACCAGAGCCCCGCCAGCCAATTCCCGGAGCCACGCCCCTCTTCCTGGCGCTGCTTCTTTAACAAAGTCGGCGGCGCATGCGTCTAGCTATCACCGGGACTTCTGGCGCAGGCTCAGTTTACAAACTGAGCATCTGCCAGAAATCGCAGCGGCTGGAGGCACGCCACCAACTAATGCACCAAAGAAGCAATGCAAGGAGGAAAATAGACTCAAGAACTGGCTGACAGCCTTTGAGGATCCCTACCAGTCGATTAAAGAGGAGTTGCAGTTAGGGTTACCGGAGTTTTGCATCTGGTAAAGGAGGACATGTGGCCCCGCCTCTTCCGCCTCCCAACCCCCAACCCCTTGCAAACCTCGTCTCTTCAGGCCGGACCTGGAATGCATCTGCGCATGCTCGGATGCGATGGGATGATGTCGCACACATGCGCAGATGCACACCAGACTCGGCCCTGTATCTTACCAGCTTTTTCGAAACCAGCGCACAGTGCCGGGTTTTGAAATGCCGTCCGGATGCCCTCTAAAAAGAGGACATGTTTGGGTTAATGTCTGGAAACTCTAGTTGTAGTTCCAGGGGGGGTCCCAAGCTTGAAGTGGGAGGGCCCAGGCCTCCAAGGCCTCATCCCGATGACTCTGCCACTGTACTATAGTCAAATTTCTCTGAACTTATCATTACATCACATTAGTGACCTTTATTCCGCCATTACCTTGCGGTTCAAGGCGGATTACATAAGAGGTTACCTGGACATTTCCAGAAGTATTACAGAGTTACATAGAAACATAGAAAAACATAGAAAACATTCATAGACAACATAGAAGATGACGGCAGAAAAGGGCTACAGCCCATCAAGTCTGCCCACTCTGCTTACCCACCCCCTGTCTATGCCCTAGTGACCCAATTTCCTTATCTTGACCCTCGTAGGGATCCCACATGGGCATCCCATTTATTCTTAAAGTCTGGCACGCTGTCTGCCTCGATCACCTGCACTGGAAGCTTGTTCCAATGATCAACCACTCTCTCTGTGAAGAAATACTTTCTGGTGTCTGCAGCAGCCACTCTCTCCTCCTCTCCCTATTGGCTAAGGCTCTTAACATTTGCATCTCCTCTTCCTATAGGCTAAGGCTCTTTACACCTGCATTGTGATGTCATAGAACTTTCTGATTATAGAAACATGATGGCAGATAAAGGCCAAATGACCCATCATAGAAACATAGAAGATGACGACAGAAAAGGGCTTCAGCCCATCAAGTCTGCCCACTCTGCTTACCCACCCCCTGTCTATGCCCTAATGACCCAATTTCCTTATCTTGACCCTCGTAGGGATCCCACATGGGCATCCCATTTATTCTTGAAGTCTGGCACGCTGTCTGCCTCGATCACCTGCACTGGAAGCTTGTTCCAATGATCAACCACTCTCTCTGTGAAGAAATACTTTCTGGTGTCGCCATGAAATTTTCCGCCCCTGAGTTTGAGCGGGTGCCCTCTTGTGGCCGAGGGTCCCTTGAGAAAGAAAATATCATCTTCCACTTCGACACATCCCGTGAGGTACTTAAATGTTTCGATCATGTCTCCCCTCTCCCTTGAGTGGGTTTCTTTGGGGGATTGAAATGCTTCCTGCGGTGTTAGTTTGTCTTGATGGATTTCTTGAACAGCAGGGTTTTTATTTCTTATCTGAAGTTTTGGTGTCGGTAGATTGGAGGGTTGGTGGTCTAGTTTCGCTGCCCTATTGGCCAGAAGGCCATCGTCCATTGCTCTTAATCTTTCCCAGTGGAGAAAACTGGACATTTCTGAGCGAGTGAAAGGTGCATACATCCAAGAGTAATTACCTGGACTATACAGGGGGTTAATCCTGCTGCACGACTTCTGTTGGTGATTCTGGGGCCACGTGTCCTCATTTTCAGGACCGGTGCAAGAGTATCGGGCCTCCTAAGTGGACTGCAGCCTTACAGCCCCCTCAGTTACATAGTAATATAGTAAATGACAGCAGATAAAGACATAAACGGTCCGTCCAGTCTGCCCAATAGTTACACTCATTATAAAATCATGATTAAATTAAAGTGTCTTTTTTACTACATACTATTAATTATTTCTACAGCGCTACCAGATGTACGCAGCGCTGTACAGTCACAAAAAAGAAGAAAACGGTCCATGCTCCAAAGAGCTTACAATCGAAACAGACAAGACAGACAATCGGGATGTCATGGATACAGTTATGGGGAATGGTTAATCAGCTGGCTGGGTTGGAGGGCAGAGGGGAGTACAGGACAATCAAGCCATTGTGATATCACTGATGAGGTTGGCTCTTATTGGTGGATTGAGGCATTATGACATCACAATCTCAGCTCTGCTTCCCAAAGACTGAAACTCTTCACACTACTACTATGTATTATTTCTATAGCGCTACCATACGTACGCAGTGCTGTACAGAGTCACAAATAAGGCAGTCCCTGCTCCAAAGAGCTTACAATCTAAATGGACAAGACAGACAAAGAGGATGTCATGGATTCAGTTAAGGGGAAGGGTTAATCTGCTGGCTGGGGTGGAGGGCAGAGGAGAGTACAGGACAGTCAAGTCATTGTGACATCACTGATGAGGTTGGCTCTTATTGGTGGAATGAGGCATTATGACATCACAATCTCAGCTCTGTTTTCCAAAGACTGAAACTCTTCACACTACTACTACTTTTAATTATTTCTATAGCGCTACCAGACGTACGCAGCACTGTACAGAGTCGCAAACAGTCCCTGCTCGAAAGAGCTTACAATCTAAACAGTGAAGATAGACAAACAGATGCCCTCCCAATGCGGCTCTGAGAACAGATTAAGGGGGTGAGCATGGTGGGCAAGGCTGATTTTAACACTACAGCGGTCAGCAAATCATTGATCACCACCAGCTGAATATCGACGCCCTAGGTACCTCTGTGTCTCAGTACAATATACTCAAATAGGCCCTCACATACCCCCTCACCTTTGGTGACTTGTACTGTGTGTAGAGAATGACACGGTGACAAGATTCATCACTGTTCCCGTCCCCGCAGATAACCGCGGGAAACCATCTTCATGTCATTCTTTAAGGAGAGAGGGAAGAATCAGAGTATGAATGGCCACAACCACTGACCCGCAAGCTTTGTTTTGAAGAATACTGGGGTAGAAGGACTGAGATTGAAATAGACACTGAAGAATGACAGTCTCTGGTATCCAGAGCAGATATTGTGATGTCATAATGCCTCATTCCACCAGTGCCTAAGAGCCAATCACATCAGTGATGTCACAATGGCTTCATTATCCTTGGCTCACATAAGAATCAGAGTATGAATGGCCACAACCACTGACCCACAAGCTTTGCTTTGAAGAATGCTGGTGTAGAAGGACTGAGGTTGAAATAGACGCTAGAAAATGACATGGGATTATTTCCCGCGGTTATCCGCGGGGACGGGAACGGTGATGAATTTTGTCACCGTGTCATTCTCTAACTGTGTGTTTAATTGCATGAAGCCCCTGCCACTTGCAAGTTTGGAGGCCGAGGTATTAACTTGCAAAACGGAGAAAAATGGCAAGGGAGGGATTTCTATGCATTTTTAATTTTATTAGGATTTTATACACCGACTATCGAGATTATCTAAGCGGCTTACAATCAGCTACTCAAGCATTTTCCCTATCTGTCCCAGTGGGCTCGCAATCTATCTAACTTACCTGGGGCTATGGAGGATTGAGTGACTTGCCCAGGGTTGCAAAGTCTTCGTACCATAAAATTCACACATTTCAGTCCCTCTTTGGAATAAACATTTGCACAGTCTGCCGCAGTTTATTCGTGCTCGTAAATAATGAGTTGCTGTGAGGCAATTTTATGCAAAGCAGCTCATTAATTATGAATTGTTTTCAGAACCGGCACGTGAAAGCGTTCCTAGGCCAGTTTCCAGTGAAAACGATAACTCCGTCTTATTTACACGTCCCGGCATTGAAGTTCCAGGTTTAACACCAGCAGGGGTCAGAAAACGCTCATCGCCACGGTCTATCAGTCCCATTAAAACACAACAAAATTATTATTATTATTTTTTTTTTTACCTCATCGTTTTGTCTAGCGTTTTGCTGCTCAACTCTGAGGCAACGGTTAATTGCATCTGAATTCTTCCCATCTTGCAGTCGGTTACAGTACAATTTAGTTTATTAAACATCTGACATTCACATGCCGCGGTTTAGAAAAGTTATTTAAAATCAAAGTACAGCTAAAGCAAGAAGTAGAGTAAAAAATTTCAAAGGCCTACATGGTGCCGATGTCGACAGCTGCCAATCGTGTGTCGATCACGTGACAACACCATGTAGAGCAGGGGTGTCAAATGTCGGTCCTCAAGGGCCACAATCCAGTCGGGTTTTCAGGAGTTCCCCAACGAATATGCATGAGATCTATTTGCATGCACTGCTTTCATTGGATGCTAATAGATCTCATGCATATTCATGGGGGAAATCCTGAAAACCCGACTGGATTACGACCCTCGAGGACTGGAGTTGCCCATGTCTGGTCTAGGGCCTAGGGGTGTCAAATGTCGGTCCTCAAGGGCCACAATCCAGTCGGGTTTTCAGGAGTTCCCCAACGAATATGCATGAGATCTATTTGCATGCACTGCTTTCATTGGATGCTAATAGATCTCATGCATATTCATGGGGGAAATCCTGAAAACCCGACTGGATTGCGACCCTCGAGGACTGGAGTTGCCCATGTCTGGTCTAGGGCCTAGGGGTGTCAAATGTTGGTCCTCAAGGGCCACAATCCAGTCGGGTTTTCAGGAGTTCCCCAACGAATATGCATGAGATCTATTTGCATGCACTGCTTTCATTGGATGCTAATAGATCTCATGCATATTCATGGGGGAAATCCTGAAAACCCGACTGGATTACGACCCTCGAGGACTGGAGTTGCCCATGTCTGGTCTAGGGCCAAGGGGTGTCAAATGTCGGTCCTCAAGGGCCACAATCCAGTCGGGTTTTCAGGAGTTCCCCAACGAATATGCATGAGATCTATTTGCATGCACTGCTTTCATTGGATGCTAATAGATCTCATGCATATTCATGGGGGAAATCCTGAAAACCCGACTGGATTGCGACCCTCGAGGACTGGAGTTGCCCATGTCTGGTCTAGGGCCTAGGGGTGTCAAATGTCGGTCCTCAAGGGCCACAATCCAGTCGGGTTTTCAGGAGTTCCCCAACGAATATGCATGAGATCTATTTGCATGCACTGCTTTCATTGGATGCTAATAGATCTCATGCATATTCATGGGGGAAATCCTGAAAACCCGACTGGATTGTGGGCCTCGAGGACCAAGATTTGACACCCCTGATATAGAGAATCGCACCTCCGGGAAAGATAGGTACTGGAAGTGTAGGCCAGGGTTTTCGAGTCCTACATTTCTGGCGCGTATCTTTGCCGTGAATCGCACCTATGTAGGCGATTTGCAGTGCCTAATGCCACGTTCGGTGTTCACCATGTCTAAAGTGGCATTTGGCACCAGTAGACGCTTCCGGAGGTGAGATTCTGGTGCCTTTTCGTTGGGCGCCAGGGAGCGCTCTAAATTTAATGTTACTTGCCATTTCAAATAGCGTTTCCCAATTACCTAAGGCACTGTTTATAGAATTTCCCTCAAAACTGCTAAGGCCTGTCGCTTCTATCATAAGAACATAAGAATTGCCATCTCCGGATCAGACCTTGGGTCCATCAAGTCCGATGATCCGCACACGCGGAGGCCCCACCAGGTGTACCCTGGCCTAGTTTTAGTCCCCATATCACCGTATGCTTCTCAAGGGAGATGTGCATCTAATTTACCCTTACCCATATCACTCTATGCCACCCCTAAGGAGATGTGCATCTAGTTTACCCTTACCCGTATCACTCTATGCCACTCTTAAGGAGATGTGCATCTAGTTTACCCTTACCCGTATCACTCTATGCCACTCTTAAAGAGATGTGCATCTAATTTACCCTTAACCGTATCACTCTATGCCACCCCTAAGGAGATGTGCAAAGATGTGCTGAGACTTGAGTCGGTCCAGCGTATGGCCACCCGGATGGTCTCGGGGCTCAAGGATCTCCCATATGAGGAAAGACTGAAAAAATTGCAGCTATACTCACTCGAGGAACGCAGAGAGAGGGGGGACATGATCGAAACGTTCAAATGTCTCACGGGCCGTATAGAGGTGGAGGAGGATATCTTCTTTTTCAAAGGCCCCACAGCAACAAGAGGGCATCCGTGGAAAATCAGGGGCGGGAAACTGCACGGTGACACCAGGAAATACTTCTTCACCGAGAGGGTGGTTGATCACTGGAATAATCTTACACTGCAGGTGGTCGAGGCCAGGAGAGTGCCTGATTTTAAGTCAAAATGGGATCGCCACATGGGATCTCTTCACAGAGAAAGGTAGGGGAGGGTTATTGGGGTGGGCAGACTTGGTGGGCCGTGGCCCTTATCTGCCGTCTATTTCTATGTTTCTATGTAAGTAAATATCCCAGTCACTCCTCCAACATTGGCCAATATTATATACTCAGTGTCCAAGGGCCATGTCTCAACTGTCTCATCGAATTTTTATCGTTTTTTTGGGGGCTTCAGACATGCCATTTGTTCGCCCAGTTTTTTTGGCGATACAAAAGTCTTAGAGGCTATGGCTGTGGCTTCTTCATTCGCCCACTCAAAGTTTTAAACGTTTTTATATATATATTTTTTGTCTTGTTTTTATCTTATTTTATATAAAGTGCATGATGCTCTCATAAATAATTACAAAGAAATAACTTATCTTAAAAGAGTTGTTTCCTTGATAAGATCGGGTCGGGAACCTGTCATATCGACATGTTTCGCCGTGAGGCTTTTTCAAGATTACCGTATTTTCACATAGATAACGCGCACCCGTGTAAAACACACACACGGGTATAGCGCGCAAAAAACACATATTTATGTACATATATTTTTATATACCGCGCACACCCGTATACCGTGCATGCTGCCCGACTCTCCTTTCGCCCGCCCCGACTCTCCTCTGGAGACCCTGACTCTGTTTTCGCCCGCCCCGACTCTCCTTTCCTCCTTGAAGTCCTGTCCCTACCCTGAAAGCCTGATGCCCCCCCCCGACGTCCGATTCACCCCCCCGCAGGACCGCTCGCACCCCCACCCCGAAGGACCGCTCGCACCCCCACCCGAAGAACCGCTCGCACCCCCACAGCCTCACCCCCCTCCCCCATGGAGAAGCTGTCTACCTTGTTTCCGGATGCCAGCGAGCCCAGCTGTTTCCTCTGCCGGCGGTCCCGCCCCTTCTCTGAGCTCTGCTGTGCTGCTTTTTCTTCCGGCGGTCCCGCCCTTTCTCTGACATCAGAGAAAGGGCGGGACCGCATGAAGAGGAAGCAGCGCAGCACAGGGCTCTGAGAAGGGGCAGGACCGCCGGCAGAGGAAGCAGCTGGGCTGGCATCCGGAAACAAGGTAGACAGCTTCTCCATGGGGGAGGGGGGAGGCTGTGGGGGTGCGAGCGGTCCTTCGGGTGGGGGTGCGAGCGGTCCTTCGGGTGGGGGTGCGAGCGGTCCTTCGGGGTGGGAGTGCGAGCGCTCCTTCCGGGTGATGAATCGGGCGTCGGGGGGGGGGAAACTATGTAAAAAAAATTTTGTACAACGCGCTCACGCGTATAACGCGCAAGGGTATGCGCGATTTGTAAAAACCACGTATAACGCGCGCGTTATATGCGAGAAAATACGGTAAGTCCCCCTTTTTTGTTAGATCAGGAAAGTTAGATATCGGGATGGTCTGTTGAAACTGAAAAAGGGGGACTTAATCTTGAAAAAGCCTCACGGCGAAACATGTCGATATGACAGGTCCCTGACCCGATCCTATCAAGGAAACAACTCTTTTAAGATAAGTTATTTCTTTGTAATTATTTATGAGAGCATCATGCACTTTATATAAAATAAGATAAAAACATGACAAAAAATATATATAAAAAACGTTTAAAACTTTGATTGAGTGGGCGAATGAAGAAGCCACAGCCATAGCCTCTAAGACTTTTGTATCGCCAAAAAAACTGGGCGAACAAATGGCATGTCTGAAGCCCCCCCAAAAACGATAAAAATTCGATGAGACAGTTGAGACATGGCCCTTGGACCCCTAAGGAGATGTGCATCTAATTTACCCTTAAATCCTAGAACGGTGGATTCTGCAATTACTTCCTCTGGGAGAGCATTCCAGGTGTCCATTACTCGCTGCGTGAAACAGAACTTCCTGATATTCATCCTGGACCTGTCCCCCCTCAGCTTCAGTCTATGTCCTCTTGTCCGTGTCACACTGGACATTGTAAATAACTGCTTTCCCTGCTCCATTTTGTCGAATCCTTTCAGTATTTTGAAAGTCTCGATCAGATCTCCTCGCAGTCTCCTCTTCTCAAGGGAGAACAATCCCAGTCTCCTATCTCTATAACATCACCAAAATTCGCCCCTTCCTCTCTGAGCACACTGCCCGGACTCTTGTCCACCCTCTCGCTTAGATTACTGCAATCTACTTCTAACTGGTCTCCCACAGTGCCACCTCCTCCCCCCCACTGCATTAAAAAGAGTAGTTTTTTTAAGATTGTTTACTTTAAAGTTTAATAATACTTTGTGTATGTCATATGTATGAGACAATCAATCAAATCTTGATAAATAAAGTACATTATATTCATTGCATGCAAAGTTGCGTTTATGTGAATATTTCTGGGGAAGGGGGGTCCGTAGCTTTCATCAGATTCTTGAAAGGGGTCCGTGACTCAAAAAAGGTTAAGAATCGCTGATCTAATGGATTCAAAACATATGAGGGCCTAAAAATTAGTACCATTAGGAAAACGGGTTTCCGCTTGGGAAGAATGACCACCACACATGTCATGGGAGCAACTCTCTCTTCTGTTCTTTCGAGTGTGGAGGGATTCTGAGGGCTGGTGAAACATTCGAAATCTTGCTTGGCATTTCAATCAGACACACGCGACACACTCAAAGCAATAAGGATGTGTGGAATAAAGCCCTCTCTGAGCAGGTGGGGGAGAGAGAGCAGGCAGTCATCCGTCTGTAATTTAATTGTGGAGAGCGGTTCTAAAATCATTCAAAGATGGAACTTATTAAGCTGGTTTAAATTAACAGAGGCACTTCCACACTTTGCTGGAAGGAATGCGGCAAAAAGGGACTCGGGGCCTCGCTGATCGTGCCTGTCTAGTAATAAAAACAAGGCTAATGGATTACAGTACAGGCTCCATCGTACGCTCCAGAGATGGCTTTCTTTGTCCTGTCGGTAGATGACATTATGTCCTTGAGATAAAAAAAAAAATAAAAAATAGAATGATTCATCTTCTGGTGGCCGTTGGGCTGGCGGAACAGCTAATGGAAAAGTGTCCGCCATCCCTTCACTTGATTCCCTTCCAATGCATTAGCTGGTTTGCACAGATCTGAGCTTCTTTAGCCAACAGACATGGTATAAAGAGTTTATTAAATGTCATGAAATAACCTAAGAATATTCTGGCACATAAGGACGAGTTGGCCCCGGCCAGTTTCTGTCCAGTTGTCTTCCTGTTAGCATGTCAACATATACTGTACTTCTTGCTACTTAGGGGTCCTTTTACAAAGGCGCGCGTACTGATTTAGGGCGCGCTAATCGATTTAGCACATGCTTACTGATTTAGGGCGCGCTAATCAATTTAGCATGCGCTTATTGATTTAGGGCGCACTAATCAATTTAGCATGCGCTTATTGATTTAGGGCGCGCTAATCAATTTAGCACGCCCTTACTGATTTAGGGCGCGCTAATCAATTTTAGCACGCGCTTACTGATTTAGGGCAAGCTAATCGATTTTAGCACACGCATACTGATTTAGGGCAAGCTAATCGATTTTAGCACGCGCATACCGATTTAGGGCGAGCTAATCGATTTAGCACGCGCATACTGATTTAGGGCGAGCTAATCGATTTTAGCACGCGCATACTGATTTAGGGTAAGCTAATCGATTTTAGCACGCGCATACTGATTTAGGGCAAGCTAATTGATTTTAGCACGCGCATACTGATTTAGGGCGAGCTAATCGATTTAGCACGCGCATACTGATTTAGGGCAAGCTAATCGATTTTAGCACGCGCATACTGATTTAGGGTAAGCTAATCGATTTTAGCACGCGCATACCGATTTAGGGCAAGCTAATCGATTTTAGCACGCGCATACCAATTTAGGGCGAGCTAATCGATTTAGCACGCGTATACTGATTTAGGGCAAGCTAATCGATTTTAGCACGCGCATATTGATTTAGGGCAAGCTAATCGATTTTAGCACGCGCATACCAATTTAGGGCGAGCTAATCGATTTAGCACGCGCATACTGATTTAGGGCAAGCTAATCGATTTTAGCACGTGCATATTGATTTAGGGCAAGCTAATCGATTTTAGCACGCGCTTACTGATTTAGGGCAAGCAAATCGATTTTAGCACGCGCTTACCGATTTAGGGCAAGCTAATCGATTTTAGCACGCGCATACCGATTTAGGGCAAGCTAATCGATTTTAGCACGCGCATACCGATTTAGGGCAAGCTAATCGATTTTAGCACGCGCATACTGATTTAGGGCAAGCAAATCGATTTTAGCACGCGCTTACCGATTTAGGGCAAGCTAATCGATTTTAGCACGCGCATACCGATTTAGGGCAAGCTAATCGATTTTAGCACGCGCATACCGATTTAGGGCAAGCTAATCGATTTTAGCACGCGCATACCGATTTAGGGCAAGCTAATCGATTTTAGCACGCGCATACCGATTTAGGGCAAGCTAATCGATTTAGCACGCGCATACTGATTTAGGAGAAGCTAATCGATTTTAGCACGCGCATATTGATTTAGGGCAAGCTAATCGATTTTAGCACGCGCATACCGATTTAGGGCGAGCTAATCGATTTAGCACGCGCATACTGATTTAGGGCAAGCTAATCGATTTTAGCACGCGCATACCGATTTAGGGCAAGCTAATCGATTTTAGCACGCGCATACCGATTTAGGGCAAGCTAATCGATTTTAGCACGCGCATACCGATTTAGGGCAAGCTAATCGATTTTAGCACGCGCATACTGATTTAGGGCAAGCTAATCGATTTTAGCACGCGCTTACTGATTTAGGGCAAGCTAATCGATTTTAGCACGCGCATACCGATTTAGGGCAAGCTAATCGATTTTAGCACGCGCATACCGATTTAGGGCAAGCTAATCGATTTTAGCACGCGCATACCGATTTAGGGCAAGCTAATCGATTTTAGCACGCGCATACCGATTTAGGGCAAGCTAATCGATTTTAGCACGCGCTTACCGATTTAGGGCAAGCTAATCGATTTTAGCACGCGCATACCGATTTAGGGCAAGCTAATCGATTTTAGCACGCGCTTACCGATTTAGGGCAAGCTAATCGATTTTAGCACGCGCATACCGATTTAGGGCAAGCTAATCGATTTTAGCACGCGCTTACTGATTTAGGGCAAGCTAATCGATTTTAGCACGCGCATACCGATTTAGGGCAAGCTAATCGATTTTAGCACGCGCTTACTGATTTAGGGCAAGCTAATCGATTTTAGCACGCGCATACTGATTTAGGGCAAGCTAATCGATTTTAGCACGCGCATACTGATTTAGGGCAAGCTAATCGATTTTAGCACGCGCATACTGATTTAGGGCAAGCTAATCGATTTTAGCACGCGCTTACCGATTTAGGGCAAGCTAATCGATTTTAGCACGCGCATACCGATTTAGGGCAAGCTAATCGATTTTAGCACGCGCATATTGATTTAGGGCAAGCTAATCGATTTTAGCACGCGCTTACTGATTTAGGGCAAGCTAATCGATTTTAGCACGCGCTTACTGATTTAGGGCAAGCTAATCGATTTTAGCACGCGCTTACCGATTTAGGGCAAGCTAATCGATTTTAGCACGCGCATATTGATTTAGGGCAAGCTAATCGATTTTAGCACGCGATTACTGATTTAGGGCAAGCTAATCGATTTTAGCACGCGCATACCGATTTAGGGTAAGCTAATCGATTTTAGCATGCGCATACCGATTTAGGGCAAGCTAATCGATTTTAGCACGCGCATACCAATTTAGGGCGAGCTAATCGATTTAGCACGCGCCCTGAGAAACAGATTCCAGATCCTACAGGAAGGGATTGCAGTTGAGGAACAGGAAGACGTCCAACACATGACCCCAGTCCCAGGGACGACTGAACAGCTCCCCTCAAAGAAACGCAGGGTGGTGGTCATTGGGGATTCCATGTTAAGGGGCACCGAGGGACCAATTTGCAGACCGGATATACAATCAAGGGAGGTTTGCTGTCTGCCTGGGGCCAGAATCCGAGATGTCACCACCTGTCTAGATAGACTTCTCAAACCACAGGACCACTTCCCCATGCTTCTCATCCACGTTGGAACGAATGACACTGCCAGGAACACCCCGGAGACCATACCCAAAGACTTTGGAGCCCTGGGTGAGAAGCTGAGGCAGTTGGGAGCGCAGGTGGTCTTCTCATCAATCCTCCCGGTAAGAGGTAAGGGTAGAGCCCGGGAGGAGCGTATCCAGAGGACTAACGAGTGGCTACATGGATGGTGCAGGGAGATGAACTTTGGATTTCTGGACCATGGAGAGGCACTGCAGGGACTTCAGGGACCAGACGGACTCCACCTGACCAGAAGAGGTAAGAACGTCTTCGGACGTCGACTAGCCCGCCTACTTCGAAGGGCTTTAAACTAGGTAAGTTGGGGGAGGGTATCCGTTCATTCTCTGGAGCAGTAAGTAACTATCCTGAGGAGGTGAGTCGCCACTCTGAGTCTGAGGTAAGTGCACACACTGTAAACAATACATCGGGGGTCACACTAACTCAGGCGGGAAACTCTATACAGGGACTTAGCAAACATAAGATATGGAGAGCTATGTACGTCAATGCACACAGTTTGGGCAATAAAATTCTAGATTTAGAGACGGAAATAATGAACGCCGACCTAGACGTAGTGGCGATATCCGAAACTTGGTTCACGGACTCACACGGGTGGGATATGGTTATACCGGGTTACAACTTACTCCGTCGAGACAGGGAGGGCAAGTTAGGAGGAGGGGTAGCTCTATACACTAGAGAAGACATCAAAACTACCATAATCACAGATGTTAAGTATACCGGGGAATCCCTCTGGGTGAACCTGGCTAGAGGAAATGAAAAATGCCTGTATCTTGGTGTGATTTACAGACCTCCGAGACAACAGGTAGAAAAGGATATGGAATTAATCGAGGACATTGAAAACATCACCTTGCGTGGGGACACAGTACTGTTAGGGGATTTTAATATGCCCGATACAGATTGGAATGCACTTACCGCACAAACTAGCGGCAGTAGAAGGTTGTTAACCTCCATAAAGGGTGCACAGCTCAAACAATTAGTATTGGAGCCCACTAGGGACCAGGCGTTACTAGACCTGGTACTCACCAACGGAGACAGCGTATCAGAAGTTTCAGTAGGTGATACGCTGGCCTCCAGCGACCATAACATGGTTTGGTTCAACCTTCGGAAGGGTTTCTCCAGATCGACCACAACAACAAAGGTCCTAAATTTTCGTGGCACTGACTTCAAACGCATGGGAGACTTCGTCCATCGGGCACTGCAAGACCATGCCGAAACCAATAATGTAGAGGCCATGTGGGCAAACCTGAAATCTACCCTACATGAAGCAATAAATCGCTATATAAAAACAACAAGCAAACGACGGAGGAATAACAGACCCCAGTGGTTCACTACAGAAATCTCGGACCTCGTTAAGAAAAAGAAAAAAGCATTTGTTTCCTACAAACATTCAGGAAGAGGAGCAGCAAAAGAAGACTATCTGGCCAAGTCCAAAGCTGTCAAAATGGCAGTCAGAGAGGCCAAGCTTCAGATAGAAGAGAATCTAGCAAAGGACATTAAGAAAAGGGATAAATCCTTTTTCAGGTACATCAATGATAGGAAAAGAAACACAAATGGGATAGTACGCCTTAGGAAAGCAGACGGGACTTATGCAGAATCAGATTCCGATAAAGCCGAACTACTAAACGAATACTTCTGCTCAGTCTTTACCTGCGAGGCGCCAGGGTCCGGTCCACAGTTGCAAGCAAGGCATAGCTCAGATGACCCGTTCTGGAATTTCGAGTTTACACCCAGCAGCGTCTACTGCGAACTATCAAGACTCAAAGTGAACAAAGCCATGGGACCGGACAATCTACACCCCAGGGTGCTTAGAGAGCTGTGTGATGTCCTGGCAGAGCCATTGTCTGTGATCTTCAATCTTTCCTTGAAGGCGGGAAAAGTCCCCTTGGACTGGAAAACAGCCAATGTAATCCCACTCCACAAAAAGGGCTGCAGGACAGAGGCTGAGAATTACAGACCGGTGAGTCTCACATCCATAGTGAGTAAACTCATGGAAACACTAATTAAGCATAAATTAGATACAATCCTAGACGAGAAGAATCTACGGGATCCCCGCCAACATGGATTTACCAGAGGCAGGTCCTGCCAATCCAATCTGATTAGTTTCTTTGACTGGATAACAAGGAAACTGGATGTGGGTGAGTCCCTGGATGTCGTTTACTTGGACTTTAGTAAAGCTTTTGATAGCGTTCCGCACCGCAGACTATTGAACAAGATGAAATCAATGGGACTGGGAGAGACGTTAACTACATGGGTCGGTGATTGGCTAAACAGTAGACTTCAGAGAGTGGTGGTAAATGGTGCCCCTTCAAAAACGTCGGAGGTGATCAGTGGAGTGCCTCAGGGCTCGGTCTTGGGCCCGATCCTCTTCAACATATTTGTGGGAGATCTGACTCAGGGGCTTCAGGGTAAAATCACATTATTCGCCGATGACGCCAAACTATGCAACATAGTAAGTGAGAACACTTTACCAGACAGTATGACGCAGGACCTACTTCTATTGGAACATTGGTCCTCGACTTGGCAGCTAAACTTCAATGCTAGAAAATGTAAGGTCATGCACCTCGGCAGCAGGAATCCATGCAAAACTTACACACTAAATGGTGAAACCTTAGTTAGGACCAAGGCGGAACGTGATTTGGGGGTGATCATTAGCGAAGACATGAAGACTGCCAATCAAGTGGAGAAGGCTTCATCAAAGGCAAGACAAATGATGGGATGCATCCGAAGAAGTTTTATCAGCCGGAAGCCCGAAGTTATAATGCCATTGTACAGATCCATGGTGAGGCCTCATCTGGAGTATTGTGTACAATTCTGGAGGCCACATTACCAAAAGGATGTGCTGAGAGTTGAGTCGGTTCAAAGAATGGCCACCAAAATGGTCTCGGGACTCAAAGACCTCCCGTATGAAGAAAGGCTGAATAAATTGCAGCTATATTCACTTGAAGAACGTAGAGAGAGAGGAGACATGATAGAGACGTTTAAATATATCACCGGCCGTATTGAGGTGGAGGATGATATCTTCTTTTTTAAAGGCCCCTCTGCCACAAGAGGCCATCCGCTGAAAATCAGGGGTGGGAAATTTCATGGCGACACCAGGAAGTTCTTCTTCACCGAAAGGGTGGTCGATCGTTGGAATGAACTTCCACCTCAGGTGATTCAGGCCAGCAGCGTGAAGGATTTTAAAAGGAAATGGGATACACATGTGGGATCTCTAGGGGGGTAAATTCAAGGGGGTAGGGTTGTTGGAGTGGGCAGACTTGATGGGCTGTGGCCCTTTTCTGCCGTCATCTTCTATGTTTCTATGTCTATACTGATTTAGGGCAAGCTAATCGATTTTAGCACGCGCATACTGATTTAGGGCGAGCTAATCGATTTAGCACGCGCATACTGATTTAGGGTGAGCTAATCGATTTTAGCACGCGCATACCGATTTAGGGCAAGCTAATCGATTTTAGCACGCGCATACCAATTTAGGGCGAGCTAATCGATTTAGCACGCGCATACTGATTTAGGGCAAGCTAATCGATTTTAGCACGCGCTTACTGATTTAGGGCAAGCTAATCGATTTTAGCACGCGCTTACCGATTTAGGGCAAGCTAATCGATTTTAGCACGCGCATACCGATTTAGGGCAAGCTAATCGATTTTAGCACGCACATACCGATTTAGGGCAAGCTAATCGATTTTAGCACGCGCATACCGATTTAGGGCAAGCTAATCGATTTTAGCACGCGCATATTGATTTAGGGCAAGCTAATCGATTTTAGCACGCGCTTACTGATTTAGGGCAAGCTAATCGATTTTAGCACGCGCATACTGATTTAGGGTAAGCTAATCGATTTTAGCACGCGCATACCGATTTAGGGCAAGCTAATCGATTTTAGCACGCGCATACCAATTTAGGGCGAGCTAATCGATTTAGCACGCGCATACCGATTTAGGGCAAGCTAATCGATTTTAGCACGCGCTTACTGATTTAGGGCAAGCTAATCGATTTTAGCACGCGCTTACCGATTTAGGGCAAGCTAATCGATTTTAGCACGCGCATATTGATTTAGGGCAAGCTAATCGATTTTAGCACGCGCATACCGATTTAGGGCAAGCTAATCGATTTTAGCACGCGCATACTGATTTAGGGTAAGCTAATCGATTTTAGCACGCGCATACCGATTTAGGGCAAGCTAATCGATTTTAGCACGCGCATACCAATTTAGGGCGAGCTAATCGATTTAGCACGCGCATACCGATTTAGGGCAAGCTAATCGATTTTAGCACGCGCTTACTGATTTAGGGCAAGCTAATCGATTTTAGCACGCGCTTACCGATTTAGGGCAAGCTAATCGATTTTAGCACGCGCATATTGATTTAGGGCAAGCTAATCGATTTTAGCACGCGCTTACTGATTTAGGGCAAGCTAATCGATTTTAGCACGCGCATACTGATTTAGGGTAAGCTAATCGATTTTAGCACGCGCATACCGATTTAGGGCAAGCTAATCGATTTTAGCACGCGCATACCAATTTAGGGCGAGCTAATCGATTTAGCACGCGCATACCGATTTAGGGCAAGCTAATCGATTTTAGCACGCGCTTACTGATTTAGGGCAAGCTAATCGATTTTAGCACGCGCTTACCGATTTAGGGCAAGCTAATCGATTTTAGCACGCGCATATTGATTTAGGGCAAGCTAATCGATTTTAGCACGCGCATACCGATTTAGGGCAAGCTAATCGATTTTAGCACGCGCATACTGATTTAGGGTAAGCTAATCGATTTTAGCACGCGCATACCGATTTAGGGCAAGCTAATCGATTAACACGCGCTAAATGCTAAGGCGCCTATTATATTCTATGGATGCCTTGACATTTGGCGTGCTAAATCGGTTAGCACGCCTTTGTAAAAGGACCCCTTAGGTCCCATGCTCCCACTTTGACAATGCAGCAGCCCTACACGCTGTGTAACTTAGTTGCTTCCCTTCCCTTCCTTTGTGATACTGTATATTGAATCTTTCCCCTCAAACAGTTTCCCTTTGCTTCTCTGTATTGTAAAAATGTAGCCATGTTGCTACATGGGCCTCTTAACCTGTAAATCGCCTTGAACCTGTACTGGAAAAGCGCGATCAAGAAGTCCAGATTAGATAAGATATACTCGTATAATGCCTGTACTTCTTCCAATACCACTCATCTGTTCTGGAACAGACACCTCAAAGGTATGCCAAGAGCTCTCTCTTTTAAGAGATATCGGGCAGTGATATAGCCATAAGAATATAAGAACATAAGCAGAGCCTTACTGGGTCAGACCAATGGTCCATCAAGCCCAGTAGCCTGTTCTCACGGTGGCCAATCCAGGTCCCAAGTACCTGGCCAAAACCCAAGGAGTAGCAACATTCCAGCATCTCAAAGAATAGCAAGATTCTGGAACCCCAATGACAGCAACATTCCAGAGCTGAAATTGTGATGTCATAATGCCTCATAGCCAACCTCATCAGTGATGTTACAATAGTTTAATTGTCCTATACTTCGCACATGTAAGAACATAAGCATAGCCCTACTGAGTCAGACCAATGGTCCATCAAGCCAGTAGCCCGTTCTCATGGTGGCCAATACAGGTCACTAGTACCTGGCAAACCCCCTCCCCCAAAGTAGTAACATTCCATACTGCCCCCAGTACTTCTGCGCGTTTTCTGTAATGGAATCTTCATACCATGATGCCATTACAGAGTTGGCTATAAGTACATGCCATTAGAATGCTTACATCTTGGAGACAATGTATAGAACTGCCACCTGTTCTTATAAATTTAGGGCCACACTTCTTTGCCTAAATTAATGAGCCTACCCCTGCGCCCATTGCTGATCTGATCATACGTGGGATCTCTCTTAGCGAATGCTGCGGATGGGCCGACTGGATGGGTCATTTGGCCTTTACCTGACTGTGTAACAAGTCAGTCTGCACCAATAATTGCCAATTAATAAGCCACTATTGACACTAATTAGAATTTGGTGACCCGTCAAAATATGCGCAGGACATTGGTGCGCTGACATTTCTGCCTCGACATTTGCGTGCAGGACAAGTGCGCACCTCCTCCTATGCCTTCCCATTTGCGCTCTGAGGGGGGCTGGGGAAACCACCCCAATACACTCATGCTCTTGTTAAGGATGTGTGTGTGTGTGGGGGGGAACCCTCCCCCACTAAATTTACAACTCGCTCTCTCCCGAAGCCTTCCCATTTCCGCTCTGAGGGGTATGTGTGGGGGAGAAAACTCCCACTACAATCCTGCTCTCGTTCAGGGAGATGCCGACGTGCTCTCAATTTGAACATTGCTGCACCCTCCCCACACAATTTTGCCCTGAAAACCCCACTCTCATCATGCATGCACTTGTTGGCGCGCGCCTTTGACGGAGTGGAATTGTTGGGGCGCAATTGTCCTGCGCGCTATTGACGGTGTACCTTAGAATTTACATGCACAAAGTGGTGCATGTAAATTCTAGTGTGCGGCCAGGGAAGAAGCATGGGCGGGTTGTGAGCGTTCCTAAAAATTAGGTGAACTGTTAAAGAATACCCCCGAGCCACGCACAACTTGGGAAAAGGCATTTAGGCCTGGTTTTCATTGGCACTTAGGGTTAATTACACTTAACCACAGCATGTGAAGGCGAAATAAGAAGTTGTGTCGAGGAGGGGGAGGAAACAGCAGGGGGAAGGCACCCATCCTCTCTGCTACCCCCCCCCCACTCCTTCCCCACCCCCTCCTCATACCTCTTTAAGGTTCACAGTGTGAGCAGCAATCCCCAACCTCCTGCTCGCTCCAGCGTTGGCTCTTCCTCCAACGTCACTTCCTGGACCCGTGCCTAAGAAGTGATGTTAGAGGAAGAGCCAATGCTGGTGTGGGTTTGCTGCTAATGCTGGGAACATTAAAGAGATTCTGGGAGCGGGAGGGCCAGGGAAGGAGCAGATGGCGCCCCCGGGTACCTCTTGCCCGCTCTATGCCATTGGCTTCCAAGTGAGCAGCAGAAAGTGGGTAGGAATTGCTGCCTCTGCCAGTGACCTTATGAGGTGACAGGACAATTGCGCGCCAGACACCAGCACGCCGACAATCGAGCGCTGACAATTCGGTGCAAGACACAAGCGCACTGCGGGAAAACTTAGTTATAAAGAGCTCCGATGGGGAGTGGGGGGAAACCCCCCCACACACTTTACTGCATACTGTTCGTCCTGCTATGGGGGGGAGGTGTAACACCCCCCCCCATTATAGAGAAAACAGATCTTTTCCCAAAAAAAATCAGAAAAAGTTCAGTTTTCTCTATAATGGAGGGTTCCAACACCCCCCCTAACAGCAGCGCAAACACTATGCAGTAAAGTGTGTGTGTGTGGAGGGGGGGTTCCCCACTCACACCCCACTTCGGAGCTCTTTAAAACTAAGTTTTCCCACGGCGCGTTGGTGTCTTGCGCTGAATTGTCTGCCCTCCATTGTCGGCGTGCTGGTGTCTCGCGCGTGACTGACTACAAACCCCTCATGAAAAGCCCTCTCCCTCCCCCCCCAGGCACCTGGACATTTGGTAGCCCTATCTCCTCCCCTGCGGTGTGCAGTATTTTGGGCCTCCCCCTCCCCCACCACCACAGTGGTTAGGTGTCAGGTCAAAAGTGCGCCGGGACAAAGGCGTGCCCAGACAATTGAGCGCAGCGCGGGGCGTGCGCCGCACAAAATTACTGTTTTTAGGGCTCTGACAGGGGGGGGGAACCCCCCACTTTACTTAATAGAGATCGCGCCGCATTGTGGGGGCGTTGTGGGGGGTTTGGGGGGGTTGTAACCCCCCACATTTTACTGAAAACTTCACTTTTTCCCTGTTTTTAGGGAAAAAGTTAAGTTTACAGTAAAATGTGGACGGTTACAACCCCCCAAACCCCCCATAACGCCGGCGCGATCTCTATTAAGTAAACTGGGGGGGGGGCTCCCCAACAAAAACCCCCGTCGGATCCCCTAAAAACTGTAATTTTCTTCGGCGCGCACCTCCGTCTTGCGCTCAGTTGTTGGCGCGCGCCTTTGTCTTTCGCGGGGTTGTCTATGAACCCAGTGGTTAATGTACTAAGATAGTATTGTATAATGGCATCTGGGTGCCCAGATTCCACTGTAGAACAGATCCTAAACTGGTATTTGGGTGCCAACATTTAAGTGGTCTCAGATCATGTGAAAGACAGCTCTACGTGGAAGCAGCTAGACGTTGGCATCTAGGCTTGTCTCTTGCAGTGTGCCATAAGTCTGGTGCCTAATTGTCTTGCCCACCCTTTGCAGTTATGCGGTAGAGCACTTAAGAGCAGTTGGGCGCCTACCTGCCATTTAAGTGCCAAACATTATGCGCCTAACTTGTGGTACCCAATACGGAATGTTTAGAATAGTCTCTTACATCATATGAAGTACAATCCAAGGGTTCAGGTCAAAAGCGCGCCGGGACAAAGGCACGCACAGACAATTGAGTGCAGCGCGGAGGCACGCGCCGCAGAAAATTACTGTTTTTAGGGCTACAATGGGGGGCGTGGGGGGGAACCCCCCCCACTTTACTTAATAGAGATCGCGCCGCATTGTGGGGGTGTTGTGGGGGGTTTGGGGGGTTGTAACCCCCCACATTTTACTGAAAACTTCACTTTTTCATGTTTTTAGGGAAAAAGTTAAGTTTACAGTAAAATGTGGAGGGTTACAACCCCCCAAGCCCCCCACAACGCCGGCACGATCTCTATTAAGTAAACTGGGGGGGGCTCCCCAACAAAACCCCCCGTCGGAGCCCCTAAAAACTGTAATTTTCTTTGGCGCGCGCCTCCGTCTTGCGCTCAGTTGTCGGCGCGCGCCTTTGTCTTTTGCGGGGTTGTCTATGAACCCGTCACGCTACACCTGCTGGGAAAGTCCACTAGGTACATACATTTAAGACAGTGGCTGTTTTATGGAAGACCTTATTTGTCTGTGGCCACACATTCTAAACTAAACCTTAAGTTCGTATACCGCATCATCTCCATAAAGATAGAGCTTGGCACGGTTTACAGGTCATTCAATAAATGAGGGAAGGACATAATAAGAAATTAGAGGTTAAGAGGATAGCTAGCTTTACATTTTAAATAGATAGCTTTACGTTTTGGAGAAAAGCCAAGTTTTCAGATGCTTTCGGAATAATTGGAATGAGCCTAGGTTCCGCAGCGGGGAAGGGAGGTTGTTCCAAAGCTCAATGAATTTGAAGAAAAGGGATTTCCCTAATTTACCTGCATACATGACCCCTTTTAACTAGGGGAAAGATAGTTTGAGTTTGTGGGCGAATCTGGTAGTGTCAGGTCTCGAAGAATTCCAGGATAGTGGGATTAGGGGAGGGAGAATGCCATGTAGGATCTTGAATATTAGGCAGGTACATTTAAAGTGAATCCTAGAAATCACCGGAAGCCAGTGAAGTTTTGACAGAAGTGGGGGAAACATGATCGAATTTGCTTTTTGCGAAGATCAACCTAGCCGCAGTGATCTGGATCCGCTGAAGTCTTTGAAGATTTTTCTTGGTTAGACTTAGATGGAATTAGAATAGTCCAGTCTGGAAAGAACGATTGATTGTACAAAGACAGCAAAATGTTGGCGGAAGCAGGATCTCACTTTTCTCAACATGTGAAGACTTAAAAAAACATTTTTACGCATACACAAAAGACTTGATCAAATGGCCCTCAATATCTTCCCCCTAAAGCCCGAACGCTCTGTAATTTCATTTCTGCTTCAGCCATGGACGCCTTTCAGCTGAACAATCTGCTGCTCATGATGTTGAATTTTCAAGGAATTTTCCTGGACTTTGAGAGACAGACCTTAAGTCTGAAGACTCAATGCTTTCCCAGGGTCAGCTGACTCAGACTCGATGCCACCTGTTTCCCGAGTTTATTATTTGCCTACTTCACGGAAGATGCCTCATGAAGCTCGGCAAGATGGAGATCAATCTAGGGATTTATTAGATGTGACATGTCTATTAGATAACTCTGAAAGAGAACCTGCGTCTCCTGTGACCTTGTTGGCAACATTAGCATTAAGTGTAGACTCAGAATGCTTCCTACATTTGTATTTTAAGCATCAAAACATTTCCTTTATGAATTGAGTTGTCAGTGTATTTTTTTCATGTGACTAGAGTTTCTTCTTTTGAAGCCTGCCATCCTCCAACTTGGGGCTCTTCTTAAAATCTCCTTGTAATTAATGTTTGTTGAATTGTTGCTTTGTTAATGATGTTTATTGGACCCAGTCCAACTTACCGTTTTTGTTAGTGGGTTCCTCAAGCATATTGCTTGACGCTACTGAATGCATAGGCCTAAGATCTGGAAGTGTCACTGCCTTGAATATTCAGTATATTATTGTGCATGATCATTCTATGGGCTTCCTCTCTGTAATTGTGGACTGGGGATATCTGGGTATTTAATTTCAATTATTAATGTTCGTTTTTGTTTTCCTCCCTGGATTTTTAATTTTATGTAATATAATGTTGTATAGACCTTTATCTGCCTTCTTTTCTATCTACTCTGCCCATCCATCTGTTATCTTTTCCTCCGCCTTAAAGAACCCACATGCTTATCCCAGGCTTTCTTGAATTCAAATACAGACTTTGTTCCATGCATCCTCTACCCTTTCCATAAAGAAGTACAGTAGACGCTCTGTGAACCGGAACTCAATGAACCAGAACTCTCAAACAACCATAGTTAGGTGTGTGTAGTGTGATTCCCGGGGGAGGGAGTTCTCCCCCCCCCCCAAGGAAGTACTTATATTTCTAAGTAATGTTGGGGGGGGGGGTTTCCCCCCCACAACCTCCCTCAGAGCACTTTAAAATACTATATCCAGGCTTAAATTTATGTTATAATGTCATGTGACTGTAGGATTGACCATTTCTTGTTAAAAGAAAGAAGAGTTGGATTTTTTTTTGGCAATATAAAGCTCTTATCTGTAGAGCAAACAAAGCTGGTTCCACCATCTGGCATAGATAACTTGTGAGAGGTCCTTCCAAGATCCACAAATGGTTTTTAATGCAATAATGAGTAAAAATAATCAAACAATACAGCAGCAAAATCATTTCAAACAGAATTGAGAGGCGCTTTTCAGGACAATGGTTGCATAAGAAAAATGTGCCAAAACTGAACTGGAAACTCGGCAAATTCTTCATTTCGTACTAAACATAATTGGTGGCATAACCATGAGAGGGGGCTGGGCCTCCCACTTTGAACTTAGCCCCCCCCTCAAAATGAACATCTCCCTTGCTGTAGCTGGTTTTTCCATCATCTTGGTCCCCGTTTCTGCTTTTTGTCTCTCTTCTACTAATTCTCTTTCCAGGCCTCGGAAACCCCGGTTGCATCCCCGTGGGAGTCCTGTGAGCCTGGAGGGGATCACCGTGGGAACCCTGTTGACCTGGGGGGATCCCCGCGGGAGCCCTGCAGACCTGGGGAGGATCCCTGCAGGTGTCCTGTGGGATTCCCGCAATCTCCGTTCCCATGCAGACCTCTAGTCCGCACCCTGTACCCCCTTACTATACTACTGTTTAGGCAGGCTCTGCAGGACACCAGGGAACCTGCCTGTTCTTTGTGACCGAAAACATTGTTTATTGGAAGTTTCTATACCGCTGCTAATGACTGGGGGAGTCAATTCTGAGCGGTTTGAATGAGCTTCTATAACGGTGTTACAATACATGAGCTATATGTGACTCTTACCTATTTATACCATCTATATATTGGAGCACTACCCTCTACTGGTAGCAATACAGTGGAAGACTTCTACTCAGCTTAGGGGGAGCAGTGCTTGCAGAACCCCCAATCTCAAGACTTGTCAATTGAATTCCCCATTGGATCATATTCATTTCTCGTGAATTATTCAAGACCCGAGAAATCCGATATGTAATATTCACTCTTATTTTTGCATCTAGCACCAATGATTTCTAAACAAAAACAAAAAAATTCTCTTTATAAGCTACGTTATTCGCTTCGAAATATGACTTACACCATCGTTGTTTTTAAACATTATAATTCACACCTTTATGGATATAAGTCCAAGGGACATGGAGCAAGTGGCTCAGTGGAGGAAGACTGAAATGTTTCAACTAATAATTCAGACAAACGCCAAAAGGACAAAAACCCCACAGGTTCAAAATCGCACAAAAAAACAGCACAAACAGACAATGAAAACTCCACGGAGGATCACCGACATCAAAAGGTCTTGCTTATTCCAGTAAAGGACATACACAAACGGTGGACCGGTTGGAAAATTTGGCAACCCCTAACCAAGTGCTCCTAAAAAACTGGCACAGAGAAAACATTCAAAAAAGACGACTCGGCAGCCGAGTTCGCTATTTTTTGATGCTGGTTTGCTAACGAGGAGAGTAACCTTTTGAAACTTGTCCCCTGAAGAAGGCGTCTTCTATACGCCGAAACTGGGATCCTCGTTGGCACCTTTTGTTTCTAATAAAGACTTTATTATTGGTTGAAAAGACATTCCCCTCCCCCTGCCTTTTCTTGTTGTTTCGTTTCCATCTTAACGGTGATATTTATTTATATGCCGCCATACAGGGGAGATTCTAAACGGCTCACAGCATGAGAAAAACCGTACATACATACAGTTTCAATAAAAGTCTCAATACAATATAAGAACATAAGAATTGTCGCTGCTGAGTCAGACCAGTGGTCCATCGCGCCCAGCAGTCCGCTCACGCGGCGGCCCCCAGGTCAAAGACCTGTGCCCTAACCGAGACCAGCCCTACCTGCGTTCGTTCTGGTTCAGCAAGAACTTGTCCAACCTTGTCTTGAATCCCTGGAGCGTGTTTTCCCTTCTAACAGACTCCGGGAGGGCATTCCAGTTCTCCATCACTCTCTGGGTGAAGAAGAACTTCCTCACATTCGTACAGAATCTATCCCCTTTTAATTTCAGAGAGTGCCCTCTCGTTCTCTCTACCTTGGAGAGGGTGAACAACTTGTCTTTATCCACTAAGTCTATTCCCTTCATTATCTTGAATGTTTCGATCATGTCTCCTCTTTTCAAGGGAGAAGAGGCCCAGTTTCTCTAATCTCTCACTGTACGGCAACTCCTCCAACCCCTTATCCATTTTAGTCGCTCTTCTCTGGACCCTTTCGAGTAGTACCATGTCCTTCTTCATGTATGGCGACCACTGCTGGACACAGTATTCCAGGTGAGGGCGTACCATAGCCCGGTACAGCGGCATGATAACCCTCTCCGATCTGTTTGTGATCCCCTTCTTAATCATTCCTAGCATTCTGTTCGCCCTTCTCGCTGCCGCTGCGCATTGTGCAGACGGCTTCATTGACTATATGATAAAAGGCAGTGCATACATTTCAGTAAAATTGATCAGAATAAAAGTACAAACATTTCAATAAAATTAATCAAGATAAAAATGTAAAACCATGTAAGTAAGAAGCATAAAGAATAAAATGCAAGCATGGTTGAAAATAGGAGAAAAAATAAAACCATTACGATGTCAGCCTATTAAAAAATTGAGTCTTTAGTAATTTCCTAAAATCTAAATAAGAAGAAGCTTCTAACATCATTTTTTCAAGCCATGTATTCATTTTAGCGGCCTGAAAGGAGAACGTTTTCTCAAGAAACCTCTTGTAGTGGCAAATATTTATAGAAGGACTAGTGTTTAAGCCCGTTACATTAATGGGTGCTAGTAAAGCCTCCTTCCCTCAGCCCCAGCTCCAAACCAATTTTACCCCCCCCCCCCGCAGCCCCCTTCTCCCCCAGCCCAGTAGCACCTCTTCCCTGCTCCCCCTGTCCCTCTTCCTTGCTCCCCCGGTCAATAGCACCTCTTCCCTGCTCCCCGTCCCTCTTCCTTGCTCCCCCTGTCCCTCTTCCTTGCTCCCCCAGTCCAACATTGCCTCTTCCCTGCTCCCCCTTTCCCTTCTCTTCCCTGCTCCGTTCGGCCCCTCCCCCTTATTTTACTGCCGTTGTCGATCCGGTCTGCTCCTGACCCTCCCACCGCCGACAAACCTCGGGGCTCCAGCCGCGTAGGCAGCACTTTAAACACGCTGCTTCGCGGCCTTCTACTGGCGATTTCCTCTGCCGCATCTGTCTCCGATGATGTCATCAGAGACGCGGCAGAGGAAATCGGCAGAGAAGGGCTCGAAGCAGCGTGTTTATAGTGCTGCCTACGCCGCTGGAGCCGGGAGGCGACGGAGAGGGCAGGGGGTGCTAGCGGCCGGCAGCCGCCGCTCCGCAGGTGGAGAGCAGGGAAGGGCGCGCATGTGAACTTGTCTTGCCTTGAGAGGCCAGACCATAAGCCGTGCATGCGCACTTCCTATGGGTCGCTACAGCTCACGGTAAACGGACGCACGCATAGGAAGTGCGCATGCGCGGCTTACCGTTTTATTATATTAGATAAGTAAATAGCTGCACTCTCCGTGTATTTTTATTAAAATGACTCCAAGAAAAACAAAACGGAAAAAAACCCAACAAAACGGTAGCCCATGTTAACTCCCCATCTACATCTAAACTATGGCTTCCTTATGAGTTACCGATCGGTTGTTCAAATCCATGCGATTGCATGACATCAATAAATGAAGCTGAGATCTTATCACAGATCTGATAAACATGCAGATGAAAAATCCCCTGACAGAGTCGATTTTTTCCAAAGCAATTTCTTTCACAATTTTAAGGGCGGGCCAACGGCTGATGAATTGGGAGGGTGACAGAACTAAAGCAGTGACACATTTTATAGAAGTCAATAAAGCGTCTTCTCCTTCTGATGGAAGCCATTCAACAACTTTAGGAGCTAAGCTCCCTGTGTAATAAAAAAAAAAAAAATACTACAATCCCGCCTCCGCTCTTGCTCTGACAGAACAGAAGCAGACCGAGAGCTTGCAACATAACACAAAATATTCAGATCAGCCTTGGAAAGCTGTAATACAGCAGAAATCGGGTCCTTTTCTCCGATCATAAATCATGAATACATTCGTCTTGCTATAAAGAGAGTGCAAGTTGAAATATTAAAAAATTGTAATAGCCCAGAAAGAAATTAGCCTGCTAACATTTTCAGTTTACGTGTTTCACGTAAGCAATTTGTTCCCTTATATTTATTTGTTAATTTAAGGTGCAGGGAGGGGGGATTTTATTATTACATGTTTTATATGATAATGGAATATATGGGAGGGAGGGTTGGGATAAGGATGGAGATATGAATTTGTGAGATGTGTCAATGATTATTCTAAGTGATGTATTTATGGTTTATGTGATTGAATATATTTTAACACTTAATGTAATCTTGAAAATGAATAAAGAATATTAAAAAAAAAAAAAAAAGCAATTTGCCCTGAAGAGAGTATATAAAGTTCTCTAAATAAATAGGTAAATAAACATTCAGACCTCCTTTTACGGAACTGCGATAGCAGTTTCTAGCGCAGGGAGCTGCTCTGAATGGCCCGCACTGCTCCCGACGCTCATCGAGTTCCATGAGCGTCGGGAGCAGCGCGGGCCATTCAGCGCGGCTCTCCGCGCTAGGAACAGCTATCGCAGTTTTCGTAAAAGAGAGGGTCAGTTTCTTCAGATGGAAGAGGTGGAGGAATGGGAGCTTATGCTCTGAGGAACCAATGGAGAGCTGTTTGGATGTTGTAGGTCGGCTTTTGCAATTATTGCAATTGTTTTAAACCCAATGAAGGCAATTATTGTTGCCAAAAGTTGGATCCTTGTGGATTTTACTTAATAACGTTCTTATTCTGAAGAAAGATTGGACATCTCACTAAACCACCATTTTTGTGGATTTGCATTTCTCCTAGGACAGGGGTAGACAATTCTGGTCCTTGAGAGCCGGAGCCAGGTCAGGTTTTCAGGATCTCCACCATGAATATGTACGAGATGGATTTGCATGCACTGCCTCCTTGAGATGCAAATCTATCTCATGCATATCTATTGTGGATATCCTGAAAACCTGACCTGGCTCCGGCTCTCGAGGACCAGAATTGCCTACCCCTGTCCTAGAGCCAAGCTTGTTTTTTGGGGGTGATAGGCAAATATGGGAGGGTGGTTCTGGAAGCCAAATTTGGGCTCTTAGGTAGAAAGCTGAAATCCAGATCCTTTAGAGTAGCATTTTCAGAAATGCTCTCAGTTCTATGTGCAGGACCCAAGAGGCAGACAGAGCTCCAAAGTCTCAATGCGTGGTTGAGATGATGGTGCAAACATACCGGGATATAATCTTTTTAGGAAGGACAGAGATGGTCATAAAGGTGGAGGAGTAGCTCTCTATGTAAAGATCAATATCCAAGCGACCGAAATGCAAGGGACCTGGGGAGAGGAAGAAGCGATATGGATTGCTCTGAAAAGAGAAGATGGAACTTCTATCTACGTGGGTGTAGTCTACAGACCTCCGACTCAATCGCAGCAAATTGATAAGGATCTGATTGTGGATATCCAAAAGTTTGGAAGGAAAGAGGAGGTTCTGCTGTTGGGAGATTTCAACCTGCTGGATGCGGACTGGAATGTTCCGTCTGCGGAATCGGAAAGAAGTAGGGAGATTGTGGATGCCTTTCAAGAGGTGACGGAACCCACAAGGGAAAAAGCGATATTGGATCTGGTCCTCACAAATGGAGAGAGTATCTCTAATGTTCGAGTGGGTGCTCACCTGGGTAGTAGCGATCATCAAACGGTTTGGTTTGATATAACGGCTAAAGTGGAGAGCGGCCGCACGATACTTAAAGTCCTAGATTTCAAACGTACGGACTTTAATGCAATGGGAAAGTACCTGAAGAAAGAGCTGTTAGGATGGGAGGACATAAGAGAAGTGGAAAGACAGTGGTCTAAGCTGAAAGGAGCGATAAAAATGGCTACGGACCTTTATGTGAAGAAAATCAATAAAAACAAGAGAAAAAGGAAGCCGATATGGTTCTCCAACCTAGTGGCTGAGAAAATAAAGGCGAAAGAGTTGGCGTTCATGAAATATAAAAAAACCCAAGAAGAGGAGAGCAGAAAGGACTACAGGGCGAAACTGAAAGAAGCCAAGAGAGAGATACGTTTGGCGAAGGCACAGGCGGAAGAACAAATGGCTAAAAATGTAAAAAAGGGAGATAAAAATTTTTTCAGATATATTAGTGAAAGGAGGAAGATAAAAAATGGAATTGCTAGGCTAAAAGATGCTGGGAACAAATATGTGGAGAGTGATGAGGAGAAAGCAAATGTGCTAAACAAATACTTCTGTTCTGTGTTCACAGAAGAAAATCCTGGAGAAGGACCGAGATTGTCTGGCAAAGTTACACGAGAAAATGGAGTAGATTCTGCGCCGTTCACGGAGGAGGGTGTTTATGAGCAACTTGAAAAACTGAAGGTGGACAAAGCGATGGGACCAGACGGGATCCATCCCAGGATACTAAAGGAGCTCAGAGAGGTTCTGGCGAGTCCTATTAAAGACTTGTTCAACAAATCTCTGGAGACAGGAGTGATTCCTGGGGATTGGAGGAGAGCGGATGTGGTCCCTATTCATAAAAGTGGTCACAGGGATGAAGCAGGAAACTACAGGCCGGTGAGCCTCACTTCAGTTGTTGGAAAAATAATGGAAGTGTTGCTGAAAGAAAGGATAGTGTATTTCCTTGAATCTAATGGGTTACAGGATCCGAGGCAACATGGCTTTACAAAAGGTAAATCGTGCCAAACGAACCTGATTGAATTTTTTGATTGGGTGACCAGAGAGCTGGATCGAGGACATATGCTAGATGTAATTTACTTGGATTTCAGCAAAGCCTTTGATACAGTTCCTCATAGGAGGCTGTTGAACAAACTTGAAGGGCTGAAGTTAGGACACAAAGTGGTGAACTGGGTCAGAAACTGGCTGTCGGACAGATGCCAGAGGGTGGTGGTTAATGGAAGTCGCTCGAAGGAAAGAAAGGTGACTAGTGGAGTCCCTCAGGGTTCGATGCTGGGGCCAATCCTGTTCAATATGTATGTGAGTGACATTGCTGAAGGGTTAGAAGGAAAAGTGTGCCTTTTTGCAGATGATACCAAGATTTGTAACAGAGTAGACACCGAAGAGGGAGTGGAGAATATGAAAAAGGATCTGCAAAAGTTAGAGGAATGGTCTAATGCCTGGCAACTAAAATTCAATGCAAAGAAATGCAGAGTAATGCATTTGGGGATTAATAATAGGAAGGAACCGTATATGCTGGGAGGAGAGAAGCTGATATGCACGGACGGGGAGAGGGACCTTGGGGTGATAGTGTCCGAAGATCTAAAGGCGAAAAAACAGTGTGACAAGGCAGTGGCTGCTGCCAGAAGGATTCTGGGCTGTATAAAGAGATGCGTAGTCAGTAGAAGGAAGAAGGTGTTGATGCCCCTGTACAGGTCATTGGTGAGGCCCCACTTGGAGTATTGTGTTCAGTTTTGGAGACCGTATCTGGCGAAAGACGTAAGAAGACTTGAGGCGGTCCAGAGGAGGGCGACGAAAATGATAGGAGGCTTGCGCCAGAAGACGTATGAGGAGAGACTGGAAGCCCTGAATAGGTATACCCTAGAGGAAAGGAGGGACAGGGGAGATATGATTCAGACGTTCAAATACTTAAAGGGTATTAATGTAGAACAAAATCTTTTCCAGAGAAAGGAAAATGGTAAAACCAGAGGACATAATTTGAGGTTGAGGGGTGGTAGATTCAGGGGCAATGTTAGGAAATTCTACTTTACGGAGAGGGTGGTGGATGCCTGGAATGCGCTCCCGAGAGAGGTGGTGGAGAGTAAAACTGTGACTGAGTTCAAAGAAGCGTGGGATGAACACAGAAGATTTAGAATCAGAAAATAATATTAAATATTGAACTAGGCCAGTTACTGGGCAGACTTGCATGGTCTGTGTCTGTGTATGGCAGTTTGGTGGAGGATGGGCAGGGGAGGGCTTCAATGGCTGGGAGGGTGTAGATGGGCTGGAGTAAGTCTTAACAGAGATTTCGGCAGTTGGAACCCAAGCACAGTACCGGGTAAAGCTTTGGATTTTCGCCCAGAAATAGCTAAGAAGAAAAAATAAAAAATAAAATAAAATAAAATAAAAAAAAAAATTTAAATTGAATCAGGTTGGGCAGACTGGATGGACCATTCGGGTCTTTATCTGCCGTCATCTACTATGTTACTATGTATTCTCACAGTGGCCAATCCAGGTCCCTAGTATCTGGCCAAAACCGAAGAAGTTGCAATATTCCATGCTACTGATACAGGGCAAGTAGTGGCTTCCCACATGTCTTTCTCAATAACAGACTATGGACTTTTCCTCCAGGAACTTGTCCAAACCTTTCTTAAAACCAGCTACGCTATCCGCTCTTACCACAACTTCTGGCAATGCGTTCCAGAGCTTAACTATTCTTTACAATGTCCAGTGTGACACGGACAAGAGGACATAGACTGAAGCTGAGGGGGGACAGGTCCAGGACGAATATCAGGAAGTTCTGTTTCACGAAGCGAGTGGTGGACACTTGGAATGCTCTCCCAGAGGAAGTAATTGCAGAATCCACCGTTCTAGGATTTAAGGGTAAACTAGATGCACATCTCCTTAAGAGTGGCATAGAGTGATACGGGTAAGGGTAAATTAGATGCACATCTCCCTTGAGAAGCATACGGTGATATGGGGACTAAAACTAGGCCAGGGTACACCTGGTGGGGCCTCCGCGTGTGCAGATCATTGGACTTGATGGACCCAGGGTCTGATCTGGAGATGGCAATTCTTATGTTCTTAATATTTGCATGTTCTCTCCCTATAGGCTAAGGCTCTTTACACCTGCATTATGATGTCATAGAGCCTTATGGTTATAGAAACATGTTGGCAAAAAGGCCAAACAGACCATTCAGTATTCCCATCTGCAGCCTCCACTATCTCCTCCTCTCCCTATTGGTTAAGGTTCTTAATATTTGCATGTGCTCTCCCTATAGGCTAAGGCTCTTTACACCTGCATTATGATGTCATAGAGCCTTATGGTTATAGAAACATAGAAAGGGTAAATTAGATGCACATCTCCCTTGAGAAGCATACGGTGATATGGGGGACTAAAACTATGCCAGGGTACACCTGGCCTCCACGTGTGTGGATCACTGGACTTGATGGACCCAGGGTCTGATCTGGAGATGGCAATTCTTATGTTCTTAATATTTGCATGTCTTCTCCCTATAGGCTAAGGCTCTTTACACCTGCATTATGATGTCATAGAGCCTTATGGTTATAGAAACATAGAAAGGGTAAATTAGATGCACATCTCCCTTAAGAAGCATACGGTGATATGGGGACTAAAACTAGGCCAGGGTACACCTGGTGGGGCCTCCACGTGTGCGGATCACCGGACTTGATGGACCCAGGGTCTGATCCGGAGATGGCAATTCTTAAGTTCTTATATTGGTGTACTATTGTGACAAACAGCAGCTTTTTGCCTTTCATTCTTGCTCATGTTGTTTCTTTTGAATCATAAATACGTCATATTCTTGTACAATACAATGGATAAAATGCTATTTTTGTAGGATTGTACAAAGTGAGACGCATTTGTGCTATCAAAGAGAGCAGCAGGGAACAAAGTGACTCTCTACCCATGCTGGCTTAACTGTAAATTAGAGAATGACACGGGTAAAAAATCTGTCCCCGTCACTGCACCGTCCCCGGCCCACCATCCTCTGCACCGCCCCGTCACCGTCACCGCCATCCCTTTCACCGCCCCGTTACCGCCATTGCCATCCTATTCACCGCCCCGTCACCGTCCCCGCAGCATCCATATAAGCCTCAGTACTGCAAAACACCATGAAGACAGAAGAGAATCCTGCCACTACTACTACTACCACTGCACTGAGAATCTGTTTCAGTGCCTCTGCCCTGTAGTAAAAACCGAACATAAAATAAATCAAATGACGTGTCCTCCATGTTCACCTATAGCTCAAATCAGGTCAATTGTGCACACTAAAAATGCAGGTGATTCTGGAACGTGAGTGCAGGCAGTGATACAAAAACAGCAGACACCCGACCGATTGCAGTGTTCCTCCATCTCCCTCCTTCCATCTCACCTTAGATGTAGAGTATGCCGGCTTTCTTTTTCGCCCAGCCGCACATGCGGGTGCTCATTTGTTCAATATTCTCCTCTGATGCAACCGGAAACAGGAAGTTGTAAGAGAGGAGAAGATGGATTAACTCGAGCAGCCGCCCAAGCGCGGCTTTTTGAACGCGTGCGGCTGGGCGAAAAAGAAAGCCGGCAGACTCTACATCAGTGTTTTTCAACCTTTTTACACCCATGAACCGGCAGAAATAAAAGAATTATTTTGTGGACCGGCAAACTACTAGGACTAAAATTTTAAAACCCTGTTTCCACCCCATCTCCACAAGCTCAGTCACCTCAGTAACTATAGAAAAATAGACAAATATAGTGCAAAATATAGACAGCAGATATAAATTCTCAAAACTGACACATTTTGATCACTAAATTGAAAATAAAATCATTTTTCCTACCTTTGCTGTCTGGTGATTTCATGAGTCTCTGGTTGCATTTCCTTCTGTTTGTGTAACCTTCCTTTCATTTCTTTCTTTCTGCACTCAAGCCCAAGAATTGTCCCTTTCTATTCCCTCCCTCTTTCCTTCCTATGTCTTTAGTGCCCCCGGTGCCTCCTTCCTATGTCTTTAGTGCCCCCGGTGCCTCCTTCCCATGTCTTTAGTGCCCCCAGTGCCTCCTTCCCATGTCCTTAGTGCCCCTTCCTGTCTTTAGTGCCCCCAATACCTCCTCCCCATGTCTTTAGTGCCCCAGTGCCTCCTTCCCTTGTCCTTAGTGCCCCTTCCTGTCTTTAGTGCCCCAGTGCCTCCTTCCCATATCCTTAGTGCCCCTTCCTGTCTTTAGTGCCCCCAGTGCCTCCTCCCCATGTCTTTAGTGCCCCAGTGCCTCCTTCCCATGTCCTTAGTGCCCCTTCCTGTCTTTAGTGCCCCAGTGCCTCCTTCCCATATCCTTAGTGCCCCTTCCTGTCTTTAGTGCCCCCAGTGCCTCCTCCCCATGTCTTTAGTGCCCCAGTGCCTCCTTCCCATGTCCTTAGTGCCCCCAGTGCCTCCTTCCCATATCCTTAGTGCCTCTTCCTGTCTTTAGTGCCCTCAGTGCCCCTTCCTGTCTTTAGTGCCCCCAGTGCCTCCTCCCCATGTCCTTAGTGCCCCAGTGCCTCCTTCCCATGTCCTTAGTGCCCCCAGTGCCTCCTTCCCATATCCTTAGTGCCTCTTCCTGTCTTTAGTGCCCCCAGTGCCTCCTTCCCATGTCTTTAGTGCCCCTAGTGCCTCCTTCCTATGTCCCTCTCACTGCCTTTTACACTTTGCTGCACAGGGAAGTGGAGGGGGAGAGAGAAAGGGGGCTGCTTTGGGAGGAGGGGTGTGCTGGGGGGCAGGCAGCAATCTTAGTTTGCCCGGGGGGGGAGAGACAGAAGTGGGCCACGGAGAGACAGGCAGGCATGGCGCAACAGAGAGATAGGCTGGCAGGGGGCCAGGGAGAGAGACAGACAGAAAGACAGACAGACAAGGGGCCAGGGAGAGACACAGACAGAAAGAATGACAAACAGACAAGGGGACAGACAGACAGACAGCCAGTGGCCAAAGAGAAAGAGAGACAAAGAAAAAAAGACAGACAGACAGCAGCCAAGGAGAGAGAGAGAAATAAAGAAAGACAGACAGACAGGGGGCCAAGGAGAGAGAGAGAGAGAGAGAGAGAGAGACAGAAAGAAAGACAGACACACATCTATTCTAGCGCCCGTTAATATACAGGGTTTAAAGACTAGTATATCAATAATCCTATGATGGTCTAACAGGTAAGTATAATCTCCAGAAGGACAGGAAAATTATTTCAAGGCTACAGAAGATACTTTCTGTCCCTGAGGGCCCCCAAAAAGATAAATTTTGGGGAGAATAAAAAGACCTCAGTTAAAGGGCTTCCTGGGTATTAAAAAACTCCAAAAGGATGCTACTATTCGACTGAACAAATAATAATCAGGAATTCTTCCATTCACGCCCTCAAAGGACAGTCCAGATGACCGATAATTCTCAAAATTGTGCTGCGAATTGCCTGTAACATAGCACTGCAATCTGTAGCAGAAACGGAAAGGGTCGCTTAGCTTCAACTTCGGATCCAGAAATATCACGTGCTCTGCCAGTCCACTTCAAGCGAAAGCTCCAATGTCACCCAACAGGGAGTCCCCGTTTCGCTGGTCAACAACAAGACAGCGCTGCTGCAAAAATGCCTTCACACGGAAGCGATCCAAGGGTCAGAAAATGGCGCCACAAACCAAAATCCACTCCACTCTCTTCCACGCTCAGTTCAAACATACGCCAAGGTCGTTGAGTGAGCACACACTAATTACAGGTCGAAAAAACCTCCACAGAATGGGTCAAAAAAGCAGCGAGTCCAACAAACTTTAGGGGGAAAAAACTCATTTAAATCTAAGGGCTCCTTTTACGAAGGTGCGTTAGGGCCTTAATGCGAGGAATAGCGCGCACGGTAGCCGCTACCGCCTCCTCTTGAGCAGGTGGTAGTTTTTCAGCTAGCGTGCGCTAATCCGGTGCATGCGCTAAAAATGTTAGCGCACCTTTGTAAAAGGAGCCCTACATCTCTCAGATTATTCAAAAATGCAGGGTCGCAAAGCGCACGTTGTCCGCTGCGAGCAACAACTTCACCTAGAGGTGGAAGGGAAGGGGGCGCGCGCAGCAGACAGGATCAGGGAAGGAGCGAGGTGCAGCAGGCTTGGGGGAAGGAGCGGGGGAGTGGAAACGAGGGCAGGCGGGATCAGGGAAGGAGCGAGGTGCAGCAGGCTTGGGGGAAGGAGCGGGGGAGTGGAAACGAGGGCAGGCGGGATCAGGGAAGGAGCGAGGTGCAGCAGGCTTGGGGGAAGGAGCGGGGGAGTGGAAACGAGGGCAGGCGGGATCAGGGAAGGAGCGAGGTGCAGCAGGCTTGGGGGAAGGAGCGGGGGAGTGGAAACGAGGGCAGGCGGGATCAGGGAAGGAGCGAGGTGCAGCAGGCTTGGGGGAAGGAGCGGGGGAGTGGAAACGAGGGCAGGCGGGATCAGGGAAGGAGCGAGGTGCAGCAGGCTTGATGGGGAAGGAGCGGGGGAGTGGAAACGAGGGCAGGGGAGAGGTGCCGGCGCCTCGGGCATCTCTCACCCTCGCTATGTCACTCACCGTCTGTACACATTATGTTGTAGTCTGCCACCTACAGTGCCGACAAAATATACATTAAAACATATTAATAGGCAACATAGGGTATAAGGGAAGGCGGAAGCAACAGGAGTTTCAGAGCTAAAAGGAGCGGTGCAGTAGTTAGAGCTACAGCCTCAGCTCCCTGAGGTGGTGGGTTTAAATCTCGCGCTGCTCCTTGTGACCCTGGGCAAGTCACTCAATCCTTCATTGCCCCAGGAGTCCACCAGGGCAGACACTGAAAAATCCTTGAGTACCTGAATAAATTCATGTAGACTGTTCAGAGCTCCCCTGGGAAAACAGTATATAGAGCATTGAATAAATAGTGTGAAAGGTTTCAGCCTCCGATAGCCAGAGCTGGTACTGTGATGTCATAATGCCTCATTCCACCAATGCCTACGAGCCAGCCTCGTCAGTGATGTCACAATGGCTTCATTGTTCTATACTTAGCTCACTTCTGATATTGCGGCGGAGGAGAGTGTGGAGCAGGGGGTTAAAGCTACAGCCTCAGCACCTAGAGGTTTGGGTGGTTCAAATCTCGCGCTGCTCCTTGTGACCCTGGGCAACCCTCCGTTGCCTCAGGTACGTTAGATAGATTGAGACGGGGAAAAATGCTTGAGTACCTGATTGTAAACCGCTTAGATAACTTTGATAGGTGGTATATAAATACCTAATTAAAAAAAAAAAAAATATATATATATATAGGTGATTAAGTCAAGGAAAAAATGCAGCTGAAGTCGGAAGAAGTGCGGGAAAGTGATTTCAGCTGGGGGAGGGGTGTATAGGAGAGTTCTGCTCCAGTTTGTTAAGCTATAAATATTGTTTAATGGTTGTATTGTTTTTAATTGTTCAACTTTAATTATCACTGTTGCTGTGTTTAGGGTTTACTGCTATGTATCTAAGAGATTTATGACGATTAATTACCCACCGTTATTCTATATCTTATTCCATACTATATTATTTATTCCTTTTATTTTATATCTATGATTTTATATATATCTATGATTACTTTTATGTTTACATGCCTTTCTCTATGTCTCTTGATAGCTATTTGTCCAAGGCTTTTCTTTTGATATTTTTCCCCTTTATCAAAATGGTATGTATTATATATTTATATTATTTTATATATCTTTCATTTCTATTTTATTTTTCTTACTCTTTTATTCTTTTTTTCTTTTCACACGTATATTCTAAATTTCGGATTTCTTTGGCTTAATAGAGTTTCTCACCAGATATATTCAATTAAATATGAATATGAATTAAAATTATTTATTATATTACTTACTTAATTAAAATATATCTTTTCTTCCTTCTTTTCTTTTCACATCTTTTGTCTACTTCCTACAATTCTATTTTTCAATGCACAAATTGGACCATCATAGTAATTAATATATTGATACATCGCATTTTTTTAAAAAATTATTATTTTTTCAAATATGTTGGTTTTAATATTGTATTTGTACCTATTAGGACCCCTGATGAAGGTTGTCCGAAACACGGACCGTGTTGGGTCCCTTGCCTGGTAAAAGGTTTTTAATTTAAGATTCACTTGTCATAATAAAGTCTGCCTGCATCGTGTACAAAGTCTGCAGTTTTTGGTTTGTTTGTTAAGCTGGTATTAGCCATTTTGAGCGTGGCTATCTGGTCAGTCCCTTGTTTAAATAAACCTCGTATGCGTCTTTGATTCAGTTCCCCGTTACAGAATTCTTTGAAGACTGGGGTTTATGGTCTTATTGTTCTGTGGGCAACAAAACAAAGGAGAAAGTCCAACTTTGTCTGCAGAAAAAACCAAGCAGGAGAAACAAACAAAACTGCAGACTGTGTACAAGATGCAGGCAAAAATGTATTGTACCCAAATTAAAATGCAAATAAGTAAAATAAAACCCTTTTACCAATCAAGGGACCCGACACGGTCCGTGTTTCGGACAAACCTTCGTCAGGACGTGCTGAGGATCGAGTCGGTTCAGCGAACGGCCACCAGGATGGTCTTGGGGCTCAAGGATCTCACGTATGAAGAAAGATTAAAAAAAATTGCGGCTGTACTCACTTGAGGAAAGAAGAGAACGGGGAGATATGATTGAAACGTATAAGTACATCACGGGACGCATCGAGTCAGAAGATGATATCTTCTGGCTCATGGGACCCTCGACCACCAGAGGGCACCCGCTGAAAATCAGGGGAGGGAAGTTTCATGGCGACTCCAGGAAGTACTTCTTCACCGAAAGAGTGGTGGATCATTGGAACAGACTCCCACTCCAGGTGATAAAGGCCAGCAGCTTGACGGATTTTAAGAGAAAATGGGATACTCGCGTGGGATCTTTAAGGGAGGAAATTCAGGGGGGAGGGATACTTGGAATGGGCAGACTTGGTGGGCTATAGCCCTTTTCTGCTGCTTTTTTCTATGTTTCTATGATGGCAGATAAAGGCCAAATGGCCACAGCATCCACTATCTCCTCCTCTCCCTATTGGCTAAGGCTCTTAACATTTGCATCTCCTCTTCCTATTGGCTAAAGCTCTTTACATCTGCATTGTGAGGTCATAGGGCTTTATGGTTATAGAAACAGACTCCCACTCCAGGTGATAAAGGCCAGCAGCGTGACGGATTTTAAGAGAAAATGGGATACTCACGTGGGATCTTTAAGGGAGGAAATTCAGGGGAGGGAATACTTGGAATGGGCAGACTTGGTGGGCTATAGCCCTTTTCTGCTGCTTTTTTCTATGTTTCTATGATGGCAGATAAAGGCCAAATGGCCACAGCATCCACTATCTCCTCCTCTCCCTATTGGCTAAGGCTCTTAACATTTGCATCTCCTCTTCCTATTGGCTAAAGCTCTTTACATCTGCATTGTGAGGTCATAGGGCTTTATGGTTATAGAAACAGACTCCCACTCCAGGTGATAAAGGCCAGCAGCGTGACGGATTTTAAGAGAAAATGGGATACTCACGTGGGATCTTTAAGGGAGGAAATTCAGGGGAGGGAATACTTGGAATGGGCAGACTTGGTGGGCTATAGCCCTTTTCTGCTGCTTTTTTCTATGTTTCTATGATGGCAGATAAAGGCCAAATGGCCACAGCATCCACTATCTCCTCCTCTCCCTATTGGCTAAGGCTCTTAACATTTGCATCTCCTCTTCCTATTGGCTAAAGCTCTTTCCATCTGCATTGTGAGGTCATAGGGCTTTATGGTTATAGAAACAGACTCCCACTCCAGGTGATAAAGGCCAGCAGCGTGACGGATTTTAAGAGAAAACGGGATACTCACGTGGGATCTTTAAGGGAGGAAATTCAGGGGAGGGAATACTTGGAATGGGCAGACTTGGTGGTCTATAGCCCTTTTCTGCTGCTTTTTTCTATGTTTCTATGTTTCTAGGGGTCCATCGTGAAAAAGGTTGGGACATACCATAAAAAATGAAGATAAGTAACAAAGTGCCTATATATTGTGTTCGCCGAGCATTGCTGCAAAAAGTAAAGCGTCTCAAGGAAGCAGTAAAAGACTGAGGTTTATGGTCTTATTGTTCTGTGATCATTTTGCCTTTTAACTTTCAACACGGCTTTGAAGTCTGCTGATCAAAGGCCTAAGTTAAGGTTAGCAATGGAGGAATCATCAAAGGCCTTTACACAGGCTGTGCATTTCTACCCCCCACAATCGGGAGGCAAAAAACAAAAAAAATCCATCATTACCCCAAGGGGAACAAAAGAGCAGGAAATTCCTTCTTATCTATAATTGCTGAGCACATTCTTATTAAGCAGAACGAGGAGGAATTTATTTTGCTGCTTTATTTAAAATATTTATTATCCTCCTAAAACCTAGATGGCTTATAATAAAACATTCATTTATCAGTTGAGCAATTGACCATTAACCAAACGATGCCGTAGCCACTTCCAATCTTTGGGCCGCCGTCAGCATCAGTCAGCTGAATATGCTGCCTTCAGTGTGGCCCCAGAAGCTTTCCCTCTGCAAACTTCCTGTCCCTGCAGATGCAAAGCTTCTGGGCCACCGAAGGGCAGTGTGTTCCGCTGACTGACGCCGCCGACAGCCCGAAGATTGCAGGCTTGCCTTCAGCGGGACTGGAGCACCAGGTGAAAACCTGGACAAAACGAAAAATGGGCAAAAGCCGCCTGGACGCCCAAAGGAGCCCTAAAAAAGAAGACATGTCTGGGAAAGCCTGGAAATCTGATAACCCTTACCCATGTATCGGAGCTAGATTGTGAGCCTGCCAGGTAGGGAAAAGGTACACCATCAAATGAGCGCACGACAATTGCGTCCCGTCAATCACGCTAGTGGTAGGGTAAGGTTTAAATGAGGATTACAACTGCCTTCCTAGACTCTCACTGGCTACCTATGCAAGCACAAATTCAATTCAAATTCTATTGTCTATTATTCAAAGCATTAAACGGCTCCGCCCCCCCCCTATCTAAACAACCGCCTAAACCAGATCCTCACCTCAAGACAAAGAAGAACTTTGAACCCTTTTGCCTTCCCTCCACTCAAGGGCACTCAGCGCAAAAAGATATTTGATAACCTGGCGACGCAAGCAGCAAAACTTAACCCCTCCATCTCCAACCTGTTGACGGCAACGGGCGACGTCAAAACTTTTCGAAAAGAAATCAAAACCCTACTTTTCAAAAAATTTATCCAGATATCTTAACCCTTTCAGGACCATAAGGATCGTAGGCCAATTTTTGTGGTTTTGACGACATTTTTATGGTAAAAAGGGCTTGCAGATGCCAAAAAATTGATTTTTTTTGTGAAATATCATTATTATTTTTTTTTTTTAAAAAATCAAACTTCTGGCTTATGGACAGTGTGGCAAGTGAATCTTCTCGTCAATCTGGCAACGACGCTAATGAATGAATGTCGGAACCAGTTTGTTTACATAAAGGCAGTATCCTATGGAATCCGTACATATCAAATTTAGAACTGTAGACTATCCCAATCAAAATTTATAGGATTTTAAAGTTATGGGACAAATATGTCCCTTGGTCCTGAAAGGGTTAACCCAACCCTTCCCCCTCCTCCTAGATAAATTCTCCCCCAAAACCTCCACTTAAATAATCTCTTCCTCCCCAAAACACCAACCAAGTATTCAGATCCCTGAAATGTAACGTAATCTTATTTGTACTCTTAACTGTAATCTATTTGTTATATCACACAGTAACGTACAGTCAATTTAATATCCAATCTGCAAGTTTTTCCGGAATTAATCCAGCTACCTCTCCTCCCTTGTAACCAAAAAAAACCCAACAAAACTGTTGTAACTTCACTGGAAATGTCCAGTTAGCTCTTTTGTAATCCGCCTTGAACTGCAAGGTATAGGCGGAATAGAAGTCCCTAATGTAATGTAATGATTATGAGAACCCTTTAGGAGCACTAGATCAAGTGAATATTATAAGTGTAGTGGGGAGGGGGTGTTCCCCCCCACGCCCCTCAAGAAAGAGGGTTACTTTGCGACCCTCAAAAACGCAAAATAGTTCGCTGTATGGAGCGTGATTGGCACCTGTCCTGCATGCACTTGTCAGTGTGCGTGATTGACAGGGCGCAATTGTTCTGCGCGCATTTCTCGGGTCATGAGGGAAAATACTTAAGAGTACCTGACTACCATTCAATGTATTGCAAATCACATTGGGTGAATCTCTTCATGCAAAGATAACTAATAAATAATCCGCCGGTGGATTAGCACAGAATTGCTCACTCTCTACCCCGTGACACACCCTCTCTGTGGTTTGCACGCACAGATCAGGAAATGGCCATAAAATCACCTGAGCACATCCTATGGAAAAACCCTGCTAAGCGGACACTACTCTTTTCACGTGTTAGTAAAAGTACCTCTAAGTTACTTTCTTCTGCAGGAAGAGAGTATCTTTAAACTCGAAATACTTCTTAAAAATAATAGATTCATCCTCTTCAAAGCATAATGAAACAATTAACATTGCTCTAGTAAAGACGCTATCATCGGATGATTCCATCAAGCAGAAATATCTGAAACTCAATCTCTCCTCTCTCTTCCTTATTCTCCTCCTTTTTCTCTGATGGTTGATGGAAGATTTTTGAAGCAGCAGTGTCCTTAAATTTAACAAGTAGATCTTCCGTAACTCAATAAGGAGTCAAAATCTAGTTCTTGGAAAGTTGAAGAATCTCATAGTCTAAGTTCTACCCATGCTTTCCAATATTTCCACCTTGAAGTACAAAGCCAAGCTGTCATTAATAAAACTTTGTAGAGATGTTTGTGCCATGGACACTTGAGATCCCAGTTGGATCATCTGCTCCTCCAGCTCTTATCAATCTGTTTTCAAGCTCACCCGAGTTTGCCACCATCTACTTGGGGGACTGCAGAATCTGAGCAACAGAGCCTCAAAGAATGGCTTTGGCTTTCCAAATGTCCTCTAGGACAATCTTTTTTTCTCTCCTAATGGACCTTGTTCTGATACCTAGGGGAACAACTGCAGACAAAGGCAGCAAAGCACCAGCCAAATAAACTCCATTGATCTGCTTCCTGGCCCAATACTGTTGCAGCAGTGGGGACCACAGGCACATCTCTGAATTCAAACTCGGTAAACTGAGGCTGCGGACCATCGCTTTTTGATATGTTACTCAAGTCGCTTTGTTTTTGTATTGGCGGCCGTGGTGAGGAACAGTTACTTGAACTGAGCGACGGTTAGCTCCACTGGGAAAACCTCCCCTTCGCCCTCCTGTGGAGCTGCCATCGGAAGTAGTGCGGAAGAGATGTTTATGGTTATTTAGGTTTGCTAAAATCAACTTTATTACAAGTGATGAACAAATAAAAATAAAAATATGAATGGAACTCTACAGAATAAAGAAAAGAGTTTGTCATAAGACAATTGTACTTCAAAAGATACAAAAATATTTAGCTGTACGGGAAAACAGGATGGGGGCAAAAATTCCCTGGCACTATGCAATTAAATTTAACTTAAATAGTGAAAGGAGGGTCCTCAGTGTGAGGTGATAAGCTTTATAGAACGGATCCGAAAGACCCGCTCAGAGGCTTAGGCCCTCTATTACTAAGGCGCTCTAAATGCTAATGTGAGCATGTTAGTCTGTGGACGCGTTAGCGTTTAGCGCCGGGGTAGGCAATTCTGGTCCTCGAGAGCCAGAGCCAGGTCAGGTGTTCAGGATCTCCACCATGAATATGTATGAGATGGATTTGCATGCACTGCCTCCTTGAGGTGCAAATCTATCTCATGCATATTGATTGTGGAGATCCTGAAAACCGCACCTGGCTCTGGCTCTCGAGACCAGAATTGCCTACCCCTGATCTAGTTGCATTTTCAGGATTTCTCCAATGAATATGCATGAGATTATTTGCATGCATTGCCTCCATTGTATGCAAATAAATCTCATGCATATTCATTGTGGAAATCCTGAAAACCTGACTTGACTAGGCCAGGGGTAGACAATTCCGGTCCTCGAGAGTCGGAGCCAGGTCAGGTTTTCAGGATCTCCACCATGAATATGTACGAGATGGATTTGCATGCACGGCCTCCTTGAAGTGCAAATCTATCTCGTGCATATTTATTGTGGATATCCTGAAAATGTGACCTGGCTCCGGCTCTCAAGGACTGGAATTGCCTACCCCTGGTTTAGCGCACCTTAGTAAAAGAGGGAGGTTAAACCAGTGGTAGAGAATTCCGGTCCTCAAGAGCCGTATTCCAGTCGGGTTTTCAGGATTTCCCCAATGAATATGCATTGAAAGCAGTGCATGCAAATAGATCTCATGCATATTCATTGGGGAAATCCTGAAAACCCGACTGGAATATGGCTCTCGAGGACTGGAGTTCCCTACCCCTGGGTTAAACAGAAGGGTAAAATCGATCCCCTTGTACCCGTTCTCCTCCACTCAGGATTTTGTAGGCTTCAATCCCATTTTCAGTCACACACCATCAGAAGAGCCCTGCTTGTGCGCTATAAAGTGTAATAACCTTGCGATATAATAAATGAACAATATTCTTTCAATAATTTTAGTAAAGCTAGAAAGAAATTTTTACCCCCCCAGCCGAAATCCTGACGGCAGAACCAAAAGCGATAATCTCAGGACATAATCAAAATGATCATGCAACCAAATCCAGCTGCACAGACTACTTTGCTGAATATTGTGTAGAGTCCGGGGATAGTCGTTCCTCCAATAAGAAACTGTCCACTGTTCACAAGCTGTAATTTCCAAGTAACCAGGCAGGTTCAACCGGGCTCGGTTTCGAGGCACGCCAGCCCCTTCATCAGGAACCGCCGAACTTCAGCCGGCCACAGCAAAAATAGTAGGAAGAGTATTAAACTTTGGATAATGAGGATATTCTTTAAAAATAAATCTAAAGAATTCTTGGGACAGAAAATGTTGATATTTCCTGATGTTTCTAAAGACACCCAAAAAATAAGGCGTCAATTTTTGCTGATGAGACCTGCAGTAACCTCAAATGGAGGAGTTTTTTTATTTCTTGCGATATCCGTGCAAGTGCATAATCGGATATAAATCCTTTAAATAGGTCTTCTATGATCCATCCCAGTTGACAGGATTTTTGTTTCTAAAACGCCTTGATAAAGAAGAAATTATAACGACCTCTAATGTTTAGATTAACGCTGTACCCGGTACAGACTGCAATTTTTGTCCTATTTTGGTTCTTTATGTTTAAAAATCACTTGATTCTTGGATCAGATTAATTGAGGATTTGAGATTAATAGAGTATTGTTCATTATTTTCCTTTTTTTTGTATTGGTGTAAATTCTGAGTTGAACTATGTTTAAATTTATGTATCTTATCAAACGTTCTGTTACATAGTAACATAGTAGATGACGGCAGATAAAGACCCGAATGGTCCATCCAGTCTGCCCAACCTGATTCAATTTAAATTTTTTGTAAATTTTTTCTTCTTAGCTATTTCTGGTCAAGAATCCAAAGCTCTACCCAGTACTGTGCTTGGGTTCCTACTGCCAAAATCTCCGTTAAAACCTACTCTAGCCCATCTACACCCTCCCAGCCATTGAAGCCCTCCCCAGCTCAATCTTCCACCAAATGGCCATATACAGACACAGATCGTGCAAGTCTGCCCAAGTCTGTTCAAGATGAAACTTACAAGTCATTCCACACTTTTTTTTATGCTTTGTTTCAATGAGGCAAATGCATCTAGCAAATGGGCCCAAGTGTAGGGAAGCCAAGCCATTGTGACATCACCGATGAGGTTGGCTCTTAGGCATTGGTGGAATGAGGCATTATGACATCACAATACGAGGGGCTGCTGAAACGTTCTCAGCCCAACCAAGAAGAGAATGATGTGGAAACATGACACTAAGTGATTCCACACTTTTCTTGACACTTTTCATTTCAGTGATATGAAATGAAAGAAAAAGTGTCAAGAAAAGTGTGGAATAACTTGTATGTTTCATGGCTCCACATCATTCTTTTCTTGGTTGGGTTGAGAACTTTTCAGTGCCCTCGTATGAGTAGTAGGTACAACCAAGGAAACGAGGTAAATTTTTTTTTTTTTCAAATCAGATTGGAAAAGAGACGGCTGAGGGGAGATAATGATTGAAGACTACAACATCCTGAGTGGAGTAGAACAGGTACGAGTGGATCAATTTTTCACTCCGTCAAAAATTACAAAGACTAGGGGACATTCGATGAAGTTACAGGGAAATACTCTTAAAACCAATAAGAGGAAATATTTTTTCACTCAGGGAATAGTTAAGCTCCGGAACGCATTGCCAAAGGTTGTGGTAAAAGCGGATAGCGTAGCTGGTTTTAAGAAAGGTTTGAACAATTTCCTGGAGGGAAAATCCAGTCTGTTATTGAGAAAGATATGGGGGAAGATACTGCTTGCCTTGGATCGATAGCTCCTTAAGAAAGGTATGGACAAGTTCCTGGAGGAAAAGTCTGTAGTCTGTTATTGAGAAAGCCACTGCTTGCCCTGGATCAATAGCACGGAATGTTGCTACTCTTTAGGATTCTAGAATCTTGCTACTCTTTGAGATTCCGGAATCTTGCTATTCCTTGGGATTCTGCATGGAATGTTGTTACTCCTTGGGTTTTGGCCAGGATTGGCCACCGTGAGAACGGGCTACTAGGCTTGACGGACCATTTAAGGCTATTCTTATGTTCTAAGAGATTGTTTATAGTTATTATATCAAGTGGGCAAGACTGAAATGAACTCATTTACAGGATTTGAAGAGCGTTTCAGCCAAATGTTTGAGGGCCGCAGTGGAGCACTTTGGGGGGCCACACATAACCCTAGGGCTGAATATTAGAGACAACTATACTAGACTGAAACCAAGCTCACTTTGCCTAGATTCTAAATGAATCCACTTTCCTCCAGTGTGCAATGGATTATTCATACAATTCCTCTCCTCGGTGTCCTATATTTGACTGTTTGGGGATGCTATATCAAAAATATTGGTTTTGTTCAAAGGAATGATTTATTTTAATACTTTCATACATACAAAAGCACACACTCACAGAAATATAATCACTCCCATACATCATAAAGGCATGCAGGCTGCACCAGTGGTTCTGAAACCTGTCCTGGGTTTTCAAGATATCCCTAATGAATATGCATGAGGCAGATTTCCATATACTAGAGGTGACAGGCATGCAAATCTGCCTCATGCATATTCATTAGGGATATCTTGATAACCCCACTGGCTGGAGGGGTCCCCCAGAACAGATTTAAGAAATGGGCACAGATAGCAAAATGAACACACACTGATCCAGAGCGTTCCTGCCCAGAAAACCCTACAGAGCTAGACAGTGCAGGATATTCAGGGGCACTTAACTAGGTAATGCTACTAACCAGCCACCTCTAACTGATTAGACTAGGGGTGGGCTGATGGGCAGTGCTGTAGTGAGAGGGGGAGGGGGTGAACTGCTCTGGGTGCCACGTTGGTGGAGGTGCTGGCACTTCTCCACCCCCCCCCTCTTTTCCACCCCTCCCTCACCCTGTGGGCTTAAGCACCTTCCCTCCCTCCCCTTTCATACCTCTAGCTCTGGCCTCAGTTCTCCCTCTGATGTCACTTCCTGGTCATGGGACCAGGAAGTGATGTCAGATGGAGAGCTAGGCCAGTGAGTTGGAGATGTTGCTTGCGCTGGGGAAGCTACAGAGGTATGGAGGATGGGAAGGGATGTGTGCATGTGGTGGGGGATGGGGAAGGAGTGGGGAGGGGTGGAGAAGAGGGCAGTGGGGCGCATCCCACCCTCACTACAACACTGGCTGGGGGGCAGCATATCAACTTAGCTGGTTAGTAGCTATGTTCAGTACACCAACAAATCCACGCAGGACAATAGCACCCTAACAATTGCGTGCACGGACAAGTACGTGCACGACAATGGTGCCCTGTCAATTGCGGTCCGTGACTGAATCTGCCATAAGTGGATATCTGGAAGGCCCTGATTTGCTCCAACAGCCTCTCCATGAAAAGAACGTAAGAATAGCCTTACTGGGTCAGACCAATGGTCCATCAAGTCCAGTAGCCTGTTCTCACGTTGGCCAATCTAGGTCACTAGTACCAGGCCAAAATCCAAGGAGTAGCAACATTCCATTCAGAATTCTAAAGAATAGCAAGATTCCGGAATCCCAAAGAGCAACAAGATTCTAGAACTCCAAAGAGTAGCAACATTCCATGCTACCGATCCCGGGCAAGCAGTGGCTTCCCCCATGTCTTTCTCAATAACAGCCTATGGACTTTTCCTCCATGAAATTGTCCAAACCTTTCTTAAAACCAACTATCCTGGAGATTGAAGCATATACTGCCTTGTTCATGTTTGAGGAAAGCTTAAGCAGGACACTGAAAGAGAGAATGATGCGGGCAGATCTGGGAACATTGCAGAAGATTTCAGAGCCGAGAAGAGGACGGAAAGAAAAAGGAGCCATGGCTTCTACTTCTAGTGTAAAAACTGCTCAACTTAAAGGAGTAGGTTTTTTGATATGTATATTCTGTATTTTGTAAATTTTCTGATGTAATAATGATTGCAGACCACCCAGATTAGTGGTCTTTAATACGTGACCCATAAAGTCCTCAAAGGGTTTTTTTTAAAGTTTATTTATATCCCACCTTTCCCAAGGCCGGTCACAATAAGATACAAACATAATAAAAATCACATACATTTCAACAATATCAAACATCATAACACATACAAATAATATAAATCCCCCCCATGAAAATCGCAAAGAGGCTACCAGCGCCTCCCCTAGACACATACCAGTTTAGGTCCCATATTTCATCACACAGAAAAGATGTTTCTTTCAGCAGTTTTAAAAAATTGCTCAAATTTGTTTACTGTCGTATGGTTGACATGCTCTTCAAATCCTGTAAATGTGTTAATTTCAATGTAGCTCACTTGACTTTGACTCGCTCTTCACATATCTTGGCACCGAGACCTGGAACAATCTCCCGACAAACATCGGGATGGAAACATTCTATAACAGATTCCGAAAAAAAATGAAAAACTCTCTTCTTTGAAAGTGTACACACTGTAGACAACTAACTCAAAATCACCAATACCACTAAATCTCTCAACTACTCAAACTCTATACCAATACAATCTAAGAATCTCCATTCTATTCTCTATTATCCAAACCATAATTCTGGCCTCCTCAAACTCCTTAAAAGTAGCATTTTAATTCAGTAAGTCACCACGAACCTGTTCAGGCATTGCACGACTCCTAAATAGCAGATTAGATTAGATACTAACTGCAAACAACCTCAAGTGTGCTACTCAGATAGAATTAGCTACTATTGACCATCCAAAATGAAGTCAGTTTGAAAATACAGTACTCATCTAATCCTTGAACTGTTGTAGAATCAATATTAATTTTTAATGTCTGCCACCCAGTGTGAACAAGCAGCTCAAGGCGATTTACCAAATTAGTAGTAATTGTAGGCTTGAAATCTTGTGGTGGCCCTCGGAGCTTTCTATTCACACTGTGGCCTTCTACGTGAAAAAGATTGGAGACCATTGACCGAGACGTGTAATAAATGATCTGTAGACCTAATACACGAAAAGCCTGTCTCTTAACATCTTGTCACGGTGGGAAAACTTGCCAAGCTGCATAAGATTCTGTCCATTATTCAGGAAACACCACAGCAGGGGAAAAAAAGTGAGTGTCCTTCTGATGTCCTTCGGAACCTGGATGGAAAGGCTCCAATTTGCAAGAGAGTGCCGCAGGATTGGGTGATGCTGTTTATTTCCTACTCTGTCTCTCACAAATACAACGGAGACAATGATAGACAAGCCGTTCTACCGCGAATAGAGTTGGCAGTATCTGTACTTGATCTAAGCGTAAAGTGTGTCCTCCTGCTGAGTCTTTGTTACTCGCATTTAATTATCTAATTTAGAGTTTGAGCCGTCATTTGTCATGGAGAAAATCTCACCAGGTCATTCACTGCGAAAGCAAAGACAGGAAGAAAATCGAGCAAAAATTGGGGGGGTGGGGAGGAGAAGAATTCTTGAAGTTTCCAATCCTAGCCTTGTCCTTCTAGGTTTGATTAAGTCCAGATTTACTTTATTCACACCCCTAGGCTATGAAAAGGTGAGCATAAGAGAGATATCCCCGGACCCTCCATATTTCCTGTTACACTATCAGAGAGCTCCCCAGGACCTTTATGTTCAAGTTTTAAGTTTATTTAAAATTTGATGAATCGCTTAATTTTAATTCAAAGCGATGAACAAAGCGAAAATAATATAGTACAACGTTCAGGGAAATGATACAAATTGCGTAGGCAAGTCACACGGGACAGACAGTTCCATGGGAAGGAAGGGATAGAAATGCGATAATTGATAGGAAATGACAAAAGGAAGGGTTAAACGAGATCAGAGGCCGGAGTTTGAGTGTGCAATCTTAACACTGGGGAACTACCGTGCTTCCCCGAAAATAAGCCCTAATAGGATTTTCGGATAGGTCTTAATATAAGCCCTAGTCCCGGGATTCGCCAGCAGTTTCCTTTCTCTCCCTCCCATCCCTTGTGCAGCAGAACCCTTGAGCGAGCAACGCCCCCCTCCCCCCCCGAGCAACTGCACCCCCCGCGCAGCCGAATCCACGTCCTTCCTTCCATCCCATTGGAACCCCGCCGTGACCCCTACTTACCTCTCTAAGTAGCATTGGGATGGCAGCATTTTATACAGGCTCCTTCGGCCTTGTCTGCCCATGAATTCACTCTGTCGTTACGCAGGTGCTGGTGCACGGTGGTGGTGGGGGTGCTCACGAAGGATGAGAGGAAAGATGCTGCACATGTGGGGAGAAAGAATTGGGGTGAAGGAAAGGAAGGGAGAGATGAGCATGTACATACCCCAAAAATAAGACCTAGTGCATTTTTTGGGCCTAAAATTAATATAAGATACTGTCTTATTTTCGGGGAAACACGGTAGCAGTCAAAAGCATTTCTTTAAAAAGAAAGCATTTTAACTTGCTTTTAAATCTGTCTATAAAAGACGTTCGTCCCTTATGTAGATTGGGAGGGAATTCCACGTTTGCGGGGCCGTTATTTGCTACTCTATCTAAGAGCTGATTCCAAGTTCCCCGGTCACTGGGTTCAGAGTCACTCCACTGTACCCCACTGGTTATGTTTTCTCGCTCCATAAGAGTCCTTGTATTACAGAGTGTATGATGGAGCTAATTTAAATTAGATTTGCTGAAGAACAGCATGGGATCCTGCAGGGTGTTCAGGTGATGAGGGATTGTACCTCTTAACACCATGCTGGGAAATGGAGAATGTTACATACATACATACAGAACCCTGCCAGGCACCCGAAGAATACAACCTGTCTCAGAATTAATTTTCTATGTAAGTTACAGCCTGGAGCGGTGAGCACGGTATTCTAATTCCACCCCCCAGCCAAGTCACTGGTTTCCCTCTTCCTCGCTCTCGCGACAATCTCTGTGTTTCAGACTTGCCATACTGGGTCCAGCAGGCGTGCACCATTCTCGCCAAAGGCTGAGATCAACCCTTCACAGCACTTTCTCTAATTAGGGGGGGCCATAAAATTGGAATTTATCACCATCCAATTACGCATGCCATAACTGCGGTGTCCAGGCCGAGAATTACCAATTAAACTGCTGTCAATGCGATCGTCGCTTACCCGAGGACTGTAGGGGTCGGATGGTGCCAGGGAGAGGCGGTAAATCCAGAAGAGCAGCTCCTTGCCAAAGGCTCTCTGGGCCTCTCAGTCTTGGAGACGGATCCGCGGCGCAGCCCCTTCCTTTGGCAAAGTGTCCGCAATTAATCCCATTATAGCAATACTATAGCGGAATGTACCATTTCGTTATCAATAGCGATTTTTCAATCACAGTCTCCGAATATGTCCCTGCTTGAGTCAGATTTTTTAAAAAAAAAACCTTTTTGATACATTGTTGCACTGAAACTAATCCTTTCTCGAACGTGCCCGTTATAAGTCTACGGCCAGGCTCTTCTACATTGTAAACCGCATTGAACTCCTGGGGCATATTAGTGATTCGTAAATACTAACGTAAAGCGCAGCGCTAAACACCTGATCTCGTGTGACAGCTTACATCTATTTACCCTTAATGTTATCACAGAATTATCATTTCACAGCTGGATTTGGACTGGCCATGTGGAGAGGCTAATTAAGGGAAAGGGAAGGGCGGGGGAGGGGGGCGCCGCTGCTCACCCTTACTATGCCACTGATGGGAACGCATCGCTCAAAACTCACCTCTTTTATAAAGAACATTTAGGGCTAGATTCACGAACCTGCCCGATCTGGCCCGATCCAGGAAGGTCCGATGAATTCCCTAAATTCCAATATGCGGATGGGGGGCGATCGGAGGAACGCCCCCATCTGCCGGCATGGATCACAGGTCTGCGAACCCGATGCACGCGCGGGCCATCTGTAGATGGCCCGCGCATGCGTCTAGACCGGGGCTGCCCAAGTCCGGTCCTCGAGATCTACTGGCAGGCCAGGTTTTCAGGATATCCACAATGAATATGCATGAGAGAGAGATTTGCATACCAAGAAGGCAGTGCAGGCAAATCTTTCTCATGCATATTCATTGTGGATATCCTGAAAACCTGGCCTGTCAGTAGATCTCGAGGACCGGACTTGGGCAGCCCTGGTCTAGACCCTTCTTTTTTAATTTTATAGTAGCTGCTGCTTTAAAGCCGCGAGAGAGGCCGGCTCCGGGGCTGCAGGCGCATCGTGCAGAGAGCTGGAGCTAGTTGCCGCGGGCACTGCCGCCATGTTGTTTCTGCCCCCCAGGCCAAGTAGTAAAGCGCGGTATGCAAAAGATGGCAGGCAGGCAAACTGCCCGGCACGCCACCCCCACCTGTAGCTATTCCAGCACACAGACCTTGCAATTAAAGCAGGCTGCTAATGTAAAGCGCAAGATCGCTAAAAAAAAAACAAAAACGCCGGGTCCTGCGGAGCTCAAGCGCTAATCAGCCATCTTGAGCTGTTCTTGCCGCCCAGACTCTCTTGCTTTTTGCCACCTTCCCTGCAGTGCGAGCCCGCGGGTTTAAAGCGGGGCTGCACTGCAGCTTGCACTGCAGGCTCGCACTGCAGGAAAGGTGGCAGAGATCCAGGGCTCCGAGCAGACATGGAGGAGAAAGCAGGGCAGGAGTGGAGGGCGGCAGTGGAAGATCGGGGCTGAGTGCTGGGCAGCCATGGAGCAGGAGAGTCGGCAGAGATGCATGCGACTCGGCCAGCCCAGTCGGATGTGAAATCTTGTGTTGTGAATCGCGTCCCTGCCTACTTTGCGTGCGTTTCACCTCATTTGCATGCATGGATTCGAAGCGGATCGCAGGAGAGGTTAGTGAATAGTGCAGGAGGGAAATCTGGTCGCAAAGGGGTCGCCAACCGATCTGTACACGATGGGTTTGCTTTGTGAATCTAGCCCTTAGACTGGCTCTTAATAAAACAGTGCAATGAAATTTCCCCAGAAAAGGGAGCACAAAAGAAAGTGGATCAAAAGCAGATTTAAAAAACATAGCTCGTTATTAGTCCAGGATTTTTCACAATATTCATTCCACTCTTCACAAGTTAGCACTTTTAACCATTCAGCAACATGCAACTGGCAATCCTTTGGACTTCTCAATACCCTGTATGGCTTAGGGCAGTGGTCTCAAACTCAAACCCTTTGCAGGGCCACATTTTGGATTTGGAGGTACTTGGAGGGCCGCAGAAAAAATAGTTAATGTCTTATTAAAGAAATGACAATTTTGCATGAGGTAAAAACTCTTTATAGTTTATAAATCTTTCCTTTTGGCCAAGTCTTAATAATAATATTGTCATTTATAGCTAAAGAGACACATGTTCAAGAAACTGTTTTATTTTATTTTGTGATTATGATAAACATACCGAGGGCCTCAAAATAGGACCTGGCGGGCCGCAAGTTTGAGACCACTGGCTTAGGGTGAGCGATAATCTGAATTTGCATAAAGACTAATTTGCTTATTCTACAGTCAAATTTGGACTAATGATAGGCTTAAAAGATGAGACTGAGGTGCTGATGGATGAATTCAATGGAGCATGATGAATGACTAGGAAGTGAAATGAATTCACTTAGAGTATAATATATTTTTTTTCTCACCCTAACTATTATAGTACTATTTGATTATGACCCTCTGGAGCCTGTAAGAGAGCGACCAGAGCAGTCAGGGTAGCCCTTAGTCTCATTTCAGGCTTTTTTCCATCTTACTTAAATAGTCTACTGTACAATACGTATGTTTGCGCTTCCTTTCTCCTGTATTAATGTAAAGTACTTCCAGGTAACCCTGTTTAGGCAATTTTCTGTGACCCTCCCATATTCCTGGACCCTCTTGTCATAGGGTTTACATTTCTTTGGCCTTTAGTTTCAAGTTTATTTTTAATTTGGTATATGGACCTTCACAGATATCTGGATGGTTTACAATATTAAAAATTAATAAAAACATTAAAATTAGAAATAAAATAAGAGGGGGAGGAGAATAGAGGAGGAAGGGGGGGGGGGCGCTTCTTAAAAGCAGTTCTCTGTAGTGTTTGTTTATTTATTTATTTATTTAAATTTTTTCCTTTTGCCTTAGAAAGTATTCTTAGCTGCCTCTTTGAATAGAAATGTTTTGAGGTTGGTTTTAAATTTGGTCAGAGATTTTTCGCAGCGGAGAAGTGGTGGCATTGCATTCCAGAGGGAGGGGCTTTTGCGGAAAGGATAGTGTTTCTGGTATAATATAGCTCGTAACTTACTTCCTCCTGATGGCTACTTTTCTTCCGTGTGGGCAGGTTTAAAGTCTTTGTCCCCTCCCTCGCCACATTGTTCATCCTGTACCTCAAGAAAGACATGGCGGTACTTGAGAGAGTCCAGAGAAGAGCAACTAAGCTAATAAAGGGTATGGAGGACCTCTCATATACTGACAGACTGAAAAAGCTGGGACTTTTCTCCCTGGAAAAGCGGAGACTTAGAGGAGACATGATAGAAACCTTCAAGATTATGAAGGGTATAGAAAAAATAGACAGGGACAGATTTTTCAAATTATGGGGAACCACAAGTACAAGGGGGCACTCGGAGAAATTGAAAGGGGGAAGGTTTAGAACAAACGCCAGGAAGTTCTTTTTCACCCAGAGGGTGGTGGATACATGGAACGCGCTACCGGAGGATGTGATAAGCAGGAGCACGCTACAGGGCTTCAAAGAAGGTTTGGATAGGTACCTGGAGGACAAAGGGATTGAGGGGTACAGATAGGAGTAGAGGTAAGTTATAGGGAGAGGATTAGAGGATTAGAGGCAGTTACAAAATTAGTCAGGGACACTGTTCAGGCAATTAGGCCTGATGGGCTGCCGCAGGAGCGGACCGCTGGGCGAGATGGACCTCTGGTCTGCCTCAGCGGAGGCAACTTCTTATGTTCTTATACTCTTATGTTTTATTGTAATCAATGATTCCCTCTTTCCCCATGTCCTCAATTGTTTTCCTTTTTACGTTTTGTCTTCTTTCTGTTCTTACCCAATTTAATTTGTTTTTTGTTGGGTTTATTTTTATTTTTTTGTAAACCGCTTAGATTTGCCTTCTGGTTTCATATTTGCAATATTGAACTTGAACTCCATCAAATCCAAGCCAAAGGCCCACTTTTTTTAAAAATTGCTTTCAACTCTTAAACTCCCCCTTACTGCTGTGAGATACTTAGACCCGATATAACCTCCCCAACTCTGAAATGTCCTGTCTAAATTAGATTGTAAGCTCTTCTGAGCAGGGACTGTCTATGGTATGTTAAAACGTACAGTGCTGCGTACTCCTTCCAGTGCTATAGAAATAATGAACAGTAGTAACCCGGTAAAAAATACTGGGTTGAGAGTGACTTATTTTACAGGGCTATTCTCATATTTGTGCAGAGTAGCCCAGTAAGAGGGGAGGAACAGTGCCTGGAGCCTGCTCAGAAGAGCAATCGCTAGCCACAGCTCCTCTTCCTGCCTTCAGCCGCCGTTCTCCCCCTCTGCCTAGCTGATGCAGCTCCAGAGCCGTGATCACTTGAGAGCCGGCAGAAGGGAGAGCAGCGGCTACGGGCTCAGCTAATTCGCGGCTCTCCCTGCTGACTCCGGCGCCGCGATCAGCTGATCACGGCTTCCCCCGCCAGCTCCTGCTTCGGAGCTGGCGGGAAAACCCCGTTCAAGTTGACTGTGGCTCCAGAGCCAGCGGAGAAAGCTGCGATCGTGATTTCCCCTGCTGGATCTTGCTTTAGAGCCGGCAGGGGAAGCTGTGAATCGGCTGAACTGGCAGCCACGGCTCTCCCCTCTGCTGGCTCTCAGCTGAGTGTGGCTCCAGAAAGGAAGAAGGGCAGCTAGTTGCAGGCTGGCCTGTTTTTTTTGTTGTAGAGAGGCACAACTGTTGGACGTGTGTTGTGTGAAAGCACAACACACGCACAACAGCTACCAGCAGCTCCAAAGCTGCCAGAAAATTTCCCCTGTAAAGGGGGGGGGGGTATTCTCTTTAAACATAGAAACATAGAAATAGATGGCAGATAAGGGCCCACGGCCCATCTAGTCTGCCCACCTTAATGTCCCTCCCCTACCTTTGCCCTGTGAAGAGATCCCATGTGCCGATCCCATTTGGCCTTAAAATCAGGCACGCTGCTGGCCTCAATCACCTGTAGTGGAAGACTATTCCAGCGATCAACCACTCTTTCAGTGAAAAAGAATTTCCTGGTGTCACCTCGTAGTTTCCCACCCCTGATTTTCAACGGATGCCCTCTTGTTGTCGTGGGACCCTTGAAAAAGAAGATATCTTCCTCCGCCTCGATGCGGCCCGTAAGATACTTGAACGTCTCGATCATGTCCCCCCTCTCTCTGCGCTCCTCGAGCGAGTATAGCTGTAATTTGTCAAGCCGTTTTTCGTATGGTAGATCCTTGAGTCCCGAGACCATCCGGGTGGCCATTCTTTGCACCGACTCCAGTCTCAGCACATCCTTGCGATAATGCGGCCTCCAGAATTGCACACAGTATTCCAGGTGGGGCCTCACCATGGATCTATACAATGGCATAATGACTTCCGCCTTACGACTGACGAAACCCCTTCGTATGCAGTGCATCACAAGGATAGTTCATTAGAATACTAATGAGCTCCTTGAAATGCATTTGCATAGGGTTCACGGTGGCTGTAATATAGGGTTCCCAAATATATATTCAGGAATAATTAATTGCCCCCAAGTTCACTAAAGTGCAAACAGATATGAACTCACGTGCACACAGGAGATTCTAACACACACCTTCTAACACTTCTCAGTGCTCAGAGGACCCGCAGCAACACGAACTTAATTCTGCCCCCCACCGTGTCTTAGCAAGAGCGGTTGAAGCAAAAAACAGACACGGTGGGGGCAGAATTAAGTTCGTGTTGCTGCGGGTTCTCTGAGGCAGCACGGCGAAACGCGTCGGAACCCGTTGAACCCCTGCATTAAAAGCTAAGTCTGTTTTGGAAGTTGAGCATTTAAAAAGACAAGGTATTAAAAAAAAGATTTTTTAAAAAAAGTGAGAGGGTATCATACTTTAACCTTTTCCTATCGTAACAAATTTTATGTTACGCTGGTTCCAATCGTAATTATCGCAAAGTCCGATTCATTATCCAACTCAGACTCCGAACCACTTGGTAATAAATAGATGGACAAATGATAGGTAGAAGGTGTACTGTATGTCCCATGCCATGGGACATATGATGGCAATGACATTTTTGGAATGTCCCGTCATCCGGGACGCACAATAGCAAAAGGTTAAGATACTACAGGGACCAGTGCAATGATTGACAATTGAACCGTACCAGTAGTGGGCTAAAATTTTGCTTCACCCAGCGGTCTCATAGGCTAAAAATGGTTCTCTGAGCACTGAGAAGTGTTAGAAGGTGTGTGTTAGAATCACCTGTGTGTTATATTGGAGGCCGTGTCTGGGGAAATCCGGACGTTTGGTAACCCTACTGTTACGAGGATTGGTAGCAGCCACGGAGAACCTTTCTGTGCATCAGAACATAAGAATTGCCATCTCCGGATCAGACCCTGGGTCCATCAAGTCTGGTGATCCGCACACGCGGAGGCCCCGCCAGGTGTACACTGGCCCATATCACCGTATGCTTCTCAAGGGAGATGTGCATCTAATTTACCCTTACCCGTGTCGCTCTATGCCACTCTTAAGGAGATGTGCATCTAATTTACCCTTACCCTTATCGCTCTATGCCACTCTTAAGGAGATGTGCATCTAATTTACCCTTACCCGTACCACTCTATGCCACTCTTAAGGAGATGTGCATCTAGTTTACCCTTACCCGTACCATTCTATGCCACTCTTAAGGAGATGTGCATCTAATTTACCCTTACCCGTATCACTCTATGCCACTCTTAAGGAGATGTGCATCTAGTTTACCCTTAAATCCTAGAATAGTGGATTCTGCAATTACTTCCTCTGGGAGAGCATTCCAGGTGTCCACCACTCGCTGCGTGAAACAGAACTTCCTGATATTCGTCCTGGACCTGTCCCCCCTCAGCTTTGATACTCTTTGGGGTTCCGAAATGCTGCTACTATTTGGGGTTTTGGAATCTTGCTACACTTTGAGATTCTGCACGGAATCTTGATACATAAGAACATAAGAATTGCCATCTCCGGATCAGACCCTGGGTCCATCAAGTCCGGTGATCCGCACACGCGGAGGCCCCGCCAGGTGTACCCTGGCATAGTTTTAGTCCCCATATCACTGTATGGAAAGCTTTTGAGCATCAGGGCCTTCGTCCAACTAGGGCAGTAGCAACTCCCAGTTGTTTCTGCCCTTTCAGATCTTTTTTTTTTTTTCCCAAAACGACTCTAGTCATTTGGGAGGCCGGCACCATTTTGTCGTGAATGCAGAGGATATTCCACAGGTTCCGCTGGGTTCAGCAGCCCCTGGATCAGATTTTACGCTTGATGGGGGGCCAAACTCTCTCATCGGAGAATGAGCTGTGCCTGTTGCGTACCGGAGCTCGGAGTTAGCCATGTGCTGAATTTTCAACACACAGCTGACAATTTAACGATTGGCTAATTAGTGAGAGTTGCAGCATTAAAGATGAATGGAGGTTTCCTCGTATAGTTGACCCGAAGCAGCTGGCAAGGTTTAACAGATGGCACTCATTAGACCTTTCTCATGGGGAGATGGATGGAACATGGATCGCTGAGTGATAGAGGTACTTATGGTTAGAAAGAAATGAAATGATGATGAACTGTTAAGAGAAAGAGAAGTTAGCATGGATAACAGAAACAATGGATAATAATAATAACTTTATTCTTCTATACCGCCATAGTCATGAGACTTCTAGGCAGTTCACACTGAAGAGAGCTGGACAGTCAGCGTGTTACAATATGTAGAAATCCGGGATACAGTATATAGAAACTTACAAAAAAGCATATTGAGTCTTACAAGAAAGGTCCGGGATACAGCATATAGAGTCTTACAAAAGGTAGAGAGATACAGCATAGATAATATGGAACATAACATGGAACATGGATTGCATAGAGGAACATGGAACATGGATTGCTGAATGAAAGAGGAACATGGATAGAGGAACATGGGTCACTGAGTGATAGAGGCACTTCTTATGGTTAGAAAGAAATGAAATGATGATGAACTGTTAAGAGAAAGAGAATTTAGCATGGAAACAGTGGATAATAGATAACATGGAACATAGATCGCTGAGTGCATAGAGGAACATGGAACATGGATCACTGAGTGATAGAGGAACATGGAGGAACATGGATAAAGGAACATGGAACATGGATCACTGAGTGATAGAGGAAAATGGAGGAACATGGATAAAGGAACATGGAACATGTATCACTGAGTGATAGAGGAAAATGGAGGAACATGGATAAAGGAACATGGATCACTGAGTGATAGAGGAAAATGGAGGAACATGGATAAAGGAACATGGATCACTGAGTGATAGAGGAAAATGGAGGAACATGGATAAAGGAACATGGATCACTGAGTGATAGAGGAAAATGGAGGAACATGGATAAAGGAACATGGATCACTGAGTGATAGAGGAACATGGATAAAGGAACATGGAACATGGATCACTGAGTGATAGAGGAACATGGAGGAACATGGATAAAGGAACATGGAACATGGATCACTGAGTGATAGAGGAAAATGGAGGAACATGGATAAAGGAACATGGATCACTGAGTGATAGAGGAAAATGGAGGAACATGGATAAAGGAACATGGAACATGGATCGCTGAGTGATAGAGGAACATGGAGGAACATGGATAAAGGAACATGGAACATTGAGTGATAGAGGAACATGGAAGAACATGGAACATGGATCACTGAGTGATAGAGGAACATGGAGGAACATGGATAAAGGAACATGGAACATGGATCGCTGAGTGATAGAGGAACATGGATAAAGGAACATGGATCACTGAGTGATAGAGGAAAATGGAGGAACATGGATAAAGGAACATGGATCACTGAGTGATAGAGGAACATGGATAAAGGAACATGGATCGCTGAGTGATAGAGGAACATGGATAAAGGAACATGGAACATGGATCGCTGAGTGATAGAGGAACATGGAGGAACATGGATAAAGGAACATGGAACATGGATCGCTGAGTGATAGAGGAACATGGAGGAACATGGATAAAGGAACATGGAACATGGATCGCTGAGTGATAGAGGAACATGGAGGAACATGGATAAAGGAACATGGAACATGGATCGCTGAGTGATAGAGGAACATGGATAAAGGAACATGGAGCATGGATCGCTGAGTGATAGAGGAACATGGAGGAACATGGATAAAGGAACATGGAACATGGATCACTGAGTGATAGAGGAAAATGGAGGAACATGGATAAAGGAACATGGATCACTGAGTGATAGAGGAACATGGAGGAACATGGATAAAGGAACATGGAACATTGAGTGATAGAGGAACATGGAACATGGATCACTGAGTGATAGAGGAACATGGAGGAACATGGATAAAGGAACATGGAACATAGATCGCTGAGTGATAGAGGAACATGGATAAAGGAACATGGAACATGGATCGCTGAGTGATAGAGGAACATGGATAAAGGAACATGGAACATGGATCACTGAGTGATAGAGGAAAATGGAGGAACATGGATAAAGGAACATGGATCACTGAGTGATAGAGGAACATGGAGGAACATGGATAAAGGAACATGGAACATGGATCACTGAGTGATAGAGGAACATGGAGGAACATGGATAAAGGAACATGGATCACTGAGTGATAGAGGAACATGGATAAAGGAACATGGAACATGGATCACTGAGTGATAGAGGAACATGGAGGAACATGGATAAAGGAACATGGAACATGGATCACTGAGTGATAGAGGAAAATGGAGGAACATGGATAAAGGAACATGGATCACTGAGTGATAGAGGAAAATGGAGGAACATGGATAAAGGAACATGGAACATGGATCGCTGAGTGATAGAGGAACATGGAGGAACATGGATAAAGGAACATGGAACATTGAGTGATAGAGGAACATGGAAGAACATGGAACATGGATCACTGAGTGATAGAGGAACATGGAGGAACATGGATAAAGGAACATGGAACATGGATCGCTGAGTGATAGAGGAACATGGATAAAGGAACATGGATCACTGAGTGATAGAGGAAAATGGAGGAACATGGATAAAGGAACATGGATCACTGAGTGATAGAGGAACATGGATAAAGGAACATGGATCGCTGAGTGATAGAGGAACATGGATAAAGGAACATGGAACATGGATCGCTGAGTGATAGAGGAACATGGAGGAACATGGATAAAGGAACATGGAACATGGATCGCTGAGTGATAGAGGAACATGGAGGAACATGGATAAAGGAACATGGAACATGGATCGCTGAGTGATAGAGGAACATGGAGGAACATGGATAAAGGAACATGGAACATGGATCGCTGAGTGATAGAGGAACATGGATAAAGGAACATGGAGCATGGATCGCTGAGTGATAGAGGAACATGGAGGAACATGGATAAAGGAACATGGAACATGGATCACTGAGTGATAGAGGAAAATGGAGGAACATGGATAAAGGAACATGGATCACTGAGTGATAGAGGAACATGGAGGAACATGGATAAAGGAACATGGAACATTGAGTGATAGAGGAACATGGAACATGGATCACTGAGTGATAGAGGAACATGGAGGAACATGGATAAAGGAACATGGAACATAGATCGCTGAGTGATAGAGGAACATGGATAAAGGAACATGGAACATGGATCGCTGAGTGATAGAGGAACATGGATAAAGGAACATGGAACATGGATCACTGAGTGATAGAGGAAAATGGAGGAACATGGATAAAGGAACATGGATCACTGAGTGATAGAGGAACATGGAGGAACATGGATAAAGGAACATGGAACATGGATCGCTGAGTGATAGAGGAACATGGAGGAACATGGATAAAGGAACATGGAACATGGATCGCTGAGTGATAGAGGAACATGGAGGAACATGGATAAAGGAACATGGAACATGGATCGCTGAGTGATAGAGGAACATAGAGGAGCATGGATAAAGGAACATGGAACATGGATCATTGAGTGATAGAGGAACATGGAGGAACATGGAACATGGATCACTGAGTGATAGAGGAAAATGGAGGAACATGGATAAAGGAACATGGAACATGGATCGCTGAGTGATAGAGGAACATGGATAAAGGAACATGGAACATGGATCGCTGAGTGATAGAGGAACATGGAGGAACATGGATAAAGGAACATGGAACATGGATCGCTGAGTGATAGAGGAACATGGAGGAACATGGATAAAGGAACATGGAACATGGATCGCTGAGTGATAGAGGAACATGGAGGAACATGGATAAAGGAACATGGAACATGGATTGCTGAATGATAGAGGAACATGGATAGAGGAACATGGGTCGCTGAGTGATAGAGGCACTTCTTATGGTTAGAAAGAAATGAAATGATGATGAACTGTTAAGAGAAAGAGAATTTAGCATGGAAACAGTGGATAATAGATAACATGGAACATAGATCGCTGAGTGCATAGAGGAACATGGAACATGGATCACTGAGTGATAGAGGAACATGGAGGAACATGGATAAAGGAACATGGAACATGGATCACTGAGTGATAGAGGAACATGGAGGAACATGGATAAAGGAACATGGAACATGGATCACTGAGTGATAGAGGAACATGGAGGAACATGGATAAAGGAACATGGATCACTGAGTGATAGAGGAACATGGAGGAACATGGATAAAGGAACATGGAACATGGATCGCTGAGTGATAGAGGAACATGGATAAAGGAACATGGATCACTGAGTGATAGAGGAAAATGGAGGAACATGGATCACTGAGTGATAGAGGAACATGGAGGAACATGGATAAAGGAACATGGAACATGGATCGCTGAGTGATAGAGGAACATGGAGGAACATGGATAAAGGAACATGGAACATGGATCGCTGAGTGATAGAGGAACATGGAGGAACATGGATAAAGGAACATGGAGCATGGATCGCTGAGTGATAGAGGAACATGGAGGAACATGGATAAAGGAACATGGAACATGGATTGCTGAATGATAGAGGAACATGGATAGAGGAACATGGGTCGCTGAGTGATAGAGGCACTTATTATGGTTTAGAAATAAATGAAATGATAATGAACTGTTAAGAGAAAGAGAAGTTAGCATGGAAACAGTGGATAATAGATAACATGGAACATAGATCGCTGAGTGCATAGAGGAACATGGAACATGGATCACTGAGTGATAGAGGAACATGGAGGAACATGGATAAAGGAACATGGAACATGGATCACTGAGTGATAGAGGAACATGGAGGAACATGGATAAGGGAACATGGAACATGGATCACTGAGTGATAGAGGAACATGGAGGAACATGGATAAAGGAACATGGATCACTGAGTGATAGAGGAACATGGAGGAACATGGATAAAGGAACATGGAACATGGATCGCTGAGTGATAGAGGAACATGGATAAAGGAACATGGAACATGGATCACTGAGTGATAGAGGAAAATGGAGGAACATGGATCACTGAGTGATAGAGGAACATGGAGGAACATGGATAAAGGAACATGGAACATGGATCGCTGAGTGATAGAAGAACATGGAGGAACATGGATAAAGGAACATGGAACATGGATCGCTGAGTGATAGAGGAACATGGAGGAACATGGATAAAGGAACATGGAGCATGGATCGCTGAGTGATAGAGGAACATGGAGGAACATGGATAAAGGAACATGGAACATGGATTGCTGAATGATAGAGGAACATGGATAGAGGAACATGGGTCGCTGAGTGATAGAGGCACTTCTTATGGTTTAGAAATAAATGAAATGATAATGAACTGTTAAGAGAAAGAGAAGTTAGCATGGAAACAGTGGATAATAGATAACATGGAACATAGATCGCTGAGTGCATAGAGGAACATGGAACATGGATCACTGAGTGATAGAGGAACATGGAGGAACATGGATAAAGGAACATGGAACATGGATCACTGAGTGATAGAGGAACATGGAGGAACATGGATAAAGGAACATGGAACATGGATCACTGAGTGATAGAGGAACATGGAGGAACATGGATAAAGGAACATGGATCACTGAGTGATAGAGGAACATGGAGGAACATGGATAAAGGAACATGGAACATGGATCGCTGAGTGATAGAGGAACATGGATAAAGGAACATGGAACATGGATCACTGAGTGATAGAGGAAAATGGAGGAACATGGATCACTGAGTGATAGAGGAACATGGAGGAACATGGATAAAGGAACATGGAACATGGATCGCTGAGTGATAGAGGAACATGGAGGAACATGGATAAAGGAACATGGAACATGGATCGCTGAGTGATAGAGGAACATGGAGGAACATGGATAAAGGAACATGGAGCATGGATCGCTGAGTGATAGAGGAACATGGAGGAACAAGGATAAAGGAACATGGAACATGGATTGCTGAATGATAGAGGAACATGGATAGAGGAACATGGGTCGCTGAGTGATAGAGGCACTTCTTATGGTTTAGAAATAAATGAAATGATAATGAACTGTTAAGAGAAAGAGAAGTTAGCATGGAAACAGTGGATAATAGATAACATGGAACATAGATCGCTGAGTGCATAGAGGAACATGGAACATGGATCACTGAGTGATAGAGGAACATGGAGGAACATGGATAAAGGAACATGGAATATGGATCACTGAGTGATAGAGGAACATGGAGGAACATGGATAAAGGAACATGGAACATGGATCACTGAGTGATAGAGGAATATGGAGGAACATGGATAAAGGAACATGGATCACTGAGTGATAGAGGAACATGGAGGAACATGGATAAAGGAACATGGAACATGGATCGCTGAGTGATAGAGGAACATGGATAAAGGAACATGGAACATGGATCACTGAGTGATAGAGGAAAATGGAGGAACATGGATCACTGAGTGATAGAGGAACATGGAGGAACATGGATAAAGGAACATGGAACATGGATCGCTGAGTGATAGAGGAACATGGAGGAACATGGATAAAGGAACATGGAACATGGATCGCTGAGTGATAGAGGAACATGGAGGAACATGGATAAAGGAACATGGAGCATGGATCGCTGATTGATAGAGGAACATGGAGGAACATGGATAAAGGAACATGGAACATGGATTGCTGAATGATAGAGGAACATGGATAGAGGAACATGGGTCGCTGAGTGATAGAGGCACTTCTTATGGTTTAGAAATAAATGAAATGATAATGAACTGTTAAGAGAAAGAGAAGTTAGCATGGAAACAATGGATAATAGAACACAGACTGAGGGCAATATTCTGAAAATTTTCACGCCGTCGCTAAACTGTTTTTCCGGCGGTTTAGGCTGTACGCCGTGTAACGGCGGATTATCAAAAGGGATTATTTCTGTCTTTAGCGAACTTGCTAGCAGTCTCCGACCCTGACATGCAATTGGGCTCTTCAGCATTGAAAACGAGCCCTCCGGTGGATTCTTAAAAACTGCCGAGCCATTTTCAAAAAGCAGCGTCGGCTTTTGGTGACAAAAAACAAACAAACAAGCGACTGGTCCAGGGGTGCCAGTCAGTGTCGGAGACTGCTAGAAAACCCGTGTGTTGTGATGCAGTGGGAGAGATGCCCATTCTCTCCGCTACATCACAATGCCTCTTCCCTAACATCTTGGTCTTAGGTCTTCAACATTGTTCCCAAATAGTTAACCTAAGTTCCAATGAGAGAGAATTCCATATTTTTGGAGCTCTAGATGACAAACGCCTGCACGCTGCTAACTTCTAGAAAGCCAATACAGATGAAAGTCATAATTTGCTCCAGTAAACTGAACAGGAAGAACAAATCTTTGATTGAAGCTATAGGGAAGAGGAGAGATAACTAAGAACATAAGAATTGACGCTGCTGGGTCAGACCTGTGGTCCATCGCGCCCAGCAGTCCGCTCACGCGGCGGCCCCCAGGATAAAGACCAGTGCCCCAACCGAGACCAGCCCTACCTGCGTTCGTTCCGTTTCAGCAGGAACTTGCCCAACCTTGTCTTGAATCCCTGGAGGGTGTTTTCCCCTACAACAGACTCCGGAAGAGCGTTCCAATTCTCCACCACTCTCTGGGTGAAGAAGAACTTCCTTACATTTGTACGGAATCTATCCCCTTTTAACTTTAGAGAGATAAGAACATAAGAATTGCCGCTCGAAGGACTCCTCAACTTTAGAAAAGCAATAAGCACGTGCTGTACCTCTTCACCTAACCCCCTGCCCTTGACCCATGAACTACAAAGAAATGTATATTGGTAGCATGACCAGTATGTGTCACTTAAGGATAACTTGTATTGTAAAATCTTCTACTGTAAGGAAAACTATGGCAAATTGTAACCGGTAAACTATATATTATGTATATTAATATTAGACCCCCTGGTACGCATCAAGTTAGGATAAAAACTTGTACTGAAATTATGTCAAAAATGACAAAGACTAGGGGACACTTGGTGAAGTAGCAGGGGAATACTTTTAAAACCAATAGGAGGAAATTTTGTTTTACTCAGAGAATAGTTAAGCTCTGGAACGCGTTGCCAGAGGTTGTCGTAAGAGCGGATAGCGTAATTGGTTTTAAGAAAGGTTTCGACAAGTTCCTGGAGGAAAAGTCCACAGTCTGTTATTGAGAAAGACATGGGGGGAAGCCACTGCTTGCCCTGTTATCAGTAGCATGGAATATTACTACTATTTGGGGTTCCGGAATCTTGCTATTCTTTGAGATGCTGGAATGTTGCTACTCCTTAGATTTTGGCCAGATACTAGTGGCCTGGGTTGGCCACAGTGAGGGCGGGCTACAGGGCAAGATGGGCTATTGGCCTGACCCAGTATGACTGTTCTTATGCTCTTAACATGTGTTAAGAATAGGACAATTAAGCCATTGACTGGACGGCTGGATGAACAGGAGAACCGTCAGCGTCGTAATAATTTAAGAGTTGTAGGGCTGCCTGAGCTTCGGACTGACCAAGACCTCTACCAATTTTTTCAGGTTTGGCTCCCAAAACAACTTGGCCTGACGACACCATTGGATGGTTTTATATGTGAGCGAGCACATCGCATGGGCCAGCTTATGGAAGATAGCAACCGCTCACGAGCAGCGATCGCTAGATACATTAATTGGAAAGAAAAGGAACTTATCATGCAGGCTTTTCGGAAATCTAGACGGCTGGAATATGAAGGTCAAAAATTATTATTATTCAATGACTACTCCTTACATGTATCCTCCCTCCGTAAGGCGATGGCGCCGCTCTGCTCCACACTTCATCGCAGGGGAATACGGTTTGCACTCATATATCCGGCATCTCTGCATATTTGGTGAGATGGGAAACCGAATACTTTCACAGATAAAACGTCCGCACAACAATTTATAGACTCTTTATCTGTGATAGAGACTGGAGAATCCACGGCTCAGACTCCACCACATGCTGTAAATTCTCGCATCAGCTAATTTTAAATCCAGTCTGCAGAAATTTCTTTAATGTTTCAGTATTCATTAAGATGTACCCGACGAAGATGAAAGCAACATACAATAACCACACTATTCCCTTCACTGAGCTTGAGATCCTGGCAACATTCCTAGATTTCTTACAAATATACTGATATGCACTGTTTGCTTTGTCTATTTCTCTTATGAGACTATGCAATGAAATACATATATTATGTTGTATGCTCTACTAGGTCAAGCACACTAATCTCATGTTTTCTGTTATTAAGTGGGTGTGGATTTTGCTAGTTGTTACATATGTGTAATTTCTCCGTGCTCACAAGAGCACCCTTAAATTGTTTTAAAATTTGCATGATAGTATGATCCATTTCCTTTCTGACCATACATTATGCTGACATTACTGTTTCCTCTTCTCAGATTTTCTTTATTTCTCTTTTTAGACAAGAGTGTCTACCTGGCCTCACGGCTACATCAGTTATTTTTTCTAGACAGTAGGGATATATATTTTGCTTTATTACTGTATATCATAGACTATGGCTGATTTACATGTTCTTTCCTTTAATGTGAATGGTTTGAACCATCCCATTAAAAGAAAAAAGATAGCTAACTATGTGTCAAATAAACACCCTGATGTAATTTATTTGCAAGAAACCCACCTCCCGCCCGCTGATGCCTCGAAATTCCAATTAAAGGGATTCTCCACTCATTTATACTCCCCTGCAACTCACCGAAAGAAAAATGGGGTTTCAATATTTCTCAATGATAAACTATCTCCGGTAATTCATTCTTTTAAAACAGATACGGATGGAAGATGGTGTCTAGTGTATGCTGCGGTGCACTCAGTAAATTTTGTTTTTCTTAATATATATGCCCCGGTCCAAGACCACCCAGATTTCTTCAAAGAGCTACAGCTGGCGTTGATTGAATTTGATTCTTGTCCTATGATATTAGGAGGTGATTTTAATCAAATTCAAGACTTATATATTGATAGATCATCTTCTTGCAAACCCTCCATATCCAGGTCTTTCACAGCTCTTCATGCTTTAAATGATGCCTTCTCCCTTGTAGATCCTTGGCGCTTGCTTTACCCAAAAGGCAGAGAATGCACACATTTTTCACCTCCACATAACACGTACACAAGAATTGATTTCTTTCTCTTGTCCTCTTCTCTTATTCAAGATCTTACCAATACTATTATACATCCAATCTCTCTCACAGATCACGCTGCCATTTCTTTATATATATCCATATCGGCCCCACGTAAAGAATCCCCTTCTTGGCGACTGAATAACACCTTACTCTTAGATGAGGAAATTGTTGAAAGAATCAATTCTTTTACTGTGGAGTTTTTTTGAAAATAACTCTAAAGATCCTGAAATCTCTCCTTCAATTATCTGGGACGCGTACAAAGCAACCCTCAGAGGCGAATTGATTAAAATAGCTTCTTGGAAAAAGAAACAGTCTATAAGAAAGGAAAAAGACTTAGGAAATTCTATTAAAGCCTTAGAATTACAACATATGTTTAATCATTTACACAGACCCAGCTACTTTCCAACGTATCCAAAATCTTAAATATGAATACAACACTTTGGTTTCATGTACAGCCCGACGTGATATTTTCATCTCCACTTCTGGTCACTACATGGGAGATAACCTTATGGGTCGGCCTTTAGCTAGATACCTTAAAACCAAATCTAAAAGACTACATATCACAACTAGTCAAGATCCATCAGGTCATTTAGTCAAAACCAGATCTTTAATTTCCTCTCAATTTGAAAACTTTTATGCTTCTCTATACCAATCCGAATTAGCTGCTTCTGAATCAGATATTGATTCCTTTCTTACCTCCTTAACTCATCCGATCATATCAGACTCTGTTAAATTGGAACTAGATTCCCCTATAACTATATCAGAAATTGAAACTGCCATATCTTCTTTACCAGCTGGGAAAGCCCCTGGCCCAGACGGCTTTACTAATGAATTCTTTAAACAATTCCGAACCCTCCTAGCTCCTTATCTTTTTACATATTATGATTTCCTCCACTCCACTCCGAACAAACAATTCAATTTCACTGAGGCCACAATCGTAGTAATCCCCAAACCTGATAGAGACGCCACCTTGGTTAAAAACTTCCGCCCTATTTCTCTCCTTAACTTAGATTATAAGATAATGGCAAAACTACTTGCATTAAGACTTACCAAAGTAATCCCGTCTCTCATACATAAAGATCAAACAGGGTTCATTAAACAAAGATATATAGGAGATAACCTGCGTCTCTTTCATCATATTAACGCTTATGCTAAAACAATGTCAGACCCCGTAATTGGTCTAGCTATTGATGCCGAAAAAGCATTTGACCGGGTGGAGTGGTCTTTTCTTTTTCGTGTCCTGAAGTGGTATAACTTTGGCTCATTTTTCACGGATTGGATAGAAACGCTATATCGTCAACCCTCAGCTCGTATTCTAATTAATAACTCTCTATCCAATAAATTTTCCCTTCACAGAGGTACACGACAAGGCTGCCCTCTCTCACCATTGTTATTTAATTTAGTGTTGGAGCCCTTCCTTTCAGCTATCCGACAATGCCCCTTAATCAAAGGCATTCCCTCCTCTAATAGAGACTTCAAATTAGCAGCTTATGCTGATGATGTTTTACTCTTTCTTAGGAACCCTCTAGTCTCTCTTCCTCACCTTATTCAAATTGTCACTCAATATTCTCTCCTCTCTGGTTATTCTGTTAATTGGGAGAAATCAGAGATCTTCCCTCTGAACGATAATATTCTTCCCTCAGATCTAGCTCACTTTTCCTTCTCATGGTCGCATGAAGCTGTGAAATACTTGGGGATCTTAATACATAAAGATCCGGTATATGCTCAAGATCTTAATATATCCAAAGTCAAAAATATAGTTCTAAATACTACATCTCGATGGTCTCCACTTTTTCTATCCTGGTGGGGTAGAATAACAGCCATCAAAATGACTTTGGCCCCTCAAATCAATTACATTCTCTCTATGCTTTCTCTTCTATGCCGGAAGTAATTTTTTCAATGGCTAAATAGGAAGCTATCTGAATTCATTTGGAACAAGAAAAAACCTCGAATTGCTCTCGCCAAGCTGAAAGCCTCTAAGATTAATGGTGGTCTTAACTTTCCGGATTTTTATCATTATTATATTGCTTCACTAGCTAAATATGGTGCTTACTGGCTCACTGACTCCCTCTTCCATGATCCTCCTGCCTGGTTTGAAATGGAGAGCTTTTTATGCATGCCTTTACACACCTCCTGCCTACTAACAGTGTCAATACCCAGACACTTGAGAAGGTACTCTTTGTTGAGTTCAACGCAACATGCTCTTCATCTTCTAGATAAATTAGCTGAGATCTCAGTTTATGATAGTCCACTCATGTCCCTTTGGAATAACTCTAAAATTCAAAACCATGGCAAATCCCTTTCATGGAAACGATGGCAGCGGGCGGGTCTATGGTTTGCCCATCAATTGTCTACTCCAAATCTGTCTGTTCCTTTTGATATTATTTGCTCTACATATTCGCTGCCTCCTTCTGTTTATTCACAATGGCTCTCACTCACTGAAACACTGTCTTCTATGCATATACGTTTTGACTTCATGACTTCCACTCATACTATTCGTCATTGGTCTATACTGTCTCTACTTAAAGGCAAGGCGATATCTCTTTTCTACAGTATTTTAAGAGATCATTCCTTCACTTTTACACCCCAATCTATGAAACACTGGGAAACTATACTCACTATTCCGCTTTCTGACATTGATTGGGAACTTTTCTGGTCTTCAACAAATCGCCCACTTTTATCTTCTAGAGTCTCACAATCAATGTTCTTTATTATGTAGCATGCAGTATGGACTCCATTTCGCATGTGGAAAGCCAATTTAAAACAAGACTCTGTTTGCTGGAACTGTTTAAAAGATGTAGGAACTCTCGACCACATGCTTTTTCACTGTACACAGGTCCGATCCTTTTGGACTCGCATTTGGAGCACCATACAATCTATTACTAACTGCTCGGAAGAGATCTCTATGGACATTGTAATCCTTCGCTCTCAACATCCCTGCTTTGCACAATCAAATTGTCCTCCTAAACTCATTGATACCATGTTTGTGACTGCTCTCATGCACATTCTGAAAAATGGAAATCATCTTCGTTATTAGACTATACTTTTTGGTGGAACTCTCTGTGTATGTACCATAGATTTGAATCATATTCATATGAGAAAAAAATTACATCCAGAACCCTCACGAACTTGAAGTTTAACAAATCACCTTGGTCATTCCTAGATACCTATGTACGTTCTGCTTAGTAGACACTCCTGTCTTCCTTTTCTTTAATTTCCTTTTCTTTATTTTTCTTTCATCTTTCTCCCTTTTTTCTGTTGTTCTCCCTCACTTTCTTCTTATATTCTCTTCACATGCAGTTCTAATAGTAGGAACCTTTCTCACTGTTATGTTCCTCTATAGTTATATAGATTTATATGCTCTTTATACAGAAAGCTTTATTTTGACTTCATGTATTTGAACTGCTTCCTGTATTTTCTAAAAATACTCAATAAAAAACTATTGAACTAAAAAAAAAGGACAATTAAGCCATTGTGACATCACTGCTGAGGTTGGCTCTGAGGCACTGTGGAAGAGGCATTATGACATCACAATCTCAGCTCTGGAATGTTGCTCTCATTGGGGTTCCGGAATCTTGCTAGTCTTTGGAGTTCTATATGGAATGTTGCTACTCTTTGGGTTTTGGCCAGGTACTAGGGACCTGGATTGACTACGGTGAGAATGAGCTACTGGGCTTGATGGACCTTGGTCTGAACCAGTATGGCTATTCTTATGTTCTTACATGTGCCAAGTATAGGACAGTCAGCCATTGTGACATCACTGATGAGGTTAGCTCTGAGGCAGTGTGGAATGAGGCATTATGACATCACAATCTCAGCTCTGGAATGTTGCTCTCATTGGGGTTCCGGAATCTTGCTATTCTTTGAGATGCTGGAATGTTGTTATTGCTTGGATTTTGTCCAGGTCCTAGCGACCTAGATTGGCCACTGTGATTACGGGCTACTGGACTTTATGGACCATTGCTCTGACCCAGTAAGGCTATTCTTATGTTCTTATGTATGTTTAACCTGTAACCCGGTCTGAGCTCATTGGGATAGAAAACGAAATTAAGTAACCAAGAGCATGATGGATCTTAAATGAAAATCAGAGCATATTAAATCGTATTCTTAAAATAACTGGAAGCCAATAATGTGATTTCAATAAGGGAGTTAATCTCTCAAGTTTGTTCTCACAAAGTCGTATTAATTTTGCAGCAATATTCCGTTATAGCTGAAGATGTGTTATAGATTTTTGTTTTGGGAGATCCAAGTAGAGAATGTTACAATCGGGATGATTGTAACATTCTCTACTTAAGAAAATCCGGCCCTGGTTTAAATTATTTTGCCGTTTGAGGGCATAGTATACCTATATGGAAAAGCATTATATGCTAGGTCCATTTAATGCACAATATTTGTTTTTCAGACTGATTCTTGGTGAGATAAAAAGATTTTTTAAATACATATATTTGACAATGTTTGTACAATTTGCTTTCTATTACTCGGGTCCTTTCATATTTTCTACATGGTGTACGTCAATGGTGCTGCAGACAATGCAGGAAGAGCACAGATGGAGAAAGGCAGGCAAAGTCATTTGAGTTCAGAGCATTTCATCTTTCCATGGTGCAATGGGTAATGGCCACTAATTGGATCTTTTTCACACTGAAGAGGCAGCCTGCTATGCCTTTCAGTAGACACAGGCTCTGAGGCAGGACTCCACCCCACCTCCTGTTCGTCCAGGTCAAACCTTGGCAATTCTGCCCTCCTCACTGCGGCAGAGCCCGGCTTACCAGCAAGCGAGGCATTCTTATAACTTCAGTCATGCTTGTTAAAAGTGCAGCTCTGAGAAGGTTGAAAAAAGCGAGCCAAAGAAAACACGGCCGTGTCCTCTCTTTCCACACTGCTCTGACGGATCGCGGAAGCTCTGCGGTTTTTCTCTTTGGGTTGAAACTCGGCGCAAGAGGCACCTTCCCTTTCTCCTGCGAAGCACTGAACACTAGAGCTGAAGCAGTAGGGTCATAAGTGCAGGGTGGATGATCCTGAAGCTCTATGAATGACAATTGCCTTTTTGTTTTCATTAGCTGCCTGGCTGTAAGCTACACAGTAGCCATCCAAAGTTGATGACCACCTCCTTCCAGTTCGATCTAGCCTAAACAAAAGACACCTGGGCTGTCACCATCTTTCACTCTAGCCCTATCTGGTGAAATGTTGACTTTGGGAGATGACACTTTTGTTGGCGACCAGATAGGGACAGCGTCCGCATCTAACTGGAAAGGACTACACCCCCTGGCACGAAAATAATAACTTTTTTCTTCTATACCGCTACAATCTTGCGACTTCTAGGCGGTTTACAGTCGAGAGAGCTGGACATTCAGCAAGTTACAATATGCAGATAGTCAGAGGAAATACAGAGTACAGAAACTTTAAGAAAGCGAAAAGATAAAATATACAGTTTGCTAAGAAATTTCCGAGAGGACCTGTTTGGAAAAGGTCACGAATTACAAACATACAGCAAAAATTACAATATACAGTTTGTTAGGAATTTTCAGAGGGGACATATTAGATGAAAGGTCCCGAATTACAAAATACAGTTTGATTAGGATTTCAGAGGGGGCCTATTGGGAAGATGAGAAAAGAAAAAAAGAGTTTGGTGCAGATTCTGTTTAGGTGATATATCTATCGAATAAAACTCAGGAGGCATCAGAAAAAAAAAAATTGCCCTCCATATGATCGCCCCCTTGCCTTTCATCTCCTGATTTGACACAGGAATTGCTTGTTTCAAAGTCAAATAACGTTTTGTTACCTCTAGAAGGGAATGGGGACTTAGATACTGCCTTTTTGTGGTTATACATTCAAAGTAGTTTTACATACATACAGGTACTTATTTTGGAGTTGGGATAATGGAGGATTAAGCGACTTGCCCAGGGTCACAAGGAGCAGTACCGGGATTTGACCCCCACAACCTCTGGTTATAGAGGCAGCAACTCAACTAATAGGCCACAAATTTGCCAGTGTTGAATAATATGGTGTTAAAAAAGGGGTGATGGGTCAGTCGCAAGCGAGACAAAGACGCGCCGACAATGCCGCCCAGACAATCACACGCAGGACGTCAGCACACTGGATTTAAACAGTATTTTAAAGAGTTCCGAGGGTGTGTGGGGGGGAGGAATCCCCTCACTTTACTTAGAACTGTTGGCGCTCCTGTTAGGGGGTGGGGGGGCTCCCCCATTACAGAGGAAACTGTAACTTTTCCCTAAAAAAGAGGGGAAAGTGCTTTTTCCTCTATAATGGGGCGTTCCCCTCCCAAAAAACCCCCCACAACGGGAGCACCAAGAGTTCTAAGTAAATTGGGGGGATTCCCCCCCCCCCACACCTTCAGAGCGCTTTAAAATACTGTTTAAATCCAGTGTGCTGACGTCCTGCGTGTGATTGTCTGGGCGGCATTGTTGGCGCGTCTTTGTCTCGTGCGTTTTCATCTATGTACCTAAAAAGGCCATTGAATGTTAAGTCCTAAAAAAGTGTCTGCAATTTATGGACAAAATACACTTAGGTCATTTACTATTAGACAAGTAGAGTGTTCTAATGTGTGGTTATTCTCAACATAGGTAAATGAACAAATGAACGTGGTATTATTTATTTGGTTTGATATCCCATCCTCAGAACAGGTTACATGTTTACATACATATTGAGGTGTATTTATATAAGAAGATGGCAGACATGGCATGGCAGGACATTATCTGACAGAGATGGCAAAAAATAAGAACAAAAGAATAGCCGCTGCTGGGTCAGACCAGTGGTCCATCGTGCCCAGCAGTCCGCTCACGCGGCGGTCCCCAGGTCAAAGACCAGTGCCCTAACTGAGACCAGCCCTACCTGCGTTCGTTCTGGTTCAGCAGGAACTTGTCTAACTTTGACTTGAATCCCTGGAGGGTGTTTTCCCCTATAACAGCCTCTAGAAGAGCGTTCCAGTTTTCCACCACTCTCTGGGTGAAGAAGAACTTCTTTACGTTTGTACGGAATCTATCCCCTTTCAACTTTAGAGAGTGCCCTCTCGTTCTCCCTACCTTGGAGAGGGTGAACAGTCTGTCTTTATCTACTAAGTCTATTCCCTTCAGTACCTTGAATGTTTCAATCATGTCCCTTCTCAATCTCCTCTGTTCGAGGGAGAAGAGGCCCAGTTTCTCTAATCTCTCACTGTATGGCAACTCCTCCAGCCCTTGTCTAACTTGGTCTTGAATCCCCGGAGGGTGTTTTCCCCTATGACAGACTCTAGAAGAGCGTTCCAGTTTTCTACCACTCTCTGGGTGAAGAAGAACTTCCTTACGTTTGTACGGAATCTATCCCCTTTTAACTTTAGAGTGCCTTCTCGTTCTCTCTACCTTGGAGAGGGTGAACAACCTGTCCTTATCTACTAAGTCTAGTCCCTTCATTAACTTGAATGTTTCGATCATGGCAAACATGGTATGGCAGGACATAATATGATGGATATTGTATGACAAAATATAGCATGGCAAACAGTGTTATACATAAGCAGAGTATGGCAAACATAGTATTACTGTATATATACAAACATTGCATGGGTGATGTGGTATACAAGTGTGGCTAACCTACTGTGACACAACTGTATGATATGGAACATGGTAGAACCTAGCGCGGTAGACATGGGATGGCAAATATTGTATAGTGGGCATAGCATGAGAATTTGTAGCATGGTAGAGATTGTGTGGGAAATAGTTTAAAACCAATGTTGTCGCCATCTGACTTTCATGATCTTGTCACGTCTGGACTACTGCAATGTCCTGTACCTGGGAATAACCAAGACCAGGTGGTAGAGAATGCCACAGCTAGATTGATAAATGGAACATCAAGATATGAGCATATTACTCCATATCTCTGACAATTGCATTGGTTGCCAGTTGCATTCAGAATCCAATACAAAGTGATGATATGTCACCAGTTTTTATATGGGACGATCCCTGAATTTGTTAAGGGTTTGATGTCCGAGTATCAACCATTAAGATCATTGTGCTCCGAAAGTTCAGCATTGCTGAAAACATAGGCTAACCCTAAATATGTGGAAACGGATGCCATGACTTTTACATGGGCGGGAGTTAAGCTGTGGAATAGCCTGGTTGGTCAAATTCAAAAATGTAGAGATAAGAGCTCATTTAGGAAAATGCTGAAAATCCAATTATTTGCAGATGCATTTCTTTGAGAAATTGATTTTATGTAAGGATTGGATCTGTTTGTTTTTGTTCTTACCTTGGTCTGAATTTTTTTTTTTTTGTAAATCTTTATTAGTTTTCAGTTATTAACAGTGCAATACAGTGAATTTAAACATAAACGAATCAAACAAAAGCACTTTAAATATACAAATATTTCAACAATAAACATTTTCACCCCCCCCCTAACTAATGAAAATAAAACTACATGTATAATTTCAATAAAATAGATATAATGAATACTAATTCTAATGTTTTTCCATCTCCCTCCCTCCCATCCTGGATGTGTAAGGAGGTCAGATAAAAAGAAAAGGTACATGACAGCTATTGTGACTCAATAAATGATGTCAATGGGCTCCACCCCCTTTCAAATGCACTACTATATCCTCAAATTTCAACATTCATTCTTTCATATTTGCCCACCAGAAAGTATAATTAAGTCGATCATAACTCTTCCAGTTGCATGTTATCTGGATGGCTATTCCTGACATTATTAAGAAAAACCGGCTTTTATAGCAATCCAAAGAAGGTTTAACATATAATAGAATACCACAAATTATGGCTTCATAAGTCAGTGGTATTGATGACCCAAGTACTACATTAATTTGGCCCCATACCTTGTTCTGAATTTTATAATATTTTATGTATGTAACTATTTGTAAACCGTCTTGGAATAAAACGGTATAAAAATTTTAAAAATAAACAAATAGTATAGTATAACAGAGTGAGAGGGAAAATGACAAAATGTGGTAAATCATTGTATGTCAAAACATGGTGTGGCCGGACATAGTATACAGCAGTGGTCAAAGTCCCTCCTTGAGGGCCGCAATCCAGTCGGGTTTTCAGGATTTCCCCAATGAAGATGCATGAGATCTATTAGCATACAATAAAAGCAGCGCATGCAAATAGATCTCATGCATATTCATTGGGAGAAATCCTGAAAACCCGACTGGATTGCGGCCCTCGAGGAGGGACTTTGACACCCCTGGTATACAGTATAGAGTGTGTTTGTAGGAATACTTTTGTTTGGGTGCATCTGCAGGTGAGGAACCACCTTGTCCGTGGATACAAATATGCTTGTTCCTGCAAGTTTCTAGAGCCAAAATCACTAAATATATTAATTCACTCTTTAATTATCGCTAAACTTGATTACTGTAATTCTTTATTAATAAATGTCACGCAAAAAGAAAAGTGTTTTCCGATAATCCAGCTGTTAAACTCATTCATAACGTAAAAAACATGACCATGTCACTCCTTTTCTGACTAAATCTCACAGGGCTCCCAATTAACCACCGTATTACTTTTAAAATTTTACTCCTAGTATGTAAAACCCTTTCCACTAATGAACCTCAATTCATTAATAAATTACTTATCCCTTATAGTACATAGTGTTCTCTCCGGTCCACTAATCAAAAGCTCATGGTAGTCCCATCCCTGAAAATTATTGGAACTCAACGACATGATATGTTTTCAGTGATGGCTCCGCAACTTTGAAACACTTTACCTCAGCATGTAAAAGAGGAAAATAATTTGAGTCATTTTAAAAGTAACTTAAAGAGTTTCCTTTTTAAAGATGCTTTTAATCTTTAAATTATGTTCAAATTTTACATTAGTTTCTTTCAGGTTTCCATTTTATTCCCTCCCTAATGTTCTTTCCTTTTCTGGTTCTCTTCTGTACTTTAAAATATTGAATTGTAATTCTGTCCCTCTTTACCTTGTACATTGATTAGTCTGTAAGTCTGTCGGTCTAACCCAGGGGTCTCAAAGTCCCTCCTTGAGGGCCACAATCCAGTCGGGTTTTCAGGATTTCCCCAATGAATATGCATGAGATCTATGTGCATGCACTGCTTTCAATGCATATTCATTGGGGAAATCCTGAAAACCCGACTGGACTGCGGCCCTCAAGGAGGGACTTTGAGATCCCTGGAACCCATTGTTTTAAATTTTAAACGATATGTTTAAATATATGCTTTTTTAAAAGAAATGAATGTTGCATCTCGCTTAGTAAAACTAAGTGATTCATCAAACTAAAATAAAACTTGAAACTTGAAAATACTTCATCTGCTTTTGAAGCAATCCGCATATGCATGAGTGGATCTTATCAATAGTCCTATGGATCTGAACGCAACAGCTTTTAAGAGGGACAGTCGCATTTGTGGAAATGTCTCTTTTAGTCAAGAAAACATGTTTGCGACCTGGCCTTGGTTTCTATCAATGGCCACCTCCTCTCCTTGACCCCAGTGACCTCTTTGCCGTTCCCTGAGAGTCTGATGTCTAGGGGCACCCGGACTGTCTTGTTTATCCACTGCATGTATTTACTGCCTCTTTTTGGACCTCCCAGAGGAATTTCCATGATTACAGAATTCTAGACTGATTACATCACTCAACCCACCCTCCTTCCAATAGGCACCGCACCGTTAACTGGATATTTGCTTAACTTCCTTAATCGTTTTCCTCTCTGTCTTCCTCCTGTTGTATATAACTACGTTACACGCCTGTTGGTTTCCTCCTACCTCATGCTCATGATGTAACTTAGCTGCTTTCACGCAGCCTCTAAACTAAACTAAAACTTAACTTTATATACTGGGTCATCAACCAAAGGAAACTCGACTCGGTTTACAACAATTGAATAAAAACGAAAGAAAGTGAAAGTGAAAGTGAAACCAAAGGTTTCCAAAAGAAAGTAATTTTCAAAATGTTTTTTAGAGATTTAAGGAAAGATTGAAAAGGACTGGGGCTCCTCAGAGTTAAGGGGACATCATTCCATAGTTGCGAAAGTTTAAAAGCCAAAGACTGACTAAACATCTTAACTCCTTTACACTTCTCCCTCCTTATTCGTGGGGGTTAGGGGCAGAGTTGGCCCGCGAATAGGGAAAAATCGCGAATAACTTATGACCGGCTCTGACTCACCCCCGAACCTTACCTGGTGGTCTAGCAGTGACGTGACGCAGGAGCAATCTTCCTACATTCCTGCCCCGTGTAGAGCCGTGCTGCTGAGTTCCTGTGGTCTCACGAGACTACAACAGGAACTCCCTGTTATAGTCTCGTTAGACCACGGGAACTCACAGCATGGCTCTGCACGGGGCTGGAGTGTAGAAAGATCGCTCCTGCCCTGTGTCACCGCTAGAACACCAGGTAAGGTCCATGCTCTGATCGCTTCCACACCACCTCTGATCACCCCCACGCTACCTCCAATCGCCCCCACACTGCCTCTGATCACCTCCCTCCACCTCTGATCGCTCCCTGCCTTTGATCGCTTCCCTCTGCCTCTAATTGCCCCCCCCCCTCCAAGTCCCGGGACTGTTTTTTCTCAGAGGGGGGCCTGGGGGAAAAAAACATGGATAATCAAAACCGCGAACATCGAAACCACGAATAGGGAGGGGGAAGTGTAATTCCTTTTCTGGAAGGAAGGGAGAGTTTGAATTATTGGGTGCCTCTTGCATAGGAAAATCTGTAAATGTTCCATAATAAGGGAACGAGGGGAATAAAAATACCATATAAAATTTTGAAAGAGATGCAAGCCTTTCATGTTATAAACCGTCTTGAACTGAAAGGTATGACGGGATATAAATAAAGCTATTATTATTAAATTTGTACAATTGGAAAACTTGTCTTGTTTTCGTGTACCTGTTATTTCTGGGACCCAACATTGTCGGCCATCTAAATATTGCCACTGTGCAGCCAACTCTAAGGCTTCTGCCTTTAACTCCTATTAACTGGTTGACTTTTTGCCTGATATCAAGTTGTTGAGTCTGCGACCTTGAATTGCAAAAGCTGACAATTTATCTCCTGAAGGTCGCCTGTCCTCTTTGCTGGCGGAGGCACTTGTTGTCTTAATCTCCTGCTTCTGCTGCTTCTGGCCTCGTTCAGTCCCATTTAACTGCGAGACACGCAGTACCAGTTCCGACTCTTGATCGCATGTGAGCACCGGCGCAGAACCAGTAAAGCGAGGTGGGCAAGAGCTTCAGAATAGCAGCAGCGAGAAAGAAAGAGATTCGGTGATTGGGAGCGGAGGGGAGAGGGGGATCTAGCAGTCTGGTTCCTCCTATGTCAGGGGTGGGGGGAGGTAGGGGGTTTGCATAAGAGGAAGTGTGGAAGCAGAAGGAAGGCCAAGGGCTACTGTTCAAAGACGTGATTGCTGTACTACCAACTTGGGCTATTATAGCACAGGTCCCATTTTATGCAGTGAGCAGGGCAGGATTAATTCGTCGAGGGTCCCTGAGCGCAATGGGCCCCCTGCCCCATCCCACCCACACACCAAAACCTTACTCTACTGTCATATAGGTGCCATCTGCAGCCACAAGGTCTATTGGGGTTGTAGACAGGTGGGTACAGTGGGTTTTGGGGGGCGGGGGGTCACCATACCCAATAAGAGAATTCTGGCGAGATGTTTATGTGGCACCCTTTATGTGAAGTTCACAGTAGTGCCCTGTAAGGTGCCCCACTGCTCTATTGCCATGTCTGGGTGGCCAGTCCATTACAGGACCAGATGGTCTTGTTCTGAGCGTTTGGGACTTGAACAAAATTGCGGTTGAAAATGTGGTATAAAGATAGATGTCCAGATAGATGATTTTCAGAAACAAACAAAAAAAATTTTAGATGTATTTTTCGAAAATGAGCATTTTCCTACTGCTGACTTTGGACATCTAGCTGACTTTTGGGCGATTATGCTACTCCACGTTGATAACTTCCTCTCCCCCCCTTAATTAATGAAAAAAGAAATGTCTCTAGAAATGGAGATCACTGCTATATGTAATAAAAATGAGCCAAGTATAGAACAATCAAGCCATTGTAACAACACTGATGAGATTACTTAGATATTGATGGAATGAGGTGTTACGACAACACAATATCAACTCTAGTTACCATAGGCTGAAACTCTTCACACTAAGGGGGGAAGTTATCGGTGTGTGCTGTTTTTCCACTACACTTCTCCCTCCATATTCATGAGGGTTAGGTGCGGAAGAGCCCCACGAATACGGAAAAACCGCAAATAACTTTTCATGTTGTTCACTTTTTTTGTAACAACCACTGTTAATATAATGAAATCCCAAATAACAAGAGGTGCACCGATTCTCCTTCAAATTAAGCGACTCCCTTTTAGCCTTGTAGTGCTGGAAAAGTGCCGCCTTGTGGAGATAATTATGAGCTTTGGCAATCACCACCTGAGGGCTGTGGTGACTTTCCTCCTGCTGGCCCAGTCGATGTGTGCTCTCCAACTTAAGGGGACCCATACCCTCTGGCAAAGGTAACTCTGCCTGCAACCAGCGCTCCAAACTCAGAGATTAGGCGGGAGTCGGCAACTGATTCCAGGAGGCCCACAATCCTGATGTTGTCTCAACACAATCGATTTTTGAGATCCTCTAACTTTGCGGCACGAGAACGTAATTGTGTACAAAGTTCCTCGAGATCCGATGAGGTTGATGTAGTCACCTCCTCCAACGTCGCCACCTTAGTCTCCAGCTCCGTAGTGCAGCGAGACGACTCATCCAGAAGCAATTTTCTCTGTGAAAGCTGGTAAGCACCAAAATTTTTATCGGTACTGTACAGTACTTTATTCACAGATGACGTAATTTAGTGGGGGGAACCAGCATGCCAAAAATTACGAATAGTCGAAACCGCGATTGCTAAAACCACGAATACGGAGGGAGAAGTGTAATTCAAACTATTTTAACAGAGGTCCCATTTTATGCAATGAGACCTAGTTACTAATAACTGGTTAACAGTAAAATAACACATTTTAACAGTAGCCCATGGTCAAAACTTCCCCCAATTGTCTTTTATACCCTGTTGTTTATTTCTCCCTCCAAAAATTAAGAAACAAAAACTGTCATTTCACTATTTAATAGGACATAAGAACATTAGACTAGCCTTACTGGATCAGACCAATGGTCCATCTAGCCCAGTATCCCGTCTTCACGGAGGCCAATCCAAGAGACTATGGACTTTTCCTCCAGGTACTTGTCTAAACCTTTTTTTAAAAAACCAGCAACATTAACTGCTCTCACCACATCCTCTGGCAATGCGTTCCCGAGTTCAACTATTCTTTGAGTGAAAAAATATTTCCTCCTATTGGTTTTAAAAGTATTACTCTGCAACTTCGAACACCCCCTTGTCTTCGTAAATCTTGATGCAGTAAACAATCGATCCAATTGTACCCATTCTGCACCACTCAGGATTTTGTAAATGCCAGCATTTTACACATGGAACTTTCAAAACTGCCACTTCCAAGTGCGTTGGCATTTACACGTAGAAAACGGGACGTTGAGGTAACTCTTTTTTCATGCTTCTGCTGTATTTGGCGGCCGGCACTCCTGCACTTCCTCGTATGCATTTTACAAAAGGCTCCATTCAGCAGAGCCTTTCAAAAAAATATTGCTGGAACTGAGCACGGCCCGACCTCTGATCTCAGTTCCATGTAAAATGGACCTTCGCATAAACTAGAATACCCCGACTGGTGGAATATGTGTTTTGAAATTCAATAAACTATTTTAATACTGTAAGACAGAGACAGAAAGTGGGTTTAAAAATATTTTTTTTCTTGCATGCTCTGGGTTGGAGAACGCATAGAGTAAGGGGAGACTACACAATTAACCTCTAGTTATTAATACTGAAAATTGCTGTTACAATTTTCAGAATTAATAACTGAAGGTTATTTGTGTAGTTTATAAGTGTGTTTAATGACTCCAGTTCCTCCAATGTTTGTGAGTTGTGATTACTGGCGTATGGGTGGAGCCACTGTTTATCTAATCTAATCCTTGGTTTTATATACTGGGTCATTCCCTTAAGGGACCCGAACCGGTTAACAAAACACAATCTTAAAAAGATTGATAAACAGTAATAGAAGAAGAAGAATCAGTAGATATCAACATACAGTTATCAGTTAAATAATTCTATCAGTTGTCTGTAAGGTATTTCGTAAACAGCTACGTTTTCAAAGTTTTTCTAAGACGAGTCGATGAATTGAGAGTTCTAATGTCTGAAGGAAGATCATTCCAGATTTTCACCATAGTAAATGCCAAAGAATGTGAAAGTCTACCCAAAGTTTGAATCCCTTTAATTGATGGAAGGTACAGTTTAAACTTATGTATATACCTCGTGGACTGAATATGATATGAATTAAAAGAAAGCTATGGAATCAATGATCTTGGCACGATAGTTTATTAAAAAGTCTTCACATTAAAGGGTTGCAGATCAATAAAGCAATCCAATGATGAACAGTACTTGAGTGTTGTGGTATGGACCCGACACGGTCTGTGTTTCGATCACAGAGGACCTTCCTCTGGGGTTCTTACTGACCTACAAATGCACTCACTCAGATGCCCCTCATGATCTCTCTTCACTTATCGCCCCCTTTGATCCCCACCCCCCCACCCCGCGAGCACCGCTCAGCTGGTAAGTCCCTCCTATCTGTGCCCTTCTCTTCAACTGCCAACTCCAGATTCCGTCCCTTCTGCTTTGCTGCACCATATATGCTTGGAACAAGCCCCCCGAATCTCTACGGCGGGCTCTGTCTCTGGCAGTGTTCAAGGCCCAGTTAAAAGCCCACCTCTTCGAGAGTGCTTTCGACCCCTAACTCCTCTCACCTCACCCATCCCCAGCTCTATACATCGTGTTTGTCTGTCCAAGTTAGATTGTAAGCTCTTCCGAGCTGGGACCATCTATAAATGTCAAAATGCACAGCGCTGCATACACCTTTCAGCGCTATATACTGTAAGTGACAAATTGTAGTAGTAGTTCAATCTGATATGTTGATATGATATGATATGATAACTTGATATGTTGTGAGGCAGTCAGAGTACTGTGTACAGAGCAGGATTAATCAATAGGTCAAGTAATAATAATAATAATAATAATAACAGTTTATATACCGCAGGACCGTGAAGTTCTATGCGGTTTACAATGATTAGAAATGTTACAGATTGAGTGAATAAACAAAATACAGATTTAGCGACAGGTGGTTCCGAAATGGTCAGAGGGGCCCGATGAAGGAGGGCATCAACATTGTTTTTTCCAAACGGCGATGGGCCCCTCCAGCATCGATTGGCAACGTGGGCACCCCCCCCGATCGGCAGTGCGGACCCCACCCCGATCGGCAACGCGGCCTCCCCCCCATCGACGGAAAGTAAGACAAGCAAGCAACGCGGGTAAGAAAGGCAACGGGAACTGTAATTGTGCAAGCGGTGCTGCTTGCCCAAAGCTTCCCTCTGACGCAGCTTCCTGTTTCCGCCTGGGCGCATGGTGGGGTGGGGCAGGGCAGGGGGCCCAATGTACTTGTGTGCCTAGGGGCCCTCGACAAATTAATCCTGCCCTGACTGTGTATGTGCGAGCGTTGTGCTACCGATGGCGTCAATGCCGACAAGTGCGCAAAGCAAAATACACGCCTACGTGCTTCCAAGCAGACATAAATCTAATCTAATCATTTATATTACATTTAACCTCAACTTGGCTCAAGATGGATCACAATAAGAAAAGGAAACAAATAGACTATAGTCCCAAAAGTGCAACTTAAATATAACAATTAAAAAAATTACAATTAGAATTAGAATTCCACGGATTCAATCGAACCATGATTTCTGCTCATTTAACCCTAGAATTTTATAACCATAGAGGCACCTGCGTGTCGATAAAGGATAAAAATAGGCACCAAGAGGGCCTTCATGTGCGCCGACAATGGAGAGCAGACAATTCAGCGCAAGACACCAGTGCGCCGCAGGAAAACATAGTTTTAAAGAGCTCCGAAGCGGGGTGTGAGTGGGGAAACCCCCCACTTTACTGCGTAGTGTTTGCATTGCTGTTGGGGGAGGGATTGGAACCCTCCATTATAGAGAAAACAGAACTTGTACCCCCCACACCTCCCCCCAACGGCAGCACAAATACAATGCAGTAAAGTGTGTGGGGGGGTCCCCACTCACACCCCGCTTCGGAGCTCTTTAAAACTAAGTTTTCCCACGACGCGCTTGTCTTGCGTCAAATTGTCAGCGCTCGATTGTCGGCACGCTGGTGTCTGGCGCGCAATTGTCCCGTCACCATGGGCAGGTTACCTGTTATAAAATTACCTTCCACTGCGCCCTTTCAGGGATGCTCCCAATTTGGGGGGAAAAAATAAGCATTAAATCAGGCCCCAGACTCGGTCGTCAAAAAATAATCCCCAGTAAGGCTGCGACGAATGACATCCTGAAATGTGAGGCTGACAGCTGAAGCCAGAAGGGACTGTCTAGTGTCTGGGCTTCAGCTTCTGTTTTGAGTGTTTGAAATGCTCAGGAAATGTCTGATTCCGCGGAGCAGCTAATCAGCCGGCAGCAGAATGTATCCTGTGCCCACTTCACTCTGAAAGGAGGTAGCAGCTGCTCAAAAATAATACAGCTTAGGAGGATCAGCTGCTGCCAAAGTGATGTGTGCAAGGAGGCTGAGTGGAAAAAAACCCGATCAACTCGCCAGTCCTGGAAGAGAAATATTATAATGGTTAAAGCAGAGGGAAGCCAGGGTTCAAATTTGAAGCGTTCACAGCTCCTGCGGTCTCAGACACTGACGGTAGCAAGTGCTTCTGGAGAGCTGGCTGGGAAAGAGCTCACTCTCCATCTTACTTTGGAAAAGCATACTGACTTACTGTTTAAGAAACGTATTTCGGTACTCTGGAAGCCTTGCACCATTAAGAAGTTTTTTGACGAAACTTCTTTCCGTCTGCTGGTACAGACTTCGATTTTGAGTATTCTGGATTACTGTAATATTGTATATCTAGGGGCTTACAAGAAAATTCTTAAACTGAGAGTGGTTCAGAACAAGGCTGTTGGCCTTATTTTCAAACTAAAGAAATGGGAGCATATTACTCCTTTCTATCAAAAACTTCACTGGTTGTCAGTAGAGTCCAGAGTCCTGTTTAAGTTCTAAACTAAACTAAACTAAGCCTTAAGTTTATATACCGCATCATCTCCACGGAAGTGGAGCTCGACACGGTTTACAAAGTTTAAAAATATAGGAAAAGAGAGGAGAAAGATTTACAAGAGCATGTGAATAGAGGAGGATGTGGACAGGGGAAGAGATGTTAGATGTTAGAGAAAAGCCAGGTTTTCGGAATAGTTGGAGGGAGCCTAGGTTCCGCAGTGGGATAGTGAGATCGTTCCAAAGGCCTGTGATTTTGGAGAGAAGGGATCTTCCCAGTTTGCCAGCGTGGAGAATGCCGTGTAGAGAGTTCTCTTGCATTTGTTATAAAGCAGTTTTCGGTATGCTACCTGGCTACCTTGCTCCCCACTTTTCTCTGAGTCACTCCAACAAGAATACATGTAGGATAAATTTGTTCAAATACCTCTGTATAAAATCTTGCAATTATAAGAAGTTCTTTAAGAGAACTTTCTCATTTCAGGCTGCCAAATTGAACATGTGGCTCGGTAAAACTATGCAAGAGGCTACTTCCTATTTTGATTTTAGAAAACTGTTAAAAACACATCTGTTTGATAGATTGATATCTTAATGCATTCTGTTCTAAACTATCTCGCCTTTTAATTGATGTATTTTAATAATATCTGCCTGTTTTATCTGTATGTTATCTATTTGCACTGTATGTACCAACTTTTCCTGTTGTAAACCGCTTTGAACCTTTTGGTATGGCGGTATAAAAAAAAAATAATAATAATTATTATTATCAGCTTCACTATGTGGGCAAAAAAGTACAGATCAAAGACATGGATAACAAATCCAGTTTTGTCGCCATCGGCTCATGTTCGCGTCCTAGCGACTCAATGAATTACAAATCTAAAATGAAATTGGTTTTGTGTTAGACCTCCAGTGTCGTCCCCATGGTTGTTTTTGACATGTCCAGCCATTTGGTTGCAGGTCGCCCTCTTCACCTGGTTCCTTTCGATCTTCTCTAGCATGGTGTCCTCCTCCAAAGATTTTTCTCTTCTGACGGTGTGAACAAAATAACCTCATCGTTTGGACTTTTGGGTGACATAGCCGGTTTGATCTCTTCCATAATCGGTTTGTTAGTTCTTCTGGTGGTCCACAGCATGCATAAAATCCTTCTCCAGCACCAAAGTTCAAATGAGTCAATCTTCCTTCTGTCTTGTTTCCATAGTTTTCAGATTTTGCATCTGCAATTGACCACTGAGAAAATGAGTACGAGGACAAGTCTGATCTTTGTTCAGAGTGTTATTTCCTTGCCTTTGAATACTTTTTGAGATCCGTCATTGAAGAGCGACCAGAGCATTTCTTCCCTGCTAGTTGCTTCTTTGTTTATAGAAGAGCCCAGGAAATAGAATAGAAGTTGTAAAGAATTTTAATCACCATCAAGCTCAAAATCTTCATCATTTTCCATGTTCATGATCTTCGTCTTGTTTATGTTCAGTTCTAATCCAATGATATGACTTTCGGCTTTAAGAACATAAGAATTACCGCTACTGGGTCAGACCAGTGGTTCATCCTGCCCAGCAGTCCGCTCACGCAGCGGCCCCTAGGTCACGACCAGTGCTCCAAATGAGTCCAGTTTCACCAGTTTAGCATGAACTTGTCCAACTATATCTTGAAACACGGGAGGGTGTTTTCTCCTATAACAGACTCCGGAAGAGCATTCCAGTTTTCTACCACTCTCTGGGTGAAGAAGAATTTCCTTACATTTGTACGGAATCTATCCCCTTTCAACTTTAGAGAGTGTCCTCTCGTTCTCCCTACCTTGGAGAGGGTGAACAGTCTGTCTTTCTCTACTAAGTCTATTCCCTTCAGTATTTTGAATGTTTCAATCATGTCCCCTCGCAGTCTCCTCCTTTCAAGGGAGAAGAGGCCCAATCTCTCACTTTTCTCAGTAGATATAGCATGTCTTCTTTGCTGCTGTATCATCTGCATAGTGCAGGGTGTTTATATTTCGGGCACCAACTTTGAAACTCACTTCTTCCAAATTTGCTCTTCTGAAGATGGCTTCACCATAAAGGTTGAACAGGTAAGGTGACAAAATGCATTCTTGCCTCATGCCACGTTTTATTGGAAACCAATCAGTATTACCATATTCATTTCTCACTGCAGCTTCTTGGTTTTCATAGAGGCTCTTTATCAGCTGAGTTATGTGATTGGGTATTCCCATATGTGCTAGAGTTCTTCATAGTTTATCATGATCCACACAGTCAAAAACTTTGTTTTAGTCGATGAAGCAAAGATATAGGGGTTTTTGTATTCTTCTCCAATATTCATCTGAAACCAGCCTGAACTTCGGGTAGTTCTTGCTCAACGTATGAGTGTAGCCTTCATTGTATTATTTTCAGCAATATTTTGCTGGTGTGTGGAATTAATACAATTGTTCTGCAATTGTAACAGTCCTTGGCATCACCTTTCTTTGATATACTGTAGGTATGAACAGTAATATTCTCCAATTGGTTGGCCATGTTTTTTCTTCTAAATATGTTGACACAGTTGAGTGAAGGCCATGATAGCACCTTCTGAGCCTTTGTTTAACTCAATTGGAATACCATCAATACCAGGTGACTTCTTTTTCAATAAAGCTTTAATTGCTTGTTCTATCCTTATTTGTTCTCTTTCCTATATTAAATTGTAGTTTTTTCCTGATTTCCCCTTGAAGTGCATGTCTGTCTATCCCTATATTGTATGTCCCCTTTTTTTGAAAATTATTTATTGTACATCGCTTTGTAATCTTTGAAAAATGCAATTTTATCAAATATGAAATAAACTTGAAACTTGAATATCTGGTTCTTCTTTGGAATCAGTTTCCAGTTCAATTTTCCCATTGTAATTTTTGTATAAATTTTCTATATATTCTTTCCATCTCTTTTTAATGCTTCCTGAATCATTCGATATCATTCCATTGGTGCCTTTAAGCATCCCCAACCGTGGCTGGAATTTCACAATCTCTTAACCTCCTGATACACTAATCTGGTTTTTACTTTTACATATTCCGATTCAATTTTCTGACAGATATCCTTTAGATATAATTCTTTGTCTTGTCGAACTTGATATTGAAACTCTTGTTCATCTGTGATACTTTTTATCTATCACCAGAAAGTTTTGCTTGTCTTCTTTGTTCTGCTACTTTTCTAGTTTCTTTTGAGATCCGAAAAGATTTCTTGGCCTTCTTTCTCTTCTGGAGTGTATTTTTAGCTTCATCACTAATTACGGTTTTGATGTCATTCCATAACTCTTCAAGCTTTCTATCTCCTGTAACAAGACAGTCAAATCTGGTGTTTAGTTTTATCCAATATTCTCATGGAATATTTTCAATGTCTTATTTTGGGAGGTCTCTAATGATCTTGCGTGTCAAAAGCTCATGGTCGCTTCCACAATCTGCTCCTGATTTAGTCCTTACAGTCAAAACTGCAGAGTTCCATCTCTGTCTAATGCAGATGTAGTCAATTTGATTTTGATAGATGCCATGTGTACTGGCGACATTTGTGGTGTTGGAAATGTGTATTCGTGATTAACAGTTGGTTTGTTTTGCAAAATGGTACTAAGTTATCACCAACTTTATTTCTTTCTCCTATGCCAGACATGGGCAACTCCGGTCCTCGAGAGCCGGAATCCAATTGGGTTTTCAGGATTCCCCCAATGAATATGCATGAGATCTATTTGCATGCACTGCTTTCAATGCATATTCATTAGGGAAATCCTGAAAACCTGATGGGATTCCGGCCCTTGAGGACCAGAGTTGCCCACCCCTGTCCTATGCCATGCTTTCCAACTACTGCATCTTCAGGTGCACTTCCTACTTTTGCATTGAAATCCCTCATAATGATCAGTAGATCTTGTTTCGGCAATTGAACTATGTCATTTTGAAGTTGTTTGTGGAACAATTCTGCATCCTCGTCTTCCGCGTCGGTCATTGGAGCATATACTTGGATCAAGGTGACATTGATTGGCTTTCCCTGTAGACCAGTGTGTTGCAAACTGTGTGCCGAGGAGGAGAGATGCCGCCTAACTGCCTACAGGATGTACCTCTCATGGCAAGAGGCACATCCTGTAGGCAATCAGCTAGCACCAGCGAGGCGCCTCTCCTTCTCTCCGTGCCTCTTCCCTTCCAGCGCCCCCTGTTGATTTTTTATCTCATTACCATCATCAAGTTTTCTTGGCAGAATACAGAAGTAGATTGCTGGGCCTTTCTTCTGCACAGTATAAATTCGATATTGTTGCATCAAATGCGATCCTTCGCCTCTAACACTGTCCATCTGTTGCTGCCCAGATGGGTGGTACATCATCAGTTTGGCATCTCCACTGGAACTTTTCCATCTTAAGGAGGCCTTGCTGGTAGTGAAACTACCGACGGTATAGCTTTCAGCTTCTCAGATGTGTGCAAGCCCCATTGGCACAACAAGCCCATACGCCGTGACTGGGCTTCCAATCTTTAATGCAGTGGTCCCCGACCCTGTCCTGGAGGACCACCAGGCCAATCGGGTTTTCAGGCTAGCCCTAATGAATATGCATGGAGCAGATTTTCAGGCTTGTCACTTTTGTTATATGCAAATCTCTCTCATACATATTCATTAGGGCTAGCCTGAAAACCCGATTGGCCTGTTGGTCCTCCAGGACAGGGTTGGGGACCACCACTTTAATGGACTAGGTCAGGGGTGTCAGTCCCTCCTCGAGGGCCGCAATCCAGCTGGGTTTTCAGGATTTCCCCAGTGAATATGCATGAGATCTATTTGCATGCACTGCTTTCGTTGTATGCTAATAAATCTCATGCATATTCATTGGGGAAATCCTGAAAACATGACTGGGTTGCGGCCCTCGAGGAGGGACTTCGACACCCCTGTACTAGATGGATCATTGGTCTGACCCATTAAGGCTATTCTTAACTATAGAGGGATTGGCATTAACCATGGACCAGGCCACTCTTCCCAAACCTCATGCAGGTTCCCCTCTTTCTGCTCATTTCAGCCTCGTTTCATCTCATCCTCGACCCCCCCCCACCCCTCCCACCCCCGCTGTGCATGTGACCCCCCTTTCCCTTCTCCGTACCTCTAGTTGCTCACCGCTGCGAGCAACAAGATCTTCAACATGCTCCTCCCGACCCCGTTGTCTCTCCCTCTGATGTCACTTGCTGTGCACGGCACCCGGAAGTGATGTCAGCGTAAGAGACGACGCGGTGGCAAGGAGCATGTTGAAGTTGCTGCTCAAGGGGGTGAACACCAAGAGGTACGGGGAAGGGACGGGGGACACGTATGTGGCGAAAGGAGAAGTGCCGGCGCCCCCCCGAACATGGCACTTGGGGCGGCCCCCCCTGCCCGCCCTTACTACACCACCGAAGGCAATGAGAAGAATACTATTGAAGACTAAAACCAAGAGAGACTGTGGAGAACAATGTTCTCGATGCTACTTTATCGTTGTATTGTACAAAGATCAAAAAATAAAAGTACCCAACCGCATATGTTGCGGTGTAACGGGACCCAACACCGTCCAGATTGATGTTAAAACGCAAATGTAGATGAACAAACAGATTAAAACAAAACCTGCTCCTAGGAAGAGAAAACTTGAAAAACACTCCGCTGTGTATGCGAAGACTATTAAAGGCTGACGGTATTCTCATCATGGCCTTATCTTTACGATAGTAACATAGTAACATAGTAGATGACGGCAGATAAAGACCCGAATGGTCCATCCAGTCTGCCCAACCTGATTCAATTTAAATTTTTTTTTTTTTTTTTTTTCTTCTTAGCTATTTCTGGGCGAGAATCCAAAGCTTTTCCCGGTACTGTGCTTGGGTTCCAACTGCCGAAATCTCTGTTAAGACTTACTCCAGCCCATCTACACCCTCCCAGCCATTGAAGCCCTCCTCAGCCCATCCCCCACCAAACGGCCATACACAGACCCAGACCCAGACCGTGCAAGTCTGCCCAGTAACTGGCCTAGTTCAATATTTAATCTTATTTTCTGATTCTAAATCTTCTGTGTTCATCCCACACTTCTTTGAACTCAGTCACAGTTTTACTCTCCACCACCTCTCTTGGGAGCGCATTCCAGGCATCCATTACCCTCTCCGTAAAGTAGAATTTTCTAACATTGCCCCTGAATCTACCACCCCTCAACCTCAAATTATGTCCTCTGGTTTTACCATTTTCCTTTCTCTGGAAAAGATTTAGTTCTACATTAATACCCTTCAAGTATTTGAACGTCTGAATCATATCTCCCCTGTCTCTCCTTTCCTCTAGGGTATACATATTCAGGGCTTCCAGTCTCTCCTCATACGTCTTCTGGCGCAAGCCTCCTATCATTTTCGTCGCCCTCCTCTGGACCGCCTCAAGTCTTCTTATGTCTTTCGCCAGATACGGTCTCCAAAACTGAACACAATACTCCAAGTGGGGCCTCACCAATGACCTGTACAGGGGCATCAACACCTTCTTCCTTCTACTGACTACGCCAATACGATACAATAAAATGTGTAATTAAAGCCCTTGAAACCTGTTTCATCCTCCTATGTGATAAGATGCAACAAGGCTGAAAAGAGAAGAAAGAGGGGATCCTACATGAGACCTGGGAAGAGTGGTCTGGTCAGCTTACATGGTCCAGGCTAAATGGCATTCCCTATACAATGGAACCTTGGTTTACGAGCATAATTCGTTCCAGAAGCATGCTCGTAAACCAAATTACTCGTATATCAAAGCGAGTTTCCCCATAGGAAGTAAGGGAAACTCGCTTGATGCGTTCCAACCCCCTGAGTCCAGCGGCGCTGCTCCACCCCCCCCGAGAACCGGCATCGCTCTTACCCACCCCCTTCCCCGGCGAACCGGCACTCCCTGCCCGAGAATCTCAGAGAGAACGAGAACCAGAAGGCCTTGAGCATGCGTAGATGCTCAAGGCCCAGGCAAGAGGCAGGAACTTCATTCACCGGCACGTCCTGTGGGCTGCGTACCAGTGCCAGATGAGGGCTAAGGCTGAATGCTGTTCGGGCGGGGGTGCCAGTTCGCACGGGGGGTGGGGGGGTGTTGCGAGCAGGGGGGGGAGCGATGCCGGTTTGCGAGATTTGTTTTGCTCGTCTTGCAAAATACTCGCAAACCGCGTTACTCGCAAACCGAGGTTTGACTGTATTTTTAAGAACATTAGGGGAGGGACATTAGGGTGGGCAGACTAGTTGGGCCTTGGCCCTTATCTGCCGTCTATTTCTATGTTTCTATAAGAATAGCCTTACTGGGTCAGATCAATGGCCCATCTAACCCAGTATCCCGTCTTCACAGTGGCCAATCCAGGTCACAAATACCTGGCAGAAACCCAAAGAGTAACAATATTCCTTGCTACCAATCTAGGGTAAGCAGTGGCTTCCCCTATATCTGTCTCAATAACAGACTATGGACTTTTCCTCCAGGAATTTGTCCAAACTTTTCTTAAAACCAGCTACGCTAGCCACTCTTACCACATCCTCTGGCAACGCGTTCCATAGCTTAACTATTCTCTGAGTGAAAAAAAATTTCCTCCTGGTTTTAAAAGTATTTCCTTGTCTTTGTAATTTTTGACGGAGTGAAAAATCGATCCACTTGTTCCCGTTCTGCTCCACTCAGGATTTTGTAGACTTCAATCCTATCTCCCCTCAGCCGTCTCTTTTCCAACCTTTTTAGTCTTTCCTCATACGAGAGGAGTTCCATCCCCTTTACCATCTTGGTCGCTCTTCTTTGAACCTTTTCTACCGCCACTATATCTTTCTTTAGATACGGAGGCCAGAACTGAACACAATACTCCAAATGAAGTCATACCATGGAGCGATACAGGGGCATTGTAACATTCTTAGTCTTGTTAACCATCCCTGTTTTAATAATTCCCAGCATCCTGTTTGATTTTTTGGCCGCCACCATTGGGCGGAAGGTTTCATCATATTGTCTTCAATGATGCCTAGATCATCATTGGGCGGAAGGTTTCATCATATTGTCTTCAATGATGCCTAGATCCTTTTCTTGGGCGCTAATCCCCACGGTGGACCCTAGCATCCGGTAACTGTGATTCAGGTTATTCTTCCCAATGTGCATCACTTTGCATTTATCCACATTAAATTTCATCTGCCACTTGGACGCCCAGTCTTCCAATTTCCTAAGATCCGCCTGCAATTTTTCACAATCCGCATGCGTTTTTAACAACTTTGAACCGTTTATTGTGTGCATTTGGTATCACTATAGAAATGATAAGTAGCAGCTTTGGTAGTGTTTAGGTAACACAATGATTCCCAAACCTGTCCTGGAGGAAGCCCAGCGAATCAGGTTTTCAGGATATTTATAATGAATATTCATGAGATCAGTTTGCATATGCTGCCTCCTGGGTTTGCAAATTAATCTCATGCATGTTCATTGCGGAGAGCCTGAAAATCAGAGGAGCTGCGGTTCCTCCAGGACAGGTTTGGGAATCGCTGAGCTCGATCCAGTTTACCTCTGTGGAAAGCATTAACAGAGAATCAATCAATAATTTTGTGATTGCTTCTTTTCTTGGTTTGATTTCTAAGCTCCCCCACCCCCCCTTCTTTTTACAAAACTACGATAGCGGTTTTTAGGCCGGCGCGCTGAATACTATCAGCGTCGGGAGCCGTGCAGAGCGTTCAGTGCGCCGGCCTGCGCTAAAAGCAGTTTTTAAATATTTCCCTTCCCTTCCTCAGTTTTTCATATGCAGTGGTTTCATGGGGCCAGTACGGCAGCACCCCAATTTCCTTCACTTTATGTTAAGAACATAAAACCCTGAGATCTCCTGAGTACTGGATCAAGAATCAGATTGAAAAAGGAAGAAACGCTGATTTTAACTGTCACTGAAACTGAAAATGCTGGCAGAAGTCGTTGATTTAATTGCTTGTCCTTGACAATAAACCCTGGCGCATGCGAGGTGGTTGAAGGTCTCTGGGCAGCCGAGGTTTTTCTCTGCGAGGAAAAAGCTGAGGGGGATTTTTCCAACCCGGAGACAAGCCTGCATGTTTAATCTCTTGGCTTTTGTTGTTCGACCGGAGCCACCAGAAAGCAAATCTCTAAAGCTCAATGCCTGGCTTTGGAAGAGTCACTCGCAGGGATCCCACGTACTCTCTCCTCTGGCTAAGTTACTGGAGTGGCAAAAAAAACATTGAAATCCATTTCATAGGCTTTACCTCACTGCTGGTCCCGTCTGAACTCTGAGCCGGCATATCTTAGTGAGATTCTGCAGCCCAGACTCCCAGACCCATCTGCTGTAAAAAGCTAAACCGAGCACCAAACACCAATGAGAGATCAGGCCTAGATAATACCGAGAGAACTGATCCAGGTTTTGGGTTCTCCTCGTTTTCTTCGCCTTACACTGCAACGAGAAGTATATAACAAGTCACCTAAATTTGGAGGCCCAGGTCCGCCCTTAGGCCTAGATTCAGGAAACGGTGTTCAAAATTTAGTGCCCAAAAACTTTGGCGCTATGTGTGATAGAATTACCTTACCGGAACTTTAAGGCGCTGGACTTTATGCCTGGTAAAAACCAGGCGTAAATACAGGTGCCGAATTTGGGTGTGCTGAGGCCCTGTTTTGAATATCTGAGCGCAAGTTTTTGGAACAGCCTGGCCACGCCCCCTTTTCAGATTTGTGCCATAAAAGTTAGATGCTGAGCCTTATAGAATAGCGCAGTCAGCTATCTCTTGGGTGCGCTACTGTATAGAATAAAGGAGTCTGTGCCGGAAAAAAAAAAGGTCAAACATGAAAATACATGAGAATCGGGAAAACAGGTAGACAGCCAATTTTGGGCAGGCCTGAGCCCAAAGTGGGCGGACCAGAACCTGGAGGAGTGTGACTGCACTAGTGTGTCATTGAGCCCTGCCTGCCCCTCAACTCTAGAGATGGGGCTGTGGCGGGCAGTGACTCGCCTCTCCTTGGAGGTAGCGGCTGGGCTACCACTGTGAGCATGACCTGCTCTGCAGCCTGGCCCTGGCGCCACCACATGCGCACGCCGTGAGAGAGACTGGGTGGGCCTGAGCCAAGATTGGGTGGGCAAGGCCCCTCAGGCCTGCCCGTAGATACACCCCTGGCATACAGTAAACTTTTCTTTGGCCTTGCACATCCCTAGACAGTTGGTTTACTAAGAAAAAATAACGAACCTTAGGCCATGTCCTTGGAAAAGAGATGGCTGAGGAGAAATATGATTGAAGTCTACAAAATTCTGAGTAGAGTAGGACGGGTACAAGTGGATCGATTTTTCACTCTGTCAAAAATACAAAGACTAGGGGGACACTCGATGAAGTTACAGGGAAATACTTTTAAAAGCAATAGGAGGAAATATTTTTTCACTCGGAGAATGGTTAAGCTCTGGAACGTGTTGCCAGAGGATGTGGTATGAGTGGATAGCGTAGTTGGTTTTAAGAAAGGTTTGGACAAGTTCCTGGAGGAAAAGTCCATAGTCTGTTATTGAGAAAGACATGAGGGAAGCCACTGCTTGCCCTGGATCGGTAGCATGGAATGTTGATACTGTTTGAGATTCTAGAATCTTGTTACTCTCTGGGATTCCGGAATCTTGTTACTCTTTGAGATTCTGTAGGGAATGTTGCTACTCTTTGGTTTTGGCCAGGTACTAGAGATCTAGATTGGCCACCGTGAGAATGGGCTTCTGGGCTTGATGGACCATTGGTCTGACTCAGCAAGGCTAGTCTTATGTTTTTATGACTCATGAAAAAATGCAGTGATGTGCAGTAGAATTTAAATTTCATGCAAAGCAACTCCACCCACTAATGAAAACTGGGAAGCAGAGCTCATGAAGAGGCCAGGAATTACCTGTGACATGGGAACGACTACCGCTTGTCCTTCTTTCAAGTTTCTCTCTCCTCCTCTTCCATCCTTCGGTCGTCCCTCAGTGGGATGCAGAAGAAAATATTAAGCTACACGAGTGTAGGGCATTTGAAAGGCTCTAGAGCAGGGGCGGGCAACTCCGGTCCTCGAGGGCCGGAATCCAGTCGGGGTTTTCAGGATTTCCCCAATGATTAGGCATTGAAAGCAGTGCATGCACATAGATCTCATGCATAGTCATTGGGGAAATCCTGAAAACCCGACTGGATTGCGGCCCTCGAGGAGGGACTTTGAGACCCTTAGATTTGAGTGTCTATGTCAGGGATGGGCAACTCCGGTCCTCGAGGGCCGGAATCCAGTCGGGTTTTCAGGATTTCCCCAATGAATAGGCATTGAAAGCAGTGCATGCACATAGATCTCTTGCATATTCTTTGGGGAAATCCTGAAAACCCGACTGGATTCCAGTCCTCGAGGACCGGCGTTGCCCCACCCCTGCTCTAGAGTGAAAACGTAAAGGAGCAATAAAGTAAATGGGAAACGGAGCTTGTCCGTGACGCCCAGTGATGCATTGGATCAAGCCTCTGGAATCTCCCAGGAAGTGGGATCCACCTTCCTCCTCTCAGGAGTCAAGAAAGAGGCGAAAATGGACTTTCAGTTTCTTCTCCCCCACCTCCGTTTTATACAGTTTTGCTCAGATGAATATTTAACTCGAGAGAAAATTCAAAGAAACTGTCTGATGCCTTTTAAACAAACACAGCAATAAAGCAGAGCAGAAGAGGGTGTTTTAAAGGCGGCAGTTTAATAAATTAGGCCCCTCGAGCACCAGCTCTTGGTGCGAATTCCACAATGGTACTTTGGTACCGCAAATACCTCAAAAGAAGTTCAGTTGTGTATATTGATATTCGATCTTGTCCATACTGGACTACTGTAATATTGTTTATTTGGGGGCGCCAAAGAAAATCCTGAGAAAATTGAGAATAGGACAGAACACAGCCGTTCAATTGATATTTGGATTGAGGAAAAAAGGCCATATTGGTCCTTATTATCGACTGTTACATTGGCTCCCGATAGAGGCACGAGTACTATTCAGATTCTCTTGTACCTGTTTTAAGTTGATTTGGGGAATTGCCCCAACTTACCTTTCAACTCATTTTTCGTTATGTAGCCCAACGAGGACAACTAGGAGTTCTAATTTATTTGTCTATCCAAAAATTACTGGCTGCGGATATAAGACTTTTTTTTAGATAGGACCCTTGCATTCCAAGCAAGTAAGCAGCAGAGGTGGGGTAATGACATCGGTGGAGTCATGATGTCTTAGGGTGCATTTCGAAAAGTCATCAAATCAGCGTTGTTTGATAAATTCATTTCCTAAAGTGGATATCAGGGTAAACAAAAATTTTATACTGAATATTGTTACGTATGGTGAAGTATTTGTACCTATCTGTGTTTCGCTGATTGTCCAGCCTTCTTCTGTGTAAACCGTCTAGAAATTGTTCGATTTATAATAATAATAATAATAACAGTTATATACCACAGGACTGTGAAGTTTTATGCGGTTTACAATTTTTAGAAATGTTACGGATTAAATGGAATAAACAAAGTACAGACTTAATTATTGATAGTTCTAGCGATCATTTGTTGAGGATTGAGATTGTATAGGTTGGTTTCCTAAGTATTTCAGGAACAGATGTGTTTTTAGGCGGTATAGAAGAATAAGGTTATGCTATGTTATATGTTAATATGTGTTGAGTTAGGATAAAAAATTTATACTGGAAAAAATTTATACATAATACAAAGTCAACAGGATACAATTTGCCATAGTTATACTACGTTTTATATTGTGTATTTTTAAAAAACCTTTCCCTCCCCAACTTCCTTTTTGTTCCATGTACGTCAATGTGAATCCGTCTAGTATTTTTAATATTTGATAAAATATAGCTTTTATTTACCTATTTTAATTGTTTCCTTCAATCTTTTTATATTGTACACCGTTCAGACACTTGTTTTGATAGACGGTATATCAAAACTAAAGAAACTTGTAACCCGCTCTGAGCTCTTTGGGGGAGGATGGAATAGAAACCGAACGAAATAAAGTGGTTAACATAAAAAGATTAGACAATATTTCATTACATTAGTGACTTCTATTCCGCCAGTACCTTGCAGTTCTAGGCGGATTACAAAAGAAGGTAACTGGACATTTCCAGGAAAATTACAATTTAGGGAGCTGTTTACATGATTGAGACTTTGAAGAGAAAAATTACAAGAGTGGTAGAGACTTTGAGAGGGAATGGACAAGGGGAAGAGTTAAGATATCTGAATAAAATTACCACTTTTTCTAAACATATTCCTTAAACAAATGAGCTTTCAAGGCCTTTCTAAAGCTCTTATAATCACTCATTGAACTAATGTGATCTGGCAAAGTTTTCCGGAGATTGGCAGCTTGATAGGCTATAGTGGAAGTAAACATTTTGGTATATATTAACCCTATTACCTCCAGAAATCGAAAGGGCGAGTGCTGTCTCAGACCATATAATGTAGTGGCTGAATAATGAGGGAATATAGGGTGGTACCTTCGCTTGATGTATTGTAACACCTTACAGAAAAACTTGGGCTGAATCCTAACAAGCATAAGTTGGTATCGGCAGACCAAAATTTAAGAATGGACACTTATAATTACAGAAACTTAATTTATTAATTATTTAGTTAAGTTACAGAAATTAGATAGTTCAAAGTCTAATAGATGCTGGCATTGTCACCTTGAAGCTGGGACTTTGGATCATTTACTATACTATTGTCCCTTGATACTTAAATTTTGGAGATCTATTTGGGATCAAGTGAATAATTTATTGGAAAATCCAGTGGCATTGACGTACGATACCATCATTTTTGATACGTTAATGAGGGCTAAAAGCCAAATATCTGTTCAAAATAATAAACTTCTCTTTATAATGACAGGAGTTAGCATAGAACTTATTTTGAGGAATTGGAAGAATTGGGATAGATTAAATTACACTTTCTGGTGGGAATCTCTGTTATACTTTTAAAATGGAACGTTCGATGGCTGTAAAACAGGAACGGTGTAAGAAATTTATGGATGTTTGGGAACCATTGACTAAGTTCCGTAAGGAATGATAACTGATTTTATTTTATTGACCCTTAAGCATACACATCCAGGGTGGGTGGGAGGGGGGAGGGTTTTGCATTGGAATATCATTTGGGGAATATATGGAGGGTTTCCTGTAGGTATGTACTTTTTATGATTAGGGGGGGAGAAATAGTTGTACATTAATGTCGATAAGTTTAAGGTGCGTTTCTTGTAAACTTATGTATATTGAAATTGTTTGTTTGCACTATGGTAGTTTGGAAATTTAATAAAGATTTACAAAAAAAAAAAAAAAAAGCCACTTAAAATAAATAAAATATAAAAAAGAAAAAAATGGACACTTATGACAACTCAATAGCAGGTGTAGGTGGGCACACCTAAGTTCACCATGTCATACCTACAATTTATAATTTTCTGTAAGTTAAGAACATAAGCATCCCTATACTGGTACAGGCTGAAGGTGCATCAAGACTGCTTCCAAAAGTGGTCAGCCAAGGTCACAAGTACTTTCTAAGATCCCAAAAGAGTAAAACAGATTTCCCATCCATCTCAATAATAGCTTATGGACTTCACTTTTAGGAAGTCAGCCAAACCTTTTTTAAACCCTGCTAAGCTAACTGCTGTCACCACATTCTCTGCCAACAAATTCCAGGATTTAATTACACATTGAGTGATTAAATATTTTCTTCAATTTGTTTTAAATATACTATTTAGTAGCTTCGTCCTAGTATTTTTTTGAAAGAGTAAACAAGCAACTCACATCTGTCTGCTCCACTCCACTCAGTATTTTATAGAACTCTGTCATTTCTCCCCTCAGCCATCTTTCCTCCAAATTGATGATCCAAAATCTGATAATATTTCATTACGTGATCGTTGTTTTTTTCAGATTGAAAATCAAACAGACTGCCGTATTCTGAATAAGTTGCAGTCTATCAATATTCTTCTTGGGAGATGCTAAATAGGCAATATTACAATAGTCCAAAAGGCTTAAGATCAAAGACTTCACAAGAAGCCCGAAAGCATAGAATTCAAAATAGGGTCTGATAGTGCAAAATAGCATAAAATAACTTCCTTTAACCAGGGCATTAATCTGGGCATTGAAAGAAAGATTTCGATCTAAATAGATACCCAAGATTTTAATAACAGGAGAAATAGGATAGATAGACCCATTCAGATTTAGTGTGTCTTCTTTTATTTTCTCTAACGGTGCCGCTAGACAAAACTTAGTTTTTTTTCTGTGTTGAGTTTCAATTTAAATTCTCTCGGCCATGATTCTACTACCGGAATGATCATTGTTATCAACTGTAGAGTTTCAGGTGATAAAGACGAGATTGAGATGACGATAGTTATGTCAACTGCATAACTGTAAAATTTGGTCTTGAAAGACGATAACTTATTTCCCATGAAAGCTAAGCAAAAATGAAATAACATTGGAGAAAGTGAAGAACCCTGAGGGACTACAGCAAAAACCTCTGACGCTCATAGGAAAACGCTAATGTAGCTTAAAAAAAGGGGGCATTAGTCTTTCCTTATAGGGTAGTCATCCCACCCCCTTTATCATTTTCATCACCTTTCTTCTTTGAGATGTGGTGACCAGAACTGCACACATTATTCGAGATGCAGTCATACCATGGAGTGATACAAAGGCATGATAATATTCTCTTTTTTGTTTTCCATTCCTTTCCTGATAATTCCTAGCAATATGTTTGCTTTCTTAGCTGCTGCCGCACACTGATCAAAGGGTTTCAATGTATCCCCAACAATGACACTGTCTGAGTTGCTGTTGGCCGATTTTTTGGCCAACATTGGAACAGCGAATGATGTTCCACTAAGTTTGCAAACCAAACTGAAATGTGGAAACAAACAATGTTCAAGGTCTTCATTTTATTTCTTCAAGAAAACTTACAACGCTATCCACATTTGTATTGAAGGGGCGGGGGGCAGGTGTGGGGAAGTCCGGAGCTGATGAGATCGGGCCGCAGGGCCTGCTGGGGGGAGGGAGGGAGGAAGGAAGAAGAGGTAAAGTTGAGGAAACTGAACCATCACCAGTTTTTTCGGGTAGTGCGTTTTCACTGAGGCCTTTAAATTTGAGGTTTCTGGTGACAGGATGCCCATTCCGTTACACATGCTCCAGGAAATACTTCTTCACCGAAAGGGTGGTTGATCACTGGAATAATCTTCCGCTACAGGTAATTGAGGCCAGCAGCGTGCCTGATTTTAAGACAAAATGGGATCGTCACGTGGGATCTCTTCACAGGGAAAGGTAGGGGAGGGTTATTGCGGTGGGCAGACTTGATGGGCCGTGGCCCTTATCTGCCGTCTGTTTCTATGTTAAAGTCAGTAGCTAGTTTACAAATTTGCCCCCCAAGAGAATTAGGAGTGAGATCTTGAGTGGACAAAGCAACTTGCTTAAGAGAAGCGAGAAAGAAGAACTGAAGGAATGTAAGATTTTGCGTGGATGAGTAGGGATGATCCTCAGGAGACCAAAGGTCCTATATAAGAGGAGAGGGAGTTGGGGGCCACATTACAGTAAAGATGTGCGCAGAATTGAATCGGTTCAGCGGACGGCCACCAGGATGATCTCGGGGCTCAAGGGTCTCTCGTACGAAGAGAGACTGAACAAATTGCAGCTCTACACTCTCGAGGAACGTAGGGAGAGGGGAGACATGATCGAAACATTTAAGTACCTCACGGGACGTGTCGAAGTGGAAGATGATATTTTCTTTCTCAAGGGACCCTCGGCCACAAGAGGGCACCCGCTCACACTCAGGGGCGGAAAATTTCATGGCGACACCAGAAAGTATTTCTTCACAGAGAGAGTGGTTGATCATTGGAACAAGCTTCCAGTGCAGGTGATCGAGGCAGACAGCGTGCCAGACTTTAAGAATAAATGGGATACCCATGTGGGATCCCTACGAGGGTCAAGATAAGGAAATTGGGTCATTAGGGCATAGGCAGGGGGTGGGTAAGCAGAGTGGGCAGACTTGATGGGCTGTAGCCCTTTTCTGCCATCATCTTCTATGTTTCTATGTCTTTGAATATTCCCGGTATAAATTGACTATGTTGGTTTCTTACTGTGAACAAATGCCCTAAAATTCTACTGTTTGAATACTCCCGTTCCCCGGTCCTTCCATGGTAAAATTATACAACACTCGAAGGCCCGCAGCTCACATCTAATGTTCATCTGCTTTCCATAATATAATTACAAGTTGCTCCATCACTGCCTCAATTCCAGGCACATAATCAAAGTGTTCTCTATCTCTCCCCTGGAGGCGCTTGAGAAAATGTAAAACATTTTGCAACTGGACTGTGAAAGCTGGCACAGGCAGAGGTCGGTCCAAAGGGGCTGCTGCAGACAGGTGGGAAAGTGCATCCACGCACGCCACCGCAATCTATATATAGCGCCAACAGCTGGGCACCGGAATTTGCATGCAGATCCGAGATTCACATGTAATGTAATGAGGGAATTAAGCGCTAATTGGCCACTTAATTGGTGCTTGATTAAAGTTGTGCGCAGATCTTCCCTGCGTGCTATTCTGTACCTTATGCATATCCCAAAGGGGATGTGGCCATGGGAGGGGCATTGAGCATACCCAAAACTTAACACCAAATTATAGAATGGACTTATACCTTTTTCTATCTGGCATGAGGCCAGCACTAAAAATTAGGCCTGACCTTTGTGCTATCCCAGTATTCTATAAAGGTCACAACATAAGAACATAAGAGTTGCCCTACTGGGACAGAGCAAAGGTCCTTCAAGCCCATTATCCTGTTTCCAACAGTTGCCAACCCAGGTCCCAAGCACCTGGCAGAAACCCAAAGAGTAGCAACATTCCAGAGCTGAGATTGTGATGTCATAATGCCTCATTCCACCAGTGCCTAAGAGCCAGCCTTATCAGTGATGTCACAATGGCTTGATTATCCTGTAGTTGGCCTCCATAAAAATATAAGAGGTGTCATACTGGGAAAGACTGAAGGTCCATCAAGCCCAGTATCCTGTTTCCAACAGTGGTCAACCCAGGTCACAAGTACCTGGCAGAAACCCAAAGAGTAGCAACATTCCAGAGCTGAGATTGTGATGTCATAATGCCTCATTCTACTAATGCCTAAGAGCCAAACTCATCAGTGATGTCACAATGGCTTGATTTCATCCATTCATTGAATGAATGAATGATTTTATACTTGGCTTACGGTAGGAAAAGGGAGGTGATAATGCTGTGGTATAAGTCTTTGGTGAGGTCCCATTTGGGATACTTTGTGCAATTTTGGAGACCGCACCTTCTAAAAGATATAAATTCAATGGAGTCGGTCCTGAGAGTTGCTGCAAAATTGGTTAGAAACATAGAAACATAGAAACATAGAAATTGACGGCAGAAAAGGGCTATAGCCCATCGAGTCTGCCCATACCAATGACCCACTCCCTGATTCTTACTCTCCTAGAGATCCCACATGAATATCCCATTTTCTCTTGAAATCTAACACGCTGCTGGCCTCAATCACCCTCTGAGGCAGCTCGTTCCAATGATCTACCACCCTTTCAGTGATCTTTGTCATAAATTCTATGGGGACAGACTTAGAGACCTTATTATGTATACTCTGGAGGAAAGACAAGAGAGAGGGGATATGATAGAGATGCTTAGGTAGCTCCGTGACGTTAATATACAGGAGGTGAGTCTCTTTCAAATTAAGGAATATTCCAGAAGGAGAGGGCTGAAGTTAAGAGGCTCAGGAGTGATGTAAGAAAATACTTCTTTACAGAAAGTGTGGTCGATGCATGGAATAGTTTCCCTGTGTGGAGGTGGTAGAGATGAAGTCAGCATGGGACAGGCATGTGGGATCTCTTAGGGAGAAGATAATGTATGGTGGGGAAGGACAGCCTTTTTTCTGCCGTCATGTTTCCCTCCTGCCGTTTTATCATCTGAAGGTACGGGGGGGGGGGGAGTTCTGGGGATGTAGGAGGGGGGGTCCAGGAATGTGGAGAGGGGGGCAGAGATGTTAGGGGATGTCAGGGGGAGGGGTATAAGGCTCCACAGCTCAGTTGATTCTGGCAGGGGGGATCCCTATCAGCTGAGCCACCAGGAATCCCCAAAACCAGCTCAGCTGATGGGAAGCCTACGGGGTTTTGATTCTTTTCACTCTTTGGTTGGTGGTAGGGGGTTGTGACCACTGTGGATGTAAGGGGGGGGGAGGTCATGCCTTAAATCCTCCAGTGGTCTTCTTGTCAGTTTGGGCAGCTTTGTGGAACTTAGACACAACTCAAACAGGTCTAACTGCCGGCTTCTAAGTTCCCTCTAAGAAAGCTTTGATTATGGCTGCAGTACGCCAGGTTGAAGCCTGCTCGATTCCCGCCCATAACACACCTCCCAACACGCCCCTTTGATCTCTGGATGCCCAGCAGCTTAGAAGTGCTGCTGCGCATCCAGAAAGTTGGTTTTGATTATTGGCCAAGTGTTGACTTAGGCTAGCTTTTGGACATTTTAAAGTTTTGATTATGACCCCATAGAGTGCAAATAAGTGACACAGCACATACATGCAAGGAGGCATTCACATGGGTGGAGCAGCTGAGGGGCATGGGCGGGGCTACCACTTATAAAGTGGAGGAGTGGCCTAGTGGTTGGCGCAGCTGCCTCAGCACTCTGAGGTTGTAAGTTCAAATCCTGGAACGGAACCCCCGCAGATATCGGGGGAGTACTGTACATCAGGGTTCAATTCTATCTCCTCCACTTTATAACATATTTCTGGCTCCCCTACTGACCCTGGGTCAGTCAATCGGATTTTCCATGTTCGATTATACTGATGACATCCATCTAGTTCATCCAATAGACCTTGACAACCCAGATGATAAAACTGTCATTGAAAGCAAAGAAGTAAAACTCGGATATCTCAATCCGCCCTCCCTTTTCTGGAGCCACATGGTAACCCTAACCCTAATATATATAAAAAAAAAAAAAGACCCCCTTTGAGAGCAAAGACATTGTCTCCACGTTTAGGATCTGGTGGAGATAAGAAGAGCCTTCCGTACACAGGATCTGAGATCAGGACTGGGCAAAACACCGACCTCATGGATCTTAACTGCATGCCCTTAAAAATCTGCTCACCTCAGGGATGAGTGGGATCCGTGACATCTCAGGGCGTTAAAATGAGGTTCTCTGCAGGACCTGCGAGGTCTGCATTTTACACCCTCCCAACCACAAAGAGAAAAGTAATCAGCAAGTGCAGACATTAAAACGTGGACCTCCCAGGGAACTAAAAGTGCATGGCCTTAAAAAGAAGGCAGCCGTGATGAGGGGTTCCCAGGGATCCTCATTTTTTAACTCCTGCGGACCTCATGGATCTCTCTCACTGTACAGATCCTGGTTTTAAGAAAGGTTTGGACAATTTTCTGGAGGAAAAGTCCCATAGTCTGTTATTGAAAAAGAAATGGGGGAAGCCACTGCTTGCCCTGGATCAGTAGTGTGGAATGTTGCCACTCGTTGGGGATTCCACATGGAATGTTGCTACTATTTGGGGTTCCGGAATCTTGCTTACTCCTTGAGATGCTGGAATGTTGTTACTCCTTGGGTTTTGGCCAGGTACTAGGGACCTGGATTGGACACATTGAGGATGGGGCTACAGGGCAAGATGGACCATTGGTCTGACCCGGTAAGGCTGTTCTTATGTGAGCCAAGTATAGGACAATCAAGCCATTGTAACATCACTGATGAGGTTGGTTCTGAGGCACTGTGGAATAAGGCATTATGACATCACAATCTCAGCTCTGGAATGTTGCTCTCATTGGGGTTCCGGAATCTTGCTATTCTTTAAGATGCTGGAATGTTGATACTCTTTGGGTTTTGGCCAGGTACTAGGGACCTGGATTGGCCACCATGAGAACGGGCTTGATGGACCATTGGTCTGACCCAGTAAAGCTATTCTTATGTTCTTATGTCCTCATTTTCACTCCTGTGAACCTCACGGCTCCTGCTGGAGGGGATACGATGAAGATACATAGGGTGAGCGGAATTCATGAAGTCCGCCAGAGTTAAAACAAGGATCCCTGCAGACCCCATGCCACGGCCACTTTCTTTTTAAGGTTATGTGGTACGCATCTGCGAGGTCTGTGGAATCCTTGTTTTCAGGTCCATCAGACATAAACTGAAATTACAAACTGCCTCTGTCAAAACCGAGGTAAGCCAATTTTTAAGAGCGTGCGGTTAGGATCCGTGAGCTCCGTGTTTTACCTAGTCCCTCTGAGATCTAAAAAGTGTCCTCTATACACAGGATAGGAGCCGGACCGGAAGGGGTGACCTCCCTTCCGCTCACCCCTAATCCATCTCGCCCCCCCCCCATCCGGATTGGCCCCAGGGCTTCGGCCGATTTGTCTTCGCTTCTCCCTATCCGGGATCGGAGCTTGTTTTTAGGAGGGAAGTGCATTTCACTCAGCACTTGGAGGATTTTCCGTAGTGACTTTGCTCCAAACTGAAAGAAGCATTTTCCAAGACAGCAGCTCCTGTGCATGCTCCCTGCATTAAGGCATTATTAATGTTAAGAATGAACTAATTTGCAGTTATTTTATTTTTTTTTTCCATGTTTTTTCACAGGGTCATCAGTTTCCCATGTTACCCAATATTTCACTCCAGACAAATTCATTTCTATACCTAACCCATAAATCTGCCCGGGGAAACAATGGTGGGCGGAGCTGGTGTGATTTATCTTTCCGGGACGTGTAAATTGTGTATGCAAACTGAACTCTGCCCTGTGGCAACGGTGCCAGCCTGCTGCCACGACAAAGGATCGAGGAGAGTGGAGGCATTTCTAGGGCTCTGCGATGCGAAGCTTTTGAGTGCTGGAGCGAAGGGCACCGCTCTCTAAAAATGTGCTTTCCATTCAAATGAAAGGGGACATTTTAACAACAAAAAAAAAGGAAAACAATTTTGCATGCTTCATTCATTTAGTTTCAAAGAAATGTAATTGATTCTTCGCTTCACTTCTCTTCCCCCCTCCCCCCCTCCACACACAAACATTATCTCCTTACTATTGCAGTTTTTCTTCATAGGGCAGGAGAGTTTGACGTGTCATTCTTAACTTCTGATAAATTTATGTTGGCCCAGACCTGGGCCAGGCAGCCACAGTATTGTAGGGTAAAAGTTTTAAGTTTCAAGTTTATTAAATTTGATATACCACCTTATCAATTTATTTCAAGGTGGTTATACATTTTAAAATAGGGTAAAAACAAATAATACAAATTAACATAACTTTAACAAAAACAAAAAAAAACATACTCGACAAAACAATAACATACTAGACTAGACAACGGGTACGAATGGAAAAAAAGGGTTGAACTACAATGGTTAAAGAAAAGCAAGATATAAAGGTATAAACATAAGGAAGGGGTTAAAAACAAATAAGTCCGATACAAGAGGACTCATAAAAAATAAAGAAATTTTTAAAATCCTTAAAAGGACATTTATACTTGAAAGGTATCTTTTGAAAAGGAATGTCTTAAGAAAAGATTTAAATTTCTCAAGACTAGTTATCTCTCTTAAAGCATTTGGTGCCGAATTCCAGAGTGTTGGGGCAACTACTGAAAAGATAGTGTTTTTTCTAGTGTTGATATGATTCAGAGTTGGAATTGCTAATAAATTTTGCTCCGAAGAACGAAGAAATTAACAACTGGTAGGGCAGGAGTGATTGGAGATTCTATTTGGGCTTATAGACCCCCATGAATTTATTTATTTCATTTTCTCAGGGATACTCAGAATGGTTTACATGAATTTATTCAGGTACTCAAGCATTTTTCCCTGTCTGTCCTGGTGGGCTCACAATCTATCTAATGCACCTGGGGCAATGGGGGGATTAAGTGACAAGGAGCAGCATGGGTTTGAACCCACAACCTCAGGGTGCTGATGCTGTAGCTTTAACCACTGCACCACATGAATGGAGTAAGATGGATATGGTGGGGGTGGGGGGGAGAAGGGAGGCATTCTATAATTTAGAAAAGCATACGTGTGCTCTGTCCAAACTCCGCTCATGTGCACATTTACCGGCAAGGCATTCACCACCAAAGCCTGCCGTATGCTTTAATTCTGCTTTGCCACTAGTAGCTACTTTATCAGACGTCATTATCTCTGTAAGCGCTCGTTTGCCATTTTCATGTCTTCTTGCTGCCTAACCCTAGCTCAGGGGTCTCCAAAGTTCCTCCTTGAGGGCCGAATCCAGTCGGGTTTTCAGGATTTCCCCAATGAATATGCATTGAAAGCAGTGCATGCACATAGATCTCATGCATATTCATTGGGGGAAATCCTGAAATCCCGACTGGATTCGGCCCTAAAGGAGGGACTTTGGAGACCCCTGCCCTAGCTTCTCCTTATTAGGGAGGGATATTCATTTGCAGCGATATGGGAAATGGTGTCTCCTAATCTAAGTTCAATCATATTATACCACTTTTGAAGAATTTACACTGGCTGCCAGTTGAGTTGACGGTTAACGTTCAAAGTGCTGTTCCTAATTTTTAAAAATCCTGAATAAGGATTGTCCAATCACATTACCTACTACTATTCGACTTTATAAACCCTTATGCAATCTACATTCTGTGAATTAATTTCTACTAAACATTCCCTCCGTCAAGATTATCCATGTATCGTTAATCCATATTCTATATACAAGTAGCCTGTTAAGAAATGTGTTGCCTGTTGAAATACCAGGGTTGTTACAGTACACAAGAGGCCGCTGAAAAGTTTTCAGCCCAAGCAACAAAGTTGGGGCAGACTCCATCGGGGGCCATGCACGTGGTCCAGAGATTCGTTCCGTATTTTTCTGACAAAGAGAAAAAGTGGAAATCGCTGGCTTAAGTGCATAGCTCTCGATGGAGACGGCCCCAACATTTGTTGCTTGGGCTGAGAACTTTTCAACAACCCCTTGTAGGAAGCAGCTGAAGACAATTCTATTTGCACAAGCTTACCAGAGAATTAACGCAGAAATTTGACGCCATATCAAAAGTAATATTTGCAGAATCCATGCTGTATTACCAGATATTTGATGATTTGATGTGACTAGTATTGTCTGGTCTGTTTTATTTGTATTTTATTATTGTGTATGTTTTTTATTCTACCCTGCTTAGAACCATAGGGTACTGCGGGTAACAAATACATTAAAAAAATAAATAAATACAGTATCCCCCGAAATTCACGGGGGTTCCGTTCCAGGAACACCCGCGTATTATGAAAAACTGTGAATCTGTAAAAAGGCAGGAGAGGGCAGCTGGGGTGCTGGCGGGTGCAGTAAATCATATCCAGTATGCTCCAGGGGAGGGGGGGGGGGAAGATGAGGAGGAATCGGCTGTGCAGAAGGCTGATTGGCTGACCGGGGGGGGGGGGGGGGGGAGAGGAGGAGGAATCGGCTGTGTGGTAGGCTGCTTCATGGACTCATTCCCTGTATTTTCTGACTGGAAGAGGCAGTCAGAAAATACCGCGAATAACAGTGCGCGAATCGCGAATTGGCGGGGGAACACTATAAACGTAAATAAGCAGAAAAAAAAGCATGAACATTCACGATTTATCATTTCCTGATAGCGGTGCGCAGTATTTGAAAAGTGGGCGCCCTTGCCCATGCACAAACCACTGCGAATGTACCCAAATTTGGGTGTGAAAAAACATCTGCCCAGAGAGCTACTCTATAAACAACACTCCGAGTTGCACGCCATTTCTAGAATACAGTCAATTTCTGTGCCAGACTTTGGCATGAGGATGTACACCATGACGCGTAGATTAGGCTTGGATCCCCGGTATTCAGTAATAATATCGTGAATGCCCTTGCCCCGCCTCTGCCCCTCCTGAGTCCCCGCCCCCTTTTGAGTGGCACACTATAAGATCTGTGCACGGATCTTTACAGAACAGTGCTTGGCAAGATGCATGCGACAATCCAAATGGTCGCCAATGAATGGCAAGTGAGCTGCTCAGAAATCTCAGACTAGCGCACAGTTTGGCGCATGTAAATTTTCACGCCATGTATAGAATGCTGGAGTAGATGAGCCGAGGTTGAGATGGATACTAAAGAATGACACGGGATGGTTCCCCGCGGTTATCCACGGGGACGGGAATGGTGATGACATTTTGTCGCCGCGTCATTCTCTGATGTGGAGGTAGCCATTGCATTGTAACTGTTAATATGGCGGATGATGCGGGAAGTGTGATTGTTCTCTGTATACTCAGAATGACCTCGGCATTTAAGGTTTTGCCGTTGCCATGAGTATTTGGACGTTAATATGTGGTAACGGCAAAACCTTGCCACACTTTAATAAATAGGACCTAAACTGATTAAGGACTCTCACAGTCTTCATTCTTCATCCCCTCCGATTGTGGTTGACTATGCTACCCTCATCTTGCTAGGATTAGAGAATGACACGGTGACAAAATTCTTCACCGTCCCCGTTCCCGCGGATAACCGCGGGAAATAATCCCATGTCATTTTCTAGTGTCTATTTCTGCCTCAGTCCTTCTACACCAGCATTCTTCAAAGCAAAGCTTGCGGGTCAGTGGTTGTGGCCATTCATACTCTGATTCTTATGTGAGCCAAGGATAATGAAGCCATTGTGACATCACTGATGTGATTGGCTCTTAGGCACTGGTGGAATGAGGCATTATGACATCACAATATCTGCTCTGGATACCAGAGACTGTCATTCTGTAGTGTCTGTTTCAACCTCAGTCATTCTACACCAGCATTCTTCAAAGCAAAGCTTGCGGGTCAGTGGTTGTGGCCATTCATACTCTGATTCTTATGTGAGCCAAGGATAATGAAGCCATTGTGACATCACTGATGTGATTGGCTCTTAGGCACTGGTGGAATGAGGCATTATGACATCACAATATCTGCTCTGGATACCAGAGACTCATTCTGTAGTGTCTGTTTCAACCTCAGTCATTCTACACCAGCATTCTTCAAAGCAAAGCTTGTGGGTCAGTGGTTGTGGCCATTCATACTCTGATTCTTATGTGAGCCAAGGATAATGAAGCCATTGTGACATCACTGATGTGATTGGATCTTAGGCACTGGTGGAATGAGGCATTATGACATCACAATATCAGCTCTGGATACCAGAGACTGTCATTCTGTAGTGTCTGTTTCAACCTCAGTCCTTCTACACCAGCATCCTTCAAAGCAAAGCTTGCGGGTCAGTGGTTGTGGCCATTCATACTCTGATTCTTATTGGAGCCAAGGATAATGAAGCCATTGTGACATCACTGATGTGATTGGCTCTTAGGCACTGGTGGAATGAGGCATTATGACATCACAATATCAGCTCTGGATACCAGAGACTGTCATTCTGTAGTGTCTGTTTCAACCTCAGTCCTTCTACACCAGCATTCTTCAAAGCAAAGCTTGAGGGTCAGTGGTTGTGGCCATTCATACTCTGATTCTTCCCTCTCTCCTTAAAGAATGACATGAAGATGGTTTCCCGCGGTTATCCGCGGGGATGGGAACGGTGATGAATTTTGTCACCATGTCATTCTCTAGCTAGGATCCCAGCCTGAAAATCGGCAACATTGCTTTCTCTCTTCTGAGGGTAAGAGGGTATCCTGAAACACAACCTTCCCCTCTCACCTACCCACCCCCTGAATTGTTCAGGAGAAGAAATGAGGTGTGAGTCTTGACTCCCTATCCCATGTTTGTAATGTATTAGTTGGAAACTGTTAATTATGTTGGAGGTTTCCAAACCAGATAACCTTCTGCTCAGAACATTGCACCCATTTCTCTTCTTCCATTAAGAATTCACTTAAGAAACATTTTACTAACTGGAACACTGACAGAAATAGCACAGGCAAGATTTATATGTCTTTCAGGAGATTGCCTGTGTGTCACCGAGAGCTGTGCCTGCTAGAGTCGGCAGGATGCAGGGTCCTACAAAGGGGACTTTTGAGTTTCCTTGAGATGCACCTCTCTGATAAAATTCTCCTCACGCTTCTTTATAATCTCATCCACGTTAATCCTTTTTAGTTTACACTTTTGTTCCCAGAAACAAGCATCTCATTTCTATTACTGAACAATCAGAGAGAGATCCCTTTCATCTCCCTTAGGAAAAAATTAGGGATTAAGTATTTGACGATCTTAAGGAGGCCAAACAGATTGAAAAGATGATGGCGAAAGCTAGAAGGATGCTAGGGTGCATAGAGATAGGTATGGCTAGTAGGTAAAAGGAGGTATTGATGCCCCTGTATAAGACTCTAGTGAGACCTCATTTAGAATATTGTGTTCAATTCTGGAGACCACACTTTCAAAAAGATATAAAAAGGATGGAGTCGGTCCAGAGGAAGATTGCTAAAATGATGCGTGGTCTTCGTCATAAGGTGTATGGGGACAGACTTAAAGATCTCAATATGTATACTTTAGAGCAGTGGTTCTCAACCCTGTCCTGGAGGACCACCAGGCCAATCGGGTTTTCGGGCTAGCCCTAATGAATATGCATGAGAGAGATTTGCATATAATGGAAGTGAGAGGCATGCAAATCTGCTCCATGCATATTCATTAGGGCTATCCTGAAAACCCGATTGGCCTGGTGGTCCTCCAGGACAGGGTTGGGAACCACTGCTTTAGAGGAAAGTAGAACCCGAAAAAATGGGAGATGAAAAAGAGCAAGAAAAACAAATGCTCCCAAACCCCAAGAAGTAGAACTGGATAAGGGGGAGAGACAAGTCCAAGAATAGTAATCCTACTGTGAAACAACCAAATGAAATAATTTCAGTGAATGGGAGAGCCCTCAGTCACACAGCCTCCCTCCGGGAACTCCCAGAAGTAATGGCTGTCACTGGCTTGCACCCAAACGGGTGTTGACTGTGAAACATCCCCGGGCTCTCTCCATGTAAATTTAGTGATGAAAGTGCACACAAATAGTGCTGAGTGCAAAAAATAAATCAAAAACACACTCTACAATTCAATAAAATTGTCTCTACCCCTTATCCAGGGGGCCAATATACAAGAATCAAACGTCCAGATCCAGCAAAGCAAAAGCCAACTGGAAGTACTTAGCTTCTCCGTGGAAAGTACAGCCAGCAGATGATAAATTCGTCCGACGGGACTCCGTTTCGGGGTAGACACCCCCTTCTTCAGGAACAGCTGGGCTGCGCTGTAACCCCCAAATCATCAGGCACAGCAGTTTGACAAACTTGGGGTTTGGGAGAATTTGTTTTTCTTACTTTAGAGGAAAGGCAGGGAGAATGGAGATAATGATAGAGACGTGGCGTAAATGCGCATGAGTGGAGTCTCTTTCATTTGAAAGGAAGCTCTGGAATGAGAGGGCATAGGATGACGTTAAGAGGTGATAGACTCAGGAATAATCTAAGGAAATGCTTTTTTACAGAAAGGGTGGTAGATGCTTGGAACAGTCTCCCAGAAGAGGTGGTGGAGACAGAGATTGTCGGAATTCAAGAAAGCATGAGATAGGCATGTGCGATCTCTTATAGAGAGGAAGAGGTAATAGTTATTGCGGATGGGCAGACTGGATGGGCCATTTGGCGTTATTTGCCATCATGTTTCTATGTTTCAAACTCTGATCTGTCCTACAAAGAATCAGGGACAGGTCCTCTCTCTATCAGACTGAAATGAGGGACGGACTAACTCTCTGAACAAGGAGAAAAATACAAGAACAGAATATTAAGAAGCACCAGTAGACCATATGAAGAGAGAGAAATCATCAAATATCGAAAGATCCAGTCAGAGGCTAAGATGATAATGTAATGCAAATATATCGGAGATAGACTTAATTGTGACAATGCAACTAGCTTGATTAAACATTGCACATTTTGGTGGCAAGTCAAATACACGCAGTCATATACGCGCAGACATTTCAGGGCAGGACATTTGCAAGTGATACAATTGCACGCATGATCATTGTACCCACAACAAATGCACGTAAGTACAATCGCACGCAGGATAAATGAGCGCTCTACTGGGTGGCCTGGTTAGTTGCATTAGCGTCAAAGTATCTGCATCTCATGCAGATGGGCTACAAGAGTATACTCATAATATTCATAATCATGATCCAATCCTACCGAAACAGAAAGAAAGACCAGGAGGGGAGAGGGGGAGGGATGAAGCAGGTTAGCTTGGGGTCAGATGAAGGGACACTGGGGGCATAGGAAGGAAACACTGGGGCCATATGAAGGAGGCACCGGGGGGGGGGGGTGAAGGAGGCACTAAACAGTGGAGGTCTTAAACACTGGGGGCATAGGAAGGAGGCACAGGGCAAAGGACCACAATATAAAGAAGTAAATGGAAACAATACTGAATATGCACGCAAGTGTCCGCACACATTTGTCTTGCGCGCTATTGGCTTGTGTGATATAGACTTGCATGCACGTATCCCCCGCTTCATTGCCTTGCGCTCAAATGTCTGCGTGTATTTGACTGCCCGCATTTGTCTTGCATGCAACTGACTATGGACCGCACATTTTACGCCTTGGGAATTCCAGTGAGAGTCTCCCTTTGGCATGAGAGAAATATTATTGATTTAGTAGGATTTATTTACCACCTTTTTGACGAAATCCAGCCAAAGCGGTGTAGAGCGAGATTAACCTGGCTATAGGCATTAAGGGGGAAATTCTGTAAATAGCGTCTGCAAAGATGTGGGGGGCCGCTGGAAAGTTCTCAGCCCGACCCACAAAGTTGGGGCAGTCTCCATCAAGGGGTATACACTTGCCCCCTCTTCTACTGAACCGCGCTAGCGGTTTTAGCGCGGGAAGCCGCGCTGAATGGTTCGCCCCGCTCCCAGCGCTCATAGTATCGGGAGCAGCGTGGGTCATTCAGCGTGGCTCCTGGTGCTATACTGCTAGCGCGGTTTAGTAGAAGAGGCCTGAAGGCCTTCTTTTACTAAGGTGCGTTAACCGATTAGCGCATACTAGAGAATGACACGGTGGCGGTTTACCCGCGGCCACCGCATTTTAGCCGCGGGTCACCCGCCGAAAACGGGGAAGAAAACTAGCAGTCGCTGCGGCGACGGGGACAAGGCCATTCACCGCCCGCGGGGCGGTGAATGGTCTTGTCCCCCGCAGTGAGGCATGAAGGATCGCGCGGTCCCCGCAGCTCACACCCGCCCGCCCAATCGATTCCAGTGTCCAGCCAGCTCTCTCCCCTCTCCTCACCCCAGTCCGCAGATCCTCCTCCTCGGCGACCCGCACGCTACCAGAGAGCCGCGCACACCCGCCGCTGCTCAGCCTCGATCTTCTGCTCTGACGCAACCGGAAACAGGAAGTTGCAGCAGAGCAGAAGATCGAACACTGAGCAGCCGCGCGTGTGCGGCTCCCTGGGAAAGCGCGCAGGTTGCCGAAAAAGAAAACCCACAAACCAAGGTGAGGAGAAGGGAGAGAGCCGGCCAAACACCAGGATCGACCGGGCAGGCAGGTAGTGGCCGCGGGGACCGTGCGATCGCTAGTGTTCCCGGCTCAAATTGGAAAGAGGGAGTGAAAGGAAAAAGGCTTATATGGATGCAGCGGGGACGGTGACGGGGCGGTGAATGGGATGGCAGTGGCGGTGATGGGGCTGTGAAAGGGATGGCGGTGACGGTGACGGGGCGGTGAAGGGATCGGCGGTGACGGGGCGGTGCAGAGGATGGTGGGCCGGTGACGGGGCGGTGACGGGGACAGATTTTTTCCCCGTGTCATTCTCTAGCGCATACTAAACGCTAACGCATGCGTGTTAGTCTGTGGATGTGTTAGCGTTTAGCATGTGCTAATCAGTTAGGGCACCTTAGTAAAAGAAGAGGTTAGTCTAATGATTTTCCACTTTATTTCATTCCGTATTTTTCCAACGGAATGAAAAAAGTGGGAAACCACTGGGCTAAAGCCCCCTTCACGGCCAATGGTCCGATGCCCATTCAGTTCCTCTAGGCATCAGAGCATTTACCGCACCAGCCCACCCTGCCAGCCTTTGTAAAAGAGGGGGTAAGTGTATAGCCCTCAGTGGAGATTGCCCCAATGGAACCAGTGGAGTTGGCTGGGCTGAGAACCTTTCAGCGGCCTCTCGTAGGTGCCTATAATATAAGCCTCTATCTCTTGTCAATTACACTTAGGTGCCTATTATAGAACCACATGTAACTTAAAGCTTAGGTACCTGTAATGAACATAAGCAATGCCTCCGCTGGGTCAGACCTGAGGTCCATCGTGCCCAGCAGTCCGCTCACGCTGCGGCCCAACAGGTCCAGGATCTGTGCAGTGATCCTCTATCTATACCCCTCTATCCCCTTTTCCAGCAGGAAATTGTTCAATATTTTCTTGAACTCCAGTACCGTACTCTGCCCTATTACGCTCTCTGGAAGCGCATTGGGTAAAGAACTTCCTAGCATTCGTTTTGAATTTGTCCCCATTCAACTTTTCCGAGTGCCCTCTTGTTCTTTTATTCTTTGAAAGTTTGAAGAATCTGTTCCTCTCTACTCTCTCTATGCCCTTCATGATCTTGTAAGTCTCTATCATATCCCCTCTAAGTCTCCTCTTCTCCAAGGAAAAGAGTCCCAGTTTCTCCAAACTTTTTCTCTCTCTCTCTCTCTCTTTCTCCCTTTCTCTCTCTCTTTTTGTCCCTCTCTACTCTCTCTATGCCCTTCATGATCTTGTAAGTCTCTATCATATCCCCCCTAAGTCTCCTCTTCTCCAAGGAAAAGAGTCCCAGTTTCTCCAAACTTTTTCTCTCTCTCTCTCTCTTTTCTCCCTTTCTCTCTCTCTTTTTGTCCCTCTCTACTCTCTCTATGCCCTTCATGATCTTGTAAGTCTCTATCATATCCCCCCTAAGTCTCCTCTTCTCCAAGGAAAAGAGTCCCAGTTTCTCCAATCTTTCTCTCTCTCTCTTTCTCTCTCTCCCTTTCCCTCTCTCTCTCTCTATTTCTGTCTCTCTCCCTTTCTATCTCTCTCTCTCTACTCTCTCTATGCCCTTCATGATCTTATAAGTCTCTATCATGTCCCCTCTAAGTCTCCTCTTCTCCAGGGAAAGAGACCCAGTTTCTCCAATCTCTCAGCGTATGAAAGGTTTTCCATCCCCTTTATCAGACGTGTTGCTTTCCTCTGAACCCTCTCGAGTAACGCCATATCCTTCGTAAGGTATGGCGACCAATATTGGACGCAGTACCCCAGATGCGGACGCACCATCGCCCAATACAACGGCAGGATAACTTCTTTCATTCTGGTTGTAATACGCCTAAGTCCTTCTCCACCCCTAAACATGCCTACTTTGGAGGTCAGCCCCATTAGGCGCATGTGATAGGCATCTGTCTTTTGTAGAATAAAGCCTATTGTCCAATTATTTTTTATGATTTCAATTACGAGCTTGTTAAAGTTCATAATGGAAGCCAACTAATTAACCCGCCCTCTTTTTTTTAGGTTTTTAGTGTTGACCAGCATACTGAACGCTCTGGGCTGCTCGAACTCTGACCATCGGAGCAGCATAGCGCATTCAGTGCCGCCCGCTGGCGCTAAAAACCTCTTCACCAAAATGTGATCTCAAACGAAGTTCAAAATGCACAAATAGCAGAGAGGAAAAGATCTCAGTAACCCGGCAAACAATCCAAACAGGATAAATGGGTTTGCACCATCAGGGTTCCGGTATCTTTCATTGACCTGAAAAACCTCTCCGTAAAGTGCTTTGACTTTTCTTAGTTCTACTTTTTTTTTTCTTTCTTTTTTTACTTTATAAATTAATCATATGATAAGTTAAGAATAAATAACTTCATAAAAACTTATCTTCATTGTGGTACACAAGTTCCCTCTGCATTATAAACCCTGTCAAGGTTTGTCCGGCGTGGACAACCGGTAACTGAAAACTATTGAGTTTTTAAAAGGACGCTGACACATGCGTGCCACTATGCATGTGTCAGCGTCCTTTTAAAAACTCAGTAGTTTTCAGTTGTGCACGCTGGAGTTTAGTGAATGGATTTCTACGTCCAGTAAGTTCAAATTGATGATTTTAAAGGTTAGTGATATTTAAACAACATTACAGTGTGGCAAAATGTTAGTAAAAATATTTTTTCCCATAGGCATCCCCTGCTAAATACCGACCCTTGAAAAAGCCATTATCTAAGGCAAAACTTTGTTTGAGATCACTTTGTGGTGCTGGTTACATCTCTACATCTCATTTTTGTGAGTTATACTGCTAAAAACCTCTTCCACACTTATGTAATAGGGGAGGGGGGGTAAGTTAGGCACCTGATATTAGGTGCCTATTCATTTAGGTGCCTATCTTTAGGGCACCTCTTATAGAATGTCCCTCTTGAGTGACTGGAACAGTGATAAACATTCAAATAAACTATATATGCTATTACAGTATGCTACTTCCAATTAAAAACCTTAATTGACAGCACAGGGGGGTAAATGGAGGTGGAACATGTAGACATAGCAGGAATTTAGATAGACGATAAGCATTTACTAAGTTAAGGAAAAAATTGCACACGGAGTCATCAAAGTTGTATGTGTTGCAAGCAACTCCTGCTGCGGTAACGGCAGCTGATGTCAATCGTTGTGGGTAACTAAGTAATTAGTTTCTTCTTCCATCAAAGGATTGAGAGATGAACTGGGCTTTCATGTGCTTCCTGAAGTAGAGGTAGCCTTGCACTAAGCCAAGCCTTCCCAGTAGTGCATTTCAGCATGTGAGGGCTACTCAAGACAAGGTTCGTTGGGAGTTGTTCCATCAAGTGATGTCCTTTGTAGAGGGCGTTATGCGTACTTCTCGGGAGGACCCTGGAAATGCATAGGGTGAGATCCTGTTCTTCAAGTACTCTGGAGCATGGGAAACGAACAGGAAATGAGCCCAATGAGAAGTCCAAAGAAGGGATGGAAAGATGCTCCAACGTTACATCTCATCTCCAGAGTTGGAGAATCTTCCATCCCTTCTTTTTTCTGTTTCATTGGGCTTCAGGTACACTGGTCCATTTCCCCTAAGGGCCTTGAAGATCAGAGACAATTATAGATTTAACCCTGCATTGTGGCAGGTTTTATAGAAATGGTGTGATGTGGTCCTGTTGCTTACAAACTTTCATCAGTCATAGTGCGATATTCTGAATCAATCTGAGCTGGTTAAAGCTCTTTGTATTCACACCAACGTAGAGTGCTTTATAGTAATCCAGTTCTGATGTTATCATGGCATGAACCACTGTGAAAAGACTTGTTTTCTTGACATGTAGCAAGAGACAGAATAATCGTCGCAGATGACAGAGGCAGCTCCTGAATGTTGCTTGGATTTAGGGGATTAGCGTGAAAGTATTGAGTCCAGTTGTATCCTGAGGTTCCTAACTTGTGATTTAACCCTTTCAGGACCAAGGGACATATTTGTCCCATAACTTTAAAATCCTATAAATTTTGATTGGGATAGTCTACAGTTCTAAATTTGATATGTACGGATTCCATATGATACTGCCTTTATGTAAACAAACTGGTTCCGACATTCATTCATTAGCGTCGTTGCCAGATTGACGAGAAGATTCACTTGCCACACTGTCCATAAGCCAGAAGTGTGATTTTTTAAAATAAAAATAATGATATTTCACAAAAAAAATCAATTTTTTGGCATCTGCAAGCCCTTTTTACCATAAAAATGTCGTCAAAACCACAAAAATTGGCCTACGATCCTTATGGTCCTGAAAGGGTTAAGGGAGAGTTTGTACCATCCAAAAAGCATTTTGATGGTAGATATTTCAATAGAGACCCCACAAGAGCTCTGTTTTACTTGGTTGCAGCCAAAGTTTGCTGTTTTTCTTGAAGTGCTGTTAGGCAGACGGTTTATTCAAGGATTCGGTTCAATGGATGTCAATAGCTGCACGTCTTCCGAGTAGATGTAGAACTGAGTGGTTTGAGGTACTAATTAAACAAAATAGGCAGTAGTATGGATTCTTCTGAGATCACATAGATATCAAACCTGTCTGATAGATAGTATCTGAATCAAGCAAGTACCTGCTTCTGCCAGTTGAGCTAGAATGATATTGTGATCAAGTTTCAAGTTTATTAAAATTTTTGATTAATTGCTTAATCTTGCTTCAAAGCGATGTACATACATAAAAGAAAATATTTAAATTACAACTATAAGATAAAATTACATTTTTAAAATTAACGATAAAACATTAATTAATATATAACCATTAAATAAAAACAAACATGAACGAAGGGAAAAAGGGGAAATGAAATACAATTTATAATAGAAAAGTAGGTAGGGAAAAACATAAGGATGGGAGTTCAAAGAATTGTCGAAAGCAGCATTATTAAATTCAAGGGAAGAACTTGTTAATCAAATGCATCTTTAAAAAGAAATGTTTTTAAGTTAATCTTAAATTTCTCAATATCATTTTCTTTCCTTAAATATATTGGCAGAGATTCACAGTGTCAAAAATTACGGACAAATCCAGCCGTACTGAGGCGAATTCTCAGTCAAAACCAGTTTAGCAATGATCGTTAGATGATCGCTGACTTTTGTGCATCTGGGCCAAAGTCTCCATAGGGGTCGTTATGGACTACTCTACTGTTGAGATGCGATATTTGGATTACTGTACTGTTAAGATGCGCTATTTTACCATAACTCATGTTATTTTAGCATTGCATGCAATGAGACCTAATTACTGGGGTTAAAAGTATGTAACTCTACTACAAAAATATCTGAAAAAAAAAAGTCATAATTAAACCATCTATCAAAAAATACTCCTCGATTGCTTGAAACCTGAAGGAAGAATTCCAGTTTATTATCTGTTGGCTTCACTCCTCTAGACCCTAGCGTAAAGTATATGTATAGAGGGATATTCATAAAAGGTAGGAGGAAAAGGCTCAGACTGCACCTGCTTCTATGATAAATGTGCTAACAGGTTATGACTTCGGGAGAAACCTCATTGGCACAAAACCCTCCTCTGTAGGATAGCCTGCTCTTTTTATTTCTTGAAACTTTTCAAAAATAAGCGTCTGAAGTTCTAGTGGCCACACAACAGCCTCCAAAACAAAATTGCCAAAGCACCTTACCAAAAGACCGACAAAAAGGCAAAAATGGTCAAGGGTTCCAAGAGTGGTAGCAGAACAGCACTCACCTCTCTTCCAGCTCTCCCAGAGGTCTGTCATTGATTGATTCCTTGAATTATGGGTTCCTGAGGAAGGGACTTGCTCCCGAAACCAGGCTTGGTTGAACCTGGTTCTGTGGCATTCCATCTGCCCGGTCCTGCTTCCCCTGGACATCGGATGAAGATTTACTGAAGCTAAATTGTGCTGTTTTCATTTTTGGGGAGTTGGCTGGGGGGGTTCCCAGAGTGGTGGCTGTAACTGTTCTCCCCTGTGTTTATTTTACACTATTTTTGATGGTGGTAGTGTTATTTTGATTTAAAACACACACAGGTTCCCTATGACGGTGTGTAGGTGGTGGTCTTATAGGCGCCACCTTGTTGTGTGAAGCGTTGGCGCAGTGCTCCCGTCGCTGACCCCTCACACTGAGGGTTCCTAAACCTCACAAAATTCTTATAGTTATTCACAGTTAAGTGTTTAGTTTCAATATCAACTGTTTATTTTACTTTTTTGGGGTGTGTGTTGTTCTGCTACCACTCTTGGAACCCTTGACCATTTTTGCCTTTTTGTCGGTCTGAAGATCTAGTGGCAACATGGAAACTGTACAACTGTGCAATCCTGTGTTTGCTATAGACGGCGTGAAATATCCCGCCAACGGTGGCCTGCCAGTTTTTTGCTGAAGCTGCGTCAGGGCAATGGGACAATCGTACTGTTGTCGGCACTCAGTCTTTGTGCTCACCGGCACTCATACAACTGAGGAGTACTTTTTTGGTAGATGGCTAAAAGTATGCAACCCCTAGCCTGCTTTGGTACCCTGGGCCAACTCATGTTTACAGGTGGTAGGCTGGAAAACACATTCAGATAGAGTATGAATATACAATGACAGGGTTCTGGACCGTTATCCACTAGGACAGGGTTAGACAATTCCAGTCCTCGAGAGCCACAGGCTGGTCAGGTTTTCAGGATATCCCTAATAAATATGCATGAGATAGATTTGCATCTCAAGGAGGCAGTGCATGCAAATCCATCTGAAAACCTGACCTGTCTGTGGCTCTCGAGGACCGGAATTGCCTACCCCTGCTCTAGAACAAGATTTAAGGCATAATAGACTGCTCGGAGGATTTCTCGCTCAGTATCGTGTGAAAATGAACTAGAGCGGCAGGGGTATAATTTACAACCCTAGAGAGGCAGGGGTACTTCTTTTTAAACAGCAAATGTCACTGTAAGACCTGGGATTCCAGTCAGTTAGTTGTCAGACTGCTATGCCTGACCAAAAAAAATGCATTAATTAAGTTCCTTTCACAAATAATATAGTAGGATACTGGGGCCCAGTTGGAGCTTTCACACTTTTCGGTTAAGATTCCAAACAGAAGATATAATAACCTTCTCAGTGCTATACTATAGGTGGGATAGTGTGTCCCCTCTATTTAAATTTAGAAGGAGAGAATACCTTTTTCCCTTTCTTATAATGTAGCATATATCTATCTTCTCCAAACAGGTTTATGACAGTTTTTCCTTTCTTTCGCTGTCTGTGACAGGCATAGTAGTTAAAGTATCTAGTGGCAGTGTGCTTTCTGTTGGACTGGTGAAGTCCAAATTATTGCTTGCGATTTCTTAGGTCCTGTGTGAGACCCTGAAGCGGATTCTCCTCTCTGCAGCTTACACAACTGCACCTCTCCAAAACCCTAGCTCTGAAAACTCCTAATGGTTCCTCTAGGCTGAAAATCTGTCTTTTAAAGTAGCCAATGGTAGCTCTCTGCTCTTTGCAATGGGAGAAGTCCATGTCGTGTATGTACAGCTTCCCTGCCAGGGTCTGCTTACTGCAATTCCCTTGTAAAAGAATCAGTCAATAATGCAATTAATTTCCTTCTCGCAAGTAAAATAACATATCTTAATGGCAGTCCGCATTGATGAATTCCACCCTTATTTAAAGAATAGAGAAATGTTTGTAGAAATTGAAATGTGTACTAGAAATATGATTCAGGACCACGGACAGAGTCCATCACCCTCTGTTCAGCACCTGGGACAGAGTGCACCATTTTTCTGCTTCATTTCCTTGAAGAAATCTATTGATTGTGAATCTTGCTTACAAAAGTGCTGCATTCATAAGGTTCATAGAGTTCCAGACAATAGAACCAGTGAGCTTATATGTCAACCAGCGTCATCCATGGTAGGCACAATACACAGAACACTTGAATCAGTAGCAACATGGATGAAAGAACACAAACTTCATCCTCCTAGAAAACAGCAAAACCCCAATCTTTAACAAACCTAGTAATAAACTCGATCTCATACTCCATTCAACCCACGCTAAAACTCCTCGGAGTGCTGATAGATAGAAGCTGTACCATGCAACCACAAATCAACAAAATAATATAAACATTATTCGCAATTATGAGAAACCTAAGACAAGTTCCAAAATTCTTTGACAAAAACCAATTCCAACTCATGGTACAATCACTAATCCTAGGCCTAATAGACTACTGCAACATACTATATCTCCCCTGCCCAGCAACCATGATAAAACAACTATAAACAATACAAAACAAAGCCCTAAGACATATCTATTCACTGAAAAAATATGACCACATCACAGAGGCATACCACAACTCACACTGGCTCCAATACAAGTCAGAGTACACTTCAAATTCCTGCCTACTATTTAAAGCTATAAATGGAGACAGCCCAACCTACTGGAACAATCAACTAATTCAATCCACCTCAACCAGACACAGGAGAACCCACACACTATTCACACACCCAACCAAAAATGTCAAATGAAGAAAACTGTATGACAACCTTCTGGCCACCAGAGCAGCGAAACTGGACAGACAAATCACCAATCTACTGATCTTGACCACAGACTACAAAACCTTAAAAACAAGAAACAAAACCCTACTCTTCAAAAAATACATAAAACCAATATAACACAACCAAACATGTCCCAAACTTCACCTGAAATACTATCTACTCCTTAGCAAATTAGAAAATGTTCAGACTCTTCCTTAAATTCTTCTTAATGTCATACAAATCTTATGTAATCCGCCTTGAACCGCAAGGTAATGGTGGAATAGAAATCTGTAATGTAATGTAAAGACCATCCGTAGACCTCCACATCTCCTAAGACCACATTAAGCTACATGGCCCCGTTACATAATTCTGGAGTATGTTCTTCCACAGAGTTGATCAAAGACCCAATAGTTTAAAGTTGCAGTTACTCATAATTTCCAGAATCTTGTACAAAAAAGGAAGCTCCTGAAAGCTAGTCAAGAAATAGCAATTTATTTCTAGTCCAATACAAATGCATCACTTCTTTTTTGGCTTATCAAATTTTATTTCTGTACATGCAAGTGAGTTATGATGACAACCACACTGCTCTATATAAGAAAAAGTTAAATTTTAACTCTTAGTGGGTCCAGTGGGCAGAGTAGCTGAAATATATACAATCTCAAATAGTTTTTGTATGAAATCAGTTTCCTAGCTCTACCATGAATTCTGACTGAAGAAAAGATGCACAAACAAATGCCTATCATAGATTCAACACATCAAATCTTGTATATGAAGAGCTCCAAAAATTGTCTTTGGTTCTAAAATACATACAGTTAATACTGTACTGATGGCAATTTTCAACAGATTTTATCCCAGGTAATCAACTGGTTGCTTATGGAAAATAAAGGACTGAAAATTATGCTTCTCCTCTGTAGGTAAAATACCCACACTAGCAAGAGGTGTATCAAGACTAGGAAATGAAAGAGCCAGCAAACAATACATATGGACCTTGGCGTATGTAGGGGACACTCCATGAAGTTACATAGTAATACTTTAAAACCAAAAAGGAGAAAATGTTCCTGATCTCAATGAATTGTTAAGCACTACTATTTACCATTTCTATAGCTTTGAAAGGTATATGCAGCACTGTACATTCAAAATGTAATAGACAGTCCCTGCTCAGAAGAGCTTACAATATAATTAGGGCAGACAGACAGAACAAATGGAAGTGGAAACAGCAGTCAGTGTACCTGTGCTTTAAAAATGGTTTGGACAGGTTCCTGGATGAAAAGTCCATAAACTGCTATTAGGATAGGCCTGGGGAAAGCCATTGTTTATCCCTGGGATTGGTAGCATAGAATGTTGCTATTCTTTGGGATTCTGCCAGGTACTTGGGACCTGGATTGACCACTCTTAGAAGCAGCATACTGGTCTAGATGGGCCTTTGGTCTGACCCAGTATGGTAATTTCTAGGTTCTTATGATACCCTTGGATCGGTAGCATGGAATGTTGCTACTCTTCGGGATTCTAGAATCTTGTTACTTTCTGGGATTCCGGAATCTTGCTATTCTGTGGGATTCTATATGGAATGTTGCTACTCCTTGGGTTTTGGCCAGGTACTAGGGACCTGGATTGGCCACTTTGAGAACGGGCTACTGGGCTTGATGGACCTTGGTCTGACCCAGTAAAGCTTTTCTTATGTTCTTACATGTGCCAAGTATAGGACAATCAGCCATTGTGACATCTCTGATGAGGTTGGCTCTGAGGCACTGTGGAATGAGGCATTATGACATCACAATCTCAGCTGTGGAATGTTGCTCTCATTAGGGTTCCGGAATCTTGCTATTCTTTGAGATGCTGGAATGTTGCTACTCCTTGGGTTTTGGCCAGGTACTAGGGACCTGGATTGGCCACTTTGAGAACGGGCTACTGGGCTTGATGGACCATTGGTCTGACCCAATAAGGCTATTCTTATGTTCTTATGTTTTCCATTGAAAATATGCTTGTAAATCCTGCAGAAATTTTCAAATTGCTCCTATTATATCATATCTCAAAAAAATGCATCCGTAAATATACTATTTACCTGGTACTATGATTATTAAATCATGATTCTACCATGACTATCATGCATAAAGATTTTTATGGCTTCCTTTCCCTAGTGCACTAAAGCCCTCAACACTCATCCCACCTAAACTCTCAGTTTTGTTCTTCATTTATACCAATAAGGGTCATAGAAACATGATGGCAGATAAAGGCCAAATGGCCCATCCAGTCTGCCCATCTGTAGTAACCATTATTTCCTCCTCTACCTATTGGCTAAGGCTCTTTACACCTGCATTGGGAGGTCATAGAGCTTTGTGGGTTATAAAAACATAGTAAACTGATGGCAGATAAAGGCCAAATGGCCCATCCAGTCTGCCCATCTGTAGTAACCATTATTTCCTCCTCTACCTATTGGCTAAGGCTCTTTACACCTGCATTGGGAGGTCATAGAGCTTTGTGGGTTATAAAAACATAGTAACCTGATGGCAGATAAAGGCCAAATGGCCCATCCAGTCTGCCCATCTGTAGTAACCATTATTGCCTCCTCTCCCTATTGGCTAAGGCTCTTAACATTTGCATCTCCGCTTCCTATTGGCTAAGGCTCTTTACACCTGCATTGTGAGGTCATAGAGCTTTGTGGTTACAGAAACATAGTAAAGGCCAAATGACCCATACGCAATAACCATTATCGTTTCCTCTCTCTAAGAGATCCCATGTGCCTATCCCAGGCTTTCTTGAATTCAGACACAGTCTCTGTCTCCACCACCTCTTCCGGGAGACTGTTCCACGCATCTCCCACCCTTTCTGTAAAAAAGTATTTCCTTCGATTACTCCTGAGCCTATCGCCTCTTAACGTCATCCTATGCCCTCTCATTCCAGAGCTTCCTTTCATTGACCTCTTTACTTCATATCTGTTGTGTGCAAGAATGCCACAAAATATTTTACTTAGTTTGTATCACATAGAGCTAAGCTGCAGAAGGGCAGAACCAGTGTGCCAGGTTTACCAATCTTTGGACTGAAGTTGGCACCTAATGATAAAAAGGACAATGGCAGCTGTCTGGTTTGTCTAATAGTCGGCTTCCCTAAATTCTCATCTCCTTTGATGTTTCTCCAGGTTTTATTGATTTAGACAGTAATTTTATAACATACAATTCAATATTTAAAAGCACTTATCCAAACAGCAGCATCTGCTGTCAGCTGGCAAGGTGCACCGGTGGTGTTCAGTGGCATGACCAGCTAGTGCCACTGAAAATCATTCCTGACTACCCTGGCACTATTTAGATAGCACTGGGGTAGAGCACGGTTGTTCCCTGGAGTTATATAACAGCAGCAATATAGGCAGTAAGGTTGGTTTTGCTTCTCTGACAGGTCTGCCTGTTTTTTCTTTTCTTTTTTTCTATAGGCACAGATGTGCTCATTAAAAAAATGCCATGCTGCCCCCTTCCCAGACGACCCTGGTACCAAAATAGAGACAGGAGGGATGCACACTCCCTCCTGCCACCATGACCCCCCCTGCCACTAGCCAAACCACCCCCCACTGCACTTCCATAGAAATTGGCAGGAGGGATGCCCACTCCTCCTGCCATTGCAGGATGAACTGACCCTCACCAATTCCCCCAAACTGACCCCCTTCCTTAAAAAAAATGGCAGGAGGGATGCCCACTCCTTCTTACCACTAGATGCCCTCTGACTCCCCCCGAACCTCCCCCATACCTCAAAACTAGATGATAGCAGGAGGGATGCCCAGTCCATCCTGCTTTCATGCCCGCCACTTCAAAATGGCAGGCCAGCTCCTTCCCAGCGCATCCTGGGATGCACAGGGAGGGGCCTAAGGCCCTGATTGGCTAAGATGTCAAAGGCCCCACCCAGGGGAGGAGCCTTAGGCATCTGAGTCAATCAGGGCCTTAGGCTCCTCCCTCTGTATCTCTGGCTACAGGGGGAAGAGCCTAAGGCCCTGATTGGCTCAGATATCTAAGGCCCCTGACCCTCTATGAGACTACACCAACCCAAATTTCCTGCTCCTTCTAACACTGTTCCAATTTCTATGTCTGATCATGCCATGTTCTATCATCCAGTGTTCTACCACGCTGTCAAGCTGCTCGCCATCCTTGTCCTATACACCATATTTACCATACTTTGTTTGCCATACTATGTTGGCCCTCCTACATTCTCTCATACCATGATTGCTACACAATGTTACCATTCCATGTCTTCTGAGCTATGTTTCTGTCGTGCATTCTTGCCTAACCATTTTGCAAGTCATGTCATACAATGTTAGCCATGCTTTGTAATACTGTTTATCATGCTATGTCTCACCATACCATGTTTTGTCATAAGAATTGCCGCTGCTGGGTCAGACCAATGGTTCATCCTTGCCCAGCAGTCCACTCACGCGGCAGCCCCAAGGTCAAGACCAGTGCGCAGTTTAGCATGAACTTTGTCCAACTTTTGTCTTGAAACCCTGGTGGGTGTTTTCCCCTATAACAGACTCCGGAAGAGCGTTCCAGTTTTCCACCACTCTCTGGGTGAAGAAGAATTTCCTTACGTTTGTACGGAATCTATCCCCTTTCAACTTTAGAGAGTGCCCTCTCGTTCTCCCTACCTTGGAGAGGGTGAACAGTCTGTCTTTCTTTACTAAGTCTATTCCCTTCAGAATTTTGAATGCTTCGATCATGTCCCCTCGCAGTCTCCTCTTTTCAAGGGAAAAGAAGCAGTTTCTCTAATCTCTCACTGTACGGCAACTCCTCTAGCCCCTTAACCATTTTAGTTGCCCTTCTCTAGACCCTTTTGAGTAGTACCGTATCCTTCTTCATGTACGGCGACCAGTGCTGGATGCAGTACTCCAGGTGAGGGCGCACCATGGCCCGGTACAACGGCATGATAACCTTCTCGGATCTGTTCGTGATCCCCTTCTTGATCATTCCTAGCATTCTGTTCGTCCTTTTTGCCGCCATAGCACATTATGCAAATGGCTTCATGGACTTGTCGATCAGAACTCCCAAGTCCCTTTCCTGGGAGATCTCTCCAAGTACCGCCCTGGACATCCTGTATTCATGCATGAGATTTTTGTTCCCGACATGCATCACTTTGCACTTATCCACATTGAACCTCATTTGCCATGTCGATGGCCATTTCTCGAGCTTGATTATGTCCCGTTGCAGATCTTTGCAATTCCCCTATGTCTTCACTACTCTGTATAACTTCATATCGTCCGCAAATTTAATCACCTCGCTTGTACCAATGTCCAGATCGTTTATAAAGATGTTGAAGAGCACAGGTCCAAGAACTGAGCCCTGCGGCACCCCAATGGTGACGCTCTTCTAGTCTGAGAATTGTCTATTTACCCCCACTCTGTTTCCTATGCTCCAGCCAGTTTTTAATCCACATGAGTATTTCACCCTTGATTTCATGACATGCAATTTTCCGAAGTAGTCGTTCATGTGGAACTTTGTCGAACGCCTTCTGAAAATCCAGATATACAATGTCAACCAGGTCGCCTTTGTCTATCTGCCTGTTTACTCCCTTGAAGAACTGCAGCAAGTTCGTCGGGCAAGATCTGCCTTTACTGAAACCTTGCTGGCTGGTCCTCATCAGATCATGTCCGTCAAGGTGATCAATGATGCGGTCCTTTATCAACGCCTCTACCATCTTTCCCGATACTGAGGTCAGACTCACCGGTCTGTAGTTTCCTGGATCTCCCCTCGAACCTTTCTTGAAGATCGGTGTAACATTCGCCACCTTCCAGTCTTCCGAAATCTTTCCCGATTTGATTGCCAGATTGGCTATTAGCTGAAGCAGTTCAGCTATAGACCCTTTCAGTTCCTTGATGACCCTCGGATGGATGCCATCCGGTCCTGGAGATTTGTCACTCTTAAGCCTATCAATCTGCTTGCATACCTCGTCAACCGTGCCAGTTTCCCATCTTCTTTTCCAGCATATAGTCTGATGGGTTCCGGTATGCTGTGTATATCCTCTTCGGTAAATACAGATGCAAAAAATGTGTTCAGTTTGTCGGCGATTTCTTTGTCCTCCTTTAGCATTCCCTTTATTCCACGGTCATCCAACTGTCCCACCGCTTCCCTCGTGGGTCGTTTCCCCTTAATATATCAAAAGAACAGCTTGAAGTTTTTCGCCTCCTTGGCTATTTTTCCCCGTATTGTCTTTTGGCCCCTTTTACCGCCTTATGGCACCTGTGTTGATGTTGTTTGTGCTTATTCTGTTTTTGACCTTTTCCATTCCTTAAACGAAGTTTTCTTGTCTCTGATCGCTTCCTTCACCTCTACAGTGAGCCAAGCCTGTTCTTTGTTCTTTTTCCTCTTGGATTCTTTGTTGATATGCGGTTTATATAGATTTTGTGCCTCGGTGACTGTGTCCTTAAGAAGGGACCAAGCTTGTTCTACTGTTTTTACAGTGCTTATTCTCTTCTTAATCTTCTTCCATGCTTTGTAAACTTTGTTTTGCCATCTTTGTCAGACTTGCCCCGTGTACATTAGATCAATGTTTTTCAACCGCTGTTCCACGGCACACTAGTGTGCCGCGAGATGTTGCCTGGTGAGTCACAGGGCCGCCATCAGGGCAGTACTACCAGTCCTGCATTCAGGGGCCCGGAGCTGACAGGGGGCCCGAGGCAGGGGCGCCAGTAGCTCACCAAGGCAAAGTGAGTCGATCACCCAGGACTCACTTTGTCTTGGCGATCTAATCTATCAAGCCGATAAATCTTCTTCTCCCCGACGTCAATTCTGCAGTCGGAGAGGAAGTTCGGGCCAGCCAATCGCTGCCTGGCTGGGCGGAACTTCCTCTCCGATTGCAAAATTGACGTCAGGGAGAGCATGCGTCGGCGTCGGCTTTGGGGCCTGTTATCCATTGGTGGGTCCTGTTCCCCGATGGCAGCGGCAGTGGCAGTGGCTTGGGGAACGGCAGGGAGAAAGAAAGAAAGGGGGCAGGCAGGGAAACAGAAGGAAAGAAGAGAAACAGAAAAAAAGAAAGAAAGGTCAGGGAGAGAGGAAGAAAACGTTGGGGGAGGGAATGAGGTGTGGAGGAGAGAAAGCATACAGGCTGATAGAAGGGAAGAAAGATTGGATGCACAATCAGAAGAAGAAAGTGCAACCAGAAATCACCAGACAAGGTAGGAAAAATGATTTTATTTTAAATTTAGCAAAGTGGAGGCAGTATTACCACAGTTTTCAAAGGAATTTGCCCAAATAACTTAATAGTTAACTGGGTAAATTCCCAGAGATGAAAACTTCCCTTCACTTACTATGCACAGTTCTGAATTTATATCTGCTGTCTATATTTTACAATATGGTCACCTTTTACTAAACCGCAATAGTGGTTTTTAGCGCAGGGAGCCTATGAGCGTCAAGAGCAGCGCTGGACATTCAGCGCAGCTCCCTGCGCTAAAAACTGCTATTGTGGTTTAATAAAAAGGATGGAGGGTATATTTGTCTATTTTTGTATGCTATAAAAACCAAATACAGAGAGAGACTGAGAGCTGTTGACGAAGAGCTACGTGTGTGTCTTTCTTCGATTCCAGCCAGAATATCAGCTTTGTGTTCAGCCAAACAGGCCCAGGTTTCGCACTGAATAAAGTATTTTATAATTTTTATTTTGTAATAAAGTAATTATAAAATACTTTCTTTGTGTTTATTTGATTCCTATTCAAGAGAATTACTTTATATATAGTCAATATAGGCACAGAGTTAAATTTTTTAACATTTTCTAATGGTGGTGTGCCTCGTGATTTTTTTCATGAAACAAGTGTGCCTTTGCCCAAAAAAAGTTGAAAAACACTGCACTAGATTGATTGTGAGCCCACCGGGACAGACAGGGAAAAATGCTCGAGTATCTGAATAAATTCATGTAAACCGTTCTGAGCTCCGTGGGGAGAATGGTATAGAAAATTGAGTAAATAAATAGTGTGAAAAGTTTCAGCCTCTGCTCACCAGAGCTGGTATTGTGATGTCATAATGCCTCCTCATTCCACCAATAGGAGCCATCCTCATCAGTGATGTCACAATGGCTTGATTGTCCTAGACTTAGCTCACTTTTACTACACTTTGATTTCTAGATTCCCCGCTTCTCCTTGTGACCCTGGGCAAGTCACTTAATGTAATGTAATGTAATTTATTTCTTATATACCGCTACATCCGTTAGGTTCTAAGCGGTTTACAGAAAATATACATTAAGATTAGAAATAAGAAAGGTACTTGAAAAATTCCCTTACTGTCCCGAAGGCTCACAATCTAACTAAAGTACCTGGAGGGTAATAGAGAAGTGAAAAGTAGAGTTAGAGGAAAAATAAAAATAAAATAAACATTTTAACAAGACAGCATTGATCTAAATACTTTGGAAGGTAGAAGAGAGGAGAGAAAGGAATAGAAGCAGAAGGGGGAAATTTAAATGATAGAAATAGAACAAAACAAAGACAAAAGGCAAAACAATAGATAAGATTAAAGATAAATCATAAGCTGGAAAGAAAAATAAAATAAAACTTAAAAATTAATCCCCCCATTGCCCCAGGTGCATTAGATAGATTGAGAGCCCACCAGGACAGACAGGGAAAATTCATGTAAACAGTTCTGAGCTCCCCTGGGAGAATGTATAGAAAAGTGAATAAATAAATTGGGACAAGATTTTTTGCAGTTGAAGACTTTTGGCTCAGTAGCTCTGTGAAGTCTGGGTTTGATTGATCTGGAAAGCTTAAAGGAGCTGGATGAAAGCTCTGGGTCCACAAAAGGCACCGTGATTAGATGCAAAATAAACACACTTGGCTTGTTTTCTCTATAGCGATCTGATCGTTCAATATAATTTATCCCTTGTTAGTTCTCTGCTGTTCTTGTGAGGCATCTCCATCTGCTTTACATTACAGTCCCTGTTTTTAAACTTTGCTTTTCACAATGCTAATGCTCTACCCAAGTCTTCTCTCTCATGATTTCCAGTGAGCTATTTAAATTAACCCCATACTGACTGTGTTTCCTAGCAATGAAACACGGAAACATGAGGGCAGATAAAGGCCAAGTGGCCCATCGAGTCTGTCCATCCACAGCATCCATTATCTCCTCTCCACATTGGCTAAGACTCTTAACATTTGCACCTCCTCTTCCTATTGGCTAAGGCTCTTTACACCTACATTGTGATGTCATAGAACTTTATGATTATAGAAACATAGAAAAATGAGGGCAGATAAAGGCCAAATGGCCCATCCAGTCTGTCCATCCACAGCATCCATTATCTCCTCTCCACATTGGCTAAGACTCTTAACATTTGCACCTCCTCTTCCTATTGGCTAAGGCTCTTTACACCTACATTGTGATGTCATAGAACTTTATGATTATAGAAACATAGAAAAATGAGGGCAGATAAAGGCCAAATGGCCCATCCAGTCTGTCCATCCACAGCATCCATTATCTCCTCTCCACATTGGCTAAGACTCTTAACATTTGCACCTCCTCTTCCTATTGGCTAAGGCTCTTTACACCTACATTGTGATGTCATAGAACTTTATGATTATAGAAACATAGAAAAATGAGGGCAGATAAAGGCCAAATGGCCCATCCAGTCTGCCCATCCACAGCATCCATTATCTCTTCCTCTCTCCGAGAGATTCCACGTGCCTATCCCAGGCCCTTTTGAATTCAGACACAGTCTCTGTCTGTACCACCTCTTCCGAGAGACTGTTCCACGCATCTACCACCCTTTCTGTAAAGTATTTCCTTAGATTACTCCGGAGCCTATCACCTCTCAACTTCATCCTATGCCCTCTCATTGCAGAGTTTCCATTCAAGTTAAAGAGACTCGACTCATGCGCATTTACATTATGTATCTCCCCTCTCCCACCTTTCCTCCAAAGTATACAGATTGAGATCTTTAAGTCTGTCCCCGTACGCCTTATGATGAAGACCACACACCATTTTAGTAGCCTTCCTCTGGACCAAGATGATTGTTCTTGGGTGTCATTGAATGACTAACAAAATTGTGTTTCTAGAAAGTTCCACATATTGAGATGTAATTTAAATATCTTATTTGAATCTGAGCCTATCTGAGGTGCGTAATAGAGAAGGACATGGGGACAAATGTCCCCTGTCCCCCGCAGGATCTCTCTATCCCCGTGAGCTCTGTCCCTGTACCTGCCCCATTCCTGCAAGCTCTGTCTTCATCTGTACAAGCCTCGAACACTTTAAAATCGTAAATGTCCCCGTGCCATTCGTTTACAGATCTGGAGGGATGACATTCATTGTCCGACGGTAGAGCGAGTGTGTTTTCAGTGTTTCCATTTCAATCTATCACCAAACTGGTAAATGAGTTACAAACATTTCAGATACTGTTGTGCCATCTAACAGAGATGTTAGAATCATTTGGAACAAAATTTAGCCCTGTAGCAATTCTCCTTTTCTGTAATTATACCCATTTATCACTGAATTAAAAAAAAATATATATTTTTTTTCTAAAACACATCTTGCCAATTCTAAAATCATGTGATTGGCTGGGAGATGATCTTTGAATCCGCATTCTGATATTGTGTTTCATGCTGCCAATCTTTCAAGAAATATCAAATCGTGAGGCTTAATTCTGCACTGCTATAATGGTTGTTGGGGGAGGGTTTTTTTTTCCCCCCAACCTTCTGCAGTCTCTTCTGACAGTCTCCCCTTCTTTACAAACACGTAGTACGGGTTTTAGCGCTGGCAGCGGCAGCAACTATGGGTGTCGGAGCAGTTGCTGCCGCTGCCGGCGTTAAAACCCGCACTATGCGTCAGTAAAGGAGGTATCCTGAAATAGAAGCTTGGTAGTCTCTTCTGACAGCCTGTAATGCCACTGGTGAAGGAGTGCTCCAGTCTCTTTTGAAAGTCTTTAATCTCTGACAGCATTTTGAATATTTTTTTTTATTATTATTATTATTTGTCATCTTGTTTGTGTTAAATGTGATTGAATGTTTCAGGTCTTTCCTTTACTTGATGGATTTCTTTTCTTTTTCCTTTTACTTATGAATTTTGATTTTAATATAAACCGGTGAGAACTGTCGTAAGTTTCGGTGGTATATCAAAATTTTAATTCATATAAAACATAAGCATTAGGTAAAAGGACTCTGCAGTCACTTCTGACAGTATTTGGTATCTCTGAAATAGGAGCTTGGTAGTGCCAGATGGAGAATAGCCATACTGGGTCAGACCAATGGTCCATCAATCCCAGTAGCCCGTTCTCACAGTGGCCAATCCAGGTCACTAGTACCTGGCTAAAACCCAAGGAGTAGCAACATTCCATATAGAACTCCAAAGAATAGCAAGATTCCGGAACCCCAATGAGAGCAACATTCCAGAGCTGAGATTGTGATGTCATAATGCCTCATTCCACAGTGCCTCAGAGCCAACCTCATCAGTGATGTCACAATGGCTTAATTGTCCTATACTTGGCTCATATAAGAACATAAGAACAGCCACACCGGGTCAGACCAATGGTCCATCAAGCCCAGTAGCCTATTCTCACGATGGCCAATCCAGGTCACTAGTACCTGGCCAAAACCCAAGGAGTAGCAACATTCCAGCATCTCAAAGAATAGCAATGAGAGCAACATTCCAGAGCTGAGATTGTGATGTCATAATGCCTCATTCCACAGTGCCTCAGAGCCAACCTTATCAGTGATGTCACAATGGATTGATTGTCCTATACTTGGCTCACGTACGAACATAAGACTAGCTTTACTGGGTCAGACCAATGGTCCATCAAGCCCAGTAGCCCGTTCTCACAGTGGCCAATCCAGGTCACTAGTGCCTGGCCAAAACCCAAGGAGTAGCAATAATCCATGCTATCAATACAGGGCAAGCAGTGGCTTCCCCCTTGTCTTTCTCAATAACAGACTATGGACTTTTCCTCCAGGAACCTGTCCAAACCTTTCTTAAAACCAGCTACGCTATCCGCTCTTACCTTTAATATCTCAGGTGAAGGGACTCTGCAGTCTCTTCTGACAACCTTTGATGTCCCTGAAATAGCAATTTTTTTTTTTTTCTGACAGCCTTTGGTATCTCTGGTATAGAAGCTTGGCAGTCTCTTCTAAGAGCCTTTAGCATCCCTGAAATAAGACCTCTGTGGTCTCTTCTGAAAGGCTTCGGTATATCTGCACTAGAAACATAGCAGTCTCTTCTGACAGGTTTTGTGTATTCCTGATGTGGGATCTTTGGCAGTCTAACAGTTTCCATTGTCTCTGATATCTAGAAGCTGCCGCAGCAAGAGGTTGGGGACCAAGACCAGGCCGGCAATCATTCTTACTTCATCCCCATTTTTCAGTGGTGTAAAACATTGGCCTCACAACCCCCAGTGGTAAGTTGAATACCGTCGGCAATAATTGGAGACAATATGTGATTATAACCAAGACTCCATTGTGTTCTGAAGGTACTTTCTCCCTCCATCTCTGAAAGATATGTTTTTGGAAATGTCCTTCTGTTATCAGGCGTTGCATGTGTGTGTGCTGGATCTTTGAAGTATTTGTGGGTCCTTAAGCATGCCTCTTTCATTAATATTTGATAGGTTCCAGATGCTGAGTTTCTATGATCCTTTAGAACGACAACCTTCATCATTCGAACAGAAGTACAGATGAAAGACAAATTCACCCAGGATCTGGGATGCTTTGTTCACCCCTCTCCCAGCTCCCTTGGTGCAGCAGGATCTTTATTTTCATGAACAGTGTCGGGGATCTCGGCAAATTGCACACAAGAAATAATGATCACTCCTTGTCCCTGTGCTGAAAAAAACTAATGGAACACGCTTCTGCTCTTCCACATGAGATGGGATTATAATACACCCCTAAATCCACGAGAAAACTCTACTGTCTTCTGTCCTGAGGAGCAATGCAACCAGCATAAAACTGTTACCACGGTGTCAGGTCAAAAGCGTGCCGGGACAAAGGCGCGAGCAGACAACTGAGCGCAGCGCGAAGGCGCGCGCCAAAGAAAAAGACTGTTTTTAGGGGCTACGACGGGGGGTGAGGGGGGGAACCCCCCCACTTTACTTTATACAGATCGTGCCGCGTTGTGGGGGTGTTGTGGGGGGCTTGGTGGGTTTTAGGGAAAAAGTTACGTTTTCACTAAAATGTGGGGGGTTACAACCCCCCAAACCCCCCCACAACGCCGCCGCGATCTGTATTAAGTAAAGTGTGGGGGGGGGCTCCCCAACAAAACCCCCCGTCGCAGCCCCTAAAATCAGTCTTTTTCTTCGGCGCGCGCCTCCGTCTTGCGCTCAGTTGTCGGCGCGCGCCTTTGTCTTCCGCGTTGCTGTCTATGAACCGTTACCACGCGTGCAGGTCTCAAAGAATAAAACGCCACTTATATATAAACAATAGACCTGTTGCACATTTCCTCTGCTTATGTCTCTGTAAAAGACTGAAAGAAAATCCAGCATCCGGAAATTGAGGCTAATGTTGGACAGATATAACATAACAACATACAATTTTATATGTATGCAGAAGAGATACATTCTATCCAGAGGCGTACCTAGGGTATGTGACACCCGGGGCCCATTGTTTTTTGACACCCCCTGCCATCATTTTTGACACCCCCACCCCCAATGTAAAAAAATATTTTTAGTAATGTTCTTTCCAGGTGCCAGCCATGAGGGGGTGTTTCCGGCCTATGAGTCATGGCCCGGGAACTTCCCTTCTCACGGCCCGGTGCCAAGGCTCTGGATAGTCCCCGTGGCCCAGCATGTTCCCAGCCTTCTCTCCTTTTACCTTCCGTGAAGCTGAAAAAAACTGTCTGCCTCTGCAATCCACCCGGGCGGAAACAGGAAGTTGCGTCATTGGCAGGCGCGGAAAGCAGGAAGGGGAGCCGCGGGCGACGTAGCTGAATCACTGCCGAGGCCGGCAGTTTTGTTCAGCTTCACGGAAGGTAAAGGGAGAGAAGGCTGGGAACATGCTGGGCCACGGGGACCATCCAGAGCCTTGGCACTGGGCCGTGAGAAGGGAAGTTTCCGGACCAGGGAACACCCCTCTCAAGGCTGGCACCCAGGGTGGACCGCCCCTCCTCCCTGGTACGCCACTGATTCTATCATATGTGGTGGGAATGTCAAAGGGTACAGAGGTTTTGGGAACATGTATTTGGCTATGTGAGCAGATTAATCCAGACCCCACTTAAGTTGAATGCTGAAAGGGCAGTGTTGGGAATGAAAATAGAAGGTTTAACATCCTCTCAATCTAAACTTTTGGATTTGGCATTTATAGCTGCTAAACTGACACTGGCTCAGCAATGGCGCATGCGAGATGTACCTACATTAAGAGATATGAGGGAACGTCTGGGAATAGTCTGCGAGAAATTTAGATTATCGGGCCGTTTAACAAATCAGTGGGCAAAGTTTAATGATATATGAGAGAGTTATATTCAAATGGAAAAAGAAGTTTAATGAAAGAATTGAAAGGTATATTGTGGATTGAGGATTTTAAAGTGTTTGAGGCTTGTGCAGTAAGGACGGAGCTTAGGCATTGGTGGAATGAGGCATTATGACATCACAAGCTGAGCTCTAGAATGTTGCTACATATCATTTTAAAGTGTTTGAGGCTTGTGCAGATGAGGACGGAGCTTAGGCATTGGTGGAATGAGGCATTATGACGTCACAAGCTGAGCTCTAGAATGTTGCTACTTAGGATTTTAAAGTGTTTGAGGCTTGTGCAGATGAGGACGGAGCTTAGGCATTGGTGGAATGAGGCATTATGACATCACAATCTGAGCTCTAGAATGTTGCTACTTATGATTTTAGAGTGTTTGAAGCTTGTGCAGATGAGGACGGAGCTTAGGCATTGGTGGAATGAGGCATTATGACATCACAATCTGAGCTCAAAATGTTGCCACTTATGATTTTAAAGTGTTTGAGGCTTGCGCAGATGAGGACAGAGCTTAGGCATTGGTGAAATGAGGCATTATGACATCACAAGCTGAGCTCTAGAATGTTGCTACTTAGGATTTTAAAGTGTTTGAGGCTTGTGCAGATGAGGACGGAGCTTAGGCATTGGTGGAATGAGGCATTATGACATCACAATCTGAGCTCTAGAATGTTGCCACTTATGATTTTAAAGTGTTTGAGGCTTGTGCAGATGAGGACGGAGCTTAGGCATTGGTGGAATGAGGCATTATGACATCACAAGCTGAGCTCTAGAATGTTGCTTCTTATGATTTTAAAGTGTTTGAGGCTTGTGCAGATGAGGTCAGAGCTTGTAGGAATGGGGCAGGGACAGGAAAAGAACTCTCTGGGGTGGGAAAATGAGTTCCCGCGGGGATGGTGAAAAATTTGTCCCTGTGTCATTCTCTAACTGGAGAAGCTTCAGCAACTGCAGTTTTGTAGATCACTTTGTCATATGCTGCAAGTGAGGGTGCTTTGCAGCTCAGGTGGGAGGGAAGACATCTTGATTGGTAAATTGAATGCTGTCAGCAATACTTGGGGATGATATGTAGTTATAGCCAGGACTCCATTATGTATGACTGGCAATACGATAGAGCCTTGACAACCGCACAGAGTGGTGAGCGTGGCTCTGGTCACCTTGTTGGGCAGACTGGATGGACAATGGAAGTCTTTCTCTGCATTCATTTGCTATGTGTTATCATAATATGAAGAGCAGGAAGCAGGTTTTCTCTCCACTAGAACTCAATCTAGCCACATATGAGAGTCATTTAATAATTTATGTTTAAATCATTTTTATTCAACACCACAAGTATCAACACAAAACACAATGAAGAATAAATTTTGACATAATGCAAGTCCAATCCCCAACCCCCCCCCCCCCCCCGATCACCTCCCCCCCTTCCCTCCCCCCGGGGGTAGCAGCAGCGGTAATCATCCCAAAAATAAGAACCAGTGATTAATGCATGAATAAAACAAATTACATATTCCAAACTCGGTTTCGAATATAAGGAGTAAAAGTTAAACGGAATGGCTGTCAACATTGACAGAACAGCCGACCAGCTTTAGTAGATAAGTCCACAATATCTTTGCGTTCCAGTAACATTTGCTGTAACATTAATGCTCTCCACTGTGGAATCAAAATCTCTTATTAATTCCGTCTATAAAAGAATTTTATTACACACGCAAAATAAATTTTGCAGTAACTGCCCCGACATTGTGGAACTCCCTTCCACAACCACTTCGTGACGAACAAAACCTTGACAAATTTAAGAAAAACTTAAAAACTTTTTTTATTTCGAGATGCATTCTCTTCCACTTAATTTCTATCCTCTCAAATTCTTTTCTATTTAATTTTGCGCTTTTATAAACATTCAATATATCTTATCCCCATCCAACATGTTTTTTTCCCTAACCCCCCTTTCTCCTTTTCCTACTTACAATGTAACTTTACCCATCCATTCCCTCTCTCCTCACTGTCAAGTCTGTCTTGTTATTGTTTTTAATGTTCACTATATATTATTTAAATTACTTAATACTTTCTGTTTTTAATTGTTACTACTTTTATCTGTCAATTTTTTAAATCTAATGTAAACCGTCCAGATATTTGCTTGATGGTCGGTATATTAAAACCTAATAAACTTGAATAGAAGGAGGTTGTGGCGAAAGCCACTGTAACAAAATACATTTCCTGCCCAGCAACACAGTTTTCCGAAGGAAGGCCGCACAGCCAGGTCTAGGCGGGTGAAAACGAATCTGTAGAGTGAAGAGAAAACTTGGATGCATCCTCCAGGAACAACCCCAAAGCTGTGCCACAGAGGACACCAATTGTATCCAAAAGGCAGACACCAAGGGACAAGTACAGAACATGTGTCCAAAAGATGCCATTGGGTGAGCGCATTTACCACAGCTATGTCCCACACTTATCCCCATCACATGAGCTCTCTTGGGTGGATAAAAGGCGCGTAATAAGAACTTATAATTTCGCTCCCTTTCCACAGATGACAGAGTAGAAGCAATCCCCAAACGAATACCTTTACGGAGCATATAATCAGAAATAGGTATTTGGAGATCCACTGACCACTTCTGGGCCAAGGTAGTAAAGTCCAATTCACCGGATAATTCTTGCAAAAACTTATGATAGAATTTTAACGGTATAGGTTCCTGAGCTGTAAGACAAAGAGCCTCCTGTAAACTGGTCTGAACAGCTTCCCGCACCGCCATCGGAGTCAAAGTCTGCAAATAATGTTGGAGTTGTCGGTAAGCAAACCAAACAGCAGGTGGAAGATGAAACATTGCCTGTAGCTCGGCAAAGGGGACCGGAAGACCTGTGTGTAGCACAGCCTGGGACACATATTGAAGGCCCGCACTAGACCAACGCTGGAATGTTGCAGAATCCAAGCCAGGTAGAAAGTCTCCATTGCCAACGATGGAGAGGTAAGGTGTTCTGCAAGGTGAGATCTTCAACAGCCGACATAACATCTTCCAAGCTGTACGCATAGCAGGTAAGAATGGGTGGGAAGGTAGCAAAGGCAAATCCGGCAAGTGGAGAGCATGTAAGAGATAACTAAAATGGTAGGGCTGAAAATGAAAACATTCAATCTCAGGTGATGAAAAACAAGCAGTATTACAAAACCAATCATGAATATGATGTAATTGACATGCAAGATTAAACCTAGACACACACAGGAGACCCAACCCCCCTTGGGCAATCGGTAGCATCAGCTTGGATAAAGAAATCCTAGCCCGTTTACCCTGCCACAAGTATGTAGAAAGATGGGACCTATGTTGAGATAAGTGTTGTGTAGTTAACATAATGGGGAGCATTTGCAATATATAAAGCCATTGGGGCAAGATCATCATGTTATAGAGAGCAATGCGACCAGAAAGAGAGAGAGGATACTTTCTCCAATTATGTAAAGTCGCCGCCGTACGACGTAGTAAGGGCAAAACATTAGCATTATAAAGTCCATTCAGGTTCAGAGGAATAACCACCCCTAAGTAAATCAGTTGGGAAGAGGCCCACTGTAGGGGAAAATCTCCCCGCCAAGACTGTCGCACCTCAGGCAAAGTCGGAAGCGCTAAAGACTTTTGCTTATTGAGGACCAAACCCGAATAAAGGTTAAACTCATCTAGGAGTTCTAATGCTCGAAACAGCGAGCTACGAGGGTTGCCCAAAGTAAGCAAAAGATCATCTGCGAACGCTAACACCCGCAACTGGGAAGAACCCTCCGGTAATCCCGTGATCTCATCATCCCTCTGGAGTGTGTGTAGCAAAGGGTCCAGGTCCAAAAGAAAAAGAAGGGGCGATAACGGACAACCCTGTCGCGTCCCCCTGCCCACAGAGAAGGAAGGGGATCTCACGCCATTAACCAACACCGAAGCGGTTGGTCCGGAGTAAAGTGCTTGTACTGACTCCAAATAACTCGTGGGAAGCCCTATATACCGTAACACCCGAAACAGGTAATGCCAATGAACCTTGTCAAAGGCTTTCGCCGCATCCAACCCCACAAGGAGACCAGGATAATGTGTTTGTTGAGCGCGAGAGAAAGCAAGTAGAACCCGGCGAACATTGAGTAGTGAATGGCGAGTTCGAACAGAGCCCACCTGTTCAGGCACGATAATAGTAGGCAACAAGGGAGCCAACCTATCAGCCAAAACACGAGCAAATATTTTAGTATCAACTAGTTCAATAGCGATATCGGTCTATAGGATTCTATGTCTGTGGGCGGTTTAGAGGGCTTCGGAATTAAGGTAATCAGAGCTTCATTGGAGTAGCGGGGAAATGCACCCTGTTCTTGGATGGCCGTGTAGTAATCTAAAAGAGACCCCCCCTATGGAAGAGGATAAGATCTTAAAGAACTCCGGGGAGTAACCATCCGGCCCAGGTGCTGTGCAAGGCTTCAATTTTAGTATCGCCTGCAGCACCTCCTGTAGGTGTAAAGGTCTATCTAACAGAGACACCTGAGTCGCCGTCAATCGAGGGGTCCCCACATCCTCCAGGTAGTCACACACATCAGGACCAGTGTACGAACCCGGGGATGCATAGAAAGCCTCGAAATAGTTGTTAAAGGCAGCAGAAATATCCACCGAGGACGTCAGCATCCTCCCCGAGCCCTCCCGTAACATGGGAATGTATCTAGATCCATTCCAACTCTTAGTTATGGACACCAATAGTTTCCCCGCCTTATTGCCGTATTTGTGGAAATGAAATTTTTCGAAAAAAACAACAATTTCTTCGTACGTTCATGAATGAGAGAATTTAACGCTACCAGCACTGCTTTGTATGCCTCACCATTAGCCTCTGTGGGATTACGTAAGAAATCACATTTCAACGGCACCAGCTGACGTTCAAGCTGTACTATACGATGCGCTATGTGACGGGTTCTAGTAGCAACATATGCAATGATGTCCCCACGTAATACTGCCTTCGCTGTGTCCCGGAATAATATAGGTTGATCTACATGCCTGGCATTAAAGGAACAATAAGCCTCCCACTTTTCCAATAAATACTTCTGGAAATGGGCGCCTTTATGTAAATAGGAGGGAAATCTCCATCCTGACCCAGGCCCACTGGACCTCCCACCGCCACATCAATCCAAATCATATTGTGATCCGACATTTCGAGGGGGGCCTATTGTTGCCTCATTCAATAATTTATCTACTTGAGTATGAAACTAAGTAGCAAGCGTGTTGAAACAAGTCTGTGCACGTTGTGACATGTCTCAAGGTTACTCATGCACAGTTGCAGCTCAGTGCGAGTCTAACACTCCAAGAGACAGGATGTCAGGAGAGTCCTCCTGCGAATTAAGCAAGAAACTGCTAGATATGGAGCAATGTGATAACATTTCTCACAAAAGAAGGGAAAAAGCCAAAGGAGATCCAAAAACACATGACTGCAGGTAAAGGTGAGTCTGCCCCATCATCCTACAAAGTAAAATTTTGGCGTAAGCAGTTTAAGTGGGGTAGAGAGTCCATTGAAGATGGCCTGTGGAAGCAAGTTCCACAGAAATGTGCAAGAAAATCGAGGATTTAATTTTGTCAGACAAATTAAGGTTTCCTGAATAGCTGAAGAAATGGGCATCTCGGCAGGTACGGTTTGGAAAATAATTCATGAAAAGTTAGGCATATCCAAGGTTAGTGCAAGACGGGTTCTAAGAATGCTGAAGACATGTCAGAAGGCAACGAGGCTCCAGGAGAACTTGGAGATGCTCCGTGAAGGCCAAGTGAATTTTTTTCATCATTGGTGACTGGAGATAAGACTTAGGTCTACCACAGAGATCCTGAGTCCAAAATGGAGTCAATGGAGTGGAAGCACAAACCATCCTCCACCCCAAAAATGTTCAAGACAGAAAAATCTGCGGGCAAAGTCATGGCAGCCGTCTTCGGGGATGACGAAGGACTTTTGCTTCTGGAGTTCATGCCACATAAGACAACCATAATCAGGGAGAGTTACACCAACAGAATGATCCTGCTTCTTCTTCACAACAAAGCACCGGTGCACATGTTGCTACAATCACAGGCTGCCATCTGAGAATGTGGATTTCAGCAGCTGAACCATCCACCCTACAGTCCTGACCTGGCTCCCTCAGATTATTTCCTGTTCCGGGTTTTGAAGAAATCTCTCAATGGACAGCAGTTTTCAGGAGATGAAGACGTCATGGAAGCTGTGACCTCCTGGTTTGAAGGTCAAACAGAATTCTTTTCAAAGGGGTTAAAGTCATTGCAGGAAAAGTGGATGAAGTGTATGGAGCTATCAGGGGACTCTATTGGAAAAAAAAAAATGTGAAAACTTTTTTTTCCTACTGAGGTAGAAAAATTATTGAACACCCCTCGTATGTCCCCTCTTTGCTCAAATTTCTAGCATTCCCATGTGTCCCCCCCTATCTGTTGGATTCAGTGTATTCACATGTGTCTCCTCTTTGCTGGAATTCAGCCTGAACCTGTTTGTGTCCTCTTTAATCGAACTTCGATGAGATCTCAGGGCTTCCCTCTCTTTTAGAATCTAATATCCTCTGGCATTCGGGGATCTATTTAGTAAACGTCACTAAGGTTTTGTAGTTCAGAGGGATGATTGAATTGGACCTTGCCCAAGCTTGCTTCAGGATGGAGTGACAATAGTCCCTTTGCGGAACAGGTGTATAAATATTAGTACACAGTTTCAGAAAGAACCGCTCAATGCACAAATGAAGAGACACAGGAGAATTTTTACAGTGCCCTTGCCTCTAGCTCTGGAATAATGAAATGGTGCCAGGTAACAATGTGTGTGTCGGGGACCTCAAAGCTCGCTGTACGACCTCTTAGCAGTCTCTTGCTTAGGGTCATATGTATTAACATATGCGCAAATGTTGGCGTACAATTCCACTAACCCAAATGGCAAGAGCTATTGAGGTAAGCCTAAGAGGTCTACACAGAGATGCAGATACTGTGTGCTTTGTAGATATTGAATACAAACAAGGAGATAATAACAGTTTATATACCGCAGGACCGTGAAGTTCTGTGCGGTTTACAATGAATAAAAATGCTACCAATTGAGTAGAACTAACAAAGTTAGAGATCAGTTGTTGTGGGAGAGATTTTGCAGATCAGCTACCTTTTTTTTGGTTTAAATTTTTTTATTCATTTTCATACATCCACAAGTGTAACATAGAAATTTAAAATGATCTCATAAAACATACACTTGAATTCCTTTCATGTACCACTGTAAATACAATATATTATTCTGTATTTATGAACAATAATAACTGAAATATATGTATAATGATTGTTATTAAAATTTTAAACCCCTCCTTTCCCTCCCCTCCCAATACACATAACAATTATAATAAAAATAATGACAAATATTTTGAGATCAGCTACCTAAGTACTTCAGGAACTTTCAGGTGTTTTTAGGTGTTTCCTAAATTCCTCATAGTTATTAGCATGCATAAGTAATTTTTCTAGGTCTTTACCCCATAATGCTGCTTGATAAGAGAAAAGATGTTGATGATGTCTTTTAAATTTACATCCTCTCACCGGTGGGGAGACGAACTTCAGGTGTGAGCTTCTCTTATGTCTATTGGTTGAGAATGAGAAGAGGTCAGTTATATATTTAGGGGCTAAACCGGATTGTACCTTAAAGCAAAAACATCCCAGCTTAAACTTCGCACGTGCCTCCATCGGCAACCGGTGCAGGAGTCGGTGGGAAGGGGTTATGTGATCGGACTTCTTCAACCCGAAAAACAACCCGATCGCCGCATTCTGCACCAGTTGTAGTCTCTACATGTTCTTCTGGGAGATTGCCAGATGGGCGATATTACAGTAATCGAGATGGCTTAGTATTAGGGATTGTATTAGAATTCTGAACGATGAAGCGTCAAAGTATGCTCTAATGGACCGAACCTTCCAGAGAGTAAAAAAAAACCTTTCTAACCAATGAGATACAGACATGCACCATCCTCACTGCTATTGGTGATGCTCTGCTAGTGCCTGGAGGAAGTCCAGCCGATTGGGCTCCTTCAGAGACAGGGCTTCCTTACAGCAGTGCCCTATCAGTGCCACCCTGGGACTCAAGAACTGTAAGTGTCACAATAGAGGACATACACAAACAGAATCGCATATACAACAGATCGAACATGAATAAAACATACCGTATTTTCACTCATATACCGCGCACCCGTGTAAAATGCGCACACGGGTATAGCGCGCGGGAAACTGTAATTTATGTAAATAAATTTTTATATACCGCGCACGCTGCCCCGACTCTCCCGTCACCACCTGACTCTCCTTTCGCCCGTCCCAACTCTCCTCTGGCCACCCTGACTCTCCTTTCACCCGCCCCGACTCTCCTCTCCCTCTTGAAGTCCTGTCCCCACCCTGAAAGCCTGATGCCCCCCCCCGATGTCCGATTCACCCCCCCCCCCGCAGGACCACTCGCACCCCCACCCCAAAGGACCGCTCGCACGCACTCACACCCGTACCCCCACCCCGAAAGGACCGCTCGCACGCACTCGCACCCGCACCCTCACCCCAAAGGACCGCTTGCACCCCCACAGCCTCCTGACCCCCCCCCCATCATGTAGAAGCTCCTACCGTTGTCCTGCTGCTTCCCCTTCCGGTGGTCCCGGTCCTTCTGTGAGCCCTGCGTCTGCGCTGCTTCCTCTTCCGGCGGTCCCGCCTTTTCTCTGACATCAGAGAAAGGGCGGGACCGCTGGAAGAGGAAGCAGTGCAGACGCAGGGCTCACAGAAGGGCCGGGACCGCCAAGAGGAAGCAGGAGGACAACGGTAGGAGCTTCTACATGATGGGGGGGGGGGGTCGGGAGGCTGTGGGGGTGCGAGCGGTCCTTCAGGGTGGGGGTGCGGGTGGGAGTGCGTGCGAGCGGTCCTTCGGGGTGGGGGTGCGGGTACGTGTGCGTGCGAGCAGTCCTTCGGGGTGGGGGTGCGAGCGGTCCTGCAGGGGGGTGAATCAGACGTCGGGGGGGGGGGGGAACTATGTAAAAAAAAAGTTGTAAAACGCGTATTATGCGCAAGGTTATGCACGGTTTGTAAAAATCGTGTATAACGCGCGCATTATATGTGTGAAAATACTGTAATTGTGATCATGTAAAGCCTCCTAAAATTGCAAAGAGGCTACCAGTGCCTCGCATCAAAAAAACTATAAATCAAGTCCCATATTTCATCTTACAGAAGAGGCGTTTCTTCGACATCTTCTTAAAACTACTCAAACTTGTTTGCTGTCGTAAATATCCCGGAAGCTTATTCCACTCCCAAGGACCCACACACGAAAATGTGCCAGCTCTAGACACGGCTAGCCGCAGCTGTTTCACTGTCGGAATATGAAGGACATCGTGAGTCACCGAGCGCAACATGTGCGGGGGTTCGTATGGCAGAATGCTATCCGTCAAATGTTTCGGTGCCTTATTGTGTCTACAAAGATGCACTATGACTAGAAACATAGAAACATAGAAACATAGAAATAGACGGCAGATAAGGCCCACGGCCCATCCAGTCTGCCCACCCTAATGGCCCACCCCCCTAACTACCTCCATGAAGAGATCCCACATGCCAAATAGAAACATAAACATAGAAACATAGAAACATAGAAATAGACGGCAGATAAGGGCCACGGCCCATCCAGTCTGCCCACCCTAATGGCCCACCCCCCTAACTACCTCCATGAAGAGATCCCACATGCCAAATAGAAACATAAACATAGAAACATAGAAATAGACGGCAGATAAGGGCCACGGCCCATCCAGTCTGCCCACCCTAATGGCCCACCCACCCCTAACTACCTCCATAAAGAGATCCCACATGCCAAATAGAAACATAAACATAGAAACATAGAAATAGACGGCAGATAAGGCCCACGGCCCATCTAGTCTGCCCACCTTAATGTCCCTCCCCTACCTTTGCCCTGTGAATAGATCCCATGTGCCGATCCCATTTGGCCTTAAAATCAGGCACGCTGCTGGCCTCAATCACCTGTAGTGGAAGACTATTCCAGCGATCAACCACTCTTTCAGTGAAAAAGAATTTCCTGGTGTCACCTCGTAGTTTCCCGCCCCTGATTTTCCACGGATGCCCTCTTGTTGTCGTGGGACCCTTGAAAAAGAAGATATCTTCCTCCGCCTCGATGCGGCCCGTAAGATACTTGAACATCTCGATCATGTCTCCCCTCTCTCTAGTTCGTTTATTTATATTCCGCCTTTATCATGGCGGAGCACGAAACAACTTACACAATAAAATTACATACACGCATCTAAAAAATATTTCTTTTCTTTTTTTACGTGCAAAAATATTATTGATTTTAATGTACTAGAATTACAAAGAGAGAAATGTTAACAAGGCAGGATACAGACAAGTTGCAAAAGGAAAAAGAATCATACAATAATATCCATGTAATACAACAAGCTGTTCCAAGCCTATCTAGAAAAAGAATATCAACACAATTCACAGCCATAAGCATTTAGAACAGGGCTGCCCAAGTCCGGTCCTCGAGATCTACTGACAGGCCAGGTTTTCAGGATATCCATAATGAATATGAATGAGAGAGAGATTTGCATACCAAGTAGGCAGTGCAGGCAAATCTCACTCATGCATATTCATTGTGGATATCCTGAAAACCTGGCCTGTCAGTAGATCTCGAGGACCGGACTTGGGCAGCCCTGATCTAGAATATCCAAAGTACAGAGAGACAACAGGACTATAATCTAGTAGCAGATCGAGCCATGAGCCATGATGTGGGATAACTTCTGTTGTAAATAACTAAGTCCTAGCGCAATAACTGAATGCCATTATCCAATGTTGCAATAGGAGTTGACTGGGCTCTAAATCTTAAAATAGGAATTCATTGACCTGTGTTAAAAATTTCACAATGCATAACCAAACCATCAAATCCTGCCAGAACTGAGCTATTCCATATTCTTTTCCACGCTAAACACCAATGAAACCGACCACAGCATGAGTCTAGAGCAGGGGTAGGCAATTCCGGTCCTCGAGAGCCGGAGCCAGGTCAGGTTTTCAGGATATCCACAATAAATATGCATGAGATAGATTTGCACCTCAAGGAGGCATTGCATGCAAATCCATCTCATACATATTCATGGTGGAGATCCTGAAAACCTGACCTGGCTCCGGCTCTCACGGACCGGAATTGCCTACCCCTGGCCTAGTCAAGTCAGGTTTTCAGGATTTCCACAATGAATATGCATGAGATTTATTTGCATACAATGGAGGCAATGCATGCAAATAATCTCATGCATACTCATTGGAGAAATCCTGAAAATGCAACTAGATCAGGGGTAGGCAATTCTGGTCTCGAGAGCCAGAGCCAGGTGCGGTTTTCAGGATCTCCGCAATCAATATGCATGAGATAGATTTGCACCTCAAGGAGGCAGGGCATGCAAATCCATCTCGTACATATTCATGGTGGAGATCCTGAACACCTGACCTGGCTCCGACTCTCACGGACCAGAATTGCCTACCCCTGGCCTAGTCAAGTCAGGTTTTCAGGATTTCCACAATGAATATGCATGAGATTTATTTGCATACAATGGAGGCAATGCATGCAAATAATCTCATGCATACTCATTGGAGAAATCCTGAAAATGCAACTAGATCAGGGGTAGGCAATTCTGGTCTCGAGAGCCAGAGCCAGGTGCGGTTTTCAGGATCTCCACAATCAATATGCATGAGATAGATTTGCACCTCAAGGAGGCAGTGCATGCAAATCCATCTCGTACATATTCATGGTGGAGATCCTGAACACCTGACCTGGCTCCGGCTCTCGAGGACCGGAATTGCCTACCCCTGATCTAGAGGACAAATGCGGACTCAGTCTCCATATTTCATGAGACAAAACAAAATGTCATTTCAATAGTTTTTTTTAAAATTTCCCCACCCTTGCCTGCTTCTTAATGTAAGATGGACGTTTATTCCATTCTTCAGGGGCCGCGCAGGATAAAAATGCTATTCCAACGCTGCCGTAGATTCCAGCAGTGTCAGCTTTCTCACAACATATGAAGTACATGACTATTTGGTGCCCTATGAGTGCCAGCCAATGATTACTATTACTATGACAACTATTTGTCATTTCTAAAGAGCTATCGGGCACAAATAAAAGATGCAGGCCCCTCTCAGTAGAGTTTGCAAACTAGACGATGCAGTTCAGCAAGGTCAATTTCCTCCTGTCCACTACGGCGGCGTGAATTTCTGTGCTCTTTCTCTTCCTGAAGGACGATCCACTCCCGGGGAATGTGATTAATCAGTTACAATGGATGAATGAGCCAGCAAAATGTAATCAGAAGTCTGGAGCAAATGAGAGTAATTGGAACAGTGTTTTGCTTGTTCAGATGGGTGTAATCAGGTCTCTTGTCCTACAGAGGACAGATGCCACAGACATAAGTGACGACATTTCAACATAATGAGGGGGGGGGAGTGCCAAATAATAAAAAATGACCCCTCCCTGGACACAATAAAGGAGTTTGCTCAATACAAGAGGGGTTCAACACTTGCTGTTCCCACAGATACGGCTCCTAAGGCCACAGAGGGTGTCTCTGAATTTACAGTAAAGTGGTGTGGTAGCCATGTCAGTCCACCTTTAAAGATTCTAAATAGAAATAAAACACAGGAAAAGCAAATAAGATGATGCCCTTTTTTAAATTGGACTAACTTAATACTTAGGAAATTTTAAGACGATCCAGGAAGTAATGCCTCTGAAGTTAAAGTGATAACATAAGAACATAAGCAATGCCTCCACTGGGTCAGACCCGAGGTCCATCGTGCCCAGCAGTCCGCTCACGCGGTCCAGGACCTGCGCAGTAGCCCCCTATCTATACCCCTCTATCCCTTTTTCCAGCAGGAAATTGTCCAATCCTTTCTTGAACCCCAGTACCGTACTCTGCCCTATTACGCCCTCTGGAAGCGCATTCCAGGTGTCCACCACACGCTTGGTAAAGAAAAACTTCCTAGCATTTGTTTTGAATCTGTCCCCTTCCAATTTTTCCGAATGCCCTCTTGTTCTTATATGTTTTGAAAGTTTGAAGAATCTGTCCCTCTCTACTTTCTCTATGCCCTTCATGATCTTGTAGGTTTCTATCATGTCTCCCCTAAGCCTCCTCTTTTCCAGGGAGAAGAGTCCCAACGTCCAGCCTGTCAGTGTATGAACAGTCCTCCATGCCATTTATCATTTTCGTAGCTCTTCTCTGGACCCTCTCAAGTATCGCCATGTCTTTCTTGAGGTACGGCGACCAATACTGGACGCAGTACTCTAGTTGCGGGCGCACCATTGCATGATACAGTGGCATGATGACTTCCTTCGTCCTGGTTGTAATTCCCTTCTTAATGATGCCCAGCATTCTGTTAGCTTTCTTCGAGGCCGCACACTGGGTAAAGAAGAACTTCTTAGCATTCATTCTGAATCTGTCCCCTTTCAACTTTTCCGAATGCCCTCTTGTTCTTATATGTTTTGAAAGTTTGAAGAATCTGTCCCTCTCTACTCTCTCTATGCCCTTCATGATCTTGTAGGTCTCTATCATGTCTCCTCTGAGTCTCCGCTTTTCCAGGGCGAAGAGCCCCAGCCTCTCCAATCTTTCAGTGTATGAAAGGTTTTCCATGCCCTTAATCACTCGTGTCGCTCTCCTCTGGACCCTCTCAAGTATTGCCATATCCTTCTTAAGGTACGGTGACCAATACTGAACACAGTACTCCAGGTGCGGGCGCACCATTGCCCGATACAACGGCAGGATGACTTCTCTCGTTCTGGTCGTAATACCCTTCTTAATAATACCCAACATTCTGTTTGCCTTCTTCGCGGCTGCTGCGCATTGTGCTATTGACTTCATTGTTGTGTCCACCAGCACACCCAAATCTCTTTCAAGGTTACTTCCCTCTAATACTAATCCCCCCATTTGGTAGCTGAACATCGGGTGCATTTCCCTACATTGAAGTCCATCTGCCATTTATTCACTCACTCCTCCAGTTTGTTTAGGTCCCTTTGCAGGTCCTCACACTCTTCCGCATTTCTAACCCATCTACAAAATCCTGAGTGGAGCAGAGCGGGTATAAGTGGATCGATTTTTCACTTTGTCAAAAATGACAGAGTAGGGGACACTCGATGAAGTAGCAGGGAAATACTTTTAAAACCAATAGGAGGAAATTTTTTTTCACTCGGAGAATAGTTACGATCTGGAAAGCGTTGCCAGAGGGTGTGGTAAGAGCGGATAGTGTAGCCGGTTTTAAGAAAGGTTTGGACAAGTTCCTGGAGGAAAAGTCCATAGTCTGTGACACGGGGGAAGCCTCTGCATGCCCTGGATCGGTAGCATGGAATGTTGCTACTCTTTGGGTTTTGGCCAGATACTAGTGACCTGGATTGGCCATCATGAGAACAGGCTACTGGGCTTGATGAACCATTGGTCTAACCCGGTGTGACTGTTCTTATGTTCTTACATGAGCCAAGTATAGGACAATTAAGCCATTGTGACATCACTGATGAGATTGCCTCTGAGACACTGTGGAATGAGGCATTATGACATCACAATCTCAGCTCTGGAATGTTCCTTTCATTGGGGTTCCGGAATCTTGCTATTCTTTGAGATGCTGGAATGTTGCTACTCCTTGGGTTGGTCCTGGATTGGCCTTTCTTTTCTATGCTTGGTTTTATTTTTATTTTTATACCTCTAAATATACAGAAATTCAGAATGTATGAAAATAGTAGCCCAGCGAGAGTTTTTCGGCTTAACCAGATTTGCAGTTTGCAACCTTTTCCACTGTCTTTTGTCTTTCACCAAACAAGGGTGAGATCTCTAGCAAGGCAACTCCCTGGGCTCCTTCTGAATGGGGTGGGATTCCTGATGAATTTTTATAGTATTTTACGCTAGGGTGATGGCGGTCAGATTCTGTGCCAGCCACGATAGCTTTCGTTTGGACTAATGTACAACGTGCCCAAGAATGACACTGCAGTTCTCGTCTTCAGAGGTCACCAAGGACAAACGCCTCGTGAAGTGACATCTGAAGAAGGGACCTAAGCAGTCTCCAATGCCTTGTCGTCTTTGGCAATTTTTTGATGTCGGCTTCTACGGAAAGTGCTGCGTTATTAAACCTAGAAATGTGCGCAGTGTTACAATGGAACAAACACGGCAGTGCACTTGTTCCATCTTCCTGCTGTTCTCTTCCATACAGAGTTTCTTTGGACAGATTTTTTTTTTGGGGGGGGGGCTTTGAGGTTTTTCTTGCAAATGTTTGAGCTTATTAGTCTCTCTTTCCCTTTGGTTAAAATTCAGCATGGTATCAACAAAGAAATGTTATCACGGGATGCTTTTGTTCATGGCTAGATTTCCTGCATCTGAAGGGCTTTTTTATTTTATTTTATTTTTTTCTATAAGCAAATTGGGGGCAGTCCATGATAAGTCTTAGGCAGATTGAAACGAGAAATAAGGAGGGGCCGAGGTCTGCTGCAATAATTCATGGCAATTAAGTTCTGCATGCATGTCAGAATCAGCGCTACTCTGGTGAGGGTGTCGGATGGGTTCTGGCAGGGCCGAATTAAAGGGTAGGCCCAGGAGGCACGTGCCTAAGGCCCGGAATTGTCAGGGGGCCCCAGGGCCGGCATTAGGGGGAAGCAAACAGGGCAGCTGCCCTGGGCCCAACAGATCCAGGGGGCCCTGCGGTCCGCACTTCTTTATTAAACTCCTAAATTTTCCTTTTCAGAGGGTCCCTGACATGGCAGCTGTTCTCACAAGCTGCCAGCAGCTGTCCCAAAGCTTTCCCTCTGCAGCGATCTGCCCTGTCAGAAACGGGAAGTTGCGGCAGAGGGAAAACATCGGGGCAGTCGCTGGTAGCTTGTGAGAACAGCTGCCGTGTCGGGGCCCCTCTGAAAAGGAGAATTTTGGCTGCGGGGGACAAGCGAATTCTTGCCTTGCCTCCTCCCCCGTACTGTTCAGCTTTCCCTCCCCTGCTTGCTGGAGCTCCTCATTTTCCCCCATGAAATTCAGCAGTTTTCCTTCCTCCCTTGTTGGCTGTATTAGTAGGCAGAGCCAGCGTTAGGGGGGAGCAAGGCGAGCAGCTGCCCTGGGCCCTTGCCTACAGTTATGGGCCACAATGGTTGCCTGCTTTCTCACTGCTTCCCCGACACGACGGGCCCACAAGCCTTCCCCCCCCCCCCACGTCAATTCTGACATCAGAATTGACAGTGGGAGAAGGCTTGTGGGCCCACCGCGATGCAGAAGCAAGGAGAAATCAACAGCGGTAGCTTGGCAAAATCAGCAGCAGCAGTGGCGGTGGCAGCGGGGGGCAGGGTGGAGACAGAGAAAAAAAGAAAGAAAGACTGAAAGGGGCAGGAAGAGAGAATGAAAGAAATAAAGAAGGGGCAGGGAGAGAGAAGGAAAGAAAGGGGGCAGGGAGAGAAAGAAAGAAAGGGTTAGCACACCTTAGTAAAAGAGGGCCTTAGTGAATGTTGGCAAATCTTCTGCTATGTGGCTGTCTCACCTTAAGACTTTTTTTCCCCCCAAATTCAAGATATTCATAAGAACATAAGAATAGCCTTATTGGGTCAGACCAGTGGTTCATCTGGCCCAGTATCAACGTTATCACGGTGGCTAATCCAGGTCACAAGTACCAGCCAGAAACCCAAATAGTAGCAATATTCCATGCTACCGATCCAGGGCAAGCAGTGACTTCCACCATGTCTGTCTCAATAACAGACTATGGACTTTTCCTCCAGGAAATTGTCCAAACCTTTCTTAAAACCAACATGCCCTCTAACAACTTTGAACAGTTTGGTGTCATCTGCAAATTTCATCACCTCATTCGTCGCTCCAATTTCCAGCACCAGTTCCGGTATAGATCCGCTGTGGCACTCCACTATTCACCCTCCTCCACTGAGAAAAATGGCCATTTAACCCTACCCTCTGTTTTCTGTCCGATAGCCAATTCGTGATCCACAACTGGACATTCCTTTTGCATCTCTTGGATGAGATAAAAACTTAGAGGTTTTACTGTGATGTGAACTAACCCCCCTCTTTTACTAAGGCGCTAATTGAATAAGCACGTGCTAAACGCTAACGCGTCCATAGATTAACATGCACGCATTAGCGGTTAGCGCGCGCCAATCAGTTAGCGTACCTTAGTAAAATAGGGAGTAAATGTTAGTAACTTAAGCAAAAGCAGCGGTAAAGTATTGTCATTTTCAATGAAAGGCTCCTTTTCCTAAACCGCGGAAGATCTTACCGCGGGCCGGCAAGGTAAATGCTCTGTTCCAATGAGCGTTGAAGCATTTACCTCGCTGGCCCATGGTAAGAAGCTCCTCCACGATTTAGTAAAACCCAGCAGAAATTAATTAAACAGTTGAAACCTTTTGTGTCATAATTGAGTCTAATTTAAATGGTTCATGCGCCAATCTCTAGTTGACTGGATTATTGCTACTACAACTATTTATTATTTCTAAAGCGCTGAAAGGCGTACGCAGGGCTGTACATTTTAACATACAATAGATGGTTCCTATGCAGAAGAGCTTACAATCTAATGTAGACAGGACATTTCGGGGTTGGGGAGATTATGGTAGAGGAAAATGATACCGGGGCATGACGTATTGCAATTCATTATATCAAGGGCTGTCTAAAAACAGCCTTAAGAGACTGCAAGTAGTCCAGTATACTTTGGTGTCTGGAAAGAAAAAAATTGATCATGAGATGGTGTAGATCAGGGGTGTCAAAGCCCCTCCTCGAGGACCGCAATCCAGACGGGTTTTCAAGATTTCCCCAATGAATACGCATTGAAAGCAGTGCATGCAAATAGATCTCAGGCATATTCATTGGGGAAATCCTGAAAACCCGACTGGATTGCGGCCCTCGAGGAGGGACTTTGACACCACTGGTGTAGATGGACTGGAGTGAGTTTTGACGGAGACTTCAGTAGTTGGAACCTAAGAACAGGACCGGGCAGAGCTTAGGATTCTTGCCCAGCAATAGCTAAGAAGAAGAAGAAAAAAAATCAACAAATTTTTAGATTGAATCAGGTTGGGCAGACTAGATGGACCATTCGGGTCTTTATCTGCCGTCATCTACTATGTTACTATGTTTACTATGTATTAGAGAATGACACGGTGACAAAATTCATCACCGTTCCCATCCCCGTGGATAACCGCGGGAAATAATCCCATGTAATTTTCTAGTGTCTATTTCAACCTCGGTCCTTCTACACCAGCATTCTTCAAAGCAAAGCTTGAGGGTCAGTGGTTGTGGCCATTCATACTCTGATTCTTATGTGAGCCAAGGATAATGAAGCCATTGTGACATCACTGATGTGATTGGCTCTTAGGCACTGGTGGAATGAGGCATTATGACATCACAATATCTGCTCTGGATACCAGAGACTGTCATTCTGTAGTGTCTGTTTCAACCTCAGTCCTTCTACACCAGCATTCTTCAAAGCAAAGCTTGCGGGTCAGTGGTTGTGGCCATTCGTACTCTGATTCTTCCCTCTCTCCCTAAAGAATGACATGAAGATGGTTTCCCGTGGTTATCCGCGAGGACGGGGACGGTGATGAATTTTGTCACCGTGTCATTCTCTACTATGTATCACCGATTGTGACTGATCAGTGTTTGTCTATTAACGCTGGAGTCGGTTAAGCTTTTCTGTCTTGTATACATGAGGCTTTTCAAGTGGGGTTGCCTAAATATTTGACAGATAAACTGAGTAACTATGTACTATCTCACACCTTGTGATCATCTACAACGAGTTTATTACAATTTCTACCACTGAGTCTTGTGAGATTGACAACTGCTAGAAACAGAGTGTTTGGCTATATTGGACGTGATCTTTCGAAAGGGTTGCCGACTGATTTTCATGAAATTTCTAGATGCACTGTTTATCACAAAGCTTTGAAAACTGGGTTATTTAGAGACAGCTTTGGGTTATCTTAACCATGTGTTGATGATTTTTAAATAGATGGCAAGAGTACAGTGATGGAATTAGGGTGCAAAAGAAAAGAGATTGTTGTTTCGTGTATTCATTGTTTATGTCCGTTTATTTGCGGGAAATTGTGTATTGTAATTGTTTTTATCAAGTTATGTTATATTTTATTTTGAAGTATAAACCGCTTTGACACATGGTGTATTTAGCAGTATATATCAACCAAATAAATCAAATGTGTAGCGATTGATCGAGAAGTTCATTTGTTCTCTTCGACTTCTGTGGCTGGCATCGTGATAGTTGCAGTGGATTAATGCATCTCAATGGCCACGACTTTGGTCTTGGAGGTTAAGGTGTACAATATCAGCATCTATGAGACAAACATGGTTTTTTTCTTTTACATAGAGCCTTTTGGACCCCTGTCCGTTCACTTGCTCCCCTTCTTGATTCATTTTCTCTTAATACACTGATCCACTCATTAGTTATCTCAAAATTGGATTATTGTAACTCCTTATTAAAAGGGGTTTACCAAAAGGATATAAGGCGTCTTCAACTCGTTCAAAATACTGCAATAAAGATTATCTCAGGTTCTAAAAAATTTGATCACGTCACACCCTTACTTCAAAGTGCTCATTGGTTGCCAATATCTTATAGGATTACTTACAAAATAGCTCTTTTAGTCTTTAAGACATTAAAATCCAATACTCCGGCTTTCATAGATAGGCTCTTGATTCCATACAGTTCATCTAGAGCTCTCAGATCATCTTCACAATGTACTTTAAATGTCCCCTCTTTAAAAATTATTGGAACCCGCCGTGCTTCAATTTTCTCCGTAACGGCACCAATGTTATGGAACTCTCTTCCTTTATATTTAAGATTAGAACAAGATTTAAAAATATTTAAAAAGAACCTTAAATGTCTTCTTTTTAAAGAAGCCTTTAATTGACAGATTACAAATTCTCATTTTTCTAGACATCCTTTCGGTCTCTCATTTTTCCCCTTATCTCCCCAATGTGTTTCCCTTTTATGTAATCTTTTAACAAATATTGTATTTCCTCCCCACCTTCCCATTGTTATCAGCTGTCTTCTTGTCTAAAGTTGTTTCCCAGTTTGTTTATATGAATAGTAATTGTATAAGTAAGTCCACTTTATTTTATTTATGTAAAACGCTTTGAAATTTTAAAAGCGTTTAATCAAACAATATAATAAACTTGAAACTTGAAACATAGAATTGATAGCTCTAAGTCTAATAGATGCTGGCATTGTCATCTAGAAGCAGGGACATTAGACCACCTTTTATTCTATTGTCCATTCATATTACTATTTTGGAAATCAATTCGGCCTCAAATAAATAGGATGTTAGAAAATCCGGTAGCCTTGACATATGATACGATTTTGTTTGGTACTGTAATGAGAGCTCGGAGTCAAATTTCGTCAAATAACAATAAACTTTTATTTATATTGACTGGAGTAGCAGTTCAACAAATAACATACAATTGGAAGAATTACGACAGATTAAATTACAACTTTTGGTGGAATTCAATTTGCCATATATATAAGATGGAGCGTACATTTGCAACATAAAAAGGATATATCGATAAGTTTAAGAAGATTTGGGGACCATTAACAGATTTTTGTAATGATTGATATAATTTTTCCCATAATAAGATACTTGATAAAGGAGGGGGGGGGGTAGGTTTATTCTCTTTATCATAAATTATAAATAAATTATCATAATAGTTGTTATATTGTGTGCAACTAACAAAATAAGGGGAGGGAAAGGAATTCATAATTGAATAATAATTGATAAAATTATTACATTTTTATATGATGTCTAAAATTATAGTAAGGATTATATAAGATATCTTGATGACACACTTATTGTATAAGAATCTTGATGACACACTTGTTATATGAAGAAAAAATCAATAAAAAATATTAAAGAAGATGGTTGCAGTTGTTCGTGTCTCGACGCATCTGGGTAGGTAGAACCGATGTTTCAGCCATCATGCTGTGGCTTTCTTCAGGGTGCGCTGGGAGGTCAGCAGTTTGTTTTGCTGAAGGTGAGGGTAGTGGTGTGTGGCGATGGGCCTGTGGAAATGATATACTCGGAGAGGATACAGAAGAAGGAGTTGGCCAAATTGGCATTCTGGTCTATTGAAAGCTTCTATACCACTACTAATGACTGGGAAGTCAATTCAGAGTGGTTTGCTTGAGCTTCTATAGTGGTGTTACGATGCATGAGCTTCAGTAATGACGTTGCAATACATCAATACATGAGCTTTAGTGATGGTTTTGTTATTGTTAGGTGGTTCCAAAAAAATCGGCAAAAATATGAGGGGAGAGGGACACCTCTGCTCATATGTTAAAGAAAAAGGAAAGAATATAGAAAAAAAAAAGAAAATAAATAAAAAAAATAGTAAATAATAAGAAATAACAGTGAAAATAAAAATAAAACAACGGACTTCCCTTAGCCAGTTGGATTTTTTTGAACTTTCATGATATTTTTGGCTACACTTTATTGGCACTTTTCCTTTATTATATTTTTGAACTTGAGGATTTTTTGAAAGTGGGAAATGAATAAGTTATAAACTGTCACTCATTTTCTCAGCTTTCATTTGAAGCACGTTTTCTATTACTTATAGGGACAATATGATGTATCGGGCGAAACAGGCTGACCTACGGCGCCTTTCGGAGAGTAATTAAAACCGTCCTGTTTGACAGATTCATCTCCTAAACAGAAGCCACACTAAATTTATATCTTCCTTCTGTCTATTTCTTATGTAATATGTTGTACCTTCACTATTTGCATTCTGTAATTCGCTGATGTAAACCGCCTAGAAGTCGCTAAAACTTTGTCACCTCAAAAGATTCCTAGACAAAACCTTTGCCTTCCAAGCAGCTAAGCTGAACCCATGGCTAGCCCAAATGATACTCGAGGCCCCCACTTACCTCGGCTTCAGAAAATTACTCAAAACTTACCTATTCAGCAAACAAGACCCTTAACCGTCCCCCCCTCCTACAATATCACCTCGCCCCTCGCACTGCTCTTCTCCTCCTTCATGATAGCCTCTATCTTCCCTATCTTCTACCCTCTTCCTTCATCATCTGTTAAGTTCGGTTAAATTTGTTGTAAATCTGATAAATTCTTGTAAATCTGCATGTCAACGCGGATCCTAATCTAATTGATGTGAACCGCCTAGAACTCGCTGGGTATGGCGGTATATAAGAATAAAATTATTATTATTATTATTATTATTTCAGCTTCAATAGCTACCACGAATTGCTCTGCCCGTGAGATACTGTTATAAAGCTTTTCATCCTAGCACAGTTGCCTGATACTGAAGTCTCTAAACAGATAGTTTTTTAAATTTTTTGTTTTTTATTTGTACATTGTTTTATTTTTTTATTTTTACTGTTTTTTCTTATTATTTACTATTTTTTTTATTTATTTTCTATATTCTTTCCTTTTTCTTTAACATATGAGCAGAGGTGTCCCCCTCCCCTCATATTTTTTGCCTTTTTTTTTGAGCTTCTTTTATATGCAGCAAGTTTTTTGGGGTTTTCCTTCATACCTTTGTTATTGTTAGGTGCCATCGACTCGTGCTCGAGTCCTACGACTTGTCGAATTGCGGATCTGAAAAGAAATTGGTTTTGTGCTAGTCCGGAAAGGTCCTCCAGCGTCATCCCCATGGTTGGTTTCAACATGTCCAGCCATCTGATTGTAGGTTGCCCTCTTCACCTGGTTCCTTTGATCTTTCCACCTTTCACTTCCGACGCTGCCACCAAAATAAGACCGTTGTAACTTCATCATTTGGGCTTCGAATGACGTAACCGGTCTGATCTCTTCCAGAATCGATTTGTTAGTTCTTCTGGTAGTCCACAGCATGCTTAAAATCCTCCAGCACCAAAGCTCAAATGAGTCAATCTTCTATCTTGTTTCCGTAGTGTCCAGCTTTCGCATCCATAAGTGTTATAATACCATATATGAGCTACGATGTATGGAGCTTTAGCATTGGTGGTGTTTAACAGAGATAGTGTTTCTCTGATGGTTTTCTATGCCTGAGTTACAGCTGGTGTTCATTGATGGTTTTTAGATTGGGCATCACGGTACGGTGTATTTGCTTATCCTTTAATGAATATACAGTATTATGCAGTGATTGCTTGCTGCATGATGACATTCTGGTTAAATGAGAATAGAAAGTGCGGTCTTTTGCACCGTGACATATTTGAGGAGCTGAAGCTGTTGGGTAGAGTTTTTGCTTGAGGGAGGAGAATGACATTTACATCTTCTGGGATGGTTCAAATTAAAAAAAAGTTCTTCAAAGGAATACGTAACCCAAAATGCTGCATTCTCTTTGTGTATTGGATGATCCAGTTTAAATGTGCACATGTGATCTTTAAGAGTTTCTACGGGATCTTTTCCCCATTATTTCCTCTTCCTTATAATTCCTGTCGTTTTCAGTCCACAAGGAATATACATAAATTTAAATTAATGGTCCCTTTCGTTAAAGGGATTCAAACTTTAGGTAGGTTGTCACATTCTTTGCCTTTCACTATGGTTAAAATTTGGAATGAGTCAAAGTTAGACAAGTTCCTGCTGAACCGGAACGTACGCAGGTAGAGATAGAAACATAGAGTATGACGGCAGAAAAGGGCCGGCGGCCCAACAAGTCTGCCTACTCAAGAACCCCCCCTCCCTTGAGAATCCATCTTATAAGCATAACTCTGTAGCAACCCCACCTGTTTGTCCCATTGTCTGTTGAAGTTGAGCACGCTACTGGCGTTGAAGACCATTCCATCGATCAATCACCCTTTCGGTGAAGAAGCATTTCCTGGTGTCACCATGAAATCTTCCCCCCTTATGTTTTAGCGGATGCCCTCTTGTCGCCGTGGGACCCTTGAGAAAAAAGATTTTTTCCTCTACTTCAATGCGGCCCGTGATGTATTTGGAATGTTTCTATCATGTCCCCCCTTTCTCTGCGCTCCTCGAGAGAATATAAGCGCAATCTGGTCAGACGTTCTTCATATGGGATGTCTTTAAGCCCTGAGACCGTCCTAGTGGCCATTCTCTGGATCGACTCCATTCTCTTCACATCTCAGTTAGGGCGCTGGTCTTTGACCAGAGGGCCGCCGCGTGAGCGGACTGCTGGGCACAATGGACCACTGGTCTGACCCAGCAGCGATAACTCTTATCTTTGGCTCTCTCTTTGCTGACTTGTTTTAGAAAAACCTTGAAAACATTGAAGCTCTGATCAAGGATAGCATAGTCCAGCACTTGGATACACATGTCCTGATGAAAGCCAGTCAACATGGCTTCAGGAAAGGGAAATCATGTTTAACGAATTTACTTCAATTTTTCAAGACCGTGAACGAACAAATTGATAGTGGAAAACTGGTGGCCTTAATATACTTAGACTTCCAGAAAGCGTTCGACAAAGTTACATTACATTAGTGATTTCTATTCCCCTCGTACCTTGCAGTTTTAGGCGGATTTACAAAAGAAGCTAACTGGACATTTCCAGGAAAATTACAGTTTAGGAATTAGGATTACAAAGAAGATAACTGGGCATTTCCAGGAGATTTGCAATTTAGGGACCTGTATACATGGTTGATACTTTGGAGAGAAAAAAGAAGCTAACTGTTCCACACAAAAGACTTCTCAGGAAACTACAAAGCCATGGAATAGAGGGAGATATACTAAGATGGATAGGCAAATGGCTGGAGGACAGAAAGCAGAGAATGGGCATAAATGGGAAGTTCTCCGACTGGGAGAAGTGACTAGTGGTGTGCCCCAGGGCTCGGGCCGATCCTATTTTATATTTATATCAATGACCTGGAAGAAGGAACATCCAGTGAGATCATCAAGTTTGCAGACGACACAAAGTTATGCCGGGCAATCAGATCGCAGGAGGATAGCGAGGAACTCCAGAGCGACTTGTGTCAGTTAGAGAAATGGACGGAGAAATGGCAGATGAAGTTCAGTGTGGAGAAATGCAAAGTAATGCATTTAGGCAATAAGAATAAGGAACACAAGTATAGAATGTCAGGTGCAGCTCTTGGTAAGAGCGAACAAGAAAAGGACCTGGGTGTACTGAAAGACTGGACCCTGAAACCATTGGCACAATGCGCGGCAGCGGCAAAGAAAGCAAATAGAATGTTAGGCATGATAAAGAAAGGAATCACGAGTAGATCGGAGAAAGTCATAATGCCGCTTTATAGGGCAATGGTTAGACCCCACTTGGAATACTGTGTCCATCATTGGTCTCCCAACCTAAAGAAGGATATAAAACTGCTGGAGAGGGTGCAGAGACGAGCAACCAAACTAGTGAAGGGTATGGAGAAACTGGAATATGAGGATTGACTGAAGAGACTGGGATTGTTCTCCCTTGAGAAAAGGAGACTACGGGGGGATGTGATCAAGACCTTCAAAATACTGAAAGGAATCGACAAAATAGAGCAGGAAAAATTATTTACATTGTCCAATTTGACACGGACAAGAAGACACGGAATGAAGCTAAGGGGGGACAAGTTCAGGACAAATATCAGGAAGTTCTTCTTCACGCAGAGAGTGGTTGACACCTGGAATGCTCTCCCGGAGGAGGTTATTGCGGAATTCACCGTTCTAGGATTTAAAAGCAAACTAGATGCACATCTCCTTACGAGAGGCATAGAGGGATATGGGTGACTAAAATTACGCCAGGTGTACACCTGGCAGGGCCTCCGCGTGTGCGAATCACCGGACTTGATGGACCGAAGGGCTGATCCGGAGATGGCGCTTCTTATGTTCTTATGTTTACAAAATATCTTACTGATAGCATTCCCTAGCTGACAACTCTCTATTGACATGACTGTTTATCTATGGTCTTAAGATAATATTTTGTTAACCGGTTCGAGTCCCTCTGGGAATGACCTGGTATATAAGACTAAAGATTAGATTAGATTAGTATATGTCTGTGGATGTGATTTGCATCAAAGTGTCAAATGTGTACCAATGTTGTGCATGTTTCCCACATAAAATATATACCCCTTGTCAATCACCTTGAACCTATTCTGGATAAATGTGACACAGAAGTTCAGATTAGATTAGATGCATCTCTGCAGAAGTTTGGATCACCTATGTGTATAGACGAAGATGGATCACCTATGGGGCTCATAATCGAAAGAGAAAAACGTCCAAAAACCGGCCTAAGTCGGCACTTGGACGAACATTGTCCAAATACATTCAAGTGCCAATAATAAAAACGGGTTTTGGATGTATTTCTAAACGACCTAGGCTTTCATAGTGACGCTGAACGACCAAAGCTAAATGGGGCATTTCGGGAGGAGTGTCGAGGGTGGGAGTTGGGCGGGACGTGGGCCAGCTTAGACTTAGTTGTACAACATGTATAAGTTATACAGCCCAGGATCGATGGAACTTAGACGTTGTGACTTAGACCATTTAAAACATGGTCTAAGTCACAAAAACCCACCTAAAGTCACCAGATAAGCACTGCAGACACAAACTACAGACCCCCACACGCTACCCCAGGGATCACCGACTCCCCCAACCCCATAAAAATCGTAATCACACTAAAATTCAGCCTCCAGACCATTATCACCTGGCAGCCTGGCATAGGAAAGCCTAGTTGTCCTGCACAAAGGAGTCTTAAGCCGTCTTGGGGGTGGCTTAGGGACTCGTGGAGAGGAGGACCCATGCCCATAAGCCCCTATAATCACTGCATTGATATTGAAACATGTGCACTCCAATATACACCCCCAAAACCCTTTTTTACTGGCATATAAGTGGCTCCTGCAGCCATAAGGGCTATTGGGGTGGTAGACAAATGGGTCTAGGGGATTCTGGAGGTGGTTTGGGGTGCTCACCGTCACCTATAAGGGAGCTGTAGTGAGGAGAAGACATGGCACCCTTGTCACAGCAGTGCCCTGTAAGGTACCCCACTATTTAGGTGCTATGTATGGGGTATTCAGTCTATCACTTTGCAGACCCCTCCCACGTCCAACAGGGCTTTTCTAGGCGTTTTTGACATGGGTGAAAAGTTGGACGAAAATGTGGTATAAAGATGGACGATTTAGCGGCTTGGACGATCAGATCGGCAGGACGTATAGTTAGACGATTTTCGAAACAAAAAAAAATTTTGGATGTATTTTTCGAAAATGTGGCCTAGGCTGTTTTTTTTACTTTGGACAACTTGCGGCTTAGACAAAAACGGACTTAGACGCCCCTTTCGATTATGCCCCTCCACGTGTATAGACGAAAGGATATTTCCACAGCTCTACTTAAGGACTTTTATAAGTCTGAGGATTAAATATCAGGAAATTAGAGGTTGCATTTTGATCTGTGCATCAGAGGAGCATTTAGTATGTCCGAAGAATGAAGGATGTGTGTTGAGGAACTGCTCATTATATGTAAATGGAGAGCCTTTGGTTGCTCCTATTTCATCCACAGTGTGTGTGTTAGGAATAATTTTCTAGTATGTTAGAAGCATCAGGTTGGATGCTTGCCTGCTGTGAGTGTTTTGGGGGGTTCAATGTCCCATTTTCATGCATTCCTTCTCTGCCTGTGGGTTGTTTTTTTTTTTATATATGTCTGTTTCATCTCTCTAGTGCTCGGTCTCTTTGGCAGTGGGAGGAGAGCATGTGTTCTGTACAGTACGTGAGAGGGAGGCAGCGGCAGTGGAACACAAGCCGAGGAAGAGAGGCAGAGGGAGACCAGTGCTCAAGTCCTGCTGGGGAAACTTAGCACCCAGGGCATCCCATGTTCAACCTCACCCATCTGATTCCCAAGCCATGCCAGTCTGCAGAGGGGCAGACTGCAGCTCAGGAGACAGACAGGGTCCTTTCCCGTGAGTACCTGGGGGCCAGCATTTGGGAGTAACGTGCAGCAGGATCATGCTATCTGACTAAGGAAGGGAGACAGGAAATTTGGGGGAGAATGGCGATGCATGGACCGTCACTCATCTGACCTGGCGGAATTTCTGTCTCGTCCCCTGTTGCTCTTTTTCCTTCCATGGGATTTAAAGGGAGAAAGTCCCAATGAAGCTGTGACCTCTTCTCCTGCTTTTTCGCCCTCCGTCCCCCACCGAAGACACCCAGAAAAACTCACGGATTCCTTTAAAATACACCGGAAAGATCCATACATTCGCGGAGAAGGATTGTCCGCCTGGTCTTGGATCACGCTTTTTTACACCTCAACATTTCCATCCAGGGGCGCGTTCTCGGCTCTTTGTGTTTCATATGAAAATTTGGAGTTAAAGTTTGGGATTGTGTGAGCCGCAAAGATGCCTTTCCACCCAGTAACGGCGGCTTTAATGTACCGGGGTATTTATACCATCCCTGACATCTTCAGCGAGCAGCACAGCATAGAAATACCAGAAGATGAACTCGAGGGTAAGTAGGAATGCAAGAGAAACCCTCAAGGGGTTACTGTGGAGTTACTGCATGCTCTGCACACCTGGGCAAGACGAAAAAGAGTGAGAGACAGAGAAGGAGAGGCAGGAAAAATAGGAACACTGAGAGAAAGAGCAGAGAAAGAAAAGAAGGAAGAAGAGAGGGATATCGAATGACAAAAAAAAAAAAGGGAAAGGAGTAAAAATGGAGACTGGAAGGAAAGATAGAAAAAATAAGGAAGAGGAAGCAGGAGTGAAGGGGGAGGGGGGATATTGCAGGGAGAACAAGAATTCAGCAAGACCCCTCCAAACATCCCCCCCAGAAGCATTCTGAATTTTTATTGCATTTGAGGGGGGGGAAGGGTATTTTTTGAGCTCTTTGCCTGTTTCGGTGAACGTTGAAGCTGTTCTGCCCATAGCCGCCTGGGAATCACTGAAGAGGTCCGAATTTTGTACGTGTGCGGGATTCCTGACTTGCCTGACAGGCAGCGTTCACAAGTGAGACATGGATATGTACGGTCGGAGGGGGAGGGCGAGAGGGAGCCAATTTTCTGTGGGCAAAACAGGCACCTTTAGTGATGCAGGAAAGGGGGGGGGAGGGCTGGAGAGTATAGGGAGAGAATCACAATTGTCGGATAACGTGTGCGGTGTTGTGGCACACAGATGGACGGATGCAGAGAGACGGGGACTGGGGGGGAACTGATGACTGAGAAAGTGGAGGGGAAAGGGTTTGCAAAGGCTCAAAATGAAGGAAAAGTCTGTGGCACCAAAGAGAAAGAGGGGGAAAATCCCTAGGGGGAGGGGGAGGATTCTCAGTAGAAGATACTATTTTGTCTATTGATAGGATTGCATCTGAGGATTGTATTCAGGTAATTCCTTTCTGCAAAAAGGAAGCGCCAAGCGCTGACCCGAGCTGGGAAGCCGAGAGCTCCGTGTGGAGCCGGGGTGAGGGAGGGATGGAGAAGCACGAAGAAACTGCTCTGGAGTTTCAACTTGGAAACGCTTCCTCTCCCCCCTCCCCGGGGTCCACGACCCGGGCTACCCAGCCTGCTTACAAAAATGAGGCTCTCCGAATCATGGGGCCGACGGGGTCCATCCCCGCGGCCAGCGTGAGAGCAGAATGTCCCTGTGGAAGCTATCGAGGGCAGGGAGAGGGAATGGCAGGGAACAATGAACCTGCGCCGGCAGGGCTCTGCACTGCTCCATTGGCATTCAGCATGTGTCTCTTTTTAAAGAATTCAATTTGTTCCTGGCCACCGCTAGATGAGGGAGAGGGAGAGCTCCTTTCTCCGCTCAGCTGCCTCTGTCTCTAACAGGCAGGCAGTCGATCTATTGATCCCACCCAAGTCGGAGCAGAAGGGGTGCAGCAAAGTCACCCCTCAATTCCTGAAGGGGGACAAGGAGCCTAGAAATAGGGGGTGAGGGGAGGGCAGGCAGAGAAATGGAAAGGGGGTCTGTGCAGGGGAGAGGACAGGAGATGCCAAGGGAACAGATGTGAGCAGAGGAACGAGGAGAGAGAATTCAAGAAATAAGGCCTGGAAGCAGCGAGATTAATTGGCTGGCGCTGTGAGAAGCCGGGAGAGCAGGAAGAAAACAAGGCAACAGGTTTTCATTGGGAGGGGAGAAAAACACGAAGAGCTAAAGGCACCGAGACCTTGCACAAGTTTATTTAATTTGCTAATAAACTGCAATAGATCAGTAGCGCTTGTAAATTAAGGTGATGTTAATTGCGTTGTAATTATTCTCTGTGTGGTACATGCCAGCTGAGGAGGGTAGCACAGAGCTAGCTGCAAAATTCACAGATGTTGGTCCTGTCTTCTCACTGACACAGACTCCCCGTGTGACCTACCAGCGACTTCATCTCCCTTTGACATTTTTGCATCGTCAACTCTATGTATGTCCTTTCATCTCTCTGCACCTATGGCTCAAGGCTTGGCACAGGTGGTTTGCATCCCAGAGGTGGCGATATTTTCTGCACAAAAACTTGTAGGAAGAGAATTCCTTGCATTTTAAAGCGATGCTGGCTGAGGACGTACACTTAAGGTGGTATAGCATGGCTCACAAGAAATGATAGCGGATAACCATCACCCAACCGGTCTCACCCTGAGGTCTAAATTAAAGGATCAGATAAAAGCTGTTGGCACAGTATTTAGCGCGTACATTTTCAGGTTAATATTCAAAAGTATTTACATGTTAAACAGCTGAATGTACAAGTCTCCTATTGGTGGATTTTCTACAGAACAATCCAGCTAGTGCCGCTGAAAATTGCTCAAACCACCACAGCACTAAGAACCAGATTCAGTAAAAATAAGCGCCGGGAAAAATCAGCGCTCAGCGCTATCTTGTAAAGGTTGCTCCAGGATGAGCGCCATTCATACGATAGCACCTAGTGGGGATTCGCTCACCCAGATTTAGGCGTGAGCGGTGGCGTAACGAAGGTAGCAGGTGCCTAGGGCGGTGGTGTTCCCCTGTGCCCTCCTCTCTGCCCCCTGCTCTTTTTACGCCAGTCGCCACCTCCCACGCCACACTCGCGCCCTCCCTTCCCACCCGCACACCTCTAGAAATCTTTTCCAGCATGAGCAGCTTCTCCTGCCCGTTGTTCGCGCCGGTGTTGGTTTTCCCCTCTGACATCACTTCCTGGCCCCGTGACCCAGAAGTGATTTCAGAAGGAGCCAGGCCGGTGTGAGCATCAGGCCAGAGTAGTTGCTCACACTGGTGAAGACTGAAAGAGGTATGAGGGGCGGGGAAGGAAGGACACGAGTGTGGTCGGGGGGGAGGGGCAGAGAGGTGCCGGCGCCCCACCAAGATGGCTCCCAGGGCGGTCTGCCCTCTCCCCCCAGCCTCCCTTACTATGCCACTGAGCGTGAGGGCTTACACCAATTGAAACCTAGAGTAAATCCTGTGCACAAGTTGGGTACGGACCCCTAGTGTTCTGTAGCACTACATACATCTTTTTTAAACGCCCCTGGCTCACCCATGTCCTTCCATGGTCATGTCCCCTTTGGGTTGTGCGCAAGAAGGTTTGGGTGAGGATTTCCAAGTTTTATAAAAAATTTGATAGAATCGCTTATCAGGATTGCTAAGCGAGTTACAACAAAAATAATTTGGGGACTAAAGTTAACATAAATTTTAAAATAGGGAAGACATTTGACTAACAGGAAACAGAAGGTACAAGGGAATGAAATACATTTGTAAAAATAAAAAGAGGACATTTAGGGTAAGAACAAGAAGCTCGGGGCCGAAAAGATGCTTCCTGAAGAGATTCTGGGCAGATTTATAGAATCAGGCGTAAATCCAAGTTAGTGTCAATTAACATCACTTGTTAACAGCCAGTAACTGAAAGCTAATGACAAGATCTCAAGATTACCCGTTTGGGCACCAATCTTCTCCGTCACGGCTCCGCAACTATGGAACTCGCTGTCGACCCTTATTAGAGAAGAAAAAAATACATAACAGGTTCAAAGGAACGAGAGGGCACTCTCTAAAGTTAAAAGGGGAAAGATTCCGTACGAACGTAAGGAAGTTCTTCTTCACCCAGAGAGTGTAGAAAACTGGAACGCTCTTCCGGAGTCTGTCATAGGGGAGAACACCCTCCAGGGATTCAAGACAGAACGTACGCAGGTAGAGCTAGTCTCAGTTAGGGCGCTGGTCTTTGGCCAGAGGGCCGCCGCGTGAGCGGACTGCTGGGCATGATGGACCACTGGTCTGACCCAGCAGCGGCCATTTTTATGTTCTAAAAGGTTGGCTTTATAAGGACACATTTGAAACTTGAAACCTTTTGAGGCGACCCCGTTCTTAAAGGAAATGTAAATGGACCTAATTACCTCCCCTTTTGTTCAAACTTTCTACGTTCGCTCTCTCTCTAATTTATTGTAGTTCCACCCGCCTTCCTTCTGTATGCCTCTTACTGTCCATGTCCTAGTGCATCTCGAGTGTTGTTGGTACCCTGATTTTTTAATTATACATCGCTTTGAAATATGATATTGTCATTTAATCAAATCTTAAAATAAACTTGAATTTGGACCTTCTGTGTTCGGTCGTTGGAGGGCGCGGGGGGTGGAACAGTTGCGGCATGTTCTGCGGGATGATGGGTCTCTCTTATCATATGCTGAGTTGGCGGGGAGGGGGGTCCCTGAGATTGGCCTTCCATTTGCTTATTGTCAACTCCGTCACTATGTGGCTTCCCTCCAGGGGACTTCCTTGCGGGGGGATTTTGGGACCCGGCTCTGTACTTTTTTGGCTGCAGACCCTGATACTAGGGTCTCTATCTCTGTTTTGCATGGCCGGGTCCTGGCTCTTTGCCCGCCTAGGGTTTTCCCTGGTGTTTTGGAGGCATGGCGGCGGGACTTGGGTACGGACTTGAGGGACAATTTTATCTTAAAAACCCTGAATCGAACTGCGGGCTTGGTATATAGTGCTGAGTTACATGAATGTCACTTTCGCACTGTCCTGAGGGCCTATGCTTCCCAGAGTCAGGCTTACCATATGGGTTGTATTGATTCTCAGTTATGCATCCGCTGTTCGGTGGAGGTAAATTCTTACTTTCATGGTATTTGGAGTTGTGAGGGGATTCAGACTTTCTGGACGGATATGGCCTCCTTTTTACAGGGCTTGTTGCAGACCCCTGTGCCAGTCTCCGTGCAGTCTATGCTGTTTGCCCATTTCCCATTCTTGTGTATGTACACTTCTTATGAAAAATTATTTCTTAGTAAATGTTTTATCTTGGGGAAGAAATGTTATCTTGTGTTGCTGGCTTTCTTCTGAACCACCTTCTTTTTGGTATTGGAGGAATCGCCTTCATGAACTGCTGGGTTGGGAGGCCCATTTGGCCTGTTCTTCTCGACGCCGGAGCAGAGACTTTGTTCACACTTCGACTCCGTACTTGAACATTTTGACTCCTGAGAGTCGTAGCCGTGTTTTGAATAGACTTCACCTTTGATTCAGTGTTTCTCAGTGTCTTTGCTGATCCCTGCCTCTGAGTATCTGTACATGTGGGGGGATGGGACGGGAGGGTGGGGGGTTGGGGCTTCTTTGCTGTGGGGTGGGGTGAGGTGGGTCCGGGGAGGGCATAAGAGTCCAGCCCTCCGCGGTTGTTTGATGAAAATGTAAACCATAGTTATTTTTGCTGTAGTATTTCCTTCTGATTAATAAAATAGATTTGAACATAAAAATAAACTTGAATTCATTGAGTGGGATTTAGGTGCCTTGATGCGGTACGGTAAGATTCTGATCTGTAACGACAGCTGGGCACCCAGATTTCATTATAGAACCCAATGTGCATCAATAACCTTAGTTATCCCATTCAACCCACTATGAAGATATTGGGAGTAACACTGGACCAGAACCTGACCATGAAAGACCAGGTAGTCTCCTTGATCAGAAAAATCTTTCTCACCCTCTGGAAGCTTCGGTCCATCAGAACTTACTTCGATGTCTCTTCATTTCGAATTCTGGTACAATCCCTCATACTGAGTCAACTCGATTATTGTAACATCGCCTACTTGGCACTCCCCCAGAAGAATATGCGACGATTGCAACTAGTTCAAAATGCAGCGGTTAGACTACTTTGTGGACTGAAGAAGTTTGATCACGTGACACCTTCCTATCGACCTCTACATTGGCTGCCGATCGAATCACGTGTGAAGTTCAAGTTTGGTTGTTTTTGCTTCAAGGTACTTTATGGCTTAGCCCCTAAATACATAACAGACCTTTTCTCTTTCACAACCAACAGACACAAGCGGAGCTCACACCCGAACTTTGTTTTTCCACCGGTTAGAGGTTGTAAATTTAAAAGTCATCATCAACATCTTTTCTCACATCAAGCAGCATCATGGGGTACAGACCTTGAACAATTGCTCGTGCCTACTACCTATGGGGAATTCAGGAAACGCCTAAAAACACATCTGTTGCTGAAATACTTAGGAAACCAACCTATACAATCTTAGTCCTCATCAAACGATCGCTAGAACTATCAATCACTAAGTCTGTACTTTGTTTATTCCATTCAATCTGTAACATTTCTAATCATTGTAAACCGCATAGAACTTCACGGTCCTGCGGTATATAAATTGTTGTTATTATTATTATAGCGTGGCCCAGCATCAAAGTAACTAGCATTGACTCGCCTGCAGTTACAAGAGCCGTAGAGCTGGCATTCCTCCTCTGTCATAGACTTGACGTTGCTCTACCACTTCTCTGCGGATCATGATCAGAATCTACCTGTCAGTCAGTATTTTCCTTTCTTCCTCAGTCGCTCTGGAATTGATTTGTTGCCCTTGTCCCGGTCTTGCCACGTCTGGGTAGGTAGAGCCGATGCTTTGGCCATCATGCTGCGCATTTCTTCAGGGTGCGCTGCGAGGTCTGCAGTTTGTCTTGGTCTATAGCGGGTCCTCAAACCTGATTGGCTGAGGCTTGAGGTGACCGAAGCAGGAAAAGTCCGTCGGTCGTGAATTTGAATTTTGGCGGGAAAGTTCATTGGAATTCTCCGCCTGCAGATTTTGTCAAGGCCTAACTTTTTACGCAAGCGTTCATGGCTGATGCCCGGGGCTCTGATGGACTAGCGGAGTCCCTCCCTCTCCTATTTTAGAATTGTTTTCTGCTCTTTCTCTCTTAGATTTCTTTAAGTTTCTGATGTTCATACTTTCTTGTATCTTTCTTTTTTTTTTTTTATAAATCTTTATTAATTTTCAAATGTTAACAGTGCCATACAATGAATTTAAACATAAACACTACACAGAACGCACTTTAAATAAACAAATAATTCAAAAAACCATCATTTTCTCCCCTCTCCTCCCCATAATTAATAGAAGAAGTACATATTTAATTTCAATATTATCCTGTATCTTTCACGTCAGGTTTTGTAGTTAATTTTCAGTGTCCTATAGTTTACTTAAATTCGAAATTGCTTTGATTCTCCCCAAAAGGTGGCATATCAAGTTGTAATTAAACAAGACTGTTGGCACCTAAATGTGGAAGTATAATTCTGGAAATATGCTGTAAGTTGTACACCTAAATACAGGAAGTTGTACAGCCTTATCCATGCTCCGCCCCTTCCAGTTACATGCAATGCTAATGTGCACCGTACTGAACTTGTGGGAAGTTTATCAACCTGCCAGAAGTTTGCGATCTGAGGGAGGGAAGTCACTAATCAGTCTATAAAAAAATGGGATTCGTTATGCAGCAGGAGGACATGGGAAATCCGAATGTCTAGTAACCCTAAGCATGGCTAACCTAGTATGACACGTAACATGATAGAACCTAGCACGGTAGACAAGAACATAAGACTAGCCTACCTGGGTCAGACCAAAGGTCCATCACGCCCAGTAGCCCGTTCTCACGGTGGCCAATCTAGGTCACTAGTACCTGGCCAAAACCCAAGGAGTAACAACATTCCATGCAGAATCCCAAGGAATAGCAAGATTCCGGAATCTCAGAGTAGCAAGATTCTACAATCCTAAAGAGTAGCAACATTCCGTGCTATTGATCCAGGGCAAGCAGTGGCTTTCTCAATAACAGACTACAGGCTTTTCCTCCAAGAACTTGTCCATACCTTTCTTAAAACCAGCTACGCTATCTGCTCTTACCACAACCTCTGGCAACGCGTTCCAGAGCTTGACTATTCTCTGAGTGAAAAAAAATTTCCCCCTATTGGTTTTAAAAGTATTTCCCTGTAACTTCATCGAGTGTCCCCCTAGTCTTTGTCATTTTTAACAGTGTTTAAAAAAATACTTAAAAATATAAATTATTACTAAACGTATTTAAAATTATTTATTAATATATGAATAGCATTTGGTATTTGGACCAATGACTGAGACAACACATTAGCAATCATTCTGCCTGAAATAAGGTCTCTGAGGTCCTTCTGATGCACACAATGGATTTTTGTGCTGTTCACATTGGTGTATTTGGCTTTTGCTGGTAAATTTTGAACATCATTATTTTTCATTTGTGTGAATGCCTCTTATAGGCACTTGGCCAAACCCACTTCTCAGATACGCACAATAAGAGTTAGGTGCCAAGCCTTATACAATAGCATGTAGCCAGTTGCATGTGCCAGTGTATCATAAGAACATAAGAACAGCCTTACTGGGTCAGACCAATAGTCCATCAAGCCCAGTAGCGCGTTCTCACGGTGGCCAATCCAGGTCACTAGTACCTGGCCAAAACCCAAGGTGTAGTAATATTCCATACTACCAATCCAGGGCAAGCAGTGGCTTCCCCCATGTCTTTCTCAATAACAGACTATGAACTTTTCCTCCAGGAACTGGTCCAAACCTTTCTTAAAACCAGCTACGCTATCCGCTCGTACCACATCCTCTGGCAACACGCTCCAGAGCTTAACTATTCTCCGAGTGGAAAAAAAATTTCCTCCTATTGGTTTTAAAAGTATTTCCCTGTAACTTCAAGTGTCCCCTAGTCTTTCTAATTTTTGATGGAGTGAAAAATCGATCCACTTGTACCCGTTCTACTCCACTCAGGATTTTGTAGACTCCAATCCTATCTCCCCCTCAGGCGTCTCTGAACAGCCCTAACCATTTTAGTCTTTCCTCATACGAGAGGAGTTCCATCCCCTTTATCATCTTGGTCGTTCTTCTTTGAACTTTTTCTAGCGCCACTATATCTTTCTTGAGATAAGGAGACCAGAATTAAACGCAATACTCAGATGAGGTTGCACCATGGAGCGATTCAGGGGCATTATGACATTCTTAGTTTATCACTTTTTAAAATAATTCCTAGCATCCTGTATGCGTTTTTGCCCACTGCCGCACATTGGGCGGAAGGTTTCATCGTATTGTCTATGATGATATCCAGATCCTTTTCTTGAGCGTTAATCTCCAAGATGGACCCTAGCATCCGGTAACTGTGATTCGGGTTATTCTTCCCAATGTGCATCACTTTGCATTTGTCCACATTAAATTTCATCTGCCATTTGGACGCCCAGTCTTCCAATTTCCTAAGGTCAGCCTGCAATTTTTCACAATCCGCATGCGTTTTAACAACTTTGAACAGTTTAGTGTCTTCGGCAAATTTAATCACTTCACTCGTCGTTCCAATTTCCAGATGTGGAACATAAAACCTTGTGTAGCAAACATGAGTGTGAGAAATTGTAGCATGGTAGACAGAGTATGACAGTATAGTGTGGAAGATATGATGTATAGTATAGTAGGGTGAAAGAGAAAAGGTTAGTGTAAGGAGGAATAAGAAAATAAGAATTGCCGCTGCTGGGTCAGACCAGTGGCCTATTGTACCCATCAGTCCACTCATGCGGCGGCCCTTAGGTCAAAGACCAGTGCCCTAACTGAGACTAGCCTTACCTGGTTCAGCAGGAACTTGTCTAACTTTGTCTTGAACTATTCGACGGAACTGTCTCTGCTCGGTCTCACCACCACCATATACTGCTATTATGACCATAGAAAATCAGTTCTCTTGATTTCCCTCAATCTATCGGCTGCCTTTGGCGCGATTGACCATGATTTACTCCTCAATCGTCTTGAAAACCAATTCAGCTCTTCTCTGGTTCTTCTCCTACTTCGCTGACTGGAATTTCCAAGTTCACTCAAAAGGAATTTTCTCCTCCCCAATCTTCCAAACATATGGTGTCCCACAAGGTTCAGTTCTTTCCCCCCCTACTATTCAATATCTTCCTAACCTCTCTTTTGACTCTTGCTCAATCCATTGGATTCACCCCTTTTGCCTACACCGATATTCAACCTCATCACCCTATCAACCCAGCTAACATTAATGACATCCAAGAAATTAATCTCAAATTAGACAAAATAAGCTTATGGCTTTGAGCCAATAGACTCTCATTGAACATAGCAAAATCTCGAAGGATTCTATTCCCACTTAAAAACAATGACTCCCTAACTGGACAAATAGCCATCGACTCTGCTCCCCTTCAAATTGAGTCCAAACTTAAACTTCTAGGACTCATCTTTGATAAACACCTCACGTACCATGATCAAATTAGCTCTCTGACCAAAAACTGCTTTTACAAACTCCGTTTAATTCGTTCCATAACTTCAGTACTAGAACCTACCTCTATCCAAACTCTAATCCATTCACTGATCATCTCACACATAGACTATTGTAATTCACTTTACCATGGAATAACCCAAAAGGAAACCCGTCGACTGCAACTAATTCAAAATACCGCAATCAAACTCATCTATAAAGCCAAAAAATATGACCATGTTACCTGCTACTTCGAGAGTCACACTGGCTACCAGTCTCTCACAGAACAACTTATAAGATCCTCCTTCTAGTCTTCAAAATGAGGACCTCCCACCTGCCTGCCTTTCTAGACAAATATCTGATCCCACAAACCCCTGCTAGGGCCCTTAGATCTACTAATCAGAACTTACTGACAGTCCTCTCAATTAAGGACTTATACTATACTAGAAACACCATTTTTACCGCAGTCGTGCCTTCACTTTGGAATGCAATGCCACCACACCTCCGCTCTGACAATTCTCTAAACAAGTTCAAAACACACCTTAAAACATTTCTATTTAAAGACACCTATCAAAATTCCAACTGAGAACCCGAAAAAGGAAAAATAAAATCAAATAAATGGAGAAACGTTTTCAGGAAGCGACATCCCCCTCCCCTCTTGTTTTATCCCTCCCCTCTTTCCTTCCTTTTATTTTTATTTACACAATGTAATTAAAATCTTCTTCTCCCCCTCTTTCCTCTCGTCTCCTACTCATGTTAATTACGTCCTTGTCTTGGCCTCAATCCCCCTATTTTTATTTTTATTTCAATTTATTATTTTTTCTAAGCAATTTTAAATATTTTTTTAATTTCTATTATTGTAAACCAACCAGATACTTGTGATGGTTGGTATATCAAGCTATAAATAAACTTGAAACTTCCAGTTATCTACCAGTCTCTGGGTGAAGAAAAACTTCCTTACATTTGTACGGAATCTATCCCTTTTTAACTTAGAGAGTGCCCTCTCGTTTTCTACTTGAAGAGGGTGAACAACCTGTCTTTATCTACTAAGTCTATTCCCTTCATTATCTTGAACGTTTCGATCAAGTCCCCTCTCAGTCTCCTCTTTTCAAGGAAGAAAAGGCCCAGTTTCTCTAATCTCTCACTGTACTGCAACTCCTCCAGCCCCTTAACCATTTTAGTCACTCTTCTCTCGACCCTTTCGAGTAGTACCATGTCCTTCTTCATGTATGGCGACCAGTGCTGGACACAGTATTCCACGTGAGGGGGGTACCATGGCCTGGTACAGCGGCATGATTACCTTCTCGGATCTGTTCGTGATCCCCTTCTTAATCATTCCTAGCATTCTGTTTGCCCTTTTCACCGCCGCCACGTATTGTGCGAACAACTTAATCGATTTGTCGACCATTACTTCTGAGTACTGCACTGGACATCCTGTAGGTATAAGATTTTTGTTACTGACATGCATCACCTTACACTTATCCATGTTAAAGCTCATTTGCAATGTCATGGCCCATTTCTCGAGCGTGTTTATGTCCCGTTGCAGGTCTTCGCAATCCTCCTGCATCTTCACTACTCTGAATAACTTCGTATTGTCTGCAAATTTAATCACCTCACTCGTTGTACCAATGTCCAGATCGTTTATAAAGATGTTGAAGAGCACGGGTCCAAGCACCGAACCCTGTGGCACCCCACTGGTGATGCTCTTCCAGTCCGAGTATTGTCCATTTACCCCCACTCTCTGTTTCCTATGCTCTAGACAGTTTTTAATCCACGTGAGTATTTCACCCTCTATTCCATGGCTCACAATTTTCCAAAGTAGTCGTTCAGACCACACATGAAATTATGCATAAACCCCCTTTGATACAAAGCCACGCTAGCGTTTTTAGCGCTGGCCACACGGTAACAGCCCTGACACTCATCAAATTCCTCGTATGATGAAAGACTTCAGCTCGGAAAAGAGACGGCTGAGGGAAGATATGATTGAAGTCTACAAAACCCTGAGTGGAGTAGAACGGGTACAAGTGGAGTCAAAAATTACAAAGACTAGGGGACACTCAATGAAGTTGCATGGAAATACTTTTTAAAACCAATGGGAGGAAATATATATATATATATATTTTTTTTTAATTTATTTATTCATTTATTACAAGTTATATAACAAACTCAGGAAAATCCACAGCCATCATCACAGACATTTACAAAAAATGAAAATAAGATCATTCGGTGATCTAGCCCACTTTATCTGGCCGACAGTACCGTCCTTAGCGACATAAATTTAGCGTGTCTTTAGATGATTCTAGAAATTGAGAAAGATCTAAACTATCTGGAGAAACTAGTTTATCAGTTTCCCCTTCCGCTCCCTCCTCCCTAGTAGCCCTCGGAACATAATAGAGGTTATCAGGTTGAAAATTATCCACTTCCGAATATTGCAAAATCTCCCTCGTATACATTCTTACTAGCTCCAGAGGGGAAAGGAAATGCGTAATCGGGAAATTTTGGAAATGAAGATTTCTAAGTCTCATATAGTTCTCCATTTTTTCTATTTTTACATGAAACTGTATAATCTCTTTAATGTTAGATAGAGCTGAATTTGACCACAGACTCATCATGCTCATTCATTTTAACAGTTACATCTGAGGAAAATTGACATAATTTCAAAACCGTGTTTTGCAAAGAAGACTCAGTTCTATTGATAGTTAGCATATATCATTTAAAGTGATAATTTTGTCCTTAGGAAGAACATAACCTTGTCCTTAGGAAGAACATTAAGGGTTGGCTCCATGACCATCTGGACAGGAGTCAATTCTTTAGTCTTCACCTCACTTATTTGCTCCACCATATTATGTCCAGTTTCAGACATTTGTGAGGAAGAGGCCGGGGGAGTGATAAAGGGCCTCTTGAGGAAAGGGAAGCTGACTACATGCTTAAAGTTACCTGCTCTTCTGTTCCTGGTGGAGGTGAAGCCAAAAGATAACGATCCATAGCACTCGAACCTGAAGTTAGAAGATGAGGTTTTGCTTTGCTCTTACCTATGGTAGAAGGATTAAGTCTCGGTCCTCTCCTGATTCCTCATGTGCTCCGAAGGGGCTCAAAAGGGATGTGTCCTGCCCCTTTGGCCACATCCCTTCAGACACATGACTGCGGCTCCCCAGGATCTTTATTGGGTCTACAAGGATCTCTCCATTAGCGCTGGATGCTGGGTGGATGCGGGGGCTGCCTGCTGAGCTGGAGTAAAGTTAGTGCTGCTGGCGGCACTGGCGGCTGGAAATATTTTTTTCACTCAGAGAATAGTTAAGCTCTGGAACGCATTGCCAGAGATTGTAGTAAGAGTGGATAGCGTAACTGGTTTTAAGAAAGGTTTGGACAATTTCCTAGAGGAAAAGCCCATAATTTGTTATTGAGAAAGACATGGAGGAAACCACTGCTTGCCCTGGATCGGTAGCATGGAATGTTGCTACTTTTTGGGTTCCGGAATCTTGATACTTTTATAGATTCTGGAATCTTGCTACTCTTTGAGGATTCCGCATGGAATGTTGCTACTCTTTGGGTTTTGGCCAGGTACTAGTGACCTGGATTGGCCACAGTGAGAATGGGCTAGTGGGCTTGATGGACTATTGGTCTGACCCAGTAAGGCTATTTTTATGTTCTTATGAGCTGTTACTGCCGTGGCTGATACTAAAAACGCTAGCCTGCCTTGTGCGCCGCTGTCACAAGAGAGGACAGCCATCCAGCGAGGGAGGGGCAGGAGTGCGGAAAGCTCCAGCCGATACAGCGCTGGACCAACAGGAGTAAAAAAAAGGTACCAGGGAAGGGGCTGCCTGCCACTAGACCTGCCCTGTATCCTGTCCTGGCCTACCACTAGACCACCAAAGGGGGGACAGGGTGTAGGGCAGTGGGCAGAATTTTTTTCCTTGGGTTTTCCTCCTTTACAGGGGGGGGGGGAGTCTTATGGTCAGGTGCGTCTTATAGAACGAAAAATATGGTACTCATAGATTCTCCTACATCCTCCACTACAAACATGCTCATTTCATTCTCATAAATGCATTATCCTATAACTAAATCTTCATGATTTTTTTTAAAGATCACAGAAATACTATATTTTTGTTCACAACATTGACAAATAACTGTGTCTTCAAAAGTTTCTTAAAAGTATCCCTGGGTTTATATAATCGTAGTCTTGGGATTAACATCACGTCCACTTACATTTCTCTGTTCTCAGTTTCTCGGCCACTTCAATTGCATGATATACCATTTTCCCAGTGGACGGCTGGAATTTATTCTGACCTTCAGCTATCTGCTTGGGGGCTCTGATCATTTTTCCAAATGAAAGCAATGGAGTTACGAATTCTGCAGTCCAGATACAAAATTGTCCTGCAGCTCTGAGCCAAGTCTACTGCCCTCTGAGCAAAAAAAATGCATTTAAGAAACCCCAAAATGCTTTAGAGATGGAGTGATGCAAAGTGGAACTTGGGAATTCATTGGCACTTCTGTGGTTAGCGTAGTTAAGCGTTGTATTAGGAGTACAAGCTGGTTGCTCCAGTCCTGGTTTTACCCCTCTAGGTATATGGTCTTAAAACAGACAAAAGAGGTTGGTGGCACTTTATAGACTAATGATTTATTGAGGTCAAGAGTTCACTTTGTAAATAAACTGATTAGGCTACTGGAGTCAGCAGTTTAGGAGGGGGGTGCTGAAAGGTTCTCAGCCCAACCAAGAAGAGAATGACATGGATATGGTTCAATCAATGATCTGAAACAATGTCAAAACACAGAATTATCTCCACACACTGGACTAGAATTGGGTTACATAGTAACATAGTAGATGACGGCAGATAAAGACTCGAATGGTCCATCCAGTCTGCCCAACCTGATTCAATTTAAATTTTTAATTTTTTCTTCTTAGCTATTTCTGGGCAAGAATCCAAAGCTCTACCCGGTACTGTGCTTGGGTTCCTACTGCCGAAATCTCCGTTAAAACCTACTCCAGCCCATCTCCACCCTCCCAGCCATTGAAGCCCTCCCCAGCCCATCCTCCACCAAACGGCCATATACAGACAGACCGTGCAAGTCTGCCCAGTACTGGCCTTAGTTCAATATTTAATATTATTTTCTGATTCTAGATCCTCTGTGTTCATCCCACACTTCTTTGAACTCTGTCACCGTTTTCCTCTCCACCACCTCTCTCTCTCTCTCTTTGTCTTTCTCTCTCTCTCTCTCTTTGTCTTTCTCTCTCTCTCTTTCTTTGTCTTTCTCTCTCTCTCTTTCTTTCTTTCTCTCGCTCTCTTTCTTTGTCTTTCTCTCTTTCTCTTTTTCTTTCTCTTTCTCTCTCTCTCTTTCTTTGTCTTTCTCTCTTTCTTTCTTTCTCTCGCTCTCTCTTTCTTTCTCTCACTCTCTCTTTGTCTTTTTCTTGCTCTCTTTTTTTGTCTTTGTCTTTCTCTCTCTGTGTCTCTCTCTCTCTTTCTTTGTCTTTGTTTTTTTCTTTCTCTCTCTCTCTTTCTTTGTCTTTCTCTCTCTTTCTTTCTTTGTCTTTTTCTTTCTTTCTCTTTCTGTCTCTTTTTCTTTCTCTCTCTCATAGTAACATATAGTAGATGACGGTATATAAAGACCCAAATGGTCCATCCAGTCTGCCCAACCTGATTCAATTTAAATTTTTTCTTCTTAGCTATTTCTGGGCAAGAATCCAAAGCTTTACCCGGTACTGTGCTTGGGTTCCAACTGCCGAAATCTCCATTAAAACCTACTCCAGCCCATCTCCACCCTCCCAGCCATTGAAGCCCTCCCCAGCCCATCCTCCACCAAACGGCCATACACAGACACAGACCGTGCAAGTCTGCCCAGTACTGGCCTTAGTTCAATATTTAGTATTATTTTCTGATTCTAGATCCTCTGTGTTCATCCCACACTTCTTTGAACTCCGTCACCGTTTTCCTCTCCACCACCTCTCTCTCTCTCTCTTTGTCTTTCTCTCTCTCTCTCTCTTTGTCTTTCTCTCTCTCTCTCTCTTTGTCTTTCTCTCTCTCTCTTTCTTTGTCTTTCTCTCTTTCTCTTTGTCTTTCTCTCTCTCTCTCTTTCTTTGTCTTTCTCTCTCTCTTTCTTTCTTTCTCTCTCTCTCTCTTTGTCTTTTTCTTGCTCTCTTTTTTTGTCTTTGTCTTTCTCTCTCTGTGTCTTTCTCTCTCTCTCTCTCTCTCTTTGTCTTTGTTTTTTTTCTTTCTCGCTCTCTCTTTCTTTGTCTTTCTCTCTCTTTCTTTCTTTGTCTTTTTCTTTCTTTCTCTTTCTGTCTCTTTTTCTTTCTCTCTCTCATAGTAACATATAGTAGATGACGGTAAATAAAGACCCAAATGGTCCATCCAGTCTGCCCAACCTGATTCAATTTAAATTTTTTCTTCTTAGCTATTTCTGGGCAAGAATCCAAAGCTTTACCCGGTACTGTGCTTGGGTTCCAACTGCCGAAATCTCCATTAAAACCTACTCCAGCCCATCTCCACCCTCCCAGCCATTGAAGCCCTCCCCAGCCCATCCTCCACCAAACGGCTATACACAGACACAGACCGTGCAAGTCTGCCCAGTACTGGCCTTAGTTCAATATTTAATCTTATTTTCTGATTCTAGATCCTTTGTGTTAGGTGGGAGGGGGCTGGGGTGGGGGAGGGTGTCGCATGGGGGGTGGTTTGGGTGGTGGGTAGTCCGAGTCTTGAAGGGGGGCACTAGCATTACTCATGGTTCCTTATTTTGTACATAGCTAGATTGTACATGTCTATGAGAGGTTTCATGACTTATGGTTGTATTTGACTTTTGCATTTTCCATTGTGTTTTCAATTGTCTTTTCGCTTAAAACTCTAATAAACAATTTTAATTAAAAAAAAACACAGAATTTTGTTTTGGCAAATTAGCACTTAACGAAATAAGATAACACTCTTTTGAGCTACAGTGCCAAAATAAGGCTCAGAATTTAGGAAGTTGGTTGGTTGGGCTGAGAACTTTTCTGCACTCCCTGGTATGTAATAAAAGTGAACCAAGTATAGCACAATCAAGCCATTGTGACATCGCTGATGAGGTTGGCTCTTATTGGTGGAATGAGGCATTATGACATCACAATCTCAGCTCTGCTTTCCAAAGACTGAAACTCTTCACACCACCAGGAGGCGCTGAACAGTTCTCAGCCCAACCAAGAAGAGAATGAGGTTGGATATGGTTCAATCAATGATCTGAAATAATGTCAAAACACAAAATTTTGTTTCTGCAGATTGGCACTTAACGAAATAAGATAACACGCTTTTCAGCTCCAGCGGCAAAATAACGCTCAGTTGGTTGGTCGGGCTGAGAACTTTTCAGCGCCTCCTCGTGGCTGGCATTTGTTTTGCTCAGAAATAGCGCAGCCGCTCTCGCAGAGCAGAATTCCTGGCATATATGGTCACGCCAAGATAAAACCAGGACCGAATCCTCCTGTTATGTAAAAAGGAGAAGCAGATGGCAGGCTTGCACGGCATGCTACTCTGCATTCAGGCCCTTGCGGTGATACATTTCTCTGACACCAGCTAATTGGAAGGTGACTTTAATAATGACTGATGACATCACAAAGCTTTTGGACAATTACATGGAGGCATTTACAGTGAGACAGCCGAATACACAGTATCAATCGATTCTGTTCCAACAGTCGTCACGTATCAGCTTTCCTTTTATTTACTCATATGCCTCTCAGTATTTTTTTTTTCTTTTATTGTAATATAGGCTTATTTTCCCTTTGAGGCAAAAATAAAGTGAAAAAGGATACCTTCGTTAAACACAAGACATGGCTGCGCTGGCGTATCTTCTCCAAGTGCTTTATGGCCGCTGTCAGAGTCTTTGATTTTATTGATGATCTCAATATTAAGGCAGTAGGCTCCCTGGAAGTGGCCGTCCTGACTGCAAGAAGAAGATAGAAGCCCGGGAGTGCTTTTTTTATTTGATTTTTTTAAAGCCATCCTCTTTAAATAACGTGCTTAAAAATTGACGTCGGGGAGAAGGCTTCTGGGCCGGCGCCTGGACCCTCCTTTCTTGCGGTCGTTGCTGCGGCGGGCGGGGAAGCAGGGAGAGAGCCCATTCTCCGCGATCACCTGTCCCCTTGTCCCCACACGCAGCTTCGGGACGCCGTCTCTGAAAATGGGACATTTTGGCGTCCCGAAGCTGTGCGTGGGGGACAGTGGGACAGGGGATCTGAAAAAGGGACAGTCCCGTTCAAAATGGGTTAGGAGAGGAAGACAGCAAAATAAATGTTTGGAGGAGACAGAAGACACTGCAATGTGATTTGTGTTTTTAATCACAATTAATTGGGGGGAAGTTGTAATCACAATTAATAATTAATGCATTAATTGCAGAATTAACTGAGATTAATTTGCAGGCCTAGATAAAATCATATTTGAATCTTTTTTTTTATATCCTACACATAGTCATTCTGGTATCTCATAAACACAAATGGAAAAGACAGAATTATTTTGGAGGGCACAAAACTGTGCTCCACTTTCCTTTCCGTGGAGGCTCTGCTAGCTACGTGTATTTGCATATTTTAAGATCTGGGAACACAGAGTATAGACTAGAGCAACTTGGAGTCTTTGCCACACCTACCTTCACTATTTCTGGGAGGAAGCCATTAGTTTTACTGCTGAGATTGTGTTGGTGGTTGAGGTACTGGTTTGGGGGTTTTTGTTTTTGTTTTTTTATAAGGGCACACATTTATTAGAAGCCCTAACAGGACAGGACCATCAGACTTTCCATCTCTAGTTCACTGCTCTATAAACAGCAAAACTGCAAGTCCCAGCATGCACTAAGAGACATGAATCAGCACGCCACGGAAGTGGAACCAGTTTATGAAGAACTTTCCAAACTGCAAGCCCAGGTATAGCTACTTACAGTATAGTCCAGAAGCTCGACGCAGGCCTTTAAAGGCCTGATTTTCAGGGAATCAACCTGTGCGAGAGAGGTTTATGATTGCTTAAATATGGGTCATCAGGCACAAAAGCATCTCATGAATATTTGATGCGAATATTCCAAGACTAAAACTTGCTTCCAGCTTTCTGGGACGATGACGGTTAGTCTTCCTTTGGCAGTGGTGATAAATCAAGACCTACACTGACAGCACGAAACGCGTGTTCAGGGAGAACTGTAAAGCGAAAATATTTTTCAATTATATTAAATATAGGAGTTTTCTGAAAACCTCAGGGTGAAACCTAGCAGGAACGGCTTTTCTTGCAACATACCGGGAGAAGAGACTTTCAGAAATCCCCTCGCATGTAACGCCGCTTTGGCATTCTGCATTCCGCGGGATATCAAATGAACAGGACAATGCAGGTTTAAATGACTTATTCCAACATGTCTTTGTTGTACCAAGAGGCATGAGGCTGACAGATGAGTGACTTCAATTACCAGGAAAATGTTTTAAATGATGCATTCAAGCACTGAGTCAGTTCTGCAGTCTTGCTGCTTTTCAGATGCCAACCATGTGCTCTAACAAGGGATTTAAACGTAAAACACTGATAGACAGACAGACAGAGCAAATTCAAGGAAGGCCACGGAAAGCTAAGCTTGGAAAGGGGACAGCGAAAGCTAGAAGGATGCTAGAGTGCATAGGGAGAGGTATGGCCAGAAAGAAAAAGGAGGTATTGATGCCTCTGTATAAGACTCTGGATGAGACCTCCTTGTACAATTCTGGAGGCCATGCCTTCAAAAAGACATAAAAAGGATGGAGTCGGTCTAGAGCAGTGGTCTCAAACTTGCGGCCCGGGGGCCACATGCGGCCCGCCAGGTACTATTTTGCGGCCCGCAGTCTATAGTAGTGCTGTCTGTACTAGTGCTGCCCGCTCGTTACAGCTTCATCTGGCTTCCCCCATGGCCTCCCGCTCATACCTTCAGGTAATTACCGCAGCCTGCAGAGAGGATTGCTGGTGCTGTAGCGATCCTTGCAGGCTGCTGTCGTCCTCAGCATCACATTCCCTCTGCTGCGATCCTGCCCCTGATGTCAGAGGAGGGGCAGGACCGTGGCAGAGGGAACGGAGGCCATTGGCAGCCTGCAAGGAATGCTACAGAACCAGCAATCCTCTCTGCAGGCTGCGGTAATTAGCTGAAACTAAGACCGGGAGGCCAGGGGGAAGCTGGAGGATGCTGCAAAGAAGGGGGGAACTTGCAGGCCTTCGGGGGGGAGGGGAGTAGATTTATAAACTATAAAGAGTTTTACCTCATGCAAAATTGTAATTTCTTTAATAAGACATTAACTATTTTTTCTGCGGCCCTCCAAGTACCTACAAATCAAAAATGTGGCCCTGCAAAGGGTTTGAGTTTGAGACCACTGGTCTAGAGGAAGGCTACTAAAATGGTGCGTGGTCTTCGTCATAAGGCTTATGGGGACAGACTTAAAAAATCTCAATATGTACACTTTGGAGGAAAGGCGGGAGATATGAAAGAGACGTTTAAATACCTACATGGCGTAAATGAACATGAATCAAATCTCTTTCATTTAAAAGGAAGCTCTGGAATGAGAGGGCATAGGATGACGTTAATAGGTGATAAGCTCAGGAGTCATCTCAGGAAATACTTTTTTATAGAAAGGGTAGTAGATGCGTGGAACAGTCTCTTGGAAGAGGTGGTGGAGACAGAGGCTGTGTCTGAATTCAAGAGGGCCTGGGACAGGCATGTGGGATCTCTCAGAGAAAGAGATAATGGTTACTGCGGATGGGCAGACTGGATGGGCCATTTGGCCTTTATCTGCCGTCATGTTTGTATGTTTCAAATTTTTTAAAAAAAGTAGGTGATCCGGTGCTTTCTTCTTGCTTCAGGAAACGAATCCGCCGCCCCTCTGTGGCAAATTAGGTTTCTTGCAGAAGGAAATCCATGTGTTTCTGAGATATACAAGAAATGAAGCCCACAGTCTAGTGTTGGAGGATAGCATGGAGCAGATTAAAAAGATTAACAGGCAAATTAATTCAGAACTGCCTTGAATCCTACGTTGCATATTCCATTTTGCCAGTGCAATTAACCAAGAAAGTGAAATGAAAGCATAATCTCATTAGAACAAATTATTACACAGCCGTGGATGACAGTGCATTTCTTTTTGTGAGGTTGGCACTGGGTTTCCCCTGCATTCAAAGCGTGGTGCCATTGGTGTTTGGTTGGGGGGGGGGGGGAGACCTAGAATTTGTTGCTGCATTTTTATCATTCTTGATCGCATTTTTAAAAATAATATCCTCCTCTTTCTAAAATCTTGCCTGCCCTGTTCTAGGCTTACCATGCAACATTGTCCACACAAGTTACAGAATACCTATAGCACAGCGGTCTCAAACACGCGGCCCGCGGGCCGCATGTGGCTCTCCAAGTTTTATTTGCGGCCCACGGTCTGGACTGGATCGTTCTCTTCCTTTTGGAGCAGCAGCGTGTCTGGCCGGTTCGTTCCGTTCAAAGCCGCGGGTTGGCGGCTCCTTGCGCTATCCACTCCTGCATCAGAAGCCTCTCTGACATCACAACATCAGAGAGGCTTCAGACGGAGGCGCGGATCTCGCAAGGAGCCGCCACCTGCGGCTTTGAACAGAACGAGCTGGCCAGACACGCTGCTGCTCCAGTGGCATACCAAGGGGGGGGGGGGGGCGGTCCGCACAGCTGGCCACCCTCCACTGTTCTCCCTAGAGTGCGGCTCATCTAGAGCAGTGGTACTCAACCTGCTTCCCTTCCCTTCTCACCGCTGCCATCGGGGAACAGGCTGGCACCGTGCTCTTTGATCTCCCTGCTTTTCTCGCCGCTCGACGTCAATTCTGACGTCGAGAGGACGTTCTGGCTAGCCAATCGCTGCCAGGCTGCCCGGAACATCCTTTCCGACGTTAGATTGACGTCGGGCGGCGAGAGTTGGTCGGCCCCGTGGAGATGAGAAGCGTGGAGATCTCGGCCTGTTCCCAATGGCGGCAGCAGCAGCAGCAGCCTATTCCCCGGCGGCGGTGGCATGGGGGAGGGCAGGAAGGAAGGAAGAAAGAAAGAAAGAAGGGGGGGGAACAGGGAGCCAGAACAAAGCAAAAAATGGGACACGGAATCAGAGAAAGACAGACATAGAGAAAGAAAGAAAAAGTTGGGGGAGGGAATGAGGTCTGGAGGAGAGGAAGCATACAGGAGGCTGAAAGAAGGGAAGAAATATTGGATGCACAGTCAGAAGAATAAAGTGCAACCAGAGACTGATGAAATTACCAAACAAAGGTAGGAAAATGATTTTATTTTCAATTTAGTAATTGAAATGTGCCAGTTTTGAGAAAGAAAAGATATTAAACTTTAAATGTGAGTGCTGCAGAAAAAATAGAGTACTTGGAGGGCTGCAGAAAAAATAGTTAATGTCTTATTAAAGAAATGACAATTTTGCATAAGGTAAAACTCTTTATAGTTTATATATCTTTCCTTTTAACCGTTAAAGGAAAGTTTTATAAACTATAAAGAGTTTAACCTCATGCAAAATTGTCATTTCTTTAATAAGACATTAACTATTTTTTCTGCGGCCCTCCAAGTACCTACAAATCCAAAATGTGGCCCCGCAAAGGGTTTGAGTTTGAGACCACTGCTATAGCACATATGCCTTAATTGACAAATTACCTGCTAATTGGCAGAAACAACAAAAGCAATTAGCAATAATTAAAATTAATTGGTGCTAATTTGGACTTATGCACGTAACTACACTTACCCCCTCCCCCTTTTACAAAACCGTAGCACGGATTTTAGCGCCGGCCGTGGCGGTAACAGCTCCGATGCTCTTAGAATGCCCATGAGCATCGGAGCTGTTACTACCGCAGCTGGCGTTAAAAACTACGCTATGGTTTTTAAAAAGAGGGGTTAGCATTCTATAACCAGTGCTGTAAGGCGCCCTACCACTGCCGACCTTAATTGGTTTAATTGGCTTTAATTGGCGTGGTAATCGATCGCGTCATTTAAAACAGATTAAAAACGTGTTAAAAAAAAATGTAGGCACCAGGAGTTGTCTACTGCGTACAGCGCTAAAGCGTCTTCAGCGGAATGCCTAAAAGGCACTTTAGGGGCCTTGGTTAGGGGTGGAGCAGGACTTAGGCGCTGTTAGGCGTGATTGACTAAGAGACTTAGACGCCGATGATGAAGGCGGAGTGAAGGCAGGCGTCTATGTTTTTTCCTTGGCGTCGTTTTCCATGATTCTGTTCATGGCGTCCATTTTCATAGGCGGCGCTGTTTACAGATTCCGGCCCTTAGTGCGCAAATTCTTTAGTGCGTAACTGCACTTACCCCCATATTCTGTATATGGCACCTTATGTTGTGCTCGCAAGTCGGTGCGTGCAGCCGATTTGCACGCACAACTCAATTGTTTAATAAAGCCTAATTGGCACCGATCATTGTCAATTAACACCTCGAAATTGATTGGCGCTAATTAAAAGTTACGCACACAACTTGGTAGGTGTAGTCTATATAAAATGTCATGCATCACTTCTTGTGCATGACTCTGAAAAGGGGGTGTGTCCAGGGGAGGAGCATAGGTGGATCATGGGCGTTCCTAGAATTTATATGCACTCTTATAGAATACGCCCAGTACGCACAAGTCAGGGGCGCCTAAAAGTTGTGACATGCACTGTCACTTGACGCAATTCTGTAAGGCGTGTAGCTTGTACAGAATCACTCTAAGAAGCACTTCTAGTCGGCGCCAAGTTTTTAGGCGTCGTATATAGAGCGTAGCCCTCGGCGCACAAATTCTTCAGGGCGTAACTGCACTTAGGGCCAGATCTCGGAAATTGCGACCAAAGTTACATGCGCAAATCGGTGTGCATTTCCAATTTGTTTATTTAAAAATGTATCGCCCACCGCATCCCACGATTCTGCGCAGGACAAAATAAAAATAGACATGATAAAATCAAACGTAACAGCACGCAACAATAAATAACACTTTGTTAAATCAAATGGCCTTCGTGAATTTCCTAAACTGGTGATGTAGAGGGTTTTTTTTTTTTTTCTAAAATACACACAGGCGCCCCTCCCTCCACCCTCATCTCCACACACCCCCTACGCTCCTTCTCCAATTCCCTCTGCCCCGCGCACCCCCCCTTCCCTTCCCCCGTACCTCCAGTCATTCACCGCCACGGGTAACAACTTCAGTGGGCTCCTCGCGACCCTGGCAGCTCTTCCTCTGACGTCACTTCCTACGCATGGCGCCCAGAAGAGACATCAGTGGGAAAGCGGATGCGGTCGCGAGGGACACTTTGAAGTCATTGCTCGTGGAAACGGATAACCAGAGATATGGCGGAAGGGAAGGTGGGGGGGGTGTGTGTGCGTGCGGTGAGGGGATGAGTGGCAAGAGGTGGAGGGGTGCCAGCGCTCCCGCCAAGATAGCATCTGGGGCCAGAGTGCACATGTATGTCGCAGCAAGCGTGCATTGTACTACAATAAACACGGGGAGAAAAATTGGAGGAAACTTGACAACCTAAATGTGTAAGGGTCAACAGTTACACAAGTTTTAACACACCAGTGCCAGCATTTATTAACAGTCTCCTCTCTCAGTCATTAATGCCAGACGACAATATATTTTTGTCAGTCCCAGCACCTCAGACACGGAACTCGCATCCGACTTATTTAAGAGAGGAATGTCTTCTCGACAGGTTCAAGAGCAATCTTACATGCTTCCTTTTTAAGGACGCCTTTGATCTCTGACTCTGACTTCCTTTCTGATTTTAACTCTATTTCATAACCCTACCTTAGGTTTGACCCATGTTTCTTTCCTGGTTTCTTTCCTGGTGAATTTCTCACCTCCCTTCCCATTGGCAATGTAAGTATTGGTATGTTAAGTCCATGGCTTATATATTGTACTTCCCTGACTGGTTTTAAACTTTTTATTTTTTGTGTATCGCTTAGAAGTAAGATTAAGCAATTAATCTAATTTTAAATAAAACTTGAAACCAACATGTGCTGGTAGCTTATTACCAAAAACTACATTCTTTCTGGTAACTATTTGGAAGGGGAAAATTAGCAATGGGGGATTCAGGAGCGTCACAAGCCATAACTAAAAGTGGGTGTGGTTAGGGGGCGGATCATGGGCATGTTTTCAAGTCAGGCGCCTCTTTGTGAATCAGGTGCTGTTAGGCTCTGAGATCGGCGACTAACTTAATGCATAGAAACCCCCTGGCGTAATTGGGGATGCCTAAACCAGGGGTCCCCAAAGTCCCTCCTTGAGGGCCGCAATCCAGTCGGGTTTTCAGGATTTCCCCAATGAATATGCATTGAAAGCGGTGCATGCACATAGGATCTCATGCATATTCATTGGGGAAATCCTGAAAACCCGACTGGATTCGGCCTTCAAGGAGGGACTTTGGGGACCCCTGATCTTGATGATGTGCTCTTCCAATTAACTGTTAGTCCTGGTCCTCATTCACCTCCACAGCACCTCTCCCAGAGCAGTCTATGTCAGGGGTGGGCAACTCTAATCCTCGAGTGCCAGAATCCAGTCGGGTTTTCAGGATTTCCCCAATGAATATGCATTGAAAGCAGTGCATGCACATAGATCTCATGCATAGTCATTGGGGAAATCCTGAAAACCCGACTGGATTCGGCCCTCAAGGAGGGACTTTGGGGACCCCTGGCCTAAACTTTAGGGTGGTCAACACTACCTTTAGAGTGTTCAACACTACCTAATCATGCCTGGTTGACGCTGAGCATGATTGTGTTAGAATCGGTGCTGAAAGCGGAGCCTAATGTATTTGTATCATAGATAGAACATCCAGGTCTGAGAAGACCCTTGGAGCAAATGGTTCTCCAGGCTTGTAGCAACATGGGGGTCCTCTGGAAAAATAAATGGGTACCGTAGAGATCCCCTTTCTTTCACGTTGATTTTCTGCGTCTCCTCGTTTTCTCCATGAGGATTTTTGTCATTCTGTCTCGCTTTGTTTTGTAATTGCACGTTGTAACTCCATAACTGTACATCTGTAACCTGCTCTGAGCTTTTTGGGGAGGATGGGATATAGTGGCGTGGTAAAGGAGTTGCGGGTTGGGAGGGGCAGGCTGCCCCAGGCGCGGTCTTCCTAAGGGCGTAGCACCCCTCCCCCTCTCTGCCCCCCCCCCCCGCTCCTTTCCTTTCCCTTCCCGTACCTTTTGTACTTCCCCAGCGCGAGGTTGTCGCCCGCGTCAGCATCGGCACTCTCTCTGACGTCACTTATGGGACCCGTGACTAGGAAGTGGCGTGAAAGGTCGAGCCGACATCGACGTGGGCACGCTGCTCACGCCGGAGAAGTTAAAAATGTACGAGGGAATGGGGGGGGCGCACGTGGCAGGGCAGGAAAGAGGGTGGGGGAGGGGCACCACCCACTCCGGGCGCTGCTCGCCCTTACTACGCCACTGACAGGATATAAAATCAAATTCATAAACAAATGAGCTTTGTGTGCCCCCTAGTGCTCCGGTCCTGTTCCTACATCGCCTATTTTCATGATATCAGCATGGAAAACGAATGGACAGGACAATTTTCACATCCTGGCTTCCTTTGTGCCTACGCTGGCCGCACCTACTGATCTAGAGCTCTGCGGTGTTTTCTCGTACGTTCCCTTGTGGATCTACCGCCTGGTTAATTGCAACTCACTTCTCCACGATGGTTTGCCCCAATATCAGCTACGCTGCCAAGCTAATACATGGGGCAAAAAAATTCCAACAGTGTCGCCCCGCTCCTCCGCTCTGAACACAAGCTGCCGATCCAGACTTACCCTCACCTTTCAAATTCTTCACTTCCGGCCTGCCTCTGCTTCTTTTTCGACATCTTGGGCCCGATGTTCAGAGGGCAGGAGTTAAGCCGGGCTGACGTCGGGATGGCATTCGCGGACGGAAGGCGGTGATATCATCGCATCACACCAGCACATGCGCAAATGCTGTCCGACATTGCGTGTTGCTCGTGCAGGCCAAGGGGTGCGGGGCGATGGGGTCCGGATTTTCTGTTTGGAAAGTCTGGTAACCCTAACCCCACTGGTCCCCGGTAATAGGGACTCTCTCATTCCTTGGTCTGCCGTCATGGCTGTAATCTTAGCATTTTATTTGTTCAGTTTTCTATACCGTTCTCCCAGGGGGGCTCAGAAAGGTTTACATGAGTTTGTTCAGGTACTCAAGCATTTTTCCCATCTGTCCCAATCTATCTAATGTACCTGGGGCAAAGGAGGGATTAAGTGACTTGCCCAGGGTCACAAGGAGCAGCGTGGGATTGAACCCACAACCTCAGGGTGCTGAGGCTGTAGCTTTAACCACTGCGCCACGTGTAGTAAAATGATCCAAGTGAAGGACAATCCAGCCATTGTGACATCACTGATGAGGTTGGCTCTTATTGGTGGAATGAGGCATTATGATGTCATAATACCAGCTCTGGTGATCAGAGCCTATAACTTTTCACTTATTCAGCTTTCTATACTGTTCTCCCAGGGGGGCTCAGAAAGGTTTACATGAGTTTGTTCAGGTACTCAAGCATTTTTCCCATCTGTCCCAATCTATCTAATGTACCTGGGGCAAAGGAGGGATTAAGTGACTTGCCCAGGGTCACAAGGAGCAGCGTGGGGTTTGAACCCACAACCTCCAGGGTGCTGAGGCTGGAGCTTTAACCACTGCCCCACTCTAGAAATCAAAATGTAGCAGAAGTGAGCCAAGTCTAGGGCAATCAAGTCATTGTGACATCACTGATGAGGTTGGCTCTTATTGGTGGAATGAGACATTGTGACGTCACAATACCAGCTCTGGTTATCAGAGGCTGAAACTTTTCACACTATATATTTATTCAACGTTCTATATTGTTCTCCCAGGGGGAGCTCAGAACAGTCTACATGAATTTATTCAGGTACTCAAGCATATTTCCCTTCTCTGTCCCAGCAGGCTCATATTCGACTTTCCCAGGGTCACATGGAGCAGTGCGGGTTTGAACCCACAACCTCAGGGTGCCGCGGCTGTAGCTTTTGCCGCTGTGCCACCCTGTCCTGTGTCCTACTCTAGTCTCCACGGTGACTGATTTAGACCTTAACAACTTTCCTATTTCGGGAACCGTTTAAGAACTTGTGATTCTACTGTTCTCAGTAGCAGCTTTGTGTGAGTGATGTGTCATCTTTGAGATTCTTTCTTCTACTGATTATCCCAGAATTTATTTTGTGTTATGAAGTCCCGAGAATGGCAAAAAAAAAAAAAAAAAAAAGACAAAAGGTGCCACCTAAACACAGCTTTATTTTTTCTTAGTCTTATTATAGCGTACACGTTTTTGTCTCTTCGGGAGTTTACACCAGTTGAAAAGTGAAGCGGGAACACGCGCTGCCATGGTTATGGTGATAACATAAAAAACTCAACGGTGGAACTTTGGCGGGAAGCTCCAGGTTCTTTTCTCTGTTGATTGGGAAAGGAAAAAGGATCCGGAATAATCCGGGATGTTTGAGGGGCCTTACTGGTTCCTGCATACGCCTCCATGCTGCCAACCGGAACTACTGTTGTGGCCTCCATAATTTCATTCTTTTCTTTTTTTAAAAAAAAATATTATTTATTTATCATATTTTCCGTAAACATATCAAGTATCCACTTGTACAGAAAGTTGAAGTTAACTAAAGAACGATAAAGTTTTTCAATTATATATACTGAAATATTAAATGGAAACGTTCTTGAGTGTCCAAAAAAAGATACAAAGATCAACAAACGATGTGGATCACCCGATTATTACATATAATGTAAATTTAAAACAAAGGAATAAAGACCTCAAAAAACCCCTGGAATATAATCAAACAGACCGTAACCAATTGGGGTTGGTTTTCATCACTGGTCGAAAAACCCCTGTGTAATTTTTAATTTTTTATGTGATATTGAATTTATTTTTATCAAATATGTGCTATATTTTTATAATGTTAGAATATCAAAATTTTTTGTCAAAATCTCTCTTATTTGTAATTGAGATTGAAAGAACCATTGCTTTTAAATATCAAGCACTTATCTTAGTGACCCGACGGAGGTCCCATCCGTTTCGCTCCAACGGGCTTCTTCGGGGGTAACAATCGAGCTTGTGTAGTGCCGATACAAAAAGTTTTTTTAAATTGCTCACATATTCTAAAAGAGAGAGAAAAAGACATTATATGAATGATTTTAAAACAAATCAGGACCCATTGTCCAAATTTAATCTTTATTCATTTTTAATACTTTCAATAAGTGAAAACAATAGAAAAAAAAAACACATTTTACACTTTAAACATCACTTAATATTTTTGCAAGATTCAAACAGATCAATACTCCTCCCCCACCACACCCAACCATTATCCTTAACGTATCTATAAAATTTTCATAATTTATTTGAAATCTATTTTATTAAGCAATAGTAAATACAAAAGCAATGACAACCAAGATATGCATTTTCATCAAACACCCGTGGAGGACTGGACTGTTATGCCCTCCCCGGACCCACCTCACCCCACCCCACATCAAAGAATCCCCAACCCCCCGCCCTCCCCTCCCCATCCCCCCCAGATACAAACAGCAAATGCATAAGCAGGGAACAGCGAAGAAACAATAAAGCTTTGAATCAGAGGTGAAGTCATTGTCCAAATTTAAATGAGCACTCATGTTGTCCCTGCTTTCAGGCATGCAGCCGACAAAAAGGTTGTCAGTTGAGTAGGGTTAAAGAAAACATATTTTTGCTTTTGATATATCACACATTTACATGGGTGTCGTAAGAAGAAAGAAGCTCCAAGAGCAATAACTCCCGGCTTTAAAATCAAAAATTCACCACGACGCTTTTGGGTATCCCATGCCAGGTCTGGAAACATTTGTATTCTGTATCCCAAAAAATCTTTTAATTTATTTTTAAAGTAAAGTCTCAGCAACCAGTTTTTATCTGGTGCCAAGGCAACTATAAGAAGTAAAGTTGCAGGTGTCGCCATTTCCTTGTCTGATTGTTCCAAGATCGTCGAAATGTTTAATGTCTTTTGGTCCTCTTGTAACTCCTGTAATTTTTGATGTTGTTGTTGTGTTGAGGGACACTACTCAGACTGGAAAGGGGTCACGAGCGGAGTTCCGCAAGGGTCGGTGCTGGGACCGCTCTTGTTCAATATCTACATAAATGATCTAGAGGCGGGAACTAAGTGTGAAGTCATTAAATTTGCAGATGACACCAAACTATACAGCAGGGCTCAAACCAAGGAAGACTGCGAGGATCTCCAAAAAGATCTAACGCAGCTGGAAAAGTGGGCCGAAAAGTGGCAGATGAGCTTCAACGTGGGGAAATGCAAGGTCATGCACGTGGGGAAAAAGAACCCGATGTTCACATACAAAATGGGGGGAACACCACTAGGGGTTAGTAACCTGGAGAGAGACCTGGGAGTGATGGTAGACGCATCACTGAAGGCATCGGCGCAATGCGCCACAGCCTCTAGGAAAGCAAACAGAATGCTGGGTATCATTAAGAAGGGTATTAATTAAGTGGAGATCAACTGCTTTTACATCTAAGCAGCAATGAGACCAGCCACAACCACCGAGAGCACTCAGACCCGATCCTACCAAGAGTGTGAACTCTTCCCCCCCTGCAATCCGCTAAGAAGATCGACTGTCGGTTCCGGGCGGCTTTCCCGCAGAGGAGAGAATCCTGCATTCACCGTGGACCTCATCTGGGACAGCCTCCTTGGAGCGGCTGGGGCACGGGCAGTGTGTCTGGGAGGGAATGCATGGATGGGAGAACATCGCAGGGGAGGAGACATAGGCAACCTGGGACTGTCGGCCAGAAGAAGCCCTTTCTGGATACGTCAATCGCTCCTCCTAAACTTACTTGCTCCACTTCATCACTGACGCTGACCCATTCTGCTTCTATTCCTTTCTCTCCTCTCTTCAACCTTCCAAAGTATTTAGATCAATGCTGTCTTTTTAAAATGTTTATTTTATTTTTATTTTTCCTCTAACTCTACTTTTCACTTCACTATTACCCTCCAGGTACTTTAGTTAGATTGTGAGCCTTCGGGACAGTAAGGGAATTTTCCAAGTACCTTTCTTATTTCTAATCTTAATGTATATTTTCTGTAAACCGCTTAGAACCTAACGGATGTAGCGGTATATAAGAAATAAATTACATTACATTACATTACATATTACGACCAGGATGAAGGAAGTCATCATGCCGCTGTATCGTGCAATGGTGCGACCGCATCTGGAGTACTGTGTCCAGTACTGGTCGCCGTACCTCAAGAAAGACATGGCGGTACTTGAGGGAGTACAAAGAAGATCAACCAAACTGATAAAGGGAATGGAAAATCTCCCATATACCGACAGATTGAAGCAGTTGGGACTTTTCTCCCTGGAGAAGCGAAGACTTAGAGGAGACATGATAGAAACCTTCAAGATCCTGAAGGGCATAGAAAAAGTAGACAGGGACAGATTTTTCAAATTAAGGGGCGCCACAAGTACAAGGGGGCACTCGGAGAAATTGAAAGGGGACAGGTTTAGAACAAACGCTAGGAAGTTCTTTTTCACCCAGAGGGTGGTGGATACATGGAAGTTCTTTTTCACCCAGAGGCTGTTGTAGACAAGAAAACATTAAATGGTTTCAAAGAAGGTTTGGATAGATTCCTAGAAGAAAAAGGGATTGGGGGTATAGATAGGTATAGACCATTGCTCAGGCAATGGGCCTGATGGGCCGCCGCGGGTGCGGACCGCTGAGCAGGATGGACCTATGGTCTGCCTCAGCGGAGGCAACTTCTTATGTTCTTATGTTCTTCTCTTCGTGTACAAGTAGTAAACCTGGATGAACGATGGCAACAATTCTTCTGAAATTCCCAAAATTTCTATCATATATCGTTTTAACATATCTCTCGGAGATATTGTTGTCACTCTAGGAAAATTGATTAATCTAAGATTATTATTGCGAGAAAGATTATCCAATGCTTCCACTTTCCTTCTCAAATTTATATTAACTCTCATTAATGTTTCTGTAAGCTGTTTAGTAGCTGTATTTGAATTTTTAAAGTCTTGCATATCAGTTTGTAAACTTTTAATATATATTTCATGAGTATTTAATTTTTGTTCGACTTGGCATAGTTGAGGTTTGATAGATTTTGCCAGATCCGCCACTAGATCCCATATAGCTTCTAGAGTTATTTCTCGGGGCTTTTCTATTATAGTAAGTTTTTCAGGCACAATTTTTGTACTCAGTTCTCCTCTTGTAGGTGTCTCTCCTGAACGCTGTACTCCCTCTTGTTGTTAAGAGTCTCAGACACCGCGGGACTCTCCGACCAGGAATCCTACTCCAAGCTCCCCTCTCTGATGTCCAAAGCCTCACGGGAGGGGAGGGCTCACCGCCTTCCGATAGCTCCTCGACCCGTGGGGAGCTGGCGGTCTGAGGAAGAGGGGGAGGTGCTCTGGCATCGGGGCTAAGCGAGATCTCCAGTCCCGGGGAAACCACTTCTGACTCGTCACCGAGTGCCTCCAACGGGGATGCCGACGACGCCACCGACACTTCCTGCATCCGGCGAAGAAGTTCGTCGATGTTGCCGAATCTAACTGGGTCGGGGCGCCGCGAGGCTGCAGCGGCGCTTCGGCCCCTTCTTTTCGGCATAACGAAATGAGAAAAAATTCCTCTTAGTAGCAAGTAAGCCAGACTCTCGCAAAAAGATCTAAGGCAGGACACACAGCTAACCGTCCCTTCGGCCATCTTGGATCCCGTTTCTTTTTATCCCATAATTTCATTCTATGTTGTACCCCACTGCAAATCTGGATTTGTAGTTCCAATTTCTTTTAAGAAAAGCAAGGATGCAACATGCGTGCATGAGGTTCGGTGGTTGCCATCGTAGTCCACTTTAAAGGTAACAGATGAGAAATAAAACAACCCAAGTGAAAGGGAAATAAGACGATACCTTTTTTAGTGCCCTAATTACAAGTATTGATATTCTGATATTATAACGATTGGTTTTTTTCCCCTCCCCCCAAGCGTCTTATATGTCAAAAATTTTCTAAACGGTTTTATTTATTTTATTTTTTTAATCGTTATTGATTTTCAAACTTCAATACTGTAATACAATTGATATACCAGAAAGAACACATTATTAACTATATAATTATTACACTTACAATCATTTCCTCCCCTCCTGAACTTATTTGAATAATGATACATATAAAATAATTTCATTATTATAATGAAATAAACTTTTCAAAATATATTCCCCCCCACCCCCCCACTCACCCACCGTCCCTGGATGTGCAATGAATGTAATGAAAAAAGAAAAAAACATGACCTTAATTATAATACAATAAAATTAGTCAATGGACTCCATATATCTTTGAAAGACTTATTATTCCTCAAACGTTCTGCCATCATCTTTTCATACTTGTACGTGGTACACACAGGGGTCTTTTTATCAAGCTGCGGTAGGGGTTCAACGCACGTAATACCGCGCGCTAAACCGCCTGCCGCGCTAGCCGCTAACGCCTGCATTGAGATTTTTAGCCGGCCGCAGGGGATAGCGTGTGATGAGATGTCCGTTCTAACCCCACTAGCGCGGCTTGATAAAAACATAGAAACATAGAAGATGACGGCAGAAAAGGGCTACAGCCCATCAAGTCTGCCCACTCTGCTTACCCACCCCCTGTCTATGCCCTAATGACCCAATTTCCTTATCTTGACCCTCGTAGGGATCCCACATGGGCATCCCATTTCTTCTTAAAGTCTGGCACGCTGTCTGCCTCGATCACCTGCACTGGAAGCTTGTTCCAATGATCAACCACTCTCTCTGTGAAGAAATACTTTCTGGTGTCTGCAGCAGCCATTCTCTCCTCCTCTCCCTATTGGCTAAGGCTCTTAACATTTGCATCTCCTCTTCCTATAGGCTAAGGCTCTTTACACCTGCATTGTGATGTCATAGAACTTTCTGATTATAGAAACATAGAAACATGATGGCAGATAAAGGCCAAATGACCCATCATAGAAACATAGAAGATGACAGCAGAAAAGGGCTACAGCCCATCAAGTCTGCCCATCTGCTTACCCACCCCCTGTCTATGCCCTAATGACCCAATTTCCTTATCTTGACCCTCGTAGGGATCCCACTGGGCATCCCATTTATTCTTAAAGTCTGGCACGCTGTCTGCCTCGATCACCTGCACTGGAAGCTTGTTCCAATGATCAACCACCAAATAGTAAAATTAATCCTATCATGATTTTTCCAATTATGGGTAATCAGCTGAGCCCCCTATTCCTGTCAATATCATGAAAAGGCGATTTTTAAATTTGTCTAAAGTAGGTTTGACATGAAGTAGTGGACCACATATGTAAACAGTTTTATTTTAATGGCAATGCAAAGCTTTCTATAAAGCAAAAATGGTGCATTGATCTTGTAAGAGTTCATTTTCCAAACGGTCCCACTTCGGGAAGGGTCTAGAACAGAGTTCTTCAACCACCGGTCCATGGACCAGTGCCGGTCCACAGAAATTTCCTGCCGGTCCACAGGGCCAACACGTGCATCAGGCCCAAAACAGTGTTCTTCAACCACCGGTCCACAGTGCGATCGATGCGGCGTCATCTTCGAGCCCGCTCCCTCTTCCTAACTGATTCAGTGTAAAAAAAAAACGGGCATTGGCTCCACGGGCATCCTGCGCCTGAACCCGAAGCCTTCTCTCTGACGTTGCAATGTCAGAGGGAAGGCTTCCAGATAAGGCACAGGACGTGCAAGGTGCAATTAGTACTATTATGGGGGCGGGGTCTGGGGTGGAGATTGGGTAGAGATGGGCGGGGTCTGGTCCACGACTTAGCCCAGTGTTCTTCAACCGCCGGAGCCACGGACTGATGCCGGTCCACAGAATAATTCTTTTATTTCTGGCGGTCCATAGGTGTAAAAAGGTTGAAAAACACTGGTCTAGAATATCCACAACTCTTCTGATAGTGAACGATTCTATTTCCAATAGTCATGGAGCTAAAAAAAAAAAAAAAAAAAAAATCCACAGTCAATTTTTCAGTGCCGTATACAGAATCTTTTTTTTTTTAAATTCTTTATTCATTTTATATTTGCATCAAGTGTACAGAAAGAATAACAGATTAACTTAATACATCACTTGAGATATCACAAAATTTCCCCAAATAAAATTTATCCCCTTCCCACCCACCCTACTATCAATAATTAATATATACAATATAATAAAATCATTCATTCTCTTCGTAATTAATAATAAAAATTAAAAAAAAAAATCAAGATCCCACTCCCCATCCCAATCTTATAATTATATACATTCAGGGAAAAATAATAACTAGTCATTACAATCATTTATCAATGGCCCCCCCCCCCCCCACACATTTTAAACTTATTAAAATACAGAATCTAGCCCAATATACAAACCGCTTTGGTTCAAAAACAGAATTGCATTATATCAAATATATGATCCATATCACCATTACATTACATTTCTAGACCGCAAAACCTCGCGGATCGATGCGGTTCACAAAAGATCGAAAAACTGGACATTCCCAGGGAACTACAAAGTAGACGTCAATCAATTCAATTCTCTAAAAATTTTACAAACAAGATGGATTTCAGTAACTGTCTGAAATCTATATAAGAACAGGAACTGCCAAATAAAGAGCGTAACTCCCTTTCCCAGCTGGCTGCCTGAGACACAATCAAACGTTGCTGGAACTTCTTATACACACGACCTCGAACCGGGGGGGGAAAGCAAATAACGCAGTATTACGCAGTGGGTACAAGTGGATTGATTTTTCACTCCGTTAAAAACTAGAAAGACTAGGGGACACTTGACGAAGTTACAGGGAAATAGTTTTAAAACCAATAGGGGGAAATATTTTTTCACGCAGAGAATAGTGTTGCCAGAGGATGTGGTAAGAGTGAATAGAGTAGCTGGTTTTAAGAAAGGTTTGGACAAGTTCCTGGAGGAAAAGTCCATAGTCTGTTATTGAGAAAGACATGGGGGAAGCCACTAATTGCCCTGGATCAGTAACACGGACTGTTGCTACTATTTGGGGTTCCGAAATCTTGCTATTCTTTGAGATTCCGCCTGGAATCTTGATACACTTTGGGGGTTCTAGAATCTTTTGTTACTATTTAGGGTTCCGGAATGTTGCTATTCTTTGAGATGCTGGAATGGTGCTACTCTTTGGGTTTTGGGCATGTATTAGGGACCTGGATTGGCTACTGTGAGAACGGGCTCCTGGACCATTGGTCTGACCCAGTAAGGCTATTCTTATGTTTCCTCGGTGCCCTAAATACGTGCATATGTTAACGGCTAATCCAGGATTGGGGGAGGGGGGGAGCAATACTTTGTTTTTTTGTTTTGCTCTTTGTGAAAAGTTCTCAGTCCAACCAACTTCCCAAATCTGATGTTATTTTGCCACTGCGGCTGAAAAGAGCGTTATTTTATGTTTGTAATTTGCAGACTGAGTGGCATAGTAAGGGAGGGAGGTCTGTCCCGGGCGCCCCTTCCTTCCCTTCGTACCTCTTTAACATTCGTGGTACGAGGAGCAATCCCAACCTGCTGCTCGCGCCAGCCTCAGTCCCGCCTCTGACTTCATTTCCTGGACCCGCGCCTAGGGAGCGACATCAGGGGAAGAGCTGACGCTGGCGAGAGCAGCAGGTCGGGGATGCTGCTCGCGCCGCAAACCTAAATGAGGTACGGGGAAGGGGGCTCGTGTGTGCCGCAGGAGGGGGCAGGGAAGGAGCAGTTGAAGGTTGGGGTGGAGAAGAGGGCAAGGAAGGGGGCTTCGCTGCCCCAGGCGCCTCTCAGCCTAGTTACACCACGATGAAGGCTCTAACGAAATAAGCTAAAATAACACTCTTTTCAGCCACAGAGGCAAAATAGCATCAGATTTGGGAAGTTGGTTAGGTTGAGAACTTTTCAGCACCCCCTTGTACATAATAACAAATTCAGTATGTACAAAAAGTGATGGTTAAGTAAGGGGGGTGGGGGTTACATTTTGATTTTTCTTTGGACTTTGCACTCAGTAGATAATAGAGAATGACACGGGGACATATTTTGCCCCCGTCCCTACGGGAACTCATTTTCCCGTCCTCGTGAGTTCTTTTCCTGTCCCTGCCCCATTCCTACAAGCTCTGTTTTAATCTGCACAAGCCTGAAACACTTTAAAATCCTAAGTAACAACATTCTAGAGCTTAGATTGTGACATCATAATGCCTCATTCCACCAATGCCTAAGCTCCGTCCTCATCTGCACAAGCCTCAAACACTTTCAAATCCTAAGTAGCAACATTCTAGAGCTTAGATTGTGACATCATAATGCCTCATTCCACCAATGCCTAAGCTCCGTCCTCATCTGCACAAGCCTCAACCACTTTAAAAGCATAAGTAACAACATTTTAGAGCTCAGATTGTGATGTCATAATGCCTCATTCCACCAATGACTAAGCTCTGTCCTCATCTGCACAAGCCTCAAACACTTTAAAAGCATAAGTAACAACATTTTAGAGCTCAGATTGTGATGTCATAATGCCTCATTCCACCAATGCCTAAGCTCTGTCCTAATCCGCACAAGCCTCGAACACTTTCAAATCATAAGTGTTCAAGGCTTGTGCGGTTAAGGCAGAGCTTACAGGAATGGGACAGGGACAGCGACAAAATTCATGGGGGATGGGACAGGGAAATTGAGTTTCTGTGGGGACGGGGGAAAAATTTGTTCCCATGTCATCCTCTAGCAGATAGTTCTGAGCATGCCCCCTGCTGGCTGGGTATTTCTTCAGGTTGTGTCCAAACAGAGCTTCCTGAGTTTTGAAGATCATGTTCAGACACTGGGCTGTGTATCTTGTGTCAATAAATTTTGGGAAGGAGATTGGTCCATGGGATGAGGGTCAACCAACCCTGATCAAGGAAGTACGGTTGCAGCACAAGTGACAAGTTCGAACCAAGAAATCAGTAGGACTTGTAAAAGACGACAAGAACCATTCGACTCTGGGCTGGTACAGCAGCATTAATCCACAAAAGGTTCTTCCCTAGATTTGTAATTCACTTCTTCTGAAACACACTCACAGCCATTCCTGGTTTAGAAAACGTGGCAGCACTTTTATAGACCTTGGACCGGATTAATGCTCCCTAAGAGGAGAATGCAGAACGAGCAACGTCGTAAATTTGTACTCAATTACTGCTGGACAAACTAAGATACAGAAATTACAAGCAGCTTAGCCAAGGTTGATGTAGAGAGCCAGTGGGAGGGCAGGATTTGAACTCGCATCCCTGGAGAACAATTTTTTCCCCCCCCCCCCCCTAAGCAAAATACATCACACATTTCTAGCTGCGGCTTTCAGAAGATCATTACCTAAATATTCTCAAGGACCAGATCTTTATTTAATACAATCAGTTTTTATGGCCTAATCCTTATCATGAATTTCACATGAGGACATCATTACTGATGTAGTTTAAAATTTGCATCTTGTTTATTAGAAGGTGATAACATCTTTCCACAGTAAGCAGACCTGAGATAAATACAGTCACCATTTCAGCATAAAAGAGAGAGCTATTTTGAGGTTTTCGTCTCGTGCACATTGGAAATCCATATTTTGCATTCACCGAGAATAAAGCCAGGTCTGCCGCCGTCAGTGACCCGGAGGCCAATGCAGAAAGCTATAGCAAGTGAGATGTCTGTGCTCAGTTTTATGGCCATACAGTGCAGAGAAGTGTTTCACGTAGAAGATAATTCCAGATCAATCTGCGCACAGAACACTGGCGCCAGCATATTAAAAAGAACGGTAAAAGGGGGAAATTAGGTGGCTGGCCCCCAAGGCGAAGAAAAATTTATGGCGAGCACAAAGCAAGAACTTGAATGTCAGGTCTCAGGAGGCACTGAAGGGTTCAATGAGAGGATGTAATGCCAGGGTTTCTTTTGGTTCCTTACCCTCTGGACGTTGAGAGGTGGCAGACTTCAGAGCTGGCATGGTTCCTCGTCTGTGGCTTTGGTTAAGCCGTGAGAACAGAAAAAGAGTGGGGACAAATTCGTTTATTTCAAAATGTCAAGCAAATAACTGATAAAACGTGACAAGCATATAAAGTTCTTTGTAAAAACATATACTGGACCCCAACACAGTCCGTGTTTCGGCCACAACGGCCTTCTTCAGGGGTGTAAAAAGTAGCCCTGTAGGTGGCGCCAAAGGACAAACAATTAAAGCTGTGAGAAGAACAAAGTTCCTTCCGCCTGGCACAAACGCAAACTCAAAACGACGCTGCGAGCTTTGGTTAAGCCTCCTGCGTTTTGGGTACTCCTACTTTGCTGGTACCACTTTCTGCATGCAAGTCCCAAACCTCCACTTCCCATCTTTTCCTAAGAACTAACCTCCGGTCCATCACCGTCACCAGTTGTATGCACGCCATGTGACCGGTGGTTAGTTCTTAATCTTTGTAGGCTTTGGCTCTGGCGCTTTGATATTTTTGGAGGCAGTGTCTGTAATCAAGTGTCAAGTTTTTATCAAAATTTGACTTTGTCGCTTATCAAATTTCTAAGTGAGCTTACAATTAAAATGTAAAGGGGGAAAAATAAAAAAAAACGGCAAAACAATACAAACAACTTTAACTCAATGGCGTACTTAATATTATACGGACTAAACAAGACTAACAAGAAACGATGGGTAGCTGGGGAGGAAATACAATTGAAAATAGGAATGAACAAGAGGAGGGTAACCCCAGACCCCGTCCCTTCTTTCTTGCGGTGCCGTATGCCTGGAACAGGCTGCCTGAATCAATACGTCGTGCTCCGTCCCTGGCAGTGTTCAAATCCATGCCAAAGGCCCACTTTTTTGAAACTGCTTTCAACTCTTAACTCCCCCTCACTGCTGCCAGATACCTAGACCCACTATAACCTCCCCAACCCTGAAATGTCCTCTCTAAATTAGATTGTAAGCTCTTCTGAGCAGGGACTGTCTACTGTATGTTAAAATGTACAGCACTGCGTAGCCTTTCAGCGCTATAGAAATAATAAATAGTAGTGTAGTTATTGTTTCTTTGGATAGATTGATGAGAGAAGGATTGAAAAAGGATTAGATAGTAGCCCTTTCAGGACCAAGGGACCTATTTGTCCCATAACTTTAAAATCCTATCAATTTTGATTGGGATAGTCTACAGTTCTAAATTTGATATGTACGGATTCCATATGATACTGCCTTTATGTAAACAAACTGGTTCCGACATTCATTCATTAGCGTCGTTGCCAGATTGACGAGAAGATTCACTTGCCACACTGTCCATAAGCCAGAAGTGTGATTTTTTTAAAAAAAAAAATAATGATATTTCACAAAAAAAATCAATTTTTTGGCATCTGCAAGCCCTTTTTACCATAAAAATGTCGTCAAAACCACAAAAATTGGCCTACGATCCTTATGGTCCTGAAAGGGTTAAAAGGTTCTTTGAACAGATCCATTTCCAAGAAACCAAAGCAATAGCGGCTACTTAGGAAGCTGTGGAACCACGGGGTGGAAGAGGACGTTTACAGATGGATTAAGCACTGGTTGGCAGGCAGAAAACAGAGGGTTGCGGTGAAGGGCCAATACTCGGACTGGCGGAGAATCACGAGTGGTGTTCCACAGGGGTCGGTGCTCGTACCAACTGCTGTTTAATGTATTTATAAATGACCTGGAGTCAGGGACGAAGTGCGAAGTTATAAAGTTTGCAGATGACACCAAACTCTGCAGCAGGGTTAGAACCGCGGAGGAATGCGAAGACCTACAAAAGGACCTAAGCAAACTGGAAGAGTGGGCAAATAAATGGCAAATGCAATTTAATTTTAGAGAAATGCAAGGTCATGCATATTGGGAGAAAGAACCCAAGGTTCAGCTACAAAAGGGGGGGTTCAGTGCTGGGGGACAGTAACCTTGAAAAGGACTTGGGTGTGCTGGTGGACACAACAATGAAGCCAACGGCACAATGCGCATCAGCCTCCAAGAAAGCCAATAGAATGTTGGGAATTATTAAGAAGGGCATTACAACCAGGACGAAGGAAGTCATCATGCCGTTGTATCGTGCAATGGTGCGCCCGCACCTGGAGTACTGTGTCCAGTATTGGTCACCAAATCTCAAAAAGGACATGGCGATACTTGAAAGGGTCCAGAGAAGAGCGACGAAAATGATAAAAGGTATGGAAAACATTTCATACGCAGACAGGTTGGAGGGGCTGGGGCTCTTCTCCCTGGAGAGGCGGAGACTCAGAGGAGACATGATAGAGACTTACAAGATCGTAAAGGGCATAGAGAAGGTGGAGAGGGACAGATTCTTCAACCTATCGCATACCACAAGAACAAGGGGGCACTCGGAGAAACTGAAGGGGGACCGGTTTAAAACCAATGCCAGGAAGTTCTTTTTCACCCATTGGGGAACATGCCGCCACTGCTGCAATCGGGGAATAGGCCAGCGCCGAGGTCTTAGCTCTCCCTGCTTATCTTCCCCAGCGCGGGGCTGACCAATTCTCGCCACCTGACGTCAATTCTAACGTCGGAGAGGAAGTTCCGAGCCAGCCAGGCAGCGATTGGCTGGCCCTTGCCTGGCTGGCCCGGAACTTCCTCCCCGATGTTAGAATTGACGTCGGGTGGCGAGAATTGGTTGGCTCCGAGCTGGGGAAGATAAGCAGGGAGAGCTAAGACCTCAGCGCTGGCCTGTTCCCCGATTGCGGTGGCTTGAGGGAGGGCAGTGAGAAGGGAAGGGAAACAGATTGGGGACCCCTGCTTTAGGTGAGCTGCGATCGCGGGCCGCAAAATAATCCCTGGGGGGCCGCATGTGGCCCGCGGGTCACATGTTTGAGACCACTGGTATAGAACACTGAATAAATGAATAGTGTGAAAAGTTTCAGCCTTTGATAACCAGAGCTGGTATTGTGATGTCATAATGCCTAATTCCACAAATAAGAGCCAACCTCATCAGTGATGACACAATGGCTTGATTGTCCTATACTTAAGAACATAAGCAGTGCCTCTGCTGGGTCAGACCAGAGGTCTATCATGCCCAGCAGTTCACTCACGCGGCGGCCCATCAGGTCCAGGACCTGTATATTAATCCTCTATCTATACCCTTCTATCCTCTTTTCCTTCAGGAAGTTATCTAATCTTTTCTTGAACCCCAATACCGTACTCTGTCCTATGACACCCTCTGGAAAGCGCATTCCAGGTGTCCACCACCCTTTGGGTGAAGAAGAACTTCCTAGCATTGGTTCTCAATCCGTCCCCTCTCAATTTTTCCGAATGCCCTCTCGTTCTTGTAGTTTTTGAAAGTTTGAAGAATCTGTCCCTCTCCACTTTCTCTATGCCCTTCGTGATCTTGTAAGTCTCTATCATGTCCCCTCTAAGTCTCCGCTTCTCCAGGGAAAAGAGCCCAATATTTCAGCATATGAAAGGTTTTCCATACCTTTTATCCATCATGTCGCTCTTTTCTGAACCCTCTCGAGTATCGGGTGACCAATATTGGACGTAGTACTCCAGATGCGGGCGCACCATCGCCCGATACAACGGCAGGATAACTTCTTTCGTTCTGGTTGTAATACCTTTCTTGATAGTACCCAGCATTCTATTTGCCTTCTTAGAGGCCGCTGTGCACTGTGCCGACGGCTTCATGGTCTTGTCCACTATTACCCCCAAGTCCTTTTCTAGGGTACTTTCACCCATTACCAGCCCTCCCATCGTATAACTGTACTTCGGGTTTCTGTTTCCTACATGCAAGACTTTACATTTCTCTACATTAAACTTCATCTGCCATCTCATTGCCCACTCTCCTAGTTTGTTCAGGTCCCTTTGTAAATCTTCACAGTCCTCTTTTTTTTTTTTTTTATTCTTTATTTATCATTTTAAAAATTTTAACAAAATCAAAACATTTTGTACAGAAAGATTGTCAGGTCGAACACAAAATAATAAGTAAATCATTAACATAATATGGACAAAATTCTAATCGGACAATCTCAAGTCCTCAATAATTAGATATATATAAGAGTGAACTTTTAAGGAAATCAATTTTAAATTCTATATAAAAGAATAGTATCATGTGTCTGACTTGAGGAATTATTCTAATACCAAGTCCAATTAGTTGTTATTACAGTTACATAGTTGTTATTGTGGTAGTTGTTGTTATACCCTCTTTTTCCAGACGTTTCAGTGTCAGAAAAGCTGTAAGTTGAGATGGCTTGAAAAACACATACTTATTATCTCGATATCTTACTATACATTTACATGGGAAACGTAAAAAGAAAATGCCACCCAGCTGTGTAACTCCTGCTTTCAACAAAAGAAACTGACGTCTATGATTCTGAGTTTCTCTACTAACATCTGGAAACATTTGAATTTTCAAACCCAGAAACTCCTTACTCTTGTTCCTAAAGAACATTTTCAAAATCCAATCTTTATCCGGCAACAAAGCCACAGATAGTACAAGAGTTGCTGGTTTAACCAAATCTTCACAGTCCTCTTTAGTCCCAACTCCACTAAATAGTTTGGTGTCGTCTGCAAATTTTATTACTTCGCACTTTTACTACATTATGATGTCAAGAGTGGCGCAGTGGCTAACGCTACAGGCTCAGCACCCTGAGGTTGTGGGTTCAAACCCACGCTGCTCCTTGTGACCCTGGGCAAGTCACTTAATTCCCCCATTGCCCCTGGTGAACACACCGGGACAGACAGAGAAAAATGCTTGAGTATCTGAATAAATTCATGTAGACTGTTCTGACCTCCCCTAGGTATAGAAAACTGAATAAATAAACTGGCTGGGTGAACCTCAAGGATTGAGGCCAGAACCCGTGACTTAAATAATGCCGTACGTCAATATTTCCCTATTTTTCAACCTGAGTGTGAAAGGGGTTATTTGGTCAAATCGTTGCTCTTTGAGGGACAGGATAAAAAGCGGACCTCTTGAATCTCAACCATATGTCCATAAAAAATCTACCTCCCTCAGTTCTGACAACTGTGGTTTGTGATTTCAGTTTATCTCTGATGGACCTCAATAGCGCATTGAGGTCCATCGGAGATAAATTGAAATCACAAACCACAACACCCTCCCCCCCCCTGCAGAGCCCCACGAATCTCACTCATCTTATCCCCCCTCCTGGGGGACACAGCTATCATTCTGCTTGACTGCAGTGTTCATGGAAGGGGGAATCCCCTAGTACCTGCGAACCCCTAAGGAGTTACCAAAGGGCAGTTGCCTGGCTGGGCCGCTGAACTTTCCATAGAGCTAGGGGATTCCCCCCTCCCACGAACACCACGGATCAAGCAGCCCACTTTTCTCTCTCAAAAAATCACACTGGCTTCCAGTTTCTCACCGAATATCTTATAAAATATGTCTATTAACCCTTAAATGCCTTCTTCGTAAAGCCCCGGCCTTCATCGATAGACTCTTAATTCCTTATGAATTCTTAGGTCTAACGTTTAGTTCCCTCTCTCAGGGTTATTAATACGTGCCGACAATACATCTTCTCTGTAACGGCTCCACAACTGTGGAATTCTCTCCCTATTCAGTTAAGGGAAGAACTCATGTTATGGGGTAAGGATTTAGAACAATTGCTTTTGCTTACTGACACTTATGGGGAATTTAGGAGACATCTAAAAACAGATCTGTTTTCGAAGTATTTAGGCAGCTAATTTGTAAAAATTTTATTATGCACTCTTTTGATCATTTTAGTGTCTCTAATTATTGGGTTTTAGCTTTTTATAGTTCTATTCAATTTCTTTTATTGTTTTTTTTTGTTTTTTTACTATACGACGGTGATTCCCAAACCTGTCCTGGGGGACCCCCAGCCAGTCAGGCTTTCAAGATATCCCTAATGAATATGCATGAGAGAGATTTGCATACCTGACACTTCCATTATATGCAAATCTCTCTCATGCATATTCATTAGGGATATCTTGAAAACCTGACTGGCTGGGAGGTCCCCCAGGACAGGTTTGGGAACCACTGCTATACGACATCCTGGGGGCTGCCGCGTGAGCAGACTGCGGGGCACAATGGACCACTGTTCTGACCCAGCTGCGACAATTCTTATGTTCTTATGTACAGCCTTGCGGTATATAAACTGATTATTATTATTATTATTACACCGATTTAAGAGTAAGTTGAAATGCTTTCTTTTTAAAGATGACTTCAACTGCTAACACTCTTGTCTTGAATCATTCCTTAGGGTTTGCCCTTTGACCTTCTTTCTTATAATGTCACCTTCCCTTTTGTCCATTCCCTTTTTGTCTTATTTTCTTTCCCTCTTCCCTCACTATGCGTAAGTCTCGTTTGTGGTTATATGTGGCATGTTTTGTCCCCCTGAAAGTTGTATGGATTTTAGGTATGTACATCGCTTTGAAGTTTGATTAAGCGATCCATCACATCGTAAATACCCTTGGAAACTTATTTGTGGTGGTGAAGCGAGAAGATGCTGGGGAGTCAGTGGTCAGGTCACACAGTGTACATTTATAACTAACGTGACCTTTTTTTTTTTCTTTTTTTTTACTTGGGACAGGACCCTTCCACCCCCGGACCCCTCCCCCAGCACCTTTTTTTTAATCCCAGCGGCTGCCTCCTGATGTCTTCCGGCAGCGGTAGAGTGGCTCGCCTGCCTGGTCCCGTGCCGCTCACTTAATGCGCCATTTTGAGAGAAGCATTTTGAATTCAGGCAAAGTTCTGTTCCGCACTGTTTTAGTATTTCCCCTGACGAAGCCGTTAAAGGTGAAACGGTGGCCCCGTCGGATCTTAACGGCAGTGCTGTTACTTACCTACTTACTACTTAAAAGATAAGTGCTGTTTGTCAACTTATGCACTATCGTTTTTTCAGTGTTTGACATTTTGAATAATTTATAATAATTTATAATCTGCAATATTTAAAATTGATTTAAAAGATGTATCACTGTTACAAGCCAATGATTGAGATTTTGACCTGACAACCAAATTTATGTTGCAGTTAAACCGCTTCGAACTTCACGGTATAGCGGTATATAAGAAATCAATTATTATTTTTCATTTATCTTTCATTTACTCCCTAGTCCCCTCACTTCCATCCTCATACTCACTGCTTCCTACATCATCATCTACCTTCCCCTGGCCACTCCCTCACCAACCCCAGCTCCTTTCCTGCCACTCAATCACCCCTCACATTAGCTCCTTTCTTCTTTCTCTTACCACCAATCTAGCTTCCCATTCCTTCTTTTTCAGCTCCTCTCCAGTCTCATTTCCATATTCTCTCACCTCTTCCATAGTCCCTGCAGTATACTGCTTGAATTTAAGGTCTCTGAGGCTTGTCACTATATAGTCACTTAATTCTTTAGGTGCCAGCAACAGAGGTGATTTTGGCTTAGTCATACATTAGTATACTTCTTTTGTATTTGAATTTTTGGTTTTAACATTTCTGCGTCCCAAAGCTGTGCTTGGGGACAACAGGCAAAAAACAAAAGGAATTGACCCCAAAATATCCACAAAGAAGAAAATCCAGAGAAAACCCCAAAAAAAACTCTGTGTACAGCGCACAAAATTGTGTGCATGCCAATCGGGGCATGCACACAGTTTAATTGAGAGGGGGGGCGGTCCAAGATGGAGGCAGTGTGGGGAAGCACAAAAAACGCGCATGCGCACTTAGGACTGCGTGTTTCCTGACAGCGTGCTACATCCCTCCGTGCCGAATTCTATTTTCGAACACGGAGGCAGGAAACACGCCGGTGACTCCCCCCCCCCCCCCCTCACTCACCGCCAAACAAACCGCTGCGGCTGGCATCTATTTCTCCCCCCTCCTCCCTCTCGCCTGCTCACCCGCCCACCGCGTTTAACTTCTTAGAAGAGGATTCCCGATAGCATTGCTTCAGCAGACTCGCTTCTGTGGCAGCACTCTGCTAGAGACAACCTGTTGGTAGGCTGTCAGTAAGAAAATAACCACCAATCGGAATAGATATTTTTTTCGTGAGCAATTGGTATTACAAATCGATGACGGGACAAAAGCGCGCAAGACTTCAGCGCGGGGGAACCCCCCCTACTTTACTTCATACTCTTTGTGCTGCCGTGGGGGCGCAACCCCTTACATTATAGAGAAAACTTAGCTTTTCCCTAAAAAATCGGGGAAAAGTTAAGTTTACTCTACAATGGATGGGTTCCAGCCCCCCCATGGCAGCGTGAAGAGTATGAAGTAAACTGGGGGGTTCCCCCCCCCACACCCCGCGTCAGAGCTCTTTAAAAGTAACGTTATAGGCGGCGCACTGGGGTCTTGCGCCGAATTGTCTGCGCTACAATGTCGGCGTGCCGAAGTCCCGCGCGCAAATGACTATGAACCAAACAAATCAGGCGCTTCCTTATAGCTAAAGTGCAGATAAACTGAAAAGTTTGTATGGTCCACGGAAAGAAAGGCCATCGGTTGTGGGGCGGAGTAGGGTTTCTTTCTACTCTAAAAGTATTTATTCACCGATGTGTACGTTACTGCAGGGTATGTAGGGAAGACGTGAAGGTATTAGATGGCGGATTATCAACCGAATTAGAGGCAGCAGGTTTTCTAATCCAGGTATTGAAAAATATGGCACTTTTCTATTGCAGAGAAAGATTAACCTCAGAGCTAAAATTAAATGAGAAAAAAAAAGGTAACTAAAAGCCTCAGAATATGTTCGACCGTATTGTTCAAAAGTTGGAATCAGTTCAATTACCAGCTTAAAAAACCTACACATATTTATTTAGAAAATATAGAGAAAAAACATGTAGCTCCTAGACTCCTATAGTAGTACCCTGTGGCTGGTTATGTGCACAGGAGGTAGGCCAAAAGAACAGAGGTGCTTCTGGACGGGGGGGGGGGGAAGGAAGGGAGAAGGCCTACTGCTGGACAGGGGGAGCAGGGAAGAGGTGCTGCTGGACAGGGGGGGAGGTAAAATGAAGGGAGAAGGGCTGCTGCTGGACAGGGGGAGCAGGGAAGAGGTGCTGCTGGACAGGGGGGAGGTAAAAGGAAGGGAGAAGGGCTGCTGCTGGACTAGGTGGGAGGTAAAATGAAGGGAGAAGGGCTCCTGCTGGACAGGGGGAGCAGGGAAGAGGTGCTGCTGGACAGGGGGGAGGTAAAATTAAGGGAGAAGGGCTGCTGCTGGACAGGGGGAGCAGTGAAGGGGTGCTTCTGGACAGGGGGGAGGTAAAAGGAAGGGTGAAGGACTGTTGCTGGACAAGGGGGGAGGTAAAAGGAAGGGAGAAGGGCTCCTGATGGACAGGGGGAGCAGGGAAGCGGTGCTGCTGGACAGGGGGGAGGCAAAAGGAAGGGAGAAGGGCTGCTGGTGGACAGGGGGAGTAGTGAAGAGGTGGTGGTGGACAGCCGAGGAAAGAGAGAGACAGAAAGAAAGACAGACAGACAGACAAAGCGGCCAAGGAGAGAGAGAGAAAGAAAGAAAGACAGAGACACTCATCTATTCTAGCACCCGTTAATGTAACAGGCTTAAAGACTAGTTTTTAATGAAGTCCATTTCAGGAACATTGTCTTTCCATAGTGTTTCTTTGGTCTCTCTTGGACTCTTTTCTCTTTGGACTTTCCAGGGTCAATTTCTTTCCTCCTGTCTGATCGTCTCTCATCTCCAGCACCTTGCTCTTCGGCCCAGCCGAAGCCCAGGAACACAGGCCATAACTTCCTTCTAGGGGCAGATACATAAGGTTACGCATTTTGTATTGGCGCTCACTGTTTCATTTACTAGGCCTTTTACTAAGGTGCGGTGGCCGATTTAAATTCTAGCGCGCGCTAAACGTTAACACATGCGAACACATCCATAGGATATAATGGATGCGTTACCATTTAGCGCACTCTAAAACGGCTAGCACGCCTTCTAAAAGGACCCCTTAGTGTATTCTAATTTTAGTGAGTGCTACACATAACACATGCTAATAAGAAACAACCAATAATATCACATTTCATCCCTCTATGATGCAGATTTAAAAAATGACTTTTACTCCTATGGGATCTTCAGACCACCACCGCATAATGTAACTTCAAGTGGTATCAATCCTTATTAGTCCCAACGGGTTATTAATAAGCCACATTTTTTCTTCTTTTTGTTTATATATTTTACTTTGTAGTTTAATTTAATTAAAAAATAATTAATAAATAAATTCATATCTCGTCATGGTTACATTGTTGTAACTTCCATACTCAAATGGTATTTCGATTTTTAGAATGCTTACCCCCTTATCGCCGATGCATTTCGCAAGCCTTTCTCAAGGCGGGGGAATGCATCACAGATTTAAACTGAACATACACTGGTACCACTTTTATATCACATATCAAGGACTTGTTTTTGGACTTTGGAAAAAGCTGCTCATAAAAGTATTGTAACGGGAAGTTGACCTCTTTTTTTGTCGTCCTACCGAATGTGAAATTGCACATTGATATAAGTCAAAAAGCAGTGTGTTGATGTTCACCTTTTGCCTTCAACATAACATGCAGGATGTAAATATTTAAACTGATATCGATCTGTCCACCCAGTGAGAATCCGAGGACAAGCCCAGATTCCACACTTGAGTAGAAGAATGTCTTTCAGTATGAAAAGGAGCAAGAGTCCCTGACCTTTCTTTATCCCACATCTTCAGACGTTGTCGCTTATAGACAATCCTGGCACCTTCCTGTCTGGAGCAGCAGCTCAGGAAGTCTGCATCCCTTGGCAGGGCATATATGGTGAACAGTTTTTTGTTTTGCACCCTGCAATGTCCTCCTGCTCCGTTTGAACTCCAGCTCAGTTGGAACCAAGGCTGGGTGGGCTCTGATGTCATGAACCCTCATTTCCAGCTACCCAAGGATTTCCCACCTATTTGACAACCCGCCTCTACCGAATTAGAGTTCCCAGTGCACCCAAGGTCAATGGAGCAGGCTGAGACCGTCCTGGTTCTACCACGCACGGAGTTGTTGTTCTGATTCTCTAAGAGAAGTCAATGGAACAACTCTGTGTATAAGATTTATTTTATTGCATAGTTCTATCTCAAAAAAACTAGGGCCTACAGTCAGGCGTTATAAGACGCCTTCATAGGTGCGATTCCAGCGCTGTTTTTTAAATAATAAAAATAATAACAGTTTATATACCGCAGGACTGTGAAGTTCTATGCGGTTTACAATGGTTAAAAGATATTACAAATTAAGAAGAATTAACAAAGTTAGAAGCTAGTTATTAACAGTGCTAGAGATCAGTTATTGTGGAGTAGGATTGTACAGGTTAGTTGCCTAAATACTTCAGGAACAGGTATGTTTTTAGGTGTTTCCTAAATTCCCCATAAGTAGTAGGCGTGAGCAATTGTTCCAGATCTTTGCCCCATAGTGCTGTAGGCAATTGAAATGTCTTTTAAAAGGTCTTTTAAATGGCATTTTGCACTTAATTTAGGTGCCGGTAGGGTGCTTTTTATAGAATATGGGCCTTTGTGCCAATCAACCTTTATTTTTTATTTAACAGACTTATATCATGCCTAAAACCTAAGTGGGTTACAAAGTACGTACATATGATATAAAGTTTCAAGTTTATTTTTGAATTTGATATGCCGCATATCATTAAATCTAAGCGGTTTACATACAACTTTAAAATAAATATAAAGTAAAGAAGCTATTCAAAGACAAAGCCAGATACGAACAACAAAGAACTGTAACGTGATACATAAGGGGTAAAATTGTAAAAGTTACATTTTATTTTAAAAAAAATAAAAAAATAGAAAAGGAAAGTCAGAGGGAGACACAGAAGGGAAAGGGTTAAAGAGAATGTTTCGGTTAGCGGTCTTTCGAAGTTGGCTTGTATATCAAAAGCATCTTTAAACATAAATGTTTTTAAGATGTGATTTAAGTTTGGATACAGAGTCTTCTTGTCTGAGATAGTTGGGTAGGGCATTCCATAAAGTTGGTGCTTCAACAGAGAAAATGTGATAAATGTCGTAAACGATATGACGGATTGAAGGGATTGTAAGAAGATTTTGTTGAGAGGAGCAAAGTGGTCTTGAAATAGAATAGGGAAGTAGCAATCTATCAATAAATGCTGGAGAATGTTCTTTTTTGGGTTTGAAAGTAAGACTTAGGATTTTGAATGTTATACGATGAGCTATAGGGAGCCAATGAGCATCTTTTACTAGGAGGTGGCATGATCGAATTTTTTGGCCTTGTGTATGATTTTTACAGCTGTATTTTGAATGATCTGTAATCTAATTTCTTTTTGAGCAATACCTTGCTAGAGAAAGTTACAATAATCTAGTTGAGAAATAATTAACGAATGTATAAGAATGTTGAGTGATTTAGGTTTGAGCAGAAACCGACTCAAAATCAACCTTTTCTCGAAGATCTGAGATTTTCTTGTTCCAAGTTTCTATCATTGACCATGAAAAATCTCCCATATATGCATTTTTATCAAAATACTTTAATATTTATAAATCTTGTAGCTTATTATATTATAACGATATAGCTACTTAGCCTAATGGACCCGTTTCATTGGAGGAGTCAATATCTTAGGCTGCTTCAACTGAAAATAGCCACATGCATCTTTTCAAGTTGCAGCCACCATTATTACAACTTGAAAAGACACATGTGCCTATATGCGGTTGAAGCAGTCTAAAATATTGTTGATCCCTGGTGAAGCTGGTTCTCCAGTGAAACGGGTCCCGTTGGGCTGGGCTGCCTACATCCATTGAGATAAGTAGCTATATCTTTATAATATAATAAGCTCCAAGAATTATCAATATTGACGTATTGATAAAAACGCATATATGAGAGGTTTTTCAGGGTCAATGATAGAAACTTGGAACCAGAAAATCTCAGATCTTTGAGAAAAGGTTGATCTTGAGTCGGTTTCTAAGACCCTCTTCCTCTCCAACCTAAGACAATGGCTTGCTGTTTGTGACAGTGGAGGGCTCGACCTCAGGACCAAATTAAGGACAGCGAAGGTTTCGAACTTGGAACTTCCTTTCTGTCGAGGAGTTATTAATAATAATTAAACGCATCGTTTTGTAAAGCCAAAACTTGTGCATTGCTAGCTCAGCCTTCTGGCCTTTACTTTCGTGCATCTTCTTTGCATTTATTGTTTAATCTTTACCCGCTCTGCTCACGGCCACTGAAAACGGGATGCTTTGTTGATGCGTTCTTTCTACAGCATTGGTACCATTAGGTAGTTGGCTGCTCTCACAACACGATTACTGTCCTATTGTTTGATCACAGCAGAATGTATTCCGAGCTTCATGTTCCTTTTCCCACTGTACAAGAACAGTGTGTATAGGCGGGATGACGAAACAAAGGACAATATCAAGGTCTTGCATTTCCAAATCACTTTTGTCATCAACCCCATAAGCAGGCTATGGGAGGAGGGAATTGTTCGCATGCATCAGAGGCACTGAATAAATCTCTGTACTCTAGCACATGGCAGTTGATTTTAGAACAATTTTTTCATAGAATTTGACAGAATATGGGGGGCGTTCAATAACTTGGCACTCCAATGCCCTGCGCCTAGGCCCTGATTCTATAAAACACACCTAAAGCTAGGTGCCTAGATTGGGGCAGCTAGCCAATATAAGCACCTAACTTACCCTCCCCCCCCCTTTTTACAAAAGCGTGGAAGATGTTTTTAGCGCCAGCTGGCTCACTGAATGCTCTGTGCTGCTCTGGCAGTTCCTATGAGCGTCGGAGCAGCTCAGAACATTCAGCACGCTGTCCGGCACTAAGAACCTCTTCCGCGCTTTTGTAAAAGGGGGGGGAGTTATTTTAAAAGCCCTAATCGGCGCCATTAATTAAAAATTGCAATTAAATTGCGATGAAATCACAATGGTAGGTACCTAGCTTGGTAGGCGCTTACCACTTTGAGGTTGACATCTACTCCAAGATACCTACCAGAAAATAGGCATGATTACGGAGCAGATCACGGGCATATATTGCATTAAAGGGTCAGATTATGGGCATATTTTGACTTAGGAGACCTAAATTAAGTACATTTATGTAGGCCAAGAAAACCTTGGGATAAATAGAGTTTGCCTAAGGTTTCAATGCCTACCGATGCCTAAGACCACCACTAAGTATGATTCTATAAATGACGCCTAACTTATGTTTGCCACTTGCGCTCCTTGGTGCCTACACGCTAGGCACTGTTTATAGAATCATGGCGTCAATCATATAACAGCATCTTGGCACCAAGATGCCATTATAGAATATTAGCATAAGGTTAGCACTGGCATGCTCAGTTTTAAGCACACCCTCTTACACCATGTCAGTGATGGGTGTAAGCTGGCACATCTAGTCTATGGTAAAAGGATTGGGGGCAAAGGTTAGGATTGCAAACCAGATGTGGACATTATTTAAAAATCACATAAAAACAAAAGAGCGACCTGTGGTGTTCATTCTTTTATTCACGTACAAGACTCGACACGTATGTGTTTCGGCCCTAAGGCCTGCCTCAGGGGTCTTATATTGAAATAATTCAGTTCAACGTCACAGACCGCAAGTGTTTTCGCACCACGGTTTGGACACCAAAACCCATCTTTTTGAATCACCGTCTGTGACGTTGAACTGAATTATTTCAATATAAGACCCCCGAGGCAGGCCTTAGGGCCGAAGCACATACGTGTCGGGTCTTGTACGTGAATAAAAGATTGAGCACCACAGGGACGCCTCTTTTTTGTTTTTCTGTGTCCTGATGCACAGCTTCAGGATGCTGTCTCTGAAAACGGGACATTTCGGCGTCCCAAAGCTGTGCGTCAGGACGACAGGACAGGGGATCTAAAAACGGGACATATGGGCCACATTAGCTTTGCTGCCTGGTTTACTAGTAGGCCGTCCTATGTCTTCTTGCACTGTATGCCCTCTGACAGTGGGGTGGCTAAATGGAGTCTGCACAATTTACAAAGTACACACGTTCACATGTTTGATCCAAGTGGATATTTTACCCCTGCTCCCAAGCTGGTGTGAATGAGAATGGCTGCTTTTCAGGGGCAATTTATACAGATACACAGGGGTCGATATATTTGATACAATTTAACAAGCCATATATGGATCCTGGCCGGTTAAATCTTCGCTGACTGTACTGTGACACCTACGCTATTTGTATTCTGTAATTCGCTGATTGTCCAGCTCTCTTCACTGTAAACCGCCTAGAAGTCGTAAGATTGTGGTGGTATAGAAAAAATAAAGTTATTATTATTATTATTATTATTAAATCGCCTGTTCGGGGATAACTGATAATTTTCAGTTAGTGCCCGACTGAAAACCAGTTCTTTTGGGGATGTTCCCAGGGCAGAATTGGCACTTTACTGGCCAGGTTAACCCCATAAAAGTCAGTCCTATCTTTATGTAATAACCCAGAGCTGGCTAAGTGTTAAATATCATATTTAACTTGCTATGTATTAGCTGACTCCAGAAACCTAGAAAATCTACCCTAGTGCCTTGTTATGGCTCAGTATTGAATTTCTGGGCTTAACAGCAGCAGAGGTCAGCAAAACATTGACTGCCATTGACCCCTCCCTCCCCCCAGGCATTATTATTAAGTGTTTTTTTTATATACTGCCTCTCAAGGTTATCTAAGTGGTTTTACAATCAGGTACTCAAGAATTTTCCCTATCTACCAGTGGGCTCACAATCTATCTAATGTACCTGGGGCAATGGGGGGCTTAAGTGACTTGCCCAGGGTCACAAGGAGCAGTGTGGGATTGAACCCACAACCTCAGGGTGCTGAGGCCGGAGCTTTAACCACTGCACCACTCTAGAAATCAAAATAGGACAATCAAGCCATTGTGACATCACTGATGAGGTTGGCTCTTATTGGTGGAATGAGGCATTATGATGTCATAATACCAGCTCTGGTTATCAGAGACTGAAACCTTCCATACTACTGTATTTACTTATTCAGTTTTCTATACTATTCTCCCAGGGGAGATCAGAACGGTTTTCATGAATTTATTCAGGTTCTCAAGCATTTTTCCCTGTCTGTCCTGGTGGGCTCTCAATCTATCTAATGTAGCTGGGGCAAAGGGGGGATTAAGTGACTTGCTGAGGGTCACAAGGAGCAGTGTGGGATTTGAACCCACAACCCCAGGGTGCTGCGGTTGTAGCTCCAACCCCTGCACCACACGTTCCTCCATCTATGTGTCTTGATAGAATAGACTCAAATAGGCCTCTGCGTACCCTCTCAACTTTTGGTAACTTGTAGTGTACATTTAATTGCACGAAGTCCCTGCCACTTGCAAGTATGGAGGCTGAAGTACGAGGCTCAAATTGACTTGCAAAATGTGTTCATGAATGTGGCTTCACATGAGAAACACAGAAAAATGTCAACGGGGGAGGGGGAGATTTCTGTGCATTTTTCCATACGAAGCCTTCCTACAATAAAAATTCACCAATTCTAGCCCCTCTTTGGAATACACATTTGTAGAAAGTCTGCTCAAGTTTATTTGAATTCATAAATAATGAGTTGCCGCGAGGCAATTTTATGCAAAGCAGATCATTAATTATGAATTGTTTTGAAAGCTGGCATGAGAGAATGTGTTCACGGGCCAGTTTCCAGTGAAAAAGACAACTCCATCTCGGTGAGATAGTTGCCTTTCACTGCTGCTGAATCCCCATAGCAAAATTTCCAGTGCAATTTTCCTAGTGTTCATTTGCATCTGTAGGAAAATTGTCCATAAACAGGCTGCTGGCCTGCAGGAAACTCCCTAGATTAGCACATCAACCTCAAAGGCTGCTAGAAATTATAAACAGAGAAAAATGACAGCAGATAAAGGACATATGGCCAATCCATATCATCCACTATCTCTTCCTCCCCCCCCAAAGGGTGGGATGGGACTTGATATACCACTTTTTCTGTGTGATTTACACAGTCAAAGCAGTGTACGTGGGATAATGAAGTGTTAAGTGACTTGCCCAGAGTCACAAGGAGCTGTACCAGGAATTGAACTCGCAACCTCAGGGTGTTGAAGCAGCGGCTCTAACTACTAGGCCACGCCTCCATGCGCCTGTAGCATGCTTTCTTGAATTCAGGCACAGTCCATGTTTTCACCACCGCCATTGAGAGGTCATTCCCATATCCATTACATTACATTAGTGTCTCTTATTCCACCAATACCTTGTGGTTCTAGGCGGATTACAAGAGGAAGAGATTCTAGTCATGTCCAGAAGATCACAGGGAAGCTATTCGTTGGAACATTTGGAGTCTGGTGTTGGAGTGAGGATAATTGGTTGTATCAGGAGTTTTGACTTGACATATTTTTTTTGAACAACCTGGTTTTTATTACCCTCCTAAGGTTCTATAGTTTAGCGCTGAAATCAGTAAATTGGAGATGTGGCTGTCTAGTTTCGCTGCTTGCATGACGAGTAGTCCATCGTGTATTTTTTTTTACACCGAATGCCTTTGATTGGGGGGGGGTGGGTGAAGGGTGTCTTGAGTTCTCCTTGGTCTGGAAGAGTTGTTCTGAGTTAGGCGAATGTTCAGGTAGGTTGTCAAGGGGGGTTTTAACCTATACAGTAGATGAAGTAAGGCATAGCCCTTCCAAATCACATTCAGAACTTGCTTTCCCATAGTCAAGAACATATCTAAACAAACACCTAACACAGTAATCTCTTCCTTTACCTGTATCTGCTCACCCATAACATTCACAACCTCAATCAAATCAACCTCGTTCGCCTTCCCCGCAAACTTCCATCTCTGTGTATGGAAAGAATACTATTTAAATTCTACTGCAGATTATTTAAAACTATAAACGGACACTGCCCAACCTACCTGAACAACCGCCTCATCCAAAATATCTCAACCAGACACAGAAAAACACCCCCCCCCCCCCCATTCTCACACACTCCAATCAAAGAAGTTAAATGGAAAAAAACTATATGATGGCCTCCTAGCCACCCAAGCAGCAAAACTTGATAACCAAATCTCCAAACTACTGATTACAACCCCAGACTACAAGATATTCAGAAAAGAAATAAAAACCATACTCTTCAAGAAAGCCCTGAAAAAGTCTTAACACCACTAACACTTTCCTTCCCCCCTTCTCTCCAGACTACCCGATCTACTCTTTACCTTCTCTAGAAATGACCTAAGATCTTCCTTTGTAACCCTCCACCTATATCTCTTTTGTAATCCGCCTTGAACCACAAGGTAGTGGCGGAATAGAAATCTCTAATGTAATGTAATCATTCGCTCCCTGTACTTCCTTTTCTAGTATTTCCTCTGTATCCATCTCCCTGTCTTCATCATCATCACCATTCTATGTCCCCATCCCCCACCCCTGTGTCCAGCATCACTCCTCTGTATCCCTTTGCCCCTCCCCCAGTCAAGCATCTTCCTTCGGTGTTCTTATTTTCCCCCATGTCCAGCCATCTTCCTTCTGTGTCCATATATCCTCCCATGTCTGGAATTCCCCTCTGCGTCCATTTACTACCTCCATCCAGCATTCCCCTTTGTATCCCTATGTTCCTATCCATGCCCACCATCTCTCCTTTTATCTTATATCTCGCTGTGTCCAGCTTCTCCCTTCTCTCATTCCCTTAAACCAATGTGTCTCTTGTTTTCTCTTTTTCCTCCTTCCATTCACCGTGTTCAGTTAAGTATTTTTCTCCATCTTCCTTCATCCCATTGGTTCAGCAATGCATCTCTTTCCTTCCTCCTCCTCCATCTCTCTTCCTTTCCTCCAGCTATAGTCGCTCCCCCCCCCCACCACCACACACACACACGGGTCCAGTACCTGTCTCTATTCCCTCTAACTCTAGTCACTCCACCACCCTCCATGCACAGGTCCTCTTTCCTTGTTCCTGTCCCGTCAACTTTGATAAAAGGTTATGGGGATATGTGCAAAGGGCAAAGATTTTTAGTTTTTGGGGGCTTTTCCCCCCTTTTAAAAAAAAAATCCTTTCTGCAATTCATTTCAGACATTCACTTGAATTAAAATCACGTTTAAACTGCCTTAATTCATATACAGTATTAATGTACATTAAATAGATTTAGTATGCATGAAAATGTTTTAAGGCATGCTAAAATTGAATTCATCTAACAAATTTGTGTCCCTGTGAGGCATTTTTCCATGTTTCATCAAGTGATTTTAATATATTTTAAGGGCCAATAAGCACTTTCCAAATCAGGAAGACAGAATAATCCACAAGCAACATGAAGCAACATGCCAACACAGTACAAGGGGGCACTCAGAGAAATTGAAAGGGGGAAGGTTTAGAACAAACGCCAGGAAGTTCTTTTTCACCCAGAGGGTGGTGGATACATGAAACGCGCTACCGGAGGACGTGATAAGCAGGAGCACGCTACAGGGCTTCAAAGAAGGTTTGGATAGGTACCTGGAGGACGAAGGGATTGAGGGGTACAGATAGGAGTAGAGGTAGGTTATAGGGATAGGATTAGAGGATTAAAGGCAGTTACAAAATTAGTCAGGGACCACTGTTCAGGCAATAGGCATTCCATCGATCCACCACCCTCTCGGTGAAGAAGAATTTCCTGGTGTCGCCATGTAATGTCCCTCCCCTGATTTTCCATGGATGCCCTCGTGTTGACGTGGGTTCCTTGAAGAACCCACTCACCGGTAGCTTGGTAGCACAGCAAGTTCTCTGAATGAGGAGGAAATAAATCCCTACAGAAAAGAAAATGAAATCAGCAAGTCATAATAATTTAACTGGATAACTTGCTTTCAAGCTTATATTCTTTAGCTCATTATCTATTCAAGTTTCATCCGGTAGAAACCTCCATTTAAAGCACAACTGGAAGTTACGTCAAGGAGGGACTCATTGGCAGAAGGAAAGTTTCGGTGGAGGCCTCTGAAGACTCTTCTCCGTGGCCTGGCTGAGGCTCCAGCTCCTGAAGCTGCAACAGGTGCGAGGGAAGCTGGGGAGGACCTGCCGGGGCTTTTTCCCCACTCAAGCAGGGCGGCAAAGGCCTCGTTCCCATTGCTGCAGTAAACCAGCTACAACAAAAAAAGGCAGGAATAGTCACACAAGGGTGACGCTCAGGACCAAGACTGTGCACACTACGCAAACCGCGTACAAACTGTCATGGATAATACCAAATTAAAGGGTGCTCTCAGTGTGCGCAAGCAGCGATAGGAGTCAAGCTCCAACACTTCACCGATCAGGTAGAGGCGATATACCCCCACCCGCACACCATCATTGAGCACCCTGGGTGTGCTGTAAATAAAAGTGAAAATATCCACCAATCTAAACCAATAAATCAAAACAGGTGAAACCTGAGCGACCCCTAAGTGAACCCTGCCAGCCAAGACCCCGACAAAAATCAATCAAAATAAATCAAAATCAAAAAAGAAAATCAAAAAATTAGTAGACTTCAGGGGTCATTTTATAAAAAACTGGATAAGATGTTAACAAAATTTATTTGGCTTGGAAAACCCCCCAGAATTGCTCTAGTATCATTACAAAGACCAATTGCGGAGGGAGGGGTAAATTTTCCAAATTTTTATAGGTACCATCAAGCCTATATTATGCGTCAGGGTATGTATTGGATCCTCCCAGAACCCATTGAACATATACCAGATTGGTTCTGGTTAGAATGGAGATTAATGTTTCCTTTACGTCTGAGTCATGTTATCAGTATTCAAATGCCAAGGTTATATAAGGATCACAAAATATTGGTTGATACTTGGAAAACTATAAGATATATAAGTAATCTAACTCCTATTCCAATAACTAAATCAACGACTCAAACAATATGGAAAAACCACATCGCCGAAGCACAGAATTGAAGCGCGCCAGGCAAACAGGTTCAACCGCGCTGGTTTCGGGAAGCAACCCTTCTTCAGGAACCCAGGAACCCGACTGAGAAAAAGGAGTCGGCTGGAGGGCGGGGTAAACCAGCAGCAATTTTTCCCGTTCCCACGGATTTCCCCTGGTTTTTTACACAGTTTAGCGTGGGTGCCCCCCCCTGCCCCCCCCATGGCCTTGTCTGATTCCAAGCAGTCACCACCCTTTCCATGAAAAAGTATTTTCTGACGTTACTTCTGAACTTATCCCCTTTCGTTTTCATCTATGCCCCCTTATTCCAGAGTTCCCTTTCAGATGATAAATCAGAAATCGATTCACCTCATGCTCATTTTTGCCAAATAGGCCTTTAATTTTGGGATTTTTGAATTGATTTCTTTTGATTAAAAGTTATAAATTGAAAATGAAAAAATAGTTTTTTCTACTGTGCACAGTAGTGGGTCCTGAATTTCTTTGAGATCCTGACATTCTGTTGAGGTGTGTTTTTTGCCAATGATAAAAACAGCATGAGCTTTAAAATCATCAATGTCTCACTTCCGGCTCACCACACAATTGTTTCCCACGTATTCACCTTTATAGGACCCCCAGGGACCCCTGAAGAAGACCGTGTTGGGTCCTGTATCCCTAGCGGACTAGGTCCTTTAAGGCTTTTATGTGGATGATTTATTTTTATGTGGATGAAATTATTTTATGTGGACACTGAACTTTGACACTTTCAAATAAAGTCCATTTAGGAACATCGTCACTCCACAGAGTTGTTTTTTTTGTTGTTGTTTTCTCTATAATTCATGAGGCATTTTCTCCGCCGTTTTTGTTCGAAAAGTCAGATCTCAGAAATTGAGCCCACTGCTGGTGGGTGATATTTTTGCTAATTATTTATTTAAACGTCTCTATCATATCTCCCCTCTCCCGCCTTTCCTCCAAACTATACAGATTGAGATCTTTAAGTCTGTCCCCATACACCTTATCACGAAGACCACGCACCATTTTAGTAACCTTCCTCTGGACCGACTCCATCCTTTTTATATCTTTTTGAAGGTACACAATATTCTAAATGAGGTCTCACCGGAGTCTTATACAGAGGCATCAATACCTCCTTTTTCCTACTGGCCATACCTCTCCCTAGGCAACCTAGCCTCCTTCTAGCTTTCGCCGTCACCTTTTCAACCTGTTTGGTCACCTTAAGATCATCGCATACTATCACGCCCAAGTCCTGTTCCTCTTCCATGCATAAAAGTTCTTCACCCCCTAAACTGTACCGTTCTCTCGGGTTTTTGCAGTCCAACCTTGCATTTCTCAGCATTAAATCTTGGCTGCCAAATTTTATTTAGTATTTATACACTGCTTATAGCTTAAGCAGGTTTACCTATCTGTCCTGGTGAGCTCACAATTTGACTAATCAGTGGCATAGTAGGGGAGTAGCACCTGGGGACAGTGGTACCCCTCCTCCACCCTCTTCCCTCCCCCCCTTCCCTTTCGCCATACCTTTTTAACTTCTCTGCAGTGAGCAGCATGCCTAAGTCGGTGTTGGCTCGCACTTTGACATCACTTCTTAGGCACGGGTCCCGGAAGTGACATCAGAGCAAGCGCCGATGCTGACCCTGGCAGCAACCTTGCGCCAGGGAAGTAAAAAAGGTGCAGGGGAAGGCAAGGGGTGTGCGCACGTGGCAGGGAGAGGAGCGAGGGAAGGGGGGCAAAGAGGAGAAGGGATGCCACGCCCTTAGGAAGACCATGCCCAGGGCAGACTGCCCCTCCCCCGTACACCCTTACACCACCACTGTGACCGATGTACCTGGAGCAATGAAGTGTTAAGTGACTTGCCCGGGGTCACAAGGAGCAGTGCGGGACTTAAACTTGCAACCTCAGGGTGCTGAGTCTCAGGAGCGTCTACTCTATTGCAGGTTTTGGTACCATCCGCAAAGGGGCAAATCTCACCAGACAGCCCTTCAGCAATTTTGCACACAAAAATGTTAAAAAAAAAGAACAGGCCCAAGAACCGAACCTTGAGGCACCCCACTGGTAACCTCCTTTTCCTCAGATCGATCTCCATGAACCGCTACCCTCTGTCGTCTTCCACCCAACCAGTTCCTGACCCAGCCCATCACTTTGGAACCCATCCTGAGGGCACTCAGTTTATTTATTAAATGCCTGTGTAGAACACTGTCAAAGTTAAAATGTCTCTGATGAGACATCCCAAAGCAGGTTGTCCTTAGGGAGCAACTAGTGAGTGACCGGCCATTTCACTCGGAGAATAGTTAAGCTCTGGAACGTATTGCCAGAGTTTGTGGTAAGAGTGGATAGCGTAGCTGGTTTTAAGAAGGGTTTGGATAATTTCCTGGAGGAAAAGTCCATAGTCTGTTATTAAGACATGGGAGAAGCCTCAGCATGCCCTGGATCGGTACCATGGAATGTTGCTGCTCTTTGGGATTCTGTATGGAATGTTGCTACTTTTTGGGTTTTGGCCAGGTACTAGTAGCCTGGATTGGCCGCCGTGAGAACTGGGCTTGATGGACCATTGGTCTGATCCAGTAAAGCTATTCTTATGTTCTTACATTTGCCAAGTATAGGGCAATCAGCTATTGTGACATCACTGATGAGGTTGGCAATGAGGCATTGTGACATCACAATCTCAGCTCTGGAATGTTGCTCTCATTGGGGTTCCGGAATCTTGCTATTCTTTGAGATGCTGGAACGTTGCTACTCCTTGGGTTTTAGCCAGGTACTAATAGCCTGGATTGGCCACCGTGAGAACGGGCTGCTGGGCTTGATGGACCATTGGTCTGACCCAGTATGGCTATTCTTACTTTATACTGTCTAAGGAGGCAGAATTGTACAATGGGGTTTCCTTGTGTATTAGAGGGTCGTCTTGAGTGTTGTTGTTTTTTTTTTTTGTCCTGGCCACATTTAGGGCTCCTTTTACTAAGCTGCGTTAGCGTTTTTAGCGCACGCAGCATTTTAGCGTGTGTTAAACCCGTGCTACCCTGCTAGAACTAACGCCAACTCAATGCAGGCGTTAGCGTCCAGTGCGTGGGGCAATTCTGCGCTTTAATGCCCTAACCCGGCATCGTAAAAAGGAGCCCTTAGAGTTTCCTAAGGAGCTGACATTGTGAGACTGTTGATACTTGGCTGGCTCAGATGCCTGAACGTTTCTGCCTCTGGCCCTGAAGCAGTGGACCAAGTGTTACGTCCACGAAACGCTGGCCACGTCGGCAACTTTTTGGCAGTTAACAGGCAATATAGGAAATAGCAATGACAACGCTGAGATAAAGTATTCAGTTGTCCAAATTCCTCCTCAAACTATTAGAGAGATGTACCCATGAGTTTATAATTACAGTGGTGCCTCGCCTAACGAACGCCTCGCACAGCGAACGCTGCGCACAACGAACTTCAGGTCTTGCTTCCCACAACGAACTTCGTTTCACACAACGAAGTCGCCCGAGCTGCATCCTTCCGCGCAGGCACCGCGCTTCACTGCCCTCTCTCCGCCTGGCTCCCTGTGCAGTGGCGGACCGTCGGCTCGCAGGGGCCCGGCGCCTACTGCTGATGCGTTGGGGGGGGCGGAGCTACTCTCGCCGCTTCCCCGATGCTAGAAAAAAAAAATGAACAGTTAAGTCCCAGTTTTTGCCCTCTCTCACTGTAAAATTAGACTCTACTTAGTCTGTCTTTAAATTTAAAAAATGTGTGTTGTTTTAAAAAACAATTATGTTTTTAGATGTATCTAAATAAAAATAATAACAAAAAATTTATCTTTTTTTATGTCATCTTAGCATATTTTATGCTACAGAACGAATTATTTTTTTTAACATGTATTGTTATGGGAAAACGCGTTTCACATAACGAACTTTTCGCATAACAAACTTGCTCCTGGAACCAATTAAGTTCGTTGTGTGAGGCACCACTGTATTTAAAATATTTTAAAAAAGCTAAAAACTATATATAATTTAAAAATATTTAAAGTGAACTCAGGTTTTTTGGCCGATGACTGGAGCAAGGAGCAGCTACGCTGATGTTTCAGTCTATGACAGGACTGCGCGTAGGCTCCTATTCTGAGGCCTTTTCCTGAGCAGGTAGAATTATAAGAGAGTATATTCTGGATGCATTCTCTCTGAAAGTGATATTTCTTATTATTTTGGTGTAGTTCTAAATGCTAACATTTTCCTTAGTGAAACCACAGAATAAAGCTTGGGGAGAGAAGTGTGGCATACTGGTTAAAGCTACAGCTTCAGCTCCCTGAGGTTGTAGGAGCAAACCCCCGCTGCCCCTTGTGACCCTGGACAAATCACTTAATCCCCCCTTTGCCCCAGGTACATTAGATGGATTGAAAACCTGCTGAGACAGATAGGGAAAATGCTTGAGCTCCGTTGGGAGGACAAGCTGACAAACCGAAGAAATCAAATCTTGTTGAGCCCCATAAGGTTGAATTATTGTTTTGTTAGAATTAGGGGTTAATTGTTCTTTTTCATGGATTTTATTTGTCAATTGATTTTAAGGTATTGTAGTTCAATTTTTAGAATTATAGATTGTAAGATTAGATTAAAAAGAGGACGATATCTCCAAATAGGTAAATTTTGCTTAAAATATGATAGTGAAGTGCCTCATTCCTAAGGCAGAGTATGATGGCAATTTCTCTGATTTACTGCCGCTGCTTGCCTCAGTGCTTATATTATGCCTAAGTCGGCTTCTTCCTGGAATTTGTAGGACACAATATATATAGGCAGCTTATCAAGACGTGCTTAGAAATTGCTTTCAATGAGGCCAGTGGCACCAGCGTGTCGGCAAGACTTTCTGTACTTTTCTGCCATATTTTCTTGGGTTCTGACTCCATTTTTGTACATCAGGATCTTTGCTTTCTCCACACGATGTACAGAATAATCACTTTGCACTGATTCTTCTAGTCTATTATCAATGAGAAAATACTTTATCATTCAGAGAATAGTTAAGCTCTGGATTAGAGAATGACACGGTGACAAAATTCATCACCGTTCCCGTCCCCGCGGATAACCGCAGGAAACCATCTTCATGTCATTCTTTAAGGAGAGAGGGAAGAATCAGAGTATGAATGGCCACAACCACTGACCCACAAGCTTTGCTTTGAAGAATGCTGGTGTAGAAGGACCGAGGTTTAAACAGACACTACAGAATGACAGTCTCTGGTATCCAGAGCAGATATTGTGATGTCATAATGCCTCATTCCACCAGTGCCTAAGAGCCAATCACATCAGTGATGTCACAATGGCTTCATTATCCTTGGCTCACATAAGAATCAGAGTATGAATGGCCACAACCACTGACCCGCAAGCTTTGCTTTGAAGAGTGCTGGTGTAGAAGGACTGAGGTTGAAACAGACACTACAGAATGACAGTCTCTGGTATCCAGAGCAGATATTATGATGTCATAATGCCTCATTCCACCAGTGCCTAAGAGCCAATCACATCAGTGATGTCACAATGGCTTCATTATCCTTGGCTCACATAAGAATCAGAGTACGAATGGCCACAACCACTGACCCGCAAGCTTTGCTTTGAAGAATGCTGGTGTAGAAGGACTGAGGATGAAATAGACACTAGAAAATGGCATGGGATTATTTCCCGCGGTTATCTTCGGGGACGGGGACGGTGAAGAATTTTGTCACCGTGTCATTCTCTACTCTGGATCGCGTTGCCAGACGATGTGGTGAGAGCAGTTGAGAACATAAGAACTGCCATCTCTGGATCAGACCCATGGTCCATCGAGTCCGGCGATCCGCACACGCGGAGGCCCAGTCAGGTGTACACCTGATGTAGGTTTAGTCACGTTAATTCGTTCACCTGACTGTGTAATCCGCACTGAGGTCTTCTCACACATTTAATATTCATTTTGTTATATTATTAATTATTCTCTTTTAGGCCACCACAGTGACACTTTTGGAACTTTTTTGATATAGAAAAGGAAAGTACAGCATTATTTCTCCATTCTGATTAAATATGTCGGGTAGCTAAGCCCATACCAACTGCAGTGCAGGAGGCGAAAATGGGTGACCAGGATATCCATTCCAGAAGGGAGACTTTTTGGCCCGTCCTGGATTTCTGCAAACCTCCTCATCCTGGTGCATTATGGGTCTTGCAACACTGATTTTAAAATCAGGACGGGCTAAAAGGTCTTCCTTGTAGAATGAGTAACTTGGTCACCCTATCATCATTTGCTACGCTGGTGGTGTGGGCTTTGTCAGTGTCTTTGTGTCCGGATGTGATTTGCACATACAAGGGGAGAGTGTGGCGCAGTGCTTAAAGCTCCAGCCTCAGCACCCTGAGGTTGTGGGTTCAATCCCACGCTGCTCCTTGTGACCCTGGGCAAGTCACTTAATCCCTCCTTTGCCCCAGGTACATTAGATAGATTGGGCCAGATGGGAAAAATGCTTGAGTACCTGAACAAACTCATGTAAACCTTTCTGAGCCCCCCTGGGAGAACAGTATAGAAAGCTGAATAAGTGAAAAGTTATAGGCTCTGATCACCAGAGCTGGTATTATGACATCATAATGCCTCATTCCACCAATAAGAGCCAACCTCATCAGTGATGTCACAATGGCTGGATTGTCCTTCACTTGGATCATTTTACTACACGTGGCGCAATGGTTAAAGCTACAGCCTCAGCACCCTGAGGTTGTGGGTTCAATCCCACGCTGCTCCTTGTGACCCTGGGCAAGTCACTTAATCCCTCCTTTGCCCCAGGTACATTAGATAGATTGGGCCAGATGGGAAAAATGCTTGAGTACCTGAACAAACTCATGTAAAACCGTTCTGAGCTCCCCTGGGAGAACGGTTTAGAAAATTGAATAAATAAATACATTTCTGAACGAAATATGGCAAAGCAGCTGAACACAAAATAACAATTTTGTAGGTTAGCACAGTATGAAACCCAAATATATCTTGCATTCGCTGCCAAACCCCAACCCCAAAAGATTTAACAGCGCATTCAAATAACATATGAGAGAAAGTGCCTACACCTTATTTACAAGTCCAGCATTAGTTATTCTCATTAAAAATACATAATTAACTTGTCTCTTCTTTGATATTTCTGGGCCATAAAGTCCACCTGGTATTGTTCTGGGTTCCAAATGCTGAAGTTGTCATCTAATCAAGCCATTGTGACATCACTGCTGAGGTGGCTCTTAGGCATTGGTGGAATGAGGCATTATGACATCACAATCTGAGCTCTAGAATGTTGCCACTTAGGATTTTAAAGTGTTTGAGGCTTGAGCAGGTGAGAACGGAGCTTAGGCATTGGTGGAATGAGGCATTATGACATCACAATCTGAGCTCTAGAATGTTGCCACTTAGGATTTTAAAGTGTTTGAGGCTTGAGCAGGTGAGAACGGAGCTTAGGCATTGGTGGAATGAGGCATTATGACATCACAATCTGAGCTCTAAAACGTTGCCACTTAGAATTTGAAAGCGTTTGAGGTTTGTGCAGATGAGGACGGAGTTCGCAGGAATGGGGCAGGGACAGGAAATGAACTCGCAGGGACGGGATGGAAAAATTTGTCCCCTTGCTGTTCTCTACTTGGAAATCCATATTCTCATGAACCTTACAGCTGTTATGAGCCATCTCCTATGTGACATGTCCTGTTTCCAACAGAGACAGACTGTTTGGCAATACATCTGTTCTAATGATAGTTACAATCCAATAGCCATAGTTTGATTTGTGCTTAAGTCTTTAATCACTTCACCACTGAGCTGAGGAAGATCAGGCCAACAGAGGTCTTAGTAAAATCAGGATTTATTTCCAGTTCGGTAGCAGAATCCAGCATTTCTCCAATGGGACCTGCCCATTTGTTGTTGCTTAATGTCTTGCCATGTTAAACAGTCACCAAGTGCTTGACTGTGTTTTCACTGCTCCTCTTTCTCTCAGCCATGCAACCAAATTATAGCAATTATTTCCACACAAGTCTTCTCTTTAGTTCCTTTTCCAGAAACACAATGCCACCAATAGCTGCCTCCTGGCTCCATACGCATTTGTGTAATATGAGGGGCCGCTGAAAAGTTCTCAGCCCAACCAACAAAGCTGGGGCAGCCTCCATCGAGGGTTATACACTTAGACCAGTGTTTTTGCACTTTTTTTGTTCCGTCGGAAAAATACGGAATGAATAAAGTGGAAATCGCTGGACTAAGTGTATAGCCCTCAGTGGAGACTGCCCTAACTGTGCTGGTTTGGCTGAGAACTTTGGGCGGTCTCCACTGAGGGCTATACACTTAGTCCAGCGATTTTCACTTTATTCATTCCGTATTTTTCCAACGGAATGAAAAAAATATAAAAACTGGCCTAAGTGGATAACCCTCGAAGGAGACTGCCCTCTGTTGGTTGGGCTGAGAACTTTGAGCGGTCTCCATTGAAGGCTAGCAATTTCCACTTTATTTGTTCTGTATTTTTCCAACGGAACAAAAAAAGTACAAAAACAGTGGCCTAAGTGTATAACCCTCGATGGAGACTGCCCCAACTTTGTTGGTTGGGCTAACTTTTCAGCAACCCCTCATTATTCCTCTTTCACCATACTGGATACATTTTGCCATTCTCTTCTGCCCTTAACATAACCCTGGTATCATCATGACAACCAGCAAAAAAAATGCAACTGATGCCATTCTTCCTCAAATTCTACATCCAAGTTTTTCAGGATTCTCACCTGAATCCCCTTCACCTTGTTGCGATCAATCACCAAAACAGTGTCCAAGTGAGTGGTCATTCCAGGATGCTGCAGCAATCACTCTGTCCAATAAGGTATCTTAAACCGGCAAGGGCTATGTTGATTGGTTGTCTCTTCCGAGCTTTCTCTAGAGCAGCAGGATCTTCCTCCAGTGGTTCGTCCACCACATCATCCGAGTCTCCCTGTTCCATTTCAAGCACAGATCTCTCCATTATTATTTATGGATTACTGATATGCCCCAGAAGGAGTTCAATGTGATTTACTATACAATTTACGTTTTGGAGACATCTTGGCTTATATACCACATCGCTTTGGGGAAGGCGATGGCTTCCGCAACCGAGGGCGTCATTTGGATTTTATAATATAGCCTCGCCCAAAGCCAGGGGAATGTCAGCATTTATCTCCAGAGCCCTTTTGATGGGGAAAAAAAGCCATCCTCACCCACTGGCTCTCCCGTGATCCCCCGTCATATGCACAGTGGAGATCCCTAATGATAGTGCACGCAACACTGGAGAGACGCATGGTGGGAGACTTGACTCTTGGGCCCGGGTCGCAAATTTTGTCAGGTGTGGGAGCACTTCTGGCAGGACCTCACACCGCGTGCTCGCAGTAGACTTTTGAATCTTTAAAATTTTATTCCCACTCTCAGCTGTTTGACTGGCCATGGATTCTTGGGGAGGGGAACTGATTATATTGTTGAAAATGTTATTTCCTGAATGGTACTACTGTTTGTATTTGCTTCTTACTGCTGGAATAATAAAAATCATTTAAACATACTATACAATTTACAAGAGCCTGGACATATCCAGAGATTATATTATTTCATTAGGGTTCATGACACAGATTTTTTGTGTTTGTATAGGCGTATGGTTATGGCATATGGTCTGGAAAGAAGACTAACTATATCTGGTGTTGTAGTCTTAATATTATGAGTTCTGGTATGGATGTCACGTTCCCAGTCTGTAGGGAGCTTGGTCATCTATCGAGATAGGAGAGGTGATTTGTGTCTTGTGGTCATATTATCTCTATGCTGACAACTCAGAAATCTACCTCTCCATTGTGATGTCATAATGCCTCATTCCACCAATGCCTAAGCTCCGTCCTCACCTGCACAAGCCTCAAACCCTTTCAAATCCTACGTAGCAACATTCTAGAGCTCAGATTGTGATGTCATAATGCCTCATTCCACCAATGCCTAAGCTCCGTCCTCATCTGCACAAGCCTCAAACACTTTCAAATCATAAGTGGCAACATTCGAGAGCTCAGATTGTGATGTCATAATGCCTCATTCCACCAATGCCTGAGCTCCGTCCTCATCTGCACAAGCCTCAAACACTTTGAAATCCTAAGTAGCAACATTCTAGAGCTCAGATTGTGATGTCATAATGCCTCATTCCACCAATGCCTAAGCTCTGTCCTCACCTGCACAAGCCTCAAACCCTTTCAAATCCTACGTAGCAACATTCTAGAGCTCAGATTGTGATGTCATAATGCCTTATTCCACCAATGCCTAAGCTCCGTCCTCAAACACTTTAAAATCATAAGTGTTTGAGTTATTTCTACAGCAACCCAGGCCCGTGTCTCAGCCTACCTAGGTGACCTTGTTACCTGAATGTCTCCCCACTATCTAAAATTAAACATGGCCACAACTGGACTCCTTATCTTTCTTCTTAAACCCTCCTCTCCACTTCATCCATTCTCCATCCATACTCTCATCCTCCCTCTCTTGACAGCTGCAACCTTGGGGTCATCTTTGACTCATCTCTTTCCTTCTCTTCACATATCCGACAGACCGCCAAAACTTGTCGCTTCTTTCTCTACAATGTCACTAAAATCCAGACTTTCCTCTCTGAACACACAGCTAAGACCCTCATCCATGCTCTTATTGTCTCTTGCCTAGATTATTGCAACTTGCTTCTCACAGGTCTTCCACTAAACTAAACTAAACTAAACCTTAAGTTTATATACCGCATCCTCTCCACGGAAGTGGAGCTCGGCACCGTTTACAAGAACTTAAAATATAAGAAGAGCAAGGGAAAGGTTTACATGAGCTTATATATAGAATGGAAGAGTAAGGGGGAAAATAGAATTACATGTTAGAGAAGAGCCAAGTTTTCAGTTGCTTGCGGAATAGTTGGAGAGAGCCCAGGTTCCGCAACGGGATAGTAAGGTCGTTCCAAAGACCTGTGATTTTGAAGAGAAGTGATTTTCCCAGTTTACCTGCACAGAGAATACCGTGTAGGGAGGGGAAGGAAAGTTTATATCTTTGGGTGGGTCTGGTGGAGTCAGAACACGAGGAGTTAAAGGATAGTGGGATTAGGGGAGGGAGGATGCCGTGAGTGATCTTAAAAGCCAGGCAGGAGCATTTGAAATGGATTCTGGAAATCGCTGGGAGCCAGTGAAGATTGGACAGGAGTGAGGAGACATGGTCAGATTTGCGTTTTGCAAAGATCAGCTTGGCTGCAGTAAGTCATCTTTCCCCCCCTTCAATATGTTCAGAATTCTGCTGCACGGCTCATATTCCACCAAGGTCGTTATGCTCAAGTTATCCCTTTCCTCAAGTTGCTTCACTGGCTCCCTGTCTGTTTCTGCATACAGTTCAAACTCCTCTTACTGACCTAAAAGTGTATCGACTCTTTGGCTCCTCAGTATATCTCCTCTCTTATCTCTCCCTATACCCCGCTCCAGGAACGCCGATCATCGTGTAAATCTCTTTTGCCTATTCCCTTCTCTTCTACTGCCAACTCTCACTCTGTCCCTTCTGCCTTGCTTTGCCACACACCTAAAACAACCTGCCTGACTCGGTAGGTCAGGCTCCATCCCTGGCGGTATTCAAATCCAGGCTTAAAGTCCATTTCTTCAAAGCTGTGTTTAAGTCCTAACCTCAACAGCTCGCAAAGCACAAAAATCTGTTTGCCATTCCCTCTGTAGTCCCTCGCCCTCTCTACCTCGTCATTCTCTCTCTAATTCCATACCTAAACATACATAGATTCAACATTTGTCCTGCATGTCTGTCATAATTAGATTGTAAACTCTTTCGAGCAGGGACCGTCTCTTCCATGTTTAATGTACAGTGCTGTGTACATCTGGTAGTGCTATAGAAATAACTCGAACACTTATGATTTTAAAGTGTTTGAGGCTTGGGCAGATGAGGACGGAGCTTAGGCATTGGTGGAATGAGGCATCATGACATCACAATCTCAGCTCTAGAATGTTGCTACTTAGGATTTGAAAGTGTTTAAAGTGTTCCTCTTTCCTCTATTTTTGGGTGAACATTCTTTGTTGTTCCCTCTGTAATCAAGCACAGAATTTGTGACATAATGGTAGTAATACATTATCTCCTTTTTATCGTCAAAATTCCACTTTTTTTTATTCCTCTTAACTTTTTCTGTGGTTTATCACTTGTTGTAGTGGGTCTATGAACAAGTTCACCACAGTTTATGTAGGAGTATTATCGTCAGTGGCGTAGCGAGGGTGAGAGGTGTTTGGGACAGTGGCGCACTGGCGCCCCTCTTCCGCCCCCTTCCACACATGTGCTCCCCCTTCCCTTGTACCTCTAGTCGTTCACCGCCACGAGCAAAAAAAACGTCGATGTGCTCCTCGCAACCCCACCATCTCTTCTGCTGACATCACTTCCTACGCACGGCACCCAGAAGTGACATCAGTGGGAGAGGCAATGCGGTCACGAGGAGCACGTTAAAGTTGTTGCTCGTGGCGGTGAACAACTCGAGGCACGGGGAAGGGAAGGCGGTGCCTGCGTGGCAAGGGGAGGAGTGGGAGGAGGCAGGGGTGGAGACAAGGAGGGGGTGCCGGCACATGGCTCCCAGGATGGACCATCACCCCATACTATACTATGGTTATCATTACAAATAGTGTATAAGTTATTGGGCCAGCTTGACCATCGGACCAGGTGAGGTGCTAGCCATAAAGGGTTCAACAATCCTCAGCTACTAATGTCAGTGCCAGTCCCTCCCCTGATGCAATAGCTAAGCATTTCTGATCCTCCACTCTCAGTAGGTTTGGTATCTCTGGTCTCTCTCTCTCTTCCTATGTTCCAGCATCGGCCCCTCCTCCAGTTAGTGGCCCCCTGCCTGCCTAAGGTCCTGCAAATCTGCCAGCTGCGGCAACGGGAAAAGGCATAGCCCCATCCACAGGAAATTACAACAGAGGAGGTGAGACTGACAGAAGGACCTCCCCGGGGCTAGTTGCAGGCTCATCTTTTGATGTTGCTGATGCTAGCAAGTTCGCAGGACCGTTGGACGGAGGAGGGAGAGAGAGTGATGCTGAACTGAACCACAAGGAGAAGAGCGTCAATACAGGTAGACGAGGCAGGGTGCTGCTGATGTGGGGTGCAGGGCACCAAGGAAGTCGGCTCAAGGAGCCACAATCCCTTGAGTCAGCTCTGATGGGTACTTACCATTTCATCCTGAGCGACATGTGCCCAGTATGTATCCTGTTCTTTCCTACCATACTTACGCTGAGTGACACCTTGCTAAGATTTCCTCTAGATTGTCTCTTTCATTCGAAAGGAAGCTCTGGAATGAGAGGGCATAGGATGATGTTAAGAGGCGATAGGCTCAGGAGTCATCTAAGGAAATACTTTTTTACAGAAAGGCTGGTAGATGCATGGATCAGTCTCCCGGTAGAGGTGGCGGAGACAAAGACCATGTCTGAATTCAAGAAAGCCTGGGATAGGCCTGTGGGATCTCTTAGAGGGAGGAAGAGATAATAGTTACTGTGGATGGGCACTTTGGCCTTTAACTGCCATCATGTTTCCATAACCATAAAGTTCTATGACATCACAATGCAGGTGTAAAGAGCCTTAGCCAATAGGGAGAGGAGGAGATAGTGGATGCTGCAGATGGGCAAACTGGATGGGCCCTTTTGCCTTTAACTGCCATCATGTTTCTATTCTATATGATGGGGGCCATCACATGAAGGAACTCAACAAGACTCAAGGAGAGTGCTTTCTTCTCTCCTCCTCAGAGATGAACTGCTATTCACCAACTTTGCTGCTGAATTGAATGTTGTGCTTCTTGATGATTCCAAGGAGGATAATGTAACAAAGCACATACAGTTAATAAAGCTCTTCTATTGAATGGAAGAAGTATGAACAAATGGTCGACTTCTTCTATTGGGTGAGAACTTTGAAAGGCAGGGTGAACAGCAGGAAGAAATCTTCCTTTGGAAATTGTGGAATGGAGCATGAATGATAAGCTCTTCTATTGGATACAGGTTCTGGAAAGGACATTGCTCATAAGGGGATTGAGGGTATAGATAGAAGTAGTAATAGGTTATAGGATGAGTGCAGGGACCACTTGACAGGTCATGGACCTGATGGGCCGCCGCGGTTGCGGACTGCTGGGCGCGATGGACCTCTGGTCTGACCCAGCGGAGGCAACTTCTTATGTTCTTAATTGAGCTCATCTAATGGATGGGAATTATTGAAGACTACCTAGGAAGCTAGTAGAGATCTTTTAACGGTTGATGGCTACAGGAGAGAAGACTAGACAACTTGGAGTGCTTTTCTTTTGCACAGGGACTGAGAATGGAGGCACGGGTAGCTTTTAGGGATATTTTTTTTTTTTTTAGCAGTTGAAGATGTCCCTACTTGCTCCAATATCAACGGTAGAGCAAAATGGACTCGTTATGAATTGTTGGTTGGCCAAACCCTGTTTTTAAATTTTGAAAAACAAGTTCCTCTATTGTACTATTGTACCTTGATAACTTAAATTTTGGAGGTCCATCTGGGATCAAGTGAACAAAATATTGGAAAATCCAGTGGCACTGATGTACAATACCATCCTATTTAGTACGTTAATGAGGGCTAAAAGCCAAATATCTGCTCGGAATAACAAACTTCTCTTTATAATGACAGGGGTTGCCATACAACTTATTTTGAAGAACTGGAAAAACTGGGATCGATTAAATTATACTTTTGGTGGGAATCTCTATGTCACACTTTTAAAATGTAACATATGGTGGCCATATAACAGTGACATTATAGGAAGTTTATGGATATTTGGGAGCCATTGACAAAACTCTGTAACGAGTGATTGTTGATTTTCCCCTTTTGATAATACACGTTCAGGGTGGGTGGGAAGATTTTTTTTTTAATTTTGAGTGCAAATTTTTGGATAAGTAGAAGGGAGGGATGATATATGTATTTGTCATCCTATATAATAAAAGGTTAGCGGCGCATGCGCTTTTAAAAAAGCGTGATTACTGCCGCCCTGGTGTGTGATCCGTGGCCGTGTTCCATTTTAGAACCCGGCCAATGATCACTCTGGCCACTCCCCTCCTCCCGCCCTCACCAACCCGAAGCAAGCTCTACACACCTCCCGCCCTCACCTCACCAACCCGAAGCAAGCTGGAACGTACCTCCCGCCCTCGCTCACCGCTGCTGCTGAAACTCCTCTTCGGGGCAGCCTGTGATCGTGGCCGGCTTTGGCGGGCCTCGTGGGACGCTTTCCGGCCTCGGTGGCACGTTCCCTCTGACGCACGTGATCGCGTCAGGGGGGAGTGTGCTTCAGGGTTGGGGAACGGCCTGCGAAGTTAGCTGGGACCGGCCACCACGATCGCGGCCTGTTTTGAAGAGCAGGCCAGAAAACGCCGGGATGGAGGGAGGGTAAGCAGGGGGATTAATTCAGGGGGCGAGAGGGAAAGGGGGCTGCTTTGGGGGGAGGAGTGTGCTGAGGGAAGACAGAAGGGGCCATGGAGAGATAGGGAGAGGGAAAAGGGGCTGCTTTGGGGGGGAGGTGTGCTGGGGACAGACAGTTTTGCTCTGGGGGGAAGACAAGGGGCCATGGAGAGACAGGGAGAGGGAAAAGGGGCTGCTTTGGGGGGAGGGGTGTGCTTAGGGCAAACAGCTTTGCTCTGGGGGGGAAGACAGAAGAGGGCCATGGAGAGATAGTTAGGGAGAGGGAAAGGGGGCTGCTTTGGGGCGAGGTGTGTGCTGGGGCAGACAGCTTTGCTCGGGGAGGGGGGGGGGACGGAAGGACACAGACAGCGGCCAAGGAGAGAGAGATAAAGAAACACAGACAGACAGACACATCTATTCTAGCACCCGTTAAGGTAACGGGCTTAAAGACTAGTATAATATAATTCTGATTGAATTTAAGTGCTGTTAAAGTGTAAATGATTATATAATATGTTGCACCTGTTTTTGGCTTTAAAAATTAATAAAGATTTACAAGAAAAACAAGTTCTTGCATTCCTAATAACAACACACACACACACAAAGAAAAAGACTAATTAAAAAGAAAAGTACATTAGGTATAATTCGTTTTTTTTATTATCATAACAATGTCCTTTATGAGAGGAGTGCAGTGTTCTTGGATAGGACGGGATACCGCTGGAATTCCGCATTACGTAGGTGCTGCTGGAGACTCGTAATAACAGAATAATAAGTGGGGGAGACTGCAGGTAGTAAGGGGAGGCCCTTCTAAAGTAATAGCACATGGCATGAAGGAGGCTGCAGGAAGTAATGTTAGTACCTCGATGAGGGAAAGCCCTTCCTAGTGTAACAGCACAAGGAGTGAGGGCGAATGTTGGTACGCTTCTCCCTCCGTATTTGCGGTTTCAGCATTTGCGGTTTCAATTATTCATGGTTTTTAGCTTGCTGGCTCCTCCCCCCAAATTACATCGGCTTGCATAGAGAAATCGCTGATTCCAAGCGTTTACAGAGAAAATCGCTGATTCCCGGCACTTTCTTCACCGTGTTTTGCTTCTCCTTCAGGAACAGGCCACGTCTCCCACCATGTTGTTCGCGGTATCACCCTATTCACGATGGTTTTTAACAGAAAAGATCAAATAACATAGGAAAAAGTTATTTGTGGGTCTGTTAATCCCCTCTCACAGCGAATACGGAGGGAGAAGTATTGGGATCTAATACCAATATACTTAGTACACTTCTCCCTCCGTATTCGCGGTTTCAGCATTCATGGTTTCGATTATTGATGGTTTTTAATAGAAAACAGCAAATAACATATAAAAAAGTTATTCGCGGTTTTTCAGTATTTGCGGCTCTGTTAATCCCCTATCACAGCGAATACGGAGGAAGAAGTGTACCTTAGTACCTTAGTACACCTCATTCCCCTGCAATAAACTAACTCCCGCCCTCTCCCCCCCTCCTTCTACTCTTCCCCCCTCCACCCCTCCCCCCCCCTTTTGGTTCTCTCTCTCTCTCTCTCTCCCTCTTACCTTCCAATCCAACCTTCGTCGTTGCTTGTAACTCCGACAAAATGTTGTAAATCCGTGTTCAGATCGGATCTTAATTAATTGATGTGAACCGCCTAGAACTCCTTGGGTATGGTGGTATACAAGAGCATAATAATATTGCTTATTAGGGTATATGGCTCCAGAAAAAGGAGGACAGATTGAACCATCGGGGAGAAATCAAAACCCTGTTACTCGGGAACTTTGTCAAGGCAAACTAATACTGTTCACAATAATCCCTGATCCTGCAATTTCTGCATGCATCACAGAGCCGTAATTCGTTCCTGATCCTGTCCAGACGGCCTCTTTAGTAATCTGCCTAGAGCTGCAAGTTTGAGGCGGAATAAAAGCCGCTAATCTAATGGGTTCATAGATGAAAGAGCGCGGGGACAAACCTGCTCAGACAAATGCACGCAGGATGTCAGCGCACCAGATTATAAGGTAAGTTTAAAGCGCTCTGAGGGAGGGTTTTGGGGGGGGGGGGGGTTATTTAGAACAGTTGTCGCTGCCTTTGGAGGCTTTAGGGGTCCCCCCATTACAGAGGAAAGTGTAATTTTTCCCAGTGTTTTAGTGAAAAATTACAGTTTCCTCTGTAAGTGGGGAGGGGTTCCCCCCACACCCCCGCCCCTCAGAGCGCTTTTAAAATTTACCTTTTAATCCGTCGCACATTTGTCTTAGCGGGTTTGTCGGCACGCGATTGTCCTGCACGCTTTAGTCTCATCGCCAATCTAATGTAATGTTTTACTTCCGTTGAAAGCAATGGAAGCAAAACCCGGATATCTCAATCTGCCCTTCTTTTTCTGGAGCCATGCGGTAACCCTAGGCCTGATGTACCAGTACAAAGACATGAGGGAGGCGGCAGAATGTAATCTTGGTACCTTAATAAGGAAAGAGAGATCCTTCCTAGTGTAACAGGATTCGGAGTGAAGGATCTGCTCTGATGTAACACTGGCTCCTGATTTGCTCAGCAGATTTAAGCCAGAACCTTGGTTTACCCTTATGTGATACAGAAACTTGTAGCTTTGGCCTAAAATGTACCTACTGGTGGCAGCCCTGCTCTTTTAGGATTGATTCTTCAGTAAGAGGGAACCTTCCTAAAACAGCAGGGCATCGAAAAAGACTTGCTACCGGTAGAGGGGTCGTTTCTAATATAATCAGAGCTTCCGAGTCCCCAGATCCATAAGGGACACTGTTTGATCAGTCCTGATTCTACCACTGAAATCAGCATTGCAGGTCCCATAGCACGTCAGGACGGGGTTCTCAGAAACTCAAGACTGGTCTAAAATCTCCCTCTTGGAACGGGGTAAATTGGCAGCTCTCTTAATTTCATTACTGTACTGCATTCCCTCCTACCTAGGGTTACATCTGGGATTTACTTCCATTGATTTCAATACAAGTAAAGCCCCAATGTCTCTATCTGTCCTCCCTTTTCTGGAGCCATATGGTAACCCTACTCCTACCCATTCCACTTCTGTCTTCCAATCCCTTTTTAGGCCAGTCCTGGATTTCTGGCAACCCTGTCCTGGTGCATTATGGAATCCAGTAGCCAGTGATATAGTAAGGGTGGTGGCACCCCCCCACGCCCTCCTCTCCATGCCCCCATTCCTTCCGCACACACACACCCTTATTCCTGCCCTCTTGCGCTCTCCCTCCCCCTCCATACCTCTTAACCTTCTCCAGCGCAAGCGGCTTCTGCAAGCATGCTCCTCGCACCAGCGTTGGATTCCCTCTGATGTCACTTCCTGGCCCCGTGACCCAGAAGTAATTCAGAGGGGAATCAGGCTGGCCCCACCCCCTAAAGGCCCTGAGGACACTGCTCCGAATTTGACTGGTTGAGCAGGTAACAGGCAGATAGTGCACAGCCAATTAAATTCAGATCAGAGTTGTCAGGGCACCAGCCCAAGAGTCCTTTTTTTTGTTTGTTTAATGACTTTTGGTTTGATGCAGTTTGACTGGTTCAGCAGGCGGCCTACTCAACAACTCAAGCTGCATCCAGGAAAACGTCAACAACAGCAGGTCTGTAGAGCTGGGGATTCATGGAACCCTCTGAATGCCCTCACCACACACCACTGAGGAGCCGGTCTGGTCCACCGACCCTGAGCAGACCTCCCCTCTAATTTCATATCTTGAATTTTACTCCCCTCACAGAGGGGGGCTCGTAAATCCACTGGAAGACTCTCTTTTTAAATTCCAGGCAATGGAACTACATAGGCAGTTCAGTCCTTCAGGTCTCGCTCAGATCATTTTCCATAAAGTTCCTATCTTTGCTAGCGGTCTCAACAGCATTGATCATGCGGAGCACCATCCATGAATGTTCTCTCGCCCCTAATGCTCGAGCACAGATCCCTGTGCTCGCATTCTCCATGTATAGGGTCTTGCATTGGGTGTGCTTCTGGTCCTCACTCAGGGTGTAGTTCTGGTCTAAACTCCTCCCACTCTCTCCAGAGCGCTCTCCTTGCATTCCACTGATGTCATGATGTGCTTCCCCCAATCGCCAAAATCGGGGGGGGGGGGTGTTAACTCTACTGTCTCCTCCCTTTATTCTTCCTGCTGATGGAAACATGTTCCATTTTGGTTTTGGTTTCCTCCCACCTGAACTTTGACCTACTGATACGCACAGTTCTTAATAGAGACCCTTTCCACAGCCTCTCCATGTTGGCCATCTCCACTGAGGTCTTCCCAAAATCCGCCATCCTTACGCCCCACATTGGGCACCATTTTTATGTAGCCCTGGTGTCCCATCCTGCTCACACCCTGCACGGCATGGGGCTCCATCCAGCTCTTTGGGTTGGGGGAGTTCGCCACCCACCCAATACCACACACACACACACACACAAAAAGATGATGATCACACACATGTAGTTACAGTCACTCACAGACTAGTAGATCACACTTGAGCTTGGGCGCAGGCCAGGGCTGGATAATTCCAGTAGGCCAGAGAATGGGCAATTTCTGGTCATCACTTGCCCCACTCGAACTCTTCACTCTCTTTTCTGATGAAACAACAGCTCAATCCAAGGTGTAAGTGAACCAAACTGGAACTTTATTGAATTTGCTTGTTGCAGGTTTCCGGGTCTCACTGCGTCTTGTCAGGTAGAAACTGACCTTTCAACCATCATTCTGTGGCTTTCTTCAGGGTCTGCTGTGAGGTCTGCAGTTTGTCTTCATATATAGTGGGTCCATTAACTTGACTGAGAACAGGGAGGTCCATTGGTCATGAATTTGAATTTTGGCAGGGAAAGTTCATTGGTTTCCTGTAGAACAGAAAAGTCTCTATTGAGTTTAGAAATATTCTTGCCAGGGATATCCCTAAAAAGAACCACTGATCTAGAAAACATCATCTTTGAATTACTCCTATGTTGCTACACTACAAGGTTTTACAGTCTACAAGGAATCCAATTTTCCCCTGGATCAATATGGCCAAGTCCTAATTGGATTCACATTTTATGATCAGTCCCAAGCCTACAAACCCAGAGACAGAGGAAAGAAGGGCAGCATAAAATCTTTTTACCTACTTGGGATCTAGTTAGGTACTTGGGAGCTGGGTTGGCCACTGTTGGAAACAGGATACTGGGCTTGATGGACCTTCAGTCTGTACCAGTACGGCAACTCTTATGTTCTTATGCGAGCCAATAACGTCCAATCCTGATGACATCAATCTTGTCAACTTAAAACTCAATAAGATCAGCCAATGGCTTTGTGATAACATGCGCTCGCTAAATATCTCTAAAACCAATTGTCTTCTTTGTCCTTGGAAAGAAAATCTTCACTTAACATCCCCAATAACTATCAATAGCACACCGGCAAACTTCGTTAGCTCTATCAAAACACTTGCAATAATAATTGACAATAAACTGTCTTATCGTTTTCAGATTAGTGCTACATAGTAACATAGTAGATGACGGCAGATAAAGACCCGAATGGTCCATCCAGTCTGCCCAACCTGATTCAATTTAAATTTTTTTAATTTTTTCTTCTTAGCTATTTCTGGGCAAGAATCCAAAGCTTTACCCGGTACTGTGCTTGGGTTCAAACTGCCGAAATCTCTGTTAAGACTTACTCCAGCCCATCTACACCCTCCCAGCCATTGAAGCCCTCCCCTGCCCATCCTCCACCAAACGGCCATACACAGACACAGACCGTGCAAGTCTGCCCAGTAACTGGCCTAGTTCAATATTTAATATTATTTTCTGATTCTAAATCTTCTGTGTTCATCCCACGCTTCTTTGAACTCAGTCACAGTTTTACTCTCCACCACCTCTCTCGGGAGCGCATTCCAGGCATCCACTACCCTCTCCGTAAAGTAGAATTTCCTAACATTGCCCCTGAATCTACCACCCCTCAACCTCAAATTATGTCCTCTGGTTTTACCATTTTCCTTTCTCTGGAAAAGATTTTGTTCTACGTTAATACCCTTCAAGTATTTGAACGTCTGAATCATATCTCCCCTGTCTCTCCTTTCTTCTAGGGTATACATATTCAGGAATATGTAAGGAAGTTCTTCACCCAGAGAGTGGTAGAAAACTGGAACGCTCTTCTGGAGTCTGTCATAGGGTAAAACACCCTCCAGGGATTCAAGATAAAGTTAGACAAGTTCCTGCTGAACCAGAACGTACGCAGGTAGGGCTACTCTCAGTTACGGCACTGGTCTTTGACCAGAAGGCCACCGCGAGAGCAGACTGCTGGGCACGATGGACCACTGGTCTGACCCAGAAACAGACATCAAAGTGTTTCGGAAAGAAATCAAAACATTTCTTTTCAAAAAACACGTCCTTACTTAATATTCCCCCCCCAATCGCACATGCACTTTCCCCAGCAAATAACACACTAGTCATCCCCTTGAACCTCATTTACGAAAAATATCCAAACTCCTAAATAAGCATCTCCCTTAGGTATCCGTTTAACCTTCTCCTAAATAAGCATCTCCCTTAGGTATCCACTTAACTGATTCCTTCAAAGTTAGGTATCTTTCTTCAGCTGCCTATATTGTTTTCCCCACTGAACCTTGTAACTACTTGAACCCTGTCAAGTTATTCTATCGATAAATCCAGATATCTGATACTTGTATTTCTATACCACAACATGTAATTTACTTAAATCGTTGTAATGTAATTCTCTCGGTAATGTCCTGATCTCTTTTAACCGTAATCCGCTTAGAACCACAAGGCATAGGCGGAATAGAAATCACAAATGTAATGTAACTGGCCTTAGTTCAATATTTAATATTATTTTCTGATTCTAAATCTTCTGTGTTCATCCCACACTTCTTTGAACTCAGTCACAGTTTTACTCTCCACCACCTCTCTCGGGAGCGCATTCCATGCATCCACCACCCTCTCCGTAAAGTAGAATTTCCTAACATTGCCCCTGAATCTACCACCCCTCAACCTTAAATTATGTCCTCTGGTTTTACCATTTTCCTTTCTCTGGAAAAGATTTTGTTCTACGTTAATACCCTTCAAGTATTTGAACGTCTGAATCATATCTCCCCTGTCTCTCCTTTCCTCTAGGGTATACATATTCAGGGCTTCCAGTCTCTCCTCATACGTCAAGAATTGCTTTTGGAAACTCAGAATGATTAAATCCTTAGCTAACATCCTTGATCCTCAGTCTCTTAATATTTTAATTCATTCCCTCATAATTTCCAAACTCGATTACTGCAATTCCTTATTTAAAGGAATCTGCCAAAAAGACATCCAACGCTTACAATTAATACAAAGCACTGCAATAAAAATTATAACGAAAAAGAAAAAATTTGATCACGTCACTCCTCTGTTAAAAAAATGCACATTGGTTACCAATTCACCACCAAATAACCTATAAAATAGCCTTAATCTTTAAAACTATAAACGCCAAAGAACCTACTTTTATTCATAAGTATCTTATTCCTCATGAACCTTCGAGAACTTTAAGATCCGCATCACAGCACCTTCTTCAAGTCCCATCCCTAAAAATCATTAGTACCCATAGGGCCTCTTCATTTGCAGATTTAGCCCCTATAATATGGAATTCGTTACCATCATATTTAAGGGCGGAGCAAAATCTAGATAAATTTAAGGGCAACCTTAAAAGCTTCTTATTTAAAGACGCTTATGATTGCGAATCGATCTCTGGCTCCTTTCTCGCCACATTCTGTTTTTACTCATATTCAACATCAATATGATTTTTGTTTTTAACCTTAATTGTACTCCCTCCTTTTAAAATTGTATTTCTCCCCACTTTCCTGTTGTTTTCGTGTCAGTAAAGCTGTGTCTTAAGTCCTTTGATTGTTCCCCATTTTCATTTTTATTGTCAAACGCTTAGTATTTATGATTAGCGTTTTATCAAATTCTAATAAACTTGAAACTTGGAACAACACTGTGGTGAGGTTGGCTCTTAGGCATTGGTGGAATGAGGCATGATGACATCACAATCTCAGCTCTGGAATTCTGATGGTCTTATGTATTGTGTTTCTTTATAACTGGGACTTCTTTCTTGGTCACGTGCTGTCTCTCTGAGAAGTTATGGGGCTCATAATCGAAAGAGAAAAACATCCAAAAACCGGCCTAAGTCGGCACTTGGACGAACATTGTCAAAATACGTCCAAGTGCCGATAATATAAAAGGGGTTTTGGACGTATTTCTAAACGACCTAGGCCTTCATAGTGCCGGTGAACGACCATAGTTAAATGGGGCGTTTCAGGAGGAGTGTTGAGGGCGGGATTTTTCGCGGGACGTGGGCAGACTTACACTTAGTCGTACTGCATGTATAACCGAAAGTTATACAGCCCAGGATCTACGGAACTTGGACGTTGTGACTTAGACCATAAGCTCTGCAAACACATAATACAGACCCCCACACACTACCCCAGTGATCACCAACACCCCCCCCTAAAACTATTAATCACAACTTGAAAAGTGTGCCTGCAGAGCATCATCACCTGGCAGCCTGGCATAGGAAAGCCTAGTCGTGCTGCACAGAGGCGTCTTAAGCCATCTTGGGAGTGGGTTAGGGACCCATGGAGAGGAGAACCCATGCCCATAAGCCCCTGTAATCACTGCATTGATATTGAAACCCTAACCCTAACCCCTAAACAACCCCAAAATCCTTTTATACTGGCATATAAGTGGCTCCTGCAGCCATAACGGCTATTGGGGTGGTAGATAAGTGGGTCTAGGGGATTCTGGAGGTGGTTTGGGGGGCTCACCATGACCTATAAGGGAGCAGTAGTGAGGAGAAATCATAGGACCCTTTTTGTGAAGTTCACAGCAGTGCCCTAAGATACCCCACTATTTAGGTGCCATGTCTGGGTGTTCAGTCCATCACTTTGCAAACTCCTCCCACGTCCAATAGGGCTTGTTCTAGGCATTGTTGACTTGGATGAAAAGTTGGACGAAAATGTGGTATAAAGATGGACGATTTAGTGACTTGGATGATTTTCGAAATGAAAAAACATGTGGGCGTATTTTTCGAAAATGTGTCCTAAGCTGTTTTTCACTTTGGATCACTTACAACCTAGACGAAAACGGGCTTAGATGTTCCTTTCGATTATGCCCCTCCGAGTCTACAGGTAGGTTGATTCCGAATATCAGAGGGAGAAAGAAACACATTCTCTGTTGAAGCCTGGAACAAAATGACACAGAAGCAGGAAGGACAGGAGCAGTTGTGTGTCTGATTTCCTGCAGGGACTTCCCTCAACCCACACACTTTGCTTTCTCTGTCCACAGCCGTCACCAGCAAAGGGGGCACCAGGGATTAAAGGGAAACGCCTGGAAGAAAGAGACAGGCAGCAGGTCTTGGCATTGACTAACCAGAGTAAATTCCTAGCAGGCTGTACATCATGCAAGATGTGAATACAGGGCAATGCCTGCACACCAGCAGCTGGTATGAGTGAAAGTAGTTAATCTCATTGGGGTTTTTTTTATTGATGCAGTTTCTAATTAGACATGCAGTGCACGTAACAGTAATGGAAAACCCACAAAAGAGAGAACATTTTAGAGAAGACATTTCCAAACAAATGCGTATTGCATTGTGGAGTCCAGTAAGAAGGACAGATCCAGGAACATGGCACACATCCCGGTGAAGAAGGGCATTGCAAGGGTAGCAGTTCCCATATAACGTCTAACCATGAAGCGCATTTCTGGCTTAAAGAAGAGTTCTATGCCAGCCACAGCTTTGCAGGACACGGCACCGCCCCACATCCGCCTGGGTCAAGGCTTTAGAATCGAGGAAAAAGCACAACTGAGAGAGCGCATAGAACAGGGATCTCAAAGTCCCTCCTTGAGGGCCGCAATCCAGTCGGGTTTTCAGGATTTCCCCAATGAATATGCATTGAAAGCAGTGCACGCACATAGATCTCATGCATATTCCTTGGGGAAATCCTGAAAACCCGACTGGATTGCGGCCCTCAAGGAGGGACTTTGAGACCCCTGGCATAGAAGATGCATCTAATGTTATCGAATAACTAAACCTTTATAAGTAAATTGAAGAACAGAGAATTAGCCTCCTGGCAAATAGACAAACGCTTTGTGCTTCTCCGATGCTATGTTGTGGACTGGCAGCATCTGGAGTATATTCCTTTGGATGCTCTTCCGATATGAGCAGCTTAAGTAAGCCCTTACAATAGGACCTCTGAAGCAGGCATTTAGCCGAAACACGGTCCATGTCAGATTCACAAGAACATAAGAATATTTTTTTAAGTTTATATAATGCATATTATAGCCTACACTGTTCACATAAAATAAACATGCATAAAAATTTGACAATACAGACATAGTAGCCCGTTCTCATGGTGGCCAATCCAGGTCACTAGTACTAGTCCTCGGGCGCAGGTTTTTCCCCAGGTCTTGGGGTCAATGAGGTGACATCATGAGGTGGGCTCGGTCCCACATACATCCGCTTCAGTATGCTCTGCTTCGGAGGGCACAGTCTGGATTGCCCCATTCCTCTTTGGGGTTTGGCTCGCTGCAGTCTTGGTGGCTCCAGTCCTCCCATCTAGTACAAGGGGTGAGTCTGGTTCAGCCCCAGTGGATGGTGCTTCTCACGGATGCCAGTCTCCTTGGCTAGGGAGCTCAGTGTCTCGAGTGCTCTGCGCAGGGCAGTTGGTTCCTGGAGGAGAAGTCTTGGTCTCTAAATGTTCTGATTAATAGTTCATCATGACCAGCAGGTGGAGACAGAGACCAAAATTTTGGTATAGTACATAATAGTTGACCCTCCCTATTTACCTCAGTCTGCCGAATAGCCAATCAGAACCGAGAAAAAACGAACTACAAACAGTAACAATACTCCGAACAGGAGTAGCAATTAATATACAGGAATGCTGTTGAAAAATGCATAGGGGGAGCTTTCTTTACACTTTCTTTTGTGTACCTCACCACGAGTCCTTAGCTTTTCATTTCATCACTGTAGCGCCACCTATTGGATTGATTCCCCTACCCCTGAGGCAGGCTTCCCCCTGGAGGCCGAAACACGGACTGTGTCAGGTCAAAAAGGAAAAAGGACATTATATTCATGTTCTTATACATGTATTGAGTTTTTATTTGTGATAACAATTAATAAGGCTGATGTTTACAGTCCCATTTCCCTCCACCACCACCCCCCCCTTGTTCCTTTGTTCTGTTCAGATCAATTTTCTGCATCATTGTGGATATCTCGAAAACCTGACTGGCTATGGGGGTCCCTAAGACATCGTTGAGAAGCCCTGCCTATCTCCTATTTCACCCCTAGACTTCCTCTCCATCCCTCTTGCTCGCTTCCTCGCTCCCCTGTCCCCAGATCATTCTCGTTTCCAATTCCCCTACACCTCCTCTTCGCTCTGTTCTCTCCCCTCCCCGATTCCCCCTTACAGACCCCTGCCTCCTCCCTCTCAATCTGGCAGTCGAGGGAAATGCAGCTGTGTGCCTGAAATGCAAATTTGGCATCCTTTTTCAAATGCTGCAGGAATGCTTTGGTATTTAATGTTACAAGTGTCTGCAGTGAAAGCATTTAAAAAAAAAAAAAATCTAATGAAAACAAGCCATTGTAGGAAGTGATGTCTGCAGATGGCAGTGCAGAAATTGGAAACACCTGGTTGCAGCCTGAAAAGGAAAACGACACCCAGCAGAGACCTCGATATATATTAGAGAAGAAAAATCACTTATTAAATTCAAAGGACTATTAAAAAGCTGACTTTATGGGGACGCTTTTGAATCTTAAAATGCGGCTTTTTTGGATTCATCTAAACTCGGCTTTCATCAAAGAAAATTAATAGGGTAACAATTCCCACCCCAAATGTTCAAACCCTACATGTCTCTCTTTTTCTGTAATATATTGTCGTTCAACCCGTCTGCCCTATATTTGTCGTGTGTTGTCAGAGTCTAATATGTATTATGTTTTGTTGATATCCCAATTTTATAGTTGTAAATCGCTTTGAAATATGATATTGCGATGTACACTTCTCCCTCCATATTCGCAGTTTCGAATATTCGCAGTTTTGGGGCTTGCTGGCTCCTCCCACAAATGACATCATCCCAGAGTCATCCTTCAGCGTGCAGATAAAAGAAGGAAAAAAAAAAAACAGTCCGCCCGGGTTGAGATCTGAGAGTGAGAATGTGTGGAGTGTACGCCCACCTGGGGATCAGAGAGGAAATGCGCAGGACAGGGAGGAGCAGAGCGCCTGAGGCGGCTAGGAGATTCACCAGAGCGGGAGAGCTGCCGTGCGGGGGATCGTCCTTGCCGTGCATAGACCGCGGTGCATAGAGCCTTCTGCAACCCACGACCCGGACTCAGGCATGCGCATTGTGTTGCCATACACCCCAGATACTCCGCCTTGTTTGTAAACCGTGCACCCCCTTCACTGGCCGCCGCATTCCAGAAAAGTGAGAGGACATAACTGGGCAAGTACCTAGAAAAGTTATTTGTGATTTTTCCGTATTTGCGGGCGGGCTCTGTCCCCTAACCACCACGAATACGGAGGAAAGAGTGTATCTTGTTGTGAACCTTTTTTGGTATAGCGGTATAAAAGAATAAACTATTATTATTATTAATCACATTTTTAAATAAACTTGAAACTTTTCATACTGACCGCCCCCCGCCCTCCCCCCAATAAAAAAGTCTCTAGATACTGTATTAAGAGTCTTTTAGACTTGTAAATATGAAGTTTGCATAAGATCGTTAGAGGGCTTACTGAACCTCAGGAAGGCAATAAAAATGCACCTCTTCCTCCTGACCCACTATAATAATAATAATAATTTTATTCTTATATACTGCCAAAGCCATAGAACCATAGAAACATAGAAAGATGACGGCAGAAAAGGGCTACAGCCCATCAAGTCTGCCCACTCTACTGACCCACCCCATTAAGTCTGAGTGCTGATGACTTAGTTCCTTAGCTCAACCCTCGTAGGGATCCCACGTGGATGTCCCATCTATTCTTAAAGTCGAGCACGCTGGTGGCCTTGATCACCTGCACCGGAAGTTTGTTCCAGTGATCTACTTCCTGGTGTCACCACAAAATTTTCCTCCTCTGAGTTTAAGCGGGTGCCCCCTTGTGACCGAGGGTCCCTTGGGAACGAATATGTGGTTTTCCACCTCGACACGACCTGTAGTAGTTCGAGGCGGTTTATAACAAAGAAGAGCTGGACAATCAGTGAATATAGGTACAATGTAAAGTCATCAAAATACAGGTGAGCAGGACACAGAGGTAAGAACATAAGAAGTTGCCTCCGCTGGGTCAGACCAGAGGTCCATCGCGCCCAGCAGTCTGCTCCCGCGGCAGCCCATCAGGTCTATGACCTGTAAGGCATAAGAGATCTAGGGAAACAATTCGGTGAGCGTTGAAGAGATAAGGCTTAAGAGGTCTTAGGTTACAAATCGGTTAAACAAGTTTGTTTTTGCTAATTTTCTGAAACTTAGGTAGGATGAGGAGTGCGTGATAATATTACTCAGCCGATGAGAGTAACATAGTAAAGGACGGCAGATAAAGACCCGAGTGGTCTATCCAGTCTGCCCAACCATACAAGCTCCATAAATTAATTTAGTTTTAATGGTCTTTTTTTCTTTTTTTATATTTAAAACTTTTATAAATTTATATATTTCTGGGCCAGTAACCCAGAGTCCTGCTTGGTAGTATGCTTAGGTTCCATCTACTGGAGTCTCCATCAAGGCTCACACCAGCCCATCTTAACCATCCCCAGCCCGTCCTCAACCGAATGTCCATATATGGGACACCGGCCTACCCAGTGCTGGCCTTAGTTCCTTCAATATATATCCATGATTTTCTAATTAGAGATCCTCTGTGTTCATCCCACGCTTATTTGAACTCTGTCACCGTTTTCTTCTCCACCACCTCCCTCGGGAGCTCATGCCACGCATCAACCACCCTCTCCGTAAAGTAGAATTTCCTAACATTGCCCCTGAATCTACCACCCCTCAACCTCAAATTATGTCCTCTGGTTTTACCATTTTCTTTTCTCTGGAATAGATTTTGTTCTACGTTAATACCTTTCAAGTATTTGAACGTCTGAATCATATCTCCCCTTTCCCTCTTTTCCTCTAGGGCAGGGGTGTTGAAGTCTCTCCTAGAGGGCCGCAATCCAGTTGGGTTTTCAGGATTTCCCAAATGAATATGCATGAGATCTATTAGCATACAATGAAAGCAGTGCATGCAAATAATTCTCATGCATATTCATTGGGGAAATCCTGAAAACCCAACTGGATTGCGGCCCTCGAGGAGGGACTTTGACACCCCTGCCTTAGGGTATACATATTCAGGGCTTCCAGTTTCTCCTCAGTGCGCCTTCCAGTGCTCCAATCAAATTCCCGAACCTTCTGACAAAGTGCTCAACCTCTCCACCATCTCGATCTAGAACGTTATGGGGCTTTGAATCGAAAGAGAAACATGTCCAAAAACTAGCCTAAGTCGGTACTTGGACGATCATCAGTCAAAAACGTCCAAGCGCCGATAATAAAACCGGGTTTTGGAAGTATTTAGAAAATGGTTTAGGCTAGCAGCGGCAAGCAGCGGCGGTGGGCAGGGGGGTGAGTGGCGGGAGGCGGAATCGGTGGTAGGTCGGCTTGGGGGAAGGCAGGCAGTCTTCGGGGGGAGGAAGGGAGGATCCTGCAACACTTGCCATGAGACTGGACCCACAGCAGCACAGCATTTCTTCTGCTGCCATCAGACTGCTGCATGATTAAAAAAAAAAAAAAGAGAGAGCGATCAAGCGTAGGCAGCCTGAGAGGAGAGCTGAGGGGAAGGAGGAAAGGAGTGAAGAGCCAATAGGCTATAAAGGAGTGAAAAAGTACTGAACAAAGAATGGGAAAGAGAAAGGAGACAGGAAGAGAAATATAGGTTTAGAAAGAGGATAAAGAGTATTTGGAGAGAGGGATGGAGTGAGCAGAGAAAAAGGTCTGGTGGGAGAAAGGGAAAGAAAGAGAACAGTGAAGAGGAGAAGTAGAGAAGCAAGAAGGGGAAAAGAAGTAAGAAAATGGGTACATGCGGGTGGGGCAGGGCATGATGGGGTAGCCTGGGCAGAGGGGTGCAGGCCTTCAAGGGAGGAGCAGGCCTTCAGGAATGGTGGCACAGGCCTTCAGGGGGGGACAAGCAGGCCTTCAGGGGTGGGGGCAGGTCTTCAGGGGGGGCCCTGGTGTAGAAGTACATGGAGGGAGGGGGGTTCAAAGAGACGTGCATATGCCGGACTTTGGGGGGGAAGAAATAAACAGGAGAGGGAGAGTGATGGTGGACAATGGGATTTAGGGAGGGAAGGAACAGAAAGGGAGAGAAGTTGGACACAAGGGATGGTGTGGAGGAGGGATAGAGATACTGGATAGGAGGGTAGTTGGGAAAAAAAAGGGAGAGATGGCAGACCCTGGAGTGGTGGGGAAGGAGGTAGCGATGCTGGATGAAAGGGTATTTGAGAAAAGGTGGATCTGTGGATGGAGATGAAAAAAAGGAAAGATGTCAGACTTCCAGGGTAGGGAAGGGAAACGGAAAGGGAAGACAGAGATGGCAGATGGATGGTTAGAACGGAGAAAGAAGAAAGAAGGAGACCCTGGCAAGCAAGTTATCAGAAGACAACCAGAGCCTGGGACCGACAAGATTTGAATATTGACCAGACAACAAAAGGTAGAAAAACTAATTTTATTTTCTGTTTTGTGATTACAATATGTCAGATTTGAAACGTGTATCCTGCCAGAGCTTGTGATAGACCACAAACGTGAGCTAGAATTTAACAGCGCCAGTGTGGTTAGGAGAAGGCAAAGGGGGTGAAAAGGCTATAAAATAAACCCACCAGGATGTTTGAAAAAACCCCACCCAATTGGGCAGGAAAATCGAATCGAAAAATCGATTCAGTGGACTGAATCGAATCAAAATTTTTTTTTCCTGAATCGGGCAGCACTACTTGGCATATCCAGAGGTTCTCAACCCAATGCTCAGGACACACCTAGCCAGACAGGTGTTCAGGATATGCTCAATGAATAGACATGAGATAGATTTCCATACTATGGAGGTACTGCATGCACAGACTATATATCTCATGCAAATGTATTGGGGATATCCTGAAAACCTGACCAACTGGCTGTGTCCCAAGGACTAGATTGAGAAGCCCTGTTCTTATAAATGATCTTGTGGGCACAGAAGAGTTTCTTGCTCACATATCCACTTTTTCAAGGTTTTCATGAAGTCTGTCTGCAATTCCAAAGTTGTATGAGAGTGCAGGAAGTACCAGCTGATTAATAGCCTTTATCTTAGGCTTGTCAATTCACTCTTTAATTTCAATTTTAGTCTCCTATAATATTACATTACATTAGGGACTTCTATTCCGCCTATACCTTGCAGTTCAAGGTGGATATTATTTACTGATCTTTCTTACTGTACTTCTTTGAGGGAATAAGCAGTCGGGTGGACAATGGGGAACCCATAGACATCATTTACCTCGATTTTCAAAAGGCTTTCGACAAGGTGCCACATGAAAGGCTGCTTAGGAAACTGTGGAACCACGGGGTGGGAGGGGATGTGCACAGATGGATCGAGCACTGGTTGTCGGGTAGACTGCAGAGGGTCGGAGTAAAGGGACAATACTCTGACTGGCGGAGAGTCACAAGCGGTGTGCCACAGGGATCGGTGCTGGGGCCGTTACTCTTCAACATATTTATCAATGACCTGGAAAAGGAGGCAAAGTGCGAGGTTATAAAATTTGCAGACGATACCAAACTGTGCGGCAGAGTTAGGTCTAGGGAGGAGTGTGAGGACCTGCAAAGGGACCTGGACAAGCTGGAAGACTGGGCAAACAAATGGCAAATGCGCTTTAACGTGGAAAAATGCAAGGTCATGCATATAGGGAAAAAGAACCCGTTGTTCAACTACAAATTGGGGGGGACATTGTTGGGAGACAGCAGACTTGAGAGAGACTTGGGTGTGCTGGTGGATGCATCACTGAAGCCATCTGCACAGTGCGCAGCAGCCTCGAAAAAAGCCAACAGGATGCTGGGCATCATAAAGAGGGACATCACAACCAGGACGCGGGAAGTCATCATTGTATCGAGCGATGGTGCGTCCACATCTGGAATACTGCGTTCAGTATTGGTCGCCATACCTCAAGAAGGACATGGCGGTACTTGAGAGAGTCCAAAGGAGAGCAACGAAACTGGTAAGAGGGCTGGAACACTGCCCATACGTCGAGAGGTTGGATAGGCTGGGGCTCTTCTCTCTGGAGAAAAGGAGTCTCAGGGGAGATATGATAGAGACCTTCAAGATCATGAGGGGCATAGAGAGGGTGGATAGGAACAGATTCTTCAGACTGAAGGGGACAACAGGTACGAGAGGGCATTCGGAGAAACTGAAGGGAGATAGGTTCAAAACAAATGCAAGGAAGTTTTTTTTCACCCAAAGGGTCGTGGACACTTGGAATGCGCTACCGGAGGAAGTGGTCAGGCAGAGTACGGTACAGGGATTGGACGGATTCCTGAGGGATAAAGGGATCGTGGGATACTGAGAGAAGTATCCAGGAAATAAGTATAGAAACCCGACCAGGTCGTGCATGTGCAAGACCGGAGGGTTAGGACTTCGATGGGAAGATAGGACTTCAATGGGAAACCAAGGTGGCAAGGGGGCCCCTTCTGGTGATTCAGACAGGTCGTGACCTGTTTGGGCTGCCGCGGGAGCGGACTGCTGGGCATGATGGACCTATGGTCTGACCCGGCGGAGGCACTGTTTATGTTCTTATGTTCTCTCAGTGGTTTATGCTTAATTGTCACTTCGTCCTCTACTCCTAAATATTTATCTAGAGCTTCCTGATATTTAAATACACCTTCCACAGACATCAATCAATAGAATGTCCTAAGGAAAGCTTTTCACTAGTCAAAGATGGTCACTGGAACTGTAGAGCTTAAGGTTATCTGCCATTGGATTATTGCCTTCTTTAGGAGTAAGACTAAACCCACGTAGCCCAAAGAATGAATAAGAATTCTCAGTGAATTAAGTAACACACAGAGCAGAAACGGCGGATCGTGATGGTAGGAATGACAAACTGTCCATTCGCGTATCGTAATGCTGGCGTTTCCTGGGTGCTGTGATATAACAGTGGTGTTGTCGTCATGTCACATACCGGAGTTTCCTAGGTGCTCTGATCTGGTGATGCAGTTGGGTCTCAATCCTGGAGTTTCTTGGTTTCTCCGAGGTGCTGCAGTCATGTTTCCGGGTTGGAGTTTTCCTGGGTGCTGTGATATCACGTTGCTGTCACGTTTCCTGGGTGCTCTGACCTACAAATGGTCTCGATACTGCAGTGTCTTGTTTACTTTGATATAAGAGTGGTGTTGCTATTGTGTCTCGGTACAGGGGCTTCCTGGGTGCTCTGATCTCAGAACGGTGACGCAATCATGTCGGAGGGTCGGAGTTTCCTGGGTGCTTTGATAGCAAGGTTTCAAGGTTTATTAAAATTTGATATCCCGCCTTATCCCAATTCAAAGCGGTTTTACAAAATGAAAATTTGCAAGTTTACAGCACTGAATAAATAAATAAAAAGTTTACAGCAATGTGTGTAACGGTGGTGATGTAGTTTATGTCTCAGCACTGTAGGCTGTGGCTTAGTAATGGGGGGGTGGGGGACGGTGAAAGGCGCGCGCAGACAACTGAGCGCAATGCGGAGCCGCGCGCCAAAGAAAATGACTGTTTTAAAGGGCTCCAACAGGGGGTGTGGGGGGAACCACCCCACTTTACTTTATACAGATCGCGCCGCGTTGTGGGGGCGTTGTGAGGGGTTTGGGGGGTTGTAACCCCCCACATTTTACTGAAAACTTCACTTTTTCCCTAAAAAACAGGGAAACAGTTAAGTTTCCAGTATAATGAGGGGGGTTACAACCCCCCAAACCCCCACAACGCTGCCGCCATCTGTATTAAGTAAAGTGGGGGGGGTTCCCCAACAAAACCCCCCGTCGGAGCCCCTAAAAACACTCTTTTTCTTCGGCGCGCGCTTCCATCTTGCGCTCAGTTGTCAGCGTGCGCCTTTGTCTTCGGCGGTTTTGTCTATGAACCGTCCACCCCAGGCGCTGTCTTTGTGGGGCGCCAGCACCTCTTCTCCCCCGTCGCATGCAGCTTCATCCCCCACCCCCACCCCACCTCTAGCTTCAACCCGCTGCATGTGCTGGCCTTGACACTCCCCTCTAACGGCACTTCCGGGTCCCATGACTAGGATGTGACATCAGAGGAAGAGCTGACGCCAGCGCAGGCAGCAAGTTGGAGATGCTGCCTCTAGGTGTCCAAGTGCTGTGTTCTAGCAGAAGGTATTTAAACGGTTAACAACAAGACCTCGCCATCCGAGCCTTATGTTTATGATCCCATTGTGCTTATGGACGTTTACAGTGATGGAGAGCCCAATCGAGGGGAGTTATGGGCAGCTGAAGGCCCAGCTCCTCAGCACGCCCAGGTGCAGAGAGAAGGCAAGGAGGAGGCTCTTCTCCAGTTTTGCCTCTTCCAGTGCCAGGTTTTTCAAAAGCTCACCCATGTCTACAGTGGAGGGGGAAGCGAGAGCTGCCCTTCATGGAAATTGTCATGTTTTCCGGGTGTTCCCTCTTCTTCAGGATCACCGAACTCTGGAACAGCTTTACTATCCCGCTTCGGAGTGTGACCTCCCTCCAACTCTTCCGAAAACATTTAAAAACATGGCTTTTCTCTAAAATGTAACGACCTCTCCCTCTTCGACATATTAAGTCTCTCTAAACTTCTCTGTACCAAGTTCTTCTACTTTTCTTTGGAGTTCCTTTCTATATCAATTCCTGTAAACCGTGCCGAGCTCTACTTCTGTGGAGATGATGCGGTATACAAACTTAAGGTTTAGTTTAGTTTAGTTTAGGAAGATGCAGTGTGCCTGAAGGCCGTAGATCAGAGGTCTCAAATGCGAATCCTTTGCAGGGCCACATTTTGGATTTGTCAGTACTTGGAGGGCCTCAGAAAAAAAGAGTTCATGTCTTAGTAAAGAAATGATAATTTTGCATGAGGTGAAACTCTTTATAGTTTATAATCTTTCCTTTTGGCTAAGTCTTAATAATAATATTGTCATTTATAGGTAAAGAGACATACGAGCAAGAAACTGTGTTATTTTACTTTTGTGATTATGATAAACATACCCAGGGCCTCAAAATAGGATCTGGCGGGCCGTGAGTTTGAGAGTCTCGACCACTGCCGTAGGAATTTAAAATCTGCACCGCCCATTTCGCAAATCTTGTAAAGGTGAGAGTGGGGAGCTGTGTAAGGCAGAGCGGGCCTTCGTTGCATACAAAGAAATGGGAACAGAACAGCAAAAAAGCAAGGGAGAGAGAATCACGGGAAAAGAAAGACATGAGGGATGAGGGATGGAGAGAAGGAAGCATGAGAGGATCAGAGATAGAAGAAAGAAAGATGAGTCCATTGTGATACAAATGCAAAGTCATGGAGGGAGAGATGGTGAGAATGCCAGGAGAAGAACAGAGGCAGGCGGGAAGAAAGGTTTAATGTAGCCCAAGAGGGAGATTATTAGTACAGAGATAAATGCAGGTGCAGTAGGAGGCAGCTGAAGCAGAGATTTAAACGGCAGCCGGGAGCAGCTGTAAATCTCCATACAACGGGCAGCTGCGATCTCTAGTGGGGGGAGGGAGGACCTTGGACTGGTCTCGGAGGCAGCCCTCTTTCACTGGAGGTTGACGACTTCAAATAATTCAAAATACCTCTATAGCAGGGGTGTCCAATGTCAGTCCTCGAGGGCCGCAATCCAGTCGGGTTTTCAGGATTTCCCCAATGAATATGCATGAGATCTATTAGCATACAATGAAAGCAGTGCATGCAAATAGACCTCATGTATATTCATTGGGGAAATCCTGAAAATCCAACTGGACTGCGGCCCTCGAGGACCGACATTGGACACCCCTGCTCTATAGAAATAATCACTGACTCTAAAACAAATACGACCACGTCACCCCTTTACTTAAAAATGCCCACTGGCTCCCCATTCCCCACCAGAATTACCTTTAAAATTGCGTGGCTCACATTCAAATCTCTTAGATCTAGAGCAGTGGTTCCCAACCCTGTCCTGGAGGACCATCAGCCAGTCAGGTTTTCAGGATCGCCCTAATGAATATGCATGGGGCAGGTTTGCATGCCTATCACCTTCATTATATGCAAATCTGTCTCATGCATATTCATTAGGGTTATCTCAAAAACCCGACTGGCTGGTGGTCCTCCAGGACAGGGTTGGGAACCACTGATCTAGAAGACCAGCCTTCATTGATAAACTAATCATTCCTCACCCCCCCCCCCCCCACACACAAACACACACAAGAGCTCTAAGATCTTCGGCCCCCAAATCTACTCTTCGGTCCCTCTCTTAAGACTTTTTTTGCACCCGCCATATAACCTCCTTTGCTGTTGCTGCTCCCCTTATTTCAGGGATCTCAAAGTCCCTCCTTGAGGGCCGCAATCCAGTCGGGTTTTCAGGATTTCCCCAATGAATATGCATTGAAAGCAGTGCATGCACATAGATCTCATGCATATTCATTGGGGAAATCCTGAAAACCCGACTGGATTGCGGCCCTCAAGGAGGGACTTTGAGACCCCTGCCTTATTTGGAACTCCTTATATGTTTCAAGTTTTATTTGAATTTGATGAATCGCTTATTTAGTTTTACGAAGCAAGGTACAAAATTGATAAAAATATAAACATATATTTAGACATACAATTTAAAATTTAGGATAATGGGTTAGACAAATAGACTTACAGACCGACTAATACACAAGGTAAGAGGGAACAGAACTACAATTCGGTATTTTTAAAGTACAGAGGAGAACCTTATATGGAAAAAACAATAAGAAGGGAAAAGTGCAATCAAAGAAAGCCAAATATAAAGATTAGACATAATTTAAAGGTTAAAAGCGTCTTGGCGATGTCCTGGGCGGAGGACTTGCACTGCTCTTTGACAGCTCAACAGGTGCAACAAGTACTAAAAAAATATCAGGAGGGTGTCCTCCAATGTTCTTCATTGGGAATTAGAATTGAAGATTGTTCTGCGGCTCTACATCTCACCTGAACGAGCATCCCGGATGGGAATTACTCCTACCCATAATTGTCCTAATGCTTCTTTGGGACATATGCTTTGGACTTGTCCTCACATTCTACAATTCTGGTGCAGCCTGGGCACCTATATTACATCTTCTCTGGGGTTGGCGATGGTCCCCTGCGCCCAGAGCTCTATGTGGATATTACAACGCCAAAACCAATAGGGATGATAGCCTTTGTGACAAGGGCGGTGCTTATGGGAAAGAAAGCCATTTTGACTAACTGGTTGTCCCAGGATCCGCCATCTTACAGTCAATGGAGATCTTCGATGATTGTGCATGCTGCTTTGGAGCGGAGACAGGCTGGCGATCTTGACCTGAGTCCGGGTTACCGCTTTTGTCAGATCTGGGAGCATTTCTGGATGGTCCTTTCTCCCCAGGCTCGTGGCAGACTACTGAATTTGTGAAGATGGCCACATGCCACACAGTGTACCGCTGGACACTGACTCTATAGACGAGGGTGGGTGGGGGAGGGAAGGGGGGGTTGGTTTGTGCACATGTCAGAGAATTCGGTTTGCATTGTTGTGTGATTTTTCTTTGCACTTTATTGAAAAACGTAATAAATATATTTAAACATAAAGGTTAAAAGTGTCTTTAAAAGGAAAACTTTTTAAATGACTTTTAAAATGACTCAAGTCATTTTCCTCTCTTAAATGCTAAGGCATGACGTTCCAAAGCTCCGGTGCCATCACCGAAAACATATCATGTCGTCGTGTTCCAATAACTTTCAAAGAAGGGACTACTATAAGCTTTTGATTTGTAGACGGGAGTGAACGCGAAATGCTATAAGGGATGAGTAATTTATCAATAAATTGAGGTTCATTAGTAGAAAGGGTTTTGAATTACTAAAAGTAAAATTTTGAAGGTGATTCGATGGTTAATTGGAAGCCAATGAGATTTAGTCAGAAAAGGAGTTACATGATCATAATTTTTACCGTTGTGGATGAGTTTAACGGCAGTATTCTGAATTATCTGAAAGGCGCTTTTTTTCTTTTTGTGTGATACTTATAAATAGAGAATTACAGTAGTCGAGTTTTGCAATGATTAAAGAATGGACTAATATATTTAACGATTTTGGTTCCAGAAACTTGGAAATTGAGCGAATCATTCGCAGCCTATAGAAACAGGTTTTACTACTTATGTGATCGTGGTAGGAAAATTTGTCGTCGATGATGACTCCAAGTATTTTTAATGAAGTTACAAGATCCAAGTGAATATAATCCACTTAAAAGAGGCGCTCAAGTTTATTTAAAGGTTCTCTAAAAAGTTTCTTATTTAAAGATGCTTGAGAACTCCTTCTTTCCTCTTTGAATTTCCAGGCAGTATAAACAATACCCCCCTCTCCTCCTGTTTTACCCTTCTCCGTTCTCTTTTTTCTCAATTCTATGGTAGTTCACCACTTTCCCTCTTGTATCCCGTTAGTTTGCCCTGTCTTTGTAATATGGTACTCGGCTGTTATTGAGTCCCCCTGATCGCTTAGAATTTAGATAGGCGATAAATCAAATGTTTATTAAACTTGAAACTTAACCAGCAAGAGGATCTGTGCTGCCCTAAACCTGTCTGGGATCTTTAAGAACATAAGAACTGCCATCTCCGGATCAGACCTTCGGTCCATCAAGTCCGGCGATCCGCACATGTGGAGGCCCAGCCAGGTGTACACCTGGCGCAATTTTAGTCACCCATATCCCTCTATGCCTCTCGTAAGGAGATGTGCATCTAGTTTGCATTTAAATCCTAGAACGGTGGATTCCGCAATAACCTCCTCTGGGAGAGCGTTCCAGGTGTCCACCGCTCGTTGTGTGAAGCAGAACTTCCTGATATTTGTCCTGGACTTGTCCCCCCTTAGCTTCAGTCCATGACCTCTTGTCCGTGTCACAATCTCAGCTCTGGAATGTTAGTACATAAGAACATAAGAACATAAGCAATGCCTCTGCTGGGTCAAACCTGAGGTCCATCATGCCCAGCAGTCCGCTCACGCGGCGGCCCAACAGGTCCAGGACCTGTGCAGTAATCCTCTATTTATACCCCTCTATCCCCTTTTCCAGCAGGAAATTGTCCAATCCTTTCTTAAACCCCTGTACTGTACTCTGCCCTATTACTCCCTCTGGAAGCGCATTCCAGGTGTCCACCACTCGTTGGGTAAAGAAGAACTTCCTAGCATTCGTTTTGAATCTGTCCCCTTTCAACTTTTCCAAGTGTCCTCTTGTTCTTTTATTTTTCGAAAGTTTGAAGAATCTGTCCTTCTCTACTCTCTCTATGCCCTTCATGATCTTATAAGTCTCTATCATATCCCCTCTAAGTCTCCTCTTCTCCAGGGAAAAGAGACTCAGTTTCTCCAATCTCTCAGCGTATGAGAGGTTTTCCATCCCTTTTATCAAGTGTGTCGCTCTCCTCTGAACCCTCTCGAGTAACGCCATATCCTTCCTAAGGTACGGAGACCAATATTGGACGCAGTATTCCAGATGCGGGCGCACCATCGCCCGATACAATGGCAGGATAACTTCTTTTGTCCTTGTTGTAATACCCTTCTTGATTATGCCTAGCATTCTATTTGCTTTCTTAGCGGCTGTTGCGCACTGTGCCGTCGGCTTCATTGTCATGTCCACCATTACCCCCAAGTCCCTTTCTTGGTTGCTCTCATTCAATAATATCCCTCCCATCGTATAGTTGTACCTCGGGTTTCTGTTTCCAACATGCAATACTTTGCATTTCTCAACGTTGAACTTCATCTGCCATCTCGCCGCCCATTCCCCCAATTTGTTCAAGTCCCTTTGCAATTCTTCGCATTCCTCTTTAGTCCCAGCTCCACTAAATAGTTTTGTATCGTCCGCAAATTTTATTATCTCACACTTCGTGCCTGTTTCTAGATCATTTATGAATATATTAAATAGCAGCGGCCCGAGCACTGAGCCCTGCGGAACACCACTCGTGACCCCCATCCAGTCCGAGTAGTGGCCCTTCACCCCTACCCTCTGTTTCCTACCCGCCAACCAGTTTCTGATCCATCTATGTACGTCTCCGTCCACTCCATGGTTCTTCAGTTTCCGGAGTAGACGTTCGTGAGGCACCTTGTCAAAGGCTTTTTGGAAATCAAGGTATATGATGTCTATGGGGTCTCCTCTGTCCATCCGTTTGTTAATTCCTTCGAAGAAGTGCAATAAGTTCGTTAGGCACGATCTCCCCCTGCAGAAACCATGTTGGGTTGTTTTCAAAAGTTCGTTTCTTTCCAGATGTTCATCGATGTGTTCTTTAATCAGTGCTTCCGTCAGTTTCCCCGGAACCGAGGTCAAACTCACTGGTCTGTAGTTTCCCGGGTCACCTCTTGATCCCTTTTTAAAGATGGGCGTGACATTGGCTATCTTCCAATCCTCCGGGATCATGCCTGTTTTCAAGGATAGGTTGCAAATTTGCTGCAGTAGTTCCGCTATCTCCTCCTTTAATTCCTTCAGAACCCTGGGATGGATTCCGTCCGGACCCGGGGATTTGTCAGTTTTAAGTTTTTCTATCTGCCTGTGTACATCATCAAGGCTCACTTCCATGGATGTTAATTTTTCTGCTTGATTTCCATTGAAGATTTGTTCAGGTTCCGGTATGTTGGTTGTGTCTTCGTTTGTAAATACAGACGAGAAGAACATATTGAGTCTTTCTGCGACTTCTTTCTCCTCCTTCACCGCTCCCTTCCTGTCTCCTTCGTCCAGCGGTCCTACCTCCTCCCTAGCTGGCTGTTTCCCTTTAACATATCTGAAGAACGGTTTGAAATTTCGTGCCTCCCTGGCTAGCCTCTCTTCATACTCTCTTTTGGCTTTTCGAACCACACGGTGACATTCTTTTTGATACTTCCTGTGCTCCTTCTGGTTCCCTTCAGTTTTGTCCTTTTTCCATTCCCTGAATGAATTTTTCTTGTTGCCTATCGCTTCCTTCACTATTTTAGTCATCCATACTGGGTCTTTTGTTCGACCCTTTTTGCACCCCTTTCTGAATCTGAGGATGTGCAGATTTTGTGCCTCGCTCACTGTGTCTTTGAAAAAAGACCAGGCATGTTCTACTGTTTGCCATTTTTTGGAAGTGTTCCTAAGTTTCTTCCTTACCATTTCCCTCATTACTTCATAGTTTCCTTTCCTGAAGTTGAAAGATGTCGCTATGGTTCTCTTTCCGTTCGGTAGGCCTACTTCAACCTTGAACTTGATCATATTATGATCTTTGGGGTTCTAGAATCTTTTGTTACTCTTTGGGATTCTGGAATGTTGCTACTCCATTGGAACATCACTGATGAGGTTGGCTCTGAGGCACTGTAGAATGAGGCATTATAAGAACATAAGAACCACCATCTCCGGATCAGACCTTCGGTCCATCAAGTCCGGCGATCCGCACACGCGGAGGCCCAGCCAGGTGTACACCTGGCGTAATTTTAGTCACCCATATCCCTCTATGTCTCTCGTAAGGAGATGTGCATCTAGTTTGCTTTTAAATCCTAGAATGGTGGATTCCGCAGCAACCTCCTCTGGGAGAGCATTCCAGGTGTCCACCACTCGTTGCGTGAAACAGAACTTCCTGATATTTGTCCTGGACTTGTCCCCCCTTAGCTTCAATCCATGTCCTCTTGTCCGTGTCACATTGGACATTGTAAATCATTTTTTTTTCCTGCTCTATTTTCTCGATTCAGTATTTTGAAGGTCTCGATCATATCCCCTCGCAGTCTCCTTTTCTCAAGGGAGAACAATCCCAGTCTCTTAAGTCGTTCCTCGTATTCCAAGTTCTCCATACCTTTTACTAGCTGGAATATTAGCATTAAGGCTTTGCTTATCGCGGGGTGGGGGAAGAACATCTCATAGAGAAACTTAGCAAATAAAATGAATAATTACTAGATGATGGGTGTGAGACTATTGAGCAGACTGGATGGACCACAGGTCTTTTTTTGCCATCATTTACTACATTGCTATATGCAGCTCTGTTTATCCCCCCCCCCCAACACACACACAGAGCTCTGCTAATGCGTCTCAGTTTGGCCGTGCAGTGTCCCCTGGGAGACCCTGATTCCCCCCCCCCCCCCACGCGCACTCTCTCTCTCTCTCTCTCTCTCTCTCTCATACACACACATACAGGCACACACCTGTGCACACACAGATATGCACACACAGAGCTCTGCTAATGCTTCTCAGTTTGGCCGTGCAGTGTCCCCTGGGAGACCCTGATTCCCCCCCCCCCCCCACGCGCACTCACTCTCTCTCTCTCTCTCTCTCTCTCTCTCTCTCTCTCTCTCTCTCTCTCTCTCTCTCTCTCTCTCTCTCTCATACACACACATACAGGCACACACCTGTGCACACACAGATATGCACACACAGAGTTCTGCTAATGCTTCTCAGTTTGGCCGTGCAGTGTCCCCTGGGAGACACTGATCCCCCCCCCCCCCCCCCCACGCACACACACTCGCACATGCACACAACGGCTCTGCCAGGGCATCTAACTCATAACCTCCAGCCCCTGTCAACGCAGTCACGTTTAGCTGGCACACAGTGTGGCATTTTATGGCCTGTGCAAGTGAAGTCACAGCAGAACATATGACGCTGGAACTCTGTGAGTGAGAAAGCTGATCTCCCGAGCAAGCCTGCTTGGCATTCATGCTGTGTAGCCACGCTAAGGTGGAGGAGCACGTGACTGAAAACAGGTTTCCTCTGGGGGTGCAGCTCAGTTATTGAAGGTACCATAAATCTCATTCTGCTTGGTCAGTAATGTGTGAGATTTCAATATTATTTTTTTTAATTTTTTTTTTTGCTTTTGCCTTTTATTTATTAGACAAGAGAAAAAGAAAAGGCAGCGTGTGTCGAAAGAAAAAGCTTATAACTGATGGTGGCGTCGCTGACGTCTAGGAAGGTCAACGATACCAGATAGCGGATATGAAAAATTGTAGACGGGGTGTATATGCTGGGAATATGAGGAGCGGTTATCTTTTCACGCGGCAACAACTGTCTTCACTTCACCTTTTTCTTCCTCCTCCCAGAGATCCGCGAGGCCTTCAAGGTGTTTGACCGTGACGGAAACGGCTTCATTTCCAAACAAGAGCTGGGCACAGCCATGAGGTCCTTGGGCTACATGCCCAATGAGGTGGAACTGGAGGTGATCATACAGCGGCTTGATATGGACGGTAAGATCATCTCTCATTGCTCCTTCCATCCCTCAGGCATAAGATCCTTCAGATAGCTTGTGCAGTGTTCTCCCTGAGGGCAATTTGTTGAATCTGTGGCCTGGCAGCTTTCCCTGATCCTTTGGACTCTGAAGCGGTTCATAGACAATGGCGCGAAAGACAAAGGTGCGCCCGGACAATTGAGCGCAGCGCGGAGGTGCGCGCCGCTCAAAATTACTGTTTTTAGGGGCTCCGATGGGGGGTTTTGTTGGGGAACCCCCCCACTTTACTTAATAGACATTGCACCGGCGTTATGGGGGGTTTGGGGGGTTGTAACCCCTCACATTTTACTGTAAACTTAACTTTTTCCCTAAAAACAGGGAAAAAGTTAAGTTTTCAGTAAAATGTGGGGGATTACAACCCCCCACACCCCCCACAATGCCCCCACAACGCGGCGCGATGTCTATTAAGTAAAGTGGGGGGGTTCCCCCCCACACACCCCCGTCGGAGCCCTAAAAACAGTAATTTAGAGCGGCGCGCGCCTCCGTGCTGCGCTCAATTGTCTGGGCGCGCCTTTGTCCCGGCGCGCTTTTGACCTGACACCTCTAAAGCAGTGGTTCCCAACCCTGCCCTGGAGGACCACCAGCCAGTTGGATTTTTGGGATAGCCCTAATGAATATGCATGAGAGAGATTTGCATATAATGGAGGAGGCAGGCCTGCAAATCTGCTCCATGCATATTCATTAGGGATATCCTGAAAACCTGACTGGCTGGTGGTCCTCCAGGACAGGGTTGGGAACCACTGCTCTAAAGCACTACAGGCGGCCTAGGGTTAACATGTGGTTCCAGAAAAAGGAAGGATGGATTGAGACATCCGGGTTTTATTCCCGTTGCTTTTAGTGGAAGTAAAACCCAGATCTCAATCTGTCCTACTTACTTCCATTGCTTTCAATGGAAGTAAAACCCGGATGTCTCAATCCGTCCTTCTTTTTCTGGAGCCATATGGTAACCCTACAGGCCTCCATTCTTAACTACCTGTGGTTGGGATGGGAGGGGGGGGGTCCCTTAGGCAAAAGGTGTCTCCAGGAGGAACAGGCTAACACTGAGGGCAGGATGTGCAATGCTCCGACAACACAGTAATAATTACTGGCAGTTCCGTGTTAAGAACGAGTTATGTTTTTAAAGCTGTTCTTAGGTCAGATTTTTATGTAACTCAGATCCTGCAGATGTTAAGATTCTTGCTGCTCCCAGCTGATAAAAGGGCCAACTGTCCCTAGTAGGGTTCCCTCTAAGGTACAGAATGCACAACCACACACTGTTCTTAATGTGGCCAAGCGTCATTCCTGAATCTGCTGCAGGAGAAGTGTAGGAGTCTATGCCAATGGAAATATCGCTCAGTGAAATCAAATGAAGCCACAACCGCGTTCTTAAGTAGCAACATTCAAGTTTCAAGTTTATTATATTATTTGATTAAACGCTTTTCAGAATACAAAGCGTTTTACAAAGAAATAAAATTAAATTTCTAAAATCACAAATACATTGTAATTAAAATTAACTACTTTAAATTAAAAACAAACTAGGGTAAACAATCCACACGAAACAATGGGAAAGGGGGAAGAAAGAAAAAAATACAATTTATAAAAAAAATTAAAAAAAAGTAAGCAGGATGGGTTAGTACATAGGGAAGGTATGAAGAGAAGGAGAGAAAGAAGAAAAAAAAAATTTTTTTTTTTTTTTTTTTTGAGAACTAGAAAATTTAAAAAGAAGGGGAAAATAATCTGAATTTAATGAAGAAAGAAGAAATTCGGAATTAATCAGAAAATTAAACTTTTAGTTAAAGGCTTCTTTAAAAAGAAGATATTTTAAACTATTCTTGAATTTTTTCAAATCTTGTTCAAGCCGTAAATATAGAGGGAGGGAGTTCCAAATAGATGGGGCAGTAACTGAAAAGATCAGGTCACGGCGAGTACCAATGATTTTTAATGAGGGAACATATAGGGTAGCTTGAGAGGAAGATCTAAGAACATTCCAGAGCTGAGATTGTGATGTCATAATGCTTCATTCCACCAATCTCAGCAGTGATGTCACAATGGCTTGATTATTCCTATACAGGCAGTCCCTAGGTTAAGAACAAGTTACGTTTTTAAAGCTGTTCTTAAGTCAGATTTCTATGTAACTCAGATCCTGCAGATGTGAAGATTCTTGCTGCTCCCAGCTGATAAAAGGTCCAGCTGTCCCTACCAGTGTTCCCTCTAAGGTACAGCATGCACAACCACACACTGTTCTTAACATGGTATGCATCATTCCTGAATCTGTTACAGGGGAAGTGTAGGAGGCTATGCCACTGGAAATACTGCTCAGTGAAATCAAATGAAGCCCCATCCGCGTTCTTAAGTACAAGGCGTCTGTAACTTGGGGACTGCCTGCACAGTGTTGGGAGCACTTTTAATTTACCGAGTGACGCTCAGAATAATAGCATGCAAATTACATGCATGCTATTTGTACGGAGTAACCCTGGTAAAAGAGAGAGGAACTGTGCCTTGCACCTGCTCAGAAGAGTAAAGGAACATAAGAACATAAGAAACGCCACCTCCGGATCAGACCTTCGGTCCATCAAGTCCGGCGATCCGCACACGCGGAGGCCCAGCCAGGTGTACACCTGGCATAATTTTTAGTCACCCATATCCCTCTATGCCTCTCGTAAGGAGATGTGCATCTAGTTTGCTTTTAAATCCTAGGACGGTCGATTCCGCTATAACCTCCTCTGGGAGAGCATTCCAGCTCTTTTCCCTTATCCTTGCCCACTGCAACAAAAGCAAAAATAAACCCCACAATCAGCTGGCCAGCACTAGAGCCGTGATCAGCTGAGCCACTCTCGATAAATTTAAGACTAATTTAAAAACATTTCTTTTTAAAGATGCTTTTGATTGATTTAGTTATTGAGTTGATTTTGATTATATAATTTTACACCTCCTACCTTGTGTTGTTTTCCTGATTATTCTATTTATAATATTTTGTGGTTCAATTCCCTTTTTCCCCTTTTTCTTGTCTGTGAAGTTTGTTAATAGTCCTGTTTGATTTTTAGTTTATGTTAAATATTGTATTACTCCTTAATATTGTAATTTTAATGTTTATTATTTATGTTCATCGCTTTGAAGTGTGATTAAGCGATTAATCAAAAACACTAATAAACTTGAAACTTGAAACTCAGCTGATCGCAGGCAGGGGAGAAGAAGCGAGTGAAAAAATGGGCACAGCCGTTGTCCCACGCATAGGTACAGAACATACCCTCGCACAAACACACGCACAACCACCACCCGCAGGTCCAGACCTGTCTTAAATTTTTACCCCATAATATGGGGGCATTCCCTTTTGTGCATCCCAAGGAGAAGTCATTTAAATACTAATGAGCTCCTTGCAATGCATTTGCATAGGGTTCGCAGTGGCTGCTACGAAGGTCAGTAACAGCCCCCGAGAGCCTTTTTTGGCATTGGAGGCAGAGCTTCCATGCCAGTAAGACTGATTTAACGAGTCTTACCAGCAAGGAAAGCTTTTGTGTATCGGGGCCTGAGTGATGACTGAGATTTGACAAAATAGAGCAAGCAACATCGTTATTCACATTGTCAAATGTGACTCGGACAAGAGGTCATGGACTGAAACTGAGGGGCACCAGGCCCAGGACAAATATTAGGAAGTTCTGTTTCGCACAACGCGTGGTGGACGCTTGGAACGCTCTCCCTGAGGAGGTCGTGATGGAGACCAGCATTCTGGGATTCAAGAGCAAGTTGGATGCACACCTTCTTGCAAATCACATTGGGGGATACGAGTAAACAAGGTTTCTCAGCAGGGAACACCTGGCTTGGCCTCCGCGGGTGCGGGTCGCCGTACTGGATGGACCTAGAGTCTGATCCGGCGAAGCCATTTCTTATGTTCTTATATGTCTTTTTAGTTATAAATTACAATATTATTATTAAGACTTAGCCAAAAGGAAAGATTTATAAACTATAGAGTTTTACCTCGTGCAAAATTGTAATTTCTTTAATAAGACATTAACTATTTTTTTCTGCGGCCCTCCAACTGCCCACCAATACAAAATGTGGCCCTGCAAAGGGTTTGAGTTTGAGACCACTGCTCTAGTCCCTGCTGGTTCGGGAACCAAACCCAACCCTCACCAGTGAATTAGGCTGACCTAATTTAGAAAAGTTAATGGCACTTTACAGCCTGAAGTGAGGCAGGCTATGTAATGTATAGCCCGAGCACAGGGCTGAGACAGCTGCGATGCCAGCGGTAAAGGCTCTTTCAGTTTCTTGAGAGCTGCAAGTGAGACCTCTTAACTGTGGGCTACTCCTCTCTCTCACTCAGCTCTGGATGTTGAGATCAATCTGATTCGGCTCACGAGGGACAGTTTTCAAAACCATTGCAAGCACTAAAGAGAGGCGCGTGCAAAGGTTTCCTTGGAAAAATGCCTGGATCAAAAACACCTGCAGAGATTTGCACCTGCTTTTTTATTTCTTGCAAAATTGTAAATGCGGTTTTGCAATTCAACCCTGCTTGCAATCTTGCCTCTCCTGACCTAACCCCACCCCAAGTAAATGCACACATATTATGGATGCCGAACGTGGACAGTTTTCATGCAATCGTTTACCTTGGTCAGATGGCTCTTGAAAAATGCATCCGTCCTTCGGGACGTTTCTGCTGTGCATTGCTATAAGATTCTTTGGCTTTTTTTTTTTTTTTTTAATATCGTGAGCTGTTTACCTTTGATTTCATATTCTATGTCCCCCGAGGAAGGCAATTTATACATTGCACATTGTCGAAACTTAGATCCTTGTCGAGACTTATAAGAATTAAAGATTTCTTTGGACTGGATTTGACCTCTCAGCTGTTCCCCTTTTTTTTTGGTTCTTCTGTGGTGATTTGCAGGGCGATGTGTCTCATTTTTCTTGGTTTTGAAAAATGCTCTCATGGAGGATAATTTTATGACAGGGTGCCATGGGTAGACACCAACAGAGGAAAGTACGTAGGTGCTGGTTTTGTACAAGTCTCCCTCCGTATTTGCTGTGATAGGGGATTAACAGGCCCGTGAATACAGAAAAACCGTGAATAACTTTTTCATATGTTATTCGCTGTTTTCTATTAAAAACCATCATGAATATGGTGAAACCGCGAATAACATGGTGGGAGACCTGGCCTATTCCTGAAGGAGAGGCAAAACACGCGGTGAAGAAAGTGTCGGGAATCGGCGATTTTCTCTGTAAATGCTTGGAATCAGCGATTTCTCTATGCATGCTGATGTAATTTAGGGGGAGGAGCCAGCAAACTAAAAACCGCGAATAATCGAAACCACGATTGCTGAAACCGCAAATACAGAGGGAATAGTGTGTATATATAGATATATATAGATAGATATATATCTCTATGCATGCTGATGTAATTTAGGGGGAGGAGCCAGCAAACTAAAAACCGCGAATAATCGAAACCACGATTGCTGAAACCGCAAATACAGAGGGAATAGTGTGTATATATAGATATATATAGATATATATATATCTCTATGCATGCTGATGTAATTTAGGGGGAGGAGCCAGCAAACTAAAAACCGCGATTGCTGAAACCGCAAATATGGAGGGAGAAGTGTAAGCATCTGTACTTGTCTATAAAATTCTCCTGTACTTGCCTCAATTGTTCACATCTGCCCAAGAGCTAATGTAAGTGAAGGCACATACTTTTCGCTTGTTCTGCATAGATAAAGGTATTTCATAACCTATGCAAATATATGCTCCTGTTCAAATGGTTTATTGGTTTTAGTCAAAAAAAAAAATGTATGCTAACTCTGCCCATGCTGTGCTCAAACTCCGCCCCTGTGCACTCCTACTGGCAAAGTACACCCAGTTGGTATTTTCCAAGAGATCATTTATGCTGAAACCTTTCGCCCGATGTGCGACGGGGGCCAAGATAGCAAACAAGACACTAAGGCCCTCTTTTACTCCGGTGCGCTAACCGCTAACGCGTGCATGTTAGTAATCAAAAAGGGATGGTAAACAAGACTAAGAATATTATAATGCTTCGGTGTTACTCCATGGTGCGACCTCACCTTGAGTATTGCGTTCAGTTCTGGTCGCCTTATCTCAAAAGAGATGTAGCAGCCCTGGAAAAGGTTCAAGGAAGAGCGGCCAAGACTCTTTGCTGCCTCGGGAGGCAACTGCCCCTTGACTGGAGATAAAGGGTCAGCAGCAGTGGCAGGCGCCTCCTTGACGCTGGACGGCTCTGGTGTTCTGGGAGATGGCCATCCTTGCTGGTTTCCTTTATGCCTAAGGCAGGTATACCGCAGGCAGTCTCAGCTCCGGCGTTTGGAGCTCGACAAACGGTAATTAAGGGGGAGGGTGGGTGCATATCACCTTTACTTGCAGTGACAGTCACTTCTCATTAATATGCGCTATCAGCGGATATGATTTCTTCTTCCCGCTGCTTGACGAAGCAGCTCCGATAGTGTAGTCCCCACAGCAAATCAGATTAAGCTATCGTGCATGAAAATGAGGCCTCGGGAACAGCCCCGCACGTTCAGGAGCATCCAGGGGGAACCTGCTACAAGCTATTTAATATCCCATTATCCATGTCCCATGGGGAATCAATGAAGAGAACACTGGTCCAAGAGGAGAGGAGGAGGAGGGGGGGGGGAGAGGAGACAAAGAGGAAGGAAGGAGGACAGAGAGGATGAGAGAACAAAACAAGTTTATGTCTCTCATTATGTTCCCGGCGCCTTTGCAGCTGCTCATCTCAATTTCCTTTCATACAGCACCTGTGAGTCTCTGCGTATTAATATGTCTACTGTTATTGACCGTTATGAGGCATTTTCAGAGGCATTTACTAGCGTATATTCGTGGCCCTGACTGAAAACAGCAGCCAGGAGCAAGTGCAGACCGTATAGGCTGGTTGGAAAGAGGCATTTCCCAGGGGGGAAGAGGCAAGGGAGCCTGAGGGAGGATAGAGCAGGCGTAGATTTAATTTTCACAACCTCATGCGCTATTTTAAGCCCGATCGACTGCCTGCAGAAATAGCAGGTGGGAATGTTATGTAGCCAATTGGCATTTGCAGTCCTTAAAGACCACATGCTAAAAAAAAATATATATATATATTGTATTTTATTTATTTACAAAATCCCTTACCCGCTTATTCCTAGGCGGTTTACAAAATCCAATCGTAAATGCAGGCACATATAGTCATTTTGTACAAACACACCTCAGAGACATCGGTTTTCTTCAGAAACAATTATGTGACATTGCCACCCACATATCGGCGGAAATATTCTGCATGGACCAGAAATAAGTAATCATTTGAATGCCTCCATGATTGAGGTGCTTTTTAATACCCTCTTAAATTTTTGAAAATCCAAGAGGGCTCTTAATGGTCCAGTTAGATTGTTCCAGAAGGTCACTCCCGCTAAAGAGAAAGCAGATGTTCTTATGCTTTCATAATGTGTTTTCGAAAAATCCATCCATGACAATCGTATCGTCCATGAAAAATTATTATGGACCAAAAAGCATGTCGGGGGGGGAGGGGGTTGTGTAGAGTGGGAATTTCTGTGCTAATCAATTAGCGCATCTTACGCTACCGGGTGCTAACTGATTAGCGCAGGATTAGCGCATGAACCCTTAAGGCCAGATCCGGCAAAAGGCACCTTAATCAGTGTCTGCCTACAAAAACGCCAGCTGATTGGGTGTTAATCGCACTACGGCGCCACCTGGAGAATCGCAGTTCCTGTGAAAGGTCGGTGCCGGTAACGCAGGCCAGGGTTTTTAAGCCCTACATTGCCGGCACTTATGTTTGATGACCATCACGTCTACAGAGACGCCTAGTGGCGCCCATGGTAATTTCTGGCATCAACCACTGGACAGAGGTTTGACCTCATGCATCGTTTTTTTTTCAGGCGCCTACATTTTGAAATGATTTTTTTAATTGGTTTTAGAAGACGCCGTCAATTACCGCACCAATTAACATCAATTAAAACTATTACATTAGACGGCGGTGGGGCGCTTACTGCTGCCTAACTTACGCCACTGCTGAGAGAATTTGGGTCTTAGTGCCTACAAAATAGATGACGGTAAATGCACATGAGCTAAGTTTTATTAATCGCCACACTCTAACGGCAATATTAGCTCAAGGTCATTTATTAGAAAAATGGAAAATCGGCCATTTTGGGTGGAAAAATGACCTTAGCACACAGGAAAGAGCCAAGTCAAGAGGCGCTAAAGCCTGTGAAAACTGCTGGGTGCTGCCATCCTTTCATCCCTGCTTTCCCTCCTACCTCTCCCATCGCACCTGTAGTGTATATGTTGGTGGGTCCTCCTCTGCTGCTATCCCACTAGTGGTTGGCGTACCCCAGACGTCTTCTTTTCTCTCTCTACACCTCTTCCCTCGGTACCCTGATCTCCTCCCAGAGCTTCCAGTTTCACCTATATGCTGATTACTCCCAGATCTACCTCTCTACACCCGAAATTTCACCTAAAGTCCATGAAAAGGTCTCTGCCTGTTTGACTGCCGTTGCTGCCTGGATGTCTTGCTGCCGTCCGAAACAAAACATGTCCAAGATTGAGCTGCTCCTCTTTCCTCCTAAATCCTCCACTCATCTCCCTCCGTTCTCCATCTCTGTAAATAATACTATTATTATTCCAGTCTCTTCTGCTCTCAACCTTGGAGTTGTCTTCGACTCCGACTTCTCATTTTTCATGCACACCCAACAGACTGCTAAGGCCTGTCACTTCTCTCTCTACAACGTCACCAAAATTTGCCCCTTCCTCTCTGAGCAAACTACCCGGACCCTTGTCCACACTCTCGTAACCTCACAATTTACTTCTAACAAGTCTCCTGCTGAATTGCTTCTCCCCCTGCAATCGGTGCAAAACTCAGCTGCACGACTCAGCTGCAGTGGAGGCGAAGAGTAAAGCTAAGAGCGGCTTATCTGAGGAACAGAGTTCTCTGGGAGGTGTATAAGGAGAGATAAGAGAGGAGAGATATTGAGGGGCAGCAGAATGAACACACTTGTAGATCGGCAATAGGAGCTTGGAACTGTATGCAATGGAGGATAGGGAGCCAGTAAAGTGACTTAAGGAGAGGGGTGACATGAGCGTAGTGAGGTTGATAGAAGATGAGTGGTGCAGCAGAGTTTTGCACAGATTGCAAGGGGGAGAGGCGACACTGCGGGATACCAGTTAGGAGCTATTCTTTGTGATTCTGGAATCTTACTACACTTTGGTGCTCTGGAATCTTGCTACTCTGTGGAATTCCAGAGTCTTGCTACTCTTTGGAACTCTGGAATCTCATTATGCTTTGGGACTCCAGGATCTTGCTATGATTTGGGGCTCCAGAATTGTGCTACTCTATGGGACTCTGGAATCTTGCTACTCTTTGGTATTCCAGAGTTTGCTACTCTTTGGTTTTCCAGAATCATGCTATGTTATGGGGCTCCCGAATCTTTCTACTCTTTGAGACTCTGGAATCTTGCTACTCTTTGAATTTCCAGAACCTTGCCACTCTATGGAACTCTGGAATCTCACTACGCTTTGGTGCTCTGGAATCTTGCTACTCTTTGGATTTCCAGAATTTTGCTACTCTTTGGAACTCTGGAATCTCATTACGCTTTGGGGCACCAGGATCTTGTCTATGATTTGGGGCTCCAAAATTGTACTACCCTATGGAACTCTGGAATCTTGCTTCTCTTGTGATCTGGTCTGACCTAGTATGGAAATTCTTACGTTCTTATGTCCATAGTTTACATCTTGTTCATGTTGAAGCCGTCTACCTACACATTATTCAATGGTTCAATAAGTGTTTATACAACATACAAAGAAACCAACACGACTGTTGTCAATTCCATTTCTAAAGAAAAATATTATGTAAAATTAAGGGGTAATTCTACATAGTCACCATAAGTTGGCCATCAATTAGATGCCTAATGGTAAGCACTAGAACTGCACATAACAGTACTTAAGCACCAAAACAGAAGCAAAATGGCAGTTAGGCGCGACAATGTTCTTAAGCGCAATTCTATAACTGAGCACCTAAGTGTTCTCACCCGTAACTGCAAAGGTGGGATTCAGCCAGGAGGGGCACGAGCAAGGCATGGGACTTCCCACTATTTTTATGTGCGCTTGTTAGGCTTCCCGTATGTTCACACACAACGACTGTATTTAGATGCGACCATAGAAATGGCATTAATGGATGTGTCTAGAGTTCGAACTTACCTGGGTACTTGGGCTAGTGTTCGATAACAGATTTGGCATGCAAATGTGCTGTTTTACTAGCTTTAACACTCCAAATTTTGGCTTCTAGATTTGAGCATCCTTTATTGAATCTCCCCCTAAGTTCCCCTCCTCCCCCACCCCCAATTGAACCTTATTTATCCCCAAACCTTCGTAGGCCCACCAATGTTTCTTCAGTGTGCCCTACTCTCCCTCCCCTCAGTATCCCAGCTTCTCCCCACCCACTCTTTATCGTAACATAGCATAAAATCAATTTCTAGACCACATAACCATTAAGTTCTATGCGGTTAACAAAAAATTACATAATGAAATTCAATTAGATATAAGAGAAACCTGTAAGATAGATGTTAATTACTCAAAAATCTAGAAAACAAATAAGTTTTTAGTTGTTTCCTGAAATGTAGATAGGAAGCAGAGGTCACAACAATTGCTTGAAGTCCTTATCCCATGTAGTGCTTGATACGAAAGAATATGCTCATGAGATTCTTTAAATTTACAGGCGGAAATGTAAAAAGAGCACAAGATCTACGAGAAAGCCTTTGTGTCAAGGTATAGAAGGAATTAGCCAAATAATATTGAACTTGACCTAGAAACAGCCCAGTTTAAAAATAATACAAAGTAAGATACAGTTTAAACTCCTCTTGCTGACCTGGGGGCACTATGGACACAGGACGGGGGCACTATGGACACAAGATGGAGGCACTGGGGGCACCATGGACACAGGAGGGAGGCACTGGAGGCACCATGGACATGGGATGGAGGCACTGGGGGCACCATGGACACAGGAAGGAGGCACTGGGGGCACCATGGACATGGGATGGAGGCACTGGGGGCACTATGGACACGGGAAGGAGGCACTGGGGGCACTATGGACACGGAACAGAGGCACTGGGGACATTATGGACATAGGAAGGGGCATTAAGGACATGGGAAGGAGGCACTGGGGGCCCTAAGGACATAGGAGGCACTGGGGGCCCTAAGGACATAGGAGGCACTGGGGGCACTAAGGATACGGGAAGGGGTACTGGGGGCATTATGGACACAGGAAGGAGGCACTGGGGACACTATGGACACGGGAAGGAGGCACTGGGGGCACTAAGGACACAGGACAGGGGCACTGGGGGCACTATGGACACAGGACGGAGGCACTGGGGGCACTAAGGACACAGGACGGGGACACTGGGGGCACTAAGGACACAGGACGGGGGCACTGGGGGCACTATGGACACAAGACGGAGGCACTGGGGGCACCATGGACACAGGAAGGAGGCACTGGGGGCACCATGGACACCGGACAGAGGCACTGGGGGCACTATGGACACGGGACAGAGGCACTGGGGGCACTATGGACACGGGACAGAGGCACTGGGGGCACTATGGACACGGGACGGAGGCACTAGGGGCACTAAGGACATGGGAAGGAAGGAGGGAGGGAATAGAAAGGGACAATTGGGCCTGAGTGCAGAAAGAAAGAAATGAAAGAAAGGATACATAGTCAATTAATAGATGTCCTCTTTTGATGAAAAAAAATAAATGGTCACGTTACCTCTGACTTACTTTCTCTGCAGCAGAGTCGGCAGTTGTGCTGAGGTGCAGGAAGGTCCAGCGCTGACTCGTCTGCCAGCTCTGCTCCAGAAGAAATAAGTTATGTCGGAGGGGGTGGACCCGGCAGACGCAGTCATTGCGGGAGTTTGCCACAACTCCCTGCGTCTGCCGGGTCCACCCCCTCCGACGTAACTTACTTCTTCTGGAGCAGAGTCAGCAGACGAGTCATCGTGGGACCTTCCAGCATGTGGCTGCTGAGTCCGCTCCAGAGCACGTCGGAGTGGGGTGGGCTGGCAGCCGGCAGCTACAATCATCGTGGGACCTTGCTGCATGAAGGGAGAGAAAGGAGCAGGATTGCTGGAATGGAAGAGTGGTGGAGGGAAAGAAAGGGGACAGGGTGGTATGGAAGGGTGCTGCTGATAGAATTGATGTACAGAGAAAGGGGAGAGACATAAGGGGGAAAGATATTGGAAGGAGAGAAAGGGGGGCAGATGCTTATTGAAAAGGGGTGGGTGGCGAGAGAAAGGGCAGACATTGGATGGGAGTGGGGAACCTATGCTGGATGGAAGTGCAGATGGGAGAGATAAGGGAGCAAATGCAGGAAGGAAATGGGAGGAGAGAAAGAGGGGAGCAGACGCTGGATGGAAGTGGACTGAGAGAGGAGTAGGTACTAGATGGAAGGGTTGGAGAAAGAGGGTACATGATGGAAGGAGGAGATAAATAAAAGGAGGGCACATGATGGGTAGAAAAGGATTGAGTTAGGGAAACACTGGAGGGTGAGGGAAAGAGGTGGCAAGCTTTAGATAGACAGTAAAAAAGGACATTGATGAGAGGGTAGTAAGAACGTAATCTAGACAGATGCAGAAAATAAATTGAAAAGAAAAATGAGGGAAAAAAGGGAAAGGGATTGCAGAGGAGAGGTGTGGGGGAGGGAAGGAGAGGAGAGAGATGCCAGACCAATGGAGGTGAAAGGAGAGATGGAAGGGGGAGGCATACAGTTTCTGGAAGGGGCATAGAAGGAGAGAAGATGCCATATAGGGGAAGAGAGACGGCAGGCAGTGGATGGAAGGAAGAGAGTTACAAGAAGATGAGGAAAGCAGAAACCACAGAAGACAAAGGTAGAAAAAAAATTTCTATTTCTTTATTGCTTTAGGAGACATGTGTCACTGTTTCTGTGGTGCACTGTATGCAGAGTCCAGCTTCTTACTGGTTCCATTTAACCATTGTCTATGTATTTCTATTTTATCCCCCCTTTTACAAAACTGTGGAGCGTTTTTTAGCGCCAGCCGTGGTTGGTAGCAGCTCTGATGCTCAGAATTCTATGAGCATCAGGGCTGTTACCACTGTGGCTAAAATCCACACTACAGTTTTGTAATAGGGGGATGGGTTAGTTTGTGATGACATATTCCATACTAGGCGAAGGTGTTTTCTGTGTTCTGTGTGTTCGAAAGACATGGTTTTTTGTTAGGCTTGACTGCAGGATTGATCTGTACTAGTCTGGCTTGTTTAGTTTTACAGTGGGTGTATTGATGTTGTACTGCTCACTGCAGTATGTATGATGCTGTCTTTTCCTAGGTACTCATGTGTGACATGTGGCTTGTTACTAAAAATCATGTTTTTCGTACAGATTGGGGGGGGGGTGCCAAAAAATGATGGGCCCCGGGTGTCACATATGCTAGGTACGCCACTGCTGGAAAGTCATAAAATGCCCTCGATGTACGCAATTTCCAGTACATATTAAATTCCCTCCTCTCTTAGTACCCCAACTTCCCCCCTCCCCATCTTTATCTTTACTGGTGACAGATGGGTAATTAGATTTAATTACGCCATAGGTTTTTAATCTCTGCTTCTTATTTGTAATCGTTTGAGGCTGAAACTGGGATGTCAAACTGTCAAATGCTTTTCTCAAGTCAATAAATCATACAGACATATTCTCTGATGGGGTGTTTCTAACATGCTTATTAATCAATGAATGGAAGATAAAACTGAGGCCTGTGAATTGTGGCTTGAAGAGCAGCATGATCTGATTTTTTTTTTTTTTTTTCACACAACCATTTACTGCTGTTCATTAGGAACTGTGGTAATCTTGTTGAGGACACTTCAGAACCATTTATTTCCATTATTGTCGACACAGATCCCTCACTATTAATTGTTAGTTAGCGTAGTGGCGTTTTCATGATTGCGCGCTACTAATCCAACTGTCCGTAGTCCAGGGAAATGACCAGAATGTAGGCTTGGCTTAATTAACTTGACTAGCTCTTCCTGGACTCGTGCACTGCTTTTTATTAGTATCTGATTAGGGAGGGATGTTATTGAATAAGAGTACCCAGGAAAAGGACTTGGGGGTAATGGTGGACATGACAATGAAGCCGTCGGCACAGTGTGCAGCGGCCGCTAAGAGAGCGAATAGAATGCTTGGTATAATCAAAAAGGGTATTACAGCCAGAACGAAAGAGGTTATCCTGCCGTTGTATTGGGCAATGGTGCGCCCGCATTTGGAGTACTGCGTCCAATATTGGTCGCCGTACCTTAAGAAGGATATGGCGTTAGTCAAGGGGGTTCAGAGGAGAGCGACGCGTCTGATAAAAGGGATGGAAAACCTGTCATATGCTGAGAGATTGGAGAAGCTGGGTCTCTTTTCCCTGGAGAAGAGGAGACTTAGGGGGGATATGATAGAGACTATAAGATCATGAAGGGCATAGAGAGAGTAGAGAGGGAGAGAAAGGGAGACAGAGAGAAAGAGAGAGAGATAGAAAGAGAGAAAGGGAGAGAGACAGAAATAGAGAGAGAGAGGGAAAGGGAGACAAAAATAGAGAGAGAGAGATAGAGAAAGATTGGAGAAACTGGGACTCTTTTCCCTGGAGAAGAGGAGACTTAGAGGGGATATGATAGAGACTTATAAGATCATGAAGGGCATAGAGAGAGAAGAGAGGGACAGATTCTTCAAACTTTCGAATAATAAAAGAACAAGAGGGCATTCGGAAAAGTTGAAAGGGGACAGATTCAAAACAAATACTAGGAAGTTCTTTTTTACCCAACGTGTGGTGGACACCTGGAATGCACTTCCAGAGGATGTGATTGGGCAGAGTACGGTACTGGGATTCAAGAAAGGATTGGACAAATTCCTACTGGAAAAGAGGATAGAGGGGTATAGATAGAAGATTACTGCACAGGTTCTTATGACTAACTGGGGGATGCGCTAAAGTCAGCGATCGTTGCTAAACCTGTTTTCACGGGTTTAACGACGATCGTTGATAACCGAACCAATGCGCTAAACGGCCCACCGGGTGTTTTTTCCCTCGATCGCCCATTTTCCAATCCGACCCATTCAAATGAATGAAACCCCATGCAAAATAGCCAAGCGATGGATGCGCTAACATCACATGGCTATTTTACCGATCCTAAAACCCAGTTTTCTAGACCTTGTCGGTAACTGTGTCGGTAACCGTGCCCAGCACTGCACTTCGTGCTCAGCATTGTCTTTCTGGATTTGTTCAGCAACCAATTGCCAAATTCCCCCGATGAAGGTCTTCTCAGATTGAAACGCTCTTAAGTAGTCCTGAGCGTCGGGTGTTTCATTCAAAAACCAAAATTAGATAAGGCGTTCCATCTATTCAAGATAAGTGCTGCTGGGTTTGGGAGGCGGGGCTGGAGGCGGAATAGGGCGGAACCCGGAGGCAGAGCGGGGGAGATCCCAGGGCGGGGTCTTGTGTCCTCTTTTACCAAATGGAAAACCATTGATCCTGTGTAGAAAAGGGGGAGTTAGGTTCCTGGGCATCCCTGTTCACTGTACACTGTTGCTTCCTATCACCATAAACTCAGCATTTCATGTACCCCTCTTGTAAAGAACAGCTTGTTTATTATAGTAACATACATAACATAGTAGATGACGGCAGATAAAGACTCCGAATGGTCCATCCAGTCTGCCCAACCTGATTCAATTTAAATTTTTAAATTTTTTTTCTTCTTAGCTATTTCTGGGCAAGAATCCAAAGCTTTACCCGGTACTGTGCTTGGGTTCCAACTGCCGAAATCTCTGTTAAGACTTACTCCAGCCCATCTACACCCTCCCAGCCATTGAAGCCCTCCCCTGCCCATCCTCCACCAAACGTCCATACACAGACACAGACCGTGCAAGTCTGCCCAGTAACTGGCCTAGTTCAATCTTTAATATTATTTTCTGATTCTAAATCTTCTGTGTTCATCCCACGCTTCTTTGAACTCAGTCACAGTTTTACTCTCCACCACCTCTCTCGGGAGCGCATTCCAGGCATCCACTACCCTCTCCGTAAAGTAGAATTTCCTAACATTGCCCCTGAATCTACCACCCCTCAACCTCAAATTATGTCCTCTGGTTTTACCATTTTCCTTTCTCTGGAAAAGATTTTGATCTTCGTTAATACCCTTCAAGTATTTGAACGTCTGAATCATATCTCCCCTGTCTCTCCTTTCCTCTAGGGTATACATATTCAGGGCTTCCAGTCTCTCCTCATACGTCTTCTGGCGCAAGCCTCCTATCATTTTCGTCGCCCTCCTCTGGACCGCCTCAAGTCTTCTTACGTCTTTCGCCAGATAAGGTCTCCAAAACTGAACACAATACTCCAAGTGGGGCCTCACCAATGACCTGTACAGGGGCATCAACACCTTCTTTCTTCTACTGACTACGCCTCTCTTTATACAGCCCAGAATCCTTCTGGCAGCAGCCACTGCCTTGTCACACTGTTTTTTCGCCTTTAGATCTTCGGACACTATCACCCCAAGGTCCCTCTCCCCGTCCGTGCATATCAGCTTCTCTCCTCCCAGCATATACGGTTCCTTCCTATTATTAATCCCCAAATGCATTACTCTGCATTTCTTTGCATTGAATTTTAGTTGCCAGGCATTAGACCATTATATTGTGCGTTTTATACATGTACTTTATTTTTTCGGTAAAAACAGTCTTTTAGTGTAACAATACTCATGTACAGCTCTATGAATATCTTGATCCTCATCGGAACACACCGTGCCTGGCCGTGAATAGCAAAAATGGGCTACATTTTATTTTGTATGAATAAGCAAATCCGTGACTGTGGAACATGCAGATAACAAGTGTACATGTGTAGGGGCCGTTATAGGATATTTGTATACATCCACAGTTTTGCATCTAGACTTAGACACAACCACTTACACCGGAAGATCAAAGATTGATACAAGATTCCAGAGTCCCAAATCATAGCAAGATCCTGGAACCCCAAAGCGTAGTAATATTCCGGAAATCCAAAGAGTAGCAAGATTCCAGAGTCCCATAGAAGCAAGATTCCAGAGCCCCAAAGTGTAGTAAAAATTCCAGAGTCCCAAATCATAGCAAGATCCTGGAACCCCAAAGGGTAGTAATATTCCGGAAATCCAAAGAGTAGCAAGATTCCAGAGTCCCATAGAAGCAAGATTCCAGAGCCCCAAAGTGTAGTAAAATTCCAGAGTCCCAAATCATAGCAAGATCCTGGAAACCCAAAGCGTAGTAATATTCTGGAAATCCAAAGAGTAGCAAGATTCCAGAGCCCAAAAGTGTAGTAAAATTCCAGAGTCCTAAATCATAGCAAGATCCTGGAACCCCAAAGCGTAGTAATATTCCGGAAATCCAAAGAGTAGCAAGATTCCAGAGTCCCATAGAAGCAAGATTCCAGAGCCCCAAAGTGTAGTAAAAATTCCAGAGTCCCAAATCATAGCAAGATCCTGGAACCCCAAAGGGTAGTAATATTCCGGAAATCCAAAGAGTAGCAAGATTCCAGAGTCCCATAGAAGCAAGATTCCAGAGCCCCAAAGTGTAGTAAAATTCCAGAGTCCCAAATCATAGCAAGATCCTGGAAACCCAAAGCGTAGTAATATTCTGGAAATCCAAAGAGTAGCAAGATTCCAGAGCCCAAAAGTGTAGTAAAATTCCAGAGTCCTAAATCATAGCAAGATCCTGGAACCCCAAAGCGTAGTAATATTCCGGAAATCCAAAGAGTAGCAAGATTCCAGAGCCCCAAAGTGTAGCAAAATTCCAGAGTCCCATAGAGTAGCAAGGTTCTGGAAATTCAGCGCTAGAATAAGTGCCTTTAGCCATAGAGCCAATAATTGATTATCAATGCCTCTTGGCATCTAATTAGATTAAGTTACCTGTATAACTAACACTGCTCTGTAACTTCCATGTGCATCTTTGTGCACTAAGGGCTGGATTCAATAGACTGCAGTCAAGCGTAGGTGCCAGAAAAGATTGGTGTTAAGTTCTTACGGGTCCTACGGCAACAAGAGGTCATCCGCTCAAACTCAAGAGTGGGAGATTTCATGGTGACATCAGGAAGTACTTCTTCACCGAAAGGGTGGTCGATCGTTGGAATGGCCTTCCACTTCAGGTAGTTGAGGCCAGCAATGTGCCAGACTTCAAGAAACGATGGGATAAACATGTGGGTTCATATAAGGGAATTGCTTAGGGAGAGGGTTCTTTTAAGGGGAGGGTTCTTTTGAGTAGGCAGACGTGTTCGGCCGACAGCCCTTTTCTGCCGTCATACTCTATGTTTCTATGCTTTAAAGTTATTAGGTTGTGCACTTATCGCTCTTCCATATTTTTATGTTTAAGGGGACACCCGATGAATTTGTCATGGTTGAGGGAAACGTGTTGGGACATATAAGCTTGCCCAAGGCTGGGCACGAGTGTGGTTTCTCCTGGAAGTAGCCTTGAGCAAGCTTAAGTGGCCCTAGGGCTGCAACAGACACCTGAAACGTAGGCCACCAAAATGCTGGCCTACATTTCCAATAGACAAGGGAATCCCTCGCCACGATCAGCTGATTGGCTGCGGCAGGGAACCACTCCCCCTTGCCGGAACTGCCAACTCCCCCCGGCAGTAGGGGTGCCCACATCCTCCTCCAAGAACCACCACCCTCTCCAGAAGTTTCCAACACCCCCAATTGGCAACACCCCCCCCCCCCACCCACACACACACACTCCTCCAAACCTTTGAGCCCTCCGGCACCCCTAAGTCCCCCTGACACCCCCCAGCCCCATATCTCTGTAGTAGAAAGTCCGGCAAAAAGGATCCGGCAGCAGTTCTTGTAACCACTGGGCCACACCCTCATTAAATGGACGTCAGTTTTACCCTTAACAGGCCACAACATTAAATAATGTTAGAACCGGAAGGGCAGAAAGTTCCATAGACCTTCTGTGATAAGTAAGTAGATAAGAACATTGGCTATTCTGAAAATATTTGTGAAATGCATACCATATATTAATTTTTGCTCCAAAAAATGCATTAGGGCTTTTTTTTGGGGGGGAGGGAGGTTTTATTTTTTTCATTTTTTTCTCCACCCTAAATCTTCCTGTTTCCTTTCTCTCCCTCACATGTGCAGCATCTATCCTCCCCTCTCCCCCATCCCCTTGTGCAGCATCTTTCTATCCCTCCCTCCCATCCCCCTGTGCGGCAGAACCCCCACCGACCTTTCCATCGTGAGACTGGCATACCGTACCTCTGAGGCCTCCAAAAACAGCGGCTGCGGCAGCACTCTGAACTGGCTGCTTCGCGGCCTTCCCCGCCAGGGCCTTGCCTCTGCCGCATCATTGATGATATCATCAGTGATGTGGCAGAGGGAAGGACCCGGCGGGAAAAGCCGCGAAGCAGCCCGTTCAGAGCGCTGCTGCCGCCGCTACTTTAAAAGGCCTCGAAGCAGAGGTATGGCATGTCTCACCGGGGTGGGGGTCGCTGAATCGACGAGTCAGATTTTTTCGAGCAGCCCTAGTGTCAGGGATGGAATCGGGGAGTGTCGGGGATATTCGGGGGGGGGGATTTCAGCGTTCAGTCTTAACTAGGGTTTATTTTTGATATAGGGCTTAAAAATCATGCTAGGACTTATTTTGGGGAAAACACGGCATTTAAATTTATCAATACTCTGGTTAATGGTGTTTTCTGTGTATACTTCCTATAGTCTTGGGGACCACAGGTAGCCAACCCGTCTCATGGTGTATTCTGCAAGTCTTTTCTGGGGGGGGGGGGGCGCAATTTATGCTCCTTCTTGGGGCCCCTCTATGGTTCTGGTTATATACAGTCATTTTTTCCCACTTCTGCTTTAGGTGTTCACGTTTCCTATCAAGCTGCACCGCTTTGGAGATGATTTGTTCGGTCAAGCTTTTTATTCCTGTTGCAGCTGGTTAGCGATTCCCTTGGCGCTCTGTGGAAAATTACGACTGGCTGCAGTTTTTGCGGAGGCCTGACCATGAAAGGCTTTGCTTTGGTTTCATAGGACTGAGGCTTGTAGGCTTCTCCTTTCTTCGCTGGGCCCATTTGTTCTCTGGGAGGAATCTTGGGAGATTTAAGGGTGAGCAGTGAATACTGAACCATACTTTGGTCTGTTAATATATTGCACTATTTTGCGCTGGTCTGGTCGATAAGACTGCATTATAGTTACCTTTTCAACCTGTGATATTTAGAGACTTAATTCACCCAACCCGAAGCCAGAAAGAGAGAGGGTGACGAATGGCTGTTTGGAAGGCCTGAGCAAATGAAGAGATGGAAATGCATAGATTCTCCAGCAGAATGCATTACGGAACCTATTATAACATGCCTGACCGGTGCCTTTACCAACAAGCAGAGTGCTCAGGTGATATCTGTGCCTTACAGGGGGAAAAAAAAACCCAGGGGTATTGTACTGAGCATATGAGTCCCTGGACATCAGCATGAGCAAAGTGGAAGGGATTAGAAATAATGTTCATACTTTAGTTGCAAACTTCCCTCATTTGTAGATGCAAAGCAAAGGCAACATCGATTCCCCTTGGCTCAAGTAGGAATAAATAGGGAAAACCCCAGCAAACTCACACGCACGGGCTTAAAATCAGTTATTGCGGCAAGGAAAAGAGCGCCGTTCACGAGCAACTGCTGACATGCAAGGTCAAAATGTTAACAGATACCATGCTTCCCCGAAAATAAGCCAGTGTGTTATATTAATTTGGGGTCCAAAAAAAACACACTAGGGCTTATTTTCGGGGATGTCTTATTTTTGCCATGTATAACAATCATCTCTCCCTTCCTCTGCTCCACCCCAATTCTTCCCATGTGCAGCATCATCCCTCCCCCTTTCACCCATCCCCTTGAGCAGCAGAACCCCACCGACCCTCCCACCGTGAGACTGACATACCTCCGCTCTGAGGCCTCCTAAAGCAGCAGGGGTGGGGGTCGCTGAATAGACGAGTCCGATTTTTTTTTTTTAGCAAATCAGGGGAATGTCGGGGACATTCGGGTTGGGGGGGCTTCGGGGGATCGATCTTAACTAGGGCTTATTTTTGGGGAAACAGGGTATCTACATATTCTCTATTCTTCATCCAGTGGCATAGTAAAGGGGAGGGGGACCAAACCGCCCTGGCCACCGTCTTGGTGGGGGCACCAGCACCTCTCTGCCCCCCCCCCCCCCCCACCTCACCACGCTTGTGCCCTCCTTTCCCACCTCGGGTACCTCTTTAAATCTATGCCAACGCAAACAACTTTTCCAGCCTGCTGTTCGCGTCAGCCTGGCTCCTCTCTGAAATCACTTCTGGATCGCGGGGCCAGGAGGTGACGTCGGAGGAAAAGCCAATGCTGTCACAAGAAGCAGGCTGGCCAAGTTGCTTGCGCTGGCGAAGCTTTAAAGGGTTACGGGGGATAGGGAGGGTGAAAGTGCAGTGCAGGGAAGGGGCAGGGATGCATGGAAGGAGTGGGGGGACAGAGTGGAAGACTTGGGGGGGGGGGAATCTACCACCCCAGCGCCTCCTACTCTTGCTACACCGCTGTCTTCATCCTTCATTCCCAGCTGTCCTGTGTTTAAAGAAAGGTATTTACAGGACTCTGGTTGATTTGGATGTTTTATCTTTCAGCGTGAAAAGGTCACACAGTTTGTTGATGGATCCAAAATGGGCTGCTAGAGTGAATGATTCCCATTAAAAAAAACACTTTGCTTTGTTTGTTGGACTCATCCCACTAATGAGTGCTTTCTTTTTATCTGGCCAATTGGAATCTTAGGCCACTCCCAGAATGCACTGCAAGAGAGGCCTAAGATTCTGGTTGGCCCGGGTGCCTAAGGCTCCTCCTGTGGGAGGAGCCTTAAGCACCTGGGCCATTAAAGGGCCTTAGGCCCCTCCCTGGTGTATCCCAAGATGCACCGGGAAGGGGCAGGCCTGTTGTTCTAGTGAAGGCGGGCCAGCTGGCTGGAGGCAGGAAGGATGCCTCCAGCCAGCCATCTCAATAAGGTGTGGGGGTTCCGTGTGGGCTTGGGGGTGGGGTGATTCCAGCAGGAGAGACTGGGCATTCCTCCTGCGGGCGATCTTATCAGCCGTTGCAGGGTCGTCGCCATCGCCGGAGTGTAATTTGATCACAAACTCATACAGTTATATTCTTTCTATCCTATTTATTGTTCTACTGAGTTCTACTTGATTTTCATCACTACCCCTGGTGCTCTGCTGGCTCCAGTTCTCTTGCAAGTCATATGGACCTTTGCCTTGGTCTTACTCTTCTTCCTGTACATTTATTAATCAGGCTAGGCTTGCTTGTTTGCAAGGATTCAGTAATATTTGAATTCACACTTAGAAACATAGAAAGATGATGGCAGATAAAGGCCAAATGGCCCATCCATAGAGTCCACTATCTCCTCCTTTCCCTATTGGCTAAGGCTCTTAACATTTGCATCTCCTCTTCCTATAGGCTAAGGCTCTTTACACCTGCATTGTGAAGTCATAGAGCTTTATGGTTATAGAAACATAGAAACATGATGGCAGATAAAGGCCAAATGGCCCATCCACAGCATCCACTATCTCCTCCTCTCTCTATTGGCTAAGGCTCTTAACATTTGCATCTCCTCTTCCTATAGGCTAAGGCTCTTTACACCTGCATTGTGAAGTCATTGAGCTTTATGGTTATAGAAACATAGAAAAATGATGGCAGATAAAGGCCAAATGGCCCATCCACAGCATCCACTATCTCCTCCTCTCTCTATTGGCTAAGGCTCTTAACATTTGCATCTCCTCTTCCTATAGGCTAAGGCTCTTTACACCTGCATTGTGAAGTCATTGAGCTTTATGGTTATAGAAACATAGAAAAATGATGGCAGATAAAGGCCAAATGGCCCATCCACAGCATCCACTATCTCCTCCTCTCTCTATTGGCTAAGGCTCTTAACATTTGCATCTCCTCTTCCTATAGGCTAAGGCTCTTTACACCTGCATTGTGAAGTCATTGAGCTTTATGGTTATAGAAACATAGAAAGATGATGGCAGATAAAGGCCAAATGGCCCATCCATAGAGTCCACTATCTCCTCCTTTCCCTATTGGCTAAGGCTCTTAACATTTGCATCTCCTCTTCCTATAGGCTAAGGCTCTTTACACCTGCATTGTGAAGTCATAGAGCTTTATGGTTATAGAAACATAGAAACATGATGGCAGATAAAGGCCAAATGGCCCATCCACAGCATCCACTATCTCCTCCTCTCTCTATTGGCTAAGGCTCTTAACATTTGCATCTCCTCTTCCTATAGGCTAAGGCTCTTTACACCTGCATTGTGAAGTCATTGAGCTTTATGGTTATAGAAACATAGAAAAATGATGGCAGATAAAGGCCAAATGGCCCATCCACAGCATCCACTATCTCCTCCTCTCTCTATTGGCTAAGGCTCTTAACATTTGCATCTCCTCTTCCTATAGGCTAAGGCTCTTTACACCTGCATTGTGAAGTCATTGAGCTTTATGGTTATAGAAACATAGAAAAATGATGGCAGATAAAGGCCAAATGGCCCATCCACAGCATCCACTATCTCATCCTCTCCCTAAGAGATCCTATGTGCCTGTCCCACGCTTTTTTGAATTCAGACATAGTCTCTGTCTCCACCACCTCTTCTGGGAGACTGTTCCACGCATCTACCACCCTTTCCATAAAATGGTATTTCCTTAGATGACTCCTGAACCTATCACCCCTTAACTTCATTCTATGTCCTTTCATTCCAGAGCTTCCTTTCAAATGAAAGAGACTCGACTCATGCACATTTATATTATGTAGGTATTTAAATGTCTCTAGCATATTTCCCCTCTCCCGCCTTTCCTCCAAAGTATACATTTTGAGATCTTTAAGTCTGTCCCTATACGCCTTATGACTAAGACCACGCACCATTTTAGTAGCCTTCCTCTGGACCGACTCCATCCTTTTTATATCTTTTTGAAAGTGAGGCCTCCAGAATTGTACACAATATTCTAAATGAGGTCTCACTAAGTCTTATACAGGGGCATCAATACCTCCTTTTTCCTACTGGACATACCTCTCCCTATGCATCCTAGCATCCTTCTAGCTTTCGCCGTCACCTTTTCAACTTGTTTCGCCACCTTAAGATCATGTTTCATGTCTCTTTTTGTCACTTGTGCGTTGACTCTCTCTTGTTTGTCTCCTCCCTTTTGTGTCTCTTCATTTTTCTCTTCCTTTCTTTTCCTACTTTTAGAAGTAGCCCAGTGGTCAGAGCACCAAGCTGACACCCAGGAAAGCCCAGTTGAAATCCCACAGCTACTCCTTGTGATCTTGGACAAGTCACTTACCCCCCCCCCCCCCCTCCCCCATTGCCTCAGGTTCAAATTTAGAGTATGAGCCCTCTAGGAGCGGGGAATAGAGAATGACAAAGGGACAAATTTTTCCCCATCCCTTTGGGAACTCAATTTCTCCACCCCGTCCCCATGAGTTTTGTCTCTGTCCCTGTCCCATTTCTGTAAGATCTGCCTTAACCGCACAAGCCTCGAGCACTTATGATTTTAAAGTGTTTGAGGCTTGTGCAGATGAAGACGGAGCTTAGGCATTGGTGGAATGAGGCATTATGACATCACAATCTGAGCTCTAGAATGCTGCTACTTAGGATTTTAAAGTGTTTGAGGCTTGTGCAGATGAGGACGGAGCTTAGGCATTGGTGGAATGAGGCATTATGACATCACAATCTCAGCTCTAGAATGCTGCTACTTAGGATTTGAAAGTGTTTGAGGCTTGTGCAGATGAGGACGGAGCTTAGGCATTGGTGGAATGAGGCATTATGACATCACAATCTGAGCTCTAGAATGTTACTACTTATGATTTTAAAGTGTTTGAGACTTGGGGAGATGAAGACGGAGCTTAGGCATTGGTGGAATGAGGCATTATGACATCACAATCTGAGCTCTAGAATGCTGCTACTTAGGAATTTAAAGTGTTTGAGGCTTGTGTAGGTGAGGATGGAGCTTGCAGGAATGGAGCAGGGACAGGAAAAGAACTTGCGGGGACGGGATGGGAAAATTTTGTCCCCGTGTCATTCTTTAGCGAGGAACTACCTACTGTTCCTAAAAAAAGTTCGGAATGAAATCCTTCCTCTTCTCTACTCTTATATATGAACATGCAGATATAAGAACACAAACATCCCCCTCTCTTTCTTCCCCTTTCTATCTTTCTTTCCTCACCACTTCTTTTCTGCCTTCTTATCTGCATCCCTGTCTCTCCTTTACTCTCTGTTTTCTCCTTCAGCACTTCGTCTGCTTTCTGGTTTGGGGCAGAGATTTTCAAATTAGTATTTGTTTCTGCGCCTCTAGAGATCCTGCAAAGGGGGGGGGGGGGGGGGCGGGCTACGGCAGTCTTGGCTCAGGGTAAATCAAAGAAATTAAAAATGGTGAGATAATGAAACTAAATGAACGCCGCAGTAATTGGAAAAGAAACCAAAAAAATAAAACAAGTTACAAAGCCAGTCATAAAGGCTGAAAGCGGGAGGCAGACAGACATATTACAGCAGGCCCAAGCAAAGATTCATCACCCAATATAATGGCTCCAGATAAAACGTCATAGTGACTGGAATTCTCAGCTTTGCTCACGCTGGGGTGGGGGCCGGAATGCCGCGGGCCTCGTATTCCACTAGGGTCGTTATACCCACATTATTCCTCTCCTCGGGTCGCTTCATTGGCTTCCGGTCCGTCTCCGCATAAGATTGAAACTCAAGTGCACTCGCTCTGCGGCTCCTCACTTTCTCTCCTCTCGTTACTCTCCAAAGTCCCCTCCAGGGACTTCGCTCATCGGACGAATCCCTTTTCTTCTACCGCCGACTCCCGTCTCCGTCCCTTCTACCTTGCTACGCTGCCTGCCTGGCTCATTACGCCAAGCTCTCTCTCTGGCGGTATTCAAAGCCAGACTGAAAGCCCACTTTATTTGATGATGCGATTCCATAGTAACCCAACCCCCTCGAGAGTCCCCTACCAACCTTTTAGCCCCCCTCTTTGTGTTTGTCATTATTAGATTGTAAGCTTTTCTAAGCAGGGACCGTCTCTTGCACGGACAATGTACAGCGCTGCGTGCGCCTGGTAGCGCTATAGAAATAATCAATTGTGGTGGCGGTTGTTCCAGGTCTCTGCCGGAAGGATATAGAAACATAGAAACATAGAAAGATGACGGCAGAAAAGGGCTACAGCCCACCAAGTCTGCCCACTCTATTGACCCACCCCCTTACTAGGCCTCTGTAGGGATCCCACGTAGATGTCCCATTTATTCTTAAAGTCAAGCACGCTAGTGGCCCTGGTCACCTGCTCCGGAAGCTTGTTCCAGCGACCCACCACTCTTTCCGTGAAGAAGTACTTCCTGGCATCACCCTTAAATTTCCCTCCTCTGAGTTTGAGCGGATGCCCTCTAGTGGCCGAGGGTCCCCTGAGTAGGAAGATGTCATCTTCCACCTCGACACAACCTGTGATGTACTTAAACGTCACTCCCTGCGTTCCTCCAGAGTGTAGAGCTGCAATTTGTTCAGTCTCTCTTCGTACGAGAGACCCTTGAGCCCCGAGATATTTCTAGTGGCCATCCGCTGAACCGACTCGACTCTAAGCACATCTTTGCGGTAATGTGGCCTCCAGAACTGCCCACAGTACTCCAGATGAGGTCTCACCATGGTTCTGTACAGTGGCATTATGACCTGCTGGCTCACCAAACAGGAGCACAGGATAAAGTTTTGAAATGGGCTGCATTTTACTTTCTCACTAGGTGCCCTCTGTGTCTTGACCTCTGATTTATTTAATGTAATTAAAACATTTTGAACACGCCAATCCACAACGTTCTGAGTGGGTTAGAGACAAACATTAATAATAATAAATGAACATAGGAATATGACTAGCCTTACTGGGTCAGAACAATGGTCCATCAAGCCCAGTAGACCATTCTCACGGTGGCAAATCCAGGTCCCTAGTACCTGGCCAAAACCTCAAAGAATAGCAAGATTCTAGAACTCCAAAGAGTAACAACATTCCATGCCACCGATGCAGGGCAAGCAGTGGCTTCCCCCATGTCTTTCTTAATCACAGACTATTCAGGTCTTTGTCTGATGTCATTTACTATGTTACTCTGAGCAATTGCTCATGTGTTCTGCTTAGAGGAAACAAAACCCCTCAGCCTCTCGTATCTCCTTATCCCTCCTCTACTTCATAAGAACATAAGAATAGCCTTCCTGGGTCAGACCAAGGTCCATCAAACCCAGTAGCCCGTTTTCACGGTGGCCAATCCAGGTCCCTAGTACCTGGCCAAAACCCAGAGAGTAGCAACATTCCAGAATCCCAAAGAGTAACAAAAGATTCTAGAACCCCACAGAGTATCAAGATTCCAGGCAGAATCTCAAAGAATAGCAAGATTCTGGAACCCCAAAGAATAGCAACATTCCAGAATCCCAAAGAGTAATAAAAGATTCTAGAACCCCAAAGAGTAGCAACATTCCAGATTCCATGCAGAACCTCAAAGAATAGCAAGATTCTGGAATCCAAAGAACAACAAGATTCTAGAACTCCAAAGAGTAGCAACGTTCCGTGCTACTGATGCAGGGCAAGCAGTGGCTTCCCCCATGTCTTTCTTAATCACAGACTATTCGGGTCTTTGTCTGTTGTCATTTACTATGTTACTCTGAGCAATTGCTCATGTGCTCTGCTTAGAGGGAACAAAACCCCTCAGCCTCTCGTATCTCTTTATCCCTCCTCTAGCCTTACTGGGTCAGACCAATGGTCCATCAAACCCAGTAGCCCGTTCTCACGGTGGCCAATCCAGGTCCCTAGTACCTGGCCAAAACCCAAAGAGTAGCAACATTCCAGAATCCCAAAGAGTAACAAAAGATTCTAGAACCCCACAGAGTATCAAGATTCCATACAGAACCTCAAAGAATAGCAAGATTCTGGAATCCAAAGAGCAACAAGATTCTAGAACTCCAAAGAGTAACAACATTCCATGCCACCGATGCAGGGCAAGCAGTGGCTTCCCCCATGTCTTTCTTAATCACAGACTATTCAGGTCTTTGTCTGATGTCATTTACTATGTTACTCTGAGCAATTGCTCATGTGTTCTGCTTAGAGGGAACAAAACCCCTCAGCCTCTCGTATCTCCTTATCCCTCCTCTACTTCATAAGAACATAAGAATAGCCTTCCTGGGTCAGACCAAGGTCCATCAAACCAAGTAGCCCGTTTTCACGGTGGCCAATCCAGGTCCCTAGTACCTGGCCAAAACCCAGAGAGTAGCAACATTCCAGAATCCCAAAGAGTAACAAAAGATTCTAGAACCCCACAGAGTATCAAGATTCCAGGCAGAATCTCAAAGAATAGCAAGATTCTGGAACCCCAAAGAATAGCAACATTCCAGAATCCCAAAGAGTAATAAAAGATTCTAGAACCCCAAAGAGTAGCAACATTCCAGATTCCATGCAGAACCTCAAAGAATAGCAAGATTCTGGAATCCAAAGAGCAACAAGATTCTAGAACTCCAAAGAGTAGCAACATTCCGTGCTACTGATGCAGGGCAAGCAGTGACTTCCCCCATGTCTTTCTTAATCACAGACTATTCGGGTCTTTGTCTGATGTCATTTACTATGTTACTCTGAGCAATTGCTCATGTGCTCTGCTTAGAGGGAACAAAACCCCTCAGCCTCTCGTATCTCCTTATCCCTCCTCTAGGCTTACTGGGTCAGACCAATGGTCCATCAAACCCAGTAGCCCGTTCTCACGGTGGCCAATCCAGGTCCCTAGTACCTGGCCAAAACCCAAAGAGTAGCAACATTCCAGAATCCCAAAGAGTAACAAAAGATTGTAGAACCCCACAGAGTATCAAGATTCCAGGCAGAATCTCAAAGAATAGCAAGATTCTGGAACCCCAAAGAATAGCAACATTCCAGAATCCCAAAGAGTAATAAAAGATTCTAGAACCCCAAAGAGTAGCAACATTCCAGATTCCATGCAGAACCTCAAAGAATAGCAAGATTCTGGAATCCAAAGAGCAACAAGATTCTAGAACTCCAAAGAGTAGCAACATTCCGTGCTACTGATGCAGGGCAAGCAGTGACTTCCCCCATGTCTTTCTTAATCACAGACTATTCGGGTCTTTGTCTGATGTCATTTACTATGTTACTCTGAGCAATTGCTCATGTGCTCTGCTTAGAGGGAACAAAACCCCTCAGCCTCTCGTATCTCCTTATCCCTCCTCTAGGCTTACTGGGTCAGACCAATGGTCCATCAAACCCAGTAGCCCGTTCTCACGGTGGCCAATCCAGGTCCCTAGTACCTGGCCAAAACCCAAAGAGTAGCAACATTCCAGAATCCCAAAGAGTAACAAAAGATTCTAGAACCCCACAGAGTATCAAGATTCCAGGCAGAATCTCAAAGAATAGCAAGATTCTGGAACCCCAAAGAATAGCAACATTCCAGAATCCCAAAGAGTAATAAAAGATTCTAGAACCCCAAAGAGTAGCAACATTCCAGATTCCATGCAGAACCTCAAAGAATAGCAAGATTCTGGAATCCAAAGAGCAACAAGATTCTAGAACTCCAAAGAGTAGCAACATTCCGTGCTACTGATGCAGGGCAAGCAGTGACTTCCCCCATGTCTTTCTTAATCACAGACTATTCGGGTCTTTGTCTGATGTCATTTACTATGTTACTCTGAGCAATTGCTCATGTGCTCTGCTTAGAGGGAACAAAACCCCTCAGCCTCTCGTATCTCCTTATCCCTCCTCTAGGCTTACTGGGTCAGACCAATGGTCCATCAAACCCAGTAGCCCGTTCTCACGGTGGCCAATCCAGGTCCCTAGTACCGTCCCTAGTACCTGGCCAAAACCCAAAGAGTAGCAACATTCCAGAATCCCAAAGAGTAACAAAAGATTCTAGAACCCCACAGAGTATCAAGATTCCAGGCAGAATCTCAAAGAATAGCAAGATTCTGGAACCCCAAAGAATAGCAACATTCCAGAATCCCAAAGAGTAATAAAAGATTCTAGAACCCCAAAGAGTAGCAACATTCCAGATTCCATGCAGAACCTCAAAGAATAGCAAGATTCTGGAATCCAAAGAGCAACAAGATTCTAGAACTCCAAAGAGTAGCAACATTCCGTGCTACTGATGCAGGGCAAGCAGTGGCTTCCCCCATGTCTTTCTTAATCACAGACTATTCGGGTCTTTGTCTGATGTCATTTACTATGTTACTCTGAGCAATTGCTCATGTGCTCTGCTTAGAAGGAACAAAACCCCTCAGCCTCTTGTATCTCCTTATCCCTCCTCTAGCCTTACTGGGTCAGACCAATGGTCCATCAAACCCAGTAGCCCGTTCTCACGGTGGCCAATCCAGGTCCCTAGTACCCGGCCAAAACCCAGAGAGTAGCAACATTCCAGAATCCCAAAGCGTAACAAAAGATTCTAGAACCCCACAGAGTATCAAGATTCCAGGCAGAATCTCAAAGAATAGCAAGATTCTGGAACCCCAAAGAATAGCAACATTCCAGAATCCCAAAGAGTAATAAAAGATTCTAGAACCCCAAAGAGTAGCAACATTCCAGATTCCATGCAGAACCCCAAAGAATAGCAACATTCCAGAATCCCAAAGAGTAACAAAAGATTCTAGAACCCCACAGAGTATCAAGATTCCAGGCAGAATCTCAAAGAATAGCAAGATTCTGGAATCCAAAGAGCAACAAGATTCTAGAACTCCAAAGAGTAACAACATTCCATGCCACCGATGCAGGGCAAGCAGTGGCTTCCCCCATGTCTTTCTTAATCACAGACTATTCAGGTCTTTGTCTGATGTCATTTACTATGTTACTCTGAGCAATTGCTCATGTGTTCTGCTTAGAGGGAACAAAACCCCTCAGCCTCTCGTATCTCCTTATCCCTCCTCTACTTCATAAGAACATAAGAATAGCCTTCCTGGGTCAGACCAAGGTCCATCAAACCAAGTAGCCCATTTTCACGGTGGCCAATCCAGGTCCCTAGTACCTGGCCAAAACCCAGAGAGTAGCAACATTCCAGAATCCCAAAGAGTAACAAAAGATTCTAGAACCCCACAGAGTATCAAGATTCCAGGCAGAATCTCAAAGAATAGCAAGATTCTGGAACCCCAAAGAATAGCAACATTCCAGAATCCCAAAGAGTAATAAAAGATTCTAGAACCCCAAAGAGTAGCAACATTCCAGATTCCGTGCAGAACCTCAAAGAATAGCAAGATTCTGGAATCCAAAGAGCAACAAGATTCTAGAACTCCAAAGAGTAGCAACATTCCGTGCTACCGATGCAGGGCAAGCAGTGGCTTCCCCCATGTCGTTCTCAATAAGCTATGGACTTAGGTGTCGCTAGGCATCCTAGAGGTAGGTGTCAGTATATTAGGACAAGTTTTACCTGGTCTTATTTACCGATACCTAACTTGAATACCCAGCGATACTTAAATCTACCATGCCTAGCCTCTGCATTAACCACGCCTACTTTTCTTTTTTTCTTTTTTTTTTTTTAATTTTTTATTTCTATTATTCAACAAAATTTTACAAGAATACATCTTGTTACATTAAATACAGGAAAGAAAAAACAATACAGAAGTATTACAGATTCATACTTATAAAAATAATTTTTCCTTTCTTAGACCACCATAATAGTGGGATGGTCAATCGGAACTTTTTGAGAGAAATTTAACGAGGAACTTAATTAAACGATTAGGCTTTATGTTCTAAACACCAGCTATTAATTTCTATTTTCCCTCAGTCCTTGATGATTTTCTTTACATCCAAGAATTCCTTCAGGTGATTAGGAGAAAAAAATGTGTATTTAACTCCCAAATACCTAACTAAGCATTTACAGGGATATGCTAACAAGAAAGTTGCTCCCAGCTTTATAATATCTTGACGCATAGAAAGAAATTCTTTCCTCCGTTCTTGTGTAGTCTTTGCGACATCAGGATATATCCAAACTTTTTGCTCCCCAAATAATTTCTGTGAGTTTTTAAAGAATAGTTTCATAATCATATTCACGTCTTGCTCAAAAACGAATGATACTAAGAGCGTAGCTCTAACAGTATCAGTAGTAACTGTTTGTTCAAGAAGAGCAGTCACATTATCAAATTCTATTTCATTATTTTCCCTCCTTATCTCTTTCTCAATCTTGTTTTCTCCTTCTCGTCTTCCGGGTGTCTTCTTATTTGGTAAATAGTAGATTTTATTTATAGGGGGAATACAGTTTGACAAAATCTTTAAATTTTCAATCGGGTATCTTTTTAATAAGTCCAAAGGCAATATACCCGGAATTTGAGGAAAATTTAAAATACGGAGGTTCAAACGCCTATTAAAATTTTCAAATTGCTCCAATTTCTTATTTATAAGGAAACTATCTTTAATTGAAGCCACCTTGAATTGTTGTAAATGCAATATATCCTCCTGCATCTGCTTAGTTTGAGCACTTTTCATTATTTCCACAGTTTTAGTCAGCGAGTCCAAGTTTTCCACTATTTTTGTTACCTCTTCAGATGATTTTTCCATTTTTGACTCCATCCGCTGAAGCAAAGACCAGATGCTTTGAAGGGAAACCTCCGTCGGAGAGGACAAATCCCCCTCTCTCTTGTTGGCTTCCATCAGCAAACTGTCTCCAGACGCTGTGCCCTCGTCGGGAGACCCCGCGCCTCCACTTCCGGGATCGGGTGTCTCTCGCCACATCGTTCCGGCAGTTGCTGGACACAGAGGAGTGTGGGAAACCGGAGGAGACAGCGATGTTTCTATGCCCGAAGGGACAAGCGACTCCCTCTCTTCGCTGCCCAACGCCGGGCTCTCTACTCCGGATATTGCTGGTGCCGGAAGAGCCAAAAGAAGCTTTCCATCGTTAGCTGCCGGGGGGGTAGACGCCAGGGCCGGCGAGGAAGGTCCCCTGACCACCCCTTTTCTCTTCGGAGGCATAAAGAAAACGAGGTAAATAATTCAGGCAAAAGCTAAACGTGGAGAGATCTTAACGCGTCTCTCACAGCTCCTCACATCGCCGCCATCTTGACCCCCCTCCTTGCCGAGCACGCCTACTTTTCAGGTAGACATCGTTAGACTTCGGAGGGAGCCTCAATATAGGTGTCCTTAGGCACCACACAAATTTCCATGCACAACTTTTAATCGATTATTTTTTTAAAAAAGTTTAAAATTAAAGATCAACAGCATGGTCAATTAACGCACCAATTAAGCTTGTTACATCAATTTGGGTTGTGCGCGGAATTTACCCCATCCACCCCCCTTTTACTAAATTACGATAGCGGTTTTTAGCGCAGGTGTCACACTGAATACTCATATGAGCATTGGAAGCAGCGCAGAACATTCAGCGCAGTTCCCTGCGCTAATAGCCACTATTGCGGTTTTGTAAAAGGAGGGGGTTAGTAAGGCATCACTAGGCATCTATGATTAGGGTAGCAAACAGCGCCTAACCTCGGTGCCATTTATAGAAGCTGGCTCTTAGTGCGTCTGCATTACCGCGTGCTAACTGATTAGCGCAGAACTAGCATGCGAACCCTTACCGCCTACAAAATAGTTGTCGATAATACTGTAATAAAAATCATATACAATGCAAAAAATACGACCATGTTTCCCCCCTTCTATGCAAAGCACGCTGGCTGCCAGTAGAACATAGAATAAGCTACAAAATCCTTCTACTTACGTTCAAAACCCATCTAAGCAATCAACCGGAATTCGCCAATAATCTTCTCATTCCCTACATAAGAACTGCCGCTGCTGGGTCAGACCAGTGGTCCATCGTGCCCAGCAGTCCGCTCCCGCGGCGGCCCCCAGGTCAAAGACCAGTGCTCTAAATGAGTCCAGCCTCACCTGCGTACGTTCCAGTTTAGCAGGAACTTGTCCAACTTTGTCTAGAATCCCTGGAGGGTGTTTTCCCCTATAACAGCCTCCAGAAGAGCGTTCCAGTTTTCCACCACTCTCTGGGTGAAGAAGAACTTCCTTACATTTGTACGGAATCTATCCCCTTTCAACTTTAGAGAGTGTCCTCTTGTTCTCTCTACCTTGGAGAGGGTGAACAACCTGTCTTTATCTACTTTGTCTTGAATCCCTGGAGGGTGTTTCCCCTATAACAGCCTCCGGAAGAGCGTTCCAGTTTTCCACCACTCTCTGGGTGAAGAAGAACTTCCTTACATTTGTACGGAATCTATCCCCTTTTAACTTTAGAGGGTGTCCTCTCGTTCTCTCTACTTTGGAGAGGGTGAACAACCGGTCTTTATCTACTAAGTCTATTCCCTTCAGTATTTTGAATGTTTCAATCATGTCCCCTCCCAGTCTCCTCTTTTCAAGGGAGAAGAGACCCAGTTTCTCTAATCTCTCGCTGTACGGGAACTCCTCCAGCTCCTTAACCATTTTAGTCGCTCTTCTCTGGACCAATTTCCTCACAATTACGTCTTTAAAACATAAATACCACACGATTAAATAACTTTGCCATATCAGCACCATGCATTTGGCACACCATTCCCAATTATCTGTGTAACGAAAAAAGTCTACCTCATTTTAAGGCCAAATTAAAAACATTTCTATTCCAGGATGCCTTTGAAACATAACTGCCCTTATAAGGGCTAAATTCTTCATTCCTTCATTCCATAATTTTGTCATGTAAATTTACTTCACCTCCTACTGTTTGTCCCTCACTTGTTCTTCTTGCATATCAAATATTGTAGCTCTCCCACACTTACCTTTGTTCCTGTTTGTCATAGATTTAAGTCTTTCGGCTACTAACCTCCCCTTTTTGTTATGTCATTCAATCTTTAATCCCGATTCTTGTAAATGATATTATTGTACTTTATTGTATACTACTGTTTAAGCCCATTACATTAACGGGTGCTAGAGTAGATGTCTGTCTGTCTGTCTGGTTTTTTTTTCTTTGTCTCTCTCTCTCTTCTTGGATGCTGTCTGTCTTTCTTTCTTTCTGTCTCTGTCTCCCTGGACCCCTGACTGCCTGTATTTCTCTGTTGCGCCATGCCTGCCAGTCTCTCCGTGGCTCCCTTCCTATGTCCATAGTGTCCCATCCTATGTCTTTAGTGCCCCCAGTTCCGCCTTCCTATGTCCTTAGTGTCCCATCCTATGTCCTTAATGCCCTCAGTGCCTCCTTCCCATGTTCTAAGTGCCTCTTCCTATGTCCTTAGTGCCCACAGTGCCTCCTTCCGTGTCCTTAGTGCCCCCAGTGCCTCCTTCCATGTCCTTAGTGACCCAGTGCCTCCTTCCTAAGTCCTTAGTGTCCCATCCTATGTCCTTAGTGCCCTCAGTGCCTCCTTCCCATGTCCTAAGTGCCCCTTCCTATGTCCTTAGTGCCTCCAGTGCCTCCTATGTCCTTAGGGCTCTCAGTGCCTCCGTCCCATTTTCTTAGTGCCCCTTCCTATGTCCTTAGTGCCCTCAGTGCCTGCTTCCTATGTTCTTAGTGCCTCCAGTGCCTCCTTCCCATGTCCTTAGTGCCCCCAGTGCCTCCTTCCTATGTCCTTAGTGTCCCATCCTATGTCCTTAGTGTCCCATCCTATGTCCTTAGTGCCCTCAGTGCCTCCTATGTCCTTAGTGCCCTCAGTGCCTCCTTCCCATGTCCTTAGTGCCTCCAGTGCCTCCTTCCTATGTCCTTAGTGTCCCATCCTATGTCCTTAGTGCCCTCAGTGCCTCCTTCCCATGTCCTAAGTGCCCCTTCCTATGTCTTTAGTGCCCCACTGCCTCCTTCCCATGTCCTAAGTGTCCCTTCCTATGTCTTTAGTGCCCCACTGCCTCCTTCCCATGTCCTTAGTGCCTCCAGTGCCTCCTTCCCATGTCCTAAGTGCCCCTTCCTATGTCTTTAGTGCCCCACTGCCTCCTTCCCATGTCCTAAGTGCCCCTTCCTATGTCTTTAGTGCCCCACTGCCTCCTTCCCATGTCCTTAGTGCCTCCAGTGCCTCCTTCCCATGTCCTAAGTGCCCCTTCCTATGTCTTTAGTGCCCCACTGCCTCCTTCCCATGTCCTTAGTGCCTCCAGTGCCTCCTTCCTATGTCCTTAGTGTCCCATCCTATGTCCTTAGTGCCCTCAGTGCCTCCTTTGTCCTTAGTGCCCTCAGTGCCTCCTTCCCATGTTCTTAGTGCCCCTTCCTATTTCCTTAGTGCCTCCAGTGCCTCCTTCCCATGTCCTTAGTGCCCCAGTGCCTCCTTCCTATGTCCTTAGTGTCCCATCCTATGCCCTTAGTGTCCTCAGTGCCTCCTTCCTATGTCCTTAGTGCCCCTTCCTATGTCCTTAGTGCCCCTTCCTATGTCCTTAGTGCCCTCAGTGCCTCCTATGTCCTTAGTGCCTTCAGTGCTCCTTCCTATGTCCTTAGTGCCCCCAGTGCCTCCTTCCCATGTCCTTAGTGCCCAAGTGCCTCTTTCCTATGTCCTTAGTGTCCCATCCTATGTCCTTAGTGTCCTCAGTGCCTCCTCCCTATGTTCTTAGTGCCCCTTCCTATGTCCTTAGTGCTCTCAGTGCCTCCTATGTCCTTAGAGCCCTCAGTGCCCCTTCCTATGTCCTTAGTGCCTCTTCCTGTGCCCTTAGTGCCCCTTCCTTTGTCCTTAGTGACCCCTGTGCCTCCTTCCCATGTCCTTAGTGCCACCAGTGTCTCCTTACCGTGTCCCTAGTGCCCCCAGTGCCTCTGTCCTGTGTTCTTAGTTCCCTCAGTGCCTCCTTCCTATGTCCTTAGTGCCCCTTTCTATGTCCTTAGTGCCCCCAGTGCCTCCTTCCCATGTCCTTAGTGCCCCAGTGCCTCTTTCCTATGTCCTTAGTGTCCCATCCTATGTCCTTAGTGTCCTCAGTGCCTCCTCCCTATGTTCTTAGTGCCCCTTCCTATGTCCTTAGTGCTCTCAGTGCCTCCTATGTCCTTAGAGCCCTCAGTGCCCCTTCCTATGTCCTTAGTGCCTCTTCCTGTGCCCTTAGTGCCCCTTCCTTTGTCCTTAGTGACCCCTGTGCCTCCTTCCCATGTCCTTAGTGCCACCAGTGTCTCCTTACCGTGTCCCTAGTGCCCCCAGTGCCTCTGTCCTGTGTTCTTAGTTCCCTCAGTGCCTCCTTCCTATGTCCTTAGTGCCCCTTTCTATGTCCTTAGTGCCCCCAGTGCCTCCTTCCCATGTCCTTAGTGCCCCAGTGCCTCTTTCCTATGTCCTTAGTGTCCCATCCTATGTCCTTAGTGTCCTCAGTGCCTCCTTCCTATGTTCTTAGTGCCTTCAGTGCTCCTTCCTATGTCCTTAGTGCCCCCAGTGCCTCCTTCCCATGTCCTTAGTGCCCAAGTGCCTCTTTCCTATGTCCTTAGTGTCCCATCCTATGTCCTTAGTGTCCTCAGTGCCTCCTTCCTATGTTCTTAGTGCCCCTTCCTATGTCCTTAGTGCTCTCAGTGCCTCCTATGTCCTTAGAGCCCTCAGTGCCCCTTCCTATGTCCTTAGTGCCTCTTCCTGTGCCCTTAGTGCCCCTTCCTTTGTCCTTAGTGACCCCTGTGCCTCCTTCCCATGTCCTTAGTGCCACCAGTGTCTCCTTACCGTGTCCCTAGTGCCCCCAGTGCCTCTGTCCTGTGTTCTTAGTTCCCTCAGTGCCTCCTTCCTATGTCCTTAGTGCCCCTTTCTATGTCCTTAGTGCCCCCAGTGCCTCCTTCCCATGTCCTTAGTGCCCCAGTGCCTCTTTCCTATGTCCTTAGTGTCCCATCCTATGTCCTTAGTGTCCTCAGTGCCTCCTTCCTATGTTCTTAGTGCCCCTTCCTATGTCCTTAGTGCTCTCAGTGCCTCCTATGTCCTTAGAGCCCTCAGTGCCCCTTCCTATGTCCTTAGTGCCCCTTTCTATGTCCTTAGTGCCCCCAGTGCCTCCTTCCCATGTCCTTAGTGCCCCAGTGCCTCTTTCCTATGTCCTTAGTGTCCCATCCTATGTCCTTAGTGTCCTCAGTGCCTCCTTCCTATGTTCTTAGTGCCCCTTCCTATGTCCTTAGTGCTCTCAGTGCCCCTTCCTATGTCCTTAGTGCCTCTTCCTGTGCCCTTAGTGCCCCTTCATATGTCCTTAGTGGCCCCAGTGCCTCCTTCCTATGTCCTTAGTGCCACCAGTTTCTCCTTCTCGTGTCCCTAGTGCCCCCAGTGCCTCTGTCCTGTGTTCTTAGTTCCCTCAGTGCCTCCTTCCTATGTTCCCCTCACTGCCTTTCAGAGTTTGTCCCACCCCCACCCTCCAAAGCAAGTCTGTCTCCCTCCCATCTCCTTTGCAGTGTAACCCTTGAGAAGCATGTTTCCATCTCCCCCCCCCACCCCCGCCACTACCGCCGCCGTGCAGCCGACCCCACTGACCCTCCCATTGCGAGTCGACCGACGGGCCTCCCTGCTCCGGCGGCGTCCACAGCTCTCTGTGCGCGCTGCTTCGCGGCCTTCTGCTGCGCTGATTTCCTCTGCCGCATCTCTGATGATGTCATCAGGGAAGCGGCAGAGGAAATTGGGGTGGTAGAGGGCCGCGAGGCAGCGTGTTTGTAGTGCTGCGGACGCTGCTGGAGGCGGGAGGTTTGTGGTCGTCTCATGGTGGGAGGGTTTGGGTGGGGGGGTGAGAACGACAAACTGGCTTACATGAAAACAGAACCCTAGGCGCGCATGCGCACTCCTACCTTCCAGGGACCTGCTGATCACGGAACGCGCAAGTGGGAGTGCGCATGCATGCTTAGCATTTTATTATTATAGATTACTAGTGTTTAAGCCCGTTAGATTAACGGGTGCTAGATGTCTCCTGCTTTTGAACCTGGGCAGGGGCAGAGGCAGAGCCGGGGCGGGAGGGAGTGATGGTGGGAGAGCAATTTCAAAGCTTCAGCAGCGGCGGCTCCTTGACCAATCCGCGCTTACAACGTCCCCACACTTATGGTCTGGCTGGCTCCCCCACCAAAGCCCTTCGCAGAGGCAGCCCCTCCCGCATCCGTCCCCGTGTCCCAAGCCTCTCCGAAGGCCGGCTCCCACGAAAATGGTACCCCTCTGTCCAAAGCCGCGGCGGAAGCCTCCCTCAAGACACATTTCAAATCTGACATATTGTAATCACAAAACAGAAAATAAAATTATTTTTCTTACCTTTTGTTGTCTGGTCATTATTCATATCATGTAGGGGTCCCAGGCTATGGTTGGCTTTTGATAACTCGCTTGCCAGGGCCCCTTCTTTCTTCTTCCCTCCCTCCATCCCTGCAGCTGAAGACAGGCACCTCCCCCCAGTGGTCTGAGACAGGAGGGAGCAGTTAGGAGAGGGTCTAAGGCTAAAGAGGGGCTCAACAGCGCCCAACCACCTTTCCTTCCCTCCCTCCATCAGGTGCAGTGAATCCACCAATGTTAAAAGGAGCCGCGTCGAAATCGGAGGCCTGCCACTGCTGTAGCACGTTCCCCTCTGCCTTGGTCCCGCCCCTTCTCTGACATATGGGACCGCGGCAGAGGGAATGTGTTACGGTGGCGGCAGGGCACCAATTTCAAAGCAACTCCTTTTAACATAGGCGGAGGTGAACTGTACCTGATGGAGGAAGGGAAGGAACGGTGGGCCAAATTTTGGCAACGGCAGGAATTGTTTTGCGGGCCAAGCACCGTGAAACTTTGTTTCTTTAGGCAGCCCCGGTTGTTTACTTGGATTCAATGTGAGCCGGGTGAGGAAGGCAGCCGCAGCCTCGCGGCTAGGTAGGGGGACAACAATGGCGCTGATGCTCAAGCTCCCGCCGCAGCTCCTCTCTCGATCCTGGTGCGGTTCGAGAGGGGAGTCGTGGCGGCGGCTTGAACATAAGCGCGATTGTTGTCCCCCTACCTAGCTGCAAGGCTGCGGCGGGGTTTCCATGGCAACCCGATCGCGGATCTCAGTGTAGGGCCGGGTCTGGCGGCGCCGTGTAGTGCGGAAGCGGGAGGCGGGACCTCAGCACAGCGCCGCCGGCCCCCAGGAGCTCGAGGCCGGCGGCGGACATGCCTGGTGTGGCATGGTGCAGGAGGAACAGTGATCGGTGGAGAGCAGGTGATGACAGTGATAGGTGGCGCGAGGTGGAGAGTAGGTGATGACGTAAAACGTGCGCATGCGCACTCGTGTTTTCGGGACGGATCAGGGAACACGTTTTTTTTAGTGCGCAGGCGCGGCCTAGCATTTTATTATATTATATTATTATTATTGACCTTAGGAACCCTTAGACACTTCCTTAGATGCAATTATGACACCTACTTTGTAGACATCTACCAGCGCGTACATTTTTTAATGAGTTTTTAATTGGTTTTTAACAGTGCAGTCAATTACCACACCAATTAAAGCAATTAACCCCCCCCCCTTCCTTTTACAAAACCATAGTACGGTTTTTAGTGCCGGCTGCAGTTAACAGCTCCAATGCCCTTGGCATTTCTATGCGCGTCTGAGCAGTTCTCGCCTTGGCCGGCGCTAAAACCAGCACTACGGTTTTGTAAAAGGGGAGATAAGTTGGGCAGCGGTACAGCACCTACGACTGGCGAACCTATGGTGCCATTTGTAGAATCGGGCCCTTATTGCGCAGTCATCTAGTCGAACTGTCTAGCGCAGAAACGTCCCTTCTCTGCCCTCAGACGTACCCCATCGAAATAAAGTTAACAATATTTTGGGGCGCGCAGTTTGCGCACACTTGGCAGGCAATTGCCTCGGGATGCCTGTGCGTAGCCCATGGAAAGCCATTTTAAGTTGCAGGGAGTGCGCCGCAGCTCTTATAGAGCAGTTCTTTAATTGCACTTGTAGTTATTTATGTGTTGGGGTTTCTTAATCACCTTTTCATGAAAAGATTCACCCAAAGTGGTTTACAACAGTGTTCTCCAACCGCCAGTGTCGGTCCGCATAAATTTTCTGCTGGTCCACAGAGCCGGCACGTCCATCGGACCCAGGACAGCGTTCTTCAGCTGCCGGTCCATGGTGCGATCAACACGGCGTCTTCGGGCCAGCTCCCTGACTGCTGCAGTGCACTAAGCAGTGGGAAAAGGCTCCTACGCGCGGCCTGCGCCTGAACCGGAAGCCTTCTCTCCAACATTGCAACATCAGAGGGAAGGCTTCCAGATGAGGCGCGGGACGCGTGCGAGGAGCCGCTGCCCACAGCTTTGTGCAATGCAGCACTCAGGGAGCCGGCCTGAAGACGCCACGTTGATCGCACAGTGGACCGGCCCAAAGATAACACCGGGGGGGAGGCCAGAAGGCAAGGCAAATGGAGGGAGAGATAACAACAGTGGGGGAAATGCTTTTATTTTTTTATTTAGTGATTAATTTGTCTGTTCAGGAAGAAATGCATTTGTTTCTTTTCCTCTGGGATTGTACTCCTTGCAGAGTCTTGCATCTTAGGGTTTGTTTGTGAATATTAGTACTTTTAGTTTTTGGGCCTGCATTTGCATGGGGTTATCTGTTTTCTGGTAGGAATAAATGTTAAAATCATACAGTGTGCTTTGTGTAGTTTAATTTTGTGGTTAACCATTATGTGTTGTTAATACGATTATATTGTGTGTATATATGAACAATGAATGGAAAAAATGGTGTTACAATTAGTACTATTAAGGGGGCGGGGTCTGGGGTGAAGATGGGCATGACTTAGCCCAGTGTTCTTCAACTGCCGGTCCGCAGACCGGTACCAGTCCACAAAATAATTATTTTATTTCCGCCGGTCCATAGGTGTCAAAAGGTTGAAGAACACTGGTTTACAATACATTGAATGGTGATCAGGTACTCGTACGTATTTTCCTTATGTGTCCTGGCAGGCTCACAGTCTAACTGTGGCACCTGGGGCAACAGAGCAAGCAGAGAGGATATATAAGGGTGGTAAGAGCAGATAGCATAGCTGGTTTTAAGAAAGGTTTGGACAAATTCCTGGAGGAAAAATCCATAGCCTGTTATTGAGAAAGACATGGAGGAAGCCACTGCTTGGCCCTTGATCGGTAGCATGGAATGTTGCTACACTGAGAATTCCAGAATCTTGCTACTCTTTGAGATTCTGTATGGAATGTTGCTACTCTTTAGGGTTCTAGAATCTTGTTACTCTCTGGGATTCCGGAATCTTTGAGATTCTGTATGGAATGTTGCTACTCTTTGGGTTTTGGCCAGGTACTAGGGACCTGGATTGGCCACCGTGAGAACGGGCTACTGGGCTTGATGGACCATTGGTCTGACCCAGGAAGACAATTCTTATGTTCTTATATAAACCCCAAATGCCCAGAGAACACTGCTTTTGGCCCAGCTGCCCCATGGCATGGCCCTCAAGTGAGGAGTGGGTGCCTACATGCAGGACATTTGTGTGACTGGTGCTGTCGCCTTCTCATCGCTTTACTAATTCATAGTTACTTGCATTCATCTGAAATAACCGGGGGGGGGGGGGATGAAATTTCAGCTTCTTTTCTATAGTATGTCATCAAGGGCGCCCCTATTGACCAATAACATGACAATTTATCAATAGGTGCACTACTGAGTGATTGTGTGCAATATTTGAGCAATATGGCATGCTATAAACCAGTGTTCTTCAACCACCGGTCCATGGACCAGTGCCGGTCCACAGAAATTTCCTGCCGGTCCATAGGGCCGGCACGTGCATCAGGCCCAAAACTGTGTTCTTCAACTGCCGGTCTGCGGTGCGGTCAATGCGTTGTTAATAAGATGATATTGTGTGTCTATATGAAAAATGAATGGAAAAAATAGTGTTACAATTAGGACTATGGGGGCAGGGTCTGGGGTGGTGATTGGGTAGAGATGGGCGGGGTCTGGCCCACGACTTAGCCCCAGTGTTCTTTAACCACCAGTCTGTAGACCGATGCCGGTCCACAAAATAATTCTTTTATTTCTGCCGGTCCATAGGTGTAAAAAGGTTGAAGAACACTGCTATAAACAACAATGGTCCCCACCGAATAGCAGGATGTTTGGGGGGGGAGGGGTTGTTTTTTTTTGCAGAACTGGCTAATGGATAACCAGTTAAGTCGATATTCTGCACTTATCCAGCTATGGCTTAACACGTAATGACAGAACTGACTTTTATGAGGTCCTGTTTATGTGGTTGGCCTGGCGGGTTAAGAGCTGAATATCGACACAACCTGCCAAGAGATGACTTCACCCCCCCAGATCCTCCCCAAAATAGTTGGTAATGAGTTAGGCGCTAACAGAGACTTCAGCAGTTGGAGCCCAAGTACAGTACCGGGCAGAGCTTTGGATTCTTGCCCAGAAATAGCTAAGAAGAAGAAAATTTTTAATTGAATCAGGTTGGGCAGACTGGATGGACCATTCGGGTCTTTATCTGCCGTCATCTACTATGTTAACCCTTATTTCCAGCGTCACTAATCAGTTAAGTGCCATGAAAATAGCCATTTAGCTCCAAACAGGCAACGAGCCATTTAAATTGCTTGAATATTGACTCCCCAAAAGTTCTTTAAAACCCAAATAAAAATGAAAAACTCCTTAGACCACATGGGAAACTAAACGAAAGTTTTTTTTTTATCTTGAACATTCACTCCAATCAAAGAAGTCAAACGGGAAAAACGATACGATGGCCTCCCAGCCACACAAGCAGCAAAACTCGACAACCAAATCTCCAATCTACTAATTATGACCCCCAGACTACAAAACATACGGAAAAGAAGTAAAGACTCTACTTTTCAAGAAATTCCTGCAAACGACTTAATGCCGCTAGCTCCTTCCCACCTCCCAGTACCTTCCCGATTCCCCAAAACAACCTCATCTACTCTTTATCTCCTCTAGAAACTACCAGATCTCTTCTTCTTCTTTTTTTTTTATAATTCTTTATTCATTTTTGTATGTTACAACAAGTGTATGAAATAAACTCATATAAAACTTAAAGATACACACTTGATTAACTCACATATTAGCATCAAATTTAACATTTCATTAAAAAATTAGTATTCTATAATATTAAAATATTATGTAAGAAATCTAAATTTATGTAATTCTTATTGAATATAATAATCCCCCATCCCTCCCTCCCTCCCAATTCAATAATACATAAAATCATCTTTATTGTGAATTCATTCAAATATTGATATAGTATGTAATAATCAGAAATGAAATCCCACCCCTTTTCCCCTCTAATCCAATATCGTATCATGGGAAAAGTTAATCATTCATTACAAAAATCTGTTAACGGTCCCCAGACTTTCTGAAATGTACTCACATAACCTTTTTGCATTGCAATGGTGAGTTCCATTTTGTACATATGACATACAGAATTCCACCAGAAATTGTAATTTCCTGTCATATTGTTTCCAATTGTATGTTATTTGTTGTATTGCTATTCCAGTTAAAATAAATAGAAGTTTGTTGTTACTTGACGAAATTTGACTTCTTGCTCTCATAGTTGTTCCAAATAAAATAGTATCATATGTCAAGGCTACCGGGTTTTCTAATATCCTATTAATTTGAGGCCAAATTGATTTCCAGAATGATAAACTAAATGGACAATAGAATAAAAGGTGATCTAATGTCCCAACTTCAATATGACAATGCCAGATCTCTTCTTCTTGTAACAACATTTTTTTTTGGGGGGGGGTTATTCTTTTGTAATCCATCTTGAACCGCAAGGCAATGGCGGAATAGAAATCTCTAATGTAATGTAACATCCCTGGTTTTATTCCTAGATATACTGTATATTGTACTTGATTACTTCACAGCTATTCAAAGTTGAAGTTTACTCTACAGTGGCATCTCCCTGCAGGTGGTTAGCTGGTAGGATTTCACAGTGGTTTCATTATATCGGCTGCAGAAAGGATGAATTCTGAGTTCTGAACTTTGATTTCCGTCTTCGGCTACTAAGAGTGTAAAAAAAAAAAGTATTTTTAACCTGCAAAACTTGTACAAATATGAGAAGCCTCGCAAGATTCAGTAGAATGTTATGTGTTGTTAATACGACCTCCCATTATTTATTAGAGAGGAAAAGAATTTGGACAAATTCAAGACCAAACTTAAGAGTTTCCTTTTTATAGATGCTTTTAGTGAATAAATTTAAAGATTTTGTCTCCTTTTATCTTATATTTTATTTCAAACTATATTTGTTTCCCCCCCTACTGTTTTTTCCTTAAATATATTTAAGCTAAATATTGATTGTAATCCATTAATAATTTTCCCTTTTGTTTTGATATTATATGTATAGGTTAAACTTTGTATAGGAATGTTTGTATTTGTTATTTTAATTTGACATGACTTTTGTTTGTTTGATTTGTTACCCGTATTTGATTATTTAAGAAATTGTACATCGCCTAGAAATCGGAATAGGCGATTAATCAAATTATATAATAAACTTGGAAACTTGGAAAGATGAACTCGTTGTTTTCTCTCTGTTTTTGGCTTTGCAGGGGACGGTCAGGTGGATTTTGAAGAATTCGTAACGTTACTGGGGCCCAAGATCACAACTTCTGGGATGCCTGAGAAATTCCATGGAACGGACTTTGACACCGTATTTTGGAAGGTAGGAGAGATGTGAGGAATTGAGTTCTACCATGTCATGTGACGAGGCTCTGCCACCTCGGCCCGGGGCTGGTGTTAGTTGCCCTGGAGCATGCTGGTGCCAGATGTTCCAAAGCTCCGTCTCAGAGACGTCATAGCTTTGCCAGGATGTTGGGCCCCTTGAGGTATCCAAGATCCAGGCAACGCTCACACTGGCAAAAACTTTAAAGAGGTATGTGGGTGGGGAAGGGAGGTGCATGGCATGGGGGGGGTGGAGAGGTGCCGTCACCCCCACTGAGATGACACCCAGGGCGGTCTGCCTCCCTCCTCCTTACTTATGCCGTTGACAAGAACCATTCCCTGCAGCACTAGGGTTGCCAGATTTTGCATTCGTAAAACCTGGACCCCTAGACCCGCCCCTAGGCCCACCCATCCCCACCCCATTATGCCCCAGTCCTGCCCTAGCCCCGCCTCCCTGCTTGCTCTGGTTGTGCATGCGCAGAGGGCCTCTTGCCCGACAATTTCGAGAGACAATTTTAAAAACCGGGACAAAGTGCTGGGTTTTGAAAAGCCACCCGGACCCCCGGACTTGTCCTCAAAAGGAGGACCTGTCCGTGGAAATCCGGATGACTGGTAGCCCTATGGAGCACACCATTGGTAGCAACTGTTATCCTCGGAGTCGATGCTGTCGACCACTTCTCTTTGTCGCCTCCCACTTAACCAGTTTCTAAGCCAATCTGTCACTTTAGGGCCCGTATCGAGGGTGCTCCACATCTGGTCACCTAGTCAAAATTAATCCGCTTCATTTGACAAGAACAACCCTAGTAAAAAAACCTCTGATCCTGCAATCCTTCGGTTTCCAGAAACTGTATTATCTTCTCTTTTTAGCAGAGTTTCCATTAAATTTACTCGCCACAGAGGTCAGACTAAAAGACTTGTGGAGCTCCTTTCTGTATCTATCTAGTCATTGCTTTTACATACTTTGTGTCGGTGTTTTTACCCCTTTTTAATATATACACTTATTTTAAATGTATTGTAAACTGCCTAGAAGTACTTGTAGGTGGTATATCACATTAAAAATAAACTTGAAACTTGACTTATAAACTTGATCTCAACCTTTCTCTTACTGCTGTTTTTGTGAAGAAGGGTCATGTCCACCCTCTAGCTCTCCGGTGCCACTCCCATCTTTACAGAAGCACTGAAAAAGTCAGGCAGTGGAGTTGCCGGAACTTCCCTGATAAATGAGTTCCTTCCATGTCCTTGGATAAATCCTAACCAGCCCCATCACTTTGTCTACGTTTAGTGTAGCTTGCTTCTCGCAAACACGTTCTTCTGAAATTATTCAAGATCTACCTCACTTCCGTTCCTATTTTTCTTCTCTAATCCTACTTTATGAAACACAAAACAGAAATATTTGGTAAGCCATTCTGCTTTAACCTCATCGGCTTCTACATATTCCTCTCCTTTCCCTTTGGTGCTGACTGTATGACGAGTACTTTCTACTATCATAAACATATCTTTAAAAAAGGTCTTGTCCCCTCATTGTATTAGTTATTTTTTTCTTCCAGTTGCTGAAGGGCTGTCGGGTAAGTTTTGCCTCTTTGCGGATGATACCAAAATCTGCAATAGGGTACGCACCCAGGATGGTGTGAGTAACATGAAGAAAGACCTGGCGAAGCTTGAAGAATGGTCTGAAATTTGGCAGCTAAAATTTAATGCTAAGAAACGCAAGGTCATGCATTTGGGCTGCAAAAACCTGAGGGAACGGTACAATTTAGGGGGGTGAAGAACTTATGTGCACGACAGAAGAGTGGGACTTGGGTGTGATTGTATGTGATGATCTTAAGGTGGCCAAATAGGTTGAAAAGGTGACAGCAAAAGTTAGAAGGATGCCAGGTTGCATAGGGAGAGGTATGGCCAGTCGGAAAAAGGAGCTATTGATGCCCCTGTACAGGGCCGGATTTAGATGAAAAGAGGCCCTAGGCTATTCCACTTATGAGGCCCTTTCACCTCCCATTTTTAGGTTTGTAAATTACATGAGAGATAATAAAATACATCATTACTGTGATATATATCAATATGTTAAATGAAACATGTTGTTATTGGTACTAACCTTTATAAAAAATGTGACACGGATAATAAATAAAAAAAAGTCGAGAACACTTATTTGGACATTTATTCTCAGCACCATATATAGTACTTGTAACAATAACTAATCAAACATAACACACAACGTTGCCCCTTCCTATGTCCATAGTGCCCCCAGTGCGTCCTTCCTCACCTCACCCCCCTTCCGATGCCCGCCTGCCTCCCATCCCCCTTCCACTGAAACCCCCCCACCCCACCCCCACCCCCGATGCCAGTCTGGGCCGCCCTGTCCTGACGGATCCACGTTTTGCCTCTCTCCCCGCAGGGCTGGGCTTTGCCCAATTGTTTCCGGACTGATGTCTTTCCCTCCCCGATCCTCCTCCCAGGGCGAGAAAAAGAAAGGGAGAAGCCGAGTTGGCGCCCCGTTGCGGCCGGAGCCGGTTCCGATCCCGAAGCGTAGAATTTCTCCTTATTTTCAGTTCAGTGTTTTAGTGTTCACTTTTTTAGAATAGTGTAATTTTAATTTTGCTAACAATTTGAATGTAGGCCCCTCTTGATCTTGAGGCCCTAGGCTGAAGCCTAGTTAGCCTATAGGAAAATCCAACCCTGCCCCTGTATAAGACTCTGGTGAGACCTCATTTGAAATATTGTGTACATTTCTAGAGACCGCACCTTCAAAAAGATATAAAAGATGGAGTCAGCCCAGAGGAAGGCTTCTAAAATGGTGCATGGTCTTCATCATAAGGTATATGGGGGATAGACTTAAAGATCGTAATATGTATACTTTGGAGGAAAGGGAGGAGAGAGAAGATATGATAGGGACATTTAAATATCTATTTGGCGTAAATTCACATGAATCGAGTCTCTTTCATTTGAAAAGAAGCTCTGGAATGAGAAGGCATAGGATGAAGTTAAGAAGTGATAATCAAAGGAAATACTTTTTTACAGTCTCCCGGTAGAGGTGGTGGACTTTGTCTGAATTCAAAAGGCCCTGGAATGGGTATGAAGGATCTCTCAGAGAGAGAGAGTTAATGGTTACTGCAGATGGGCAGATTAGATGGCCATTTGGCCTTTATCTGCCATCATGTTTCTATGTTACTTTCCTGACTACTTTCCCAGCTTCCGTTAGCTTTTCCGTTAGTATTTGATGAAGGCTAACCTCTTTTTCCTTACCTTTTCGGCTGTTTTATTTTTCAAGTCCCGCAACAGCATCCCCTTTCCTCTCATTTTGTTGACTTTCCTTACAAAAGGTTAATTGCCCTTTAAAAACCTCCTTCCAGTTTTGCCCACTGCTTTTCTGCTTCCCCAGATGTTCCCATCCAGCAAATGACTCCTCGTGGGATTCCATCATCTTGATAAAATTAGTTTTCCTGAAGTCTAGGACCCTCAAATGAACTCTCTCCATACTTGTCCAAATATTAAACCACACCATCTGTGATCATGCAGTATTTGGATTGATCGCTCTGTATCTGTCTTTGAAAGCAAGACAGGAGTCCAAATAAACTAGCCAGAGAGGTAGCTCTATTAATCTGTGATACCAAATCAACATGAGGTTGGTGGCATCAGCCACTGAATCACCCTTGAATCCTATTGTCTGTCTTCTCACTAAAAATGGACTGATGATGGTCCCTTCGGTCCGCCAACTGTTTTATGATACAACTAGTCTTTAAGCCCATTACATTAACGGGTGCTAGAGTAGATGTCTGTCTGTCTGGGTATTTTTTTTCTTTGTCTCTCTCTCCTTGCATGCTGCCTGTCTGTCATTTTTTCTGTCTGTGAAACTCCCTGTGCCTCCTTCCTATGTCCATAGTACCCCTTTCTATGTCCTTAGTGCCCCCAGTGCCTCCTTCCTCCCCCCTTCCGATGCCAGCCTGCCTTCCATTGAAAACCCCCCACCCCCCTCCGTTGCCTCCCATAACACTTCCATTGAAACCCCCCCATGCCAGCCTGCCTGCCTCCCATCCCCCTGAGCAGCATATTTCCATGGAAATCCACCCCGATGCCAGCCTGCCTGCCTCCCATCCCCCTTCCACCAAACCCCCCGCCCAAGCCAGTCTGCCTCCCATTCCCCTGAGCAGCATGTTTCCATGGAACCCCCCCCCCCCCGATGCCATCCTGGCTGTCTGCCTTCCATTGAACCCCCCCCACCCCCCTTCTGATGCCAGCCTGCCTGCTTCCCATTCCCTTTCCACTGAAATCCCCCCCATGCCTGCTGCCTGCTTGCTTGCCTCCCATCCCCCTGAGCAGCATGTTTTCATGGAACCCCCCCCCCCCATGCCATCCTGTCTGCCTTCCATTGAACCCCCCCACCCCTCCCCCGATGCCAGCCTGCCTGCCTCCCTCCCATTCCCCTTCCACCTGCCTGACTCCCCCCCCCCCCGTCCCTGGGGATGCGGCAGAGGAAATTAGGCCAGAAGAAGACCCGAAGCAGCGTTTAGTGTGCCTGCGACGCTGCTGCTCCTGCCGGGTTTGTCAGCCTTGTAGCGGTGGGAGGGTCAACGGAGGGTCCAGCTCCGACGCGTTGCTAGCAGCGGCTTGAAAAAAAGGAGACTGTGACGTTAAGCGCGCATGCGCACTCATTCCGTCCGCTTAACATTTTATTATTATTGATGCGGAAAACAATCTTTTCTGTAACCGCTCCCACACTGTGGAATACTTTACCTCTGACCTCAATCATTTTAAATCTATTCTTCTTGTCAGAGATGCTTTTGTGATTTATACTTAATTTTTTAATCCAAAATCTCAGACATAAGGACTTACATTAATGATTCCCTTTGTACCTTTTGCTTTCTACCTCCCCTTTCTTTTATTTTAAGCAATGTATCCTCCCCATTTGCCCATTGCGTATCATGTTATGTCTGTATGGTAATGGGGAATTTGTTCCCTTTATTTTATATTTTTAAAACTTTTAAAACTTTGTATTAATTGGAAACTTTGACTATATAAGCGGTATATCAAGACTTAAGTTATGCACCTGGGCAGCCAGAATCCATGCAAGTCTTATACCCTTAATGGCGAGATCCTAGCAAAAACGGTAGCAGAACGAGACTTGGGGGTAATCGTCAGTGAGGACATGAAGTCTGCCAATCAAGTGGAGCAGGCTTCGTCCAAGGCAAGACAAATCATGGGCTGCATACGAAGGGGTTTCGTCAGTCGTAAGGCGGAAGTCATTATGCCATTGTATAGATCCATGGTGAGGCCCCACCTGGAATACTGTGTGCAATTCTGGAGGCCGCATTATCGCAAGGATGTGCTGAGACTGGAGTCGGTGCAAAGAATGGCCACCCGGATGGTCTCGGGACTCAAGGATCTCCCGTACGATGAACGGCTTGACAAATTACAGCTATACTCGCTCGAGGAGCGCAGAGAGAGGGGGGACATGATCGAGACGTTCAAGTATCTTACGGGCCGCATCGAGGCGGAGGAAGATATCTTCTTTTTCAAGGGTCCCACGACAACAAGAGGGCATCCGTTGAAAATCAGGGGCGGGAAACTACGAGGTGACACCAGGAAATTCTTTTTCACTGAAAGAGTGGTTGATCGCTGCAATAGTCTTCCACTACAGGTGATTGAGGCCAGCAGCGTGCCTGATTTTAAGGCCAAATGGGATCGGCACATGGGATCTATTCACAGGGCAAAGGTAGGGGAGGGACATTAAGGTGGGCAGACTAGATGGGCCGTGGGCCCTTATCTGCCGTCTATTTCTATGTTTCTATGTTTCTATGTAAATAAACTTGAAATTTGAAACAGAAAATGAATAGCATATAACTCAGTGTGTAAAAAAAAAAATGAATGAACTCCTGAGGGTTGTTGATGCTTGGAATGCACTCCCGAGAGAGGAGGTGGAGAGGAAAAGAGTGATAGAGTTCAAAAAGGCATGGGATGAACACAGAGGATCGCTAATCAGAAAATAATGGTTTATATTGAAGAACTAAGGCCAGTACTGGGCAGACTTGCACAGTCTGTGTCCCATATATGGCTATTCAGTTGAGGATGGTTTGGATGGGCTGGAGTGGGCTTTGACGGAGACTCCGGTGGATGGGGCCTGTTCACAGTGCCAGGCAGAGCTCTGGGTTCCTGGCCCAGAAATATTTACGAAAAAGAACAATTTTTATTTGGGCAGACAGGATGGACCATTGGTTAGACATTGTGGTACATCTCTGATATGAAGCAGAGATGGACAAAATCACCATCATTCAGTGGCATACCAATGGGGGGGGGGACGGTCCGCCCCGGGTGCAAGCCCTGAGGGGGTGCTCCTGGCCTTCAAGTCATTGGCATCCGGTTCCCCCCCCCCCCCGATGTCCGGTTCTCCCCCCTTGCGTCTGGAGTCCGGATTTCCCTCCCCCTGGTTTCCCCGCACCATTTACCTGTAGAGAAGCAGCCTGCAGCAAGATTGCGAGCCAGCAATTTTTTCGCTACTTCGTTGCTGTTTCCTCCGCCGCAGTCCAGCCCCCTCCTCTGATGTCAGAGGAGGGGCCGAGACCGCGGCAGATGAAACAGCACCGAAGCAGCACAAAGATCACTGGCTCGCGATCTTGCTGCAGGCTGCTTCTCTACAGGTAAATGGTGCTGGGAGGCCAGGGGGATGAGCGGTCCTTCGGGGTGGGGGGGGGCAAGCGGTCCTTCGGGGTGGGGGGGGCGAGCGGTCCTTTGGGGTGGGACAGCAGGCCTTCAGGGCGAGGTGGGTAGGCAGGAGGGGGAGACAGGGCTTCAAGGGGGGGACAAGCCTTCATGGGGGGAGACAGGCTTTCAGGGGGGACATGCCTTCAAGGGGGACAGGCAGGTAGGCCTTCAAGGGGGGACAGGCCTTCAGGGGGGTGCAGGCCTTCAAGGGGGGGGACAGGCCTTCAGGGGTGGGATGCAGACCTTTAAGGGGGACAGGCCTTCAGGGGAGGGGGGCCCTGGTGTAGAAGTACACGGAGGGAAGGGGGGGGTTCAAAGAGATGTGCATATGCCGGACTTTGGAGGGGAAGAAATAATGGCTCTGAAAATAGAGGAGAGGGAGAGAGATGATGGACCATGGGATTTAGGGAGGGAAGGAACAGAAAGGGAAAGAAGTTGGACACAAGGGATGGTGTGGATTGGGGATAGAGATACTGGATAGGAGGGTAGTTGGGAAAAGAAAGGGAGAGATGGTGAACCCTGGGGTGGTGGGGAAGGGGGGATAGATGCTGGATGAAAAGGTAGTTAAGAAAAGGTGGATCTGTGGAGGGAGACGAAAAAAAGGAAAGATGCCAGACCTTCTGGGGAGGGAAGGGAAACGGAAGGGGAGGACAGAGATGGCAGATGGATGGTTTTGCATGCAGAAAGAAGAAAGGAGACCCTGGCAAGCAAGTTATCAGAAGACAACCAGAGCTTTGGACCAACAAGATTTGAAAAATAACCAGACAACAAAAGGTAGAAAAACTAATTTTATTTTCTGTTTTGTGATTACAATATGTCAGATTTGAAATGTGTATCCTGCCAGAGCTGGTGTTAGACCGCAAATGTGAACTAGGATTTAACAGAGAGAGGAAAAGTCTTTTTTGTTTCTTTATTTTATTTACACCACAGCGCCAGTGTGGTTAGGAGAAGCCAAAGGGGGGTGGTGAAAAAGCTATAAAATAAACCAACCAGGATGTTTGAAAAAAAACAAAACACCCAATTGGGCAGGAAAATCGAATCGAAAAACCAATTCAATAGGCTGAATCGAATCGAAATTTTTTTCCTGAATCGGGCAGCACTAGTTTGCGCTACTGTCTTAGACTTTAGGACCTGGGATTGGGGAGAGATGGCATCCTCAGTACTTTATAATGCAAGTGAAACAAGGATTTGGTCAGACTTTTTAAGGGTCTGCAGAAGAAAAATTTTGTATAGGCCGGGGACATGAGACAGCAGGAAACGGGAACTTTTCTTCCTTCTGTTTTTATGAATGGCAAGGCTGAGGATGTCAGAGAGTTCAGTTAAAATATGTGCTTTATAAGAAAATATAATAATGTGTTTTATAAAGTTTACAAGCATTGCTGGCCTACCCGGTGAGGTGTTCCTAGTGGTGGTGGTGGTGTCAGCGTGTCAATGTGTTGAGAGGAAGAGGTGGTCCTGGAAATTCTGCTGAGCAAACTCCGGGCCCATTTCCACCCCCCAGTTAGTCCACTCCACTCAACTGGTTCACACACCTTGTGAGTCTTTGGGTGTTGTGCCTGGGTAGTTGTTTTGGGATCTCTTCCAGTGGTTTGTCAGTATCTCCTTGTGGTCCAAGGAAGGAAACTTTGTTAACCTTAGCATTGACCTTCAGAATATGTTTGTAACAGCGCTGCTTGTGTGGCATTAGGCTATGTAGTGATTAAAAGAAAAAACCAGATCTTTGCACATTTTTGCACTATATGGTGGGTGTATGAGGAGATTCACATTTCCAGCTAAGACTGTGTGAAGTTACCTTGTTCTTTCTTTATTTGACATCTAGCAAGGTCTCTATTTGGAAGGAAAGATCTAAGCTTGAAAATGAAGTGGCCAGAAGTTATGGTAAAAGCAGATAGCGTTGCTGGTTTTAAGAAAGGTTTGGACAAATTCCTGGAGGAAAAGTCCATAGTCTGTTATTAAGACATGGGGGAAGTGTCTGCTTGCCCTGGATCGGTTGAACTGAAGGAAAATCACTCCGTGGACCTGTTCAAAGTATTATATGGATGATATAACAGAGTTCACAGGCTTGCTCAGAATCATGGAGGGGAAAACTGGGGCGAACCCCAGAGGAAAAACCACCTCACAGCCCAATCATCGCATGGACAAGTAAACCAGAGGTTATATCAATTCATATATGTTTTTACGTTGTGAAAAAACTACGGTTTACTATAGCTTATAGTCAAAGAACTTAGGCAAACTTAGCTTGCAGCTTGCGAGTTCCGACATGCATGTTTCGGTCCTGCCTCAGGGAACACACAGGAAAAATCTTAAGAGAAACACTCATGCGATGGGAGATTCCGACAGAGGACTGTTGTCTCACATAGAGAAGCGCACAAAACGCGCAGTTTAACAGCTTCGAAACATGCATGTCGGAACTCGTAAGCTGCAAGCTAAGTTTGCCTAAGTTCTTTGACTATAAGCTATAGTAAAAAAAACGTAGTTTTTTCACAACGTAAAAACATATATGAATTGATATAACCTCTGGTTTACTTGTCCATGCGATGATTGGGCTGTGAGGTGGTTTTTCCTCTGGGGTTCGCCCCAGTTTTCCCCCTCCATGATTCTGAGCAAGCCTGTGAACTCTGTTATATCATCCATATAATACTTTGAACAGGTCCACGGAGTGATTTTCCTTCAGTTCAACACTTGCATTTTATCACTCCTGTTACATTGTTTGTAACTGGTCCCCTTTCCCATATTTGACTGGTGCCCTGGATCGGTAGTATGGAATGTTGCTACTCTTTGGGTTTTGACCAGGTACTAGTGACCTGGATTGGCTTCCATGAGAATGGGTTACTGGGCATGATGGACCATTGATCTGACCCAGTTAGGCTATTCCAGTGGTTCCCAACCCTGTCCTGGAGGAACACCAGGCCAATTGGGTTTTCAGGCTAGCCCTAATGAATATGCATGAAGCAAATTTGCATGCCTATCACTTCCATCATATGCAAATCTCTCTCATGCATATTCATTAGGGCTAGCCTGAAAACCCGATTGGCCTGGTGTTCCTCCAGGACAGGGTTGGGAATCACTGGGCTATTCTTATGTTATGTTCTCATCTGTAGGGGCCTTTGTTTTCACTTCTTATTTTAATGTATTTTTTTTCTGGGAACTTATCAGTGTTTTTTAGAATGGGAACAAAAATGGAAGAGAATTAATGTGTGTGGAATGGGGGGGTAACTAATTTCTTCAGCTAAATAATTCAATCCACTTCAAACAGACATAGGAGAACTCACGCACCATTCACACACCCTCCAACCAAAAACGTCAAAAGAAAAAAACAGTTTGACAACCTCCTAGCCATTCGAGCTGCAACACTCGACCCCCAACTCTACAACCTATTGACCTCGACCACAAACTACAAAACCTTCAAAAAAGAAATAAAAACCCTTCTATTCAAAAAACACATAAAACCGAACTAACACAATCAGAGCTGTCCCAAGCATCACTCCATATGTACTTCTGATGTCATGACAATTCAGACATAATTTATGTTATGTTATGGTATGTTTGGAATAATGGTTACATATATGAGGTTCAATAAAAGAAAATTTTCACTGCCTGTTTCTATTCCTACCATTTATTCCGTTTCAAGGTTATTACAAAAAATATTTTTTTATATGGGGGTGAGGGAGGTGTCAAAAAATGATGGGCCCCGGGTGCCACATACCCTAGGTACGCCACTGCCATCATCAGACCAGACCAGAATTCTAGGAATCCGGCTCTGGACAGGACTCTCCTATTTATGATCCACAGCTGTGAAAAAAAGACTTATGGATTTAAATATTTTTCAAATCCAAGTCCAATATGAGTTACAATTAGATAGAGTAGGTATTTTAAAAAAAGATGTAGCAAATTAGAAAATGTACAGAGAAGGGCGACAAAAATGATAAAACGGATGAGACGACTTCCCTATGAGGAAAGGCTAAAGTGGCTAGGTCTCTTGAGCTTGGAGAAGAAACGGCTTGGAGTGATATGATAGAGGTCTATAAAATACTGGAGTGGAGTGGAAAGGGTAGATGTGAATCATTTGTTCACTCTTTCCCAAAAATACTAGGACTAGGGGACTTACGATGAAGCTACTAAGTAGTAGATTTAAAACAAACCGGAGAAAATATTTCTTCACACAACATGTAATTAAATTCTGGAACTCATTGCCGGAGAATGTGGTGAAATCAGTTAGCTTTGCAGGGTTTAAAAAAGATTTAGATAATTTCCTAAAAGGGAAGACCAGAGGCCATTATTGAGATCTAGCTAGGTACTTGGGACCTACTGTTGGAAACAGGATACTGGCCTTGATGGATCTTTTGTCTATACCAGTATGGCAATTCTTATGTTCTTATGTTGTCTGTCCCAGACAACCTTATAATCTAAGGGTCTAATTAACTAATGTGCATTAACATGTTAACATGTGGTAACATGCTTAGTAAAAATGCCCCATTGGCCTCGATATAAAAATGTGTGTTAAAGTAAGTTAATAAATCTAGCTCTGAGTTTGCATCTGAGGCAATGGAGTGAAGTGATTTGTCAACATCCACAATAGGCATCAGTGGAATCGTGCATTTCCGACTCATTGCTCAAACCACTAGGCTAAAGCTCCACTCAATCTCCAGCTAGAAGAGAAGACACATAAATCCCACAGCTAACAAAGTGTGTGCATTGTCTTTCCACCTTATACAAATGGCAGTTTAAAAAAAAATGTTAAATCAAGGCCAGCGAAGCTCCTGCAGGCCATTTGACTTTGACTATAATGAACATCGTTGGGTTGAGGATGTTGACAGCGAGCGTTGAAGCTGCTATTATCCTTGACTAGCGTCATCGATCTTTATCAGATGGTTGAAGGTGTCTTGGCGAGGTAATAAACAGGCCAAATTGCCGTACCGCTGAAAACGGTGTGTTTCTGTAAATGCTGATGTTATAGATTGATTGATTGGTTTATAATAGCGACGTGAGCACAGCATTATTCTCTGAAAGCTGTATTAATGCAACCAATACAATGACTTTGCAAGTAGAATTTGGCATCTCTTGACTCACTGCTCCTTTCTTGCCCAGAATCAGTGAGAATTAAAACTGTATCTAATAGCCAATCTTAAACTAACCTCACCATATATTATACATATTTCTGGAGACATCGCAGTAATGGGATTAAGAAATGAGATTTAACTGAAGGAAGGAAGTGTAATTCGATTATTGCACAAACTTACAGCAGCAATTTAGATGGTCATAAGATACAGATCAAATATTAATGTTTGATGTGAATAAGATGGAGGATGCTAGAGGCGCCAGAACTCACGACTCATGGATAGAGGGCTATTTTAAAATGCCTATTTGCAAATGCCAGCAGTTATAGATGTATATCACATTAAAGAATGACATGGGGGATGGGAACCCATGGGCCAGGGACAGAGCCCGGAGGGACGGGGTTGGGATGGGGATAGACTTTGTCCCCATGTCATTCTCTAAAAACTTGAGAATAGAATCAATATGTAAAAACTTAATACACCTTATTAGCCACTGAATTCAATGTTTAAAAAAAACCAAAAAACTGCAGCAGCTGCTTTTGGATTTTAATGAACTAATGTTAAATGACATAATCTGTGTCTTGTCTGCCATGTCCTTCCATCATGTGCCCAGCTGCTCAAGCATCTTACTGTTACTGCAACAGATCCATCCATCGTTGCCGACATCAAGGAGCACTTCCAACTTTTAAAAGACACTTCTTTTCCTGTTCATCCACTACACAGTTTAGGTTCTGTTTTACGCCCAATCCAAGACAATCCAATTACCATCCTAGATGATGTAAAAACTTTTGGTAAGGTTGTAGCAAAACCAGTTGGCAGATCCATCCAGTCTGTCCATCTACAGCATCCACTATCTCCTCCTCTCCCTACAAGATCCTACATACCTGTCCTACGCTTTCTTGATCCTGTGTGTCAAACTGGAGGAAGAACATCTCCAGCCTGGTGTCCTGACTGTGGCGTGCCCAGGGATTCCCATTATATCCCATTCTTTTCAGTGTTTACACGACAGGCATGTCACAGGCATTTGCGTCAGGAGAAAACAGTGGAACGGGAAAATGGACTCTCCACCAAATCAAAGCCAAGAAATTCCTGTGAAACAGTTTATTGATGTTCAAGTGTTCATGTAGAACATTGTGTACAATTCTGGAAGCCACACCTTCAAAAAGATATAAAAAGGATTGAGTTGGTCCAGAGGAAAGCTACTAAAATGGTGCGTGGTCTTCGTCAGAAGGCGTATGGGGACAGACTTAAAGATCTCAATCTGTATACTTTGGAGGAAAGGCGGGAGAGGGGAGATATGATAGAGACGTTTAAATATCTACATGGCGTAAATGCACATGAGTTGAGTCTCTTTCATTTGAAAGGAAGCTCTGGAATGAGAAAGCATAGGATGACGTTAATAGGTGATAGGCTCTGGAGTCATCTAAGGAAATACTTTTTACAGAAAGGATGGTAGATGCGTGGAACAGTCTCCCGGAAGACTTAGAAGGGATATGATAGAAACTTATAAGATCATGAAGGGTATAGTGAAGGTAGAGAGAGACAGATTCTTCAGACTGGCAGGGGCAACAAAAACTAGAGGGCACTCAAAAAAATTGAAGGGAGATAGGTTCAGAACAAATCCTAGGAAGTTCTTCTTCATCCAGAGGGTGGTAGACACCTGGAATGCGCTTCCAGAGGAGATGGTTGAGCAGAGTACAATTTTGGGTTTCAAAAAGAGATTGGACGAGTTCCTGAAGGGAAAGGGGATCCAGGGGTACAATTAGAGGGTTACTATACAGTCCACCATCCTCTCTAGACTGGATTATTGCAACTCCATCTATTTAAGCCTAACTAAAAAAAAACTCCATAGACTTCAGCTAATCCAGAAAGCCGCGGCCAAGCTTATTTTCGCTAAAGGCAAGTTCGACCACGTCTCCCCACTCTTGTCCAAACTTCACTGGATCCCATTTCACTCCAGAGTCCTCTTTAAATGTGCCTGTTTAGCTTTCAAGATCCTACATGGCATCCTCCCTCCAGTTATCCCACTCTTCTGGAACTCCTTTAACCCTAACTCCACCAGACCCTCCCAAAAACTGAAACTATCATTCCCCTCTACAAAAGGTATATCCCACGTAGGAAAACTAGGAACATCCCTCCCCTTTAGAACCACAAAACTCTGGAACAACCTCACATCCCCGCTCAGAGTTTCAAGTTCCCTCCAATCCTTCCGCAAACACCTGAAAACTTGGCTCTTTTCAAAAATCTAACACCTCCCGCTCTTTGGTACCCTGTCCCTCTTTATCTTCCTAGCTCCTTTCCTATAACCCTTCATTGTAGCTCCTTTTCAACCTAACCCTGTAAACCGTGCCGAGCTCTACGCTTGTGGAGATGGCGCGGTATACAAACCTAAGGTTTAGTTTAGTTTACAAAATGTTTTAGAGTAATAGATCACTGCAGGTCATTGACCTGGGGGGTCGCCACGGGAGCGGACTGCTGGGCATGATGGACCTATGGTCTGACTCGGCAGAGTCAATGCTTATGTGCTTATAAGAGGTGGTGGAGACAGAGACTGTGTCTGAATTCAAGAGGGCCTGGGACAGGCACGTGGGATCTCTCAGAGAGAGAAAGGGATAATGGTTACCGCGGATGGGCAGACTAGATGGGCCATTTGGCCTTTATCTGCCGTCATGTTGAACATTAATAAACTGTTTCACAGCAATTTGTTGACTTTGATTTGGTGGAGAGTTCATTTTCCCGTCCCACTGTTTTCTCCTGTCCCCTTATGCCTGTGTGGGTTTGTATGTTGCTGGACATTTTTGCGACCCACAGGCATTTCTACAAAATGTGACAATGGGCCTCAAGGGCATGCTTTTTGGTTGCTTTTGTGCAAGAACATCATTGGTGTGCAGTGGCGTACCTAGGGTATGTGGCACCCGGGGCCCATCATTTTTTGACACCTCCCCCCCCCCATGTAAAAAATTTTTTTTTTTTTTTGCAATAACCATGAAATGGAATAAATGGTCAGAATAGAAACAGGCAGTGAAAATTTTCTTTTATTGAACCTCATATATGTAACCATTATTCCAAACATAACATAACATAAATTATGTCTAAATTGTCATGACATTAGAAGTACATATGGAGTAGTTGCAGGTGATGCTTGGGACAGTTCTGATTGTGTTAGTTCGGTTTTATGTGTTTTTTGAATAGAAGGGTTTTTATTTCTTTTTGAAGGTTTTGCAGTCTGTGGTTGATATCAATTGGTTGTAGAGTTGGGGGTCGAGTGTTGCAGCTCGAATGGCTAGGAGGTTGTCAAACAGTTTTTTTCTTTTGACGTTTTTGGTTGGAGGGTGTGTGAATGGTGCACAAGTTCTCCTATGTCTGTTTGAAGTGGATTGAATTATTTAGCTGAAGAAATTAGTTACCCCCCATTCCACACACATTAATTCTCTTCCATTTTTGTTCCCATTATAAAAAACACTGATAAGTTCCCAGAAAAAAAATACATTAAAATAAGAAGTGAAAACAAAGGCCCCTACAGATGAGAACATAACATAAGAATAGCCTAACTGGGTCAGACCAATGGTCCATCATGCCCAGTAGCCCATTCTCATGGTAGCCAATCCAGGACACTAATACCTGGTCAAAACCCAAAGAGTAGCAACATTCCATGCTACCGATCCAGGGCAAGCAGACACTTCCCCCATGTCTTAATAACAGATTATGGACTTTTCCTCCAGGAATTTGTCCAAATCTTTCTTAAAACCAGCTACACTATCTGCTTTTACCATAACTTCTGGCCACTTCATTTTTAAGTTTAGATCTTTCCTTTCAAACAGAGACCTTGCTAGATGTCAAATACAGCACAAGGTAACTTCACATGGACTTAGCTGTGCAGGAAATGTGAATCTCCTCATACACCCACCATATAGTGCAAAAATGTGCAAAGGTCTGTTTTTTTCTTTCGATCACTACATAGCCTAATGCCACACAAGCAGCGCTGTTACAAACATATTCTGTAGGTCAATGCTAAGGATAACAAAGTTTCCTTCCTTGGACCAGAAGGAGATAAACCACTGGAAGAGATCCCAAAACAACACCCAAAGACCCACTCAGTGTGTGAATCAGTTGAGTGGAGTGGACTAACTGGGGGGTGGAAATGGGCCCGGAGTTTGCTCAGCAGAATTTCCCAGACCACCTCTTCCTCTCAACACATTGACACGCTGCCACCATCACCACTAGGAACACCTTACTGGGTAGGCCAGCTATGCTATAAACTTTATAAAACACATTATTATATTTTCTTATAAAGCACATATTTTAACTGACCTCTCTGACATCCTCAGCCTTTCCATTCACAAAAATAGAAGGAAGAAAAGTTCCCATTTCCTGCTGTCTCATGTCCCCGGCCTATACAATATTTTTTTTCTGCAGACCCTTCAAAAGTCTGACCAAATCCTCGTTTCACTTGCATTATAAAGTACTGAGGATGCCATCTCTCCCCAATCCCAGGTCCTAAAGTCTAAGACAGTAGCGCAAACTAATGCTGCCAGATACAGGAAAAAAATTTCGATTCGATTCAGCCTATTGAATTGGTTTTTCGATTCGATTTTCCTGCCCAGTTGGGTGATTTTTTTCAAAACTCCTGGTGGGTTTTATAGCTTTTTCACCCCCTTTGGCTTCTCCTAACCACACTGGCGCTGTGGTGTAAATAAAATAAAGAAACAAAAAGGACTTTTCCTCTTTCTGTTAAATCCTAGCTCACGTTTGCAGTCCAACACCAGCTCTGGCAGGATAAACATTTCAAATCTGACATGTTATAATCACAAAACAGAAAATAAAATTAATTTTTCTACCTTTTGTTGTCTGGTTATATTTCAAATCTTGTTGGTCCAAGGCTCTGGTTTTCTTCTGATAACTTGCTTGCCAGGGTCTCCTTCTTTCTGCATGCTAACCATCCATCTGCCAACTCTGTCCTCCCTTTCCATTTCCCTTCCCTTCCCAGGAAGTCTGGTATCTTTCCTTTTTTTCATCTCCCTCCACAGATCCACCTTTTCTTAAATACCCTTTCATCCGGCATCTCTCCCTCCTTCCCCACCATCCCAGAGTCCACCATCTCTCCGTTTCTTTTCCTAATTACCCTCCTATCCAGTATCTCTATCCCTCCTCCACACCATCCCTTGTGTCCAATTTCTCTCCCTTTCTGTTCCTTCCCTCCCTAAATCCCATGGTCCATCATCTCTCTCCCTCTCCTCTATTTTCAGACCCATTATTTCTTCCCCCCCCCCAAAGTTTGGCATATGCATATCTCTTTGAACACCCCCTTCCCTCCGTGTACTTCTAAATCATGGTCCCCCCCAAAGGCCTGTCCCCCCTTAAAGGTCTGCCTGTCCCACCTTGAAGGCCTGCACCCCCCTTGAAGGCCTGTCCCTTCCCCTTGTAGGCCTGTCCCCCCCTTGAAGGCCTGCCTGCCTGTCCCCCCCTTGAAGGTCTGCACCCCCCGAAGGCCTGCACCCCCCCGAAGGCCTGTCCCCCACTTGAAGGCCTGTCCCACCCCCTTGTAGCTTCTCCCCCCCCTTGTAGGCCTGTCCCCCCTTGAAGGCCTGCCTGCCTGCCTTTCCCCCCTTGAAGGCCTGTCCCCCCTTGAAGGCCTGCACCACCCCCCTCGAAGGCCTGCACTCCCTTGAAGGTCTGCTCCCCCCCCCCCGAAGGCCTGTCCCCCACTTGAAGGCTTGTACCACCCCCTTGTAGCTTCTCCCCCCCGTGTAGGCCTGTCCCCCCCTTGAAGGCCTGCCTGCCTGCCTTTCCCCCCCTTGAAGGCCTGCACCCCCTTGAAGGACTGCACCCCCCCCCGAAGGCCTGCACTCCCTTGAAGGTCTGCACCCCCCCGAAGGCCTGTCCCCCCCTTGAAGGCCTGTCCCACCCCCTTGTAGGCCTGTCCCCCCCTTGTAGGCCTGTCCCCCCTTTAAGGCCTGCCTGCCTGCCTTTCCCCCCCTTGAAGGCCTGTCTCCCCCTTGAAGGCCTGCACCCCCTTTGAAGGCCTGCACCCCCCCTTGAAGGCCTGTCCCCCCCCCTTGTAGGCCTGTCCCCCCCCTTGTAGGCCTGTCCCCCCCCCTTGTAGGCCTGTCCCCCCCTTGAAGGCCTGCCTGCCTTTCCCCCCTTGAAGGCCTGTTCCCCCCCTTGAAGGCCTGCACCCCCTTGAAGGTCTGCACCCCCCCAAAGGCCTACACCCCCCCCCGAAGGCCTGCACCCCCCTGAAGGCCTGCCTGCCCCCCTTGAAGGCCTGCACCCCTTGAAGGTCTGCACCCCCCCCCGAAGGCCTGTCCCCCCTTGAAGGCCTGCCTGCCTGCCTGTCACCCCCTCCCCCTTGAAAGCCTGCTTGCCTGCCCGCCCGCCCCACCCTGAAGGCCTGATGCCCCGACCCACCCCGAAGGACCGCTCGCCCCCCTGGCCTCCCCGCACCACCTATGAACAGCCGCAGCAGGATCGCGAAGTCAGCGTCAGCGATCCCTGCGCTGCTTCCTGCGCCACGGTCCGCCCCTCCTCTGACGTCAGAGGAGGGGCGGGATCGCGGCGCAGGAAGCAGCGCAGGGATGCTGACGCTGACTTCGCGATCCTGCTGCGGGCTGCTTCACAGGTGGTGCAGGAAGGTCAGTGGGGCGAGCGGTCCTTCGGGGGTGGTGGGGGACTGAACGGCAAGGCCGGGAACACCCCCTTAGGGCTGGTACCCGGGGCGGCCCGCCCCCCCCCCCCCCCCCCCCTAGGTACGCCACTGTTGGTGTGTAACCATATTATTTTTTTCAGTTTGCTGTTGTTACCTAGAGCGCTGTTCAATCAAATTAGCAGGGATGCGTGTGGGGAGGATGATTTTGAAAGACATTGAGCTGGGTAACCACTTGGCTAGAGTTCCCTGGTTATTAACATCAACATTTCGGGGAATTTGGCTAGAGTCTGGTGGGGCCTTCAGGGGGCAGCATGGCGTTGTATGAGAGTAAAAGCGTAAACCCTGTTTCTTCCCCGCAGTGCGACATGCAGAAACTAACTGTGGATGAGCTGAAGCGATTGTTATACGACACCTTCTGTGACCACCTGTCTATGAAGGACATTGAAAACATCATTATGACGGAGGAGGAGAGCAACATGGAGAACCCGGAGGGATGCCCAGTCGACGTGGAGAGTGAGTGAGACCCTTCCAGAAGTTGCTTACTTCCCTTCTAGGCCGACGGGGATAACATTCAAAAAGAGGAGAGTGGGGTGCAGTGGTTAGAGCTATAGTCTCAGCACCCTGAGGTTGTGGGTTCAATCCCACACTGCTCCTTGTGACCCTGTGTCAAGTCACTTAATTCCCCTATTGCCCCAGGTACATTAGATAGATTGTGAGCCCACCGGGTTATATAGGGTTAAATGGTTGAAGTACCTGTATGTAAACCGCTTTGAGTGTGGTTGAAAAACTAGGAAAAGGCAATATACAAGTCCCAATCCCTTTCCCTGATGTCATAATACCTGGCAGAAACCCATAGAGTAGCAACATTCCAGAGCTGAGATTGTGATGTCATAATGCCTCATTCCACCAAAGCCTAAGAGCCAGCCTCATCAGTGATGTCACAATGGCTTCTGATATTGCATTGGAGGAGAAGTGGCACACTGGTTAAAGCTACAGCCCCTGCACCCTAAGGTTGTAGATTCAAATCCCACGCTGCTCCCTATGACCCTGGGCAAGTCACTTAATCCTCCACTGCCCCAGGTACATTAGATAGATTGTGAGCCCACTGGGTTAGATAGGGTTAAATGGTTGAAGTACCTGTAAGTAAATTGCTTTGAGTGTGGTTGAAAAAGTACAAAAGGCAATATACAAATCCCAATCCCCTGATTCAGTCAGTCTGATGCACAATTTACTGTATATCCTGCATGGCTTAAATCCTTTATTAGTTTGCTGATCGGAAGTGGGGATACACCCTCCTCACATATCCATTCAAATGGGAGGGAGCCAAGGTGAAGGACACCCAGAGAGCGGGGAAACTTCAGCTCTTCCATTAACTCATTCCCTTCTCCTCCTCACTCACCCAAGTAGGAGAGGTAGGACGTAACAAGAGCCATTCTTAATCCACACTAAGATGGAATTCAATAACCCCTGGGCACTCAGGTTCCACTACAGCAGTGGTTCCCAACCCTGTCCTGGAGGAACACCAGGCCAATCGGGTTTTCAGGCTAGCCCTAATGAATATGCATGAGAGAGATTTGCATAGGATGGAAGTGATAGGCATGCAAATTTGCTTCATGCATATTCATTAGGGCTAGCCTGAAAACCCACTTGGCCTGGTGTTCCTCCAGGACAGGGTTGGGAACCACTGCACTACAGAACAGAGCTTAAGCTAGCATGATGCACCAACCCATGGCGTGGCCACAAGTGGGGCCAGGACCTACCCGGTTTGGGCTCAGGCCCACCAAAATTTCATCTCCTTTAGTGTGGCTGGCAGGGATTCCCAAATTCTGCCAACCCAAGACATCCTCCCCGCCAAAAGGAGGCACCTGCCAGCGCTGTCTTGGGGTCGCCATGGACCATTCCCTCCCTCATGCATGCTCAGTTTTCATGCCTATGCAAAACTTAACATATGGGCATGGAGGCTGGCAGCTATTGGCTGGTGGCAGTGGCTCCAGGACAGTGCCAGCAGCTGCCCAACATAGGGTTACCATATGACTCCGGAGAAAGGAGGATGGATTGAGACATCCGGGTTTTACTTCCATTACTTTCAATGGAGGAAAATCCCAGATGCCCCTTTCTGTCCTCCTTACTTAGCAGATGTAAAACCCGGCTATCTCAATCCGTCCTCCTTTTTCTGGAGCCACATGGAAACCCGAGCCCAACATGTAAGCTCTGATGAGGATGAGGTTTTCAAGTGACGGGACTCCAGGTTCCCCATCAGCAAAAGAATGCCATTTACCTTGGGGGTGGGGAGCAGAAATTAAGTTTAGGGTTGCTTTAGTTGAGGGTGGGTGATGGAGATGACATTTTTGGCCCACCCACTTTGCTCTCAGGCCCACCCTAAATCAGCTACCTGGCTAAATTTGGGGATCCCCATCAGCAGAAGAATGCTATTTACCTTGGGGGGGGGATCAGGGGGGAAGCAGAAATTAAGTTTAGGGTTGCTTTAGTTGGGGGTGGGTGATGGAGATGACATTTTTGGCCCACCCACTTTGCTCTCAGGCCCACCCTAAATCAGCTACCTGGCTAAATTCGGGGATCCCCATCAGCAGAAGAATGCTATTTACCTTGGGGGGGGATCAGGGGGGAAACAGAAATTAAGTTTAGGGTTGCTTTAGTTGGGGGTGGGTGATGGATATGACATTTTTGGCCCACCCACTTTGCTCTCAGGCCTACCTGCTACACTCAACTTACAGTATTCTATACATTCCATTGTAAGTGTGTGACCCAATCATGGCCCACCCTTGAAATTATGTGCTAATAGATTTAGGTTCTGCCTAAGGGCAGTTGCGTGCTTTAACTGCCAATCACCCCTATTTTGGAGCTTAACTTCCATTTTAGCACCTAAAATTATGCAGCGAAGTAGCATCTAACTTGTGACCCTGCCTCGTTCCGCTCCCGACCCATTCCACCCCCAGCCCTGCCACCCACACAAACTTCGTCTCTTCTTCCCTGAGCTCAGGGCCGCGTCTGGAGTGCCTCTGAGCGTAGGCAGATGGGACGTGATGATGTCACGTCGCATCTGCGCCCCTCCAGATGCGGCCTCGAGATCAGAACCTTCCAAAACCCAGACAAACTGCCGACTTTTGAAAATCCCCCCCCCCAGGCACCTGAGCACTCCTCTAAAAAGAGAAGGGTTTTCATGGGCATCTGATAACTCAACAATTGATATTCAGAATGATATAACCGGCGAGAAATGTCCACTAACCAGTTAAATTGCTTCTTTGTGGCTATCCGGCTGCTTTCAGCGGCTCTTAACCGGTTATCTTTGCTGAAAACGGCTGGTTGGTGCCTGTGGAAACCGGCTCTTTTGGGGGTATTCTGGGGGTGGAGTCAGCACTTGGCTTCTCTTAAGTTCCGATATTCAGAACGTAACCAGCAGAAATGTGAGCGCTGAAATCACAGCCTATCTTTATGCGCTGGACCAGTGTTTTTCAACCTATTTACACCTATGGACCGGCAGAAATAAAAGAATTATTCAGTGGACCGACATCGGTCCGTGGACTGGCGGTTGAAGAACATGGGGCTAAATCGTGGCCAGACCCCGCCCATCTCTACCCAATCTCCACCCCAGACCCCGCCCCCATAATAGTACTAATTGCACCTTGCACGTCCTGTGCCTTATCTGGAAGCCTTCCCTCTGGCGTTGCAACGTCAGAGAGAAGGCTTCCGGTTCAGGCGCAGGACGCGCGTAGGAGCCGCTGCCCGTGGCTTTGTGCACTGAATCAGTTAGGAAGAGGGAACTGGCTTGAAGATAACGCCGCATCAATCGCACCGTGGACCGGCGGTTGAAGAACACTGTTTTGGGCCTGATGCACGTGCTGGCCCTGTGGACCGGCAGGAAATTTCTGTGGACCGGCACTGGTCCGTGGACCAGCGGTTGAAGAACACTGCACTAGACCCTGGCCAGTTAAGGTCTGAATGTTGACTTAACTCAAAAAAGAATGGATATTCAATGCTGAATCCCGGACAGGACATAGCATTGAATATCGTGGAATAACGCCACCAGAGGTCAGCAAAAACCCCTGAATAGGCTTCCCATCTTTGGAGAAAAGGCGTGCTGAGTCCAGGAAGCTAGTGAGATCCCTTCTCTGAAACTCAGGGAGCACAGGTACCATCTGCTGATCACTCGTCCATGGGAGCAGTTTTAGGATAAAACCTCTTTGGGTTACGCAGATTATTTTTATTCTGGGTTATGTCCCTTTTAAATTTTCTGCCTGTTCCAATGTAGAGATTGTATTTATTCATTCAAGTTTTTAGCCCGTCCTGCCAGAGGAGCTCAGAACAGGTTACAAATCAGGTGCTCAAGCATTTTCCTTACCTGTCCCGGCAGGCTCACAGTCTATCTAATGTACCTGGGGAAATGGAGGATTAAGTGACTTGCCCAGTGTGGGTTTTGAACCCACAACCTCAGGGTGCTGAAGCTGCAGCTCTAACCACTGCGCCACATTCTCCTCCAATAGAATATCAGAAGTGAGCCAAGTATAGAACAATGAAGCCATTGTGACATCACTAATGAGGCTGGCTCTTATTGGTGGAATGAGGCATTGTGACATCACAATCTCAGCTCTGGAATGTTGCTACTCTTTGGGTGTCTGCCAGGCATTATGACATCAGGGAAAGGGATTGGGTCTTGTATACCGCCTTTTCTAGTTTTTCAACCACACTCAAAGCGGTTTACATGTAGGTACTTCAACCATTTAACCCTATCTAACCCGGTGGGCTCACAGTCTATCTAATGTGCCTGGGGCAAGGGAGGATTAAGTAACTTGCCCAGGATCACAATAGCAGCACGGGGTTTTGAACCCACAACCTCAGGGTGTTGAGGCTGCAACTCTAACCACAGGCACCACATATTGAGCATGTGGTAGGCCAAACCTTTTTATGAGACTAACTCAGGGGTCTCAAAGTCCCTCTTCGAGGGCCGCAATCCAGTCGGGTTTTCAGGATTTCCTCAATGAATATGCATGAGATCTATTCGCATACAATGAAAGCAGTGCATGCAAATAGATCTTATGCATATTCATTGGGGGAATCCTGAAAACCCGACTTGATTGTGGCCCTCGAGGAGGGACTTTGAGACCCCTGGCGCTGGAGACTTCAGTAGTTGGAACCTAAGCACAGTGCTGGGCAGAGCTTTGGATTCTTGCCCAGAAATAGCTTAGAAGAAAATTTTTTTTAGATTGAATCAGGTTGGGCAGACTAGATGGACCATTCGGGTCTTTATCTGCCGTCATCTACTATGTTACTATGTGGTGATCTTTCTGCCACCCCCACCTCCTTTTCCTTCTCTGTCTTCCTCTTTTGTCTACTGCTGGTGTTGCTTTCTGCCAATTTCCTTTTCCTCTGTTGCTTCCATGCATCTCATCTGTATTTCTTCTCCCTGTTAATCCTCCATCTCCTCTTCTCTCTCTTCCTCTCTTCATCGTAGCCTCTCCAAATCAGCAAATCCGACAAACGTGCGTCCGGAAAAGCCTAATCTGCGCTTTCGCCATTGCCTTCATCATCAGCGTCATGCTAATCGCCGCCAACCAGGTTCTGCGGAGCGGAATGAAGTAACCGTGGCAGACCCACCAAGGGACAGGCTTCCCAACGGGAAGACACACAGCAAACTGGAAAAACAAAACAAAACACTTTTCTCATAAAAGTAACCAGCCTCCTGTGAAACCCACGGACTCTTCCTCACCTTCCCCTTACACCTACAAACCCCGCCGCCCACCCGACGTCTTTTCCACTGAATCTGAGACCAGACGGAGTGGCGGGGACTCGTGCCCGTCGCAGCGGGTGCTCAGGACTGGCTTTCGTCTCTGGCCTGGGAATGGAGAGGCTGACTGGACCCGCATGGCTCTTTCCAGAGACAAGTGCATGACAGTGCATGGAGAATTCTCACCTACGATGCAATACTGTTTGCTTTTATAACATAGTACAATAACAGTAATAATATAAAATATATAAGATAATAAATATATATATATATATATTTATGATAAACCAAATCATTAGTAAGCAATACACTTGTGAAGATTTTCTATTGCATGGACCTCAGATTAAGGGCTGGACATTAACTCTTTGTATTCCTGTTCCTATTTTCTCATGGTTTATCAGGTCATCCCATTTCCATTAGCCCAATCATCTGTGCAGGGAACAGGAAAGCCAGACTGCACGAAAGGTGCAGTAGCTTTCCTGGCAGATTCATTTGCTAAATGAGAAAAGCAGATGTATTTCCTTCTATTTTTCTAAATCTGATCTAAGATGGAGCTAGAGAATGTCAGGGGGAGAATATATTTAACCATATCCAAGAGGACAGTTTATAGGAAATCTTATTTCTATTCAGGGCTCAATCAAAATTTATGAGAAAAAATCCCCCCATAGGATCTTGTCATGGCCCTACAGAGCAGATCACTATATTTATGTAAAAATATTTCTATCCTCCTGGTCCTCTTTCCTTTGTAATGTTTTGATATTTCATTTACAATGTTATGCTTCCATTGTAATTTTATTTTGTTTTACATTTTGCCATGATATGTTACTGGTTTTCAGAATGTTTCAAAGGTACAACTGACATTTTTTTGCTTTAGGTTTCAAAAGAAAGCTATAACCCCCCTCTGCCTACCGTGCAATATTTTATGCAAGCCCGCAGGAAGCAGGAATAGGAATTTAAAAGAAGTGACGGGGGTAACATCCCTGCTAACTTCAGTTCAACCTTTCCCCTCCCATCCGGTGCATTTCTTCTGACAGGTATCCCTCTTATGTGCTCCCTCTCCGAGTCATTCATAAACTTTTGAGAAGTGGAAAATCGGAGATTTCGCCCCTCCCCCAAGGTCCTACTGCCTTTGTAGCCCTTCAAAGTTATAAGGGGGGGGGGTCGTACAAACTGGATACGTTTATTAAGAGAAAACTGACAATTTTTTCCTCTTTGCATGCCTCCCCAGCCAGATCCCTTGCGAGCTTTGAAAAGTGGGAAAGTCGGATGTGCGCCCCCAAGGACCTAGTCCATATCAAGGGTATTATGATCCAACGCACACGTAACGTGTGGGAAGACACCACAAAACAGAGCATTTGGTGGCAATAGCCTCTTTTCCTCATGCTAACCATGCGCTATTTTTAAAAAATTTTTTTTTAACGTTTTGGGAGGAGCCATGTCATGTGGACGGAGAATCGGCATGAAAGCGTTAACCAATTACCATGTTCAAATTAGTGCGCACTAAGGCCGTGATTCCATCAAGTCCGCGTAAAGCAGTGGTTCCCAAACCCTGTCCTGGGGGACCCCCAGCCAGTCGGGTTTTCAAGATATCCCTAATGAATATGCATGAGAGAGATTTACATATAATGGAAGCGACAGGTATGCAAATCTCTCTCATGCATATTCATTAGGGATATCTTGAAAACCCGACTGGCTGGGGGTCCCCCAGGACAGGGTTTGGGAATCACTGGCGTAAAGGTAGGCACCAATATCGGCACAGATTCTATAAAACTTAGGCGCCCGTTCCAGGATCGGGCTTAGCGTTGCCTAAGGGTGCTTAGCAGGTGCTCGGCATCCTAATATTCAGGTGGCCCCAATTTAAGCCAGCGTTTTCTTCGCCTAAAGTTAGGCTTCAATATCAGGGACTAACGGCCCCTAATTCACAAAGAGGCGCCTAACTCGGAAACGCACCCATGGTTTGTCCCTAACCACACCCACTTGTAGCGTAGCCGCTTTGGGCTAGGCATCTAGTTTTTTATGGAATCGATTTTAAGTTCAGTTGGGCCTAACTGGCTAACGCTGAGTTTATGCGGGAGCGGTTAGCTTCTCCTCAGCAGAAGAGGACACGTGGCCCCGCCCTCAGCCTGCACCCTTCTGCCCCAGCCCGAACCTCTTCTCCTCTGCTTCAGCGAGCTCGGGTCCCTGCGTCTGGAGGGCCTCCGAGCATGCGCAGATGTGACATGATGGCGTCGTATGCATGCATGGGCACCCTCCCGACGTGGGCCCGAGCACCTACGCCCGGACAAGCTGCCCGGTTTTCAAAAACCACCCGCAAAGCCCTCTAAAAATGAGGACGTGTCTGGCAAGGGCTACGGTTACTAGACGTCCGGATTTCCACGGACAGGTCCTCCTTTTGAGGACAAGTCCGGGAGTCCGGAAGGCTTTTCAAAACCCGACTCTTTGTCTGGGGTTTTGATTAGCCACCTGACAAAATCGCGTCGGGAAGGAGCATCTGCGCTGGATGCAACACGGTGAAGTCATTGTGTCACATTCACATGTGCGTGGATGCCGTCGGGGGCGGGACTGGGGGGGGGTGCGGAATGGGGCGGTCCTGGGGGCGCAGCCAAGGGTCTGGATTTTTCCAAAGGAAAATCCGGCAACCCTACTAAGGGCTCCCACAAAGGTTTTTGCAAGTCTCATGTACTAATGGAGAAATGAGCATGGAATCTGCACAAAATAAAATTTGTTTTAAAAGCCCTAAATACGGCCATGTTGCATCTGGACTTAACGTGTTGGAAAGCCCAGATTCTAACTTCCTGTAGTACAAGGACATCAAGGTTTGATATAACTATGTTTACCCCCAACAATCGCGCTTCTCACTTACTTGGGTTCCATTACAGCAGGGGTGTCAAAGTCCCTTCTGGAGGGCGCAATTCAGTCGGGTGTTCAGGATTGAGGGCTACAGATAAAGGAGGACACAGGAGCAAAAAGGGCAAAGATAAAAGGGAAGAAGAGGGTTTTCAGGATATAAGGAAGTAGGAATCCAAGGGTTAGGCATGGACCTGATGGGCCGCCGCGGGAGCGGACCGCTGGGCTCGATGGAGGCAAATTCTTATGTTCTTAATATGCATGAGATCTATTAGCATACAATGAAAGCAGCGCATGCAAATGGATCTCATGCATATTCATGGGGGAAATCCTGAAAACCCAACTGGATTCGGCCTTCAAGGAGGGACTTTGGGGACCCCCTGATCTTGATGATGTGCTCTTCCAATTAACTGTTAGTCCTGGTCCTCACTCACCCCCACCCCCAAACCCCCTAACAATCACATTCACCTCCACAGCACCTCTCCCAGAGCAGTCTATGTCAGGGGTGGGCAACTCTGGTCTTCGAGTGCCAGAATCCAGTCGGGTTTTCAGGATTTCCCCAACGAATATGCATGAGATCTATTAGCATACAATGAAAGCAGCGCATGCAAATGGATCTCATGCATATTCATGGGGGAAATCCTGAACACCCGACTGGATTGCGGCCCTCCAGGAGGGACTTTGACACCCCTGGATTACAGGATGGCAAGAAAGCTTTCAAAGCCAATGACGTCTGTATGAAGGATATATAAATGTCCTGCTTTGGCTCCTCTAATTGTCTCCTTCTTAAATGTAGCTTATTTGCTTGTTCCTGTATTTCTTACTATTACTTTTCAAAAATAAACACCAACCAACAGCATTTCTGTTTTTACTTATTCTTTTAATAAGAACATAAGAATTGCCACTGCTGGGTCAGACCAGTGGTCCATCGTGCCCACTAATCGTGCTCACGCGGCGGCCCTTTTAATCAAAGACCAGCACCCTGACTGAGACTAGCCCTATCTGTGTACGTTCTGGTTCAGCAGGAACTTGTCTAACTTTGTCTTGAATCCCTGGAGGGTGTTTCCCCCTATGACAGCCTCCAGGAGAGCGTTCCAGTTTTCCACCACTCTCTGGGTGTCTCTAGCATGGCCCGACGGGACCCGTTTCGCCCACAAGGGCTTTTTCAAGGGTTCATAAAGGAGCTCTCCTTCAGCGTCCTTCCTCATTGGGGGCTAGCCTTGAAAAAGCCCTTGTGGGCGAAACGGGTCCCGTCGGGCCATGCTAGAGACACTGCATTAAAAGGATAAATAGAAACAGAAATGCTATTGGTTGGTGTTTATTTTTGAAAAGTAATAGAAAGAAATACAGGAACCAGCAATTAAGCTACATTTAAGAAGGAGGCAATTAGAGGAGCCAAATCAGGACATTTATATATCCTTCATACAGACGTCATTGGCTTTGAAAGCTTTTTTGCCATCCTGTAATCCAGGGGTGTCAAAGTCCCTCCTCGAGGGCCGCAATCCAGTCGGGTTTTCAGGATCCATTTGCATGCGCTGCTTTCATTGTATGCTAATAGATCTCATGCATATTCATGGAGGAAATCCTGAAAACCCGACTGGATTGCGGCCCTCGAGGAGGGACTTTGACACCTCTGCTGTAATCGAACCCAAACCAGTTCACCTCACTTTTTCATCTAACATAGTAACATAGTAGATGACGGCAGATAAAGACCCGAATGGTCCATCCTTTTCGTAACTATGTTTACCCCCCTTCCAAAGTTATTGGGGGAGGGAAAAACAGACGCGAAACCATCAGCTGCTGAAAATGAGGGTCATTATGGCCTGTATTCTATAAATGGCGCTGCGACTGGCAGCCATCCTCAAAAGTAGCGCAGACCGCGTGTCAGTCGCATAACGCCACTGTTCATAGAACCACAGCTATGCTACAGAGAGGTGCCAGAAATGTAGATCAGGGTTTCCAAGGCCTACATTGCCAGCGCCTATCTGTGACGAGAATCACGACTGCGGAGGCGCCTACCGATGTCTAAGGAGCAGTGGCGTAGTAAAGGGGGGGGGGGCAATTTGCCCTGGGTGCGTTCTTGATAGGGGCACTGTCGCCTGTTCTCTCCGTCCCTCCCCTTGCTCCTCCCCTATTCCCCCCCCCCACATGCGTGCACCCCTCCCCTCATACCTCTTTAATTTTCCCCACGCGAGCAGCGTTATGAACTTTCTGCCCGTATCGGTGTTGCCGCTCCCTGATGTTACTTCCGGGCCCCACAAGAAGCAAATTCATGATGTTGCTCCCGCTTGGTACGGCGAAAGTAAGGGGGCGCTTTTGCGGTATGTGGTGGGGGGAGTCGGGAAAGAGCAAGGGGCGCCACTCACCTTATCTACGCCACTGCCTAAGAGTACATCCGGTATTAACCATGCCTAGTATACCCTTAGGCGCTGGTAGGTACCTCTGTACTTACGGTTCTGGCACCATTTGTCGTGGCGCTGTCTCTCTTTTTTTAAATGAGATTTTAATTGGTTTTAAACAACGCCATCAATTATCACGTCAATTAAAGGCAATTAGACCAATTAAAAATGATGCCTTTGGGTGGCTAACCAGCGGCAACGTTTATAGAATTTGGGCTTTTATGTTTATTTTTTTATTTTTTTTTATAATTCTTTATTAATTTTCAAATATTAACAGTGCACTAAATGAATTTTACATGAACAAATCAGGAAAAGCACTTTACACACACAAACAATTTAAAATAATCATTTTTCTCCCCCCCCCCCTTCCCTTAACCAATAAAAATTAGAAATATATAATTATATAATTTCAATAAACTAGATACCATAAATAATATTACTTTCCCACCTCCCTCCCTCCCTGGATGTGTTTATGTTTTTTTTTTTTAATTTCAACACTTTGCATAATTGTAAAACCAACAAATGCAAATTCAAAGAAACAATGCTAGCAAACAGAATAACAGGAACATAATAACCATGAGTATAAATCATAATAATAAGATCCAGAAGCAAAACAAATCCCCAATTCCCTGCCGTAAATTTTTTTTTTTAAATTTCTAAATCAGCATTGTCATCCATTTAGACTCAAATAACTCCCACTTCCCCCCACCGACCTTTCCTTCGTCAACATCACTAACTCCTTCTTTTACTAAGCCGCGTTCGAGGTTTCCACCGCGGCCCGGGGCGCTAAATGCTTTGACGCTCATAGAATTCCTGTGAGTGTCGGAGCAGCATTGGAGCATTTGGCGCTATGGGCTTAAAAAAAAGAGGGTCTAATGTTCATAGACTCTTAAACCCACAGAAAATGCAAATCCAGCGAAAACGAAAACTCGGTGGATACGGCGATGTTCAAGATGCAGGCTTTATTTAAAAATATACAATTTGATAATCCACATAAAACATATCTAGGACCCAAACCGTTGGGAACTGTGGACCCAACACGGTCCGTGTTTCGGCAATGCTGTCTTCCTCAGGGGGTCCCCTAAAAGTCCTAATATAAAAACACGCGGATTAAAAACTGAAAACAATACTGAGTCGTAACTCTGCGCGGATGAGGATTCCTCAAAAGCGGGAGTTACGACAGTATTGTTTTCAGTTGTTAATCCACGTGTTCTCACATCAGGAAGTCATTATGCCATTGTATAGATCCATGGTGAGGCCCCACCTGGAATACTGTGTGCAATTCTGGAGGCCGCATTATCGCAAGGATGTGCTGAGACTGGAGTCAGTGCAGAGAATGGCCACCAGGATGGTCTCAGGACTCAAGGATCTCCCGTACGAGGAACGGCTGGATAAGTTGCAGCTGTACTCACTTGAGGAACGCAGAGAGAAGGGTGACATGATCAAGACATTCAAGTATCTCACGGGCCGCATCGAGGTGAAAGAAGATATCTTCTTTTTCAAGGGTCCCACGACAACAAGAGGGCATCTGTGGAAAATCAGGGGCGGGAAACTGCACGGTGACACCAGGAAATTATTTTTCACTGAAAGAGTGGTTGATCGCTGGAACAGTCTTCCACTACAGGTGATTGAGGCCAGCAGCGTGCCTGATTTTAAGGCCAATGGGATCGGCACATGGGATCTATTCACAGGGCAAAGGTAGGGGAGGGACATTAGGGTGGGCAGACTAGATGGGCCGTGGCCCTTATCTGCCGTCTATTTCTATGTTTCTATGACATTTTAGGGGACCTCCTGAGGAAGACAGGATTGCCGAAACACAGACCGTGTTGGGTCCACAGCTCCCAATGGTTTAGGTCCCAGATATATTTTATGTGGACTATCAAATTGTGTATACTTAAATAAAGCCTGCATCTTGAACATCACCATCTCCACCGAGTTTTCGTTTTCCCATAGATTCTCTACTTAATTATAAGTACACAAAAATTGTAAAACAGGAGAAACATATTATCACCCGGAAAAACTCCAAACTGACAAAAAGGAAAAGGATCTCAGAAACCTGCTTGGTGACAGGGAATAAATCTCATATATACCACATAATATCACCCCCCTTCTCTGCTCCCCCCCCCCACCTTCCCCAGCAGCAGCCATGTTCACAACAAAGTCAGTAATCTCTGGAAAGGGAGCTGACTGATACCTCCTGTGTTTGAGGTCATGTGTGATGTCATAGTGGGCCAATCCGTGCAGAGTATGAGGTCATTTATCACTTTATCATCACGGCTCTTTGTACGATTTCAGGAAACTTACACGCTAGCGGTATTCAGATTTCTTCCTGCCTTCAAGGCCAGTAGCCAGCCTCACTTCCTGGTGACAAACAATCTATTTCAGCTGTCATAGGTCTGCAATTGCTACAGAGCGATCTATAATTCTAACAATACATAGGCCAAAATAATCAGCTGCAACGTTCATTTAGATTCTTTGCACAGATCTGGTCAGCCTTGATGTTGCTATTGACTTCTTAAAATGATTTTTTTTTTTTTTTTTATCACTCTCTTGGGAATTTTTAGCTGGAAATCGAAGAGTTAAAAAAAAAATTAATAATAAATTATTTTTTTAATCACCATTAGTACTGTTAAAGTGCTTGAGTTTAAGAAGTCGGAGGTCAGAATGAAAAAGTGAAACTGAGATTGTCATAGAAACATAGAACATGACGGCAGAAAAGGGCCACGGCCCATCCAGTCTGCCCACCCTAATGGCCCACCCCCTAACTACCTCCATGAAGAGATCCCACATGCCAATCCCATCTTTTCTTAAAATCTGTCACGCTGCTGGCCTCAGTTACCTGTTGTGGAAGATTATTCCATCTGTCAACCACCCTTTCGGTGAAGAAATATTTTCTGGTGTCGCCATGAAATTTCCCACCCCTGATTTTCAACGGATGCCCTCTTGTTGCCGTGGGTCCTTTAAGGAAAAAGAGATCCTCTTCCACCTCGATCCTTTTCAGACAGTAAATGTGAACCTTCCGAAAATACACTTTTAACAAGACATTTCCTGTCAGCTAAAACGGCCTCTTAGATCAGGAGAATCCACAGCAATTGATTAAGAAAACCTAATCTGACCAGCTCAGTCTGCTCCAGTCAGCTAACACAAAGCAAATGCAAATTTTTCTTCTTAGGATTCCCTGCTTTCTGCAGTGACCCATCAAATGCGCGCAGGACATTGGCGTGCGGAATTCCGCCCGACATTTGCGCGCAGGACATAATGCGCACCGCCCCAATGCCTTCCCGTTTGTGCTCTGAGAGGGGTTTGGGGGGAACTCCCAACACACTCGTGCTTTCTTGAGGAGGTGTGGGGGAACCCCCCACTACACTTACAACTCGTGCTCTCCTCCCGAAGCCTTCCCGTTTTCGCTCTGAAGGGGTGTGTGGGGGGGAACCCCCCACGCTACCTTCACACTCTACTTCAGGGGGATGTCAACATGCGCTCAATTTTAAGATTGCCGCAAACCCCCACACACACTTACAATTGTGCCCCTAAAATTCCACTCCCTTCATGCGCGCACATGTCATTGAGGGGGTGTGTGGGGGGAAACACCCCTCCACTACACTTACAACTAGCGCTTTCTTTCTGAAAGCTTCCCGTTTCCGCTCTGAGGGGTTGTGGGGGGAACCCCCCCACACTACGTTCGCGCTCTCCTTCAGGGGGGATTGCTACAACCTCCCCCACTACACTTACAATTGTGCCCCGAAAATCTCGCTTCCTTCATGCGCGCACTTGTCGTTGAGAGGGTGTGGGGGGGGGAAACACCCCCTCACTACACTTACAACTAGCGCTTTCCTTCTGAAAGCTTCCCATTTCCGCTCTGAGGGGGTGTGGGGGGAACACCCCCCACACTACCTTTGCGTTCTCCTTCCACGGGGGGTGTCGACTCTCAATTTTAAGATTGCCGCAACCCCTCCACTACACTTACAATTGTGCCCCGAAAATCTCGCTCCCTTCGTGCGCGCACCTGTCGGTGCGTGCATTTGACGGAACAGAATTGTCGGGGCGCGACTGTCCTGCGCGTTATTGACGGTGTCCCGCTTTCTGCTCTTGTGTGACTCAGTAATATTGTTATATCTAAGGAGGCTATTGATTGGGATGTTGCCCCCCACCAGCTTAAATTCTAGATTTTGGCTGCTGGCAGTGGAATCTCGGTTGGGAGCAAAATCACCTCCAGAAATCAACCACATTGCTACATGCCAAGCCTCAGAGACCTAGTATTCAAGCAGCGTCAAAGTCTCAATCACTGGCTGATGGCATGTACATAGAAGTACGAAATTCTTTTTTTTCTTTTTTCTTATTTGTAATTTTAAAATTTATTTAAATATTTTTGTAAAAATTTTTTGTGAACATCAAACATTCAGCGATAGTGCAAAAAACTGAAAACAGTACTTATCTTTATAGAAGAAACTGTCGGCACTGCACCAAAGACCCAATGGGGCCACCGTTTCACCTGTACTGGCTTCGTCAGGGGAAATGCAAAAACAGTGCGGAACGGGATTTGACCTTGTTTCAAACAGACTACATTACATTAGGGGTTTCTGTTCCGCCATTACCTTGCAGTTCAAGGCGGATTACAAAAGAATTATCCAAGATGTATTACAACAAGAACTTACAAAAAAAAAAAAAAAAAAAAATTGGTCATTTTCAAAAAGAGTGAGAAATGGGTAAGGTTAATTGTTTGGTTTAGTTGGCTTTAGTGAGAGGTGGAGTTTGAGACTTGCAGTATTATTTCTTTTTCAGAGTTTTCTTGAAGAGTATGGTCTTTATTTCTTTTCTAAAAAGTCTACTCTCAAAATGTCAGGATATTTCACTGTCATAGAAGGCAATGGCCAGGTGTCTACCGTGCTGGACCCTGGCTTAACTGCAACACTTTATCATCACTGAATGTAGTTTGTCCTAAGTCAGGTGTCCACAGTGGTGGTGGAACACACGTCAGATCCACTTACTACCTGTTTTTTTGGCAATTTCCTATTGAGCGGCGGGTCACTGTTTTGTTTCCCCCCTTCTCTGTTGGGCTTCCACCTCAAACGGAGCCAGGGCTGGGATCCTAGTTCCGTGGGTGGCAGCTGCCTGCCGACTCCCCCTCCCCACCTACCCCCATTTTACGTCACCCCCCCACACACCTCTATGACTCCAGTCACCGAGCAGCAGTTCTCCTCCGGGAGCCCTAAATCCAGCCACTCGGGGGCCAGTTCTGAAAGTGGGCGCCGCCTTTCGGATGCTCCAACGCCCACATGGTGAGAGTTGGATCTGTCGTCTCATTTTGGTGCTCAAATTCCATGATAAAATACTACCGTAACTCGGAATCGGCGTCTTACATTTAGGAGCTGGCGATTTCGCCAGCCACGGTGCTGGTGTAACTGCGGGAAACAAATGCGGCAAGGGCTCGTGTAACTTACTGTATGTGTAAATTGGTACACCGTCAAAAGCGCGCCGACAAGAAATGCGCACCGCCGATTCCGCTGGTTTCAGGCCTTCTGTTTTACACTGTGAGGGGGGCATGGGGGGGAACCCCCCGACTACAGTAAGAACTGCTCGTGCTCCCATTGGGGGGTGTTTGGGGTGAAACTCCTCCCCCCCAGTACACTGAAAACTCCCGTTCTCCTTCCCGTTTTCAGTCTTTGGGAGTTTTCAGTGTAGTGGGGCCCCCCCCAATGGGAGCGCGAGGACTTCTAAGTGTAGTGGCGGGTTCCCCCCCCCCACAACTCCCCGTAAAGCGCAAAAGGAAAGGCCTGGAAGCGGCAGCGCACATTTGTCCTGCGCGCAAATGTCGGCACGAGACTGTCGGCGCGTTTTGACACGTCACCATGTGAATTATGTGCATAAGTGGCAGCTCCTCTCATGTAAACACCCCCCCCCCCTGCATTTTGATGCTAAGCCACGTATGCAGCCTTACAAATAGGGTTCAGGTGTTTTGTTGCCATTCGAGTGCGTAAGTGACAAGATTCTGATCAGTAGCACAGCTGGGACTCAGTGGGCCCTGGGTGGGGGTCCTCCCCTATGCATGACCCCAAGGGTCTGACACCTTTAGGGTTACCAAATTTTACTTTTGCAAAATCTGGACCCATGGTCCCGCCCCATTCTGTCCTAGCCTTGCCCCCCCAGCCCCGCCCCCTCAACCTGTTCTCGTGCTCAGAGCCGCATCGGGAGGGCATCTGTGCTTGCGCAGGTGTGACATGATGGCATCACATGCGTGTGTGCGTGTGCAAGAAGTCACCGCGTTGCGTCTGTCCCGACGCGGTCCCGAAGTGGATGCTTTTCAAAACCTGGACAAAGTCATCTGGACGCCCGGACATGTCCTCTAAAAAGAGGTATATCCGGACCTCTGGTAACCCTAGGCACCTTGCCCTCCCCCCCATGCCCCCCCCCTTGAGCCCAGCTGCTTACCCACCCCAGCTCCTCCAAACGCAGCAGAGGTAGGCTAACATAACATAAAATCAACTGTGAGGATCTATGCGGTTTACAAAAGATTGGAAAACCAAAAAAAAACTGCAGACAATGTACACGATGCAGGCAAAAATTTATTGTACAAAGATTAAAATGCAGTAAAATAAAAACCTTTTTACCAACCAAGAGACCCAACACGGTCCGTGTTTCGGACAACACGCCTTCGTCAGGGGTCCATGGTAAATAAGGTATAAAATATACCGCAAAAAATGAAGATAACAACAAGTGCCTGTGTGTTGAATATGCCGAGAAACGCTGCCAAAAGTGAAGCCTCTCAAAAGATTAACATAAATCACAAAAAGAACATTAAAAAATCAATTACCCAGAAATCTAGAGAATACGTAGGTCTGTAGATGCCTTCTGAAATCCAAGTATGCGTCTTTGGGCGGCAGGACCATTCTTCTGCCACATCCCGCCCACAGGAAGTTGCATCGGAGCAGAGGGACATGGCAGAGGAAAGGCCCGGTCGCTCAGAGAGGCATCTTTTAGCCTGTCTTTGCCAAGTTTGAAAGACCCAGGGCATCTAAGCGGTTGGACGCAGGGGAGAGGTGCCAGAAGGGAGGGTTCATCTCTTAGCGACCCTATCATTGGGTGCCACTCGACATTTAGCTGGGCCTCACTCAATGGTAGCTATGCCTTTTGGTTCCGATCACTTATGCACTCAAGTAGTTTGTAAATATGGGTGCCCTGTTATAGAACTGCTTTGGATGGCTAAGTCCCTGCCCTCAGGAGCTGCAGATCACTATTCCCTCTAAGCCGCATGGGAGTCCTTCACCTATAGTCCTGCCAGTAGAAGGCGCTCCGCAAGACCTATCTGTCTCTAGTGATAGAGGACACAGTATTGAAACACTGCCCCTCCCTGGCAGCGGTGCAGTTGGAGGACTCCCACCCAGCTTAGAAAGAAGTGTGCTGCGGATGCTGCCTTCAGAACATCCCTGGCCCTGGCCTGGGAATCACATTCAGGTTCCCCAGCTGGTTCCATTGGACTGCTGAGGCTCTCCTGTTCTACATGACGTCTGCCAAGTGCTGAACAGCATCAGCCCCCCACCTCTCTCCCTCCCCCCCTGAGTGCATTCATCTATGTTTTGTGTACCTACAGGACTTGAGGCGTGACTGCTCTCTCATCATGTCTGTATCACTGATCTGTTCCTTTGATGGATTATTATTATTTTTTTTTTTTTTTTTGAACCGAGAATAAAAAATACTGTTTATAAATGGTTTCTTTCTTGGCTCTGAATGTGAGTGACACACGGAAGATAAGGCTTGAAACCGCTCGGCCAGATATTCACTTGGAGTTATGCATTTGCTGGCAGGTTGTAAATGCGCGATTTGCCTATCCACAACTTTTGAGAAGTTCTGCGGAGAACACCGAGCCATTTAACGCACTAACAACCAGATAGTATCTGTTCAAAAAGGGGCGGAGTTAAAGGAAGGGCAGAGGAAGCGACATTCTGCCTTTCTGGGGGTGATTCTATAACTGTACATAGGGGCTTCGAGGGTGTCCGATAACACCATTGTCTATAAATGAAAGTATGCTTCTACTTTTCTTTATCAAATAGTAACATAACTGGTTAGATACACATGTATACCAGCCACAGAGCTAATCTGAGTCTGCCTAACAGCCAGAGATACACATATAACTTATAGAATTTTATAGGTTAGGCATATAAGTGGGAGTCCTGCCTATACAGCGATAAAAAGAAAAGACTATGGATATAGATATTCTGAAAGATGATTTTATTATTCGCTGTTCACAATAAAACCATTAAAATACAAATATAATAGTCCAACTGGACCCTACAAGGTCCGTGTTTCAGCGAACACGCCTTCCTCAGGGGTCCAGTTGATGTAGGGTACACAAATAAAGAAATGGGCTAAAAGTTTACTTGTCTTTGAGCAGAGAGCCGGGAAAGACTGGAGACAAAGTGGCACGAAAAACCGCTATGAAAAATCACCGTGCTAAAACCGAAACGAAATACCAGGTGCCTATACCCCACCAGTTAAATACATCCACATTTACCCCCAAATTCTACAAACATGCCTGCATAAGTTTTTTATTTATTTCTTTATAATTTTCAAATAAAATTCACAAGAACATCTTGCTACATGAAACACAGAGAAGGAAAATATTTCAAAAGGAAAAAAAAAAAAAAAAAATTCTTACGATATAACCAAAACTTAATCCCCTTTCTTAGACCACAATTTCAATAAGGGGTAGTTAAACATATTAAGGGAGAAATTAATTACATATCGTTTGCAGTAAGGCTTAGTGTGAATCAACGACTAATTCAGTAATCCCTTTTCCATTCATTCCTTGATGATTTTCTTAAACTGCTTCAAATGTTCTGCAGAATAAAATGCATATTTGACACCTGACCAGGCACTTACAGGGATAAGGAAGAAGGAATGTAGCACTTAATTTAATTGTCTCTTGGCGCTGAGAGAGGAAATCCTTTCTTCGTTCCTGAGTAGTTTTGGAAACTTTCTGGCCTCCAAATAATTTCTGAGAATTCTTAAAATATAATTTCAAGATCATATTAGCGTCTCGTTTAAAAACGAAGGACACCAAAAGAGTCGCTCTTTCCGTGTCGGCTGTTAAAGTTTGTTCAAGAAGTAAACCAATCTGAGTCCCTTGACCATTCTTTCTCCCTAAATCTTTTGGTACATCTTTTCTATTTGGCGGGTAATATATTTTATTAATTGGAGGTATATTAGCCTGCATAATTTTACACGTAGCATGTACATTGTTGAATACTGCAGCGGCATAAAAGTCGGGGCAGGAACCTGGGGTGGAGCACCCCCTTTCTCCAGGCAGATACATTGAAACCCTCAGCTCAATGTGCGGCGGTGGCTAAGAAAGCAAATAGTATGTTAGGAATGATCAGGAAAGGAATGGAAAACAAAGATGAAAATGTTATAATGCCCTTGTAGCGCTCTATGGTATGGCTGCACCTTGAATACCGTGTGCAATTCTGGTTGCCGAGCCTTGAAAAAGATATAGCGGAATTAGAAAAGGTACAGAGAAGGACAGCTAAAATGATAAAAGGGATGGGGCGACTTCCCTATGAGGAACGGCTAAAGTGGCTTGGAGAAGAGATTTCAGCTTGGAAAAGAGACGGCTCAGGGGTGATATGATAGAGGTCTATAAAATACTGAGTGGAGTGGAAAGGATAGATGTGAATCACTTGTTTACTCTTTCCAAAATTACTAGGACTAGGGGGCATGCGATGAAGCTACTAAATAGATTTAAAACAAATGAGAAAATATTTCTTCATATAATGTGTAAACTCCGGAATTTGTTGCCGGAGAATGTGATGAAATCAGTTAGCTTAGCGGGGTTTAAAAAATGTGTGGATCAATTTCTAAAAGGGAAGTTCATAGATCATTATTGAGATGGCTTGGGGAAACCCACTGCTTATTCCTAGGATAAGCAGCAAAAAAATCTGGTTTTCTCCTTGAGATCTTGCCAGGTACTTGGGACCTGGGTTGGCCACTATTAGAAGGAGGATGCTGGTCTTGTTGGACGTTCAGTCTTTCCCAGTATGGCCATTCTTATTTGAGGCTGCTCCTCTGAAATCATATGTTCTGTAGTGAGGCCAAGGTTACCCCTTCTATGCCATATTGTCTAACCATCACAAAATAATGATGGGGTCATATAGACCACTTCCAGTGACAGAGTAAACTTGAAATGTAGGGTGGCTGCTCCTCTACCAGGTGGTTGCCTACTCTTTATAGGACATCTGCACCTCAGTGGCTAATTGTCATGTTATAGAAATGGCAAAAAAAAAAAGCAAAGACTAGGGAACACTCGATGAAGTTACAGGGAAATACTTTTAAAACCAATAGGAGAAAATATTTTTTCACTCAGAGAATAGTTAAGCTCTGGAACGTATTGCCAGAGGATGTGGTAAGAGCGGATAGCTTGGCTGGTTTTAAGAAAGGTTTGGACAAGTTCCTGGAGGAAAAGTCCATAGTCTGTTATTGAGATAGACATAGGGGAAGCCACTGCTTACCCTGGATCGGTAGCATGGAATGTTGCTATTCTTTGGGGTTCCGGAATCTTGTTATTCTTTGAGATTCTGCATGGAATCTTAATACTCGGGATTCTAGAATCTTTTGTTACTCTTTGGGGTTCCGGAATCTTGCTATTCTTTGAGATTCTTCATGGAATGTTGATACTCGTTGGGGTTCTAGAATCTTTTGTTACTCTTTGGGGTTCCGGAATCTTGCTTTTCTTTGAGATTCTTCATGGAATGTTGATACTCGTTGGGGTTCTAGTATCTTTTGTTACTCTTTGGGGTTCCGGAATCTTGCTATTCTTTGAGATTCTTCATGGAATGTTGATACTCGTTGGGGTTCTAGAATCTTTTGTTACTCTTTGGGGTTCCGGAATTTTGTTATTCTTTGAGATTCTTCATGGAATGTTGATACTCGTTGGGGTTCTAGAATCTTTTGTTACTCTTTGGGGTTCCGGAATCTTGCTATTCTTTGAGATTCTTCATGGAATGTTGATACTCGTTGGGGTTCTAGAATCTTTTGTTACTCTTTGGGGTTCCGGAATCTTGCTATTCTTTGAGATTCTTCATGGAATGTTGATACTCGTTGGGGTTCTAGAATCTTTTGTTACTCTTTGGGGTTCCGGAATTTTGTTATTCTTTGAGATTCTTCATGGAATGTTGATACTCGTTGGGGTTCTAGAATCTTTTGTTACTCTTTGGGGTTCCGGAATCTTGCTATTCTTTGAGATTCTTCATGGAATGTTGATACTCGTTGGGGTTCTAGAATCTTTTGTTACTCTTTGGGATTGTGGAATGTTGCTACTCCTTGGGGTTTGGCCAGGTACTAGTGACCTGGATTGGCCACCGTGAGAAGGGTCTACTGGGCTTGATGGACCATTGGTCTGACCCGGTGAGGCCATTCGTATGTTCTTATGTCTCCCTGTCTTGAGTTCATTTCCTACTGCATCTCTTTGTGACTCTGGACAAGTCGCATAACTCTCCATTGCTCCAGGTACAAACGGTGGAAACTTGTATATAATATGTAAAACCAGAGAAAGGCAGCATATCAAATCCCATCCCTTTAGGTTAATTGCTCTCACAACTATGTTTGTTTAAAACTATCGATACTGTCTTTTCTGACCAGCAGGTCAAGGCGGTTTACAATCAGATTTAAAGGTTAGAAAAGAATTCCAGAAAAATAAGATCGGACAGAAACATTACAGAAGGTACAAACACAGTGAAACTAACCCCCTTTTTTACAAAGTTGCGTTAACCGTTTTAGCGCGCGTTAAATGGCTAACAAGTTTCAAGTTTATTAAATTTTGATTTTACGCAATATCCAATATTTCAATGCGTATTACATAATTGTAATGTACAATAAAAGCCAGGGATGACAAATACAAATGAGACAAAATTATACAGACTAATCATTATGTTCTATTAATACAAACTGGAACAAGTAGGTAAAGGGGAGAGATACAATTTATACAATTTATAAAATAAAATTTTAAAAAAGGGCTCCTTTCACTAAAGAGCATTATGCAGTTAGCATATGCTAACAGGCTATGGGAGCTGCTTTGAATGCATTAACTCACACGTTACCAATTTTTAAAAAATATTTTGGGAAGGGGCATGGCGTGGGTAGAGCTCGGCGGCCTCACATTATCTGGCTAATGCTTTATAATTAGCATGCACCCGGATAATAGGAGTTCACATGGGAGTACTTAGCACCTCCTAACTAGAAAATGGTGAGTGCCCCCCCCCACACACACATTAATTCTTTGCAGATACCGTGTTCTAAAGGGGACGTTAGCGGCCAACTTGCAATTCAAACAAGAGAAAAAGCCCTAACAAAAGGTCACATTCAATCTGAGTTTATTATAAGTTTATTCTATACTTGATATATCGTCTATCAACTTGTACCTAGACCAGACGTGGGCAACTCCGGTCCTCGAGAGCCGGAATCCAATCGGGTTTTCAGGAGTTCCCCAATGAATATGCACTGAAAGCAATGCATGCAAATAGATCTCAATGCATAGTCATTGGGGAAATCCTGACAACCCGATTAGATTCCGGCCCTCGAGGACCATCTGACCTAGACGGTTTACAATACTAAAAAAAATTTAAAAGTAGATAAAAAATATAAATAAATGTTCAATAGATAAGACATAAACGTACAGAAACAAGAGCAAAATACATTGAGATTTAAAAAAAAGGGTAAGGAGAAAACAGATGGAGGGGGGGGGTGATGCTTCTTGGAAGCAGTTGGTATTCATTACTGTGAGTGGAGAGTGTAGGTTAGATGAATCGCCCATTCTCATGTTAAGAATTGTGTCCCTAAATAAGAAAGTTTTTAGTTTGGCCTTAAATTTGTCCAATGATTCTTCCAAGCACTACACAGAGACCAACAAGACCTGATAGAGAAATTGTTGATCCCTTCTTAAGCCTAGGTTCTACCGCCACTTATTGTATTTTGTGAGCCTCTATACCGCTACTAATGACTGGGGAGTTGAGTCAGAGCGGTTTGCACGAGCTTCTGTAAAGGTGTTACAATACAGGAGCTTCTGTGAGGTGTTACAATACAGGAGCTTCTGTAAAGGTGTTACAATACAGGAGCTTCTGTAAAGGTGTTACAATACAGGAGCTTCTGTAAAGGTGTTACAAAACATGGGCTTTATACAAGGCTCTATACAGAGTTACAGGGGTTTCTGTAGCGGTGTTACAATACAGAGTTATTAATACCGGCATAATTATGCCATAAACAGTCGCCCTACTTATGTTACTGACACATCGATCATCCTATTTATATGCAAATGTTTATACCGAATCAATCGTCCTATGTATATTCACATATAATACCAGGGCCCTCTTTTACTAAGGCACTCTAACCAATTAGCGCGCGCTAATCGAATTAGTGTGCAGGTTAGTCGATGGACGCGTTAACGTTTAGCGCTCGCTAATCAGTTGGCGCACCTTACTAAAAGAGGGGGTAGGTTTAGTATTGCAGCTAAGTACACAATATTTACACATCCTCTAAGGAAGTTGGCCAGTTCAACAACATATGATCAATATAATCAAATGACCCCTTAGAAGGGAAAGAATCACAATAGGCTGATCAGACTCGCAGCCCAGACAAGCCAGGTATCAAAAGCTAGACTGGTTTTCCGCCTGCTCTGGGATGCTGAGGGCTTGAATGGTACTTGGGAAGTGAGCCAGCAGTCCTGATTAGAGAGTTGCGCGGGGACAGAAATCCCACCCATCCCTGTCCGTCCCCACCAGGATCCTCTCCGTCCCCATCCGTCCCTGCCAGGATCCTCTCCGTCCCCACCCGTCCCCACTAGGATCCTCTCCGTCCCCACAAGGAATTACCTCCTTCCCCGCCGGTCTCCATACAAAGCAGCAATTACTTCTGACAGGATCATCAATTCCACAGTTTCTTTTGTGTTTGCGCTGCTGTTTTCCTTGTGGAATCTCTTTGGTGGAACCCTTTTTTGGTTTTCTGTTCAGGTAATTAACTTATAAACCTCCTCTTTTACTAAGGCTGACATGTCCATTATATTATATGGACAAACCCTGCTTCCAAAGCCTTCCATCCCCGTGGGAGTCCCGTGAGCCAGAGGGGGGTCCCCGTGGGACTCCCGTGGGTTGGGGGGATTCCCACAGGACCTCCGCAGGACCCATGGGATTCCCGCGATCCCTGTTCCCGTGCAGACCTTTAGTCCTGATGCAAGAATATAAGCTTCGCAAAGTAGCATCTGTCTCCAAACTAGCTGACGGTGGCAGCACCCGGAAATGACATCAGCGGGAGAGCCGACGGGGTTACGAGGAGCATACTGTTGACTGCCGTGAACAACAACAACCAGAGGTATGGGGGAAAGAGAAGGTCTGTCCCTAATCAACAGAGCAATGGCGCATCAATTGGGGGCCATGGTCACACCAATAGCAAACCTCCGCCATACCTCACTGGAAGACATTTGCAAGGCAGCAGCTTGCCCCCCCCCCCCCAACACCTTCACCAAACATTACTGTTTGGACCGCCTTTTGCAGACCGCTAACAACTTTGGACTCAATAGCTTTCAAGCTTAAATCATGCCTGGCCAAAGGATTTCAGCCAAGGAATAGAGGCTGAACTCAGAACCTTTGCCAGGCTGGCTTGGTTATAGGGTTACCATATGGCTCCAGAAAAAGGAGGATAGATTGAGACGTCTGGGTTTGCTTTCATTGCTTTCAATAGAAGTTAAGCCCAGATGTCTCTCTCCATCCTCCTTACTTCCATTGCTTTCAGTAGAAGTAAAACCCGGATGTCTCAATCCATCCTCCTTACTTCCATTGCTTTCAGTAGAAGTAAAACCCGGATGTCTCAATCCATCCTCCTTACTTCCATTGCTTTCAGTAGAAGTAAAACCCGGATGTCTCAATCCATCCTCCTTACTTCCATTGCTTTCAGTAGAAGTAAAACCCGGATGTCTCAATCCATCCTCCTTACTTCCATTGCTTTCAGTAGAAGTAAAACCCGGATGTCTCAATCCATCCTCCTTACGTCCATTGCTTTCAGTAGAAATAAAACCCGGATGTCTCAATCCATCCTCCTAACTTCCATTGCTTTCAGTAGAAGTAAAACCCGGATGTCTCAATCCATCCTCCTTACTTCCATTGCTTTCAGTAGAAGTGGAGCCCGGATGTCTCAATCTGTCCTTTTTCTGGAGCCATATGGTAACCCTAGTTGAATTAACCACCATATAGGCAGTACTCTTATTACTTCCATGCGGAAGTTATACTGTACATCCTTCTTGCCCAATTACCTTAAATCCACCATCTCCCAAGTGGCTAACAATCTGTTACAAATAAACTTCCAAGTGTTACAATCAAAGTTCTCTTTTGCCTGCTTTTTCGTGGCAACATGAAACTGGTCTCATAGCTATCAGTACCTAGCTTAGAACCTACCCTGCAGATTCACAAAACTTCACCGGTCTTTCACGACACCATGAAATGACTGGTTTCGTACACATCAGTACCTATCTTAGGACCAACCCTGCAGATTCATCCTACTACAGCAGGACAGCGGGCTGCAGAAGGAGCCATCCCTATGAAGGGTACCCTCAGTTGCCCTTTGCACCCCCACAGCTGGAGAGTCACTAGTGAGAGACTAGAGAAACTGGGCCTCTTCTCCCTTGAAAAAAGGAGACTGAGAGGGGACATGATCGAAACATTCAAGATAATGAAGGGAATAGACTTAGTAGATAAGGACAGGTTGTTCACCCTCTCCAAGGTAGGGAGAACGAGAGGGCACTCTCTAGAGTTGAAAGGGGATAGATTCCGTACGAACGTAAGGAAGTTCTTCTTCACCCAGAGAGTGGTAGAAAGCTGGAACGCTCTTCCGGAGGCTGTTATAGGGGAAAACACCCTCCAGGGATTCAAATAGGGGAAAACACCCTCCAGGGATTCAAGACAAAGTTAGAGAAGTTCCTGCTGAACCAGAACGTACGCAGGTAGGGCTAGTCTCAGTTAGGGTGCTGGTCTTTGACCAAAGGGCCGTCGCGTAAGCGGACTTCTGGGTACGGTGGACCACTGGTCTGACCCAGCAGAGGCAATTCTTTTGACCTTCTTCATGTACGGCGACCAGCGCTAGACGCAGTACTCCAGGTGAGGGCGCACCATGGCCCGGTACAGTGGCATGACAACCTTCTCCGATCTGTTCGTGATCCCCTTCTTTATCATTCCTAGCATTCTGTTCGCCCTTTTTGCCGCCACCACACATTGTGCAGACAGCTTCATCGACTTGTCGATCAGAACTCCCAAGTCCCTTTCCTGGGAGGTCTCTCCCAAGTACCGCCCCAGACATCCTGTATTCGTGCATGAGATTTTTGTTACCGACATGCATCACTTTACACTTATCCACGTTGAACCTCATCTGCCAAGTCGATGTCAGCAGCATATCTTCAGCAAAATGATTGCACAGGAGCAGAAGACTGAAATCTGGAAATTGCCAAGTCATCCTGGGTTAGCCGTAAAGTTTAAGGCTACTTTGGAATTTATGCTCCTGCAAAATAATGGGAATGAAAGTTTAAATCAGTGGTTTCAAATTTGCGGCCCGCCAGATACTATTATTATTACTGTTTATTATTTCTATAGCGCTGAAAGGCGTATGCACCCCTGTACATTTTAACATGCAATAGGCAGTCCCTGCTCAGAAGAGCTTACAATCTAATTTAGACAGGACATTTCAGGGTTGGGAGATTATGGTAGACTAGAGGAAATGATACAGTGGGTCTAGGTCAGCGGTTCCCAACCCTGTCCTGGAGGAACACCAGGCCAATTGGGTTTTCAGGCTAGCCCTAATGAATATGCATGAAGCAAATTTGCATGCCTATCACTTCCATCATATGCAAATCTCTCTCATGCATATTCATTAGGGCAGTGGTTTCCAACCCTGTCCTGGAGGACCACCAGGCCAATCGGGTTTTCAGGCTAGCCCTAATGAATATGCATGAAGCAAATTTGCATGCCTATCACTTCCATCATATGCAAATCTCTCTCATGCATATTCATTAGGGCTAGCCTGAAAACCCGATTGGCCTGGTGTTCCTCCAGGACAGGGTTGGGAATCACTGGTCTAGGTATCTGACAGCAGTGAGTGGGAGTTAAGAGTTGAAAACAGTTTTTAAAAAAGTGGGCTTTTAGCTTGGATTTGAACGCTGCTAGGGAGGGAGCACGACGTATTGATTCCGGCAGCCGGTTCCAGGCATATGGCGCCGCAAGAAAGAAGGGATGGAGTCTGGAGTTGGCAGTGGAAGAGAAGGGTACAGATAAGAGGGGCTTGCACGATGAGCAGAGATCACGGGAGGAGCATAGGGAGATATAAGTGAAGAGAGATATTAGGGGACTACAGAGCGAATGCACTTGTAAGTCAGCAAGAGGAGTTTAAACTGTATTCGGACACGGAGGTACTATTTTGAGACCTTGGGAATGTTTCTTATAATCACAAAAGTAAAATAAAATAGTTTCTGTGACGTGGTATCATGCACGAGTGAGGACGTCTCCTCGTTTGCTCCGGGGCTGCCCTACAAATAACTGACCCGATCGAGCCAATTTGACCGGCCACGGAGGTCATAGCGCGCTTGGAAGTACCCCCCAATTGCATGGACAGATATTTAACTCGATCACAAAACTCCATGCAGGCGAAACCAGCCAGGAAGGAGCGCGATCGAGTGCGGCTGACCGAAACCAAAATGGCGATGAGCCCCGCGGCGGCGGTATCTAACCTCACAGAGGCCGCGCTTAGCGATATAAAGTCGGCACTGGCACAGGTACTGGGGCCCCAAATGGACACTCTGACTGCCCAGATTTCTAACATTGAATCGCTCCTAGCCGCGGCAGCCACTCGAACCTCAGAACTGGAACAACGGGTGTCTGACCTAGAGGACACATCCACTGCACGTGCGGCTGAGGTAGAGACTATGCAGGAGAAACTGAGAGCCCAAATTGATAAGTTGGATGACCTAGAGAATAGGTCGCGACGCTCTAATTTGCGGCTGCTGGGGGTCCCGGAGACTATTGCTGACCGTCTCCTGCTGGAAATTTTGGAAAAATGGCTACAAGACGAATTCTCCTTCCCACCTTCTATGGGGCCTTTGCGCTTGGAAAGAGCGCACCGCTTGGGCCCTAAGCCGGGACTAGACACGCGACCCCGGGTGGTAATACTGAAGATTTTGAATTTCAGACATAAGGTGGCCCTCTTGCAACAATTTTGAACCAGGAGGGAGAGTTTGAAATATGATGGACACTTGATTCGCATGAGTCAGGATTTTTCTGTAGCGCTGCAGGAGCGACGGAGGCCGTATTACCCTCTTTGTGCACGGCTCTCCGAGCTGAAACAACGCTTTCAATTTAACTATCCAGCCATACTGAGGGTTCACAACAATGGAGTTTGGAAAACTTTTCAGACCCCAGAAGCCGCTGCTGAGTATATACAGCGCTTGGCGAGTCCGGGGACTGGAGCTGATTGACTATAAGGATTAGTGCCACACTGAGAGGGGCATGAGGACTAATGGCATAGTTTACTGTTCTAGTTACTTAAGGAGGGAAGGGTGGCCTATTGGCTCTTTTGAAAGAATTATATTGATGGTTGGGGTGGCCCTGGGGAGATATCTCTCGTGACCTGTACCCCCAACGCGGGATGGGGGTTCTTGGGATACCTTGGGGATATGGCAGGGAAAGGGAAATTTTGGGGGCAGCAGCGGTGGGGTATTGTTCTCTTATGATCTACTCTGCTTATTATTTTGGGTTAAGAACATAAGAACATAAGAAGTTGCCTCCGCTGAGGCAGACCAGAGGACCATCTCGCCCAGCGGTCCGCTCTCGCGGCGGCCCATCAGGCCCATTGCCTGAGCAATGGTCCCAGACTATCCCTATAACCTACCGCTACTCTTATCTGTACCCTTCAATTCCTTTATCCTCTAGGAACCTATCCAAACCTTCTTTGAAGCCTTGTAACGTGCTCCGGCCTATCACAGCCTCCGGAAGCGCGTTCCATGTGTCCACCACCCTCTGGGTGAAAAAGAACTTTCTGGCATTTGTTTTAAACCTGTCTCCTTTTAATTTTTCCGAGTGCCCCCTTGTACTTGTGGTTCCCCATAATCTGAAAAATCTGTCCCTGTCTACTTTTTCTATACCCTTCAGGATCTTGAAGGTTTCTATCATGTCTCCTCTAAGTCTCCGCTTTTCCAGGGAGAACAGTCCCAGCTTTTTCAGTCTGTCAGTATATGAGAGGTTTTCCATACCTCTTATCAGTTTAGTTGCTCTTCTCTGGGTTGAATTTCATGTGGTGGAATGGATGGTTTGCTAACACTGTGAGTGTATTGTCTTGGGGTGAGGCTAGGCGCCCTAGGACCCTTCCTTTTGGGGAGATTGCCTATACTTACAAAGGGAGTGTGGATCCTTATGGGTGACCGGAACATACGTATAATCTCCTGGAATGTATCGGGCATAACATCCCCTGTTAAACGCACTAAAATACTTTCACAATTGAAACATCACTCTGCAGATATAGCTTGCTTGCAAGAGACTAGGCTGACTGATAGTGAACATCGGAAACTTCAGAGGGGTTGGGTCGGAGATTTACACTTTGCTTCGGCACCAGGGAGGAGAGCTGGGGTGGCCATATTGATTCGCAGGGGCTTCTTAGGTACAGTGCAAGTATTGCGACGTGACCCTCAGGGCCGGTATCTATTGGTGAAGGTGGAGGGACCTGGTGGGATATTCAGACTATTGGTGGGATATGGTCCAAATAGCTATCAACATGCATTTTTTCAGAATCTGGTGAATATAAGCGTGCAGGATCTGGGCTGCCCACTAATTTTGGTGGGCGACTTAAATCAAGTACATAATCCCACTATGGACCGCTCTGGGTCGACGACTACGGCCAGAGTGAACCATACGAAGGGCATTCCCTATTTGTGTAGAGCCTTGGGGTTGGTGGACCCCTGGAGACTACTCCATCCCTCTGAACGTGATTATACGCACCAGTCTAGAGCTCACGGCTCTTTTTCTAGACTCGATTACATATTACTCTCTGAGACATTGTTTACTAGGGTCTCGGAGGCCATGATAGGCCCTCTGGAAATATCGGATCACAATATGATCTGGATTGATGTGGCACTGGGTGGTCAACGGGGACCGGGGGCCGGATGGAGATTTCCCTCCTATTTACATAGAGATGCTCATTTTCAAGAATTCTTAAATGAAAAATGGGAGGCTTACTGTACACACAATGCCCAACATGTTGACCAACCAACTTTATTTTGGGATACGGCCAAGGCGGTATTGCGCGGAGATATTATTGCTTATGTCACTACTAGAACCCGTCGCATTGCACATCGCATAATATTTCTTGAACGACAAGTGACAGTGTTGAAACAGGACTTGTTGCGTGATCCATCTGAGGCTAACAACGAGGCATACAGGGCGGTGTTGGTGGAGCTTAATTCCCTAATCCACGAACGCACTAAGAAACTCCTGTTTTACCGTAAATTTCACTTTCATAAATATGGTAACAAGGCGGGGAAATTGCTTGCCTCTATAACAAAAAGCTGGAAGGGGTCCAGATACATACCCATGATACAGGAGAGCTCGGGGAGGTTCCTAACTTCGTCAGTGGATATATCGGCTGGCTTTCGGAAATATTTTGAGGCCTTTTATGCTTCCCCCGGTCCTTACACGGGTCCTGACGTACAGGACTATCTGGCGGATGCGGGAATGCCTCGATTGACGGCGGCCCAGACGTCCAGATTGGACAGGCCATTACATGTACAGGAGGTGACCCAGGCTATACAAAAATTGAGATCTTGTACTGCACCGGGACCGGATGGTTATTCGCCCGAGTTTTATAAGATCTTATCCCCTTATATAGGCAAACCTCTTTTGGATTATTATCTAACTATCCAAGAACAAGGGGTTTTCCCCCGTCATAGTAATGAAGCTCTGATTACATTGATCCCAAAACCATCTAAGCCCCCAGAAGATATAGAATCATATCGCCCAATATCTTTACTAAACGTTGACGTTAAAATATTAGCTAGAGTCCTGGCCGATAGGTTGGCCCTTATTTTGCCGTCCATAATAGTGCCCGAACAAGTGGGATTTGTGCGGAATAGACATTCCACCATTAATGTCAGGCGCACACTTTTAGCTTTTTCCCGCGCACAACAGGAACACCGCCCTGTATTACTTGTCGGGTTAGATGCGGCAAAGGCCTTTGATAAGGTTAACTGGCATTACCTGTTTCAGGTTTTACACTATATAGGGATTCCCGTGGGCTTCCTATCCTCTGTGCAAGCACTATACACTGGTCCGACGGCCTCAATTTTGGTCAATGGAGTGAGATCTTCTCCCTTTGACATAGGTAGGGGGACAAGACAGGGCTGCCCACTATCTCCCTTACTTTTTCTGTTATATTTAGACCCATTGCTGCGCACTATACAAAAGGATGATATACTTTTGGGTTTACCTGAGGGCGCGTCGCAATTACGGGTGCTAGCCTTTGCGGATGACCTATTACTTGCATTAGATAACCCCCACAGCTCACTACCAAGAGCGTTAGAAATACTGGATGAGTTTCACATTTATTCTGGCCTGGAACTAAATAAGCAAAAGTCTTTAGCACTCCCCACTCTTTTAGAAGTGAGACACACTTGGCCGGGTGATTTTCCATTACAATGGGCAACTTCTTCATTGACATATTTGGGAGTAATTATCCCCCAAAATTTGACTAGACTTTATCCAGCAAATATAATACCCTTGCTTCATCGAACCTCTAGTACAGGGATGTCAAAGTCCCTCCTCGAGGGCCGCAATCCAGTCGGGTTTTCAGGATTTCCCCAATGAATATGCATGAGATCTATTTGCAAGCACTGCTTTCATTGTATGCTAATAGATCTCATGCATATTCATTGGGGAAATCCTGAAAACCCGACTGGATTGCAGCCCTCGAGGACCGACTTTGACACCTGTGCTCTAGTACATTGAATGGCTGGCGGACATTTCCCATTTCCCTGTCCGGCCGCATAGCTCTCTATAACATGATGGTTGTGCCTCAATGGACATATGTCCTACAAATGCTCCCTATCATGTTAACCGCACCTCACATTGCACTTCATAGATCCCATCTATCTAAATATTTGTGGCAGGGTAAAAGAGCGAGGATTTCTTTGGCTAAGTTAATGCTTCCTGTGGATCGAGGGGGGTTGGGATTACTATGTATATCTCGGTTTAATCTTGCATGTCACCTACGTCATATCCATGACTGGTTCTGTACCACTTCTGATTTTTCTATGCCTGTGATTGAATGTTTTTCCTTACAGCCGTACCATTTTAGCTATCTTCTCCATGCTCCTCAGTTACCAGACTTACCTCAGCTGAAGTCCCATCCACTTTTGCCAGCGATGCGTACAGCATGGAAGTTGTTGTGCAAGAGCTTGCAGATTTCTCCGCATCATACCCCTTGTCTCCCATTAGTGGGAAATGGAGACTTTCTACCTGGCATGGATTCCGCAGTGTTCAGACGTTGGTCTCATGAGGGCTTACAATATGTGTCACAGACCATACAGGATAATGGTTCACCGATCTCCTTCAGTGACCTACAAATACAGTTTCGGCTACCATCTACGGACTGGTTTGCGTATCAACAGCTTAAACATTATTTACAGTTCTTGACTCCGGTGAGGTTGAAGGAGGATGTGCAAGACCGACTGCAAGAAGCGATTACACTCACTGCTCCTGAGTCCATGTCCCTCAGATTTTTCCACAAGTGGCTGCAGAAACGGGCGGGTGAATTAGACTTTATCGCCTTGGCTCGGAGGTGGTCTGATGATCTTCGGTTGCCCATTGCTGCAGCTGTGCTTCGCAGAGGCCTTCGCTTGGGAAGGGCCACGACTGTGTCCTCGATTGAGAGGGAACGAAATTATAAATTTATACTAAGAGCCTTCTGTACGCCCAAGAGGGCACATGTGATAGGGATCAGCGCGGACCACGGTTGCCGGAAATGTGCGGGTCCTCAGGCATCGTTTGGACATATGTTTTGGTCTTGCCCCATGATATCTTCCTTTTGGATACAGTTAGTGTCTTTGGTGGCACGACTTTGGCATTGCTCTTGGAGATTACACCCAGATTTCCTTTTCACGATGCAGGTTCGATTTCATCCACCTAGACCAGGTTGTGCAGCATTCTTCAGGAAAACCGTGTTGCTGGGACGGAAATGTATCTTGTTGCAATGGCTTTCACCCCACCCTCCGACCGTACCACAATGGAGAGCATTGATGTTACATCAAATGTTACTGGAACGTCGTGAAGTGCTGGACTTGTCGACTAAAGCTGGACGATTGTACGCTCAGTGTTGGTACCCTTTTAGCTCGACTTTTACACCTTACGTTCAAAACTGACTCTGGGGTACTTAATTGACTTCTGTTCCCCCCCTTTTTTTGCTTTATCTTTCTTGATTTGTTACCGCTGCTGCCGGGGTGGGAGGGAGGGTGGGAGGGGGGTTGGTGGGTTGGGTGGGTGGGGATTGGCCTTGTGTGATATTTGAAAATAGTGCTGTGTTTTGTTCATTGCTATGTTTGTGCTTCAATAAAAATGATTTAAACATAAAATAGTTTCTGTAGCTATAAATGACAATATTATTATTAAGACTTAGCCAAAAGGAAAGATTTATAAACTATAAAGAGTTTTACCTCATGCTACGGTTTGGACCAGTGAAACTGGTGCAATGGGTGATTTTTTTTTTTTTTTTTTAATAGTATATCACCTTGTTTTCTTTGGATTCACTCTTATATGAAAAGTGTTTTTCCAATCAGTATTCTTTGGATTTTCTAGTTATTCAATCTGCATATTGCAATTTGCATATGCAAATGTTTCTAAAATGAACATAATAGTCTCTCATGCACAGTTCAGGTGTAGCTGGATTCTGGAAAATGAAGGCAGTTACAGAGAAATGGGCATCGCTGGACACAGAGGGAGCCTGTTATTTCTCTTCTGTCACCCTCTTGAGGGAACCTTAACTACACACTTTGTCAAAATAAGTGCTGTGTGATGTCTTGTTTGACCATGAAAACGGCAAGTGAAGGATCATAGTCCTTCAGTAATATAAAATAACTCACAGCCACACACATGACCTTGAAACACAAAACCACCCTATGCTTCAGCGATGGATGTAAAGTCGCATCACACGCTCTGGCATTCGTAGACAGTCAGCCTGTTATCTATCACTCTGACATCTGGAGCAGTTGATGGACGGACCACACCCCTCATGTGATAATCATCATTGCCTTACTTCAGAGCAGGAAATTATGGTCTTGCATGCCTGATCATGAGACTCATGAAGGCTGCCCCCTCTTTCTCAAGGTTTTATGGAAACAGAACTGCTTCTTATGACCCTGGGCAAGTCACTTAATCCTCCACTGCTCCAGGTACATTAAATAGAGTGTGAGCCCCACTGGGACAGACAGGGAAAATGGTTGAAGTACCTGTATGTAAACCGCTTTGAGTGTGGTTGGAAAACTAGAAAAAGGCAGCGTACAATTCCTAATCCCTTTCCCTGATGTCATAATGCCTGGCAGAAACCCAAAGAGTAGCAACATTCCAGAGCTGAGATTGTGACGTCATAATGCCTCATTCCACCAATGCTTAAGAGCCAGCCTCAACAGTGATGTCACAATGGCTTCTGATATTGCATTGGAGGAGAGTGTGGTGCAGTGGTTAGAGCTACAGCCTCAGCACCCTGAGGTTGTGGGTTCAAACCCCACGCTGCTCCTTGTGACCCTGGGCAAGTCACTTAATCCTCCACTGCCCCAGGTACATTAGATAGATTGTGAGCCCACCGGGTTAGATAGGGTTAAATGGTTGAAGTATCTGTATGTAAACCACTTTGAGTGTGGTTGAAAAACTAGAAAAAAGGCCCAATCTCCTTCCCTGATGTCATAATGCCTGGCAGAAATCCAAAGAGTAGCAACATTCTAGAGCTGAGATTGTGATGTCATAATAGCTCATTCCTACAATGCCTACGAGCCAACCTCCGCAGTGATGTCACAATGGCTTCATTGTTCTAACTTGGCTCACTTCTGATATTCTATTGGAGGAGCGTGTGGTGCAGTGGTTAGAGCTACTCCTTGTGACCCCCTGGGCAAGTCACTTAATCCTCTACTGCCCCGGGCACATTAGATAGACTGTGATCCTGCCAGGACAGATAGGGAAAATTCTTGAGTACTTGATTTGTAACCCGTTCTGAGCTCCTATGGGCTAAAAAATTGAATGAATAAATAAAAGTGACAGATGTAGCCTGGGGGGGGGGGGGGTTTGGGCTACCAGATGTCTGGATTTACCCAGATGTGTCCCCTTTTTAGAGGACCGCCCTGGTGTCCAGATGGTTTCCTAAACGGGAGTTTGTCCGGGTTTTGGATTCACTCTCTACAGTTCAGCTCAGTTCTTACGAGTCTCCTTTGTCCCTAGTACCTTCTCTGGCACTGCAATGTACAATCTTCTGCCAGCATTAACGACGTCATCCTTCTTATGTGACCTGCCCCAGAAGCCTTCACTCTGCAGCGGTTCCTGTTGCCGCATGGATTCACAAAGCATGGTGTGCATATGTTGTGAGAGAGTCACTATTCCGGATCTTGAAATGACAATATCCTCTGGATTCTATAAAGTTCTAGAACAGTGCCAGTTGAGTGTCCAATAAGTTGATGTGTTGAAGGGAAACTGTCAGGTTGAACCTGTTGTCTAATTTTATTGTATTTTATGACATGCTGTATTGTTTCATTGTTATGACTGGAACCTTGTAACCTGTACTGGGTGCTGACAGAAGGACGGGCTAAATAATGGAAGGAAGGAAGAAATAAATAAATAAATCAAAGTAGGCGGTAGATGTCCGAGACGCATCATATACGAGTCCACTGAAGCTAGCTTCCTCTCTGTCCTCAAACATATGAAAGTTCTAGATTTCTCAATCATTTCCATCCGTAAGGGGTCCTTTTATTAAGGCGTGCTAAACGATTTAGCGAGCGCTACAGATCAGCAATGCACGAAATATTAAGGCACCCATAGAATATAATGGATGCCTTAGCATTTACTGCGCTCTAAATCGGTTATCGCGTCTTAATAAAAGGACCCCCCTAAGTGAACCACAAAATGTCGGTAGTGTTTGGACCTGTTCCAGGATTAAAATATATTTGGGGGGGGGGAAGGTGACTCTAGGAGGCAAATAAAAGATATGCTTGGAGGGGGAATGGGTGTTTGAAGGTTTGTAGATGGCATGAAAGATGAAAACGCACCATCTTTGGTAGTGTTCTCAACATCTGGTTTTAGGACATGAAAAGTGAATTTTTCTCTCACTCTTTCCTTTTACAGCAATTGCTAGTCTGCAGACTCTGAGCATGTTTTTCTGTTCACACTTGCTCTCCTGAGACAAAGAATTTGGGTGAATTTAGCTACGGTTTTGCATACTAGAGACAGAACCGGTTATCCCTAGCAAAGCAAATAGGAGGGGGGTGGGGGGGGGGTTTGTCAGAGAACATAAGAATAGCCCTACTGGGTCAGACCAATGGTCCATCAAGCCCAGTAACCCATTCCACTAGTACCTGGCCAAAACCCAAAGAGTAGCAACGTTCTAGCATCTTAAAGATTCCGGAACCCCAATGAGAGCAACATTCCAGAGCTGAGATTGTGATGTCATAATGCCTCATTCCACAGTGCCTCAGAGCCAACCTCATCAGTGATGTCACAGTGGCTTGATTGCTCTATACTTGGCACATATAAGAGCATAAGAACAGCCACACTGGGTCAGATCAATGGTCCATCTTGCCCAGTAACCCATTCCACTAGTACCTGGCCAAAACCCAAAGAGTAGCAACGTTCTAGCATCTTAAAGATTCCGGAACCCCAATGAGAGCAACATTCCAGAGCTGAGATTGTGATGTCATAATGCCTCATTCACAGTGCCTCAGAGCCAACCTCATCAGTGATGTCACAGTGGCTTGATTGTTCTATACTTGGCTCACATAAGAACAGCCTTACTGGGTCAGACCAATGGTCCATCTTGCCCTGTAGTCCGTCCTCACTGTGGCCAATCCAGGTCCCTACTACCTGGCAAAAACCCAAAGAATAGCAACATTCCATGCTACAAGATCCAGGGGAAGCAGTGGCTTCCCCCATGTCTTTCTCAATAACAGACTATGGAGCTTCTGCTCTAGTCCAGCTTCATTTCAGTGTTCTGTCCCCCTGGGAACATAGTTCTGAACGTCTGAGCCAGAAAACCAGCTGATAGCAATTTATTTTCATACCAGCACTCAATCTACCTGTTTTAGTTCTCGCCCACCCCTCGAATAGATTCCCAGCTTGAATTCCCTCCCCTGCTCCATTAATTTGCTCCCTGACACATCAGGGTTACCAGGACAGCTCTGAGGACCACATGGACACAGTGAGGCGGCCAGGGCTCTTTTAACAATGATCGCAGCAGGACCAGCTAACTTCAGCTGGATGGATTTTTACCTTGTAAATGTGATAAAGCCTTCAACACATAAAGGGACACAAATGATGTCTAAAAATAGCTCTTTTTTTTTGTTTGCAGCCAACTGGGTGTCTTATTATTCTTAGGTATTTCCATCATCGTCCCCAATATTACAATTTGCTTCAGGACCACAGCAAAAGGCGCTGGTCATGTAGGGTGCTGGAAACAAACCAGCAGCCACCCTAGAGGCTCACGTGCCGCTCGCATTCAACTCGTCAGAATGAAAAGATCCAGGCAGCCAAGTGGAAAGAATTGCACCTTTATGAGAAGTCTGTTTGTCAGCAGACAGAAATAGGGGATTTGCCAAAGGCAACATTCACCACCAGTATTCTAAGAACGGCTGCCGATTTTAAAATGCTAAGCCGATACGCTGCAGAATTGCCTGAGCGGCCCATGAAAGCAGTGTATTAATACAAAGTCTATGTACAATATCAATGCGGACAAATTGCAGTGTCAACAATAAAAGAGAATTATTCATGGTTGAGTGGCAGTGCTGTGTCTGATTCCTGATTTTGACTTCCCGACCTTGGGCAATGCAAAGCTAGAACTGATCACAACCAGCAGGAGGAGGAGTGGAGGGAGAACATAAGAATAGCCTTCCTGGGTCGGACCAATGGTCCATCTAGCCCAGTATCCCATCTTCAAGGTGGCCAATCCAGGTCTTAGTACCGGGCAAAAACCCAAACGGTAACAACATTCCATGCTAGCGATCCAGGGCAAGCAGTGGCTTCCCCCCATTTCTTTCTCAATAACAGACTATGAACTTTTCCTCCAGGAAATTGTCCAAACCTTTCTTAAAACGAGCTACGTTTGCTCTTATCATAATCTCTAGCAACACGTTCCAGAGCTTAACTATTCTCTGAGAGAAAAATGATTTCCTCCTATTGGTTTTAAAAGTGTTTACCTGTAACTTCATCGAGTGTCCCCTAGTCTTTGTAATTTTTGACGGAGTAAACCATTGATCCACTTGCACCCACTCTACACCACTCGGGCTTCTGTAAACTTCAATCTAGAGAATGACATGGTGACAAAATTCATCACCGTTCCCGTCCCCGCGGATAACCGCGAGAAATAAACCCATGTCATTTTCTAGTGTCCTCTGTCCTTCTACACCAGCATTCTTCAAAGCAAAGCTTTTGGGTCAGTGGTTGTGGCCATTCATACTCTGATTCTTATGGGAGCCAAGGATAATGAAGCCATTGTGACATCACTGATGTGATTGGCTCTTAGGCACTGGTGGAATGAGGCATTATGACATCACAATATCTGCTCTGGATATCAGAGACTGTCATTCTGTAGTGTCTGTTTCAACCTCGGTCCTTCTACACCAGCATTCTTCAAAGCAAAGCTTGAGGGTCAGTGGTTGTGCCCAATTATACTCTGATTCTTCCCTCTCTCCTTAAAGAATGACATGAAGATGGTTTCCCGCGGTTATCCGCGGGAACGGTGATGAATTTTGTCACTGTGTCATTCTCTACTTCAATCATATCTCCCTTCAGCTGTTTCTTTTCTAAGCTGAAGAGAATGACACGGGGACAAATTTGTCCCCGTCCCTGCAGGAACTCAATTTCCCCGTCCCGTCCCCGCAAGTTTTGTCACTGCCCTTGTTCCTGCCTCATTCCTGTACGGTCTGCCTTAACCGCACAAGCCTTGAACACTTCTGATTTTAAAGTGTTTGAGGCTTGTGCAGATGAGGACGTAGCTTACAGGAATGGGGCAGTGATAGGAAAAGAACTCACCGGGACGGGGAAAAAATTTGTCCCTGTGTCATTCTCTACTGAAGCGCCCTAACCTCTTTCGTCTTTCAGTTTAAGTTTAAGTTTTATTAATATTTGATTAATCGCTTAATTAAAATTATTTCTAAGCGAATTACAATGTATGAGTAAACATGATATTAAAATAGTAAATAACATAAAATAATATAAAATTAACAATTTATACAGTAAATAAAAACAATATGATACTAAATAGGAAATAACGTATGAACTATTATAAAATTATAAAATAATAAAATTGAGAAATTTACTTAACAAATATATAGTAGACTGCACCTCGGTAGCAGAAATCCGTGCAGAACTTACACCCTAAATGGAGAAACATTACCACGACCTCAGCAGAACGAGATTTGGGAGTAATCATCAGTGCAGACATGAAGGCTGCCAAGCAGGTAAAGAAGGCCACATCCAAGGCAAGGCAAATGATGGGATGTATCAAAAGAAGTTTCGTCAGTCGGAAACCAGAAGTCATAATGCCGCTGTACAGGACCATGGTGAGACCTCATCTGGAGTACTGTGTGCAGTTCTGGAGGCCACATTACCGTAAAGACGTGATTAGAATCGAGTCGGTTCAGTGGATGGCCACTAGGATGATCTTGGGGTTCAAGGGTCTCTCGTACGAAGAGAGACTGAGCAGACTGCGGCTCTACACTCTTGAGGAACGCAGGGAGAGGGGGGACATGATTGAGACATTTAAATACATCACAGGACGTGTCGAGGTGGAAGATGACATCCTCTTCCCCAAAGGACCCTCGACCACAAGAGGGCATCCGCTTAAACTCAGAGGGGGGAAGTTTAGTAGTGACACCAGGAAGTATTTTTTCACGGAAAGGGTGGTAGATCACTGGAATAAGCTTCCGGTGAAGGTGGTCGAGGCCACCGGCGTGCTTGACTTTAAAAGTAAATGGGACATGTACGTGGGATCCCTACATAGCACGAATCACTAGCATCTAGACTTATCGGGGTGGGTTAGTGGAGTGGGCAGACTTGATGGGCTATGGCCCTTTTCTGCCGTCATCTTTCTATGTTTCTAAGTTATGTAAAAGATATTTACATGTAAGAGGATCTCATATGTAATTCAGAAGTTAAACATTAAACATTAAAGGCATCCTTGAATAAAAAGCATGTTAAATTTTTTTTAAAGTCGCTTAAATTATTTACTTCTCTTAACTGTAAGGGTAAAGAATTCCAAAGTTGCGGTGCTGATACAGAGAACATATCTTGACGGCGGGTTCCAATAATTTTTAAAGAGGGGATCGTTAGAAGTTTATGGTTATTTGAACGTAATGGACGTGAGGTATTATATGGAATAAGTAGATTATTTATAAATTGGGGTTCATTAGTGCTGAGGGTTTCCTCATATGAGAGGAGCTCCATCCCCTTTATTATCTTGGTTGCTCTTCTTTGAACCTTTTCTAATTCCACTATATCTTTGTTGAGATAAGGCGGCCAAAATTGAACACATCCCACCAACTATCAAATAAAGATACATACAAATTGGGTTTCAGAGAGGACTATGATCTGTGACCCCTGGCCAAAGTGTTACCATAAAGGGGGGGGGGGGGGGAAATCCATGGATCATGGTGAATGAAGGTCGTGGCCCCCAAGAGGGCTCAGGTCTCTATTGTGTTGGACCTCCAAAGAAGCAGAAAGAAAATGCAGGGCCGTGAAAATATTATAAGAAAAGAAGATTGAATGGAGTAAAATCACGTTACTGCTCCTTGGGATTCTGCATAAAGTTCTTTAGGAAGTATTAGGAGCAGAGAAACCACACACCTGGTTTGGTTCTGCTGTGATTTTCTCTTCTGTTGGGAAATGTCAACCATCTGCCTTTTGTCCACCTTTCTTAAATGGAAATATGTTGTACATTCAAATACATTTTCTACTGTGATTTTCAAAGAAATCTTAGGGCCGCTCCTTAATCAAAATATTTCTATTCAGATCCATGCTCGATATTGTGGTATCCAGGTGTTACGAACAGGTTTAGCATGCTTGTGCCTAGGGCTATAGTCACCATAATAAGGGAAAGGGATTGGGACTTGTATACACTTCTCCCTCTGTCTTTGCGGTTTCAGCTTGCTGGCTCCTTCCCCCAAATTACATCAGCTCGCATAGAGAAATCGCTGATTCAAAGCGTTTACAGAGAAAATCGCTGATTCCCAGCACTTTCTTCACCACGTTTTGCCTCTCCTTCAGGAACAGGCCACATCTCCCACCATGTTGTTCGCGGTTTCACCATATTCACGATGGCTTTTAACAGAAAACAGCGAACAACATATAAAAAAAGTTATTCGCGGTTTTTCAGTATTTGCGGTTTTGCTAATCCCCTATCACAGTGAATATGGAGGAAGAAGTAGACTGTCTTTTTGTAATTATACAACCACTCTCAAAGCGGTTTACATACAGGTACTGCAAGCATTTCCCCTATCTGTCCCAATGGGTTCACAATCTATCTCAGTAACCTGCGTACCACACCGCAGGTTACTGAGCAAGATGAGTTCTATAGGATTAGGTAACACATTGACGAAATGGGTTGGGAGCTGGCTTGGAGGTAGGCTCCAAAGGGTGGTGGTGAACGGCACCACCTCCGAAATGACGGAGGTGATTAGTGGAGTACTACAGGGCTCAGTCTTGGGCCCAATCCTATTCAACATCTTTATAAGAGACTTGGCAGAAGGGCTTCGAGGTAAAATAACATTATTCGCCGATGACGCCAAACTGAGTAATGTAGTGGGCAAATGCACAACAGACGAAGATTCAGTGCCCGACAACATGATGCACGACCTATTCCTACTGGAGCGATGGTCTAGGACATGGCAACTCAACTTCAATGCCAAAAAATGCAAAGTTATGCACCTGGGCAGCCAGAATCCATGCAAGTCTTATACCCTTAATGGCGAGATCCTAGCAAAAACGGTAGCAGAACGAGACTTGAGGGTAATCGTCAGTAAGGACATGAAGTCTGCCAATCAAGTGGAGCAGGCTTCGTCCAAGGCAAGACAAATCATGGGCTGCATACAAAGGGGTTTCGTCAGTCGTAAGGCGAAGTCATTATGCCATTGTATAGATCCATGGTGAGGCCCCACCTGGAATACTGTGTGCAATTCTGGAGGCCGCATTATCGCAAGGATGTGCTGAGACTGGAGTCGGTGCAAAGAATGGCCACCCGGATGGTCTCGGGACTCAAGGATCTACCATACGAAAAACGGCTTGACAAATTACAGCTATACTCGCTCGAGGAGCACAGAGAGAGGGGAGACATGATCGAGACGTTCAAGTATCTTACGGGCCGCATCGAGGCGGAGGAAGATATCTTCTTTTTCAAGGGTCCCACGACAACAAGAGGGCATCCGTTGAAAATCAGGGGCAGGAAACTACGAGGTGACACCAGGAAATTCTTTTTCACTGAAAGAGTGGTTGATCGCTGGAATAGTCTTCCACTACAGGTGATTGAGGCCAGCAGCGTGCCTGATTTTAAGGCCAAATGGGATCGGCACATGGGATCTCTTCACAGGGCAAAGGTAGGGGAGGGACATTAAGGTGGGCAGACTAGATGGGCCGTGGGCCCTTATCTGCCGTCTGTTTCTATGTTTCTATGTTTCTAATGTACCTGGGGCAGTGAAGGATTAAGGCCCAAATTCTGTAACCAGTGCCTAATGTTAGGCACCTATTTTCCTATCGTGTGTCCCGGCTGACGGGACATTCCTAAAATGGCATGGGACATACAGTACACGAAAGGAACACAAAATATTTTAATTTTCAGACTTATGACTTATTTACATTATGTTTACAATAGCTGTAAATGATAACGGTGAATAATACAAAACTTTGCTAAAATAATTACGATTGGAACCAGCGTGACATAAAATTTATTACGCTAGGAAAAGGTTAATGAAGGTCAGAACAGCAGTGCCCTAATTTACAAGGAGGTGTTGAAAGTTCTCAGCCCAACCAACCAACTTCCTAAATTCTGAGTGCTATTTTGCCCGTGGAGCTGAAAAGAGTTGTTATCTTATTTCGTTAAGTGCCCATCTGCAGAAACAAAATTCTATGTTTTGACGACATTCCAGGTCATTGATTGAACCCTATCCACGTCATTGTCTTCCTGGTTTGCAGCAGCCCCCTCACAAAACAGCAAAGAAAAGGGAGACTATGGAAATGAGAGACTGCAGGAAGATTATTTCACATTCATTCTTTACCTCCTATCTAGTGATCTTTGCTATATATTCTAAGGACCAGCATGAGGTATTCACAGGACATGGAGCAGAGGACACAGCACTCAGCTTAACCCCTTAAACTCATTCCTGCTCCCGATACACAGACGGAACCTGAACCACTAATTTCTACTGAAGGCCAAGCATGGACTTCCAATAGCATATTTACTACAGTGGTACCTCGGAATCCGAACGCCCCAGAACTCGAACTTGGAATCTGAACTATTTTTTAAATTAAATTTTGCCCCGGAATCCGAACGCTGATTTGGAATCCAAACGTACAGGAACTGCAAGCGTTGCTCAGCCCCAAGATTCCCCTCTGATGCAGCTTCCTGTTTCCGCCTGGGCGGTTCGCGTCAGATGGAAGCTTTGGGCTGGGCATTGCTTGCAGTTGCCGAGCTTGCTTCTGCCTATGCCGGCAGGGGCCCGATCTTGCTGTCTCTGCCGGTGAAGGCCCGATCTTGCTGTCTATGCCAGTTGGGATGCCCACTCTTGCTGTCTATGCCACAGCACATTGTTCCTGCACAGCCCAAAATAAACCCAGTGTGTTTACTGTTAAATTTATTTGAAAATCTGAGTTTGTGAGACCAAGGAATGGATTAATCCAGTTTCTATTATTTTCAATGGGAAAAATTGTCTTGGAACTCGGAGTTCTGGAACGGATTAAGTTCGGATTCCATGCTATGTTTCTGTCATGCATGCTTGCCTAACCATTTTTGCTAGTCATGTCATACTATGTTAGCCATGCTTTGTAATACTATGTTTACTGTGCTGTTTTGCTCTATGCTCGCCATGCTATGTCTCACCATACCGTGTTTTGTCATATGTTTTTAACCATGCTTTGTAAACTTTGTTTTGCCTTCTTTGTCAGATTTGCCCCAGGTACATTAGACAGATTGTCAGCCCACCAGGACAGACAGGGAAAAATGCTCAAGTACCTGAATAAATTCATGTAAACCGTTCTGAGCTCTCCTGGGAGAATGGTATAGGAAATCCTATATAATAAAAAGCCTACCTTGTGCATGCGCACTCCTATCTGCATGCTTCCATGATCCGTAGGTCTGTGGCCGCAGGAGTGCGCATGCGCGAGTCCCCAGCCTTACTTCCCAGCACCTACCACTCGCCGGCAGGACTGGACGCCAGCGCTGAACTCCCTGTTCTCCGTGTCGGCTCCTCTCACCAGCGTCGGAGAAGGCTTCCGACGCTGGTGGGAACGAGAGGAGCCGCGACACCTCGCAGGAAGGGAAGCCCAAAACACTCCAGCTGCAAAGTGATGTCGTGGTCCCGACTCCAAACCAGCTGATTCCAGCAGCGTGTGCAGTATTCTACACATGCTGATGTCATCAGGGACGTGCCAGAGTAAATCAGGGCAGTAAAAGGCCCCGAAGCAGCGTGTGTAGAGTGCTGCACACGCTGCTGGAATCGGCAGGTTTGTCGGACCGCGGGAAGGGAAGGGTGGGGGCAGCAAGGGACTAAGGGAGCAGGCAAGACCGAGGGAAGGGAAAGGTGGGGTAAGGGAAACGCTGCTGCTGCATAGGGAAGTGGTGTGAATGCTGCTGCTGTGGCTGCTGCACAGGGAAGGGGGGGATCTAAATGCTGCTGTACAGGGAAGTAGTGGAGGGGGAGGGAATGCTGCTGCACAGGGACATGGAGGGGGAGGGAATGCTGCTGTGGCTGCTGCACAGGGAAGTGGGGGGGGGGGGGGAGAGAGACAGATAGATAGAAAGAAAGCCAGGCAGCGAGAGGGAGACAGAAAGGCACAGGGGCAGAGAGAGACACAGAAAGACAAACAGACAAAGGGGGCCAGGGAGAGAGACAGACAGAAAGAAAGACAGCGGGAGGGAGAAAGACACAGAAAGAAAGACAGACAGACATATATTCTAGCACCGTTAATGTAACGGGCTAAAATACTAGTTGAATGAATAAATAAATATTCCAGCTGCAAGATGATGATCATACAGTCTTGGAAAAAGAGCACTACTTTTGTAAGCTAGCATTGAAGTAACAAGCAGAGCCAGGCCATAGTTGGAAAGCTTCCGTCTGTTCTAGGGGCAAGCGAAAAGCCTAAATTTTAGATGCTACTGTTCCAACAGGTGGATAAGGGGGTAGAAATAATTTGGAAAACCTTTTGCAAGTACAAGTGGGTTACAGAGACAAATTACAGCCCATCTGCTAACCCTAAACTCACAAGCTCAGTTAGGGAGTATCTCAGCATCAGTGTTTAGTGAGAGGGGCTGGTACTGGCCGAGGTAGAAAAGCCTGAATCCTTAATTAGCATTAAAAAGTAAGAAAGGATGAACAGATGAACTGGCCATGCAAGGATCTGGACCCACATATCACCAACCATTATCGTGGTACACTCCAACTAAATTATATAGAAGCAGCAAAGTCTTTTTATTAAAACACTGTGAGGCTCAGAAATACAATAAAGCTTTCTCATCAATTTGATTTTGGCTCTAGACTCCTTCAGTCCATCTGTTAGCCCCACTGCAAGTTGGGTGGAACTGTCCATCCTGAAGGAGGCGGTGGGTGAAGGGATGGTGGAAGGTCATGAACTGAAGGCCACCCGGGAGGGAACTGGAAAACAGGGGCTTCCACCGTTAGATTTCTGCAAGCCAAGATACAGGATCAAATTTTTTTAAAAACCCAAAACTGTTAAAACTATCAGAATGTACAACTCACAAGCCATATCACATTGGTAGAGAACACAACCTAGGTGGGCTACTCCTCTTCCACTGGCCCAAACACTGACATTCCCCATCTTCAGATTTGTGAGAATGATGATTCTTATCACTTGGTACAGTTGCGAGAGGAGGAGCATAAGGAGTGAAGCGGACAGCAAGATGACAGGATAGCCTGAGCAGTGACGAATGCCAGTCGCAGGTAAAGGAGAACTTACCAAGCTTGAAATAAGGATTATTTAGCACTACAGCACTGTGACAGGGTGGAGTACCTGTCACTGGCCAGTGGAGGGAGTCCAAGCAGTGGAGCTCATTGAGAGAGCTAATTTGCATAAGAGCTACATATGGTGCTAGGAGCTGTCCACTCACCCTGAGTGGATTGTGGTGCTGAAAAGACCAGCTCAGAAGGCAAGGAGCTACTTTGGGATGAATGCTGGCCTCCCGGTAAGTCCTAAAGGTCATTGCTGACAGGGGGCCCGGTGCAGCAGAGTAGAGTGGCCAGGCTAACCAGTCCTGGCAGGGGGTACTGGTGCAGCAGAGATCTAGAAGTTTGGTGGTGGGAGGATCCATGGGGATCTATACACTGTAGGAGAGATATGGCTCTGTAATAAAGCCTGGTGGTGGGAGAATCTGTGGGGCCGGCAGGAAACAGCTAAAAGTAGCTGGAGGGCTCAGTAGAGCCTGGAGTTGAGGAAGGGACTCAGGCTTGACGACCGGCGAAGGGACCAGTAAAGAAGGATCCAGGTGGTGGGGACCCAAGAGGCCAGGGAGCAAGGGACTAGTGGTGGCCCCACAAGAGGAAGAGTTAGCAGAGTCCAAGGTTGAGGGGGTCAGGTGGCTGATTGGCAGTGGGACCTGAAGAGAGACTGGTGATGGCATAGAGAGTAGAGGTCTGCACGGGAATGGGAATCCCCCCCTAACCCAAGGGACTCCCACGGGGACCTCTTCTCTGGCCCACGGGACTCCCACGGGGACCCCCTTCTAGCCAATGGGACTCCCACGGGGATGGAAGGCTTTGGAAGCAGGGTTCGTCCATATAATATAATGGACACGTCAGCCTTAGTAAAAGAGGGGGTTTATAAGTTAATTACCAGAACAGAAAACAAAAAAAGGGTTCCACCAAAGAGATTTCACAAGGAAAACAGCAGCGCAAACACAAAAGAAACTGGAATTGATGATCCTGTCAGAAGTAATTGCTGCTTTTTATGAGGACGGGCAGGGATGGAGGTAATTCCTTGCGGGGATGGGTGGGGACGGAGAGGACCTTGACGGGGACGGAGAGGATCCTGACGGGGACGGGTGGGGATGGAGAGGATCCTGGCGGGGACGGGTGGGATTTCTGTCCCCATGCAACTCTCTAATAGAGAGCCATCACAGAGAACCCCAGGTGAAGCAACCTGAGAGACCCTGAGAGCATTGGCCAAGAGCTAAGGAACGTCCAGCAGAGGGACCGGCCGGGACGATGGCAACCATGGAGTGACCGGTAATGGTATCAGAGGCTGACGAAAATGGAGAAGACCAATAACAAAGTCGGAGGAAGGACTCAAGAGACCTGGAGAGAAAGAGTCCAGGGAGGACCTCAGAACAACCAGAAGGTCACATGTTTTAAGAACTGTGTGTGTTTACCCTGCTCATGTTGTGTGTTACAGAGAACCAAGGTGCCTGGGGCTGTGGATATGTGATGGGTATGCCACTCAGCCCAGTCACATGATGACAAGCACATGATGCACACCTGTTACTGCGGGCAGATCTTTGTCTTTTTGCTCTCCTCTCAAGCCAGTCCTCAATCCGACAGTTTGAGGCTTTCCTTCCTTTCTCCTCTAGGCATTCCTTTGCTCTCCTCTCCTCTGTACAGGCAGATAAATAACAGATATTAGCAGCAAGCCCCCAAACCCTTGCAGCTGCTTGGGGATAAATACTGTGACACATTTGCATGATTCCACATTACGAGCAATTAAACATATTGATTTTCCCATGCTAATTGTTTAAATGTTTGCATTTAATGAATTATTTTTCCAATTTCTGTTGTGTACAGTTGCTTAAATTGTCTTGTTATCTGCTTTCTCTTCTCTCACTTCTTTTCCAGGCTCTCCCTCCCAGAATGGAATGATTCATTGTGGCCTTTTCATTGTGGGGTGTTTCAGCGTGGCTGCCATGAAACAGCCACGTTGAATCACTCACCACTGTCACCACGGACACAGGAGCAGGGAGAGGTGCTAGCAGATCACGCACAGGAAAGAGGCCACACTGAATCGTCCCCTTCAATGAGCAAGGAGAGGTGCCAGTGGATTGCGGACAGGGAAGAAGGGTAGGGAAGAGATGCCGGAATTGTGATTTGCCCCCATCTGGGAGAGATGCCGGCGGATCATGGACAGGGAGGAGAGGGGGGAGGGAAGAATCTGGGGGACAATGCAGTCAGCCTGAGATTCCTGCCCTGTTGTAGTTCCCAGACCCATCGAATCTTTGCTGCCGTTTCATCATGGGATGACAGTTCAGCATTGAAATGGTTGTGATGAATCGTTCCAAACCTCTTCCCTATGCTCTCTCTCCTTCACAACCATTCTAGGGCACTTTTACTGGAGTGCAGAAAAAAGTGGGTTTTACCTGCGCTAAGGCCATTTTTACCACAGACGTTTAAAAGGCCCTTTTGTATTAAGGCCATTCACTCCTGTTGCCAATATAATCAGTACATTTTTATAATGGTCAAAGGCTCTGTGAATATACGATGTAATACCTACCAGTGCCGTCTCAGTACTGTGATGGGGGCAAAAGGCTATCTGATGTGGATATAAAGCATCTACAAAGTCTTGTAATTGTTGATAGCTAACCAATTCAACAATTTAGGACATGAGTGGTAAATTTGCTATTGGCCGATAATTATTTGGGTCTGATGTGTTCGTTGCTCCTCCTTTTAGTCTTGGACGTAAGAAATTATGTTTCCATTGATCAGGAAAGTTACCTGTTTGAAGGCTAGACAGAACCATGGAATGAATGAATGGTAGGAATGATGAGAGCGATTTTTAAGAATACTTGAAGGGATTGGATCCAAAGGGGAAGTTGGGAGTATGAAGTTTGGCCATCAGACTTGAAAGTTGATCCTGAGTTGGCAAATTAAACCTTTCCATTTTGCTACTTAAAGGATGCTTCGAAGAAATATCTATAGGAAATGTCTTTCTTAGGTTTCTAGTTTTAGTTTGATAAAAATCTGCTAGTTCTTGAGCTGTTGGTAGTGTTGCATTTTGGTCGTTGGATTCATGGTATGTTCTTGTTAGCGTTTTTAATGTTCTATATACGAGACCAATGTATTTGGCGCTTTTTTAATCTTATCTGAATAGTATGATTTTTTTTTCCGCTCTTTGATTGCTTTTTTATCATCATTTGCTGTTGATTTAAGCACAGTGTGTTTTGTGTTTTATGTCAATGCCGTTTCCGCTCTGCCTGACTTATTTTTTCAGATCTAATAGATCCTTAGGAAAACCATGGACTTTTTGATTTTGATAGGCTTTTTTGTGTACAAGATAATTATGGAGCAATCTGATCTAATGCACATCTAAAGTGTATCATTTCATGTTGCAATACTTTCATGGAGCTGAAGAGTTTGGAAGGCATCCAGATTTGAGTCAGACTGGTTAATTAAGGATGTTGGATTAATTACACTCAAATCTCTAAAGAAATATTGTTGATGGGCCTGGACTTGTCTAGGACTGTTAGTTTTAAAAGTAATCAGTGAGTGATCACTCCATGGCAGGGGAAAAATCCTATTTTTTATGATCGAACATTTATTCGATTTCACAGACATAATTTGGTCAATAGTATGCCCACTAGTGTGCATGGGTTTGGTAATATGAGTGGTCAAATCTAAATCTGAGACACATGTACGAAAGTCTTTATCTACGGACGTTGTTGGATTATCAAAGTGAATGTTTAAATCACCTAAGATAATTGGATTTGGAGCGTTTAAACAGAAATCTCTAATGATTTCCTGTAAATAGGTTGTCAACTTGTTGTTGCTAGTGATGGGTGATATAACAAAAGAATATCCAATGGCGTATCCAGTATGTCTAAACTGAAGTGCTTCGATATTTGCTTTCGAGTAACGTTTTAATTTCCCAATATTCAGCAACGAAGTGTACATAATCGCTCCGCCTCCTTCCATACGATTTACGCGATTACAGACGTGATATTTAAAGTTTGGGGGCTTACACTTTTGGAAGCTCTTACATTCTCATATTTCTACTCTATGGAAGACTAAGTGCACTCCCCATCCCAGGCTTCTTTTTTCACTCTTGTTATTGACCCATCCAATCCCTACTGGCCTGAGGAGTTTTATGCGATGTGCCCTTTTGCTTACCAAGAAACTGGTTGGATTCTGCCCCTCCCAGTCTCAGAATGGCGTACATTGATGCTTCACCAGCTGAAGATGGAACGAATGGATGTCTCTGACATGGGCTCTGTAAAGGGTCTCCAACTGGGAGCCCCTTTGGTCTTCTATAACAGCATACGCTCGTAGTAATGCTCTGAATATCTAATTGAGTGTTATTATTTCTGCTTTGGCATATGACCCCCTCTCCCTCGCCTCCTTCCAATACACATATCCTATATAATAAAACGCTAGCTGCACATGCGCACTCAACTGCGTGCTTCTGTTTTCCCTGATCTGTGAGATGTAGGTCCGTGGCATTGCAGGAGTGCGCAGTTCATCTTCGTCGTCGTCTTCGCCCCTCTCCCCCCAATCCCCGTTGAGCCTCCCACCCGATTTTCCCTTCTCTCGGTTTGGCCGGCTACCTAAGTCCCTTGCCACCGCCGCCACCCCCTTCCCTTCCCGCGGTCGACAAACCTCTTGGCTCGAGCAGCAGCCGCAGCACTGTAAACACGCTGCTTCACGGCCTCTACTGCCTTGATTTGCTCTTCCGTGTCCCTGATGACATCATCAGAGACGCGGCAGAGCAAATCGGGGCAGTAGAGGCCGCGAAGCAGCGTGTTTACAGTGCTGCGGCCGCTGCTGGAGCCAAGAGGTTTGTCGACCACGGGAAGGGAAGGGGGTGGCGGCAAGGGACTAGGGGAGCTGGCCAGACCGCGGGGATGGCGCGCATCTTCAAAAAAGTGTAGGCGGGAGGCGAGTGAAGGAGTTTCAGCTCAGAGAAACGGCTGGAGGGTGCTGCAGGTGGCCCATGCAGGTAAACGTTCTCACAGGATAGGAAAGGGGTCTGCTTTGGGGGAGGGGTGTGCTGGGAGGCAGACAGCTTTGCTTGGGAGGGGAGACAGAAGGGGGGCCACGGAGACACTGTCAGGGAGGAATTGGAGGGGTAGAGGGAAAGGGGGCTGCTTCGGGGGAAGGGGTGTGCTGGGAGGCAGATCGTTTTGCTTAGGGAGGGGAAGACAGAAGGGGGGCCACGGAGAGACAGTTAGGGAGGAACTGGAGGGGGAGAGGGAAAGGGGGCTGCTTTCTAGCACCCGTTAATGTGATGGGCTTAAACACTAGTACATGTATATTTCTACTTTTGTTGTTGTTGTTTTTGTTTGGGTTGGCAGGCAGTCTGGTGGGAGGGGCTTAGATTGTTAAAATGATTTGTTCCAACAGATTACCTGACTGTTCTGTTTATGCTACTTGTTTTGCTCTGTTTGATCAATAAAAGATATTTGGAATAAAGTTTGGGGGCAAGGTTTGATTTCTATATGAGGCATCAGGCTCTTGGGTGCTCCTTTTCCAAGACCCCAACCTAATTAGAAAATATCTAGACAGCTCCACGAACATATTTCTCTCCACTTTGGAATACATGTACAAGTTATTTTGCTGACCTCCTCCCAACTTCTGGGTTTTTAGAACAATTGAAACCAATCTCAATCACACTTTTGCCTGGTTTCCCACCTGATGCTTTGGCCTGATGTAGAGGTGTTATAGGCTTCCATTTCACAACTGCCAAAATGTGTGTTATAGTCCAGGTATGCCAACAAGCAGCTCTGCCTGACCTTGGGATCCTACTACGATTTCTCATTTCTATAGCGCTAAAAAGCGTACATAGCGTTGATGCAGCCTACTTGACATTTTTAGCAAAAAAAACAATTTGTATTGAGAACACAAAATGCAATAAACAATTTCACACAAAAGGCTTCGAATGTTCCATTTTTTAAATAAAACTACTAATAAATCCTGAAACCCGTCCCCACTCCCTCACCCTTCAACAGGAATGATTTGGGCTGTACATAGTAAAGAGAAAGAAACAATCAACAAACTCCAGTACTTTCATGTAGAAGGATCCAACCCATACCCCCCCTCATCCCTGATACCCCAGGGAAAGAAAGCAAAATTAAACCCCCTATCATCCCAGTAGCAAAAGAAAGTCCATCTAGGATGCCCAGTGGCAGAAATTAAGCAATAATGAGCATGATATTCCCTTCTCAACATCCTGGCAGACAGCTGTTTATACATTGTTCTCAGCCTTGTAGGTAATGGTCTCTTAGACAGTGCAGTCCAGGAATCAGGATAAAAAAATAATAATTTTTAACCTAAGTTAGCTAGCACACAGGAGCACTAGAGACCTATTTGCTGAAGTCACAATTTCCAAAAAGATTCACATGTTTTGGTGACCATTAAGCAATGTTACTTACCGTAACAGTTGTTATCCAGGGACAGCAGGCAGCTATTCTCACTAGTGGGTGATGTCATCAGACAGAGCCCCGGTACGGACGTCTCACAAGCACGTGTTGCTTGTAGAAACTTAAAGTTTCTAGATGCCCGCACCGCGCATGCGCCGGTGCCTTCCTACCCGGAGATCCGGGCGTGTCTCCTCAGTTCAGGTAGCTAGCCTGAGAAGCCAACCCAGGGGAGGTGGGTGGGACGTGAGAATAGCTGCCTGCTGTCCCTGGATAACAACTGTTACGGTAAGTAACATTGCTTTATCCCAGGACAAGCAGGCAGGTATTCTCACTAGTGGGTGACCTCCAAGCTAACCTCAGTGGGATGGAGGGGGAGTTGGCGACTTAAGAGAATAAATTTTTCAATACTGTTTGGCCAAACTGTCCATCCCGTCTGGAGAGGGTATCCAGACAATAATGTGAGGTGAATGTGTGAACCGAGGACCAGGTGGCAGCCTTGCAAATTTCCTCGATTGGTGTTGATCTGAGGAATGCTACTGAGGCTGCCATTGCTCTGACCTTATGGGCTGTGACCTTACAAGGGAGTGATAATCCAGCCTGGGCATAGCAGAAAGAGATACAAGCCGCCATCCAGTTAGAGATGGTGCGCTTTGATACGGGTCTTCCCAACTTGTTAGGATCGAAGGAGACAAAAAGTTGAGGAGTGGTTCTGTGTGGCTTGGTGCGATCCAGGTAGAAAGCCAAGGCACGTTTACAGTCTAGAGTGTGAAGGGCCGATTCTCCGTGGTGAGAATGAGGCTTAGGGAAGAATACTGGAAGTACAATGGATTGGTTGAGATGAAATTCGGAGACCACCTTAGGCAGGAATTTCGGGTGAGTGCGGAGGACCACCTTGTCATGGTGGAATACTGTGAATGGTGGGTCCGCCATCAATGCCTGGAGTTCGCTGACTCTGCGAGCGGACGTAAGGGCTACAAGGAAAAGCACTTTCCAGGTGAGATGCTTCAGAGGGGCCCTGTTGAGTGGTTCAAACGGGGGTTTCATGAGGTGGGAAAGGACTACATTGAGGTCCCAAACCACTGGGGGTGGTTTGAGAGGAGGGTTAACATGGAAGAGTCCTTTCATAAATCTGGCGACCACCGGATGGGCCGAGAGGGGTTTCCCTTGTAGAGGCTGGTGGAACGCCGCAATAGCGCTCAGGTGGACTCGTATGGATGTGGACTTGAGCCCAGATTGAGATAGGTGCAGGAGATAGTCCAGCACGGAGGATAAGGAAGCTCGCTGAGGTTCCTTTGACTTAGAAACGCACCATGAGGAGAATCTGGTCCATTTCTGGGAGTAGCATTGTCGAGTGGCGGGCTTCCTGGAAGCTTCCAAGACTTCCCTCACTTCTTGTGAGAATTGGTGAGGGGTTACGTTGAGAGGAACCAAGCTGTCAGGTGGAGAGACTGCAGGTTGGGATGAAGTAGTGATCCTTGATGTTGAGTAAGTAGTGAAGGAAACACTGGAAGTGGTACTGGTTCCCTGCTGCTGAGTTGAAGTAGGAGGGAGAACCAAGGTTGTCTGGGCCACCGAGGGGCTATTAGAATCATGGTGGCCCGTTCGAGTTTCAGCTTGACCAGAGTCTTCTGGATCAGCGGGAATGGTGGGAACGCATATAGAAATCGTTTCCCCCAGTTCAGTAGAAAAGCATCTGCCTCGAGGCGATGAGGAGTGTAGATCCTGGAGCAAAACTGAGGCAGTTTGGCGTTGTGGGGAGCCGCAAAGAGGTCTATCTGAGGCGTCCCCCATTGCGTGAAGATTTGGTGAAGGGGGTTGGAATGGAGAGTCCATTCGTGCGGTTGTAGCAGACGGCTTAGTTTGTCTGCTAGGACGTTGTTCTCCCCCTGGATGTATACTGCTCTGAGTAGGGCGTTGTGGCGCACCGCCCAGTCCCAGACTCGTAGAGCTTCCTGGCAAAGGAGGGACGAGCCCGTGCCCCCTTGCTTGTTGATGTAATACATGGCAGCCTGATTGTCTGTGCGAATGAGGATTACCATGTCGTGAAGTAGATGTTGGAAAGCTTGGAGCGCATTGTAGATGGCTCTGAGTTCCAATAGATTGATTTGGTGTAGTCTTTCCGCACTGGTCCAGAATCCTTGGGTGCGGAGACCCTCCAGGTGGGCCCCCCATGCGTAATTCGACGAATCGGTTGTGAGAACTTTCTGATGGGGGGGAGAGTGCATCAGCAAACCTCTGGATAGATTCGAAGAGGTCATCCACCAAAGTAGAGACTGCCGAAGAGCAGGTGTGACTACGATGCGTTTGGATAGTGGATCGGATGTCTGATTCCACTGTGATGCCAGGGTCCACTGGGGGATCCTGAGGTGGAGTCTGGCAAAGGGTGTCACGTGTACTGTGGAGGCCATATGGCCCAGGAGCACCATCAGTTGTCTCGCCGGTATGGTTTGGTGAGTGACCACCGACTGGCAGAGATGAAGAAGAGACTCCATGCGTTGCCAGGGCAGGAATGCTCGGAGTCGGGTGGTGTCCAGGACCGCTCCGATGAAGGGGAGGGACTGGGTGGGTTGTAGATGGGACTTGGAGAAGTTGATCTCGAAGCCCAAATTCTGGAGGAAGTAGGTTGTAGCCAAGGCCGCCGAAGTGACCTCTGGGGCTGACGGGGCCTTGATGAGCCAGTCGTCGAGGTATGGAAAGACCTGTAGACCCCTGTCCCTGAGTGCTGCGGCCACTACCACCAGGCACTTTGTGAAGACTCTGGGGGACGAAGATAGGCCGAATGGTAGCACTCGATACTGTAGGTGCAGATTTCCCACCCGAAATCTGAGGAACTTTCGGGAGGCCGGGTGAATGGGGATGTGAGTGTAGGCCTCCTTGAGATCCAGGGAGCATAACCAGTCTTTCTGCTCGAGGAGGGGGTATAGAGAAGCCAAAGTCAACATGCGAAACTTCTCTTTGACCAGGAACTTGTTGAGGGCCCGAAGGTCTAAAATGGGTCGCAGGCAGTGTTCCCGCTAAGGTGCGCTGGCCTGCGTGCGCGCACAAAATATTACATCGCAGCGCAAAGTTTCTCTTCACAGCGCACACACGCGTCGCAAAGGTAAGGGGAGGTAAGGTAAGGGGACGCATTGGGGGGATTGCACTTCCCCACAATTGCCATGCTTCGGTTCCTCTTCTTCCTTCCTTCCTCCCCCCCCCCCCCCCCGCGGGACCCTGCGGCACCATCAACTCTTACTCCCTCTAATGTCGGCCCTGCAGCTCCAGACTTCCTCGCACCTTCTCCCCTCCCCCTTTGGATCGCTATTATTTTAAATGTTATAGCCGCGGAGCTGTATCCATCAGTGGAGATGTCTAACCTCGGCCTGCCCCGGAACTCTTACTGCAACAGTGACTTCCTGTTCCTGCCTAGACGGGCGGCTGCTGCAGTAAGAGTTCCGGGGCAGGCCGAGGTTAGACATCTCCACTGATGGATACAGCTCCGCGGCTATAACATTTAAAATAATAGCGATCCAAAGGGGGAGGGGAGAAGGTGCGAGGAAGTCTGGAGCTGCAGGGCCGACATTAGAGGGAGTAAGAGTTGATGGTGCCGCAGGGTCCCGCGGGGGGGGGGGAGGAAGGAAGGAAGAAGAGGAACCGAAGCATGGCAATTGTGGGGAAGTGCAGAGCTGCAGGGAAGAGTGTTGCGGTACCCAGCTGGAGGGAGAAGGAAGATGAGGGAGGGAATTAAAGGAGATGCCAGGGCTTGGAGCATAGGAGGAAGGTATGCCAGTCTAAGGGAAAAGGAAGGGGGAGATGTGAGAGCATGGAGGGGGAACGAAAGATGGAAGAAAAGGAAAGGAGAGAGATGCCAGAGAATCAGGGAAGGGGAGATACCAGACTATGAGGAGAGGTGTGGGAGAGGGAAGGCGAGGAGAGAGATGCCAGACCAATGGGGTGAAAGGAGAGATGGAAGGGGGAGGCATACAGTTTCTGGAAGGGGCATAGAAGGAGAGAAGATGCCATATAGGGGAAGAGAGACGGCAGACAGTGAATGGAAGGAAGAGAGTTACAAGAAGATGAGGAAAGGAGAAACCACAGAAGACAAAGTAGAAAAAAATTTCTATTTATTTATTGCTTTAGGAGACATGTGTCACTGTTTCTGTGAAGCATTGTATGCAGAGTCCAGCTTCTTGCTGGTTCAATTTAACCTTTGTCTATGTATTTTTATTTTATCCCCCCTTTTACAAAACTGTGAAGCGTTTTTAGCACCAGCCTTGGTGGTAGCAGCTCTGATGCTCAGAATTTTATGAGCATCAGAGCTGTTACCTCCGTAGCTAAAATCCACACTACAGTTTTGTAAAAGAGGGAGGGGTTAGTTTGTGATTACATATTCCTTACTAGGCGAAGGTGTTTTCTGTGTTCTGTGTGTTCGAAAGACATGGTTTTCTGTTAGGATTGACGGTGTAGGATTGATCTGTGCTGGTCTGGCTTGTTTAGTTTTACAATGGGTGTATTGATGTACTGCTCACTGCAATATGTAAGATGCTGCCTTTTCCTAGGTACTCATGTGTGACGTGTGGTTTGTTACTAAAAATCATGTTTTTCTTACAGATGGGGGGGGGTGCCAAAAAATGATGGGCCCCGGATGTTACATATGCTAGGTACGCCACTGTATGTAAAGATACCAGAAAGCTGGCGTAGCAAAAACTTCTAAGTTTTGAGTATTTAACCCTCCCACAATCTCACGGGCACTCGTTTCAAGTTTATTGAGATTTTGATTTAAACGCAATATCAAATATTTTCAATGCGTATAACAAAAATAAATTTGGGGAAATAAATAAAACCATTTGAACCAGTGTTCCCGCTAAGCTGTGCTGGCGTGCGCTGGCGCACAAAATATTACATCGCAGCGCACACGTTTCTCGTCACAGCGCACGATCGGAAGAGGCGTACGGCAGATGGCAGGGCGGCGAGAGGAGAATCGGGCGAGTTGGCTCATAACTTGCTGGCGCCCGATATTTTTGGCTCACGGTGAAAAAAGTTTGCTCACAACACCCGCCCGCTTAGAGGGAACACTGGTCGCAGGTCGCCCGTTTTCTTCGGGACGAGGAAGTACCGGGAGTAAAACCCTCGGTTCAATTGGTCTGACGGGACCGTCTCGACCGCCCGAAGCTGAAGTAAGTTTTGGACTTCCTGAAGAAGAAGGGCGGTCTGCGTCGAGCTTGAAGGATACTCTCTTGGAGGATGGTCCGGGGGGACCCGGTGGAATTGAAGAGAGTATCCTTCTCTTATGATGGAGAGGACCCATAGGTCCGTGGTTATGGCCTCCCATCTGTGGTAAAAAAGATGGAGGCGGCCCCCTATGGGAGAGGCCGAGGTTATGCTCCCGGGAGGGGCGTCAAAAGGGCTGGGGAGCCTTAGGTACAGCGGGTGGCTGGACTTTTTGCTGAGACTTCTGGGGGGGTTGTCTCTTCGCAGGCTGTCTCGCCGCGGGCGTTTGTCTGGGCATGTAACGCCGCTGGTAAATCAGGGGTGGCCTGGAAGGTCGAGACTGTTGAGGTTTGGGTTTGGGCCGTAGGATGGATTGAAAGGATTTTTCATGATCCGACAGCTTCTTGGTAACAGTTTCGATAGACTCATCGAACAGGTCAGCTCCAGCACATGGTACGTTGGCGAGTCTGTCCTGTAGGTTGGGATCCATATCGATAGTACGGAGCCATGCCAGGCGACGCATAGCTACCGCGCTTGCGGCGGCGCGTGCCGAGAGTTCGAATGCATCGAAGGAGGATTGCATCAGCTGGAGTCGTAATTGGGAGAGGGAGGCTACCACTTCCTCGAACTCGAATCGAGCTTGGTTGTCTATGAACGGAGTGAACTTGCGGAGTACCGGCAAGAAGAACTCCAGATAGGAAGAGAAAAAGAAGTTGTAGTTTAGCACCCGTGACGCCATCATGGAGTTTTGGTAGAATTTTCTACCAAATTTGTCCATCGTTCTTCCCTCTCGGCCCGGCGGTACAGAAGCGTAGACCTGGGAGGGATGAGAGCGTTTAAGGGAGGACTCGACCAGTAGGGATTGGTGGGAGAGTTGGGGGCCCTCGAACCCTTTATGGTGCACGATGCGGTATCGAGCATCGAGTTTGCTGGGGATTGCCGGTATGGAATACGGCGTTTCGAAGCACTGCATGAAGGTCTGGTCCAGTAATTTATGCAAGGGGAGCCGAAGCGACTCCGTTGGAGGGTTAGGTAAGTGCATGGTGTCCAGATACTCTTTGGAGTATCTGGAGCCCGTGTCAAGGGTCACATCCAGATCATCCGCCATTTGTCGGAGGAATGATGAGAAGGACAATTGTTCCGCCAGCGTCGGCCTGTGGGACGGGCTGGAGGAGGATGAGGCCTCCAGGTCTGTGGACATCGGGGAGTGACAAGGAGAATCGGGTACCGGTGTCTCCTCGTACTCCGGGCCCCTCGGAGGGGACACCTCTGATGAGGAGTATCCCCTACGTTGCAGTTTTTTCTGCGGTGACACCTCCGAATGGCGTGAGGAGTGCCAGGATGAGTGTCTCGATCGGTGCCCGTCTCGGTGGCGGGACGGGGATCGGGATCGTCTGTGCATCGCATGGTCTCCCGAGGCCCCCAAGTGGATAGGGCTGGAAGCGGTGGATCGCAACTGGGTTTGCGATGCGGGTTCTTGCGATGCTACCCAAGTCTGGTAAGGAGTGCGGAAGAACTCTTCCTGACTATGCCCAGGGCTTCGAGTATCGAGCGGGGGTCTGGTCCCATGTTGGCGCGGAGGCGTAATGGGTTCTAATGGCGGCATATCGGTAAGCGAGGCTTGCCGCGTGGGCATCGCCGCCCTCCCCCGTTCGTCCTCGTCGGTTGTCGAGGTCGAACGGTGTGGGGGAGGGGGAGGGGGCGGACCGCCCCTTTGGATCGGTACCGGGAGGTCACCCTGTATGGCAGCGATGAGCCCGGGTCCGATGGTCTGCATGAGCTCAACGAATTGAGCTTCCAGCACGGACCGTAGCGAAGCCGATAGGGAGGGATCCGCACCGAAAGGGGGTCCTCCTGCACGGACATCGCGCTCCTTCGAGGTCGAGTGCTTCTGCTTAGTAGCTTTCGGCACTTTGATGACCATTGGTGGCACTGTGGAAGGAAGAGGTACCTGAACCGAGGAGACCGGGGCAGGCACCGACGTCGAGCTCGTGGATGGTGTCGGGGCGAGCGATGCCGGTTTCACCACACTCGATGCAGGGGTGGTCGATGCCGGTTTCGCCCGAACCGGGGAGGTATCAGATGAAGTGGAGGCTGTGGGATCCTTAGCTGCGTCCATCTTGAACATCGATTCCCACAATAGGCAACGCCACTTGAATGAGCGTGCCGTAAGGGTAGAGCAAGGCCCGCACGATTTCGGGATGTGGTCAGGGCCCAAACACTGCAAACAGCGCCAGTGAGGGTCCGTGAGTGAAATCGCGCGTTGGCACTTGCTGCACTTCTTAAACCCGGTGATTGGCCGGGACATAGGCCGGAAAATCTCCGCCGCGAGGTCGAAGCCAGTGGGCCTGAGCCACATGGCCGGCCCGTTCGACCCGCCGGAGGAAATAATCTTCTCTTTTTTTTTTTTTTTTTTGAAAAAGAAAAGAACTGTTAACTGTAATTAAAAGAAAACGAAAACGCGGACAAGGAAGGCAAATTTAACTGAATTCAGCTAGCGCATGAAGAAGTTGAACTTCTCAGCTCCGCGGAAAAGAAAGAACTGAGGAGACACGCCCGGATCTCCGGGTAGGAAGGCACCGGCGCATGCGCGGTGCGGGCATCTAGAAACTTTAAGTTTCTACAAGCAACACGTGCTTGTGAGACGTCCGTACCGGGGCTCTGTCTGATGACATCACCCACTAGTGAGAATACCTGCCTGCTTGTCCTGGGATAAATTATGTTATAAGCCTAAAAAACTCATGAGGGTCACACAAAACATGAATGACCCTCTAAAGTCCCTTAACCAAGGGCTCAGTATAGCATAGTCTCGCATCAAATAGTTCAACAAACTCTGGTAATCACACTATGCCACAGTTTGAAACTGAAATATATTGAAAAGATGCTGTAAGAGGAGGCAAGTCCTAAGGCAATAAGAAAAAAATTTTGGAGATCTATTTGGGACCCAAGTAAATAATATATTAGAAAATCCAGTGGCTTTATCTTATGATACTATTTTATTTGGTACTCTTATGAGAGCTAAAAGTCAACTATCTGCGAGTAATAACAAGCTTCTATTAGTAATGACAGGGATTGCCATGCAGCTTATTTTGATAAACTGGGATAGGTTAAGTTATTCATTTTGGTGGGAAACCCTATGTTTTACTTATAAAATGGAACGTTGTTTGGCCATACAACAGGGACGATTTTAGAATTTTATGGGTGTTTGGGAGCCATTGGCTAAATATTGTAAAGAGGAATAATTTTTCATTTTGTTGACATCCTGGGGGGGGGGGGAGAATGGGAATGGGATTGATATAGGAATTTAAGAATAGTTTCATGAAGATTTTAATATATTTGTATTGGGTGGATGGGAGGGAGGGAATAAAAATAATAGAGCATTAATGTTATACATTTGTTGTGCTTGGTTTGTAATACCCATATTTGTGATTCATTTGTTGTAGTTTGAAAATCAATAAAGATTTATTAAAAAAAAAAAAAAATACTGCACTATTTTTTTTCTGGGGAAAAGGCTGCCAAAATCCTTGGTCCATTCAGCTCCAGTCTAGTTAGGTTCACAGAATCAATGTGTTTACCTGCCAACGTATGCAGCATCATGAACCACATGGACCTCATGGCTTTCATTCACTCAAAGACACTTGTGTTCAGGCATTTCTTCTTTTGTTTGACACACTGCTATTATATAGGCCATCCAACGTGCCTGAATCAAATGATTTCTCCCAAGCTTCTTTACCGTTCATCCAAATTATGATTCATAAGAACATAAGAAGTTGCCTCCACTGGGTCAGACCAGCGGTCCATCTCGCCCAGCGGTCCGCTCCCGCGGCGGCCCATCAGGTCCGCGACCTGTGAAGTGGTTTTTGACCATTTCTATAACCTACCTCAAGTTCTATCTGTACCCCTCTATCCCCTTAAGCTTAACTTCAGGCACATTCCCAGCCTCTTGGAAGCACGCCTATCTCAAACCCAAATTAAAAACTGCAGCAGGATGCCTCATAGATCCTAAGAACTACCATCCTATTGCAAACTTACCTTTCCTTTCATAAATAGCTGAGAGCACAGTTCACCCCAACTTCAAGAGTATGTCAAAACAAACGCCCTCCATCCATATCAAACAGCTTTTAGACCCTTTCATAGCACAGAAACCTCTCTAATTGTACTCTGCACTCACATCTACAAAGCTTTTGATCAATTCAGATATGTTATGATGGTTAACAAGACTAAGAATATTATAATGCCCCTGTATCGCTCCATGGTGTGACCTCACCTTCTCCTTACCTCAAGAAAGATATAGTGAGATTCCGGAACTTGGAGACATAGGAAATGGCTGTGAAGCTGTTGAGCTCCCATCCCTGGGCACCCTTTTGTTGGTTTTCAGCTTTACAACTTATCTCCTTAAAGGCAGAAAGTCTGGAAATTTTTCAACTAATGGCTTCTAATAAGCAATCTAAGCCTGAATCAGCTTCAAAATCAGGTGGGAAGGCAAAGAGATTAAAAGAAGATCCACCCACTCCTACCAAGACTCCCCTGCCTGTGGACGCTTTAGACATGATTGAGCTATTAGAGGAGCTGAGAAATATTAGATTGGCTTTGAAGGAAGTCACAGAGCAGATGGTAGCGATGAAGGAAGAAGTGGCAAATTTGGGACACAAAAGTATAATAAACTTGGATAGGAAGAAAAGCATCTCCTTGCAGGAGAGGGTATTTCATCTTTCCTTCCCCTTTCCCCTATAGCAGAGTAGAACTCCCTCATCTCACCCCAAAATAGGAGACCCCAAACTTTTCATACCAAGGACTGCATTTGACTTTTGACCTTTCAGATCAATGAAAACACCAAGGAATTTATTGAGCTGTTTGGGGGGGGGGCGGGGAGCGAAATCTTTGGATGTCTAACCCAAATAACATTTCAATCAATACAAACATTAAACTGCTGTACAGTTCAGCACCAGTTCCATAGTCATAAGAACATAAGAATTGCCGCTGCTGGGTCAGACCGGTGGTCCATCGTACCCAGCAGTCCGCTCCCGCGGCGGTCCCTAGGTCAAAGACCAGTGCTCTAAATGAGCCCAGCCTCACCTGCATACTTTCCAGTCGAGCAGGAACTTGTCCAACTTTGTCTTGAAAACCTGGAGGGTGTTTTCCCTTATAACAGCCTCCGGAAGAGCGTTCCAGTTTTCTACCACTCTCTGGGTGAAGAATAACTTCCTTACGTTCATACGGAATCTATCCCCTTTTAACTTTAGAGAGTTCCCTCTCGTTCTCCCTTCCTTGGAGAGGGTGAACAACCTGTCTTTATCTACTAAGTCTATTCCCTTCAGTACCTTGAACGTTTCAATCGTGTCCCCTCTCAATCTCCTCTGTTCAAGGGAGAAGAGGCCCAGTTTCTCTAATCTCTCGCTGTATGGCAACTCCTCCAGCCCCTTAACTATTTTAGTCGCTCTTCTCTGGACCCTTTCGGGTAGTATCGTTTCCTTCTTCATGTACGGCAGATGTGTCAAACTCTGGCCCACGGTGTCATAAAATTTGGCCCGCCAGACAATGAAAACTTTGCAATTAAGCTGGCCCGCTGGAAGGCATCAGCTGTAGATTCACGCGCCTCAAGTCTTTACTACTCTGCCGCGAGACTTGAGGCACATAAATCTACAGCTGATGTCTTCCAGCGGGCCAGCTGTAGATTCATGCGCCTCAAGTCTCGCGGCCGCCACGCTGTGTGACGCTGTGCTCCTGATGCTCTCTACTGCCGCCACTCTTCATGCTCGTGGTCACCTGCACCCTCCCGGCTGCTGTCGCTGTTCGGGTCCGCCTAGTCCTCATGGCTGCCTGCACTCTCCCGGCTGCCTGCCTGAAAATTTTAAAAGAAAAGCTATTGAAGAGGTGAGTTCCCAAACCATTTGCACATTGTTGGGCCAGATGTGACATGCAGCCCTAGTTTGAGAGCTTCCCCATTACAGTTGAGGGCTCAGAGCTTGCCAGTATAGGCAGTTATGATGCTTCAGATGGGAGATGCTGAAGTGCCTGCCACAAATGGGTTCATCTGTGATTTTACTGGTGGCTTAGATCCCATGGCGGATAACATCCTGAATACAGACAAAGGAGGTGAGAGAGTTGAACCAATGGAAGCCTTCACTCAGTTGCCCCTAAGACACCACAGAAGCTACAGCAGGGGCATAAAAGTTAGTGATGAAATAATTGGTGATTCCAGGTTGATTGCAGTCCAAACCCACAAATGTGACCTTAGATGCCATCTGAGTATATTTTGGATCTAAAAAAGCAAGGTCTCTTTTGAGAGAACAAAAATTGATTTGTCCAAGTTTTTAATTCTGGCCCATCACAGAGCCAGGATGGGGTTGGAGAGGTTGTAACCCTTTACTTCTACTAAGACTAAGGGGTGCTTTTTTAAGGTGTGAACATAAGAATTGCCACTGTTGGGTCAGACCAGTGGTCCATCGTGCCCAGCAGTCCACTCACGCGGCAGCCCTTAGTCAAAGACCAGCGCCCTAACTGAGACTATCCCTACCTGCGTACGTTCTAGTTCAGCAGGAACTTGTCTAACTTTGTCTTGAATCCCTGGAGGGTGTTTTTCCCTACGACAGACTCCGGAAGAGTGTTCCAGTTTTCTACCACTCTCTGAGTGAAGAAGAACTTTCTTACATTCGTACGGAATCTATCCCCTTTCAATTTTAGAGAGCGCCCTCTCATTCTCCCTACCTTGGAGAGGATGAACAACCTGTCCTTATCTACTAAGTCTATTCCCTTCAGTACCTTGAATGTTTCGATCATGTCTCCTCTCAATCTCCTCTGTTCGAGGGAGAAAAGGCCCAGTTTCTCTAATCTTTCACTATACGGCAACTCATCCAGCCCCTTAACCATCTTAGCCGTCCTTCTCTGGACCCTTACAAGTAGCATTATGTCCTTCTTCATGTACGGTGACCAGTGCTGGACGCAGTACTCCAGGTGAGGGCGCACCATGGCCCAGTACAGTGGTATGATAACCTTCTCCGATCTGTTCGTGATCCCCTTCTTTATCATTCCTAGCATTCTGTTCATCCTTTTTGCCACCGCCGCCACACATTGCGTGGACGGCTTTATCGACTTGTTGATCATAACTCCCGAGTCTCTTTCCTGGGAGGTCTCTCCAAGTATCGCCCCGGACATCCTGTATTTGTGCATGAGATTTTTGTTACCTAAATGCATCACTTTACACTTATCCACGTTGAACCTCATCTGCCATGTTGATGCCCATTCCTCAAGCCTTATTATGTCAGTTGCAGATCTTCGCAATCCCCCTGTGTCTTCACTACTCTGAATAACTTTGTATTGTCCGCAAATTTAATCACCTCACTCGTCGTACCAATGTCTAGATCATTTATAAAGATGTTGAAGAGCACGGGTCCAAGCACCGAGCCCTGTGGCACCCCACTGGTGACGCTCTTCCAGTCCAAGTATTATCCATTTACCCCCACTTTCTGTTTCCCATGATCCAGCCAGTTTTTAATCCACATGAGTATTTCACCCTCGATTCCATGGCTCGCAATTTTTCGAAGTAGTCATTCATGCTTAACCTTGTCAAACGCCTTCTGAAAATCCAGATATACAAGGTCGACCGGGTCGCCCTTGTCTATCTGTCTGTTTACTCCCTCAAAGAAGTACAGTAAGTTCGTCAAACATGATCTGCACGGTTAGTGTACTTTAATAAAAGGACCCTAAGTATCTTAATAAAAATGTCAGCCCATGACTTACCCTGCGGTTTAGATTTTGGCCCCTTATGTGATTGAGTTTGACACCCCTGTTGTATGGCGACCAGTGCTGGCGCACCATGGCCGGTACAGCAGTATGATAACCTTCTCTGAAATGTTTGTGATCCCCTTCTTTATCATTCCCAGAATTCTGTTTTCTTCTCATTTGTTTTCATCTGGAAAGACACTCAAGGTCAGGCCTCATGGTGGTCACACAGTCTCCAAGACCAATGCAGAAGTTTATCTACGATCCTTGATCTCAGCTGACGTTTCAATAATTTAATTCTTGAGAAGGTTTGCTGACATATATACATGCTGCCAAAGATGGCCATTTTGGGTAAGACTCGTGGGTAAATGGAGCACAGGAGTCTAAAAGATTATTTGATTTGAACTAGGTGCAAAGGAATACAATTTTAGTTGGATGGGGCAAACATAGTAATCTTCAATGCTGCTTACAAGATCTCTATTCGCTGATCCTTTGCTGGGAAAAATATTGATTGGACCACAGCCCCAGTGATCTACACCCTTTTGCTGCCTATGACTTGAACGGGTCCTTCAGGTCATCACTGGCTTGTAATTCAACCAATTCAAACTGATAAGAAGTCACGGCTTCATTTATGTCAGCTTCAAATGAATTTTGTAAAAAAACAAAATGTCTTTGGCGTAGCAGTGTAATTCTTGGAATCTCTGCTGGAACTCACTCTGCATCATTTCCCATGCGATAGTACATTTTTCTCTCAGAAATGGGACTCCAGGGGCTTCAGCAAACATTTATGCTAAGTAGGAAAATAAAACAAGTTCTCTTCCTCCACAAGTTTTAAAGCAGTCTTAATTTAACTTCAAATTTTAGGAGAGGCAAGATGGCATTAAGAGGTGAGGAGGTAGAGTAATGAGCTCAGTGGAATAAGTGTGGAAGAATAAGGAAATGAAAAAGCAAGGTATGCTCTTACCTATCTGTAAGCAGCCCTGTGCCAGCACCAGTTCAGCTACTGATTGTGAAATTTGCCAGTGGGGATGTCTGGGAGCTGTGGCTTGGTGGAGGAGAGCCAGCTCTGAGCATATTCAGTGCTTTGCTTAGTTCTGTTTCAGGAAGGCCCACTATCCTAAGGTTATCTCTCCGGGAGCGATTTTCCAGCACATCCAGCTTGTCGGTTTGCTTCTGTAGTTGCTCCCAGAGGGAGGTGAGATCTGCAGCTGAAGCAGTGGTTGTTTCCTCTACCAATGCCACCCTGGACTCCAACTCCCCCATACAACAGGTCGTCTCCGTCAGAAGGTTCTCCATGACAGTCAATTGCCCGGAAAGATGTTCAAACCAGGAGTCCAGGGCGCTCACCATGGACGCCATAAGTGCCTCTATGTGCTCAGCAGAGATCACAAGCGTGGTTCCAGATTCCGCTGCCAACATTTTGGGCTCCGACCAGTTGTTTTTCCTTATCTTTTTCCTTTTGCGCAGTTTGCCACTCATCACTGGGCTGATATGGTGCACAAACCTGTCCATAAACTGCCTACTCCACCACAGCAATACTAGGTTCAATTCAAGGGCCGATGGGGAGGTCAGGACCAAGGGCCCAGGAGCTCAGGCACGACACGTCACATCATGTGACGCCCCTTTGCTTAGTTCTGAACAACATAAGATCCTAGATCCTTCTTAGACCGAAACTGGGGCAAGGTTGGAGGATCAACAGGAATCAGAAGGTGCTGATGGGTCAGCTTGTGCATGTGGGTCCACTTCAACGCCAACCCAGTACCTTTCCCAGGCTCACAATCCAGAACACTTTGGAGATTAAGGAATGGGTTGGCATAGGATCTGTGAAGACTATCCAAGGAGAATGAGAAAGACTGACAGAATAACTTTGGATGAGGTCTGGAAAGCAATTGGGAAAATGGAGCAATCAGTATTGGCAAGATTGGATAAAATAGTGAAGAATTCCAGTTCCTTACAAACCCAGCTTGATGAATTCTTGGGTCATCAGCAGGGGAAGACAAAGATTGTGTAAAAGCAGTTAAGGGAAATTCAGGTACATCAGCTGGAATTAATCAAGGATAAAAACTTGGTACATCAAAAGTTGAAACTGGTTGAAAACTTAAAACCTAAGTTTAAACAATGGTTAATTAATTTCCCTGTCACCTATGGTTTCAGCACTTGATATTATCAAGAAATATTGTAAAGATACCTCCAGATACCTAATGACTCTGCTACATTTCACTACAGCTTTTTAGGTTGATATTGGAACTGTTGGGAGCCTAGAGGGCAGAAGGAGAATCGAGTCAGCCAGTTTAGATACAACGGTCTCTTTGGAAAGCTCACAGCCAATTATTTCTACTAAGGCTACTGTGACTGTAACTTTTCCTTTGAACCTAATAGAAATGGAATTCTTTGTTTGCATTTTCACTTCAAGGAAAATAGATTTTGTGGTATGAACGTAATGGTCCCAGCATCTTCTCCTTACCCCCTCTGCTGAAGCCTAGTGCCAAAGTTTAAGTGAAGTGGAATGCACCAATCATGAGGGCAATTGCATTAAGGATCAGGTAATCACTGGCACTGAATGCTGCAATGGTTCCCCTAGAAAAATTTAGAAGGGGTACTTGGGTAGTGTGTGACCTTTACCCTGTAGGCTCGCCAGCATTGTGTCCTAGGGTACTCTCTTTTTCTGGTTCTCACCATCCTACAGGATAGATTGAGATCTCCAAGTGTAAAGACCAATTTCCCTCCACCACCCACCTTCACTGCCTAATGGTGCTAAAACCTGTGCAACAATGGCCTTTAAATACAGGTACGGTCTCCACTTGAGCAGGATGGAGATTTTTCTTCCCTACTGTACCATCTTGGCTAAGGAACAAGAGAGTCTCCATAATGGCAAGGTTGGGGCTAAGTAGAGACTAATTGCCAAAGCCTGTGCTATTCTCTATTCCACTCCTCCAGTAACCTTGATACTGTCCCTAGACACTCCCTTTATTTATTTAAAACTTTAGACTGGCACCCTTCAACAGCTAAGTAAATACATTTACCGTAAGTTTAGTAATCAATGTAGAGAATGACATGGGGACAAAATTTGTCCCCAACCCCATCTCCACAACAGTACAAAATCTCATTTGTACAAGAAGTGAGTAATATGTCTTTTATTGAAAATAATGGTACCAATACGGTGAAGTTTGAGTTTGCAGGGACGGGATGGGGATTGTGTCAAACTCTGTCGCCATGTCACTCTCCATCAAAGTATAGCAGGTTCATTCTAGAAAGTTACAAAATTCCACAAAAAATTCATCTTACAATGAAAACCTTCCTTTTAATAGCAGACATACAATATCCAAAAGTGAAAAGCAGCCTCTATGCCAATTTCAATGTTTACAGTAATGTTTAACAAGGAACAAAATCAAAATTCCATTATATGAACAAGGTTTGAGATTGGGAAATAGGAACATGCTACTTCATATTTCATAAGATCATTAAGCTCTCCTCATCCTATCAAAATTTTAGAAAACTATTAAAAACAAACTTGTTTAACCGATTTGTAACCTAAGAACCCTTAAAGCCTTACCATTTTATTCTGCTTACATGTACTCAATTACCTTACATTGTGACTATTTCACTGATTGTCCAGCTCTTCTTATTGTGAACCGCCTCGAACTACTATAGCTTTGGCAGTATATAAGAATAAAATTATTATTATTATTACATCATTGTATTGGCTGACTATGGTGTACAAAGTGAAATATAAAAACATAAGAATTGCTATACTGGGACAGACCGACGGTCCATCAAGCCCAGTATCCTGCTTCCAACGGTGGCCAACCCAGGACCCAAGAACCTGGCAGAAACCCAGCGAGTAGCAATATTCCAGAGCTGAGATTGTGATGTCATAACGCCTCATTTCACCAATGCCTAAGAGCCAACCTCAGCAGTGATGTCACAATGCCTTGATTGTCCTTTACTTGGCTCACATAACAGTTGCTGTACTGGCACAGACTGAAGGTCCATCAAGCCCAGTATCCTGCTTCCAACAGTGGCCAACCCAAGACCCCGGCAGAAACCCAACGAGTAGCAATTCCAGAGCTGAGATTGTGATGTCATAACGCCTCATTTCACCAATGCCTAAGAGCCAACCTCAGCAGTGATGTCACAATGCCTTGATTGTCCTTTACTTGGCTCACATAACAGTTGCTGTACTGGCACAGACTGAAGGTTCATCAAGCCCAGTATCCTGCTTCCAACAGTGGCCAACCCAGGTCCCACGTACGTAACTACATCCCAAGTAGTAAAAGTTGTTATTGGTGGTTTAAGTATACTTCATTTATCACTAAAATATCTGCAGGATTGTGTAGCGCCCTATTGACCACTGCGCTCTGCTACACTGTAATTAGGTTATTTCAACTCATAAGAAATTACATTTACAGACTATGAGATCTGGTACTTTCCTATGTGCGGGACCTGCTGAGCGGAACAGGCTGTCAGAATACAACAAGCAGCAAAAAGATTTGTGTAAATTAAAAAAATTATTAAAGCGTCATCTGTTTTGTAAGATGAACTATGATGGTTGATGCCTTTTATATAAATTGGCAATTCTGATGTTTTTGGCATATGTTTGTTATTTTTAATTGTGTATGTTTGGTTGTAATTTGCCTTGCGAGCCAAATAGAAATAAATAAATGTATATGTACATACCTACATACATAGAATGAACATAACAGATCTGAAGAATGACAACCAGATTCGAGGAGAAAAGACCGATATTCTGCTGCCCCCTGCTGCTGGAAACATGCACAGTCAGCCGCTCATCTTCAGCAAGGCATGCACAAAGCTGCAAAACACTGAACTAACCTTCTGTGCTGACTTCTGTACACCATCTCTCTCATTCGGAGACGTGTACCTGGTTTGCATTCACCCCAACAATGCTCAGCAGCCTATTTACATATTCCTATCCTCACCTTCTACCTGTGCCGTCAGCCTCTCGATATCCTGCTCTGTCATATGGGAGAAGCGGCAGTTGGAGCCAAAGTCACACTGTCCTAGAAAGACACCCAAGTATATAGCGAAAGGTCAGTGAAATTGAATTACCAGAGACAACTTCTAAATACACTCGTTCATATATATATATAGATACCCACTTTTTTCATTGCACAAAACAGCTACAATAATGCAAAGAAAAACAAACAAACCCAAAAAACATACCAAAGAAAAACATGGCTATACAGATCAAGATAAGTTGCTTATACATATTAGGAATTTCAGAAAGCAGTTCCCCTTTGGCATGATGCATGTACAATGGAGAGTATTAGCAATAAATCTGAGAGCTTGAGACCATACTCCATATAATTATATTCATATATCAAGTTTTATTTAAAATTTGATAAAACACTTATAAAAAATTTCAAAGCGATTTACATTTATTAAAATCAGGCGTATAGAAACATATAATAGACAGACTCTGGCTTAGGAATGAGGCTCTTTCCTATCACAGTATATGCAATATTAACCCATTTAGAGGTACCATGTTTCCCCGAAAATAAGCCCTAGTCACTGGCAGCAGTGTTTCCCCTGCCCCCCCTTCCATCTCTCACTCCTATCCGAACCCCGACCGCGAGACCGAAATACCTGGTAACAAATGGCAGCATCGGCAGCACAGGCTGCATTGCGGCCTGCCCTTCTCACACCCAGCCATTCCGTGCTGCGTTGCTGATTACATCATCAGTGATGCGGCAGAAAAACACCCAGAAATGAGAAGGGCAGGCTGCGATGCAGCCTGTACTGCAAATGCTGCCGTTTGTTTCCAGGTCCTCTACTCCCATTACCTTTCGCAAAAAAATTTCAAACGATCTGTTCTGGACGAAATAACTGGACCGCCCTCTCCGAGTCCACCCACCACTCCCTCGCCCCCCTTTCCACCAAATCCATCTCCTACCCTCACAAAGCCCCCTGGTACCTCCCTTACCACAGAGAACTAAAGCAGAAATGTCGAGCCCTGGAGCGCAAATAGAAAAAATCTAACTCCCCTATAGACAGACAGTCCTGGAGAGCCAACATTAAGCTCTACAACTCAGCCCTAAAAAAAGGCAAGAACTTCTACGGTGAGAAAATCTCCAGATCCAACAACCAGAGCAGTACACTTTTCAAAATCTGGCGCTCTCTAACCTCCAAAAAAGACTCCATCTCTCTCCCCTCCTCTCCCTCAGCCGAAGTTCTAGCAAAATTCTTCAATGAAAAGGTCACTACCATACGTTGTTCCTTCCCTCCTGCAATCTCCCACAACTCCCTGGTGCTCACTGACCCCAACCCTACTCTAATGGCCCCCAGCACTATCCCAGCCAACAGATTCTGGGCTGCCTTTGAGCCCGTATCCGAATCCCATATCCTTAAACTCTGTCTCAAACTGAAATCTTGCAATTGTTCTTTAGACCCTTTCCCTTCCTACCTCTACGAGGAAATACCCACTCAGGCCATCTCCTCCATTACCAAACTCCTAAACTCTGCCCTACATTCGGGCCTCTTCTCCCTAGAAATGGGCCATATCGCCTTAACCCCTCTTTTGAAAAAACCCGACCTCGACCCGTCCAGCTATCGCCCAATAGCAAATATCCCTCTCCTAACCAAACTGCTCGAGACCATCATATCGACCCAACTCTCATCCTATTTAGAGAAATTCTCCATTCTCCTACCTTACCAATATGGCTTCCGCCCCAATTTCAGCACCGAATCCCTACTGACCTCCCTAATCTCCAAAGTTCAACAACTTCGCCATCCTCCTGCAATTCGATCTTTCTGCCGCTTTCGACGTTGTTCACCACGATATTCTAATCTACCATCTCTCTGAGATCGGCATCACCTCTATAGTCCTCGAATGGTTCTCAAAATTCCTCGGCTCCCGATCCTACACTGTCAATAGGAATGGCACCTCATCCTCCCCCTGGATACCAATCTGCGGAGTCCCGCAAGGCTCACCTCTATCCCCTATCCTCTTCAACATTTATATGACCTCTCTAAAACTCCTCCATCTATCCCCCCTTGAAACAATCTACACCTATGCTGATGACATCCTCGTCCTTCTCGAGACCGACTCGAACCTCACTAATCTCTCAGAGAACATATCCTCTTGTATCTCGAACCTCCAATCCTGGGCCCATACCGTCCAAATGAAATTGAATGAATCCAAAACAAAACTACTCTGGCTTGGCCCAAATTTAGCTCATCTACCCACCTCTATCCCTCTGTCCTCTGGCTCCACTCTGCAGCTCTAATTCTCCAGCAAGGTCCTGGGCGTCATCATTGACTCTACACTGTCCTTCAATGACCACCTCAACTCCCTGGCAAAAAAATGCTCCTTCAGCCTACACATGCTGAGGAAAGTAAGATCCTGTTTCCATCAAAAACATTTCGCCGTTCTCGTCCAATCCATCATCCTCTCCAGACTGGACTACTGCAATTCTATCTTCATAAGCCTAACAATGAAAAACCTTCTCAGACTCCAACGGATTCAAAATGTCGCGGCCAAGTTTATCTTTGCCAAAAGTAAATTCGATCACGTCTCACCGCTCCTTTCCAAGCTTCATTGGCTTCCAGAGTTCATTTCAAATGCATCTGCCTAACTTTCAAGATCCTCCATGGCATCCTTCCTCCATTAATCCCACTTTCTTGGAATTCCTCAAATCTTAATACCACCAGACCTAACCAAAAATCAAAATTATCCTTCCCCTCATTAAAAGGCATTTCCCACCCAGAAAAACTGGGGACTTCCCTCTCCTTCAGACTCATCGAGCTTTGGAACAACCTTATCTCCCCCCTTCAAAACCTGAGTGCTCTCCAACCCTTCCGTAAACAGCTGAAAACCTGGCTTTTCTCTAAAACCTAACACTCCCCCCTCTTCTGACATCCTAGCCCTCTAACATTCTCCTCTCCTCTGATCTTCATCTAGCCTTCCTTGGAGTTCCTTTCTTATTACAATTCCTGTAAACCGTGCCGAGCTCCACAACTATGGAGATGGTGCGGTATACAAACCCAAGGTTTAGTTTAGTTTAGGTATTTTGGCTCACGGTCGGGGTTCGGATGGGAAGGAGAGATGAAAGGATCACCGGGGGGGGGAGGTGCACAGCAGGGGTGGGATTGGAGGGATAGAAAGATGCTGCACAGGGGGATGGGAGGGACAGAAGCTTCAAGGGTTCTGCTGCACAAGGGATGGGAAGGAGGGAGGGATAGAAAGATACTACACAAGGGAATGGGTGAGAGGGGAGAGAAAGGAAATAGGAAGAATTGGGGTGGAGGAGAGGAAGGGAGAGAAGATCATTGTACATGAAAAAAATAAAACCTACCCAAAAATAAGACCTAGTGGCTTTTTTGGACCCAAAATTAATATAAGACAGTGTCTTATTTTTGGGGGGAAACACGGTAGTGTCCCAAGAAAACAAAATTGCTTACCTGTAATTGGGGTTCTCCATGGACAGTGGGGGAATGGAGCCATTGTAGCAAGGGGATGTCATCTATCATCACCCTTTCAAGAGGGTACCGCTGTCCTTAAAGGGCTCATAAGAGCCCATGTATGAGTGTTCCTGATAGTTGATAACTGGAAAGCTCAGGGTTGCATGTTTCTGCTGTTCAGTGAATCCCATGCACTCCTGGGTGATGGCAGTCATGTAAAAGGGTTATGGAGAATGGACTGCCCCATGCCCAAAAATGTTGTCACTGTGGGAAAATGCATAAAAGTGAATAGAAGACAATGTGGTCATTTAAAAAATATCAGTTACTGAAGTCAACCTGAAATGGACCACAGTTGCTGTTAAAGCATTTGATGAATGGAGATAAGCTCCACGGAGGCAGTTTCACCTGACAATAGCAAAAGTCAATACAGTCTGCAACCTGTCTGGAAAGTGGCTAGTTATAGCCCAACCTGAATTATTGGGGTTATAAAAGACAAAAACCTGAGAGTCGTTCCTGATTGGCTAAGTCGCTTTCAAGTTTTGGAGCAGGACTCTTCTGCAATTGAGTTCATATGGTGATAACTCCCACTGGGTGGGAGTTTGGATGAGGTTAAAAAAAAAAAAAAAAAAAAGTAAAACTGGAAGGATGATATTCCAGTTAAGGTGCAACTCCATCACCACCTTAGGCAAGAGGAGGGATGGGTCACACCACCATCCAGTTAAGGAAAAACCAAGTGTGCGAAAATAGTGGACCAAGGCCTTAAGTTTGTTCACTTGCCTGTCCAGTACTTTTCAAGACATATGCTGAAGTGTTGCCTTGGTTCAAAGAGACAGACTCAGTCAAAAATCACAGGAAAGGGCAAGTACACGCAACCCGTATCACAATGTTGAGTGACTAAAAATAAACCAATCGAAAAATAAACTAATCGAAACATTCACATTTTTCGATTGGTTCAAAGAGAGCCTGTGTCATCTGGAGAAGGACGTTAAAGTCCCAAGAAGTGGGGAAGAGAGAAGGTGGCTGGACAGGATGTCTCGTAGACAGGAATCCCCTTATGAAGCTAGAAACCAGGGGATGAATCAAAACGGGAGTATTGTCTACTAGGTCATGAGGTGCTACAATAGATAAAATGCAGGTGGACCTAAACTTTTTACAGACTGCAGTTAGAAAATGCAGAGGAAAGTCCAACAGCAGAAGCACTGAGCATTATTTGGGTATATGAGAAGGATTTCCATTTAAGTGATAAATCTTGCAAATACTTGGTTTCTTGAGGTGAGAAAAATTTGGTATACTTTCTATGATATTACATTACATTAGGGATTTCTATTCCGCCATTACCTTGCGGTTCAAGGCGGCTTACAAAAGATTAATAAAATGGGGATTACAATGGGAGATCTATTGATTAATTAGAGAGGTAAGTAGTAGATCTTTTAACATTTCTCGGGTTGTTAAGGGTAAGGTGGCTTACAAAAGAATTAAAAAGGGGGTAACAATGGAAGCACAATTGTTACTAGTGAAGTAAAGAGTAGATCAATTGTCGATTTTAGAGTTATTAAGAGTATGTGATGTTATGGCTGCTTCAGGAATTTCTTGAAAAGTATTGTTTTTATTTTCTGAATGTCTTGTAGTCAAGGGTGGTCGTCAGAAGGATGGAGATCTGGTTGTCCAGTCTTGCGGCTTGAGTGGCTAGGAGGCCGTCGTGTAGTTTTGATCGTTTTACTTCTTTGATCGGGGGAGGTATGAATGTGGAGTGCGTTTTTCTGTGTCTGGTAGTGGATGCTTGGATGAGGCGGTTGTTCAAGTAGGATGGGCTGTCTCCGTTTAGGGTTTTAAATAACATGCAGTAGAATTTAAATTGTATTCTTTCTTGGATTGGTAGCCAATGTGAGTTGATGTAGGCTTCTGTGATATGGTCATGTTTTCTCAATGAGTAGATGAGTCTCAAAGCTGTATTTTGGATTGTTTGAAGTTGTCTAGTCATAGTAGCTGGGCATGGAAGGAAGAGGATGTTGCAGTAGTCCAGCAGTCCTAGAATTAGGGATTGGTAAATATGAGATAATTTTGCTCTCAGTATCCAAGCTATCATCATCAAGAGATGGAGCAGATGACCCTTGCGCTGGGTCAGAACAACTGGATATGTCCCCAGTTGGAAGGGCTGAAAATGAGCTGGAGTTACAAGCCACAGAAACCAGAACTGGCATGGTCAAACAGGTGCTACCAGTAGGACATGCTATTTCTTCTGCAGGAATTTTTTTTTAAACTATTTTGGAGACCAGCAGAAAGGGTGAGAAGGCATAGAGGAGGCCCTGAAACCACAAAATGCCAAAGGCATCATGGGATAGCTTTTGTATGGCTGTATTCCTTGAACAGAAAATTGGGTAGTTGCAACTGCCTCTTGAAGACATTCAGTGGACACTGAATAGAGTCCCATTCATGGAGACTGTCTGCTAGCTGATTATGAATGCCTGGTAGTATGCCACTTGCAGAACAGCCCTCAAAATGGCCTAATTCCACATTTTTACTGCTTTGTGGCAGAGGGCCAAGTGAACCCAAACCTCCTCAGTTGTAGATGGAATACATACCTACTTGATTGTCGATGTGGATGAAAGAGACATTCCCTGTAAGCTAGAGGCTGAACGCAGCAAGGAGGTTGATAGGAAGGTTCCTCTCACAGTCTATCCAGAGTCTGTATGTGCATAACTGTTGAAGATGCATTGTCAAAGTGTATTGCCTTCCTCGAGATTGGACTGCTCCCTTTTTTAAATAAAGATCTGAGAAGATCTTGGGTTTTATGCCTGGTGGGTCTTTGAGACCTAGTTGGAACCAGGCTATCATGGAACACCCATGCATGATCAGGAGGGCCTGCAGAGGACTCCTGAGCTTTTAAGGAGAGTGTTAAACGGTTCATAGACAAAAGCATGCGCCGACAAAGGCTAGCCGAGACAACTGAGCGCAAGGCGGAAGCCTGCGCCGAAGAAAAACAGTGTTTTAAGGGGCTCCGACAGGGGGTGTTCATGGAGAACCCCCCTACTTTACTGAATACAGATTGCGCCGGCGTTGGGGGGGGGGGGGTTGTAACCCCCCTCATTATATGATATGGGAAACTTCAGTTTTTCCCTGTTTTTAGGGAAAAAGTGAAGTTTTCAGTATAATGTGGAGGGTTACAACCCCCCAAACCCCCCACAACGCCGGCACGATCTGTATTCAGTAAAGTGGGGGGGGTTCCCCCCCACATCCCCCGTCAGAGCCCCTTAAAACACTGTTTTTCTTCGGCGCGAGTTTCCGCCTTGCGCTCAGTTGTCTGGGCGCGCCTTTGACCTGTCGGTTCATAGACAAAGGCGCGCCGAGACAACTGAGCGCTACACTCAGGCAAAGGCAATGCTGGCTACAGTCCGCCCTGTTTGTCCATGAAGAAACTATAGTTAAAGGTGGTCTAGTACACAGTTCTTCAACCGCCGGTCCGCGGACCGGTGCCGGTCCGCTGAAAATTCCTGCCGGTCCGCGCAGGACCGGCGAGATGAACGCTGTTAAATTTCCTGCCCTGGTGATGTTCGGGGAAATCTTCTGTTCCTCCCAGCCTCGGGCGATCAAGACAGACTGCTGACGTCAGCCATTCCCTCCGAGTCTCGCCTATGCGGAAACAGGAAGTTGAAACAAAATAGGCGGGACTCAGAGAGGGAAGGTCCCGATGTCGGCAGCCTGTCTTGATCGCTGCCCCGACCGAGTCGCCGAAGAGGGCCGCGGGGAAGCTGCAATTAGAAGGGAGATGGTCAGCGTGCGCGGTGGGGGGCAGCGTGTGGATTGGGGCCATCAGCAGTGTCTGTGCTGAGATTCTGCCCACGTGCAGGATGCGGCGGATAGGGGCCTCCGGCTCGTCTTGGGCGGCAGGGCCTGCGGTGCAAAGCTGTTTTTGCCGGGGGGGGGGTCGCGAATGTGCAGGGAGCCTTCAACAGTGGCTGTCTCCTTTCCTAGCAGCTCTGTACTTACCAGGGCAGTGATTCACTTTGGCAACTTCCCCTTCTTCAGAGGCAGCAACGACCCAAGGCTGCCTAAGGAAATTACTGCTGCAGGCAAGTACTGAGAGCTGCTGGAAGGAGAGGAAGCCACTGTTGGAAGCTGGGAAGCTGCTGGATAAAGGGAGAGCTGCTACTGCACCTGGAGGTAGAAAGAGAGATGCTGCTGGGAGGGGAAGAGGGAAAGGGATGGGAAGAGAGCTACTGTTGGATAGGGAGGAGGAGGGAAGGGAGAAGGAAAAAAGGAAGGAAACAGCTGGCAGGGAGATTAGAGGAGGGAAAGGGGAGAGACAGGAATGAGAAAGTAGAGAGAGATTGATGCTGGAAAGGGGGGTCAGCAGAGAAATGAGAGAGGGATAAATATGCTAGATCTGGTGTAGGAGAGATAAAAATGAAGAAAGCAGTGAAGCTGGAATGAATGATGTAAAAAGGAGAGAGGAGGCACAGGCTGGATGGAAAGGAGAGAGGGGCATAGAAAGAAGTCATATACATATGGAAGGAGGAGAGGCCAGACAGTGGATGGAACGGGCAGACGCTGGAAGGAAGAGTGGAAAGAAGATGAAAGCAGAGACCACAAAAGGTAGAAAAAAATCATTTTATTTCTATTTTGTCATTACAATATATCAGATTTGAAATATATATCCTGCTAGAGACATAACTGGGGACTGCAAAGCCTAACACTATTCTTATCATGTGTGACTGCAGTATTCTGTTAGCATGATATTTCTGTGTAGCATTCTGTAATAATTTGGCTTGTTCAGTTTTCTTGATAGTAGAGGGGATATATGTGAAGGGGAGGGGAGACAGGGGTTTTGTTGGTCCTTGCTCTGAATATTTATATTTATAAAATGACAATTGTACAGAATATTGTTTCTTTTTATACTTTAATAAAATACGTTTAATATAAAATCATAACTGAGGCTTGTGCAGATGGGATCAGATGGTTTGTGGGGACCGAGCTTGCGGAGACGGGCGAAAATGTGTTTTTTTATTTCGGTCTTAGTAGTTTGCCGGTCCACAAAATAATTATTTTATTTCTGCCGGTCCACGGGTGTAAAAAGGTTGAAGAACACTGGTCTAGTAAGTTCAAAATAAATAAATAAAGATTCTGACCTGGAGATACTTGCATGCACAAAAAAGAGCAGAGTGCAGATATAGACAAAAACAAGTAAGGTACAAAGCTTGGGCACGTTTGTGTTACCTAAAATATACAGTGGTGCCTCATACAACGAACTTAATTCGTTCCAGGAGCAAGTTTGTTATGCGAAAAGTTCGTTATGTGAAACGCGTTTTCCCATAACAATACATGTTAAAAAAAACAATTCGTTCTGCAGCATAAAATATGCTAAGTTGACATAAAAAAAGATAAATTTGTCAAAATGGTGAAAATGGTGGTCTTGCTGAGGCCAAACTCTTTGACGAGGTCACACTGTTTTACCCCACATTCACTCCTTCTAATTATTTCCCGTTTCATTTCAACAGAAATCACCTTCCTGCTTTTTTTAGAAGCCATGATATATAAAAAATATTGAGTTTATCTTAAAAGGACGACTGTATACAGTGAGAGAGGGCAGTTAAGCGCAGTGACTAACGACTGCCTGCAGTGCCTGCGCGGAAGGATGCAATACATCGGCAGCTCGGGCGACTTCGTTGTGTGAAACGAAGTTCGTTGTGTGAAACGAAGTTCGTTGTGTGAATCAAGACATGAAGTTCGTTGTGTGAGGCGTTCGTTATGCGAGGCACCACTGTATATAGCTCTGCCTTCCATTTGACCCACTGCAAGCTTAATTACAGACTTCTAAATCAGTCTTATAGTACAAGTACCAGACAAGTTAATTCAAACTGATCAACAAGAAGTTTTTGATTGTATTTTTGTAAAAGAGTATTTGTCCCATCACTCAGCTACCAATAGCTAATGACCCCTCTGCTAATCTAATCTTAGGCTTGGCTTGGCTTTATATACAGAGTCATCATTCTAAGAAAGCTCGACTCTGCTGCATCCTTAGTCAATACTATAGTGCAGGGGTAGGGAACTCTGGTCCTCGAGAGCCGTATTCCAGTAGGGTTTTCAGGATTTCCCCAATGAATATGCATTGAAAGCAGTGCATGCAAATAGATCTCATGCTTATTCATTGGGGAAATCCTGAAAACCCGACTGGAATACGGCTCTCGAGGACCGGAGTTCCCTACTCCTGCTATAGTGTTAAGCTAACATAGCAAACAAGGACAAACAAACTTGCCCAACCAGTCTGCCCCATTGAGATTTATCCCCATTAAGTTAGGTAAGCATTTGGAGACTGATGAGCTCGGGGAGCAAGGGTGTTTTTTCTTCCTCACTTATTGATTTTCTCTAGTTGGATTTGTTTGCATTTGTAAACCACTTTGATGTTCTATGAATAGTGGTATATTAAGATTGGTAAAACATCACATCATGCCCTCCCCCAGCACTCATGTCTTAACTGATCATTCTGCCCTTTTTCACCACTGCTCGTCATGTCGGTCCCAAACAGGTTTGAAATCCAGGTTCCCTTAGCCTTCTTAGAAGCCCAACACAGCCTTATCACCACGATTAAACTTATAACTGCCACTCTCCTCATCTAATGCATTTCTGTATTAACCCTGGCAGTACACATTTCTCTCTGTCGATGTAGCTGTGTGTATATATATATATATATATATATATATATATATATATATATATATACATACACACATACATACATACATACTAGTCTTTCTTTATCTCTCTCTCCTTGGCCGCTGTCTGTATCCTTCTGTGTCGTCCCCCCCTCCCCCCGAGCAAAGCTGTCTGCCCCCAGCACACACCTCTCCCCCAAACGGCCCCCTTTCACTCTCCCTAACTCTCTCCATGGCCCTCTTCTGTCTTCCCCCCCCCAGAGCAAAGCTGTCTGTCCCCAGCACACCTCCCCCCAAAGCAGCCCCCTTTCCCTCTCCCTATCTCTCCATGGCCCCTTCTGTCTCCCTCCAGCACACCCCGCCCCCCAAAGCAGCCCCCTTTCCCTCTCCCTGTCTCTCCATGGCCCCTTCTATCTTCCCCCCAGAGCAAAGCTATTTGCCCCAAGCACACCCCTCCCCCCAAAGCAGCCCCCTTTCCCTGTTTCTCCATGGCCCTCTTCTGTCCCCCCCAGAGCAAAGCTGTTTGTCCCCAGCACACCTCCCCCCAAAGCAGCCCCCTTTCCCTCTCCCTGTCTCTCCATGGCCCCTTCTGTCTCCCCCCAGCACACCCCTCCTCCTAAAGCAGCCCCCTTTTCCTCTCCCTGTCTCTCCATGGCCCCTTCTGTCTTCCCCCCCAGAGCAAAGCTGTTTTCCCCAAGCACACCCCTCCCTCCAAAGCAGCCACCTTTCCCTCTCCCTATCTCTCCATGGCCCCTTCTGTCTCCTCCCAGAGCAAAGCTGTCTGTCCCCAGCACACTTCCCCTCCCCCTAAACAGCCCCCTTTCCCTGTCCCTATCCATGGCCCCTTCTGTCTCCCCCCCAGCACACCCCTCCCCCCAAAGCAGCCCCCCTATCCCTTTCCCTCTCTCCCTAGCTCCCGGTATTGATCCCCTTCTTACCCTCCCTCCATCCCGGTGTCTTCTGGCCTGCTCCTCTTCAAAGCAGCCTGCAATCGTGGTGGCCGGCTTTAGCAAACCTAGCAGGCCGCTCTCCAACTCGGTAGCATGTTCCCTCTGACGCGATCCCGTGACGCGATCCTCTGACAGTTGCGCGCCTTCAGCCACTGCACTTGCCTCCAGCCCCTGCAAGCGCCGTGAGGTGTCAAATAGAACACTGCCACAGAAGCACACCTCACGGCGCCAGGAATCACGAATTTTCAAGAGCGCATACGCGCACTAGGATTTTATTATTATATATACATACATATATATATATACACACACACACATACATACCCCCCTCCCATCACAAATACCATTCTCATGAAATAGAGCATCACCTGTTTGTAGAAACTTCCTGCAGGGCTTCTTTGTCTTTTCTTCTAACAAGATTGTAAAAGTATCTGTAAATCCAGACAAGAAAACAACATCAAGGAGAAATTAAGCTGCATTTCAGCAGAATCCTACAGAAAGCCAAGGTGAAGTAGTGTTAGACAAGGAATGACATCACTACAGACCCCCCCCCTCATTGCAAGAATCCTGAACACAGACAAATATTAAAGACATCAGTGCAGAATTTCTGATAGAAAAACCTCATTTACTGCAGAGGGACTAGTAGGAAATGTTTGTCTTTAAGCCACCAAAATATGCCACTAAAATCTTAAAGAGAGGGAGTACAAAGAATGCACAATGAGCTAAGAAACCTTAAGAAGCGGGCAAGTACTTCCTGCTAAAGTTTCAAAAGAAAAATGTGAAAAGCAATACATTTGGGGTGCATAGATTTAAGGCTGCAGAAGATTAGAGATACCATACTAAAAAAAAAGAGAATTGGAGCAGCCAAACCATATATATATATATATATATATATATATATATATATATATATACACACACACACATACTAGTATTTAAGCCCGTTACATTAACGGGTGCTAGAATAGATGTGTAGACTTTTAGCACAATGGGTCACTGAGGCGTTTCTTTCTTTCTTACTTACTTTTTATCTCTCTCCCTGTCCCCCTTTCTTTCTGTCTCTCTCCCTGGCTGGCTGTCAGTCTTTCTTTGTTTCTGTATCTTCTCCTTTTGCGAGTGTGGGGCAATTGTAGGCACGCAAGCGCACTCCTTCCGGCCACAGACATACGGAACACGCAGGTAGGAGTGCGCATGTGCCGCTTAGGGTTTTATTATGTAGTCATTAAGCCCGTTACATTAATGAGTGCTAGAATATATGTCTGTCTGTCTCCCTCCCGCTGACTCTCTCTCTCTCTCCCTAGCCCCCTTTCTCTGTCTGTCTTTCTGTCCCTCTCCCTGCCCCTGTGTCTTTCTTTCTTTCTGTCTCCCTCCCTCCCGCTGTCTGTCTGTCATTTTTCCCCATTTCCCTGTGCAGCAGCATTTCCATCCCACTTCCCTATGCAGCATTTCCATCCCACTTCCCTCCTATCTCCCCTTCCCTTTCTATCCCCCCTTCCCCTCCAAGTCCCTGTATAGCAGTAGCAGCATTTTCCCCCACCCCCCTTTCCCTTCTCTTACCGCAATCTGCTCTTCTCTTATCTGCTCCGTTCGGCCCCTCCCCCTTCTTTTACTGCCGTTGTTCTGCTGATCTGGCCTGCTCCTAACCCTCCCACCACCGACAAACCTCCGGGCTCCAGCCGCGTAGGCAGCACTTTAAATATGCTGCTTCGCGGCCTTCTACTGCCGATTTCCTCTCCCGCGTCTGTCTCCGATGATGTCATCAGAGACGCGGCAGAGGAAATCAGCAGTAGAAGGGCGCGAAGCAGCGTGTTTAAAGTGCTGCCTACGCCGCTGGAGCCGGGAGGTTTGTGGAGGGTCAACAGGCAGAGCGGGGCTGCTCTCCACCACTCAGTTGCTGCCACTGCTCCACCAGGTCCGCGAGTGTGTTGTAGTCGCACATACGCACTTCTTCAGGACACGGACATACAGAACACGCAAGTGGAAGTGCGCATGCGCGGCTTAGGGTTTTATATTATAAGATATATATATATATATATATATTTATATATACATACACACACACACATACATACTAGTCTTTAAGCCCGTTACATTAACGGGTGATAGAATAGATGTGTGCGTCTGTCTTTCTTTCTTTCAGTCTCTCTCTCTCTCCTTGGCCACTGTCTGTCTGCCTGTCTTTCTTTCTCTCTTTCTCCTTGGCTGCTGTCTGTCTGTCTTTCTTTCTTTCTCTCTCTCTCTCTCTCCTTGGCCGAGGTCTGTCTGTCTTTCTTTTTCCGCTGTCTCTCTCCTTGGCCGCTATCTGTCTGTCTTTCTTTCTTTCTCTCTCTCTCTCTCCTTGGCCGAGGTCTGTCTGTCTTTCTTTTTCCGCTGTCTCTCTCCTTGGCCGCTGTCTGTCTTTCTTTTTTTGCTGTCTGTCTCCTTGGTCGCTGTCTGTCTGTTTCTCTCTCCTTGTCCACTGTCTGTTTTTTCTTTCTTTCAATTTCTCTCCCTGGCCCCCTGTCCTTCTATGTGTGTCTTTCACTCCCACCTACCTGTCTTTCAGTGTGTCAGTCTGTCAATATCCCGTCTGTTTTTTTTTTTTTCTTTCAATCTCTCTCCCTATCAATTATTGTGCCACAACCTACCTTTTTTTTTTTTTTAAATCACGCGTTGTGTTGGGAAGGGCAACTGGCACACAGTTAACTGCTGCTGGATTAGGTTAAACCGCCACTCGAAGCAAATTGTCATGCCTGCACGCGCTGAACGTGTACATGCGCCGCATGCTTTACAATTTCTCTGCCGGCCACGGAGCTACAGATGCACGGAGCCATGAAAATTGAAGTGCACATGCGCGCTAAGGGTATTATTATATAGGAAGGAGATATATATATATATATATATATATATATATATATATATATATATATATATATTAGTATTTTAGCCTGTTACATTAACGGGTGCTAGAAGTCTGGCCGGCTCCCTTAGTCCCTTGCCCCGCCCCCTCCTTCCCTTCCCATGGTCCCGACAAACCTGCCGACTCTAGCAGCGTCTGCAGCACTCTACACACGCTGCTTCGGGGCCTTCTACTGTTCTGATTTACTCTGGCACATCCCTGATGACATCATCAGAGACGTGACAGAGCAAATCAGGGCAGTAGAAGGCCCCGAAGCAGCGTGTGTAGAGTGCTGCAAACAGGTTTGGGGTCTGGACCGCGGGAAGGGAAGGGGGGGCCGGTCAGACATCGGGAAGGGATGGGAGACCGCAAAAAACTTACTGTTTTTTTGCCACGAGAGAGCAGGGAGTCCAGCGCTGGCAGTCAGTCCTGCCGCAAGTGTAGTTAGGTGCTGGAAGGCTGGGGACTCGCGCATGCGCACTCCTGCCGCCACAGACATACAGCTCACAGATCAGTGAAAATGGAACACGCAGGTAGGAGTGCGCATGCGCGGCTAGGGTTTTATTATATAGGATATATATCTATATTTCAAATCTGATATATTCTAATCACAAAATAGAAAATAAAATTTTTTTTTCTACCTTTTATTATCTGGTAATTTTATTTTTCAAATCACATTGGTCTCGGGCTCAGGCTTCCTTCGGTCTTCATCATGGCATTGCTGGCTCCTGAAGGTAAAATAGGTGCAAGAGGCGCTGGGGAGGAGATGCCGAGTCCGACTCGGGTGCAATTTTTGTTATCGCAGGAGCAAGACTTTTTACTGCTCCCACAGGGCGGTAGAAGGTCTTGTCCCCATTTCTGTGGTGAGCAGTGTTCCCTCTAAGCGGGCGGGTGTTGTGAGCAAACTTTTTTCACTGTGAGCTAAAAATATCGGGCGCCAGCAAGTTATGAGCCAAATAAATATGTTGCTTTCTACCACAGAACTTCCTTACGTTTGTATGGAATCTATCCCCATTCAACTTTAGAGAGTGCCCTCTCGTTCTCCCTGCCTTAGCTACTAAGTCTATTCCCTTCAGTACCTTGAATGTTTCTATCATGTCCCCTCTCATTCTCCTCTGCTCAAGGGAGAAGAGGCCCAGTTTCTCTAATCTTTCGCTGTACGGCAACTCCTCCAGCCCCTTAACCATTTTAGTTGCTCTTCTCTGGATCCTTTCGAGTAGTACCGTGTCCTTCTTAAAGTACCAGTGCTGGACGCAGTACTCCAGGTGAGGGCGTACCATGGCCCGGTACAGCAGCATGATAACCTTCTCTGTCTCTTCAGTCCAGCATCTGCCCCTTCCATTCACTGTCTGTCTTTCCCTGCCATCTCTCCTCCTGCCCCCCCCCCACCCCCCAATTTGGTCTAGCATCCATCATCTTCCTTCTGTTCCCCTCATGGTCTGGCATCTCTATCCTTCCCTCCCCCCTGTGGTTTTTAGCATATCTCTCTTCTCATTTCCTCCACTCAGATCTGATCATTCTCTGCTCTCTCTTCCCTTTTCTTCTCTGGTCTTCCTTCTCTATTTTCTGCCTCCATCTAAATTAAATTCTTTCTTACTATTTAGTCCCGTTTCCCTCTTTTCACTGTGTCTACACACAGCTTGTCACCCCTTTCCCTCACCCCTCCATTATCTTACTATTTTCTTCCCCCTTTATTTATCTCCTCCTTCCATCCAGTATGTGTTCTTTCCCCACTTCCATTCAGCATCTGCTCTCCCTTCTCAACTGACATCCATCTGCCTTCTGCTCTCTCTCCCTTCTTCTCACTTCCATCATCTGTCCCCTTCTCTCTCTCTCTCATCTCCTCCATTCCATCATCTGCCCCTTCTCTCTCTCTCTCTCTCCCCCCCCCCCAACTTCCATCATCTGCCCCCCTTCCCCTCACCTTTGTGGGTCACTTTCTTTCCCCTGAGGGTGGCTCATGTCACAGGGGAAGCTTTGGCCGAGCAGAACCGCTTGATTGACAGTGGAACTTACTTGATTGATGTCGATGCTGGGGCCCGTTGCCGTTTGAAGGAAAAAAAAAAAGGTGGAAAAAAGGAACCTGTAAAGGCGAGAGGAAGGGAAACCTCCAGAACAGCTGCTTTTTGCCCTCCTTCAGCGGCCCAAGAGTTCAGACCAGCAGCGGCAGCTCTGTATGCTTTTAACTTCGGCACAGAGCTGCCCCTAATCAATAGTTTAGCGCGGTTTCATGAGGCAGCCTCGGGGCCTTTGATAGCCGGCCCACTTCGATGATGCGATGTGGGCCGGCCTAGCAAAGGCCCCGAGGCTGCCTTATGAAACCGCGCTAAACTATTGATTAGGGGCAGCTCTGTGCCGAAGTTAAAAGCATACACAGCTGCCGCTGCTGGTCTGGAGGTGCGGAGACAAGGCAGGAGGCAAACGCGGTGGAAGGCAGGAGTCCCGGCGAAGGCAGGAGTCCCGGCACAGCGACTGCAACAGGAAGTTGCAAGTCAGCTGACGCCGGCCTTTCGTTGCGGCGGGGACCGAATCCTTCGCGGACCGGCAAGATTTTGTTTGCGGACCGGCGGTTGAAGAACTGTGCTCTACACTGTGTGCGCTGTGACGAGAAACTTGTGCGCTGCGAGGTAATATTTTGTGCGTCAGCGCACCCCAGCGCAGCTTAGCGGGAACACTGTAAATAAAATGAGCCCGTTGCAAATTTTTCTGTTCCTGCGGTAGACATGCCATTCTCTAATACGAAGTACTTGATGTCAAAGTTTATTTCAAAGATTCTTCTCGAATAATTCAGATGGTGCAGGTGTAGCAAAAACAATCCATACATCACACATCGATGAGTTGTGGTGCGGACCCAACATGGTCTGTGTTTCGGCTACGGACGCCTTCTTCAGGGGTCCTAAAGAAATATGTCTGAAAAGGGCTGTGTTTTGTAGTGGGGCACAAAAGACAACCCTTTTTGTAGTACAGCAATCTGTTGAGGAGAGAGTATCGCCGTTGATACATTGAGAATAGGAATTTAGGGCTCCTTTTACAAAGGTGTGCTAGCGTTTTTAGCTACCCGAAAAACTACCGCCTGCTGAAGAGGAGGCGGGTAGCGGCTAACGCGCGGGGCATTTTAACGCACGCTATTCCGCGCGTTTAAGGCCCTTAATCTATTGAGTGTTCTGGTTGTAAAATGCGCATCCTCTATGTCTGCCCCTCCCCCTGTATTGGGATCTCTCCGGTCCACTAATCAAAAGCTCATGGTAGTCTCCTCCTTGAAAATTATTGGAACTCGACGACATGATATGTTTTCAGTGATGGCTCCGCAACTTTGTAATACTTTACCCTCGGCATGTAAGAGAGGAAAATAATTTGAGTCGTTTTAAAACAGTGGTCTCAAACTCGCGGCCTGGGGGACCACATGCGGCCCGCCAGGTACTATTTTGAGGCCCTTGGTATGTTTATCAAGTTTCAAGTTTATTAAAATTTTGATATAAACGCAATATCAAATATTTTCAATGCGTATAACAATGAAAAAATTTGGGGGGAGGACAAAATAAAACAATTTAAACAGGTAAACATACAATCGATGTACACAATTAATTAGTGATATATAGGGAAAAAGGAGCGAACTACAATTGTTAAAGAAAGTAAGAGAACATTTAAGGAAAAACAACAACAGGAGGGTAATTGAAAATGTTTTACAAATAAAGCAAGGTCTAAAAGTGAAAGGGAGAAATTGTGATCTATAAAACAGTTTCTTGATCATCTGTCTCTTTAACTATAAATAACAATATTATTATTAAGACTTAGCCAAAAGGAAAGATTTATAAACTATAAAGAGTTTTACCTCATGCAAAATTTTTCTGAGGCCCTCCAAGTACCTACAAATCCAAAATGTGGCCCAGCAAAGGGTTCGAGTTTGAGACCACTGTTTTAAAAGTAGCTTAAAGAATTTCCTTTTTAAAGATGCTTTTAATCTTTAAGTTATGTTCAAATTTTACATTAGTTTCTTTCAGGTTTCCATTTTATTCCCTCCCTAATGTTCTTTCTTTTTCTGGTTCTCTTCTGTACTTTAAAATATTGAATTGTAATTCTGTCCCTCTTTACCTTGTGTATTGATTAGTCTGTAAGTCTGTCGGTCTAACCCATTATTTTAAATTTTAAACGATATGCTTAAATATATGCTGGTTTTGTCTTTTTAATTAATGTTGTATCTCGCTTAGTAAAACTAAATAAGCGATTCATCAAACTAAAATAAAACTTGAAACTTTGTTCCTGGAATTGTTAAAGGACTAATGACAGTAAGAGCATGCTATGTATTTGGCACACGAGCAGCAACGGCCCGTGATGTCGTTAGACTACCTGGAGGTGATACAAAATCTTCATCTGACCATATTTATGTTGCAGCTGTGAAAAATCAAGCAGTTTACCACTTGAAATAACATCATCTAAAATCCGTATACCTGCTATCATCCAATGCTTCCAGATGACCTTAAATCCGCCAATTATCCGCCAACATATCAAAAGTAATTGGAAGAATTGCAGCAGAGTCAATTCGTTTTTGGTGGAATTCGTTATGTCACATTTATAAAACGGAAAGAACAATAGCCATACAAAAAGGGAATTATAAGACATTTAAAGAGATTTGGGGGCCATTGACAAATTATTGCAATGAATAGATACCATTTTTCCATTATAAGTACAATGCAAATGAGGGAGAGGGAGGGATTTTAGAATTTTATTAAATGTTTAGATCAATAGGAAAGAAAATTGTATATGATATATGTGTTTGTATAGGTTATGGGAGGGATGGGGTTAAATTTTATGATTTAATGTTAAACATGATAGAGATTTAAGTGATGTATTCAATTTCAATTGTCATTTATTGATACACTTGTAAGATGTAAAAATGAATAAAGATTTATTTTAAAAAAAAAAATCTTCATCTGAGCAGCTTCTGATACGTTTTCTTACTTTTGCTAATATCTCTACAGTTTTTTACTTTTTACAATGCCACAATATCATGGACGATTCACATCATGGTTATTAAGATTTCACGCATTCGGTGCAGTTTCAAAGAGATTGTGAGCTTTCGTTGACATTGTTGGTTTACTTTACGGTATTTCTCTTTGACTAACTTGTCTTAAATAACTGTGCCTTTACTTTCTCTGCCGGTCGTTCGTCTTGCTTCCCAACCGATGCTCTTCATAGCTGCTTTCCGATCTTGTATTCATTTATTTTGTACTCCATGCAAGACGCTTTTGGATGCGAGCTTTCATTGAATTAGATTGCTTCATTAGCTTGTTGACTGGACAACCAGAGGACTCCTGATGCAAGCTTTGTAGCCGAAACACGGTCTGTGCTGCGTCTGCTTTTCTTGTTCCACTTCCTATCGGCGACATTAAAAACTTCAGTTTTGAAGGTCTGGCCTTCTCTGCTCCTTTATCTATCCCAGCAGGAACATGCACAGGAGAATATGGGGTCCTTTTACGAAGACGTGCTAGCGTTTTTAGCGCACGCTAGCTGGAAAGCTACCGCCTGCTCAAGAGGAGGCGGTAGCGGCTAGTGTGCGCTATTGCGAGCGTTAAGGCCCTAGCACGCCTTCATAAAAGGAGCCCTATATATCAGTCTTAGTTCTACCAGGCCAGTACTGGGCAGACTGTGCATGGCCGTTTGGTGGAGGATGGGCTGGAGAGGGCTTCAATGGCTGGGAGGGTGTAGATGGGCTGGAGTAGGTTTTAACGGAGATTTGGGCAGTAGGAACCCAAGCACAGTACCGGGTAGAGCTTTGGATTCTTGTCCAGAAATAGCTAAGAAGAAAAAATTAAAAAATTTAAATTGAATCAGGTTGGGCAGACTGGATGGACCATTCGGGTTTTTATCTGCCGTCATCTACTATGTTAGGATACCCAGCCCTCTGGCTCTTGCTGGCCTTTTTGAGCTGAAGAACTTGCTCATCTAAGTTTGGCCAGACTGATCTGAGTTCCACTCTCGGAGATGCCCCACCTGACCCCAGTAGGACAATGGCTTCCATCCATTCCTGCATTTCAGGGTCTCAATGGATCGGACCTTCGCATTCCAAGCAGGGTTAATGAATTCATGTTTGAATCTTCTCGTTTCTCCATTTCTTACCTACTTATCAGTTTCGAAAAGATCTTAAAACCCACTTATTTAAACAATATAATATACATTACTGATTTTCATGTTATCATGTAGTTATAATGTACTTTTAATCTTTTTATCTAGACTTATTTTAGTTGATATTGTGTTTTTTTATTCATTAGTTTTAATGCTTGTATTAGTTACTTAGAATTTTATTATGTATGATGTTATTATTATATTGTATGCTGAGTACCTATTGTGCAAACCAGGGGTGTCCAACCTTTTGGTTTCAGTGGGCCGCATTGGCAAAAAAAAAATGTTTGAGGCCACACAAACGTATAAACGCTGCAGCAAGACAGAGGAGGGAGCTGGCAAGACAGTAAATACCCGGGGGCAGCAGAGGAAAACACTGCATCGCCCTCGACCGGGGCCACACAAAATACTTCACGGGGCCGCATGCGGCCCTTGGGCCACAGGTTGGACACCCCCGGTGTAAACCGCTATGAACTGCTGGTTAGGCGGTATAGAAAAATAAATTATTATTATTAACTCAGAAACCGATATTGGTTTTGGCATGAGAATCTAACAAGGGGAGTGAAATCAGCTCCGAACTTCATTCCTCCGTCTGCATCTGCTGACGAATGGCCATGACCCACTTGTATGGACTGGTCTGTCAGGGTCAATAAAGGACTAACAAAGAAGCAAATTTAATCACAAATCATTTGTGGGGTTCAGTTACTGAGAACATAGCAGCCCTTTCCTTCCCAGTACTATTTCCTCATTTAAAGCTAAAAACAAATAACTAGCATTGGGTGCACCGAGACTGGCTGCTTTGCCAAAGACATGTTTTGGGTTAAAAATTAAGATGTGGGCAGGACCCAACCAATTGTATTGTATCCTATATTGTGACCAGCCAGGTATTCTCCCTGTTCAGGTCCCAGTCAGGACTGAGAGAAAAGAAGTAAAAAAGAAATCCCGGGGAGGAATTGAGAAGGGACAGCTTGTGTCTGAGTTAGATAATTACATTGACCACCGGGGGAGCCCAAGAGGCCCTTGGAACACTGCCAGGGCTGACACAGCAGGGCGTTGTCCCAAGGTATATAAACCTGTTACAGAGAACAGGAAGAAAAAGCCAGCTAGGGAGAGGTTTTAAGCCCTTTCTCCCTAGAGAGTCCCTGGAGCCAAGCAGGTGCAACAAGCCTATGCCTATGGAGGTGATAGAGGCTGGTCAGGCTGAGGAATTAAACTTTCTGGAAAGTCAGAACATGGATGTGGAAGAAAGCCTGACAGAGTGTGCTCCTGAGTTTGTTGAGCCCATGCAGGTGAACTTGGCTTCCACCCTCAAGCAGTGAATGAGGTTGGTGTTTATGGACTGTTTGAAGAAACTATTTTTCTTTTGAATGCAAGCTAAGGGGTGATTGTATTTTTGGGAGAGGTTTTGCTAACACCCTGGGAGGGAATTTTTGAAAGCCGGTCTAGAGGCTTTATTTCGCAAAACCTATCACTCTCCTGACCTGGCAGTGACTGGAACTGGCCAGAGGCTTGTGTGGACTTTTGAGACACTTGTGCTGAATGTGTGCACTGAACTATATTTTGTTTGTGTTTTGGAAGCTGCCTGCTTTGGAAGCAGACAACCCTAAGGCTGGGGGCAATTAAACCCTCTGCCACGACTAAAATAGAAATATTGCTGAGAGCAAATTAATGCCTTTATTTGGACTGTTATTTGCTGGTTTTGTTTTCAACTTTTTGTGTTACTGTAAGGAAGAACATTCTGACAAGTTTGTCCTCTATTTTGGAAAGCCTACTTACCTTGGGACAAAAGAGAAATAAAATCTGATATTATTTTGTCATTGAAGAATAATCGTGGTGACTTTTGTTATCTGGTTTTTTTCTTTTCTTTTCGGTTCCTGTTTGGAATCCGGTCCTGCAGGGTGGCTCCAGTCCGGGCCACACGACAGGGTGTTATTTTGTGGCCAGCCACTGAGTGTGCTATTGAGCACGGTTTGGAGCTACAGTGGGCCACAATATATAGAAAGAAGGATGGATATAAACAGGCCTTACAGTCCCTTATCTACACTCAAACCCGTTTCTATAAAGCTCCATTCACATCCTTGGTAATCTAGCAAGAAACAAAAGGCAAATTTAAAACATAAAGACTGGGCAAAGCATTGAGTTAGGTGTATATTCCATCAAATAGGGCTCAGGCTTGTTCTTTTTCCCAGCGGGATAAAGACAAAAAGGTTGTCAGCTGGACTGGTTCATAAAAGACATATTTGACAGCTTGATATAAAACAATACATTTACCGGGGTGCCTCAAATAAAAAGTGGCACCCAAAGATATAAGCCCAGGCTTCATTAACAAAAAATCTCGACGACGCTTCTGCGTCTCTCGGGTCAAATCAGGAAACATCTGTACTCCAAGACCTATAAATTCCTTTTGCCTATTTTTGAAGAATAATTTCAACAACCATGGGCTCTTTACGAAGCCGCGGAAGCGGCTTTAACACGCGCGACTTTTCATCCTGCGCTAGCCGAAAAACTACCGCCTGCTCAAGAGGAGCGGCTAGCATGCCCAGCGGTTTAGCGCACGCTATTACACACTTTAAACCGCTACCGCGGCTTTGTTAAAGGAGCCCCGTGTTTTATCAATTAAAAGAGCTACTGATATAATCGTAGTGGATGGTACCGCTGCCTCTTTATCAGATATTTCCAACATATTATAACATTTTGGATCCAATTAGAGGATTTGAGCATTTTTAGTCTAACTTATTTCTGTTTTCTGGATATTGAGTAATGATGGAATAATAATCATAAGCCTAATTTTGCTTTCTGTACAAGTTATGCCTGGTAATTAAATTGAAAAATGTAATAAATAATAATAATTTTAAAAAAACATTCTTGGTAACCCTCATCTGAGAATAGAAGAGCTCACCTCGAAACATATCATACCAGACTTTCTTGCATCTCTGGTGCTGGACCCCATTCAGGTGTTTCTTTCTGTTGTGAAGATTGTCTTGGAAGGATCGATCACAATAATCACAAAAATACCTCTTTCCCATCTCTCCTCCAGAACAGGGTTTGAACTGCTTTTACACCTTCTGAAAGAAAATTTGCTCATCAGGAAAAGAGTCTTTCCATATAACCAGAACATTCATAGTCTGCAATTTTAACCACTCTCTACAGTAAGAGTATTGTATATACTCATCTATAGATTGATCTCATGTATACATCGAGGGCAATTTTAGGACTAAAAATAGTCAAAAGAAAAATGTAAGTTGAGTCTGGGGACAACATTGCTCTCCCTTCCCTCTAGCACAGGGGTAGGCAATTCCGGTCCTCGAGAGCGGGAGCCAGGTCAGGTTTTCAGGATCTCCACCATGAATATGTACGAGATGGATTTGCATGCATTGAGGTGCAAATCTATCTCATGCATATTTATTGTGCATATCCTGAAAACCTGACCTGGCTCCGGCTCTCGAGGATCGGAATTGCCTGCCCCTGCTCTAGCACATTCCCTGCCTTTCTCAAACCCACCCTCCTCATTTTAAGAGTCCACAGCTTCATAGATTTCAAGAGGCCAGAAGGAAACAGCTAAATCATCAGATTTCAGTATGTGAGCATTATATATATTTTTTTATTATTTCTTTATTCAATTTTCAAAAATACAATTCAAGATTTACTTGTACAGAAAGCTGTTAAGTCAAGAAAAATAAAATCACAATAATATTATAAATTCAAAGATACTTAATTAAACTTAATTCAGCTCAAGTCCACATAGGATCCAAAATGTTATTATGAATGGAGAAAAAAAAGAAATTATTATTAAGGAAAATAATGCTAGTCAGCTAGTGAGGACATCTATTTTTCTATACTCCTTCTTTCTTTTCCTTCTCGAGCCGAGAAAGAGATAGGAAGGATGTCAGCTGGTAAGGCTCAAAGAAAACATATTTTTGAGAATTATATTGTATAACACATTTACAAGGATATCGTAGGAAAAATGTTGCTCCAAGAGCTATGATTCCCGATTTTAACATAAGAAACTCTTTTCTTCGCCTTTGTGTGTCTCTAGCTAAGTCTGGAAACATTTGTATTTTAAGTCCCATAAATTATTTCGCTCTATTTTTAAAGAAAAGTCTCAAAATCCAATTCTTGTCCATTGTTAGAGCTAAAGTTGCCACTAATGTTGCGGGAGTAGCCATTTCTCTATCTGATAATTCCAATAATGCCGATACATCCATTGGTCCTTGGCTTTCTTCCTGTTGCTGAATTTGATTTTTCTTGGGAAGATAGTACACCTGTGTAAATGGAGGTAATGAACCCTCAGGAACATCTAATATTTCCGTCAGGTATCGTTTTAACATCTCACGCGGAGAGCTTTAATCTGTTCTTTAACATGCCGAAAAGAAGGGGAAAGAGCACTGGTGGGGCCTCCCTGCGCTCCGGAACACCTACCTCCGGAAATATTGAAGCGCTGTTTCGGCGATTCCAGGGCACCATGATGACGTCGGGAGATTTGCGGTTAGAGACACCTCATGTGAACGGAACAGAGGTGTCTCACCGAAGTTTTGAGACCACGTTGAGTCCCGACGTAAGATCTCCTCCTATGCACCCCCGTGCAACCAGCTCCCCAGGGGTCGAGAGCCTACCGGAAGTCGGGATGGGCTCTCCCCCGGGGGCTGCGCGGAGCAGTGTTGAGGAAGCCGTTTCAGGCTCACAAGCTCTGCAGGAGAGCCTGAATACGGACGGGGTTGCAGTAACAACTGAATCTGGACCTACTCTGGCGGAGGGAAGTGGAGGAGAGCGGTCGACTGGTGAGCAAAAACTTTTGATTACTCATTTACAATTTCCTATTATAGTCAAGCCCCAAGAAGTTACTCTAGATGCCTTGTGGGACTTGGTGGCTAATATGGTAAAAACAACTAATATTCAACAAGTGCAAGTGGAGGGGAAAATGAAAGACCAAGAAAAAGAAATTTCCTCAATAAAACAAGACATTGCTGACTCTAATATATCTTTGGATAGTATCAAAAGTGAATTAAAATCTTCCAAACAGCTTCAAGAGACTTTAATTAAGGACAATGTAAATTTGAGAAGGAAGATTGAGTCATTTGAAAATTTTTCAAGAGCCAACAATATCAGATTGATTAATTTTCCACGAATTACAACCATCACTCCGCGTGAGCATTATATATTTAACCTTCACTAAAAAATTGACACTCTCATTCTAAACTTTGGCAAGTTCACGAAAGCAAAATGTATTTTCACCCTTCCTATCCAAGGAGTATATTTTATTCATGAATCAGTATTTCTCAGCAACCACACACAGCTTTTACTCACCAACTGTTTCCACATTGTCTCAGCTCAACTTTCTTTTTGAACCTACTGCTGGAGTCATTAGCCAATCAAATGGCTTTTAGCTGTAGCAGTTTCTAGACCACTGACAATTGTCATGTATACTTCCTTGCAGGTATGTCCTCCTTTCAATATACATGCTCAGCACAAACTTTCAACAAGCCACAATGCCTTCCATTCCACCTGCTTCCCAACCCTGTAAAGAGGACACTGAAGCTAGAGAATGACACGGTGACAAAATTCATCACCGTTCCCGTCCCCGCGGATAACTGCGGGAAATAATCCCATGTCATTTTCTAGCGTCTATTTCAACCTCAGTCCTTCTACACCAGCATTCTTCAAAGCAAAGCTTGAGGGTCAGTGGTTGTGGCCATTCATACTCTGATTCTTATGGGAGCCAAGGATAATGAAGCCATTGTGACATCACTGATGTGACTGGCTCTTAGGCACTGGTGGAATGAGGCATTATGACATCACAATATCTGCTCTGGATACCAGAGACTGTCATTCTGTAGTGTCTGTTTCAACCTCGGTCCTTCTACACCAGCATTCTTCAAAGCAAAGCTTGTGGGTCAGTGGTTGTGCCCAATTATACTCTGATTCTTCCCTCTCTCCTTAAAGAATGACATGAAGATGGTTTCCCGCGGTTATCCGCGGGGACGGGAACGGTGATGAATTTTGTCACCGTGTCATTCTCTAACTGAAGCTGGCTGGCCCGGAACTTCCTCTCCGATGTTAGAATTAATGTCGGGTGGGGAAGGTTGGTCGGCCCGGTGCTTCAGTGTCCTCTTTACGACGGCAGCCTGTTCCCCGATGGCGGTGGCTTAGGGAGACAGAAAGACAGACAGGGAGACAGGGAGACAGACAGAAAGGGCATGGAGAGAGAAAGACAGGGATTTTATTTTCAATTTAGTGATCAAAATGTGTCCGTTTTGAGAATTTCTATCTGCTGTCTATATTTTGCACTATGGCCCCCTTTTACTAAACCGCAATAGCGTTTTTTAGCGCAGGGAGCCTATGAGCACCAAGAGCAGCGCAGCTCCCTGCGCTAAAAACTGCTGAGGTGATGGAAAGTCAGCCGCCTCGACCTCTTTGAAAACCCGCGGAATATAAATGATAATTAACATTTTCTCTGCGCACAGCGTGCTTTGTGGGTTTTTAAAAAAAATTTTATTGTTGGTAGATCATTTTGACTTGGTCATTTTAAAAGTAGCTCGCAAGCCCAAAAAGTGTGGCCACCCCTGATCTAGTCTCACTTGTACATTCCCTGCAAATCTCTTCTCAATGATCTGAACACTGTTCAAGCTCACCCTGAATTCATTAGGGACATATGTAGCAGTGGTTGTATCCTCTCAAACAATTGCAGCATAGCCAGAGTCTGTTCACTTTACTTCCATTAAGCTAGGAATAGCAAAAGTGCTATGGAACTGATGAGAAAGCTGACTCTGGATTGTTGATGTCTCAATTTAAGAGACAAGTAAGTATACACGGTACTGTATATACACAAAATTCAGCTTAAGCCCTTACCCTTAAGTCATTAACCGTTGAAGTGATCTTTTCAAGCAATAGCGTTAACGATTCTCATTGAACTTGGTTAATAAAAATCAATCTACATCATAAAAATGTTTATTTTATTTAAAGAGATTAGCATATATCTTATAGTCAAAGAAGTCATATTAGGAATCCCACTGACACATCTCCAAAATATAGGCCATTCCCTTAGCAAAAGTCATACCAGACATTACAATATTTAAAAGGTCAGCCTTCCTTCACCTCCTCTCCACCTTATAAGTGGCAGTAAGTGCAGTAAATAGACCCTCCTGGTTTGGGTTCTGGGACGCCTCCTGTTCCTTCTTCAGCACACTAGAAGTGGATACAGGGAAAAACATATAACTAGCGAATAGACACCAGCAGCAGGCAGAGAGAGAGAGAGAGAGCACAAAGCAGTCACACGTAATCTTAACTGTTATCTTAAAGGAGGAACCACAATGGAAGCAGAGGGAAACCAGAAGATGAGCTTTCCAGTGTTCTGCACAGACTGTCGTAGGTATGACTACCTCCCCTTGGGGAGACAATCATATGTATGCGGTCGTTGTCAGGAGCTGAAAAGCTTGAAGAACATAAGAACATAAGAAATGCCTCCGCTGGGTCAGACCTGAGGTCCATCGCGCCCAGTAGTCCGCTCACGCGGCGGCCCACCAGGTCCAAGACCTGTGAAGTAATCCTTTATCTATACCCCTCTATCCCCTTTTCCAGCAGGAAATTGTCCAATCCTTTCTTAAACCCTAGTACCGTTCGCTAGAGGACAAGATACAGGAGCTAGAAGGACTTTACACCACGGAGGACCCAATCAGGACAGCTGAAGACTTCGTGAGTGAGAGACATATTGAGGAAGAAGTCAGGGAACTCGAGAAATTCATTGAGGCAGCATACAGGAGTAGTGGAAGAGAACGAACTTCAGATGAAAGAAGAAGTTACACCAACATGGAAGGGAGAACAAGAATCAGATGACCTCAAAGAAGACACCCACAGAGGAATACTGCACGACGGGGCAGATGCCCAGAAGAAGAAAGAGCGAAGCACACCAAGGACATTGACCTGAGACCGAAGCGAACATTGAAGGGAAAGTCAGCGATTCTAGTGGGAGACTCGATCCTGAGGTATGTGGACAGCCACATAGCAGGAGGGAGAGAGGATCGACTGGTGACCTGCCTCACAGGAGCGAGAACCAAGAACATCGTGGACAAAATTGGAAAGACCCTGGAAGGAGCGGAGATGGAAGAGACCACAGTAATGATCCACATCGGGACGAATGATGTCAGCAGGAGAGACTACAGAAGAAGCACGCTGATAGAACAGTTCAAGATTCTGGGAAGGAAGCTGAAGATGAGGAACTTCTTCGAGGCTGTTTCCTCCGCTGCGATCCTGCCTCTGACGTCAGAGGAGGGGCGGGTCCGCAGCGGGGAAAACAGCTCAAAGCAGTTTGCAAAGACGCTATAACCTCGATCTGCTCTGTAGGCTTCACCTATAAGGTAAACGGTACGGGGAGGTCAGGGGGAACACGGAGGCCTTCCCGGGGGGGGGGGGCGCAGTCCTTCAGGGGGAGGACAGGCCTTGGGGAGTGTAGGCCTTCAAGGGAGGGTGCAAACCTTCAAGGGGGGGGGACAAGTCTTTAAGGGGGGGACAAGCCTTCAAGAGGTGGGGTGCAGGCCTTCGGGGGGGACAGACCTTCAGGGGAGGGGGCCCTGGTGTAGAAGTACACAGAGGGAGGGAAGGAGGGTTTTAAAGAGATGTGCATATGCCGGACTTTGGGGGGGGAAGAAATAATGGGTCTAAAAATAGAGGAGAGGGAGAGAGATGATGGACAATGGGATTTAGGGAGGGAAGGAACAGAAAGGGAGAGAAGTTGGACATAAGGAATGGTGTGGAGGGGGGATAGAGATACTGGATAGGAAGGGAGTTGGGAAAAGAAAGGGAGAGATGGTGGACCCTGGGGTGGTGGGGAAGGAGGGAGAGATGCTGGGTGAAAAGGTAGTTAAGAAAAGGTGGATCTGTGGATGGAGACGAAAAAAAAGAAAGATGCCAGACTTTCGGGGGAGGGAAGGGAAACGGAAGGGGAGGACAGAGATGGCAGATGGATGGTTAGAACAGAGAAAGAAGAAAGAAGGAGACCCTGGCAAGCAAGTTATCGGAAGACAACCAGAGCCTGGGACCAATAAGATTTGAATAATGATCAGACAACAAAAGGTAGAAAAACTAATTTTATTTTCTGTTTTGTGATTACAATATGCCAGATTTGAATGTTAGACCGCAAACGTGAGCTAGGATTTAACAGAGAGAGGAAAAATCTTTTTTGTTTGTTTATTTTGTTTACACCACAGCACCAGTGTGATTAGGAGAAGGCAAAGAGGGTGAAGAGGCTATAAAATAAACCCACCAGGATGTTTGAACCCCCCCCCAAAAAAAAAAAAAAAAAAACCCAATCAGGTAGGAAAATCGAATCGAAAAATCGATTCAATGGGCTGAATCGAATTGAAATTTTTTTCCTGAATCGGGCAGCACTAGTTTACTGTTAGCATGATATTTCTGAGTAGCATTCTGTAATAATTTGGCTTGTTCAGTTTTCTTGATAGTAGAGGAGATATATGTGAAGGGGAGGGGAGACAGAGGTTTTGTTGGTTATTGCTCCGTATATTTGGATTTATAAAATGACAATTGTACAGAATGTTGTTTGTTTTTATACTTTAATAAAATACGTTCAATATAAAATCATAACTGAGGCTTGTGCGGATGGGATCAGATGGTTTGCGGGGACCGAGCTCGAGGAGACGGGGCGGAAATGGGTTTTCATTCATTTCAGTCTTAGTAGTTTGCCGATCCACAAAATAATTATTTTATTTCTGCCGGTCCACGGGTGTAAAAAGGTTGAAGAACACTGGTTTACATGAATTTATTCAGGTACTCAAGCATTTTTCCCTGTCTGTCCTGGTGGGCTCACAATCTATCTAATGCACCTGGGGCAATGGGGGGATTTTATGACTTTGCCCAGGAACAGCGTGGGTTTGTACCCACAACCTCAGGGTGCTGAGGCTACAGCATTAACCACTGCACCACTCTTGAAATCATAATGTAGTAAAAGTGAACCAAGTAAAGGACAATCAAGCCATTGTGACATCACTGATGAGGTTGGCTCTTATTGGTGGAATGAGGCATTATGACATCACAATACCAACTCTGGTTACCAGAGGCTGAAACTTTTCACATTATTTATTTATTCAATTTTCTGTACTGTTCTCCCAGAGGAACTCAAAACAGCTTACATGAATTTATTCAGGTACTCGAGCATTTTCCCTATCTGTCCTGGTGGACTCACAATCTATCTAATGCACCTGGGTCAATGGGGGGATTAAGTGACTTGCCCAGGGTCACAAGGAGCAGCGTGGGATTTGAACCCTCAACCTCAGGGTGCTGAGACTGTAGCTTTAACCATTGCACCACACTCTCCCCTTACGGCTCCCTTTCCCTCCAACCTGCCCCCAGATTTCCATTCCATCCAGCACTGCCTCCCTCCAGCTCTCAACTCCCTCACCTACCTCCTTCCCCGCCGCTGTAAATCAATCTTTGGGCAGCCGGCAAAGAGCTGAAACTGCAGCGGCCGCCGGCCTACCCCGGAAGCCTTTTCCCTGCAGGCCCCGCCTAGCAGTGAGCGTGATTCCCCCCTCCCCCTCCGGCCTCGAGCGTTGGAACCTGAAGGACCGCGCGCGCGTGCACCTATCGAGGAGAAGAAGGCGCCTTAGCCACTGCGATTCAAACACTACAAGACCCAGGTGCCTTAGCGCCTCCCACCTCGCACGTTGGCACCTCACCCAGACCGCGCGCGCCTATCGAGCGATTCAAACACTACAAGACCCAGGTGCCTTAGCGCCTCCCCCCTCGCGCGTTGGCACCTCACACAGACCGCGCGCGCCTATCGAGGAGGAGAAGGCGCCCACCAGGCGGCACTGCGATTCAAACACTACAAAACCCAGGTGCCTTAGCGCCTCCCCCCCCTCGCGCGTTGGCACCTCACACAGACCGCGCGCGCCTATCGAGGAGGAGAAGGCGCCCACCAGGCGGCACTGCGATTCAAACACTACAAAACCCAGGTGCCTTAGCGCCTCCCCCCCCTCGCGCGTTGGCACCTCACACAGACCGCGCGCGCCTATCGAGGAGGAGAAGGCGGCCGCCAGGCGGCACTGCGAATCAAATACTACAAGACCCAGGAGCCCTAGCGCCTCCCCCACCCCACTCGGGCTCAGTGTGATTTCCACCTCCCTCCCTCAAGCGTTAGCACCTCACATAGACCGCGCGCGCGCCTGTTGGACTAACACTACATGACCCAGGTGCCTTAGCGTCCCCCCCCCCCGGCTTGTGTGGAGTTGGACGGAGTGCGCACGCGCATTCCCGAGGCGATGGCGCTGGGCGGCAAGGTGTATAACTTGTTGTTCCGCAGGACCTCCACCTTTGCCCTGACCATCGTGGTGGGCGCGGTGGTCTTCGAGAGGGTTTTCGACCAGGGAGCCGACGCGCTCTACGAGTACATGAACCACGGGGTGAGCATGGCGGCTGAGGGCGCGGGGGTGACCTTGGCAAGGGCGGCGGGGACGAGGCCTCTCTCCCGCTGAACGGAGAAACCGCTAGACGCGGTGGGCTGACTCGGTCCCGGAGTAGCGCCTTGCCAGTCCAGGTTTTCAAGGTGTCCACAATGAATATGCATGAAAGCAGGGTATGCAAATCAAGTTTATGCAAATTCAATGTGAGCATCCTGAAAACCTGACTGGCAAGGGGGCTACTCCCGGACCGAGTTGAGACACAATGGCCTAGGGCAGGGGGTAGGCAATTCTGGTCTTCGAGAGCCAGGTCAGGTTTTCAGGATCTCCGCAATAAATATGCATGAGATAGATTTGCATCTCAAGGAAGCAGTGCATGCAAATCCATCTCGTACATATTCATGGTGGAGATCCTGAAAACCTGACCTGGCTCCGGCTCTTGTGGACCAGAATTGCCTACCCCTGCCCTAGTCCAGTGTGTCTCAACTCGGTCCCAGAGTAGCTCCTTGCCAGTCCAGGTTTTCAAGGTGCCCACAATGAATATGCATGAAAGCAGGGTATGCAAATCAAGTTTATGCAAATTCAATGTGTGGGTATCCTGAAAACCTGACTGGCTACGCCAGGACCGAGTTGAGACACACTGGACTAGGGCAGGGGTAGGCAATTCTGGTCTTCGAGAGCCAGGTTTCCAGGATCTCCACCACGAATATGTATAATGGATTTGCATGCACTGCCTCCTTGAGATGCAAATCTATCTCATGCATATTTATTGTGGCTATCCTGAAAACCTGACCTGGCTCCGGCTCTCCAGGACTGAAATAGCCTACCCCTGGATTAGGGGATCCAAAGAGATAAGCCCAATGAAGGAGTTCTAGCATAGAAGTAAATAACACAGTGGGAGGAAAAAAGATGCAAGGTTAAAAATACCCCCCCCATAACCCAATGGATTTCTGTGGGAGAAGCTTACAGATACAGTAGCTAAACATAGGGTGACCCTCTCAGATGGCCTCCTTCTGTTGTCTGCTTTTCCAGCTACTCCCCCAAGAAAAAATCCCCTCCCCTCAAAACATTACCCTGGTTCAACTGCACCATCTCTATTAGTGACCTGGATTGGCCACCGTGAGAACGGGTTACTTTTGGTCTGACCCAGTAAGGCTGTTCTTATGTTTCCTACAAACCGCTTTGCTATCCTAAATCCCCTGCAATAGAAATATGCTCCTAGGTGACTTGCACTAAAAATAAAAATCCATATACTGTATGCCTTTCCCCCTGTTAACTACTGCACCCCAAAACCTATGTCCTGCAATTATCCCACCTCCCTACAAATTGCTCTGATCCCCTCCCCACCCAAAAATTCCTTGCAAACTGTACCACCTCTTCCAATCCCCCCCCCAAGACTCAACATATATTATGTGCATATATACAGGTTGGAAAGAATATCATGCTTTCTCCATGTGTTTTTGTAGCTCTGTAGAATTTCTGTGAAAATCATTTAATTGTAGCACCAGCTTTAAAATGTATGTAGGTTTTGCCTGTTTCTGTATTTGTTCACACATCAAAGCTAATGTTGCTGCACATTGCGTTTTATCTAAATGCAACATAAAGGTTCATTAAAGATGCTGCTGATATAGGTGAAGTTTCAAAACCAAATTAAGTGGGGGGGGGGGGACAAACCCTCTGGATATAATTTTCTGAATTTGGCCTTGATGCTGATTATTGACATGTGCAAATTCTAGTCAGTTCTAGTTTACAGCTTTTATTATTAAAATCTGCTTACAAGTTGTGATTTAATGAGGATGGCTAAGAAGGGTTTTAGACCAGCGGTTCTCAACTGGTGTGTCACAGCAGGGAATTTTTAAATTTGTGGTATGACGCTGCTCTCTCCCCCTCCTTCAGCCCCCACTACTTCCTTGGGTCACAGCATGGCTTTCTATTTTCCTTCTCCAACTATTAAAATGCTGCTTGAGCTGGCACCGCCCATTAGGTGTATCCTGACTCTAAAAAGGTTGAGAACCACTGGTCTAGAGAAGAAATCCATAAACATATTAGTTAGGTAGATCTGGGAAAGCTACTGCTTATCTCTAGCTGTGATGTAGGCCAAAACAGAGAGAAATGTATAAAAGGAAAAATTATACATGGAGGAAATATGACCAATATACTGCACTGTTGTAACTCATCACTTATTTCCAAGTTCCACTAACATAGCAGTTAAGAGTTAGAATGAAGTATATTGATTTTACACTTCCCCCTCCGTATTCGCAAATTCCGTATCTACGGATTCGCGGGTTTAAAAAAGCATTTTCATTTTTCAGGCTATTTTAAGCCCTCCTTGAGCTCCCTGTAGTCTCTCGAGCCATTTCCTTTGAGCGATCTGCACTGGGCAGGAGCGTGGGAAGATTGCTCCTGCTCCAAAAACCCGCTAGACCACCAGGTAAGGCTTAAGGGGGGCTTTCAAGGCTTAAAATAGCCGAGGGAAGCAGGGGTTAGGGGCAGAACCGGCCTGAATATTATTCACGGTTTTTTATATTCACGGGCCTGCTCTGCCCCTAACACCCGCAAATAGTGTATTGTTTCACTTCAACTCTCCGTATTAAACCTCACTCCCACAAAGTAAATATTAAAATAACTACAACTAAATAATGTAGAAAATATTCATATTTGCGTGTGTGTGGTTATGGTTTATTAAACTTGTTACACCGCTCATTCATTTAACTGGTCCAAGCAGTTTACAAAATATAATAAAAATAAAACAAATATAAAAAAGAACTCCATTGTTAGATAGTGTAGACCTAATCCACATAAACAGCAGGCTTACTAAGGAACATTCATTCTTACAAAAAACATTCACTCCTAAATAAAATCATGTAATTACCATTAAGCTTTAAATTTTCCCAAGACTGCTAACTGAAGATCTAGAACATTCAGAATATATGAGTAATAGCAGATTGATTTAAATCTTGGCTGAATGCTTCTTTAAAAAATACTGTTTTTAACATAATTTTGAAAGATTTCAAATTTGCCTCTAGTCTCAGCTTTCTTGGCATATGATTCCATAAATTTGGAGCTGCAAAATAGAATGCTTTGTTTCGAGTAGACTCCCATCTAGCTCTGTGAACAAAGGGTATTGCTATTCTCCTATCCTGAATAGATCTCAAAGTTCTTAATGGCGAATAGGGAATCAATTATTAGGCTGTAGCAAATAAAAAACTCTATGATCAAGAAATAAAGCTTTAAATTGGACTCTATAACGAATGGGTAGCCAATGATATTGCAAATAAAGGGAGGTTACCCTATCAAATTTTTTCTTAAAGCCTAAAACTTTATTGCAGTATTCTGTAGGGTTTGTAATCTTTTCAGATTCCTATTTGAGGTCCCCAGGTATACAATATTTTAATAATCCAATTTTGTGTGTGTGTGTGTGGGGGGGGGTCTGCACAAAGGCGCCAATTCTATTTATGCCACCTAAAAAATCAGACCACACTTAGCGCCGCCTAAGTAACTAGGCATCACTTGGGGCCTGTTTTATAAAGCCATGCAAGCGGCTGCTGCGCGGTAACGGCCCTGAAGCCCATAGAGATTTAAAGGGCTTTGGGGCTGTTGCCATGCGGCTTTGTAAAACAGACTGTTGGTGTCCTAACTTTTAGGTGCACTGTATTTATGCCAGGATTTTCTTGGTCTAAACTAAAACAGGCTTCTAAACACTTCCATGATTTGTTCACTTAACTAAGAACATAAGAAATGCCGCTGCTGGGTCAGACCACTGGTCTATCGTGCCCAGCAGTCCGCTCACATGGCAACCCTTAGGTCAAAGACCAGTGCCCTACTAGAGTCTAGCCTTACCTGTGTATGTTCTGGTTCAGCAGGATTATGTCCAACCTTGTCTTGAATCCCTGGAGGGTGTTTTCCCCTATGACAGACTCCGGAAGAACGTTCCAGTTTTCTACCACTCTCTGGGTGAAGAAGAACTTCCTTACGTTCGTACGGAATCTATCCCCTTTCAACTTTAGAGAGTGGCCTCTCGTTCTCCCTACCTTGGAGAGAGTGAACAACCTGTCTTTATCTACTAACTGCCTAATTTTATCTACTGGGTGCCTAACTTCCAATTAAGTTAAATGTCAATTATCGGTGCTGATTTAGAGGGGCATTTTTGACAAGATGTCTTAAGTCCGACTTTGAATGTTTGAGAAAAATGTCCACAAATCAGGTGGAGAAAATATCCATTTTTTAAATCCACAAGATGTTTATCTTTATTTTTCAAAAATGGACCAATTAGATGTCTAATTTTTTTTTACATTATTGAAAAAAAAAAAAAAAGGTCCAAATTAAAAACGTCCAAAACAAGCTATTTGCATGTAGGAAGGGCCAGCCATGCCAACAGAGCAGTGAGACACATCTCACCATAATCCCCATACATTATTTGGTGAGCCCCCCCCAAACCTACTGTACTCACCTGTCTACCACCCCAATAGCCCTTATGCTTGCAGGTGTTGCCAAAAGGCAGTACAGTGGGGTTTTGGTGGGATCACACTTTCCACCACAAGTGTACTCGTTAGGGTGGCATATGGGCCTGGGTCTCCTTGTCTGCAGTCCACTGCCCTTCCCACCAGGCTACTCCAGAGACCTGCTTGCAACTCTACTAGGACTGGCCATGGTATCTGCAGGTGTCGGAGACAGATATGTACTGTTTCATGCAGATATTTGGGGTCTGGGAGTGTGTAGGGGCCATATATTTTGGTTAGTTTGGGTAACATTTGGGCCCGTTTGTTTTAAAAACAGGTCTAACCCAAAACATACAAATTGTGCTTGGACATTTGGGGCTGATTCTAAAAACGGCAGTCCAGGTGGTGGTCGATGTTCTACCACTGTCTTGCCAGCCAATCAGGATGCATGTTTTTTTGGGTTTTTTTAAATTCATGCCGCGAAGGACGCCTACAATAGAGGTGTCGAGGCATGCCTACCAACACACAAGGCTGGCTTGGTTTCCACATAATGGTACCCGATGGAAGAAACTTTACGACAGCCTACTAGCGACACAGGCAGCGAAAATTGACCCCACCATCACCAAACTGATGAGCAAAACAACAGACATCAAAGTGTTTCGAAAAGAAATCAAAACAGTTCTATTCAAAAAACACGTCCTTACTTACTAATCTCCTCCCACTCATACATGCCTTCTCCCCTGTGAATAACACATAAGTCAATCCCTCGAACCATAACTACCAAAAAATATCCAGATTCCTAAATAAGCTCCTACCACATGTATCCAATAAACTTCTTCCTTCAATGTTAGGTAATCTTCTGTTACCCTAAAATACTGTTAATCTTCACTGTACCCTGTAAGTACTCGAATCTTTACAATGTAATTCCATGGGATCAACTGTATCTTGGAATGTACATGAATCACTGTTATATAATTCTCTGGGTAATGTCCAGATATCTTATTTGTAATCTGCTTAGAACCGCAAGGCACAAGCGGAATAGAAATCACTAATGTAATGTGTCCTTGGGTATCTATAAGCGTTCCTATGCATCTCCGCAGGCATGAGATGGGCACCTTAAAAGTAGGCCTGTAAAATGCTGGCCTACATTTAAGGCATCTGTTAGAAAAAAAAGGCAGAATTTTCTAAAGCAGTGGTTCTCAACCCTGTCCTAGGGGACCCCCCAGCCAGTTGGGTTTTCAAGATATCCCTAATGAATATGCATAAGGCATATTTGCATGCCTGTCTCCTCCATTATATGCAAATCTCTGTCATGCATATTCATTAGAGATATCTTGAAAACCCAACTGGCTGGGGGTCCCCTAGGACAGGGTTGAGAACCACTGCTCTAAAGGATGCCGATGCGTGATTGACACGCGATTGGCAACCGCTACTTAGGCAGCTGCCGAGATTGGCGTCCTATAGAGAATCAGGCCTTTTGTAAAATGTTTGATTATCGCTGTAAAACATCTAAGTCAGGGGTATCAAAGTCCTTCCTAGAGGGCCGTAATCCAGTCGGGTTTTCAGGATTTCCCCAATGAATATGCATGAGATCTATTTGCATGCACTGCTTCCATTGTATGCTAATAGATCTCATGCATATTCATTGGGGATATCCTGAAAACCCGACTGGGTTGCAACCCTCTTGGAGGGACTTTGACAGCCCTGGTCTAAGTGCTAATCCTGCCCTAATCCCGCCCAAAACATGCCTCTAACATGTCCCCTTAAGATTTAGACTCACTGGAGACAAAACGACAAGAAAGACATAAAAAGGCCAGTTTTGAAAATGCCCACTTGAACGTTTTGACTAGTACAGGGGTAGGCAATTCTGGTCCTCGAGAGCCGTAGCCAGGTTAGGTTTTCAGGATATCCACAATAAATATGCATGAGATAGATTTGCATCTCAAGGAGGCAGTGCATTCAAATCCATCTCATATATATTCATGGTGGAGATCCTGAAAACCTGACCAGAATTGCCTACCCCTGGACTAGTACAACTAAATGCCGATTTTGGACGTCTATTATTTTTTTTAAATGAGCCCCTTGACATATTAAGTTAGGCGGAGTTTAGAATTTGGGGGTTAGTGTCTAAAAGACATCAACCTCCAGAAATCATTGCACTACAATGTATCTATAGAAACATAGAAAGATGACGGCAGAAAAGGGCTACAGCCCATCAAGTCTGCCCACTCTACTGTCCCACCCTATTAAGTCAGAGTGCTGCTCGACCCACGTGGATGTCCCATTTATTCTTAAAGTCGAGCACGCTAGTGGCCTTGATCACCTGCACCGGTAGTTTGTTCCAGTGATCCACCACCCTTTCTGTAAAGAAATACTTCCTGGCGTCACCACCAAATCTCCCTCCTCTGAGTTTGAGCGGGTGCCCCCTTGTGACTGAAGGTCCCTTAGGAAAGAATATGTCGTTTTCCACCTCGACACGACCTGTGACGTACTTAAATGTCTCAATCATGTCACCCCTCTCCCTGTGCTCCTCTAGAGAGTAGAGCTGCAACTTGCCCAGTCTTTCCTCGTATGAGAGACCCTTGAGTCCGGACCGACTCAGCTCGAAGTACATCTTTACGGTAATGTGGCCTCCAGAATTGCACACAGTACTCCAGATGAGGTCTCACCATGGTTCTGTACAGTGGCATTATGACTTCAGGTTTACGGCTGACGAAGCTTCTATTGATACATCCCATCATCCGCCTTGCCTTGGATGAGGCCTTCTCTACTTGTTTGGCAGCCTTCATGTCTGCACTGATGATTACTCCCAAGTCCCGTTCTTCTGAGGTCGTAGCTATAATGCTTCAAAAAATTATTCAAACCAAATTGTGAAAAACATCTGTATATATTGAGACTGTCTACATCAGGGGTGTCCAATGTCGGTCCTCGAGGGCCGCAGTCCAGTCGGATTTTCAGGATTTTCCCAATGAATATACATGAGGTCTATTTGCATGCACTGCTTTCATTGTATGCTAATAGATCTCATGCATATTCATTGGGAAAATCCTGAAAACCCGACTGGATTGCGGCCCTCGAGGACCGACATTGGACACCCCTGGTCTACATTATTTCTATGTATATAATTCTGTACTTACCATGAACAAGTGAAATCCAAAAACATGTTCCTTCACATCAGAATTTCTGCCATACATAAGGAGATGTTGAAAGCCATGATAGCTATGTTTTGCCACCAGCTTCTTTAGGAGAGCTATAGCCTCCTTTACTAACGCATAGCGTGGGTTTTAGCGCCAGCAGCAGCGGTGACTGCTCCGACGCTCACAGGAATTCTATGAGCGTCGGAGCAGTTGCTGGCGCTAAAGGCTTTGGTGAAGGAGGGAGATAATTCATTGCTAGACTTGCATTAATTAACATTAATAAATGAGTCCCTAAGTTTGTATCTGAGCTAACAGAGGGTAACGTGATTTGTCCAAGCTATATCATTGGGATTTGAACCCTAGCTTTTGAGATTTCCAGCTCTGATAAGATGTTTAATTGATTAACTGCATTTCAAAAACAACTGGACATTGTACAAATAGTAAAGAAAATAAAACACAATTTGTAAATAAGGGCAAAGTTTTTGTTTTACTTTTATATCTTTACGTTTTGTGCAACAAATGGCCAACAGATAACATAACCCAAGCAAAGAGAAGTACAATGTTGAAAAATATTAGACGGATATTAACCTTTCTGCTTGTTGAGGGCATAAAACCTTTCATTTGGATTGTTGCTGTATGGGAAGATAGTGGAACATTTTTCCCTTTCCCCTATTATTTCTTTCTGTGGACTTGAAGATATACTCAAAGGAAAATGTTTGCCTTGGAAAAACATTTAAGAAAACTCAAATTCCAGCCCTGATGTATCTTTGTCTGGCATTTGCTGCTTTTGCAACTTTACCTAAGTAGAGTACTGAAGTGTGATGATTTTGTGTACTTTGTATTTGTTGTAGAAAATGTGGAAACACATCAAGCACAAGTATGAGCAGCCTGAGGAGTAGAATGGAGTTTCAAGATGTCTGTTTCGGTTGACTGAATCCCTCCACGAGGAAATGAGAATGAAACATTCTGGTCTGGCCTCTTCTACCATCATGTTCAGCCATAGCAACATAACTATGGACTTTTGCCCCTTCTTTAAATATGCTCTGCAGCACTTGAAGTGGTCAATGAATTCCTCTAAGATAAGTGTGAGTGTTTACGGTTGGGCCAGCTGTCACCATTCATGCTTAATTTGACCCAAAAATGTCAGTGCTAAAATTGTGGCATTAAAACAGTTTTTTTGTGTCCTTATGTTGTTGCACCTGAGCATCTTTTTCAAATCCCTGTTTACTCGGTGGAGTATGCTATTTCCCAGTAACATATTGACTGACAGACCACCACAATAGCAGAAGCTATCTTTTATCCTTGCCTGGAATGGCATGCTTTACCTACAAGCTGCGTGCAGCTCTGATGGACCCTAATAGATGGGAGATCAAACTCTTATGTACAAAGTATTGCCTCATCTAGTTTCACATTTTATTAAGGTTTGTTGTACACGCAATGTCTAATACTTCAATGCGTAGAACATTTTAAAATAGGGGACAAAACAGAACAGTTTTATACAATTAAAGCAAAATATATACGTACTAATAAATAACTGGTACAAAAGGTGAGGGGGATTGAACTACAATCTTTAAAGAAAGAGAAGAAACATTTAGGGAAAAACACATATGATGGGTAGCACAAAAGAAATATAAGGCAGAAATAATCATAGAAAGAAAGATGAATTTACGACCTGTCCGTAGATCTAATTAGGATCTAAAAGATTTAATGATTGATACAGGAAACTTTTTAAAAGAATGCTTAAAATTTTCTATAGAGGATTCATTATGTAAATATATTGGTAAATTATTTCCAAAGCTGGGGTGGTATAACCGAAAAAAATAGTAGATCTCCTGGTCCCTATTACTTTTAAAGAAGGGACAGTCAGTAAGTGGTGTTATCTTTCCCAGATAAATAAATCCTTAAATCAGCAAGCTTTGCCATGATGCCTGCCCTTGAATTAAAATTTATTTAAAGGCATAGTCCTATAAAGTAGCTGTGTTGCACTGTCCACTGTGGCCCGGATTCTGTAACCAGTGACGTTGTTGGCAGCCGCCTTGAAAGTGTCTGCCAATTGTGTGTCAATCATGTGATGGTGCCAGAATCGTGCCTCCAACGCTGGAAAATTAGGCCAGTGTTTTCCTGGCCTACATTTCTGGCACCTACCTATGATGTGAATTGTGCCTCTGTAGGCACCCTAAGGCGTGACTCCAATGCCAATATTTTAGGTGCCAGTAGGCACTTTGAAACTCATTTCAAAATGTTTCAGTGGTGTTATTTTACTGAGTTTAGGTGGCTACAGCTGCCTAAAAAATCAGTACCAGTTAGAGAATCCGGACCTTTGTGACTCAGCTTTGTAAGTGTGAGCTCTGGTTCAAGTCACAGACCAGTTAGGAGTTTCTATTTGGGGTTAAGAGTCAGGGGTTTAACAGCTCAGGAGTGAGAGGGCAATGCTGGTAGAGATGGAGATCATGATGAAATGTGAACAAATGGGGCAGTTGTCCCTCCTTTCATTACATTTCTAGACCGCAAAACCTCACGGATCGATGCGGTCCACAAAAGAAAGAAAAACTGGACATTCCCAGTGAACTACAGAATAAACATCAATTAATTCAATTCTCTAAAAATTTTACAAATAATGATTTCAGTAACTTTCTGTAGTGTATATAAGAACAAGACCTTCTAAATAGCATAACTCCTTATCCCAGCTAGCTGCCTGAAATGCAAATAGGCATTGCTGGGACTTCTTATAAACACAACCTTGGGGGGGGGGGGGGGGGGACACAAATAAAGCAATATTACATAGTGGACAATTCGATGTGAATAAAGTAAATAATTCTAACAGGTACTCGGGCGCTTGACCATGTAAGGTTTTATAACAGTGTTCCCAGTTTAAACATCACACAGGCCTCAAATGGAAGCCAATGGAGCTCCTTGTAATATAACATGATATGATCTGATTTTTTTCAAGTCGAAGATCAAATGTACTACGACATTCTGCATTCATCATAGTCTAAGTACATTTGTACGATGTCTGGTAATGTGAACTGAATTGCAGTAGTCCAAAATACTGAGTATCAAAGACTGAACAAGCAATCTAAATGTCCTAGGTTCAAAATATGATTTGATGGTCCACAGTTAACACAAAATAAACATTTTTTTTCACCAACGCTGAGGTAAAAATTGTGCTGCCACACTGCTGACAGTACTTTTTGAGAAGGGAGTCTAGTGTTTTGCATTTGAAGCATACTAGCACATTATGGGACTAATTTACCAAATGTTCTTTGCTCACACACTCCAAGGGGATGAGGTCAGTGCTGCTGGTTCCTAAATTTGAAGACTTTATAAGGCAGGCCTTGACTACTTACAATTCATAGCGAGATTTAATTTGTAGCCTAGATATTTCTTTCTGACCGCCTGGCTCTTCAGGCCCTAAATTCAGGCTGCTACCACTGAAAGGAGAGTGTCATTAGAACTTACAGCTTTCAGTAGGTTTGAGCAATGTCTTCTCAGCGTGAGACCTGTATGAGAGGTCATGTACTGAGTTGTGCAGCACAGACAAGAAACTCCTGTTGTAACAGCAGTGGCAGCCTACCTGGTGAGGAAGCTAAAAGGTGCCTTAGATGGGGGAGGAAGGGAAGAACTGACAGAATGGCTGAGATTGCTGGGAACAGAGAGCATCAGTCTGTGGATTGGGTAGTGGGGGACGGAAACAGTTGTCTGTGTGCTTTTGGCAGCACCTAAAAACCTGGCTATTCTCAAAACTGTAACATTTCCCCCCTCTTAGGCCTCTCCCACCTTCCCCACCCTTTTACATCTAACTCTTAAACTCCCCACTGGAGTTCCTCTCTCATCCTAATTCCTGTAAACCGTGCCAAGCTCTGCATTTACTGAGATGGTGCGGTATACAAACCCAAGGTTTAGTTTAGTTAGTTTAGTTTACTATGCATTAAAACCCTGGTTTGGACAGATTGGGGAAAAGGACCTTTGTAAGTCAGGCCCTGAGGCCTAAAGGAACTGTGGCAGATCATCCTTCCCCTGGTATAAGAACAGCCTTACTGGATCAGACCAACAGTCCATCAAGCCCAGTAGACTGTTCTCATAGTCAATGCAGGTCCCTAGTACCAAAACCTAAGGAGTAACAACATTCCATGCGGCTGATCCAGGGCAAGCAGTGGCTTCCCCCATGTCTTTCTCAATAACAGACGATTTTCTTCCAGGAAATTGTCCAAACCTTTCTTAAAACCAGCTACGCTATCCACTCTTACCACAATCTCTGGCAATGCGTTCCAGAGCATAACTATTCTGAGTGAAAAAATATTTCCTATTGATTTTAAAAGTATTTCCCTGTATTTCCATGCATAAGTAATAGGTGGGGGTGGGGGGTTATTCTTTATATAATTTTATTGATTGAAAATAAGTGCTTACTGTTATGGCTACTGGATGTATAGTGTTCTGCACTTTTTACTGATTTGAAAATTAATAAAGATTAATTTTATTTTTTTTTAAGTATTTCCCTGTAACTTCATCAAGTGCCCCCTAGTCTTTGTAATTTTTGATGGAGTGAAACATCGATCCACTTGTACCCATTCTACTCCACTCAGGATGTTGTAGACTTCAATCATATCACCCTTTAGCCTTCTCTTTTCCAAGCTGAAGAGCCCTAACCTTTTTAGTCTTTCCTCATATGAGAGGAGTTCCATGCCCTTTATCATCTTGGTTGCTCTTTTTTGAACCTTTTCTAGTGCCTCTATATCTTTCTTGAGATGAGACCAGAATTGAACGCAATACTCTATGTGAGATCACACCATGGAGTGATATAGGGGCATTATAATATTCAGCTTGGGGGCTGAGAAGGGTGAAAATGGACTCTCATCTGGTTATGTCAAAACCACAGCTATCACAACACTTACATTTGTTTGATCTCTCATTCCAACTACACGAAGCAGAGATCAAAGACCATTTGACAGCATGGGAAGGAGAGTGTTTCTAGAGATAAATTCTTGTATTTCTGCAGCTGTTGTCTAACTCAGCCAATAACTTTATGCTCTACTGGAGAAAATGCAATCAGCAGCATCCTCCTGAGGGAAAATAAAATGACATTGCAACATCTAAAAGATGAGAATTGTGCTAAGCATCTGATTAGGATCACGTTGGATGGCTATGATATATCTACCCGAACAGCTTCTCTTGTCATTCATGTTCACAGCTTCGTCTCGTTGAGGGCATCTAAGCTCAAGGACAATGTTCATGATCATACTACATGGGGCATGACCGCTTTGGATATAAAATACAACAAACTTACTACCATAATGAATCACTATAATAGCCTTTATCATCACCTTTTATCATCAGATGACATCAATACACATTCTACTTACTAGAGGCATTAACAACTTAAAAGTCCATGCTAGTGTTCAAAATATCATTTCAATTACAAATGTTAAAAAATGGGAATGCAAGCAGCAAAAAACTTCTCTAATTTATGATTATGTCCATGTGCCCGGGGGGAGGGGGAGGATCTCACTTTTTCATGTTCAAATCTTTATTGTTGAACAAAGAAATAGCACATCCAAACTGAGGTTCAACAAATACAATTGTTTACAATTTTCCTCCTCAAAATCCTCCCCCTACCACCTAATCCGCACTTCCCTGTGGGAACAAATGCATTAGTCTGATTGGAGGCAGTTAATAACTCTGGGGTCACCCCCCAATCTGTGCACTAAACTCCCCCACACCAGAAGCATGGATTTGAATAAAGCACTTGTATGTAAAGCCCAAGGGAGGTCACCACGTGACATACGTAATAAACCATGCAAGGAATACGGGCATAGAAAGCCAACTCATAAGTTAGGTAAATGTATTGGTGTTCCCCTTGCAGCCAGTCCTTTATAATGAAGCATATTTGTGTCCAAATTTCAGGAGACCCAAGTCTCCCTGTGTCCAACCCTCACTAAATTATAGCACAGTTTTGGCTTATGGCAATTCTAACACAAGTGAGACAAGCAAGCGATCTATAAACAACAGAGATCCTTCAATAATTTTAGGGGAAGCATTTGCATGATATATAACCATTGCAGGAAGATCATCATGCAGACCAAAGCTATTTGCCCAGAAGTGGCAGAGGCAGATCCTGCCAGGCTTTCAGTTGATTCCTTGATAGAACACTATGGGCTCCTTTTACGAAGGTGCAGTAGCAGTTTAATGCGCGTAATACCGCACGCTAAACCACCGGCCGCGCTAGCCGCTACCGCTTCTTGAGCAGACGGTAGTTTTTAGGCTAGCGCATGGTTTAGCGCGTGATGAAAAGTCGCTAATGCGGCTTCATAAAAGGAGCCCTATCATTCCAAGCAGGCAAATGGAATAAACCAACTTTAGGAAGTTTACCAAACTTTTAGGAAGTCAATCAAAACTTATCCCTTTGATAAATTTCTGACTCCACTTCTGCCTTGATGTACTTCTAAAACGCTTCAAGGAAAAATTTGATTAATCTTACCATGCTAATGTAATTTTGAAAGTTTTTTGTAATATCGCCGTCTGTATACAGTCTCTTCCTCTGCAAACCGCTCTAAACTGTTTGAGGTATTGCGATATATAAAAATAAAATTATTATATTTTTGTAGCTGCTAGGAATCTAGGAACATTAGAATAAAATCGAGTCATAGAAGCTGACAGGTGTACACCAAGGTATTAAAAGAAGTCAGACAGACACCCTTCAAAAGTGGCACCCACCCTGATTCTGTAACTCCACAGTGGAGGGTAAAACCTCTGATTTACTACGATTTAAGCAAAAACCTGCAAAAATCACTGTACTCTGCGCTATTTTCCAATAAAGTCTCTTAAGACATGCTGAGGCTCCATGATGTGAACCATCCACAAGTGGATTGATTTTTCACTCTCAAAAATTACAAAGGCTAGGGGACACTCGAAGTTCCAGAAAAATACTTTTAAAAGAAATAGGAGGAAATATTTTTTTCACTCAGAGAATAGTTAATCTCTGGAACGAATTGCCAGAGGTTGTGATAAAAGCATTTAGCATGGCTGGTTTTAAGAAAGATTTGGACAATTTCCTGGAGGAAAAGCCCATAGTCTATTACTGAGAAAGTTGGGGGAAACCACTGCTTGCCTTGGATCGGTAGCATGGAATGTTACTACTCATTGGGTTTTGGCCAGGTACTAGTGACCTGGATTAGAAACTGTGAGAATGGGCTGCTGGGCTTCATGGACCCAGTAAAGCTGTTCTTATGTCTAGAACTTTGGATGATCTGCCAGGCTCTGCTACTCTTCATGCGACACCTTCAGGAACAAGAAGTGCGGGTCTTCTCTGACAATGCCACGGTGGTGGCTTACCTCAATCGTCAGGGGGGTGCCAAGAGTGCTTCCCTGGATGTAGAGGCCCATCTGCTCTTCTGCTGGGTGGAGCACCATCTTCTGGCGGTCTCTGTGGCTCATGCAGCCAGCATGGACAACATTCAGGTGGACGATCTCAGCTGACAAGACTGGCTCCTGGGGAATGGTCCCTGTCCTAGAGAGCATTCGATTGCATCGTAGACCAATGTGGTCTTCTAATGTTCGATCTCATGGCATATTCGATCAACAGGAAAGCGGATCGCTGCTGGCGCAAGCAGGGAAGCAAAGTCTTGGATGCACTAGTGCAGCCCTGGACGCAGAAGAGTCTTCTGTATGTCTTCCCTCCTTGGCCCATGATTGATTGGCTGCCTGCCGAGGCGGATTGCATCTCACAGGGGTCAGGCGATTCTAATTGCGCTTGATTGGCCGAGGCACCTATAGTACACCGACCTGGGTCCGGGGCTTAAGCTTCCTTGTCACCCCTGTCTGCTCATACAGGTTCCTATTGCACTTCAGGTTCCGGACCGCTTTGGTCCTATGGCCTGGTTTTTGAGCGCATGGCCTTAATCAGTAAAGGATACTGTTCAGCAGTGATTTCTACCCTTCACTGCAGCAAGCTAAAGTCCACCCTGGTGGCTTATGCGAAAGCTTGGAGATGTTATCAGGCCTAATGCATAGAGACAGGAGAATCCTTTGTTTCTGTCCATTCCCAGAATTCTGGCCTTCCTTCAGGATGGTTTGGTGAAAGGGCTGGAGGTGGCTTCCCTTTGGGTTCAGCTGGCTAGTATCTCCTGTCTCAGCTCCTTGGCTTCTCATTTGAACATCATACGATTTCTGAGGGGTGCACTTCGGCTGCGGCCCTCTCTTCAGGCACCTTGTCCAACATGGAATCTTAACCTTATTCTCCAGTTTCTGGCTTGTCCACCTTATAAGCCGATGGAACATGCTTCTCTGATGGATCTATCAAGACAGTTTTCCTGGTGGACATTATTTCGGCACACAAGGTTTCTGAGCTTCAGGCTCTATCTTGCTGGGATCCATTCCTCCAGATTACAGACTCCGGTGTCTCCTTGTGCACGGTTCCATCCTTCCTGCCTAAGGTGGTTTAAGCCTTCCACGTTAACCAAGAGGTAAGACTTCCAACTTTTGCGCCCTCTGGTTCAAGAGAGCAGGACTGAGTTCTGCAGTCCCTGGATGTGCGCAGGATCTTGTTGCTGTACCTGGAGGCAATGAATGACTTCTGGGTCTCCATCTGTTCGTCCTGATGGGTCCTGCCCACAGGGGCAGGCCAGCTTCCAAAGTGACCATCTCCAGACGGATTTGCACGTCCATTTCTGCTGCATACGCTGCAGTGGGGAAGAGGCCTCCTCCCTCAGTGTGGCTCATTTGACTAGAGGCATTTCCTCTTCTTGGGCAGAGTCATCAGCGATCTCTTTGGAGGAGATCTGTCCTCTTTGCATACCTTCACCGGATCAATGTGGCGGCCAAGCAGGATACTGCTTTTGGTTCCTCCGTTTTGATAGTTGGATCATCAACCCCACCCTGATTGTTTGGGATTGTATAATAATGAATGATTAACATAGTAACATAGTAGATGACGGCAGATAAAGACCCAAATGGTCCATCCAGTCTGCCCAACCTGATTCAATTTAAATTTTTTAAATTTTTTCTTCTTAGCTATTTCTGGGCAAGAATCCAAAGCTCTACCCGGTAGTGGGCTTGGGTTCCAACTGCCGAAACCTCAGTTAAAACCTACTCCAGCCCATCTATACCCTCCCAGCCATTGAAGCCCTCCCCAGCCTATCCTCCACTGCTAATCTTTCTTGTAAATCCACACTCTGTTCATGGAACCCACCCTGGAACCTGCTGATTCTCCGATTGTCTGCCTTCACAAGTACTGGTAAGCTGAATACTGTCTTTCTGACCAGCCCTTTTAAATATACTACCTGAATGTGTTTGCCATACTTTTCATATTACACATATGATAGAATTGAAACAGGGACAGGATTTACTCACAGGTACATATTTTATAAATATACAAATATGCACTAAATCTTATCTGGAAGAAGAGATATTATGTGTGAACCTACAACCCCTGGTATAATTTTATAAAAAGGTACACAGATGTCGCTTTTATATTACAAAAAGTGCAACATGTACGCCTTGACAGCCTAGGTACCCCATTATAAAATTACTCTGTGCATATAGTCAAAAGCTATGCGAAAGAAAAACAAACAAACACGATCAGTTTCAAAACAGCAGTAACACTGTGATTAAAAATAAGGGTTAACACTAGTCAATCAACTTTTCAGTCTAGTTGTAAACCTAGGATTCATCATTCATGCCAAATTATACAGCATCCGCCCCATCCCAAACGAACGCAAACATTCCTGACATTATCACCCCATTTTGCACAGTTCCTCCCCTATCAATTGCCTTGTTCACCTTTGCTCAGCATTTACTCCCTCGCATGCCGATCCTCCCACCCCTTTAAAGCCCAGCATTCACCCCTTCTTCTCCCTCTCCACAAACCACGGGTCCTATTGCCTACTCCTGCTCTACTCCCCATCCCCTCATCCATAACAGTAGGCTCCCTGATACACTGAAGAACCCACTTATGAGTGGCAGCTTTACTTCAAACCCAGGCCTTAGTCTTCTGCATGCAAATCTTTAATGGAAGAACTGCATTTTGTTCCTTTTTGGTTGTACACATACACACCATGTACTGATAGATTCATACCCTTGGCTTTCACTATTGTAATATGGTGTTCCCCACCTATAAAAGGCTTCAGTATTTAACGTTAAATGATACTTTTAGAAGGAAACAAATGGAAAAAGAGCAGGTCTATATGATGTAGCACTTACCCTTTTGAAAAAGAAATGCTCTAAACACCTGACTCAAATACAGCAAGTGATTACTGAAATTATTTTTTTCATTATTATTCTCTTAATTATCCCAGTCCATAGTTCCACGACTAGAGCAACAGAGTAGATGTTTCAAGTGCAACTCTATTGCTAATAATTATATTTCAGAAACAAGATCATCCCATTTCCTAATGCTGTTTTAATTTTGCACTCATGGTGCAAAACTCACATCACACACACATGCATCAAAAATGTCTTGGAAAAAAAAAGGCAACATGGTTAGGGGCTTACTTTTGAACAGATTGGGAATTTTCTTGATTTTAATATACTGCTGTTTCTGGCTGTCTGACTGCATTGTGACTACTGCATATTTTTGTTACAAATTTACCATACACAGTTTTTAGAATTGCTTTCTTGAATTCTATAGCAAGATAATGAAATTATGGTTTTGATGGCAAACTGTTCAATGAAATTGCAGCTTGAGATGACTCTACAACTTTAAAGATGAATATATAGTGGTGAAGTCTATACAATCATAGTATAGTGAATTTCTCCTTTTTCGATGGTCCATCGAGCAATTATCAATTTTTGCATTCAAAATCATCATTTTTGATATTTGGATGTGTTTTGACAAATAAACCAACACCACGGTGCTTGTTGACTCCTACATTTCCAGCTTGCTTCAGACTCTAGAAATACTAGGGTACCATGGAGATTTTATTAACCCAATACAAGGATGAATTACTAGAAAAATTCTTTTTTTTAATTTGTTTCAGGTGTTGTTGCATACAGATACCTCCCTATAAAGAATATGGGCCACTCAAGAGTCCAGAGTTATGCATCCTCCTGCATCTGAAAATATGTAGTACAATGAAGAGATGCAAACAGAGATGATTCATGATTTTTAAACATCTGAAAAAAATTATGTTCTATACATAACAAGTAGGAAAGTGAGGTCCATAAGAAAGGAGGTCCAAGGAGAAAAGTAATAAACATGAAAGCTTTCCAATGATAGTCTCACAGGGAAAAGTAGAGGTTCATTACCACCTAAGTACACAAAACACAGATCAGGCATTTGTTGCATGTCCTTTATTACCACCACTTTTTGGGACCCCTGAGGAAGACTGTTCTAAACAAGGACCATGTTGGGTCCCATATTTTATATAAAATGGTTCATTTGTATGCAACAATCTGTTTGTTTAAAATAAACTTTGCCTGCATCATCAAAAAAAAAAAAAAGTAACAATCTATAGTTATAGCAACAAGTGGCCCCCTCTTCCTCTTTGAGCAAACGCGACACAGGCCGTGTTTCAGTAATAATGCCCATTTCAGGAGTCCGAGCTCAAATACAATGTCAGACAAAGTATAGACATCGGAGCAAAATGAGTGCATTTGTCCACGTCGGAAACAATGCTTGGCTTTGAGTCAAAAAAACTACCTGCTCCAGTACATTCGGGTTCTGAAGTAAAGCTGTCTGCTTTGCTCCGATGTCTATGTTTTGTCCGACACAGTATTAATGCACTTTGTGCTGATGTAGGCACTGGTGCTGAAACACAGCCCGTGTCGCGATATTGACTGGTTACCTGGTATACATATAGATCGTTAGTCTCCCTGGACTGCCTTTGTTCTGGACCTCACTTTCCTGTTTTTCATTTGATATCCATAAGATCTTTCTCCTTTTTATTGGACCCTTAAAAGTTATACATACCTTCAAAGTGCACTTTGTTTAAATACAATCGTAAAACTATTATCTGTATTTTAACTTTTTTCTTTGCAAAAGGTGCAGATGTTGTGTGTTCACATGTGCGCACCAACTGTTTGTATCCACTCTCTAAGCCATTTTTGATATATTTAGTATAATAGTACATTATACTTCAGCAAAGAGAAGACAGAACTAGATCTCAGGTGCTGAAGATACAGCTAGACACCCTCCTTTTTGGCATTTGCATTTAGTTTTTCAGGCATGCCAGTTAACTGGCTAGTTTCTTTTCAAACTTATGTATTACTCAACTGGATGGTGGGGGTGGTTGGGAGAGAATAAAACATTTTGTGAAAATCACTAAACAAACATTTCCTTTCCAAATATGGGAAAAATATTTGTCTTAAAAAGTGAATGCCTGCTTCAGGCATTTCATCTGTGTCTTCAGGGTAAATTTAATGCAATCAGAGTAGCCGATTGACTTTTGCTGGTAAACACTCCACATATGGAGTTTTCTGAAAGACTTCAGCAGACTGGGCCCTCTGTGCTCACTCTCATCTCCAGGTCTCAGGTGGGCTAGTGCATTCCTACTTTGGTTTAGGGCTAAATACTGTGTAGTCCCCAGAGCCCTTTGAAATGCAGTTCTTATCAGGACGGAATCATGCCTTTGTTCCTCTTCCTGTCTGCCAGGGACCGTCTGTTGTGATTGGCTCGAGTTCCTTTGCTGGTTTCTTTCTTCCTACGTTCCTGTAGAGTATCTCGAGACTGCCCTTGCCCCCTGGCATTGCCCACAACAGTTGCAGAATTATCCTGACGAAAACTAGAGTACAGACCGTAAGAGAAAGTTACATATAAGGAATATGCCAGAATTAAAATAGAAAGGCAATAAACAGTTAACAACATAACCAGCCAAAAATTGCTCTTTTCCCTTCTGACCTAATTTATCATCTCAGGAACTCCTATTTTCCATGTGCCAGTCTGAACAGGGCTGTCCTTTGTTAAGCATTCTTATACAAGGAGTTTATAATTTGATTAAAAATAGTCTCCAAACTGCAAAATGCTTGTTCAAACCAACATTTAAGGCCTGGTTATATAAACTGCACCTACCGCATGTCTTTCAAAGTTAGGCGCCATCTGTAGAATAGTGCCAAGTGGTGCCTAGCTCAAGTTAAGTGTCAATGCTAGGCACCGATAAATTAGGCCAGGGGTTTCTTGGCCTAATAATACCAGCACCTAACTCAAACCATGCCCAAACTCCACCCCTAGCCATGTCTACTCTTCAGGTAGGCACCTAACCGAAAATTATTTATTTTAAATTGATTTTCAATGGCACTTTCAATTATCTGCACCAATTAACCAATGTTAAAAAAAAATTAACCCCCACCCCCTTTTTACTAAGCCATAGTAGAGATTTCTATCACTAAATGCTCCGATGCTCACAAAATTCCTGCGAGTGTCGGAGCACTTCGTGCTCTGGGCCGCGGTAGAAATCTCTACTGCAGTTTAGTAAACTAGGGGTTAAGTTAGGCGCCTAACTTGGTAGGTGTCATTTACAGAATCAGGGCCTTAATATGCATTGTGAGTGGCATACTATACCAGAATGTGTATTGTTATTTGAATATGTCTACTGCTATAATTGTCTATATTCAGTTTATTCTTGCAGTATGACACCTTGGGTGGATTTCCTCAAAAAACCTCCAAAAACAAACGGTAAATAAATAAAAAAAAGATTAACTGGAATAGCAGTTCAACAAATAACATACAATTAGAAAAGTTATGACAGGTTAAATTATAATTCAGTATGCCATATGTATAAAATGGAACGTACATTTGCAACACAAAAAGGTTATATAGATAAGTTTAAGAAGATTTGGGGACCATTAATAGATTTTTGCAATGAATGATACAATTTTCCCATAATAAGATATTGATAAGAGGGGGGGTGGGGGGGTTATTTTAATCATCTTATAATATAAATAATTTATCAATATATCTTGTTGTATTATATCCAGTTGCATAAGGAAGGGGAGGGGATGGGTTTATAATTGAGAAATAGTTGGTATACTTATTAAATATTATATACTGCTTCAAGATTATAGTAAAGGATTATATAATGATACGTTATATATATAGTAAAGTATGAAGGAATATCAAGTGTGTACGTAATGAAATTGTATAAATTTAAGTGATACACTTGTTATGTGAAAAATGAATAAAAAAACTTAAAAAAAAGATGTTCTTATCTTGATAATTCAGTATCTTTTTCAATAGATAGGGATGGTATGCTGAACCATAGGGTTGTCCATGCGTGCTTACGAACCTACTGCAGATGTCAATCACAACTTTTCAGCTCCTCCTTCTCCCTGGTCTCTGCTACCCCCTTCAGTTTGTACCAATGCCAGTGACAGCCTTATACAAGAAGGCAGGAGAAGGAGGGGTATGGAGAATTCCACAAAACCAGGTGTCTGATCTGCCCAGATGAATTTTAAATCAATCACTTAATGAACAGTGATGTAGTTAAAACATTAACAAGCCACTAGCGAAGCTCTCTTCTCTTGGCCCCAGAAGCAAGAGAGCCCTGCGACTTGAACTCTAAGGGACGCCACTGCCAATCCCTTGTTCAAGGCCCTCTTGGAGGAACGCCAGTGCTGACAAGATGGGGGCATTGCCTGGCTCTAACTTTTCTCTGAAGCAGTTTTTCAGAACCCCCCTGTACTCACAGCTCATTTTATATTTTACATCAAGTGCACAGAAAGTAACAACATATTAACTTAGTACATCACTTGAAATACCACAATTTCTCCCAAAATAAAATTTAACCCCTTCCCACCCATCATATGGTTGGATCTGGATGGATTCTCTGCCTCAAGCCGCTGGTCAGCTGCCATGCTGAGATCTTTGGGCTGCCAGTTCAACTGTAGTTGGACTGAGCCTCTACTTCTTAGACTCGACAGAGGCAGAAAGGAGGGGGGAGGCGAAACTGCAGCCGGCACCCTGAACTCCCCAAGGGACGTTATTAATGCCTAACAGCCTGCGCTCAAGCTCCAGAACAAGTCAAGGAAGCAAGCAAGCAAGTGCTGAGGGCCTAGAATTGCGAGCTCCACAAATCTTCAGCAGGCTGGCAGCACAATTCCCTGAAGGATACACCTGCCAGCCGCAGGCACAGCAGTCCCTTGATCTGCATAAAAACTGCAAACAAACTGAACCCCCACACCCACCCACATAAAATAATAAAAGGAGCAGATCAGAATGACACCTTCATGCTCACCTGCAGCAGGAAGAACTGAAGGGGACAGCAGAGGCTAGGGAGAAAGAGGATGAGCTGAAAGCTGTGATTGACATCTTCTGCAGTATGCTCCCAAGCACAAACGGACAGCCCTGTGGTTCTGCATACCATCCCTATTGCACTGGAAATACATTTCACGCATTTCAAACTGGTTTCAAGCTCATTGTGTGAAAGTTTAAGGATGGCTCAGCTGCTTCTGCTTCAAAGACCTACTGTAGATGGTTAAATGCAGTCATAATCAGTAACCTCCTCCCCCCCTTCACCACACGGTGACATGTCAAAATTGCACGATGCAATCGCGTACAAAGCTGGGCTGATGATCGCATGCTCAGGACATCAGCGCACTGGATTTAAACTCAACTTGAAAGCGCTCTAAGTGAGGGGGGACCCTCCCACACTTAACTTAGGAGTGTTGGTGCTGCCGTTGGGGGGGGTGTGGGGGGGAACTCCCCCACATTACAGAAGAAACTGTACTTTTTCCCTAAAAAATAGGGAAAAGGCCTGTTTCCTCTATAATGGGGGGTTCCCCCCACAACACCCCCCAACGGCAGCGCCAATACTACTAAGTTAAGTGCGGTGGTTCCCCCCACCCCACAACCCCCTTCGGAGCACTTTCAAATTGAGTTTAAATCCAGCACGCTGATGTCCTGCACGCAATTGTCAGCCCAGCTTTGTCTGTGCGTGATTGTCTCGCGTGGGTTTAACTATGTATCGCACTATATATATACACATCCAGGTCCTAGGGTGTAAGTAGTAATGGACAACACTCTTCTTACACCCTAGGACCTGGATGTGCATACCGGGATTAACATCTTTGCTTTTAAAGTGAAATCACACAAATGCCACCCTCCCCCCTCTAAAAAACACCAAAACAAAACTAGTGTGAGGACAGTACAGGAAACAATTCCTTCTCACCCTTTCTTGGCATAGTAGTTTATCCGTCGGGCTTCAGCCCTCTCTCTGAGCACTGCTGGGTCCTGTACAAAGTGATCTGGCTGTAAGATGGAAAGGGAAAAAGTCTTTAATCTTCACTGAATGTCCTTTTCAGCTTTACAGATTAAAATTACTTAGTCCCACAAACTCATATTAATCAATTCTAAAACTTTATTCTGGATAAAGGTACCTTTACTAATTAAAGAACAGCAAGTACTGTTGTGGGGCTTACTGGTCCGATCAATTCTCTGCTCAAGTGATACTTAATAGTGAAACAGCTGGGCCCATTTCAAAGGTTCCAAGTGTTTTGAAAGTAAGAGACTTGCTAGTTACATGAATCCCTTCTTAGCATGACTAAATTAGGTCTACCTCATCCCCATTCCTGTTGCCTAAAGATAGTTAGTTTTATGTGTGATGATCTCAAATGCCTTATCCATAAGAACATAAGAATAGCCATACTGGGTCAGACCAATGATCCATCTAGCCCAGTAGCCCGACCTGACGGTGGCCAATCCAGGTCCCTAGTACCTGGCCAAAACCCAATGAGTAGCAACATTCCGATCCAGGGCAAGCAGTGGCTTCCTCCATGTCTTTCTCAATAACAGACTATGGACTTTTCCTCCAGGAACTTGTCCAAATCTTTCTTAAAAGCAGCTATGCTATCTGCTGTTACCACAACCTCTAGCAATGCATTCCAGAACAGAACTGTCCTCCTCACCCATAACTCAAGAGTAGCTGTGACCCAGAAATCCCAACTACTCCACACAGATCAGACAATTTTTGCTGCCTTACAGGCTGAAGTCTTGCTTCCACACTGCTCCCAGCACTAAGGAACAGGATGGTGCTTGAAATTGGAATCTAACCCTTCCTCTCTTGGCAATTTGGACCTTTGGATAACCCTGAAAATTATTTTGCAAATGAAATGATTTGTCTTGCTCTAATCTTGTCTCCCTTTAAATGTTACCTTGGTGGTTTCCTCTTCAGATTCCTCCTCATCTTCTTGCTCTTCATTCTGCTCCTCCTGCTCCTTAGTCCTTAAAACTTGGGGGATAGTAAATGGCCTGAGTGTTGGAGAGAAAAAAAAGTACTAGTTGATCTTTTGAAACCCCTAGTAAATAGTTAACTAATAAATTAAGTCCAAATCCAGCAATCACATCTTTATTAATAGGAGACAAAGTTAGATTGATCAGATCACAAAGGTTGGTGTCTCCATCTCAAAAACAAACTCTCCATCTGAAGGAAAAATGTCTGATCTCTGTACAGGCAGCAATGCCGTCTCTCACTAGGATAGTGACTGCTGTTCTATTTTTGCTTTGGGTCACAACTTTCTAGACAGTGTCTTCAGACTATACAATGAATACTACATAATAATGCATTGAAACAGAGAAAAATGAAAACAGGTAAAAAGACCATAAGGCCTAGTCAAGTTTGCCCATCCATGCCATCTACACGCTCTTTCACTCCCTTAGAGATCCTATGTACTTGCCCAAGCTTTCTTGAACTCTGATACAGTTTTCATTTCCACCACCTCCACTAGGAGGCTGTTCCATGAATCCACCACCTTTTCTATAGAGCAGGTTACTTCTGAGCCTATCCCCTTTTTCCTTCATCCTATGCCCCCTCCAGAGCATTCCTTTCATAACCAATTATGTAAACTAGGGTATTATCTTAACAAAGATATATATGACAATTTCGTGTAAATATTGATGTTAAGTGGCTTTAGGAGGCCTGTGGCACTCACCTCCTGCTGATCAGCTCATCATCTGAATCCACATCATTGGCTCCCACTTGGTTGCCATCGTAGGTATCATCATATTCATCCTCGTAGTCATCTTTGTAGAACTGCACAGTGCCTGCTTCAACTGGGACCTCCTCCACCACCACACTGTACTGACTGTAGCGCTCCTTCTGCTCTGCTATCAGACGCTTGTCATTCAGGAAATGTTTTGTATTCTCGCCTTTCCTACAACCACACCATTAGAGTGATAGAAGAGAGTGAGAAGGAGCTGGGGTTGAAAAAAGATGATCTATTCAGGTTACTTACATGCTCCTATCTTTGATAAAGCATCAGTCTACATGCACAACACAGCAAAAGCACAAGAATTACTTTTAGTAGCCATCATTAAGGGATTTTGTTATATGTCAGCATCCTGGGAAGGTTTCTTTCATCTGCCTCCACCAATCAGAAAAAATGAGATGCCCCTGTTTCAATGCTCTTCTGCTGCTGGGGTGATGATGGCCTACCCCTCCTTGCAATGATGTCAGAGGAGGGGCGGGACCGCAGCAGAGGGACAACTCGGGAGGCCTATGGCAACCTGCAAGGATCGCTGAAGTACCCACGATCCTTTCTGCAGGTTGCTTTGTAGAGGAATCGCTAAAGGGAGGCGAAAGCCTTGAGGTCGAGCCATGAGAAGGGAAGTTCCCGGGCCATTACGCCAAGGCCGGGAGCACCCCCTCATGGCTTGCACCCGGGGCGGACCGCCCCCCCTTGGTACGCCACTGCGTGGATTTTAGTGCATGCTGCCCAAGAATATTTGTTGTCCTAGGTGTACATTCAGCTGTGCATCCCCCTAAATCAGGAGCAGCTCCAGGCTTTTTCCCCTATCATCCTCCATCTTTCCCTTTGCTACCTCCTTGCAATGAGGTCACTATAAAGCAGCAGTCCACACTAGAGGATGGTCACCCCCAAAGGAGAAAACCTAAAGGGTTAGGGGGTGCCCTTGGAAGAGTCTGGGTGTTTGCATTAGTTTATAGCTGAGGTCTAATTATTCTAAAGTTATGGGTAGGATGTTTGTAATTGTTTCAGTTTAACTCTCCTACTGAGTAAGGTAGATTGAGTTTTCCCTTTAAACTAACAATGTATTCTGGTTTTTGTTATAAGTATTTTTTAATTATTAATGTCACATTTTATTTCCTATTTACATATTTCCTATGTTTATTGCATTATTTTGTGTTGGGTTTTACTTAAGATCACCCAGATGCTTCAAAGCAGGTATACAGCAGTTTATCTAGTCACAGACAATTTACAATTATAGTGAGAGTTATGACTATAATAAAAACATTCCTTCTTGCATAATAAACAATTAGAACAGCAAAATAAAAACAAGGATCCAGACAAATTATAATCAAACAATTAATAAGATATCATGCCAGAACAGTTCACATTAACATACAGCAAAACATTCAAATGGAATGCAGGGCATAGTACAAGAGGTAATGGTGTTGGGTCTGCTGGAAAACAGTGATATAACATGATTAAATCTGAGCTAATATTTGGAGGAAAGGAAATCTACTGTAGCAGCCTTTAATTTTTGAAATGGTGACTATAATAAAATGAAGAAAATTGTTAAAAAGAATCTAAAAGAATCAGCCATAAAGGTTAGGCTTTTAAATCAATCATGAAGCCCAGACCAGATGTATACCATATATTAACAAAGGTGGAAAGAAGAGCAAAAAAAATCCAAAATGGTTAAAAGGTGAAGTGGAAGAGGATATTAGAGCCAAAAGAACATTTTTCAAAGAATGGAAAAATAATCTGAATGAAGAAAATAAAAAGCAATATAAGCCCTGGCAAGCGAGATGCAAAGCATTGATAAAGGGCGGCTAAAAGAGAATATGAAGAGAAACTTGCCAAAGAAGCAAAAATTCACAGTAACAACTTTTTAAGTTACATCAGAAGAAAATCTGTAGGACCATTAGATTATCAAAGAGCAAAAGGGACATTCAGGGAGGACAAAGCCATAGCGGAGAAACTGAATTAATTCTTTGCTTCAGACTTTATGGAAGAAGATGTAATAGATCTATTTGTACCAGAAATGTTTTACAAGGCTGATGACACAGAGGAACTAAAATAAATCTTGGTGAACCTGGAAGATGTACTGAGCCAAACTGAAAAGTTTGGGGGCCATTAACAAATTATTGCAATAAATAGATTTCATTTTTCCCTTAATAGTATAAGTTTAAGATAGGGGGAGGGGGGATAATTTATGATCTTTTATTAATGGTAAGAAGGATAGGAAAGTATTTAATAAATGATATAAATGTTTAATACATAATATGAAAGGGGTAGGAGGGAGGGAGATAAACTTTATAATTTAATTTATTGCTGAATATTAAGTGATTTATCTAAGTTTAAATGATTGTACTTGTTGACGCACTTATTGTAAGTTTGAAAAATGAATAAAGATTTTATAAAAAAAAAGAAAAGTTAAAATGTGATAGATCATCTGGACTGGATGGTATACACCCCAGGGTACTGAAAGAATTCAAACATTAAATTGCCAGTCTGCTAGAGAATGGCAAGAGGGGGGAGGCGAGTTTAGGTGGTAGGCAGTGGAGGGAGCATGCAGTGGCAGAATATACTCAGACAGGGTATGTAAAGAAGCAAGATAGATAAAAGTGGGGATGGAGAATGAGACGGGGACAAATTTGTTCCCATCCCCGCAGAATCTCAATATCCCCGTCTCATACCCGTGAGTTCTGTCCCTGTCCCATTCCTGCAAGCTCTGCCTTAACCGCACAAGCCTTGAACACTTAAGATTGGGGAGTGTGTGGTGCAGTGGTTAGAGCTACAGCCCCAGCACTCTGAGGTTGTGAGTTCAAATCCCTCACTGTTCCTTGTGACCATGGGCAAGTCACTTAATTTCCACATTGCCCCAGGTACACTAGATAGAGTTTGAGCCAGTCAGGATAGATAGGGAAATATGATAAAGTACCTGAATGCAAAACCACTTAGGATATAAGTGGTATATAAATAATAAAATAAAAAAATAAATACAAATTTTAAAGTGTTTGAGGCTTGTGCAGATGAGGACAGAGCTTGCTGGAATAGGGCAGGGACAGGGCTCATGGGGACAAGATGGGAATGGAGAGATCCTGTGGGGACAGGGAACATTTGTCCATGTGTCATGGTTGAAAGAGATGTATTGCGAGGAAAAAAAATTACACATGCAGTTGGAGAAGGCAGGTAAGCTAGCTGTCATAGTACATGAAGGGCATGTGTCTAGCTTAGTAAGAATTGAACGTTAATGCAATGTAATAATATAACAGAAGAAATCACAGAAAACAGAGAAGGCACAGCATGTTCCTGTGCTAGCATATGGCAGCAACATGGTTATGAGCAGAAGAGATAACTGAAAGATTCATTCAAAGACCTTCTGCCTTTCCAGATCCGAGACTTATCCACAGAGTCTTTGCTGAACACATCAAACTCGTCATCCTGGAAAATGTTGGCTCGAGATGACAAGAGAGTGGGTGGTTCCTGTTGCACTTGCCTACAAAAATCAAAACAAGAGAAGGGATCCAATTTCTGGTCAGTGGTTCACATCCTGCTATGCACATCTTTTGATCTTTAGCATCATCTATTCATGCAGGTCATACCTGGGCAGTGAACGATCCAATTTCTGCAGAGAAGGAGCCAGGCGATTCTCCAGCAAGTTATTAATGACCTGTTCAACACTGTATGAATATTCCTCCAAACAAGCCAGGATAAAGCCCTCACCAAGATCAGGTAGTAGGTCCTTTACTTGCGTAATTAGAGAATCCAGTTCCACACCCGACACTTTCTTGGAAAACGTGGCTGCTGCTGCAGCTCCTGCACACTAGCAATACATCAAGAACTAATTAAACAGAGTGAACGTAAAATAAAGTGAGTATAAAACACAACTAAGGCCCTGCCAAACTGAGTCAGACAAAAAGGTCAATGGAGCATAGCCAATCCAGGTCCCTAGAAATAACCTTTCAGATCCCAAGAGGTATCGTCTATGTATGTTTAATCTGTACAGTGCCTAGTACTACTGGATAACAAGGTTTATAAATATTTTAAATAAACTGTTGCTGGTCACTTCTAAGGATAATGGTGGTATTCCTCAAATCTGTCTAGTTAATAATATGAACTTTTCTTCTAGGAACTTGTCCAAACACCTCTGAAATCCAGCTATATCTTGATCATACTCTCTGATAACAAATTCCATATTTTGATTATTCATTGGGAGAAAAAATACTCTTTCAGATATACTTTAAACTAGCTTTTCTGCATGGACAAGCAGGATGAATCAATCATGTACTGCTATTTCCTTTATGGTGCCACCAGATAATAACATCAACTCTCCTACAGTTCAGAAAAGTTTGAAAAAGCCTTTTAAAGCATGTCAGCCACCCTCACCATAGCGCCCACTGTTTCTGCTCCAATTTTTAGTTCATCTGCTCTGCCTGATGGATGGATCCTCACAGCTCTCCACAAGTCTTCTGAACTTTTCAGGTGGTAGAGGCAGGTAGGTGAAGAACTTGGACCCAACATGACTAGCAAACCCGGATTTAAAAATACCTGCACTGCAACAGCAAAAGGAAAACACCTTGGACTCCCATGACAGCTGTCTTCTGGTGTCTCACCAATTCAAGGCCTGTTCACTTTGCAGGATGTCTTCCCTTAGCACTGCTCTCTGCTACTCATAGGGCTGGTCAGCATGGTGTCAAAGATCCTCCCACTGTGCCTTACAAATCAGGTTGCTATGGTGCTAAGGAACCTCCCACCATGCCAATCAAGCTCCATCTCCATGGTGTCAGGAAAACCCTTCCTACTCCAGAAGATGTCATTCATGGCACAGGGGAAATCCTCCTTTGTTTGATAGCACAGGGAAGTTCCATAGAAACCCCTGTCATAAAGCAGAAGCAGCACCAAGATAGCTTCCTCTCAACCATACCAATTAATCATCAGCATGAATCAAGGGGCCCACTCCGGCTCAAGCCCTAAGTGAAGAAAATATGACTGCAGACATCAAATCAGCTGATCCTCCTCTTCCTTTAGAGGCTACAAAACCAACACTGCCAGGAAGATCAATCCACTTAGGGTCCTTGGCAATGAGGGTTGGGAGTGAGCAGTGATGTCAGTGTAGCGAGTGCCAGAGACCTTCACACCTACCAACCTCACACCTTGACAATCACCAGCAGCTATACCAAAGAACCTTCTCCTCCACCACCAACCTTACACTCCCCCATTTGATCTCTCTGGAACCTCCACCATCTTACAGCAATGGTAATATACTAGAAGAGTCCAACAGCTCCTCTCTTGACTTTAGATCCCCAGTCTCTCCTTGCATCCCATCTGACTCATCTGCTTCTCTACCTCTGCCAGTATTGCCTCCATAGGACCTCACGTCTCCAAAACTCCACCCCCAGCTGGCTACATCACCAGCTGACATGCCTCATCCCAGAACTAGGTCCTTGGGATCCTTAATACCTGGACATCCTTTACACAGGATTCTGCTAGACAACTATGACAAAATATGAAAAAACTCCTTTTTATGAACTTTCAGCCTCGAACCCCCCCCCTCCCAAAACCCTTTAAATCAAGTTCCAGCTATAACCCACAGTTAGACAAATAATATTTAACTGAAACCAAGTGCTTATGTTCTAGGAAATGATGTAGGCTACAAAGTCTTTCAGAGTGCCATGATAAACTTGCACCCCTACTGCTGGATTCAAGGATAACACTATCTTTCATTCTCCTTGACAAAGAAGAACTTCTGATCCAATCTGCATTTGAGCCTCCAACACTACCTTCTCTCATGCAGCCAAAATAGCTATCACTGCAGTGAAAAACATATGCTATGGCCTAGAGCCTCTGGCCTAAAGGAAGATATCCATAGAGCACTCCACAGATGCACATTGCATGGCAGCCAAATCTCTTTGGTGACAAGGTTTGGGATGCTGTCATTGTCATTAAAAATATCACCCTCAAAACTCTCAACTCTGAAGGCCTAGAACACACCAGAGTGCACATTCCCACAAGCCTTTCCCACCCCAAGTTGCTACAATGACTTAGAACAAGTGGTAGATGTGTTGCCACAGACAGCAACTATACAACCTTATTTACCAGTAAGACCATATCCAAAGGAACAAATGCAACAAAAACAACTGACCCCTTTAACCAGCAAAAGGACATTTACCTTCTGAATACCCTAGGTCAACATCCTACCAGGGAGGGGAAGGAAGAGGATCATAACCAACTAGTAGGTCAGAGATCATTTGCAAAGGCAACCTCAGATTCACCTTAACCTCACCTTATGATGAACCCCCACCCTTAGAAGAGGGCACCTGAACATTGATCAGAGATAGATTCTCTTCTACAGACAAAAACTATACAGCCTGTTTCCCTCACAGAGATCAGCTAGATATTTTACTTAAGCTACTCCCTGATTACAAAGAAACCAGAGGGCCTCAGCCCCATCACAGATCTCAGAAAACTAAACAGGTTCACATTTAAGGAGAAATTTCAGATGTATTCTCTAGGGAGCGATTTCTCCCTTCTCCAAGCCAATACATTTCCCCCTCCGTATTCGCGGGGGTTAGGGGCAGAGCCGGCCCACGAATATTAAAAAAACCGCAAATAATATTCGGGCCAGTTCTGCCCCTAACCCCTGCTTCCCACGGCTATTTTAAGCCCTGAAAGCCCCCCCCCCCTTAAGCCTTATCTGGTGGCCTAGCAGGTTTTCAGGCAGGAGCGATTTTCCCACGCTCCTGGCCCGTGCAGATCGCTCACAGGAAATGGCTGCCTTGAGCTCCCGTAGTCTCTCGAGCCATTTCCTGTGAGCGATCTGCATGGGGCAGGAGAATTGGGAAGATTGCTCCTGTCCTGAAAATCTGCTAGACCACCAGGTAAGGCTTAAGGGGGGGGGGCTTACAGGGCTTAAAATAGCCTAAAAACTGAATTTTGTGGTTTAAAACCGTGAATAAGCGAATCCGTAGATATGGAATTCACGAATACGGAGGGGAAAGTGTACTATCACCAACTGGCTGGCTTTCTTGACCACCATGAGGCAGACATCTTCATACTGATTCACAGGAATAGGCACTACCAATACTAAGTCCTCCCCTTCAGTCTACCCTCGGCACTGAGTGTCTTCAACTAGTATGTCTGGTAGGCTGTGGTGGGATGAACCTGCGTAAGGAAGAAAAGGTCTAACTGATGGAGTGGAAAAAACATTTATTGAAGGAAAAAAAATGATAAAATATATATACAAGCAAACAGGCCTCCTTTTAGTCCAAAAGTGTCTTATTCACTTGTTCCTTAGTTATCTTATTATTATTTTATGTTCCTTGACTTGTTGGGAACCACCTGCTCTATTGACTTGGACTACCTAAATCTAAACCTTTTCTTACTTATGCAAGTTCATCCCACCACAGCCCAACAGATAGCTGAATGACCCTTTATAGCTTGCCACTTGGGAGTCACAAGTGTGTGGATAACTCTTCCTACTTGCCCATGGAGAGAGTCAAAAGTTATTCACCTGCGACAGATGTTCTCTGTGGACAGCAGGATAAGTCAGCCACACAGTCTCCTACCTTCCTCTAGAATGAACACACTAACAGCTCTAGAACACACTGGAGTGAAAACAGGTGGGCACTATGATTTGGGGGTCACTGGTACATGCTCAAAAGAGCCATTTTAAATTCTCTGAGCTTTAGGAGAGCTACTCCATTTACAGTGCCATCTGATATCATTAGTTTGCGGTAAGTAACTTCATTGTTTCATGGAGTTTACCCTATTTCTAGTTCTTATAGAAAGGGTAAATAACAGCTCCCTATTTATCTGTTCAGAGCGGAGGAGAAGCAGGCTGGAAACCTGAAGGGCCCAATTTCAGATCCGATGGTGGCTCCTTGTGTGGTCACCAGGAGTCAAATCTGACTCAAGGGATATCTGGATCCAGGATTATCTGTTCACCCTACTCACGATTTCATACTACTACTACTGCTACTACTACTATTATAGCACTACCAGACGTATGCAGCACTGTACAGAGTCACAAAGAAGACAGTCCCTGCTCAAAGGAGCTTACAATCTAAACAGACAATATAGACAAGCAGTTAAGAGGAATGGTTAATCAGCTGGCTGGGTTGCTGGGCAGTAGGGTTATGGATTGAAGGCTATATCAAAAAGGTGGGTTGCCAGTCTGCTTTTAAACAAGATAAAGGAAGGAGCTTGGCGGACAAACTCAGGTAATTTATTCCAGGCATTGGAGGCATAAATCTCTATCATATTCCTTTCAACCATTTCTTCAAGCTAAAGATAACCCGTTTAGCCTTTCATCATAAAGGGAGCAATTCTATCCCCTTTATTATTTTCGCTGCCTATCTTTATCCCTTTTCTGGTTTTACTATATCGCCTTTTTTAATACATATAAAATACTCAAGGTGCAATTACACCACAGATCTACAGACAGTATGGTAGTCTCAGTTTTATTCTCCATGCCTACGTGAAATACTCCTAATATTCTATTTGGGGTTGTTGTTTTTTTTTAACACCTGCTGTACACTAAACTGACAATTATTTTTCCTTGTGTACTCTAGACCAGTGTTCTTCAACCTTTTTACACCCGTGGACCAGCAGAAATAAAAGAATTATTTTGTGGACCGGCAAACTACTAGGACTAAAATTTAAAATCCCGTTTACGCCCCATCTCCGCGAGCTCGGTCCCCGCAAACCATCTGATCCCATCTGCACAAGCCGCAATTATGATTTTATATTGAACGTATTTTATTAAAGTATAAAAAGAAACAATATTCTGAACAATTGTGATTTTATAAATACAAATATACAGAGCACGGACCAACAAAACCCCTGTCTCCCCTCCCCTTCACATATATCCCCTCTACTATCAAGAAAACTGAACAAGCCAAGTTATTATAGAATGCTACATAGAAATATCATGCTAACAGAATACTGCAGTCCCCAATTATGTCTCTAGCAGGATATATAATTCAAATCTGATATATTCTAATGACAAAATAGAAATAAAATTATTTTTTTCTACCTTTTGTTGTCTCTGGTTTCTGCTTTCATCTTCTTTTCACTCTTTTCCTTCCAGCATCTGCCCGTTCCATCCAATGTCTGCCCTCTCCCCATTCCATATGTATCTGACTTCTTTCTATGCCCCTCTTCCTTGTCCATCCTCCTCTCTCCTTTTTACATCATTCATTCCAGCTTCACTGCCGTCTTCATTTTTATCTCTCCTACACCAGATCTAGCATCTTTATCCCTCTCTCATTTCTCTGCTGACCCCCTTTCCAGCATCAATGTCTCTCTACTTTCTCATTCCTCTCTCTCCCCTTTCTCTCATCTGATCTCTCCATTCCACCCTGACCCCCTTCCCCTCCTGTAATCTCCCTGCCAGCTGTTTTCTTCCTTTTTTCTTTCTCCCTACCCTCCTTCCTTTTTTCTTTCTCCCTTCCCTCCTCCCTCTATCCAACATTAACTCTTCCCATCCCTTTCCCTCCTCCCTCCCAGCAGCATCTCTCCTTCTCCCTTCCCTCCTCCCTCTATCCAACATTAACTCTCTTCCCATCCCTTTCCCTCCTCCCCTCCCAGCAGCATCTCTCCTTCTTCTCCCTTCCCTCCTCCCTCTATCCAACATTAACTCTCTTCCCCATCCCTTTCCCTCCTCCCCTCCCAGCAGCATCTCTCCTTTTTCTCCCTTCCCTCCTCCCTCTATCCAACAGTAACTCTCTTCCCATCCCTTTCCCTCCTCCACTCCCAGCAGCATCTCTCCTTCTTCTCCCTTCCCTCCTCCCTCTATCCAACATTAACTCTCTTCCCATACCTATCCCTTCTCCCCTCCCAGCAGCATCTCTCCTAACTCCCTTCAAGTCCAGTAACAGCTCTCCCTTTTCCAGACCTTCCCAGCCTCCTACAGTGGCTTCCTCCCCTTCCAGCAGCTCTCGGTACTTGCCTGCAGGAAGTTACCGGTAAATCACTTCCCTGGCAAATTGGAGAGCTGGTGGGAGGGGAGACAGCCACTGTGAAGGCTCCCCAGGATCTTGTTCGCACACGCTGACCATCTCCCTCCACCTGCACCTGAATCTGCAGCTCTCTCCGGTCTAATCGCAACTTCCCCGCGGCCCTCTTCAGCAACTCGGCAGGGGTGGCGATCAAGACACGCTGCCGACGTCGGGACCTTCACTCTCTGAATCCCGCCTATTTTGTTTCAACTTCCTGTTTCCGAACAGGCGAGACTCAGAGAGGGAAGGCCCCGATGTTGGCAGCCTGTCTTGATCGCCTGAGGCTGGGAGGAACATTAGTCGGGAGGAACCGCAGTCGGCAGGAAATTTAACTGCCGACTTGATCTCGCCGGCCCTGCGCGGACCGGCAGAAATTTTCTGCGGACCGACACCGGTCCGCGGACCGGCGGTTGAAGAACTGTGCTCTAGACTACATTATATTTCAACTGCCAGTTAAGACACGCAGTTCTGTGGTCTGGCAATGTAGTTCCTCAATGTCTGTTTATGTTTAACTACTGCACTGTCTCGATTATCTAAAGTTATTAGGACCATCCCGTTATCAAAAAAGTGAAAAATCAGATAAAATAGAAAAACAGGCATAGGGTGTCTGTATTTAAAATTGTCAGGTCTAAAAATTGCTGCCATGTTGTAAAAGAAATGACTCGACTCAAAACATCTTTAATGTTCACTTTCTTTAGCAATTCCTTAACCCTTAAGCATTTTTAGAAGCATAGTCTCAGATCAAAAATGGTTTCCTCGTTGAGAAGCAGGGTCAAAATATTACCACACATACTGGAAAAGCATAATCTCAATTTAAAAAAAAAAAAAAAAATGGCTTCCTTGCAATGTATGGAAAAAAACCAGGAAGAGAACCTGCATACTTCTTAACGGCAATGTGATGACATCAATGTCAGATATGCTTCAACGGACTTCTGCTATTTGAATTATACTCTTCAGATATACACAGAGACTCTTTTAGAGACTGTTTACATTGATGACAATTGATTGTAATAAAATACCAGGTTGAACAGACATCTTTTCTTGCCTTTACGCTGTTGATTACATTACATTACAGATTTCTATTCCGCCATTACCTTTCGGTTCAAAGCGGATTACAAAAAGAGTTGTGGAGGGAGGATTACAAAGTTAGACCAGAGGTCGTTTCCAAGAGAGGGTTAGGTGGGATCAGGGGATAGGGAGTGGGAGGTAAGAGGGAGGTAAGAGGGAGGTATTCGTGGTCTTAAGCTTTATTCAGGGATTTCTTGAAGAGCATAGTTTTTATTTCCTTTTTATTTTCTTGATGTCACAAGAATCTTCAGATTAATGAAGGTCAGATTAATGAAGATCAGATAATTGAGACTGCACTATACTATAAATACTTTAACATCATGTGCAAAATTTGATCAATTTATTCATTGTTCCCTTTTCCAGACCATTAACAGATAGATACACTGGTTCTCACTTTCTATTGGGAAACTAATATTTAGTCTTATTCTTTGTTTCATATCTTCTTATCCCATGACTTCTTAACTTCCTGAGGCATCTCTCATGAGAGACTTTAGCAAACACTTTCTGAAAATCAAAATATAATGTGTCATTTGTTTTCCCCCTTTATCCATACTTTCAATGACTCCCAAATTTGCCCTGGGGGGCACATAAACCAGTTAGGTTGACTGGCCAACTGCATGCATATTCATTGTGGATATCCTGAAAACCTAACTGGCTGGGGCTACCCTAGGGCAAGTTTGAACATAAGAATTGCCACTGCTGGGTCAGACCAGTGGTCCATCGTGCCCAGCATGCAGCAGCCCTCTGGTCAAAGACCAGCGCCCTGAGACTAGCCCTACCTGTGTACGTTCCAGTTCAGCAGGAACTTTCTAACTTTGTCTTGAATCCCTGGAGGGTGTTTTCCCCTATGACTGACTCCGGAAGAGCATTCCAGATCTCTACCACTCTCTGGGTGAAAAAGAACTTCCTTACGTTCATACGGAATCTATCCCCTTTTAACTTTAGAGAGTGCCCTCTCGTTCTCCCTACCTTGGAGAGGGTGAACAACCTGTCTTTATCTACTAAGTCTATTCCCTTCAGTATTTTGAATGTTTCGATCTTGTCCACTCTCAATCTCCTCTGTTCAAGGGAGAAAAGGCCCAGTTTCTCTAATCTTTCGCTTTACGGCAACTTCTCCAGCCCCTTAACCATCTTAGTCGCTCTTCTCTGGACCCTTTCGAGTAGTACCGTGTCCTTCTTCATGTACAGCGACCAGTGCTGGACGCAGGACTCCAGGTGAGGGCATCACAGTTCTAATGGATTCTCAAAAGAAGTCAGGTTTACATTTAGGACCAGTGATTTTGTTCTTCTTGAGAGCATCCCACCATAATACCTGCATTTTGACATCAGCCTCATTAGTGCATATTTAACTGTATTCACTCATAGAAACATAGAAGATGACGGCAGTAAAGGGCTACAGCCCATCAAGTCTGCCCACTCTGCTTACCCACCCCCTGTCTATGCCCTAATGACCCAATTTCCTTATCTTGACCCTCGTAGGGATCCCACATGGGTATCCCATTTATTCTTAAAGTCTGGCACGCTGTCTGCCTCGATCACCTGCACTGGAAGCTTGTTCCAATGATCAACCACTCTCTCTGTGAAGAAATACTTTCTGGTTTCGCCATGAAATTTTCCGCCCCTGAGTTTGAGCGGGTGCCCTCTTGTGGCCGAGGGTCCCTTGAGAAAGAAAATATCATCTTCCACTTCGACACGTCCCGTGAGGTACTTAAATGTTTCGATCATGTCTCCCCTCTCCCTACGTTCCTCGAGAGTGTAAAGCTGCAATTTGTTCAGTCTCTCTTCGTATGAGAGACCCTTGAGCCCTGAGATCATCCTGGTGGCCGTCCGCTGAACTGATTCAAATCCTTTTGGAAATCGTTGTTATATTGGCTGTCTTCCACTTCTCAAGGCAGTACTGCAATTTTGTAGAGTTCATGCCATGGTGAATGTCAACAGGTTCCAATGATCTGCCACTATTTAGTCTTGTCAGTTTACTCTAGTACCTCTTCCACATTCACACTAAACTTATTTCAGTGCCTCTGAATCATCACCTACAAGAGGATGATTCCAACATGGATATTTTCCCCAAATCCTCTAGAATAAAGGCCAAAATAAAGAATCAATTTTAGTTTTTCTGCTATCATTTATCAATGTGCCTTTTATCTCCTGTGACGAGGAGAAAGTTAGGCCAAGACAGTAATGCTACAGTTTAAAGAATCAGATAAAATAAAAATGTCAGTTATCACTGGAAGTGGACTACCCTCGTTCTTCAGTAGTACAAAATTATTTTTACTGAAAAGAACAAAAAGTAGGTGAATATTAATCCCCGACCTATATCACACTCACATTCTCTTCTTCATGATTATTAGAAGCCTGAAGTTCACGGTCAGAACTTTTGCTGTGTCTTTCTGCTGCTGCGGAGCATTTCCCATCTGCTGCCTGTGAGGCAGGGCCTACAGCAGGAATTTTGTGTCTTCTGTTACCCTCCCAAGCAGCTTCTATGGCATGGAGGATATAGGATGTGCGAGTTTCATCCCTGCGAGGAGTGAGTTAAGGGTATCTCATTCTTGTATAAATTGCAGTGAAGGTGCTGCAGCTTTAGCACATTCAGGTTGATTATATATCATCATTTCGAAGTAGAGAAAACCACAAACTGATGCTACAAGTACAGCCCCAGGTTCCTAAGGCAGTTTAGAGGTAGATTTGATAGTGAAAAAACAGCAATTCTGCAGCACATTTGCACAAATTTATATGTTGAATGTAAACTTGCATAATGACAATAAGATTTCCAGCCTTTCTTGTGTGCCTACATAATTTATTTTGTTCTTTTGCAGATATTATAGGGAAGGAGGAGGAGGAGGGAAGGGAGGAACCCACTCCCCCCATGTTCTGGCTCTGCTCCCCATTTTCTACCTCTCCCCATACCAGATGCTAATATATACTGTACACACAACATTCTCTTCCATCATGCTCAATAAGCTTGCACTAGAAAGAGAAAACTGTCAGTCACTGGTAGCAGCAGTGGCCACAAGGAGGAAAGCTGTTCTTCTGACCTAGAACAGGCCCTATCAAAGTGTAACAAAGAGTACAAGGCCAACATGGGGTGCGGTGGGAGTAGGATTTGCAAATGTTCATGTCAGAGAGCCACCTTTTCTCCGATTTAGTTCCTTGTTTAAAATTTAATAAACTTAATATACCACCTTTAATATTTAAAACTGCTCATATTTTCAAATGATCTAAAATTATACAACTAAAACCAAAACACAACTTTCTAAATTCAGGTTTCCCTTAATGTTATCTAAAATTTAAAAAAAATATTCAGTGTGCCATATTTATAAAATGGAAAGGGTATTTGCTTTGCAACAAGGTAATTATAATAAGTTTAAAAAGATTTGGGGGCCATTGACGATTTATTCTAGTGATCAGACATCTTAAACACCAGAATATTGGATAAGATAAGGGGGGGTGGGATTATGACGGATAATATATTGATAGTTGTTATTTATTGGTATATGGGTGGGAGGGGTGGGTTTCTTATATAGCACAGTTACTTACCGTAACAGGTGTTATCCAGGGACAGCAGGCAGATATTCTTGACTGATGGGTGACGGCACCGACGGAGCCCCGGTACGGACAATTTTAGAGTGATTGCACTCTAAGAACTTGGAAAGTTCTAGTAGGCCACACAGCGCACGCGCGAGTGCCTTCCCGCCCGACAGAGGCGCGCGGTCCCCAGTTAGGATAAGCCAGCTAAGAAGCCAACCTGGGGAGGTGGGTGGGACGCAAGAATATCTGCCTGCTGTCCCTGGATAACACCTGTTACGGTGTTTTATCCCAGGACAAGCAGGCAGCATATTCTTGACTGATGGGTGAACTCCAAGCTAACAAAAAGAGGGATGGAGGGAAGGTTGGCCATTAGGAAAACAAATTTTGCAAAACAGATTGGCCGAAGTGTCCATCCCATCTGGAGAATGCATCCAGACAATAATGAGATGTAAAAATATGAACTGAGGACCAAGTAGCAGCTTTGCAGATTTCCTCAATAGGGGTGGAACGGAGGAAAGCTACAGATGCTGCCATAGCTCGAACTCTATGGGCCATGACAGAACCCTTCCAGTGTCAGTCCGGACTGAGCATAACAAAATGAAATGCACGCTGCAAGCCAATTTGACAACGTACGTTTAGAAACAGGACGTCCCAATTTATTCGGATCAAAGGACAGAAAGAGTTGGGGAGATGATCTGTGGGGCTTAGTACGCTCTAAATAGTAAGCTAAAGCCCGCTTACAGTCCAAAGTATGCAGAGCCTGTTCTCCAGAATGAGAGTGAGGTTTCGGAAAGAAGACAGGCAGATCAATGGATTGGTTGAGATGGAATTCCGAGACAACCTAAGGGAGAAACTTTGGATGTGTACGCAGAACCACCTTGTCATGATGAAAGACTGTAAAAGGTGGATCCGCAACTAGTGCATGTAGCTCACTGACCCTCCTGGCAGAGGTTAGAGCAATAAGGAAGACCACTTTCCAAGTGAGGAACTTGAAAGGGGTCGTAGCCAAAGGTTCAAACGGAGGCTTCATTAAGGCGGAGAGAACCACATTAAGGTCCCAGACTACAGGGGGTGCTTTAAGAGGTGGTTTCACATTGAAAAGACCCCGCATGAATCTGGAAACCAAAGGATGAGCTGAAAGGAGTTTTCCGTGAACTGGCTCATGAAAAGCAGCAATAGCACTGAAGTGGACTCTGATGGAAGTAGACTTGAGACCAGAGTCAGACAAAGAAAGAAGATAATCCAACAAAGTCTCCACAGCAAGGGACGTAGGATTATGATGATGAAGAAGACACCAGGAAGAAAATTGTGTCCACTTCTGATGGTAACATTGCAGAGTGGCAGGTTTCCTGGAGGCATCCAGAATAGAACGAACGGGCTGAGACAAGAGTATCATTCGAAGTCAGCCCGAGAGATACCAAGCTGTCAGGTGCAGAGACTGGAGGTTGGGATGCAGAAGGTTCTCCTGATGCTGTGTAAGCAGAGAAGGAAACAATGGAAGAAGAATAGGCTCCCTGGAACTGAGTTGAAGTAGAAGGGAGAACCAATGTTGCCTGGGCCATCGTGGAGCGATGAGAATCATGGTGGCCTGTTCCCTCTTGAGCTTGAACAAGGTTCGCAACATGAGAGGTAGCGGAGGGAAAGCATACAGGAACAGATTGGACCAGTCCAGGAGAAATGCATCCGCTGCCAGACGGTGAGGAGAGTAGAGTCTGGAGCAAAAGAGGGGCAGCTGGTGATTGTGAGGAGCTGCAAAGGTCTATCTGAGGAGTGCCCCACTGAGCGAAGATGGACTGTAGAGTTAAAGGATCGAGAGTCCACTCGTGAGGCTGGAGAATTCTGCTGAGTTTGTCCGCTAAGGAATTCTGTTCTCCCTGAATGTAGATCGCTTTTAAGAATAGTTGGTGATCTGTGGCCCAAGCCCAAATCTGCTGGGCTTCCTGGTACAAGAGGCGTGAGCCTGTCCCACCCTGCTTGTTGATGTAGTACATTGCAACTTGATTGTCTGTGCACAGCAGGAGGACTTGAGGAAAGAGAAGATGTTGGAAGGCCTTGAGGGCATAAAACATCGCTCTGAGTTCCAGGAAATTGATGTGATGCTTCATTTCCTGGGCTGTCCAAAGACCTTGAGTTTGGAACTCGTTCAAATGAGCTCCCCAGGCATAAGGGGAGGCGTCGGTGGTGATGACAAGTTGATGAGGAGGTAGATGGAACAAAAGACCTCTGGAGAGATTTGAGGACATCAACCACCATTGTAGAGACTGACGAAGCGATGATGTCACAAATATGTGTCGTGAGCAAGGATCCGTCGCTTGGGACCACTGGGTAGCTAGGGTCCATTGAGGAGTGCGCAGGTGAAGACGTGCGAAGGGTGTGACATGAACTGTGGAGGCCATGTGACCCAAGAGTATCATCATTTGCTTGGCAGAGATGGAACATTGTGGAAGCACCTGCTGACATAGAGATTGAAGAGTTTGAAGACGGTTGGACGGCAGGAACGCTCTCATGAGGACTGTGTCCAGCACCGCTCCAATGAATTGAAGTCTCTGAGTGGGGATGAGATGAGATTTGGGTAGATTGATCTCGAACCCCAGTAGTTGTAGAAACAGGATGGTTTGGTTGGTGGCCAGGAGTACTGTCTAGATGAATTGGCCTTGATTAACCAATCGTCCAGGTAAGGAAAGACCTGAAGGTGGTGAGAGCGTAGAAAGGCAGCCACCACAATCAGACATTTGGTGAACACTCTTGGAGAGGAGGCAAGACCGAAGGGCAGCACCTTGTATTGGTAATGACAATGATTGATCATGAAGCGGAGGTACTGTCTGGAGGCCAGATTGACCGGTATGTGAGTATATGCCTCTTTGAGATCGAGGGAGCATAGCCAGTCACCTTGATTGAAAAGAGGGTAAAGAGTGGCCAGAGAAAGCATCCTGAATTTCTCTTTGACCAAGCATTTGTTGAGATCGCGAAGATCTAGAATGGGTCTGAGATCTCCTGTTTTTTTGGGGACTAGAAAATAACAGGAGTAGAATCCCTGCCCCTTTTGATCTAGAGGAACTTCCTCTATGGCATTCAGAAGGAGGAGGGATTGAACCTCTTGAAGAAGGAAGGAAGACTGAGGAGTGTTCAAAGCAGACTCTTTTGGTAGACTTTGGGTAGGAAGAGTCCGAAAGTTGAAAGAGTAGCTGTGGCGGATGATGTTGAGGACCCACTGAGCCGAGGTGATGATTTCCCAACGGCTTATGTAAAAAGCAAGGCATCCTCCTATGTGACGTGGAAGATGGGCATATGGTACAACACTGGCTATGCCCAGGAAAACCAAGTCAAAAGGGTTGGGTAGATTTTTGTGTAGGAGGAAGCTTCACCTGTTGTTGTTGTGCTGGCCTAGGGGTTTGCCTTTGTTGTTGTCGTTGACGCCTAGGCTGTTGAGGAGCCGGTGGCAAAGGACGAGCCACATAGCAGCGTTGGTAGGCCGATTGCTGCCGAAAAGGCTGAGCTGGTGGGGTCTTCTTTTTTGTTTTGAGGAGAGTATCCCTCCTAGTCTCATGGGCAGAGAGCTTTTGGGTAGTGGAGTCCATGGATTCTCCAAAGAGCTCATCACCAAGGCAAGGCGCATTAGCCAGTCGATCTTGATGGTTGACATCAAGTTCTGAGACCCTGAGCCATGCCAGACGACGCATGGCCACCGACATGGCCGTGGCTCGAGAGGTCAGCTCAAATGTGTCTTAGATAGACCGGACCAAGAATTTGCGAAGCTGTAGAAGAGATGAAGAAGTTTGGCGAAAGGCAGATCTCTTGCGGTCAGGGAGGTACTTCTCAAAAGCAGTCAGATTTTGTATAAGATGCTTGAGATAGAACGAGAAATGAAAAGCATAATTCCCTGACCTGTTAGCCAACATCGCATTCTGGTACAACCTCTTGCCAAATTTATCCATGGCCTTACCTTCTCTGCCAGGAGGGACTGAGGCGTACACACTAGCTCCCGTGGATTTCTTTAAAGTGGATTCCACTAAGAGAGACTCATGTGGAAGTTGTGGTTTGTCAAAGCCAGGAATGGGGATGACTTTGTATAAGGAGTCCAATTTACGAGGGGCTCCTGGGATGGTTAAAGGTGTCTCCAGATTCTTGTAAAAAGTCTCTCTCAAGATATCGTGGAGAGGCAATTTCAGAAATTCCCTTGGAGACTGGTCAAAATCCAGTGCATCAAGGAACGCTTTGGATTTTTTTGACTCAGCCTCCAAGGGAATAGAGAGAGAATCACACATCTCCTTCAGAAATGAGGTGAAAGAGGTTGCATCTGGTTTAGAGGATGGATCTAAAGCAGAAGGATCCTCGTCCCAAGATGAACATTCCCCCTCAGAAAGAAGAGGCTCTTCGGAGTCACCCCACAGATCAGGATCCCTAACTTGGAAGCTGCGGTCCCGGGACTCCGGTGTGGAGGGTTCCAGGTGTCGGGTTTTGTGTGTCGACTTACCCGACCTCTGGGAAACGGTACCGGGAGATGTTAAGGGCTGTGTCGGTGCCAAAGTTTGCACAGCCTGGTGCAAGGACCTCGGTTCCGGTGCTAAGATCGGCATGGATACCGATGAAGCAGAATGTACCGGTACCGACAAAGTGGATGCAGATAAAAGAGGCTGCTCCACTGTCAGTACCGGTGGCTCAGACCGGACCGGGACTGGAAGGCTCGGTTTCAAGAGTGCGGAAAGGAGCTGTTGCAACTGCTCCTTGAGTTGCACCTGCAGGATGGCAGCAATTCGCTCGTCCAGCGAAGGCACCGGTACCGCTTTTTTCTTCTGCGGTACCTTCGGTGCCGCTCGACACTCCGAAGAGGAGGAACCCGAGGTCGAGGGGCTCACCTCAATCGGTGTGGAGTGCTTCCGCGGGCGCCTCGAGGTCGGCAGGACTGGGCTCGCTGCTACTGAGACCGGAGGACACTCCAGCGGGGAAGGCTTCTTAGCCGGCTTACCTGAAGGGTGTGACGCCAGCGCGGTGTTGCGCGGTGTCGACGAGGTGGGTGCTGACTGAGACGGGGCCGATGTCGGTGCCGCAGAATCAGACATATCGGCACCAAACAATAACCGTTGCTGGATCTGACGGTTTTTTAAGGTTCTCTTTTTTAAAGTGGCACAGCGGGTGCAGGTGGACGCCCGATGGTCAGGACACAGGCACTGTAAGCACCAGTTATGCGGGTCGGTGAGAGAAATGGTCCTCAACCTGGCAGCTAGGCTTCAATGCTAAGAAATGTAAGGTCATGCACCTCGGAAGCGGAAATCCATGCAGGACGTACTTCTTGAACGGAGAAACTTTAACTAGGACTTCAGCAGAACGAGATTTAGGAGTAATCATCAGTGCAGACATGAAAACTGCCAATCAAGTGGAGAAGGCTTCATCTAAGGCAAAGCAGATATTGGGTTGTATCAATAGAAGTTTCATCAGCCGAAAGCCTGAAGTCATAATGCCGTTGTATAGGACCATGGTGAGACCTCATCTGGAGTACTGTGTGGAATTCTGGAGGCCACATTACAGTAAAGATGTGCGCAGAATTGAATCGGTTCAACGGACGGCCACCAGGATGATCTCGGGGCTCAAGGGTCTCTCGTACGAACAGAGATTGAACAAATTGCAGCTCTACACTCTTGAGGAACGTAGGGAGAGGGGAGACATGATCGAAACATTTAAGTACCTCACGGGACGTGTCGAAGTGGAAGATGATATTTTCTTTCGCAAGGGACCCTCGGCCACAAGAGGGCACCCGCTCAAACTCAGGGGCGGAAAATTTCATGGCGACACCAGAAAGTATTTCTTCACAGAGAGAGTGGTTGATCATTGGAACAAGCTTCCAGTGCAGGTGATCGAGGCAGACAGCGTGCCAGACTTTAAGAATAAATGGGATACCCATGTGGGATCCCTACGAGGGTCAAGATAAGGAAATTGGGTCATTAGGGCATAGACAGGGGGTGGGTAAGCAGAGTGGGCAGACTTGATGGGCTGTAGCCCTTTTCTGCCGTCATCTTCTATGTTTCTATGTGCACCGCTGGCGCTTCTTAAATCCGGGTTGGGGGGGCATGAACGTAAAAACGGCTTCTGCCAAATCGAAGGCCGAGGCCTCGATGGTGGCAACCGGCCCCGCCGGGACGAATCGAAAAAAAAAATAAAGGAAATTATATTTCCGAAAGGGTTTTCGCGAGCGGGAAGGCGAAGAAAAAGATCTTTTCAACAGCCGTTGAAAAGGACGCGTCTTCTTAGCTCCACGGAAACTAAGAAACCGGGGACCGCGCGCCTCTGTCGGGTGGGAAGGCACTCGCGCGTGCGCAGTGCGGCCTACTAGAACTTTCCAAGTTCTTAGAGTGCAATCACTCTAAAATTGTCCGTACCGGGGCTCCGTCGGTGCCGTCACCCATCAGTCAAGAATATGCTGCCTGCTTGTCCTGGGATAAAATTATTTATTTGGAATAATACAAATAAGAATGTCAAGTGATGAATTAAGGTATTTCTTGTTGTAATTTTTGAAAATGAATAAAGATTAAAAAAAAAAAATATATATATATATATATATATATACATATACAACACCAAGGCAAACACTACTTAATGCTAGGGAAAGTTTCACCTTCATAAAAGAACAATCATATAATGAAAATTATAATCCTAAAACCTACCAAATAAAGAAACAGAAAGATGGCTCATAAGAAAGAGACTGCTACAACTTTGAGCCCACTGGCCATGTTCTCATTAACTATTTTGACCCTTACAGAAAAATACTACTACTAATCATTTATATAGCGCTGAAAGGCATATGCAGCGCTGTACATTTTGACATATAATAATAATAATAATCATTTATTGTTTAGATACCGCCAAAGCCAAAGTAGTTCGAGGCGGTATAAAGAAGAGCTGGACATTCAGCGAAAAGAACAATGAAGTCTTTGAGTACATGAATATTTGTACAGAGTAAGGTTACATTGTAGGGGCGGTTTACAATAAGACGGGTTGGTCATCCAGCATGGGATAAGCAGTGAAGACTTTAGGAATCCTTGGTCACAAATCGACAGTCCCTGCTCGGAACAGCTTACAATCTAACTTGGACAAACAAAACAAGACATGGACAAAGAGCAGGGGTGGCCACACTTTTTAGCTTGCGAGCTACTTTTAAAACGACCAAGTCAAAATGATCTACCAACAATAAAATTTTAAAAAACACAAAGCCCACTGTACGCAGAGAAAAGGTTAATTATCATTTGTATTTGGGGGGGGGGTTTCACAGGTCAAGGCAGATGACTTTAAAATATGCAATATCACCTCAGTAACAACTATACAGAAATAGACAAATATACCCCCTCCCCTTTTACTAAACCGTGATAGTGGTTTTTAGCACAGGGAGCTGCGCTGAATGCCCCTCGCAGTTCCCAACGGTTTAGTAAAAGGGGTCCATAGTGCAAAATATGGACAGCAGATATAAATTCTCAAAATGGACACATTTTGATCATTAAATTGAAAATAAAATCATTTTTCCTACCTTTTTGTCTGGTGATTTCATGAGTCTCTAATTACACTTCCTTCTTCTATAAATCCAATATTTATTTATTTCTGTCTTTCTTTCTGTCCCCTCCTCTTTTTTTCCTGTCTCTCTTTCTTTCTCTCTCCCTCTGCCTACCCTCTTTATTTCCGTCTTTCTTTCTCCCCCTGCCCCCCAAGCCACCACGCCGATTTCTCCACTCCTCTGATTCTTTCTCTCTCCCTGCCATCCCCCTAAGCCACCACACCGATTTCTCCCTGCTTCCCTGAGCCAGGCCTGGCGCGTACAAATGCCGGGCCCACAAGCTTTCACCTCCGACGTTAATTCAGACATCAGAGAGAAAGTTACAAGCCAGCCAGGCAGTGATTGGCTGGCCCAGAACTTCCTTTCCGACGTCAGAATTGACGTCGGAAGTGAAGTCTTGTGGGTCTGGCGCTTGTACGCATCTGGCCTGGCTCGGGAAGGCAGGAAGAACAAGATGGCAAGATCCCTGCCGTGATAACTATAGCGGCCGCCTGTCCCCCCACACGATCACCAGCAGGAGGATGCCCAACCCCTCCTGCAGGAGGACCCCCCCACATTAACGCCCCCTCCCCGTGCTAACATCCCCCGATGACCCTCCCTAACCTCCCCCCCAACTAATCTCTCCCCCAACTAACCTCTAATTGATGGCCCACCCCTTCCTGGCCCATCCCCATTATGCCTAAGGCCAGTCAACAATTAGAGGTTAATTGGGGGTTAGTGGGGGGGTCCGGAGGGAGAGCGTCCTCCAGCAGGAGGAGTTGGGCACCTGCCTGCCGGCGATCGGGGAGGGTGTGGGGGACAGGCGACTGCGGCCGCTATACCTATTGCGGCAGGGAGATCCTTTGCCGCGATAAGTATAGCGGCCGCATCTACTCTAACCTGATTCTGTATCCAGTGTCTGTAACATGGACGCCGGTTACAGAATCGGTGTGCAAGCCCGATTCTGTATAGGACACCCCTCCTGGGCGTCCTATACAGAATCCAGGCCAAAGAGCCCATAGTAAGTTTTAAAGCAAAAGTGCCTCAAATTATAGTGGAAGTATGCCTTTAAGTCCATGGATAAAAAGCACAGTTTGAAAATTTCCCCCTCAGTTTATTAGATAAAAATCTGAATAAGGGATATACAGATTAGCAGTAGCTAGTCTGGACAGTTGCTCAAACCATATTTTATTCTCTTCAGCAAATCAGAGGCCTCAAGATCCTTCTTGGCTCTGGGTTCATCTCAGCTCTTTGGCATGGAAAACCATCATTAGCCCAAGAAGCAATATACTGGTTTCTTTGCCTCTTTTTGGCTAAGATCCAAGCATATAACCTGAGCTAGGAACCTGGGAGGGTCCTTTCCTGGTTTTCTGGCCACCACTTTGGGCCACAATATGGTGGATTAAAGTCCTGCCACCTGATTCCACAAGGAACATGATCAACATATCCACTGCCAAAAGCAGAAGCATTAAACTACTTTGCTAAAAATGACCCCAAAACAAACAAATAAAAAATCTCAGCTAAATCTGTCTCTACAGATTTTTGTCCTTATATTCTCTGCTCATTCAAGTTCTTAGTGACTTCTTGCAAAACCTTTTGTCATTAAAGCAAGAACATTAAGAACCTTCTCACAAAATCATAGGACCTTTAATCTTCATAAGATACTTTTCTCAGGTGATCTGCGAATGCCCTGGCAATAGGAAAAATTTCAGCTTAATATGTAATGAAAGGATACAGGGTAGAAGATGCCTGCTGAAGCAAACTGACATCATCTTCCACGGGGAACAGCTCATCGTAATCTCGCAAGAACCTAAGTACACAAAGTAAGTGCTTTAACAAAACCCTGATGCACTGCAAGGAACTTCCAATGCTGTTTTATGTTTAAACATTTTTTTATTGGTTTTCCATAAAAATAATACACCACACATATTCCATAAAAATAATATGCCACCCCACAAGAATTCTCCCCGCCCAGAAGCACCCCCCCCAAGATAGGAACAACACTGCAAGAGGGGAGTATGTGGCACAATGGTTAAAGCTACAACCTCAGCACCCTGAGGTTGTGGGTTCAAACCTATGCTGCTCCTTGTGACCCCGGGAAAGTTACTTAATCCTCCCATTGCCCCAGGTACATTAGATAGATTGTGAGCTTTTCAGGACAGATAGGAAAAATGCTTTAGTACCTGGATAAATTAATGTAAAACCGTTCTGAGCTCCCTGGGGAGAACGATATAGAAAACTGAATGAATAAATAAAAATAAATAAATTGTATGGCTAACAAGAAAATCAGGAACACAATGGCACCACAATAGTCACAAAAAAACAAAACAAAAAACACAACCCCTCCCCCCCCCCCAAAGACCGATGTCTCATGTCAATCTGCCAAGTTCTAAGCCAATACTATCGCAAAGAATTCAAAATGTCACTATGGGCTCGGGGTGATAAAGACAGAATATAGGGATCCCAAAGAAAATTTTTTCTACGTTTGGGGCTCAGTCTGGCCGCTCAAGTAGCATCAGAGTGTGCAAGCTATTTTTCCAATGCCAATAGGAAGGGAGGTCTCCCCTGACTCAAACAGAGAGGATCACCTTCCTTTATGTATGGCAGAAACTCACCAAAACTCCCAAATTAACGTATGGCACAACAAAGACATCTTCCTAGTGTTGTTATAACAGCTCAGCAATCTTCTTGATCTATCTATATAAAATCAGCATAACTCTGAAACGCATGGAACAATTTCAACCAAATTTGGTATACATATCACTTACTATCTGGGAACAAATACTGTGGGGGTGGGAAGAGGGTAACATATAAAAATAATCAAAAAAGACACATATTAGTGTCTAATCCATAGTTTTTGGGGTCACTGAGACGAATACTGACACTCCCGATGCCGTTTAAGTCCAAGTTCAGCCCCATAGAGAGGGCCATTCTTGCTGCTAAAAATTAATATGTCCACAAAATAAATAAATAAACATAAGAACATAAGAAGTGCCTCTGCCGGGTCAGACCACAGGTCCATCCTGCCCAGCAGTCCGCTCCCGCGGTGGCCAAAAACAGGTCAAGGCCTGTCTGAATCATCAGAAGGGGCTCCCCTGCCACCTTGGTTTCCCATTTAAGTTCTGCCCTCCTATCGAAGTCCTAGCCCTCCGGTCTTGCACATGCACGACCAGGTTGGTTTACTCAGTACCCCACGATCCCTCTATCCCTCAGGAATCCATCCAATCCCCAAACATGATAAATAAATACCTTGGCAACGCCGGGTGATCTGTTAGTACTATTATAAAGCTTGGGATAGAACAGAAACATGCTTGATACTGTACTGAACTGCAATATAATACCATCCATGATATTCCTTAATGTGTGATTGGCTGAGAAAGGAAGTTTAACAGAACATGTATGTACAGTTGAAGAGGGTGAGTGGAGACACATAACACAGGAATGGCTCCCAAAACTACCTAGCTCACCTCTTCTCTTGCACCAGTGATGTGAAAATCTGCAGAAACTCTTCAACAAAGGATTGAATGCTATCAGAACTGCAAAAGACAAAATGTACTTTATAAGAACAAGTAATGTAATGTAGGGTAGAGAATGACACGGGGAAAAAAATCTGTCCCCGTCACTGCCCCATCACCGTCCCACTATACCCTTCACCTTTCCCTCTCACCACCTCACTGCCCTTTGGCACCCCTCGCGCGGTCCGTGCAACTTCCTCCCTCCCTCCCTCCCCCTTACCTTCGCGGTGCATTTTAAGATTTGAGTAGCTTGTTGAAAGCCACCGGAGTGTTCGTGCAGTCGCGTGCATGTGTGGGTGGAAGTTGCGTCAGAAGAGAAGCGACGTGCACGCGACTGCACGTACGCTTCGCGAAGGTAAGGGGGAGGGAGGCAGATAAGATAGATTCAGGTAGGTAGGAAGGAGGGAGGGGGCCGCATGCATTCCCTCCCTTAACTGTGGGGGCAAGGCTATTCACCGCTCCCCGGGGCGGTGGATGGCCTCGTCCCCATACCTGCATTGAGCACCTTTCCCCCCTCCACCGTTTTTGCGGGTAACATCCACCATGTCATTCTCTAATGCAGGGCTCATGATTACCCAGAAACAACAGAACTGCTAAAATTCTACACAAGTAAGGTGAGCTGTTTTCTTTGTACCCGCAACATAGATCAAGTGCTGCTAGTTTGACAGCTAAAGTGCTGATATGTGCAACAACCTTGCCTACATCAGGAAGAAAATGACTTTTAAAAGCTATGATGCTACCCAGTACCTATTCTTTCAATTATTTTTTATTTTTATTTTCGCTAACTTGATTTTCTGAATGATGACAGCATGTGGAAGCACAGTGTTGGAACACCAGGATGAGTGGTGTAGCTATGAAGGGCTGATTCTTTCCTCTTATTAATGGAGCTCTGTTTTTAAGGAAAGATTAAGTTCTTACCTTGCTAATCTTCTCTCTTGTAAACAGGAATGGTAGTCATGACCAGTGGGTTAAATCCTCATTAGCTGTGAGGGTTGTAGAAAGCCCACTGTTTTTGGTTTTCATGTTCCACCTCCTCAGTCGGTACCAAAGCTTCCAATGAGTCCTAAAGTGCAAATATAAGAGAGGTGTGCGGGGAAACTCTCTGAAACTACATAAGTATGTTCTGATCTAAGATAGTGGTGTATTGTCTCTAAATGGGGATGCTCCTTGAAACAGCTTCTCTGCGAAATGCTGAATTCACGTCGGAGCCCCATTCAGTGCAACAACTCTAAGCTAAGTTACTTAAAGTTTGATATTTATGAAATATTTAAATTAACTGAAGAATTAGAATGAAAAGGAAGACTGACCAATGAGGAGGCTGGCTACGGTATAACTTGGGTTTTATTTTATTTTATTTTTTTCTAAGTTTTTTTTATTGATTTTTTCACATAACAAGTGTTATAAATTTTCCATACATTTATCTTAACAATACACTTGATATCTCTATAATGTATTTTATATAAACCATATTTTATATTATTTTTCTTATGAATTTATATAACATATATATTGTAATGATTTTATCAATTATTATTTAATTATGAACCCTTTTTTCTCCCTTTATCACATTAATTTCTCATAGTACTATCATTTATTCATTATGATATATTTTTTATAATGTATAATAAAGAGAATAAATTCCTTACCCCTTCCCTCCCTCCCTTCTTTAACCATTATCTTATTATGGGAAAAAAAAAATTAAAATCATTCATTGCAAAAATCTGTTAATGGTCCCCAAATCTTCTTGAACTTATCCATATATCCTTTTTGTGTTGCAAATGTACGCTCCATCTTATATATATGGCAAACTGAGTTCCACCAAAAATTATAGTTCAATCTGTCATAATTTTTCCAATTATGTGTAATTTGCTGTACTGCTACTCCGGTCAATATAAATAATAATTTATTGTTATTTGATGAAATTTGACTTCGAGCTCTCATTGCAGTACCAAACATAATCGTATCATATGTCAAGGCTACCGGATTTTCTAACATCCTATTAATTTGAGGCCAAATTGATTTCCAAAATATTAATATGAATGGACAATAGAATAAAAGATGATCTAATGTCCCTGGTTCAAGATGACAATGCCAGCATCTATTAGACTTAGAGCTATCTATTCTATGTAAACGTGTGGGGGTCCATAAAGCTCTATGTAAAATAAAAAACCAAGTTTGTCTCATAGAAGCTGACAATGTGCATCTTAACCTCCAAGACCAAAGTCGTGGTCATTGAGATGCATTAATCTGATGCTTAATCTCAATGCTCCAAATATCTCTAAGACCATTTTTTTTCTTTTTATGTACGAATCCAGATATTAATTTATACCACATTGCGGCCTGGTGACCCATGGAATCTATCTGAAAACATAAGAATTCCATACTATGATAGTTATTAAGATTTTTCCATTCAGGGAACCCTACCTGAATGGCCTGCTTCAATTGCATCCATCTGAAATATTGTGATTTATTCAAACCGAATTTATTTTGCAATTGTGAAAACTCAAGCAGTTTACCTTTATTCATTACATCCTCTAAAATACGAATTCCAGCAATCATCCAATGTTTCCAGATAATTTTAAAACCGCCAACTTTGATCTTTGGGTTGAGCCATATTGTTTGATTCGTTGATTTAGTTATTGGAATAGGAGTTAGATTACTTATATATCTTATAGTTTTCCAAGTATCAACAAATATTTTGTGATCCTTATATAACCTTGGCATTTGAATACTGATTACATGACTCAGACGTAAAGGAAACATTAATCTCCATTCTAACCAGAACCAATCTGGTATATGTTCAATGGGCTCTGGGAGGATCCAATACATACCCTGACGCATAATATAGGCTTGATGGTACCTATAAAAATTTGGAAAATTTACCCCTCCCTCCGCAATTGGTCTTTGTAAAGATACTAGAGCAATTCTGGGGTTTTTTCCAAGCCAAATAAATTTTGTTAACATCTTATCCAATTTTTTGTAAAAAGACCCCTGAAAAAAAATTGGTATCATACATGAAATATGAAATCCAAGTGTAGCCGCTGAAGTTACAGTAGAGCTGCTATTGATATGATTGATGAATCAGCTGTGAGCTGGGAAATCTTTGGAAGAATTTATTGAAGAATAGAAGCAAGCAACGAATGAAATTATATTAGTGAATACACTTTTAAACCACTACTAAACAAAACAAACAAGGTTAAAATAAAAGGAGCCACCTACCTGTGAGCCATCTGCACCAATAGTTCTGTTGCTCAATATTTACAATGAGTCTCTTATGAGCGAATTCCTCTTCATTCCTTACCCCGCTGGGCAGGCGACAGAAATAAGACATCTGGCTAAGAAGGCATGTCTGAAACAGAAAGCAGGCTAGTATATATCTGACAGGGCAGGTGTTGAGACTACCATTCCTGTTGATAAGAAAGAAGATTAGCAAGGCAAGAACCTCATTTTTCCTTCTTGTGCCACAGGGCTGGTAGTCTCGACCAGCGGGACATATCAGAGCAGACCCGGTTCCTAGAGTGGGACAGATGAGCCTGATGCCAGTACTGAGGACCCAAAAGCAGTGTTCAGCTACTATATTCATCCTGTAGAACTTAGTGGATTTGTGGAGATTGGACCAAGTCGCCGCCCTGCAAATCTCTGCAGGTGAGACTGCTTTCGACTTTGACCAAGATGACGTGACACTGCGAGTGGAGTGTGCCTTCACCGCCAGTGGAGACTGCTTTCAACTTTGGCCAAGATGACGTGACACTGCGAGTGGAGTGTGCCTTCACCGCCAGTGGAGACTGCTTTCGACTTTGGCCAAGATGACGTGACACTGCGAGTGGAGTGTGCCTTCACCGCCAGTGGAGACTGCTTTCCGATTCCAATATAGATAGAAAATATGGCCATTCTGATCCATCTGGATATAAGCTGCATAGGGAAACCTCTGATCAGAGGCGAGAGAAGATTTCTGCCTCAGACAAGCCTGGAGTCCAACAGATTGCATGTTTCTTCGGACTGACGTCCAATTCCCAAAGTGGAACTGGACCCTCAGACCCCAACTGGAGCCGCGAGACATCATGGAGGGAAGAATGCAGTCAGCCCTGATCCTGGATAAAACCGCCATGGGACCCGCTCAATCTACGCTTAAGTCCACTGTAGTCAGAGGCTGGGGCAAACCACTCTAGCCCACTGTGGACGAACCTTACAGCACCCAAGGGTATGGGCCCTGAGCTCTAAGAACTACTAATGCAGACAGGCCACACAGGAATAATGTGAGGCATGTGCCTGTGGGTTACAGACCTCAGCCCTGACAGTCTGTATCTTCTCGCAGACAGAGATGCTCTAGGGCACAGATGTCAAAGTCAGTCCTTGAGGGCCGCAATCCAGTCAGGTTTTCAGGATTTCCCCAATGAATATGTATTGAAAGCAATGCATGCAAATAGATCTCATGCATATTCATTGGGGAAATCCTGAGAACCTGACTGGATTGCTTGAGGACCAACTTTGACACACATGCTCTAGGGTGACCAGGATCCTCTGCAGCACCGAAAGCCTCCGACCGGATAATAAACACTTGAAAATAGAGAGTAAGACTGAAGGGCTAGAGCTCATCCCAGAAGGATAGGAGGCGGAGCATGAATACAAAACAGTGGGGTCTCTGCGACCCTTGAAGGTAATGAGGGTTTTACCAGCTGGTCAAGACTACCAGTCCTGTTGCACAAGAATTTATTTTCTAAAATTGGTTTTCCTCGTATCATATACCACCTTGATTTGTTTTGCAGAAAGGACAGTATATAAAATCTAATAAATGATTTTGAAAAATGAGAACAGTCATAGTTGCCCATTTCTTAGCTAAAGAGAGCCTTACCTGAATCATTTGCACCTTGTCAGTCACTATATTCCACAAAACTGTAGCCTGGCAGAAAGCAAGTTGCTAATCACTCCCAGACAGCATGGGAAGGAGAGTAATGCAATTCTCCATCTCAAGGTCCTCAGATGCAACTAAGATTCTCCTCTCGTGTTACAAGGAGAGGGCAAGAAGGGCAACCATCCTGCTCTGAACCAGTGAGTATACGAGCCCAAAATTGAAAGGAGGTACTGAAGGGAACCTTTGCCTGGGGTGCCATTCTACAGAAACTGCTGTGGCCCAGAATGAAGTATCCCAGGGCTACTCTCTAATCAAATGCAAAAAGGGCACTTCGATATTCCACTTTTCTGGGCTTAAGATTTCCTGAGAGGCAGCACATGGTATCGCTATTGAATTATTGGGCCATGATTTCTAGGGGATCTGCACCTTTTGGTTTTGTTATTTTCTTTTCATTTTAGCAACCACTATCAAGAAATATAAATTTCTCCCCCAAGTACTCCCCCAAGATTCGTAGGGGTTCCATTCCAGGAACCCCCGCGAATCTTGAAAAACCGCAAATACGGTTTTTCGTGGGGGATACTGAAGAGGGCAGCGGGAGAGGCAGGAGAGAGCAGCCGGAGCGCAGGCGAGTGAAGGAAATCACTCGCTGTATGCTCCGACTGCCTCTTCCTGTACTAAAGTAGGGCCTTACCAATCAGGAGTTGCGTGTCAAAGCAGCTCCTGATTGGTGAGGCCAGACTTTAGTACAGAAAGAGGCGGTCGGAGCATACAGCGAGTGATTTCCTTCACTCGCCGGTGCTCCGGCTGCCTTCTCCTGCCTCTCTAGCTGTCCTCTCCTGGTCAGCGGTTCGTGGTTGGAAAATACCACGAATGATCAGGACTGTGAACCGTCGAACGCGAATTCGAGGGGGAGCATCGTATATTGAAAAGTTTCATCTCACTCACCTCAAGTTTTCTAATGTGCTCTTCTGAAGTTACTTTATTATCTATAACATAGTTGCGCATCCTGTCTTCATACCTGTTTTCTAAAATGGGCTGCAGGCAGGTCTGGTTGATGATAATGTGAGAAATCTCCACCATTTTTTTTCTAGCATGGGAAAGCCTCCGCCACAAGTCAGCCTGTAGACTGAAAAAGTTAAAAAAGAAAAATGCATTAAACCTCAAGGTGATATGTATGCTGGAAACAAGTTTCCAAATGCAGCATTTTGCAACTGGAAACCTGGGTTCAGATCCAGGATTGTAGGATTTGCAGCTACATTAAAACTGGCTGTCTCAGCACAGTCCCTGTGGGGCCATTTTGGAAATGATCAACGGTTGGCACAATCCTCAATCTCTGCAAGAAGGTGGCAGTATTAGGGAGGTTCTAAATATGGGGGCGGGAGAGTGGGGGGTTATTTAAGAGGGAGGGAAGAGGTTGTTATGTGTCTTTAAGCCGCCTCTCCTACTCTCACCAGAGCTGTTTAGTGGATATGTTTTGTGTCATGTCTATATTGTAAATTATGTAATCTTTGTCCTATCTCGATTATATTGTGGATGTACTTTGTAACCCGTTCTGGGCTCCTTTGGGAGGACAGGCTAAATAATTGAGCAAATAAATAAATAAATATGCTGAAGAGTGACGGTATATGATAAGCATTGTTAGATACCCCATGGCATTGTTTATGGCGTGTACTGCTATGTTTCTGTATTGATGTTTGACTTTATTCATATTGTATTTTGCCTTTCTGTTTTAAATTCTTTATTCATTTTTGCACATTACAACAAGTGTAGCAGATAAACTCATATGAACTTATAAATACATACTTGAGCATTTGGCATAGCACCATTCGCCGCTCCACTTTGCTTCTCTTTGGGACTGTTCCTCACTACTTTCCTCGCTCGAAGGGAGTTGCAGCTTTCCTCAAGTGGACTATCCTGATTGCTCTGAAATGCATTTTGTTGAAATGGCTTGAGGCTGAGGCTCCGGACTATTCCCTCTGGCGCTGCCGCATGATTACTCCCCTGATGTGGGAGAGGAGGGATGTGAAGGATCTTTCTTCTCTCCCAGGCCGCATTTTTCAACGTACTTGGGAACCTTTTTGGACTACTTTGACTCCTCTGGCTCGTAGCCGGGTGCTTAACTGTTGATTCTTGTTTTGTGATTCCCTTTGTTCTGATTGGTACATTAACTTTCTTTTCTGTTTCTTTGCTATTGTGTGTTTGGATGGAAGACCCGGGAGTGGGGGGTGGGGTAACTTGGGTTGGGATTGGGAAGGTGGTGGGGGTTTCTTTGGGGGGTATTCCATAAATTGTTGAGCTGTTTTGGTTCTTTGTATCATTGATCTGTTGCTGTTGTGTTTGCTCAATAAAATATATTTGACTATAAATACACACTTGATTAATTCTCATATAACACTTTAAGTATAACATTTCATTACAAATTAATATTCTATAATATTTTGAATATGTAATAAACCTAATATTTAAACTATTCTTATTAAATAGAAAATCCTCCCCTCCCATCACAATATTACATTCAAGTACCATTACAATGAAACTATTGATATAATCATATATTATGAAATAATAAAAATAAAACCCCCTCATATTTCCCCTCTAATCAAATATCTTATCTTGGGAAAAGTTTATCATTCATTACAAAAATCTGTTAATGGTCCCCATATCTTCTGAAATTTACCAAAATAAGAATTAAAGTGCAACACCTCCATATGACGGCCTTAAAAGTGTTCTGTGGTGCATTAGAAGCTATTTGCATAGCTCCTACTCCTGTTGAAAGCTAAATAAACGTGATCTGTCCTTCCATACCTGCTCTCTTCAAATGTCCACTTTTTAATTACCGATTCCAGCTCTGGGATCATCAGCTCATAAAATGATGCCAGCCTGGAAAATAGAAAAAAAGTCAATTCTGGAGGCATGTCTACAAAAGCTCATTAAAAAAATATAAACGGGTTGATAGCGGTCCTTTATTGTGGAAAACACCAGCTTCAGAAGCAATTCTAGTTTTCACATGCTGTTCGTCTGTAAAATTCACCGACATCAGGAAGAATCTACTCAATGCATCATGTCCATAAAACACAAACACAGTAGGTGAGGCCTGTGCTGTGGAGATTTCCTTGGGCTGTTTAAACGTCAACCACAACACTTATTAGATGCTGCCTAAGTATTCTCTCTCTTTTATTTGAATAAGTATATTTTTGAAACTGTTTAATGGTAGTCCTATTATTAAGTTTCAGTTTACTTAATTTCACCTTTTGGTGGAACTCATTATGTCACATGTTCAAAATGGAAAGATCAATAGCTGTACAAAATGGAAATTATAAGACCTTTTCTAAAATATGGGGGCCATTGACATCTTTATCCCAGGACAAGCAGGCAGCATATTCTTGACTGATGGGTGACGGCACCGACGGAGCCCCGGTACGGACACTTTTAGAGTGATTGCACTCTAAGAACTTGGAAAGTTCTAGAGACCGCACCGCGCATGCGCGAGTGCCTTCCCGCCCGACCCCGACGCGCGGTCCCTCAGTTTCTTAGTTTCCGCGGAGCTAAGAAGTCGCATTTTCAGGGGGCGTGGCTTAACGCGAGCACAGGATGGAAGTGTGATCGAGACGCTCCTCTATATCTGGGCAAACTTTTAAAATTATAATTCTCTTATTGTTGATTTTGAGATGAAAAAACAAGTTTAAATTAAATTCAAAACCATTACAAGTTAATATTGAGCTCCTCCGATAAAATTGAGATAGATACAGAGAGAGGAAGACTGAAAGAAAGATTGCCGGTTTTTCTCTCAGCGCTGGTTGACGCGGCAGATAATTAACAAAAAAGGAAATATATCAAAAGAAACAATCTGATAACAGCGATGTTGTAAAAGAGTGAAAAAAGGAGGTACTGTAGAGAGTTGAGTGAAGTTTGAGTGAGAAATTTGGGAGAAAGGGTCTGTCTCTCTTTTGCCGGTTTCTTAATGTCAGATGACAGTTGCTGTAGCGACGAAGTATATTTAAAAAAAAGCTCACAGCGTGAATTGCACCTGCCTGCCTTGCCAGATCTAGAATTTGTCAGGAAGCAATTTCCTACGATCCTGAATGTAACAGATCAATACTGATCTCCTTCGCTGAAACGGAGAAGAAGCCTAAAGGGTGAAAAATCAGGAAGTAAAGGTGCCGTTTTTTTTTCTCTATCCTGAACAGTGCAGAGTAGAGGGTTGGGGACTGACGGAGTTTAAAACTGACATTGAATTGCCTGACAATAAGGAGGAAGAGTGAAAATTTACTATTTATTAACGATCTGGATGGAAGGAGTATGGCAGTTTGAAAAAGCCCTTCTCTGCCGGTGTTGAAGCGAGGTCTTGTGTGACATCAAATCGGCAACGGTTTTTAAAATCTGAATCAGCACGGTGTTGAGAGATGTTGAAAATTTAAACTGACAAAAAAAGGGTTAAAAGAAAGACTGATATTAATGTGAAGCCTGATGTCAGTTAAATTCTTAAGCTGTGGTGATTTAAAATTGCCTTGTACAGCCAGTCGGAGCCCTGGGAGATTAAAATTGATCTCATTATAAGGCAAATGTCAGTTTAACCAACTAAAGCTGTGACAGTTTAAAATAGCTCTCTCCTGCCAGTATTGTGTCAGAATTCTGAGAGAGATCAATTTATCCTCTTCTTGAAACAGTTCTTGAGATACAAAATTAAGAATTCCTTTCTCATTGAATCAATAAAGCAGATAATAAATAAGAAATTATTGTTGAGAAAATTTCTGCTGCTTTAAATCAGAATGAAATTCTGAGAGAGAGGCTTGAAAAGAAGAGGAAAAGGAAATCTCTTTTGATGAATATTATATTTGGACAGAATGACTGATTTGCAATCTGCTCAGTGCTAGAACAACACAACACTGATGGTTTCTCTCAGTGATTGAACACCGAGACGCTGAAGACAAGGGAAAAAAAAATATCAACTTACTAAATAAACTAAATACTGAATTTAAATTGTTTTTCTCTGACAAAGCTGCGATTGGGCTTGTGTGAGAGGCAGTTGAGAGATGCTGTGAGTGAACATAAAACAATTTCTTCAAATTTGTCAAAACAAGGGAAAAGAATTAGATGAAGTTTTACTCTCCTCGATCAGTGCTGCGATTGGGCTTGTGAGAGGAGAATTAACAAAGGACTACCAACCCCTTTTTTTTTTTTTTTTTTTAAAAAAAGAGTGACGGCCAGAGGTAATGAAATAAATCTGTGGAAGAACCCGACAAGTCTGAGAAAAATTTTTTTCACATCAATAGAACTGAAAACAAAGGAAAAGGAAAAAAGGCAAAAAAGGAAAAGAAAATTTCTACTTTAAAAGATAGAACCAAATTTTAGAAGAAAAGGGATTAAAAACATAAGAATACCAAACCCAAAACTAAAAGACTAAATTTAAGAAATAAGAATAACCAAGAAAAAGAGAACAATAACATGGCAAGTACCAGACAAAACAAAAATGAGGCTGGTACATCTGCAAAAAGACAGAAACAAGACCAAATAACACCTAGCAAAATACCACTTCCTATCGAAGAATCAGACACATTAAGCAAAGCTGAAGTCATGGAAGAATTAAAACAAATCAAACAAATGCTGAAAGAAACTATTACTAATATGTCTGAAATGAAAGAAGAAATTTTAAATATACATAGACAAATGGAAGTTAACAACAAAAGAACAACTGAACTAGAATCAAAAATGGAAACTATAGAATGTGAATCAAAAAGATGTAAAAACGACAACCTGGAATTAAATAAATTAAAAAATCAACTGGAGGATTACGAGAATAGAGGAAGAAGAAAGAACATCAAACTCTTTGGAATACAAGAAAATTTAGAGGGAAAAAATACTATCCTTTTCCTTGAAAATTTAATTCCAAAAATTCTACAATTAGACTTGAAACAACCAATTGAAATTGAAAGGGCGCATAGAATCCCAATTAAAAATTTAGAAAATAAAAACAGACCAAGACCAATCATTTTCAAAATGTTGAGATACCAACAAGCACTAGAGATACTAAATGCCGCAAAAAAAGATAAAAATTTAAATTATAAAGGATCAAGATTATGGTTTTTACCAGACTTCGCCAAAAACACAGCAACTAAAAGGAAAAGACTACTAGACATGAGACCTCTACTCAAAGAAAAAGGATTTAAATATGGCCTATACTACCCGGCGAAAATGAGAGTGTCATCTGGTGACAAGTCATTATATTTTGAGGATCCCGAAAAACTAAAAGAGTTTCTCTCTAAACCAGAACCTATGATATATTAACATAATATACTAAGATGGTTTTGAAGACTTTATGAAAAAACAGAAAATATAACATATCGAAATATTTGAAGAAATGGAAGAAAACAATACAAAGAAAAGACAATAATAATTATATGAAAGAAAGAACAGAATATAGGAAAATTATTAAATAATACACTGCATATATGTTTAAAATAAATATATGTTGAAATCATAATACTAAGGAAATACAAATTAATATATTGTTAAATGGAAAATGATACATTAATAAAATGTTATGGAAAATGATTAAATAAATATAAAAGATCAATATAGATAGATAGAAGGGAAATTTGTTTAAACAATTGAATAATGATTGCCTGGAATGGGGAGATTGTTAGGATTACAATTCCAATGTGTATCCTTAAGCAGCCAATGTATTGGGTGGGAAAGGGAGGGATAAGTAGAATATTTATTATAAAAATTAAGGGAGATACATTAGGGTTAAATATGTGTGTCATGAAGAAAATTTTTTGGATATTAAATATGAAGGAGGAAGGGAAGAATAAGATAATGAAAAGTATTAAGATATATAATGTATCTTAAAATATATTCTATTAATGTCAATGGCCTGAATCACGTAATTAAAAGGGGAAAAATATTAACATTTTTAAAAAAACAAAATGCAGATATTTACTGTCTGCAAGAGACCCATCTTAATATGAAAGAATCACAGAAATTATCAGGTGGATGGATAAAAGAATGTTTTTTTGCTCCAGCAGTGGGTAAAAAAGCAGGGGTTGCAATCCTTATAAATAAAAAATGTATGGCCAATATAAAAGTAAAAAATTCAGATCCACATGGAAGATGGATACATATCGATATAGGTATGGGAAATGATACCCTGACGTTATTTAATATATATGCCCCTAATTCGAATCAATCAGAATTTTTCAAAAAGCTACAAAATATGTTATTACCACTGGCTGCCTCTAATTTAGTGGTGGCTGGAGATTTTAATGCTGTAATGGATCCATTATTGGATAAAAAACCAGGTAAAAATATTAAATCTTTAGGTCTAGATAATTTAGTTCGATCATGTGATTTGAAAGATATATGGCGTATTCTTCATTTTAATGATCAGGAGTATTCATTTTGTTCACAGGTTCATAAATCATTTTCAAGAATAGATTATATTTTTGTCTCAACAAATAAAGTGCAACAAGTGATTAAAGCCTCCATTGATCCTATTATCATTTCGGATCATGCGGGAATATGGATAGAATTACAATTAGATCAATTAGAAAATAATAGACCTCTTTGGAGATTTGATAATGCATTGCTTGTGGATGACAAATTTTTGGAAAATTTTAAAACACAAATTAATGAATTTTTTCAAATAAATTTAGTGGAAGATACATCTATAGAGAATGTATGGGATGCATTTAAAGCAACTATGAGGGGTAATATCATATCATATTCAGCTTTTATTAGGAAACAAATTAAAAAACAATATATGGAATTAGAAAAAGAAATAAAAATATTAGAAGCTAAATTGATAAGTAAATGGGAATATGAAGTTTTGCAAGCTCTTTTGAAAGTAAAAGGTAAATATAATGAATTAACTTCAAAAATGATAAGAAAAGATTTGTTTTCCAAACAAACGGTGTATTATGGAAATTCTAATAAGGCGGGAAAATTATTAGCAAATTATCTTAAGGCAAAAAAAAGGAGAACTAATATTAACGGAATAAAAGATGATAATGGTATAATAACAAATCAAACAAATATAATATTAAAACAATTTTTAAATTTTTATAAGGATCTATATTCTTCCGAACCTTATTTGGAGAAACAAAAAGATGGAAAAAAATTTTTAGATTTAATAAATGGACCTAAGATTCCTGATCATATAAAACGAAGTTTAGAAGAACCTATATCATTAAAAGAATTAGAAACAGCATTGAGATCTCTTAGAGTTGGATCCGCTCCAGGTGGTGATGGTTACACAGTAGAATTTTATAAAACATTTCAAAATATCCTCTCCCCACATTTATTAAAATTATATCAGACACAACTTATAAAAGGTAACATAAAAGGTACTATGGCTGAATCAATAATAATTGTTTTGCCTAAGCCAAATAAAGATCCTACTTTGGTTTCAAACTACAGGCCTATATCTTTGATAAACGTTGATAATAAACTTTTGGCGAAAATTTTGGCTTTGAGATTAGCCAAAGCTCTCCCACATATTATAGATATGCATCAAACGGGTTTCGTTGCTAAAAGACATTCCTCCAATAACTCTAGACTATTATTTCACATGCTAAACTTATCAAAAAAAATGGATGAACCGGCATTTACAGTTTCATTAGATGCCGAGAAAGCATTTGATAGGGTAGAATGGAATTTTATGTATCAGGCTTTAGAATGGTTTGGTATAGGTTCTGGATTTATACAAATGGTAAAAACATTGTATAGCTTCCCGATTGCAAGATTAAATATTAACAATAAGATATCTGATGGTTTTCAATTGCAGAGGGGAGTTAGACAAGGTTGTCCTTTATCTCCTTTGTTATTTGATGTTGTATTAGAACCCTTATTGTTAGCAATACAGCAAACGAGGGAGATACAAGGAATTCCATATTCAGATATGGAATATAAAATTTCGGCTTATGCTGATGATATTTTGCTTTATTTGAGAAATCCAGAGTCTACCTTATCTTCTTTATTGGAATTAATTGATAAGTTTGGCAAATTTTCAGGTTATAAAATTAATTGGAATAAATCTGAAATTATACCCTTGAATGTTTACTGTGTAAAAGGATTATTTGATATTTTTCCATTCATATGGAAAGAAGAAGGATTTAAATATCTAGGCATTCAAGTTAAAAAAACAATTGAAGATACTGTAAAAGAAAATGAAAAATATGTATTAAAAAAAGTAATGGAGTTATGTGAACAATGGAACCCATTACATATATCTTGGTGGGGCAGAGTTCAAACTATTAAAATGATGATGTTGCCTGTGGTTTGCTACCAAATGAGTATGATACCTATTTATTTTCAGGGGTCCTTTTATAAGAAGCTTAATAGAATTTTAACAAAATTTCTTTGGCTTGGTAAAACACCTAGAATAGCTTTAGTAACCTTACAAAAATCAATTAAGGAGGGAGGGGTAAATTTTCCAAATTTCTATAGGTACCATCAAGCCTATATTTTACGTCAGGGTATGTATTGGATCCTCCCAGAACTTATAGATAATGCACCAGATTGGTTATATTTGGAATGGCGCCTTATGTTTCCCCTAAATTTAGTTCATTTACCAAGTATTAATATACCTAAAAGATACAGAGAAAATAAAATAATAATGGATACTTGGAAAACATTGAGATTTATAGATAAATTAACACCCATCCCAATATATAAATCAACTAATCAATCCATATGGATAAACTCCAAGATCAAAATAGGCGGAGCCCAAATCCTTTGGAAGAACTGGATTATTGCAGGAATTAGATCTCTAGATGATATTATTTCAGAAGGTAAACTGCTGGATTTTTCACAATTGCAACATAGATTTGGTCTTAATAAAACACAAAGTTTTAAATGGTTGCAATTGAAGCAGGCCATTCAGGTTGGGTTCCCTGAATGGAAATCATTAAACAATCAATATAGTTTAAAATTCTTATGCTTTAAAACAGACTTCCTGGGACATCAAGCCGCACTGTGGTATAAATTAATATCTGGATATTTGAATAAAAAACCAAAAAATGGTCTAAGAGACATTTGGAGCATTGAGATTGGACATCAAATTAATGCATCTCAATGGCCACTGATTTGGTCTTGGAGAATGGGATGTACAGTGTCAGCATCTATGAGACAAACATGGTTCTTTTTATTACATAGAGCTTTTTGGACCCCTACTCGTTTACAAAAACTAGACAGTTCTAAATCTAATAGATGCTGGCACTGTAATCTAGAACCAGGGACATTAGATCATTTATTATACTACTGTCCTTATATTAAAATATTTTGGAATTCAATTTGGCCACAAATTAATAAATTAATGGAAAATCATATTGCAATATCATATGATACAATTTTATTTGGAACAATGATGAGAAAAAAAAGTCAAATTTCACCAGAAAATAATAAACTTTTATTAATTATGACAGGGGTTGCCATTCAACATATAACTAACAATTGGAAAAATTACAACAACCTAAACTACACATTTTGGTGGAATACAATATGCCATGTTTTTAAAATGGAAAGATCAATATCAATACAAAAGGGAACATATAATAAATTTATAAAAATATGGGGGCCATTGACAAAATTCTGTAATGATTAAATAATAGAATACTTTTTCTTCCTTTCTTCTTTTAGAGATTTTCTTATGACACACATATAGGGGGGGTAAGGAAAACAATTTATATATAATATATTATAATATATGATACAAAATGTAACAAATGATTAAGGGATAATAGAAGGGTGGGGGGAGGGAAAATGAATAAAATTTATCTAGAATATATTGTTTTAGATATAAATATGTTATTGAATAATTATTAATTGTATTCTATTATGTTATATACTTTTATAAAATTTGAAAATATTATATTAAAGTGGTGAAGGGGTGGGGGGAGGGGGAAGGGGAAAATCAAATTCAGACATACATTGTGTTAGATATAAAAGTGATACTATGCATGTATCAAATGTATTTTATTATTCTGTACACTTTTTATGAAATTTGAAAATAAAAATATAATGGAAAAAAAAAAGAAGTCGCATTTTCAACGGCTGTTGAAATATTTTTTTTCATTCGCCTTCCCGCTCGCGTAAACTTTTTCGGGTTCTTTTTGCCCTTCCCTTTTTCTTTCTAAAAAAAAAAAAAAAAAAAAAACATTTTCTCTCGTTTTTGTCAAAGTTTTTAATTTGACCCGGCGGGGCCTACTGCCATCATCGAGGCCTCGGCCTTCGATTTGGCAGAAGCCGTTTTTACGTTCATGCCCCCCCAGCCCGGGTTCAAGAAGTGCCAGCGGTGTGCACGGCCTATTTCCCTGACAGACCCGCACAACTGGTGCCTTCAGTGTCTGGGTCCGGAACATCAGGCCTCTACCTGCACCCGCTGTGCCACTTTGAAAAAGCGGACTCTCAAAAATCGAGAGATACAGCAGAGACTGCTTTTCGGCACCGACATGTCCGACCCCGCGTCTTCGGCGCCGGTCTCGGTACCTGTTTCGTCGGCACCCACCTCATCGACGCCACGCGATACCGCGTCGACGTCGCAGCATGCAGGTAAGCCGGCTAAGAAGCCTTCCCCGCTGGAACGTCCTCCGGTCTCCATTGCAGAGAGCCCAATCCTGCCGACCGTGAGGCGCCCCTATTGAGGTGAGTCCCTCGACATCGGGCTCCTCATCTCCGGGGCGTCGAGCGGCACCGCAGGTACCGCAGAAGAAAAAAGCGGTACCGGTGCCCTCCCTTGATGATCGCATTGCGGCCATCTTGCAGGTACAGCTGAAGGAACAGCTCAAACAACTCCTTCCAGCTCTCCTGACACCGAGCCCTCCGGTATCGGTCCCCACTGAGCAACCGGTACCGATCGTGGAACAGTCAGTAGTGTCACCATCCACTCCTTCGGTACCGGTACACTTGACCTCATTGGCATCGATGCCTGTCCTCGCACCGGAGCCTAGGTCTCATCACCAATCGGTACAGACATCGGCTCCGGTGCGACCGATAACATCGCCCGGTACCGCGTCGGTGAGGTCGGGTAAGTCGGTACAGAAGTCCCGACACCGAGAACCATCCACCCCTGAGTCTCGGGACCGTGGTCCCCATGTTCGAGACCCTGATCTGTGGGGCGACTCTGAAGAACCTCTTCAGTCAGAAGGGGAGTGTTCATCAGAGGAAGACGAGCCTGTTCTGCAGGATATTTCCTCCAAACCTGATTCCACCTCTTTCTCTTCTTTTTTAAGAGATATGTGTGAATCTCTTTCCATTCCTTTGGAGGCTGAGTCTAAAAAGTCCAAAGCTTTTTTGGACGCTCTTGATTTTGACCAGCCTCCAAAGGAATTCTTGAAACTCCCTTTACATGACATCCTGAGGGAGACCTTCTACAAGAATCTGGAGACTCCTCTTACTATCCCGGGAGCCCCTCGCAAATTGGATTCCCTTTATAAAGTAATCCCTATTCCTGGTTTTGATAAACCACAGCTCTCTCATGAGTCTCTTCTTGTAGAATCCACCCTCAAGAAGTCCTTAGGAGCTAGTGTCTATGCCTCTGTCCCTCCTGGCAGAGAGGGTAAAGCCATGGACAAATTCGGTAAGCGACTTTACCAGAATGCGATGCTTGCTAATCGTTCTGGTAACTATGCTTTTCATTTTTCGTTTTATCTAAAGCATCTCCTTACCACCATGGCTTCCTTTGAGCAGTACCTTCCTGTGGGGAATCGTGAGGCTTTCCATCAGTGCTCTTCAGCTCTTTTCCAGCTCAGGAAATTCATGGTAAGGTCTATATATGACACTTTTGAGCTTACCTCTAGAGCAACAGCCATATCTGTAGCCATGCGCCGTTTGGCTTGGCTCAGAGTCTCTGAGCTTGATGTTAATCATCAAGACCGGTTGGCTAATGCCCCATGTTTAGGGGATGAGCTGTTCGGAGATTCTATGGACTCAACGACCCAGAAGCTCTCGGCTCATGAAACCCGCTGGGATACCCTTCTTAAGACCAAGAAGAAACCTCCGCCTTCTCGGCCATTCAGACAGCAAACGGCCTATCAGCGGCGTTTTGTGGCTCGCCCCTTGCAGCCTTCCACTCAGCAACCTAGGAGGCAGCGTCAACAACAGCGGCAAACACCTAGGCCTCAGCAGCAACAACCAGCTAAGCAGCCTCCTCCACAAAAATCGACTCAGCCCTTTTGACTTGATACTCGAGGGCATAGCCAGCGTTCAACCATCTCCTCTCCTCCCTCAACCGATAGGAGGACGACTGTCTTTCTTTCTCAGCCGGTGGGAAGTTATCACTTCGGACCAGTGGGTCCTCAACATCATCCGCCACGGCTACTCTCTCAACTTTCACACCCTTCCGGGCCAAAGTCTACCAAAAGAGTCTGCTTTGCACACTCCTCAATCTGCCCTCCTTTGTCAGGAGGTTCAGTCCCTCCTGCTTCTGAACGCCATAGAGGAAGTTCCTCTGGACCAAAGAGGGCAAGGATTCTACTCCCGGTATTTTCTAGTCCCCAAGAAAACAGGAGACCTCAGACCAATTCTAGATCTGCGAGATCTCAACAAATGTTTGGTCAAAGAAAAATTCAAGATGCTATCTCTAGCTACGCTTTATCCTCTCCTCGATCACAACGACTGGCTATGCTCTCTCGATCTCAAAGAGGCCTACACTCACATTCCAATTCATCCGGCCTCCAGACAGTACCTTCGCTTCATGATAAATCACTGTCATTACCAATACAGAGTGCTCCCCTTCGGTCTTGCCTCCTCTCCAAGAGTGTTCACAAAATGTCTGGTAGTGGTGGCAGCGTTTCTACGCTCCCACCACCTTCAGGTTTTTCCCTACCTGGACGATTGGTTAATCAAGGCCATTTCATCTCAGACTGTTCTTCTGGCCACCAACCAGACCATCTTTTTTCTACAACTACTGGGGTTCGAAATCAATATACCCAAGTCTCACCTTCTGCCTACGCAGAAACTTCAATTCATTGGAGCGGTACTGGACACGGTCCAGATGAGAGCCTTCTTGCCGGACAACCGTCTTCACAACCTCCAATCGCTCTGTCAGCAGGTGCTCTCCCAGCACTCCATTTCGGCAAAGCAGATGATGATTCTCTTGGGTCACATGGCCTCCACAGTTCATGTCACACCCCTGGCACGGCTTCACCTGCGCACTCCCCAATGGACCCTGGCTCTCCAGTGGTCTCAAGCGACAGACTCTTGCTCACGACACATATCTGTGACATCGTCTCTTCGTCAGTCTCTGCAATGGTGGTTGATATCCTCAAATCTCTCCAGGGGCCTTCTGTTCCATCTGCCTCCTCATCATCTGGTCATCACCACCGACGCCTCCCCTTATGCATGGGGAGCCCATCTGAACGAGTTCCAAACTCAGGGCCTTTGGACTCCTCAGGAAAAGAAGCATCACATCAATTTCCTGGAACTCAGGGCAATGTTCTATGCCCTCAAGGCCTTCCAACACCTTCTATTTCCTCAAGTCCTTCTGATTTGCACAGACAACCAAGTGGCCATGTACTACATCAACAAGCAAGGGGGAACGGGCTCTCGCCTCTTATGCCAGGAAGCCCAGAGAATCTGGTCTTGGGCATCCTCGCGCCGCTTATTCCTGAAAGCGATTTATATTCAAGGAGAACAGAACTTCCTAGCGGACAAGCTCAGCAGAGTTCTCCAACCCCACGAATGGACTCTCGACCCATCGACTCTACAGTCCATCTTTGCACAATGGGGCACTCCTCAGGTGGACCTTTTTGCAGCTCCTCACAATCATCAGTTGCCCCAATTCTGCTCCAGACTTTACTCTCCTCACCGTCTGGCAGCAGATGCATTTCTTCTGGATTGGTCCAATCTGTTCCTTTATGCTTTCCCTCCTCTGCCTCTCATGCTTCGGACCTTGTTCAAACTAAAGAGGGAACGGGCCACCATGATCCTGATTGCTCCACGGTGGCCCAGACAACATTGGTTCTCCCTTCTACTTCAACTCAGTTCCAGGGATCCATTTCTACTTCCACTGTTTCCATCTCTGCTTACACAGGATCAGGAAACCCTCCTCCATCCCAACCTGCAATCTCTACACCTGACAGCTTGGTATCTCTCGGGCTGACTTCAACTGATCTTTTGCTGTCTCAGCCTGTTCGCTCCATCCTGGACGCCTCCAGGAAACCAGCCACTCTACAATGTTACCATCAAAAGTGGACGAGGTTTTCTTCTTGGTGTCTCCTACATCATCATGACCCCAAGTCTCTTGCAGTGGAACCTCTATTGGATTATCTGCTTTCTCTGTCTACTTCTGGTCTCAAGTCTACTTCCATCAGAGTTCATCTCAGTGCCATTACGGCCTTTCATGAGCCGGTCCAGGGGAAACTCCTTTCAGCTCATCCCCTGGTCTCCAGATTCATGCGAGGTCTTTTCAATCTGAAACCACCTCTCAAAGCACCTCCGGTGATCTGGGATCTGAACGTGGTTCTCTCCGCCTTGATGAAGCCTCCATTCGAACCCTTGGCTACTACCTCTTTCAAGTTTCTCACTTGGAAGGTACTTTTTCTTATTGCTCTCACCTCTGCCAGGAGGGTCAGTGAGCTCCATGCACTAGTTTCTGATCCACCTTTCACTGTCTTTCATCACGACAAGGTGGTTCTACGTACACATCCAAAGTTTCTCCCTAAGGTTGTTTCTGAGTTCCATCTCAACCAATCTATTGTTCTACCTGTTTTTTTCCCTAAACCTCACTCCCATCCCGGGGAACAGGCTCTTCATACTTTGGACTGTAAGCGGGCTTTAGCTTACTATTTAGACCGCACTAAGCCCCACAGATCATCTCCCCAACTTTTTCTGTCCTTTGATCCGAATAAATTGGGACGTCCTGTTTCTAAACGTACGCTATCTAATTGGCTTGCTGCGTGCATTTCATTCTGCTATGCTCAGTCCGGACTGACACTGGAAGGTTCTGTCACGGCACATAGAGTTAGAGCTATGGCAGCATCTGTAGCTTTCCTCCGTTCCACGCCCATTGAGGAAATCTGCAAAGCTGCTACGTGGTCCTCAGTCCATACTTTTACATCTCATTACTGTCTGGATGCTTTCTCCAGACGGGATGGACATTTCGGCCAATCTGTTTTACAAAATTTGTTTTCCTAATGGCCAACCTTCCCTCCATCCCTCTTTTTGTTAGCTTGGAGGTCACCCATCAGTCAAGAATATGCTGCCTGCTTGTCCTGGGATAAAGCACAGTTACTTACCGTAACAGGTGTTATCCAGGGACAGCAGGCAGATATTCTTGCGTCCCACCCACCTCCCCGGGTTGGCTTCTTAGCTGGCTTATCTTAACTGAGGGACCGCGCGTCGGGGTCGGGCGGGAAGGCACTCGCGCATGCGCGGTGCGGTCTCTAGAACTTTCCAAGTTCTTAGAGTACAATCACTCTAAAAGTGTCCGTACCGGGGCTCCGTCGGTGCCGTCACCCATCAGTCAAGAATATCTGCCTGCTGTCCCTGGATAACACCTGTTACGGTAAGTAACTGTGCTTTTTGTGATGATTAAACACCAGTTATTTTATTTTATTGAAATATACACCATGAATAATAGGAAGGGGGAAGGTTTTTTATTTTATTGTGTATAATATTAATAATAATGGGAAGGGGGTGGGATATGGGTTTATATATATATATATATATATATATATATATATATATATAATTGTTGTTTTTCTTGATAGACTTACAAGTGATGTTTTCAATAATATGTATGAGATTAAATTGTACACTTGTTGAATGATTAAAAATGAATAAAGATTTATAAAAAAAAAAAAGAGAACAGGACTTAGGGACATTTGGAGTATTGAGATTGGACAGACAATTTCTGCACCTCAATGGCAAAAATTTTGGTCCTGGAGGATACGTTCTACAAGGTCAGCATCTATGAGTCAAACATGGATGTTTTTGTTACACAGAGTTTTATGGACCCTACGCGATTACAAAAAGTAGATAGTACTTGATCTAATAGATGCTGGCATTGTAAGATAGAAGTGGGGACATTAGATCATTTAATATTCTTTTGTCCCTGTATAAATGCTTTCTGGAAAATAATTTGGCCCCAAATTAATAATTTATTAGAAAATCATGTTGGACTCTCATACGATAAAATATTATTTGGAACAGCAATGAGAACTTAAAGTCCGATTTCTGCAAACAATAATAAACTTTTATTGATATTAACAGGGGTCGCCATACAGCAAATTACTCAAAACTGGAAAGATTACACTAAATTAAATTACACTTTTTGGTGGAACTCAATTTGTCATATCTACAAAATGGAAAAAGTGATGGCGTTACAACAGGGGTATATTCATAAGTTTAATAAAATTTGGGGACCATTGGCTAATTTCTCTAATGATTAGATATCATAGCACATGGATAGAACATATAGGGGGGTTAGGGAGGGTAAACTATTGTAAGGGTATTCTGAATTAAAATTCTGATAAAAGGGGTTTCTTTACTTTACAATATAAGAGTAATTGTTTGAAATTTCAAGTGTTTTTTAAAAATTGTATGTAATACATATATTTCTCCCTGGACAGGGATCTTACAGCCACACAAGAAGGTGACGTCCCCGTGACAGAGCCGACCCGGCAGTCTAAAAGCTGCAAAGCTAAAGAGCTTTGCTCATGTGCCAGCCCTCCCGCCCGAAAGTATCCCACCTGGCCCCTATATAAGCACACCCCCCAACCGGCAAACACAGTTTTAAAAGTTTCCGCGATATTCTCCGACTCGGTGTGCTTATATAGGGGCCAGGTGGGATACTTTCGGGCAGGAGGGCTGGCACATGCGCAAAGCTCTTTAGCTTTGCAGCTTTTAGACTGCCGGGTCGGCTCCGTCACGGGGACGTCACCTTCTTGTGTGGCTGTAAGATCCATCTGTCCAAGGAGAACTACCGTTACAGGTAAGCAACTTCTATTTCACTTGATGTAAGAAATAAAAAAGAATAAAGAAGTTTAAAAAAAAAAAAGTTTCAGTTTACTGATTTTAACTCTACTTTATTCATTGCATCTATGTTTATATTTGGTCTTAAGTTGAAATATACCTGCTCTACACCGCCTTGGGTAAATCTTCATAAAGGCGGTTAATAAATTCCAATAAATACATACACTGAGGAGAAAAGAGGCTTTCTCTGTTAAGTGGGAAGCTTCTGCACATACCAAAACAAGTTTACAACTTGTTATTCCTCTGGGGAAAGCTCTGGCATGCGGGCAATGCCAGATGACATCACCATGGATTGGGCCTGCATTCCTCTATTTGCCTCCAAAGAAATGTTTACTTAGTAAGACTGGTTAGTGGTTGGCTGGGTAATATTTCCCTTTGCTTTTACTTTTTTGTAGTTTGTTGTTTTGTTGTGTTTACCTAATACAAATAAGAATTTCATTTAAAAAGAACTGGAAGAGGAAAAAGGGAGATGGAATATGGAATATAAAAAAAAGCTCCATGTAGAAGCTATAATAAGATAATCAGTTAGAAAAGCCATAGTGCTGACTGAGTCATGAAGATAGCTTTCCTGAAAAAAGTTAAATGGTCTGTATCAGACCTGAATAATGGCGCTGATACAGACCATTTAACTTTTTTCAGGAAAGCTATCTTCATGGCTCAGTCAAATTTGCGGTTCACGAATCGTAGTCTCACTCATTCGTGGTCTGCTCCAACCGCCTCTTCCTGTAGTAAAGTCGGGCTATACCAATCAGGAGTTGCATGTCAAAGCAGCTCCTGATTGGTGTAGGCTAACTTTACGACAGGAAGAGGCAGTTGGAGCAGACCGTGAGTGATTTTCTTCACCCGCCGGCGCTCCAGCTGCCCTCTCTTGCCTCCTCTGACTTTTGACAGGTGAAAAACCACATTTGTGGTTTTTGGAAATTCACGGGAGTTCCTGGAACGGAACCCCCGCAAATTTCGGGGGAGTACTGTATTTTGTAAGGAATACAACTGTGAGGCGATACACACATTACGCTTGGCCTCTTATGGCCAAGGATGAGGAGGATGTTAGTAACAGCAAACTCCTGACAGCTAGTAGCCACTATGTCCTACCCCTCTTGCTTCCTATATTTGGCTACTGCTTTAACTGTAACTTAGGATGTTTACCTATGTTGATTTTCCCATTAAGTATCGTGAATGTATCTTTCGCTGATCTTGACCTGTCTCTAGGTTGTTTGTATTTGTACCCTCACCGATTATGCAAGGTCATTAGTTAATTTTGTTAACCACATTGAACTCCACAGAGTATCACGGTATACAAATAAAATGTTATCCTATGTATGTCAGCCTGCACCATAGTGAGGATTATAAAAGGTCACACAAGATATGGATTATAGTGTTACCTGGAAAGAAAGTCATGTTTTTGGAAGTTCTGACTCGCTTGCGGGAAGATATCCAAAAATGCCCAGAGGGTGGTACTGGTATCACATAGGTAGAATACCACGTCTTTCAACTCCTAACAGACACCAAGAAGAATAAAGTCACACCCAGCTTCAAAGATATCATTCCCTCTTTAACATGAGTTCAATCATGCCTGCTTATGGCCAGAAAGAAAATACAAGAGTGTAACTCCTTGGTCTTGGGCCACGTTTTCAGGATAACCTTAATGAATATGCATGAAAGAAATCGGCATGCAGTTCCTCCACGGTATGCAAATCTCCCTCAGGCATATTCATTAATATCGAACTAAATACCTGATTTGTTGGGAAATCTGGAGTGAAGATCAAGGCTGTAGCCTATTAAAGAGGAAGTGGTTAGATTAAGTAGTCTTATTCCTTGCCCTCACCTGGAGAGCCATACCACTGGGCGACATTCTGCCCTTCTCTTCCAGTTTCTGGGGCTCTGCTGATGATCCGTCCTGTTGTAAACCGCATTTGTTCAGAATATTGCTGAACACCTAAACATTATAGAAAGATGATAAAGATGACTCAATACCTCCATTCCTAACTGATGGAACTCAAAGGTGTCCCCCAGTACAACCTAATGGACTCCTACTGTAACTCCCCCCAGTATAAACATAAGAACATAAGAAGCGCCATCTCCGGATCAGACCCTCGGTCCATCAAGTCTGGCAATCCACACACGCGGAGGCCCCGCCAGGTGTACATCTGGCGTAATTTTTAGTCACCCATATCCTTCTATGCCTCTCGTAAAGAGATGTACATCTATTTGCTTTTGAAACCTAGGACGGTCGATTCCGCGATAACCTCCTCCAGGAGAGCATTCCAGGTGTCAACCACTCTCTGCATGAAGCAGAACTTCCTGATATTTGTCCTGAACTTGTCCCCCCTTAGCTTCATTCCGTGTCTTCTTGTCCGTGTCAAATTGGACAATGTAAATAATTTTTTCTGCTCTATTTTATCGATTCCTTTCAGTATTTTGAAGGTCTCGATCATATCCCCTCGCAGTCTCCTTTTCTCAAGGGAGAACAATCCCAGTACAACCTAATGAATTCCTACTGTAACTCATGTTTAGACCTGCAACGCAAAGCTGTACTACCTTTATGTTATGTCTGTATTTGAAATGCTGCATTCAACTATGCTATGTTTGCTAAGTCTGCATGTCCTGTCTATATTGTGAATGTACTCTTGTAATCTGTTCCAGGTTCATTTGGGAGGACGGGCTAAAGAAATGAATAAATAAATATAAATAAACCTTTGGTGCTCCTTCCTCAGAGCCATAATAGATGATCCTAATGGTGATTCCTATGAAAACAGATTGCTAGGATGCTCCTTTCCTGTATACCAGGGGTCTCAAAGTCCTTCCTCGAGGGCCGCAATCCAGTCGGGTTTTCAGGATTTCCCCAATGAATATGCATGAGATCTATGTGCATGCACTGCTTTCAATGCATATTCATTGGGGAAATCCTGAAAACCCGACAGGATTCCGGCCCTCGAGGACCGTAGTTGCCCATCCCTGACATAGACACTCAAATCTAAGGGTCTCAAAGTCCCCCCTCGGGGGCCGCAATCCAGTCGGGTTTTCAGGATTTCCCCAATTAATATGCATGAGATCTATGTGCACGCACTGCTTTCAATGCATATTCATTGGGGAAATCCTGAAAACCCGACTAGATTGCAGCCCTCAAGGAGGGACTCTGAGATCTCTGCTGTATACCACATAGAATATACTACCAGAAGGCTCCTTCTAAGACATGGACACAAAGCCATCGTTCACTACCAACAGCATTTAAGATAATGCCTAAAGAGATGCTTATATAGATGATCTTGGCAAGTCATTTAGTGAAAAGGCCATTCTAGAGCAGTACAAGAAACAGAATAGGCAAGGGAAGATTGGCTTCATTAGCATCTATGAGACAGACTTGGTTTTTTTTGTTGCATAAAGCTTTATGGACCCCAGTTCGTTTACAGAAGTTGGATAGTTCAAGGTCCAATAGATGCTGGCATTGTGGTTTAGAAGCTGGGACATTAGACCATTTAATATTTTTCTGTCCCTATATAAATGCCTTTTGGAAGTTAATTTGGTCCCAAATTAATTCATTGTTAGAAAATCATGTTGCCCTTTCATATGATACTATATTATTTGGTACATCAATGAGATTTAAAAGCCAAATTTCAGCGAATAATAATAAACTTTTATTAATATTAACAGGGGTCGCCATTCAGCAGATTACAGGAAATTGGAAAGATTATACTAAACTAAATTATACTTTTTGGTGGAATTCAGTATGCCATATTTATAAAATGGAAAGGGTGCTTGCTATACAACAAAGTAATTATAATAAATTTAAAAAGATTTGGGGGCCACTGATAATTTATTCTAATGATCAGACATCTTAAACACCTCAATATTGGAAGAGGGAGGGTGGGAGTATGAATGATAAGAATTGATAATTGTTAATTATTAGTATATGGGAGGGAGGGGTGGGATTCTTTTATATTTATGTATTTGGAAGATTACAAATAAGATTGTCAAGTGATTAATTAATATATTTCTTTCTTTTTTTTTTTTTTTTTAATTTTTATTTATTAAATTTCCAATTTTACAACAATTGAATCACAAGTAATATAATTAATTACTATATATCATTGTATCTATCATTAATATAATTTAATTTATAAACAGTATATATTATAAATTATATATAATCAAAAGTTGTAATTCCCTCCCCATTTTTACAATTAATAATTCCAAAAATTATGCATAACCCACCCCATTCCTATATAAGTATTGCGAATGTGCTAAGAAGTCTAATCATTAGAATAATTAGTCAATGGTTGCCAAATTTTCTTGAAATTATGAAGATTCCCATTTTGTAGTGCTAATACTTTTTCCATTTTGTAGATATGACAGACAGAGTTCCACCAGAACGTATAATTTAATTTGGTATAATCTTTCCAATTTTGAGTAATTTGTTGCATGGCGACTCCTGTCAATATTAATAGCAGCTTGTTATTATTTGCTGAAATCGGACTCTGAGTTCTCATTGCAGTGCCAAATAGTATGGTGTCATATGAGAGTCCTACGTGATTTTCTAGTAATTTGTTAATTTGGGGCCAAATCAGATTCCAAAAGGCATTTACACAGGGACAAAAAAAAATTAAATGATCTAACGTCCCTATTTCTATTTTACAATGCCAGCATCTATTGGATCTAGTATTATCTATTTTTTGCAGGCGCGTAGGGGTCCATAACACTCTATGTAATAAAAACATCCATGTTTGACTCATAGATGCTGACTTTGTAGATCTTAATCTCCAGGACCAAAATCGTGGCCATTGAGATGCAGAAATTGTCTGTCCAATCTCAATACTCCAAATATCCCTAAGACCAGTTTTCTTTTTTTTATTTAAAAATCCATATATCAATTTGTACCATTTTGCGGCTTGGTGTCCCAAGAAATCCGCCTGGAAACATAAAACCGGCAGACTATATTGAGTATTAAGATTTTTCCATTCAGAGAACCCTACCTGAATGGCCTGCTTCAATTGCATCCATTTAAAGTATTGTGATTTATTTAAGCCAAATTTATTTTGCAATTGTGAAAAACTAAGCAGTGAACCATCTGAAATGACATCATTTAATGTTCGTATTCCTGCACTTATCCATTGTTTCCAGACGATCTTAAATCCGCCAATTTTGATCCTGGAGTTTACCCAAATAGATTGATTTAGTGATTTACTAATTGGATCTGGTGATAGGTTATTAATATATCTTAATGTTTTCCAAGTGTCTATTAAAATTCTGTTATCTTTGTATTTTCTAGGCATTGTTATACTAATTAAATGATCTAAATGTAATGGGAACAGGAGCCGCCATTCTAAATATAGCCAATCTGGTACATTTTCCATGAGATCTGGGAGGATCCAATACATACCCTGTCTTAGAATATAGGCTTGATGGTACCTATAAAAATTTGGAAAATTTACCCCTCCCTCCACAATTGGTCTTTGTAAAGATACTAAAGCTATTCTGGATCTTTTCCCAAACCAAACAAATTTTGTAATAATATTGTTTAATTTTTTATAAAATCCGCCTGGGAACATAAAACCTGCAGACTATATTGAGTATTAAGATTTTTCCATTCAGGGAACCCTACCTGAATGGCCTGCTTCAATTGCATCCATTTAAAATATTGTGATTTATTTAAGCCAAATTTATATTTCTGATGGATTATTGTACACTTGTTGTAATTTTTGGAAACGAATAAAGATTTATTTAAAAAAAAGGCATTTGAAAACCGCCCATCCTGTATGTACATAAAAACAAGCAGTGTGTTCCAAATTGTGATTTTACCTGTGTTTTGTAGATGTTCACTGAATACAATTAGGCAAGGGAAGGGGATGCACACTTGTTTTGTGTTTTGGCCATTAAAGGGACCCAAATTTTTGCAAGGACTTCTTCATGGTACAAAGTCCATAAGTAAAAGTACCCATGGACTTTGCATCTGTCTGCAGAGTCCAGTCAAAGTATTCACCTGGAGGATCGTGGGCACCGTCTCATCCAGGTCAGTGTAGTAATTTGGCTGCTGGGTGAAGACGTTTCCTGCAAAGAGAAAGAACACTTCAAACGTCCAGCACAACAAAGAAACAAACGACAGAGTAAACTAACTTTCAAGTCATGTAGTTTTTCCTTAAGACTCCGAATTAGAAAAGAGTCTCGTGCCTCATGAAAGAATGTATTGCATCAGCATCTCCAGGCTACTATCAATAAGGATCGCAAGAATGCTGTTAATAGCCTTCTTGGTTGCAGTCCCTATTTATAGAACAAAGTAGAAATCTGGACTGTTGGATGCTAAATGGTTCAGGATGTGGTTGAAACATTCCTTTTTAATGACGCTTACTCACGATGTTAAAAATGAATGCTATGTTTGCATTTTATGTTTAGTTGTTAGTGTGCTATGTGTAATTTTATGTAACTACAAAGGATGGTAATTATTTTTTTTTTAATAATTCTTTATTCATTTTCATATTTTACATGAAGTGTACAAAATATTGAGTTACAACTAATGAATACACAATATCACTTTTATATCTATTACATAATATTCTGAACAAATTTTTTTATCCCCTCTCCCACCCCCCACCCTTCAAGTACTTTCCAATCACCTTATACATATTGTATACCATATTATAACATGTTATGTAAAATTATTTTCACTACCCCCCTCCATGTGTGCCATAAATAAGACAAGAAAAAGAAGAAAAGAAGAAGATAAATCCTACTATTCATTCAGTACAATACTTTGTCAATGGTCCCCATATTTTTATAAATTTAGGATATGTCCCTCTTTGTATTGCTATTACTCTTTCCATTTTGAATATATGACAAATTGTATTCCACCAAAATGTATAATTAAGGTTACTATGATTCTTCCAGTTATTAGTTATATGCTGAATGGCAACCCCTGTCATGACTAGTAAAAGCTTGTTATTTTCTGGTGAAATTTGACTTTTTTTCTCATCATCATTCCAAATAACACTGTATCATATGATATTGCTACATGATTTTCCATCAATTTATTAATTTGTGGCCAAATTGCATTCCAAAAACTTTTAATGTAGGGACAATGATATAATAAATGATCCAACGTCCCAGGTTCCAGATTACAGTGCCAGTATTTATTGGACTTAGAACTATCTAATTTTTGCAAACGTGTAGGGGTCCAAAAAGCTCTATGTAATAAAAAGAACCAAGTTTGTCTCATAGATGCTGACACTGTACATCTCATTCTCCAAGACCAAATTAGTGGCCATTGAGATGCAGTAATTTGATGCTTAATCTCAATGCTCCAAATGTCTCTTAGACCATTTTTTGGTTTTTTATTCAAATATCCAGATATTAATTTATACCACAATGCGGCTTGATGCCCTAGGAAGTCTGCTTGGAAGCATAAGAACTCTAAACTATATTGATTATTCAATGTTTTCCACTCAGGGAACCCAACCTGAATGGCTTGCTTCAATTGCAACCATTTAAAACTTTGTTTTTTACTAAGACCAAATCTATGTTGCAATTGTGAAAATTCCAGCAGTTTACCTTCCGAAATAACATCATTCAGAGATCTAATGCCTGCAATAATCCAGTCCTTCCAAAGGATTTGAGCTCCGCCAATTTTAATCTTGGAGTTTATCCATAAAGACTGATTAGTTGACTTGTTTATTGGGACAGGTGTTAATTTACTAATAAACCTCAACGTTTTCCAAGTATCCATTAATATCTTATTTTCTCTGTATCTTCTAGGCATGTTGATACTTGGAAGATGAACTTAATTTAGGGGAAACATAATGCGCCATTCCAAATATAACCAATCCGGTGCATTATCTATCAGTTCTGGGAGGATCCAATACATACCCTGACGTAAAATATAGGCTTGATGGTACCTATAAAAATTTGGAAAATTTACCCCTCCCTCCTTAATTGATTTTTGCAAAGATACCAAAGCTATTCTATGCGTTTTACCAAGCCAAAGAAATTTCGTTAAAATGCTATTAAGCTTTTTATAAAAGGACCCCTGAAAATAAATAGGTATCATACTCATTTGGTAGCAAACTACAGGCAAGATCATCATTTTAATAGTTTGAACTCTCCCCCACCAAGAAAGATGTAACGGATTCCATTGCTCACATAACTCTGTAACTCTTTTCAATACAAATTTTTCATTTTCTTTTACTGTATCTTCAATTGTATTTTTAACTTTAATGCCAAGATATTTAAGTCCTTCTTCTTTCCATATGAACGGAAAAGCGTCAAATAATCCTTTTACACAATGAACATTTAAAGGTATAAGTTCAGACTTACTCCAATTAATTTTATAACCTGAAAATTTGCCAAACATATCAATTAATTCCAATAGACAAGATAAGGTAGACTCTGGATTCCTCAAATAAAGTAAAATATCATCCGCATAAGCCGAAATTTTATATTCCATATCAGAATATGGAATACCCTGTATCCCCCTTGCTTGCTGTATTGCTAACAATAAGGGTTCTAATACAACATCAAATAACAAAGGAGATAAAGGACAACCTTGTCTAACTCCCCTCTGCAATTGAAAACCATCAGATATCATATTATTAATATTTAATCTTGCAATCGGGAAGCTATACAATGTTTTTACCATTTGTATAAATCCAGAACCTATACCAAACCATTCTAAAGCCTGATACATAAAATTCCATTCTACCCTATCAAACGCTTTTTCTGCATCCAAGGAAACTGTAAAAGCCGGTTCATCCATTTTTTTTGATAAATTTAACATATGAAACAATAATCTAGAGTTATTAGAGGAATGTCTTTTAGCAACGAAACCCGTCTGATGCGTGTCTATAATATGTGGGAGAGCTTTGGCTAATCTCAAAGCCAAAATTTTCGCCAAAAGTTTATTATCCACATTTATTAAAGATATAGGCCTGTAGTTTGAAACCAAAGTAGGATCTTTATTTGGCTTAGGCAAAACAATTACTATTGATTCAGCCATAGTACCTTTAATATCACCTTTTATAAGTTGTGTCTGATATAAATTTAGTAAATATGGGGAAAGGACATTTTGAAATGTTTTATAAAATTCTACTGTATAACCATCACCACCTGGAGTGGATCCAACTCTAAGAGATCTCAACGCTGTTTCTAATTCTTTTAATGATATAGGTTCATCTAAACTCCGTTTTATATGATCAGGAACCTTAGGTCCAATAATTAAATCTAAATTTTTACCATCTTTTTGCCTCTCCAAATAAGGCTCGGAAGAATACAGGTCCTTATAAAATTTTAGAAATTGCTTTAAAATTATATCCGTTTGATTGGTTATTTTACCATTATCATCTTTTATCCCATTAATGTTAGTTCTTCTTTTTTTTGCTTTAAGATAATTTGCCAATAATCTTCCCGCCTTATTAGAATTTCCAAAATACATTGCCTGTTTGGAAAACAAGTCTCTTCTTATCATTTTTGAAGCTAATTCGTTATATTTACCTTTTGCTTTCAAAAGAGCTTGTAATACATCATGTTCCCATTTGCTTACCAATTTAGTTTCTAGTATTTTAATTTCTTTTTCTAACTCTATATACTGTTTTTTAATCTGTTTCCTAACAAAAGCCGAATATGATATAATATGACCTCTCATAGTCGCTTTAAAAGCGTCCCATACATTTTCAATAGATGTATCTTCCACTAAATTAATTTGAAAGAAATCACTAATTTGTGTTTTAAAATTTTCCAAAAATTTTTCATCCACAAGCAATGCATTATCAAATCTCCAAAGAGGTCTTCTATTTTCTAATTGATCTAATTGTAAATCTATCCATACTCCCGCATGATCCGAAATGATAATGGGATCAATGGAAGCCTTAATCACTTGCTGCACCTTATGTGATGAAATAAAAATATAATCTATTCTTGAAAATGATTTATGAATCTTTGAACAAAATGAAAATTCCTGATCATTAAAATGAAGAATACGCCATATATCCTTCAAATCACATGATTGAACCAAATTATCTAAACCTAAAGATTTTATACTTTTACCTGGTTTTTTTATCCATTAATGGATCCATTACAGCATTAAAATCTCCAGCCACCATTAAATTAGAAGCAGCCAGTGGTAACAACATACTCTGCAATTTTTTAAAGAATTCTGATTAATTCGAATTAGGGGCATATATATTGAACAACGTCAGGGCATTATTTCCCATACTAATATCAACATGTAGCCATCTTCCATGTGGGTCCGAATTTACTATCTTAAAATTGGCCATACACTTTTTATTTATAAGAACTGCTACTCCTGCTTTTTTACCCTCTGCTGGAGCAAAAAAACATTCTTTCACCCACCCACCCGTTAGTTTCTGTGATTTCTTTATATTAAGATGGGTCTCCTGCAGACAATAAACATCCGCGTTTTGCTTCTTTAAAAATGATAAATACCTTTTTCCTTTTGATTACATGATTCAGGCCATTGACATTAATAGAAAATATCTTAAAAGACATAATATATTTTATACTCCTTATCATAATTTTCCTCTTCCCTTCTTCCATAACTAAGATCTAAAAAACTTCTCCCCATGGCACACATTCTTACCTCCAAATTACCCAATCCCTTATTAATCTTTTCCTTAATCATCCTAGTAATATCTTTAATACCCACCTTCTTCCCACCCCTCCCCCCCCCAATATAATGACTGCTTAAGGACACACATTGGACAGTAATCCCAACTTCCCCCCTCCCCCCCAGGCAACCAATATTTATTAATAACCCCTTTATCCTTTATTGAGACAAACTCACTACCTCTCCACAGTATATCTAATTATATCTCTCTTCTTTTTCCATTTTAAAGTAATTAATTTCTCTATCTATTATTTAACCTTTAGTCACATAACCATATTTATTTCCTAACATTCCATTAATGCATTTTTATCATTTCACCAATCTCTAATTCATTCCCCCAACATTTTATTTCATTCAAGAAAATTCTATCATAGTCATATATTTAATAAAAAGTATCATTTTCCTATATCTTATATTATCTAATCCATCTTCTCCTATCCTCCTTTAAATATCCAACAACAAATATCCATCTCTTCATATATTTCTGTTAAAAAAAAAATTCAATTTTATAAGTTTTTATCCCCTATTTGTATTTAAACATTTGTATTTCATTTTCAAAATAATTTTTCCCCCCCTTTTTATATTTCCTCTTCTCCAAATTAAATCCAATCTTTTTAAAACTATATTATCACAACATCAATCTTTACATTCCTTCAGCTACCAATAAATTCTTATGTATCTTTCTTTTATATTATTCATTTTCCTTTCCTTTACTTGCATTTAAATATCATATAACTTGTCCTTTCTATCATTAGTCCATTCTGCAATCTTTTCCTTATTGTCCTTTCATTCTTTACTTTCTCCTTTTCTGACTTATTAAATAAACTGAACTTTCATATTTATTTCTTATATCCAACCATCCACTCTTAAAGACTTTTGACTGCCAATTGTCATTCATTTTTTTTAAATAATATCCTTTTAGTCTATCAGTCCTGCTTTCTTCTTCTTCACATCTATTTATTTTCCTATTCAGTCTTCACTTTTCCTTTTGTGTTAATTTGTCCAGTCCTTTAATCCTTCTTGTTCATTCTTTACTCCAACCATCCATCTTTCAGTCTCCTAAAAGTTCAGTCTAATAACTTCACTTTAATGTCTTTCCAGTCTATCCTTCTTTCTACTTTCTTCTTTACATTCTTTTATTTTCTTTTTCACTTGTCCATTTTTATTTCCTGTTCTTTGTTGCATATTCTTCTTTTTCCAACAAACAAAAGTCCCATAGTTCTTTATATTTAATTTTTTGTTCAATATCCACCAATCCAGTCTTAGTATTTATCCCTTCATTTCAACACCCATTGTGCTAAAATGACATAGGTTCTGATTTTGAAAGAAAGGTCTTTAGTTTTTCCGGATCAACAAAATACAAAGATTTATCCCCACAAGATACCCTCATTTTTGCTGGGTAATATAACCCATACTTATATCCTTTTTCCTTTAATTGAGATCTCAGCTCAAGGAATTTCTTCCTAATATTTGCTGTATTTTTAGCAAAGTCTGGTAAAAACCATATTTTGGATCCTTTATAGTTTAAGTTTTTATCTTTTTTGGCAGCATTTAAAATTTCTATTGCTTGCTGGTATCTTAACATCTTGAATATTAATGGTCTTGGTCTCCCTTGATTTTCCAGACTCTTTATTGGAATCCTGTGTGCCCGTTCTATTGCCAAAGGCTGTTTGAAATCCAACTGCAATAATCTAGGAATTCAATTTTCTAAAAACTGTATTGCATTTTTCCCTTCCAAATTTTCCTGTATTCCAAAAAGTTTTATATTCTTTCTTCTTTCACGGTTTTCGTAATCTTCCAGCTGACTTTTCAATTGAATTATTTCCAAACTGTCATTTTTGCATCTTTTTCCTTCACATTCTAAGCTCTCCATTTTAACTTCTAACTTTGTTGTTCTTTTATTAGCTACTTCCATTTGTCTGTGTATATTCAGGATTTCTTCCTTCAGTTCTGCCATATTACTCACAGTCTCTGTCAGCATTTGTTTGATTTGCCTCAGTTCCCCCATAACTTCAGCTTTGCTTAACTCCTCTGATACATCAGCAGGAAGCGGAACCTTACTCGGGGTAATTTGATCCTGCTTCTGCCTTTTCACAGCCCCTCCGGTTTCACTCTTACTCTGTCGGGTGCTCGCCATGCTCCCGCTGTCCTCTCTGATGTTTTCAGCCGAAAACAGTTTAAAAGGAAATCTTTATTTATTCAACGGTTGCCCAGGTAAGAGAAGCGCTGCGATCACACGACCATTTTGTGTGCGCGCTAAGCCACGCCCCAAAGGATGGTAATTAAATTAGTACTGCAGTATCATATAAATGGGTTTTAAATAAAGTTCATTCTAATATACCAGCGGCTGGCAGCAGAAGCAGCGGCGGGGACTTATCACAGCTCCGCCCCTCCCCCGATCCAGCAGGGGCTAATCGGTTGAGCACGAAGAGACACCGGGGCCGTACCGAAACCAGCGGCAGGCAGCAGAATCAGCAGTAGGGACTAAAGAGCACAGCTCCGCCCCTCCCCCGATCCAGCAGGGGATAACGATGAGCATAAGGAGATGTCGGTGCTGCACCAAAAAGAGCAGCAGGCAGCAGAAGCAGCGGCGGGGACTTAAGAGCACAGCTCCGCCCCTCCCCCGATCCATCAGGGGATAACGGTGAGCACAAGGAGACGCCGGGGCCACACCGAAACCAGCGGCAGGCAGCAGAAGCAGTGGAAGAGACTTAAGAGCACAGCTCCGCCCCTCCCCCGATCCAGCAGGGTCCTATACCATACTAGATATCGGATCTGAGAATGGTGGCAGTTGACCGTTTAATGCAGCTGATGCACCGAGATGATAGTGGCGGTTGTCTGGCTGTTGCAGAGGTCATCTGATCCAAATGACATGCCTGCATTTTAGCGTTGCATTGACTCTGATCTAAATGACTAGCCTGCATTTTGACACTCATTACTACTTCCTGGGAAACCTCATGGCTGAAATATTGTGTGTTGGCTTGGCTGCATAAGTCAGGGCTCCATGGCATATCGTCTTTATGAACTTCTAACATCAGATCCTATTGTCTGTCTGGAATTTACTTTATTCCATTTATTTTATTTTTATTTATTGTTTTCTCAGGTACTTTAGCTAGAATGTGAGCCTTCGGGACAGCTAGGGAAATCCAAAGTACCATTTTTATTTATTTTATTTTAATGTATCTTTAATGTATCTTCATTGTAAACCACTTTGAACCTCACGGTATAGCGGTATATAAGAAATCAAATCAAATCAAATATATGGCCATTAAAAGATGCGCTCTAAGACAGAACAAAAGTTACATACCCAAGATTCTCCATGGTCAGCTGGATAGGTTATAATGTGAATGGGAAGGGGATGAGTTGGATTTAGCCTCCCAGAGCCCAGAAAAGAAAGGGGATGAGACTTGATATACCGCCTTTCTGTGGTTACAATCAAAGTGATTTACATTATACAGGTACTAGGAAAAAAGTATTCCCAAGCTGAGAGGGGACATGATCGAAACATTCAAGGTACTGAAGGGAATTGACTTAGTAGAGAAAGAGAGATTGTTCACCCTTTCCAAGATAGGGAGAACGAGAGAGCACTCTCTAAAGTTGAAATGGGATAGATTCCATACAAACGTAAGGGAGTTCTTCTTCACCCAGAGAGTGGTACATAACTGGAACGCTCTTCCAGAATCTGTCATAGGGGGAAACATCCTCCAGGGATCCAAGACAAAGTTAGACAAGCTCATAATGAACAAGGACGTATGCTGGTAGTCTCAGTTAGGGCGCTGATCCTTGACCAGAGGGCCGCCGTGTGAGCGGACTGCTGGGCATGATGGACCACTGGTCTGACCCAGCAGCGGCAATTCTTAGTTCTTAAGCTCCCCGCTTTGATAATTCTTTTCAGTATATCTTTTTAACTACCATATTTCCTCAAAAATAAGCCCTATCATGATTTTTAAAGGTGCTCCTGTAAGCCCTACCCCAAAAATAAGCTCTAATTAAGATCAACTTAATTAATTTTATATCTCCTTACTTCTGCTATTCCTTTTTAATTTTGCCCTCCCTAAAGTGCACCCCTTACATGTTCTCTTTTTCTTTAATTATTGTAGTTCATTCCCCTTTTCCTTTTGGATTTTTGTAAGTATATATTAACTTGTATTAATTTATTATAGTGTTTCCCCCATTTTAAATTTGTAATACGCTTTGAAAAACTTGACAATGCATGTACATCAAATTTTAATAAAAACTTGATCAACCCCTGAAGCCCCTCCAGAATGTCCTCAACACTAGAGCTGCCCGATTCGCCAGCGGCAGCGTTTCCTCCCCCCCCCCCCATGTGCAGCATCTTTCCTCCCCTCTCACTCATCTCCTTGTGCAGCAAAGGCAGATCGTGTTTGACAAACTTGCTGCACTTCTTTGAGGGAGTAAACAGACAGATAGACAAGGGTGACCTGGTCGACATTGTATATCTGGATTTTCAGAAGGTGTTTGACAAGATTCCGCATGAACGACTACTTTGGAAAATTGCAAGCCATGGAATCAAGGGTGAAATACTCACGTGGATTAAAAACTGGCTGGATCAAAGGAAACAGAGAGAGGGGGTAAATGGACAATACTCGGACTGGAAAAGTGTCACCAGTAGAGTGCCGCAGGGCTCAGTGCTTGGACCCGTGCTCTTCAACATCTTTATAAATGATCTAGACATTGGTATGATGAGTGAAGTGATTAAATTTGCGGACGATACAAAGTTATTCAGAGTAGTGAAGACACAGGGGGATTGTGAAGATCTGCAACGTGATATAATCAGGCTCGAGGAATGGGCATCAACATGGCAGATGAGGTTCAATGTGGATAAGTGTAAAGTGATGCATGTAGGTAACAAAAATCTCATGCACAGGAACATTAACTGCTAATACGATATGCATGAAAATTGGATCTGCTTTGGCCAATAAGATACTATTATAAACAGATGGGCTAAATCTTGATGTTATAAGGGAATTGGTAGGTACATCTATAGCACATATTTCTACCAGCAGATTACATATACATTTGCTGCTACTTGTTTGGGACTCAGGCAACAAGAGCAGAAGTGTGGCACTTTTTGTTCTGTGCTAAAACATAAAAACCTGACAGCAGATAAAGGCCAAATGGTCCATCCAGCCTGCCCATCCGCAGTAACCATTATCTCTTCCTCTCTCTAACAGATCCCAAGGGCCTATCCCAGGCTTTCTTGAATTCAGACACAGTCTATCTCTACCACCTCTTCTGGGAGACTATTCCAAGCATCTAACACCCTTTCTGTAAAAAAGAATGGCCTTAGATTACTCCTGAGCCTTTCATCTCTTAACTTCATTCTATGCCCTTTTATTCCAGAGCTTCCTTTCAAATGAACAAGGCTCGACTCATATGCATTTACATCACGTAGGTATTTAAACGTCTCTATCATACCTCCCCTCTCCTCCAAAGTATACAGATTGAAATCTTTAAGTCTGTCCCCATACGCCTTATGAAGAAGACCACACACCATTTTAGTAGCCTTCCTCTGCACCGGCTCCATCCTTTTTACATCTTTTTGAAGGTGCGGCCTCCAGAATTGTACACAATATTTTAGTGTAAATCTTTTTTACTGATGAAAATGAATACAACCAGAAATAACAAGCAACAAGTAAACAAAGAAATTGGACAAGGCTGTGAACACCGAAAATCGGTATCATCTTCAAAAGTACATGAAGCCCTCTTTTCCCCCAGTACCCCCCTCTTCTCCCCAACAACCCCAAATAGTAACAGCGGAAAGGAACCAACCAATATCCCAAGGCCTTTTGTATGATAGACCTGGAAAAAAAAAAGGTACAAAGGCACAACCACTTAGGATCCTCCTGCTATCAACCGAACAAGCAAACTGCACTAAAAAAAAAATTTAAAACCCATCTGACTTCCCAGCCCAAAACCCTAGAAGACTTGGAAGAAGAAGAAAAGAAATTGAGAGAGAGAGAGAGAGGAAAAAAAAAAGGGGGGTATGTTAGGTCAGGGGAAGCAACCCAACCATCTAGGAAACCCTCCCAGCTCGCCAAGAAGACAGCGCTTCAGCAATATAGTTTATAAAAATATTAAAAAGAACAGGCCCAAGAACAGAACCTTGAGGCACACCACTGGTAACACTCCTTTCTCTCAGAGCGATTTCCAATGATCACTACCCTCTGTCGCCTTCCACTCAACCAGTTCTTGACCCAGCCTGTTACTTTGGGACCCATCCCGAGGACACTCAGTTTATTTATTAGACATCTGTGTGGAACACTATCAAAGGCTTTGACTAAAATCTAAATACCCCACAACTAGCGCACTCCCTCTATCCAATTCTCCGGTCACCCAGTCAAAGAAATTGATCGGATTTGTCTGAGAAGACCTATCTCTAGTGAATCCATGTTGCCTCCGGTCCTATAAACAACATTATTCCAGAAATTTCACCATTCTCTGTTTTAAAAGTGTTTCTATTAATTTGCTTACTACAGAAGTCAGACTTATTGGCCTGTAATTCCCTACTTCTTCCTTACTTCCACTTTTATGGAGAGGGACCACATCCGCCCTTCTCCAGTCCTCTAGTACCACTTCTGACTCTAGAGAAGCATTGAAAAGGTCAGTCAGCGGAACCTCCAGAACGTGCCTAAGTTCCTTCAGCACCCTCGGATGTACACCATCCAGCCCCATTGCTTTGTCTACCTTTATTTTAGCTAGCTCATCACGAACACAACCCTCTGAAAATCGATCAGGGTCTACCACTCCTTCATCCCTATTCATGTTTGTCTTCTACAGTCCCACTCCTGGTGCTTCAGCCGTGAACACAGAACAGAACTATTTGTTAAGCAATTCAGCCTTTTCTTTATCATATTTCTCCCCTTCACCTTTGAGTCTCACAATGCTACTTTTGCACTTCTTCCTATCACTAATATATCTAAAAAATGTCTTGTTGCCCCGTTTTACCATGTCAGCTATTTTTTCTTCCATCTGCATCTTTGCTTTCATATATTTTTGCCTGTCTTCCTCTTTCTGTGATCTTTTGTAGTTTATGAAAGTTAACCTCTTATTCCTTACCTTCTCAGCTACTACTTTTGAGAACCAAAGCGGCCTTCTTTTCCTCTTACTTTTCTCACAAAAAGGTTTGTCACTCTTACAATCACTCCTTTCAGTTTTGCCTACTGCATTTCCACTCCTTCCAGATGTTCCCATTCAGACAATTCCTTGACGTAATCCCAAATCCAAACAAAGTTAGTTTTTATAAAGTCTAGAACCTTTGCTTTTGAATGAGCCCTCTCTATACCTATCTTAATATTAAACCGTACCATGCAGTGATCACTGGATGCCAGATGATCACCCAATGTTACATCAGAAACACTTTCCCCATTTGTAAGCACTAAGTCCAGTATGACCCCCCATCCCGTGTGGGTTCCATTACCAACTGCTGGAACAGTTCTCCTTGTAGAGGATCCAGGATCTCCCTACTTCTAGAAGATCCCACAATAGGGATACCCCAATCAATATCCAGCATGTTAAAAATCACCTATTAGTAAAACTTCCCCTTTTTTTAGATATATTCTGAATGTCTACTATTAAATATCTGTCCACCTCTTCTGTCTGTGGAGGCCTGTATATCACACCAATGTAAATATATTCACCATTCCAAATTGATCCACAGTGCCTCTTTTTTGCCCTGCATATCCTGAAATTGTGTGGCTTTAATATGATCTTTAACACAACGCTACTCCCCCTCCTTTCCTTCCTACCCTGTCTTTCCTGAATAGATTATAGCCCAGTATAACTACATCCCAGTCATGGTTCTCCATGAACCACGTCTGCATGATCACCACTATATCCAACTCATCTTCTTCCATCACAGCTTCTAGATCCAGAATCTTGTTTCCCATACTTTGAGCATTAGCATATACTGCTTTCCAGACATTGCTCCCTTTTCCCATCCATGTATAGATATTCAGTGATTTACTTACCTGAGGGCTTTGATCACCCTGCCCCATCATTTCTAGTTTAAAGCCCTCTTCAGCAGTTTAGTCAGCCTGCTGCAGAAGACACGTCTTCCCTTCTTTGATAAATGCACGTGTTTGTTCTATTACAAAGAGATCCAGGACCGGATTTCACCACTTGTTGAGATGTTGAGACTACTTAACATAAGAATAGCCTTACTGGGTCAGACCAATGGTCCATCTAGTCCAGTAGGCCATCCTCATGGTGGCCAATCCAGGTCACTAGTACCTGGCAAAAACCCAAAGAGTAGCAACATTCCATGCTACCAATCCAGGCCAAGCAGTGGCTTCTCCCATGTCTGTCTCAACGGCAGACTCTGGACTTTTCCTCCAAGAAATTGTCCAAATGTTCTTAAAACAAGCTACGTTAACTATTCTCTGAGCAAAAAAATATTTCCTCTTATTGGTTTTAAAAGTATTTCCCAGTATCTTCATTGAATACCCCTTGTACTGGTTTCTCTGCCTCACACTTAGGATGCTTTGTGGGAAATGTTCAAAGTTGGACTTAGATGTCCTATCGAAAATACCCCTCCAAGACAGATAAAAATCCTCAATAAGGCAGCCAGAGATGCATCTGACACTCTACTCAGGTTACACTCCATCATCAAACAGGGCAGTGACAGAATCTTAGAAGAGTGATTTTATAATTTTGATTCAGCATGATCACATTCATTGATTAAATCAGCAATCCAACAATGTTGCAAACCGACATTTTACTTGCTATCAACTTTGAAATGTCTCCCCTTCCCTTCAGATACCCTTATAACATGCAACTTGAATGTGACACAAGTACACACATTTGTTTTTCATCTGTCTCTGCTATTCTCAGGTCACAGACCATAAATGTCTGTCTAGCATATGGATGGGATGGGAGTGACCTTACTTTCCTACCACTGGAATTGCTGTCTAAGCACTGGCAAGTTGTATTTTGATTCCATCCTATTTCCATTTAAGGATCCTTTGTGTTTATCTCATGCATTTTTTTAATTCTGTCATCACTTTACTCTCCACTACCTCCACCAAGAGGGCATTCCAAGCATCCACCACCCTCTCCATGAAAAACTAAGTTATTCCTAAACTCATGTCTTCTAGTTCTAGCACTTCACCATCTCTGGAAAATATTTGTACGCATGTTAATACCTTTCAAGTACTTAAACATCTGTATCTCATCTCCCCCGTCCTACCTGTTCCTCTAGGGTTGACATAGTCAAATCCTCATAACTATTGTCTTCTTGATAGAGGTGGACAAAAAGTTTGTTTCAGGTGAGATGATCAATACAATCTGTAACAGTTTTTGACAATAATCAAAATCCGTGTTCGCTATACTCTTCTACCTCCAAAAAAAGTAAGCCTTCCTCCCCATTGGCATGATGCTATTGTTCACACAGTCAAAAGATAGCCTGAAGATATGCTGTTTTGAGATTTCTCTTTTTTTTTTTTTTTTTTTTTTTAATTTTATTTATTAAATTTTCAATTTTTACAATAATTGAGTCTCAAGTAATATAATTAATTACTATATATCATTGTATCTATCATTAATACAACTTAATTTATAAACAGTATATATTATAAATTATATATAATCAAAGTTATAAATCCCTCCCCATTTTACAATTAATGATTCTAAAAATTATACATATCCCACCCCATTCCTATATAAGTACTGTAATTGTGCTAAGAAGTCTAATCATTAGAATAATTAGTCAATGGTTGCCAAATTTTTTTGAAATTATGAAAATTCCCATGTTGTAATGCTATTACTTTTTCCATTTTGTAGATATGACAGACAGAGTTCCACCAGAACGTATAATTTAATTTGGTATAGTCTTTCCAATTTTGAGTAATTTGTTGCATGGCGACTCCTGTTAATATTAATAGCAACTTATTATTGTTTACCGAGATCGGACTCTGAGTTCTCATTGCAGTTCCAAATAATACGGTGTCATATGAGAGTCCTACATGATTTTCTAATAATTTGTTAATTTGGGGCCAAATCAGATTCCAAAAGGCATTTACACAGGGACAAAAAAAAATTAAGTGATCTAACGTCCCTATTTCTATTTTACAATGCCAGCATCTATTGGATCTAGTATTATCTATTTTTTGCAGGCGCGTAGGGGTCCATAACACTCTATGTAATAAAAACATCCATGTTTGACTCATAGATGCTGACTTTGTAGATCTTAATCTCCAGGACCAAAATCGTGGCCATTGAGATGCAGAAATTGTCTGTCCAATCTCAATACTCCAAATATCCCTAAGACCAGTTTTCTTTTTTTTATTTAAAAATCCATATATCAATTTGTACCATTTTGCGGCTTGGTGTCCCAAGAAATCCGCCTGGAAACATAAAACCGGCAGACTATATTGAGTATTAAGATTTTTCCATTCAGAGAACCCTACCTGAATGGCCTGCTTCAATTGCATCCATTTAAAGTATTGTGATTTATTTAAGCCAAATTTATTTTGCAATTGTGAAAAACTAAGCAGTGAACCATCTGAAATGACATCATTTAATGTTCGTATTCCTGCACTTATCCATTGTTTCCAGACGATCTTAAATCCGCCAATTTTGATCCTGGAGTTTACCCAAATAGATTGATTTAGTGATTTACTAATTGGATCTGGTGATAGGTTATTAATATATCTTAATGTTTTCCAAGTGTCTATTAAAATTCTGTTATCTTTGTATTTTCTAGGCATTGTTATACTAATTAAATGATCTAAATGTAATGGGAACAGGAGCCGCCATTCTAAATATAGCCAATCTGGTACATTTTCCATGAGATCTGGGAGGATCCAATACATACCCTGTCTTAGAATATAGGCTTGATGGTACCTATAAAAATTTGGAAAATTTACCCCTCCCTCCACAATTGGTCTTTGTAAAGATACTAAAGCTATTCTGGATCTTTTCCCAAACCAAACAAATTTTGTAATAATATTGTTTAATTTTTTATAAAAGGACCCCTGAAAAAATATTGGTATCATACTCATTTGATAACAAATCACAGGCAATATCATCATTTTAATTGTTTGAACTCTTCCCCACCATGAAAGATGTAAAGGATTCCATTGTTCACACATTTCTGTAATTTTTTTCAATAAAAGTTTTTCATTTTCTTTGACTGTATCATCAATTGTATTTTTAATCATAATTCCTAAATATTTTAAACCTTCCTCTTTCCAAATAAATGAATATGAATCAAATAATCCTTTGGTACAATGAACATTAATAGGAAGAATTTCTGATTTACTCCAATTAATTTTATATCCAGAAAATTTTCCAAATTCCTCTAGAAGATTAAGTAAACTTGGAATAGTAATCCCCGGTTCTCTTAAATATAATAAAATATCATCTGCATATGCAGAAAGTTTATATTCCCAGTTAGAAAATGGGATTCCTTTTATCTCCTTAGTTTGATTAATTGCAATTAACAAGGGTTCTAAAACAACATCAAAAAGTAAGGGGGACAAAGGACATCCTTGTCTAACTCCCCTTTGCAAGTTAAATCTATCTGATAAATTGTTATTTATATATAGTCTTGCACCAGGAGAGCTATACAAAGTTTGAATCATTTTAATAAAGCCGGGGCCTAATCCAAACCATTCTAGAGCTTGATACATAAATTTCCATTCTACTCTATCAAATGCTTTTTCTGCATCTAAAGATATCATAAATGCAGGATCATTTATAGTTTTTGCTAGGTTTAAAGAATGAAATGCTAATCTAGTGTTGTGTGATGAATGTCTTTTAGCAATAAATCCTGTTTGATGCACATCAATAATGAAAGGAAGAGCGTTTGCTAATCTTATTGCTAGTACTTTAGAAATTAATTTACCATCTACATTTAATAAAGAAATAGGCCTGTAATTTGAAACCAAAGTAGGATCTTTGTTTGGTTTTGGTAAGACAATAATTAATGAATCAGCCATAGTACCTGATATATTTCCATTATTCATTTGATACTGATACAATTTTAATAGATATGGTAAAATAATGTTTTGAAATGATTTATAAAATTCAACCGTATAACCATCACCACCCGGAGCGGATCCAACTCTAAGAGACTTCAATGCTGATTCTATTTCTTTTATAGATATAGGTTCTTCTAAACTTCCTTTTATATGATCTGGAACATTTGGTCCAATAAATGAATTTAAAAAATTAAGTCCATCTGGTTCTTTATTTTCATAAGATTCAGAAGAATATAAATCTTTATAAAAATCAAGAAACTGTATTAAAATGTCTTTATTGTTAGTGTGTGTATTACCTTGTATATCTTTTATTGCGATAATCTTGGATTTTCTTTTTTTTGCTTTAAGAAAATTTGCTAATAATTTTCCAGCTTTATTTGAATTTCCATAAAATTGAAATTGTATATTAAATAAATCTTTCCTCACAAATTGAGAAGAAATCTCATTATATTTAACTTTTAGTTTTAATAAATCTTGTAATGTATTATTTTCCCATTTTTCAATTAATTTATTTTCTAATAATTTAATTTGTTTTCCTAATTCAAGAAACTGTTTTTTATGTTGTTTATTAATATATGCTGAATATGAAATAATATTTCCTCTCATTGTTGCTTTAAAAGCGTCCCATAAAATCTCAGCATTAATATTATCTGAATCATTAATTTGAAAAAATTCTTGTATTTTTAATTTAAATTCTTCGAGGAAATTTGAATCCGCTAAAAAATTATTATTAAATCTCCAAATTGAATTGAAATGTTCAATATCATAATTTTGAAGATTAATCCACACACCAGCATGATCCAAAATTATAATAGGATCTATTACTGCTTTTAACACACGCTGCGCTAGGTTATTAGAAACAAATATATAATCAATTCGTGAAAAGGATTTGTGGACCTGAGAACAAAAAGAAAATTCCTGATCATTAAAATGAAGAATACGCCATATATCTATTAAATCACAAGATTGAATCAAATTATCTAAGCCTAATGATTTCATAATTCTACTTGGTTTTTTATCCAAAATTGGATCCATTACAGCATTGAAATCCCCTGCTACTATTAAATTAGATGTAGCCAGTGGTAAAAGTAATTGTTGAATTTGTTTGAAAAACTCCATTTGATTCGTATTAGGAGCATATAAATTGAATAAATCCATGGTTGTATTTCCCAGATCCATTTTGACATGCACCCATCTACCTAAGGGGTCATAATTTATTAATTAAGATTTCTCTCTTGTTCTCTGCCTTTGTTGGTAATGTTGAAATTATTTTTGTGACAAAGGTCTCCTGTGTCCTTATTGATATGGTTGAAATGTTTTGTATGAACTGTAATGAATCCTTTTTGATGACTGGTGTTGCTCAGTGTTGTCTGCAGCCAAAGATTGGATGGTATTGCAATTGTCCTTGATTAGGAAGATTATCTATTTTTCCATGCATCCTTTCACAACCACAAAGTGTTTAGCAAGTAATTTTTCTCATTGGCTATTGATGCCCCCTTGATGCTGTTATTTATATGCTGATCTAATCAGATCGCATATTCATCAAAGTTCTCAAAATATCAGAGGCAGTAGAATTTCATAAAATGGAAACATAAGAGAGTTGGTCCCTTGATATGACCCAATATGGCACCTAGACCAGTATCTTGTTTCTAACGGTGGCCTATCCAGGTCACAAAAGTAGTGATAAGTAGTGGCTTATGGATTTTACCTCCAACTACATTAACTGCTGTTACTGCATCTTCCTTCAATGAGTTCCACAATATGCTTTGAGTGAAAAAATATTTTCTCTCATTTATTTTAAATGTACTACCATGTAACTTTATGGCATGTCCTCTACTCTTTGTACTTTCAGAAAATGTCAACAAATCAATTTAGGTTTACTCATTCCATTCCACTCAGGATTTACAGACCTCTGTTATGTTTCCCCTCTTAGAATTGGAGGTATAATTGCTTATATTTTTTCTAGAGCAGCATAAAAATGGCATCATTTGAAACCAGTTGGGCAGTCATTGTAACATTTAACATGGTATTCTGGAACACCTTCTTGCCCAACATATTTAGCAATCTTAGATCTTTGCCCGGTGGGGGTGTTATGAGCACTAGAGCTATTACACATTATGAGAGAAGATTCAGCTACTACTGAATAATTTGGCAACTGAAGCTTGGCTTGCCCCATCGCTAACTGCATGTTCTGTTTTGTAATTCTCTTAGAATTAGGTCATGTAGATGAGGTTCTTGCCAAACTTTTTCCTGTTTGAGAAAAGTATCTTGTGGTTTGGCAGTGTATGTCTTTAGGGGCATCCAGCTTTGCCAACCTTCACTCAGAACAGTTTCAGAATTTACTATTCACTGGTCCTCAGCGGGCCACCACACACTCAAAAGCTTTCATTGTGTATGGCTTTACGCTCCCACTCGTCATAGGAGCCAGTTCGCCTTTCAATTTATATTCAAATATCTTAATAATTAGAAAATTTAAAGTACTTAGCTTCTAATAAGATGCTATGCAGGGAGAATTTGTTCTTAACATCAACATGTTTCGCCCGTTTGAATCGATGGGCTTTATCAAGATTCCTGCTCCCTCCTAATAACTTTCAACCGCCATTTCACATTTATACAATGGCGGTTGAAAGTTATTAGGAGGGAGCAGGAATCTTGATAAAGCCCATCGATTCAAACGGGCGAAACATGTTGATGTTAAGAACAAATTCTCCCTGCATAACATCTTATTAGAAGCTAAGTACTTTAAATTTTCTAATTATTAAGATATTTGAATATAAATTGAAAGGCGAACTGGCTCCTATGACGAGTGGGAGCGTAAAGCCATACACAATGAAAGCTTTTGAGTGTGTGGTGGCCCGCTGAGGACCAGTGAATAGTAAATTCTGAAACTGTTCTGAGTGAAGGTTGGCAAAGCTGTAAGATAACTTCTTTCAGCCGTGTGGGCTATCTGATATAATCTTCATTCTTAGCTAAATTATACTTATATAGTGCTGGTGTTTACATTTTAGGGGCATCCAAGCATTTTAGAATTCCTTGTCAGGTCTATCTTGTGTAGGTAAAGGCCGCTGCATGGCAATCTTCTGAAGGAATCCAGATTAAGATGCGTCATCAGGCACAATGGGGATAGCTCTAAAGGAAGGTGAAGAACTAATGTGAACAAAAGAAGAGCGGGACTTGGGTGCGATAGTGTGTGATGATCTTAAATTGGCCAAATAGGTTGAAAAGGTGACAGCAAAAGCTAGAAGGGATGCTAGGGTTCATAGGGAGAGGAATGGCCAGTAGGAAAAAGGAGACCTCATTTAGAATACTGTGTACAATTATGGAGACCACACCTTTAAAAAGATATAAAAAGGATGGAGTCGGTCCACAGAAAGGCTACTAAAATGGTCCGAGGTCTATTCTACGTCACAAGGCATACAGGGACAGACTCAAAGATCTAAATATATATATTTTGGAGGAAAGGTGGGAGAGGAGAGATGAGATGTTTAAATACATATATGGCTTAAATACACATGAGGTAAGAACTCCAGAATAAGAGGGCCTATAACCATAAAGCTTTATGACCTCACAATACAGGTGTAAAGAGCCTTAGCCTATAGGGAGAGGAGAGGTAGTGGATGCTACAGAGGGGCAGACTGGATGGGCCATTTGGCCTTTATCTGCCATCATGTTTCTATGACCTGATGATCCTCTACAGCATGGTAATTGTAGTTGGACCAGAAAAGCAGTAAAAACCTTCCTCTTCCAATGACCCAACCATGGACTTGTCATCCTAAATGTGGACTAAGAGACCTATATGTGATCTCACTCATCATGCATATCTTCCATGTGATCAATTAATCTACACCCCGATTGCCTTGCCTATTTTGCTCTGCTCTTTTGTATTGTGTCCCCACTGTCCGTAGAACAGTAAATTCCTGGGAATAGATAGGTCCCTTCTGGTTTTCTTATCATGTATGTTCCCTTTATTGAAACTAGGTTAAGTTCCCATTTGTTGTAGATAGGTTCCCTACTGTCTTTGAAACTATATATGTTCTTCTGTAAACTGTCCTGAGCTTTCTGGGAGGATGGGATATAAACTGAATCAATTAATTAAGTTAGCCCACATTAATTAATTAATGTGGAGTTACATTTGTATCTTAATACAACATAACACCATTTTCTATAAGCTACGATGGGTTCCTTCTTTGGGGTATAAAGCAGTACTTAAACATAGAAACAGAAATCTACATCAGTCCCTTTCCTACTATTATAATCTAATTATTTGATAACATCAATTATCCCAAAAGAACAAGAGATAAAGTACACTTCTCCCTCCGTATTCGCGGTTTCAGTAATCGCAGTTTCGATTATTCACGGTTTTTAGCTTGCTGGCTCCCCCCCCCCCCACAATTTCGTCAGCTTGCATAGAGAAATCACTGATTCCAAGCGTTTAAAGAGAAAATCGCCGATTCCCAGCACTTTCTTCACTGTGTTTTGCCTCTTTTTCAGGAAGAGGCCAGGTCTCCCACCATGTTATTCGTGGTTTCACCATATTCATGATGGTTTTTAATAGAAAACAGCGAATAACATATGAAAAAGTTATTTGCGGTTTTTCTGTATTTGCGGCTCTGTTAATCCCCTATCACAGCGAATACGGAGGGAGAAGTGTATCCAATAAAGCAACAGAGGCAAGGGGCTAAGAAATATTAATGCTAACCAATCATCTTCTGCAGCAGTGCTCCATTACCCTTCCCAAAAAGCACACACAGATCCAGAAGCTTCGGAATGTCAAAGAGGAAATTATCATACAGAATTTCTCCAAACACAGATGGCGTAATAAAATGATCCTGAAAAAAAAAACAGAAGAGAAGTTTAACAAACTTAAAAGTGGAAGGAAGGAGTAGAAACATCAAGGACAAACCTGATCTATGCTTACAGTGCCTCTCGTATTCTAGGTCAATTGAAATTAGACATATACCCTCAAATTCTACATATGGCCTCAAATATGTACACATATAATAGCTATGCTTGCAAACTAATTAGTTAATAAGCTGTTAATGATTATTGACATTAATTGGAACCAATCTGGATTTATGCCTGGATCTGCCTAAGCACCATTCTATAACACTGCATACCCAGTGTTTTGCGCAACCCAAAGGGGATGTGGTCATGAGTGGCATGAGCGGGTCAGAGGGTTCCAAAAGTTTAGGCCCAGTGTGATAGAACTCCAGAATTATGTGCTCAACTTGCATGCAGAAATTTACTCCAGGTTTCAACAGTCGTTTTGTCCTTGGGTCCAAAGTTGGATACAGTAATCTGTGCTCAGCGCCATGCTTAAAAGGGCGCCTAGATCGGCATTCTCTTTAGAAAATAGCACTTGGTGCAGAATTTTCCTGGTGTCTAATTTTGAGCACCGTTTGCCAAATTTGGTCCAAAGCTCGAGTTATATGGTTGAATGCCTAGGACAATGCTATTTCCTTTACGGGGCATCTAATTGTGGGAATTAGGATAATGGTTTTGGGGATGCATATCAATTCTGTCTTTATTTGGACAATCGGGTTACAGTGAAGGTTAAAAAAAAATTTAGCAATCTCAGATTAACTTGGAAAATTAGGACTTCTTTCAGAAAATCACTTAAAGTCTATAGTCTGTTATTGAGCAGGACATGGGGGAAGCCACTGCTTGCCCTGGATTGGTAGCATGGAATGTTGCTACTCTGGGTTTTGGCCAGGTACTATTCACCTGGATTGGCCACCATGAGAACAGGCTACTGGGCTTGATGGACCATTGGATTGACCCAGTAAGGCTATTCTTATTTTCTTATGTATATGAAAAGTACTAAAGGTCAAAGCCCAAGCAAACCAACAACCATTACTGTCAGACATGGAGATATAAAACTTCAAAGCCCCAAATCTCAAGTCCCCTGGAACTGTATTCTATCTGGAGATGGTTACTTTGGACTCCTTGTGCGTGGAGATCCTGAGGAAGGTCAGGAAGATGCTGCGCTGAAGGCGCTCCTGCATGTGCAACACTGTTGAAGGGGCATCCACCAGTTCATCAAACCGTCGAGGGGCAAAACACAGATAGGAATCCAGGCACTTCTGCAAGGTGTCATCAAATATCACCTAACACAAAACAAAGGCAGTCAGTGAGTGAGAGAGAAAATAATACAAGAAAAATTGGAAAGTCAGCTTTTCTGAAAAGATTTTCTTTTGCTCTGTGTCTATGGAAAAAAAACAATCTTCAAGGCTAATGATGTAGGAAAGAAAAACAATGTGGCAGAGAAAACTCCATTTATGAAAGCTGCTTAGTATAAAAAAAGAACAACAACAACAAAAAAGCCAGAGTACTTCCGAGTGTAAATGCAGCTCTTCTTAAGGAAGAATTTTAGGCCCTGATTCTACATAGTGCGTCCCGATTTTAGGCAGCTGTAGGCGTCCTACAGCTGTCTAATCAACCAATCGGGATGCACGTTTTTTTAAAAAAATGCTCCCCCAGCAGGCTTTCTATATTGAAGGTGAGGCCCGCAAGACACCTAAGCTCGCCTAAGGGCCTTAGGCGGGCCTTAGGCGAACCTAGGGTGCCCAATCCCTCCTACTATAAATATACCAACCGCCCCTCCCGACACTACCGATCGCTGGCAGGAGGGTGCCCAATCCCTCCTGCCAGAAGATGCCCCCCCCGACACTACCGACCGCCCCCCCCCCCCCGACACTACCAATCGCTGGCAGGAGGGTGCCCAATCCCTCCTGCCGGAAGACGCACCCCCTCCGCACCCCCCCCCCCGCACTAACAGCCCTCAAACCTCCCCCCAACCAAACTAACCTTTCCTTGTTGGCCAGATGGGACTTGCCCGTGCAGCCGGCAGGCCCATCTCGTCGAAATGAGGCGGGCTCGCCCCTTCCCGGCCCAACCTTCCGAAGCCTAAGGCCTGATTGGTCCAGGCTCTAGAAGCCTGGACCAATCAGGCCATAGGCATAGCGGGTCCGCCCATCCCCACTAAGTCTAAGGCCTGATTGGCCCAGGCACCTAAAATCGGGACGCACTATGTAGAATCAGGGCCTTAGTGTATAACCAGTAATTTTATAACGGGTCACTTAGGTTGAGAGGTCAAGCAGGCACCTATTTTAAAATTTTACAAGGACAAGCTGTGTCTTTACAAAATGGTCCCACAAAAGCTGTATAAATAGAGGCTAAAGTGAAGCCACGGACATTTATACCTTCTCGGGAGCACATAAATCATGACTCCACCCCAAATCTACCCCAAACACACCTGCACCCGAATCTTTTCATCACATGTACTTTATAAGAAGCATTTTACCTGCACATAGGAACAAAAAAGACTTAATAAAATTACTGCCTAAATATATCTGTAATTCTTTACACAAAAGCAAGCAATTACAAACATATTTCACATTTTTGTGACTAGCTTCAAAATACAGCCAAAACAGCACTCGGAAGTGTTCCTAACGAAGCAACAGTTCAGTTTTGATGACCTAAACGAGATCTTTCAAAAGGTTCATAGACGGGCATGAGCTCTTACAATGATTAGAAATGCAAAATAATTGGCTGAAGTGGCTGTTGACAGACAGCTGCTGATTCTGCCCTTTTCTCACCATGAGAATGCAAGCTGCAGCTGTCTGACTGGAAAGGACTTTTGCTTGGTAATGCACACTACAGAATAACATGGGGACAAATTTGTTCCTGTCCCCACAGGAATTCAATTTCCCCACGAGTTTTGTCGCTGTCCCTGCCCCATTCCTGTAAGCTCTGCCTTAACCGCACAAGCCTCAAACACTTATGATTGTAAAATGTTTGAGGCTTGTGCAGATGAGGACGGAGCTTAGGCATTGGTGGAATGAGGCATTATGACATCACAATCTGAGTTCTAGAATGTTGCTACTTAGGATTTCAAAGTGTTTGAGGCTTGTGCAGATGAGGTCGGAGCTTAGGCATTGGTGGAATGAAGCATTATGACATCACAATCTGAGCTCTAGAACATTGTCACTTAGGATTTGAAAGTGTTTGAGGCTTGTGCAGATGAGGACAGGGCTTGCAGGAATGGGGCAGGGACAGGAAAAGAACTCACCGGGAAAGTTCCCGCGGGTCTGGGAAAAAATTGTCCCCGTGTCATTCTCTAATATACATATTAGGAGATGAGGATCTTACCGTTTATGTGGCAAGAGAGGCACTTGACATGAATGTCCTTTATCTTTTTCTATACCAGAAAACATGCATGTTTAAGTTTATGGCAAAGGCTTACAATTTAGTATTACTAAACTGGAGGAAAAAGCAAATCTTGCCTCTCCCTCTCACAGTTACTTATAGGGTTGTGGAGTTGGAGTCAGATGCAATTTTAGGTGGAGTTAGAGTACTCCAATTATATTCCACCTACATACTAGGCGGATCACAATAAAATTAACATCCATAAGAAACCTGTATACTTACACAGCCATAAACACACACATCTCTTTGTCCTGGATCCAAAGTTAATTTTTTTGTTCTAGATCTAAAGTACTGGTAAATATAAGGCCTAATATTAACAGGAGTTGGAGGTTTAGTATACCTACTCCACAACCCTGGTTACTTACACAGATTTGATTCCCTGTGCTCAAAGGTCTAATGTAAGCTCTTGGGGGTATGCATCTTATTTTATGTTCCACAGCAATGTACATGCAGATAGGTTATATAAACAATGATATATACTAGTGCTAAATGTATACCATATCCCTTCTTTGTTGCTACAAATATTTAGAGATTAATTTGCACCTCTCCCATTGCAGGGGGAGTGTTGTGTGGCTGTGGAGAGAATGGGCATCTCTCCCGCTGCGGGGGGGGGGGGGGGAGGGTTGCTTGGCTACCAGAACAGCTGTGATAGCAGCCCATCATTTTTTTTAAGAATCTAGGCCATAGTCAGCTGGATCACTCCAATCATATTAACACAGATTTGAGACTTGTGAGCAGGGACAACTGCCCTCTTTTTTTTTTTTTTGAACATTAATATATATTACTAGTTGTTTAGCCCGTTACATTAACGGGTGCTAGCAGCCCTTCTCCCTTACTTTTACCTCCTCCCTGTCCAGCAGCACCCCCACCCATTCCCTGCTCCCCCTATATAGCAGTAGCCCTTTTCCTTTTATCTCCCCCTGTTCAGCATCACCCCATTTCCAGCTCCCCATATCCAGCAGTAGCTATTCTCCTTTGCAGGAGCCCTTCTCCCTTCCTTTTATCCCCCCCCTCCCGGTCTAGCAGTACCTCTTCCCTGCTTCCCCTATCCAGCAGTAGGCCTCCCTTCCTGTTACCTCCCCCCCTGTCCAGAATCACCTCTTCCCCGCTCCTCCTGTACTGCAGCACCCCCTTACCTGCTCCCCCTGTCCAGTCCGGTGATCTCCAGCCAACAGGATGGCTCCTGCAGGGAGTCTAGTTCCTGTCCGGTCCGCGCCAGGCGTGCGAGCCTGCTCCGCCCCCTCCCGACCTGCTGGGAGTATTTGAATTAGACCCGACGGTTCCTGTTGAGGGAAGCACTCCTCACCGGACTCAACGGTGAACTCCAGCCATCGGGCCGACATCCGCCTTGGTTTTTTGTTTTATTTTAGTTGAAAGATGCGGCGGTGGCTCCTCTCATGATCCCCGCCTGCGTCAGAAGTCCAACGCAGGCGGGGATCGTGAGATTAGCCACCGCCGCGTCTTTCAAAGAATCGTAAGCCGCGCATGCACACTTCCTATGTGTCAAATGCAGGGCTCACGTGACAGTGGATCGCAGGCGCTCCTCTTGCTCTCTGGCTGGTGTTAACGTCTGGGGCATTTTTTATTGTTATGTGTAATCAAGGCAGAGATGAGAAGTGGCTCGAGCCGACGCGCTTCTGCTGGGGACTCGTACAGTCCAGTCCTTCTGGAGAGTGTAGGGCAGTGGGGCCATAGTAAGAGCGGGGCATGCTGCAGTCTTGGCGGCCACGGACATACGGATCATGGAAGCACGCCGATAAGACTGCGCATGCGCCGCCTACGGTTTTATTATATAGATATATAAAATCAATCTTTCAAGAGCAGTCAATAATTTTCTCTCCTCTGTACATAATGCTACATTTCACACTTTCTGAAAGGTAACTAATTTCAAAATGCTTTGGATTAATGAGTGAATATTTCAGCAACTCAAAGATTGGTGCAACGGCTCACAGATTTCACACGTGTTCTAATTTGACCAAGGGGCGCAGTCAGACATGCTATTTTAGGGGGCTTGATCCCATATTGAGGGGATGCAGAAAATGCTGTGTGGCCACCCAACTTAAATACCTGAACTGGTGGAGATCCCCAAGCTTTGTTAGCTAAAGAAGGCCTCTTTTAGCAGCTAGAGCAGGGGTGCCCAATAGGTCGATCGCGATCGACCGGTAACTTGCCAAGGCAAAGTGAGTCGATCACCCAGGACTCACTTTGCCTTGGCGATCTATCGGGCTGATCAATCTTCCTCTCCCCGACATCAATTCTGCCGTCGGAGAGGAAGTTCGGGCCAGCCAATCGCTGCCTGGCTGGGCGGAACTTCCTCTCCGACAGCAGAATTGACATCGGGGAGAGGAAGATTGATTGACCCGAAGCAGAGAGAGCATGGGGCAGCGGCGGCTTTGGAGCCTGTTATCCATTGGTGGCGTTTGGGTCCTGTTCCCCGATGGTAGCGGCAGTGGCAGTGGCTTGGGGAAGGGCAGGGAGAAAGAAAGAAAGGGGGCAGGCAGGGAAACAGAAGGAAAGAAGAGAAACAGAAAAAAAGAAAGGGGGCATGAAGAGAGAAAGAAAGAAAGGTCAGGGAGAGAGGAAGAAAAAGTTGGGGGAGGGAATGAGGTGTGGAGGAGAGGAAGCATACAGGCTGAAAGAAAGATTGGATGCACAGTCAGAAGAAGAAAGTGCAACCAGAGACTCATGAAATCACCAGACAAGGTAGGAAAAATGATTTTATTTTAAACTTAATGATCAAAATATGTCTGAATTTATATCTGCTGTCTATATTTTACAATATGGTCCCCTTTAACTAAACCGCAATAGTGGTTTTTAGTGCAGGGAGCCTATGAGCGTCGAGAGCAGCGTGCGGGCATTCAGCGCAGCTCCATGCGCTAAAAAATGCTATTGTGGTTTAGTAAAAAGGGAGGGGGTGGGTATTTGTCTATTTTTGTATGGTTGTTACTGAGGTGACAGAGTCATCTGCTTTGACCTCTTTGAAAAAACCCCGGAACAGGAATGATAATTAACAATTCTATGTGTACAGTGTGCGTTGTGATTTTTTTAAATTTTATTGTTGGTAGATCATTTTGACTTGGTCATTTTAAAGTAGCTCGCAAGTCAAAAAAGTGTGGGCACCCCTGAGCTAGAGCAATCCTCTGCTCTGCAAGCCACAGCTGGAACACTCCCACGCTGGTCTCTCTGTGTTGCTGCCGATGCCCCACTTGTATATGCAAAAACTGAGGGGGAGGCTGGTGTGACGGGGCAGAACGTAAAGAGTAGCATGGAAGCGTTCCAGCCACGGACTGAAACCCTTGTTACCATTCAGTTAAATACCCAAATCCACTTCTACCTCATCTACTCCCAGTATAAAGGCCATATGGTCTATAAGGGAACAAGGACGGACTATGCAGTAAGGAGACTGGTCTTATTTGTTTTCTTTGTGTATTGTATGGAATGGTTGAACTCTTTGGTAGAGACTGTTCTATATTGTTTATGTAGTGTATTGAATTTTTATATGTTGTAATCTACCTTGTGTTTCTTTTTTTTTTTTTTAATTCTTTATTCCTTTTTAATCCTTCAACAAGTGTACAAGAAAAATCATACATACTCTCAGAAACAACACTTGATAAATCCATCAAGACAATAACAATTGTATCTAATATAATAAAATGGTAAGCCGCGCATGCGCAGTTCCTAAGTGTGCGCCGCTTTTCTGTGAGCTGTAGCGACACATAGGAAGTGCGCATGCGCGGCTTACGGTTCTTTGAAAGACGCGGCGGTGGCTACTCTCACGATCCCCGCCTGCGTCGGACTTCCGACGCAGGTGGGGATCATGAGAGGAGCCACCGCCGCGTCTTTCAACTAAAAAAAAAAAAAAGTCAAGACCGAAGTTTTTTTCAATTTCAGAGACACTGCAGCGGCTCTCTCTCTCTCTCCGGTCGTCGGCATCATCTTCGTACCTCTCCCCAGCACACCCGAACCCCTGTTCAGCCTCCCATCCGACCCTACCTTCAGCTCCCTTAGTTCCTTGCCACCGCTCCTCTTCTCTTCCTGCCCCGCGGTCCCAACAAACGTCCTTACTCCAGCAGGGGCCGCAGCACTCTAAACACGCTGATTCGCGGCCTGCTACTGCCCTGATTTGCTCTGCCCGACACGGGCAGAGCAAATCAGGGCAGTAGCAGGCCGCAAAGCAGCGTGTTTAGAGTGCTGCTGCTGGAGTAAGGACGTTTGTTGGGACCGCGGGAAGGGGGCGGCAAGGGACTAAGTTGGCCGGTAGTGCTGTTTTTCCGTGATGGAGGAACACGCGAAAAGAAAACGTTGGCCCCCGCCGAAGAAGCGGAAGGTGGAGGAGGGGCGCGAGGAGCCGGAGAGCTGTATGTAAGTGTGTGTGCGCGCGCGCGTGTATAGCCGAGGAGGAAGTGCAGCAGGAGCAAGGAGGTGGGGAGAGTGGATTTCCCCTACTTGGATGTCAGGCATCAAGAGGATTGGAGTAAAATCTTTGGTCCTGTGATCCTCACTCTTTTCCTGGGGCTACTGCTGGACAGGGGGGGGGGGGAGCAGGACATAAAGGAGAAGAGCTACTGCTGGACAGGGGGAGGAGGGAATGGGAGGGGTGCTGCTGGACAGGGGGAGATAAAAGGAGAGGGCTACTGCTATATGGGGGGAGCAGGGAAAGGGGGGGAGGTGTTGCTGGACAGGGAGGAGGTAAAAATAAGGGAGAAGGGCTGCTAGCACCCGTTAATGTAATGGGCTAAACAACTAATATATATATATATATATATATATATATATATATATATATATATATATATATATATACACCCATAACCCACCCTCCTCCCAACACTATTTTTCTTAATTCATTTTCCTTTACCTTGTGTTTCTAGTGTTAAATAAGTCAGAAAATCAAACTTTAAATAAACAAATTTTGCAATATCTGCTATTATTTTCTGTATGCCCAATTTTGCCTAAAAAGCCTCCTAAAAAAGCACTACGCTCACCTTTTTCTCAAACCCCAGGTAATAGGTTCCTGAATTAGACAAAGCAAGTTCTGGAGCCATGTGAAAGCCGTAAGGTGTGTGAATTCTCATTTAACTTGAAAAAGGCACCAGTGCTGCTCACCTGTGGTGAGGAAAGAAGTGCTCTTTATGGTATACACTGGGTAAGAAGCTCACAAAAAGTAATGATTCTTGCAATATTACCAAATAATCCCATGTGAATGTGAAGTAGATTAACTCATTCTTCCTGTACGTCGTTTCAGAGGTACAGGTGTTCTATACAACACATGAACATTAACATAAGGAAAAAAAAAAAATCATCCTCTCCTAGGTGAATTATTATTTACTAAAGAGAGTCGAGTACACTGTGGAAATATTTTATAAGTAAAATCACCAAATCTCGGACATATTCAGCTTTTGCTGCCTCAAAACTGCGTTGCGGAAGAACATTCAAGGGATTTTTACAAAGCTGTGGCAAATCAGCTAGCACTGATGTTAACTTGTGGTAGCTGGTAATTAAGACCCACGCTAACTGCTACCACACGCTAAAACTAGCCAACAGAGTAAAAATCCCGCATTTGCCGCTTAGCGCAGCTAGGTTATGATCTGAGCAGAAACAGTGCTAGCTATCAGTGCCAGTCATGCCCATGTGAGATGGTGCCATGTCTGCCAATAGTAATAAGACCTCCTGTAGCTCCCCTACCATACCACCATACTACCCTACTACTGTTATGTCAAGAGGATTTTTGGACTGGGGCCCATATTTCATGCCTTAATGAAAGTGCAGAGGAATACTCATTGCCAAGGCATGGACTGTGAGCCCGTGTGGTATTTATTTTTATTTATTCAATTTTCTACACCGTTCTCCCAGGGGAGCTCAGAACGGTTTTACATGAATTTATTCAGGTACTCAAGCATGTTTCCCTGTCTGTCATGGCAAAATCTATCTAATGTACCTGGGGCAATGAGGGGATTAAGTGACTTACCCAGGGTCACAAGGAGCAGCATGGGTTTGAACCCACAACCTCAAGGTGCTGAGGCTGTAGCTTTAACCACTTCACCACTCTAGAAATCAAAGTGTAGTAAAAGTGAGCCAAGTATAGAACAATCAAGCCATTATGACATCACTAATGAGGTTGGCTCTTATTGGTAGAAGGAGGCATTATGATATCACAATACCAGCTCTGGTTATCAGAGGCTGAAACTTCACACTATTTACTCATTCAATTTTCTATACTGTTCTCCCAGGGGAGTCAGAACGGTTTTACATGAATTTATTCAGGTGCTCAAGCATGTTTCCTTATCTGTCCTGGCAGTCTCAATGTCTATGGGGGGGATTAAGTGACTCGCTCAGGGTCACAAGGAGAAGTGTGGATTTGAACCCACAACTTCAGGGTGCTGAGGCTGCAGCTTTAACCATTGTGCCCTGCATTTATGCTCTGTGTTTCAGTGAACAGCTTCTTCAGTTGCCATAAAGATTTTAACATAGAAACATAAAGGCAGATAAAAGCCAAATGGCTCTTCCAGTCTGCTTATACATATTTGTATAGATGAAACTGAAATTACCTGACACCAGAATTTATCATAAGGCAAAGCAAGAAGCCAGTCAAGATCATCGGCTACGAACTGAGCCCGTTCCAGGTACTCTTCCACCAAAGCAGGGATGCAAGCTTTGGGAGGAGGCCTGTATAGCACAAAATAGCGTTCTGTCTTCTTATCTGGATGCTGGGGAAGTTAAGAAAGAGATATGAATGTCTGAAAACCACACGCACAACCAATCTATCCAAGCACACCATTTCATCTGCAGTGCCGACAGTTGTGTTAACCCCAGCATGCACTAAATTAGCAGAATCTGCTTGCAACTCTGAAAATGTGCTGTGGGCATTGTGGAGGATGAGAGTATTAGCCTTACTTTTGCTTTGGCAGGGCTATTCTATTTCCCTCATGGAGAGGCAGAAGTTGGCATATCAACATCTCTTGGTGGGGAAGAGAATGCCTACTATACCTGAATGTGCTCTTAGAACTCATCTTTTTAAACTATTCTTCCCCTGATTTCTCCCCCACTCCCCTTCAGGCTATTTACCTCTATGCAGCTGTTTTTAATGTAAATCACACAGAAGCATCTTGGTGGTAATTTGCGGTATACTAAGAAAATAAATAATAATAAAACTTGCCTTGAGTTACCACTGAAAAAGGCATCTAAATTTTATAAAAATGTATTTGACCTGAAAAAACAACCCTCCCACCTTGCTTGAAGACTCTCCTGTTAACAACCTTTGCAATCTCAATCCCCTCAGTGGATGGTTTCTCATTCCTATTGCTGGAAAAAACTAAACCTTAAGCCAGCCTCTAAACCTGTAGATTTACTTTCTCAGTAAAGTACAGTACTGGTAATGCAGGACTTTAACCACAGTATACTCCTAATGAAACCTAAAAAATGCTTTTAAGTGAAAAAAAATGATGAATCAGCAGGATACCAGAAGTGTGACAAAGTACTACTGCTTTCAAAGCACATTCTGTGGATTTTTTTGGGGGGAAGGGCTATGCCCCTAACCCCCATGGATACGGAGGGAGAAGTGTATATTTTTTATTTATTTAATTCATTTTCTATCCCGTTCTCTCCAAAGAGCTCAGAAGGTTGACATACATAATATACAGTTCTATGACCCTTGGACAAAAATGTTGCCCAAAGCTCTACATTTTTCTCTGTGCAAAAGGGTGTTGTTAGAAACATAGATTGGGCATCTTTCCCTCCACCACAATTCAACATCACCTCTCCCCCACACTGATTTACCTTAAAGGTAGTCTACCGCTGCCGGGGACCAACAGAATTGTTGCATATAGGCTGTCTGTCTGCAGCCTGGTCTGAAGCTTTCCCTCTGGCCTGTCCCTCCATCTAACATTACTGCCCATTTCTGCATGGGCAGGGAAGGTCACAGGGAAAGCTTCAGACCAGTGTATGTGCAACACTACAGCTGCTAGGGACCAATAGAAGACTACCTTTAATATAGATTGTGGGGGGGGAGGGGGGAATGCAGGGAGTAGCAGATGCTGAGATAGTGAGCTCCAAGCAGAACTGGAGGGGGCCACAAGTGGAAGCTATGGTTGAGGCAGTTAGCTCCAGCAGCCACGAGAAGAGCTTGGGGTTATTCACCACCAACTTTGTGTCACTGTTCATACAGGTGGTGGGGAGGGAAAGGTGTTGGACAACAGGAGGGAGGGCAGAGAAAGAAAAAAAAAAACAAGAGAACCTGGTGGAAGAGAAGAGGAAGACTTTAAACAGGGTTGAAAAGTTATGGAAAAAGATATGAGGAGAGGAAAGGAGATGGTGGTATAAGTATGGGAATGCATATGCTCATTTATTTTATTTAAATGAATTTATATAAATATGCTTACAGACAAACAAATGAGAAATAAAGAGGCGTAATAGGGACCACCACCAAGAGAAGGAACAGAAACCAACAGTAAAAACCTGGGAAGTCCTTATATTTCATTCTCAGCAACCTCAACTCACATGCTACAATTCTCCAGGACATCATCACAGAGTGTTAGAGAACTACGACTGGATGGGCCAGTTGCTTTTGTCTTACTATACTACTTTAATACGCATCATAATGGACTGGCCCACTAATGCCCCGAGTTCCAGATTAGAGAATGGCAACGGGGACAAATTTTTCCCCATACCTGCAGGAACTCAATTTCTCTGTCCCGTCCCCATGAGTTTTGTTACTGTCCTTGACCCATTCCTGTAAGCTCTGCTTTAACCATACAAGCCTCGAACACTTATGATTTTAAAGTGTTTGAGGCTTGCGCAGATGAGGACAGAGCTTGCAGGAATGAGGTAGGGACAGGAAAAGAACTCACGGGGATGGGACGGGAAAATAATTTCCCGCAGGGACAGGGAAACTTTGTCCCCGTGTCATTCTCTATTCGAGATCACACCTGCCAGCTCTTCTTCTGGCTCCATTCAGATTCTATGAGACTCTGAAGATGATGTTCCACAGTTCAAATAATGTTGCAGGAAAAACCGCAGGGTTATAAGACGGGGTTGTGAGAAGCCAGCCTGAGACAAAGAGCAGTACAGGCTTTACCAATGTCCACCTGACACACAGATCTGCTGGAGAATCTCCACTATGACCACTGAAGCAGCACAACCTATAGGTCTGAACTTACTCAGATTATTGCAGTTGATAGGATGGGGCACTAGGGAAAACCACTTGTTCTGCCTTAGTTATGATCAGCCCATTGGGAGGGAAAAGAAGGGAGATGTTGAGCATTATGGTGTTCCACTGCCCCTAGTTGCTATTTAAACCGAGAAATTTCTGGATCCATAACCACTCTCACATCTGCCTGAACAGAGCTCCAAGTAACGTCATAACTATTTTGATTCTCAGTTGCTCAAGAGTGCAGAGATAAAAAAAGTTGTTTCCATTGTTTCAGTCAGTTGATCTCACCAGTGCTGGCAGAGTGCGCAGCTTCCCTGTGGCAGGATCCTTAACTGGGATTTGAAGCTCATCCAATGGCAATGCTGGCATCCTGCAGACTTCTCTCGTTCTTTCTCTCCTTAAAAAAAAATAAAACCCACACATATAAGAAAAAAAAGGACTGAAAACCACATAGTTAAATCAAGTCACTAAGGCTCTGATTCTATAAAGTCTGCCTAAAGTTAAGACACCAATATTAGTGCCTATTTTAATTGAGCAATAGAAACATAGAAATAGACGGCAGATAAGGGTCACGGCCCATCCAGTCTGCCCACCTAATGACCCTCCCCTACCATTACCCTGTGAATAGATCCCACGTGTCGATCCCATTTGGCCTTAAAATCAGGCACGCTGCTGGCCTCAATCACCTGAAGTGGAAGACTATTCCAGCGATCAACCACCCTTTCAGTGAAAAAGAATCTCCTGGTGTCACCGCGCAGTTTCCCGCCCCTGATTTTCCACGGATGCCCCCTTGTTGCCGTGGGACCCTTGAAAAAGAAGTTATCTTCCTCCGCCTCAATGCGGCCCGTGAGATACTTGAACGTCTCGATCATGTCTCCCCTCTCTCTGCGCTCCTCGAGGGAGTATAGCTGTAGTTTATCTAGCCGTACTTCGTACGGGAGAACCTTAAGTCCCAAGACCATCCGGGTGGCCATTCTCTGGACCGACTCCAGTCTCAGCACATCCTTGCGATAATGCGGCCTCCAGAACTGCACACAGTATTCCAGGTGGGGCCTTACCATGGATCTATACAGTGGCATAATGACCTCAGGCTTATAGCTGACGAAACCCCTGCTTAATCAGTGCTGATATTGGCACTCAAAACCTCCCACTTGGCCTTAATTGGATGTTAGGTGCCTAACTTGAAAATCTTGATTTTATAAAAAGTAGGCGCCTAGCCCAAAGCACCTACACTAATAGTGGGCGTGGTTAGGGGGGGGCGGATCATAGGTGTGTTCTTGAGTTAGACATCTCTTTGTGACCCGGGTGCTCTTAGGTTCCAATATTGGTGCCTAACTTTAGGCATAGAAAACCCTGGCATAAATTAGGGACACCTAAATGTTAGGATGCTGAGCACTACTTAAACATGATTAAGTGATGCTGAGTGTAATTCTATAATGGGCGCCTAAGTTTTATAAAATCAGTGCTGATATCAGCGTCTAACTTTAGGCGGACCTCTTTTACAAAGCTGATTACTGCAGGCTGGCACGGTAAATGCACCGAAGCACCAAGGGGATTAATGGGCTTAGGAGCATTTAGACCAGGGGTCTCAAAGTCTCTCCTTGAGGGCCGCAATCCAGTCGGGTTTTCAGGATTTCCCCAATGAATATGCATTGAAAGCAGTGCATGCACATCGATCTCATGCATATTCATTGGGGAAATCCTGAAAACCCGACTGGATTGCGGCCCTTAAGGAGGGACTTTGAGACCCCTGATTTAGACTGCTCTCCAAAATCATGTTTTGGACAACAACAGGTTTTTATGATTCTACTTAAAAAGAAACATTGAAGCCATTGCATACATGGCTAGAACATGGCTGTGGATTCTGAAGAAGTGCTTGAGCACCTGATTTGTAACCTGTTCTGAGCTCCTTTGGGAGGACATGCTAAAAACCAAATAAAATGATTAAGCTAGTTGAAAGATACATATAATCTTTGAGTCAGCTTAGGTGATGTTTGGTTGTGTTCGGCTGCAAATAGTTTTCATATACATTTATTTTTAAGTATACTCCAGTTTTTATGATTAAACAATTTTATTGATGACAATGCAAGAGCTCAACAATAAAGATACAATAATACAGCAACCATGTCATCGAATATGTACAATATATCCCTCCTCCTCCCCTCTAATAGTCAACAGTTGAATTACACTCCTCCCTCAATATTCGCAGGGGTTAGGGGGGCAGAGGCGACCCGCGAATAAAATTTGCAACTAACTTTTAAGCCGGCTCTGACCACCCCTGCCTTCCTCCTTAACTTGATTAATACGCAAAGCTACAACCAAGTGCACTGGATCTTACCTGGTGGTCTAGCGCAGTGGTTCCCAACCCTGTCCTGGAGGACCACCAGGCCAATCAGGTTTTCAGGATAGCCCTAAAGAATATACATGGAGCATATTTGCATTGCATGTCTCTCACTTTCATTATATGCAAATCTCTCTCATGTATTTTCATTAGGGCTAGCCTGAAAACCCAATTGGCCTGCTGGTCCTCCAGGACAAGGTTGGGAACCAGTGGTCTAGCGGTCTTTCGGGGCAGGTGCGATCTTCCTACACTCCTGCCCCGTGCAGATCACTCATTCAAAATGGCTGCCGCGAGTTCCCGTAGTCTCTCGAGACCACCAGGTAAGGTCTGGGGAGGTGGGGATGAGTCCGGTTTTAGGAAATCGCGAATAATCAAAATTGCGAGTCTTAAAACTGCGAATCGGGAGGGGGAAGTGTAAAACATACAGCTAGCTAGCACAGAAACAGACTTGAGCACCGCTGCTTGCCCGAGCCCCGCAGGCGAAACCCAACAATACAACAAATTGAAATGTTAACTACAAGAACCCAAGCAGGAGAACCCAAGGGTGCAGTATCTTGACATCACAGGGTTATATATCTCCCCAACCTGCTGTCCACCCCCTGTACTACTCCACTTCAGGAAATGCTTTTCCCAGTGAAAGGAACTGACCATCTTCAAGCTGTCAAATAGCTGTGAAACATAAATTAGGCTTTTTTAAAAATCTGATGTCCCTATTCACTAGCGGCCTCTTATATCAAGCCGAATAGCGTGGGCCGGCGCAATAAATGCACCGAAGCCCATAGGGATCAAATAGGCTTTGGTGCATTTGCCACGCAGCACTTGCTACTGCAGCTTGATAAGGGAGGGCTTAAGTTGCAGTTTGCTCTCTATCTATCCTCTGTACAGGAAACGAAAGTTGTGATAACTTGAAACAAGATTACAAACGTGTATAAAGTTTCTAAATAAGTTATAGGATGCAGAGAGAAAAGTACACCACAGTGCCTATTTCAGAGGGTCAGCCTTTTCTATTTGCAATCAAATAGCTTGCTGAGAAAGATGTTATTTTGTCTTAATTTACAAGAAATAAGACTCAGCTAACCTAAAGTTTGATTTGCTGCAAGCAGGGGTTTATTGAACCATACATGTAATCCTTAACTAGTTAGTTTCTTCAGAAGCACATCAGGAAATTGTCTCTTATTATAACTTTAGGTAGCACTTCATATCAGGGCTGAACAAAATTTAGATAAATTTAAGGGAAATCTAAAATGCTACCTCTTCCAAGCTAGGAGGGCTTGGTTGCCCTTCCTCTTGGTCAGTCCGCTCACCTGGAGGGTCCTGCAGTGATCTGGGAGATGTCGTGCAGCTGTTGTCTGTCTGGGACCCTGCCTGCCTACTTGGCTGTGTCATCGGGCTCTGATGTCAGCGCATTGGTGAGCATGGACTCCTAACTTTGTAGGCCCAGAGATGAACGTGGCCATTCACCTAAAGTTGGGATCCTGAGACCGTCTTCGGACGGCGACAAATTGGCATCGAGGGATCATCTGCAGCCTACTTCCTCTCCCATCCTGCTACTACCTTACAATGAACTGAGCCAAACTGAACTTTTATTTTGCATCATTTTTATTTTTCCCTTTCTATTTATCTTTTATTGTGATTTAATATTGTTTCTTTTTCCTCTCACCATTCTTGGAATTTTGTTATATCTTTTTTTAAATTTATCTTAATAATTGTTTATACAGGTACTTTAGCTAGATTTTGAGCCTTCGGGACAGATAGGGAAGTTCTAAGTACGTGTATTTTATTGTAACCGCTTAGATCTGTAATATGCTTAAGCGGTATATCAAATGTTAATAAAACATAAACATATGATTGCTGAATAGATTTGTTGACTGCCCTATTGTTTTTTTACCACCTATGTTTCCTTTGCTTTTAAAATTGTAGTTCTCCCCACTTTCCTATTGTTTTTATGTTTGTCTAGTACTGTTTAGTCAGTACAGTACTTATCTGTTTAATGTTTCCCCCTTTTTTTAAAATATAAATTGTAAAATGCTTAGAATTCATGATTAGTGTTATATCAAAATTTTAATAAACTTGAAAACTTAGGGCTCCTTTTATCAAGGTGCGGTAGGGGTTTAATGCGCGGAATACCGCGTGTTAAACCGCCTGCCGCGCTAGCCGCTAACGCCTCCATTGACAAGGCATTCGTTTTTTGGCTTGCCGCGGGGGTTAGCGCGTGATGAAATGTCCGACGCGCTAACCCCTGTAGTGCGCCTTGATAAAAGGTGCCCTTAATATCTTATTTATATAATTTTTTTTTTGTTGTACAATCCATCATTCTATCCAAACTCGATTATTGTAATGCCATCTATTTATGCCTAACAAAAAAAATGTCTTCGCAGACTCCAGCTCATCCAGAATACTGCAGCCAAGCTGATTTTTGCCAAACGCAAATCTGACCATGTCTCCCCACTACTTGCCAACCTTCACTGGCTCCCAGTACTTCCCAGAATTCATTTCAAATGCTCCTGCCTGGCTTTCAAGATCATTCACGGCATCCTTCCGCCCCTAATCCCTCTATCCTTCCTCGCCCTGACGCCTGCTACCACCAGATCAGCCCACAGACATAAACTATCCTTCCCCTCTCTACACGGCATCCTCCACGCAGGCAAACTGGGAAGATCCCTCCTCTCCAAAATTACGGGCTTTTGGAACGATCTCACTGTCCCGCTGCGGAACCTGGGTTCCCTCCAACCATTCCGAAAACAACTGAAAACCTGGCTTTTCTCTAGCATATAACTTCTCTTCTCCTGTTTACATCCCTCTTTCTACATGCTTTGTAAATCCTTCCCCTCTCTCTTCCTATATTTTTATGCTTTGTAAACCGTGTCGAGCTCCACTTCCGTGGAGATGATGCGGTATATAAACCTAAGGCTTAGTTTAGTTTAGTTTATAGGTGCATGCAGTACAAAACTAGTATCTTTAGTTCATGAGCAAAGTTAAAATTATCACGCTTTGAATTTTAACCTTTTTCTCCAGTGAGCCAGCAATATATAAACAACTTGTTAACTTTCCCTATGAATGTGTTCATTGACACACACATCATTTCAAGCAGCACTTTGCTTCTGAGAGTGAAAGGGGCTGCTAAGGTTTGTCTCTTGTGGTGTGTTTTGCTGTATAGTAATTTGTTTCCCATTGGTTGTGTCTGGCAGTTTGGTATGTTTTTATACATGCAAGGGTGGAAAAAGATCAAGAGGAGGTGGCAGGGCCCAAAACAGTGAAGAAATTCAAGAACGTGTTGAATAGGAAGAAGAGGGAATCAAATAAGAATATAGCTCCAGGTCACAAGTACCTGGTAGAAAGCCAAAGAGTAGCAAAACTCAAATGATCTTCACGCAAGTTAAACAAGGCACAGAGTAGAGCAGTGCAGTCAGCATGGAATGACAGATGCAACTCTAGCCACCCTGCTGGGCAGACTAATAGATCACGTAGGTCTTTATATATGCCACTTCCTATGTTTTAATTGGCTATTGCTCAGGAACACTGCAAAGGTTTCTGTGTTTTAAAACATATTTCTACAGTCCAAAATATTTTAACCTTTAGTAGCTTTAGCTATACAAAGTGCTAGGGTTTAAATAACACTCAGCTGAAGGCTGGCTTGCAGAAGACCTGGGTTTCATTCTGGGACCAGAACTGCTACCAAGGCAGCATTCACAGACCCCGTGGAGAGAGTTTTCTAGCCAATGGCTTTACCCGATATAAGACTTCGAAAAATCCAAGTTTGTGGCTTCTGATTGAGGAGAGTTACTGTAGTGGTTAGGCTAAATGAGGTAAGGGGAGCATATAAGATGAAGAATAAATCCCAAATGCCTCATGTTACCAGATTCCAGTATCAACAGAAGTACAAAAAAAATCAAGAAGAAACTGCTGGGCAGATCCTCCCAATTCAAAATAATCCTAGGTGTTAAAACAGCTTGACAATGTATACATAAGTATGTGTTCGTGAACTGAAGAGCCTTTTGGAATCTTGCCAGGTACTTGTGACCTGGATTGGCCACTGTTGGAAACAGGATACCCATTATAATGATGCTTATGTACTTAAGGACCGAATGATTAAACAATATTTACAATGCATCATATATCAGCTAAAATACCTTCAAGGATCCAGAGTCTAAACCAATATCAGGGTACCCACAACAAAAAAAACTTTAAAAGGGGTAGCCATGTTAGCTTAGTGGAACAAAAATGCCAGAGGCAGGTCATGAAAAGCAAGATTTTACAAGAAAAGCGTTACATTTGAACTTGACAATGCATTCAAGTTACACAAATGACATAATGGCAGCTCCAGGTAAGTTCAGATGAACAGCATATTATTATATATACAGTATATGCTGTTCATCTGAACTTGGTGGAATCAGAATTCTTATCTGAAAATTAGTGCCTTCCTTCTGGTACCTGGAGTACCAGTTTTATATAAATATAAAAAATGAGATCATAAGCATTTTTTTCTGGGTTTTTCCTTCAAATCTGCTATAATCAGATACATTGGATAAACTAAGAGACACAAAGGGCCTGATTCTATATAGGACACTTGTATTGGCAGCAATCTAAGAACCAGCTGCCAATCACATGTCAATCATGCAGCGGCCATCCTATTCAGAACTGGTTCTGCACTCCTGGACGGAAGCCTTAAATGTAGGCCAGCATTTTGCAGGTCTACATTTAAGGTGTCTGTCTCCCGAATATACTGTGCATACCGATGCATAAGCCTGTCCAAGGCCATTTCCAGGCAAAATCATGCCCATGCCTCTCCTTTGATGTGCTTAAGCGAACCTGCACGTCTCCGTAGATCAGGGGTCTCAAAGTCTATCCTTGAGGGCCGCAATCCAGTTGGGTTTTCAGGATTTCCCCAATGAATATGCATGAGATCTATGTGCATGCACTGCATTCAATGCATATTCATTGGGGAAATCCTGAAAACCCGACTGGATTGCGGCCCTCAAGGATCGACTTTGAGATCCCTGCACTAGATGCTTTTAGGAGGACAGTGAACTGCCAGCTCCTAAAATACGAATCTTCCTTTGTGTTGGTTTTACTAAGCATTAAATACTTTACTTTTACTACTTCAACCAATCATTTCTACAATGCTGCTAGACAAACGCAGTGCTGTACATTAAACACGTAACAAACAATCCTTGCACATCATAGCTTACAACCTAATCAAAACAAAACAGGACATCACACCAGTTTGCAAAAACTTCACTGAATTCAGTACAATATAGGGCAAAATTTAAAACTCTCTTGTCAGATATTCAAGGCCCTCAAAGGAAATAATACAGAGTACTTGAAGAACAGGATTTCCTTCTACACACCTCCAAGGTCACTAAGGTCCTAAACACATCATCTCTAAAGGACATCACACAATGTGATACCTGCCAGCGAGCCTTCTCTGGAGTAGCCCTGACACTCTGGATTGCACTCCCTGAAAGGTTTCACTTAACGCAAGACTACCTCTACTTCTGGAAGCGGGTGAAAGATTGGCTTTTCAACCAAGCCTTTATGTTTAAATATGTTTATTGAGAGTTTTCAAGAAAAACAAATAGCGTAAATACAACCACAGCATACAAAATAAGTACAACTGTCCCCCACCCACCCTCCACCCAAATATCCCACAGTAACAAACAATCCATCCTCCAGAGTATAAACAGAATCATGGGTTTAACAAGTTACTACGAGCTTTATGAGTCTCAACCAAGCCTTTAATGGAAGGAGTAACTAACTTGCTAGAACCCAATCTACTGAATTTCTTTTAAATTTGCTGATGACAAAAAGTTGTTAAATTGCAAGAGGACTGTGAAAAATTGCAAGAGGACCTTGTGAGACTGGAAAACAGGGTATCAAAATAGCAGATGTGAGCAAATGCAAAGTGATGCATGTGGGAAAGAGGAACCCAAACCATAGCTATTTGATGCTGGGTTCTGTGTTAGGAGTCACTGCCCAGGAAAAGGATCTAGATTTCTTTGTTGAGAATACGTTGAAACCCTCAGCTCAATGTGCGGCAGCTGCTAAGAAAGCAAATAGAATGTTAGGAATTATCAGGAAAGGAATGGAAAACGAAGATGAAAATGTTATAATGTCCTTGTATTGCTCTATGGTATAGCCGCACATCAAATACTGTGTGCATTTCTGGTCGCCATATCTCAAAAAAGATAAAGTGGAATTAGAAAAGGTACAAAGGGCGAATAAAAATGCTAAAGGGGATGGGTCGACTTCTCTATGAGGAGAGGCTAAAGTGTTTGGAATTCTTCAGCTTGGAGAAGAGACGGCTCGGGGTGATTTGATAGAGGTCTATAAAATGAGTGGAAATGGCATTTCCAAGTACCTAATTTTATTTTATTGTAACCCGTTCTGGGCTTTGGGGAGGACAAATAAATAAATAGATGTGAATCACTTCTTCACTCTTTCCAAAAATACTAGGAGACATGCAATGAAGCTACTAAGTAGTAGATTTAAAACAAACCGTAGAAAATATTTCATCACACAACATGTAATTAAACTCTGGAATTCATTGCCAGAGAATGTGGCGAAATCAATTAGTTTAGCGGGGTTTAAAAAGGGTTTGGATAATTTCCTAGAAAAGAGAAGTCCATAGGCCATTATTGAGATGGCTTGGGGAAATTCATTGCTTATTCTTAGGATAAGCAGCACAGAATCTGTTTTGTTACTTGGGATCTTACTAGGTACTTGGGACCTGGGTTGGCTACTATTGGAAACAGGCTGCTGGGCTTGATGGACCTTCAGTCTGTCTCAGTATGACAATTCTTATGTTTTTATGTTATATTCTTAACCCCACACACACAGGGGAAGCACTGGCTGCACATACTGTAAGCAGGACTTGTTTATCCACTCTTACCATAGCTGAGAATTCTCAAGCACCATTTTGACCTCATATGCAACTTCTTTAAATTAGTCCCTTTATTTTCTTATTTCTGCTACTCTATCTTATCTATCTATATGATCCATCTTTACTTACATTATGCTGTCTATTAAAATGTTTTACCATTTATTGTGATGACACTGTAATGTAGCATACTATACTTTGATTGTAATTTGAATATTTTTATGGTAATTGTCTATTGCTTATGTTTTCCTTATTCATGCTGTATGTACACCACCTTGAGTGAATTCCTTCAAATAGGTGGTAAATAAATAATTAAGGGTTAGGGAATTACTTACAATGGGAATAATTAATACTTACAAGCGAGTAAAAGTTAGGAGTTGAAACCGGCCTTGAAAGAGTGGGTTTTTAGCCTAGATTTGAAAACAGCCAGACACAGAGCATGATGTACTACTGACTCATGAAATATATTCCAAGCATACATTACATTAGTGTCTTCTATTCTGCCAATACCTTTTGGCTCTAGGCGGATTACAAAAGAATTGGTCTGGGCATACCCAGTGAGATTACACGATAGATAATTAAAAGAAGCATTAGGATCCGGGGATATATTGAGGAGGTTAAGTTTGACTTTGCAACTTTCCTGAATAACTTGGTTTTTAATTCTCTCATGAAGGTTTTGTAGTTGGACAATGTGATCAGCAGGTTGGAGACATAGTGGTCTAGTTTCACTGCTTGGGTGGCTAGTAAGGCTGTCATACATTTTCTTACATTGTATACCTTTGATTGGGAGGTGAGTGAAGGGTGCCTGTGTTCTCCTTGGTCTGAATGTGTTGTTCCTGGTTAGGCTATTATTTAGATAAGTTGGTCCATCATCATTCAGGGCTTTGAATAGCGGGCAGTAGAATTTGAAGAGTATGCATGCTTGTATAGGGATCCAGTGTGAGTCTTGGAATGCAGTGGTAATATGGTCATATTTTTTCAATGAGTATATCAGTCTGAGGGCTGTAGTTTGCACTGTTTATAATTGTTTTATCATGTTGGAAGGGCATGAAAGGTATAGGATGTTACAGTAGTCTAGGAGTCCTAGAACTAGGGACTGAACCAGGAATCTGAATTGTTTTTTGTCAAAGTATTTTCGAATTTGTCATAAGTTGCGCATGACTGTGAAGGCTTTCTGGACTGTTTTGTTGATTTGAAGTTGTATGGTGCAGCCTTTGTCTATCACTATTCCCAGCACTTTTAGATTGGGTTGCAAGGGGTATGTGATGGAGTTTATTTCAAGGTTTGTTATGGTTGGGGTTTTGTTTTGTTTTTTCGAGTAGTAGGAATTTAGTTTTGTCTTGGTTCAGCTTTAGTTTGTGGTCTTTCGGTGCAGCAAGGACAGAGTCTGAAATTGGCAGTAGAGGGAAAGGGTACAGATAAGAAAGATACCCAGGGAGGAGTATGAGAAGAGATACTGAGGAGCTGAAGAGTGAATGTGCAGGAAAGTCAATAAGAGGAATTTGAATTGTATGAAGAAGCAGATAGGGAGCCAGTGAAGTGATTTAAGGAGAGGACTAGTGTGAAAGTAGTGACACTTTGCAGCAGAATTTTGAATGGACTGAAGGGGAGAGAGATGATTTAGTGGAAGACTTGTGTGAAGCAAGTTGCAGTAATCTGGGTGTGAAGTGATAAGAGTGTGGATAAGAGTTTTGGTATTGTGCTCAGAAAAGACGAGTCAGATTTTGGTGATATTAGAGAGAAAGAAATAACAGGATTTAGCGGTCTGTTGAATTTGAGCAGAGAAGGCGAGTCAAAGATGACCCCCAAGGTTGTGAACTGACAAGATAGAGAGAATGAGAGTATTATCCATAGAAATAGAGAATGGGGAAGAGAGGGAAGTGGTAAAACGCGGACCTCATGGACCTTGCGGATCTAAAACCGCACGTCCTTAAAAATCCAAGGTTGATGCATTGACAAGTCCGCCTTCGCTATCCCTGCAGCTCAGCTCAGGACCCCTGCTCCCTCGCGGACCTGAGCTGCACGTCACATCCTTAAAAATCCGAGGTCCGTGACACTTTTAGTCTCTGGCACTGACAGAGCTCTATGACAATTTAACTCTGACGGATCTTAATGCTTTTCCCTCCCTATGCTAGGATCCGTCAGAGTTAAATTGTCATAGAGCTCTGTCAGAGCCAGAGACTAAAAGTGGCGCGGACCTCGGATTTTTAAGGACGTGCGGTTTTAGATCCACGAGGTCCGTGTTTTACCCCTTCCCGGGAAGAGACGAGGTAGGTTTAGGAGGAAAGATAAGAAGCGCATTCTTGGCCATGTTCAGCTGTAAATGGTGGTGAAACATCCAGGTGGCAATGTCGGGCAGGCAGGCTAAAACTTAGGCCTGGATTCCTGTTGCAATTTCTGGTGTAGAGAGATCGATCTGGGAGTCATCAGCACAAAAATGATGCTGAAAACTATGGGAGGAGATCAGAGCACCAAGAGAATAAACATACACTTCTCCCTCCCTATTGGTGGTTTCGATTAGTCACGGTATTTAGCTTGCTGGCTCCTCCCCCAAATTACATCACTTGCATAGAGAAATCGCTAATTCCAAGGATTTACAGAAGAAAAACAAAATTTGCTGATTCCCGGCACTTTCTTCACCGTGTTTCGCCTCTCCTTCAGGAACAGGCCAGGTCTTATTCGCGGTTTTCGCCATATTCACGATGCTTTTTAATAGAAAACAGCGAATACCATATGACAAGGTTATTGGCGGTTCTGTTAATCCCCTCTCACGGGTTTCTCGTTTCCAAATCGGCTCCGTCCCGATGACGTCATTCAACAGCGCGACTTTTTCTGTGGAGAATCGCCGGGACCAGAACAGGGAAAAGAACCCGATTCAGGGAGGTGAAAAAAGAAAGAATTTGGAGATCATTCTTCGGGAATCGAGCGAGTCTACCAACGATTAAACGCACAAGTCTGCCCCGCCCCTAAACACAACGGGCAATATTATACGCGCGCATTCACCCGGGCGCACGTCGCGAGCACCCCGGGCCCTTAACTATCAACGGACTTTATTTCAAAAGTACTAAACCTCCCGCCCGCCCCCCCCCCCTGCTCTTACCAGTCTCGAATAAATCTTTTGTATGTATATACGCCGCAATAGCCAACGCGTCGACAGCATTCATAAGAAACTCACACTTCCAGTCGCCGTCTCCAAGCCGCCCGCACACTCCACCGGAAATGACGCAATCCCTCGCCCCTCAAAGGGTAGGAGAGCGGGCTGACGTCAAGCCTTTAATCAGCTGATTTGTGTTTCCCGTTTGGCCGATGCCCGCTCAAATGTGCTCTGAAAGGAGCAGGGTGGACGGGCTGAAACGATTTCGTACGGCCATGATCGTGTGCAGCACAACGTATTTGCATGCAGGAAACCTACCTGAACGCAACCTTGCTTTCTCTTTAGTTCGCTGTAAGCGAATTTAACATCCATGCACATTACTGCTGCCTTAGCAGGCATGGATTTAAAAAAAAACCTGAAATTCAAATTTCGAGAAATAAAAGAAACCAGAGCTATGTGATATTTTAATTTCTGCAGCTCTCAAAGACGTTTTCTTACATTAGAAAAACGAATAAAAACGAGTATTGCACATTTTTGGTGGCATTCAATTTTACAGATCCAAAAATCCGAACTGTCAGTAGCAGCCAAAACAGGAACAGTATTGCAGAAAGCTAAAATTTGGACTCCTCTGCTTTATCTATCATTGTCTAGAAAAAACAAGGAAGGCAACCAAGTCACATCAAGGTCTGTGAGGGGGAAGCTCAAAGTGCCTAACTTGGCTCACAACTTGCAAACCAAATATAGTGTAATATGTCAAAGAACATGTCACATTATATGATGTTATAGGGCGCTCTCAGTGTGAACCCTCAGTGATAGGAGCACAGCTCCGACACTTCACTTCTGGGCCAAGGCCATAAGCCTCCACCCGCACACCATCATCGAGCGCCCTGTGTGTGCAGAAATCAAACCAATCAACAATCAAAGTGAGTAAATGAAACTCAACACAAGCAACCTGAGTGACCCCCACACAAACCCTGCCAGCCAAACCCCCTCAAAAAACTCACGCAAAATCACAAACAAAGTCAAAAACCATACCAAAAAGTGAAAAACATGTCCAAAAGAAACAATACTTATCCAAAACTGTCACACAAACGGAAAAAACCGCGCCAGGAGGAGAGGTTCAACCGCGCTAGTTTCGGGAGGAGCCCTTCTTCAGGAACCTGGCCTCCAACAGAACACAAGCAGAGAGGAAGGCTGGAGGGCTGGATGCCTTCCTCTCTGCTTGTGTTCTGTTGGAGGCCAGGTTCCTGAAGAAGGGCTCCTCCCGAAACCAGCGCGGTTGAACCTCTCCTCCTGGCGCGGTTTTTCCGTTTGTGTGACAGTTTTGGATAAGTATTGTTTCTTTTGGACATGTTTTTCACTTTTTGGTATGGTTTTTGACTTTGTTTGTGATTTTGCGTGAGTTTTTTGAGGGGGTTTGGCTGGCAGGGTTTGTGTGGGGGTCGCTCAGGTTGCTTGTGTTGAGTTTCATTTACTCACTTTGATTGTTGATTGGTTTGATTTCTGCACACACAGGGCGCTCGATGATGGTGTGCGGGTGGAGGCTTATGGCCTTGGCCCAGAAGTGAAGTGTCGGAGCTGTGCTCCTATCACTGAGGGTTCACACTGAGAGCGCCCTATAACATCATATAATGTGACATGTTCTTTGACATATTACACTATATTTGGTTTGCAAGTTGTGAGCCAAGTTAGGCACTTTGAGCTTCCCCCTCACAGACCTTGATGTGACTTGGTTGCCTTCCTTGTTTTTTCTAGTTTAGGATTTGTTTGGCAAATTAGGAGTGTGTTGTTGTTATCTATCATTGTTTCATGACTTCCGTGACTGCACTGTGAAGTTTTTCTATCCTGAATTTTGTCAAGGGTATGCTAATTTCTCTTCTGGCTTTCTTTCTATAGAAGAACTAACATCGATTCTGGAAGAAATTTAACCAGCTATGTCACTCAAAGCCTGAATGATGAAGTTACAAGTCTCTTATTTTGGTCACACAGTCAGAAGACAGAAATATCATAGAAACATGATGGCAGATAAGGCCTAGTGGCCCATCCAGTCTGTCCTTCCCCACCATTATCTTCTCTTCCCCCTAAGAGATCCCACATGCCTGTCCCACACTATCTTGAATTCAGATACAGTCTTCGTCTCCACCACCTCCACTGGGAGACCATTCCAAGCATCTACCACCCTTTCTGTTAAGAAAGAAGTATTTTTATTATGCATTTCATATATACGTTAGTTTTTAATTAGTTCTTCCTTCTCCTATGTTTTCTGCTATGTACTCTAGTCTTAATTATATGTGAACTGAGTCGAGCTCCACTGGGAGATGACCCGGTATATAAACCAAAGATTAGATTAGATTACTCCTGTCACCTTCTAACTTCATCTTATGCCCTTTCCTTCCAGAATTTTCCTTCATTTGAAAAGCACTCACCTCCTGTATATTAATGCCACAGATATATTTAAACATCTCTGTCATATCCCCTCTCTCCCATCTTTCCTCTAGAGTATATATCTTAAGTTCTCTAAGTCTGTCCCCATATGATTTATGATAAAGGCCACTAACCAACTTTGTAGCATCCCTCTGGAATGACTCCATTCTATTAATATGACCCTCTTACTAAGCTGCTGGAAAGGTTTCTACTGTGGTCCGGAGTGCTAAATGCTCTGATGCTGCTCCAATGCTCATAGGAATTCTATGAGTGTCAGAGCATTTAGCACTCAAGTCTGTGGTCGAAACCTCTACCGCGGCTTAGTATTAGTGACGTATTAAGTCCGCCCTGGGTAGGGGCACCAGCACACCTCCTCCCCCGCCACGTGAATGCCTTCAGTTTCTTTGCCGGCGTGAGCAGCAACTCCAACCTGCTGAGTGCGCTGATGTTGGCTCAACCTCTGATGTCACTTTCAGGTCCCTTGCCAAGGAAGTGATGTCAAAGAGAAGGCCGATGCCGACATGGGCAGCAAATTGGTGCTGCTGCTTGCATTGGGGAAGTTAAAGAGGTATGGGAGAAGGGGGCGTGAACGTGGAAAGAGGGCAGAGAAGCGGAAGGTGGAGAAGAGGGTGGGGGAGGAGCACCACGCCACTTGCCCGGGGACCGTCTCACCCTCACTACACTACTGGGGGAGGGGGGGGGGCATGTTTGAGAAGATCAAAAGAACCAGGCGAAGAGGGTGATCAGCTGGCTGGACACGTTGAAAATAACACCAAGGATGATGCTGGAGGACCTTACCGGACTAGATTTCTTTTTAGATCTGTAATTCATCATGTCGCTAGGACTCAAACACGAGTCAATGGCGCCTAACATGTTAATTTATGCCTCTTTTTAGGTAGTGTGATTTGTTTTGCTTTGTATTTTATTATCATTCTTTGTAGGGAAACATTTAAATTCAATAACATTTCATGAACCTAAAGACTATATGGTCTACGAGGGTAACTAGGCCTTCCTGTCATATACAGTCCATGTCAACATCTGAGTCATAGCTAGCAGACAGTCGGCAACGTCCTACTTGGACAGTTTATCCCGCACTGCGCATGCTCGGCGAGAGAGCGGACGCGGCCTCGCAGGTGTAAAGGGCGTGCACGCAAAGGTTGCCTCCTCCCCCCCCTCCCCCCAGCTGCAGCGCGCCCCGCCTCCCGCCAGCGTGCGCGTCCCCTTTTCCTCCGGCGCTCGCGCCTCCCTCGCCGCCCGCCATGTTGTTGTGGTTGTGAGAGGAAGGCGAGCGGTGGCCGAATATCAACAACGAACAGCTTCGGCAGCGGCGCCTCGGAGGCGGGGGAGGAGGAAGCCGGCGCCTCGGACTCTCGCCCTCGTTCGGTAAGACGTCCCGGGTTAGCCTTGAAGGAGAGTGGAGAGGGGGGGGGGAGGGGACGGGGTTGTGTTCAGGCCGGGTTCGGGCCCTGCCCCCCTTTTTTTTGCGGGGCTCCCGGCTGCCTCTCGGTGACGCGCCCCGTTCTCCTCCGCGGGGCCCCCGAGGTCGGCTTCGTTCAGGGAGGCTCTGTGGAGGGAGTGCAGAGGGGGCGGGTCCGGCAGTACCTTGGAGAGCCCTTGGAGGCGAGAGTGCGCGCGGCTGGATAGAGCCTCTGGCTTTGATGTTGCCTCGGGAGCCGGGTGGGCTTCTCATTTGGAGGCGGCGCGAGCGCCCCAGGGTTAATGAAGTAAACTCTTCTCTGTTGCTTTTAGCACCCTAATCCTTTCTTTTTAGAGTTTTACAAACTAAAACAGTGTGTTACATTTAGTTGATTACAAAAATAAAACGGAGAGTGCACTCTTTTTATACAATTAGTGTATAGTACTATAATTTAACCCCCCACCCTTCTCTCAGTTATGAATAATATAAGACATCTTTAGTGATTACATTAGGATGAAGAATTAATATCAATTTCCCAAATTTGTTCCTCTTCCCCAACCCCTCCTTGGATGTGTAAGGATAACTTAGAAGAAGGGTACATAAACCGTTAATGCGAGGCAGCAAACAAATCGCTAAGAAGATAAACATTTTTAAATTTAAATTGAATCAGGTTGGGCAGACTGGATGGACCATTCGGGTCTTTATCTGCCGTCATCTACTATGTTAGTCAGTGGACCCCCCCATACTTTACTAAATGAATCTTTTCTTTCTTTGTGTTTGGTTTTAACTGCTTCCTATGCTCTTCTGGTATTTGGGTTTCAAAAGTTATGTAAATTTCCCTTCAATGCTTTTACCTTGAGGACTTTGTGTTGTTGAGAGGTTTAGGGTTCATGGCACTTCACTGAATTGCACTGAAGTGCTTTACTACAAAGAATGATGACAAAACGGAAGGCAAAACAGAGGCGTAAATTAACTTATGCTTCAGTTCTGTATTTTAAACAAATTTGCTATTCAAAACAGAGAGGCACCATAACATACCAGACTTCTTTGGGAATAGTAGCTGCAAGTCACTGCTAAACAATGTTCTTTATAATTGCACACAAACCAAAAGGCTGCATAAGTAACTGCTAGACTACCTGGAATGCAGTTTTCTAAAGGTTCCAATAGTCCCCATGACTCACACATATGACTCTACACTAGTGGTCTCCGGTAGTATTTTGAAGCCCTCAGTATGTTTATCATAATCACAAAAGTAAAATAAAAGTTTCTTGATCATATGTCTCTTTAGCTATAAATTACAATATTATTATTAAGACTTAGCCAAAAAGAAGGTTAATAAACTATAAAGAGCTTTACCTCATGCAAAATTGTCTTTTCTTTAAGACATCAACTATTTTTCTGAGGCCCTCCAAGTACCTAAAAATCAAAATTGTGGCCCTGCAAAGGGTTTGAGTTTGAGACCACTGCTCTATACCTTCCATACAATTTAATGAAATTACAATCTGACACATACAAAAATAGAAATGATGGATCTGGTTGCAAATTCTAAAATTAATGTTTTCTTGATGTTGGATATGCAACAAATAGATGGTTATTCACATTCTTAACTGTAAAAAAATATATACAGTCAAACCTCGGTTTGCGAGTAACCCTGTTTGCGAGTGTTTTGCAAGACGAGCATGCGCAGATGTATGCTCAAGGCCCGGCAGAGGCTGTAATATGTTCTAGAGGCACTGGCATGCCCTGTGGGCTGCGTGCTGGTGCCAGATGGGGGGGGGGGTAAGTTCAAGTTGTTCGGGCGGGGGGTTCCGGTTCACGTGGGGGGGGATTTGCAAGCGGGGGGGGGGGGGGGGGAGAGCAGCGCCGCTGGCCTCGTGGGGGGGGGGAAACGTATCAAAGCGAGTTTCCATTATTTTCTATGGGGGAAACTCGCTTTGATATACGAGTATTTTGGTTTACGAGCATGCTTCTGGAATGAATTATGCTCGTAAACCAAGGTTCCACTGTATAAATTTTGTCTTTTTGCCTTTTCTGTAAAAGCCTGGTAGTCTGTACTTTGCCATGCTGATTTCATAAGGGATTTCAGCGCATGCCGACTTGGTCCACACTATGGAAAAAGTGGTTCTGCTGAGCAAGATTTGAAATATTTCTTCTTGGCTTTTGTATATTCTTTCCTCCCATTTCACGTAGAAATGTTTGTTTTGTCAGGGTGGGTGGACAGTAGGAATACACAGAAAACTTTCTTCAGGATTCCCTAACCTTGTTCAGTTTGCGTATTTCATTGTCTGCACACTTCTCACTTCCTCCACTCCCCATTTAACTTTGATGCAATCTTCTCCATCATACACCTTTAACTATTCCAGGGCTGGCCCATCCACTTGGTGGACTAGAAATCCTCCTCGGGAGAGAAAGTGGCAGTCAGGTCTATAAAAAGACTGGTTGCTCCTGGCACAGAATATTGAGCATCCATGCATGCTGCCTGCCATGTCCCATTCGTAGTAACATAGTAAATGATGACAGTAAAGGACCTGAATGGTCCATCCAGTCTGCCCAACCAGTTACTATGTGTAAATGCAAACTTTCACTTTTTTATTTTCTTGTTACTTCTAAACATTGTTTCAAAGAGGGATTTGACAGGCCTTAAGCATGTTCAGATGCTCAAAGCTCTATGCTAGAAGGTGTGAGTGGTCTTTTGTACACATACTGATTGGTTGCTACCAACACCATAGAACAGTTAGCAGAAGAACAAGAGTTGGTCAACATATAAGAGGGGGGTAGGAGTTACATGGTTGAAGGTTCATCAGAGTTGGCCCAAGGGTATTCAGCAACCTTGAACTGTCTTGTTTTCACTGATTTCTAGCTTTTCCCCACCTCTTTTCTGTCCTTTTGATTTCTGTCTACCTTCTTTTTCTTCATTTTCTTGTGCCTTGCCCAGAGTACCTGCTGCCACCATTTTTGTAATCCTTCTAGGGCCAGAGATACCAATGCTTTGCCTGAAAAAAAAACTTATTTGCTTTAGATGAGAGGGTGAATGGATTTTTAAAAAATCCGTGCATGAATTAAATCCCAGTTGGTTTCTCAGGAAAATTAAATAAACCAACCATTCCTAAGGCAGACCAAAGTGAGTCATATATTGTTGGATACTATGAACAGCAAATGTTCTTGTATTCTGGTGGAATCTTAAGGAATAGCTCAAGTATGTTTTCCTAAATGTTTCTTGAAAACAGAGAATGCTTTGATCCTAGAAGAAGGCTACTAAAATGGTACATGGTCTTTGTGATTAGGCATATGGGGACAGACTTAAAGATCTCAATCTGTATACTTTAGAGGAAAGGCAGGAGAGGGGAGATATGATAAGAGATGTTTAAATACCTACATAATGTAAATGCACATGAGTCAAGTCTCTTTCATTTGAAAGGAAACTCTGCAATGAGAGGGCAAAGGATGAAGTTAAGAGGTGATAGGCTCTGGAGTAATCTAAGGAAATACTTTTTTACAGAAAGGGTGGTAGATGCATGGATCAGTCTCTCGGAAGAGGTGGTGGAGACGGAGACTGTTTTTGAATTCATTAGGGCCTGAAATATTTTTATTTTATTTATTCAGTTTTCTATACCGTTCTCCCAGGGGAGCTCAGAACAGTTTACATGCGTTTATTCAGGTACTCAAGCAGTTTTCCCTCTCTGTCCTGGTGGGCTCACAATCTATCTATCGTACCTGGGGCAATGGGGGGATTAAGTGACTTGCCCAGGGTCACAAGGAGCAGCGTGGGTTTGAACCCACAACCTCAGGGTGCTGAGGCTGTAGCTTTAACCACTGCGCCACACACTTCTCTCTCTCAGAGAGAGAAAGAGAAAATGGTTACTGCGGTTGGGCAGATTAGATGGGCCATTTGGCCTTTATCTACCATCATGTTTCTATGTTTCAATGCTACAACTCTCTCTAATAATTTATACCTATTAAAGGTATAAATTCTAGTTTTGCATATAAAGTGCAACTTGGTAAACATGCAGGTGCATTTTAATAATGAGTTATGGGGATATGGAAAGGATAATCACTGTTTTAGCATCGGCATCCTGGGTATCTCTGCGTCGTCTATCTAGTCACCCTCTTGTTTGCTTAGATGAGCTTATGAAATGTTGTTCATTCCTTTGGAGAAGGAGATTAACTTGTGAGAATCTAGACATGGGTTTAAGGTTTGAATTTATGATGTACTGTTATTCCTAATACATAACAGCAGCTTACAAACTAAGATCAATCGGAAAGGAGCTTGTAATATACAGGAAAGAGGAAATAAGAAAAGTTGCATTCATTAAAAAAAAATGCATGGGGCTTTTTCTTTTTTTACTCTCGCTATCAAATGCTCTCTATTGGGGATCCTGCCTGTTAAGACCACTATGTTAGATTTTCATTTGTGTAGGTTTGTTAGTCTCTTTTATATAATTATAATAAGAAACCAGAGTTCAAATACTTCAATTTACTCTCATATAGCCTCACTTACTAACCTGTGTTAAAATACATTTAACAGAAACACCGTTGTTATCAATTGGACATACTGTATTTACTAAGTAGGTAATTTAATAAACAGTGCCATAACTGAGGTGCTATTCTACAAAAGGCATTCACCTTGAATAGAATAGTATTTAGCATGTATCTTGCACTTTTGAGTACTGGACTTGGACCTGCTGAAATTGAGTGTAAATGCTGGCACCTAAGTTTAGCATGGTTAGGTAGTATTATGTAATTCCACATGCTACATTTTAGAACACCCCTGACACACCCATGGCCACTCCCCCTTTTGAGATGCATGTCATTGGTATTAAGTGTTGTGCTTTATAGAATAATGCATATCTAGAAACATATTCAGATTTTAATGAGTGCCAATTAACATCAATAAATGGTTGTTAGCACCCAGTTGCTGATGGTTCAGAGCTCATTATCCAATTTATTTGCACATACATCTCAGAAGCACACTTAGCTTTGGGCATCATATATAGAATTGGGGTAAGTACATAACTTGCATTAATGTTCATTAGATTGTGAAGCCTCTGAACAGAGAAATGGTTCATATGTCTGAATGGAACTTGTTTTGAATTGGCAATACAAATATGAGCTAAATAGGTTTTTTTATTTGTTTGTTTTGTCTAATCTGAGGTAAGTTTTTTTAGAAAGGAGGTACAAATTGAAATTGAGAACTCCAGGTTGTGACATGTCAAGTTCTGTGAGTATTTTGGAACAGGATCTGCCTACATAGGGCCTGATCTGAAATACCTCCCAGAATAGACTTGTATGCACTAGTTTGTACTATGGGAGCATCCATATTGCAAGCATCGACATCTAAAATTCCAACACGGTCAACATGACAGTGGGTGGACAGTCATGATGGAACTGTCATTTTATTATGTATATAAATTTGTGCTTTGCTTAGGTATAAGCGGATTATAAGTGTGAAAATTAATATAAATGTGTATGTTGGTATTTTGGAACATATATTGTACATGTATGACATTCATTCAAAAATGGAAACCACAGACGTGTATGAAGTTGTCACAGAACCCAATATCTTTTGCCTGTATTGTATTGGGGAAGAGGAGGAACAAAAATACTGAGACATTAAGGGGGAGGCTATCCCTAGTTTATCCACTGATGCACTGCACAAAGAGGAACTTTCTAAAATCTAGATTCCCCCAGGAGCAGATATAAAAATGCACAGTGCCGCTAGATCAAAAGATGACCATGGAAACCCAAGTAGCTGCCATAGTTCGCAAAGGTTTTCAGCACTCTGGAAACTGCGATCCATTCAACCTTACTTTGACGCCTTCCTTTCAAATTCTATGCCAAGCTCCAATCTTCGGTATACCCCCAGAAACACTACAGTAGACTTTGAACGATTCAACACACAGTTGTACGCCTAATCGTCGGACTAAGAAAAACCGACCATGTCACACCTTTCTATAAACAACTTCACTGGCTCCCCATTGAGGTCTGCATCTGCTTATTGTTCAAACTGGGTTGCTTTATGTCTAAGGTGGTGTTTGGCCTCCTACCAAACTACATGATGGAAGTATTTGAGTTTATTTCTCCAGCCCACCTTTTGTGATTCAACTCTATTTTCTCCTACCCCTCTCTGCAAGAAAGGCCTAAAAAAGCTTAAGTCATAAAACTGTTATCCTACCAAGCAGCTCCCCTAAGCTGGGAACTACTTGAACCTTATTTTTTTATGTGTATAGTTTTAAAAATCTAATATTTATATTGAAAAAACACTACCCCGATTAGATTAGAAACTAACAGGTATGCTAGAGCTTAGGAATTACTTAAAGAGTTTGTATGTTGATGCCATTTCCCTTCTAACTAGAGCTGCCACACACGATTGATGTTCAAGGAAAAACGGTTAAATGAATGCATCACACAGGTATACTTTTATATTAAGCCACATATTAAAGTTATAAAATTTAATTTTTGCAAGTCTCTCCCATAGGATGTAAGGTTTCATTAAAACCAGAACTGGAGTGCAATAGAGGAGTAGACCAATGGTTAGAGAAGTGGACTGAATCAAGCAAACTAGGGATTAAATTTCACCAACTCCGACAAAAGGGCAGTGTAGCAAAATAGTTTATTCAAGTAAGGGGGTCCATTTCAAAAAGCCACAGAAGATTCTCCCATGGTAAATGCACCGATGCCCAAATGAATTAAATCACTGCAGCTTTGTAAAAGGAGCCCTAAACTAGCAAGTTATTTGGCCTTCCATTATGTTAAAAATGAAATTAGACTGAGTCCTCAAGGGACAGGGACATACCTAGCATACCTGACTAACTCACCTTAAGGCATAAGCTATATTCAAATAGAATGATGCGTCAATAAACCACTGTCCAATCTCCTCATACGTTTTCCATGATTTAAACCAAATGACTAATTTACTGCCAAAACCTGTTTGGTATAGGTAGAAAAAACCCAGACCATTTTCAACTGTTATATATTTAATAAGTAGCAGAAAAATCAATCCCGCTGTTTCAAATGTACAAGTCTCTTAGGTCACTAACTGCCTAAGACTTTTACTACAGTACTATTAATCATTTCTATAGTGCTGCTAGACATACATAGCACTATATATTAAACATGTAAGAGACATGCTCAATGGTGCTTGCCATCTACTTAAAACAGATAAGGACAAATAGGAGTTAGGGAATTTCTCACAGAGGGAATGATCTAAAAAAAAAAAAAAAAAAAAGAGGCATGGGTACTTTACAAGTGAGTGGGTGTTAAAAAGCAGACTCAAAAATCTGGGCTTTTAGCCTAGATCTGATTACTGTCAGAGACAGAGCTTGATGTACACTGACTCAGGCTGTCTGTTTCAAGCATACAGTGCAGCAGGAAAGAAGGGATGGAGTCTGGAGTTGGCAATAGAAAAGAATACCAATAAGAGACTTACCTGACAGAGTTCCCAAGAAGGAGGATAGAGAGAGATAAGAGGAGCGATACTAAGCAGCTGCAGAGTGAATGCACTTGTAAGTCAATAAGAGGAGCTTGAACTGTAACTGTATGTGGAAATAGATTGGGAACCAATGAAGTGAGTTGAGGAGAGGGATAATGAGAGCTGGAGGAATATACCATATATACTGTACTCAAATATAAACAGACACGAATACAAAACTCACGAGGCAACCTTCCCCCCCCAATCCCCACCCAAATGAAGGAAAAAAGGCTGACCAATATAAATGGGGAGAGGTTGTTGTTTAATATTCATCTGCAGCACCCTGCCCCCAGCCTCTCCCCTCCCTGGCTCTGTACCCTTCCCTCCTCCCCAATGCCTGCCTAAGACCTGATGGTAAAATGCATTTCCCTTTTTGACCCACCCTAGTTCTGGCCAAATCATGCCCAGCCAGTGCACTCTTGCAATATGCATGCATTTTGTGATTTGGACATGTACTGAACTATGAGGACTTTCTTAAGAGATCAGACTCCACCGGTGACCATTGAGGGGAGATATGCTGGTCTAGTGCCTAATCTTAGTAAGCCTGGTTCTAAGAGAGAGGTTGTAGAAGCTCAGCATTAAAGTTAGTTTTCACAGCAACCTGTGAACTACTGTATGCCTTTTCCCACCCATCTTTAGACTCAAATTACTCTTATACTACTCTTAAATTACCTTCACATTTCTCCAGCTGACCTTAAGGACAATCTGCAAAACCTGAAACACCTAACCCCGAAACCCTCTCACCAGATCTAGAAACTCATGTATGCCAAACAAATCAATAGAGCTAAATTTCTATAGCAGACTATCAATAGACAATACAGAACACAGTCACAAAGAAAGGACAGCTGCAACTCGCATGTGGAGAAAGACCTCCAGAAAACTTTAGCCCATAAGTTCAGTCCAACATTCCTGTAGTAGGGCATAGCACAATCATAAGTCTCAAAAAAAACTCCACAAATCTCCAACAATTCAAAAAGCACAATAGCATCAATGTACTTATCTTGGAGGAGTATGTGGCGCAGTGGTTGAAGCTACAGCCTCAGCACCCTGGGGTGGTGGGTTCAAACCCCGCGCTGCTCCTTGTGACCCTGGGCAAGTCACTCAGTCCTCTATAGCCCCAGGTTCATTAGATAGATTGTGAGCCCACCGGGATAGATAGGGAAAATGCTTGAGTACCTGATTGTAAAACCGCTTAGATAACCTTGATAGGCGGTATATAAAATTCTAATAAAACTTGAAACTTGTCACCATGTCCTGGACTAAGTTCAAAACAACTGCAGAGGAGCAAAAATATAGTACAGTTTCATTTTCCAACAAATTACAAAAAAATATTCTGCCAAACCCGAATAAAATGCTATTTCAAGGGCAAGGTAATCTTCATCCAAACATCCAACTCCAAGTATAAAAGCCTAGAAAAACACTCAACAACGGGTTTGGCAAGTAGCAAGGTGTGTGAGTAGGGCTTAGTGAGGGGGGGGGAAGAAGAAGAAGTTACTACATATGGAGAGAGCACAGGGTTTAATGCTCTGCTAGAAAATGAATGAACAGGTAAGTTTTTAAGCTTCACCTAAAATACATGTAGGATGAAGAGGACCTTATAATGGGGATTATTGTCATTTGCTAATTCTGAAAGGGATTATATAGCGTTTTTCTTTTTATAAATTTTCCATTATCAATAACCCCTAAAATTAAAAGGAAACAAAATAAAAACAATTGTAAAAGAACGCTTTACTTATAAAGTAATACCTCTTGATCAGGGATTTAATTTCCCCAATGAATATGCATTGAAAGCAGTGCATGCACATAGATCTCATGCATATTCATTGGTGAAATCCTGAAAACCCGACTGGATTGCGGCCCTCAAGGAGGGACTTTGAGACCCCTGCTCTAATGAATCAAATCCGTGCCCTGAAGAGGGAACCTATTTGTTGTAGAGAGGATTAATTTATGTAAAACCCTGGCCTACAATTCTGGCCCCTATCTTTCGCAAAAGTGCAGATCTCAATAGGGTATTGTCGTGTGATTGACACATGATCGGTGGACGCTTTTTAGGCACCCTATGGAGAATCCGGGCCTTAGTGTCCAAACCATGGCTTATACGAGATTTTTAATGACTTGTCATCTAGACCAGTGTTCTTCAACCACTGGTCCATGGACCAGTGCCGGTTCACAGAAATTTCCTGCCGGTCTACAGGGTTGGCATATACATTAGGCCCAAAACAGTGTTCTTCAATCGCTGGTTTGCGGTGCGATTGATGCGGCGTTATTTTCGGCCCGACTCCCTCTTTCTCACTGACTCTGCACAAAGCCACGGGCAGCGGCTCCTACACACGTCCTGCACCTGAACTGAAAGCCTTCTCTCTGATGTCGCAACATCAGAGGGAAGGCTTCCAGATGGCCCATGACTTAGCTCAGTGTTCTTCAATTGCCGGTCTGCAGACCGATGCCGGTCCACAAAATAATTATTTTATTTCTGCCGGTCCATAGGTGTAAAAAGGATGAAGAACACTGATCTAGACAATTATTGCTTTGAGAAAGCTGACAGATAATTGAACAGAAATAACAACTTTATTATATTCATCACTACAATACAAGGGAAAATACGTAATAACATAAAATTATATCTAAAGAAAATATATCGGTCTACATCATGAGAGGGAGAGTCAACATACAGAGTCACTAAGAACTGAAAAACAACTGCGGGTGACTAGAAAGGAGATAGCAAAAGAGCAAAGCACCAAACCATAGAACACTATGGAGAGCAGCAATTAACAAATATAAACTCAACATATCAGAAGCCAAGAAATAGGAATCAAAATCGCCAACAAAAATTTTTATCCTGGTACGATAGCTAACACCCCCTAAACAAGCCACCTCGGGACACCTCAACAAACCTAGAGCCCAAGAACTACCATGTTTCCCGAAAATAAGACAGTGGTATATTCATTTGGGGCCCCAAAAAGGCACTAGGGCTTATTTTTTTATGTATATGATCATCTCTCCCTTCCTCTCCTTAACCCTAATTATTCTTCTTTCTTTTCCCCCACATGTGCAACATCTCTCACCCATCCCCTTTCTGCAGCATCTTTCTATCCCTCCCATCCCCCTGTTCAGCAGAACCCTTGCCCAGCTTCCCTCCCTCCCATCCTTCGTGTAGCAGAACCCTTGAGCAACCTCCCCTGCCACTCAGCCGAACCCCCGCTGATCCTCCATCCTTCCCTCCCAACCAATCCATGCTGACCGCGACCATAAATACCTTATCCCAGGACAAGCAGGCAGCATATTCTTGACTGATGGGTGATGGCACCGACGGAGCCCCGGTACGGACAATTTTAGAGTGATTGCACTCTAAGAACTTTAGAAAGTTCTAGCTAGGCCGCACCGCGCGTGCGCGAGTGCCTTCCCGCCCGACGAAGGCGCGTGGTCCCCAGTTTTCTTAATTCCGCGGAGCTAAGAAGACGCGTGTTTCCAACGGCTGTTGGAAAATTTTTCTTATTCACTTGCCTTCCCACTCGCGCGTATTTTTCTCTTCATATTTTCTTTTCTTCCTCTTATTTCGTTTGTGTAAAAAAAAAAAAAAAAAAAATCGTTTTATTTTTCATTTTTTTCGATCTGCCCCGGCGGGGCCTGTTGGCACCATTGAAACCTCGGGCTTCGATTTTGCTACAGCAGTTTTTCCATTCATGCCCCCGTCACCGGGTTTCAAAAAGTGTCAGCGGTGTGCGCGCCCTATATCCCTCTCCGACCCACACAAGTGGTGCCTCCAGTGTCTGGGTCCGGACCATAGGGCTGAAACCTGCACCCGCTGTAGTTCTTTACAAAAGAGAGCGTTAAAAAATCGACAAATTCAACAGCGGATCCTTTTTGGTACCGCTATGGAAGTTGCACCGGTATCGACGTCGACGACTTCCTCCAAATCGACACCGACTGTCTCGGCACCGCAAGATACATCGCCGGTGTCGACTCCTGTAGGTAAGCCGGCTAAGAAGCCTTCCCCTACTGTTCTAGGGCCACCAGTCGAGCATGCAGTGAGCCAAGTCCTGCAGACTGAGCGCCGGCCCCGTAAGCGCTCCGCTCCCATTGAAGTCACTGCCTCGTCATCGGCATCGACTTCACCCGAGCGGCACCGAAGGTACCGAGCAAGAAAAAACCGGTACCGGTGCCATCGGGACCAACGTTGGATGAGCGCATTGCCTCTATCCTCCAGGTCCAACTTAAGGAGCAACTCCAACACTTGCTCCCGGCTCTGTTGACCCCGAATCTTCCAGTGTCGGTACCTAGTGAGCCTTCGGTGCCGACTGTCGATCAGCCTCTTTTATTGACATCGACTTTGTCGGCACCGCACAAATCTCTGTCCATGCCTATTCTGTCAGCGGAACCGAAGCGGCGTACTACTCCTACCATTTCTGACCCGGTACCGTTCTCTGAACCCCGTACCGTACTACACTCCCCAGGTACCGTCTCCACCCGTTCAGGGAAATCGGTACGCAAGACTAAACATACTGAAATATCTACTCCACTTTCTCAGGGCCGTCTCCAATCGGTACAGGACCCTGACTTGTGGGACGACTCTGATGATCCCCTCGGTACCGAGGAAGATTATTCATCTGATGAGGATGATCCATCGGTGCAGGATCCTGCTGCTAAGCCAGAGCACTCCTCCTTCACCAAATTTTTAAAGGAGATGTCAGACACCCTTTCTATTCCTTTAGAGTCTGACTCTAAAAAATCCAAGGCATTTCTGGATGCTTTGGATTTTGATCAACCTCCTAAAGAGTTTTTGAAGTTACCCCTCCATGACATCTTGAGGGAAACTTTTTATAAGAATTTGGAAACTCCCTTGACGATCCCAGGAGCCCCAAGAAAACTGGAATCTCTTTATAAAGTAATTCCAATTCCAGGATTTGACAAACACCAACTTCCCCATGAATCTCTGCTGGTGGAGTCAACCCTGAAGAAATCTGCAGGAGCTAGTGTATACGCCTCTGTCCCTCCTGGCAGAGAAGGAAAGGCCATGGATAAATTTGGAAAACGCCTTTACCAAAATGCGATGTTGGCCAACCGTTCAGGTAATTACGCATTCCACTTCTCTTTTTACCTGAAACATCTCATTCAACAGGTGACCTCTTTTCAAAAGTATATTCCGGACCGTAAACTTCCTGCTTTTCAGCAATGTACCTCTAGTCTTTTGCAACTCAGAAAGTTTATGGTCCGTTCAATTTATGATACTTTTGAACTGACATCACGGGCTACTGCTATGTCTGTGGCAATGAGAAGGTTGGCATGGCTATGTGTCTCAGACCTGGATGTAAACCACCAGGACCGGCTTGCTAATGCGCCCTGCCTAGGGGATGAGCTATTTGGGGAGTCCATGGATACCACCACGCAAAAGCTCTCCGCCCATGAAACTAGGTGGGACACCTTGTTGAAAAACAAGAAGAAACCTCCTCCTCCTCGTCCATTCAGGCAACAATCTTCATATCAAAGGAGGTTTTCTGCTCGACCGGCTCAGCCTCATCCTCCTCAACCTCGCAGACAGCGTCAACAACAGCAACAGGCCCGTCAACAACAACAGCCTACCGTAAAGCCTGCTCCTCAACCTAAGCCGACACAGCCCTTTTGACTCTCTTCTCCAGGACATTGCCAGTCTTCCTCCCTCCTGTCCTCTTCCTCAGCCCATAGGAGGTCGACTCCATGTTTTTCTTTCTCGCTGGGAAACAATCACCTCTGACCAGTGGGTACTTGCTATCATCGCCCACGGCTACTCCCTAAACTTTCAGACCCCTCCACCATTAGGTCTACCAAAAGAGTCTGCTTCCAACAAGGCTCAGTCCCTCCTCCTCGCTCAGGAGGTTCAATCTCTCCTTCTTCTCAATGCCATCGAGCCAGTTCCTCAAGACCAGCAAGGCCTGGGATTTTATTCCCAGTACTTTCTCGTACCCAAAAAGACCGGAGATCTCAGACCAATATTAGATCTCAGGGATCTCAACAAATGTCTGGTCAAGGAGAAGTTCAAGATGTTATCTCTTGCCACCCTATACCCTCTTCTCTCTCAGGAAGACTGGCTATGTTCCCTCGATCTCAAAGAAGCGTACACTCACATCCCGATTCATCTGACGTCCAGACAATATCTTCGCTTCCTTGTCAACCAACATCATTACCAATACAAGGTGTTACCCTTCGGCCTAGCTTCCTCTCCCAGGGTATTCACCAAATGTCTGATTGTGGTCGCAGCTTATCTCCGCTCCCACAACTTTCAAGTCTTCCCTTATCTGGACGACTGGCTCATCAAGGCTCATTCTCCTCTGGCCGTTCAGATTGCCACCAATCAGACCATTCTCTTTCTTCGACTATTGGGATTCGAAATTAATCTATCCAAGTCGCACCTTATTCCAACTCATCGATTTCAATTCATCGGAGCCATTCTAGATACTGTTCAGATGAGGGCGTTTCTTCCAGAAAATCACCTTCACACCATTCTTCATCTCTGTCAACAGGTATGGCAGCTAACTTCCATATCTGCAAATCACATGATGGTACTTCTGGGACACATGGCCTCCACAGTGCATGTCACTCCCTTCGCACGTCTCCACCTGCGTACTCCTCAATGGGCTCTAGCGACTCAATGGTCTCAAGCGACGGATCCGTGTTCACAACTCATATCTGTGACCTCGTCTCTTCGGCAGTCGCTTCTTTGGTGGTTGACATCCTCAAATCTATCCAGAGGTCTACTGTTCCATCTACCTCCTCATCAACTGGTCATCACCACGTATTCCTCCCCCTATGCATGGGGAGCTCACTTGAACGAGTTCCAAACTCAGGGGTTTTGGTCTGCCCAGGAAAAGAAACACCACATCAATTTCCTGGAACTCAGAGCGATGTTTTACGCCCTCAAAGCTTTTCAACATCTTCTTTTTCCTCAGGTACTACTCATTTGCACAGACAACCAAGTTGCAATGTACTACATCAACAAACAGGGAGGGACGGGATCCCGTCTCTTATGTCAGGAAGCTCAAAGGATTTGGGCCTGGGCGACTGCTCGTCACCTATTCCTGAAGGCAGTCTACATCCAAGGGGAACAGAATTGCTTAGCAGACAACCTCAGCAGAATTCTTCAACCTCACGAATGGACTCTCGACCCCTCGACTCTCCAGTCCATTTTCTCTCAATGGGGCACACCTCAAGTGGATCTTTTTGCAGCTCCTCACAACCATCAACTGCCCCTGTTTTGCTCCAGACTTTACTCTCCTCACCTTCTGGAACCCGATGCATTTCTCCTGGATTGGACCAATCTCTTCCTTTATGCATTTCCTCCTCTTCCGCTCATGCTGCGCACATTATTCAAGCTCAAGAGGGAACAAGCCACCATGATTCTCATCGCTCCATGGTGGCCCAGACAGAATTGGTTCTCCCTTCTGCTTCAACTCAGTTCCAGGGAACCCATACCTCTTCCTCTATTTCCTTCACTGCTTACACAGCATCAGCAAACTCTACTTCATCCCAGCTTACAGTCTCTGCACCTGACAGCTTGGTATCTCTCGGGCTGACTTCGGCTCACTCTCTCCTTTCTCAGCCTGTCCGTTCTATTATTGATGCCTCCAGAAAACCGTCTACTCTTCAATGTTACCAACAAAAGTGGTCTCGGTTTTCTTCCTGGTGCCTTTTGCATCACCATAATCCCATGTCTACAGCAGTGGGACTGATGTTGGACTATCTTTTATCCTTATCTGACTCTGGTCTTAAATCCTCTTCGATAAGAGTTCACCTTAGTGCTATTGCAGCTTTTCATGAGCCGATTCATGGAAAACCCCTCTCAGCTCATCCCTTGGTTTCTAGGTTCATGAAGGGCCTTTTCAATGTGAAGCCACCTCTTAGGGCCCCTCCTGTTGTATGGGATCTTAATGTGGTTCTTTCTGTGTTAATGAGACCTCCTTTCGAGCCTTTGGCCACAGCGCATTTTAAATTTCTAACTTGGAAAGTGGTCTTTCTTATAGCTCTCACTTCTGCCAGGAGGGTCAGTGAGCTCCATGCACTGGTGGCTGATCCACCTTTCACTGTTTTTCACCATGATAAGGTCGTCCTCCGTACACATCCAAAATTCCTTCCTAAGGTTGTGTCTGAGTTTCATCTTAACCAATCCATCGTCCTACCTGTTTTTTTCCCAAAGCCTCATTCTAATCCAGGTGAACAGGCTTTGCATACCTTGGATTGTAAACGTGCTCTGGCTTACTATCTTGAACGCACCAAACCTCACAGATCATCTCCTCAACTGTTTTTGTCCTTTGATCCTAACAAGTTGGGTCATCCTGTATCTAAACGCACCCTGTCCAATTGGCTTGCTGCTTGCGTTTCATTCTGTTATGCTCAGTCGGGCCTGACACTGGAAGGTTCTGTCACGGGCCACAAGATTAGAGCTATGGCAGCGTCTGTAGCTTTCCTCCGTTCCACACCCATTGAGGAAATCTGCAAGGCTGCTACTTGGTCCTCAGTTCATACTTTTACATCTCACTATTGTCTGGATGCATTCTCCAGACGGGATGGACACTTCGGCCAATCTGTTTTACAAAATTTGTTTTCCTAATGGCCAACCTTCCCTCCATCCCTCTTTTTGTTAGCTTGGAGGTCACCCATCAGTCAAGAATATGCTGCCTGCTTGTCCTGGGATAAAGCACAGTTACTTACCGTAACAGGTGTTACCCAGGGACAGCAGGCAGATATTCTTGCGTCCCTCCCACCTCCCCGGGTTGGCTTCTTAGCTGGCTTATCCTAACTGGGGACCGCGCGCCTTCGTCGGGCGGGGAGGCACTCGCGCACGCGCAGTGCGGCCTAGCTAGAACTTTCTAAAGTTCTTAGAGTGCAATCACTCTAAAATTGTCCGTACCGGGGCTCCGTCGGTGCCGTCACCCATCAGTCAAGAATATCTGCCTGCTGTCCCTGGATAACACCTGTTACAGTAAGTAACTGTGCTTTCTGGCAGAGGAGCGTCAGGCCAGCAGCACTCACAGGCTGCTTTGCGGCCTTCTCGCTGAAGCCTTCTGTGTGCCGTGTTAATGAAGATGTCAGTCATCAGTACACAGAAGTTCCCAGCGAGAAGGCTGCAAAGCAGCCTGTGAGTGTTGCTGGCCCGACGCTCCTCTACCGGAAGGTATTTATGGTCGTGGTCGGCAGGGAAGGATGGGGTTTCAGCGGTTCGGCTGTGCAGTGGGGCGGGTCAGCTGAAGCGCAGCTGCCTACAACTAGGGCTTATTTTCAGGGGTAGATAGAACCTCCAAAATCCTAGGCTGCATCCTGGACTCCACACTAACTATGGTACCACAAATATCGCTTCTAAAAGAAATCCCTCTTCACCATGAGACAATTGGAACTCATCAGGCCATACTTCATCAGCATCATTTTGCCCTCATTGTTCAGATGATGATATTGCCCCAACTACCCCTTCCCAATCCCAACCGATGTTAACTTGCTGTTATCAGCACCTCTTATTGTACACCGTCTTGAATTGAAAGGTGTGACAGGATATAAATAAAGCTATTATTATTAACTCACTATGCATGTATGGAGGGAGTCGAGGGATCGTCTTTTGGAACAGAGTGGGGGGGTCACCTTTTTGACGTTGATACATTCCCCTGGTTTTCCACCCGGTGTGGGGGGGGGCCACTTTTCAGAGGTGAGCTCGACAGGGTATTTGTTGTTTTGGCCAGTTTTTGGAGGGAGATTGGATTAAGGGGTTTCCTGACTCGGTCTCTGCCTACCTTAAGCAACTTCACTGGCTACCCATCTCATCCCGAATAAAATTCAAAACATACTGTACGGCAGTGGTTCCCAACCCTGTCCTGGATGATCACCAGGCCAATTGGGTTTTCAGGCTAGCCCTAATGATTATGCGTGAGAGAGATTTGCATTTAATGGAAGTGATAGGCATGCAAATCTGCTCCATGTATATTCATTAGGGCTATTCTGAAAACCCGATTGGGCTGGTGGTCCTCCAGGACAGGGTTGGGAACCACTGCTCTATGGCACAAGTCCATAAGTTTAAGTTGTGAGGATGATAAACCCTCTACTCCAATTCCCAACAGTGCCTTATCAGCATTCATATCAAGAGCAATCTGGATTAGTTTACTCACATAGCAAAATACTTGCTCCCAATATTTCTGAATCTTTTGACATTCCCACCACATATGATAGAATGTACCTCTTTCTCCATGGGCAGACTGGATGGGCCATTTAGCTTTTATCTGCCATCATGTTTCTGTGTTACTACGTTTGATTTTTTAATACTTTTTCACCTTTTAATGAATATTACTGTAATTCCTTTTTATTGAGTGTCGTATGTGTTTTCCGATATCTTCGTTTAATGGAATTCTTTCTTTTCTCCCCCCTACCCTTCTTTTCATAGATTCTCTCTACCATTTGCAACTGTGAATTGATAGCCAGAATGTCTCCTCCTTAGGAATCATCAAGGTAATTATTTCAGATTTTTTTCTTGATAAATTTCAGGTTAAAATTTATTTTTAAAACAGTGCTTCATAGGAGGATTTGCTGAAGTGCTTTGGAGGTATGTAGCCTAAGTTATGAGGAAAAAGGCAGATATCCAGTGAGAGGAAGTAGCCTACAGGTTAGAACAATGAAATGAACCCCGACTTCCTGGTTCTCATTTTTCTTTTTCACTAATACCCTTTGTGACTTTGGGTAAGTTACTTCAGTGGCCTCAAAAAGAGCCAGGTACAACAGGATTTAGTTCCTGCCACTGACATCTTTTATGACTGTGGGTGTCAATTTATCTGTAATTGCCTCTTTTTTTTTTTTTTTTTTTAAGCTCTTTAGGTCAGGGACATGTACTGTACAGTGCTGCAAATATTCAGTAGCTCTATAAAATTGATAAAGACTATGTTCCTTGTCTTCAGCAGCAGATGAATCCGGACAAGTGGGTTTTGTCCATCTACCAGCAGGCGGAGATGCAGAGCACAAAGTTGAGTTCTGCCATATATATGATGGTCTGCTCCCTGGTACTTCAGTATTCTCTATCTGTGCAGGTGGATGGATGACCTCCACCCTTCTCCTGGTCTTATCTGCTGCTCAGCATGGCCGCCTAGCATGGCTCAGTCCAGCTACAGTCACAGCTTTGCTCCTGTTTTGGCTCTGCTGACTCGGTGAGCATGGGGAAAGGCTTCCTGGGTATCTCTTGGGGGTGTAGCTGGTGTTGCCAGTTCCCTACTCATACCCTATATTCCCTTCTGCATTCCTTTCTCCTTCCTTCTTTAAAAAAAAAAAACCCTCAGCTGCCAAACCCAGGTGGAATACAGTCGACAGGGGATGGTTTTGAAATTCAGCCTCACGAGGCCTACTACAGCTTCTTTCCACACTAAGGGCTAGATTCACTAAACCCTCCTTACCTTTCCGATTCATATCCGGGCGACAGATTCACAATGAGTCTTCATGCAAATTGACGCAGTCGGAGGCATGCCCCACACCGACCACACAGATCATTGAAGAGCAGACTGCATGTGAGCCAAAAACAAACAGGGGGGGGTTAACAGCAAAGGCCTTGCTGATCCAAGAAAACCCCCCAAAACATGCTGCTGTCCTGAACTGTTGCTTTCTCGTATGGAAACCTGCCTTGAATTATTCTGGATCTTTACGAAAGTTTTTAGAATTTTTGCTTAAGACTAACAGAGCATGGTTGCTTAAACTAAAGTTGTTTCCCACTCATGTACAATCCACAAACTGCGATCCAGGCATATGTATTCAGATAAAACATCAGTGGAGTGGACTCGGGAGCCTGTGGTTTTAAAGCGGGGCTGCACTATGGTGTGTTCCGGAACAGAACATGCTGTAATGCAGCCCCGCGGGTTAAAACCATGGGCTCAAAGGGTAGCAGAGAGCAGGTTTGCTTCTATTTTGGAGCACCTATTGCCCAGTTCCCCCTATGCGTACACCCAGCAGGATCAGTATAAATATATTTTTTCTACTGCTTTTCTGGTATGGTGGGTGGGTGTAATTTATGTGTGCTGTCAGTCCAGAGAGGCAGGGCGGTAGAGATGTGAGCGACTGGTCCTCAGCAGTCGCTGCTGTTTCGATCGGCCTGCCCAATTGGTGTTCCTTCGTTGGTTTAGCGAATCGCTGCCTTCTTACTTATGCATTCTTTCCCCCTCATTTGCATTTGCGGATTGGATCTGGTGTGGACAAGATCGGCCAGAAGGTTAGTGAATCGGGTCAGGGTCGTAAAGTGGTGGGGAAACAATCGGTGGGCTTAGTGAATCTAGCCCTATATGTTTGATTTCCCTATGAGGGCTGCAATATCTCTACGAGGTATGTGCCTGGCCCTTTTCTCCTTCTCGCTGGCATGTACTGCTCTGATCCTTAGCTACTCGTAGACTTTGATGGTTGGCACCTGGTACCCTTCTCCTACCAGATTTGGGTATCCTGGGGGAGCGGGTTGTTCCTCTCTGTCCTGTGATTTATTTCGGGCTTTTCTTTGTCCGTGCTCTTCAGCATGCTTGTGACCTGTGCTGTCTTGCAGTGGTTAGTGGCGGTGGGGTTAGGCCACTGGCGGTTGTTTTTGGCAGGAACAGGCCGGTCCTCATCCGGCAAGAGACACTGGGTAGTAGCATTTAAAAAAAGGAAAATGAGGATTTTCCCTCTTCCTCCTTTGGGGCAGGAGCACCTGTGCATACTTCTTGAGAAGTGACGGATTCTCTCAGGTTCCTGCAGCTCCTTGGCCTTCTCAGAGAGTTTGCCAGACTGCTTCCGTCCAGCAGTATGTCACGGGAGTGGTCATCCTGAAGCTTGGAGCTTGGCATTTTGTTTTTTAAAAAAACAAAAAGAAAACTGCGTACGTTGCTAGTGTTATGGGGATTGCCATTGTCCAGCGCTGTAGTCCATCTCCCAGCCTTGCTCCAACAGTTTGATCTGCAGGGTTCTGTTCTGTGGCTCCTGGGGGGTATTGGTCTTCATGATCTGGTCCTGATGGCCTAAGCCAGCGATGGCGAACCTATGGCATGCGTGCCAGCTGTGGCACGCGAAGGCCTTGCAGCTGGCATGCAGGAAGGTCCGCAATAGAGAGCTGCATGGGTCGCGGGGATCCCGTGGGGACGCCTCCGAGGGTCGCGGGGTTCCTGCGGGGCTGGATGTACTAAGTCGCGCGGCTTTTCTCCCTACCTGCTCTGCTTGCAGCACAGAGCCAAACGGAAGTCTTCCCGACGCCAGCACTGACGTCGGTAAACAAAGCCCTCCCTCCCTCCGACGTCTGCGCTGACGTTGGGAAGACTTCCGTTCGGCTCTGTGCTGCAGGCAGGGTAGGTAAGGAGGAGTAGCCTCGCGGCTCGAGTGGCTACCAAGGGAGGGGGGCGGTCCGCCCCGCCCCATGTGCAGCACAGCCGGCCAGGTCCCCTTACTTTTGTGGAGCTAACCCGACCGACCGACAACAGCCCTGGTCCGACAAACCTCCCTGCCCTTAACCGCGAATCTAAATTACCTTCTTACAGCTGTAAGAAGGAAATTTAGATTCGCAGTTAAGGGCAGGGAGGTTTGTCAGACCGGGGCTGTTGTCGGTCTGTCAGTCGCGGAAGCGCCACAAAAGTAAGGGGACCTGGCCGGCTGTGCTGCACCCGGGGCGGGAGAGAAGGAGGGGGGAGAAGGACGCTGAAAGCACTGGGGAAGACAAAGGGGTGAAGGACGACGTTGAAAGGCAATGGGGAAGACGGGGGGAGGGGGAAGGACACTGAAAGCATTTGTGGAAGACAGAAGGGGGAGAAGAACGCTGACAGGACATGGGGAAGACGGGGGGGGGGAGAAGGACGCTGAAAGGTCATGGGGAAGACGGGGTGGGGGGAGAAGGACGCTGAAAGGACATGGGGAAGACAAAGGGGTGGAGAAGGACGCTGAAAGGACATGGGGAAGATGGGGGGTGGGGTGGAGAAGGACGCTGAAAGGCCATGAGGAAGACGGGGGGGGTGGAGAAGGATGCTGAAAGGCCATGGGGAAGACGGAGGGGGGAGAAGGACGCTGACAGGACATGGGGAAGATGGGGGGGAGAAGGACGCTGAAAGGAAATAGGGAAGAGAGAGTGGGGAGAAGACGCTGGCAGGGAAGAAGACAGAGATGCCAGACTATGGGGGGAGCGGAGGGAAGAAGATGGGTGCCAGACCAATTTGGAAGGGGGGAGAAAGGGAGAGGCACAGTAACAGAGCAAATGGAAGACACAGAAGGAAGAGAGACAGTGGATGGAAGGAACTGAATGAGAACATGAGGAAAGCAGAAACCAGGCAACAAAGGTAGGAAAAGAATTCTATTTCTTTTTTTCTTTTTTTTTTTGCTTCAGGATAAAGTAGTATATTAGTTGTGTTGATAAAAATTTATAAACAAAAGAGGCTCTGGTAGAAACCCGTTTACAAAGTGTGTATTCTTCCCAATTAATATTTCCAAATTAATAAAGTCTTTTTGCTTATTTGTAAATGGGTTTCTACCAGAGCCTTTAATTCAGTAGCATAATTAAATGAAATAACTATTTCTGAAGTTTATAGGGACGGGCGGGGACGGAGGGGATTCCTCACGGGGACGGGCGGGGACGGAGGACATTCCTCGTGGGGACGGAGGGGTTACTCACGGGGACGGGTGGGATTCCTCACGGGGATGGGTGGGGACGGGTGGGATTTCTGTCCCCGTGCAACTCTCTAGTCCGCAATTAAGATATGCGGCGCGGTGGGAGGCGAGTGTGCCGGTGTCTGCTTTGCAGCTCACCTGGCAACAGGGCCGGACTGGCCATTGGGAGGACTGGGCATTGTCCTGGTGGGCCACGGCCCATCCTCCTGTGCTGGCTGCAGTCCTGTGAGTGGATGTTTAGCCTGCCTGTCTTCCCCTTAGTATCCTATGAGCCAGGCAGTGTGTGAGGGGGAAGTGGGGGGAGGAAGAGAAGCTTCACACTGAGTCTGTCACAGGAACTCAGTGAGGCTGTAGTGTGACTCCACATGTGACATCTGTAATCAGGAACAGTTCCTAGTGCTCCCATGCTAGAGAGGTGAGGATATGGGGGGAAGTTAATGTGTCTAATAATGTGCTCCTCTGTAAAAACCTCTGTATCTTCCATGGGGGACATGCTAAATTTGAGGAAATAAAAAAGCTGCTTATGATGATTGCATAGAGAAGTTCAGTAAGCTGAGAGGAGGGCTGGCTCTCTGAACAACCAACACACTAATCCTCTGCGCTGTACCTTATGGAAAACTCAATATAGCAAAAAAACAGTAAAGTGTATATGTGGCCCTTCACAGTGCTTTTGTAAACATCATAATAAAATAACAAAGGCTCCAATAATGAAAAATAAAAGTCCTTTTCCCATACACTCAGGTTGCACAAGTCCAGTTTTCACCCGGACAGTATATTTTTTGACCAAAACGGATGTCTACAATTAGTAAAATTCCCCAATCACATATTTTTTTATGGGGACGGATTTGTATACAGCACTTCATTAGATTTTTTTTATTATACAAATTTTATCTTTTTGTAGACTTGAAGTCTTGAACAAAGAAAATGAGTATAGCAAAAAAAGCAAAAACAGATAGTGGAAGACCATTCCAAGAGGCCTGGACAGAGTACATATGGAGTGATTGAACGCAATGGGAAAGCATTGTGTATTATGTGTAATGAAAGTGTTGTGTCTCGCACATCAAGTGTCAAACGTCACTTTGAGACCAACCATAACAGTGTTGCTGAACTTGGTTTAGCTCAAAGAAAAGAGTTCCTTGTAGGAAAATTAAAGAAATATCACTCCCAGTCTCTTAGTGTTATGCTACTGGTGACATCATGAGAGAAGAGCTGGTAAAACTGCTGTCTTTGCCTGGAAGAACACAAGGGATAGATATCCACAATGCTGTGATGGAGGCTTTTTCATCACTAGACATAAGTCCAGAAAAAGTAGTTTCAGTTACTAGCGATGGAGCACCTAGCATGGTGGGGACAACATCAGGATTCATTCATTTCTTTGCTAAGGAAGCAAAACATCCACTGATTCAATTTCACTGCATAATACATCAAGAGGCTCTCTGCGCCAAAGAAAGCAGCAAAAAACTTGACGATGTCCTCAAAGATGTAACAAAAATGGTGAACTTCATCATGGCGCGTGCTCTTAATTTTCGACAATTTCAAGCCCTTGATGAGGTTCAGGCACAATATAACACTTTACTGATGTACAATAATGTCCTGTGGCTGAGCAGAGGACGAGTGTTAGAGAGATTTGTGGCCTGCTTGGAAGAAGTTAGGCTATTTATGAACGAAAAGGGGGAAGACTATCCTCAACTCACCAACATGGCCTGGCTTACCAACCTCATGTTCTTTACAGATTTTACTAACCACTTTAATGTACTAAACAAAAAATTACAAGGCATGGGAAAAACTGCAGAAAGCATGTTTAGTGACATCAAAGCTTTTGAGAGAAAATTGCATGTTTTTGAAAAAGACCTTGAGAGTGGACAGCTAAAATATTTTCCCAATCTAAAAATACATTTGGATAATTCTACAACATTTGTGGACAGTCATAAAAAACACCAGGAAATCCACAAAGCATATTCCACCATTGTAGCCGAAGCAAAGGAGAATTTTAGTAAAAGATTTTCTCAGTTCCGTAAGATGGGGACAACCCTTTCATTTATAACTTCCCCAGAAAAGTCCACATTTGAAGATCATGATCTTTCCTGCTTACAGTGGTTGGATATTCAAAATTTGGAAATGAAGCTACTGGAATTTCAAGAAAGCTCTATTTGGAAAAGTAAATTCAATGACCTACGTGCGGCTCTTGAACGTATTGAGTGTGAAAGGGTGACAAATGAAATCACTGCTAGCAGTTCTGAAAATGAAATCCTAAAAGCGTGGAATTCTCTACCAGACAATTTTAAGTCCATGAAAGCACTTGGGATTGCTCTTCTTACTTTGTTTGGGTCATCCTATGCTTGTGAGCAGCTGTTTTCGGCTTTGAATCATATAAAATCTGATGCTAGAAACAGATTAACGGATGACATAAGTGCTGCATGTGTTGCTCTGAAATTAACGCACTATGAGCCAAGGATTGACAAGTTATCAGCATGCATGCAACAACAAAAATCAGCAGACGATCCAAGATGGCGATTCGTACCGGTGTCTGGTGAGACGCTGAGGGTATATCCGCTTTTCATTACAGCAGTGACTAGATTTTCGTCGGTCGCGATGCCGAAGAGACGGGGGAAGAGCGCCGCTGCTGCCTCGCGGCGTCTTGAACACCCCCCTCTTGCTTCGATTGAGCATTTTCTTCAGCGTATCCAGAGGGAGTCAGTGGTGTCGGGGAATCGCCCGCTGGACTCTGCGGCGTGGAGTGACGCCGGACCGGAAGTCCTGGGGCTGGATACCACGCTGAGCCCCAACCAAAGGAATCCACCTCCCCCACCGCTGAGTGCGAGTTCCCCATGGGAAAGGAGTGGGCTAGAAGCTGCAGCACTCTCTGACCCTGAGGCTGTAACACCGGGGAGCCAGCAAGGTGAAGTCTCTATGGCTTTGTTAAGCCCAGAGATACCTCCAGCGGATAGAGTAGAAGGAGGAGAAAATCCAGACCAACAGACAGAAGGCAGTCAAGGTGAGCCTTCTCAAACTTTACATGAGACTTTCTTTAAATATGAAAAACCAGCTGAAGTGACTCTTGATTCAATTTGGGACTTAGTTTCCAAACTGGGAGACTCACTAACTAAACAAATTAAGGAAGGTGAAAAGAAAAATTCTAAAACAGACAATAGAGGAAAATAAACAGGAAATTTCTAATGTTAAAGAAAAAGTGGGAGAAATTGAAAACGAAGTGAAAACGATCAAACAAGTTCAATCCACAATAATAAAAGATAATCAAATTATTAGAAGAAAATTGGAAATTATGGAAAGTAACTATCGGACTAGTAACCTACGACTGTTGAATTTTCCTAAAATCATATCTATAAACCCGAGAGAGATGATAAAAAGGTACTTTATGGAGATACTTAATATTCCTGAGGAATCATTGCCTCCTCTCACTCGAGTATATTATTTGCCTATTAAAGAAGGGGATCAACACTCGGAGGATAAGAAACAGGAAATACAAGACCTTCAACAAGATTTGACAGCAATCCTGGAAACATCAGATAAAGATTTGGTTAAACCAGCAACTCTCTTACTATCTGTGGCGTTGTTGCCGGATAAGGATTGGATTTTGAAAATGTTCTTTAGAAACAAGAATAAAGAATTTTTGGGTTTGAAAATTCAAATGTTTCCAGATGTTAGTAGAGAAACTCAGAATCGTAGGCGACAGTTTCTTTTGATGAAAGCAGGAGTTACACAGCTGGGTGGTATTTTCTTTTTACGTTTCCCATGTAAATGTATAATAAGGTATCGAGATAATAAGTATGTGTTTTTTGAACCATCTCAACTTACAGCCTTTCTGACACTGAAACGTCTGGAAAAAGAAGGAACAACAACTACTACAGTAACAACAATGTAATAGTAAAACTAATTGGATTTGATATTAGAATAATTCCTCAAGCCAGGCACGCGATACTGTTTTCTTTGTATAGAATTATAAATTGATTTCCTAAAGTTCACTCATAAACAATCTTGGATCATACTATAGAGGACTTGAGATTGTCCGACTAGAAAATCATATTGGTCTCTCATATGATACCATATTATTTGGTACTGCAATGAGAACACAAAGTCCAATATCAACAAATAATAACAAATTGCTTTTAATATTGACAGGAGTTGCCATGCAGCAAATCACACAAAATTGGAAGGATTATACCAAGCTAAATTATACATTCTGGTGGAACTCGGTGTGTCACATTTACAAAATGGAGAAAATATTGGCATTACAAAGGAAATATAAAAAATTTTAAGAAAATATGGGATCCATTGACTAAATATTCTAAAGATCAGATATCTTAACACATTGATAATAATAATATAGGGTTAGGGTGGGAAATATAGAAATTAATATGAGAAAAAATGAAAAAACAAATAATAGGGGAAAGGGATTCAATATATATGATATGATATTGTACATACAATTATAATTATTATAAAATATATATTATGCTATTCATTTATTGTAAGAATGAAAGTTTAATAAATAAAAAATTAAAAAAAAAAAAAAAAAAAAGAATTTTAAAACGATAAATAAAGAATTAAAACAAAACAAAAATCACATTATTTTTTTTCAGAGCATGCCCAATGCATATGTTTACATGAAGCAGTGTTTTCAGTTTGCAGTTAAGACACTTTCTAAGTTATTTAAATATTATTTAAAGATGTTATTTAAAAAAGGGACTTTACATGGCCCTGTTGTATTCCAATCTGGAATTTCCAATAAAAACGGTTGGTTTAATTGAAAGCTCTTTTGTTTTCTTTACATCATATTATTAGAAATGTAATGATTTAACTATTTTCTAATTTGATTGTAAATTTAACAAAAAAACATGTATAGACTCTTTGGGAATACACACCGAGTCTTGACACAGTTAACAGTTTTAAGAAGTTTATCTTTTTTTTTACTCAGGATACATTTGACATGTTATGTGAATAATACATTTAAAATATATTGTGTAACTGAATCAAATTCTTCCTAAATTCATTAAATTGAATGAGATCATTAAAACATTATAAATTGCCAATAAATTGAAATGAAAACCAAAGGATTGTGAATCAAATTGATTCTCTGACAATACAAAGATTCCAACCTTTAAAAATGATGTTACATAGTTCAGGCAACTTTATAAAGAGTTTTTAGATACTAAAATCTTGTTATTAAGGTTTAATTGACGTGCTGGCACTTTGAGGAAATTCTTTGGTTTTGTGCGGCAGTTTGGGCACTCGGGCTCAAAAAGGTTAGCCATCACTGGCCTAAGCCTTGCCTCTGAATCCTGTATTCGCCCTTTCCTCAGGGACCTTCTCTCTTGACTGGACAACTCTCTCTTCTAGGACTTTCCCTCTTGTCTGGGCAGCTGCTTGGTAGCGGATTCAGTAGGAAGGGGTGGCTTAGTGGTTGAAGCTGCTGCACCAGCTCTTCAGGTTGTGAGTTCAATCCTTGTCTTCTTCTTATGGCTCTGGGCAAGTCTCATATTACCTACTTTCACTGCAGACCACTGTTAAATTGTGAGTCAGCCAAAAGTGGGGTTACCTTATGTCTGGGGGTAGCCCAGTCAGCCCTCTTTATGCTAGAGCCCTTTCAGGTAGTCCTGAGAAATTGATAAGGCTATCCTTTTACAAAAAAAAAATAGTAGCCTAGTGGTTACTGCAGTGTCTTAAGAATCTGTGGACATGGGTTCAACTCCCACTGTAGCTCCTTGTGACTCTGGGCAAGTTACTTGCCCTTCATTTTCCCAGGAATAACAATAAATATTTATTGCAGCTTGAATTCTTCCTCATGAGCTTTCTTGTATATTCCTGGATTTCAGTGGGAACTTAGTTCCCAGGGTTCCTCTCCCTTGTGCGGTGGGTCCTTTGGCTGCAGAAGATCTGTGCTTCCAGGGACTTGCCCTGGGCGGGTCTTGCCATATGGTCTGTGGGATGCCTTCCCTGGGATGGCCTGTCATTAACGGAGTTGTTCCCTGTGATGGTTAGATGTATTGAGCCTTCTGTTGACCCTCGATGCTTTGGGGGTCTTAGCCGAAGGTGGATGCTTAGTCTGACATTCGGACCCCAAACTAGTTTTCAGCCTGGGTAGGGCTGGTTGCCTCACATGGCCTCTCCTCAAAGTTTGCTGATTTTGTGTAAAAAAAAAAAGTCTACTGCACATGCAAACTCCCTTAAATTCAGACTACCAATATTCCTCCCTATTGACCTTTCTTCTGTCCCTAATTCTTTTCCTCACACCCCCCTAATGTACTTCCCTTTTATGTACTTTTTCTTTAAAAATTGTATTTCTTCCCCTCTTTCCTACTGTTTCTAGTAGTTTTTAAAGTTGTTACCCTTGTATGTTTGATTAATATACTATGTATAAGTGATTTCTCGAAATCCTATTTTATCTTTTGTAAAACGCTTTGTAACTTGGAAAAGCGTTCAATCAAATAATATAAATAAACTTGACTTGTAAACTGCCTTTTTGTCATTTCAAAGCTGACATTCAGAGAGATGGGCACTGGAGTATTAAGTGACTTGACCACCGTCGCAAGAAGCAGAACCGGAATTTGATCTTACAACCTCTTGGGTGCAGAGGCAGCAGCTCAACTAGTGAGCCACAGTCCTGGCCATTAGTGCTTTCTGATTCGCCGATTCGAATAGATTCACTTTGGTGAATTGATTCGAATCGATTTGCTTAAAAAAAAAAAAAAAAAATTTTGGGCTTGCTGATTCGGTGACCAACCCTCCTCCCCGTACCTTCTGGTCTCTTAAAGCGGGAGCGGCAGTGTTGCCTCTTGCTGGCCGTTCACTGTCGCTGCTGCTCCTACTTTAGGGGGCAAGGGGAAGGTCAGTCGGGAAGTGCTGCAGAGCTGCTCTTTCTAGTGTCTTCCAACTTCCTCTCTGGCCTCCTGGTCTCACCTTATTATGGTAGCCTGCAGAGTATCGCCAGTGCTGTAGCGATCCTAGCAGGCTGCCATCGGCCTCAGCAGCACGTTCCCTCTACTCGGTCCCACCCCCCCTCTGACGTCGGGGGTGGGTTCACGGCAGAGGGAATGTGCTGTGGAGGACAACGGCAGCCTGCTAGGATCACTACATCACCGGCAATACTCTGCAGGCTGCCATAATTAGCTGAAGGTGAGACCGGGAGGCCAGGGGGGAAGCCACAGGACGATAGAAAGAAGGGGGAAATATGCAGGCCTTTGACGGGTGGAGCCCTGGTGTAGAAGTACACGGAGGGAGGGAAGGAGGAATCCAAAGAGACATTTGTGGACATATGCTGGACTAAACTAAACTAAACCTTAAATTTATATACCGCATCCTCTCCATAATTATAGAGCTCGGCACTGTTTACAAAAGCTTAATATAGGAAGGAATAACATTGGGTTTGGAGGTTGAATACAGGGGGGGAGGAGAGCATTACATTTTTGTGAAGGGCTGGGGGGGGAATAAATAAAGGGTCTAAAAACAGAGGAAATGGTGGACAATGGGATTTAGGGAAGGAAGGAACAGAAAGGGAGAGAAGTTGGACACAAGGGATGGTGTGTGTGTGTGTGTGTGGGGGGGGGTAGTGATATTGGATAGGAGGGTAGTTGGGAAGAGAAAGGGAGATATGTTGGACCCTGGGGTGGTGGGCAAGGAGGAAGAAATGCTGGATGAAAGGGTAGTTGAGAAAAGGAGAGATGGTGGATCTGGGGATGGTGGGATCCATCGCTGCAGCTGCGGGAATGCAGACAAAAAAAAGGAAAGATGTCAGACCTCCAGGAAAGGGATATGAAAGGGGAGGACAGAAATGGATGGAGAAAGAAGAAAACGGCAAATGGGCAGGAGACCCTGGCAAGCGAGTTATCAGAAGACAACCAAAGCCTTGGACCAACATGATTTGAATAATGACCAGACAATAAAAGGTCGGAAAAGTAATTTTATTTTCTGTTTTGTGATTACAATGTGTCAGATTTGAAATGTGTATCCTACCAGAGCTGGTGTTAGACTGCAAACGTGAGCTAGGATTTAACTGAGAGAAGAAAAGTCTTATTTTGTTTATATCACAGCACCAGTGTGGGTAAGAGAGAGCAAAAGGGGTGCGGTAGGTGAAGAGGCTATAAAATAAACCCACCAGGATGTTCGAGAAAAACACCCAATTGGGCAGGAAAATCGAATTGAAAAATCGATTCAATAGGCTGAATCGAATCAATTTTTTTCCTATATTGGGCAGTACTACTGGGGCATGTCCTCATACTGAAATTCCTTCCAGTTTGGCATTGGTCATGTTCTGGGGAGGGGGCAGTAGCTACTATTCTGCATGCGCTACTCCATGGACTGCTGTTCAGCGTTGTTTCTGAGCAGCTTTAGTCTATGATCCAGCTCCCCTTGTCATGGGGGAGTGTGGCGACTCTCTCTGGGTGGTGTACAGCTCCCTCTTCAGGAGGTTGAGCAGGGTCCCTTCTCCCAGTTCAGCTTGGCCTCTTATGGAGTCAGGTTTTCTATACAGATAGCAGGATGGCCTCGTGATTACGCTGTTGGACTTGAGATCCACTGAACATGTGTCCATTTGGGTTCACGCCCCACTGCAAGTGATGTGCTACCTGTTTTGTGTGAGTTTAGGTTTTGGACCACTTGTGCAGCTTCATCTATGGCTCAGTTCCTTTCTACTAGGCTCCCATGAGCTGATATCGGGCAACAAGCACAGGCATGTGCCTGGTAAGGACACTCCCTTAAAAGAAGTAGTGACAGTGTGCTTGGTAATATTAGGACTTACCTGTTTAGACATCACTTCTAAATGGCATTGTTTAAAAAACATTTATGGCCACTTTGTACAGTAACTTTTTCAGTATACATAACAATTATTTATTTAAAAAATACAATTTCCAAACAAATATTGTAGGATCATGTTAGATTGTTGTCAAACAAAAACATGTAACTTAAATTTTCACTTTATTTTGTAATGTCAGTGAAACTGTAGCATCGTAGAGTGTATCATTCATACATTCTGGATAAATTCCTGAATAATTATTTATAATGTGCTTACTAACCAGGTAGCCATTAGTTGTGTAACTCTGAATACCACAGCAGTGTGTTGAGCATCTGAATAGTCTGATGAAAAATTGTTCTCTTGCATACCTGAATGTACAATAAATCTTGTGGACATGATTTGGAAGCATGTGCTCTCTGTTCTTTGACCAAATTTTAAAGAGGTTTTCTTGTGTTTCGATATTGTACTTCTCAGAAGATTGGAGAATGGACAGGTTGGTGTGGAGAATACTAAGGGCTCCTTTTATCAAGCCGCGCTAGCGGGGTTAACGCGCGTGACTTTTCATCATGCGTTAACCCCTGCATTGGCCAAAAACTACCGCCTGCTCAAGAGGAGGTGGAGGTGGTAGCGGCTAGCGCATGCTATTATGCGTGTTAAATCGCTAGTGCGGCTTGATTAAAGGAACCCTAAATGGAGGAAGAAGACATGTACACTTCAGCATATATAGTTCGGCATGTACACTTTCATTTTTTGGGGGGATTTTCTTCAGTGTGGTCATGCAAACGGCAGTTTTGGAGAAAAGTATGCAGAGAAAAAATTTTAGCACTTGCTTCAGTGTAGTTGTGGTTTCATGGTATTCGCAGGGACTATTTCAAAAACCTGCGAATATGATAGGAAAAAGTTATTCTCATTTTTTGGTATTCACGGGCAGTCTTTGAACGTATCCTCACGAATATGGAGGGAAAAGTGTACTGGGAGAGGGTGATGGAACTCGATTTTATAAGATCTAGAACCCAGTGGTCCAAGGAAATTAGCTCTCATGCCTTCCAGAACGTAGACGGCCTTCAGCCAATGTGTGGGAGTGCAACCATCACCTTGGTGTCATGTCTTCTTGGAGGAAGGGCTGGCGCGCGACCCTGACAGTTGTTGGTATCTGGAGCTGCCAAATTGAGGGGAATGTGAGTATTTTCTAGTTATGGTAGTACTTTTTTTTGTTTGTTTTTTTTGTTACTATAACATATACCGTATATACTCAAATATAAACTGGTATTTTTGGGGCAAAAATGGGGGTCATCCCCCAGTTGACCACCTGAAACCCTCCCGGAATTCCTGCAGGCAGGAATCCCTCCCGTCTCCTGCCCTGGCTGACACTAACAATTACCACACTCCCTCCTTCTCTCCCTCACGTACCTGTTTGTTCTCTGGTGGTCCAACGTGTATCCCCCGCTGAAATCCTCCGGAAGATTGTAAAGGTAAGCAGCCAGCGGTGCACCCAGGCCGGCACGCAGCAGCGAGCATTTTGTGCTGCCGGCCGGCCCTGCACCGCTCCTTGATAGGCTGCTGCGAGAACCACAATTCCCTCAAGAATTTGCGGCAGTGTATCAAGGATCTGTGCAGGGCCGGCCAGCAGCATGAAAAGCTCGCTGCTGCGTGCCAGCCTGAGTGCGCCATTGACTGCTTACCTTTACAATCTTCTGGAGGATTTCAGCGGGGGATACACTCTGGACCACCAGGGAACAAACAGGTACGCGAAGGAGGGAGGGTGGTAATTGTTAGTGTCGGCCGGGGCAGGAGACGGGAGTGATCCCTCCTGTCCCGGCCTACCACTCGGTGGTTTAAGTTAAGGGGAATGGTTACCGGTAATCTGCTGGCTGGGTTAGAGGGCAGAGGGCAGTACGGGACAATCGAGCCATTATGACATCACTGATGAGGTTGGTTCTTTTTAGGGGGAAGAGGGTACAGGGAAGGAAGGTGAGACAGTGTTCAGAGCCTGGCAGGGAAGGGGGTTTGGTTCACAGCCTGGTAGGGAATGGGATTGACTGCAGGGCAGGGAGGGAAGGGAAGGGGGGATGGGTGCAGAACCTTGCGGGGAAGGCGTGATGGAGGGGACACTGGGTGCAGATCATGGCACTTGAATATTAAGCCCCCGACTTGTATTCGAGTCAAACCTTTTTCTTCCTTTTTGAGGGGGGGATGGGGGTCTCGACTTATATTCGGATCAACTTATACTGTACCATATATACTTGAATATATTTGGTTCAAAAGAAGAAGGTACCCTTAATAGTAATTACCACAAAATTGTCAATAACTTTTGTGTGTACCTTCTCGTCCTAATTTGATGGAAAATAAAACACCTAAAATAGAAACCCTATTTAACAAATTAATATCTAAAAATTGGAAAGAGTATCTCTAATGTTGGAGTTGGTGCTCACCTGGGAAGTAGTGATCATCAAACGGTTTGGTTTGATATAATGGCTAAAGTGGAGAGCGGCCGCACGATACTTAGTCCTAGATTTCAAACGTATGGACTTTAATAAAATGGGAGAGTACCTGAAGAAAGAGCTGTTAGGATGGGAGGACATAAGAGAAGTGGAAAAACAGTGGAAAAACTGAAAGGAGCAATAAAAATGGCTACGGACCTTTAAGTGAAGAAAATAAATAAAAACAAGAGAAAAAGGAAACCAATATGGTTCTCTAAACTAGTGATGGAGAAAATAAAGGCAAGAGTTGGCATTCCTGAAATATAAAAAAATCCAAGAAGAGGAGTACAGAAAGGACTACCAGGTGAAACTGAAAGAAGCCTAGAGACAGATACGTCTGGCGGAAGAACAAATGGCTAAAAATGTAAAGAAGGGAGACACAATTTTTTCAGATATATTAGTGAAAGGAGAGCTCATTACGATTTCATCATGTGGGCCTCAGAGACAGTCAACCTGGTACAAACTTTGAGATTCTGGCTGCAGCCTGGGCGGAAGACTTACACTGCATTCTTAAGAATATAAGAATTGCCGGTGCTGGTGCAAACCAGTGGCCCATCCTGCCCGGCAATCTGCTCATGTGGCGGCCCCCAGGTCAAATACCAGTGCTCCAAATGAGTCCAGCCTCACCTGTGTACATCCCAGTTTAGCAGGAACTAGTCCAGCTTAGTCTTGAAACCTTGGAGGATGTTTTCCCCTACAACAGACTCCGAAAGAGCGTTCCAGCTTTCCACCACTCTCTGGGTGAAGAAGAACTTCCTTACGTTTGTACAGAATCTATCCCCTTTCAACTTTAGAGAGTGCCCTCTCGTTCTCCCTACCTTGGAGAGTGTGAACAGTCTGTCTTTATCAACTAAGTCTATTCCCTTCAGTATTTTGAATGTTTCGATCATGTCTCCTCTCAGTCTCCTTTTTCAAGAGAGAAGAGGCCCACTTTCTCCAATCTCTCACTGTACAGCAACTCCTCCAGCACCTTAACCATTTTAGTCGCTCTTTTCTGGACCCTTTCAAGTATTACCGTATCCTTCTTCATGTACAGTGACCAGTGCTGGACGCAGTACTCCAGGTGAGGACGCACCAAGGCCCGGTACAGCGGCATGATAACCTTTTCCGATCTGTTCGTGATCCCCTTCTTTATCATTCCAAGCATTCTGTTTGCCCTTTTTGCTGCCGCAGCACATTGTGCAGATGGCTTCATCAACTTGTCAATCAGAACTCCCAAGTCTCTTTCCTGGGGGGTCTCTCCAAGTATCACCCCGGACATCCTGTATTTGTGCATGAGATTTTTGTTACCAACATGCATCACTTTGCACTTATCCACGTTGAACCTCATTTGCCATGTCAATGCCCATTTCTCGAGCTTGATTATGTCACTTTGTAGATACAGTGGTGCCTCGCATAACGGACGCCTCGCACAGCGAACGCTGCGCACAACGAACTTTATGTCTTGATTCGTACAACGAACTTCGTTTCACACAACGAAGTCGCCCGAGCTGCATCCTTCCGCGCAGGCACTGCGCTTAACTGCCCTCTCTCCGCCTGGCTCCCTCTTGCCCCCCCCCGACTCCCCGACACGATCGGGGCAAGAGGGAGCCCAAGCCCTCTTGCCCCCCCGACACCCCGACACGATCGGGGCAAGAGGGAGCCCAAGCCCTCTTGCCCCCCCGACTCCCCGACACGATCGGGGCAAGAGGGAGCTCAAGCCCTCTTGCCCCCCCGACTCCCCGACACGATCGGGGCAAGAGGGAGCTCAAGCCCTCTTGCCCCCCCGACTCCCCGACACGATCGGGGCAAGAGGGAGCCCAAGCCCTCTTGCCCCCCCGACTCCCCGACACGATCGGGGCAAGAGGGAGCCCAAGCCCTCTTGCCCCCCCGACTCCCCGACACGATCGGGGCAAGAGGGAGCTCAAGCCCTCTTGCCCCCCCGACTCCCCGACACGATCGGGGCAAGAGGGAGCTCAAGCCCTCTTGCCCCCCCGACTCCCCGACACGATCGGGGCAAGAGGGAGCCCAAGCCCTCTTGCCCCCCCGACTCCCCGACACGATCGGGCCAGGAGGGAGCCCAAGTCCTCCTGGCCACGGCGACCCCCTAACCCCACCCTGCACTACATTACGGGCAGGAGGGATCCCAGGCCCTCCTGCCCTCGACGCAAACCCCCCCTCCCCCCAACGACCGCCCCCCCCAAGAACCTCCGACCGCCCCCCAGCCGACCCGCGACCCCCCTGGCCGACCCCCACGACACCCCCAACCCCCTTCCCCGTACCTTTCTGTAGTTGGCCGGACAGACGGGAGCCAAACCCGCCTGTCCGGCAGGCAGCCAACGACGGAATGAGGCCGGATTGGCCCATCCGTCCCAAAGCTCCGCCTACTGGTGGGGCCTAAGGCGCCTGGGCCAATCAGAATAGGCCCGGGAGCCTTAGGTCCCTCCTGGGGGCGGGGCCTGAGGCACATGGGCCCAACCCGACCATGTGCCTCAGGCCCTGCCCCCAGGAGGGACCTAAGGCTCCCGGGCCTATTCTGATTGGCCCAGGCGCCTTAGGCCCCACCAGTAGGCGGAGCTTTGGGACGGATGGGCCAATCCGGCCTCATTCCGTCGTTGGCTGCCTGCCGGACAGGCGGGTTTGGCTCCCGTCTGTCCGGCCAACTACAGAAAGGTACGGGGAAGGGGGTTGGGGGTGTCGTGGGGGTCGGCCAGGGGGGTCGCGGGTCGGCTGGGGGGGGCGGTCGGAGGTTCTTGGGGGAGCGGTCGTTGGGGGGAGGGGGGGTTTGCGTCGAGGGCAGGAGGGCCTGGGATCCCTCCTGCCCGTAATGTAGTGCAGGGTGGGGTTAGGGGGTCGCCGTGGCCAGGAGGACTTGGGCTCCCTCCTGGCCCGATATTGTCGGGGAGTTGGGGAATCGGCGGGGCAAGAGGGCTTGGGCTCCCTCTTGCCCCGATCGTGTCGGGGAGTCGGGGGGGCAAGAGGGCTTGGGCTCCCTCTTGCCCCGATCGTGTCGGGGAGTCGGGGGGGGCAAGAGGGCTTGGGCTCCCTCTTGCCCCGATCGTGTCGGGGAGTCGGGGGGCAAGAGGGCTTGGGCTCCCTCTTGCCCCGATCGTGTCGGGGAGTCGGGGGGCAAGAGGGCTTGGGCTCCCTCTTGCCCCGATCGTGTCGGGGAGTCGGGGGGAGGGGGCAAGAGGGCTTGGGCTCCCTCTTGCCCCGATCGTGTCGGGGAGTCGGGGGGGCAAGAGGGCTTGGGCTCCCTCTTGCCCCGATCGTGTCGGGGAGTCGGGGGGCAAGAGGGCTTGGGCTCCCTCTTGCCCCGATCGTGTCGGGGAGTCGGGGGGGCAAGAGGGCTTGAGCTCCCTCTTGCCCCGATCGTGTCGGGGGTGCCAGGGACCACACGGAGTCACCCACCGTACCACCCGATTCGGGTAAGCGCAGGTATCGGTGGGTGGCTTATTTGCGGGGGGGGTGCCTTATTTTACATTTTTTTCTAAAAAGGGGGGGCTGTCTTATTTGATGGCCCTGCCTTATCATCGGGGAAACACGGTAGAAAAAAAAAAAAAATGAACAGTTAAGTCCCAGTTTTTGCCGCTGAGACTCTGCCCTCTCTCACTGTAAAATTAGACTCTACTTAGTCTGTCTTTAAATTTAAAAAATGTGTGTTGTTTTAAAAAACAATTATGTTTTTAGATGTATCTAAATAAAAATAATAACCAAAAATTTATCTTTTTTTATGTCATCTTAGCATATTTTATGCTGCAGAACGAATTATTTTTTTTTACATGTATTCTTATGGGAAAACGCGTTTCACATAACGAACGTTTCGCATAACAAACTTGCTCCTGGAACCAATTAAGTTCGTTGTGTGAGGCACCACTGTAATCGTAATCCCCCTGTGTCTTCACTACTCTGAATAACTTCGTATTGTCTGCAAATTTAATCACCTCACTCATCGTACCAATGTCCAGATTGTTCTTAAAGATGTTGAAGAGCACAGGCCCAAGCACCAAGCCCTGCGGCACCCCCATGGTGACACACTTCCAGTCTGAGTATTGTCCATTTACCCCCCACTCTCTGCTTCCTATGCTCTTGCCAGTTTTTAATCCACGTGAGTATTTCACCCTCAATTCTGTGGCTCGCAATTTTCCCGAAGTAGTCATTCATGCGGGACCTTGTCAAACACCTTCTGAAAATCCAGATATACAATGATGACTGGCTGTCCCTTGTCTAACTGCCTGTTTACTCCCTCGAAAAAGTGCAGCAAGTTCATCAAGCAAGATCTACCCTTGCTGAAGCCATGCTGGCTGGTCCTCATCAGATTGTGTCCATCAAGGTGATCAATGATGCGGTCCTTTATCAACGCCTCTACCATCTTTCCTGGTACCGCGGTCAGACTCACTGGTCTGTAGTTTGCCGGATCTCCCCTCGAACCTTTCTTGAAGATCGGCATAACATTCACCACTTTCCAGTCTTCCGGAATCCTTCCCGTTTTGATTGATAGATTGGCTATTAGTTGAAGCAGTTCAGCTATAGCCCCTTTCAGTTCCTTGATTACTCTTTGATGAATGCCATCCGGTCCCGGGGATTTATTGTTTTTAAGCCTATTAATCTGTCTGCATACCTCCTTTTATACTGACCGTCAACCCTGTCAGTTTCCCATCTTCGTTTTTTTTGCGTATAGCCTGTCGGCTATGTTGTGTATATCCTCTTTGGTAAATACAGACACAAAAAATGTGTTTAGTTTGTCGGCGATGGCTTTGTCCTCTAGCACTCCCTTTATTCCATGGTCATCCAGTGGCCCCACCACTTCCTTCACGTGTCATTTCCCCTTAATATATTAAAAGAACGGCTTGAAGTTTTTTGCCTCCTTGGCTATTTTTTCCTCAATCTCTTTTGGCCCCTCTTACCTCCTTGTGGCACCTGCTTTGATATTGTTTGTGCTTTTTCCAGTTTTCATTCGTTTATGACCTTTTCCATTCCTTAAACAAAATCTTCTTGTCTCTGATCGCTTTCTTCATTGCTACAGTGAGCTACTATATTACTATGGAAGATCAGTTTTTCTGATATATTGTGACTGTTGCAATGGCATACTGCATAACTCATGTGAGAGCCGAAGAATTGCAGCCAATTTGCTTATGAGCTGCTCAGAAAGAAGGTGGGGCAGACAGACAAGAGTTCTGTTTCTCAATGATAAGAGTATGTTTGTGGTCTGCCTTGTTTAGCATCTTGCAATAATAAATGCTAAGTTTGTAATTATGTTTTCTGGACATTTGAAATTGCTACATATAGACAAGGGTAATTATTGCAGTTTTATATTTTAAATTTCTGAAGTTGACTAAGGCCTCTAAACTTCTTCTTCTGTGATGGACTTTTGGTTAGTTGTTCAAAATACCTCACTGGAACATAATGAGCAGTTCATGTAAATTACTTTGAGTTGGATATAGAGTTTGTAGTTTTTTTGCTTTGAGATGTGGAGTTCAATTGCTTTTGTTTTATTTTGCTATAGAATACTTTATACTAAAAGCATTTCTGTTATATAAACTTAGGAGTCTATACTCTAGGTAAGTATCTCTCAAACTTTCTTGAGCCGGGGCACACTAAAGGTAGTGGCCATGGCTCAAGGCACCCAGAAGTGTGTGGACATTGTTGTGATGATATCATGTGCATGCATAACATCATCATGTCAATGACTGTGCATGCGTAGAGGCCCTCCAGATGGACCCTGAGACTCCAGTAGGGGATGCTAGCAGGGAAGAGGGCCAGAAAGGAGAGGTGCTGGCTGATTGCCTACAGCAGTATTTCTCAACTACTTCAAGCTAAGTACCCCCTAAATCTAACAAATATCAACTGAGTATCCAAACCACAGACCTCCCAAGCTCTGCCCTAGGCCCACCCAAGCTCTGCCCCAGATCCCATCCCCTTTACTAATTGTAATGCAATTTTTTCCATTCACTTTTCATATACATACAATATACACAGCATATATAAATTCTCAAACTGACACATTTCAATTACTATATTGAAAATAAAATCATTTTCTCTACCTTTATTGTCTTTAACTGTTTCCAGTGCCTTCATATCCATTGACTGTTTTTCTCTCTTTCATCCCTTTCTGCCTTGAGTCCATCTTTGGCATTAACTTAACGTTCAATTTTTCCATCTTTCTGCTTTCTTCTCAAAATCTACTTTTCCATGTCTTACCTTCCCTTCCTATCTCTCTCCTTCCCTCTCCATTTCCATGGTCTGACATCGCTCTCCTCCCACCCCCCAGTAGTCCAACATCTCTCTCTCCTTCCCTCCCTCCTCCCAGTGGTCCAACATTTCTCCCTCCTTTCCACCAGTCCATTTCTTTCTCTCTTCCTCCTGCATGCTGCTTCTCCGGTCCTCCTCCTCTCTCCATGGGTCCAACTTTTCACTCTCTGCCCTCTCCCCCTTCCCCAGTGTGACATTTCTCCTTCCCTCCTTTCTGTCCTTCCCATCCATCTTGCCCTCTCCATAAGTCCAACACTTCCTGCCTCCTGCATGCTTTCTCTCTCTCTCTCCTTGCCTCTTTCCTCAAGTGATATCCCTCCTTCCCACCCCCCAACCCAACACGCTCTGTCTCCATGCACCATTTCACCCTCTCCTCCAGTGTGCAGCACCTTTCCATTCCATCACCTCCTCCCCTATCCAGCAGTACCTCTCCTCTGTAGTGGCAGCTCACTGTGTTGCTTCTAGCATTGGTTTAGACGCGGTTTCATCAGGCAGCCTCAGGGCTTTTGCTAGGCCAGCACAGTTCTGATGAAAGAGGAACATAACAAAAGCCTTACTGGGTCAGACCAATGGTCCATCAAGCCCAGTAGCCCCAGTGTTCTTCCCAGAAATTTTTTCCAGCCGGGTGGCATGAAAAAGTAGCCGGGTGGGGCGGGACGGGGAAATTTGGTGGTGGGGAAAATTAAGGGCTCCTTTTACTAAGCTGCAATAGTGTTTTTAGCGCGTGCAGAATTGCCGCGCTACACGGCTAGAACTATCGCCAGCTCAATGCTGGCATTAGCGTCTAGCACATACGGCAATTCTGCGCAAGCTAAGCGCGTGGTAAAACCGCTAGCGCAGCTTAGTAAAAGGAGCCCTAAATGTGTACTATTTGTATTAGTTAATTATTATTAGTTATAGTTATTTTCCAATGCTCAATATGGCAGTCTTTCTTAAGGTTTTACACTTGTTCCATAATTTTTTATTAAATTTAAGAAGTATCCAATTCTAGAAGTGAATAATTAGATATTTGCCCTCTTTCAAATGGTATAGAGCAGCGTCTCTCAAACTTTAACTCCGACATACTAAACAGAGCAAATGTTTTTTGTGGCACACTAAATGCAGCAAATAGTTTTCATGGCTGGAAAACATTTCTGGGGAGAACACTGTTGCCGTTAGTTTTCAAGGTCCAATCATGTCAAAGACTGATGCTTATCTGGGCAGTTGTATAATAAAAAGAATGGATAAGATAACATGAGAAGTGAAATTGTCATGAATCAGAGAGATACATACCCTGTAGGTCCTAAAAGCAGGCTTGTGGATTAGATATAAACTATGAAGGCAGTGGTGTACCTAGCATATGTGACACCCGAGGCCCATCATTTTTTTTACACCACCCCCCCCATCTGTATGAAAAACATGATTTTTATAACAATCCACACATCACACAAGTGTACCTAGGAAAAGGCAGCATCTTACATACTGCAATGAGCAGTACAACATCAATACACCCATTGTTAAACTAAACAAGCCAGTCTAGTACAGATCAATCCTACAAAGTCAATCCTAACTGAAAACCATGTCTTTCGAACACACAGAACACAGAAAAACCTTCGCCTAGTATGGAATATGTAATCACAAACTAACCCCTCTCCCTTTTACAAAACTATAATGTGGTGGTAACAGCTCAGACTCTCATAGAATTCTGAGCAATTACCACCATGGCCGGTGCTAAAAAAACGCTCTACAGTTTTGTAAAAGGGGGGATAAAATAGAAAAATGTAGACAAAGGTTAAATTGAACCACCAAGAAGTTGGACTCTGTATACAATGTAACATCACAGAAACAGTGATGCATCTCCCCTAAAGCAAAAAAATAAATAAGAATTTTTTTCTACATTGTTTTCTCTGGTTTCTGCTTTCCTCATAGTCTTGTCACTCTCTTCCTTTCATCCACTGTCTAACCTCTCTCTGCCCCTTCTATATGGCATCTTCTCTCCTTGTATTCCCCTTCCATCTCTCCCTTCACCCCTATTATTCTGGCATCCATCTTCTTCCCTTCCCTCCTCCAATGGTCTAGCATCTCTCTCCTGTTCTTTCCTTCCCTCTCCCACACGCCCATGGTCTGGCATTTCACTCTCTCCTCTCCCTTCCCCCCACTTCCATCAGCATTCGCCCCCCTTTCTTTCCCTCCAACTCAATTCCATCCAGTATCCTTCCCCCTTGTCTCTCTCTCCTTTCCCTGCAAGTCAATTCCATCAGCATCTGCCCCCTTTCTCTCCCTCCACCACCATTCCATACCACCCTGACCCCCTTTTTCCCCCTCTACCACCCTTCTGTGCTCCTCTCTCCCTCCAAACCAGCAAGGTCCCATGATGACTGCTTCTGTTGCCTCTGCCTCTGGAAGATGTAAGTGATGTTGGAGAGGGTGGGCCGGCAGACGCAGGGAGTTGTGGCAAGGTTCTGCAATGACTGCAGCTGCCAGTCCACCCCTTCCAATGCCACTTACGTCTTCCGGAGGCAGAGGTGGCAAATGCAGTCATATCAGGACCTTCCTGCACTTCAGTGTGGCAGCCGACTCTGCTTCGGAATAAGTACGGCAGCCGCGCTGAGGTGCAGGTGCCATTTAGAGCAGCTCGGAAGGTTCTGGATCCAGCTAGCTGTGTACCCCCCCTAAGGCTGGCACCCGGAGTGGTCTGCCACTGTATGAGGGGACAAAAAATAATAAAAAGAATGGATAACTTGACCGATTTAGACATGTCATACAATTATAACCACAAAAATATGTCATAAAATGTAATTCTAAACTCAAGACTCCAGACAAAAAGCAGACTATAGAAAGGAAACCAGAAAAGACCGGGTAGATGAAAAGTGAAACCTGGGAAAGATCTAAATTATTGTTCAAATGAGCTTCTATTAAAACCAAAGAATAAAACCACAGCACTCGGGAAAGTAAAAAAGGGAGAGTAAAATGGACTTAACGAAAAGGTCTCTGCACTGATTAGATAAACTCATACACAGAATAAATGTGAACACGTGACAGTGGGCTATGATATTTGATCTGTTGAAAGAGGCGCCAAAAAAGTGTCGGCAGTGGATTGAATGCACACTAATAGGGGAGGGGCATCGGGCTGTTAAAAAAGGCTGCTTTAATAAATAAATAAAAATACTGGTGAAAAACTAAATAAAAAACCAAAACCATGATAAAATGCCAAACCTGACTGCAAGTGGTAGTGAAAGTAGCATAAGGCACCCGTAGTACTGTTAGTGCCAGAGCTGCTTAGAATAAAGAACCGTGCTGTACATGAGGAGAAAAAAAGAAAGAATGAGGTGATAGATGTAAAGTGCTGGCCCCTCACTGCACCACTTGATAAAACTAAGGAGCGATGTTCTAAAGCAGGGGTGCCCACACTTTTTGAGCTTGTGAGCTACTTTTAAAATGACCAAGTCAAAATGATCTACCAACAATAAAATTTAAAAAAAACACAAAGCACACTGTATGCATAGAAAATGTTAATTATCATTCCTATTCTGGGTTTTTTTCAAAGAGGTCAAGGCAGATGACTCTATGCATTGTCACCTCAGTAACAACCATACAAAAATAGACAAATATACCCCCTCCCTTTTTACTAAACCACAATAGCAGTTTTTAGCACAGGGAGCTGCGCTGAATGCCCAGCGCTGCTCTCGACACTCATAGGCTCCCTGCGCTAAAAACTGCTATTGCAGTTTAGTAAAAGGGGCCCATAGTGCAAAATATAGACAGCATATATAAATTCTCAAAACGGACACATTTTGTTCACTAAATTGAAAATAAAATAATTTTCCTACCTTTGTTTGGTAATTTCATCAGTCTCTGGTTGCACTTTATTCTTCTGACTGTGCATCCAATATTTTTTCCCTTTTTTCAGCCTCCTGTATGCTTCCTCTCCTCCAGACCTCATTCCCTCCCCCAACTTTTCCTTCCTCTCTCCCTGCCCTTTCTTTCTCTCTGCCTCCCTTTCCTTTTTTTCTGTTTCTCTTCTTTCCTTCTGTCTCCCTGCCTGCCCTTTTTCTTTCTTTCTCCTTGCCCTCCCCCAAGCCACTGCCATCGGGGACCAGGCCCCAAACCGCCACCAATAACAGGCCCCAAACCGCCACCAATAACAGGCCCGAAAGCCAACGCCGCCCCAAGCTCTCCCTGCTTCAGCCGACCAGCATTCCTCTCCCCGACGTCAATTCTGCCGTTGGGGAGAGGAAGGCTGATCGGCACAAGATCGCGATCGACCTATTGGGAGAAATGCTGCTGGGTCCTGCCTTTTCGGAAACAGAAAGTAGGCAGGACCCGGCAGCAAGAAGAGCAAATGCTTCACTAACCCTGTCTCCCTCCTTAGCCCATAGTGAACACTTGCTTCAGGGCTCTCAAAATGTGCGTGCCGGTTTCCCTTCTCTCCCCCCCCCCCCGGACATAACTTCCGGTTTCGGAGGGAAGAGAAGGGAAGCCGGCACACACACGTTAGAGCCCCGGAGCATAAGTTCGCTACGTGCTGAAATCTCCAAGCCGGGTTTTTTGGGATTTTTTTTAATGTTCAGCAGCAGTGGTAGCAGCAGATGATAGCCGGGCGCTCGTCTAAATTAGCTGGGTGGACCACCCAGCTAAAAGGCTCTAGGGAGAACACTGAGCCCGTTCTCACGGTGGCCAATCCAGGGTCCCTAGTACCTGGCTAAAACCCAAGGAGTAGCAATATTCCATGCTACTGATCTAGAGCAAGCAGTGGCTTCCCCCACGTCTTTCTCAATAACAGACTATGGACTTTCCCCCAGGCTTCTTCGCTCAATGTCTCATAATCTTCTAACTGTTCCATCTTTGAAAATTATAGGCACCAGAAGACTCGATATTTTCTCGGTTATGGCCCCTGAACTGTGGAATTCACTCCCCCAACACATTAGAGAAAAAAAGATCTCAATTTTTTTTAAAAATTACTTAAGACTCATCTTTTTAAAGATGCATTCAACATTTAATTCTAAACCAATACTTTCTGGTTTAGTTTTTTACCTTCCCTTTTGTTTTTCCCCCATTTTTGTTTCTTCTCTCTAACTAAGAATTGTAACTTTTTTCCTTTATCCGTCACCAGTCATGTCTGTCCTGGAGTTTGAAGTCTTAAGTTATTTGTTTGTCCACACATCCCCGTTTTTATGAAGTTGTACATCGCTTAGTATATTGAATAAGTAATTCATCAAGTATTAATAAAATCTTGAAATCCAAATTGTGAAGAAGTTGCTTCATTGAAGTGGACCGGCCTAGCAAAGACCCCCAAGGCTGCCTGATGGAACTGCGTCTTAACTAATGCTAGCTGCAGCTGTGTGGTGAAGTTAAACGCACACTGAGCTGCTGCTGCTGGTCCAGAGGTGTGGAGAGAAGATGAGGAAGGCAGGAGTCCCAGGAAATATGCGACAGAAACAGGAAGTTGCTAGACATGCCGCGCTGGCGCCATACCACATGTTAAGAACCTCTGGCTCTACAGGATGTGCCTCTTGCCGCAAGAGGCACGTCCTGTAGGCAAGTCAGCTGGCCAGCCCCTCTTCCTCCTCAGTGTGCTGCAGCACATTAGTGTTTGCGATAAACTGCTCTAGGTGAATATCCTCTGGTTGCAAACTGTTGCAGAAGGATGCCAATCACATCTTTCAGCAGGTATGTTCTGATCTGCTAAGTTTGGTTTTATTATTTTCAGGTATTTTTTATCCATTTTGTGAGGCTTGCATGCCTAGAGATTCCAAATTTGGGGCTAATCTGCCTGGGAGAGTACACAGATTATCCCAGGACAAGCAGGCAGCATATTCTCTACATGTGGGTGATGTCATCTACGGAGCCCCCTAGCAGACGTTCTCGCAAGCAGACTTGCTTGAAGATCTTCAAGCTTGCGAATGTACCATGCATGCGCGAGTGCCCCTCCCGCCTGACCTAGGGCATGCGTCTGATCAGCGTGGCCTCAGTTCTATGTTTTCCGTGGAGCCAGAAGCACTGCTCTTTTGCTTCGCGTAATCTCATTGTCCCTCTTTGCACCGCGGCTTATTTGTTTTATTTCGGGTGAATTGCTGTGCTTGTGTCTTTATTTTGCTTTCCGTGTCTTTTTGACCGGGTTGACCAGTCTTGCTTTGGCCACCTGGCCTCGTGGGGCCTCGGTTGTCTTTTTTCTTATGTCCCGGTCTTGTTCTGGGTTTAAGAACTGCACTAGGTACAACTGGGTGATCTCCATCACCGACCCCCATCGTTGGTGTGTGGAGTGCCTGGGTGCGGAGCACCGCGCTGAATCGTGCCCACGTTGCGTGACTTTACAACCGTGGGCTCTTCGGAGGGTGGCCAAGATTCTCCACCTCTTTGGCCTGATGGATCCAGCGGGACAGGCCTCGAGCTCAGCCTCGGCACCGTCGTTGGGTGCCTAGGCCTCGAAGTCCCCCTCAGCCTCAAAGGCTTCAGCCTTGGGTAAGTCTCCTCTTCCCTCCTCAGATGTGCCGGCAAAGAAACCTACCTCGAAGTCTCACATGGGTGCCGCCTCGTCAAGATTGCATGCAAAGCGTGCCTCATGTAGGGAATACTCTTCCTCGAGGTCGCCCCCGAAGGAGCGCATTGCTGCACCTCCAACCCAACCTCCCTTGGTGTCGGTGCCTATGTTTGAGGACATGCTTAAGGCTATCCTTACTACGCAGCTTTCATCGGTTGTGAGCCAAATCCTTCCGACCTCGACGCCGCTGACCTTGGTCTCAACCCAGTCCCGGTTTGACAAGCCTGAGCGCCCTTCTCTCGGGTCTAGGGGCTGTGCCCACAAGACTCGCAGAGTCGCCTCGAACGATTCTTCATCCCCTGATTCGGGGCCTGTGACTTTCCGAGGGTCTCGGAAGGGGGCCCGTCTTTCATCCTCTACCTTGTCGAGGTTCGCCCCTTCCAAAAAACTGCAGTGTTCTCTGCCCCTTCGAGGCTGGTCTCCGACAACAAAGACTTCGGCTACTGCTATTGACTTGGAATTGGAAGCTGGTTCGCTTTCCCCGACGAAGCTGGTGGGTGCCTCCCAGGGGTCCTCTTCGAGGCCTCTAGGGGAGTTTTCGTTTACTCTGTCTTCGCCGAGGCTGCGCAAGCTAGTGCCTCGGACTCCGGGGTCCTCCCCAATACACCTTGCCCGGGGTCATTCCTCGACGCCTCTGAGATGGTCTAGTTGAGCCTCCTCGTTCTCCCATTTGCGAGACTCTAAGGCTCCGGCATACTACTCGAGGGAAATTTCTCCCTCTTTCTCTGCTGCCCCCAGATCGCGATCGGGGTCCCCTCTGGAGGATGTGTCGTCTTCCTCTAGAACCTCCTGCTTTGCTCATTTCGTTTCTGACATAGGTAAGGCTTAGGAAGCAGTTTGAAGCACTAGTTTTGAGGATCAAAGTTGCAGTGACAGGCATGTGCCTTCCACTCCAGATTGCGGTGTAATCCTGCAGCAGAGGACAATGTATGCCCTCAGCTGCTGCTGGAGGGGGGTAGATTATTTTGCAGTTGCTCTCTGTGACATCATTAAAGTCATGAGCAAGGTGTTGATGTAAGCTGTTTTCTGCCAAAAGGATGTTCACTTGACAGTAGGCATTGTGTTCATACAGTAACAAATACTTAGCCCAGGAATGCCCACCCCTCCCTTCTTCTAATTCAGCAATATTTCCTACTTCTATATGCTCATAGTGTTAGACAGATTCCCTCTGCTGGGAATTTGTGTTATTACCTCTATTAGTTCCTTTTAGTTGGTAGTTTCTCTGCTCCTGTTTTATCACACATGTTTATTTGTATTATATGTAAGTGTTATATTCTTTGATATGTTCACACCTTTATATTATTTTTGCAACAATTAACACCGTTAGAAAATATATTAGTATTTTAATTTTTCACAACACGTTTACATTTTTAAATATGCATTAGAACTTTTAATGTGTTAATTGACTTAGTGCACACTAAATCAATTTAATGTATGTTTTATCTATGAATTAACATGCAACATTTTATAAACTATATTGCTGAAGAGTTGTCGAGTAAGATTTGATTCTTTGCGGATGATACCAAAATCTGCAATAGAATGTGAATAACGTGAAGAAAGACCTGGCGAAGCTTGAAGAATGGTCTGAAATTTGGCAACTAAAATTTAATGCTAATAAATGCAAGGTCATGCATTTGGGCTGCAAAAACCCGAGGGAATGGTACAGTTTAGAGGTGAAGAACTTATGTGCACAACAGAAGTGTGGGACTTGGGTGTGATTGTATGTGATGATCTTAAGGTGGCCAAACAAGTTAAAAAGGTGACGGCGAAAGCTAGAAGGATGCTAGGGTGCATAGGGAGAGGTATGGCCAGTAGGGAAAAGAAGGTATTGATATCCCTTTATAAGACTTAGTGAGACCTCATTTAGAATATTGTGTACAATTCTGGAGGCCTCACCTTCAAAAAGATATAAAAAGGATGGAGTCGGTCCAGAGGAAGGCTACTAAAATGGTGCGTGGTCTTAGTCATAAGGCGTATAGGGACAGACTTAAAGATCTCAATCTGTATACTTTGGAGGTAAGGTGGGAGAGGGGAGATATGAAAGACGTGGCATAAATACACACGAGTCGAGTCTCTCTTTAATTTGAAAGGAAGCTCTGGAATGAGAGGGCACAGGATGAAGTTAAGAGGTGATAGGCTCCGGAGTAATCTAAGGAAATACTTTTTTAAAGAAAGGGTGGTAGATGCATGGAACAGTCTTCCAAAAGAGGTGGTGGAGACAGAGATTGTGTCTGAATTCAAAAGGGCCTAGGCTAGTCACGTGGGATCTTTCTGAGAGAGAAAGAGATAATGGTTTCTGTGGATGGACAGACTGAATGGGCCATTTGGCCTTTATCTGCCATCATGTTTCTATTAGTTTTAAGGTGTGCTGAGGAACTAAATGCACACTAATGAATATACATCCCTTCAAGAACTGAATAATTTGGTATTTTTAAAATTTGGAACAGCATAAGAAAAAAACTAATGCATTTTATAAGTTCTGTCTGTTTGCTAAGTTATTAGAGAATTATGTCATAATGGTTGCCTATGATGAAGCCATGTATGGCAGCTATAGAACACTGTCTTCTCAATTGATGATGGTTGTTGGTTATACCCTCAAGAATTCTTTATGAAGCATTTAAAGTGTTGATGAGTTGACAGTTTTTGGGTTTTGTTTTTTACCTTTAATTTTGAAACACTTTTTTCTTGATTTGCTTCTTTGAGAGCTTTATATATTGTTCCTTGGTATTTATAGAATATGAGAACAGGTAAGGAACTTTTATAGCCTGTCAAGTTTTCCTTTTGTTTGTAACATCAGTCCTGCATTATCCCTATTATTACTTACTTCAATACTGATAGGGTGTCGCCTGTTTTATTTTTGCTGAAATAAAAAACAAGGATGTACGTGTCTAGTTATATCATGCTGTCGCCCTTTTTATTACACAACACTCTGGTGTGTAAGCTGGTTTGATCACTGTACTTCATTGGCTTCCAGACTCCTATCGCATTCAGTTTAAATTACTCTATCCTTCACTTAAGCATCCCTTCTTATCTTTTGAATTTGATAGCCTACATACCAGCCAGTTAGATCATTTCGCTCTCTGGATGCGTCATCGTTTGGTTCTCTTCCCCCCCCCTTCAAAGCCTACTAAAAATCTACCACAAATGCGACATTTATTTTTATGCCCTAAATTTTTCCATAATCAGAGTTTGAAGCTTATTTATGGTTTTATATACCGACAATCACATGTATCTGGATGGTTTACAATATTAAAATTAGAAAAATCTAATAAAATTTACGTTTTAGTTGAAATAATAAGAGGAGGGTAAAACTATTACAAATTAAGACTTATTAGAGATGAAAGGTACTAGGGGATAGGGAAGTTCTAATTACAATGTGTAAAAAGGAGGGGTAGAGGGATAGGGAGGGGTAGAGGGATAGGGAGTAACGAGAGGGAGACGGGGATGTCGCTTCATAAAAGCTTTTTATTTCCCACTTATTGATAGGCATCTTTAAAAAGAAATGTTTTAAGATTTGTTTCCAGCTTTTAAAATGGAAATGAAGCTGCATTTTTTTTTTTTTTTTTAAGTGTATATGGCTCAACTGATTGAGGGCTGACCGTTGGTCCTGTGGAAATTTCTCTGTTAATTAATCTTTGGAATCTGTCCGTTGAATTTGTGTGAATCTAAGTATGAATGATTAGTATCCTTTTTTGATTTTAAAATGGAGTTCCTTTTTGTCTTTAGAGACTAGTCTGTTCATAAAACATAACTTAAAAATTTATTTATGTACCACACCACTTTGACTTCTGGAAAGGCGGTATAGTAAGTGGTTTTTAAAAAATAAACAATGTATACATATGTAGATGAGTGAGCAAGCAAATGTGAACAGTGTCATGGTTTGAAGTCAGTGTTGCAAAGGCTGATGGTAAGAATGATGAGACTGGGAATAGTCTCCTAAATAGTTGGACAGTAACTTTGTGAGAAAACAGAGCTGCCTTTGTATGCTTTTTGACCAGACCATTAATTTCATAAATATGAGAAGTAACTAGTTCATAGAGCAGATTTCTCCTATGACTTCACAGAAGTTGACTGTTTTTCCTCATAGTCACATATTTATTTTGCTTAGAATGTAACTTCTCTAGGACTTAAATACCAGGGATATGCTCTTAGCAGTTCCATTTCCCACTCCATGAAACAAACTGAAGGGGATTTCTGAGGTGGAAGGGAAGATGAGGTATGTATAGTGACTATATTTCATCCCTACTGAATTGAACCCTCTCCCCTTTCATTCCTGCCCTAGGCAGTACTCTACTTCAGAATCCCCCTTCCTTCTTCCCAATCAACTTTCTTCTCCTTTTCAATCCCAGCCCTCCGTTTTCATCCTACTCCTCATCTTTCTCTATCCTCCAGAGCTCCGATTGGCTGCTCCCTCATGCATAGAGAGGAAATCATCTCATTGGCTTATGGAAGCTTTGCACCATAAAATCATATTTCGATTTTTAACTTCTTTTAGACTTTTGTTGCAATTCTTGGTCATGAGCTTACTTGATTATTGTAATGCCATCTACTTAGGTTTGATAAGAAAACTATTAGGAGGATGAGAGTTATTCAAAATACTGCGGTTTGTCTAATTTATAACTTGAAAAAATCTGAACATGTAACATCTTATTGCAAACTACATTGGCTTCCAGCTGAAGCGAGGATACTTTTCAAATTGCCTGTAAAAGGTATGACATTGTTTGCTTATGCACCATGTTACATGTTGGAACATTTTAGGTTTTCTGCAATAGACCGCTGTACTCATGGTTGTTCTCTATTCTTTTCCATCCTTAAAAGGATGTATGTATAAAAGATTTCTCAAAACAACTTTCTTTCCAAGCAGGCAAATGGAGTAAAATTTTAAGTGGTTTAATTGTGGCTTCTTATTCCTATCAAGATTTTAGGAAAAATGTAAAAATGTATATATTTGATAAATTTGTCTATTTTTACCAATTGTATGAATTTATATGGTAACGATGTATCATCGCTGTGTTGTACAGTTTTTCTTTATTGTAAACCGCATAGAACTGAGAGGTGCTGCGGTATAAAAATAAAGATTTATTATTATTTTAAACAATGAAAATGTCAAATACTGTAGATAACAAGTAACAGAACTTTAAGGTGAGAGGGAATGTGCTGCAAGACTAAAAGAAAGGCCACCTATTAATGGAGGAATGAGGTTTAGAAGAGATGGCAACAGTGGAGGAGAAGACAATCGCTGTACTTTACTGTACCAAGTACTTCCCTCCCTCCTGGTCTATAGATGAAGTGGTATCTTGGTAGGCATGCTTGATTGAGATAAAACAAGATCTAAATTAGATAAGTCTCCAGTGAGACAAAGAACATGAACACAATACTTTAGGATGAGAGGATTGGAAACAAAATGGCGGTGGCATGGTAGCAGTAAGAAAGTCTGTTCCGCTTGACCTTGCGAATCTTCAGTTACCTTTTCCTGTGTTTGAGTTTCTGACATGCCTCACACAAAGCGCAAGGGCTTTCTCCGGATGGATCCTTCCACACCCCGACAAGCTTCGCTGGACAGATTTTTCACTAGCTCGCTGGCTAGTATTGAGAGAGGAAGCTTCCCAGCTGTTATTCCGGCGGAAGGAGCTGCTGGAGGTTTGAGATTGGAAGCATCACTTATCTCCCCCTGCAGCCCGACTTCCACCAAACCCGGCGCTGGAGGAAATGGGTAGCGTGAAGACGGGAGACCAGACGAGTCCAACGCCTTCCCGAAGTGAGGGATCTCAAGTTCTCTAGGACGCTGAGTCTTTAATGGAGCAAGTTGTGGATAGAAACCACACTTCTCAGGTGACATTAGAAAATGTATGGTGTTCTACAGAAACTCGAAGCAGCAGCTACAAAATCTGCTGTTGACACTTTAGTTATATTGTCAAAAATAGATACTTTATCAACTTCAGTTCAAAATATTCAAATTGAAACAAATACTAAGTTTGATCAAATTAATATCGAAATTGCCTCAATACAGAAGCTCTCGGGTTCCTTTGTTAAAGAAAGATTGTTTCTACAAAGGAAAATTGAACAACTAGAGAATTATAACAGAAGGCTTAACCTGAGATCTTTGAATTTTCCTAAATCTGCAGTTATTAATTCTATGGATATGTTCAAAAAGTACCTAATGGAAAATTTAAACTATACTGCAGAAACTATTCCGCCAGTAAATAGGATTTACTACCTTCCAAAGAAGAAAACTGAATTACCAGGAGAGACTAATTTAGTTGATAAGCTACAACCAATTGACTTTAATAATATCACAGATCTACTGGAAAGCTCCCAAGAAGAGGTTGAATATCGAGGGACATTATTAATATCATTTGTTTTTGAACAGGATTTAAATTCCTTGATGAGAATGTTCTTTCGACACGCACATAGTTTGTTTCTAGGTCAAAAGATATGGATCTTCCCGGATGTTACTAAGACAACACAGGATCGAAGGAAATTATTTCTTGATATGAGGGAAGAAGTAAAAGGGTTGGGAAGCCACATTCTTGCTTAGTTATCCATGTAAATGTCTTGTAAAATATGCTAGGACTAAGTATGTATTCTTTTTACCAGAGCAATTTCGTAGTTTTTTGAACTCTAAGAAAATCACATAGTATGTCTGAAGGCTGCTTTATCGTAATAGAGCCGGAATAGTAGCCACGTTAAGCCTTTCTTTAGTATAAATGATGTTTAAGAAGTTAGAGCTCCTTATCTTTTCTTTTTTGCTTCTCAGTCTTAATTGAGGTCAAATAAGAGCATTAATATGGTGTTAAATTTAAATCCTAACTTTAGATCATCTTTTGTTTTAGCCTTTTGGAACTCAATATGGGATCAAGTAAATTGTTTATTGGAAAACCACGTGGCATTGTCTTATGATACAGTATTATTTGGAGTGTCTATGAGAAAAAAAGAGTCATATCTTCGCATAATAACATTCTTTTATTGATCATGACTGGAGTCACCATTCAACATATCACTAAAAATTGGAAAGATCACAGTAGACTCAATTTTAATTTTTGGTGGAATTCATTATGTCACATGTACAGAATGGAAAGATTATTAGCTATACAACATGGAAATTATAAGAACTTTTATTAAAATTTGGGAGCCATTAACATCCTTTTGTAATGATTAAATGCCATTTTTCTTTTGAAGTATACACCAGTTATTATAGGGAGGGGGGAGGGTATTATATTTTATTCAGTTTAGAAAATATTAAATGGTGTGGTGGGTGGGAAGAGGGTTAAATATTTGTATTATAAGATATAATAGTAAGAATATCAAGTGATGTATACTATGTTACCGATTTGATATTTGTACACTTGTTGAAAGTTTGAAAATGAATAAAGATTTAAAAAAAAAATTTAAATCCTAACTTAAGAGATATTTTTGATTTGTTTTAATTAAGGATGTTGATTTGGACTCTTTTTTTTTTTTTCTTTATCAAGTTAGGGTATCTAGGTATATTCAGATATTGAAGCTCTGGTTTTCTGTAACAAGAGGAGTTCTTGTGTATTTGTTGGAAAATGAATAAAAATTATTTTTTTTTTTTTTTAAAAGGATGAGAGACTCTGACAATGTGAGAAATGGATATTCAAGTGTTCTATAAGCAAAAGAGAAGGTGGAGAGTGTAAACACCATAAGGAAGCTACTAGTGGTTAGTGTGGAACAGGAAAAAACGCTAAATCTTACCTTCAATCTAGCTGTACGACTGACATGCTGCTGATGTTCCCAGATTGCAGGTATAGGAAAAGGCAGAGATTTTAAAGTCGGTTAAAATCCAGTTTCCTGGACATTAGACACTTTTAGGAGGTGCATGAAGGAGTGCATTGTTCCTTATGCACACTCCTTTGGTGTGCACTGCTGGTAAGTGGCAAATGCTGAGTAAACAGTGCAAGTAATTTTTGACTCTGGTGTGATCCTGGAATGAGTCAAGTACCACGTTTCCCAGGGATCACTAGTCTCCAGACAAAGGTGGCAAGAGCTACTGGCCCATCCAGGGTTCCCCATTCTCTATGGAGGAGGTTTGAGGACAGGTGAGGTTTTTTCCTGGAAGAGTTCCTCTCCATGTCCTCCTCTCTAGAGTCTGGAAAGGTCTCTGTGTCTATTTTTAGTGGGCTTGTTTTGTCAAGAATAGTTGTCCCTCTTCGCAGACCAGGTGATAGCAGATCTTGTGATTTACTTGGAATCTGCCTTGGAAGGGGGGGACCCTATTTCAGAGGGCTTGAAGAGACCACCAAGTATTTTATGGAGGAGAAGGGCTTTATAGAGTTTGGGAAACACCAACTTGATTCTCATGGGGGACAAGACTGAAGCGTTATCTCGTTCCTTGGGATTACCTGAATAGATTGTTCAGGGTCTTTATAGAATGATTCTGTGGTGATGGCAGTCGCCAAAGAAAACCACAATTCTGTTAGTGTAATACAATCCTTAAAAGAATTCCATGATCATAATTTCAAGTTGCTGCTTAAGCAGCTCTTCATCTTTGGAGATACAGACAGAGGTCTGTGGTGGTTACATGGCTAGGGTGTTTCTATGTTGGGTCCTGCAGCTTCTCTTGTTACCCTTTGTGACAGACATATTACATGACCTTATTTGCATCTGTTCACACTCGCTGTCATTTGGGTTTGGTAGCTCATAGATGGCTTAGAAATTGGTCATCTGATACTGGCTCTAAAGTGTACTGTAGTAAACTCCCCTTCTGTGGAACTCTGCTTTTTTGTTGGGCTCTGGACCAGATTAAGTATCTGGGGAGAAGCCAGGCCTTGGTGACTCCCAGAGGACACAGGGTATAGTCTTCTAGGGCATCTATGGGAAGGATTAGCTAGAGACAGACTCCCTTCCCCCCCTTCCAATAAGGAGAATTATTTTGGTGCTGCATCATATTTGCAGAAAGGCCAGCCCTTTGTGTATTAGAAAGCTGGGTGCTTCAGGTTCTTTCCTTCTGTCAAAACTGTTGGAGGTCCCTTTTGTGGTGGAACCAGTGGGAGGCAGGCTTTGCTTTTTTCACTAGTAGTGGACACATTTTATTACCTCCTTATCAATGGTCCTGGAAGTAGTTTGGCTGAGCTGTGTGTGTTTGTAGTGCCCTTTTTCAGATACCTTTCTGGTGTCCTGCTGCAGGATAGGGCCCAAGTAACATGGTAAGGGAGATCTTGTGACACCTGGGAGCCCTAAAGCCAATGCTGCCACAGAACAGGACCATTATTCAGTTTATTTTGTTGCTTCCAAGAAAAGGGGGAATTTTTAGGCAATTCTGGATTTCAGGGGGATTAACACTTATCTTGAATGTTCTGCATTTTATAGATGGAAACTTTACAATTGGTGATCTTAGCAATTGGTCCCATGGAGTTTCTGGTCTCTCTTCAAGCATACGTCCACATTGCCATTCAGTATACTCACAACTGCTTCTCGAGATATTGTGTCTTGGGAGAGCCCTCTCGATCCCCATGGACCTTTACCAAAGAAACAATCATCGCTACAGTGTTCCTTTTACAAGGGAGTGATCGGCATGCACCCCTTCTTTGACAATAGGCTGATTTAGAGCAGGAGACCTGGAGGAAGACAACTTAGGTGGTCTCCTTGCAGAGTCTCAGGAGATACTTGATGGGCCATTTGGCCTTTCTCTGCTATCAAGTTTCTATGACTGCTGAGCCTTGCAGTATGATCTGAGTATCTTATGGAGGTCTAGAAGAAGTCTTCAGTTGTCAGGGGCTTGGAGATCCTGCCAGCTACAGTAAAGGTGCATCACTGCTGGGTAGGCCCCTGGTCCCACTTGTGGCTATGCCCCTAAAACAAATCCTTAGTGAATCTCAATCCTGAGTGATTCATTATGTTGGCTAGGAAAGTTTCTGACCTAATTTAAGATAAAAATGTTTTGCAGCAGGTCTAGTTGGCTTGATACTTTTTGACCAGTCATATTTTATGTACTGTAAGACCAAACATTCTGGGTTTACTTAGGCTTGTATTAGTTTCCAGTTCATTCTTAAAATAACAATCAGTATTGGCAGTTCTTCCTGACATCTATTTTTGAGGGCTTCTTGTTCTTAAAATCCTATATTTTTTTGTGTTAAGACATATAACATAGGTAAATCTTTTCGTATGTTTGTTTGTTTTCTAGTGGTCATGTTGCAACAGTGCTGGTTGCCAGTTACCTATGACTGTGCTCTCTTAGGTTGTGGAAAAGTCTACTGGGACTAGCTGCTGTTGCTCTCAAAACCACTGTCCTAAAGTTTATGGAATGTTGGACTTACTAAATTGTCATAAAATCTTAGATTTTTTTTGTTTTGTTTTGTGAATGTAAGAATCTGGTTTGTTTTTCAAGATAGAAACATAGAAAATTGACGGCAGAAAAGGGCCACAGCCCATCGAGTCTGCCCATACCAATGACCTACTCCCTGACTTTTACTCCCCTATAGATCCCATGTGAATATCCCATTTTCTCTATATGGGTAAGCTACCAAGCTAGAAGTTTTCAGCTTGATTGTCAAAGTAAAATGAGTGTAATCAAGTTCACAAAATATGAAGTAATACTTTCTTTTCTTTCACAGGTTTTGGTCGAAATGTATTAAACAGTTTCTAAAGATTACCACGACAAGAAGGTTCTTTGATACTTGGCTGCGAGTGGTAAGTTGTCAGGTGACTTTATTTCTTTCACCAGGTTTCTTTAGAATAGACTAGATAAACCTGTAAAGGAATTTAAAGATGAAAAGGAGGAGCAGTAACTTAAAAAAAAATTAGGGCTGTGATACTGGTGTGTTGTAAGAAGCCAGGTAGCACAATGCAAGTGTATCATGCCAGTATCACTTATACAATTACTCTGGTATGTCTTTTTTGTATTGTTTGTAATTCTTATCCTTCAAACCATTTATAGATTCCTCTTATGGACCAATTCAAATGTGCACTTCCTAATTTTTATTTTGCTTTAGATCACTTTACAGAAAGAAAACCAACAAACCTCTAATATTCAAAGTGATTCAAATGGGCAGGAGTTGCTCCTGTTGGTTAAATTGCTTGTGTCTATCTACTGATATTTGGCAGCATTTCAGCTGCACAACTTGGTTATGATCAGCACTGACTGCCGCTGCACTGTCTGGGTAGTGTTGAAGTAGTCTGGAGATGGTATTCAGTGCTGGTGTCTGGCAAGCTAACCGGGTAGATAAATACTCTTTATCTTTGCCTGGTTAGCTATCGATTGGACACAAGCACACTCTTAAGCAGCAGTAGGCTGCTAGCTTTGCTCTAGGTATGTAAAAATGCACAAGAATAATGAAATGATGCAAATGTTTTCTAAAAGCAAAATTATTATTTATTAATTATCAAAAATGATTTATCATAAGATTATTTACATCATGAGAATTATTACAGAAGCCAAAAGCTGGTCTTGCTAGTAACGAATTCCAGTGTTTTACCAGTTACATATCCATTTATATATCCTAAATGACGACATTCCTTCGCTACAATCTAACTGGTCCAAATTATTTGCTTCCATATAAGGCTTGCTTCTATACCTTCATATGGGCGTGTCCCAAAAGCATTCCTAAAAATTACATTCTTATACCTAAAAAGTTACATTCTCATACTAAGCTTACATGTTTTATAAAAAAGAAATACATAGACAAATATTTTAATGTACTCACAAAGACTAATGCACACATACAGCTTTTAAATCCCTTCCTGGTACAATCATCTCTGTGCTGAGAAATTCATGTCCCTTTGTCTAACGGAAACTAAAGAGAGAGAAGGAGGGATTACCCCCCCCCCCACATCAGAGTTTCACAGAGTAGAAAAAGTTGCTTAAGTTCAGAGGTTAAATCCCAGATGTAGTCCTCTCAGAATTTCTTCAGATTTCAAATATATGAAATCAAAGTAAAATATATTCTAATCTACACTTGTTACCTATAGCTACATAAGTAAATTCCTATTGTGTAGTTTTAATGACTTACTGACTTACTAAAACTTAATTCTGGATCTATACATACAATGATACACATGTGGATTCAGTTTGTCTTTCTCACTGCAAAATTAGGGCCCCTTGGAATGTGAGGCAACCAGGTCAGAGGCCAACTCTTGTCTGCCTATAACTTTCCTGAGGACCAGCCTAGTCCAGGCTGGACATACATCTGAACAAAGAAACCTTATAAAACTTAAGCTTTGCCATCTGGGGTAAATTTGCTATGGTGCTTATCAATCACACTAATGTCCCGGTCTGCCTTCCTGTTCCTTCAAGCACATAACACATGTATGAAATCAATATGTTAGATTCCCATCTTTTGCTTTTGCCTCTCTGATTATTATATTCTGGCTTAACCAATATTTTCTAGTTTCATATATTTATGTATAGCCACTAATACCACATTCTCACCTGCGGCCAGAGTTTGTTTCAACTAAAACATACTGTATTTTCAGTGGCAGCCAAAAATGTGTGCTTGTCCTGTTTTGTCTCCTTCCCCTATGAACAGGAGTTACCTTTGCTCCCTGTGTACCTCTAGAAATGGCTACCATGACCTGTAGTGGCAATCTTGTGAGACTGCTAGAAAAGGTCACAGCAGCTATTTTGAGAGTAATGCTGACACAAGCAGGAGTAACTGGGGCTCACTTCTGTCCTGACTACACTGCTAGACTGCAAGGGATTGTTAAGTTAGTCTTAGGGTAGGGAGCTATTCTTTGTGTAATGATAAAGAGGGATGGGATTTGTATACCACTTTTTCTGTGCGAGTTATACAATCAACGCGGTTTATATATTTTTAAGACAGATGTTTTGTATCAGGGGCAATGAAGTGTTAAGTAACTTGCCCAGAGTCATAAGAAATTGAACTTAGGGTGCTGAGGCAGCTGTTCTAACCATTAGGCCACTCCATCTTGCATAGTAGTTTATATTGTAAAAATAGAGTTCTCCAAATAAATACTTATTATACAAAAGTTTAGTAGGAATTTGTCTGTAAATTTATAATAAGCTGCTTAGGAATTAGCTTCTCTGTGGAGATCATCTGTCACTCTATATGTGGTGCACATTCAGCCATTGGAAAAGCATTGTGGTTTTTAGCTTTTTATTGGCTGAGATCCAAATGTTCTTAGGCTATTTTGCTCGGAGTTAAAATATTGCGTTTTCATTATTTAAATTATTATATGTATTCTGGCTTGGATACTATTTGGATGATCCCAAAGAATTTCCAGGTTCTGTTGGATATGATTAAGATGCAGCATTTGATGAAGTTTATATACAGTAGAGTCTCAGTTAACTGGGACTCTCACCCAACCAGCAAAATAATCATTGGGGGGGATGTTCTCTGAAGCAGCAGCAGTCCTGAGCCGCAAACCCCCCCTCCCTTTTTCAAGCCCCAAATAACTAAAAGTGGCAGCAGTCCTAATCCACGAACCCTACCTCCCTCCTGACCTGAATCACCAGCGTGGCTGCATCCTGAGCCGCAAATCCTAATGCCACTTTGGGGACTGGAGAGAGGATGGTTTTGCTTCGGAGTTGGGGGGTGATTGAGACTTAGACAAGGTTTCTAACAAACTTGCAATTAACCAGAAGAACAGTTATGCAGTATCCACCAATCCCCGTGGGTGCCGGATAGCTGAGATTCTACTGTAATTTAGAAAATAATTTGAGAAATGTATTGTTCTTGGTTCTAATTTTTCAGAGCACATAGTTCTTGCATTCAGTGACATCAATATGCTTTTTAAAAAAAATAACTAAATAAATTCTGGATTGTGTGCATCTTGCTAGTATAGACAGTGGCTGAACTCTCTCCTGTCTTTAAATTAAACTAAACCTTAAGCTTATATACCGCATCCTTTCTAAAGATAAAGCTCGACCCGGTTTACATGAACATTAAAATAAGGAAAATTACATAAGAATTAGTGAATATGAAGAGAGCAGTGAAATTTACATTTTTGAGAATAGCCAAGTTTTCAGATGTTTTTGGAATAATTGGAAGAAGCCCAGATTCTGCAGCTGGGTAGGAAGGTTATTCCAAAGCTCAGTGATTTTGAAGAAAAGAGATTTACCTAATTTTCCAGTGTAGAATAACACCTTTTAATGAGGGAAAATATAGTTTTTGGATGGATCTGGTGGCATCAGGTCTCACAGAATTCCAAGACAGTGGAATTAGAGGAGAGATATTTAACCACATCTGCATTGATTTGGGTACCTAAATGTGCTAGACTGTTGAGTAGTCCTTGTTAAAATGGCTCTCCCCAGTTGTCAGTGTGTATTTATTTAGTTTTTATCCCAGGACAAGCAGGCATGATATTCTCACATGTGGGTGACGTCATCTACGGAGCCCTGATGCGGAAGCATTTTCAAGCAAACTTGATTGAAGATTTAAGTTTGCTCTGCTGCTCCACGCATGTGTGCCTTCCTGCTCCACTAGGGGGTGCATCCCCTCGTGGTCTCCAGTTCAAAATTTTCCGCTGAGCCTAGAAGTCGTGTTTTTTCAGGCTCTGCCCCCAACTGCCTTCTAGCACCGCGATTTTTCTTGTTTTTCATCGTTTAAGTCGCTGTGCGCGAAATTTTTTCTTCTTCAACTTGATTCCTGCTTCGTTTGACCGACCCGGAGGCTTCCGGGTCCCCGTGGCCGCGTGGCTACTCGAGCCGCGGCCACTTTCGATTCTATGTCCCGGCCTTTGACCGGCTTTAAAAAGTGCACCCGGTGCGAGCGGCTTCTTTCCATCACAGACCCGCATCGCCGGTGCATCCTCTGCCTGGGGGCCGCTCATCCAACCGACTCCTGTCCCCAGTGCGCTACTTTCCAGAACCGGGCCCTCCGTCGAAGGAAAGCCCGCATGGCAGATCTTTTCGCCCCAGACCAACCTTCTACCTCGGCCTCGAGGTCGGCCCCGAATACCTCGGCATCGCCTCAAGACTCGACTCCGAAGTCCTCGGGACAACAGAAAGCCTCGGCTCCGGGTAAGTCCCCTCTTCCCTCTTCAGGTTCTGTACCAGCGAAGAAACCAACCTCGGGGACACCGGCGACGCATGGCGGAAGTCCCATGCTTACAGCCCCGACGAAGCCCTCCAAGCCTTCGGGCCGTGCCTCCACCACACAGGAATACTCTGATACGAGGTCGCCCCCGGTGGAGTGCACCGAGGCAGGGGACATGCCTTCGATGCTGTCCGTGCCCTTCTTCCAGGACTTACTCCGAGCAATGATCTCGTCGGAGCTGTCCGCTGCAATGGCCCATCTACAACCGGCCTCTGCCTCGACCTCGACCCCGCATGTGCCAGACCAGCCTGAGCCTCGCGTCGAGCCACCTCGGGGAAAAGTGCGCAAACTTCGCCGCATCTCATCCTCCTTGGACTCCTCGCCGAGGCACCCGAGGCGCTCTCCCTCCACAGACCGCCAAAGGGCAAAATGTCGGGCTAAACCAACAGAAACCTCGAACCGCCGTACCTCTAAGAAGGCCCGGGGTTCCCCCACTCTACGAGGCCGTTCACCTACACCTCGTACGGGACCGCTGAAGGTGGCAGAGTTATCACTCTCCAACCCACGCATCCTCCGAACTCCCCCTCGGACCGGGGCTCCGATCCGAGGTTTCGGGCTTTCACCAAGGGAGTCCGGGTCGAGGTCACCGATTCGACATCGATCGGTACCCCGAACCCCGGCATCGTCTCCGAGGGGCTCCTCAAGACGTCAGAGATCCATGACCCCGGAACACTTTCACAGTACTTCCCCGGTCTCGGAGCTTGGATCGGAGCAGGAACCTCGCTACTCGAGGGAAGCCTCCCCTTCCTTCTCCACCCGACGGAGGTCTCGTTCACCGACCCCCCCCCCCCCCACGGGGCCTCGGGAACATCCCGACCATCCTTCTCACACTTTGTCCAGGACATGGGCCACGCTTTGAATTTAGACCTCCAGTCCGACTCCAGATACTCTAAAGAGTACCTAGCGGAACTGGATATGCCATCACTACCCAGAGAGTCCCTTCGCTTACCGCCTAACCCGATACTCCAGCAGGCTCTCTTCAGGAACCTGGAGACCCCCTATATGGTCACAGCCGTGCCCTCCAAGATGGAGGCCAAGTACCGTACAGTACCCTTTCCGGGATTTGAACAACCACAGCTCTCCCACCAGTCGCTGTTAGTAGAATCCTCTTTAAAAAAGGCTCACCCCTCCCGGGTCTCAGCGGCGGTCCCCCCAGGCCGAGAAGGCCGAACCCTAGACAAGTTCGGCAGGAGACTATATCAAAATGCGATGATGGCCTCTAGGGTGCAAAGCTACACTTTCACCTTCACATCCTACCTCAAACACCTCATTGGACTACTGAGAGCCTTTGAGACTGAACTACCGGCCTCCCGCCAAGGAGCCTTTAGCCTACTTTTGGAATCCCTCTCCAACCTACGCCTCCATCTATTCCACGCGGCCTACGATGGCTTCGAACTCTCCTCCAGAGAGGCAGCTTTTGCTATCGCCATGCGCCGACTAGCTTGGCTACGCCTGGTCGACATGGACCCCAACTTACAGGACCGGTTGGCTAACCTCCCCTGCGTGGGAAAAGAACTGTTCGATGACACTATCGAGGCGGCTACAAAACGCCTCTCCGAACACGAACGCTCGTCTGTCTCCCTCGTCCGACAAAAGCCCAAACCGCCCGCGTCCAGGCCGTATAGGGCCCCTCCGCGCCGTTACCCACAAAAATCCACTCCTGCCTTCTCGCGGCCTCCACCCAGGCGTCCGCAAGCCCACCACCGGGCCATGCCCAAGTCCCAACCGCCTGCGACTACCAAACCATCCCCGTCCTTTTGACGGGATACGCGGAAGGGGGGGCCACCTCCGCCATAGTCCCAGGCCTCCTTCCCATCGGGGGTCGCCTCAAAGCCTTTTACCCTCGCTGGGAACAAGTCACGTCGGATGCATGGGTCCTTGGCGTGATCTCATCAGGATACTCTCTCAACTTTCAGACCATTCCTCCGGAAAACCCCCCAAGGAATTGCCCTCCCAACCGGACGCAGCTACCCCTACTCCTCTCCGAAGCTCGAGACCTGCTTCGCCTGAGAGCAGTGGAGGAGGTTCCCCCCGACCAACGGGGGAAGGGCTTCTACTCCCGTTACTTCCTGGTACCGAAAAAAACGGGAGGCTTACGCCCAATACTAGACTTGAGACGCCTCAACAAATTTCTGATACGAGAAAAATTTTGGATGCTCTCCCTACCGACCCTCTACCCCCTGATCGACGAGGGCGACTGGCTCTGCTCCCTCGATCTGAAGAAGGCGTACACACATGTCCCAGTGCACCCCGCTCACCGCAAGTTCTTGCGTTTTCAGGTAGGGAACTGGCACCTACAATACCGTGTCCTTCCCTTCGGCCTAGCATCGTCACCTCGGGTCTTCACCAAGTGCCTCGTGGTGGTCGCAGCAACCTTATGCTCCCAGGGCCTCCAGGTATTCCCCTACCTAGATGACTGGCTGATCAAAGCCCCGTCCAGGGAAGCGGTTATCTCAGTGACCCAACAGACTATTACCTACCTACAAAGTCTGGGGTTCGAGATAAACTTCCCAAAATCCCAACTACGCCCCTCCCAGTCCCTACAGTTCATCGGGACCACGCTGGACACTGTTCGCCTCCGTTCCTTCCTCCCCCCTCCGCGTCTAGAGGCGTTAGTAAGCCTGAGTCGAAGGTTTTCCCTGCTGACCTCGGTATCAGCTCGGCAGATGATGACTCTTCTGGGCCACATGGCCTCCACCGTCCACGTCACACCCTTCGCCCGCCTCCATCTGAGAATTCCTCAATGGACCCTGGCCTCTCAATGGCGTCAAGACCGGGACCCGATCGACCGCCCCGTGACAGTGACGCCTTCTTTGCAACGATCGCTCCGCTGGTGGGCCGACTCTTCAAATCTTTCCAAAGGTTTGCTCTTCCTCACCCCACCCCACAGCAAGATACTCACCACGGACTCGTCGGAGTACGCTTGGGGAGCCCATCTGGACGGCCTACGCACTCAAGGGATGTGGTCAGCAGAAGACCGTCGCTGCCACATCAACGTGCTAGAGCTTCGGGCCATCTATCTCGCAGCTGTAGCTTTTCAACATCTGCTCCACGACCGAGTGGTTCTCATCCGAACCGACAACCAGGTAGCAATGTACTACGTAAACAAACAAGGGGGAACAGGGTCTTGGTCCCTTTGCCGGGAAGCCCTGCGCCTCTGGAAATGGGCAATCTCCAACAACACCTTCCTTCGAGCGGTGTACATACAAGGAGAACAAAACTGTCTGGCGGACAGACTCAGCCGCCTCCTCCAGCCACACGAGTGGTCACTGCACTCTCAGATCCTACGACAGGTGTTCGAAAAGTGGGGGACGCCTCAAATAGATCTATTCGCATCCCCCCACAACCACAAGCTGCCTCTCTTCTGCTCCCGGATGTACTCCCCGGACCGGCTCCAGGCCGACGCCTTCCTCCTCGACTGGGAGGGAAGGTTTCTATACGCGTTCCCGCCGTTTCCTCTGATACTGCGGACGCTTGTTCACCTGAAAACAGTACAAACCACCCTGATCCTGATTGCTCCTCGCTGGCCACGCCAGCCTTGGTTTTCCCTTCTACTTCAACTCGGTGTCAGAGATCCACTGCCTCTGCCTCTGTTTCCTTCTCTACTATCACAGGGTCAGGGTTCGCTGTTACATCCCAATCTTCAATCTCTTCATCTGAATGCTTGGTTTCTGTCCCCCTGACTGCTCTCCCCGTGTCTCAATCAGTCAAGGAGATATTGGAGGCCTCTAGAAAGACCTCGACGAGAACCTGCTCCTCCCAAAAGTGGACCAGATTCTCAACCTGGTGCTCCTCCCACAGCCAGGACCCGATGTCGGTCCCCGTCCCTCTGGTCCTTGACTATTTACTTCAATTATCTCATTCCGGCCTAAAGACCAACTCCATTCGAGTACACCTCAGTGCAATTGTGGCCTTTCATCAGCCCCTGAAAGGGAAAGCCCTCTCGCTCCATCCCTTAGTCTCTCGCTTCATGAAGGGTCTTCTGAATGTCCACCCTCCTCTCAAACCCCCTCCGGTGGTTTGGGACCTCAACGTGGTTTTGGCTCAACTAATGAAACCTCCATTTGAGCCCCTAGACAAATGCCATCCAAAATTCCTCACTTGGAAGGTAATTTTCCTGCTTGCGCTCACTTCCGCTCGGCGGGTTAGTGAGTTACAGGCTCTGGTAGCGGACCCACCCTTCACGGTATTCCATCACGACAAGGTGGTACTCCGCACCCATCCAAAGTTCTTGCCTAAAGTAGTGTCTGATTTTCACCTCAATCAGTCCATTGTCTTACCTGTGTTTTTTCCCAAGCCCCACTCTCACCCCGGAGAGGTGGCGCTCCATACTCTTGACTGTAAGAGAGCGTTGGCCTTTTACCTCCAATGTACTCAGTCACACCGGAAAGTCCCACAATTGTTTTTGTCCTTAGACTCAAACCGGTTAGGTCACCCAGTCTCCAAGCGCACCTTGTCCAACTGGTTGGCCGACTGCATCTCCTTCTGCTACGCTCAGGCTGGTCTCACGCGCATGGTCGAGTAACAGGACACAAGGTCCGAGCAATGGCAGCCTCCGTAGCGTTCCTCAGGTCCACACCTATTGAGGAAATCTGCAAGGCTGCCACGTGGTCTTCGGTTCATACCTTCACCTCCCACTACTGTCTGGACTCTCTGTCCAGGAGCGATGGCCGGTTCGGCCAATCGGTTTTACGAAATCTATTTGCTTAAATTGCCAACTTCCCTCCATCCCTTTTCAGTCAGCTTGGAGGTCACCCACATGTGAGAATATCATGCCTGCTTGTCCTGGGATAAAGCACAGTTACTTACCGTAACAGGTGTTATCCAGGGACAGCAGGCATATATTCTCACAACCCGCCCACCTCCCCGAGGTTGGCTTCTTTGCTAATGAACTGGAGACCACGAGGGGATGCACCCCCTAGTGGAGCAGGAAGGCACGCATGCGTGGAGCAGCAGAGCAAACTTAAATCTTCAATCAAGTTTGCTTGAAAATGCTTCCGCATCGGGGCTCCGTAGATGACGTCACCCACATGTGAGAATATATGCCTGCTGTCCCTGGATAACACCTGTTACGGTAAGTAACTGTGCTTTATAACCTGTCCTGCACAGGAGCCCAGAATGGGTTTCAAGGATACTTACACAATAGTTTTCAGGATCAATAACGTACAAGCTATAGGATCAATAATGAACTACAGAAATTTGGGATGGTTTTTGATAACATACATGCTACAGAGAAACTAAGAACACACATGCTATAGTGAATCTACATGCTATAGGATCAATAATGAGACATGCTTTTTTGGGGGGGGGGTTGAGAACACCTATGCTTTAGTTAAACTAAGAGAATACAGAGTCTCAAAATGGTATCTGCATGTATTACTTTAGACTGGAGAGTGGTAGTTTCCTGTTGGTTTAACAGAAGGCTGCCAACAGCAAATTCTGACATTCCCCAGTGTGTCTCATTGGTTCACATTCACACAACCAAACTTTAGTTTTTGGTTATGGCTGTAACTGGAACCCCCCCAAAAAACAAACAAACAAAACTTTAGGTCAGCCTCTAGCCACAACCCATCTGGGTTTCAAGATTTCCACAATGAATATGCATGAGTTTTCTTTGCATAGAATGGAAACAGTACATGGCAATTCATACTCTTGGGCAAATTGAATTCCAGATTGTACCCATACAGATGGTTTAGGGAGGGGTGTGGGCAAATGAGAGATTCTAGGATTAAGGAACACCTATAATAGATATGATGAAGGTTCCTCAATATGGTTTGAGAATGGGGATATATGGCAAACAGCCTCAAATGTAAGCCTCTGTATTGTAGTTGGGTGAGTTAGGGTCTTATGAGTATGTAGGTCAGAAGATACATATCTATAAAGGCTCTTCTTAAACTCAAGTAGGCTGAGACAAATCTTGTGCATGCTTCTGTAGGAGTGGCCTATTGGGGAACTGATCCAGGTGGATTTTTCCGTAGACCTAATTTGTAGTAGCTTTATAGATAGTAACAGGGACTTGAGTTTAAAGAGAAGATGGTCAATTACTGTATACTCGAATATAAACCAATCTGAATATAAACCGAGGTGACACTTTTCCTCCCAAAAAGGAGGAAAAAAGTTGACTAATATAAACTAGAAATTTGGGTGATCCTGGTGAGCTAGTCTACAAAGATGTGCCATAAGTTTTAACAATTTCTTTCTTTTAATTTTAAATAATTTTATTAGTACAAAACCACACATTTACAATAACAGCAACCTTGATGAAATAGTTAGTCTTTTGTGTCTGCTTAAATTTTTTGAAGGAAATCCCAAACCAGTGTAGCCTTATCTTTTTGTGGCAGTGACCCCATGATCACAGCCAAATAACCAATTCTGGAAGCATCTGCTTTAAAGCAAGAGTGATGACTGGGATTGAGTCTGTGTGAATAAGGAATGAGATAGTTCTGCCATTGATTAGCCTTAATAAAACTATCCCATCATTGTTGGTTTTGAATGCTAATGTGATTCCAGGCTTTTTAAAAGAAACTTTTAAAACTCAAACTTTTAGTAATGGCATTTATGTGAAATTATAGCAGCAAAGGTATGGTTGGCAATTTGACAACTTTGATATTTGTGATGCATTTTATATGCTATATATTTTTCCCAATATGCATCACTTTGCATTTGTCTACATTCAATTTCATTTGCTATTTGCATGCCCAGTCTTTTAGCCTTCCAAGGTCCTCCTGCAAGTTTAAACAGTCCTCGGGTGATTTCACAACTTTGAACAGTTTTGTGTCATCTGCTAATTTGATCACTTCAGTTATTGTTCCTATTTCCAGGTCATTTATAGATGTACTAAAATCCCATATAGTTTATTTCCTCCTCCAAAATTAAAATTTTAGCCTCACTTCTGCATTGGTGGCATGTAAATATGCAGGTTTGTAAAATGGGGCAGTTACACAGAAGTGGTACCACTTCCACATGGACATTATGGAAGTGCCACTTTCTTGTGTAAGTGCTGACAAATCCACACAGAAGCTGCAGGATCTGTGCATATGTTTGTAAAACGTCTGCTCTCATTGCACATGTTGACAAATACACGTCCACTCTTGCAGCAAAGGTATGGTTGGCAATTTGACAGCTTTGATATTTGTGACACATTTTATATATGTTTATATAATGTAAACCACTTAGATATAGGCAATCTATAAATTTTATAAATCTATATATATAAAATCGGAGGTATGTATGTGTGTGTGTATGTGCCGCGATCACGCAAAAACGGCTTGACCGATTTGAACGAAACTTGGTATGCAGATCCCTCACTACCTGGGGTGATATGTTCTGGGGGTCTCGCGGCCCACCTGCACACGTGGGCGGAGCTACAAACAGAAAATCAGATTTCACCCATTCATGTCAATGGAAAAAATGTAAAAAGCTGCCATTCTCACAGTAATTCAAGAATGGCTTGACCGATTTGAACGAAACTTGGTATGCAGATCCCTCACTACCTGGGGTGATATGTTCTGGGGGTCTCGTGGCCCACCTGCACACGTGGGCGGAGCTACAAACAGAAAATCAGATTTCACCCATTCATGTCAATGGAAAAAATGTAAAAAGCTGCCATTCTCACAGTAATTCAAGAACGGCTTGACCGATTTGAACAAAACTTGGTATGCAGATCCCTCACTACCTGGGGTGATATGTTCTGGGGGTCTCGCGGCCCACCTGCACACGTGGGCGGAGCTACAAACAGAAAATCAGATTTCACCCATTCATGTCAATGGAAAAAATGTAAAAAGCTGCCATTCTCACTGTAATTCAAAAACGGCTTGACCGATTTGAACGAAACTTGGTATGCAGATCCCTCACTACCTGAGGTGATATGTTCTGGGGGTTTCGCGGCCCACCTGCACACGTGGGCGGAGCTACAAACAGAAAATCAGATTTCACCCATTCATGTCAATGGAAAAAATGTAAAAAGCTGCCATTCTCACTGTAATTCAAAAACGGCTTGACCGATTTGAACGAAACTTGGTATGCAGATCCCTCACTACCTGAGGTGATATGTTCTGGGGGTCTCGCGGCCCACAACTCTATGTTGCTTGCTCAAGGGTGGGTTCACCCAAGAATTTATATGTTCTTGCTCTAGGAGGTGAAACTAAAATTGTTGTTTATAATCACGTTTTGCGTTAGTTGTATTGTATTCATTTTGTCAAATATTTCACATTATAATTTGAATATTGTACTTTTTATTAAGCTGTAAAAAATAATTTCATTCACCACTATAAAGTATCTTTATTTTAATCCATTTACAGTGTTATTGCTATAATTAAATACCCGTGCAACGCCGGGGCATCAGCTAGTAATAAATAAATTGGTGCAGAAAACCTTTCACAGTTAAAGTATGCACATGCACAATTGTATAGTATTTTATTTTTTTTAATGGTAGTCGTGCATGCAACAACTCAAAGTGCAGGACTTGGAGGAGAGGCAGCCCACAACATCTATGCCAGCAGTACTGCATAATGATTTAAAACATGCTTACAGCCCCTTTTCTCGTCTCGTCCTCCTCCCCAGCTGGCATTGTTTACTGCTGAAGAAATCTGATGCAGACTCCATATGCTGATCTGGTGCGGGGCCTTGAGTATTTGCACATGCTCAAGGCCTACTGGCTTCCACTTTCTCTGAGAATCTCGGGGTGGGTGGGAACTGGCAGGCCTTGAGCATGCGCAGATTCTCAAGGCCACATACCGGATCAGCATATAGCAGATCGGCAGAAGCACCACCACTGGTAAGCGTGATGCCATGTGGTGGAGGGGATGTATGGAGGATAAGGGCATCGAAGGGGGCATGTATGGAGGTCATCAGCTCTAGGGGTGAATTGTGAATTACAGCTCTGGGTGGGGGCATGCATTGTGCATAGCAGCTTCAGAGGGACTTTAGACAAGGTGCCGGAGTTCAGCGGGGAGCGGGAATATAGGATAGCAGCACAGGTGTTCCAACAGGGAGCAGGAGGAGGACAGTGATGCCGGTGATCAGGTGGTGGCTCTAATACAAATCAAGACTCCCATTTTGGTTTACATTAAGAGTATATATATATGGTAGCTTTGTCTCATTCAGTACCAAATGATATCTTTTATACCACCTGAGATGTGCTGCTATTTTATAAACCAATACCCTTTAAATTAAAAAATGTGTAGCTTACCTGCTTTTAACACTGTAGTTTGTTGTAGAAAGTACTTCTAACATTTCACCTTGTACTTCATTTTTAGCTTTATTATCTTTAAATAAGATGAGCAGCCTGCAAAATATTCTTGTGCTGTTTGTTTGCTTGCATTGTTTTCTTTGTACTTTATGATTCTCTTTAAATAAGAAACTGCCTTGGGTTTGTTTCCTACTACACATTTACAGATAGGTGTGCATATTGGCAAGAGTCTGGGTGGGTCTCACTTCCATATGAGTCTCCAACATTTAGGCATGAGCACTTAACACCAGCTCCAACCTGTTATATATTAGAGGCCTATTTTTACTCTGTTTAGGTGCCCTATCTGTGTCAACAATTTATTTACTTTAAGAAAACTTTTTGCTTGTGAATTTTTTTATACTACTGTATATACTCTAATATAAACCAAGAATTTTGGCCCAAAAAGGCCCAAAAATGAGGGTCTCTGTTTGGATGGCTTATATTCAAACATATATGGTATTTCTAGTGCAATGTGTCTAGTGGTCCTGAACCATAATGTTTTGCATCTGATCCTGCAAATTATTTGCAGAAAATTGTCGGTCATCTTTTCCAATGCCACCTCCTTCCCAGGGAGCTGCTCCTGTCCCCTCAGTTTGTTTTCTGCAGAGAGTAGTGCAACTCCTACAGGACTTGGGATAGCTTGTTTGATTCAAAAAGAATCAGCAGGAGCCCATCCAGTGCCTGAAAGTACCTTGGAGTCTTGTTCAACATGGCCTTGGACCAGGTGTTTCATCCAGAACCATGCATATTTCAGATCTGCTCCAGAGGCCAACTCCGGGTCCTGGGGTCAATAGATATGGCCCTTGAGCAAGTATGCACATGAGGCCTCTCCAAGACTTCTCTCTTGATGGTCTTCTCAGATGGACTTGCTTCAGCAACTGCTTCTATGGTTACCGGCAGCAAAAGTGTAGTCTGCAGTGGTGGCTGCAGGCAGCTACCCTCTCAAGGGGCATGCTTTTTCAGATATCCTCCTGTGAGAAACTAATAACTGATGCTAACCTTTACGGTTGGGGGGGGGGGGGGGCATTGTAACAGACACCCAGTTCAGGATCACTGGACTATGGCTCAGCATAAGTGGTCTTAAATCACCTGGAACTCTGAGCTATTCGATTTGCACTTCAGGCACTGGAGAAGTCTCTGGAAGGAAAGGCAGTCAGACTTCTCAGACAGTGGTGGTCTATGTCAAAAGGCAAGGAGGCACCAGAAACGCCTAGAAGCTCAACTCCTCTTTCGGTGGGCTGAAGCTTATCGGAAGGCTCTCTCGGTAGCACATGTAGCAGGAGCAGTGATGTACTAAGGGGGGTGCGGGGAGCATCCGCCCTGGTTGCAAGCCATGAAGGGGGTGTTCCCGGCCTTGGAGTCATGGTCCAGGAACTTCCCTTCTCACGTCCCGGTCCCAAGGCTCTGGGTAGTCCTTGTGGCCCAACATGTTCCCAGCCTTCTCTCCTGTCTGGTCCGATGGCCTTTTACCTTTCATAAAGCTGAAAAAACTGTCTGCCTCGGCAGTGATTCAGCTATGTCACCTGCGGCTCCTCTTCTTGCTTTCTGTGTCTGCCAATGACGCAACTTCTGTTTCCACCTAGGTGGATCACGGCAGAGGCAGATGGAAAGCAGGAAGGGGAATCATGGTTGACGTAGCTCAGTGGTCTCAAACTCAAACTATTTGCAGGGCCACATTTTAATAATAATAACAACAACAATTTATATACCGCAATACTGTCAAGTTCTATGCGGTTTACAAAGATTAGGCAAAAGGTACAAATTGATTGAGCTTAAGAGAGGTGGAAGAAAGTGGTTAATAGGACGAGAAATCCATTGTTGAGGAGAAAGGGATGAGTGGGTCAGTTGTTTAGATATTTTGGGAACAGTTATGTTTTTAGACGCTTCCTAAATTCCTCATAAGTAGTGGATGAAAGCAATTGTTCTAGATCTTTACCCCATACTGCTGCTTGATGTGAGAGAAGGTGTTCATGGTGTTTTTACAACCTCTATCTGGGGGGGGGGAACTAAGTTGGAATATGAGCTTCTCTTGTGTCTGTTGGCTGAGGAGAAAAGGTCAGTTATGTATTTAGGGGCAAGTCCGTATAGTGCTTTAAAGCAGAAGCAGGCGAACTTAAACTTTACGCGTGCTTCCATTGGTAGCCCTCCAAGTACCTACATTTTGGATTTGTAGGTACTTGGAGGGCTGCAGAAAAAGTAGTTAATGTGTCTCTCTCCCTCCATAAGTCCAACTTTCACTCTCTGCCCTCGCCTCCTTCCCCAGTATAACATTTCTCTTTTCCTCTTTTCTAGCCTCCCCATCCATCTTGCCCTCTCCATGAGTCCAACACTTTGTCTCCTGCATGCTTTCTCTCTCTGTACTTGCCTCTTACCTCATTGGCATCCCTCCTTTGCACCCATCCCTCCAGTGTGTAGCACCTTTCCTTTCCCTCCCTTTCTGCCAGATCCAGCAGTACCTCTTCTCCCTTCCGTTTACCTCTCCTTGTCCAGCAGTACCTCTTCCCCCCTGTCCAGCAGTACCCCTTCTCTCTTCCCTCCATCCTCATTGTCCAGCAGTACCCCTTCTCCCTTCCTTCTTCCCCTCTTCCCCTTGTCCAGCAGTACCTGGTGCACACTGGGCAGAAAGAGAAGCTCTGGCATTGGCGTCAACTGAATAGCAATTTCCTGCAGCCGCATCGTATGCCAGGACTTCTGCCTTCGCATATCTGGCAGATACGTGAAGGCAAGAGTCCTGGCATACAATGCGGCTGCAGGAAGTTGCTAGTCAGCTGATGTCAACGCTTCTCTTCCTGCCCAGTGTGTGTGATCGCACCGGTATCAGCTGACTTGCAACTGCATGCTCTCGTCACGTATGCCAGGACTCCTGCTTTCGCGTATCCAGCAGATACGTTAAGGCAGGAGTCCCGGCATATGCGACAGCAGCAGGCAGTTGCCCAGATTGCGGGACCGGGGTTTCCCAGTTGCAGTTGCCCAGATTGCGAGTTCAGGTACTAGACCGCAGGTTGCAAAATAGCAGCCGGGGGGCAGCGAGTTTGAGACAGCTGACGTGGCTCTTGAGTGAGTGGCCTTGATGAACAAGGGTTATTCGGATGTGGTCATCGCCACTTTGCTCAGAGTTATGAAGCAGTCAATGGTGGCTGTGGAGTATGTGAAGCCCTTCCAAGCTCCAATTTCGGTAGTCTTGGGATTTTTTGCAGGAGGGATTCAGAAGAGTCTGGTCAGATCACTGAAAGTTCAGATAGGCCTTATTTCCAAGTGCAGGGGGGCAGAGGCTCCTTGGCCTTTCACCCAGATGTCACCTGGTTCATTAAAGGGGGCTCTTCGGTTATGACCTCCGATGCGTTCCTGTTTCCCTTCCAGGAACCTTAACACCATATTGCATGGTCTCTGGACCTCTTTGAGCCCTTAAGATGGTGGTGTTAGTGGCAGTTACGTTAGCCAGACCAGTCTCCAAGTTGCAGTTCTATCCAGCAAAGAGACATTCTCAGAATTACTGAAGCAGGGCTCTCCTAACACACGGTTTCATCCTTCTTACCAAAAGTTGTCTCGACTTTCCATGCTAATCAGGAAATCTATTTGCCCAACAAAGTCCAAGAAAAAGGATAAAGTATTGCATTTGCTAGATGTCAAGCAAGTGCTTCTCCATTACCATAAAGTTACTAATGAGTTTCGTGTATCAGATCACCTTTTTGTTGTGACCTGTCATGCCAAGAAAGGTTGTATAGTCTGCTTCAAGTTTCTGCTGGATAGCAGGACTTGCAAGTAGCTGCAAGCTCCATTTAAGTTTAGTTCTGGTTGCACATGTTTTTGTATGTTTTATAGCAACAGATTGAATGTTATAATGTTTATTGAAAATGTTTAAAGAGCAGAACAGAATTGTACTATCGGGGATTCTTCTCCATTTCCCTCCTTCCGGTTATGTCTTCTATTACAGTGCTACTTGATTGCTTTTGTACAAACTGAGGGGGCAAGAGCCTCAGGGAAGTGTAGTTGAAAAGATGATTGACAGTTTTCTGCAAGCAATTTGCGGGTTCAGATGCAAAACTCTACAGGTCAGGACCACTAGACACACCTTCAAGAAAGATGATTATTGAAGTAAGAGCCTAATCTTTCTTTATAACCACAAAATGTAATACCAGTTTGATACTTGGTTTTAGCTTGTCCAGTATTCTGTTTGACCCATGTTCATTTAGCTAACCATTTATACTGAATCAACTTTATTATAAAAGAAGGTGGCTTGAGATGGCTTTATACGTTTCTGTGTTCAACCCCCTGTTCCCTGTAACTTTTTCTGTTTTGTTGTCTCTTGATGGTGTGACTTTTTTTTTTCCTTTTTCTTTTTCAAGTTTATGCTTGTGCAGGCACCTCTTTGGAAAGTAGACTAGATTAGTCTTTGTTTTTCCTTCTATATTTTGGTTTGGAAGGTGTGCTAGACATGCCATGCTGGTTGGATGCTGGGTGGGAGTCAGCTGCTTTGACAGCTTTATGATATGAACTCATGGACTATATACTGTTTAGTTTTGGTAGTGTCTCACCTCTTTGATGATAAAGCTTGTGAGGTAGTACTCTTCTGACTACAGTGTTTGCTTCTGCTGTTCAGATTGTTCTCTTTGTGAAACAGAGTTTGACGTTGCTGTGTAAGAACAGAGCTGCCCTCCGAACTGGGGTCCGTCATGGTAAGTGTTGAAACTTTTATCAGCATTTGGTGGACTGAGCCAATATTTTGGGGAATATGGTGGGTTTAGGTGCAACAGAAGGATAATTGTGTGTGTCTACATTGTGGTGTCTGAAAGAAAGGAATGATTGTTTCCTCTTGCTCTCTCTTAGAGAATGACACAGAGAAAATATTTGTCCCCATCCCTGTGAGCTAGGGCCCCACCCCCGCAAACTGTCTGAACTCATCCTAACAAGCCTCAAATAATAATTTTATATTAAACTTATTTTATTAAAGTATAAAAAGAAACAATATTCTGTACAATTGTCATTTTATAAACATAAATACAGAGCACAGATCAACAAAACCCCCTCCTCCCTCCCCTTCACAATCGAGAACTGAATAAACCAAATTACTACAGAATGCTACACAGAAAAATCATGCTAACAGAATACTACAGTCACAAACGACAAGGAATAGGGTTAGGGGAGTGCATCTAGGGCAACTGCCCCCTGGTCAGAGAGCCCTAAGCCAGCTAGAAGCTAAAGAAGCACGACCTGGGCTTTTTTGGTCCCCAGTTATATCTAACATCAGCTCTAGCAGGATACATATTTAAAATCTCATCTTTTTTTTTTTCTACATTTTGTCTCATTTTATTCCTCAAATCATGTTGGTATAAGGTGCTGGTCTCTTTTTTTTTTTTTTTTTTTTCTTTTGTCCTCTTAACTCGCTTGCCAGGGTCTCCTGACCATTTGACATTTCTTCTTTCTTAATGCTCATCATCCATCTTCTATCTCTGTATGTGTGTTGTTCAGCATTTCCCTTTTCTCTCGCCTATACGTCCCTTTCTAGTATTACCCTGTGCCCATCTCCCTGCCTTCATTATCTCACCATTCCATGATCTCCTCCCCCTGTGTGCAATATCACTCCTCTAAATCCCTATGCTCCTCCTATCCAGCATCTTTCTTCTGTGTTCTTATTCTCCCCTATGTCTAGCCATCTTCTCTCTGTGTCCATATACCCTCCCATGTCTAGCATTATCCCTCTATCCATATATCACCCCCATGCAGCATTCCCCTTTTTGTCCTTGTTCCTATGCTCCCACCCATGTCCACCATCTCCCCTCTTTTTGTATATCTTCCAGTGTCCAGCTTCTCCCTTTTACTCCTTACACCAATGTGTCTCTCTCACACTCATTCCTCCCTCCCTCTGCTATGTTCAATATATTTTTTTTTAATTTATAAATTTATTAATTGTTACAACATAACAAATTCAAGCAATTTACAAAGCAGAGCAATATTTCACTCACTTTTCTTCATCCCCTTAGTTCAGCTTTTCTCTTTCTCCCTGCAGATCCTGCACATCTCTCCCTTATCTTTAACCCCCTTCTCATGGATCCAACACCTTTATCCCCTCTTTTAGCACCCAATTGTGGGTCTGGCACCTCTCCTTTCCCATCAGCTCCAGCCAACCCACCACATGGACCCATACTTCCCCCAATCCCCAGCACCTATCTCCCTGCCCTTTAGCTCCAGCCAGTCCAGCAGCCCAAGCAAACCCCTCCCCCCTTCGTGGGTGCAGCAGCAACCCACTCACTCCTTCCCTCCCTTGCTCCTGATTGCGGGTCAAAACTGGCAAAAAAACCCCAACCCAACAACCTTTCAACTCCTCTGGGACAGCCCCTCTGTTCCTCCCGCCCCAGGCCTACCAGTTTCTTAGATGCTTTATCAACGAAGAAGCAACATCGCAGTCCTTTTCCAAGATCTTCTGGCCGAGACCCTCCTTCAAATATAACTTCAGCGAAACCGGAAGTTACATTGGAAGGAGCGATTCGGCCGGAAGAAGGTCCTGGAGTAGGCCTGCGATGTTGCCTTTAAGCTTCTAAGATGCTGGTAGACCCAGGGCGGGAAACACAAAGGGGCTGACCCAGGGGAGTTGCAGTCTATCCCAGGGGAGTTGCAGTCTAATCAAGAAAAGTCTTCAAAGACTTCAGCGGATCCAGAATACTTACGGCTAGATTGATCTTTGCAAAAAGTAAATTTGATCATGTTTCCCCTCTTCAATCAAAACTTCACTGGCTTCCAGTAATTTCTAGGGTTCACTTTAAATGTGCCTGCCTAACATTCAAGATCCTGCATGGCATTCTTCCCCCCTCTCTAATTCCACTATCTTGGAATTCTACAAGACCTGACACTATCAGATCCACCCATAAACTTAAACTATCTTTCCCCTCATTAAAAGGCATTATCTATGTGGGAAAATTAGGGAAATATCTTTTATCCCAGGACAAGCAGGGCTGCCTATTCTCACATATGGGTGACGTCACCGGAGCCCGGATGCGGAAGCCTCGCAAGCAGACTTGCTTGTGGAAGCTAGAAGTTTCAAGTTGACCACACCACACGTGCGTGGGTGCCTTCCCGCCCAGTGTAGGGTGCGTCTCCTCACTTCTCAGTTTTCCGTGGAGCCGAGAAGTCCGTCTTTGTCTCTCTGCGTTTAACTTTTTCACTTCGTGCCTTCTCTCACCGTGGTTTGTGTTATTTTTCTTCACGAATCGCTGTGTTTACTTTATTTCTTATTTCTAATTTTTTTTAAAAAAAATTTATTTCTTCCGTTCGGCTGCAGCCCAGGGGCTTCGACCTTGCAGCGGCTGTTTTTCCTTCTATGCCCCGGCCAGGGACAGGCTTTAAGAACTGTAGTCAGTATCAACATGCGATTTCTCTTAGGGACCCACACACCAAGTGCCTTGGGCCACAACATCATCCAAAGTTGTGTGAACGCTGTGCTACTCTTCAACCTCGAGCCCTTAAACATCGTCTGCTTTCAGTGGAGAAGCTCTTCCAGATGGATTCGACCATGTCTTCGACTCCGAAGCCTACCTCGGTCTTGCCTTCGGACCGAGGGCCCTCCTGCGTCCACTGCTTCGACTTCAAGCCTCTTCAGACCTTCTTCGTTTGCACCGGCTCTTTCCTCGACGACGTGTGCAGTATCTCCTTCTGTTTCCTCAGGTCAGATAGCTCAGCAGACAGTTCCACCGGTGGTGCTTAAGGTGCCTAAGACTTCTAAGTCGAAGCACATTTCCACTGCCTCGGTGGAACCTCCAGCCAAGGCAAGTGGTCCGGATTCAGACACAGATCCATCCTTGCCGGCTTCTTTCCAGACCATGTTAGAGCAGCAATTTGTTCAGTTCCTTACCAAAATGGGACTGAAGCTAGCTACTCTAATCCAGCCTGGGCATTCTGCAGACTCCTGCAAGGTCGAGCCTCTTTCTATGCCTCAGTCTGAGTCTTAACACTCTATGCAGGGAGCAGAGTCTCTGCAAGTGTCTGGTCTGGCATCTAAGCACATGAAGCAAGGAGCAGATTCTTTGCAAATGCCTCGGCAGGAATCCTCCCACTCCATACAAGGAGTAGAGTCTTTGGGAGTGCATCGAGGTTCTTCCATCAAGCCTCTGTAGCTTAGATCCACAGCCTTCAGTCCAATCCATTCTTTGGTGGCATCAGCTGCTTCTCTCTCCGGGATGAAGTCTCGATCTTTGAGATCTGCTTCCAAGCACCGTTCTCACTACCGATCGAGACCTTCATCGAGGCATCCTTCCAGGCATAGTTCCTCTTCTAAGGAGCATCCTTCTTCAACTAAGCCTCGATCTACACTTACTTCTACTAGACCGCCAACTCCTCGTTCGAGGTCTCCACTTCCACACCTTGAAGACTCAGCGGTTTCGCTTGCCTCATCCAAGTCTCCTTATTCTTTTGATACCTTTTTTTCCAGCCGAAGCTTCATCTTTGACCCAGGCTGCCTCGACATCCTCGAGTCCTTCTTGAGGCAAGGCATTACCAGATCAGCTATCTTTCTCCTCCTTTCTTCGTCAGATGGCTGTGGACTTGGACCTTCAATTGGATGCTGGTTCCAAATACTCTAAGGAGTATCTCAAAGTCATGCATCTTCCTCAACCTCCAGTGGAGTCACTTAAGCTTCCTATTCATAAGCTTTTGTCTCAAACTTTTACCAGATGCCTGGAGACTCCTTATGCAATTCCAGCTGTTCCAGGAAAATTAGACTCCAGATATAAAACTCTCCATTGTAAAGGATTTGAGAATTCACAGTTATCTCATCAGTCCCTACTTGTGGAGTCTTCCTTAAAGAGATCCCATCCTTCCAAGGTTTATGCTACCGTTACTCCTGAAAGAAGGGAAAACAATGGACAAATTTGGACATCGCATCTATCAAAATGCCATGATGTCCTCTAAAGTCTTCAATTATAATTTCCATTTTGTCACTTATTTTTAGTTCCTTATTGCTCTTTTGCCTAAATTTGTCACTTATTTAGACACTCAAAAGCACTTTGAATTTCAGGAAGTCATCGCTTCTCTATCACAACTCAGGTTACATCTCCTACAGTCATCTTATGATGCATTTGAGTTGTCTGCCCGGGCGGCTGCTTGTTCTGTAGCAATGCGTCGCCTTGCCTGGCTTCGTACCATTGACATGGATCCTAATCTTCAAGACCGCTTGGCTAATATTCCTTGTGCAGGCAATGACCTCTTCGATGAATCTAACGAGGCAGCCACCAAGAAATTGTCTGAGCATGAAAAATCCTTTGCTTCTATTGTCAGATCAAAGCCAAAGCCAGCTCCTGCCAAGCCTAAATGCCCTCCTCCCATTTATCAGAGGCGTTTTGCTCAGAGGACGGCTCCTTACACTCGCCCTCCTCCTAAGAAACAGCAGCCTCAGAAGCAACAAAAATCTCAACCTTCTGCTGCACCTTAAGGCTACGCAGCCTTTTTGACTGTTTAAAACAAAGCATAACCTCCACCGTTCTGTCTCTAACTTCCCTTCCCCCATTGGAGGTCGTCTCCATCATTTTTACCACCGATGGACGAAAATTACATCCGACCTCTGGGTGCTGTCCACCATCAGAGACTCTTCATTTCACTCAGGCTCTACCAGAGCTTCCTCCAAGAGAGTATCCTTCCAGTCCATCTCAGACTGCCCTTCTTCAGGAAGCTCAAGCTCTGCTTCGTCTCCATGCCATCGAACCAGTTCCTTTGGAACAGCAGAAGGGGGTTTTACTCCCATTACTTCCTTGTTCCGAAGAAGACGGGCGATCTGCGGCCCATTCTGGATCTCTGGGATCTCGACAAATTTTTAGTCAAAGAAAAATTTTGAATGTTGTCCCTGGCATCCCTTTATCCCCTTCTAGATCAGAACAACTGGTTATGCTCTCTGGATCTCAAGGAGGCCTACACTCGTATTCCCATTCATCTGGCCTCCCGTCAATAAACATAGAAACATAGAAATAGACTGCAGATAAGGGCCATGGCCCATCCAGTCTGCTCACCCTAATGACCCTCCCCTACCTTTGCCTTGTGAATAGATCCCATGTGTCAATCCCATTTGGCCTTAAAATCAGGCACGCTGCTGGCCTCAATCACCTCCAATGGAAGACTATTCCAGCTATCAACCAGCCTTTCAGTGAAAAAGAATTTCCTGGTGTCACCTCGTAGTTTCCCGCCCCTGATTTTCCAAGGATGCCCTCTTGTTGCTGCGGGTCCCTTGAAAAAGAAGATATCTTCCTCCGCCTCGATGCGGCCAGTGAGATACTTGAACGTCTCGATCATGTCTCCCCTCTCTCTGTGCTCCTCGAGCGAGTATAGCTATAATTTGTCTAACCGTTCTTCGTACGGGAGATCCTTGAGTCCCGAGACCATCCGGGTGGCCATTCTCTGAACCGACTCAAGTCTCAGCACATCCTTGCGATAATGCGGCCTCCAGAATTGCACACAGTATTCCAGGTGGGGCCTCACCATGGATCTATACAATGGCATAATGACTTCAGGCTTACGGCTGACGAAACCCCTGCATATGCAACCTATGATCTGTCTTGCCTTGGATGAAGTCTGCTCCACCTGATTGGCAGCCTTCATGTCCTCACTGACGATCACCCCAAGTCTCGTTCTGCTACCGTTCTAGTTAGGATCTCACCATTAAGGGTATAAGTCTTGCATGGATTTTGGCTGCCTAGGTGCATAACTTTGCATTTTTTGGCATTAAAGCCGAGTTGCCAGGTCCTAGACCAGCGCTCTAGTAGGAGTAGGTCGTGCATCATGTTGTCGGGCATTGAATTTTCGTCCGTTGTGCATTTGCCCACTACATTACTTAGTTTGGCGTCATCAGCGAATAATGTTGTTTTACCGCGAAGCCCTTCTGCCAAGACTCTTATAAAGATGGTGAATAGGATCGGGCCCAAGACCGAGCCCTGTGGCACTCCACTGATCACTTCCGTCATTTCGGAGGGGGTGCCGTTCACCACTACCCTTTGAAGCCTACCTCCAAGCCAGTTCCCAACCCATTTCGTCAATGTGTCACCTAATCCTATTGAACTCATCTTGCCCAGCAACCTGCGGTGTGGTACGCTATCGAATGCTTTGCTAAAGTCCAGGTACACGATGTCCAGGGACTCCCCAACATCCAGCTTCCCCGTTACCCAGTCAAAGAAGCTGATCAGGTTGGATTGGCATGATCTCCCCTTAGTAAATCCATGTTGACGGGGATCCTGTAGATTCTCCTCATCCAGGATCTTATCCAATTGGTGTTTGATTAGAGTTTCCATTAGTTTGCTCACTATCGATGTTAGACTCACTGGTCTGTAGTTTGCTGTCTCCATCTTTGAGCCTTTTTTGTGGAGTGGAATGATGTTAGCCGTCCTCCAGTCCAACGGACAACTTGAGTCGTCTTCTGAAACCTCACAAATGGACTCTCCATTCCTTGCCTCTTCATCACATTTTTTCACAGTGGGGAATGCCTCAGATAGACCTCTTTGCAGCTCCCCACATCTACAAACTGCCTCAGTTCTGCTCCAGGATATACTCTCCTCATCGCCTCGAGGCAGATGTTTTTCTTCTGGAATGGACGAATCTCTTCGTCTATGCATTCCCCCTCATTCTCAAGACTCTAGTCAAGTTGAAGAACGATCATGCCACCATGATTCTGATTGCTCTTCGGTGGCCAAGACAACCTTGGTACTCCCTTCTACTTCAACTCAGCAGCAGGGAGCCATACTTTCTACCAGTTTTTCCTTCTCTGCTTATGCATAGTCAGGGATCTCTACTTCATCCCAACCTGCAGTCTCTACATCTGACAGCTTAGTACCTATCAACATAACTCCTCTTTAGTTTTCTCAACCTGTCAGAGACATTTTAGAGGCTTCTAGGAAACCTACCACTAGACAATGCTATCACCAAAAATGGACTAGATTTTCTATGTGGTGTGTTTTCTCATAAGGAGCCTCAACATTCCTCCTTATCTTCTGTTTTGGATTACCTTTTACACTTATCCACTTCTGGCCTCAAGTCTACATTGATCCGAGCCCATCTCAGTGCAATTGCGGCTTTCCATCAACCTATTGAAGGGAAACCCCCCTCTGCTCATCTGGTGGTTTCCAGATTCATGGAAGGACTTTTCAATGTCAAACCTCCTCTCAAACCGCCTCCTGTGGTTTGGGACCTTAATGTTGTTTTCTCAATTGATGAAGCCTCCATTTGAACCTTCTGACTCGAAACTTCTAGTTTCTACAAGCAAGTCTGCTTGCGAGGCTTCCGCATCCGGGCTCTGTCGGTGACATCACCCATATGTGAGAACAGCTGCCTGCTGTCCCTGGATAACACCTGTTACGGTAACTGTGCTTTCTTCTAAATCACTGAGCTTTGGAGTAACCTTTCTGCCCTGCTGTTGAATCTGGCCTCATTCTAATTATTCCGAAAGCATATGAAAACTTTGCTATTCTCAAAAATGTAAATCTCGCTACCATCTGTATAAGCACTAATTTGTATTATATTTTTCCTTCTTTATATTAAAGTTTCTGTAATACATGCCGAGCTCTATCTTTTTGGAGAGGATGTGGTATATAAACGTAAGGTTTAGTTTAGTTTTTTTGTTTGCCAGTTTTGACCTGCAAACAGGAGAGAGGGAAGGAGGGCTGTTATGCCTACAAGAGGGAGGGGGGCTGCTGGACCTGTGATAGTGAGGGGAGCTGTTTGCTGGGAGGGGTGGGGAGGTAGGTGACTAACGGCAGATCTTTTACTGTGGGGACAAGTCCATTTACTTCTCTGCGGGATGGTGAAAAACCTTGTTTCTATACCCGGGACAGCCAATTTCTTTCCCCATTCCTATAGGTTTGCCGCGGTTAGCTGTGGCTTACCATGGGAAACAATCCCAGTGTCATTCTCTACTCTTTCTTCCCCAACTTGAGGGGTTTTTTATTTATTTATTTATTTATTTATTTTTTTAACCCTGTCAGCATAAGTGAGGAAATTTGAACTGTTAATACTTTCTTAGGGCAGGAGTTTGTATATCTCTACATTCTGCATCCAAGTTCAGTGATATAGTTCCTGATAAGCTAGAAAAAGTAGTACATTGTGTGTTTAGTTTAGAATCCCTTTTACCATGATATTTTTCAGTTCTGCCATATTCAAATTACAGAGCTGAGGTAAAAACAATTGAGTATTTGCTGTAAAATTCCATATAGAGAAGCAATAGATTGCATTTCAAGTGAAACTTATATTTTACTTTGTTCACATGGAATTTAAAAAAATCACTGACTCTGTTCATAAATCCTGAAGTAGAAACACCAGATATTTTTAGTAATATGTAGTATTCCTTGCTTTAAGAGTGGCCAACCCATTAGTTGTACATTTTAATGAATGCAGTATGGTATGTGAATCATTTGTGCATAGCCCTCTACCTAGCAGTGTTTTAGAAATGGCGGAATGGACTAAGAACTAGGGAAGCCCACTTCTCTACTTCTCTTACTGATGCTCCTTGTGAACTTGGGCAAGACTCTTCATCTTCTGTTGCCTCTGGCTAGATTTACTAGCCTGTGTTTTGTGATTTAATGCACCATTGTCAGTGGAGTCTATTAAAAATATGTAGTAAAGAGCAGTATATCTTCTAGTGCAATAGGTTTGTCATTTTGGACAAGTGGGTGTAGTAATAAATCAAAAGCCAAATTGATCCACAGTGCCTCCTTTTTGCCCTATAGATCCTGCAATTGTGTGGCTTTAATATGATCTTTAACATATAATGCTACTCCCTCTCCTTTCCTTCCTACCCTGTTTTTCTTGAACATATTATAATCCAGTATAACTACATCCCAGTCATTGTTGTTCGTGAACCATGTCTCTGTGATCGCCACTATATCCAACTCATCTTCTTCCATCACAGTTTCTAGATCCACAATCTTATTTCCCATACTTCAAGCATTAGTATATACTGCTTTCCAGACATTGCCCCCTTTTCCCATCCTTGTAGAGGTATTAATTGATTTACTTACCTGAGAGCTATACTCACCTGGGGGCTTTGATCACCCTGCCCCATCACCTAGTTTAAAGCCCTCTTCAGTAGCTTAGCCAGCCTGCTGCCGAAGACACTTCTTCCATTCTTTGATAGATGTATACCATCCCTGCTCAGCAGCCCTTGGAAAATCATCCCATGGGCCAGGAAGCCAAAAAGCTCTGAACGACTGACTTAGAGTTCAAGTGGCTGACATTTTGTGTTTGAGCTCTAGGAAAAGAAGTCTCATTAGCTTCTCACCTAGACATGATTAGGTTTCTGAAGGGGGATGCTCAAGTTTCGTTTACCTGTTCGCCAGCTGGTTCCATCTCTAAACCTTAACATTGTCCTACAGAGACTGACTAAGGCACTGTATGAACCCTTACAGCAGGCATCCTTGATAGATCTCTCGGTAAAGACTGCTTTCTTAGTTAGGAAGGTCTCGGAGCTGCAGGCACTTTCCTGCAGAGATCCCTTTCTTAAGATTTCATATGCAGGGATTTCCCTGCGCATGATGCCTTCCTTCTTGCTGAATGTAGTTTTTGGCTTTTTAATGTCAACCATGAAGTGTGCCTGCTGGCATTCATCTTCACAGGGTCAAAGAAGAAAGACAAAGTTCTCCAGATGTTGGATGTGGAGAGTGTTGCTTTGGTATCTTGAAGTCATTAAATGAATTTTGCCTCTTAAGAACATAAGCAGTGCCTCCGCCGGGTCAGACCATAGGTCCATCCTGCCCGGCAGTCCGCTCCCGCGGTGGCCCAAACAGGTCACGACCTGTCTGAATCACCAGAAGGGGCTCCCTTGCCACCTTGGTTTCTCATTGAAGTCCTATCTTCCCATCGAAGTCCTAACCCTCCGGTCTTGCACATGCACGACCTGGTTGGGTTTCTATATTTATTTCCTGGTTAGCTTTCTATACTTGTGTTACATCCCAGCTCCTCCCTCAGTATCCCACGATCCCTTTATCCCTCAGGAATCCGTCCAATCCCTGTTTGAATCCCTGTACCGTACTCTGCCTGATCACTTCCTCCAGTAGCGCATTCCAAGTGTCCACGACCCTTTGGGTGAAAAAAAACTTCCTTGCATTTGTTTTGAACCTATCTCCCTTCAGTTTCTCCGAATGCCCCCTCGTACTTGTTGTCCCCTTCAGTCTGAAGAATCTGTCCCTATCCACCCTCTCTATGCCCCTCATGATCTTGAAGGTCTCTATCATATCTCCCCTGAGCCTCCTTTTTTCCAGAGAGAAGAGCCCCAGCCTATCCAACCTCTCGGCGTATGGGCAGTGTTCCAGCCCTTTTACCAGTTTCGTTGCTATCCTTTGGACTCTCTCAAGTACCGCCATGTCCTTCTTGAGGTGCGGCGACCAATACTGAACGCAGTATTCCAGATGTGGATGCACCATCGCTCGATACGATGGCATGATGACTTCCCGCGTCCTGGTTGTTATGCCCCTCTTTATGATGCCCAGCATCCTGTTGGCTTTTTTTGAGGCTGCTGCGCACTGTGCAGATGGCTTCAGTGATGCATCCACCAGCACACCCAAGTCTCTCTCAAGTCTGCTGTCTCCCAACAATGTCCCCCCCCCCAATTTGTAGTTGAAAAACAGGTTCTTTTTCCCTATATGCATGACCTTGCATTTTTCCACGTTAAAGCGCATTTGCCATTTATTTGCCCAGTCTTCCAGCTTGTCCAGGTCCCTTTGCAGGTCCTCACACTCCTCCCTGGACCTAACTCTGCCGCACAGTTTGGTATAGTCTGCAAATTTTATAACCTCGCACTTTGCCTCCTTTTCAAGGTCATTGATAAATATGTTGAAGAGTAACGGCCCCAGCACCGATCCCTGTGGCACACCGCTTGTGACTCCCCGCCAGTCAGAATATTGGCCCTTCACTACGACCCTCTGCAGTCTACCCGACAACCAGTGCTTGATCCATCTGTGCACATCCCCTCCCACCCCGTGGTTCCATAGCTTCCTAAGCAGCCTTTCATGTGGCACCTTGTCGAAAGCCTTTTGAAAATCGAGGTAAATGATGTCTATGGGTTCCCCATTGTCCACCCGACTGCTTATTCCCTCAAAGAAGTACAGAAGGTTCGTTAGGCACGACCTTCCCTTACAGAATCCGTGCTGGCTTGTTCTCAGTAGGCCATTCCTCTCGATGTGCTCGCAAATGACGTCCTTGATCATAGCTTCCACCATCTTCCCTATAATTGAAGTCAGGCTCACCGGCCTGTAGTTCCCGGGGTCACCCCTCGATCCCTTCTTGAAGATAGGTGTGACATTCGCCAATTTCCAGTCCTCTGGTACCTCACCAGTTTTCAAGGATAGGTTGCAAACATGCTGGATTGTGCCCGCTATTTCTTGTCTTAGTTCCTTCAGAACCCTTGGGTGGATCCCGTCCAGGCCCGGTGATTTACCGCATTTTAACCTGTCTATCTGTTTGAGGACATCCTCCTTACTTACCTCTATGTGCTCCAATTTTTTGGCCTGTTCCCCACTCATGAGCTCCTCTGAGTCCGGTATATTAGATGTGTCTTCGCTCGTGAAAACCGATGAGAAGAACGTGTTCAACCTCTCAGCTACCTCTTTATCCTCCTTAATCACTCCCTTCCTATCCCCATCGTCCAACGGCCCCACCTCCTCTCTCGCTGGTCGCTTCCCCTTTACGTAACTAAAGAATGCCTTGAAGTTTTTCGCCTCCCTGGCCAGCCCCTCTTCGTATTCCCCTTTCGCTTTTCTAACCTCTCGGTGGCATTCCTTTTGGCATTTCCTGTGCGCCTGGTGATTTTCCTCCGTTGGGTCCTTTTTCCATCATTTATTCATGCTCACCAGTCAGGCTAAACTGGACAGGCTGGCATCTAAGGCTATTATCTACAGATGGATTTGCAAGGCCATTGAGTCAGCTTAAATTGTCTTCAGGAAATGGCTACGAATAGCAAAAGCTCATTCAACCAGAAGCTTTTCTTCAAGGGCAAAGACCACAAGCAGCTCGACCTGATGAGATCTATAGGGTGGCTACCTGGTCTATCCTTCATAACATTTACAAAGTTCACAGAGTGAACATAGTGTTGAACAGATGTGGCCTTGGATCCTCAATATTGAAGGCAAGTTTCTCAATCCTGTCTTAGTCTCCAGGGACTGCTTTGGTGTGACATAAGAACATAACATAAGAATTATCATACTGGGACAGACCGAAGGTCCATCAAGCCCAGTATCCTGTTTCCAACAGTGGCTAACACAGGTCCCAAGCACCTAGCTAGATCCCAAGTAGCAAAACAGATTCTGTGTTTATCCTACGAATAAGCAGTAGATTTTCCCAAGCCATCTCAATAATGGCCTCTGGACTTCCCTTTTAGGAAATTATCCAAACTTTAAAAAATCCCGCTGAAAAGGTTCAGATCCCAATACTGCCTCACACACATACTCTGTCGTCTCTGGTACCTATGCATTGGGGGGGCATCTCATTAGAAAGAAAAGAACAAACATACAGTTGCATGGCCAAAGAAATGTCCCATTTATTCAGAGTACTGCATAAATATTTATAGCATTTCACATGGGTCAGTTTTTTCAGCATATGACTGTAGGAAAGACCATATTTGGTAACAGGATACATAAAAGCAACTAGAAAGAGGTAGCAAACATAAGGGGGGAATAGTGGGAAGTTTTCATTATGGCATATAGTACTGTCTTGTCTAAGGTCTAGCAATGTTTCTTTTTTAACAAATGTTTTTTTATCAAAACAAGTCAACTACAGAACAAAATGGGGACACAGAGCTCAGAACACAAAAAGAAAAGACCTTGTGGTTTCTTGGCAAAATGAAAACTGTTTCAGCAAGTTTCTTTTTTTTTTTATATGCTACACAAGCAGGAATAGAAAAACCTACAAAGAATATATGTGCCCCTTCACCCGCTAAGCTAACTAATTTCACCACATTCTCTGGCAATGAATTCCAGAGTTTAATTACACGTTGTTGAAGAAATATTTTCTCTGGTTTGTTTTAAATCTACTACTTAGTAGCTTCATTGCATGTCCCCTAGTCCTAGTATTTTTGGAAAGAGTGAACAAGCAATTCACGTCTACCCTTTCCATTCCACTCATTATTTTATAGACTTCTATCATATCACACCTCAGCCATCTCTTCTCCAAACTGAAGAGCCCTAACTGCTTTAGCTTTTCCTCATAGGGAAGTCATATCATCATTTACATAGTAACATAGTAACATAGTAGATGGCGGCAGATAAAGACCCGAATGGTCCATCCAGTCTGCCCAACCTGATTCAATTTAAATTTTTTTTTTTTTTTTTCTTCTCTTCTTCTCTTCTTCATTCCAACAGCTAAATGCTTAAATTTCAGAACTCCAACTATAAACGACATTGAAAGACATCTTAAGTCAATCAATTTAAAAGGTTCTCCTATGGAACTTATTCCGCCGTTCTATCTAAAGAAATATTTTTCTTATTTTGGTCCATTTATTCTATCACTCATACAAAAAAGTTTTTCTTCTTCTACTGTTCCTACTACTTGGAAATCCTCTATTGTTACACCAATCTTAAAAAACTTCAAATCCAGTCCAGATGACTCATCTAACTACCGCCCCATATCAAACTTACCATTCTTAATGAAATTGACAGAAAAACTGGTTTTTGAACAGCTTTCGGAATTCATCGAAACCACTAACGCATTACACCCCAACCAAACAGGTTTTCGAAAATATCACAGCACTGAATATTCTATGATTGGTCTTGTTACAAATATTCATTACTTTCTTGACCATCATAAATCTGTAGCACTCTTTTCTTTAGACCTATCTGCAGCTTTCGATACCATAGATCATGAAATTCTTCTCAATCGTCTGCAATCACTAGGGATAGATGGCCAAGTCTTACAGTGGTTAACATCCTTTCTATCAAACCGAATTTCGAGAGTTAAATTTAATGAATCCTATTCTGAAAACTTCTCTTTATCTTCTGGAGTTCCACAAGGATCAATATTATCCCCTCTGCTATTTAACATTTTCTTATCCCCACTTATCACCATGTCACAGTCACTAGGATTTACAACCTTTTCATACGCGGATGACATTCAACTACTGCACCCTCTCAATCCAGAAAACATAGAAGAAATAAAAACTATCACTGACAAATTAGAAAAAATGAAAACCTGGTTAAACAATAACAAATTGGCTTTAAATACCCAAAAAACAAAAACCATGCTTTTCACTTGGAAAGGAGACATATTTCAAAAAATACCATTCATACTTGATAACATTCCATTAGAATCAGTATCTAAGTTGAAAATCCTCGGTGTAATAATCGATGTTGATCTATCTTTTCATGACCATATCAGCGCAATAGTTAAATCCTGTTTTTACAGATTACGGCTCTTACGTTCAATTTCTACTTTTTTGGAAGCTAAATCACTCAATATTTTAATTCACTCTCTTATTATTTCCAAACTGGACTATTGTAATGCTCTCCTAATTAACATAACTCAAAAAGAAAATAGACGTCTCCAAATCATCCAAAATACAGCAGTTAAATTAATATTCAATGCAAAGAAATTTGATCATGTTACCCCCTTACTAATTAAATCACACTGGCTCCCATCGAATTACCTTTAAAATATTATTTTTGGTTTACAAAACATTAAGCTTCAATGAACCCCAATTTATTGCAAAAATGATTGTCCCACACAAATCTGCTCGTTCTTTAAGATCCTCTTCATTAAATTTGCTTTCAGTCCCTTCGCTAAGAATCATAGGCACAAGACGCAATGATATATTCTCTGTAAAAGCACCCACACTATGGAACTCCCTTCCAAATTTTATCAAACACGAAACAGACCTTGTTGCGTTTAAGAAAATTTTAAAAACATATTTATTCCAGGACGCATTTGACTTATAAAACATAGTCATTTTAGGTTTCTGTATTCTTCTTTTTTCATCTTAACCCATTACTACCCAATGTGTTTTTACCCTTTGATGTCAAACTCTAACAGATAACAAAATTGTAACTTCTCCCCTTTCTTCCCACCCCTTCTTGTTCGTCAATCTTTGTTAGTCTTTTAAGTGATTTTTTGTAAACTAAATGTATGTCTATCTCTTAAGTGATTTTTGTAAACTAAATGTATTACCACACTCTGATGGTTTTTAACTGTACATCGCTTAGATATTGTGATAAGCGATTCATCAAATAAAGGTAAACTTGAAACTATTTCTGGGCAAGAATCCAAAGCTTTACCCGGTACTATGCTTGGGTTCCACCTGCTGAAATCTCTGTTAAGACTTACTCCAGCCCATCTACACCCTCCCAGCCATTGAAACCCTCCCCTGCCCATCCTCCACCAAACGGCCATACACAGACACAGACTGTGCAAGTCTGCCCAGTAACTGGCTTTAGTTCAATATTTAATATTATTTTCTGATTCTAAATCTTCTGTGTTCATCCCACGCTTCTTTGAACTCAGTCACAGTTTTACTCTCCACCACCTCTCTCGGGAGTGCATTCCAGGCATCCACCACCCTCTCCGTAAAGTAGAATTTCCTAACATTGCCCCTGAATCTACCACCCCTCAACCTCAAATTATGTCCTCTGGTTTTACCATTTTCCTTTCTCTGGAAAAGATTTTGTTCTACGTTAATACCCTTTAAGTATTTGAATGTCTGAATCATATCTCCCCTGTCTCTCTTTTCCTCTAGGGTATACATATTCAGGGCTTCCAGTCTCTCCTCATACGTCTTCTAGCGCAAGCCTCCTATCATTTTCGTCGCCCTCCTCTGGACCGCCTCAAGTCTTCTTACGTCTTTCGCCAGATACGGTCTCCAAAACTGAACACAATACTCCAAGTGGGGCCTCACCAATGACCTGTACAGGGGCATCAACACCTTCTTCCTTCTACTGACTACGCCTCTCTTTATACAGCCCAGAATCCTTCTGGCAGCAGCCACTGCCTTGTCACACTTTTATAATTTTCGTCACCTTTCTCTGAACCTCTTCTAATTCTGCTATATCTTTTTTGAGATTTGAAGTGCAGCCGTACCATAGAGCAATAAAAGGGCATTATAACATTTTCATCTTTGTTTTCCATTCCTTTCCTGATAATTCCTAATATTCTATTTTTTTGTAGCAGCTGCCACACATTGAGCTGAGGGTTTCAACATATCTCAACAATGACACCTAGATCCTTTTTCTGTGCAATGACTCCTAGAACCCAGTATCGCATAGCTGTAGTTCAGATTCCTCTTTCCCACATGCATTACTTTGCACTTGGCATTTTGACACCCAGTCTCACAAGGTCCTCTAACAATTTTTCACAATCCTCTTGCGATTTAACAACTTCGAACCATTTTGTGTCATCAGCAAATTTAATTTTCTCACTAGTTATTCTCATGTCTAGATCATTGATAAATATGTTAAAAAGCAGCAGGCCCAGCACAGACCCCTGGAGAATCCTTCTATTTACCCTTCTCCATTGAAAATATTGACCATTTAAACCCACTTTGTTTTCTGACTTTCAACCACTTCTGAATCCATAAAAGGACAATTACTTCTGATCCCATGACTCTTAATTTCCTCAGTAGTCTGTCATGAGGTACTTTGTCAAATGCCTTTTGTCCCACTTGTCCAGAATGACACATCTATGGCACTAGAAAGTAAGATTAGGTTCTTACCTCTAATCTTTCTTGTAAATAGGTATATCATTCTGACCTGTAGTTTCTGTGACTTGCCTGCTTACTGCATACTGTCTCAAACAGAAATGGCAGATTGTAGCCTGAAAATTTTCAGATCAGCTAGATTACAGGAGTACAGTACTCCCCCCTCCCCCCAAAATTCACAGGGGTTCTGTTTCAGGAACCCCCATGAATTTTGAAAAACCGCAAATGCAGTTTTTCGCCTGTCAAAAGGCTGGAGAGAGCAGCTGGAGCGCTGGGGGTGAAGAAAATCACTCGCAGTCTGCTCCAACCGCCTCGCAGTCTGCTCCAACCCCTCTTCCTGTAGTGAAGTCGGACTACACTAATCAGGAGCTGCTTTGACAAGCAGCTCCTATTGCTGTAGCCCGACTTTACTACAGGAAAAGGCGGTCTGAGCAGACCACGAATGAGCGAGTTTATGATTCGCGAACTGTGATTGAACGGGGGAACATTGTATAGACAACTGTATTAAAAAATAAATAAATAAAAAAATAAAAAATGTAAATGAGAGATCCAAACACATCGCATGTTGGAAGTCTCTTTGAGCTCCTTAAAATGTTAAGCTTGTAGTTGTTTTTTAGTTTTGGTTGCTTCACATTGTTTATTACCTGTGTTTAGTATTCTTCTTGCAGAACAGAACTGTTATCGGGGAGCGTCCGGACCTCTCCTTCTTGTTTTTGTTGTAGGGGCTATTGCCTACTTTGGTACAAATTGAAGGGGGCAGTGCACTCCACTGAGGAAGGAGGAGGAGTTGAAAACTCTTGATACCTTCTGCAAAGTGTGCAGGTTTGGGTTCACTACTCACTTGTCCAGAATGACACACCTATTTCACAAGAAAGATTATCAGGTAAGAGCCTAATCTTACTTTCTTTGAACCTACAGTGGTGCCTCGCATAACGAACGCCTCACACAACGAACGCTGCACACAACGAACTTCATGTCTTGATTCACACAACGAACTTCGTTTCACACAACGAACTTCACACAACGAACTTCGTTTCACACAACGAACTTCGTTTCACACAACGAACTTCACACAACGAACTTCGTTTCACACAACGAACTTCGTTTCACACAACGAAGTCGCCCGAGCTGCCGATGTATTGCATCCTTCCGCACAGGCACTGCAGGCAGTCGTTAGTCACTGCGCTTAACTGCCCTCTCTCACTGTATACAGTCGTCCTTTTAAGATAAACTCAATATTTTTTATATATCATGGCTTCTAAAAAAAGCAGGAAGGTGATTTCTGTTGAAATGAAACGGGAAATAATTAGAAGGAGTGAATGTGGGGTAAAACAGTGTGACCTCGTCAAAGAGTTTGGCCTCAGCAAGGCCACCATTTTCACCATTTTGACAAATTTATCTTTTTTTATGTCATCTTAGCATATTTTATGCTGCAGAACGAATTATTTTTTTTAACATGTATTGTTATGGGAAAACGCGTTTCACATAACGAACTTTTCGCATAACAAACTTGCTCCTGGAACGAATTAAGTTCGTTGTGTGAGGCACCACTGTATTTCTAGATGCTCATAGACTAGGGGGAGGACTAAGTACCATTTAATGGTTACTTGCTGATACTGTATTAGTTTGAGGTACCCTTTCTCCCTTTCCTTCTTTTTTTTATTTATTTTTTTTAATTCTCCTTATAGCATTTCTTGTCTTGCTTCTTTGTGGATTAGAGTTATTATATGATTTGCTAAGCAAGTTTATGACCCTTTTTGCTGCTAGATTTCTAATCAAGGTTGTATACTTGATGGTAATTTAAAAAATGTTTTTGCATATATTCAATTAGTAAATAGTCTCCCATTGACAATGACACCTGTGTCAAATAACGTGTGTTAAATAGCAAAAATTCAGGTTAATAAATCTAGCCCTTAAACAAGTGGTTCCCAAATCTGTCCTGGGGGAATCCCCAGCTAGTCATATTTTTAGGTTATCCATAATGAATATTCATGAGAGATGCACTTTCTCCACTGCATGCAAATCTCTCATGAATATTCCTTATAGGTAGTTTGAAAATCTGGCTGGTTGGGAATTCCCACAACAAGTTTGAGAAGCATTGTTAGACTGTTAAGCATTCTGAGTCAGAGACGTTGAATATAACTTCACCTTGCACTTAGATTTGGAAAGGTGAACAATTTAAAAATAGCCCAAAACCTGCCACGTCCTTCAGAGTTGTGAGTTCTGCATTCATGTCTTACACACAACTAAACTTCACTCTTATTTCGTTATTCTCTATATATTCTTTGTGTCATAGGCTTGCTCTATATATTAAATGGACAGTGAAACTGTTGAACAAAGAAATAAGCCAATGGGAGCTACAATTAACATTGTGAGTATGTATGTCATTGATTGCCATCTCCCAAGCTGGAATATTCACCTGTAAATTGCAACTCCCATTGATTAAGTTGAGTAACTGCTTTGTTTTCCTTTAAAAAAATTGTAAGCTTTCCTCTTGGAGACTAGCACTCTATACATAAGCTTGATGCTAGAAAGAAGGAAATTGAGGTTTTGTGGATGGTCCTTATTTTTAACTAGCTTAAGCTATATGTATGTGCTGAGACAGCATTTAGGCATCTCATACATTTCCTTTGACTGGAAGCATGAACAGTGCATGCTAATGGAAGAAGTGTTGTGGACATAATTTTTTGTCACTATCAGCACAGGCTAGGAAGAGTTCACTGACCAAAGTGAAAGTTACAGGTGAAACATTTTAGGCAAGCAGTAATTTTTATATAAATTGTGCTATATATTACCTCTCCTTATAAATAGAGAGAAAAAATTTAATGGAGGGAATGGAATAATCTAGTTAATATAAAAGGATGTGCAGTTGCTGATTCAACACGGCAATTACCCTAGGAAATTTAATTTTGACATTGAAATCTTGTGATGCATGCTGCTTATAACCATACTAGTAAATGAGAAAACTGGTACCTCTGTAGCCTGTGACCCTTTTAAAACAAGGGGTCTTGAGAGAGATTTTCTGTAGCCTTGGAAGGTAGTTGCCAACTCCATACTAATGACTGCTTTTACACTGGTTTGCCTTTTAACTTTGTCACACCTTGACCAGCAAGAGGAAAAATGAATGTCATACCTCCCTCTAGCTAGCTACTGCTTCAATTACAGCCATCCAGTGCTTTGCAGCGGAGGAGGGTAGTACATTTGATTGCGTAAGAGGTAGTTTGTATGAAGGATGAATGACCACATCACCCCTTCTTTTCCTCTGCTCCCTGTGCTCTCAATTTTGACTTTTCTCCAGTGAGATCTACACCACTAGTGTCAGTCTCTCTGCAGCACTGTGATTCTCTATGGCTCTCAGTAAGTGTCTGTAGTCCATGATAATGTTGAGTCAGGAGGTAGAGATGACCTCTTGAGCTTTGAAATTGAAAAGAGAAATAGTGGGCAAAGTTGCTGCAGTTGCCGAGACCACACAGTGACCTGAAGAAAGGAACTTGTGCGATTTTCAAAGTTATGTACTACATCTTTGTACTGGTAGTTCTTATGTTGCAGATGGAGTCATGGTCATTACTGTAGAGCAGTGATTCCCAAACCTGTCCTGGGGGACCCCCAGCCAGTCAGGTTTTCAAAATATCCCTAATGAATATGCATGAGAGAGATTTGCATATAATGGAGGTGACAGGTATGCAAATCTCTCGCATGCTTATTCATTAGGGATATCTTGAAAACCTGACTGGCTGGGGGTCCCCCAGGACAGGTTTGGGAACCACTGCTGTAGAGTGACATCTAGTGGCCATGATCACAAGGCTCCAGGCTTTAGGGTTAAAAAATGTTGACCCGGTGATAACACTAGTTATCCTTAGACAAGTAGGTAGCATATTCTTACATGTGGGTGACGTCATCCACGGAGCCCAGTACAGAAAGTAGTAAAGTGTACTATCACTTTAAGCTTTTAGGAAAGGTTCGAGACTGTCCGCACTTCAATTGCGTGAGTGCCTTCCTGCCCAGTGCCGGCTTGCAAGGTCATCAGTTTTTCATTTTCCATGGAGTGAAGAAGACACATCTGAAATTCATTCCCTCGAGTTGTCTTCCAGCTTCACTTTTTCATTTTTACTGTTCTTTTACTTATTTACATAGAAACATAGAAAATAATGGCAGAAAAGGGCCACGGCTCATCTAGTCTGCCCACACTAGTGACCCACCCCCTAACTTCCTCCATGAAGAGATTCCCACATGCCAATCCCATCTTTTCTTAAAATCTGGCATGCTCCTGGCCTCAATTACCTGTAGTGGAAGATTATTCCAGCGGTCAACCACCCTTTCGGTAAAGAAATATTTTCTGGTGTCGCCATGAAATGTCCCACCCCTGATTTTCAGTGGATGCCCTCTTGTTGCCGTAGGTCCTTTAAGAAAGAATATATCTTCTTCCACCTCGATACGGCCCGTGATATATTTGAACGTCTCAATCATGTCTCCCCTTTCTCTGTGTTCCTTGAGTGAGTAAAGCTGCAACTTACCCAGCCATTCCTCATACGGGAGATCCTTGAGTCCTCCTGAGACCATCCTGGTGGTCATTCGCTGAACCGACTCAATTCTCTGCACATCCTTTTAGTAATGTGGTCTCCAGAATTGTATTTGTTTGTTTTTATTTTCTATCATCTTTTCTTTAAAAAAAAAATACAAAATAATAATAATTTGATGTGAATTGGACCTTAGGCAGTTTTAAAGCCTTTGCCCCTGCCAACAGCGTTGATGGCTTTTTAGCCTTCTTTTTACTCTACCATTGTCCTCTTCTGCTGGTCCTGAGTCTGAGGCTAACTAAAAAAAAACAACAACAAACAAACTGAAACAACAAACTGTGTTTTTCTTATTTCTAAATATTATTCTCTTTTAGAATATTAGACCTGGAATCTGATTTCCAGCAACTTAGACTTTTCTGTAGTACCGATCCCTGTCAGTACCAGTGGACATCGACATCGAATAGCCTCATTGGAATATCTAGCATCGAGTCTCTTGATGCATGCCTCTCATCGATACTATCATTTCTTGATGCAGGCTGTCAGTTCTGAAGTGTGCTGCCTCTTTAGGTATCAACGCTTTGACACCCTGCTGCACATATATGGACTTGATAGCATATGGTACCAGTGTATCTATTCTCTTTGCTCAATGTCAGAGGGGATTATGTGATGCATCGAGTTAGCCTCAACAGCATTGACGGTACTGGCGGATGAGCCAGCGGTACTGATGCACTCCTTCTGGGATCAACTGAAGGAGTTCTTCAAGAGGGATATCTGTGACATTTTCAAGTCGCATGTGATACAGAAACTAACATTGAATCCCACACTGAACATAGCACATAAAGACCCACAGGTACCGACTCCCAATTTTTTAATCAAAACATCAATGAACATCAAGATCTCATGATGACATGGTACTGATTCTCCTTCCCCCTTGACATCATTGATCCGCTGCTACCACGAGCCTAAGGATTGGCTGCCCTGAGTAGGCCTGCTCTTACCATCTGAAGCTAAGCAGGGTCAGGTCTGGCTAATATCTGGATTGGAGACTGCCTGAGAATGCCAAGGGCTCCATGTTGGGTAGCGGTGACACAGTGGACTCACACACTGCATGGGAAAAGACAATGGCAAACCACTGCTGTGAAACATCACAGGGTGGATTCCTCACTGGCATCTTGCCAGTAGTTAGTGGCTAACTTAGTGGCATAAATCACCCATCTTTTCATCGAAAGAGTACTTCTTAACGCTTTTCAATCCAGAATCTTCTGAGGAACCAGATATGGATTCTGTCCTGTCTTCACACACACACACACACTACTGACACTGAGTGTGAGCCTACATTATCTGCTCCAGAATCATATGGAATCCCTTTGAATCCATCTCCTCCTCCTCTTTTTTCCTAAGTATATCAGGCAGCTATGGAAAAGCTTTGACTCTTAAATTGAAGTTGGATACTGAACCCAGAGCAGATCTTTGATACATTAGATTATGATGAGCTTCCTACAGAACTTCTTAAGTTGCCTCTGTATTCTTCTTCAGGATACGCTCTTTAAGAGCTGGGAGACCCCTCTTTCTCTTACTATTGCTTCCAGCAAGATTGACTCTCTCACACCCTACTGAGAGTTTCCTTTAGTTCCAGCTGTGGATACTGATCTTACTGAGCTGGATCATTGATTTCTCCATAATCTACACTTTGAAACTTGGACTCTTACTCATTGTTTTCTGCTGTAAATGTTTGCATTGACAGCACCACTGAGAACTATTGGAGGGATCCACCATAGGTGCAGAGCCTATTAAACATGGCACAACGCTTCTGTTTATCACTACATCATACTACCTCCATCAAAAGTATAGAATGAGTTAGGATGGATCGTCTATCCCACCCATCACAACTTTTCTTATTACATTACTAGGACTCTAATGGAGGGATCCAATCTGGGAGTAGAGCCTAAGTTGATCACCTCCCACATTTTTCCATTTATCAGAGAGATTCACCATTTATGTAGAGCGGTGATCTCAAACTCGTGGCCCGGGGGCCACATGCAGCCCGCCAGGTACTATTTTGAGGCCCTTGGTATGTTTATCATAATCACAAACGTAAAATAAAACAGTTTCTTGATCCTATGTCTCTAACTATAAATTACAATTTCATTATTAAGACTTAGCCAAAAGGAAAGATTTATAAACTATAGTTTTACCTCATGCAAAATTGTCATTTCTTTAATAAGACATTAACTATTTTTTCTGAGGCCCTCCAAGTACCTACAAATCCAAAATGTGGCCCTGCAAAGGGTTTGAATTTGAGACCACTGGTGTAGAGCCTTTATAGTGGATCATCTTTCATTCATTGACCATTTCATCCATATTCTCCACTGAGGCCTCAAAGACGGAGAATACCATATAAGATGGTTCACTGATTATGTTCCCTCAGCAGGATCAACCAGGTTCTTCAACACAGAACGTCTACCACTTTACCATCAATGCTAATAAAGTAGTCCAGGAGATAGTCACCCTATTTCTTTTGGAATATCTTACCTTACTGCCCATTTACTAATGTCAAAAGGATAACCTTCATCTCAGTCTGCTTTATTCTAAAGAACTTGGAGGCTTGGGAATGACCTTGGGGAGAAGGAGGAGGCCACTGCACAGCCTATTTAGGATGATTTCATCTTTTTCTGGCTGTCTCTGCCTACATTAGGGTCTAACTTTATAATTCTAGACCTGTTCTTGAACCTTTCCTCGCCCATTCTGGAACATTCACTGGACTATGAATAGGGTTCATACTTGCATCTTTCAGAATCCAATATGGATCGCTACACAACTTCCTTTTTTCTTCATTTGGTATTGTTCCAATACTTATGCTAGGACATGCCTTTTAAGTCTTTTTTTTTTTTTTCTATTCCTATGTAAATATCGCTCTCCCTTCAGAACGTTGCTATTTTTCTACCTGTTAATACTGCTATGGAATATACCTGAGAACAGACAAGAAGAAAGCACGTCTGAAACATCGTGCAGTGGTCAAGTACTGTAGACCAGTGGTTCCCAGCCCTGTCCTGGAGGACCACCAGCCAGTCAGATTTACAGGACATCCCTAATAAAATATGCATGGAGCAGATTTGCTGGCCCGACTCCTCCATTATATGCAAATCTCTCTCATGCATATTTATTAGGGCTATCCCAAAAATCCGACTGGCTGGTGGTCCTTCAGGACAGGGTTTGGAACCACTGATGTAGACTGACCCTGGTTCAACTCCCACTTCAGCTCTCTTATCGTTTGCTAGTCCATACCCCGCTGATGAGTTATGAGTTTCATTCTTGACTTTCCATTCTTCTCTGTGGCTCACAGGAAACAGAGCTCCTCTCCTGGCTAAGGCTTCCTGCTGCACAATTCAAAATGGCCTGGTGGTAACTATGATGCTGAAATCCAAGGGATTTACAATCAAAATCTATTTCGGTTCTCTGTCAACGCTAACGTTCACATCCTGTGATGTTGATTTTGTAGCTCGCTGCGACCATTTCTTCTAGTAAGTTACATTTAACTTATTTCTTTTATTGGGCACCTGGCGCTGTCTGCAGTAGTTGCTATGCATTCCTTCAGGGTTCTAAAGCCTACTCTGTGCATTTATTTGCTGGTAATATTGTTTTCATTCCTACATGACAGTATGCCTAGTTTCTTCTACTCATTGTTACATCACATGTTTTCAGCTGGAAATAATGTGTGCAGTGTGCTTTCTATTGTTTCTCTGGCTTGTATTGCTACAATGCAAAAATAATGCCTCCTACTAAGTCTACAATTCTTTTCCGCTGGGCTAGTGAACTTTCTTTTCCATCGCCAGCTCTTCTATCATTTATTTTCAGTGTCTCTCTTAATCACTTAATTATCTGTGCCACAGTACTTTTTCCTTCTGATTGCACGATTACACTCTTTCTCTCTATTGCTTTTTCTTTTCCCATCTCAAAGTAAAAATGGGAACAAACTGTCCTCCGGTCAATCTACAGTTTACTTCCATTGGTCCACTTGGTTTTTTTTCTTGCTGTAGTTCTCCAGTATTTGCAACCAGATTCTTGATAGTTCTTTTTGCCACCCTTCCTTTAATTTGAAAAAAATTCCTATATCTCTTGATCCTCAAGTTTCTGAGCTCACTACTCTCCTCTTATTTTCAGTAGAAGATGAGGCCGGTTTCTGCTTATAAATTTTCATAGCCCTTTCTGTTTTCCTTCCCTTCCCTATGGATATATCCAACATTTCCATTCCCTACACCGTTCCTTTACTAAACTTCTTTGCTGGTTTCCCTTTTTTCCAGCATCTCTTAAGTACTACTTCTCCTTTACTATCCTTGCACTGGCTCTCTTTAGAGCAGGGGTGTCCAACCTGCGGCCTGAAGGCCGCATGCGGACCCGTGAACTATTTTGTGCGGCCCCAGTCGAGGGCGATGCAGTGTTTTCCTCTGCTGCCCCCAGGTGTTTACCATCTTGCTGGCTCCCTTCTGTGTCTTGCTGCAGTGTTTGAAAGTTTGTGCGGCCCCAGAAACATTTTTTTTCGGCCAATGCGGCCCAGTGAAGCCAAAAGGTTGGACATCCCTGCTTTAGAGCATTTTTAACATCTGGATTTGCCCCCAGTCAGCCACTATTTCTTTCCATTTACTTTCTATAATCCATAGTAACAACTTTCTGTCCTTACTAGGGTGATTTTTTTTTTTCCTTATAAAACTATTCTATCTAACGGGAACCATGCTTTCATTTTAGGCAAAATTCCCTTTCACTACCCATCTGTATCTACCTGAGACATGACTGGTTTCATTTGCTCTTTTTTTGGTCTGGTCATCCATATAAGAACACTTGCCAGTATTCATCTGTTTTCTTCTTGAATCTTTATGGCGTCTCTCTTGCCTATGCTTGGATTCCCCTGCCACAATGAGATTGTCTCTTATTTTACAACATCCATACATATAATTTTCCCTGGGTTCTTCCCTTTTTTGAGGACTACATATATGCAGATGACATTTCCATTTTAATCCCACTGAACAGCATAACAAACGAGACCTCAGAATACATTTCTCATATTATGACTGAAATAGAACACTGGACAATTAATTTCAAGCTGAAACTAAAGTCTTCCTTGCAAGCCCAACAGACAAAATCACCAAAACAACGATACATATAAAAGATCATGACTACCCGATTACCAAAACAATAAAAATATTGGGAGTCACATTAGACACACATTTGACAATGGTTGAACATACGAACTCGGTGGTAAAAAAGTGTTTCCTAACATTATGGAAACTAAAGACCATCAAAAAATACTTTGACCCATTATCACTACTTGTAACTAGTGCAATCACTTGTACTTTTTACACTGGTATCACTACTTGTAACTAGTGCAATCACTAGTACTTTTTACACTGGATTACTGCAACATCATTTATATGGGCATTCCCCCAAAAAAACTGAGGAAACTTAGAATAGTCCAGAACATGGCAGTCCGCTTGATATTTGGATTAAAGAATGACCATGTCAGCCCCTACTACAGACTACTACACTGGCTGCCATTCGAAGCACGAACAATATTCAAGTTCGCTTGCATATGCTTCAAGCTAGTATGGGGACTAGCCCCCACATACCTATTATCACACTTCGTACTATACAGTCCCACGAGACAAACCAGAAATTGCAATCTATTCACATATCCAAGCATTACCGGCTATAAATACAAAACCTTCCTGGACAGAACTTTTAAGTACCAAGCAAACAAACAACAACACTGGCTGGACAATTACATAAATGGAGCTGAACTGACCTACATCACCTTTAGAAAAACCATAAAAACTGCCTTATTCGACAAAAATTTCAACTAAACTTCAACTACACCTCTCTCTTTTTCCTTTTCTTTTACCTAATATGTCCCCCCTGAAAAAATTCTAAACAAACAGTATTATGTAATTCACAACTTTATCAAAAAGGACCTCCCTGAATTTCTAAACAAACTGTATATTATAATTGCTGCACTTCTAAGATTCTGTATACTGTAATTTCTCTATCTGCATAAGAAACTTTACGACAGCCTTCTAGCAACTCAGGCAGCGAAAATTGACCCCACCATCACCAAACTGATGATCAAAACAACAGACATCAAAGTGTTTCGGAAAGAAATCAAAACATTTCTTTTCAAAAAACACGTCCTTACTTAATATTCCCCCCCCAATCGCACATGCACTTTCCCCAGCAAATAACACACTAGTCATCCCCTTGAACCTCATTTACAAAAAATATCCAAACTCCTAAATAAGCATCTCCCTTACGTATCCATTTAACCTTCTCCTAAATAAGCATCTCCCCTAGGTATCCACTTAACTGATTCCTTCAAAGTTAGGTATCTTTCTTCAGTTGCCTATATTGTTTTCCCCACTGAACCTTGTAACTACTTGAACCCTGTCAAGTTATACTATCGATAAATCCAGATATCTTATACTTGTATTTCTATACCACAACATGTAATTTACTTAAATCGTTGTAATGTCCTGATCTCTTTTAACTGTAATCCGCTTAGAACCGCAAGGCACAGGCGGAATAGAAATCACAAATGTAATGTAATGTAATATTGTAAATCGCTGATTGTCCAGCTCTCTTCAGTTGTAAACCGCCTAAAAGTCGCAAGATTATGGCGGTATAGAAGAATAAAGTTGTTGTTATTATTATTATTCTGACTAGTCTTTCTTTATTTTCCTTCCCTTGCCTCTGCCTACTTGTATCAGACAGTATATCTGATTTTCTTGCGCGGCAACAAGTGTTTGTTTCATTTGCTGGTTTCATTTGCTCTTAGAGGCCAACTTTTCCTCTTTCCCCTTTACTCAAGCTAGGAAGTCTCGCATGTGAGAATATGCTGCTTGCTTGTTTAAGGATAAAACAGTTATTTACCATAAAAGGTGTCAACCAGGGACAGCAGACAGATATTCTCATAACCCACCCACCTCCCCTAGTTGTCTTCTTCACTTAAGCATAGAACTGATTACCTTGCGAGCCGGTGTTGAGCGGGAAGGCACTTGCACATGTGCGGTGCGAGCAGTCTCAAAGCTTTCCTAAAAGCTTAAAGTAACAGTACACTTTACCACTGTCTATACCGGGCTCCGTAGATAACGTCACCCACATGTGAGAATATCTGCCTGCTGTCCCTGGATAATACCTGTTATGGTAGGTAACTGTGTTGTACTTTAGGGTGGAGATGGGATATAAAATAAGATGAAAAATCACCAAGTACTGTAATTGGAAATGAAATTTTATAGTTCCAGAATCCTAGTACAGGTTCTGACTATGCTAGAGATGCAAAGGAGCAGGGGAAGTTACAAGATGAGCACTAAGGCTAAAGATTGAAATCTGGAGGTTTTTGGTTTGGAACTTAAGCAGTATTGCTGACAAATGTCACAGAGTGAAATCAGAGTTTCTATATTTCAGTTTTGATTTTGTGTACTTTGTGACATTTATTTATCCTTCTTGATTAATAGCATATTGGACTAATGTAGCCTTAGCCTTGGTCTTTTCCTTTGTTAGTAGAGGCTTGCAGTATGTTTTGGGTTTTGTTCTGCTTCCCTCATGGTCATATCTATCAGAGGGCGTGTGCTTTCCAAGGTATAGGATAGGGCAGTGCAGATTGAAGTTTCTTAATTTTTATTTGTCATTTTTATTTGTTCCCAGGACCGATTTTAAATTGTACATGGCCATAAGCAGTAAGACTGAGGGAAGAAGGTTCCTGCCCAAATCTTTACTCTGTGGTCCCCACTTGTTTCCACATTTCTGTGCTTTTTGTCCTCCAGAACCATACCAGACTTGCAGCAGTAATTTTGAAAAGAAAATTCAGCCTGAATCGTGTTAGCCCTTGACAGGACCTACAGCACTGTACTTTCTGCATACAATCTCATGGTAGTGGGGAATCTGTTGAGAAAAGGGTGGAACACCACAGAGCCTGTCAGAAATTTTCTTTTCCAAGTTGCTACTGCTGCTTTGTGGCCGGTGTTACCACTTTGGAGTACAAATGCCAGGCCTGAATAGAGGCATGACGACGACGGCAACAGCACTGCAGTACTTATCAAATTTTGGTCCTGGCAGTAGTTATGCCTAAACTTTGGCCTTTTGCTTCCTATTCTTCTGTGTTTACCATTTGTAACTAGCTGACCTGCATAAGCAGTTGTCATTAAAGCTGTAATAACTGACAACTGACAGGCAGAAATTGTGAAGTGCACTTTCTCTTATTCCAAAGCTGAGCTCCTTTCTAAATTTCAATCTGCTGAGGAACATCAGTAGGTGGTTAGACTTGGAGCTCTTTTTATCTATTATTTATTAGTAGAATTTTTAGTAGTTCACAGGATAATTCTCTTTCATAATGTGCTTGATAGTACCTAAAGAGAGGTTAGTTCATTTATGATATCACTTCTCTCATTTCTAACTGAGCCAGATTTTGCTTCCATAGGATGAAGAGACTCAGTGCATACAGGCCAATCGGATATTCCCCAGGAAGCAACTGATCCGAGAGGAGGAGAATCTTCAGGTAGTTGACATGTGGACACCATCAGTTTGGATCTTGAGGTCATATGTTGGGCATCTTTTTTTTTTTTTTTTTTTTTTTTAGTCAAGGTGTTTTTATTGAAATTTTTCATATATAGAAAACAGAAAAGCACTCAGTGGATATCACTAGTGCATTAATCATTGAGAATGTATAGAATACAACTATGACATGGTATATAATACAATGAACAAGAATTATGTTGAATTAACAACAGAACAATAGTGGTGCTACATCAAAACATCTCAATAAACTGTAACAACTATCCACTGGTGAATAGAATGAATCATCCTGGAAACAGAGAAATAAATTAAACTAATAAAAGAAAATAGGGTATACTGTGGACATAGCAATCAATTGTCATTAGGAAATAAGTAGATCTTTAATAGATTCCATCTGGAATGGAAACGGGGCAGCTTGTTAAATGATTTTGCTAAGTAAGCCTCCATTCTATACGTTGAGCATACTAGGTTCCACCATTGTGAATGGGAGGCCTTAGACAAATCTTTCCATGTTGATAAAAGAATTTTTAAGGCTAGAGTAATTAACAAATCCATTAAATAGAAATCATTGTCTAAGATTAAATGATTGAGTGCAAAGGACTTTAGGAGGAGCATTTGATAGGAAAGAGCTATGTTTATGTTGAAAATTGAGCATATTGTGTTCCAAACAGAATGCCAGAATGTTTGGATCAGTGGACAGGAAAATAGTAGATGGTGTAAGGATCCCACTTCAGTTTTACAAGACCAACAATTTTTAGAATATGATGCATCAATCCTATTAGATTTGATAGGAGTCCATTGTGCTCTGTGTAGAAAGAAGAACATATTCTGTAGAATTGAGGCAGATCTAGATGTTTTGAATATAGAAGTAAAGATTGAGGACCAAGCAGCGTCAGATATAGATATCCCAATATCCTGCTCCCATGTTGATTGTAAAGCCGATAAGTGATTGGGAGTGAGAGATTTAAGTAATTTATAAAAATGAGATGCTGTATGACCCAAGGCTAGGAATTTCTGGGAATGCGTGTATAAGGTAGGTGAGCAAAGAGAGAGTGAAGAGAGAAGACCTGATTTTTTAATAGCCGATCTGAGCTGTAACCAACGGAGAAAGTTAGATTCATTAAGGGAAAAAGAGGTCATCAGTTCCTGAAAGGTGAGTAGTGTCTTGTCTGAATGACACACTGAACCCACATCCCATACGTGATGATGTTGGGACCAGGAGGGCCAGGAGAAGGGTTTCTTATCTATCAGTAAAGACTTATTAAACCAGAGGGGGCACAAGACTGAATTATGCCAGGGAATCTCCATCATAGAGTCAAGATTAGTTAAAACCTTGTGTGAATTATATAATATGTTGGGCATCTTGATAGGGAATGCATGTGGAAACAATTGGGAGCCAGATGCTCCAAATTTGCCGTTAAAATCTGTTGGTCACAGTGGTGCCAGTAAATTGTTAGATTTCAAAATGGGGGCCAAAGTTCCAAAAACCTTGCATGCAAATGAGGGTTGTGGAAGTTTGCAGAAATACAATTTGATCAGTCATTGGAAAAAGCGACTGACACGTGCACAGAGGCAGCAAGGGAAGTTGACACATGCACAGAGTCGACATGGGAAGCCATGAAGCAGCCTTCTGCCGCTCAGCTGTTCGGGGCAGGAAGTTTTCTTAGTGGGTACAGATGTTATATCTGAACCAATCAGTCTTAGGCCCCTCCCAGTGCATTCTGGGATGCACCAAGAAGGGGAAGGCCTGCTATTTTGAAGAGGTGGGCCTGCCGGCAGGAGGGAATGGGCATCCCTCCTGCTTCTTGTCTAAATAAGGTACGGGGGGGAGGGGTCGGGGAGGGGGTGACCATGGCAGGAGGTAGTGGGCATACCTCATGATATATTTAAGTTTTTGGTGTTTTTTTGGCAAGGGGGAGGGTTTCTAGGCATGACTTTTTTTTTTAAATGGGGACAGATGTGCATGTGGAACGTGCACAACATATGTGCCCATTAAATAAAAAGCTACTCTTAACCCCGAATAGCTGAGCGGCAGGATGCTGCTCCCCTGTTCGACACTTTTTTAATACTACTGGCATTTTCGGAGTGTTAAAAACTGGCGCTTCATTTTGTTCATCACCAAGACATCACTTGGAGTGCTTGTTTTAATATTAATGAGCTTGTTATGCAACATTATACAATATTTGCATAGCAGAGTCGGAGGCTTCTAGGAAGCGCAGAAAAAACTGTGGGGAGCCATTATGTGCACTGGTAGGTAAAATACTTTAATACTAAACCAGTTTAGTGTCTATCATTAAAGGCATGGTGAATTTTGAACATATGAACCTGAGATTTCATATTCTGTCTCAAATGGATGTTTGTGTTTTGGTGCATATACCTATATTTGAAGGGTAATAGTTATCCATAAGATGAGACCATCATTTACTTTGTAGTTTCACTTTAATCATTAGGTATTTATATACCACCTATCAATGGAGGTTGTCTAAACAGTTTACATTCAGGTACTCAAAGCATTTTTCCCTAACTGTCCCAGCAGGTTCACAATCTATCTAATGTACCTGGGGCAATAGAGGATTGAGTTACTTACCCAGGATCACAAGGAGCAACATGCTGAGGGTGGAGCTCCAATCACTAGGCCACTCTTCCCTCTCTTCAGAGATCTCATGCCTATCCATACTGAGGATCTTGCCAGGTACTCTGGCAGCTCCAGTACTTGCCCCGTCCCCTCCCACTTGATAGCAATTTTGATGTTCATATCTTTTTGCTATTATATTTCTACTATTGTTGCTTCCAGTCCTGGGTCAACAGATTCAGTGGATTGCTGGAACACCCTCCATAGGTTGGATGAGGCAATCATTAGAAATATAGTGATCCAAGATGGCTGCTGCTTGCTGCTTCTAAGAGGGCGCTTAGGAGTGTCTCACCTTTTGGAATGCCTAAGAGAAGGGGTAGAAGCTCAGAAGCTCCATTGCCTACTTTTAAATGACATCTTTAAGCATCTCCTAAGTGAGCAGGTTTCGTTGGGGAATCGCCCGCTGGGAGCACCGGCAGAGAGTAGTGCCGCGGCAAACTCCCTTAGGCTAGATGTTACACTGAGCCCTGACGTAAGGACACCGCTCATACAGCCGTTGCCGCTGGGAGCAAGCTCACCGTGAGAGGAGAGCATGCCAGAGGAGAAAGTGTTCTCTCAAGAGGCCAGTGCGTCAGAGGGCTTGCTATTGAGGATAGCTAAGAGTGATTTTCTCCTCTCAGAAGAACCAGCGACGGGGACAACTTCAGCTAAAGGGAATCAAGATTTCAGAGAGGTAAACCAGCCGATTGAACATTTATCAATGGCACAAGTAACTTTTGTTTCCCCTGTTAAACCCTCTGAAGTCACTCTAGACTCTCTTTGGGACTTAGTGTCCAATCTTGGAAATTCCCTTAACCTTCAAGTAAAAAATTTGGATAAAGAAATACGAATCCAGAAAGAAGAAATTACAGTGGTACCTTGGATTACGAGCATAATCCGTTCCAGGAGCATGCTCGTAATCCAAAATGCTTGTTTATCAAAGCGAGTTTCCCCATAGGAAATAATGGAAACTCGCTTTGATAGGTTCCCCCCCTGAGGCCAGCAGCGCTGCTCCCCCCCCATGAGAATCGGCATTGCTCCCCCCGAAGGCCCCCCCCCGTGAACCGGCACCCTCCCCCCCCCCGCGATTCGCCCCCCCCCCCCCGCAGTCATCGGGCACCCCCCGCCACGACCTGAGGTCCCCCCAACCCACCCGAACCCTCTTCTTTGATGTAGCCTCCGCACCGGCACCAGCATGTCCTGTGCTATGCCAGTGCCCGAAAATCTGTTGAGCATGCTCAAGGCCTGAGAGTTCACGTTGTCAGTCGGACAGGGATTCAGGGGATGAAAGATTAGAATTGATCCCCTTACTGATAGGAGATTCAGCCTCCTATGTTGAGGATCAGGATGGAATCCTGGCTGTGGACCCAGGAGAGGATCAGTCCATATAACAGCTGTTCAAATCTTCAGCCCTGCCAGACCTTATTACTGAGTCTTTGTGAGCTCAAGATTGATCTGCCTCAGCCCGACATCTTGGTGTTCTTTTGAGTGGGGTCCGATCTCAGCTCATGTTTTTCATGGCACCCAAACATGAAGCTTCTGGTTAAAGAGCCCTGGGAGGTTCCGGAGGCACTTTCAAAGGGGCAAAAGCCATGACTAGACTGTATCCTATAGATAGGTTCCAGTAAATGTTTGCTATACCAAAGGTAGACTCACTTGTGGCACAGGTGACTTAAACGCATGTCCTTACCCAGTAAGGGAGGAATCGTACTGAACGATACACAGGACTGCAGAGCGGATATGATCTGTAGGAGATAGTTTGAGACCCTGGTCCTGGGAGTTAAGGCAGTGTCAGCTGCATATTTCATAGCATGCGCCTGCCATTCATGCCAGCGAACACTGGACATGATGGTGGCTGAGCCATTACCTCACCTCAGCTGCACTTTATGATGAAATTAGTCATGGCGAGACTCTTCGCTTACTCCATCTCTGCCCAATGCATGCTGTGGATTAGACAATAGGCGGGTGATTCAACTTCCAATGCTACGCTTAGCAGGCTCTCTTTCAAGGGACAGATGCTTTTTGGCACAGACCTGGATGATCTTATGGCCAGTGTGCAAGATCATCCCTAGCCTTACCAGAGCAGGAAGCCAGAACTGGAGCTCCTTTCGGGGATTCCAAAGTTTTCGCCAGTATGCCTCAGGAGACGCATCTTGGAGAACCTATCAAGGTTTCAGACAGAGATATTCTGGAAACCAGAAAATCCAAATACAGGTTCCCAGGTCACAATGGCAGCCAAGAAGCAGCAATGATACCAGGGCTCCAGCCACCCTTCAGAAGATTGGGGGGTCAGCTCTCGGACTTTTTGGAGGCCTAGGAAAGCATAACGACATATCTTTGGGTCTTGGATATTTGTTAGATAAGGTTACAAAATAGTTTGCATATGCTCTGTCTGACTGGTTCGTGGATTCTCTGAAGGGGGGGGGGAGGTTTGACTGAATTGGGTGGTCCAAGTTTGGGCAATGCTAAACAGCTGGATTTTCAAGCCATAGAACCAGTTTCAGAAAGACGCTCGGGCATTATACATTGTACCCAAGAAATATTCCAACGACTGGAGGCCCATTCTGAATCTCGAACATGTCAATTCAGCTCTGAGGGTTCTGTGTTTCCGGATGGAGATGGCGAGATCTATCATTGCAGCGGTCCAGTTGGGAGTTTCTGGCCGCCCTGGATTTAACAGAGACTTATCTCCACATTCCAATTTTCCCAGCGCACACAGTTCCTGAGATTTCACGTGTTTGAGAATCACTAACACTTCTTGATGCTACCATTTGGGCTGGCTTTGGCACCCTATACGTTCACCAAGGTGATAGTGGTGGTAGCAGCTAATCTCCACAGGGCGAGCCAGCAGGTTCATCCTTATCTAAACTGGTTCATCAGAACCCCTCTCAAGAATAGGGAGAAAGAGCAGTGGTGACAGTTGTGCAAACTTTGCAGAGTCTGGGCTGAATTGTAAACTTTTGAAAGAGCCACTTAGTCCCTACTCATTCTTTGGAATATCCAGGAGTTCTGTTCAACATGGTAGAAGGTTAAGTTTTGTTTACCAAAGGCACGCAGACAGAAGCTCTGGGATTAAATTACGAACCTACTGTCACAGCCAGCACTTACAGCACTGCACAACCTACAGGTTCTGGGCTTGATGGTGGCTGCCATAATAGTGCCCTAGGTAAGGGCACATATGCATCCACATCAGGATGTGCTGCTGTCTCGTTGGTCTCTACAGGCCCCTCTACCCTGGACAGAGGTAGCCTGCAACATCATGAGCTGGTGGCTCCACGCACAGTCTCTAGCAAATGGGATTCAACTTCAGATCGGACAACGGATGCCAGCCTGTTCAGCTAGGGATCACACTGTAATGGTCACTCGGTGTAAGGGAAATGGACACCATCACAGTAGAAGTGGTCAATATACAGGCTAGAAGTGAGAGCATTCCGCCTGACTCTGTGAAACCTACAGTCTGTGCTAGAGGGCAGAGCCATAAAAGTATTCTCAGACAGTGCCACAGCAGTGGTCTGTCAACCGGTGGGAAGGCACCAGAAGCACATCTCTCCAACTAGAGGTAAAACTACTGCTCTCTTGGGCAGAAAAGCATCTGCTGGCCATCACGGTGGAACATGTAGCTGGAGTGGATAATGTGAAAACGGACTACCTCAGCAGGCAGACATTGGACCTGGGAGAGTGGTCGTTGGCCCTTTGGGTGTTGAGAGGTGTCTGACATTTGATCTGATGGCAGCGGCAAGCAACAAGAAAGCACCTCTGTTTTTCAGCTGAAAATGTGAAAATGGAAGTGCAGCGTTAGATGATCTTGTGCAACCATGGCCGAAGTCTGGACTGCTATATGTGTACTTCATGGCCACTGATAGGCTGGGTGGTCCTTCTTTTAGTATCTCATCCAGGGAGGATGATCGTCATGGCCCCGAATTGGCCCAGTCATCTTTGGTATGTGGATCCGGTATGCCTACAAGTGGATGAATATCTCTGTCTTCAGGTGTATCCGGACTTGCTCACACAGGGGCTGATTGCTCTAGAAGATCCGGGTCGCTTCAGTCTTATGGCATAGCTCTTGAGCTTACAATGCTAGCCAAGAAAGGATATTCAGAAGTGGTCATTATCATCCTACTGAAGGCCAAGAAACCATCTACTCTTTGCATATGCCAAGGTGTGGAATACCTTTCAGCACTGGTGCAATAAGGAGAGCCTGGAGCCCAACAAACCCCAGTATCATCTGTACTGGCCTTCTTTCAACAGGTCCTCGACAAGGGATTAAGTTGCAAATGGCTGGCCTGACTTGCTTTAGATGCCGAGAGAAATGAGTCTCCCTGGCTGCTCACCCAGACATTATTAGATTCTTCAAAAGAACCCTGAGGCTCAGGCTGCCGATCTGAGATCCCTTCCCTTCCTGAATCTCAACATCGTGTTTGAGGGCTTTGTTATGATTCTTTGGAGAAAGCTTCTCTCATGAATCTTACGATCAAAGCGATGTTCCTAGTTGCAATTACCTCAGCCAGAAGAGTCTCAGAACTGCAAGCTTTGCCTTGCAGGGAACAGTTTCTGAGGATCAAGGAAATGGGAGTAACCTTGCTTACTGTACCTTCCATATTGGCAAAGGTGGTTTCAGCATTTCACATCAACCAGGAAGTCAGGCTACCAGCCTTTCAACCTATGGATTTTAAGAAGAAAGATGAGGCTTTAAAGCTGCTGGATGTCCACATGCAGACTAGAGTTCTCTTATGTTACCTGGAAGTGACTGAGTTTTGTCAATCTTTGTCCTAACCAAAGAGTCAACCTGAGGCAGATCAGCTTCCAAAGCCACCATTTCTCAGTGGATTTGCATAGTGATCTTCTCCACCTACATTGTCTGCAGCAAACAGCCAATGTCGCTGAAAGCACATTCGACCAGATAAGTAGCCGCCTCTTGGACAGAATCGAGGGCAGTGATCTCTGGAAGAACTATGTAGATCTGTGATCTGGTCTTCCCTACATGTTCACTAAATTCTATAGGGTGGATTCCACTTTTGGATCCTCAGTACTTGAAAGCAGGCTTATCTCTCCCACCCATGACTTTGGGGACTGTTTAGGTACACTCCTAAGATTCAGCATGCCATTCCTATTGCAGTGGAAAAGGAGATTATAGGCTCTTACCTTGATAATTCCTCTTCCAGTAGATAGAAATGGAATGCTGAACCCCCTGCCCGATTTAATTTCTAATGCGCCTGTTTCTGATCATGTTCATATTAGTCTTCAAATCCCCACTTATTATTTTATTGAATATTATATTGCTTTTATTTCCTTTTAAGATATATTTTACTTTAAAACTTACTGTAAACCGTTTAGTTATTACTTGATAGACGTTATATAACATAACTAACTTGGAAACTTGGCCTTATGCTCATGGTCTTGTCCAAAGCAAAGACTTCTCTGCCAGTCTGACTATGGGTTCAGAATCAGTTTGTAAACAGAATCTAAAGAAATAATTGAGCTCCACTAATATTTAAACTGTTGCTTTCATTTGATGTTTTACTGTTCAGTGGTAATGTTCATTCATTTATACATTAATTTCATTATTGACTGTTATAACATTATATGAGCAAATCAGAACCTTAATTTTGGGGAGTTTCCCCAATGGCATACCTAGCATATGTGATGCCTGGGGCCCATCATTTTTTTTGATACCCCTCATCTATATGAAAAAAATGATTTTTAGTAACAATCCACATCACACAACAAGTGTACCTAGGAAAAGGCATCATCTTAAATACTACAGTGAGCACTAGAACACCAACACATACATTGTAAAACTAAACAAGCCAGATCCTGCAGAGTCAATGCCAATAGAAAACCATGTCCTTTTCATACACACATAGAGAAGAACACAGATACACCCTTGCCCAATATGGAATAATCATAAACTAAAAATAGAAATATGTAGACAAAAGTTAAATTGAACCGCCAAGAAATCTGGTGATCTAGCAGGCTTTCGGGGCAGGAGTGATCTTCCTATGTTCCTTCCCCGTATAGATCGCCAATAAGAAATGGATGCTGTGAGATCCCGTCGTACTCTTGAGAGACTACAGGAACTCATGGCAATCATTTCCTATTGGCGATCTGCATGGAGCATGAGCATGAGCATAGGAAGATCGCTCCTGCCCCGAAAGCCTACTAGACCACCAGGTAAGGCAGGGATGCCAGGGAGAAGGCGGGAGGGAGACGGGGGTGGGTCAGAGCCGGACCAGAAGATATTTGTGGTTTTTCACCATTCGCGGTCCAGCTCTGCCCCAATCCCCCTGCGAATCCAGAGGGAGAAATGTACTGGAAAAGGTAAAAACCTAATCTCTTTCTCTACTGTCTGAGAAGCACACCCAAAATTGTAGCAGACTAAGTAATCGTTTAATCATGTACCTGGCATAATGGAAGAGCCAGCCCAGGGCAATATACCAACAGTTGATCTCGTACATAATATATATCCATAGCATACCATACTATTTCTTATACCCCACAATTGTCTACTAGGAATCATTGCAGCTTGCATAAGATTAATAGGGTTACAAGCAGGAATAACATGAGTCCTATATTGTGGTGTTTTAAGTCCTGAATTATAGTGAGAATAGGTGTGTTTTTAGTGCATTCCTAAATTGGAGGCAGGAAGGAATTTATGTAAATTTAGGTTATAGTCTAGGCAGTCAGCTGGACTTCTTACGTGGACTATTTATTCCGTTGACTTGTAAACCAGAATTACATATTTTGGACTACAAATACATTTGTGTTTTTCTGTTCTGGAAGGTCCCTTTCTTGGAGCTGCATGGAGAAAGCACTGAGTATGTAGGAAGAGCAGAGGATGCAATTATTGCTCTTTCTAACTACAGACTGCACATCAAATTCAAGGAATCTATCATCAATGTAAGTTCCTCTGAATTCCTTCCATCTCACCTATAATAGATCAACCAGAATTAGGAGTAGTGTCATGTTCTCTAGCACCTCGTTGAGGCATATTTATTAAAACTCTATTAGTGAAGGAAGCTTGTTCAATCGCTGATTTCTTCTTTTTAACTTATTTTTACTGTAGTACATTGGTCAAATGACACAGTGCTTCAGTTTATAAGAAGTTACACCATGAGTATGATTAGGGATAAATAACCTGAATTGGCCCTCTGAAAATCCTAGTACTGGTCCGAAAGGGATGACTTGTCAACAGTATTAAATAGTTTGTGCTGGCAGGCAGGTTTTGCCTTTTGGGAGAGGAGGGGGGGTGTGTGTTGCTAATTCTTTGTGGATGTACTTTTTGTAAGGGAGCAAAGTGAGATTTCTAGTGTGACAGACACTCTGTGGGTAGTCAATCCCTTCTCATGAGAACTCTTGTGGGGAGCTTCATTAGCATTCTTTTACTCTGCCTCCCATCCTTCTGGGATATCCTCCAATTCCTCAGTTGTCTTCTACAAGCAAGATGGTAGGAGCTTGTCTTTTCTGCCTGTTTCTTTTCAATTAAATGTGGTCTCTTTTTTTTTTTTGCTAGCCATTTGTGGGTCTTTTCAGTGCTGCTGAGGATCCCACTCTTGAGACAGCTGTGGTTGTGGAAGAGCGCAGACTCTAAAGTTGAGGGTCTGCTTTCAAGGGGCAGACTTTTGCAGTGAACCCACTTGGACAGCCTGCACTAACAGTTCCGGGGCTCGTGTATGTTTGGTGTGTGGTTTGAACAGACGGTCCCGACTTCTTATCTGGATGGCAGAAAGACAGTAACCCCTGAAGCAGCAGTGTGAAACAGAGATTTCCCCGTCGGGTTTACTGGCTGCTGTGTCCGGAGGGCGGAATACCAAATGAAGTTCTGTGTGAATTACCATGATCAAATCAGCAGCTAAGCTTCTCTGTCTTTTCTGCTTTTGGATTTTTTGTGGACATTGCCGATGACTTTTTGTTATTGTACAGATCCTGGTCACACAATTTGTTTTTTTGATTTTGGCGTGCCTCTGTATGCGAGTGGTTCCTCTGAGTTACAGTTCTGGTGCAAGTATTTTCAACCCTTGAGTGTTTTCAGCAAAATGGAGTTTTTTGCCAAATGAAGCTGAACTGAGGCTTTTTCTTCACTTTTCTTTGGTTTGGAGTGCTCGTGGTGTGTATATGTTATCCCATGTGTGTGGGGGTGAGGAGTGAGGCCTTGCAGTGTCTTTGAGGTCTCCTGTGTTTCCATTTGAGGACATAGTTGCTAGTAGGAGTGTTAGTTAGGTTCCCCCACCTCTAAAATCCTAAAATTGCTAATTTTTAGTCACCAATGTAGCTCCCTTGAATTTTTTGTCACTAAAATCGCTGCCGCAGTGGTCATATTGGATTTCCCAATTTGAAAATAAAAGCTTCTATATGCCTCAAAACACTTCAGTTTGCTTAAAAACAAATGTGAAAGGACTCCTCAGGCCAGGATACCTTTTGATTCATGCCAGGTTTGTGGTGGATGGCCATCTAAGGATCATCCATGTTCCACATGCTGCGCAGCACTTGGGGGAGAGGTGGGCAGGAGCTACTGCTACTGGCTTAGTCTCCTCTGGTCCCTTGGGAGGTGTTGGTGCCTAGTTGGTCTGAGGGCCAAGAAAAAAGTCCAGATTTGAACCTGGGAGCAGTTCCAAGTGTGTTTCTGGTGAAGCACAGCCATGATGCAGCCGAAAACCCCCAGAAAACAGCTCATGAGTGACACAGGTGCCATCTTGATGTCCTGGTCAGAGTTTTCCCCTGTTTGAAGCTAACATGATTAACAAGGGCTGCATGAAACTCTCTGGGATCATGGAACTGCTGGTGCCAGGGGTCTCCTCCCTTGGGCTCCGTCAGATACTCTATATCAGGGATTGAAAGCAGTGCATGCAAATAGATCTCATGCCTCATTGGGGAAATCCTGAAAACCTGACTGGATTCCGGCCCTCAAGGAAGGACTTTGAGACCCCTGCTCTATATACTTCATAGTGCCCAAGAGAGGCTCAGACTGGAGGCCAATTCTCGACCTCAAAAACCAGTGAATGCAGCTCTCAAGATACCCCATTTCTGAATGGAGATGGTAAAGTCTGATGGCATCTGTGGCACCAGGGGAATTTCTCGCCTCCCTGGATTTGACGGGGGCCTGTCTGCACATTCCTATTTTTCCAGAGCACAGGAAGTTTTTGCGATTCCATGTGCTGGAGCAGCACTTCCATTTCGTAGCCTTGCCCTTTGGGCTGACCACCATACCACAGACCTTCACTAAGGTAATGATTGTTGCAGCCCATAGCAGGCATACAAGTCCATCCATATCTGGATGATTGGATAATACAAGCCCAGTCTGAATCTAAAGGCAGAATAGTAGTTCACAGTGATTCAGCTGCTGCAGAAGCTGGGCTGGGTGGTCAACTTTCAGAAAAGCCACCTATAGCTGATGCAGATCTTGGAGTATCTGGGAGTCCAGTTCAACACCAGGGAAAATGGTGCTTCTCCTAGAAGCCCACAGATAGAAACTTCTGTGTCAGATACGGGAGTTTTGGAGCGAGTCTGCCCCGATGGCTTTGTATTTTCAGATGTTGGGATAGATGGTTGCAACCATGGACATAGTTCCTTGTGCAAGGGCACACTTGCATCCGCTCCAGGATCCACTCCTCTTCCGATGGTGCCCACAGAGGGATGCACTTCACTAACTGCTGTCTGTGACAGCAGAAGCTTGTCACAGTTTAGTCTGGTGGTTGGAACCCCAGTCTTTCACCAGAGGAGTTCCCCTTTGCATCTCCGCATGGGTGATTCTGACAATGGATGCCAGCCTATATGATTGGGGGGAATATTGTGAGGAGCGTCTAGTTCAGGAACACTGGTCCCCTTCCCAGAAGAAGTGGTCGATCAATTGCTTGGAACTTTGAGCCATCTGCCTGGCACTTCAGGTGTTTGGGAGCACACTGCAGAACAAAGCGGTACGAGTTTTCTCGGACAATGCAATGGCAGTAACCTATGTCAAAAGCAGCATGAGATTTCTCGGACAACACAATGGTTGCCTATGAAGAAGGGAGGTGTTAATGCCCCTATATAGGTCATTGGTGAGGCCACACTTGGAGTATTATGTTCAATTTTGGAGGCCTTATCTGGCGAAGGATATAAAAAGACTTGAAGCGTTTCAGAGCAAGGTGAAAATGGTAAGGGGTTTGAAACAAAAGTAGTATGAGAAGAGATTGGAAGACCTAAACATGTATACTCTAGAGGAGAAGAAGGACAGGGGAGATGTGATAGACATTTCAATACTTGAAAGGTATTAATATAGAACCAAATCTTTCCAGAGAAGGGAAAATGGTAAAACAAAAGGGCATAACTTGAGGTTGCAGGGAGGAAGACTTGGGAGTAATTTTAGGAAATTCTTTTTCATAGAGAGGGTGGTGGATGCCTAGAATGTTCTCCCTAGGGAGGTGGTGGAGAAGAAAACTGTCATGGAATTAAAAAAAAACAACCCCCACGGGATAAACATAGAGAATCTCTAATTAGAAAACAGATGGCATAAATTAAAGAACTAAGGCCGGTATTGACCAGATTTGTACGGCTTTTGTCTCATATATGGTGATGGTGATTTGGTCTAGGATGGGCTGGGGAGGGCATCAATGGGATCTCCACTAACTTGGAACATGAGGATGTTACTAGCCAGACTTTATGGTAGATATCCTGCAAACAATGGGATGGTTAGATAGACTGTAGTAAGCTTAAATGGCAACTTCAGCAGTTGGAACATAGGCCAATACCAGGTGGACTTTAGTCTATGGCCCAGAAATATCAAAAAAGAGACAAGTTTACTTAATCATGTATTTTTAATGAGAATAACTAGTGGGTAGACTGGATGGACAGTTCAGGTGTTTATCTGCCGTCATTTACTATGTTACTATGTCAATTGTCAGAGGGAACCTAGAGTGCTGCTCTACGCTTGGAAGTTCAGATGCTGTTTCAATAGGCGAAGGCTCATCTTCTGGCATTCTTAATGGCACATGTGGCAGGAGTGGAAAATGTGCAAGTGGATTTCTTCAGCTGGAAGACCCTGGATCCCAGGGAATGGTCACTGTCTCAGGAAGCCTTCACGTGCATTGTGAATTGGTGGGGGCGCCCGACATTCAATCTGATGGCATTGGCAGCCAACAAGAAGGCGGTCTAGTTCTTCAGTCAAAGATTTGAACCAGGCCTGGATGCCCTGGTGCAACCCTGGCCAAAGGTAGGTTTTTATGCTTTCCCTCCATGGTCCATGATAGGCCGACTTCTGCACAGGACATGGCATATCAAGGGCTGGTGACTTATAGTAGCACCAGACTTGCCAAGATGACCGTGGTATGCAGACTGATTGTCTGCAAAGGGATCAAAGTCTCAAAACTTTTTCCCTGTCATCCCAGCTGCTCATGCAAGGTCCAGTTGCCATGCAGAATCTAGAACACTTTGGTCTTAAGGCATAGCTCTTGAGTGTGTGGTGCTAGCGTGTAAAGGCTATTCAAATGGAGTGCTCTTCACCCTTCTAAGATGTAGAAAGAACGCGACTAGATCAGCATAAGCAAAAGCCTGAAAGTGTTTCCAAACTTGGTGTACTCTGAGGAGGGAGGATCCGAGGTCAGCACCGATTTCTGTGGTGCTCACCTTCCTGCAGGAAGGTCTGGAAAAAGACCTAACAATTGACCCCCTGAAAGTTCATATTGCGTGGTTCTCCTGTTTTAGGCCTAGGATTGATAGGAGCACCATAGCCATATATCCAGATGTGGCCAGAGTTTTAAATGGTGTATTGCGCCCTTGTCCTCTGGTGCAACAGCCTTTTCTGACATGGAGTCTTAATCTGGTCTCTGGGCACTATTGAGACTGATCTACAAACCTCTGGAGCAAGCTTCTCTGATGGACCTCATTATAAAGACAGTGTGTTTGGTGGCGATTACCTCTGCCCGAGTGTCGGAACTTCAGACTGTCATGCAGAGATCCATTCCTCAGAATTTCGGATTCAGGTGTGGTCTTAACACACAGTCCCATCTTTCTTATTGAAAGTGGTTTCCAGGCAGCTTCCACATCAACCAAGAAGTACGCTTACCTGTCTTCACTCCTTCAGAATTGAAAGAGTGATCAGTTGTTAAAATTTGTTAGATGTGCACAGACTTACTGTGGTATCTTGAGGTTATAAAATTGACCATTTCCAGATGGATCTTTATGACCATTTCTTCAACTTATATTTGAAATGAAAAATGTCTGCCTATATCCATGAAAGTGACTGCCACTAGAAGTGTAGCTTCCTCATGGGTGGAATCTTCGGCGATGTCCTGAGAAGAAATCTGTAGAGCTGCCACTTGGTCTTCTCTCCATATATTCATGAAGTTTTGAAGAGGACGCTAAAAGTGTGATCTTTTATATTTTGTACAGTATAGGAGGAAATTAATCTTTCTATTTTTTTGGTGGTATACTACATTGAAGGTATGGTGGCTTGGGATTTTAGTTTTTGTTTACCATTTTTGGTCAGCTATTATGTATTTGGTATTTGTGTTCTGTATGTGTGACCAAGTTATTCTGTTAGGATTAATTTTCTATGTAGTGTTCAGTTTTCCTGATAGTGGAGGGGATATTGTGAGGGGAGATGGGTGTTGATCCTTTTTCTGTATTTGCAATTTATAAAATGACAATTGTACAGAATATTTCTTTTTATACTTTAATAAAATGATTTCAATATAAAACCATAATTATTCAAGACTTCTGTGAATGGAATCGGACAGAGCTTGAATATGAGGATATATTTTTTCCCCCGTGTCATTCTCTAATCCGGATATCTTGTTTTTCCTTTGTCTATCCTTGATAAGGATAGAGGACGCGATTGCTGTGTTGAAGAAGCTAGGGAGTATCTATAAAATATCCTACACTCTTGGTGCAGGTTGCTCTCAATTTGGTGACCTATTTGTTTTTCACTTTATGTATTGCAAATGGTTCTGTTTGTTTATCTGTTATATGTTTAATATGAGCGGAGCAGACATGTTTCTCAGGGAGTGTCCTCTTACCCTACCCTAATCTATTTCATCTCCAATGCTGACCATCTGCTTTGGTATGAACTGAGGAATTGGAGAACAGCCCACAAGGATGGGAGGTGGAGCAAAAGAATGCTAATGAAGCTTCCTTCAAGATTTCTTGCGAAAAGGGATAGACAATCTACAGGTTCAGGAATAGAGTGTCTGTCTACTAGAAGGAAGATTACCGAGGTAAGAACCAGATTTCCACATTAGAGACTATATTCATAAAGCCATCTCCAGCCTGCCAAAGTACATAGTATATCTATCAGCCCCATAATGGGCACAATTCTATGATTTGCACCAAAATGTTGGACACCAAGTGTGAATTCTGTAACCAGATCTGGACACCCAGATTCCACTATGGAATTCTAGCATGTCGGCATTTGTGCCAACATTTCGGCATGTCCACTTATGCCATGACTATGGAAGGTGTAAATGCCACACCTAATTTATCATGTAAATTACACTATCTTTTATAATGTTTACATAATTTTAGAAGATGCCCATGTGAACAATCCTCCCCATGCCCTGCCATGTGAACAACACTCCACCCCCCAAAAAAACACTTTGGTTGCATGCTAAGATAATGAAATCCTGCTTGGTGTCCAACTAGAATTCTATAATCCAAACATACAAATAGCACATATATTTAGGTGCTCATTATAGAATGAAGTGGTCAGATTAGGGAGATTGCTATGGCTTTTTATAGTTTTCATGTTGCTCTTATTTTTGTATTTGTTTACAATTTTGCTAGAATGCCTGTCCAACTGCATCGTGTGAAATTTCAGTAAGTATCACAATGCCCGACTACTTGAACATCTGCTTGGACTAGAAGTCATTACAAGAGTAAGTTAGATACTTACCTTGTGACATGACCATGGAAGGCTGTCTGCATGACTCATTTGATAGGTGAAACTTAAGAGACAGGAGTACTAACTTGATAAAGAGTGTAAGATCTATCAGAAACCTTGATAGTTTAATTGTATTTTCTTATGAATACTGCAGAAAATTAAGAATCTGAGTTCATAACTTCTAATTTTAGCTGTTGGACATGGATTCTCTGCGTGTCCTTGAGAAATGTACTGCTTAGGAAAATCACAGGCAACTGATATGTTGTATATACCACAAAAGCAAAATAGATGCATTTTAATTCCAGATGCTCCTTTTACCACAACTGATTCAATTTTTATTGATAAAGCTGATTATGATTATTGGAGTGTGTTTGACTGGTTTACTTTGTGGTGGTGTACATTGCTTTGACTTTAACATTTGTTTGGGGAAGGCAGACTATAGCATAACATAGCCAGCCCAGATGTAGTGTTTCTCATATGCCTTTATCTTGGGCTACCAATTTTACAGGTTTGCCTTTGATTTTCCTACCCATGACTGGCCACCATCAATACTTTTCCCAAATGAGGAAGATGACGCACACTAATTTCATTTAACTTTATTTAATCTTTGAAGTTAAACTAGTATTTTGATGAAAACAGCATGTTTAGAGAGTAATCAGTATTGAAGCATGATGCAATATAGCACTGATTTTTCTCTTGCTGTTGACAATATTAGCCTATGAGCAGAGCATGTTCACTAAAGATTGTGACGTCCCCTTTGGTAAGTTGAATGATTCAGTCTGTCATGCTTATTGTCCTTATGCTTTCAAGGGGCAGATTAACAGCATTGCTTGTGGTGTTTTATTTTACTTTATTTAGAATAAGAATAGAAAGTTTTCTCTGACCAGCAGGATTGAATTGATTTATACAGATGGTGGTATCCATTAATGCTGGTACAGAACAGCTCTCCCCAGTGTTCAGAACTAGTGTAAAGTTCTGAGTATGCACAACAGTTCTTCAGTCTTGCTTTTCTGCATTACTGAATGAATTTGAAAACAAAGTTCTCTCAAAAATATTGTTGATGAATCTTTTCTTCATATTACTAATACTGTTTTCATAGTTTTGCTCATCTTTTTGTTTTCATACTTGCTTCCTTCCTCTTCAGCATGGAGCCAAGCCAGTCTTTGGAGATGATCCAACTTGTGGTAGAAAAATTGCCAAGCATGATTTCCTCAAAGAGATGTGATCTCCCTAGAGCCAAAACATGATCAGGAAGACCTCTATGACTGTAGCTGGATCTCTCTGAGTGTCTGGAAATAGTGCTGGCTTCTTTCTGTGTAGAAATTATTGTGAGGCAGAGGAATGGGTCTTGAAAATAAAGAATCACTGAGGTTGGCTGACTTTGCACAGTCCAGCAGGTGGTCTTTTTTGGAAGTGGCTTTGTTCACCTAACGCAGCAGCCTAAAGGGAAGCACCATACCTCTAATGTAGGTATCTCTCTGAGCTGAGATGTTAGATATTGGTGCAGAACACCTCTTCACCGGTCCTCAAGTCTTAGCAGGAACAAATTACAAAACATTCTTCTAAGACAATCTAAACTCTCCTTAAGCATAGGAGGACCACAAGTACAGCATAGCACCAAAGGGAAAAAAATTGTTACCGTTTGTATTGCCTGTTAAATGCTGAAAAAGGTCTATCGGCACGCTGGCTCAGGCCAAAATATGGCACTTCTTTGATGCCAAAACATTTGAACTGGTGCAGAGTTTTATCTGCCACCACAGTATCTATGCCAAGTTAATGCTGGGTTGTCGGGTGCAAATAACATAAGAATAGCTATACTGGGTCAGACCAATGGTCCATCTAGCCCATTATCTCCTTTCTAACAGTTGCCAATCCCAGGTCAGAAGTACCTGGCCAAAACCCAAATAGTAACATTCCATACTATTGATCCCAGGGCAAGCAGTGGCTTCCCCCATGTCTTTCTCAATAGTAAACTATGGACTTTTCTTCCAGAAACGTTTTCCAAACCTTTTTTAAACTCAGCCATGCTAAATGCTATTTCCACATCCTCTGGCAATGAGTTCCAGAGCTTGATCATTCTTTGAGTGAAAAAATATTTCTTCCTATTTTGTTTTAAAAATATTCCCATGTAATTTCATTGAGTGTTCCCTGGTCTTTGTACTTTTTGAAAGAGTGAAAAATCAATTCACTTTTACCTATTCTACACCACTCAGGGTTTTATAGACCTCAGTCATATCCCCCCTCAGCTACCTCTCTTCCAAAATGAAGAGCCTTAACCTCTTTAACCTTTTCTCATACACAATGAATTCAATTTTCCTTTATTATTTTGGTAGCTCTTCTTTGAATGCAATACTCTAGGTCAGACCATGGAGTGATATAGAAGCAGTATTATAATCTTGGTCTTATTTACCATTCCTTTCCTAATAATTCTTAACATCCTGTTTGCTTTTGAGGCCGCTGCTGCACATGCAACAGAAAATTCCAGTATAGTGTCTACAATGATGCCCAGATCATCTTGGGTGCTGACTCCTAAGGTGGACCCTAGCATCAGGTAATTATAACTTGGTTTATTCGTACTAAAGTGCATCATTTTGCATTTTTCCACATTAAATTCCATCTGCCATTTGAATGCCCGTGTCGCTGTCCATTGTAGCATCCTGGGTAACTGACCCAATCTCTTCTAATGTAATCTGACCTTGAACTGAATAGGTAAAGGTGGAATAGAAAACTTGATTAACTAACTTAGCATAACATAACATTTGGTTGCCCAGTCTTCCAATTTCCTAAAGCCTTCCTGCAATTTTTCACAGTCCGCATGTATTTTGACAACTTTGCATAGTTTTGTGTCATTTGTACCAATTTCCGAATTATTTTAAAATATGTAAAATGGTACCGATCCCAGTACAAAACCCTCCTCGATTGAGAAAAATGACCATTTAACTCTACCCTCTTTTCTGTTCAAAAACTATTTCCTAATCCACCACAGAACATTGCCTCCTTTCCCATCATTCTTTAAATTGTCTCAGGAGACTCATGAGGAACTCTTCAGCCAGCTCACACCTTAAAAAAAAAAAAAAAAAAAAAAGAAACAAACTGGTGAAGCAAAACTTCCTTGGCTAAACCCATGCTGACTCTGTCCCATGTTTTTCTACATATTCTGTAATTTTACCAGCACTGAAGTCAGACTTACTGATCTGTAATTTTCTGGATCATCCCTGGAATCCTTTATAAAATTGTTGTTACATTGACCACTCTTATCTTCAGATATTATGGACAAGTTTAGTGGCAGGCTGCAGATCACGTGTGTTCTTTCAGTACTGTGGAGTGTATACCATCGAGTCCAGGTGATTTTATCATTCTTTAACGTGTCAATTTGAATCTGTAAGTTTTCCAGATTCACCAAGATTTTTCAGTTCCTTCTCATTGTTGCCCTTGAAAACCGTTTTGGTATGGGTAGATCTTCTACAAGCACAGACATTCTTTTCATCTGTTTTGCTTAAACAAGATTTTATGTAGTTACCTTGATGCAAGGGCCCTATATAAGAGAAGCTATTTCCTTTGTCCACTGAAAAAAAAAAACCCCATTACACATTACTGACTTTGGCTCTATCCTACCTTCAGATTCGTCACTACATTTCCTCTTTGTCGAATATTCATCTTTCGGCTTCTTGTCGAAAATTGTTGATGGAGGCCTTTACATTTGGTTCCCAACAGCCTGTCCCGCTGAAATTTTACCATAGACATTTGAAAGACGAATCCCCTATGCTTGATTGTCTGAAATTGCGGGATGCATGGGTGGGAGATTTGAATGTGGAATTTTCTGATGAAGTAATTTTGAATGCTATTAAAACGCTGCCTTTGTATAGTAAATATGCTATCTTTTGGGAACAATACTTCAAATTGACTCTCCGCCTATATATTTCTCCTCGGAGAGCTTTTCTGGCGGGGCTCTGCCCGACTGCGGACTGCCGGCGCTGTGGTGCTCCGGATGCTGGTCTTGGTCACATGTTTTGGTCTTGTTCATCCATACAGACCTTTTGGGATGCTGTCTTTCTTTTTGTGGATGACATCTGGAACATTACAGTTCGGAGATCAGCCCTGGTGTTATTTGGAGCCTCTTTGCATTTTCATCCCCGTCGGCCTGGAGCCTCTGCATTCCTTCGTTGGATGGCTGTGATTGCTATCAAGTGCATCTTGCTTAAGTGGATGGAGGCGGAGGCTCCTGACTATTCCCTTTCACGTAGTCACATGATTACGTTGCTTTCTTGGGAACGGAGAGGTGTTCAGGACATTTCTTCCTTGCCTGGACGGGCCTTTCAACGAATTTGGGAGCCTTTTTGGTCTACACTATCTCCGGTGGCTCGTAGCCGCATTCTGAACTGCTAGGGTCTTGGTATTATCCTCTTATTTATCTCACTTTGTTTGGCATCAGTGAGAGGGGGAGGGTGGGGGGATGGGTTGGGTTGGTAGGGTGGGTTTGATGGTTTTAATATACAAATTTGAGCTACCTTGTTGTTTTCTGTTTTTGATTGTTGTGCTCAATAAAATATATTTAACGATAATTACACTGCAGGTGACTTCTCTCTCTCAATATTGTTCAATGATTTTTGCAAGGAAATGCTGAAGTGTGTGTCTCAGCATTTTCCACACACTTCTCAGGCTTCTGAAATCACATAGGTGCAAAAAGAGAATTCAGTCAGTGATTTTTCCCTCTGTCAGATTTTTAGGTCTCAAGACCATTCTTTGCCTTTTTCATTTCCTCTCTGAGCACCCTCCAAAATTTTCCAAAACAATTGACAGAACCACAGTCGCCAGTATATGATTTCATCGCTGACAGGAATATCCTATTAACAGTGACCCTGTATGAAGATGTATATTCCATATTTGTCTATATTGCAACAAGAGGCTAAGGCAAGATCAGATGTTACTTGGATTGCTGAAGCTTATTGAATGCCCTAAAGATGTGGTAGGTGGTCAGTCCACAGATTGCTTCAAGAGCAGTAAGCTTATATGTGTGCTGTGCACTCTGGTATCTCTACAGCCTTTGTCTGAAAATTTGGAGCTTAAATTCAGATAGGGTGATAATGATGGAACTAGCAGATTCTGTAGAGTCCTTTATGAATGATCACTCGTTCTGCAAGTTCTTCAGTTCATCTTCCAGTGCTTACCTGCCAATGTACCTAAAAGCCGCCTCTGAAACGTCTGAAGATTTTTTGTTAAGTAAAAAGAGACTTTATTGGCCTCAACACTCTCTCCCTCCCCCACCTCAGATTCTGAGCATTCCCGGCCCTAATAATGCAAAATCAGGGCATCTTGTGATATTCCACTCAGTTTTAGTCAGAGCTGAGGAGTCGGTACAGCAAACTTTCAACTCTGACTCCTCTGTTTTTCCACTGTCTGATTCCAACTCCTATTCCTACTATGTAGTGAATCTAAGAGAAATTTGATTTAATTGCAGAAACATAGGATATTTTTTATGCACAAAATTAGACTAATAGACCAACAAGTATATTTGAAGCTTGAACAAAAAACCCTGAATAAAAAAAGTCAAATGAAAATGTAATACACTGTAAGTTGGGGTTTGTTTGTTTTTGTGTTTTTTTAACTATTCAGAGTTGGTGCATTTTTTTTTTACTGATTCCCAACTCTGACCAAATTTGCTTCCAACTCCAAAGCCCGGGTTTTGGCAGCTGAATAGAATCACAAGGAGAGTGTGGCACAGTGGTTAGAGTTACAGCCTTGGCACTCTGAAGTTGCGAGTTCAAACCCTGCACTGCTCCTTGTGACCCTGGGCAAGTCACTTAATCCTCCACTGCCTCAGGTACATTAGATAGACTGTGAGCTCTCTGGGACAGATAGGGGAAAATGCTTGAAGTACCTTTATGTAAACCGCTTTGAGTGTGGTTGTATAACTACAAAAAGGCAGTTTACAAGTCCCAAAACTCAAATTCAGATTATCAAGAGGGAACAAAAGACTCGAGAATCCATTGGAGTTGTAAATTATAGCTTCCAATAAATCTGGACCATCGCAGCTGTTCCCCCTTGCTGGTCATCACCACTTTTTATGGTTCTTCATTCTATTACAGAGATTGATCGTCTTTCTCTTCTTTTATCTTGCTGGTTGCATAGCACATCCAAGCTGAGAAATTCTGATGGCAGCAAGGAAACATTACAGGATGAATCTGTCTTCAAGTGAAAAGAGGTTTTCTATCTGATTTGGCGAAATATAATCCTTTTACTTGCATATCAAATGCTATGCTGCAATACCATCTTGATGTGTTTTGATAGATGGGGCTCTGGCTTCCTACTGTCCAGTTGCCTTCAAATTCTTAAAAGGTCTTCATTTCAAACATCTACTTCAAAAGCTATCAATCCTACAACCTTTTTGAGAGATGGAATTTTTCATGGCTAAAATATCTTCTGTGGAAAGTACTTGTAGCAATTTTGGTCTAAAAGGTTAGTGAAATTAAAGCCCTTCTTACATTCAGTTCTTGATTACTGCTTGTAAAGGTCAGAGCTTATCAGAAAATGTTCTTAGCTATTCATCTCTCTTAACTATAAGAACATAAGAATAGCCTCACCGGGTCAGACCAATGGTCCATCAAGCCCAGTAGCCCGTTCCCATGGTGGCCAATCCAGGTCACCAGTACCTAGCCAATACCCAAAGTGTAGCAATATTCCATGCTACCGATCCAGCAGTGGCTTCCCCGTCTTTCTCAATAACAGACTATGGACTTTTTCTCCAGGAACTTGTCCAAACCTTTCTTAAAACCAGCTACGCTATCTGCTCTTACCACATCCTGTTCAGTTTCGGCCCATTGAATTGATTTTTCGATTCACTTTTCCTGCCCAATCAGGCATTTTTTTTCAAAATCCTGGTGTTTATTTTGTGGCCTCTTCACCCACCCCACCCCCCCTTTGCCTTCTCCAAACCCACATCAGCGCTGTGGTGTAAACAAAAAAGACTTCTCTATTAGGTCCTCTCCCACGCTTGCTCTCTAACACCAGCTCTCTGGCAGGATATACATTTCAAATCTGACATATTAAGAACATAAGAATAACCTTACTGGGCTAGACCAATGGTCCATCAAGCCCAGTAGTCCTTTCTCATGGTAGCCAATCCATGTCACTAGTTCCTGGCCAAAACGCAAGGAATAGCAACATTCCATGCTATCGATCCAGGGCAAGCAGTGGCTTGCCTCGTGTCTTTCTCAATAACGGACTGTGGAATTTTTCTCCAGTAAATTGTCCAACCTTTCTTAAAATCAGCTACGTTATCCGCTCCTACCACATCCTCTGGCAACGTGTTCCAGAGCTTAACTATTATCTGAGTGAAAAAAAATTTACTCCTATTGGTTCTAAAAGTATTTCCCTGTAACTTCGTCAAGTGTACACTAGTCTTTGTAATTTTTGATGGAGTGAAAAATCGATAAACTTGTACCTGTTCTACTCCATTCAGGAGTTGAAGACTTCAATCATATCTCTCCTCATCCATCTCTTTTCCAAGCTGAAGAGCCCTAACCGTTTTAGTCTTTCCTCATACGAGAGGAATTCCATTCCCTTTACCATCTTGGTCGCTCTTCTTTGAACCTTTTCTAGCACTACTATATCTTTCTTGAGATAAGGAAACCAGAATTGAATTCAATACTCCAGATGAGGTCGCACCATAGAGCGATACAGCCTATTTGCTTTTTTGGCCGCCGCACATTGGGCGGAAGATTTCATCCTGTTGTCTATGATGACACCCAGATCCTTTTCATGGGCGCTAATTCTCCTGTGGAGAAGTGTTGATTACAAGCTTTAGACTACTGTTTAGAAAGGGCCAGTTGATATTGGCCACTGTTGGAAACGGGGGTACTGGGCTTGATGGACTTCTTGGTCTATCCCAATGTGGCAATTCTTATTTTTTTAATTAGAATATTACTATTTCTGAGCACTGGTGGATTTGTTCTGTTCCAGCACTGTCAGATGTTATCCATTTGTATGCCTATTTTAATCCTGCTGTCTTTGTAAAGCAGCTATTACAGGTGAGCAACTAAAAGAGCCACAGAAAAAATGAAGCACCTGTTACAGGTAAGCAACTAATCATAGAAACAAAGAAAAAATGAAGGCATATAAAGACCATATGGCCCATCTAGTCTGCCTATCCAAGCCTTCTGCTATCCCCTTTCCTCTTCCTTTGCAATCCAGTGTACTTGTCCCAAGGTTTTTTGAATTGAAATATATTTTTCATCATTTCCCTCTCCCTCTACACCCATTCACTACCCTTTCCATGAAAAAGTACTTTCTGAGGTTACTTCTTAGTCTATCCCCTTTCACCTTCATCCTATGCCTCCTAATTCCAGAGCGTCCTTTCAATTGAAAGAGACTCAACTCACGCATTTATGCCATGTAGGTATTTAAACATGTCTATCATATCTCCCCTCTCCTGTCTTTCCTCTAAAGTATACATGTTGAGATCTTTAAGTCTGTCCCTATATGCCTTATGACGAAGACCAAGCACCATTTTAGTAACCTTCTGGCTGACTCCATCCTGTTTATATCTTTCTGAAGGTGCAGTCTCCAGAATTGTATACTATACTATATTCTAAATGGTCTCCGAGTCTTGTATGCATCATAATCTCTTTTCCTACTGGCCATTCCTCTCCCTATGCACCCAAGTATCCTTTTAGCTTTTATCTTTGCCTTTTCTACCTGTTTGGCCACCTTAAGATGATCACTTAGTTGCACCCAAATCTCACTCCTCTTTTGTGCACAAAAGTTCTTCACTCTTTAAACTGTACCGTTCCCTCAGGATTTTGCAACCCAAATGCATTACCCTGCATTTCTTAGCTACCAAATTCTGGACCATTCTTCAAGCTTCACCAGATCCTTCTTCATATTATCCACACCATCAGGGATGACTAACCTATTGCAGGTTTTGGTATCAGCCGCAGAGAGACAAACCTTATAGCCCTTCAACAAATCTTACCTGACAGCCCTTCAACAAACCTTACCTGACAGCTCTTCAACAATTTCACTTACAAAGATTTTGACCAGTTCCTGCCCTAGTCCATCACTTTAGGACCCATACCGAGGGCATTCAGTTTATTAGGCACCTATGTGGAACAGTGACTGAGGCTTTGCTAAAATCTAAATACACCTTATCTAGCGCTCTCCCTCTATCTAACTCTGGTCACCAGCTAAAGAAATTGATCAGATTTGTTTGTAATCCATTAGATTCCAGATACTTCACTATTCTCTGTTTTAAAAGCATTTCTATTAATTTACTTACCACAGAAGTCAGACTTACTGGCCTGTAGTTCTCTACTTCTTCCTTATTTCTGCTTTTGTAGAGAGAGATCACATTTGCCCTTCTCCAGTCCTCTAGTATCACTCCCGACTCTAGAGAAGCATTGAAAAGGTCAGCCAGCTAAAAAAAGTTTTGCACCAAAAGACATATGAGGAGAGACTAGAAGGCCTAAATATGTATACCCTAGAGCACAAATGTCAAACACAAGGCCCATAGGCCGAATCCGGCTTGTCTGGCAGTTTTATGTGGCCTGTAGTGACTGTGCGCCGGCTTGAGAACGATGTGACGTTTTCCTCATTGCCACCCCCGGGTGTTTTACCTTCTGGCCGGCTCCCTCCTCACTGTCATAGTTGTTTCTGTGGACAAAGCTGCGGGCAGCATCTTGTCTCATCTGGAAGCCTTCCCTCTGATGTTGCTCCAGCCCCTTCCCCCCCCCCCCCCCATCGTGGGACTGGCAGCTTCACGCCCTCTCTGCTCCTGGCATATAGCTTGTAGAAGAGCAGCTGATCCCCACACAGGTCTGCTCGACAGTGCTCACGGCCTTCCCTTTGCCGAGCACATCCTTATGATGCAACTTCCTCTTTTCACAAAGAAGGAAGGAAGAACCAGGCAGCAGGAAGGCCACGAGCACCGGCTTTTCTACAAGCCAGGGAGGGAGGCAGACTGGACCCGTTGGACCTACTGAACCTGCGAGAGGGGGAGCTGGAGCGGTCAGCCCCGAGCAAGAGAGGGAAGGAATGCAAGGGAAAACAGTTGCTGGGGCAGGAGGAAAGGGCATAGGTGGTAGGATTGGAGCAAGAGGAAAGGGGGAGAGAGAGTTTCTTGACCTATGGAGGGGAGTGTTGGAACTGAAGGGAAGGTGGTGAGATGCTGCACCTGTGGAAGGAGGGCTGCTGGGAGAAAGCGAGAGAGAGTGCTGGACCTGTGGAAATGGGATTGCTGGAGGGAAGGGAGAGAGGTGATGGACCTGTTGGGGGAGGGGCTTAAGGGAAGAGAAGGGAAAAGATGCCATACTAAGTGGATGAAAGAAGAGGGAATGAAATACTGAACACATAGCAGAGAGACACAGGGACACAATGGGCATGGAGAGGAGAATAGGGGCAGGGACACAAAGAGAAATGCTGCATGGAAAGAGTAGTGCTGCCCAATTTCAGAAAAAAAATTTTGGTTCAATTTCGGTCCATTGAATTGATTTTTCAATTCACTTTTCCTGGCCAATCGGAATTTTTTTTTTTTTTTTTTTTTTTAAATCCTGGTGGGTTTATTTTGTGGCCTCTTCACCCACCCCACCCCCCTTTGCCTTCTCCAAACCCACATCAGCGCTGTGGTGTAAACAAAAAAGACTTCTCTATTTAAGTCCTATCTCACACTTGCTCTCTAACACCAGCTCTCTGGCAGGATACACATTTCAGATCTGACATATTAAGAACATAAGAATAATCTTACTGGGTTAGACCAATGGTCCATCAAGCCCAGTAGTCCTTTCTCACGGTAGCCAATCCAGGTCACTAGTACCTGGCCAAAACATATGGAATAGCAACATTCCATGCTATCGATCCAGGGCAAGCAGTGGCTTGCCCCCATGTCTTTCTCAATAACAGACTATGGACTTTTTCTCCAGGAAATTGTCCAACCTTTCTTAAAATCAGCTATGCTATCTGCTCTTATCACAACCTCTAGCAATGTGTTCCAGAGCTTAACTATTCTCTGAGTGAAAAAATATTTCCTCCTATTGGTTTTAAAAGTATTTCCCTGTAACTTTGTGTGTCCCCTAGTCTTTGTAATTTTTGACAGCGTGAAAAATCGATCCACTTGTACCCGTTCTACTCCACTCAGGATTTTATAGTAGAGAATGACATGGGGAAAAAAATTTGTCCTAGTTCCCGCAAGCTCGGTCCCTGCTCCATCACCGCAAACCATTTGATCCCATCCGCACAAGCCTCGAATAGTTTTATACTGAAACTTATTTTAATAAAGTATAAAAAGAAATAATATTCTGTACAATTGTCATTTTATAAATCACAAAAAATATAGAGCAAGGATCAACAAAACCCCTGTCTCCCCTCCCCATCTTCTCCACTATCGAGAAAACTGAAGTCAAATTACTACAGAATGTTACATAGGAAAACCAAGTTAACAGAATACTTCAGTCACACATGGCAGGAATAGTGTTAAGGGAGTGCAACTAGGGGAACTACCCCCTGGTCAGAGAGATCCCTAAGCCAGCTGAAAGCTAAAGAAGCACAGTCTGGGCTTTGGAGTCCCCAGTTATGTCTAATACCAGCTCTAGTAGGATACATATTTCAAATCTGATAGATTCTAATCACAAAATGGAAAATAATTTTTTTTTTTTCTACATTTTTGTTGTCTGGTTATTTTATTCTTCATATCACATTGGTCTTGGGCTCTGGTTTCTGTTTCTATCTGTCTCTCTTAACTCACTTGCCAAGGTCTCCTGACCATTTGACATGTCTTCTTTCTCCATGCTCACCATTCATCTTCCATCTCTGTATGTTTTTCCCCCATGTTCAGCAAGCATCTCCCTTATCTGTCTCCTATATTTCCCTTTCTAGTATTTCACCTGTGCCCATCTCCCTGCCTTCATCTCACTATTCTATGATCCCCCTCCTGTGTACAGTATCACTTCTCTATATCCCAATGCCCCTTCGTCCAGCATCTTCCTTCTGCATTCTTATTCTCCCCCATGTCTAGTCATCTTCTATCTGTGTCCATATACCCTCCCATGTCTAGCATTACCCCTATGTATCCATATACCACCCCATGCAGATACAGCATTCCCCTCTTTGTCCCTGTTCCTATGCTCCTATCCATGCCCACTATCTCCCCCCTTTTTGTATATCTCCCTATGTCCTGCTTCTCTTACTCCCTTACACCAGTATGTCTCGCACTTTCCTTCTTCCTCCCTCCACTTTGTTCAATATGTCACTCAGTCTTCCTTCATCCCCTTGGTTCAGCTTTTCTCTTTCCTTCTCTCTTCCTTCAGGTCCTGCACCACTCCACCCACCACATTGGCCCAATCCTCAGACCATATCCAGCAACTGTCTCCCTTTCCTTCAACTTCTACCATTCCAGCAGCTCAAGCCACTCCCTCCCCTCTTTGCAGGTGCAGCAGTCCAATGTAGGTCCTTTGCAGCAGCCCTATCGCAGGTCCAACAAACACCCACCCTCCCTCCCTCGCTCCTGTGGCAGGTGGCAAAAAACCAAACCAAACCACAAACCTGTGACTCTCTTGGGTCGGCCCCGGTGGGCCTACCAGCCTGTTAGAAGCTTCCTGTATGCAGGGCTGCTCCGACCGGAATCTTCTTGCCATCGAGTCCCTCCTTCAGATGTAACTTCCGGGTGGGGGGAGGGTGTGTGTCCGACTCCAGCAGATTTTAGTCTTTCTGACTCAGTACAAGCCATTATAGCTGCTGCCAAAAAACCTGCTCAACAGTGCTTTTAACAGAAATGGTCATGCTTCAATTTGTGGTGTACCTTCCATCACCAAGATGCTTCCACCTCTTCTCTTCCTTTCTTTATCAGAGTTCATCTCTGTTCTATTGGCGTTTTCCATTCCATGTTCCTATCAAAAATAAATCTCTAGGCACGCATCCTTTGGTTTCCAGATTTATGAAAGGATTATTTCACTCCAAACCTCTGATCAAACCACCTTCAGTTGTCTAAGATCTAAATGTAGTTCTTACCAGTATAATGAAGCCACCATTTGAACCACTGGCATATACTCCTTTCAAGTTTCTCACTTGGAAAGTGGTCTTCTTGATCTCTCACTTCTGCCTATAGAGCAGTGTTCTTCAACCTTTTTACACCCGTGGACCGGCAGAAATAAAATAATTATTTTGTGGACCGGCAAACTACTAGGACTAAAATTTAAAAACCCCGTTTACGCCCCATCTCCGCGAGCTCGGTCCCCGCAAACCATCTGATCCCATCTGCACAAGCCACAATTATGATTTTATATTGAACGTATTTTATTAAAGTTTAAAAAGAAACAATATTCTGAACAATTGTGATTTTATAAATACAAATATACAGAGCACAGACCAACAAAACCCCTGTCTCCCCTCCCCTTCACATATATCCCCTCTACTATCAAGAAAACTGAACAAGCCAAGTTATTATAGAATGCTACATAGAAATATCATGCTAACAGAATACTGCAGTCCCCAGTTACGTCTCTAGCAGGATATATATTTCAAATCTGATATATTCTAATGACAAAATAGAACTAAAATTATTTTTTTCTACATTTTGTTGTCTCTGGTTTCTGCTTTCATCTTCTTTTCACTCTTTTCCTTCCAGCATCTGCCCATTCCATCCAATGTCTGCCCTCTCCCCCTTCCATATGTATCTGATTTCTTTCTATGCCCCTCTTCCCTGTCCATCCTCCTCTCTCCTTTTTACATCATTCATTCCAGCTTCACTGCCTTCTTCATTTTTATCTCTCCTACACCAGATCTAGCATCTTTATCCCTCTCATTTCTCTGCTGACCCCCTTTCTAGCATCAATGTCTCTCTACTTTCTCATTGCTCTCTCTCCCCTTTCCCTCATCTGATCTCTCCATTCCACCCTTACCCCCTTCCCCTCCTGTAATCTCCCTGCCAGCTGTTTCCTTCTAGTTTTCTTTCTCCCTACCCTCCTTCCTTTTTTTCCTTCTCCCTTCCCTCCTCCCTCTATCCAACATTAACTCTCTTCCCATCCCTTTTCCTCCTCCCCTCCCAGCAGCATCTCTCCTTCTCCCTTCCCTCCTCCCTCTATCCAACATTAACTCTCTTCCCATCTCTTTCCCTCCTCCCCTCCCAGCAGCATCTCTCCTTCTTCTCCCTTCCCTCCTCCCTCTATCCAACATTAACTCTCTTCCCATACCTTTCCCTCCTCCCCTCCCAACAGCATCTCTCCTAACTCCCTTCAAGTCCAGTAACAGCTCTCCCTTTTCCAGACCTTCCCAGCCTCCTATAGTGGCTTCCTCCCCTTCCAGCAGCTCTCGGTACTTGCCTGCAGGAAGTTGCCGGTAAATCACTGCCCTGGCAAATAGGAGAGCTGGTGGGAAGGGGAGACAGCCACTGTGAAGGCTCCCCAGGATCTTGTTCGCACACGCTGACCATCTCCCTCCACCTGCACCTGAATCTGCAGCTCTCTCCGTTCTTTTTTTTTAGTTCAAAATTTTGTTCTAATCGCAACTTCCCCGCGGCCCTCTTCAGCAACTCGGCAGGGGCGGCGATCAAGACACGCTGCCGACGTTGGGACCTTCACTCTCTGAGTCCCGCCTATTTTGTTTCAACTTCCTGTTTCCGAACAGGCGAGACTCAGAGAGGGAAGGCCCCGATGTTGGCAGCCTATCTTGATCGCCTGAGGCTGGGATGAACATTAGTCAGCAGGAACCGCAGTCGGCAGGAAATTTAACTGCCGACTTGATCTCACCGGCCCTGCGCGGACCGGCAGAAATGTTCTGCGGACCGACGGTTGAAGAACTGTGCTATAGAGTGAGTGAACTTCAGGCATTGGTTTCTGACCCACCACCGTACACAGTATTTCTTCATGACAAGGTGGTACTTTGAACTCATCCTAAATTCCTTTTGAAGGTTTTCACGGAATTTCACCTGAATCAATCCATTGTGTTTCCAGTCTTCTTCCCAAAGCCTCATTCTCATCGTGAAGTAACAGCTCTCTATACACTGGACTGTAAGCATGCCTTTGCATACTATATACAAAGGACTAAGCCACACAGGACTTCACCTCAACTGTCCACCTCATTGATTCTAACAGAGTGGGCCAACCTGTAACTAAGAGAACTATTTCCACACGGTAAGCAGCATGTACAGTGGAACCTTGGTTTGCGAGCATAATTTGTTTCAGAAGCATGCTCGTAAACCAAAGTGCTCGTATATCAAAGTGAGTTTGCCCAAAGAAAGTAAGGGAAACTCGCTTGATTCGTTCCACAGACCCCGCGCCCCATGAGGCCACCAGCGCTGCTCGCTTCCACCCCCACCCCATCACATCCCAAAAAGAACCCCCGAGGCCACTGGCACGCTTCCACCCCACCCCCTGAGAACAGGCATCACCCGCCCAAACCCTTACCGTGATCTGGCACCGGCACACAGCACCAATCCACAGGACGTGCCGGTGCCGGAAGATCCTGCATCTTGCCGCTAATCTCTGCTGGGCTGGGCTGGGCCTTGAGCATCTGTGCATGCTCAAGGCCTTCTGGCTTCCGCTCTCTCCGAGATCCTCAAGGCCCAGCCCAGCAGAGATCAGCAGCAAGAGGCAGGATCTTCTGGCACCGGCACGTCCTGTGGGTTGATGCTGCGTGCTGGTACCAGATCGCAGTGTGGGCCGGCGATACCGGTTGTTAGAGATTGGGGCTCGCAAATCAAGTCGATGCTCAGGTTTGTGAAGCACGATTTGCTCGTCTTGCAAAACACTCGCACACCGCATTACTCGCAAACCGAGGTTTGACTCTTTCCTTCTATTATGTTCAGGCTGGGCTGCAGCTTGAGGGATATGTTAACAGCACACAAGGTCCGAGCTATGGCAGCATCATTGACTTTCACTCCCATGGATAAAATTTGCAAAGCAGCTACTTGGTTCTCAATTCACACATAAGAACTGCCATCTCCGGATAAGACCTTCGGTCCATCAAGTCCGGTGATCCGCACACGCGGAGGCCCAGCCAGGTGTACACCAGGCGTAATTTTAGTCACCCATATCCCTCTCGTAAGGAAAAGTGCTAAAATGCCACGCGTGCTAGCCGCTACCGCCTCCTTTTAAGCAGGCGGTAATTTTTTACCTTGCGCACACTATAGCGCGCGCTAAAAACGCTAGCGCACTCCAAGTTTATTAAAAGCTTGATTTTATCGCATAATCAAAAGATTTCAAAGCGATGTACAAATAGAATATGACAAAAACAATATGTTTTGCTGGACAAAAACTTAACAATAGACAAACGAATTATGACATAAAACGTTTGGGAAGAACTACAATATGGAAAGAGAAAGAAGCGTGGAGGGAAATAACAATAGGATAGTTCATATCTAAAATTAAATTTGTGGGAGTGTGTGTGGCGCAGTGGTTAGAGCTACAGCCTCAGCACCCTGAGGTTGTGGGTTCAAATCCCTGTGACCCTGGGCAAGTCACTTAATCCCCTCATTGCCCCAGGTACACTAGATAGAGTTTGAGCCCACCGGGACAGAAAGTACCTGAATGTAAACCACCTAGGATATAAGTGGTATATAAGTAATTAAATGATCTCACAGCTTTTATGCGTCCTTGAAGAGAAACCATTTTAGGGCTCCTTTTACGAAGGTGCGTTAGGGCCTTAACGCGCGGAATAGCATGCGCTAAATGCCCCGCACGCTATCCACTACCGCCTCCTCTTGAGCAGGTGGTAGTTTTTCGCCTAATGTGCACTATAGCGCGCGCTAATCCAGTGCATGCGCTAAAAACGCTAACTCGCCTTCGTAAAAGGAGCCCTTAGTTTTCCTTTAAATCTGTCGAGGCTGGTTTCCTCTCTTACATAAATTGGCCACGAATTCCAAGTTTGAGGGGCTGTCACCGAGGGTTCAATTCTAAAAACGGCACCCAAATTTGGGCGCTGATAAAAATTAGCGCTAAAGTAAGTACTATTCCATAAATGGTGCTCAGAGTTGGGTGCCATTGTATAGAATCGTATTTGGCACCGGGATCTTTGCCCAGTTTTGGGCAAGAGGATTTACACAAACTGAGACCTGGTGCAAATTCTTGTACTAAATTGGGTATTGATCTCCCTTACTGTGTAACCCTGCGCACAGATTCCAGGAACGCGCCTGATCCGCCCATGACCTCTCCATAGCCACGACCCCTTTTCTGAGCCACGTGCAGATCCTGGTGCTTAAAGATTTGTACATTCATTTAAATTATCGCCAATTATTGGAGCTAATTGAACATAAGAACTGCCATCTCCGGATCAGACCTTTGGTCCAAGTCCGGTGATCTGCACATGTGGAGGTCCAGCCAGAGATATACCTGCCGTAATTTTAGTCACCCATATCCCTCTATGCCTCTCGTAAGGAGATATGCATCTAGTTTGCTTTTAAATCCTAGAACGGTGGATTTCGCAATAACCTTCTCCGGGAGAGCATTCCAGGTGTCCTCCACTCATTGCGTGAAGCAGAACTTCCTGATATTTGTCCTGGACTTGTCCCCACCTTAGCTTTAGTCCATGTCCTCTTGTCCATGTCACATTGGACATTGTAAATAATTTTTTTTCCTGCTCTATTCTGTCGATTCCTTTCAGTATGTTGAAAGTCTCGATCATATCCCCTTGCAGTCTTCTTTTCTCAAGGGAGAACAGTCCCAGTCTCTTAAGTCATTCCTCGTATTCCAAGTTTTATTAGCTTTGTTGCTCGTCTCTGCACCCTCTCCAGCAGTTTTATATCCTTCTTTAGGTTGGGAGACCAATGTTGGACACAGTATTCCAAGTGTGGTCTGACCATTGCCCTATAAAGTGGCATTATAACTTTCTCCGATCTACTTGTGATTCCTTTCTTTATCATGCCTAACATTCTATTTGCTTTCTTTGCCGCTGCTGCGCACATTCACATCTCACTGCTGTCTAGAATCCTATTCTAGGCAAGATGGTCATTTCGGCCAAGCAGTATTACAGAATTTATTTTCTTCTTAAGGGCCCAACTCTCCCTCCATCCCATTACACTAAGCTATGGAGTCCCACATGTGAGAATATGCTGCCTGCTTGTCCTAGGATAAAGCAGTTACTTACCATAATAGGTGTCGGAGACAGCAGGCAGATAATTCTTCCCTGGTTGGCTCCTTAGCTTGCTTATGGAACTGAGGTACCATGAGCTGGAGATGTGTGGAAATGCACTCGCACTTGTGTGGTGCAGTCATTCGCCAAGTTACTAAAAACTTAGTGGCAATACACTTTTACCACTGTCTGTACAGGGCTCAGTGGACGACATCGCCCTTACATGTGAGAATATCTGCCTACTGTCCCCTGATAATACCCATTACAGTAAATAACTGTGCTTTCCAAGTAATTGACTGCATAGTGAGTTTATAGTCTTGCATTGTTTTATTCTTGATCTCTAATGCCTCCGAGTATCTTGATAAGTTTCAGCATTTTCTACTCTATGGCCTAATGCTACCATATCCACTCGCAGTTCAGATGCCATAGCAGTTATCTCAGATCAAACTTCTTTAATTTCATTCATCCAACTATGTAACTCTCCCTAGGAATCCGCTGATAGCACACCAAGTCTGGCCACAGGTAGGGATTCCGAAGTAAACACTTCCTTTACTTGTTCAGAAGCGCCCATAAATGTTTTTCTACTGCAGCTTTTCCAATCGTGTTTTCGTAAAAGAAAACTCCGCCAGGGATACAAGGCACTGTTTAGACCTCATAGCCACTGAGTCAAGATAAAAAAGTTGCTTGGGCTAAAAGAATCATACTGAACTGTGAGAGAAACCTTTTAGCTAAAATAGGCTGAGAGATGCGGGGAGCTGATAATCAAGCTACCATCGCGGATGATGTCACCAGAATGTCTGAACCTCCAATTATGGTTTTTGGATTTTTTTTGGCCTTTTTAGTTTGGGTTCCCCCCCCCCCTTCCTTGTGGCTTTAGACCTGAGCATCTGGCCAGTATTTTTTTCATTTAAAACAAACAGCTTTTTACAATTGAGTCATTTGTTTTTGCTGAGACTTTTTTTCTTGTGATATCCCAAAAATCTTCCACAGACAGTGCTAGGACCATATTTGTTACTGACCCATAAGACATTTGCCTACTCTTGTCAGGGCCCTGATCAAATGTCCTCTCACTGTTGCTCTTTATGCTTGAATGCAGAAGAGCAGTTGAAAAAGTTGGTAGATCCTGCATGTGAGGACAGCAAGATATCAATCTTCTTAAAACCCATTGTCCCAAGTTGCTGTTTTCTCCAATTTATAGATAGGTACTGAAATGAGGGGAGCTCCGTGACTTATATGATGCAGGATGTCATGGACATGCTTGGTAGATCACATCCAAAAGCTTTGGAACAGGGGTTCTTAAAACTTTTTTTGTTTGTTTTTTTCTGTACCTTTTTAATTGATCAATGAAATTCTTGCTTCCCCTTCCTAAACCACATGACCACTAGTGACTACTGACAACTACATATGTGCCATAATCCAAGAAAAGTCTTAGAAATTGTTATTCAGCTGGCTAAGTAATCAAGAAGATGCTGAAGAAAGATGGAGAATAATATCCGTTTCCGTAAATTGCTGCTAACAGTTCAATCAAAAAATTGGGACAAGGAAAAAGAAAAATTGTACGATTACTCCAAAGACCCCTGAAGCAGGCTAAGAGCTGAAACACTGACAGTGTCTGGTCTTTTCTTCTGAAATAAAGAAATATATGTCCCAGCTCTACAGGCATCTATACTCTTTATTGGGTGATATTTGGTTTGTTGTGTACTTTGAATTCCCTTTCTCTGTGTGTTATATTTACCAGAGATATACTATTTCAATGAACAAAAATTTTTAGTTATAAATGGAGCCCAACTGACATTGTTGCCTCATTTCTCAATTAAGGGTGCACTAAGACTTTGTACCTTTTCTTAGATTCGCACTATAAAACGCACCTGACCGTAAGATGCACCTAGGTTTAGAGGAGGAAAATAGGAAAAAACCCATTCTGAACCAAATTGTATACTAATATATTTAATAAAATATACCAGGCTCTGCACCCAGCCCCCCTCACTCCCTGCCAGGCTCTGCACCCAACCCCACACTCCTTGCCAGGCTCTGCACCCTGTCCCTCCCTGCCCTGCCAGGCTCTGCACCCTGTCCCCCCTCTAGTGGTGGGCCAGGACAGAGCACAGGGCAGGTGTAGTGGACTCACAAGAACTGATAGCAGCCATTCAGGGAGTGGGGCCAGGCAGGAGCATGAAAAGCTTGCTCCTGCCTTGTGTGCCGCTGGCTGCAACATATGATGAGGCAGCCGTCCAGCGAGGGAGGGGCAGGAGCACGGAAAGATCACTCCTTCTGATACACCGCTGGACCAAAATTAAAAAAGGTATTGGGGGGAGAAATTGTTATACTTGCTCCATAAGACGCACATACATTTCCGCCCTCTTTTGGGAGGGAAAAAAGTGCATCTTATGGAGCGAAAAATGCAGTATATGTTAACTGTTAGTTGTTAATAGTGTTAAATGTTACTAAAATGACAGTAGTACACAGTTACACTACAAATAATTGTCCAAATAACTGCCTTCACTCTGCCTAGAAAATGTCAGTACGTTGCCTCAGATTTCAAGACCTTTATCTGCACCCATTTGACCTCAGCTAAGGCTGGAGTGCTATCTTCTATAGCTGGGGTTCTTAACTAGTGGTGCAGGATTTGTCTATCACCCTGTGTGTGAGAAATAAGTGATATCTTGCTGTACCCTGAGATTATCTATAACAAATGAGCAACTGTGCTTTCCTGTTTCCTTAATCAATGAAGATATGTTTTGAAGGATGGTAGGAAGTCCTTTTATAGTCTCTGCAAATTTTGTTTGTATCCCTCATCCTTTGCATCCCTTCCCAAATAGTTCATCTTCTCCATCTACCACCAACCTTTTTTGTTGCACAGTTCATCACAGCTCTAAAAATAAATACTTATCTGTATCGCCTGCTAGACCGGTATAGTTCTTACAAATGGGTTTATACCTCACTGTGACCAGCAAGTGGAGGCTGAAACCAAAGCTTGTATATTAGGATAGACTCCCACTAGCAATCCAGTCTATCTCAGTCTCCAGCAGGTGGTAAGACTAATTCGGCTCCCCTCTTAGTGCTGTTGGAATTTGTTTCGGTCTCCAGGGTTCCCCTTTTGTGCCAGACAGAGCTTGGATGGGTCCTGTTTGGGGATCCGTCTGACCTCTGGGGTGTTAAACCCAGCAGGTCTCATGCTGGGAATCTCCCCCCCCCCCTTTCCTCCATCTCCCCAAATTTTTGTAGAGGTGCCTCAGCCTGATCCCCATGGTTGGTCAGGCCTCTAGCTTTGAGAGCCATGGAGTCTGTTCTTATTGTACAGGCTGGAGCAGTGGGGAGCCTTGTTGGCATCTGGTGCCGGCGGCCAGGGAACCCTGCCACAAGTACCTCACGAGATGGCTTTGAATTGCAGGGAAGCTCGGGCTTTCCCCGATGCCCATGCAGGAGGTTCTTCAGCTGCCGACGGTCAGGGTACAAAGGATTCCCTTACCGCCGGAGCGGCTGGGGATTCCCTTACTGAGTCGGTCAGTTCCTCGGCCTCACCGTCTGGAAAATCCCAGGCTTCTGGAGCTCCGATTTTGGCTGTTTCTGCCACGATTTCAGCAAGAAACACCTCCATCTCAGTGTCCTTGGTTGACCTTCCCCCTGTGCTGGTGGCTGGAGATTCCGTTTCCAATCCGGGGGTCTTGGGGGGGGGGGGATTTCTACGTTGTGGTGCAGTCTTCGATGTCTTCTCCAGTGTGGCCTCAGATAGCGGCGGTTTTGCCCCCTCAATTCCTCTCTCATCCAAGCAGCCGAGGGTCTCTTGGGACAAGGATTTTTGTCCTGAGGAGCAGGATGTGACTGATGAAGACCTGGACCTTTTGGGAGATTTCCAGGATTCTCTTGGGGGAGCGACATCTAGTGGCGGATCCCCTTCTTCTGCCTCTCTCGTCCGACCTTCTGACTCAGGGTCCCATTCCAATGTTCAATCCAAGTCCCTTCTGTCTTACGGCTTGGCTCTTGAAAGGGAATGCCTAGATAGTGATCTCAACCCTCTTGGGGTCCCAGAGACTTTCTACTTCTTGGGCTTATGTGAGGATTTGGCGTATATTTGAGGAGTGGTGTGCTGCGCGTAGAGTGGTCGCTTTTCGCGCTACCCTGCCTACCATCTTAGAGTTCTGGAAGGGTGGCCTGGACAAGGGGACTGGCTTGGTCTTCTCTTCAGGATCAGCTTACGGCCTTGTCAGCCTTTCATGGGTTGTTGAATGGGCAGTGTTTGACTGCCATTCCTGATGTGATTCGTCGCTTGCGGGCAGCCAAATTGCTCAAACCTCCCATGCTCTGTTACATTTTGGGATCTGAATCTGGCTCTGTCTGTTTTGGTGCATCCACCTTTTGAACTTTTGGGTGACTGCTCTTTGAAAGATCTTACTCTTAAGGCAGTCGTCTTGGTGGCAATTAACATCTGCTAGATGTGTTTCTGAGCTGCAGACTTTCTCTGATCATCTCTTTTTCCTTCTAGTGGGTCCTCTTAAGGGGGATGGCACTTCCAAAGCTACTATTGTGTGCTGGATCAAGGAGACTGTTGCTTCTGCTTACCTTTATAAAAGCCTGTTCCAGAATTTCTCAAGGCTGATTTGACTCGGGTTCAGGCGACTTCTTGGGCTGAGTCTTCTCTAGTGCCTCCAGTGGATATTTGCAAGGCTGCAGTTTGGTCTTCTCTGCATTCCTTTGTCAGACACTACCGTGTGGACATTCAGGTGCATCGGGATGCGGTATTCGGTGAGCATGTTCTGGTGTTAGCCCTTCGGGGGTCCTACCCTTCATGGGTACTGCTTTGATATGTCTCATTTGTAAGAACTATACCGGTCTAGCAGGTGATACAGAAGGAGAAATTTGGTTCTTACCTGCTTATTTTCTTTCTGTTAGCCTGTAAACAGGTATAGTTCCCCACCGTTTCTATCTTTATGTGGTGATTGCAGGTTTTGATCATGTGCAGATTTTGATTTTTCTCCGGGTTCTCTTATTTTTCTAGGGCCAGGGAGATTTAAGAACAGTGGCTATGGCTTAGCTGGTGAGCTGTGGGAACATTTTCTGGGCCAGGTTTTAGTTCTATACATGTTCAGTGTTTGTTGTTTTTACATTCCTTTTCAGAGTATGTTTTACTGTTTTTCTGTTGTAGTCTTTCCTAGGTTCTGCTTGGCTATTCGGCAGACTGGATTGGTAGGGGGAGTCTGTCCTAAGTTATGGTCTCAGTCTCCACCTGCTGGTTGCAGTGAGGTATAAACCCATTTGTAAGAACTATACTGGTCTATAGGCTAACAGAAAAAAAATTAGCAGGTAAGACCCTAATTTCTCCTTATGTAACCCAGTTCTGGCCGATTCTGTTTACAACCCAGTTTACAACAGCATCCTGGCTGATTCTGCATTAACCTGATGAAAAACATATTTCTCAAAAGCTAGTTACAAATATAATAGCTCAGCACAAAGGTATTGCATGTATTTTATTAGCTGACCTTTTATTTCTAGGTTACGATTTAAAAAAATAAAATAAAACAGCTGTGGAGCTGAAAACCTAGTGCTAGATCTTTGTTTTAATACTTAACAGTATAAGAGTCAATTTACTATAGAGATTTATCCTGGATTTGAAAAATAATCTTGGAAACCAGCAGTTCAATACCATAATAGCTTATAATTCACATTTTAAAAAATGGTCCATGGGGACATTTTAAACATCAGCTTAACACAACTTTAGCTTGTAGTATGGTTTTTAAGGTTTAAGGGTCTGCTTTTCTGGCAGACTGAAAGAAAGATATACAGTAATTCTCTAAGCTATATATGCCAGAATATTTAGCTGATCAAATAAGGGTCCCAACAGTCTTCCATCTACCTAGTTTCTTTGAAATAGGTTGATATATTTTGTTTCATTGGTCAACGTGTAGAGGCTGTAAAAGGTGTGTGCTGTTGTAAGGGCTCTCTACATCTGATTTGGAACTCTGAGGGTGTTTGAGTGTTTAATTTCAACTAAAACGTATCCCAGTAGACCTGGAAATATCTTCCATGATGTATACTAGATGGTCAAATGTGCCCTGCCTCTCAAGCTTTCCATCTTTAGGTTCCAAGAAGTAAGAATGTAGCCTTAGCCATCCAGCTTTAAATTACTTTATCTGTTGATCTGTGGACTTGCTCCTTAAAGTGGATTACAAGAAGAAACCCATGTTCAGTTCATGGATTAGTCTCATTCTGGTTTTTCTCTTGGTGGAATCCTGTGTTTTTTCTTGAACATTTTAAATTAATCGTGTTGGTATTCATTTATTTCACACAGAAAAAACTGGCAGGACAGGTGACAATGACCCTAAAATTTAGTTTCCTAATAATTTTTGCATTTGACACCTTTTATAAACCTTCTGGGTTATTAACTTTTATGAGAAATTTAAAAATCATCAATCCAAGTGGTTTGTTTGCTATATTTGTACAGATTTTTTAAATTTTAGGTAGGCTCTTTTTATCTGCCCATTTTAATTTGGTTCTCAAGATAAAGAACGTGTATTTTTTTTATTTTTATTTCTACAGATTCCATTACAACTTATAGAATGTGTTGAAAGCCGGGAAATTTTTCAGCTTCATTTGACTTGCAAAGACTGCAAAGTTATTAGGTATGTAGAGGGCCTAGGACAGATGGGGAAGAGGCTTACCTTAAATTCCTCATACTACAGAGAGAGCTCTCATTTTCTGCCTCACGTATGCTCTGATGATTGGTTAAATCACTGAGCAAGACAACGCCAATTTGATGGCTTCTTGTTAGTTTAATTAACTACTTCCCTGCTTGGTTTTCATTGAATTCTTTGAATTCAATGAATTCTTGCTCTACTGCAGATTTATTTGTTGTATCCTTTGCTGTCCATGATGCATTGCTGCTTTATAACTCATTTTGTACTTTTGCTCTTTCAAAATCTAAATTTGTCTGAAAGCTATTTGACTAGATCTAAAGGAAAAGTACTATGCTTTTGATGCTTTTTGTGCTGTAAATACCAAGATACAGCACTTCATACCAAACTCATATTTGCTGGTTTTGTGTGACACTTTAAATTTAATCTCTTTTAAAGCAGTTGAAAGTGTAGTTAATTTCATTATATATATCTCAAAACAAGAATGTTGATGTATAATTATCTGTCCTGGTGTTTGGGGGATTCTTTTTGTTAGAGAAATCTTTTTACAAAGTCACAGTAGAAACCTCTACTGCAGCTTTGTAAAAGGTAGTTAGCATAATGGCTTTCTTATAGTTGGATTCTTTTATAGGAGGGAATTTTTGGGAAAAATTTTGAATTAAGTTCCTAGATTTCTGTGCAAATGTTACAAAATTTAATCTTTATGGGTATTAAAATAATTGAATATTTAAGTAATTTGTAATTGTTTTCCAACTAATAACAAATTGTATGGTGTTCCATTTCCTAATCACTATGTTAAACGCATATTGTTTGCACAATACAGTACTCTTGGCTAACCGGGTTGCAATTAACTGGGACTCACACAACTGGCAAAAAAATCACCAGTAGGAAAAAAATGTCCCCCAAAGCGGCAGTGTCCTGGACTACAAATCCTCCCTCCCTTCCTCTGTTAAGACCCCAAGCCCCAGAGCAGCTATGAACACCCCTCCCTCCCACCCCGAAGCACCAGCGTGGCAGTGGACCTGAGCCGCAAAGCCCGAAGTGGCAGAAGTAGGCGGCAATCCTGAGCCGTGAACTCCATCGCTCACTCCCTTACCTGAGCACAGCCAGTCAGCAGGAGACAGCCTGTTCTTCTGGTTGCTCGTGACCAGAAGAACAGTTATCTGGTATCCACCAATCCCCATGGGTGCAGGATAACTGAGGTTCTACTGTACATGTAAAATGAAGGCACTGACCATAATACACAACTGACACACCTGTGAACTTTTACCTAGATATGTCTTTGATCCTATCATAGATGCCAGTTTTTCACCTTCGAGCAGTGTCAAGAATGGCTGAAACGCTTGAACAATACTATCCGTCCTCCTGCCAAAATTGAGGACCTGTTCTCCTTTGCTTACCATGCATGGTGCATGGAAGTCTATGCCAGTGAGAAGGAGCAACATGGGGATCTGTGCCGGCAAGGTAGGTAAACACTCTGTATCCTCTGCAAGGGATACAGATTGAAAGTCTTTAACCATTGTAATGGCAAGAGCACATAGTATTGAGAGTGTCTGATTGTCTGCAGTGCTCCATAACTGTGTTCAAAATCCTTTCAGAGCAGAACTTATTGATTTTAGACATTTCTGCAAGTGACAAATTTTAACCAATGATTTCTGCCAGGCTTCTAAGTGTCTTTCCTTAGCATCTGTAACAGATGAATTCAGAAATGTAGTTATGCACATTTACCATCAGATGGAGATAGAGTACTGAACTGAACATTCCCTGGTTAGTATTCTCTATCTCCAGCAGGTGGATGGGCATTTTCTCTCAAGTTCCTGTCAGCTCCTGTTCTGGGTTTCCTACTTCAGAAGAGCTTTGGGGTATCCTGACTAAGCAGTCTGGCTTTAGGGGGATACACTTGGTGACATTGGGTCCCTTCCCCACCATAATCTCTCTTCAGTTACGACCTCTAATTTCCTTTCCCACACTTTCTTTGAGAGAGGAAAGTGGCATGAAAGCTTTTGCTGGATCTATGTCTTGGCAAGAGGGTTAATTCTGCTACAGGCAGCACTTATTTCTTCAAGGAAGGATTCTCTGCTGTTCTGTCAGAAAAAATGCAATCTCTCCTGCTGCCAACCAACAACCCTCCCCCCCCAAGCAGCGGGAGAGATGTCCACTCTCTGCTACTGCCAAGCGAACATTCCCCTCGCAGCAGGAGAGATGCCCATTCTCTCCCACTGCCACACAACACACCCCCTGACCTCTCCCACCCCCTGACCCTCTGACCACTCTCCCTGTATCTTGAATTAGATGTCTGACTGAAGGAATGCCTACTCCTTCTGGCCAGCTGGCCCACCTTTTCAAAATGAGCCTTCCCCTCCCTGGTGCATCCTGGGATACAGCAGGAAGGGGCCTAAGACTCTGATTGGCGTGGATGCCTAAGGCCCCTCCTATGGGGCGTCCGGGCCAATCAGAGCCTGAAGAGGCGGGCCAGCTGGCCGGAGGGAGTAGGCATCCCTACGGTAAGGCATCTAATTCAAGGTGCAGGGGAGAGGGGTTAGAGGCAAGGGGGGAGTGTTGTGTGGCAGTGGGAGAGCGTGGGCATCTCTCCCACTACTGCCAGAGGGATGGGGTTTACTTGGCAGCAGGAGAGAGTGGACATCTCTCCCGCTGCAGGGGGTATAGGGTGTTCTGTGGTAGCGGGAGAGAATGAGCATATTTCCCGCTGCTGGTGGGAGGGTTCGCTTGGCAGTAGCAGAGAGTGGGCATTTCTCCCGCTCCTTGGGGGGGGGGGTGTTGTTGGCAGCAGCAGCAGAGACTGCATTTTTTCTGCCATTTGTACATGCAAATTTAGAGTTTTCGCTACTCTGCTAACCTCATTTACATGAGCGTTTTTTGCAGAATGACTCGCTTTTTTAAATTCGCTCCAAGAACGGTTGCAATAGCAGCCTGTCATTTTTTAACGTGGTTTTTGAGAATCTAGGCCTCAATGTCAAATCCAAACAGAAGATTCTTCCCATTTTGATCTTAGACTGGTTCTTGAAAGGTCAAAACGAAGTAGGGAAAAAGTTATTCTGATGAAGTGATCACATTATTTTAGGCGAAGAAGCCTACGACATAGACTGCTTATGCTCAAGCCTATACATATTTGAGGCATGGTATATTCAGAAGGCGTTTTCTCCATATCCAGTCAAAAGCGCGCGAGACAATCGCATGCAGGACTTCAACACTATTTTAAAGCATTCCGAGGGTGTGTGTGGAAGGGAACCCCCTCACTTTACTTAGAAATGTTGGTGCTCCCATTGGGGGGTGGGGGTGCCCTCCCATTACTCCCATTACAGGGGAAAAATTACTGTTTCCTCTAATGGGGGGGTTCCACCCCCCGCCCCCTATGGGAGCGCCAACATTTCTAAGTAAAGTGTGGGTGGGGGTTCCCCCCACCCCTTCGGAGTGCTTTAAAATAGTGTTGAAATTCTGCGTGCTGACGTCCTGCGCACAATTGGGCGGGTTTGTCCATTCCCAATTCTCGCGCGGTTTCATCTGTGTACCGTTTTCTCTTTCTTTCATGTTTGTCACCAATTTTGTCATTCCCTCCAGGTAGCAGTCCTCACCTGTTTTCAAGAAAAATTTATAAATTCTTCACTAGCCTTAGCTCAACAATGTCATGCAGTTGTTGAAAGGAGTTAGCCATTTCAGATCTCCTTGTTGGCATCCACGTCCTGGCTGTAATCTAATTCTTGTTCTTCGATCACAACAGAAGGCACCTTTTGCATTTTTGCTGAAAGCTACTCTAAAAGACCATACTCTAAAGTCTCTTAATTACTTGTCACTCTTTTGTCTGCATGCAGGGTCTCTGAGCTGCAAGTGTTGTCCTGCAGAGATCCATTCCTCTGGTTTTCAGAGGCAGTGTCAACTTGCCTAAAGTGATATCCACTTTTCATCTCAATCAACAGTTATTTCTTCTGCCTTTTTTGTGAAGAGGATTATCAGGAAGCGTTTTGTTTTCTTCTCCTTGATGTTCATTGCATATTTCTTTAGTATCTGAAAATCCACCAATGAATTCAGATCATCTTTTTGTTCTCTTTTCAGGTCAGAACAAAGATAATGTGACTTCCAAAGCAGCTATTGCTCATTGCATTAAGTTAAAGCTATAGCCTCCTTATCTTCTCTTTTGTAAGCATCTTCCAGTCGGCTTTCAAGCTCATTCTGCTCAAGTTGTGGCGACTTGTTAGAGTTCAGATGTTTTTCTCTTGAAGAGATTGGTAGGGTGTCAATTTGGTCTTCATTGCATCCTTCTTCAAAGCATTATTTCTTAGATGTCACAGCACGATCAGTTCCCACACTATGTAAATATTGTTTTCCTACAAGTCTTTGAATTCATCTGCTGCAGACGCTAAATGAAGGAAGAGTTATACCTTACCAGGTAATTTTTTTTTCTTTATTTTCAGCAGATGAATTCCGAGTCTCACCCTGTTTGTTTTTTATATCGGTTCAGTTTTCAATTTGAAGTGGTTTCTGTTAAATGGTAAATTTGTTATTTTTGGCTCACAATTTTTCAAATACAAAGTTCAATTATTTAGGTTTATTATGATGTGGGGGAAGGAGAATGATATACCTCAAAGTTTCCTTCTGCTTTGTTATGAGAAACGCTAACTGACAAGGAAGTGTTCCATCCTATAAGATAGAGTTCAATTCACTGCTCTTTATCTCCAGCTGTTGGTAGATGGGCATAACTCGCAAGTCTCTGGATTCAATTGCTGCTACTAAAGGAAAGAAAATTATCAGGCAGGCCATGATTTGTCCATGGTAGTCTATTGTATCTGTTTTCTAGAAAGATGGTTTCTCTATGTTGAAAGTTTTGCTATCAGTGAGGTCTTTAACAGGATCTAGGGAATAGGAAACCAGAGACTAAGATCCCCGGCCTCTCCCTCTTCCTCCCTATTTTTAATTCAGCAGGGTGGGTAGGCAGAGAGGCAGGTCCCAGCCTCTCCTTCCTCCCTCCCTATTTTTAATTTGACAGGGCTTGGCCTTCCCCTCCCCTCCCCCCCCCCCCCCCCCCCGTGTACCTTTTTATTTTTTTAAACTTCTGGCACCCTCCTTCGCTGGACGTGGCACCTTCCCTCGCTGAGAGCAGTACACAAAGCTTGCTGCCTGGTCCCCGCTGCTTCACCTGAGAATGGCTGACACAGTTGCCTCATCTTCTGTTCTCTTGCGGCACAGCGGCGCACCAGGTTGCTTGCCTGGTCTCGCGCCACTTCCTGCAAGAACTCAGTTCTCGTGGGAAGTGACGCGGACCAGGCAGACAACCTGGTGCGCCGCTGTGCCGCAAGAGAACAGAAGAGGAGGCAGCTGAGTTAGCCATCAATTCTCGGGGGAAGCGGCATGGGCCAGGCAGCCAGCCAACCTTGTGTGCCGCTTTCAGCGGCAGCAATAAAATAAGGTAACGGTGGGGGGGGGGGCGCGCCCTTTGGGTATTCACTCCATAAGACGCACCCTTATTTCCACCCACTTTTTTTGGGGGGGAATAGTGTGTCTAATGGAGCAAAAAAATACGGTAAACTTTATATAACTGAGGTGAAGTTGCATAATTGTAATAGGTATTCTCTAAAGATAGCTGAGTACCAGTCTCTGATCCTTCCCCTGTTTTATTAGTGTAAATGAATGTGGCCTCGGGATAGTAATTCTTGTATATGCATAGTAAAAGACTTGTAGGTTTTGTAGAAAGCTCCAGTTAAGGTATCCTTTAGGCTGAAATTATAGTGACATAATGCAGATGTGTGATCAGTGAACTGCTGTCCAAGTGCACTTGATGATAGATAAGTGTGTTGATTTTTGGGGCAGAATAAAGGATTTCTGACTTCTTAGCAAAAAAATTTAAATCGCTGGATTTGTGTGTGTGCTTGCTTAATTGTGTCCCCCCACCAGATGTGTAGGACTTGGAGGTTTTTTACTTGTATTTATTTTTTCATACACATATACACAATCGGGGTCCATTAGCCACCAACTGAAGTAGAACAATATACTTTTGCAGGGTTTTTTGGGTTTTTTTGCGTATACACATGGAATGTAGGCAATTCCGGTCCTCGAGCCACAGGCAAGTCAAGGAGGCAGTGCATGCAAATTCATCTCATACGTATTCATTGTGGATATCCTGAAAACCTGACCAGCTTGTGGCTTTCGAGGATCGGACTTGCCTACCCCTGTTTTAGACCATAATTATTACCCCTTACTCAAATGCTCTACAGAAGGAATTCACTCTAGATTTTTCACTCCACCTCTGTAGTACTTCACTGATCAGTTTAGCGCCCTCTATAGTCTTTCCTTCTGCACGCATGTCTGCAGCTCTGTGTGTTCTGCTCTCCCCATTTTATTTTAAATTCGTTCCCATTTTATTTTAAATTTGTCCCCTTTGTGGGTATTTTCGCATTTTGAAGCAAATTTGGAGCTCTGCCTGCCTGAGAATTCACAGACTTCGGTCTGTAGCTGACAGGTCGATCCTTTTTGGGTACCTGTTAGCCAGTCTACATAGTTTTCCTTGGCGCTCAGAGCCATCCCTGAAATAGTCTCACCTTCTGTTAAGCAGGGGTCTAGCGCAGACTGTTAGGCATGCTTAGGAACTTCAGCGGCGTTCCGCAGTGTACTGGCTGCATTTTTGTGCCCCTGCCCGTCCTGGTGTACATCCAGTGGTCCACTGGGGTGGTGGCATAGTCAGACTGTGGAGTCTGATCAGCAGCCCGAAGATCAGCTTTGTGAGAGCATTCCCAGCATTGTGGCAGTGAATTCTTATACAGCTGTGAGAAGGAGGATTCTAGTGTATCAGGTCACAGTAAATACATGGAGCCAACAGCTTGTGAGCGATGTTGGGGAAAGTTTAAAAAGTGGGCTTTTTCTGAGTTTCTGCATATTCCCCTGTGTTCCCCCTCCTGAAAAAAAAAATCTTAAAATCACCATTTTTGGACTTTGGGAAGTGAGAATTATTGTGTTTTGGTGCGAATTTAGTGCCGGTGGTCATCTTGGATTTTTAGTGATCTTTTTTTTTTCCCTTCTCCCTGCTTCTTCAAAACTAATTTTTGCATGGAAAACTGCTGAGATGGAGTCCTTGGAGTCTCCTCATGTGACTTCATGCCAGGATTGCTCAAAGTTAGCGCTTTTAGAGCATCTTTGTGCCATGTGTTGGGTGGCGCAACTGGGGGGGACTATAGTGACCGGCTTAGTTTTTCCCCCACAGAAGCAAGTGATCATACACTCAGCCAGCCCAGCAAGGTGGCCTCCATTACTTTCAGGGCTTGGCACAGCTGGTTCTTCAGCCTGCCTGGCTGCAGACTCTCCGCAGTCTGACACATGAATTTAAGTAATCCAAAGGTGACTCCATGCCCCAGGAGCTGGATACCTTCTCTAAAATCATGAGGTTTTGTACTCTTGAGTTTAAAAAAAACAAAAAAGGCATGTTCTTCTCCTGAGCAGTCTCCTTTCCCTCCCAGGGTTTTTTTGGGTGGCATGGTGCCTTTGGGCATGTCCTTGCCTCCGTTTGATCCATCTGTTGATTTGCGTGCTGCTGATTTGGGAGATTTGGCTGCTGATCCTGATCTCTCTGATTCCTTGTTTGACAGTGCAGTCCTTCCCGGATCGGGGGATTCAGTCTTATGTGCTGGATCCGTGGATCCTGGTGGTGATCCTGCTGTCCTATGCTTAATCAAGTTTGCAGCTCTGCCTGTTCTTACTACTGCATCTGTGCAGGAATTGAGTTTAGCTACTCAGCCAACTCCGTCTATGTTTTGTAGTGGACGCTTGCATTCTGCGACTTTTCCCTGGCATCCGGATATGAGTTTTATGGTCTCTGAGCAGTTTGACTCTCTGGAAGGTACTTTGAAGCTTGCTAGAACTATGTCCCACTTGTATCTTCTAGTGCAGGAGTGTCAGCAGCCAAAAGTGGATTCCTTGGTGGCACAAGTGACTAAGCGCACCTCTCTTCCCAGTGCAGGAGGTTTTGTGTTGAAAGCTATACAGGACTGCCGTGTGGCTGTGGTTCTCGGGAAACTTTGAATCCGCCAATTTGGACTTCAGTGCTGCTAGGACGATGTCTGTCTTTTGTCGCACATGCCTGTCTCGGCTGTGCATCCTAGAGACTGATGCGGTGGAGCTACCTCCTCAACTGTTGCTGGCTGGGACACTTTATATAATGAATGCCTTATATGGCCTTTTGACAGTGCTGGCAAAGGTATCAGCATTCTCCTTGGCCCGCTGAATGCTCTGGGTTGCGTTTCCACTTCCACGGCAACTTTAGCGATGTTGTCTCTTATCCCAGGCGGGCTGGTGTTTCCACTTCCACGGCAACTTTAGCGATGTTGTCTTTTATCCCAGGACAAGCAGGCAGCCTATTCTCAACATGTGGGTGATGTCATCCACGGAACCCTGATGCGAACAGCTTCGCAAGCTGATTTGCTTGCAGAACTTAGAAAGTTCGCGACTGCTGCATTGTACATGCGCGAGTGCCTTCCTGCCCATGCAAGAGTACGCGTCTCCTCAATTCTGTTTTCCGCGGAGCCGAGAAGTCGTGTGTTTGATGCTCTGCGCTAGACTCAGTTTTAAAACTTTGTGCCTTCTCTCACCGTGGCTCGTGTTCTGTTATTTTTCAGGGCGCTGTGTGTTTTGTGCGTGTTCATTTAAAAAAAAAAATCGAGTCTTTGCGAGTGTCTCGTCTGCAGTCTGTGCATTCTATGCAAGGAGTAGAGTCTTGGCAGTGCCTCGAGCTGAATCTATACACTGTATGCAAGGAGTCGAGTCTTTGCGAGTCTCGTCTAGAGCCTTAGCACTCTTTACAAGGAGCCGAGTCCTTGCCAGTGCCTCGGGATACCTCGACACAAGGAACTCAGTTTTTTTTTTGGTCTCGACCTCGATCTCCAGCCTTCCTTCATCACATAAGGCGCTGCCCTTATCAAGGCATGGGCCAGGACTCCTTGATGTTTTCTCTCCGCAGAACCTGCCTGGTTCGAGGCACTGTTTGCCACATCAGTCGAGGTACCATCGAGGTCCAGGTCCTCTTCTTGAGACAGGCCTCGTTTTTCCAGGCCTAGAGACTCTTCAAGGCCTCCATCTACGAAGTCGAGAACGTCTCCTGCAGAGCTTTACCACTATGGTTTTTCTCCTACGAGGGATTCTATCCATTCTCTCTGTCAGTCATCTGTACCTGCATATTCAACCTTAGGTATTAATACTCCAGAGAGACTTCACCTTCATTCTCTGCTTTGTGAGACGCCTCGAGGTCACCTTCTTCCCCTCGGTGTCAACCTTCCTTGGAGCATATGTTTGTTTTTTTTCTTTTTTCCTCACCAAATACTCTACAAAGTATTTAGAGGAAATGGGTATGTCTCGTCCTCCTCCGGAGTCTCTTAAATTGCCCACTAATAGACTTCTTTCTCAAACTTTCAAGCAAAATCTTGACATACCTTATTCCATTCCTGCTGTACCAGGAAAGCTGGAATCTGGTTACAGGATGGTCCACTGCAAGGGCTTCGAGAAATCTCAGTTATCCCATCAGTCCCTTCTCATGGAATCTTCTCTGACAAGGACCAATCATGTCACAGTTTATACCACTGTCCCTCCTGGAAGAGAGGGCAGGACCATGGATTTGGTTGACATCCTGCCTGAATTTTACAAATTTATTCCTCAACATCGTCTTTCAGAGTTTCAGCATGTGACTACCACTCTGGCTTAACTCCACATGCATCTCCTTCAATCTTCTATGATGCATTTGAACTTGCCTCAAGGGCCGCTGCCTTTTCAGTAGCGATGCGCAGGCTTGCCTGGCTCTGCACTATAGACATAGACCCCAATCTTCAAGATTGTCTTGCCACATTCCTTGTCAAGGCAATGAATTGTTTGATTCCATCGAGGCAGCTACTCAACGATTGTCTCAACATGAAAAATCGTTTGCTTCCATCACTTGTCCTAAGCCTAAGCCTTCCACTTCTAAAGGCTTCAGACCTCTTCCTTCTTCTCAGAAGCGTTTTTCCACAGAGAGCAGCTCCTTATACAAGAGCACCTCCTCAGAAACAACCACAACAGCAGCAGAGACAACAGAAACCTTAGACCCCTGCTGTGCCTAAGCCCTCTAGGCTCTTTTTATCATCAGGGAAGGATACTCTCGTCCTTTCATCCAGGTCCCTCCATACCTGCCTCCAAAAGAGTTTCCTTCAAATCCATCTCAGACCACCCTTCTTCAGGAAGCTCAAGCTCTCCTTCGTCTCCGTGACATCGAGGAAGTTCTGCGGGAACAGCAGAGCAGGGGGTTTTACTCCCGTTACTTCCTAGTCCCGAAGAAGACGGGCGATCTGCGACCCATTAAGAGAGCAATTTTGGATGTTGTCTCTAGTATCATTGTACCCCCTTCTAGATCAGAATGATTGGTTATGTTCTACAGATCTCAGAGGCTTACACTCACATTCCCATTCATCCAGCCTCTTGACAGTTCCTCAGATTTCGGGTGGGAAATCTGCATTTTCAGTACAGAGTGCTACCTTTCGGCCTGGCTTAATCTCCAAGAGTGTTCACCAAGTGACTAGTTGTATTAATAGCAGCTCTGCGGAACCATGGGCTCCAGGTGTTCCCGTATCTGGACGACTGGCTCATCAAGGATTCCACAGCTCAAGGGGTTATTGTAGCGCCCTATGGACTACATGGTTTCTGCAACGTTTGGGGTTCAAAGTCAACTTTCCTAAATCCCAGTTACAACCTCTCAGAATTTATAGTTTATCAGAGCTGTCCTGGACATTGTCCGACTCAGAGCATTCCTTCCTCAACAACATCAGGATGCTCTCTTTCATCTCTGCCACAAGGTGTCTTCCTTGACTACAATTTCAGCAGGACACATGATGGTTCTCCTAGGTTACATGGCCTCTACAGTTCACTTGACTCCTTTTGCCAGACTGCACCTCAGAATTCCTCAGTGGACCCTGGCATCTCAGTGGGTGCGGGCTTGCAACCCACTCTCTCAACACATTACAGTAACTCCTTCGTTGAGACAGTCTCTACACTGGTGGATACTCTCTTCCAAGGTTTACTGTTTCACACGCCCCCCTCATCAGAAGGTCCTCATGACAGATGCCTCGACCTACGCTTGGGGGGGCTCATCTCAAAAGGGGTCTCCATACTCAAGGCCATTGGTTCAGCATGGACCGTCTGTGTCACATTAATCTGTTGGAACTCAGAGCGATCTTCAGTGCTCTAAAGATTTTCAGCATCTTCTTCATGACCAGATAGTCCTCATTCGGATAGACAACCAAGTTGCCATGCCTTATGTCAACAAGTAGGGAGGAACAGTATCTCTCCCTCTTTGTCAGGAAGCTCAAAAGGTGTGGACCTTGGCAATCCATCACAACACCTTCCTGAAAGCAAGGAGAGAGAAAAACTGGCGGACAAATTGAGTCGTCTTCTGCAACCTCATGAATGGACACTCAATTCTTCGCCTCTCCATCACATTTTTTCTCAGTGTGGAACTCCTCAGAGAGATCTCTTTGCGTCTCCCCACAACCACAAACTGCCTCAATTCTGCTCCAGGATATACACTCATCGCCTCGAGGCAGATGCTCTCCTTCTGGAATGGACGCATTCCCATTTCCTCTGATTCTTAAGACTCTTGTCAAACTCAAACGGGAGCATGCCACCATGATCTGATCGCTCCTCGGTGGCCCAGGCAACCTTGGTTCTCCCTTCTACTTCAACTCGGCATAAGAGAGCCTCTGCTTCTACCAGTATTTCCCTCTCTGCTTACACAGAGTCAAGGTTCTCTACTTCATCCCAACCTACAGTCTCTACACCTGACAGCTTGGTACCTCTCCACATGGCTGCCTCTCTACAGTTGTCTCAGTCTGTACAGGATATTCTAGAGGCTTCTAGGAAGCCTTCCACTAGACAATGCTACAATCAAAAATGGACTAGTTTTTCTGCTTGGTGCACCATTCATCACCTACCTCCTTGTCTTCAGTTTTGGATTACCTGTTGCACTTGTCTCAATCATCCATTCAAGTCCATCTCAGTGCAATTGCTGCTTTTCATCAGCCTGTCAAAAGGCAACCCCTCTCTGTTCATCCTGTGGTTTCCAGATTTATAAAAAGACTTTTCCATGTCAACCCACCTCTCAAATCACCTCCCATGGTTTGGGATCTCAATGTTGTTCTTGCTCAATTGATGAAGCCTCCTTTTGAACCAATGGCTTTGGCTCATCTGAAATATCTCACTTGGAAAGTGGTGTTTCTCATTGCTCTTACATCTGCTTGCAGGTTCAGTGAGCTACAAGCTTTAGTTGCAGACCCACCTTTCACAATATTCCATCATGACAAGGTGATCTTCCATTCTCATCCTAAATTCTTACCTAAGTGGTTTCAGAATTTCATCTCTATCAATCCATTGTACTTCCAGTGTTTTTTTGCAAAGCCTCCTTCTCATCCTGGAGAATCAGCTCTTTATACTGTGGACTTTCAGCGTACTTTGGCTTTCTACTTGCAAAGAACTAAGCCACACAGATCTGCACCTCAACTTTTTGTCTCCTTTGATTCAACAAGTTGGGACATCAGATTTCCAAGTGCACCATCTCCAACTGGTTAGTTGCTTGCATCTCTTTCTGCTCTGCTCAGGCTAGTCTGCATCTATAGAGTCAAGTCACAGCCCATAAAGACAGAGGCATGGTGGCATCAGTAGCTTTCCTTAGATTTACTCCTATTCAGGAAATCTGTAAAGCTGCCACTTGGTCCTCGGTTCATACCCTCACCTCTTATTTTGTCTGGATGCTTTTTCCAGACGGGATGGCCATTTCGGCCAGGCAGTGTTACAAAATTTATTCTCCTCAATTGCCTACACTCCCACCATCCCATTCTGGTTAGCTTGGAGGTCACCCACATGTTGAGAATAGGTTGCCTGCTTGTCCTGGGATAAAGCACGGTTACTTACCGTACCAGGTGTTATCCAGTGACAGCAGGCAGCTATTCTTACAATCCACCCACCTCCCCTGGTTGGCTTCTTTGCTAGCTATCTGAACTGAGGAGATGCATGCCCTTGCATGGATGGGAAGGCACTCGTGCATGCGCGGTGCGGCAGTCACAAACTTTCTAAGTTCTGCAAGCAAATCAGCTTGCGAAGCTGTCCTCATTGGGGCTCCATGGATGATGTCACCCACATGTTGAGAATAGCTGCCTGCTGTCCCTGGATAACACCTGTTACAGTAAGTAAATGTGCTTTAAGGGGCAGTTATTGTTTGGCACAGGCCTGGAAGTCCGTACGGATTCGGTAAGGAACCATCACCCTGCCTGATTGTAGACACAGATCCTCTAGCGGTTCTGGGCATTCTAAATTTCATGACTCCAGACAGTATGCACATTCCATGTCGCAGAGATTTTCCCAGAGCTCCTGAGGTTGGTATGTGAGCTACAGGCATTCCCAACCTTCCGCCACCTGTCCTGCACAACCTACCAGAAAGATTTAGTGTTGCCAGGATGCCGAATACCCCTCAGCAGATAGGGGGCTGGCTCTCTGAGTGTCTGCCTACCTGGATGCGCATTACAGCAGACCAGTGGGTCTTGGACATTATTTGATCAGGATACAAGCTGAAATTTGCCCAGCCTCTGTTGGATTTGTTTGTAGTTTCTCCATCTGGACGACGGACAAGATGCTCAGCACTGGTCGCTGTACATGAAGGACACGGTACTACGCGAAAGGGTCCAGAGAAGAGCGACTAAGATGGTTAAGGGGCTGGAGGAGTTGCTGTACAGCGAAAGATTAGAGAAATTGGGCCTCTTCTCCCTCGAACAAAGAAGATTGAGAGGGGACATGATCGAAACATTCAAGTTACTGAAGGGAATAGACTTAGTAGATAAGGGCAGGTTGTTCACCCTCTCCAAGGTAGGAAGAACGAGAGGGCACCCTCTAAAATTGAAAGGGGATAGCTTCCATACGAACATAAGGAAGTTCTTCACCCAGAGAGTGGTAGAAAACTGGACTGCTCTGCCAGAGTCTGTCATAGGGGAAAATACCCTCCATGGATTCAAGACAAAGTTAGACAAGTTCCTGCTGAACCAGAGTGTACGCAGGTAGGGCTAGTCTCAGTTAGGGCACTGGTCTTTGACCAGAGGGCCACCGCGTGTGCGGACTGCTGAGTCTAGGCTATGTTTAGGGCTTGCTGGATATTTAAGCTTTAGAGCCAGTGTCATGTGATCTCTCTGGCTCAGGCATACTTTAGCATGCCAAAGAACGGCTACGATGATTGGAGGTCTATTCTGGATCTTCAGCATATGAATGCGGCTCTCAAACTTCCTCACTTCCAAATGGAGACCGTACGGTTGGTCATTACAGCAGTGGTTCCAGGGGACTTTTTGGCTCCTGGCTCTTATGGAAGCATGCTTACACATTCCTATATTTCCGGCCTTCTGCAAGTTTCTACAGTTTCAGTTCTGGAGCAACTTTACCAGTTCTTGGCCCTGCCCTTTGGGCTGGCGACCGGCACCTCGGACCTTCATCAAGGTGATTGTGGTAGCGGCAGCTTACCTGAGGAAGATGGGTTTGCAAGTTCTCCCTTATCTAAATGACTGGATCAGAGCTCCCTCGTTGGCTGAGGGAAGTCGCACAGTGGAGCAGGTGCTGGAGGACTTGTACTGGATTGTCATCCTCAGAATGAGTCCTCTGCAGCCCACACAGTCATTGGCATACTTGGGAGTCCTTGTTGATATGACTGCGGGCCATGTCTTCCTGCCCAGGACTCATAGAGAGAAGCTGTGTGTACAGATTTCTGCGCTTTTGGAGTGGCCGGCTCCTTCGGCGTGGGATTATCTTCAAGTTCTAGGCTTTGTGGGTGCTACACTGGATGTAGTTTCTTGTGCAAGGGCGCACATGCATCCTCTTCAGCCTGCCTTACTCTCTCACTGGGTGCCACGCCGAGATGCCTTGCAGATTTGTCTGTCGTGGCCTCTACAGACTCGAGCAAGTATGGACTGGTGGATTCGGCCAGAATCCCGCTGCAGGGGTGTTCCACTCCTCATTGTCTCCTGGATTGTGGTGAGGGCAGATGCCAGCCTTCAGGGCTGGGGAGCTCATTGCAATTGTCCTGTTCAGAGGTTGGACACTATTATAGAAAAAGTGGTCCATCCTGCCCGGTGGAGCTCTGGTCCATTTGTTTGGCTCAGATGAGGTTTCAGACTCAGAGAAAGTGGTCCATCAACCAACTGGAGCTCCGAGCCATTTGTCTGGCCTTAAGAAGATTGCTGAAGACCTTGAGGGCCAAGTGGTCAGGGTCTTCTCTGACAATGTGATGGCAGTAGCTTATATCAATTGCCAGGGAGGGCCCAGGAGCACTTCTCTGGCTCAGGAAACCCACCTTCTTTTTCTTAGGTGAAACATCTCCTGGCGCTGACAGCAGCGCATGTGGCGAGAGTGGACAACATGCAAGCAGACCTCATCGGATGGTCTCTGGATCCGGGCGAGTAGATCCTTTTCCCATGGGCATTTCAGATGATTGTGGAGCGCTGGGGGAGTCTCCGTGTTGATCTCGTAGCCACTTCATGATTCCTGAAGGTGCTTCTCTTCTTCCGTTGAAGATTTGAGCCCCGAAGCCGAGGGCTCAACGCAGCAGGAGCTTTCTTCTGTCTGTTTTTATTCCTGGGCCATTGGTTAGCTGTGTCTTTCAGAGGATCCTGGTTCATTCTGGCCACGATATGCTGGTGGCTTCAGCTTAATCATGTGGGCGTGTGGGTCACAGCCTTTGGGCTGAGCACTTCTTAGGACCCTTTCAAGCAGGATCCAGTTGCCATGCCAGTTCTGGGGCCCATGGCTCTTGAACACATGACTTTTGGGCATATGAGATGATCTGTCCTTGGTGTAGAGGCTTTTCTGCAGTCTAAGAAGTCATCCAGGGTGTCAGCATACGCTAAGGCGTGGAAGGCCTTCCAATATTGGTGTGTCCAAGTCCAGGTAGATCAGTATTCAGCTCCGATCTTGCTGATTCTTGCCTTTCTTCCAGTTGGAAAGATACTGCCTTACCATGGCTGCTCTGAGAGTCCTGGTAGCTGGGCTTTCTTACTTAGAGCCTGGGACAGTTGGTCCTCGGTGGTTGCTCATCCTGATGTCACTCCATTCTTGCAGGGGGTCCGTCGTGTAGGATGGCTGGTTGTCCATCCTATCCCTGCATCGGACCTTAGCCTGGTGCTTTCTAGCTTTATCTAGGCTCCCTTTGGCCTTCTTTCAGATGCTTCTCTGTTGGTTTCGACGCTCTAGGCCAGACATGGGCAACTCCGGTCCTCGAGGGCCGGAATCCAATCGGGTTTTCAGGATTTCCCCAATGAATATGCATGAGATCTATTTGCATGAACTGCTTTCAATGCATATTCATTGGGGAAATCCTGAAAATCCAATTGGATTCCGGACCTTGAGGACCGGAGTTGCCCATGTCTGCTCTAGGCTGTTTCGGCTTTTCATGTTTATTGGGCAGTATGTTTGCCTGACTTTCTGCCGACAGGTTCCTCGACTCAGACCGCCTGTTGAAGAAACTGGTAGTATGCAGGTTTCTCCTGCGTGGAGGTCACTAATGAGTTTCACCTCTCTGACCATCTGTTTGTGCTGACTCATTTGATTAAGTGGGGTGCTCCCGCTTCTAAAGCCACAATTTCCAGATGGATCTGTAGGGCCACTTCATCAGCCTACATTCTTTCTGGGAAACAGCCCCCTGTTTCTGTCAAGGTGCTTTCTACCAGGAGTGTGGTGGCTTTGTGGTCCGAAGCTACTTCTGTCCTTCCTGAGGAGATTTGTATATATGTTCCTTTTGTTGGGGAGTTGTGCTGCGCTCCTTTGGAGCCTGTGTTGGTGGTTAATGGTACTGTTTCATTCCTTTCAGCAGAACATTTTGTTTAACCTGTTATTAGAGGTGCCTCTGCTTCACGTATGTGGGTGCCTCTTGGTGCTTGGGTACTGACTGTAGAGGGCGCTAAACCGATCAGTGAAATACTACAGAGGCAGAGTGAAAAATCCATAGTGGATTCCTTATGCCAGAGCTTGCGAGTATGAGGAAATAACCCTATTGTTTAAAATGTCTCACCTATCTATTGGAAAAGAGCTTACCACAGTAAGTACATAATCTCTCTTTATAGCTATTCTGCAGACTGTTTTAGATTCTTTAATTTATAATTTTTCAATTTGTATATTTTGTCTTTTCACTACCTATTCAATTATTTTAAGGCTGCATTTTGATTAAAATTTGTAATCATGATTTAAATTGTGTAATTAAAGGTATGTTTTAGAGAATGACATGGGGTCAAATTTGTCCCCACCCAGCAGGAACTCAGTTTCTCCATCCCTGCCCCATTTCTGTAAGCTCTGCCTTAACTGCACAAGCCTCAAAACACATTATTTTAAAGTGCTTGAGGCTTGTGCAGATGAGGATGGAGCTTAGGCATTGGTGGAATGAGGCATGACATCACAATCTGAGCTTTAGAACAGTGTTCTTCAACCACCGGTCCACAGACCAGTGCCGGTCCACAGAAATTGCCTGCCGGTCTAAAGGGTCAGCACGTGCATCAGGCCCAAAACAGTGTCCTTCAACCGCCGGTCCATGGTGCGATCGATGCGGGGTTATCTTCGAGCCAGCTCCCTCTTCCTAACTGATTCAGTGCACAAAGCCACGGGCAGTGGCTCCTACGGGCATCCTGTGCCTGAACCGGAAGCCTTCTCTCTGACGTTGCAACGTCAGAGGGAAGGCTTCCAGATGAGGCAAGGGACGTGCAAGATGCAATTAGTACTATTATGTGGGCGGGGTCTGGGGTGGACATTGGGTAGAGATGGGGGGGTCTGGCCCACGACTTAGCCCCATGTTCCTCAACCGCCGGTCCACGGACCGATGCCGGTCCACAGAATAATTTTTTTATTTCTGTCGGTCCATAGGTGTAAAAATGTTGAAAAACATTGCTCTAGAATGCTGCTACTTATGATTTTAAAGTGTATGAGGCTTGTACAGATGAGAATGGAGCTTAGGCATTGGTGGAATGAGGCATTATGACATCACAACCTGAGCTCTAGAATGTTGCTCCTTAGGATTTTAACATGTTTGAGCCTTTTTGCAGAGGAGGACGGAGCTTGTAGGAATGAGGCGGGGATGGGATGGGAAAATGATTTCCCGCGGGGAAAAATTTTTCCTCGTGTCATTCTCTGGGATGTTTTTGCCCACTGCAGTTCCTTGTGATTTGGGCAATTTGGGGGTTGGGGGAAGGGGGTTGGGTTACTTGACCGAATCACAAGGGGTTGCGGGGGTGGGTGGGAATAACATACCTTTTTTAATTGTGATTTAAAGTTTTAATTAAAATGCAGCCCTACCGTGTTTCCCCCAAAATAAGACAGTGTCTTATATTCATTTTGGGCCAAAAAAATGCACTAGGTCTTATTTTCGGGTAGGGCTTTTATCTTTATCTTCATCTCTCTCCTTCACTCCAGTTCTTCCTCTTTCCTTTCCCCCACATGTGGAACATCTTTCTTCCACTCTCACCCATGCCCTTGTGCCTTCCTTATGTAGCATCTTTCTATCCCTCTATCTCTCCCATCCCCCTGTGCAGAAGAACCCTTTTGCCCAGCTTCCATCCTTCCCTCTCTCCTATCCCTCATGCAGCAGAACCCTTTCTCAGCTTCCATCCTTCCCTCCCTCCCATCCCTTGTGCAGCAGAACCCTTGAGCAGCCAAACCCCCACTGACCCTCCATCCTTCCCTCCCATCCGAACCTTGCCGACCGCTAGCCATAAATACCTTCCTGCAGAGCAGCGTCAGGCCAGCAGCACTCTAAACAGGCTGTTTCATGACCTTCTCATTGGGGAATTCTCTCTGCTGCATCACTGATGATGTCATCAGTAACGCAGCACATGGAAGGCCCCGATGAGAAGGCTGTGAAGCAGCCTTTTTAGAGTGCTGCTGGCCTGACGCTGCCCTGCAGGAAGGTATTTTTGGCTAGCGATCAGTGGGAGTTGGTGTTTTGGTGGTGGGGGGAAGTGCTGCTGCTGGTGAATCCAGGGACTAGGGCTTATTTTCGGGGGTACGCTTATATTAAGACCTCCTACCCCGAAAATCATGCTAGGGCTTATTTTCTGGATAGGTCTTATTTTTGGGTAAACACGATAGTATGTTCTCAAAGAAATGGGAGGGGCTGGGAGTTAGCCAAGAAAGGAAGGAATAGGGCACATACTTTAGGAATGTTCTCAAATATTTAGCCTATATTTCAGGGGACCATGTCACATCAAGGTTTAAGAATGAAGTGGAACGAATGGGTTTCGATATGAACAATGCTTGGAGAATTTCCAACATTAATGAGAAGTACAGGTAAGTGACATGGCATTTTGCCATTTCCAGTCATTTATTTATTTAAAAGATTTCTTAACCGCCTATAATTAGACGGTTTTACAAAAAAAAAACTTCCAATCATATAAAATAAAAAACATACAGCACATATTTAATAATAATAATTTTATTTCTTGTATACCGCTATACCGTGAGGTTCAAAGCGGTTTACAGTAGATACAGAAGAGATGCAATTAAATAAGATTAATTAAAATGAAGAAAAAGTACTTAGAGTTCCCTGACTGTCCCAAAGGCTCACAATCTTGCTAAAGTACTTGAGAAAAATAAATTAATTAGGCTAGAAACATAGAATAGAAGAAGGCAGGAAAACAGTACATAGGAAAATTAATTTAGAATACATTATATGGGAGGGTTTTTTTTTTGATACGATATATGGGAAGGATTTAACATAATAAACATAATAAATTTTGTATCATTAAAAAATTAAATCGAGTAACATTACAAAGATTCTAAACTGAATTCCTTACATTGATTGAGTAAATGGATTAGTAAAAGATTTTAGAAATTGAAATTGGTTACATTAATTAAGAAAATTGAACCAGGTAGTAGACTAAACTTGGGAATATATAGAGGAGATAGGAGGAGAGTTTAGGTAGATTGAATATGCTTAGTGAATAAATGGGTTTTGATTTCTTTTCGGAAGGCTTTGATATTAGATGTTGTGATCAGCAATTTAGAGATTTGAGGATCAATTTTAGCTGCATGTGTCACTAGGAGGCTATCATAAAATTTCTTACGCAGGGTGCCTTTGAATGATGGGTAGGAGAGTAGGGTCTGTGACCTCCTTGTTCTGGTTGGAAGTAGACGATTTAGGCGATTGTAAAGATAGGAAGGTGCCGTACCGTAAATTACTTTGAAGAGTATACAGTATAACTTGAAATGAATTCTGCCTCGGATTGGTAGCCAGTGTGAATCTAGATAAGCGTTAGTTATATGGTCAAATCTTCCAAGAGAATAAATCAATCTAAGAGCAGTATTCTGAACAGTCTGGAGTCGTTTGATAGAGAATATTACAATAGTCTACTAGTCCTAGTACAAGAGATTGAACCATAATCCTGTATTGGTCTTTATCAAAGAATTTTCTAATTTTTCTTAAATTGCGCATTGTGAAGAATGCTTTTTGGGTAGTTTTTTTTAACTGAGTCTGCATTGTGCAGCATCTGTCTATTAATACACCCAAAATTTTAAGGGAGACCTGTATTGGATACTTAATTGTTTTGAATTCCAATTCAGTTATGGATAGATTTTTGTCTGTTTCAAGCATAAGGAATTTGGTTTTATCTGCATTTAACTTCAATTTATAGTTGGTCATCCATTTTTCTACTTCCTCCAGAATTATTTCCAGATGACCTAATGAGTTATTTATAGAAATAACAGGTCCTTCATATCGGCCATATTTTACAGCACTCGACAGTGTATCAATATAAAAACATTCATAATCCAGGAAAAAAAATTATTGATGCTTCTACAAATGTAGTTTTCAGAAGCTTCTTAAACCTCTGAATCTACAAGAGCTCTTAGTGGTCCAGTCAACTTATTCTACAGTGTTAAGTCTATGAAAGAGATAGAGGAGGACCTAGTACTGTTATAGTGCGCTGCTGAGAAACCTGTCGGCGACAATCGTGCTGCCCCCTCAGAGCGCAATGCTCTGAGTGGCCTATAAAGTACCATAGCCTGTGACAAATAATATGGGATCCCTTGAGAACCAACGCTATTGGCTTAAAAACGATACCTGATCATACAGGCAACCTATGGCGCTTTTTCAATCGCAGCGTTATATGGTCAAACTTTCTCAGACCACAAATCAACTGTGCAGCAGCATTTTGAATCATCTGCAGAGCTTTGCATTGTATGGTCATAATCCTAAGATAAAGGGCATTTCATTAGTCTAATTTCGAAATGACTACTTCCTACACCACAGTGCGAAAATCGAATATCAACATCATCGGCTTTAATCTTCTCAACATCCACAACTGAAAAAAGCAAGTTTTACTACAAAAAGTATCTGATCCTTCATACTAAGGGTACTGTCCAACTAGGCCCCTAATATTTTCAGTTTTCTCTGTATCACAAATGTCTGAGGTCTGTGCCAAAGCAGCATGGTAATTCTGTAAAATCATTCTTCCCACGTTGAAAACCTTTTGCAGTTGGGTTTGCAAAATTTTAACTTTTATGTACAGAATTGTGACATAAGCACAAATGACCTCTGAGGGAGAAAGAGTTGTAGAGACTTAAGTTGCTGATTTGGATGATAAGTTGAATAGGTCATAGTCATTTTCTAGGATTCTCTGTTAAGATTAAAATTCTAAAAGGTCCTTTTACTAAGTTGTGGTTAACATTAGCAGGCATTTACTGCAGCTTAAAATGGCTTACTGCAGGATATGCTCAAGCATCCTGCAGGAAGTTCCAAATCTACGCACGCCTATTAGGTGCTAATTTTTTGTTGTTGATGGGGGGGCAAAGAGTGAGCGTTCTGCACTAATCAATTAGCATGTTTATTTTACATTTGTGGGCTTATATCTTGCCAAATCCTCTAGAGCAGAGTTTGGGCTGGGTTACAGTAGTTAACAGATCATTTCTGGTTCTGCCAGTTCTGGCAACTGGCAGTCTATTGCTCATAGTAGTATAGTGCATAGTGTAACCATGAGTGAGAGACCCATTATGGTATTAATCTCTTTATGGATGAAAATTTTATTTTTTTGCTGTAGTGTTTTGATGTTTGTTCTCTTCCTTTTTTTATTTTTATTTTTTCTCATTAGACTATGTGCTAGTTATCCCCAAGAGCTAATTGTTCCTGCCTGGATCACAGATAAGGAGCTGGAGAGTGTGGCTAGTTTCAGATCCTGGAAACGCATCCCAGCAGTGGTGTACAGGTTAGCTATTTTAGTGTTGTGGAAATGGAGATGGTTTTTGTCTAATGTTGCGCATATAAGTGGGATTTTTGCAGAGGTGTCTTATATGAAACAGTATTTCTGTTGCATATACACAGGAGTTCATACATTAGATGATCAATCCATGCTTATGAACCACTCGCTGAAGGGTGTGCTTCCTCTTCAGTTTTTCCTTCTGCAAGTGAACCAAGAAATGTTCTGATCTGTTGTGTTTGTTTTTTATTATTTTCAGGTTTTTTTACTCCGCTTTCTGAAGGCTTTGATGTTGGGAGGACCCCATATTTGTGGCTACTCTGCTTGGGAGAGAATGTATTTGAATGTAAGGGTTTCTGGGGCAGAGATAAGGTCCCCCACCTCTATAACCCCTTTCCCCGAGTAACTTTTAGGGGAGTTCCCACGGGCCATTTTTGGTGTGATTTTTCTGGCAACGGCCATCTTGCATTTTAAATGATCTTTATTTCTAAAGCCTCCATCTTCCTTAAAACACCTCAGTTTTGACTGGGATGGACTCCTCATGATGTTCTGCCCCTATATCATGCCAGTTTTTTGCTGAATGGTTGGCCAAAGAGTATCCATGTGCTGCAGCACTTGTGAGGGAGGGGCAGGATCCTTGGGCTTAGCCTTCTTTGAGTCCTCTAGGGCTGGGGAACTGCAGAGGGCCTGTATGGTAGAGAGAAAATCCTTTCTGGAATCCTCAAATAGTGAAGGTGTGAAACGCAAATGTGTGGACACAGCAGAGCCTAAGAGAAGCCAGTTTGAGGTCCTGCAGTGGTCATTGAGGTCTCCCTTTCAAGGATTTACTCCAGAATTTGTGAATCTTCTATGGAAAACTAGTTGAAAGGCTTAGGATGCAATGCGCTGCTTGTGTGCATCCCAGTATCAGACTGGGGAGAGATACCTCCTCAGGAGGTCTCCCTGCCATGGAGGAAGCTGGCTCACAGCCTGTGTGACTAAGTGGAGCAGGACTGGTGATCAGATTCCATGCCTTTATTGTCCAGGGCTCAGCTTCTTTCCTGGAGGATTCCATTTTCCTCTCAGGGACCGGAAGTCAAGAGGCGATTGCTGCTCTCAACCAGGGAGACTCCATCAGTGTGACTACGGTTCAGATGTGCTCAGGGAGAGGGAGTTGAAGTTTGGAGCCTCAGTAGCTTTCCTCTTCATAACTCATAGTCATGAGCATCACAAATACTCAGACCACTTTTTTCCCTCGTCTTCATACATAACCTTGCTGGTCGTGAAGCAATGGGAGACTCCAGAAGTCTTCTTTAAGTTGGCAAAAATTGTCCAAACGTTTTCTATGGCTCTGGAATTTCAGCAGCTGTTTAGTCAGCTGAAGGTGTATTCCACTGTGGCTCAAGTAACTAAGCATAACCTCCAAGAAATCACAACACCAGATTGGCTGCTGCGCTCCTGCAGGAAGGCGGGAGACTGTCGGCATTCTGGAGGGGAGTGGGAGCAAATTCCCTTAGACCACTGGGTTCTAGATCTTATTCAAGAAGGTCACAATATATTCCCCTCCTTCAGATCTATTTATCGACTCTCCAGCTGGATAGCCGGGAAAAGAAGACAGGGTGCGAGCAACGTTGCAAAGGCTATTGAACATTCAAGCCATAGAACTAGTTCCCAAAGAAACATGCTTTGATAGATACTCCATATTCTTCATTGTGCCCAAGAAAGGCACTGGAGACCACCCCTGGCCCTAAGTCTGTAAATGTGGTGCTTCCATATAGAGAAGGTTCAGTCCATCATAGCAGCAGTGGCTGTGAGGGGATTCCTAGCCTCCCTAGATCTGACTGAGGCATATCTTCATATTCCCATTTTCCCGGACTACAGAAAATACTTGAGATTTTCTGTCCTTCAACGGCATTTTCAGTTTGCAGCCCTACCCTTTGGTCTGGCTATGACCCCATGCACCTTCACCAAGGTAATTGTGGTGGTTGCAGCTCACCTCTGCAGGATGAGAATACAAGTGCACACATACCTTGATGATTGACTGCTCAGAGCACCATCAAAGCCAGTGGACGTGTAGGCAGTGCAGCTAGTTAGGCCTCTCCTACAGGATCTGGGCTGGATTGTCAATTTCAAGAAGAATTATCTAGAGCTGACCCATGCTTGAAGTATTTGGTGGGTATGCTTTGGCACCATTAAAGGCCACGTCTTTCTTCCCGAGCCACACAAACAAGCTCAGGAAGCAGATTTCAGATCTTAGTGATGCTGAATCCCACAGCCTGGAATTACCTTCAGGTGTTGGATTCAATGGTGGCCACCCTGTGCATAGTTCCCTGGGCAAGAGAGCATATGCGCAATTGCCAGGATACTTTGCTCTCCAGGTGGTCCGCACAGAAGCATTCCCTAGACAGGGAACGGCTTATGTTGATGGCTCCAAGGGGATACCTTCTCAAAGGGCATACTCCTTCAAATCTCCTCATAGGTTACCCTAATGACTAACGCCAGCCTGTTTGGCTGGGGAGCTCATTGCAGCAGTCACCTGGTACAGGGCCAGTGGTCTCTTCTGCAGAAAGAGTGGTCTATAAATTGCTTGAAACTCTGAACCACTCGCCTAGTGCTGAGTGCATTGGAACATAACCTGGAAGGAAAGGCAGTCAGAATGTTTTCCAATAATGCCACCGCTGTAGCTTATGTGAATAGACGAGGGCACCAGATTGCTCAATTACATTTGGAGGCTCATATGTTTTTCCAGTGGGTGGAAACCCATCTTCAGGCACTCGCAGGAGTTCTGGTGCACCAAAGATCAGGTTGAGCTTTCATAGTGCCTGTGCCTGTGATCTGGCATTTCTTCAGGATTAGAAAAAAGTTGTAGCAATGGTGTGTCTCAAGGTGCAAGTGACTGAGCTGTCATGCTTCTGAGCTCAAGGGGTAAAACAGTCACTGGCATCTCACCCTGAGTGACCCAGCTCGTGAATGGAGCGCTTAGGTTGCGGCCTCCTGTACGCTGGCCTTTTCCATCCTGGAATATTAATATTGTACTGAAGGGTCTGTCCTGGCCTCCGTATAAGCCTCTCCAAGAGGCATCTCTCCTGAACCTCACAGACTGTATTCCTGATAGCAATAGTCTCCAGGAGACTGATCTTGGAGCTGCAGATTCTTTCTTGCAGAGAGAGCCCTTCCTAAGAATCTCAGAGGCTGGGATTTCTCTGTAAACCTAAGAATAGCCGTACTGGGTCAGGCCAACAGTCCATCAAACCCAGTAGCCCGTTTTCACAGTGGCCAATCCAGGTCACTAGTTCCTGGCCAAAACCTAAAGAGTAGCAACATTCCATGCTACCAATACAGCCTGAATTTCGGATAGTTCTTACTCAGTGTATGATTGGAACCTTCGTTGTATTTTCAGCAATATTTTGCTGGCGTGTGGAATTAATACAAGTGTTCTGTAGTTGTTACAGTCCTTAGTATCACCTTTCTTTTTTCTTATAGTACCTTCTTTCCTACTGAAGGTTGTGTTTGCCTTTCATGTCAACTAAGAGGTTTGTTCACCTGCTTTTTATCCTACAGTATTGACCAAGCAAGATATGATATTGTAGAAGCTGGATGTGTGAAGAAATTTACTCCACTACTTGGAAAGGACAAATGAGTTTTGCCTTTCTGATCATCTTTTTATTCTAACCAGTCAGTCCAGACAAGGCAGACATGCTTCCAAAGCTTCTATCACCAGATGGGTTCATATGGCATTTTTGTCAGCATTAACTGGCTGTGGCAAATAGCCGCTTATTTTTGTCAAAATTTATTCGACCAGAAGTATGGTATCTTGCACTTTTGGTTCTTCAGTCTTGCGGGCAGGCTCATCTGTCTCCCCACCCCCCTTCCTCTTAACATCTGGTACTGCTTTGGTCCATCACCTAATGTATGGACTCCTGTTTATATATAACAGAATGAAAGATTAGGTTCTTACCTGGATAATCTTCTGTCAATATACACAGGAGTGTGTACAGCCCACCCTATGTATTGTACATTTCGCCTGCTTTCTGCCTTGGGCAACTCAATTGTCCAGAATAGGAGTTCTTCTGTCTGTTGGATGAACATGTATGATTAACTTACTAATAAAGTACTGAGTTATTGAGCTTTGGAGTAAGTTGTGTGTTGGTGCTAGTTGCATATAGCAGGTTATTTAATCAATACTCCTATGTTGCAAGTTCATACTAATAATTGTTGTTTTTCATAAGTTTCAAAGCAGAACAAAAATGTGTTATTTCCAGGGAAATTCCCTGTGTCCCTCTTTCTCTTTTCTCCTGCTACAGTGGAGCTTGATTGTTTTGGTACAAGCTGAAGAGGGAGCTATACTTCCATAGCAAAGCAGCAGATGAATCCAGACTAGTGGGTATAGCTCACATCGACCAGCAGGTGGAGATAGAGAACTGATTAACAGTTGGCCTTAAAGCCTGGTGTTCCTTCTGTTGATTCAGTTTTGCTCTATCTCCCAGCAGGGACTGAGCTAGCCCTCTAGCTCTTGGATTCTGGATGCTGCCGGAGATATTGGTGTTCAGTGGACTTCCTCTGTTGAGACTATGTCTCTTCAGTAGGATAGGGGTGCCTGGCTGAGTGGTGCCGGCTTTAGGAGTTACACCTGGGCCCCCCCAGGTCCCTACTCCACCCTCCCCTCCGGGTGATTGAGGGGTTGTTGGTCCTGCAGGAGTCGTCTTTCTTCATTCCAGTAAAAAAAAAAAAAAAAAAAGAATCGGCTTCCTGTTCGTGCTGAGCTTGGCAATTTGTGCTTTTGCTTGCAGTACACTTACCAGCTGTGTCCTGGCGTCTAGGATCGCGGGAGCAGAGGGGTGAGTGTTTTCCCTGCCTCGGGGCTTGGGTGTCGCGTTCCCGACTGTAGGGGCGGTTGGGGGCGGAGTCGGGAGTCGGCGGCGTTTGCCGCGTGTGAAAAAAAAAAAGAAAAAAAAGAAACAGCAGCCGCGCTGAAAACGCGGCATGGCAACGGAGGCCGGTCAGAGGTGTTCGCGCTGTGGAGCGCGCAGGACACCGTCGGGCCTTTGCTCGGCCGAGTGTGAGCTGGCCCTGGCTGAAGGGGCTTTGTTGCAGGCTTGTGAGCTGGCGATTTCCCGGGTAACAGAGGCACGGGACATGTCCCCGGCACGCAAGGGTGAGTCAGAGCGGCGAGGCTCTTCCTTAGCAGGGGGGAGTTCAGCGGCGGTGGGGGAGGCGGGAGCAATGGCGGAAGTCGCGGCCCCGCTCCCCGGCCCGGAGCAGGGCGGTTCAGCGGCCCTTCAGTGGGGTTCTTTTTTGCCGGAATTTGTGATGCTGCTGCACAGGGCATTTTTGTTACAGGGTGCGCAGCCCGCCCCGCCGGTGCCAGTGGTCGAGGTGTCCCTTCCGGTGCCCTCAACGTCGGCGGTGGTGCCTGGGGAGACAGGCAAACCTGCTGAGGGCACGGTGGGGTCGCCAGCGAGGGCGCTGGGTGCAAAGAAGCGCAGGCTCACGACCGTGGAGGCAGAGGATATTCTGACTAGATCCCCTTTTTCTCTTCCAGAATCGTTGGAGGAGGGGGAGGTCCTGGATTGGGATGCAGGGGATCCCCCGGGTCAAGAAGTGGATGACCCGTCCGCTCTACGGTTATTTCATAGGGAAGAATTGTCTTCCTTAATTTCAAAGGCTTTACAGGGGCTGAATATTTCTCAGGCTGATACTGTAGTATCAGGTAATCCCCTGATGGCGGGCACACGGAGACCACCTAAGTCTTTTCCGGTGCATGAAGCCATGCAGGAGCTGATCTCGGCGCAATGGGATACGCCGGAAGCCAGTTTAAGGGTGGCAAAAGCCATGCGGCTCTTGTATCCGGTGGACCCGGCTGAACTGGATAAGTTTAGATTGCCCAGGGTGGATGCTTTGGTGGCCGCGGTAACCAAACGGACTACCTTACCGGTGGAGGGGGGAGTGACGTTGAAGGATGCGCAGGATAGGAAGATTGAATCTTCCTTAAAAATGTCCTTTGAGGTCGCGGCACTGACCTTGCAGGCCGCCATATGCAGTTCTTATGCGGCACGAGCATGTCTGCAGTGGTCGCAAGTGGTGTCAGATAATTTAACGGAGTCTGGTGGTTCTGTCCATGCGGAGCTGGCAGATTTGGAGTCCGGCTTGGCTTATTTGGCAGACTCCTTATATGATATTGTTAGGGCGTCTGCGAAGCAGATGTCTCTTTCAGTGGTATCTCGCAGATCCCTATGGCTACGGCATTGGGCGGCCGATGCTGCTTCTAAGCTTCGGCTGGTACGGCTCCCTTTTAAAGGGGGTTTCTTGTTTGGAGAAGATTTAGATAAACTGGTGAAGGATTTTGGGGATACCAAAACTCAGCGTTTACCGGAGGATAGGGCTAGGCCCCCAGTGAGGCCCTCATCATCAAGACCGCACTTCAGGGATGTTCGGAGATCCAGGTCTGGTAAGCCTTTCTTCAGATCGGCTGTTGGTTCGTCCTCTGCTTCGAAACCAAGGTTTCAGCAGAGGGGTTCCTTTCGTACGACGAGACCCTCGTCGGGGCAGTCCATGCGTACCCCAGCCACTCGCACTCCACAATGACGGGGGCGTGGCTCCCTCCGCCTTTCCCTTAGGGGGCCGGCTTTCGGAGTTCCGGGCGGAGTGGGCCACGATCACGTCAGATCAGTGGGTGTTGGACATTGTTCAAGAAGGGTACAAGTTAGAGTTCGCCTCTCCCGTCGTAGATTCTTTCTTGGTGTCCCCGTGCAATGGGGCGGCCAAGGGAGACGCGGTCCGGATGACTCTTCAGGGGCTGCTCGAGCTAGGGGCAGTGGTACCGGTGCCCCCGGAAGAAGTAGGCACCGGTATATATTCCCTTTACTTCATTGTGCCAAAGAAGGGGGGGTCCTTCAGGCCGGTGCTGGATCTCAAAAGAGTCAACAGATTTCTCAGTGTTCGCCATTTCCGTATGGAGACGGTGCGCTCGGTTATTGCGGCTGTACGACCGGGAGAGTTCCTCACGTCCCTCGATCTCAAGGAGGCATACCTCCATATTCCGATCTGGCCTCCGCATCAGCGGTATCTGCGGTTTGCGATTCTCGGCCAGCATTATCAGTTTCGGGCAATGCCCTTTGGCTTGGCAACGGCCCCCCGCACCTTTTCCAAGGTCATGGTGGTGGTAGCCGCCTTCCTCCGCAAGGAGGGGATTCGGGTACACCCTTACCTAGACGACTGGTTAATCCGCGCCTCGTCCAGCCAGGAGAGTGTGGCGGTTACTCAGCGAGTGATTTCGCTCCTACAGTCGTTGGGGTGGATTGTCAACTTTCCCAAGAGTTTTCTGTCCCCGTCGCAGTCGTTGGTGCATCTGGGGGTGCGGTTCGACACGGCTCTGGGGAAGGTGTTTCTACCCCGAGACCGGGGGGAGAAATTGCAGGCTCAAATTCGCCTACTTCTCGGGACGGCCAGACCGCGAGTTTGGGATTATGTACAAGTGCTGGGTTCCATGGTGGCGACTCTGGAGGTGGTCCCCTGGGCGCGGAGCCACATGAGGCCCTTACAACAGTCTCTGCTCTCTCGCTGGTCCCCAGCTTCTCTGAACTACAATGTGCGTCTCCCATGGAGTCGTCGAGCAGCTCGCAGCATGCAGTGGTGGCTCCACGAGTTGCATCTGTGGAAGGGCATGCCGTTGGCCACGCCAGACTGGGTAGTGGTCACCACGGATGCCAGTCTGCGGGGTTGGGGGGCCCAGTGCCTGCAGGCGTCAGTGCAGGGGATGTGGTCCTTCCAGGAGGCCCAGTGGCCCATCAATTTGTTGGAATTAAAGGCGGTCAGGCTGGCGCTGTTGGCTTTTCAGTCACTGATTCAGGACAAGCCGACCAGAGTCTTTTCGGACAGTGTCACGGCGGTCGCCTATGTCAATCGGCAGGGGGGCACCCGGAGTCCGCAGTTAGCAGAAGAGGCGAGAAATTTGTTTCAATGGGCGGAGAGGCATGTGCCGCTTCTCTCGGCGGCATACATTGCAGGTCACGAAAACGTGCAAGCGGACTTTCTCAGCAGAAATCTTCTGGACCCAGGAGAGTGGGAGTTGTCTCCTCGAGCGTTCAGCCGGCTAGTCAGTTGGTGGGGCTTGCCGGAGATGGATCTCATGGCCTCGTCCCGCAATGCGAAGTTGCCTCGGTTCTTCAGCAGACGCAAGGAAGAGGGTTCGGAGGGGGTGGACGCGTTAGCTCTCCCATGGCCTCCGAATTCCCTTCTGTATGTGTTCCCGCCGTGGCCCATGATAGGGCGAGTGTTACAGCGCATCTCTCGCTTTCGCGGCAGAGTCATCCTGGTGGCTCCGGATTGGCCGCGTCGGCCGTGGTACGCAGATCTGATTCAGCTGTCGGTAGGCGAGCGGGTGACGTTCCAGGTAACGCCGGACTTACTGACGCAGGGTCCGATATGGATAGAAGATCCGGCCCGCTTTGGTCTTACGGCCTGGCTATTGAGCGGTCAAGGCTAAAAAAGAAGGGCTATTCAGAGAGGGTGATCGCCACTCTGCTTAAGGCCAAGAAGCTTTCGACGTCAGCCTCCTATGCGAGAGTCTGGAGGATTTTTGAGGCATGGTGCGGTCGCCAGGGAGTGGCGCCCTTCAAGGCTTCTCTGCCGGCTATTCTTGCTTTCCTGCAGGAGGGCGTCGAAAAAGGGTTAGCCTATAACTCTTTAAAGGTTCAGGTGGCGGCCATTGCCTGTTACAGGGGCCCGGTGGATCGATCGGCTCTCGCGTCGCAGCCGGACGTGGTCCGTTTCCTCAAGGGGGTGAACCATCTCCGCCCGCCGGTCAAGCGTATTTGTCCAACGTGGAATCTTAAGCTCGTCCTTGGGAAGTTGCAGGGGGCATCTTTTGAGCCCCTGTCAGCGGCCACGTTAAAAGATGTCACACTGAAAACAGTTTTTTTGGTGGCAATGGCTTCAGCGAGGCGAGTATCGGAGCTGCAGGCGCTTTCTTGCAGAGAACCCTTTTTGCGTTTTTCGGAGACTGGGGTGTCGGTGCGTACGGTGCCGTCCTTCCTGCCGAAGGTTATTTCTGCCTTTCATGTGAACCAGGGTTTGTTCCTTCCATCCTTTCGGAGGGAGGATTGGGGGACACGATTTTTGTCTTTACGGCTGCTAGATGTACGCCGTGTGCTTCTCCATTATTTGGAAGTGACGAATGACTTTCGTCGGTCGGACCATCTCTTTGTCGCTTTCGCGGGGAAAAACAAAGGGATGGCGGCGTCTAAGGCGTCCATTGCGCGTTGGGTCAAGGACACTATTGCTTCAGCGTATGTGCTGTCAGGGAAGAAAGTACCGGAGCACCTTCATGCTCATTCCACTCGGGCTTTGGCAACCTCTTGGGCGGAGTCCGGGGGGATGTCTTTAGAGGAGATTTGCCGAGCGGCCACTTGGTCGTCGACAAATACTTTTTCACGGCATTATCGTTTAGATGTGGCGGCCCGTTCAGAGGCGAGTTTTGGCGCGGCAGTGCTGGCAGAGGCGGCATTGGCGTCCCACCCAGTTTGAGTTTGCTTTGCTACATCCCACTAGTCTGGATTCATCTGCTGCTTTGCTATGGAAGGTAAAATTATGGTCTTACCTGTTAATTTTCTTTCCTTTAGAAGCAGCAGATGAATCCAGAGCCCCTCCCCAAAAGGCACTGGTTGTGTGTACGGTGTTTAGTTGATTGGGTTAGTTGGGGCTATGGTTGGTAAGTGTATGATTTCATTGCTGAAAAAAAAAAAAAAAATTTTTTGGGTACAAAAGAGAAACATAGGATAATATCAAGAAGAGAAAGACACATTTTCTACTGGAATGGAGTTTTGTTGCGGCTCATTCTCCTTTCGGGATGCTTGGGCAGAGTGCATAACTGAATCAACAGAAGGAACACCAGGCTTTAAGGCCAACTGTTAATCAGTTCTCTATCTCCACCTGCTGGTCGATGTGAGCTATACCCACTAGTCTGGATTCATCTGCTGCTTCTAAAGGAAAGAAAATTAACAGGTAAGACCATAATTTTACCTTCACTGGTGAAGGAGGAGCAGCTGAAAGATGTGATTGACCTCCTTCTGCAAGTTGTTTGCGAGCATGGCCTGATCACCTAATGTAAGGACTCTTGTGTATATTTAACAGAAACAAGATTATCCAGGTAAGAACCTAATCTTTCAGTATAATGTTCAGTTGTGCTATAGATGTATGAGAATCTACCATTTGTTTTGGGGAGGTTACAATAGATCTTTGATAAAATCACAAGTTTCACTGTGGTACATTATGTGTACTGAGAACTCTACATCTGTTGACTTATGTTTACTACCTGTTTTCTGGGTAGGCACCAGAATAATGGAGCAGTGATTGCTCGGTGTGGGCAACCGGAGGTCAGCTGGTGGGGTTGGAGAAATGCAGATGATGAACACCTTGTTCAGTCTGTGGCTAAAGCCTGTGCCACTGATTCAAAGTCAAGCACTAACAAGCTCGCCAATGGAAACTGCCCCAGGGATTTCTCAAATGGAGGGGACCTCTCTGATGTTGAATTTGGTAAGTTTGGCCTTTTGTGTGTGTGGTGAGAAGGCATGCATTGCTTACTAGTCCCTTTAATTTCCTAAGCTTATCATTGGTTGATCAGTGTGGTTGAACAGTTTGAGGTTTTGTGTGGGACAAAACTAGTGGACGAATCATCCTTATTTTACTGTATGATCAAATATATTTTGACCCTCTTTAACTCCGCCACTAGGAAAGGTTTAATTAGGCTGGAAATAAATCCTTAATAACAGTATAATATGTAGAAAAGGTTAGAAGATGCCAGCAATATCTTTTTCTAGGATTAACTTATTACAAGGCCATAGCTGAGAGAGTAAATGAATTATTTCTCCTCAATATAGATTAAAACAATATAAGGGAGCTTACCCATGCCAGAAATTCTATTAATGTTTATCTATTCATCAATCACTATTCTCATAATAGCTTCTAGGCGGATAACAGTTGAAAAAATAGTGTCCGAACAAAATGATTCATTTAACAGTCATTAAAAATAAAGTTTTTAACAATTTTCTAAAGATATGATAAGAAGAAACTTTTCTTAGTGCAGCTGGAAGATCATTCCAAAACTTGGTTCCTATAAATTCAAAAAATTTGTTCATCAAAGATTTCAAACGACCATATGAACTTATAGAATAGCCAAACCTCAATGACTGTTTATACCAGAAAGTAGCTCTGTTTATTGTGAAAGTTATATACTTCATTAAACCTTCTGGTCCCATTTCCTGACCCCCAAGTACATAACGGACCTTATCCCAGGACAAGCAGGCAGGTATTCTCACTAGTGGGTGATGTCATCAGACAGAGCCCCGGTACGGACGTCTCACAAGCACGTGTTGCTTGTAGAAACTTAAAAGTTTCTAGATGCCCGCACCGCGCATGCGCCGGTGCCTTCCCGCCCGGAGGTCCGGGCGTGTCTCCTCAGTTCTTTTCTTTCCGCGGAGCTGAGAAGTTCAACTTCATCATGCGCTAGCTGAATTCAGTTAAATTTGCCTTCCTTGTCCGCGTTTTCGCTTTCTTTTAATTACAGTTAACAGTACTTTTCTTTTTCAGTAAAAAAAAAAAAAAAGAAGAAGATTATTTCCTCCGGCGGGTCGAACAGGCCGGCCACGTGGCTCAGGCCCACTGGCTTCGACCTCGCGGCGGAGATTTTCCGGCCTATGTCCCGGCCAATCACCGGGTTTAAAAAGTGCAGCAAGTGCCAACGCGCGATTTCACTCACGGACCCTCACCGGCGCTGTTTGCAGTGTTTGGGCCCTGACCACATTCCGAAATCGTGCAGGCCTTGCTCTACCCTTACGGCACGCTCATTCAAGCGGCGTTGCCTATTGTGGGAATCGATGTTCAAGATGGACGCAGCTAAGGATCCCTCAGCCTCCACTTCATCTGATACCTCCCCGGTTCGGGCGAAACCGGTATCGACCCCTCCTGCATCGAGTGTGGTGAAACCGGCATCGTTCATCCCGACACCATCCACGAGCTCGACGTCGGTGCCTGCCCCGGTCTCCTCGGTTCAGGTACCTCTTCCTTCCACAGTGCCACCAGTGGTCATCAAAATGCCGAAAGCTACTAAGCAGAAGCACTTGGCCTCGAAGGAGCGCGATGACCGTGCAGGAGGACCCCCTTTCGGTGCGGATCCCTCCTTATCGGCTTCGCTACGGTCCGTGCTGGAAGCTCAATTCGTTGAGCTCATGCAGACCATCGGACCCGGGCTCATCGCTGCCATACAGGGTGACCTCCCGGTACCGGTCCAAAGGGGCGGTCCGCCCCCTCCCCCTCCTCCACGCCGTTCGACCTCGAAAACCGACAAGGACGAACGGGGGAGGGCGGCGATGCCCATGCGGCAAGCCTCGCTTACCGATATGCCGCCATTAGAACCCATTACGCCTCCGCGCCAACATGGGACCAGACCTCCGATCGATACTCAAAGCCCTGGGCATAGTCAGGAAGAGTTCTTCCGTACTCCTTACCAGACTTGGGTAGCATCGCAAGAATCCGCATCACAACCCCAGTTGCGATCCACCGCTTCCAGCCCTATCCACCACTTGGGGGCCTCGGGAGACCATGCGATGCACAGACGATCCCGATCCCCGTCCCGCCACCGAGACGGGCACCGATCAAGACACTCATCCTGGCACTCTTCACGCCATTCGGAGGTGTCACCGCAGAAAAAACTGCAACGTAGGGGATACTCCTCATCAGAGGTGTCCCCTCCGGAGGGCCCGGAGTACGAGGAGACACCGGTGCCCGATTCTCCTTGCCACTCCCCGATGTCCATGGACCCGGAGGCCTCCTCCTCCTCCAGCCCGTCCCACAGACCGACGCTGGCGGATCAATTGTCCTTCTCATCATTCCTCCGACAAATGGCGGATGATCTGGATGTGACCCTTGACACAGGCTCCCGATACTCCAAAGAGTATCTGGACACCATGCATTTACCTAACCCTCCAACGGAGTCGCTTCGGCTCCCCCTGCATAAATTGCTGGATCAGACCTTCATGCAGTGTTTCGAAACACCGTACTCCATACCGGCGATTCCCAGCAAACTCGATGCTCGATACCGCATCGTGCACCATAAAGGGTTTGAGTGCCCTCAACTCTCCCACCAATCCCTACTGGTCGAGTCCTCTCTTAAACGCTCTCATCCCTCCCAGGTCTACGCCTCTGTACCGCCGGGCCGAGAGGGAAGAACGATGGACAAATTTGGTAGAAAATTCTATCAAAACTCCATGATGGCGTCACGGGTGCTGAACTACAATTTCTTTTTCTCTTCCTATCTGGAGTTCTTCTTGCCGGTGCTCCGCAAGTTCACTCCGTTCATAGACAACCAAGCTCGATTCGAGTTCGAGGAAGTGGTAGCCTCCCTCTCCCAATTACGCCTCCAGCTGATGCAATCCTCCTTCGATGCATTCGAACTCTCGGCACGTGCTGCCGCAAGCGCGGTAGCCATGCGTCGCCTGGCATGGCTCCGTACAATCGATATGGATCCCAACCTCCAGGACAGACTCGCCAACGTACCATGTGCTGGAGCTGACCTGTTCGATGAGTCTATCGAAACTGTTACCAAGAAGCTGTCGGATCATGAAAAATCTTTTCAATCCATCCTGCGGCCCAAACCCAAACCTCAACAGTCTCGACCTTCCAGGCCACCCCTGATTTACCAGCGGCGTTACATGCCCAGACAAACGCCTGCTGCGAGACAACCTGCGAAGAGACAACCTCCCCAGAAGTCTCAGCAAAAACCTCAGCCACCGGCTGCACCTAAGGCCCCCCAGCCCTTTTGACTCCCCTCCCGGGAGCATAACCGACACCGTTCTGCACTCAGCCTCTCCCATAGGGGGCCGCCTCCATCTTTTTTACCATCGATGGGAGGCCATAACCACGGACCTATGGGTCCTTACCATCATAAAAGAAGGATACTCCCTTCAATTCCATCGGGTCCCCCCGGACCATCCTCCAAGAGAGTATCCTTCAAGCTCGACGCAGACCGCCCTTCTTCTTCAGGAAGTCCAAACCTTACTTCAGCTTCGGGCTGTCGAGCCGGTCCCGTCAGACCAATTGAACCGAGGGTTTTACTCCCGGTACTTCCTCGTCCCGAAGAAAACGGGCGACCTGCGACCCATTTTAGACCTTCGGGCCCTCAACAAGTTTCTGGTCAAAGAGAAGTTTCGCATGTTGACTTTGGCTTCTCTATACCCCCTCCTCGAGCAGAACGACTGGTTATGCTCCCTGGATCTCAAGGAGGCCTACACTCACATCCCCATTCACCCGGCCTCCCGAAAGTTCCTCAGATTTCGGGTGGGAAATCTGCACCTACAATATCGAGTGCTACCATTCGGCCTATCTTCGTCCCCCAGAGTCTTCACAAAGTGCCTGGTGGTAGTGGCCGCGGCACTCCGGGACAGGGGTCTACAGGTGTTCCCATACCTCGACGACTGGCTCATCAAGGCCCCGTCAGCCCCAGAGGTCACTTCGGCGGCCTTGGCTACAACCTACTTCCTCCAGAATTTGGGCTTCGAGATCAACTTTTCCAAGTCTCATCTACAACCCACCCAGTCCCTCCCCTTCATCGGAGCGGTCCTGGACACCACCCGACTCCGAGCATTCCTGCCTCTGCAACGCATGGAGTCTCTTCTTCATCTCTGCCAGTCGGTGTCTACTCGCCAAACCCTACCGGCGAGACAACTGATGGTGCTCCTGGGCCATATGGCCTCCACAGTACATGTGACACCCTTTGCCAGACTCCATCTCAGGATCCCCCAGTGGACCCTGGCATCACAGTGGAATCAGACGTCCGATCCACTATCCAAACACATCTTAGTCACACCTGCTCTTCGGCAGTCTCTACTTTGGTGGATGACCTCTTCGAATCTATCCAGAGGTTTGCTGATGCACTCTCCCCCCCATCAGAAAGTTCTCGCAACCGATTCGTCGAATTATGCATGGGGGGCCCACCTGGATGGTCTCCGCACCCAAGGATTCTGGACCAGTGCGGAAAGACTACACCAAATCAATCTACTGGAACTCAGAGCCATCTTCAATGCGCTCCAAGCTTTCCAACACCTACTTCACGACATGGTAATCCTCATTCGCACAGACAATCAGGCCGCCATGTATTATATCAACAAACAAGGAGGCACGGGCTCGGCCCTCCTTTGCCAGGAAGCTCTACGAGTCCGGGACTGGGCGGTGCGCCACAACGCCCTCCTCAGAGCAGTCTACATTCAGGGGGAGAACAACGTCTTAGCAGACAAACTGAGTCGTCTACTACAACCGCACGAATGGACTCTCCACTCCAGCCCCCTTCACCAAATCTTCACACAGTGGGGGACGCCTCAGATAGACCTCTTTGCGGCTCCCCACAACTCCAAACTGCCTCAGTTTTGCTCCAGGATCTACACCCCTCATCGCCTCGAGGCAGATGCTTTTCTACTGAACTGGGGGAAACGATTTCTATATGCGTTCCCACCATTCCCGCTGATCCAGAAGACTCTGGTCAAGCTGAAACTCGAACAGGCCACCATGATCCTAATAGCTCCTCGGTGGCCCAGACAACCTTGGTTCTCCCTCCTACTTCAACTCAGCAGCAGGGAACCAGTACCACTTCCAGTGTTTCCTTCACTACTTACTCAACATCAAGGATCACTGCTTCATCCCAACCTGCAGTCTCTCCACCTGACAGCTTGGTTCCTCTCAACGTAACCCCTCACCACTTCTCTCAAGAAGTGAGGGAGGTCCTGGAAGCTTCCAGGAAGCCCGCCACCCGACAATGCTACTCCCAGAAATGGACTAGATTCTCCTCATGGTGTGTTTCTAAATCAAAGGAACCTCAACGAGCTTCCTTATCCTCCGTGCTGGACTATCTCCTACACCTATCTCAATCCGGGCTCAAGTCTACATCCATACGAGTCCACCTGAGCGCTATTGCGGCGTTCCACCAGCCCCTACAAGGGAAACCCCTCTCGGCCCATCCGGTGGTCGCCAGATTTATGAAAGGACTCTTCCATGTTAACCCTCCTCTCAAACCACCCCCAGTAGTTTGGGACCTCAATGTAGTCCTGTCCCGTCTCATGAAGCCCCCGTTTGAACCACTCAACAGGGCCCCTCCTAAGTATCTCACCTGGAAAGTGCTTTTCCTGGTAGCCCTTACGTCCGCTCGCAGAGTCAGCGAACTCCAGGCACTGATGGCGGATCCACCATTCACAGTATTCCATCATGACAAGGTGGTCCTCCGCACTCACCCGAAATTCCTGCCTAAGGTGGTCTCAGAATTTCATCTCAACCAATCCATTGTACTTCCAGTATTCTTCCCTAAGCCCCATTCTCACCACGGAGAATCGGCCCTCCACACTCTAGACTGTAAACGTGCGCTGGCTTTCTACCTGGATCGCACCAAGCTTCACAGAACCACTCCTCAACTTTTTGTCTCCTTCGACCCTAATAAGTTGGGAAGACCCGTATCAAAGCGCACCATCTCTAATTGGATGGCGGCTTGTATCTCTTTCTGCTATGCCCAGGCTGGATTATCACTTCCTTGTAAGGTCACAGCCCATAAGGTCAGAGCAATGGCAGCCTCAGTAGCATTCCTCAGATCAACACCAATCGAGGAAATTTGTAAGGCTGCCACCTGGTCCTCGGTTCACACATTCACCTCACATTATTGTCTGGATACTCTCTCCAGACGGGATGGACAGTTTGGCCAAACAGTATTGAAAAATTTATTCTCTTAAGTCGCCAACTCCCCCTCCATCCCACTGAGGTTAGCTTGGAGGTCACCCACTAGTGAGAATACCTGCCTGCTTGTCCTGGGATAAAGCAATGTTACTTACCGTAACAGTTGTTATCCAGGGACAGCAGGCAGCTATTCTCACGTCCCACCCACCTCCCCTGGGTTGGCTTCTCAGGCTAGCTACCTGAACTGAGGAGACACGCCCGGACCTCCGGGCGGGAAGGCACCGGCGCATGCGCGGTGCGGGCATCTAGAAACTTTTAAGTTTCTACAAGCAACACGTGCTTGTGAGACGTCCGTACCGGGGCTCTGTCTGATGACATCACCCACTAGTGAGAATAGCTGCCTGCTGTCCCTGGATAACAACTGTTACGGTAAGTAACATTGCTTTTTCGCATTTTCTAATAACAAACTCAAGAGAAACACACACCCAAAACTCATTTCCCCTCCACTTAGAGGCTACAAAATGAAAAAACACCACGAACACCTTCTCTCTCACCAAGCAGTCCTATGGGGCAAAGACCTAGACCAACTGCTTTCGCCCACTACATACGGGGAATTCAGGAAACGCCTAAAAACATACCTATTCCAGAAATACCTAAACAATTGACCCGCTCTCCCTCTCCCTCCCGCCTCCCTATTCCACCTGAACTTACAGCACTGTTATAAATATAATCTGTTATCTTCATCTTATCGTAACTTTATGTTGCTATTTATCCCCAACATGTACATATTACATTTTCGCTCAGCAAATTGTATTTCTATACTATTGCCTCCTGAGGTCTCTGATCTCTGAATATCTACTTATTGTATTTCGCTGAATGTCCAGCACTCTTGATTGTAAACCGCCTAGAAGTCGCAAGATTGTGGCGGTATAGAAGAATAAAATTATTATTATTATTATTATAATTTATATATAGGTATAACCAATTTAAAATGTACTCTCATCTCAGTCTTCAACCAATGTAATTGATTCAGAAGAGGAGTAACCCAATCATATTTTTTTGCTCTAAAAATCAAATTCACAGCTGTATTTTGAAGCAATTTTAGCCTATTTTTTAAATTCAGTGTAAACCCACACTATAAAGAATTACAATAATCCAACTGAGGCAGTATGATAGCTCTTACCACCTTTTGAAAACTCTCTAAAGATAAATCAGAACTTCTTTATTGTCTGTCCAGACCAGCACAGAAACAGATGGGTTTACGCTCCTCTGCCAGCAAGTGGAGACTGAGACACTGACTTTGCCGTCAGTACAAGTGGGCTGTGCAGTCCCTCTTACAATCAGTCTTTTCTCAGTCTCCAGCAGGTGGAGTGGTCTGTTGTGTGCAGTCTGTGCTGAGGTTTAAGACCTGTTGGATCTGGTTAGTGAATCTTTCTTGTCCCTCTGTCTGGACTGAGCTTGGGGGACCCTCTTGGGGGGTCCTACCAATCTTAGAGGTGTCACACTCAGAAGGGTTGAGTCCCCCTCCCCCCATTTCCCCCACCTCCCAGGTTTTGTTTTTCTGGATCTAGAGGAGCCTCAACTATATGCCTGGCCATCAATATTGGCTACGACTACTGTTTAGAATGCCTGTGGGGTTTGCCTTTTTGTGATACAGCTGGTTAGCTGTGAAAAAAATAAACTGAAAAAAGCTTACAAGACACAAGAAATAAAGGAGATGGAGAAAAAAAAAAGCTCTGAGACCGCCGTTTTTATACAGCGTTGTTGTATGTTGGGTTTTGGCGCTTTTATTATGAGCACTTCACAAAAACAGTGCGTTTTCTGTGGGCACCATTCGTTGGATGTGGCTGACGTGTGCACAGAATATTCCGGCTGCCCCAAGGGAGACCCAGCTTTGGGTGTCAGCTTGCCTGGTTCTCCTTCACGTGCATATCGCTTTTCGACCAGGGGTGAGCCCCACGCTTTTCCTACCGCCCACTATGGGCTTTCCTCGTCTGTCAGCAGTCAGTCATATTCGATGCCACATTCATTTTCTGGTGACATTTTATCGTTGGCCTTTCCCTCAGTTTTAGTGGGAAGTGTGTCTTATTTGCCCACGGCCTCAGGCGACCTTCCTCCTGTTTTGGAAAGGTAGGAACAGGTCTTAAATGTGTGGTCTGCTTCTAACATGAATGCTATTTTGCTGCCGGGGTTCCCCCCCCCCCTAATTTTATGTTGTGCAAGGCTTATTTACAGGCGGCAGGGAGTCCTGCTTTAGAAACATAGAAAGATGACGGCAGAAAAGGGCCAAGGCCCATCAAGTCTGCCCACTCTATAGACCCTCCCCTTAATATTAGCCAATGTTCTACCCTGATCCACTTAGGGATCCCACATGGGCGTCCCATTTATTCTTAAAATCTGGCACGCTGCTGGCCTCGATTACCTGTACTGGAAGCTTGTTCCATTGATCAATCACTCGCTCCGTGAAGAAATACTTCCTGGTGTCGCCGTGAAATTTTCCGCCCTTGAGTTTGAGCGGGTGTCCCCTTGTGGTTGAGGGGCCTCTGAGAAGGAAAATGTTATCTTCCACTTCTATACGTCCGGTGATGTATTTAAACGTCTCAATCATGTCTCCCCTCTCCCTGCGTTCCTCGAGAGTGTAGAGCTGCAAACTGTTTAGTCTTGCTTCGTACGAGAGACCTTTAAGCCCTGAGACCATTCTGGTGGCCATCCTTTGGACCGACTCGACCCTCTGCATGTCCTTGCGATAATGTGGATTCCAGAATTGCACGCAGTATTCCAGATGAGGTCTCACCATGGTCCTGTATAATGGCATTATGACTGCAGGCTTTCTGCTGACGAAACTTCTACGGATGCAACCCAGCATCTGTCTTGCCCTTGATGAAGCCTTCTCCACCTGATTGGCAGATTTCATGTCTGCGCTTATGATTACTCCTAAATCTCGTTCTGCTGAAGTCCTGGTCAAGGTCTCCCCGTTCAAGGTATAAGTTCTGCACGGGTTTCTGCTACCCAGGTGCATGACCTTACACTTTCCAGCATTGAAGCCCAGCTGCCAGGTTGAGGACCAGCTTTCCAATGTACGTAGGTCCTGCGCCATACTATCTTGTAGCTTGCCCTCGCTTACCATATTACATAGTTTGGCGTCGTCGGCGAATAATGTTACTTTACCATGTAGCCCTTGAGTCAGATCTCCTATGAATATGTTGAAGAGGAGCGGACCCAAGACCGAGCCCTGTGGCACCCCGCTGGTCACTTCCGATGTCTCAGAGAAAGTACCGTTAACCATCACCCTCTGAAGTCTGCCACTCAGCCAATCATTGACCCATGCCGTCAGAGTCTCTCCTAACCCCATCGATTTCATCTTGTTTAACAGTCTGCGGTGTGGGACGCTGTCAAAAGCTTTACTGAAGTCCAGGTATACTATGTCCAGTGATTCTCCTTCGTCCAGTCTTTTTGTTACCCAGTCAAAGAAGCTGATGAGGTTTGATTGGCAGGACCTACCCTTGGTGAATCCATGTTGATTGGGGTCCCGTAGATTCCCTTCGTCCAAGACCGTGTCCAATTGGCGTTTGATCAGTGTTTCCATGAGTTTGCATACTATCGATGTCAGACTCACCGGTCTGTAATTTGCAGCCTCTGTCCTGCATCCTTTTTTATGTAGAGGAACGACGTTAGCTGTTTTCCAGTCCAAGGGGACTGTCCTTGTACTCAGTGAGAGATTGAAGAGCACGGCTAACGGTTCTGCCAGGACATTACCTAACTCCCTGAGCACTCTGGGGTGCAGTTTGTCCGGTCCCAGATGTCACAGGGTCTTCTTAGGGGGGTGGTGTTCTTCCACAGCTGCTCCTGTTCAACCCCCTCAGCCATCGTCCAAGCAGCTGCAGGCATCTTGGAATGAGGATTCTTTTATGACCAGTTTTCTCCGGATGAGGACTTGGATCTTGGTGAGAACCTTACAGATCCATGGGGGGGGGGGGGAAGGCCTAACATTTTGGATGGAGACCTTTTAGAGGCGCTAGTTGGCGAGGACGCATCTTTTGTGTGCATTTTTTCTCCAGGATGAGTTGCAGGAGCTCATTCTTCAGGTATCTTTGGTTTTACACTTTGAAGAGGAAGCTAAGGACCCCCCTCGTGTTGTGGACCTTCTTCTAAGAGAGATCGGTTAGCATCCTGCTCTTTCCCTATGCATCAAGATATTCAGGATGTAGTGCACACTAAGTGGAAAGTTCCAGATGTGCTTTTTTGCATGGCACAGTATGTGGCGAGACGTCTTCTACCCTATCCCTGATGGCGATAGAGATACTTTTAAGTCTCCTGTGGTTGATGCAGTTGTCTCGGCTATTGCGTGCAGACTTACCATGCTGGTTGAAGGCGGTTCGGCCCTGAGAGACCCTGAGGACTGTAAAATGGAGGCTCTGCCCAACCAAAGTTTTGATGTGGCTTTCCTGGTGACACTGTGTGGCGGTCTAGTAGCCCGGGCTTGTTTCCAGTAGTCTGAGAACAGTTCTTGACCGCAAGTCAGCTGCCTGCTCCTTAGTGGATCAGGAAGTGGCTAAGATTGAGTTGAGAGCTTCTTATTTCTCTGATGCCATGAATGATCTTTTGCGTACCTCGGCCCAGTCCATGGCTCTTGGAGTAGCACTGTACGAGACCTCACCTAAAACACCGTGTACAATTCTGGAGGCCGCACCCCCAAAAAGATACAAAAAAGATGGAGTCAGTCCAGAGGAAGGACACCAAAATGATATGTGGTCTTCATCACAAGGCGCACAGGGACAGACTCAAAGATCTCAACCTGCACACCCCAGAGGAAAGGCGGGAGATGGGAGACACGACAGATGTCTAAACACCCACGTAATGCAAAATGTGCAAGAGTCGAGTCTCTTTCACTTGAAAGGAAACCTTGCAATGAGAAGGCATAGGATGAAGTCAAGAGGTGACAGGCTCCGGAGCAATCCATGGAAATTCCTTCCCACAGAAAGGATGGTAGATGCATGGAAAGTTCACTTCATTAATAATAGTACTGTGAAGGCTTGAAGAGTCTTCAAGTCTTTGCAGTGCTACTACTAATAAAGTGAACTTGAACTTTACACCCATGGCTAAATTATTGACCTCGCATCCTCACGACTTCTCCATTATGCTATGCTTCCTTTGTCATCGAGGCCTTGCTAGGCTTTCTCTTAAGAGTTTCTTGGGATCCTACCAGGTACTTGTGACCTAGATTGGTCATTGTTAGAACTAGATGCTGGGCTACAGTAGATGGGCCTTTGGTCTGACCCGGTGTAACAATTTTTATGACTTAATTTTCTTATTTTATTTCAACTTGCAGATTCTTCTATATCCAATGCATCAGGAGCAGAGAGCCTGGCCATTCAACCACAGAAGCTCTTAATCTTGGATGCACGCTCCTATACAGCTGCTGTGGCCAATCGGGCAAAGGGTGGGGGCTGTGAGTGCCCAGGTGAGTGGCTCTGATAACACACAGGGAGGGTGAGTATCTGTTAACATACAGGGTAGAAGGTGTGGAGTCTGTAAACACCTAGGTGAGTACTTTTATCTCATACATTGTGAAAGAGGGATTCTGAGAAGGCCTGTATTCAGCATTAGTCTTTTAAAGCCTTTGGTCCCAGGCTAAATATAACACTGGTAGAATAAGAGAACAAAAAACCTTGTATCCCAATATATGCCTCTTGTATTTCATTTTAAACTTTACAATTATAAACCGGGAGGTGACTTCTGATTGTTTTCTAATTGTTCTTTGGGGCGGGTGTTTGTAAGCTTGAAAAAAGAAATTGTTAGTCAGAGCCTGAGCACTTTTTATTTATTGAACTCAGTGCTCAAAGAATAAGTTTGTAGAATTAAGTCCCTTTATTAAAAATGTTTCTTTATGGTTCTTGTTCTTTGCAGAGTATTATCCCAATTGTGAAGTAGTGTTCATGGGTATGGCCAATATCCATTCTATCCGCAAGAGTTTCCAGTCCTTGCGCCTGCTGTGCACACAGATGCCAGACCCTACCAAGTTAGTGCATGGTTATTCTGAACTTTTTTTTATTGAAATTAGAGAAATATACAGAAAGCAAGAGGAAAAAAAAAAACCCTTGCCAATATTAGTAGACAAAGAAGGAACAGGCAAAAATACAAAAGCTAAATTGCTCATATCTTACTCCAAAAATCCCAATTAGCTAAATTGTTCATAACTTACTCCACTCAAGGAAAATATAATTCTATTAAGTAATAATTTAAAAAAACTAGTTTTTGCAAGTTTTATGTTTCGTTTCTCCCCCTTCTCCCATGTAGAGAAGAGATTAGTAGATATAAATAAGAACAGATGTAAAGTACAGTATATCAAGAACTCAATGAAGTGAGAGGGCCCCACAATTTTTCTCATTTCTCAAGGTTCTTCAACTGCACTGCTCTCACACACAATGAAGAAGACAGAGCCAGGTGTGCAAAGATGAGTCCCCAACTTCTTCTAGAACTGTGTCAAATGAGCAGAAAGGAAGCATTGTTGTGTTTGGAAGTTCATTGCAATGGTAAAACTTGGAGCTGCTCTGTTCAATAGGAAAATACTTGGGGCCTAAGGTACTTGGTATCCCAGGAGAAGCAAAATAGCTTGAATAGCTTTCCAAAAGATCTGGCCTTCAAGCATTGCCATTAGATATATGTGCTGTGCTACCAAGTTTTCCACAGCGTCACCAACAAAAGGGCAACACTGCAGGAAAATAATGATGTAACCTCACTGGTGTCAAGTACCATCGATAAAGTATCTCTACAGAATTTTCCTGTAGATTTAAATCCTTAGAAATAAACGGCAAGCTCCATTTTATCTAATCTTCCATTTGTGAGTCGCACAAACCTATTCAAGTCAGTTTCAGAATAGGTTACCTTCAGTTCAATGAACCACTGTCGATGAACCACTAGAGTTAGGCCCTGATGACATATCTAACAATGTAAAGCAGATACAAGACCCATAGTTGAAAAGTAGTACTTGCATATATCGTATAGGTAGGCTGGGTCCCTCAAAATAAGCTGCTTAAGATGCTTGGCAGACAAAAAAGTAGCAGTTGCAGGTAAGCATAGCAATGAGTATGGGGGAAAGAATGTGGCAACCAGTGTATCAAAATCTATGATCTCATCAAAAAACTGTCTTAAACGTTCCAATCGTTGGAGTCTCCAAAACCGATAAGGTCTTAGTTAAAATAAGCCCACGTTAAAATGCAGGGTTAAAGATAATAGGAGTGTGGCATGAAGTATAGAACTCAAAGTGTCCCAAGCATGAAATGTCACCAAAGTAGATGGAGAACAGCCTTCAGAGAGTCTCCGATGCTTGGGAAGAAGCCAAAGAAGGTAGAATAAGGGAATCTTGCTCACTAGACTCAGTTTTGGAACTACAGCTTAACTGCAGCTCGAGCCTTGGCTGCTCTGTGATAAAGAGGAAAATTGGGAACACCAAGTCCACCCCTCTTACAACTCTTACAAAGGAGGACTCACGAGAGACAAGGTCGCTTAATATGTTTTCTACTGTATGCCTATTTTCTTGCTGATTTGAAGAACTAGGGTCTCATGGTAGCCATTGTTGCAATATAATTAAATTATTTTAGCATAACATAAGCCATTTATATACCAGAACTACCTCACAGTTCTGTACTGTTCACAATGTCAAGATACTGTACAGTCACAGTGAATTACAATTTGATTATTTAAATAATTTATCGAACAGATAGCGCAGTTGCTTATCTGTAACAGGAATTATCCTTAGACAAGCAGGCAGCATATTCTCACATGTGGGTGATGTCATCCATGCAGCCTGGTACGGACGGTGAAAAGTGTAGTATCACTTTAAGCTTTGTGCATGGGCGGTGCGGGCAGTCTAAAAGCCTACGAGTCCCTTCCCTCCCGACTTCAGCTTGCAAGGTTGTCGGTTTTCTGCAGAGTGAAGAAAGATGTATTTCTTGTTACTCCTTCCCATTTCTTTTTTATTTTAAATATTTTCAAGTTTCTTCTATCCATTGTCTACTTTTCTTTAGAAAACAAAGAAAAGTAGAAGGGAAAAGAAATGTACTTTCTTCAAACTTCTTTCGTCGTTCATCATCCTTCATACAAATTTCCATCCTTAGTTCCTCCGTGATGATCGATTGATTTTCAGCCTTGTTTCTGCTACCACTCCAGCTCATCCTTTCCGACTGCATCTGACTCTGGGGCTATATATTAGAGGAAGTCAAACACTATTGATGAATGTCAGGTGTTTTTTTTTTTTTCGTCTCTTGTTTCTTTTTCTGTATGCAGGCCAGTTTTGTAAATGATATGGCTGCTTACTGAGAATTTTAGGGGGTAATGTCCATTATCCCAGGACAAGCAGGCAGGTAATCTCACTAGTGGGTGATGTCATCCGACAGAGCCCCGATACGGACGTCTCACAAGCATGTCTTGCTTGAAGAAACTCAGAAGTTTCGAGATGCCCGCACCACGCATGCGCCAGTGCCTTCCCGCCCGATGGTCCGGGCGTGTCTCCTCAGTTCTTTTTCTTCCGCGGAGCTGAGAAGTTCACTTCAATTCTGCGCCCATTGAATCTGTTTTTTTGCCTTCTTATTGCCGCGGGTTGGGTTCTTTTGGCTCTCCCGTGCGTTTATTTTCTTTCTTTGATTTCTTTTAAAAAAAAAATTTTTACTTCCGATACCGGGTCGACCGCGTGGCTGGGGCCCCGCGCCTTCGACCTTGCGGTGGAACTTTTTCGGCCTATGTCCCGGCCGATCACCGGTTTTAAAAAGTGCAGCAAGTGCCAGCGCGCAATTTCGCTCACGGACCCTCATCGACGCTGCTTACAGTGTCTGGACCCGGACCACTTTCCGAAATCGTGCCGGCCTTGCTCCACTCTGACGGCGCGAGCGTTTAAGCGCCGCTGCCTGCTGTGGGAGTCCATGTTCAAGATGGAAGCTTCGTTGGATCCTTCGGCTTCGACATCGACTGGTGCCTCGACTTCTTCGGTGAAGCCCTCTGCCTCCCCGGCTGCTTCGGGCCTTCTGAAACCAGCCTCGTTCACGCCGGTTTCGACCTCGGCGCCGGTGCCTTCCTCCGTCTCCTCGGAACAGGTATCGACCCCTATAGTTCCACCGGTGGTGCTTAAAGTGCCGAAGGCTGGCAAGCAAAAGCACGCAGCACCGAAAGAGCGCGGAGACCGTGCGGAAGGGCCCCCTTTTGGTGCGGATCCCTCCATATCGGCTTCGCTGAGGTCCATTCTGGAGGCTCAGTTTGTGGAACTCATGACCACCATGGGTCCCCGGCTGATTGCCTCGATCCAGGGTGACCTGCCAGTTCTGGCTCCGAGGGGCGGCCCGTCCCCCCCCCTCCTCCACCGCACCGTTCGACCTCTTTGCATAGCGAGGAGGAACGGCGGGCGGTGTCCAGTTCGTCGAGGTAGTCCTTGGGTAGTGCCATGCCTCCCTTGGAACCGATTCCCTCGAGAAAGGCCTCCCTTAGTGATATGCCTCCCTTGGAGCCTATCCCCTCGAGGAAAGCTTCCCTTAGCGACTTACCTCACTTGGAACCTATTACTCCGCCCCATGACACAGTGTGGCGTCCACCTTCGAGGCCTCCCAGTCCTGGGCATAGCAGGAAGCAGGACGAGTTCTTCCGAACCCCCTATCAAGCCTGGGCGGTTTCTGGGGAGGCGCCGACTCTTTCGCCTCTCCGATCGACGGCCTCGAGTCCTATCTGCTCCTTGGAGGCTTCTGGGGACCAGTATTCTCACAGAAGGGCTCGATCCCCTTCCAGGCATCGAGAGGGGCATCGATCCAGACACTCTTCGAGGCATTCCTCTCGACACTCTACCGTCTCACCCCAGAAGAAATTGCCTCGGATGGGGTATTCTGCTTCGGCTAGGTCTCCTCCTCCGGGCCTGGAGTTCGAGGACCCCGAGGTGTTTTACTCACCCTGTTGCTCGCAGGCCTCTATAGAGCCTGAAGCCTCGACTTCTTCTAGTCCTTCTCGAAGACCGGCGCTGGCGGACCAACTGTCCTTTTCCTCGTTTCTCAGACAGATGGCGGATGACATGGACATTACCCTCGATGCTGGGTCTCGATACTCCAAGGAGTACCTCGATACCATGCACTTGCCTCGTCCTCCGGCCGAGTCCTTACGCCTACCTCTGCACAAGCTCCTCGACCAGACCTTCATGAGGTGCTTTGAGTCTCCTTACTCTATCCCTGCGGTCCCTGGCAAATTGGATGCTCGGTACCGCACGGTGCATCATAAGGGCTTCGAGGGGCCTCAGCTTTCTCATCAGTCCCTCCTGGTTGAATCCTCGCTCAAGCGGTCTCATCCTGGCCAGGTGTATGCTTCGGTGCCTCCGGGACGCGAGGGCAGGACCATGGATAAGTTTGGACGACGCATCTATCAGAATTCTATGATGGCGTCTCGAGTCCTGAATTATAATTTTCACTTTGCCACCTACTTGGAATTTTTTCTACCTGTGCTTCGGAAATTCACGCCCTACATCGAGTCTCAGGCTCGGTTTGAGTTCGAGGAGGTGGTTGCCTCGCTGTCCCAGCTTCGTCTTCAATTGATGCAGTCTGCCTATGATGCTTTCGAGCTCTCGGCCCGAGCGGCGGCCTGCTCTGTGGCGATGCGCCGTTTGGCCAGGTTACGAACCATTGACATGGACCTGAATCTTCAGGACCGGCTGGCAAACGTCCCGTGTGCTGGGGCGGATCTTTTCGACGAATCCATCGAGACAGTCACTAAGAAGCTGTCTGATCATGGAAAGTCCTTCCAGTCCATTCTTAGGCCGAAGCCTAAGCCTCAGCAGCCTCGGCCCCCTCGACCGCCATTGATATATCAGCGATGTTATCAGCCGAGGCAAGCTCCTCCTGCGAGGCAACCTGCAAAGCGGCAGCCCCCTCAGAAGGCTCAGCAAAAGTCTCAACCGTCTGCTGTCCCTAAGGCTCCTCAGCCTTTTTGACTGTCTCGTAGAGGGCATAACCAGTCTTGTTCCGCCTCCCCCTGTTTTTCCCATCGGAGGACGCCTCCATAATTTTTATCATCGCTGGGAGGCCATAACCACCAACCTCTGGGTCCTTACTATCATCGGGGAAGGATACTCTCTTCATTTCCATCGGGTCCCTCCGGACCACCCGCCAAGAGAGTATCCTTCCAACTTGACACAGACTGCCCTTCTTCTTCAGGAAGCCCAGGCCTTGCTCCGGGCCGTCGAGCCGGTCCCTGTGGACCAACACAACCAGGGGTTTTACTCCCGGTACTTCCTTGTTCCGAAGAAGACGGTCGACCTGCGCCCCATTTTGGACCTCAGGGTCCTCAACAAATTCCTAGTCCGCATGCTGACCCTTTCTTCTCTCTACCCCCTCCTCGAGCAGAACAACTGGTTATGCTCTCTGGATCTCAAGGAGGCCTACACTCACATTCCCATTCATCCGGCCTCTCGCAAGTTCCTCAGATTTCGGGTGGGACATCTGCATCTGCAGTATCGAGTGTTTCCCTTCGGCCTGTCATCGTCTCCCAGAGTCTTCACGAAGTGTCTGGTAGTAGTGGCCGCGGCACTCCGGAACCGGGGTCTTCAGGTTTTCCCCTACCACGACGACTGGCTCATCAAGGCGCCCTCGGCCTCGGAGGTCATCTCGGTGACCCTGTCCACGGTTCTGTTCCTGCAGAGTTTGGGATTCGAGATCAACTTTCCAAAATCTCATCTACAACCTTCACAGTCGCTCCCCTTCATCGGGGCGGTCCTGGATACCATCCACCTCAGAGCATTCCTTCCTCCTCAGCGCCTGGAAGCTCTTCTTCGTCTCTGCCAGTCTGTGTCTTCTCGCCAGCCCATCTCAGCGAGACACATGATGGTCCTCCTGGGTCACATGGCCTCTACAGTTCATGTGACGCCGTTTGCCAGACTCCATCTCAGAATTCCTCAGTGGACCCTGGCGTCTCAATGGACTCAGGTGTCGGAGCCGTTGACTCGACACATCATCGTCACTCCTGCTCTTCGGCAGTCTCTACTTTGGTGGATGACCTCTTCGAATTTATCCAGAGGTTTGCTGTTTCACACTCCTCCCCACCAGAAGGTTCTCGCAACCGATTCCTCGACCTATGCCTGGGGAGCACATCTGGATGGTCATCGCACTCAGGGATTCTGGACCAGTGCGGACCGCCTCCATCAAATCAATCTTCTGGAGCTCAGAGACTTTCTTCAATGCTCTTCAAGCTTTTCAACATCTGCTTCACGACATGGTGGTCCTCATTCGCACAGACAATCAGGTCGCCATGTATTATGTCAACAAGCAGGGGGGCACGGGCTCGGCCTCCCTCTGCCAGGAAGCTCTCAGAGTCTGGGATTGGGCGGTTCGCCACAACGCCTTCCTCAAAGCTGTCTACATTCAGGGGAAGGACAATGTCTTGGCGGATAACTTAAGTCGTCTCCTCCAGCCTCACAAATGGACACTGCATTCCTCACCCCTTCATCAGATCTTTGCACAGTAGGGGACACCTCAGATAGACCTCTTTGCGGCTCCCCACAACTTCAAACTGCCTCTCTTTTGCTCCAGGATCTACACTCCTCTTCGCCTCGAGGCAGATGCCTTTCTGCTGGATTGGGGGAATCGCTTTCTGTATACGTTTCCTCCATTTCCTCTCATTCAAAAGACTCTGGTCAAGCTGAAGTCCGACCATGCCACCATGATTCTGATAGCTCCTCGGTGGCCCAGACAACCTTGGTTCTCCCTTCTACTTCAACTCAGCAGCAGGGAGCCGGTCCTTCTTCCAGTGTTTCCTTCACTACTTACTCAACATCAAGGATCACTGCTTCATCCCAACCTGCAGTCTCTCCACCTGACAGCTTGGTTCCTCTCAACGTAACTCCTCACCAGTTTTCCCAGGCGGTGAGGGATGTTTTGGAGGCTTCCAGGAAGCCTGCTACTCGTCAATGCTACTCCCAAAAATGGACTAGATTTTCTTCATGGTGTAATTCTAACTCTAAGGAGCCTCAGCGAGCCTCCCTATCCTCTGTATTGGACTATCTTCTACACCTGTCTCAGTCTGGTCTCAAGTCGACATCTATACGAGTGCTATTGCGGCTTTCCATCAGCCTCTACAAGGGAAACCTCTCTCTGCTCATCCTGTGGTTTCCAGATTTATGAAAGGACGTTTTCATGTCAATCCTCCTCTCAAACCGCCTCCAGTGGTTTGGGATCTCAATGTTGTTCTTTCTCAGCTTATGAAACCTCCTTTTGAGCCTCTGAGCAAGGCTCCACTAAAGTTTCTCACTTGGAAAGTGGTTTTTCTGGTGGCCCTCACATCTGCTCGCAGGGTCAGTGAGCTTCAGGCCTTGGTGGCGGATTCACCTTTCACAGTTTTCCATCATGACAAGGTGGTCCTCCGCACTCATCTGAAATTCCTACCTAAGGTGGTCTCTGACTTTCATCTCAACCAATCCATTGTGCTTCCAGTGTTTTTTCCGAAGCCTCATTCTCATCCTGGAGAATCAGCTCTACACACTCTGGACTGTAAACGTGCTTTGGCTTTCTACTTGGATCGCACCAAACCACACACAACTGCTCCCCAACTTTTCGTCTCCTTTGATCCAAACAAGTTGGGACGACCTGTATCGAAGCGCACCATCTCCAACTGGATGGCGGCTTGTATCTCTTTCTGCTATGTCCAGGCTGGATTACCCCTTCCCTGTAAGGTCACAGCCCACAAGGTCAGAGCAATGGCAGCCTCTGTAGCCTTCCTCAGATCGACACCGATTGAGGAGATTTGTAAGGCTGCCACTTGGTCCTCGGTTCATACATTCACCTCTCATTATTGTCTGGATACTTTCTCCAGAAGGGATGGACAGTTTGGCCAAACTGTGTTACAAAATTTATTCTCCTAAGTTGCCAACTCTCCCACCATCCCATTGAGGTTAGCTTGGAGGTCACCCACTAGTGAGAATACCTGCCTGCTTGTCCTGGGATAAAGCAATGTTACTTACCGTAACAGTTGTTATCCAGGGACAGCAGGCAGCTATTCTCACGTCCCACCCACCTCCCCTGGGTTGGCTTCTCTGCTAGCTACCTGAACTGAGGAGACACGCCCGGAGCATCGGGCGGGAAGGCACTGGCGCATGCGCGGTGCGGGCATCTCGAAACTTCTGAGTTTCTTCAAGCAAGACATGCTTGCAAGATGTCCGTATCGGGGCTCTGTCGGATGACATCACCCACTAGTGAGAATAGCTGCCTGCTGTCCCTGGATAACAACTGTTACGGTAAGTAACATTGCTTTACAAGATGCCTTCATGAAGTGTCCAGAAAGTATCTCTCTTATAAAGGCAACATAGTTATTTGTGTACCTTTTATAAAATAGGCTCTTCAAACTACAGTAGTTCTAATAACTCAGATTTACACCTTCTCCTTAGAAGGTGTCTTCGGCATGGTTTACCTGTATATTTTCTAAAATATGTTTATACATTGCATCTCCATCCTTTGAAAAACTTACACCTGAAGTGTGAATAATTGTGAGATCGTGTCAGTGCACATATATTTATAGGCCACATAATTTTGAGTTATTTTTCATATGTAAAATTATGTAGCAACGAATATCATAAGTAGGAATAGTCCAAGGGGTTTCCACAGAAGAGAAGAAAGAGAAGTCAGAAGAAAAAAGTTCAATATTCCTTTAAAAAATCAATCACTGTAAAAACAGCCTAAGGCCTAACAGGTTCCATAACGGTGTCTGCCAGACAATAACACAATTAAACAGATGGACCTGACACAGATATGTGTTTCAGCATGAATGCTTGCTTCAAGAGTCACAGTATGTGGTTTGTGCCATTACCGAGTCTAATGTGCTATGAAGTGCTTTGGTGATGGCAGCTTTTAACACACACTGTAGGGAATGTGGGGTCCATCTGTTTAACTGTGTTATCTTCTGGTGGACGTTGTGATATGGAACTTATTACACCTTAGGCTGTTTTACAGTGGTTGATTCCATTATTATTTTTTTATTATTTAAGGAGTTTTGAATTTGTTCCTCTGGTTTGTCTCTTCTCTCTTGTGGAAAACCCTTGGTCCATCCCTACTCATGACATTTACTGCTGGTTTTTTGGTGTAAGGTTTTTGTCTCCCTTTTTTTTGGTGTGCATAAAATTATGTATCATAAAAGGTAGAGTTACTACAGGCTCACAATCCTTTATCCGAAATGCCTGGGACCAGAGACATTTCAGATTTATAGAATTTTTTTTGTTTTTGTTTTTGGAATAGTGTCACCAGTGGTCGAAGTGATACATATTTGTTGCCTGCTGGCTTCTCTCTGCCATCTCCTGCCTTGCTGATATCACTTCCTTTTTCTTTCCTGGCTGGATGCAACAGAGAAGTATGCAGGGCTGCAGCAGGCAACAAATATGAATCATTGCAGCCACTAGCATCACCTCCGAGGTACACCAGTATGAGGTAAGAAAAAACTGAACTACTTTCAGTGTAGACTGAAGACTTTGAAGTGACTTTTGGCCAGGTTTCACTGTTGATGTTAAAAATAAGCTGTTTTTTTGTACAAATCAGTTACAAAAATTTGGTTTTTGGAGATTTTTGGTTTTTAGAATTTCAGATAAAGGATCTTATACCTCTACATGGAAAATAAATAGGATAGTGCAGTCCCTAGTCTTGTAGTTTTGATCCTGCTAAAGACTGAGAACTTTCCACTTTGGAATGAAAGCTGAAAAAATGCTGAGGGATTTCAGCCTGTTGATTTAACACAATGTAGCCAGTTTTAGAAAATAAGGGTTTTAAACCAACCTGGCTACATCCCCCTACAGCATCTCCAAATCTCTTAACCTTGCCTCGGCTCCTCATATCTCTCAGAAGCATTCGCAAATTCTCTCCTCCTTTTGGTTGCTTTCTCACCTGAAATGGCCTACCAAGAATCCAAAACAGCACAATAGTATAACCCTTTGGATAAAAGCCAATACTATCCTAAAAATAACACCACTAAGGGATTGGCTAATACACCTAGTCCCTTGGATAAGAAGTCTGTAAAGAAAATCAACCAGTGAAATAGAAAGAACTTTTAAATAATGGACATCAGTATGAGCCCTTAATGAATAAACGTAAACCTCTGGCTCAGGTGATATCTCAAAGGTGACCAACACCAGACCATAGTCTAAGTGAGAATTGCCTCATACATCATAAAGTCCATAAAGAAATTAATAAGCATGTGAATAAAATCACATTCCCAATGAAAAATTAGACTTGTACACCAGGGGAAAAGGGGTAATAAAGGCACAATAAATACATACACTCCCTAAAGACCAACCTAATAAATAAAATGATACAATGATACAATGGACCATATAAAGTGCAACGTGATAAATAACAATAAAATAGAAACTATAGTGCTCATTTATCAAAGCGAGTTTCCCCATAGGAAATAATGGAAACTCGCTTTGTGTTTCCCCCCCCACGAGAACCGGCATTGCTCCCCCCGAAGGCCCCCCCTGCGATCCGGCACCCGCGCCATGATCCATGCCGCGCCATGATCCGCGCCATGTGCTTGGTGCCGGTGCCCGTAGATAAGCCTCCTCTTCTGCTAGGCCTTGAGCATGCTCAGATGCTCAAGGCCAAGCAGAAAAGGAGGCCGATCTTCAGGCACCGGCACCAAGCACAGGACATGCCGGTGCCCAGATGAGGGTAAGAAGTGTCGGGGGGGGGGGATGCCCAATCGTGTCCGGGGGGGGGGTGACCAATCGCGTCAGGGGGGTGACGGATTGCGGGGGGGGGGGGGGACGCTCGTAAATCGAGCCATGCTCGGTTTCCGAGGCACCGATTTTGCAAATGTTTTGCTCATCTTGCAAAACACTCGCAAACTGGTGCACTCGTAAACCGAGGTACCACTGTAATTCTAAAATGAGGTACAAATTGCAAGTGCTCACTAGTAATTCATGATGTTCAAATCAATTAAAAAGAGATGAAGAGGCAATATATAAAGTGCAAATGCTCACTAACAGTTCATGTCATGTAATATAATATCAAGCTAACAAGAACTAACAAAACATAATGCAAAGGTTCAAAAGAAATTAAAGAAACAAATAACATGCTTATTAATTTCTTTATGGACTTTATGATGTATGAGGCAATTCTCACTTAGACTATGGTCTGGTGTTGGTCACCTTTGAGATATCGCCTGAGCCAGAGGTTTACGTTTATTCATTAAGGGCTCATACTGATGTCCATTATATAAAAGTTCTTTCTATTTCACTGGTTGATTTTCTTTACAGTCTTCTTATCCAAGGGACTAGGTGTATTAGCCAATCCCTTAGTGGTGCTACCAAGAATCCACCATTCTCTCAGTAAAATTGTATTGCCTGCGATTTCCTCTGACAGCTTTGTAATGTGATGCTGTTTGAAATTATATTTCACATCCTTTGTGGATGATGTTTACTAATAACCTCTCTTCTGCTTCAGCTGGCTATCTGCACTAGAAAGTACGAAGTGGTTGCAGCATCTCTCTGTGCTCCTGAAATCTGCCCTTTTGGTTATACACGCACTGGACAGAGACCAGCGACCTGTTCTTGTGCACTGCTCTGATGGCTGGGATCGCACTCCACAGATAGTGGCTCTGGCTAAATTGTTACTGGACCCTTATTACAGGACCATAGAGGTATGCAAACTCCCTGAGTCAATGCACTTTCACTCTTCCCTTTTTAGTCTGTTGTAGTTCCTTCCTATTTCTCCTACTGTAAACTGCATCGAGCTCTATGAACGTGGAGATGATGCGGTATACAAACCTAAGGATTAGATTAGATTAACTAGTCCTTTGCTAGCATTTCAAGGCTCCTTGATATGAATTGGAACTACTGTACACTTGGCGATATGAAGCAATCTGGTGGCTCCTGTTCAACTCTTATTGATAATTTAGAGGCAAATTGCTCATTTTCATGATGCTTTATTGAATGGTTTTGAAATTTTTTTTTTTATAATTCTTTATTCATTTTCATATTTTACATGAAGTGTACAAAATATTGAGTTACAACTAATGAATACACAATATCACTTTTATATCTATTACATAATATTCTGAACAAATTTTTTTTATCCCCTCTCCCACCCCCCACCCTTCAAGTACTTTCCAATCACCTTATACATATTGTATACCATATTATAACATGTTATGTAAAATTATTTTCACTACCCCCCTCCATGTGTGCCATAAAGAAGACAAGAAAAAGAAGAAAAGAAGAAGATAAATCCTATTATTCATTCAGTACAATACTTTGTCAATGGCCCCCATATTTTTATAAATTTAGGATATGTCCCTCTTTGTATTGCTATTACTCTTTCCATTTTGAATATATGACAAATTGTATTCCACCAAAATGTATAATTAAGGTTACTATGATTCTTCCAGTTATTGGTTATATGCTGAATGGCAACCCCTGTTATGACTAGTAATGGTTTTGAATGGTTTTGAAATTAACCAGTAGAAGTAATCAGTACCATCAAGAATGTCTGGGAAAGCATCATTAGACAAAGTATAGGTTCTCTGTTTGATCTCCTCCCCTTAGTATATTTCCCTGACCAGATGTCCTTGCTGCTTGTTTTCTTGAAGGGTTTCCAGGTACTGGTTGAAATGGAGTGGCTGGATTTTGGTCACAAGTTTGCAGATCGCTGTGGTCATGGCGAAAATTCTGATGACTTGAATGAACGATGCCCAGTATTTCTGCAGTGGCTGGACTGTGTTCATCAGCTCCAGCGACAGTTCCCTTGCTCCTTTGAGTTCAATGAAGCATTCCTTGTAAGTAGCAACTTGAAACCTGGAATTAGCCGTTTAAAATGTATTGAGACCCGTAGCTAATCAGGTGAAGTCTGACCTGTTTTTATAATTTACAAGTGGCTCCAGATAGGGCAAAAATATCTCCAGGCTTCTATTGTATTTCTAAGGCTCATATGGCATCTACTAGAAATTGTGCATTTTTCTACCCAGTTCCAGCTTTATGGAATAGTTTACCTTTTGAAATTAAGGAAAGATGAGCATTTAGTGAGGTTTAAAAAATATAAAGGCGCATTATTTTTGATTAGCTTTTTTTGAGCTCAACAAACTTGATTCCTTTGTATTTTCTGCATGTCAATATTTATTTTATTCTGTGTTTGAACTAATCTTTCCTGTGTTTGTAATAAAGTTCTTTTACGGCTGTATTGAATTATTTTGTAAACTGCTTTATTCTTATTTGTAGTTTAAGCGGTATAGAAAGAGTTTAATAAACAAACATACCCCCTCCTTTACTAATATGTTTCCTTGGGTTTTAGCGGTGGTAACTGCTTCGACACTCATAGAATTCCTATGAGCATCGGAGCAGTTGCCAGCACTAAAAGCAACGCTACATGTTAGTAAAGGAGGGAGATACTAATTTGAGAACTCCAATATCTAAAAATACTAATCAAATTTAATACTTGGTTTTTTTGTGTGTTTTTTCACACAAAGAATAGTTAAGCTCTGGAACTCATTGCCAGAGGATGTGGTAAGAGCAGTTAATGAAGCTAAAAAAAAAAAAAAAGTTTGGACAAGTTCCTGGAAGAAAAGTCCATAGTCTATTGACAGACATGGGGGAAGCCACTGTTTGCCCTGGGATCACATGGAATGTTGCTACTATTTGGATTTTTGACCTGAATTGGCCACTGTGGAAATTGGGATAGATGGACCATTAGTGTGACTTGATATGGTTATTCTTATGTTCCTGTCTCTCTAAGAGATCCCACCTGCTTGTCCCATGCTTTCTTGAATTCAAATAGTCTGTCTTCACCACCTCCACTGAGAGCTGGTTGTGACTTACTCTTCTGCATTCCCTTTGTCAGCTTTGATGCCATGAAATGGTCTACTGCTTGAGCCACATTTCAGGCACGTTACACTCAGTTTTGTAAATAGTCTGAGCATGGTGATTTGGTCAAGCTTTTTCTGAGGTAATATCCATAAAGACAGAGTGGCTTCAGGGAACTGAGTGGACAGTTTTTGGATCATCATATTAAGGCCGACTCCTGTCTTTTGATGATTTTTGGTTTTATTTAATACTGGATGGCTTTTTAAAAATTTATATTTACAGTAGACTCAACTATCCGGCACCCATGGGGATTAGTGGATGCTGGATTAGAAAAAGACACGGGGAAAAAATTTGTCCCTGTCACTGCCCCATCCCCATGACCACTGTCCCCGCCATATCCCCGCAGCATCCAGGTAAGCTCCTTACCTCAGTACTGCAATATTTAGTTTATTCCTTCCTTACAAATCAAAGTTCTGGCTGCTGAACTAGAGAAAGAGATGTTCAGCTGGTAGGGCTTTGTTTTTTATCAACACAATTAATATACTATGGGCTAGATTCACTAACCTGACCAAATCTGGAACAATCCATTTCCGATTCAGGCAGGTCTGACGAATGTCACTAACCTAAAATATGTAGATGGGGGCAATCGGAGGAACGCCCCCATCTTCCTGCATGGATCGCGCATGCGCAGACCTATCCTAGCCGCGACTCTTTAAAGTAAAAAAAAAAAAAAAAAAAAAAACAACTTTAAAAACCATGGGCTTGCACAAGCGTTCAGGGCCCGACTCTCCTGCTCCTATGTGGCAGCCTCTTCCCTCCTTCCCTTCAGTGCGAACCCGCGGGTTTAAAGCTGGCGCTGCACTGCAGTGTGCGGCCCTGCTTTAAAACTACAGGCTTGCACTGCGAGGAAGGGCGGCAGAGAACAGGAGAGATCAGGCCAGGCAGGCAGGGGGTTCGGGTTTGGGGCAGGCAGGCTCATTCGGGGCTGCAGGAGATGGGACTGATAGGTTAGAAAGCAGGGCGGCAGAAGGTAGGGCAGTCGCAAAGGGCTTCAGCAACTGGTCCTGAGCAGTTGCTTTTTGCGAGGCCAGTGGGATCAAAAAAAAGTTTAGTGAATCGCGTCCCTGCCTACTTTGCATCAGTTCCCCTCATTTGCATGCGCACACTTGAAGCGGATCGCTACACAGGTTAATGAATACTGCAGGAGGGAAATCTGGTCATTAAGGGATCGCAAACCAATCGGTTTGCTTAGTGAATCTAGCCCTATATCCTAAAGCAATAAATAAATAAATATAAATTTTTTTCCTACCTTTGTTGTCTGGTTTCTGCTTTCCTCATCTTCTCATTCATTTCCTTCCATCCACTGTCTGCCTTCTCTGTCTCTTCCATATGCTCTGTTACTGTGGCTCTCCCTTCCATCTCTTCCTCCACCCCACCCCAATTGGTCTGTCATCCATCTTCTTCCTTCCACTCCCCCCATAGTCTGGAATCTCTCTTCCCCTTCAGCGTCTGTTCCTCTGCACCCCACCTTCCCCAGTTCCCTTCAGCTTCTGTTTCTTCCCACCCCACCTTCCCCAGTTCCCTTCAGCGTCTGTTTCTCCCCACCCCACCTTCCCCAGTTCCCTTCAGCGTCTGTTCCTCCCCACCCCACCTTTCCTCCCTTTCTCCCTTTTTGCTCCTTACCTTCGCAGCAGGCAGTTTCTCTAAAAGTGCTTCCTACCAGCAGCTGGAGCGTTGAAATCGTGTGTGGCTGCAGGAAAGGTCGTCAATGCAACTTCCGGTTACGTCAGATGACCTTTACAGCAACCACATGCGATTTCAACGCTCTGGCTGCTGGTAGGAAGCACTTTTAGAGAAATTGTCTGCCGCGAAGGTAAGAAGCAGGGAGGAGATGCTCAGGTGGTGGCGATCGGGCGGCAGCAATCAGGAGGGAGATGCTTGGGTGGCGGAGATCAGGAGGGATGGAGGGAGGGAAGATGCTCGGGCGGCTATCAGTATGGAGGGAGGAAGCATGATCGGTGACTGCGCGCGTTCCCTCCCTTCACTGTGGAGACAAGGCCATTCACTGCTCCACGGGGCGGTGAATGGCCTCCCCATACCCGAGGCGGCCAATCTTTTTCTCTTCCCCGTTATGGCAGGTTATCCGCGGCTAACTGCTGGTAACAGCCACCATGTCATTCTCTATGCCAGATAACCAGTTTCTGGTTGAGAGTTAATGTGTAAAAAAAAAAATACTGTGGCAGCATACAGCCATTCCTGACAACACCCCCATCTCCCTCCCTCCAGCCCCCGAAGCAGTAGAGCTAGTCTTGACAATCCTTCTTCCTCCAGGTCTGAGGCAGCGGCAACCAATTCTGACAATCCCTCCCACAGCCTCAAAGCAGTGCCAGGTGATCCTGACAAGCCCCCTCCCTCTGCCCCGAAGCAGCAGCAGACAACCCTACCTCCCTTAGCAAAGCAATAGCGGCATCCGGCAAACAGAAGAAGCACCATATACAGGCTGCTTCTAGTCAGCTCTGGCAGGGCCTTTCTTCTGCTGCAACAGAAGTGATATGGCAGAGAAAGCCCTGCTGGGGCTGACTGGAAACAGACTCTTTATGGCGCTGCTTCGGTAAAGGAGAGAGGGGGGTTGTTGGGAACAGCTGCCGCTGCTGCTTCAGGACCAAGGGATGGGGGGGTTGTCAAGACTGGCTGCCGCTGCTGCCTCAGGCACTGGGGGGATTATTTGGAGGGTTACAGCTGCTGTTTCGAGGGCTGGAGGGAGATTTGTGGCTGCCTACCTCTTAGGGAGCTGGAGGGAGGGAGGAGGGTTAGTTTAGAAGTTGTTTGAGGAGCGCAGGAGACACTACTTTTTTTTGGGGGGATGTCAATTTTTTTTGCTGGTTAATTGAATGCTGATTAGCCAAGATTCTACTCTATATTTATATTCTGCTTTGATATTCTTCTATGGAAAGAAAAGCAAACTATCAAATTGTAATTGATTCCATTAAATAAAAGAATGGTTTGCTTAGAATACGAAAGACTAGAGCAGGGGTTCTTAACCTGGGGTCCATGGATGCATTTCAGGGGGTCCATGAGGGTCAGAAAAAAATTAACATTTGTCTTCATTATATAGCCTGGTACTGTTGATTTTTCTCACAGGTAAAGAGAGAGTAGTAGTAATAAAGGTAGAAAACATAGATCTGTTTTAATTTGCACAAGAGGATTGTATTTCATAATTATAATGAGTAGCCATTACTTTTTGCATAAAAAAGAGTGGGTTTTTTTAAGATTGTTTACTTTAAAGTTTAATAACACTTTGTGTATGTCATATATGTATGAGACAATCAAATCTCGATTAATAAAGTACATTTCCTTAGCAAACAGCAGCAGATGAATCCAGAGACCAATGGGATAGCACACATCTACCAGCAGGTGGAGATAGAGAAACTGATTAACAGGTGGTCCTATTGACTGGCACACCTCCTGCATCTTCAGTATTCTCTATCTCCCAGCAGGTGATGGTCGCTATTCAACTAGCTCCTGGATTCTGGCTGTGACTGGAAAATTATTTTCTCCTGTTGAGGTTTCTCTTCAGTGAGACAAGGGTGTCCGGCTGAACGGTGCTGGCTTTAGGGGTTACACCTGGGCCCCCCCAGGTCCCTGCCTCACCCTCCCTCCAATGATAGAGGGTCTGACTGGGTCTCGATTTTTCTTCTTTCCCTTCACTGTAAACAATTCTGCCCTCATAGTGCTGAGCAACTGGCATCTCCCGGCACTATCAACAAAGTTGTGAGTATATGTTTTATTTGCACTTCCTTTCTGGTTTCTGGTTGTGGTGGAACTGCGGGATTCGGTGTGAGTCTACAGAAGGAATTTGTTTTTTATCAAAACACTATTTTGTAGAGTTGTGGAAATGGTTTAGTGACTGACAAGTAAATTTACATTTGTATGAAGTTTATTCAGTAAAGAACTTCGGGTGTTTGGATAGAGCTGAGTTGACAGAACTAGTGCCTTTCCACTTGTTGTAGGCGCGCGCTTGTTTTCATACTCTGGCAGCAGCGGTAGTGGGATTTCTCCCCGAGGAGGACTCTGCTTGGCAGTTCCCGCAGCCAGGTGGAGGTAAATATTTGGACGGCTATGGGTGTATTCTTCACATAGCCAGTTCCTGACTGAGCACAAGAGGTGTGCGCTTCTTTCCCTAAGTTCAGAACGAAGCAGCATTCATTTATTTCTCTCCAATGTTCATTTTAAGTGTTACTGATACTCGGGGCAGTAGTTTTAGTTCTTCCAGAACTAAGGGAAGTTATTCCATTTATTTCATAGTGCTTAAGATGGGGGAATTGGTCAGACAGGGGCTGGATCTCATTCTGGAAAATTAGTTTCTTAGTTAGACACTTCCGGAGAAAACTTGTGAGAATATTTACAATTTCCCTATGGGACACCAAATTTGCACTATCTTTTCTTAGTTCTCATCGAGCAGCGCTATCAGTTTTGGCAGATGCCATTTGGCCTAGCCATGGCTCCATGAACATTTTTGAAAATGAGGGCAGTAGTGGCGTTTTGGCGCAAATAGGAGAGTCAGGTACTTTCTTTCTTAGACGACTGCTTGATTCGGATGTCTTGATTCGGATGTCAGGTCAATTTGTCAGACACAAATGGGAGATTTCTTGTATTTGAACTTCTTTTCTTCAATTCTTTGGATGCGAATCTTCAAATTTCCAAAGAGCTCTTTTCTCCTGTACTAATTATTGGAATATCAGGGAATGTTGTTCACATAGGAGAGGAATGTGTTTCTTCCCAAAGACTGGGGTGACAGGTTACAGTCTCAAGTTTGCCGCCTTCAGTAACCAAGAACAAGAGTATGGGATTCTGTACAGGTTCTAGGATCTATGGTGGTGACTCCATTGGGAACTTCGGCTTGCTTTCACATGCGAATGCTACAGCAGTTGCTTTTGTTCCAGTGGTTCCCGGTATCTCAATTGTAGTGTCTAGTATCTAGTAGGCTCCTCAAGCATTGCTCAATATAATTTGGTGGCTCAGCGAGATTAATCTTTTCAAAGGCATGCCTCGGTCTTTGGACTGGCTCAAAGTCATCCCAGGCTGTCGGGTTGGGGGGCTCAGTGCCTACAATCCTCAACACAAGGAGTCTGGTATTAAGAGGAGACTCAATACTTTGTTCATTCTTCTGGACTGAAGCATGGTCAGGCTACTTTTTCAGGTGTTTCATACCATTCTTCCGGAATGACGATAAAGGTCTTTTAGGACAGTGTTGTTAGGACAATGTTGTTATGACACTGGTATTTCTCTACAGCCAGGAAAGTACGTGATGTACTCAGTTGGTGAGTAAAGTAATGGTTCTACTTCAGTGGGTGGAATCTCATCTTCCTCTTCTGTCAGCGCATCATTTTGAAGGACAGGAAAAGGGTTAGATAGACTTTCTCACCACAAAATCTGAGCATGAACCATCTATTGCATGTTAAAAATGTACAGCGCTGGGGGATCCAAGATGGCAGCGGTTTACTGACCAACCGCCCATAAAAGATTTTCCTTAAAATCTTTATTTTGACATTGTTTCGTCAACTACATATCTCAGTATGCTGAAGAGGAGAGGAAAGTGCGCCGCTGGAACCTCGCGACGCTCCAGAGCAGCTGCCCTCGGCAATATTGAAGATTTACTGAGGCGGATGCAAGGCCCGAGATGCTTCCAGGGAATGGAGTGGAGGCGTCTTTGTGGGCTTTTGAGACCACTCTTAGTCCTGACGTTCAAGCACCTCCCCCTAATCCTCGGGCCACCAGCTCCCCGGGGGTTGAGAGGCAGCCGGAAGTCGACTTGCGGTCTCCCCCGGAGGTTGCCGGGGGTGGTGTGGAAGATACCGATTCAGGCTCCCAGGGTTTTCACCAGAGCCTGAATATGGATGAGGATGGAGCAATATCGGGAACAGTTCTGACCCAGGAGAGAGGAAGAGAAGGGGAACCTTTGGCTGGTGAGTAGAACTTTACAGCATTAGACTCGCAATCTTTTAACATAGTAAAGCCCCAAGAAGTAACTCTGGACGCCTTGTGGGATCTGGTTGCTAATTTAACTAGAACAGTGAATATTAATTATCTTCAAATTGAAGGAAAGATAAAAATGCATGATATTGCAAGAGTAAAATGGGGCAAATTATCTGAGCTTTACTATCCTTATGTGCTGCCTCTTCTGCTTCCATCTGTGTGCTTATGTAGATTCTGAGCAGATGTAATTTCTTTAAAAACTATAGACCAGAGTGGTGGAGAGGGGAATAGAAACTCACAAAACCTCTTTGCCGTGTGGTGCAAGGGTAGTGGCGTTCCTCTCCGGCCCTCTTCCCCTCCCACCGCACCTTTTCAACTTCAGCGTGCTCTCTGGCGTCACTTCATAGGTGCGGGTCCCGGAAATGACATCACAGAGAGCGCAGCAAGTTCACGCCAAAGTTAAAAAGGTATGGGGGGAAGAGAAGGCATGCGTGTGGCAGGGGGAGGAGTGGGAAGGGGTGGGCAGAGAGGAGGAGGAGTGCCAGCAGACCCCCCCCCCCCCGACATCCTCCTTACTGTGTCACTGGGCGGGTGGTAACATTCACCCCCTCTTTTACTAAGCTGCGCTAGCATTTTTAGCACACGCTGCCCCCCTGCGCTATGCGCCAAGAACTAACACCAGCTCAATGGTGGCGTTAGCATCTAGCACGAGCTAAAACCGCTAGCGCAGCTTAGTAAAAGAAGCCCTAAGTGTTTTGTCTGTATGTCATGTGTACTTGTAACAACACTGTATTGGTGTGTCTCTGAATGATGACACATGGATGAGGAACTTACATGACTGGAAAGGGGAAAGATGAGGTGATGAAGGCCTAGGGGAAGAGTTTATACCCCCAGAAATAAGTTACAGTAGCAGTACTCATGTCACATCCTGGTATTTGAGCTGTGTCCACATGTTTGCTAATTGGCTTGAAGGAAGTGTGTATATGCGTTAGTGTAATGCCATCTATGTTTTGTTGCCAGGTGAAACTGGTGCAGCACACTTACTCCTGCCTCTTTGGAACATTCCTGTGTAACAATGCAAAGGAGCGAGGTGAAAAGCACACTCAGGAACGCACTTGCTCTGTCTGGTCCCTTTTGCGAGCAGCAAACAAAGCTTTTAAAAATCTACTGTATTCGACACAGTCTGAAACTGTACGTACTGTTGCACTGCTTCCTGGTAAAAATATTGAAACATATAGCTGTGCTTTTTATTCTGCTTCTGGACCAAAACTTGGCTCTCGATGAAATTGCTTCTTGGCCTTTTTCTCTGTAGGTACTGTATCCAGTGTGTCATGTGCGGAACCTGATGCTTTGGAGTGCTGTCTACTTACCTAGCTCGTCTCCTACACCTGCTGACGAATCCTGTGCACCTTACCTAGTCCCAGCCTCCAACCCTGAAGAGCAACCCCTGGGCAGGTGAGCCTCAGGCCTCGAAATCCAGTTCTTTGAAGTAAGATCAATGCAGAGTATGATGCTATCAGGGGGAGGGAGCTGTACCGCTTACACTCTGGGTAGGATTATTACAGTGTCAATAATGTTCTGTTTTGATGCTTGAATGCTGGGAATCTAGCATTGCAAATGTTTATATTTCAGTTATGTTTTAGTATGGCAAAATTGTTGCATGTTCTGGAATTAGTCGGGCTTGCTTTGTTAGCACTGTTCTGTAGTCTGCCTACTGCTCCTTTAAAAATAGAAGAAAAGTGTTATTAAAGGGAACCTATAATTGTTTTTGTTTTATAAGTTTTAATATGATTCAGTTTTGAAACGGTCGGTATCTGTATGAAGTTGATACTTTGATTTGTTGTCCATTTTCATATTCCCTTAAAGTAGTAGAGAATCCAGAAGTAGATCTTTCAGCAATCAAAGTGAGAACATAAGAACATAAGAACATAAGCAGTGCCTCCGCCGGGTCAGACCATAGGTCCATCATGCCCAGCAGTCCGCTCCCGCGGCGGCCCAAACAGGTCACCTGTCTGAATCACCAGAAGGGGCCCCCTTGCCACCCTGGTTTCCCATTGAAGTCCTATCTTCCCATCGAAGTCCTAACCCTCCGGTTTTGCACATGCACGATCTGGTCGGGATTCTATACTTATTTCCTGGATACTTCTCTCAGTATCCCACGATCCCTTTATCCCTCAGGAATCCGTCCAATCCCTGTTTGAATCCCTGTACTGTACTCTGCCCGACCACTTCCTCCGGCAGCGCATTCCAAGTGTCCACGACCCTCTGGGTGAAAAAAAACTTCCTTGCATTTGTTTTGAACCTATCTCCCTTCAGTTTCTCCGAGTGCCCCCTCATACCTGTTGTCCCCTTCAGTCTGAAGAATCTGTCCCTATCCACCCTCTCTATGCCCCTCATGATCTTGAAGGTCTCTATCATATCTCCCCTGAGCAAACTGGGGTTTATAGCAAGGTTATAGTGTAATTAACAATATACTTCAGTTGTTGATAGTGTTGTGGCTACCAGGCAGGCCTCAGTGATGCAGGAGAGTAGAAACAGACTTGAGCTGGTTGTTTCTGCACATTCAGGGCTGAGACCATAGTTTGGGATAATCTGGCAGGCACAGTGCGGTATTTTTTTCTTCCTGCATATTACGAGTTCAAGGGGGGGATGTAAGAGTATTTTGGACTTAGCTCATGTCTCTTTGGTTGCAGCTCAAGGTTTATGTTTAGGTACAGTAGGTTTTGATTTGTAAGTTTTCACCTGGGTTTAATGGAAGGTTAAGTGATCTCAAGGAATATCAGTGGGATTTGAATCCTGGTTGCTTCTGTTCTTTTAGCCCATCACTGAGTACATCACTAGTCATCTGTGAACCATTTGGAAATAAAGGTTTTGCTCCAGATTTTTGCAATTAAAATAGATTTTTAAAAATATAAAAAATGTTTTGCAGTAATCAAACAGGCTTATAAATACAAAAAGCAAAACAGTAAGAAAAAAAAGTTGTTTTGGGTTGTGTTTTTTTGTTTGTTTGATTTTACTGAGTATTCTTTTTACCACCTTTTACAGGTTGCCAAAAACCAGATCGTTTGACAATCTGACGGCCTGCGACAGTAGCTTGACAAATGCCAACCGGCGCAGCAGTGATCCCAGTCTGAATGAGAAATGGCAGGAGCACCGCAGATCCCTAGAACTGAGCAGTTTGGGAAATCCAGAAGAAGGCCAATTTGATAGGGATAGCCTGGAGCTGGGAAAACCAAATAAAGCTCCCTTGGGAGCAGAGCTGTCTGTGGCCGCTGGTGTGGCAGAGGGCCAGATGGAGAATATTTTGCAGGAAGCTACCAAGGAGGACAGCAACCTTGAGGAACTGCTGAGGGCCTCGGTACCTGAGACTGTGTTGGGAAATGATGTAGAGGAAGGAGACGACGAGGACATTTTAAATAAGGAGAGTGTCTGTATGGAGGTGGAGGCAATTACAGAGACTTTAATGAAGAATCCTGTTTCTAAACCCCCTGTGATTCCACAAGGTATTGCTGGCCAAAGATTGAAAGGGCAGGAGTTAGAGGAAGGGCAGCAGGTCTGTAAAGCTCCTCAAGAATTCCTCGAAGACAAAGGAATGGTTGCAATCTCTTTGGAGACACTTTTACAGACTGACACTATATTGACTACTAAGGAATGTTTAGATCTGGGAAGTCGCTATAGCACCCCACAACCCAGCCCTCCTCCTGCTCTGCCCACTGCCTTTAAACAGGAAAGAACATCCAACCTGGAAAGTTCAACTGAAACTTTGACTGAGGAGGGCACGAAGCAGGAATTGTTTCCAAAAGGTCTGTGTTTCAGACCTGGTAGGTTGGACAGTAATGCTGCTGAATTTTCTCAAATGCTTGACACTAGACCTGACACAGGGGAGAATATGGTAGATATACTCAGATTAGGAACAGACATTAATAGGACTTCACAAAGCAATAGCAACATTAATTTGCCCAGCCATTTACCCGCTCTCTGTGCCTTGCCTATAGCTAAATGTAAAGAAGAGACTGTATGTAATGGTGAATTAGGGACTGAGAAGTCTGCAGAGCTTCTTGGTCCTCAGAGGTCACCTACATCCAATGGACATTATATGAATGGAGAAGAAAGCAGGAGCAAAGTCTCTCTCACAAGACAGCTTTCTGCAGCCAGTTGTGGTTCTTCTCAGTTTCACCTGAACTTGAAGCACACGTGGATGCAGCAAGGCCATGCTGGAAGACAACAGGTAGGCACTAGCCCAGATCAGCCCACCAAAAGTCATCTGGATGATGATGGCATGCCAGTGTACATAGACATTATCCAGCAACGCCTACGCCAGATTGAAACAGGGCACCAGCAGGAAGTAGAGACCCTAAAGAAGCAGGTACAGGAGCTCAAGAGTCGTTTAGAGAGCCAGAACCTTAACAGCTCCCTACGCTTCAATGGGAACTTTGCTGATGAAGTGGTAAGTAGACACTGGATACTATTAGCCAGTTTGTGACTGTTATCTGGAGCCTGGCATGTTGCAAAAGTCTATGAAGGGTGATGTATGATGGCACATACTCGGTTTGAGTAAAACTGGGAAATTATAGTACTTTTTGTTTATGCAGTCTGGAACATTTATACATTGAGAGGTTCAGTGCAGCATGTGTGAGTCACCATACCTATGTGCACATTCCTGGGAAGGTTGGTGAGGCATCCATAAGGGATTGTGTTATCTGGGTGCATGCTTTTGACATGTACTGAGTTGTGTAAGCATACATGGGGGCATCTGCTTTTTGGGGATGAACTGCTTGCCTTTTGGGAGAGGTCATCGGACTGTGTAGGGATTTACATTCTTCAGGCCTAGTTGGGGAAAATCATGAGCCATAGATGGGTTTGTGAGAAATGGAGCTTTCTATAGATTGTCAAGCATCATAAAGGACTGATAGTCTTAGTGTCCTGTAGATCATGGATATGTAGGTGAAAGTTTATACATGCTAGTCTTTAGATAAGTTACTGTCTTTAATTGCTTGCTCATTGATGGGGCAGAATTCTAAGAGAGAGTTTGCAATATTTATCTAGAGATTTTTATTTTTCAAACGGTATCACTGAAGATTCTCCTTGCAAAGTAAAAACTTGAGTCTCACATTTCTGCACTGGTTTTGAACAGTCTCCCTTTAGCATAGGAAGGATACATCATACTGGATAGGGAAGAGTGGAAATCTCAGTATACAGTACAGTAGTACCTCGGATTACGAGTATAATCCGTTCCAGGAGCATGCTCGTAATCCAAAATGCTCGTTTATCAAAGCGAGTTTCCCCATAGGAAATAATGGAAACTTGCTTTGATGCGTTCCCCCCCCCCAAGAACCGGCATTGCTCCCCTCGAAAGCCCCCCCCCCCCAGCGAACAGGCCCCCCCCCCTGCGATCCGTCCCCCCCCCTGCCTTGAACCGGCACCCCCCCGCCACGATCCGACCCCCCCCCCCCCGACACGATCCGACATCCCCCCCGCCACAATTGGGCACCCCCCCGCCGCTTCTTACCCTCATCTGGGCACTCTAGAAGATCGGACTCCTCGTCTGCTGGGCCTTGAGCATCTGAGCATGCTCAAGGCCTGCGAATTCACGTTCACGTTCAGAACGTGAACTCGCAGGCCTTGAGCATGCTCAGATGCTCAAGGTCCAGCAGACGAGGGCCGATCTTCAAGAGTGCCCAGATGAGGGTAAGAAGCGGCGGGGGGGTGCCCAATCGTGGCGGGGGGGGGGGGTGCTCGTAAATCGAGCCATGCTCGGTTTCCGAGGCACCGATTTTGCAAATGTTTTGCTCGTCTTGCAAAACACTCACAAACCAGTGCACTCGTAAACCGAGGTACCACTGTATTTTGTTTTCAAAACTGCTTGTTTTTGCTTTGGTTTTTTTAAAGTGTGTGTGAGGATTGGCCTTCAGGGTTGGACTTGACTGAGTGGATTGTAGTAGAAGTAGTTGTAGAGTGTACCAGTACCGTATATCATCAATTTGGTAAAGAAACGTTTGTAAAAGTTCTTTCCTTCATATGCGATTTAATTGCAGATAGTGTTTGATTAGCAGGGCAGTGTAGGTCTGGGCCCTCTATAATTAGCATTTTGTTCTGGATCAGGGTTACTCAGTTCCGGTCCTCAAGGTCCACAGTCAGACTAGGTTTTCAGTATATCCACAGTGAACATGCATAATAGAGTTGCATGCACTGCCTCCTTGGTATGGAAATCTCTCTCATGTATATTTTTTGTGGGTATTCTGAAAATCTGGCCTGCCTGTGGACCTCAAGGACTAGAATTAAGTAGCCCTGTTCTAGACTGGATTCCACTCCATCCTTTTGTGACAGAGAAGATACAACTGAATGTTCCACTGCAGTTCCTCTGCAATGTCAAAATGAATAGTTCTTGGCGATTTGAGTCCTGCTATAGTCTGTTCCTTTTTCCAGCTAGGATCTGTGCACCCACACAGATCGTGATGTCTTTGCATGGTGATGCCAGTCAGTCAGGATGATTACCAGAGTTCTGTAAAGTTAAGAATACCTTTCCTTTTTCAAGAGGTCTTGCACTACTGATTGTCAATGGCAGTCATTTATTATATGTTTTCTTTGTCATAACTAATTTGTGTGAACTAATTAATTACCTTTGCAGTGCCACAGCTGAAATCTAAATTTAAACATTGCCCCTCCTGTGAGCACAAAGGAGACAATACTATAAATTAGTGCCTATAGTTATCCCAGGACAAGCAGGCAGCTATTCTAACATAGGGGTGATGTCACCGACAGAGCCCGGATGCAGAAGTCTCACAAGCAGACTTGCTTGAAGAAACTAGAAGTTTCGAGTCAGCCGCACCGCACATGCATGAGTGCCTTCCTGCCCAGCACAGGGCGCGTCTCCTTAGTTCTCAGTTTTCCGCGTAGCCAAGAAGTCCGTTTTTGACTCTCTGCGTTTAACTTTACTTCGTGCCTTCTCTTTCCACAGTTTGTGTTTCTTTTCTTCACGAATCGCTGTTTTTTTAATTTCTTTTATTTCTAGTTAAAAAAAAAAAAAATTTCTTCCGTCCAACTGCCAGGGCAGGATGCTCGGCTTCAGCCCGTGGGCTTTGACTTTGTGGCGGCTATTTTTCCTCCTATGTCCCGGCCAGCAATGGGCTTCAAGAAGTGTAGCCAGTGCCAGCATGTGATATCCCTCACGGACCCACACCGTTGGTGCCTCAAGTGCCTTGAGCTGGACCATCAACCGAAGTCATGCGAGCGCTGTGCTACTCTTCAACCTCGAGCCCTTAAGTGTCATCGAATTTTAGTAGAGAAGCTTTTCGGGATGGATTCTTCGACCACTCCCTTGACTTCGAAAGTGACCTCTGTCCCACCTTCGACCGAGGGCCCTCCTGCCTCCACTACTCCGACCTCAAGCCTCATCAGACCTTCTTCGTTTGCAGCGGCTCTTTCCTCGACAACACCTGCTGTATCTTCCCCTGCATCCTCAGGTCAGATATCTCAGCAGAAAGTTCCAACGGTGGTAATCAAGGTGGCTAAGACTTCCGTGTCAAAGCACATTTCCACTGCCTCTGTGGAACCTCCAACCAAAGCAGGTGGTCCGGTTTCAGACGCAGATCCATCCTTGCCAGCTTCTTTCCAAACCATGTTAGAGAAGCAATTCATTCAGTTCCTCAGTAATATGGGACTGAAGCTTGCTACTCTAATCCAGCCTGAGCATTCTGCAGACTCCCGCGAGGTTGAGCCTCTTCCTATTCGTCAGACTGAGACTACACACACTATGCAGGGAGCAGAGTCTCTGTGAGTATCTGGTCTGGCATCCTATGCACGTGAAGCAAGGAGCAGATTCTTTGCAAGTGCCTTGACAGGAATCCTCACACTCCATACAAGAATCCTCACACTCCATACAAGGAGCAGAGTCTTTGGGAGTGCCTCAAGGTTCCTCCATCAAGCCTCCTGAGCTTCGATCCACAGCTTCTAGCCCTATCCATTCCTTGGGACGAAGTCTCCTCGATCTTCGAAATCTGCTTCCAAGCACCACTCTCACCGACGATCGAAGCCTTCTTTGAGGCATACTTCCAGGCATAGCTCTTCTTCCAAAGAGCGTCCTTCTTCAACTAAGCCTCGATCTAAGCATTCCAGCTCTACTAGACCACCGACTCATCGATTGAGGTCCCCACTTCCAAAGCTTGAGGACTCAGCGGTTTCTATTGCTTTGTCCAAGTCTCCTTTTTCTTCTGATGCCTGTTTTCCTGCCGAAGCTTCTACTTCGACGTCCTCAAGTCCTTCTTTGGGCAAGGCATTAGCGGATCAGCTATCTTTCTTTTCTTTTCGTCAGATAGCTATTGACCTGGACCTTCAATTGGATGCTGGTTCTAAATACTCTAAGGAGTATCTCCAAGTCATACATCTTCCTCAATCTCTGCAGAGTCACTTAAGCTTCCTCTTCACAAGCTTTTGTCGCAGACTTTTACACGATGCCTGGAGACTCCTTATGCAATTCCTGCTGTTCCAGGCAAGTTGGACTCCAGTTATAAAACTCTACATTGCAAAGGATTTGAGAATTTGCAGTTGTCTCACCAATCCATACTTGTGTAATCCTCCTTGAAAAGGTCCCATACTTCCAAAGTTTATGCTTCCGTTTCTCCTGGAAGGGAAGGGAAAACTATGGACAGATTTGGACGTCGCCTTTACCAAAATGCCATGATGTCCTATAAAGTCCTCAATTACAATTTCCATTTTGTAACTTATTTCAAGTTCCTCATTGATCTCCTTCCTAAATTTCTCAGTTATTTGAATACTCAAAAGCACTTTGAATAGCTACTCTGTCACAACTCAGATTACATCTACTTCAGTCTTCTTATGATGCCTTTGAGTTGCCCGCCAAGGCGACTGCTTGTTCTGTAGCAGTGCACCGTCTAGCCTGGCTTCGCACCATTGACATGGATCCTAATCTTCAGGACCGCTTGACTAATATTCCTTCTGCAGGCAATGACCTCTTTGATGAATCTATCGAGGCAGCCACCAAAAAATTGTCTGAACATGAAAAATCCTTTGCTTCTATTGTCAGGCCAAAGCCCAAGCCAGCTCCTGCCAAGCCTGCACGTCCTCCTCCAATTTTCCAGAGGCGTTTGCTCCGAGACCGGCTCCTTACACTCACCCTCCTCTCAAAAAACAGCAGAATCGGAAGCAACAGAAATCTCAATCTTCTGCTGCACCTAAGGCTGCGCAGCCTTTTTGACTGTTTAAAACAGAGCATAACCTCCACCGTTCTGTCTCTGACCTTTCTTACCCCTATTGGAGGTTGTCTCCATCATTTTTACTATCGATGGGAGACAATCGATGGGTGCTGTCAATCATCAGGGAAGGATACTCTCTTCATTTCACTCAGGTTCCACCAGAGTTTCCTCCAAAAGAGTATCCTTCCAGTCCATCCCAGACCACCCTTCTTCTTCAGGAAGCTCAAGCTCTGCTTTGTCTCCATGCCATCGAACCAGTTCCTTTGGAACAGCAGAACAGGGGGTTTTACTCCCTTTACTTCCTTGTTTCGAAGAAGACGGGCGATCTGCGACCCATTCTGGACCTCAGGGCTCTCAACAAATTTTTAGTCAAAGAAAAATTTCACATGTTGTTCCTGATGTCCCTTTATACCCTTCTTGATCAGAACAACTAGTTATGCTCTCTGGATCTCAAGGAGGCCTATACTCGTATTTCCATTCATCTGGCCTCCCGTCAATATCTCAAATTTCGGGTGGGGAATCTGCATTATCAATACAGAGTGCTGCCCTTTGGCCTGACTTCATCTTCCAGAGTATTCACCAAGTACCTGGTAGTGGTAGCAGCAGCTCTAAGGAACCATGGTCTTCAGGTATTTTCATACCTAGACGACTGGCTCATCAAAGATTCAACATCTCAGGAGGGTTATTGTAGCGACCCAACGGACTACGTGGTTCCTACAAAGTTTGGGATTCAAAATCAACTTTCCCAAATCACAACTTCAACCCTCTCAGAATCTACAGTTCATAGGAGCTGTTCTGGACACTATCCAACTCAGAGCATTCCTTCCACAACAACATCTGGAAGCTCTCCTTCAACTCTGTCATACAGTGTCTTCCTGCTCTTCCATCTCAGCGAGACACATGATGGTACTACTGGATCACAGTACACGTGACTCCTTTTGCAAACTTCAGCTCAGAATCCTCAGTGGACGCAGGTTTGCGACCCACTTTCTCAACACATTGCAGTCACTCCTCCATTGAGACAGTCTCTCCGCTGGTGGATGCTCTCTTCCAATCTCTCCAGAGGCTTGCTGTTTCAAACAACCCCCATCAGAAGGTCCTCACAACAGATTCCTCGACCTACTCTTGGGGCACTCATCTCGATGGACTCCGTACTCAAGGCCACTGGACCAGCACAGATCGTCAGTGTCACATCAATCTGTTGGAACTCAGAGTGATCTTCAAGACTCTCACAGCTTTTCAACATCTTCTTCATGACCAGGTAGTTCTCATTCGGATGGACAACCAAGTCGCCAGGGAGGGATGGGATCTTCCTCCCTTTGTCAAGAAGCTCTGAAGGTTTGGGACTGGGCAATCTGCCACAACACCTTCCTTAAAGCTGTCTACATCCAAGAGGTGAAAAATTGCTTGGCGGACAACTTGATTCGTCTTCTGCAACCTCACGAATGGACACTCCATTCCTCGCCTCTTCATTGCATTTTTTCACAGTGGGGAACACCTCAGATAGATCTCTTTGCAGCTCCCCACAACCACAAACTGCCTCAATTCTGCTCCAGGATATATTCTCCTCATCGCCTCGAGGCAGATGCTTTTCTTCTGGAATGGACAAATCTCTTCCTGTATGTATTCCCTCCATTCCCTCTCATTCTCAAGACTCTTATCAAGTTAAAGAACGACCATGCCACCATGATTCTGATTGCTCCTCGGTGGCTGAGACAACCTTGGTACTCCCTTCTACTTCAACTCAGCAGCAGGGAGCCATATCTTCTACCAGTTTTTCCATCTCTGCTTACACAGAGTCAGGGATCTCTGCTTCATTCCAACCTACAGTCTCTACACCTGACAGCTTGGTACCTCTCAACATAACTCCTCTTCAGTTTTCTCAACCTGTCAGAGACATTTTAGAGGCTTCTAGGAAGCTTACCACTAGACAATGCTATCATCAAAAATGGACTAGATTTTCTACGTGGTGGTTTTCTCACAATATGGAGCCTCAACATTCCTCTTTATCTTTTGTTTTAGATTATCTTTTGCACTTATCCACCTCTGGTCTCAATCTACATTGATCCGAGTCCATCTCAGTGCAATTGCTGCTTTCCATCAGCCTATTGAAGGGAAACCCCTCTCTGCTCATCCGGTGGTTTCCAGATTCATGAAAAGACTTTTCAATGTCAAACCTTCTCTCAAATACCCTTCAGTGATTTGGGACCTCAATATTGTTCTTGCTCAATTGATGAAGCCTCCATTTGAACCAATGTCTACGGCTCATCTGAAGTATCTCACTTGGAAAGTGGTGTTTCTCATTGCCCTCACTTCTGCTAGAAGAGTCAGTGAGCTGCAAGCTTTATTTGCTGATCCACCTTTCACTGTGTTCCATCATGACAAGGTGGTCCTCCGTACTCATCCTAACTTCCTCCCTAAAGTGGTTTCAGAATTTCATCTCAATCAATTCATTGTTCTTCCAGTGTTCTTTCCAAAGCCTTATTCTCATCCTGAAGAATCAGCTCTTCATAATCTGGACTGTAAACGTGCTTTGGCGTTCTATTTGGAACGCACCAAACCCCACAGAACTGCTCCTCAACTTTTTGTCTCCTTCGATCCAAACAAGTTGGGACATCCAATCTCTAAGTGTACCATCACCAACTGGATGGCTGCTTGTTTCTCCTTCTGCTGTGCCCAGGCTGGATTTGCAACTACAGAGTAGAGTCATAGCCCATAAAGTCAGAGCAATGGCAGCTCCAGTAGCTTTCCTCAGATCTACACCTATTGAGGAAATTTGCAAAACTGCTACTTGGTCCTCGGTTCATGTTTTCACTTCTCACTATTGTCTGCAACGCTCCCACCATCCCATTCTGGTTAGCTTGGAGGTCAAACTATTAGAGAGATGTACCCATGAGTTTATAAATAATTTTTAAAAAGTTTTTAAAAAATTATATATATTTATTAAAAAATATCTAAAGTGAACTGAATAAATCCTCAGGTTTTTTGGCCAATGATTGGAGCAAGGAGCAGCTATGCTGAAGTTTCAGTCTGTGATAGGACTGCGCATAGGCTCCTATTCTTAGGCCTTTTCCTGAGTAGCTAGAATTATAAGAGAATATATTTTGGATGTACTCTCTCTGGAAGTGGTATTTGTTATTATTTTTGTATAGTGTGTTTTGAACCACTTCGGGTGAATATATCTTGTAGCTTGGAGGTCACCCATATGTGAGAATAGGCTGCCTGCTTGTCCTGGGATAAAGCACAGTTACTTACCGTAACAGGTGTTATCCAAGGACAGCAGGCAGCTATTCTCACAACCCACCCACCTCCCCTGGTTGGCTTCTCTGCTAGCTATCTGAACTGAGGAGACGCACCCTGTGCTGGGCGGGAAGGCACTCGCACATGCGCGGTGCGGCTGACTCGAAACTTCATTTCTTCAAGCAAGTCTGCTTGCGAGGCTTCTGCATCCGGGCTCTGTCGGTGACGTCGCCCATATGTGAGAATAGCTGCCTGCTGTCCCTGGATAACACCTGTTACGGTAAGTAACTGCTTTAAATGCTACTGCCATGTGCACTAAGCACCATTCTGTGAAGGCACACATCATTGGTATGGCATGTAACTGCTAGGGGATATTCCAGTGGGCAGGGATACCAGTTGGCATACATAGCTTATAGAATCTCGTAAGTTTTTTTATGTGCCTCCTTGCCAAAGTAATGTCAAGTTATATCATACAAAACAGGGAAGCAGATCTCCACAACTTCAGACAGAAAAAGACAAACCAAGGTCCAGGTGTGCAACTTTATTTCAAAACTTTAAGTGCAATGGCTCAAGACCTTCTGGCTCCCACCTCTATCAGAGATTCTCGGAGAGAACGAGAGCCAGAAGGCCTTGAGTATGCACAGATGCTCAAGGCCCAGTCCGGCAAGCAGCACGATCCTCGGGCACCGGCATCTCCTGTGGGTTGGTGCTGCGTGCTGCTGCCAGATGGGGGTAAGACTTCAGTTTGGGCAGGCAGGCATTCTCGAGGGGGGCGATGCCGGTTAGTGGGGGGGGGGGGGGCGATGGCGGTTTGTGGGAGGGGGGACTCGCAAATCGAGTCAATGCTCGGTTTGTGAGTCATGATTTGCGAAAATGTTTTGCTCGTCTTGTAAAACACTCACAAACCGCGTTACTCACAAACCGAGGTTTGACTGTACATCATTTTCCGTATGGACATAGCCTAACATAAGGGAAAATAGTTTTGTAGGTTTGTGCGTCATTGAAGTATGGTGGATTTTTGATCCGATGGACTGTCGTAAGGGTCAGTCAGGGATGCAGATGTATGCTAAGGAGCTGGGTTTGTAAAGAGGAAGGTTTTCAAGGCCTTCCTGAAGTTCCATAGACTGTTAAAAGATCTGACAGATGGGGGATGATGTGCCATAATCTGGGTATGAAATGGGAATAAGAGCATTTCCGGGCTGTTTCAGATGTGAGTGAGTGTCCGGATGGAATGGCTAGCCGTTTTTCTGCTTGGTATCTCAGTGATGTTTGGGGACATAAATTTGTAGTTTTGATGCTATGTAGCTTGGTGTCATTTTGTGGAATGTCTTGAACCAGAGCTTTAAAGGCGCATCATTTTCAGATAGGCAGCCAGTGCATGGATCTTAGTGCAGGGGTGTCGTGGTCACGGAAGCTCAGGTTTTTCAGGAGTCGGTTTGCAACGATTTTCACGCCTTGGAGACGGTTTTTGCGGGTAAGCCTACTAGTAGCGTGTTGCAATAATCTAAGCGGGATAACACAAACGCATATAGCTGGGCAAAATCGTTCTCTGAAAAGTAAGCATGGATGCACTTTAGCTGGCGTAGGTAATAGAAACATGAAGACACTAATTTTGTTACATGATCTGAGAGCGACAGGTTTGAGTCAAGAATCACTCCCAGGCTGCGGATGTTGTCTTTGGCTGTAAGGGTGTCATTTCCCCAGGAGAGGGATGGGCAGGGGTATGTGCAGGAATCCTTGTGTATCCAGAGAAGTTCAGTTTTTGATGCGTTGAGCTGTAGTTTACAGTCATCCAGTTCTTTATTTCAGTTAGGCAGCAATGAAATTTTTTGATTTGTGTGTCTTGATGTTGACCTACGGGGAGGTAGAGCTTTATGTCGTCTGCATAAGAGTTGAATTTGATTTGATATTTTTCTGCAATGTCAAGTACTGGTTTGACGTACAGGTTGAAGAGGAGTGGGGATAGCAATGCACCTTGGGGTACTCCGTAGCAGAGAGGTTTTGGTTATGATAAGGAGGGTCCTAGTAGTACTTTCTGAAATCTTTCTTTTAAGGAGGAGAACCATGCCAGTGCGACATCACGGATTCCAATGGAGTGTAGTCTGAATAGATGAAGTGAGTGATCAATAGTATCGAAGGCGGCACTCAGGTCTAATAGAACCAACAATGCGTCTTTACCCTCGTCAAATATTTTCTAGCTGTCATCTACAATGTATAGAAGCAACGTTTTTGTGCTGTGGTACTTCCTGAATCTGGATTGAAAATTGGAGATGAAGATGTTTGTTTCCATGAAGTCTCGCAGTAGTACGAGTACTATCTTTTCTAGTACTTTTGAGACAAATGGGGATGTTTGAGACTGGTCTATAGCTGCTTGGATTGTCCGGATCCATAGTAAGTTTTTTCAGGAGTGGTCTTACTACAGCTTACCAGCTCTGAGGTATTATGCTTGATTATAGGGGCTCGTTAATTAGAGGTAAAATGGAGTTCAAGAATGAGTCATTGTAGCTAGCAGTGTGGTGGATGGGCACGGGTCCAAGATTGATGTTGTGGGGTGTAGGGAGACTATTGTGCCTTTAAGGTCATCAAGACCTAGAACAATTGCTTTCACCCACTACTTATGAGGAATTTAGGAAACGTCTGAAAACACACCTGTTCCTAAATTATCTAGACAACTGATCCTCTCTTCTCTCTCCCCTCTATAGTGATTAATTTGTTCTATTGATCACTCTCTCCTCAAAAATGGGTTTCCTGTCCTATTAACCCTCTTTCTTCCTCCCCTCTTAAAGTCAATCAATTTGTACCTTTGCTTAATCTTTGTAAACCGCATAGAACTTCACGGTATTGCGGTATATAAGCTGTTATTATTATTATTATTATTATCAATGGATACTGGTTTGAAGCCATTTAGAGTTTGACTTGCATGGGTTGTTGTGTTGCATAGTTTTTGGGATGTTTGGCAGGCTCATCTGGGCTTTGGCTTCTTGGTCTAGGGTTTCTCGTATCTTGGATATCTTGTCGTGGAAGAAGTTTCAGAGGGATTCACTGTCTAAGCTTGTTTTTTGGTTGTGGTGTGATCCTTGGGAGGAAGAAAACAAGTTTTTGGACAGTGAGAAGGTGGCCTTTGATCTGCTTGGGACCATGGATATTAGGTTTGTGAAGTGTGCTTTTTTTGTTTCGAGTGTCACTAGTTTGTATTCTTTCAAGAGGGTTTTCCAGATAGCTTTATTTTCAGCGCTGTGTGTTTTGCACCAGGTTTTTTCAGCTTTTCTGATTCTCCGTTTTCGTGTTCTCAAGTTTTCTGTGAAGCAGGGTGTTGAGAATACACACATTTCCGTATTTGGGATAGGTACACATTGTAGCTCTGGGTCTGGGGAGTCCGGGTCAGGTACAAGATATAGCTCTGGGTCTAGGGAGAATACAAAGTATGCGAATAATGCTAAAAGCATCCGAGTAACTCAAACAGGAATATCCCCACTAAGACATAATAAAAACATAACATGGAAAGCTATGTACGTTAATGCACATTGCTTGGGAAACAAGATACTGGATCTGGAAACAGAAATAAGGAATGCCGACCTGGATGTGGCGGCAATATCTGAGACCTGGCTCACAGACTCCCACGGATGGGACATGGTCATACCAGGTTACAACCTGCTTCGCCGGGACAGGGAAGGCAGATTGGGAGGAGGTGTAGCATTATATACAAAGGATGACATTAATGTCACAAGAATCACAGATGTCCAAAACACTGGGGAATCCCTTTGGGTTAATTTGGCCAGAGGGAAGGACAAATGCCTGTATCTTGGCGTTATTTACAGACCCCCAAGACAACAGGATGACCTGGATATGGAATTGATTGGAGATATAGAGAATATCACCTTGCGTGGGGACACGGTATTGTTAGGTGACTTCAACATGCCTGATGTGGATTGGGTCACACTTACCGCAGCTTCCGGCAGCAGCAGGAGGCTATTAAACTCCTTGAAGGGAGCACATCTCAGGCAACTGGTGTTGGAACCAACAAGGGATCAGACAATACTGGACCTGTTACTTACCAATGGTGAAAGTGTCACAGAAGTCTCGGTGGGAGACACATTGGCCTCCAGCGACCACAACATGATATGGTTCAATCTTGGGAAAGGCTTCACTAAATCTGCAACACTAACCAAGGTCCTCAAATTCAAGGACACAAACTTCCAAGAGATGGGTGACTTTGTTCACCAGATGCTACAAAGCCAAGCAGAAACCGTTAGTGTGGAAGAAATGTGGTCGACTTTGAAAGCCACCATACAGGAAGCGACGAACCGTTATGTTAAGCTGGTAAGTAAACGCCATAGAAACAATAAACCACAGTGGTTCACTGCGGAGATCTCAGACCTCATCAAAGAAAAGAAAAAAGCATTCATCTCTTACAAACAATCAAGGGAACAGGACTCCAGAGCAGAATACCTGACCAAGTCAAAAGCCGTCAAAACAGCAATCAGGGAGGCTAAATTCAACATGGAGGAATCTCTAGCAAAGAACATCAAGAAGGGAGATAAATCATTCTTCAGGTATATCAGTGACAGAAGTAAAAACTCAGGGGGCATAGTACGTCTAAGGAAACCAGACGGAGACTATGTGGAAAAGGACTCAGAAAAAGCTCAACTGTTAAATGAATACTTCTGCTCTGTCTTCATCCGAGAAGCGCCGGGGCATGGACCTCTGCTACAGACAAGGGCTGACTCAGTAGACCCATTTAGCGATTTCAAATTCACACCCAACAGTGTCTACGTGGAGCTGTCAAAGCTCAAGGTTTACAAGGCAATGGGACCGGACAACCTGCACCCCAGGGTGCTCAGGGAGTTAAGTGATGTCTTGGCGGAGCCGCTGTCAGCACTCTTCAACCTCTCCCTTAGTTCAGGTAGCGTCCCTTTGGACTGGAAGAAGGCTAACGTCATTCCACTCCACAAGAAAGGCTCCAAGACAGAAGCGGCAAACTACAGACCAGTGAGTCTCACATCAATAGTGAGCAAACTAATGGAAACTCTTATCAAACACCAATTAGATACGATCCTGAATGAAGAGAACCTACGGGATCCCCGTCAACATGGATTTACTAAGGGGAGATCCTGCCAATCCAACCTGATCAGCTTCTTTGACTGGGTGACGGGGAAGTTAGATGTTGGAGAGTCCCTGGACATCGTATACCTGGACTTTAGCAAGGCATTCGATAGCGTACCTCATCGCAGGTTGCTAAACAAGATGAGTTCCATAGAATTGGGCGACACATTGACGAAGTGGGTTGGGAACTGGCTTGGAGGTAGGGTTCAAAGGGTGATGGTGAACGGCACCCCCTCTGCAATGGCGGAGGTGATCAGCGGGGTGCCCCAGGGCTCTGTCTTAGGCCCGATACTATTCAATATCTTTATAAGGGACTTGGCAGAAGGGCTCCGAGGTAAGATAACATTATTTGCTGATGACGCCAAACTAAGCAATGTAGTGGGCAAAAGTACAATAGAAAAAAATTCAATGCCCGACAATATGATGCAAGATCTACTCTTACTGGAGACCTGGTCTAAGACATGGCAGCTCAGCTTCAATGCCAAAAAATGCAAAGTTATGCACCTGGGTACCCAAAATCCATGCAGGACTTATACCCTTAATGGCGAGATCCCAACAAGAACGATAGCAGAACGGGACTTAGGGGTGATCGTCAGTGAGGACATGAAGGCTGCCAATCAAGTCGAGCAAGCTTCTTCCAAGGCAAGACAAATCATAGGTTGCATACGCAGGGGTTTCGTCAGCCGTAAGCCTGAAGTCATTATGCCTCTGTATAGATCCATGGTGAGACCCCACCTGGAATACTGTGTGCAATTCTGGAGGCCGCATTACCGTAAGGATGTGCTGAGGCTGGAGTCGGTCCAGAGAATGGCCACCCGGATGGTCTCGGGACTGAAGGATCTCCCGTACGAAGAACGGTTAGATAAATTACAGCTATACTCGCTCGAGGAGCACAGAGAGAGGGGAGACATGATCGAGACGTTCAAGTATCTCACGGGCCGCATCGATGCAGAGGAGGATATCTTCTTTTTCAAGGGTCCCACGGCAACAAGAGGACATCCGTGGAAAATCAGAGGCAGGAAACTGCGTGGTGACACCAGGAAATTCTTTTTCACTGAAAGGGTGGTTGATCGCTGGAATAGTCTTCCACTTCAGGTGATTGAGGCCAGCAGCGTGCCTGATTTTAAGGCCAAATGGGATCGACACGTGGGATCTATTCACAAAGTAAAGGCAGGGGAGGGTCATTAGGGTGGGCAGACTGGATGGGCCATGGCCCTTATCTGCCGTCAATTTCTATGTTGTGTTAGTTTTGATTCTTTGGCTTTAGCTAATTTTTCGTAGAGTGACTTTATGCCAGAGTGCCATACCTGTCCCTTTTCCTCTAGCGAATTGGTCGTAGGGCCTGTGTTTAGGTCAGGTGAGGAGATGCCAATGGATAAAGCGTGACGGTTGACCGACTTTGGGTCGAATGTGGTTGTTTTGTGTGATGCAGTGTTTTCTGCAGGCCTTTTGGTTTTAGTGTGTATGTTGAATGAGGTTATGTGGTGATCAGTCTGGGGGACCTGAAAGTTAGTCAGCGGGGTTGGTTTGTTGTTGAGTAGCAGGCCTTTTCAAATGAAGATCAGGTCTAGAGTGTTCCCGGAGGAGTGAGTGGGGGGAGTGGACTTGTTGGATGAAACCGAGGCTAGACAGTGTCTTTGTGAATTTTCTTGGTGCACCGGTGATCTCTGGGTATTCTGCGAAGTTAGTCTCCTAGGATGACAATTTGTTTGTAGTTGACTGAAAGGTTGCTTATCATAGTTAGTTGTTTGAGCACCGACATTGGGGAGGAGGGGGCTCTGTAGATTAATATGAATATGGTTTTACTGTCATGGCCTATTGAGAGAATGAGACCATCCAGGCCTTCTAGTGAAATAAAGTTTATATGTCGTGGGTTCAGCTTGGATTTTGTGATGGCTGCCACCCCATTCCCTTTTTTATTGGGGCGGGAACATGCCAGTGCTTGGTAGCCCTGAGGGCATAGAGCACCTAGGATGGCCCTGTCGTTGTCCTTCAGCCATGTTTCAGTCACTAATAGGAGGTCCCATCTGTTGTCTGTTATAGCATCTAATAGGATGAGGTCTTTCCATTTACAGATTTGGCATTTATTAAGGCTGCTGCGATGGCATTTGCTTTTGGTGGTTCTGTATTTGTCAGAATTTTTATGAGGTTGGGAGTTTTGGTAGGTATTTGTCTCGTGTGATAGTGGTTTGTCAGTTCTCCATAGCGGCCCTGGCCTGTGATAACAGGGATGTGGAAAGCCATTATGGGGAGTATAAGTGTGATAGCAGTGATAGGGCTCGATGTGTTGGTTGGCTGGGTTTTTTTGTGGAGGGGTTCCGGCATGATATCGGTCCCTTTAAAGGGCTGTAGAGAAGCTAGGTTGGCTCTGGGGAAGAAGGGGGCAGGGCTTCCCACTGAAGAAAAGACTTTGAAGAAGATGGAAGTCTCGGTGCAGTGAGGGGGACAGCTGGTCTCCCTTCTCCTCACTGTGCTGACGATTTAAGTTGAAACTCTGGAGCCCAGAGCCCTTTAAAGGGCAGTAGAGAAGCTAGGTTGGCTCTGGCTTCTTTCTCTTTCTCCTCCTTAGTTGATGGGGAATGTTGTTGAGAAAATACTGAATGTGATGCCATTGGAAAAAGACTGATTGAAAAAAATAATGAAACTTACCTATGAAGGATGACACAATTTACACCGTACCTAATGTCTTTTGTTACAATCAAAATACAAAAAATTAATTTAAAAACAAAAATTGAAAGCCAAGGACACTTCAGAAGTCTAAGGGACAACACAGCTTGCATGATGTTTATAGTTCCCTGTTGGCACTTACAAATTTGGTTTCCCTTTTTAGCTTCTATGGCAGCAGAATTGCCAATAATTCTTCCAAAATGTGAATGTCTTCTAACACAAAAGAGTCAAGTAATATGCCCAAATAATCAACTGCACTTATCACATCTGTATCAAGGTAGTGAACACACAGTAAGTTTTAACAAAAGACAAAATACAGACGAGGACAATGCAAGGGAGAGAATGAATAGCATAATGATGATTTGCCAAAAGATGGCTAATACCAGTAGTGTGGGATCTCCTGTACAAGGAAAGTCATTCATTATTATGCTTTGGGAACCATCCCAACTGGTACCATCATGTGATAACATTACCATCTGTGTAGCTGTAGGATTCTGCCATCCTTGGGGAACATCCATTACAGGCATGCAACTTTGCTTTATTGTTTTTCTCTGTCATAATATATATCACCATGGGTTTTGAGTTGGTGTGCACCTTATGTGGCCACACTATTTTCAACCATTTTTTCCTGAGTCTATGCATATAGTTAGTATCGCGTATGTGTTTTGCATCAGTGCAACAGCTACATGGGATGTGCAGGTATTAGAACTTGTAACCCACTCTTCCTTTCTAAAGGTTGTTCAAATCTCACTATATATTCTTTTGAAGAAAGGTGGGAGAGAGGAGATGGAAGCATTGGGCCTCTTTCACCTTCCTCTTATTACCCTCATCCCAAAGCTTCCTTTCAATTGAAAGAGGATAGGCTCAGGAGCTATCTAATAAACCCTTTCTTTACAGAAAGGGTGATGAATGCATGGAATGACCTCCCAGTGGAGGTGGTGGAGAGGTCTGCTTGGGGACAAGCCCTGAGGATCTCTGAAGCAGAGGAAAGGATTGTAGAGCTAGCTTGATAGGAATGGGCAGATATCTCCCATTATTGTTTTATTTCAATATTCCCTCAAAATATAAAATCAGAATGGCAAAGGAAAGAGCTTAATGATTTTCTGTTGGCTGTCACATTTCATTTCTGTCTCAACCATTGTAACCCATTTTGGGCTCCTGAGGAGGGCAGGTTATAAAACTAATTAAATACATTTTGCACTTCCTGTACCTCTGACCTTTATTATATTAAAGTTCATTCTTTTTTTTTTTTTTAACATCTGAAACCCCAAGTAGGGTGGTGAGTGGCATGTTTCAGCTCTCCCAGGAGTAGTCCGTCCATTTCCACCTTTAAGCTATGGTGGAGCCCTACTGTGTATCTCTGTGGAGTCTCTTCTTTAGAGAAGAGTGGTGGTCTCTCTTCTCCTCAGACAGATGAAATTCTACCTATTCTTTTTGAAGGGGTGATTAATAAAATCTTACCCCTGCCCCCAAATGAGCAGCATCCTGTTTCTTGTGTGATGGGTGGTTTGGAAAGACACCCTTCACCTTTATTTGTTTGCCAACAGACTTCAATCCCTGACTCGGAAAGCAACTTGGATCCGAACTGCTTGTCTCGCTGCAGCACAGAGATTTTCTCTGAAGCCAGCTGGGAGCAAGTGGATAAACAGGATACAGAGGTACAGACTAACTCCCAGTTCTGTTCTGCTGCATACTAGTCATTTTTTGTTTTAATTGTATATCCCCCCTCTCTTCTGTTAGGGCTTTACTCTGGAGACAAGCAGGGGATATGCAGGCACACTTGTTGGTGAAGTCCTCTGACTGAGCCTGTATGTCGGTGCTCTCCCCTAGCTATAGTAAGCTTTTGGCTTACTGAGCATGTACAGGATACCCTACACCTGGTGCCACTCCCCTCATCCTGTCGGGTTTTTCTTCAACCACTCTTGTACAGTCACAGCTCTCCCCTCTTATCTCCTCAGGAAAAAGAATGAAAGTCAAAAGGCTTTCTAGCCATTAAGGGCATTAGTTCTTTCCATTAAAAAAGAGAAAAAGAGTAAAGAAAGCCTCTCACAGAAGGAAAAAAATCAACGTACAATATATGTGGTTTAAAAAAAACCACCTAAATACTGCAGGCTTTGAGACCGCAAAAACATCTTTTTTTCCTTCAAGACTGGCGCCATGAACTCCCTTTGTGCCACAGTCTCAACTTTGTGCCGGAACTGTAATGAAGGCGTTGAGGCTGCCAAATTCGCCACTTGCTCCCTCCCCCCAGGGCCCTGTCTCAATACTGCAGGGGGAGGGAAACTCAGCGCCATCATCCTGGCAGAGAAGGAAAAACTGGCAGTTGCAGCAGGACATAAAAAGAAGCCTATCCAGAGGAGTGATACTCCCTCTCTACCAGCGGCATCTTTAGCGGCACGTCCCTCACAGAAAGACGGGGATGCCGCTGTTAACAGTGGATGTTTCTGGGAAGGCTCCTTGTGGCTATTTTGGCCTTACAGGTCCTCTCCCAGTTCCATGCTGAAAGATTTGGCTACAACTTTGAAAACCATGTCAAAATCGGCACAAATGCATGCTAAGACCTAAACGGGTTGCCTCTCCAGCTCCTTTGGCCCATGACCAGTTACCATCTAAATGTCTTGCTCTGCCTGTTTTAGCTCCAGAGCCTCCTTTTCAGGGTTCTGAGTCTATTCAATCACTTTCTAATTTTTTCAGTCTTTTACAAAAGTTTATGCAGGATACTGCTGCTTTACTTCAGCCTTTTCCTGCTCCTGCTATTCCTCTCCTCAATGCACAGCAGTGCTCTGCTTATGTGGAACGACTTTCTTCATACACTCTTGTTTTAACATGCTCTGTTGGTATTCCTCAGAGCATGGATTGGGGTCCCTGCACTCCCATCTGTTCATCCCCAGCGCAGGCAGATTCTCCTAAAGATTGGTCAGATCATGATGATGTCCTTGTATCAAACCTTGACCAGCTTTCTTTACCTCTTTTGCAGCCAGTCCCAACAGAGTTTTCTTATCCTAAGTTCTTACAAAAGGTTTCTACTCTTCTGAAACTTCATCGGGCCGCTGTGCCCACAGACAGTAAGGATTTTCAAGCTAGCCTTCAGTCCTGTAACACTCCATCAAAGGAAATTATTTCATTGCCAGTACATCAGATATACAAAAACCTACAACTGTCTCACTGACAAAACCCCAATCATTCTCCACAGCTTCTAAGAGATTTGAATTAAAATACAAGGTGAAAGAGGCACCTGGTCAAAACCTGCCTTAACTCCCTCACCATTCCATGGTCTCGGAGTCAGCTATTAAGAAATCAAAAGCATCAAAATTTCCTGCTAATGCTCCCCCAGGAAAAGATTTTCGTCTCCTGGATTCCACTGGCTACAAGGTATATAGGGGCTCTATGCTTTCTTCTAGGATTATGGCTCATCAGCTTCAAATCCTTCATTTTCAACATTCAATCCTTCAACAATTTGACACTGCTTCTCTTGAGGTGATTCCAAATCTTCATGTAGTACTTCAGGAGTCTACTTTAAAACCCAACTATGATGCCTATGATACGATGACTAGAACTGCAGCAGTGACCATAGCTACCCAATGCACAGCATGGCTTAGAGCATCAGACCTCAGAGATGACCTCCATGACAGGGTGGCAGATGCTCCTTGTTTAGGAGTCAGCTTGTTTGGAGAAAAGGTACAAGCGACAGTCTCGCAGCTTAAAGAGGATTCCTCTTCCAGTTGGGAACTCTTAGTGCATCCTGTGGATCATTCCCAGCAGTTTTGTCGCTCTGCCTCTGTGTTTTCTTATCCTAGAGCTTACTATCAACAATTCTTTCAACAATATTGTCCTAGGCGACAGTTCATGCCTTATACTAGAGCCAACATGGCATGATCAGTCTTCTTATTGACCAAAATAACATCCTAGAGCAGGGGTGTCAAAGTCCCTCCTCGAGGGCCGCAATCCAGTTGGGTTTTCAGGATTTTCACAATGAATATGCAAGAAATCTATCTGCATGCACTGCTTTCATGGTATGCTAATAGGTCTCATGCAAATTCATTGGGGAAATCCTGAAAACCCGACTGGATTGTGGCCCTCGAGGAGGGACTTTCACACCCCTGTCCTAGAGAGACCATAAGCAGTCCTCTGTATCTCCACTCCTGCACTTAAGTCTTTTAGGCCACATGGCTATTCTGTGGTGGATTCATTCTACCTTCCTGCAAAAAGGATGTCCATTCCAACTTCTACCTCCAATATGTACCATAATAACCGATGCTTCCAACCAGGGCTGGGGGGGGGTGGGGATGGGCGCACATCAACAGCCTCAAAACTCAGGATCAGTGGTCAACAAAAGAAAAGACCTTGCCTATCAATCACTTAGAACTTCAAGTAATTTATTATGCTCTTCAGGCCTTTCGTCTGTGGCTTTCCAAAGGAAACATGCTCATTCAAATGGATAATAAAGTGGCTATGTTTTATATAAACAAGCAGGGGGGCTCTGGATCCCTTTGACTCTTCATGGAAGCTTACAGTCTATGGAACTATGTTCTTTCTCTTCAAGTGAACCTTCATGCAGTCTATATTCCAGGGGAACACAATGTCCTGGCAGACTCCCTCAGCAGGAAACTCGATCCTCACAAGTGGACCCTAAGTCCTACTGTTCTACACCACATTTTCCAACAATGGGGGACTCCCCAGGTGAATATCTTTGCTTCTCAGATCAATGCAACCTGTTTTGCTCCCTACGTCCAGCTCCATGAGCAATAACAAGAGATGTGTTTTCGTTTCCATGGAGACGCAATCTTCTCTATGCTTTCCCACCATTTCCTCTCATTTCCAGGGTTCTTCAGAAAGTTACTGCACACAAGGTGCAACTCATACTCATTGCACTCCAGTGGCCCAGACAGATATGGTATCCACTGCTTCTGGATTTTCTGGATGCTCCTCCAATTCCATTAACAGAGAATCCTTTTCTCGCAACAGAACAGCCAACTACTGCATCCCAATCTCTGCAGTATCAGTCTAACGGCTTGGAAATTGAGAGTTCACAGCCTTCCCTTCTCTCAATCAGTAAAGTCAGTTCTGCTTGTAGCGAGATGACCTTCCACTAGAAAATTTTAGGCTAAATGGAAGCATTTTTCACTATGGGCACATGTGTAAAGTCAAGATCCTCTTCATTGCCTACTGGATTATATCTTCACGTATCTTCTACACTTGTCAGACTCTGGCCTAAAGACAAACTGCAATATTTCATTTGTCAGCCATTTCAGCATACCACTCATTGGTGCATGGTAAACCAGTTTCACAGCACCTTCTCATTTCTCGCTTTGAGAGGTCTTACCAAGCTTAGACTTTCACTGAGAGACCCTCCTCCATCCTGGGACCTCAATTTAGTCTTTGAACAATTGATGAAAGACCCTTTTGAGCCGCTGGGATCTGCATCTCTCATCTTTCTTTCCTGGAAAACCTTTCTTACAGCGCTCGTATCAGCTAGGAGAGTTGGTGAGCTTCAAACTTTAGTCATGTATTATCTATCCTTATTTACAATTTTTTCCAAATAAAGTGCAATTACAGACTCATCCTAAATTTCTTCCTAGGGTGGTTTTGGATTTCCACCTTAATCAAATCATCACTTTGCTGTCATTCTTTCCACCTCTTCACTCCTCTGCAGCAGATTGCAGAAGAGCACTTCTTTTTTTACTTAAAGGAGACTTCTCAATTCCGCAAATCATTCATTTCCTACAATCCAGCTACCTGTGGTCAACCAGCAAATAAAAGAGCTATATTATCATGGATTACATGCTGCATCCACTTTTGTTACACAAGAGCTCATATACAGCCCCCTAGTTCAATTGGGCACATAAACTTCGAGCTGTAATCCCTATTCAAGATATCTGCAGAGCAACAACCTGGTCTTCAGTGTATACTTTTGCAAGCACTATTGTTTAGACCAAAGCTTAGCACAAGACGTTCATTATGGACAATCAGTCTTATGTAATTTATTTGCATCGTGATTATATCCACTGCCCGTCTGCTTTTTCAACATGGGACTCGCCAACAAGTGTGCCTGGATATCACCTGTTTGTCTCCGGAGAAAGCAAAATTGCTTACCTGTAACAGGTGATCTCCGTAGACAGCAGGGGAATGCAGCCACACTTGCCTGCCCACCGTCCCCTCATCTCGACTTGTTATATTGCTAGAGACAAAACTGACAGGATGGGGGGAGGGGCTCCAGGTGTAGGTGCACATGCTCAGTAAGCCAAAAGCTTTACTATAGCTAGGGGAGAGCACTGACACACAGGCTTAGTCAGACTTCACCAACAAGTGTGGCTGCATTCCCCTGCTGTCTACGGAGAACACTTGTTACAGGTAAGCAACTTTGCTATCTGTTCTGCAGTATTTATTCCATATTTTGTGAATCAGTTCTCCGTTGTCCTTAGGTTTCTGCTGAGTGATTGCAACAAAGCCTAGTGACAGAGAATAGCAAGTTTGAGAGAACATTGCTTATTCCAGGCAGCAGGGAACACATTAGGAAGATGCAGAGTTATTCTTTCATTGTATTGCACACAAAACAGGATTTCTGTAGGTTGGTGGGCATCTCATCATAGAGTGTATGATACTTAACTAGATAATGGTTGTCTCTTGTCTTTAAGTCTGTGCTTTCTTCAACTTTGTCTCTTATTCTGCTCTGTTAGGCATTTTGCCTTGCCTCCTGTTGCTGCCTGCTAATATTTTATGTGTTTTGCAGGTAACACGATGGCTTCCTGATCACCTAGCTGCAAACTGTTATGGCTGTGATAGCAAGTTTTGGTTGGCTAGCCGGAAGCATCACTGCAGGTGAGGCTGGGGAATGCATTGGGAAGAGAAGGGAGACTTGAATGCATACTGTATCAGCATCAGGATATGTGGCATATGAAAGCCATCTAGCATGGCCTATTTTATTTTCTTGGTTCCTTCCTCTTTCAAGGATTTTATTTATTTACTTTTACAGATAATTAACTTAGGCAGGTTGAAATGTCCACATGCCTTTTGAACTGTGGAGGTTTTGGCAAACATGGTTGAATTGCTCCCTTGTTTCTTGTATGGTGTGCTATTCAGGTTCCAATAATTTGTTCTGTTTGTGTTCTATGTCTCCAATACCTAGCCCATGTGTTGATAATTAGCAGTTCAGGGGAAGCTGTAGATCACTTTTGTAACTGACTTCATTATACCTGTGTATACAGGGGCTCTTTGAGCCTGTGCAAAGGAGGAGTGCAGTTATTTTTAATAATCTTCTATTATCTTCCTTTCTCAATGCTGTTCAGAGCAAGCTCATCGAATCTATTTTTTGACTCAGCTGAGCAGGACACAACTTACTGAGCCTCTTGATGACAAATGTCAGCCTTGTTTGTAGTGCATGACTGCCAGCATTAAAAAATTAACTCACCTTCAGTCTGTAGGGATCTTTTTCAATATGTCTTATGCTTTTCCTTTCTCTCATAGGTGAATAAGTTATAAAACCATGATAAATGCAGCAGCAGATTAGCTTTACTGATGTCCTCTCCTCCCATCTGTTTGTAGTTGTGCAGTATTTCCCCTTGAGCACAATCCTTCCTCCTTAGACGTTTTCTTGTGAAACAATTCCGTCTTTGAGCTGTTTCTTCCCTCCTTGCAGGGACAGCGAGCATGCTGATGAAACCTGGTGAGCATTTATAATGGTCTGTCAGTTAGCTGTTGCTTCTCTTACTATTCCAAACTAACTATGGCTTCCTGTATTTTGGGGACATAGGCAAGGAAAGACCGTTCAGGGCAGTCTGTGAGGTCTAGAGTAAGCCAAGCTAGGGTATCGGGATGAAACTTTTGAGAATGGTCATCTGGGAAATGGGAATTTGAAGAACTGACAATACTGTTGCTTTCAGAATAGTGCCACCAGATAGGTCCTGCCTTCCTGGGCAGCAGAAGGTGATTCATTATGGTGTTGCCTTTCCTTGCTCTCTTCAGCTCTCTCTATGATGAAAGGAGTCTAGAAAGAGTTCCAGCAGTGTTTAGTCAGTCCAACAGGGACAATACAATTTATTGGCGACAAAAAGCAATAAACCTAGTACTTACATGGGTCTGATTTAAAGCACTCCTATTTCCTTTGAAAATGGTGTACCATCCTAGCCGTTAAATCTCATGGGAAGATCTGCTAAGAATCAAAAGCTTGTAAGGCTCTTGTCCCCTTCACATTTCTTGATTGTATTTGATGTCATTGACTTCTCAGAATATCCCCCGTGATTATGCATGAGATTGGTTTGCTTACATTAATAATAATAATAATAATAATATTTCTAATCCGCTCATACCTTACATTTTAGAGTGGTTCATAAGTCTAAAAAACTTGAACAAATCCAGGAATTATAAAATCTAGGGGGGAAAAATTATCCTCACTAGCTATAAATTTATATAGCAGTGTAATAGAACAAATTTCTTTAAACAGGTAAGTTTTAATATTCCTATAAAACATCTGGTATGACAAAGAAAATTCAATTAACTTTTTTAGCAAAGACATGGGATTCCGCACATTAGCTGTTGCTTCCCACTAATTGCAAACCTGCAGAAGGGTTTCACTTTAAATCTCCGAACTACTCCCCTTTTGCAGTGGAGAACAGCTCCCTCTTCAGTTTATTTTTCCTGCAAGCAACCTTAGAAGGTGTGTTCTGCTCTGCTTCTTTTTGTTCTTTTTGGATGTTTTTGCTATCTGTCTTCAAATGTTTTCCTGCGTGGCTTCAGTGCTCAGAGGTCTCCTTCTTGGGTTTACTCTACTGGGGAAAGGATGCAATCTCATGTGGGTGCACTGCTGCTCCCAGGCCAATCTCATTGAGTAACTGTGGAGCCAACTTGTTTTGGGTTTCTTCAGGAGCTCAGGTTCTGTTCCCCTGGGAGCTGCTCGTCTGCTGATTTAATCAGAGGCCTGAGCGCAGGCTGTAGGACCCCTGTGTAACAATCTTCTGGGTATCGGGCAGCTGGCTGTGAAGTTTCTCTCCCCTCCCCGGCATGTTGCAAGGACTTTGGGAATGGGAGTCCATGGCCAGAAGATCTCCATTGATGGACTTGTGCTGAACTATCTATGAGGCAGAAATTCTTTCACTGCAGGTAGACTGATTTAAACTGACAGGTACCAGAAGTCACAGTGAGTACGCCCATTATTCCCTATGGGTAAAATTAAGGGGGGGGTAAAAATCCAGTTTTGAGGGTTTCTGGGGTTAAGGTTAGGTTCCCCCACCTCCAAACTCCCTAAATTGCTAGTTTTAAAATTTTTTTTGTTTGGTTTCAATGGACCGTATTTGGCACAAATTTTCTGGTGGTGGCCATCTTGGATTTTTAGCAATTCCCCCTCCCTCAATCCCCCCCAAAATATTTTTTTTCTATTTTCTGCCTCAAAACCCCTCATTTTGCCTAGGGATCATCTGTAATGGATGCCCCAGGTCAGACTAACCCTAATTCCTATGTATTTTTTTGTGCAGATGTATCAGCTATGTTCCATGTCCCATGGGGCGCAGGAGCTCTAGGGGATTAGAACCCCAAAAAGCCTGGAAAGCATGGTCTGTGATGAAGAGATTGCTGAGGGGCCCTGAAGGTGTGTGGGTGGTGAAGAAGGGTGTGGTGGTGAAGGAGAGTCTGATTCCCCAGTCTGGGATTTTACAGGGGTCCTCGGGGCTCTAGTGCAAGGCTTTTCTGACTGTTGGTCTTTTTATAGAAAGCTTATTTAGCAGGTCCAGGAAGTGCTGCGCTGCCTACGGGCATGCCAGCTCCACCTCAGGGGGGGAATCCTTCTCTCAAGCAGGTGTCTCTGTCTTATAACACACTAGCTTCCAGTGTCAGTGACCATTTGGATAATTGGAAGACTCTTTCCATGCCCTTATCTCATTGTTTCTCTGTCTGTGGATGATTAGGGATCCTTTTCAGGGTCTAGAAGTCAGGTGGCTAGAGTGGCTGTGGATCACGGTGATCCCTCAGTGCGACATCTTTTCAAATCAGCTTCCATTTCATATATCATTTCTCACATTCTCTGCATTGAAGCTTGAGTCCTGGCAGCCCTCTTCCTCGCAGTTCTCTGTTATGAACAGAACTAATACACAGACGCCCTTTTTTCCTGTTTATCTGGACATCACTTCCATAGTAAATGACCAGTGGGAGTCACCTGAAGTCTCTCTGAAGGTGGCCAAGACTGTCTAGGCTCTTTCTTAAGGCTCCAGACTTCAACAGCATTTTTGTCACCTGAAAGTGGATTTTGCAATAGCACAAGTGACTAAGCGCACCTCTCTTTCTAGTGAGGGCAGAGTGATGCTTAAGGATGCATAGGACCGTAAGGTGGACGTGATCCTTAAGACAGTTTGAAGCACTGGCTTTGGTATCAAAGCTGCAGTGGATGCCTCCTTCATAATACAGGCCTGTCATACCAGATTGCAGTTCAGCTCCTCGGAGATTGGGGATGCCTATCCCATGTTTAAGGAGGGCATGGAATATGTGGCTGATGCTCTTTGACATCATCAGAGATCTAAGTAAGGTTTTGGTTTACCCTGTTTCTGCTCGTCTTATGCTCTGGGCCAGGAAATGGGCAGGTGACTCTGCCTCCAAGGCCACTCTCAGAAGATTACCCTTTGGCAAAGGACTGGATGAACTCAAGGCCAGTGTAGCAGGTTGCTGCCCCAAATCCCTCCTGGACAACAGGAGCTGTTTTACTGGGGGAAGCAGAGGCAGTTTTCTTGCCTATGGTAGATCCCATCAATTTTCCTCTGGTTATTCTAGGCCCTTTTAGGAGTCCAGACAGAGATCTAGCAGTTACAGGTGCCAGCGACCTGCCTCCAAGCAGCAATGATTCCATGATGATGGCTGCCCCTCCTTATATCGGTGGGCAGCTGTTGGCTTTCTGGAGGGAATGGGAACAAATTTTGTCCGACCTTTGGGTTCTGTACATTATTCGAGAGGGGGGCATAAGATAGTTTTCTCAGCCTCCTCCAGATCTGTTCGACTCCCCAGCTGGACGCTGGAGAAGGCTAGTCTGACTGATAGTATGATGACATGACTCTTGGACATTCATGCCATAGAACCAGTTCCTGAAGAATCACTTGTTGAATGATTAAAAAGGAATAAAGAATTGGAAAACAAAAAAAAAAAAATCGGGCTGAGGCAGATACTCTTTATACTTCATAGTAACCAAGAAAGGCACAGAAGATTGGAGGCCCATTCTGGATTTAAATTTAGAAAATGAGGTCCTAAAGATACTCCGCTTTCCATGGAGGTGGTCCGCTCGGTTCATACACAGTGGAGCGCAAGACATCAGCGCGCTGACAATCCAACGTCGATAATTTGGCGCAAGACAGAAGCGCGCGGGGGAAAAAGTAATTTTTAAAGAGCTCAGACGGGGGGTTTGGGGTGGCAACTCCCCCACTTTATTGGCTAGTGTTCGCGCTGCTGTTGGAGGGGGGTTCGGGGGGTTGGAAACCTCCATTTTAGCGGAAACGGAACTTTTTCTGATTTTTTTATGGGAAAAGTTCCATTTTCTCTATAATGGGGGGGGGGTTTTCATCCTCCACACACACCCCCCCCCGCAACGGCAGTGCAAACACTAACCAATAAAGTGGGGGGGTTGCCACCCCAAACCCACAGTCGGAGCTCTTTAAAAATTATTTTTTCCCTCGCGCGCTTCTGTCTTCCGCCGAATTGCCGGCGCGCAATTATCCAGTCACCGATCCGCTATGTTATAGCGGCAGTGGCTCCAGGAGAATTCCTTGCCTTTCTGGATTTAATGGAGGCATATATTCACATTACCATCTTTCCGGATCACAGGAAATATCTAAGATTTCATGTTCTACAGTGACATTTCCAGTTTGTGGCGCTCCCTTTCGGTTTAGCCGTGACTCCCCACACCTTTTCAAAGGTGCTGTGGTTGTAGCAGCCTACCTATACAAGATGGGTGTCCAGATGTATCCTTACCTGGACGGTTGGCTGATTAGAGCCCTCTCACAATGGGAAGGCAATCACGCGGTGTATCAGGTAGTAACCCTCTTCCAGAGTCATCTTCTGAGTCATCTTCAGCTGACTCAGTGCTTGGAATATCTGGAAGTCTGCATTGACAAGACAAAGGGAAGTGTTCCCCCCCCCGAGCCACGTAAACAGACACTCAGGAAGCAGATCTTAGAGATCCTGGCCTTTCAGAGTCCAATGGCCTGCCATTACCTTTAGGTGCTGGGGTTCGATGGCGGCTTCCCTGGAAATTGTTGCCTTAGTGAGGACTTGTATTCACTCACTCCAGTATTCTCTTCTGTCTAGGTGGTCTCCGTAATACTATTCTTTGCAGATGCAGCTCCCCTGGACCTTGCTAATCTTCTTTCTTTTAGAAGATATGGGACCTGTTTTCTGCCTCAAACATTTGTCAGCGGCTCGAGAGAATACTGCTTTTGGGTCCTCTGCAGGCAGGCTCGTCTGTCCCTCCCTCATAAGGAATCCTATGTCTTCGTTAAAGAATGAAAGATTAGTTTCTTACCTTGCTAATATTCTTTCTTTTAGAAGATATGGGATTCCGTACAGCCCACTCTACAGATTTTGATTCACCTGACATCTGCCTCAGACATTGCCAGTGGCCTCAAGATCTCTTCTCCTGTTTCTAAGATTAAGCAGAGACATTGTTTACAGGAACATGGGGGCCCATATTCCCTTTCTCCTTTGGAGGGGTTTTATAGTCCCTACTGGTTGCACCTAACAGGTTGGTTACTAGCTATTCATATACATAATTGTTCAGTGTTAAATTTACCTGTTTATTATGGTTTGCCAGGGAAACTCCCCCTGCCCCTCCTTCTCTTTTTCTGCTGTTTTAGTGGAGTTCTACTTCAGAAGGGGAGGAGTTCAGAGATTTAAAGGGATGCACTTCTATAGATTTGCAATTAGTGGGAAGCAACAGCTAACGTACGGAATCCCATGTCTTCTAAAAGAAGGATTAGCAAGGTAAGAACCTAATCTTTTACTCATTATTTAGTTTAGCTACCTGATAGGATAGTATTGTAATTGTTCAAAAGGTTTTAATCTCTTTTCACCCTTAGGTGAAGGATAACTAGAAAAAAAAATTTTGTTACTTTCCTTGAAACATAATCTTCTCTTTATGAAAACAGTTTGGGACTAATCCAAATAAAACTTTATAAAGAAAACAATAAAATGTAAAAGTATTCTTGCTTCAGCAGGTAGCAAATGTGATTGTAAAAAAATAAGGCAGTATATCATCTGATTTCTTGAACAAATCAGATTCAGAGCTGTGTTCTGAACTGTCTGTAAAGCCTTGTTAATATTCAATGGTCACCCTAAATAAGCAATATTACAGTAATTAATTTTACGTAATTATTGATTGCACCAAAATTTTAAACTGAGTTAAATAACATTTTTTTAATTCTTCTAAGTTTCCTGAGAATGATCTATTTGATCCAGCGAATCTAAATAAAACCCCAATATCTTAATAGATGATTCCTGTTTGTATACCATTTGATTAACATGAATAGATGTGAGAAGATCACATAGGTTATGACCAAAATATACATTTTGTTTATCAGGGTTCAATTTCAAATTGTGTTTATACATCCAGGATTCAACTTACTGCATTCCCTGTTGACCTCTCAACAATCCTGTTAGATTAGTTAAAGGAACTAAAATAGAAATATCATTGGCATATATATAGACTATGAAGCCATACTTCTCAAATATAATCCTAAGGAGCTTAGAAAGAAATTAAATACTACCAGTGATGGTAAATCTAGGAGCACTCTACAAGGATTACTCCAACTAGATGAAAAATTTGTGGTCATTTTAACCTGATAATATCAGTTGGACAGAAAGCCTTTCAGCCAATTATAGACTCAACCTGTAATTCCAATTCTATCAAAAATAGATAACAAATGAGTATGATTTAATACGTCAAAAGCACAAAAGAGGAGGAGATTGCTCCCTCAATGAGGAGAGTAAGTGTTGCCCTGGGGTATGGGTGTGTTTGCACTCAAAGGAAGAAATGTACTTTCCCTTTCACTTGAGCCTCTCAAATGATTGGGGAGGAGAGAGAATTTATGGTAAGTGTGTTTCATCCCTGGAGAGTAATTCTTGGAGAAATTTTAAATCTCTGATCTAAACTTAATGGTTTGGAAAAGTATGTGCAATAAGTTGGGTTGAAGTGAGCCATTCAAGAGATGTTTTCCCATATTTGGATGTCTTCCAAGATTCAGTGGGATAGTAAAACTTTAGTATTCCAACATATTTTCTCTTTATCCTAAGCCTGTAATTTGATTTGAGAGCTCTTTACACTGTTTCCAGACAAGTCTAGCTAGACAGTAGTGTATAGATTTACACTATCATGAGCAGAGTGCTTTTAAGGCTTAGCACTTTTCTGTATATCCTCATTGCTGGTTACTGTAGTGAGTCATACCAAGCCGAAACATCCTGAATACTTAGCAAAGAAAAATGTTTTAACATTCGCTTTGCTGCATTTTTGCAGCAAATTTATAACCATTATTTTTTCCTGCTCAGTTAGTTTGGATAGCGAGAGTGACATGGAGAGCGATTAAATTCTCCCACTCATTAATCTTTGTCACAAGTTCTTGATACTTGCCAGTCTGTGTGCCTCTGCATCCAGACCTGCTCCAGGATTGTGTGTTTGTGTTCTCTGTGGCATGGACTGTGTGGCTGCATGTCAGAGTCTCTGCACTGCCCTTCCCAAGCGTGGATCACACATGGAACCGGCCTCTTGTCATTCTTTGCCTGTTTTAGTATACATGCATGATGCCATGAGATGAAACTGCTGCAGTTGGCTTCACTGGAAAATCTTATTGATTTTGTAAATAATGTTGCTTTTATTTGAAGGAGTGGGGATGAGGAAGTGGCCAAAGCATTTGCTTTTGTAACTTTTTACAACAATAGTTTTTATTAACCTGACACAATGCATGTGAAGAGAAAAATTTCCAATTGAGAATAGTTTTAATTATGTGGTATTTTCTTTTTTTCCATCTTTTCTGTTTCTTTATGGTAAAAGGAACTGTGGAAACGTGTTTTGCTCCAGCTGCTGTAACCAGAAGGTGCCGGTCCCCAGCCAACAGCTATTTGAGCCCAGTCGAGTTTGCAAGTCATGCTATGGCAGCCTGCAGCCTGGTAGCTCCAGCCTTGAGCTTGAACTCGATAAACCTATCTCTGCCACTTCAAACTGAAGCTCCAGCCCACCAGGGGAGGGAACCAGGATTTTATATGCACATTCTCTGAGGGCTAGGAACTGTGATGCCTAGGAAAGAAAGTGAAGCACTTGGGCCTTCTGTAAATGTCAACTCGGAGGAACAGTACTTTCAAGAGTACTACAGTTTGATGATGATAGTGGTGGTCTTTTCCTCCTAGCTTCCTTTTTTGTCTTTGAGAAATGGTGAAGACAGAAAGGGAGAATGGGATGAATAATGAAATGCCCTTCCTGCTGTTAGCTGCCCTACTTCTAAACAAACAGGTGTTACATAAGTTTCAGGGCAAATGAAGGAAAAGGATGTGTAGCAGAATGGATTCCTGTGATTGTTAGCCAGGACACTGTCCACCTGGTGGTTGATTTTATTATTATTTTTTTTATCAGAAAGAACATAATTATCCCCCCTCCCCATCTCCTTGGAATACAGAGCCTGATTCTGATGCTTAAGAGCTTTGCTTCCCCATTGCAGCACATGCAGTAAGTGAAATGCAGATTCAGGTTTGCATTGATAAACTTACAACCACTGGACTTTGTATTTTTTTAAAAAATTTTTCCAATTGGTTTATGTCCAGTTTTATTTGCAGAGGTAGAGTACAATGCATAGCCTGACTAGAGATGCTAACTTTGGGGAGGGGGCGAAAGGATTGGGGAAACAACTTTAGTTCTTGTCCTTTATCTCTCTAATTCTTAACTCTCTGAATGGCAGGAGAGGGATTCTGCCACACTTGGATTTGGCAAACACAAATAATCACCTTCTAATCAGTAGTTAATTTAATTTTAATTTAATTTAAAATGACATGTATATCCTGCTTCTGTTTAGTTGTGAGGGAAGTTACAAGCCTAAGATTGTTTAGATGAATTGTTTTTTAGCACTTAAATACCAAAAAGCGATAAAAGTTGCAAAGTATTTTTGTTGCCCTACTGCAACTTGGCATGTACTCTGTATACCAACAGGTGTCTGATGTGGTTTGCTTCACTTTCATGGCTCTTGTACCTTACACAGTTTTCTAGCAGTCTTTTACTTAAAGTATCTCATTGGGATCCATTGATGTCACAAAACTATTACTTTTATGACAGTAATGGGGTGGATACTTTAATATGAACTGGCCTAAATAATGTCCCTCGTCGTAATGTTGCTTAGACTTTGAGGTCCCTCTCCCCTCTCTGATCTGCCTTCAAGAGATTGAATTAATACTCCAGTATTTCTACCTCTGCAATTATTCATCTTTTTCTAAGCCTTAGTCACAGCATATCCCCAATCATTTAGGGCTCTTTTTACTAAATGGCGGTAGAGGTTTCTACCACGGTCCAGCGAGTTAAATGCTCCGACGCTCATAGGAATTCTATGAGCATTGGAGCATTTAGCTCACGGGCCCACAGTAGAAACCTGTACCAGAGTTTAGTAAAACCCATTATTAGGAAGGTAACTGGCAGGAGATATGCAAGTCTGCCATTCTTGAAAACGATAGCAGTAGTTTTGACTTTTTTGTCTGTGGACATGTGTAACATTCTGCTTCTGGGTTGGTGATGGGGCGGATCCTAGGAGAACTTACTTTACAGTGTTAATGTTCTGCAAGAGCACATTTTTAAGACCACAAAAGCAATTTGTATTGATCTAGTAAAGATGAAAATGAGTGTGGGATTAAATGCCTATTGCACACATCAACTAATCTTAAAATAGTTGCTTTCTGGATAAAATTGTCCCTGGAAGAGAAGTGCTGTGTGGTCAAAAATGAACCGTGGGAAATGCTCATCTCGGATGGTCTGCTAGGTGCTGAGCGGGGGGCCGTAGGGCTTTCTTATGTATGATGAAAGCATTGCTAGTTGCTCCTAGGCTTTTCCTCTTGGTCGTTGAAGCACTTTTTTGAACTAAGTTTCTTTGTACAGGAGAGGTGATCCCTTCTCTGTAGCTGTGTATATATATATAATCCTTTCCTGAAGAAGAGGAAAGTGCTCCTATATTTTTCATTTTTTGTCAAAGCAAGAAGTAAATACTTTAGCATTGTTAAATATATAAATAAAAATGTAATAAAGTTACAGTTTTGCATGGTAGTGTTTGCAGACATTTTCTTTTTGGTAAAAGTCTAAGGTATTTTGTTAGAATTACTCTAGAAGAGTCTTCACAGTGCCTGCTAAGTCTGGCTTCAGGTTCAATGCATTGCACTACCTCTATTATATAAACTCAGTGGCTTGAAACTGAAGTAAACGACTGCACCGGAAATGTGTTTGAGGATCTATCGTATTTTTCGCTCCATAAGACGTACTTTTTCCCCCAGAAGAGAGTGGATGAAAATAAGGGTGCGTCTTTTGGACCGAATACCCAACCTCCCTCTCCCCCGGTCCGACTGTCCTTTAATCTTCGTTCTGTTCAATTGTGCATTGCTTAATCATTTTCCTGCCTTTCTTATTCACGTGCATATTTGTTTTTTTCTTTAGTGTTATCAGCTGCCTCCTTTACACCCAACACGCAGCGTGCTGTTCCCCCCTTTACTAGTAGTGTCGTCACGTTTTTACTTTCACTTCCTTTCTTAAGCAGACTCTCTCCTGGAGAGCCTTTTTCCGAGTGTGCCGCATTAGTTTCTAAGGAGATTCTTTTTTTCCCCTGGTTTCAGCATGTCCTTTTTTTTATATTCTGTTGTACATTGCCGGGTTGTTTTTTTTTTTTTTAACCTCCTCCAGCGTGAGCTGCAACATTTCTGCGTCAGGTATTGCACATCACCTTTTTGCTTGTTTCTTCTGAATTGCAGGCTCCTCACTCTTTTCTTTTTCCCCTTTTGTGTTTTTGGGGTTTTTTGTCACATTTTCCAGTTTGTATATTGCTGGGTCTCGTGTAGTTCTTCATTTGCTTTGGGCACCATGCTGCAGTATTTTGCTTTATTGCTCCAGGTCTTTGATCCTGTGTTTGCTTCTGTGTTCATGCTCTGTGTTTCCTGGAATTCTGATGGGTTCAGCATGCTCTGTTAATTTACTTACTGCCTGGGACAGCCCATTTTTTCACTTCTGGTTGGCTGGGCCTCTACTCTGTTTTTTAACTTATCTGTTGTCTTGTGCTTTGATACTTTTATATATCTTATTTTACATTTTATATTTCAGTCTACATATGGTTGCTTAGTAGATGTTTTGTTCCATTATTCCTGTGCCCTGTTCCGGCCGACCACCAGAGGGGAGGTGGACAGGGTGCAGAGCCTGGCAAGGAGTGTGGGGTTGGGTGCAGAGCCTTGCAGGGAGAATTTAGTTCAGAATGGGTTTTTTCCTCTTTTACATGCTTAAAATTTATAAACTATTAAAAACTTTGGCACACCACTCATTAACATAATAAATGACAGCAGATAAGACCTGAATGGTCCATCCAGTCTGCCCATTAGTTACATGCCTTATAAATTCATGATTAAATTGTCTTTTTTTCTTTGATATTTCTGGGCCATAGACTGTAAAATCCACCTGGTACTGTCCTTAGGTTCCAACTACATTACTGGAGTTGCCGTCAAAGCTCATTCCAGCCTATCTAACCAGCTCATCATTTGTGGGATAAGTAAAGTTTGCCCAGCAATGTTCTCATGTTCCAAGTTACTGGAGTTCCCGTTGATGCCCTCCCTATCCCATCCTACAACGAATCGCCATATACGGGACACACTGTAAGTCGATCAAGTACTGGCATCAGTTCTTCTTGTTCAAAGCGAGTTTCCGTTATTTCCTATGGGGAAACTCGCTTCGATATACGAGTATTTTGGTTTATGAGCATGCTTCTGGAACGAATTGTGCTCGTAAACCAAGGTTCCATTATATCCAAAATTGTCTCTGACTCCTCATCTCCAACTCCACAGTCCTGCTTAAGTGTCCTGGCTTGTCTGTCAAAAAAAAAAAAACGCATACATGGCCTTCAGTATGACTAGAAAGAGAGTTTATTTCTATTAAGATACTATATTTTTGAATGGCAAGAAAAATTCTCCTTTGAACCAAACCCCAAACTAATGTTCACTTAGCTAGTCTAGTCTAGCTGATAGCTTTAATTACAGGTTGTTGGTGAAGCCTTAGATAAATCTCTTCATACAGGCAGCTAATAAATAAATCTTTATTAGATCATACTACTTGTAGGCCAAGGGCATGGTCCTCTCTTCAAAGCTAAATGTTATATGTACAGTTAACCACAGTATTTAATGGCATGGCACCACCTTGTAGCTTTTATAAAGGATAATATAGCATAGGAGTAGAGGCATTTTGTGGTATATAAATAAAGGTTTGTTATGTTATATGAGTAGAGAAAAAAAGAAACATCTTAGATGGAAAAGATTTTGTTTTCACACAGCTTTTTAATCCTTCTCCAACTACTATGGCTATAGTGCCTTTGTGTTATGAGAAGCAATCTTAGTCCTCATTAAAGATATGTAGAAATAAAAAGATTTGGTGTAGGAGGGGCTGGCGAGGGAATCAATGGGAACTCCACTACCTTGGAACAAGAGGATGTTACTGGCCAGATTTTATGGTAGCTATCCTACAAACAGGATAGTTGGATGGCAACTTCAGCATTTGGAACCTAGGACAATACCAGGTGGCCTTTACAGTCTATAACCCAGAAATATCAAAGAAGAGACAAGTTAATTTAATCATCTATTTTTAATGGGTATAACTAATGGACAGACTGGATGGACCATTCAGGTCTTTATCGGCTGTATGTTACCAGGCAGAAACCCAAAGAGTAGCAACATTCCAGAGCTGAGATTGTGATGTCATAATGCCTCATTCCACCAATGCTGAAGAGCCAACCTCAGCAGTGATGTCACAATGGCTTGATTAGATGGCAACTTCAGCATTTGGAACCTAAGACAAGACCAGGTGGACTTTACAGTCAATGACCCAGAAATACCAAAGAAGAGACAAGGTAATTTAATCCTGTATTTTTAATGGACAGACTGGATGGACCGTTCAGGTCTTTTTCTGCTGTCATTTACTATATTACAAACACACACAGTTAATACACAGAAATGTGCATAAAATGTGTGTTAAAAATGCTGCCTTTAGTGTCTTAACTGTGTCAAAGCTAACAGAACTAGGCAATTTTAGGTTGTGGGTTTCCATTTCACCACCAAAGCCAAATAAGCTGATAACGTAAGCACTGTTAGCTTTCTGAATTTGTCAGACTGAGAGCCTCTGGGTAGGTTTTATTTTTTATTTTATTTCTTATATACCGCTATACCGTGAGGTTCAAAGCAGTTTGCAATGAAGAAAGATAAACTTGTTTGACATCACTCAAGGAAAATAAGTTTTAACAGGTAAAGTTGAACTTGTTCATGATCCTGGGCCATACCAGTCCAGATGGGTGGGACTTCCCTAAGCTCTTCCCAGACAAGGCAAGAGAAAGCCATGCTAGCTTTCGGGACTCGCTGATAGGCTTTCCATACTTATGCTGACCTGTTTTGAAAAGGGTACCATGAAAATAAGATCACCACCATACTTATTATCCTGTAGAAAAGTAGATTCTAACTTTGCTTAAAAGGACTTGAGCACTGAAGTCAGGTGGGCTTGCCAGCTCTTGCTGGTATAGTCTGAAATCACCTCTGACTCCTGAAACTGATGTCATTTGAAAGGAAACTCTGCAATGAGAGGTCATAGGATGAAGTTAAGAGGTGATAGACTCTGGAGTAATCTGAGGAAATACTTTTTTGCAGAAAGGGTGGTAGAAGTTTGGAACAGTCTCCCAGAAGAGGTAGTGGAAACAGAGACTGAGAGCCTGGGCTAGGCACGTGGGATCTCTGAGAGAGAGAATGGTTACTGCGGATGGGCAGATTAGATGGGCCATTTGGCCTTTATCTGCTTGTTTCTATGTCTTAAAGAGCACTGTTCCATATGAGGACACATCAATAAGCCTAAGATCTATTCAAAATTCAGAAAACTGGTCACTTAAGACATCTCCAAAGGTGTCCAACAACTGATGAAAATGGCCATCTCCTCCCCTGCCTTTTTTACCATCAAAAGAAGAGTTTGATTCTGCCCTTCCAATCTGTACCTCAAAACGTAAAGAGATGTTAACCTGGGAGGCTTTCAAAAAAAGGGAAGAATGAGCTCTGAGGACTCAATTCAGGTTCAAAATACAGTGGAACCTTGGTTTACGAGCATAATTCATTCCAGAAGCATGCTCATAAACTAAATTGCTTGTATATCAAAGCGAGTTTCCCCATAGGAAGTAAGGGAAACTTGCTTGATTCGTCCCGTCCCCCTGCTTGCGTCATGTGCCTGAAGATCTTCCCTCTTGCCTGGGCTGGGCCTTGAGTATCTGCGCATGCTCAAGGCCCTCTGGGACTCCACTATGCACCCTCCACCGATGAGAAAAATAGCAATTTAACACAACTCTGTTTTCTGTCTAACAACTAACCAATTCCTAATCTACAATCGAACATTGCCTCCTGTCTCATGACTTTAGTTTTCTCAGGAGTCTCTCCTAACAAAATTTGGCAAAAGCTTTCATCAACTGGCTCACCTTTAGAAATAAAGCAAGTTGGTAATCGAGGGTGAAATACGCACGTGGATTAAAAACTGGCTGGAGCATAGGAAACAGAGTGGGGGTAAATGAACAATACTTGGACTGGAAGAGCAACACCAGTGGGGTGCTGCAGGGCTCAGTGCTTGGACCCATGCTCTTCAACATCTTTATAAACAATCTGGACATAGGTACGACGAGCAAGGTGATTAAAAAATAGTGAGCACTTCTAGCAACCCAAAAAAACCGACAAGTGAAGACGTCGCTTGCATCTTACTGACAGATCAGCCTTGAAATCAATATATTAATAAAATGTATAACCTTTATAACATGAATTAAATATTTACAATAGGGGAGAGACGTATATGTGTCTTATATGTGCACTGTGAGCATGTGTGTTGAAGACGCATCTTATGTGTGCCCATTAACAACGTAAAGTATACGAGAGAGCAGCAAAAAGATGGAGGCGAACAAGAGAAGGTGAAAATTTTCATTTCTCATGATTAAAATATGTATGAGCTGGGCCAGAACACTTTTATACAGCACCACCCTCATTTATTTCCCACATTTGTATAGTCTGCTGCTACCTCTCCACTCCCTCCCTACAGCCTCAATGGTCACATTTATATGACATCGCACTGGCTGCTACTTGCTTTTCGGCAAGAGAAAGTGCAAAGAATCAAGGGATTTTTGTACTATTTAAAAGCCTGCAACACACTAGCATTTGTTAACCGCATGTGCTTTTGTGCTTGTTTGAGAAAAGAAGAAAACAGAATGGAAAAGTGTTTGCTGACTGTTCACTTTTCCAACAGCTCCCAAAAGAAGGAAAATCTCTACCGGTGGTGTTTATAAATCGCTTTGTGACAAGAATGCTTTGCAGCTGATGCCTTCAACATGCAGCAATGAAGTATGCATATGATGCACTTCAATAAGCCACGCTTGTGACTGACATAGTAAATCTTGGTGTATGTGTACATTGTGCCTGTGTCTAAATTACTCTCACAGCAACCGGACGGGATTACGGTGAACCTCTGCCCAAATCATTTGCATACAAACTTGTTGGAACATCAATCGCTGTTTCAGAATCAGCCCTTAGTGACCATGTTTAGTGCATCTATGCCTAAGTATCTGCACTGTTGCCTTATTCTCATAGGAACCAAGGCTATAAAAAAAGGGAATGGAAGGGATTAAACAGAATAAATCGTTTGATGGGGGATAAAAATGAAGTAATAATAATCTTTATTATATCACAGCTCTATCTCAACTTACAAAATTATATGTTAAAAACAAATAACTTAACTCCAAAAATACACTGATTCTTTTTTTTTTAATAATTCTTTATTCATTTTCAAATTTTACATGAAGTGTACAAAATATTGAATTACAACTAATGAATACACAATATCACTTTTATATCTAATACATAATATTCTAAACATATTTTTATCCCCTCTCCCTCCCCCCACCCTTCAAGTACTTTCCAATTATCCCATACATATTGTATATCATATTATAACATGTTGTGTAAAAATTATTTTCACTACCCCCCCTCCATGTGTGTCACAAAGAAGATATTGAAAAGAAGAAGAGAAATCCTACTATTCATTCACTACAATATTTTGTCAATGGCCCCCATATTTTTATAAATTTAGGATATATCCCTCTTTGTATTGCTATTACTCTTTCCATTTTGAATATATGACAAATTGTATTCCACCAAAATGTATAATTAAGGTTACTATGATTCTTCCAGTTATTAGTTATATGCTGAATGGCAACCCCTGTCATGACTAGTAAAAGCTTATTATTTTCTGGTGAAATTAGACTTTTTTTTCTCATCATCATTCCAAATAACACTGTATCATATGATATTGCTACATGATTTTCCATCAATTTATTAATTTGTGGCCAAATTGCATTCCAAAATATTTTAATGTAGGGACAATGATACAGTAAATGATCCAACGTCCCAGGTTCCAGATTACAGTGCCAGCATTTATTGGACTTAGAACTATCTAATTTTTGCAAACGTGTAGGGGTCCAAAAAGCTCTATGTAATAAAAAGAACCAAGTTTGTCTCATAGATGCTGACACTGTACATCTCATTCTCCAAGACCAAATTAGTGGCCATTGAGATGCAGTAATTTGATGCTTAATCTCAATGCTCCAAATGTCTCTTAGACCATTTTTTGGTTTTTTATTCAAATATCCAGATATTAATTTATACCACAATGCGGCTTGATGCCCTAGGAAGTCTGCTTGGCAGCATAAGAACTCTAACCTATATTGATTATTCAATGTTTTCCATTCAGGGAACCCAACCTGAATGGCCTGCTTCAATTGCAACCATTTAAAACTTTGTGTTTTACTAAGACCAAATCTATGTTGCAATTGTGAAAATTCCAGCAGTTTACCTTCTGAAATAACATCATTTAGAGATCGAATGCCTGCAATAATCCAGTTCTTCCAAAGGATTTGAGCTCTGCCAATTTTGATCTTGGAGTTTATCCATAGAGACTGATTAGTTGACTTGTTTATTGGGATAGGTGTTAATTTACTAATAAACCTCAACGTTTTCCAAGTATCCATTAATATCTTATTTTCTCTGTATCTTCTAGGCATGTTAATACTTGGAAGATGAACTAAATTTAGGGGAAACATAAGGCGCCATTCCAAAAACAACCAATCTGGTGCATTATCTATAAGTTCTGGGAGGATCCAATACATACCCTGACGTAGAATATAGGCTTGATGGTACCTATAAAAATTTGGAAAATTTACCCCTCCCTCCTTAATTGATTTTTGCAAAGTTACTAAAGCTATTCTAGGTATTTTACCAAGCCAAAGAAATTTCGTTAAAATGCTATTAAGCTTTTTATAAAAGGACCCCTGAAAATAAATAGGTATCATACTCATTTGGTAACAAACTACAGGCAACATCATTTTAATAGTTTGAACTCTCCCCCACCAAGAAATATGTAAAGGGTTCCATTGCTCACACAACTCCGTAACTTTTTTTAATACAAATTTTTCATTCTCTTTTACAGTATCTTCAATTGTATTTTTAACTTGAATGCCAAGATATTTAAATCCTTCTTCCTTCCATATGAACGGAAAATCTTTAAATAGTCCTTTTACACAATGAACATTTAAAGGTATAATTTCCGACTTACTCCAGTTAATTTTATAACCTGAAAATTTACCAAACATATCAATTAATTCTAATAGACATGATAAGGTAGACTGTGGATTTCTCAAATAAAGTAAAATATAATCTGCATATGCCGAAACTTTATATTCCATATCAGAGTATGGAATACCCTGTATCCCCCCTGCTTGCTGTATTGCTAATAATAAGGGTTCTAATACAACATCAAATAACAAAGGAGATAAAGGACAACCTTGTCTAACTCCCCTTTGCAATTTAAAACCTTCAGATATCATATTATTAATACTTAATCTTGCAATCGGGAAGCTATACAATGTTTTTACCATTTGTATAAATCCAGAACCTATACCAAACCATTCTAAAGCTTGATACATAAAATTCCATTCTACTCTATCAAATGCTTTTTCTGCATCCAATGAAACTGTAAAAGCCGGTTCATCCATTTTTTTGATAAATTTAACATATGAAACAATAATCTAGAGTTATTAGAGGAGTGCCTTTTAGCAATAAAACCAGTCTGATGCGTGTCTATAATATGTGGGAGAGCTTTGGCTAATCTCAAAGCCAATATTTTCGCCAAAAGTTTGTTATCAACATTTATTAAAGATATAGGCCTGTAGTTCGAAACCAAAGTAGGATCTTTATTTGGCTTAGGCAAAACTATTACTACTGATTCAGCCATAGTACCTTTAATATTACCTTTTATAAGTTGTGTTTGATATAAATTTAGTAAAAATGGGGAAAGGACATTTTGAAATGTTTTATAAAATTCTACTGTATAACCATCACCACCTGGAGCGGATCCAACTCTAAGAGATCTCAATGCTGTTTCTAATTCTTTTAATGATATAGGTTCATCTAAACTCCGTTTTATATGATCAGGAACCTTAGGTCCATTAATTAAATCTAAAAAATTTTTACCATCTTTTTGCCTCTCCAAATAAGGCTCGGAAGAATACAGGTCCTTATAAAATTTTAGAAATTGTTTTAAAATTATATCTGTTTGATTTGTTATTATACCATTATCATCTTTTATCCCATTAATATTAGTTTTTCTTTTTTTTTTGCTTTAAGATAATTCGCTAATAATCTTCCCGCCTTATTAAAATTTCCATAATACATTGTTTGCTTGGAAAACAAATCTCTTCTTATCATTTTTGAAGTTAATTCATTATATTTACCTTTTGCTTTCAAAAGAGCTTGCAAAACCTCATGTTCCCATTTACTTACCAATTTAGTTTCTAATATTTTAATTTCTTTTTCTAACTCTATATACTGCATTTTAATCTGTTTCCTAACAAAAACTGAATATGATATAATATTACCTCTCATAGTTGCTTTAAATGCATCCCATACATTTTCAATAGATGTATCCTCCACTAAATTCATTTGAAAGAAATCATTAATTTGTGTTTTAAAATTTTCCAAAAATTTGTCATCCACCAGCAATGCATTATCAAATCTCCAAAGAGGTCTTCTATTCTCTAATTGTAATTCTATCCATACTCCCGCATGATCCGAAATAATAATAGGATCTATGGAAGCTTTAATCACTTGTTGCACCTTATGTGATGTAATAAAAATATAATCTATTCTTGAAAATGATTTATGAACCTGTGAACAAAATGAAAATTCCTGATCATTAAAATGAAGAATACGCTATATATCCTTCAAATCACATGATTGAGCCAAATTATCTAAACCTAAAGATTTTATGCTTTTACCTGGTTTTTATCCAATAATGGATCCATTACAGCACATGTGTCAAACACAAGGCCCGCGGGCCAAATCCGGCCCGCCAGGCCTTGCAATGTGGCCTGCACCGCGCTGTCATCACTGCACACTGCTGCGTTCCATCACAATGATGCGCGGTGACATAGGAGGCTTGTGATCTCGCCGGCCGTACTTGCTATCTATCTCCCCCCATCGACCGCCCCCCCCCAAGAACCTCCGACCGCCCCCCCAGCCGACCCACGACCCCCCTGGCCGACCCCCACGACACCCCACCCCCCTTCCCCGTACCTTTCTGTAGTTGGCCAGACAGACGGGAGCCAAACCCGCCTGTCCGGCAGGCAGCCAACGACTGAATGAGGCTGGTTCGGCCCATCCATCTCAAAGCTCCGCCTACTGGTGGGGCCTAAGGTGCCTGGGCCAATCAGAATAGACCCGGGAGCCTTAGGTCCCACCAGTAGGCGGAGCTTTGAGACGGATGGACCAATCCGGCCTCATTCCGTCGTTGGCTGCCTGCCGGACAGGCGGGTTTGGCTCCGGTCTGTCCGGCCAACTACAGAAAGGTACGGGGAAGGGGGGTGGGGGTGTCATGGGGGTCGGCCAGGGGGGTCGGAGGTTCTTGGGGGGGGCGGTCGATGGGGGGAGAGGGGGGTTTGCGTCGAGAGCAGGAGGGCCTGGGATCCCTCCTGCCCGTAATGTAGTGCGGGGTGGGGGTAGGGGGTCGCTGTGGTCAGGAGGGTTTGGGCTCCCTCCTGGCCCGATATTGTCGGGGAGTTGGGGAATCGGCGGGGCAAGAGGGCTTGGGCTCCTTTTTGTCCCGATCTTGTCGGGGAGTCGGGGGGGCAAGAGGGCTTGAGCTCCCTCTTGCCCCGATCGTGTTGGGAGTTGGGGAGTCGGCGGTCCTTCGGGGTCGGGGTGCAGGTGCGTGTGAGCGGTCCTGCTTGGGTGAATCGGACGTCGGGGGGGGGGGGGAACTATGTAAAAAAAATACACAGCAGAAGCTGCCAGTTCCTGGCATAAAGTGTAGGCATAAAAATCGCAACAGAATCTGCTATCTGTACCCAGCCAGGCATTTATTGACTGACTTTTTCATTCTAACGCAGATTTCCAATAAACTACATCTTTTACTGCCAATATTGATCCCAAAATGTCCAGGAAAAGAAAAGTTGACGGTGAAGGCAGACAATTTAATGACAAATGGGAAAATGAATACATGTTTGTGCTTAGTGAGGGCAAACCAGTGTGTATATTGTGTTATGAGACAGTGTTGGTGATGAAAGAGTACAATATACGTCGTCATTTTGACACCAAACATAATGTTAAGTATGGCAAATATACTTTGGAAGAAAAGCATAAAATTGTTAAAGAACTAAAAGGCAAACTACAATCACAGCAGCAAATGTTTACAAAGGCTACAGCGAAAAATGATGCTGCAGTGAAAGCAAGCTTTATAGTGGCTGAAGAAATTGCCCGTACTTCATTTTCAGAGGGTGCCTTTTTGAAGCAATGCATGCTAAAAGTGTGTGAGAAAGTATGCCCAGACCAGATACAGAGTTTTCAAACTGTCAGTTTGTCAAGAAACACCATTGCAGACAGAGTTCAAGAATTCTCAGGAAATCTATCATCACAGCTGACCGAACAGGCATGCAGTTATCTCGCTTTTTCACTTGCTATCGATGAAAGCACAGACAACACTGATACAGCGCAGCTGTCCATCTTTATATGTGCTACGAAGACCGACCTCTCTGTCACTGAGGAACTTTTGGATGTAGCTGCCATGCATGGGACGACGACTGGTAGAGATATATTTGAGGCTGTGGAGAAATCTATAAATAATTTTAAATTACCCTGGGAAAAGTTGGTGGGGCTAACTACCGATTGCGCACCTTCAATGTGCAGAGAAAAGAAAGGCTTGGTTGGACTAATGAAGGAAAGAATGCAAAAAAGTCACTGCCACACACCCTTGATTACTTATCATTGCATTATCCACCAAGAGGCTATGTGTGGAAAAGTTCTGGACATGAATGACATAATGACCACAGTCATTAAAACTATTAACTTTATAAGGGCACGTGGCCTGAATCATCGCCAGTTCCAGCAGTTTTTACAGGAGGTGGGTGCAGAGCATGGAGACGTGCCATACCACACAGAAGTAAGATGGCTGAGCAAGAGCGCAGTCCTCAAAAGATTTTTTGAGCTCAGAGAACAAATTGCTCTTTTCATGGAAAGTAAAGGAAAGCCCTTGCCTGAACTGTCGGATCCCGCCTGGCTATGTGATTTTGCTATGATGTGTGACATATGCGAGCATCTCGCCCAACTGAATCTGAAGCTGCAGAGACGCAAACAAGTCATCACGAAGATGTCTGACATGATCACAGCATTCCAACGTAAACTTCAACTATGGAAGTCCCAACTGGAACAGGACAATCTTGCCCACTTTCCCGTTTGTTTGAGTATCTCAACCACTATTTCTGGTACTTTTCCTTGCAGTCAGCTGGCTACCAAAGTTGGCCATTTACTAAGTGAATTTGAGCGGCGCTTCTCTGACTTTAGAACACAGCACTCAGGCTTTGACATCTTTGCCAATCCTTTTACAGTTGATGTCAACAATGTGCCCCATCACCTTCAGATGGAGATAATCGAGCTTCAGTCTGACAGTGGCCTGAAATCAAGGTTTCAGGATGTTGAAATTGAGGACTTCTACCCTCTACTGCCCCCTGACTCAATGCCAGAGCTCCGACTTCATGCTGCCCGTATTCTATCCATGTTCGGGAGCACCTATCTTTGTGAACAGATGTTTTCAATAATGAATCTGAACAAAAACAAGCACAGATCACGCATTACCGATGACAACCTCCATGCTGTTTTGCGGGTTGCTACAGCCCAAGAAATAAAACCGAACATTGACTCATTGATACGGGAAAAACGGTGTCGGACATCTAGCCAGAAAACAAAACAATGAGCATTTTAGGTACATTCCAATATTACTGTTTTGCTTGATACCAATATTACTGTTTTGCTTGATAGCATGTGAGTTGGTTAACAGCACTGTTAAGGAAAAGATTGTTCCACTCATTTTAAATTCACATTTCTGGTTAACATTGTCAGTTTATGACTGTTCAGTAAACCATTCGGCCCGCGATTTAGGCTGGATTTTAGATTTTGGCCCCTTCTCTGATTGAGTTCGACACCCCTGCATTACAGCATTAAAATCTCCAGCTACCACTAAATTAGAAGAAGCCAGTGGTAACAACATACTCTGCAACTTTTTAAAAAATTCTGATTGATTCGAATTAGGGGCATATATATTAAACAACGTCAGGGTATTATTTCCCATACTTATATCAATATGTATCCATCTTCCATGTGGATCTGAATTTACTACCTTAAAATTGGCCATACAATTTTTATTTATAAGAACTGCTACCCCTGCTTTTTTACCTGCTGCTGGTGCAAAAAAACATTCCTTCACCCACCCACCCTTTAGTTTCTGTGATTCCTTTATATTCAGATGAGTCTCCTGCAAACAATAAACATCCGCGTTTTGCTTTTTTAAAAATGCTAATACCTTTTTTTCTTTTGATTACATGATTCAGGCCATTGACATTAATAGAAAATATCTTAAAAGACATTATATATTTTAAACTTCTCATCATAATCTTCTTCCTTCCTTCCTTCATATTTAAGATCTAAAAAATTTTTCTCAATGACACACATTTTTACCCCTGAAGTATCCAACCCTTTATTGATCTTTTCTTTAATCATTCTAGTAATACCTTTAAAACCCATCTTTTCCCCCCCCCTTCCCCCCCAATATAATGACTGTTTAAGGACACACATTGGAACAGCAACCCCAACATCCCCCTCTCCCCCAGGCAACCAATATTAATTAATATCCCCTTTATCATTTCTTAAGATAAACTCAATCTTCCACAGTGTATCTTAGTATATCTCTTTTCTAAACATAAAATCTTTTTTTTTTTTTTTAACCATTTTAAAATAATTATATTCTCTATCGGTTATTTAACCTTTGATAACTTTAACCATATTTAATTCCTAACATTCCACTAATGTATCTTTATCTACTCACCAATCTTTAAATTATATTTCCCCAATATTTTAGTTTATACCACAAAATTCTATCATAAACATATATTTAATAAAGTAGTGTTATTTTTCCTATATCACATACACTCTAATCCAGCAACCTTTATCATCCTTTTAATATCTAAAAACAAATATCCATATCTTCATATACTTCTTTAAAAGTTGATTATAATTTTTATCATCTATTTATATATCAACATTTTTTTTTCCATTCTGAAAAATGAAATTTTTAATTTTATAATTATTAATTTTTTTTATACATTTTCCTCTTTTCCAATTAAAATCCAATCCTTTTGAAACTATATTACAAAATCAAACTTTACAATTAATCTTTTAGTCATCACCTTCAATTATCAATAATTTCATATTATGTATCTTTCTTGTATATTTTTCATTTTTATTTCCTTTCTTTTACTTACATCTAAATGTCATAGATCATTTTTGTCTATGATTAGTCCATTCCACATTCTTCTTTTTGTTATCCTTTCATTCATTACTTTTCGTTTGTTAATTTATTAAATTAACTGATCTTTCATATTGTTTTTTTATCTATATCCTTCTTCCCTTTAGTCTCTTGACTGTCATTTGTCATTTTATTTAATATCCTTTTTTTTATCCATTCTGCTTTCTTCTTTTACCCATTTGTATTATCTGGTCCATTTTTCTCTTTTCTCCTTTTGTTAATTATTCAAGTTCTTTATTTCTTTCTGATCACTCTTTACTCCAGCCATCCAACCTTTACTCGTCTAAAGTTTAGTCTCGTGAGTTTCCAGTCCATCTTTCTTGTCTATTACTTCTTTATATTTTTTTATTGTATTTTTCCTTTGTTCATTTTATTTCCTGTTCTTTATTTCATATTCTTCTTTCTTCAGTACTCAAAAGTCTCATAGTTTTACATTAAATTTTTTGCACAATATCCATCAAAACCAGACTTGAGATTTTCTGTTCATTTCAACATCCATTATGTTAAAATGACATAGGTTCTGATTTTGAAAGAAAGCTTTTCCGGATCTTCAAAATACAAAGATTTATCCCCAGAAGATACCCTCATTTTTGCTGGGTAATACAATCCATATTTATATCCTTTTTCCTTTAATTGAGGTCTCAAGTCAAGGAATTTCTTCCTTTTGTTTGCTGTGTTTTTAGCAAAATCAGGCAAAAACCATATTTTGGATCCTTTATAATTTAAATTTTTATCTTTCTTGGCAGCATTTAAAATTTCTATTGCTTGCTGGTATCTTAACATTTTAAATATTAATGGTCTTGGTCTGCCTTGATTTTCCATATTTTTTAATGGGATCCTGTGCGCCCTTTCTATTTCCAAAGGCTGTTTAAAATCCAATTGCAGCATTTTAGGAATTAGATTTTCTAAAAACTGTATGGCATTTTTCCCTTCCAAATTTTCCTGCATTCAAAAAAGTTTTATGTTCTTTCTTCTTCCTCGGTTTTCATAATCTTCCAGCTGATTTTTCAATTGAATCAGTTCCAAACTGTCATTTTTACATGTTTCCTTCACATTCTAAAACCTCCATTTTAGCTTCTAAGTCAGTTGTTCTTTTATTATTTATTTCCATTTGTCTGTGGATAATTAGTATTTCTTCCTTCATTTCAGCCATATTACTCACAGTCTCTTTAAGCATTTGTTTAATTTGTCTCAGTTCCTCCATAACTTCGGCTTTGCTCAGCACATCCGACTCTTCAGCAGGAAGCGGAACCTTACTCGGGGTAATTTGATCCTGCTTCTGCCTTTTCGCCGACCCACCAGTTTCATTTTTGTTTTGTCGGGTGCTTGCCATGCTCCCGCTCTTCTTTTCGCTGTTTTACACCAAAATCGGCTTAAAGGGGAAAACTTTTTTTTGCCGACCGTTACCAGGTTGAGAGGAGCGCCGCGATCACACGTCCATTTTGTGTGTGCGCTAAGCCACGCCCTCAATACACTGATTCAGTATCCAATAACGCTTGAAAAATTATTGAGGCTAGATGTTAAGCCAAATCTTAATACTCCTGCCATCAAATGATAAGTGGCAGAGATGATATAAAGTTAAAAATCAGCATTAATTGGAATATTGTGCAACTAGTGCAATTTGTGTAAACAATTTATGATGTGCAAAAAGTGCAATTAAAGTATGTCGCATTTGTTCTGAAGAGGCTGATTTTAATAGACAAGCCACTGTTCTGTATCACAAATTCGTTGAACGTGGGTATCCCGCAAAAATTATCAAACGTGCTTGGAAGCGAGCCAAGAATTGTCATCGCTCTTAGTTAATGCGGCCAGTTGTTAAAGATAAAGAACCACACACAGTTTGTGTGTTACCTTTCATTAATAACAGTAATGCTATTAAGAAAATAATTTTAAAACACTGGCCCATAGTACAATATTATTCCTCATTAACGGAAAGACCTAAATTTGCCTTTACAAGGGCTCGGAACTTGGGTGAAAAACTCAGATACAGGAGAGGAGTTAAATCCAGTCAGAGATTGCCCGCTCATCAACCATGCGGGCATTGTAGTACTTGCTGTCATGTGTGGCGTCAACCTTTTATTACCACTCCAGTGCCGCAGTGGAAGAGATTTGAACTTTTCACGGGTACAAATTGTGACTCCCAGAGGGTGGTGTACTGTGTGATCTGCCCCTGCGGATTATTGTATATTGGTCAAACCAGTAGAAAAATTAAAACACGTATTATAGAACATCTTAGCAATATCCACAGGGGCAGAGTATCCGCCCCCCTGGTTGATCATTGGGTGAAGGAGGATCACTCATTGCAAGATCTTAAGTACACAATGTTAGTTCACATCACCCAATATGAAGGTGATATTTGTAAACTCTTATTACAAAAAGAACAACGGTTTATTTATAATTGGAACACGCTATCCACTAATGGTTTAAATTCTGAGATCGAGTGGTTGAATATATAAGTAAATGGTGGATATCCTCGGATCTAACGTCATTTCCGTTCCTGTCTTTAGAGAGGTTCAGTTTGATGGGTGTGTGAGTGTGTGAATATATATTTCCGGGAGCTTAGGTTCATTCAGTCAGTTCCTGTTCCGGTGCCGTTCCCGGTTCAGTTCGCCTGTGCAGGTATGTTTAGCAGAACTGTAATGATATATGATTAGTAATATTAAAAGTATGAACCAGATTGATTCAGATATGTAGTTAAGTATATATAGGTTTTAAACAAAAATTTTTTTTTAATTGTAGTTTGTGTTTTCAACCTAGACCCCTCCTGACAAAGAACACGAAACCCGGGTTGGGGGGCCAGGCATTGAATCAATATGTACAAGGCACTTTAATTGCACTTTTTGCACATCAAAAATTGTTTACACAAATTGCACTAGTTGCACAATATTCCAATTAATGCTGATTTTTGACTCTGCCACTTATCATTTGATGGCAGGAGTATTAAGAAGATTTGGCTTAACATCTAGCCTCAAGAATTTTTCCAGCATTATTGGATACTGAATCAGTTTATTTTTGGAGTTAATAAGTTATTTGTTTTTAACATATAATTTTGTAAGTTGAGATAGAGCTGTGATATAATAAAGATTATTATTATTTAATCATCACAGAATACTATTGACTCCCTAATAGTGGATAAAAATGAAGTGCCTTCTCTGACTAGCCTGGTTCCATCTAGATCTCCATCCTCTGCTAGCTGGGGTGTTTTTTTGTTTTCTTCTTTCTTTGGCTTGGAGTTTTGCCAAGCTAATAAGATCGATTTAGAGGTGTCTTACCTGGTCCTAGTAGAACCTCAGTTGTTTCTTCTAGTCCTAATACATCAGGATCCTAAAAGGGACTGGCTCAGGAGCTCCTCTAAACAATAATGGTGCTAGGTCCTAAAAAAGGGAACTTTCTTCCTAAGTCTAACACATTTAGCAAGATACTTGAGGGTTACTAGTTTCCTGCAGTCAGTTCCCTTAGTACAGTGGTTCCCAACCCTGTCCTGGAGGAACACCAGGCCAATTGGGTTTTCAGGCTAGCCCTAATGAATATGCATGAAGCAAATTTGCATGCCTATCACTTCTATCATATGCAAATCTCTCTCATGCATATTCATTAGGGCTAGCCTGAAAACCCGATTGGCCTGGTGTTCCTCCAGGACAGGGTTGGGAATCACTGCCTTAGTAAATAGTGTTGTCTTCCATTGCCTAGACCAGGGGTGTCCAATGTCGGTCCTCGAGGGCCGCAGTCCAGTCGGGTTTTCAGGATTTCCCCAATGAATATGCATGAGATCTATTAGCATACAATGAAAGCAGTGCATGCAAATAGACCTCATGTATATTCATTGGGGAAATCCTGAAAACCCGACTGGACTGCGGCCCTCGAGGACCGACATTGGACACCCCTGGCCTAGACTGTCTTTCCCAAGACTGTTGGAGTGCTGGATGTCTGTCTTTGGCCCTTGGTCTAGACTTGGACCTGCATCACTGATTGAGCTACCCCAAACCACACCTCCATACCCAACCTAACAGGCTCATCTCTATGGTACAAAAAATAACCATGAAGAGGGATTCCTGATCCACTCTCTATACTAAAGACAACCCTGAAAGGTCACCTGCTCAGGTTCCTTCCAGCCTCCCTAGAAGTAGCATAGCAGCCTAAAGAGGACTTCATTTCACCCCCAGTAGAGGCCTTAAGAATAGCATCCAACATCCCAAATGTTTGCATGAAGCAGCACAGCCTAAACAGCAGCTTGCCAGAAAGAGGAGACCAAACCTCTCAAATGAACTATTCAGACCTATCTTCCTGAGGAAGGAAGGGGCTACCTAGGTTTTACTGTTCACTGACTCAAGCAGGAACCAACAAGAGGGGGAACAATTCTAAACTTAGTCCTTAGTGGAGGGCATGATCTGGTGCAGGAGGTAATGGTGTTGGGGGCCACTTGCTAACAGTGATCATACTTAAACTCTGGCATAAGTACACACAGAAAATCCAATACATTAGCATTTAACTTTCAAAAAGGAGTCGATTTTTAAAAGAAACCAAAAACATTCTCCCTTTTTTTTTTTAAACCAGAGGAGTTTGTTTACTCTTTCCAAAAACACTAGGTCTAGGGGGCATGCATTGAAACTATTAAGTAAAATATTTCTTTAATAAACACTGCTGTTTGTTGCCAGAATATGTGGTAAAAGCAGTTAGCAGGGTTTAAAAAAGGTTTGGATAATTTTCTAAAATAAAAAAACATAACCCATTAAGATGAACTTAGAAAAAAATCCACTGCTTATTTCTAGGCTAAGCAACATAAAAGCTATTAGTCTTTATGGATCTTGCTAGGTACTTGTAACTTGGCTTGATGGACTTTCAGGTCAGTCCCAGTATGGCAATGTTTATGTTCTTTATAGTAGGGGAAAGGACCCAAGCAGCAACTGAATTTTGGTCTCTAAAGTTCTAAACCTTTTCTACAAGACAATTACTTCTACAAAATTATAGTGTGTCCTTTTTCAATTAAAAAGCTATTTTTGTGCATTTATATATCTTCTGCACTACAGCAGTAACCAGCTTGAAGATTTCTGTTCTTTTTTTTAAAAAATCTTTATTCATTTTCAAATCAAACAATAAGTGCATAAAAATATATCAAAAATAATTTCAATATAGCACTATATTATCTAACATATGAACTATAATAGTGTAAAACTCCCACCCTCCCCCCCTTCATCCCATTCTCAATTAAAATAGAATATGCAGTTATACAACATATTATAACATCTCGTATTTAATAACATCCCAAATCCATCCTCCCCCCTTGAGTGTGCTAGATAAAACTAAGAAAGAAAAGGAACAGAAAAGAAATGATGTCTATTCATCAAAATATTTTTCCAATGGCCCCCATATCTTTATAAAGTTATTATATGTCCCTTTTTGTACTGCTATTACTCTTTCCATCTTAAAAATATGGCACAACGAATTCCACCAGAATGTGTAATTAAGATTCTTATGACTTTTCCAATTATTGGTAATATGTTGAATGGCTACCCCTGTCATAACTAATAAAAGTTTGTTATTATGTGACGATATTTGACTCTTTTTTCTCATAGCCATTCCAAATAAAACGGTATCATAGGAGAGCGCAGCATGGTTTTCCAATAAAGAGTTTACTTGAGTCCAGATTGAATCCCAAAATGACTTAATGAAGGGACAGTAATAAAGTAGATGGTCTAATGTCCCTGTTTCCAGATTACAATGCCAGCATTTATTAGACTTAGAGCTATCCAACTTTTGTAATCTAACAGGGGTCCAAAACACTCTATGCAACAAAAAGAACCAAGTTTGTCTCATAGATGCTGACACTGTACATCTCATCCTCCAAGACCAAATTCGTGGCCATTGAGATGCAGAAATCTGATGTTTAATCTCAATGCTCCAAATGTCTCTAAGACCACACTTTGTTTTTTTATTCAAGTATCCAGATAATAATTTATACCACAATGCGGCTTGATGTCCTAGGAAGTCTGCTTGGAAGCATAGGAACTCCAGACTATATTGAGTATTTAAATTTTTCCATTCAGGGAACCCCACCTGAATAGCCTGCTTCAACTGCAACCACTTTGTGATTTATTAAGACCATTGTGAAAAGTCAAGCAGTTTACCATCTGAAATAACATCATTCAGAGTTCGAATGCCTGCAATAATCCAGTTCTTCCAAATGACTTGAGATCCGCCGATTTTAATCTTGGAGTTTATCCATAAGGATTGATTAGTTGATTTATTAATTGGGATAGGTGTTAAGTTACTTATATACCTCAATGTTTTCCATGTATCCATTAAAATTATGTTCTCTTTATATCTCCTAGGCATATCAATACTTGGTAAATGAACTAAATTCAAAGGAAACATGAGGCGCCATTCTAGATATAACCAATCTGGTGCATTATCGATGAGTTCTGGGAGGATCCAGTACATACCCTGACGTAAAATATAGGCTTGATGGTACCTATAAAAATTTGGAAAATTTACCCCGCCCTCCTCAATTGGTTTTTGCAGAGATAATAAAGCAATTCTAGGCATTTTACCAAGCCAAATAAATTTCGTAAGAATACCATTAAGCTTTTTATAAAAGGACCCTTGAAATAAAATTGGTATCATACTTATTTGGTAACAAATCACAGGCAAAATCATCATTTTAATAGTTTGAATTCTCCCCCACCAAGAAAGATGTAAAGGATTCCATTGCTCACATAACTCTGTAACTTTTAATACAAATTTTTCATTTTCTTTTACTGTCATCAATTGTATTTTTAATTTGAATACCTAAATATTTAAAACCATCCTCTTTCCATATGAATGGAAAAGAATCAAATAAACCTTTCAAACAATAGACATTTAAAGATAAAATTTCAGATTTATTCTAATTAATTTTAAACCTGAGAATTTACCAAATATATCAATCAATTCCAACAAACATGGAATGGTAGTCTCTGGATTCCTCAAATAAAGCAGAATATCATCTGCATATGCTGAGATCTTATATTCCATATCAGAGTAAGGAATATCCTGTATCCCCTTTGCTTGTTGAATAGCTAAAAATAAGGGTTCTAATACAATATCAAATAGCAAAGGAGATAAAGGACAACCTTGTCTAACTCCCCTTCGCAATTGAAAACGCTCAGACAACATATTATTAATATTTAATCTTGCAACAGGGAAGCTATACAATGTTTTAATCATTTGTATGAATCCAGAGCCTATACCAAACCAATCTAAAGCTTGATACATAAAACTCCATTCAACTCTATCAAAAGCTTTCTCTGCATCTAGAGAAACAGCAAAAGCCGGATCATCCAAGTTTTTGGATAAATTTAACATATGGAACGCTAATCTAGAGTTATTCGAGGAATGTCTTTTAGCTACAAAACCAGGCTGGTGCATATCTATAATATGAGGGAGAGCCTGTGACTGATATAAATTTAATAAATGAGGTAAAAGGATATTTTGAAATGATTTATAGAATTCTACCGTAAAACCATCACCACTTGGAGCGGATCCAACTCTAAGAGATTTCAGTGCTGTTTCTAACTCTTTTAGAGATATAGGCTCATCTAAACTTCATTTTATAAGCTCAGGAACCTTTGGTCCAACAATTAAATCTAAAAAGTCTAAACCATCCTTTTCCCTCTCTAGATAAGGCTCAGAAGAATACAGGCCTTTATAAAAATTCAGAAACTGCTTTAGTATTTGTCTAATTTGATTATTTATAATTCTTTTATCATCTTTTATTGCATTAATATTATTTCTTCTTTTCTTTGCTTTGAGATAATTTGCCAATAATCTTCCCGCCTTATTAGAATTTCCATAATACATTGTTTGGAAAACAAATCCTTCCTCATCATTTTTGAAGCTAATTCATTATATTTACCTTTTGCCTTTGAAAGAGCTTGCAGTGTATCTTGTTCCCATTTATTTATCAATTTAGATTCTAATAATTTAATTTCTTTTTCTAAGTCTAAAAATTGTTTTTTAAGTTGTTTCCTAATAAAAGCAGAATATGAAATAATAAAACCTCTCATAGTGGCCTTAAAGGCATCCCATAAATTTTCCATGGATATATCCTCTGATAAATTAAATTGAAAAAAATTCATTAATTTGTATTTTAAAATCGGTCAAAAATTTGTCATCCACAAGCAATGCATTATCAAATCTCCATGGAGGTCTACTATTCTCTGCTTGATCCATATTCCTGCATGATCTGATATAATAATTGGATCAATACAAGCTTTGATCACATGTTGAACTTTATGAGTTAGAACAAAAATATAATCAATTCTTGAAAAAGATTTATGAACCTGTGAACAAAATGAAAATTCCTGATCATTAAAATGAAGAATACGCCAAATATCTTAAATCACACGACTGAACCAGATTATCTAATCCTAAAGATTTTATATTTTTACTTGGTTTTTTTATCCATTAAAGGATCCATCACAGCATTGAAATCCCCAGCCACTACTAAATTAGAAGTAGCCAGTAGTAATAACAATCTCTGCATAGTTTTAAAGAAGTCTTGTTGATTCGAATTAGGGGCATATATATTAAACAATGTCAGGGTATTATTTCCCAAACTCATATCTATATATACCCATCTACCATGTGGATCTGAGTTTACTAACTTAAAAGTGCACATACATTTTTATTGATGAGAATTGCTACCCCCTGCTTTTTTACCTGTAGCCAGAGAAAAAAAAACCATTTCTTCACCCACCCACCTTCTAGTTTCTGCAATTCAATCATATTTAGGTGAGTCTCCTGTAAGTAATAAACATCCGCATTCTGTTTTTTTTAAATTGACAGTACTTTTCTCCTTTTAATCATATGATTAAGGCCATTGATGTTTATGGAGAAAACCTTAAAAGACATCATGATGAATAAACATATAATAAGTAAATAAAATCAAGCAATTAATAAAAAATTTTGAATCATAAACATAGCCATCAACTTCCCTATTTCCAATTCTAAAATCTGAAAGTATTCCCATTCTAGCACACTCATTAATCTCTATATTCCCCCTCCCCTTCTGCAAACCTAAAGATTTAATAATCCTTATAACCATCCCTAAACAACCTAGAAATCCAACCCTTTCCCTTCCAAACCCCCCAATATAATGACTACCTAAGAACACACATTGGAATAGTAACCCCAAAGCCCCCCTCCCCTGGGCAACCTTCATTTACTTACATATATCTTTTCATTAAAAGATTAGATAAAACTTTACTCATCTAAAACATTAGATTAAAATATTAACCTAAATCAATATTTCAGTCATAAAACTTAATTTTTGCTTTCTATTAAAATTCTTAATTAATTGATACCTCTGTAGACAAAATAATAGTAGATATCATATTCATAGAACTAAATTTTACTTTCTTATTAAAATTCTTCATTAATTGATATGTTTGTAAATAAAATATTAGTTAATAACATTAATATCAATATATACTTTTACCATTTCTAAAATAATATTTTATACTCCTAGAAATTACCATTCTTATCCATATGCACACAATAAAATTTCTTCCCAATACTTCCCATAAGGTATATTAATTCAATTCTATATTATATTTATTCAATTTCATTCAGTCGCCACACCGTGGAAACTAACGCATTTCTAAAAAGGTCTAACAGTATCCCAATCTCTTAATCATACCCTATGCATTCATATTTAACACAGACACAGTACCGGTACTAAAACAATATCTTATGCAATACATTTCACAGTCATATGAAATCTAGACAATCCTGCTCTATTTCCCCAACAATATAATTCATATGTTGCCTTTAGAAAGTTTCTTTAGATCCTGAAGCATCCAAAAAAATATAATTCCTCTTTTTTCAGTGTAGTTTCAATGATTTGAACTACAAGTTGTCTGCCAGACTGTCATACGATTCTAATAATTTTCTATAAACTTCTGGTGTGTTTTCCATCTTTATTTGCACTTTCTTCTGAATCTGTAAGTCATGCAAATTTAAAACAGGAGCCTTTTCTATTCCTTAAAGACATTTTCCATCCTTTCTTACATAGAAAGGCTAATCAGATAACCCCACCAAAATATATTTCCAATTGTATTTCTTTTTCAGTTCTCTATAGCTGAATATAGGCCAAAGTATCCATATTACACTGTACATTACAGCCTTTATATGTTCTTACTCATATACAGAACTATAATCAGTCCTATCCTGTTGACTTCTTCTTGCAATTCCAGTACTGTCAATTTCCACTTTATTAGGCAAACTCCTTCCCCTGTATCATCCAATAAAGGATATTTATTTTTGTCTCTTTGAGTTTGCTCCTCTTCTCATCCTGTCATCTCTATCTCATTTTCTTTGGCCAGACTTTAATACTGTTCTGCCACAGATTAATTGGAATACTTCTTTTTTTTTTTTTTTTCCCATTAAGATTTCCATCTAATCCACAACTGCACTTATAATTAGTCACATTGGTACTATATCCATCTTCTCATGTCTATATCCATATCTCTCAGATCATAGAAGTCATTTTTAGAATTTTTATTTAAAGTCAAAACAAATAGGAATCCAATCTGATATTAAATAAAAATGCAATTTAATCTTCCATGAACTGCTTCATTTATTATTCTTTTATTCTTCAATATTCAAAATTCTTTAAAACAGAAATCATTTTATTTCATTTAAAATCTCATTCCAAGATCATGTAAATAATCATACCATATCTAGTATTAATACATCCATTATTTCCTAAAAGGACATGGGTTCCGCTTTTGAGAGGAAGATTTCTGTTCTAATCATTAATGTTACAGGCTGAAAGAAAAGCAAGCTGGAAATGTTCTTCATGACACATCACTCATGTTTAGCTTCCCTTTCAAGAGGGGGCTCCCCTCATAAACCAGAGTTGTGTTCATAAAGGCTGTTTCCGCTTTATAGGAACCAGTTCTGTCAACTGTGTCCACAGGGCACAGGTCCTGTTCACACCATCTGTAAAGAAAAGACAGCTATGCTGACCAAATTGACAGCAGAAACGGGAGACTTCAGATCAACTGAAAAAAATAAATTCTGTAAATATATGTTAAAGCAGGGGAACACACACTTTTTAGGCTTGTGAGCTACTTTTAAAATAACCAAGTCAAAATGATCTACCAACAAAAATTTTTTTAAAAACACAAAGCACACTGTACACAGAGAAAATGTTAATTATTTATATTCGGGTTTTTTCCCAAAGAGGTCAAGGCAAATGTCTTTAAAATATGCAGTGTCACCTCAGTAACAACTATACAAAAATAGACAAATCGGCTCCCCCTCCATAGTGGCCGCATGCCCCTCTGCAGATAGGGGGGTCAGCTCTCAGAGTTTCTGCCTGCCTGGATGCACATTACAGCAAACCAGTGGGTCTTGGAAATTATTCGGTCAGGCTACAAGCTGGAATTTGTCCAACCTTGTGGATTCTGTGTTCGGGCGCCCAGACAAGGTGTACAATTCCAGACTACTGTTCAGCACTTATTGGATATTTGAGCTATAGAGCCGGTGCCACATGACCTCTCGGGCTCAGGCAGATACTCTGTATACTTTATTGTACCAAAGGATCAGAAGATTGGAAACCTATTCTGGATCTTCAGAATATGAATGCGGCACTCAAGATTCCTCGATTCCGAATTCAGACCGTGTGGTTGGTCATTGCAGCAGTGGCTCCAGGGGAATTTCTGACCTCCCTGGATCTGACGGAGGTATACTTGCACATTCCCATTTTCCAGCCCAACACAAGTTTCTGTTTCATGTTTTGGGTCAGCATTACCAGTTTTCGGCCTTGTCCTTTGGGCTAGCAACAGCGCCCTGGACCTTCACCATGGTAAGGGTAGTAGTAGTGGCTTATCTGAGGAAGATAGAGTTACAAGTTCACCCTTATCTAGATTAATGGCTGATCAGAGCCCCCACCTTGACAGACTGGGGACACACGGTGGGACAGTGCTCCAGGTGCAGGAAGACCTAGGCTGGATTGTCAACTACAGGAAGAGTCATCCAACACCCACACAGTCGCTGGAATACCTGGGAGTTCTTTTTGATATGGCAGCAGGCAGTGTTTACCTTCCTGAGGCTCACATTCTGAAGCTGTGTGCTCAGAATACAGCTCTTTTGAAGAAGTCAGCTCCTGTGGGGTGGGACTACCTACAGGTTCTGGGATCTATGGAGCCCATGGTGGATGTCGCCCTTGGGTGAGAGCGCACATGCATCCTCTTCAACATGTCTGGGCTGGGCACCCCACTGGGATGCCTTGGAGATGTGTCTGCCGTGGACTTTGGAGACCCAAGCGAGCATGAACTGATGGCTTCGTCCTCAATTGCTCTGCAAAAGGCGTTCCTTTGCACATTGCCTCCTGGACTGTGGTGACGACAGATGCCAGCCTTCAGAGCTGGGGAACGCACTGCAATCGTCATCCTCTTCAGTGCTGTTGGACTCTGTCTCAGAAAAGGTGGTCTATCAACCATCTGGAGCTCAGGGCCATTCGTCTCACCCAGAGAGCATTGCAGGTGACCCTGGAGGGACAGGTAGTCTGGGTCTTCTCCGACAATACGACAGTGGTGGCCTATGTCAATTGCCATGGAGGGTCCAAGAGCTCTTCCTTGGCTCAGGAAGCCCGCCTGCTTTTTCTTTGGACAGATCATCATCTTCTGGCACTGACGGCAGCACATGTAGCTGGAGTGGACAACATTCAAGCGGGTTTTCTAAGCCGACAGACTCTGGATCCGGGCGAGTGAGCCCTCTCACTGGAGATGTTCTGAGAAATTGTGCGGCGCTGAGGGCAGCCCCGCTTCGACCGCTTGGCCACAGAAAGGAAAAGAAAGCACAGTGTTTCTTCAGTCACAGAATCAAGCCCAGAAGTAAGAGGCTCGATGCTCTAGTGCAGGGGTGTCAAAGTCCCTTCTCGAGGACCACAATCCAGTCGGGTTTTCCCCAATGAATATGCATGAGATCTATTAGCATACAATGAAAGCAGTGCATGCAAATAGATCTCATGCATATTCATTGAGGAAATCCTGAAAAACCAACTGGATTGCGGCCCTCGAGGAGGGACTTTGACACCCCTGCTCTAGTGTAAACGTGGCCTCCAGGAGTTCTTCTCTATATTTCCTCCTTGGCCAGTGATCAGCCGAGTCCTTCGGAGGATTGTGGGTCATCCTGGGCACATCGTTCTGATGGCACCCAATTAGTCTTGAAGACCGTGGTACATGGATCTGCTGCAACTGAGCATGGAATGTAGTCTCCATCTGAGCATCTATCTGGACCTTCTCTGTCAGGGTCCATGGCCATGGCCATGGAAGATCCGGGTCGCTTTGTGCTCTTGAGCGCGCTGCCCTAGAACAGGGGGTACATGAACCACCTGTTGGGGGGTATGCGGGCTGACCACCGCCACCACTCGTCACTCGCTCACTGCCGCAAATAGAGGAAGGGAAAGGCCAGGTGGATGCAGCGATTGCACGCCGCCAGACCAAAGGCCATACCCCTGACATCAGTGCTGACATTGGAGAGAAGGGCTGGCCCGGACCTTCTCTCCGATGTCCCAGCAATTTGTCCGTTCAGAGGGAGTGAAGTGCTGCTGTCTCCTCGCTCATCCCTTGCTCTCGGGCTGCAGCGAGAGTCATGGCTTGTGGTGCCGCACTGACTCTGGACTTCGATCCGCTGCTGAGCCAGTCCTACCTGGAGCCCTTGCCCTTCGGTGACGTGTCCTCACAGCGGCAGCAGCGGGAGGTAATTAAATCCAGCAGGCGGGCAGGCTTTTTTTTTGGGGGGTGGGGAAGAAGGAGGACAAAGGCTGGAAGGCATTGAGGGGGACATAGGAAGGAAGGAGGGAGGGACAATTGTTGGACCTGAGGAAGTGGAGGGGTGGAAAGGACAAAGGCTGTAAGGCAGTGAAGGGAACATAGGAGGGAGGGAGGAAGGGAAAATTGTTAGGCCTGAGGAAGAAAAGAAAGAAATCACCAGACAACAAAGGTAGGAAAAATGATTTTAATTTCAATTTAGTGATCAAAATGTGTCAGTTTTGAAAATTTATATCTGCTGTCTATATTTTGAACTATATTTGTCTTTTTCTATAGTTGTTACTGAGGTGATATTGCATATTTTAAAAAGTTATCTGCCTTGACATCTTTGAAAAAAACCTCATAAATGATAATTAACATTTTCTCTAGGTACAGTATGCTTTGTGTTTTATTAATTTTGTGGTTACCATTATGTATTAATAAGATTATATTGTATGTATATGAAAAATGGATGGAAGAAATTGCATTACAATTAGTATTATTATTATGGAGGTGGAGTCAGGGATGGAGTTTGGGCAGGTCTGGGGTGGAGTTTGGCTGGGGGTACTCGGTTGGCATTTGTTAGGCTTAGGAGGTACTTGGCTTGAAAAGGTTGAGAAACACTGCCCTAGAACATAAAGGATATTCGGATCTGGTGGTTGATACGCTTCTCAGAGCTAAGAAGTCGTCCACAGTGTCGGCCTATGCTAAGGTGTGGAAACTACAAAAATATGATGTACCCAAGCATTGGTGTATCCAAGACGAAGTGGATCCTTATTTGGCTCTGGTCGCAGGGATTCTCACTTTTCTCAGGCTGGTTTGGATAAAGGCCTCATTGTGGCATCTCTGTGGGTTCAGGTGGCCAGACTGTTCTGTTTTAGATCCCAGGACAGTCTGTTCTCTGGCGTCGCATTCGGATGTTGCTTGATTCTTGAAAGGGGCTCTTAGAGTCTGGCCACCCGTTAAGAATCCTGCTAGAGGGAGCTAAGCTGATCTGTGGAGTGGATTCCTTCTGCAGTCCATGCGAGTATGGGGAAATAACCCTGTTGTCTAGAATGTCTCACCTATCTACTGGAAAACAGTTTACCAGGGTAAGTACATAATTTCCTTTTATTCTGTTCACTTGATCATGTACAGTTGTGTACATCATGTACGTTCAGCCTCTAGGCCACCGTTTCACAAAATATATACAATATTTTTGGCATATTTTACACAGGCGCCATGACATATTTATATACAGTAAATATATAAGCTTGCTTATCACCTCCAGTTGGTTTTCCCTTTGCACAGATTTTTTTGTTTTGTTTTTCCAGTGGCATTTTTAGGTCACTGCATTTTTAGTTGTGGTGTTTTTATCATAGTCACAGTATTTTTAGGTCAGTGCATTTTCAATTGTGCACTTAGCATGCATACTTTTTAATTTGTGGTATTACAAGTATATTTTTTTGCCCCACATCATATTTTTGTAGTGTTCAGGACATTGCACTGGTCAAGTTATTTGATTTTTAAATTTTGTTATATATGTGTAAACTCATTCTCTATCTTTTTATTTTCATTATGGCCATTAATCTTCTGATCTTTTACCTAATAGTTATTCAATTTTGAACTCTTGTCATAGATGTGCTTTAGTCCACTTCATATCTCTTGCATTTTATGTTGTTTGGTCGTGCTTTTTTTTTTGGTTTTTATCCAATAGTGTCTGTACTTTTTACATTTTAGGCATGTCATTATTTTAAACAGCATTGTTTTTTGTACCCACACTCCAGTTTCTCCTTATGCACAAGCCAGTCTGTAGCTTTATTAACTGATATTATTTAATTTGAAGTATGCAGTTCTTTTAACTTAACTTTTTTTAACTTTGACATTTATTTTTTCAGTGAATTTTTCTGCATATATGTTTAACAGCCTAATTGCTCGCTCAACATTTCATCATCCACCATGCTTGCATTTCTTAATTTTTGTATATCTATGCATCCTCCTTCCATTTACATAATTTTCACTTTTTTTTTTTGCTTACCATCTATTTTATTCATCTCTTCAATATATTGCATATACACCTTTTGGTGTAGTTATTTAGCAAATTGATGTTTTTTCTACTTATCTATTATTTTGCACTTACCACTCTCACATTCTTCTCCGAATGTAGCTTTACTCACTTCACTCAATTTTTTTTTTTCTTTCATGACCTCTGACGAAGGCCAAGCTCTGCCTAAACATAGCTTGTGTAGGGTCCAGTACAAGTTACCATCTTTGTGAGGAAACAGTGGGGTTGTGATATTGTTTCTGCATATGTCCAGTTTTATGAAAACATGGATTATGTACCTTCATGCTTTTATATGATTTCATGTTTGGATATTTTATTAATAAACTTTTAAATCCAATTGTTCCTGCTACATCCCTTCTTTTTGTTTTGGTTTTACCTGTTTGCTTGTGGAATAAAGGTCCCTCTTTTTTACCTGTTGTGTTTTATGTCCAATAGCAGCAGCTTTTTCTAAATTGTCCTAAATAAAGTAAATCTAAAATAAATATCTGGAAGGCACATCTTCATTTGTAGACTTTCTGCTTCACACTGTGCAGTCAGATCTACTAACAATGGTTCCTTTATCTCTCTGTATTGCCCTCTGTCTTGAACAGGCCACATTAACTTCATAAATCTGCAACAGTGAGGTTCTCTTACCTCTGAGCACTGTAAATGTCAGCTGGTGAAGCCTTGGTCCATGCTGCATGTTTCAGTAGAAGACCACCTATAATTTGGACAGCAAAAGAAAATGAAATACAGCAAGAAATTGTTTCAGCAAATAAAAACACCCCTATATATTAATTTCAGTTACCCACTGATTGGCAGCATATAATCAGTCCTCAAATTGGGTTATACGTACCACAAATTTATTTGACACCACTCGCTACACTCTACTCGTACACAACATTAAGTCACCCTCTGCGAATGATTTAGCACTGCATTTCGATTCAAAAATTAAAAACCTAAGAAACAACTGTTCAACAAATGACCCCAGTGATCATCAAATAGCTAACATACAAGGAAATGAAATACCAGCAGATATGATCTGGAGTTCTTTTCTAGACTTGGAATGGAATGATTATACCAAACTATACAATAAATACTCTAAATCATATTGCGTTCTGGACTCATGGCCCCAGAAATTATGAAAGCGGCACCATTAGAATTTAAACTATCGTTGCTACACTACTTAGCCCATAACCTAAAAAACGGGAAGTTCCTCACTAACAATGGTCACATAATAACAACCCCAATCCTAAAAAATAGTAAAGAATCATCAGCTCTAGTAACCAACTACAGACCAGTAGCATCCATTACATTTTTTGTAAAAATCATGGAGGGATTGGAATATCTCAATCAGTTCTCTCTCCTACTTGAAACTCAATCCTGGTTCAGACCTTTATTCAGTACGGAGACAGTAATTGCTGCTATCCTAGATAATCTGCGTCTATTGTTTAGCAAGGGCCTCAATGCCCTGATCATGCAATTTGATATGAGCTCTGATTTGATCTAGTAGACCATGGGAAAATGCTACAATGCTTAGACGCTATTGGTATCAGGGATGAGGTGTTGAACTGGTATCGTGGCTTCCTTATGTCCCGTACTTATCAGGTACGTTTCAATTATCTCTCTGATACCTGGAGCAATCCATCCGGTGTGCCACAAGGGTCACCGCTATCCCCATTGCTTTTCAATGTCTACATGTCCTCATTGGGTGTGCAATTAACCCAGCTGGGGATAAAAATTATTCAGTTACACAGACGACTTTATGATTATCATCCCATTTGCTAACTTATCTCGGAAACTATTCCCAAAACATCAGAAGCTATAAATTTGATGGAGCAATGGATGACTGACTTCAAGCTCAAACTTAATTCAGAAAAAATGAAATTTTTTGTTGCTTCACCACACCCGCTTGACACCAAAACACCACTATGCATCAATAAACTTAGTTACCCTATTCAGTCTACCATGAAGATACTTGGTATAACTCTGGATCAATGCCTAACCATGAAAGACCATGAAAAACCTTAATCAGAAAGGGTTTTTTTCACTCTCTGAAAACTTAGATCCATCAAATCATATTTTGATATGCCTGTATTCAGAATCCTGGTACAATCCCTCGTACTAAGTCAACTTGATTACTGTAACATCGCCTATTTAGCAATTTCTCAAAAGAATATGCGACGTTTACAATTAATGCAAAACGCAGCGGTCAGACTAATCTTCGGACTAAAGAAATTTGATCACTTGACACCTTACTACCGGCAGTTGCACTGGCTGCTGATGGAGGCATGTGTAAAGTTTAAGTTTGCTTGCCTCTGCTTTAAAGTACTATACGGACTAGCCCCTAAATACATAACTGACCTTTTCTCCTTTCAGCCAACAGACATAAGAGAAGCTCACACTCGAACTTCGTTTCCCCCACAATGAACACCTTCTCTCACATCAGGCAGCATTATAGGGTAAAGATCTAGAACAATTCTACTACTTATGAGGAATTCAGGAAACGCCTAAAATATCTAGACAGCTGACCCATACATCTTTCTCCTCAATACGGTTCTCTTGACCTATTAACCAATTTCCGTCACCTCTTTTAAATTCATTCAATTTGTAACGTCTTTTAATCTTTTGTAAACCGCATAGAACTTCACAGTACTGCGGTATATAAACTGTTATTATTATTATTATCTCCCCAACTCTGAAATGTCCTGCCTAAATTAGATTGTAAGCTCTTCTGAACAGGGACTGTCTATTGCATGTTAAAATGTACAACGCTGCGTACACCTTTCAGCGCTATAGAAATAATAAATAGTAGTAGTAGAAGGTAGAGATAGTCAAGATCAGTCCATCTCTATAATTGATGCATCAATGAAAATCTATTTAAGTGAGCCCAAACCCTCAGGTGTAAAGTTTAAAGATCATCAGTCAAGCATAATAATAATCATTATTTTCTTGTATACCGCCCTACCAGTAGTTCTAGGCGGTTCCCAACAGTAAAAAATTGAAACATTTCAATTAAAAAATACAATCATATGCACGCTGCGTCTAATACAACAATTAATACATCATAGTTAAAGTACAGTTTCAAACACACAACTATTAATACCTTAGTTAAATACAACAATGATTAAAAAAGGAAGTTAAAACACTAACCTGGTAAAAAAAAAACAAAAAAACACTATTGAAACCAAAAACTTAGTAAAAATTAACATTCTTGTTTGGGGGGGCGTGGCTTGGAAGCTCATGCAAACGGTCGGGTGAAAGACGAGCTCTATGCTGACAGGCTTATTAAAGTGAAAATAAGCTATAAATAAAAATTTTTTTATTTTTTATTTTTTGGCTTAAAAGCGGGATACTGATTGTACTATGGCTTCGGAAAAGCAAAAGAATGTGGAAGTGGCTGAGACTGGAATTGCAAAACGGTCTAAGCCTGAACCGGCAACTCCATCAAAGGTGTTGCTGCCGATTGAGAATAATATTGATATTTTAACAGAACTTCGGCAGATAAAACAAATAGTTTCTGACAACGCAAAAAAAACTGCAGGAGGTTAAAGATGAAGTTGCAAATCTTACACAATGAATGCAGCTAATAGATATTAAAATAGAACAGTTAGAAAAATGGTCAGAATTAAATGAAACTGAAGTGTCTCATTACAAACAGGATCGTAAGAAATTGAAATATTATCAAGAGACCTTGAAGATTGTATGATTTGTGAAAGGAGGAGTAACCATTGAATAATTGGGCTACCTGAAGGAGTTGAAACAAATGATCCAATCTCCTTTTTAGAAAATTTTACCTCTTAAAATAAAATATCCATTGGAATTTGAGAGGGAACACAGGATCCCTATGAGAAGAACCAGCAAACAAACAGGACCACGGCCGTTAATCTTTAAATTACTAAGGCACCATCAAGTTATGGAGATCTTCAGTTTAGCAAAAGAAAACAAAAACTTAAGAAGTTAGGATGCTAGGATTCATATCGTGCCCGATTTTGCAAGGGCTACAGTGTTCAAAAGAAAAAAAACTACTAGAATTGCATCCACAACTTAGAAATCTGGGGGCTAAATATGGCTTAATATATCCCGCAATAATGCGGGTTACATACACGAACAAAACTTTACATTTTGATGATCCTACCAAGTTGCTGGAATTTTTAGAAAGCAGCTGTGAATGAAGAGTGATTTGAAGAGTGATATGAATCTATTGAAAATAATATCTTTTACAAATTTTAAAAATTTTCCATGTAAAAGTGACATTTGGAGGTGTAATTTAGAATGTTTGGAACTCTTGAATTAACTGACTTGGCATGTGATATAAGTAACTAAAAATTGGATATTCAAACTGCTCCATATAAACTCAGGAAAATATCTTAAAGAGTCAAATTAATGTAACACCTAATATATTTTATCAAAAATAATTTAATAAGGTGTTCTCTGCTACAATTTCTCCATTCGATTACAACATTAAATAAATGGAATGGAAATGGATGATGCTGATCTTTTGAGCAGTGTTTCTCATTAGAACTCCTTCCCAAGAACTATTTCATACCAATGATTAAACATAGGAAGTCTGGCAATATAGTCATTTCCTACAAGCTGTATACTATGAAAACATTAAAAGAAGTCTGCGCAGAAGGTGCTATGGAGCAGATAACTAAATCTATTGCCTTGTCTCATCATGCCTTCCTGAATGCCCAGGACCTCTGTGATAGATTGTTAAAGAAATACCATTACTCATACACGAAATCTTGGATGAATAAGAGAATTTACCAATGGGTTATGGGCTATTCCATAAGCTTATACACAAGGTTGAGTATGTGATATCGAATCTGAAATGGATGAAAGATCTGCCCTCCCATATACTTCCTGTACTAAAGACTCTTCTCAGACAGATGAAATACAGGAAGTATGATAAGATAGTCATTTTAAAACTGCAGGAGATCTTCAAGGTGTTCCCTACAAAGCTGTATACTATATAACAAGTTGTCATTAAAAAAAAAAAAAGTCTGGAAGAACCTATGTTTTGAATCACTTCACTCTAAAATTTACATCAGCTTATTAGAACATGGGCGAAAGTATATTAAGTTCTTATAAATTCACATCATACAGACTAAGAAGACTTTAATTGCATGAAATGGACTTGGAACGCAAAATTAATTCTTAAAAGAACAAGAAACTCTGCCAGATGATCTTTTGGATGCAGCACAAGACACAGAAGACTTACAACAGTGAACAACTGAATGCTTTCTTGGAAGGATTTTATTTTTTTGATCGTGGAAAAGAGGTTTAGCAAGGATAGAATGTATATGGACAAAATTGATTGTAATTGGATCCAGATCTCAAATTCTTCTTTTTTCACACTCTCTTACTATAAGTTTAAAAGGCAACTTGACACAGGAATGTATATCATTGGAAAGGTTCCTGTTTAGATCTTTATCCAGCCTAGACATTAATAATAATAATAACAGTTTATATACCGCAATACCGTTAAGTTCTATGGAATGGAATGGAGGAAATTTCATCTATGCGTTAAAGAGATCTATTTTTGAAAATTATATCTTTATTTATTATATGTCAAAATCAATTTAAATGAGATAGCTTAAAAGAATGAATAATTCATTATAGGGATATCAAATTTATGAAACATGATTTTCTTAAGATACTAAGCATAAGTAATGACTAAATTGGTAGAGGTAAAAGAATGCATGACATCTTAATGAATTAATTTATTATTAATGGTTAATTATATATAGAAGAGTAAGGAAGGATTTAATTGGGCATTATTAAATCTTAGGATGAGTAGGATGGTTATGTAGTCCTTATGAAATAGATGATTTAATAGGTAAATTATTAATTCTGTGGGGAATTCACAATTTAGAAAATAATTTTATAATTCTTCTAGATTTATTACTGTAAGAATTATATTAATTTGTGATGAATCTTAAATCTATATATTTGCAGGAAATTGACATAATCTAATAATATTTATTATAGGAATAGGATAATTTATTAAAAATACGCAAAGATATTTTTGTTTAAGCCAATATAGGTTTTTAACTATCGCGTACTAATTATGTGTTTACAACTATCAATAGTTTTATTCTTTTTTTTTAATGCAAATTTTAACAATTTTAATATCAATTGATATCAAAGAAAAATAAATATTACACAAAGTTTAACCTACATTATACATATAACACAAAATTACTTTTCAAACCCACTAAACTGGGGAGCAATATGACTATATTACCTAACTGAAATACAAAGAAAACTAAGAATCGGTTCGGATTCATACGAATCTTAACCATTCACTATTTATGGGACTTTAACATCCTCCAACTTCTCAGTAGTGAAACAGTAAACCAACAAACTTCATTTCTGTTCTCTAGCCATTAAAAATTGTTGTAGTTCAATGGGGTCCCAAAAAACATATTCAATTTCTTGTAATTTGACAAGACATTAGATGCCTCAAGAGCTAAAACTCTAGTTCTTAATTTCAAAAATTATTTCCTTCTTAATTGCGTAGCTCTTGAAACATCAGGAAAATCCTAACCAAATCTCCACAAAATTTTGTCAATCTATTTTTAAAGTAAAGTTTCATTATTAACATTTTATCTATCTCACTCATGCATGTTATTACCATAGTGGACCTACTCTGAATCACATCTTGACTATCTTCAAAAAATTCTATCAAATTTATTTCATTTGTGACCAGATGGTCCACCTCCTGGTCGGATTGTATTTTCTTTTGTGGAATATAGTAATAATTGTTAATTAGAAAGGTTTCCGCATTGGTTAATCCCAGTATTTCTTTGAAATATTTCCTTAACAAAATTTCAGGGGATAATAAATGAGTCACTGGGAAATTAACCAAATGGAGATTCCTCACTCTATTCATATTCTCTAACATTTCCATTTTAGAATGTAGCACCGTAGAATCCTTAACAGCAGATACTGAGACAGATTGCAATGTATTACTTTGAATTTCTACCACACTTAATCTTTTATCCAAACAACTTAAATTGGAATCCACATTCACAAATTTTTGAGAACCAGACTGAGAATAGTCCAATATTTGTTTCATAGATTCTCAGAGAAACCCTTCAACTCTAGAAATACCCAACAACAAATCTTTAAGGGTAATATCTTGTTTTTCCACTACTAGTGGTTGATCCTCTACAACACCTGAAAATTCAGGTGGTTTAGGTATATCCGTAAAAACTAATTTACTTGTATGTGTAGAGGAAACCACATATTCAGTAGAAATAGCGGGGGTAATCTTCCCGCTATCACCGGGTGAAGGGGGTGAGTCCTTTCGAGGGGACTCATCGATGCACCCGACACGGGAGAGTTCATGTCAAGTAAAGGTTGTGGTGGATTGTCTGTGGAAAAAGTCAAATGCCTGTCCATTGGACAAGAAACAGCAGGTGTAGAACTCTTGGGTTTGATTTTCCTTTTCCCCATAATATAAATAATTTAAAGTTATACAACCTGAGTTTACGCTCCCCAGCTCCAAGGGGCGGCCGCAACCGCAGCAGCGGTCTTGGTTTTAAGGAGAAGCTAATCAAAGCTAATTTAGAAGAGACGGTCCCGATGACGTCAAGGGTCCGTCTCTTGTAGTGCCTGCCCGATTCTACCACCGAGCACTAAACCGCTACTGCAGGAGACCAGGGCACCAAAATGATCCTCCTCAGACGTCCCAGCAGGCAAGAACAGCTCTCATTTCAACCACAGCAGTGGTCTTGGTTTTAAGGAGACGCTAATCAAAGCGAATTCAGAAGAGACGGACTCGATGACGTCAGGGGTCCGTCTCTTGTAGGTCCTGCCCGATTCCACCACCGAGCACTAAGCTGCTACTGCAGGAGACCAGGGCACCAAAATGATCCTCCTCGGACGTCCCAGCAGGCAAGAACAGCTCCCCCCAAAATGATCCTCCTCAGACGTCCCAGCAGGCAAGAACAGCTCCCCAGTTTTATTCTAAAGGATGGGATTAAAAGTTAGATTTGTGTTGATAATTTAAAGAGGTTAAGTGATATAAGGGTATTCTGAAATGGAAAATAAAATATTAAATAGAAATATGTTAAGAGATATAAGGTTGACAATTTATATAATTTAGGTATTTTAAATTACATAGTTTAAGGGGTATGGGAAATATAAATATGTTTAATAACACAAGGAATCTAAATCCATATGAAAATTTATATATTCAATATTTTATTTAAAAATTTGCAAATTTTTTTTTAAATTTGTATTTAGAATTATATTATACTCAGAATTATACTATTATATCATCTTTAGTGCTTTTGAAATATAGGGGTCCTTTTACAAAGGCACGGTAGCGGTTTAACATGCAAAATACTGTGCATTAAACCACCTGCCGCGCTACTACCTAACACCTCCATTGACGAGGCTTTAGGATTTTAGGCTGCTGTGGCGGTTAGCGCATGATGAAATGTCCGATGCACTAACCCCCGTAGCCTTGATAAAAGGAGCCCATAAAGTTTTAAAATGATGTAGTGTTCTATGAGGATGCATAAATTAACTTGAAAGAAATAGATATATTTTATGATTAATACTAGTCTTTAAGCCCATTACATTAACAGGTGCTAGAATATATGTCTGTCTTTCTTTCTTTGTCTCTCTCTCTCTCCTGCTGTCTCTCTCTCTCTCTCTCTCTCCTTGGCTCCCTTTTTCTGTCTGTCTTTCTGTCCCTCTCTCTGCCCCTGTGTCTTTCTTCCTTTTTGTCTGTCTCCCTCCCTCCTGCTGTCTGTCTGTCATTCTTTCCCTCCATTTCCCTGTGCAGTAGTATTTCCACCCCACTTCCCTGCAACAGCATTTCCCTCCCCCCCCCCGACTTCCCTGTGCAGCAGCAGCGGTATTTGTCTTCCCCTCCAGGTCCCTGTGCAGCAGTTGCAGAATTTCCCCCACCCCTTCCCTTCTCTTACCGCGATCTTGCCTGCTCCATTCGTTCCCTCCTCCGCGTTCTGGCCTGCTGTGATCTGGCTGCTCCGTTTGGCTCCTCGCGGCTGGAGTCCTCTTCTTTGTCGGCCCCCCCTTCCCTTCCCGCGGTCTTGAGCTTCGGTCTGGTCTGGCCTGCTCGCCTTGCCGTATTTTTTTTTTTTAGTTGAAAGACGCGGCAGTGGCTCCTCTCATGATCCCCACCTGCGTCGGAAGTCCGACGCAGGCGGGGATTGTGAGAGGAGCCACCGCTGCGTCTTTCAACTGAAAAATGCAATATGGCAGGGAGCAGGCCAGACCGAAAAACAGAACCGTAAGCCGCACATGCGCACTCGCTATGGGTCACTACAGCTCACAGAAAACCGGCGCACGCATAGGAAGTGCGCATGCGCGGCTTACCATTTTATTATATTATAGATTATAGAATTGGATAGCTTATTGTAATTAAATAATGAGATTTATTAATTTTGCCTGTAAGGAGTTTCTCATCACCTGGTCTCACATATGTGTTTCCAAGTTTTCACTATTAATTTGGGAGGGATGGGAAAGGGTAGGTTGGGGATATGGGAAGATGGAATTAAGAGGGATGAGGGATTTTATTTCAGGTTTTAAATTTGGGGAAAATTTTTTTTCAAGTCAAATGTTTTATTGATAAAAGAACAGAACATCAAAAACTGAAATATACATAAGGTAGGTAACATAAACACATACAGAAACAGCAGAGCAAAGCATTTTGTTGCAGATACAGTCACAGGTTAATTCGTGTCGTATAGAGTCGCAATAAAAATAATAGAAAAGTAAGCAAATGGACAAGGGTAGAAGTAAATATAATAAGTTGGAAATATGGATATATGTAATCAGGGTTAACAATCACAATATTGCTGCATAGGAGACCAAATAAGTCGAAAGGACTTTTGCGACCCCCTGCATTCAGCCAGCTCATATTTGTAGCACATGAGAATCATGTTCCACCATTGTGATGTGGATACTGGTTTGTTCTGTTTCCAGTGAAGTAGCACAGTTTTGATTGCCAGACCCAAAAGAAAGTCAAAGAGTGTAGAGTGCTGCCGAGAAAGTGGGGGTTCCAACACGGCTGAACGCAGAATGATATGCCAATAAGACAAGGAGACTGGAGTGGGAAGAATCTGACTCACTATGTCTCCAACTTCTGACCAAAAGGTAGAGACGAGAGAGCAGTCAAACAACATGTGCTGAAAAGTACCAAGATGAGTTGCACATCGCCAGCATCTGTTGGAGGAGGATGGAGACACATGTTGTTGTTTAATAGGAGTCCAGAGGGATTTATGAAGAACGAAGAATAGAGATTGTCTCAGAGAGGCTGAGTGCAGGGGTCGGTTGCAGTAACACCACACTTGAGTCCACTGTCGTTCAGAGAGTTCACATTGAAAATCATGAGCCCACATTCGTTGGATAGGAAGAAAAGTATAATTTTCTATAATTTCCCGAATTTTGTATAATAGTATATATTTTAGACATTACATGAGGTTTATTGCTCCAAGAAGTCAACAGGACAGATGGAGAGGATGAATTCTTCTGCAATTTTTCTAGTGAAGGCCCGTAGGCAGCATGAAGACTATGACATAGTTGAAGATATTTATATGCCTGATAAGAGGGTATCTTATACTTCAATTGTATCTGAGTAAAGGACAAAAGATCATGACCTGTCAATAGATCTTGGACAAACCATATTCCACTGTCTATCCATGAAGACCAATGCACCATACGTGAACCTATGGTAATGTTTGGATTACCCCAAATGGGAGAGTGAATGGTCGTAAAGAGGGGATATTGTAAAGTATAACCCAAACTAATTATCACCCGCTGAGTGGCGCGTATCACCTCCCAGATCTTAAAGCAGGGAACTGTTATGGAATAGCAAGCAGCCGATAAAGTAAATGGTAATGCTAAATTACGTTCCAGTACACCCCAGTAAGGCATAGTAATATTCGTTTGGGGTAGAAACCATTTACTGGCCCCTCTCAACAAAGCCGCAGTGGCATATCGTACATAGTGAGGAAAGTTGACCCCACCTTGGGACCACGGTTTCTTAAGAGTAGATAAAGCTATACGAGGGGGCTTCCCCTTCCATAAAAAGGTGGTCAAAGTCTGGTCTATTCGTTTAAACAATAAAGGAGGAAGAGATAGGGGTAACATCTGTAAAACATATAGGATTTGTGGGGTCATCATCATGCGAATGGTTTCTAACCTACCCCACCAGGTTAAATAAAGTGGGGACCACTGGTTACATAATGTTTGTAATTTGGTAAGTAATATCTTGACATTAATGTCTACTGTGTCTTGCCATGTATTACAAAAGTGGATTCCCAAATATTTAATGGAGGTAGAGCACCAGGTAAGACCGTAGGGAGCAACCATAGCTTGAGTGCAGTGTACATTTAAGGGTAGTACCTCGGTTTTATCCCAATTGATGGTATAGCCGGACAACCGACCAAAACTAGAGAGAAGATTGAGAATTATTGGTAGGGTATCTTTAGGATTAGAAACGTAAAGAAGTACGTCATCTGCAAATGCAGAAAGACGCACCTCGGTCAAGCCCACCTGTATACCTGCAATCGCTGGATCAGTATCAAGTTTGCGGAGCAAAGGTTCCAGGGCCAGATTGAACAGGAGCGGCGATAGGGGGCAACCCTGCCTTGTGCCCCTTGACAGAGAAAAATATGGGGAAAGATATCCCTCCACATTCAATCTGGCCCTGGGACTGGCATATAAAAGATGTACCATATCAATGAACGCATCTCCCAATTGATACCATCTTAGTGTGTAAAATAAATATTTCCACTCCACATAGTCGAAGGCCTTCTCAGCATCTAATGACATCACACAAGCTGAAGTGGAAATATTACGGGCAGCCTGCAACACATGACAAAATACTCTCGAGTTGTCCGCCGTCAGGCGACCCTTTACAAAACCACATTGAGTAGGATGAATGAGCAAAGGGAGAGCCTTAGCTAGTCGTTCTGCAAGAAGTTTCGCATAAATTTTACAATCATAATTGAGTAGGGAGATAGGTCTGTAGTTTTTCGGAAGTAAGGGATCACGGCCAGGTTTGGGAAACACAACTATATCCGCTTCAACAAAGGTGCCAGCACTAGTATCCCTCCCCAGAAAATCAGTGTACAGTCGAAGCAGATGGGGGAGAAGAGACGATTGGAAGGTTTTATAGAAGCCTAGGGGAAGGCCATCTCCTCCTGGTGCTTTACCAGACTTCAGCCCAGCTATAGCGATTTCGATTTCTGCAATAGTGAGAGGTTTATTTAGATTATCTAGTATTTGAGGCGGAAGTGTAGGGGGGGTCATACCTTGGAAAAAATCATCTAAATCTGCTTTGGAGGGGTCTATTCCAGATGTATATAATTGTTTATAGAAGGATTTGAATTGATCAGCTATGGCATTAGGATCAGTAATGAGGGATCCTGCAGGTTTAAGGGCTTTTATGTGGCCAGCTCTTTTCTTATGTTTGAGATAATTGGCCAATAGCTTACCTGCTTTATTACGTTGTTCATAGTACATTGCCCCTTCTTGTAATAATAGAACTCCAGCTCTTTCTGATAATATAGAATTATATTGGAACTTGAGCTTACGAATTTGCGCTAAGCCCGGCAAAGTGGGAGAAATGATATACCACCTCCAAGGATTTAATTTGATTCTCCAGAGTAGTGAGTGCCCGTTTCCGTTCCTTATTCAGGTGGGCTGAAAATGCTATGATTCTACCCCGCAGGTATGCTTTATATGCATCCCAAATGGTCTGAAAGGCTATTTCCGGGGTATCATTATGTTCAAAAAATTCTGTAGTCCAGTTCGCAAACTGTGTGAGAAATTCTTTGTTTTCCAGGAGGGCTGTATTCAGGTGCCATGTAGGCGTAGGAGAAGATGGTGCAGATAGGGTGAAGGATACTGATATAGCAGAATGGTCAGATTGAGGGCAGGATAGAATAGAGGGTGAACGCACAGCGTGTAGCAGGGAATGAGACAGGAGAAAGTAATCCAGTCTCATGGCAGAGGCGTGCGGCGCAGACCAGAAGGTGTATTCAAGATCCTTAGGATGAAAGAGACGCCAGACATCAGCCAGTCCATAAGACTGGATCATATGCTGCAGTACCGGAAGAGTGGAGGGGGAACGGTAAGAAGAGTTGGATCTCCGGTCTATATGGGCATCCAGAACCAAATTCCAGTCTCCACCCAATACAAAATAATCAGTGGATGTAGAGGTTAGTTCTTTAGCTAAGTCTCTGAAAAAGTCCGTATTAGGTGTGTTTGGGCCATAAAGCGAAAAGAAAGTATATCTACGAGAGTTAATATCTAGTGTGACCGTGACCCATCTTCCCTGAGAATCATGAGAAGTATGTATTACAGTGTAATTAAGTTGTTTAGATAGTAAGATGGCCACCCCTCCCTTAGATGACACTGCAGGGGAGAAAAAACAATGAGAGACCCAGTCCCGCTTCAATTTAGCAGATTCAATCGAATTAAGCTTGGTTTCTTGCAGAAAGACTATATGTGCAGAATGATGTTTACAATACAGAAGTGTCCGTTTTCTTTTGATGGGGTGGTTTAAACCTCTGATATTCAAATATAACACATTACACAGAGCCATATATAGCGGCATATTGAAAAACCGAGTGTCGCTCGTCTATGTCACACGTTAACCTGATAATACTCAACCAGACAGTATCTGCTCTGCTCTGACCAAAAAAAAAACAAATAGAAACCCCATACATACTCCCTTGCATACACCCCGCCACCCTCCCCACATGTAATCCAACAACCCCCTCCCACCCACAAGACAGAAGCCTTGTAATTATCCCGCCAAAAAGGCGCCCCGAAGGCCTATGGAGGGTAAGAGGCAGCACAATATGGAGGCTCAAGGCCAGGCCCCTCCCCCCTCAGCCCCGCTTCAAGTATGATGGTAGGAATCAGTATTATGATGGGCAATTACTCCACCCATATCTGTAAAAAGAACCCAACTAGTAATCACTTGTAATAATGCATAATAACAGTATAACAGGAACCATAAGTGAGAAAATCTAAATAGAAAGCCTGATTCGCGCTCAGGTGTCCATACGCTGCAGGTCTTCCTGCTCCTTCAGGAACCGATCCACGTCCACAGGGTCATTGTAGGTTTTGGTGCGGTTGTTAAAGGTAATTTTAAAGCGTGCTGGTGAAAGTAGGCAAAAGCGCGCCTCGAGTGCACGCAAGCGAGGGCGCATGGCCAAAAATTGACGTCGCTTCTCCGCAGTAGCTTTGGTGTAGTCAGCAGATATATACACAGTTTGCCCCTGCCATTCTATCTTCCGAAGTGATCGCATTTTTTCCAGGATTTGGGCAACGTGCGGGAAGCGCAGCAGCTTCATCACAACCGGACGTGCGCGTTGGGATCCCGAAGGAGATTTTGCTGGAACCCGGTGGGCTCGTTCTACTTCAAGCGGTCTGTCAAATTGCAGGGAGAGCACTTTGGGGAACAAATCTTCAAAAAATTGACAGGCATTAAGACTTTCGATCCCTTCACGTAAGCCTGTAATACGCAAGTTGTTCCGTCGGCTGTGGTTACCAAGATCATTCAGTTGATCTTCTAGAGCGCGCAGGGCCTTCCTGTCCATCGATTGATTCGTGGCAAGCTCATCGATAGTCTGGCATTTTCGTTCCAAGGCTTCTAACTTGGAGTCCATCGCAGACATTTTTTCAGTTAAAGATATTATTTCGTGTTTGATATCTTTGATGTCGTCTTTGCTTTCAGACAGCAAGTTAGAGATAAATTGGAGTTGGTCCGACACCGTGAGCTCCGGGTCGACACGTGGCCGAGGCGCATCGCCCTTGATAGGGGATGGCGGGTCTTGTTTCTGTCTTTTAGCGACGGATGTGCCTGCAAAGGCAGCCTCAATTTTTCCTTGCTTCGGTGCAGGCATGGTTCCCGATCGAATTAGCGCAAATAAGTATCGTGGTACACGTGGGGAGTAAGAAATAGCGGAGCCGTGGACGAGAGCTCTAGCCCTAAGCCTCCATCTTGTTTGGGCTCTCTAGCGCCCCCCCAATTTGGGGAAAATTAATATTTAGTGAATACTCATAATTTGAATTACTGGATGATGTTTTTATGCTTTATATATAAATTGTATAATGGATTTTAAAATATTTTCATTACATGTTAATGGCCTTAACCATCCGATTAGAAGGAAAAAAACGCTATTATTTTTAAAACAAAGAATGCGGATGTTTGCTTTATCCAAGAGACACATTTGTCTGCTATAGAATCTAAAAAATTAGAGGGAGATTAGATAAAGCATTGTTTTCTTGCCCCTGCTGTAGGAAAGAAGGCTGGAGTAGCTATTTTAGTGAATAGGAAATGTACAGCTATATTTAAATTGATTGCTGCAGATCCCTTAGAAAGATGGCTACATGTAGACATGTATCACAAAAGCCAAATCTACACTCCTATGAAGAAGTCTATACTCAAACACTCGCACTCTACTTATATAGTTTATTTATATTTGGAGCTTGATGTTCGTTCAGGAAAAAGCCTCAGAAATAAGGAGTACTATGCTTATAATTTCAGTGGTAATCATTACCAGCGTAGGTGTATTCCAAACACGTACTCCGTACTGCAATCACTGGCCAAAAACCTATTCTTTTATTTCATTATCCATATTATGTTTCTACTAAGTTAAACTCTTTTTAAAACTCTTTTTTAAAAACTTTTTCGTTATAACTTATATCTCTTATTTTACACACTAACTGATTGAGTGCAGACCGCTTCAGAATTTGAAAAACCTCACAGAAAATTACTTATCTTTAGTGTTTTCATTATTCTGTTTCCATTTCTGAGCTTCTTCAATTCTGTGCTATTTTGTACTCGGGACCAGAACTGGAGCTTTCAACCCTCTCGTGACTAGAGCCAGAGCTGACGCGGCCGGCGTTTCGCGGACTGCTGGTTTGTCCACTGCTTCAGGGCCAATTTTAGAGCACATAAGAACATAAGAATTGCCATCTCCGGATCAGACCCTGGGTCCATCAAGTCCGGTGATCCACACATGCGGAGGCTCTGCCTGGTGTACCCTGGCATAGTTTTAGTCCCCATATCACTGTATGCTTCTCAAGGGAGATGTGCATTAGAGAATGACACGGTGACAAAATTCATCACCGTTTCCATCCCCGCGGATACCCGCGGGAAATAATCCCATGTCATTTTCTAGTGTCTGTTTCAACCTCAGTCCTTCTACACCAGCATTCTTCAAAGCAAAGCTTGCGGGTCAGTGGTTGTGGCCATTCATACTCTGATTCTTCCCTCTCTCCTTAAAGAATGACATGAAGATGGTTTCCCGTGGTTATCCACGGGGACGGTGATGAATTTTGTCACCGTGTCATTCTCTAATGTGCATCTAATTTACCCTTAAATCCTAGAACGGTGGATTCTACAATTACTTCCTCTGGGAGAGCATTCCAGGTGTCCACCACTCGCTGCGTGAAACAGAACTTCCTGATATCCATCCTGGACCTGTCCCCCCTCAGCTTCAGTCTATGTCCTCTTGTCCGTGTCACATTGGACATTGTAAATAACTGCTTTCCCTGCTCCATTTTGTCGAATCCTTTCAGTATTTTGAAAGTCTCGATCAGATCCCCTCGCAGTGTCCTCTTCTCAAGGGAGAACAACCCCAGTCTCCTAAGTCGTTCCTCGTAGTCCAGGTTCTCCATACCTTTCACTAGCTTCATTGCTCGTCTCTGCACCCTCTCTAGCAGTTTTATATCCTTCTTTAGGTATGGAGACCAATGCTGGACGCAGTATTCCAGGTGCGGTCTGACCATGGCTCTGTTGAGCGGTATTATAACTTTCTCTGATCTACTCGTAATTCCCTTCTTTATCATGCCTAGCATTCTATTTGCTTTCTTCACCGCCACCGCACATTGCGCCAACGGTTTCAGGGTCTTATCTATCAGTACACCCAGGTCCTTTTCCTGTTCGGTCTTTCCCAGAGTTACACCTGACATACTATACTTGTGATCTTTATTTTTTCTGCCTAAATGCATCACTTTGCATTTTTCCACATTAAAATTCATCTGCCATTCATCTGCCCACTTCTCCAATTGATTCAATTGATTAGCAGATTTTTGTAATGATTGATAACATTTTCCCATAATAAGATATTTGTTAAGTGGGGATGTGGGTGAGTATTATTTTATTTATCTTATAATATGTATGAATTAATTAATATTTTTGATGTATTAGGTTAGATTTTCTGAAACAGGTAGGGAGGGATTGGGGGGGTTTTCTATTTTAATTACAATTGTCATACATATTAAATGTATTACATAATATTTAAATTATTATAAAATATGAATATAAGAATGATATGTTGTTTTTAAAGTGTTACATGAAGGAAAATCAAGTGTGTATTTATAAGATCATATGAATTTTTCTGATACACTTGTAATATGCAAAACTGAATAAAGAAATTATATTTAAAAAAAACCCAATTGGTTCAAGTCACTCTGGAGTTCCTCACTGTCCTGCGATCTTATTGCCCGGCATAGCTTTCTGTCGTCTGCAAACTTGATGATTTCACTGGATGTTCCTTCTTCCAGGTCATTTATGAAAATATTAAATAAGATGGGTCCAAGTACCGAGCCCTGGGGTACACCGCTAGTCACTTTTTCCCATTCTGAGAACTTCCCATTTATGCCCACTCTCTGTTTTCTGTTCTTTAGCCATTTGCCTATCCATCTTAGTATATCTCCCTCTATTCCATGGCCTTGTAATTTCCTGAGAAGTCTTACATGTGGAACCTTGTCGAACGCTTTCTGAAAGTCCAAGTATACAATATCCATCGGTTCTCCACTATCAATTTGTCTGTTCATTGTCTCAAAAAATTGAAGTAGGTTCGTCAAACATGATTTCCCTTTCCTGAACCCACATTGACTGGCTCTCATCAGGTCGTGTGTGTCTAGGTGCCGGACTATGCTATCTTTGATCAGCGCCTCATCCATCTTTCCAGGGATCAGACGTGAGACTCACAGGTCTGTAGTTGCCTGGCACTCCTCTCGATCTTTTTTAAAATATCGGCGTGACGTTCGCTATCTTCCAGTCGTCCAGTATCTGTCCTGTTTTGATTGACAGGTTGGCAAGTTTTTGCAATAGTTCTCCGATTTCAAATTTCAGTTCTTTTAGGACTTTCGGATGAATTCCGTCTGGTCCAGGAGATTTATCACTTTTAAGTTTGTCGATCTGGTATTAAATCTGGTGCAAGCCCACTTCTACTGTGGTGAGGTTGTCCTGTACGACTCCCTTGAACACTTTCACTGTGTCAGGTATTCTTCCTTTGTAAAGACAGACGCAAAGAAGAAATTCAGTCTGTCTGCAATTTGTTTGTCATCCTTAACGCACCCTTTTCCGCCTAGGTCGTCCAGTGGTCCCACCGCCTCCCATGCGGGTTTTTTTCCTTTTACGTATCTAAAAAAGGGCTTGAAATTTTTGGCCTCTTGCGCTATTTTCTCCTCGTAGACCTTTTTGACAACCCTCACTGCCTTGTAACATTTTTTCTGATCATCTCTATGTTTGTTCCAAGCTTCGGATGTTTTTGTGCATTCCACGTCTTAAAGGAGACCTTTTCATTTATGGCTTCCTTCACCTCTTTGGTAAGCCACGCCGGCTCTCTTTTGCCTTTGTTTTCTTTACTTTGGACATCCACGGAATACAGAGGCTTTGTGCTTCTGTGATAGTATTTTTCAGTAAGGACCATGCCTGTTCCACCGTTATGACTTTGCCCATCTTTTTCTTGATCCGTTTTTTCACCATGGCTCTCATGGCTGTCGTATCTTCCCTTTTTAAAGTTTAAAGTCGTGGTTGAGATTTTGGTACCTTTCCCTTTCCCGACATCAAGTTTGAAGTTGAACATGTTGTGATTGCTCGTCCCCAAGGGGACCGTGACTTCTACTTCCTTTGCCGGACCCGTAATGCCATTTAGGACCAAGTCAAAAGGTGACGTTTTCTCTCGTCAGCTCTACTGCCATGTGTTCCAGGAAGCAGTCCCCTAGCACTTCCAGGAACTTTGCCTCCTTGCCACAGTTGGAGGTTCCCAGGTCCCAGTCTATCCCCGGGAAATTGAAATCCCCCAAGATTATGACATTACCGGTCTTACATTCTTGTTTAATTTCCTCTATCATTTCTGAGTTTGTCTCATCTCTCTGTCCCAGCGGTTGGTAGAAAAGGCCAATCTTGGACGGGAGGTCGATCCAAGATGGCCGCGTGCTGATGAGAGTGAGTGAGACGCCGCCAGAGATTCTAACGAACAACATTTACCTAGAGCCGTTTCGATGCCGAAAAGGAGAGGGAAAGGCGCTTCTGGAGCCTCGAGGCGCCTGGAGACTCCTCTTCAGATGTCCATGGAGGTCTCGGTAGGCGATAAGTTAGCCTCCAGTGACCACAACATGATATGGTTCAACCTCAAGAAAGATTTCACTAGATCAAGCACGGCAACCAGAGTACTCAACTTTCGAGGCGCTGACTTCAAACGCATGGGAGATTTCGTCCATCACACACTACAAATCCAAGCTATGGCCAATAATGTGGAGGATATGTGGTCAACCTTGAAATCTACCCTACATGTAGCAACAAACCGATACATCAAATCAGCAAGCAAACGGCGAAGAAACAATAGACCCCAATGGTTCACCGCAGAGATTTCAGATCTCTGTAAAGAAAAGAAATCAGCATTCATTTCTTACAAACATTCAGAGACAAGGGAGGCTAAATTGGAATACATGGCCAAATCTGCAGCGGTGAAAGCGGCAGTCAGAGAGGCCAAGCATCAAGCTGAGGTAAACCTAGCAAGGAACATTAAGAAGGGCGACAAATCCTTTTTCAGGTATATTAGTGACAGAAAAAGAAACACTGATGGGATAGTGCGCCTTAGGAAATCAGATGGGAAATATGTAGAATCAGATTCAGACAAAGCCGAACTACTAAATGAATATTTTTGCTCTGTTTTCACATGCGAGGCACCGGGGTCAGGTCCACAGTTGCAGGCAAAGCAAAGTTCAGAAGACCCGTTTCGGGATTTTGAGTTTACTTCTGGAGACGTCTACGACGAATTATCAAGACTCAAGGTGAACAAAGCAATGGGGCCGGACAATCTACATCCCAGGGTGCTCAGTGAGCTCAGGGACGTCCTAGCGGAGCCGTTATCAATACTCTTCAATCTGTCCCTGAGCACGGGAATAGTGCCCTTGGACTGGAAAACAGCTAACATTGTTCCTCTGCACAAAAAGGGTTGTAGGACAGAGGCTACGAATTACAGACCGGTGAGTCTCACATCGGTAGTGAGTAAACTCATGGAAACACTCATGAAACGCAAATTAGACATGATACTAGACGAGGAGGAACTACGCGATCCCCACCAACATGGATTCACCAAGGGTAGTTCCTGTCAATCCAATCTCATCAGTTTCTTTGACTGGGTAACAAGGAAACTAGATATGGGAGAATCCCTGGACGTCGTGTACTTGGACTTCAGCAAAGCTTTCGATAGCGTCCCCCACCGCAGGCTACTGGGCAAGATGAAATCATAGTAACATAGTAGATGACGGCAGATAAAGACCCGAATGGTCCATCCAGTCTGCCCAACCTGATTCAATTTAAAAATTTTTTTTTTTTTTTTTCTTCTTAGCTATTTCTGGGCGAGAATCCAAAGCTTTACCCGGTACTGTGCTTGGGTTCCAACTGCCGAAATCTCTGTTAAGACTTACTCCAGCCCATCTACACCCTCCCAGCCATTGAAGCCCTCCCCTGCCCATCCTCCTCCAAACGGCCATACACAGACACAGACCGTACAAGTCTGCCCAGTAACTGGCCTAGTTCAATCTTTAATATTATTTTCTGATTCTAAATCTTCTGTGTTCATCCCACGCTTCTTTGAACTCAGTCACAGTTTTACTCTCCACCACCTCTCTCGGGAGCGCATTCCAGGCATCCACCACCCTCTCCGTAATCAATGGGATTAGGTGAAACACTTACAGCATGGGTCCACGATTGGCTGAGTGGAAGAACTCAGAGGGTGGTGGTTAATGGTACCATCTCTAAAACGTCGGAGGTGACCAGTGGGGTGCTGCAGGGCTCGGTCTTGGGCCCGATCCTTTTCAACATATTCGTAAGAGACATGACTCAGGGGCTTCAAGGTAAAATAGCATTATTCGCCGATGATGCCAAACTATGTAACATTGTGGGTAACGGTAGTCTGTCCGACAGCATGACGCAAGACCTGGTTTTATTGGAACTTTGGTCCTCGACCTGGCAGCTTAGCTTCAACGCTAACAAATGTAAGGTCATGCACCTGGGCAACAATAATCCGTGCAGAACGTACACATTAAATGGTGAAACCTTAGCAAGGCCTACAGCAGAATGGGATTTGGGGGTGATCATCAGTGAAGACATGAAAACGGCCAATCAAGTGGAGAAGGCCTCATCCAGGGCTAGGCAAATGTTGGGTTGTATCCGGAGAAGCTTTGTTAGTCGGAAGCCCGACGTCCTAATGCCCTTGTACAGAACCATGGTGAGGCCTCATCTGGAGTACTGCGTACAATTCTGGAGGCCACATTACCGTAAAGATGTACTGAGAGTCGAGTCGGTACAGCGGATGGCCACCAGGATGGTCTCGGGGCTTAAAGATCTATCATACGAAGAAAGACTGAACGAATTGCAGCTATACTCTCTCGAAGAACGCAGGGAGAGAGGAGACATGATTGAGACGTTTAAGTATGTCACTGGTCGTATCGAGGGAGAAGATGATATTTTCCTTCTTAAAGGACCCTCCGCCACAAGAGGACACCCGCTGAAAATAAAGGGCGGGAAGTTTCATGGCGACACCAGGAAATACTTCTTCACCGAAAGAGTGGTTGACAGGTGGAACAAGCTCCCAGTGCAGGTGATCGAGGCCAGCAGCGTGCCGGATTTTAAGAACAGATGGGATGCTCATGTCGGATCTCTACGAGGGAAAGGTCATCAGAGAGCGATTAAATAGGGGGGGTGGGTCAGCGGTGTGGGCAGACTCGATGGGCCTCGGCCTTTTTCTGCCATCACTTTCTATGTTTCTATGATTTTTTGTGGCGTCTGAACCAAGAGGCAGTAGCTGCATCGGGGAGTCGCCCGCTGGAATCGCCGGGAAGGAGTGAGGTCGCGGCAAGCTTCCCTGGGCTAGAGTCGACTCTGAGCACCGACGCTAGAACCCCGCCCCCTCAGCCGCAGCGTGCTAGCTCTCCACGGGAGAGTAGTCAGTCCGAGGAGGCAGACTTCGTTTCCCGGGAGGCTGGAATGGGCGAAGCACTGGAGGAAGACGAGACTGCGGTGAGAACAACAAGGGGACTTGAAATGGAGCAAGGTTTCCAGAGAGAGAAGACTGCCACTGCTGTGGAAGCTGGGACAATGCAAGCAAGTATATTCTCTGTTCCTAAACCCATGAATGTTACCCTAGACTCAATTTGGGACTTGGTAATTACTCTGGGACAAACATTGTCACCACAAATTAAAGTACTACAAGAGAAATATTTAGAACAAAGAAATGAAATAAATGGACTTAAACAGGAAAATATATCGATGAAAAATAATGTGGAAAAAATAGATAAAAAGATAACTGAAGTAACTCAAATCCAAACGACACTGATTAAGGACAATCTTAACCTTAGGAGAAAGGTGGAAATGATGGAAAATAATATGCGATTGAATAACCTTAGATTTTTGAACTTCCCAAAGATTCCTTCTTTATCAGCAAAAGAAGTTTTGAAAAAGTACTTTTGTGAAGTTCTTAATGTTCCTAATGATGCCTTTCCTCCTTTTTCCAAAATATATTATTTGCCAACATCAAAAAATTCGGAAGAACAGCGTCCACTAGAACAACAAGGTCAGGGTGAACAAATGGATATAACATTATTATTGGAATCTTCAATGAGGGAGGTAGCTATTCCAGCTACCCTATTGGCTACGGTGGTTTTATCACCAGATAAAAATTGGATATTACAGCTTTATTTTAAGAATAGACATAAAGAATTTCTTGGACATAAAGTTCAAATATTTCCGGATGTGACAAGGGAGTCTCAGAAACAAAGGAAGGAATTTTTGCTTCTTAAGCCTGGGGTCACTGCAATGGGGGCATCATTTCTTTTACGATACCCTTGCAAATGCATTGTAAAATACAAATCTTGTAATTATATTTTCTTCGAACCCTCTCAGTTGACAGGATTTCTCTCCAGGAGGGGCCTTGAAGGGGATAAAGAAAATCTCAATGTATAAATTTACTCTTGGTCCATTCTCATCTGACCGCCTAATTGCAATTTGAATTTATTCTTTTTCTTTTAATAGTTTCTCACTCAGGAACATCTTGGATCTCAATTTTGGGACTTTAATTTTGATGAGTAAATAGTAATTTTGTCATATAGTTGTTACTTCATTTGTTTTATATTATGCTGACTCAATCATATTCTGTACAAGAATTTATTCTTGATAATATGTTCAAAATATAAATAAAGAAGAAAAAAAAAAAGAAAAGGCCAATCTTTGTCAGCATCGTTGTGTCTGGGAATCCTGATCCAGAGGGATTCCAGCTTCTTTTTCTCTTCCGCCATAGTCTCTCTCACGAATTCTAATCCTTCCCGAACATATAGGGCAATACCTCCACCTTTCTGCCCCACTCTATCTTTTCTGTACAGTTTGTATCCCTGTAGTACTGTGTATCATTTGTTTTCGTCATTCCACCATGTTTCTGTTATGCCAATGATTTCCAGTTTTGTCGTTTTTTGCTATTGCTTCTAACTCTCCCATTTTGTTTCCCAAATTTCTAGCATTCGTATACATACATTTGAGTTCCCTCTGTGTTACCTTCTTGGACATTTTAAGCTTAGCAGTATCTACTGTTTCTTCCACGGTATCCTTTTCTGCTGCTGTGTTGTCTTCCTCATTTGCTTTGTGGTCAACCCCTCCCGTGTCTGAGTAGTTGTCCGTAATTCCTTCTACGGGGCATCCTGTCGCCCGGGCCATCAACTGGTGGTCGACTGTCGGCTTTCCCCTGTCCTTTAGTTTAAAGCCTTCTCTATGGCCCTCTTCATGTTGCCTGCCAGTACTCTGACTCCTTCCTTGTTGAGGTGCAGTCCGTCTTTCTGTAGTATTTGCTTTTTCCCCAGAACGCCGTCCAGTTGCGCACAAAGTCAAAGCCTTCCTCTTCGCACCATCGTCTCATCCAGGCGTTGATTGCTTGCAGTTCCCCTTGTCTCTTTGCATCCGTTCTTGGTACCGGGAGGATCTCGGAGAAGGCCACCTTCACCTCCCTGATCTTCAATTTTCTTCCGAGTGAGCGGAGCTGTCCCTTCATCTCTTCCCTGTCATACTTCTGTCCACTCACATCGTTGATTCCCACGTGGATAAGCACAGCAGTGTCCTCTCCCCCAGCGCTGTCTATGATCCTGGAGATCCTGTTGGCCACATCCTTCACTCTTGCTCCAGGCAGGCAGGTGATGATTCTATCCTCTCTCCCTCCTGCAGTGTGGCTGTCCACATGACGTACGATGGAGTCTGCCACGATGATCCCCATGTTCTTTATTCGGGGGTTCCTTGGGGGTTGTAGATCGATATCCATGGTATAGGACCAATCTTCTCCCTCCTGCGGTACTCCTAAACTAAGCTAAACTAAATCTTAAGTTTATATACCGCATCATCTCCACGGATGTGGAGCTCAGCACGGTTTACAAGAACTTAAAATATAGGAAGAAAAGGAAAAAAAAGGTTTACATGAACTTTTATATAGAAGAGAAGAGTAAGGGGGGGGATAGAATTACATTTTAGTGAAAAGCCAGGTTTTCAGTTGCTTGCGAAATAATTGGAGGGAGCCCAGGTTCCGCAGCAAGGTAGTAAGGTCGTTCCAAAGACCTGTGATTCTGAAGAGATGGGATTTTCACAGTTTGCCTGCATAGCGAATACCGCGTAGAGAGGGGAAGGATAGTTTATAGCTTTGGGCGGGTCTAGTAGTCAGGACTCAAGGAGTTATAAGATAGTGGGATTAAGGGAGGAAGGATGCCATGAATGATCTTAAAAGCCAAGCAGGAGCATTTGAAATGGATTCTGGAAATCACTGGGAGCCAGTGAAGTTTGGCTAGGAGTGGGGAGACATGGTCAGACTTGCGTTTTGCAAAGATCAACTTGGCTGCAGTATTCTGGAGTAGCTGGAGTCTTTGAAGACTTTTTTGATAGGCTTAAGTAGATGACATTGCAGTAGTCTAGTTTGGAGAGGATGATGGATTGGAAAAGGACGGCAAAATGTTGTTGGCGAAAATAGGATCTTACTTTCTTCAGCATGTGGAGGTTGAAAAAGCATGATTTAGCCAAGGAGTTCAGGTGGTCATTGAGGGAGAGAGAAGAATCGATAATGATGCCAAGAACCTTGCTTGAGAACTCAAGCTGCAGTGCAGCACCTGAGGGTAGTGCAAAGGGGGTAGGCAGGTGTTCTAAATTTGGGCCGAGCCAGAGTAATTTTGTTTTTGATTCATTTAGTTTCATCAGTATCAAGAAGGACCAGAAATGAAGTCTCATTATGCAAGCTGTAATGTTGTCGTGGAGGTTGGTGAGATTCTGGTCTGTCTCAAGGAGGACAAGGATGTCATCAGTGTATGTGTAGATTGTTTCAAGGGGGGATAATTGGAGGAGTTTCAGGGAGGACATATAGATGTTAAAGAGAATAGGGGATAGAGGTGATCCCTGAGAGACACCGCAAGATGGTGTCCAAGGAACGTACATAGTGCCATTTGTGTTGACAGTGTAGGAGCGAGAGCATAGGAAGTTTGAGAACCACTTTAGGACGGTGGATTCAATTCCTATCTCGGAAAGTTGATAAAGTAGTATGTCGTGGTGGACAACATCGAAAGCTGCAGAGAGATCGAATTGTAATAGGACAGCAAATTTGTTACGAGAATGTAGTTGTTGCATCTTAGAAATTAAGGAAACTAGGAGGGATTCGGTGCTTAAGCTGGTTCTGAAGCCATATTGGTAGGGATGGAGGATGGAGAATCTCTCTAGGTAAGAAGAGAGCTGGGTGGCGACTATGGCCTCTAGTAGTTTAGTTAGGAGAGGGATATTTGCTATGGGGCGGTAGTTAGATGGTAAGGAAGGGTGAGATCGGCTTTTCTGTTCTTCGGATGGGGGAATGTCCCTATGCATTCTCCCTCTTACTCCTGGTGTGCGATCGCCCCTTATCTCTGCTTCCGTTCCTCCAGAATTTGCAGGGGTGTCTTCTCTTCTCTTGTCCAGGCCTTCTTCCTGGGTTGTTTGGCTATAGTTCTCCACATGCTGTTGGTGAGCTTCCTCGATGTATCTTTCTAGCTTCTTAACCTCATCGTTTGGACTGTACTCCACTAGAAGCTTCTCCTGTTTGCGGATTTCTTCTTCAAAGGTGAGGAGTTTTTAGTCCCAGCACTATCTCCTCTAGAAGTTTTTCATGAGACATGAGCATGGGAAATACTACGATGGTGCTTTTCTATGTATATGCTCCTAATTCGAACCAAAATGAGTTTTTCAAGACTCTACAACAATTGGTACTACCACTGGCTGCTTCTAATTTAGTAGTGGCGGGGGATTTTAAAGCTGTTATGGATCCTTTAATGGATAAAAAACCTAGTAAAATTATGAAATCATTAGGATTAGATAATTTTGTACAGTCTTGTGACTTGAAAGATATATGGCGAATACTTCATTTTGATGGTCGGGAATTTTCTTTTTGTTCCCATGTTCACAAATTCTTTTCAAGAATAGATTACATTTTTGTTTCAAACCAATTAGTTCAACAGATAGCGTAAGCCTCCATAGATCCAATTATTTTGTCTGATCATGGAGGGATGTATGTTGAACTCAAAATTGTTGATCAGTATAATAGTAGACCTGTATGGAGATTTGATAATATATGGCTTGTGGATCCAAAATTTTGTGAAGATTTTCAATTAAAAATGAATGAATATTTCCAACTTAATACCACAGAAGAAATCTCTATGAAAACATTATGGGATGCTTTTTAGGCAACAAAACAATAAAAATTCGAATGGTACTATATTAATAAAATAAACAAATAACAAAAACCATTCACAAAACTCAAAAAAGAGACACCGATTTCAAAATAATTTGTTAAAATTTACTGTAAACCTTAAATCTAGTTATTTAGACTATTACAGTTATTAATTAATTATTACAGGGAAATGCCTCAGACTTAGGAGTAGATCTTTCCAACTGGAACTATTCAAGAGAAGAATGAATTAATCTCTAGCCTCCTTATGACATCACAGGCTAATTTCCTACCTCCCTACCAAAATATTTATTTTATTACTTTAATCAATTAAATAACATATAACTTTTAATCTAATATTAATTAATTTAGTAGAGAATCAACATATAACTTATAATCTATTTTAAATTACTTAAATTTATTTTAATTTAAAATTTAAAAATTTAATTAAAGAATCAGCATATCATTTTTTTGAGACTCAAGACCAACCTCTATTAGATTGTCAATTTAATTAACTTCTTACATTTCAATTTCTTTCATTATGTTTCAAGTATATCTTAACTCCTTATTTTAAACTAAACAATCCTACATTTCATTTAAACTCAAACTTGAAAGTGCTATAGTGCTTCAAAGACTAAAAAAGCTAAAAGTTCATAGAAAAAGCGCAGAAAAGGCAGAAAAAAATGCTGAAATGTTAAAAAGTATTTCAAAATGAAGTTACTTCGGCTGAAATAAGCCCACAGTTCATTTTAAATTGCTGTTCAATTCAAGGCAAACATAAAGTTAATTCAGTTCATTCAAAATTGTAACGATTCAAACACAAAATTCTTCATATATTGTGTAAGGTACTTAGCTCAAACATTCTGTGCCAAACCAGCTCCATTGCTTGTAATCAATATCCAACAAGGCCTTTGTTTCATGGGGCAAAACTGTAGCACCCGCTGCATCAGGGAAATGACTTAGGCAACGCTTTAATTGTCTGTATGGAAATGTCAGAAGTCAAGAACAAGATGAGGGAGTTGAGAGGATTGCTTGAGGAGTGGATATCTTGCAGAGTTCCTGGGCCTGCCTGCTTTTTGCTGTCTTACTGCATATTACTGGCAGCCTCCTCATTAAAGCTGATAGCTGAGTTTTTACTGACAAGTATGATCAAGGCAGAGGGCAAACACTCAATTAAAAATACTGGCAGGCTCCAACAAGCTGTGCAAAGACAAGGAAAGCTAGACCCTCTTTCAGACTAAGATGAGAAAAATTCTTCAGCTGAAATCTGAGGTCTCTGAAAGGGTCCAGGTCCTCATCCAAAAGAAAATTGCTTCTCATACACCAAATCCCAAGAGACCCATAGCCGCTTGGATGAGAGAGGAGCCGAATCGGAGAAGACACGGAGGGACTCCCCCCCTCCCCCTGGGGCAGAGGCAGGACCCCCAGTCACTTGAAAATAAGCCTTGCACAAGGCAAACACATGGGGAAAAAAAATTCTGGTGGCCCAATGGGACTCACTGCCAAAGCAGAGGACCCAACAGAAACCTGTCCCAAACAGGGCCCCTCCAAGCTCAGCCCGGCACCAGAATGGGGACATGGAGCCCTAAAAAATTCCAACAGCCCTAACAAGCGGTTGTCAGTTTGAAAGTGGCCCCCACAATATTAGGTGGTAGGGGTTAAGTGAAAGGCGTACTGACAAACGCCAGGTCCCAGGTTCAGTTCCTTCACAGAAGTTTCATTAGGGATAGAATCAAATAAGAAGCACAGCCAGGGATGATTATATAAAGAATATATTATAGAAATAGTCTTACAGAAAAGTAATATTTATAAGCATTACAATTAAGCAGAGAGCATTACACTTAAGCAGAGAGCAAGCAGTCTCACTGCCTTACAGAGGTCAGAGGCAGAGAGGGACATAGAAGCTTGTAGTTCTAGGAAGCTTCGTGTTAGATAAATAAAGGGAAGGATAGACAGAGAGAGGGAGAGCCAAGACAGAACCAGAGTGCCGAGCAAAGAGCCAAGAGATAGCTCCATAGAAAAAGAGAGAGCGAGAGTGAAGACCCCTCTCCTGATAGCTCCATAGAAAAAGAGAGAGAGCTCCCTTGATAGAGCAGAGAGCAGGCTTTTATACCTTGGAATCTTATTCTGAATAGAGAAAATATTGTATCTCCCAGTATCTTTCTGTTTAGAATTTGTAAACTGTTTGAGACAATGGTTAATTTAATTAACAAAGGAGGGTGAGAAACCTGATGGGATTAAGTCTCTGGCTTGATCTGTGCACCATTGTCCTAAGCACCCTCTTAATCAGGCATTAACACCTTTTAGCTAGCCATGATTCAATCAGGGCTACTTGAAACTTAAAATATATCAATCAGGGCTACTTAAAACAGTTTCCCTGCACTAAGGGTCTATCTGCCTTCCCATGCCAGGGTCAGATTGATATAATCTCCCAGAGGCCTCTAGGCTGACAGCGGTGAACTGGCACAGCTCATCTACCACCTGCTGGAGACTGAGAAAAGACTGTTAGAGAGTGGGAGGGAAAGCTATTAAGTACTATAACTAAAAGTTTGGTCTGTCTCTACCTGCAGGTCATGATAAGCTATTACCCATCAGTGAAGCCTGTACCAGTCTGGAGAGGTGACAAAGAAAGTATTTTTTATTTACACCATAGCGCCGGCATGGAGTTGGAGAAGGCAAAGGGGGGGGGGGAGTGGAAAGGCTACAAAATAAACCTGCCAGGAAGATCAAATCGAAAAACTGATTCAACAGATCAAATCGAATCAAAATTTTTCCCTGAATCAAGTAGCACTGCTTTGTAGGGATAGTACTTGTAGTGTGTTGAAGAAGTGGACACCTGAGAAGACTCTGCTGCTTGCCGAGGAAGGGAAGCATGCTTATTCTTAACTTTTTACTAAGCATCCCCAATGGAATATAAGAACATTAGAATTGCCATACTGGGACAGACCAAAGGTCCATCAAGCCTAGTATCCTGTTTCCCAGCCATCCCACACTGGTAGCATCTATGATCATGAACAACTGATGCTGAGGCAGCTGGAAGAGGACTCCTTGTTCAAAGCTGGCATAAATCATTCAGTACTGCAAAGGCTTCTAATTGGAGAGGGTTGCCTGTACTAATCCTATAGGAAATTCAATTGCTCCTGCACTCTTGCAGTAAGAGCCAATATTGATAATAGTGTTGGATCTCCTATGCACCAAAGCAGTAATAATAGCCTTGAGCACTTTCCAGTGCCTCTATTTGGTTACCCCTTCTCCCATTACCTATATAGATTCTTGCCAAGCTGTATGCAAAGTCTCTAGCTGCCAGCTCCAAAAAGCCTGATCCTTTTAGACCTGCTCTCTGTGTGAACTCTCCCAGTCTGTTCAGGGCAGCCTGTGCTAACGTTACTGAGTATGCTAGTTCAGGAATATTCACAGACGAATCCAGGTTACTCTGTAGGGTAAAAAGAAAAAGAAACAAGTAAGACTATTTACAGAATACCATACTGCTGCAAAGTAGCATGGACTGAGTTATAGATATAATAATAATAACAGCTTTATTTATATCCCATCATACCTTTTCAGTTCAAGACAGTATACAGTATAGCAGTGAACAAAGTGATTACAAGGTGCAGGTAGAGCTATAAGTACAGGATTGTAGCTAGTACATGAGTATCAGGAATGATAGCATGGGTTTGGGTGGGAGAGGAGGGGAGGTAAATGAGGAGAAGTTGGAGGGGAGAAAGTCAAGTTTTGAAGAAAGGGAGTTCAAACGAATTTGTCGAATAGGTGGGTTTTCATTGCTTTTCTGAAAGATTGGTTATGTCAAGGAATTCAGAAGGAGGTTACTTAGGGTGTTGTTCCAGATGTCTGCTTGGAAGGATAGTGTCCTATCCAGGAATCTTTTGACTTGACAATCTTTTGGGATTAGGGAAAGCGAATAGTAATGGTCTGCGAGAGAGTTGGGGTTTGTCCTGTAGGACAAAGTGTCTCAAAAGGTAGGTGGGTGAGGTGCCGAAGAGTGTCTTGTAGCATAGGCACCCGAATTTGAAGATAATTCTAGCCTCGATTGGAAGTCAATGGAATTTTTTGAAATATGGGGTGATGTGGTTTGATTTTTATAGTCCGAAGATCAATCGTACCGCCGTGTTTTGGATCGTTCTCAGTTTTTTAAAGGTTTTTTGTGGGATCCAAGGTAGATTATATTGCAGTAATCCAGTAAGCTGAGGATCAATGTTTGTACTAGTAGTCTGAATGATGTGATGTCAAAGTAGGGTTTTAGAGTACGTAGCTTCTATAGAAGGTTGAAACATTTTTTGATCAAGATGTTGGTGTGGGCTTCGAGTGTTAGTTGTTGGTCAAGGGTGAAACCTAGGATTTTTATGGTGGGGTCAATTGGGAAGTTTTTTCCATTAAGGTTGATTGACGAGTCAATGAGTTTCTTTGTTGGGGTGGCCATGAAGAATTTGTTTTATTCTGGGTTTAGTTTGAGTTTGAAGTTTTTGTCCAGAGTGTTACCTGGTCAATTACTGATGAGATGAAGAGTCTGGTTTCTGTTGACATGGTAGAGATTGGGATGACGATAGTGATGTCATCTACATAGATGTAGGCTTTGAGGTACAGTTTTGAAAGTTCTTGGCCTAGGGAGGCCATGTTTACTTTGAAAAGGGTGGGGGAGAGAGGAGAGCCTTGGGGAATGCCACAGAGATTGATCCATGATTGTGAGTAGATTTGTTCACTGAAGACTTGGTAGGAGCGGTTTTTTAGGAAGCCTTTGAACCAGTTAAGTACTTGGCCCGAAATACCTAAGTCATCCAGACAGCTCAGGAGTATGTCATGGTCTACTATATCAAGGACACTGCTCAAGTCGAATTGCAGAATCAGTGCCTGGTTCCCTGAGCTGAGGATGTGTGAAATGTGGTCCACAATGGAGGCTAAGGCGGTTTGGTGCTGTGGTGTGAACGAAATCCTGATTGATATTCATGTAGTGATGAGAATTTATCTAGATAGCTTGTCAATGCCATGTTGATCAGTCATTCCATCAGTTTGGTAAAGAATGGGATGTTGGCAACTGGTCTGTAGTTGGAGGTTGAGGAGATGGCATTTTTGTAGTTCTTCATGATGGGTGAGATGAGGATGTGGCCAAGTTCAGTTGGGAACTCACCCTTGGTCATCTGTTGTGCGATCCAGTCGTAAAGCAGGACTTTGAATAATAATAATAATTTATTTCTTATATACCGCCAAAGCCGAAATAGTTCGAGGCGGTTTACAGCAAAGAAGGGCTGGACAATCAGCGAGTATAGGTACAATCAGCAAATAAAGATACAATTTATATAGGTAAGCAGGATATAGGTGCAATATAGAGGGGCTATATGTGAAGGTGAGCAGGAAAACCGGGGGAGGCATAAGAGAACTTGGGGGCAAGAGGTCGGGCAAAGAGGTCTTAGGTTACAATCGTTTAGTTTTTAGTAATTTCCTGAAGTTTAGGTAGGATGAGGATTGAGAGATAATGTTGCCTAGCCAATCATTTAGTTGACCTGCTTGGAAGGCAAGTGTTCTATTCAGGTATCTTTTGTAACAGCAGGCCTTTAGAGTTGGATGGCTAAACAGATGAGTTCTGCGTGTGGGTCTGGATGGGGATGGAGCTGTGTATAAGGGGGCCGAACCAAGGATGGATTTGAAACAGAAACAGGCAAACTTGAACTGCACTCTTGCTTCCGAGGGCAGTCAGTGGAGTTTTTGGTAGTAGGGAGTTATGTGTTCCTATTTTTTAAGCCCAAAGATCAGACGGATTGCCGAGTTTTGGATGATTCGGAGTCTTTGGATGTTTTTTTTAAAGACCCCAGATAGATGATGTTACAGTAGTCGAGCAAGCTCAGAATGGAGGATTGCACTAGTAAGCGGAATGTGGTTGCATCGAAGTACTTTCTGATGGTTCTTAGTTTCCACAAGGCAGAGAAGCCTTTTCTGACCAGTAGGTCGGTGTGAGCTTCAAGGGTAAGGTTGCGGTCCAGTGTCACTCCCAGAATTTTTATGGAATCTGTGATAGGAAAGACTTGACCGTTCAAGGAGATTGAAGAATCTTTGATTTTGTCGTTCGGATACGCCAGGAATAATTTGGTTTTGTCTGAATTGTTTCAATTTGAAATCGACCATCCATAGTTCGATTTGCTTTAAAATAGATGCCAGGTGATTTTTTGTCTCGGGAGTTAGGTTGGTTATGGGAAAGACTATGGTGATGTTGTCAGCATAAATGTAGAATTTGATTTTCAAACTTTGCAAAAGGTTCCCTAGAGCGGCCAGGTAGATGTTGAACAGTGTGGGGGACAGGGGGGAGCCCTGCAGGACTCCACATGCATTTGCCCAGCAGAAGGAATGAGTATTGTCGCTGAAAACTTGGTATGATCGTTTGCTTAGAAAACCCTGGAACCATTTTAACACATTGCCCGAGAGCCCGATTGACTCCAGAAGAATGCATGATCGACTAAGTCGAAGGCACTACTTAGATCAAATTGCAGGACTAGTGCACTTATGCCCTGGATAAACAGGCTAAGGAGGGAGTCAAGCAGAGAAGCAATAACAGTTTCGGTGCTGTGTCCGGAACGAAAACCTGACTGGTTGTCGTTTAGAATGTTGAATTTGTCCAGATAGGTTACTAAATCTTGGTTGACCAGACCTTCCATCAACTTTGCAAAGAAGGGAATATTCGCAATGGGTCTGTAATTTGATGTCAAATTGATGGATTCTTTGGGGTTTTTTACAATCGGAGTGATTAGGATCTGGCCTGGGTCCTCAGGAAAGGTGCCTGACTGTAGAAGGGAAGAGAGCCAGGTGTGTAACTTGGCTTTGAAGGTGACCGGGGCAGCTTTCATTACATTTGGTGGGCAACAGTCAAGTTTGCAGTGGGAATTGGCGTATTTTGAGTAAAACTTGCAGAGTTATTGCCAGGTGGGGATGGAAAAATTGTTCCAGAGCAGGTCAGCTCTAGGTTTGTCATAGAGCTGGGCAACTGGATAGTTCAGATGGTTGGTTGAGACGGCCGATAGGGTGGATCTCAGATTAGAGATTTTGCTGTTGAAAAACTCGGACAGGGCATTGGCCGATGGTGGGGAGTCTGAGGTAGGGCAGGTTAGGGTCTGAATGTCATAAAGGTTGTTGACTATTTTGAAAAGGTTTTTGATGTCGGGGTTGGGGCAGCTGATTTTTAGAGTGTAAAAGTTAGTGCGTTTGGTTATAAGTTTTTTGTATTCTTTTAATTTTGTTCTCCAATTGGCGCTCTCTATGCTATCACCAGATTTCAGCCATAGTCTTTCAAGTTTTCGAAGTTCCCATTTCACTGATCCTAGTTTGGCGTCAAACCAGCCGTCCAAGTTTTTGTTTCTCAATTTCCTTATTTTAATGGGGGCCATTTTGTTTAGGATCTGTATGCTTGTGTTGGTCCAGGAGTTGCCATAAATGAGTTGGGGTCTGGGTTGGAAGAAATGTCATAGTGGGATGAGAATTCCACTGGGTTTATTAAGCCTCTTGTAGATATTACCTTCTTCAACCTTTTTGCCATCTTTGGATTGGGTAGGTGATGTCTTGCTTGCCAGTTAAGTTGGAAATTGCATAATCGGTGGTCTGACCATAGGGAATCTGTCCAAGTGGCTAGTTCCCAGAGAATCTTGGGGTACACTTGTTCTTTGGAGGAGGTTACAAGGTCTAATTGGTAACCTTTGTGATGGTTTTTTTCAGGGGTCGGTATGAAGAAGTCTAGAGAGGTGATGAGGGATAGTAAATCTTTAGTGTCACTCTGCTCAACCTCTTCTAAGTGAATGTTCAGGTCCCCGATCAGTAGGTTGTAGGGACCTGTAATTGAGTTAGTGAGAAGGAATTCTGAGAAGTTGTCTTTAGCGGCAGACCATTTCTTGGGAGGGATGTAAAATAGAGTGATAATTAAGCCATCTTCTAGCTGGTCTGACTGGAGTTTACATGAAAGAATTTCGAGATCTGTTGAGGTTTCCGAGGCTAAGATGGTGGACTCGAATGAATCTGTTGTTATGATGGCTAGTCCTCCCACCCTTCCCCTGGTTCTGGGTAGATACGTAATTTTAAATCCAGGTGGAAGTCACTCACGAATTATGATATCGTTGTCGGAGATCAACCACGTTTCAGTTAGGAGGACAAAGTCAGGGTTGGTCTCTTCTAGCCAGTCTTTAACTAGCTGAGTTTTGTTCCTGATAGATCGGATGTTTAAGTAGAAACCTTGAACCTTTTGGTAATGGGGGGTGTCAACAGGAACATGAATGGGAAATTTTCCTCAACGATCGGTGTTTTTTACTGTGAGGTTTCTTTGGTTTGTGTGAGGGGGGAACAACCGGGATTTGAAAAGGGCCCCATTCAGAACAATCAAGAATGAAGTGTTGGGTTGGTCTATGGGGGTCTGGGTTGGTAGGATGAGGTCTTATGAGGATTGGAATCGGGGAGGAGAGTAGTGCCTCGGTTACCAAACTATTGTAACAGGCCCAATAAAATATGAGGAATAATGTAAGGTAGTTGTGTATAGAAGCCATCATGCAATGAGGGAAACTACGGGGTTAGGATAGCTTTGTCTAGAATGGATAGTAGAATAACCATGCAAATTATTTATCAGTTTGTCCGATGGCTTCTGTCCGCTGGGTTTGGAGTAATCCTGGGTTTTGTGAGGTGTTGGGTGGTGAGGCATCAACGTCCGATGAAGGGATGCTCAGAGCAGTCTCTAGCACTAGCAGCCGGGTTGTAAAGGTTCCCGGCCACTTCTGGGGGGCGAGGCACGCTCACGGACTGGGCCCAGTAGGAGGAGAGGTGGCTTGGGAATTCTGAGTCGTTGGACTCGGTGCAGGTCGTTGGTGAATTCGTGGAGCTCCTCGAGGGGAGTGTATCTACTCACAGTCAGTTTAGCATAAGAATAACTGCACATGTTCAAGAGAGGCTAAAAAAAAATAAAATAAGACTTTTCTTGAACTTGGGGGAGATTTCCAGCAAGGATCCATTGAATTACATCATCATGAAGTGTGGCTGCCTTTCCTTACTGTCTACTAAGAACCTTCATTACAAGTAAGCAACTTCACACTCCAAGAAAACCAAATGGCACTACTACCACAGCTAGGAAAAGCACAGTTACTTACCGTAACAGTTGTTATCCAGGGACAGCAGGCTGATATTCCCACACATGGGTGACGTCACCGATGGAGCCCCGCAGCGGACAGCCTCAAAAGCAAACTTGCTTGAAGATCTCGATCTTTCGAGCACTGTACCGCGCATGCGCGCGTGCCTTCCCACCCGAACTAGGGGGGCGCATCTCCTGAGAGGATCCTCAGTTCAGATACCTAGCCAAGAAGCCAACCAGGGAAGTTGGGAGGGTTGTGGGAATATCTGCCTGCTGTCCCTGGATAAAGCACAGTTACTTACCGTAACAGGTGTTATCCAGGGACAGCAGGCAGATATTCTTGACTGATGGGTGACGGCACCGACGGAGCCCCGGTACGGACAATTTTAGAGTGATTGCACTCTAAGAACTTGGAAAGTTCTGGCATGCCGCACCGCGCACGCGCGAGTGCCTTCCCGCCCGACAGAGGCGCGCGGTCCCCAGTTAAGATAAGCCAGCTAAGAAGCCAACCCGGGGAGGTGGGAGGGACGCAAGAATATCTGCCTGCTGTCCCTGGATAACACCTGTTACGGTAAGTAACTGTGCTTTATCCCAGGACAAGCAGGCAGCTATTCTTGACTGATGGGTGACCTCCAAGCTAACAAAAAGAGGGATGGAGGGAAGGTTGGCCATTATGAAAACAAATTTTGCAAAACAGATTGGCCGAAGTGTCCATCCCGTCTGGAGAAAGCATCCAGACAATAATGAGATGTAAAAGTATGAACTGAGGACCAAGTAGCAGCCTTGCAGATTTCCTCAATAGGAGTAGAACGGAGGAAAGCTACAGATGCTGCCATAGCTCGGACTTTATGGGCCGTGACAGAACCTTCCAGTGTCAGTCCAGTCTGAGCATAACAAAATGAAATGCACGCTGCCAGCCAATTAGACAACGTACGTTTAGAAACAGGACGTCCCAATTTATTCGGATCAAAGGACAGAAAGAGTTGGGGAACTGATCTGTGGGGTTTCGTACGCTCTAGATAGTAAGCTAGAGCCCTCTTACAATCCAAAGTATGCAGAGCTTGTTCCCCAGAATGAGAATGAGGTTTTGGAAAGAAAACAGGCAAAACAATGGATTGGTTGAGATGGAATTCAGAGACAACCTTAGGGAGAAACTTTGGATGCGTACGCAGAACCACCTTGTCATGGTGAAAGACCGTAAAAGGTGGATCTGCAACCAGTGCATGAAGCTCACTGACCCTCCTGGCAGAAGTAAGAGCAATAAGAAAAAGTACCTTCCAAGTGAGAAACTTGAAAGAAGCGGTAGCCAAAGGTTCAAATGGAGGCTTCATCAAGGCGGAAAGAACCACATTGAGATCCCAGATAACAGGAGGGGCTTTAAGAAGTGGTTTCACATTAAAAAGACCCCGCATGAACCTGGACACCAGGGGATGAGCTGATAGAAGTTTTCCATGGATCGGCTCATGAAAAGCAGCAATGGCACTGAGGTGGACTCTGATGGAAGAAGACTTAAGGCCAGAGTCAGACAAAGAAAGCAAATAATCCAACAATGTCTCCACTGCCAGGGAAGTTGGATCAAGATGATGAAGAAGACACCAGGAAGAAAATCTCGTCCACTTCTGATGGTAACATTGCAGAGTGGCTGGCTTCCTGGAGGCATCTAGAATGGAACGAACGGGCTGAGACAAAAGCGTATCATGAGAGGTCAGCCCGAGAGATACCAAGCTGTCAGGTGCAGAGACTGGAGGTTGGGATGTAGAAGGGTCTCCTGATGCTGTGTAAGCAGAGAAGGATACAGTGGAAGAAGAAAAGGTTCCCTGGAACTGAGTTGAAGTAGAAGGGAGAACCAATGTTGTCTGGGCCACCTCGGAGCAATCAGAATCATGGTGGCTCGTTCCCTCTTGAGCTTGAATAAGGTTCTCAACATGAGAGGCAGAGGAGGGAAAGCGTACAGGAACAGATTTGACCAATCGAGGAGAAATGCATCCGCTGCCAGACGGTGAGGAGAGTAGAGTCTGGAGCAGAATAGGGGCAGCTGGTGATTGTGAGGAGCTGCAAAGAGGTCTATCTGAGGAGTGCCCCATTGAGCGAAGATAGACTGTAGAGTTACAGGATCGAGTGTCCACTCGTGAGGTTGGAGAATTCTGCTGAGCTTGTCCGCTAAGGAATTCTGTTCTCCCTGAATGTAGATAGCTTTCAGGAAGAGATGGTGATCTATGGCCCAAGTCCAGATCTTCTGTGCTTCCTGGCACAAGAGGCGAGAGCCTGTCCCCCCTTGCTTGTTGATGTAGTACATGGCCACTTGATTGTCCGTGCACAGCAGAAGGACCTGAGGAAAGAGAAGATGTTGGAAGGCCTTGAGGGCATAAAACATCGCTCTGAGTTCCAGGAAATTGATGTGATGTTTCTTTTCCTGGGCTGTCCAAAGACCTTGAGTCTGGAACTCGTTCAAATGAGCTCCCCATGCATAAGGAGAGGCGTCGGTGGTGATGACTAGTTGATGAGGAGGCTGATGGAACAGAAGACCTCTGGATAGATTTGAGGATACCAACCACCATTGTAGAGATTGACGAAGAGATGATGTCACAGAGATGTGTCGTGAGCAAGGATCCGTCGCTTGGGACCACTGAGTAGCAAGGGTCCATTGAGGAGTTCGCAGGTGAAGACGTACGAGGGGTGCGACATGAACTGTGGATGCCATGTGACCCAAGAGTATCATCATTTGTTTGGCAGAGATGGAATGTTGTGGAAGTACCTGCTGACATAGAGACTGAAGAGTCTGAAGACGGTTGGATGGTAGAAATGCTCTCATGAGGAGTGTGTCCAATATTGCTCCAATGAATTGGAGTCTTTGAGTGGGAATGAGATGAGACTTGGGTAGATTGATCTCGAATCCTAATATTTGAAGAAACTGGATGGTTTGGTTGGTGGCCAGGAGAACTGCTGGAGCGGATGTGGCCTTGATTAACCAGTCGTCCAGGTAAGGGAATACCTGAAGGTGGTGAGAGCGCAGAAAAGCAGCTACCACGATGAGACATTTGGTGAACACCCTTGGAGAGGAAGCAAGACCGAAGGGCAGCACCTTGTACTGGTAATGACACTGATTGATCATGAAACGGAGATACTGTCTTGAGGTTACATTGATTGGAATGTGAGTGTATGCTTCTTTGAGATCGAGAGAGCATAGCCAGTCGTCTTGGTTGAGAAGAGGATAAAGAATGGCTAAGGAAAGCATCTTGAATTTTTCCTTTACCAGATGTTTGTTGAGATCGCGAAGATCTAGAATTGGTCTGAGATCTCCTGTTTTTTTGGGGACTAGAAAATAACGGGAGTAGAATCCCTGACCCTTTTGATCTAGAGGCACTTCTTCTATAGCGTTTAGAAGAAGGAGGGATTGAACTTCCTGAATGAGGAGGGCAGATTGAGGACTGTTCAAAGCAGACTCTTTTGGCAGGTTTTGGGATGGAAGAGTCTGAAAGTTGAGAGAGTAGCCGTGGCGGATGATGTTGAGGACCCATTGGTCCGAAGTGATAACTTCCCACCGGCTGAGGAATAGAGAGAGACGACCTCCTATAGGTTGAGGCAGGAGAGCAGATATAGGAGTACTGGCTATACTTTGGAGAAGTAAGTCAAAAGGGTTGTGTCTTCTGCTGTGGAGTTGGCTTAACAGGCTGCTGTTGCTGTTGTTGCCTGGGAGGCTGACGCTGTTGCTGCCGTTGACGCCTGGGTTGCTGAGCAGTTGTTGGCAATGGCCGAGCTGTGAAACGGCGTTGATAGGCTGACTGTTGTCTAAAAGGCCTTGTTGGGGGAGGCTTTTTCTTATTTTTAAGAAGGGTATCCCAACGTGTTTCATGAGCCGACAGCTTTTGAGTAGTCGAATCCATGGATTCTCCGAAAAGCTCATCCCCTAGGCATGGGGTGTTGGCTAACCGATCTTGATGATTAACATCAAGTTCAGATACCCGAAGCCAGGCCAGGCGACGCATTGCCACAGACATTGCTGTCGCTCTGGATGTAAGTTCGAAGGTGTCATAAATGGATCTAACCATGAACTTACGCAACTGAAACAGAGAAGACAAGCAATGGTGGAAAGATTGTTGTTTCCGTTGAGGAAGGTATTTTTCAAAGGAAGCCATGGTGGTAAGGAGATGTTTCAAATAGAAAGAAAAATGAAAGCCATAATTTCCAGCTCTATTTGCCAACATTGCATTTTGGTAGAGCCTCTTACCAAATTTATCCATGGCTTTGCCCTCTCTGCCAGGAGGAACAGAAGCATATACACTGGCTCCTGCAGATTTTTTAAGGGTGGATTCGACAAGTAAAGATTCATGAGGAAGTTGTGGTTTGTCGAACCCAGGAATGGGAATTACTTTGTACAGAGAGTCTAACTTACGTGGGGCCCCTGGAACCGTTAAGGGAGTCTCTAAATTCTTGTAAAAAGTCTCCCTCAAGATGTCGTGAAGAGGGAGCTTCAAATATTCCTTTGGAGGTTGGTCAAAGTCCAGGGCGTCCAGAAAAGCTTTAGACTTTTTGGATTCAGCCTCCAAAGGAATAGACAGAGAATCACACATATCTTTCAGGAAACTGGAGAAAGATGAAGTGTCATGCTTAGAGGACGGGTCATGTACAGCAGACTCCTCCTCATCTGAGGAACATTCTCCTTCAGAGAGAAAAGGCTCTTCTGAATCTCCCCACAGATCAGGATCCCTGACATGGGGAGAACGATCTCGAGACTCAGGGGTAGTTGGGTCTGCATGCCGGGTCTTGCGCACCGACTTACCCGATCTCATCGACATCGACCCAGGCGATGTAATCGGTTGTACCGGAGCCGAAGTCTGCACCGATTGATGCTGAGCTCTCGGCTCCGGCGCAAGGACTGGCATCGATGTCGACGAGGTGGAGTGAATCAGTACCGAGGGAGTGGATACCGACAATATAGGTTGCTCCACTATCGGTACCGGCTCAGTACGGACCGGCACCGGAAGGTTCGGTGCCAGGATCGATGGAAGGAGCTGTTGCAATTGCTGCTTGAGCTGTTCCTGGAGAATGGCCGTAATACGGTCATCAAGGGATGGCACCGGTACCGCTTTTTTCTTCTGCGGTACCTGCGGTGCCGCTCGACGCCCCGGAGATGAGGAGCCCGATGTCGAGGGACTCACCTCAATAGGGGCGGAGCGCTTCCGCTGGCGCCTCACAGTCGGCAGGATTGGACTCACTGCACTCGAGACCGGAGGACGTTCCAGCGGGGAAGGCTTCTTAGCCGGCTTACCTGCATGTTGGGACGCCGGTGCGGAATCTCGCGGCGTCGAAGAAGAGGGTGCCGACAGAATCGGTGCCGAAGTCGGAGTCGATGGAACGGGATCGGACATCTCGGCACCGAAAAGTAATCGCTGTTGTATTTGGCGATTTTTTAATGTTCTCTTTTTCAGTGTGGCACAGCGGGTGCAGGTGGAGGCCTGATGCTCAGGCCCCAAACACTGTAAGCACCAGTTGTGTGGGTCCGTGAGAGATATGGGCCGAGCACACAGCTGGCACTTTTTAAAACCTGGCTGAGGGGGCATGAACGTGAACACCGCTTCAGCCAAATCGAAGGCCGAGGCTTCGATGGTGGCAGAGGGCCCCGCAGGGGAAAGCCAAATTGAATGAAAAAACAAAAGTTTTTTTGTTTTTTTTTGAAAATAATGAAAGAAAAAGAAAGAGGCAAAAGCCAAAAAGGTTTACGCGAGCGGGAAGGCAAGTTCAAAAAATTTTCAACAGCCGTTGAAAAAGCGCGTCTTCTTAGCTCCGCGGAAACTAAGAAACTGGGGACCGCGCGCCTCTGTCGGGCGGGAAGGCACTCGCGCGTGCGCGGTGCGGCATGCCAGAACTTTCCAAGTTCTTAGAGTGCAATCACTCTAAAATTGTCCGTATCGGGGCTCCGTCGGTGCCGTCACCCATCAGTCAAGAATAGCTGCCTGCTTGTCCTGGGATAACAACTGTTACGGAAAGTAACTGTGCTTTATCCCAGGACAAGCAGGCAGCATATTCCCACACATGGGTGACCTCCAAGCTAAGTAAAAAGGGATGGAGGGAAGTTGGCAATTTACGAAAAAAGATTTTGCAAAACAGATTGGCCAAAGTGGCCATCCCTCCTGGATAAGGAATCCAGACAATAATGAGAGGTGAAAGTATGAACCGAGGACCAAGTGGCAGCTTTGCAGATTTCCTCAATAGGAGTTGATCGAAGGAAAGCTACAGATGCCGCCATAGCTCTAACTTTGTGGCCCGTCACTCGACCTTGCAGAGGAAGACCAGCCTGAGTGTAGCAGAAAGAAATACAAGCTGCCATCCAGTTGGAGATTGTGCGTTTTGATATAGGACGTCCCAACTTGTTTGGATCAAATGAGATGAAAAGTTGAGATGTTCTGTGAAGTTGAGTGCGTTGGAGGTAGAAAACCAAAGCACGTTTAAAGTCCAAGGTATGAAGAGCAGCTTCTCCAGGATGAGAATGAGGCTTTGGAAAAAACACAGGTAGAACAATAGACTGATTGATGTGAAATTCTGAAACAACTTTAGGTAAGAATTTAGGATGAGTACGGAGGACCACCTTGTCATGGTGAAAAACTGTGAAGGGTGGATCTGCAACTAAAGCTTGTAGCTCACTGACTCTTCGAGCAGAAGTGAGAGCAATCAAAAACACAGCTTTCCAAGTGAGATACTTGAAGTGGGCTTTGTCAAGCGGTTCAAAAGGAGGTTTCATAAGTTGAGCTAGAACAACATTGAGATCCCAAACCACTGGAGGTGGTTTAAGCGGTGGATGGAGATTGAGAAGTCCTTTCATAAAGCGAGAAACGATAGGATGTGCAGAAAGGGGTTTTCCATCCAAAGGCTGATGAAAAGCAGCTATAGCACTAAGATGGACTCGAATAGATGTAGTTTGAAGTCCAGATTGTGATAAATGAAGTAAGTAGTCCAGAACGGATGTCAAGGAGGAAGATCTGGGTGGCAAGTGACGTGTAGAACACCAAGCAGAGAATCTAGTCCACTTCTGGCCATAACATTGTCTAGTTGATGGTTTTCTGGAAGCAAGTAAGATATCTTGAACAGACGGAGAGAATTGAGAAAAGTCTGTTTTGCAGAAAGGTACCAAGCTGTTAAATGTAGAGACTGCAGATTGGGATGAAGCAAGGATCCGTGACTCTCCGTGAGTAGAGAGGGAAATACTGGTAGAAGAAGAGGCTCCCTGGTGCTGAGTTGAAGTAGAAGGGAGAACCAAGGTTGTCTGGGCCACTGAGGAGCTATCAGAATCATGGTGGCATGTTCTGACTTCAGTTTGACTAGAGTCTTGAGAATCAGAGGAAACGGAGGAAAAGCATAAAGGAACTGATTCCTCCAGTCCAGTAGAAATGCATCCGCTTCGAGACGTTGAGGGGCATAGATGCGGGAGCAAAATTGAGGCAGTTTGAAGTTGAGAGGTGACGCAAACAGATCTATCTGTGGAGTTCCCCAACGGGCAAAGATTTGGCGAAGAGTAGGAGAATTGAGTGTCCATTCGTGAGGCTGTAGAAGACGACTCAATTTGTCCGCCAAATAATTGTGTTGACCCTGAATATAAACAGCTCTGAGGAAGATGTTGTGAAGAATTGCCCAATGCCACAATTTCAGAGCTTCTTGACAGAGGGAGTGAGAGCCCGTCCCTCCCTGTTTGTTGACATAATACATGGCTACCTGGTTGTCGGTACATACAAGAATCACCATGTCGTGAAGGAGATGTTGAAAAGCTTTGAGAGCATAGAATATCGCTCTGAGTTCCAACAGAATGATATGACACCGACGGTCTGCTTGAGTCCAGAGACCCTGAGTGCGAAGACTGTCCACATGAGCTCCCCATGCGTACATTGATGAGTCGGTTGTGAGGACTTTCTGATGAGGAAGAGGGTGGAACAGCAAGCCTCTGGAAAGATTCAAAGAGAGCATCCACCAACGGAGAGACTTCCGCAATGAAGGAGTTATGGAAATCAGTCGAGTTGGTGGATCCACTGATTGCTGCCATTGGGATGCCAGTGTCCATTGAGGAATACGAAGGTGAAGTCTGGCAAAAGGAATCACATGAACTGTAGAAGCCATGTGACCGAGCAGAACCATCATCTTTCGTGCTGGAACAGTTGAAAGTTGGAAGAGTTGTTGAGAAATCTGAAACAGGGCGGCCTGACGTGGTTGTGGAAGGTATGCTCTCAGATTGATAGTGTCCAGAGTTGCTCCTATGAACTGGAAAGACTGAGAAGGAGTCAACTGAGATTTGGGAAAGTTGATGTGAAATCCCAAACTTTGTAGAAAAAGAATAGTCTGTTGGGTCGCTGCAATAATCCCTGAAAAAGAGGGAGCCTTGATGAGCCAGTCGTCTAGGTATGGAAATACTTGGAGACCCTGGTTGCGAAGAGCTGCAGCCACGACCACGAGACATTTTGTGAAAACCCTGGGAGAAGAAGCCAATCCGAAGGGGAGAACTCGGTACTGCAGATGAAGGCTTCCTACTTGGAATCTGAGGTACTTGCGAAATGTTGGATGAATAGGGATATGAGTATACGCCTCTTTGAGATCGAGGGAACACATCCAATCCCCTTGGTCCATTAAGGAATATAAAGTTGGCAGTGTGAGCATTCGAAATTTCTCTTTGACTAGATATTTGTTGAGAGCTCTGAGATCCAGGATCGGTCGCAAATCCCCCGTCTTTTTGGGAACTAGAAAATAACGGGAGTAGAATCCCAAGTTCCTTTGGGAAAGAGGAACTTCCTCCACAGCTTCTTGGAGAAGAAGGGGAAGATGCGACTGATTGGAAGGACACTCTCTTGGATGGCGATCTGGAGGCACCTTAAGGAGCCGAAGAGAGTATCCCTCTCGTAGGATGGTAAGCACCCAGAGATCTGATGTAATGAGCTCCCACTGGTGATAAAATGTGGAAAGGCGACCCCCTATGGGGAGGGGAGAATTTGGAAACAGAGAAATTTGAATGCTCATGTCGAGATTGTCAAAAAGACTGAGCAGGCTTGGTGGCAGCAGGAGTCTGAGATTTTTGTTGTCGCTGTTGTTGAGGAGGACAACGAGGAGGAGGTCTTGAAAAAGCAGGAGTAGTTTTCTGAGGATAACGACGTGGAGTCTGTTTGAAACCTCTAGTTGGTGCAGGTTTAGGTTTTGGTCGAATGAGGGAAGCAAAAGAGCGTTCATGTTCTGAAAGACGCTTGGTAGCTGTCTCAATAGAGTCATCAAATAATTCATTTCCCTGACAAGGTAGATTTGCCAATCTATCTTGAAGGTTGGGATCCATGTCCACAATACGTAACCATGCTAAACGACGCATGGCTACAACAAAGGCCGATACTCGAGACGAGAATTCAAATGCATCATATGAGGCTTGTAACATGAAGAGTCGTAATTGAGAAAGAATCTTAAGGATGAGTTTAAATTCTGAAAGACGAGTGGTAGAGATATCCGGGTAAAAAGATGGTAAAATCTTCAGAAAATGGTTGAAGTAGGACGTAAAGATGTAGCTGTAATTAAGAACTCTATTTGCCATCATAGAGTTTTGGTATAAACGGCGACCAAACTTATCCATGGTACGACCTTCTCTACCTGGAGGAACTGAAGCATAGATTTTAGAAGGATGTGCTTTCTTTAAAGAGGATTCTACTACCAGGGATTGATGAGATAGTTGAGACTTTTCATAACCTTTACATGGAACTGTTCGATAACGGGATTCCAATTTAGATGGAATGGCAGTGATGGAATAAGGAGTCTCCATATTACGAACAAAGGTTTGTTTCAGAACAGGAGTCATAGGTAATCTGAGGGACTCTTTCGGTGGATGAGGAAGCTCCATATCTGCTAAATATTCAGGAGTATATTTAGAATCTGAATGAAGATCCAGTTTGAGAGCTTGTCCCATATCAAAAATAAATTTGGCAAAAGAAATGGATTTGGAATCAGACGCTTCCTCAGGAGATACACTGCGAGATTTAGGAAGAGCTGAGTATGAGGGAGAAGCCTCTCTAGAATATGGTGAAAGTGGTTCTGAGTCTAGACGTAGAGTCACAGAAGAAGCTGCACTGTGAGGTGGAGTAAGAGAATGTTTTCTCTTCAGGCTCCTGGATGGAGAAGTACCAGGTGTACGTGGTACATAATGAGTCGAGGTCTGTGGTGAGCTGTCTCGACGGGGTGGCTTCGATGGTGGAGTCTTCGGTCGAGAAGGACTTCGAGTCGATGCGCGATGGTGTCGAGATCTGTGCTTCTGCTTCGAAGAATGAGGCAGAGAAGTCTCGGTATCCAATGTCGAAGATTCCCTCCGAAGCTTGGGAGCAATAGGTCTCGAATGCTTCGACCGGTGCTTCGGAGGAGGCGAGTCTGGAGAAGAATCAGACGAAGAAATTTTCTTCGGTGTCCTGGATCGGCCTCGAGATACTGGAAGCTCTGGTTGTGTGACAGGCTGATCAGTCCGAGGCAAGGTCGAGGACGGGACCAATTGAGCCACTAAGGAGGAAATCTGTGTGGTGAGTATAGATTTCAGCATGTCCTCCAGCATCGGCACCGAGACAGAAGATCCTGACCTCGTAGGTGCAGCAGTACGCTCCGAAGAGGGCGACCTCGAAGGTGAATATTCCCTTATCTTGGAGGTATGCTTGGAAGATGGACGTACAGAGGAGTCTGGTGGCTTCTTGGGTACGGTACCTGAAAGAGAACCCGGAGACTTACCCCCCATAGAAGACTTCACAGATGGCACCGTCTTCGAGGGAACCGAAGCAAGTAAGGTTGAGGCCTTCAAGACCGAAGCTCCAGCCGGAGCCTGGGTCGAAGCCTTCGAGACCGTAGTCGTCGATGTCGTCGGAGTCGAAGCCTTCGAGACCGGGGCAGCCGCCGAGGTCGAAGCAGAATCCGAAGGTTGCGCCATGTCTCCGAAAAGTTGAAAAAATTGAGCGCACCGGCGTCGAAAAGCCCGTGGAGTAAGAGTGAAACAACGGTGACAATCTTCTGGGGAATGAGTGGGACCCAGGCACTGTAGACAGCGGCAGTGGGGATCGGTGACCGAAATCACACGATTACACTGGCGACAACGTTTGAACCCGGTAAGAGGCCGGGACATGGAAAAAATAAAGTCCGTGTCGAACGAAAGGAGCAAATGGGCCTAGGCCCAAGGCTCACCGGCCGGACATGAAATCAAAGAAACAATTGAAACTTTTTTATTATTTTTTTTTTTTTTTAAGAAAAGAAAACGAAAAAGAAATAGGAGAGCACAGCGACCGAACTTTACTGAAAGAAAAGAAACAGCCGCGGTGAAGAGAAGGCAATGCTGCAGAGATGTAGAAAAACGTGTCTTCTTGTCTCCGCGGAATTAAATGAACTGAGGATCCTCTCAGGAGATGCGCCCCCTAGTTCGGGCGGGAAGGCACGCGCGCATGCGCGGTACAGTGCTCGAAAGATCGAGATCTTCAAGCAAGTTTGCTTTCGAGGCTGTCCGCTGCGGGGCTCCGTCGGTGACGTCACCCATGTGTGGGAATATGCTGCCTGCTTGTCCTAGGATAACAGTTACTAGTGATCTACTGTGAGGAAATTTGCCCAGATGAAGCCTTAAGACTATCTACAGCAGGGGTGTCCAATGTCGGTCCTCGAGGGCCGCAGTCCAGTCGGGTTTTCAGGATTTCCCCAATGAATATGCATGAGATCTATGTGCATGCACTGCTTTCAATGCATATTCATTAGGGAAATCCTGAAAACCAGACTGGACTGCGGCCCTCGAGGACCGACATTGGACATCCCTGCTATAAGCAAACCAAACCTGAGCTGATACTCCATGACCTTGTATTAAGGCATCAAGGGATTTCATTGTACCGTTTGTTGTTAGAAAATCAGCTACAAACAGGGGTTTCAAAGTCCCTCCTTGAGGGCCGCAATCCAGTCAGGTTTTCAGGATTTCCCCAATGAATATGCATGAGATCTATGTGCATGCACTGCTTTCAATGCATATTCATTAGGGAAATCCTGAAAACCCGACTGGACTGCGGCCCTCGACATTGGACACCCCTGATCTACAGGATTTGTTATTCAAAATATAATCAAAAAGTCAGAAATGGTGTGAATAGCTAGTTGTAAAGAAGAAGAATTTGAAGTGTCTCACCTGAACTGCAGCAAAGAAGCTAACCAGCACTTGCCCTTCACTTTTGGCAACAGCGCGCAAGACATCCAGAGAGAGAATATTGGTAGTACCTTCCCAGATCGTCAGCACCTAGGTAATTCACATACAGTTATATCAGACCCCAAATCTTCTTCCCAATACAACTAACATAAGCAGAAATTATCATATTTTTCGCTCCATAAGACGCACATTTTCCACCCAAAAGTGGGTGGAAATCTTATGTAGCGAAAATACAAAATTTGTACTCCCCTTAGCATTGTAAAACACCCTCCCACTGCACCTTTTCAAAACACCCCTCCGCTCCGCCTCTCAGCACTGCTGCTGCACCTTTTCAAAACACCCCCCCCTCTGCCTCTCAGCACTGCTGCTGCACATTTTCAAAACACCCCCTCCCAGAACTGCTGCCACTGTCATCGTTAGTACCTTTTTTAAACAGCCTGGATTCAGAATGCAAAGGCGGGCCCAAGCGGGAGTGCGTAATTCTTGCTCCTCACATCCACACTCCTGACCGGGTATGAGAGCCGTCTAACAAGGACAGGAGGGATTTTAAAAGGTACAGGATATTTTTTTTTTATGCCCCTGATGGTTGTTGGTTGGTTTTTGTTTTTTTCTGTGCTGGGGCTCTTTGGGGGATCATGCACACTATTTAGCTTTTTCATTCTTTGTGTATCTCTTATTTGTATATTCTGACTTAATTTCTTGGATTCTTTGGCAGCCACACAATGGAGGGTGGGGAGGGTAGGATTGGGGGGGACAAAAGGTACTGGTGTTTAAAAGGGTATGGAGTATGATTTAAAAGGTACAGGGGGTGTTTAAAAGGGTATGGGGGATGATTTAAGGTACTGGGGAGCTATGTGGGGGCATGGGGGATGATTTAGGGTATAGTGGGGATGATTTAAGGTACTGGGGGGTATATGGGGATTTGGGACCTGCCTGTCACTAGGCTACTAGGCCAGCCTGCCTGCCCTGTCCCGGCCTACCACTACACTACCAGAGGGGGAATAGGGTACAGAGCCTAGCAGGGAGGGGGACAGGGTGCAGAGCCTGGCAAGGAGTGTGGGATTGGGTGCAGAGCCTGGCAGGGAGATTTTTTTCTTGTTTTACTCCTCTAAATCTAGGGTGCGTCTTATGGTTAGGGTGCGTCTTATGGAGCGAAAAATACGGTAGGTTCCTACCTGCTAATTTTCTTTCTTTTAGTCCCTCCAGACCGACACAGAACAGATGGGTTTACACTCCTCTGCCAGCAGGTGGAGACTGAGAACATATTGACTTTTGGCTGTAGTAAAAGTGGGCTGTGCACTCCCATTTACAATCAGTCTGACAAACAGCCAAGCAAGAACTAAGAACTTTGAACTATAAACATACCAACCCCACTCACAATGGGAGAAGACGAAGAGGAAACACTGTTGGATACTGATTAGAACAAGAACCTTTCAAAACGTCCCCACAGTTTGCCAGCTAAATCAGACGAACCAAGCACTGCTGCTCTTAACATACTTCACCAAACCAATACAAGATACTGCAAAAAATAAGTACTCTTTACGAACACCACCGAACAAAATGACAGGGCAGGTTCTGTGCTGGTCTAGAGGGACTAAAAGAAAGAAAATTAGCAGGTAAGAACCTAATTTTTCTTTCTTTGTTCTCCCTCCAGACTGGCACAGAACGGATGGGACATACCAAAGCAGTACCCATCAAGGGTGGGACCCCCAAAGGGGGACACGCTCACCGAACATCATATCCCGACGCACCTGCACGTACACACTGTAGTGGCGAACAAAGGAATAGAGAGAAGACCAAATTGCAGCTTTACAGATATCCACCAGAGACACAAGAGAACTTTCAGCCCAAGAGGCTGCCTGACCCCGCATGGAATGAGCTTTTAGGAAATCTGTAACAGGTTTCTTCTGAAGAAGGTATGCCAAAGCGACAGCCTCCTCGATCCAGCGTGAAATTGTAGCTTTAGAAGCACTGTTCCCCCTACTCCCCCTTCAACGATGGCCAGCAAGTAGTACAAATAGATGATCTAACTTAAGGAACTAACTTAAGGAACATAAGCAAAGGACCCTACAGACATCCAATTTATACAACTGCCTCTGCTTCAAAGAGCCCTACCAACTACCCAAGACCAGATGGGTAACGGATTGGTTGACATGAAAAGGAGAAACGACCTTAGGAAGAAAGGAGGGAACCGGCTGCAGCAAAACCCGCTCCTTACAGAAGTCCAGGAAGGGAGGCCTACACAAAAAGGCCTGCAGTTCAGAAATGCATCTTGCAGAAGTAATGGCCACCAGGAACACAACCTTAAGAGTAAGGAGCCAAGAAGGACGAATGAGCACAGAAAGAACCAAATTGAGATACTCCAGGCTCTAAGAGGGAAACAGCCAGCTCTTGGCAAGGTTGACTACCCATCCCAGCGACTGCAAAAACTCCACCACCTGAGCCATGATCTGGGTGCTCTCTTGTAACGACTTTGCTCAAATCATCCAAGAAGGGATGAACTAGAATGCCCTCCTTGCATAACGCCACCGCAACGACCACCATCACCTTGGTGAACGTCTGCGGAGCCGTGGCCAGACCAAAGATGTTGACCCAAGATCGCAAAGCGCAGAAAGCGATAATGGGAAGCACAAATAGAAATGTGCAAGTAGGCCTCGATCAAATCTAGAGAGCCCAGAAACAACCTTGGCTGAACCGTCAGAATGTAATGTAATTTATTTCTTATATACCGCTACATCCGTTAAGTTCTAAGCGGTTTACAGAAAATATACATTAAAAATAAGAAAATAATAAAGGTACTTAAAAAAAAATTCCCTTTCTGTCCCGAAGGCTCACAATCTAACTAAAGTACCTGGAGATTAATAAATTAATTAAAAATAAAGATAGAAGAGGGAATAGAAATAAACATTTTAACAAGACAGCATTGAATTAAATTCTTTGGTAGATAGAAGAGAGAAGATCAAAGAGTAAATGCATAAGGGGAGACCGTTAAACAATAGAATTCTGGCGAAATTTAAAATGACAAATGTTATAAAACGAAGAAAAAAGGCATAACAATAAGTAAGATTAAAGATAATTCATAAGCAAGTAGGGAAAGAAAATAAAATAACACATTGTCTTTAAAAAAGAGCTTCTTCATGGAAGAGACTTGGATGATTGTCCCAGGATGTTATGTCTTCTTCCCTTTGATGGACTCTTATCCTTATCACGACTCACTGTCCGTGTCACTTCTGCCATCCTAATTGTTGCCACTAAGAATTTGCTCCAAATGAGGCCAACAATGAATGCGAGAATTCCTCCTCTGTGGGAAAGTTACTCGGTGTTGAAAGTCATTATGTTTTGTTTCTGATGTAACTGGGTCTGACATAAGACTCTTGTCCTGCTGTTCTTGTGCACATCGGCTGAGAGCTCTGGAAAGAAGCCAAGTTAATGGGTGAGGGGGCTCCGGGGTATAAGAAACCAGATTTCGGGGCGGGTAAGTGGAGACCAGATCTTCATCGCCGAAGTTAGGAGCGCAGGAGGCGGTGAAACGTTTTGCGCCGACCAGGGTGTGTTGCAGCCGGATATTGGGGGTAAGGCGGAGCTTCCCAGGGTCATTTCCTGTAATAGGCAGTTTAATGTAGGAAACGCAGACCGCAAAGTTTCCATGTGGAAGGAAAGCACGTGAAGAGCTCCTTTCAAATCCAGGATAGGCCGAAAGGTCCCTTCTTTCTTTGGCACCACAAAGTAAATCAAGTACCAACCTGTGCCCCACTCCCACGGGAGAACTGGAACCACCGCTTGGAGATCCAACAATCTTTGAAGGGTCTGGCAAAAGGCCTGCTGCTTCCATGCCACCTGCGAGGAAAAAGCGAGAAAACGATCTTGCAATGAACGGGCAAACTCCAGAGCATAACCGTCCCGAATCACCTCCAGAACCCACTGATCGGACGTGATGTCTGCCCACTTTGGATAAATATCCCTCAGCTGAGCGCCCACCGGAACCAAGACGGACCGCAGGGGACCCGTTGGGGGTGCTACCCACACCCCGGCGAGCCCCATGAAAGGACTGCATGCGCTGGAAGAACCTGCCTCTAGAGAGCCCAGGGGACTGAAAAGAGGCAGCCCCTCGACTAGGGCAGAAACGATGGAAATCACGCCCATGAGCAGCGCCACATCAAGCCAGCGGCCTAGGCCTATCCTTAGGCAAATGAGGTACTTTAGAATCAGAGAAAGTCTGAACCAACCTGTACAGATCCTACCCAAACAAGAAAGATCCTATAAAAGGAAACTTTGTCAACTTAGCTTTGGATGCTGAGTCCGCCAACAAAGCGTGAAGCCACAAGGTACGGTGAGCTTCCACTGCAAATGCTAACAACTTGGCAGAAGCTCGCAAGAGGTCACACATGACATCTGTAAAATAAGAAGCACCCAATTCAATCTTTGCCACCTTGCGCTTCAGCAATTCCCAATCCTCAGTTTTACAGTCAAGGACATGCTCGGCCCAGCGAAAACACGCTCAAGCCACCAGCCCGCCATTCATCGCCGCCTGAATCGTCAGAGCTGTCACATCAAAACTCTGTTTAAGGAGGGATTCCAACTTACACTCCTCAGGATCCTTCAAGGCCGCACCGCCCTCAACAGAAACGGTATGCCTCTTAAAGATGGCCGAGATCACTGCGTCCACCATAGGCGACTTCAGAGTGTCCCTATCCCCTTCAGGAATGGGATACAGACGAGCCATGGAGTGCGCAAAACGAAAGGGAGCTTCCGGCACCTGCCATTGTGCGAGTATAATATCCCTAATATCCTAATGCATAGGAAAAGAGCGGGAAGCAGAGCGGATCCCCTTAAGCAAGGGATCCACTGTACGCGGGGGCTCTGACATGGTGTCCTCAAAGTGCAAAACCGAGGAGACCTGAAGAATTAACTCATGAATCTCTTCCCGCTGAAAAATGTGCACCACAGTCACATCTTTGCCAACTGAGGGGTGCTCGAACCCCTCGCTGGCAGAATCTGACCCCCCAAGAGGATCCTGGAAATCTCCCAAAGGGTCCAGGTCCTCATCAATAACATCTTGCTCCTCTGGGCAAAAATCCTCATCCCAAGAGACCCTCGGGCTTTTGTATGAGAGAGGAGTAGAGGGGGCAAAACCTCCAGTCACCAGAACATAAGCTTTACAAAGTGCTAACAAAAATTTATTTATTTAAAAATTTATATACCGCATAAAAACTATGCAGTTTACAAAATTACATTCATACATATTAAAAATACTAAAACATGTTTCGACAGAACAAACACAATAATACATTAATTAACAGTATCATTATTAAAACCATTTTTCAAATTCATCCAACAAGATGGAAAGACAAAATCCTATAAAAACATTTACAGGACGGTAAGGCTTCAGCAGCAAATAGCATTAGCACATGAAGGCATTAACAAATAATTGTGTTTTCAACATTTTCTTAAAATTCAAATCTCCCATCACAAAATCACAGAATACCAGGCAGCACATTCCAAAGCTTGGCACCTGCTACAGACAGCATTTTTGCCCCAATCTTAACATGAGAGACTAATATCTTACCCTCCAAACCAAACTCAACTTCATACCATTTTCAGATCTCAAACATTTTCTGGGTTGATAGATTTCAAAAAACACCTTTAGTGCCCTTGGGGAAACGTGATATAAGATTTGCTGTATAATTGAGAGAATCTTAAACTGTACTCTCTGCTGCATAAGAAATCAGTGCAGTTGTTTCAACACTGGGGTTATATGAGTCATTCTTGAAACCCCAGTAATCAATCTTGCTGCAGAGTTAACATCTGCAGTGCCCTCATCTTCACTTTAGTAACTCCCAAATAAAGAGAATTGCAATAATCCACTCTACAGCACAGTTACTTATCGTAACAGGTGTTATCCAGGGACAGCAGGCAGCTATTCTTACATATGGGTGACGTCATCAACGGAGCCTCGATGCAGAAGCCTCGCAAGCAGACTTGCTTGTAGAAACTAGAAGTTTTGAGTCAGCCGCACCACGCATGCGCGAGTGCCTTCCCGCCCAGCGCAGGGCGCATCTCCTCAGTTCAGATAGCTAGCAGAGAAGCCAACCAGGGGAGGTGGGTGGGTTGTGAGAATAGCTGCCTTCTGTCCCTGGATAACACTCGTTACGGTAAGTAACTGTGCTTTATCCCAGGACAAGCAGGCAGCCTATTCTCACATATGGGTGACCTCCAAGCTAACTAGAATAGGATGGTTGGAGTGTTGGCAATTTAGAATAAATTTTGTAATACTGTCTGGCCAAAATGGCCATCCTGTCTGGCGAAAACATCCAGACAATAGTGAGAAGTGAAAGTATGAACCAAGAACCAAGTAGCACCCTTGCAAATTTCCTCAATAGGTGTAGATCTGAAAGCTACTGAAGCTGCCATTGCTCTGATCTTATGGGCTGTGACTCTACTCCATAGGGGTAATCCAGCCTGGGCATAGCAGAAAGAGATGCAAGCAGCCGTCCAGTTGGAGATGGTACACTTAAAAGATAGGATGTCCCAACTTATTTGGATCGAAGGAAACAAAAAGTTGAGGAGCAGTTCTGTGTGGTTTGGTGCATTCCAAATAGAAGGCCGAAGCACGTTTACAGTCCAGAGTATGAAGAGCTTATTCTCCAGGATGAGAATGAGGCTTCGGAAAGAACACTGCAAGAATAATGGATTGGTTGAGATGAAATTCCGAAACCACTTTAGGTAGGAATTTAGGATGAGTACGAAGAACCACCTTGTCATGATGGAACACAGTGAAAGGTGGATCAGCAACTGACTCTTCAAGCAGAAGTAAGGGCAATGGGAAACACCACTTTCCAAGTGAGGTACTTCAGATGAGCCGTAGACATTGGTTCAAATGGAGGCTTCATCAATTGAGTAAGAACAACATTGAGGTCCCAAACCACTGGAGGTGGTTTGAGAGGATGTTTGACTTTGAAAGTCCTTTCATGAATTTGGAAACTACCAGATGAGCAGAAAGGGGTTTCCCTTCAATAGGCTGATGGAAAGCAGCAATTGCACTGAGATGGACTCGGTTCGATGTAGACTTGAGGCCAGAAGTGGATAAGTGCAAAAGGTAGTCTAAAACAGAAGATAAGGAGGAATGTTGAGACTCCTTATCGTGAGAAAAACACCACGTAAAAAATCTAGTCCATTTTTGGTGATAGCATTGTCTAGTGGTAGGCTTCCTAGAAGCCTCTAAAATGTCTCTTACAGATTGAGAAAACTGAAGAGGAGTTATGTTGAGAGGTACCAAGCAGTCAGATGTAGAGACTGCAAGTTGGGATGAAGCAGAGATCCCTGACTCTGTAAGCGAGCGGTCTCAAACACGTGGCCCGTGGGCCGCATGTGGCTCTCCAGGTTTTATTTACGGCCCGCAGTCTGGACGCGATCAACAGCATTTCTCTTCCCCTTTCCCTTCCTTTTGGAGCAGCATCGTGTCTGGCCAGCTCGTTCCGTTCAAAGCCGCAGGTTGGCGGCTCCTCGCGCTATCCACTCCAGCATCGGAAGCCTCTCTGACGTCACAACATCAGAGAGGCTTCAGACGCAGGTGCGGATCTCGCAAGGAGCCGCCACCAGCTGCTTTGAACGGAACGAGCCGGCCAGACACGCTGCTGCTCCACAAGGAAGAGAACGGAAGGGGAGGGGAAAGAAAAATGCTTCTGCTACATAGGAAAGGGGGACCCTAGGGAAATGCTGCTGTTGCTGTACAGGGAAAGGGAGAGGGAGGGAAAGGGGAAGAGAAATGCCTCTCCTGCACAGGAAAGGGGGGAGGGAAATGCTGCTTCTTCTGCTGCTGCATAGGGAAAGGGGAAGAGAAATGCCTCTCCTACACAGGAAAGGGGGAAAGGAAATGCTGCTTCTGTTGCTGCTGCACCCAACTGGGGAAAGAGAGGGAAGGAAGGAAGGAGAAGGGAGAGGAGAGGAACAAGAGAAGAAGCAAAGTTCATGGGAGGGAGGGAAGGAAAGGAGATATCAGATCATGGAGGGGGAGGGAGAGATGCCAGGGCATGGGGGAAGGGAAGGAGACAGATGCCAGACAAGGGGAAAGGAAGGAGGGAGGGAGAGAAAGGAAGGAAAGAGATGCCAGACCATGGAAATAGGACGGAAGAAGAGAGAGATAGGAAGGGAAGGGAAGACATGGAAACGTAGATTTTGAAAAGAAAGCAGAAAAATTGAACATTAAGTTAATGCAAAAGACGGATGCAAGGCAGAAAGTGAAGACGGAGAGAAAAACAGTCAAAGGACAAGAAGTCCCTGGAAACATAGTTGAAAGTACAGAAAAATAAAGTCACCAGACAACAAAGGTAGGGAAAATGATTTTATTTTCAATATAGTGATTGAAATGTGCCAGTTTTGAGAAAGAAAAGATATTAAACTTTAAATATGAGGGCTGCAGAAAAAATAGAGTACTTGGAGGGCCGCAGCCAAAATAGTTAATGTCTTATTAAAGAAATGACAATTTTGCATGAGGTAAAACTCTTTATAGTTTATATATCTTTCCTTTTAACATTTAAAGGAAAGTTTTATAAACTATAAAGAGTTTTACCTCATGCAAAATTGTCATTTCTTTAATAAGACATTAACTATTTTTTCTGCGGCCCTCCAAGTACCTACAAATCCAAAATGTGGCCCTGCAAAGGGTTTGAGTTTGAGACCACTGGTGTAAGCAGAGATGGAAAAACTGGTAGAAGGTACGGCTCCCTGCTGCTGAGTTGAAGGAGAAGGGAGTACCAAGGTTGTCTCGGCCACTGAGGAGCAATCAGAATCATGGTGGCATGGTCGTTCTTTAACTTGACAAGAGTCTTGAGAATGAGAGGGAATGGAGGGAATGCATACAGGAAGAGATTCGTCCATTCCAGAAGAAAAGAATCTGCCTCGAGGCGATGAGGAGAATAGATCCTGGAGCAGAACTGAGGCAGTTTGTGGTTGTGGGGAGCTGCAAAGAGATCTATCTAAGGCGTTCCCCACTGTGAAAAATGTGATGAAAAGGCGAGGAATGGAGTGTCCATTCATGAGGTTGCATTAGATGACTCAAGTTGTCCACCAAGCAATTTTTCACCCTTTGGATGTAGACAGCTTTGAGGGAAGGTGTTGTGGCAGATTGCCCAGTCCCAAACCTTCAGAGCTTCTTGACAAAGGGAGGAAGATCCCATCCCTCCCTGTTTGTTGACATATGAGGACTACCTGATCTTGAAGATGTTGAAAAGCTTTGAGAACCTTGAGGATTGCTCTGAGTTCCAACAGATTGATGTGACACTGACAATCCGTACTGGTCCAGTGGCCTTGAGTACGGAGACCATCGAGATGGGCGCCCCAAGCGTACGTCGAGGAATCTGTTGTGAGAACCTTCTGATGAGGGGGTGTTTGAAACAGCAAGCCTCTGGAGAGATTGGAAGAGAGCATCCACCAGTGGAGAGACTGTCTCAATGAAGGAGTGACTGCAATGTGTTGAGAAAGTGGGTCGCAAACCTGCGTCCACTGAGATGCCAGGGTCCACTAAGGAATTCTGAGGTGAAGTCTGGCAAAAGGAGTCTCGTGTACTGTGGAGGCCATGTGACCCAGAAGTACCATCATGTGTCTCGCTGATATGGAGGAGCGGAAAGACACTGTGTGACAGAATTGAAGGAGGGCTTCCAGACATTGTTGCGGGAAGAATGCTCTGAGTTGGATAGTATCCAGAACAACTCCGATGAATTGTAGATTCTGAGAGGGTTGAAGTTGGGATTTGGGAAAGTTGATTTTGAATCCCAAACTCTGTAGGAACCACATAGTTGGTTGGGTCGCTACAATAACCCCTTGAGATGTTGAATCTTTGATAAGCCTGTCGTCCAGGTAGGGAAATACCTGAGACCATGCTTTCTGAGAGCTGCGGCTACAACTACCAGGCACTTGGTGAACACTCTGGGAGATGAAGCCAGGCCAAAGGGCAGCACTCTGTACTGATAATGCAGATTCCCCACCTGAAATCTGAGATATTGGCGGGAGGCCGGATGAATGGGAACATGATTATAAGCCTCCTTGAGATCCAGAGAGCATAACCAGTTGTTCTGATCTAGGAGGGGATAAAGGGATGCCAGGGATAACATGCAAAATTTTTCTTTGACTAACAATTTGTTGAGAGTCCTGAGATCCAGAATGGGCCGCAGATCGTCTGTCTTCTTCGGAACAAGGAAGTAACTGGAGTAAAACCCCCTGTTCTGCTGTTCCAAAGGAACTGGTTCGATGGCATGGAGACTAAGCAGAGCTTGAGCTTCCTGAAGAAGAAGGGCAGTCTGGGATGGACTGGAAGGATATTCTCTTGGAGGAAGCTCTGGAGGAACCCGAGTGAACTGAAGAGAGTATCCTTCCCTGATGATTGACAGCACCCAGAGGTTGGATGTGATTGTCTCCCATCGGTGATAAAAATGATGGAGACGACCTCCAATAGGGTGAAGATAGTTCAGAGACAGAATGGTGGAGGTTATGCTCTGTTTTAAACAGTCAAAAAGGCTGCACAGCCTTAGGTGCAGCAGAAGGTTGAGATTTCTGTTGCTTTTGATTCTGCTGTATCTTGGGAGGAGGGCGAGTGTAAGGAGCCGTCCTCGGAGCAAAACGCCTCTGGTAAATGGGAGGAGGGCGTGTAGGCTTAGCATGAACTGGCTTTGGCTTAGGTCTGAAAATAGAAGCAAAGGACTTTTCATGCTCAGACAATTTCTTGGTGGCTGCCTCGATAGATTCATCGAAGAGGTCATTGCTTACACAAGGAATATTAGCCAAGCGGTCCTGAAGATTAGGATCCATGTCAATGGTACAAAGCCAGGCAAGGCGACGCTTTGCTACAGAACAAGCAGCCGCCCGGGCAGACAACTCAAAGACATCATAAGAAGACTGAAGTAGATGTAATCTGAGTTGTGATAGAGAAGCTATGACTTCTTGAAATTCAAAGTGCTTTTGAGTATCCAAATAATTGAGAAATTTAGGCAAAAGAGCAATGAGAAACTCAAAATAAGTGATAAAATGGAAATTGTAATTAAGGAGGAACGGTAGCATAAACCTTGGAAGGATGGGAATGTTTCAAAGATGACGCCAAAAGGAGAGATTGGTAAGATAACTGTGAATTCTCAAATCCTTTGAAATGGAGAGTTTTATATCTGGAGTCTAATTTGCCTGGAACAGCTGGAATTGCATAAGGAGTCTCCAGGCATCTGGTAAAAGTCTGAGACAAAAGTTTGTGAAGAGGAAGCTTAAGTGACTCTGCCGGAGGTTGAGGAAAATGCACGACTTTGAGATACTCCTTAGAGTATTTGGAACCTGCTAGGTCCAAGTCAATAGCCATCTGACGAAGAAATGAAGAGAAAGATAGCTGATTCACTAATGCCTTGCCTCGAGAAGGATTCGAGGTCGTCGAAGCAGCCTGGGTCGAAGATGAAGCTTCGGCAGGAAAAAAGGCATCAAAAGAATAGGGAGACTTGGACGAAGCAATCGAAACCGCTGAGTCCTCAAGGTGTGGAAGTGGAGACTTCGATCGAGGAATCGATGGTCTAGTACAGGGGTCTCAAAGTCCCTCCTCGAGGGCCGGAATTCAGTCGAGTTTTCAGGATTTCCCCAATAAATATGCATGAGATCTATTAGTATACAATGAAAGCAGTGCATGCAAATAGATCTCATGCATATTCATTGGGGAAATCCTGAAACCCAACTGGATTGCGGCCCTCGAGGAGGGACTTTGAGACACCTGATCTAGTAGAACTAGAAGGTGTAGATCGAGGCTTAGTTGAAGGACTTTCTTTGGAAGAAGAGCCATGCCTGGATGTATGCCTCGAGGAAGGCCTTGAGCGTCTGTGAGAATGGTGCTTGGAAGCAGATCGAGGAGACTTCATCCCGGAGATGGAAGCAATCGATGCCACCAAGGAATGGATAGGGCTGGTAGCTGTAGATCGAATCTCCAGAGGCTTGATGGAGGAACCTCGATGCACTCGCAAAGACTCTGCTCCTTGTATGGGAGTGTGAGGATTCCTGTCGAGGCACTTGCAAAGAATCTGCTCATTGCTTCACATGCATAGATGCCAGACCAGACACTTGCAGAGACTCTGCTCACTGCATAGAGTGTGTAGGTTCAGACTGAGGCATAGGAAGAGGCTCAACCTCACGGGAGTCTGTAGAATGCCCAGGCTGGATTAGAGTAACAAGCTTTGGTCCCATATTAGTGAGGAACTGAATGAATTGCTTCTCTAACTTGGTCTGGAAAGAAGCCGGCAAGGATGGATCTGCGTCTGAAACCGGACCACCAGCTTTGGCTGGAGGTTCCACAGAGGCAGTGGAAATGTGCTTCGACTTGGAAGTCTTAGGCACCTTAAGCACCACCGCTGGAACTTTCTGCTGAGCTATCTGACCTGAGGATACAGGGGAAGATACAGCAGACGTCATTGAGGAAAGAGCCGCTGCAAACGAAGATCTGATGAGGCACGAGATCGAAGCAGCGGAGGCAGGAGGACCCTCGGTTGAAGATGAGACCGAGGTTGGCTTCGGGGTCGAAGAAGTGGTTGAATACATCCCGAACAGCTTCTCCACTGAAAGTAGACGACATTTAAGGGCTCAAGGTTGAAGAATAGCACAGTGCTCGGACGACTTCTGATGATGATCTGGCCCAAGGCACTTGAGGCACCTACTGTGTGGGTCCGTGAGAGAAATTGCACGTTGACACTGGCTACACTTCTTGAAGCCTGTTGCTGGCCGGGACATAGGAGGAAAAACAGCTGCCGCAAAGTCGAAGCCCCTGGGCTGCAGCCAAGCGGCCCGCCCCGTCAGCCGAACGGAAGAAATAATTTTTTTTAGCTAGAAATAAAAGAAATACAGCGATTCGTGAAGAAAAAGAACACAAACCGCGGTGAGAGAGAGAAGGCACGACGTAAATAAGTTAAACGCAGAGAGTCACAGAGGGACTTCTCAGCTCTGCGGAGAACTGAGGAGACGCGCTCTGTGCTGGGCGGGAAGGCACTCGTGCATGCGTGGTGCGGCTGACTCAAAACTTCTAGTTTCTACAGCAATGTTACTTACCATAACAGTTGTTATCCAGGGACAGCAGGCAGCTATTCTCACTAGTGGGTGATGTCATCCAACAGAGCCCCGATACGGACATCTCACAAGCATATTTTGCTTGAAGAAACTCAAAAGTTTTGAGATGCCCACAGCGCGCATGCGCCAGTGCCTTCCTGCCCGATGGTCCGGGCGTGTCTCCTCAGTTCAGGTACCTAGCAGAGAAGCCAACCCAGGGGAGGTGGGTGGGACGTGAGAATAGCTGCCTGCTGTCCCTGGATAACAACTGTTACGGTAAGTAACATTGCTTTATCCCAGGACAAGCAGGCAGGTATTCTCACTAGTGGGTGACCTCCAAGCTAACCTCAATGGGACGGAGGGAGAGTTGGCAACTTAGGAGAATAAATTTTGTAACACTGTTTGGCCAAACTGTCCATCCCGTCTGGAGAAAGTATCCAGACAATAATGAGAGGTGAATGTATGAACTGAGTGTCAGCCTAGAGGCCTCTGGGAGATTATATCAATCTGACCCTGGCATGGGAAGGCAGATAGACCCTTAGTGCAGGGAAACTGTTTCAAGTAGCCCTGCTTGAATCATGGCTAGCTAAAAGGTGTTAATGTCTGATTAAGAGGGTGCTTAGGACAATGGTGCACAGATCAAGCCAGAGACTTAATCCCATCAGGTTTCTCACCCTCCTTTGTTAATTAAATTAACCATTGTCTCAAACAGTTTACAAATTCTAAACAGAAAGATACTGGGAGATACAATATTTTCTCTATTCAGAATAAGATTCCAAGGTATAAAAGCCTGCTCTCTGCAACACACAGCTCTCTCTCTTTTTCTATGCAGCTATCAAGAGCTCTCTCTTTTTCTATGCAGCTATCAATCGCTCTCTCTTTTCCTATGGAGCTATCTCTTGGCTCTTCTGCAAGCTTCTATGTCCCTCTCTGCCTCTGACCTCTGTAAGGCAGTGAGACTGCTTGCTCTCTGCTTAATTGTAATGCTTATAAATATTACTTTTCTGTAAGACTATTTCTATAATATATTCTTTATATAATCACCCCTGGCTGTGCTTCTTATTTGATTCTATCCCTAATGAAACTTCTGTGAAGGAACTGAACCTGGGACCTGGCGTTTGTCAGTACGCCTTTCACTTAACCCCTACCACCTAATATTGTAGGGGCCACTTTCAAACTGACATTTTGGGGGCTCTGTCTCGGTCCTTCCTGATGATTTCATTTGGGTAAGTAGAATTTAATTTTTTTTTATGCACTGTGCAATAGGATTATGTATAGACAGAGTGATATAAAAATCAAAAGTCCTTGGAAAACCCTTAGATTGATTGTACGTTAGACTGGATGACACACTGTTGAAAAGTTCCAGTAATATTGTGGGGTTTTATACTTGGTGAGATTTTATTTCAATTTTGATTGATAGACAGAGTGAGATAGAAATCAAAAGTCCTTTTGGAACCCTTAAATTGTTTTAGACTGGATGACACAATTGTGAAAAGTTTCAGTAATATTTTGGGTTTTATATTTGGTGAGATTTTACTATCAAAAGTCTTTGTAGTTTACCTGTGCCAGTTTGCATTGTATGATTTGCTATTACAGTGGTGCCTCGCACAGCGAACGCTGCGCACAACGAACTTTATGTCTTGATTCGTACAACGAACTTCGTTTCACACAACGAAGTCGCCCGAGCTGCATCCTTCCGCGCAGGCACTGCGCTTAACTGCCCTCTCTCCGCCTGGCTCCCTCTTGCCCCCCCCCCCGACTCCCCGACACGATCGGGGCAAGAGGGAGCCCAAGCCCTCTTGCCCCCCCGACTCCCCGACACGATCGGGGCAAGAGGGAGCTCAAGCCCTCTTGCCCCCCCGACTCCCCGACACGATCGGGGCAAGAGGGAGCCCAAGCCCTCTTGCCCCCCCGACTCCCCGACACGATCGGGGCAAGAGGGAGCTCAAGCCCTCTTGCCCCCCCGACTCCCCGACACGATCGGGGCAAGAGGGAGCCCAAGCCCTCTTGCCCCCCCGACTCCCCGACACGATCGGGGCAAGAGGGAGCTCAAGCCCTCTTGCCCCCCCCGACTCCCCGACACGATCGGGGCAAGAGGGAGCCCAAGCCCTCTTGCCCCCCCGACTCCCCGACACGATCGGGGCAAGAGGGAGCTCAAGCCCTCTTGCCCCCCCCGACTCCCCGACACGATCGGGGCAAGAGGGAGCCCAAGCCCTCTTGCCCCCCCGACTCCCCGACACGATCGGGCCAGGAGGGAGCCCAAGTCCTCCTGGCCACGGCGACCCCCTAACCCCCCCCTGCACTACATTACGGGCAGGAGGGATCCCAGGCCCTCCTGCCCTCGACGCAAACCCCCCCTCCCCCCAACGCCCGCCCCCCCCCAAGCACCTCCGACCGCCCCCCAGCCGACCCGCGACCCCCCCTGGCCGACCCCCACGACACCCCCAACCCCCTTCCCCGTACCTTTCTGTAGTTGGCCGGACAGACGGGAGCCAAACCCGCCTGTCCGGCAGGCAGCCAACGACGGAATGAGGCCGGATTGGCCCATCCGTCCCAAAGCTCCGCCTACTGGTGGGGCCTAAGGCGCCTGGGCCAATCAGAATAGGCCCGGGAGCCTTAGGTCCCTCCTGGGGGCGGGGCCTGAGGCACATGGGCCCAACCCGACCATGTGCCTCAGGCCCTGCCCCCAGGAGGGACCTAAGGCTCCCGGGCCTATTCTGATTGGCCCAGGCGCCTTAGGCCCCACCAGTAGGCGGAGCTTTGGGACGGATGGGCCAATCCGGCCTCATTCCGTCGTTGGCTGCCTGCCGGACAGGCGGGTTTGGCTCCCGTCTGTCCGGCCAACTACAGAAAGGTACGGGGAAGGGGGTTGGGGGTGTCGTGGGGGTCGGCCAGGGGGGTCGCGGGTCGGCTGGGGGGGCGGTCGGAGGTTCTTGGGGGGGGCGGTCGTTGGGGGGAGGGGGGGTTTGCGTCGAGGGCAGGAGGGCCTGGGATCCCTCCTGCCCGTAATGTAGTGCAGGGTGGGGTTAGGGGGTCGCCGTGGCCAGGAGGACTTGGGCTCCCTCCTGGCCTGATATTGTCGGGGAGTTGGGGAATCGGCGGGGCAAGAGGGCTTGGGCTCCCTCTTGCCCCGATCGTGTCGGGGAGTCGGGGGGGCAAGAGGGCTTGGGCTCCCTCTTGCCCCGATCGTGTCGGGGAGTCGGGGGGGCAAGAGGGCTTGGGCTCCCTCTTGCCCCGATCGTGTTGGGGAGTCGGGGGGCAAGAGGGCTTGGGCTCCCTCTTGCCCCGATCGTGTCGGGGAGTCGGGGGGGGGCAAGAGGGCTTGGGCTCCCTCTTGCCCCGATCGTGTCGGGGAGTCGGGGGGGCAAGAGGGCTTGGGCTCCCTCTTGCCCCGATCGTGTCGGGGAGTCGGGGGGCAAGAGGGCTTGGGCTCCCTCTTGCCCCGATCGTGTCGGGGAGTCGGGGGGGCAAGAGGGCTTGAGCTCCCTCTTGCCCCGATCGTGTCGGGGGTGCCAGGGACCACACGGAGTCACCCACCGTACCACCCGATTCGGGTAAGCGCAGGTATCGGTGGGTGGCTTATTTGCGGGGGGGTGCCTTATTTTACATTTTTTTCTAAAAAGGGGGGCTGTCTTATTTGATGGCCCTGCCTTATCATCGGGGAAACACGGTAGAAAAAAAAAAAAATGAACAGTTAAGTCCCAGTTTTTGCCGCTGAGACTCTGCCCTCTCTCACTGTAAAATTAGACTCTACTTAGTCTGTCTTTAAATTTAAAAAATGTGTGTTGTTTTAAAAAACAATTATGTTTTTAGATGTATCTAAATAAAAATAATAACCAAAAATTTATCTTTTTTTATGTCATCTTAGCATATTTTATGCTGCAGAACGAATTATTTTTTTTTACATGTATTCTTATGGAAAAACGCGTTTCACATAACGAACGTTTCGCATAACAAACTTGCTCCTGGAACCAATTAAGTTTGTTGTGTGAGGCACCACTGTATATGCTTGCTAGGGTGTTGCATGTAAGAATATTTGAGCTGCTCTGAAGAAAAGCAGGGTTCAAAGTGAAAACATTCACTCAATTAAGACACGCCACATCTGTATAACTTTTACTTTGCTTACCTTGTGCTTTTAATTCTATTTCTTGTCAGTCTCTGCCCTGGTGAAAGGCCCAGTGCACACTGGACTGGAACTGGCAGCTGACTCCTCTGCTCTTCTACCAGACTTCTTATATTTTTTCCTGCTAAACTTCTGCCTGTAAATTTCAGGTAGTAACCAGTGTGGGCAAGTGTGGGCATAAGTGTATTATTTTATGCCAATGACTCTTGCCTAACACGCTTTACCTCGCTTTTCTACCTATTAACTAAAGTCTCCCTCCTTCATAAGTGGGAGCATTTCAATCTCAAAGGCTACACACAGACAGGGACATTTAGAAGCCCATTCTCTCTCATGAAATATATGAGCAAGGCCCACGAACCAAGGCAGACTTCTGCAGCCTCAAATATGAACCCTTTTGATTTTCAAGAACTCACAGATATTGTACACAAATATTTTGACAAGAAATGGGGTCCATATGAGGGTAATTTTCCAGAAAACACATGGCACGATATTCAGAAACAAATGGTTTCTCATTCTCAGGAGTTTAGAAAGAAAACAGATAAACGCAAATGCCTTTTCATTCAGGGCTTATGTAGAGGACTTATTAGCCTAAGACAAGATAATACTGACTTGAACACTCAGTGCCATCAGTTGTCCAAAGACTTAGATGAGGCACAAATTAATATATCCATGCTAAGAACCCAAATTGTTCAGGCCACAAATACCTTTTTAACTGTAAATGAACAATTAGAAGAGGCCAAGGCAGAATTAAAGTATTTAAAGTCAAAATGTGCCTCACAGGGACAGGCTATTCTGCCGTCTGCACCTGTGCCACCATCACCATATAATCCATGTAGTCAGTTTATAGAGAAACAGAAAACCATTTTTGTAGCAGGTCAGAGAAAGGGTAAACTAGCTACAGATGTAGAACAGGAAGAAGACCCGACAAACGAAAGTGAGGAAAATTCATTACCAGGCCAGAGCAATACCAATAGTACCCCTATAAGTGACACAGCTCCAGTAACTGTAGTGCTGCAGAGACATATGAAAGATAGTGACATTGAAAGAATAGTGGAGAAAGTGGGCCCTATGCCTTTTAACATAAATGAATGGTGCAAATGGGCTACTGACATACTGATTCACTGGGGTCTAGGGAAATACAAAAGGAACAATGCAGATTTTGACAAGCTTATGCACCTAGCCCTGGGTCCACATTATTATAAATTTGGATCTCTTGTTCATCCATACCAATTTGTAAAGATGGGCATCGAACAACTATTTCGCTGCACCTCTTTGCAAGTACTTAGAACTCTTTCACCCCTGCCAAGTGATACACCAGAGCAGTTTGCATATAGAGTGTGGGTAATCAACGCGGTACTTAACGAACATGAACATTGGCCCATTTCCTCAGATTATGGCCAGAGAGAACATAAAGAATTCCTATTAGAATTATTATCTCCCGAGATTACTAAACACCTTCTGTTGTTCTCGGAGGACCCTAAAACTACACCTTTTGACACTTTACTGCTCAGGATTGGGTCTGTGTGGAAGACCCAGCCAGCTCAAATTATTTCAGTCTCAGAAGCTAGAAGGTGGCGTGCTGAGGGAGCACCCCAATACAAGAACACACCACACACAGGAAATAGAGGGCATGGCAGAGGTAGTTACAGAAATTCCTCCACTTACATTCCCTTCCATGAACTCAGAGACCAAAAGGAAAAATTAGAGAAAGAGAAAAGGAAATGGGAACAAGATCGTCACACAATGCAGATAGAATTGGACAGAGTAAAAAGTGATTTGACAGCTAGGAACAACAGTGCTAGTCCATAGGGATGTCCTGACTCTCTGTGTCCGAATGCCAAGGTGACTCAGGCCTTCACAGCCCAGCCAGACTCCTTTCACTTACCTGTGGACTCACTTTTGGAGACGCAGGATAAGGGAAAAAAGTCAGACTCAGAATTCAGCTTGAGGTATGTGGCACCTTTGATTTTGGACACTTCCGACTGCCCCAATGTTAATACTACCATAGAGGGTCAGGATAAATTAACTTTGATTGATACAGGGGCTGGAATCAGTTTCACAGATAGAGCGCTTCCTACTGGAGATCAGAAAAATATGGAAATTTGTGAGATTCAGGGTCTAAATGACAAAGCTTCAAAGTGTGTGTCTATCCCACAAAAGGAACAAATGAAAGACATTGTAGAAACTACTGCCAGCATGAGTGAGAATACAGGCAAATAAATAGTTGAAGTGGCTGGTCTTGCATTAGGTACAGGAATTCTAAATGCTTCTAAACCTTTGGTTCATGAGGTTATTCCTGTGCAATTAGCCACACAGTGTAGCATGCTAGTGCAGAAGCATGATCATAGTGTAACTCACTCAGAGGCTGCAGATGTTTCAGTTTGGCCACAAGATTGTGGAAAAAGGTACACAGAAATTTTGTTTGAGGGCAATGATCCTGAACCACAAACACAGCATCCAGTACTTCCTCCAGCAACAGAACTGGTGCCTAAGATGGAGGAGAGGGGTCTGAGTGGACCTATCTCTTTAGCATGTGGCTCTTCAACTGGGTCATTTGCTAAATCAGAGGGCTCTGTTAGGCTCACTATACACTCTCAGGCCCTAACTAAGATTTCAAAGCCCGTTGTACCAGTGGCAGCCTCTCACTCTGAAATGACTGTGACATTTAACCCTAAATGTGCATTTTTCTCTGTCCTAGACATGACTAATGATTTTCGGAATTTGCCCCTTGCCTCTGAATGCCAGGACACAACAGTGCAGACAAAAGAAGACAAATCTAGCCTGCACCTGACTTCTGCACCGCAGTGCCCACTCCTCCGAGTGCAGTGGGACCCAGGTGGCAGACATGTGGTCCAGGTCGGCCTGAATGGAACATGGACAAAGTTTGCTCTAAGTGACCTTGAGGTTGCTGCTAATTTAAAATGTTTTTTCTTTTTCCTAGCAGCAGTTCGGATATAGCCATCCCAGACCAATTTTGGCACAAAGATATTTCTAGTGTTTTCCAAGGTTCCTCTTTATCACTGCAGAGATAAAGATGTTCCAAAGAAGATATTAGCTTTATGCCTTTTCTGAATATGAGATGGTTATGATATGCATTATTTGTAAGAAAAGGTTTTATTCTATATCTATACCATGTTTATTCTATGCTTCTCATTAGATTCAGTACACATTTCTGACAAATTTTTTTTATATATACATTCAGTACAGAATTATGGTTTCTCGGAATTGCCATAAGTTATTTGCAGCACACAAAAACATATATTTTTGGAATGTCTGATTAAGAACCTTAAGTACTTGAATATTGTCTGTCTTTTGCCATAACTAAAACAAGTAAATGCATTAATATTGTTACATGTTGCCACATTCAGTACAGGCAACCTGGTCTCTCTCTCTCTTTCTCTCTATACATTCAGTACAGGCAAAATGGTTTCTCCTCCATTTTCTATCTTATTTGGATCACACTGGAGTACAGCTGCTGAATGATATCGGGACTCTTTTCAAATCCCTCCCTGTATGCACAGACATCGTTTCATCTCAAGGGCGAACACCACCAGTTTCCAGTGACTTGACTGATCCTGTGCAAACATCAGATCCTGTGCAAACATCCTTTCATTTCAAGTGTGAACCTCATCAGTTTAAAGAGACTGCCAATTCCTGCTGGACTAATTCATCTTCATGCACCCTGACTGCAAAGACTTTTCCACACATGCTGTACACAATGTTTCCTGTTCATCGGATATAGCCACCTTCCTAAGAACGCTTTGCTGTACAATTCCTCCTATTTAACCTATCCTATGGACATTCCAGACTTTATTTCTTATGCTGTACATCCACTACCTCTTGGAATGGGGAATGAGACATTCCACAAGCTGCTGAACTTTACTGAACTCCATACTTACATTGAACAACTTAAGAAAACTTCCAAAGAAGTGATTCATACTATCACTTTTTAAAATGGACAGATTGCACAAAATTTAATACAAGACGCTCATGTCTCAGTTTGGGAACTTTTCTTTGGGTATTCGCCCACTGCAAACCACGTATTTAATGTTTTAATTCACCCTATCATTATCTTAATTATTGTACAAATTTTGTTATGTATTATTATGATTTTTCTTTGCTGTAAAGTGAAACACATGTACATTTCTTTACAATGCTTATCATACAAGCTTCCTTCTAACTTTTAAGGCAGTTATACATGTATTTCCAGTATCTATTCTGACACTTGCTAATTTGGTTCTAATTTGGTTTTAATTTGGCATGGCCTATTGCATTACCATTACCAGGGTCAGATATAATATTATCCCATATCCCATACTTAGATACTCTCTCTTATGACATCTTGGTACCTTTATACCTGAACCTCCTGAAAAAGCTTCATCCATTATGCACGGTTCATTCGTTCAACGACGGGTAAGATATAGGCATACTGGGATCCCCGCCCAGATTATGGCCTATACGACCTAAGACAGAGGTTTGAACTCGTAATGGGAACTGTTTACAACCTATCTACATAGCTTGGAGATTCTGCAAGACAGGGGACGTACTGTTGGAGGTAAGCAAAGGTACCACAAGCTTGCCCTCATTTCAAAGAATAAAAATAAAAATAAAAAAATTATGGGAGATGTCAGCCTAGAGGCCTCTGGGAGATTATATCAATCTGACCCTGGCATGGGAAGGCAGATAGACCCTTAGTGCAGGGAAACTGTTTCAAGTAGCCCTGATTGATATATTTTAAGTTTCAAGTAGCCCTGCTTGAATCATGGCTAGCTAAAAGGTGTTAATGTCTGATTAAGAGGGTGCTTAGGACAATGGTGCACAGATCAAGCCAGAGACTTAATCCCATCAGGTTTCTCACCCTCCTTTGTTAATTAAATTAACCATTGTCTCAAACAGTTTACAAATTCTAAACAGAAAGATACTGGGAGATACAATATTTTCTCTATTCAGAATAAGATTCCAAGGTATAAAAGCCTGCTCTCTGCAACACACAGCTCTCTCTCTTTTTCTATGCAGCTATCAAGAGCTCTCTCTTTTTCTATGCAGCTATCAATCGCTCTCTCTTTTCCTATGGAGCTATCTCTTGGCTCTTCTGCAAGCTTCTATGTCCCTCTCTGCCTCTGACCTCTGTAAGGCAGTGAGACTGCTTGCTCTCTGCTTAATTGTAATGCTTATAAATATTACTTTTCTGTAAGACTATTTCTATAATATATTCTTTATATAATCACCCCTGGCTGTGCTTCTTATTTGATTCTATCCCTAATGAAACTTCTGTGAAGGAACTGAACCTGGGACCTGGCGTTTGTCAGTACGCCTTTCACTTAACCCCTACCACCTAATATTGTAGGGGCCACTTTCAAACTGACACTGAGGACCAAGTGGCAGCCTTACAAATCTCCTCAATCGGAGTCGATCTGAGGAAGGCTACAGAGGACGCCATTGCTCTGACCTTATGGGCTGTGACCTTACAGGGAAGGGGTAATCCAGCCTGGGCATAGCAGAAAGAGATACAAACCGCCATCCAGTTGGAGATGGTGCGCTTCGATACAGGTCGCCCAACTTGTTTGGATCAAAAGAGACAAAAAGTTGAGGAGCAGTTCTGTGTGGTTTGGTGCGATCCAGGTAGAAAGCCAAAGCACGTTTACAGTCCAGAGTGTGAAGAGCTGATTCTCCAGGATGAAAATGAGGCTTTGGAAAAAACACAGGAAGAACTATGGATTGGTTGAGATGAAATTCAGTGACCACTTTAGGCAGGAATTTCGGATGAGTGCGAAGGACCACCTTGTCATGATGGAATACTGTGAAAGGTGGATCCGCCACTAAGGCCTGAAGCTCACTGACCCTGCGAGCAGAAGTGAGGGCAACCAGAAAAACCACTTTCCAAGTGAGAAACTTCAGGGGAGCCTTGTTGAGAGGCTCAAAAGGAGGTTTCATAAGTTGAGAAAGGACAACGTTGAGATCCCAAACCACTGGAGGAGGTTTGAGAGGAGGATTGACATAGAAAAGTCCTTTCACAAATCTGGAAACCACTGGATGAGCAGACAGAGGTTTCCCTTGGAGAGGCTGATGGAAAGCCGCAATAGCACTCAGGTGGACTCGTATAGATGTAGACTTGAGGCCAGACTGAGACAGGTGTAGAAGATAGTCCAATACAGAAGAGAGGGAGGCTCGCTGAGGCTCCTTAGAATGAGACACACACCAGGAAGAAAATCTTGTCCATTTTTGGGAGTAGCATTGTCGAGTAGCAGGCTTCCGGGAAGCCTCCAATACATCCCTCACCGCCTGGGAAAACTGGTGAGGAGTTATGTTGAGAGGAACCAAGCTGTCAGGTGGAGAGACTGTAGGTTGGGATGAAGCAGAGATCCTTGATGCTGAGTAAGCAGTGAAGGAAACACTGGAAGAAGGAATGGCTCCCTGCTGCTGAGTTGAAGTAGAAGGGAGAACCAAGGTTGTCTGGGCCACCGAGGAGCTATCAGAATCATGGTGGCATGGTCGGTTTTCAATTTGACTAGAGTCTTTTGAATGAGTGGAAAAGGAGGTAACGCATACAGAAAGCGAGTTCCCCAATCCAGGAGAAAGGCATCTGCCTCGAGACGCTGAGGAGTGTAGATCCTGGAGCAAAACTGAGGCAGTCTGAAGTTGTGGGGAGCAGCAAAGAGGTCTATCTGAGGCATCCCCCACTGTGCAAAGATCTGATGAAGAGGCCTGGAATGGAGGGTCCATTCGTGAGGCTGGAGGAGACGACTCAAGTTGTCCGCCAAGACATTGTCTTTCCCCTGAATGTAGACAGCTTTGAGGAAGGCGTTGTGGCGAACCGCCCAATCCCAGACTCTGAGAGCTTCCTGGCAGAGGGAGGCTGAGCCCGTGCCCCCCTGCTTGTTGACATAATACATGGCGACCTGATTGTCTGTGCGAATGAGGACCACCATGTCGTGAAGCAGATGTTGAAAAGCCTGAAGAGCATTGAAGATGGCTCTGAGCTCCAGCAGATTGATTTGATGGAGGCGGTCCGCACTGGTCCAGAATCCCCGAGTGCGAAGCCCATCCAGATGAGACCCCCATGCATAGGTCGAGGAATCTGTTGTGAGAACTTTTTGGTGGGGAGGAGTGTGAAACAGCAAACCTCTGGATAGATTCGAAGAGGTCATCCACCAAAGTAGAGACTGCCGAAGAGCAGGAGTGACTATGATGTGTCGAGTCAACGGGTCTGACACCCGAGTCCATTGAGAAGCCAGGGTCCATTGAGGAATTCTGGGATGGAGTCTGGCAAAAGGCGTCACATGAACTGTAGAGGCCATGTGGCCCAGGAGGACCATCATGTGTCTCGCTGAGATGGACTGGCGAGAAGACACTGACTGGCAGAGATGAAGAAGAGCCTCCAGGCGCTGAGGAGGCAGGAATGCTCTGAGTCGAATGGTATCCAGGACCGCCCCGATGAAGGGGAGAGATTGGGTAGGCTGTAGATGAGATTTGGGGAAGTTGATCTCGAAGCCCAAACTCTGCAGGAAGCAAAGCGTAGCCAGGGTCGCCGAAATGACCTCTGGAGCTGAGGGGGCCTTGATGAGCCAGTCGTCGATGTAAGGAAATACCTTTAGACCCCAGTTCCGGAGTGCAGCAGCCACCACTACCAGACACTTCGTGAAGACTCTGGGAGACGATGACAGGCCGAATGGAAGCACTCGATACTGCAGATGTAGATGTCCCACCCGAAATCTGAGGAACTTGCGAGAGGCCGGATGAATGGGAATGTGAGTGTAGGCCTCCTTGAGATCCAGAGAGCATAACCAGTCGTTCTGCTCGAGGAGGGGATAGAGGGAAGCAAGGGTCAGCATGCGAAACCTCTCCTTGACCAAGAACTTGTTGAGGACCCGAAGGTCCAGTATGGGTCGCAGGTCGCCCGTCTTCTTCGGAACAAGGAAGTACCGGGAGTAAAACCCCCGTTTGTGTTGGTCCACAGGGACCGGCTCGACGGCCCGAAGCCGGAGCAAAGCCTGAGCTTCCTGAAGAAGAAGGGCGGTCTGAGTCAAGTTGGAAGGATACTCTCTTGGGGGGTGGTCCGGAGGGACCCGATGGAATTGAAGAGAGTATCCTTCCTTTACGATGGAAATGACCCAGAGGTTGGTGGTAATAGCCTCCCAATGATGAAAGAAATGATGGAGGCGACCCCCTATAGGAAAAACAGGAGGATGCAGAACGAGGTTGGTTATGCTCCCGGAGAGAGAATCAAAAAGGCTGAGGAGCCTTGGGGACAGTAGAAGGCTGAGGTTTCTGCTGAGCCTTCTGAGGCGGCTGCCTCTTCGCTGGCTGTCTCGCAGCTGGAGCCTGCCTCGGAGTGTAACGCCGCTGATAGATCAATGGCGGTCTAGCAGGATGAGACTGTTGAGGCTTAGGCTTGGGCTGAAGAATGGACTGAAAGGATTTTTCATGATCAGACAGCTTCTTCGTCAGTCTCGATGGACTCGTCAAATAAATCTGCTCTCGCACAAGGAACATTGGCCAGTCTGTCCTGGAGGTTGGGTCCATGTCAATGGTCCGAAGCCATGCCAATCGACGCATAGCCACGGAACAGGCAGCAGCTCGTGCCGAAAGCTCAAAGGCATCGTAAGAGGATTGCATCAACTGGAGACGTAGCTGGGACAGCGAGGCCACCACCTCCTCGAATTCGAAGCGAGCCTGAGACTCAATGTAAGGTGTGAACTTCCGAAGCACAGGCAGGAAGAACTCCAAATAAGTTGCAAAATGAAAAGTATAATTGAGAACTCAGGACGCCATCATCGAGTTCTGGTATATCCTTCTACCAAACTTATCCATGGTCCGGGCCTCACAACCCGGAGGAACCGAGGCGTACACCTGGGATGGTGAGACCGCTTGAGGGAGGATTCGACCAGCAGGGATTGGTGAGAGAGTTGAGAGCCCTCGAACCCTTTGTGATGAACCGTGCGGTATCGAGCATCCAACTTGCCAGGGACCGCAGGAATGGAGTATGGTGTCTCAAAGCATCTCATAAACGTTTGATCGAGTAGTTTATGCAGAGGCAGGCGAAGAGACTCCACAGGAGGATGAGGTAAATGCATGGTGTCGAAGTATTCCTTGGACTACCGAGAACCGGTGTCTAAGGTAATGTCCAGGTCATCCGCCATCTGCCGGAGGAAAGAAGAAAAAGACAACTGATCCGCCAGCACAGGTCTCCGAGAAGGACTGGACAAAGTCGAGGCCTCGGGATCCACAGAGACCTGGGATCGACAGGGGGAATAAGAAGTACACGGTTCCTCGTACTCTGGCCCCTGCGGAGGAGACATGTCAGACGAAGAGTATCCCATGTGTGGCAGCTTCTGCGGTGAAACTTCAGAGTGCCGCGAGGAGTGCCGGGAAGAATGCCTGGACCGATGCCCCTCCCGGTGTCGAGAGGGAGATCTAGAACGACGATGTTTAGCATGGTCCCCCGATGCCTCAAGCGAGTAGATGGGACTCGAGGCCGTGGAGCGAAGAGGCGGGAGATTCGACGCCTCTCGAGATGCAGTCCAGGCCTGATATGGAGTGCGGAAGAACTCTTCTTGAGACTTGCGATGCCCAGGGCTTCTTCGTCTGGAGGCGTGATGGGCTCTAAAGGGGACATGTCACTAAAGGAGGCCCGCCTCGAGGGACCGGCCACCGCATGCCGCTCCTCCTCACCAAGCAGCGAGACCGACCGGCGAGGAGGAGGAGGAGGGGGTGGTCCGCCCCCCGGAATCAGAACCGGGAGGTCACCCTGGATGGTGGCAATTAACTTGGGTCCCATGGTTTGCATGAGCTCGACAAACTGAGCTTCCAAAAGGGACCGCAACAAAGCCGATATGGAGGGATCCTCACCGAAAGGGGGTCCTCCAGCACGGTCTTCGCGCTCCTTCGTGGTCGAGTGCTTTTGCTTGGAAGCTTTCGGCACTTTGATAACCACGGGTGGAATGGTAGAAGGCGGTACCTGATCCGAAGAGACAGAAGGCACCGGCGCCGAAGACGGGGTCGAAACCGGGACAAAGGAGGCCGGCTTCAGGAGACCCGGAGCAGGAGGAGTGGTGGCGGGCTTCGCATGGGCAGGCGAAGCGGCAGCCGAAGTCAAAGCTGAAGGTTCCTTCGCAGCTTCCATTTTGAACATTGACACCCACAAAAAACAGCGACGCTTAAATGCCAGCGCTGTGAGTGTGGAACAAGGCCGGCACGATTTCGGGAAATGTTCTGGACCAAGACACTGCAGGCAGCGTCGATGCGGGTCCGTCATCGAAATTGCACGCTGGCACTTGCTACACTTTTTAAAACCGGTAATTGGCCGGGACATAGGCTGAAAAAGCTCCGCCGCGAGATCGAAGGAGCGGGGCCTGAGCCACGCGGCTGACCCGGCCGAATTGCCGGAAGAAATTTTTTTTTTTTTTTAAAAAAAAGGAAATAAAAGAAATAAAATACACGATAAGAGTATAAAGAACTCAAACCGCGGCAATTAGAAGGCAAAAAACTGGAATTCAGTCAGCGCAGAATCGAAGTAAAACTTCTCAGCTCCGCGGAAAGAAAATAACTGAGGAGACACGCCCGGACCATCGGGCGGGAAGGCACTGGCGCATGCGCGGTGTGGGCATCTCGAAACTTCTGAGTTTCTTCAAGCAAAATATGCTTGTGAGACGTCCGTATCGGGGCTCTGTCGGATGACATCACCCACTAGTGAGAATACCTGCCTGCTTGTCCTGGGATAAAAGCAAGTCTGCTTGCAAGGCTTCCGCATCAGGGCTCCGTCGATGACATCACCCATATGTGAGAATAGGCTGCCTGCTTGTCCTGGGATAATTAGTACTACTGCTTGCACCACACTACGGAAATCATAAGCTGGTAGCATAAGTTTTAATCTAAATAACAATTACAATTGCATGTATCCTATCCGAATCGTTTTCAATATTTGTTTTTCCATAGTCAAACAACTATCCAAACATACTCCCAATACCGTCATCTCTTTTTTAACTAAACAGTTTCTCACTCATCACATCGACACTTTCTAATTCAAAGTTATCCCTTTGACTTTTTACCACCATCACCTCTGTTTTATTAACATTTAATTTCAGATCATGATCATCCATCCACCCTACAATCATTTCCATATCTTGTTGCAAACATTGCTCAGCAGTGGGTGCATTGCTCACTGGAAAAAAAGAATAAAATATAAATCGGTGTATATTCGATATTGCACTCCCATCTCCTGAAACTTCGCCCCCAAAGTAAACATATAAATATTCAACAGAATTGCAGAAAGAGCAGAGCTCTGAGGTACTCCCCTTTTAACCTCCACAATTCTGGAAACAAATTGCCCACTCCTTACTCGCAAAGCTCTATCTTTTAGATATGATGCGAACCAATGTAAGACCTCCCCTGCTAAACCTAAATGCTTCAATTTCACCAGCAACTTATTCAAATTTACTGTGTCAAATGCACCTGATACATCAAGTGATATATTTCTTCTGTTTATCAATTCCCTCTCGTAAAACCTCCATCACTGAGAACAGCAACAATTCTACACTATGTGCCTGACGGAACCCAAATTGAGATGCACCAAGGTAATTATTTTGTAATATGTATTCATTCAGTTGGTTTAACACTACTTTCTCAATCACCTTACCCAAAAAAAGGTACAACCGAAATAGGGCGAAAATTTTTCAAGTTCTTAACATCCAATCCTTTTTTCTTTAGTATTGGGGTAACTGTAGATTCCTTACATCGAATAGGGAGTTGACCCCCACCAAGGATTTATTAACAAATGAGGCAACAAATGTACATAAGACTGAAGGTATCTGCCAAAGTATACTAGAATTACAAGAATCCCAAACCGCATGTGTTGGTGACATATGTGTAATGACATGACCGATCTCCTCTCTACTTACTGTCTTAAATGATTGCCACCCCACACTTGGCTCAACAGCACTGTTCTACAACCATCCCCCTCCCTTAGATTCACTAAGCGGCCCCAAGGGACTCCCTGCCATACCTTGCCCCTGTATTTCCTTAACAGGGGGAAGGTCACCTGAGGTTCCTGAGATGAAGGAGGAACTCCTGCGGCCTCCGCGTCTGAAAAGCCTGGGACTTTCCTGACGCTGAGGCCGAGGAACTGACCGATGTGAAAAGGGAATCCCCAGCTGTTCCAGCGGCAAGGGAATCCTTTTCTCCCTGACCATCGACGGCTGGGAAACCCTCTGCATGGGCGTCGGGGGAAGCCCAGGCTTCCCTGTGATCCGAAGCCGACTCATGAGGTACATGTGGCGGGGTGCCCTGGCCACCGGCATCCGCTGCAGACGAGGCTACCCCACCACTCCAGCCTGCACAACACTTGCACAGGCCAGCTGCGAGTACCTCGCGTCTGGAGCACAATGAGCATTTTTCCCCCTTTAAAAGTGCTCATTATGCTGAAAACCACCCTAGCTGAAAGAAAAGTGCTGGTTAGATGAGAAAATACAGTAAAAAGGCAGTTTTAAAGGGAAATGAGCCCTTTTAGACCAGCACACCTCAGGATTTTGTCTTTTTTGTGTTGTTTGTTTTTTTTTGTTTGGGAGGGTTACAGAACAGACTCTATGGCTCTCAAAGCTGAAGGGCTTACCAACCAGGGGGTCAGGCCACCGGCTGAAGCACCTCTACAAAAATATGGGGAGGTGGAGGAAGGGACCCAGCATGAGACCCGCTGGGTTTAGCACCCCCAAGGTTAGATGGATCCCTAAACAGGACCTGTCCAAGCTCTATCTGACACAAAAGGGGAACACAGGAGTCCAAAACAAAATTCCAACAGTACTAAGAGGGGAGCCGATCTAGTCTTACCACCTGCTATGGAGACTGATGGAGACTGAGACAGACTGAGTTGCTAGGGAGATTCTAGCCTGATATACAAGTTTGTGTTAAGTCTCCACCTGCTGGTAGCAGTGAGGTATATAACCCATTCGTAAGGACTATACCGGTCTATCAAGCAATGCAGAATATAATTACTTTTTAAAAAATCTCTTGCCAGTGGCAACATTAAGTAATGTCTGTTCACAAAGTTTTCACAATTCCTGTACCTGAGCATCCCGGAGCATGGCTGGCAAGCCTGTATCTTCCATGTATCCCTGCCCTCCAAAGCATTCCAGCCCCTCTGAGAGAGTAGAAATTGCCTGTCAAACAGAAATCATTATATTTCATACAGCTGAACTTTTCACCTGAAGATATAGCAATGCTGATACTATTCAAAGTTACTACTCTGTGAGTGGCACAAGACATGTGACAAGAGATAAAGGATATGCCTTACAAATACAAGACACCAGTAACCCTCCAATGCCTCAGGTGCAAGCTTAGGTTATAAGCACTCTGGGGACATGAAAATACCTATTGTAACTGGATATACGTAATTTGACTTGAGCTACACTGAAGAAAGGCCTGAGAATCCCAAATCCCTTCCCCTTTCCTCCCCCCATTGCCCACTGCTTATAACATGGCACAGCCCTCTTCAGTCTTCACTCCAATTCTCCTGCCATACTTGTTTGCCAGTATAAAGTTTAGCGACTGGAGTCATCAGGCGCAGGATGTGCTGGTCTTGTTTAGTTGCCATGTTGGTTTCCTCTAATCCCAGCAGCTTGGCTACCTCCATCAGCAAGAGAAATGCACCACGAGTCTGGACCTGTGTGCAAAGGCAAAAAGAATGAACAATATTACATTACATTACATTAGGGATTTCTATTCCGCCTGTGCCTTGCGGTTCTAGGCGGATTACAATAAAGATGATATCTGGGCATTTCCAGTAGAATTACATTACAGGAGAAGAGTAGATTACAAGTAACAGTGAAGAGTTACAATACATTCAATATCGCAGCAGATGTAACATAGCAACGGATTACAATAAAGAAGATATCTGGGCATTTCCAGTAGAATTACATTACAGGAGAAGAGTTACCGTATTTTCACGCATATAACGCGCGCGTTATACGCGTTTTTACCTACCGCGCATACCCCTCGCGCGTTATACGCGTGAGCGCGGTATACAAAAGTTTTTCTACATAGTTCCCACCCCGCCCGACGCCCGATTCACCCCCCCCAGCAGGACCGCTCGCACCCCCACCCCGAACGACCGCTCGCACGCGCTCCCACCCGCACCCGTGATCGGAGCAAGAGGGAGCCCAAGCCCTCTTGCCCGGCTGACTCCCCGACAATATCGGGCCAGGAGGGAGCCCAAACCCTCCTGGCCACGGCGACCCCCTACCCCCACCCCGCACTACATTACGGGCAGGAGGGATCCCAGGCCCTCCTGCCCTCGACGCAAACCCCCCTCCCTCCCTCCAACGACCGCCCCCCCCAAGAACCTCCGACCGCCCCCCCAGCCGACCCGCGACCCCCCTGGCCGACCCCCACGACACCCCCACCCCCCTTCCCCGTACCTTTGCTAGTTGGCCGGACAGACGGGAGCCAAACCCGCCTGTCCGGCAGGCAGCCAACGACGGAATGAGGCCGGATTGGCCCATCCGTCCCAAAGCTCCGCCTACTGGTGGGGCCTAAGGCGCGTGGGCCAATCAGAATAGGCCCTGGAGCCTTAGGTCCCACCTGGGATCCCTCCTGCCCGTAATGTAGTGCGGGGTGGGGGTAGGGGGTCGCCGTGGCCAGGAGGGTTTGGGCTCCTTTCTGGCCCGATGTTGTCGGGGAGTCGGCGGTCCTTCGGGGTGGGGGTGCGAGTGGTCCTGCCGGGGGGGGGGGGGGGCAGGGCAGGGCGGGTAAACGGAGAGTCGGGACAGCGCACGGAGAGTCGGGGAGGGCGAAAGGAGAGTCGGGGTGGCCAGAGGAGAGTCGGGGCGGGTGAAAGGAGAGTCGGGGTGGCCAGAGGAGAGTCGGGGCGGGCGAAAGGACAGTCGGGCAGCATGCGCGTTATACCCGTGAGCGCGGTATACAAAAGTTTTTATACATAATATTGTGGTTTCTGCGCGCTATACCCGTGTGCGCGTTATACACGGGTGCGCGTTATCTGCGTGAAAATACGGTAATTACAGGTAATAGTGAAGAATTACAGTACATTCAATATCACAGGAGATGTTACATAGCAACTGAGTCAATTTACAACTGGTGGAGAATAAAGAATTACAAAATATTCTAGATGCCAAATATATATCAAACGCCATTCTCACTATCTGCAATAAACTACAAAATAAAGATGACCGTTCACAAACAGATCTATATTTTTTATACTTTGAGTTATAATGAATATGTCTTCTGGCATTTTAATGATCTCTCTCTTTTTTTTTTTTTTTAATCTTTATTCATTTTAAAACTGATCTCTTAAATCATGCTTGACCATGACCAGCATCACTGAGGAAGCTTATAGAATGTCACAGTATTTCTCAGCTTTGCAGTCTATTCCTTCAGTAGTCTATTTCCTTTTTTAAAATTCTTTATTCAATTTTAAAACTTACAATAAGTGCAATATAAGATACAACCATTTTACACTTTAAAATTACTTAATATTCCATCAAAGTCTCATTCAGACCAAATATCCCTCCCTCCCACATACACAATAACTAACTGACTTTAAATATAAGACAACATAAAGTACACTCCCCCCCCTACTTGGACATGTATGTTCAAAAAGAAAAACCCAATATTCATTCATTATAATAATTTGTTAATGGCTCCCAAACATCCTGAAATTTCTTAAAATTCCCCTGTTGTATAGCTATTACCCGTTCCATTTTAAAGATGTGACAAAGAATTCCACCAAAAACTGTAATTCAGCCGGTCCCAATTTTTCCAGTTTTTCATAATATGCTGTATGGCAACCCCTGTCATAATGAGTAAAAGTTTATTATTGTTAAAATATATTTGGTTCTTAGCCCTCATTGTTGTGCCAAATAACACAGTATCATAGGATTTTCCAATAAATTATTAAATATAGAATCATAGAATATGACGGCAGAAAAGGGCTGTAGCCCATCAAGTCTGCCCACCTTAATGACCCACCCCCAGACTTCACCCGGCTAGAGATCCCACATACATATCCCATTTCTTTTTGAAATCGAGCACGTTGCTGGCGTTAATCACCTGCAATGGAAGTTCATTCCAATGATCGACTACCCTTTCGGTGAAGAAATACTTCCTGGCGTCGCCATGAAATTGCCCACCTTTGATTTTCAGCGGATGACCTCTTGTGGTTGAAGGTCCTTTAAGAAAGAATATATCGTCTTCCACCTCGATGCAGCCCGTGATATATTTAAAAGTCTCAATCATGTCCCCCCTCTCTCTACGTTCCTCGAGCGAGTATAGTTGCAGTTTATTTAGTCTTTCCTCATATGGGAGGTTCTTGAGTCCCGAGACCATCCTGGTGGTAATTCGCTGAACCGACTCGATTCTCCGCACATCTTTTTGATAATGTGGTCTCCAGAATTGAACACAATATTCAAGATAAGGTCTCACCATGGATCTGTACAGGGGCATTATAACTTCGGGCCTCCGTCTGACGAAACCTCTACGGATGCATCCCACCATTTGTCTAGCCTTGGATGCAGCTTTCTCCACCTGCTTGGCAGTTTTCATGTCTTCACTAATGATTACTCCCAAATCACGTTCTGCCTCAGTCCTAGCTAAGGTCTCACCATTCAGAGTGTAAGTTCTGCAAGGGTTTTTGCTGCCTAGGTGCATGACCTTACATTTTTTGGCATTAAAGCCCAGCTGCCAAGTCGAGGACCAATGTTCCAATAAGAGCAGGTCCTGCTCCATACTGTCGGGTAGGGTGCTGTTATCTACTATGTTGCATAGTTTGGCGTCGTCGGCGAATAGTGTTATTTTACCTTGAAGCCCTTGAGTCAGGTCTCTTATGTATATGTTGAAAAGGATCGGTCCCAAGACCGATCCCTGTGGCACTCCACTGGTCACCTCCGATGTATTGGAGGGGGTACCGTTAACCACCACCCTCTGGATTCTACCGCTTAACCAGTCATTGACCCATGTCGTCAATATCACTCCCAATCCCATCGAAGTCATCTTGCTCAACAATCTGCGGTGCGGGACGCTATCAAAAGCTTTGCTGAAGTCCAAGTACACGACGTCTAGAGACTTCCCCATATCCAGTTTCCTTGTAACCCAGTCAAAGAAGCTGATCAGATTGGATTGACAGGACCTTCCCTTTGTGAATCCATGCTGCTGGGGATCCTGTAGATTCTCCTCGGTCAGGATCGTATCTAATTCTTGTTTAATAAGTCTTTCCATGAGTTTGCTCACTATTGAGGTGAGACTGACCGGTCTGTAATTTGCAGCTTCCATTCTGCAACCTTTTTTGTGCAATGGAATGACGTTAGCTGTTTTCCAGTCCATGGGGACTTTTCCGGTACTTAGGGAAAGATTGAACAGCACGGATAGCGGCTCCGCCAGGACATCACACAGCTCCCTAAGAATCCTGGGGTGTAGATTGTCCGGTCCCATGGCTTTGTTCACCTTGAGTTTTGATAGTTCGCCATGGACGCTGCTGGGTGTAAACTTGAAGTTTTGAAACGGGTCTTCCGAGGTTTGCCTTGCTTGCAATTGTGGACCGGTCCCTGGCGCTTCACAAGTAAAGACTGAGCAAAAGTATTCATTTAGTAGTTTGGCTTTATCAGAATCCGTTTCTGCATAGGTCCCGTCTGTTTTCCTGAGACGTACTATTCCATCTGTGTTTCGTTTCCTGTCGCTAATGTATCTGAAGAAGGATTTATCCCCTTTTTAAATGTTTTTCGCTAGTTGTTCTTCTGTTTGAATCTTGGCCTCTCTGACTGCCGCTTTGACTGCTTTAGACCTGGTCAGATAGTCTTCTTTTGTCACCCTGTTTCCTGTATGCTTGTAGGAAATAAAAGCTTTTTTTTTTCCTTAACAAGATCCGAGATCTCTGCAGAGAACCACTGGAGCTTGTTCTTCCTCCGTCGTTTGCTTACTGTTTTTATATAGCGGTTTGTTGCCTCATGCAAGGTGCATTTCAGGATTGACCACATAGCCTCTACATTATTGGTTTCAGCTTGGTTTTGTAGCGCCTGATGGACGAAGTCTCCCATGCGTTTAAAGTCAGTGCCCCGAAAGTCGAGGACCTTTGTTGCTGTGTTTGATCTAGTGAAGCCTATCTTGATGTTGAACCATACCATGTTGTGGTCGCTGGAGGCTAGTGTATCGCCTACCGAAACTTCTGAAACGCTTTCTCCGTTGGTGAGTATCAGGTCTAGTGTCGCCTGATCTCTGGTGGGTTCCAGCACCATTTGTTTGAGTCGCGCCCCTTTTATGGAGGTTAAAAGTCTTCTGCTGCTGCTGCTGGTAGTAGCAGAAAGTGTCTTCCAATCAGCATCGGGCATATTGAAGTCCCCTAGCAGAACCGTGTCCCCGCGTAAAGTAATGTTCTCAATGTCTTTGATTAGTTCCATATCCCTGTCTTCATGCTGTTTTGGGGGCCTGTATACTACACCCAGATACAAGCATTTTTCGTTTCCTCTGGCCAGGTTCACCCAGAGTGATTCCCCGGTGTAGTTGATATCTGTGATTCTGGTGACTTTGATGTTATCTCTAGTGTATAGTGCTACCCCACCCCCTATCCTTCCCTCTCTGTCCCGACGAAGTAAGTTGTATCCTGGTATAGCCATGTCCCACCCATGTGAGTCTGTGAACCAAGTCTCAGATATCGCTATTACATCGAGGTCGGCGTTCGTTATCTCTGTCTCTAATTCTAGAATTTTATGTGTAAATATGTTTATTGAACAAGAGAATAATATGACAGTATACAGCAAACAAAACTTTTTCTCCATACCATCTCAATTCCCAATCCCCCCCCAAACCCCCCGCCCACCCCACCCAGGCAGCAGCAACTAGAACCAAAGTGAGAAATAAACAAGAAGCATCTCAAGCATCCCAGAGTTGTCTACGAATACAGGGAGTAAAGGTCAAACTAAAAGAATACCAACATTGACGAAAAAGTCTGCCAGACTTGGCTGACAAGTCCACAATGTCTTTGCGCTCCAGCAACATTTGCTGTAGCATTAATGCTCTCCACTGCTGAACAGTCGGGGGCTGAGAAGAAAGCCACTGCAACAGAACACACTTCCTCCCCAGCAGGATAGTCCTCTTAAGAAAAGCTGAACAGCCCGGCTTGGGTGGATGGAAACGAATTTGTAATGTAATAAGGAAACTCGGATGTAGTCTCCAAGAACACCCCCATAACTGGGCCACGGCAGATATCAATTGCAACCAAAAGGCAGACACCAGTGGGCAGGTCCAGAACATATGGCCAAAAGACGCCATGGGCTGTTCGCATTTACCACAACTGTGCTCCGCACTAATCCTCATTATATGAGCTCTCTTGGGGGGGTAAAAGGCTCGCAAGATGAATTTATAATTGCGTTCCCACTCCATGGAAGAGAGTAATTCTAGAATTTTATTGCCTAAGCTGTGTGCATTAACATACATAGCCCTCCATGCTTTATGATTGCTAAGACCCTGTGTAGAATTTCCCGCCTGAGTTTGAGTGGCTTTTGTATGATTGTTTTTACTGTGTGAACTTACCTCGGTCTCAGAAATGGAGTGTCGATTCACCTCTCCTGGAAGATTACTTACTGTGCTAGTACATGAGTGGGTACCCTCCCCCAACTTACCTAGTTTAAAGCCCTTCGGAGGAGGTGGGCTAGTCGATGTCCGAAGACGTTCTTGCCTCTCTTTGTCAGGTGGAGTCCATCTGGTCCCTGCAGTCCCTTTAGTGCCTCTCCATGGTCCAGGAAGCCGAAGTTCATGTCCCTGCACCATTCATGTAGCCACTCGTTCGTCCTCTGGATACGCTCCTCTCTGGCTCTTCCCTTGTCTCTTACAGGTAGGATCGAGGAGAAGACCACCTGCGCTCCCATCTGCCTCAGCCTCTCATCCAGGGCTCCAAAGTCCTTAGGTATGTTCTCTAGGGTGTTCCTGGCAGTGTCGTTCGTACCCACGTGAATAAGGAGCATGGGGAAGTAGTCCTCGGGCCTGATGAGTCGGTCTAGGCAGGCGGTCACGTCCCGGATCCTGGCCCCTGGCAGGCAGCAAACCTCTCTCGACTGCATATCCGGTCTACAGATTGGTCCCTCGGTGCCCCTCAGCAGGGAGTCCCCAATGACCACTACTCTGCGCTTCTTTGAGGGGAGCTGATCAGTTGTCTCTGGAACTGGGGCTGTCTGAATGTTGACCTCCTATGTCTCGCTCGCGGGTCCTTCCTGTATGAACCCAAATTGATTTCCAGAAAGCAAGTATCAATGGACAATAGAATAGTAAATGGTCTAATGTCCCAGCTTTGAGATGACAGTGCCAGCATCTATTAGACTTAGAGCTATCTAATTTTTGTAATTTTGGCAATGACTTCATGCGCATTGGAGGCTCCTGAAAACTGACAAAGGAATCCCATGTTACTGCTTTATAATGTGAATTTGTTGTCAAATGCCACATTGAGAAATTAAACATGTAAAGTGCCTAAAATGGTACCTATAAAAATTTGGAAAATTTACCCCTCCCTCCGCAATTGGTCTTTGTAAAGATACTAGAGCAATTCTGGGGGTTTTTCCAAGCCAAATAAATTTTGTTAACATCTTATCCAATTTTTTATAAAAAGACCCTGAAAAAAAATTGGTATCATACCCATTTGGTAACAAACTACTGGTAATATCATTTTTACTGTTTGTATTCTCCCCCACCAAGATATGCATAAAGGATTCCATTGTTCACACATTTCTGACACTTTTTGTAATAAATTTTTTTCATTAATTTTCATAGTCTCATCCACAGTTTTTGTAATCCAAATTCCTAAGTATTTTAATCCTTCTTCTTTCCAAATAAAAGAAAATGAGTCAAATAGACTTTTTGTACAATGTACATTGAGTGGAAGCACTTCTGATTTATTCCAGTTTATTTTATATCCTGAAAATTTTCCAAATTTTTCAAGCAATTCAAGCAAATTTGGAATGGTTGTTTCCGGATTTCTCAAATAAAGTAAAATATCATCCGCATATGCTGATAATTTATATTCTCTATCTGAATGCGGAATACCCTGTATCTCCCTTACCTGTTCTATAGCTAATAATAAGGGTTCCAAAACGATATCAAAAAGCAAAGGAGATAGTGGGCATCCTTGTCTAACCCCCCTCTGTAGAATAAATCTTTCTGAAAAATTATTATTGATATATAATCTAGCAGCAGGGGAGCTATACAATGCTTTTATTATTTGTATAAATCCGGATCCTATACCAAACCATTCCATTGCCTGAAACATGAAGGACCATTCCACTCCAAAAGCTTTTTCAGCATCTAATGAAATAGAGAATGCTGGGTCATTAATGGATTTTGTCAAATACAACATGTGATGTGCCAATCTAGTATTATGAGATGAATGTCTTTGAGTAACGAAACCTGTTTGATGCATATCTATAATGAAAGGGAGACCTTTAGCCAATCTTAATGCTAATGTCTTAGTTAAAATTTTTCCATCCACATTTATTAAAGAAATAGGTCTATAATTTGAAACCAAAGTGGGATCTTTATTTGGCTTAGGTAAAACTATAGTTATTGATTCAGCAAAAAGTGCCTAAAATGAAGGTTAAGAAATACAGATAGTATGCTTTGGAACATCCACGTACTAGATAGCCGTAAGGACTTCAATCCATTACTGTGCATCTCTTAACTTGCAGGGGAAATTTAATCATGAAAAAATGCAGGCAACAAACTCCCTATGCATAAACTGAGCATTATAATTCACTGTATCAAATTGTTGCCCTGCCATGCTTGCACTAATATAATACAGAATGTTAAGTCTTGCAATAAAAACTTCCTCTTGGTTGGAAAAACATTTGTCTTTCTAATTTCTTGCTCTGTGGAATGCTTGCACTCATTCTTTCTGTTCACTAGTATTGGATTCTTACCTCCATGCGGGCCATAGTTTGTATGTGCAATGGATGATCCTTGATAAACTTCCCAAATGCAAAGCGTTGGTTTGCGTACTCTCTTGCTAGATTAATCATCCTACAAATTTAAACCACAAATGTGTCATTTGGTTTTAAAAATGATGGCATGTAACTATTCTCTGCCACTGCTCTCACCAACTTACTAACTCTAAGGGCTAGATTCACTAACCTGCCCGATCCGTGGCCGGCCGATGAATTCACAAAGTGTCAACCATGCTAATGGGGACAATCGGAGAAACTTCCCCCATCGACCACACGGATCGCTAGTGAGCGATCTTATTTTTTTTTTAAATTTTTTTGTAAATGGTCTGCGCATGCTTATAGAGCTTCTTTTCTGCTTTATTTTTCTGTTTTTGTATTTTTTTAAACTTTGCGAGCTCGTGGTTTTAACCTGCTTTAAACCCGCGTGTTAAAACCACGGACTCGCACTGTGGGGGAAGGGCAGGAGAGTCAGGGAGGCAGAGAGTCAATTCGGGGAGTCAGAGAGCAGGTCGCGGCAGAGAGCGGGTTTATTTCAGGGCTGGTAGGACAGTCGGAAAGGAGGTGAGCGACTGGTCCCCAGCAGTTGCTTCTTGGTGATCGTCCAGCCCAGTCGGTATTCAAGACTTTTTTTTAGTGAATCACATCCTTACCTACTTTGCATGCAGTTTTCCTCATTTGCATGCACAGATCGGAATTGGATCGGTACACAGGTTAGTGAATCAGGTTGGAGGGAAATTGGATCGCAAAGGGCTCACAAACCGATCGGTACACAATCGGTTTGCTTAGTGAATCTAGCCCTATATCTCTTGTGTTAAACAAGTAATGCATGAGATCCCAAATTCCAGCCTCATCCATGTTATGGAAGGGTTTTGTTTTACCTAGATCATCACTGTAGGGGGATTCCCCAAGCTAGTCATTCTCCTCCCCAACTACTGAAAAGTTCTGATGATCCCCCAGTATATCTTTGCTAGATGTGCTGAATGAAGTAAACTATTCATCCATGAGTTGACAGGCTCTTAGTGCACAGTGGCTAATCCTTCAGGTATTCACCTCCTCATTATTGCTACAGCAAAGATGGTATTGTGAATCCGAGTTATAGTCAACATGTTGGCAATAGCAGATACTCCATGACCTTCATCTGAAATCTAAAGGAAGGAAATAAAAAAAATAAAAGAAATAAGGACACAAACAATACCCAGAAAGCAGCTGTGTACTGCAATGACAAAGCAAGATATCTTCTCACATGTGGATAATGTCAGCTGACAGGAGTCCTAGGCAGGAACAACTCTCCAGCTTTTTAAAAGAACCTTCCAGCCTCTGCAATTGCATGAGACCTAACTAGCTGCTATTTTTCCTGGTGCAATCAACTCTTATCTGGTTTAATTGAGGCATTTTCTGCCCAATTCTGGTGTTATTTGTTGAAATCCTATCACTGCCAGCCACTTTAGTTAGGAACTCCTGAAAAATCTAAGTTTCTTTTTTCTTTTTATTGGCCTCTTTTGGCCTCAGTAGATCTAGGGCACCCAGTCAGTATTTTTCATCATCAAGCTGTCTGATTTCACTGCAGCTATTTTTCAGGACATGTCCCAAAAACGTTTTTCCTGTGACTTTAAGTGGTGCTCCCTGTGCAACAGGACCATATCCATAATGGTACTCCTTCTTGGTGCCTGCAATGCCCGAAACCCATTCATTATCCATCTCATTGTCTTCTGTGTTTACATCTGTCCAAAAAGGGGTATCTGTGGTCGTGACAAGCAGTGCAAACAAATATCAGGTGCTGATAAACCTGATCCAACTGCATGGGAAGCATCAGCCTTCATAGTTCCCAGAACTCCATCAAATACTGGAGATGCATTGATAAGAGTGTTTCAATCACCTTTGACTTCAAATGCTGACAGAGATCATTGGGATCGGTCATTTGCTACTTGCAAATTAAGAATGGGCTCAGACGTGGCTGATTCTAGCTGTTGCAAGATTGAGTGCTGAAAATGTAAAATCTGAATCTTGTGGGCCATAATTTTGGCAGACCGCATAGCACCCTGATAGACCTTGCAGCCTGTAGAGTCCAGGAGACAACAAGCCCTACCAGGGGGAGCATTAGTGATGGATCTGGAAGCCTTATCCTTTTTGATGGCTGACTCCGAAACCATAGAATGATGAGGAAGCTGAAGGGAATCATGACCAGGTGCCTTCTGCACTTTATATTTAATCTCAAGGCGCTTGGAAGCCGTGGATATTGACCATGGTTTCTGCCAATTATTAAGTTGAAGATTTTGTAGGATTTGATGTACTGGTAAGGCAATAACATCTTTCATTGGAGACTTACAGGATTGAAGGATGATTTGGAAATCCTTAATACCTGAAGGAATTGAATCTGGAGTAACACTAAGAAGAGAAGATACCTTTTGTAAAAACTTTGGGTAAGAGTGCTCCTCTGTGGCAGGCTGGGGCAGAGGCTGGTCAGGTTTTTCTAAATCCCCAGGCAAAGACTCCTGTTGGTCCTGCCATTCCCTGGGAGATGACGGCCCTTGGGTTGGAGAGGAACAAATGGGAGTTCCAGGACTCCAATCTATAAGAGGGGGTATGTCTACCTCAGCTGGTGGGGGTAAAGGGCATTGCCGAGGTTCCAAAACAGGAATAGGAGGTGCAGGGACTTGTTGAAAAAAACCTACACTCTCCTGCATAAACTTCTGAAAAAAGGTGAAGAAAATTGACATTGCTTGAAAAGACTGAGCCTCAGGAGAATTAGCAACTTATACTACAGGAGATAGGGCTAACCTTTTAGGAGGTACCTGTGGCTGTTCCCGGTCCAGTGAAGGAGACACCCATTTGGACTTTTGAAACTTTCCCAGCACCCTTTTGTGGTCCAAACACTGCTGGCAAATCTGTGAGGGAAAGCAGGAGAGAGGATTGCGAGACTGCAGCTGAGCCTGCGGGAATCCCCTGTGATGAAGACGCCACTGTGAGGCTGGACACTGAAGCCTGTTCAGCGAGGGCATGTCAGAGTCGTTGCCAATGGTGGAGAGGGGGTGTACCACCAGGAGTCTTTTCTTATCTTTTTCCCTTCTTGGAGGCACCGCCGTAGCTGAACCTTTGTGATTCTTCAGCTTTGGCAGGTTTGCGCTAGCCTCCCCCGCTGGAACTGAAGTGGGGACCTGAAGGGAGAGAGCCAAAGAAGTCAGCTATTTTGCCTGCATTTTTTCTTTGCCGGCATGTAGCGTCATCAAAGGCACAGACATTGAGCTGAGAAAAAGTCTTTGCGGTCCTATCAACCGCCGTGTGGGAAGTGCAGTAGGCAATCAAAAGATACCAGCCGGCTTCCACACATGAACTGATCAATGGTTTCTGGGTTTGTTGGGGGGGGGTTGTTTTTTTTTATAACTGGACAGGACATTTCTTGTGGTTTGATGAAAATAAGTCAGTCTTCCTGCCAGAGGAAACAGTGAGTGAACGGTCACTCATTGTACTGAGGAATTCTTTTTATTTATTTTTTTTCAGTATGCCCTGGCAAAAAGTCTTTAAATAGTAGTCTGTTATATTTTTCTCTGAAGAGGGAGAGACAGCAGTAACTATCAAGGAGCGGGTCAAAAAAAAAACTGGCAGGAGGAGGGGAGGGGGCTCGAGGAGTAGGCACTGCTTTCAATGCATATTCATTGGGGAAATCCAGAAAACCCGACAGGATTCCGGCCCTCGAGGACTGGAGTTGCCCACCCCTGTTATAGACTATCCCAAATCATAACTAAGTCCTTCACAGAAACTGGAATTCAATGGTGCCCTTCTAGACACAACTCAGGCTTCTGCATGAACAGATCTTAAATCTTATATAAGTAGTAATAGACATGCATGAGAGTCAAATATCATCTGGTCATACGTTGAGGATGATAGGCCACACAGCCTCTATAGCCATGTAACTCCCATAGCACACCTCAATTTGAGACAAGCTCAGTGGGAATCCTGTCCACTCAGTGGCCACAAGCCAAGGGGAAACTTCAGGACATCATATCCATCAGCACACCACTCATGAATTCACCGTCCTAGTGAAAGATTCGATCCACTCCAATGAAAAAAAAAAAAACCTCAGATTCAAAAAGTGCTAACCAAAGATGTGACCAACCTCAGCAACTTTGGTCTGTTTTCAGATATTGGTTATCAAATCAAATTCTAACTCAGACAAACAACCAGAATGTAATATATTACATCTATAAGCAGGGATGGATGGGTTCATACTTCCTGTGCCAGGAAGCAGTCAGAATGCAGAAATGGGCCATCACACAAAGAATATCCTTCAGAGCTACATTTCAGATAAGGAAAAATACCATCTACAGACAGGTCGAGTCAGATTTTACAGCTGCATGAGGGTGTAGCCCAGAAAATCTTTCAAGAGTAGGGTACTCCTTAAACAGATCTCTTTTGTCATTTAATGCAATAAGAAAGTCTCTAAGTTTTGTTCCCAACTAGGATCACAGAACAGACTAGCCTTAGATGCCTTCCTCATTCACTGGGAAGAGAGAAGAGGAGAGATTTCAGGTAAGTGCATGCTTCAATACCTCTCATAGCAGGATTGAGGAACCAAGATTCTGATCAACCTCTCTGCTGAAAAAGGAAAATATGGTTTCCTCCTCATGAAGATTTCCTCATAAAATCCATGGAGACTGAAATGTATTACAATAGTCATAAGTCAGGAACAGGGATCCCTACCACAACCTAACCTTTAATCCCTAATCCTCTCAACTTGGAAGTTGAGAGAGCAGTGTTGGATTCTTTCAACTTACCTGATAGTATGTCTAGGGTTCTGTTGGCTTCTAGAATAATTTGCACTAGCAGGTTTAAATGGAAGAGGTTTGCCAGAAAACCAAAGTGATGATCCCATGCTTAAGCGTCAGGCAGGAAGGCACCCACACATGCCTCAAAGATTTAAAGTGATACTATACTTGACAGTGTCTGCACTGGGCTCCGTCAGATGACATCATCCATATGTGAGATTATGATGCCTGTTTGTCCTCAGAGAAAGCCTTAAGAGCCTTTTCTTGTCCTACACAAAATCTGCTTGAATACCTTCTACATCTCTCAGAGTCAGGTCTCAGGACAATTTCTATGAGGGTCCACCTTAGTGTAACTGGTGCTTATTACGAACTAGAATGATAAAGCCAACTCTGCTCGGTTCTTAGATGTTCGCTTTATGTGAAACTTACTTCTACTGAAGCTTCCCATCAAGTCTCCTGCTTTGTAGAACCTCAATCAATACTATCAATGTTGTTTGAGCCCAGCTGATAAAAACTCCCTTTGAACCACTAGATACTTGTTATCTGAGATATCTGATTTGAACCACTAGATACTTGTTATCTGAGATATCTGATTTGAAGTCCATTTTTTTTAGTGCTGATCACTTCAGCTTGCAGGGTCAGTGAGCTCCAGGCCTTAGTAGCTGATCCACTTTACAAAACATTCAGCACAGAATACTCATACACTTCCAACAATATCTTAGGAAGGAACTTAGGATGAAATTCCATCTTAATCAATCAATTGTTCTACCAATATTTTTCCCTGAAACCTCTTGCCTACGTTTCAGACTACAAGAGAGCCCTGGCCTTCTATCTGGAGCCAACTAAAGGTGATCGACTGTCCACCCAGCTTTTTGTTTCTTTGGTCCCAAAAAGGATGGTGGCTGCTATCAGCAACACCCACTTTCAAACTGACTAGAAGACTTCATTTCCTTCACTCTTGCCCAGGGTTTGCTGACTCTAGCAGGTATTGTTACACCTCATAATGTTAGAACTATGGTTGCGCCAGTAGTCCACTTGAGGTCTACCTCCAAAGAAGAGATTTGCAAAACTATAATGTGGTCTTCAGTCCATACATACACATCTCAGTATTGTTTGGAACAGGACTCTCAACATACCGTATATACTCGAATATAAACTGGAATTTTTGGGCCAAAAAAATTTGCAAAAAAATGGGGGTCCAGGTTTATATTCAGGTCAATGCCCCCTCCTAGAATTTTTTAAGGCTGCCACTGCCAGGCTCTACCCTGCCTCCCTTCCTGCCCTAGCATCATATGGTACCTTATCTTGCCAATCTGCGGGAGCCAGTAAGGATGCCTCTCAGTACCAAGCAGCAGCGCCAATTCGCACTACTGCTCCTGTCGCTCAGGGGCCGAAGGAACTCGCGGCAGCTGGTTAGCAGCAGGGCAGGAACTTGCAAAATTCGCTCCTGCCCGCTGCACCTCCACTGCGGATCGGCAAGATGAGGTACCATATGAGGCAAGGGCAGGGAGGGAGGCGGGGACAGAGCCTGGGAGGGAGGAAGGGTGCAGAGTCTGACAGGGGAAGGAAGGAAGGGTGCTGGGTGCAGAGTCTGGCAGGAAGGGCGCTGGGTGAAGTGCCTGACAGGGGGGGGAGGGGGCTGGGTGCAGAGCTTGGCAGGGAGGAGGCTGTGGAATGCGTGTATCTATCAAGCCCCCTGAGAACACAGTGCATACAAGCACACTTTGTTCTCTCTATGTAACTACCCTGCTTTTTAATTTTGTGATAAAATATTAAGTTGCAGGATCTTCAATTTATAGGGGATCTGAATGCCAAACTAAAATTTCTGAAAGCAAATCAACTATTTACACTGGCTGCAAATGCCTTGTTTATACTCCAGCTGAAGCTCCTAACAGGGCAGGGCACTTGAATATTAAGCCGCCCAACTTATATTTGAGTCAACCATTTTTCCTCTTTTGGGGGGGAAAGGGGGTCTTGATTTATGTTCGGATCAACTTATATTCGAGTATATATGGTAACAGTAGGTTTACATCGTTCCATAGTATTGCTTGTTGCCAGGCTACCAGTTTAATATCCCCTTTCAAGCTGAAGGCAGTATATAGCTTCCCACACATGAGAAAATTATCTCCTGCTGATCCTCAGAGAAAAATTACTTACTTGTGGCAGGTGTTCTCTGAGGACAAGCAGAATACATATACTCTCCAAACTCTCCCACATGCACAGTGAACTCTCTTGTTTTTATGAAGCTGGAGAGCTACAGGGAGGGTGTTCAGTTTTCACATATGCATTTCTGCAAGGGCTCCATCAGATGATATTGAGCACAAGTAAGAATATATATCCTGCTGTATTTGGAGAACATCTACTACCGCAGGGGTTCTTAACCTGGGGTTCATGAGGGTAAGATAAAAATTAACATTCATATTTACTATACAGCACGGTACTATTGATTTTTCTAGCAGATAATGAGCGAATAAATGTAGTAATAGTAGTAATGGTAGTAAAAAGCATAGTAGTAAAAGATCTATTTTAATTTGCACAAGAGGATTGTATTTCATAATTGAGTGGTTATTTTTTTGCATTAAAAAGAGTGTTTTTTTAAGATTGTTTACTTTAAAGTTTAATAATACTTTGTGTATGTCATATGTATGAGACAATCAATCAAATCTTGATAAATAAAGTACATTATATTCATTGCATGCAAAGTTGTGTTTATGTGACTATTTCTGGGGAAAGGGGAACCATAGCTTTCATCAGATTCTTAAAAGGGGGTCTGTGACTCATAAAAGGTTAAAAATCGCTGTACTATAGGTAAGCAACTTCGCTTTCCTTCCCTATGTGCTTGATAGTTAGTGCTCTGCTATGTTTTCTGAACTAGTTTACATACGGTTCCAATGACTGTTATTCCCTGATCTCTCCCTAATCAGTATCTTAGCTCCTTCCACCTGTAATCTGAACAAAGATGTCCGAGCAGTGTTACCATATGGCTCCAGAAAAAGGAGGAGATTGAGAAAGGAGAAATTAGGTTCTTATCTGCTAATTTCTTTCTGTTAGCCTCTAGACTAGTATAGCCCTTACGAATGGGAAATATACCTCACTGCTACCAGCAGGTGAAGACTGAGAACAAACTTATATATCAGGATAGCTTCCCCTCTTGCAATCCAGTATGCCGAATAGCCAACCAGAACCTAGGAAAGACTTCAACTGCAAACAGTAAAACATACACCGAACAGGAGTGAAAAAACAACAAACATCTGTATACAACTGTTGGAACATGTGTAGAACTTAATCGTGGTATAGAAAATATCCCCACAGCTCAACAGCTAAGCCAGCTGAGCCATAGCCACTATTCTTAATTCTCCCCAGCCCTAGAAAAATACTAGAATCCGCAAAAAAAAAAAAAAAAAAACCTGCACGTGAGCAAAACAAAAACCGCAATCACCGTTCAAAGACAGATAGGGTGGGGGACTATATCAGTCTACAGGCTAACAGAAAGAAATTTAGCAGGTAAGAACCTAATTTCTCCTTCTGTAGTGCCTGGTAGACTGGTATAATCCTTATGAATGGGACGTCAAGGGTGGGACCCCCGAAGGGCTGAAACAAGAACACATTCACCAAATACCTTGTCTTGACACGCTTGAACATCCACATGGTAGTGTCTGACAAAGGAATGCAGAGAAGACCAAACTGCATCCTTGCAAATATCCACAGGAGGCACTAGAGAAGACTCAGCCAAAGAAGCTGCCTGACCCCGAGTGGAATGAGCCTTGAGAAATTCTGGAACATACTTTTTCTTCAGAAGATAAGCAGAAGCAATAGTTTCCTTAATCCAGCATAATAGTAGTCTTAGAAGCGCCATCCCCCCTCTGAGGCCCCGCGAGAAGGACAAAGATGATCTGATTTCCTGACCTCTGAGTCCTCTACACATAAAAGCAAAGGACCTGACTGACATTCAACTTGTGCAACTATCTCTGCTTGGAAGAGCCCTCCTGGCTACCCAACACCAGCAGAACCAAAGCCTGTTTGCCGTACAGTGAAAGATTAGAGAACCTGGGCCTCTTCTCCCTCGAACAGAGATTGAGAGGGGACATGATCAAAACATTCAAGGTACCTTAGTAGATAAGGACAGGTTGTTCACCCTCTCCAAGGTAGGGAGAACGAGAGGGCACTCTCTAAAGTTGAAAGGGGATAGATTCCGTACAAACGTAAGGAAGTTCTTTTTCACCCAGAGAGTGGTAGAAAGCTGGAACACTCTTCTGGAGGCTGTTATAGAGGATTCATGACAAAGTTAGACAAGTTCCTGCTGAACAAGAACAGGCACTGGTAGGGCTAGTCTCGGTTAGGGTGCTAGTCTTTGACCAGAGGGCCGCCGTGTGAGCGGACTGCTGGGCATGATGGACCACTGGTCTGACCCAGCAGCAGCAGTTCTTATGAAAAGGAGAAACTACCTTTGGCAGAAAAGAAGGGACAGGCCTCAAGACAACCCGCTCCCTAGAAAACTCAAAGAAAGGAGCCCTACAAGTAAAAGCCTGCAGCTCGGAAACATATCTAGCTGAAGTAATGGCCACCAAGAAGACCGCTTTAAGGTAAGGTCCTTCAAAGAACAGTCACCCAATGGTTCAAAAAATGGGCGCACTAGATCTGAGAGAACCAGATTCAGATCCCAAGACAGAACAGAGGGTCTTAAGGAAGGCTTCAGCAATTTGGCCGCCCGCAAGAAGCTGACCTTTCAACAACCCACAAAAGGCTGACAAGGCCGCAAGCTGAACCCAGAGAGAAGACCAAGCCAGTCCCCTATCCAGACCAGCAGCGTCTACCATGAACTATCAAGGCTCAAAGTGAACAAAGCCATGGGACCGGATAAACTACATCCCAGAGTGCTTAGGGAGTTGAGAGATGTCCTGGCGGAATCATTATCTGCGCTCTTCAATCTTTCCCTAAGTATAGGAAGAGTCCCATTGGACTGGAAAACAGCTAACGTCATTCCGCTCCACAAAAAGGGTTGCAGGACGGAGGCTGCAAATTACAGACCGGTAAGTCTCACATCGATAGTGAGTAAACTTATGGAAACATTAATCAAACACAAATTAGATACGAACCTGAACAATGAGAATCTATGAGATCCCCATCAACATGGATTTACAAAGGAAAGGTCCTGCCAATCCAATCTAATCAGTTTCTTTGACTGGGTAACGAAAAAGCTAGATATGGGGGGAGTCCCTGGATGTCATGTACTTGGACTTCAGTAAGGCTTCTGATAGTGTCCCACACCGTACGTTATTGAGCAAGATGAGTTTGTTGGGATTAGGAGAAACATTGACTGCATGGGTTAAAGACTGGCTCAGAGGTAGACTTCAGAGGGTGGTGGTAAATGGTACTCTCTCCAAAACATCGGAAGTAATCAGTGGAGTTCCGCAGGCTCGGTCTTGGGTCCGATCCTATTTAATATCTTTGTAAGGGACCTGGGTCGGGGGCTTCGAGGTAAAATTACATTATTTGCAGATGGGCAAAAGCACAGTGCCCGACAGTATGGCGCAGGACCTACTCTTACTGGAACATTGGTCCACAACTTGGCAACTAAGTTTTAATACCAAAAAGTGTAAGGTCATACACCTTGGCAGCAGAAATCCATGCAGAACTTACACCCTAAATGGTGAGACCTTAGCAAGAACTGCAGAAGAACGGGACTTAGGAGTGATCATTAGTAAAGATATGAAGATTGCCAATCAAGTGGAGAAAGCTTCATTCAAGGCTAGACAAATGCTGGCTTGTATCCAAAGAAGTTTCGTCAGCCAGAAGCCCGAAGTTGTAATGCCGTTGTACAGGTCCATGGTGAGACCTCATTTGGAATATTGTGTACAATTCTGGAGGCCACATTATCAAAAGGATGTGCTGAGAGTTGAGTCGGTTCAGCGAATGGCCACCAGGATGGTCTCAGGATTCAAGGATCTCCCATATGAGGAACGTCTGGGTAAGTTGCAGCTATACTCACTCAAGGAACGCAGAGAGAGGGGTGACATGATCGAGACGTTCAAATATGTTACGGGCCGTATTGAGGTAGAAGAAGATATCTTTTTCCTTAAAGGACCTATGGCAACAAGAGGTCATCTGTTGAAAATCAGGGGTGGGAGATTTCATAGTGATACTAAGAAGTATTTCTTCACTGAAAGGGTGGTTGATCGTTGGAATGATCTTCCACTGCAGGTAATTAAGGCCAATACATGCTAGATTTTAAGAAAAAATGGGATAAGCATGTGGGATCACTTCTAGGAAGAACTTAGGAGGGTGGGTTATTAGAGTGGGCAGACTTGTTGGGCCGGTGGTCCTTTTCTGCCGTCATATTCTATGTTTCTCTCCTGCGAGAACTCAAAGATATTAGGCAAAGAAGCGCGAAGAGAGACCACTCTACGCACAGCACATCACTCCTCAAATAGTCACCAAACCCTCACATAGGCCAGAGAGGTAGAAAGCTTTATCTGAATATCCCCTTCTTACCTAGGCGATCCCTTTCAAGAGCCAAGCCATAAGACAGAAGGGACCCGAATCGAACATTGGAAAGGGACCCTGAGTCAGAAGGTTGTCCAATAGAGGCAGAAGATCCACCACCAGATGCCTCACCAGATCTGCATACCACGGTCGCCTGGGCCAATCCGGAGCCACCAGAAACACAGGCCTGGATGTTGAATTATGCGGAGAAGAACTCTGCCCACTAATGGCCATGGAGGGAACACATTCAACAGCCCCTCCGATGGCCATGGTTGAACCAGAGCATCCAGGCCCTTGGACTGACCATCTCTGCAACAACTGAAGAAACGGGGTGTTTTGGCATTGGCACTTGTTGACCCCAAAACTGCACTATCAACTGAAAGGCCACGGGGCTTAGACATCACTCTCCGGGATCTAGCATGTGACGACTGAGAAAGTCTGCCTGAACATTCTCCACTACGGCTATGTGGGAGGCTGAAATGTCCTGAAGATGAGACTCTGCCCAGACCTTGAGCAAAGCCGCCTCCTATGCACTAAAGTGCTCCGGGTGTCCCCCTGATGAGTGACAAAGGCCATCGCCATGGAATTGTCCGAAAGAACCCTGACTGACATGCCCATCAAAAAGGGCTGGAAGGCTAACAACGCCAGACAGATGGCTTTGGTCTCTAAGACATTGATCGACCAAGAAGCCTCCTCCGTGGACCAGGTGCCCTGAGCTGAGTGACCTAGACACTGAGCTCCCCAACCGAGAAGACTGGCATCCGTGAGCAGCACTATCCACTGTGGCTGATCCAGACTCACTCCTTGTACAAGATGTGAGGTCTGGAGCCACCAACGAAGACTGCACCGAGCCAAGCCCAGAAGCGGAACAGAATGATCCAGATTGTTCCTCTGAGGCGACTGAAGAGGACGCATGTGGGCCTGTGACCACCTCATTACATCAAGGGAAGCCGCCATCGACCCCAAGACTTGGAGGAAATCTTGCGCCTGAGAACACCGGAACGCCATAAGCAGGCGAATCTGAGATTGCAATTTGCTTACCCGGGCCTACGGAAGGAAGACCTTCTCCAAGGAGGTGTTGAACAGCACTCCTAGATACTCTAGGCACTGAGATGGAGACAACCGGCTCTTGGAAAGGTTGACTACCCATCCCAGTGACTGCAGAAGTTTCACCACCCGAGCCGTGACCTGGTTGCTCTCCTGGAATGACTTCACTCGAATCAACGAGTCATCCAGGTAGGGATGAACTAGAATGCCCTCTTTTCGCAACGCCACGGCAACAACCACCATCACCTTGGTGAACGTCCGCGGAGCCATGGCCAGACCAAAGGTAAGTGCACAGAACCGATAGTGTTGCCCCAAGATTGCAAAGCGCAGGAAGCGATGATGGGAGGCCCGAATGGGAAAATGCAAGTAGGCCTCCATTAGATAGAGAGAAGTCAGGAGTTCCCCCTGCTGAACAGCCAGAATCACAGACCGCAGAGTTTCCATGCAGAAGGAAGGCACATGAAGAGCCCCGTTGACCCCCTTCAAATCTAGGATGGACCGAAAGGTCCCTTCTTTCTTTGGCACCACAAAGTAATAATAATTCATATACCGTAAAACCGTATAGTTTGATGAGGTTTACAGTAGTTAAAAAAGAATATAATAAAGTAAAAGGCCCTTACTGAAATTGAGTACCAACCTGTGACCCATTCCTGTGGTGAAACTGGAACCACCATGTGGAGATCCAACAATTTTTGAAGGGTCTGGTGAAAGGCCAGCTGCTTCCAAGCCACCTGCGAGGGAGAAGTGACAAAACGATATGGCAAGCTACGGACAAACTCCAGAGCATAGCCGTCCTGAATCACCTCCAGAACCCACTGATAGGATGTGATGTCTGCCCATTTTGAATAAAAATCCCGCAGATGGGCGCCCACCGCAACCAAGATGGACGCTGGCAAGGAGTTATTGGGCAGGATGGGCAGCAGGAGCACTACCCGCACCCCGGTGGGCCCCACAAAAAGACTGCATGTGCTGGAAGAACCTGCCTCTAGAGAGCCCAGGAGACTGAAAAGAAGCAACCCCTCGACCTGGGCGGAAGCGGCGAAAATCACGCCCACGACCACGAGCAGCATCACCTCGAGCCAGCGGCCTAGGCCTATCCTCAGGCAAACGAGGCACTTTAGAATCAGTGAGAATCTGAACCAACTTGTCCAGGTTCTCACCAAACAAGAAAGATCCTTTAAAGGGAAACTTTGTCAACTTAGCTTTAGACGTCAAATCCACTGACCAAGCGCGAAACCACAAGGTATGGCAAGCTGCTACTGCAAGCTCACAAAAGGTCATACATGTCTCGCACCTATCAAGTACGTTTCAATTACGATCTTTCTGATACCTGGAGCAATCCATCTGGCATGCCGCAAGGGTCACCACTATTCCCATTGCTTTTCAATGTCTACATGTCTTCATTAGGTGCGCAATTGTCCCAGCTGGGGATAAAATTATTTAGCTACGCAGATGACTTCACGATCATTATCCCATTCACTAGCTCTCTCTCAGAAGTCACTCCCAAAGCAACAGAAGTACTAAATTTGATGGATCAATGGATGACAGAATTCAGACTGAAACTTAACTCAAAAAAAAACAAAATTTTTTGTTGCTTCGCCACACCCGCTTGATACCAAAACATCACTATGCATCAATAAACTCAGTTATCCTATTCAATTTACTATGAAGGTATTGGGTGTAAAACTGGACCAGAGCCTAACCATGAAAGACCAGGTGGACTCCATAATCAGAAAGGGTTTCTTCACTCTCTGGAAGCTTCAGTCCATTAGAGCATATTTTGATGTGTCATCATTCAGAATTCTGGTACAATCCCTCATACTGAGTCAACTTGATTACTGTAATATCGCCTACTTGGCAATTTCCCAGAAGAATATGTGGTGACTACAACTAGTGCAAAATACAGCGATCAGACTGATCTTCAGGTTGAAGAAGTTCGATCATATAACACCTTCCTACCGACTTCTGCATTGGCTGCCGATGGAGGCACATGTGAAGTTTAAGTTTGGTTGTTTCTGTTTTAAGGTACTATTCGGTTTACCCCCTAAATACATAACAGACTTTTTTTCTTTCTCAGCCAACAGACATAAGAGAAGCTCACACTTGAATTTTGTTTCTCCTCCGGTGAGAGGATGTAAATTTAAAAGACATCATCAACATCTTCTTTCATATCAGGCAGCATTATGGGGTAAAGATCTAGAACAATTGCTTACGTCTACTACTTACAGGGGATTTAGGAAACGCCTAAAAACATATCTGTTCCTAAAGTACTTAGGTAACTAACCTGCGCAATCTCATTCCACAATAACTGATCCCTAGAGCTGTTAATCACTAGCTTTTAACTTTGTTAAATCCACTCAATTTGAAGCATCTTTTAATCAATGTCGACCGGCAGAACATTGTTAAATTCACTCAATCTGTAACATCTTTTAATTATTGTAAACCGCATAGAACTTCACGGTCCTGTGGTATATAAACCGTGCCGAGCTCCACATCCATGGAGATGATGCAGTATATAAACTTAAGGTTTAGTTTAGTTTAGTTATATTATTATTGTTATATTATACATGGCATCTGAAAGATAAGACGCATCCAATTCAATCTTTGCCAGATTTACTGTCAAGCACATGCTCGACCCAGCGAAAATACACCCAAGCCACCAGCCCGCCACATTTCGCAAAACTCTGTTTAAGGAGGGATTCCAACTTACACTCCTCAGGATCCTTCAAGGCCACACCATCCTCAATAGAAACGGTATGCCTCTTAAAGATGGCCGAGATCACTGCATCCACCATAGGCGACTTCAGAGTCTCCCTATCCCCTTCAGGAATGGGACACAGATGAGCCATGGAGTGCGCAAAACAAAAGGGAGCTTCCAGCACCTGCCGCTGTGCGAGTATAATGTCCTGAATATCCTGATGCCTAGGAAAAGAGCTGGAAGCAGAGCGGATCCCCTTAAGCAAGGGGGTCCACCAAACGCGGGGGCTACGACACGGTGTCCTCAAAGTGCAAAACCGAGAAGACCTGAAGAATTAGCTCATGAAGCTCTTCCAGCTGAAAAATGCATACCACAGACGCATCTTCGCCAGCTGGGGGGTGCTCGAACCCCTCGCTGGTGGAATCCGGCCCCCCAAGAGGATCCTGGAAATCTCCCCAAGGATCCAAGTCCTCATCAATAACATCTTGCTCCTCTGGACAAAAATCCTCATCCCAAGATATCCTCAGGCGCTTGGATAAGAGAAGAGTAGAAGGAGGCAAAACCACCGCTGTATGGGGCACTACTGGGAAGACATTGAGAGCATCACCCTCCCCCCCTCCCCGAGACCCCCGGAGTGGGCACGGAACCTCCAGCCGCCAGCACATACATAGTGCCAATATAAATTCAGGGGGGAAAAACTCCCTGCGGCCCCAAGGGACTCCCTGCCTCAGCAGGGGACCCTGCCATACCTTGCGCCTGTATTTCCAGAACATGGGGAAGGAAACCGCTAAAATCGGAGCTCCTGTGGTCTGCTGCATCTGAAAAGCCTGGGACTTTCCTGACGCTAAGGCCGAAGAACCAACCAACATGAAAAGAGAATCCTCAGCTACTCCGGCGGCAAGGGAATCCTTTTCACCCTGACAGTCGGCGGCTGGGGAACCCTTCGCGTAGGCGTCAGGGACAGCCCGGGCTTCCCCACAATCTGAAGCCGACTCACGAGGTACATGCAGCGGGGTATCCCGGCCGCCGGCAACTGCTGCCAACGAGACTCCCCCACCACTCCGGTCTGCTTAACGCTTGCACAGGCTGCTCACTGTGCTGAAAAACCACCGTAGCTGAAAGAAAAGTGCCGGTTAGATTAGAAAATACAGAAAAAAGGCATGATTTTTTTGTGTTTTTTTTTTTTGCTTTTTTCGTTTTAAGTTTTTTATTGATTTTTACATATAACAACAAGTGTCATAAATTGTCATACAATTATTTTAACAATACACTTGATATATCTATAATATATTTTATATAAAACATATCTTATATTATCTTTATTACAATTTTATATATTAATAAATTATAATGATTTTATCAATTATTATTTAATTATTCCAAGTTTCCAAGTTTATTGATTTTTAATATCCCGACCATCAAACAATTGTCTGGCCGGTTAACAATAAAATTAAAAAAAGAATTAAATATAGTAGTTTGTGCAAAAAAATGTCTAAGTTAAACATAAATGACAAAGACTTGACGTACTGGAGTGTGAGGGCAGTAAGAGAGGAAAGGGAAAAAAGTTACATTGTATAGGTGAGAAGGAGAGAGTGGGGGGAGGATTGAATCCTTTTCCCTCCCTTCATTTTGTTATTGTCACATAAGAATAATATTTATTATGATAGATCATTTATAAAAAAAATTTTTTAACTTAGTCAGAACAGATTTCATGGCTCTCAAATCTGGAAGCCTGACCAACCAGGTGCTGGCTGAGGCACCTCTACAAAAATGTGGGGAGGTGGAGGAAGTTGGAGGGAGGGACCCAGCATGAGACCTGCCGAGTTTAACACCCCCAGGGTCAGACGGATCTCAAAACAGGACCAGTCCAAGCTCTATCTGGCACAAAACGGGAACCCAGGAGTCCAAAACAAAATTACAACAGTACTAAGAGGTGAACCGAATTTGTCTTACCACCTGCTAATGGAGACTGAGGAAGACTGGATTGCAAGAGGGGAAGCTATCCCGATATACAAGTTTGTTCTCAGTCTCCATCTGCTGGTGGCAGTGAGGTATGTAACCCATTCGTAAGGACTATACCAGTCTACCAGGAGCTACAGAATCTGAGTTTTACTTCCAATGCTTTCAATGGAAGTAAAATCCAGACGTCTCAATCCATTCTTCTTTTTTTCCTGGAGCCATATGGTAACCCTATTTCTGAGCATCTCTGTCTAGTGCAGAAGTTTTCAACTCCATCCTTGGGACATACCCAGCCAGTCAGATTTTCAGGATATCCACAATGAATATACAAAAGGTTGATCTGTATGACTACTCTCCAATGCATGCAAATCTCATGCATTTCCATTATGGATATCCTGAAAACCTGACCGGCTGGCTGGGTCCTGAGGAATAGGTTGAGAACTACTGGTTCAATGTGAGGCCCTGGAGAGAAAAGATCTATCTAAACAAAGGGTTATATATTTAACTACGTACCCTAAATGCTTTGGCTCCATCCAGCAACAGCTCAGCTGTTGGCACTTGCCGTGTCCCCAGCTTCTCCTTTAGCCTCTGTACTTCAATGCCATTTAGTTTCCCTTCTTCACTTTGAATCTTCAGATAGAAAAGTGACAGCCCTTTGGTCCCCTAGGAATGAGAAACAACAACATTTAAAGATGTCTGGAGTCCAAAAGAGAAGGGTATTTCTTTCTTAGGAATATAATATAGACAGAACACTAAAAGGACAATTTTCAGAAGGTATTTCCATATTTTGACAGGTACCTTCTAAAACTTTTCCTTCCCCAACACCCAACCCAAGCAGTGTAAGGGAAAGTACACATGCTGTCCATGCCACAGGGAGTTTTTACCTTTAAAAATCAGCTTGCAGATCTGTTGGTATAAAATGCCTATGGACCTGCCAATTTTACAGGCAAACTTTGAACACTGCCCCCAAGATAATTTGACATAAAAGTCCTGCCCTCAGCCAGAGACATCTTTGATGCCAATTCATTTTTCAACAGGATGGCGCCCAGTGCCATAAAGCCAAGAAATGCCTTACCTGGTTCAAGGAAAACAAGGTTGAGTTGCTGGACTGGCCAGGAAACAGCCCAGATCTCAACCCCATTGAGAACCTCTGGGCCAGATTAAAGAGAGCAATAGCAGCAAAGTGATAGTCCAACAAAAGTGAATTGATAGCAGCAATAATCAACTATAACACCTATGAATCTCCAAAGACTTGTGGGCAGCATGCCAAGATGATATGAGGTAGTAATCAAGGCTAAGGGATATGAAACTCGCTACCATTGAGACTAATGAAGTCATCAGATAACTGAAAATAATTATTAGCTTGGGTAGCTTATGAACAGCATTTTTGTGAACTGTGCCAAATATTTTACTGGTCTTGTTATGGGATTACAGCATTTCTGTTATTAATTGAAAAAGCACAGCTATTTACCGTAACAGGTGTTATCCCGGGACAGCAGGCAGATATTCTCAACATATGGGTGACGTCAACCACGGAGCCCTGATGCGGACAAATTCACAAGCAGACTTGCTTGAAGAACTTTTGGAAAGTTCGCAACTGCCGCACCACTCAAGCACAAATGCCTTCCCGCCCGATGTAGGGCGTGCATCTCCTCAGTTCAGATAGCTAGCTAAGAAGCCAACCATGGGAGGTGGATTGTAAGAATATCTGCCTGTTGTCCCTGGATAACACCTGTTAAAGTAACTGTGCTTTATCCCAGGACAAGCAGGAACATTCTCAACATATGGGTGACCTCCAAACTAAACAGAATAGGATGGTGGGAGTGTTGGAAATTCAGGAGAATAAATTTTGTAATACTGCCTGGCCAAAGTGGCCATCCCGTCCGGAAAAAGAATCCAGACAATAATGAGAGGTGAATGTATGAACTGAGGACTAAGTGGCAGCTTTGCAGATTTCTTCAATAAGAGTAGATCTAAGGAAAGCTACAGATGTCGCCATGGCTCTAACTTTATGGGTTGTGACTCGACCCTGTAGATGCAGTCCAGCCTGAGCATAGCAGAAAGAGATGCAAGCAGCCAACTAGTTGGAGATGGTTCTCTTGGAAACTGGATGTCACAACTTGTTTGGATCAAAGGACACAAAAAGTTGAGGAGAAGATCTTTGTGGCTTAGACCTTTGTAAATAGAAAGACAAAGCATGCTTGCAGTCCAGAGTATGAAGAGCTGTTTCTCCAGGGTGAGAATGAGGCTTTGGAAAAGACACTGGAAGTACAATGGATTGATTGAGATGAAATTCTGAAACCACTGTTGGCAAGAATTTATGATGAGTATGGAGGACAACCTTGTCGTGATGGAATACTGTGAAAGGTGGATCCGCTACTAAAGCTTGTAGCTCACTGACTCTGCAAGTAGACGTGAGAGCAATGAGAAAAACCACTTTCCAAATGAGATATTTGAGATGAGCCGAAGACATTGGTTCAAATGGAGGTTTCATCAATTTAGCAAGAACAACATTTGAGATCCCAAACCACTGGAGGCGGTTTGAGAGGTGGTTTGACATTGAAAAGTCCTTTCATAAATCTGGAAACCATAGGATGAGTAGAGAGAGGTATCCCCTCTAAATGCTGATGAAAAGCAGCAATTGCACTGAGATGGACTCCAATGGATGTTGATTTGAGACCTGACTTAGATAAATGAAACAAGTAATCCAGAACTGAAGACAAGGAGGTAGACTGAGGCTCCTTGTGATGAAGAGTGCACCAAGCAGAAAACCTAGTCCATTTCTGGTTGTAACATTGCCAAGTGGTAGGCTTCCTGGAAGCCTCTAAAATGTCTTTGACAGATTGAGAAAACTGTAGATCAGCATTTACATTGAAAAGTACCAAGCTGTAAGGTGCAGAGACTGCAGGTTGGGATGAAGTAGAAAAACTGGTAGGTGTAGTGGCTCCCTGCTGCTGAATTGAAGTAGAAGGGAGAATCAAGGTTGTCTGGGACACCGAGGAGCTATGAGAATCACGGTGGCATGTTCATGTTTGTTTGACGAGTGTCTTGAGAATAAGAGGGAATGGAGGAAACGCATAAAGGAATTTGCTCGTCCATTCCAGAAGAAAAGAATCTGCCTCCAAGCGTTGAGGAGAGTAGATCCTGGAGCAAAACTGAGGCAGTTTGTTGTTGTGGGGAGACACATATGGATTTATTTGAGGAGTTCCCCACTGAGAAAAAATGTGATGGAAAGGCGATGAATTGAGTGTCTATGTTGGAGGAACCAAATAGTCCATTGGGTCGCTACAATAACCCCCTGAGATGTTGATTCTTTGATGAGCCAGTCATCCAAGTATGGGAAGTCCTGGAGCCATGACTGTGCAGAACTGCTGCCATCACTACTAGGCAATTGGTGAAAACTCTGGGAGATGATGCCAGGTCGAAAGGTAGCACTCTGTACTGAAAATGATGATTTCCCACCTGAAATCTGAGGAACTTGCGAGAGGCTGGATGAATGGGGATGTGAGTGTAAGCCTCTTTGAGATCCAGAGAGCATAAACAATCATTGTGATCCAGAAGGGGATACAAGGATGCTAGAGACAGCATCCAAAATTTTTCTCTGACAAGAAATTTGTTGAGAGCTCGAGCTTCTTGAAGAAGAAGGGTGGTCTGCGACAGATTGGAAGGATATTCTCTTGGGGGAAGATCTGGTGGAATCTGAAGGAAGTAAAGAGAGTAACATAGAAACATAGAAATACACGGCAGATAAGGGCCCACGGCCCATCTAGTCTGCCCACCTTAATGTCCCTCCCCTACCTTTGCCCTGTGAATAGATCCCATGTGCCGATCCCATTTGGCCTTAAAATCAGGCACGCTGCTGGCCTCAATCACCTGTAGTGGAAGACTATTCCAGCGATCAACCACTCTTTCAGTGAAAAAGAATTTCCTGGTGTCACCTCGTAGTTTCCCGCCCCTGATTTTCAACGGATGCCCTCTTGTTGTCGTGGGACGCTTGAAAAAGAAGATATCTTCCTCCGCCTCGATGCGGCCCGTAAAATACTTGAACGTCTCGATCATGTCCCCCCTCTCTCTGCGCTCCTCGAGTGAGTATAGCTGTAATTTGTCAAGCCGTTTTTCATATGGTAGATCCTTGAGTCCCGAGACCATCCGGGTGGCCATTCTTTGCACCGACTCCAGTCTCAGCACATCCTTGCGATAATGCGACCATCCAGAATTGCACACAGTATTCCAGGTGGGGCCTCACCATGGATCTATACAATGGCATAATGACTTCCGCCTTACGACTGACGAAACCCCTTCGTATGCAGCCCATGATTTGTCTTGCCTTGGACGAAGCCTGCTCCACTTGATTGGCAGACTTCATGTCCTCACTGACGATTACCCCCAAGTCTCGTTCTGCTACCGTTTTTGCTAGGATCTCGCCATTAAGGGTATAAGACTTGCATGGATTCTGGCTGCCCAGGTGCATAACTTTGCATTTCTTGGCATTGAAGTTGAGTTGCCATGTCCTAGACCATCGCTCCAGTAGGAGTAGGTCGTGCATCATGTTGTCGGGCACTGAATCTTCGTCTGTTGTGCATTTGCCCACTACATTACTCAGTTTGGCGTCATCGGCGAATAATGTTATTTTACCTCGAAGCCCTTCTGCCATGTCTCTTATAAAGATGTTGAATAGGATTGGGCCCAAGACTGAGCCCTGTGGTACTCCACTAATCACCTCCGTCATTTCGGAGGGGGTGCCGTTCACCACCACCCTTTGGAGCCTACCTCCAAGCCAGCTCCCAACCCATTTCGTCAATGTGTTACCTAATCCTATAGAACTCATCTTGCTCAGTAACCTGCGGTGTGGTACGCTATCGAATGCTTTGCTAAAGTCCAGGTACACGATGTCCAGGGACTCCCCAATATCCAGCTTCCCCGTTACCCAGTCAAAGAAGCTGATCAGGTTGGATTGGCAGGATCTCCCCTTAGTAAATCCATGTTGTCGGGGATCCCATAGATTCTCCTCATCCAGGATCTTATCTAATTGGTGTTTGATTAGAGTTTCCATTAGTTTGCTCACTATCGATGTTAGACTCACTGGTCTGTAGTTTGCTGTCTCCATCTTTGAGCCTTTCTTGTGGAGTGGAATGACGTTAGCCGTCCTCCAGTCCAACGGGACGCTGCCTGTACTAAGGGAGAGGTTGAAGAGCGCGGACAGTGTCTCCGCCAAGACATCACTCAGCTCCCTAAGCACCCTGGGGTGCAGGTTGTCCGGCCCCATTGCTTTGTTAACCTTGAGCTTTGACGGCTCACCGTAGACACTGCTGGGCGTAAACTCAAAGTTACTAAACTGGTCAACTGAGCCAACCCTTGTCTGTAGCTGAGGGCCGAGCCCTGGCGCTTCTCGGGTGAAGACTGAGCAGAAGTATTCATTTAATAGTTGGGCTTTTTCCGAATCCTTTTCCACATAGTCTCCGTCTGGTTTCCTAAGACGTACAATCCCGCCTGAGTTTTTTCTTCTATCACCGATATACCTGAAGAAGGATTTATCTCCCTTCTGGATGTTCTTTGCTAGAGACTCCTCCATGAGGAATTTAGCCTCCCTGACTGCTGTTTTGACGGCTTTTGATTTGGCCAGGTAGTCTGCTCTAGAGTCCTGCTTCCCTGATTGTTTGTAAGAGATGAATGCTTTTTTCTTCTCCTAGATCAGGTCTGAGATCTCCGCAGTAAACCACTGTGGCTTATTGTTCCTTCGCCGTTTACTTACTGATTTTACATAGAGGTTTGTTGCTTCTTGTATGGTTGCTTTCAAAGTCGACCACATGTCTTCCACGTTATCGGTTTCTTCTTGGCTTTGTAGCGCCTGGTGAACGAATTCTCCCATTTCTTTGAAATTTGTGTCCTTGAATTTGAGGACTTTGGTTAGTGTAGTAGATTTAGTGAAACCTTTCCTGATATTGAACCATACCATGTTGTGGTCACTGGAGGCCAATGTGTCGCCCACCGAGACCTCTGTGACACTTTCTCCATTGGTAAGTATCAGGTCCAGTATTGCCTGATCCCTTGTCGGTTCCAACACCAGTTGCCTGAGGCTTGCTCCTTTCATAGAGTTTAATAGCCTCCTGCTGCTGCCGGAAGCAGAGGTAAGTGTAACCCAATCCACATCAGGCATGTTGAAGTCACCTAGCAATACTGTGTCCCCACGCAAGGTGATATTTTCTATATCTTCGATTATTTCCATATCCAGGTCATCCTGTTGTCTTGGGGGTCTGTAAATTACGCCAAGATACAAGCATTTGTCCTTTCCTCTGGCCAAATTAACCCAAAGGGATTCCCCAGTATACTGGACATCTGAGATTCTCGTGACCTTAATGTCATCTTTAGTATATAATGCTACACCCCCTCCCTTCCTACCCTCTCTGTACCGGCGAAGCAAGTTGTAACCCGGTATGACCATGTCCCACCCGTGGGAGTCTGTGAGCCAGGTTTCGGATATCGCCACCACATCCAGGTCGGCATTCCTTATTTCTGTTTCCAATTCCAGGATCTTGTTTCCTAAACTGTGTGCGTTGACGTACATAGCCCTCCATGTTATATTTTTGTTATGTCTCAGTGGGGATATTCCTGTTTGAGCTATTTGAACACCTTTAGCATTGTTTGTGTTATTTGTGCTTTCCTGAGGCTCAGAACCACAATGTGTACTCCCCATATACCCAGAACTACAGTGTGTACTCCCCCTAGACCCGGAATTACAATGTGACCCATAAATATGATGTGACCCTACTCCCGACTCAAAAGTGTGTGCACTCACCCCTGACCCAGAATTTCGGTGTCTACTTTCCTCAGCCTCATAAATGTATTGGCATTTTAGTTCGCCTGGTATGTTGTTTGTGCCTGTACCCTCCCCCGACTTACCTAGTTTAAAGCCCTGTGGAGTAGGCGGGCTAGGCGGTGTCCAAGGACATTCTTCCCTCTTCTGGTTAGGTGTAGCCCGTCGTGTCCCTGTAGTCCTTGCAATGCTTCTCCATGGTGCAGAAACCCGAAGTTCATCTCCTTGCACCATCCTCGCAGCCAGTCGTTCGCCCTTTGTATTCGATCCTCTCTGGCTCTGCCCTTGCCCCTCACTAGGGAGAATCGAGGAGAAGACTACCTGCGCATCCATCCGCCTCAGCTTCTCCCCCAGGGCCCTGAAGTCTTCAGGTATGCTGTCCGGGCTGCTCCTTGCGGTGTCATTGGTTCTGACGTGGATTAGAACCATGGGGAAGTGGTCTCGGGGCTTGATGAGTCTCTCAATGCAAGCAGTGACATCCCGGATCCTGGCCCCTGGCAAACAGCAGACCTCTCTTGATTGTAGGTCTGGTCTGCAGATTGGTCCCTCGGTGCCCCTCAGCAGTGAATCTCCGATGACCACCACTCTGCGCTTCTTAGGGGTGGGCTGTACTGTTGATTCCGGAGTTGGAACCGTCTGCTCTTCTCTGATGATAGTGAAGACCCAGAGGTCGGATGTAATGAGCCCCATCTTTGATAAAAATGATGGAGACAACCCCCTATGGGAAAAAGAGATGACAGAGGCAGAACGATTGAGGTTATGCTCTGTGTTAGTTGGTCAAAAAGACTGAGAAACCTTAGGTGCAGTAGGAGTCTGAGGTTTACACTGCCGTTGCTACTGCTATTTCTTAGGAGGTGGCCTTGAAAAAGGTGTAGCCTTCAAAGAATAATGCCTCTGGTAAGATGGAATAGGCCTATAACCCTTAGAGGTGGAAGGCTTCGGCTTTAGAAACATAGAAACATAGAAATAGACGGCAGATAAGGGCCACGGCCCATCAAGTCTGCCCACTCCAGTGATCCTCGCTATCTATCTTTGCGGATAGATCCCACATGTCTATCCCATCTGGCCTTAAAATCCGCCACACTGGTGGCCTCAATAACCCGAAGTGGAAGACTATTCCAGCGATCAACCACCCTTTCAGTGAAGAAGAACTTCCTAGTGTCACTGTGCAGTTTCCCGCCCCTGATTTTCCACGAATGCCCCCTTGTTGCCGCGGGACCCTTGAAGAAGAAGATGTCTTCTTCCACCTTGATGCGGCCCGTGAGATATTTGAATGTCTCGATCATATCTCCCCTCTCTCAACGCTCCTCGAGTGAGTAGAGCTGCAAATTCCCCAACCGCTCCTCGTACGGGAGCTCCCTGAGTCCCGAGACCATCCTGGTGGCCATCCTCTGGACCGACTCCAGTCTCAGCACATCCTTGCGGTAATGCGGCCTCCAGAATTGCACACAGTACTCCAGGTGCGGTCTCACCATGGATCTATACAGTGGCATAATGACTTCAGGTTTACGGCTGATGAAACTCCTGCGTATGCAACCTATGATTTGCCTTGCTTTGGATGAAGCTTGCTCCACTTGGTTTGCTGACTTCATGTCTTCCCTGACAATCACTCCCAAGTCTCTTTCTGCTACAGTTCTTGTCAGGATCTCGCCTGACTTTGGCCTGATCTTTGGCCTGACTATGGAGGCAAACGACTTCTCATGCTCTGATAAGCACTTTGTAGCTGCCTCAATAGTCATCAAACAACTCATTGCCTTGGCATGGGATGTTGGCCAGTCAATCTTGTAGATTCTGGTTCATATCTACGGTGCGGAGCCAGGCTAGATGGCTCATTGCCACCAAGAAAGTAGTGACCCAGGAGGACATCTCAAAAGCATCATATGCAGCTTGGACCATATGCATGAGAAGTTGACCTAGAGTGGAATGCACATGCTGAACTCTGGCAGACGATGTTCTGGGAGATACTTGAAAAAAAGTGGGCATAGTATTGACCCAATATTTGAGATAAGATGTAAAGACAAAGTTGTACAGTGGTACCTCGGAATCCGAACACCCCAGAACTCGAACGTTTTGGAATCAAACTTTTTTTGTAGTAAATTTTGTCTTGGAATCTGAACTCTGCTTTGGAATCCGAACACTCTGCACATTGTGGCCCTGATTCTGCAAAGTACTCCCGACTGTAGGCAGCTGTGTGCGTCCTACAGCTGTCTAATAAGCCAATCGGGAGGCAATTTTTCTAAAAAAACCCAAAACAAAACACAGGCATAGTGGACGCGGCTACGGCCATCAGTCTCTGCTCCTCAACCCTCCCCCCCAATGATTGCAGCAGGAGGGTGCCAACTCCTCCTGCCGGACCCAACGGCCCCCCCTCCGAAGATCGCCAGCAGGAGGTTGTAGATGAGATTTTTGATAACTGCAAATGCCCAAAATTCCAGGAGACATATGGTTGAGTTGATTGCCAACAGAGCAGTCTGAAGTGTTGTTGCCTTGATCAACTAGTCATCCAAATAAGGAAATACATGAAAGCTGTTGCAGCTACCACAACTAAACATTTTGTGAATACTCTGGCGCTGATACCAGCCTGAATTGTAGGACCTTGTATTGAAAATTACATGTTCCCAACTGAAATCGAAGATATTTTCTGTGGGCTGGAAGAACTGAGTGTCTTTGAGATCTTGCAAAGCTAGTCATTTTTCTCCAAGAGCAGATAAAGAGTTCCCAGGGAGACCATCCAACATTTTTCTTTAAGTATTTGTTCAGGGCACGATGATCTAGAATTGGTCATAGCCTCCCCCCCCTGGTCTTTTTGGGTATGAGGAAATATTTTGAGTACAACTCCTGGCCCCCCTACAGAGGAGGAACTGGCTCGATGGCACTGAGCTGCAGAAGAGCTGTGAGTTCTTGATGAAGGAGGATGATCCACTGGGAACAGAAAGTAGACCAGGGGTGTCCAACCCACGGCCCCATGAAGTATTTTGTGTGGCCCCGCTCACACTTGAGGGTGATGCGGTGTTTTCTGTCTTGCTGGCGCCCTCCATCTTCTTGCAGCATTCGCTGAAAGCTGCAGGCAGCAGATCCTATGTGCCTCTTGCAGTTGACTCAGAAGTATTCCCTCTGACGTTGCAACGTCAGAGAGAACACTTCTAGATCAGCTGCAGGAGGTGCATGGAAGCCGTTCTACCAGACAACAAGGTAGAAAAAAATTGTTTTATTCTGAATTTATTAACTGGAATATGTTAGCTTTGGGATATGTGCATCACAATTATTTTGTATTCAGTGGCGTAGTCATATACAGCTGATTTGGGGGAGGGACTGGAGCCCATAATTATGGGCACCAAAGTTTCTCCCTGCCTGAGTGCTATTTATAAATATTTGAGCTAGTGGGAATTCCCAAGCCCTGCCAACTAGAGACATCTTCCTCCAGTCTTGCAACCCCAAATCTCCCAAGCTTTGCAGCCAATGGCAAAATCCTCAAGCTGCCACTGCTTTCATGCATGCGTGAATGCCAAGGGGGGGCAGGGAGGAGGGAAGGCAGCCACTCTGCAATATTGCTGCCAGCTGCAGAACTTGGGAAGTTGGAGGGGGAGGAGATGGCCGTCAGTTAGTGAGGCTTGGGGATCCCTACTAGCTACAGCAGGGGAGATATTCATTTTGAGGGAGCCTATGCTCAAAGTGGGAGGCCCAAAAAAGCAGTAATATTTACCCTGATTAAACGATCCTCCACGTGCGCTGCTGACAGCTGGTTCACCATCCCCGCTCTGATGAGGCTCACTTCTGAAAAGGCTCACCGTAGCTGTAATAGAGATGAATGGGAAAACCAGGAGCATGCATCCCTGCTAATCAGAGTGGGGATGCGGAAGCCTGTGGCTGCTCCCACTGTCAGCGGTACACGTGGAGGATTACTCAGTCAGGGTAAGTAAGCATTACTGCTTTTTTGGGTTCCTCTCCACAGTGTCCCTTTAATGAAGGTTTATTATTAGATACTAGTGTTTTAGCCCGTTACATTTGTTACAGTAACGGGTGCTAGAATAGCCCCACCTATACCCTGACTCTGACCCCACCCATGCCCCGCCTCTATCATGCCCGGACCCTGCTTCCCACTGATCCCAGTCCCATCACCTTTCACCATTTCCTTTGTACCCTTTTGGCCCTCATAGATCCACCATTGCATTTATCACCCGACAGGGTCTTTACTTACCCGAGGCGGCAGCAGCAGTCCTGACATACCAACCTTTTCTCCCTCAGTGCCCCAAAGCAGCAGTGGGCCTACCATTTCCATCTCCCTTTCCCCCTTTCACACCCTCTACCATCTCTCTCTGACCCTGTTTCACCCCTTTTGCCATCTTTCCCTTTCCTGTCCCCCTCTGTCCTTCCCCAAGACCATCTCTCTCTCCTGCCCCCTCCACACTCCCTGAAGTCTATCTCTCCCTATCCCCTACCATCTCTCCTGATCCCCCTAGTAGCCCCTCTGTCCTTCTTATCCATCTGTCTCTGTCTCTCTCTCCTTTCCTCACTTGAGTCCAACATCTCTCCCTTCTCCCACTCCCTCCCCTGAATCTGGGGAAAATCCACTGCTTTATTTTAAGCAGCATAAATTTGTTCTACTCTTTGGGACCTGTGGTCTGTCTCAGTATGGTAGCTCTTATGCTTCTCTGGCATACTTCCCTCTCTTTACCCCTCCTATGGTCTGGTATGTTTATCCTCTTTCCCAGTCTGGCATCTCTGTCCCCTCTTTCTCTTCCCCCCTTTTTAGTTTGGCATCTCTTTCTTTCCCTTCCCCTGCCTTAGTCTGGAACCTTTTCCCCCTCCTTCCTTTCCCTGGTCTGACATCTCTCTCTTCTCTCTCTCTCTCTCCCCCCCACACCCACCCCTTTCCTATCCAGTAGTCTTAACATCCCCTTTCCTTCCTCTTCCTCCAACGTTTGTTATAGCAATCTTTTAAATGTCTTCAAGTCACTCTGTTGTCTTATATATAAGACAACATTATTCCAGTTATTAGGGCTTTTGTTAGGAAAAAGCACCTACTCTCTACTCTCGCAAAGTAATTTACTCTAATTCTTCAGCTCGCAGCTTTTATCTTCCCCAGAGCCGTTCACAGACAACATGTGGTGTAGTAAGGGGGGGGGGGGTTGCGAGGGTGGTCGGTCCACTCCGGGCGCGATCTTCCTCTCCGCCCCCCCCTTTGCACTCCTATCCCTACCCCATGTCCGCGCCCCTTCCCCATACCTTTCTAACTTTGGCGTGAGGAGCGATGACATCAGAGAAAGCAAGCACCAAATCCAACGCAGGCGGCAGTGGGGTGGGTCAGCAGGGGACCTCTAGCTGCCGGCAGCCTGCAGCCACCATGGCCTATAGCCGCCGCGGCCGACATCCGCCTCGGGGGAGAGAGGGGGAAAAAAAAGATTTGCGCGCATGAGCACTCCTATCTGCGGTGCCCTACAGCTCACGGAAAACGGGCACACACAGGTGGGAATGCACATGCGCGGCTTAGGGTTTTGTTATATTAGATGTACAGTATATCTTCTATATTAGTGATTGCAAATTTGGGACCTGCTCAACATTTTTTTTTGCTCATCGGCTAGTGTTAGTGTTTGTGCGGCCCAAGAAAAATTTTTTTCGGCCAATGCGGCCCAGGGAAGCCAAAAGGTTAGACACCCCTGAAGTAGACTCTTTTGGAGGAATGTTTGGAGGTGTGCTGCACAGGTGGGGAGTGGAGCCTTGTCCCACAACTTGAAGGACCCAAGAAATGTGTGGGATGGCCTCTGGTAATGAGCCCTGTGGAGATTGGACAATTCTGACTAAGCTCTCTAGTAGTTGGTCAAAAGAATTGTTGCAATTTCTGTTGCTGCTGAGGCTGGGGTTTATGAGCTTTTTGTTGCCGAGAACGTCTTTGAGCAGGAGGCCTGGATATAGTTGAAGAAGGAACAACTCTTCAACTCTTCAACAGTGTAGGAAGAGGAGGAATATCTGGGATGGCCACTATACAGGCCGAAACATGGACCGTGTAGGGTCTCTTGTTTCTGTTCATCGCTACTGTCCATTCTACTGCTGCACAACTTGCCAGCCTATTTGGCACATTGGTTTTATTGCACCTACTCTATTGCTACATCACTTGCCAGCTGTTTGGCGCATTGGATTTGGTAGCCTGCTCACTGTTATTGTAAAATATACCAGCACAAACTATTGTTGCATTGCTAATACTTTGGACCATTTACTGCTGCTAATAGATCTTTTTTGAACAGATCTTTTGGATAGTCTACTAGCTGGATTTGGTTTTATTGACCGGCTCTAGTGTTGCAATAAACTTGGTTAATCCAGCTTATCTACTCTACTTCTTGGTTTTTGTTTTTTTTGGTATTAATAGAACCCATAATTTTCCACTTATTGATCAAAGTCTGAACAGTACTGATTGGCATTTTCAAGTCTTTGGATATATTTTTTTATCCTTCTCCTGATTTATAAAGTTGAGCTACTTTTGCTCACAGATCCTTTGACAGTTCTTTTGCTTTTCCCATGCATCAGTAACCAGCAAAGTCAGTGCAGCTCTGGATGAAATGCACAATGGTTTCTCAAGAAATAAAGAAACTTAATGACTATTCATATGCAGACACTTAAAATCTAACAAACCACAAGTGTGGATACTTACCCTTCATTGCCATCTCAACCTGTGTGTGTCAGTTTGAGTGTATTATCAGTCCAAACATTCAAAGGTATTTAAAAACTTTTGATTAGGGCAATCTGTGTGAGTTTAGTTAGGACATACACAATTTTGTGATAATAAATACCTTCGCCTGACCAATATTCCTATATTCCTAAATTAGAGAATGGTATTTCACAGGATCATTCATTTTCCACAAATGGTACACATCTTACAAAATATATGGAGGAGAAGCAGTCCAGACCATGGATTCTAAAAGCAATCCTTTTAACTTCGTAAAATAGACACTTTAATACATTTTTTGTCATTTTTGTTTCAGCTATAGATTATACAACTCAAAAACAGCTAATTTTCAACTCAAGAAATGTGAGTAGACTATCTCTAGATACAAATATGATTAATATATCCTACAAGCCTGTTTGTGGCCTTGGGGAATAAATATTTGGGAATGCTTGGGGTAGAAAGGAGGAAGACAATAAAAGATGCTAAGCAGAATGAATACAGCTGTGTGGCTACTGACCTGCTTTGTGTTTCCCTTAGTATCCATTGCCCTTCCCAATGTCAACGTCATGTCCGAGTCTGTAGCTGATGTAAACCATTTAAATCCATAGAGCCGATATGTGCCATCAGGCTGTTCTCTGGCAATGGTCTCTGTACCGGCGGCTGAAAGCAAACATTTATTTCAGGCCTTTTAAAATATTAGTTCAAATTCAGTTGCACATGGCATTTCCCTGTTCCCAGAGAGCTTACAATCTAAGATTATCTGAGGCAATGGAGGTTTAAATGCCTTATCCAACCCAGTGGTAGGCAAACTCATTAGTCAAAAGAGCCAAAACTCAGCAGTACAACGATTAAGATTTCTTATGAGAGTCATACCACGTGCCTGCTTGTGCTACGATGGCTACGTCAACCCGACTGACACCCCGCTCGCCCACACGTAGTCGAAATCGATTCGTGGCAGAGCTTAGAGAATGTCATACAGGAAAAAATTTGTCTCCGCAAGTTCGGTCCCAGTCCCCGCAAACCATCTGATCCCATCCACACAAGCCTCGAATAGTTTTATACTGAACTTACTATATTAAAGTATAAAAAGAAACGATATTCTGTATAATTGTCAATTTATAAATCAGCATCTTCTCCCCACTCTCTTCCCCATTTCTCTTCAGCATCCTCAGCCCACTCTCTCTCCACTTCCCTTCAGCGCACGCATATAAAAACAAGCAAGCAATTTTATATCATTTTCATTCTATTCATTCATAGAAATTAAAGTCTAAATAATGCCAATCACTTAACAAAACATGATTTTACAAAAATAAATTTCCTGCACAGTCAAACTTGCAAGGATTACTAGATGTCTTTTAGCAGCTCCCCTCCCTCCCTCCCCCTTACCTTCATGGCCAAGTCAAAATGATCTACCAACAATAAAATTTTAAAAAACACAAAGCACACTGTACGCAGAGAAAATGTTAATCATCATTTATATTCCGCGAGTTTTATCTGTAAATTGCGTATCAAGATTTTTTTTCACAGGATAATGCATGTGATGATCGTTCAACTGTATATCCTAAGTCAACATGGATACCTCCTGGTCCTACTTATTCTCTGTTAGATTCGTTTCATAAGCTAGTAATAATGGAATTGAATAAAAAAGAAAAAGATTTTCTAGAAGAGATACAAACATTTCAGATTATGAAAGGAAGGCTCTAATCACATTACAGAATGATAACTCTTTAGTGATTAGGAAGGCGGACAAAGGTGGAGGCATTGTATTATTGAACAAAACCATGTATCTTTCGGAAGCATATAGACAACTTGAGGGGAGTGAATATGAGAAAATATCTGTGGATCCCACCCCGGATCTTCAAGTAAGAATTAATCAAATTACGAAAAAAAGCTCTGGATTCTGAGTACTTGACTAAAAAAGAATTTAAATATCTAAATGTTTTATACCCTAAGATACCAGTTCTATATCTTCTTCCGAAGGTACATAAGTCACTGGTTAAACCTCCTGGACGGCCCATTGTTTCAAGTAAGGGGTCATTGTTGGAAGCCTCTTCTACATATGTGCCTTTTGTGAAAATGAGTAGCTCATACATTTAGGATACCACACACTTTCTAAGGAAGCTATCAGAAATAACTCCAAAAAAAAGATTGTCTTCTGGTCACAATGGACGTATGTTCTTTATATACAATTATTCCTCAAACTGAAGCATTACAGGTGTTACAATATAATTTGGAAATGCGCTTAGTTCCCACTGAATTTATTTTGGAACTGGCAGAAATTATCATGACTGAAAGCTTCTTTCTGTTTGAAGACAACATGTTTCGTCAGAAGGCCGGGATAGCCATTGGTATCACCATGGCACCTTCAGTGGCAAATTTATTTATGATTGCTTTTGAAAACCAATGGGCTTATACATCCAGATATTTTTCTAAAATGTCAATGTGGTATAGATACATTGATGATATCTTCTTTGTATGGGAAGATACATAAGAGGAACTTAGTAGCTTCTTCACGTATATAAATGCATGTCATCAGAAGTTAAATTTACCCATACATACAATAAGACCATGATATCATTTCTTGATGTGACAGTGATGTGGCATGAAGAAGGTTTTCCGGAAAGAAACAGACAAGAATTCAGTACTCCACTTCTCCAGTTTCCACCCTTTAAGTTTAAAAAGAAGTCTTCCCTATTCCATGTTTCTCCGTTTGAGAAGAATATGCTCCTCTGTTACAGAATTTATAGATCAATCCAGGGTCATGAAGGAGAGATTTATAAAGAGAGGATACCCTAATAAGGTGGTCAATACAGCTTTTAAGAGTGCTCTATATAATAATAGAATTTTAAGGAAGCACTGGCAGATGTTAAACATTACAGGGAGATTTAAGGATCTTGACCTGCGTATCGCTTATCGCAGATCAAAAAACCTTTAAAAAATTCTGTGTCCACCTATATCTCCCTATGAAGTAATTAATAATGTAGACACAGAATTAGGACACTTAAGTTGTGGTTCCTGCCAGATGTGCAAAATCATGGATTGTACGAAGGTGTTTATCAATCCAAAGGATAAAAAATAATATATATTGAATCACTCTTCTAATTGTAAGACTCTGGGGGTTATCTACATCCTTAGATGTCCGTGCAATCTTATTTATGTAGGGCAAACATCGAGAGCATTTAACATCAGATTAAATGAACATAAGAGCAATATCACAAGGGGTAATATGACAGCACCTTTGGTTAAACACTGTCAGGAACATAAGCATGACTTTATCTCTCTTATAGCGTTGGTTATTGATGTAATACAGAAGGGGAGGTGATTTTTAAAAAAAAACTTTGGCTCAGAGAGAACAACGATGGATTTTTAAATTAAATTCAGTTCATCCTAATGGGCTTAATAAAAACCTGGAGTGGCAACACTTATTAATTTAACATTGAAATATATCTTTGGGCAATTGGTGGCGCTGTCTATGAAGTTTGAAGGTAGCTGCCAGATATCCGGTGTGATTGGATACTTCAACCCTGCCACTTTAAAAGTTAATGAGTTTAAAGCACATACTGACATCCTGTCAAGCCGTCAGTATAAATAAAGGACGTGATGCCGTGCTTGCCTGTTTGCTCAGGGCCAATGTGATTATGGAGATTAGAACAAGGTAAAGTTGTAAAGAACATAAGAACATAAGAAGTTGCCTCCGCTGAGGCAGACCAGAGGCAGAGGGCCCATCAGGCCCATTGCCTGAGCAATGGTCCCAGACTATCCCTATAACCTACCGCTACTCTTATCTGTACCCCTCAATTCCTTTATCCTCTAGGAACCTATCCAAACCTTCTTTGAAGCCTTGTAACGTGCTCCGGCCTATCACAGCCTCCGGAAGCGCGTTCCATGTGTCCACCACCCTCTGGGTGAAAAAGAACTTTCTGGCATTTGTTTTAAACCTGTCTCCTTTTAATTTTTCCGAGTGCCCCCTTGTACTTGTGGTTCCCCGTAATCTGAAAAATCTGTCCCTGTCTACTTTTTCTATACCCTTCAGGATCTTGAAGGTTTCTATCATGTCTCCTCTAAGTCTCCGCTTTTCCAGGGAGAACAGCCCCAGCTTTTTCAATCTGTCAGTATATGAGAGGTTTTCCATACCTCTTATCAGTTTAGTTGCTCTTCTCTGGACTCCCTCAAGTACCGCCATGTCCTTTTTGAGGTACGGCGACCAATACTGGACACAGTACTCCAGATGCGGTCGCACCATTGCACGATACAGTAGCAGGATGACCTCCTTTGTCCTGGTCGTGATACCCTTCTTAATGATACCCAACATTTTGTTTGCTTTTCTTGAGGCTGTGGCGCACTGTGCCGACGCCTTCAAAGACGTGTCCACCATCACTCCCAGGTTTCTTTCAAGGTTACTTACCCCTAGCAGTGATCCTCCCATTTTGTAGCTGAACATCGGGTTCTTTTTCCCTACATGCATGACCTTGTATTTCCCTACGTTAAAGTTCATTTGCCATTTTTTGGCCCATTCTTCTAGCGTCGTTAGGTCCCTTTGCAGATCTTCGCAGTCTTCCATGGTTTCAACCCTGCGGTAGAGTTTGGTGTCATCCGCAAATTGAATAACTTCGCAATTTGTTCCCGCCTCCAGGTCATTTATAAATATATTGAACAGGAGCGGTCCCAGCACCGACCCCTGCGGAACTCCGCTCGTGACCCCATGCCAGTCTGAGTAATGGCCCTTCACTCCAACCCTCTGTTTCCTGTCTGCCAGCCAGTTTTTGATCCATCGGTGGACCTCCCCTTGCACCCCGTGTCTCCACAGCTTTTTAAGCAGTCTTTCGTGCGGTACCTTGTCAAAGGCTTTTTGAAAGTCAAGGTAAATGATGTCAATGGATTCCCCTTTATCCACCTGTCTGTTTACCCCCTCAAAGAAGTACAATAAGTTTGTGAGGCATGACCTACCCTTGCAGAAGCCGTGCTGGCTCGACTTTAGCTGTCCATTGTTTTCTATGTGTTCACAGATACTGTCCTTAATCAGTGCTTCCATCATTTTTCCCGGGACCGAGGTCAAGCTCACCGGCCTGTAGTTCCCCGGGTCCCCCCTTGAACCCTTCTTGAAGATGGGTGTGACATTTGCAATTTTCCAATCCTCTGGGATCTCTCCAGTTTTTAAGGATAGGTTACATATTTGGCGAAGTGGCTCTGCTATTACGTTCCTTAGTTCCTTGAGTACCCTTGGGTGAATGCCGTCCGGACCTGGCGATTTGTCGCTCTTTAGTCTGTCTATCTGCCTGAGGACATCCTCTTGGCTTACCTCTAGTTGGACCAACTTTTCATCCCGATCCCCATTTACGATGTCCTCCGGTTCCGGAATATTGGATGTGTCCTCCCTCGTGAAGACTGACGTGAAGAACTTATTTAACCTGTCTGCTATCTCTTTTTCCTCTTTTACCACTCCTTTTGTGTCTCCATCATCCAATGGCCCCACTTCTTCCCTTGCCGGTTGCTTCCCCTTCACATATCTGAAGAACGATTTGAAGTTTGTTGCTTCCCCCGCCAGTCTCTCCTCATATTCTCTTTTAGCTTTTCTAACCACACGGTGACACTCCCTTTGGTGTTCTTTGTGCTCCTTTTGGTTGTCCTTTGTTTGGTCCTTTTTCCATTTTTTGAACGATGCTTTCTTGTCACTTATCGCCTTTTTCACTGCAGTTGTTATCCACGCTGGGTTTTTTGTTCGGTTTTTTTTGCACCCCTTCCTGAATCTGGGGATGTACAGGTTCTGTGCCTCTTGCACCGTGCCCTTGAGTAGGGACCAGGCTTTTTCTACAGACTCCATCTTCCTTGCGCTACCGTTGAGTTTCTTTCCCACCAGTTTCCTCATGCCATCATAATTCCCTTTTTTGAAGTTGAGTGCTGTCGCTGTGGATCTTTTCACCTTTGATGGTCCAATTTCCAGCTTGCACTGGATCATGTTGTGATCGCTGTTTCCTAGGGGTTCTAGCACCGCCACCTCCTTTGCAGGTCCCCCTAGCCCATTGAGGATTAGGTCGAGAGTTGCATCCCCCCGTGTTGGTTCCGTGACCAGCTGTTCCATGAAACAGTCCCTCGTGGTTTCCAGGAATTTGGTCTCCCTTGTGCAGTTTGAGTGTCCAATACTCCAGTCTATCCCAGGGTAGTTGAAGTCTCCCATCACCATCACGCTTCCGCTTTTGCATATCTGCCTCAGCTCAGCCTCCAGGTCCTGGTCGAGTGCTTCCGGTTGTCCAGGTAGGCGATAGTACAGGCCCAATTTTATGTCTGATCCAGCTCCTCCAGGTAGCTTAATCCATAGTGATTCCAAGTTGTCCGCCCTTACTGTTGTTTCTATCCTGGTTGAAGGTATGGAGTCCTTTATATAAAGCGCTATTCCTCCACCCTTCTTGTGTGTCCTGTCCCTCCTGTAGAGTTTGTACCCTGGTATGGCCACATCCCATTTGTTGTCGTCAGTCCACCACGTTTCTGTGACTCCTATTATGTCCAGGTCCTTTGTATTGGCTATGACTTCTAGTTCTCCCATTTTGGCTCTTAGGCTCCTAGCATTAGTGTATAGGCAATTTAAGTCCTGGTTGTTTGCCTTTTCCGCTGGTTTTCCTCGTGGTTTGGCGCCCCTGCCAACCTCCTCATGGGTTGCCAGCCCCCAAACTTTGTTGTGTTCATCCCCATCCTGCGGTGTGTCTATGTTGTCCTCAGCCTGCTCCCCCTTGTTTGGATGACCCTCTGGCTCCTGTTGCTCTCTCTTAATTCTGCTTGCTAGGTTCGTTTGTGCATTGGCTCCCTGAATTGCGTCCTTGTGTCCTTTTCCCTCTCAGTCCCGAGCCCTCTTTTACAAATTTCTGGTTCAGTATCCTTGTTTGATACTTTGGTCCGATGTGTCGAGGTCAGGTCGACTGTCGGCTTTCCCCTTCTCCTCAGTTTAAAGCCAAGTCTATGCTGCTCTGGATGTTGCGTGCCAGCAACCTCGTCCCAGCCGTGCTCAGGTGCAGTCCGTCCCTCCTGTAGAGCTTGTTCTTCCCCCAAAAAGTTATCCAGTTCCGTACAAAGTGGAAACCCTCCTCTTCGCACCATCTCCTCAGCCAACCGTTTACTGCTTGCAGCTCGGTCTGTCTCTTAGCATCTGCCCTCGGTACTGGCAGGATCTCTGAGAAGGCTATCCTCCTTGTCCTCAGCTTCAGTTTCCTCCCCAGGATCCTGAACTGCTCAGTTAGTGTAGTCCTGTTGTAGCTCCTCCTGCTGATGTCGTTGGTTCCAACGTGGATTATCACCGCTGTCTCCTCTGTTTCAGCTCCGTCCAGGATTCTCTCTATTCTGTCAATGACGTCCTTCGATCTCGCCCCCGGGAGACATGTCACTAGTCGGTCCTCTCTCCCTCCTGCTATGTGACTGTCCACTTCTCTCAGGATTGAGTCTCCCACTACAATTGCAGACTTCCCCTTCCTTGGTTGTCTCTCTGGTCTCAGGTCCGTGTCGCGGTCTGTTAGATTTTCCTCTGGGTTCTGATGGGTCACTATCTCCTCTGCCTGTCCAGCTCCTCTGCAAGGTCCTACTCTCATGGCGTCTGGTGGATTCTGTCCAATTGTTGGTTCCACTCCGATGTGCTGTTTGTCCTGAGCCGCCACCATCCTGCAGGCCTCCTCGATGAATTTCTCGAGCTCTCTTACTTGCTCCGTGACGTGACTTTCTCCGGTGGTATCCTCCGTTGTCCAGCATGGTTCCTCTAAGGTGCACAGTCCTTCCAGCTCCTGGACCCTGGCCTGCAGTCTCCCGACCTCCTTCCTCAGGCTAAAAATTTTGTTGCTTTGAAATAGTAATAAGATGTTGTTTGTTTTAATTTTTTAGCATTTCCCTGAAGAAGCGAATAGCGAAACAGGGGGCCCTGTTGGAAATGGACATTTGAAAGTTTGTGTATGGAACAGTGCCTTTATACAGTTTATCTTTTTGAATTTTTAACTCCTAGCTCTCGTTTCAGCGTTGCTCAAGTCACTTCCTTGATGCAAAGGCCTTGTCGGATAAAGGTCACAGGCAACGGCGCAGGTTTTGCAATGAGCAATTTGAGCTAAGTACTCGAAAGAGCATATGAAGTACTAGTTGAGATGAATTGAACGCTATAAATTGAAATGAATTGAACATTTTAAAATGAACTTTATATGAACTGGTTTACTCTAGTTCACAGATGTCAAAGTCCCTCCTTGAGGGCCGCAATCCAGTCGGGTTTTCAGGATTTCCTCAATGAATATGCATGAGATCTATTTGCATGCACTGCTTTCATTGCATGCTAGTAGATCTCATGCATATTCATTGGGAAATCCTGAAAACCCGACTGGATTGCGGCCCTCGAGGAGGGACTTTGACACCCCTGCTCTAGTTTTTGGGGTTTTTTTTCAGTTTAAGTTTTTTATTGATTTTTTTTTTCATTTAACAACAAGTGTCATAAATTTTCATACAATTATCTTAATAATATACTTGATATTTCTATAATGTATTTTATACATAACATTTCTTATCTTATATTTCTTATGATTTTATATATCACTAGTGTTTAAGCCCGTTACATTAACGGGTGCTAGAATATATGGCTGTCTGTCTTTCTTTCTTTATGTCTCTCTCCCTGCTCCTGTCTCTTTCTTCCTTTCTTTCTGTCTCTCTCCCTCCTGCTATTTTTCTCTCTCTCTTCCTGGCACTCTTTGTCTGTCTGTCTGTCTCTCTGGTCCCCTGTGTCTTTATTTCTGTCTGTCTCTCTCCCTGGCCTCCTTTGTCTGTCTGTATTTCTTTCTGTTTCTCCTCCCCCCCCCCCCCACTTTCCTTTGCAGAAGCAGCAGCAGTATTTCCCTTCCCCTCCAGGTCCCTGTGAAGTAGAAGCAGCATTTCCCCCCCCCACTCCCTTCTCCCCCCTCTTTCCTTTGCAGAAGCAGCAGCGGTATTTCCCTTCCCCTCCAGGTCCCTGTGAAGCAATTCCCTTCTCTCACCGTAAGCTGTCCTGCTCCGTTCGGTCCCTCCTTTCTCTTAATGCGATCTGGCCTGCTCCGTTCGGCCCCTCCCCCTTCCCTTCCCATGGGCTGGCCTGCTGCGGCCGAAGGTTTTTGTTTCAAGTTTTAAAAGTGCCGGCGGCGGCTCCTCTCACGCTGCTGATCCTCCAGGTTTTTTTCGGCGACTCCTCCTGTTAAAACTCCCCCCCCCCTCCTCCCGCAACCGCTCCTGTTCAAAGCGGCCTGCTGAGGTTCGCGGCCGCTGTAACGAACCTCGCAGGCCGCTCTCCAACTCGGTAGCATGTTCCCTCTGACGCGATTGCGTCAGAGGGAACGTGCTACCATGTGGAGAGCGGCCTGCGAGGTTCGTTACAGCGGCCGCGAACCTCAGCAGGCCGCTTTGAACAGGAGCGGTAGCGGCTGTTGCAGGAGGATTGGGGGGGGGGGGAATTAGTGAGCGGCGGCAGGACCATGAGGCGGGATTGAGTTTTTCGGCTTCCCCTATCTGGGGAAACCGCCGTGCCGAACTGAGCTGCGCGTGGGGCCGTAGTAAGCGCGGGGCATGCTGCAGTCTTGTCGGCCACGGACATACGGATCATGGAAGCACGCTGATAAGACTGCGCATGCGCCGCCTACGGTTTTATTATATAGATATAACTAATTATTTTTCTTATAAAGTTATACAACATATATATTGTAATGATTTTATCAATTATTTTTTAAATTATTAACCTTTTTCCCCTCCCTTTATTACATTGTTTTCATGTAAGAATACCATCTATTAATAATATTTTATTTATAATTTATAATAAAGAGTATAAATCCCTCTCCCATATCCCCTCCCTCCCTTTCTTCTTTAACTATTTTCTTATTATGGGAAAATGAAATTCAATTATTACAATATTTTGTTAATGGTCCCCAAATCTTTTTGAATTTATCCATATATCCTTTTTGTGTTGCAAATGTATGTTCCATTTTATATATATGGCAAACTGAGTTCCACCAAAAATTATAGTTCAATCTGTCACAATTTTTCCAATTGTGTGTAATTTGTTGTACTGCTATTCCAGTCATTATAAATAAAAGTTTGTTGTTATTTGATGAAATTTGACTTTGAGATCTCATTGCAGTACCAAATAGAATTGTATCGTATGTCAAGGCTACAGGATTTTCTAACATCCTATTGATTTGGGGCCAAATTGATTTCCAAAATGTTAATATGAATGGACAATAGAATAAAAGATGATCTAATGTCCCTGCTTCAAGATGACAATGCCAGCATCTATTAGACTTAGAGCTATCAATTCTATGTAAACGTGTAGGGGTCCATAAAGCTCTATGTAAAATAAAAAACCAAGTTTGTCTCATAGATGCTGACAGTGTACATCTTATCCTCCAAGACCAAAGTCGTGGCCATTGAGATGCATTGATCTGATGCTTAATCTCAATGCTCCAAATATCTCTAAGACCATTTTTTTTCTTTTTATATACAAATTCAGATATTAATTTATACCACCTTGCGGCCTGGTGACCCATGGAATCTATCTGAAAACATAAGAATTCTATATTATGATAATTATTAAGATTTTTCCATTCAGGGAACCCTACCTGAATGGCCTGCTTCAATTGCATCCATCTGAAATATTGTGATTTATTCAAACCGAATTTATTTTGCAATTGTGAAAATTCAAGCAGTTTACCTTTATTTATTACATCTTCTAAAATCCGAATTCCAGCAATCATCCAATGTTTCTAGATAATTTTAAAACCGCCAACTTTGATCTTTGGATTGAGCCATATTGTTTGAGTCGTTGATTTAGTTATTGGAATAGGAGTTAGATTACTTATATATCTTATAGTTTTCCAAGTATCAACCAATATTTTGTGATCCTTATATAACCTTGGCATTTGAATACTGATAACATGACTTAGACGTAAAGGAAACATTAATCTCCATTCTAACCAGAACCAATCTGGTATATGTTCAATGGGTTCTGGGAGGATCCAATACATACCCTGACGCATAATATAGGCTTGATGGTACCTATAAAAATTTGGAAAATTTACCCCTCCCTCCGCAATTGGTCTTTGTAATGATACTAGAGCAATTCTGGGGGGTTTTCCAAGCCAAATAAATTTTGTTAACATCTTATCCAGTTTTTTTTATAAAATGACCCCTGAAAAAAAATTGGTATCATACCCATTTGGTAACAAACTACTGGTAATATCATCATTTTTACAGTTTGTATTCTCCCCCACCAGGATATGCACAGAGGATTCCATTGCTCACACATTTCTGACACTTTTTGTAATATATTTTTTTCATTAATTTTCATTGTCTCATCTACAGTTTTTGTAATCCAAATTCCTAAGTATTTTATTCCTTCTTCTTTCCAAATAAAAGAAAATGAATCAAATAGACTTTTTGTACAATGTACATTGAGTGGAAGTACTTCTGATTTATTCCAGTTTATTTTATATCCTGAAAATTTTCCAAATTTTTCAATCAATTCAAGCAAATTTGGAATGGTTGTTTCCGGATTTCTCAAATAAAGTAAAATATATCAGACACAACTTATAAAAGGTAATATAAAAGGTACTATGGCTGAATCAATAATAATTGTTTTGCCTAAGCCAAATAAAGATCCTACTTTGGTTTCAAACTACAGGCCTATATCTTTGATAAATGTTGATAATAAACTTTTGGCGAAAATTTTGGCTTTGAGATTAGCCAAAGCTCTCCCACATATTATAGATATGCATCAAACGGGTTTCGTTGCTAAAAGACATTCCTCCAATAACTCTAGACTATTATTTCACATGCTAAACTTATCAAAAAAAATGGATGAACCGGCTTTTACAGTTTCATTAGATGCTGAAAAAGCATTTGATAGGGTAGAATGGAATTTTATGTATCAGGCTTTAGAATGGTTTGGTATAGGTTCTGGATTTATACAAATGGTAAAAACATTGTATAGCTTCCCGATTGCAAGATTAAATATTAATAATAAGATATCTGATGGTTTTCAATTACAGAGGGGAGTTAGACAAGGCTGTCCTTTATCTCCTTTGTTATTTGATGTTGTATTAGAACCCTTATTGTTAGCAATACAGCAAACGAGGGAGATACAAGGTATTCCATATTCAGATATGGAATATAAAATTTCGGCTTATGCGGATGATATTTTGCTTTATTTGAGAAATCCAGAGTCTACCTTATCTTCTTTATTGGAATTAATTGATAAGTTTGGCAAATTTTCAGGTTATAAAATTAATTGGAATAAATCTGAAATTATACCCTTGAATGTTCACTGTGTAAAAGGATTATTTGATACTTTTCCATTCATATGGAAAGAAGAAGGATTTAAATATCTAGGCATTCAAGTTAAAAAAACAATTGAAGATACTGTAAAAGAAAATGAAAAATATGTATTAAAAAAAGTTACGGAGTTATGTGAGCAATGGAACCCATTACATATTTCTTGGTGGGGAAGAGTTCAAACTATTAAAATGATGATGTTGCCTGTAGTTTGCTACCAAATGAGTATGATACCTATTTATTTTCAGGGGTCCTTTTATAAAAAGCTTAATAGAATTTTAACAAAATTTCTTTGGCTTGGTAAGACACCTAGAATAGCTTTAGTAACCTTACAAAAATCAATTAAGGAGGGAGGGGTAAATTTTCCAAATTTCTATAGGTACCATCAAGCCTATATTCTACGTCAGGGTATGTATTGGATCCTCCCAGAACTTATAGATAATGCACCAGATTGGTTATATTTGGAATGGCGCCTTATGTTTCCCCTAAATTTAGTTCATTTACCAAGTATTAATATACCTAAAAGATACAAAGAAAATAAAATAATAATGGATACTTGGAAAACATTGAGATTTATTGATAAATTAACACCCATCCCAATATACAAATCAACTAATCAATCCATATGGATAAACTCCAAGATCAAAATTGGCGGAGCTCAAATCCTTTGGAAGAACTGGATTAATGCAGGCATTAGATCTCTAGATGATATTATTTCAGAAGGTAAACTGCTGGATTTTCCACAATTGCAACATAGATTTGGTCTTAATAAAACACAAAGTTTTAAATGGTTGCAATTGAAGCAGGCCATTCAGGTTGGGTTCCCTGAATGGAAATCATTAAACAATCAATATAGTTTAAAGTTCTTATGCTTTAAAGCAGACCTCCTAGGACATCAAGCCGCATTGTGGTATAAATTAATATCTGGATATTTAAATAAAAAACCAAAAAATGGTCTAAGAGACATTTGGAGCATTGAGATTGGACATCAAATTAATGCATCTCAATGGCCACTAATTTGGTCTTGGAGAATGGGATGTACAGTGTCAGCATCTATGAGACAAACATGGTTCTTTTTATTACATAGAGCTTTTTGGACCCCTACTCGTTTGCAAAAATTAGACAGTTCTAAGTCTAATAGATGCTGGCACTGTAATCTAGAACCAGGGACATTAGATCATTTATTATATCATTGTCCTTATATTAAAATTTTTTGGAATTCAATTTGGCCACAAATTAATAAATTAATGGAAAATCATATTGCAATATCATATGATACAATTTTATTTGGAACAATGATGAGAATAAAAAGTCAAATTTCACCAGAAAATAATAAGCTTTTATTAATTATGACAGGGGTTGCCATTCAACATATAACTAACAATTGGAAAAATTACAACAACCTAAATTACACATTTTGGTGGAATACAATATGTCATATTTTTAAAATGGAAAGAACAATAGCAATACAAAAGGGGACATATACTAAATTTATAAAAATATGGGGGCCATTGACAAAATACTGTAATGAATAAATAATATGATGTTTTCTTCTTCTTTTCTTCTTTTAAGGATCTTTTTTATGACACACATAAAGGGGGGGTAAGAAAAATTAATTTATACATAGTATGTTATAATATATTATACTTAAACAAATAGGGAAATATACAATGTTAATCTGTGATTCTGTTAATTGGCAAAATACTAATTATCACAGTTATTATGGCTTTAAATAAATATAAATTTATAATCGTGATGTGCTCAGACCTTAAACCCTTTAAATAGTGAAGTCACTACTTAGAGTTTAACAGGGGGACCATCATAGCACTCACTAGTCCCCGACCCCTCCCTCCATGAGCATATTCAGATACTTGATGGTACTTATCTGAATGGAGAGGTGTCTGTTGTTAGATTTAATCCTGTTAAATCTCGGTAGTGGCTGTGTTCTAACTCATAAGGTGCCTCTTAAAATCCTGATGTGATTATTATATACACATATTTGCTTCAATTCCCGTCCCCCCGACTCGAGTTTCGCCTTCTTCGTCGGGGAGGGACACTAGAAATGTAATTAAAATTTAAATATTTTATTATTATTTTTCAAAATCTCTATTCGATTGTATATATATGCGCAAAATAGTCCAAGCATAATTGGTCAATTCACATTCAAGTTAATATAGAATAAATAGAAATACCTGATACTGGCTCGTTGAACCAGACTCGTTCAGAATCTGCTGGCCATCTGACTAACTCTGTTATAGCCGTGCGTATTTATGGGATCCTAAAACCGGAAGAGGCAGTGCCGAAAGACCCCGGATGATAACAACGCCAGGGACATACATTCTATAGGGCCAGCCATTCAATATCGGCATTTAAGCCTTTTGGATGCAGGGTCTGCCAGTTGTAAATAAAACGCTGTTCTTTTTGAACCAGCGTTTTAGATATATCACCTTCGGTGCTATGTATCTGAGTTAGCACTGTGTATCTAAGATCTAGCAGATCATGTGATTTGTCCATCCAATGGGATACCAGGGGGGCGGATACTCTGTTTCTTCTTATATTACTCATATGTTCAATGATTCGTGTTTTAATCATACGAATCGTTTGCCCTATGTATAGTTTGTTACAAGGACATTGTATACAGTAGATAACCTTTTTGGATTCACAGTCTGTCCCTGATAGTAATTTAAAAATACGTCCGCCCAACCCTGGTATCACAATGTGGTCTGCATTTAATACTAGCCGACAGACCCGGCATTTGCCGCAGGGCTTATGTGGTAATTTGCTTCCGATGTCATGGTGGTACATATTATGTTTTAGCTGTTCACCAAGGTTTTTTGCTCTAGAGAACGCGAATTTAGGATAATTTTGTAGTGACGTGTGGTACTGCAATATTGGCCAATACTTTAATATAATGTGTTTAATGGCATTATTTTTGTTACTGTGAGGCATAACACATACTATATTATGATCTTCTTGTTTAGGTTGCTTGTCTTGTATTAACCATGAACGGTGGCAGTTTTTTGCCCTTTTCCACGCTCTCTTAACGACTTTGACAGGATACCCCCTACTGACAAACCTATTATACATTTCAAATGCTTCTCTGTCAAAATCACCCTCATCAGAACAAATTCTTCGTAAGCGGAGGAATTGTCCGATGGGAATACTGTTTTTGAGTGGTCGTGGGTGATAACTTTGAAACTGTAATAAGGTATTTCTGTCGGACGGTTTCTTGTGTAGAGTGGTGGAGATGCGCAAATTCTGTTTAACAATTCTTATATCTAGAAACGTAACTTGATTTTTGTTTATAGTATAGGTGAACTTTATATTACTGTCCTTTAAATTGAGTTCTTCTAGAAATTTGGTTAAATCAGTCTCTCCACCACTCCACACACAAAAAATACATCGTCAATGAAGCGTTTCCAGCATGACACATGCTGGAAATACTTGGAAGTGTATACATGAGATTCCTCAAACTGACTCATATACAGACAAGCAAGTGTGGGGGCCACAGTGGCCCCCATGGCTACTCCCTTTATTTGAAGGAAAATATCATCTTCAAATTTGAAATAGTTATTATAAATAACTAATTCTGCTAGGTCATACAGCAAAGATGTTTTTGGTTCTGTTAATTTAAGTTTCAATAATTGTATTTTGACTAATTTCGCTGCTTCCAACTGAGGGACGTTAGTGTATAATGACACCACATCGGCTGTTACTAAAATTGAATCTTCCTTCAAGTCATTAGGTAGATGTTGATGTATAACCTGTAGGAAATGTGAAGAGTCTTTAATATATGAGTCAGCCAGAGGAACCAAATGTTTTAGTTGACTGTCCAAGTATTGCGACACTGGCTCTAAAACTGAGCCAGTGCCCACTACTATTGGACGTCCCGGTGGTTTCGTGTCAGATTTGTGTATTTTGGGAATAAAGTTAATTTTTGGTATCCTGGGAAAGTCGCTAGTGAGGAATCTGCTTTCCTTAGAAGTAATTATTTGTGAGTCCCTGGCGGTGTTAATCATTCCATCTATTGTCAATTTAATCTGCATGGTAGGGTCTTGTTGCAATCTAGTGTAGTATGTCATATCTAATAATTGGCGCATGGCCTCTTCCCTGTAATCTTTGTAATCTTGAATAACGATTCCCCCTCCTTTGTCGGCCCTAGAAATGACTATTGAGTGATCAGCTTGAAGGTCACGTATAATTTTTCTCTGTTGGTGAGTGAGGTTTGAATGGTTAATGAAATTGTCTTGAAGTTCTAAACGACTAACATCTCGTAATACTAATTTTTCAAATGATGTTATTAACGGATCCGTTTGTCCGGGCGGCATCCAGGAAGATTTAAGTTTCAACCCCTTTGGTAAGGGGGATTCATTCATTTGTTTATCCTGAAAAAATTGTTTCAATTTAATTGTGCGAAAGAATCTTTGGAGATGTGCTCGAACATCAAAACTGTCATATTTAGTACTTGGGACAAAGGATAGACCTCGTTGTAAGACTTGTTCCTCATTTGTGTCCAGTCTTCTCGAAGATAAATTAAATATTCCTGTGTGGTCTTTAACTTTTATTTCTTGTGTTTGTTCGTACTGCGTGTTACTGTCCTGTTGCCTATGACTGGTATTGTTTCTTGGGGCTGAATTCTTAAAAAAGAATCTGATAAATCATTCGGATTTTTTTGCTGATATGGCTCACTTTGTTGTTGCGGAAACGCAACATTTTCTTCCGAAGATGAGGAATTGCTGGTTGATAGATTAAACTTAATTTTCTTACTTTTATTGGTAATAGTTCTTTGTCTCCTTGTTTTAACATTATAGTTCATCCATGGGTATACATAACCTTTAGTGAAGTCTCCTTCATCCCTCCGAAATTTCTTTATTTTCAATTGACGTTGCTCTTTTTGGTATTTATCCATCTTAGCTAAATGATCTTGATAGCTGGAAGTAAATTCTTCATCAGATGTTTGTTGTTGAATCATTTCTAATTTAGTCCCTAGATCTTTCTGTTGTTGTTCAATTACTGGTACTAATGCGTCAATAGTTAGCAGCATAAGGTCAATAGAACAGCGCGTTAGTGTATCGTTCCAATTCCTAATATATTCCGTGTTGTCATGGAACCTGGGTTCCTTGTATAACCTTAAACCCCTGGGTACTCTCATGTAATGACAATATTCTACTAATGCCGCTGAGTGTAATTGGGACCTGATGAGAGATTTTTGTATATATTGGATATCATCCCATGTGGTACTATGGTCTACCGTGCCTTCTTCAAACAAGCGGGCACTACCCAAAAGAGAGGAAATTCGTTCCTCAGATAGACCTGATTTTGACGTTCTGCTCAAAGTAGCCATTACTTCCCTGTGGTACCTTATTCAATACTTAAACAAATAGGGAAATATACAATGTTAATCTGTGATTCTGTTAATTGGCAAAATACTAATTATCACAGTTATTATGGCTTTAAATAAATATAAATTTATAATCGTGATGTGCTCAGACCTTAAACCCTTTAAATAGTGAAGTCACTACTTAGAGTTTAACAGGGGGACCATCATAGCACTCACTAGTCCCCGACCCCTCCCTCCATGAGCATATTCAGATACTTGATGGTACTTATCTGAATGGAGAGGTGTCTGTTGTTAGATTTAATCCTGTTAAATCTCGGTAGTGGCTGTGTTCTAACTCATAAGGTGCCTCTTAAAATCCTGATGTGATTATTATATACACATATTTGCTTCAATTCCCGTCCCCCCGACTCGAGTTTCGCCTTCTTCGTCGGGGAGGGACACTAGAAATGTAATTAAAATTTAAATATTTTATTATTATTTTTCAAAATCTCTATTCGATTGTATATATATGCGCAAAATAGTCCAAGCATAATTGGTCAATTCACATTCAAGTTAATATAGAATAAATAGAAATACCTGATACTGGCTCGTTGAACCAGACTCGTTCAAAATCTGCTGGCCATCTGACTAACTCTGTTATAGCCGTGCGTATTTATGGGATCCTAAAACCGGAAGAGGCAGTGCCGAAAGACCCCGGATGATAACAACGCCATATCAGCCATATCAGCAAAAAAATCCGAATGATTTATCAGATTCTTTTTTAAGAATTCAGCCCCAAGAAACAATACCAGTCATAGGCAACAGGACAGTAACACGCAGTACGAACAAACACAAGAAATAAAAGTTAAAGACCACACAGGAATATTTAATTTATCTTCGAGAAGACTGGACACAAATGAGGAACAAGTCTTACAACGAGGTCTATCCTTTGTCCCAAGTACTAAATATGACAGTTTTGATGTTCGAGCACATCTCCAAAGATTCTTTCGCACAATTAAATTGAAACAATTTTTTCAGGATAAACAAATGAATGAATCCCCCTTACCAAAGGGGTTGAAACTTAAATCTTCCTGGATGCCGCCCGGACAAACGGATCCGTTAATAACATCATTTGAAAAATTAGTATTACGAGATGTTAGTCGTTTAGAACTTCAAGACAATTTCATTAACCATTCAAACCTCACTCACCAACAGAGAAAAATTATACGTGACCTTCAAGCTGATCACTCAATAGTCATTTCTAGGGCCGACAAAGGAGGGGGAATCGTTATTCAAGATTACAAAGATTACAGGGAAGAGGCCATGCGCCAATTATTAGATATGACATACTACACTAGATTGCAACAAGACCCTACCATGCAGATTAAATTGACAATAGATGGAATGATTAACACCGCCAGGGACTCACAAATAATTACTTCTAAGGAAAGCAGATTCCTCACTAGCGACTTTCCCAGGATACCAAAAATTAACTTTATTCCCAAAATACACAAATCTGACACGAAACCACCGGGACGTCCAATAGTAGTGGGCACTGGCTCAGTTTTAGAGCCAGTGTCGCAATACTTGGACAGTCAACTAAAACATTTGGTTCCTCTGGCTGACTCATATATTAAAGACTCTTCACATTTCCTACAGGTTATACATCAACATCTACCTAATGACTTGAAGGAAGATTCAATTTTAGTAACAGCCGATGTGGTGTCATTATACACTAACGTCCCTCAGTTGGAAGCAGCGAAATTAGTCAAAATACAATTATTGAAACTTAAATTAACAGAACCAAAAACATCTTTGCTGTATGACCTAGCAGAATTAGTTATTTATAATAACTATTTCAAATTTGAAGATGATATTTTCCTTCAAATAAAGGGAGTAGCCATGGGGGCCACTGTGGCCCCCACACTTGCTTGTCTGTATATGAGTCAGTTTGAGGAATCTCATGTATACACTTCCAAGTATTTCCAGCATGTGTCATGCTGGAAACGCTTCATTGACGATGTATTTTTTGTGTGTGGAGTGGTGGAGAGACTGATTTAACCAAATTTCTAGAAGAACTCAATTTAAAGGACAGTAATATAAAGTTCACCTATACTATAAACAAAAATCAAGTTACGTTTCTAGATATAAGAATTGTTAAACAGAATTTGCGCATCTCCACCACTCTACACAAGAAACCGTCCGACAGAAATACCTTATTACAGTTTCAAAGTTATCACCCACGACCACTCAAAAACAGTATTCCCATTGGACAATTCCTCCGCTTACGAAGAATTTGTTCTGATGAGGGTGATTTTGACAGAGAAGCATTTGAAATGTATAATAGGTTTGTCAGTAGGGGGTATCCTGTCAAAGTCGTTAAGAGAGCGTGGAAAAGGGCAAAAAACTGCCACCGTTCATGGTTAATACAAGACAAGCAACCTAAACAAGAAGATCATAATATAGTATGTGTTATGCCTCACAGTAACAAAAATAATGCCATTAAACACATTATATTAAAGTATTGGCCAATATTGCAGTACCACACGTCACTACAAAATTATCCTAAATTCGCGTTCTCTAGAGCAAAAAACCTTGGTGAACAGCTAAAACATAATATGTACCACCATGACATCGGAAGCAAATTACCACATAAGCCCTGCGGCAAATGCCGGGTCTGTCGGCTAGTATTAAATGCAGACCACATTGTGATACCAGGGTTGGGCGGACGTATTTTTAAATTACTATCAGGGACAGACTGTGAATCCAAAAAGGTTATCTACTGTATACAATGTCCTTGTAACAAACTATACATAGGGCAAACGATTCGTATGATTAAAACACGAATCATTGAACATATGAGTAATATAAGAAGAAACAGAGTATCCGCCCCCCTGGTATCCCATTGGATGGACAAATCACATGATCTGCTAGATCTTAGATACACAGTGCTAACTCAGATACATAGCACCGAAGGTGATATATCTAAAACGCTGGTTCAAAAAGAACAGCGTTTTATTTACAACTGGCAGACCCTGCATCCAAAAGGCTTAAATGCCGATATTGAATGGCTGGCCCTATAGAATGTATGTCCCTGGCGTTGTTATCATCCGGGGTCTTTCGGCACTGCCTCTTCCGGTTTTAGGATCCCATAAATACGCACGGCTATAACAGAGTTAGTCAGATGGCCAGCAGATTCTGAACGAGTCTGGTTCAACGAGCCAGTATCAGGTATTTCTATTTATTCTATATTAACTTGAATGTGAATTGACCAATTATGCTTGGACTATTTTGCGCATATATATACAATCGAATAGAGATTTTGAAAAATAATAATAAAATATTTAAATTTTAATTACATTTCTAGTGTCCCTCCCCGACGAAGAAGGCGAAACTCGAGTCGGGGGGACGGGAATTGAAGCAAATATGTGTATATAATAATCACATCAGGATTTTAAGAGGCACCTTATGAGTTAGAACACAGCCACTACCGAGATTTAACAGGATTAAATCTAACAACAGACACCTCTCCATTCAGATAAGTACCATCAAGTATCTGAATATGCTCATGGAGGGAGGGGTCGGGGACTAGTGAGTGCTATGATGGTCCCCCTGTTAAACTCTAAGTAGTGACTTCACTATTTAAAGGGTTTAAGGTCTGAGCACATCACGATTATAAATTTATATTTATTTAAAGCCATAATAACTGTGATAATTAGTATTTTGATAATATATTATACAAAATGTAACGTATGAATAAAAGGTAATAAAAGGGTGGGGGGAGGGAAATGGGACAAAATTTGTTTAGATTATATTGTATTAGATATAAAAAAGTTATTAAATATTTATCAATTGTATTCTAATATGTTGTATACTTTTTATAAAAATTTGAAAATTAAAATATTATATTAAAGTAATGAAAGGGAGGGGGGAGGGTGAGGGGGAAAATCAAATTCAGATATATAATGTATTAGATATAAAAGTGATAATATGCATTTATCAATTGTAATTTATTATTATGTACACTTTATGAAAAATTAGAAAATAAAAAATAATGGAAAAAAATAAAGTAAAATATCATCAGCATATGCTGATAATTTATATTCTCTATCTGAATGCGGAATACCCTGTATCTCCCTTGTTTGTTCTATAGCTAACAACAAGGGTTCTAAAACGATATCAAAAAGCAGTGGAGATAGTGGGCATCCTTGTCTAACTCCCCTTTGCAAAATAAATTTTTCTGAAATATTATTATTGATGTATAATCTAGCAACAGGGGAGTTATACAATGCTTTTATTATTTGTATAAAACCGGATCCTATACCAAACCATTCCATTGCCTGAAACATGAAGGTCCATTCCACTCTATCAAAAGCTTTTTCAGCATCTAATGAAATAGAGAATGTTGGGTCATTAATGGATTTTGTCAAATATAACATGTGATGTGCCAATCTAGTACAGTGGTGCCTCACACAACGAACGCCTCGCACAGCGAACGCTGCACACAACGAACTTCATGTCTTGATTCATACAACGAACTTCGTTTCACACAACGAACTTCATGTCTTGATTCATACAACGAACTTCGTTTCACACAACGAACTTCGTTTCACACAACGAACTTCGTTTCACACAACAAAGTCGCCCGAGCTGCCGATGTATTGCATCCTTCCGCGCAGGCACTGCACTTAACTGCCCTCTCTCACTGTATACAGTCGTCCTTTTAAGATAAACTCAATATTTTTTATATATCATGAAGCAGGAAGGTGATTTCTGTTGAAATGAAATGGGAAATAATTAGAAGGAGTGAATGTGGGGTAAAACAGTGTGACCTCGTCAAAGAGTTTGGCCTCAGCAAGACCACCATTTTCACCATTTTGACAAATTTATCTTTTTTTATGTCATCTTAGCATATTTTATGCTGCAGAATGAATTATTTTTTTTAACATGTATTGTTATGGGAAAACGCGTTTCACATAACGAACTTTTCGCATAACAAACTTGCTCCTGGAACTGAATTAATTTCGTTGTGTGAGGCACCACTGTATTATGAGATGAATGTCTTTGAGCAACAAAACCTGTCTGATGCATATCAATAATGAAAGGGAGAGCTTTAGCCAATCTTAATGCTAATGCCTTGGTCAAAATTTTTCCATCTACATTTATTAAAGAAATAGGTCTATAATTTGAAACCAAAGTGGGATCTTTAATTGGCTTAGGTAAAACTATAGTTATTGATTCAGCCATAGTACCTGTGATATAACCTTTATTTAGTTGTGTCTGATATAATTTTAATAAATAGGGCATTGTAATGTTTTGAAATGATTTATAAAACTCTACTGTATAACCATCTCCACCTGGAGCGGATCCAACCCTAAGGGACTTCAATGCTGTATCTAATTCTGCTCTAGTTGAAGAAATAATGAGCTGAAATTTTTATAGTATTTACAGCACATGAGCACTTTTTACTACGCACTTTAACCCTTTCAACTATTGATGAAATTGATGAAATTGAATTAGGTGTAGATGAAGAAAGAAAAGAAAAAATATAAATGAAATGAAATGGAAGGATAACTTTGAATGAGATAATTCCGAAGGAGAATGATTAGATGAATTGAGAATAGTAAGCATGGGTTGGTTTGGAGTTTCAAAAATGGCATGCTGATTCTTTAGAGCAGGGTGTCAAAGTCGATCCTCGAGGGCCGCAATCCAGTCGGGTTTTCAAGGATTTCCCCAATGAATATGCATGAGATCTATGTGCATGCACTGCTTTCAATGCATATTCATTGGGGAAATCCAGAAAACCCGACTGGATTCCAGCCCTCGAGGAGGGACTTTGACACCCCTGCTTTAGAGTATATGTGTATCCTATACCATAAAAGTGAGAGTATGTAAATGAACTACAAGTTTCTACTCCGACTCCATCGATCACCTGTTTATCTTCACCGTGCTAAACTTAGCCAGACTGATACTTGCCTTAAATGCAATCAACCACAGGCTACTCTAGGCCATCAATTCTAGGTTTGTCCATTGCAGAGTTCTCCCTAGAGCCTTTTAGCCGGGCGCTCTGCCCGGCTAATTTAGATGACCGCCCGGCTGTCATCTCAGTCGCAAATCCTGCTACTCAAATATATTTTTTTTAAACACCCTCTCACTGGCTTGGGGATTCCCCAGGCACAGCCTGAAGAGCTGGAAGTTCAACATTTGACTCCTGCCTCAGCCTGACTTTTTTTTCTACTGCAGAGCGGCGCACAGACGGTGTACTGTGGTTTTGATCCCACAGCTGACTCCTTACACGTGGGCCACTTGCCAGCTAACTGGCGTTCCTGTAGTTTCAGCGCGCAAGCCACCACACGCATCGGAGACCCCAGCGGACAGATGGGCGTACTTCAGCCACTTTCACTTGAGCAACTGGTGCAGAACATGTGCGGGCTGCGTGAGAGTTTGCAATGTGTGCGCCAACGGGGAAATCCGGACATGTAGTGGCCATAACCCTATAGGAAGGCTATTCTTTATGTTATGTTCTGCTGACGTCTCTGCCCTGACCCAAACTCCCCTGCAGATTTACTTTGTACAGTTCCCATTGCTGAAGCCCAGTCTGTCTACTTGTAATTACTTCACCCCCCCTCATAAATATTCAGAAATGAATGGGCGCTTCCATTAACACTCCCTCCCCGGGTCTGCCTGGCAAGAAAGTCTGAGGCTTCGCCGCTTGACTAGGCCTAGGGCCCGCTTTGTACCGTTAGCGATGAGCTTGGCTGAAAGCTGCTTGACGAGCTCAGTGATCTGCTCCCACTGGCACTCGGAGCGGCAGTGCTCGATCTCCGTCTCCAGCCGGGAGTCCGACCTCTTGGTGGCTATGAGCCGCACCGGGCCGGTGCGGCAGAGTGCAGCTCAACGCAGGGAGGACGCGGAGGGGGTCGGAGACCGTTGGCCAGGTAGCAGCCTAAGAAAGTCCAAGAAGGTCGAGTCGGGGGATCACAAAGAGCGCAGGAGCAGCGTGCCATGTACAAAGCTGCACTGCGAATCTGAACTTCAGCTGCAGTTTAAAAAAAAAGGATCTAATCTAAATGTAATTACGTTGAAAAAGTGCTCTGTTTGTCTATGTCTAGATTGTAAGCTCTTTGAGAAGGGACTGTCTTTGTGACTCTGTACAGCGCTGCGTATGTCTGGTAGCGCTATAGACATAGTTAACTATGTCTATAGCGCTACCAGACATATGCAGCGCTGTACAGAGTCACAAAGACACTCCCTTCTCAAAGAGCTTACAATCTAGACACAGACAAACAGGATTTTGTGGATACTGTTAAGGGGTACTATTGCTGGCTGGGTTGGAGGGCAGAGGGAAAAGGTGTGAGGTAGCCTGAGTATCCTGAACTCCACCTGGTATAAGGAAGGTAGAGCCATGGAGTTTCTGGCCTTGATAGAAACATAGAAAATGATGGTAGAAAAGGGCCATAGCCCACCAAGTCTGCCCATTCCAACTACCTGCCCCCCTGACTTTACTCTCTTAGAGATCCCACGTGAATATCCCATTTTCTCTTAAAATCTGACACGCTGCTGGCCTCAATCACCTGCAGTGGGAGTTCGTTCCAATGATCCACCACTCTTTCGGTGAAGAAGTACTTTCTGGAGTCGCTATGAAACTTCCCTCCCCTGATTTTCAGCGGATGCCCTCTGGTGGTCGAGGGTCCTATGAGACAGAAGATACCATCTTCCGACTCAACATGGCCCGTGACGTACTTAAACGTTTCAATCATGTCTCCCCTCTCTCTTCGTTCCTCAAGTGAGTACAGCTGCAATTTATTCAGCCTTTCTTCATATGTGAGATCCTTGAGCCCCAAGACCATCCTGGTGGCCATTCGCTGAACCGACTTGATTCTCAGCACATCTTTCCGGTAGTGTGGTCTCCAGAATTGAACAAATGAGGTCTCACCATGGATCTGTATAGTGGCATTATGACTTCAGGTCTCCTGCTGACAAAACCTCTATGGATACAACCCATCATTTGCCTTGCCCTGGAGGAAGCCTTCTTCACTTGATTGGCAGCTTTCTTATCATCACTAATGATCACCCCTAGATCACGTTCCGTCGTGGTCCTGGCCAAGGTCTCACCATTTAGTACGTAAGTTCTGCGCGGGTTTCTCTTACCCAGGTGCATTGATGGGTCACCATTTTCACATGGGCACTCTGCTGAGCTAGCATAGTGTGCAGTCTCATCTACAGAGCCCAGAGGGCATGAGCCTAGTTGAATTTGTCTATCAGATGTTCCAGGCCTATGACTTCTACTTCTTGCACCAGCACTATGACCGCCGGATCCAGATTGGTGGCTCCGACCAGCTGGGCAACATAATGACAGGCTATGAGTTTATCCAGAGGGTACAAGGCAAGACATCTACCAGTTCTTTGTCCAACAGGACTCCTGTGTAGAAAGACTTTTGAAACCTTTCACTTTTTTGCCTCTTGCAGAGATTGTGCACATCATGGACATACACAAGAAAAAGCCAGAGAAGCTAGGGCCTCAGAAACGCCTTGCAGCAGAAATAACCAAGCTTGTTCATGGCAAAGAGGGGCTGGCCTATGCCAAGAAATACACAACTGCACTCTACCACAGCAGTACGGATGCACTGGAGGCCATGAGTGATCAGGAGCTCTTCAGAGAAGCTCCATTCATAGAATTAATGCTTGAACCTGGAATGACAGTACTGCAGTGTTCTCCCTAGCGTGTTTTAGCCAGGCGCTCCGCATCGAAAGCCGCACGCAAATCCTCTTCCCTGCCCCTACTCCAGGATTGTCTAACCCACGGCCGAACAAGGATTTTGTGCGGCCCAGATTCTCCCTTCTGTGGGTAGTTTTCTGGCCGTCTCCCTTGCTGCAGTTGTCCACGGGCGTCATCGGCTCCTCATGCGTGATCTGCGGCTGAGTCAGAAGTGTTCCATCTGACATATATACAGCGCAGCAAGCACTATTTATATATATATTTTTTTTTAATTTTAATAACATTTTTTTTTTTACCTTTCCTCATGTTTCTTCCATTCATGGCTCTTTCTTTTTTTTTTATATAAAACATTAACTTTGTAACTTACTCCCTTTTTTCCTTATGTATTCATGTTTGTCCATCTAACCCATTTTAAGCAGTACGTTGAATTGTATGTCTATTTTATATTTTATTGTAACTCGCTTAGTAAATTATAGATAAGCGATTTCTCAAATCTAAATAAACTTGAAACTTGAACTTGATATCATGACGTCAGAGAGAAGGCTTCCGAATCAGCCTTGAATCATACGCGAGGAGCCGACGACGCCCGCAAACGACTGCAGCAAGGGAGCCAGCCAGAAAACTTCCCGCCAGAGGGTGGCACAGAAGGGAGTGAATGTTTCCAGCACAGGCGCGGATCGCCGACGGCCATAAAATAAATGCTTCCAGCACAGCCACGGATTGTGTGAGGAGCCAGCCATCACCGCCCGCAGCTTTCACCAGAAAAATGATTGCAGCATGGGAGCCGACCAGAAGGTAAATACCTGCCGGAGGGAGGCTCTTTATACCTGCATTGTGAGGTCATAGAACTTTAGTAACATAGAAACATGATGGCAGATAAAGGCCAAATGGCTCATCCACAGCATCCACTATCTCCTCCTCTTCCTATTGGCTAAGGCTCTTTACACCTGCATTGTGATGTCATAGAGCTTTAAGGTTATAGAAACATAATGGCAGATAAAGGCCAAATGGCTCATCCACAGCACAGAAGGGAGGGAGGGAGAAGGTCATGTTGGGACTCGAGAGGGAGGGAGCACTTTGGACAAATGATGACGGAGGGAAGGAGGGCGCATGAACCATAGGATTGAAGAATGGAGGGAGGGAGGGAACAGTAAGGGAGAATTGGGTGTCAGAGAGGGAAAGAGATGGTTTACATGGAGAGATGAAGAAAGAAGAGAACTGGAGAGAGGAGGGAGAGAGAGAGAATTATTGGACATGGTGGTGGGAGAGGAGTGAGGTAGAGATGCATGGGCTTAGAGAGGAGTGAGGTAGAGATGCATGGGTTGGAGAGGAGGGGGAGAACATGCTGGGCCAAGGAAGCCTTCTAGACTGTTTTTTTTAAAGTATAGAGGGGGAAGGTATTAAAAGAAGTGCCAGATTGTGCGTGGGGGGGGAGAGTCTATGGGGCCAGAAACAGAGGACAGAGAGAGAGAGAGATAGTGGGCAATGGTCTGAAGGGAGAGAAGTTGGATCTGGGGTGGTGTGGAGGAAGAGGGAAAGAGATACTTGAAGGGAGAAATGGTGGACCAGGGGGATGGAGGCAGGCAGGCATGGGGAGAGATAGGGTGGGGGGCAGTTGGGAAGAGAAAGGGAGAGAAGTTGGATCTGGAGATGGAAGGGAGGTAGGGAGAAATTTTAGGCCTGTGGATGGAAGGCAGAGAGTTGCAGCATTCTCTTTTTTTCCCCTCCATTTCATTGTTCAGCATCAAAAGGGGAGGGAAGAAGAAAAACAGAAAAAGAGAGGGATCAAAATGTTGGACCATGGAGATAGAGGAGGAGAGATAGACCCATGGAAGGGCAGGAGGGATGAGATCCGGGAAAAGAAAGGGACAGGGAGTTATAGCCTGACCAGTGGAAAGAAGGAGGGGATTCTAAAAGTGGTGAGCCATGCGGATGAGGTCAAAACGGAGATGACAAGATGAGTGAGGAGTAGATAGAAAGAAATAGAAGGCTGGGAAAGGAGTGAGATGGGAAATGGGAGAGCTAGGGACTGAAAGAAGATGGAGAACAGCAGGAACTGGAAAGAGAATTAGTTGAATATAGACAAAAAGCAGAAAGAGAAACTGGGACCAAGATGATGGAAAAACAAAACATTCAGACAAGGTAGAAAAAATTGTTTTATTTTGAATTTATTAACCGGAATATGTTAGCTTTGGGATATGTGTATCACAATTATTTTTGTGTTCAGTGGCATAGTCATATACAGCTGATTTAGGGGAGGGACTGAAGCCCAAAATTAGTGGATAGGCACCAAAGTTTCTCCCCGCCTGAGTGCAATTTACAAATACTAGAGCTATTGGGAATCCCCAAGCCCTGCCACCTGAAGACATCTTCCTCCAGTATGACGACCAAAAATCTCCAAGCTTTGCTGCCAATGGCAATATCCTCAAGCTGCCACTTACGTCAGAGGAGGGGTGGGATTGCGTCAAAGGGAACGTGCTACCGAGGTGGAGAGCGGCTTGCGAGGTTCGCTACAGCCGGCCGGCGATCCTCAGCAGGCTGCTTTGAAGAGGAGAGCAGACGCGAATGAATAGATTTACTACCGTCTTAGAGTGAGTGAGGGTGGGAGGGGGGAGTCGCCGGCATGTTCTCCGCCTCCTTGTGTCCGTGGTCACAAACTCCGCTGCCACAGGCTCGTTCTACTGGCACGGATCTACGGATCACGGACGCAGGGATAACGAAATTTGAAGTGCGCATGTGCGCTTAGGGTTTTATTATAGTAGATGTATACATCTTCTATATTAGTGATTGCAAATTTGGGACCTGCTCATCCTTTTTTTTTTTGCTCATCAGCTAGTGTTAGTGTTTGTGTGGCCCCAGAAATTTTTTTTTCATCTAATGCGGCCCAGGGAAGCCAAAAGGTTGGACAACCCTGCCCTACTCCTTCACCGTGAGCAGGGAGGGGTAATTTTCATAGCGTTCCAGGCTGTGCGCCAACCCTCTTCCCCGCTCCTACTCCTTCACCATAAGCAGGGAGGGGTAATTTGCATAGCACCAAATCTACACCACCAAATTTCCCCATCCTGACCCACCCAGCTACTTTTTTGTACCACCCGGCTGGAAAAAATTTCTGGGGAGAACATTGCATTGGTCCAGGATTTTTGGAATCAGTTGCGACGCCACATTACTCACATGTGGCAATATGGCTATACTAGTAGTCCTGAGTTGCTCTTCACCTTGGAGCGTATGCCTCGTGTATCACCAAAGGGGTTTTGAGGGTTTTTGGAACTTGCTGTTTTGCTGGGGAAAAAGACAATATTGCATTGCTGGATTGTACCTGATCCCCCAACATTGTCTCATTGGCATTCTTATGATACAACAAGCTTCTATGGAGCGTCTTTCATTGACTTCCTTGTATACCCCACAGGGACATTTGTTTTGTCACATTTGGGAGCCTTTTTGGCTCACTTTAACTCCTACTGCTCGTAGCCATCTCTTGAACCCTTGATCAGCCATGACCTCTGAAAGTTGGAATGTTCAGATTGTGAGGGGATGGGTGGGTGGGGTTAGGTTGCATTTGAACTGTGTATTTTTGCTGTTTTGACATGTTCGATTGTATTTAAGCTTTTCAATAAAAACACTTCAACATAAAAGTGAGAGTATGAAGTTTTTTAATATATATATTTTTTTTAAATTTAAATTATTTAAATAGTGGAAATAAAATTTGTAAGTATCTATATAAGAAGATTGAGGCAGTTTAAAAATAAGTTAGCTGATTAATAACTAATGAATTAACTAATTTGGTGGGGATTAAGCTGGTGATGTTATAAGGAGGCAAGAGAATAATTCATCATTCTTCTCTTGAAGAAGTCCCAGTATGGGAAGATGTACTCCTAAGTCTGAGGCTTGTCCCCATAAAATTTAAATCGATTATCGCTAAATAAATTAATGTAATCAAGTGTCATGATCTAATGAGTAAATCTAGAATTGGTGTTCATTTTTGATTTTTTGAAAATGGTCTCTAATTTTTATTTATTTTGCTAATAGATTACCATTTGATTTTTTTTTTGTTGTTCAGCCTATCATGGGCCAGGGAGGAAAAACATACAGCAGAACTCCCTGCGGCCAAGGCTGGACTAGAGTGTCCAGGCCCTCGCTTCTGGGCTCAGATCTTCAACTGAAGAATTGGACTGCTTTTGAGTTCTTCACTGTTTCCATTAGGTCAAAGTAAGGCCAACCCCAGTGCCACATAATGGTTGGGTACCCACTTGCTCGGATCCGAGGTTCGTCTGCTGAGGAAATTTGCTTGAATATGGTCGACTCCCGCTACATGTGCTGCCAAGAGCACTTGGAGATGACACTCCATCCAGAGAAAGACAGGTGAGCTACCTTTGCCAGAGATACATTTTTGGTTTCTCCCTGGCGATTGACAGATGCCACTACTGTCGCATTGTCAGAGAAGACTCCAACTGCTTGGAGTCCAGAGTCCTCTGCAATTGTACCTGAGCCAAATGAATGGCCCGCAGTTCTAACATGATGATTGACCATTGTGTTTGGGAGGGCATCCAACTCCCCTTAAATGGATGCCATCATGTTTCTATGTTTCTCTCCACCATTCTCGGAACATCCTGCCTAGCCAACAGAGCCCCATTCCCCCCCCCCTAAGAGCACCTGCCCTGCCTAGCCCACCGGATCCCCTCTCTTTCCCCCTCAAAACCCTGCCCACCGGAACCCCTCTCTCCCTCTCAGAGTCCATGACTGGCCCAATGGAGCCCCTCTTTCCCCCATTGGAGCCCCTGCCAGGCTCCATGGAGCTCTTAACTGACCCCTCGGAACCCCTCCCCCTTGGAGCACCTGCCCAACCCACCAGAGCCACTCTCCCCCCTAGAGCCTCTACCAAGCCCCCTAGAGTCACTCGGCCCCCCCTTGAAGCCCCTAACCAGCTCACCAGAGCTCCCCCCATAGCCCCTGCCCAGCCATTAGAGCCCTTTCCAATCCCTCTGAGCCCCTGCCCAGCTCCCCGATTCTCCTGCCTAGCCCCCCAACACCCCACCCCATGCCCCTTTCCCCCCTGGAACCCCTGCCCAGGCCCCCCAGCTCCTGCCCAGTTCCTCAGAACCCCTGCCTGCCCCCCCCCCCCTGGAGCCTCTGCCCAGCTATCCAGAGCCCCTGCACATGCACTGTATGGGCACTGCCTGAAGATTTAAAGAGAGACAGTGCACTTGGTAGTGTCCATACCGGGTTCTGTAAATGACATCACCCAAATGAGAGAGTATTATGCTGCTTGTCCTAGGATGAAAGGCGGTTTTTGTTTATAATACTTACTCTTTTTGATACATTAGCCCACATTCTTCAGCGCAGTTGTTAAATTTCCATCAATATAAAAAAATTAAGACTAGTCACAGGGTAATCTGTAAGGGTAATTCTGAAAATGCAAAATACATACCAACGTCAGAGCCTCCTTTACGCTCTGTCATCCACTGGCCAGATGTCCAAAACTGTTTGGGATCACGGGAGGTAAGATGGCTGTAGGCCTCTGCTAGTGGCCCAGAGATATCCAGAGACTTGAAAAGACAGAGATTCTGTGAAAAATTAGATATGTACAATTTTTCCAATAACAAGTAGGATGATTCAGCCACATAAGTGAGGAAAAAATCATCCCAACACTGCAGGAAAGAGGCATATATGGAAAGTCCCACATCTCCGCATTTCCCAAGCTATCACCAGTTGCATTTTTAGTGCATGTTCCCAGAGTACTTAAAAGAAAATATAAATTAAATTAAATTCTCATCCCAAATCTTCCACTCAGCACATTTAGTCACTGATACTTGATACTAAACAACTGTCCTATCGCCACTTGTTACTGTACCTAAGAACATAAGAACATAAGAAGTTGCCCCCGCTGAGTCATACCAGAGGTCCATCTTGCTCAGCGGTCCGCTCCCGCGGCGGCCCATCAGGCCTAGTGCCTGAACAGTGGTCCCTGATTAATTTTGTAACTTACCTCTAATCCCATCCCTATAATCTACCTTTACTCTTAACTGTACCCCTCAATCCCTTTGTCTTCCAAGTACCTATCCAAAGCTTCTTTGAACCCCTGTAGCGTGCTCCTGTTTATCACATCCTCTGGTAGCGCGTTCCATGTATCCACCACCCTCTGTGTGAAAAAGAACTTCCTGGCGTTTGTTCTAAACCTCTCCCCTTTCAATTTCTCTGAGTGCCCCCTTGTACTTATTGATCCCCTTAATTTGAAAAATCTGTCCCTGTCTATTTTTTCTATGCCCTTCATGATCTTGAAGGTTTCTATCATGTCTCCTCTAAGTCTCCGCTTTTCCAGGGAGAAAAGCCCTAGCTTTTTCAGTCTGTCAGTATTTGAGAGGTCATCCATGCCCTTTATTAGCTTAGTTGCTCTTCTCTGGACCCTCTCAAGTACCTCCATGTCCTTCTTGAGGTACGGTGATCAGAACTGAACACAGTACTCCAGGTGCGGGCACACCATAGCACGATACAGTGGCAGGATGACTTCCTTTGTCCTGGTCGTGATACCCTTCTTAATGATACCCAACATTCTGTTTGCTTTCCTTGAGGCCGTGGCACACTGCGCCGACGCCTTCAATATTGTGTCTACCATCACTCCCAGGTCTCTTACAAGGTCGCTCACCCCTAGCGCTGATCCCCCCATTTTGTAAGTGAACATCGGGGTTTTTTTCCCTATATGCATGACCTTGCATTTCCCTATGTTGAAACTCATTTGCCACTTTTTGGCCCATTTTTCCAGTGTTGTCAGATCTTTTTGGAGGTCTTCGCAGTCCTCCATGTTATTGACCTTGCGATATAGTTTGGTGTCATCCGCAAAGATTATTCTATGAATGACAGTCATGAAACTTTAATGTCCTATTTCACCTGTTATTTCTCAATTTTCAGACTGTCCAAAAGTCAGTAAGGGCTACCTCTCCTAGCTTTCCATTTGGCCTCTCCCCAGTGACTACAAGGAGAAAAACCTTAGGCGTACGCTCTCCATTAAAAAGATGTCCACCCAATGCAATACAAAAGGAATCCTAGTACAGATCTATTTGGTCTGCTGGGTGAAAATAACCTTACTCCTCTCCCTTCACTGAAAGATATAGTAGTGTTACCAGTCCATCACTTACTGCTAGAATATCAATGCACAGCAATACTTAAAAAAAAAAAAAAAATCAGGCATTCTTAAATATACAGGTACTTAAATTAAAAAAAATAATTTATTAGACCACATGTAGAAAAATTTAATTCAAGCTGCAATGCTTAGGTCACACATTGCAACTTACCAATGCTTAGGTCATACATTGCATATATGGTGGAATATGTGCACCAATGTATTCAGAAACTGAATACTTATGCAAAGCTCCTGGCCCCCTAACCACAGATCTCAATTCTAATTACAACTCTCCAATGCCACCCATTTCGTAGACAGTATGGCCCAGATTCTATAAATGGCGCCATTGTCAGCGGCCAACAAAAAAGTGGCTACCGATCACATGTCAATCACACGACCGCGCCATATAGAGAATTGTGCCTCTGGGAAAGATAGGTGCCAGAAATATAGGCCAGGGTTTTTCAGGCCTACATTTCCGGCACCTATCTTTGTCATGAATCGTGCCTACGTAGTAGAGGTCTGCACGGGAACGGGGATCGCGGGGATCCCGCGGGTTCCCCCCCTGGCCCACGGGACTCCCACGGGGACGCCCCCTGGCCCACGGGACTCCCACGGGGATGCCCCCCTGACCCACGGGACTCCCACGGGGACGCCCCCTTGCCCACGGGACTCCCACGGGGATGAAAACAACCTACCTAAATTCTGGCGATGCAAGCATGCAGCTTACAAGTCTGGCGTCGCGTCGGGAAATAGCCATGTTGAGCAGTGAGCTCAGCACGTACACAGATGAAAGCCTTGCTTGCTGATTGGTCCGGCGGCCCCGCCCCACCGTGCCGCCGGACCAATCAGCAAGCAAGGCTTTCATCTGTGTACGTGCTGAGCTCACTGCTCAGCATGGCTATTTCCCGACGCGGGCATTAGGCTGTTTTTTGTCATTTCGGGTGGGGGATGGCAGCGGCAGCAGCAGCCTGAAAATGAAATCATCCTGGCCGGGTTCGGTGTCATGCTCCGGAGCTTCTACAGCCTTCCTATCTCCCTCTCCCTTCTACCTGCGGCTCTCTTCGGCAACTCAGCAGCAACGATCGACACAAGCTTCTGGCGTCGGGGCCTACCCTCTGCGAGTCCCGCTTGTTTCAACTTCCTTTTTCCACAAAGGCGGGACTCGTAGAGGGAAGGCCTCGATGTCGGCAGCTTGTCTTGATCACCGCTGCTGACGAGTTGCTTAAGAGAGCCGCGGAGCAGGGGGGTGTTGCCAGGTGCAGGTAGAAGGGAGAGGGCCAGATGCAGGACTCGTGGGTGAGGGAGGAGAAGAGAGAGGGGAGAGAAACAAAAGGAAATATTTCATACTGGGCTGGGCCGGAGTGGAGAGAGGGTGGAAAGATTCTGGCTACAGGGTGCAGTAACAAAGGAAAAGGGGGGAAAGCTGAAAATGGAGATAGTGACACAAAGAAGAGAAAGGGTAAGCAGGACCTTCTGAATAAGGATAGAGATACAGAGGGGACATGAAGAGGAGGTGAAATAGAGACATAGAAGTAATGCTGAAAAAGTGTGTGTGGGGGGGGGGAGATAAAGACATTGAAAGGGCAAATGGTGAATATGGGGTAAAGACAAGGACAGAGACAAATGAAGATTCTGAAAAAGTGGTGAGATAGGGATATAGGTGAGATGGACACAAAGAAGGGTGATGCTGGAAAATAGGTGGAATGGTAATTCTGACAGACACAGAAGGGAAATGCTGGATCAAGGAGAGATGGGGCTCAGGCTGGATGGAATGAGGAGAAATGCCTTGTTGGCCCGGAACTTCCTCTCCTACGTCAGAATTGACGTCAGGGAGCGGAATGCTGGTCAGCGCGACGCTTCTGCAGGGAAAGCTTGGGACAGCGGTGGCTTGGGGACTATTCCCCGATGGCGGTGGCAGCAAACCGAGTGGCTTGGGGGAGGGCACGGAGAAAGAAAGAAAGGGGGCAGACAGAGAGACAGAAAGAAGGGGGAACAGGGAGACAGAAAGAAAAAGTTGGGGGAGAGAATGAGGTCTGGAGGAGAGGAAACATACAGGAGGCTGAAAGAAAGGAAGAAAGATTGGATGCACAGTCAGAAGAAGAAAGTGCAACCAGAGACTCATGAAATCACCAAACAGCAAAGATAGGAAAAATGATTTTATTTTCAATTTAGTGATCAAAATGTGTCTGTTTTGAGAATTTATATCTGCTGTCTATATTTTGCACTATGGCTCCCTTTTACTAAACCGCAATATTGTTTTTTAGCGCAGGGAGCCTATGAGCATTGAGAGCAGCGCGAGGCATTCAGCGTAACTCCCTGTGCTAAAACCTACTATTGTGGTTTAGTAAAAAGGGAGGGGGTGTATTTGTCTATTTTTGTATTTTGTTACCGAGGTGACATTGCATAGAGTCATCTGCCTTGGGAAATGTATATGGCAGATATCTTTGTTTTGTGTTCAAAAGAAAAGGAAATGCATTTCTGGTTTTATTTCTACAGTGTTGAAGTACTTGTTGGCCCTTGCTGTGACTGGTGGGGATCCCCAAGCACCGCCAGCAGAGGACCTCCTCTAGAGATGGTCAGAACTCCCCTCCACCAAGCGCAGCAGTCGCTGGCAGCATCCATGAGCCACTGAGGTGCCAGCATCTGTGACTCAGGGACGCTACTGCTGCCTGCCAAGCTTGGCAAAAGGGACCCCAGGCCAACTGCAAAGGAAGTCCTCAGCTGACAGTTTGTGGGTTCTCATCAGCTGAGTATTTATATTTTATATTTACATTAGAGGTTCTGGTAGAAACCCATTTACAAAGTATGTATTCTTCCCAATTAATATTTCCAAATTAATAGTCTCTTTGCTTATTTGTAAATGGGTCTCTACCAGAGCCTTTAATTCAGTAGCATAATTAAATAAAATAACTATTTCTGAAGTTTATAGGGAAGGATGGTGACGGAGGGGATTCCTCGCGGAGACGGGTGGGGACGGAGGGGATTCCTCGCGGGGACGGGTGGGGACGGAGGAATTCCTCACGGGGACGGGTGGGGACGGAGGGATTCCTCACGGGGACGGGTGGGGATGGGTGGGATTTTGGCGGGGACGGGTGGGGACGGGTGGGATTTCTGTCCCCGCGCAACTCTCTACTACGTAGGCGCTTTAGGCCACCTAACACCACTTCCGGCATTAGCCAGGCCATAGTGGCGATTATGGCGCTGATTATTTAGGCACCTTGAAACTCAGTTAAAAATGTCATTTCAATGGCTTTTTTTTTTTTTTTTTTTACTGAGTTTTGGTGCCTTAAAAACCAGCTCCATTTAGAGAATCTGGGCCTAAGTCCATTACCAGTAGTTGGGAAGTAAGGCCAGTGCTTCTTTACAGTCTATAAAGCTGATGGAAGGCCTGGTTAACCAGGATTTAGTAGCCAACCTGGATAAATTCAACATACTGCACGACAACCAGTCAGGTTTTCATCCTGGGTTTAGCACGGAAACAGTTATTGCCTCTCTATTAGATTCCCTTATTCAGTCAGGGTACAAGCGCTATTGTCCTGCAATTCGACTTAAGTAACGCTTTCGACCTAGTCGATCATGACATCCTTCTCGAATGTCTGGAGTCCTTCTTGGGTAATGTCTTCTTGGGTAATGTCCTGAAATGGTTCCAGGGTTTTTTAAGGAAACGCTCATACCAGGTTTACAGTGACAATGATCATTCCTATTGCTGGGTCAACTCTTGTGGAGTCCCACAAGGTTCCCCCCTTTCCCCTACTCTATTTAACATCTACTTAGTCCCATTGGGGAACCTACTGCAAAGCTTAAAAGTAAAATTTTACAATTATGCAGATGACATCACTTTAGTTTTTCCCCTAATAAACCTATCCTCTAAGACAAAGATCCACCTGGCATTCATATTAAAACAAATCGATCAATGGATGGCCCAATTCAAACTGAAACTCAACTCAGAAAAAAACAAATTCTTCCTAGCTAGCCCGAATGACAAACTCAAAGACTCTTCAATATCCTTGAATGGACAAGTCTATCCTATTGTCCACTCCATAAAAATTCTGGGAGTTACCCTGGACCGTCACCTTACTTTTGAGGCGCACACTGAGCTATTGATTAAAAAAGGCTTCTCGACTCTATGGAAGCTAAAGCTTCCCTCATTCCTTCTCATTCAATTCCTTCCATCCACTGTCTGTCTTCTCTCTGCACCTTCTATTTGCTCTGTTACTGTGCCTCTCCCTTCACCCTCCCCCCCAATTGGTCTGGCACCCATCTTCTTCCCTCCGCTCCCCCATAGTCTGGCATCTCTGTCTTCTTCCCTTCCAGCGTCTTCTCCCCACTCTCTTTTCCCCATTCCCTTCAGCGTCTTCTCCCTACTCCTCTTCCCCATTTTCCAGCGTCTTCTCCCCACTCTCTCTTCCCCATTTCCCAGTGTCTTCTTCCCTCTCTTTCTTCCCCAGTTCCCTTCAGGCTGCTTCAGCATCTTCTCCTCTCCATCCCCCCACCGCCAGCACCCTCCGCGCGGTCCAGCAGCTTCCTCCTGCCGGCCAGCAATGCATCTCCTTCTCTCTCTTCCCCTTACCTTCTCTTCATGGTGATTTCTATAAGGCTATGCTTGTATTGCAGCCGGAGCCTTGAAGTCGCGTCGCATTGGCTGCTGGAAAGTGTCCTCCAATGCAACCGGAAACAGGAAGTTGCATCAGAGGAGACTTTTCCAGCAGCCACATGCGACGCAACTTCAAGGCTCTGGCTTCAATACAACGCATAGCCTTATAGAAATCACCACAAAGAGAAGGTAAGGGAAAGGGAGGGAGGTAGATGCACGGCCAGCAGGAGAGAGGGGACTGCCGGACCGCACGCTCGTTCACCGCGCGTGCTCACTCCTTTACCTGCGGAGACAAGACCATTCACTGCTCCACGGGGCAGTGAATGGCCTTGTCCCCATACTTGCGATGACCTTTTTTGTCACCGTTTCGGAGGGTTAGCCGCGGCTAGCTGCGGTTAACAACCATCGTGTCATTCTCTAGTCAGCATAACTATATAGTTTAATTTTGAACTGGGATAATCTGTTGCCCAAAGAGGCCAAATAAACATTAAAAGCAGTGGAGACAGAGGAGAACCCTGGGATGGATTACTCTAACTGTTTGAGAGCTCATTGTTAAGTTTCACTTGATAAGTTCTAAATTTAAGAAAACCCTCAAACCATTTCAAGACTTGACCATGTATATCTATAGCATCTAGACATTCTAATAGTTTATCATGGTCTACAAGATCGAACGCACTACTTAAGTCCAGTTGCAAAATCAGAGCACTGGCACGGGTTGGGAAAGGGAAGGAGGGGGGAGGAGGGATTAGATGGGAGTTTGTATGAGTTAGTATTTGAGTATAAGGGATGAAGGTGTGGGGGAAAAGACAACAAAATTGCTAGGAAGGCAATGGGAAATGTTTGATTGTATTGTTTCTGCACATAGCAATGTTACATGCTCAAATGCATTGTATCTGGGTTAATATTGACATGTTCTGTATTGCAACCAAGTTTCTTTCCTTAATAAACAGTTAAAAAAAATTAATATTACAGATCCAAATGCCTGTTAGAACTCTCTCTCTCTTTAGGGCTTTGTTGCTGTTGAGATATGAGAAAGACCCCTCAAAATTTGCAAACATTAGCTCAACTTAAATCAGTTCCCTTATTTTAGAAATTAAGAACATAACCAGTTCACTTTTGTGTCCTGGTCTACATCTAGCAGTAGCTGGCAGAATTTTACATTTCCAGGACAGAAAACCATCCATAATCTTAGGATACATGGGTTCTGGAAAACTCTCATACGAATAGCCATGTATCCTGTTTCCAAAGTGGCCAATCCAGATCACAAGTACCTGGCAAAAAAACAAATAGTAGCCACATTCCATGCTCAATCAGCGATGCTTTTGATTCCTCAGAAGGCCATAAATCTATCCAAGTCACTTCATATTCTCAACATCAGGACATTCAGATTCAAAAAATGCTCTCCCTAATCCATAAGAACAAAGCTATAGAAAAAGTTCCTCTAATAAGAGAGAAATATGGGATTTTTCTTGTATTTCCTAATTTTCAAAATTGGGGGCGGGCAGGCTAAGATCACTTCTGGATCTCATAGACCTAAAGCCAAAGTCCAAAATGATCATAAGGATTCTCCTTTTATTGAACATAGAGCTCCAGGAAACATATGCATATATACTTATCCACAGATGATTTCTTTACTTTGTGGTACATTACGGTGGTAGTTGCTGCACCTACAAGGGCACTAAAACTTACAGTACAGATCCTGTACAATTAACAAGCAGAAATGTGCTCACCTCAATAACTTTAGCTGCTCCATCAGTCATGGCAAGTGGACAAGTGAATAAGCCACTCGAGGGGGCATACAGATACATCTTAGACACCTGGTATACCCGACTGTAGAAGAAAAACAACATATAACTCAGTTAACAAAAGCTCTGGTAAAGAGAATGCACCAACAGTATTTCTTTAGAAATATTCAAATAAGGCATGATAGTGTCAGAGGCAAGTATAATGAATAGCCACAATTGATGCAATCAGGATTTTATTGCTTACTAATCTTTAAGCCCGTTACATTAACTGGTGCTAGAATAGATGTGTGTGTCTGTCTTTCTTTCTTTCTCTCTCCTTGGCCACTTTCTGTCTGTCTGTCTTTCTTTGTCTCTCTCTTTCCTTGGCTGTCCATCACCACCCCTTACCTGCTCTCCCTGTTCAGCAGCAGCCCTTCTCCCTTCATTTTACCTCCCCCCTGTCCAGCAGCACCTCTTCCCTGCTCCCCTTATCCAGGAGTAGGCCTTCTCCCTTCCTTTTGCCTCCCCCCCTGTCCAGCAGCACCGCTTCCCTGCTCCTCCTCCACTTCCCTGAGCATTTGAGAATGTTTACCAGCATGGGACACCTCACAACACCCTCCAGCCGTTCCTCTAGGCGCCATTCATTGTGTCACATTTATAAGATGGAAAGAACAATTGCTTTACAGAAAGGGAATTATAATAATTTTATAAAGATCTGGGGGCCATTGGCAAATTATTGTATTGAGTAGACATCATGTTCCACTGACAGTATATTTATACATTGGAGGGAGGGAATATGGTATGAAATTTTATTTAAAGGTTAATAAATAAATAAGATTACACTATTTATATGTTATTTTTGATTGGAATAATATTGGGGAGGGTGGGTGGGAGGGGAAAAAATTTATGTATTTACGATGATAATAGAAGGAAATTCAAGTGTTCTGTAAATGTTTTAAATGATGTATTATTGTGCACTTGTTGTAAGATGAAAAATGAATAAAGAATTTAAAATATATACCTCCAGCTAGAGTATTTCCTCTCATAAGCTTCAGCAATAAGCCCTTCTTCTGCAGAAATCTCCTTCATCCTCTTCCAAGCTGGGCAAGTGATAATTCGGTCTACCCGCTGTCCCCAGGCATCATACTGCTGCAATTGTGGTAGGCTTAACTCACATTCACGTCCCAAATAGTCAATCTCGTCCACCACACGAGCTCCAAACCTCTCCAATTGCTGGTTCACCTCTTCAAACATCTAAAAAGTACAATTAGGAAATACCCTATAAACATTAGCACCAACATTTCAGAATGATTGGGGTGCCAAACACAATATAAATTACTCCTCCCTGGCTATAATAACAGAACTTTAATATTAGGGGTGCTCAGTACCTATTGAGTTGGCTCCCAGGCCTTCAGACACTACTTTTTCCATTGAACCTCATTTGCTCTAGATGTTAGCCAAAAAAAAAGTGTGCCTTGTTGTGGATATCTTGTCCTTTCTGTTTTCAAATTGTTTTCTGCCCTTGTTAAACATTTCAGCACAGCTGACATATGTCAAGCTTGTTTTGCTTTTTTTCAATAGGAGGTGCTGGTGTTCCAGTCCCTGTTATATTTCCAATGCTGCCATTTCCTGGATAGGGTTGTTGCTGTAAGAAGTTAGTGTTACGAAAGGCTTCATTTCTTGGAAATGGTTTTTTTTTTGTTTTTTTTTAAATAACTTTACAATATGCTTTGCCATGAAAATATTTGTGTAATTGTTTAAAATATTTATGTAAACAACAGGGGGTCAATATTCAGTCTTCAAGAAAGGCAGGATTTGACAATCCCTGCCTTCAGAACTGAAACCACCTTAGGCAAAAGGATGGAACTGTCCTGATCATTATTACCCTTGCCTTCATAAAGCAGAAGAATGGGTCCCTAAATGAGAGCACCTTTAACCCCAACACCTGCCTGGCCAAGGTAATAGCTAGCAGAAACACTGCTTTCAAGGTCCTTCAAAGTGATCTGATCCAAGGGCTCAAACAGCACCCTCTTAACAGTTCAGAGTACCAAGTTAAGACTCGAAGAAAGACAGATGAACCACCGAGGGGGGACATAAGAACATAGGAATTGCCGCTGCTGGGTCAAACCAGTGTTCCATTGTGCCCAGCAGTCCGCACAGACGGCAAAGACCAGTGCCCTGAGTCTAGCCTTACCTGCGTACATTCTGGTTCAGCAAGAACTTGTCTAACTTTGTCTTGAATCCCTGGAGGGTGTTTTCCCCTATAACAGCTTCCGAAAGAGCGTTCCAGATTTCTTCCACTCTCTGGGTGAAGAAAAACTGCCTTACGTGAACCCCACAAAGAAACCAAACATCCTCCTGATGGACTGCCAAGGAAGACCTCTAGATGCAGCCCTGTTATTGAGACAGACATGAGGGAAGCCATGGTAGCATGGAATGTTGCTATTATTTGAGTTTTTGCCAGATATTAGTGACTTGGATTGGCCACTGTGAAGATGGGGCTACTGGGCTAGATGGACCATTGGTCTGATCCAGTAAGGCTACTCTTATGTTCTTGCATAAGCCAATGAGGTAGACCTCTTCTTCACCTGCAGTAACGTCATAATCACCTTCTCTGGATACCCTTTTCTTTCTCAGCTACAATCTCTCAAGAGCTAAACCATAAGACCAAAGGAGATGGGATCCTCCATAAAAAGTAGCCCCTGCATCCGCAGACTCCTCTGAAACAAAAGTTAAGAGAGCTGTCAACCTTTAACCTTATGAAATCTGTATACCGTGGTCTCCTGAATCAATATGGTGCATCAGAATAACTGGTGCTGGATGATGAGAGATGCGGCTGAGATATTCTCACTGATGGGTGACCACCAAGCTAATAGAGATGGGATGGTGGGAGTGTTGGCCAAAGAAAATATAATTTGAAATACAGAATGGCCGAAGTGCCCATCCCGTCTGGAGAAAAAATCCAGACATTAGTGAGAAGTGAAGGAATGAACTGGAGGACCAGGTGGCAGCTTACAGAGTTCCTGAATGATGTAGCTGTTAAGGAAAACAGCAAAAGCTGCCAGAACTCGAACTCTGTGGACTGTGACACGATTTCCCCTTGTCGGTACAATCTGAGTATAGCAGAACGAGATGTAGGCAATCAGCCAGGTAAAAATCATTCTCATGAATATAGGATACCCTAACTTGGTTGGATCAAAAGAAATGAAAAAGTAGGGAGAAAATCGCTGCGGCTTTGACCGCTTACATTCCAAAGTATACAAAGCAAGTTCTCCCGTAAGAGAACGAGGTGTAGGAAAAAACACAGGCAGAAGAAGTGACTGAGAGAGATGAAAATTGACAATTTGTAGAAGAGACTTTGGACATGTACACAGAACCACCTTGTCATGATGAAAAACTGAAGGATTAATCTGCTACTTATGCTTGTAACTCACCGACCCTCCTGGCAGAGGTGAGAGGAATAAGGAAAACCACTTTCCAGGCAAGAAACTCAAAAAGAGGTGATGCCATTGTTACAAATGGTAGCTTCAACACATTGGAAAGAACTACAGAAAAAGCCCAGACAACATGAGGAGACTGTAGAGTTGGTTTCACAGGGAAAAAAATTCCATCATAAACCTGGAAACCCAGTGGAAAAGGCTACAGTCCAAATGACAGTGGAAGGTATGAAGTGTGGTTACACACATTAAAAACCCCTGTCATGAATCTGGAAACCAGAGGATAAGCAGAAAGAGGTTGACCCTCGACTGACAAAGGGAAAAAATGCAATTGCATTAAAAAGAAGTCTGAGAGATATAGACTTGAGACTAGAATCAAACAAAAGAAGAAAATAATCCAAGATCAATTCCACCGGCTAGGAAGGCAGAACATGCAAATTAAAAAAAAAAAGAAAAAAAACTTAAACCAATTTTGATGGTAACATGGTTGAGTGGCAGGCGTCCTGGAGATATCCAGAAATTAACAAACGGGCTGAGAAAGATGTAAAAGAAATGTATGCAGCCCGAGAAAAACCAATGCAGATTGGAATGAAAAAGATTCCTGAGTCGAAGTGAACCAAATAGGAAGTATTAGAAGAAGGGCTCCCCTAAAACTGAGTTAAAAGAAGAAGGGAGAACCCATGTTGCCTGGGCCACCATGAAGTAAAGAAAAGCTGGTGGCTGCTTCTCTTTTGAGCTTGAATAAAAAACTCAACAGAAAAAGTGGAGGGAATGCATATAGAAATATGCTCGTCCAATCCGGGAGAAAAGTATTCGTTGCTAGACGAAAAAGGGAGCAAAAACTGGGGCTACTGGTGATTGTGAGGAGTCACCAACAAGTCCACTTGTGGAGCGCCCCAGTGAGCCAAGATGGACTGGCGAGTTGTATAATTGAAAGTCCATTCGGAAGGTTAAAGAATCCTGCTGAAATTGTCTGCTAGGAAATTCTGCACCCCCACAAATAGTGGCAAGAGCAGATAGCAAGTTGTCTCTCAAGTCCATAAGAGTAGGGCCTCCTGATACAACAGGAGAGAGCCCAAGCCTCCATGCTTATTTATGTAATGCAAAACTACTGGATTGACTGTGTAAGGGAGGAGGACTTGAGGGCAGAGTAGATGAAAAAACCATGAGGGCCTAAAACATCACTCAAAAAATTAGGAAATTGATGTGAAATTTCCATTCCTTGGCAGTTGAAAGACCCTGAGGCTGCAGATTGTCCATTTGAATCCCCCATGCAGAAAGAGGCATCAGTCATGATGACCATGAAAGGAGGAGACAAATAAAAAAAGAAGACCGCTGGATAGACTAGAGGAGATCAGCCATAATTGAAGCAACTGCAGATCAAAGATATATATGCTTTGAGAGACGAGCCCTCACCTGATACCACTGAAAAACAAAAGCCCACAGAAGAGTACAAAAATGTAGTCCCACCCATGGCATAACAGAAACAGGAGAAGCCCTGTTACTCAGGATAACCATCGGGTATCTGGCAAAAAAGGATTGAAAAAGGAAAAAACTGCGGACATAGACGGATGAGAGATTGATAGTAATCTTAAAGAAGAAACGCTCTCATAAGAGTGGTGTCTAGGAGTACCCCAATGAAACACAGACATAGATTCGGGGTATGTAAACTCAAAACCTAAAGAAAATGAGATGGTTTGAGATGGTACGTGAACCAGTTCCAAAGAAAAAAACAGCTGGGGAAAAACCAGATGTTTAGAAAAGGGAAAACCTGAAGGCCCTGTAATCAAATAGATGCAGCCAGCAGAATGAGACACTTCATGAAAAATCTTGGAGCAAATGACAGATCGAAAGAAAGAAAAAACCTATACTAGTATGGACAACGAGTTGAACAAAGTATAGACTGGAAGCCATATGAATTGAAGCATGTGGCGGCTGCCTTGAAAACCAGGAAGCAAAGCCATGAGGTCTGAATAAGAAGAAACTAGTCCTGAAGAACTGCTCAACTAGAAAAAAGAGATCTAAGATCCAGAAAAAACAAATCCTCCGGTGTACTTGAAAATCAATAGAAAGAAGGGATGAGAATCCCTAACTCCACTAATCGAAGAGAACCCTTCGAGGAGAATCAGCAGAAGAAACAAGGAAGGACTGTACAAGATCCAAACTAGACTCTCTTAGAAAAAAAAAGAAAAAGAAAAGAAAAGAAGAAACTGACTAAAAAGTCAGAAAACCGCAAGAGCGGGAAGGAAGTGAAAAGAAAAATTTTTCAACCATTGAAACGCGACTTCTTAGCTCCGCGGAAACTAAGAAACTGAAGGACCGCACACCCTCATCGAGCGGGAAGGCACTCATGCATGCACGGTTCGGGCTATCGCAAACTTTTACATTCTAAAAGTGGTCCGTACCGGGGTTCCGTCGGTGACGTCACCTATCAGTGAGAATATGCTGCCTGCTTGTCCTGGGATAATTCAATCAATGACCTCACTGAAATGACCAGAACAGAACCTAACTACACTTGAACTTCTCATATCTTCCCCCGCCCAAATATTCCCCCTTTTTTCTCCTCCCCTCACTCTCCCCCTCCCTCTCTACCCCTCTCTCTTCTCTTTGTAAATCGCCTTGAGCCTGCCTAGGTATTTGCAATGCAGAAATAGAAAATTAGATATAGGAATGCATTGGTCAGCCAAAGCTGAAGCAGAGCTTCCAAGGCCACTACACTGCATTCCTTTCTTCTGCTGAAGAATCTGGAAATCTTGGCATTGACCTCTTGGCCATCAGATCCAACACCAGCATTCCATCTAAAGAGGTCTCATTTTCCCCACATCCAACAATCAATGCTGTGGAATTATTACTAATAGATCACACAGAGGAGTCATACAGAAAATAAAAATAAGTGAAATTGTCTGCCAAGGATTCTAAGGGTAAATTATAAAGAAATTGGTGAGATACCTTTATTGGATGGTTTTCAGGCCTTGGGAGGACCTCTTGCAGACTTCTAATTGGGGGAGTTACATTTGTGATTGTTGCCATGTTAGCCTGTTGTGTCCTATCATGTCATTTAGCCTTTTTGTCATAGGAGGTCTACTATTGGAACAATTTTTGTTCATATGACTGATCAGGATAGCCAAAGGTGCAGAAGAATCTATCACTCCATAGAGACTGAGACCTTTTATACTGAAATAGAAAATTCTGAAACCTGTCCTATAATTTCTTGAGTGTCCAGTCTCCAGGTATGGGGCTGGCCAAGAGGGGAGTGGCTCATGGAATATGATGAGGATTTTGTTACTGAAAGGAAAGCCTCAAAGACATTTATGAGGGTACACATTCATATTCCAATGAAACTAGCTAGAGTCTAGCAATAACTAGCTAACTAGAAGAATTAGAGGGAAATTTCACATTTGAAAATTTACAGACAATTCTCACTGAATAGTACCAGTGTAAGAAAAATAAACTATTTAAGCCAGGGAAAGGAATCTTTTATTTGACCAAGGCACAGACTATTAAAGGTTTGGGTTTTAGCTAGCAAACCTGCTTTGTTCCCTCAGGAGTTTCTTTATTTTAAGAAGCATTTATGTATGCCCAATTTCTAAATTCTTGAGGGGGCAAGGGCCCATGACCATTCGCAGCTGATCAATTATTAGACGTTACATGTTCATACACAAAAAAATATAACAGACCTTAGGAGGCAAGTGTCTTTTTAGATATCCCTGGAGAAAGACATCCTCCAAATACTGGTTTCCAAGCTTTGGGTGATCTTGAAAAAATGTCCCCACAGCGGTCTTGGAAAAAGGTACTTCTAACTCCTCCAAGATGGCTTTGTCTTCTTTTTCTGATCCCTTAGCCAGTGTTGCACTAGCACTTAAAGTAGCCATATAACATGGTGATTGATACTGTTGCGGCCATCCACAGTGTTTAGGGCGTCCACTGTAGGGAATGTACATCCTCTGCAAGAAATACAGAAACCTAAATCTAAAAGATGAAATAAAACATAGGGTTAATTGACAGTTGTTTTTGTATGCATACTTTTACAAAGTTACAGCTTTATGGATATTATATATTACATATGAGATTTTCTACCTCATCTTTCCCTAAAACAAATAGCATTCTAGTAATCGGACAACTCCTGGAAAAAATACAGTACAAATATTAATAGATTACCACACCTTTTCAAGATGCAATTCATGAACTTTTGAGACCATACAGGCCTTTCCTTCAAATATGAAACACTGGTTTTATCAGTAGCAATATTCACTCATTTTGACATTACAGGTACATGAAAAATACAACACAGGGGGCTGTTTTGTGCCATTTCAAAACAAATGAAAATTATCTGTAGATATTTTCTTTTATCTTATGGTTATAGATTTCCTCTTAAAAAGCAGGCACAAGTCTAGTTTATATATCTGTGTATTACTGTTTTTATGTTATTGGAATTACATATAGAAAGGATTACAATGTCATCCCATTTGGGGCTCAATGGAACAGAGCAAATAGAACATTCCAGGCTGTGGCATTTACCCCAAGCCTGTGGACAACAGGTCACTGTGATCAGCATCCATTTTGGAATGAACAAAGTCAAAAGGAAAGGAAAGTTTGCTTGCTGGCTATTGAGAAATGACAGAGGTACAATCAACTGCATACATAGAATTAAAAAAAAGCAGAAATCCAGGGCTCCTCTGTGACAAGGGGGAGGAATGAACGTAAAGGCCTATCACTGGAAGACAGTACTCAGAAGTAAGAAACACCGCCCCTTAGGACATGAAACTTGTGGCTTTGTTTGAAGTTAAGAGTGAAACTGAGTCTAATTGCAGATGTCTGCAAAAATAAAAAAATATCAATTAGAGAATGACACAAAGATACAATTTTCCCTGTCCCCACGGGAACTAAATTTTCCATTCCAGCAAGTTCTTTTCCTATCCCTGCCCATTCCTGCAAGCTCCGTCCTCATCTGCACAAGCCTCAAACGCTTTAAAATCATAAGTAGCAACATCAAAGCAGGTGCCATAAGGCGGTAAGAGGGGCCAAAAGAGACTACTAGGAAAAAAATAGCCAAAGAAGCAAAAAACTTTGAGCCGTTCTTTCGCTATATTAAGGGGAAACGACCCGCGAAGGAAGCGGTGGGGCTGTTGGATGACCATGGAATAAAGGGAATGCTAAAGGAGGACAAAGCCATTTTTTGCGTCTGTATTTACCGAAGAGGATATACACAACATACCGGAAGCTGATAGGCTATACACAGGAAACGAAGATGGGAAACTGACAGGGTTGACGGTCAGTCTAGAAGAGATATGCAGGCAGATTGATAGGCTTAAAAACGATAAATCTCCGGGACCGGATGGCATCCATCCGAGGGTAATCAAGGAACTGAAAGGGGCTTTAGCTGAATTGCTTCAACTCGGGAAGGATTTCGGAAGACTGGAAAATGGTGAATGTTACGCCGATTTTCAAGAAAGGTTCGAGGGGGAGATCCGGGAAACTACAGACAGGTGAGTCTGACCTCAGTACCGGGAAAGATGGTAGAGGCGCTGATAAAGGACCGCATCATTGATTACCTTGACAGACACAATCTGATGAGGACCAGCCAGCACGGCTTCAGCAAAGGAAGATCTTGCTTGATGAACTTGCTGCACTTCTTCGCGGGAGTAAACAAGCAGATACACAAGGGCGACCCGGTTGACATTGTATATCTGGATTTTCAGAAGGCGTTCGACAAGGTCCCGCATGAATGACTACTTCAAAAGATTGCGAGACATGGAATCAAGGGTGAAATACTCATGTGGATAAACTGGTTGGCGGCTAGGAAACAGAGAGTGGGGGTAAATGGACAATACTGGGCCTGGAGTGCCGCAGGGTACGGTGCTTGGACCTGTGCTCTTCAACATATTTATACGACTTGGAAATTGGTACGACAAAGCAAGGTGATTAAATTTGCGGATACGAAGCTATTCAGAGTAGTGAAGACGCAGAAGGATTGCGAAGACCTACAACGGGACATAAAGGGCGAACAGAATGCTATGAATGATTAAGAAGGGGATCACAAACACATCGAAGAAGTTATTATGCCACTGTATCGGGCCACGGTGCGCCCTTACCTGGAGTACTGCATCCAGCACTGGTCGCCGTACATGAAGGACACGGTACTACTCGAAAGAGTCCAGAGAAGAGCGACTAAGATGGTTAAGGGGTTGGAGAAGCTGCCATACAGCGAAAGATTAGAGAAACTGGGCCTCTTTTCCCTCGAACAGAGGAGATTGAGAGGGGACATGATCGAAACATTCAAGGTACTGAAGGGGATAGACTTAGTAGATAAGGACAGGTTGTTCACCCTCTCCAAGGTAGGGAGAACGAGAGGGCACTCTAAAATTAAAAGGGGATACATTTCGTACAAACGAAAGGAAGTTCTTCTTCACTCAGAGAGTGGTGGAAAACTGGAACGTTGTTCCGAAAGCTGTTATAGGGGAAAACACCCTGCAGGGATTCAAGACAAAGTTAGACAAGTTCCTGCTGAACCGAACATACGCAAGTAGCGCTGGTCTCATTTAAGGCACTGGTCTTTGACCTAGGGGCCGCTGCGAGAGCGGACTGCTGGACACGATGGACCACGGGTCTGACCCAGCAGCGGCAATTCTTATGTTCTTAACATTCTAGAGCTCAGATTGTGATGTCATAATGCCTCATTCCACCAATGCTTAAGCTCCGTCCTCATCTGCACAAGCCTCAAACGCTTTAAAATCGTGTTTGAGGCTTCAGCGGTTAAGGCAGAGCTTACAGGAATGGGGTAGGGGCAGGGACAGCGACAAAGCTGACGGGGAAATTGAGTTCCTTTGTGGACAGATAAAAATTTGTCTCCATGTCATTCTCTACTATCAATCACTTCTAAGCACGTAGGGCTGAAGAAGCAGGAACACTGATGTGCAGAATAACTTGATCATTCAGAGGATAAATGTCTACTCCCACTTCCACCCTCTTTTGATTCCACATGTATTTATAAGTCTGTCATTGTTCATGTCTCATGTTTTAAATGTTTTTAAGATTATAATTATATTGCCATTTTTTTATGTATATTGCCTAGAATCTATAATAGGCATTCAATCTAAAATTTTAATAAACTTGCAACTTAAACCTTACTAGATAAAACCTCCCTTTGGACTATATTATACAGGGCAGAGCCTGAGATCCGATTAGTCCAGTGCCTTCAGTGACTATAAAGGTATGGCATGAAAGTCGGTGGCAGAAAAAACCCAGAAAAGTTAATACCAGCAGATAAGTAGGCAAAGTTGAGGGTCAGATTCTCAAAACCCGCTGGTAAAATCCAGTGAGTTGGTATAGTGACTGTAATGGGAGCTATTTTTATTTTACAGGAAATTCTCAGCATAATAGTATACAAATTATATGCACAGTATTTGTGCGGAGAATTGCTGGTAAAGAGCGGGAGAAACTGGGCCTGGCGCTTATTCAGAAGAGCAATCACTAAGCACAGCTCCCTTCTGTCAAGGCTGCTCTCCCTGCCCTGATCAACTGAGCTATAGGTCTCCCTGAGTCTTGCCAGCTCAGCTGATTGACCAGCAAAGGGAAGTGTTTCCACCTTTCGCCGACACCCTCCTTGTCTGCCACTGCCCAGGCACCCATACCCTATACAGGTTCGGCAGGAGGAATGCCCACTCCCTTCCACTTCTGCCATCGGGGTCCCTCAGTACCACGAGCAGGAAGAATGCCTACTTCCTCCCATTGCCATGGACTTCCCCTGCCAGAAGCAAAGATGCATACGCCCTCCTGCTGCCAGGGGTCCCCGACCACCCCAACAGGTTTGCATATTCCCTCCCTCCCGTTACCAGATCCCCCCCCAACACTCCCAAGAGGAAGCATGCTCCCCCCCAACAGGAAAGATGTCCACTTCCTCCCACCACCTGGTCCCAACACTCCCAGCAGGAAGGACACCCATACCCTCCCGCCGCCAGCGGCGCTCACCCTCAGCAGAAGCGATGCCCACTCCCTTCCCACTGGGGTCCTCTGCCCCTCTACAACAAAGGCTGGCCAGAGGAATGCCTACTCCCACTGGCTGGCAAGCCCACCTCTTCAAAATGCTGGGTCTTTCCCTCCCCAGTGCATCCTTGGAGGGTTGGGGGAGCAGGAAGAGAGTGACCATCTCCTGCCGGGAGCGTCAGGGGCAGGAGACCCTGGCAGCAGGAGGGAGTGGCCATCCCTCCTATCGTCATTCAAATTCAATTTTTTTAAATGGGGGAGGGGTCATCTGACCTTTCAAGCCTTACTTTTCTGACAGTGCCAATTAGCACTCAGGCACCAACTATAAAGTAAGGCTTTGACATCTCAGACCCTGCCAGAAAATTCTGTCTGCAAATGTGGCTTGAGGTTAAGAAATTACCCGGTAATAAGAGAATTGCATGGAATGCTCGTTTAAATAGCCCATTTTATTACCATTTTAATATTAATAACCTCATTGTACTACATTTGCATGGCAAAATCAGAGACTGCTAGGAAGTTCAGAAAAGACCATAGTGAGCCATTCTGATTATCAGCTGGTAAAATACTGGTATGCTAAACTGATTGGAACCAGTTTAGCGACCAAACATTAAGGGCATGGTAAGGTTTGAAGAACCCAGCCCCGAGACAAGGCCGCTTAGTATATGGCACAATCTTAGATTTGACACATTTTTTTGCTATTGTACTGAAAGCAAGTAACATTAAGCCTTGATGAGCTCACAATCTAAATTTGTACCTAATGCAATGGAGGATTAAGTGATTTGATCTAGGTCTTGGGTGAGGCAGTGCATGAAAATCTAACTCATGAATATTAATTGCGGATATCTTAAAATCTTAAGTACATAAGTAGTCGCCTCCGCCGGGGCAGACCAGAGGTCCATCCTGCCCAGCGGTCCGCTCACGCGGCAGCCCATCAGGCATATTGCCTGAGCAGCAGTCCCCGACTAATTTTATGCCTACCTCTACACTTATCTCTAAACCTTCCACTGCTCTTATCTGTACCCCTCAATCCCTTTGTCCTCCAGGAACCTATCCAGGTCTTCCTTGAAACCCTGTACTGTGCTATTTCCTATCACGGCTTCAGGAAGGGTGTTCCATGTGTCCACCACCCTCTGTGTGAAAAAGAATTTCCTTGCGTTTGTTCTAAACCTGTCCCTCTTCAATTTCATCGAGTGACCCCTTGTTCTTGTGGTTTCTTTCAAATTGAAAAATCTGCCCATGTCAACCTTTTCGATGCCCCTCAGGATCTTGAAGGTCTCTATCATATCTCCTCTGAGTCTCCGCTTCTCCAGGGAGAACAGCCCCAGCCTCTTCAGTCTGTCAGTGTATGTAAGGTTTTCCATACCCTTAATCAGTTTAGTTGCTCTTCTCTGGACTCCCTCAAGCATTGCCATGTCCTTTTTGAGGTACGGTGACCAGTACTGTACACAGTATTCCAGATGTGGGCGCACCATAGCCCGGTACAGTGGCAGGGGATTAGGTGTGCCCTGCAGACTGGGTTGGGAATGGCTCAACCAAAGTTTCAAGGTATTTGAAAGACCAGTCCACAATCCCAAAGCTGTATAAGAGTGCAGGAAAGCAAAATTGCTTACTTGTTAACAGAGGTCTGCTAAGACAGCCACATTTAATGGTGAAGACCTTAGACCAGCGGTCTCAAACACGCGGCCCATGGGTCGCATGTGGCTCTCCAGGTGTTATTTGCAGCCCACGGTCTGGACGCGATCAACAGCATTTCTCTTCCCCTTTCCCTTCCTTTTGGAGCAGCAGCGTGTCTGGCCGGCTTGTTCCGTTCAAAGCCACAGGTTGGCGGCTCTTCGCGTTATTCACTCCTGCATCGGAAGCCTCTCTGACGTCACAACATCAGAGAGGCTTCAGACACAGGCACAGATCTCGCAAGGAGCCGCCACCCGCGGCTTTGAACGGAACAAGCTGGCCAGACACGCAGCTGCTCCACAAGGAAGAGCACTGAAGGGGAGGGAAAAGAGAAATGCTTCTGCTACATAGGAAAGGGGGACCCTAGGGAAATGCTGCTGCTGCTTTACAGGGAAAGGGAGGGAAAAGGGAAGAGAAATGCGTCTCCTGCACAGGAAAGGGGGGGAAGGGAAATGCTGCTTCTGTTGCTGCTGCACCCAATTGGGGAAAGAGAGGGAAGGAAGAAGGGAGAGGAACAAGAGAAGAAGCCAAGTTCTTGTGAGGGAGGGAAGGAAAGGAGATATCAGACAATGGAGGGGGAGGGAGAGATGCCAGGGCATGGGGGAAGGGAAGGAGACAGATGCCAGACCAGGGGAAAGGAAGGAAGGAGGGAGAGAAAGGAAGAAAAGAGATGCCATACCATGGAAATAGGACGGAAGAAGAGAGAGATAGGAAGGGAAGGTAAGACATGGAAACGTAGATTTTGAAAAGAAAGCAGAAAAATTGAACATTAAGTTAATGCCAAAGATGGATGCAAGGCAGAAAGTGAAGACGGAGAGGAAAATAGTCAAAGGACAAGAAGGCCCTGGAAACATAGTTGAAAGCACAGAAAAATAAAGTCACCAGACAACAAAGGTAGGAAAAATGATTTTATTTTCAATATAGTGATTGAAATGTGCCAGTTTGGAGAAAGAAAACATATTAAACTTTAAATGTGAGGGCTGCAGAAAAAATAGAGTACTTGGAGGGCCGCAGAAAAAACAGTTAATGTCTTATTAAAGAAATGACAATTTTGCATGAGGTAAAACTCTTTATAGTTTATATATCTTTCCTTTTAATTGTTAAAGGAAAGATATATAAACTATAGAGTTTTACCTCATGCAAAATTGTCATTTCTTTAATAAGACATTAACTATTTTTTCTGTGGCTCTCCAAGTACCTACAAATCCAAAATGTGGCCCCGCAGAGGGTTTGAGTTTGAGACCACTGCCTTAGACTGATCTTGTGTGTCAGTGCTCTCCGCAAGATAAAGTAAGCTTTTGGCTTACTGGGCATTTGCAGAACTGGTGCTATCCATAGCTGCTCCCTAGCCCTCTCAGGTTAGGCCCTAGCTAGCAGTAAGATATAACTATGGATGAGTGGGGAAGGAGGGAGTGTAGGTGTGGCTGAATGCTCCTGTCATCTCTGGAGAACCCATGTTACAGGTAAGCAACTTTGCTTTCTAATCTAATATTTATGAATCACACTATACCAGTGGTCTCAAACTCTCGGCCCGCAGGCCACATGCATCCCGCCAGGTACTATATTGAGCCCTCGGTATGTTACCATTGTTATGGAACGTTGCCCGCCTCACTTCTGTAACCTCACGCAAGTGCTTTCCTGTGTTTGTACGCGATTGTGAGGTGGAGAGGACAATCGTGTAGATGCAGGAAAACGCTTGCGTGAGGTTACAGCAGTGAGGCAGGCAACATTCCAGAATGTAAGGTAACATTGGAGGCAATGCAGTTTGTGCGTGTGTATGTAATCTCGTGAACTCTTGCAATATTTGGCACCTCTCCTGGCTTGATGTAAGATGGCGGTTGTGTCTGGTGCTGGAGGAGGTGAGAGCTGAAGGTGGTTGCGGACGCGACCACCGGACACTTAAGGCACAAGTTTTCCAGGCACAAGTCAGATATCGATTCTCCCCTCTACAAAAAAGCCTAGAGGACTACACCAAAATCTTGTCTCTTGCAGTTGATACTTTGAAATCTAAATCACAATTTTGCAGGAGGTAAAACTCTTCATGGTTTATAAATCTTTTCTTAATTGCTTCTGATAATTTCAGCTATACACAGCTGAAAGCAGTGCAACATGCAGAAAGTGAAAAAACTATCTAAACTTCACTTTCTGCATGTTGCACTGCTTTCAGCTGTGTATAGCTGAAATTATCAAAAGCAATTAAGGAAAGATTTATAAACTACTAGTTTTTTAGCCCGTTACATTAACGGGTGCTAGAATAGATGTGTAGACTTAGGCATTTTTCTTCTTTATGTCTGTCTGTCTTTCTTTCTCTCTCTATGCCCCCTTTCTTTCTTTATGTCTGGACCCCTGTCTTTCTTTTCATCTCTCCCCCCTGTCCAGTAGCACCCCTTCCCTGCTCCCCCTGTCCAGCAGTAGCCCTTCTCACTTTTACCTTCCCCCTGTCCAGCAGCACCGCTTCCCTGCTCCTCCTGTCCAGCAGTAGCCCTTCTCCCTTCCTTTTACCTCCCTTTGTCCAGCAGCACCCCTTCTCCCTTCCTTTTAACTCCCCCCTGTCCAGCGGCACCACTTCCCTGCTCCCCCTATCCAGCACTAGCCCTTCTCCATTCCTTTTACCTCCCCCTGTCCAGCAGCAACCCTTCTCTGCTCCCCCTGTCCAGCAGTAGCCTTTCTCCCTTACTTTTACCTCCCCCCTGTCCAGTAGTACCCCTTCTCCCTTCCCTGCTCCCCCTGTCCACCTATGTTAGGTCGGGCAGCGTGGGGGCTTTTGCTAGGCAGCTCGGATCACATTATCTAAGTGTGCCGGCCTAGCAAATGCCCCGCGGCTGCTTGTTAAAACCGTGGCTGCTGCCGCTGCTGGTCCGGAGGTGAGAAAAAGAGGCGTCCCCGTCAGATTTAGGTAGTCATAAGGAAGGAAGTGAACCGGCATCAGAGATCAGGGCAGGATATCAGCTGAGGCCGGCGTCGGAGATCGGGGCAGGAAATCAGCTGAGGCAGGCACAGTGCCACGGATCACTGACCCACCAAGTTTGAAGTGTGCATACGCGATAAGGGTTTTATTATACACCATTATTTCCTGGATGCATCTAGAATCTGATGAACAGGCTGAGAAAGTCAGAAGGGAGATGGATTCAGCCCGAGAGAAACCAAGCTCTTAGGTGTAGAGATTGCAGGTTGGCATGAAGAAGCGATTCCTGATTCTGAGTGAGCAAAGTAGGAAATATTGGAAGAAGTATGGGCTCCCTGGAGCTAAGTTGAAGCAGAAGGGAGAACCAATGTCTGGGCCACCGTGGAGCAATGAGAATCATGGTAGCGGCTTCTCTCTTGACCTTGAATAAGGTTCTCAACACGAAAGAAGTGGAGGGAATGCATATAGAAACAGGCTCGTCCAATCGAGGAGAAAAGCATCTGCTGCCAGACGGAGAGGAGAGTAAAGTCTGGAACAAAACTGGGGTAATAATGACTAAAAAGTCAAAAAAGAAAACCGCAAGAGCGGGAAGGCAGCAAAAAAATATCAACAGACATTGATGAGCGACTTCTTAGCTCCGCGGAAACTAAGGGACCGTGCGCCCTACATCAGGCGGGAAGGCACTTGCATGGTTCGGGCTATCGCAAACTTTCTAAAGATTTAAAGTGGCAATGCACTTTTAAAGTGGTCCATACGGGGACTCTTTCGGCGACATCACCCATTCATGAGAATTTGCTGCCTGCTTGTCCTGGGATAAAGCACAGTTACTTACCGTAACAGTTGTTATCCAGGGACAGCAGGCACCGACGGAGCCCCGCAATGGACAGCCTCGAAAGCAAACTTGCTTGAAGATCTTCGAACTTTCGAGTGCTGCACCGCACATGCGCACGTGCCTTCCCGCCCGAACTAGGGGGCGCATCTCCTGTGAGGATCCTCAGTTCAGATACCTAGCTAAGAAGCCAACCAGGGGAGGTGGGAGGGTTGTGAGAATATCTGCCTGCTGTCCCTGGATAACAACTGTTACGGTAAGTAACTGTGCTTTATCCCAGAACAAGTAGGCAGCATATTCTCACACATGGGTGACCACCAAGCTAAACAAAATGGGATGGAGGGAGTGTTGGCAGTTTAAGAAAAAAGATTTTGCAAAACAGATTGGCCAAAATGGCCATCCCTCCTGGATAAAGTATCCAGACAGTAATGAGAAGTGAAAGTATGAACCGAGGACCAAGTGGCAGCCTTGCAGATTTCCTCAATAGGAGTTGATCTGAGGAAAGCTACAGATGCCACCATAGCTCGAACTTTGTGGCCCGTCATTCGACCCTGCAGAGGAAGACCAGCCTGAGCATAGCAGAAAGAGATGCAAGCAGCCATCCAGTTGGAAATGGTACGCTTCGAGATAGGACGTCCAACTTATTTGGATCAAAGGAGCTGAAACGTTGAGATGTTCTGTGAGGTTGAGTGCGTTGGAGGTAGAAAGCCAAGGCACATTTGCAGTCCAAAGTATGAAGAGCCGCTTCTCCCTGATGAGAATGAGGCTTTGGAAAAAATACTGGCAGAACAATAGATTGATTGATGTGAAATTCTGAAACTACTTTAGGTAAGAATTTGGGATGAGTACGGAGGACCACCTTGTCATGGTGAAAAACTGTGAAAGGTGGGTCCGCAACCAACGCTTGTAGCTCACTGACTTTTCGAACAGATGTGAGGGCAATCAGGAATATAGCTTTCCAAGTGAGATACTTAAGGTGAGCTTTGTCAAGTGGTTCAAAAGGAGGCTTCATCAGTTGATCCTAAACCACTGGAGGCGGTTTAAGTGGTGTATGAACATTAAAAAGTCCTTTCATAAAGCGGGAAACCAAGGGATGTGCAGAGAGAGGTTTCCCTTCCAGAGGCTGATGAAAAGCAGCAATAGCACTGAGATGGACTCGAATAGATGTAGATTGAAGTCCAGATTGTGACAAGTGAAGCAAATAGTCCAGAACAGATGCCAATGAGGAAGACATTGGTTGCAGCTGACGTGTGGAACACCAAGTAGAAAATCTAGTCCATTTCTGGCCGTAACATTGACGAGTGGATGGCTTTCTGGAAGCAAGTAAAATATCTTGAACAGACTGAGAAAATTGAGAAGAGTCTGTTAAGTAGAAAGGTACCAAGCTGTCAAGTGTAGAGACTGCAGATTGGGATGAAGCAAGGACCCTTGACTCTGAGTGAGAAGAGAAGGTAAAACTGGCAGAAGCAGAAGCTCCCTGGTGCCGAGTTGAAGTAGAAGGGAGTACCACGGTTGTCTGGGCCGCCGAGGAGCTATCAGAATCATGGTAGCGTGTTCTGACTTTAGTTTGACTAGAGTCCTGAGAATCGGAGGAAATGGAGGAAAGGCATAAAGGAACTGAGCTCTCCAGTCCAGGAGAAACGCATCTGCCTCGAGACGTTGAGGAGTGTAAATGCGGTAACAAAACTGAGGCAGTTTGAAGTTGAGGGGGGATGCAAAAAGATCTATCTGGGGAGTCCCCCAGCGGGCAAATATTTGACGAAGTGTGGGAGAATTGAGTATCCATTCGTGAGGCTGTAGAAGATGACTCAATTTGTCCACTAAACAGTTGCGTTGACCCTGAATGTAGATAGCTCTGAGGAAGATGTTGTGAAGAATTGCCCAATGCCACAGCTTCAGAGCTTCCTGACAGAGGGAGTGAGATCATGTACCTCCCTGTTTGTTGACATAATACATGGCCACTTGGTTGTCTGTCCGAACAAGAACCACGATGTCGTGGAGGAGATGCTGAAAAGCTTTGAGAGCATAGAAGATCACTCTTGAGTTCCAACAGATTGATATGACACTGACAGTTTGTTGAAGTCCATAGACCCTGAGTACGGAGACCATCGACATGGGCTCCCCAGGCTTAGGCGGACGAATCAGTTGCGAGAACCTTCTGATGAGGAAGATTGTGGAACAGCAAGCCTCTGGAAAGATTGGAAGAGAGCATCCACCAACGGAGAGACTTCTGCAATAAAGGAGTTATTGTAATTTGTTGATATGGTGGATCCGTGGCTTGTTGCCATTGTGATGCCAGGGTCCACTGAGGAATGCGAAGGTGAAGTCTGGCAAAAGGAGTCACATGAACTGTAGAAGCCATGTGACCGAGCAAAACCAACATTTGCCGTGCCGAAATGGATGGAAGACGAGAGACCTGATGACAAAGTCGAATGAGGGTATCCTGACATGGCTGTGGAAGGTATGCTCTCAGGTGGACAGTGTTCAGAGTTGCCCTAATGAACTGGAGAGATTGAGATGGAGTTAACTGAGACTTTGGAAAGTTTATCTGGAACCCCAGACTTTAGAGAAATAGAATAGTCATAGAAACATAGAAATAGACGGCAGATAAGGGCCACGGCCCATCTAGTCTGCCCACCCTAATGACCCTCCCCTACCTTTCTCTGTGAATAGATCCCACGTGTCTATCCCATTTGGCCTTAAAATCAGGCACGCTGCTGGCCTCAATCACCTGTAGTGGAAGACTGTTCCAGCGATCAACCACTCTTTCAGTGAAAAAGAATTTCCTGGTGTCACCTCGCAGTTTCCCGCCCCTGATTTTCCACGGATGCCCTCTTGTTGTCGTGGGACCCTTGAAAAAGAAGATATCTTCCTCCGCCTCGATGCGGCCCGTAAGATACTTGAACGTCTCGATCATGTCTCCCCTCTCTCTGCGCTCCTCGAGCGAGTATAGCTGTAATTTGTCAAGCCGTTCTTCATATGGAAGGTCCTTGAGTCCCGAGACCATCCGGGTGGCCATTCTCTGCACCGACTCCAGTCTCAGCACATCCTTTGCGATAATGTGGCCTCCAAAATTGCACACAGTATTCCAGGTGGGGCCTAATGGCATAATGACTTTCTCCTTACGGCTGACGAAACCCCTTCGTATGCAACCCATTATTTGTCTTGCCTTGGATGAAGCCTGCTCCACTTGATTGGCAGACTTCATGTCCTCACTGACGATTACCCCCAAGTCTCATTCTGCTACCGTTTTTGCTAGGATCTCGCCATTAAGGGTATAAGACTTGCATGGATTTTGGCTGCCCAGGTGCATAATTTTGCATTTTTTGGCATTGAAGTTGGGTTGCCATGTCCTAGACCAGTGCTCCAGCAGGAGTAGGTCGTGCATCATGTTGTCGGGCATTGAATCTTCGTCTGTTGTGCATTTGCCCACTACATTACTTAGTTTGGCGTCATCGGCAAATAATGTTATTTTACCTCGAAGCCCTTCTGCCAAGTCCCTTATAAAGATGTTGAATAGGATTGGGCCCAAGACTGAGCCCTGTGGCACTCCACTGATCACCTCCGTCATTTTGGAGGGGGTGCCATTCACCACCACCCTTTGAATCCTACCTCCAAGCCAGCTCCCAACCCATTGCGTCAATGTGTCACCTAATCCTATAGAACTCATCTTGCCCAGCAACCTGCGGTGTGGTACGCTATCGAATGCTTTGCTAAAGTCCAGGTACACGATGCCCAGGGACTCCCCAATATCCAGCTTCTCCGTCACCCAATCAAAGAAGCTGATCAGGTTGGATTGGCATGATCTCCCTTTAGTAAATCCATGTTGTCGGGGATCCCGTAGATTCTTTTCATCCAGGATTTTATCCAATTGGTGTTTGATTAGAGTTTCCATTAGTTTGCTCACTATCGATGTTAGATTCACTGGTCTGTAGTTTGCTGTCTCCATCTTTGAGCCTTTCTTGTGGAGTGGAATGACGTTAGCCGTCCTCCAGTCCAACGGGACGCTGCCTGTACTAAGGGAGAGGTTGAAGAGCGCGGACAGTGGCTCCGCCAAGACATCACTCAGCTCCCTAAGCACCCTGGGGTGCAGGTTGTCCGGCTCCATTGCTTTGTTAACCTTGAGCTTCGACAGCTCACCGTAGACACTGCTGGGCGTAAACTCAAAGTTACTAAAAGGGTCAACTGAGCCAACCCTTGTCTGTAGCTGAGGGCCAAGCCCCGGCGCTTCTCGGGTGAAGACTGAGCAGAAGTATTCATTTAATAGTTGGGCTTTTTCCGAATCCTTATCTACATAGTCTCCGTCTGGATTCCTAAGGCTTACAATCCCGCCTGAGTTTTTTCTTCTGTCACTGATATACCTGAAGAAGGATTTATCTCCCTTCTGGATGTTCTTTGCCAGAGACTCTTCCATGTGGAATTTAGCCTCTCTGACTGCTGTTTTGACGGCTTTTGATTTGGTCAGGTAGTCTGCTCTAGAGTCCTGCTTCCCTGATTTTTTGTAAGAGATGAATGCTTTTTTCTTCTCCTTGATGAGGTCTGAGATCTCCACAGTAAACCACTGTGGCTTATTGTTCCTTCGCCGTTTACTTACTGATTTAACATAGTGGTTTGTTGCTTCTTGTATGGTGGCTTTCAAAGTCGACCACATTTCTTCCACATTATCAGTTTCTGCTTGGCTTTGTAGCGCCTGGTGAACGAAGTCTCCCATTTCTTTGAAATTTGTGTCCTTGAATTTGAGGACCTTGGTCAGTGTGGTAGATTTAGTGAAATCTTTCCTGAGATTGAACCATACCATGTTGTGGTCACTGGAGGCCAATGTGTCGCCCACCGAGACCTCTGTGACACTTTCTCCATTGGTAAGTATCAGGTCCAGTATTGCCTGATCCCTTGTTGGTTCCAACACCAGTTGCCTGAGTCTTGCTCCGTTCATAGTGTTTAATAGCCTCCTGCTGCTGCCGGAAGCAGAGGTAAGTGTAACCCAATCCACATCAGGCATGTTGAAGTCACCTAGCAATACTGTGTCCCCACGCAAGGTGATATTTTCTATATCTCCGATTATTTCCATATCCAGGTCATCCTGTTGTCTTGGGGGTCTGTAAATTATGCCAAGATACAAGCATTTGTCTTTCCCTCTGGCCAAATTAACCCAAAGGGATTCCCCAGTATACTGGACATCTGTGATTCTCGTGACCTTAATGTCATCTTTAGTATATAATGCTACACCTCCTCCCATTCTGCCCTCCCTGTCCCGGCGATGCAAGTTGTAACCCGGTATGACCATATCCCACCCAGTGGGAGTCTGTGAGCCAGGTCTCGGATATCGCCACCACATCCAGGTCGGCATTCCTTATTTCTGTTTCCAATTCCAGGATCTTGTTTCCTAAACTGTGTGCGTTGACATACATAGCCCTCCATGTTGTATTTTTGTTACGTCTCAATGGGGATATTTCTGCTTGAGCTATTTGAACACCTTTAGCATTGTTTGCGTCATTTGTGCTTTCCTTAGGCCCAGAACTACAATGTGTATTCCCCATATACCCAGAACTACAGTGTGTACTCCCCTTAGACCCAGAATTACAATGTGACCCATAAATATGATGTGACCCTACTCCCGACTTGTAAGTGTGTGCACTCACCCCCGACCCAGAATTTTGGTGACTACTTACCTCAGCCTCAAAAAAGTATTGGCAGTTTAGTTCACCAGGTATATTGTTTATGTCTGTACCCTCCCCCGACTTACCTAGTTTAAAGCCCTGTGGAGAAGGCGGGCTAGACGGTGTCCAAGGACATTCTTCCCTCTTCTGGTCAGGTGTAGCCCGTCATGTCCCTGTAGCCCTTGCAGTGCTTCTCCATGGTGCAGAAACCCGAAGCTCATCTCCTTGCACCATCCTCGCAGCCAGTCGTTCGCCCTCCGTATCTGTTGGGTCGCTGCAATAACCCCTGGAAGAGAGGGGGCCAGTCGTCTAGGTATGGAAATTCTTGAAGACCTTGGGTGCGAAGAGCTGCAGCTACCACCACCAGACATTTTGTGAATACCCTGGGGGATGAGGCCAAGCTGAAAGGAAGAACCCTGTACTGCAGATAAAGATTCCCCACTTTGAATCTGAGGTACTTGCGAAAGGCTGGATGAATGGGGATATGAGTATAAGCCTCCTTGAGATCTAGCGAGCACATCCAATCTCCCTGATCCATCAGGGAATACAAGGTCGGCAAAGAGAGCATCCAAAACTTCTCTTTGACTAGGAATTTGTTGAGAGCTCTGAGGTCCAGAATAGGTCGCAAATCCCCCGTCTTCTTTGGAACTAGAAAGTAGCGGGAATAGAATCCCAAGTTCCGCTAGGAATCTCCTCGACAGCTCGAAGGCGAAGAAGAGCTCGGGCTTCATGAAGAAGAAGGGGAAGTTACGACTGATTGGAAGGACACTCTCTTGGAGGGTGATCTGGAGGTACCTGAAGCGAAGAGAGTATCCCTCTCATAAGATGGTAAGAACCCAGATATCTGAGGTGATGAGCTCCCACCGATGATAAAAAGTGGACAGGCGACCCCCTATGGGAAGAGGACAATTCTGAAAGAGGGAGATTGGAATGCTTCAGCTGAGAACGTCAAAAAGACTGAGCTGGCTTGATGGCAGCAGGAGTTTGTGACTTCTGTTGACGTTGTTGCTGCTGAGGACGGCGAGGTGGAGGCCTGGAAAAAGCAGGAGTCGTTTTCTGAGGGTAACGACGTGGAGTTTGTTTATATGCCCTAGCTGGTGTAGTCTTGGGTTTAGGGTGAATGAGAGAAGCAAAAGAGCGTTCATGTTCTGAGAGACGCTTAGAAGCTGCTTCAATAGAGTCATCAAATAACTCATTCCCTTGACAAGGTAGGTTTGCCAAACGATCCTGGAGATTGGGATTCATGTCAACAATACGTAGCCATGCCAGTCTATGCATGGCTACAGCAAAGGCAGAGATTCGGGAAGACAATTCAAAAGCATCATATGAGGCTTGCAACATGAAGAGTCTCAACTGAGAAAGAGTCTTGATGATTTGCTTGAACTCAGAAAGACGTGTCTTGGAAACATCCGGATAAAAGGAAGGCAACAATTTGAGAAAATGGTTGAAATAATTGGTGAAAATGTAATTATAGTTAAGAATCCGATTTGCCATTATCGAATTTTGATATAAACGGCGACCAAACTTATCCATAGTACGACCCTCCCTGCCTGGAGGGACTGCAGCATAGATCTTGGAAGAATGGGCTTTCTTCAAAGATGATTCCACCACCAAGGATTGATGAGAGTTGGGACTTCTCAAATCCCTTACAGGGAACAGTGCGATAACGGGATTCCAACTTAGATGGGATAGCAGTGATGGAATGAGTTTGAGAACTGGAGTCTTAGGCAATCTCAAAGACTCTTTAGGTGGATGAGGAAGTTCCACGTCTGCCAAATATTCAGGAGTATATTTGGAGTCTGAATGGAGGTCCAGTTTGAGAGCTTGTCCCATATCAAACACAAACTTGGCAAAGGAAGTTGACCTGGAATCAGAGGCTTCATCAGGAGAAGGACTACGAGACTTCGGAGCCGCCGAGTAGGAAGGAGAAGTCTCCCTAGAGTATTGAGCGACTGGTTCAGACTCGAGATGTATGGTCACAGAAGCTGCACTGTGAGGTGGAGTCATAGAATGTTTTCACTTCAGGCTCTGCGATGGAGAAGTACCCGGAGTGCGAGGCACAGAATGAGTCGAAGCAGGAGGAGAAGAGTCCCGGCGAGCCAGCTTCGAAGGAGGAGTCCTCGAGTCCTCAACCTGGATGGACTTCGGGTTGAGGCAGAGTGCAGTCGAGACCTGTGCTTCGAGGTGGAAGAGCGAGACAGAGAAGTCTCGGTATCCAGAGAAGAATGCATTAGAGGACTCACGACGAAGCTTGGAAGCAAGATGCCTCGAATGCTTCAAACGATGCAACTCAGGTGAAGAATCACTGAAGGACAACCGCTTCGAAGCACGAGACCTGCCTCGAGATGCGAGGACTGGAGGATCTGGTTGGGTCTCAGGCTGGTCTACCCGAGGCAGAGTCGAAGTTGGAAGCAGTTGAGCCACGATGGAGGATATCTGAGTGGTCAAGATGGACTTGAGCATGTCCTCAAGCACTCCGAGACAGAAGGATCTGACCTCGTAGGTGCAGCAGTGCGCTCCAAAGAGGGCGACCTCGAAGGTGAGTATTCCCTTATCTTGGAGGCACGCTTAGATGGAGGGCGCAAGGAGGACTCTGGTGGCTTCTTAGGTATGGCCCTGAAAGAGACACAGGTGACTTACCCACCGAGGACGTCTTCACCGAGGTCACTGTCGAGACCTTCAAGGGCGTCGAAGCCGATGCAGGAGTGGAGGTCGCGGACGAGGCCTTCGAGACCGAAGCTCCAGCTGAAGCCAAGGTCGAGGCCTTCGAGACCAGAACTCCCATCAATGTCGGAGTAGAGGCCTTCAAGACCAGGGCCGCAGCTGAGGTCTTGTCCGAAGGTTGTTCCATCTCGCTAAAAAGTTGTCGAAATTGGGCACACCTTTGACGAAAAGCTCGAGGTGTAAGAGTGAAACAGCGATGAACAGTCTTCGGGTGAATGGACCGAACCCAAACACTGCAACCAATGACAGTGAGGATCGGTGACAGAAATCACCCGATTACACTGACGACAGCACTTGAACCTGGTAAGAGGCCGGGACATAGAAAAAATAAAGTCCGTGTCGAATGAAGTGATCGGTTGGGCCTAGGTCCCAAGGCTCACCGACTGGACGAAAGGAACGGTAGAAAATACAAGTATATATATTTTTTTTTTACAGAAAAGAAAAGAGATACACAGCGACCGAACTTTTAAAAAGAAAAGAAATAGCCACAGTGAATAGAAGGCATATTTCGCTGCAGAGCTGAAGAAAAAACGTCTTCTTGGCTCCGTGGAAAATAACGAACTGAGGATCCTCACAGGAGATGCTCCCCCTAGTTCAGGCGGGAATTTACGCGCGCATGCGCGGTGCAGCACTCGAAAGTTAGAAGATCTTCAAGCAAGTTTGCTTTCGAGGCTGTCCGCTGCGGGGCTCCGTCGGCGACGTCACCCATGTGTGAGAATATGCTGCCTGCTTGTCCTGGGATAACGAGTTTTACTTCAAAGTTGTCATTTCTTTAATAAGACATTAACAATTTTTTCTGCGTTCCTCCAAGTACCTACAAATCTAAAATGTGACCCTGCAGAGGGTTTGAGTTTCAGACCGCTGCACTATACCAGGAATAGGAAATTCCGGTCCTCGAGAGCAAGAGCCAGGTCAGGTTTTCAGGATCTCCACCATGAATATGTATGAGATGGATTTGCATGCACTGACTCCTTGAGATGCAAATCTATCTCATGCATATTTATTGTGGATATCCTGAAAACCTGACCTGGCTCCAGCTCTCGAGGACTGAAATTGCCTACCCCTGCACTATACCTACGTAAGTTCAAGGCAATTTACAAGTAAGAAAACCCTTGTTAGAGCAAGGGGAACTTATCAGATTTACAATAAATTCATACAGACTAAACAGAGGATTTCAACACAGGTAGAGACAAATAGCAACAAACTTATTACACTTTGATATTGGGCACCACTGAATGAAGCCGATAGTTTTGTTGTAAACTTTCTCTGGATATGTAGGCACACTTAATGGAGAGTCTAGCCACAATGGAGGGTGGCAGGGAGTCTTCATGATGAAAAAGAGGTTTCATAGGATGGACTGTCCAAAATGTCCTGTCCTGTATCCTGATCCAAACAGTAATGCTTAGTGAAAGTATGCACTGAAGGCCAGTTTGCAGCTTTGCAGATATCTTGGAAAGGTACCGAGCGGGATTAGCTACTGTGGAGGCTGTTGCATTAAAGGTGTGAGCACCAATTTTTCCAGGTAGTGGATGATTTGCTTTTTTGTAGCAGATTTCTATGCATTTGGATATCCACATAGAAAGTCCTTTTAGAGGCTAGACTATATATGAATGCTTATAGCTCGCTTGAGGTAATAAAAGAAGACTCTCCTACAATCTAAAACATGGAGGTATTGTTCTGCTGCAGAGCCATTTGGGGGAGGGAAGAATGATTGCAGCACTATGTTCTGGTTGAGGTGGAAGTCAATCTACTTTAGGAAGAAATCTTGGGTGCAGAGATGGACCCGGTTAGGGAAGAATTGTGTATAAGGATAATATGTTACTAGCATTTGGAGTTCACCAACACATCTTGTTGGCGTGATGTTTGTAAGAAAAACCATTTTCCATGTTAGGTATCTTTCATCAGAAATACCCAGAGGTTCAAAGGGCTGGTCCATGAGTTGGTCTAGGACAATGTTGATGTCCCATGGCAGAGGCAGGTCTCAAAGAGAAGGTCAGAGATTAGTTAGGCCTCTTATAAAGCACACCACCAAGGCATGCTGCAAAATTGGTTTCACACCTACTAGGAGATGATTAAATTCATCTTTAGTCCTGAATCAAATGAAGGTGATAAGCTAATATTTGTGGAATTTATTTTATTTTTAAAAAAACTATTACTTACAACCATCTAACAATTCTGAGTGAGTTAACAGTCTAACATACATAATTAAATCAATGTCACAAATGGAGCAGGTAAGTGGGTTTTGTCCCTGGGCAGACATCCAATGAGAAAAACAAGACAATTTTGATTGGTAGGATCTTATAGTGAATGGCTGTCTAGCGGCTAGAATTGTTTTTACTGACAAAGACTGGTATGTGTGCCAGAGTTCTCCATTCAATTTCCACGCAGTAAGGCCGAAACACAGAAAGTTTGGGTACAGGATCTGATCATTCCGTTGTGTAAGCAGAGGGGTTGGTCCTCAGAGGAACTGGAGGAGCTTTGAGAAGATCCAAGTTTATTTATATTTGATATATCGAATATCAACAAGTATCTGGTTGGTGTATAATACTAAAATTAAGATACAATTTTTTTAAAATAGGGGTCATTTTTTAAAAAAGGGGACAAAATAGGGTGGAGGGGGATATTTCTGAACTTTGACCCTAGAGTAGTTACACGGGGTGGGAGGATGAGTGGGAAGATATTAATATGAAGAGGGTAAGGTTACTGGGCAAATAAATGTCACTAAGTTTTATTGTATAATCATTGAGTGAGGGGGGAGAAAATGAGTGGCTATATATATAATTGTAAGTGGATGTGCTTAAATTGATGTTATATATTCATGTATTGCACTTTTGAAGTATGGAAAATCAATAAACAATTATAACAAAACAAACAAACAACATAAGTGATTGATGAGACAGACAGATTTGGTATGAGAGGTGCTGGGGTAAGGGAAGAATAAAATTACATCGAAGTAGAAATAAAATTTAAGAGGAAGGTAAGGGGGAAAATTAGAAAGGGAGGGGAAGTCTCTTTTTCAAAGTGGTTCTCTTTCATTACAGTTTTTGGGTGAAGTTAGTAGAAGTGATCCTCTCATATTTTGATATGCATCTCAAAATAAAAAGGTCTTGAGTTTACTTTTAAATTTATCGAGGCACTCTTCAAGCCAAATATCTGAGGGGAGAGCATTCCAGAGAGCAGGGGCTGTAGCAGAGAAAATGGTGTTACGTATTATACTTGTCTGGGCCACTTCGCAGCAATGAGTAGGAGTCTGTGATAACCTTCTGCAACACCTTATGCCCCATCCAGAACACTTCACTTTACTCAACAAAAAGATATGTTCTCCGATAGACAAGCAGGGTAATGTAGCCCCACTTGACGGTGAAGTCCCTGTACTGAGCCTGCACCATGGAACCTTCTTAGTACAGTAGTATTTTTTTTTTTTTTTTAATCTACTGGGCATGAGCAGTCACCTTGCCTGTGTAGCTCCACCCCCGAGTTTGACAGTTTATTTTCCCTTCCATACAAAGCAAGTCGTTCTCTCTCCTTCTGCCCGACCATAAACTGACTGACAACTGACATCGATCTCAAAATTACATTCAACAACTCAGCAGTTCAACCGCTAGGATCAGCTCAAAAAAAACAGTAAAAGCGAAGAGAGACACCTGGCCCCTGTAACACTCTAAATCCTTGGCTACACCCTTGTCCCAAAAAGAAAGAATATAAGAAAGAGAAGTCTAGAAGGGCAAAATACCTTGAAAATTATTGAAGAATCAAAAAATCCTCCATATGCTAATGTAAACCGGAGATGAAGATGGCTGTTTTGCCTAAAGAACAGTGGCAATAATGTGCTCCGAATAAAATGTTATGACTGAACTGTAACTTCCCAGAAATAGGCCGTAATGGCAAAGAACAAATTTCCATGTTTATCAACCCCTGGGTGAGCAAATTCGGGGGCACCGAGAACCACGACTCATCCAGTGACAAACCCTTCAGATCCGCATACCATGGACATCGCGGCAAAACAGGAGCTACCAGGATCATCCTGCCTTGAAAGCGTGCTATGAGATGAAACACACCCTGCAATCATCAATCCAGTGAAACACTTAAAGAAGAGTACCCAGAGGCCATTAACGAGCTAATGCGTCTACTCCCTCTGACTCCCATTCCCAGCGTCTGCTGAAGAACCTAGGAAGCTTACATTTGGAGATGAGAACAAGAAATCTAGTACTAAGAAATCTCATCTCTACACCATAAACTGAACCGCCTGAGCGAACAGTTCCCAATTTCTGGAAGGTATAAAATTCCTGATGAGGAAGTCAGTCTAAAGACTTTTCCTGTCTGGCAATGTGAGCTGCCGAGAGAAGAGTAAGATGATCCACTGAAGCAGAACCATTGCCTCTACCGGCAACGAGGCACATATGGGTGACGTCATCAGCAGAGCCCAGATGTGGAAGCTCGCAAGCATACTTGCTTGAAGAAACCAGAAGTTTTGAGTCCACCGTACCACACATGTGCCTTCCCGCCCAGCGTAGGGCGCGTCTCCTCAGTTCAGATAGCTAGCAGAGACTCTGCTCCTTGTATAGAGTTGGAGGATTCCTGCCGAGGCACTTGCAAAGATTCTGCTCCTTGCTTCACGTGCTTAGATGCCAGACCAGACACTCACAGAGACTCTGCTCCCTGCAAAGAGTGTGTAAGCTCAGACTGAGACAAAGCAAGCAACTCGATCTCGCGGGAGTCTGCAGAATGCCCAGGCTGGATGAGAGGAAGAAGCTTTGGTCCCATATTAGTAAGGAACTGAATGAATTGCTTCTCCAACATGGTCTGGAAAGAAGCCTTCAAGGATGGATCTGTGTCTGAAACTGGACCACCTGCTTTGGCTGGAGGTTCCACTGAGGCAGTGTAAATGTGCTTCGACTTGGAAGTCTTAGGCACTTTGAGCACCACCGCTAGAACTTTCTGCTGAGCTATCTGACCTAAGGCAACAGGGGAAGATACAGCAGATGTCGTCGAAGAGAGAGCCGCTGCAAACGACGAAGGTCTGATGAGGCTCGAGGTGGAAGCAGTAGAAGCAGGAGTCTCGGTCGAAGGTGAGGCCGGGGCTGCCTTCGAAGTCGAGGGATGGGAGGAAGAATCCATCCCGAAAAGCTTCTTCACCAAAAGACGACGACGTTTAAGGGCTTGAGGTTGAAGAGTAGCACAGCGCTCGCATGACTTCAGTTGATGTTCCGGTCCAAGGCACTTGAGGCACCGACGGTGTGGGTCCGTAAGGGAAATTGTACGCTGGCACTGGCTACACTTTTTGAAGCCCTTTACAGGCCGGGACCTAGAAGGAAAAACAGTCGCTGCAAAATCGAAGCCCTTGGGCTGCGGCCGAGTGGCCTGCCACAGCAGTTGGACAGAAGACTGAAAATTTTTTTTTATCTAGAAATAAAGTAAGAACAGCGATTTATGAGGAAAAAAATACAAACCGCGGTTCAGAGAAGGCACGAAGGAACGAAGTTAAACACAGAGAGTCAAAGACGGACTTCTCGGCTCCGTGGAGAACTGAGGAGACGCGCCCTGCGCTGGGCGGGAAGGCACTCGCGCATGCGCGGTGCGGTCAACTCGAAACTTCTGGTTTCTTCAAGCAAGTATGCTTGCGAGCTTCCGCCACCGGGCTCCGCTGATGACGTCATCCATATGTGAGAATAGCTTGCCCTGGGATAACAGGTTCATCCCCAATCTACCTGTCGCACCATTTCGTATTTCCAGGCAATACTTGCACACGTAATGCCTATCTGTTTGCCTTCCCCTCCCCGAAGGGCTGTATCTAAGTTTAAAGTTTATTAACTTTTAATATACCGACCATCAACAGGTATCTGGCCGGTTAACAATAAAATATTTAAAAAGAAGAAAAAATAATAGATATTTAAAAATGATGAAAGTGAACATCAAAGACATTAACTGGACAGACTTGAAAGTGAGGGTAAAAAGGGAAAGGAGGGGAAAAGTTATATATTTTGAGAAGAGAAGGAGAAAGTGGGAGTAGGGTAAAACATATTGGGTGGGGGTCGCTTTTTTAAAGCGGTTGGTTGAGTAAGAGAAGAACAGAAAAGAGATAGAGAGAAGAAAAAAAAAAGAACTCTAACAAGCGATTCCTTGACAGATGACTGTCATTCCAAGCAGGCAAATGGAATAAATGTCTAACCACTCTCATTTCTAATTCACCCTTCTACCAATCCTTCAGGAAATCAATTAAAACCTATCTCTTTGACAAATTTCCCTGACTCCTTCCTGCCTCTTTTTATCTCTGAAATACTTCCGGACATACCTAACTACTCTCGGCTTACTAACGTAATTGAAAGTATTTTCTGCAACATCGCTGTCTGGGGTCAGTCTCTTCCTCTGTAAACCGCTCTGAGCTGCTTGTGGTTTTGCGCTACACAGAAATAAAGTTGTTCTCATTATCGATGTCGTTTCTGCCGCCCAGCAGACCCTCCCGCCCGGCACAAGGTAAACAAGTCTTCATGACCCTCGGTTTCCAGTTTCCGCCGTGAACAAGACCGCGGTGGAGAAGCGGCAGCCCGACACCCGCGAGAGGAGGCAGAGGCGGCCCCCCGTTCATTAAAACAACAAAAAACGACCCAAATTTAAAAAAAATAAAGAGGTGGGTAGGCGTTCCGCGCGAAGACAAAATATTCGCTGCCCCCGACCTCCACAGCGCGCCCCTCCCGTCTTCCGTCACACTTTCTTTTTTTCAATCTTATTTCTACACCATTACCTCGCAAGTGCTGCCATTCGTCAGAGGTGGACTACGCCAGGCCAAGGCGAGGGAGGGCACTTAGCTAAATTAATTTATTCACGAGGCGCTTAATGAGGTGCTCAACGCCAACCGTCGGCTGATTGGTTTCGCCCTTGGACCGAGGTCACGTGAGGCGGAGGAGGGCCGACGAGAGGACGCGAGAGAGGCTGAGGGGAGAGAAGGCGGGAAAGTGCTGTTCGGCTCCCGGAATGAGAGAATTGCCGCGGCCGCCTGAGGAACGAGATCGACAAATACGCGCGGAAGAGGGTAGACGTGGCATGTTTACAGACCCCATTATCTTTTTTTTTCCTTGTAAACAATATTGAATGAGAGAGTTGAAAGAAAATGAACCAGCCGCAGTTGGATGCATCTGACATCCCAACGTACTCGTTTATGAATGACATGTTGCCTTTGTTTCTAGACAGGCCGAGGACGTTTGATTTGGACTACTGTAAAAATACACATATATTTATAAAACAATTTTAACAACTTAGGGGTCAATATTCAGCCCACGATGGTCAGTGTTTTTGGGGGGGGGGGGTGTTCTTTCTTGTAGTGGCCAGCATTAAAAAAACAACTTTACCATGTTAGTCTCCAATTATGGGCTGGTGCTGAATATCCAAGAATCAGGGGGGGGGGGAGGTTTCTCATCAGTGAATATTCCAGCTGCTAACCCAGTGGCCTTGGTGCTATCTTAATGTTATCCAGTTATAAGTTGGAATATCTGTGCTGAAGGAGTCTGGGACTGGTTTTCCCAAGTATTGAACTAAGTTTTCTCTTTAATAAAATGCTGAATTATGTTTAGCTGCAGACCTAACTTATCTCATGTTCTAGCCTGCCTGCACTGGGTGTTTTAGCTTGGGCATTCTAGTTTCTTATGGCTATAGAAACATAGAAAAGTGACAGCAAGTCTGCCCACTCTATTGACCCACCCACCCTCCTAGCTACCCTTTGAGAGATCGCATTCTGATGTCCCATTCCCTCTTAGAGATCCGACATGAACATCCCATCTGTTCTTAAAATCTGGCACACTACTTGCCTCGATCACCTGTGCTGGAAGCTCAATCCAATTGTCAACCACTTTTTCGGTGAAGAAATACTTCCTGGTGTTGCCATGAAACTTCCCGCCCTTTATTTTCAGCGGGTGCCCTCTTGTGGTCGAGGGTCCTCTAAGAAAGAAAATATCATCTTCTACCTCAATACAACCAGTGATATACTTAAATGTCTCAATCATGTCTCCCTACGTTCTTCGAGAGAGTATAGCTGCAATTTGTTTAGCCTTTCTTTGTACGATAGATCCTTGAGTCCCGAGACCATCCTGGTGGCCATATGCTGAACCGACTCAACCCTCAGCACATCCTTATGGTAATGTGGCCTCCAGAATTGTACGCAGTACTCCAGATGAGGCCTCACAATGGTTCTGTACAATGGCATTATGACGTTGGGCTTCCGACTAACAAAGCTTCTCCGGATACAGCCCAGCATTTGCCTAGGCTTGGATGAAGCCTTCTCCACTTGATTGGCAGTTTTCATGTCTTCACTAATGATTACTCCCAAATCTCGTTCTGCTGCAGTCCTTGCCAAGGTTCTCCATACAATATCGTGTATGCTATCTCAGCATACACGATATTGTATTCCGCCCTCCTGGACATGTAACAGAAAGACTGCAGGGCTTAGATAAGTGACCTGCTAGTGTGAGCTTAGGACCAATGATTGTTAAGAAAAGTAACATGTGAAAAGATTTTTCTAGAATTCAGTTGTATAGCCAGAAGAATGTATAAATATCTCTGTAACTTCCTGGTTTCTGGACTTCTGAAACCAGCTTGGGACTCAGGGGTCCGCATTTGCTGAATAAACATCTGTGCTTTCTTCAAGTTTCTAAGTTTTGTGGCTGACCAAAGTGACCTTTCAGTGCTACTTGATGTCCTCCAGCTCTTTCCAAGTTCCACCCATGGATCATCCTGGTACTGCCGAGATCATACCAAGGCAATCAGAGGGAAAACTCAACCAGGGATAGCAGAATTTGGGGTAGCAGAGCTTTCCTGTTGCCTCTATCTCTTCCAGGGCAGGCTGGAAGATTAAAGAAGCATTGTTGCTGCATGGTGGACCTTTTAAGCATAGGCCCATGCTGAAGTGCTACTTTGTCCTATCCCCTCCAACAGGTCCGACTTTACCTATGGACCAGTTAAGGCCCTGGCCCAGGGTGCTGGTGACAAAAGGATACCAAAATCCTAGTTCTACCATCAGACTTCTAGAGGAATAGATGCTGAATAGATTTTGGTACCCTTTATCATATTGGGTCCAGCAGGAGAGGGAAACTTGAATGAGGGAGGGAGATATTGGATCACAGGTGGTGGTGCTGGTGGAGGGTAGGAGAAAGATACCAGATTGAGGGATGGGGGTGTGCCAGTGCAAAGATTGGCTCAGGGCACAGTCCCTTGAGCCATCCCTGCCCTCCAATAGGAAGTTTGCTTTAGAGGAAGGCAGAGCAAAACAGTGCTTCATCAGTGTGGGACTGTGCTTATAGGATCCATGCAATACTGATGCCTCTTTAATCTTTGGGCCACACCAAAAAGCAAGGAGAGGGGGACGGTAGTGGTAGGCCTGAAAGTGAGAAGTGAAGAGAGGAGATGAGAAGCTGGGGAATTGCCCCTGTCCTCCACACAGCTTTTACACATCAGTTTATTTCCGATTGGCATTTTTATCCCTGTATCTTTACCATAGAACTTCATAGGGACCCCTGAAGAAGACATTCTGTCGAAACACGGACCGTGTTGGGTCCAGGGTCCAAAGCTTTTCAGCGGACTATGTCTTAGAGGTTTTTATGTGGTTTACCAAGTTTTAATATTATTTTAATAATAATAAAGTCCATCTCAGGAACATCATTTCTCCACATAATTCTCTACATTGTTTTTTGTTTGCTCTATGTTATTACAATATGCATGGTTTTATTGTGATCCATTTATGAGTTAAGTGGAATATAAGTTTTAAAATAAATAAAATCCATAAATAAATACAAATCTTAAAAAAGACATCAATACAATAATGACAAACTTCATAATAATACAAATTAACCCCACCCCCTTTTATCAAGCTGTGCTAGAGGTTTTAGCACAAGCTGGTACAGTAAATGATCCAATGATCTTATAATTTCTAAGAGCTCTGGAGCACTTACCTCATTGGCTGGCACTAAAAACCTCTAGCACAGCTTGATAAAATATTATAATTCTTGAACCCAAGCAATTGTTGAAATTTTTGGTGCCTAAGGAGGGAGTCTGACTGTGATTGTAGTTCCCTTTGGTTAGCATTTAATCTGGCTGTCACTGTAGTGTATAGGATGCATCTGCTTTGTAGTTAGAGTTTTCTTTCTTTTTTTTTCTAAGTGTATGTTTCCTGCTTGACTCCACAATATTGTGGACTAATGAATGATATTTATTTTGTGTATTAAGGGGTTTCGCTATGTATTTATGTCTTGTTGTAACTTATTTTTCAAGTATATGATTGAATATTATGTTGAATTCTAAAATAAAATAGTAAAAATATCATAAGACAAATAAATAAATATTAAAATGTTAGCATAGGACAAATAAATGATAAATAATAACATTCATAAAAATCTCTGACAACTGGCAACATACACAGTATGAATGCACACCCATTATATACACTGGAATAGAGTTATTGAAGTAATACCTCTGTCATAGCCAGACTACTTTCTAATCACTTTTTCTCTTAAGTGACCACCTGAAACAAACTGTGCCTTCCAAAGTGTGGAAGTCAGAGACGTGAAAAAGCTAACTGCTGAGAATTTCCTAGAGACCTTGGACTAATCACAAGTGGATGAAAATTATAATAATAATCTTTTATTTGTATACTGCAACAAGTTCTGAGTGGATTACAATAAGAATAAACCAATACATCAATTGGGTCTTATCAGGTAGAAACCAACTTTCATCCACCATGCTATGGCTTTCTTCAGGGTATGTTCTGAAATCTGCAGTTTGACTTGGTAAATAGTGGGTTCAATGACCTGATTGGGAACAGGGCAGTCCACCAATTTGAATTTTGGCGGGAAAGTCAGTTGGTCAGAAATTTGAATTTTGGTGGAAAAGTCAGTTGGTCTCTTTTTCCATAGAATGGAAATGTCTCTGGTGGGGATAAAAATGTTCTCCCCTGTGGACCTCACAGCATATTTATTTATTCAATTTTCTATACCGTTCTCCCAGGGGAGCTCAGAATGGTTTACAGGAGCTCAGAACGGTTTACATGAATTTATTCAGGTACTCAAGCATTTTCCCTGTTTGTCCTGGTGGGCTCACAATCTATCTAATGTACCCTGAAGAAAGCCACAGCATGATTCCTGAAATGTCGTTTTTTACCTGACTAGACACAGCAAGACCCGGAAACCTGCAACAAGCACAATGCCAGCTGCGGAAACCCTGAGAGAACATGTAACCCAGCTCCACGGGGAGAACATCTTTAAAACCACCAGAGACTTTTCCATTCTATGGAAAAAGAGACCAACTGACTTTCACAACAAAATTCAAATTGGTGGTCTGCCCTGTTCCCAGTCAAGTCAGTGAATCTACTATTTACAAAGTCACACTGTAGACTTCAGAGCATACCCTGAAGAAAGCCACAGCATGGTGGCTGAAACATTGGTTTCTACCTGACAAAATGTAGCGAGACCTGGAAAGCTGCAACAAGCACAATGCCACCTGTGGAAATCCTGAGAGAACATCAATTGGGAATTTACAATTTTAAAAAAGACATACAAAATACTACAATATGTATAATATAATCCATTTTTTAAATAAGTAGGTTTTTACCTGACATTTAAAAGTTAAGATTCAGTAATAAGAGAATGATCAATCAGCTTTTTCCAACTACAATGTCAGAGCAGAGTAATATTTAGAATTTTTCCTTCGCTAAGGCCCTAGAAAAACTGCACTACTAAAAAAAAATCTTATGTCCCGCTCACAAACCCTCACCTTGGTTCTCTCTAGATGAGCTTTGTACCCTTAAATGCAAATGGTTGAAACTGGAACGGAGATGGTATACATCTTGACTAGACGAGGACGCGCCAAACTGTTGGACATACAGAGTTGTTTTGTTGACAGATGACGTATAATAAATTGTGCAAAACAACTTTCTGTGTGTAGGAGTTACCGTATTTTCGCGGATATAACGCGCACCATTGTAAAACGCGCACAGGGGTATAGCGCGCAGAAATCACGATGATATGTACAAAAACTTTTCTATACCGCGCTCAGGCATATAACGCGCATGCTGCCCGACTCTCCTTTCGCCCGCCCTGACTTTCCGTGCGCTGTCCCGACTCTCCGTTCACCCCCCCTGACTTCCGTGCACTGTCCTCCCTTGAAGTCCTGTCCCCCCTTGAAGGTCTGTCCCCATCCTGAAAGCCTGATGCCCCCCCCGACGTCCGATACATCCCCCCCCCCCGGCAGGACCACTCGCACCCTCACCCCGAAGGACCGCCGACTCCCCAACAATATCGGGCCAGGAGGGAGCCCAAACCCTCCTGGCCACGGCGACCCCCTAACCCCACCCCGCACTACATTACGGGCAGGAGGGATCCCAGGCCCTCCTGCCCTCGACGAAAACCCCCTCCCCCCAACGACCGCCCCCCCCCAAGAACCTCCGCCCGTCCCCCAGCCGACCCGCGACCCCCCTGGCCGACCCCCACGACACCCCCACCCGCTTTCCCCGTACCTTTGTGTAGTTGGGCCAGAAGGGAGCCCAAACCCTCCTGGCCACGGCGACCCCCTAACCCCACCCCGCACTACATTACGGGCAGGAGGGATCCCAGGCCCTCCTGCCCTCGACGCAAACCCCCCTCCCCCCCAGCCGACCCGCGACCCCCCTGGCCGACCCCCACGACCCCCCCACCCCCCTTCCCCGTACCTTTGGAAGTTGGCCGGACAGACGGGAGCCAAACCCGCCTGTCCGGCAGGCAGCCAACGAAAGAATGAGGCCGGATTGGCCCATCCGTCCTAAAGCTCCGCCTACTGGTGGGGCCTAAGGCGCGTGGGCCAATCAGAATAGGCCCTGGAGCCTTAGGTCCCACCTGGGGGCGCGGCCTGAGACACATGGTCGGGTTTGGCCCATGTGCCTCAGGCCGCGCCCCCAGGTGGGACCTAAGGCTCCAGGGCCTATTCTGATTGGCCCACGCGCCTTAGGCCCCACCAGTAGGCGGAGCTTTAGGACGGATGGGCCAATCCGGCCTCATTCCTTCGTTGGCTGCCTGCCGGACTGGCGGGTTTGGCTCCCGTCTGTCCGGCCAACTTCCAAAGGTACGGGGAAGGGGGGTGTGGGGGTCGGCCAGGGGGGGCGCGGGTCGGCTGGGGGGGGGGGGGGTTTGCGTCGAGGGCAGGAGGGCCTGGGATCCCTCCTGCCCGTAATGTAGTGCGGGGTGGGGTTAGGGGGTCGCCGTGGCCAGGAGGGTTTGGGCTCCCTTCTGGCCCAACTACACAAAGGTACGGGGAAGGCGGGTGGGGGTGTCGTGGGGGTCGGCCAGGGGGGTCGCGGGTCGGCTGGGGGACGGGCGGAGGTTCTTGGGGGGGGCGGTCGTTGGAGGGAGGGGGGGTTGCGTCGAGGGCAGGAGGGCCTGGGATCCCTCCTGCCCGTAATGTAGTGCGGGGTGGGGTTAGGGGGTCGCCGTGGCCAGGAGGGTTTGGGCTCCCTCCTGGCCCGATATTGTTGGGGAGTCGGCGGTCCTTCGGGGTGAGGGTGCGAGTGGTCGGGCCGGGGGGGGGGATGTATCGGACGTCGGGGAGTCGGCCGGGCAAGAGGGCTTGGGCTCCCTCTTGCTCCGATCGTGGATGCGGGTGCGGGTGGGAGCGCGTGCGAGCGGTCGTTCGGGGTGGGGGTGCGAGCGGTCCTGCTGGGGGGGTGAATCGGGCGTCGGGCGGGGTGGGAACTATGTTTAAAAACTTTTGTATACCGCGCTCAGGCATATAACGCGCGAGGGGTATGCGCGGTACGTAAAATCACGTATAACGCGCGCGTTATATCCGCGAAAATACGGTAGTTTAATGGACAATAAATATACTTTTTGGATTGAATAGATGTAGATATTAGATACATTTTAAAACCCAGCCATATACAGGCAGTTCCCAAGTTTCAGACGCCTGATTTAAGCATGGCTTGTACTTAAGAACGCGATTGTGGCTTCATTTGATTTTATTGAGCAGTATTTCTGGTGGCATAGACTCCTACACTTCTCCTGCTGTAACTGATTCAGGAATGTTGCATGACCACATTAAGAACAGTGTGTGATTGTGCATGCTGTACCTTAGATTAAACACTGGTAGGGACAGTTGGCCCTTTTGTCAGCTGGGAGCAATACAATACAATTTTTATTTGTATACCTCCATCCTCCATGAAGTTCAAGGCTTAAAAACAAATTAAAAACTAGAGGTAAGCAGGGAGCAGTTACCGGACTGGAGGACAGTTGTGGTGAGACTCGTTGCTGGTCTCGGATTCCAGAAGCAGCGGCTTCCTTTCCTGTTGGCAGCGTTGACAGGCATCCACAGAGACGGACCCCTGACGTCACTGGGTCCGTCTCCAACATCGTAAAAAGCAGCCGCTGCTGCAGTAAACCTGGGAGCAGTTACCGGACTGGAGGACAGTTGTGGTGAGACTCGTTGCTGGTCTCGGATTCCAGCAGCAGCGGCTTCCTTTCCTGTTGGCAGCGTTGACAGGCATCCACAGAGACGGACCCCTGACGTCACTGGGTCCGTCTCCAACATCGTAAAAAGCAGCCGCTGCTGCAGTAAACCTGGGAGCAGTTACTGGACTGGAGGACAGTTGTGGTGAGACTCGTTGCTGGTCTCGGATTCCAGCAGCAGCGGCTTCCTTTCCTGTTGGCAGCGTTGACAGGCATCCACAGAGACGGACCCCTGACGTCACTGGGTCCGTCTCCAACATCGTAAAAAGCAGCCGCTGCTGCAGTAAACCTGGGAGCAGTTACCGGACTGGAGGACAGTTGTGGTGAGACTCGTTGCTGGTCTCGGATTCCAGCAGCAGCGGCTTCCTTTCCTGTTGGCAGCGTTGACAGGCATCCACAGAGACGGACCCCTGACGTCACTGGGTCCGTCTCCAACATCGTAAAAAGCGGCCGCAGCCGCGCGGCCGAAGGGGCGTGCCCTAAGGGGCACGCAAGGCCCCTTGGGAGCCCCTTAGGAGCCACAAGGAGCCCGGGAGTCAATTGTGGGTAAATCTTATTTGGGGTATATAGACTAGAGAGCTGCACGGGAACGGGGACGACGGGAATCCCGCGGGTTCCCCCTTCGGGTTACAGGGATCCCGTGGGGACGCCCCTAGGGTCGCGGGGATCCCGTGGGGATGCCCCCTAGGGTCACGGGGATCCCGTGGGGACGCCCCCTAGGGTCGCGGGGATCCCATGGGGACGCCCCCTAGGGTCGCGGGGATCCTGCGGGGCTGGATGTACTCAGTCGCGCGGCTCTTCTTCTCCCTACCTTCTCTGCTTGCAGCACAGAGCCGAACAGAAGTCTTCCCGACGTCAGCGCTGACGTCGGAGGGGAGGGAGGGCTTAAACAAAGCCCTCCCTCACTCCGACGTCAGCGCTGACGTCGGGAAGACTTCCGTTCGGCTCTGTGCTGCAGGCAGGGCAGGTAAGGAGAAGGAGAGTAGCCTCGCGGTTCGAGTGGCTACCAAGGGAGGGGGCGGTCCGTCCCACCCTGCCCCGCCCCGGTTGCAGCACAGCCGGCCATGTCCCCTTACTTTTGTGGCACTTCCCCGACCGACCGATAACAGCCCGGGTCCGACAATCCTCCCTGCCCTGTTGCCGCAAATCTAAATTACCTTCTTATAGCAGCTGTAAGAAGGTAATTTAGATTCGCGGTTAAGGGCAGGGAGGTTTGTCGGACCGGGGCTGTTGTCGGTCGGTCGGGGAAGTGCCACAAAAGTAAGGGGACCTGGCCGGCTGTGCTGCACCCGGGGCGGTAGAGAAGGAGGGGGGAGAAGGACGCTGAAAGGCCATGGTGAAGACAGGAGGGGGGGGAAGGACTCTGAAAGCACTTGAAGACAGAGGAGGGAGAAGGACGCTGAAAGCACATGGGGGAATACAAAGGGGTGGAGAAGGACGCTGAAAGGCCATGGGAAGGGCGGGGGGGAGAAGGACTCTGAAAGCACTTGTGGAAGACAGAGGGGGGAGAAGGATGCTGAAAGCACATGGGGAAGACAAAGGGGTGGAGAAGGACGCTGAAAGGCCATTGGGAAGACAGAGAGGGAGAAGGATGCTGAAAGGACATGGGGAAGATGGGGGGGGACAAGGACATTGAAATGAAATGAGGAAGAGAGAGTAGGGAGAAGACGCTGGCAGGGAAGAAGACAGATGCCAGACTATGGGGGGAGCGGAGAGAAGAAGATGGGTGCCAGACCAATTTGGAAGGGGGAAGAAAGGGAAAGACACAGTAACAGAGCAAATGGAAGATGCAGAAGGAAGAGAGACAGTGGATGGAAGGAATTGAATGAGAACATGAGGAAAGCAGAAACCAGGCAACAAAGGTAGGAAAAGAATTCTATTTCTTTTTTTTTTTTTTTTTGCTTCAGGATAAAGTAGTATATTAGTTGTGTTGATAAAAATTTATAAACATTAGAGGCTCTGGTAGAAACCCGTTTACAAAGTATGTATTCTTCCCAATTAATATTTTCAAATTAATAAAGTCTTTTTGCTTATTTGTAAATGGGTTTCTACCAGAGCCTTCAATTCAGTAGCTTAATTAAATGAAATAACTATTTCTGAAGTTTATAGGGATGGGCGGGGACGGAGGGGATTCCTCGCGGGGACGGGTGGGGACGGAGGGGATTCCTCACGGGGACGGGTGGGGATGGAGGGATTCCTCACGGGGACGGGTGGGATTCCTCGCGGGGACGGGTGGGATTTCTGTCCCCGCGCAACTCTCTAATATAGACCTGAGTCGGACTCTGCTCTCCATAATTGGATCTAAGATGGTCGTTGCACGTCTGCTGCAGTGAGGACGTCGTTGAAATTTTCCTTAACAATGCCGAAAAGACGGGGAAGGAATGCCGGAGGAGCCTCCCGGCGACCCTTAACCCCAGTGGTTACTATTGATGATTTTCTCCGATGCCTACAACGGGAGCAAGAAGAGTCGGGTGCTAGCTCGTTGGGGACACCGCCGGAGAGTAGTGCGGTGGGGAGATCCCCTGAGCTCGATGTCACTCTTAGCCCCGACGTTAGGATGCCACCCCTTCAACCGACGCCGCAAGCAGCTAGCTCTCCACGGAACCAGAATGTACCCGAGGAGGTGGTTTCTTCTTTGTTCCCAGAGGCTAGCATGGAGGGCTCGCCGAATATGACAACGCAGAGTGACATGTTCTCTCTGCAAGGACTTGCGACCGGGACAACAGAGGTTGGGGGAATACAAGACGCCACTGAGGTAAAGCTAATTTCAGAACATTTAGACACTACATCATTACAACTTTTTTCACCCACAAAACCCCCTAAAGTCACACTCGATGCATTATGGGACTTGGTAGTGAATTTGGGGAATTCTCTAAATCCTCAAATAAAAAGTTTGGATAAGGAATTAAAAGAATAAAAAGAAGAAATAAATGTCTTAAAGCAGGATATGTCACAATTTAAAACAGAGTCACAAAATACAAATAAGGAGCTAATGCTTTTGAAACAAAATCAAGATCTGTTGGTTAAAGATAATATAATACTCAGGAAGAAGTTGGAAATGCAGGAGAATAATGGTCGAATTAATAATTTGAGATTTATAAATTTTCCAAAGATCTTGTCAACTTCTCCTAGAGAAATGGTGAAAAGATATTTTATGGAAATATTGGAAATTCCTGAAAGCTCCTTACCTCCTCTTACAAGAGTGTATTACCTTCCTGCCAAGCCCCAATCCAAAGAAGAAGAAAAAATTGAGGAACCCCAGGAGAGGTCATTGGACATTTCCGCAATACTGGAACAATCAGATAGAGAATTGGCTGTACCAGCCACTCTCTTGTTGTCTGTCGCTTTGGCTCCAGACAAGGATTGGATATTAAAACTTTTCTTTAAAAATAGGTCCAAAGACTTCCTGGGACAACATATTCAGATTTTTCCTGATGTCTCCAGAGAGACTCAAAAAAGAAGAAAAGAATTTCTACTCCTAAAACCTGGAGTGACTCAAATAGGGGGTATTTTCTTCTTGAGATATCCATGTAAATGTGTGGTTAGATACTTATCATTGAAGTATATTTTTACAGAGCCATCTCAATTGATTAGTTTTCTCTCAGTGAAACGTCTTGAAAAAGGAATAACAGCATCCATGGAAAGTTAGCTCCCTGCACTTTAGTAAGACATGGATTTTCTTTTAATTAATTTGAATTATACCTATTCTACTTTTTAATCTTGGATCCAATAAACATTGAGGACTAGTGTGAGATTAGCTAGATTATTATTATTTTATTTATCTATTTTTATTTTTATTTTTTAATTAAATGGAATTATGATCGTGGTATATCTTAACTTTTGAATCTTAGTTTAGTATATTGTTTGATCTCACTTTACTGTACAAGATGTATATGCTTGATAATATTGTAAAATTCTATTAAAAAAATAAATAAATAAAACTAGAGGTAAGCAGCAAGAATCTTAAAATCTACAAGTTCTGAGTTACATACAAATCTGACTTAAGAACAGCTTTAAAAACAACGTAACTCATTTTTTACCTGGGGACTGCCTGTGTCTGTATCATTGTTGTCCTCTTCAACTCAACAGCTGTACTCTTAGAAAGTGTTACACTAACAAATGGCAAAATGAAAGACTTAGGGGTCCTTTTATCAAGCCGCGCTAGCGGGGTTAGCACGTCGGACATTTCATAACGCGCTAACCCCTGCGGCCGGCTAAAAAACTAACGCCTGCTCAATGCAGGCATTAGCGACTAGGGCAGCAGGTGGTTTAACATGCGGTATTATGCGCGTTAAACCCCTACCGCAGCTTGATAAGAGGATCCCTTAGCTAAAACAGATGTATTTTTTTGAACAAAATTCTTGGCTTCCGAATTTTCTGTGAGATCATTGCCCATTCCCATGAGTACTTTTATGTTCTCCTTGTCAACAAGACTTAAAGAGCTTGAAAATTACGGTATGTTCTCATTTAGCATTGAACTGGAATTTGTGCTCTTATTCCAGGGAATAGCAATTGTTTGAAGTACCATGGCCACTGCTCAGTGCTTCCATCCTGTGGCGAAGCAAAAAAAGTCAAAGGTACAGAACTGAAAACATTCCTGTGTTTGTAGTTTATGACAATATAACACACGATTACAAATACATTTTGATCATGTTTAAGATGATGTTGGATGGAATTTGATAAAGTTCCTTAAGAGAAACTTGTTAGGAATTTGTCCAATTCTTACTTTCCTGTACCTTGCATGTATTTTTAAAGATTTTAAGTTGGATTTACAGTGATAGTAGATACCTGGCTTCCTGACTTAGAGGCCCTTTTACTAAAACTCGGTGCACGCTAACAGAATTAGTGTATGCTAAATTCTAAGAAGCTCATTTTATATCATTTAACAATTAGCATGCACTAATTCCATTAGCACATGCTAGGCTTTAGTAAAAGGGTCCCTTAGATAGGACTAGATTCACTAAAGCCCCCTTACCTTCTGATCCATTTCCGAGTCTTGCTGGGTGACCCATTCACTAAAGGCTTCCCTTGCAAATGACCTAATCGTAAACACGCCCACAAGCAATCCCACAGATCGCTGAAAACTGATCACGACGCATTCACAGACCATCATTGATGGCTGTACATGCGATCCCTGCATGCGCTGCTCTCCTGCACCAGCAAGGTCAAAACAAAGGGGGAAGGGTTGGGGAAGTAATGGCAGTCAAAGGCAGATATTGTCGAGGGCTAAGCTGGGCCCGATCTTGTCTCCCGACAGGACTCGCTACAGCCTCTTTTAAAAAAGCCGAGTGGGGAACTGCCAGACTACGGAATAGAACATGAAACCCGCCCTGACTCTCCTGCTATCTGTTGCCCTTCCCCGCAGTGTGAGCTCGTGCTTTTAAAGCGGGGTTGCACTGCGGGGAAGGGCGGCAGAGAGCAGGAGAGTCGGGGTGGCACTTTTCCCTACAGGCTCAATGGTTTAGCGGATGAAGAAGCAGGCTTGCTGCTTGAACACACGAGGCAGGCAGGGCAGCAGAGAGTAGGGTTTTTTCAGGGCTGGTATATCAGGGCGGGAGAGAGCAGGAAAGGAGTGAGCGACCGGTCCTCATCAGTTGCTTGGTTTTGGATCAGCCAGCCCAGTCGGTGTGCCTGAAAAATGTTGGTGAATCGCTGCCTTCCTAGATTTGCATGCCATTTCCCTCATTTGCATGCGTGGATCGGATCAGGTGCGGACAGGATCAGCCAGAAGGTTAGTGAATCGGGTCAGATTCACAAAGGGGTACCAAACCGATCGGTACACGATCGGTTTGCTTAGTAAATCTAGCCCATAGCCTGTTGCTTTTACAACTATACTCCCAGGCTTTAAGATTATACATAATCCAAAATTTGATAGGAAGGGTGGGGACTTTGCTTTTATTTACAGTGACCGGATTCTCATTGGGTCACTGAAGGTTAGGGGTGGTAGGCATCCTTCCGCCGCCTAACTTAATTATTTTAATTGGTTCCAAATGATGAGGTAATTGACCACATAACTTTAATCCAATTAAAAAGTAATTATACAATAAAAAGGCGCCGCTATGCAGCCTCCAGGACTGCTTAGGGGTCAGAATCTCAAAACTAAAATCTGCCTTTAATGTGCTCGCTAAACCGGTTCCAGACGGTTTAACATGCATGTTGTAACCGTATCTGGGGGCCTGCGTGAGACTCCACAGCACGTACAGTGATTACACAACAATGACACCTGCGTGTGACCCAGACTGGAGTCACCCTGCAGTCAAGGAATGACACCAAGAACCAAAAGCAAAACAAATAAACCACCATTCCTCAGAATGGGAAGTAAAAAAAAACTTCAGGTTTATTTTCTTCAAAGTAATAAGGACAGGCTTATTAGAAGTCCTACTCAAAACAGGTAAGTGAAATATCTTCAGTCCAAGTTCACTAAGCAGAGTAATGAACAGTCCAAACATAAAAGCAAAAAAAAAATACTTTTCCCTTTTTCTTCACCCAACTGGGTTTTATGTTTTCTTTAGCTCTCAATTAACCATGCTACTAAACAGGGCATTTTAGTTCCTTTCAAACACTGAAAAACACAATAGGGTTTAATGCACCGTCTGCCCTATTGCTAGGGTTTCAAAAGAAGCCTCTGACAGCCAAGCCTTGCACTGTCAGGATAAGGAGAGTGCCTCAGGTTTGCTTTACTTTTAGCTTATAGTAACATAGTAGATGACGGCAGATAAAGACCCGAATGGTCCATCCAGTCTGCCCAACCTGATTCAATTTAAAAAAATTTTTTTTTTTTTCTTCTTAGCTATTTCTGGGCGAGAATCCAAAGCTTTACCCGGTACTGTGCTTGGGTTCCAACTGCCGAAATCTCTGTTAAGACTTACTCCAGCCCATCTACACCCTCCCAGCCACTGAAGCCCTCCCCTGCCCATCCTCCTCCAAACGGCCATACATAGACACAGACCGTACAAGTCTGCCCAGTAACTGGCCTAGTTCAATCTTTAATATTATTTTCTGATTCTAAATCTTCTGTGTTCATCCCACGCTTCTTTGAACTCAGTCACAGTTTTACTCTCCACCACCTCTCTCGGGAGCGCATTCCAGGCATCCACCACCCTCTCCGTAAAGTAGAATTTCCTAACATTGCCCCTGAATCTACCACCCCTCAACCTCAAATTATGTCCTCTGGTTTTACCATTTTCCTTTCTCTGGAAAAGATTTTGTTCTACGTTAATACCCTTTAAGTATTTGAACGTCTGAATCATATCTCCCCTGTCTCTCCTTTCCTCTAGGGTATACATATTCAGGGCTTCCAGTCTCTCCTCATATGTCTTCTGGTGCAAGCCTCCTATCATTTTCGTCGCCCTCCTCTGGACCGCCTCAAGTCTTCTTACGTCTTTCGCCAGATACGGTCTCCAAAACTGAACACAATACTCCTAGTGGGGCCTCACCAATGACCTGTACAGGGGCATCAACACCTTCTTTCTTCTACTGACTACGCCTCTCTTTATACAGCCCAGAATCCTTCTGGCAGCAGCCACTGCCTTGTCACACTGTTTTTTCGCCTTTAGATCTTCGGACACTATCACCCCAAGGTCCCTCTCCCCGTCCGTGCATATCAGCTTCTCTCCTCCCAGCATATACGGTTCCTTCCTATTATTAATCCCCAAATGCATTACTCTGCATTTCTTTGCATTGAATTTTAGTTGCCAGGCATTAGACCATTCCTCTAACTTTTGCAGATCCTTTTTCATATTTTCCACTCCCTCTTCGGTGTTCAAGGTTCAGCTTCATTCAAGACAGTCTTTTACACACAGCAAGCTGAACAAACACAAAAAAAAAATGCACTCACTGATTCTTCATGGTTAGCTTCCTTTAGCAGGTACAGCTGGTAGACAAACCAACTTCCATGGCTTCCTCAGCCAAGCTCATTTCCTCTGGCAAGAGTTCAGTTTCCATTGGGAGTTCCAGTTCAAGCACAGTTTCTTCCAAAATATCTCCAGCTTCTTGTACCTCCATGGGTGAGACGGGTTCGCCTCTGCCTGGCCCAAGGAGACTTGCAGGGAGCAAAGGTCCCAACCTTCTCCCTAACCTGCTTCCTCCCTTGAACTGAGCTACTGGTTTTATACTGATTGGGCCACACCCTAACCTGGCTGATTCAGCAGTCCTCAAAGCAGCTCTAGAGCTCCTCCTTTGGTGACCTGAATATTGCTGATCTAGGGGACTTTCAGGATATTCCAACTCCCTCTGGAGGTCAGGGTGAGAATCAGCCCGATTCCTCCAAGGACAACCTTTGGGCACTCCTTTCCGGGTTTTACTGGGAGTCTCAATAGGAACCTTATCCGGAACCAGGGCAGGCACGAAGTCTGTCTGGTTACAATGTATTTTAGCAGCAGATTATCAAAATGGCTTACCGAGGTATTTTCCGAGTTTTCTAGTAGTCTCTGATACCGCTATGCAAATGTAGTACAACAAGGTCATTAATAAAATGATCACTCCAAGTGATTCTCTATAATCGCCAAGTGATTCTCTAACCTTGTTGTGCCACATTTGCGGCCAAAATTTGCTGGCAGGTCTGAGCTGTCATTGCCTTACTTTCTGATCAGTGCCTGAGCGCTGATTGGCCCAGGCACTGACAGGAAAGGGCCAGATATTTAAATACTATGATTAAATCAGCTAGGAGAGGCTCCGAGCCAGTTAAAGTTCCTGTCCAGGGCTAACCGGATTTGGCATTTAATTGGATAGTGCCACTGAAGATGTCCAGTTATCACCCAACCTGAAACCAGCTACTTTGAGGATGTTCTCGGGGCGGAGTTAGACGTTGACTGACTGATTAAGTGTCAATATTCACCACTTAATCGGACATGGTAACTACATAAATAAGTCTACATAAAAGTCAGTCCTATCTTTATTTGTTGAATTGCACTTAGCTGATTATGTTTTTGCCACTCCTGTATACCTTGAAATTCAGTGCCAGAGCCCAGACATGACCCATCATTGACTTTCTAGGGATAGCGCTAGCTGTGCCAGCTGAATATTGGGCCCAACAACTTTTTTCTTTTAAATTAGTTGACAGCTTAATTCTCCCTGACCTTGGGAGACTAGGCATCAAAATGGCAGATAATATTTAATGTGAACAAAAATTGCAAGAGGACCTTGTGAGACTGGGCGTCAAAATGGCAGATGATGTTTAATGTGAAGAAATGCAAAGTAAAGCATGCAGGGTTCCATGTTAGGAGTTACTGACCAGGAAAAGGATCTAAGTATTATCGAGTATACATTGAAGCCCTCAACTTAGTGTTTGGCAGCAGCAGCTAAGAAAGCAAATATAATGTTAGAAATTATTAGGAAAGGAATGGAAAACAAAGATAAAATGTTATCATAGCTTTGTATCACTGTATGGTGAGACTACACTTCAAATACTGGGTGCAGTTCTTGACACTGCATCTCAAAAAAGATATAGCAGAATTAGAAAAGGTACAGAGACTCTTCACTTAGAGGATAGTTCACATCCTAATGTAAACACCTTTTTGAGCTTTTTAATACATTACATATTATAGAAATGAATATTGAAACTACTCATGAAAAAGACCACTAGCTTGATTTTATAACATAAACAACTAGTTTACAGGGTGCAAACCTAAGGGTAACCTATGCATTTATAAGATTCCACGGTTTCCAATGGAAATGGCCCAATTGGTCATTGTGGTAGTGACTCCAGGAAAATTCCTGGCATCTCAGGATTTAACAGAGGTCTATCTTCATATTTCCATCTTCCCAGGCCACAGGAAATATCTGCAATTCCATGTTCTCCAGCAGCATTTCCAATTGGTAGCCCTTCCCTTCAGGCTGGGACCAGTTCCCCGCTCTTTCACTAAAGTTATGATGGTAGTGGCTGTTCACCTCTGCAGAGTGGGAGTCCCAGTACACCCCTATCTGAATGAATGGCTGATCAGGGCTCCATCCATGCCGGAACATGAGCAGGCAGTGCAGGCAGTAATGGTTCTTCTACAGCAAGTAGGCTGGATTGTCAACTTCAAGAAGAGCCAGCTAACGCCCAATCAGAATATATGGGTAGTCAGTTTAGCACGATGCAGGGCTGTGTTTTTTCTTCCCAAGCCACGCACCCAAAATCTCCGGAAACAGATCACAGATCTCCTAGTGCTTCTGATTCCCTCAGCCTGGCATTATAGAAACATAGAATATGACGGAAGAAAAGGGCCGATGGCCCAAAATGTCTGCCCAATCATGATCCCTTCGACCCTCGAGAAACTATCCTCTATCATACCTCTATAGTGACCCCACATGTTTGTCCCATCATCTCTTGAAGTCGAGCGTGCAACTAGCCTCAACTACCTGACGTGGAAGACCATTCCATCTATCAATCACCCTCTCGGTAAAGAAGTATTTCCTGGTGTCCCCATGAAATCTTCCTCCCCTAAGTTTTAGCGGATGTCCTCTTGTCACTGTGGGACCCATAAGAGTTAAAGATTTCCTCCTCCTCCTCGATGCGGCCCGTTATGTACTTGAAAGTTTCTATCATGTCCCCCCTTTCTCTGCGCTCCTCAAGCAAGTATAAGCGCAGACTGCTCAGACGATTTTCATATGAAAGATTTTTAAGTCCTGAGACCATCCTTGTGGCCATTCTCTGAACTGACTCAATTCTCTTCACATCCTTTTGGTAATGTGGCCTCCAAAACTGGACACAGTACTCCAGGTGCGGTCTCACCATGGATCTGTATAATGGCATTATAACTTCGGGTTTTCGGCTGATAAAGCTTCTGATGCAGTCAAGCATTTGTCTAGCCTTTGTTGAGGCTTTCTCCACTTGATTTGCAGCCTTCATGTCTTCACGGATGATTACTCCCAAGTCCCTTTCTACTTCAGTTTTTGTTAAGTTTTCTCCATTTAGGGTGTATGTAGTGCAAGGATTCCCGCTGCCAAGATGCATCACCTTACATTTTTTGGCATTGAAGTTTAGTTGCCAAGTACTGGACCATTGTTCTAGCAAAAGTAGGTCTTGTTCTATAGTGTTTTGTTCCATGGTGGATGCTCACCAGACAGCCATCTGCTGCAAAGGGACATGAATGTGAGGTATCCTGCCCTGAGGCATCTATCTTATCTTGTGAAAACAAATTGTTTTGAAGCAGAAAAAAAGCTTTTATTTCAAATTGGGAAAATTCAAGATGGCCACCATGGGAGCGATTTTGATAATAAAACAACCCGGGAAAAAAGTCAGAGAGCAGTCCTGAGGTAAGAGAGGAGGATCAAAAATATGTAAATGAAGCTTCCTACAAGAGATATTGGGAGATGGGATTGACTACCCACTTGCCCAGGAATATAGGATTCCAGAAGGAGCCTAATGTGTGATACCTGGATGAGGAATGTTGCTGCAATGACTACACTAAGTAAGTTGAGAGGGGTATATAAAACAAGGGAAAACCTACCAGATAATTGCATTTGAAAGTTTTTAGATCCATAATCTAGATCAGTGTTTTTCAACCGCTGTTCCGCGGCACACTAGTGTGCCGCGAGATGTTGCCTGGTGTGCCGCAGGGCCGCCGGGCCCGGAGCTTACAGGGGGCCCGAGGCAGGGGCGCCAGTAGCTCGCCAAGGCAAAGTGAGTCGATCACCCAGGACTCACTTTGTCTTGGCGATCTAATCCACAGTTCTTCAACCGCCGGTCCGCAGGAAATTTTTGCCGTTCCGCGCAGGACCGGCAAGATTGACTCATTTGAACTTCCTGCCGGTCCGCGCAGGACCGGCAAGATCAGCATCGGAAGCGTGCGCTGGGCCGGAGAGATCTTGGGGAGCCTCCGACAGTGGCTTTCTCCCCTCTCTGCAGCTCTCCTTTACTTCCCAGCGCAGCGATTCACGAAGGCAGCCTCGGGGCTTTTGCTGAATCGCGGCTGCCTCTGATGATGCAACTTCCTCTTTCCTCAGAGGCGGCGCGACCCAACAAAGGATCCGAGGCTGCCTTCGTGAATCGCTTCGCTGGGAAGTAAGAAGAGCTGCTGGGAGGGGAGAAAACCACTATCAGTCTGGGAAGCTGCTGGGCAGGGGGAAAAAGGGACAGCTGCTACTGGAAAGGGAGAAGGAGAGATGCTTCTGGGAGGGGAGGAGGGAAAGGAATCTGGGAAGCTGCTGGGCCAGGAAAAAAAAGGGACAGCTGCTACTGGAGAGGGAGAAGGAGAAGGAGAGATGCATCTGGGAGGGGAGGAGGGAAAGGGAAAGGAATCTGGGAAGCTGCTGGGCCAGGAAAAAAAAGGACAGCTGCTACTGGAGAGGGAGAAGAAGGAGAGATGCTTCTGGGAGGGGAGGAGGGAAAGGAATCTGGGAAGCTGCTGGGCCAGGAAAAAAAAGGGACAGCTACTACTGGAGAGGGAGAAGGAGAAGGAGAGATGCATCTGGGAGGGGAGGAGGGAAAGGAATCTGGGAAGCTGCTGGCCAGGAAAAAAAAGGGACAGCTGCTACTGGAGAGGGAGAAGGAGAAGGAGAGATGCATCTGGGAGGGGAGGAGGGAAAGGAATCTGGGAAGCTGCTGGGCCAGGAAAAAAAAGGGACAGCTGCTACTGGAGAGGGAGAAGGAGAAGGAGAGATGCATCTGGGAGGGGAGGAGGGAAAGGAATCTGGGAAGCTGCTGGGCAAGATAAAAAAAGGGACAGCTGCTACTGGAGAGGGAGAAGAAGGAGAGATGCTTCTGGGAGGGGAGGAGGGAAAGGAATCTGGGAAGCTGCTGGGCCAGGAAAAAAAAGGGACAGCTGCTACTGGAGAGGGAGAAGGAGAAGGAGAGATGCATCTGGGAGGGGAGGAGGGAAAGGAATCTGGGAAGCTGCTGGGCCAGGAAAAAAAAGGACAGCTGCTACTGGAGAGGGAGAAGAAGGAGAGATGCTTCTGGGAGGGGAGGAGGGAAAGGAATCTGGGAAGCTGCTGGGCAAGGAAAAAAAGGGACAGCTGCTACTGGATAAGGAGAAGAAGGAGAGATGCTTCTGGGAGGGGAGGAGGGAAAGGAATCTGGGAAGCTGCTGGGCTAGGAAAAAAAGGGACAGCTGCTACTGGAGAGGGAGAAGGAGACGGAGAGATGCTTCTGGGAGGGGAGGAGGGAAAGGAATCTGGGAAGCTGCTGGGCAAGATAAAAAAAGGGACAGCTGCTACTGGAGAGGGAGAAGAAGGAGAGATGCTTCTGGGAGGGGAGGAGGGAAAGGAATCTGGGAAGCTGCTGGGCAAGGAAAAAAAAGGGACAGCTGCTACTGGAGAGGGAGACGGAGAGATGCTGCTGGGAGGGGAGGAAGGGAAGAGAGTTACTGCTGGACAGGAGGCTGGGAGAAAGAAAGAAAGGGGGCAGGCAGGGAAACAGAAGGAAAGAAGAGAAACAGAAAAAAAGAAAGAAAGGTCAGGGAGAGAGGAAGAAAAAGTTGGGGGAGGGAATGAGGTGTGGAGGAGAGAAAGCATACAGGCTGATAGAAGGGAAGAAAGATTGGATGCACAGTCAGAAGAAGAAAGTGCAACCAGAAATCACCAGCCTGGCTGGGCGGAACTTCCTCTCCGATTGCAGAATTGACGTCAGGGAGAGCATGCGTCGGCTTTGGGGCCTGTTATCCATTGGTGGGTCCTGTTCCCCGATGGCAGCGGCAGTGGCAGTGGCTTGGGGAACGGCAGGGAGAAAGAAAGAAAGGGGGCAGGCAGGGAAACAGAAGGAAAGAAGAGAAACAGAAAAAAAGAAAGAAAGGTCAGGGAGAGAGGAAGAAAAAGTTGGGGGAGGGAATGAGGTGTGGAGGAGAGAAAGCATACAGGCTGATAGAAGGGAAGAAAGATTGGATGCACAGTCAGAAGAAGAAAGTGCAACCAGAAATCACCAGACAAGGTAGGAAAAATGATTTTATTTTAAATTTAGCAAAGTGGAGGCAGTATTACCACAGTTTTCAAAGGAATTTGCCCAAATAACTTAATAGTTAACTGGGTAAATTCCCAGAGATGAAAACTTCCCTTCACTTACTATGCACAGTTCTGAATTTATATCTGCTGTCTATATTTTACAATATGGTCACCTTTTACTAAACCGCAATAGTGGTTTTTAGCGCAGGGAGCCTATGAGCGTCAAGAGCAGTGCTGGGCATTCAGCGCAGCTCCCTGCGCTAAAAACTGCTATTGTGGTTTAATAAAAAGGATGGAGGGTATATTTGTCTATTTTTGTATGCTATAAAAACCAAATACAGAGAGAGACTGAGAGCTGTTGACGAAGAGCTACGTGTGTGTCTTTCTTCCATTCCAGCCAGAATATCAGCTTTGTGTTCAGCCAAACAGGCCCAGGTTTCGCACTGAATAAAGTATTTTATAATTTTTATAATTTTTATTTCATAATAAAGTAATTATAAAATACTTTTTTTGTGTTTATTTGATTCCTATTCAAGAGAATTACTTTATATATAGTCAATATAGGCAGAGAGTTAAATTTTTTAACATTTTCTAATGGTGGTGTGCCTCGTGATTTTTTTCATGAAACAAGTGTGCCTTTGCCCAAAAAAGGTTGAAAAACACTGATCTAGATGATGTCAGGAAGAGACTCCTGGGGGATGGGGAATGCGGAATTTCCCTGTAGTTTTTAGAATTATGTCTTATCATTAAAGATGTGCTTACACAGTTTTCTGTTAAAGAATTCAAAAAATACCGGTAATTCATATTTATGCCCAGATTTGTTTAGGATCTGCCTGGTTGCATACTAAAGTTCAAATTCATACTCTTTATTTTGGAATAAATAATGAGCAATCAATAGCACAACAAACCTGATACTTAGTTATTAGTGGGGTTTGCCACAACAGCCAAAGACAAGGTACAGGAAAAATACCTACAAAATGTTGCTTTTACTCTAGTGTGGGTGCATGTGATTCTTCAAAATTGTATTTCTTTCCCCTAACTTCCCCTTCCCCCAATAAAATTACATGATTTGGGACATGCCTAAGGAATGTCTCAGAAGCATATTAAAAAATATGTTCTTCAAGGTCTTAGGGGTCCTTTTATCAAGCTGCGGTAGGGGGGGTTTAACGCACGTTAAACCACCTGCCGCGCTAGCTGCTAACGCCTGCATTGAGCAGGCGTTAGTTTTTTAGCCGGCCACAGGGGTTAGCGCGTGATGAAATGTCCGACACGCTAACCCCGCTAGCGCGGCTTGATAAAAGGACCCCTTAATAAAATTCTTCACTTTTCCTTGCAAGTCTATGCACTGATATGTTGAACAGAATTACTGTATGTTTGTTTTTCTCTTTTAGGCAGCAGTATTTTTTCCAGATACTATTGCCAGTGAACAAGAGTCTCTAGGATTGGTAAAGAGGCTGTTAGCCATTTCTGTCTCCTGTATAACATACCTACGAGGACTGTTCCCAGAGAGCTCTTATGGAACACGTTAGTTAGATAGTAGATACTAACATTATCCCAGGACAAGCAGGCAGCATATTCTTTACGCATGGGTGACGTCACCAACGGAGCCCTCGGTACGGACCTTTTTAACTAGAAAGTTCTAGTTGGCCGCACCGCGCGTGCGCGAGTGCCTTCCCGCCCGACGGAGGAGTGCGTGGTCCCCAGTTTCTTCATTTCCGCGGAGCGAAGAAGACACGTGTTTTTTCAACGGCCGTTGAACTAACCTTTTTGCCTTCCCGCTCGCGAAATTTTTCCCATTTTATTTTCATTTTACCTTCGGGTTACCTTTTTCTTTTAATTTGTAAAAAAAAAAAAATCTTTAATTTCTTTCCTTTTTTTGTCTTTGCCCCGGCGGGGCCTGTTGCCATTATACAGGCCTCGGGGTTTGATTTTGCGGAGGCTGTCTTCCCATTCATGCCCCCGCAGCCCGGTTTTAAGAAGTGCCAGCGGTGTGCACACCCGATCTCCCTCACTGACCCACACAATTGGTGTTTGCAGTGTTTGGGTCCGGAGCATCGAGCGGATTCCTGCACCCGCTGTGCCACTCTTAAAAAGCGAACACTCAAGAATCGCCAAATTCAACAAAACATTTTGTTCGGCACCGGGTCGACGATGGACTCCTCGGCATCGACAGCGGTACCATCAAAATCGACACCGCCTACTTCGACACGACCCGACATCGGCGCCGCTGGCGCCAGGTAAGCCGGCTAAGAAGCCTTCCTCTTCCCTCGAGCGCCCGCCAGCCACAGTGGCGGCACCGACTTTGCCGGCTTCACGCCGACCCCGAAAACGCTCCGCCCCGATTTCGGTGAGTGCCTCGTCATCGGCCTCCTCATCGCCGGGGCGTAGAGCGGCACCTAAGGAACCGAAACAAAAGAAAGCGGTTCCGGTGCCACCCCTGGATGACCGCATTGCGGCCATCCTCCAAACTCAACTCCAGGAACAGCTGCAGCATCAACTCCAGCACCTGTTGCCTACTATCCTGGCACCGCTCCTTTCGGTACCAGACCGGCCTGAGCCCCATACCGAGCAACCGGTATCCACCCCATCGGTACCAATCAATACCTCCAAGCCGATTCTTTCGGCTGAGCAACTTCACGCCCATCCTGTGGTTCACTCCCATACCACTACGGATCCGCCTCGGGACCGGGCGGGGCACCATTCTTCCCGGGACCGGAACCGACGCCGGTCTTCCTCTCCCGGTACCGTTTCGGTGCGCTCTGGAAAATCTTTATCTAAGACCCACCATACCGAGCCTTCCACCCCGGTGTCTCGGCATGCGCACCCAGAGGTCCGGGACCCGGATTTATGGGAAGAGTCCCCCCCCCGGTACCGAGGAGGATCTCTCCTCATCCAATGAGGACCCCTCAGCACCCGATACCACCTCCAAACCTGAGCAATCCTCCTTCTCAAAGTTCCTCAGGGAGATGTCAGCAGCTTTATCTCTCCCTCTGGAGTCAGACTCCAAAAAATCCCAAGCCTTTCTGGAAGCTCTGGATTTTGAACAACCACCTAAGGAGTTTCTCAAATTGCCCGTACACGACATCCTACGGGAGACTTTTTACAAAAATTGGGAGAATCCTCTTACAGTACCTGGGGCCCCCCGCAAGTTGGATAACCTCTACCGAGTTATCCCAATTCCGGGGTTCGATAAGTCCCAATTGCCCCATGAGTCTCTTCTAGTTGAATCCACCTTGAAGAAAACTCAGGGCTCCAGTGTCTATGCCTCCACCCCTCCTGGCAGAGAGGGCAAAACCATGGACAAGTTTGGCAAGAGGCTCTATCAGAATGCCATGCTGGCCAACAGGGCGAACAATTATTCCTTCCATTTTTCATTTTACATGAAACACTTGGTTCAACAGCTGTCCGCCCTCCAAAAGTATCTTCCGGAGAGGAAGATCCCACTCTTCCAACAACATATCTCTGGTCTCCTTCAGCTGAGAAAATTTATGGTCCGCTCTATCTACGATTCCTTCGAGCTGACCTCCCGTGCCTCTGCCATGGCTGTCGCCATGCGCCGCCTGGCCTGGCTGAGAGTATCAGATTTGGACATTAACCACCAAGATCGTCTGGCCAACGCCCCCTGTCTCGGGGATGAACTTTTTGGAGAGTCCCTGGATTCCACCACCCAGAAACTCTCGGCACATGAAACCAGGTGGGACACCCTGATTAAACCGAAGAAAAAGGCTCCACCTGCCCGACCTTACAGACCTCACTCCTCCTATCAGCGCAGGTTCTCAGCCAGGCCACTCAATCCGCCTTCCCAACAACCTCGGCGGCCCCGTCAGCAACAACACCATGCCCAGGCTCGTTCTCAGTCCAATCAATCCAACAAGCCTCTTCAACCTGCAAAGCCTTCTCAGCCCTTTTGACTCTTCTCTCCAGGGCATAGCCAGTCTTCCACCTTCATTGCCTCTTCCACAACCAATCGGAGGCCGTCTCCACATATTCTTCAGCCGTTGGGAGGTCATCACATCGGACCAGTGGGTCCTCAACATCATCCGCCACGGCTACTCTCTCAACTTCCAGACTCTTCCACCGGACAACCCTCCCGTAGAGTCTGCTTCTCACTCCTCCCAAACCCCCCTCCTCCTGAGGGAGGTCCAATCCCTCCTTCTTCTCAATGCCATCGAAGAAGTGCCTCCGGAACAAAGGGGTCAGGGTTTCTACTCCCGCTACTTCCTGGTTCCCAAGAAGACGGGAGACCTTCGTCCCATTCTCGATCTCAGGGACCTCAACAAGTATCTCGTCAAGGAGAAATTCAGAATGCTCTCCCTTGCCACGCTTTACCCTCTTCTCTCTCAACACGACTGGCTATGTTCCCTGGACCTCAAGGAGGCCTACACTCACATCCCAATCAATCCGCATTCACGTCACTACCTACGGTTCCAGGTGCAACACCGCCACTATCAGTACAAAGTGCTACCCTTTGGCCTCGCTTCATCGCCCAGGGTATTCACCAAGTGCCTTATTGTGGTGGCGGCCTTCCTCAGGTCTCACAACCTCCAAGTGTTTCCCTACTTGGACGATTGGTTGGTGAAAGCACCTACGTCTCCACTTGTGCTTCAAGCCACTCAACACACCATCTCCCTCCTCCATCTCCTGGGGTTCGAGATCAACTACCCCAAGTCGCATCTGCTTCCCACCCAGCGACTTCAATTCATTGGAGCAGTTCTCGACACCACGCTAATGAGGGCATTTCTCCCCTCCGACCGTCAACGGACGCTGCTCCACCTCTGTCGTCGGGTGCTCCTCCATCACTCCATCCCGGCTCGTCAGATGATGGTCCTCCTGGGCCACATGGCCTCGACAGTCCATGTGCTTCCTCTGGCACAGCTCCACCTCAGGACACCTCAATGGACTCTTGCCGACCAATGGTCACAGACCACGGATCTTCTTTCTCAACCCATCTCTGTGACATCGTCTCTTCAGCAATCTCTGCAATGGTGGTTGAACTCCTCAAATCTTTCCAGGGGTCTTCTTTTTCATCTGCCCCCTCACTCCATGACCATCACCACGGATGCCTCCCCCTATGCATGGGGAGCTCACCTGGGAGATCTGCGCACCCTGGCGTGAAGCCAGGGACTCTGGACCCCGCAGGAGCGTCTACATCACATCAATTTCCTGGAACTCAGAGCCATATTCTATGCTCTCAAGGCCTTCCAGCATCTTCTCTACCCTCAGGTTCTTCTCCTGTGCACAGACAACCAAGTCGCCATGTACTACATAAACAAGCAGGGCGGCACCGGATCGCGCCTCCTTTGTCAGGAGGCACTCAGCATCTGGACTTGGGCCATGACCCGCAATCTCTTCCTCAAGGCTGTCTATATCCAGGGCGAACAAAACTCCCTGGCCGACAATCTCAGCCGCATCCTTCAACCTCACGAGTGGACTCTGGACCCTCCAACACTCCGCTCCATCTTTGCTCGCTGGGGCACTCCGCAGGTGGACCTCTTTGCAGCACCTCACAACCATCAGCTGCCCCAGTTCTGTTCCAGACTCTTCTCTCCTCATCGTCTGGCCCCAGATGCATTCCTGCTCGACTGGAGAGATCGGTTCCTTTATGCCTTTCCTCCACTTCCTCTGATGTTGCGGACCTTATCCAAACTCCGCAGGGACAGGGCCACCATGATTCTCATCGCTCCTCGGTGGCCTCGCCAACACTGGTTCTCCCTCCTGCTCCAGCTCAGCTCCAGGGAGTCCATTCCTCTTCCTGTGTTTCCTACTCTGCTTACGCAGCAGCATCAGTCTCTACTACATCCCAATCTGTCTTCGCTCCACCTGACAGCTTGGTTTCTCTCGGGCTGACCTCTCCGGAGAATCTGTCTCAGCCTGTCCGTCTCATTTTGGACGCCTCCAGGAAACCGGCCACCCTCCAATGTTACCACCAGAAGTGGACCAGGTTCTCCTCTTGGTGTCTACGGCGTCATCACGATCCCACCTCTTTAGCGGTGGAAACTGTACTGGAATATTTGCTCTCTCTGTCCAATGCTGGCCTCAAATCTACCTCCATCAGAGTCCACCTCAGTGCCATCACTGCGTTTCATGAGCCTATCCTCGGAAAACCTCTCACGGCCCATCCACTGGTTTCCCGGTTCATGAGAGGCCTCTTCAATGTCAAACCACCTCTGAAGCCTCCTCCTGTCGTCTGGGACCTGAATGTGGTTTTATCAGCCCTCATGAAACCCCCTTTTGAGCCTCTTGCCACAACTTCGCTCAAACTTCTCACTTGGAAGGTGCTTTTCCTCATTGCCATCACCTCTGCCAGGAGGGTTAGTGAGCTGCATGCACTAGTCGCCGATCCACCGTTCACTGTTTTTCACCATGACAAGGTGGTTCTGCGTACCCATCCTAAATTCCTTCCCAAGGTGGTCTCGGCTTTTCACCTCAACCAGTCCATTGTGTTGCCTGTCTTTTTCCCTAAACCCCATTCTCATCCTGGGGAACAGGCGTTGCACACGCTGGATTGTAAGCGTGCCCTTGCATACTACCTTGACCGTACCAGGGCTCACCGCTCATCTCCTCAGCTCTTGTTGTCCTTCGACCCTAACCGTCTAGGTCGTCCTGTCTCCAAACGGACGCTTTCCAATTGGCTTGCTGCCTGCATTGCGTTCTGTTATGCTTGGGCCGGTCTCTCACTGGAAGGTGCTGTCACGGCCCACAGGGTCAGAGCTATGGCTGCTTCTGTGGCTTTCCTCCGTTCCACGCCCATTGAGGAAATCTGCAAGGCGGCCACTTGGTCCTCAGTTCACACGTTCACTACTCACTACTGTCTGGATGCCTTCTCCAGACGGGATGGACACTTCGGCCAATCTATGTTACAAAATTTATTTTCCTAATGGCCAAACATCCCTCCTCCCTCTCTGTTAGCTTGGAGGTCACCCATGCGTAAAGAATATGCTGCCTGCTTGTCCTGGGATAAAGCACAGTTACTTACCGTAACAGGTGTTATCCAGGGACAGCAGGCAGATATTCTTACGTCCCACCCTCCTCCCCGGGTTGGCTTCTTAGCTGGCTTATCCTAACTGGGGACCACGCAGTCCTCCGTCGGGCGGGAAGGCACTCGCGCACGCGCGGTGCGGCCAACTAGAACTTTCTAGTTAAAAAGGTCCGTACCGAGGGCTCCGTCGGTGACGTCACCCATGCGTAAGAATATCTGCCTGCTGTCCCTGGATAACACCTGTTACGGTAAGTAACTGTGCTTTTCTTCATGTTTCTATTTTATTGACTGCTCTATTGACTATCTGCACAAATTCTGTGAATAATAACTTATTAGCAGCATTTGCCTCCCTAACTAACCAATTTTTTCAAGAGACACTAGCTTAAGATTTGAGAACCATTATGTTAATGGTTTTACTGTGTTATAGGGCTGTGGTAACCTAAATGAGGCAGGCCTGGAGCCCAAGTAAAACAGAACCACACAGTAATTGTAGACAATGAAAAATAACATTTCTTAAAACTGTATGTCAGGGCCCTGTTCCATTCACAGAAGAAGCAAAAACAACATAAAACTAGTCCATAATGAAACCAAGTCCTCATGGCAATTGATAGCAAAAAAGTTTAGTGTCAAAGAACATGCCTAGAATCTTTATTATCCCAGGACATCAGGAAGCTTATTCTCACATATGGGTGACGTCATCAGCGGAGCCCGGATGCGGAAGCTCGCAAGCAGACTTGCTTGAAGAAACTCGAAGTTTCGAGTCGACCGCACCGCGCATGCGCAAGTGCCTTCCCGCCCAGCGCAGGGTGCGTCTCCTCAGTTCTCAGTTTTCTGTGGAGCCGAGAAGTCTGTCTTTGACTCTCTGCGTTTAACTTCGTTACTTTGTGCCTTCTCTGAACCGCGGTTTGTATTTTTTGCTTCACGAATCGCTGTTCTTCTTTTATTTCTAGTTTGAAAAAAAAAATAATAATTTCAATATTACGTCCGTTTGCTGGGGCAGGCCGCTCGGCCGCAGCCCAAGGGCTTCGATCTTGCGGCGGCTATTTTTCCTCCTATATCACGGCCTGTCATGGGCTTCAAGAAGTGTAGCCAGTGCCAGCGTGCGATTTCCCTTACGGATCCACACTGTCGGTGCCTCAAGTGCCTTGGGCCAGAATATCACCCGAAGTCGTGTGAGCGCTGTGCTACTTTTCAACCTCAAGCCCTTAAACGTCGTCACCTTTTGGTGGAGAAGCTGTTCGGGATGGATTCTTCCTCCGATCCCTCGACATCAAAGGAGCCCTCAGCCTCACCTTCGACCGAGACTCCTCCTGCTTCTGCTTCCACCTTGAGCCTCATCAGACCTTCATTGTTTGCAGCGGCTCTCTCTTCGACGACACCTGCTGTATCTTCCCCAAACTGGACTCTAGGTATAAAACTGTACATCGCAAAGGGTTATCTCATCAGTCCCTGCTAGTCAAGTCCTCCTTGAAGAGGTCCCATCCTTCCAAGGTTCCCCTGTTTCCTCAGGTCAGATAGCTCAGCAGAAAGTTCCAGCGGTGGTGCTTAAAGTGCCTAAGACTTCCAAGTTGAAGCACATTTACACTGCCTCGGTAGAACCTCCAGCCAAAGCAAGTGGTCCGGTTTCAGCCACTGATCCATCCTTGCCGGCTTCTTTCCAGACCATGTTGGAGTAGCAATTCATTCAATTCCTTACTAATATGGGACCGAAGCTTCTCCCTCTCATCCAGCCTGGGCATTCAGCAGACTCTTGCGAGGTCGAGCCGCTTCCTTTGTCTCAGTCTGAATTTACACACTCTTTGCAGGGAGCAGAGTCTCTGCGAGTGTCTGGTCTGGTATCCAACACTTAAAAGACTAATGTCTCCACCGTCTCAATAATTGTTTGATTTTTAACTTTTAACGGGCTTCAGACAAACTACAAAAAAAGACTAAACTGGTTAGAACAAAAATGGATCTATAGGTTAAACACAGTGACACCGGGAGGTTTAAACCAGGAAGTGGAATGGAACACTTTGTTATAATGTATGCTCCTGATTCGTTAATTGAAGGAGTGATGTCACCGAGTGGGGGAGGTATAAAAATCGTAAAAAAGACGCTGCGGCCATCTTTGTTAGATCAGAAAACTTTGACATCGGGATGGTCGGTTAAAACAAAAAAAAGGGTGAGCATATGGTTTTGAAGTTAGTCCATTATGTGGTCCCTTTAAAGTTAAGGAAAGATATGTTTGTAAGAAATATGATGGGAAATATTATGTCTTCTTTTATTCTTATAGGGGATATTATCTTGAAAAAGCCTTATGGCGAAACATGTCGATGTGACAAGCCCCTACCCGATACTTGATCCTATTAAGGAACCAACAGATATTAAATTTCATATCAAAATATTTTTATTGCAAATATTTATGAGGGCACTATGCACTTTAAAAATGAAAAACTAAAGAAAATAATAATAATAATAAAAATATAAAAAATATGGGCGAATGAAGAAGCCAACAGCCATAGCCACTAAGAATATTTTGTATCGCCAAAAAAGTGGGCGTACAAAAATGGCATGTCTGAAGCCCGTTAAAAGTTAAAAATCAAACAATTATTGAGACGGTGGAGACATTAGTCTTTTAAGTGTTGAGTATAGAGAGGTGACTAATGTAAAAAAGGAGACTGGGACGTTTACTCATATGGTCTGGTATCCAAGCACGTGAAGCAAGGAGCAGAATCTTTGCAAGTGCCTTGGCAGGAATCCTCACACTCTATACAAGGAGCAGAGTCTTTGGGAGTGCATCGAGGTTCCTCCATCAAGCCTCTGGAGCTTCGCTCTACAGCCTCCAGTCCTATCCATTCTTTGGTGGCATCGGCTGCTTCTGTCTCTGAGGCGAAGTCTCCTCGATCTTTGAGATCTGCTTCCAAGCACCATTCTCACCAACAATCGAGGCGGGTTCAGATGCATAACCCTATGGTTTAGGACTACTAGACACATCTACAAGAAATAAGATTATTGAGGTAAGAACCTAATCTTTTTGTTTTGCATCTTTGAAAGGAAGTAATTGTTGAGAGAAGGGCAGGGAGGTAAGGGAGCCAGAAAATTAGGAAATATACTTGCCTCACGTTTAGAGGCATGTAGGAAAAGAAGATTGTCCTTGCTCGCTGCAGGACTTAGTTGCATTCTTGCTTTGTTTTAAGACAGCCTGGTATCTAGGAATTCCATCAGTTAAGAATATTGTCATCCTGTTTGTCCTTGGAGAAGGACATTAGGTTAAATATTCTTACTGCCCCACAAACCTCTCCTTGGTGTTGAATTAGAAACATAGAAACATAGAAGATGACGGCAGAAAGGGGCCATGTCTGCCCACTCTAATGACCCACCCCCCATGTACCAGCTATGGTATTAGACTGGGTCCCACATGACAATGGCAGGCAAAAAGGCGCATGTATGTACAGTGAACTGCTTCCAAAGGTTCCCCCACCACCTAGCATTGCCTCTGTCTGTCTCCCTCCTCACTCCAATCCAGTATTGCCACATTTTTCTTTCCTCCCCCATTCACTATTACTGCTGCCTCTCTCTTTCTCTCCCCTACCCCTTCTATCCAGTATCACTCTATTTCTCCTGTTACATCCTCTGCCAGGCCCAGCAAAGATGTGCTAGTCCTGCAGAGTGTTTCTGATATTATAGTGGGTGATAACCAGATGTTGTGGTTCAATATTAAGGCATTAAACACCAGAAGGCCAATGTGAACTAACTCATCAACTTTATGATTGTTTTAGGGCTTCAGACATGCCATTTTTGTTTGCCCATATTTTTGGCGATACAAAAAATTGTTTCTTAGTGGCTATGGCTGTGGCTTCTTCATTCGCCCACTCACTCAGAGTTTTTTTATCTTTTTTCTATATATATTTTTTTGTGTTTTTCCTTATTTTATATATAAAGTGCTTCTCATAAATAATTATGATAAAAAAGTTAACTTATCTTAACCAATTGTCATTTCCTTAATAGGATCGGGTCGGGGCTTGTCACATCGACATGTTTCGCCGTGAGGCTTTTTCAAGATTAAGTCCCCTGTAGGAATGAAAGAAGACATTATAATTCCCATCCCCATGCATTCTATAACCATGTATATTCTTATCTTTTAGGGAGACCATATAGTAGATATCTCCACGACCATATGCTCACCCTTTTTCAGTTCAAACAGACCATCCCGATATCAAAACTTTCTGATCTATCAAAGATGGCCGCGGCTTCTTTTTTCTCAAGTATAAGTACCTCCCCTACTTCGTGACGTCACTACTCCAAATAGCGAATCAGGAAGACACATTACAGTAAAGTGCTCCACTCCACTTCCTGGTTTAAACCCCCTGGCACCACCGTATTCAGTCTGAAGATCCATTTCTGTTCCAACCAGTTTAACCTGTGTTTGTAATTTCCACCCGCCCACCCTTCTTTTATATGTGATATGATGCGCCATCTTATATCCGTGCTTGTCATGCCCATAGGTTTCCCAATGTTCAACTAAGGGGGCCTCCATTATTTTATTAGTTATCCTGGATTTATGTTCATTTAGTCTGATGTTCATCTGACGACTTGTTCTGCCCACATATATTAAATCACAGGGGCATAATATTATGTAGACAACGTTATGGGTCTTACATGTGGTTGTCGTATTAGCCACAATGTTGATTTCCCTATGAGGGGGCTGCCACTCCAGCCCTTCTATAGTACATTTACACCATTGGCACTTCTGACATTTCCGATGACCTAGAATAGTTTGTACTTCACTCCCTTCTGTATAGTATCGGTGGCGTGCCAAATGTTCTCCTATTTTTTCCCACGATGGTAAGTGATTATAGGGAACTCCTCAAAAACATTAGGAACGGTTTGTAAAATATGCCAATATTTTCTCATACTACTAACAATGTACTTCGATCCCGTATAAAAGGGCAACACACACACCATTCTAGTGTTTTTGTCCTCAAGATAGTCCTTATGGGTTGGAAGTGACGTCATCGGGAGCGATGGTGGCTTAAAATCGAAGCTCCTCCGAATCGCGCTAAACTTTTAGCTTTCAGCTAGCGGTACGAGGCTAGTATCTTGCACTTTTTGCATAATTGAGTGTGGAAAGCTAGCGGGCTGCAGATGGCTTCGAAAAAAGGGCGAGCGGATTTGAAATCCTATGCTTACCAGCCATCGGATAATTCTGAGGCCTGTGAGACTGATGAACCGCAACGCGGTAAGGGCGTTGTCCAGCTGAGTACCGAGTCTGATGCTCGATCGGCCACCTGTGGGGAAATGCGTGCATGGATGGCAGATTTAAAATCTACAATGCTTTCTATCCAAAGCACTTTGCAATCGGAGGTGGCTAAGATTGGGCAGTCAGTGCATGATATGGGGGCTCGGCTGCAGGAGTTTGAGGAACGCGTTATTGACCATGATACGGATCTAGTGGCCCTGCAAGCGCGGTGCGCTCATTTGGAACGCAGACAGGAAGATTTTCAACTTCGCCTAGAAGATGGTGAGAATCGCAGCCGACGGAGTAATGTGCGTGCTAGAGGGGTTCCTGAATCTTTGGCTGCATCGGAGTTACAGGCTCATTTGTTGGAAATCTGCAAGCGCTTTCTTCAGGCAGCTGACCCAGAGGCTCCAATACCTGTGATCGAGTTTGAAAGAGTGCATCGGGCTCTGGGTCCCCGGGTAGGTGATAGGCCCCGGGATGTGGTAGCCTGTTTTACGCGCTATCCAGTTAAAAATCAAGTTCTTCAAGCCGCTCGAAAAGTGGGACATATCACATGGGAAAATTCTAAAGTGGAATTATTTGCGGATTTGTCCGCAATTACTTTACGAAAGCGTCGAGATTTTCGGGAGATTACTCACTGCTTACAATCCCATGCTATCAGTTATCGATGGCTTTTTCCTTTTGGACTTTCTTTTCAAGTGGCTTCTCAACAGCATAAGGTTACTTTAGTGGAGGAAGCTGCAGCTATATTACGTGATGCTCAACTTTATGCATCTTTGGAAGAGCCGACTACATCATCTGGAACTGGTGCTTCATCGCAGCGCTGGAAACGGGTCCCTACTAGTAGCAAGCGCCTGCAGCGGAGATCTGGCCTGGAACAGAACTCGGCCTCTGGACCTACCTGAATTTTTAAGCTGCTTTGTTTGGTTCTTGGTTGAATGATATGAGACTCTTGCTAGTTCTTGTTTATTATTGGCATATATGATCTCTTCTCGTACTATTTTTCATATGTTTGGTGTGATTTGGGGTATGTTGGGATGTCACTTTCTCTTTTAGCCCACCATGAGGAGGGCCTATGGTTAGTTTGGGGATGGGAGGGGAGGGAGGTGGGGGGGGGGGAAGGGAGAGGGGTTTTTTTCTTTCTTGCTGCTGGTTTTTACAGTGGGGTTTGTTATTCTGGGTTGTGAAGGGTTGTTTGCGGGAGTATGGTTGCGTGTGGGTATGTCTGAATGAATGGCTCCTGAAGGTATTAGTTTCTTTACTTTAAATGTACGGGGTCTGAATGTACCTCGAAAGAGGCAATTGCTTTTTAAAGAGGCTGATAGGTTGAAGGCTGGGGTGGGTTTCTTTCAGGAGACCCATCTTAAGCCTCAATATGAAACGCTAGTGAAACATCCTCGTTATCCCCATATATATTTTGCTTCAAATGAGGAGGGGTCTAAAAAACATGGAGTAGGGATTCTTTTTGCAAAGCACCTTGATCCTCAGATTAAACAGGTGGTACGAGACCCGAAGGGTCGTTATTTGATATTGAAAGTTGAATTGCAGCAGGTGCTATATACTTTTTGTAATATTTATGCTCCTAATTCTGAGCAAAAAGATTTTTTGGTAACTTTAGACCAGGTGTTGCGAGGGGTTGTAGAGGGTTCTTTATTAGTAGGGGGGGATTTTAATTTGACTTACGATGTGGGATTGGATAATTCGTCACAGTCGATTCATTATGGAAAATCTGATAGAAAGCAATTGCACTCTTTCTTTATGACCTGGGATTTGATTGATCCTTGGAGACATCTATATCCAACTACCAAAGATTATACTTATTTTTCAACAGTACATGATTCATATTCTCGTATTGATTTTTGGGGCATTGATAAGGCTTTACTTTCCCAGGTGTCAGATGTTGGAATTGCTCAGCGTGTGTGGTCAGATCATGCTGCGGTATACTTTATTTTACATCCTCATATGGCTTCCTTTGGGCGGCGGTTCTGGCGATTTTGTGATAGCCTATTGACGGATCCTATAATAGTGTCTCGAATAGAACAGAATTTGAAGGATTATATTCAGTTTAATACTAGTGATGAGATTTCTCCTTTGATATTTTGGGAAGGTATGAAGGCAGTTTTACGTGGTCATATTATTTCTATTGGAGTACATCGACGGCGAGAACGTGGACGAAAACAGGAAGCTTTGCGCCAACAATTGCATTATCTAGAACAAAAGCATAAGCGGGATCTTTCTTCTGCTTTGCTGACGCGTCTGGATAAGGTGCGAAAAGATCTTCAGATGATGCAATTGGACGAATTATCAGACCAATTACAGTCGGTCCAACAAAAACATTTTGAATATGGTAATCGGGCGAGCCGTCAGTTGGCTTATAAGTTGAAAGCTCAAAAATTGAGAAATGTGATTACTAAGGTGACAGCCACTGATGGTTCAGCCTGTTATACGCCGGAATCTATTGCAGGTGCTTTCCTTTCATTTTACCAACATCTATATACTCCTGAACAAGATGTGTCTCAAGATCAAATTGATAATTATTTGGCACAGACACAGCTTCCTAAATTGACATCTGAAGAAGCAGAGTGTCTGTCAGCCCCAATTTCGGAAGCTGAAACTCAATGGGCGATTTCCACTTTGGCTTATGGGAAAGCACCTGGGTTAGATGGCTTTACGAATAGATTTTATAAATGTTTTAGACATTTGCTTGTAGGCCCTCTTACTCAGGCCTTTAATAGTTTAGAAATGGGTATGGAGTTGCCTTATTCATGGAGATTGGCGGGTATAACACTTATTTTGAAACCGGGAAAAAATTCTATGCTTTGTGGATCATATCGTCCAATTTCATTGTTAGACACTGATTACAAAATTTTCACAAAAATATTGGCTCGTAGGTTGCAATGTTATATGACTTATTTAGTACAGGATGACCAAGCGGGTTTTATTGCGGGGAGGCAAACATATGATAATATTCGTAGATTGCTTCATTTGATTTGGTTTGTACAACATGAAAAGATGCCAGCATTGCTGTTGAGTGCTGACGCTGAAAAGGCCTTTGATAGGGTGTCGTGGCCATTTTTGTTGAGCACTTTATCAGCTATGGGAATTAGAGGACAGTTTTTTATGTGGATTCAGATTCTATATACTAAGCCTTTAGCAGCTCTCCGGATTAATGGGGGGTATACAGATTCATTTCAGTTAGCTAGAGGAACAAGACAAGGTTGTGCGCTTTCGCCACTACTTTTTGCGTTGGTGATGGAGCCTTTTGCTTCTCATGTTCGAGCCCAGCAGAATATTCATGGCATGGTTTGTAATGGACTTTCCACAAAGTTATTGATGTTTGCTGATGATGTTATTTTTACTGTAACTGATCCCTGTGTTACTCTCCCGGGTATTATAGGTGAATTGTCTGCCTATGGTGCTGTATCTGGATTTCGGACCAACATGGATAAGTCTGAGATATTGAATTTGTCAATACATCCAAGGGATTGTGCTTTTTTGAAAGCTACTTATTCTTTTAAATGGGCATCTAAATCTATACGTTATTTAGGAATCAATGTGCCAGCGCGGCTTTGCTCTTTGTTTGAAGTCAATTATCCAGCAATTTTGCAATCTCTTTGGGTTGATTTGGATAGATGGGAGAATGTCTCCTTATCATGGTTTGGTCGCATACAAAGTGTAAAGATGATGGTATTGCCGAAGCTACTTTATCTTTTTCAGGCTTTACCAATTCCTTTGTCTGCTGCTTTCTTTCGTGGGGTGGCTAGAAAAATTTTTAAATACATTTGGAAGAGTCGACCCCCACGGGTGCCTAGGAATGTGTTGTATCAACTTCGCTCTCAGGGGGGTATGGCTGTACCCTGTTTGAGGCGTTATTATGAGGCTGCTCAACTGAAGTCTTTTTTGAGTTGGTGTAAGGATAGATCAAAAAGCTGGGTTCGGGGGGAAAAGATTTTGGGATCGGAAGAGCTTTGTCGGGTGATCCCTTGGTTAAAAGTGGAAGAGGCTCGACAAATGTTTAAGGGGGCTAACCCTTTTTTGCAACATACGTTTGTGATGTGGATTAGGTTGCGTAATAGGTTTTTCCCCTCTCGATTGTATTTTCGTAGTACCCCGTTGTGGGTTGCGTGGGGTTTTGCACCAGGAAGATCTGATTGTCGTTTTCGGGTTTGGGCTCAAATGGGTCTTATGGATTTGGGAGATTTTGTGGAAGAGGGGCGACTATTATCATTTTTGGAATTGAGGGAAGCTTATGATTTGCCGCCGACTGATTATTTTCGCTATCTTCAAGCAATAGATTTTATTAGGCGCAGGGCTTTTGATGATATTTGTTTAGAAGAAACCACCCTAGAGTGGGCAATTATGGGTAGTAGTGGTAAGGGGTGTATTACTAGATTCTATAAAGCTCTTATTCAACAACAAGCTCCCCCGGTAAAATATCTATCTCTTTGGGAGGGACTTTTACGCCCAGTGCCACCGATTGTTAAATGGGAGCGGGTGTTTAGTCGCCTGCTTCGAGTTTCTATAGCTAGCTCTTTGGTGGAAAATGGATATAAGATGCTTTATCAATGGTACCTAACACCCCAGCGTCTTCATCTCATGTATCCTCAAGTATCTAATTTATGTTGGAGACGCTGTGGTTGTTTGGGTACCTTCCTTCATATCTGGTGGGATTGTCCGAAGGTAATCCCATATTGGGATATGGTATTTGAACTGTTATCTGATATTTTACATACCACGATTTCTCGAGCTATGGGTAGTGCTTTATTACATCTACCTTTGGTTCCATTGTCTTCTAATACACATAAATTGGCTTGTTATATTTTCACTGCTGCTCGTCTTTTGTTAGCGGCATATTGGAAACAGGCCTTTCCCCCAGGTCGACTACACTTACTACGAAAAATAGATTTTATTTTTCGTATGTCTAAATTGACGGCATTGACAAAATCTCGTCTTACACCCTTTTTTAAGGTGTGGAATCCTTATATTCGGTGGTGTGAATGTCCTTCATGATCTGAGTGTTTAGCTACATTTGTGTAACCCTATGTGAAAGCTGATTTTGGGGTGGGTTTGGGGGGGGGGGGTTTCTTTTGATTTATATGATTCTTTTTTGCATTGTGCTGAAGATTCAAGTACAACTTTATCTTTTTACTAATTTGGGGGGAAGAGGTTGGAGAAAATGTGACATTGTAGATATCTGTTTGCTTATCCTCTGTGTTTTTGTTTTGTATATTTGAAAAATTATTAATAAACAATTTACAAAAAAAAAAAAAAGATAGTCCTTATGGTCTTCCCCTTCTTCCTGGGCAGTAGATGACGACTGTAATAATGACTCCCAGTTAGCATATTTAGCTCTGAGAAAAGCTTTTCGAATGGCTCTATTAGGGTATCCTCTTGCTCTAATTCGGTGCTCAAGTTGTCTAGATTAATGCATAAAATCCTGATCTTCTGAGCACAATCGACGCAACCTCAGAAACTGCCCAACCGGCAAATTGTATTTTAATTTGTATGGTGGTGACTGTGGAATTTTAATAGTGTGTTCCTGGAGACTGGTTTCCGAAACAATGTTGTAGTAAATCTCCCCTGTTCAAAAGTTACTGTAAGATCCAGGAAGTCAATTTTTCCAAAATTATAGTGATTTTTTTTTTTTTAACTTCTTTATTCATTTTTCCATCAATCAACAAGTTTACAATTTTATACAATATATTATACACAATCACTTGTACATTCTTACTCATATATCTTATTAAGTTGTAAAATATCCCACCACATCCCCTCCCACTTCTATATTTCAATCATTATCATATTCTAACTCTTTCATTATATATTCAATCAATCTTGTAAAGGTGCCAAATCATTTGAATATTCCATTAATGGCCCCCATATCTTTTTAAAATTCTTATAATTCCCATTCTGTAATGCAATAGCTTTTTCCATTCTATACATATAACACACTGTATTCCACCAAAACGTAAAATTCAGACTTGTATAATCTTTCCAGTTCCTAGTTATGTGCTGGATGGCAACTCCTGTTAATATTAATAATAATTTATTATTAGATCCTGAAATTTGACTTTTATATCTCATTGAAGTGCCAAATAAAATTGTATCATAGGACAGGGCTACAAGATTTTCTAATAGCAAATTAATTTGGGGCCAGATTGACTTCCAGAATACATTTATACAAGGACAGAAAAAAATTAAATGATCTAACGTCCCTGCTTCTTGCTTACAATGCCAACATCTATTAGATCTAGAATTATCTACTTTCTGTAAACGAACTGGGGTCCAAAACACTCTATGCAACAAAAACAACCATGTTTGTCTCATAGATGCCGACATTGTTGATTTTATTCTCCAAGACCAAATTCGTGGCCATTGAGATTCTGAAATTTGGTGTTTTATCTCAAAGCTCCAAATATCCCTCAACCCAGTTTTCTTTTTTTTATTCAAATATTCACTTAATAATTTATACCACTGTGCGGCTTGGTGACCCAAGAAATCCGCCTGAAAGCAAAGGAATTATAAACTATATTGATTATGAAGAGTCTTCCATTCAGGGAACCCCTCCTGAATAGCCTGCTTCAATTGCAACCATTTAAAACTTTGATTTTTATTCAGACCAAATTTGTGTTGCAATTGTGAAAAACTAAGCAGCGATCCATTTAATATAACATCATTCAAGGTACGAATACCCCCAATAATCCATTGCTTCCAAACGATTTGCGCTCCGCCAATTTTGATCTTGGAGTTTACCCAAATGGATTGGTGTAAAGATGTAGCAATTGGAATAGGTGACATGTTACTAACATACCTTAATGTTTTCCATGTGTCAACAAATATTTTATCTTCTCTATATCTTCTAGGTATTTTTATACTAAGCAAATGAACCAAATGAAAAGGAAACAGGAGCCGCCATTCCAAATATAACCAATCTGGGACATTCTCCATGAGCTCTGGGAGGATCCAATACATACCCTGACGTAGAATATAGGCTTGATGATACCTATAAAAATTTAAAAAATTTACCCCTCCTTCCATAATTGATCTTTGTAAAGATACTAAAGCAATTCTTGGTCTTTTACCCAACCAAACAAATTTCGTAAGAATACCATTTAACTTTTTATAAAATGATCCCTGAAAAAAAACTGGTATCATACTCATTTGATAGCAAACTACAGGCAATATCATCATTTTAATAGTTTGAACTCTCCCCCACCATGATATATGCAATGGATTCCATTTTTCACACATCTCTGTAACTTTTTTAAGTAAAAGTTTTTCATTTTCCTTTACTGTATCATCAACATTATTTTTAATTAATATACCTAAATATTTTAGTCCCTCACCCTTCCATACAAAATCAAATGAATCAAATAATCCTTTACACTTAAAAGACTAATGTCTCCACCGTCTCAATAATTGTTTAATTTTTAACTTTTAACGGGCTTCAGACATGCCATTTTTGTACGCCCACATTTTTTGGCGATACAAAATGTTCTTAGTGGCTATGGCTGCTGGCTTCTTCATTCACCCATATTTTTTATATTTTTATTATTATTATTTTCTTTAATTTTTCATTTTTAAAGTGCATAGTGCCCTCATAAATATTTGCAATAAAAATATTTTGATATGAAATTTAACTTATCTTAAATATCTGTTGGTTCCTTAATAGGATCAAGTATCGGGTAGGGGCTTGTCACATCGACATGTTTCGCCATATGGCTTTTTCAAGATAGTATCCCCCTTTATTTGTTTTAACCGACCATCCCGATGTCAAAGTTTTCTGATCTAACAAAGATTTTGTATCGCCAAAAAATGTGGGCGTACAAAAATGGCATGTCTGAAGCCCGTTAAAAGTTAAAAATTAAACAATTATTGAGACGGTGGAGACATTAGTCTTTTAAGTGTTGAGTATAGAGAGGTGACTAATGTAAAAAAGGAGACTGGGACGTTTACTCAAATAATCCTTTGACACAGTGAACATTAAGCGGTAAAACTTCAGACTTACTCCAATTAATCTTATATCCTGAGAATTTTCCAAATCTTTCTATCAATTCAAGTAAGCATGGTATGGTGGTCTCTGGATTCCTCAAATAAAGTAAAATATCATCTGCATAAGCAGAAAGTTTATATTCCCAGTTTGAATAGGGAATACCCTGTATCCCCTTTGCTTGATTAATAGCAATTAACAAGGGCTCCAGAACAACATCAAAAAGCAATGGAGATAAGGGACAACCCTGTCTAACCCCCCTCCGCAAGTCAAATCTATCTGATAGACTATTATTAATATATAATCTTGCACCAGGGGAGCTATACAGCATTTGAATCATTTGAATGAACCCAGATCCCACCCCAAACCACTCCAATGCCTGATACATAAAATTCCATTCTACCCTGTCAAAGGCCTTTTCTGCATCTAGAGAGACCATAAACGTCGGATCTTTTACTGTTTTTGTTAAATTTAGAGTATGAAACGCCAACCTAGTATTATGTGAAGAATGTCTCCTTGCAACAAATCCTGTTTGATGAGTATCTATAATGTATGGGAGAGCTTTTGCCAATCTTAACGCCATTATTTTAGCAAGAATTTTCCCATCTACATTTATTAATGAAATAGGCCTATAGTTTGATACCAAAGTAGGTTCTCTGTTTGGTTTTGGTAAAACAATAACCACTGAATCTGCCATAGTACCTTTAATACAACCATTAGTTAGTTGATATTTATACAAATTTAACAGATATGGTAAAAGAGTATTTTGAAATGATTTATAAAATTCCACTGTAAACCCATCACCACCTGGAGCGGATCCAACTCTAAGAGACTTTAATGCTTCTTCTAACTCTTTTAGAGATATAGGTTCTTCTAAACTTCCTTTTATATGTTCAGGAATTTTTGGACCCTCAAGTAAATTTAAAAAATTTAAACCATCTTTCTTTATTTCTATAATTTTCTGAAGAATATAGATCCTTATAGAAAGCAAGAAACTGTTTTAAAATATGCTCATTTTTAGTGTATGAATCCCCTTTATTATCTTTTATTATAACAATTTTTGTCCTCCTTTTTTTTGCCTTAAGATAATTTGCTAATAATTTTCCAGCCTTATTTGAATGTCCATAATACTGAGCTTGCTGATAAAACAAATCCTCTCTAACAAGCTTTGAAGATAACTCATTGTATTTGGCTTTAGCTTTTAACAAAATTTGCAATGTCTTCTGCTCTCACCTATCCACTAATTTTTTTTTCTAAAATTTTAATTTCTTTTTCCAAATTATAGAATTGTCTCTTCGCTTGTTTTCTGACATATGCTGAATATGAAATCATATATCCTCTCATGGTTGCTTTAAAAGCATCCTATACCATTTCTATATTAACCTCTCCAGAATCATTAATTTGAAAAAACTCATTCATTTTTGATTTAAACTCATCAGTAAATTTTGGATCTGCAATCAAAGCATTATCAAACCTCCAAATCGGCTTTGCCTCCACTTGCTCATCCAATTGTAATTCAATCCAAACACCACCATGATCAGATAAAATTATCGGATCTATGATGGCTTTATTCACTTTCTGAGCTATTTTATTTGAAACAAATATATAATCAATTCTTGAAAACGAATTATGCACTTGCGAACAAAAGGAAAATTCCCGATCATTAAAATGAAGAATACGCCATATATCTGTTAAATCACAAGATTGAACCAAATTATCTAAACCTAGTGAATTTAATATTTTACTTGGACTCTTATCCATTATCGGATCCATTACAGCATTGAAATCTCCAGCCACCACTAGATTAGAAGCAGCCAGTGGTAATAGTATTTTTTGTATATTTTTGAAAAACTCCATTTGATTAGAATTTGGAGCATACAAATTAAACAAATCAAGGGTATTATTTCCCATGCTCATTTTGATATGTACCCACCTTCCCAAGGGATCTGCAGAAACCATTTGAAAGTTTGCTGAACATTTCTTGCTTATTAATATTGCCACACCTGCCTTCTTCCCATTTGCTGGCGCAAAAAAACAATTGGAAATCCACCCCCCTTCCAGCTTCCTAGATTCATTAATCGATAGGTGTGTCTCTTGTATGAAATATATGTCCGAATTCTGTTTCTTAAGGAAATCTATGAGAATGCACAAAAGGGAGAAAGAAAATCCAACGTAGTCTGCAGTAAACAACAGCAACCAGAAAACAACAAACAGACTGCAGACAATGTACAAAATGCAGGCGTTGTTTATTAGTAAATGCAGTAACTTATACAACCTTATAGCCAACCAAGGGACCCGACACGGTCTGTGTTTCGGATGACACGCCTTCCTCAGGGGTCCATGGTGTAAGACTTGCTTGACCCCATTTGATCGTGATTGGCGTGTGTTTGTTATCTTTTACGCAGTTTGCTTTATACCTTAACCACCATGGACCCCTGAGGAAGGCGTGTCATCCGAAACACGCACCGTGTCGGGTCCCTTGGTTGGCTATAAGGTTGTATAAGTTACTGCATTTACTAATAAACAACGCCTGCATCTTGTACATTGTCTGCAGTCTGTTTGTTGTCTTAAGGAAATCTAACATTTTCCTTTTCTTAATCACAAGATTGAGGCCATTTACATTCAATGAAAAAAACTTAATCATCATTAACACATATCTTCATTCTAATAATATCATATTTTATAATTATTATCAAATGATCAGGCACCCACACATTCATAACTTCCAATATTAAATCCTTTAAATTCTCATTTCTCTTCTTTCCCAAATGTACTCTAAAACAAATATTCAATAATCCCTTAATCCCCCATCCCTCCCCTCCTTCTCTCCACATATTCACTTTCCCTTCATTTTTCTTCCCCAAATTCATCACTAAATAAATTATTAATACCCCCCAAACCTATCCCTCCCAAACCCTCCCTCAAAATGGATAAACTTGTAACGCACATAGGAAATGCAACCCCACACTCCCCCCAGACAACCTTTAAAAATATTTCAATTCATATATTATTAAAAATCTATTCAATTCAAATATTATCATACCTATATCCACATTCCGATGATCTCCAAAGAGGGGAGAACAAAAGGTAAGGAAGAACCGGCATGGCTTACCAGACAGGTGAGGGAAGCCTAAAAGAAAAGAAGGACTCTTTCAAAAAATGGAAACACATGAAAACAACCGAAGCATGGAAAAAACATAAAGATGATCAGAAGAAATGTCACAAGGCGGTGAGGGATGCCAAAAAGGACTATGAGGAAAAAATAGCGCAAGAGGCCAAAAACTTCAAACCCTTCTTTAGATACGTGAAAGGGAAAAAACCCACAAAAGAGGCGGTGGGACCCCTGGACGACCAGGGAAGAAAAGGGTACATCAAGGAAGATAAACAAATTGCAGACAAACTAAATTCCTTCTTTGCGTCCGTCTTTACGGAGGAGGATACCGCAAAAATACCAGAAGCAGTGAAAGTGTTTAGTGGAGTAATAGAAGACAGCCTCACCACAGTTGAAGTGGAGTTGGACCAGATATACTACCAGATCGACAAACTTAAAAGTGACAAATCCCCTGGACCGGATGGAATTCACCCGAGTAGTATAATGGGTACACCTCATGTCAAAATGATTGACAGCTGTCAGAGATAAGGATCGACCAATCAGCGTTCACTTCCAGGTTAAGCCCCGCCCATTGTCCCACCGTAGTCTCTGCCCATGGCCCCGCCCCCCCACCCATGGCCCCGCCTTAGTCTCTGCCCATGCCCCGCTCTTCCCATAGGAATGAATGGTGGTAGCCCCGCCCATGGCCCCGCCCCACTCTTCACCTAAGCCCCGCCCCTCCCATAGGAATGAATGGTGGTAGCCCCGCCCATGGCCCCACCCCTCAAGCCCCGTCCCACCCCTCAAGCCCCCCCCACCCATGACCCCGCCCCCTCATGTCCCGCTCCGGAAATGCACTTTTTGATGACATCACCGGAAATGGGGGCTTGACCCCGGAAATACGCTTTCTGATGACATCACCGGAAATGGGAGTGCCTGCCCCTACCGGAAATGCACTTTTCTGATGACATAGGCGGAAATAGGGTTAATGATGCGGCGGAAATGCGCTTTTCTGATGACATAGGCGGAAATAGGGTAAATGACGCGGCGGAAATGCGCTTTTCTGACCACGTAGGCGGAAATAGGGAAACAGACTTAGTCAAAACCCCCACCCGGAAATAATGTGGCCAGAAAAGAAGCGTCTTTATTTTAACAGTTTTTAGTTAAAAGACAGGGTTTAAGAGCTCACAGATAGAGCAGATCACAAAACAAAAGGCATTCACAAAATCTTTCCTGCTTTTAAAACAGAGCAGGGGCAGAAACAAACGAGAAAAGGTTGCATTTGCTTTTAACACACTTTTCAGTAGGAATTCTGAGCTAATGGTTAATGGGCCAGCTCCCCTATTGTCATGGTAACAGCTGATAAGACCCTTGCAGCACCCCTCCCCTGATAAAGCCAAGGGGGGGAGAGAGGTGGAGGTGTGTTTAAACATGTCTGAACTTGTCCCGGCCCCCTACTGTTGTCTTAACAATCTGAAAAAAAACCCCAAAAGCAGCTGTCACCTAACAGGGCTCTGTTAAAAAGGCAAAGCTATGAAAGAATCTTTATTGAAGCAAATTTATTATGATCCATACGCGGCAGGAAGCTATGGAGGCATTAACCCTCTACTTCAAGCGGCTAAAAAGAGTGATATAACAGTCCGGAGAAAAGATGTGGTGGATTGGGTCACCGGTCAAAACGCATACAATTTACACAGACCGGCTAGAATCCATTTTAAAAGAAATAAAACAATTGTGTCGGAAGTTGACAGACAGTGGCAAAGTGACTTAGTTGACATGTCAGCCTTTGCCCCTTATAACAACGGTTACAAATACATCTTAACGGTAATAGATATCCTGTCAAAATATGCATGGGTCGTTTCTTTAAAAACAAAAACCGGTCATGAAGTTACCGAAGCCTTTGAAACAATATTTAATTTAGGGCGTACACCTGAAAAACTTCAAACAGACAAGGGTAAAGAATTTTTAAATAAGTCTCTGAAGAATTTATTAAAACAAAAAGGTGTTAGCCATTTTGTGACCCATAATGATGTTAAAGCAGCTGTAGTGGAAAGATTTAACAGGCTCATTGGTTCATCCTTCTTGATAAAGCCAAGGGGGGAGATAGGTGGAGGTGTGTTTAAACATGTCTGAACCTGTCCCGGTCCCCCTGGTGTTGTCATAATGACGTATGTCTTAGATCTTTAACAGCTGTTGACATCAGAAATAAAAAGTTCTCACAGCTGTTAGCAACAGAAATAAAGGTTCTCAAGCCGTCAAACAAAATGACTGTCACGAAGGCTCATAGATTGAGTTACTTTCTTAAAGATCGTGATGTAGAAAAAGAGGGTTACCCAAAGACCGAAAAACTGTACGAATCAGACAAAGAAAATATGGACCCCCTTTAACACGCAGGTAACTGAAAAAAGGCCTACCAAGAGGCCTCGTAACTTTCTTAAAGACTGTAATGCTGAGAAAGAGGGTTACTCACCGGCTCTAACCAACAACCGGCTCCTTACCGGAAGCCAAAAGATAAACGAAATAGTAGGTATCCTGGTTTTGTAAGGAGACTAGGGTTAAAAGAAAATGTCATTACTTTTATAATGGTTGATCAAGAAAATATTAGACAGTCAGATCCTCAAGGGTGGGGAAAAAGTATTAACGGTTATGCTATGTTATAAATTGTAGATTGGGAAAATGTTAGAAAGTCGCAAGCAGATACCATGAACCTGACGGAAAAGTATAACAGGAAAAGATCGCATAGTAAAAGCTTCTTACACAGGGAACCAGAGTCCAAAGCTGCTTACAGGAAACCAAAAGATAAACGAAATAGTAAGTATTCTGATTTTGTAAGGAGACTCGTGTAAAAGAAAATGTCATTACTTTTATAATGGTTGATGGGGAAAAAGTATTAACGGTTATGCTATATTATAAATTGTAGATCGGGAAAATGTTAGAAAGTCACAAGCAGACACCGTGAAGCCGACAGAAAAGTTTAACCACAGAAGCACAGCCGGACAGCACAGAAGAAGGAGAATGTTATGAAGTTGATAATTATTCTGATAGCAGCAAAGTGTCATAGGATGGTTCAAATAAGGGTGCATTAGGTCCTTCTGAAGATTCAGAACCAATCAACTATGTCCAATTTGTGAAAAGATGGGATCGTAAACTGGACAAGTTTCATGGTGTGCTTTATTCAGAAGAATTTCGTTTCATTAATTTAGACAGGATAACATCATTAAGTGATGCTCAAAATGCTATACGCCAAGGCATCCAACATATCCTGGACGATGTTAGCAGCAGAGTATCGCCCGGTGACTACGTACAAGTGCACCTACATTCGTCACTTTTTCACAACTCCTTGTTTTCTGGTAAATTAAATCCCGAATCGCTAGATCCTGATGATTTCTTAGACCAGGTTGCTAAACTCCTTCAAAGTCACAGAGAAATACAGGTCTGTGATTTATTCCGTGTTGTTGTACTTGTAATAAGAAACAAGGGTGGTGGGGGTCGTAGGGTGTTAAAATCTATACTGTTAGCCAGATTTTGCAGGAAAAAAGGATGTATTTAATAGATTTGAATAACACAGGCAATAACCTGTGTTTTGCCGGTAGCCTTACAGCCCTTATATCCCCCGTAAAACTCACAGATGCTGAACTGTTAATAGGTGCTGAAAAGCTACATAATGATTTGGGGTGGTCATAGAAACATAGAAATAGACGGCAGATAAGGGCCCACGGCCCATCTAGTCTGCCCACCTTAATGTCCCTCCCCTACCTTTGCCCTGTGAATAGATCCCATGTGCCGATCCCATTTTGCCTTAAAATCAGGCACGCTGCTGGCCTCAATCACCTGTAGTGGAAGACTATTCCAGCGATCAACCACTCTTTCAGTGAAAAAGAATTTCCTGGTGTCACCTCGTAGTTTCCCGCCCCTGATTTTCAACGGATGCCCTCTTGTTGTCGTGGGACCCTTGAAAAAGAAGATATCTTCCTCCGCCTCGATGCTGCCCGTAAGATACTTAAACGTCTCAATCATGTCTCCCCTCTCTCTGCGCTCCTCGAGCGAGTATAGCTGTAATTTGTCAAGCCGTTTTTCGTATGGTAGATCCTTGAGTCCCGAGACCATCCGGGTGGCCATTCTTTGCACCGATTCCAGTCTCAGCACATCCTTGCGATAATGTGGCCTCCAGAATTGCACACAGTATTCCAGGTGGGACCTCACCATGGATCTATACAATGGCATAATGACTTCCGCCTTACGACTGACGAAACCCCTTCGTATGCAGCCCATGATTTGTCTTGCCTTGGACGAAGCCTGCTCCACTTGATTGGCAGACTTCATGTCCTCACTGACGATTACCCCCAAGTCTCGTTCTGCTACCGTTTTTGCTAGGATCTCGCCATTAAGGGTATAAGACTTGCATGGATTCTGGCTGCCCAGGTGCATAACTTTGCATTTTTTGGCATTGAAGTTGAGTTGCCATGTCCTAGACCATCGCTCCAGTAGGAGTAGGTCGTGCATCATGTTGTCGGGCACTGAATCTTCGTCTGTTGTGCATTTGCCCACTACATTACTCAGTTTGGCGTCATCGGCGAATAATGTTATTTTACCTCGAAGCCCTTCTGCCAAGTCTCTTATAAAGATGTTGAATAGGATTGGGCCCAAGACAGAGCCCTGTGGTACTCCACTAATCACCTCCGTCATTTCGGAGGGGGTGCCGTTCACCACCACCCTTTGGAGCCTACCTCCAAGCCAGCTCCCAACCCATTTCGTCAATGTGTTACCTAATCCTATAGAACTCATCTTGCTCAGTAACCTGCGGTGTGGTACGCTATCGAATGCTTTGCTAAAGTCCAGGTACACGATGTCCAGGGACTCCCCAATATCCAGCTTCCCCGTCACCCAGTCAAAGAAGCTGATCAGGTTGGATTGGCAGGATCTCCCCTTAGTAAATCCATGTTGTCGGGGATCCCGTAGATTCTCCTCATCCAGGATCTTATCTAATTGGTGTTTGATTAGAGTTTCCATTAGTTTGCTCACTATCGATGTTTGACTCACTGGTCTGTAGTTTGCTGTCTCCATCTTTGAGCCTTTCTTGTGGAGTGGAATGACGTTAGCCGTCCTCCAGTCCAACGGGACGCTGCCTGTACTAAGGGAGAGGTTGAAGAGCGCGGACAGTGGCTCCGCCAAGACATCACTCAGCTCCCTAAGCACCCTGGGGTGCAAGTTGTCCGGCCCCATTGCTTTGTTAACCTTGAGCTTTGACAGCTCACCGTAGACACTGCTGGGTGTAAACTCAAAGTTACTAAACGGGTCAACTGAGCCAACCCTTGTCTGTAGCTGAGGGCCGAGCCCTGGCGCTTCTCGGGTGAAGACTGAGCAGAAGTATTCATTTAATAGTTGGGCTTTTTCCGAATCCTTTTCCACATAGTCTCCGTCTGGTTTCCTAAGACGTACAATCCCGCCTGAGTTTTTTCTTCTATCACCGATATACCTGAAGAAGGATTTATCTCCCTTCTGGATGTTCTTTGCTAGAGACTCTTCCATGAGGAATTTAGCCTCCCTGACTGCTGTTTTGACGGCTTTTGATTTGGCCAGGTAGTCTGCTCTAGAGTCCTGCTTCCCTGATTGTTTGTAAGAGATGAATGCTTTTTTCTTCTCCTTGATCAGGTCTGAGATCTCCGCAGTAAACCACTGTGGCTTATTGTTCCTTCGCCGTTTACTTACTGATTTTACATAGCGGTTTGTTGCTTCTTGTATGGTTGCTTTCAAAGTCGACCACATGTCTTCCACGTTATCGGTTTCTTCTTGGCTTTGTAGCACCTGGTGAACGAAGTCTCCCATTTCTTTGAAATTTGTGTCCTTGAATTTGAGGACTTTGGTTAGTGTAGTAGATTTAGTGAAACCTTTCCTGATATTGAACCATACCATGTTGTGGTCACTGGAGGCCAATGTGTCACCCACCGAGACCTCTGTGACACTTTCTCCATTGGTAAGTATCAGGTCCAGTATTGCCTGATCCCTTGTCGGTTCCAACACCAGTTGCCTGAGGCTTGCTCCTTTCATAGAGTTTAATAGCCTCCTGCTGCTGCCGGAAGCAGAGGTAAGTGTAACCCAATCCACATCAGGCATGTTGAAGTCACCTAGCAATACTGTGTCCCCACGCAAGGTGATATTTTCTATATCTTCGATTATTTCCATATCCAGGTCATCCTGTTGTCTTGGGGGTCTGTAAATTACGCCAAGATACAAGCATTTGTCCTTCCCTCTGGCCAAATTAACCCAAAGGGATTCCCCAGTATACTGGACATCTGAGATTCTCGTGACCTTAATGTCATCTTTAGTATATAATGCTACACCCCCTCCCATCCTACCGTCTCTGTCCCGGCGAAGCAAGTTGTAACCCGGTATGACCATGTCCCACCCGTGGGAGTCTGTGAGCCAGGTTTCGGATATCGCCACCACATCCAGGTCGGCATTCCTTATTTCTGTTTCCAATTCCAGGATCTTGTTTCCTAAACTGTGTGCGTTGACGTATATAGCCCTCCATGTTATATTTTTGTTATGTCTCAGTGGGGATATTCCTGTTTGAGCTATTTGAACACCTTTAGCATTGTTTGTGTTATTTGTGCTTTCCTGAGGCTCAGAACCACAATGTGTACTCCCCATATACCCAGAACTACAGTGTGTACTCCCCCTAGACCCGGAATTACAATGTGACCCATAAATATAATGTGACCCTACTCCCGACTCAAAAGTGTGTGCACTCACCCCTGACCCAGAATTTCGGTGTCTACTTTCCTCAGCCTCATAAATGTATTGGCATTTTAGTTCGCCTGGTATATTGTTTGTGCCTGTATCCTCCCCCGACTTACCTAGTTTAAAGCCCTGTGGAGTAGGCGGGCTAGGCGGTGTCCAAGGACATTCTTCCCTCTTCTGGTTAGGTGTAGCCCGTCGTGTCCCTGTAGTCCTTGCAATGCTTCTCCATGGTGCAGAAACCCGAAGTTCATCTCCTTGCACCATCCTCGCAGCCAGTCATTCGCCCTTTGTATTCGATCCTCTCTGGCTCTGCCCTTGCCCCTTACTGGGAGAATCGAGGAGAAGACTACCTGCGCATCCATCCTACTCAGCTTCTCCCCCAGGGCCCTGAAGTCTTCAGGTATGCTGTCCGGGCTGCTCCTTGCGGTGTCGTTGGTTCCGACGTGGATTAGAACCATGGGGAAGTGGTCTCGGGGCTTGATGAGTCTGTCAATGCAAGCAGTGACATCCCGGATCCTGGCCCCTGGCAAACAGCAGACCTCTCTTGATTGTAGGTCTGGTCTGCAGATTGGTCCCTCGGTGCCCCTCAGCAGCGAATCTCCGATGACCACCACTCTGTGCTTCTTAGGGGTGGGCTGTACTGTTGATTCCGGAGTTGGAACCGTCTGCTGAACAACTACTTGTAGCTCTTTCTCCGGATCTTCCTGTAGCAGCTGATATCTGTTCCTCAGGGCGATATGAGGTGTCGATGTTGAGCTGTCCTGTATGGGGGAAAAAGTACCGACCCTGTATGGGTCGGTACATAAAAAAGTCATGCTCAATGATGTAGCAACCATAGAACAACATTTAAAGATAAATATAAGAGTTGTGTTTTATACAAACTCGTGGTGTTGCTTTAAAACATCAGACCAGCCCATTTATCTAAAAACGGTTTTCTTATTGCTACATGACGATCATTTCTACGGCATAACCGATGTCAAAAAATTCTATGGGGAGCGTAATTTCTGTACTTTTTGCCAGAAGCCCTATAGTCACGACCACTCCTGTACATTATGGTGCCGTCTTTGTTCGACACAGACATGTTTGAACAATGACGGTATACAGCAGAGGTGTCCTAATTGCAAGATGTGTTGTCGCTCTAAAGACTGTTTAGATAGACATATGCAGCTGGCGCAGAAAAAAAGAAGTGGAGTGTTTATCTAAAACACTGTGTCTGAAATGTGAGTCCTATGTGAACGAAAAACATAAATGTAAGGGTAGGATGTGTAAGCTATGCCGTGAACCCTTAAGCGGTGATGACATACACTTATGTTTTATGACACCCATCGATAAACTCAAAACATCTGAAAAGTATATTATTTACGATTGCGAATGTATGCAGGAAACAAGCTGGCACATTCCTAATTACATATATGCCGAGGACTTGTACGAAACAAGAAAATGGGAATTCAAGGGTCTAGAGTGTATTTTTGCTTTTATACAGGTTTTTTGTGACAAAAAATTTAAAGACTATACCTTCATAGCCCATAATGCCAAAGGCTATGACGGGTATTTTGTTCTTAGCCAACTGTTAAAGGAAAAGATGGACACAGATCTGTTGGTTCAAGGTGGTAAGCTTTTACAAATCACAGTAGAACCTTTAGCTATTCGTTTCATAGACTCTCTAAATTTCCTACCTATGAAACTTAGCAAACTTCCAAAGGCCTTAGGTTTTCCAGGCTGTAAGGGTTATTTCCCGCATTTTTTTAATACTCAGGAAAATCAAAACTATGTGGGGTGTATGCCGGATAAGGAGCATTATGGTGTGAGAAACATGATGCCTGAAGAAAAAGAGGAATTTTTAAAATGGTACAAGGACAACCAGCACAAGACGTTTGATTTGCAAAAAGAGTTGGCTTATTACTGTCAACAGGATGTTGCTATTTTGCGACAGGCATGTGTTCTCTACAGAGCAGAAATCATGAAAATGACACAGAAAGATGTGGTTGTAGAACGTGAGGGTACTTCAGAAATTCTAATGAATTGTTTAGACCCTTTCCAATATATAACCCTAGCCTCTGTATGTATGACCATGTTCAGATTTATGTTTTTAGAACCCAAGACCGTGGCGCTCATCCCCCCGGATAACTATCACAGACACAAAAAGAGATATTCATCCCCCTCTATTCAATGGTTGCTGTATCAAGAGGCTGCACAAAATATACAGATCATGCATGCTCTGAACGGGGGTGAAAGAAAGGTGGGGTCTTATTTTCTTGACGGTTACGCTGTCATTGATGGGGTAGAAACAGCTTTTGAATTTAATAGTTGCTTTTATCACAGCTGTCCGGTCTGCTATAATGATAAAGACCAGAATCCTGTAGCAGCCACAACCTATGGCTCTCTTTATTACAAAAAGCAGCTAAAGACAGCCTACCTGGAAAGCCTGGGCTTCAAGGTCGTAAGTCTGTGGGAGCATGAGTGGAAGCGGATGGTCAAAGAAAATGATAGGGGCTGTGCAGACTTCCTGGCTAGCGCTGCATTACCGCAACCCTTGGCCCCACGAGATGCCCTTTTTGGGGGTAGAACAAATGCTATTTCTCTATACTATAAAACAAAACCTGGGGAAAAAATACACTATTACGATTTTACCAGCCTATACCCATTTGTCAATAAAACAAAGGAATATCCAACAGGCCATCCGCAAATCATTTATGACAACTTTGGTCCACCCACAAATTACTTTGGTTTTATAAAAGCAAAAGTATATCCTCCAAGAAAGCTCTTTTTCCCGGTGTTACCTGTCAGGGTGGGGGGTAAACTTATGTTTCCTTTGTGCTGTACGTGTGCCGACGCACGGCAACCAGAAACGTGTGCCCATACGGATGAGGAGAGAGCTTTTGTGGGGACTTGGTGCACGGTGGAGATGGATGTTGCCATTGCAAAAGGTTATGTGGTTGTTGAAATCTATGAAATCTGGCATTTCAAGCAAAAATCTGACAGTCTCTTTTCTGAATACATCAAAATACACCTCCGTCAAAAACAAGAGGCTTCTGACTACCCCCGGTGGTGCAATGATACAGAAAAACAAAACATGTACATCTCTGATTTCTATAGAAAAGAAGGTGTACTTTTGCGGGGAGACCATATTCAATTAAACCCTGCTAAACGCCAAATAGCAAAACTTTTCTTAAATTCTCTGTGGGGGAAATTTGGTCAAAGGACAAACCTGCCTACCGTTAGCATTGTCAGAGAGCCTGATGATCTCTTTAAATATCTGTTTTCCCCTGAATTTGAGGTTTCATCGTGTGACTTTATCGATGATGAAACAGCCTGCGTGTCTTGGAAGCACTCAAAAGACCGCACTACTTTGCCCGGTAACACTAATGTTTTCATAGCCTGTTTTACAACAGCCTATGCGCGTTTAGAGTTGTACAAACTTCTAGACAATCTACAAGAACGTTGTCTGTACCACGATACAGATTCTGTGATATTTGTGAGCCGCGAAGGTGACTGGAACCCCCCTCTGGGCGATTATTTAGGGGAGCTCACCAGTGAGATACCTGCAGATGAACATATAACAGAGTATGTATCAGCAGGTCCTAAAACATACGGTTACAAACTGACAAGTGGAAAGACCTGTATGAAAGTGAAAGGGATAACGTTAAATGTAGAAAACAGCCAGAAAATCAATTTTACTAGTTTAAAAGATCTAGTTTTTGACTACAAACCGGGTGCAGAGGGTTTACCCCAGAAAAAGATAGGGGTGCAACAAACCGGTATTATAAGAAACAAAAAGAGATGGGCTATAGAGACCGGTGTGATTAAAAAAACACAGCAAGTTGTGTATGACAAAAGAGTGAAGGAGGAGGATGGGTTCAGCACACTACCCTACGGATACTAGAACGGTGGATGCCCGCTGGTCGCACCCTTTCTCTTGTATATTAGCAGGACCGTCCAATTCAGGCAAGAGCTTCTTTGTTAAAAAACTGTTAGAACACGCTGGCCGTGTATTGTCTGTCATGCCTGACAATATTGTTTGGTGTTATAGTTGTTGGCAGCCTTTGTATAAAGAAATGTTAAATAAATATCCTTTTATTACTTTTACGGACATTTTGCCTGATACTTTTAACGATGACCGACTGTTTCCAACCCATAAAGTAAACTTGGTTATTATAGATGATCTAATGGATTCTGCCTGTAAAAGCGGCGAAATAGAGAATGCCTTTACTAAGTACAGTGGTGCCTCGCATAACGGACGCCTCGCACAGCGAACGCTGCGCACAACGAACTTTATGTCTTGATCCGTACAACGAACTTCGTTTCACACAACGAAGTCGCCCGAGCTGCATCCTTCCGCGCAGGCACTGCGCTTAACTGCCCTCTCTCCGCCTGGTTCCCTCTTGCCCCCCCGACTCCCCGACACGATCGGGGCAAGAGGGAGCTCAAGCCCTCTTGCCCCCCCGACTCCCCGACACGATCGGGGCAAGAGGGAGCTCAAGCCCTCTTGCCCCCCCGACTCCCCGACACGATCGGGGCAAAAGGGAGCCCAAGCCCTCTTGCCCCGCCGATTCCCCGACACGATCGGGGCAAAAGGGAGCCCAAGCCCTCTTGCCCCGCCGATTCACCAACTCCCCGACAATATCGGGCCAGGAGGGAGCCCAAGTCCTCCTGGCCACGGCGACCCCCTAACCCCACCCTGCACTACATTACGGGCAGGAGGGATCCCAGGCCCTCCTGCCCTCGACGCAAACCCCCCCTCCCCCCAACGACCGCCCCCCCCCCCAAGAACCTCCGACCGACCCCCAGCCGACCCGCGACCCCCCTGGCCGACCCCCACGACACCCCCAACCCCCTTCCCCGTACCTTTCTGTAGTTGGCCGGACAGACGGGAGCCAAACCCGCCTGTCCGGCAGGCAGCCATCGACGGAATGAGGCCGGATTGGCCCATCCGTCCCAAAGCTCCGCCTACTGGTGGGGCCTAAGGCGCCTGGGCCAATCAGAATAGGCCCGGGAGCCTTAGGTCCCTCCTGGGGGCGGGGCCTGAGGCACATGGGCCCAACCCGACCATGTGCCTCAGGCCCTGCCCCCAGGAGGGACCTAAGGCTCCCGGGCCTATTCTGATTGGCCCAGGCGCCTTAGGCCCCACCAGTAGGCGGAGCTTTGGGACGGATGGGCCAATCCGGCCTCATTCCGTCGATGGCTGCCTGCCGGACAGGCGGGTTTGGCTCCTGTCTGTCCGGCCAACTACAGAAAGGTACGGGGAAGGGGGTTGGGGGTGTCGTGGGGGTCGGCCAGGGGGGTCGCGGGTCGGCTGGGGGTCAGTCGGAGGTTCTTGGGGGGGGCGGTCGTTGGGGGGAGGGGGGGTTTGCGTCGAGGGCAGGAGGGCCTGGGATCCCTCCTGCCCGTAATGTAGTGCAGGGTGGGGTTAGGGGGTCGCCGTGGCCAGGAGGACTTGGGCTCCCTCCTGGCCCGATATTGTCGGGGAGTTGGGGAATCGGCGGGGCAAGAGGGCTTGGGCTCCCTTTTGCCCCGATCGTGTCGGGGAGTCGGGGGGGCAAGAGGGCTTGAGCTCCCTCTTGCCCCGATCGTGTCGGGGAGTCGGGGGGGCAAGAGGGCTTGAGCTCCCTCTTGCCCCGATCGTGTCGGGGAGTCGGGGGGGGGGGCAAGAGGGCTTGAGCTCCCTCTTGCCCCGATCGTGTCGGGGAGTCGGGGGGGCAAGAGGGCTTGAGCTCCCTCTTGCCCCGATCGTGTCGGGGAGTCGGGGGGGCAAGAGGGCTTGAGCTCCCTCTTGCCCCGATCGTGTCGGGGGTGCCAGGGACTACACGGAGTCACCCACCGTACCACCCGATTCGGGTAAGCGCAGGTATCGGTGGGTGGCTTATTTGCGGGGGGGTGCCTTATTTTACATTTTTTTCTAAAAAGGGGGGGCTGTCTTATTTGATGGCCCTGCCTTATCATCGGGGAAACACGGTAGAAAAAAAAAAAAATGAACAGTTAAGTCCCAGTTTTTGCCGCTGAGACTCTGCCCTCTCACTGTAAAATTAGACTCTACTTAGTCTGTCTTTAAATTTAAAAAATGTGTGTTGTTTTAAAAAACAATTATGTTTTTAGATGTATCTAAATAAAAATAATAACCAAAAATTTATCTTTTTTATGTCATCTTAGCATATTTTATGCTGCAGAACGAATTATTTTTTTTAACATGTATTCCTATGGGAAAACGCGTTTCACATAACGAACGTTTCACATAACAAACTTGCTCCTGGAACCAATTAAGTTCGTTGTGTGAGGCACCACTGTATGTACATCACAGAAACCTGAGCATCATATATATAGTTCAGAATGTTTTCTGCCAGGGTAAAACAAGCCGGACTATAACTTTAAACACCAAATACATGGTTCTCTTTAAGAATCCTAGAGATAAGTTACAGGTAGCCATTCTAGCTAGGCAGATGTACCCTGGAAAATCACAATTCTTTTTAGAAGCCTTCGAGGATGCCACCAGAAAGCCGTACGGCTATCTCTGTGTGGACTTAAATACCACAACGCCTGAGGCTTACAGATTGAGAACGGATATTTTCCCGCCAGACTGGACAACGGTATATTGTGTAAAACCACAATCAACCCGTAAAAGGCTGTGAATACATAACCAGATCCCTTCATATACGCTGGGGCGTGTCTCAGGTAACATGTCTAGCCGTGTAAAGAGAAACCTGCCCCTTTTAAAACTTTTAGTCCAAGCCTCGCCGCAGCACAGAAAAGCCATCCTGAATACAGCCTCTGGTGGCTGCTATAGCTGAAATCGCTCTCAACACCCTAAAAGGTAACATCCCGCTTTCACAAAACCAGATAAAGGTTTTAAAAGGGAAGCGTCACGCCATAAAAAGACTGTGTGATAAAAGATTAACCCTTAAGAAAAAAAAGAAGCAATTGGTGAAACAATCGGGCGGATTTATACAGCCCTTGTTAAGTTTTGCTATACCGTTGATAACGGGTCTTCTGACAAACCGCTGATGCATCACGCTGAAAAAATGTACCTGGTCCCTAGTCAACAACTCGAGCGCTTGAGAAACCCCATAGACCGGGAAGAAAATATTAGAACCTCAACCATACTTAGGTTAGACGAGGAAATGAAAAACATACTGCAGAGCCCTGGTATGTCCGACCATGAAAAAGTTAAACGTTATTCAGAAGTGTTACAACGTTATCTCGTGTTGAACAGACAAAGGGATATGGAAAAAGAAAAGCTAAATGTGTATCTACAGGGACCGGTTGATGCTTCAACAACCCCCGCTCCAGAAAATAGTATACCACCCGACTCTGTGGTTCAAGAAGTGTTAAACAGCATCAATACGCGCTATAGGAAAAATGCCGAAGTCCTGCTTAACAAACTGTCAAAAAACAAAAGTGTTGCATCCTGGGTGGGAGATGGTACATTTGTATACCAAGGAACACCTATCAGTGGTTCTAACCTGCTCGACCTCGTTCGCAGTGTTACGCAGACCCATGCTCTTTCAGAGCAAACAAGGCCCCTAGGCTGGGGGGAGTTCATGCAAACCTTAGCTCAATTAAATATGCCTTCCTCGGTTGTAGGTAACGCAGCCAACAGAGAGGTACTGTTACGCCTCAAGGAGAGCCCAGCTATGAAGGTTCCTGAACTATATACAAAACCTGCCAAGACCAAAGAACTCCTTCCTCATAAAAGACGTAAATTATTACCCAGTTACCGGTGGTTGAGTGTATAAAAACATATCTTCAATAAAATAATGTTTTTTAAAAATGAAAATAAAAGACTGCAGACATTTTGATTTTAAGGTTTACTTTTTTTTTTTTTATTTAGAAACAGCATGACATTCATGGTAGGAAACACAGCCCTGGGGTGTAAGAAATGGGTTTTGAAAAGGTCTACACAAGACTTGTTTTTTATTTTTTACAAATTTCAGTACCATTTCATCATTTTGCATTAAATCTTCAGAATACATTTCTAAAATATTTTCAAAAGGTTGCCCTTTACAGCGATGATGTAAAAAAAAACACACAGTGATAGCCACAGGCCTCAGACAGCGGGTGCTGTAACTGTCTATTATGATATAATACAGCTTTACAGTGTTTATTGAAAAAGTTCATAATGCTGTTAGGAAAGAATAAACTATCCAGTGGTTGTCCATAAGAATCAAAAAATTCTCCTGTCCCGTCCCCGGTCACATAGAGGGCCAACCAGTGTTCACCTGGTAGGTTGTGTGGGTGTGTGTTCACGACAATTCCCACAGGTCTCCTTGGTATTTCTAATCCTGTTAACCAGTCACTGGGCAGTACATCTAAAAAAGATTCTGCAACACAGGAGTCCTTCTTTAAAACACGGAAGATCTGTACGGTGTTCATGTTCAAGAATAGTCAAAAAGAACATTCCTTCTATGATTAACTTCTATCACGTTGTCGAAAACCCCATACACAATCATGTTCACAGTGTGAGGTAAAGCTCTGGCAAAACGTATTTCAGCCCGCAGGTTACCGGTTTTGATCAGCGAGTAGTGGTCAGCGCACTCCTGGTCCGGCGATAGGTCAAAGGCTAGCAGCATATAACCTTTGTAAAACTCCTGACGATCAACCAGGAGGGCGTTGTCTTTCAGGTGTTTACCGGTCGCTTGAATAAGCTGCATATATTCTCTCACACAATTTCCATTTTCAAAGTCAGGTTGTAGAGGTTTTCCGGGTACTTGTTCACCATCTACATACAGAGCTGCAAAATTAATATCGTAATGTTTAAAATTGAAAGGGTTTTTAGCGTAATTACCACTGAAAGCGTCGTTATCCACAAAGCCCAACACGATGAGCTTTGGTAACTGCCCCAAAAAGAGATTTTCCTGATTAGTCACACGGGCGCCGGCCGGTATGCTAAACACCTTCAACCCCACACGGTCTATCGCATACTTGGCGTTAGCTTTCAGTAGAGCTTCAGCATGTCCCAAGCGCACTCCAGGGGCCACTTTAACTCTTTTTACAAAGAGGGCAGCGTTTAAGATAAGGAGTTTATAATTTTGGTCAGCATCACCGCTCATTAAACAGAAAGAGTTTTTGTTACGTGACAGTTTTATTTTAAGATCTACGCCGTTGATGAGTAGCTTTTCTTGAAAAAATAGATCGCTGTGTAAATGTCCCAACAGTTCCACCTTGTGGCTAGATGCTGTAAAGTGAGCCCTTTCGGTAAAACCCACATTACGTGCACCTATATCTCTAACGTCGTGATGTTTGGCTGTATCCTTATAAAACAGGCCGCTTGTGAAATGTGATTTGAGGGCTCCTTCACCGTAATTGAGGATCAGCTCTATGAGGGCTCTGTAGGGGTAACAGTTATTACTCTGACTAATCAGCTGGTCTCCCAGGGTAACATCCAACTGGCTAAAAATAGATGCAATCGGGTAGTTTACCAGGGCTACTTTGGCGGCTGCGTCAATGTCTGAACCGTCTTCTTTCACAATTTTACAGGTCAGATGCAGGAGAGTGTTGTTTAAATCAATGAAGTCTTCACCGTGCCCCGCTATGTAGAAATCCAAAGGTGCTGTTTCCGATAAAGCTGATAATGGTGGTATTTCCACATAGATGCTTTTTTCGATACTGGTTTGGGTTGGGTATAGCTCAAACAGATCTAGTTCTGATTTAACGCATTCTTCAGAGCCGTTGTGTACAAAAGCCATGGTTTTTTAGAATATATCACGTTTCGTAGAACGGGTCCTTCTCTTCTTGGATCCGCTGGATAGCTTCTGTGATTTGTTATCTTGAGGTTTCTTTCTTTTAAAAGGTTTTGGAGGTCCTTGCAGAATCTCTTGAGGGTGGGTCCTCTTTCTTTTAACAGCCCGTCTAACCACAGCCAGTCCCGACCCCGCCTGCTCTGCGGAATGGTTTATTTTATTTAGAACGGTTGTTGCGACATGGCCCATGACATCTTTAGCTATGTTTTTTGCGGCTCCTTTCACATGTGGTTTAATAATTTCAAAACCCCTTCTCAAAAGCGGTATTGCTTTTCTAAAGAGACTACGAAATACGCCACCTACACCGGCACCGTACATGACAGGGGCTCCGTGATATCCTGAAAGTCCATAACCGGCTTGTGCTGTGTAATAATTTTTGTATGCTTTGGGGTCTCCGTAATCTTTAGACACCAACATTTTAAAACACTACAGTCTTCTTGGGTCGCAGGTGAAGCTTAAGGATCACCTTCCCGTAACGAAATGAGACGTTCCTGTTCTGATCCGTCTTTATTTCAAATGTGATGGTATCGATGTGCTGCTTGTTCACAGGTACATAGTGCGGTTTATCGTACGTGAGGGTGATAAACTTATCCACTGGCCCTAGAACTGGAACACAGCGCAACAGTTGTACAAAATGGTCACCTACTAACTGGTGCTCTACAATATCGGTGTACACGTAGAGGGTATTAAAGCCGGCCTCTATATTTGCTGGGAAATGAGAAAGCCTTGTATTAACATTAGCCTTTACCCCCAAAATGGTTGCCAAATCACCCCTTGCAGAAATAACAGACTTATCCTCTGATTTTACATGAATTCTTCGCGTATTGGGGTCATATATGATTCTCGGTGGTCTCTCAGACTCATAGGCGCTTCTAATGTCATGATTCATGGTTTCCAATAACTTCCCCATGGTCGCATAATATCCACTCTTGATTGTAAATTGGCGTACATTTCCTTCTGCAGAGGTGACAACGTACTTTATGTCTTCCTTAATATTTTCCCAAGTATGTGGGTATTGTATTTCCACCAGCTCCGCTTCCCACGGACCCTGTAAGTCCAAAGGCCTAGCTATTTGTATGGTGAAATTAGAGCTGGTATTATGGGGAAACATAGCTGCCGAAGCATTGCTAGGCAATGTGATATAAAAGCCACCGTCATTCATTTTGTTTTTTTATCTCTCTGTGCTGCTTCAAAAGACAAAATCAGATGTCTTGAATCTCTGAGGCCTTCACCCAACTGTTAAATTTATCAGGCCACCCCTTCCATTTCACGAGACAAATTTTGTTCTTACCCCCTCCTTTTACCTTTAGAACCTTTTCGATATGGTATATTCTGTCCTCTAGAGGCTTGACTTTTAGTAATTCTTCAGGATAAAAAGAACCTTGTATAGCTTCGCTATCGTAATCCTGTATCTTGTATATTGTTTTCTGACCCCTGTTTAAAACATCTTTTATTATAAATATTTCATCCGTCCATGTTTGTTCGTAACCTTTCTGAAATCTTCCTTTAAGTTTTGATAGCCTTACATGGTCTCCTTTCATTAAGAGATCCTTGGTGGGATCGCATTTGATGTTACTGCCGTAGACTGTTTTCCAAATCTGCAAAGAGTTTGAGGATATCACATCTACAGGCCTCGCCTGTATCGTTCTGTGAAAACTATAATTATAGCTGTGCACTATAGCCTGTAGGACGTCTTGATAAGTAAAGGTATTATGGGCTGTAAAATATCTCCACATTTTGGATTTTAAAGTCCTGTTAAATCTTTCCACTACAGCTGCTTTAACATCATTATGGGTCACAAAATGGCTAACACCTTTTTGTTTTAATAAATTCTTCAGAGACTTATTTAAAAATTCTTTACCCTTGTCTGTTTGAAGTTTTTCAGGTGTACGCCCTAAATTAAATATTGTTTCAAAGGCTTCGGTAACTTCATGACCGGTTTTTGTTTTTAAAGAAACGACCCATGCATATTTTGACAGGATATCTATTACCGTTAAGATGTATTTGTAACCGTTGTTATAAGGGGCAAAGGCTGACATGTCGACTAAGTCACTTTGCCACTGTCTGTCAACTTCCGACACAATTGTTTTATTTCTTTTAAAATGGATTCTAGCCGGTCTGTGTAAATTGTATGCGTTTTGACCGGTGACCCAATCCACCACATCTTTTCTCCGGACTGTTATATCACTCTTTTTAGCCGCTTGAAGTAGAGGGTTAATGCCTCCATAGCTTCCTGCCGCGTATGGATCATAATAAATTTGCTTCAATAAAGATTCTTTCATAGCTTTGCCTTTTTAACAGAGCCCTGTTAGGGGACAGCTGCTTTTGGTTTTTTTTTCAGATTGTTAAGACAACAGTAGGGGGCCGGGACAAGTTCAGACATGTTTAAACACACCTCCACCTCTCTCCCCCCCTTGGCTTTATCAGGGGAGGGGTGCTGCAAGGGTCTTATCAGCTGTTACCATGACAATAGGGGAGCTGGCCCATTAACCATTAGCTCAGAATTCCTACTGAAAAGTGTTAAAAGCAAATGCAACCTTTTCTCGTTTGTTTCTGCCCCTGCTCTGTTTTAAAAGCAGGAAAGATTTTGTGAATGCCTTTTGTTTTGTGATCTCTATCTGTGAGCTCTTAAACCCTGTCTTTTAACTAAAAACTGTTAAAATAAAGACGCTTCTTTTCTGGCCACATCATTTCCGGGTGGGGGTTTTGACTAAGTCTGTTTCCCTATTTCCGCCTACGTGGTCAGAAAAGCGCATTTCCGCCGCGTCATTTACCCTATTTCCGCCTATGTCATCAGAAAAGCGCATTTCCGCCACATCATTAACCCTATTTCCGCCTGTCATCAGAAAAGCGCATTTCCGGCAGGGGCAGGCACTCCCATTTCCGGTGATGTCATCAGAAAGCGTATTTCCGGGGTCAAGCCCCCATTTCCGGTGATGTCATCAAAAAGTGAATTTCTGGGGCGGGACATGAGGGGGCGGGGTCATGGGTGGGGGCAGGGCTTGAGGGGTCAGGGCGGGGCTTGAGGGATGGGGCCATGGGCGGGGCTACCACCATTCATTCCTATGGGTGGGGCGGGGCTTAGGTGAAGAGTGGGCAGGGCCATGGGAAGGGGGTGGGGCCATGGGCAGGGCTACCACCATTCATTCCTATGGGAGGGGCGGGGCATGGGCAGAGACTAAGGCGGGGCCATGGGTGGGGGGCGGGGCCATGGGCGGAGACTAAGGTGGGACAATGGTCGGGGCTTAACCCGGAAGTGAACGCTGATTGGTCGATCCTTATCTCTGACAGCTGTCAATCATTTTGACATGAGGTGTACCCATTATACTACTCACCCGAGAGTTTTAAAGGAATTGAAGGTTGAAATCGGAGAGCTATTGCAAAAACTTGCCAATCTGACAATCAGAACTGGACAGATACCAGATGACTGGAAGATAGCGAACGTCACGCCAATTTTCAAAAAAGGATCGAGAGGGGAACCGGGCAACTACAGACCTGTGAGCCTTACGTCTGTCCCTGGAAAGATGGTTGAAGCACTGATCAAGGATAGCATAGTCCGGCACCTAGATACACACGACTTGATGAAACCCAGTTAACATGGGTTCAGGAAAGGGAAATCATGTTTAACGAATTTACTTCAATTTTTTGAGACCGTGAACAAGCAAATTGATAGTGGAATGCCGGTGGACATAATATATTTGGACTTCCAGAAAGCGTTCGACAAAGTTCCACATGAAAGACTTCTCAGGAAACTACAAAGCCATGGAATAGAGGGAGATATACACAGGTGGATAGGCAAATGGCTGGAAAGCAGAGAGTGGGCATAAATGGGAAGTTCTCAGACTGGGAGAAAGTGACTAGTGGTGTGCCCCAGGGCTCGTTCTTGGGCCGATCCTATTTAATATTTACATCAATGACCTGGAAGAAGGAGTATCCAGTGAGATCATTAAGTTTGCAGACGACACAAAGCTATGCCGGGCAATCAGATCGCAGGAGGATAGCGAGGAACTCCAGAGCGACTTGTATCAGTTAGAGAAATGGGCAGAGCAATGGCAGATGAAGTTCAACGTGGAGAAATGCAAAGTAATGCATTTAAGTAGTAAGAATAAGGAACACGAGTATAGAATGTCAGGCACAACTCTGGGTAAGAGCGAACAAGAAAAGGACCTGGGTGTACTAATAGATAGGACCCTGAAGCCGTCGGCACAATGCGCGGCAGCGGCAAAGAAAGCAAACAGAATGTTAGGCATGATAAAGAAAGGAATCACGAGTAGATCGGAGAAAGTCATAATGCCGCTTTATAGAGCAATGGTCAGACCACACTTGGAATACTGTGTCCAACATTGGTCTCCCAACCTAAAGAAGGATATAAAACTGCCGGAGAGGGTGCAGAGACGAGCAACGAAGCTAATAAGAGGTATGGAGAACTTGGAATATGAGGAATGACTCAAGAAACTGGGACTGTTCTCCCTTGAGAAGAGGAGGCTGCGAGGGGACATGATCGAGACGTTCAAAATGCTGAAAGGCATCGATAAAATAGAGCAGGAAAATAAATTATTTACATTGTCCAACGCGACACGGACAAGAGGACATGGTTTGAAGCTAAGGGGGGACAAGTCCAGGACAAATGTCAGGAAGTTCTGCTTTACACAGCGAGTGGTAGACGCCTGGAATGCTCTCCCAAAGGAGGTTATTAAGGAATCCACTGTGCTAGGATTCAAAGGCAAATTAGATGCACATCTCCTTACGAGAGGCATAGAGGGATATGGGTGACTAAAACTACATCAGGTGTATACCTTACTGGGCCTCCGCGTGTGCGGATCGCCGGACTCGATGGACCATGGGTCTGATCCGGAGATGGCAGTTCTTATGTTCTTATATTATGTTCTTATGTTCTATATATCAATTACTATCTTGACCTTAAAATAATCATCCAAAGAAATTCATTTACCTATAATAGCCTTCAATTAAATTTCATAATTCAATTTATCCCTATATTTAATCTTTTAATAATTATCCCACCATATTTATTATTAGTAAATTAATAATCCCCATCCATACCCTACAATCTTTAAAAAACTTAAACTTTTACTTAAAATATCTAATTTCATATCAAATTCATTTAATTTCATATATCTCTATTTCCCTTATTTCATATCTATTACTTATTAAAATATTTTATTATATCAGACCTATAAATTCATTAATATATTGACCTTAAATAACCCTCCAAAGAATTCATTTACCTTTAATATCATTCAATTAAATTTCATAACTCAATGTTATCCCCATATTTAATATTTTAATACTTATCCCACCTTATTTGTTCTTAGTAAATTAATGATCCATTTCTATCATATCTTTTACTTATTAAAATATTTTATTATATCCCCCTTTACTATTCCACTTAACTAACATATATTAGCAGGTTCTAAAATTAATTTTTAATACAGTCCATCTGCTTCACTTCTTCTTACTTCTTTCTTCTGTCGTCTTTCTTCTTACTTCATTCTTGACCAGCTTCACATAGACATAGGTTCTGGATTTGTAAGGAAGTTTTTCAACTTTTCCGGGTCATCAAAATAAAGTGATTTGTTCCCCAAAGAAATTCTCATTCTTGCCGGGTAGTATAACCCGTACTTGTAACCTTTTTCCTTCAGCTGAGCTCTTAATTGCAGAAATTGCTGTCCCACAGCTACAGTGCCTTTTTCAAAGTCTGGCAAAAATATGATCTTAGATCCCTTATAGTTTAAATTTCTGTCTGCTTTTGCCAGACTCAAGATTTCCATTGCTTGGCTGAACCTTAATAGCTTAAATATCAGAGGTCTAGGCTTTGAATTTCCAGCTGATCGTTTGAAAGGAATCATGTGGGCACGTTCAATTTCTAATGGGAACCTTGTATTTAACTGAAGCAGTTTTGGAAGTAAATTTTCCAGAAATTGTATCGGATTTTCCCCTTCCAAATTTTCTCCCAAACCAATAATTTTTATATTCTTCCTCCTTCCACGATTTTCATAGTCCACTAGTTTTTTCTGCAGTTCTCTGATCAGTTTATTATCTTCCTTTGTTTGTGCTGCAGCCATTTCAACCTACTCCACTCTGAATTCTAAAACTGTCATTTTCTGATTCACTGCCTCCAATTGCTTGTTTATATTTAAAACCTCTTCTTTTACTACACTTATGCTTTCTGCGTTTTTTTGAATTTGTTTTGAGATTTTTTTCAGTTCTGCCATCATTTCTTTCCTCCCACTTTCCTCTTCATCCGGAAGCGGGGCTTTAGCTGCAGCCACCATATCCTGTTTGAGGCGCTTTGCCGTGCCAGCATTTGTGAAAGCTGAATCAATCTTTCCCTGTCTTGTGCTTGCCATACTCATATATCTCCCGGCACAAGAAAAACTTGAAATTTCTTCGGTATCAGGTATATTATTTTATAATTTGCTGCCTGGGGAACGGAGCAACACGATCTCACGTCCATGTATCGTGCGTGCCAAGCCACACCCCACTTTGTGATTTATTAAGACCAAATCTATATTGCAATTGTGAAAAGTCAAGTAGTTTACCATCAGAAATAACATCATTCAGAGTTCGAATGCCTGCAATAATCCAGTTCTTCCACATGACTTGAGATCCGCCGATTTTAATCTTGGAGTTTATTCATAAGGATTGATTAGTTGATTTATTAATTGGGATAGGTGTTAAGTTACTTATATAATGTTAAGTTACTTATATAATGTTTTCCATGTATCCATTAAAATTATGTTCTCTTTATATCTCCTAGGCATATCAATACTTGGTAAATGAACTAAATTCAAAGGAAACATGAGGCGCCATTCTAGATATAACCAATCTGGTGCATTATCGATGAGTTCTGGGAAGATCCAATACATACCCTGACGTAAAATATAGGCTTGATGGTACCTATAAAAATTTGGAAAATTTACCCCGCCCTCCTTAATTGGTTTTTGCAGAGATACTAAAGCAATTCTAGGCATTTTACCAAGCCAAAGAAATTTTGTAAGAATACCATTAAGCTTTTTATAAAAGGACCCTTGAAAAAAAGTTGGTATCATACTCATTTGGTAACAAACCACAGGCAAAATCATCATTTTAATAGTTTGAATTCTCCCCCACCAAGAAAGATATAAAGGATTCCATTGCTCACATAACTCCGTAACTTTTAATACAAATTTTTCATTTTCTTTTACTGTCATCAATTGTATTTTTAATTTGAATATCTAAATATTTAAAACCATCCTCTTTCCATATGAATGGAAAAGAATCAAATAAACCTTTCAAACAATAGACATTTAAAGGTAAAATTTATTCTAATTTTATAACCTGAGAATTTACCAAATATATCAATCAATTCCAACAAACATGGAATGGTAGTCTCATGATTCCTCAAATAAAGGAGAATATCATCTGCATATGCTGAGATCTTATATTCCATATCAGAGTAAGGAATATCCTGTATCCCCTTTGCTTGTTGAATAGCTAACAATAAGGGTTCTAATACAATATCAAATAGCAAAGGAGATAAAGGACAACCTTGTCTAACTCCCCTTCACAATTGAAAACACTCAGACAACGTATTATTAATATTTAATTTGCAACAGGGAAGCTATTCAATGTTTTAATCATTTGTATGAATCCAGACCAATCTAAAGCTTGATACATAAAACTCCATTCAACTCTATCAAAAGCTTTCTCTGCATCTAGAGAAACAGCAAAAGCCGGATCATCCAAGTTTTTAGATAAATTTAACATATGGAACGCTAATCTAGAGTTATTAGAGGAATGTCTTTTAGCTATAAAACCAGGCTGGTGCATATCTATAATATGAGGGAGAGCATGTGACTGATATAAATTTAATAAATGAGGTGAAAGGATATTTTGAAATGATTTATAGAATTCTACCGTAAAACCATCACCACTTGGAGCGGATCCAACTCTAAGAGATTTCAGTGCTGTTTCTAACTCTTTTAGAGATATAGGCTCATCTAAACTTCATTTTATAAGCTCAGGAACCTTTGGTCCAACAATTAAATCTAAAAAGTCTAAACCATCCTTTTCCCTCTCTACATAAGGCTCAGAAGAATACAGGCCTTTATAAAAATTCAGAAACTGCTTTAGTATTTGTCCAATTTGATTATTTATAATTCCTTTATCATCTTTTATTGCATTAATATTATTTCTTCTTTTCTTTGAGATAATTTGCCAATAATCTTCCCGCCTTATTAGAATTTCCATAATACATTGTTTGTTTGGAAAATTAGCTTCCTTATCATTTTTGAAGCTAATTCATTATATTTACCTTTTGCCTTTAAAAGAGCTTGCAGTGTATCTTGTTCCCATTTATTTATCAATTTAGATTCTAATAATTTAATTTCTTTTTCTAAGTCTAAAAATTGTTTTTTAAGTTGTTTCCTAATAAAAGCAGAATATGAAATAATAAAACCTCTCATAGTGGCCTTAAAAGCATCCCATAAATTTTCCATGGATATATCCTCTGATAAATTAAATTGAAAAAATTCATTAATTTGTATTTTAAAATCCGTCAAAAATTCGTCATCCACAAGCAATGCATTATCAAATCTCCATGGAGGTCTATTATTCTCTGGTTGATCTAATTGTAATTCAATCCATATTCCTGCATGATCTGATATAATAATTGGATCAATAGAAGCTTTGATCACATGTTGAACTTTATGAGTTGGAACAAAAATATAATCAATTCTTGAAAAAGATTTATGAACCTGTGAACAAAATGAAAATTCCTGATCATTAAAATGAAGAATATGCCAAATATCTTAAATCACACGACTGAACCAGATTATCTAATCCTAAAGATTTTATATTTTTACTTGGTTTTTTATCCATTAAATGATCCATCACAGCATTGAAATCCCCAGCCACTACTAAATTAGAAGTAGCCAGTAGTAATAACAATCTCTTTATAGTTTTAAAGAAGTCTTGTTGATTCGAATTAGGGGCATATATATTAAACAACGTCAGGGTATTATTTCCCAAACTTATATCTATGTATACCCATCTACCAAGTGGATCTGAGTTTACTAACTTAAAAGTGCCCATACATTTTTATTGATGAGAATTGCTACCCCTGCTTTTTTACCTGTAGCCAGAGCAAAAAAGCATTTCTTCACCCACCCACCTTCTAGTTCCTGTAAGTAATAAATATCCGCATTCTGTTTTTTTAAAAATGACAGTACTTTTTTCCTTTTAATCATATGATTAAGGCCATTGACGTTTATGGAGAAAACCTTAAAAGACATCATGATGAATAAACATATAATAAGTAAATAAAATCAAACAATTAATAAAAATTTTTGAATCGTAAACATAGCCATCAACTTCCCTATTTCCAATTCTAAAATCTGAAAGTATTCCCATTCTAGCACACTCATTAATCCCTATATTCCCCCTCCCCTTCTGCAAACCTAAAGATTTAATAATCCTTATAACCATCCCTAAACAACCTAGAAATCCAACCCTTTTCCCTCCCAAACCCCCCCAATATAATGACTGCCTAAGAACACACATTAGAATAGTAACCCCAAAGCCCCCCTCCCCTGGGCAACCTTCATTTACTTACATATATCTTTTCATTAAAAGGTTAGATAAAACTTTACTCATCTAAAACATTAGATTAAAATATTAACCTAAATCAATATTTCAGTCATAAAACTTAATTTTTGCTTACTATTAAAATTCTTAATTAATTGATACCTCTAAACAAAATAATAGTAGATATCATATTCATAGAACTAAATTTTACTTTCTTATTAAAATTCTTCATTAATTGATATGTTTGTAAATAAAATATTAGTTAATAACATTAATATCAATATATACTTTTACCATTTCTAAAATAATATTTTATTCTCCTAGAAATTACCATTCTTATCCATATGCACACAATAAAATTTCTTCCCAATACTTCCCATAAGGTATATTAATTCAATTCTATATTATATTTATTCAATTTCATTCAGTCGCCACACCGTGGAAACTAACGCATTTCTAAAAAGGTTTAACAGTATCCCAATCTCTTAATCATAACCTATGCATTCATATTTAACACAGACACAGGACCGATACTAAAACAATATCTTATGCAATACATTTCACAGTCATATAAAATCTAGACAATCCTGCTCTATTTCCCCAACAATATAATTCATATGTTGCCTTTAGAAAGTTCCTTTAGATCCTGAAGCATCCAAAAAAGTATAATTCCTTTTTTACAGTGTAGTTTCAATGATTTGAACTACAAGTTGTCTGCCAGACTGTCATACGATTCTAATAATTTTCTATAAACTTCCGGTGTGTTTTCCATCTTTATTTGCACTTTCTTCTGAATCTGTAAGTCATGCAAATTTAAAACAGGAGCCTTTTCTATTCCTTAAAGACATTTTCCATCCTTTCTTACATAGAAAAGCTAATCAGATATTCCCACCAAAATATATTTCCAATTGTATTTCTTTTTCAGTTCTCTATAGCTGAATATAGGCCAAAGTATCCATATTACACTGTACATTACAGCTGTTATATGTTCTTACTCATATACAGAACTATAATCAGTCCTATCCTGTTGACTTCTTGCAATTCCACTACTGTCAATTTCCATTTTATTAGGCAAACTCCTTCCCCTGTATCATCCAATAAAGGATATTTATTTTTGTCTCTTTGGGTTTGCTCCTCTTCTCATCCTGTCATCTCTGTCTCATTTTCTTTGGCCAGACTTTAATACTGTTCTACCACAGATTAATTGGAATACTTCTTTTTTTTTTTTTTCATTAAGATTTCCATCTAATCCACAACTGCACTTATAATTAGTCACATTGGTACTATATCCATCTTCTCATGTCTATATCCATATCTCTCAGATCATAGAAGTCATTTTTAGAATTTTTCTTTAAAGTCAAAACAAATAGGAATCCAATCTGATATTAAATAAAAGTGCAATTTAATCTTCCGTGAACTGCTTCATTTATTATTATTTTATTCTTCAATATTCAAAATTCTTTAAAACAGAAATCATTTTATTTCATTTAAAAACTCATTCCAAGATCATGTAAATAATTATGCCATATCTAGTATTAATACATCCATTATTTCCTAAAAGGACATGGGTTCCGCTTTTGAGAGGAAGATTTCTCTTCTAATCATTAATGTTACAGGCTGAAAGAAAAGCAAGCTGGAAATGTTCTTCATGACACATCACTCATAGCTTCCCTTTCAAGAGGGGGCTCCCCTCATAAACCAGAGTTGTGTTCATGGAGACTGCTTCCGCTTTATAGGAACCAGTTCTGTCAGCTGTGTCCACAGGGCACAGGTCCTGTTCACACCATCTGTAAAGAAAAGACAGCTATGCTGACCAAATTGACAGCAGAAACGGGAGACTTCAGATCAACTGAAAAAAATAAATTCTGTAAATATATGTTAAAGCAGGGGAACCCACACTTTTTAGGCTTGTGAGCTACTTTTAAAATAACCAAGTCAAAATGATCTAACAACAATAAAAAAAAATTTTTTAAACTTCTTTATTCATTTTTACATCCATCAACAAGTTTACAATTTTATACAATATATTATACACAATTACTTGTACATTCTTAACCATACATCTTATCAATTTGTAAAATATCCCACCCCCATCCCTTCCCATTTCTATAGTTCGAATCGTTATCATATTCTATCTTTTTCATCATATATTCAATCATTCTTGTAAAGGTGCCAAATCATTTGAATATTCCATATCTTTTTAAAATTATTACAGTTCCCATTCTGCAATGCAATAGCTTTTTCCATTCTATATATATAACACACTGTATTCCAACAAAACGTAAAATTCAGACTTGTATAATCTTTCCAATTTCTAGTTATGTGCTGAATGGCAACTCCTGTTAAAATTAATAATAATTTATTATTGGATCCTGAAATTTGACTTTTGTATTTCATTGAAGTGCCAAATAAAATTGTATCATAGGACAGGGCAACATGATTTTCTAATAACAAATTAATTTGGGGCCAGATTGACTTCCAGAATGCATTTATACAAGGACAGAAAAAAATTAAATGATCTAAAGTCCCTGCTTCTTGCTTACAATGCCAACATCTATTAGACCTAGAATTATCTACTTTCTGTAAGCGAACTGGGGTCCAAAACACTCTATGAAACAAAAACATCCATGTTTGTCTCAAAGATGCTGACATTGTTGATTTTATTCTCCAAGACCAAATTCATGGCCATTGAGATGCCGAAATTTGGTGCTTAATCTCAATGCTCCAAATATCCCTCAACCCAGTTTTCTTTTTTTTATTCAAATATTCAGTTAATAATTTATACCACTGTGCGGCTTGTTGACCCAAGAAATCCGCCTGAAAGCAAAGGAATTCTAAACTATACTGATTATTAAGAGTTTTCCATTCAGGGAACCCCTCCTGAATAGCCTGCTTCAATTGCAACCATTTAAAACTTTGATTTTTATTCAGACCAAATTTATGTTGCAATTGTGAAAAACTAAGCAGCAATCCATTTAAAATAACATCATTCAAGGTACGAATACCCCCAATAATCCATTGCTTCCAAACGATTTGTGCTCCGCCAATTTTGATCTTGGAGTTTACCCAAATGGATTGATGTAAAGATTTAGCAATTGGAATAGGTGACAAGTTACTAACATACCTTAATGTTTTCCATGTGTCAACAAATATTTTATCTTCTAGGTATTTTTATACTAAGCAAATGAACCAAATGAAAAGGAAACAGGAGTCGCCATTCCAAATATAATCAATCTGGGACATTCTCCATGAGCTCTGGGAGGATCCAATACATGCCCTGACGTAAGATATAGGCTTGATGATACCTATAAAAATTTGGAAAATTTACCCCTCCCTCCATAATTGATCTTTGTAAAGATACTAAAACAATTCTTGGTCTTTTACCTAACTAAACAAATTTCGTAAGAATACCATTTAACTTTTTATAGAATGACCCCTGAAAAATACTGATATCATACTCATTTGATAGCAAACTACAGGCAATATCATCATTTTAATAGTTTGAACTCTCCCCCACCATGATAAATGCAATGGATTCCATTTTTCACACATCTCTGTAACTTTTTTAAGTAAAAGTTTTTCATTTTCCTTTATTGTATCATCAACATTATTTTTAATTAATATACCTAAATACTTTAGGCCCTCATCCTTCCATACAAAATCAAATGAATCAAATAATCCTTTGACACATTGAACATTAAGCGGTAAAACTTCATATTTACTCCAATTAATCTTATACCCTGAAAATTTTCCAAATCTCTCTATCAGTTCAAGTAGGCATGGTATGGTAGTCACCGGGTTCCTCAAATAAAGTAAAATATCATCTGCATAAGCAGAAAGTTTATATTCCCAGTTTGAATAGGGAAAGCACAGTTACTTACCATAACAGGTGTTATCCAGGGACAGCAGGCAGATATTCTTGACTGATGGGTGACGGCACCGACGGAGCCCCGGTACGGACAATTTTAGAGTGATTGCACTCTAAGAACTTGGAAAGTTCTACTAGGCCGCACCGCGCACGCGCGAGTGCCTTCCCACCCGACAGAGGCGCGCATTCCGCAGTTAGGATAAGCCAGCTAAGAAGCCAATCCGGGGAGGTGGGTGGGACGCAAGAATATCTGCCTGCTGTCCCTGGATAACACCTGTTACGGTAAGTAACTGTGCTTTATCCCAGTACAAGCAGGCAGCATATTCTTGACTGATGGGTGACCTGCAAGCTAACAAAAAGAGGGATGGAGGGAAGGTTGGCCATTAGGAAAACAAATTTTGCAAAACAGATTGGCCGAAGTGTCCATCCCTTCTGGAGAATGCATCCAGACAATAGTGAGATGTAAAAGTATGAACTGAGGACCAAGTAGCAGCCTTGCAGATTTCCTCAATAGGCGTGGAACATAGAAACATAGAAATAGACGGCAGATAAGGGCCCACGGCCCATCTAGTCTGCCCACCTTAATGTCCCTCCCCTACCTTTGCCCTGTGAATAGATCCCATGTGCCGATCCCATTTGGCCTTAAAATCAGGCACGCTGCTGGCCTCAATCACCTGTAGTGGAAGACTATTCCAGCGATCAACCACTCTTTCAGTGAAAAAGAATTTCCTGGTGTCACCTCGTAGTTTCCCGCCCCTGATTTTCAACGGATGCCCTCTTGTTGTCGTGGGACCCTTGAAAAAGAAGATATCTTCCTCCGCCTCGATGCGGCCCGTAAAATACTTGAACTTCTCAATCATGTCCCCCCTCTCTCTGCGCTCCTCGAGCGAGTATAGCTGTAATTTGTCAAGCCGTTTTTCGTATGGTAGATCCTTGAGTCCCGAGACCATCCGGGTGGCCATTCGTTGCACCGACTCCAGTCTCAGCACATCCTTGCGATAATGTGGCCTCCAGAATTGCACACAGTATTCCAGGTGGGACCTCACCATGGATCTATACAATGGCATAATGACTTCCGCCTTACGACTGACGAAACCCCTTCGTATGCAGCCCATGATTTGTCTTGCCTTGGACGAAGCCTGCTCCACTTGATTGGCAGACTTCATGTCCTCACTGACGATTACCCCCAAGTCTCGTTCTGCTACCGTTTTTGCTAGGATCTCGCCATTAAGGGTATAAGACTTGCATGGATTCTGGCTGCCCAGGTGCATAACTTTGCATTTTTTGGCATTGAAGTTGAGTTGCCATGTCCTAGACCATCGCTCCAGTAGGAGTAGGTCGTGCATCATGTTGTTGGGCACTGAATCTTCGTCTGTTGTGCATTTGCCCACTACATTACTCAGTTTGGCGTCATCGGCGAATAATGTTATTTTACCTCGAAGCCCTTCTGCCAAGTCTCTTATAAAGATGTTGAATAGGATTGGGCCCAAGACTGAGCCCTGTGGTACTCCACTAATCACCTCCGTCATTTCGGAGGGGGTGCCGTTCACCACCACCCTTTGGAGCCTACCTCCAAGCCAGCTCCCAACCCATTTCGTCAATGTGTTACCTAATCCTATAGAACTCATCTTGCTCAGTAACCTGCGGTGTGGTACGCTATCGAATGCTTTGCTAAAGTCCAGGTACACGATGTCCAGGGACTCCCCAATATCCAGTTTCCCCGTTACCCAGTCAAAGAAGCTGATCAGGTTGGATTGGCAGGATCTCCCCTTAGTAAATCCATGTTGTCGGGGATCCAGTAGATTCTCTTCATCCAGGATCTTATCTAATTGGTGTTTGATTAGAGTTTCCATTAGTTTGCTCACTATCGATGTTAGACTCACTGGTCTGTAGTTTGGTGTCTCCATCTTTGAGCCTTTCTTGTGGAGTGGAATGACGTTAGCCGTCCTCCAGTCCAACGGGACGCTGCCTGTACTAAGGGAGAGGTTGAAGAGCGCGGACAGTGGCTCCGCCAAGACATCACTCAGCAACCTAAGCACCCTGGGGTGCAGGTTGTCCGGCCCCATTGCTTTGTTAACCTTGAGCTTTGACAGCTCACCGTAGACACTGCTGGGCGTAAACTCAAAGTTACTAAACGGGTCAACTGAGCCAACCCTTGTCTGTAGCTGAGGGCCGAGCCCTGGCGCTTCTCGGGTGAAGACTGAGCAGAAGTATTCATTTAATAGTTGGGCATCTGGTTTCCTAAGATGTACAATCCCGCCTGAGTTTTTTCTTCTATCACTGATATACCTGAAGAAGGATTTATCTCCCTTCTGGATGTTCTTTGCTAGAGACTCCTCCATGAGGAATTTAGCCTCCCTGACTGCTGTTTTGACGGCTTTTGATTTGGCCAGGTAGTCTGCTCTAGAGTCCTGCTTCCCTGATTGTTTGTAAGAGATGAATGCTTTTTTCATCTCCTTGATCAGGTCTGAGATCTCCGCAGTAAACCACTGTGGCTTATTGTTCCTTCGCCGTTTACTTACTGATTTTACATAGCGGTTTGTTGCTTCTTGTATGGTTGCTTTCAAAGTCGACCACATGTCTTCCACGTTATCGGTTTCTTCTTGGCTTTGTAGCGCCTGGTGAACGAAGTCTCCCATTTCTTTGAAATTTGTGTCCTTGAATTTGAGGACTTTGGTTAGTGTAGTAGATTTAGTGAAACGGAGGAAAGCTACAGATGCTAACATAGCTCTAACTCTATGGGCCGTGACAGAACCTTCCAGTGTCAGTCCGGTCTGAGCATAACAGAATGAAATGCACGCTGCAAGCCAATTAGACAACGTACGTTTAGAAACAGGACGTCACAATTTATTCGGATCAAAGGACAGAAAGAGATGGGGAGTTGATCTGTGGGGCTTAGTACGCTCTAAATAGTAAGCTAGAGCCCTCTTACAGTCCAAAGTATGTAGAGCCTGTTCTCCAGAATGAGAGTGAGGTTTCGGAAAGAAGACAGGCAGAACAATGGATTGGTTGAGATGGAATTCAGAGACAACCTTAGGGAGAAACTTTGGATGTGTACGCAGAACCACCTTGTCATGATGAAAGATTGTAAAAGGTGGATCCGCAACTAGTGCATGTAGCTCACTGACCCTCCTGGCAGAGGTTAGAGCAATAAGGAAGACCACTTTCCACGTGAGAAACTTGAAAGGAGTCGTAGCCAAAGGTTCAAATGGAGGCTTCATTAAGGCGGAGAGAACCACATTGAGATCCCAGACTACAGGGGGTGCTTTAAGAGGTGGTTTCACATTGAAAAGACCCCGCATGAACCGGAAACCAAGGGATGAGCTGAAAGGAGTTTCCCATGAACTGGCTCATGAAAAGCAGCAATAGCACTGAAGTGGACTCTGATGGAAGTAGACTTGAGACCAGAGTCAGACAAAGAAAGAAGGTAATCCAACAAAGTCTCCACTGCAAGGGACGTAGGATTATGATGATGAAGAAGACACCAGGAAGAAAATCTTGTCCACTTCTGATGATAACATTGCAGAGTTGCAGGTTTCCTGGAGGCATCCAGAATAGAACGAACGGGCTGAGACAACAAAGTATCATTCGAAGTCAGCCCGAGAGATACCAAGCTGTCAGGTGCAGAGACTGGAGGTTGGGATGCAGAAGGGTCTCCTGATGCTGTGTAAGCAGAGAAGGAAACAATGGAAGAAGAATAGGCTCCCTGGAACTGAGTTGAAGTAGAAGGGAGAACCAATGTTGTCTGGGCCATCGTGGAGCGATGAGAATCATGTTGGCCTGTTCCCTCTTGAGCTTGAACAAGGTTCGTAACATGAGAGGTAGCGGAGGGAAAGCATACAGGAACAGATTAGACCAATCCAGGAGAAATGCATCCGCTGTCAGACGGTGAGGAGAGGAGAGTCTGGAGCAGAAGAGGGGCAGCTGGTGATTGTGAGGAGCTGCAAAGAGGTCTATCTGAGGAGTGCCCCACTGAGCGAATATAGACTGTAGAGTTAAAGGATCGAGAGTCCACTCGTGAGGCTGGAGAATTCTGCTGAGTTTGTCCGCCAAGGAATTCTGCTCTCCCTGAATGTAGATCGCCTTCAGGAAGAGTTGGTGATCTGTGGCCCAAGCCCAAATCTTCTGGGCTTCCTGGCACAAGAGGCGAGAGCCTGTCCCACCCTGCTTGTTGATGTAGTACATTGCAACTTGATTGTCTGTGCACAGCAGGAGAACTTGAGGGAAGAGAAGATGTTGGAAGGCCTTGAGGGCATAAAACATCGCTCTGAGTTCCAGGAAATTGATGTGATGTTTCATTTCCTGGGCTGTCCAAAGACCTTGAGTTTGGAACTCGTTCAAATGAGCTCCCCAGGCGTAAGGGGAGGCGTCGGTGGTGATGATCAGTTGATGAGGAGGTAGATGGAACAGAAGACCTCTGGAGAGATTTGAGGATATCAACCACCATTGCAGAGACTGACGAAGAGACGATGTCACAGATATGTGTCGTGAGCAGGGATCCGTCGCTTGGGACCACTGAGAAGCTAGGGTCCATTGAGGAGTGCGCAGGTGAAGACGTGCGAAGGGTGTGACATGAACTGTGGAGGCCATGTGACCCAAGAGTATCATCATTTGCTTGGCAGAGATGGAACGTTGAGGAAGTACCTGCTGACATAGAGACTGAAGAGTTTAAAGACGGTTGGACGGCAGGAACGCTCTCATGAGGACTGTGTCCAGCACCGCTCCAATGAACTGAAGTCTCTGAGTAGGGATGAGATGAGATTTGAGTAGATTGATCTCGAACCCCAGAAGTCGTAGAAACAGGATGGTTTGGTTGGTGGCCAGAAGTACTGTCTGAGATGAAGTGGCCTTGATTAACCAATCGTCCAGGTAAGGAAAGACTTGAAGGTGGTGAGAACGTAGAAAGGCAGCCACCACAATCAGACATTTGGTGAATACTCTTGGAGAGGAGGCAAGACCGAAGGGCAGCACCTTGTATTGGTAATGACAATGATGGATCATGAAGCGGAGGTACTGTCTGGAGGCCAGATTGACCGGTATGTGAGTATATGCCTCTTTGAGATTGAGGGAGCATAGCCAGTCGCCCTGATTGAGAAGAGGGTAAAGAGTGGCCAGAGAAAGCATTCTGAATTTCTCTTTGATCAAGTATTTGTTGAGATCGTGAAGATCTAGGATGGGTCTGAGATCTCCTGTTTTTTTGGGAACTAGAAAATAACGAGAGTAGAATCCCTGTCCCTGCTGATCTAGAGGAACCTCCTCTATGGCGTTCAGAAGGAAGAGGGATCCTAAATTGAGGACTAGTGTGTGATTAAGTTATGATGAATATCTTTTATTTATTATTTTGAATTACTTTCAGGTTGGAGAGTAAATAATATTATCCCAGGACAAGCAGGCAGCATATTCTTGACTGATGGGTGACGGCACCGACGGAGCCCCGGTACGGACAATTTTAGAGTGATTGCACTCTAAGAACTTTAGAAAGTTCTAGCTAGGCCGCACCGCGCGTGCGCGAGTGCCTTCCCGCCCGACAGAGGCGCGCGGTCCCCAGTTTTCTTAATTCCGCGGAGCTAAGAAGACGCGTGTTTCCAACGGCTGTTGGAAGTTTTTTCCTTAACTGTTCACTTGCCTTCCCGCTCGCGCGTATTTTTCTCTTCATTTTATTTCTTTCTTGTTCTTTTACCGTTTGTAAAAAAAACAAAAAAAAAAATTGTTTTATTTTTTTCACTTTTTATTGACTACCCCGGCGGGGCCTGTTGGCACCATCGAAGCCTCCGGCTTCGATTTTGCTACAGCGGTTTTTCCCTTCATGCCCCCGTCACCGGGTTTCAAAAAGTGTCAGCGGTGTGCGCGCCCTATATCTCTCTCCGACCCGCACAAGTGGTGCCTTCAGTGTCTGGGTCCGGACCATAGGGCTGACACCTGCACCCGCTGTAGTTCTTTACAAAAAAGAACTTTAAAAAACCGACAAATTCAACAACGAATTCTGTTCGGCACCGACATGGAAGTTGCACCAGTATCGACATCGGCAACTTCCTCCAAATCGACACCGACTGTCTCGGCACCGACAGATACATCGCCGACGTCGGTCCCTGTAGGTAAGCCGGCTAAGAAGCCTTCCCCTACTGTCCTAGGGCCACCAGTCGAGCATGCAGTGAGCCAAGTCCTGCAGACTGAGCGCCGGCCCCGTAAACGCTCCGCTCCCATTGAAGTCACTGCCTCGTCATCGGCATCGACTTCACCCGAGCGTCGAGCGGCACCGAAGGTACCGAGCAAGAAAAGACCGGTACCGGTGCAATCGGGACCTACGTTGGATGAGCGCATTGCCTCTATCCTCCAGGTCCAGCTTAAACAGCAACTACAACAATTGCTCCCGGCTCTGTTGACACCGAATCCTCCAGTGTCGGTACCCAGTGAGCCTTCGGTGCCGACCGTCGATCAACCCCTTTTATTGACATCGACTTTGTCGGCACCGCACAAATCCATGTCCATGCCTATTCTTTCAGCGGAGCCGAAACGACGTTCTGCTCCGGACACTTCTGAACCGGTACCGTTCTCTGAGCCCCGTACCGTTCTACACTCTCCTGGTACCGTCTCCAACCGTTCGGGGAAATCGGTACGCAAGACTAAACATGTTGGCACCTCGACTCCACTTTCTCAGGGCCGTCTCCAATCGGTACGGGACCCTGACTTGTGGGATGACTCGGATGATCACCTCGGTACCGAGGAAGATTATTCATCTGAAGAGGAGGATGTATCGGTGCAAGACCCTGCTACTAAGCCAGAGCACTCCTCATTTACCAAATTTTTAAGGGAAATGTCAGACACCCTTTCAATTCCTTTGGAGTCTGATTCTAAAAAGTCCAAGGCATTCTTATATGCCTTGGACTTTGATCATCCTCCTAAGGAGTTCTTAAAGTTGCCCCTCCATGATATCTTGAGGGAAACTTTCTATAAGAACTTGGAAACTCCCTTAACCATCCCGGGAGCCCCAAGAAAATTGGAATCTCTTTATAAAGTCATTCCAATTCCAGGGTTCGATAAGCAACAACTTCCCCATGAATCCTTGTTGGTGGAATCAACCCTGAAGAAGTCTGTAGGTGCCAGTGTTTACGCCTCTGTTCCTCCTGGCAGAGAAGGAAAGGCCATGGATAAATTTGGAAAGCGCCTTTACCAAAACGCCATGCTGGCCAACCGTTCAGGTAATTACGCATTCCACTTCTCGTTTTACCTGAAGCATCTCATTCAACAGGTGACCTCTTTTCAAAAGTACATTCCGGACCGTAAACTTCCTGCTTTCCAGCAATGTACTTCTAGTCTTTTGCAACTAAGGAAGTTTATGGTCCGTTCCATTTATGATACTTTTGAACTGACGTCACGGGCCACTGCTATTTCTGTAGCAATGAGAAGGTTAGCATGGCTACGGGTCTCGGAACTGGATGTAAACCATCAAGACCGACTAGCCAATGCGCCTTGTCTTGGGGATGAGCTGTTTGGGGAGTCCATGGATACCGCCACACAAAAGCTCTCCGCGCATGAGACTAGGTGGGACTCCTTGTTGAAAAACAAGAAGAAGCCTCCTCCTCCTCGTCCATTCAGGCAACAACCTTCTTATCAAAGAAGGTTTTCTGCTCGCCCAGCTCAGACTCATCCTCCTCAACCTCGCAGGCAGCGTCAACAGCAGCAACAGGCTCGTCAACAACAACAGCCTGCTGTAAAACCGGCTGTTCAACCTAAGTCTACACAGCCCTTTTGACTCTCTTCTCGAGAACATTGCCAGTCTTCCTCCCTCATGCCTTCAAACTCAGCCCATAGGAGGTCGACTCCAGGTTTTTCTGTCTCGATGGGAAGCAATTACCTCCGACCAGTGGGTACTTGCTATCATCGCTCACGGATATGCCCTGAACTTTCAGACTCCTCCACCGTTAAGTCTACCAAAAGAGTCTGCTTCCAACAAGGCTCAGTCCCTCCTTCTCGGTCAGGAGGTTCAATCCCTCCTCCTTCTCAATGCCATCGAACCAGTTCCTCTAGACCAGCAAGGCCTGGGATTTTATTCCCGGTACTTTCTTGTCCCCAAAAAAAACCGGAGATCTCAGACCAATATTAGATCTCAGAGACCTCAACAAATGTCTGGTCAAGGAGAAGTTCAAGATGTTATCTCTTGCCACCCTATACCCTCTTCTCTCTCAGGAAGACTGGCTATGTTCCCTCGATCTCAAGGAGGCGTATACTCACATTCCAATTCATCTGATGTCCAGACAATACCTTCGCTTTCTTGTCAACCAACATCATTACCAATACAAGGTGCTACCCTTCGGCTTAGCCTCCTCTCCCAGGGTATTCACCAAATGTCTGATTGTGGTCGCAGCTTATCTCCGCTCCCACAATTTTCAAGTCTTCCCTTATCTGGACGACTGGCTCATCAAGGCTCCTTCTCCTCAGTCCGTTCACATAGCCACCAATCAGACCATTTCCTTCCTTCGACTGTTGGGGTTCGAGATCAATCTACCCAAGTCACACCTCATTCCAACTCAGCGACTTCAATTCATTGGAGCCATTCTGGATACTGTTCAAATGAGGGCGTTTCTTCCTCCAAACCGCCTTCACACCATCCTTCATCTCTGTCAGCAGGTTTTCCAGAGAACTTCCATCTCAGCAAATCAAATGATGGTACTTTTGGGGCACATGGCATCCACAGTGCATGTCACCCCCTTTGCACGTCTCCACCTGCGCACTCCTCAATGGACCCTAGCGACTCAGTGGTCGCAAGCGACGGATCTTTGTTCACAACACATATCTGTGACCTCGTCTCTTCGACAGTCGCTTCTTTGGTGGTTGAACTCATCAAATCTATCCAGAGGTCTACTGTTCCATCTACCTCCTCATCGACTAGTCATCACCACAGATTCCTCCCCCTATGCATGGGGAGCTCACTTGAACGAGTTCCAAACTCAGGGGTTTTGGACCACCCAGGAAAAGAAGCACATCAATTTCCTGGAACTCAGAGCGATATTTTACGCCCTCAAAGCTTTTCAACATCTCCTCTTTCCTCAGGTTCTTCTCATTTGCACAGACAACCAAGTTGCAATGTATTACCTCAACAAACAAGGAGGGACGGGATCCCGTCCTTTATGTCAGGAAGCTCAAAGGATTTGGACATGGGCGACTGCTCGTCACCTATTCCTGAAAGCAGTCTACATACAAGGGGAACAGAATTGCTTAGCAGACAATCTCAGCAGAATTCTTCAACCTCACGAATGGACTCTCGACCCCTCGACTCTCCAGTCCATTTTCTCCCAATGGGGCACTCCTCAGGTGGATCTCTTTGCAGCTCCCCACAACCATCAGCTGCCCCGGTTTTGCTCCAGACTTTACTCTCCTCACCGTCTGGAACCCGATGCATTTCTTCTGGATTGGACCAATCTCTTCCTTTATGCATTCCCTCCTCTTCCGCTCATGCTGCGCACCTTATTCAAGCTCAAGAGGGAACAAGCCACCATGATCCTCATCGCTCCACGGTGGCCCAGACAGCATTGGTTTTCCCTTCTACTTCAACTCAGTTCCAGGGAACCCATACCTCTTCCTCTGTTTCCTTCACTACTTACACAGAATCAGCAAACGCTTCTTCATCCCAACTTACAGTCTCTGCACCTGACAGCTTGGTATCTCTCGGGCTGACTGCACCTCATGCTCTCCTTTCTCAGCCTGTCCGTTCTATTATTGATGCCTCCAGGAAACCGTCTACTCTTCAGTGTTACCAGCAGAAGTGGTCTCGGTTTTCTTCCTGGTGCCTGTTACATCACCATAATCCCATATCTACAGCAGTGGGATTGGTATTGGACTATCTTTTGTCCTTATCTGACTCTGGTCTTAAATCCTCTTCGATAAGGGTCCACCTTAGTGCCATTGCAGCTTTTCATGAGCCGATCCATGGAAAACCCCTCTCAGCTCATCCCTTAGTTTCAAGGTTCATGAAAGGCCTTTTCAATGTAAAACCACCTCTTAAGGCCCCTCCTGTTGTATGGGATCTTAATGTGGTTCTTTCTGCGTTAATGAAGCCTCCTTTCGAGCCTTTGGCCACAACGCATTTTAAATTTCTAACTTGGAAAGTGGTCTTTCTGATAGCTCTCACTTCTGCCAGGAGGGTCAGTGAGCTCCATGCACTGGTGGCTGATCCACCTTTCACTGTTTTTCACCATGATAAGGTTGTCCTTCGTACACATCCAAAATTCCTTCCTAAGGTTGTGTCTGAGTTTCACCTTAATCAATCCATCGTTCTACCTGTTTTTTTCCCAAAGCCTCATTCTAATCCAGGTGAACAGGCTTTGCATTCCTTGGATTGTAAACGTGCTCTGGCTTACTATCTTGATCGCACCAAACCTCACAGATCATCTCCTCAACTGTTTTTGTCCTTTGATCCTAACAAGCTGGGTCATCCTGTATCTAAACGCACTCTGTCCAATTGGCTTGCTGCTTGCGTTTCTTTTTGTTATGCTCAGTCGGGCCTGACACTGGAGGGTTCTGTCACGGGCCACAAAATTAGAGCTATGGCAGCATCTGTAGCTTTCCTCCGTTCCACTCCTATTGAGGAAATCTGCAAGGCTGCTACTTGGTCCTCAGTTCATACTTTTACATCTCATTATTGTCTGGATTCATTCTCCAGACGGGATGGACACTTCGGCCAATCTGTTTTGCAAAATTTATTTTCATAATGGCCAACCTTCCCTCCATCCCTCTTTTTGTTAGCTTGGAGGTCACCCATCAGTCAAGAATATGCTGCCTGCTTGTCCTGGGATAAAGCACAGTTACTTACCGTAACAGGTGTTATCCAGGGACAGCAGGCAGATATTCTTGCGTCCCTCCCACCTCCCCGGGTTGGCTTCTTAGCTGGCTTATCCTAACTGGGGACCGCGCGCCTCTGTCGGGCGGGAAGGCACTCGCGCACGCGCGGTGCGGCCTAGCTAGAACTTTCTAAAGTTCTTAGAGTGCAATTAGAGAATGACACGGTGAAAAAATTGGTCCCCGTCACCGCCCCGTCCCCGTCTCACCATCCCCGTCACCGCCCCGTCCCCGTCTCACCATCCCCGTCACCGCCCCGTCCCCGTCTCACCATCCTCTTCACCGCCCCGTCACCGCCACTGCCACCCCATTCACCGCCCCGTCACCGCCACTGCAATCCCATTCACTTTTCTTTATTTACGTATAAAGGAAACATTCTTTAAAACTTTAAAACTTAGTTAAATATTAGTTAATAACTATACAAAAACAAAACACGCAGAGAAAAAATTAATTAATATAAATTCCCTGACTTCCCTGCACTGTCCCCCCTTGAAGGTCTGTCCCCATCCTGAAAGCCTGATGCCCCCCCCCCCCCGACGTCCGATACATCCCTCCCCCCGAAGGACCGCCGACTCCCCAACAATATCGGGCCAGGAGGGAGCCCAAATCCTCCTGGCCACGGCGACCCCCTAACCCCACCCCGCACTACATTACGGGCAGGAGGGATCCCAGGCCCTCCTGCCCTCGACGCAAACCCCCCCCCCCCCCACGACCGCCCCCCCCCCCCCAGCTTCAAAATGATGCCTGAAGTTACCTTGGGGGTTCTGAGCACTATTAATTTTAATTTATTACAGCACTCCAGAAATATTTTTCTAATTGTTTTAACTTGGAAAAGCGAACCAGGATTGTCTTAATGAAAGGCTTATGTTCTGCACTGCAGCCCTCCTGCCCTCGACGCAAACCCCCCCCCCCCCAACGACCGCCCCCCCCCCAGCCGACCCGCGACCCCCCTGGCGACCCCCACGACCCCTCCACCCCCCTTCCCCGTACCTTTGGTAGTTGGCCGGACAGACGGGAGCCAAAACCGCCTGTCCGGCAGGCAGCCAACGAAGGAATGAGGCCGGATTGGCCCATCCATCCTAAAGCTCCGCCTACTGGTGGGGCCTAAGGCGCGTGGGCCAATCAGAATAGGCCCTGGAGCCTTAGGTCCCACCTGGGGGCGCGGCCTAAGGCACATGGTCGGGTTGGGCCCATGTGCCTCAGGCCGCGCCCCCAGGTGGGACCTAAGGCTCCAGGGCCTATTCTGATTGGCCCACGCGCCTTAGGCCCCACCAGTAGGCGGAGCTTTAGGATGGATGGGCCAATCCGGCCTCATTCCTTCGTTGGCTGCCTGCCGGACAGGCGGGTTTGGCTCCCGTCTGTCCGGCCAACTACCAAAGGTACGGGGAAGGGGGGTGGGGGGGTCGTGGGGGTCGCCAGGGGGGTCGCGGGTCGGCTGGGGGGGCGGTCGGAGGTTCTTGGGGGGGGCGGTCGTTGGGGGGGAGGGGGGTTTGCGTCGAGGGCAGGAGGGCCTGGGATCCCTCCTGCCCGTAATGTAGTGCGGGGTGGGGTTAGGGGATCGCCGTGGCCAGGAGGGTTTGGGCTCCCTTCTGGCCCGATATTGTCGGGAAGTCGGCGGTCCTTCGGGGTGGGGGTGCGAGTGGTCCTGCCGGGGGGGGGGATGTATCGGACGTCGGGGAGTCGGCCGGGCAAGAGGGCTTGGGCTCCCTCTTGCTCCGATCGCGGGTGCGGGTGGGAGCGCGTGCGAGCGGTCGTTCGGGGTGGGGGTGCGAGCGGTCCTGCTGGGGGGGGTGAATCGGGCGTCGGGCGGTAAATAGCGGTTCCTAGAAGGGGGTACATTGGCCCGCGGGGACAAACCTGTTCACCGTTTCCGCGGTCGGTGAATGGCCTTGTCCCCGTCACCGCAGCGACTGCTAGTTTTCTTCCCCGTTTTCGGCGGTGACCCGCGGCTTAAATGCGGTGGCCGCGGGTAAACCGTCACCGTGTCATTCTCTAAGTGCAATCACTCTAAAATTGTCCGTACCGGGGCTCCGTCGGTGCCGTCACCCATCAGTCAAGAATATCTGCCTGCTGTCCCTGGATAACACCTGTTACGGTAAGTAACTGTGCTTTATGTTTTCTTGATCTCACTTTCTGTACAAGATTATGCTTGATAATAAATGTTTAAATTTTATAAATAAATAATAAAAAAAAAAAAAGAAGGAAGAGGGATTGAACCTCTTGAAGAAGGAGGGAAGACTGAGGAGTGTTCAAAGCAGACTCTTTTGGCAGACCTTGGGCAGGAAGAGTTTGAAAGTTGAGAGAGTAGCCGTGGCGGATGATGTTGAGGACCCACTGATCCGAGGTGATGGTTTCCCAACGGCTTATGAAATGAGTAAGACATCCTCCTATGGGCAGCAGAAGATGGGTAGATGGTGGGATACTGGCTATGTCCTGGAGAATCAAGTCAAAAGGGTTGTGAGAATTTCTGTGGAGGAGGAGGCTTCACTTGTTGTTGCTGCTGAGCTGGTCTAGTGTTTTGCCTCTGTTGTTGCCTCTGACGCCTGGGTTGTTGAGGGGCCGGTGGCAGAGGACGAGCCACAAATCGACGTTGGTAGGCCGATTGCTGGTGAAAGGGCCTGGTGGGTGGGGTCTTCTTTTTTGTTTTGAGGAGAGTATCCCACCTAGTCTCATGAGCTGAGAGCTTTTGGGTAGTGGAGTCCATGGATTCTCCAAACAGCTCATCCCCCAGGCAAGGTGCATTAGCCAGTCGATCTTGATGATTGACATCAAGTTCTGAAACTCTGAGCCAAGCCAGTCGACGCATAGCCACTGACATAGCCGTGGCCCGAGAGGTCAGCTCAAAGGTGTCATAGATCGACCTGACCATGAACTTACGAAGTTGTAAGAGCGATGAAGAAGTTTGGCGAAAGGCAGATCTTTTTCGGTCAGGGAGGTACTTTTCAAAAGTGGACAAATTCTGAATGAGATGCTTAAGGTAGAATGAAAAATGGAAAGCATAATTCCCTGATCTATTAGCCAGCATCGCATTCTGATATAACCTTTTGCCAAACTTATCCATGGCCTTACCTTCTCTGCCAGGAGGGACAGAGGCGTACACACTAGCTCCCGTGGATTTCTTTAAAGTGGATTCCACCAAAAGAGATTCATGAGGGAGTTGTGGTTTGTCAAAGCCCGGAATAGGTATGACCTTATATAAGGAGTCCAGTTTGCGGGGAGCTCCTGGGATGGTCAAAGGTGTCTTTAGATTTTTGTAGAAAGTCTCTCGTAGTATATCATGGAGAGGCAATTTTAGAAATTCCCTTGGAGGCTGGTCAAAATCCAGTGCATCGAGAAATGCTTTGGATTTTTTGGATTCAGCCTCCAAGGGAATAGAGAGGGAGTCACACATCTCTTTAAGAAAAGCGGTGAAAGAGGTTGCATCAGGCTTAGAGGATGGATCTAAAAGAGAAGGATCCTCGTCCCCCGATGAACACTCACCCTCAGAGAGAAGAGGCTCCTCTGAGTCACCCCACAGATCAGGGTCCCTTACTTGAAAGCTGCGGTCCCGGGACTCCGGTGTGGAGGGTTCTAGGTGTCGAGTTTTGCGAATCGACTTACCAGACCTCTGGGAAACTGTACCGGGAGATGTGATAGGCTGTGTCGGTGCTGAAGTTTGCACAGCCTGGTGTAAGGACCTGGGTTCCGGCGCTAAGATCGGCATGGATACTGATGAAGCCGAATGCACCGGTACCGACAGAGTGGATGCCGATAAAAGAGGCTGTTCCACTGCCGGTACCGGTGGCTCAGACCGGACCGGAACTGGAAGGCTCGGTTGCAAAAGAGCAGGAAGGAGCTGCTGTAACTGCTCCTTGAGCTGAGCCTGCAGGACAGAGGCAATTCACTCGTCCAGGGAAGGCACCGGTACGGCTTTTTTCTTCTGCGGTACCTTCGGTGCCGCTCTACACTCCGAAGAGGAACCCGAGGTCGAGGGGCTCACCTCAATTGGAGCGGAGCGCTTCCGCGGGCGCCTCGAGGTCGGCAGGACTGGGCTCACTGCTACTGAGACCGGAGGACGCTCCAGCGGGGAAGGCTTCTTAGCCGGCTTACCTGAGGGATGCGACGCCGGCGCGGTGTCGCGCGGTGTCAATGAGGTAGGTGCCGACTGCGTCAGTGCCGAAGTCGGAGCCGGTGCCGCCGAATCCGACATATCGGTACCAAATAATAACCGCTGCTGGATCTGTCGGTTTTTTAAGGTTCTCTTTTTGAGAGTGGCACAGCGGGTGCAGGTGGACGCTCGATGGTCACGACCCAGGCACTGTAAACACCAGTTGTGCGGGTCAGTGAGAGAAATGGGCCTCGCGCACCGCTGGCACTTCTTAAATCCGGGTTGGGGGGGCATGAACATAAAGACGGCTTCTGCCAAATCGAAGGCCGAGGCCTCGATGGTGGCAGCAGGCCCCGCCGGGGCAAACCCGAAAAAAGAAGAAAAAAAGAAAATTCTTTTTTTTTTTTTTAAAAAGAAAATAAGAAAAAGAAAAAAAGGGGAAATATCAATTTCCAAAACGGTTTACGCGAGCGGGAAGGCGAAAAGTAGAAAAAGGTTTCAACAGCCGTTGAAAATGCGTCTTCTTAGCTCCGCGGAAACTAAGAAACTGGGGACCGCGCACCTCTGTCGGGCGGGAAGGCACTCGCGCGTGCGCGGTGCGGCCTACTAGAACTTTCCAAGTTCTTAGAGTGCAATCACTCTAAAATTGTCCGTACCGGGGCTCCGTCGGTGCCGTCACCCATCAGTCAAGAATATGCTGCCTGCTTGTCCTGGGATAATACCCTGTATCCCCTTTGCTTGATTAATAGCAATTAACAAGGGCTCCAAAACAACATCAAAAAGCAATGGAGATAAGGGACAACCCTGCCTAACCCCCCTCCGCAAGTCAAATCTATCTGATAAACTATTATTAATATATAATCTTGCACCAAGGGAGCTATACAGCGTTTGAATTATTTGAATGAACCCAGATCCCACCCCAAACCACTCCAATGCCTGATACATAAAATTCCATTCTACCCTGTCAAAGGCCTTTTCTGCATCTAGAGAGACCATAAACGTCGGATCTTTTACTGTTTTTGTTAAATTTAGAGTATGAAACACCAAGCTAGTATTATGTGAAGAATGTCTCCTTGCAACAAATCCTGTTTGATGAGTATCTATAATGTATGGAAGAGCTTTTGCCAATCTTAACGCCATTATTTTAGCAAGAATTTTCCCATCTACATTTATTAATGAAATAGGCCTATAGTTTGATACCAAAGTAGGATCTCTGTTTGGTTTTGGCAAAACAATAACCACCGAATCTGCCATAGTACCTGTAATAAAACCATTAGTCAGTTGATACTTATACAAATTTAACAGATATGGTAAAAGAGTATTTTGAAATGATTTATAAAATTCCACTGTAAACCCATCACCACCTGGAGCGGATCCAACTCTAAGAGATTTCTTCTAACTCTTTTAGAGATATAGGTTCTTCTAAACTTCCTTTTATATGTTCAGGAATCTTTGGACCATCAAGTAAATTTAAAAAATTTAAACCATCTTGTTCTTTATTTCTATAATTTTCTGAAGAATATAGATCCTTATAGAAAGCAAGAAACTGTTTTAAAATATGCTCATTTTTAGTGTATGAATCCCCTTTATTATCCTTTATTATAACAATTTTTGTCCTTCTTTTTTTTGCCTTAAGATAGTTTGCTAACAATTTTCCTGCCTTATTTGAATGTCCATAATATTGAGCTTGCTGATAAAACAAATCCTCTCTAACAAGCTTTGAAGATAACTCATTGTATTTGGCTTTAGCTTTTAACAAAATTTGTAATGTCTTGTCTCCCACCTATCCATTAATTTTTTTCCTAAAATTTTAATTTCTTTTTCTAAATCATAGAATTGTTTCTTAGCTTGTTTTCTGACATAGGCTGAGTATGAAATAATATAATCTCTCATGGTTGCTTTAAAAGCATCCCATACCATCTCAATATTAACCTCTCCAGAATCATTAATTTGAAAGAACTCATTCATTTTTGATTTAAACTCATCAATAAATTTTGTATCTGCAATCAAAGCATTATCGAACCTCCAAATCGGCTTTGCCTCCACTTGCTCATCCAATTGTAATTCAATCCAAACACCACCATGATCAGATAAAATTATCGGATCTATGATGGCTTTATTCACTTTTTCAATTCTTGAAAACGATTTATGCACTTGCGAACAAAAGGAAAATTCCCGATCATTAAAATGAAGAATACGCCATATATCTGTTAAATCACAAGATTGAACCAAATTATCTAACCCTAATGATTTTAATATTTTACTTGGACTCTTGTCCATTATCGGATCCATTACAGCATTGAAATCTCCAGCCACCACTAGATTAGCAGCAGCCAGTGGTAATAGTATTTTTTGCATATTTTTGAAAAACTCCATTTGATTAGTATTTGGAGCATACAAATTAAACAAATCAAGGGTATTATTTCCCATGCTCATTTTGATATGTACCCACCTTCCCAAGGGATCTGCAGCAACCATTTGAAAATTTGCTGAACATTTCTTACTTATTAATATTGCCACACCTGCCTTCTTCCCACTCGCTGGCGCAAAAAAACACTTGGAAATCCACCCACCTTCCAGCTTCCTAGATTCATTAATCGATAGGTGTGTCTCTTGTATGAAATATATGTCCGAATTCTGTTTCTTCGGGAAATCTAACATTTTCCTTTTCTTAATCACATGATTGAGGCCATTTACATTCAATGAAAAACACTTAATCATCATTAACATATATATCCATTCTAATAATATCATAATTTATAATTATTATCAAATGATCAGGCACCCATGCATTCATAACTTCCGATATTAAATCCATTAAATTCTCATTTCTCTTCTTTTCCAAATGTACTCTGCAACAAATACTCAATAATCCCTTAGTTTCCCTCCCTTCCCATCCCTCCCTCCAAATATTCCATTGCCCTTCATCTTTCTTCCCCAAATTCATCACTAAAAAAATTATTAATATTCCCCCAATCCCTATCCCTCCAAAACCCTTCCTCCAAATGGATAAACTTGTAACGCACATTGGAAATGCAACCCCACACTCCCCCCAGACAGCCTTTAAAAATATTTCAACTCATATATTATTAAAAATCTATTCAATTCAAATATTATCATACCTATAAATCAATTAATATCTTGACCTTAATACCCATCCAAAGAAATTCATTTACCTATAATAGCATTCAATTAAATTTCATTATTCATTTTTATCCCTATATTTAATATTTTAATAATTATCCCACCACATTTTATTATTAATAAATTAATGACCCCCATCCATACCCTACAATCTTTAAAAGACAAACTTTTACTTAAAATATTTAATTTCATATCAAATTCATTTAATTTCATCTATCTATTTCTTTCAAGAATATCTGTTCATTTATATCATATCTATTACTTATTAAAAATATTTTATTTTATCATACCTATAAATCAATTAATATATTGACCTTAAATAGCCCTCCAAAAAATTCATTTATCTTTAATATCATTCAAATTAAGTTTCATAACTCAATGTTATCCCCATATTTAATATTTTATTACTTATCCCACAATATTTATTATTAGTAAATTGATAATCCATTACTATCATATCTATTATTTATTAAAATATTTTATTATATCCCCCTTTGCCACTATACCCTGGTGTTTATTCACTAAACTATATTAGCAGGATCTAGAATAAATTTTTAATACAGTCAATCTGCTTCACTTTTTCTTTCTTCTTTCTTGATCACCTTCACATAGACATAGGTTCTGGATTTGTAAGGAAGTTTTTCAACTTTTCCGGGTCATCAAAATAAAGTGATTTGTTCCCCAAAGAAATTCTCCTTCTTGCCGGGTAGTATAACCCGTACTTGTAACCTTTTTCCTTCAGCTGAGCTCTTAATTGAAGAAATTGCTGTCTCACAGCTACAGTGCCTTTTTCAAAGTCTGGCAGAAGTCTTAGATCCCTTATAGTTTAAATTTCTGTCTGCTTTTGCCAGACTCAGGATTTCCATTGCTTGGCTGAACCTTAACAACTTAAATATCAGAGGTCTAGGCTTTGAATTTCCAGCTGACCGTTTGAAAGGAATCCTGTGGGCACGTTCGATTTATAATGGGAACCTTGTATTTAACTGAAGCAGTTTTGGAAATAAATTTTCCAGAAATTGTATCGGATTTTCACCTTCCAAATTTTCTCCCAAACCAATAATTTTTATATTCTTCCTCCTTCCACGATTTTCATAGTTCACCAGTTTCTTCTGCAGTTCTCTGATCAGTTTATTATCTTCCTTTGTTTGTGCTGCAGTCATTTCTACCTGCTCCACTCTAGATTCTAAAACGGTCATTTTCTGATTCACTGCCTCCAACTGTCTATTTATATTTAAAACCTCTTCTTTTACTTCACTAATGCTTTCCGCGGTTTTTTGAATTTGTTGTGAGATTTTTTTCAGTTTCGCCATTATTTCTTTCCTCCCACTTTCCTCTTCATCTGGAAGCGGGGCTTTAGATGCGGCAACCATATCCTGTTTCAGACGCTTTGCCGTGCCAGCATTCGCGAAAGCTGAATCAATCTTTCCCTGCCTTGTACTCGCCATTCTTATATACCTCCCGGTACAAGACGAACTTGAAATTTCTTCAAAATAAGGTATATTATTTTATAAATTGCTGCCTGGGGAACGGAGCGACACGATCACACGTCCATGTATCGCGCGTGCCAAGCCACGCCCCAATAAAAATTTTAAAAAACACAAAGCACACTGTACACAGAGAAAATGTTAATTATTTATATTCGGGTTTTTTCCCAAAGAGGTCAAGGCAAATGTCTTTAAAATATGGAGTGTCACCTCAGTAACAACTATACAAAAATAGACAAATCGGTTCCCCCTCCATAGTGGCCGCATGCCCCTCTGCAGAAAGGGGGGGTCAGCTCTCAGAATTTCTGCCTGCCTGGATGCACATTACAGCAAACCAGTGGGTCTTGGAAATTATTCGGTCAGGCTACAAGCTGGAATTTGTCCAACCTTGTGTGGATTCTGTGTTCGGGCGCCCAGACAAGGCATACAATTCCAGACTACTGTTCAGCACTTATTGGATATTTGAGCTATAGACCCGGTGCCACATGACCTCTCGGGCTCAGGCAGATACTCTGTATACTTTATCGTACCAAAGAAAGGATCAGAAGATTGGAAACCTATTCTGGATCTTCAGAATATGAATGCGGCACTCAAGATTCCTCGATTCCGAATTCAGACTGTGTGGTTGGTTATTGCAGCAGTGGCTCCATGGGAATTTCTGGCCTCCCTGGATCTGACGGAGGTATACTTGCACATTCCCATTTTCCAGCCCAACACAAGTTTCTGTTTCATGTTTTAGGTCAGCATTACCAGTTTTCGGCCTTGTCCTTTGGGCTAGCAACAGTGCCCTGGACCTTCACCATGGTAAGGGTAGTAGTAGCGGCTTATCTGAGGAAGACAGAGTTGCAGGTTCACCCTTATCTAGATTAATGGCTGATCAAAGCCCCCACCTTGACAGACGGGCGACACACGGTGGGACAGGTGCTCCAGGTGCAGGAAGACCTAGGCTGGATTGTCAACTACAGGAAGAGTCATCCAACACCCACACAGTCGCTGGAATACCTGGGAGTTCTTTTTGATATGGCAGCAGGCAGTGTTTACCTTCCTGAGGCTCACATGCTGAAGCTGTGTGCTCAGAATACAGCTCTTTTGAAGAAGTCAGCTCCTGTGGGGTGGGACTACCTACAGGTTCTGGGATCTATGGAGCCCATGGTGGATGTCGTCCCTTGGGCGAGAGCACACATGCATCCTCTTCAACATATCTTGATTTCCTGCTGGGCACCCCACTGGGATGCCTTGGAGATGTGTCCGCCATGGACTTTGGAGACCCAAGCGAGCATGAACTGGTGGCTTCATCATCAATTGCTCTGCAAAAGGCATTCCTTTGCACATTGCCTCCTGGACTGTGGTGACGACAGATGCCAGCCTTCAGAGCTGGGGAACGCACTGCAATCGTCATCCTCTTCAGTGCTTTTGGACTCTGTCTCAGAAAAGGTGGTCTATCAACCGTCTGGAGCTCAGGGCCATTCGTCTCACCCAGAGAGCATTGCAGGTGACCCTGGAGGGATAGGTAGTCTTCTCCGACAATACGACAGTGGTGGCCTATGTCAATTGCCATGGAGGGACCAAGAGCTCTCCCTTGGCTCAGGAAGCCCGCCTGCTTTTTCTTTGGACAGATCATCATCTTCTGGCACTGATGGCAGCACATGTAGCTGGAGTGGACAACATTCAAGCGGGTTTTCTAAGCCGACAGACTCTGGATCTGGGCGAGTGAGCCCTCTCACTGGAGATGTTCTGAGAAATTGTGTGGCGCTGAGGGCAGCCCCGCTTCGACCGCTTGGCCACAGAAAGGAAAAGAAAGCACAGTGTTTCTTCAGTCACAGAATCAAGCCCAGAAGCAAGAGGCTCGATGCTCTAGTGCAGGGGTGTCAAAGCCCCTTCTCGAGGACCACAATCCAGTCGGGTTTTCCCCAATGAATATGCATGAGATCTATTAGCATACAATGAAAGCAGTGCATGCAAATAGATCTCATGCATATTCATTGAGGAAATCCTGAAAAACCAACTGGATTGCGGCCCTTGAGGAGACTTTGACACCCCTGCTCTAGTGTAACCGTGGCCTCCGGGAGTTCTTCTCTATATTTCTTCCTTGGCTAGTAATCAGCTGAGTCCTTCGGAGGATTGTGGGTCATCCTGGGCACATCGTTCTGATGGCACCCAATTAGTCTTGAAGACCATGCTACATGGAACTGCTGCAACTGAGCATGGAATGTAGTCTCCATCTGAGCATCTATCTGGACCTTCTCTGTCAGGGTCCATGGCCATGGCCATGGAAGATCCTGGCCGCTTTGTGCTCTTGAGCGCGCTGCCCTAGAACAAGGGGTACATGAACCGCCTGTTGGGGGTATGCGGGCTGACCACTGCCACCACTCGTCACTCGCTCACTGCCACAAATAGAGGAAGGGAAAGGCCAGGTGGATGCAGTGATTGCACGCCGCCAGACCAAAGGCCTTACCCCTGACATCAGTGACATTGGAGAGAAGGGCTGGCCCGGACCTTCTCTCCGATGTCCCAGCAATTTGTTCCGTTCAGAGGAAGTGAAGCGCTGCTGTCTCCACGCTCATCCCTTGCTCTCGGGCTGCAGTGAGGGTCATGGCTTGTGGTACCACACTGACTCTGGAGTTCGACCCGATGCTGAGCCAGGCCTCCCAGTCCCGCCTGGAGCCCTCGCCCTTCGGCGACGTGTCCTCACAGCGGCAGCAGCGGGAGGTAATTAAATCCAGCAGGCTTTTTTTTTTGGGGGGGAGGGAGCGGGATGAGGATGGAAGGAAGGAATCAAGGAATCACCAGACAACAGGGGGGGAAGAAGGAGGACAAAGGCTGGAAGGCATTGAGGGGGACAAAGGAAGGAAGGAGGGAGGGACAATTGTTGGACCTGAGGAAGTGGGGGGGTGGAGAGGACAAAGGCTGTAAGGCAGTGAAGGGAACATAGGAGGGAGGGAGGAAGGGAAAGTTGTTAGGCCTGAGGAAGAAAAGAAAGATTACCAGACAACAAAGGTAGGAAAAATGATTTTAATTTCAATTTAGTGATCAAAATGTGTCAGTTTTGAAAATTTATATCTGCTGTCTATATTTTGAACTATATTTGTCTTTTTCTATAGTTGTTACTGAGGTGATATTGCATATTTTATGTTTAAATATATTTATTGATTTTCAAATCATATAATCAAGAATACCTTGTACAGAAAGCAAATTAGCAATTCTAGATAAAGCAAGAAACATTCCAATAACATTAAATCATATATTAACTAAAATGCTCAAGTCCTCTAAATTGGATCCAAGATTTCTTATAAAATAAAGCCTAAATTAAAGAATTGAACTTAATGTACACTCTTTCATAAAGTTAGCTGGAAGGCTGATTGCTGGGATTAACCTATAGTCATAGAGCTTATGATTTTTCTACCTCCAATCGGGAGAGCGCTAAAAAAGAAGTCAACTGATTAGGCTCAAAGAAAACATATTTAACTGATCGGTGATGGACTATACATTTACAAGGGTGTCGCAAATAAAAAGTAGCACCCAAAGATATAACACCTGGCTTCAACAAAAGAAATTCACGACGACGCCTTTGCGTCTCTCGTGATAAATCAGGAAATACCTGGACTTTACAACCCATAAATTCTTTCTGTCTATTTTTAAAGAACAGTTTTAACAACCATACTTTATCAATAGAGAGAGCTACTGTTATAATCAAAGTACTCGGTTCTACAGCCTCTTTATCTGATTTTTCCAATAACTCTGATACATCCAATAGTCCTTGATCCGACGGCTTTTTTGGTAATTTAGTCTTATTAGGTAAGTAATAAACTCGTGATAAAGGAGGTAATGAATCTTCTGAGGCCCCCAAAACTTCAAGAAAATATCTTTTAAACATTTCTCTAGGAGGTGTCAGTGGCAGCTTAGGAAAATTAATGATTCTTAAGTTATTGTATCTCGAGTTATTTTCTAAGTTCTCCATTTTTCTTCTAAGATTGATATTATCTTTCATTAAAGATTCCTGTAATTGTTTGGATGATTTAATGTCCTGTTCAAGCTTTTGAACCGAGAAATTAGAGGCAGTCATATCCTTTTTCAAATCTTTAAGTTCAGTAGAATGTTGAGATAATTTCCCCTCAATTAACTGAAGTTTGGGACTTATGGTCTTCACTAGTCCGGCCATAAGATCCCATAGTGAGTCCAGAGTTACTTCTGAGGGTTTTTCCAAAGAAAATACAGGTAAAGAAATGTCATAGTGCTCACCGTCCAGTTGAATATTACGCTGTCCCTGAAGGTTAACTCGCCTCTCAGATGATTCCCCCTCAGCTTCTTCAAAGGAGCTCATATTACATTACATTACATTACATTAGGGATTTCTATTCCGCCATTACCTTGCGGTTCAAGGCGGCTTACAAAAAGATTTATAAAATGGGGTTACAATGTAGGAATTGAAGATACATTAGAGTGGCAGTTAGGTAGTTTCGAGGTAAGGATAATTACAGTTTACAGTAAAGTGTGTACATGGAGGTAAAATTAGGTGAAATTAGGGCTGATTTAGGAGTTTCTTAAAAAGTATTGTTTTTATTTCTTTTCTGAATGTCTTGTAGTCTGATGTGGTCATCAGTAGTTTGGAAATTCGGGTATCCATTTTTGCGGCTTGAGTGGCTAGGAGGCCATCGTGAAGTTTTGATCTTCTTACTTCATTGATCGGGGGGGGTATGAATGGGGAGTGCGTTTTTCTGTGTCTGAGTGTGGATGCTTGGTTGAGGCGGTTATTCAGGTAGGAAGGACTGTCTCCGTTTAGGGATTTAAATAGCATGCAGTAGAATTTGAATTGTATTCTTCCTTGGATTGGTAGCCAATGTGAGTTGATGTAAGCTTCTGTGATGTGGTCAAATTTTCTTAATGAGAAGATGAGTCTCAAGGCTGTGTTTTGGATTGTTTGAAGTTGTTTGATCATAGTAGCAGGGCATGGGAGGAATAGGATGTTGCAATAGTCTAGCAGTCCTAGGATTAGAGATTGTACTATAAGCTGGAATTGATTTCTTTCAAAAAATTTCCGGACTTGTCTCAAATTTCTCATGATTGTGAAGGATTTCTGGATTGTATTATTTATTTGTGGTTGCATGGTACAGCTTCTGTCTAAGGTCATTCCTAGTAGTTTTATGGTGGTTTGGATGGGGTAGTTGATAGAGTTGATTTCTAAATTTTTTGAGGTTTGGATTTTGTCATTTTCGAATAGGATGAGTTTGGTTTTGTCTGGGTTGAGTTTAAGTTTGTGATCTTTCATCCAGATCGTAACTGTATTAAGTATTCTGTGTAGGATGTTTGGCATGGTGGGTTTAGGTTGATCGTAAGGTGTGAGGATGGTAATGTCGTCCGCGTAGCTGTAGGTAATTATACCTAGATTGTTCAGATGTGTTCCGAGAGAGGCAGTGTATAGGTTGAAGAGGGTGGGTGATAGTGGGGAACCCTGTGGTACTCCGCAGGGGTTTGCCCAAGGTTCTGATTTTACGTTGTTTGATTTTACGCTGTAGGTTCTGGATTTTAGGAAGCCTTCAAACCAAGCGTATACTTTATCAGAGATACCTATTGCGTCCAAAATTTGCAGAAGGATATTGTGATCCACTAGGTCAAAGGCTGCGGTTAGGTCTAATTGTATAAGGAGCATTTTTTTCCCTGTGCTGAGGTGTTGTCTGATTGTGTCCATAAGGGAGGCTAGGAGAGTTTCTGTGCTGAAATTGGATCTGAAGCCAGATTGTGTGGGGTGGAGTATGTTATGGTCATCCAGATAATTAGTGAGTTGTTTGGCCACTAGGCCTTCTGTAAGTTTGACGTATAGCGGTATTGAGGCAATAGGTCTGAAGTTGGAGGGTTGGTCTGGTGGTCCTTTTGGATCTTTTTGGATTGGAGTGATGATGATTTTGCTGAGTGCAGTGGGGAAAATGCCATCCGTGAGCGTGGATTGAATCCATTGTAGAAGTAGTGTTCGGAATTTTACACTGGAGGTGGTGAGGAGGTATGAGGGGCAGTGGTTGTAGTCACAGGAGGCGTGGCTGTATTTTTTGTAGAGGTTATTGAACTCAGGCCATTGTATGTTGGTGAATTGAGACCAAGATCTGTCTGCTGCGGTTGAATCTTTTTCTGTGGGGTGAGTTGTGATTATGCTTAGGAGGGATGGGGTAGAATCGAGGGTGGCTCTGGCATTGATAATTTTGTTCTTGAAGTGATCAGCTAGGAGGGTAGCTGATGGGGGTGGGGTATTGTTTGTGGTTGTGTAGGGTTTGGTGTCTGTCAGATCTTTTAAGATTTGGAAAAGTTTTTTGGTGTCTTGGAATTCTGTGCCTATTAGATTTGAGTAATGAGTTTTCCTTTTGTCTTTTAGTAGTTGTTTATATTGTTTGTTGATGTTTTTCCAAGCAGTTTTTGTTTGTTCTAGGTTTGTTTTTCTCCATTTTCTTTCTAATCTTCTACATTGTCTCTTGAGTTGGAGCAGTTCATTGTCAAACCATGGGTCTGATCTTCTGTTGGTTTTGGTTTTGGTTTGTAGTGGGGTTAATTCATCTAGGATGTTGGTGGACATATGTTTCCAGTGAGAGATGAAGTTTTTGGGGTCTTGGTCTTGGAGTGATTCATCTACTTTTGACCAGAAGGTGGTTGATTCGATATATTTGCGTGAGGTGTATGTTCTTTTTATGTTAGGTTGAGATGTGGTTTTGGTCCTGTTCCAGTTGATTTTGAAGTTGTAGGTGAAGTGGTCTGACCAAAGCGATGGGGACCAGGTACCTTTGGGGGTTTGAATTACTGGGGTTGATCGTTGATACGTCATGAACGCTGCAATGTCCAGTTGATGACCTTTTTCATGTGTGGTTTGTGGGTTTAGGATTTGGAATGACAGGGCATTGAGGAAGGATAGACAGTTTTTTGCTGGTGTGGAAGTTGGGTCATCTAGGTGAAGGTTAAGGTCTCCTAGGATAAGGTTGTATTCCGCAGTTAAGGAGTTTTGGTAAATGAAGTTTTCAAATTCCGGTCTCGCTGTGGTCCAGTTTCCTGGTGTTATATAGCAGAGCATGCAGTTTAATGAGTTATTTAGATTAGTGCTTGTGAGATGGCAGGCGAGAAAGTCCATTTGTGGGGTGGATGTTTTTTCTAGTATGTTTAGGGTAAGGGAATCCTTGGTTATTATTGCTAGACCTCCTCCTCTTTTTTTTTCTCTGCATGTCACTGATATTTTGTATCCCTGAGGGCATACCTCGGTTATTCTAGGGTCTGTGTCTGAGGTTAGCCAGGTTTCTGTGAGGAAGAGACAGTCTAGGTTTTCTGTTGTTATCCAGTTTTTTATATGGTCCGTTTTGGGTCCTATGGCTCTGATGTTTACATATGCACAGTTTATGGAAGCGATGTCTGTTTGCTGATTGTGTTCCGTTTCAGGGTAGATGAGAGTTTTGGGGTGATGTTGGGTTTTGGTTTTGTGGTGTGCAGGTCTTCTTCTCCATGTTATGGTGATAGGGTATTGAGTGCTTGGGTGTTGGTTCGAGTTTTCTGTTGTGAGGGGTCTCCTGTTGAGGTTCTGGCTGTTGGTTGCATAGGAGCTTGTGGGAAGAGTGGGTAGGTTGTTTGCTCTTACTTTCCAACTGGTAATGAGGAGGATTATTAGTAGGGTGGCATGAGTGTGTGCTTTCTGGGATAACTTCATTTTGGTGATTGGGGATGTGGTCTTGTGCTGGTTCAGGGTGCTGGCAAGGGGTGATTGTGTTCCCTGTTGTGTAGAAAATAGGTCTAGAAGGTTGGTCCTTTCTGGCTATGGGAGGCGGGTCTAGCCTCTTTTGCGGCTCTGGGTCGTTGTATTGTGTTCAGATCGTTCCTAAAGTCCAAGGATGATGATTTGCGGGGCCAGTGAGTAAAAGAAAACTTAACTGTAATTAAATTAAATAAGGAAACCTTGTCCTGCGCGTTGCCGCTGAGCCTTTTAACTGGCTCGGCGGTGGAACGTGGGGGAAGGGGCGGAGTGCGCTCCCACGCCTCCCTTCCTCTGCTCGGTCCAGGTGCGGCTGCCGGGGCCGGTGAGTAAAAGTAAACTTAACTGTAATTAAATTAAATAAGGAAACCTTGTCCTGCGCGTTGCCGCTGAGCCTTTTAACTGGCTCGGCGGTGGAACGTGGGGGAAGGGGCGGAGTGCGCTCCCACGCCTCCCTTCCTCTGCTCGGTCCAGGTGCGGCTGCCGGGGCCGGTGAGTAAAAGTAAACTTAACTGTAATTAAATTAAATAAGGAAACCTTGTCCTGCGCGTTGCCGCTGAGCCTTTTAACTGGCTCGGCGGTGGAACGTGGGGGAAGGGGCGGAGTGCGCTCCCACGCCTCCCTTCCTCTGCTCGGTCCAGGTGCGGCTGCCGGGGCCGGTGAGTAAAAGTAAACTTAACTGTAATTAAATTAAATAAGGAAACCTTGTCCTGCGCGTTGCCGCTGAGCCTTTTAACTGGCTCGGCGGTGGAACGTGGGGGAAGGGGCGGAGTGCGCTCCCACGCCTCCCTTCCTCTGCTCGGTCCAGGTGCGGCTGCCGGGGCCGGTGACAGGCAGAGTTGCTCTAAAAACAGGAAGCTTTAAAGAAGAAAAGGCGCCGCAAGGGCTGTTGGGGGTGGAGTTCGGCTCCCACACCCGACCAACTCCTTCCCTTGTGGCTGCCGAGGTGAGTTTGCGTTGGGGCAGCTCCTGATTCAAACGGGGCTGCCCTGAACAGGAATCTTTAAAGAAGAAAAAGGCGCCGCAAGGGCCGTTGGGGGTGGAGTTCGGCTCCCACACCCGACCAACTCCTTCCCTTGCGGCTGCCGAGGTGAATTTGCGTTGGGGCAGCTCCCGATTCAAACGGGGCTGCCCTGAACAGGAATCTTTAAAGAAGAAAAAGGCGCCTCAAGGGCCGTTGGGGGTGGAGTTCGGCTCCCACACCCGACCAACTCCTTCCCTTGCGGCTGCCGAGGTGAATTTGCGTTGGGGCAGCTCCCGATTCAAACGGGGCTGCCCTGAGCAGGAATCTTTAAAGAAGAAAAGGCGCCGCAAGGGCCGTTGGGGGTGGAGTTCGGCTCCCACACCCGACCAACTCCTTCCCTTGCGGCTGCCGAGGTGAATTTGCGTTGGGGCAGCTCCCGATTCAAACGGGGCTGCCCTGAGCAGGAATCTTTAAAGAAGAAAAGGCGCCGCAAGGGCTGTTGGGGGTGGAGTTCGGCTCCCACACCCGACCAACTCCTTCCCTTGTGGCTGCCGAGGTGAGTTTGCGTTGGGGCAGCTCCTGATTCAAACGGGGCTGCCCTGAACAGGAATCTTTAAAGAAGAAAAAGGCGCCGCAAGGGCCGTTGGGGGTGGAGTTCGGCTCCCACACCCGACCAACTCCTTCCCTTGCGGCTGCCGAGGTGAATTTGCGTTGGGGCAGCTCCCGATTCAAACGGGGCTGCCCTGAACAGGAATCTTTAAAGAAGAAAAGATATCCATAGGAGCTCCTGTCAGCAGGCTCTGTGATGGACTACTTGCCTCAGGGGAAGACAAGACCCCGACCTCCGGGGTTACCTTACCCCTTGGAGAGCTGCTTAGCTGAGGTTGCGGGGGCGGCGCCCTAACGTCGGGGCTCAACGATGTCTCCTATCCCGGAGGAATCTCCACGTCCCCACTGACGCCGCTACTCCTCTGCGGGCCTCCCTCCGACGCCGAAAAAATACCCTGCATCCGCCTGATGAGTTCCCCGATGTCTCCAGCCGCGGGGGTGGCCGTGGGCCGCGAGGCACCAGCGGTGCTACGGCCCCTCCGTTTAGGCATCGGGTAAGTAATTGAACCGCTTACAAATTGTTTGAAAATTGTTGAAGGAAAATCCTCAGAGCGGCTTCTCAGCGCGTCCAGCCCGACGCCATCTTGGATCTATATTGCATATTTTAAAAAGTCATCTGCCTTGACATCTTTGAAAAAACTTCATAAATGATAATTAACATTTTCTCTAGGTACAGTGTGCTTTGTGTTTTATTAATTTTGTGGTTACCATTATGTATTAATAAGATTATATTGTATGTATATGAAAAATGGATGGAAGAAATTGCATTACAATTAGTATTATTATTATGGGGGTGGAGTCAGGGATGGAGTTTGGGCAGGTCTGGGGTGGAGTTTGGCTGGGGGTAATCGGTTGGCATTTGTTAGGCTTAGGAGGTACTTGGCTTGAAAAGGTTGAGAAACACTGCCCTAGAACATAAAGGATATTCGGATCTGGTGGTTGATACGCTTCTCAGAGCTAAGAAGTCGTCCACGGTGTCGGCCTATGCTAAGGTGTGGAAACTACAAAAATATGATGTACCCAAGCATTGGTGTACCCAAGACGAAGTGGATCCTTATTTGGCTCTGGTCGCAGGGATTCTCGCTTTTCTCAGGCTGGTTTGGATAAAGGCCTCATTGTGGCATCTCTGTGGGTTCAGGTGGCCAGACTGTTCTGTTTTAGATCCCAGGACAGTCTGTTCTCTGGCGTCGCATTCGGATGTTGCTTGATTCTTGAAAGGGGCTCTTAGAGTCTGGCCACCCGTTAAGAATCCTGCTAGAGGGAGCTAGGCTGATCTGTGGAGTGGATTCCTTCTGCAGTCCATGCAAGTATGAGGAAAATAACCCTGTTGTCTAGAATGTCTCACCTATCTACTGGAAAACAGTTTACCAGGGTAAGTACATAATTTCCTTTTATTCTGTTCACTTGATCATGTACAGTTGTGTACATCATGTACGTTCAGCCTCTAGGCCATCGTTTCACAAAATATATACAATATTTTTGGCATATTTTACACAGGCGCCATGACATATTTATATACAGTATACACATTTTCTTCGCTTGCTTATCACCTCCAGTTGGTTTTCCCTTTGCACAGATTTTTTTTTTGTTTTGTTTTTCCAGTGGCATTTTTAGGTCACTGCATTTTTAGTTGTGGTGTTTTTATCATATTCACAGTATTTTTAGGTCAGTGCATTTTTAATTGTGCACTTAGCATGCATACTTTTTAATTTGTGGTATTACAAGTATATTTTTTTGCCCCACATCATATTTTTGTAGTGTTCAGGACATTGCACTGGTCAAGTTATTTGATTTTTAAAATTTTGTTATATATGTGTAAACTCATTCTCTATCTTTTTATTTTCATTATGGCCATTAATCTTCTGATCTTTTACCCAATAGTTATTCAATTTTGAACTCTGTCATAGATGTGCTTTAGTCCACTTCATATCTCTTGCATTTTATGTTGTTTGGTCGTGCTTTTTTTTTTGTTTGTTTTTATCCAATAGTGTCTGTACTTTTTACATTTTAGGCATGTCATTATTTTAAACAGCATTGTTTTTTTGTACCCACACTCCAGTTTCTCCTTATGCACAAGCCAGTCTGTAGCTTTATTAACTGATATTATTTAATTTGAAGTATGCAGTTCTTTTAACTGAACTTTTTTTAACTTTGACATTTATTTTTTCAGTGAATTTTTCTGCATATATGTTTAACAGCCTAATTGCTCGCTCAACATTTCATCATCCACCATGCTTGCATTTCTTAATTTTTGTATATCTATGCATCCTCCTTCCATTTACATAATTTTCACTTTTTTTTTTTGCTTACCATCTATTTTATTCATCTCTTCAATATATTGCATATACACCTTTTGGTGTAGTTATTTAGCAAATTGATGTTTTTTCTACTTATCTATTATTTTGTACTTACCACTCTCACATTCTTCTCCGAATGTAGCTTTACTCACTTCACTCAATTTTTTTTTTTCTTTCATGACCTCTGACGAAGGCCAAGCTCTGCCGAAACATAGCTTGTGTAGGGTCCAGTACAAGTTACCATCTTTGTGAGGAAACAGTGGGGTTGTGATATTGTTTCTGCATATGTCCAGTTTTATGAAAACATGGATTATGTACCTTCATGCTTTTATATGATTTCATGTTTGGATATTTTATTAATAAACTTTTAAATCCAATTGTTCCTGCTACATCCCTTCTTTTTGTTTTGGTTTTACCTGTTTGCTTGTGGAATAAAGGTCCCTCTTTTTTACCTGTTGTGTTTTATGTCCAATAGCAGCAGCTTTTTCTAAATTGTCCTAAATAAAGTAAATCTAAAATAAATATCTGGAAGGCACATCTTCATTTGTAGACTTTCTGCTTCACACTGTGCAGTCAGATCTACTAACAATGGTTCCTTTATCTCTCTGTATTGCCCTCTGTCTTGAACAGGCCACATTAACTTCATAAATCTGCAACAGTGAGGTTCTCTTACCTCTGAGCACTGTAAATGTCAGCTGGTGAAGCCTTGGTCCATGCTGCATGTTTCAGTAGAAGACCACCTATAATTTGGACAGCAAACAAAAATGAAATACAGCAAGAAATTGTTTCAGCAAATAAAAACACCCCTATATATAATTTCAGTTACCCACTGATTGGCAGCATATAATCAGTCCTCAAATTGGGTTATACGTACCACTAATTTATTTGACACCACTCGCTACACTCTACTCGTACACAACATTAAGTCACCCTCTGCGAATGATTTAGCACTGCATTTCGATTCAAAAATTAAAAACCTAAGAAACAACTGTTCAACAAATGACCCCAGTGATCATCAAATAGCTAACATACAAGGAAATGAAATACCAGTAGATATGATCTGGAGTTCTTTTCTAGACTTGGAATGGAATGCTTATACCAAACTATACAATAAATACTCTAAATCATATTGCGTTCTGGACTCATGTCCCCCAGAAATTATGAAAGCGGCACCATTAGAATTTAAACTATCGTTGCTACACTACTTAGCCCATAACCTAAAAAACGGGTAGTTACTCACTAACAATGGTCACATAATAATAACCTCAATCCTAAAAAATAGTAAAGAATCATCAGCTCTAGTAACCAACTACAGACCAGTAGCATCCATTACATTTTTTGTAAAAATCATGGAGGGATTGGTACACACCCAATTGATGGAATATCTCAATCAGTTCTCTCTCCTACATGAAACTCAATCCTGGTTCAGACCTTTATTCAGTACGGAGACAGTAATTGCGGCTATCCTAGATAATCTGCGTCTATTGTTTAGCAAGGGCCTCAATGCTCTGATCATGCAATTTGATATGAGCTCTGATTTGATCTAGTAGACCACGGGAAAATGCTACAATGCTTAGACGCTATTGGTATCAGGGATGAGGTGTTGAACTGGTTTCGTGGCTTCCTTATGTCCCATACTTATCAGGTACGTTTCAATTATGATCTCTCTGATACCTGGAGCAATCCATCCGGTGTGCCACAAGGGTCACCGCTATCCCCATTGCTTTTCAATGTCTACATGTCCTCACTGGGTGTGCAATTAACCCAGCTGGGGATAAAAATTATTCAGTTACACAGACGACTTTATGATTATCATCCCATTTGCTAACTCTATCTCAGAAACTATTCCCAAAGCATCAGAAGCTATAAATTTAATGGAGCAATGGATGACTGACTTCAAGCTCAAACTTAATTCAGAAAAAATGAAATTTTTTGTTGCTTCACCACACCCGCTTGACACCAAAACACCACTATGCATCAATAAACTTAGTTACCCTATTCAGTCTACCATGAAGATACTTGGTATAACTCTGGAGCAATGCCTAACCATGAAAGACCAGGTGGACTCCTTAATCAGAAAGGGTTTTTTCACTCTCTGGAAACTTAGATCCATCAAATCATATTTTGATATGCCAGCATTCAGAATCCTGGTACAATCCCTCGTACTAAGTCAACTTGATTACTGTAACATCGCCTATTTAGCAATTTCTCAAAAGAATATGCGACGTTTACAATTAATGCAAAACGCAGCAGTCAGACTAATCTTCGGACTAAAGAAATTTGATCACGTGACACCTTACTACCAGCAGTTGCACTGGCTGCTGATGGAGGCATATGTAAAGTTTAAGTTCGCTTGCCTCTGCTTTAAAGTACTATACGGACTAGCCCCTAAATACATAACTGACCTTTTCTCCTTTCAGCCAACAGACATAAGAGAAGCTCACACTCGAACTTCGTTTCCCTCACAATGAACACCTTCTCTCACATCAGGCAGCATTATAGGGTAAAGATCTAAAACAATTGTTATCGCCTACTACTTATGAGGAATTCAGGAAACGCCTAAAATATCTAGACAGCTGACCCATACATCTCTTTCTCCTCAATACGGTTCTCTTGACCTATTAACCACTTTCCGTCACCTCTTTTAAGTTCATTCAATTTGTAACGTCTTTTAATCTTTTGTAAACCGCATAGAACTTCACAGTACTGCGGTATATAAACTGTTATTATTATTATTATCTCCCCAACTCTGAAATGTCCTGCCTAAATTAGATTGTAAGCTCTTCTGAACAGGGACTGTCTATTGCATGTTAAAATGTACAACGCTGCGTACACCTTTCAGCGCTATAGAAATAATAAATAGTAGTGGTAGAAGGTAGAGATAGTCAAGATCAGTCCATCTCTATAATTGATGCATCAATGAAAATCTATTTAAGTGAGCCCAAACCCTCAGGTGTAAAGTTTAAAGATCATCAGTCAAGCATAATGATAATCATTATTTTCTTGTATACCACCCTACCAGTAGTTCTAGGCGGTTCCCAACAGTAAAAAATTGAAACATTTCAATTAAAAAATACAATCATATGCACGCTGCGTCTAATACAACAATTAATACATCATAGTTAAAGTACAGTTTCAAACACACAACTATTAATACCTTAGTTAAATACAACAATGATTAAAAAAGGAAGTTAAAACACTAACCTGGTAAAAAAAAAAAAACCACTATTGAAACCAAAAACTTAGTAAAAATTAACATTCTTGTTTGGGGGGGCGTGGCTTGGAACTCATGCAAACGGTCGGGTGAAAGACGAGCTCTATGCTGACAGGCTTATTAAAGTGAAAATAAGCTATAAATAAAAATTATTATTTTTTTTTTTTTTGCTTAAAAGCGGGATACTGATTGTACTATGGCTTCGGAAAAGCAAAAGAAAGTGGAAGTGGCTGAGACTGGAATTGCAAAACGGTCTAAGCCTGAACCGGCAACTCCATCAAAGGTGTTGCTGCCGATTGAGAATAATATTGATATTTTAACAGAACTTCGGCAGATAAAACAAATAGTTTCTGACAACGCAAAAAAAACTGCAGGAGGTTAAAGATGAAGTTGCAAATCTTACACAATGAATGCAGCTAATAGATATTAAAATAGAACAGTTAGAAAAATGGTCAGAATCAAATGAAACTGAAGTGTCTCATTACAAACAGGATCGTAAGAAATTGAAATATTATCAAGAGACCTTGAAGATTGTATGATTTGTGAAAGGAGGAGTAACCTTAGAATAATTGGGCTACCTGAAGGAGTTGAAACAAATGATCCAATCTCCTTTTTAGAAAATTTTACCTCTTAAAATAAAATATCCATTGGAATTTGAGAGGGAACACAGGATCCCTATGAGAAGAACCAGCAAACAAACAGGACCACGGCCGTTAATCTTTAAATTACTAAGGCACCATCAAGTTATGGAGATCTTCAGTTTAGCAAAAGAAAACAAAAACTTAAGAAGTTAGGATGCTAGGATTCATATCGTGCCCGATTTTGCAAGGGCTACAGTGTTCAAAAGAAAAAAAACTACTAGAATTGCATCCACAACTTAGAAATCTGGGGGCTAAATATGGCTTAATATATCCCGCAATAATGTGGGTTACATACACGAACAAAACTTTACATTTTGATGATCCTACCAAGTTGCTGGAATTTTTAGATCAATGTGAGCAGCAGATGACTTCTTAAGAGAACGGTATTTATTTTAAGAAAGCAGCTGTGAATGAAGAGTGATTTGAAGAGTGATATGAATCTATTGAAAATAATATCTTTTACAAATTTTAAAAATTTTCCATGTAAAAGTGACATTTGGAGGTGTAATTTAGAATGTTTGGAACTCTTGAATTAACTGACTTGGCATGTGATATAAGTAACTAAAAATTGGATATTCAAACTGCTCCATATAAACTCAGGAAAATATCTTAAAGAGTCAAATTAATGTAACACCTAATATATTTTATCAAAAATAATTTAATAAGGTGTTCTCTGCTACAATTTCTCCATTCGATTACAACATTAAATAAATGGAATGGAAATGGATGATGCTGATCTTTTGAGCAGTGTTTCTCATTAGATGGACAAAGGAGACCCCATAGACATCATATATCTAGATTTCCAAAAAGCCTTTGACAAGGTGCCCCATGAACGTCTACTCCGGAAACTGAAGAATCATGGGGTGGAAGGAGACGTACATAGATGGATCAGAAACTGGTTGGAGGGTAGAAAACAAAGGGTAGGAGTGAAGGGTCACTACTCCGACTGGAGGAGGGTCACGAGTGGTGTCCCGCAGGGCTCGGTGCTCGGGCCGCTGCTATTTAATATCTTCATAAATGATCTAGAAACAGGAACGAAGTGCGAGATAATAAAATTTGCGGACGACACCAAACTATTTAATGGAGCTCGGACTACAGAGGACTACGAAAAGTTGCAAAGGGACTTGAACAAATTAGAAGAATGGGCGGCGAAATGGCAGATGAAGTTCAACATTGAAAAATGTAAAGTATTACATGTGGGGAGCAGAAACTCGAGGTACAACTATACAATGGGAGGGATGTTATTGAATAAGAGTACCCAGGAAAGGGACTTGGGGGTAATGGTGGACATGACAATGAAGCCGTCGGCACAGTGTGCAGCGGCCGCTAAGAGAGCGAATAGAATGCTTGGTATAATCAAAAAGGGTATTACAGCCAGAACGAAAGAAGTTATCCTGCCGTTGTATCGGGCGATGGTGCGCCCGCATTTGGAGTACTGCGTCCAATATTGGTCGCCGTATCTTAAGAAGGATATGGCATTAGTCGAGAGGGTTCAAAGGAGAGCAACACGTCTGATAATAGGTATGGAAAACCTGTCATATTCTGAGAGATTGGAGAAGCTGGGTCTCTTTTCCCTGGAGAAGAGGAGACTTAGAGGGGATATGATAGAGACTTACAAGATCATGAAGGGCATAGAGAGAGTAGAGAGGGACAGATTCTTCGAACTTTCGAAAAATAAGAGAACAAGAGGGCATTCGGAAAAGTTGAAAGGGGACAGATTCAAAACAAATGCTAGGAAGTTCTTCTTTACCCAACGTGTGGTGGATACCTGGAATGCGCTTCCAGAGGACGTTATAAGACAGAGTACGGTACTGGGGTTCAAGAAAGGATTGGACAAATTCCTACTGGAAATGGGGATAGAGGGGTATAGATAGAAGATTACTGCACAGGTCCTGGACCTGTTGGGCCGCCGCGTGAGCGGACTGCTGGGCACGATGGACCTCGGGTCTGACCCAGCAGAGGCATTTCTTATGTTCTTATGTTCATTAGAACTCCTTCCCAAGAACTATTTCATACCAATGATTAAACATAGGAAGTCTGGCAATATAGTCATTTCCTACAAGCTGTATACTATGAAAACAAGTTGGCATTAAAAGAAGTCTGCGCAGAAGGTGCTATGGAGCAGATAACTAAATCTATTGCCTTGTCTCATCATGCCTTCCTGAATGCCCAGGACCTCTGTGATAGACTGTTAAAGAAATACCATTACTCATACTAACACGAAATCTTGGATGAATAAGAGAATTTACCAATGGGTTATGGGCTATTCCATAAGCTTATACACAAGGTTGAGTATGTGATATCGAATCTGAAATGGATGAAAGATCTGCCCTCCCATATACTTCCTGTACTAAAGACTCTTCTCAGATAGATGAAATACAGGAATTATGATAAGATAGTCATTTTAAAACTGCAGGAGATCTTCAAGGTGTTCCCTACAAAGCTGTATACTATATAACAAGTTGTCATTAAAAAAAAAAGTCTGGAAGAACCTATGTTTTGAATCACTTCACTCTAAAATTTACATCAGCTTATTAGAACATGGGCGAAAGTATATTAAGTTCTTATAAATTCACATCATACAGACTAAGAAGACTTTAAATTGCATGAAATGGAGTTGGAACGCAAAATTAATTCTTAAAAGAACAAGAAACTCTGCCAGATGATCTTTTGGGTGCAGCACAAGACACAGAAGACTTACAACAGTGAACAACTGAATGCTTTCTCGGACGGATTTTATCTTTTTGATCGTGGAAAAGAGGTTTAGCAAGGATAGAATGTATATGGACAAAATTGATTGTAATTGGATCCAGATCTCAAATTCTTCTTTTTTCACACTCTTACTATGTTTAAAAGGCAACTTGGCACAGGAATGTATATCATTGGAAAGGTTCCTGTTTAGATCTTTATCCAGCCCAGACATCAATAATAATAATAATAACAGTTTATATACCGTAATACCGTTAAGTTCTATGGAATGGAATGGAGGAAATTTCATCTATGCGTTAAAGAGATCTATTTTTGAAAATTATATCTTTATTTATTATATGTCAAAATCAATTTAAATGAGATAGCTTAAAAGAATGAATAATTCATTATAGGGATATCAAATTTATGAAACATGATTTTTTTTAAGATACTAAGCATAAGTAATGACTAAATTGGTAGAGGTAAAAGAATGCATGACATCTTAATGAATTAATTTATTATTAATGGTTAATTATATATAAAAGAGTAAGGAAGGATTTAATTGGGCATTATTAAATTTTAGGATGAGTAGGATGGTTATGTAGTCCTTATGAAATAGATGATTTAATAGGTAAATTATTAATTCTGTGGGGAATTCACAATTTAGAAAGTAATTTTATAATTCTTCTAGATTTATTACTGTAAGATTAATACCTAAGAATTATATTAATTTGTGATGAATCTTAAATCTATATATTTGCAGGAAATTGACATAATCTAATAATATTTATTATAGGACTAGGATAATTTATTAAAAATACGCAAATATTTTTGTTTAAGCCAATATAGGTTTTTAACTATCTTGTACTAATTATGTGTTTACAACTAACAATAGTTTTATTCTTTTTTTTATGCAAATTTTAACAATTTTAATATCAATTGATATCAAAGAAAAAGAAATATTACACAAAGTTTAACCTACATTATACATATAATACAAAATTACTTTTCAAACCCACTAAACTGGGGAGCCATACGACTATATTACCTAACTGAAATACAAAGAAAACTAAGAATCGGTTCGGATTCATACGAATCTTAACCATTCACTATTTATGGGACTTTAACATCCTCCAACTTTCTCAGTAGTGAAACAGTAAACCAACAAACTTCATTTCTGTTCTCTAGCCATTAAAAATTGTTGTAGGTCCCAAAAAAACATATTCAATTTCTTGTAATTTGACAAGACATTTACATGGAAATTTTAGATAGAATGATGCCTCAAGAGCTAAAACTCTAGTTCTTAATTTCAAAAATTATTTTCTTCTTAATTGCGTAGCTCTTGAAACATCAGGAAAAATCCTAACCAAATCTCCACAAAATTTTGTCAATCTATTTTTAAAGTAAAGTTTCATTATTAACATTTTATCTATCTCACTCATGCATGTTATTACCATAGTGGACCTACTCTGAATCACATCTTGACTATCTTCCAAAAATTCTGTCAAATTTATTTCATTTGTGACCAGATGGTCCACCTTCTGGTCGGATTGTATTTTCTTTTGTGGAATATAATAATAATTGTTAATTGGAAAGGTTTCCGCATTGGTTAATCCCAGTATTTCTTTGAAATATTTCCTTAACAAAATTTCAGGGGATAATAAATGAGTCACTGGGAAATTAACCAAATGGAGATTCCTCACTCTATTCATATTCTCTAACATTTCCATTTTAGAATGTAGCACCGTAGAATCCTTAACAGCTAATACTGAGACAGATTGCAATGTATTACTTTGAATTTCTACCACACTTAATCTTTTATCCAAACAACTTAAATTGGAATCCACATTCACAAATTTTTGAGAACCAGACTGAGAATAGTCCAATGTTTGTTTCATAGATTCTCTGAGAAACCCTTCAACTCTAGAAATACCCAACCACAAATCTTTAAGGGTAATATCTTGTTTTTCCACTGCTAGTGGTTGATCCTCTACAACACCTGAAAATTCAGGTGGTTTAGGTATATCCGTAAAAACTAATTTACTTGTATGTGTAGAGGAAACCACATATTCAGTAGAAATAGCGGAGGTAATCTTCCCGCTATCACCGGGTGAAGGTGGGGAGTCCTTTCGAGGGGACTCATCGATGCACCCAACACGGGAGAGTTCATGTCAAGTAAAGGTTGTGGTGGATTGTCTGTGGAAAAAGTCAAATGCCTGTCCATTGGACCAGAAACAGCAGGTGTAGAACTCTTGGGCTTGATTTTCCTTTTCCCCATAATATAAATAATTTAAAGTTATGCAACCTGAGTTTACGCTCCCCAGCTCCTCGTTGCTCCAAGGGGCGTGCCCTAAGGGGCGGCCGCAACCGCAGCAGCGGTCTTGGTTTTAAGGAGAAGCTAATCAAAGCTAATTCAGAAGAGACGGACCCGATGACGTCAAGGGTCCGTCTCTTGTAGTGCCTGCCCGATTCCACCACTGAGCACTAAACCGCTACTGCAGGAGACCAGGGCACCAAAATGATCCTCAGACGTCCCAGCAGGCAAGAATAGCTCCCGTTTCAACCACAGCAGCGGTCTTGGTTTTAAGGAGAAGCTAATCAAAGCTAATTCAGAAGAGACGGACCCGATGATGTCGGGGGTCCGTCTCTTGTAGGTCCTGCCCGATTCCACCACCGAGCACTAAGACGCTACTGCAGGAGACCAGGGCACCAAAATGATCCTCCTCAGACATCCCAGCAGGTAAGAACAGCTTCCCCCAAAATGATCCTCCTCAGACGTCCCAGCAGACAAGAACAGTTCCCCAGTTTTATTCTAAAGGATGGGATTAAAAGTTAGATTTGTGTTATTGATAATTTAAAGAGGTTAAGTGATATAAGGGTATTCTGAAATGGAAAATAAAATATTAAATAGAAATATGTTCAAAGAGATATAAGGTTGACAATTTATATAATTTAGGTATTTTAAATTACATAGTTTAATGGGTATGGGAAATATAAATATGTTTAATAACACAAGGAATCTAAGTCCATAAGAAAATTTATATATTCAATATTTTATTAAAAAATTTGCAAATTTTTTTAAAAATTTGTATTTAGAATTATATTGTACTCAGAATTATACTATTAAATCATCTTTAGTGCTTTTGAAATATAGGGGTCCTTTTACAAAGGCACGGTAGCGGTTTAACATGCAAAATACTGTGCATTAAACCACCTGCCACGCTACTACCTAACACCTCCATTGACGAGGCGTTAGGATTTTAGGCTGCCGTGGGGGTTAGCGCATGATGAAATTTCTGATGCACTAACCCCCATAGCCTTGATAAAAGGAGCCCATAAAGTTTTAAAAAGATGTAGTGTTCTATGAGGATGCATAAATTAATAACTTGAAAGAAATAGATATATTTTATGATTAATACTAGTCTTTAAGCCCGTTACATTAACAGGTGCTAGAATATATGTCTGTCTGTCTTTCTTTCTGTCTCTCTTTCTCTCCCGCTGTCTCTCTCTCTCTCCTTGGCTCCCTTTTTCTGTCTGTCTTTCTGTCCCTCTCTCTGCCCCTGTGTCTTTCTTCCTTTCTGTCTGTCTCCCTCCCTCCTGCTGTCTGTCTGTCATTCTTTCCCTCCATTTCCCTGTGCAATAGTATTTCCACCCCACTTCCCTGCAACAGCATTTCCCTCCCCCCCCCCCGACTTCCCTGTGCAGCAGCAGCGGTATTTGTCTTCCCCTCCAGGTCCCTGTGCAGCAGTTGCAACATTTCCCCCACCCCTTCCCTTCTCTTACCGCGATCTTGCCTGCTCCGTTCGGCCCCTCCCCCACGTTCTGGCCTGCTGTGATCTGGCTGCTCCGTTCGGCTCCTCGCGGCTGGAGTCCTCTTCTTTGTCGGCCCCCCCCCCTTCCCTTCCTGCGGTCTTGAGCTTCAGTCTGGTCTGGCCTGCTCGCCTTGCCGTATTTTTTTTTTTAGTTGAAAGACGCGGCGGTGGCTCCTCTCATGATCCCCACCTGCATCGGAAGTCCGACGCAGGCGGGGATCGTGAGAGGAGCCACCGCTGCGTCTTTCAACTGAAAAATGCAATACGGCAGGGAGCAGGCCAGACCGAAAAACAGAACCGTAAACCGCGCATGCGCACTCTCTATGGGTCGCTACAGCTCACAGAAAACCGGCACACGCATAGGAAGTGCGCATGCGCGGCTTACCATTTTATTATATTATAGATTATAGAATTGGATAGCTTATTGTAATTAAATAATGAGATTTATTAATTTTGCCTGTAAGGAGTTTCTCATCACCTGGTCTCACATATGTGTTTCCAAGTTTTCACTTTTAATTTGGGAGGGATGGGAAAGGGTAGGTTGGGGATATGGGAAGATGGAATTAAGAGGGATGAGGGATTTTATTTCAGCTTTTAAATTTGGGGAAAATTAATATTTAGTGAATACTCATAATTTGAATTACTGGATGATGTTTTTATGCTTTATATATAAATTGTATAATGGATTTTAAAATATTTTCATTAAATGTTAATGGCCTTAACCATCCGATTAAAAGCAAAAAAAAGCTATTATTTTTAAAACAACAGAATGCGGATGTTTGCTTTATCCAAGAGACACATTTGTCTGCTATAGAATCTAAAAAATTAGAGGGAGATTAGATAAAGCATTGTTTTCTTGCCCCTGCTGTAGGAAAGAAGGCTGGAGTAGCTATTTTAGTGAATAGGAAATGTACAGCTATATTTAAATTGATTGCTGCAGATCCCTTAGGAAGATGGCTACATGTAGACATGTATCACAAAAGTCAAATCTCCACTCCTATGAAGAAGTCTATACTCAAACACTCGCACTGTACTTATATAGTTTATTTATACTTGGAGCTTGATGTTCGTTCAGGAAAAGGCCTCAGAAATAAGGAGTACTATGCTTATAATTTCAGTGGTAATCATTACCAGCATAGGTGTATTCCAAACCCGTACTCCGTACTGCAATCACTGGCCAAAAACCTATTCTTCTTTAGCACTCTCCAGACCAGTAGAGGTTAATCTTTACGAATGGGTATATATCCAATCATGACCAGCAGGTGGAGACTGAAAACAAAACTTTGGGACAGTATATACTATCCTCCCTTCTCTATTTCCCTCAGTCTTCTTTCAGTCTCCAGCAGGTGTTGATGTGATCTGTACCCATCTCCCTTGGTAGGGCTGTTGGAATTTGTTTAGGGGGTTTATTGTCCCTGTTTTTGGCCGGACGGAGCTTGGGCGGACCCTGTTTGGGGGTTCGTCCGACCTCGGGGGTGTCAAACCCGTCGGGTCTCGAGCGGGGTCCCTCCCCCCACTTCCTCCACCTCCCCACATTTTTTTAGAGGAGCCTCAGCAGTAAGCCTTGCCCCCTAAATCAAGCAAGGCATATTGCTTCGAGAGCCTGTGGAGTCTGTTCTGTAAAAAAAAAAAAAAAAAATCCTGAGGTAGTGCTGGTCTGGAGGGTTGTTTCCCTTTAAGAAAACTGTATTTTACTGTATTTTTTCATCTAACCGGCACTTTTTTCTAGCTAGGTCGCGTATGGAGCAATTGTGCCCTTCTCCGGGGGAGTGGGACACAATTAGGTCCAGCCGCGAGGCACTCGCGGCCGGCCTGAACTCGGCGGTTTGGGTCGGTGAGGTGGTGGAGCTCCATCGGCAGCGGCTGCAGGCGCCCAGAGCTCCCCGCCGATGGTGCCTCGCGAGTCGGCAGGGAGCAGTGGAGAAGCCCGGTCTTCTCCATCCGCCCACGGAGGGATTCCCCGAGCCGCCGACGGTCGGGTTTTTGAGGATTCCCTCTCAGCTGATTTTTTTGACAGCTGATGCCGGCTTGCCTGCTTTAGCGGCTGGGACTGTTCAGGTCTCTCAGCCGCTACAGGCTATGGAGGGAGCTTTATTGGCGGGAAAGTCGCCATCTTCTCTGTCTGGCCCCTCCATTTTGTCTTCCACCTCAGGTGACCTTCCCCCTGTTTTGTCTATGCAGGGGCAGGTTTCTGCTGGGTCCCCTGCTGTGGCAGGGAGTCCCTTGGGACCCTCGGGGGTTTTTTCTCCTGATTTCTTTTTTCCTTATTCAGAGCCTATTTTCAGGCGGTTGGGGGTCCCGGTTGCGCCCAGGGGGTTTCGGGGGGTGGGGTTTCCTCCGCGCTCCCTGCGGCTTTGCCTCTCTCGTCTGGTGTGGCGCCCCTCCGCCGCCTCCCTTGTCCAAGCGTCCGCGGGTTTCGTGGGACGAGGATTTGTGGTCGGAGGAACGTGTCGGTCTGGAGGAGGACCTGGACCCTTCTGAGGAATTCCAGGACCCTCTGGAGGGGACGGAAGCTGGCGGCGGGTTGTCGGGTTTCCCGTTCTCCGGTGAAGAGGCGTCCGTGGTGCGCCTTTTTCAGAGAGATGAGCTGCCTGACCTTATTCAACAGGTTTCTTCGGTTTTGCGTTTTGAGGACGCGCCGCCGGAGACTCCGCGTGTGGGGGACCCTCTGTTACGGGGGATCCGTTCCGTTTCCCGCTCTTTTCCTATGCATCAGGATATTCGGGATATTAGAGCAGTGGAAAACGCCGGAGACGCCGTTTCGGCTGGCGCGCAGCATGGCTCGCCTGTATCCCATTCCAGAAGGGGATCGGGCTACGTTAGCTTCGCCAGTCGTTGATGCGGTGGTCTCGGCAATTTCCAAGCGGCATACCGTGCCTGTTGAGGGCGGTTCTGCCTTGCGGGACTCCGAGGAGCGCAAGTTGGAGAACTTGCTTAAGCAAAATTTTCAGGTTTCGGCCTTTGGGGTCCAGGCGGCTATTTGTGGGGGACTGGTCTCTCGCGCCGTGTTTCGGTGGGCGGAGCGTGTCTTGGATCGGGAGTTTGATGACTGGTCTCTGGTGGATCAGGAGGTAGCGAAGATTGAGATGGCTGCCTCATTCCTCTCAGATGCTCTATATGACTTGGTGCGGATCTCGGCTAAGTCTATGGCTTTTGGCGTGGCCGCAAGGCGTGTTTTGTGGCTGCGCGCTTGGGCGGCGGATGCTGCGTCCAAAGCTAAGCTTACTAAATTTCCCTTTCGGGGGTCGTTTTTATTTGGGGAGGAATTGGATAAGTTGATTCAGACTCTGTCGGACTCGAAAGTGCCCCGTCTGCCGGAGGACCGTGCCCGCCCTGCGTCTCGGGGTGGTGCGGCCCGGGGGCGTTTGCGGGAATTTCGCAAGTATCGCCCTGGGCTTGGGGCTGCTTCTTTCCAGTCTCCGGGGTTTTCCCGGGGTCGGTTCTTCCAGCGCATGCAGCCCTTTCGGGGGGCCCGTCGGAGGGCAGGGAATCCCTCCGCCGGTTCCCCCGCTTCCCGTCCTGCACAATGACGCCTTGCCGGCGCCCCCTTTGGTTCCGGTGGGGGCCCGGCTGCGCGACTTTTTCCCCAAATGGGCCGAGATCACGTCCGATCAGTGGGTCCTGGAGGTGGTGCGGGACGGTTATGCCCTGGAGTTCGCCCGCTCTCTGCCGGACTTTTTCCTCGCTTCTCCATGTCAGACTCCTGGGAAGACGCAGGCTTTTCGCCATACCCTTCAGCGCTTGCTAGATCTCAGGGCAGTTGTGCCAGTGCCCCCTCCGGAGTGGGGCACGGGCAGGTACTCCATTTACTTTGTGGTGCCCAAGAAGGAGGGGACCTTTCGGCCCATCCTCGATTTGAAAGGGGTCAACAGGGCTCTCAAGATTCCCTCTTTCCGTATGGAAACTCTGCGGTCGGTCATTCTGGCGGTTCAGCCGGGGGAGTTTCTCACTTCTCTCGATCTGACGGAGGCCTACTTGCATGTTCCCATTCGGGCCTCTCATCAGCGTTTCCTGCGCTTTGCGATCTTGGGTCGGCACTATCAGTTCTGTGCGCTTCCCTTTGGGCTGGCCACGGCTCCCCGGACGTTCACCAAGGTGATGGTGGTCGTCGCGGCAGCCTTGCGGTCGGAGGGCATCCTGGTACACCCCTACCTGGACGACTGGTTAATTCGGGCAAAGTCGTTGCAGGAAAGCTCCCGGGTTACGGCTCGGGTGGTGGAGTTTCTCCGGTCGCTGGGCTGGGTGGTCAACCTTTCCAAGAGCCGGTTGGTCCCGGCTCAGCGTCTGGAGTGCCTTGGGGTGCTGTTCGACACCTCCTTGGGGAAGGTCTTCCTCCCAGAGGCCCGGGTGAGCAAATTGCAATCTCAGATTCGCCTGCCTTTGGCGTCCCGGTGTCCTCGGGCACGAGATTTCCTCCAGGTCTTGGGGTCGATGGCGGCGTCCCTGGACGTGGTGAGGTGGGCGCGGGCCCACATGCGTCCTCTTCAGTATGCTCTGCTCCGGAGGTGGTCTCCCCAGAGGCACGGGATGGATGTTCCGGTTCCCCTGCGAGGCTTGGCGCGCTGCAGTCTGCGTTGGTGGCTCCGGACCCCTCACCTAGTTCAAGGGGTGGGTCTGGATCTTCCGCAGTGGACGGTGCTCCTTATGGATGCGAGTCTCCTGGGTTGGGGGGCTCAGTGTTTGGGTCACTCAGCTCAGGGTCCCTGGTCCGCGGAGGAGGCCTCCTGGTCGATCAACGTGTTGGAGACCAGAGCGGTCCGGCTGGCGCTGTTGGCTTTCCACTCCCTTTTGTTGGGCAAGTCAGTCAGAGTCCTGTCGGACAATGCCACGGCGGTGGCTTATGTCAATCGTCAGGGGGGCACCAAGAGCACTCAGGTGGCGCAGGAGGCGGCTCGGCTCATGGTTTGGGCGGAGTCACATCTTCTGGACCTCTCGGCCTCTTATATTGCCGGGGTAGAAAATGTTCAGGCGGACTTCCTCAGTCGTCACTTCTTGGATCCAGGAGAGTGGTGTCTCGGCGCCGTGGCGTTTCAGTTGATAGTGCAGGCTTGGGGGCAGCCGCTGATGGATCTGATGGCCACAAGTGGCAACACCAAAGTGTCCCGCTTCTTCAGTCGTCGCAGGGACGGTCTGGCTGAGGGTCTGGATGCTCTGGTCCAACCGTGGCCAACGGAGGGGCTGTTGTATGTGTTCCCTCCTTGGCCATTAGTGGGCAGAGTACTGCTTCGCATTGTTCGCCATCCGGGGCTGGTGGTTTTGGTGGCTCCGGATTGGCCTCGTCGTCCGTGGTATGCTGATCTGGTGAAGCATCTGGTGGCGGATCCTCTTCCTCTGCCTCTCGTGTGCGATCTTCTGACGCAGGGTCCCATTCCCATGTTCAACCCGTCTCCCTTTTGTCTTACGGCTTGGCTCTTGAAAGGGGCCGCCTTAGTAAGAAGGGATATTCAGATAAGGTGATCTCTACACTTTTGGGGTCCCGGAGGCTTTCTACCTCTCGGGCTTATGTGCGGGTTTGGCGTCTTTTTGAGGAATGGTGCCGGGCGCGGGGAGTGGTCTCTTTTCGCGCTTCCCTGCCTAACATTCTAGAGTTCTTGCAGGATGGCCTGGATAGAGGCCTGACTTGGTCTTCTCTCCGGGTTCAACTGGCGGCACTGTCGGCTTTTCAGGGGCTGGTGACAGGTCAGCGTTTGTCGGCCATTCCTGATGTATTTCGCTTTCTTCGGGCGGCCAAGTTGCTCAGGCCTCCCATTCGGCCCTCGATTCCCTCTTGGGATCTCAATCTGGTTCTCTCGGTTTTGGTGCGCCCGCTGTTCGAGCCGTTGGATGGCTGTTCTTTGAAGGACCTTACGCTGAAGTCGGTCTTTTTGGTGGCCATTACTTCCGCTAGGCGGGTTTCTGAGCTACAGGCTTTCTCTTGTAGGGCTCCCTTCTTGGAATTTTCGAGGGAGCGGGTTGTTTTGCGGCCTGTTCCTTCTTTTCTGCCGAAAGTAGTGTCTCCTTTTCATGTCAATCAATCGGTGGTCCTCCCGGTCTTGGGTAGTCGGGAGGGCTCTTCTGAGCAACGGCAGTTGCGCAAGTTGGATGTCGGTCGGGTCCTCCGCGCTTATGTGCAGCGGACCCGGGACTTTCGGAGCTCCGAGCATATCTTTGTTCTTCTGGCGGGTCCTCGTCGGGGGGCTGGCGCTTCTAAGGCTACTATTGCGCGCTGGATCAAGGAGACGATTGCTTCCGCTTATCTTCTGAGTCAGAAGCCGGTTCCGGAGTTTCTCAAGGCTCATTCTACTCGGGATCAGGCGGCTTCTTGGGCTGAGTCATCTCTCGTGCCTCCGGTGGATATTTGTAAGGCTGCGGTTTGGTCCTCCTTGCATTCATTTGTTAGACATTATCGGGTAGATGTTCAGGCGCGTCGGGACGCGGTGTTCGGTGAGCGTGTTCTGGTATCGGCCCTTCGGGGGTCCCGCCCGTGAGAGGGACTGCTTTGGTACGTCCCATTCGTAAAGATTAACCTCTACTGGTCTGGAGAGTGCTAAAGAAGGAGAAATTAGGTTCTTACCTGCTAATTTACTTTCTTTTAGCTTCTCCAGACCAGTAGAGGTCCCCACCCTGTCTGTTGTTGTTGTTGTTGGGGCTGTTTCGCGGGCAGTTTTTGTTTTTTGCTGCGGGTTCTAGTATTTTTCTAGGGCCGGGGAGAATTAAAGAACAGCGGCTGTGGCTCGGCTGGCTTAGCTGGCGAGCTGTGGGGACATTTTCCTTCGGGTATTTCTCCTCTGCATTTTCCAACAGCATTTGGGTATGTTATTTGTTACTCCTGTTCGGAGTATTGTTTTCTTTCTGTTTTCCAGTTCTTGGTTCTGCTTGGCTATTCGGCAAACTGAGGGAAATAGAGAAGGGAGGATAGTATATACTGTCCCAAAGTTTTGTTTTCAGTCTCCACCTGCTGGTCATGATTGGATATATACCCATTCGTAAAGATTAACCTCTACTGGTCTGGAGAAGCTAAAAGAAAGTAAATTAGCAGGTAAGAACCTAATTTCTCCTTTTATTTCATTATCCATATTATGTTTCTACTAATTTAAACTCTTTTTAAAACTCTTTTTTAAAAACTTTTTCGTTAAAACTTATATCTCTTATTTTACACAATAACTGATTGAGTGCAGACCGCTTCAGAATTTGAAAAACCTCACAGAAAATTACTTATCTTTAGTGTTTTCATTATTCTGTTTCCATTTCTGAGCTTCTTCAATTCTGTGCTATTTCGTACTCGGGACCAGAACTGGAGCTTTCAACGCTCTCGTGACTAGAGCCAGAGCTGACGTGGCCGGCGTTTCGCGGACTGCTGGTTTGTCCACTGCTTCAGGGCCAATTTTAGAGCACATAAGAACATAAGAATTGCCATCTCCAGATCAGACCCTGGGTCCATCAAGTCCGGTGATCCACACATGCGGAGGCTCCGCCAGGTGTACCCTGGCATAGTTTTAGTCCCCATATCACTATATACTTCTCAAGGGAAATGTGCATCTAATTTACCCTTAAATCCTAGAACGGTGGATTCTACAATTACTTCCTCTGGGAGAGCATTCCAGGTGTCTACCACTCGCTGCGTGAAACAGAACTTCCTGATATCCATCCTGGACCTGTCCCCCCTCAGCTTCAGTCTATGTCCTCTTGTCCGTGTCACATTGGATGTTGTAAATAACTGCTTTCCCTGCTCCATTTTGTCGAATCCTTTCCGTATTTTGAAAGTCTCGATCAGATCCCCTCGCAGTGTTCTCTTCTCAAGGGAGAACAACCCCAGTCTCCTAAGTCGTTCCTCGTAGTCCAGGTTCTCCATACCTTTCACTAGCTTCGTTGCTCGTCTCTGCACCCTCTCTAGCAGTTTTATATCCTTCTTTAGGTATGGAGACCAATGCTAGACGCAGTATTCCAGGTGCGGTCTGACCATGGCTCTATAGAGCTGTATTATAACTTTCTCTGATCTACTCGTAATTCCCTTCTTTATCATGCCTAGCATTCTATTTGTTTTCTTCACCGCCACCGCATATTGCGCCGACGGTTTCAGGGTCTTATCTATCAGTACACCCAGGTCCTTTTCCTGTTCAGTCTTTCCCAGAGTTACACCTGACATACTATACTTGTGATCTTTATTTTTTCTGCCTAAATGCATCACTTTGCATTTTTCCACATTAAAATTCATCTGCCATTCATCTGCCCACTTCTCCAATTGATTAGCAGATTTTTGTAATGATTGATAACATTTTCCCATAATAAGATATTTGTTAAGTGGGGATGTGGGTGAGTATTATTTTATTTATCTCATAATATGTATGAATTAATTAATATTTTTGATGTATTAGGTTAGATTTTCTGAAACAGGTAGGGAGGGATTGGGGGGGTTTCTATTTTAATTACAATTGTCATACATATTAAATGTATTACATAATATTTAAATTATTATAAAATATGAATATAAGAATGATATGTTGTATTTAAAGTGTTACATGAAGGAAAATCAAGTGTGTATTTATAAGATCATATGAATTTTTCTGATACACTTGTAATATGCAAAACTGAATAAAGAAATTATATTTTAAAAAAACCCAATTGGTTCAAGTCACTCTGGAGTTCCTCACTGTCCTTCTGCGATCTGATTGCCCGGCATAGCTTTCTGTCGTCTGCAAACTTGATGATTTCACTGGATGTTCCTTCTTCCAGGTCATTTATGAAAATATTAAATAAGATGGGTCCAAGTACCGAGCCCTGGGGTACACCGCTAGTCACTTTTTCCCATTCTGAGAACTTCCCATTTATGCCCACTCTCTATTTTCTGTTCTCTAGCCATTTGCCTATCCATCTTAGTATATCTCCCTCTATTCCATGGCCTTGTAATTTCCTGAGAAGTCTTACATGTGGAACCTTGTCGAACGCTTTCTGAAAGTCCAAGTATACAATATCCACCGGTTCTCCACTATCAATTTGTCTGTTCATTGTCTCAAAAAATTGAAGTAGGTTCGTCAAACATGATTTCCCTTTCCTGAACCCATGTTGACGGGCTCTCATCAGGTCGTGTGTGTCTAGGTGCCGGACTATGCTATCTTTGATCAGCGCCTCAACCATCTTTCCAGGGATCAGACGTGTGACTCACAGGTCTGTAGTTGCCTGGCACTCCTCTCGATCTTTTTTTAAATATCGGCGTGACGTTCGCTATCTTCCAGTCATCCAGTATCTGTCCTGTTTTGATTGACAGGTTGGCAAGTTTTTGCAATAGTTCTCCGATTTCAAATTTCAGTTCTTTTAGGACTTTCGGATGAATTCAGTCTGGTCCAGGAGATTTATCACTTTTAAGTTTGTCGATCTGGTATAATATCTGGTCCAAGTCACTTCTACTGTGGTGAGGTTGTCCTGTACGACTCCCTTGAACACTTTCACTGTGTCAGGTATTCTTGCAGTGTCTTCCTTTGTAAAGACAGACGCAAAGAAGAAATTCAGTCTGTCTGCAATTTGTTTGTCATCCTTAACGCACCCTTTTCCTCCTAGGTCGTCCAGTGGTCCCACCGCCTCCCGTGCGGGTTTTTTCCCTTTTATGTATCTAAAAAAGGGCTTGAAATTTTTGGCCTCTCGCGCTATTTTCTTCTCATAGACCTTTTTGACAACCCTCACCGCCTTGTGACATTTTTTCTGATCATCTCTATGTTTGTTCCAAGCTTCGGATGTTTTTGTGCATTCCACATCTTAAAGGAGTCCTTCTTTTCATTTATGGCTTCCTTCACCTCTTTGGTAAGCCACGCCGGCTCTCTTTTGCCTTTGTTTTCTTTACTTTGGACATCCACGGAATATAGAGGCTTTGTGCTTCTGTGATAGTATTTTTCAGTAGGGACCATGCCTGTTCCACCGTTATGACTTTGCCCATCTTTTTCTTGATCCGTTTTTTCACCATGGCTCTCATGCTGTCGTATCTTCCCTTTTTAAAGTTTAAAGTCGTGGTTGAGGTTTTGGTACCTTTCCCATTCCTGACATCAAGTTTGAAGTTGAACATGTTGTGATTGCTCGTCCCCAGGGGGACCGTGACTTCTACTTCCTTTGCTGGACCCGTAATGCCATTTAGGACCAAGTCCAAGGTGACGTTTTCTCTCGTCAGCTCTACTGCCATCTGTTTCAGGAAGCAGTCCTCTAGCACTTCCAGGAACTTTGCCTCCTTGCCATAGTTGGAGGTTCCCAGGTCCCAGTCTATCCCCGGGAAATTGAAATCCCCCAAGATTATGACATTACCGGTCTTACATTCTTATTTAATTTCCTCTATCATTTCTGAGTTTGTCTCATCCCTCTGTCCCAGCGGTCGGTAGAAAAGGCCAATCTTTATGTCAGCATCGTTGTGTCTGGGAATCCTGATCCAGAGGGATTCCAGCTTCTTTTTCTCTTCCGCCATAGTCACTCTCACAAATTCTAATCCTTCCCGAACATATAGGGCAATACCTCCACCTTTCTGCCCCACTCTATCTTTTCTGTACAGTTTGTATCCCTGTAGTACTGTGTCCCATTTGTTTTCGTCATTCCACCATGTTTCTGTTATGCCAATGATTTCCAGTTTGTCGTTTTTTGCTATTGCTTCTAACTCTCCCATTTTGTTTCCCAAACTTCTAGCATTCGTATACATACATTTGAGTTCCCTTTGTGTTACCTTCTTGGACATTTTAAGCTTAGCAGTATCTACTGTTTCTTCCACGGTATCCTTTTCTGCTGCTGTGTTGTCTTCCTCATTTGCTTTGTGGTCGACCCCTCCCGTGTCTGAGTAGTTGTCCGTAATTCCTTCTACGGGGCTTCCTGTCGCCCGGGCCATCAACTGGTGGTCGACTGTCGGCTTTCCCCTGTCCTTTAGTTTAAAGCCTTCTCTATGGCCCTCTTCATGTTGCCTGCCAGTAATCTGACTCCTTCCTTGTTGAGGTGCAGTCCGTCTTTTCTGTAGTACTTGCTTTTTCCTCAGAACACTGTCCAGTTGCGCACAAAGTCAAAGCCTTCCTCTTCGCACCATCGTCTCATCCGGGCGTTGATTGCTTGCAGTTCCCCTTGTCTCTTTGCATCCGTTCTTGGTACCGGGAGGATCTCGGAGAAGGCCACCTTCACCTCCCTGATCTTCAATTTTCTTCCGAGTGAGCGGAGCTGTCACTTCTTCTCTTCCCTGTCATACTTCTGTCCACTCACATCGTTGATTCCCACGTGGATAAGCACAGCAGTGTCCTCTCCCCCAGCGCTGTCTATGATCCTGGAGATCCTGTTGGCCACATCTTCACTCTTGCTCCAGGCAGGCAGGTGACGATTCTATCCTCTCTCCCTCCTGCGGTGTGGCTGTCCACATGACGTACGATGGAGTCTGCCATGATGATCCCCATCTTCTTTATTCGGGGGTTCCTTGGGGGTTGTAGATCGATATCCATGGTATAGGACCAATCTTCTCCCTCCTGCGGTACTCCTAAACTAACCTAAACTAAACCTTAAGTTTATATACCGCATCATCTCCACAGATGTGGAGCTCGGCACGATTTACAAGAACTTAAAATACAGGAAGAAAAGGAAAAAAAAGGTTTACATGAACTTTTATATAGAAGAGAAGAGTAAGGGAGGAAAGAATTACATTTTAGTGAAAAGCCAGGTTTTCAGTTACTTGCGGAATAATTGGAGTGAGCCCAGGTTCCGCAGCGGGGTAATAAGGTCGTTCCAAAGACCTGTGATTCTGAAGAGAAGGGATTTTCCCAGTTTGCCTGCATAGCGAATACCGTGTAGAGAGGGGAAGAATAGTTTATACCTTTGGGTGGGTCTGGTAGTCAGGACTCAAGGAGTTATAAGATAATGGGATTAAGAGAGGAAGGATGCCATGAATGATCTTAAAAGCCAAGCAGGAGCATTTGAAATGGATTCTGGAAATCACTGGGAGCCAGTGAAGTTTGGCTAGGAGTGGGGAGACATGGTCAGACTTGCGTTTTGCAAAGATCAACTTGGCTGCAGTATTCTGGATTAGCTGGAGTCTTTGAAGATTTTTTTTGATAGGCTTAAGTAGATGACATTGCAGTAGTCTAGTTTGGAGAGGATGATGGATTGGAAAAGGACGGCAAAATGTTGTTGGCGAAAATAGGATCTTACTTTCTTCAGCATGTGGAGGTTGAAAAAGCATGATTTAGCCAAGGAGTTGAGGTGGTCATTGAGGGAGAGAGAAGAATCGATAATGATGCCAAGGACCTTGCTTGAGAACTCAAGCTGCAGTGCAGCACCTGAGGGTAGTGCAAAGAGAGTAGGCAGGTGTTCTAAATTTGGCCGAGCCAGGGTAATTTTGTTTTTGATTCATTTAGTTTCATCTGTACCAAGAAGGACCAGGAATGAAGTCTCATTATGCAAGCTGTAATGTTCTCGTGGAGGTTGGTGAGATTCTGGTCTGTCTCAAGGAGGACAAGGATTTCATCAGCGTATGTGTAGATTGTTTCAAGGGGGGATAATTGGAGGACATATAGATGTTAAAGAGAATAGGGGGTAGGGGTGATCCCTGAGGGACACCGCAAGATGGTGTCCAAGGAACGTACATGGTGCCATTTGTGTTGACAGTGTAGGAGCGAGAGCGTAAGAAGTTTGAGAACCACTTTAGGATGGTGGATTCAATTCCTATCTCGGAAAGTTGATAAAGTAGTATGTTGTGGTGGACAACATCGAAAGCTGCAGAGAGATCGAATTGTAATAGGACAGCAAATTTTTTACGAGAATGTAGTTGTTGCACCTTAGAAATTAAGGAAACTAGGAGGGATTCGGTGCTGAAGCTGGTTCTGAAGCCATATTGGTAGGGATGGAGGATCTCTCTAGGTAAGAAGAGAGCTGGGTGGCAACTATGGCCTCTAGCAGTTTAGTTAGGAGAGGGATATTTGCTATGGGGCGGTAGTTAGATGGTAAGGAAGGGTGAGATCGGCTTTTCTGTTCTTCGGATGGGGGGACGTCCCTATGCAGTCTCCCTCTTACTCCTGGTGTACGATCGCCCCTTATCTCTGCTTCCGTTCCTCCAGAATTTGCAGGGGTGTCTTCTCTTCTCTTGTCCAGGCCTTCTTCCTGGGTTGTTTGGGTATAGTTCTCCACATGCTGTTGGTGAGCTTCCTCGATGTATCTCTCTAGCTTCTTAACCTCATCGTTTGGACTGTACTCCACTAGAAGCTTCTCCTGTTTGCGGATTTCTTCTTCAAAGGTGAGGAGTTTTTAGTCCCAGCACTATCTCCTCTAGAAGTTTTTCATGAGACATGAGCATGGGAAATACTACGATGGCGCTTTTCTATGTATATGCTCCTAATTCAAACCAAAATGAGTTTTTCAAGACTCTACAACAATTGGTACTACCACTGGCTGCTTCTAATTTAGTAGTGGCAGGGGATTTTAAAGCTGTTATGGATCCTTTAATGGATAAAAACCTAGTAAAATTATGAAATCATTAGGATTAGATAATTTTGTACAGTCTTGTGACTTGAAAGATATATGGCGAATACTTCATTTTGATGGGTTGAGAATTTCTTTTTGTTCCCATGTTCACAAATTCTTTTCAAGAATAGATTACATTTTTGTTTCAAACCAATAAGTTCAACAGATAGCGTAAGCCTCCATAGATCCAATTATTTTGTCTGATCATGGAGGGATGTATGTTGAACTCAAAATTGTTGATCAGGATAATAGTAGACCTGTATGGAGATTTGATAATATATGGCTTGTGGATCCAAAATTTTGTGAAGATTTTCAATTAAAAATGAATGAATATTTCCAACTTAATACCACAGAAGAAATCTCTATGAAAACATTATGGGATGCTTTTTAGGCAACAAAACAATAAAAATTCGAATTGTACTGTATTAATAAAATAAACAAATAACAAAAACCATTCACAAAACTCAAAAAAGAGACACCGATTTCAAAATAATTTGTTAAAATTTACTGTAAACCTTAAATCTAGTTATTTAGACTATTACAATTATTAATTAATTATTACAGGGAAATGCCTCAGACTTAGGAGTAGATCTTTCCAACTGGAACTATTCAAGAGAAGAATGAATTAATCTCTAGCCTCCTTATGACATCACAGGCTAATTCCCCACCTCCCTACCAAAATATTTATTTTATTATTTTAATCAATTAAATAACATAACTTTTAATCTAATATTTATTAATTTAGTAGAGAATCAACATATAACTTATCTATTTTAAATTACTTAAATTTACTTTAATTTAAAATTTAAAAATTTAATTAAAGAATCAGCATATCATTTTTTTGAGACTCAAGACCAACCTCTATTAGATTGTCAATTTAATTAACTTCTTACATTTTAATTTTTTTCATTATGTTTCAAGTATATCTTAACTCCTTATTTTAAACTAAACAATCCTACATTTCATTTAAACTCAAACTTGAAAGTGCTATAGTGCTTTTTTTTTTATATAAATATTTTTTATTCTTTTTTTTTAAATTCTTACATCTAGTGAAATACATGTAATACATTCAATTATGAAAAAACACTTGAAATTATTATTAAATGTTCTTACAATGTGAATTAAATAAACCCTTTTTCAGAATTTTATATCATATTAATATTACAATAGTTTTCCCTCCCTACCCCTTCTATATGTTCTATACATGTGTTATTATATCTGATCAGTAGAATAATTTGTCAATGGTCCCCATATTTTATTAAATTTTTTAATATAACCTTGTTGTAATGCCAATACTTTTTCCATTTTATATATATGAGAAATTGAATTCCACCAAAAAGTGTAATTCAATTTAGTGTAATCCTTCCAGTTCTGAGTAATTTGCTGTATGGCGACCCCTGTTAAAATTAATAAAAGTTTATTATTATTAGCTGAAATCGGACTTTGTGTTCTCATTGCTGTTCCAAATAATATTGTATCATATGATAGTCCAACATGATTTTCTAATAAATTATTAATTTGGGGCCAAATTAATTTCCAAAAGGAATTAATGCAGGGACAAAAGAATAGTAAATGGTCCAATGTCCCCACTTCTATCCTACAATGCCAGCATCTATTAGATCTACTACTATCTAATTTTTGTAATCTCGTAGGGGTCCATAAAACTCTATGTAATAAAAACAACCATGTTTGACTCATAGATGCTGATCTTGTAGTATGTATTCTCCAGGACCAAAATTTTTGCCATTGAGATGGAGAAATTATCTGTCCTATCTCAATACTCCAAATATCCCTAAGTCCTGATCTCTTTTTTTTGTTTAAAAATTTGTTTATTTTCTTATACCATTTTGCGGCTTGGTGTCCTAGAAAATCCGCTTGAAAACAAAGGATTGGTAAACTATATTGAGTGTTAAGATTTTTCCATTCAGGGAACCCTTCCTGAATGGCCTGCTTCATTTAAAATATTGTGTTTTTTCTAATCCAAATTTTTGTTGCAATTGTGAAAAACTAAGCAGTGATCCATTTACTATTACATCTTTTAAAGTACGTATACCTGCTTTTATCCATTGTTTCCATACTATTTTAAATCCACCAATTTTGATCCTGGAGTTTACCCAAATAGATTGATTTAAAGATTTAGCCAATGGATCTGTTGATAAATTGTTTATAAATCTTAATGTTTTCCATGTATCTATTAGAATTCTATGATCTTTATATCTCCTAGGTATTGTTATACTAATGAAATGTTCTGGATGTAAAGGGAACATGAGACGCCATTCTAAATATAACCAGTCGGGTACATTTTCCATGAGATCTGGGAGGATCCAATACATTCCCTGTCTTAAAATATAGGCTTGATGGTACCTATAGAAATTTGGAAAATTTACCCCTCCTTCCTTAATTGTTTTTTGTAATGATGCTAAAGCGATTCTTGGTCTTTTCCCAAACCAAACAAATTTTGTTAGTATACTGTTTAATTTTTTATAAAATGACCCCTGAAAAAATATTGGAATCATACTCATTTGATAACAAACCACAGGTAAAATCATCATTTTAATTGTTTGGATTCTTCCCCACCAAGAAAGATGTAAAGGATTCCATTGCTCGCACATTTCTGTTATTTTCTTTAATAAAAGTTTTTCATTCTCTTTTACTGTGTCATCAATTGTATTTTTTATAAGAATACCTAAATATTTTAGTCCTTCCTCTTTCCATTTAAATGAATATGAATCAAATAGTCCTTTGGTGCAATGGATATTAATTGGAAGAACTTCAGATTTTATTTTATATTTAAATTGATTTTATATCCAGAAAACTTTCCAAACTTTTCTATTAAATTAAGTAGATGTGGAATGGTGTCTTCTGGTTCTCTTAAATATAATAATATATCATCTGCATATGCAGATAATTTAAATTCCCAATTAGAAAATGTGATTTCCTTTATTCCCTTAGTTTGATTTATTGCAATTAATAAGGGTTCTAGAACGATATCAAAAAGTAAGGGAGATAAAGGACAACCTTGTCTAACTCCCCTTAGCAAGTTAAATTTATCAGATAAGTTATTGTTTATATTTAATCTTGCTCCAGGGGAGCTATATAATGTTTGAATCATTTTAATAAAACCAGGTCCTATACCAAACCATTCTAGAGCTTGATACATAAACTTCCATTCTACTCTATCAAATGCTTTTTCTGCATCTAATGATATTAGAAAAGCTGGATCATTCAAATTTTTTGCTAAATTTAGAGAATGAAATGCTAATCTAGTGTTATGTGAAGAGTGTCTTTTAGCAACAAATCCTGTTTGGTGTATATCAATAATAAAAGGAAGAGCTTTTGCTAATCTTATAGCTAGCACTTTAGCAATTAATTTAGCATCTACATTCATCAAAGATATAGGCCTATAATTTGTTATCAATGTCGGATCCCTGTTTGGTTTTGGTAAGACAATTATAACAGAATCAGCCATAGTTCCTGATATATTACCATTATTTATTTGATATTGATATAAATTTAATAGATAAGGTAATAAAATATTTTGAAATGTTTTGTAAAATTCAACAGTATATCCATCTCCACCTGGAGCGGACCCAACTCTAAGAGCTTTCAATGCTGATTCTACTTCTTTTAAAGATATATGTTCTTCTAAACTTCCTTTTATATGATCCGGAATATTTGGTCCAATAAATGCCTTTAAAAATTCTATACCTTCTTGTTCTTTATTTTCATAAGTATCAGAAGTATATAAATTCTTATAAAAATCAAGAAATTGTTTTATAATATCTTCATTACTAGTGTGTGTATTGCCCCGTTTATCCTTAATTGCAATAATCTTAGATTTTCTTTTTTTTGCTTTAATAAAATTTGCTAATAATCTTCCATTTTTATTTGAATTTCCATAATATTGTACCTGCCGACAGAACATATCTTTCCTTACAAATTGAGAAGAAATCTCATTATATTTAACTTTTGTTTTTAATAATTTCTGCAATGTATCATGTTCCCATTTAGTAATTAATTTTTGTTCTAATAATTTAATTTCTTGTTCCAATTGTATAAATTGTTTTTTAAGTTGTTTTTTCATATATGCAGAATATGATATATTTCCTCTCATTGTTGCTTTATAAGCGTCCCATAAAATTTCAATGTTTATGTTATCCGAATTATTAAATTGAAAGAATTCATGCATTTTTTCTTTAATATCTTCTATAAATTTTATGTCTGCAAGTAAAGCATTGTCAAATCTCCAAATTGGTTTAGAATAAACTGATATATCATTCTGTAGATCAATCCACACACCAGCATGATCTGATATAATAATAGGATCAATAATTGCTTTCATCACTTTTTGTGCTATGTTATTAGAAACGAATATATAATCAATTCTTGAAAAGGATTTATGTATAGTGCTTGAAAGACTAAAAAAGCTAAAAGTTCATAGAAAAAGCGCAGAAAAAATGCTGAAATGTTAAAAAGTATTTCAAAATGAAGTTACTTCGGCTGAAATAAGCTCACAGTTCATTTTAAATTGCTGTTCAAGGCAAAACATAAAGTTAATTCAGTTCATTCAAAATTGTAACGATGCAAACACAAAATTCTTCATATATTGTGTAAGGTATTTAGCTCAAACATCCTGTGCCAAACCAGCTCCATTGCTTGTAATTAATATCCAACAAGGCCTTTGTTTCATGGGGCAAAACTGTAGCACCCGCTGCATCAGGGAAATGACTTAGGCAACGCTTTAATTGTCTGTATGGAAATGTCAGAAGTCAAGAACAAGATGAGGAAGTTGAGAGGATTGCTTGAGGAGTGGATATCTTGCAGAGTTCCTGGGCCTGCTGGCTTTTTGCTGTCTTACTGCATATTACTGGCAGCCTCCTCATTAAAGCTGATAGCTGAGTTTTTACTGACAAGTATGATCAAGGCAGAGGGCAAACACTCAATTAAAAATACTGGCAGGCTCCAACAAGCTGTGCAAAGACAAGGAAAGCTAGACCTTCTTTCGGACTAAGATGAGAAAAATTCTTCAGCTGAAATCTGAGGTCTCTGAAAGGGTCCAGGTCCTCATCCAAAAGAAAATTGCTTCTCATACACCAAATCCTCGTCCCAAGAGACCCGTAGCCGCTTGGACGAGAGAGGAGGAGAAGGGGACGAGACTGGAACTGAGGGGAGCCGAATCGGAGAAGACACGGAGGCACTCCCCCCTCCCCCCGGGGCAGAGGCAGGACCCCCAGTCACTTGAAAATAAGCCTTGCACAAGGCAAACACATAATTGGGGAAAAAAATCCTGGTGGCCCAATGGGACTCACTGCCAAAGCAGAGGACCCAACAGAAACCTGTCCCAAACAGGGCCCCTCCAAGCTCAGCCCGGCACCAGAATGGGGACATGGAGCCCTAAAAAATTCCAACAGCCCTAACAAGCGGTGAACTGGCACAGCTCATCTACCACCTGCTGGAGACTGAGAAAAGACTGTTAGATAGTGGGAGGGAAAGCTATTAAGTACTATAACTAAAAGTTTGGTCTGTCTCCACCTGCTGGTCATGATAAGCTATTACCCATCAGTGAAGCCTGTACCAGTCTGGAGAGGTGACAAAGAAAGTATTTTTTATTTACACCATAGCGCCGGCATGGAGTTGGAGAGGGCAAAGGGGGGGGGAGTGGAAAGGCTACAAAATAAACCTGCCAGGAAGATCAAATCGAAAAACAGATTCAACAGATCAAATCGAATCAAAATTTTTTCCCTGAATCAAGTAGCACTGCTTTGTAGGGATAGTACTTGTAGTGTATTGAAGAAGTGGACACCTGAGAAGACTCTGCTGCTTGTCAAGGAAGGGAAGCATGCTTGTTCTTAACTTTTTACTAAGCATCCCCAATGGAATATAAGAACATTAGAATTGCCATACTGGGACAGACCAAAAATCCATCAAGCCTAGTATCCTGTTTCCAATAGGTGCTAAACATGTGCCTGCCCAGCCATCCCACACTGGTAGCATTTATGATCATGAACAACTGATGCTGAGGCAGCTGGAAGAGGACTCCTTGTTCAAAGCTGGCATAAATCATTCAGTACTGCAAAGGCTTCTAATTGGAGAGGGTTGCCTGTACTAATCCTATAGAAAATTCAATTGCTCCTGCACTCTTGCAGTAAGAGCCAATATTGATAATAGTGTTGGATCTCCTATGCACCAAAGCAGTAATAATAGGCTTGAACACTTTCCAGTGCCTCTATTTGGTTACCCCTTCTCCCATTACCTATATAGATTCTTGCCAAGCTGTATGCAAAGTCTCTAGCTGCCAGCTCCAAAAAGCCTGATCCTTTTAGACCTGCTCTCTGTGTGAACTCTCCCAGTCTGTTCAGGGCAGCCTGTGCTAACGTTACTGAGTATGCTAGTTCAGGAATATTCACAGACGAATCCAGGTTACTCTGTGGGGTAAAAAGGAAAAGAAAAAGAAACAAGTAAGACTATTTACAGAATACCATACTGCTGCAAAGTAGCATGGACTGAGTTATAGATATAATAATAATAACAGCTTTATTTATATCCCATCATACCTTTTCAGTTCAAGACAGTATACAGTATAGCAGTGAACAAAGTGATTACAAGGTGCAGGTAGCGCTATAAGTACAGGATTGTAGCTAGTACATGAGTATCAGGAATGATAGCATGGGTTTGGTGGGAGAGGAGGGGAGGTAAGTGAGGAGAAATTGGAGAAGTTGGAGGGGAGAAAGTCAAGTTTTGAAGGAAGGGAGTTCAAACAAATTTGTCGAATAGGTGGGTTTTCATTGCTTTTCTGAAAGATTGGTTATGTCGAGGAATTCAGGAGGAGGTTACTTAGGGTGTTGTTCCAGATGCCTGCTTGGAAGGATAGTGTCCTATCCAGGAATCTTTTGACTTGACATCTTTTGGGATTAGGGAAAGTGAATAGTAATGGTCTGCGAGAGAGTTGGGGTTTGTCCTGTAGGACAAAGTGTCTCAAAAGGTAGGTGGGTGAGGTGCCGAAGAGTGTCTTGTAGCATAGGCACCAGAATTTGAAGATAATTCTAGCCTCGATTAGAAGTCAATGGAATTTTTTGAAATATGGGGTGATGTGGTCTGATTTTTTTAGTCTGAAGATCAATCGTACCGCCGTGTTTTGGATCGTTCTCAGTTTTTTAAAGGTTTTTTGTGGGATCCAAGGTAGATTATATTGCAGTAATCCAGTAAGCTGAGGATCAATGTTTGAACTAGTAGTCTGAATGATGTGATGTCAAAGTAGGGTTTTAGAGTGCGTAGCTTCCATAGAAGGTTGAAACATTTTTTGATCAAGATGTTGGTGTGGGCTTCGAGTGTTAGTTGTTGGTCAAGGGTGAAACCTAGGATTTTTATGGTGTGGTCAATTGGGAATTTTTTTCCATTAAGGTTGATTGACGAGTCAATGAGTTTCTTTGTTGGGGTGGCCATGAAGAATTTGTTTTTTTCTGGGTTTAGTTTGAGTTTGAAGTTTTTTGTCCAGAGTGTTACCTGGTCAATTACTGATGAGATGAAGAGTCTGGTTTCTGTTGACATGGTAGAGATTGGGATGACGATAGTGATGTCATCTGCATAGATGTAGGCTTTGAGGTACAGTTTTGAAAGTTCTTGGCCTAGGGAGGCCATGTTTACTTTGAAAAGGGTGGGGGAGAGAGGGGAGCCTTGGGGAATGCCACAGAGATTGATCCATGATTGTGAGTAGATTTGTTCACTGAAAACTTGGTAGGAGCGGTTTTTTAGGAAGCCTTTGAACAGGTTAAGTACTTGGCCCGAGATACTTAAGTCATCCAGACAGCTCAGGAGTATGTCATGGTCCACTAGATCAAGGACACTGCTCAAGTCAAATTGCAGAATCAGTGCCTGGTTCCCTGAGCTGAGGATGTGTGAAATGTGGTCCACGATGGAGGCTAAGGCGGTTTGGTGCTGTGGTGTGAACGAAATCCTGATTGATATTCATGTAGTGATGAGAATTTATCTAGATAGCTTGTCAATGCCATGTTGATCAGTCATTCCATCAGTTTGGTAAAGAATGGGATGTTGGCAACTGGTCTGTAGTTGGAGGTTGAGGAGATGGCATTTTTGTAGTTCTTCATGATGGGTGAGATGAGGATGTGGCCAAGTTCAGTTAGGAACTCACCTTTGGTCATCTGTTCTGCGATCCAGTCGTAAAGCAGGACTTTGAATAATAATAATAATTTATTTCTTATATACCGCCAAAGCCATAATAGTTCGAGGCGGTTTACAGCAAAGAAGGGCTGGACAATCAGCGAGTATAGGTACAATCAGCAAATAAAGATAAAATTTATATAGGTAAGCAGGATATAGGTGCAATATAGAGGGGCTATATGTGAAGGTGAGCAGGAAAACCGGGGGAGGCATAAGAGAACTTGGGGGCAAGAGGTCGGGCAAAGAGGTCTTAGGTTACAATCGGTTAGTTTTTAGTAATTTCCTGAAGTTTAGGTAGGATGAGGAGTGAGAGATAATGTTGCCTAGCCAATCATTTAGTTGACCTGCTTGGAAGGCAAGTGTTCTATTCAGGTATCTTTTGTAACAGCAGGCCTTTAGAGTTGGATGGCTAAACAGATGAGTTCTGCGTGTGGGTCTGGATGGAGATGGAGCTGTGTATAAGGGGGCCGAACCAAGGATGGATTTGAAACAGAAACAGGCAAACTTGAACTGCACTCTTGCTTCCGAGGGCAGCCAGTGGAGTTTTTGGTAGTAGGGAGTTATGTGTTCCTATTTTTTAAGCCCAAAGATCAGACGGATTGCCGAGTTTTGGATGATTCAGAGTCTTTGGATGTTTTTTTTAAAGACCCCAGATAGAAGATGTTACAGTAGTCGAGCAAGCTCAGAATGGAGGATTGCACTAGTAAGCGGAATGTGGTTGCATCGAAGTACTTTCTGATGGTTCTTAATTTCCAAAGGCGGAGAAGCCTTTTCTGACCAGTAGGTCAGTGTGAGCTTCAAGGGTAAGGTTGCGGTCCAGTGTCACTCCCAGAATTTTTATGGAATCTGTGATAGGAAAGACTTGACCGTTCAAGGAGATTGAAGAATCTTTGAATTTGTCGTTCGGATACGCCAGGAAGAATTTGGTTTTGTCTGAATTGAGTTTCAATTTGAAATCGACCATCCATATTTCGATTTGCTTTAAGATAGATGCCAGGTGATTTTTTTGTCTCGGGAGTTAGGTTGGTTATGGGAAAGACTATGGTGATGTTGTCAGCATAAATGTAGAATTTGATTTTCAAACTTTGCAAAAGGTTCCCTAGAGCGGCCAGGTAGATGTTGAACAGTGTGGGGGACAGGGGGGAGCCCTGCGAGACTCCACATGCGTTTGCCCAGCAGAAGGAATGAGTATTGTTGCTGAAAACTTGGTATGATCCTTTGCTTAGAAAACCCTGGAACCATTTTAACACATTGCCCGAGAGCCCAATTGACTCCAAACAGTCCAGAAGAATGCATGATCGACTAAGTCGAAGGCACTACTTAGATCAAATTGCAGGACTAGTGCACTTGTGCTCTGGATAAACAGGCTAAGGAGGGAGTCAAGCAGAGAAGCAATAACAGTTTTGGTGCTGTGTCCGGAACGAAAACCTGACTGGTTGTCGTTTAGAATGTTGAATTTGTCCAGATAGGTTACTAAATCTTGGTTGACCAGACCTTCCATCAACTTTGCAAAGAAGGGAATGTTCGCAATGGGTCTGTAATTTGATGTCAAATTGATGGATTCTTTGGGGTTTTTTTTACAATCGGAGTGATTAAGATCTGGCCTGGGTCCTCAGGAAAGGTGCCTGACTGTAGAAGGGAAGAGAACCAGGTGTGTAACTTGGCTTTGAAGGTGACCGGGGCAGCTTTCATTACATTTGGTGGGCAACAGTCAAGTTTGCAGTGGGAATTGGCGTATTTTGAGTAAAACTTGCAGAATTATTGCCAGATGGGGATGGTAAAATTGTTCCAGAACAGGTCAGCCCTAGGTTCGTCATAGATCTGGGCAACTGGATAGTTCAGATGGTTGGTTGAGACAGCCGATAGGGTGGATCTCAGATTGGAGATTTTGCTGTTGAAAAACTCGGACAGGGCATTGGCCGATGGTGGGGAGTCTAAGGTAGGGCGGGTTAGGGTCTGAATGTCGTAAAGGTTGTTGACTATTTTGAAAAGGTTTTTGATGTCGGGGTTGGGGCAGCTGATTTTTAGAGTGTAAAAGTTAGTGCGTTTGGTGGTTATAAGTTTTTTGTATTCTTTTAATTTTGTTCTCCAATTGGCTCTCTCTATGCTATCACCAGATTTCAGCCATAGTCTTTCAAGTTTTCGAAGTTCCCATTTCACTGATCCTAGTTTGGCGTCAAACCAGCCGTCCAAGTTTTTGTTTCTCAATTTCCTTATTTTAATGGGGGCCATTTTGTTTAGGATCTGTGTGCTCGTGTTGGTCCAGGAGTTGCCGTAAATGAGTCGGGGTCTGGGTTGGAAGAGATGTCATAGTGGGACGAGAATTCCATTGGGTTTATTAAGCCTCTTGTGGATATTACCTTCTTCAACCTTTTTGCCATCTTTGGATTGGGTAGGTGATGTCTTGCTTGCCAGTTAAGTTGGAAATTGCATAATCAGTGGTCTGACCATAGGGAATCTGTCCAAGTGGTTAGTTCCCAGAGAATCTTGGGGTAGACTTGTTCTTTGGAGGAGGTTACAAGGTCTAATTGGTGACCTTTGTGATGGTTTTTTTCAGGGGTCGGTATGAAGAAGTCTAGAGAGGTGATGAGGGATAGTAAATCTTTAGTGTCACTCTGCTCAACTTGTTCTAGGTGAATGTTCAGGTCCCCGATCAGTAGGTTGTAGGGACCTGTAATTGAGTTAGTGAGAAGGAATTCTGAGAAGTTGTCTTTAGCGGCAGACCATTTCTTGGGAGGGATGTAAAATAGCGTGATAATTAAGCCATCTTCTAGCTGGTCTGACTGGAGTTTACATGAAAGAATTTTGAGATCTGTTGAGGTTTCCAAGGCTAAGATGGTGGACTCGAATGAATCTCTTGTTATGATGGCTAGTTCTCCCACCCTTCCCCTGGTTCTGGGTAGATACGTAATTTTAAATCCAGGTGGAAGTCACTCACGAATTATGATATCGTTGTCGGAGATCAACCACGTTTCAGTTAGGAGGACAAAGTCAGGGTTGGTCTCTTCTAGCCAGTCTTTAACTAGCTGAGTTTTGTTCCTGATAGATCGGATGTTTAAGTAGAAACCTTGAACCTTTTGGTAATGGGGGGTGTCTACAGGAACATGAATGGGAAATTTTCCTCAACAATCGGTGTTTTTTACTGTGAGGTTTCTTTGGTTTGCGTGAGGGGGGAACAACCGGGATTTGGAAAGGGCCCCATTCAGAACAATCAAGAATGAAGTGTTGGGTTGGTCTATGGGGGTCTGGGTTGGTAGGACGAGGTCTTATGAGGCTTGGAATCGGGGAGGAGAGTAGTGCCTCGGTTACCAAGCTATTGTAACAGGCCCAATAAAACATGAGGAATAATGTAAGGTAGTTGTGTATAGAAGCCATCATGCAATGAGGGAAACTACGGGGTTAGGACAGCTTTGTCTAGAATGGATAGTAGAATACCCATGCAAAGTTTTTATCAGTTTGCCCGATGGCTTCTGTCCGCTGGGTTTGGAGTAGTCCTGGGTTTAGTGAGGTGTTGGGTGGTGAGGCATCAACATCCGATGAAGGGATGCTCAGAGCAGTCTCTAGCACTAGCAACCGGGTTGTAAAGGTTCCCGGCCACTTCTGGGGGGCGAGGCACGCTCACGCACCGGGCCCAGTAGGAGGAGAGGTGGCTTGGGAATTCTGAGTGGCTGGACTCGGTGCAGGTCGTTGGTGAATTCGTGGAGCTCCTCAAGGGGAGTGTATCTACTCACAGTCAGTTTAGCATAAGAATAACTGCACATGCTCAAGAGAGGCTAAAAAAAAATAAAATAAGACTTTTCTTGAACTTGGGGGAGATTTCCAGCAAGGATCCATTGAATTACATCATCATGAAGTGTGGCTGCCTTTCCTTACTGTCTACTAAGAACCTTCATTACAGGTAAGCAACTTCACGCTCCAAGAAAACCAAATGGCACTACTACCATAGCTAGGAAACAGTTACTAGTGATCTACTGTGAGGAAATTTGCCCAGATGAAGCCTTAAGACTATCTACAGGATTTGTTATTCAAAATATTATAATCAAAAAGTCAGAAATAGTGTGAATAGCTAGTTGTAAAGAAGAAGAATTTGAAGTGTCTCACCTGAACTGCAGCAAAGAAGCTAACCAGCACTTGCCCTTCACTTTTGGCAACAGCGCGCAAGACATCCAGAGAGAGAATATTGGTAGTACCTTCCCAGATCGTCAGCACCTAGGTAATTCACACACAGTTATATCAGACCCCAAATCTTCTTCCCAATACAACTAACATAAGCAGAAATTATCATATTTTTCACTCCATAAGACGCACTTTTTTCCACCCAAAAGTGGGTAGAAATCTTATGTAGCGAAAATACAAAATTTGTACTCCCCTTAGCATTGTAAAACACCCTCCCACTGCACCTTTTCAAAACACCCCTCCGCTCCGCCTCTCAGCACTGCTGCTGCACCTTTTCAAAACACACACCCCCTCTGTCTCTCAGCACTGCTGCTGCACATTTTCAAAACACTCCCCCCCAGAACTGCTGCCACTGTCATCGTTGGTACCTTTTTTAAACAACCTGGATTCAGAATGCAAAGGCGGGCCCAAGCGGGAGTGCGTAATTCTTGCTCCTCACATCCACGCTCCTGACCCGGGTATGAGAGCCGTCTAGCAAGGACAGGAGGGATTTTAAAAGGTACAGGGTATTTTTTTTTTATGCCCCTGATGGTTGTTGGTTGTTGGTTGGTTTTTGTTTTTTTCTGTGCTGGGGCTCTTTGGGGGATCATGCACACTATTTAGCTTTTTCATTCTTTGTGTATCTCTTATTTGTATATTCTGACTTAATTTCTTGGATTCTTTGGCAGCCACACAATGGAGGGTGGGAAGGGTAGGATTGGGGGGGACAAAAGGTACTGGTGTTTAAAAGGGTATGGGGTATGATTTAAAAGGTACAGGGGGTGTTTAAAAGGGTATGGGGTATGATTTAAGGTACTGGGGAGCTATGTGGGGGCATGGGGGATGATTTAGGGTGTAGGGGGGGAAGATTTAAGGTACTGGGGGGTATATGGGGATTTGGGACCTGCCTGTCACTAGGCTACTAGGCCGGCCTGCCTGCCACTAGGCATGCCTGCCCTGTCCCAGCCTACCACTACACTACCAGAGGGGGAATAGGGTATAGAGCCTAGCAGGGAGGGGGGACAGGGTGCAGAGCCTGGCAAGGAGTGTGGGATTGGGTGCAGAGCCTGGCAGGGAGATTTTTTTCTTGTTTTACTCCTCTAAATCTAGGGTGCGTCTTATGGAGCGAAAAATACGGTAGGTTCCTACCTGCTAATTTTCTTTCTTTTAGTCCCTCCAGACCGACACAGAACAGATGGGTTTACACTCCTCTGCCAGCAGGTGGAGACTGAGAACATATTGACTTTTGGCTATATAAAAGTGGGCTGTGCACTCCCATTTACAATCAGTCTGACAAACAGCCAAGCAAGAACTAAGAACCGTGAACTATAAACATACCAACCCCACTCACAATGGGAGAAGACGAAGAGGAAACACTGTTGGATACTGATTAGAACAAGAACCTTTCAAAACGTCCCCACAGTTTGCCAGCTAAATCAGACGAACCAAGCACTGCTGCTCTTAACATACTTCACCAAACCAATACAAGATACTGCAAAAAATAAGTACTCTTTACGAACACCACCGAACAAAATGACAGGGCAGGTTCTGTGCTGGTCTAGAGGGACTAAAAGAAATAAAATTAGCAGGTAAGAACCTAATTTCTCTTTCTTTGTTCTCCCTCCAGACTGGCACAGAACGGATGGGACATACCAAAGCAGTACCCATCAAGGGTGGGACCCCCAAAGGGGGACACGCTCACCGAACACCATGTCCCGACGCACCCGCACGTACACACTGTAGTGGCGAACAAAGGAATAGAGAGAAGACCAAATTGCAGCTTTACAGATATCCACCAGAGACACAAGAGAACTTTCAGCCCAAGAGGCTGCCTGACCCTGCGTGGAATGAGCTTTTAGGAAATCTGGAACAGGTTTCTTCTGAAGAAGGTATGCCAAAGCGACAGCCTCCTCGATCCAGCGTGAAATTGTAGCTTTAGAAGCACTGTTCCCCCTACTCCCCCTTCTACGATGGCAAGCAAGTAGTACAAATAGATGATCTAACTTAAGGAACTAACTTAAGGAACATAAGCAAAGGACCCTACAGACATCCAATTTATACAACTGCCTCTGCTTCAAAGAGCCCTACCAACTACCCAAGACCAGATGGGTAACGGATTGGTTGACATGAAAAGGAGAAACGACCTTAGGAAGAAAGGAGGGAACCGGCTGCAGCAAAACCCGCTCCTTACAGAACTCCAGGAAGGGAGGCCTACACAAAAAGGCCTGCAGTTCGGAAATGCATCTTGCAGAAGTAATGTCCACCAGGAATACAGCCTTAAGAGTAAGGATCCAAGAAGGACGAATGAGCACGGAAAGAACCAGATTGAGATACTCCAGGCGCTAAGAGGGAAACAGCCAGCTCTTGGCAAGGTTGACTACCCATCCCAGCGACTGCAAAAACTCCACCACCTGAGCCATGATCTGGGTGCTCTCTTGTAACGATTTTGCTCAAATCAACCAAGAAGGGATGAACTAGAATGCCCTCCTTGCATAACGCCACCGCAACGACCACCATCACCTTGGTGAACGTCTGCGGAGCCGTGGCCAGACCAAAGAGAAGTGCATAGAACTGATAATGTTGACCCAAGATCGCAAAGCGCAGGAAGTGATAATGGGAGGCACAAATAGAAATGTGCAAGTAGGCCTCGATCAGATCTAGAGAGCCCAGAAACTCCCTTGGCTGAACCGTCAGAATCACAGACCGCAAAGTTTCCATGTGGAAGGAAAGCACGTGAAGAGCTCCTTTCAAATCCAGGATAGGCCGAAAGGTCTCTTCTTTCTTTGGCACCACAAAGTAAATCAAGTACCAACCTGTGCCCCACTCCCGCGGGAGAACTGGAACCACTGCTTGGAGATCCAACAATCTTTGAAGAGTCTGGCAAAAGGCCTGCTGCTTCCATGCCACCTGCGAGGGAGAAGCGAGAAAACGATCTTGCAATGAACGGGCAATCTCCAGAGCATAACCGTCCCGAATCACCTCCAGAACCCACTGATCGGACGTGATGTCTGCCCACTTTGGATAAAAATCCCTCAGCTGAGCGCCCACCAGAACCAAGACGGGCCGCAGGGGACCCATTGGGGTTGCTACCCACACCCCGGCGAGCCCCACGAAAGGACTGCATGCGCTGGAAGAACCTGCCTCTAGAGAGCCCAGGGGACTGAAAAGAGGCAGCCCCTCGACTAGGGCAGAAACTATGGAAATCACGCTCAGGAGCAGCGCCACATCAAGCCAGCGGCCTAGGCCTATCCTTAGGCAAATGAGGTACTTTAGAATCAGAGAAAATCTGAACCAACCTGTACAGGTCCTCGCCAAACAAGAAAGATCCTATAAAAGGAAACTTTGTCAACTTAGCTTTGGACGCTGAGTCCGCCAACCAAGTGTGAAGCCACAAGGTACGGTGAGCTTCCACTGCAAATGCTAACGACTTGGCAGAAGCTCGCAAGAGGTCACACATGACATCTGTAAAATAAGAAGCACCCAATTCAATCTTTGCCACCTTGCGCTTCAGCAATTCCCAATCCTCAGTTTTACAGTCAAGGACATGCTAGGCCCAGCGAAAACACGCTCGAGCCACCAGCCCGCCACACATCGCCGCCTGGATCGCCAGAGCTGTCACATCAAAACTCTGTTTAAGGAGGGATTCCAACTTACACTCCTCAGGATCCTTCAAGGCCGCACCGCCCTCAACAGAAACGGTATGCCTCTTAAAGATGGCCGAGATCACCGCGTCCACCATAGGCGACTTCAGAGTGTCCCTATCCCCTTCAGGAATGGGATACAGACGAGCCATGTAGTGCGCAAAACGAAAGGGAGCTTCCGGCACCTGCCATTGTGCGAGCATAATATCCCTAATATCCTAATGCATAGGAAAAGAGCGGGAAGCAGAGCGGATCCCCTTAAGCAAGGGATCCACTGTACGCGGGGGCTCTGACATGGTGTCCTGAAAGTGCAAAACCGAGGAGACCTGAAGAATTAACTCATGAAACTCTTCCCACTGAAAAATGTGCACCACAGTCACATCTTCGCCAACTGAGGGGTGCTCAAACCCCTCGCTGGCGGAATCTGACCCCCCAAGAGGATCCTGGAAATCTCCCAAAGGGTCCAGGTCCTCATCAATAACATCTTGCTCCTCTGGCAAAAATCCTCATCCCAAGAGACCCTCGGGCTTTTGTATGAGAGAGGAGTAGAGGGGGCAAAACCTCCAGTCACCAGAACATAAGCTTTACAAAGTGCTAACAAAAATTTATTTATTTAAAAATTTATATACCGCATAAAAACTATGCAGTTTACAAAATTACATTCATACATATTAAAAATACTAAAACATGTTTCGACAGAACAAACACAATAATACATTAACTAACAGTATCATTATTAAAACCATTTTTCAAATTCATCCAACAAGATGGAAAGACAAAATCCTATAAAAACATTTACAGGACGGTAAGGCTTCAGCAGCAAATAGCATTAGCACATGAAGGCATTAACAAATAATTGTGTTTTCAACATTTTCTTAAAATTCAAATCTCCCATCACAAAATCACAGAATACCAGGCAGCACATTCCAAAGCTTGGCACCTGCTACAGACAGCATTTTTGCCCCAATCTTAACATGAGAGACTAATATCTTACCCTCCAAACTCAACTTCATACCATTTTCAGATCTCAAACATTTTCTTGGTTGATAGATTTCAAAAAACACCTTTAGTGCCCTTGGGGAAACGTGATATAAGATTTGCTGTATAATTGAGAGAATCTTAAACTATACTCTCTGCTGCATACGAAATCAGTGCAGTTGTTTCAACACTGGGGTTATATGAGTCATTCTTGAAACCCCAGTAATCAATCTTGCTGCAGAGTTAACATCTGCAGTGCCCTCATCTTCACTTTAGTAACTCCCAAATAAAGAGAATTGCAATAATCCACTCTACAGCACAGTTACTTACCGTAACAGGTGTTATCCAGGGACAGCAGGCAGCTATTCTTCCATATGGGTGACGTCATCAACGGAGCCCCGATGCAGAAGCCTCGCAAGCAGACTTGCTTGTAGAAACTAGAAGTTTCGAGTCAGCCGCACCACGCATGCGCGAGTGCCTTCCCGCCCAGCGCAGGGCGCATCTCCTCAGTTCAGATAGCTAGCAGAGAAGCCAACCAGGGGAGGTGGGTGGGTTGTGAGAATAGCTGCCTTCTGTCCCTGGATAACACTCGTTACGGTAAGTAATTGTGCTTTATCCCAGGACAAGCAGGCAGCCTATTCTCACATATGGGTGACCTCCAAGCTAACCAGAATAGGATGGTTGGAGTGTTGGCAATTTAGAATAAATTTTGTAATACTGTCTGGCCAAAATGGCCATCCTGTCTGGCGAAAACATCCAGACAATAGTGAGAAGTGAAAGTATGAACCAAGAACCAAGTAGCACCCTTGCAAATTTCCTCAATAGGTGTAGATCTGAGGAAAGCTACTGAAGCTGCCATTGCTCTGATCTTATGGGCTGTGACTCTACTCCATAGGGGTAATCCAGCCTGGGCATAGTAGAAAGAGATACAAGCAGCCGTCTAGTTGGAGATGGTACACTAAGAGATAGGATGTCCCAACTTATTTGGATCGAAGGAAACAAAAAGTTGAGGAGCAGTTCTGTGTGGTTTGGTGCGTTCCAAATAGAAGGCCAAAGCACGTTTACAGTCCAGAGTATGAAAAGCTTATTCTCCAGGATGAGAATGAGGCTTCGGAAAGAACACTGCAAGAATAATGGATTGGTTGAGATGAAATTCCGAAACCACTTTAGGTAGGAATTTAGGATGAGTACGAAGAACCACCTTGTCATGATGGAACACAGTGAAAGGTGGATCAGCAACTGACTCTTCAAGCAGAAGTAAGGGCAATGGGAAACACCACTTTCCAAGTGAGGTACTTCAGATGAGCCGTAGACATTGGTTCAAATGGAGGCTTCATCAATTGAGTAAGAACAACATTGAGGTCCCAAACCACTGGAGGTGGTTTGAGAGGATGTTTGACTTTGAAAGTCCTTTCATGAATTTGGAAACTACCGGATGAGCAGAAAGGGTTTTTCCCTTCAATAGGCTGATGAAAAGCAGCAATTGCACTGAGATGGACTCGGATCGATGTAGACTTGAGGCCAGAAGTGGATAAGTGCAAAAGGTAGTCTAAAACAGAAGATAAGGAGGAATGTTGAGACTCCTTATCGTGAGAAAAACACCACGTAGAAAATCTAGTCCATTTTTGGTGATAGCATTGTCTAGTGGTAGGCTTCCTAGAAGCCTCTAAAATGTCTCTTACAGATTGAGAAAACTGAAGAAGAGTTATGTTGAGAGGTACCAAGCAGTCAGATGTAGAGACTGCAAATTGGGATGAAGCAGAGATCCCTGACTCTGTAAGCCAGCGGTCTCAAACACGCGGCCCGTGGGCCGCATGTGGCTCTCCAGGTTTTATTTGCAGCCTGCGGTCTGGACGCGATCAACAGCATTTCTCTTCCCCTTTCCCTTTCTTTTGGAGTAGCATCGTGTCTGGCCAGCTTGTTCCGTTCAAAGCCGCGGGTTGGCGGCTCCTCGCGCTATCCACTCCTGCATCGGAAGCCTCTCTGACGTCACAACATCAGATAGGCTTCAGACGCAGGTGCGAATCTCGCAAGGAGCCGCCACCCGCGGCTTTGAACGGAACGAGCCGGCCAGACACGCTGCTGCTCCACAAGGAAGAGAACGGAAGGGGAGGAGAAAGAAAAATGCTTCTGCTACATAGGAAAGGGGGACCCTAGGAAATGCTGCTGCTGCTGTAAAGGGAGAGGGAGGGAAAGGGGAAGAGAAATGCCTCTCCTGCACAGGAAAGAGGGGATGGAAATGCTGCTTCTGCTGCTACTGCATAGGGAAAGGGAGAGGGAGGGAAAGGGGAAGAGAAATGCCTCTCCTACAGATATTGGGTTGTATCAATAGAAGTTTCATCAGCCGAAAGCCTGAAGTCATAATGCCGTTGTACAGGGCCATGGTGAGACCTCATCTGGAGTACTGTGTGCAATTCTGGAGGCCACATTACAGTAAAGATGTGCGCAGAATTGAATCGGTTCAACGGACGGCCTCGTTGATGATCTTGGGGCTCAAGGGTCTCTCGTACGAAGAGAGACTGAACAAATTGCAGCTCTACACTCTTGAGGAACGTAGGGAGACAGGAGACATGATCGAAACATTTAAGTACCTCACGGGACGTGTCGAAGTGGAAGATGATATTTTCTTTCTCAAGGGACCCTCGGCCACAAGAGGGCACCCGCTCAAACTCAGGAGCAGAAAATTTCATGGCGACACCAGAAAGTATTTCTTCACAGAGAGAGTGGTTGATCATTGGAACAAGCTTCCAGTGCAGGTGATCGAGGCAGACAGCGTGCCAGACTTTAAGAATAAATGGGATACCCATGTGGGATCTCTACAAGGGTCAAGATAAGGAAATTGGGTCATTAGGGCATAGACAGGGGGTGGGTAAGCAGAGTGGGCAGACTTGATGGGCTGTAGCCCTTTTCTGCCGTCATCTTCTTTGTTTCTATGTTTCTACACAGGAACGGGGGAAAGGAAATGCTGCTTCTGTTGCTGCTGCACCCAATTGGGGAAAGAGAAGGAAGGAAGGAAGGAGAAGGGAGAGAAGAGGAACAAGAGAAGAAGCCAAGGGAGGGAAGGAAAGGAGATATCAGATCATGGAGGGGGAGGGAGAGATGCCAGGGCATGGGGGAAGGGAAGGAGACAGATGCCAGACAAGGGGAAAGGAAGGAGGGAGGGAGAGAAAGGAAGGAAAGAGATGCCAGACCATGGAAATAGGACGGAAGAAGAGAGAGATAGGAAGAGAAGGTAAGACATGGAAACGTAGATTTTGAAAAGAAAGCAGAAAAATTGAACATTAAGTTAATGCCAAAGACGGATGCAAGGCAGAAAGTGAAGACGGAGAGAAAAACAGTCAAAGGACAAGAAGGCCCTGGAAACATAGTTGAAAGTACAGAAAAATAAAGTCACCAGACAACAAAGGTAGGAAAAATGATTTTATTTTCAATATAGTGATTGAAATGTGCCAGTTTTAAGAAAGAAAAGATATTAAACTTTAAATGTGAGGGCTGCAGAAAAAATAGAGTACTTGGAGGGCCGCAGAAAAAATAGTTAATGTCTTATTAAAGAAATGATAATTTTGCATGAGGTAAAACTCTTTATAGTTTATATATCTTTCCTTTTAACTGTTAAAGGAAAGTTTTATAAACTATAAAGAGTTTTACCTCATGCAAAATTGTCATTTATTTAATAAGACATTAACTATTTTTTCTGTGGCCCTCCAAGTACCTACAAATCCAAAATGTGGCCCCGCAAAGGGTTTGAGTTTGAGACCACTGGTATAAGCAGAGATGGAAAAACTGGTAGAAGATACGGCTCCCTGCTGCTGAGTTGAAGGAGAAGGGAGTTCCAAGGTTGTCTTGGCCACTGAGGAGCAATCAGAATCATGGTGACATGGTCGTTCTTTAACTTGACAAGAGTCTTGAGAATGAGAGGGAATGGAGGGAATGCATACAGGAAGAGATTCGTCCATTCCAGAAGAAAAGAATCTGCCTTGAGGCGATGAGGAGAATAGATCCTGGAGCAGAACTGAGGCAGTTTATGGTTGTGGAGAGCTACAAAGAGATCTATCTAAGGCGTTCCCCACTGTGAAAAAATGTGATGAAGAGGCGAGGAATGTAGTGTCCATTCATGAGGTTGCATTAGATGACTCAAGTTGTCCACCAAGCAATTTTTCACCCTTTGGATGTAGACAGCTTTGAGGGATGGTGTTGTGGCGGATTGCCCAGTCCCAAACCTTCAGAGCTTCTTGACAAAGGGAGGAAGATCCCATCCCTCCCTGTTTGTTGACATATGAGGACTACCTGATCTTGAAGAAGATGTTGAAAAGCTTTGAGAGCCTTGAGGATTGCTCTGAGTTCCAACAGATTGATGTGACACTGACAATCCGTACTGGTCCAGTGGCCTTGAGTACGGAGACCATCGAGATGGGCGCCCCAAGCGTAGGTCGAGCAGTCTGTTGTGAGAACCTTCTGATGAGGGGGTGTTTGAAACAGCAAGCCTCTGGAGAGATTGGAAGAGAGCATCCACCAGTGGAGAGACTGTCTCAATGAAGGAGTGACTGCAATGTGTTGAGAAAGTGGGTCGCAAACCTGCGTCCACTGAGATGCCAGGGTCCACTAAGGAATTCTGAGGTGAAGTCTGGCAAAAGGAGTCTTGTGTACTGTGGAGGCCATGTGACCCAGGAGTACCATCATGTGTCTCGCTGATATGGAGGAGCGGAAAGACACTGTGTGACAGAATTGAAGGAGGGCTTCCAGACATTGTTGCAGGAAGAATGCTCTGAGTTGGATAGTATCCAGAACAGCTCCGATGAATTGTAGATTCTGAGAGGGTTGAAGTTGGGATTTGGGAAAGTTGATTTCGAATCCCAAACTCTGTAGGAACCACATAGTCCGTTGGGTCACTACAATAACCCCTTGAGATGTTGAATCTTTGATGAGCCTGTCGTCCAGGTAGGGAAATACCTGAGACCATGCTTTCTGAGAGCTGCGGCTACAACTACCAGGCACTTGGTGAACACTCTGGGAGATGAAGCCAGGCCAAAGGGCAGCACTCTGTACTGATAATGCAGATTCCCCACCTGAAATCTGAGATATTGGCGGGAGGCCGGATGAATGGGAACATGAGTATAAGCCTCCTTGAGATCCAGAGAGCATAACCAGTCGTTCTGATCTAGGAGGGGATAAAGGGATGCCAGGGATAACATGCAAAATTTTTCTTTGACTAACAATTTGTTGAGAGCCCTGAGATCCAGAATGGGCCGCAGATCGTCTGTCTTCTTCAGAACAAGGAAGTAACGGGAGTAAAAACCCCTGTTCTGCTGTTCCAAAGGAACTGGTTCGATGGCATGGAGACGAAGCAGAGCTTAAGCTTCCTGAAGAAGAAGGGCGGTCTGGGATGGACTGGAAGGATACTCTCTTGGAGGAAGCTCTGGAGGAACCTGAGTGAACTGAAGAGAGTATCCTTCCCTGATGATTGACAGCACCCAGAGGTCGGATGTGATTGTCTCCCATTGGTGATAAAAATGATGGAGACGACCTCCAATAGGGTGAAGATAGTTCAGAGACAGAATGGTGGAGGGTATGCTCTGTTTTAAACAGTCAAAAAGGCTGCACAGCCTTAGGTGCAGCAGAAGGTTGAGATTTCTGTTGCTTTTGATTCTGCTGTTTCTTGGGAGGAGGGCGAACTGTAAGGAGCCGTCCTCGGAGCAAAACGCCTCTGGTAAATGGGAGGAGGGCATGTAGGGTTGGAATGATCTGGCTTTGGCTTAGGTCTGAAAATAGAAGCAAAGGACTTTTCATGCTCAGACAATTTCTTGGTGGCTGCCTCGATAGATTCATCGAAGAGGTCATTGCCTGCACAAGGAATATTAGCCAAGCGGTCCTGAAGATTAGGATCCATGTCAATGGTATAAAGCCAGGCAAGGCGACGCATTGCTACAGAACAAGCAGCCGCCCGGGCAGACAACTCAAAGACATCGTAAGAAGACTGAGTTGTGATAGAGAAGCTATGACTTCTTGAAATTCAAAGTGCTTTTGAGTATCGAAATAATTGAGAAATTTAGGCAAAAGAGCAATGAGAAACTCAAAATAAGTGATAAAATGGAAATTGTAATTAAGGAGGAACGGTAGCATAAACCTTGGAAGGATGGGAATGTTTCAAAGATGACGCCAAAAGGAGAGATTGGTAAGATAACTGTGAATTCTCAAATCCTTTGCAATGGAGAGTTTTATATCTGGAGTCTAATTTGCCTGGAACAGCTGGAATTGCATAAGGAGTCTCCAGGCATCTGGTAAAAGTCTGAGACAAAAGTTTGTGAAGAGGAAGCTTAAGTGACTCTGCCAGAGGTTGAGGAAGATGCACGACTTTGAGATACTCCTTAGAGTATTTGGAACCAGCAAGGTCCAAGTCAATAGCCATCTGACGAAGAAATGAAGAGAAAGATAGCTGATTCGCTAATGCCTTGCCTCGAGAAGGATTCGAGGTCGTCGAGGCAGCCTGGGTCGAAGATGAAGCTTCGGCAGGAAAAAAGGCATCAAAAGAATAGGGAGACTTGGACGAAGCAATCGAAACCGCTGAGTCCTCAAGGTGTGGAAGTGGAGACTTCGATCGAGGAATCGATGGTCTAGTACAGGGGTCTCAAAGTCCCTCCTCGAGGGCCGGAATTCAGTCGAGTTTTTAGGATTTCCCCAATGAATATGCATGAGATCTATTAGTATACAATGAAAGCAGTGCATGCAAATAGATCTCATGCATATTCATTGGGGAAATCCTGAAAACCCAACTGGATTGCGGCCCTCGAGGAGGGACTTTGAGACACCTGATCTAGTAGAACTAGAAGGTGTAGATCGAGGCTTAGTTGAAGGACTTTCTTTGGAAGAAGAGCCATGCCTGGATGTATGCCTCGAGGAAGGCCTTGAGCGTCTGTGAGAATGGTGCTTGGAAGCAGATCGAGGAGACTTCGCCCCGGAGATGGAAGCAGTCGATGCCACCAAGGAATGGATAGGGCTGGTAGCTGTAGATCGAAGCTCCAGAGGCTTGATGGAGGAACCTCGATGCACTCCCAAAGACTCTGCTCCTTGTATGGAGTGTGAGGATTCCTGTCGAGGCACTTGCAAAGGCACTGTCGAGGCACTTGCTCATTGCTTCACGTGCATAGATGCCAGACCAGACACTTGCAGAGAGTCTGCTCCCTGCATAGAGTGTGTAGGTTCAGACTGAGGCATAGGAAGAGGCTCAACCTCGCGGGAGTCTGTAGAATGCCCAGGCTGGATTAGAGTAACAAGCTTTGGTCCCATATTAGTGAGGAACTGAATGAATTGCTTCTCTAACTTGGTCTGGAAAGAAGCTGGCAAGGATGGATCTGCGTCTGAAACCGGACCACCTGCTTTGGCTGGAGGTTCCACAGAGGCAGTGGAAATGTGCTTCGACTTGGAAGTCTTAGGCACCTTAAGCACCACCGCTGGAACTTTCTGCTGAGCTATCTGACCTGAGGATACAGGGGAAGATACAGCAGACGTCCTCGAGGAAAGAGCCGCTGCAAACGAAGAAGGTCTGATGAGGCACGAGGTCGAAGCAGCGGAGGCAGGAGGACCCTTGGTTGAAGGTGAGACCGAGGTCGGCTTCGGGGTCGAAGAAGTGGTTGAATTCATCCCGAACAGCTTCTCCACTGAAAGTAGATGACATTTAAGGGCTCAAGGTTGAAGAATAGCACAGCGCTCGGACGACTTCTGATGATGATCTGGCCCAAGGCACTTGAGGCACCTACTGTGTGGGTCCGTGAGAGAAATCGCACATTGACACTGGCTACACTTCTTGAAGCCTGTTGCTGGCCAGGACATAGGAGGAAAAACAGCTGCCGCAAAGTCGAAGCCCCTGGGCTGCAGCCGAGCTGCCTGCCCCGGCAGTCGGACGGAAGAAATTTTTTTTTTTTTAACTAGAAATAAAAGAAATTAAAAAAACAGCGATTTGTGAAGAAAAGAAACACAAACTGTGGAAAGAGAAGGCACGAAGTAAAGTTAAACGCAGAGAGTCAAAGAGGGACTTCTCAGCTCTGCGGAGAACTGAGGAGATGCGCCCTGTGCTGGGCGGGAAGGCACTCGCGCATGCGTGGTGCGGCTGACTCGAAACTTCTAGTTTATCCCAGGATAAGCAGGCATGATATTCTCACATGTGGGTGACGTCATCTACGGAGCCCCAGCGCGGACAGCTTTTCAAGCAAACTTGATTGAAGTTTCAAGTTTGCACACTGCACCACGCATGTGCTAGCCTTCTTGCCCACTAGAGGGCGCATCCCCACCTCGTGGTCCTCAGTTCAATTTCATCCGCGGAGCCAGAAGCCCTGTGGAAAATTGTGCTCTCTAATTGCCTTCTGTCGCCGCGGCTGTGTACGTTTTTTCGGCGCGGTCGCTGCGTGTAGCTTTGTTTCTTTCTTTGTTTTTCCTTTTAGTTTAAAAAAAAAAAAAAAAAGTTTTCTTTTTTCCGTCGCTCCGGGGGCTCCCGGTAGCCGCGGCCGTGGAACCTCGTTTGTTCTCGGCCACTTTTTGGGCCCATGTCCCGGCCTGTCACGGGTTTTTAAAAAGTGCGGTCGTTGTGACCGACTCCTGTCTATAACAGACCCTCATCGGTGCTGTTTACGGTGCTTGGGGCCCCAGCACCCGACAGACTCGTGTGCCAAGTGTGCCACCTTCCAAAAGCGGGCTCTCACACGCCGTAAGGCCCGCATGGCGGAACTTTTCTCTGTCGAGTCCCCGTCGGGGAAGGCCTCGAGTTCGGCCTCGGCTTCGGCCCCGGCCTTGACCTCGGCCTCGGGGCCCTCGGCTTCGCCTCGACCCTCGATGCCTTCGAAGCCGGTTGCCTCGTCCAAGCAACCCTCGGGTAAGTCTCCACTTCCCTCCTCAGCTCCAGGATCATCCAAGAAGCCATCCTCGGGCTCTTCGACGGCGGGAGGGTCGGCCTCCGCCCAGCCCAAGGTGTCCAAGTCGATCGCCCCGAGGGAATACTCGAGACCGAGGTCGCCCTCTGAGGAGCGTCGACAGGTGTTGCCGCCGGGGATGTCGATCCCGGCGTTCCAGGACTTGCTCCGGGCGTTGATCGCCTCGGAGCTGTCCGGGGCCATTGAGCACCTGCAGCAGGCTTCGGCCTCGACTGCTTCGGTCTCGGATGCCCCGCAGTTGGCGACCTCGGCCTCGGGTACCGGGGCTTCGGCTCCCGAGGCGCCTACGGCCTCGACCTCGGCGTTGCCCTCGGACCCGGCTTCGATGGGACAGCCGGAGCGTAGCGTGCGCCAACGCGACAAGGTGCGCCGGGTGCGGAGGATCTCGTCTTCGTCCTCGGAGTCCTCGCGAGGTTCATCGCCTTCGGGCAAGCCTCGGGCGAGGCGCCGGCCGAGGAAGGCCAAGCGGTCTCGGGCCTCACCTCGGAGGCGCGGTCGCTCGTCGCCGCCCAGGGACGAGACCTTACGGGTGCGGGACCTCCGTATGGATAACCCCAGCCTTTTTCGGTCCCCTGTCAGGGAGAGTTCCCGTGCTTCCTCGCCGGGGCGGAAGGAAAGGGCCTCGATACCCCGGACCCCGGGCGGCTCACCCAGGGGTTCCTTTAGGCAGGCTCGTTCTCCGACCCCTTCGAGGTCACAGGAATGTGCCTCATTGGGATCGGGGTCGGGTAGGGAGCCGAGGTACTCCCTCGAGGCCTCTTCCTTCGGCTCGGCGGGGAAGTCTCGGTCACCCTCTCCTCCTGCTAGACCTTCATCCTTTTCGAAGTTTGTGCAGGATATGGCGGGGGCTTTGGGTGTGGACTTGTTGGAGGGTTCCCATTACACCAAGGAGTTTTTGGAGGAGCAGGATCTTCCCACTCCCCCTCGGGAATCCCCTCGCCTCCCGCTAAACAAGGTCCTCCATCAGACCTTCCTCAGGAATCTGGAAACCCCCTTGACGGTCGCAGTGGTGCCCTCCAAAATGGAATCAAAATATCGCACCATTCCTCCCAAGGGTTTTGAGAAGGGGCAACTCTCTCACCAATCGCTCCTGGTAGAGTCGGCACTTAAGAGGACGCAGCCTTCCAGGGTGTCTGCAGCGGTCCCGCCTGGTAGGGAAGGACGGACCCTCGACAAATTCGGGCGTCGCCTCTACGCGAACTCTCTGATGGCGACGAGGGTGCTGAATTACGCCTTTTCGTACTCTTCATTCTTGCGTACGATGGTGAAGGACCTCCCCTGTTTTCGTGAGGTGATCCCGGATTCGCATAGAGACAGGCTCGCCACCTTTATGTTGAATCTTTCCCAGCTGCGTCTCTACTTGTTTCATGCAGTATACGACGCTTTTGAACTTGCCTCGAGGGTATCCGCCTGTGCGGTGGCTATGCGCCGGCTGGCATGGCTTCGTACCCTCGAGATGGATCCAAATCTGCAAGAGTGCTTTGCGAACTTGCCTTGCGTGGGGTCAGAGTTGTTTGACGACTCATTAGAGGCGGCGACCAAGAGGCTTTCGGAACAGAAACGCTCCCTGGCCTCTTTGGTGCGCCCAAAACCTAAGGCCCCGCCGCAGAGACCTTTTCGGCAACCCCCGAGGAGGTACCCTCAGAAGTCCACGCCGGCCTTCTCTAGGCCGCCACCCCGGCGCCCACCCCAACAGGGTAGGGGTGGCCCCTCCAAGCCCACTGCGCAGGGAGCGTCCAAGCCTGCGCCGTCCTTTTGACGGGATGTGCGGTTGGGGGTGGGCCCCCTCCGCAGTTCCGCAAGACCCCATTCCCATTGGGGGTCGACTCAGATCTTTTTACGGGGCTTGGACGGGGATCACGTCCGACGCTTGGGTGCTCCGGACCGTCTCAGAGGGCTATTCGCTCAACTTCTCCGTGCAGCCTCCAGACATGCCACCCAGAGCTTGCCCCCAGACTCGGAGCCAGTTGGCCCTTCTCCTGATCGAGGCCAGGGCCTTGTTGAGCCTCCGCGCAGTAGAGCTGGTGCCTCTCGATCAGAGGGGGCGGGGGTTTTACTCCCGTTACTTTTTGGTCCCGAAAAAGACCGGGGACTTGCGCCCCATTTTGGACCTCCGGAGGCTCAACAAGTGCCTGGTCCGGGAGAAGTTCCGTATGTTGTCACTTCCGGTTCTATAATCACTCTTGGAAGAGGGGGATTGGATGTGCTCCCTCATCTTGAAGGAAGCATATACCCATGTTCCGGTGCATCCCGCTTTCCGCAAGTTCTTGCGGTTCCAAGTGGGAGATTTGCACCTTCAGTATCGGGTTCTTCCCTTTGGTCTGGCGTCCTCCCCTCGGGTGTTCACCAAGTGTATGGTGGTGGTCGCGGCGGCCCTGCGCTCTCGGGGGCTGCAGGTCTTTCCCTACCTGGACGATTGGCTGATCAAGGCCCCGACCAGGGAGGGGGTTATCTTAGCGACCCAACAGACTATCATCTTACTTCAACGACTGGGGTTCGAAGTGAACTTTCCCAAGTCTCAGTTGTGTCCGGCGCAGTCTCTCCAGTTTATTGGAGCCGTGCTGGACACGGTTCGCCTCCGCGCTTTCCTCCCCTCTCTTCGGCGGGAGGCCTTGCTTCGGTTGAGTCGCCAATGTCTGAAGCGATCTGTGGTGTCGGCTCAGCACATGATGATTCTGCTGGGCCACATGGCGTCGACGGTCCACGTCACTCCCTTCGCCCACTTGCATCTGAGGCTCGCTCAGTGGACTCTGGCCTCGCAGTGGCGGCAGGATCGCGACCCAGTCTCTTGTCCGATAACAGTGACTCCTTCTTTGAGACAATCGCTCCGTTGGTGGACCAACTCTTCCAATCTTTCCGGGGGTTTGCTGTTTCTCGTTCCTCCGTGCCGCAAGGTCCTGACCGCGGACTCCTCGGAGTACGCGTGGGGGGCACATCTAGAAGGTCTGCGGACGCAGGGTCTGTGGAAGGCCGAGGACCGTCGGTGCCACATCAATGTGTTGGAGCTTCGCGCCATTTTTCTGGTGGCGCGAGCTTTCGTCCACCTGCTGCACGATCAAGTGGTGCTCGTGCGGACCGACAACCAGGTGACGATGTACTATGTCAACAAACAAGGGGGAACGGGCTCTTGGCCTCTGTGCCAGGAGGCTCTACGCCTTTGGGAATGGGCGGTCTCCCAGAACATATTCCTGCGTGCGGTTTACATTCAGGGAGAGCAGAACTGTCTGGCGGACAAACTCAGTCGTCTTCTCCAGCCGCATGAGTGGTCACTGAACTCCCGGGTTCTGCGCGAGGTCTTCGACCGCTGGGGGACCCCCCAGGTGGATCTGTTTGCCTCCCCGGAAACCCGCAAACTACCCCTCTACTGTTCTCGGATGTACTCCCGGGACCGTCTCGAGGCGGATGCTTTTCTGCTCGACTGGGGGGGGGAGGTTCCTTTATGCGTTCCCGCCTTTTCCTCTGATCTTGAGAACGCTGGTACATCTCAAATTGACCGGAGCCACTATGATCCTCATTGCGCCTCGTTGGCCCAGACAGCACTGGTTCTCCCTGCTTCTTCAGCTCAGTGTCAGGGAACCTCTGCTTCTGCCTGTCTTTCCCTCTCTGCTATCTCAGAGTCGGGGTTCGCTGTTGCATCCCAATCTTCAGTCTCTACATCTGACCGCTTGGTTCCTCTCCCCCTGACTTCGATCCCTGTTTCTCAGGCGGTGAGGGAGATTTTGGAGGCCTCTCGCAAGGTCTCGACTCGGCTTTGTTATGCCCAGAAGTGGACCAGATTTTCATCCTGGTGTTCCTCGAATCATCTGGACCCGAGTTCGGTTCCCGTGTCTTCGGTGCTGGACTATTTATTGCATCTGTCTAAGTCAGGCCTGAAGACGACTTCCATTCGGGTGCATCTCAGTGCCATTGCGGCGTTCCATCGGCACCTCGAGGGTCGTTCCCTCTCTCTTCATCCTCTGGTGACTCGTTTCATGAGGGGTTTAGTGAATGTCCATCCTCCTCTGAAACCTCCTCCTGTAGTTTGGGATCTTAATGTGGTCTTAGCTCAGCTGATGAAGCCACCTTTTGAGCCTATCGACAAATCTCATTTTAAGTTTCTCACTTGGAAAGTGGTCTTTTTGATTGCGCTCACGTCCGCTCGTCGAATTAGTGAACTGCAGTCCTTGGTTGCGGATCCTCCTTTCACGGTGTTTCATCATGATAAGGTGGTTCTTCGCACCCATCCTAAATTTTTGCCTAAGGTTGTGTCTGATTTCCACCTCAATCAGTCCATTGTCCTTCCGGTATTTTTCCCGAAGCCCCACTCTCATCCTGGTGAGGCGGCGCTTCATACGCTTGACTGTAAGAGGGCGTTGGCATTTTATCTCCTACGTACCAAGTCTCATCGGAAGGTTCCTCAATTGTTTTTGTCCTTTGTCCCTAATCGTTTAGGGCACCCGGTTTCAAAGCGCACCTTGTCAAACTGGTTGGCTGCTTGTATTTCCTTTTGCTACGCTCAGGCTGGTCTCCCGCTCTCGGGTCGAGTCACGGGGCATAAGGTCCGAGCGATGGCAGCTTCGGTTGCTTTCCTCCGATCCACGCCTATGGAGGACATATGTAAAGCTGCCACTTGGTCTTCGGTTCATACGTTCACCTCCCACTACTGTCTGGACACTTTGTCCAGAAGCGACGGCCGGTTTGGCCAGTCGGTGTTACATAATCTGTTTTCCTAAATTGCCATCCTCCCACCTGCCCTTTTTTGGTTGGCTTGGAGGTCACCCACATGTGAGAATATCATGCCTGCTTGTCCTGAGATAAAGCACAGTTACTTACCGTAACAGGTGTTATCCAGGGACAGCAGGCATATATTCTCACAACCCGCCCTCCTCCCCGGGGATGGCTTTTATCTTTGCTTGATATGGAACTGAGGACCACGAGGTGGGGATGCGCCCTCTAGTGGGCAAGAAGGCTAGCACATGCGTGGTGCAGTGTGCAAACTTGAAACTTCAATCAAGTTTGCTTGAAAAGCTGTCCGCGCTGGGGCTCCGTAGATGACGTCACCCTCATGTGAGAATATATGCCTGCTGTCCCTGGATAACACCTGTTACGGTAAGTAACTGTGCTTTCTACAAGCAAGTCTGCTTGCAAGGCTTCCGCATCGGGGCTCCGTCAATGACATCACCCATATGTGAGAATAGGCTGCCTGTTTGTCCTGGGATAATTAGTACTACTGCTTGCACCACACTACGGAAATCATAAGCTGGTAGCATAAGTTTTAATCTAAATAACAATTACAATTGCATATATCCTATCCGAATCGTTTTCAATATTTGCTTTTCCATAGTCAAACAACTATCCAAACATACTCCCAATACCATCATCTCTTTTTTAACTAAACAGTTTCTCACCCATCACATCGACACTTTCTAATTCAAAGTTATCCCTTTGACTTTTTACCACCATTACCTCTGTTTTATTAACATTTAATTTCAGATCATAATCATCCATCCACCCTACAATCATTTCCATATCTTGTTGCAAACATTGCTCAGCAGTGGGTGCATTGCTCACTGGAAAAAAGAATAAAATATAAATCGGTGTATATTCGATATTGCACTCCCATCTCCTGAAACTTCGCCCCCAAAGTAAACATATAAATATTCAACAGAATTGCAGAAAGAGCAGAGCCCTGAGGTACTCCCCTTTTAACCTCCACAATTCTGGAAACAAATTGCCCACTCCTTACTCGCAAAGCTCTATCTTTTAGATATGATGCGAACCAATGTAAGACCTCCCCTGCTAAACCTAAATGCTTCAATTTCACCAGCAACTTATTCAAATTTACTGTGTCAAATGCACCTGATACATCAAGTGATATAAGATATTTCTTCTGTTTATCAATTCCCTCTCGTAAAACCTCCATCACTGAGAACAGCAACAATTCTACACTATGTGCCTGACAGAACCCAAATTGAGATGCACCAAGGTAATTATTTTGTAATATGTATTCATTCAGTTGGTTTAACACTACTTTCTCAATCACCTTACCCAAAAAAAGGTACAACCGAAATAGGGCGAAAATTTTTCAAGTTCTTAACATCCAATCCTTTTTTCTTTAGTATTGGGGTAACTGCAGATTCCTTACATCCAATAGGGAGTTGACCCCCACCAAGGATTTATTAACAAATGAGGCAACAAATGTACATAAGACTGAAGGTATCTGCCAAAGTATACTAGAATTACAAGAATCCCAAACCGCATGTGTTGGTGACATATGTGTAATGACATGACCGATCTCCTCTCTATTTACTGTCTTAAATGATTGCCACCCCACACTTGGCTCAACAGCACTGTTATACAACCATCCCCCTCCCTTAGATTCACTAAGCGGCCCCAAGGGACTCCCTGCCATACCTTGCCCCTGTATTTCCTTAACAGGGGGAAGGTCACCTGAGGTTCCTGAGATGAAGGAGGAACTCCTGCGGCCTCCGCGTCTGAAAAGCCTGGGACTTTCCTGACGCTGAGGCCGAGGAACTGACCGATGTGAAAAGGGAATCCCCAGCCGTTCCAGCGGCAAGGGAAACCTTTTCTCCCTGACCATCGGCGGCTGGGGAACCCTACGTGTGGGCGTCGGGGGAAGCCCAGGCTTCCCCGTGATCTGAAGCCGACTCATGAGGTACATGTGGCGGGGTGTGCCCTGGCCACCGGCATCCGCTGCAGACGAGGCTACCCCACCGCTCCGGCCTGCACAACACTTGCACAGGCCAGCTGCGAGTACCTCGCGTCTGGAGCACAATGAGCATTTTTTCCCCATTAAAAGTGCTCATTATGCTGAAAACCACCCTAGCTGAAAGAAAAGTGCTGGTTAGATGAGAAAATACAGTAAAAAGGCAGTTTTAAAGGGAAATGAGCCCTTTTAAATCAAGAACACCTCAGGATTTTGTCTTTTTTGTGTTGTTTGTTTTTTTTGTTTGGGAGGGTTACAGAACAGACTCTATGGCTCTCAAAGCTGAAGGGCTTACCAACCAGGGGGCCAGGCTACCGGCTGAAGCAGCTCTACTAAAATATGGGGAGGTGGAGGAAGGGACCCAGCATGAGACCCGCTGGGTTTAACACCCCCAAGGTTGGATGGATCCCGAAACAGGACCTGTCCAAGCTCTATATGACACAAAAGGGGAACCCAGGAGTCCAAAACAAAATTCCAACAGTACTAAGAGGGGAGCCGATCTAGTCTTACCACCTGCTATGGAGACTGATGGAGACTGAGACAGCCTGAGTGGCTAGGGAGATTCTAGCCTGATATACAAGTTTGTGTTCAGTCTCCACCTGCTGGTAGCAGTGAGGCATATAACCCATTCGTAAGGACTATACCGGTCTATCAAGCGATGCAGAATATAATTACTTTTTTATTTTTTAAATTCTTTATTCCTTTTTAATCATTCAACAAGTGTACAATAAAAAGTAATACATAGGCTCAAAAATAACACTTGATAAATCCATCAAGATAATAACAATTGTATATATATATATATAAACCCATCACCCACCCTCCCTTTCAACACTATTCTTCTTAATTCATTTTACCTTTTTCTTCAATTGTACATTCCCCCCCCCCTCCCCTCCGTGAATAATTTATCTTCAAAAGAAAAAAAAAATGGTGTCTATTCATTACAAAACAATGTTAATGGCTCCCATATTTTGTTAAACCTTTATATATAATATAATTACTTTTTAAAAAATCTCTTGCCAGTGGCAACATTAAGTGATGTCTGTTCACAAAGTTTTCACAATTCCTGTACCTGAGCATCCCGGAGCATGGCTGGCAAGCCTGTATCTTCCATGTATCCCTGCCCTCCAAAGCATTCCAGCCCCTCTGAGAGAGTAGAAATTGCCTGTCAAACAGAAATCATTATATTTCATACAGCTGAACTTTTCACCTGAAGATACAGCAATGCTGATACTATTCAAAGTTACTACTCTGTGAGTGGCACAAGACATGTGACAAGAGATAAAGTAACCCTCCAATGCCTCAGGTGCAAGCTTAGGTTATAAGCACTCTGGGGACATGAAAATACCTATTGTAACTGGATATACGTAATTTGACTTGAGCTACACTGAAGAAAGGCCTGAGAATCCCAAATCCCTTCCCCTTTCCTCCCCCCATTGCCCACTGCTTATAACATGGCACAGCCCTCTTCAGTCTTCACTCCAATTCTCCTGCCATACTTGTTTGCCAGTATAAAGTTTAGCGACTGGAGTCATCAGGCGCAGGATGTGCTGGTCTTGTTTGGTTGCCATGTTGGTTTCCTCTAATCCCAGCAGCTTGGCTACCTCCATCAGCAAGAGAAATGCACCACGAGTCTGGACCTGTGTGCAAAGGCAAAAAGAATGAACAATACTGCCAAATATATATCAAACGCCATTCTCACTATCTGCAATAAACTACAAAATAAAGATGACCGTTCACAAACAGATCTATATTTTTTATACTTTGAGTTATAATGAATATGTCTTCTGGCATTTTAATGATCTCTCTCTTTTTTTTTTTTTAATCTTTATTCATTTTAAAACTGATCTCTTAAATCATGCCTGACCATGACCAGCATCACTGAGGAAGCTTATAGAATGTCACAGTATTTCTCAGCTTTGCAGTCTATTCCTTCAGTAGTCTATTTCCTTTTTTAAAATTCTTTATTCAATTTTAAAACTTACAATAAGTGCAATATAAGATACAACCATTTTACACTTTAAAATTACTTAATATTCCATCAAAGTCTCATTCAGACCAAATATCCCTCCCTCCCACATACCCAATAACTAACTGACTTTAAATATAAGACAACATAAAGTACACTCCCTCCCCTACTTGGACGTGTATGTTCAAAAAGAAAAACCCAATATTCATTCATTATAATAATTTGTTAATGGCTCCCAAACATCCTGATATTTCTTAAAATTCCCCTGTTGTATAGCTATTACCCGTTCCATTTTAAAGATGTGACATAAATAATTCCACCAAAAACTGTAATTCAGCCGGTCCCAATTTTTCCAGTTTTTCATAATATGCTGTATGGCAACCCCTGTCATAATGAGTAAAAGTTTATTATTGTTAAAAGATATATGTGCCAAATAACACAGTATCATAGGATTTTCCAATAAATTATTAAATATGAACCCAAATTGATTTCCAGAAAGCAAGTATCAATGGACAATAGAATAGTAAATGGTCTAATGTCCCAGCTTCGAGATGACAGTGCCAGCATCTATTAGACTTAGAGCTATCTAATTTTTGTAATTTTGGCAATGACTTCATGAGCATTAGAAGCTCCTGAAAACTGACAAAGGAATCCCATGTTACTGCTTTATAATGTGAATTTGTTGTCAAATGCCACATTGAGAAATTAAACATGTAAAGTGCCTAAAATGAAGGTTAAGAAATACAGATAATATGCTTTGGAACATCCACGTACTAGATAGCCGTAAGGACTTCAATCCATTACTGTGCATCTCTTAACTTGCAGGGGAAATTTAATCATGAAAAAATGCAGGCAACAAACTCCCTATGCATAAACTGAGCATTATAATTCACTGTATCAAATTGTTGCCCTGCCATGCTTGCACTAATATAATACAGAATGTTAAGTCTTGCAATAAAAACTTCCTCTTGGTTGGAAAAACATTTGTCTTTCTAATTTCTTGCTCTGTGGAATGCTTGCACTCATTCTTTCTGTTCACTAGTATTGGATTCTTACCTCCATGCGGGCTATAGTTTGTATGTGCAATGGATGATCCTTGATAAACTTCCCAAATGCAAAACGTTGGTTTGCGTACTCTCTTGCTAGATTAATCATCCTACAAATTTAAACCACATATGTGTCATTTGGTTTTAAAAATGATGGCATGTAACTATTCTCTGCCACTGCTCTCACCAACTTACTAACTCTAAGGGCTAGATTCACTAACCTGCCCGATCCGTGGCCGGCCAATGAATTCACAAAGTGTCAACCATGCTAATGGAGGCAATCGGAGAAACTTCCCCCACCGACCACACGGATCGCTAGTGAGCGATCTTATTTGTTTTTTAAATTTTTTGTAGTTGGTCTGCGCATGCTTATAGAGCTTCTTTTCTGCTTTATTTTTCTGTTTTTGTATTTTTTTAAAACTTTCCGAGCTCGTGGTTTTAACCTGCTTTAAACCCGCATGTTAAAACCACGGACTCGCACTGTGGGGGAAGGGCAGGAGAGTCAGGGAGGCAGAGAGCAGGTCGCGGCAGACAGCGGGTTTATTTCAGGGCTGGTAGGACAGTCGGAAAGGAGGTGAGCGACTGGTCCCCAGCAGTTGCTTCTTGGTGATCGTCCAGCCCAGTCGGTATTCAAGACTTTTTTTTAGTGAATCACATGCTTACCTACTTTGCATGCAGTTTTCCTCATTTACATGCACAGATCAGAATTGGATCGGTACACAAGTTAGTGAATCAGGTCAGAGGGAAATTGGATCGCAAAGGGCTCACAAACCGATCGGTACACAATCGGTTTGCTTAGTGAATCTAGCCCTATATCTCTTGTGTTAAACAAATAATGCACGCGATCCCAAATTCCAGCCTCATCCATGTTATGGAAGGGCTTTGTTTTACCTAGATCATCACTGTAGAGGGATTCCCCAAGCTAGTCATTCTCCTCCCCAACTACTGAAAAGTTCTGATGATCCCCCAGTATATCTTTGCTAGATGTGCTGAATGAAGTAAACTATTCATCCATGAGTTGACAGGCTCTTAGTGCACAGTGGCTAATCCTTCAGGTATTCACCTCCTCATGATTGCTACAGCAGAGATGGTATTGTGAATCCGAGTTATAGTCAACATGTTGACAATAGCAGATACTCCATGACCTTCATCTGAAATCTAAAGGAAGGAAATAAAAAAAATAAAAGAAATAAGGACACAAACAATACCCAGAAAGCAGCTGTGTACTGCAATGACAAGGCAAGATATCTTCTCACATGTGGATAATGTCAGCTGACGGGAGTCCTAGGCAGGAACAACTCTCCAGCTTTTTAAAAGAACCTTCCAGCCTCTGCATTTGCATGAGACCTAACTAGCTGCTATTTTTCCTGGTGCAATCAACTCTTATCTGGTTTAATTGAGGCATTTTCTGCCCAATTCTGGTGTTATTTGTTGAAATCCTATCACTGCCAGCCACTTTAGTTAGGAACTCCTGAAAAATCTAAGTTTCTTTTTTATTTTTATTGGCCTCTTTTGGCCTCAGTAGATCTAGGGCACCCAGTCAGTATTTTTCATCATCAAGCTGTTTGATTTCACTGCAGCTATTTTTCAGGACATGTCCCAAAAACGTTTTTCCTGTGACTTTAAGTGGTGCTCCCTGTGCAACAGGACCATATCCATAATGATACTCCTTCTTGGTGCCTGCAATGCCCGAGACCCATTCATTATCCATCTCATTGTCTTCTGTGTTTACATCTGTCCAAAAAGGGGTATCTGTGGTCGTGACAAGCAGTGCAAACAAATATCAGGTGCTGATAAACCTGATCCAACTGCATGGGAAGCATCAGTCTTCATAGTTCCCAGAACTCCATCAAATACTGGAGATGCATTGATAAGAGTGTTTCAATCACCTTTGACTTCAAATGCTGACAGAGATCATTGGGATCGGTCATTTGCTACTTGCAAATTAAGAATGGGCTCAGACGTGGCTGATTCTAGCTGTTGCAAGATTGAGTGCTGAAAATGTAAAATCTGAATCTTGTGGGCCATAATTTTGGCAGACCGCATAGCACCCTGATAGACCTTGCAGCCTGTAGAGTCCAGGAGACAACAAGCCTTACCAGGGGGAGCATTAGTGATGGATCTGGAAGCCTTATCCTTTTTGATGGCTGACTCTGAAACCATAGAATGATGAGGAAGCTGAAGGGAATCATTACCAGGCGCCTTCTGCACTTTATATTTAATCTCAAGGCGCTTGGAAGCCGTGGATATTGACCATGGTTTCTGCCAATTATTAAGTTGAAGATTTTGTAGGATTTGATGTACTGGTAAAGCAATAACATCTTTCATTGGAGACTTACAGGATTGAAGGATGAGTTGGAAATCCTTAATACCTGAAGGAATTGAATCTGGAGTAACACTAAGAAGAGAAGATACCTTTTGTAAAAACTTTGGGTAAGAGTGCTCCTCTGTGGCAGGCTGGGGCAGAGGCTAGTCAGGTTTTTCTAAATCCCCAGGCAAAGACTCCTGTTGGTCCTGCCATTCCCTGGGAGATGACGGCCCTTGGGTTGGAGCGGAACAAATGGGAGTTCCAGGACTCCAATCTATAAGAGGGTAGGGGTAAAGGGCATTGCCGAGGTTCCAAAACAGGAATAGGAGGTGCAGGGACTTGTTGAAAAAAACCTACATTCTCCTGCATAAATTTCTGAAAAAAGGTGAAGAAATTTGACATTGCTTGAAAAGACTGAGTCTCAGGAGAATTAGCAACTTATACTACAGGAGATAGGGCTAACCTTTTAGGAGGTACCTGTGGCTTTTCCCAGTCCAGTGAAGGAGACACCCATTTGGACTTTTGAAACTTTCCCAGCACCCTTTTGTGGTCCAAACACTGCTGGCAAATCTGTGAGGGAAAGCAGGAGAGAGGATTGCGAGACTGCAGCTGAGCCTGCGGGAATCCCCTGTGATGAAGACGCCACTGTGAGGCTGGACACTGAAGCCTGTTCAGCAGGGGCATGTCAGAGTCGTTGCCAATGGTGGAGAGGGGGTGTACCACCAGGAGTCTTTTCTTATCTTTTTCCCTTCTTGGAGGCGCCGCCGTAGCTGAACCTTTGTGATTCGTCAGCTTTGGCAGGTTTGCGCTAGCCTCCCCCGCTGGAACTGAAGTGGGGACCTGAAGGGAGAGAGTCAAAGAAGTCAGCTATTTTGCCTGCATTTTTTCTTTGCCGGCATGTAGCGTCATCGAAGGCACAGACATTGAGCTGAGAAAAAGTCTTTGCAATCCTAGCAACCGCCGTGTGGGAAGTGCAGTAGGCAATCAAAAAATACCAGCCGCTTCCATGAACTGATCAATGGTTTCTGGGTTTGTTGGGGGGAGGGTTTGTTTTTTTTATAACAGTTGTTAACTGGGCAGGACATTGCTTGTGGTTTGATGAAAATAAGTCAGTCTTCCTGCCAGAGGAAACAGTGAGTGAACGGTCACTCATTGTACTGAGGAATTCTTTTTATTTATTTTTTTTCAGTATGCCCTGGCAAAAAGTCTTTAAATAGTAATCTGTTATATTTTTCTCTGAAGAGGGAGAGACAGCAGTAACTATCAAGGAGCGGGTCAAAAAAAAACTGGCGGTAGGAGGGGAGGGGGCTCGAGGAGTAGGCAATCCTGCACATGCTCAGTAAGCTCAAAAGCTTACTATAGCTATGGGAGAGAGGACCAACGCTGTTTGGCTCAGTCAGAGACTTCACCAATCAAGTGGGGTTGTCTCCGGAGAACTTCCGGCTTCTATTCTCACAGTGAAGTAAATATAATGCCTGAGAGCACAGAAGCTTTGAACAGCCAGCACACTGTAGGGGTCTTCTCCCTGGTCCAGAGCCACTACCGCTTCTTGACTACTGTCCTCATGCAGAGAACCAGACACTACCAGAGAAATGCATCCTGGAACAACAATGGCATGGAATCAGATTTTCCATCCTCCCAGCAAATGTCAGACTGAACATTCTGGTCCAGCTCTGTGTTCTCAGCTCTTTGGGGCTCATGCTGAGGAGAGCGCCCTGTGCCATCACTTCTGTTAAGCTTAATGCAAATGCTGAGGACTCTCAGCAGTTCAAATAGGCATTCCACATAATGCTCACAAAATCCAGGGTGAGTCCTCCTGGGCTCTGTGGCAACCAGGCATCTGTGCTTAGCCAAAGCACCTTTGGAGGGCTCTGGAAATGGTCTCTTTCCTTGGGAAGCCCGCCTCTGACCCAATCTCCTCTTCTAGGAGGTTTTATAGAAAAGGGCAACTCACAGGCATACAGCATCCTCCTCCCTTTCGCTCCTTCCGTTCCTCCTAGACAACTCATTTTTGCACAAAACAGCTGAGGCCAAGAAGCCCTCGGCCAGCTTCCATAGTCATAATCATGGATGATGTTCTCATGGTCTCCAACAAAGAATAACCTCAATCCCAATAACCATCCTGAGCAAACTTCTGGCAGAAAGGAGGCTGAAATTATTTGCAGCAAGATGGCCCCTTATAACCTCAGACCAGTAGGTTCTGAAAATTATCCACAAGGTTACCATCTATAATTAGAAAACATTCCTCCAAATTGTCCATCAAGAACATCAAAGTTAAGCTCAGCATCATGAGTTGCTTACAGAACAAAGTGTCAAACCTGTTCCATTACAGGAAAGAGGGAAAATATTTTATTCTCAGTACTTTCTGATTATAAAGAAGACAGGAGGATTTCATCCCATCCTAGACCTAAAGGCTCCCACAGGAACCTGGCCAAACAAAAGTTCAGGATGGTTTCCTTGGACACCCTTATTCCCATTCTGCAAAAAGGAGATTGGCTATGTTCTCTGGATTTGAAGGATGCTTATACACAGATACAGATATATTCAGGTCACAGACAATATCCAAGATTCATAGTAGGAAACACCACTTCAGTATCACATACTGCCATTTGGCCTCACAACAGAACCAAGAATATTCAAAAATGTCTAACAGTCATAACAGCATCGTTTCACAGACTGAGGATGACAATTGGTTGTTCAAGAGTACATCAGAGAAAGGTGCAAAGGAATCAATACACATGACCTTTTGGGTGACAGAGCTACTAGGGTTCATTATAGACCAGGGGTGGGCAACTCCGGTCCTCGAGGGCCGGAATCCGGTCAGGTTTTCAGGATTTCCCCAATGAATATGCATGAGATCTATTTGCATGCACTGCTTTCAATGCATATTCATTGGGGAAATCCAGAAAACCCGACAGGATTCCGGCCCTCGAGGACTGGAGTTGCCCACCCCTGTTATAGACTATCCCAAATCATAACTAAGTCCTTCACAGAAACTGGAATTCAATGGTGCCCTTCTAGACACAACTCAGGCTTCTGCATGAACAGATCTTAAATCTTATATAAGTAGGAATAGACATGCATGAGAGTCAAATATCATCTGGTCATACGTTGAGGATGATAGGCCACACAGCCTCTATAGCCATGTAACTCCCATAGCACATCTCAATTTGAGACAAGCTCAGTGAGAATCCTGTCCACTCAGTGGTCACAAGCCAAGGGGAAACTTCAGGACATCATATCCATCACCACACCACTCATGAATTCACCGTCCTAGTGAAAGATTCAATCCACTCCAATGGGGGTGCGTGGCTTCGCGATGTTCTAAGATGGACGGGTGAATGTGAGGCTCCATGAAGAAAGCAATGTTACTTACCGTAACAGTTGTTATCCAGGGACAGCAGGCAGCTATTCTCACTAGTGGGTGATGTCATCCGACAGAGCCCCAATACGGACGTCTCACAAGCATGTCTTGCTTGAAGAAACTCAGAAGTTTTGAGATGCCCGCACCGCGCATGCGCCAGTGCCTTCCCGCCCGATGGTCCGGGCGTGTCTCCTCAGTTCAGGTAGTTAGCAGAGAAGCCAACCCAGGGGAGGTGGGTGGGACGTGAGAATAGCTGCCTGCTGTCCCTGGATAACAACTGTTACGGTAAGTAACATTGCTTTATCCCAGGACAAACAGGCAGGTATTCTCACTAGTGGGTGACCTCCAAGCTAACCTCAATGGGATGGTGGGAGAGTTGGCAACTTAGGAGAATAAATTTTGTAATACTGTTTGGCCAAACTGTCCATCCCGTCTGGAGAAAGTATCCAGACAATAATGAGAGGTGAATGTATGAACCGAGGACCAAGTGGCAGCCTTACAAATCTCCTCAATCGGTGTCGATCTGAGGAAGGCTACAGAGGCTGCCATTGCTCTGACCTTATGGGCTGTGACCTTACAGGGAAGGGGTAATCCAGCCTGGGCATAGCAGAAAGAGATGCAAGCCGCCATCCAGTTGGAGATGGTGCGCTTCGATACAGGTCGTCCCAACTTGTTTGGATCAAAGGAGACGAAAAGTTGAGGAGCAGTTCTGTGTGGTTTGGTGCGATCCAGGTAGAAAGCCAAAGCACGTTTACAGTCCAGAGTATGAAGAGCTGATTCTCCAGGATGAGAATGAGGCTTTGGAAAGAACACTGGAAGTACAATGGATTGGTTGAGATGAAATTCAGAGACCACCTTAGGCAGGAATTTTGGATGAGTGTGGAGGACCACCTTGTCATGATGGAATACTGTGAAAGGTGGATCCGCCACTAAGGCCTGGAGCTCACTGACCCTGCGAGCAGACGTGAGGGCCACCAGAAAAACCACTTTCCAGGTGAGATACTTAAGTGGAGCCTTGTTGAGAGGCTCAAAAGGAGGCTTCATAAGCTGAGAAAGGACAACATTGAGATCCCAAACCACTGGAGGAGGTTTGAGAGGAGGATTGACTTGGAAAAGTCCTTTCATAAATCTGGAAACCACAGGATGAGCAGAGAGAGGTTTCCCTTGTAGAGGCTGATGGAAAGCCGCAATAGCACTCAGGTGGACTGGTATAGATGTAGACTTGAGACCAGACTGAGATAGGTGTAGAAGATAGTCCAATACAGAGGATAGGGAGGCTCGCTGAGGCTCCTTGGAATTGGAAACACACCAGGAAGAAAATCTAGTCCACTTCTGGGAGTAGCATTGACGAGTAGCAGGCTTCCTGGAAGCCTCCAAGACATCCCTCACCGCCTGTGAAAACTGGTGAGGAGTTACATTGAGAGGAACCAAGCTGTCAGGTGGAGAGACTGCAGGTTGGGATGAAGTAGTGAACCTTGATGTTGAGTAAGCAGTGAAGGAAACACTGGAAGAAGCACCGGCTCCCTGCTGCTGAGTTGAAGAAGAAGGGAGAACCAAGGTTGTCTGGGCCACCGAGGAGCTATCAGAATCATGGTGGCATGGTCGAATCTCAACTTGACCAGAGTCTTCTGAATGAGAGGAAATGGAGGAAACGCGTACAGAAAGCAATTCCCCCAATCCAGCATAAAGGCATCTGCCTCGAGGCGATGAGGAGTGTAGATCCTGGAGCAAAACTGAGGCAGTTTGAAGTTGTGGGGAGCCGCAAAGAGGTCTATCTGAGGCGTCCCCCATTGTGCAAAGATCTGATGAAGGGGGTTGGAATGGAGAGTCCATTCGTGAGGCTGAAGGAGACGACTCAAGTTGTCTGCCAAGACATTGTCCTTCCCCTGAATATAGACAGCTTTGAGGAAGGCGTTGTGGCGAACCGCCCAATCCCAGACTCTGAGAGCTTCCTGGCAGAGGGAGGCCGATCCCGTGCCCCCTTGCTTGTTCACATAATACATGGCGACCTGTTTGTCTGTGCGAATGAGGATCACCATGTCGTGAAGCAGATGTTGAAAAGCTTGAAAAGCATAGAAGATGGCTCTGAGCTCCAGAAGATTGATCTGATGGAGTCGGTCCGCACTGGTCCAGAATCCCTGAGTGCGAAGCCCATCCAGATGAGCCCCCCATGCATAGGTCGAGAAATCGGTTGTGAGAACCTTCTGGTGGGGAGGAGTGTGAAACAGCAAACCTCTGGATAGATTCGAAGAGGTCATCCACCAAAGTAGAGACTGCCGAAGAGCAGGAGTGACTATGATGTGTCGAGTCAATGGGTCCGACACCTGAGTCCATTGAGAAGCCAGGGTCCACTGAGGAATTCTGAGATGGAGTCTGGCAAAAGGCGTCACATGAACTGTAGAGGCCATGTGGCCCAGGAGGACCATCATGTGTCTCGCTGAGATGGCCTGGCGAGAAGACACAGACTGGCAGAGATGAAGAAGAGCATCCATGCGCTGAGGAGGAAGGAATGCTCGGAGTCGAATGGTGTTCAGGACCGCCCCGATGAAGGGAAGAGACTGGGTAGGCTGCAGGTGAGATTTGGGGAAGTTGATCTCGAAGCCCAAACTCTGCAGGAAGCAAATTGTGGCCAGGGTCGCCGAAATGACCTCTGGAGCTGAGGGGGCCTTGATGAGCCAGGCGTCGAGGTAGGGAAATACCTGAAGACCCCTGTTCCGGAGCGCAGCGGCCACCACCGCCAGACACTTCGTGAAGACTCTGGGAGACGAGGACAGACCAAATGGAAGCACTCGATACTGCAGATGCAGATGTCTCACCCGAAATCTGAGGAACCTGCGGGAGGCCGGATGAATGGGAATGTGAGTATAGGCCTCCTTGAGATCCAGAGAGCATAACCAGTCGTTCTGCTCCAGGAGGGGGTAGAGAGAAGCAAGGGTCAGCATGCGAAACCTCTCCTTGACCAGAAACTTGTTGAGGACCCGAAGGTCCAGAATGGGTCGCAGGTCGCCCGTCTTCTTCGGGACGAGGAAGTACCGGGAGTAAAAACCCCGGTTGTGCTGGTCCAACGGGACTGGCTCGACGGCCCGAAGCCGGAGCAAAGCCTGAGCTTCCTGAAGAAGAAGGGCGGTCTGTGTCAAGTTGGAAGGATACTCTCTTGGAGGGTGGTCCGGAGGGACCCGATGGAATTGAAGAGAGTATCCTTCTCTTACGATGGAAAGGACCCAGAGGTCGGTGGTAATAGCCTCCCATCGATGATAAAAATGGTGGAGGCGAACCCCGATGGGAAAAACAGGGGGATGCAGAACGAGGTCGGTTATGCTCCCTGGGATGGAGTCAAAAAGGCTGAGTGGCCTTGGGCGCCGCCAGCGGCTGAGGCTTCTGTTGAGCCTTCTGAGGAGGCTGCCTCTTCGCTGGTTGTCTCGCAGCCGGAGCCTGCCTTGGAGTATAACGCCGCTGATAGATCAAGGGCGGTCTCGAAGGCCGAGACTGTTGAGGCTTGGGCTTAGGCCGAAGGATAGATTGAAAAGACTTTTCATGGTCAGAAAGCTTCTTCGTCACCGTCTCGATGGACTCGTCAAACAGATCCGCTCCCACACAAGGCACATTGGCAAGCCTGTCTTGGAGGTTCGGGTCCATGTCAATGGTTCGAAGCCATGCCAATCGACGCATGGCCATGGAACAGGCAGCAGCACGTGCCGAGAGCTCAAAGGCATCGTACGAGGATTGCATAAGCTGGAGACGAAGCTGGGAAAGCGAGGCTACCACTTCCTCGAATTCAAATCGAGCCTGAGAATCGATGTAGGGAGTAAATTTTCGAAGTACAGGCAAGAAGAACTCCAAATAAGATGCAAAGTAGAAATTATAATTAAGAACTTGGGAAGCCATCATCGAGTTCTGGTAAATTCTTCTCCCAAACTTATCCATCGTCCTGCCCTCACGACCCGGTGGCACTGAGGCATACACCTGGGAGGGATGGGACCACTTGAGGGATGATTCGACCAGCAGGGATTGGTGGGAGAGTTGAGAGCCCTCGAACCCCTTGTGATGGACTGTGCGGTATCGGGCATCAAATTTGCCCGGGACTGCAGGAATAGAATAAGGTGTCTCAAAACATCTCATAAATGTCTGATCAAGCAATTTATGGAGAGGCAGGCGAAGAGACTCGGCAGGAGGGTGAGGCAAATGCATGATGTCGAGATACTCCTTAGAATATCGAGACCCAGTGTCCAAAGTAACATCCAAGTCATCAGCCATCTGTCGGAGAAAAGAAGAAAAAGACAACTGGTCCGCCAGTACAGGTCTCCGAGAGGGACTGGACGAAGTCGAGGCTTCAGGATCCAGAGAGACTTGGGATCGACAGGGAGAAAAGGAGGTAGACGGTTCCTCGTACACCGGCTCCTCCAGGGGAGACATATCAGAGGAAGAGTACCTCAGGCGTGGCAGCTTCTTCTGCGGTGAAACCTCAGAGTGGTGCGAGGAGTGCCGTGAAGAATGTCTGGACCGATGCCCCTCCCAGTGCCTGGAGGGAGAGCGAGAATGACGATACTTTGCCTGGTCCCCCGAAGCTTCCAGTGAGTGAATGGGACTCGAAGCAGTAGATCGAAGAAGCTGAATGGTTGACGCTTCACGTGACGCAGCCCAGGCCTGGTATGGGGTGCAGAAGAACTCTTCCTGAGACTTGCTATGCCCAGGGCTTCGATTACCTACAGGAGGATTCCCGCCCTGGTGGCGTGGAGGCGTGATGGGCTCCAAAGGAGGCATGTCGCTGAAGGAAGCCCGCCTCGAGGGACCAGCCGCCCTACGTCGCTCCTCCTTGCCAAGCAGCGAGATCGACCGGTGAGGAGGAGGAGGAGGGGGCGGTCCGTCCCCCGGATTCGGGACCGGGAGGTCACCCTGGATGGAGGCAATTAGCCTGGGTCCCATAGTTTGCATGAGCTCGACAAACTGAGCTTCCAAGAGGGACCGAAGCGAAGCCGATATGGAGGGATCCGCACCGAAAGGGGGTCCTCCAGCACGGTCTTCGCACTCCTTCGTGGTCGAGTGCTTCTGCTTGGAAGCTTTCGGCACCTTAATGACCACGGGTGGAATGGTAGCAGGCAGTACCTGAGCCGAGGAGACGGGGACAGGCACCGGCGCCGAACTCGGGGCCGAAGCCGGAGTGAACGAAGTCGGCTTCAGGAGGCCCGGAGTAGCAGGAGTAGTAGCTGGCTTTGCATGGACAGGCGAAGCGGCCGATGAAGTCGAAGCTGTAGGTTCCTTAGCAGCCTCCATCTTGAACATCAACTCCCACAATAGACAGCGCCGCTTAAATGCCCGCACTGTAAGAGTGGAACAAGGCCGGCACGATTTTGGGAAATGTTCTGGACCAAGACACTGCAGGCAGCGTCGATACGGGTCCGTCAGCGAAATCGCGCGCTGGCACTTGCTACACTTTTTTAAACCGGTGATTGGCCGGGACATAGGCTGAAAAAGCTCCGCTGCAAGATCGAAGACGCGGGGCCTGAGCCACGTGGCCGACCCGGCCGGCTCGCCGGAAGAAAAAAAATTTTTTTTTTTTTTAAAGGATAAAAACAAAGAAAATTCACGATAAAGAGTAAAATAAACCCCAAATCGCGGCAATTAGAATGCAAAAAACTGGAATTCAGTCAGCGCAGAATTGAAGTAAAACTTCTCAGCTCCGCGGTAAGAAAAGAACTGAGGAGACACGCCAGGACCATCGGGCGGGAAGGCACTGGCGCATGCGCGGTGCGGGCATCTCGAAACTTCTGAGTTTCTTCAAGCAAGACATGCTTGTGAGATGTCCGTATCGGGGCTCTGTCGGATGACATCACCCACTAGTGAGAATACCTGCCTGCTTGTCCTGGGATAAAGGCTATTATTGGGGAAAAAAAAGGTTGTAAAGTGGTGTAAGTCGGGTTGTAAAAGTGATTTCGGATTAGTTATGGCTTCGGGCAAACATAGTAAGAACAGTTCGGCGGCAGGAGGAGGAGCGGGAAGTGTAAAACGCTCAAAGCTAGAGTCGGTATCCCCGTCAATGGTCCCCTTGCCGGCGGAGGACATTGAAAACAGGGATTTGATGAAAGAATTACAAGCTATTAAAGAAATTGTGTTAGAAAGTGCTAAAAACATTAAAGACCTTAAGGAAGAAGTGGAAATCCTAACGAAGAGAATGCAGGCAGCTGATTTCAAAATAGAGCAGTTAGAGAAGTGTGCTGAGAAAATGGAGGCAGAGATTCTCATATGTAAAAAAGATCACAAGGAAATTGAAATATTAAGAAAAGATCTTGAAGATGTATCTAATAGAGAAAGAAGGAATAATTTACGTTTGATTGGGGTACCAGAAGGTGTAGAAAAAAGTGACCCTATAGCGTTTTTGCTGAACTTTCTGCCAAAAATTTTGCCATTGAAAAATCCTTATCCGTTGGAAATTGAAAGGGCGCACCAAATTCCATCAAAAAGGTTACCTAGTCAAAAGGGCCCCCGGCCGCTGATTTTCAAGCTGCTTAGATACCACCAGGTGGTAGAAATCATAAAACTGGCTAAAGAAAATAAGGATTTGAAATGCCAGGATTCAAAAGTCTTTATAGTACCGAATTTTGCAAAAGCCACTGCATACAAAAGGAAGCAGCTCTTGGATATGCGCCCTCAATTGAGATCATTAGGGGCAAGATATGGGCTGATGTATCCGGCAACAATGAGAGTGACTTTTGAAAATAAAACTCATAATTTTGATGAGGCAGTTAAGCTAAAGGAATTTTTGAGTCAGTATGATCTGCCTATGGATTCTTAAACAAGGATTTGGCATATGATCTTCCTATATTAGTATGAATGGTTTTAGTTATTTGTTTGAATGGATATTTTAAAGAAATATTTTCTTATCCTGAAGCTTTGAGTTTGGAAGGATGGATGTTTCCTGAATATGGAATGAATATAGAAATTTGAAAGTGGCTGAACATTCTAAGAATGGCATGTGCTCATTCATAACAACTAAAGGATGCAGTGATGTACTGGACAGTTAATAAGAGGGAACAATAACTATCTCTTAGAAAAGGCTGTAGCATATACTTTTGACAAACAAATAAACAAAAAGCAAAGGATGTGTTTATATGGGTATTGGACAGAACTTTATAGACATGGTGTGCAGCATTAAGTAGGTTGAGGATCGCTTGTGAGTAGGATATATTAAGATTAATCTGGCCTTTATTGAGTTAAAAGGTCAGTGCTGCACATGAAGAGGAAAAGGATTTGCTGTATATCCTATATCTTAGATCCAGAGGAACTTGAAGAAAATCGCCAGAAGATAAGATGGTTTACAACAGTGTATAGGAATGAAAAGTCTAAAATGGAAAGGAGACTATGTACTGTGTGTTGGGATGCTTTATTGAATAATATATCATATGATAAAAGATTTTAAGATTGGATATGGCAAAATGGAATGGAATATTTGTCATGAAGTATAATGCTGAGAATATGGAAGAAAATTGGATGTTGTGGGAGGTTATCAAGTGGCCTTAGGATGTTACTTTGCCCTTTCTTATTTAAAAAAAAAAAAAAGGGAGGTATAGAAATAGGAAAGTGAATTTATGCAAGATAAATCTTGATAATTAAATGAATGGATGATCAATTTCTAAAGCTTGGAGGGGGAAAAAAAAAAAGGGAGGCATGTGGTTTAATTGAGTTCTTATATATTGTTATAAGAAGTATAATTAACTTTTAGGTTAAAATTGTTTAAAAGTATAATAAAATTTGATTCTTCCATGGTGGTATGAGCCTGAAGTTTCATAAAAGGAAGGGTTAAAAGAAGGAAGGGAAAAGAAAAGAGGAGAGGGAAAAGGAAGGGGAAAAAAAAAGGGAAGTGCATATAAAGCTTTATATTATATAAGAGGGTATAATGTGATTTTAGTAGATTATAACTTTCGAATTGACGTTTATACAAAATTTAAGATGGGAAAGTATAGAAAATTCTGGTATAAGTATAATCTATTATTTATTGTTTAGAGTTTACATGAAAGAATGGATGAAGATATGTATGAATGGGGAAATGAATATTATAAAGGAGGGGGAATTGTCTTTTATGATATTATTATAAGGAAATTAAAATATTGAAGGGGAACTGAGATATATTGAATATGGGGATTAAATGACTTACATGGGATTATTAAAGGGATTAATGTATTTATGTGAATTAAAATGAGTTTAGCCTTGGGGGGGTTCTTCGTTTACTTGATCCAATGAACATTTCGAAGTTGGCAATGATGTATTGGGAGGGAGGGGTGGGGTGGGGGGATAGGGTGAGGGTTATTGGGATGGGGGAGGATTAATTTGGAATTTCAGAATGGGGGGGAAGTATTTAATAATTACTGGGTGGAAATATGTGTGTAATAAAAATTATTTTATGTAATGGATTTTAAGATTTATTCTATAAACATAAATGGCCTTAATCATCCGATAAAAAGGAAAAAAACATTACTTTATTTGAAACAGAAAAATGCGGATGTTTATTTCATACAGGAGACTCACCTTAATGGAGATGAATCAAAGAAATTAATTGGTAATTGGGTGAAAGATTGTTTTTTTGCTCCTGCGGTGGGTAAGAAAGGTGGGGTAGCGATTTTGATTAATAAGAAGTGTTCTGCAGGATTTAATACGGGGTCTTCAGATTCATTAGGAAGATGGGTGTATGTGAACATGAGTATGGGCGATCATATGTTGGCGCTTTTTAATGTGTACGTTCCTAATTCAAATCAAATTGAATATTTTAAAGCTCTACAACCAATAGTATTACCACTAGCCGCTAATAAATTGATAGTGGCAGGAGATTTTAATGCTGTTATGGACCCTTTATTGGATAAAAAACCTAGTAAAATTTTGAAATCATTAGGATTGGATAATTTTGTAAATTCTTGTAATTTAAAGGATATTTGGCGCATTCTTCATTTTAATGATCGAGAATTTTCATTTTATTCGCATGTTCATAAATCTTTTTCTAGAATTGATTATAATTTTATTTCTGATGGTTTAGTACAAGATGTAACTCATGCCTCTATAGTTCCAATAATTATATCGGATCATGGGGGTGTGTGGATTAATTTAAATTTGATTGACCAAGATAATGATAGACCTGTATGGAGATTTAATAATGCATTGCTTGCAAATACAAAATTTTGTGAAGAATTTCAATCAAAAATTGATGAATATTTTCAAATTAATAATACAGAGGATGTATCTAAAGAAATATTATGGGATGCTTTTAAGGCAACAATGAGAGGTCAGATTATATCATTCTCAGCCTATTCTAAAAAACAATTAATAAAACAATTCATTGAGATAGAAAGAGAAATAAAATTTTTGGAGTCAAGTTGATTAAAAAATGGGAGAATTCTACATTACAAGCTTTGTTAAAAGTTAAGTATAAATATAATGAGATTTCTTCTAATTTGGCTAGGAAAAATATTCTTTGTCCGCAAGCTTTGTATTATGGAAGTGCAAATAAGGCGGGAAGATTATTGGCTAATTATCTTAAAGTGAAAAAAAGAAAGATAAAAATGAATGCAATTAAAGATGATAAAGGAGTGATTCACTCTCAAATTGGATCTATTTTAAAACAGTTTTTAACATATTATAAAAACCTGTATTCTTCTGAGTCTTATGATGATAAAGAAAAGGATGGGGTGGAGTTTTTAAGTTTGATTGAAGGTCCGAAGGTTCCTGATCATATAAAAAGGAGTTTGGAAGATCTAATATCGCTAAATGAATTACAAACAGCATTGAAGTCTCTTAGAGTAGGGACCGCTCCAGGTGGTGATGGTTTTTCGGTGGAGTTTTATAAAGCATTTCAAAATACCCTTTTACCTCATTTGTTAAATTTATATCAGAATCTTCTTAAGAAAGGTTGCATATCAGGCACTATGGCAGAGTCATTGACCATTGTTTTGCCAAAGCCAAATAAAGATCCCATGTTGGTTTCAAATTACAGGCCTAGTTCTTTGATAAATGTAGATGGTAAATTATTAGCCAAACTTTTGGCCCTGCGTTTGGCAAAAGCTCTTCCTTATATAATTGATATGCACCAAATAGGGTTTGTTGCTCAAAGACACTCATCTAATAACACTAGACTGGCTTTGCAAATGTTATACTTAACAAAGGAAATTGGAGATCTGGCTTTTTCTGTGTCCCTAGACGCAGAGAAAGCTTTTGATCGTGTGGAATGGACATTTATATGTCAAGCCATGGAATGGTTTGGTATTGGTTCGGGATTTATACAAATGATTAAAACTCTGTATAGCTCTCCTGTTGCTAGGTTATATATTAATAATAATTTTTCTGATTGTTTTAAGTTGCAGAGGGGAGTTAGACAGGGTTGTCCTCTATCTCCTTTGCTTTTTGATATAGTGCTTGAACCCTTATTATTAGCTATTCAACAGGAAAAGGAGATACAGGGTATACCGCATAAGGATAAAGAATATAAAGTATCTGCATATGCGGATGATATATTACTTCATTTGAGAAATCCTGAAACAACCATTCCAAGTTTATTGGTTTTGATTGAAAAATTTGGAAAGTTTTCAGGTTATAAAATAAATTGGACTAAATCAGAAGTTCTTCCTTTGAATGTGCATTGCACAAAAGAATTATTTGACTCATTACCTTTTATTTGGAAAGAAGGAATAAAATACTTAGGTATATGGATAAAAAACACACTTGATGAGACAATTATAATGAATGAAAAAAGTTTATTGCAAAAAGTAACAGAGTTATGTGAGCAATGGAATCCTTTTCAGTTATCTTGGTGGGGAAGAGTCCAAACTGTCAAAATGATGATAATGCCTGTGGTTTGTTATCAAATGGGAATGATACCAGTTTTTTTCAGGGGTCTTTTTATAAAAAATTAAATAATATTCTTAGTAAATTTATTTGGCTGGGTAAAGCTGTAAGAATTGCTTTACTGACTTTACAAAAACCAATTGAGGAGGGAGGGGTAAATTTTCCAAATTTTTATAGGTTTCATCAATCCTATATTCTGCGCCAAGGTATGTATTGGGTCCTCCCAGAACTCATGGAGAAGCTTTCAGATTGGTTATGGTTGGAGTGGCAGCTCATGTCTCCTATTAGGCTTCGTCATCTGCTTAGCATTAAAATGCCTAGAATAAGGAAAAGCAACAGGATAATAATGGGCACATGGACAACATTAAAATATGTTAACAGTTTAACTCCTCTTACTATTCAAAAATCTGTTTGTCAAAACATATGGCTAAACTCTAAGATACGAATAGGCGGTTTTATGATTGTCTGGAAGGATTGGATTGAGGCAGGAATACGTACTTTAAAAGATGTTATTTCTGATGGTAAACTGCTGGAGTTTTCACAATTGCAACATAAATTTGGTCTAAATAAAAAACAAAGTTATAAATGGTTGCAATTGAAGCAGGCCATTCAGGCAGGGTTCCCTGAATGGAAATCCTTAAATACTCATTTTACTCTAGAATTCTTATGCTTTCAGGCAGACTTTCTGGGTCACCAGGCCGCAAAGTGGTACAAAACATTATCTGGCTATTTAAATAAAAAACCAAAAACTGTACTTAGGGATATTTGGAGCATTGAGATTAAGTGTCAAATTAACGCATCTCAATGGCCACGTATTTGGTCTTGGAGGATGAGATGTACAAGGTCAGCGTCTATGAGGCAGACATGGTTTTTCCTGTTACATAGAGCTCTCTGGACCCCTGTTGGTTTACAAAAATTGGATTGCTCTAAGTCTAATAGATGCTGGCATTGTCATCTCGAGCCTGGAACTCTAGATCATTTATTATTTTATTGCCCTTTTATTAATTGTTTTTGGAAATTGATCTGGAGTCAAATAAATTGTATGGTGGAAAATCATGTAGCCCTGTCCTATGACACAATTTTATTTGGGGTGTCTATGAGGGCTAAGTGTCAGTTATCCTCTAATAATAACAAGCTTTTAATGATTTTAACAGGAGTTGCCATTCAACAAATAACATACAATTGGAAGGATTATAGAGGGTTAAATTACTGCTTTTGGTGGAGTTCGGTGTGTCATATGTATGAAATGGAAAAAACATTGCCAATTAAAAAAGGATATTTTAAGAAATTTAAAAATGTTTGGGGGCCATTAATAGATTATTATAGTAAATAGATTATTATAATAAATAAATTGTATTTAACCCCATTTATTATGTATGTGTGGAGGGTGGGGGGTGTTTTAAAAGTGTTGGATATTTATAAAGATATATGTATGGGGTTGAGGGAGATAATTCTTGTGGTGTGAAATTTGTAATAATTTCAAGTGGAAATGTATATTATGAAGTGATTTATTGTACACTTGTTTGAAAATTTATAATGAATAAAGAAATTTAAAAAAAAAAACAAAAAAAAAAACAATCCACTCCAATGAAAAAAAAATCCCCCTCAGATTCAAAAAGTGCTAACCAAAGATGCGACCAACCTGGGATGGGCAGCTCATGTAGATGAGTACCACACTCAGCAACTTTGGTCTGTATTCAGATATTGGTTATCAAATCAAATTCTAACTCAGACAAACAACCAGAATGTAATATATTACATCTATAAGCAGGGATGGATGGGTTCATACTTCCTGTGCCAGGAAGCAGTCAGAATGCAGAAATGGGCAATCACACAAAGAATATCCTTCAGAGCTACATTTCAGATAAGGAAAAATACCATCTACAGACAGGTCGAGTCAGATTTTACAGCTGCATGAGGGTGTAGCCCAGAAAATCTTTCAAGAGTAGGGTACTCCTTAAACCACATGTGTCAAACACAAGGCCCGCGGGCCAAATCCGGCCCGCCAGGCCTTGCAATGTGGCCCGCACCGCGCTGTCATCACTGCACGCCGCTGCGTTCCATCACAATGACGCGCGGTGACATAGGAGGCTTGTGATCTCGCCGGCCTTACTTGCTATCTATCTCCCCCCATCGACCGCCCCCCCAAGAACCTCCGACCGCCCCCCCAGCCGACCCGCGACCCCCCTGGCTGACCCCCACGACACCTCCACCTACCTTCCCCGTACCTTTCTGTAGTTGGCCGGACAGACGGGAGCCAAACCCGCCTGTCCGGCAGGCAGCCAACGACGGAATGAGGCCGGATTGGCCCATCCGTCTCAAAGCTCCGCCTACTGGTGGGGCCTAAGGCGCCTGGGCCAATCAGAATAGACCCGGTAGCCTTAGGTCCCACCAGTAGGCGGAGCTTTGAGACGGATGGGCCAATCCGGCCTCATTCCGTCGTTGGCTGCCTGCCGGACAGGCGGGTTTGGCTCCGGTCTGTCCGGCCAACTACAGAAAGGTACGGGGAAGGAGGGTGGGGGTGTCGTGGGGGTCGGCCAGGGGGGTCGGAGGTTCTTGGGGGGGGCGGTCGATGGGGGGAGGGGGGTTTGCGTCGAGGGCAGGAGGGCCTGGGATCCCTCCTGCCCGTAATGTAGTGCGGGGTGGGGGTAGGGGGTCGCCGTGGTCAGGAGGGTTTGGGCTCCCTCCTGGCCCGAACAACTAGTGGGGGGGGGGGGTCGCCAGGGCCAGGAGGACTTGGGCTCCCTCCTGGCCCGATATTGTCGGGGAGTTGGGGAATCGGCGGGGCAAGAGGGCTTGGGCTCCTTTTTGCCCCGATCGTGTCGGGGAGTCGGGGGGGCAAGAGGGCTTGAGTTCCCTCTTGCCCCGATCGTGTTGGGAGTCGGGGAGTCGGCGGTCCTTCGGGGTGGGGGTGCAGGTGCGTGCGAGCGGTCCTGCTTGGGGTGAATCAGACGTCGGGGGGGGGGGAACTATGTAAAAAAAATACACAGCAGAAGCTGCCAGTTCCTGGCATAAAGTGTAGGCATAAAAATCGCAACAGAATCTGCTATCTGTACCCAGCCAGGCATTTATTGACTGACTTTTTCATTCTAACGCAGAATTACAATAAACTACATCTTTTACTGCCAATATTGATCCCAAAATGTCCAGGAAAAGAAAAGTTGACGGTGAAGGCAGACAATTTAATGACAAATGGGAAAATGAATACATGTTTGTGCTTAGTGAGGGCAAACCAGTGTGTATATTGTGTTATGAGACAGTGTCGGTGATGAAAGAGTACAATATACGTCGTCATTTTGACACCAAACATAATGTTAAGTATGGCAAATATACTTTGGAAGAAAAGCATAAAATTGTTAAAGAACTAAAAGGCAAACTACAATCACAGCAGCAAATGTTTACAAAGGCTACAGCGAAAAATGATGCTGCAGTGAAAGCAAGCTTTATAGTGGCTGAAGAAATTGCCCGTACTTCAAGGTGTTTTTCAGAGGGTGCCTTTTTGAAGCAATGCATGCTAAAAGTGTGTGAGAAAGTATGCCCAGACCAGATACAGAGTTTTCAAACTGTCAGTTTGTCAAGAAACACCATTGCAGACAGAGTTCAAGAACTCTCAGGAAATCTATCATCACAGCTGGCCGAACAGGCATGCAGTTATCTCGCTTTTTCACTTGCTATCGATGAAAGCACAGACAACACTGATACAGCGCAGCTGTCCATCTTTATACGTGCTATGAAGACCGACCTCTCTGTCACTGAGGAACTTTTGGATGTAGCTGCCATGCATGGGACGACGACTGGTAGAGATATATTTGAGGCTGTGGAGAAATCTATAAATAATTTTAAATTACCCTGGGAAAAGTTGGTGGGGCTAACTACCGATGGCGCACCTTCAATGTGCGGAGAAAAGAAAGGCTTGGTTGGACTAATGAAGGAAAGAATGCAAAAAAGTCACTGCCACACACCCTTGATTACTTATCATTGCATTATCCACCAAGAGGCTATGTGTGGAAAAGTTCTGGACATGAATGACATAATGACCACAGTCATTAAAACTATTAACTTTATAAGGGCACGTGGCCTGAATCATCGCCAGTTCCAGCAGTTTTTACAGGAGGTGGGTTCAGAGCATGGAGACGTGCCATACCACACAGAAGTAAGATGGCTGAGCAAGAGCGCAGTCCTCAAAAGATTTTTTGAGCTCAGAGAACAAATTGCTCTTTTCATGGAAAGTAAAGGAAAGCCCTTGCCTGAACTGTCGGATCCCGCCTGGCTATGTGATTTTGCTATGATGTGTGACATATGCGAGCATCTCGCCCAACTGAATCTGAAGCTGCAGAGACGCAAACAAGTCATCACGAAGATGTCTGACATGATCACAGCATTCCAGCGTAAACTTCAACTATGGAAGTCCCAACTGGAACAGGACAATCTTGCCCACTTTCCCGTTTGTTTGAGTATCTCAACCACTATTTCTGGTACTTTTCCTTGCAGTCGGCTGGCTACCAAAGTTAGCCGTTTACTAAGTGAATTTGAGCGGCGCTTCTCTGACTTTAGAACACAGCACTCAGGCTTTGACATCTTTGCCAATCCTTTTACAATTGATGTCAACAATGTGCCCCATCACCTTCAGATGGAGATAATCGAGCTTCAGTCTGACAGTGGCCTGAAATCAAGGTTTCAGGATGTTGAAATTGAGGACTTCTACCCTCTACTGCCCCCTGACTCAATGCCAGAGCTCCGACTTCATGCTGCCTGTATTCTATCCATGTTCGGGAGCACCTATCTTTGTGAACAGATGTTTTCAATAATGAATCTGAACAAAAACAAGCACAGATCACGCATTACCGATGACAACCTCCATGCTGTTTTGCGGGTTGCTACAGCCCAAGAAATAAAACCGAACATTGACTCATTGATACGGGGAAAACGGTGTCAGACATCTAGCCAGAAAACAAAACAATGAGCATTTTAGGTACATTCCAATATTACTGTTTTGCTTGATACCAATATTACTGTTTTGCTTGATAGCATGTGAGTTGGTTAACAGCACTGTTAAGGAAAAGATTGTTCCACTCATTTTAAATTCACATTTCTGGTTAACATTGTCAGTTTATGACTGTTCAGTAAACCATTTGGCCCGCGATTTAGGCTGGATTTTAGATTTTGGCCCCTTCTCTGATTGAGTTCGACACCCCTGCCTTAAACAGATCTCTTTTGTCATTTAATGCAACAAGAAAGTCTCTAAGTTTTGTTCCCGACTAGGATCACAGAGCAGACTAGCCTTAGATGCCTTCCTCATTCACTGGGAAGAGAGAAGAGGAGAGACTTCAGGTAAGTGCATGCTTCAATACCTCTCATAGCAAGGATTGAGGAACCAAGATTCTGATCAACCTCTCTGCTGAAAAAGGAAAATATGGTTTCCTCCTCATGAAGATTTCCTCATAAAATCCATGGAGACTGAAATGTATTCCAATAGTCATAAGTCAGGAACAGGGATCCCTACCACAACCTAACCTTTAATCCCCAACCCTCTCAACTTGGAAGTTGAGAGAGCAGTGTTGGATTCTTTCAACTTACCTGATAGTATGTCTAGGGTTCTGTTGGCTTCTAGAATAATTTGCACTAGCAGGTTTAAATGGAAGAGGTTTGCCAGAAAACCAGAGTGATGATCCCATGCTTAAGCGTCAGGCAGGAAGGCACCACACACATGCCTCAAAGATTTAAAGTGATACTATACTTTACAGTGTCTGCACTGGGCTCCGTCAGATGACATCATCCATATGTGAGATTATGATGCCTGCTTGTCCTCAGAGCTTTAAAGCCTTAAGAGCCTTTTCTTGTCCTACACAAAATCTTCCTGAATACCTTCTACATCTCTCAAAGTCAGGTCTCAGGACAATTTCTATGAGGGTCCACCTTAGTGTAACTGGTGCTTATTACCAACAAGAATGATAAAGCCAACTCTGCTCGGTTCTTAGATGTTCGCTTTATGTGAAACTTACTTCTACTGAAGCTTCCCATCAAGTCTCCTGCTTTGTAGAACCTCAATGTTGTTTGAGCCCAGCTGATAAAAACTCCCTTTGAACCACTAGATACTTGTTATCTGAGATATCTGATTTGAACCATTAGATATCTGAGATATCTGATTTGAAGTCCATTTTTTTTAGTGGTGATCACTTCAGCTTGCAGGGTCAGTGAGCTCCAGGCCTTAGTAGCTGATCCACTTTACAAAACATTCAGCACAGAATACTCATACACTTCCAACAATATCTTAGGAAGGAACTTAGGATGAAATTCCACCTTAATCAATCAATTGTTCTACCAATATTTTTCCCTGAAACCTCTTGCCTACGTTTCAGACTACAAGAGAGCCCTGGCCTTCTATCTGGAGCCAACTAAAGGTGATCGACTGTCCACCCAGCTTTTTGTTTCTTTGGTCTCAAAAAGGATGGTGGCTGCTATCAGCAACACCCACTTTCAAACTGACTAGAAGACTTCATTTCCTTCACTCTTGCCCAGGATTTGCTGACTCTAGCAGGTATTGTTACACCTCATAATGTTAGAACTATGGTTGCGCCAGTAGTCCACTTGAGGTCTACCTCCAAAGAAGAGATTTGCAAAACTATAATGTGGTCTTCAGTCCATACATACACATCTCAGTATTGTTTGTAACAGGACTCTCAACATACCGTATATACTCGAATATAAACTGGAATTTTTGGGCCAAAAAAATTTGCCAAAAAATGGGGGTCCCGGTTTATATTTGGGTCAATGCCCCCTCCCAGAATTTTTTAAGGCCGCCACTGCCAGGCTCTACCCTGCCTCCCTTCCTGCCCTATCCTCATACGGTACCTTATCTTGCCGATCTGTGGTAGCCAGTAAGGATGCCTCTCGGTACCAAGCAGCAGCGCCAATTCGCACTACTGCTCCTGTCGCTCAGGGGCCGAAGGAACTCGCGGCAGCTGGTTAGCAGCAGGGCAGGAACTTGCAAAATTCGCTCCTGCCCGCTGCACCTCCACTGCGGATCGGCAAGATGAGGTACCGTATGAGGCAAGGGCAGGGAGGGAGGCGGGGACAGAGCCTGGGAGGGAGGAAGGGTGCAGAGTCTGACGGGGGAAGGAAGGAAGGGTGCTGGGTGCAGAGTCTGGCAGGAAGGGCGCTGGGTGAAGTGCCTGACAGGGGGGAGGGGGCTGGGTGCAGAGCTTGGCAGGGAGGAGGCTGTGGAATGCGTGTATCTATCAAGCCCCCAGAGAACACAGTGCATACAAGCACACTTTGTTCTCTCTATGTAACTACCCTGCTTTTTAATTTTGTGATAAAATATAAAGTTGCAGGATCTTCAATTTATAGGGGATCTGAATGCCAAACTAAAATTTCTGAAAGCAAATCAACTATTTACACTGGCTGCAAATGCCTTGTTTATACTCCAGCTGAAGCTCCTGACAGGGCAGGGCACTTGAATATTAAGCCGCCCGACTTATATTTGAGTCAACCATTTTTCCTCTTTTGGGGGGGGAAAGGGGGTCTTGATTTATGTTCGGATCAACTTATATTCGAGTATATATGGTAACAGTAGGTTTACATCGTTCCATAGTATTGCTTGTTGCCAGGCTACCAGTTTAATATCCCCTTTCAAGCTGAAGGCAGTATATAGCTTCCCACACATGAGAAAATTATCTCCTGCTGATCCTCAGAGAAAAATTACTTACTTGTAGCAGGTGTTCTCTGAGGACAAGCAGAATACATATACTCTCCAAACTCTCCCACATGCACAGTGAACTCTCTTGTTTTTATGAAGCTGGAGAGCTACAGGGAGGGTGTTCAGTTTTCACATATGCATTTCTGCAAGGGCTCCATCAGATGATATTGAGCACAAGTAAGAATATATATCCTGCTGTATTTGGAGAACATCTACTACCGCAGGGGTTCTTAACCTGAGGTCCATGAGGGTAAGATAAAAATTAACATTCATATTTACTATACAGCACGGTACTATTGATTTTTCTAGCAGATAATGAGCGAATAAATGTAGTAATAGTAGTAATGGTAGTAAAAAGCATAGTAGTAAAAGATCTATTTTAATTTGCACAAGAGGATTGTATTTCATAATTATGAGTGGTTATTTTTTTGCATTAAAAAGAGTGGTTTTTTAAGATTGTTTACTTTAAAGTTTAATAATACTTTGTGTATGTCATATGTATGAGACAATCAATCAAATCTTGATAAATAAAGTACATTATATTCATTGCATGCAAAGTTGTGTTTATGTGACTATTTCTGGGGAAAGGGGAACCATAGCTTTCATCAGATTCTTAAAAGGGGGTCTGTGACTCATAAAAGGTTAAAAATCACTGTACTATAGGTAAGCAACTTCGCTTTCCTTCCCTATGTGCTTGATAGTTAGTGCTCTGCTATGTTTTCTGAACTAGTTTACATAAGGTTCCAATGACTGTTATTCCCTGATCTCTCCCTAATCAGTATCTTAGCTCCTTCCACCTGTAATCTGAACAAAGATGTCCGAGCAGTGTTACCATATGGCTCCAGAAAAAGGAGGAGATTGAGAAAGGAGAAATTAGATTCTTATCTGCTAATTTCTTTCTGTTAGCCTCTAGACTAGTATAGCCCTTACGAATGGGAAATATACCTCACTGCTACCAGCAGGTGGAGACTGAGAACAAACTTATATATCAGGATAGCTTCCCCTCTTGCAATCCAGTATGCCGAATAGCCAACCAGAACCTAGGAAAAACTTCAACTGCAAACAGTAAAACATACACCGAACAGGAGTGAAAAAACAACAAACATCTGTATACAACTGTTGGAACATGTGTAGAACTTAATCGTGGTATAGAAAATATCCCCACAGCTCACCAGCTAAGCCAGCTGAGCCATAGCCACTATTCTTAATTCTCCCCAGCCCTAGAAAAATACTAGAATCCGCAAAAAAAAACAAAAAACCTGCACGTGAGCAAAACAAAAACCGCAATCACCGTTCAAAGACAGATAGGGTGGGGGACTATACTAGTCTACAGGCTAACAGAAAGAAAATTAGCAGGTAAGAACCTAATTTCTCCTTCTGTAGTGCCTGGTAGACTGGTATAGTCCTTATGAATGGGACGTCAAGGGTAGGACCCCCGAAGGGCTGAAACAAGAACACATTCACCAAATACCTTGTCCTGACACGCTTGAACATCCACATGGTAGTGTCTGACAAAGGAATGCAGAGAAGACCAAACTGCATCCTTGCAAATATCCACAGGAGGCACTAGAGAATACTCAGCCAAAGAAGCTGCCTGACCCCGAGTGGAATGAGCCTTGAGAAATTCTGGAACATACTTTTTCTTCAGAAGATAAGCAGAAGCAATAGTTTCCTTAATCCAGTATAATAGTAGTCTTAGAAGCGCCATCCACCCTCTAAGGCCCTGCGAGGAGGACAAAGATGATCTGATTTCCTGAACTCCTGAGTCCTCTGCACATAAGAGCGAAGGACCTGACTGACATTCAACTTATGCAACTATCTCTGCTCGGAAGAGCCCTCCTGGCTACCCAACACCAGCAGAACCAAAGCCTGTTTGCCGTACAGTGAAAGATTAGAGAACCTGGGCCTCTTCTCCCTCGAACAGAGATTGAGAGGGAACATGATCTAAACATTCAAGGTACCTAAGGGGATAGACTTAGTAGATAAGGACAGGTTGTTCACCCTCTCCAAGGTAGGGAGAACGAGAGGGCACTCTCTAAAGTTGAAAGGGGATAGATTCTGTACAAACGTAAGGAAGTTCTTTTTCACCCAGAGAGTGGTAGAAAGCTGGAACGCTCTTCTGGAGGCTGTTATAGGGGATTCATGACAAAGTTAGACAAGTTCCTGCTGAACAAGAACAGGCACTGGTAGGGCTAGTCTCGGTTAGGGTGCTGGTCTTTGACCAGAGGGCCGCCGCGTGAGTGGACTGCTGGGCATGATGGACCATTGGTCTGACCCAGCAGCAGAAATTCTTATGTTCTTATAAAAAGGAGAAACTACCTTTGGCAGAAAAGAAGGGACAGGCCTCAAGACAACCCGCTCCCTAGAAAACTCCAAGAAAGGAGCCCTACAAGTAAAAGCCTGCAGCTCGGAAACATATCTAGCTGAAGTAATGGCCACCAAGAAAACCACTTTAAGAGTAAGGTCCTTCAAAGAACAGTCACCCAATGGTTCAAAAAATGGGCGCACTAGATCTGACAGAACCAGATTCAGATCCCAAGACAGAACAGAGGGTCTTAAGAGAGGTTTCAGCAATTTGGCCGCCCGCAAGAAGCAGTCAAATGCTGACCTTTCAACAACCCACAAAAAGCTGACAAGGCCGCAAGCTGAACCCAGAGAGAAGACCAAGCCAGTCCCCTATCCAGACCAGCAGCGTCTACCATGAACTATCAAGGCTCAAAGTGAACAAAGCCATGGGACCGGATAAACTACATCCCAGAGTGCTTAGGGAGTTGAGAGATGTCCTGGCGGAATCATTATCTGCGCTCTTCAATCTTTCCCTAAGTATAGGAAGAGTCCCATTGGACTGGAAAACAGCTAACGTCATTCCGCTCCACAAAAAGGGTTGCAGGACGGAGGCTGCAAATTACAGACCGGTAAGTCTCACATCGATAGTGAGTAAACTTATGGAAACATTAATCAAACACAAATTAGATACGATCCTGAACGATGAGAATCTATGAGATCCCCATCAACATGGATTTACAAAGGAAAGGTCCAGCCAATCCAATCTAATCAGTTTCTTTGACTGGGTAACGAAAAAGCTAGATATGGGGGAGTCCTTGGATGTCATGTACTTGGACTTCAGTAAGGCTTCTGATAGTGTCCCACACCGTACGTTATTGAGTAAGATGAGTTTGTTGGGATTAGGAAAAACATTGACTGCATGGGTTAAAGACTGGCTCAGAGGTAGACTTCAGAGGGTGGTGGTAAATGGTACTCTCTCCAAAACATCGGAAGTGATCAGTGGAGTGCCGCAGGCTCGGTCTTGGGTCTGATCCTATTTAATATCTTTGTAAGGGACCTGGGTCGGGGGCTTCGAGGTAAAATTACATTATTTGCAGATGGGCAAAAGCACTATGGCCGACAGTATGGCACAGGACCTACTCTTACTGGAACATTGGTCCACAACTTGGCAACTAAGTTTTAATACCAAAAAGTGTAAGGTCATGCACCTTGGCAGCAGAAATCCATGCAGAACTTACACCCTAAATGGTGAGACCTTAGCAAGAACTGCAGAAGAACGGGACTTAGGAGTGATCATTAGTGAAGATATGAAGATTGCCAATCAAGTGGAGAAAGCTTCATTCAAGGCTAGACAAATGCTGGCTTGTATCCGAAGAAGTTTCGTCAGCCAGAAGCCCGAAGTTGTAATGCCGTTGTACAGGTCCATGGTGAGACCTCATCTGGAATATTGTGTACAATTCTGGAGGCCACATTATCAAAAGGATGTGCTGAGAGTTGAGTCGGTTCAGCGAATGGCCACCAGGGTGGTCTCAGGATTCAAGGATCTCCCATATGAGGAACGTCTGGGTAAGTTGCAGCTATACTCACTCAAGGAACGCAGAGAGAGGGGTGACATGATCGAGACATTCAAATATGTTACGGGCCGTATTGAGGTAGAAGAAGATATCTTTTTCCTTAAAGGACCTATGGCAACAAGAGGGCATCTGTTGAAAATCAGGGGTGGGAGATTTCATAGTGATACTAGGAAGTATTTCTTCACTGAAAGGGTGGTTGATCGTTGGAATGATCTTCTACTGCAGGTAATTAAGGCCAGCAACGTGCTAGATTTTAAGAAAAAATGGGATAAGCATGTGGGATCACTTCTAGGAAGAACTTAGGAGGGTGGGTTATTAGAGTGGGCAGACTTGTTGGGCCGGTGGTCCGTTTCTGCCGTCATATTCTATGTTTCTATCCTGCGAGAACTCAAAGATATTAGGCAAAGAAGCGCGAAGAGAGACCACTCTACGCACAGCACAGCACTCCTCAAATAGTCACCAAACCCTCACATAGGCCAGAGAGGTAGAAAGCTTTATCTGAATATCCCCTTCTTACCTAGGCGATCCCTTTCAAGAGCCAAGCCATAAGACAGAAGGGACCCGAATCGAACATTGGAAAGGGACCCTGAGTCAGAAGGTTGTCCAATAGAGGCAGAAGATCCACCACCAGATGCCTCACCAGATCTGCATACCACGGTCGCCTGGGCCAATCCGGAGCCACCAGAAACACAGGCCTGGATGTTGAACTATGCGGAGAAGAACTCTGCCCACTAATGGCCATGGAGGGAACACATACAACAGCCCCTCCGATGGCCATGGTTGAACCAGAGCATCCAGGCCCTTGGACTGACCATCTCTGCAACAACTGAAGAAACGGGGTGTTTTGGCGTTGGCACTCGTTGACCTCAAAACTGCACTATCAACTGAAAGGCCACGGGGCTTAGACATCACTCTCCGGGATCTAGCATGTGACGACTGAGAAAGTCTGCCTGAACATTCTCCACTACGGCTATGTGGGAGGCTGAAATGTCCTGAAAATGAGACTCTGCCCAGACCTTGAGCAGCGCCGCCTCCTATGCACTAAAGTGCTCCGGGTGTCCCCCTGATGAGTGACAAAGGCCATCGCCATGGAATTGTCCGAAAGAACCCTGACTGACATGCCCATCAAAAAGGGCTGGAAGGCTAACAACGCCAGACAGATGGCTTTGATCTCTAAGACATTGATCGACCAAGAAGCCTCCTCCGTGGACCAGGTGCCCTGAGCTGAGTGACCTAGACACTGAGCTCCCCAACCGAGAAGGCTGGCATCCGTGAGCACTATCCACTGTGGCTGATCCAGACTCACCCCTTGTACAAGATGTGAGGTCTGGAGCCACCAACGAAGACTGCACCGAGCCAAGCCCAGAAGCGGAACAGAATGATCCAGATTGTTCCTCTGAGGCGACTGAAGAGGACGCATGTGGGCCTGTGACCACCTCATTACATCAAGGGAAGCCGCCATCGACCCCAAGACTTGGAGGAAATCTTGCGCCTGAGAACACCAGAACGCCATAAGCAGGCGAATCTGAGATTGCAATTTGCTTACCCGGGCCTACGGAAGGAAGACCTTCCCCAAGGAGGTGTTGAACAGCACTCCTAGATACTCTAGGCACTGAGATGGAGACAACCGGCTCTTGGAAAGGTTGACTACCCATCCCAGTGACTGCAGAAGTTTCACCACCCGAGCCGTGACCTGGTTGCTCTCCTGGAATGACTTCACTCGAATCAACGAGTCGCCCAGGTAGGGATGAACTAGAATGCCCTCTTTTCGCAACGCCACGGCAACAACCATCATCACCTTGGTGAACGTCCGCGGAGCCATGGCCAGACCAAAGGTAAGTGCACAGAACTGATAGTGTTGCCCCAAGATTGCAAAGCGCAGGAAGCGATGATGGGAGGCCCGAATGGGAAAATGCAAGTAGGCCTCCATTAGATAGAGAGAAGTCAGGAGTTCCCCCTGCTGAACCGCCAGAATCACAGACCGCAGAGTTTCCATGCAGAAGGAAGGCACATGAAGAGCCCCGTTGACCCCCTTCAAATCTAGGATGGACCGAAAGGTCCCTTCTTTCTTTGGCACCACAAAGTAATAATAATTCATATACCGCAAAACCGTATAGTTTGATGCGGTTTACAGTAGTTAAAAAAGAATATAATAAAGTAAAAGGCCCTTACTGAAATCGAGTACCAACCTGTGACCCATTCCTGTGGTGAAACTGGAACCACCATGTGGAGATCCAACAATTTTTGAAGGGTCTGGTGAAAGGCCTGCTGCTTCCAAGCCACCTGCGAGGGAGAAGTGACAAAACGATATGGCAAGCTACGGACAAACTCCAGAGCATAGCCGTCCTGAATCACCTCCAGAACCCACTGATAGGATGTGATGTCTGCCCATTTTGAATAAAAATCCCGCAGATGGGCGCCCACCGCAACCAAGATGGACGCTGGCAAGGAGTTATTGGGCAGGATGGGCAGCAGGAGCACTACCCGCACCCCGGTGGGCCCCACAAAAAGACTGCATGTGCTGGAAGAACCTCCCTCTAGAGAGCCCAGGAGTCTGAAAAGAAGCAACCCCTCGACCTGGGCGGAAGCGGCGAAAATCACGCCCACGACCACGAGCAGCATCACCTCGAGCCAGCGGCCTAGGCCTATCCTCAGGCAAACGAGGCACTTTAGAATCAGTGAGAATCTGAACCAACTTGTCCAGGTTCTCACCAAACAAGAAAGATCCTTTAAAGGGAAACTTTGTCAATTTAGCTTTGGACGTCAAATCCACTGACCAAGCGCGAAACCACAAGGTATGGCAAGCTGCTACTGCAAGCTCACAAAAGGTCATACATGTCTCGCACCTATCAAGTACGTTTCAATTACGATCTTTCTGATATCTGGAGCAATCCATCTGGCATGCCGCAAGGGTCACCACTATTAAAGTCCTAGATTTCAAACGTACGGACTTTAATGCAATGGGAAAGTACCTGAAGAAAGAGCTGTTAGGATGGGAGGACATAAGAGAAGTGGAAAGACAGTGGTCTAAGCTGAAAGGAGTGATAAAAATGGCTACGGACCTTTATGTGAAGAAAATCAATAAAAACAAAAGAAAAAGGAAGCCGATATGGTTCTCCAACCTAGTGGCTGAGAAAATAAAGGCGAAAGAGTTGGCGTTCATGAAATATAAAAAAACCCAAGAAGAGGAGAGCAGAAAAGACTACAGGGTGAAACTGAAAGAAGCCAAGAGAGAGATACGCTTGGCGAAGGCACAGGCGGAAGAACAAATGGCTAAAAATGTAAAAAAGGGAGATAAAAATTTTTTCAGATATATTAGTGAAAGGAGGAAGATAAAAAATGGAATTGCTAGGCTAAAAGATGCTGGGAACAAATATGTGGAGAGTGATGATGAGAAAGCAAATGTGCTAAACAAATACTTCTGTTCTGTGTTCACAGAAGAAAATCCTGGAGAAGGACCGAGATTGTCCGGCAAAGTTACACGAGAAAATGGAGTAGATTCTGCGCCGTTCACGGAGGAGGGTGTTTATGAGCAACTTGAAAAACTGAAGGTGGACAAAGCGATGGGACCAGACGGGATCCATCCCAGGATACTAAGGGAACTCAGAGAGGTTCTGGCGAGTCCTATTAAAGACTTGTTCAACAAATCTCTGGAGACGGGAGTGATTCCTGGGGATTGGAGGAGAGCGGATGTGGTCCCTATTCATAAAAGTGGTCACAGGGATGAAGCAGGAAACTACAGGCCGGTGAGCCTCACTTCAGTTGTTGGAAAAATATCCTTGCTGAAAGAAAGGATAGTGTATTTCCTTGAATCTAATGGGTTACAGGATCCGAGGCAACATGGCTTTACAAAAGGTAAATCGTGCCAAACGAACCTGATTGAATTTTTTGATTGGGTGACCAGAGAGCTGGATCGAGGACATATGCTAGATGTAATTTATTTGGATTTCAGCAAAGCCTTTGATACAGTTCCTCATAGGAGGCTGTTGAACAAACTTGAAGGGCTGAAGTTAGGACCCAAAGTGGTGAACTGGGTCAGAAACTGGCTGTCGGACAGACGCCAGAGGGTGGTGGTTAATGGAAGTCGCTCGAAGGAAGGAAAGGTGACTAGTGGAGTCCCTCAGGGTTCGGTGCTGGGGCCAATCCTGTTCAATATGTATGTAAGTGACATTGCTGAAGGGTTAGAAGGAAAAGTGTGCCTTTTTGCAGATGATACCAAGATTTGTAACAGAGTAGACACCGAAGAGGGAGTGGAAAATATGAAAAAGGATCTGCAAAAGTTAGAGGAATGGTCTAATGCCTGGCAACTAAAATTCAATGCAAAGAAATGCAGAGTAATGCATTTGGGGATTAATAATAGGAAGGAACCGTATATGCTGGGAGGAGAGAAGCTGATATGCACGGACGGGGAGAGGGACCTTGGGGTGATAGTGTCCGAAGATCTAAAGGCGAAAAAACAGTGTGACAAGGCAGTGGCTGCTGCCAGAAGGATTCTGGGCTGTATAAAGAGAGGCGTAGTCAGTAGAAGAAAGAAGGTGTTGATGCCCCTGTACAGGTCATTGGTGAGGCCCCACTTGGAGTATTGTGTTCAGTTTTGGAGACCGTATCTGGCGAAAGACGTAAGAAGACTTGAGGCGGTCCAGAGGAGGGCGATGAAAATGATAGGAGGCTTGCACCAGAAGACATATGAGGAGAGACTGGAAGCCCTGAATATGTATACCCTAGAGGAAAGGAGAGACAGGGGAGATATGATTCAGACGTTCAAATACTTAAAGGGTATTAACGTAGAACAAAATCTTTTCCAGAGAAAGGAAAATGGTAAAACCAGAGGACATAATTTGAGGTTGAGGGGTGGTAGATTCAGGGGCAATGTTAGGAAATTCTACTTTACGGAGAGGGTGGTGGATGCCTGGAATGCGCTCCCGAGAGAGGTGGTGGAGAGTAAAACTGTGACTGAGTTCAAAGAAGCGTGGGATGAACACAGAAGATTTAGAATCAGAAAATAATATTAAAGATTGAACTAGGCCAGTTACTGGGCAGACTTGTACGGTCTGTGTCTGTGTATGGCCGTTTGGAGGAGGATGGGCAGGGGAGGGCTTCAATGGCTGGGAGGGTGTAGATGGGCTGGAGTAAGTCTTAACAGAGATTTCGGCAGTTGGAACCCAAGCACAGTACCGGGTAAAGCTTTGGATTCTCGCCCAGAAATAGCTAAGAAGAAAAAAAAAAAAAAAAAAAAAAAAATTTTTTAAATTGAATCAGGTTGGGCAGACTGGATGGACCATTCGGGTCTTTATCTGCCATCATCTACTATGTTACTATGTTACTATTCCCATTGCTTTTCAATGTCTACATGTCTTCATTAGGTGCGCAATTGTCCCAGCTGGGGATAAAATTATTTAGCTACGCAGATGACTTCACGATCATTATCCCATTCACTAGCTCTCTCTCAGAAGTCACTCCCAAAGCAACAGAAGTACTAAATTTGATGGATCAATGGATGACAGAATTCAGACTGAAACTTAACTCAGAAAAAACAAAATTTTTTGTTGCTTCGCCACACCCGCTTGATACCAAAACATCACTATGCATCAATAAACTCAGTTATCCTATTCAATTTACTATGAAGGTATTGGGTGTAAAACTGGACCAGAGCCTAACCATGAAAGACCAGGTGGACTCCATAATCAGAAAGGGTTTCTTCACTCTCTGGAAGCTTCGGTCCATTAGAGCATATTTTGATGTGTCATCATTCAGAATTCTGGTACAATCCCTCATACTGAGTCAACTTGATTACTGTAATATCGCCTACTTGGCAATTTCCCAGAAGAATATGTGGTGACTACAACTAGTGCAAAATACAGCGATCAGACTGATCTTCAGGTTGAAGAAGTTCGATCATGTAACACCTTCCTACCGACTTCTGCATTGGCTGCCGATGGAGGCACATGTGAAGTTTAAGTTTGGTTGTTTCTGTTTTAAGGTACTATTCGGTTTACCCCCTAAATACATAACGGACTTTTTTTCTTTCTCAGCCAACAGACATAAGAGAAGCTCACACTTGAATTTTGTTTCCCCTCCGGTGAGAGGATGTAAATTTAAAAACATCATCAACATCTTCTTTCATATCAGGCAGCATTATGGGGTAAAGATCTAGAACAATTGCTTACGTCTACTACTTACAGGGGATTTAGGAAACGCCTAAAAACATATCTGTTCCTAAAGTACTTAGGTAACTAACCTGCGCAATCTCATTCCACAATAACTGATCCCTAGAGCTGTTAATCACTAGCTTTTAATTTTGTTAAATCCACTCAATTTGTAGCATCTTTTAATCAATGTCAACTGGCAGAACATTGTTAAATTCACTCAATCTGTAACATCTTTTAATTATTGTAAACCGCATAGAACTTCACGATCCTGTGGTATATAAACCGTGCTGAGCTCCACATCCATGGAGATGATGCAGTATATAAACTTAAGGTTTAGTTTAGTTATATTATTATTGTTATATTATACATGGCATCTGAAAGATAAGACGCATCCAATTCAATCTTTGCCAGATTTACTGTCAAGCACATGCTCGACCCAGCGAAAATACACCCAAGCCACCAGCCCGCCACATATCGCCGCCTGGACAGCCAGAGCTGTCACATCAAAACTCTGTTTAAGGAGGGATTCCAACTTACACTCCTCAGGATCCTTCAAGGCCGCACCATCCTCAATAGAAACGGTATGCCTCTTAAAGATGGCCGAGATCACTGCATCCACCATAGGCGACTTCAGAGTCTCCCTATCCCCTTCAGGAATGGGACACAGACGAGCCATGGAGTGCGCAAAACAAAAGGGAGCTTCCAGCACCTGCCGCTGTGCGAGTATAATGTCCTGAATATCCTGATGCCTAGGAAAAGAGCTGGAAGCAGAGCGGATCCCCTTAAGCAAGGGGTCCACCAAACGCGGGGGCTACGACACGGTGACCTCAAAGTGCAAAACCGAGAAGACCTGAAGAATTAGCTCATGAAGCTCTTCCAGCTGAAAAATGCATACCACAGACGCATCTTCGCCAGCTGGGGGGTACTCGAACCCCTCGCTGGTGGAATCCGGCCCCCCAAGAGGTTCCTGGAAATCTCCCCAAGGGTCCAAGTCCTCATCAATAACATCTTGCTCCTCTGGACAAAAATCCTCATCCCAAGATATTCTCAGGCGCTTGGATAAGAGAAGAGTAGAAGGAGGCAAAACCACTGCTGTATGGGGCACTACTGGGAAGACATTGAGAGCATCACCCTCCCCCCCTCCACGAGACCCCCGGAGTGGGCACGGAACCTCCAGCTGCCAGCACATACATAGTGCCAATATAAATTCAGGGGGGAAAAACTCCCTGCGGCCCCAAGGGACTCCCTGCCTCAGCAGGGGACCCTGCCATACCTTGCGCCTGTATTTCCAGAACATGGGGAAGGAAACCGCTAAAATCGGAGCTCCTGCGGTCTGCTGCATCTGAAAAGCCTGGGACTTTCCTGACGCTAAGGCCGAAGAACCAACCAACATGAAAAGAGAATCCTCAGCTACTCCGGCGGCAAGGGAATCCTTTTCACCCTGATAGTCGGCGGCTGGGGAACCCTTCGCGTAGGCGTCAGGGACAGCCCGGGCTTCCCCACAATCTGAAGTCGACTCACGAGGTACATGCAGCTGGGTATCCCGGCCGCCGGCAACTGCTGCCAACGAGACTCCCCCACCACTCCGGTCTGCTTAACGCTTGCACAGGCTGCTCACTGTGCTGAAAAACCACCGTAGCTGAAAGAAAAGTGCCGGTTAGATTAGAAAATACAGAAAAAAGGCATGATTTTTTTGTCTTTTTTTTTTTTAATTTTTTTTAACTTAGAACAGATTTCATGGCTCTCAAATCTGGAAGCCTGACCAACCAGGTGCTGGCTGAGGCACCTCTACAAAAATGTGGGGAGGTGGAGGAAGTTGGAGGGAGGGACCCAGCATGAGACCTGCCGAGTTTAACACCCCAGGGTCAGACGGATCTCAAAACAGGACCAGTCCAAGCTCTATCTGGCACAAAACGGGAACCCAGGAGTCCAAAACAAAATTCCAACAGTACTAAGAGGTGAACCAAATTTGTCTTACTACCTGCTAATGGAGACTGAGGAAGACTGGATTGCAAGAGGGGAAGCTATCCCGATATACAAGTTTGTTCTCAGTCTCCATCTGCTGATGGCAGTGAGGTATGTAACCCATTCGTAAGGACTATACCAGTCTACCAGGAGCTACAGAATCTGAGTTTTACTTCCAATGCTTTCAATGGAAGTAAAATCCAGACGTCTCAATCCATTCTTCTTTTTTTCCTGGAGCCATATGGTAACCCTATTTCTGAGCATCTCTGTCTAGTGCAGAAGTTTTCAACTCCATCCTTGGGACATACCCAGCCAGTCAGATTTTCAGGATATCCACAATGAATATACAAAAGGTTGATCTGTATGACTACTCTCCAATGCATGCAAATCTCATGCATTTCCATTATGGATATCCTGAAAACCTGACCGGCTGGCTGGGTCCTGAGGAATAGGTTGAGAACTACTGGTTCAATGTGAGGCCCTGGAGAGAAAAGATCTATCTAAACAAAGGGTTATATATTTAACTACGTACCCTAAATGCTTTGGCTCCATCCAGCAACAGCTCAGCTGTTGGCATTTGCCGTGTCCCCAGCTTCTCCTTTAGCCTCTGTACTTCAATGCCGTTTAGTTTCCCTTCTTCACTTTGAATCTTCAGATAGAAAAGTGACAGCCCTTTGGTCCCCTAGGAATGAGAAACAACAACATTTAAAGATGTCTGGAGTCCAAAAGAGAAGGGTATTTCTTTCTTAGGAATATAATATAGACAGAACACTAAAAGGACAATTTTCAGAAGGTGTTTCCATATTTTGACAGGTACCTTCTAAAACTTTTCCTTCCCCCAACACCCAACCCAAGCAGTGTAAGGGAAAGTACACATGCTGTCCATGCCACAGGGAGTTTTTACCTTTAAAAATCAACTTGCAGGTCTGTTGGTATAAAGTACCTATGGACCTGCCAATTTTACAGGCAAACTTTGAACACTGCCCCCAAGATAATTTGACATAATGTCCTGCCCTCAGCCAGAGACATCTTTGATGCCAATTCATTTTTCAACAGGATGGCGTCCAGTGCCATAAAGCCAAGAAATGCCTTACCTGGTTCAAGGAAAACAAGGTTGAGTTGCTGGACTGGCCAGGAAACAGCCCAGATCTCAACCCCATTGAGAACCTCTGGGCCAGATTAAAGAGAGCAATAGCAGCAAAGTGATAGTCCAACAAAAATGAATTGATAGCAGCAATAATCAACTATAACACCTATGAATCTCCAAAGACTTGTGGGCAGCATGCCAAGATGATATGAGGCAGTAATCAAGGCTAAGGGATATGAAACTCGCTACCATTGAGACTAATGAAGTCATCAGATAACTGAAAATAATTATTAGCTTGGGTAGCTTATGAACAGCATTTTTGTGAACTGTGCCAAATATTTTACTGGTCTTGTTATGGGATTACAGCATTTCTGTTATTAATTGAAAAAGCACAGCTATTTACCGTAACAGGTGTTATCCAGGGACAGCAGGCAGATATTCTCAACATATGGGTGACGTCAACCACGGAGCCCTGATGCGGACAAATTCACAGGCAGACTTGCTTGAAGAACTTTTGGAAAGTTCGCAACTGCCGCACCACTCATGCACAAGTGCCTTCCCGCCCGATGTAGAGCGTGCATCTCCTCAGTTCAGATAGCTAGCTAAGAAGCCAACCATGGGAGGTGGATTGTAAGAATATCTGCCTGTTGTCCCTGGATAACACCTATTAAAGTAACTGTGCTTTATCCCAGGACAAGCAGGAACATATTCTCAACATATGGGTGACCTCCAAACTAAACAGTATAGGATGGTGGGAGTGTTGGAAATTCAGGAGAATAAATTTTGTAATACTGCCTGGCCAAAGTGGCCATCCCGTCCGGAAAAAGAATCCAGACAATAATGAGAGGTGAATGTATGAACTGAGGACTAAGTGGCAGCTTTGCAGATTTCTTCAATAGGAGTAGATCTAAGGAAAGCTAACTTTATGGGTTGTGACTCGACCCTGTAGATGCAGTCCAGCCTGAGCATAGCAGAAAGAGATGCAAGCAGCCAACCAGTTGGAGATGGTTCTCTTGGAAACTGGATGTCACAACTTGTTTGGATCAAAGGACACAAAAAGTTGAGGAGAAGATCTTTGTGGCTTAGACCTTTGTAAATAGAAAGACAAAGCATGCTTGCAGTCCAGAGTATGAAGAGCTGTTTCTCCAGGGTGAGAATGAGGCTTTGGAAAAGACACTTGAAGTACAATGGATTGATTGAGATGAAATTCTGAAACCACTGTTGGCAAGAATTTATGATGAGTATGGAGGACCACCTTGTCGTGATGGAATACTGTGAAAGGTGGATCCGCTACTAAAGCTTGTAGCTCACTGACTCTGCAAGTAGACGTGAGAGCAATGAGAAAAACCACTTTCCAAATGAGATATTTGAGATGAGCCGAAGACATTGGTTCAAATGGAGGTTTCATCAATTTAGCAAGAACAACATTGAGATCCCAAACCACTGGAGGCGGTTTGAGAGGTGGTTTGACATTGAAAAGTCCTTTCATAAATCTGGAAACCATAGGATGAGTAGAGAGAGGTATCCCCTCTAAATGCTGATGAAAAGCAGCAATTGCACTGAGATGGACTCCAATGGATATTGATTTGAGACCTGACTTAGATAAATGAAACAAGTAATCCAGAACTGAAGACAAGGAGGTAGACTGAGGCTCCTTGTGATGAAGAGTGCACCAAGCAGAAAACCTAGTCCATTTCTGGTTGTAACATTGCCTAGTGGTAGGCTTCCTGGAAGCCTCTAAAATGTCTTTGACAGATTGAGAAAACTGTAGATCAGCATTTACATTGAAAAGTACCAAGCTGTAAGGTGCAGAGACTGCAGGTTGGGATGAAGTAGAAAAACTGGTAGGTGTAGTGGCTCCCTGCTGCTGAATTGAAGTAGAAGGGAGAATCAAGGTTGTCTGGGACACCGAGGAGCTATGAGAATCACGGTGGCATGTTCATGTTTGTTTGACGAGTGTCTTGAGAATAAGAGGGAATGGAGGAAACGCATAAAGGAATTTGCTCGTCCATTCCAGAAGAAAAGAATCTGCCTCCAAGCGTTGAGGAGAGTAGATCCTGGAGCAAAACTGAGGCAGTTTGTTGTTGTGGGGAGACACATAGAGATTTATTTGAGGAGTTCCCCACTGAGAAAAAATGTGATGGAAAGGCGATGAATTGAGTGTCTATGTTGGAGGAACCAAATAGTCCATTGGGTCGCTACAATAACCCCCTGAGATGTTGATTCTTTGATGAGCCAGTCATCCAAGTATGGGAAGTCCTGAAGCCATGACTGTGCAGAACTGCTGCCATCACTACTAGGCAATTGGTGAAAACTCTGGGAGATGATGCCAGGTCGAAAGGTAGCACTCTGTACTGAAAATGATGATTTCCCACCTGAAATCTGAGGAACTTGCGAGAGGCTGGATGAATGGGGATGTGAGTGTAAGCCTCTTTGAGATCCAGAGAGCATAAACAATCATTGTGATCCAGAAGGGGATACAAGGATGCTAGAGACAGCATCCAAAATTTTTCTCTGACAAGAAATTTGTTGAGAGCTCGAGCTTCTTTTTTTTTTAAATATCTTTATTCATTTTTACATTTTATAATCAAGTGTAAAAGAAATCAAATCATACTGTACATTTTTCACTTGAAACTCTACATTCATTTTATATCATAGATTATCTCCCCTCCCTCCCTTTTCATATATTACCCTTCATAATGTTATAAAACCCACTTATCCCCTATCCCTCTACACATATTTAATGGGGATAAATACAATCATTTATTATAATACTCAATTAATGGTCCCCACACCCCTTTAAATTTCTTATAATAACCACTCTTAATTGCCAATGTTTTTTCCATTTCATACACTTGACAAACCGAACTCCACCAAAAACAATAATTCAATCCCCTATAGTCTTTCCAATTATATGTTATATGTTGGATGGCAACTCCTGTTAAAATCATTAACAGTTTATTATTATTCGATGAAATTTGACTTTTGGCCCTCAAAGACATTCCAAACAAAACTGTGTCATATGATAAGGCCACAGGATTTTCTAACATACAATTTATTTGACCCCAGATCAATTTCCAAAAATTATTAATAAACGGACAATAAAATAATAGATGATCTAGAGTTCCAGCCTCAAGATGACAATGCCAACATCTATTAGACTTAGAGCAATCCAATTTTTGTTTTTTTTTTTTTTTTTTTTTTTTTTTTTTAGCTATTACAGTTTATTTATATCACAGCAGAACATACACAGTTGTAACATCTTTACATATAGTACGAACTAAACACAGATAATCAAAACGTACCAGCGACCAGTTCCCATACTTCATCCTGCAAAACAAACCTGTTCAATAATTTCTTAAAATTATAAAGATTTCCCTGCTGACATATATATGTCGGAATCTCAATCCATGCTTTTGGTCCTATACAGAACTCCTTCAAATTGGGCTCTGTATCTTGATACATTGATGATATTTTAATGATACGGCATTTTCACAAAAGGATGGCATTTTATTGTAAGGGTGTGCAGTTAAAAAATTTTTTTTTTTTTTTTTCCCATTATATTTTTATTTTCAAATTTTACAAAAAGTGTACATAATAATAAAATACATTTGATATATGCATGGTATCACTTTTATATCTAACACAATGTATGTCTGAATTTGATTTTCCCCTTCACCCTCCCCCCACCCTTTTATTGCCTTAATATAATATTTTCAAATTTTATAAAAGTATACAACATATTGGAATACAATTGATAATTATTCAATAACATATTTATATCTACTACAATATATTCTTGATAAATTTCCCTCCCCCCACCCTTCTATTATTTTTTAATCATTTGTTACATTTTGTATCATATATTATAATATATTATATATAAATTGTTTTCCTTATCCCCCCTATATGTGTGTCATAAAAAAAAAGAAAATCTCTAAAAGAAGAAAAGAAGAAAAAGTATTCTATTATTTAATCATTGCAGTATTTTGTCAATGGCCCCCATATTTTTATAAATTTATTATATGTCCCCTTTTGTACTGCTATTGTTCTTTCCATTTTAAAAACATGGCATATTGTATTCCACCAAAATGTGTAGTTTAGGTTGTTGTAATTTTTCCAATTATTAGTTATATGTTGAATGGCAACCCCTGTCATAATTAATAAAAGTTTATTATTTTCTGGTGAAATTTGACTTTTTTTTCTCATCATTGTTCCAAATAAAATTGTATCATATGATATTGCAATATGATTTTCCATTAATTTATTAATTTGTGGCCAAATTGAATTCCAAAAAATTTTAATATAAGGACAATGATATAATAAATGATCTAATGTCCCTGGTTCTAGATTACAGTGCCAGCATCTATTAGACTTAGAACTGTCTAGTTTTTGTAAACGAGTAGGGGTCCAAAAAGCTCTATGTAATAAAAAGAACCATGTTTGTCTCATAGACGCTGACACTGTACATCCCATTCTCCAAGACCAAATTAGTGGCCATTGAGATGCATTAATTTGATGTCCAATCTCAATGCTCCAAATGTCTCTTAGACCATTTTTTGGTTTTTTATTCAAATATCCAGATATTAATTTATACCACAATGCGGCTTGATGTCCTAGGAAGTCTGCTTTAAAGCATAAGAACTTTAAACTATATTGATTGTTTAATGATTTCCATTCAGGGAACCCAACCTGAATGGCCTGCTTCAATTGCAACCATTTAAAACTTTGTGTTTTATTAAGACCAAATCTATGTTGCAATTGTGAAAAATCCAGCAGTTTACCTTCTGAAATAATATCATCTAGAGATCTGATTCCTGCAATAATCCAGTTCTTCCAAAGGATTTGAGCTCCGCCTACTTTGATCTTGGAGTTTATCCATATGGATTGATTAGTTGATTTATATATTGGGATGGGTGTTAATTTATCAATAAATCTCAATGTTTTCCAAGTATCCATTATTATTTTATTTTCTCTGTATCTTTTAGGTATATTAATACTTGGTAAATGAACTAAATTTAGGGGAAACATAAGGCGCCATTCCAAATATAACCAATCTGGTGCATTATCTATAAGTTCTGGGAGGATCCAATACATACCCTGACGTAGAATATAGGCTTGATGGTACCTATAGAAATTTGGAAAATTTACCCCTCCCTCCTTAATTGATTTTTGTAAGGTTACTAAAGCTATTCTAGGTGTTTTACCAAGCCAAAGAAATTTTGTTAAAATTCTATTAAGCTTCTTATAAAAGGACCCCTGAAAATAAATAGGTATCATACTCATTTGGTAGCAAACCACAGGCAACATCATCATTTTAATAGTTTGAACTCTGCCCCACCAAGATATATGTAATGGGTTCCATTGTTCACATAACTCCGTTACTTTTTTTAATACATATTTTTCATTTTCTTTTACAGTATCTTCAATTGTTTTTTTAACTTGAATGCCTAGATATTTAAATCCTTCTTCTTTCCATATGAATGGAAAAATATCAAATAATCCTTTTACACAGTAAACATTCAAGGGTATAATTTCAGATTTATTCCAATTAATTTTATAACCTGAAAATTTGCCAAACTTATCAATTAATTCCAATAAAGAAGATAAGGTAGACTCTGGATTTCTCAAATAAAGCAAAATATCATCAGCATAAGCCGAAATTTTATATTCCATATCTGAATATGGAATTCCTTGTATCTCCCTCGTTTGCTGTATTGCTAACAATAAGGGTTCTAATACAACATCAAATAACAAAGGAGATAAAGGACAACCTTGTCTAACTCCCCTTTGCAATTGAAAACCATCAGATATCTTATTATTAATATTTAATCTTGCAATCGGGAAGCTATACAATGTTTTTACCATTTGTATAAATCCAGAACCTATACCAAACCATTCTAAAGCCTGATACATAAAATTCCATTCTACCCTATCAAATGCTTTCTCAGCATCTAATGAAACTGTAAATGCCGGTTCATCCATTTTTTTTGACAAGTTTAGCATGTGAAATAATAGTCTAGAGTTATTGGAGGAATGTCTTTTAGCAACGAAACCCGTTTGATGCATATCTATAATATGTGGGAGAGCTTTGGCTAATCTCAAAGCCAAAATTTTCGCCAAAAGTTTATTATCAACGTTTATCAAAGATATAGGCCTGTAGTTTGAAACCAAAGTAGGATCTTTATTTGGCTTAGGCAAAACAATTATTATTGATTCAGCCATAGTACCTTTTATATTACCTTTTATAAGTTGTGTCTGATATAATTTTAATAAATGTGGGGAGAGGATATTTTGAAATGTTTTATAAAATTCTACTGTGTAACCATCACCACCTGGAGCGGATCCAACTCTAAGAGATCTCAATGCTGTTTCTAATTCTTTTAATGATATAGGTTCTTCTAAACTTCGTTTTATATGATCAGGAATCTTAGGTCCATTTATTAAATCTAAAAATTTTTTTCCATCTTTTTGTTTCTCCAAATAAGGTTCGGAAGAATATAGATCCTTATAAAAATTTAAAAATTGTTTTAATATTATATTTGTTTGATTTGTTATTATACCATTATCATCTTTTATTCCATTAATATTAGTTCTCCTTTTTTTTGTCTTAAGATAATTTGCTAATAATTTTCCCGCCTTATTAGAATTTCCATAATACATCGTTTGTTTGGAAAACAAATCTTTTCTTATCATTTTTGAAGTTAATTCATTATATTTACCTTTTACTTTCAAAAGAGCTTGCAAAACTTCATATTCCCATTTACTTATCAATTTAGCTTCTAATATTTTTATTTCTTTTTCTAATTCTATATATTGTTTTTTAATTTGTTTCCTAATAAAAGCTGAATATGATATGATATTACCCCTCATAGTTGCTTTAAATGCATCCCATACATTCTCTATAGATGTATCTTCCACTAAATTTATTTGAAAAAATTCATTAATTTGTGTTTTAAAATTTTCCAAAAATTTGTCATCCACAAGCAATGCATTATCAAATCTCCAAAGAGGTCTATTATTTTCTAATTGATCTAATTGTAATTCTATCCATATTCCCGCATGATCCGAAATAATAATAGGATCAATGGAGGCTTTAATCACTTGTTGCACTTTATTTGTTGAAACAAAAATATAATCTATTCTTGAAAATGATTTATGAACCTGTGAACAAAATGAATACTCCTGATCATTAAAATGAAGAATACGCCATATATCTTTCAAATCACATGATCGAACTAAATTATCTAGACCTAAAGATTTAATATTTTTACCTGGTTTTTTATCCAATAATGGATCCATTACAGCATTAAAATCTCCAGCCACCACTAAATTAGAGGCAGCCAGTGGTAATAACATATTTTGTAGCTTTTTGAAAAATTCTGATTGATTCGAATTAGGGGCATATATATTAAATAACGTCAGGGTATCATTTCCCATACCTATATCGATATGTATCCATCTACCATGTGGATCTGAATTTTTTACCTTTATATTGGCCATACATTTTTTGTTTATAAGGATTGCAACTCCTGCTTTTTTGCCCACTGCTGGAGCAAAAAAACATTCTTTTATCCATCCACCTGATAATTTCTGTGATTCCTTCATATTAAGATGGGTCTCTTGCAGACAGTAAATATCTGCATTTTGTTTTTTTAAAAATGTTAATATTTTTTTCCTTTTAATTACGTGATTCAGGCCATTGACATTAATAGAATATATTTTAAAAGACATTATATATTTTAATACTTTTCATTATCTTATTCTTCCTCTCCTCTTTCATATTTAATATCCAAAAAATTTTCTTCATGACACACATATTTAACCCTAATGTATCTCCCTTAATTATTCTAATAAATATTCTCCTTATTCCTCCCTTTCCCACCCAATATATTGGCTGCTTAAGGATACACATTGGAACTGTAATCCTAACATTCTCCCCATTCCAGGCAATCAATATTCAATTGTTTAAACAAATTTCCCTTCTATCTATCTATATTGATCTTTATATATATATTTAATCATTTTCCATAACATTTTATTAATGTATCATTTTCCATTTAACAATATGTTAATTTGTATTTCCTTAGTATTATGATTTCAACATATAATTATTTTAAACATATATGCAGTGTATTATTTAATAATTTTCCTATATTCTGTTCTTTCTTTCATATAATTATTATTGTCTTTTCTTTGTATTGTTTTCCTCCATTTCTTCAAATATTTCGATATGTTATATTTTCTAATTTTTCATAGAGTCTTCAAAACCATCTTAATATATTATGTTAATATATCATAGGTTCTGGTTTAGAGAGAAACTCTTTTAGTTTTTCGGGATCCTCAAAATATAAGGACTTGTCTCCAGATGACACTCTCATTTTCGCCGGGTAGTATAGACCATATTTAAATCCTTTTTCTTTGAGTAGAGGTCTCATGTCTAGTAGTTTTTTCCTTTTAGATGCTGTGTTTTTGGCGAAGTCTGGTAAAAACCATAATCTTGATCCTTTATAATTTAAGTTTTTATCTTTTTTTGCAGCATTTAGTATCTCTAGTGCTTGTTGGTATCTCAACATTTTGAAAATGATTGGTCTTGGTCTGTTTTTATTTTCTAGATTTTTTGTTGGGATTCTATGCGCCCTTTCAATTTCAATTGGTTGTTTCAAGTCTAATTGTAGAATTTTTGGAATTAAATTTTCAAGGAAAAGGATAGTATTTTTTCCCTCTAGATTTTCTTGTATTCCAAAGAGTTTGATGTTCTTTCTTCTTCCTCTATTCTCGTAATCCTCCAGTTGATCTTTTAATTTATTTAATTCCAGGCTGTCGTTTTTACATCTTTTTGATTCACATTCTATATTTTCCATTTTTGATTCTAGTTCAGTTGTTCTTTTGTTGTTAACTTCCATTTGTCTATGTATATTTAAAATTTCTTCTTTCATTTCAGACATATTAGTTATAGTTTCTTTAAGCATTTGTTTGATTTGTTTTAATTCTTCCATGACTTCAGCTTTGCTTAATGTGTCTGATTCTTCGATAGGAAGTGGTATTTTGCTTGGTGTTATTTGTTCTTGTTTCTGTCTTTTTGCAGATGTACCAGCCTCATTTTTGTTTTGTCTGGTACTTGTCATGTTGTTGTTTTCTTTTTCTTTGTTATTCTTATTTCTTGTATTTAGTCTTTTAGATTTGGTATTCTTAGGTTTTTAATCTCTTTTCTTCCAAGATTTTGTTCTATCTTTTGAAGTAGATATTTTTCTTTTTAAGCTCTTTTCTTTTTCCTTTACCTATGTCAGTTTGAAAATTCTTTTCTCACTTTCACTTTTTCATTGAAGTAGGGGAACTCTTTTTTTCTCCTCTCACAAGCCCAATCGCAGCCCTGATTGAGGAGAGCAACACTTTTTTAGAGTTATTTTTCCTATTTTGACCAACTTTAAGCAATTTTCTTCTGTTTTTTTCTCAGCGTCTCTCAATTTCCTCAATGTCTTACTGTTCCAGTTTTTTAAAGTTCCGTTGAACCTTTTCTCTGTCTCCTCTCTCACAAGCCCAATCGCAGCTTTGTCAGAGGAAATTAATATTCAATTCAGTATTTATTTTAGTAAGCTGATATTTATTTGTCTTCAGTGCTTCAGCACTTAATTATTGAGAGAAAATGCAAGTATTCCTCTTTCTTAAATTTTTTTTTTTAATCCCCTTTTTTTTATCAAAGAATAATCTTTTTCCTTTTTTTTTGGTTTCAATATAGCTGGTCAGAATACAAAATTCTTTCACAATTTTTCCAATCAAACTGTTTGATCTCTCACTTGTACTTCGCGTTTTCAGCGCTGTATTCAAGTTTAATGAAACTACCAAAGATACAAATGGTTCTCTGCCTTCCCGTTTCTTGTCTGCACTTTTCTCACTTCAACTGTAGTAATTCAATTTTTTTTTTTTTTTTTTTGGTTATATCTGATCTGAACACAATCTTTCTTCACAATTTCCCAATCAGATTATATAGTCTTTCACATTCATCTCGCAGTATCAGTACTGCTTTCAAGTCTCTTGAATCCGTTGAAAACACAGACAGCACTCAGCTTTTCTGACTCTTACCAGCTTTTTTTCTGTTTCAGTTATATTTTTTCAGAATATAAACTTTTTCCTAATTTTTTCACAATTTCGCCAAACTGTTTAATCACATCTACTTCGCGGTTTCAGCGCTGCATTCAAACTTCAATAAACCGCCAGTACAAACGGTTCTCTGCCTTCCCGACTCTTATCAGCATATATCACGCTTCAACTATAGTAATTCGGCTTTTTTTTTTTAGTTATATCTTGTCAGAACACAACCTTTCTTTACATTTTCTCAATCAAACATACAATTCGCAGTCTCTTGAAATCGCCGAAAATACAGACAGCTCTCTGCTTCCCGACTCTTATCAGCTTTTTTTTTTTTTTCAGTTCACGTTCATCTCGTAGTCTCAGCACTGCTTTCAAGCCTCTTAAAACCTCCGAAAACACAGACTGCTTTCCCGACTCTTATCAGTTTTTTGTTATATCTGATCGGAATATAAACATATACTTCAGCGCTGTATTTAATTTTATGTAACCGCCAACACAAACGGCTCTCTGCTTTCCCGATGCAGTGCTGTATAGGGAGTTATTTCCCGACTCTTGTCAGCACATACCTCTCTTTAAATGCCGCAATTTAGGATTTTATCTTGTATCTTTTGTTCAGCTTTTTATATATATATTTTCTATATAATTATTTTGAAGGAAAAATAATTTTTTTTTTATTTCATTGCCTGGATGGTGAGGAGCTTCACGATCACACCTCCATCCGTGCTCGCGTTAAGCCACGCCCCCTCAGCAATCCAATTTTTGTAAACGAACAGGGGTCCAGAATGCTCTATGCAACAGGAAAAACCATGTTTGCCTCATAGACGCAGACATTGTACATCTTATCCTCCAAGACCAAATACGTGGCCATTGAGATGCATTAATTTGATGCTTAATCTCAATGCTCCAAATATCTCTAAGTACAGTCCTTGGTTTTTTATTTAAATATCCAGACAATATTTTGTACCACTGCGCAGCCTGGTGACCCATAAAATCTGCCTGGAAGCATAAGAATTCTAGAGTAAAATGAGTATTTAAAGATTTCCATTCAGGGAACCCTGCCTGAATGGCCTGCTTCAATTGCAACCATTTATAACTTTGTTTTTTATTAAGTCCAAATTTATGTTGTAATTGTGAAAATTCCAGCAGCTTACCATTATTAATAACATCATTTAAAGTACGTATTCCTGCTTCAATCCAATCCTTCCAGACAATCATAAAACCGCCTATTTGTATCTTGGAGTAAAGCCATATATTTTGACAAGTAGATTTTTGAATAGTAATAGGAGTTAAGTTGTTAACATACTTTAATGTTGTCCATGTGTCCATTAATATCCTATTACTTTTTCTTATTCTAGGCATTTTAATACTAACCAAATGACGAAGCCTAATAGGAGACATGAGCTGCCACTCCAACCATAACCAATCTGGAAGCTTCTCCATGAGTTCTGGGAGGACCCAATACATACCTTGGCGCAAGATATAGGATTGATGAAACCTATAAAAATTTGGAAAATTTACCCCTCCCTCCTCAATTGGTTTTTGTAAAGTCACTAGAGCAATTCTTACAGCTTTACCCAGCCAAAAAATTTACTAAGAATATTATTTAACTTTTTGTAAAAAGACCCCTGAAAAAAAACTGCTATCATTCCCATTTGATAACAAACCACAGGCAGTATCATCATTTTGACTGTTTGTACTCTTCCCCACCAAGATAAATGTAAAGGATTCCATTGCTCACATAACTCTGTTACTTTTTGCAATAAACTTTTTTCATTCATTATAATTGTCTCATCAAGCGTGTTTTTTATCCATATACCTAAGTATTTTATTCCTTCTTCTTTCCATATAAAAGGGAATGAATCAAATAATCCTTTTGTGCAATGCACATTTAAAGGAAGAACTTCTGATTTAGTCCAATTTATTTTATATCCTGAAAACTTTCCAAATTTTTCTATCAAATCCAATAAATTTGGAATGGTTGTTTCAGGATTCCTCAAATGAAGTAATATGTCATCCGCATATGCAGAAACTTTATATTCTTTATCTTTATGCGTAATACCCTGTATCTCCTCTTCCTTTTGAATAGCTAGTAATAAGGGTTCAAGCACTATATCAAAAAGTAAAGGAGATAGAGGACATCCCTGCCTAACTCCCCTTTGCAATTTAAAACAATCAGAAAAATTATTATTGATATATAATCTAGCAACAGGAGAGCTATACAGAGTTTTAATCATTTGTATAAATCCCGAACCAATACCAAACCATTCCATGGCCTGATACATAAATGTCCATTCCACACGATCAAAAGCTTTCTCTGCATCTAGAGATATAGAAAAAGCCGGATCTCCAATTTCTTTTGTTAAATATAACATTTGCAATGCCAATCTGGTGTTGTTAGAAGAGTGTCTCTGAGCAACAAACCCTGTTTGATTCATACCAACTATATGAGGAAGAGCTTTTGCCAAATGTGTAGCCAAAAGTTTGGCTAATAATTTACCATCTATATTTATCAACGAAATAGGCCTGTAATTTGAAACCAACATGGGATCTTTATTTGGCTTCGGCAAAACGATAGTTAATGATTCTGCCATAGTGCCTGATATACAACCATTCTTTAGTTGATTCTGATATAAATTTAATAAATGAGGTAAAAGAGTATTTTGAAATGTTTTATAAAACTCTACCGTGAAACCATCACCACCTGGAGCGGTCCCCACTCTAAGAGACTTCAATGCTGTTTGTAATTCTTGTAAAGATATTGGATTTTCCAAACTTCTTTTTATATGATCAGGAATCTTTGGACCTTCAATATTATTTTAAAACTCTATACCATCTTTTTCTTTATTTAAATAAGACTCAGAAGAATAAAGGTTTTTATAATAATTTAAAAATTGTTTTAAAATAGGACCAATCTGAAAATGAGTTTCACCTTTTTCATCTTTTATTGCATTCAATTTTATCTTTCTTTTTTTCACTTTAAGATAATTTGCCAATAGTCTTCCCGCCTTATTTGAACTACCATAATACAAAGCTTGTTGACACATAATATTTTTTTTAGCCAAATTAGAAGAAATTTCATTATATTTATATTTTGCTTTTAATAAAGTTTGCAACGTAGAATTTTCCCACTTATTAATCAATTTTAATTCTAAATCTTTTATTTCTTGTTCCAATTCCGTAAATTTCTTATTTAATTGTTTTTTAGAATAAGCTGAAAATGATATAATTTGCCCTCTCATCGTTGCCTTAAAAGCATCCCATATTATTTCTTTAGATATTTCCTCTGTAATATTATTTTGAAAATATTCATCCATTTTTACTTGAAATTCTTCACAAAATTTTGGATTTGCAAGCAATGCATTATTAAATCTCCATACCGGCCTAACATTATCTGGGTCATTAAAATTTAAAGAAATCCACACTCCTCCATGATCTGATAAAATTATTGGTTCTATAGAGGCTTGTGTAACATCTTGTATTAGCCCCTGAGAAACAAAAATATAATCAATTCTAGAAAAAGATTTATGAACATGTGAATAAAATGAAAAATCTCGATCATTAAAATGAAGAATTCTCCATATATCTTTTAAATTACAAGAATTTATAAAATTATCCAACCCTAAAGATTTTAAAATTTTACTAGGTTTTTTATCCAATAAAGGGTCCACAACAGCATTAAAATCTCCTGCCACTATCAAATTATTAGCAGCCAGTGGTAAAATTATTGGTTGTAGAGTTTTAAAATATTCAATTTGATTCGAATTGGGTACGTACACATTAAATAGCGCCACAGTATTATTGCCCATACTCATGTTCACATGCACCCATCTTCCTAATTTATCTGTTTTTACCATATTAAATCCTGCTGAACATTTTTTATTTATTAAAATTGCTACCCCAGCTTTTTTTCCCACTGCTGGTGCAAAAAAACAATCCTTCACCCAATTACCAATTAACTTTTTTGATTCATCTCCATTAAGGTGAGTCTCTTGTATGAAATAGACATCCGCGTTCTGTTTTTTTAAATATATCAATACTTTTTTCCTTTTTATCGGGTGGTTGAGACCATTAACATTTATTGAAAAATTTTTTAAAGTCATCATAATAAATCAAATCAATAATCAATAATATTCCTCACATCAATATTATAACCTCTTTTCCCCATTTTTAAATTATTATTAAACCCCATCCCCTCCCTTATACCCCTTCCCAGATTCTTATTCCCCCTCCCCTCCCGTCCCTCCCTTAAATTATTTGCCAACTTTGAAACGCACACTTTGACTAAGTAATAGATAAACTCCCCACAAGCTATATTTATAATTTTAAACCAATAGCCAGATCAATATCATATTAAAATGAAAATCACTTTATCACACATGACTTCTTTATCAAGGTTTACCTATTTTTTTTATTTTTTTTTTTCCTTTTTCCTTTTTCCTTTCCCCTCATCTCTCATAAACCCTCCCTTCTTTACTTATTCATTACCATTAAGATAATATTGAAATACATAAATAATCAAATCAAATTTTAAAATTACAATCATCCAAACCACATCCATCCTTCATGGCAGACTACATCACATTTCCTCAAATTAAATAATACTTTTAAATATTATTAAATATATAATGGAAATCTTTCTTCTTGACTTTTCTTTTCAAAAAGTCAATAATTTCCCAAACACAACAAATTTTATATCTTTAACATAACCCTCCTTAAAATTTCACACTGGCATATTTGCTACCCTTTTAATTTTCACTCCATTCACAACATTCTTTTGTATCATATGCCTTAAATTATAACATCCAAACTTTCAATTTCAAAATTATAGTCCATACATAACAACAAATTTCCTCTTCTTGTAATGAGATGCTATATGTCCCACAATATCTCCTTCCGAATCTCCTCTTGCTTGCAGTTCCATATCAATTTCTATCCTCTCACACTACTGTTTATACATTTTCAGTTTCATCTTTTGATCCACCTTAAATCTCCTTTCCAAATGATTTGCATAAAGATGTATAATGACCACAATTCCAAACTTGTGGCATCATTCATAGGTCTTTCACATTCTGCATATATAAATCCTGTTTCTTTTATTGATCATCATATCTCTGTCATTTTTATTTTAAAGTCAAGCCAACTATATACCAGAACTATCTTCAAAATACTGCATTTATAGATTTTCATTTCAATGTCTTATTTCATATATCACAGCAGTCTTTTCCTTTTATGCAAATAATAATTGTAAGGCATATAAAGTTTCAGTCTAACTCTCATCTTGCTTGCAGATCCATTCTATTTAATGTCTTCTTACTTGTAGTTTATACCTTCTCAGTACTATTTAGAACTTATCTCCTTCAATCTGTTATTCACAATCCTCTACCGTTTCTCAGACTGTCAGTCCAAAGGGCAATTCGGTATAATCCATCTTATTAACCTTTGTCTTTTAAAAGGTCTGTAATATTGCATCTCTTATTCTCTTATAGGCTACATTCTATTTGCCTCCTGACAAATTAGAATGTGGAATGTATTTGAAATCCAACTGCATCCATGCCTTTAAAATCTCTTTAACTTTTTTTCTCTTTTTTTTTTAAAAACATATAAATTCCAAACAAATAATAAACATTTCAATCAAGAATACAAATACTTTTCTCCAAATCTCTACTAAGTAGTCATTGGTGATTCACACTGCTCCAGAAACTCCTTAAGTTTATCTGCAGTATCAAAATTCATAGTTTTATTTTTATAAGTAACCCGCATAGTTGCCGGGTATATGAGCCCATATCTAGCACCCAGACTTCTCAGCTGTGGTCTTAAATCTAATAGCTGTTTTCTCTTTTGTGCCGTTGCTCTGGCAAAGTCAGGCACTATATAAATCTTCGAATCCTGACACTTTAAGTTTTTATTTTCTTTAGCTAATTTAATTATTTCAGCTACCTGCTGATATCTAAGTAGCTTAAAGATCAGTGGACGTGGTCCTTTTTGGCTGTTTGATAATCTCGTTGGGACCCTGTGTGCACGTTCTATTTCCAACGGATATTTATTTTGCAACGGGAGCACCTTGGGCAAAAAATTAATTAAAAATCCAATTGGATCTGACTTTTCAATTCCCTCCGGGACCCCAAGCACCCTTAAATTACTTTTTCGTTCCCTATTGGACAAATCTTCCAGCTCCCTTTTCAGTGTTTCAATTTCCTTACTGTGTTCCTTGTGCTTTATGTTTTCCTCCTCACACTTTTCCACTCGTTTATCAATTTGATCCACTTTCATTTCCATCGCTTGTAATTTATTTGATAAACATACTACCTCTTCTTTGACTTCTTTTATATTTTTAGCGCATTCCAATATTATTTCCTTTACCGCCTTTATTTCTTTCATTATATCTTTGTTTTCTACATCCTCCGGCGGCAACGGAACTGACAGCGGTGTAGCCGTATCAATTTTCGATCGCTTCACGCTTCCTGAACTGCTCCCCGTCGCCAAAGTTTTGTTTTGCTTTCCCGAAGCCATTATTCACCTCTGCCTCACTTTTCAGAGTGAATTTTAAATTTTTTCCGGCTATGTTCTCTGTCAATTAGCTTGTCTTCACGGAGCAACTCCACTACCCAGCCATTTTCGTCCGCTCCAAAGCCACGCCCCCAGAGCTCGAGCTTCTTGAAGAAGAAGGGTGGTCTGCGACAGATTGGAAGGATACTCTCTTGGGGGAAGATCTGGTGGAATCTGAAGGAAGTAAAGAGAGTAACCTTCTCTGATGATAGTGAAGACCCAGAGGTCGGATGTAATGAGCCCCATCTTTGATAAAAATGATGGAGACAACCCCCTATGGGAAAAAGAGAGGACAGAGGCAGAACGATTGAGGTTATGCTCTGTGTTAGTTGGTCAAAAAGACTGAGAAACCTTAGGTGCAGTAGGAGTCTGAGGTTTACACTGCCATTGCTACTGCTATTTCTTAGGAGGTGGCCTTGAAAAAGGTGTAGCCTTCAAAGAATAATGCCTCTGGTAAGATGGAATAGGCCTATAACCCTTAGAGGTGGAAAGCTTCGGCTTTGGCCTGACTATGGAGGCAAACGACTTCTCATGCTCTGATAAGCACTTTGTAGCTGCCTCAATAGTCATCAAACAACTCATTGCCTTGGCATGGGATGTTGGCCAGTCAATCTTGTAGATTCGGGTTCATATCTACGGTGCGGAGCCAGGCTAGATGGCTCATTGCCACCAAGAAAGTAGTGACCCTGGAGGACATCTCAAAAGCATCATATGCAGCTTGGACCATATGCATGAGAAGTTGACCTAGAGTGGAATGCACATGCTGAACTCTGGCAGACGATGTTCTGAGAGGTACTTGAAAAAAGTGGGCATAGTATTGACCCAATATTTGAGATAAGATGTAAAGACAAAGTTGTACAGTGGTACCTCGGAATCCGAACACCCCAGAACTCGAATGTTTTGGAATCAAACTTTTTTTGTAGTAAATTTTGTCTTGGAATCTGAACTCTGCTTTGGAATCCGAACACTCTGCACTTTGTGGCCCTGATTCTGCAAAGTGCTCCCGACTGTAGGCAGCTGTGTGCGTCCTACAGCTGTCTAATAAGCCAATCGGGAGGCAATTTTTCTAAAAAAAAACAAAACAAAACACAGGCATAGTGGACGCGGCTTCGGCCATCAGTCTCCGCTCCTCAACCCTCCCCCCCAATGATTGCAGCAGGAGGGTGCCAACTCCTCCTGCCGGACCCAACGGCCACCCCTCCGAAGATCGCCAGCAGGAGGTTGTAGATGAGATTTTTGATAACTGCAAATGCCCAAAATTCCAGGAGACATATGGTTGAGTTGATTGCCAACAGAGCAGTCTGAAGTGTTGTTGCCTTGATCAACTAGTCATCCAAATAAGGAAATACATGAAAGCTGTTGCAGCTACCACAACTAAACATTTTGTGAATACTCTGGCGCTGATACCAGCCTGAATTGTAGGACCTTGTATTGAAAATTACATGTTCCCAACTGAAATCGAAGATATTTTCTGTGGGCTGGAAGAACTGAGTGTCTTTGAGATCTTGCAAAGCCAGTCATTTTTCTCCAAGAGCAGATAAAGAGTTCCCAGGGAGACCATCCAACATTTTTCTTTAAGTATTTGTTCAGGGCACGATGATCTAGAATTGGTCATAGCCTCCCCCCCCCCTGGTCTTTTTGGGTATGAGGAAATATTTTGAGTACAACTCCTGGCCCCCCTACAGAGGAGGAACTGGCTCGATGGCACTGAGATGCAGAAGAGCTGTGAGTTCTTGATGAAGGAGGATGATCCGCTGGGAACAGAAAGTAGCCCAGGGGTGTCCAACCCACGGCCCCATGAAGTATTTTGTGTGGCCCCGCTCACACTTGAGGGTGATGCGGTGTTTTCTGTCTTGCCGGCGCCCTCCTCCATCTTCTTGCAGCATTCGCTGAAAGCTGCGGGCAGCAGATCCTATGTGCCTCTTGCGGTTGACCCAGAAGTATTCCCTCTGACGTTGTGACGTCAGAGAGAACACTTCTAGATCAGCTGCAGGAGGTGCATGGAAGCCGTTCTACCAGACAACAAGTTAGAAAAAAATTGTTTTATTCTGAATTTATTAACTGGAATATGTTAGCTTTGGGATATGTGCATCACAATTATTTTGTATTCAGTGGCGTAGTCATATACAGCTGATTTGGGGGAGGGACTGGAGCCCATAATTATGGGCACCAAAGTTTCTCCCTGCCTGAGTGCTATTTATAAATATTTGAGCTAGTGGGGATTTCCAAGCCCTGCCAACTAGAGACGTCTTGCAACCCCAAATCTCCCAAGCTTTGCAGCCAATGGCAAAATCCTCAAGCTGCCACTGCTTTCATGCATGCGTGAATGCCAAGGGGGGGCAGGGAGGAGGGAAGGCAGCCACTCTGCAATATTGCTGCCAGCTGCAGAACTTGGGAAGTTGGAGGGTGAGGAGATGGCCGTCCCTACTAGCTACAGCAGGGGAGATATTCATTTTGAGGGAGCCTATGCTCAAAGTGGGAGGCCCAAAAAAGCAGTAATATTTACCCTGATTAAACGATCCTCCATGTGCACTGCTGACAGCTGGTTCACCATCCCCGCTCTGATGAGGCTCACTTCTGAAAAGGCTCACCGTAGCTGTAATAGAGATGAATGGGAAAACCAGGAGCATGCATCCCTGCTCATCAGAGTGGGGATGCGGAAGCCTGTGGCTGCTCCCACTGTCAGCGGTACACGTGGAGGATTACTCAGTCAGGGTAAGTAAGCATTACTGCTTTTTTGGGTTCCTCTCCACAGTGTCCCTTTAATGAAGGTTTATTATTAGATACTAGTGTTTTAGCCCATTACATTCATTACAGTAACGGGTGCTAGAATAGCCCCACCTATACCCTGACTCTGACCCCACCCATGCCCCGCCTCTATCATGCCCGGACCCTGCTTCCCACTGATCCCAGTCCCATCACCTCATCTTTCACCATTTCCTTTGTACCCTTTTGGCCCTCATAGATCCTCCATTGCATTTATCACCCGACAGGGTCTTTACTTACCTGAGGCGGCAGCAGCAGTCCTGACATACCAACCTTTCCTCCCTCAGTGCCCCAAAGAAGCAGTGGGCCTACCATTTCCATCTCCCTTTCCCCCTTTCACACCCTCTACCATCTCTCTCTGACCCTGTTTCACCCCTTTTGCCATCTTTCCCTTTCCTGTCCCCCTCTGTCCTTCCCCAAGACCATCTCTCTCTCCTGCCCCCTCCACACTCCCTGAAGTCTATCTCTCCCTATCCCCTACCATCTCTCCTGATCCCCCTAGTAGCCCCTCTGTCCTTCTTATCCATCTGTCTCTGTCTCTCTCTCCTTTCCTCACTTGAGTCCAACATCTCTCCCTTCTCCCACTCCCTCCCCCTAATCTGGGGAAAATCCACTGCTTTATTTTAAGCAGCATAAATTTGTTCTACTCTTTGGGACCTGTGGTCTGTCACAGTATGGTAGCTCTTATTCTTCTCTGGCATACTTCCCTCTCTTTACCTCTCATATTGTCTGGTATCTCTTTCTCAGTCTGGCATCTCTGACCCCTCTTTCTCTTCTCCCCCTTTTTGGTCTGGCATCTCTTTCTTTCCCTTCCCCTACCTTAGTCTGGAACCTTTTCCCCCTCCTTCCTTTCCCTGGTCTGACATCTCTCTCTTCTCTCTCTCCCCCACCCCCACCCCTTTCCTATCCAGTAGTCTTAACATCCCCTTTCCTTCTTCTTCCTCCAACGTTTGTTATAGCAATCTTTTAAATGTCTTCAAGTCACTCTGTTGTCTTATATATAAGACAACATTATTCCAGTTATTAGGGCTTTTGTTAGGAAAAAGCACCTACTCTCTACTCTCGCAAAGTAATTTACTCTAATTCTTCAGCTCGCAGCTTTTATCTTCCCCAGAGCCGTTCACAGACAACCTGTGGTGTAGTAAGGGGGGGCGGTTGCGAGGGTGGTCGGTCCACTCCGGGCGCGATCTTCCTCTCCGCCCCCCCCTTTGCACTCCTATCCCTACCCCATGTCCGCGCCCCTTCCCCATACCTTTCTAACTTTGGCGTGAGGAGTGATGACATCAGAGAAAGCAAGCACCAAATCCAACGCAGGCGGCAGTGGGGTGGGTCGGCAGGGGACCTCTAGCCGCCGGCAGCCTGCAGCCGCCATGACCTATAGCCGCCGAGGCCGACATCCGCCTCGGGGGAGAGAGGGGGAAAAAAAAGATTTGCGCGCATGCGCACTCCTATCTGCAGTGCCCTACAGCTCACGGAAAACGGGCACACACAGGTGGGAATGCACATGCGCGGCTTAGGGTTTTGTTATATTAGATGTATATCTTCTATATTAGTGATTGCAAATTTGGGACCTGCTCAACATTTTTTTTTGCTCATCGGCTAGTGTTAGTGTTTGTGTGGCCCCAGAAAAATTTTTTTCGGCCAATGCGGCCCAGGGAAGCCAAAAGTTTAGACACCCCTGAAGTAGACTCTTTTGGAGGAATGTTTGGAGGTGTGCTGCACAGGTGGGGAGTGGAGCCTTGTCCCACAACTTGAAGGACCCAAGAAATGTGTGGGATGGCCTCTGGTAATGAGCCCTGTGGAGATTGGACAATTCTGACTAAGCTCTCTAGTAGTTGGTCAAAAGAATTGTTGCAATTTCTGTTGCTGCTGAGGCTGGGGTTTATGAGCTTTTTGTTGCCGAGAACGTCTTTGAGCAGGAGGCCTGGATATAGTTGAAGAAGGAATATCTCTTCTCCTAGTGTAGGAAGAGGAGGAATATCTGGGATGGCCACTATACATGCTGAAACATGGACCGTGTAGGGTCTCTTGTTTCTGTTCATCGCTACTGTCCATTCTACTGCTGCACAACTTGCCAGCCTATTTGGCACATTGGTTTTATTGCACCTACTCTATTGCTACATCACTTGCCAGCTGTTTGGCGCATTGGATTTGGTAGCCTGCTCACTGTTATTGTAAAATATACCAGCACAAACTATTGTTGCATTGCTAATACTTTGGACCATTTACTGCTGCTAATAGATCTTTTTTGAACAGATCTTTTGGATAGTCTACTAGCTGGATTTGGTTTTATTGACCGGCTCTAGTGTTGCAATAAACTTGGTTAATCCAGCTTATCTACTCTACTTCTTGGTTTTTGTTTTTTTTGGTATTAATAGAACCCATAATTTTCCACTTATTTATCAAAGTCTGAACAGTACTGATTGGCATTTTCAAGTCTTTGGATATATTTTTTTATCCTTCTCCTGATTTATAAAGTTGAGCTACTTTTGCTCACAGATCCTTTGACAGTTCTTTTGCTTTTCCCATGCATCAGTAACCAGCAAAGTCAGTGCAGCTCTGGATGAAATGCACAATGGTTTCTCAAGAAATAAAGAAACTTAATGACTATTCATATGCAGACACTTAAAATCTAACAAACCACAAGTGTGGATACTTACCCTTCATTGCCATCTCAACCTGTGTGTGTCAGTTTGAGTGTATTATCAGTCCAAACATTCAAAGGTATTTAAAAACTTTTGATTAGGGCAATCTGTGTGAGTTTAGTTAGGACATACACAATTTTGTGATAATAAATACCTTCGCCTGACCAATATTCCTATATTCCTAAATTAGAGAATGGTGTTTCACAGGATCATTCATTTTCCACAAATGGTACACATCTTACAAAATATATGGAGGAGAAGCAGTCCAGACCATGGTTCTAAAAGCAATCCTTTTAACTTCGTAAAATAGACACTTTAATACATTTTTTTGTCATTTTTGTTTCAGCTATAGATTATACAACTCAAAAACAGCTAATTTTCAACTCAAGAAATGTGAGTAGACTATCTCTAGATACAAATATGATTAATATATCCTACAAGCCTGTTTGTGACCTTGGGGAATAAATATTTGGGAATGCTTGGGGTAGAAAGGAGGAAGACAATAAAAGATGCCAAGCAGAATGAATACAGCTGTGTGGCTACTGACCTGCTTTGTGTTTCCCTTAGTATCCATTGCCCTTCCCAATGTCAACGTCATGTCCGAGTCTGTAGCTGATGTAAACCATTTAAATCCATAGAGCCGATATGTGCCATCAGGCTGTTCTCTGGCAATGGTCTCTGTACCGGCGGCTGAAAGCAAACATTTATTTCAGGCCTTTTAAAATATTAGTTCAAATTCAGTTGCACATGGCATTTCCCTGTTCCCAGAGAGCTTACAATCTAAGATTATCTGAGGCAATGGAGGTTTAAATGCCTTATCCAACCCAGTGGTAGGCAAACTCATTAGTCAAAAGAGCCAAAACTCAGCAGTACAACGATTAAGATTTCTTATGAGAGTCATACCACGTGCCTGCTTGTGCTACGATGGCTACGTCAACCCGACTGACACCCCGCTCGCCCACACGTAGTCGAAATCGATTCGTGGCAGAGCTTAGAGAATGTCACACGGAAAAAATTTGTCTCCGCAAGTTCGGTCCCAGTCCCCGCAAACCATCTGATCCCATCCACACAAGCCTCGAATAGTTTTATACTGAACTTACTATATTAAAGTATAAAAAGAAACGATATTCTGTATAATTGTCAATTTATAAATCAGCATCTTCTCCTCACTCTCTTCCCCATTTCTCTTCAGCATCCTCAGCCCACTCTCTCTCCACTTCCCTTCAGCGCACGCATATAAAAACAAGCAAGCAATTTTATTTCATTTTCATTCTATTCATTCATAGAAATTAAAGTCTAAATAATGCCAATCACTTAACAAAACAGCACAGTTACTTACCGTAACAGGTGTTATCCAGGGACAGCAGGCAGATATTCTTTACGCATGGGTGATGTCACCGACGGAGCCCTCGGTACGGACCTTTTTAACTAGAAAGTTCTAATTGGTCGCACCGCGCGTGCGCGAGTGCCTTCCCGCCCGACGGAGGAGTGCGTGGTCCCCAGTTAGGATAAGCCAGCTAAGAAGCCAACCCGGGGAGGAGGGTGGGACGTAAGAATATCTGCCTGCTGTCCCTGGATAACACCTGTTACGGTAAGTAACTGTGCTTTATCCCAGGACAAGCAGGCAGCATATTCTTTACGCATGGGTGACCTCCAAGCTAACAGAGAGGGAGGAGGGATGGTTGGCCATTAGGAAAATAAATTTTGTAACACAGATTGGCCGAAGTGTCCATCCCGTCTGGAGAATGCATCCAGACAGTAGTGAGTAGTGAACGTGTGAACTGAGGACCAAGTGGCCGCCTTGCAGATTTCCTCGATGGGCGTGGAATGGAGGAAAGCCACAGAAGCAGCCATAGCTCTGACCCTGTGGGCCGTGACAGCACCTTCCAGTGAGAGACCGGCCCGAGCATAACAGAACGCAATGCAGGCAGCAAGCCAATTGGAAAGCGTCTGTTTGGAGACAGGACGACCTAGACGGTTAGGGTCGAAGGACAACAAGAGCTGAGGAGATGAGCGGTGAGCCCTGGTACGGTCAAGGTAGTATGCAAGGGCACGCTTACAATCCAGCGTGTGCAACGCCTGTTCCCCAGGATGAGAATGGGGTTTAGGGAAAAAGACAGGCAACACAATGGACTGGTTGAGGTGAAAAGCCGAGACCACCTTGGGAAGGAATTTAGGATGGGTACGCAGAACCACCTTGTCATGGTGAAAAACAGTGAACGGTGGATCGGCGACCAGTGCATGCAGCTCACTAACCCTCCTGGCAGAGGTGATGGCAATGAGGAAAAGCACCTTCCAAGTGAGAAGTTTGAGCGAAGTTGTGGCAAGAGGCTCAAAAGGGGGTTTCATGAGGGCTGATAAAACCACATTCAGGTCCCAGACGACAGGAGGAGGCTTCAGAGGTGGTTTGACATTGAAGAGGCCTCTCATGAACCGGGAAACCAGTGGATGGGCCGTGAGAGGTTTTCCGAGGATAGGCTCATGAAACGCAGTGATGGCACTGAGGTGGACTCTGATGGAGGTAGATTTGAGGCCAGCATTGGACAGAGAGAGCAAATATTCCAGTACAGTTTCCACCGCTAAAGAGGTGGGATCGTGATGACGCCGTAGACACCAAGAGGAGAACCTGGGCCACTTCTGGTGGTAACATTGGAGGGTGGCCGGTTTCCTGGAGGCGTCCAAAATGAGACGGACAGGCTGAGACAGATTCTCTGGAGAGGTCAGCCCGAGAGAAACCAAGCTGTCAGGTGGAGCGAAGACAGATTGGGATGTAGTAGAGACTGATGCTGCTGCGTAAGCAGAGTAGGAAACACAGGAAGAGGAATGGGCTCCCTGGAGCTGAGCTGGAGCAGGAGGGAGAACCAGTGTTGGCGAGGCCACCGAGGAGCGATGAGAATCATGGTGGCCCTGTCCCTGCGGAGTTTGGATAAGGTCCGCAACATCAGAGGAAGTGGAGGAAAGGCATAAAGGAACCGATCTCTCCAGTCGAGCAGGAATGCATCTGGGGCCAGACGATGAGGAGAGAAGAGTCTGGAACAGAACTGGGGCAGCTGATGGTTGTGAGGTGCTGCAAAGAGGTCCACCTGCGGAGTGCCCCAGCGAGCAAAGATGGAGCGGAGTGTTGGAGGGTCCAGAGTCCACTCGTGAGGTTGAAGGATGCGGCTGAGATTGTCGGCCAGGGAGTTTTGTTCGCCCTGGATATAGACAGCCTTGAGGAAGAGATTGCGGGTCGTGGCCCAAGTCCAGATGCTGAGAGCCTCCTGACAAAGGAGGCGCGATCTGGTGCCGCCCTGCTTGTTTATGTAGTACATGGCGACTTGGTTGTCTGTGCACAGGAGAAAAACCTGAGGGTAGAGAAGATGCTGGAAGGCCTTGAGAGCATAGAATATGGCTCTGAGTTCCAGGAAATTGATGTGATGTAGACGCTCCTGCGGGGTCCAGAGTCCCTGGGTGCGCAGATCTCCCAGGTGAGCTCCCCATGCATAGGGGGAGGCATCCGTGGTGATGGTCATGGAGTGAGGGGGCAGATGAAAAAGAAGACCCCTGGAAAGATTTGAGGAGTTCAACCACCATTGCAGAGATTGCTGAAGAGACGATGTCACAGAGATGGGTTGAGAAAGAAGATCCGTGGTCTGTGACCATTGGTCGGCAAGAGTCCACTAAGGTGTCCTGAGGTGGAGCCGTGCCAGAGGAAGCACATGGACTGTCGAGGCCATGTGGCCCAGGAGGACCATCATCTGACAAGCCGGGATGGAGTGATGGAGGAGCACCCGACGACAGAGGTGGAGCAGCGTCCGTTGACGGTCGGAGGGGAGAAATGCCCTCATTAGCGTGGTGTCGAGAACTGCTCCAATGAATTGAAGTCGCTGGGTGGGAAGCAGATGCGACTTGGGGTAGTTGATCTCGAACCCCAGGAGATGGAGGAGGGAGATGGTGTGTTGAGTGGCTTGTAGCACAAGTGGAGACGTAGGTGCTTTCACCAACCAATCGTCCAAGTAGGGAAACACTTGGAGGTTGTGAGACCTGAGGAAGGCCGCCACCACAATAAGGCACTTGGTGAATACCCTGGGCGATGAAGCGAGGCCAAAGGGTAGCACTTTGTACTGATAGCGGCGGTGTTGCACCTGGAACCGCAGGTAGTGACGTGAATGCGGATTGATTGGGATGTGAGTGTAGGCCTCCTTGAGGTCCAGGGAACATAGCCAGTCGTGTTGAGAGAGAAGAGGGTAAAGCGTGGCAAGGGAGAGCATTCTGAATTTCTCCTTGACGAGATACTTGTTGAGGTCCCTGAGATCGAGAATGGGACGAAGGTCTCCCGTCTTCTTGGGAACCAGGAAGTAGCGGGAGTAGAAACCCTGACCCCTTTGTTCCGGAGGCACTTCTTCGATGGCATTGAGAAGAAGGAGGGATTGGACCTCCCTCAGGAGGAGGGGGGTTTGGGAGGAGTGAGAAGCAGACTCTACGGGAGGGTTGTCCGGTGGAAGAGTCTGGAAGTTGAGAGAGTAGCCGTGGCGGATGATGTTGAGGACCCACTGGTCCGATGTGATGGCCTCCCAATGGCTGAAGAATATGTGGAGACGGCCTCCGATTGGTTGTGGAAGAGGCAATGAAGGTGGAAGACTGGCTATGCCCTGGAGAGAAGAGTCAAAAGGGCTGAGAAGGCTTTGCAGGTTGAAGAGGCTTGTTGGGTTGATTGGACTGAGAACGAGCCTGGGCATGGTGTTGTTGCTGACGGGGCCACCGAGGTTGTTGGGAAGGCGGATTGAGTGGCCTGGCTGAGAACCTGCGCTGATAGGAAGAGTGAGGTCTGTAAGGTCGGGCAGGTGGAGCCTTTTTCTTCGGTTTAATCAGGGTGTCCCACCTGGTTTCATGTGCCGAGAGTTTCTGGGTGGTGGAATCCAGGGACTCTCCAAAAAGTTCATCCCCGAGACAGGGGACGTTGGCCAGATGATCTTGGTGGTTAATGTCCAAATCTGATACTCTCAGCCAGGCCAGGCGGCGCATGGCGACAGCCATGGCAGAGGCACGGGAGGTCAGCTCGAAGGAATCGTAGATAGAGCGGACCATAAATTTTCTCAGCTGAAGGAGACCAGAGATATGTTGTTGGAAGAGTGGGATCTTCCTCTCCGGAAGATACTTTTGGAGGGCGGACAGCTGTTGAACCAAGTGTTTCATGTAAAATGAAAAATGGAAGGAATAATTGTTCGCCCTGTTGGCCAGCATGGCATTCTGATAGAGCCTCTTGCCAAACTTGTCCATGGTTTTGCCCTCTCTGCCAGGAGGGGTGGAGGCATAGACACTGGAGCCCTGAGTTTTCTTCAAGGTGGATTCAACTAGAAGAGACTCATGGGGCAATTGGGACTTATCGAACCCCGGAATTGGGATAACTCGGTAGAGGTTATCCAACTTGCGGGGGGCCCCAGGTACTGTAAGAGGATTCTCCCAATTTTTGTAAAAAGTCTCCCGTAGGATGTCGTGTACGGGCAATTTGAGAAACTCCTTAGGTGGTTGTTCAAAATCCAGAGCTTCCAGAAAGGCTTGGGATTTTTTGGAGTCTGACTCCAGAGGGAGAGATAAAGCTGCTGACATCTCCCTGAGGAACTTTGAGAAGGAGGATTGCTCAGGTTTGGAGGTGGTATCGGGTGCTGAGGGGTCCTCATCGGATGAGGAGAGATCCTCCTCGGTACCGGGGGGGGACTCTTCCCATAAGTCCGGGTCCCGGACCTCCGGGTGCGCATGCCGAGACACCGGGGTGGAAGGCTCGGTATGGTGGGTCTTAGATAAAGATTTTCCAGAGCGCACCGAAACGGTACCGGGAGAGGAAGACCGGCGTCGGTCCCGGTCCCGGGAAGAATGGTGCCCCGCCCGGTCCCAAGGCGGATCCGTAGTGGTATGGGAGTGAACCACAGGATGGGCGTGAAGTTGCTCAGCCGAAAGAATCGGCATGGAGGTATTGATTGGTACCGATGGGGTGGATACCGGTTGCTCGGTACGGGGCTTGGGCCGGTCTGGTACCGAAAGGAGCGGTGCCAGGATAGTAGGCAACAGGTGCTGGAGTTGATGCTGCAGCTGTTCCTGGAGTTGAGTTTGGAGGATGGCCGCAATGCGGTCATCCAGGGGTGGCACCGGAACCGCTTTCTTTTATTTCGGTTCCTTAGGTGCCGCTCCACGCCCCGGCGATGAGGAGGCCGATGACGAGGCACTCACCGAAATCGGGGCGGAGCGTTTTCGGGGTCGGCGTGAAGCCGGCAAAGTTGGTGCCGCCACTGTGGCTGGCGGGCGCTCGAGGGAAGAGGAAGGCTTCTTAGCCGGCTTACCTGGCGCCAGCGGCGCCGATGTCGGGTCGGGCGGTGTCGAAGTAGGCGGTGTCGATTTTGATGGTACCGCTGTCGATGCCGAGGAGTCCATCGTCGACCCGGTGCCGAACAAAATGTTTTGTTGAATTTGGCGATTCTTGAGTGTTCGCTTTTTAAGAGTGGCACAGCGGGTGCAGGAGTCCGCCCGATGCTCCGGACCCAAACACTGCAAACACCAATTGTGTGGGTCAGTGAGGGAGATCGGGCGTGCACACCGCTGGCACTTCTTAAAACTGGGCTGCGGGGGCATGAATGGGAAGACAGCCTCCGCAAAATCAAACCCCGAGGCCTGTATAATGGCAACAGGCCCCGCCGGGGCAAAGACGAAAAAAGGAAAGAAATTAAAGATTTTTTTTTATTTTTTTTTTTTACAAATTAAAAGAAAAAGGTAACCCGAAGGTAAAATGAAAATAAAATGGGAAAAATTTCGCGAGCGGGAAGGCAAAAAGGTTAGTTCAACGGCCGTTGAAAAAACACGCGTCTTCTTCGCTCCGCGGAAACGAAGAAACTGGGGACCACGCACTCCTCCGTCGGGCGGGAAGGCACTCGCGCACGCGCGGTGCGGCCAACTAGAACTTTCTAGTTAAAAAGGTCCGTACCGAGGGCTCCGTCGGTGACGTCACCCATGCGTAAAGAATATGCTGCCTGCTTGTCCTGGGATAAATGATTTTACAAAAATAAATTTCCTGCACAGTCAAACTTGCAAGGATTACTAGATGTCTTTCAGCAGCTCCCCTCCCTCCCCCTTACCTTCATGGCCAAGTCAAAATAATCTACCAACAATAAAATTTTAAAAAACACAAAGCACACTGTACGCAGAGAAAATGTTAATCATCATTTATATTCCGCAAGTTTTATCTGTAAATTGCGTATCAAGATTTTTTTTCACAGGATAATGCATGTGACGATCGTTCAACTGTATATCCTAAGTCAACATGGGTACCTCCTGGTCCTACTTATTCTCTGTTAGATTCGTTTCATAAGCTAGTAATAATGGAATTGAATAAAAAAGAAAAAGATTTTCTAGAAGAGATACAAACATTTCAGATTATGAAAGGAAGGCTCTAATCACATTACAGAATGATAACTCTTTAGTGATTAGGAAGGCGGACAAAGGTGGAGGCATTGTATTATTGAACAAAACCATGTATCTTTCGGAAGCATATAGACAACTTGAGGGGAGTGAATATGAGAAAATATCTGTGGATCCCACCCCGGATCTTCAAGTAAGAATTAATCAAATTACGAAAAAAAGCTCTGGATTCTGAGTACTTGACTAAAAAAGAATTTAAATATCTAAATGTTTTATACCCTAAGATACCAGTTCTATATCTTCTTCCGAAGGTACATAAGTCACTGGTTAAACCTCCTGGACGGCCCATTGTTTCAAGTAAGGGGTCATTGTTGGAAGCCTCTTCTACTTATGTGCCTTTTGTGAAAATGAGTAGCTCATACATTTAGGATACCACACACTTTCTAAGGAAGCTATCAGAAATAACTCCAAAAAAAAGATTGTCTTCTGGTCACAATGGACGTATGTTCTTTATATACAATTATTCCTCAAACTGAAGCATTACAGGTGTTACAATATAATTTGGAAATGCGTTAAAGGCCACACTTAGTTCCCACTGAATTTATTTTGGAACTGGCAGAAATTATCATGACTGAAAGCTTCTTTCTGTTTGAAGACAACATGTTTCGTCAGAAGGTCGGGATAGCCATTGGTATCACCATGGCACCTTCAGTGGCAAATTTATATATGATTGCTTTTGAAAACCAATGGGCTTATACATCCAGATATTTTTCTAAAATGTCAATGTGGTATAGATACATTGATGATATCTTCTTTGTATGGGAAGATACATAAGAGGAACTTAGTAGCTTCTTCACGTATATAAATGCATGTCATCAGAAGTTAAATTTACCCATACATACAATAAGACCATGATATCATTTCTTGATGTGACAGTGATGTGGCATGAAGAAGGTTTTCCGGAAAGAAACAGACAAGAATTCAGTACTCCACTTCTCCAGTTTCCACCCTTTAAGTTTAAAAAGAAGTCTTCCCTATTCCATGTTTCTCCGTTTGAGAAGAATATGCTCCTCTGTTACAGAATTTATAGATCAATCCAGGGTCATGAAGGAGAGATTTATAAAGAGAGGATACCCTAATAAGGTGGTCAATACAGCTTTTAAGAGAGCTCTATACAATAATAGAATTTTAAGGAAGCACTGGCAGATGTTAAACATTACAGGGAGATTTAAGGATCTTGACCTGCGTATTGCTTATCGCAGATCAAAAAACCTTAAAGAAATTCTGTGTCCACCTATATCTCCCTATGAAGTAATTAATAATGTAGACACAGAATTAGGACACTTAAGTTGTGGTTCCTGCCAGATGTGCAAAATCATGGATTGTACGAAGGTGTTTATCAATCCAAAGGATAAGAAATAATATATATTGAATCACTCTTCTAATTGTAAGACTCTGGGGGTTATCTACATCCTTAGATGTCTGTGCAATCTTATTTATGTAGGGCAAACATCGAGAGCATTTAACATCAGATTAAATTAACATAAGAGCAATATCACAAGGGGTAATATGACAGCACCTTTGGTTAAACACTGTCAGGAACATAAGCTTGACTTTATCTCTCTTAAAGCGTTGGTTATTGATGTAATACAGAAGGGGAGGTGATTTAAAAAAAAACTTTGGCTCAGAGAGAACAACGATGGATTTTTAAATTAAATTCAGTTCATCCTGATGGGCTTAATAAAAACCTGGAGTGGCAACACTTATTTATTTAACATTGAAATATATCTTTGGGCAATTGGTGGCACTGTCTATGAAGTTTGAAGGTAGCTGCCAGATATCCGGTGTGATTGGATACTTCAACCCTGCCACTTTAAAAATTAACGAGTTTAAAGCACATACTGACATCCTGTCAAGCCGTCAGTATAAATAAAAGGCGTGATGCCGTGCTTGCCTGTTTGCTCGGGGCCAATGTGATTATGGAGATTAGAACAAGGTAAAGTTGTAAAGTTTGTGTATGGAACAGTGCCTTTATACAGTTTATCTTTTTGAATTTTTAACTCCTAGCTCTCGTTTCAGCATTGCTCAAGTCACTTCCTTGATGCAGTGGGTGATATAAGTCTGTCCCGTGAAACAAAGGCCTTGTCGGATAAAGGTCACAGGCAACGGCGCTGGTTTTGCAATGAGCAATTTGAGCTAAGTACTCGAAAGAGCATATGAAGTACTAGTTGAGATGAATTGAACGCTATAAATTGAAATGAATTGAACATTTAAAAATGAACTTTATATGAACTGGTTTACTCTAGTTGAAGAAATAATGAGCTGAAATTTTTATAGTATTTACAGCACATGAGCACTTTTTACTACGCACTTTAAGCCTTTCAATTGTTGATAAAATTGATGAAATTGAATTAGGTGTAGATGAAGAAAGAAAAGAAAAAATATAAATGAAATGAAATGGAAGGATAACTTTGAATGAGATAATTCCGAAGGAGAATGATTAGATGAATTGAGAATAGTAAGCATGGATTGGTTTGGAGTTTCAAAAATGGCATGCTTTAGAGTATATGTGTATCCTATACCATAAAAGTGAGAGTATGTAAATGAACTACAAGTTTCTACTCCGACTCCATCGATCACCTGTTTATCTTCACCATGCTAAACTTAGCCAGACTGATACTTGCCTTAAATGCAATCAACCACAGGCTACTCTAGGCCATCAATTCTGGGTTTGTCCATTGCAGTGTTCTCCATAGAGCCTTTTAGCCAGGCGCTCTGCCCGGCTAATTTAGATGACCGCCCGGCTGTCATCTCAGTCGTAAATCCTGCTACTCAAATATTTATTTTTAAACACCCTCTCACCGGCTTGGGGATTCCCCAGGCACAGCCTGAAGAGCCGGAAGTTCAACATTTGACTCCTGCTTCAGCCTGACTTTTTTTTCTACTGTAGAGCGGCGCACAGACGGTGTACTGTGGTTTTGATCCCACAGCTGACTCCTTACACGTGGGCCACTTGCCAGCTAACTGGCGTTCCTGTAGTTTCAGCGCGCAGGCCACCACACGCATCGGAGACCCCAGCGGACAGATAGGCGTACTTGAGCCACTTTCACTTGAGCAACTGGTGCAGAACATGTGCGGACTGCGTGAGTTTGCAATGTGTGTGCCAACGGGGAAATCCGGACATGTAGTGGCCATAACCCTATAGGAAGGCTATTCTTTATGTTATGTTCTGCTGACGTCTCTTCCCTGACCCAAACTCCCCTGCAGATTTACTCTACTTGTAATTACTTCACCCCCCCTCATAAATATTCAGAAGTGAATGGGCGCTTCCATTAACACTCCCTTCTCGGGTCTGCCTGGCAAGAAAGTCTGAGGCTTCGCCACTTGACTAGGCCTAGGCCTGCTTTGTACCGTTAGCGATGAGCTTGGCTGAAAGCTGCTTGACGAGCTCAGTGATCCGCTCCCACTGGCACTCGGAGCGGCAGTGCTCGATCTCCGTCTCCAGCCGGGAGTCCGACCTCTTGGTGGCCATGAGCCGCACCGGGCCAGTGAGCCACCGGGCTCCAGAGCCACTGCGGTAGAGTGCAGCTCAATGCAGGGAGGGCGCAGCGGGGGTCGGAGACCGTCGGCCAGGTAGCAGCCTAAGAAAGTCTGAGAAGGTCGAGTCAGGGGATCGCAAAGAGCGCAGGAGCAGCGTGCCATGTACAAAGCTGCACTGCGAATCTGAACTTCAGCTGCAGTTTAAAAAAAAAGGATCTAATCTAAATGTAATTACGTTGAAAAAGTGCTCTGTTTGTCTATGTCTAGATTGTAAGCTCTTTGAGAAGGGACTGTCTTTGTGACTCTGTACAGCGCTGCGTATGTCTGGTAGCGCTACAGACATAGTTAACTATGTCTATAGCGCTCCCAGACATATGCAGCTCTGTACAGAGTCACAAAGACACTCCCTTCTCAAAGAGTTTACAATCTAGACACAGACAAACAGGATATTGTGGATACTGTTAAGGGGAACTATTGCTGGCTGGGTTGGAGGGCAGAGGGAAAAGGTGTGAGGTAGCTTGAGTATCCTGAACTCTGCCTGGTATAAGGAAGGTAGAGCCATGGAGTTTCTGGCCTTGATAGAAACATAGAAAATGACGGTAGAAAAGGGCCATAGCCCACCAAGTCTGCCCATTCCAACTACCCTCCCCCCTGACTTTACTCTCTTAAGAGATCCCACGTGAATATCCCATTTTCTCTTAAAATCCGACATGCTACTGGCCTCAATCACCTGCAGTGGGAGTTCGTTCCAATGATCCACCACTCTTTCGGTGAAGAAGTACTTTCTGGAGTCGCTATGAAACTTCCCTCCCCTGATTTTCAGCGGATGCCCTCTGGTGGTCGAGGGTCCTATGAGACAGAAAATACCATCTTCTGACTCGATATGGCCCGTGACGTACTTAAACGTTTCAATCATGTCTCCCCTCTCTCTTCGTTCCTCAAGTGAGTACAGCTGCAATTTATTCAGCCTTTCTTCATATGTGAGATCCTTGAGCCCCAAGACCATCCTGGTGGCCATTCGCTGAACCGACTCGATTCTCAGCACATCCTTCCGGTAGTGTGGTCTCCAGAATTGAACACAATACTCCAAATGAGGTCTCACCATGGATCTGTATAGTGGCATTATGACTTCAGGTCTCCTGCTGACAAAACCTCTACGGACACAACCCATCATTTGCCTTGCCCTGGAGAAAGCCTTCTCCACTTGATTGGCAGCCTTCATGTCATCACTAATGATCACCCCCTAGATCACGTTCTGTCGTGGTCCTGGCCAAGGTCTCACCATTTAGTACGTAAGTTCTGCGCGGGTTTCTCTTACCCAGGTGCATTGATGGGTCGCCATTTTCGCATGGGCACTCTGCTGAGCTGGCATAGTGTGCAGTCTCATCTACAGAGCCCAGAGGGCATGAGCCTAGTTGAATTTGTCTATCAGATGTTCCAGGCCTATGACTTCTACTTCTTGCACCAGCACTATGACTACCTGATCCAGATTGGTGGCTCCGACCAGCTGGGCAACATAATGACAGGCTATGAGTTTATCCAGAGGGTAACAAGGCAATATGTCTACCAGTTCTTTGTCCGACAACAGGACTCCTGTGTAGAAAGACTTTTGAAACCCTTCACTTTTTTGCCTCTTGTAGAGATTGTGCACATCATGGACATACACAAGAAAAAGCCAGAGAAGCTAGGGTCTCAGAAACGCCTTGCAGCAGAAATAACCAAGCTTGTTCATGGCAAAGAGGGGCTGGCCTATGCCAAGAAATACACAACTGCACTCTACCACAGCAGTACGGATGCACTGGAGGCCATGAGTGATCAGGAGCTCTTCAGAGAAGCTCCATTCATAGAATTAATGCTTGAACCTGGAATGACAGTACTGCAGTGTTCTCCTTAGTGTGTTTTAGCCAGGCACTCCGCATCGAAGCCGCACGCAAATCCTCTTCCCTACCCCTACTCCATGATTGTCTAACCCACGGCCGAACAAGGATTTTGTGCGGCCCAGATTCTCCCTTCTGTGGGTAGTTTTCTGACCATCTCCCTTGCTGCAGTTGTCCGCGGGCGTCATCGGCTCCTCATGCGTGATCTGCGGCTGAGTCAGAAGCGTTCCATCTGACATATATACAGCGCAGCAAGCACTATTTATATATATATTTTTTTTAATTTTAATAACTTTTTTTTTTTTACCTTTCCTCATGTTCCTTCCATTCATGGCTCTTTCTTTTTTTTTAATATATAAAACATTAACTTTGTAACTTACTCCCTTTTTTCCTTATGTATTCATGTTTGTCCATCTAACCCATTTTAAGCAGTACGTTGAATTGTATGTCTATTTTATATTTTATTGTAACTCGCTTAGTAAATTATAGATAAGCGATTTATCAAATCTAAATAAACTTGAAACTTGAACTTGATATCATGATGTCAGAGAGAAGGCTTCCGAATCAGCCTTGAATCATATGCGAGGAGCCGACGACGCCCGCAAACGACTGCAGCAAGGGAGCCAGCCAGAAAACTTCCCGCCAGAGGGTGGCACAGAAGGGAGGGAATGTTTCCAGCATAGGCGCGGATCGCCGACAGCCATAAAATAAATGCTTCCAGCACAGCCACGGATTGTGTGAGGAGCCAGCCATCACCGCCCTCAGCTTTCACCAGAAAAATGATTGTAGCATGGGAGCCGACCAAAAGGTAAATACCTGCCGGAGGGAGGCTCTTTATACCTGCATTGTGAGGTCATAGAACTTTAGTAACATAGAAACATGATGGCAGATAAAGGCCAAATGGCTCATCCACAGCACAGAAGGGAGGGAGGGAGAAGGTCATGTTGGGACTCGAGAGGGAGGGAGCACTTTGGACAAATGATGAAGGAAGGAGGGAGGGCGCATGAACCATAGGATTGAAGAATGGAGGGAGGGAGGGAATAGTAAGGGAGAATTGGGTGTCAGAGAGGGAAAGAGATGGTTTACATGGAGAGATGAAGAAAGAAGAGAACTGGAGAGAGGAGGGAGAGAGAGAGAATTATTGGACATGGTGGTGGGAAAAGAGTGAGGTAGAGATGCATGGGCTTGGAGAGGACGGGGAGAACATGCTGGGCCAAGGAAGCCTCCTGGACTGTTTTTTTTAAAGTATAGAGGGGGAAGGTATTAAAAGAAGTGCCAGATTGTGCGTGGGGAGGAGAGTTTATGGGGCCAGAAACAGAGGACAGAGAGAGAGATAGTGGGCAATGGTCTGAAGGGAGAGAAGTTGGATCTGGGGTGGTGTGGAGGAAGAGGGAAAGAGATACTTGAAGGGAGAACTGTTGGGAAGAGAGAGGGAGAAATGGTGGACCAGAGGGATGGAGGCAGGCAGGCATGGGAAGAGATGGGGTGGGGGGCTGTTGGGAAGAGAAAGGGAGAGAAGTTGGATCTGGAGATGGAAGGGAGGTAGGGAGAAATTTTAGGCCTGTGGATGGAAGGCAGAGAGTTGCAGCATTCTCTTTTTTTCCCCTCCATTTCATTGTTCAGCATCAAAAGGGGAGGGAAGAAGAAAAACAGAAAAAGAGAGGGATCAAAATGTTGGACCATGGAGATAGAGGAGGAGAGATAGACCCATGGGAGGGCAGGAGGGATGAGATCTGGGAAAAGAAAGGGACAGGGAGTTATAGCCTGACGAGTGGAAAGAAGGAGGGGATTCTAAAAGTGGTGAGCCATGCGGATGAGGTCAAAACGGAGATGACAAGATGAGTGAGGAGTAGATAGAAAGAAATAGAAGGCTGGGAAATGAGTGAGATGGGAAATGGGAGAGCTAGGGACTGAAAGAAGATGGAGAACAGCAGGCACTGGAAAGAGAATTAGTTGAATATAGACAAAAAGCAGAAAGAGAAACTGGGACCAAGATGTTGGAAAAACAAAACATCCAGACAACAAGGTAGAAAAAATTGTTTTATTTTGAATTTATTAACTGGAATATGTTAGCTTTGGGATATGTGTATCACAATTATTTTTGTGTTCAGTGGCGTAGTCATATACAGCTGATTTAGGGGAGGGACTGAAGCCCAAAATTAGTGGATAGGCACCAAAGTTTCTCCCCGCCTGAGTGCAATTTACAAATACTAGAGCTATTGGGAATCCCCAAGCCCTGCCACCTGAAGACATCTTCCTCCAGTATGACGACCAAAAATCTCCAAGCTTTGCTGCCAATGGCAATATCCTCAAGCTGCCACTTACATCAGAGGAGGGGTGGGATCGCGTCAAAGGGAACGTGTTACCGAGGTGGAGAGCGGCTTGCGAGGTTCGCTACAGCCGGCCGGCGATCCTCAGCAGGCTGCTTTGAAGAGGAGGGCAGACGCGAATGAATAGATTTACTACCTCTTAGAGTGAGTGAGGGTGGGAGGGGGGAGTCGCCGGCATGTTCTCCGCCTCCTTGTGTCCGTGGTCACAAACTCCGCCGCCACAGGCTCGTTCTACTGGCACGGATCTACGGATTATGGACGCAGGGATCACGAAGTTTGAAGTGCGCATGTGCGCTTAGAGTTTTATTATAGTAGATGCATACATCTTCTATATTAGTGATTGCAAATTTGGGACCTGCTCATCCTTTTTTTTTTGCTCATCAGCTAGTGTTAGTGTTTGTGTGGCCCCAGAAATTTTTTTTTCATCTAATGCGGCCCAGGGAAGCCAAAAGGTTGGACAACCCTGCCCTACTCCTTCACTGTGAGCAGGGAGGGGTAATTTTCATAGTGTTCCAGGCTGTGCGCCAACCCTCTTCCCCGCTCCTACTCCTTCTCCATAAGCAGGGAGGGGTAATTTGCATAGCACCAAATCTACACCACCAAATTTCCCCATCCTGACCCACCCAGCTACTTTTTTGTGCCACCCGGCTGGAAAAAATTTCTGGGGAGAACACTGCATTGGTCCAGGATTTTTGGAATCAGTTGCGACGCCACATTGCTCACATGTGGCAATATGGCTATACTAGTAGTCCTGAGTTGCTCTTCACCTTGGAGCGTATGCCTCGTGTATCACCAAAGGGGTTTTGAGGGTTTTTGGAACTTGCTGTTTTGCTGGGGAAAAAGACAATATTGCATTGCTGGATTGTACCTGATCCCCCAACATTGTCTCATTGGCATTCTCTTATGATACAACAAGCTTCTATGGAGCGTCTTTCATTGACTTCCTTGTATACCCCACAGGGACGTTTGTTTTGTCACATTTGGGAGCCTTTTTGGCTCGCTTTAACTCCTACTGCTCGTAGCCATCTCTTGAACCCTTGATCAGCCATGACCTCTGAAAGTTGGAATGTTCAGATTGTGAGGGGATGGGTGGGTGGGGTTAGGTTGCATTTGAACTGTGTATTTTTGCTGTTTTGACATGTTCGATTGTATTTAAGCTTTTCAATAAAAACACTTCAACATAAAAGTGAGAGTATGAAGTTTTTTAATATATATTTTTTTAAAAAATTTAAATTATTTAAATAGTGGAAATAAAATTTGTAAGTATCTATATAAGAAGATTGAGGCAGTTTAAAAATAAGTTAGCTGATTAATAATTAATGAATTAACTAATTTGGTGGGGATTAAGCTGGTGATGTTATAAGGAGGCAAGAGAATAATTCATCTTTCTTCTCTTGAAGAAGTCCCAGTATGGGAAGATGTACTCCTAAGTCTGAGGCTTGTCCCCATAAAATTTAAATCGATTATCGCTAAATAAATTAATGTAATCAAGTGTCATGATCTAATGAGTAAATCTAGAATTGGTGTTCATTTTTGATTTTTTGAAAATGGTCTCTAATTTTTATTTATTTTGCTAATAGGTTACCATTTGATTTTTTTTTGTTGTTCAGCCTATCATGGGCCAGGGAGGAAAAACATACAGCAGAACTCCCTGCGGCCAAGGCTGGACTAGAGTGTCCAGGCCCTCGCTTCTAGGCTCAGATCTTCAACTGAAGAATTGGACTGCTTTCAAGTTCTTCACTGTTTCCATTAGGTCAAAATAAGGCCAACCCCAGTGCCACATAATGGTTGGGCACCCACTTGCTCGGATCCGAGGTTCATCTGCTGAGGAAGTTTGCTTGAATATGGTCGACTCCCGCTACATGTGCTGCCAAGAGCACTTGGAGATGACACTCCATCCAGAGAAAGACAGGTGAGCTACCTTTGCCAGAGATACACTTTTGGTTTCTCCCTGGCGATTGACAGACGCCACTACTGTCGCATTGTCAGAGAAGACTCCAACTGCTTGGAGTCCAGAGTCCTCTGCAATTGTACCTGAGCCAAATGAATGGCCCGCAGTTCTAACATGATGATTGACCATTGTGTTTGGGAGGGCATTCAACTCCCCTCAAATGGATGCCATCATGTTTCTATGTTTCTCTCCACCATTCTCGGAACATCCTGCTTAGCCACCAGAGCCCCATTCCTCCCTCCCCTAAGAGCACCTGCCCTGCCTAGCCCACCGGATCCCCTCTCTTTCCCCCTCAAAACCCTGCCCACCGGAATCCCTCTCTCCCTCTCAGAGTCCATGATTGGCCCAATGGAGCCCCTCTTCCCCCCATTGGAGCCCCTGCCAGGCTCCATGGAGCTCTTAACTGACCCCTCGGAGCCCCTCCCCCCTTGGAGCCCCTGCCCAACCCACCAGAGCCACTCTCCCCCCTAGAGCCTCTACCAAGCCCCCTAGAGTCCCTCGGCCCCCCCTTGAAACCCCTGACCGGCTCACCAGAGCTCCCCCCATAGCCCCCGCCCAGCCATTAGAGCCCTTTCCAATCCCTTTGAGCCCCTGCCCAGCTCCCCGATTCTCCTGCCTAGCCCCCCAACACCCCACCCCATGCCCCTTTCCCCCCTGGAGCCCCTGCCCAGGCCCCCCAGCTCCTGCCCAGCTCCTCAGAACCCCTGCCTGCCCCCCCCCCCCCGGAGCCTCTGCCCAGCCATCCAGAGCCCCTGCACATGCACTGTATGGGCACTGCCTGAAGATTTAAAGAGAGACAGTGCACTTGGTAGTGTCCATACCGGGTTCTGTAAATGACATCACCCAAATGAGAGAGTATTATGCTGCTTGTCCTAGGATGAAAGACGTTTTTTGTTTATAATACTTACTCTTTTTGATACATTAGCCCACGTTCTTCAGCGCAGTTGTTAAATTTCCATCAATATAAAAAAATTAAGACTAGTCACAGGGTAATCTGTAAGGGTAATTCTGAAAATGCAAAATACATACCAACGTCAGAGCCTCCTTTACGCTCTGTCATCCACTGGCCAGATGTCCAAAACTGTTTGGGATCACGGGAGGTAAGATGGCTGTAGGCCTCTGCTGGTGGCCCAGAGATATCCAGAGACTTGAAAAGACAGAGATTCTGTGAAAAATTAGATATCTACAATTTTTCCATTAACAAGTAGGATGATTCGGCCACATAAGTGAGGAAAAAATCATCCCAACACTGCAGGACAGAGGCATATATGGAAAGTCCCACATCTCCGCATTTCCCAAGCTACCACCAGTTGCATTTTTAGTGCATGTTCTCAGAGTACTTAAAAGAAAATATAAATTAAATTAAATTCTCATCCCACATCTTCCACTCAGCACATTTAGTCACTGATACTTGATACTAAACAATTGTCCTATCGCCACTTGTTACTGTACCTTGCAAAGATTATTCTATGAATGACAGTCATGAAACTTTAATGTCCTATTTCACCTGTTATTTCTCAATTTTCAGACTGTCCAAAAGTCAGTAAGGGCTACCTCTCCTAGCTTTCTATTTGACCTCTCCCCAGTGACTACAAGGAGAAAAACCTTAGGCGTACGCTCTCCATTAAAAAGATGTCCACCCAATGCAATACAAAAGGAATCCTAGTACAGATCTATTTGGTCTGCTGGGTGAAAATAACCTTACTCCTCTCCCTTCACTGAAAGATATAGTAGTATTACCAGTCCATCACTTACTGCTAGAATATCAATGCACAGCAATACTAAAAAAAAAATAAAATAAAAATCAGGCATTCTTAAATATACAGGTACTTAAATAAAAAAAATAATTTATTAGACCACATGTAGAAAAATTTAATTCAAGCTGCAATGCTTAGGTCACACATTGCAACTCACCAATGCTTAGGTCACACATTGCATATATGGTGGAATATATGCACCAATGTATTCAGAAACTGAATACTTATGCAAAGCTCCTGGCCCCCTAACCACAGATCTCAATTCTAATTACAACTCTCCAATGCCACCCATTTCGTAGACAGTAAGGCCCAGATTCTATAAATGGCGCCATTGTCAGCGGCCAACAAAAAAGTGGCTACCGATCACATGTCAATCACACGACCGCGCCATATAGAGAATTGTGCCTCTGGGAAAGATAGGTGCCAGAAATATAGGCCAGGGTTTTTCAGGCCTACATTTCCGGCACCTATCTTTGTCATGAATCGTGCCTACGTAGGCACTTTAGGCCACCTAACACCACTTCCGGCATTAGCCAGGCCATAGTGGCGATTATGGCGCTGATTATTTAGGCACCTTGAAACTCAGTTAAAAATGTCATTTCAATGGCATTTTTTTTTCTTTTTTACTGAGTTTGGGTGCCTACCGGTGCCTTAAAAACCAGCTCCATTTAGAGAATCTGGGCCTAAGTCCATTACCAGTAGTTGGGAAGTAAGGCCAATGCTTCTTTACAGTCTATAAAGCTGATGGAAGGCCTGGTTAACCAGGATTTAGTAGCCAACCTGGATAAATTTAACATACTGCACGACAACCAGTCAGGTTTTCATCCTGGGTTTAGCACGGAAACAGTTATTGCCTCTCTATTAGATTCCCTCCACAGCTTATTCAGTCAGGGTACAAGCGCTATTGTCCTGCAATTCGACTTAAGTAACGCTTTCGACCTAGTCGATCATGACATCCTTCTCGAATGTCTGGAGTCCATTGGCCTCTTGGGTAATGTCCTGAAATGGTTCCAGGGTTTTTTAAGGAAACACTCATACCAGGTTTACAGTGACAATGATCATTCCTATTGCTGGGTCAACTCTTGTGGAGTCCCACAAGGTTCCCCCCTTTCCCCTACTCTATTTAACATCTACTTAGCCCCATTGGGGAACCTACTGCAAAGCTTAAAAGTAAAATTTTACAATTATGCAGATGACATCACTTTAGTTTTTCCCCTAATAAACCTATACCCTAAGACAAAGATCCACCTGGCATTCATATTAAAACAAATCGATCAATGGATGGCCCAATTCAAACTGAAACTCAACTCAGAAAAAAACAAATTCTTCCTAGCTAGCCCGAATGACAAACTCAAAGACTCTTCAATTTCCTTGAATGGACAAGTCTATCCTATTGTCCACTCCATAAAAATTCTGGGAGTTACCCTGGACCGTCACCTTACTCTTGAGGCGCACACTGAGCTATTGATTAAAAAAGGCTTCTCAACTCTATGGAAGCTAAAGCTTCCCTCATTCCTTCTCATTCAATTCCTTCCATCCACTGTCTGTCTTCTCTCTGCGCCTTCTATTTGCTCTGTTACTGTGCCTCTCCCTTCACCCTCCCCCCCAATTGGTCTGGCACCCATCTTCTTCCCTCCGCTCCCCCATAGTCTGGCATCTCTGTCTTCTTCCCTTCCAGCGTCTTCTCCCCACTCTCTTTTCCCCATTCCCTTCAGCGTCTTCTCCCTACTCTCTCTTCCCCATTTTCCAGCGTCTTCTCCCCACTCTCTCTTCCCCATTTCCCAGTGTCTTCTTCCCTCTCTTTCTTCCCCAGTTCCCTTCAGGCTGCTTCAGCATCTTTTCCTCTCCATCCCCCCACCCCCAGCACCCTCCGCGCGGTCCAGCAGCTCCCTCCTGCCGGCCAGCAATGCATCTCCCTCTCTCTCTTCCCCTTACCTTCATGGCGATTTCTATAAGGCTATGCTTGTATTGCAGCCGGAGCCTTGAAGTCGCGTCGCATTGGCTGCTGGAAAGTGTCCTCCAATGCAACCGGAAACAGGAAGTTGCATCAGAGGAGACTTTTCCAGCAGCCACATGCGATGCAACTTCAAGGCTCTGGCTTCAATACAACGCATAGCCTTATAGAAATCACCACAAAGAGAAGGTAAGGGAAAGGGAGGGAGGGAGATGCACGGCCGGCAGGAGAGAGGGGACTGCCGGCCGCACACTCGTTCACCGCGCGTGCTCATTCCTTTACCTGCGGAGACAAGGCCATTCACTGCTCCACGGGGCGGTGAATGGCCTTGTCCCCATACTTGCAGTGACCTTTTTTGTCACCGTTTCGGAGGGTTAGCCGCGGCTAGCTGCGGGTAACAACCACCGTGTCAATCTCTAGTCAGCATAACTATATAGTTTAATTTTGAACTGGGATAATCTGTTGCCCAAAGAGGCCAAATAAACATTAAAAGCAGTGGAGACAGAGGAGAACCCTGGGATGGATTACTCTAACTGTTTGAGAGCTCATTGTTAAGTTTCACTTGATAAGTTCTAAATTTAAGAAAACCCTCAAACCATTTCAAGACTTGACCATGTATATCTATAGCATCTAGACATTCTAATAGTTTATCATGGTCCACAAGATCGAACGCACTACTTAAGTCCAGTTGCAAAATCAGAGCACTGGCACGGGTTGGGAAAGGGAAGGAGGGGGGAGGAGGGATTAGATGGGAGTTTGTATGAGTTAGTATTTGAGTATAAGGGATGAAGGTGTGGGGGAAAAGACAACAAAATTGCTAGGAAGGCAATGGGGAATGTTTGATTGTATTGTTTCTGCACATAGCAATGTTACATGCTCAAATGCATTGTATCTGGGTTAATATTGACATGTTCTGTATTGCAACCAAGTTTCTTTCCTTAATAAACAGTTAAAAAAAATTAGTATTACAGATCCAAATGCCTGTTAGGCATTTCTCTCTCTTTAGGGCTTTGCTGCTGTTGAGATATGAGAGAGACCCCTCAAAATTTGCAAACATTAGCTCAACTTAAATCAGTTCCCTTATTTTAGAAATTAAGAACATAACCAGTTCACTTTTGTGTCCTGGTCTACATCTAGCAGTAGCTGGCAGAATTTTACATTTCCAGGACAGATAACCATCCATAATCTTAGGATACATGGGTTCTGGAAAACTCTCATACGAATAGCCATGTATCCTGTTTCCAAAGTGGCCAATCCAGATCACAAGTACCTGGCAAAAAAACAAATAGTAGCCACATTCCATGCTCAATCAGCGATGCTTTTGATTCCTCAGAAGGCCATAAATCTATCCAAGTCACTTCATATTCTCAACATCAGGACATTCAGATTCAAAAAATGCTCTCCCTAATCCATAAGAACAAAGCTATAGAAAAAGTTCCTCTAATAAGAGAGAAATATGGGATTTTTCTTGTATTTCCTAATTTTCAAAATTGGGGGCGGGCAGGCTAAGATCACTTCTGGATCTCATAGACCTAAAGCCAAAGTCCAAAATGATCATAAGGATTCTCCTTTTATTGAACATAGAGCTCCAGGAAACATATGCATATATACTTATCCACAGATGATTTCTTTACTTTATGGTACATTACGGTGGTAGTTGCTGCACCTACAAGGGCACTAAAACTTACAGTACAGATCCTGTACAATTAACAAGCAGAAATGTGCTCACCTCAATAACTTTAGCTGCTCCATCAGTCATGGCAAGTGGAGAAGCGAATAAGCCACTCGAGGGGGCATACAGATACATCTTAGACACCTGGTATACCCGACTGTAGAAGAAAAACAACATATAACTCAGTTAACAAAAGCTCTGGTAAAGAGAATGCACCAACAGTATTTCTTTAGAAATATTCAAATAAGGCATGATAGTGTCAGAGGCAAGTATAATGAATAGCCACAATTGATGCAATCAGGATTTTATTGCTTACTAGTCTTTAAGCCCATTACATTAACTGGTGCTAGAATAGATGTGTGTGTCTGTCTTTCTTTCTTTCTCTCTCCTTGGCCACTTTCTGTCTGCCTGTCTTTCTTTGTCTCTCTCTTTCCTTGGCTGTCCATCACCACCCCTTACCTGCTCCCCCGTGTCCAGCAGCACCCCTTCCCTGCACCCCCTGTTCAGCAGCAGCCCTTCTCTCTTCATTTTACCTCCCCCCTGTCCAGCAGCACCTCTTCCCTGCTCCCCCTATCCAGGAGTAGGCCTTCTCCCTTCCTTTTGCCTCCCCCCCTGTCCAGCAGCACCGCTTCCCTGCTCCTCCTCCACTTCCCTGAGCATTTGAGAATGTTTACCAGCATGGGACACCTCACAATACCCTCCAGCCGTTCCTCTAGGCGCCATTCATTGTGTCACATTTATAAGATGGAAAGAACAATTGCTGTACAGAAAGGGAATTATAATAATTTTATAAAGATCTGGGGGCCATTGGCAAATTATTGTATTGAATAGACATCATGTTCCACTGACAGTATATTTATACATTGGAGGGAGGGAATATGGTATGAAATTTTATTTAAAGGTTAATAAATAAATAAGATTGCACTATTTATATGTTATTTTTGATTGGAATAATTGAGGGGAGGGTGGGTGGGAAGGGAAAAAATTTATGTATTTACGATGATAATAGAAGGAAATTCAAGTGTTCTGTAAATGTTTTAAATGATGTATTATTGTGCACTTGTTGTAAGATGAAAAATGAATAAAGAATTTAAAATATATACCTCCAGCTAGAGTATTTCCTCTCATAAGCTTCAGCAATAAGCCCTTCTTCTGCAGAAATCTCCTTCATCCTCTTCCAAGCTGGGCAAGTGATAATTCGGTCTACCCGCTGTCCCCAGGCATCATACTGCTGCAATTGTGGTAGGCTTAACTCACATTCACGTCCCAAATAGTCAATCTCGTCCACCACACGAGCTCCAAACCTCTCCAATTGCTGGTTCACCTCTTCAAACATCTAAAAAGTACAATTAGGAAATACCCTATAAACATTAGCACCAACATTTCAGAATGATTGGGGTGCCAAACACAATATAAATTACTCCTCCCTGGCTATAATAACAGAACTTTAATATTAGGGGTGCTCAGTACCTATTGAGTTGGCTCCCAGGCCTTCAGACACTACTTTTTCCATTGAACCTCATTTGCTCTAGATGTTAGCCAAAAAAAAAGTGTGCCTTGTTGTGTATATCTTGTCCTTTCTGTTTTCAAATTGTTTTCTGCCCTTGTTAAACATTTCAGCACAGCTGACATATGTCAAGCTTGTTTTCTTTTTTTTCAATAGGAGGTGCTGGTGTTCCAGTCCCTGTTATATTTCCAATGCTGCCATTTCCTGGATAGGGTTGTTGCTGTAAGAAGTTAGTGTTACGAAAGGCTTCATTTCTTGGAAATGGTTTTTTTTTTGTTTTTTTTAAAATAACTTTACAATATGTTTTGCCATGAAAAAGTTTGTGTAATTGTTTAAAATATTTATGTAAACAACAGGGGGTCAATATTCAGTCTTCAAGAAATGCAGGATTTGACAATCCCTGCCTTCAGAACTGAAACCACCTTAAGCAAAAGGATGGAACTGTCCTGATCATTATTATCCTTGCCTTCATAAAGCAGAAGAATGGGTCCCTAAATGAGAGCACCTTTAACCCCAACACCTGCCTGGCCAAGGTAATAGCTACCAGAAACACTGCTTTCAAGGTCCTTCAAAGTGATCTGATCCAAGGGCTCAAACAGCACCCTCTTAACAGTTCAGAGTACCAAGTTAAGACTTGAAGAAAGACAGATGAACCACCTAGGGGGACATAAGAACATAAGAATTGCCGCTGCTGGGTCAGACCAGTGGTCCATTGTGCCCAGCAGTCCACTCAGACGGCAAAGACCAGTGCCCTGAGTCTAGCCTTACCTGCGTACATTCTGGTTCAGCAAGAACTTGTCTAACTTTGTCTTGAATCCCTGGAGGGTGTTTTCCCCTATAACAGCTTCCGAAAGAGCGTTTCAGATTTCTTCCACTCTCTGGGTGAAGAAGAACTGCCTTACGTGAAACCAAACATCCTCCTGATGGACTGCCAAGGAAGACCTCTAGATGCAGCCCTGTTATTGAGATAGACATGAGGGAAGCCATGGTAGCATGGAATGTTGCTATTATTTGAGTTTTTGCCAGATATTAGTGACTTGGATTGGCCACTGTGAAGATGGGGCTACTGGGCTAGATGGACCATTGGTCTGATCCAATAAGGCTACTCTTAAGTTCTTGCATAAGCCAATGAGGTAGACCTCTTCTTCACCTGCAGTAACGTCATAATCACCTTCTCTGGGTACCCTTTTCTTTCTCAGCTACAACCTCTCAAGAGTTAAACCATAAGACCAAAGGAGATGGGATCCTCCATAAAAAGTAGCCCCTGCATCCGCAGACTCCTCTGACCCAAAAGTTAAGAGAGCTGTCAACCTTTAACCTTATGAAATCTGTATACCGTGGTCTCCTGGATCAATATGGTGCATCAGAATAACTGGTGCTGGATGATGAGAGATGCGGCTGAGATATTCTCACTGATGGGTGACCTCCAAGCTAATAGAGATGGGATGGTGGGAGTGTTGGCCAAAGAAAATATAATTTGAAATACAGAATGGCCGAAGTGCCCATCCCGTCTGGAGAAAAAATCCAGACATTAGTGAGAAGTGAAGGAATGAACTGAGGACCAGGTGGCAGCTTACAGAGTTCCTCAATGATGTAGCTGTTAAGGAAAACAGCAAAAGCTGCCAGAACTCGAACTCTGTGGACTGTGACACGATTTCCCCTTGTCGGTACAGTCTGAGTATAGCAGAACGAGATGTAGGCAATCAGCCAGGTAAAAATCATTCTCATGAATATAGGATAGCCTAACTTGGTTGGATCAAAAGAAATGAAAAAGTAGGGAGAAAATCGCTGCGGCTTTGACCGCTTACATTCCAAAGTATACAAAGCAAGTTCTCCCGTAAGAGAACGAGGTGTAGGAAAAAACACAGGCAGAAGAAGTAACTGAGAGAGATGAAAATTGACAATTTGTAGAAGAGACTTTGGACATGTACACAGAACCACCTTGTCATGATGAAAAACTGAAGGATTAATCTGCTACTTATGCTTGTAACTCACCGACCCTCCTGGCAGAGGTGAGAGGAATAAGGAAAACCACTTTCCAGGCAAGAAACTCAAAAAGAGGTGATGCCATTGTTACAAATGGTAGCTTCAACACATTGGAAAGAACTACAGAAAAAGCCCAGACAACATGAGGAGACTGTAGAGTTGGTTTCACAGGGGAAAAAATTCCATCATAAACCTGGAAACCCAGTGGAAAAGGCTACAGTCCAAATGACAGTGGAAGGTATGAAGTGTGGTTACACACATTAAAAACCCCTGTCATGAATCTGGAAACCAGAGGATAAGCAGAAAGAGGTTGACCCTAGACTGACAAAGGGAAAAAATGCAATTGCATTAAAAAGAAGTCTGAGAGATATAGACTTGAGACTAGAATCAAACAAAAGAAGAAAATAATCCAAGATCAATTCCACCGGCTAGGAAGGCGGAACATGCAGATTAAAAAAAGAAAAAAGAAAAAAACCTAAACCAATTTTGATGGTAACATGGTTGAGTGGCTGGCGTCCTGGAGATATCCAGAAATTAACAAACGGGCTGAGAAAGATGTAAAAGAAATGTATGCAGCCCGAGAAAAACCAATGCAGATTGGAATGAAAAAGATTCCTGAGTCGAAGTGAATCAAATAGGAAGTATTAGAAGAAGGGCTCCCCTAAAACTGAGTTAAAAGAAGAAGGGAGAACCCATGTTGCCTGGGCCACCATGAAGTAAAGAAAAGCTGGTGGCTGTTTCTCTTTTGAGCTTGAATAAAAAACTCAACAGGAGAAGTGGAGGGAATGCATATAGAAATATGCTCGTCCAATCCGGGAGAAAAGTATTCGTTGCTAGACGAAAAAGGGAGCAAAAACTGGGGCAACTGGTGATTGTGAGGAGTCACCAACAAGTCCACTTGTGGAGCGCCCCAGTGAGCCAAGATGGACTGGCGAGTTGTATAATTGAAAGTTCATTCGGAAGGTTAAAGAATCCTGCTGAAATTGTCTGCTAGGAAATTCTGCACCCCCACAAATAGTGGCAAGAGCAGATAGCAAGTTGTCTCTCAAGTCCATAAGAGTAGGGGAAAGGTTTAGAACAAATGCTAGGAAGTTCTTTTTCACCCAGAGGGTGGTGGATACATGGAACGCGCTGCCGGAGGATGTGATAGGCAGAAGTACGCTACACGGCTTCAAAGAAGGTCTGGACAGGTACCTGGAGGACAAAGGGATTGAGGGGTACAGATAGGAGTAGAGGTAAGGTTATAGGGACAGGATTAGAGGTAAATTACAAAATTAGTCAGAGACCACTGTTCAGGCAGTGGGCCTGATGGGCCGCCGCGGGAGCGGACCGCTGGGCAGGATGGACCTCTGGTCTGCCCCAGCGGAGGCAACTTCTTATGTTCTTAGGGCCTCCTGATACAACAGAAGAGAGCCCAAGCCTCCATGCTTATTTATGTAATGCAAAACTACTGGATTGACTGTGTAAGGGAGGAGGACTTGAGGGCAGAGTAGATGAAAAAACCATGAGGGCCTAAAACATCACTCAAAAAATTAGGAAATTGATGTGAAATTTCCATTCCTTGGCAGTTGAAAGACCCTGAGGCTGCAGATTGTCCATTTGAATCCCCCATGCAGAAAGAGGCATTAGTCATGATGACCATGAAAGGAGGAGACAAATAAAAAAAGAAGACCGCCGGATAGACTAGAGGAGATCAGCCATAATTGAAGCAACTGCAGATCAAAGATATATATGCTTTGAGAAAGACGAGCCCTCACCTGATACCACTGAAAAACAAAAGCCCACCGAGGAGTACAAAAATGTAGTCCCACCCATGGCATAACAGAAACAGGATAACCATCGTGTGTCTGGCAAAAAAGGATTGAAAAAGGAAAAAACTGCGGACACAGACGGATGAGAGATTGATAGTATTCTTAAAGAAGAAACGCTCTCATAAGAGTGGTGTCAAGGAGTACCCCAATGAAACACAGACATAGATTTGGGTATGTAAACTCAAAACCTAAAGAAAATGAGATGGTTTGAGATGGTAGGTGAACCAGTTTCAAAGAAAAAAACAGCTGGGAAAAACCCAGATGTTTAGAAAAGGGAAAACCTGAAGGCCCTGTAATCAAATAGATGCAGCCAGCAGAATGAGACACCTCATGAAAAATCTTGGAGCAAATGCCAGATCGAAAGAAAGAAAAAACCTATACTAGTAGGAACAACGGCCGAGTTGAACTGAAAGTATAGACTGGAAGCCATATGAATTGAAGCATGTGGCGGCTGCCTTGAAAACCAGGAAGCAAAGCCATGAGGTCTGAATAAGGAGAAACTAGTCCTGAAGAACTGCTCAACTAGAAAAAAGAGATCTAAGATCCAGAAAAAACAAATCCTCCGGTGTACTTGAAAATCAATAGAAAGAAGGGATGAGAATCCCTAACTCCACTAATCGAAGAGAACCCTTCGAGGAGAATAATCAGAAGAAACAAGGAAGGACTGTACAAGATTCCAACTAGACTCTCTTAGAAAAAAAAGAAAAGAAGAAACTGACTAAAAAGTCAGAAAACCGCAAGAGCGGGAAGGCAGTGAAAAGAAAAATTTTTCAACCATTGAAACGCAACTTCTTAGCTCCGCAGAAACTAAGAAACTGAAGGACCGCACACCCTCATCAAGCGGGAAGGCACTCATGCATGCACGGTTCGGGCTATCGCAAACTTTTACATTCTAAAAGTGGTCCGTACCGGGGTTCCGTCGGTGATGTCACCTATCAGTGAGAATATGCTGCCTGCTTGTCCTGGGATAATCCAATCAATGACCTCACTGAAACGACCAGAACAGAACCTAACTACACTTGAACTTCCCCCTTTTTTCTCCTCCCCTCACTCTCCCCCTCCCTCTCTACCCCTCTCTCTTCTCTTTGTAAGTCGCCTTGAGCCTGCCTAGGTATTTGCAATGCAGAAATAGAAAATTAGATATAGGAATGCATTGGTCAGCCAAAGCTGAAGCAGAGCTTCCAAGGCCACTACACTGCATTCCTTTCTTCTGCTGAAGAATCTGGAAATCTTGGCATTGACCTCTTGGCCATCAGATCCAACACCAGCATTCCATCTAAAGAGGTCTCATTTTCCCCACATCCAACAATCAATGCTGTGGAATTATTACTAACAGATCACACAGAGGAGTCATACAGAAAATAAAAATAAGTGAAATTGTCTGCCAAGGATTCTAAGGGTATAATATCAAGAAATTGCTGGGATACCTTTATTGGATGGTTTTCAGGCCTTGGGAGGACCTCTTGCAGACTTCTAATTGGGGGAGTCACATTTGTGATTGTTACCATGTTAGCCTGTTGTGTCCTATCATGTCATTTAGCCTTTTTGTCATAGGAGGTCTACTATTGGAACAATTTTTGTTCATATGACTGATCAGGATAGTCAAAGGTGCAGAAGAATCTATCACTCCATAGAGACTGAGACCTTTTATACTGAAATAGAAAATTCTGAAACCTGTCCTATAATTTATTGAGTGTCCAGTCTCCAGGTATGGGGCTGGCCAAGAGGGGAGTGGCTCATGGAATATGAGGATTTTGTTACTGAAAGGAAAGCCTCAAAGACATTTATGAGGGTACACATTCATATTCCAATGAAACTAGCTAGAGTCTAGCAATAACTAGCTAACTAGAAGAATTAGAGGGAAATTTCACATTTGAAAATTTACAGACAATTCTCACTGAATAGTACCAGTGTAAGAAAAATAAACTATTTAAGCCAGGGAAAGGAATCTTTTATTTGACCAAGGCACAGACTATTAAAGGTTTGGGTTTTAGCTAGCAAACCTGCTTTGTTCCCTCAGGAGTTTCTTTATTTTAAGAAGCATTTATGTATGCCCAATTTCTAAATTCTTGAGGGGGCAAGGGCCTATGACCATTCGCAGCTGATCAATTATTAGACGTTACATGTTCATACACAAAAAAATATAACAGACCTTAGGGGGCAAGTGTCTTTTTAGATATCCCTGGAGAAAGACATCCTCCAAATACTGGTTTCCAAGCTTTGGGTGATCTTGAAAAAATGTCCCCACAGCGGTCTTGGAAAAAGGTACTTCTAACTCCTCCAAGATGGCTTTGTCTTCTTTTTCTGATCCCTTAGCCAGTGTTGCACTAGCACTTAAAGTAGCCATATAACATGGTGATTGATACTGTTGCGGCCATCCACAGTGTTTAGGGCGTCTACTGTAGGGAATGTACATCCTCTGCAAGAAATACAGACACCTAAATCTAAAAGATGAAATAAAACATAGGGTTAATTGACAGTTGTTTTTGTATGCATACTTTTACAAAGTTACAGCTTTATGGATATTATATATTACATATGAGATTTTCTACCTCATCTTTCCCTAAAACAAATAGCATTCTAGTAATCGGACAACTCCTGGAAAAAATACAGTACAAATATTAATAGATTACCACACCTTTTCAAGATGCAATTCATGAACTTTTGAGACCATACAGGCCTTTCCTTCAAATATGAAACACTGGTTTTATCAGTAGCAATATTCACTCATTTTGACATTACAAGTACATGAAAAATACAACACAGGGGGCTGTTTTGTGCCATTTCAAAACAAATGAAAATTATCTGTAGATATTTTCTTTTATCTTATGGTTATAGATTTCCTCTTAAAAAGCAGGCACAAGTCTAGTTTATATATCTGTGTATTACTGTTTTTATGTTATTGGAATTACATATAGAAAGGATTATAATGTCATCCCATTTGGGGCTCAATGGAACAGAGCAAATAGAACATTCCAGGCTGTGGCATTTACCCCAAGCCTGTGGACAACAGGTCACTGTGAACAGCATCCATTTTGGAATGAACAAAGTCAAAAGGAAAGGATAGTTTGCTTGCTGGCTATTGAGAAATGACAGAGGTACAATCAACTGCATACATAGAATTAAAAAAAAGCAGAAATCCAGGGCTCCTCTGTGACAAGGGGGAGGAATGAACGTAAAGGCCTATCACTGGAAGACAGTACTCAGAAGTAAGAAACACCGCCCCTTAGGACATGAAACTTGTGGCTTTGTTTGAAGTTAAGAGTGAAACTGAGTCTAATTGCAGATGTCTGCAAAAATAAAAAATATCAATTAGAGAATGACACAAAGATACAATTTTCCCTGTCCCCACGGGAACTAAATTTTCCATTCCAGCAAGTTCTTTTCCTGTCCCTGCCCCATTCCTGCAAGCTCCGTCCTCATCTGCACAAGCCTCAAACGCTTTAAAATCATAAGTAGCAACATCAAAGCAGGTGCCATAAGGCGGTAAGAGGGGCCAAAAGAGACTACGAGGAAAAAATAGCCAAAGAGGCAAAAAACTTCGAGCCGTTCTTTCGCTATATTAAGGGGAAACGACCCGCGAAGGAAGCGGTGGGGCTGTTGGATGACCATGGAATAAAGGGAATGCTAATGGAGGACAAAGCCATTTTTTGCGTCTGTATTTACCAAAGAGGATATACACAACATACCGGAAGCTGACAGGCTATACATAGGAAACGAAGATGGGAAACTGACAGGGTTGGCACTACTTGGCAGTCAGTCTAGAAGAGGTATGCAGGCAGATTGATAGGCTTAAAAACAATAAATCTCTGGGACCGGATGGCATCCATCCGAGGGTAATCAAGGAACTGAAAGGGGCTATAGCTGCATTGCTTCAACTAATAGCCAGTCTGTCGATCAAATCGGGAAGGATTCTGGAAGACTGGAAAATGGCGAATGTTACGCCGATCTTCAAGAAAGGTTCGAGGGGGAGATCCGGGAAACTACAGACAGGTGAGTCTGACCTCAGTACCGGGAAAGATGGTAGAGGCGCTGATAAAGGACCGCATCTGATGAGGACCAGCCAGCACGGCTTCAGCAAAGGAAGATCTTGCTTGATGAACTTGCTGCACTTCTTCGCGGGAGTAAACAAGCAGATACACAAGAGCGACCTGGTTGACATTGTATATCTGGATTTTCAGAAGGCGTTCGACAAGGTCCCGCATGAACGACTACTTCAAAAGATTGCGAGACATGGAATCGAGGGTGAAATACTCATGTGGATAAACTGGTTGGCGGCTGGGAAACAGAGAGTGGGGGTAAATGGACAATATTGGGACTGGAGTGCCGCAGGGTACGGTGCTTGGACCTGTGCTCTTCAACATATTTATAAATGACTTGGAAATTGGTACGACAAAGCAAGGTGATTAAATTTGCGGATACGAAGCTATTCAGAGTAGTGAAGACGCAGAAGGATTGCGAAGACCTGCAACGGGACATAAACACGCTCAAAAAATGGGCCACGACATGGCAAATGAGGTTTAACGTGGATAAGTGTAAGGTGATGCATGTTGGTAACAAAAATCCTATACACGAATACAGGATGTCTGGTGCGGTACTCGGAGACCCCCCCCCCCCCCAGGAAAGAGACTTGGAAGTTACTGGTCGAGAAGTCGATGAAGCTGTCCGCGCAATGCGCGGCAGCGAAAAGGGCGAACAGAATGCTATGAATGATTAAGAAGGGGATCACAAACACATCAGAGAAGTTATTATGCCACTGTATCGGGCCATGGTGCGCCCTTACCTGGAGTACTGCGTCCAGCACTGGTCACCGTACATGAAGAAGGACACAGTACTACTCGAAAGAGTCCAGAGAAGAGCGACTAAGATGGTTAAGGGGTTGGAGGAGCTGCCATACAGCGCAAGATTAGAGAAACTGGGCCTCTTTTCCCTCGAACAGAGGAGATTGAGAGGGGACATGATCGAAACATTCAAGGTACTGAAGGGGATAGACTTAGTAGATAAGGACAGGTTGTTCACCCTCTCCAAGGTAGGGAGAACGAGAGGGCACTCTAAAATTAAAAGGGGATACATTTCGTACAAACGTAAGGAAGTTCTTCTTCACCCAGAGAGTGGTGGAAAACTGGAACGTTCTTCCGAAAGCTGTTATAGGGGAAAACACCCTGCAGGGATTCAAGATAAAGTTAGACAAGTTCCTGCTGAACTGAACATATGCAGGTAGCGCTGGTCTCATTTAAGGTACTGGTCTTTGACCTAGGGGCCGCTGCGAGAGCGGACTGCTGGACACGATGGACCACGGGTCTGACCCAGCAGCGGCAATTCTTGTTCTTAACATTCTAGAGCTCAGATTGTGATGTCATAATTCCTCATTCCACCAATGCCTAAGCTCCACCCTCCTATGCAAAAGCCTCAAACGCTTTAAAATCATTAAGTAGCAATATTCTAGAGCTTGGATTGTGATGTCATAATGCCTCATTTTACCAATGCTTAAGCTCCGTCCGCATCTGCACAAGCCTCAAACGCTTTAAAATCATAAGTGTTTGAGGCTTCAGCGGTTAAGGCAGAGCTTACAGGAATGGGGTAGGGGCAGGGACAACGACAAAGCTGACGTGGAAATTGCGTTCCTTTGTGGACAGGTAAAAATTTGTCTCCATGTCATTCTCTACTATCAATCACTTCTAAGCAGGTGGGGCTGAAGAAGCAGCAACACTGATGTGCAGAATAACCTGATCATTCAGAGGATAAATGTCTACTCCCACTTCCCCCCTCTTTTGATTCCACATGTATTTATGAGTCTGTTATTGTTCATGTCTCATGTTTTTAATGTTTTTAAGATTATAATTATATTGCCATTTTTTTATATACATTGCCTAGAATCTATAATAGGCATTCAATCTAAAATTTTAATAAACTTGCAACTTAAACCTTACTAGATAAAACCATCCCTTCGGACTATATTATACAGGGCAGAGCCTGAGATCCGATTAGTCCAGTGCCTTCAGTGACTATAAAGGTATGGCATGAAAGTCGGTGGCAGAAAAAAAACAGAAAAGTTAATACCAGCAGATAAGTAGGCAAAGTTGAGGGTCAGATTCTCAAAACCCGCTGGTAAAATCCAGTGAGTTGGTGTTGTGACTGTAATGGGAGCTATTTTTATTTTACAGGCAATTCTCAGCATAATAGTATACAAATTATATGCACAGTATTTGTGCGGAGAATTGCTAGTAAAGAGCGGGAGAAACTGGGCCTGGCACTTATTCAGAAGAGCAATCACTAAGCACAGCTCCCTTCTGTCAAGGCTGCTCTCCCTGCCCTGATCAACTGAGCTACAGGTCTCCCTGAGTCTTGCCAGCTTAGCTGATTGACCAGCAAAGGGAAGTGTTTCCACCTTTCGCCGACACCCTCCTTGTCTGCCACTGCCCAGGCACCCATACCCTATACAGGTTCGGCAGGAGGAATGCCCACTCCCTTCCACTTCCGCCATCGGGGTCTCTCAGTACCACCAGCAGGAAGAATGCCTACTTCCTCCCATCGCCATGGACTCCCCCCTCCCAGAAGCAAAGATGCATACGCCCTCCCACTGCCAGGGGTCCCTGACCACCCCAACAGGTTTGCATATTCCCTCCCTCCCTTTACCAGATCCCCCCCAACACTCCCAAGAGGAAGCATGCTCCCCCCCAACAGGAAAGATGTCCACTTCTTCCCACCACCTGATCCCCCCAACACTCCCAGCAGGAAGGACACCTATACCCTCCCGCCGCCAGCGGCGCTCACCCTCAGCAGAAGCGATGCCCACTCCCTTCCCACTGAGGTCCCCTGCCCCTCTACAACAAAGGCTGGCCAGAGGAATGCCTACTCCCACTGGCAGGCCCACCTCTTCAAAATGGTGGGTCTTTCCCTCCCCAGTGCATCCTTGGAGGGTTGGGGGAGCAGGAAGAGAGTGGCCATCTCCTGCCGGGAGCGTCAGGGGCAGGAGACCCTGGCAGCGGGAGGGAGTGGCCATCCCTCCTGTCGTCATTCAAATTCAATTTTTTTAAATGGGGGAGGGGTCATCTGACTTTTCAAGCCTTACTTTTCTGACAGTGCCAATTAGCACTCAGGCACCAACTATAAAGTAAGGCTTTGACATCTCAGACCCTGCCAGAAAATTCTGTCTGCAAATGTGGCTTGAGGTTAAGAAATTACCCGGTAATAAGAGAATTGCATGGAATGCTCATTTAAATAGCCCATTTTATTACCATTTTAATATTAATAACCTCATTGTACTACATTTGCATGGCAAAATCAGAGACTGCTAGGAAGTTCAGAAAAGACCATAGTGAGCCATTCTGATATCAGCTGGTAAAATACTGGTATGCTAAACTGATTGGAACCAGTTTAGCGATCAACGTTAGGGCATGGTAAGGTTTGAGAACCCAGCCCCGAGTGGCATATACTAAGCGGCTTTGAACGGAACGAGCCGGCCAGACACGCAGCTGCTCCACAAGGAAGAGAACTGAAGGTGAGGGGAAAGAGAAATGCTTCTGCTACATAGGAAAGGGGGACCCTAGGGAAATGCTGCTGCTGCTTTACAGGGAAAGGGAGAGGGAGGGAAAGGGGAAGAGAAATGCCTCTCCTGCACAGGAAATGGGGGAAGGGAAATACTGCTTCTGTTGCTGCTGCACCCAATTGAGGAAAGAGAGGGAAGGAAGGAGAGAGGAGAGGAACAAGAGAAGAAGCCAAGTTCATGGGAGGGAGGGAAGGAAAGGAGATATCAGACCATGGAGGGGGAGGGAGAGATGCCAGGGCATGGGGGAAGGGAAGGAGACAGATGCCAGACCAGGGGAAAGGAAGGAAGGAGGGAGGGAGGGAGAGAAAGGAAGAAAAGAGATGCCATACCATGGAAATAGGATGGAAGAAGAGAAAGATAGGAAGGGAAGGTAAGACATGGAAACGTAGATTTTGAAAAGAAAGCAGAAAATTTGAACATTAAATTAATGCCAAAGATGGATGCAAGGCAGAAAGTGAAGACGGAGAGAAAAACAGTCAAAGGACAAGAAGGCCCTGGAAACATAGTTGAAAGCACAGAAAAATAAAGTCACCAGACAACAAAGGTAGGAAAAATGATTTTATTTTCAATATAGTGATTGAAATGTGCCAGTTTGGAGAAAGAAAAGATATTAAACTTTAAATGTGAGGGCTGCAGAAAAAATAGAGTACTTGGAGGGCCGCAGAAAAAACAGTTAATGTCTTATTAAAGAAATGACAATTTTGCATGAGGTAAAACTCTTTATAGTTTATATATCTTTCCTTTTAATTGTTAAAGGAAAGATATATAAACTATAAAGAGTTTTACCTCATGCAAAATTGTCATTTCTTTAATAAGACATTAACTATTTTTTCTGTGGCTCTCCAAGTACCTACAAATCCAAAATGTGGCCCCGCAGAGGGTTTGAGTTTGAGACCACTGCCTTAGACTGATCTTGTGTGTCAGTGCTCTCCGCAAGATAAAGTAAGCTTTTGGCTTACTGGGCATTTGCAGAACTGGTGCTATCCATAGCTGCTCCCTAGCCCTCTCAGGTTAGGCCCTAGCTAGCAGTAAGATATAACTATGGATGAGTGGGGAAGGAGGGAGTGTAGGTGTGGCTGAATGCTCCTGTCATCTCTGGAGAACCCATGTTACAGGTAAGCAACTTTGCTTTCTAATCTAATATTTATGAATCACACTATACCAGTGGTCTCAAACTCTCGGCCCGCAGGCCACATGCATCCCGCCAGGTACTATATTGAGCCCTCGGTATGTTACCATTTTTATGGAACGTTGCCCGCCTCACTTCTGTAACCTCACGCAAGTGCTTTCCTGTGTTTGTACGTGATTGTGAGGTGGAGAGGACAATCGTGTAGATGCAGGAAAACGCTTGTGCGAGGTTACAGTAGTGAGGCAGGCAACATTCCAGAATGTAAGGTAACCATTGGAGGCAATGCAGTTTGTGCGTGTGTATTGTGACATTTCCGCTCCCCGAGACGGTCATGTCCGAGGGAAACCCCAGCCTAAACCCTGTGCCCGAGACCAGGGAGTGATCAAGAATGAACAGGCAGGGGATACTGAAAGCAGAGCTGCCTATCCTGAGCCATCTGAACCTGATCAAGAGCCAGAATACAAGTTAGCTCCACGGCCCAGTAAAAACCCCAGCTACACTAAGAGGTTTAATTAGGCTCCCAATGGTATTCTGCCCAGCAACCTGGGGGGGAGCCCAAGAGCACGAAAGCCAGGCACACACACACACACCTAGTACTTCTTATGGGACTAGTTTTGGGTGCTCTTACTGAGACTGTGGTTCAGGGCAGGGTGAAGCCCTAGAACCTTGACTGTGAACTTACCTAACCTGAACACTGCTGTTCTTTCATTGAACTGTTTGCAAGATAAAAATCTGGTTTTTTTTTTCTTGGAGAAAAAAGGAAGCGTATGTGCTAGTGCTTCTTTATATGATTTTTGGTTTTCTAATCATTGGGGTTTTGGAGACAAATTAAACTTTGGACATTGTTTTGATTTTGACTTGGCTCGCTGTGTTTTATTGTTGCGAAACCCAAAGTATTGGGACATCAGTGAGGTCTTCCACATTGGGAACCACGCCAGGGTCGTGCTGCCACCTGTCGGTGGTCTTTCGCAAGCTTCTGGAGACCCCGGCAGATGACAAAATGGTGTCAGAAGTGGGATATAGCGCACCCTACTGGTGATTCCAAGTCATAACTTGTTTTGGAAAAAAAAAAAAATTTGTTTTTTTTTTTTGCTTTATATTCTTGTGGAGATTACCTGTGATCCGGGACAACGCTGAGAGAGGCACACAGGACTTTGCTGCTGAGGGGCTACCGGAAGGACCAGACCAGAAGGAAGATTCGGGAAGTTCAGCAACCGGAAATATAACAGCCCGGACCAGACCAGAGCCAGTGTGGATCAGCGCCCGTGGGAAGCAGGACGTGTGAGAGCAGCCAGAACGACTGGAGGCCAAGGAGGCCTATTAACCAAAGGCGCAGACTCGTCAGTACCTCAGGTAAAGAGTACCTAGAAAGGGGGCTGACGAGGATACGAGAAGTATCAGTTAAGATACTGCTCGGGGTTAAGAAAAGAGGGATATCTTTACTCTCTCTTGTGAGACCGCACTTGGGTTTTCTTTTTGTGTTTGTTTATTTGCACAGGTCGTAAGATGGATCCACAGCAATTCCTGGCGGTGTTGGCTGGAGAAAGACGTCGACAATCTGAGGATTTACAAAATCTGATAAAGGCGAACCAGGAGATGTGGCATTCTGGACAGCAAGCCGCTAGGCGGCAACACGATGAGATATTAATGGCTATGGGGGAACAGACCAAAGCCTGGACTCAGATGCTCCATGCAACGGTGATCAATCCGGGCCCAACGAGTCCGCCGAATCCACCAGCGCAGCCCATGGTAGGACAGAATTTATTGAACACGTTGAATTTGTGTAAGATTGCTCCCGGGGACACTCCTGATGAGTTTTTGAACACATTTGAGCATATAGCAACAGCAGCCGGATGGCCCCCTGAACAGTGGGCTTGCCTGGCCGGAGAAACCTTATCTGCCTTTCAGACACTCAACCCTGAGCAAGCCAATAATTATGCCACAGTAAAAACACATATTCTAGATTATCTAGGATACACATTTGAACACTACCGCCAAAAATTTAGAGCGACACAGTTGCTACCTAGAGAAAGACCCAAAGCTCTAGTACAAAGGCTGTCAAAATTAGCGGAAAGGTGGTTACAACCTCATCTGGCGGATCCTAGAGCCCTCTTTACAGAGGTGGTAAAAGAGCAGGTGCTCGAAGCAGTCCCCAAAGATTTGAGGGGATGGATCCGCAAGAAAGGCTGTCAGACCTTACCGGAGGTAGTAGAGGCGGCTGAAGCGTTTATGGACGCTCAGAGCTCTTTTGAGGAGAGGAAATCTGATAGGCTAAGTAAAGGGGAGACATGGAGAGAACAGACTCCAGGGTCCAAGTCACTGGACTCCCGGAAGTCTCCCCAAAAGAAAGCGATGCCCAGTACTCCTAGGAGAACAGGTCAGGATGGGGGTCTCCGTTGCTTCAAATGTGGGAAGCAGGGGCACATTCAGCAGAAATGCCGAGAGAAAAGGGATTATGTGGCCTCACAAGGGTGTAGTAAAGGGTCTGAAAGAGGGTATATGGTATGTGTTTCGGTGGGAGGACAAGAAACCATGGCCCTATTAGATACTGGAGCAGATCAGTCCATGATGGCCACCGGGTTTTGGAGAAAGCTCTTTCCCAACGAGAAGCTAAAAGCAGAGACAAGAACAGTTTCAATCAGGTGTATCCATGGAGATAAAGCCCGATATTCCCTTAGGCCTACAACCCTGCTACATAGAAACAAGGTGTACCATGTACCTATAGCGTTAGTACCCGAAGCCCCTTTCAACCTTATATTAGGGCGAGATTGGGCAGGTTTAGGCAATTACCTGAAGGAGAAACAGGGCATGGTTAATACCCGCTCTCAGGGACCACCGGCAGAGGAGCCAGAAGAAGAGTTAGGGAGGATCTTCCCTTTCGAAGGAGAAGCCTTCCAAAAATATACTTTAAAGCAAGCTCGTAGTTCTAGAGCTAAGAGAAGGAGGGAGCGGCAAGAGAGGAGCCAGACCCAGAGACAAGTAGCCCAAGATAAGGATGTACCGTGGCTGCCTCAGGAAGTGAGGGAAACCTTCCCGACCTTTACCGTGGAGCAGAGAGCAGACTGCTCATTGCAGGAAGCTTGGCAACAGGCCTCTGCTCCTCAAAAAGGTGTAATTACCTTTAGAATAAAGAAGGGCCTATTATACAGGGAAAGCCCAGGAGAAGGCCCTGCGGGAAGGAGGGAGCAGCTAATGGTACCCCTGGGGTTCCGGAAAATGGTTATGCAAGCGGCGCATGATCATCCTTTAGCGGCTCATAAGGGAGCCGAGGCTACCCAAAGACAGGTAACACAGAGGTTCTTTTGGCCAGGGGTCATACAAGATATCACTGATTTCTGTAAATCTTGTCCTGAATGTCAGAGGTTATCCCTAAACAAACCACCTAAGGTTCCGCTCATTCCCTTACCCAGGATTGAGGAACCTTTGTCAAGATTGGCTATTGACATAGTAGGCCCGTTGAAGCGAACACCTCGGGGTTTCAGCTTTATACTGGTAGTGATAGATATAGCTACCCGTTTTCCGTGGGCATTTCCCTTGCGTAAGACTACATCGACGGCTATAATGAAAGAGCTGATGGGAATATTCTGTACTATGGGATTTCCACGGGAGGTCTTGACCGACCAGGGAAGTAACTTTATGTCCAAAGACATGGAACAGTTTTGGCAAGGGTTTAAAATTAGGCATATTAGAACCTCGGCCTATCACCCACAAGCAAACGGGGTGGTGGAGCGGTTCAATCAAACACTAAAGCAGATGCTTAAGAAAGTGCTGAAAGGGGAAATGAGAGATTGGGACTTATTCATTCCCCTAGTACTATTTGCAGCTAGAGAGAGAATTCAGGACTCCTTAGGAGTAAGCCCCTTCGAGATGCTCTTTGGGAGACGTCCGAGAGGGATCTTGGACATGATAAAGGAGGGATGGGGAACCCTCACGGAGACGGAAGAGGACATAGTTTCTTATCTCGCCCGTTTAAGGAACAGATTGGCACGGGTGGCCAAACTGGGCAAAGAGAATCTAGAGTGGAGTCAACAGAAACAGAAAGTGTATTATGACCGGAAAGCCAAAAGCAGACAGTTACAAGTGGGAGAACAAGTGGGTGTTGATTCTTATTCCCTCTGATCCTCACAAATTCTTAGCCCAGTGGAAGGGTCCGGCCACTGTCATTGAACAGATAAATGAGGTAGATTATAGGGTCGACGATAAAGGGAGAAAACAAACCTATCACATTAACCTTTTGAAACCCTGGAGGGATTGGGAAGTGTTGTCCTTGCTCGCTCAAGAGAGCCAGGAGGATGATTTAGGACCCCAGGTGACAGAGTTAGAACAGAAAGAGGAGGTCAATTTAGGATCTGAATTGGACCCGGGGCAGAAACAACAGCTGAAGGAGCTAGTGAATAGCTTTGAGGATGTCTTCTCCGTGATACCCAGACACACGCACGTGGTGACCCACGATATAGTGACAGACCCGGGCAAAGTTGTACGGGTTAAGCCTTACCGGTTATCGGAAGAGAAAAAGAGACTAGTCCAACATCTAGTTGAGGAAATGCTAACTCTAGGGGTAATTGAGCCCTCCACTAGCCCGTGGTGTAGCCCATTAGTGATAGTGCCCAAAGCGGACGGTACCCCTCGTTTTTGCATTGATTTCCGTCAACTTAATGAAGTATCCAAGTTTGACGCTTTCCCTATGCCTAGAGTAGATGAGCTATTAGATCGTCTGGGGCAAGCTCAATTTCTCACAACACTTGACCTCACGAAAGGTTATTGGCAGATTCCTCTCACTGATACAGCCAAGCCCAAGACCGCTTTCAGTACTCCCAAGGGTTTGTACCAGTTCACGCGAATGCCATTTGGACTTCATGGCGCTGCTGCTACTTGCCAACGCGGAATTAATGAAGTCCTACGCGAACACCATGAATACGCAGAAGCGTATCTTGATGATATTGTGATTTATTCCCCGTCGTGGCAGGAGCACTTGGAGCAGGTAGCAGCGGTTCTTAGGTCATTAAGAAAGGCAGGATTTACCATTAATCCGAAGAAATGCTTCCTGGGGCAAAAGGAGGTGAAGTATCTAGGCTATGTGGTGGGGCGGGGGCAGATAAGACCCTTGGTGGACAAAGTCCAATGCATCAGATCCTACCCACAACCTACCTCCAAGAAACAGTTGAGAGTTTTTTTAGGACTCATCGGTTACTATAGGAGGTTCATTCCATTCTTCGCCTCCCGAGCAGGTCCCCTTACAGACATGCTGAAGAAGGAGAAACCCGATAGATTACAGTGGGAACCCAGAGGTAGGGAGGCCCTTGAGGATCTTAAAGAAAGTCTGTGCGCCCACCCGGTATTGTCCGCCATAGATTTTAAGAAACCCTTAATTCTCCAAATGGACGCCTCTGGTAGTGGTGTGGGCGCTGTTCTTAGCCAGGAGGCTCAGGGAATTGAACACCCTCTGTTATATCTCAGTCGGAAGCTCCATCCGAATGAGAAAAATTATGCGACAGTGGAACTTGAGTGCCTAGCGGCAAAGTGGGCTATGGAAACCCTGGGGCATTATCTAGAGGAACGCGAGTTCACGTTGGTCACTGACCATGCCGCTCTTAAGTGGCTACATACTATGCGCAATAATAACGCCAGGTTAACACGCTGGTATTTAGCTCTACAAACCTTTAGATTCAGAGTAGTCCATAGGCCAGGAACGTAGATGTTCTTTCTAGAATGTATGAGACATCCCAGCAGAAACAGAAGCCTCAGACTAGGCAGACTTTAAGGGAGGGGGTATGTGACATTTCCGCTCCCCGAGACGGTCATGTCCAAGGGAAACCCCAGCCTAAACACTGTGCCCGAGACCAGGGAGTGATCAAGAATGAACAGGCAGGGGATACTGAAAGCAGAGCTGCCTATCCTGAGCCATCTGAACCTGATCAGGAGCCAGAATACAAGTTAGCTCCACGGCCCAGTAAAAACCCCAGCTACACTAAGAGGTTTAATCAGGCTCCCAATGGTATTCTGCCCAGCAACCTGGGGGGGAGCCCAAGAGCACGAAAGCCAGGCACACACACACCTAGTACAGGGTGTGGCCCAAAGACTCTTAAGCAGCTCTCCAAGGCAGTAAGAGAGGCTGCACACGAGGACCTGGCAGGGAAGGTTCTCCGGGCCAGGCAAAGGCCAGACCTCGCTCAAGAACCCATGGAGTGTGAGGATTCCATTACTCAGGAGCCAGCAGAGCAGCTGGGTATTCCAAAAAATATGGACACGGATGAATGGACAATGCCCGAAGCTGACATCGAGGAAGCCATGGATGTGAGCTTGGCAGCTTCTCACTAAGTACTGCAGGTACGGAAGTGTATAATAATATAGTGGTGAAGATTGATAGAAACTATTTTTGTTTGGTGTGTAAAGCCAAGCTCAGAGCAGTGCTGCACCAGCTTGATTACGTTGCTGCACTCCAGCTGTACAAAAGCCCAGAGAAACTGAAGAAAGTTTTCTGGCTTGTGAAGCACTTTCCCTGTTAGCTATCTAAGTTCCAAGGACTTACAGAATTGGGGTAGGAGCCCCGAAGATCTGAGGGTTGGGATTCAAAGGGAGCTTGTTTAAAGCTAAGTAATAAAAGGGGAACCAGCAATTCTGTGGCCCAACAGTGGGAAAGACTGAAAACTGATTATTGCTGGAATAACAAGAGCCTGCAGCAAGGCTTTATTTTTTTTTTCTTTTCACGATTAAAGTTTACTTTGCAATGTGAAATGTAAGTGCCTGGTGAAGAATCCGGATTTTTGGATTGAAAGTCCAGGACTCAAGAGGATTCTTGAGAACTTCTTATGGGACTAGTTTTGGGTGCTCTTACTGAGACTGTGGTTCAGGGCAGGGTGAAGCCCTAGAACCTTGACTGTGAACTTACCTAACCTGAACACTGCTGTTCTTTCATTGAACTGTTTGCAAGATAAAAATCTGGTTTTTTTTTCTTGGAGAAAAAAGGAAGCTTATGTGCTAGTGCTTCTTTATATGATTTTTGGTTTTCTAATCATTGGGGTTTTGGAGACAAATTAAACTTTGGACATTGTTTTGATTTAGACTTGGCTCGCTGTGTTTTATTGTTGCGAAGCCCAAAGTATTGGGACACCAGTGAGGTCTTCCACATTGGGAGCCACGCCAGGGTCGTGCTGCCACCTGTCGGTGGTCTTTCGCAAGCTTCTGGAGACTCCGGCAGGTGACAGTATGTAATCTCGTGAACTCTTGCGATATTTGGCACCTCTCCTGGCTTGATGTAACATGGCGGTTGTGTCTGGTGCTGGAGGAGGTGAGAGCTGAAGGTAGTTGCGGACGCAACCACCGGATACTTAAGGCACAAGTTTTCCAGGCACAAGTCAGATATCAATTCTCTCCTGTACAAAAAAGCCTAGAGGACTACATCAAAATCTTGTCTCTTGCAGTTGATACTTTGGAATCTAAATCACAATTTTGCAGGAGGTAAAACTCTTCATGGTTTATAAATCTTTCCTTAATTGCTTCTGATAATTTCAGCTATACACAGCTGAAAGCAGTGCAACATGCAGAAAGTGAAAAACTATCTAAACTTCACTTTATGCATGTTACACTGCTTTCAGCTGTGTATAGCTGAAATTATCAAAAGCAATTAAGGAAAGATTTATAAACTACTAGTTTTTTAGCCCGTTACATTAACGGGTGCTAGAACAAATGTGTAGACTTAGGCATTTTTCTTCTTTATGTCTGTCTGTCTTTCTTTCTCTCTCTATGCCCCCTTTCTTTCTTTATGTCTGGACCCCTGTCTTTCTTTCCGTCTCTCCCCCTGTCCAGCAGCACCACTTCCCTGCTCCTCCTGTCCAGCAGCACCCCTTCTCCCTTCCTTTTAACTCCCCCCTGTCCAGTGGCACCCCTTCCCTGCTCCCCCTATCCAGCAGTAGCCCTTCTCCCTTCCTTTTACCTCCCCCTGTCCAGCAGCAACCCTTCTCTGCTCCCCCTGTCCAGCAGTAGCCCTTCTCCCTTTTACCTTCCCCCTGTCCAGCATCACCGCTTCCCTGCTCCTCCTGTCCAGCAGTAGCCCTTCTCCCTTCCTTTTAATTTCCCCCATCCAGCAGCACCCTTTCACTGCTCCCTCTGTCCAGCAGTAGCCCTTCTCCCTTCCTTTTACCTTCCACCATCCAGCAGCACCCCCTTCCTGCTCCCCCTGTCCAGCAGTAGCCTTTCTCCCTTACTTTTACCTCCCCCCTGTCCAGTAGTACCCCTTCTCTCCCTGCTCCCCCTGTCCACCTATGCTAGGTCAGGCAGCGTGGGGGCTTTTGCTAGGCAGCTCGGATCACATTATCTAAGTGTGCCGGCCTAGCAAATGCCCCGCAGCTGCTTGTTGAAACCATGGCTGCTGCCGCTGCTGGTCCAGAGGTGAGAAGAAGAGGCATCCCCGGCAGATTTAGGTAGTCATAAGGCAGGAAGTGAACCGGCATCAGAGATCAGGGCAGGATATCAGCTGAGGCCGGCGTCGGAGATCGGGGCAGGAAATCAGCTGAGGCATGCACAGTGCCACTGATCACGGACCCACCAAGTTTGAAGTGTGCATGCGCGATAAAGGTTTTATTATACACCATTATTTCCTGGATGCATCTAGAATCTGAACAGGCTGAGAAAGTCAGAAGGCAGATGGATTCAGCCCGAGAGAAACCAAGCTCTTAGGTGTAGAGATTGCAGGTTGGCATGAAGAAGCGATTCCTGATTCTGAGTGAGCAGAGTAGGAAATATTGGAAGAAGTATGGGCTCCCTGGAACTAAGTTGAAGCAGAAGGGAGAACCAATGTCTGGGCCACCGTGGAGCAATGAGAATCATGGCAGCGGCTTCTCTCTTGACTTTGAATAAGGTTCTCAACATGAGAGAAGTGGAGGGAATGCATATAGAAACAGGCTCATCCAATCGAGGAAAAAAGCATCTGCTGCCAGACGAAGAGGAGAGTGAAGTCTGGAACAAAACTGGGGTAATAATGACTAAAAAGTAATAAAAGAAAACCGCAAGAGCGGGAAGGCAGCAAAAAAATATCAACAGACGTTGATGAGCGACTTCTAAGCTCCACGGAAACTAAGAAACTGAAGGACTGTGCGCCCTACATCAGGCGGGAAGGCACTTGCATGGTTCGGGCTATCGCAAACTTTCTAAAGATTTAAAGTGGCAATGCACTTTTAAAGTGGTCCGTATGGGGACTCTTTCGGTGACATCACCCATTCGTGAGAATTTGCTGCCTGTTTGTCCTGGGATAAAGCACAGTTACTTACCGTAATAGTTGTTATCCAGGGACAGCAGGCACCGACGGAGCCCCACAACGGACAACCTCGAAAGCAAACTTGCTTGAAGATCTTCGAACTTTCAAGTGCTGCACCGCGCATGCGCGCGTGCCTTCCCGCCCGAACTAGGGGGCGCATCTCCTGTGAGGATCCTCAGTTCAGATACCTAGCCAAGAAGCCAACCAGGGGAGGTGGAAGGGTTGTGAGAATATCTGCCTGCTGTCCCTGGATAACAACTGTTAGGGTAAGTAACTGTGCTTTATCCCAGGACAAGCAGGCAGCATATTTTCACACATGGGTGACCTCCAAGCTAAGCAAAATGGGATGGAGGGAGTGTTGGCAGTTTAAGAAAAAAGATTTTGCAAAACAGATTGGCCAAAATGGCCATCCCTCCTGGATAAAGTATCCAGACAGTAATGAGAAGTGAAAGTATGAACCGAGGACCAAGTGGCAGCTTTGCAGATTTCCTCAATAGGAGTTGATCTGAGGAAAGCTACAGATGCCGCCATAGCTCGAGCTTTGTGACCCATCATTCAACCCTGCAGAGGAAGACCAGCCTGAGCATAGCAGAAAGAGATGCAAGCAGCCATCCGGTTGGAAATGGTACGCTTCGAGATAGGACGTCCCAAATCCCAACTTATTCGGATCAAAGGAGCTGAAAAGTTGAGGAGATGTTCTGTGAGGTTGAGTGCGTTGGAGGTAGAAAGCCAAGGCACATTTGCAGTCCAAAGTATGAAGAGCCGCTTCTCCCTGATGAGAATGAGGCTTTGGAAAAAATACTGGCAGAACAATAGATTGATTGATGTGAAATTCTGAAACTACTTTAGGTAAGAATTTGGGATGAGTACGGAGGACCACCTTTGTCATGGTGAAAAACTGTGAAAGGTGGGTCCGCAACCAACGCTTATAGCTCACTGACTCTTCGAGCAGATGTGAGGGCAATCAGGAATATAGCTTTCCAAGTGAGATACTTAAGGTGAGCTTTGTCAAGTGGTTCAAAAGGAGGCTTCATCAGTTGATCCCAAACCACTGGAGGCGGTTTAAGTGGTGGATGAACATTAAAAAGTCCTTTCATAAAGCGGGAAACCACGGGATATGCAGAGAGGTTTCCCTTCCAGAGGCTGATGAAAAGCAGCAATAGCACTGAGATGGACTCGAATAGATGTAGATTGAAGTACAGATTGTGACAAATGAAGCAAATAGTCCAGAACAGATGCCAATGAGGAAGACATTGGTTGCAGCTGACGTGTGGAACACCAAGTAGAAAATCTAGTCCATTTCTGACCGTAACATTGACGAGTGGATGGCTTTCTAAAAGCAAGTAAAATATCTTGAATAGACTGAGAAAATTGAGAAGAGTCTGTTAAGTAGAAAGGTACCAAGCTGTCAAGTGTAGAGACTGCAGATTGGGATGAAGCAAGGACCCATGACTCTGAATGAGCAGAGAAGGAAAAACTGGCAGAAGCAGAGGCTCCCTGGTGCCGAGTTGAAGTAGAAGGGAGTACCATGGTTGTCTGGGCCACCGAGGAGCTATCAGAATCATGGTAGCGTATTCTGACTTTAGTTTGACTAGAGTCCTGAGAATCAGAGGAAATGGAGGAAAGGCATAAAGGAACTGAGCCCTCCAGTCCAGGAGAAACGCATCTGCCTTGAGACGTTGAGGAGTGTAAATGCGGTAACAAAACTGAGGCAGTTTGAAGTTGAGGGGGGATGCAAAAAGATCTATCTGGGGGTCCCCCAGCGGGCAAATATTTGACGAAGTGTGGGAGAATTGAGTGTCTATTCGTGAGGCTGTAGAAGACGACTCAATTTGTCCACTAAACAGTTGCGTTGACTCTGAATGTAGATAGTTCTGAGGAAGATGTTGTGAAGAATTGCCCAATGCCACAGCTTCAGAGCTTCCTGACAGAGGGAGTGAGATCCTGTACCTCCCTGTTTGTTGACATAATACATGGCCACTTGGTTGTTTGTCCGAACAAGAACCACCATGTCGTGGAGGAGATGCTGAAAAGCTTTGAGAGCATAGATCACTCTGAGTTCCAACAGATTGATATGACACTGACGGTCTGTTGAAGTCCATAGACCCTGAGTACGGAGACCATCGACATGGGCTCCCCAGGCGTAGGCGGACGAATCGGTTGTGAGAACCTTCTGATGAGGAAGATTGTGGAACGGAAACCTCTGGAAAGATTGGAAGAGAGCATCCACCAACGGAGAAACTTCTGCAATAAAGGAGTTATTGTAATTTGTTGATATGGTGGATCCGTGGCTTGTTGCCATTGTAATGCCAGGGTCCACTGAGGAATGCGAAGATGAAGTCTGGCAAAAGGAGTCACATGAACTGTAGAAGCCATGTGACCAAGCAAAACCATCATTTGCCGTGCCGAAATGGATGGAAGACGAGAGACCTGATGACAAAGTCGAAAGAGGGTATCCTGACGTGGCTGTGGAAGGTATGCTCTCAGGAGGACAGTGTTCAGAGTTGCCCTAATGAACTGGAGAGATTGAGATGGAGTTAACTGAGACTTTGGAAAGTTTATCTGGAACCCCAGACTTTAGAGAAATAGAATAGTCTGTTGGGTCACTACAATAACCCCTGGAAGAGAGGGGGCCTTGATGAGCCAGTCGTCTAGGTATGGAAATACTTGAAGACCTTAGGTGCGAAGAGCTGCAGCTACCACCACCAGACATTTTGTGAATACCCTGGGGGATGAGGCCAAGCCGAAAGGAAGAACCCTGTACTGCAGATAAAGATTCCCCACTTTGAATCTGAGGTACTTGCGAAAGGCTGGATGAATGGGGATATGAGTATAAGCCTCCTTGAGATCTAGCAAGCACATCCAATCTCCCTGATCCATCAGGGAATACAAGGTCGTCAAAGAGAGCATCCGAAACTTCTCTTTGACTAGGAATTTGTTGAGAGCTCTGAGGTCCAGAATAGGTCGCAAATCCCCCGTCTTCTTTGGAACTAGAAAGTAGCGGGAATAGAACCCCAAGTTCCGCTGGGAAAGAGGAATCTCCTCGACAGCTCAAAGGCGAAGAAGAGCTCGGGCTTCGTGAAGAAGGGGAAGTTGCGACTGATTGGAAGGACACTCTCTTGGAGGGTGATCTGGAGATACCTGAAGCAAGCGAAGAGAGTATCCCTCTCGTAAGATGGTAAGAACCCAGAGATCTGAGGTGATGAGCTCCCACTGATGATAAAAAGTGGACAGGCGACCCCCTATGGGAAGAGGAGAATTCTGAAAGAGGGAGATTGGAATGCTCCAGCTGAGAACGTCACAAAGATTGAGCTGGCTTGGTGGCAGCAGGAGTTTGTGACTTCTGTTGACATTGTTGCTGCTGAGGACGGCAAGGTGGAGGCTGGAAAAAGCAGGAGTCGTTTTCTGAGGGTAACGACGAGGTGGAGGCCTGGAAAAAGCAGGAGTCGTTTTCTGAGGGTAACGACGTGGAGTTTGTTTATACGCCCTAGCTGGTGTAGTCTTGGGTTTAGGGCGAATGAAACAAAAGAGCGTTCATGTTCTAAGAGACGCTTAGTAGCTGCTTCAATAGAGTCATCAAATAACTCATTCTCTTGACAAGGTAGGTTTGCCAAACGATCCTGGAGATTGGGATCCATGTCAACAATACGTAGCCATGCCAGTCTACGCATGGCTATATCAAAGGCAGAGACTCGGGAAGACAATTCAAAAGCATCATATGAGGCTTGCAACATGAAGAGTCTCAACTGAGAAAGAGTCTTGATAATTTGCTTGAACTCAGAAAGACATGTCTTGGAAACATCCGGATAAAAGGAAGGCAACAATTTGAGAAAATGGTTGAAATAATTGGTGAAAATGTAATTATAGTTAAGAATCCTGAATATAGAAATAAATAATTAAAAAAAAAAAAAAAGAATCCGATTTGCCATCATCGAATTTTGATATAAACGGCGACCAAACTTATCCATAGTACGACCCTCCCTGCCTGGAGGGACTGCAGCATAGATCTTGGAAGGATGGGCTTTCTTCAAAGATGATTCCACCACCAAGGACTGATGAGAGTTGGGACTTCTCAAATCCCTTACAGGGAACAGTGCGATAACGGGATTCCAACTTAGATGGGATAGCAGTGATGGAATGAGTTTGAGAACTGGAGTCTTAGGCAATCTCAAAGACTCTTAGGTGGATGAGGAAGTTCCATGTCTGCCAAATATTCAGAAGTCTGAATGGAGGTCCAGTTTGAGAGCTTGTCCCATATCAAACACAAACTTGGCAAAGGTAGTTGACCTGGAATCAGAGGCTTCATCAGGAGAAGGACTACGAGACTTCGGAGCCACCGAGTAGGAAGGAGAAGTCTCCCTAGAGTATTGAGCGACAGGTTCAGACTCGAGATGTATGGTCACAGAAGCTGCACTGTGAGGTGGAGTCATAGAATGTTTTCACTTCAGGCTCCGCAATGGAGAAGTACCCAGAGTGCGAGGCACAGAATGAGTCGAAACAGGAGGAGAAGAGTCCCGGCGAGCCAGCTTCGAAGGAGGAGTCCTCGAGTCCTCAACTTGGATGGACTTCGGGTTGAGGCAGAGTGCAGTCGAGACCTGTGCTTCGAGGTGGAAGAGCGAGACAGAGAAGTCTCGGTATCCAGAGAAGAATGCAGTACAGAGGACTCACGACGAAGCTTGGAAGCAAGATGCCTCGAATGCTTCGAGCGGTGCTTCAAACGATGCAACTCAGGTGAAGAATCACTGAAGGACAACCGCTTCGAAGCACGAGACCTGCCTCGAGATGCGAGGACTGGAGGATCTGGTTGGGTCTCAGGCTGGTCTATCCGAGGCAGAGTCGAAGTTGGAAGCAGTTGAGCCACGATGGAGGATATCTGAGTGGTCAAGATGGACTTGAGCATGTCCTCGAGCACTAGCACCGAGACAGAAGGATCTGACCTCGTAGCAGCAGTGCGCTCCAAAGAGGGCGACCTCGAAGGTGAGTATTTCCTTATCTTGGAGGCACGCTTAGATGGAGGGCGCAAGGAGAACTTTGGTGGCTTCTTAGGTACAGCACCTGAAAGACACACAGGAGACTTACCCACCGAGGACGTCTTCACCGAGGTCACTGTCGAGACCTTCAAGGGCGTCAAACCCGGTGCAGGAGTGGAGGTCGCGGTCAAGGCCTTCGAGACCGAAGCTCCAGCTGAAGCCAAGGACGAGGCCTTCGAGACCAGGGCCGCAGCTGAGGTCTTGTCCGAAGGTTGTTCCATCTTGCCAAAAAGTTGTCGAAATTGGGCACACCTTTGACGAAAAGCTCGAAGTGTAAGAGTGAAACAGCGGTGACAGTCTTCGGGTGAATGGACCGAACCCAAACACTGCAACCAATGACAGTGAGGATCGGTGACAGAAATCACCCGATTACACTGACGACAGCGCTTGAACCTGGTAAGAGACCGGGATATAGAAAAAATAAAGTCCGTGTCGAACGAAGTGAGCGGTTGGGCCTAGGCCCAAGGCTCACCGACCGGATGAAAGGAACAGTAGAAAATACAAGTATATATATTTTTTTTTACAGAAAAGAAAAGATACATATCGACTGAACTTTTAAAAAGAAAAGAAATAGCCACAGTGAATAGAAGGCATATTTTGCTGCAGAGCTGAAGAAAAAACGTTTTCTTGGCTCCGCGGAAAATAACAAACTGAGGATCCTCACAGGAGATGCGCCTCCTAGTTCGGGCGGGAAGGTACGCGCGCATGCGCGGTGCAGCACTCGAAAGTTCGAAGATCTTCAAGCAAGTTTGCTTTCGAGGCTGTCCGCTGCGGGGCTCCGTCGGTGACGTCACCCATTTGTGAGAATATGCTGCCTGCTTGTCCTGGGATAACGAGTTTTACTTCAAAATTGTCATTTCTTTAATAAGACATTAACAATTTTTTCTGCGTTCCTCCAAGTACCTACAAATCTAAAATGTGACCCTGCAGAGGGTTTGAGTTTCAGACCGCTGCACTATACCAGGAGTAGGAAATTCCGGTCCTCGAGAGCCGGAGCCAGGTCAGGTTTTCAGGATCTCCACCATGAATATGTATGAGATGGATTTGCATGCACTGACTCCTTGAGATGCAAATCTATCTCATGCATATTTATTGTGGATAGCCTGAAAACCTGACCTGGCTCCAGCTCTCGAGGACTGAAATTGCCTACCCCTGCACTATACCTACGTAAGTTCAAGGCAATTTACAAGTAAGAAAACCCTTGTTAGAGCAGGGGGAACTTATCAGATTTACAATAAATTCATACAGACTAAACAGAGGATTTCAACACAGGTAGAGACAAATAGCAACAAACTTATTACACTTTGATATTGGGCACCACTGAATGAAGCCGATAGTTTTGTTGTAAACTTTCTCTGGAATCCAGCAGGGGATATGTAGGCACACTTAATGGAGAGTCTAGCCACAATGGAGGGTGGCAGGGAGTCTTCATGATGAAAAAGAGGTTTCATAGGATGGACTGTCCAAAATGTCCTGTCCTATATTCTGATCCAAACAGTAATGCTTAGTGAAAGTATGCACTGAAGGCCAGTTTGCAGCTTTGCAGATATCTTGGAAAGGTACAGAGCGGGATTAGCTACTGTGGAGGCTGTTGCATTAAAGGTGTGAGCACCAATTTTTCCAGGTAGTGGATGATTTGCTTTTTTGTAGTAGAAAGTCCTTTTAGAGGCTGGACTATATATGAATGCTTATAGCTCGCTTGAGGTAATCAACGAAGGCTCTCCTACAATCTAAAACATGGAGGTATTGTTCTGCTGCAGAGCCATTTGGGGGAGGGAAGAATGATTGCAGCACTATGTTCTGGTTGAGGTGGAAGTCAATCTACTTTAGGAAGAAATCTTGGGTGCAGAGATGGACCCGGTTAGGGAAGAATTGTGTATAAGGATAATATGTTACTAGCATGTGGAGTTCACCAACACATCTTGTTGGCGTGATGTTTGTAAGAAAGACCATTTTCCAAGTTAGGTATCTTTCATCAGAAATACCCAGAGGTTCAAAGGGCTGGTCCATGAGCTGGTCTAGGACAACGTTGATGTCCCATGGCAGAGGCAGGTCTCAAAAAGAAGGTCAGAGATTAGTTAGGCCTCTTGTAAAGCACACCACCAAGGCATGCTGCAAAATTGGTTTCCCACCTACTAGGAGATGAATAAATTCATCTTTAGTCCTGAATCAAATGAAGGTGGTAAGCTAATATTTGTGGAATTTATTTTATTTTAAAAAAAAATATTACTTACAACCATCTTACAATTCTGAGTGAGTTAACAGTCTAACATACATAATTAAATCAATGTCACAAATGGAGCAGGTAAGTGGGTTTTGTCCCTGGGCAGACATCCAATGAGAAAAACAAGACAATTTTGATTGGTAGGATCTTATAGTGAATGGCTGTCTAGCGGCTAGAATTGTTTTTACTGACAAAGACTGGTATGTGTTCCAGAGTTCTCCATTCAATTTCCACGCAGTAAGGCCGAAACACAGCGTTCAGATACTTGAAGGGTATTAATGTAGAACAAAATCTTTTCCAGAGAAAGGAAAATGGTAAAACCAGAAAACATAATTTGAGGTTGAGGGGTGGTAGATTCAGGGGCAATGTTAGGAAATTCTACTTTACGGAGAGGGTAGTGGATGCCGGGAATGCGCTCCTGAGAGAGGTGGTGGAGAGTAAAACTTAGTGACTGAGTTCAAAGAAGCGTGGGATGAACACAGAAGATTTAGAATCAGAAAATAATATTAAATATTGAACTAGGCCAGTTACTGGGCAGACTTGCAGGTCTGTGTCAGTGTATGGCCGTCTGATGGAGGATGGGCAGGGGAGGGCTTCAATGGCTGGGAGGGTGTAGATGGGCTGGAGTAAGTCTTAACAGAGATTTCGGCAGTTGGAACCCAAGCACAGTACTGGGTAAAGCTTTGGATTCTTGCCCAGAAATAGCTAAGAAGAAAAAAATAAAAAAAATTTAAATTGAATCAGGTTGGGCAGACTGGATGGACCATTCAGGTCTTTATCTGCGGTCATCTACTATGTTACTATGTTTGGGTACAGGATCTGATCATTCCGTTGTGTAAGCAGAGGGGTTGGTCCTCAGAGGAACTGGAGGAGCTTTGAGAAGATCCAAGTTTATTTATATTTGATATACCGAATATCAACAAGTATCTGGTTGGTGTATAATACTAAAATTAAGATACAACTTTTTTAAAAAAGGGGTCATTTTTTAAAAAAGGGGCCAAAATAGGGTGGAGGGGGATATTTCTGAACTTTGACCCTAGAGTAGTTACACGGGATGGGAGGATGAGTATGAAGATATTATTAATATGAAGAGGGTAAGGTTACTGGGCAAATAAATGTCACTATGTTTTATTGTATAATCATTGAGTGAGAGGGGAGAAAATGAGTGGTTATATATATATAATTGTAAGTGGATGTGCTTAAATTGATGTTTTATGTGTTATATATTCATGTATTGCACTTTTGAAGTATGGAAAATCAATAAAGAATTATAACAAAACAAACAAACAACATAAGTGATTGATGAGACAGACAGATTTGGTATGAGAGGTGCTGGGGTAAGGGAAGAATAAAATTATATCGAAGTAGAAATAAAATTTAAGAGGAAGGTAAGGGGGGAAAAGTAGAAAGGGAGGGGAAGTCTCTTCTTCAAAATGGTTCTCTTTCATTACAGTTTTTGGGTGAAGTTAGTAGGAGAAGTTATCCTCTCATATTTTGATATGCATCTCGAAATAAAAAGGTCTTGAGTTTACTTTTAAATTTATCGAGGGACTCTTCAAGCCAAATATCTGAGGGGAGAGCATTCCAGAGAGCAGGGGCTGTAGCAGAGAAAATGGTGTTACGTATTATACTTGTCTGGGCCACTTCGCAGCAATGAGTAGGAGTCTGTGATAACCTTCTGCAACACCTTATGCCCCATCCAGAACACTTCACTTTACTTAACAAAAAGATATGTTCTCCGATAGACAAGCAGAGTAATGTAGCCCCACTTGACGGTGAAGTCCCTGTACTGAGCCTGCACCATGGAACCGTCCTAGTACAGTAGTATTTTTTTTTTTTTACCTACTGGGCATGAGCAGTCATCTTGCCTGTGTAGCTCCACCCCCGAGTTTGACAGTTTATTTTCCCTTCTAGACAAAGCAAGTCGTTCTCTCTCCTTCTGCCTGACTAAAAACTGACTGACAACTGACATCGATCTCAAAATTGCATTCAACAACTCGGCAGTTCAACCGCTAGGATCAGCGCAAAAAAAAAACAGTAAAAGCGAAGAGAGAGACACCTGGCCCCTGTAACACTCAATGATTTCCACTTGAAACGGAAGGGAAGTATACACTAAATCCTTGGCTACACACTTGTCCCAAAAAGAAAGAATATAAGAAAGAGAAGTCTAGAAGGGCAAAATACCTTGAAAATTATTGAAGAATCAAAAAATCCTCCATATGCTAATGTAAACCGGAGATGTATGGCTGTTTTGCCTAAAGAACAGTGGCAATAACGTGTTCCGAATAAAATGTTATGACTGAACTGTCACTTCCCAGAAATAGGCCGTAATGGCAAAAAAGAACAAATTTCCATGTTTATCAACCCCTGGTTGAGCAAATCCAGGGGCACCGAGAACCACGACTCGTCCAGTGACAAACCCTTCAGATCCGCATACCATGGACATCGCGGCAAAACAGGAGCTACCAGGATCATCCTGCCTTGAAAGCGTGCTATGAGATGAAACACACCCTGCAATCATCAGTCCAGTGAAACACTTAAAGAAGAGTACCCAGAGGCCATTAAAGAGCTAATGCGCCTACTCCCTCTGACTCCCATTCCCAGCGTCTGCTGAAGAACCTAGGAAGCTTACATTTGGAGATGAGAACAAGAAATCTAGTATTAAGAAATCTCATCTCTACACCATAAACTGAACCACCTGAGCGAACAGTTCCCAATTTCTGGAAGGTATAAAATTCCTGATGAGGAAGTCAGTCTAAAGACTTTTCCTGTCTGGCAATGTGAGCTGCCAAGAGAAGAGTAAGATGATCCACTGAAGCAGAACCATTGCCTCTACCGGCAACGAGGCACATATGGGTGACGTCATCAGCAGAGCCCAGATGTGGAAGTTCGCAAGCATACTTGCTTGAAGAAAGCAGAAGTTTTGAGTCCACCGCAACGCACATGCGCCTTCCCACCCAGCGTAGGGCGCGTATCCTCAGTTCAGATAGCTAGCAGAAACTCTGCTCCTTGTATAGAGTTGGAGGATTCCTGCCGAGGCACTTGCAAAGATTATGCTCCTTGCTTCACATGCTTAGATGCCAGACCAGACACTCACAGAGACTCTGCTCCCTGCAAAGAGTTGTAAGCTCACACTGAGACAAAGGAAGCGACTCGATCTCGCGGGAGTCTGCAGAATGCCCAGGCTGGATGAGAGGAAGAAGCTTCAGTCCCATATTAGTAAGGAACTGAATGAATTGCTTCTCCAACATGATCTGGAAAGAAGCCGTCAAGGATGGATCTGTGTCTGAAACCGGACCACCTGCTTTGGCTGGAGGTTCCACCGAGGCAGTGTAAATGTGCTTCGACTTGGAAGTCTTAGGCACTTTGAGCACCACCGCTAGAACTTTCTGCTGAGCTATCTAACCTGAGGTAACAGGGGAAGATACAGCAGATGTCGTCGAAGAGAGAGCCGCTGCAAACGACAAAGGTCTGATGAGGCTCGAGGTGGAAGCAGTAGAAGCAGGAGGAGTCTCGGTCGAAGGTGAGGCCGGGGCTGCCTTCGAAGTCGAGGGATGGGAGGAAGAATCCATCCCGAAATGCTTCTTCACCAAAAGACGACGACGTTTAAGGGCTCGAGGTTGAAGAGTAGCACAGCGCTCGCATGACTTCGGTTGATGTTCCTGCCCAAGGCACTTGAGGCACCGACATTGTGGGTTCGTAAGGGAAATTGTACGCTGGCACTGGCTACACTTTTTGAAGCTCTTTGCAGGCCGGGACCTAGAAGGAAAAACGGTCGCTGCAAAATCGAAGCCCTTGGGCTGCGGCCGAGTGGCCTGCCACAGCAGTTGGACGGAAAATTGAAAACATTTTTTAATCTAGAAATAAAAGAAATAAAGTAAGAACAGCGATTTGTGAGGAAAAAAATACAAACCGCGGTTCAGAGAAGGCACGAAGGAACGAAGTTAAACGCAGAGAGTCAAAGACGGACTTCTCGACTCCGTGGAGAACTGAGGAGATGCGCCCTGCACTGGGCAGGAAGGCACTCGCGCATGCGCGGTGCGGTCGATTCAAAACTTCTGGTTTCTTCAAGCAAGTATGCTTGCGAGCTTCCGCCACCGGGCTCCGCTGATGACGTCACCCATATGTGAGAATAGCCTGCCTGCTTGCCCTGGAATAACAGGTTCATCCCCAATCTACCTGTCGCACCATTTTGTATTTCCAGGCAACACTTGCACATGTAATGCCTATCTGTTTGCCTTCCCCTCCCCGAAGGGCTGTATCTAACAAGCGATTCCTTGACAGATGACTGTCACCAAGCAGGCAAATGGAATAAATGTCTAACCACTCTCATTTCTACATAGAAACATAGAATATGACGGCAGAAAAGGGCTGTAGCCCATCAAGTCTGCCCACGCTAATGACCCATCCCCAGACTTCACCCGGCTAGAGATCCCACATGCATATCTCATTTCTTTTTAAAATCGAGCACTCTGCTGCCGTTAATCACCTGCAATGGAAGTTCATTCCAATGATCGACTACCCTTTCGGTGAAGAAATACTTCCTGGTGTCGCCATGAAATTGCCCGCCTTTGATTTTCAGTGGATGACCTCTTGTGGTTGAAGGTCCTTTAAGAAAGAAGATATCGTCTTCCACCTCGATGCGGCCCGTGATATATTTAAAAGTCTCAATCATGTCCCCCCTCTCTCTACGTTCCTCGAGCGAGTAGAGCTGCAGTTTATTCAGTCTTTCCTCATATGGGAGGTTCCTGAGTCCCGAGACCATCCTGGTGGTCATTCGCTGAACCGACTCGATTCTCCGCACATCTTTTTGATAATGTGGTCTCCAGAATTGAACACAATATTCAAGATGAGGTCTCACCATGGATCTGTACAGGGGCATTATGACTTCGGGCCTCCGGCTGACGAAACCTCTACGGATGCATCCCACCATTTGTCTAGCCTTGCATTTCTCCACCTGCTTGGCAGTTTTCATGTCTTCACTAATAATTACCCCCAAATCACGTTCTGCCCTAGTCCTAGCTAAGGTCTCACCATTTAGAGTGTAAGTTCTGCACGGGTTTCTGCTGCCAAGGTGCATGACCTTACATTTTTTGGCATTGAAGCTTAGCTGCCAAGTCGAGGACCAATGTTCCAATAAGAGCAGGCCCTGTTCCATACTGTCGGGCAAGGTGCTGTTATCTACTATGTTGCATAGTTTGGCGGCGTCGGCGAATAGTGTTATTTTGCCTTGAAGCCCTTGAGTCAGGTCTCTTATGTATATGTTGAAAAGGATCGGTCCCAAGACCGATCCCTGTGGCACTCCACTGGTCACCTCCAATGTGTTGGAGGGGGTACCATTAACCACTACTCTCTGGATTCTACCGCTTAACCAATCATTGACCCATGTTGTCAATGTCACTCTCAATCCCATCGAAGTCATCTTGCTCAACAATCTGCAGTGCGGGACGCTATCAAAAGCTTTGCTGAAGTCCAAGTAGACGTCCAGAGACTTCCCCGTAAAAAGTTTCCTTGTAACCCAGTCAAAGAAGCTGATCAGATTGGATTGACAGGACCTTCCCTTTGTGAATCCATGCTGGTGGGGATCCTGTAGATTCTCCTCGGTCAGGATCGTATCTAATTCGTGTTTAATAAGTCTTTCCATGAGTTTGCTCACTATTCTAATTCACCCGTTCATTAAAACAACAAAAAACGTCCCAAATTTAAAAAAATAAAGGGGTGGGTAGGCGGTCCGCGCGGAGACAAAATGTTCGCTTCCCCCGACCCCCACAGCGCGCCCCTCCCGTCTTCCGTCACACTTTCTTTTTTTCAATCTTATTTCTACACCATTACCTCGCAAGTGCTGCCATTCATCAGAGGTGGACTACGCCAGGCCAAGGCGAGGGAGGGCACTTAGCTAAATTAATTTATTCACGAGGCGCTTAATGAGGTGCTCAACGCCAACCGTCGGCTGATTGGTTTCGCCCTTGGACCGAGGTCACGTGAGGCGGAGGAGGGCCGACGAGAGGACGCGAGAGAGGCTGAGGGGAGAGAAGGCGGGAAAGTGCTGTTCGGCTCCCGGAATGAGAGAATTGCCGCGGCCGCCTGAGGAACGAGATCGACAAATACGCGCGGAAGAGGGTAGACGTGGCATGTTTACAGACCCCATTATCTTTTTTTTCCCTTGTAAACAATATTGAATGAGAGAGTTGAAAGAAAATGAACCAGCCGCAGTTGGATGCATCTGACATCCCAACGTACTCGTTTATGAATGACATGTTGCCTTTGTTTCTAGACAGGCCGAGGACGTTTGATTTGGACTACTGTAAAAATACACATATATTTATAAAACAATTTTAACAACTTAGGGGGTCAATATTCAGCCCACGATGGTCAGTGTTTTTTTTTGGGGGGGGGGTGTTCTTTCTTGTAGTGGCCAGCATTAATAAAACAACTTTACCATGTTAGTATCCAATTATGGGCTGGTGCTGAATATCCAAGAATCAGGGGGAGGGGGGGTTCTCATCAGTGAATATTCCAGCTGCTAACCCAGTGGCCTTGGTGCTATCTTAATGTTATCCAGTTATAAGTTGGAATATCTGTGCTGAAGGAGTCTGGGACTGGTTTTCCCAAGTATTGAACACAGTTTTCTCTTTAATAAAATGCTGAATTATGTTTAGCTGCAGACCTAACTTATCTCATGTTCTAGCCTGCCTGCACTGGGTGTTTTATCTTGGGCATTCTAGTTTCTTATGGCTTTAGAAACATAGAAAAGTGACAGCAAGTCTGTCCACTCTATTGTCCCACCCACCCTCCTAGCTACCCTTTGAGAGATCGCATTCTGATGTCCCATTCCCTCTTAGAGATCTGGCATGAACATCCCATCTGTTCTTAAAATCTGGCACACTACTGGCCTCGATCACCTGTGCTGGAAGCTCATTCCAATTGTCAACCACTTTTTCGGTGAAGAAATACTTCCTGGTGTTGCCATGAAACTTCCCGCCCTTTATTTTCAGCGGGTGCCCTTTTGTGGTCGAGGGTCCTCGAAGAAAGAAAATATCATCTTCTACCTCAATACAACCAGTGATATACTTAAACGTCTCAATCATGTCTCCCTACGTTCTTCGAGAGTATAGCTGCAATTTGTTTAGCCTTTCTTCGTACGATAGATCCTTGAGTCCCGAGACCATCCTGGTGGCCATATGCTGAACTGACTCAACCCTCAGCACATCCTTATGGTAATGTGGCCTCCAGAATTGTACGCAGTACTCCAGATGAGGCCTCACAATGGTTCTGTACAATGGCATTATGACGTTGGGCTTCCGACTAACAAAGCTTCTCCGGATACAGCCCAGCATTTGCCTAGGCTTGGATGAAGCCTTCTCCACTTGATTGGCAGTTTTCATGTCTTCACTAATGATTACTCCCAAATTTCGTTCTGCTGCAGTCCTTGCCAAGGTTTTCCATACAATATCGTGTATGCTATCTCAGCATACACGCTATTGTATTCCGCCCTCCTGGACATGTAACAGAAAGACTGCAGGGCTTAGATAAGTGACCTGCTAGTGTGAGCTTAGGACCAATGATTGTTAAGAAAAGTAACACGTGAAAATATTTTTCTAGAATTCAGTTGTATAGCCAGAAGGATGTATAAATATCTCTGTAACTTCCTGGTTTCTGGACTTCTGAAACCAGCTTGGGGCTCAGGGGTCCGCATTTGCTGAATAAACATCTGTGCTTTCTTCAAGTCTCTAAGTTTTGTGGCTGACCAAAGTGACCTTTCAGTGCTACTTGATGTCCTCCAGCTCTTTCCAAGTTCCACCCATGGATCATCCTGGTACTGCCGAGATCATACCAAGGCAATCGGAGGGAAAACTCAACCGGGGATGGCAGATTTTGGGGTAGCAGAGCTTTCCTGTTGCCTCTATCTCTTCCAGGGCAGGCTGGAAGATTAAAGAAGCATTGTTGCTGCATGGTAGACCTTTTAAGCACAGGCCCATGCTGAAGTGCTACTTTGTCCTATCCCCTCCAACAGGTCCGACTTTACCTATAGAAACATAGAAACATAGAAATAGACGGCAGATAAGGGCCACGGACCATCTAGTCTGCCCACCTTAATGACCCTCCCCTACCTTTCTCTGTGAAGAGAACCCATATGACGATCCCATTTTGTCTTAAAATCGGGCATGCTGCTGGCCTCAATCACCTGAAGTGGAAGACCATTCCAGCGATCCACCACACTCTCGGTGAAAAAGTACTTTCTGGTGTCACCGTGCAGCTTCCCTCCCCTGAGTTTCCATGGATGCCCTCTTGTAGCCGTGGGACCTTTGAAAAAGAAGATATCTTCTTCCACCTCGATACGGCCCGTGAGATATTTGAACGTCTCGATCATGTCTCCCCTCTCTCTGCGTTCCTCGAGAGAGTATAGCCGCAACTTATCCAGCCGTTCCTCGTACGGGAGGTCCTTGAGTCCTGAGACCATCCGGGTGGCCATTCGCTGGACCGACTCCAGTCTCAGCACATCTTTGCGGTAATGAGGCCTCCAGAATTGTACACTGTATTCCAGATGGGGTCTCACCATGGATCTATACAATTGCATAATGACTTCAGGCTTATGATTGACGAAACCCCTACGTATACACCCTATGATTTGTCTAGCCTTAGATGAAGCCTGTTCCACTTGATTGGGAGTCTTCATGTCTTCACTGATGATCACCCCTAAGTCCCGTTCTGCTACAGTCCTTGCTAGGATCTCGCCATTAAGGGTGTAAGTTTTGCATGGATTTTGGCTGCCAAGGTGCATGACTTTGCATTTTTTGGCATTGAAACCTAGTTGCCAGATCCTAGACCAGCGCTCCAATAGGAGTAGGTCGTGCTTCATATTGTCGGATATTGAGTTTTTGACCGTTGCACTCCTTTCTACTACATTGCATAGTTTGGCGTCATCTGCGAATAACGTTATTTTACCTCGAAGCTCTTCTGCCAAGTCTCTTATAAAGATATTGAACAGGATCGGGCCCAAGACCAAGCCCTGCGGCACTCCACTGATCACCTCCGTCATTTCAGAGGGGGTGCCATTCACCACCACCCGCTGACGCCTGCCTCCAAGCCAGTTCTCAACCCATTTTGTCAAAGTGTCACCCAATCCTATAGAACTCATTTTGCTCAACAGCCTGCGATGTGGTACGCTATCGAAAGCTTTGCTGAAGTCTAAGTATACAATGTCCAGGGGCTCCCCAACATCCAGCTTCCTCGTTACCCAGTCAAAGAAGCTCATCAGGTTGGATTGGCAGGATCTCCCCATAGTAAATCCATGTTGACGGGGATCCCGTAGATTCTCCTCGTTCAGGATCGTATCCAATTGACGTTTGATTAGAGTTTCCATCAGCTTGCTCACTATTGATATGAGACTCACCGGTCTATAGTTTGCAGCCTCCATTCTGCAACCTTTTTTGTGGAGTGGAATGACGTTAGCCATTTTCCAGTCCAACGGGACTATACCCGTACTAAGGGAGAGATTGAAAAGCGTGGATAGTGGTTCCGCTAAGACATCACTTAACTCCCTGAGCACCCTGGGGTGTAAGTTGTCTGGCCCCATCGCTTTGTTAACCTTGAGTTTAGACAGCTCACAGTAGACACTGCCTGGCGTAAACTCGAAGCTACTAAACGGGTCTACTGAACTATCCCTTGTCTGTAGCAGAGGGCCAGATCCCGGCTCCTCGCGGGTGAAGACCGAACAGAAGTATTTGTTTAAAAGTACAGCCTTTTCCGAGTCCGCTTCTATATAGTTCCCGTCTGGTTTCCTAAGGCGTACTATCCCGCCTGTGTTTCTGTTTCTGTTTCTGTCGCTAATATACCTGTAAAAGGATTTATCGCCCTTCTTGATGTTCTTCGCTAACGTCTCCTCGTTTCGGAATTTGGCCTCTCTAACTGCTGTTTTGACGGCTCTTGCCTTGGCCAGGTAGTCTTCTCTCGAGTCCTGATTCCCTGATTGTTTGTAAGAAATGAACGCTCTTTTCTTCTCTTTTATGAGGCCCGAGATCTCCGCAGAGAACCACTGTGGCCTATTGTTCCTTCGCCATTTACTTACTGATTTTATATATCGGTTGGTTGCCTCCTGTATGGTATCTTTCAGAGCTGACCACATTTCTTCTACGTTATCTGTTACCGCTTGGTTTTGTAGCGCTTGATGGATGAATTCCCCCATGCCCTCGAAGTTGGCGTCCTTGAAGCTTAGGACCTTGGTCAATGTGTTAGATTTGGCGAACCCCTTTTTGAGATTGAACCATACCATATTATGGTCACTGGAGGCCAACGCTTCGCCCACTGAGACCTCTGTGACACTTTCGCCATTGGTAAGTAACAGGTCCAGTATTGCCTGCTCCCTTGTTGGCTCCAGTACCAGTTGTTTCAGTCTTGCTCCCTTCATAGAGTTCAATAGCCTCCTGCTGCTGCTGGATGCAGAGGAAAGTGTGTTCCAATCCACACCAGGCATATTGAAGTCACCTAACAGTACTGTATCCCCTCGCAAGGTGATATTCTCTATGTCTCCGATCAATTCCATATCCAGGTCCTCCTGTTGTCTTGGGGGTCTGTATATTACGCCAAGATACAGGCATTTGTCTTTCCCCCTGGCCAAATTTACCCAAAGTGATTCCCCTGTGTACCTGACATCTGCAATTCTGGTGACTTTAATGTCATCTTTAGTATATAGTGCTACACCTCCTCCCATCTTGCCCTCCCTGTCACGGCGAAGTAAATTGTAGCCTGGTATGACCATTTCCCACCCGTGGGAGTCCGTGAGCCAGGTCTCAGATATCGCCACCACATCCAGGTCAGCGTTCCTCATTTCAGTCTCTAATTCTAGGATCTTGTTGCCCAAACTGTGGGCGTTGACGTACATGGCTTTCCATGTCGCATGTTCGCTTTTAGACCAGTTAAGACCCTGGCCCAGGGTGCTGGTGACAAAAGGATACCAAAATCCTAGTTCTACCTTCAGACTTCTAGAGGAATAGATGCTGAATAGATTTTGGTACCCTTTATCATATTGGGTCCAGCAGAAGAGGGAAACTTGAATGAGGGAGGGAGATATTGGATCACAGGTGGTGGTGCTGGTGGGGGGTGAAACGAATGAGGTCCGTTTCTTGGTCCCAAAACTGTCCTGCAAAAATCCTGCCACCTGGTCAGATATCTGGAGGCAATTTCCTTAAGTAAGAAGGATTCACAGAAGGCCCAAAGAAATTACCTGTTTAATTTTCAGAATACATTCAGTTATATATCTTTCACATGGGTCAGTGGTAACCATCACAGGAAAAGGGGGATGGACAAGAGAGGGGAGGGGGTGCGTGAGCAGGATATGTACATGACAGGGGGTTTGAGCCTGTATTGTCTTAAAGATGAAACTTCGTTAACATGATTAAATGACCTCTTCCCAAACCATCGAGAGAGTAACGAACATTCTGCATTTGATTACCTCCAGCACAGGCAGGAACAAAAGACATAAAATATGTGTGTCCTTTTTAAATGTATCCTTTCATAGACAGAGACAGAAAACCTATCCTTTCAAATGTGTCCTTTTTGGGGGTAGGAGAGAGATACCAGATTGAGGGATGGAGGTGTGCCAGTGCAAAGATTGGCTCAGGGCACAGTCCCTTGAGCCATCCCTGCCCTCCAATAGGAAGTTTGCTTTAGAGGAAGGCAGAGCAAAACAGTGCTTCATCAGTGTGGGACTGTGCTTATAGGATCCATGCAATGCTGATGCCTCTTTAATCTTTGGGCCACACCAAAAAGCAAGGAGAGGGGGACGGTATTGGTAGGCCTGAAAGTGAGAAGTGAAAAGAGGAGATGAGAAGCTGGGGAATTGCCCCTGTTCTCCACACAGGTTTTACGCATCAGTTTATTTCCGATTGGCATTTTTATCCCTGTATCTTTACCATAGAACTTCATAGGGACCCCTGAAGAAGACATTCTTTCGAAACACGGACCGTGTTGGGTCCAGGGTCCAAAGCTTTTTAGCGGACTATGTCTTAGAGGTTTTTATGTGGTGTACCAAGTTTTAATATTATTTTAATAATAATAAAGTCCATCTCAGGAACATCATTTCTCCACATAACTCTCTACATTGGTTTTTGTTTGCTCTATGTTATTACAATATGCATGGTTTTATTGTGATCCACTTATGAGTTAAGTGGAATATAAGTTTTAAAATAAATAAAATCCATAAATAAATACAAATCTTAAAAAAGACATCAATACAATAATGATAAACTTCATAATAATACAAATTAACCTCACCCCCTTTTATCAAGCTGTGCTAGAGGTTTTAGCACAAGCTGGTACAGTAAATGATCCAATGCTCTTATAATTCCTAAGAGCGCTGGAGCACTTACCTCATTGGCTTGCACTAAAAACCTCTAGCACAGCTTGATAAAATATTATAATTCTTGAACCCAAGCAATTGTTGAAATTTTTGGTGCCTAAGGAGGGAGTCTGACTGTGATTGTAGTTCCCTTTGGTTAGCATTTAATCTGGCTGTCACTCTCTCTGCGGCATTCGACCTAGTTGACCATCACAAACTACTCCAGATATTAGACGCAATAGGAATTTCAGGTAATGTTCACAAATGGTTCCAAAGCTTCCTCAAAACACGAACATACAAAGTCAAATCAAAAGAGCACATATCCGACCCATGGTCAAACCCATGTGGAGTACCACAAGGATCACCATTATCACCCATATTATTTAACCTCTTCATAGCATCCCTAGGCATAACCCTAGACGCCCTAAACACAGTATCATTCAGCTACGCAGATGATATAACTATCCTCCTCCCCTTTAATATTCAAGACCCCTTATCCACAAACTACCTGAAAATGATAATGGAAACGGTAGAAAAATGGATGTCAAGTCATAAACTAAAACTGAACTCGGAAAAAACTAAATTCCTACTACTGGAAAGGGAAAAAAAACCTTCTCTCACAGAACTAGAAGTAAACACAATCAAGTACCCAATGCAAAGCACACTCAAAATCCTGGGAATCCTACTAGACAGAAATTGCACAATGCAATCTCAAATCCACAATATCATCCAAAGAGCATTCTTCACAATACGTAACCTAAGAAAAATAAGAAAATTCTTCAACAAAGATCAATACAAGATATTAGTACAATCCCTAGTACTGAGTATTGTAGACTACTGTAACAGCCTATACCTATCATGCCCAAATTACATGATAAAACAATTACAGACAGTTCAGAACACAGCCCTCAGAATCATCTACTCACTAGGCAAATACGACCACATCACCAAAGCATACTTAGACTCACACTGGCTACCAATAAAAGCAAGATCTCAGTTCAAATTCTACTGTCTACTATACAAGGTAATACATGGAACAGCACCCAGCTACCTAAACAACAGACTACACCGTAACCTCTCACACAGATCAAGGAGAACCCAGAGCCTATTCACTCACCCCCCTCTCAAAGGAACACGACGAAAGAAACTATATGACAGCCTTTTAGCGACACAGGCAGCAAAGATCGATACTACCATCACCAATCTACTGACCAAATCAATAGACATTAAAGCATTCCGAAAAGAAATCAAAACTCATCTCTTCAAAAAACACTTCCCATCATCATAACCTCAAAAAAGTTTAAGATAATGCTCTCATGACTACCCAAACACCACCACCAGCAACACCCGAATCCGAACAGTATTATCTCTACTCGTCTAAACAACAGAATCCGGACAATATTATCTTTATTCGTCTAAACAACCTATCACTATCTACTATCTACTACCAATTTATCCTGGAAAAGTCCAGAACAACAATTGTAACTTAACGCATTCTTGTTTATATGTACTGCAATGCTACTGGAAATGTCCAGTCTTCTAACATGTAATCCGCTTAGAACCGCAAGGCACAAGCGGAATAGAAATCACTAATGTAATGTAATGTAATGTAATCTGCTTTGTAGTTAGAGTTTTCTTTCTTTTTTTTCTAAGTGTATGTTTCCTGCTTGACTCCACAATATTGTGGACTAATGAATGATATTTATTTTGTGTATTAAGGGGTTTCGCTATGTATTTATGTCTTGTTGTAACTTATTTTTCAAGTATATGATTGAATATTATGTTGAATTCTAAAATAAAATAGTAAAAATATCATAAGACAGATAAATAAATATTAAAATGTTAGCATAGGACAAATAAATGATAAATAATAACATTCATAAAAATCTCTGACAACTGGCAACATACACAGTATGAATGCACACCCATTATATACACTGGAATAGAGTTATTGAAGTAATACCTCTGTCATAGCCAGACTACTTTCTAATCACTTTTTCTCTTAAGTGACCACCTGAAACAAACTGTGCCTTCCAAAGTGTGGAAGTCAGAGACGTGAAAAAGCTGACTGCTGAGAATTTCCTAGAGACCTTGGACTAATCACAAGTGGATGAAAATTATAATAATAATCTTTTATTTGTATACTGCAACAATCAACAAGTTCTGAGTGGATTACCAATACATCAATTGGGTCTTGTCAGGTAGAAACCAACTTTCATCCACCATGCTATGGCTTTCTTCAGGGTATGCTCTGAAATCTGCAGTTTGACTTGGTAAATAGTTGGTTCAATGACCTGATTGGGAACAGGGCAGTCCCCCAATTTGAATTTTGGCGGGAAAGTCAGTTGGTCAGAAATTTGAATTTTGGTGGAAAAGTCAGTTGGTCTCTTTTTCCATAGAATGGAAAAGTCTCTGGTGGGGATAAAAATGTTCTCCCCTGTGGACCTCACAGCATATTTATTTATTCAATTTTCTATACCGTTCTCCCAGGGGAGCTCAGAATGGTTTACAGGAGCTCAGAACGGTTTACATGAATTTATTCAGGTACTCAAGCATTTTCCCTGTTTGTCCTGGTGGGCTCACAATCTATCTAATGTACCCTGAAGAAAGCCACAGCATGATTCCTGAAATGTCGTTTTTTACCTGACTAGACACAGCAAGACCCGGAAACCTGCAACAAGCACAATGCCAGCTGCGGAAACACTGAGAGAACATGTAACCCAGCTCCACGGGGAGAACATCTTTAAACCCACCAGAGACTTTTCCATTCTATGGAAAAAGAGACCAACTGACTTTCACAACAAAATTCAAATTGGTGGATTGCCCTGTTCCCAGTCAAGTCAGTGAATCTACTATTTACAAAGTCACACTGTAGACTTCAGAGCATACCCTGAAGAAAGCCACAGCATGGTGGCTGAAACATTGGTTTCTACCTGACAAAATGTAGCGAGACCTGGAAAGCTGCAACAAGCACAATGCCACCTGTGGAAATCCTGAGAGAACATCAATTGGGAATTTACAATTTTAAAAAAGACATACAAAATACTACAATATGTATAATATAATCCATTTTTTAAATAAGTAGGTTTTTACCTGACATTTAAAAGTTAAGATTCAGTAATAAGAGAATGATCAATCAGCTTTTTCCAACTACAGTGTCAGAGCAGAGTAATATTTAGAATTTTTCCTTCGCTAAGGCCCTAGAAAAACTGCACTACTAAAAAAAAATCTTATGTCCCGCTCACAAACCCTCACCTTGGTTCTCTCTAGATGAGCTTTGTACCCTTAAATGCAAATGGTTGAAACTGGAACGGAGATGGTATACATCTTGACTAGACGAGGACGCGCCAAACTGTTGGACATACAGAGTTGTTTTGTTGACAGATGACGTATAATAAATTGTGCAAAACAACTTTCTGTGTGTAGGAGTTAGTTTAATGGACAATAAATATACTTTTTGGATTGAATAGATGTAGATATTAGATACATTTTAAAACCCAGCCATATACAGGCAGTTCCCAAGTTTCAGACGCCTGATTTAAGTATGGCTTGTACTTAAGAACGCGATTGTGGCTTCATTTGATTTTATTGAGCAGTATCTAGTGGCATAGACTCCTACACTTCTCCTGCTGTAACTGATTCAGGAATGTTGCATGACCACATTAAGAACAGTGTGTGATTGTGCATGCTGTACCTTAGATTAAACACTGGTAGGGACAGTTGGCCCTTTTGTCAGCTGGGAGCAATACAATACAATTTTTATTTGTATACCTCCATCCTCCATGAAGTTCAAGGCTTAAAAACAAATTAAAAACTAGAGGTAAGCAGCAAGAATCTTAAAATCTACAAGTTCTGAGTTACATACAAATCTGACTTAAGAACAGCTTTAAAAACAACGTAACTCATTTTTAACCTGGGGACTGCCTGTGTCTGTATCATTGTTGTCCTCTTCAACTCAACAGCTGTACTCTTAGAAAGTGTTACACTAACAAATGGCAAAATGAAAGACTTAGGGGTCCTTTTATCAAGCTGCGCTAGCGGGGTTAGCACGTCGGACATTTCATAATGCGCTAACCCCTGCGGCCGGCTAAAAAACTAACGCCTGCTCAATGCAGGCATTAGCGACTAGGGCAGCAGGTGGTTTAACATGCGGTATTATGCGCGTTAAACCCCTACCGCAGCTTGATAAGAGGATCCCTTAGCTAAAACAGATGTATTTTTTTGAACAAAATTCTTGGCTTCAGAATTTTCTGTGAGATCATTGCCCATTCCCATGAGTACTTTTATGTTCTCCTTGTCAACAAGACTTAAAGAGCTTGAAAATTACGGTATGTTCTCATTTAGCATTGAACTGGAATTTGTGCTCTTATTCCAGGAAATAGCAATTGTTTGAAGTACCATGGCCACTGCTCAGTGCTTCCATCCTGTGGCGAAGCAAAAAAAGTCAAAGGTACAGAACTGAAAACATTCCTGTGTTTGTAGTTTATGACAATACTAGTCTTTAAGCCCGTTACATTAACGGGTGCTAGAATATATGTCTGTCTGTCTTTCTTTCTTTCGTCTCACTCCCTGCCCTTGTGTCTTTCTTCTTTTCTTTCTGTCTCCCTCCCTCCTATTATTTGTCTTTCTTTCTATTTGTCTCTCTTTCTGCCCCCTATGCAGCATTTATCTCCCCTTGTCTACTTTCCTGAACAGTAGCCATATCAGCATTCCCTCCTCCTCCATTTCCTTGTGCATCAGCATTTCCCCCCTCCCTACTTCCCTGTGCAGCATTTTCCTCCCTCTGGTGCTAGAATATATGTGTGTCTGTCTTTATTTCTTTCTTTCTCTCTCTGTCTCCTTAGCCACTTTTTCCTGTCCATTCTCCCTTCTTTTTACCTCCCCTGTGTCCACCACCACCCCTTCACTGCTCCCCTTATCCAGCAGCAGCCCTTCTCCCTTTGTTTTACCTCCCCCCTGCCAATCAGTACCTCTTCCTGCTCCCCCTGTCCAACAATAGGCATCCCTTCCTTTTTTTCCCCCCCTGTCCATCATCACCTCTTCCTGCTCCCTCTGTCCAGCAGTAGGTCTCCCTTCATTTCCACCCCCCCCCCCCGTCCATCAGCACCTCTTCCTGCTCCCCCTGTCCAGCATTAGGCCTCCCTTCATTTTCCCCCCTGTCCACCACCACCCATTCAAGCTCCCCTTATCCAGCAGCAGTCCTTCTCCCTTTGTTTTACCTCCCCCCTGTCCATCGGCACCTCTTCCTGCTCCCTCTGTCCAGCAGTAGGCCTCCCTTCATTTCCCCCCCCTGTCCATCAGCACCTCTTCCTGCTCCCCCTGTCCAACAATAGGCCTCCCTTCCTTTTTCCCCCCCTGTCCATCATCACCTCTTCCTGCTCCCATTCAAGCAGCCTGTGCAGCAGTCTTCATACGCTGCTTCGTGTTCTTCTACTGCCCTGATTTACTCTGGCACGTCCCTGATGACATTATCAGAGACGCGGCAGAGCAATTCAGGGCAATAGAAGTGCCTGAAGCAGCATGTGAAGACTGCTGCTTAAATCGCCGGGTAGGTAGTCGGGTCAGCGGCAAGGGAAGGGTGGTGAGCGGCAAAGGACTCTCTGAGAAGGGGGGGGGGCAAATGCGCTGTGTTGGGGGGAAGGGTAGGCAGACGCGGGGACCGGGTTGCGCGTTTTCACAGCTTCTGTGGTGCCTGAGCTGCAGGAGAGGGAGCGGGTTCGTCGTTGAAAGTCTCCGCCGCCGCCGCAGCTCCTGTCTCGCAGCTGTGTAATTTTTTTTTTTTTTATTTGAAAGCCGCCGCCGGGGCCGCGCATGCGCAGTCGTATTTTCGCGACAGATCAGGGAACACGTTTTTTTTAGTGCGCATGCACGACCTACCATTTTATTATATTAAGATAACACACGATTACAAATACATTTTGATCATGTTTAAGATGATGTTGGTTGGAATTTGATAAAGTTCCTTAAGAGAAACTTGTTAGGAATTTGTCCAATTCTTACTTTCCTATACCTTGCATGTATTTTTAAAGATTTTAAGTTGGATTTACAGTGATAGTAGATACCTGGCTTCCTGACTTAGAGGCCCTTTTACTAAAACTTGGTGCACGCTAACAGAATTAGTGTATGCTAAATGCTAAGAAGCTCATTTTATATCATTTAACAATTAGCATGCACTAATTCCATTAGCACATGCTAGGCTTTAGTAAAAGGGTCCCTTAGATAGGACTAGATTCACTAAAGCCCCCTTACCTGTCTGATCCGTTTCCGAGTCTTGCTGGGTGACCCATTCACTAAAGGCTTCCCTTGCAAATGACCTAATCGTAAACACGCCCACAAGCAATCCCACAGATCGCTGAAAACTGATTGCGACGCATGCACAGACCATCATTGATGGCTGTACATGCGATCCCCGCATGCGCCGCTCTCCTGCACCAGCGAGGTCAAAACAAAGGGGGAAGGGTTGGGGAAGTAATGGCAGGCAAAGGCAGATATTGTCGAGGGCTAAGCTGGGCCCGATCTTGTCTCCCGACAGGACTCGCTACAGCCTCTTTTAAAAAAGCTGAGTGGGGAACTGCCAGACTACGGAATAGAACATGAAACCCGCCCTGACTCTCCTGCTATCTGTTGCCCTTCCCCGCAGTGTGAGCTCGTGGTTTTAAAGCGGGGTTGCACTGCGGGGAAGGGAGGCAGAGAGCAGGAGAGTCAAGGTGGCACTTTTTCCCACAGGCTCAATGGTTTAGCAGGCTTGCTGCTTGCACACACGAGGCAGGCAGGGCAGCAAAGAGTAGGGTAGATCAGGGCGGGAGAGAGCAGGAAAGGAGTGAGCGACCGGTCCTCATCAGTTGCTTGGTTTTGGATCAGCCAGCCCAGTCGGTGTGCCTGAAAAATGTTGGTGAATCGCTGCCTTCCTAGATTTGCATGCCATTTCCCTCATTTGCATGCGTGGATCGGATCAGGTGCGGACAGGATCAGCCAGAAGGTTAGTGAATCGGGTCAGATTCACAAAGGAGTACCAAACCGATCGGTACACGATCGGTTTGCTTAGTGAATCTAGCCCATAGCCTGTTGCTTTTACAATTATACTCCCAGGCTTTAAGATTATACATAATCCAAAATTTGATAGGAAGGGTGGGGACTTTGCTTTTATTTACAGTGACCGGATTCTCATTGGGTCACTGAAGGTTAGGGGTGGTAGGCATCCTTCCGCCGCCTAACTTAATTATTTTAATTGGTTCCAAATGATGAGGTAATTGACCACATAACTTTAAACCAATTAAAAAGTAATTTTACAATAAAAAGGTGCCGCTATGCAGCCTCCAGGACTGCTTAGGGGTCAGAATCTCAAAACTAAAATCTGCCTTTAATGTGCTCGCTAAACCGGTTCCAGACAGTTTAACATGCATGTATTTTAGCAGCAGATTATCAAAATGGCTTACCGAGGTATTTTCCGAGTTTTCTAGTAGTCTCCGATACCGCTATGCAAATGTAGTACAACAAGGTCATTAATAAAATGATCACTCCAAGTGATTCTCTATAATCGCCAAGTGATTCTCTAACCTTGTTGTGCCACATTTGCGGCCAAAATTTGCTGGCAGGTCTGAGCTGTCATTGCCTTACTTTCTGATCAGTGCCTGAGCGCTGATTGGCCCAGGCACTGACAGGAAAGGGCCAGATATTTAAATACTATGATTAAATCAGCCAGGAGAGGCTCCGAGCCAGTTAAAGTTCCTGTCCAGGGCTAACCGGATTTGGCATTTAATTGGATAGTGCCACTGAAGATGTCCAGTTATCACCCAACCTGAAACCAGCTACTTTGAGGATGTTCTCGGGGCGGAGTTAGACGTTGACTGACTGATTAAGTGTCAATATTCACCACTTAATCGGACATGGTAACTACATAAATAAGTCTACATAAAAGTCAGTCCTATCTTTATTTGTTGAATTGCACTTAGCTGATTATGTTTTTGCCACTCCTGTATACCTTGAAATTCAGTGCCAGAGCCCAGACATGACCCATCATTGACTTTCTAGGGATAGCGCTAGCTGTGCCAGCTGAATATTGGGCCCAACAACTTTTTTCTTTTAAATTAGTTGACAGCTTAATTCTCCCTGACCTTGGGAGACTAGACATCAAAATGGCAGATAATATTTAATGTGAACAAAAATTGCAAGAGGACCTTGTGAGACTGGGCGTCAAAATGGCAGATGATGTTTAATGTGAAGAAATGCAAAGTAAAGCATGCAGGGTTCCATGTTAGGAGTTACTGACCAGGAAAAGGATCTAAGTATTATCGAGTATACATTGAAGCCCTCAACTTAGTGTTTGGCAGCAGCAGCTAAGAAAGCAAATATAATGTTAGAAATTATTAGGAAAGGAATGGAAAACAAAGATAAAATGTTATCATAGCTTTGTATCACTGTATAGGTGAGACTACACTTCAAATACTGGGTGCAGTTCTTGACACTGCATCTCAAAAAAGATATAGCAGAATTAGAAAAGGTACAGAGAATCTTCACTTAGAGGATAGTTCACATCCTAATGTAAACACCTTTTTGAGCTTTTTAATACATTACATATTATAGAAATGAATATGAAACTACTCATGAAAAAGACCACTAGCGTGATTTTATAACATAAACAACTAGTTTACAGGGTGCAAACCTAAGGGTTTATAAGATTTATAAGATTCCACGGTTTCCAATGGAAATGGCCCAATTGGTCATTGTGGTAGTGACTCCAGGAAAATTCCTGGCATCTCAGGATTTAACAGAGGTCTATCTTCATATTTCCATCTTCCCAGTACACAGGAAATATCTGCAATTCCATGTTCTCCAGCAGCATTTCCAATTGGTAGCCCTTCCCTTCAGGCTGGGACCAGTTCCCCGCTCTTTCACTAAAGTAATGATGGTAGTGGCTGTTCACCTCCGCAGAGTGGGAGTCCAAGTACACCCCTATCTGAATGAATGGCTGATCAGGGCTCCATCCATGCCGGAACATGAGCAGGCAGTGCAGGCAGTAAGGGTTCTTCTACAGCAAATAGGCTGGATTGTCAACTTCAAGAAGAGCCAGCTAATGCCCAATCAGAATATATGGGTAGTCAGTTTAGCACGGTGCAGGGCTGTGTTTTTTCTTCCCAAGCCACGCACCCAAAATCTCCGGAAACAGATCACAGATCTCCTAGTGCTTCTGATTCCCTCAGCCTGGCATTATAGAAACATAGAATATGACAGAAGAAAAGGGCCGATGGCCCAAAATGTCTGCCCTAATCATGACCCCTTCGACCCTCGAGAAAATATCCTCTATCATACCTCTATAGTGACCCCACATGTTTGTCCCATCGTCTCTTGAAGTCGAGCGTGCTACTAGCCTCGACTACCTGATGTGGAAGACCATTCCATCTATCAATCACCCTCTCAGTAAAGAAGTATTTCCTGGTGTCCCCATGAAATCTTCCTCCCCTAAGTTTTAGCGGATGTCCTCTTGTCACTATGGGACCCGTAAAAGTAAAATTTCCTCCTCCTCCTCGATGCAGCCCGTTATGTACTTTAAAGTTTCTATCATGTCCCCCCTTTCTCTGCGCTCCTCGAGCAAGTATAAGCGCAGACTGCTCAGACGATTTTCATATGAAAGATCTTTAAGTCCTGAGACCATCCTTGTGGCCATTCTCTGAACTGACTCAATTCTCTTCACATCCTTTTGGTAATATGGCCTCCAAAACTGGACACAGTACTCCAGGTGTGGTCTCACCATGGAACTGTATAATGGCATTATAACTTCGGGTTTTCGGCTGATAAAGCTTCTTCTGATGCAGTCAAGCATTTGTCTAGCCTTTGTTGAGGCTTTCTCCACTTGATTTGCAGCCTTCATGTCTTCACGGATGATTACTCCCAAGTCCCTTTCTATTTCAGTTTTTGTTAAGTTTTCTCCATTTAGGGTATATGTAGTGCAAGGATTCCCGCTGCCAAGATGCATCACCTTACATTTTTTGGCATTGAAGTTTAGTTGCCAAGTACTGGACCATTGTTCTAGCAAAAGTAGGTCTTGTTCTATAGTGTTTTGTTCCATGGTGGATGCTCACCAGACAGCCATCTGCTGCAAAGGGACATGAATGTGAGGTATCCTGCCCTGAGGCATCTATCTGACTTGTTATCTTGTGAAAACAAATTGTTTTGAAGCAGAAAAAAAGCTTTTATTTCAAATCGGGAAAATTCAAGATGGCCACCATGGGAGCGATTTTGATAATAAAACAACCCGGGAAAAAAGTCAGAGAGCAGTCCTGAGGTAAGAGAGGAGGATCAAAAATATGTAAATGAAGCTTCCTACAAGAGATATTGGGAGATGGGATTGACTACCCACTTGCCCAGGAATATAGGATTCCAGAAGGAGCCTAATGTGTGATACCTGGATGAGGAATGTTGCTGCAATGACTACACTAAGTAAGTTGAGAGGGGTATATAAAACAAGGGAAAACCTACCAGATAATTGCATTTGAAAGTTTTTAGATCCATAATCTAGATGATGTCAGGAAGAGACTCCTGGGGGATGGGGAATGCGGAATTTCCCTGTAGTTTTTAGAATTATGTCTTATCATTAAAGATGTGCTTACACAGTTTTCTGTTAAAGAATTCAAAAAATACCGGTAATTCATATTAAGAACATAAGAAGCGCCATCTCCGGATCAGACCTTCGGTCCATCAAGTCCGGCGATCCGCACATGCGGAGGCCCTGCCAGGTATACACCTGGCTTATTTTATGGAGTATGGAGTATGGAGCCTGGAATACGCTGATCGTCTAGTCCGTGATAGGACTTCGCGTATGCTCCGAATCTGAGGCCTCAGTGTGATACAAAGTATATTATCAAGTGGTTATTATTGGATACATGAGTATAAATTATTTTATAGCCAACCATATATTTATGCCCAGATTTGTTTAGGATCTGCCTGGTTGCATACTAAAGTTCAAATTCATACTCTTTATTATCCCAGGACAAGCAGGCAGCATATTCTCACATGTGGGTGACGTCATCCACGGAGCCCCAGCGCGGACAGCTTTTCAAGCAAACTTGATTGAAGTTTCAAGTTTGCACACTGCACCACGCATGTGTGTGCCTTCCTGATCCACTAGAGGGCGCATACCCTCCTCATGGTCCTCAGTTCTTAGTTTTCCGCGGAGCCAGGAAGCCCTGTCTCTCTTCTCTCCGTTCTTCTAAGTGCCTTTCTAGCACCGCGGCTTCTTTCTTTTGTTAGGGAGTCGCTGTGCGTTTGTTGCTTGATCGTGTATTTCTTTGTTTTCAAAAAAAAAAAAAAAAAAGGACTTTTTATTGTGTTTCTACCCGGCAGGCCCTTCTTGGGCCTCAGCCATGCGGCTAGGCCTCATTTGGCTGCAGCTGTATTTTCTTCTTCCCTGGCCTCTCTCTGGGCTCACCTCGTGTGAGCAGGATGGCCGGGACCCTTTTTCCGTCGTTGGAATCGGACTGTGTAGCTTCGATCCCTGGTAAGTCTTCTTTCTTTCTTTTTGTCTTCTAGCTGCGTTACCTCGGTAATGCCATCGGCTGAGTCTCAGGCATTCCAGGCATCGAGTGCAGTCGTGCCCGCCTCTACGAGACCTTCAAAGCGTGCCTCCTTTCATGGGAATACTCATATCGAGGTTGCCCTTATGGAGTGCACTGCTGCACCTTTATTACTAGTTTCATTGGTACGGTGCCGACTTCTGACCCTCGATGTGCCTCGACGTCGACTGGAGCTTCGTGCCTCGACGTCGACTGGAGCTTCGTGCCTCGACGTCGAATGAGGCTTCGTGCCTCGGCGTCGACTGAGGCGTCCTGCCTCGGCGTCGACTGAGACTTCCTGCCTCGACGTCGACTGAGGCTTCGTGCCTCGACGGAGGCTTCGTGCCTCGGCGTCGACTGAGGCTTGGTGCCTCGACGGAGGCTTGGTGCCTCGACGGAGGCTTCGTGCCTCGACGGAGGCTGTGTGCCTCGGCGTCGACTGAGGCTTCGTGCCTCGACGGAGGCTTGGTGCCTCGACGGAGGTTTGGTGCCTCGACGGAGGCTGTGTGCCTCGGCGTCGACTGAGGCTTCGTGCCTCGACGGAGGCTTGGTGCCTCGACGGAGGTTTGGTGCCTCGACGGAGGCTTCGTGCCTCGATGGAGGCTGTGTGCCTCGACGTCGACGGAGGCTTCCTGCTTCGACGTCGACTGAGGCTTCGTGCCTCGGCGTCGACTGAGGCTTCGTGCCTCGACGGAGGCTTCGTGCCTCGACGGAGGCTTCGTGCCTCGGCTGAGGCTTCGTGCCTCGACGGAGGCTTGGTGCCTCGACGGAGGCTTGGTGCCTCGACGGAGGCTTGGTGCCTCGACGGAGGCTTCGTGCCTCGACCTCGACGGAGGCTTCGTGCCTCGACCTCGACGGGGGCTTTGTGCCTCGGCGTCGACTGAGACTTCGTGCCTCGAAGTCGACTGAGGCTTCGTGCCTCGACGTCGACGGAGGTTTCGTGCCTCGACGTCGACGGAGGTTTCGTGCCTCGACGTCGACTGAGGCTTCGTGCCTCGACGGAGGCTTCGTACCTCGACGTCGACGGAGGTTTCGTGCCCCGACGTCGACTGGGGGCTTGGTGCCTCGACGTTGACTGGGGCTTGGTGCCTCGACGTCGACTGGGGCTTGGTGCCTCGACTGAGGCTTTGTGCCTCGACGTCGACTGCGGCTTGGTGCCTCACCACCGCCTGAGGCCTTGTGCCTCGACGTAGTATGCGTCTGGGTGCCTCGACGTCGTCTAAGGCTTTGTGCTTTGATTTTCTGCCTCAATGTCGACTGGGGCTGTGGGTCTCGATGTTGACTGAGGCTGTGTGTCTCGGCGGATGCTTTGTACCTTCAACGTCGGCTGCGGCCGTGTGCTCCGCGTCACTTGACGCTGGTGCTTTGACGTCGCCTGAGGCTTGTGCCTCGACGTCGACTGAGGCTGGGGGCCTCATCGTCGGCGGGAGCTCGGTGCCTCGTCGTTGCCGAGGCTTCGTGCCGTCGACGGAAGCTTTGTGACTTGACGTCACTTGGGCCGTTTTACCTCGGCAGCGGCTGAGGTTTTGGGCCTCGGCGTCGACTGCGGGTTTGCGCCTCGGCGTCTCCAGCTCCTGTTCGAGAGGCTTCCCCGCTTTCTCTTCGGTTCATTCCGGGCAGCCGTGACGGAATCTTGTAGTGCGGAGTTTGGTTTCCCGGAGGAGACTCCCTCCCTGCTCCGGCTCTATTGCTCCCGCCATGCGTCATCTCGCTTGGCGCAGAGTGTGGCTGAGGATCCGAACCTCCAGGGTCGTCTCGCCGCTTTTACTTGCGTGAGTTCTGCGCTTCTTGAGGCCTCTCTTGCGGTGGCCACTAACCGCCTCTCAGACCGCGACCGGTCCTTCGCCTATCGGGACGCCTTCAGCTAAATCCCGTCTGCCTGGATGGTTTGGACTCCTTCTCCGGAGGGGCCCTCTGGATACCTTTCTTGTGTTATCTCGGCCTCATTCGCAGCAGCCGAAATAGCTGCAGCAGCGCCGGGTTAGGGTTCAGCCGCCGGCTTCGGCGACTCCTGGCCGTCTTTTTGACTATTCTCGCATAGCCTCTGGGCTGCTCCCCTTCTGGGGATTCCTCCCCTCCCTTCGGGAGGAGTGTCTCCGTGTCTACGCACCGGGAGTATTGCCTCTCTTCTGTCGGTTGGGCATTCCCATCCTCCCATCTGCGTCTGGTCCTGGCCCTTCGTGACCTGCACTAGTTTCTAGTACGGGAGTGGGTCAGACTCTGCCTGCCCCAGTCTCGGGAGTCCGTCGGGGCGGACCTGGACCCAGTTTGTCTGCGCTCCTTCTTGTCTCCGCCTCAGGGGGAGGCCCTTGTTTGTTTATGCCGGAAGGTGGCCCCTCGGTCCACCTCCGGTCTTTTCTGCCTCTGCCTCGGCAGGCTGCCTGTCGGCGCTTGAGTCAGCTGGTGTATCAGCGGTCTTCGGCCTCGGCTGAGCTGATGCTGATCCTTTTTGGATCAGGGGTCTCCACGGTGGATGTCCCGCTGTTCGCCTGGTTTCATCTTCGTGTTCCCCGCTGGACCCGAGCATCTCAGTGATGGCAGGATCGGGATCCCGCTTCCCAGCACATTGTGGTGCCTCCCTCCTGGACACGCTTGTTTCGTTGGTGGGCCACCTCTTCGTATCCCCGCATCAGAAGGTTCTGCCGATGGACTCCTCGGCATTGGCTTAGGGGTGCACCTCGACGGCCTTCGGACTCAGGGTCCTTGGTCGGGTGCAGACTGTCGCAGCCGCATCAATCTGCTGGAGCTCCGGGCCATTTACAATGCCGTGGTGGATTTTCGTTATTGGTTGCAAGATTGCGGGGTCCTGGTGCGTCCCGACATCTCGGTGGCGATGTTTCTGTGACCAAGCCAGGGTGTACAGGTTCCCTGTTACTTTGCAGGAAAGCCCTTCGTCATTGGCAGGGGACGTTACACCACTGCTTCTTTCTTCGGGCGGTGTTTTTCCGGGGCGTGCAGCATTGTCTGTTGGACACGTTGAGTCGCCCTTTTCGGCCGCATGAATGGTTGCTCCATTCTCAGACTCTGCGGCATGTGGTTGTTCGGTGGGGAACCCAACAGGTAGTTCTGTTCGCTTCGCTCCTCACTCACTGGTTGCCTCGATATTGCTCGAGGATGTTCTCCTGGGTTCGCATCGAGGTGGATGCTTTCCTTCTCGATGGAATGGGCAGGTTCCTCTATGCGTTCCCTCCCTTTACTCTGATTCTCGGGTCTTTGATACACCTCCTGTCGGTCTGCGCCACCAGGATCTTGATGGCTCCTCTGTGGCCCTGGCGGCCATGGTTCTCCCTGCTCCTCCAGCGTGTCAGGGAGACTCAGCTTCTACCTATGTTCCCGTCTCTGCTGTCTCAGTGTTGCGGTTTCTGTTGCATTCCAATTTGCAGTCTCTACACTTATCAGCTTGATTCCTCGCAACGTGCCTCCCTCCTTCTGTTTCTCTCAGTCGGTGGGGGTGTTCTCGAGGCCTCTCGAAAGATCTCCACTCGGCAATGCTTTTCCCAGATATGGTCCTGATTTGCTGAGTGGTGTGCTGAGCACCGCATGGATTCGCTCTCTGCCTCCTTGCCTTCAATGCTGGATTTTCTGTTGCACTTGTCTCGGTCTGGTCTCAAATCTACATCTATTCGAGTCCACCTCTGTGCTTTTGCTGCCTTTCATCGGCCGCTGAATGGGACGCTGCTCTCCGTCCACCCGACGGTTTCCCGTTTTATGAGGGATCTCTTCATTGTACATCCTCCGCTCAAAGCCCCTCTGGTGGTTTGGGATCTTTGTGTGTTCCTGGCTCAATTGGTGATACCTCCATTTGATTCCATTGATGAAGTTCTTTTGAATTACTTCACCTGGCAGGTGGTATTCCTGGTTGCTCTCACGTCTGCTCGCAGAGTCAGTGAGCTGCAAGCTCGGGTTGCGGACCCGTCTTTTCCTGTATTTCATCATGACACGGTGGTCCTGCGTACTCAACCCCAGTTCTTGTCCAGGGTGGTTTTGGACTTTCCTTTCGATCTTTCCATTGTTCTTCCGGTCTTTTTTCCGAAGCCCCACTCGCCTCCTAGCGAGGTGGCGCTTCACACAATTGACTGTAAGAGGGCGTTGGCTTTTTGTCTTCAACGCACTCAGTCTCCTTGGACGGTTCCTCTATTCTTTTTGTCCTTCGACCCTAATTGGTTGGGACGCCCAGCTTCCAAGCGCACCTTGTCCAACTGGTTGGCTGCTTGTTTTTCCTTTTGCTACGCTCAGGCTGGTCTCGCGCTGCAATGTCGAGTCACGGGACATAAAGTCCGAGCGATGGCGGCTTCGGTAGCTTTCCTCAGGTCGACGCCTATCGAGGAGATTTGCAAGGCTGCCACTTGGTCTTCGGTTCATACTTTCACCTCCCACTACTGCCTGGATACTCTGTCCAGGAGCGACGGCCGGTTTGGCCAGTCGGTTTTGCGTAATCTGTTTTCTTGTATTGCCAACTTCCCTCCGTCCCTTTTTGGTTAGCTTGGAGGTCACCCACATGTGAGAATATGCTGCCTGCTTGTCCTGGGATAAAGCACAGTTACTTACCGTAACAGGTGTTATCCAGGGACAGCAGGCAGATATTCTCACAACCCGCCCGCCTCCCCGAGGTTGGCTTCTTTGCTAGCTATCTGAACTGAGGACCATGAGGAGGGTATGCGCCCTCTAGTGGATCAGGAAGGCACACACATGCGTGGTGCAGTGTGCAAACTTGAAACTTCAATCAAGTTTGCTTGAAAAGCTGTCCGCGCTGGGGCTCCGTGGATGACGTCACCCACATGTGAGAATATCTGCCTGCTGTCCCTGGATAACACCTGTTACGGTAAGTAACTGTGCTTTTTGGAATAAATAATGAACAATCAATAGCACAACAAACCTGATACTTAGTTATTAGTGGGGTTTGCCACAACAGCCAAAGACAAGGTACAGGAAAAATACCTACAAAATGTTGCTTTTACTCTAGTGTGGGTGCATGTGATTTTTCAAAATTGTATTTCTTTCCCCTAACTTCCCCTTCCCCCAATAAAATTACATGATTTGGGACATGCCTAAGGAATGTCTCAGAAGCATATTAAAAAATATGTTCTTCAAGGTCTTAGGGGTCCTTTTATCAAGCTGCGGTAGGGGGGGTTTAACGCACGTTAAACCACCTGCCGCGCTAGCTGCTAACGCCTGCATTGAGCAGGCGTTAGTTTTTTAGCCGGCTGCAGGGGTTGGAGCGTGATGAAATGTCCGACACGCTAACCCCGCTAGCGCGGCTTGATAAAAGGACCCCTTAATAAAATTCTTCACTTTTCCTTGCAAGTCTATGCACTGATATGTTGAACAGAATTACTGTATGTTTGTTTTTCTCTTTTAGGCAGCAGTATTTTTTCCAGATACTATTACCAGTGAACAAGAGTCTCTAGGATTGGTAAAGAGGCTGTTAGCCATTTCTGTCTCCTGTATAACATACCTACGAGGACTGTTCCCAGAGAGCTCTTATGGAACACGTTATTTAGATAGTAAGATACTAACATTTCTGCATGTTTCTATTTTATTGACTGCTCTATTGACTATCTGCACAAATTCTGTGAATAATAACTTATTAGCAGCATTTGCCTCCCTAACTGACCAATTTTTTACAGAGACACTAGCTTAAGATTTGAGAGCCATTATGTTAATGGTTTTACTGTGTTATAGGGCTGTGGTAACCTAAATGAGGCAGACCTGGAGCCCAAGTAAAACAGAACCACACAGTAATTGTAGACAATGAAAAATAACATTTATTAAAACTGTACGTCAGGGCTCTGTTCCATTCACAGAAGAAGGAAAAACAACATAAAACTAGTCCATAATGAAACCAAGTCCTCATGGCAATTCATTGCAAAAAAGTTTAGTGTCAAAGAACATGCCTAGAATCTTTATTATCCCAGGACAAGGCAGCCTATTCTCACATATGGGTGACGTCATCAGCGGAGCCTGGATGCAGAAGCTCACAAGTTGAAGAAACTCAAAGTTTCGAGTCGTCCACACCGCGCATGCGCGTGTGCCTTCCCGCCCAGCGCAGGGTGCGTCTCCTCAGTTCTCAGTTTTCCGCGGAGCCGAGAAGTCTGTCTTTGACTCTGCGTTTAACTTCGTTACTTCGTGCCTTCTCTGAACCGCGGTTTGTATTTTTTTCTTCATGAATCGCTGTTCTTTTATTTCTCGTTTGAAAAAAAAAAAAAATTCAATCTTACGTCCGTTTGCCGGGACAGGCCGCTCGGCCGCAGCCCAAGGGCTTCGATCTTGGGGCGGCTATTTTTCCTCCTATGTCACGGCCTGTCACGGGCTTCAAGAAGTGTAGCCAGTGCCAACGTGCGATTTCCCTTACGGATCCACACTGTCGGTGCCTCAAGTGCCTTGGGCCAGAACAACACCCAAAGTCGTGCGAGCGCTGTGCTACTCTTCAACCTCTAGCCCTTAAACGTCGTCATCTTTTGTTGGAGAAGCTGTTTGGGATGGATTCTTCCTCTGATCCCTTGACATCGAAGGAGCCCTCAGCCTCATCTTCGACCTAGACTCCTCCTGCTTTTACTGCTTCCACCTCGAGCCTCATCAGACCTTCATCGTTTGCAGCGGCTCTCTCTTCGACGACACCTGCTGTATCTTCCCCTGTTTCCTCAGGTCAGATAGCTCAGCAGAAAGTTCCAGCGGTGGTGCTTAAAGTGCCTAAGACTTCCAAGTTGAAGCACATTTAAACTGCCTCGGTGAAACCTCCAGCCAAAGCAGGTGGTCCGGTTTCAGCCGCGGATCCATCCTTGCCGGCTTCTTTCCAGACCATGTTGGAGTAGCAATTCATTCAATTCCTTACTAATATGGGACCGAAGCTTCTCCCTCTCATCCAGCCTGGGCATTCAGCAGACTCCCGCGAGGTCGAGCCGCTTCCTTTGCCTCAGTCTGAACTTACACACTCTTTGCAGGGAGCAGAGTCTCTGCGAGTGTCTGGTCTGGTATCCAAGCACGTGAAGCAAGGAGCCGAATCTTTGCAAGTGCCTTGGCAGGAATCCTCACACTCTATACAAGGAGCAGAGTCTTTGGGAGTGCATCGAGGTTCCTCCATCAAGCCTCTGGAGCTTCGCTCTACAGCCTCCAGTGCTATCCATTCTTTGGTGGCATCGGCTGCATCACCTCGGAGAAGTCTCCTCGATCTTCGAGATCTGCTTTCAAGTACCATTCTCATCAACAATTGAGGCCTTCACCGAGGCATACTTCCAGGCATAGTTCTTCTAAAGAACGTCCCTGTTCAACTAAGCCTTGCTCTACTCTTACTTCGACTAGACCGCCGACTCCTCGCTCGAGGTCTCCATTTCCGAACCTTGAGGATGCAGCGGTTTCGATTGCTTCGTCCAAGTCTCCATATTCTTTTGATGCCTTTTTTCCTGCCGAAGCTTCATCTTCGACCCAGGCAGCTTCGATGTCCTCGAGTCCTTCTCGAGGCAAAGCATTGGCGGATCAGCTATCTTTCTCATCTTTTCTTCGTCAGATGGCTGTTGACTTGGATCTTCAATTAGATGCTGGTTCCAAATACTCTAAGGAGTACCTCGAAGTCATGCATCTCCCTCAACCTCCGGCAGAGTCTCTTAAGCTTCCTCTTCACAAGCTTTTGTCTCAGACTTTTGGTCGATGCCTGGAGACCCCTTATACCATACCGGCTGTTCCAGGCAAATTGGACTCTAGGTATAAAACTGTACATCGCAAAGGGTTTGACAACTCACAGTTATCTCATCAGTCCCTGCTAGTCGAGTCCTCCTTGAAGAGGTCCCATCCTTCCAAGGTTTATGCCACCGTTCCTCCTGGAAGGAAAGGGAAAACTATGGACAAATTCGGACGTAGCAGTTATCAAAATGCCATGATGTCCTCTAAAGTCCTCAATTATAATTTTCATTTTATTACTTATTTTGAGTTCCTCATTTCTTTATTACCAAAATTCTTGACTTATTTGGATACTCAAATGCATTTTGAATTTCAAGAAGTCCTTGCTTCTTTATCACAGCTCTGATTACATCTTCTCCAGTCATCTTATGATACCTTCGAGTTATCTGCCCGGGCAGCTGCTTGCTCTGTAGCCATGTGTCTCCTTGCCTGGCTTCGTACCATTGACATGGACCCTAATCTTCAGGATCGCTTAGCTAATATTCCTTGTGCGGGCAATGAACCAGTTTAAAAAGCTCTCTACTATTTACCTTTACGTCTCCTATCTTTTCCTTATAATATCTACTACGCTTTTCCGTAATCATATTTTTATATTCTCTAAGTTTCATTCTCCAATTAGTTCTATCTTCTACTTTACCTGATTTCAACCAAATCTTCTCCATCTGTCTGAGTGCCCTTTTTAGTTCTAATAATTCTGCATCTTGAGCAAGGGACATCGACGCCTCTTGAAAGCTTAGGTTTGAAAAATAATAAAATATGCAAAATGACACCAGCGCAAGGTTTTAAAAATTAATTAAGATTTATTGAGTTATTGTTTCTATTTTTCCATTATGAGATCAAAAGAATCAAGCATAATTGCTTAAGTTGCGCTAATGGGAGATCGTTATAGTTGCCAAATGCTGGCCTTCTCATAACGAGCTCATCTTAATGTCTCCGGTCATTCTATTATATACTTTTGGCTTATTGTGACATCATCAGTATAACAACCAATAACAATTCACAAAAGAAGTGGTCTTAAAAGTTGGACAAAGAAAAAAATTCCTCCACGTTTCAAAGTTAGACAAAGTTTTAGAAAATTATTTTTGATTTCTGAATTAACATTATAACATATGCAAGAGAATCTACAATTATTAACAGGGTGCTGAGAAGTTCTCAACCTTGGAGGAAAAAAGCTGACAGGCTATGGATTCTGCACACAAACCCTAGCCTGGAGGAGGAAGGGCTGGTCCCCCTCTCCTCCTAAGCTGACAGTCTCACACACAAAGAGCAGGAGTCTCTGACTTAATTACTTCCAGATGTTGCTGTAGGATTTCTTTAGGTGCAAATATATATAATATTCTTTTGTTCAAATACACAGTCATACACACACTCCAGTCATATTTATTCATGTATACTTTGCTTGGCCAAGCCTTCCATATATCCATTCATTCAAAACTATATTTAATTCCTGTATCTTAGTTTGGGACACGTTATCTTTCTTTACCATGCTAAAGCAAGCACGTGTGGTATTAATTAACACCACGCTGCTGGGAGCGGGAAAACTAAACAAAGGACAAAGAAGACAGAAACTAGTCACTGGCACAAAATGGTGTCCAAAGACAGAACAGATATAGTAAAAACAGAGAACCCAAAATGGATTCCTTTGGTTTCCTTTCTGATCTGACCCAACAGCAAAGTCCATAAAAAAACACCATTCTTTCCCTTATATTAATCTATAGTGTGTTTTTCTGGCTTTAGTTACATATTATTCAGATTTTTATTCACCCGTTTTTCGTACGCTTCTATTTGGGCATGGCCCTAACTGACACATATGCTTGTATCATAAGAACATAAGCAGTGCCTCCCCAGAATCATAGAAAAACAGGCGCTTTTGTAGAAAAACTCCACAAAAATACTGCACTTATCATGTTCTGACATCCATTCCATTATCGTCCCATAAACATCATCCCCTGCTGACCACGAGCCACTACTCCTCAATCTAACCAATTATTATGTATTTTGTCTCGCCTGACTATTTTTTTGTAAGGTGCTATGTCATCTAAAATATGATTGCTTAAATTTTCCCAATAAGATAAAAAATTTTCTTGTTGTCCCTCTATATTTCTCAATTCGTAGTGTGACCAAAATTCTACATGGTCTATCTTACCCCTTCCCATAACTTCTATCTTCTTATTCCTAAGCCTTAAATTATTACTTACTTTACCCTGTTTTTTGCCATTTTAAATAAAAATTACATAAACGGTTATCTGACCAAACTGTATCAGTCCATGTTACCTTTTCTAAATCAATTTTAATATTTGAATCAGTTTTTATAGAAAATGTCACCAGATCTAAATGGTGGCCTTTCACATGTGTTTTTTCCTGTTTTGGTAATATAAAATCCAAACTCTTTAAAAAAGAAAATAAATCATCTGTATCTGTATTTACCTGGTCCATATGAATATTTATATCACCCAACAAGAGGTGATATGGTCCTAACGTTGAACTTGATAAAACAAATTCATAAAAATCTTCTCTCAATAGATTCCATTTTTTGGGGGAATATAAAACAAAGTAACTATTAAAAATTCATCCAATGATTCCTGAGACAATCTACAAGTTAAAAATTTGCAATTGGAAGTTGATATAGAATCCATTACTTTAAAATCAAATTGATCTTTCAATATTATTGCCAGACCCCCACCTCTGTTAGTACTTCTAGCTAATGAAATTATTTTATAAACCTGCAGTAAAAAATCATTTATGATCACATCATTATCAGAAATCATCCATGTTTCTGTGAGTAATGTAATATCTGGCTTTGTTTCCTCCAACCAGCCTCGTATCAAAATTGTTTTATTTCTAATAGACCGTATATTCAAATATGTACACCTTAAATTGGAGAATTCTGCTCCATATGATAGAGTTGATCTCTCAATAAATTTTAAACTTTTAGGTCTATGTTTTTGTTTTTTAGGCATATGGCATAGTGAAATGAAAACCGCTATATGCCACGGCCCTGATTCAGTATAACTATATAAACACCTTGGGGCTCTAAAAAGAGGCCCGAGACTTACAGGTCGATTCCAAGTAACATAAACAGGGATTAAATCAGATTTAACCATTGCACCAACCCAACTTCTTTTTTTAAGTTCAAAATTTTTATTATCTTTTGCAAAATAATACAAAGGCATACAGAAAGAAATACAAAGACAAATATGAAGTATAACATCTAAACCATTTTACCACAATGATTAAATAAAATGAAATAAAAACTTCTAGAAACTTCTAAAAACAACAATCTAATAATTCAGCTAACCCCTAAAATACTTTGTAAAACACCCTTCAATAAGCTGATATTAATAAGTCTTATCTTTAAAGACGGTTTTCCTCGATTGCTTCTTCCAGTCGCTTCGCAAAGGCGCGAGCTAAGGCACACGTGCACTTTGAGAAAATTAAGGATAGTGCAAAACACGGCCGTCCAACTAATATTCGGACTAAAGAAAAGTGACCACATTAGTCCCTACTACAAACTGCTGCACTGGTTGCCACTTGAGGCATGGACTTTATTCAAGTTTTTCTGATTTTGCTAAAAACTGGTGTGGGGAATGGCCCCAACTTACCTATTACCTCACTTCAAACTTTACACCCCCACAAGGACAACCAGAAATCGCAACCTCTTTGCCTACCCGAAGATCATAGGTTGCAAATACAGAACCTTTCTGGATAGAACTTTTAAGTTTCAAGCTTCCAGACAGCAAACCTGGCTAGGCAACTTCACCGACAGAGCCAGGCAAGACCTATGGCACCTTTCGGAAAGAAATCAAGACCGCTCTATTCAATAGATTTATTTCCCAGCCAGACAAAACCTCTCTCTTTATGTTGATACTACACTTCTTCACAAATGTATTCTGTTCTTCTCTTGACTATTCAGTGTCTTCCTCACCACCTGTATTCTGTAATTCGCTGACCATCCAGTCCCTTTGATGTAAAATGCTTAAGATTATACTGTAACCTATTTGTAACCTGTAAACACTGATTACTCAGTGACTTCCTACCTGTTCTCACCTTGTAATTCGCTGATTGTACAGCTCTCTTTCACTGTAAACCGCCTAGAAGTTGCAAGATTATGGCGGTATAGAAAAAATAAAGTTATTATTGTTGTTATTCTTATTATGAACAGAGCGTTTTGGTTAAATCCTGTAAGCAGGCAGTGATAAGCAGGCAATGATAAGAAACTCCTGCAGCACAATCTTGAGATGAAAAGTTCAAAGTCCTTCTCTGAGATAGAATTAGACTGACCTGAAGATAACAGCTTAAGGAAGAGCAGGATTCACACACCAAGGGCTGTAAAAGGCAATGAGCAGGGTGGAGAGTAGCTGCAGGCTGTTGATTTTAAGGGCAGCTGCTGCTAATGACAGCGGTCAGCTGATTCAGCTAGCAGGCAGGCTCAGTACCTGGATGAAAGGCTATGAACAGAGCAGTTGTGGTTAAATCCTGTAAGCAGGCAGTGATAAGCAGGCAATGATAAGAAACTCCTGCAGCACATTTTAGAGGCTTCTAGGAAGCCTATCACTAGACAATGCTATCACCAAAAATGAACTAGATTTTCTACGTGGTGTTTTTCTCAGGATAAGGAGCCTCAACATTCCTCCTTATCTTCTGTTTTAGATTACCTTTTGCACTTATCCACCTCCTGCCTCAAATCTATATCGATCCGAGTCCATCTCAGTGCAATTGCAGCTTTCCATCAGCCTATTGAAGGGAAACCCCTCTCTGCTCATCCAGTGGTTTCCAGATTCATGAAAGGACTTTTAAATGTCAAACCCCCTCTCAAACCACCTTCAATGGTTTGGGACTTCAATGTTGTTCTTACTCAATTGATGAAGCCTCCATTTGAACCAATGTCTACAGCTCATCTGAAGTATCTCACTTGGAAAGTGGTGTTTCTCATCGCCCTCACTTCTGCTCGAAGAGTCAGTGAGCTGCAAGCTTTAGTAGCTGATCCACCTTTCATTGTTTTCCATCATGACAAGGTGGTCCTCCATACTCATCCTAAATTTCTCCCTAAAGTGGTGTCAGAATTTCATCTCAACCAATCCATTGTTCTTCCAGTGTTCTTTCCAAAGCCTCATTCTCATCCTGGAGAATCAGCTCTTCATACTCTGGACTGTAAACGTGCTTTGGCCTTCTATTTGGAATGCACCAAACCACACAGAACTGCTCCTCAACTTTTTGTCTCCTTCGATCCAAACAAGTTGGGACATCCAATCTCTAAGTGTACCATCTCCAACTGGATGGCTGCTTGTATCTCTTTCTGCTATTCCCAGTCAGAGCAATGGAAGCTTCAGTAGCTTTCCTCAGATGTACACCTATTGAGGAAATTTGTAGAGCTGCTACTTGGTCCTCGGTTCATTCTTTCACTTCTCACTATTGTCTGGATGTTTTCTCCAGATGGGATGGCCATTTTGGCCAGAGAGTATTACAAAATTTATTTTCTTAATTTGCCAACGCTCCCACCATCCCATTCTAGTTAGCTTGGAGGTCACCCTTATGTGAGAATAGGCTGCCTGCTTGTCCTGGGATAAAGCAGTTACTTACCGTAACAGGTGTTATCCAGGGACAGCAGGCAGCTATTCTCACAACCCACCCACCTCCCCTGGTTGGCTTCTCTGCTAGCTATCTGAACTGAGGAGACACACCCTGCGCTGGGCAGGAAGGCACTCGCACGCATGTGCGGTGCAGCTGACTTGAAACTTCTAGTTTCTTCAAGCAAGTCTGCTTGCAAGGCTTCCGCATCCGGGCTCCGGCAGTGACGTCACCCATATGTGAAAATAGCTGCCTGCTGTCCCTGGATAACACCTGTTACGGTAAGTAACTGTGCTTTCTGGTGGTGATTATGTCAGCAAAACTAGTCTTACAAGCTCTGTCCTGTAGGGAGTGAAGACCACCTGTTATTATTGCCATTCCTTAAGATTATGGAAGCAGGGCTTTCCTTATGCACGGTTCCGTCTTTAACGAAAGTAGTCTCTGCTTTCCACATCAATCAGGAAGTCTGCCCACTTTTCACCCTAAGAGGTCTAAGAAAAAGGATAAAATGTTGCATCTGCTGGGTGTCAAGCAAGTGCTTTTCTGGTACCTTGAAAGAACAAGCTAATTTTTATAAATCTGAGATTAATAGATCAAAAAAGAATACTATTCCAAACAAATTAAAAAAGCTAAAAACACTTCTGCTCTATTTACTATCACAAAATCATTAACTTTACAGAGGACAGAGTCCAAATTGACAGCCCCACTACCCTCAGCTTAAATAATTGCCTTTTATCTTATCAAGAAAATCCCCAAAATTAGAGGCTCCATTTCCCAATCAAGTATTGTCAGCATAAATTCCACTTCTCCCTATACAGTGGACTTCGTTAAAAAATCTGAGACTGTAAACCTCCCTCTCTCTATATGTTCTAAATTTACCCTGCCCACTCTTCAAGATTTACAGAGAACTTTGAACAAACTAAACATAAAAGGTTCCAACTTGGAGACTATTCCACCAATCTTTCTAAAACTTTTTTTTTTTTTTTCATTTTTTTGGATCTGATATTTTAAATTTGATCTGCACTAGTTTAAGTACAGGAACTCTTCCAAAATTATGGAAGGAAGCAATTATTCATCCCATAATCAAAGACTACACAATTAGTTCACAAGAGGTTTCAAACTATCGACCCATTTCAAACATTCCTTTCTTGGCAAAGCTTACAGAAAAGATAGTTTTTTGCCAAATCTCAGATTTTGTTGAATAAACAAAAGTGCTTCATCCAAACCAAACCGGATTCCGTCAATATCATTTCACAGAACTTTCACTTATTGGGTTGACTACAAAAATTCTTTATCATCTCGACCATCACCAGTCCGTCTTACTTATTTCTTTAGATCTATCATTGGTATTTGACACGATAGATCATAAGCTTCTTCTGTCTCGTCTGTGTGAAATCAGAATCAAAGACCAGGACTTGGACTGGTTTTCATGTTTTTTTACAGATCGTTCCTCCAAGGTAGTATTTAACTGAACATTGTCCGATTCATTTACAACTGATTATGGTATCTCCAGGGTTCCAGCTTATCTCCCCTACTTTTCAATATTTTTTTGGCCCCCCTTTTAACATTAGGGCAATCTATCGGATTCACAATGTTTGCTTATGCAGATGATGTCCAACTAATTCACCCGATAGATCTAAATAATCAATCAGAAATAAAGTTCATAAACCAAAAATTGGAAAAGATTAACTCCTGGTTGGACCTACATATGCTCTCTTTGAACATTGAAAAGTCCAAAGTAATGATTTTCCCAACAAGGAAGGACTTTCTATGCAGACCCCTCTTAAATTCAAGTCTCAATCTATTAAAATCATACCTTCATTCAAATTACTTGGAGTCACTTATGATAGTAAATTGAATTATCATCTTCATATCAGTACAGTGGTCCAACGTTTCTTTTATCGGCTACTTATGATTAGGTCATTATCCAAATTATTAGATGCTGCATCTTTGAACATCTTGATTTATTCTCTCGTGATTTCGTGCATTGACTATTGTAATGCTCTTTATAAAGACATAACTAAAAAAGAAATAAGAAGACTCCAGATAATATAGAACACCGCTGTAAAGATTATATTCAATGCAACGAAATCCGACCATGTTACTCCCCTTTGGCAAGAAGCCCACTGGTTGCCAGTGGAACACAGAATCACTTACAAAATTCTTCTGTTAACATTTAAGACCAGACAAAACAATCAACCCGAATTCATTAATAATCTTCTTACCCCTTATAATCCTTCTAAGACCCTAAGATCGTCAGCCAATAACCTTTTCTCTATTCCGTCACTGAAGTATATAAATACAATGAGGTCTACTATCTTCTCTGTTACTGCCCCTTCTCTCTGGAATAGTATTCCAAATTACTTACATGAAGAATCAATTCTTATTAATTTTAAGACGAAGCTAAAGACATTTCTCTTTCTTGATGCCTTTGAGACCTAACTGTCCTTTTAAGGGCAATTGAGTTCAACATTATTGAGTTCAACATTATTTATAGCAGCCCCTCCTATTGTTTTTTCCTTAATTGTTCTCTTTTATTTTGAATATTGTAGTTCTTGCCTTTATACCTTTTGTTCCTGTTTGTCTTTGTTTTTAAAAGTCTTCAAAAGTTATTGTTATTGTTTGGTGATGCAATGTCAACTTAAACTTGTATTTTAGTTAAAGTATGTTTTATGTTTTTATGAATTTGTACACCGCCTAGAAGGTTGATTGGGCGGTATAAGAAATTTTAAATAAACTTGAAACCAATGAGTTTCGCATATTGGATCACCTTTTTGCTCTGACTAGTCATGCTAAGAAAGGGAGGCCGGTGTCTAAGGATTCAATTTTCAGATGGATTAAAATAGCCATTACCTCCTCATATGTGGACTGCGGTAGACAGCCACCGATTGCATTGAAAGCACATTCCCCCAGAGGAGTTGCTACCTCATGTGTGAAGACTCGGGACAGTTTCATCCGAGGAAATCTGTAGAGCAGTTACATCGTCTACCCTTCATACCTTTACCAGCTTCTATAGAGTAGGCATAGCAGCCAGGAAAGATGCCACTTTCAGGTCCTCTGTTTTGATTCCCACACATTCGCTGGACTACCTGGGCATGGGATTATCTTCAAGTTCCGGAATCGATAGTTGCCACTCTGGATGTGGTTCCTTGGATGAGGGCACACACGCGTCCTCTTCAGTATGCTTTGCTCTCTCACCAGGATGCCTTACAGGCCTGTCTACCTTGGACTCTGAAAGCTCAAGTAAGCACGGACTGGTGGCTTCTTCCACAATAGCTAATAGGGCAGAGTACGGTAACGGGGTTTAAGAAAGGATTGGACAATTTCTTGCTGGAGAAGGGGATAGAGGGGTATAGATAGAGGATTACTACACAGGTCCAGGACTTGGGCCGCCGCAAGAGCGGACTGCTGGGCACGATGGACCCAGGTCTGACCCAGCAGAGGCATTGCTTATGTTCTTATGTAGCTCTGCAGGGGTGTACCGCTTCACATTGCCTCCTGGATCATGATGATGATAGATGACAGCTTTAGGGGCTGGGGAGCCCATTACAATCGCTCTCCTGCTCAGGGGAGTCAGATACTCTCTCAGCGAAAATGGAAATTCAACTGGTTGGAGCTTAGAGCCATTCAGCTGGCTCTGACGAGATTGCAGAAGACTGGAGAGCCAAGTAGTCAGGGTCTTCTCTGACAATGTGACAGTGGTAGCCTATGTCAATCGCCAGGAGGGACCAAGAGCACTCCTCTGGTTTAGGAAGCCCACCTTCTTGTCCTTCAGGCTTGTCTTCAACCAATTCACAACCATTACAAAATTGCTTGAACCACTTGTAAACCATCTCCATGAATGCTGCAGCATCACCAAAAACTAATTTAACATTTTGTGTGTTTCTTTAGTATTTTTTTGCAGTTTGAAACAAAATTTCATATTTATGCATTGTTCGTAATCCATGATTTATGGCACATTTTAAAACACACCTCTCAACTGTAGCTCACAACCAACTGACTGCATCAAACAAGTTGAAACTTGTCATACACTGTTACTAAGGTTTGACTTGCCACTTCCCATATTGAAGATCCTGCCTTTCTGCTGGATGGCACTCGGCAGCAGCATTCACCGTATTTTTTTTTTTTTTTATCACACTTCGTATTCACTGCATGTCCTGTTATACTTCCATTAAAAATGTTATCAACTTCTGAGATGGTCAAGTGGGGAGGCCTAGACCCCTTGACAAGGAATGGCCTGGATATGTTTGTAGAACAGAATTGTAGTATTGGGGCTTTTTTTCCCTTTTTCCCTCTTTCTAGTTATGCCTGTCATTACAGTGCTCCGTGATTGCTTTTGTACAAACTGAAGGGGCAGCTGCCTGGGAAAGAGGCCGAGTTTAAAGATGATTGACAGCATTTTGAAAGCAATTTGCGGATTCAGATGCATAACCCTACGGTTTAGGACTACTAGACACATCTACAAGAAAGAAGATTATTGAGGTAAGAACCTAATCTTTTTTTTTTTTTTGCATCTTTGAAAGGAAGCAGTTGATTGTTGAGAGAAGGGCAGGGAGGTAAAGGAGCCAGAAAATTAGGAAATATGCTTGCCTCATGTTTAGAGGTATGTAGGAAAAGAAGATTGTCCTTGCTCGCTGCAGGACTTAGTTGCATTCTCGCTTTGTTTTAAGACAGCCTGGTATCTAGGAATTACCATCAGTAAGAATATTGTCATCCTATTTGTCCTTGGAGAAGGACATTAGGTTAAATATTCTTACTGCCCCACAAACCTCTCCTTGGTGTTGAATTGTACCAGCTATGGTATTAGACTGGGTTCCACATGACAATGGCAGGCAAAAAGGCACATGTATGTACAGTGAACTGCTTCCAAAGGCTCCCCCACCACCCAGCATTGCCTCTGTCTGTCTGTCTCTCTCCTCCCTCCAATCCAGTATTGCCACATTTTTCTCTCCTCCCCCATTCACTATTACTGCTGCCCCTCTCTTTCTCTCCCCATACCCCTTCTATCCATTATTACTCCATTTCTCCTGTTTCCTCCTCTGCCAGGCCCAGCAAAGATGTGCTAGTCCTGCAGAGTGTTTCTGATATTATAGTGGGTGATACCCAGATGTTGTGGTTCAATATTAAGGCAAGCATGGAGAGAATTTATTCAAAAGTGAAGGTTCTTCTGATTGACTTCAGTAAATAATGTGATTTACACTTCTCCCTCCGTATTCGCAGTTTCAGCAATCGCGGTTTCGATTATTTGTGGGTTTTAGCTTACTGGCTCCTCCCCTCCAAATTACATCAGCTTGCATAGAGAAATTGCTGATTCCAAGCGTTTACAGAGAAAATCGCTGATTCCCAGCACTTTCTTCACCGTGTTTTGCCTCTCCTTCAGGAACAGGCCAGTTCTCAAACCATGTTATTCACGGTTTCACCACATTCACGATGGTTTTTAATAGAAAACAGCGAATAACATGAAAAAGTTATTCGCAGGTCTGTTAATCCCCTATCACAGCGAATACGGAGGGAGAAGTGTATTTATGAAGCAGCTATCCCACACACTCTTTTATTTTGCAGAACTTTGTTTAAAAATTCTTAGGGAAGATAAGAGCTGCTGTGGGTCTCAACAGGTTGTCAAATGGTAAGTAACAGAACATTGAGGGTCATTATGCTGGGATTTCAAACATCTGATAAAAAAGAAATGTTGATAATTGGCATGGATTTTGTGGTAACCAAAGTCTACAATCTTGAATATATTTGTCCCTTATTTCAGGTTTCAGATTTATTTAAAAATTTGATATACTGCCTTATTAAAAATTCAAAGCGGTTTTACATAATATAAAAACAGAGTAAAATAAAAATGTACATTAAAAACAAATTACAAACAATGTTACAAACAATAAAACACACTGACGAACATAAACTTACCGATACAAGATGGAGAAGGGAAGAAATACAATTTGTATGAAGAGAAAGAGAGGGAAAGAGGGATCAAGACAAAAGGAAGGGGAACAAAGTATAAAAAGTCTAGAATTATGTAAAATAAGCTAAAATGATTAAAAGATGGCAAGGAACAGATTTCCATTGCCGTCCTTAAAAGGACTGTTATATACCATATGCGTTTTTAAAAAGAAAAGCCTTCAAGTTACTTTAAAATTTTTCAAGGGATGTAATTTCTCTTATATAATTTGGTGCTGAATTCCATATGATAGGGGCCATGACAGAAAAAATACTAGTGCGCATAGTGTTAATGTATCTTAAAGAGGGAATGGATAGCAAGTTTTGATTAGATGAACACAATGTACGATGGAGGGTATGGGAGATTAATAGCCTGTTAATGAAATCAGGTTGGCCAGAAGTTTTGGTCTTGTAAGTTAGCAACATTATTTTATAGGAAATTCGATGATCTATAGGAAGCCAGTGAGCATTGATCAAAAGAGGTGTGACATAATCGTATTTACGTGCTTTTGAAATAATTTTAATGGCAGTGTTTTGAATTATTTGAAAACGTTTTATTTCTTTCTTAGTGATTCCTTTCTTAGTGATTCCTTATTCAGGAAAATATTCAGTAACAAAGTACATATTAAAAAGACATTGTTTAATTCATTTAGATTTAGATTTTGCTTTTCCTTTGCGTGCTCAATGCAGATAATAAATATAGTTCTGTTACATAAACATAGGAGTCTGCACGATAGGTAAATATCCCCTGGTTGTGAGTTGTTGCAGAAGAATATCAATCACATCTTTTCAACTCCGCCTCCTTCCCCAGTAGGCTGTAGTGCCTTCTTCAGTTTTTTCATCTGAAAGCAAGTTGAGAAGTTGTGTTTTGATCTGCTCTGTTGGTTATGGATTTGATGGCCTCAGCCCAAAACACGAGCCCTTCAGAAACTTGAATTTACACATCAACAGAAGGGTTGTATATCAACTCCTATCCTCTTTCCCTTTCAGGCTTGGAGGTGTCTTATATAGTTAGCTGTTTTATTCTGGACTCATATAGTGTGCTGTCTTCAGACCAGTACTTTCTACTCAGACATACACTATACTTTTCAGAAAGTTAAACCTTAGCACACCAACGCTTACACCGGAAGTCTTTATAATATTCTGAAATATTCTTTATTGAATAAATATAATAGATGTACTCACAGTTGGTAGATTTTTGAATGCTGCAGCTGGAGGTGAAGATTTGAAGAACAGAAGCTTTGTGGCAGAGGTGAGAGAATAGATAGTAAGGTATTCCAAGTTCCAGAGATGAAATGCTGAATTATTCATGATTGTGGTCAGATAGCTTAAGGTGAAAAGACTGGTCCTTTGTTAGGAGGGGATAGAGCCACATGGGCTTCAGATGGAAGCAGAAGTGTGACCCTAATCCTATCTCGATTAGACTACTGTAATTTAACACTAGTTCTTTGCTCTAAAATGTTGCTGTTGAGTCCACAACTAGTTCAAAATGTAGCAGTAAGACTCATATGAACTATGGAAATTGTAACACTTACGGTCCTGCTATATGAAACTACATTGGCTGCCCATAACTTCAAGGATCAAGTTTAAATTAAGCATCACTGCCTTTAAGATCCTAAGAAGGAATGCACCCGACTACCTAATGGAGTTGGCCATCCTACTCCAGGGTGCCTCCAACAGATATTCCACCAGAGATCTTTTCTACTTAAAATTCCCAGCATGCAACAATATACATTTGGAGGCAAATTACCTTATCCATCCAATATCAATTAGCAAAATGCTGAAACCAATTCCCATTTGTACTATGATCTTGTGACCACTATCTTAGGTTTAGGACATTTTTAAGCCAACCCTAAAGTAACTGAAATGGTAATTGAAAAAGCCCATTTCTAAACTGTCTAATGCAACTCCTGGGACAAAACAAAGAGACAATGATGACCTACTTGTGCATGTAACTATGTATTTGTAATTATGCCCTTACTGTATTAATAGTTGTACTGATCTACCTGTACTAGCAGCCCTATTGAATGGCCATGTCAATCTGTCCATTTTAATTTCCTGGGTAACTGACCCAACCTCTTGTGATATAATCTGACCTTGAACTGAATAGGTAAAGGCAGAATAGAAGACCTGATTAACATAACAGAGACAGGTCCTACCTTTGCAGACCCATCAGAGCAAAGGTTGTAGAGGTGACCAGGAAGTACAGCAGTAAGACGAAGGACTCAAGCTTAGATGAGAGGAAAAAGGAGGAGGTCTTAGGAGAAAAGACCACTGGCAGTGAAGCTTGTAGAGCAGTAAGCAAGAATGGCTGCAGCACATGCACGAGACTATATTGCACACTGAGGGTTAAGAAGGTGTCATGCTTTAATCCTTCCAGTGGACAGCTGCTCAATCAGAGTACCTTTTGTAACCTGGTCATGCCAAATACCAAATCTAAATAAGGATTTCCTTCTTTTTAGACAGGGATGCTTTTTGCACTTTGGTTATTGCTGTTGGATGTCCAACCCCCTCTTATACTAAGGTGCGCTAACCGATTAACGCACGCTAATTGCTAACGTGTTCTTAGACTAACATGTATGCATTAGCGTTTAATGCGCGCTAAATCAATTAGCGCACGCTAATCGGTTAGCGCTCCTTAGTAAAAGAGGGCCCAAATTTCAGGCCTTCTGTAATCCTGCCCAAAACATGCCCAGAGCACATCCCCTTGCTATTTGGACATCCCTATTTTTTCTTTCAAAATTAATATTTGAATGTTTCAAGCACATGGATGTTCTTTTTGACCTTTGGAGACATGCATATGCTTTGAAAATGAGCACAGTAGATTATAAAATTCCTTAATTTATGCATGTGCATGAAGAAAGTATGCATTTACATTTATGCTAGCCCTCGAGCTACTGTATACTCGTATAAGTGCTAGCTCCTACTTGTACATGCATTCTTTTGCAACTACTATAGTATTTTATAAAATCAAGTAGGTACGAACTTGATTTATAAGCACATGCCTGGACTTGTTCTGTGACCTCACTGTTTGAGCTAAGTGAAATATTTCATTCTCTCATTCTTGTAGCTGGCTAATCTTTTACAGCTGTGTTGAAATTTCTGATTATCTATCTGTTCTTTTGCTGTGAATTTCTGTGCTTTGAAAAAAACATTTCAAACTTTGTCTTAATCTGAACCTGTGCACGCAGCTTAGACTGAATTTTCAAAACTGTTAAATCTGTTTACTACCAGCCTTGGTGGAAACTAGATATTTATCAGTGGCCCTTCTAATAACTTTGGGCTAGATGCACTAAAGTCAGCGATCGTCGCTAAACCTGTTTTCACAGCTTTAGCGATGATTGTTTTTACTGACCTGATGCACAAAACAGCTCACCACGTGCTTTTTTCCCCCTTGATCACTAATTTTCTGATCCGGCCATGCAAATTAACTAAAACCCCATGCAAAGTAGCCAAGCAATTGATGCACTAACATCACTTGGCTATGCAAAAAAAAACAAAACCCAAGGATTTTAGCTATTGGAAAAAAACGACTGATGTAGATATTTTGCATGTGTTGCACACGCAAAATATCTGTACAATAAAAAAAAAAGTCCCCCACCACTGATGACGGCCCTCTCCAATGATCCCCGATGATCCTCCCCCCATGAGAGAAAATTGGCACAAGGGATACCCATTCCTTCCTGCCAAGCCGTCCCCACCCCCTACGAGAGAAAATTAGCAGAAGGGATGCCAATGGAGCCCTCCTACCAATGGAGCCTCCCGCCCCCCAAATCCATCCCCTACCCTCCCCCCTTCCTCCTGAGAAAAAAAAAAGGCAGGAGGGATGTCAATTCCCTCCTGTCACCGGATGGTCACCTGAATCCTATCCCACTCCCCAAACCCCTCTGTACTTTTGGTAAACATTGCGAGCTGGAGGGAAGCATTGTCCCTCCAGGTCCAAGGTCGAAAATTAAAGACTTTCTCTTCTCCTGTGCCTAAGACCTCTCCCTCTGTATCCCCATGTGATGCATAGGAAGGAGCCTAAGGTCTGACGTCTGAGCAAATCAGGACCTTAGGCCCCTCCCCATATATCACATGGGATACAGAGGGATGAGCCTAAGGCTCTGATTGGCTCATAATTCTAAGGCCCCAGCTCCACTTTAAGATTTGTTCATTAAATCCCTGGAGATGGGATTGGAGAAGAGCAGATGTGGTTCCTCATCACAAAAGTCACAGAGATGAAGCGGCAATCTACAGGCCTGTAAGCCTCACTTCAGTTGTTGGAAAAATAATGGAAGTGTTGCTAAAGGAGAGGATAGAGAAATTCCTAGAATCTAATGGGTTACAAGATCCAAAACATAGCTTTACTAAAGGTAAATCATGCCAAACATAGAAACATAGAAAATGATGACAGAAAAGGGCTATAGCCCACCAAGTCTGCCCATTCCAAGTATCCGCCCCCCTGAATTCACTCCCTTAAAGATCCCACTTGAGCATCCCATTTGCTCTTAAAATCCGTCACGATTGAATTCTTTGACTGGGTAACCAGAGAATTAGATTGAGGAAATGTGTTAGATATCATTTACTTAGATTTCAGCAAAGCCTTTTACACTGTTCCTCAAAGAAGGCTCTTAAACAAAGTTGACTGGCTGAAGTTAGGACCCAAAGTGGTGACCTGGATTAGAAAACTGGTTGACGGACAGATGTCAGAGGGTGGTGGTTAATGGAATTTGCACAGAGGAAGGAAAGGTGAGTAGTGGAGTGCCTCAAGGATCGATGCTTGGGCTGATTCTGTTCAATATGTTTGTGAACAATTTTGCCGAAGGGTTAGAAGGAAAGGTTTGCCTTTTTGCGGATGATACAAAGATTTGTAACAGAGTGGAGACCCCAGAGGGAGTGAAAAACATGGAAAAGGATGTGCAAAAGTTGGAAGAATAGTCTAATGTCTAAACTAAACCTTAGGTTTGTATACCGCACCATCTCCACAAGCGTAGAGCTCGGCACGGTTTACAGGGTTAGGTTGAAAAGGAGCGACAATGAAGGGTTATAGGAAAGGAGCTAGGAAGATAAAGTATTTGTGCGTTTGTGTGACCCCAGAAACATTTTTTTCATCCAATGCGGCCCAGGGAAGCCAAAAGGTTGGACACCCCTGCTCTAGAGGAAAGGAGGGACAGGGGGGATATGATTCAGACATTCAAATACTTGAAGGGTATTAACGTAGAACAAAATCTTTTCCAGAGAAAGGAAAATGGTAAAACCAGAGGACATAATTTGAGGTTGAGGGGTGGTAGATTCAAGAGCAATGTTAGGAAATTCTATTTTACGGAGAGGGTGGTGGATGACTGGAATGCGCTCCCGAGAGAGGCGGTGGAGAAGAAAATGGTTACGGAGTTCAAAGAAGCATGGGATGAACACAGAGGATCTAGAATCAGAAAATAATATTAAATATTGAACTAATGCCAGTACTGGGCAGACTTGCACGGTCTGTATATGGCTGTTTGGGGGAGGATGGGCTGGAGAGGGCTTCAGTGGCTGGGAGGGTGTACATGGGCTGGAGTAGGTTTTGATGGAAATTTTGGCAGTTGGAACCCAAGCACAGTACCGGGTAGAGCTTTGGATTCTTGCCCAGAAATAGCTAAGAAGAAAAAAAAATTGAAATTGAATAAGGTTGGGCAGACTAGATGGACCGTTCGGGTCTTTATCTGCCATCATCTACTTTGTTACTATGTTACCTTTTCCCTCTTACCTTTCTCTATTTATGTGGATAACACTCTCCTCCTTCCAGGTCTTGTCAGCTCGCAACCTCAAGGTGATCTTTGACTCCTCTCTCTCCTCCACTCAGATCAACAAACTGTTAAAACCTGTCTCCTCCTCTGTAATATCATCAAAATCCAAACTGTCCTCCCTGAACACACTCCAAATCCTTATTCATGTTCTCATCACCTCACACATAGACTACTGCAACGTACTTCTCTCATCCCTTCAATCCATTCAAAATGCTGCTGCATGACTCATATTCCATGAGTGCCACTATGCTCACATTACCCCTCTCCTCAAGTCACTTCATTGGCCTCCCATCTGTTTTCAAATACAGTTCAAACTCCTCTTACTGACTTACAAGTGCATTCACTCTGTAGCCCCTCAATATCTCTCCTCACTTATCTCCCTCTATGCTACCCTCCCCCCCTCCGTGAACTCTATTCGTCAGCTAAATCCCTCTTATCTGTACCCTTCTCCTCCACTGTCAACTCCAGACTCCGTCCCTTCTTTCTTACTGCACTATATGCCTGGAACTGGCTGCCAGAATCAATAGGTCATGCTCTGTCTCTAGCAATATTCAAATCCAAGCTAAAAGTCCACTTCTTTGAAGCTGCTTTCAACTCTTAACTCCCACTCATTGTCAAATATCTATACCCATCGTATCATTCCTTCTACCAGAATCTTCCCAACTCTGAGATGTCCTGTCTGTCCAAATTAGATTTTGCTCTTCTGAGCAGGGATCATATATTGAATGTTAAATATACAGTGCTATGTACACCTTTCAGCGCTATGGAAATGATAAATAGTAGTAATAGTAGCGGTGGTAGACTTAGGAGTAATGTTAGGAAATTCTTTTTCACGGAAAGGGAATGCCCTACCGAGGGAGGTGGTGGAGAGGAAAACAGTGACGGAATTCAAAAAAGCTTGGGATGAACACAGAGGATCTCTAACTGGAATATGAATGGGCAAACTTTCACGGTCTGAATCCCACAAAGGAGATGGTTTGGATAGATTGTAGCAGGGGTAGGCAATTCTGGTCCTCCAGAGCCACCGGCAGGTCAGGTTTTCAAGATATCCACAATATGAATGAGATGGATTTGCATGCAGTGCCTCCTTGAGATGTAAATCTATCTCATGCATAATTATTGTGGATATCCTGACAACCTGACCTGCCGGTGGCACTGGAGGACCGGAATTGCCTACCTCTGGATTGGAGTAAGCTTCAAAGGCAACTCCAGCAGTTGGAACCTGAGGACAGTACCGGGTGGACTTCTAAAGAAAAACCAAAATTAAAAAAGACAATTCAATCATGAAATTGTAATGTATGTAGTTATAGGGCAGACAGGATGGACTGTTCAGGTCTTTATCTGCCATCGGTTACTATGTTATAAAATAAGTTCATATAGGAATGTGAAAACACTCATTACCTGGAACTGTTTTAATAAAGAATGAGTGCCAAAAAGGTGCTCAAACTGACTAGATGACCACTGGAGGGGTGAAGACATGACCCCACCATACTCCTTCAGTGGTCACCGATCCCCTCCCATCCCCCAAAGATGTGAATGAAACAGTAAATACCTGCCTATAAGACAGCTTGAGATGTTAGCTTAGTGGGTGGTAGTGTGAACTGTAGAGTTGGGGACTCAGGCCTATATCCCAGTCTAATTACTACACTTATGGTGTAATATGTGAGCCTTCCAAACCCCATCCTGTTCCCACTTTACGTGCATATAGGTGAACCTGCAGGCATAAAGGGTATAGGTTTTGAATGGATTTTGGAGGGCTCACCATACACTTATAAGGAGGTTATGGTGAGATGTGCACCTGGGACTTTTTATGTGAAGTCCACCGCAGTGCCCCTTAAGGTGCCCCACTGCTCTGCTAGGATGTCTGTGTGACCAGTCTGCTACAAATGCTGGACCCTCCTACCTCCAATGGCTTATTTTGTGCGAATTTCATTCAGACATTTATTTATTTATTTTTAAATGGTTCCAAAAGAGGCACACTAAGGACAAACACATCTAAGAAATGGCCATTTTTGAAACAATGAAGATGGATGTTTTTCTGTTTTGAAAATGGTCATGTATGCCTCTGGATTTTTTTAAATATATTCAGCTAACTTTCTAAACTTGGATTTAGACATCATATCGAAAATGCCCCTCTATATCATCTGGAAGGAATAAATTCACAGAAAAAAATCTGCAAATAAAATCTTGCTTAGACAGAGGTTTTGTGTTATTTTGGCCAATGACCTGTAACTTCCTTCTGAAATAGCATACTTTTTTTTCAGATCCGTAAGAACAGTAACAATGTAGTCTTATGTTTATTTTAGATTAACTCTCTCTTATGGACTTTTGGCAGGATTCAGGGTTCATTTGATGCTTTGGAAAATAAATATGTAAGTATATTCTCTTAAATATGTAAATATTTGAATAAACAATTGTTAATTGTGATTAGATCAGATCTTCTAGATTATTATCATGTTTGTCTATTGAAACTCTGCTTTTATTAGTCCTAACTGTTCTTTTTTTTATTTATATTTTATATTCCTCTTTTTTCTATTACCATCCATCCCCAATAACAAGATCGTGAACACCTCCTTGAGACTAAATGGATCAGACTACCCAATTAATCCCACAACCAAAATCCTTGGCGTCACCCATGGACCGAAGCCTAACGTTTGAAGATCACACTAATGCTCAAGTCAAAAAATGCTTTCTCACTCTATGGAAATTTCATACCATTAAACAATACTTCGATTTCTTTTCCTTTCGACTGCTGGTTCAATCCCTGATTGTAAGTACTTTAGGCTACTGCAATATTATATACTTGGGATCTCTCAAGAAAACCATCAAACGACTGAGAGTCATCCAAAATACTGCAGTCTGTCTCATTTATGGCCTCAAGAAATCAGACCATGTAAGCCCATATTACAAAAAACTACACTGGCTGCCTGTGGAAGCAAGGGTCATTTTTAAGTTTGCTTGCAAATGGAACAAATGTTTAACCAACTTCATCTCAAATGCACTTTCGTACCAAACGTTTAGAAAGTCAATAAAAACTTATCTCTTTGACAAATTTCTCTGGCCCCACTTCAACCTGATGTACTTCCAAAACAGTTCCAGATAAACCTGACTAAACTTAACATGCCAATGTAATTTTGAAAGTTCTCTGTAATGTCATTGTCTGTATACAGTCTCTTCCCTTGTAAACCGCTTAGAACTGTTTGTGATATGGCGGTATAGAAAAATAAAGTTATTATTATTATATTTTCTCCTTTTCCATTTCTTGGTAAAAGTGGATAGCATAGCTGGTTTTAAGAAAGGTTTGGACAAGTTCCTGGAGGAAAAGGCCATAGTCTGTTATTGAGAAAGACAAGAGGGAAGCCATTGCTTGCCCTGGATCGGTAGCATGGAATATTGTTATTCCTTGGGTTTTTGCCAGGTATTGGTGGCTTGGATTGGGCACCGTGAGAACAGACTACTAGGCTTGATGGACCATTGGTCTGACCCAGTAAGGCTTTTCTTATGTTCTTACTTTATCATCTATTCCTCTGTTATCTCTTCCCCTCTTCTCTTCCTTTTTGCTTCTCTATTTTCTAATTATTTTTCAGATTACTTGTACCTAATCAGCACAATGCACTTTTGTGTATTTCTCTGTGATTTACAAGTGTCTTATTCAAATAAAAGGGGTTTCCACATAAAGAAACTGAAGACTTCTGATGCTGTAACAAAGTTCTTATGCAAAGACATAGGTTTCTGTACTATAGCTGTTACTTACTTTTAGTTGCGAACTTTGCAGAAGGGTGTCACTCAAAACTTCCAACTCCTCCCCTTCTGCACTAGAGAATAGCTCTCTTCAGTTTTTCCTTCCTCAATCAAATTCAGAAGGTGTGTTCTGCTCTGCTCTGCTTTCTTTTCTTATATTTGGGTGTTTTTGCCATTTCTGTGTGACTTTGGTGCTCAGAGCTCCCCTTCTTGGGCTTCGCTGGGGAAAGGACACAGTCCCACATGGGCAGACTGCTCTTCACAGGTCAATCTCACACTGAGTGCCTGTGCTGCCAGTCTGCTTTGTGTCCCTTCAGCAGCTCGGGGTCCATTCCCCTGGGTGCTTGCTTGCCTGCTGATCTATCAGAGACTTGAGCATAGGCTGTGTGGCCCCTGTATAACAACCCTTTGGATATCAGGGAGCCGGGTGTGAAGTTTCTCCCCCCCCAACACGTTTTCGGGGAGGTTGGAGTCTGTGGTTGGGGTCCGCATGACTGGCAGCCAGAAGATCTCTAGTAGTGGACTTATTCCTGGCAATCTTGGAGGCAGAAATCCTTTCCTTGCAGGAAGGCTGCTGCAAGCTGACAGGCACCAGAAGTCACAGTGAGTACTTCTATTATTCCCTTTGAGGAAAATTAGGGGGAGGGGGGATCAGAAAAATCTAGATATGAGGGTTTCTGGGATAGGTTTAAGTTCCCCCACCATCAAAACCCCTTTTTCAATATTTTTTGTTTTTCAGTTAAGCTCCTATGGGCCTTTTATGTTGCGAATTTTCTGGCTGTGGTTGATGCTCTTTATGACATCATTATATTCATAGAAACATAGAAATAGACGGCAGATAAGGGCCACGGCCCATCAAGTCTGCCCACCCTACTGTCCCTCCCCTACCTTTGCCCTGTGAATAGATCCCATGTGTCGATCCCATTTGGCCTTAAAATCAGGCACGCTGTTGGCCTCAATCACCTGCAGTGGAAGACTATTCCAGCGATCAACCACCCTTTCAGTGAAAAAGAATTTCCTGGTGTCACTTCGTAGTTTCCCGCCTCTAATTTTCCACGGATGCCTTCTTGTTGTCGTGGGACCCTTGAAAAAGAAGATATCTTCCTCCGCCTCGATGCGGCCCGTGAGATACTTGAACGTCTCGATCATGTCCCCCCTCTCTCTGCGCTCCTCGAGTGAGTATAGCTGTAATTTGTCCAGCCGTTCTTCATACGGGAGATCCTTGAGTCCCGAGACCATCCGGGTGGCCATTCTCTGAACTGACTCTAGTCTTAGCACATCCTTGCGATAATGCGGCCTCCAGAATTGCACATAGTATTCCAGGTGGGGTCTCACCATGGATCTATACAATGGCATAATGACTTCTGGCTTACGGCTGATGAAACCCCTGCGTATGCAACCTATGACTTGTCTTGCCTTGGATGAAGCTTGCTCCACTTGATTGGCAGCCTTCATGTCCTCACCGACGATCACCCCTAAGTCTCGTTCTGCTACTGTTCTTGCTAGGATCTCGCCATTAAGGGTATAGGTCTTGCATGGATTTTGGCTGCCCAGGTGCATAACTTTGCATTTTTTGGCATTGAAGCTGAGTTGCCAGGTCCTAGACCAGCGCTCCAGTAGGCGAGAGAGAGCAGGAAACTTAGGGGTAGCGGCGAGAGTTAGCTCCGCCCACCCCGTAGCGTCATCGGCCGGACTCCCCCTTGATAGGGAGGGAAGCCGCGGCGCAAGGCACAGAAACCTCACCAGCCAGCCGGGGAGCCTCGTGGAGCAGAGAGGCGAGTGAGGGAAGCGCTGCAGGAGGAGGAAGAAGGCAGCGGCAGCGGCGAGAGAGAGCAGGAAACTTAGGGGTAGCGGCGAGAGTTAGCTCTGCCCACCCCGTAGCGTCATCGGCTGGACTCCCCCTTGATAGGGAGGGGAGCCGCGGCGCAAGGCACAGCAACCTCACCAGCCAGCCGGGGAGCCTCGTGGAGCAGAGAGGCGAGTGAGGGAAGCGCTGCAGGAGGAGGAAGGTGGCAGCGACGAGAGAGAGCAGGAAACTTAGGGGTAGCGGCGAGAGTTAGCTCCGCCCACCCCGTAGCGTCATCGGCCGGACTCCCCCTTGATAGGGAGGGGAGCCAACGGTGCACAGCCATTCGGCGTACGGCGAAGGCGAGCGGCAAAGACGCTCGCCTTAGAGAGAGCGCCTTTGCGAAGGGCCTTTGCGTAGGGCTTCTAGGAAGGGCTTTCAACTTCAGTCTACAGTTAGTCTATCTTTCAACTCTCATCACCTAGCTATTTAACAAATTCACTTCTGTCTTTCTTTCTACTTTCTCCCAAACTTTCAACCAGGCAGACAGCCACCCTCTCTTAATCTCTCAGACACCCTTATTTCACAAACTCTCTCACAGACAGCCACCCTCTCTTAATCTCTCAGACACCCTTATATCATAAACTCTTAGACATAAGTACATAAGTACATAAGTAGTCGCCTCCGCCAGGGCAGACCAGAGGTCCATCCAGCCCAGCGGTCCGCTCACGCGGCGGCCCATCAGGCATATTGCCTGGTCAGCGGTCCCTGACTAATTTTATTGCCTACCTCTACAGTTATCTCTAAACCTTCCACTGCTCTTATCTGTACCCCTCAATCCCTTTGTCTTCCAGGAACCTATCCAGGTCTTCCTTGAAACCCTGTACTGTGCTATTTCCTATCACGGACTCCGGAAGGGTGTTCCATGTGTCCACCACCCTCTGTGTGAAAAAGTACTTCCTTGCGTTTGTTTTAAACCTGTCCCCCTTCAATTTCATCGAGTGACCCCTTGTTCTTGTGGTTTCTTTCAAATTGAAAAATCTGTCTTTGTCAACCTTTTCGATGCCCCTCAGGATCTTGAAGGTCTCTATCATATCTCCTCTGAGTCTCCGCTTTTCCAGGGAGAACAACCCCAGCTTCTTCAGTCTGTCAGTGTATGTAAGGTTTTCCATACCCTTAATCAGTTTAGTTGCTCTTCTCTGGACTCCCTCAAGCATTGCCATGTCCTTTTTGAGGTACGGTGACCAGTACTGTACACAGTATTCCAGATGCGGGCGCACCATAGCCCGGTACAGTGGCAGGATGACTTCCTTCGTTCTGGTCGAGATACCCTTCTTAATGATACCTAACATTTGGTTTGCTTTCCTCGAGGTTGTGGCGCATTGTGCCGACGCCTTCAATGTCGTGTCTACCATCACTCCCAAGTCTCTTTCCAGATTACTGACCCCTAGCATTGATCCCCCCATTTTGTAAGTGAACATCGGGTTCCTTCTCCCTATATGCATGACCTTGCATTTCCCAACATTGAAGCTCATTTGCCACTTTTTCGCCCATTCTTCCAATGTCGTAAGATCCCTTTGGAGATTCTCGCAGTCAACCGTGGTTTCAACCTTGCTGAATAGTTTGGTGTCATCTGCAAATTTGATGACCTCGCATTTTGTTCCCTCCTCCAGGTCGTCAATGAATATGTTAAACAGGAGCGGTCCCAGCACCGATCCTTGAGGAACCCCGCTCGTGACCCCTTGCCAGTCCGAGTAATGGCCCTTTACACCAACCCTCTGCTTCCTGTCTGCCAGCCAGTTTTTGATCCATCGGTGGACCTCCCCGTGCATCCCATGGTTCCATAGCTTCCTGAGCAACCGCTCATGTGGTACCTTATCGAAGGCTTTCTGGAAGTCTAGGTAAATTATGTCTATGGGTTCTCCTTTGTCTACCTGGTTGTTTACCCCCTCAAAGAAGTACAACAGGTTTGTGAGGCACGACCTACCCTTGCAGAACCCATGCTGGCTCGACCTTAGCTGTCCATTTTTTTCGATATGGTCACAGATGCTGTCCTTAATCAGTGCCTCCATCATCTTTCCCGGGACCGATGTGAGGCTTACCGGCCTATAGTTTCCCGGGTCGCCCCTCGAACCCTTCTTGAAGATGGGCGTGACATTAGCTATTTTCCAGTCCTCCGGGATCTCTCCAGTTTTTAGGGATAGGTTGCATATTTGCTGAAGTGTCTCTGCTATTTCATTTCTTAATTCCTTGAGCACCCTTGGGTGAATGCTATCCGGACCTGGCGACTTGTCGCTCTTTAGCTTGTCTATCTGCCTGAGGACATCCTCCTGGCTCACCTCTAATTTGACCAGCTTGTTATCTTGATCTCCATTTTCTATTTCCTCTGGTTCCGGAATGTTGGATGTGTCCTCCCTCGTGAAGACCGACGTAAAGAAGTCATTTAACTTGTCAGCTATTTCTTTTTCCTCCCTCACTACTCCCTTTCTATCCCCATCATCCAAGGGCCCCACTTCCTCCCTCGCTGGTTGCTTCCCCTTTACGTACCTGAAGAATGATTTGAAATTTTTTGCCTCTCCCGCTAGTCTCTCTTCATATTCCCTCTTTGCTCTCCTAACCACTCGGTGGCACTCCTTCTGGCTTTCCTTGTGTTCCTTTTGGTTGGCCTGCGTTTGATCCTGTTTCCATTTTTTGAACGATGCTTTCTTGTTACTGATCGCCTTTTTTACAGCTGCCGTTATCCATGCTGGGTTCTTTATTCGATTTTTCTTGCACTCTTTTCTGAACCTGGGGACGTACAGGTTCTGTGCTTCGTGCACCGTACGCTTGAGCAGGGTCCAGGCGCTTTCTACGGACTCTACCTTCCTTGTGCTGCCGTTGAGTTTCTTCCCCACCATTTTCCTCATTGCATCATAATTCCCTTTTCTGAAGTTGAGCGCTGTTGTTGTGGTTCTTTTCACCCTGGATGATCCCAGTTCTAGTCTGCACTGGATCATGTTGTGATCGCTGTTTCCCAGTGGGTCTAATACCGCTACTTCCTTTGCAGGTCCCCCCAGTCCACTGAAGATTAGATCAAGAGTAGCTTCTCCTCGTGTAGGTTCCATGACCAGCTGTTCCAGGAAGCAGTCCCTCGTGGCTTCCAGGAATTTGGTCTCTCTCTCGCAACTTGAGTGCCCGATACTCCAGTCTATCCCAGGGTAGTTGAAGTCTCCCATCACCACCACACTTCCATTTTTGCATACCTGCCGCAGTTCCGTCTCCAGGTCCCGGTCGATTTCTTCCGATTGGCCAGGCGGACGATAGTATAGACCCAATTTGATGTCTGCTCCAGATCCTCCTGGTAGCTTAACCCATATTGATTCCAAGCCTTCCGACCTTACTGCTGTTTCCATTTTGGTTGAGGGTATGGAGTCTTTTATGTATAGCGCTATTCCTCCACCCTTCTTGTGTGTCCTGTCTCTCCTGTAAAGTTTGTACCCTGGTATGACCACATCCCATTTATTATCTTCAGCCCACCACGTTTCTGTGATTCCAATTATGTCCAGGGCTTTTTGACTGGCTATAATTTCCAGCTCTCCCATTTTGGCCCTGAGGCTCCTCGCATTTGTGTAGAGGCAATATAGGTCCTGATTTGTCGCCCGCCCTGCTATTTTCTTTCCATGGCTCGGCGCTCCCACCTGGCTTGCCTTTACTCGGTCATCCACCTCCCGTGGCGTGTCCGTTTTGCCCCCATCCAGTATCTCCTTTTTTGGATGGTCCTCTTGCTCCCATTGTTCTCTTTCAACCATGCCTGTTAGGCTTGTTTGTGCACTGGGCCCCTGCATTGCATCTGTGGGCCTTTTTTCTGAAGATTTCCACTCAGCCCTTTTGTTTAAAAGTTCCCTCCCAGTCCCTTTGTCCAAAAAGTCCCTCTCAGCCCCTTTGTCCAAGAGTTCCCACTCGGTCCCTTTGTCCAAAAGTGTCTCCTCAGTCCCTTTGTACAAAAAGTCCCTCTCAGCCCCTTTGTCCAAGAGTTCCCACTCGGTCCCTTTGCCCAAAAGTGTCCCCTCAGTCCCTTTATCCAAGAAGCCTCTCATAGTCCCTTTGCCCAAGAATTTTCTCTCAGTCCCTTTGTCCAAAAGATCCCACTCGGTCCCAAGCTCTCTTTTGCAATGTCCTTGTTCGGTATCATTTTTTGATACCAATGTCCGGTGTGTCGAGGCCAGATCGACTTCCGGCTTTCCCCTTCTCTTCAGTTTAAAGCTAGGTCTATGGCGTTTTGGATGTTTCTTGCCAGCTGCCTCGTCCCAGCTGTGCTCAGGTGCAGTCCATCTCTCCTGTAGAGCTTGTTCTTCCCCAGGAAGGTCGTCCAGTTTCGAACAAAGTGGAATCCCTCCTCCTCGCACCATCTCCTCAGCCATCCGTTCATTTCTTGTAGTTCGCTCTGTCTTCTTGCGTCTGCTCTCGGTACTGGTAGGATCTCCGAGAAGGCTATCCTATTTGATCTCAGCTTCAGTTTCCGCCCCAGGATCCTGAACTGCTCAGTCAGTGTAGTCCGGTTGAAATTTTTCCTGCTGACGTCGTTGGTTCCAATGTGGATTACAACTGCCGTCTCCTCTGTCTCGGCTCCCTCCAGGATTCTATCAATTCTGCTGATGACGTCCGTTGTTCTTGCCCCCGGGAGACATGTCACTAGTCGGTCCTCCCTTCCTCCGGCAATGTGACTGTCCACTTCTCGCAGGATTGAGTCTCCTACTACAACAGCAGATTTCCCCTTCCTCAGATGTCTCTCTGGTCTCAGGTCCGTGTCCTCCGGGCTCTGCTGGATCTCCGCTGGTCCTTCCGCCAGGTCCTGTTGGGTACCATCATCTGCATTTTCAGACCCTACGCTAGGTCCCACTCCCATGGTGTTTGTTGGTTCCTGACCTCCAGCTGCCGGTTCCCGTCTGATACGCTGGTGGTCCTGTGCCTCTGCCATCTGCCAGGCCTCCTCTATGTACTTCTCGAGCTCTCTGACTTGTTCTGAGATGTGGCTCTCTCTGGTAGTCTCCTCCGTTTCCCCACACTGTTCCTCTATTGAGCAGAGTCCCTCCAGCTCCTGGACTCTAACCTGCAGCCTTCCGACCTCCCTCTTCAGGCTATCCAGTTCCTGGCATCGATTGCATATGTATGCCCGCCTCCCAAAGGGGAGGTAGTCATACATATGACATGCGATGCAGTATACTGGGTAGCCCTGCTGGATTCCTGCAGCCTCCATTTCTCTGTTTTCTTTCCTGTGTTCTGTAAGAGAAGAGAGGGAAAGAGAATGAGAATGAATCGCGAGTAAATTAGAGAAAATGTACGGCTGCACGCCGTTGGCTCCCTGCCTTTTAAGGGGGAGCCCGCTGACTGAAGCCGCTGACGCGATGCGGGTGGGCGGAGCTAACTCTCGCCCGCCCCTGGCTCACCGCGTCCCCCTCGCCTCTCTGCCTTCCTGCTCGCTGCCGCTGGAATCGGCAACGAGCCCTGCCTGCTCTCCTGTCCCGGCTGCGGCTCCCCGCCTTTTAAGGGGGAGCCCGCTGACTGAAGCCGCTGACGCGATGCGGGTGGGCGGAGCTAACTCTCGCCCGCCCCTGGCTCACCGCGTCCCCCTCGCCTCTCTGCCTTCCTGCTCGCTGCCGCTGGAATCGGCAACGAGCCCTGCCTGCTCTCCTGTCCCGGCCGCGGCTCCCCGCCTAATAAACTCACAGACACCCTATTCTTTTATAATCTAAATATCCATTTCTCTAACTTTCTAATTCTCTCTTACTGATAGGCAGGCCTAGCTTACAACTTAGATATGGCAGGGAGGACAAGAAGTGCCAAATCTACAATCAAGCCCAGCATTCCAATCGGCATGGGGATCCAGGAGGCGACCACGGACTGCATACGAAAGGAGGAGGACCCAGGACGGTTGACAGAGGGCTCTCTCTCTGTCTCTGTGCAGACCGAGACCATTCCCCAGCACTACACTACAACTTCTACGCAGACGGAGGAGGTAGACCAGCTGGATAGTGACCTCATGCTGGAACTAAGGAACCTCAGGGAGGAGGTGAAACGTCTGAGATGCATCCGGGAGGATGAGGATTACATCGATGGAGTCGTCCAGGAGCTGTCCCAAATCACCGAGCAGATCCATGACAAGTCCATCCTCGGGACACCCCAATCACCAGCGTTGAGACCAACAATTGGGATACAGGAAATGGCCAGCGACGCTGAGTCATGGCAGCTTGTGACCTCCTCCACGGGCAAGCACAGGAAACCCCCCCCACCTTTTTCAATCTCCTCATCTTCTTCTTTCTCTTTCTCTCATCGACAGGGCAGCTCTACACCAACCCCTCAACTCACCCTGAGGAACAGATTCCAGATTCTTCAGGAAGGACCTACTGATGAGGAACAGGAACGGGCCCAACTCACAGCTCCAACTCCGGGAACAACTGACCAGGCCCAACTCACAGCTCCAACTCCAGGAACAACTGACCAACCCCCTACGAAGAAGCGCAGAGTAATAGTTATTGGGGACTCCATGCTGAGGGGCACCGAGGGACCAATTTGCAGACCGGATATGGATTCGAGGGAGGTCTGCTGTCTGCCTGGAGCCAGAGTACGGGATGTCACCACCTGTCTTGATAAACTACTCAAACCCCAGGACAACTTTCCCATGCTTCTCGTCCATGTGGGGACAAACGACACTGCAAGGAACACCCCGGAGAACATCACCAGAGACTTTAGAGCCCTGGGCGAGAGGCTGAAGCAGACTGGAGCGCAGGTGGTCTTCTCCTCTATCCTCCCAGTTAGAGGCAAGGGGAGAGCCAGGGACGAGCGTATCCTGAGGACTAACGAGTGGCTACAGGGATGGTGCCATGGAGAGGCACTACAGGGACTTCAGGGACCAGACGGACTCCATCTGACCAGTAGAGGTAAGTATGTCTTCGGACACCGACTAGCCCGCCTGCTTCGCAGGGCTTTAAACTAGTCTACTTTTTCTTTTTCTACGTGAGTTGGTGTGACCCCTAGAGAACTGTTTGCAGTGTGGGTACTTACCTCAGAGCTTTGACTCATCTCATCAGGATAGTTCCTTACTGCGTTGGTATGTGAGTGGGTACCCTCTCCCGACTTACCTAGTTTAAAGCCCTGCGAAGCAGGCGGGCTAGTCGGTGTCCGAAGACATACTTACCTCTACTGGTCAGATGGAGTCCGTCTGGTCCCTGAAGTCCCTGTAGTGCCTCTCCATGGTTCAGGAATCCGAAGTTCATATCCCGGCACCATCCCTGTAGCCACTCGTTAGTCCTCAGGATACGCTCGTCCCTGGCTCTCCCCTTGCCTCTAACTGGGAGGATAGAGGAGAAGACCACCTGCGCTCCGGTCTGCTTCAGCCTCTCGCCCAGGGCTCTAAAGTCTCTGGTGATGTTCTCCGGGGTGTTCCTTGCAGTGTAGTTTGTCCCCACATGGACGAGAAGCATGGGAAAGTTGTCCTGGGGTTTGAGTAGTTTATCAAGACAGGTGGTGACATCTTCACTTGCGAGGTGGTGACACCTTCACTTGCGAGGCACCAGGACACGGTCAAGTGCGAACGACCCGTTTCAGAATTTTGAGTTCACACCAGGTGAAGTTTACAGTGAACTGTCAAGACTAAAGGTAAATAAAGCCATGGGACCAGACAATCTGCACCCAAGAGTGCTCAAAGAATTGTGCGATGTCCTGGCGATACCGCTAGCTGCACTCTTCAATCTCTCCTTAAGCACGGGGAGAGTACCCTTGGACTGGAAAACAGCCAACGTCATTCCTCTGCACAAAAATGGTTGCAGGGCAGAGGCTGCGAATTACAGGCTGGTGAGTCTCACATCAATAGTGTGTAAACTCATGGAAACTTTAATTAAACGCAAATTAGACACGATCCTGTCTGAGGGAAATCTACGGGATCCCAATCAACATGGATTCACCGGGGGTAGGTCCTGCCAATCTAATCTCATCAGCTTCTTTGACTGGGTGACAAGGAAGCTAGACTTGGGAGAGTCTATGGACATCGTGTACCTGGATTTCAGTAAAGCATTTGATAGCGTCCCACACCGCAGGCTGTTGAGCAAAATGAAATCGATGGGGTTAGGAGAAACACTAACTACTTGGGTCAATGATTGGCTAAGTGGAAGACTTCAAAGGGTAATGGTTAACGGTACCCTCTCTAAAACATCGGAGGTGACCAGCGGAGTACCGCAGGGTTCAGTCCTGGGCCCACTCCTTTTCAACATATTCATAGGGGATCTGACTCAGGGGCTTCAGGGTAAAATAACATTATTCGCCAACGACGCAATATAGTAAGGGAATGTACTTTACAGGATAGTATGGCACAGGACCTGCTTACATTGGAAAGATGGTCCTCGACCTGGCAGCTGGGCTTTAACGCTGGGAAATGTAAGGTTATGCACCTCGGTAGCGGTAATCCATGCAGAAATTACACCTTGATTGGAGAAACTTTAACTTGTACTTCGGCGGAACGAGACCTAGGAGTAATCATCAGTGCAGACATGAAAACTGCCAATCAAGTGGAGAAGGCTTCATCTAAAGCAAGGCAGATGATGGGATGTATCAGTAGAAGCTTTGTCAGCAAGAAGCCTGAAGTCATAATGCCATTGTACAGAACCATGGTGAGACCTCATCTGGAATACTGTGTACAATTCTGGAGGCCACATTACCGTAAAGATGTGCTTAGAATCGAATCGGTTCAACGGATGGCCACCAGGAGGATCTCGGGGCTAAAGGGTCTCTCGTACGAGGAGAGACTAAACAAACTACAGCTCTACACTCTAGAAGAACGTAGGGAGAGGGGAGACATGATTGAGACATTTAAATACATCACGGGACGTATGGAGGTGGAAGATGATATCTTCTTTCTCAGGGGACCCTCTGCCACTAGAGGGCATCCGCTCAAACTCAGAGGCGGGAAATTTCATAGCGACATCAGGAAGTATTTCTTCACAGAAAGAGTGGTTGACCGTTGGAATGAGCTTCCAGTGCAGGTGATCGAGGCCAGCAGTGTGCTGGACTTTAAGAATAAATGGGATACCTATGTGGGATCCCTACGAGGGTCGAACTGGAATATCGGTCGCTAGGTATAGACTTAAGAGGATGGGTCAGTAGGGTGGGCAGACTTGATGGGCTATAGCCCTTTTCTGCCGTCATCTTCTATGTTTCTATGTTTCTATCTTGTTGTCGGGCGTTGAATCTTTGTCCGTTGTGCATTTGCCCACTACATTACTTAGTTTGGCGTCATCGGTGAATAATGTTATTTTCCCCCGAAGCACTTCTGCCAGGTCCCTTATAAAGATGTTGAATAGGATCGGGCCCAAGACAGAGCCCTGTGGCACTCCACTGATCACCTCCGTCATTTCAGAGGGGGTGCCGTCTACCCTTTGAAGCCTACCTCCAAGCCAGTTCCCAACCCATTTCGTCAAAGTGTCACCTAATCCTATAGAACTCATCTTGCTCAGCAACCTGCGATGTGGTACGCTATCGAATGCTTTGCTAAAGTCCAAGTACACGATGTCCAGGGACTCCCCAATATCCAGCTTCCCCATCACCCAGTCAAAGAAGCTGATAAGGTTGGATTGGCATGATCTTCCCCTAGTAAATCCATGTTGATGTGGATCCCGTAGATTCTTCTCATCCAGGATCTTATTCAACTGGTATTTGATTAGAGTTTCCATTAGTTTGCTCACTATCGATGTTAGACTCACTGGTCTATAGTTTGCTGTCTCCATCTTTGAGCCTTTCTTATGGAGTGGAATGACGTTAGCCGTCCTCCAGTCCAACGGGACGCTGCCTGTACTAAGGGAGAGGTTGAAGAGCGCGGACAGTGGCTCCGCCAAGACATCACTCAGCTCCCTAAGCACCCTGGGGTGTAGGTTGTCAGGCCCCATTGCCTTGTTAACCTTGAGCTTTGACAGCTCACCATAGACACTGCTAGGCGTAAACTTGAAGGTACTAAATGGGTCAACTGAGTCAACCCTTGTCTGTAGCTGAGGGTCAAGCCCCGGTGCTTCTCGGGTGAAGACTGAGCAGAAGTATTCATTTAATAGTTGGGCTTTTTCCGAATCCTTTTCCACATAGTCTCCATCTGTTTTCCTAAGACGTACAATCCCACCTGAATTTCTGCTTCTGTCACTGATATACCTGAAGAAGGATTTATCTCCCCTCCGGATGTTCTTTGCCAGAGACTCCTCCATGTGGAATTTAGCCTCCCTGACTGCTGTTTTGACGGCTTTTGATTTGTTCAAGTAGTCTGCTCTAGAGTCCTGTTTCCCTGATTGTTTGTAAGAGATGAATGCTTTTTTCTTTTCCTTGATGAGGTCTGAGATCTCCGCAGTAAACCACTGCGGCTTGTTGTTCCTTCACCGTTTGCTTACTAATTTAACATAGCGGTTTGTCGCTTCCTGTATGGTGGCTTTCAAAGTCGACCACATTTCTTCCACGCTATCGGTTTCTGCTTGCCTTTGTAGCTCCTGGTGAACAAAGGAACCCATGTCTAGGAAGTTTGTGTCTTTGAATTTGAGGACTTTGGTCAGTGTGGTAGATTTAGTGAAACCTTTCCTAAGATCGAACCACACCATGTTGTGGTCACTGGAGGCCAATGTGTCTCCCATCGAGACCTCTGTGTCACTTTCCCCATTGGTAAGTAATAGGTCCAGTATCGCCTGATCCCTTGTAGGGTCAAACACCAGTTGCTTGAGACCAGCTCCCTTCATAGAGTTTAATAGCCTCCTGCTGCTACTGGAAGCAGAGGTAAGTGTATCCCAATCCACATCAGGCATGTTGAAGTCACCTAACAATACTGTGTCCCCACGCAAGGTGATATTTTCTATATCTCCGATTATTTCCATATCCAGGCCATCCTGTTGTCTTGGGGGTCTGTAAATTGCACCAAGATACAAGCATTTGTCCTTCCCTCTGGCCAAATTAACCCAAAGTTTCGTCTTTCTCCGTTTCTGCCTGCTGGATGCTCTGGATCAGACAGTAGAAGGGAGATTCAACTTCTAAGGCCACTCAGCAATTACCCTTTAAGAGGCAGATGCTCTTTGGCAAAGGTTTGGATGACTTGATGATCAGCATGGCAGATCATCGTCCCAAATCCTTCCTGGAAAGCAGGGGGCGTTGTTCCACCTTGGGCAGCACAGGCAATTTTCGTTCCTCTCGGAAATTCTGCCAGTTTTCCTTTGATTCCTCTTCCTAGATGTCCTTCTAGGGGTCCAAACAGAGATTTGGCAATTAGATGCCAGCAATCCTCAGGTTCCCATGATGGCTCAGCCAACAAAAAGTCACAATGATACCAGGTCGATGGCCACCTCCCACATCAGCAGAATGAGAACAGATCTCATCAGATCACTGGATGCTGGACATTATTCAGGAAGGGCACAAGATAAGAGTTTTCTTGCCCTCCCCAAAATCTGTTCATTGATTCCCCTCAAGTTTGCCCAGAAAAGGAGGCCAAGGTCCGAGCGATGGTACAATGTTTCTTGGATATACTCGCCATAAAGCCAGTCCCCAATGCAGAAACTGGCTCCAGCAGATACTCCATATACTTCACAGTGCCCAAGAAAGGCACAGAAGATTGGAGGCCTTTACTAGACCTAAGGTCTATGAACAAAGCACTGAGAGTTCCCTGCTTCCATATGGAAACGGTCCGCTCAGTCACCGTGGCAATGGATCCATGGAAATTCCTAGCCTCCCTGGATTTAGCAGAGGCCTGTCTTCACATTCCCATCTTTCCAGATCACAGAAGATATCTAAGATTCCATGTCCTCCACTGATACTTCCAGTTTGTGATACTCCCTTTTGGATTGGCCATGGCACCTAGCACCTTTACCAAAGTGATAGAAATATGACGGCAGATAAAGGCCAAATGGTCCATCTGGTCTGCCCATCCGCAGTAACCAGTATCTCTTTCTCTATCTCTCTCTGAGAGATCCCACATGCCTATCCCAGGCCCTCTTGAATTCAGACACAGTCTTTGTTTCCACCACCTCTTCCGGGAGACTGTTCCACACATCTACCACCCTTTCTGTAAAAAAGTATTTCCTCAGATTACTCCGAAGCTTATCACCTCTGAACTTCATCGTATGCCCTCTTATTGCAGAGTTTCCTTTCAAATGAAAGAGACTCGACTCATGCACATTTATATTATGTAAGTATTTAAACGTCTCTAGCATATTTCCCTTCTTCCGCCTTTCCTCTGAAGTATACAAATTGAAATCTTTAAGTCTGTCCCCATACGCCTTATCATGAAGACCACACACCATTTTAGTAGCCTTTTTTTCTGGACCGACTCCATCCTTTTTATATCTTTTTGAAGGTGCGGCCTCTAGAATTGTACACAATGTTCTAAATGAGGTCTCACCAGAGTCTTATACAGAGGCATCAATACCTCCTTTTTCTATTGGCCATACCTCTCTCTATGCAACCTAGCATCCTTCTAGCTTTCGCTGTCACCTTTTCAACCTGTTTGGCCACCTTAAGATCATCACATATAATCACACCAAAGTCCCGCTCTTCCATCATGCACATAAGTTCTTCACCCCCTAAACTGTACCATTCCCTTGGGATTTTGCAGCCCAAATGCATGATCTTGCATTTCTTAGCATTAAATTTTAGCAGCCAAATTTCAGACCATTCTTCAAGCTTCGCTAGGTCTTCTTGTTATTCACACCATCCGGTGTGTCTACTGTATTGCATATTTTGGTATCATCCGCAAAGAGGCAAATCTTACCCAACAACCCTTCAGCAATATCATTTATAAAAATGTTAAAAAGAACAGGCCCAAGAACAGAACCTTGAGGCACACCACTGGTAACTTCCCTTTCCTCAGAATGATCTCCATTGATCACTACCCTCTGTTGCCTTCCACTCAACCAGTTCCTGACCCAGCCCCTCACTTTAGGACTCATCCCAAGGGAACTTAGTTTATTTATTAGACGTCTATGTGGAACACTGTCGAAGGCTTTGCTAAAATCTTAAATACACCACATCTAGTGCATATCCTCTATCCAATTCTCTGGTCACCCAGTCAAAAAAATTGATCAGATTTGTCTGACAATACCTACTTCTAGTGAATCCATATTTCCTCCAGTCCTGTAATCCACAGGATTCCAGAAATTTGGCCATTCTCTGTTTTAAAAGTGTTTCCATTAATTTGCTTACCACAAAAGTTAGACTTACCGGCCTGTAATTCCCTACTTCTTCCTTACTTCCACTTTTGTGGAGAGGAACCACATCCGCCCTTCTCCAGTCCTCCAGTACCACTCCTGACTCTAGAGACTCGTTGAAAAGGTCAGTCAGTGGAGCTACTAGAACTTCCCTAAGTTCCTTCAGCACCCTCGGATGTGAACCATCCGGCCTCATCGCTTTGTCTACCTTTATTTTAGATAGCTCCTCACGAACACAACCCTCTGAAAATCAATCAGGGTCTATTAATCCTCCATCCCTATTCACGTTTGTCTTCTGCGGTCCCACTCCTGGCGCTTCAGCTGTGAATGCACAAAAGAGAGAAAGGAAATCCAACGTAGTCTGCAGTAAACAACAGCAAGCAGAAAACAACGAACAGACTGCAGATAATGTACAAGATGCAGGCGTTGTTTATTAATAAATGCAGTAACATATACAAACTTATAGCCAGATAACACGCTTTCAGATAACACGCCTTCCTCAGGGGTCCATGGTGGTTAAGGTATAAAGCAAACTGCATAAAAGATAACAAACACACGCCAATCACGATCAAATGGGGTCAAGCAAGTCTTGCACAATGGCAGACATTAAATTAGCAAGATATCATACGTTAACTGTTGATGAAAGCACAGACATTTCTGTCAACAAGTACTTAATACTCTATTTTAAGTATCGGCCAGTCAATTCAAATAAGTATAGGACATCATTTGGTGGGATGCTACAGTTGGAAGCATGTGATGCTACATCAATGGTAACAGCAATTAGGGAATTCTATAGGAAACATGAACTTGACCTGAATAAAATGGTTATGTTCACCTCTGATGGTGCCTCTGTTATGTTGGGCAAAATAGATGGTGTTGCAGCACAGCTGAGAAAAGACATTCCACATTTAGTGCAGCAATATTGTGTTGCACATTGGGAAGATTTGGGACTTTCTGATTTATGGAAAGAAGTAAAATTGAAGAAAGAAGTAGAAACTGTAATGAGAACTGTGTACACGGTGTTCTGTCGGTCTTTTACTAAACGATACAAATTTCAAGAAATAGCAGATGCATCTGAATGTGAGTCAATTGCTTTCAGACCTCTGAATGAAGTGCGCTGGTTATCTAGACACTTTGCACTTAAAGCAATTATTCGAAATTATGATCCCCTATTAAAATATTTTGAAGAAGACAAAGAAAGATCCTATTGCAAAGTACTGCTATAAGAAGCTGAACAGTGAATAATTTCATATTACACTTGAAGTTTTGAATGATGTCTTATCAGAAATGGCTTCCTTAATCATGGCATTTCAAAAATGTGGTTTGACACCATAGGAAGCTTATCATCTTGCACAGGGTAAATTGAACAAACTTCGAATGCAATACTTAGGTGACAAGGTTAAGTGGACTGATAAAGTCAATAGTCTTCTTGACAACAGGATGAGGTCTGGAGAAAAAGTTTCAGTGGATACTAATTCCAGATTAACCTTCATCAACATCCTATGTTTGCATCTGGGTGAAAGATTTCCTGAAAATGAAGTTGAGGAATGGTCTGCTTTTGACTGTACAGCAATATCACAATGCGACTTTGACTTCGGAAATGGACATATCAGATCTCTTTGTTTAAAGTATAAACAATTTCTTCCGGAGGAAAGTATTATTATTCAGCAATACAATGACTTTAAATTCCTTGTTGCAGAAAAAATCAAAAGCAATCTGATAAACAGCTTTCCAGATATGATGAAATTTGCATTTCAGAATGATCAATTTGCAGATTTAGCAAAATTGATGGACATTGGTGTCATATTCTTAGCATCTAGTTCAGATTGTGAGCGTGGTTTTAGTCTAATGAACAATTTGAAAACTAAACAAAGGAATCGTTTACATTTAGAGCATTTGGAAATGCTGATGCGTGTTAAGAGTCACCTTCAAGATGGAGGCTCAACAGATCTTGACAGAATTTATTCGGACTGGATAAATATGAAAGATCGCAGGGAAAAACTTTGAAAACTAAATTGCTGTTATTTTCTAAATTTTAAGTATAAAGTACGATGATACCTTATTTATAGGTAGTGCTCAATGGAACATTTCAATGAAACATAATTTATGTTTATTGAAATGAGACTTTATGTTACATAAAGTGTAACTAACAAAGTGTAACTAAAATTACATTGTTTTTTCGTTAATTCAGACTAAACTCAAAGACTTACCTATAAATGCCCATAATTGAACTCCGGGCCCTCTGTCAATCATTTTTATAGCGCACACAAATTTAGTTTTTCTTTAAAATGCGCACAGATAAAATTTTTTGCGCACACAGCCTATGAAAAATTAGAGGGAACATTGGTGTCAGCTATTTTTTTTTCCATAGTGGTAGTAATAGCTCACCTCCACAGGATGGGCATACAGGTGCATCCTTACCTGGACCTCTCAGGAAGGCAAGCACACAGTGCGACAGGTGGTGGATCTCCTCCAGAGACTTGGTTGGATAGTCAGCTTCCAGAAAAGTCAGCTCCAGCTAACTCAGTACTTGGAATATCTTGCAGTCCACTTCAACACAGCATTGGGCCATGTTTTTCTTCCCTAGCCACACAAACATAAACTCAGGAAGTAGATCTCAGAGATCCTGGCCTTATCAAACCCCACAGCCTGGCATTAGTTGCAGGTACTAGGCTCAATAGCGGTCTCCCTGGAAGTTGTCCCCTGGGTGAGAGCGCATATGTGGCCTCTACAGGACTCTCTTATCTCCAGGTGGTCACCATAGCAGCACTTTCTGCAGAAGTAGCTCTCCTGGTCTCTGGGGACGAAACATAACTTACGCTGGTGACAGCAGGGGTATCAGATCTACCATGATAGGGTGGTTCTTTACACACATTCAAAATTTACCTGAGAGTCCTCTGAATTTCATCTTAACCAGTCCATCTTAACCTGTCTTCATCCCGAGACCACATTCTCACCCTGGTTAGGCTGCTCTTCACACATTGGATTGTAAACGTGCACTAGCTTACTATTTGGATCATACCAAGCCTCACAGAACTACCACTCAACTCTTTGTGTCGTTCGACCCTAACAGACCTGGAGCTCCTGTCACCAAAAGAACCATCTCTACTTGGCTAGTGGACTGTATCTCCTTCGCATATGCTCAGGCTGGGTTGATGCTTGAAGGCCGTGTCACTGCTTATAAGGTTTGCACTATGGCGACTTCAGTAGTCCATCATTCAACACCTATGGAAGACAGCTGCAAAGCAGCCATTTGGTCCTCAATACATACCTTCATTTCGCATTACTGTTTGGAGAATCATTCCAGATGGGATAGTCGGTTTGAACAAGCAGTTCTGCAAAATTTATTCTCTTCTTAAATGCTAATTTACCCTGCAATCCTTTCAGATTTGCCAGGTTCATGGTAGTTGACAATTCAGAAAATCTCAATGGTTACCAATTAAACATCATAACATAACATAACATAATATTGTGCTTCTTAATTGCTTAACCGTAAGTTCAACGCGGTTTACAAAAGATTATAAACAATAAACATCGGATTACATACAAAATATTATTATTGGTTTTTAAGGTATTACAACCAAACAAACCAAGTTATTTACTGCAACATCTCACACCTTATGTTCCACAAAGAACTACTGTGTTCAGCGGAACATAAGCGATTAGTAATTCTAACATGAGCATATTTGACAATCTACTTTTGCAGTTAATGGTCCTTTTCTCAGGAATTCACTTCCAGTGAACTTACAATTACAGTGGAACCTTGGTTTACGAGCATAATTCATTCCAGAAGCATGCTCGTAAACCAAATTACTTGTATATCAAAGCAAGTTTCCCCATAGGAAGTAAAGGAAACTCGCTTGATATGTTCCCACCCACCCCCATCCCCCCCAAGGCCAGCGGTGCTGCTCCACCCCCCCCTGCGAACCAGCACCGCCCGCCTGAACAGCATTTAGCCTTACCCCATCTGGCACCAGCATGCAGCCCACAGGATGTGCCGGTGCCGGCGAAAGAAGTTCCTGCCTCTTGCCTGGGCCTTGAGCATGTGCACTTTTTTTTTCCATGATGCATATTCCTAAAATTATTTGATTAGAGGATTATACTAACAAGACAGGTAAAGCTTTGTTTAACACAAGTAGCACTTTCATATTGTATGACCCCCCCCCCTCAACTTTTAAATCTATATTGTAGTTCTTCATTGTTGATTTTGTTTTTATTTGTATTAAGATTGTAAACCACCTAGAAGGATTTCTAATAAGCGGGGTAGTAAATGAATAAAAACTTGAAACAATAGCCCTCTTCTCAGAAGCACCATCCTGGCAGCTTGGGAGTCCCAGATGTAAGAATATCATGCCTGCGTGTCCTCGGAGAAAGCAAAGTTACTCACCTTTAGTAGGTGTTCTCCGAGGATAGGAGGCATATATTCTAACAACACCCCCACTTCCCCTAGTTTATTTATTTATTCAGTTTTCTATACCATTCTCCCAAGGGAGCTCAGAACGGTTTACATGCATTTATTCAGGTACTCAAGCAGTTTTCCCTCTCTGTCCCGGCGGACTCACAATCTATCTAATATATATGGGGCAATGGGGGGATTAAGTGACTTGCCCAGGGTCACAAGGAGCAATGCGGGTTTGAACCCACAACCTCAGGGTGTTGAGGCTGTAACTTTAACCACTGTGCCACACTCTCTGGTTTCTTAGCTTTTTTCCTTAACTGCAGGTCCTACTAAGCTTTAGATAGTCCTTTATATTAATGTCATAATTGTGATTTGAATAATAATGGCAGATATTTTCTTTTTCAGCTACGTATGGCAGTCTTAGAAGTGAGTAAAAACAAAGCAACCCTAAATATTGATAGAGAGTTTTAAAATGTGAAAAATAATCACAAATACACTTTCTTTTATTTCTTAAAAGTTTTACACAAATCCCAAGGATCCGGAGGTAAGTAAAATAAAGTCAACATATAGCATGGATATATATTACTATGTATAAAATACATGAAGATTCACATAGGTGATCATGGGCATAGTAGGTTGTAATCAGAAAGAGTATTAATTACATATGCAGGAAGGCCCTGGTTCTATAAAAGGCGCTTACAGTTGTAGGCACCAAACTTAATTATTTTTAATTGGCTTAATTGGTGCAGATAATTGAAAGCACCATTAAAAAGCAATATAAAAAAATTAATGAGCCAGTAGGCACATAACTCAGTAGGAAAGTAGGTGTGGTAGAGGTGGAGTTTAGGGGTAGAGTTTGGGCGTGGATTGAGTTAAGTGCCGGTAGGAGCAATCCATCCGGTGTGCCACAAGGGTCTCCGTTATCTCCATTGCTCTTCAACGTCTACATGTCCTCACTAGGCACGCAGCTAACCCAGTTAGGGATAAAACTATTTAGTTATGCAGATGATTTTACGATCATCATCCCATTCGTTAATTCTATCTCTGAAACTATTCCTAAAGCTTCAGAACGTGATGGAGCACTGGATGACAACCTTTAGACTCAAACTTAATTCAGAAAAGACAACTTTCTTCGTTGCTTCGCCACATCCGCTTGACACCAAATCACCACTATGTATCAATAATCTTAATTACCCTATCCAACCTACCATAAAGATACTAGGTGTAACTTTGGATCAGTGCCTAACCATGAGAGACCAGGTGGACTCCTTGATCAGAAAGGGATTTTTCACTCTCTGGAAACTCAGATCCATTAAAGCTTATTTCGATACAGCGGCATTCAGAACCCTAGTCCAATCCCTCGTACTGAGTCTACTTGACTACTGTAACATCGCCTATTTAGCAATTTCCTAAAAGAACATGCAGCGTTTACAATTGATGCAAAATGCAGCGGTCAAACTGATCTTTGGGCTGAGGAAGTTTGAACACGTGACACCCTACTACCGGCAGCTGCATTGGCTGCCAATGGAGGCGCGCGTAAAGTTTAAATTTGCCTGCTTCTGCTTCAAAGCACTACACGGACTTGCCCCTAAATATATAACTGACCTTTTCATCTTCTCAGCCAATAGACACAAGAGAAGCTCACATTCCAACTTAGTTTCCCCCCCGGTGAGAGGTTGTAAACTGAAAAAACACCATGAACATCTTCTCTCGCACCAAGCAGCATCATGGGGTAAAGACCTAGAACAATTGCTTTCGCCCACTACTTATGAGGAATTTAGGAAACGTCTGAAAACACACCTGTTCCTAAAGTATCTAGACAACTGATCCTCTCTTCTCTCTCCCCTCTATAGCGATTAACTTGTTCTATTGATCACTCTCTCCTCAAAAATGGATTTCCTGTCCTATTAACCCTCTTTCTTCCTCCCCTCTTAAAGTCAATCAATTTGTACCTTTGCTTAATCTTTGTAAACCGCATAGAACTTCACGGTATTGCGGTATATAAGCTGTTATTATTATTATTATTATTATGTTAGGCACCAGTATATTAGGCCAGGAAAACCCTGGCCTAATATAGCAGCGTCTAATTCGATTTAAGCATTGCTAGATGCAGTTCTACAAACGGTGCCTAACTTTTACATGTGGTAGATGCCATTTTCCTTGGCTCCTACCATCAGTAAAGGTTTATAATACAACAGGCCTGATTCCCTATGGGGCCTATGCAGTAAAGTGCATTAACAGTAATGCAACATTATAGTGCTTATCTTAAAAACACTGTTATGGTTTAGTTGTTCAAAAACTGGCATTTAGATATTCATTTTGCATAAATGTCTTTAAATCCCAATTTTACAAAACTGAGATATGAACATCTAAATCTGAAGACCATCCCTATGGCAAGGGAGCATATTTTGGATGGAACTTGGGCAGTCTTCAAAATAGATGTTCATTCCCTACTTTAAATAGGGAATGTACATCCATGTCCTAACAGATAGACATGAAGAGCTAGACCTGCTATCCAAGATGGTTTTTGTTGTTTTTAGGAAGGCATTTATTGTGGTCCAAAATAAATATAGTAAATACTAATAAAATAATTTGGTAGCAATGAAACATTTGTAGCAGTTACAAATTTTCCACTGAATATATGAATATTTTGGAATGTCTAGATTAGACACTTCAAATTATTCTCCATACATTCTATTCAATATCAAGCTCCTATATATCTGAATTTCCTTCTGTGATTACCATAATCAGAGCAGAATTCTCTGAACTCTACTTCTAGTACAATACATGTGTCATTCTGGACAAGTGGGTAGTGAATCCAAACCTGCACACTTTGCAGAAGATATCTATCACAGTTTTCGGCTCCTCCTCCTTCCTCAATGAAGTGTGCTGTCCTCTTCAGTTTTTCCTTCTGAAAGCTTGCAGTAAGGTGTGTGTCTTATCTACGCTGTTTAAAACTCAAAACTTCAGATGCAGGGATTTCTCTGCACACAGTGCCTTCCTTTTTGCCAAAGGTAATTTTGGCTTTCCACATCAATCGAGAAGTATGATTGCTAGCATTCTGCTCCACAGGACTGAAATAAAAAAGGCAAAGTTCTGTAGTTGCTGAATTATTTGGAGAGTAATACTTCAGTATCTCGAGGTCACTAATATGTTTTTTGCGGATGATACCAAGATTTGTAACAGAGTGGACACCCTAGAGGGAGTGGAAAACATGAAAAAAGATCTGCAAAAGTTAGAAGAATGGTCTAACGTCTAGCAACTAAAATTCAATGCGAAGAAGTACAAAGTGATGTATTTGGGGGGAAGAAATCCAATTACATACCCTTGGAAGAAATCCAAGGGTATGTGCTTGGATTTCTTCCCCCCAAATACATCACTTTGTACTTCTTCGCATTGAATTTTAGTTGCTAGACGTTAGACCATTCTTGGAAGAAATCCAAGGGTATGTGCTGGGAGATGAGAAGCTGATAAGCACAGACGGAGAGAGGGACCTTGGGGGTGTTTGTGTCTGAGGATCTAAAGGTATCTAAGCAGTGTGATAAGGCGGTGGCTGTAGCCAGAAGGATGCTAGGCTGTATAGAAAGAGAAATAACCAGCAGAAGAATAGAGGTGTTGATGCTCCTTTATAGGTCACTAGCTGATGCCCCGGCGTTGCACGGGTATTTAATTATAGCAATAACACTGTAAATGGATTCAAATAAAGATACTTTATAGTGGTGAATGAAATTATTTTTTTACAGCTTAATAAAAAGTACAATATTCAAATTATAATGTGAAATATTTGACAAAATGAATACAATACAACTAACGCAAAACATATTTAGTTTCACCTCCAGGAGCAAGAACATATAAATTGTTGGGTGAACCCACCCTTGAGTAAGCAACATAGAGTTGTGGGCCGAGAGACCCCCAGAACATATCATCCCAAGTAGTGAGGGATCTGCATACCAAGTTTCGTTCAAATCGGTCAAGCCGTTTTTGAATTAATGTGAGAATGGCAGCTTTTTACATTTTTTCCATTGACATGAATGGGTGATATGTGATTTTCTGTTTGTAGCTCCGCCCACGTGTGCAGGTGGGCCGCGAGACCCCCAGAACATATCACCCCAGGTAGTGAGGGATCTGCATACCAAGTTTTGTTCAAATCGGTCAAGCCGTTTTTGCATGATCGCGGCACATACACACACACATACATACACACATACATACCTCCGATTTTATATATATAGATTGGTGAGGCCACACTTGGAGTACTGTGTTCAGTTTTGGAGGCCGTACCTGGCGAAGGATATAAAAAGACTTGAAGTGGTCCAGAGGAAGGCAACGAAAATGGTAAGGATTTTGAACCAAAATAAATACAAGAAGAGACTGAAAGACCTAAATATGTATACTTTAGAGGAGAGGAGGGTCAGAGGAGATCTGATACAGATGTTTAAATTCTTGAAAGATATTAATATAGAACCAAATCTTTTCCAGAGAAGGGAAAATGGTAAAACTAGAGGGCATAACTTGAGGTTGCAGGGAGGAAGACTTAGGAGTAAGGGTGGTAGATGGCTAGAATGCCCTCCCGAGGGAGGTGATGGAGAGGAAAATGGTGATGGAATTCAAAAAAGCGTGGGATAAACATAAAGGATCTCTAGTAAACAAAAAAATTATATAAATTATTGGACAAATATGTACGGTTTGTGTCCCATATGTGGTGATTTGGTATTGGATGGGCTGGGGAGGGCATAAATGGGAACTTCACTAACATGGAACATGAGGGTGTTACTGGCCAGACATTACGGTAGATATCCTGCAAACAACAGGATGGTTGGATAAGCTGGAGTGAGCTTGGACGGCAACTTCAGCAGTTGGAACTTAGGACATTACCAGGTGGACTTCAGTCTGTGGCCCAGAAATATCAGTGGAGGAGAGTAAACAGTGGTGTGCCGCAGGGATCTGTACTGGGACTGGTGCTATTTAACTTATTTATAAATGATCTGGAAATTGGAATGACGAGTGAGGTGATTAAATTTGCAGATGACCCTAAACAGTTCAAAGTTGTTAAAACGCATGCAGATTGTGAAAAATTGCAGGCAGATCGTAGGAAATTGGAAGACTGGGCATCCAAGTGGCAGATGAATTTAATATGGACAAATGCAAAGTTTACAAGTTTATTAAAATTTGATTGATTGCTTTACATAATATTCTAAGCGATGCACATTGGAAAGAATAACCCAAATCACAGTTACTAGATGCTAGGGTCCATCTTGGAGGTTAGTGCCCAAGAAAAGGATCTGGGTGTCATCGAAGACAATACGATGAAACCTTCCGCCCAGTGTGTGGCGGCAGCCAAAAAAGCAAACAGGATGCTAGGGATGGTGAACATAAGAACTGCCATCTCTGAATCAGACCTTCGGTCCATTAAGTCCGGTGATCCGCACACGCAGAGGCCCAGCCAGGTGTACACCTGGCATAATTTTAGTCACCCATATCCCTCTATGCCTCTCGTAAGGAGATGTGCATCTAGTTTGCTTTTAAATCCTAGAACGGTGGATTCCGCAATAACCTCCTCTGGGAGAGCATTCCAGGTGTCCACCACTCATTGCGTGAAGCAGAACTTCCTGATATTAACAAGACTGAGAATGTTATAATGCCCCTGTATCACTGCATGGTGCAACCTCACCTAGAGTATTGCATTCAATTCAGGTCTCCTTATCACTCACCTAGAGTATTATATTCAATTCTGGTCTCCTTATCTCAAGAAATATATAGCGGCACTAGAAAAAGTTCAAAGAAGAGTGACCAAGATGATAAAGGAGATGGAACTCCTCTCATATGAGGAAAGACTAAAAAGGTTAGGGCTCTTCAGCTTGGAAAAGAGATGGCTGAGGAGAGATATGATTGAAGTCTACAAAATCCTGAGTGGAGCAGAACAGGTACAAGTGGATCGATTTTTCACTCCGTCAAAAATTACAAAGACTAGGGGACACTTGATGAAGTTACAGGGAAATACTTTTAAAACCAATAGGAGGAAATATTTTTTCACTCAGAGAATAGTTAAGCTCTGGATTGTGTTGCCAGAGGCTGTGGTGAGAGCGTATAGCGTAGCTGGTTTTAAGAAAGGTTTGGACAATTTCTTGGAGGAAAAGTCCATAGTCTGTTATTGAGAAAGACATGGGGAAAGCCACTGCTTGCCCTGGATCGGTAGCATGGAATGTTGCTACTCCTTGGGTTTTGGCCAGTTATTAGAGACCTGGATTGGCTACCGTGGGAATGGGCTACTGGGCTTGATGGACCATTGGTCTGACCCAGTAAGGATATTCTTATGTTCTTAAATAATGCAGTCGTTCTATAGTTGTTACAATATTTGGCAATACCTTTCTTTGGTATAATAATAATAATTTATGAACAGTGATCTTATCCAATTGGATGGCCATGTTTATTCCTTCCAAATATGTTGACACTGTCAAGTAAGGTCCATAATAGCACCTTCTGAGCCTTTGAGTAATTCAGTTGGAATATCATTGATACCAGGTGACTTGTTTTTCGATAAAGCTTTAATTGCTGCTATGACCAGCAGCCAGAAAATTTCCATCGATGGACTTGTTCCTGGCACTTCCTGAGGCAGAGATCCTTTCCCTGCAGGCAGGCTGCTGCAAGCTGACAGACACCAGAAGTCGCAGTGAGTACTCCTGTTATTCCCTAAGGGAAAAATTGGTGGGGGTGGGGTCTGAAAAGGGCAGTTTTGGGGGTTAGAGTTAGGTTCTCCCACCTCCAAAACTCTTTTTTCGCTATTTTTAAATTTTTAGTAAAGCTTCCATGGGTTGTTTTTAATGTGATTTTTCTGGCAGCGACCATCTTGGATTTTTATCTTTCTTTTTCTTGCCTCAAAACCCCTCATTTTGTCTAGGGACCATCTGTAATGGAGTCCCCAGGTCAATCTAGCCCTAATTCATGCATTTCTTGCGCAGCTTTGCTGGCTGAGGAGTGGTCGTGTTCCACGTGCTGTGGGGCGAGGGAGGAAAGGGCAGAAGCTTCAGGCTCAGATTCTCTTGAACTATCTAGGGTTTTAGAATCCCCAAATGCCTGGCCTTTGGGGAAAAGATCCCATCTAGAGGGCACAAGCAGCGAGGGGGGCAAAACACAAGTGTGTAAAGACAGAAGAGACCTTGCCATCCCACTCAGGGGCCTCCTGTTCAGGGATTCTCAGATTTTATCATTCTCCTGTGGAAAGCCTACTTATCAGGCCTGGGAAGCGTTGTGCTGCCTGTGGGTGCATCAGCTCTGGTACAGAAGGATTCATGGGCCAAGCACTCTTCTCCACCTCAGATCACGCCGACTCTAAATGTCAGTGACCAGTCAGCGCAGAACTGGGTGAACTGGAAGTCTTTTTCCATGCCTTTATTATCGCAAGGATCTGCTGCATCTTTGGATGATTTGTGGTCTCTTTCAGGGACCAGAGATCAAGAAGCCATGGAGGCTATTGATCACAATGATGATCACCCTTTCTGAGTTGGAGCTGGATCCTCAGCAACCCTCCACCTCCCAGTGTTCCTTTATATGCTGCTTTAATGCACAGGCTACCTCTTTCCAGTTCAACTGGACATCACCTCTTTAGTCACTGACCAATGGGAGTTTCCTGAAGGATTTCTAAAGGTAGCCAAAGCTATGTCTAGGCTTTATCCTATGGCTCTGGACTTTCAACAGCTGTTTTCACAGCAGAAAGTAGATTCTGCAGTAGCGCAAGTGACTAAGTGTACCTCCCTTCCTAGGGAGGGAGGAGTGATGCTGAAGGATGCACAGGATCATAAGGTGGATGTGGTCCATAAAAGACAGTTTGAAGCGCTGGCTTTGGGTATCAAAGCAGCAGAAGCTGCCTCCTATGTGGCATGAGCCTGTCATACCAGACTGAGGCGTACTCCTTCGGAGCATGACGATGCCTGTCCCACTTGATTATGGAAGGAGTGGATTATGTGGTCAATGCTATTTATGACATCATAAGAGTCATGAGCAAAGTTTCTGCCCGCAAAATGCTCTGGGTTAGGCAGTGGGTGGGTGATTCAGCCTCCAAGGCCATACTTTTTGGCAAGGGTTTGGATGACCTTATGACCAGTGTGGCAGATTTCCATCCCAAATCCTTCTGGACATCAGGGTTTGATGTTCCACTGTGACAATTTTCATTCCTCTAGGAGATCCCGCCAATTTTCCTCCAATCTTTCTTCCCAGAGATCCTTCCAAGAGTCTAGACAGAGATGTGGCAACTACAGATGCCAATAACCCTCGGGTTAATGCAGCAGCTCAGCCAGCAAAAAGCTACAATGATGCAGGTTGACGGCCATGCTCCTCACCATGGGTGGGCGGCTGTTGGCTTTCTGGAGGGAATGGGAACAGATTTCATCAGACCGTTGGGTGCTGGACATCATTCCAGAAGGGCTCCAAATAGAATTTTTTTTGTTTTCCTCCAGATCTGTTCATCAGTTCCCCAGCAGGTTATCCAGAAAAAGTGCCAGGGTCCAAGTGAATGTACAATGACTCTTGGACATACACGTCATATAACCAGTGCCCGAAGAAGAATCAGGCTCTGGCAGATACTACATATACTTCATAGTGCCCAAGAAAGGCACAGAAGATTGGAGGCACATCCTGGATCTAAAGTCCATGAACACGGCACTAAGAGTACCCCACTTCAGCATAGAGATCAGTCTCAGCATAGAGATCAGTCATCACGATGGTGGCTGTGGGAATTCCTAGCTTCCTTGAATTTAACGGAAGCAAATATTCACATTCCCATTTTTCTGGATCACAGAAAATATCTAAGATTCCATGTGCTCTAGTGACACTTCAGTTTGTGGCTCTGCCTTTTGGATTGGCCACAGCCCCAAGCACCTTTACCAAGGTGATGAAGGTAGTAACAGCTCACCTCTGCAGGATGGGCTTATAGGTGCATCCTTCCCTGGATGATTGGCTTATCAGAGCTCCCTCTTGTAGGAAGGGGAGCACATGGTACGGCAGGTGGTGGATCTTCTCCAGAGGTTGAAATATTTTTCGCTTGCCTTCCTGCTCGCATATTTTTCTTCTAGAAGCTTATCTTCCTTTTTTTTCTTAGTTTCTCTAAAAAAAAATAAAAAATACATTTTTCTTTTCTTTTATTTTCTCGGGTTCGCCCCAGCGGGGCCTGTTGTCACCATCGAAGCCTCCGCTTTCGATTTGGCGGAGGCCATGTTCACCTTCATGCCCCCTCAGCCAGGATTCAAAAAGTGCCAACAGTGTGCGCGCCCCATCTTGTTGACCGACCCGCACAATTGGTGTCTGCAGTGCTTGGGTCCGGATCATAGGGCTACCACCTGAACCCGTTGTGCTACTCTTAAGAAGCGCACCTTAAAAAACAGGGAGCTTCAACAGAAACTACTCTTCGGTGCCGCGATGGCTGATCCCTCGGCATCGACACCGGCGTCGACAGCTTCTCAACCGGCGCCCACTTCATCGACACTGCGTGACACCGTTCCGGCGTCGCACCCTCCAGGTAAGCCGGCTAAGAAGCCTTTCTCCCTGGAGCGTCCTCCGGTCGCTGTGGCAGAGAGTCCAGTCCTGCCGACCTCGAGGCGCCCCCGTAAACGCTCCGCCCCTATAGAGGTGAGTGCATCCTCCTCGGCCTCCTCATCCTCTGGGCATCGAGCGGCACCGCAGAAAAAGAAAGCGATACCGGTGCCTTCCTTGGATGACTGTATTGCAGCTGTCCTTCAAGACCAACTTAAAGAGCAATTACAGCAGCTCCTTCTTGCTCTGTTGGTACCGAACCTTCCAGTTCTGGCCCGGTCTGAGCTGCCGGTACCGGCCGTGGAGCAGCCGCTATTGTCGGCTTCCAGTCTTTCGGTACCGGTCCATTCTGCCTCTTCGGCTTCCATGCCGGTACTGTCTGCGGAACCGAGAGGTCTTCATCGGGCTGTTCAAACAACCGAGCCTCCACTTTTGTCCGATCAGTCCCGACATTGGCAACTTTTAACTTCTCCAGGTGCCACCTCCTTGTGATCCGGGAAGTCGGTACGCAAGACCCGACACGCTGAGCTTTCGACACCGGACTCCCGGGGTCATGTTTCTCAGGTACGGGATCCTGATCTGTGGGATGACTCTGAAAAGCCCTTGCTCTCTGAGGACGAGGTTTCTTCGGTTGAGGAGGACTCCTCTCTGTGGGAACCTTCTAGGCCGGAACATTCCTCCTTTACATCCTTTTTAAAGGAGATATGTGAGTCTCTTTCTATTCCTTTGGAGGCTGAATCCAAGAAATCTAAGGCATTCCTTGACGCTTTGGACTTTGATCAGCCTCCAAAGGAATTTCTTAAATTACCCCTCCATGATATTTTCAGGGAGACTTTCTATAAAAATCTCGAGACTCCTTTAACCATCCCTGGTGCTCCTCGCAAGTTGGATACCTTATATAAAGTCATTCCAATTCCAGGCTTTGACAAACCCCAGCTCCCGCATGAGTCTTTATTGGTTGAGTCCACTCTCAAAAAGTCTGTGGGCACTAGTGTCTATGCTTCTGTCCCTCCTGGCAGAGAGGGGAAGGCCATGGATAAGTTTGGCAAGCGTTTATACCAAAATGCTATGCTTGCCAATAGATCCGGTAATTATGCCTTTCATTTTTTCTTTCATTTGAAGCACTCATTCAGCAACTGGTTCTTTTGAAAAATACTTACCTGACCGGAAACTCACTGCTTTCCGCCAATACACTTCCAGTCTCTTACAGCTTAGAAAATTCATGGTCCGTTCAATTTACGACACCTTCGAACTCACCTCGAGGGCTATGGCGATGGCTGTGGCTATGCGCCATCTGGCTTGGCTTAGGGTTTCGGAGCTTGATATCAACCACCAAGACCGCCTTGCCAATGCTCCGTGCCTCGAGGATGAGTTATTTGGTGACTCTCTCGATTCCACCACACAGAAATTGTCGGCACATGAGACTCGCTGGGACACTCTTCTCAAGAACAAGAAGAAGCCTCCACCTGTCCGGCCCTTTCGCCAACAATTGGCCTATCAGCGTCCCTACTCTGCTAGACCCTTACCATCTGCTCCTCAGCAGCCTAGACGCCAGCGTCAGCATCAACGCCAACAACCTCGTGCGCCACAGCAGTAACAGGTGAAGCCTCCTGCACAACCGAAGTCCACTCAACCCTTTTGACTTCATTCTCCAGGGCCTAGCCAGTCTTCTACCATCAACCCTTCTGCCTCAACCCATAGGAGGACGTCTTTCTATTTTCCTCAGCCGTTGGCAGATCATCACTTCAGACCAGTGGGTTCTAAACATCATTCGCCACAGCTATTCTCTCAACTTTCAGACTCTTCCCACCCAAAGTCCTCCAAAAGAGTCTGCTTTGAACACACCTCAGTCCTCCCTCCTCCCTCCTCCTTCAGGAGGTCCAATCCCTTCTTCTTCTGAACGCCATAAAGGAAGTTCCTCTAGATCAGAAGGGGCAGGGATTCTACTCCCGCTATTTTCTGGTTCCCAAAAAAACGGAGACCTCAGACCCATACTAGATCTCCAAGATCTCAACAAATGCTTGGTCAAGGAAAAGTTCAAAATGCTTTCTCTGGCCACCTTTTATCCTCTTCTCACTCAGGGCGACTGGCTATGCTCCCTCGATCTCAAGGAGGACTACACTCACATCCCGTTTAATCTGGCCTCCAGACAATATTTCCGCTTCATGATCAATCGCTGTCATTACCAGTACAAAGTGTTACCCTTTGGTCTTGCCTCCTCTCCCAGGGTATTCACAAAGTGTCTCATTGTGGTGGCCGCTTTTCTACACTCTCACCATCTTCAAGTCTTCCCTTACTTGGACGACTGGTTAATCAAGGCTCCTTCATCTCAGGAAGTGCTTCATGCCACCAACCAGACCATCCTATTTCTCCAACTTCTGGGTTTTGAGATCAATCGCCCAAATCACACCTCATCCCCACTCGGAGGCTTCAGTTCATCGGAGCGATCTTGGACACTGTTCTCTTGAGGGCATTTCTCCCATCCAACCACCTTCAGACTCTTCTTCATCTCTGTCAGCAGGTGCTCCCACAGCTGTCCATCTCTGCAAAACAAATGATGATACTCTTGGGTCACATGGCCTCGACAGTTCATGTCACCCCCTTCGCACGTCTTCACCTGCGCACTCCTCAATGGACCCTAGCTACCCAGTGGTCTCAGGCGACGGATCCTTGTTCGCGACACATATCTGTGACATCGTCTCTTCGACAGTCTCTGCAATGGTGGTTGAAATCTTCCAATCTCTCCAGAGGCCTTCTGTTCCATCTGCCTCCTCATCATCTATTCATCACCACAGATGCCTCCCCATATGCCTGGGGAGCCCACTTGAACGATTTCCAAACTCAAGGTCTTTGGACTGCCCAGGAAAAGAAGCATCACATCAATTTCCTGGAACTCAGAACTCTCAAGGCTGTTTAGCATCTCCTCTTTCCTCAAGTTCTACTACATTGCACAGACAATCAGGTTGCAATGTACTACATCAACAAACAGGGTGGGACGGGCTCTCGTCTGTTGTGTCAGGAGGCCCAAAAGATTTGGTCTTGGGCGACAGCTCGCCATTTATTCCTGAAAGCTGTCTACATTCAGGGAGAGCAGAATTCCTTAGCGGACAATCTCAGCAGAATTCTCCAACCCCACGAATGGACTCTCGATCCCATAACTCTCTAGTCCATTTTCGCTCAATGGGGAACTCCTCAGGTTGACCTTTTTGCAGCTCCTCACAATCATTAACTGCCCCAATTTTGCTCCAGACTCTACTCCCCTCACCGTCTGGCAGCAAATGCGTTTCTCCTGGATTGGACCAATCTCTTCTTTTATGCATTTCCTCCTCTGCCTCTCATGTTGCGGACCTTGTTCAAGCTCAAGAGGGAACACGCCACCATGATTATCATCGCTCCACAGTGGCCCAGACAACATTGGTTCTCCCTTCTACTTCAACTCAGTTCCAGGGAGCCCATACTTCTTCCACTGTTTCCTTCTCTGCTTACTCAGCATCAGCAGACCCTCCTACATCCCAACCTACAGTCTCTACATCTGACAGCTTGGTATCTCTCGGGCTGACCTCGGCTCATTCACTTCTTTCTCAGCCTGTCCGTTCTATTCTTGATGCTTCCAGGAAGCCAGCCACTCTTCAATGCTATCAACAGAAGTGGACCCAGTTTTCTTCCTGGTGCCTTCTGCATCATCATGATCCAACTTCGCTAGCAGTAGAACTAGTGTTGGATTATCTCCTTTCTTTGTCTAACTCTGGTCTCAAATCTACTTCTATCAGAGTCCACCTCAGTGCCATTACTGCTTTTCATGAGCCAGTTCACGGAAAACCTCTTACTGCTCATCCTTTGGTTTCCAGATTCATGCGGGGACTTTTCAATGTAAAACCACCTCTCAAGCCCCCTCCTGTGGTTTGGGATCTTAATGTGGTTTTTTCAGCTTTAATGAAGCCTCCTTTTGAACCATTAGCCACAGCTCATTTCAAATTTCTCACTTGGAAAGTGGTCTTCCTTATTGCTCTCACCTCTGCCAGGAGGGTCAGTGAATTGCATGCACTAGTTGCAGATCCACCTTTCACAATCTTTCATCATGACAAGGTGGTTCTGCATACGCATCCAAAGTTCCTCCCTAAGGTTGTATCTGACTTTCATCTTAACCAGTCCATTGTCCTGCCTGTATTCTTCCCGAAACCTCATTCTCATCCTGGAGAACAAGTTTTGCATACTTTGGACTGTAAGCGTGCTTTGGCTTACTATCTAGAGCGCACTAAGCCTCACAGATCGTCTCCCCAACTTTTTCTGTCCTTTGTTCCAAATAAGTTGGGACATCCTGTTTCTAAAAGCACGTTATCCAATTGGCTTGCTGCTTGCATCTCGTTCTGTTATGCTCAGACCGGACTGCCACTGGAAGGTTCTGTCACAGCCCATAAGGTTAGAGCTATGGCAGCGTCTGTAGCTTTCCTCAGATCAACTCCTATTGAAGAAATCTGCAAAGCTGCTACTTGGTCCTCAGTTCATACTTTCACATCTCATTATTGTCTGGATGCATTCTCCAGACGGGATGGACATTTCGGCCAATCTGTTTTACAAAATTTATTTTCCTAATGGCCAACCTTCCCTCCATCCCTCTTTTTGTTAGCTTGTTGGTTACCCATCAGTTAAGAATATGCTGGCTGCTTGTCCTGGGATAAAGCACAGTTACTTACCGTAACAGGTGTTATCCAGGGACTGCAGGCAGATATTCTTACTTCCCACCCACCTCCCCGGGTTGGCTTCTTAGCTGGCTTATCCTAACTGGGGACCGCGCGCCTCCGTTGGACGGGAAGACACTCGCGCATGCGCGGTGCAGCCTAACTAGAACTTTCTAAGTTCTTAGAGTGCAATCACTCTAAAATTGTCCGTACCGGGGCTCCGTCGGTGCCGTCACCCATCAGTTAAGAATATCTGCCTGCTGTCCCTGGATAACACCTGTTACAGTAAGTAACTGTTCTATCTATACACTTCTATCCCCTTTTCCTTCAGGAAATTGTCCAATCCCTTCTTGAACTCCAATACCGTACCCTGTCCTATCACGCTATCTGGAAGTGCATTCCAGGTGTCCACTACCCATTGGGTGAAGAAGAACTTCTTAGCATTGGTTCTGAATCTGTCCCCTTTTAATTTTTCTGAATGCCCTCTCGTTCTTGTAGTTTTCGAAAGCTTGAAGAATCTGTCTCTCTCCACTTTCTCTATGCCCTTCATGATTTTGTAAGTCTCTATCATATCCCCTCTAAGTCTCTGCTTCTCCAGGGAAAAGAGCCCCAGTTTCTCCAATCTTTCAGCGTATGAAAGGTTTTCCATACCTTTTATCAAATGTGTCGCTCTCTTCTGAACCCTCTCAAGTATCGCCATATCCTTCTTTAGGTACGGCGACCAATATTGGACGCAGTACTCCAGATGCGGGCGCACCATCGCCTGATACAATGGCAGGATAACTTCTTTCGTTCTGGTTGTAATACCCTTCTTGATTTTACCTAGCATTCTATTTGCTTTCTTAGCGGCTGCTGTGCACTTCATGGTCTTGTCCACTATTACCCCAAGTCCCTTTCTTGGGTACTCTCACTCAGTAACAGCCCTCCCATCGTGTAGCTGTACCTCAGATTTCTGTTCCCTACGTGCAAGACTTTACATTTCTCTACATTAAACTTAATCTGCCATCTCGTTGCCCACTCCCCTAGTTTGTTCAGGTCCCAGTCCTCTTTAGTCCTAGCCCCATTAAATAGTTTGGTGTCGTCGGTGAATTTTATTACTTCGTACTGCGTCCCTGTTTCTAGATCATTTATAAATACATTGAACAGCAGCGGTCCAAGCACTGACCCCTGCGGAATACCACTCATGACCCTCCTCCAGTCCGAGTAGTGGCCCTTCACTCCTACCCTCCAACCAATTTCTGATCCATCTGTGTATGTCTCCTTCCACCCCATGGTTCTTCAATTTCCGAAGTAGGCGTTCATGGGGTACCTTGACAAAGGCTTTTTGGAAGTCTAAGTATACGATGTCTATGGGGTCCCCTTTGTCCATCCATTTGTTAATTCCTTCGAAGAAGTGCAATAAGTTTGTTAGGCACGATCTTCCCTTGTAGAAGCTATGTTGGCTTGTTATCATAAGTTTATTCCTTTCTAGATGCTCCTTGATGCTGTCTTATCAGTGCTTCCGCCATTTTCCCCGGAACCGAGGTCAGATTTACCGGTCTGTAGTTCCCCAAGTCACCTCTTGATCCCTTTTTAAAGATGGGCTTAACATTGGCTTAAAGATCTTAATATGTATACTTTGGAGGAAAGGTGGGAGAAGGGATATATGATATAGCCGTTTAAATACCTTCGTGGCGTAAATGCTCATGAGTTGAATCTCTTTCATTTGAAAGGAAGCTTTGAAATGAAAGGGCATAGGATGAAGTTAAGAGATGATAGGTTCAGGAGTAATCTAAGGAAATACATTTTTACAGAAAGGGTGGTAGATGTGTGGTACAGTCTCTCGGAAGAGGTGGTGGAGACAGAGACTGTGTCTGAATTCAAGAAAGCATGGGATAGCCACATAGGATCTCTTAGAGCAGTGGTTCCCAACCCTGTCCTGGAGGACCACCAGGCCAATTGGGTTTTCAGGATAGCCCTAATGAATATGCATGGAGCAGATTTGCATGCCTCTCACTTCCATTATATGCAAATCTCTCTCATGCATATTCATTAGGGTTAGCCTGAAAACCCGATTGGCCTAGTGGTCCTCCAGGACAGGGTTGGGAACCACTGTCTTAGAGAGAGGAAGAAATGATGGTTACTGTGGATGGGCAGACTGGATGGGCCATTTGGCCTTTATCTGCCATCATGTTTCTATGTAGAGGTCAGGAGTGATGGGGCATCATTCCTGGCCACCCCACTAAACTACCAGAGATGTTGAGGGGTTCAGGGAAGGTTCAGAGGACCAGGGGAGATTCAAGAGACATCACAGTAGGGGTCATTGAGGAGATTCAGAGGACAACAGGGGCTACAGGGAGGGGTTCGGAGGATTGCGAGGTGTGGGGTCATGCCATGGAGAGAGGGGAATTTTATATTCCCACAGGTTTGCTTAAGGCAGGGGTGTCCAATGTCGGTCCTCGAGGGCCGCAATCCAGTCGGGTTTTCAGGATTTCCCCAATGAATATGCATTGAAAGCAGTGCATGCACATAGATCTCATGCATATTCATTGGGGAAATCCTGAAAACCCGACTGGATTGCGGCCCTCGAGGACCGACATTGGACACCCCTGGCTTAAGGAATAACACTGCTTGCGAGGTGGCTTGCAGACAGCATTACTCCTATAGGTTGGGGGTTCAGCAAACCGTAGTACTGGGATACTGCAGGTTGCTTAATCTCATGGGGCATCAAAGTGCTGTAAAGGGTGAACCTTTGCCACACCTTGATGAATCCAACCTCCCCCCCCCCAAGTTCAGGTGCACAGTCTGAGCATAATAATTTTAGCCAGCTGGGTTCAATCCAGCTAGATTTGTTTGAAAATCAGCTTTATTTTAACAGTTAAATAGGCATTCTTACCTTTTTTTTTTTTTTTTAAATTGAAACCTCCTCGGGTTCTTTTTGGTCAGATAAAAAAAGCCATTTAGCAAACACTAAAATCAAGATAAATTTTGTTTCTTGATATTAAAATACAGAAGTTTTCTTTTGTTAATGTGTTATTTGTTGTTATTCCCTTCAAAAACCTCTAGAGTGTGACAGAGCTGTATCAATTTAAATTCAGGTACACAAAAGAAGGCCCAAATATGGACTTTGTCAGGTAATACAATTTTCTTCCAGAAAATATTGGAAAATGTGTAAATCTGTCATCTTTTGTTATTTCTAAATTAGAAAATAGATGTTAACCAACCCCACTCTCTTTAAGGATAATTGTAAAAGTCAATCTGGTGGTAGAACAATAGTTTAGTTAGTGGAAAGGGGTTTGTATAAAACTGCCAGGGCCACTATTAAGACATGCTGCAACCCAGGGCAAAAGTTTGGGAGGGGGCTCTAAAGCCCAGTAGTAGACTGTACCTTCTTTAGCTTTGGACAGGATTGGACCCTTTGTACATAGAGGCTTAGGGCAATTGCTTGGTTAAGAACATAAGAATAGCCTTACTGGGTCAGATCATTGGTCCTTCAAGTCCAGTAACCCGTTCTCACGGTGGCCACTCCAGGTCCCTAGTACCTGGTCAAAACCCAAAGAGTAGCAAGATTCCAGAACTCCAAATAGTAGCAACATTCCATGCAACCGATCCAGGGCAAGCAGTGGCTTCCCCCATGTCTTTCTCATTAACAGACTATGGACACTTCCTCCATGAAATTGTCCAAACCTTTCTTAAAACCAGCTATGCTATCTGCTCTTACCATAACCTCTGGCAGTGTGTTCCAGAGTTTAACTATTCTCTGAGTTCCATATTGGTAACTTTTATTTTTGTTATAGGGGGAGATCCTTAATAAAGCATTTCAGCAAAAAATGTTGGATATATAGTACCCCTAGCTGCTAAAACAGACAACATATCAAGTTCAAAGCTAAATTATAATGCTACAGTACATACATAAATTTTTGGATGCTGAAGATTTGGGAAAACAAAGTTAAAAATTTAGAGCTCCTTTTAGTAAACCATGGAACCAAAGTAAATGCTCTGACACTCATTCAATTCATATGAGCATTAGAGCATTTACCTTGCTGGCCCACAGTAAGAAGCTCTTCTGCAGTTTAGTAAAACCCACCGTTAAATTTGACAGTATGAAGGTACAGCATTACTCATCCAAACTGACAAAATAATCTTCTTCCCCAAGGCTCTGCCATTTCGTACCAACAGACGATGTCCCCGATTAGAAATCCTAAAGGCTTCATAATTGTGTTTGTTCATTGATATTTCTAGGTCATAGACCGCAAAAGTCTGCCTGGTACTGTGCTTAGGTTCCAACTACTAATTTGCTTAAATGCCAAGAAATTTTGGCTAACATTATGTTCACACTTAGAGTCATAAACTCTTCTTTGTAGTTGTAATTGCAGTTTCAGGAGATAGAGATATTCCAAGGATGCTCCTAACTTTGGGAGTTGTGCTCATAAATTGACCTCTTCAAAAATTTATTAGGGCTGAGTGTATACATTTTTATTTAAAATTTCATTAAACTCTTATATTTATATGCATAAAAGATGGGTGGCAACAAGGGTAGATTTAAGACAGGGAAAATAAATTACTAGGCTCCTAAATCTAGGTATATGAATGGCAGGCCTAAATTGATGAGCATCCTCGTTGATATTCAGAGTGATTTAGCCGGTTAAATTGCTTGGTCAGGGCTAGCCACTATTTTTCAGTGGCACTTAACCAGCTAAGTCTAGCTTAGTAGCATAAATTTAAGAGTTCAGCATTTTCTGAATATTGGACCCACACTAAACAGCCTGAACATATTTAATAAATTAAACCATAACAGTGTACTAATGTAAAGAATAGTGTTATGTCCCCTAAAGATTATGAAAGTAGCTCCACTAGACTTTAAATTATCTCTATTGAATTATCTAACCAATAACCTAAACAATGGAAAATTCCTCACCAATAGTGGTCATATTATAATAACCCCAATCCCAAAAAATTGTAGAGAATCAGCAACATCAATAACCAACTATAGACCAGTAGCATCTATTCCATTTATGGTAAAAATCATGGAAGGATTGGTACACACCCAACTAATGGAATATCTCAACCTGGAATAACTAATGGAATAACTCAATCTGGTTTCAGGCCTCTGTTTAGCATTGAGACAGTAATTGCGGCCATTTTGGACAACTTGCATTACTTGTTCAGTAAGGGCCTCAACGCCCTAATCATGCAATTTGACATGAGTTCTGCCTTTGACTTGGTGGACCATGGAAACTGTTACAATGCCTAGATGCAATTGGAATCAGAGGAGAGGTACTGAACTGGTTTCGAGGTTTCCTTATATCACGCACCTACCAAGTCTGTTTTAATCACGATCTCTCTGACACATGGAGCAATCCATCTGGCGTGCCACAAGGATCACCACTATCCCCTTTGCTCTTCAATGTTTACATGTCCTCATTGGGTGCATAACTGTCCCAGCTGGGGATAAAACTATTTAGCTATGCTGATGACTTCATGATAATTATCCCATTCACCAACTGTGTCTCAGAAGTCACCCCCAAAGCAACAGAAGTACTAAATCGGGTGGAGCAATGGATGACTGAATTCAGACTAAAACTAAACTCAGAGAAAACAAAATTTTTCATAGCATCGCCATACCCACTTGACACTAAAGCACCAATGTGCATCAATAACCTTAGTTATTCCATTCAACCCACTATGAAGATATTGGGAGTAACACTGGACCAGAACCTGACCATGAAAGACCAGGTAGACTCCTTGATCAGAAAAATCTTTCTCACCCTCTGGAAGCTTCGGTCCATCAGAGCTTACTTCGATGTCTCATTTCGAATTCTGGTACAATCCCTTATACTGAGTCAACACGATTATTGTAACATCGCCTACTTGGCACTCCCCCAGAAGAATATGCGGCGATTGCAACTAGTTCAAAATGCAACAGTTAGACTACTTTGTGGACTGAAGAAGTTTGATCACGTAACACCTTCCTATCGACTTCTACACTGGCTGCCGATGGAGGCACGTGTGAAATTCAAGTTTGGTTGTTTTTGTTTCAAGGTACTTTATGGCTTAGCCACTAAATATATAACAGACCTTTTCTCTTTCATTACCAACAGACATAAGCAAAGCTCACACCCGAACTTTGTTTCTCCACCGGTTAGAGATTATAAATTTAAAAGTCATCACCAACATCTTTTCGCACATCAAGCAGCACTATGGGGTAAAGACCTTGAACAATTGTTCATGCCTACGACCTATGGGGAATTCAGGAAACGCCTAAAAACACATCTGTTCCTGAAATACTTAGGAAACCAACCTATACAATCTTAGTCCTCAACAAACGATCTCTAGAACTATCAATCACTAAATCTGTACTTTGTTTATTCCATTCAATCTGTAACATTTCTAATCATTGTAAACCGCATAGAACTTCACGGTCCTGCGGTATATAAATTGTTGTTATTATTATAGATTATTCTATTGCATCATTTTTCAGGAAGTTCAGGCTGCAAGAATTGATCTTTTTCTCTTTTTTTTTTGTTTTTATTACAATAGCAACAACAAAATAAGCTGTGAGAGTGGAGAGAGAAGTAAAGAGGTTAAGACCAGTATCCTAATGATCCGTAAATTGTACATGCTAATGCAGAATCTGGAGCCTCTTCCCAATGATGTAACCCTTACCATGAAACTATTCTACTACAATGAAGGTAAGCAACAGGAGATTCCCAGTATGTTAAAAGAGTTAAATACATAGTAGAGTAGTGAAATAATATCAACTTCCAGAACCCAGTCAATGGAGCTCCACATCAATTACAGTATTTATTTGTGACCTGCTGAGTGAAAAGATGCCGAAAGTGGGGTTACAAATAACAGAGATAAAGGCTAAAAAGGTTTGGAGAGGCAACAAAGCACTAACAACAAAACTTATTCCCTTTTTCTTTCTATCCTATCATAGATTGTGTTTCTAATTTCCTTTATAGTTTCTTTTTTATTATTTATTTTTACAATGTTATTTTAACATGTAAACCACATATATGTTATTACCAGTGCAGTATATCAAATGTAAATTAAACTTGGAAACATTCATTTTTGAAAGTTTTGTGTACTGTGGAATGGAACTGTGCATTTTTTTCACAGCTTTCATGATTTCATGTTCTACAACCTAAAAACTGCAGATACCTAAAGTGGAGTATGTGATTTCTGGGGTTAATTACTATTTATTATTAATTAACTATTCGTTTTTTAAAGATTTAATTAGTCTATACCTGAGGCTAAACTTTTGCAGGATTATGCAGTCGATATCCCTTTGTCTTATGGTATAAATAAATCACAACCCCCACTTTTAGTTCCTTTTCGCTCAGCGAATCACATTTATTTATTTTACAAGATTTGTAACAAGGACTTACATTCCACCCCCTTTTACAAAAGCGTAGCACAGCTTATAGCACGGCCGTGGTGGTAACAGCTCCATATAAGCTCCATAAGGGCTTTCATATGAGCGTCAAAGCAGTAAAACTCCCACTACATTTTTGTAAAAGGGGAATTAACCAATGAACTCTGATAACAACACTACCAATGCCAAAATATTATTCCCCCCCCCCCTTTTTACTAAACCACAATAGCGGTTATTATCGAGGGAGCCGCACTGAATGCTCTATGCTGCTTCTGATGTTCATAGGAACTCTCTGCGCTACTAAATAACCACTATCGCGGTTTAGTAAAAGGGGGGTAAATTAAGCTTTTATTTATTTTAGTTTATAGATTGTTAAACTTGATATGCCACCTATCGTAGCAACAGCAAGGTCGTTCACAATAAAATATTAATTTATATTTCATCTAGACACCAGACAGATCCAATCAAACATCCATAAAACTGTACATGTACACAACAAAATTAAACTGAAAACCTTTATATTAAACTTAAGCCTTTATTGGATAAACACAGGAAAAACATCACAGGAAGAAGAGAAAGTGGATGATATGGATGTGCAGACTGGATAGGCCTTATAGGCTCCTTTTACAAAGATGTGTTAGGGCCTTAACACGCGGAATATCGCGTGTGCTAGCCGCTACCGCATCCTCTTGAGCAGCCAGTAGTTTTTCGGGTAGCACGCACTAATCCGGTGCGTGCGCTAAAAACGCTAGCGCACCTTTGTAAAAGGAGCCCTTTGTCTTTTATCTGGCATCATTTTCTATGTTTATCTGCAACCAAATAAATTATATAGGGGAACTTTTAGCTAGAACCTAAACAAATATTGCATATAACAATAAGGTACTATACTTAACATAGCTTTACAATTTTCATAAATATATTTTATTTTTCTTATAAACCTAAAGTTCTGTATTGAATTAATTTGGCATATTAACACACAAATGATACTTGAATACATTTTTTCATGATAAATATTATATATTCCAACATCAAACACAATACATTCCACTAGCGCTCCTTCACAGAATGGATTTCACATTAAATACTTTTTACATTAAATCCTTTTCTTGCATGCATGTTCTCCAACTTATCTTTGTCCATGACAATCCTTGTTGCATCAATCTCAATTCCAGTGTCACCACAATGTAAATCAAAAGTGATCAATAACGTGAGTTCAAACACCCTAATGTATACTGATAAGTGCTGTGAACTAAATCACGACTGAATGAAATTCCACAAAAGTGCTCACAAATTCCACTTATTCCCTCAAATCCAGTTTAGCCCCTCAACTCAGTATATTTTATGCTATGCTTATCATAATTCTTAATTCATAAAATCTGGGTACATATTGTCTGGTGACATTTAGCCCTATTCACTTTTTCTGACCAACCGTCGGAAACCAACAAACACAACATTGATTCTGTTCAAGATCACATTTGCTGAATCATTTCCACTCATGTGCATTAACTGCCAATTTCACTCTTCCCTTATCTAGCAACAACTTCTTAATGACACATGTTTCTATGTTTCTATGACCAACAAAAATCTCATGCACGAATACAGGATGTCCGGGGCGGTACTTGGAGAGACCTCCCAGGAAAGGGACTTGGGAGTTCTGATCGACAAGTCGATGAAGCCGTCCACACAATGTGTGGTGGCAGCAAAAAGGGCAAACAGAATGCTAGGAATGATAAAGAAGGGGATCATGAACAGATCAGAGAAGGTTATCATGCCGCTGTACCAGGCCATGGTACGCCCTCACCTGGAGTACTGCGTCCAGCACTGGTCGCTGTACCTGAAGAAGGACACGGTACTACTCGAAAGGGTCCAGAGAAGAGTGACTAAGATGGTTAAGGGGCTGGAGGAGCTGCCGTACAGTGAAAGATTAGAGAAACTGGGCCTCTTCTCTCTCAAACAGAGGAGATTGAGAGGGGACATGATCGAAACATTCAAGGTACTGAAGGGGATAGACTTAATAGATAAGGACAGGTTGTTCACCCTCTCCAAGGTAGGGAGAACAAGAGGGCACTCTCTAAAGTTGAAATGGGATAGATTCCGTACAAACTTAAGGAAGTTCTTCTTCACCCAGTTAATGGTAGAAAGCTGGAACGCCCTTCCAGAGGCTGTTATAAGTGAAAACACCCTCCAAGGATTCAAGACAAACTTAGACAAGTTTCTGTTGAACAAGAACGTGCGCTGGTAGGGCTAGTCTCAGTTAGGGTGCTGGTCTTAGACCAGAGGGCTGCCACGTGAGCGGACTGCTGGGCATGATGGACCACTGGTCTGACTCAGCAGTGGCAATTCTTATGTTCTTATGTTCAAAAGGTGCTGGGACAATGCCCTTGTGACCAATATATCAGTGATTGAATGGCTTTTTGACCAATAGTATATGTATCCATTAAATCTATAACCACAGGGTCCTGTGACCAAAAGCCATATGACCAAAAGGTGCTGTGATCAAAGACCCTGTGGCCAAGTAAGTTTGACCAGTTGTTTTATGATCATCTGTACACTTTGTAAACAATGTTCCAATGCCATCCCCAAATAGAAGATAGGTGGTAACCGTGTACAAGAAGCAGATGTCTCATCAATAGTTCCTTTTCATTCCTGGATCGGCGGCATGGAATGCTGCTAATATTTGTGCCTTGGATTGGCCTCCATGATGACGGGATACTGGGCTAGAATTTCTGTTCTTATTCTCTTAGAATTTGCTTTAGGTTTTCAGTTTACTGTGATGACTCCTGTGTTTAGACATAATATTGAAAAAAAATCATAGAGAAGACTTCTAAAGTAGCTCATTATCAAAAGGTTCAACCCTTCCAAAAAGCACTGTCTTTTCAGGAACCTCTTTTTTTGTTACCCACAGTGACTCCTGCTGACTACCAACCCCCTGGTTTTAAAGATGATAACAATCCAGTTAGTCTTGTGTTTGGAGGGGATCCTGTCAATCTAAAAGTGGGATCGGTCTCCACAGGATATCATACCATGAAGTTGAAAGTAACAACAGAGATCAAGAGAATGACAGAAATGGCAGACAAACTGGTGCATCAAAACAGTACAGAGATTTCCCATCAAGGCCTAGATTGTGATGAGGAGGAAGAAGAAAATGCAGCAAGCACAGATGTAAGGAAATGTATGAATAGGTTAAATAGACCATATTTTCTAGCTTCCATATAAGAATGTTAACTTCCAATATCACTGTTGCTGTATTTTCCTATTTATCCCATGAAATGATTCATCATTTATTTATTCATTCATTCAATTTTCTATACTATTCTCCCAGGGGAACTCAGAATTGGTTTACATGAATTTATTCAGGTACTCAAGCATTTTTTTTCCTGTCTGTCCTGGTGGGCTTACAATCTGTCTAATATACCAGGGACAATGGGGGGATTTGGTGACTTGCACAGGGTCATAAGGAGCAGGGTGCTGAGGCTGTAGCTTTAACCACTGTGCCACACTCTCCCCCTCATAAGTAGTTTGCTGGTAATTCAAGTAAAACAAATATAGCTTGGGTTTAATGATTACATGCAATAATATTTCATTACATATAAAAGCAAGGGGTTGGTAATCAAAGTGATTTACATTACATTACATTAGTGACTTCTATTCCCCTCATACCTTGCAGTTCTAGGCAGATTACAAAAGAAGCTAACTGGACATTCCCAGGAAAATTACAATTTAGGAATTAGGATTACACAAAAGATAACTAGACATTTCCAGGAGATTTACAATTTAGGGAGCTGTATACATGGTTGATACTTTGGAGAGAAAAAATTACAAGAGAGGGTGAGACTTTGAGGGGGAATTTACAAGGGAGGGGAAAGGGCAAGGGGAAGAGTTAAGATATCTGGATAAATTTTTTGAATAGCAGGGTTTTGATTTCTTTTCGATTTAACTGAGCAAGAGAGGCTCCCGGCTAGTTAAATCACCTGTGTGAGGCTAACCTCTGTTTTTCAGCAGCACTTAACTGGTTAGTTCTGCTAGATATCAGCACTAACTACTAAAATCAGGAAGGGGCATTTTTCGATAGGACGCCTAAGTCTAATTTGGATGTTTTGAAAAAACATCCAGAAATCCAGTAGAGAAAATGTTCATTTTCAAAACAAAAAAAAACCAAAATACAAAAGAAAATACCAATACCGGCAATAATGCAAATTACAAAAAATTGGTATTAATGGTGAAAATCTGTCCTGGAATAGCCCTGGAGGTGATAAAGAAAAAGGTGCTTCCCCAAATTGGAATTAAAGAAAACAAGATAAATAAGATAAAAGGATCAATCAGTATGGGCCCAGTACCCTCGTTTTGACCATTGGCCCCGGGCAGGTGTTTATGCAGTGACAAGCACTTTAGAAATAAATCTAAATAAACCCTGCCCCGTACATCATATTGTCCCTTTAATATATATAATTTGTATCAAAAAGTATAAATGTATATTACCAAATAATTGGAAGCACAATCATCTCCAGATTAAAGCTACAGGAGAGGAAATCACCCTAAAGAAAAACTCCCTGAAACCTAATATAAAAAAACACAAAATGTGAAGAGTGAAAAACCAAAATGTAAAAGGTGGCAAAGGATCATCAATGAACCAAAGAAAAAATTAAAAAATATAATATATATAAAAATGACAATGTAATATCCTCAGTCTGTTTCAACAAACCACAGCGCCAAGGGCCCTGTGCACCTGTCACTAATAATTCGTGAAAATAGTAGTAAATAGTGAAAAACGGTGAAAGATACTTAGCTCGGTGAGTCCAACACGGGACAAAGTTTAAAGTTCACCAATCATGGCTGTTGAATTCCTCTCGTAAATCAGTCCCGCTCATATGAAAAGTGTTCGTTAAAGAGTCATAGCTGTCGGTCCATTCGCCGTAACAGTTAAATCGCTCAGTCCTATGCAATCAAAAGGGCTGTTCAATAAAGTTCGCTGTAAATTTTACCCGTTCTTCAATATTGTTCACTTCAATATTGTTCACTGCTCTTTTTGCTCGCTCAAAACAGCCATACGTCTATCTTTTATTTTTGAAAATGGCCTATGTAGACATTTTTGGTCCTTAGTATGTCAATATTTTTTGGCCATTTTCAAAAATAAAAACTTCCACATGAAAACACACAAAAACAAGTTTTGCAGATGTACCCAACTACCTTGTCTGATCGCAGCAGGGGAACCTCCATCAGCTCAGCCAGTTTCTGTGCAGTCCTGCTGGATCAGCTGATGGAGGATTGCCCTGCCAGGATGAGCTGAATTGGCAGGGAGAATTTTTTTTTAACTTATTTAAAACATTTATATCTCGTATTTTCCAAAATCTATCTCTCTCCCTCCCTCACATCCACCGAACCCCTACACCCTTCCCCCCCAACATCTCCCCACATCCACCCAATATCTCCCCACATCCTCTGACAAACCCCTTATGTTCAGATGACAAATTGGGGAATGGGGGAGATGTTGGGGGATGTCCTATTTGGGTGGTAGGAGGGGGTTGTGACCACTGGGGGAGTAAGGGAGGGTCATGCCTTAAACCCTCCAGTGGTCTTCTTGTCAGTTTGGACACCTTTGAGGAACTTAGATGCTCTTCTGGAATCTGTTATAGGGAAAGACACCCTCCAGGGTTTCAAGACAAAGTTGGACAAGTTCCTGCTAAACTGAAATGTACGCAAGTGAAGCTGGACTCATTTAGAGCACTGGTCTTTGACCTGAGGGTCACTGCGTGAGCGGACTGCTAGGCAGGATGGACCACTAATCTGACCCAGCAGTGGCAATTCTTATGTTCTTATGTTCTTAAAACAGGTCTAAACCCCCCCTCCTTCCACACACACACACTACTTAGGTCCATAAAACTGCATAAAATCATCTTTCTGCTTTGAGCGAGAGATGCGGGGAAGTAAAATTAAGGGTGAGGGGACAGGGATGAAAATTGCATTTCGCTGCAAGAATGGGGATGAAAATATGTGGAGGAGGATGAATCTTTGTCCTTGCATCACTCTCTAAATCACAGTTTTAGCAGGGTTCATCCCAAGTATGTTATTTCTGTATTTTGTGTTAGATTTATGTTTTATTATGTATGTTTTTATATACTCCGTACAGATTTTGGGATGTGTGGGATATAAATATTTTAAATAAATAAAACCTAAAAAGAGGAGTAGCCAGAGTCCATGTTGCTATCTTTGCTACTCTTCCTTACTTATACCAGCACAGCAAACAAGTTTAAAACTCGGTGGTAGCATTCCTGAAGGCCACTCTTTGGATATATCCTAGGCCTATGGGCTTTGTAAGAAAGAAGTTCAATATGTTTTCCCTGTGCACCAGAAAGGAGACTGGCTGTGCTCTAAATGGAAGCTTACAGCCATTTAGAGTTGCATCAAAGTAATCAGAAGTTTTTCAGATTTGTAATAGGAAAACACTTCCAGTATTGCATCCTGCCCTTCAACCTAGCATCTGGTTCATAAGCCTTTACACATTTCATAGTCACGTTAGTGATCTATTTATGCCAACTGAAGTTGAATGTGTTTCTCCTGTCTGCACAATTAGTTAAGCAAAAGCACATCTCCTTAGCTTTTTTAGTTCTAGCTATTATAAATCCCATACTCAGTACTGTCAAATGATGTAGTTTTCTTGTGAGATAGATTTATTTCTGTTTGTCCATGGAGGATTTATTTTCCTGTATTTTAGTACATTATTTGTAAACACTGCCCATCCAAATAACCTAAGGTATGATGAATCTGTTTGTGAATTTGTAGTTTTTGGAGAAATGTGTATACTTATGAATTTTTTATATTGTTTTTCTTGTATAAGAGCTCCTTACCAATCAAAATTCACCAAACCAAAAGTAATATGAAAGAAAGAGACAATGAAGATATGGAGCCTACTTCAGTATTGCAACAGACAGGTAAAGGATCTCAAAAGATAAATAAAGCTACATATACCAGTAGGTTTGCAAATTTATATATTTATGTAATGCATAATATCCTATAGAACTACAACCTTCAAGGTATATATGTATAAGTATATATTTATAGTGATGGGCAAGAGTGGTAAACTCCCTGGGTAGGGGGAGGAGATGTTGAAAACAAGCATTAAGAACATAAGAAGTTGCCTCCACTGGTTCAGACCAGAGGTCCATCGCGCCCAGCGGTCCGCTCCCGCGGCAGCCCATCAGGCCCATGACCTGTGAAGTGGTTTCTGACTATTCCCATAACCTACCTCTACTTCTATCTGTACCCCTCAATCCCCTTTTCCTTTAAAGAGTGTCCCCTTTTCTCTTTAAAGAGTGTCAGCAGGTAACAAGAGAGTAGGAATGGAAGCAGCGGCCCTTGGCAGCAAGGAACTTTCCCTTTAAGGCCTCTAAAACAATACATTAGGGATAGAATATGCCTAGTGGAGACTGAGGCCTAGATTTTTTAAAAACTGCGTTAAAAAACGACGAGCTGCTATTGCAGCCATTCTGGTAGCGAATTAAAAAAAGCGAGTCATTCTCCAAACAATGCTCATGTAAATGAGGTTGGTGGAGAGTAGCGAAGATTTGCTAAATTTGCATATGCCCTTCATTGGTGATAGCGATGGGCACATAGGCAGAAAAAACACAAAAAAAACCACAACAACAGCAGAAGAGATGTTCAATCTCTCCCACTGCCAACCAACACTACCCCCCACCCCCCCTGCAGCGGGAGAGATGTCCACTCTCTCCCACTGCCAAGTGAAACCCCCTCCCCAGCAGCAGGAGAGATAACCATTCTCTCCCACTGCCACATACCACACACCCTGCAGTGGGAGAGATGCCCACTCTCTCCTGCTGCCAAGTGAACCCCCCTCCCCCTGCAGCGGAAGAGAGGAGAGTTGAAAGCTGTTATGCTTCTCTTCCAGGCTTCCTGTTGCCCTAGCAATCAGGAGAGGGCTGTTGTGAAAGCTCCTCCCTTAGACAGAGCCTGTAATTACAACCCAAAAGAAAATGAGGGCAGCAGAAAAAGGGTTAAATTTACATTCTCAGATCTTGTAGAGTAAGCATGGGGATAGATTCCTAGCTGTCCTAATTAGCAAGATAAGATAGCTATTTAAAGGAGAAATTTTTCATGCCTAAAGCACATTCCCAGAAAGAGTAAAGCTCCCAGGTCAGAGAGAGAAAGGGATTTCACTAGATAGGTTTTTCTGGGTATTAGTTCCTCCCTCACAGCCAGTGGTAGAACTCTCCACAACTAAACATGGAAGATCTCAGGCAAAGGATACAGATAACTGGGCTAATGATTTGAGAAGGTCACCAGAGGGAGGACCTGGGGAAAAGAAAGGAACATATTCTTTGTTATAAGAGATGAGATCCAAGATGACCGTGGTAGCCAGTATATGAGAGAGACGCCATGAACTGTTCCTGTTTCTCCATTAACTTCAGCATTTAATAATGCCGAAAAGAAGTGGTAAAGGTGGAGCCTCCCAACGACCGGAGATCCCTTCGAGCGGCACTATCAATGAGATTTTGCGGCGCCTCACTGGAGGTATGGATTTGTCTGGGAATCGCCCGCTGTTGACGCTGGCGATGAGTGACGCCGCTGCAAATGACTTGGGGCTAGATGCTATTCTGAGCTCAGACCATAGAGTTCCTCCTCCACGGCCACAAGCAAGCTCTCCACAGGAAGTGAGCATGTCCAAAGAGGCTGTGCTCTCACTGTGAGAGGCTGGTTTACCAGAGAGCTTGTCTTTGGAGTCAGCAGGGGAACTTGTGTCCCTGGAGCTACCTGTGGCTGGTAGATCAATCGAGGAGCCAGTACAAGGAATAATAGACATGTATCCGGCAACGGGTAAGACTGAATTAGCACTACAAGACTTTTCTTTATTAGTAAAACCTCCTGAAGTTACCCTGGAGAATATTTGGGACTTAGTTGTAAACCTGAGGAAAACTTTTTCCCCAAAGCTTGAAGAGATAGAAGGAAAATTAAAAGTACAGCAAGAAGAAATTCTACAGATGAAACAAAAAATTAATCAAAGTAAAAGTGAGACTCAAAAAATGACTAAATAATTGAAAACAATAAAAAATTTTCAAGAGACACAAGTTAAAGATAGTAATAATATATGAAGAAAATTAGAAACTCTTGAAAACTATAATCGTTTTAACAATTTGAGGATATTAAATTTTCCTAAAGATCTTTTGATAAATCCTCGAGATATGTTAAAGAGATATTTTCTGGATGTTCTGAATGTTCCAGAACAATCATTACTTCCCTTTGTTAGGGTATATTATCTTCCAGGAAAAAAAATGCCAGGAACAATCAGATCCAGAACAAAATTGTTAAGACAAACCCCTTAATGTTTCTGAATTATTGGAAACCTCTGAGGAGAAAATTGTGAAATCATCAACACTTCTGGTAACAGTTGCCTTAGCTCCTGATAAAGAATGGATATTGAGGTTATTTTTCAAAAATAAATCAAAAAAATTTTTGGGACACAAAATATTAATGTTTCCTGATGTCTCTAAAGATACCCAGAGAAGAAGGCAAGAGTTCCTTCTGATGAGACCTGCAGTGACAGCTATAGGAGGAGTTTTCTTCTTACAATACCCCTCCCTGCAAGTGCATAATCAGATATAAATCCTTCAAGTATGTTTTTTATGATCCATCCCAGCTGACTGGATTTCTGTCTCTTAAACGCCTTGATAAAAAAGTCAATTCTAATGAAGATAACCTCCCACCTTTACAGGCTATTGTTTTATTGTTATATTTTTTATTTAAGTACTTATATATTGTAATTTTCACTTGTTTGAATCTTAGATCTCTATAATAGAGGACTTGAGAATGATAGGAATTGTTGTTATTTCTTTATTTTATTTAGGTTTCCTCTTTAACTCATACTATTTGTATGTTTTTATTTCTGCCATTCTTTCTGTTCAAGATGTGTATGCTTGGAAATGTAATTGAAAATTAAATAAAGAATTAAACATAAGAGATGAGTAAAGATGTCAGCTGTTTGGAAGGTAACCTTAAAGAAAAGATAGAGACCTATGTAACAGTAGAAAAATCCCTTGGGTAGCTGTAAGCCAGCCTACTGATCCAATGAGTCAGGTTTATACAGTAGTGAGAAGGAGCAGTCCTCAGATGTGGGGAAAATCCCCCAGAGTATCACCAAGATTCCTTTTGTTTGAGGCCCAAGAACTGTTTGGCTTCTTCAATCTCCTACTCTATAAGGAAGCAAAAGGGATTGTTAGACAGCAGTTCTCTGGGAATGATAAGGAAGGGAATGTACTGATTCCAAAGGAACCCTGTAGGTATTGAAGGGAAAAAAAATCTAAAGATAGCTAATTATTTTGGAGGGCAAGAAAGGCTATGGGTAAAACCTCATGAGCGAGAAGCAAAAAGAAAACTGCAGACTAGTATGTACAAGATGCAGGCTATGTTTATTATACCAAATTTCTTTAGCACTCTCCAGACCAGTAGAGGTTAACTTTACGATTGGGTATATATCTAATCATGACCAGCAGGTGGAGACTGAAAACAAAACTTTGGGACAGTATATCCTAGCCCCTCCTCTCTATTTCCCTCAGTCTTCTTTCAGTCTCCAGCAGGTGTTGAGTGATCTGTACCCATCTCCCTTGGTAGGGCTGTTGGAATTTGTTTAGAGGTTTATTGTCCCTGTTTTTAGCCGGACGGAGCTTGGACGGACTCTGTTTGGGGGTTCGTCCGACCTCGGGGGTGTCAAACCCGGCGGGTCACGAGCGGGGTCCCTCCCCCCACTTCCTCCACCTCCCCATATTTTTTTAGAGGAGCCTCAGCAGTAAGCCTTGCCCCCTAAATCAAGCAAGGCATATTGCTTCGAGAGCCTGTGGAGTCTGTTCTGTAAAAAAAAAAAAAAAAAAAAAAAATCCTGAGGTAGTGCTGGTCTGGAGGGTTGTATCCCTTTAAGAAAACTGTATTTTACTGTATTTTTTCAACTAACCGGCACTTTTTTACAGCTAGGTCGCGTATGGAGCAATGAGCACTTCTAAAGGGAAAAAGTGCTCATTGTGCTCCAGACGCGAGGCACTCGCGGCCGGCCTGTGCAAGCGGTGTTCAGGCCGGTGCGGTGGAGGAGCTCCGTCGGCAGCGGCTGCAGGCGCCCAGAGCTCCCCGCCGATGGTGCCTCGCGAGTCGGCAGGGAACGGTGGAGAAGCCCGGTCTTCTCCGTCCGCCCACGGAGGGATTCCCCGAGCCGCCGACGGTCGGGTTTTAGAGGATTCCCTCTCAGCTGATATTTTGACAGCTGATGCCGGCTTGCCTGTTTTAGCGGCTGAGACTATTCAGGTCTCTCAGCCGCTTCAGGCTGTGGAGGGAGCTGTTTTGGCGGGAAAGACGCCATCTTCTCTGTCTGGCCCCTCCATTTTGTCTTCCACCTCAGGTGACCTTCCCCCTGTTTTGTCTAAGCAGGGGCAGGTTTCTGCTGGGTCCCCTGCTGTGGCAGGGAGTCCCTTGGGACCCTCGGGGGGTTTTTCCCCTGATTTTTTCTTTTCATTATGCAAAGCCTATTTTCAGGCGGCTGGGGGTCCCGGTTGCGCCCAGGGGGTCTCGGGGGGTGGGGTTTCCTCCGCGCTCCCTGCGGCTTTGCCTCTCTCGTCTGACGTGACGTCCCCTCCGCCGCCTCTCTTGTCCAAGCGTCCGCGGGTGTCGTGGGACGAGGATTTGTGGTCGGAGGAACGTGTCGGTATGGAGGAGGACCTGGACCCTTCTGAGGAATTCCAGGACCCTCTGGAGGGGACGGAAGCTGGCGGCGGGTTGTCGGGTTTCCCGTTCTCCAGTGACGAGGCGTCCGTGGTGCGCCTTTTTCAGAGAGATGAGCTGCCTGACCTTATTCAACAGGTTTCTTCGGCTTTGCGGTTTGAGGACGCGCCGCCGGAGACTCCGCGTGTGGGGGACCCTCTGTTACGAGGGATCCGTTCCGTTTCCCGCTCTTTTCCTATGCATCAGGATATTCGGGATATTATTCTTGAGCAGTGGAAAACGCCGGAGACGCCGTTTCGGCTGGCGCGCAGCATGGCTCGCCTGTATCCCATTCCTGAAGGGGATCGGGCTACGTTAGCTTCGCCAGTCGTGGATGCGGTGGTCTCGGCTATTTCCAAGCGGCATACCGTGCCTGTTGAGGGCGGTTCTGCCTTGCGGGACTCTGAGGAGCGCAAATTGGAGACCATCCTTAAGCAAAATTTTCAAGTCTCTGCTTTTGGGGTCCAGGCGGCTATTTGTGGGGGACTGGTCGCTCGCGCCGTGTTTCGGTGGGCGGAGCGGGTCTTGGATCGAGAGTCTGACGACTGGTCTCTGGTGGATCAGGAGGTAGCAAAGATTGAGATGGCTGCCTCATTCCTCTCGGATGCTCTGTATGACTTGGTGCGGATCTCGGCTAAGTCCATGGCTTTTGGCGTGGCCGCAAGGCGTGTGTTGTGGCTGCGCGCTTGGGCGGCGGATGCTGCGTCCAAAGCTAAGCTTACTAAATTTCCCTTTCGGGGGTCGTTTTTATTTGGAGAGGACTTGGATAAGTTAATTCAGACTCTGTCGGACTCGAAAGTTCCCCGTTTGCCGGAGGACCGTGCCCGCCCGGCGTCTCGGGGGGGTGCGGCCCGGGGGCGTTTGCGGGAATTTCGCAAGTATCGCCCTGGGCGTGGGGCTGCTTCTTTCCAGTCTCCGGGGTTTTCCCGGGGTCGGTTCTTCCAGCGCATGCAGCCCTTTCGGGGGGCCCGTCGGGGGGCAGGGAACCCCTCCGCCGGTTCCCCCGCTTCCCGTCCTGCACAATGACGCCTTGCCGGCGCCCCCCTTGGTTCCGGTGGGGGCCCGGCTGCGCGACTTTTTTCCCAAATGGGCCGAGATCACGTCCGATCAGTGGGTCCTGGAGGTGGTGCGGGACGGTTATGCCCTGGAGTTCGCCCGCTCTCTGCCGGATTTTTTCCTCGCTTCTCCGTGTCAGACTCCGGGGAAGAAGCAGGCTTTTCGCCAGACCCTTCAGCGCTTGCTAGATCTCAGGGCAGTAGTTCCGGTGCCCCCCCCGGAGTGGGGCACGGGCAGGTACTCCATTTACTTTGTGGTGCCCAAGAAGGAGGGGACTTTTCGGCCCATCCTCGATTTGAAAGGGGTCAACAGGGCTCTCAAGGTTCCCTCTTTCCGTATGGAAACGCTGCGGTCGGTCATTCTGGCGGTTCAGCCGGGGGAGTTTCTCACTTCTCTCGATCTGACGGAGGCCTACTTGCATGTTCCTATTCGGACCTCTCATCAGCGTTTCCTGCGCTTTGCGATCTTGGGTCGGCACTATCAGTTCTGTGCGCTTCCCTTTGGGCTGGCCACGGCTCCCCGGACGTTCACCAAGGTGATGGTGGTCGTCGCGGCAGCCTTGCGGTCGGAGGGCATTCTGGTACACCCCTACCTGGACGACTGGTTAATTCGGGCCAAGTCGTTGCAGGAAAGCTACCGGGTTACGGCTCGGGTGGTGGAGTTTCTCCGGTCGCTGGGCTGGGTGGTCAACCTTTCCAAGAGTCGGTTGGTTCCGGCTCAGCGTCTGGAGTACCTCGGGGTGCTGTTCGACACCTCCTTGGGGAAGGTCTTCCTCCCAGAGGCCCGGGTGAGCAAATTGCAGTCTCAGATTCGCCTGCTTTTGGCGTCCCGGTGTCCTCGGGCGCGAGATTTCCTCCAGGTCCTGGGGTCGATGGCGGCGTCCCTGGACGTGGTGAGGTGGGCGCGGGCCCACATGCGTCCTCTTCAGTATGCTCTGCTCCGGAGGTGGTCTCCCCAGAGGCACGGGATGGATGTTCCGGTTCCCCTGCGAGGCTTGGCGCGCTGCAGTCTGCGTTGGTGGCTCCGGACCCCTCACCTAGTTCAGGGGGTGGGTCTGGATCTTCCGCAGTGGACGGTGCTCCTTACGGATGCGAGTCTCCTGGGTTGGGGGGCCCAGTGTCTGGGTCACTCTGCTCAGGGAACCTGGTCCACGGAGGAGGCCTCCTGGTCGATCAACGTGTTGGAGACCAGGGCGGTCCGGCTGGCGCTGTTGGCTTTCCACTCCCTTTTGTTGGGCAAGTCGGTCAGAGTCCTGTCGGACAATGCCACGGCGGTGGCTTATGTCAATCGTCAGGGGGGCACCAAGAGCACTCTGGTGGCGCAGGAGGCGGCTCGGCTCATGGTTTGGGCGGAGTCGCATCTTCTGGACCTCTCGGCCTCTCACATTGCCGGGGTAGAAAACGTTCAGGCGGACTTCCTCAGTCGTCACTTCTTGGATCCGGGAGAGTGGTGTCTCGGCGCCGAGGCGTTTCAGTTGCTAGTGCGTGCTTGGGGGCAGCCCCTGATGGATCTGATGGCTACAAGTGGCAACGCCAAAGTACCCCGCTTCTTCAGTCGTCGCAGGGACGGTCTGGCCGAGGGTCTGGATGCTCTGGTCCAACCGTGGCCAACGGAGGGGCTGTTGTATGTGTTCCCTCCTTGGCCATTAGTAGGCAGAGTACTGCTTCGCATTGTTCGCCATCCGGGGCTGGTGGTCTTGGTGGCTCCGGATTGGCCTCGTCGTCCGTGGTATGCGGATCTGGTGAGGCATCTGGTGGCGGATCCTCTTCCTCTGCCTCTCGAGTGCGATCTTCTGACGCAGGGTCCCATTCCCATGTTCGACCCGTCTCCCTTTTGTCTTACGGCTTGGCTCTTGAAAGGGGCCGCCTGAGTAAGAAGGGATATTCCGACAAGGTGATCTCTACACTTTTGGGGTCCCGGAGGCTTTCTACCTCTCGGGCTTATGTACGGGTTTGGCGTCTTTTTGAGGAATGGTGCCGAGCGCGGGGAGTGGTCTCCTTTCGCGCTTCTCTGCCTAACATTCTAGAGTTTTTGCAGGATGGCCTGGATAGGGGCCTGGCCTGGTCTTCTCTTCGGGTTCATCTGGCGGCCCTGTCGGCTTTTCGGGGGCTGGTGACAGGTCAGCGTTTGTCAGCCATTCCTGATGTGATTCGCTTTCTTAGGGCGGCCAAGTTGCTCAGGCCTCCCATAAGGCCCTCGATTCCCTCTTGGGATCTCAATCTGGTTCTCTCTGTTCTAGTGCGCCCTCCTTTCGAGCCGTTGGATGGCTGTTCGTTGAAGGACCTTACGCTGAAGTCGGTCTTTTTGGTGGCCATTACTTCCGCTAGACGGGTGTCGGAGCTACAGGCTTTCTCTTGTAGGGCTCCCTTCCTGGAGTTTTCAAAGGAGCGGGTTGTTTTGCGGCCTGTTCCTTCCTTTCTGCCGAAGGTAGTTTCTCCTTTTCATGTCAATCAATCGGTGGTCCTCCCGGTCTTGGGTAGTCGGGAGGGTTCTTCTGAGCAACGACAGCTGCGCAAGTTGGATGTCGGTCGGGTCCTCCATGCTTATGTGCAGCGGACCCGGGATTTTCGGAGCTCCGATCATCTCTTTGTGCTTCTGGCGGGTCCTCGTCGGGGGGCTGGCGCTTCTAAGGCTACTATTGCGCGCTGGATCAAGGAGACGATCGCTTCCGCTTATCTTCTGAGTCAGAAGCCGGTTCCGGAGTTTCTCAAGGCTCATTCCACTAGGGGTCAGGCGGCTTCTTGGGCTGAGTCGTCGCTCGTGCCTCCGGTGGATATTTGTAAGGCTGCGGTTTGGTCCTCCTTGCATTCATTTGTTCGGCATTATCGGGTAGATGTTCAGGCGCGTCGGGACGCGGTGTTCGGTGAGCGTGTTCTGGTATCGGCCCTTCGGGGGTCCCGCCCGTGAGAGGGACTGCTTTGGTACGTCCCAATCGTAAAGTTAACCTCTACTGGTCTGGAGAGTGCTAAAGAAGGAGAAATTAGGTTCTTACCTGCTAATTTACTTTCTTTTAGCTTCTCCAGACCAGTAGAGGTCCCCACCCTGTCTGTTGTTGTTGTTGTTGGGGCTGTTGCGCGGGCAGTTTTTGGTTTTTGCTGCGGGTTCTAGTATTTTTCTAGGGCCGGGGAGAATTGAAGAACAGCGGCTGTGGCTCGGCTGGCTTAGCTGGCGAGCTGTGGGGACCTTCTTCCTTCGGGAATTTCTCCTCTGCATTTTCCAACAGCATTTTTTGGGTATGTTATTGGTTACTCCTTTCGGAGTATTGTTTTTTCTCTCTGTTGTTTCCAGTTCTTGGTTCTGCTTGGCTATTCGGCAGACTGAGGGAAATAGAGAGGAGGGGCTAGGATATACTGTCCCAAAGTTTTGTTTTCAGTCTCCACCTGCTGGTCATGATTAGATATATACCCAATCGTAAAGTTAACCTCTACTGGTCTGGAGAAGCTAAAAGAAAGTAAATTAGCAGGTAAGAACCTAATTTCTCCATTTAATGCAGTTAAATGTTACCACCTTATTACAAACCAAGAGACCTAACACGGTCCGTGTTTCAGAGAACACGCCTTCTTCAGGGGTCCATGGTTGACAAGGTTTGTAAAAAACCGCAATAAAATGGTATAAAACAATTGCCTGTGAACTAAATCACGACTGGTGGATGCTCTCTTCCAATCTCTCCAGAGGTTTACTGTTTCAAAGCCCCCTCATCAGAAGGTCCTCACGACAGATTGTTCGACCTACGCTTGGGGGGCTCATCTCGACAGTCTCTGTACTCAAGTCCATTGGTCCAGTATGGATTGTCAGTGTCACATCAATCTGTTGGAACTCAGAGCAATCTTCAATGCTCTCAAAGCTTTTCAGCATCTTCTTCATGACCAAGAAGTCCTCATTCGGACAGACAACAAGCAGGGAGGAACAGGATCTCTCCTTCTTTGTCAGGAAGTTCAAAAGGTATGGAAATGGGCAATCCATCACAACACCTTTCTGAAAGCAGTCGACATTCAAGGAGAGAAAAATGTCTGGTGGACAAATTGAGTCGTCTTCTGCAACCTCACGATAGACACTCAATTCCTTGCCTCTCCATCACATTTTTTCTCAGTGGGGAACTCCTCAGATAGATCTCTTTAAGTCTCCCCACAACAACAAACTGCCTCAGTTCTGCTCCAGGATATACTCTCCTCTCCGCCTCGAGGCAGATGCTTTCCTTCTGGAATGGACAAATCTGATTCTTTATGCATTCCCTCCATTTCCTCTGATTCTCAAGACTCTTGTCAAACTCAAACAAGATCATGCCACCATGATTCTCATAGCTCCTTGGTGGCCCAGACAACCCTGGTACTCCCTCTACTTCAACTCAGCAGCAGGGAGCCTATACTTCTACCAGTATTTCCCTCTCTGCTTACACAGAGTCAGGGGTCTCTCCTTCATCCCAATCTGTAGTCTCTACACCTAACAGCTCTCAACCTAACTGCCACTTTACAGTTTTCTCAATCTGTACAGTACATTTTAGAGGCTTCTAGGAAGGCTACCACTAGACAATGCTACAACCAGAAATGGACTAGATTTTCTGCTTGGTGCACCATTCATCACAAGGAGCCTCAATCTACCTCCTTGTCTTCAGTTTTGCATTACCTGTTCCATTTATCATAATCAGGCCTCAAATCCACATCCATTTGAGTCCATCTCAGTGCAATTGCTGCTTTTCATCAGCCTATTGATGGGAAACCCCTATCTGTTCATCCTGTGGTTTCCAGATTTATGAAAGGACTTTTCAATGTCAAGCCACCTCTCAGACTGCCTCCAGTAGTTTGGGATCTCAATGTTGTTCTTGCTCAATTGATGAACCTTCCTTTTGAGCCAATGGCGTCGGCTCATCTCAAATATCTCACTTGGAAAGTGATTTTTCTCATTGCTCTCACGTCTGCTCCCAGAGTCAGTGAGCTTCAAGCTTTAGTAGTGGATCCACCTTTCACAGTATTCCATCATGACAAAGTTGTCCTCCGTACTCATCCTAAATTCTTATCTAAAGTGGTCTCGGAATTTCATCTCAATCAATCCATTGTACTTCCAGTGTTTTTTTCCAAAACCTCATTCTCACCCTGGAGAATCAGCTCTTCATACTCTGGACTGTAAGCGTGCTTTGGCTTTCTACTTGCAACGCACTCAACCACATAGATCTGCTCCTCAACTTTTTGTCTCCTTCGATCCAAACAAGTTGGGACATCCGATTTCCAAGTGCACCATCTCCAACTGGTTTGATGCTTGCATCACTTTTTGCTATGCTTAGGCTGTACTGCATCTACAGAGTCGAGTCACAGCCCACAAAGTCAAAGCCATGGCAGCATCAGTAGCTTTCCTTAGATCTACCCCTATTGAGGAAATCTGCAAAGCTGTCACTTCGTCCTTGGTTCATACCTTCACCTCTCATTATTGTCTGGATACTTTTTTCAGACAGGATAGCCATTTCCTACGTTGCCAACACTCCCACCATCCCATTCTGGTTAGCTTGGAGGTCACCCATATGTTGAGAATAGGCTGCCTGCTTGTCCTGGGATAAAGCACAGTTACTTACCGTAACAGGTGTTATCCAGGGACAGCAAGCAGCTATTCTCACAACCCACCCACCTCCCCTGGTTGACTTCTCTGCTAACTATCTGAACTGAGGAGATGGGCGACCTGCACTGGGCAGGAAGGCAGTTGCGCATGTGCGGTGCGGCAGTCACAAACTTTCTAAAGTTCTACAAGCAAGTCTGCTTGCGAAGCTGTCCACATCCGGACTCCGTGGATGATGTCACCCATATGTGAGAATAGCTGCCTGCTGTCTCTGGATAACACCTGTTATGTTAAGTAACTGTGCTTTTCCTACTAGCCATACCTCTCCCTATGCAACCTAGCATCTTTCTAGCTTTCACTGTCACCTTTTCAACCTGTTTGGCCACCTTAAGATCATTACATACAATCACACCCAAGTCCCGCTCTTCTGTCGTGCACATAAGCTCTTCACTCCCTAATCTGTACCATTCCCTTGGGTTTTTGCAGCCCAAATGCATGACCTTGCATTTCTTAGCATTAAATTTTAGCTGCCAAATTTCAGACCATTCTTCAAGTTTCGCCAGGTCTTTCTTCATGTTATTCACCCATCCGGTGTATCTACTCTATTGCAGATTTTGGTATTATCTGCAAAGAGGCCAATCTTATCTGACAACCCTTCAGCAATATCGTTTATAAAAATGTTAATAAGAACAGGCCCAAGAACAGAACCTCGAGGCACACCACTGGTAACATCCCTATCATCAGAGCGATCTCCATTGATCACTACCCTCTGTCACCTTCCACTCAACCAGTTCTTGACCCATACCGTCACTTTGTGACCCATCCCGAGGGCACTCAGTTTATTTATTAGATTTCTGTGTGGAACACCTTCAAAGGCTTTGCTAAAATCTAAATACACCACATCTAGCGCACATGAGGATGGTCACCTAGTCAAAGAAATTGATTAGATTTGTCTGACAAGACCTACCTCCAGTAAATCCAGGTTGCCTCCGGTCCTGTAATCCACAGGATTGCAGAAACTTCATGATTCTCTGTTTTAAAAGTGTTTCCATTAATTTGCTTACTACAGAAGTCAGACTTACCAGCCTGTAATTCCCTACTTCTTCCTTACTTCTGTTACAAACGCATGTTTTTCTACAGCACCAGAGCATTACTCTATCGCGCAGAGCTCTCGACCAGGATTGTTCTCAGCCTTTGATTCACGTTCTTTGACTTAGGATTCATAGGGACCCCTGAGGAAGACAAGGTTGTCAAAACACGGACCGTGTTGGGTCCATAGTTCCCATCTTATGGGTCCTAGACATTTTATTATGTGGATTTTATAACTGTATCTTCAATAAAGCCTGCATCTTGGACATCTTCTCCACAGTGTTTTTGTTTTTAGAAAGAGTATGAGCAGATTTGTTAGCAGCCTAGCTGCAGGTATACTGTGCTCTAGGATTTTGGAAGAGAAAGATGAAACATAAGGATGCTACAAACAGTGACAGGTGAAAACATTTGATTTAGTAAAGGATAGAACCATTGAAAGAAAGTAGAAAACAGTACTGAACATTTCATTTTGAAGCTCATAATAAAGCAGTATTAGAAGCCTTGACTTAATTACTCTCAAAGACTATGTTTGAGAGATTGAGAGAGAGTGCTCTGCACCGCTAGATGGCGTATAAGGTTTAAGAATCTGGATGCAAATCTCTTTCTAGTAGTAACACTTGAACGCACGCTGTTGTTCATCCTTTGCATTTATCTCTTTTATAGGATAATTTCTCCAGCAAACAGTTTATTTCTGTATATATTCCTTCTTCCCATCTTCTTCCTGACTCACTGATACTACCTGCTCTACTCTTTACCTTCAATAGAAATGACCAGTGATCTTCTTTTGTAACCCACCTTCTATATCTTTTGTAATCCACCTTGAACCATAAGGTAATGGCGGAATAGAAATCTCTAATGTAATGTAATGTAATATATAGAAAGATATTTTACCCTAATCTCTTTTTTAATTTTCTTTTTCAGTAGACAAACCAGCCTATTGTTTAATTGAATTATAAAAAAGAAAACCAAAAGTAGAAAAATTTTAAACTAACCTGTTGCTTAACTAACTTTTAAATAAACATAGAAATTATAAGTTTAACCCATGATCTTCTTTTTCCCTGAGTTGTAAGACACAATTTCACGGTGGCAAATACTCACACATGCAGATTCCTTACAAGCCAAGGCAGGTCTTAGCTTTCCCTTTGGCAGGGCTGGTATAACTCATCGGCTGCATAGGTTAAGCCAAGGTTATTTATTTTTCACTGCCCAAGGATGGTCTGCAGCCTTGCATCTCCTTCTCTCCCTCCCAACAAGAGTTTTTTCTTCTTAAGATAAGTAGCAGCAATTTCTATTTGCTGCCCATGGCTGACCCCAATGCGTTACATCTGCCTCTTCCAACACAGATGAAAATAGGAAGTTTTGTCAGAGAGTGGTGGGATGAGGCAGACAGAAGGCATTGGGGTCATCCACAGGCAGTGAATAGAAATCGCTGCCTCTTCTCTTTTAAAGAAAAAACTCTCTTTGGGAGGAAGAGAAAGGACATGGATCTTCCCCCCCATCCTGACTGGAGGTCAGGAGAGGGGAGAGTGAAAGATTGGGAAATGAATGGGGGAGGGCATGAGTAAGGAAAAGAGATGGAAAGCAGTAAAAAAAATTGAAAACTGGCCTATCCAGTTCACTAGTGTCGAGCGGTAACTTCATTGCTATTAGCAGAAACTGCCAGCTGGTCACTCAGGGGTCTCTTCCAGTCACCTAGGTCTCTTTTGGTCTCCCAGTACCTTGGTCCCCACAGACCCGCAGATTACCAGTCAATGTGGCTCTCCTGGTACCTTGGTCTCGCGGACATGCTGGTCACCTGTCAATTCAGGTTTGAGTTTACTGGGGGTTAGACAGGTGCCAGCATGCATCCCCCCCAAGGGTCGGTCTTAAGAGTTCTTGTCAGGAACTATCTTTCACTTGTCTTTCTGGGCTCCAGGTTGCAAGCTCATGTTTCTCTCGGGATGAGATCTTTTCCAACTTGACTCAACATGCAAATGAGCTTTCTTCGCTTGGCCTGCTGGGAAGACTCAATACCTAGTCTTTTTTACTCTCCTCTGAGTTAAAAAGCCTTTGATGGATGAGGCCTATGCTAAGACCTGGAAGGCTTTTCAGCTCTGGTGTGCCAAATATCAGGTAGAGCCTTTAAGGGCCCCAGTTTCTGCAATCTTTGCTTTTCTACATGCCGAATTAAAAAAAGACCTGGCAGTAGCATCTTCCAAAATTCAGGTACTGGGCCACTCATGCATTCAGGCTCGAAAGGGAAAGCTATCGCTACCATCTCATCCAAATGTAAACAGATTTTTGAGGGGGGTGCTCAGGCTGTGGCCCTATTATGCCAGCCTTCTCTGTCATAGAATCTTAATATCATCCTTAAGGGCCTTAGTAAACTACTGCAAGAAGCCTCCTTCCTGGACCTCATGATCAAGACCCATGCAGTTAGTGTCTCTCCTAACCCCATCGATTCCATCTTGCTTAGCAGCTTGCGGTATGGGACACTGTCAAAAGCTTTACTGAAGTCCAGGTACACGATGTCCAAAGACTCTCCCAAGTCCAACTTTCTTGTTACCCAGTCAAAGAAGCTGATCAAGTTTCAAGTTTATTATAAAATTTGATTAATCGCCTATTCCAAATTCTAAGCGATGAACAAATCAATAAAATTACAAAGTTAGGGGAAACAAACATAACTAACAAAAAGACTAAATCTACGAAACATAATCAAAGCCAGCTTTACAAACATAATAAAACACAAGGAAAGAATAGGAAAGAAATACAATCTGATTAATAAAAAGAAAAACATTTAAGGTCAAAAACAATAGGTAGGGGAAGGAGAAAAGCTCTCAAAAAAATAAAGATACAATGAAACTCTTAAGCAATTCATTTAGTCATTGAATGCATCTTTAAAAAGAAAGCCCTTGAGTTTGCTCTTAAATTTTTTCAAAATTTTTTTCTTCTCTTAAATAAATTGGAAGGGAATTCCATGTTTAAGGAGCCGTAACGGAAAAGATGGATTGCCGTCGTGTGCTAATAATTTTAAGGGAGGGAATGACTAATAAGTGTTGGTCATTTGACCTCAGTAATCTAGATGCAGTATAAGGAATCAATACTTTATAGATAAAAGCTGGGGTTTAAAATATCTGAGATTTAAAGGTGAGCAAACTTAATTTGTACATTATACGATGTGCGACTGGAAGCCAGTGTGCTTTTTTAAGTAAAGGAGTCACATGTTACATCCCATGGTTATAAAGCAGAATTTGGGGATCATACTGTATGTTAACCTTGGGATTTCTCAGCAGGTTGGAAGATATAACCTTGAGTTGATTTTATTCAAAAGGTGTAAAATTAATGATGAGATTGGATTGGCAGGACCTACCCTTGGTGAATCAAGCTCAAGTTCAAGTTTAATTATTCTTAATGAATCGCCTATTTTAAATCACTAAGCGATGTACAAAACCTTAATACATACAAATTAATACCTAAATACATACAAATTAAATATTAGTGACAATTTAAACTGAATTTTGTTAAAGATAAAAAAAATTAACATACTAAAGTACATGCGTATAATAAAATGTTAGTTGGGGTAAAAAGACATAATTGAATTGTGAGGATAAATGGGGAAGAAATTACAATAATTGGACAGTAAAGATAAAGTAATAACAAGGGAAAAACAAATAGGAGGGGGATATATATTTATTGATAAAAAAAGAATAATAAAATATTAAGAATCATATGCATCTTTAAAAAAAAACGATTTTAGTGTTTTTTTAAAAATGGTTAAGTCTTTTAATTCCCTAATGTGTTGCGGAAGGAGATTCCAAGACTGAGGGCCAATAACAGAGAACATGTCGTTTCGCCTAGTTCCAATCACCTTCAACGAGGGAACCGAAAGGAGGTTGGAAGAAGTAGAGCGGAGTGAACGAGTAGTATTATAAGGGATTAACCATTTATTGACGAATTGTGGCTCATTAAAAGTGACGGCTTTAATCCATGCTGACTGGGATCCCGAAGATTCCCTTCATTCAAGATCGTGTCCAATTTGCTTTTAATTAGTGTTTCCATGAGTTTGCACACTATTGATGTGAGACTCACCGGTCTATAATTCGCAGCCTCTGCCCTGCAACCCTTTTTATGCAGAAGAACGACATTAGCTAATTTCCAGTCCAGAGGAACTTTCCCCTTAATTAGGGAGAGATTGAATAACTCAGACAACGGTTTCGCCAGGACATTGCTCAATTCTCTGAGCACTCTTGGGTGCAAATTGTCTTGTCCCATGGCTTTGTTCACCTTGAGTCTTGCCAGTTCACTGTAAACTTCACCTGGTGTGAACTCAAAATTCTGAAACGGGTCTTCTGTGCTTTGTGTTGCCTTCAACTGCGGACCGTGTCCCGGTGCCTCACAGGTGAAGACTGAGCAGAAGTATTCATTCAGTAGTTCGGTTTTATCGGAATCTGCTTCCATGTAACTTCCGTCCGGTCTTCTAAGGCGTACTATCCTGCCTGTGTTCCTTTTTCTGTCACTAATATATCTGAAGAAGGATTTATCCCCCTTTTTAATGTTTTTTGCCAGAATTTCTTCCACTCGAAGTTTTGCCTCCCTAACTGCCATTTTGACCGCTGTAGACCTGGTCCTATATTCTACCTTTGCCTCTCTTTTCTCCGTGCGCTTGTAGGAGAGAAACACTTTTTTCTTCTCCTTAATGAGGTGCGAGATCTCCGCGGTGAACCATTGGGGTTTATTGTTTCTTTGTCGTTTATTTACTGATTTTATGAAGCGGCTAGTTGCTTCATGTATGGTTGATTTCAGTGTTAACCACTTAGCTTCTACATCATCGGTCTCCACTTGGTCCTGCAGCGTCCGATGGACGAAATCTCCCATGCGTGCGAAGTCTGTGCCCCGGAAATTGAGTACCTTTGTTTTCGTGTTTGATCTAGGGAAGCCTTTCCTAAGGTTGAACCACACTATGTTGTGGTTGCTGGAGGCTAGCGTATCTCCTACTGAGACCTCTGAGACGCTTTCCCCGTTGGTGAGTACCAGGTCGAGGATCGCCTGGGCCCTAGTGGGCTCCGTTACCATTTGTTTGAGACATGCTCCCTTTATGGAGGTTAAGAGCCTCCTGCTACCACTGGTTGTCGCTGAAAATGAGTTCCATTCTGCATCAGGCATATTGAAGTCTCCTAGCAGTACAACTTCTCCTCGTAGAGTGATATTCTCTATGTCTTCAATTAATTCTGCGTCCATGTCTTCCAGTTGTCTTGGAGTCTGTATACCACACCTAGATACAGGCATTTTTCTCTGCCTCTTGCCAGGTTTACCCAGAGGGACTCCCCGGTGTACTTGACATCTGTGATCCTGGTGGTTTTGATGTCCTCTTTAATGTATAGAGCTACCCCCCCTCCTAACCTGCCCTCTCTGTCCTGACGAAGTAGATTGTAGCCCGGTATAGCCATATCCCACCCATGTGAGTCCGTGAACCAAGTTTCAGATATTGCCACCACATCTAGGTCGGCATTCCTTATTTCAGCCTCCAATTCTAGAATTTTGTTACCTAAACTGTGTGCATTGACATACATGGCCCTCCATATCTTGTGTTTGCTAAGTCCCTGTGAGGCGTATCCTACCCGAGTTGGTGTGACTCCTAAAGAACTGTTTGCAATGTGGGTACTTACCTTGGACATGGAAGCGGAGTTTTGACTCACCTCATCAGGATAATTCCTTTCTGCACTAATATGTGAATGGGTACCCTCCCCCGACTTACCTAGTTTGAAGCCCTGTGAAGCAGGCGGGCTAGTCGGTGTCCGAAGACGTTCTTACCCCTACTGGTCAGATGGAGTCCGTCTGGTCCCTGAAGTCCTTGTAGCGCTTCCCCATGGTTTAGGAATCCGAAGTTCATATCCCGGCATCATCCCTGTAGCCACTCGTTCGTTCAAGGGCCTAGTAATAACATACAAGTCCCTACACAACATGGCACCCAGCTACATATCAACCAAACTTCTTCCATACATCCCAAACAGGCCACTCCACTCCCAGGAGGAAACATGTCTGCAAATACCTCCTGGTTGTGACCTCCGACTCCAGAGCGCCAGACACCTTTCCTACTCCCACTTCCTACCAAGCTATTGGAATCAATTGTCTCTTCACATAAATCGTTCAAAGGGCTTCTGAACATCAGGAAAGCAATAAAAACCTACCTCTTCCCATAACTCCCTTCCAACCATATGTGTTCTAATGTGCGCTGAACTAGATCGACTCCGTTTGTTAACTGAAGTTGGAAATAACTGTATGTTAACTTAAAATGACAAATTGTGTGCTAAACTTGACTGTATAATTTGTTTGTCTTTCCATTATGTATGTCAACCTTGTTACCCATTCTGCAGAAGCTGGACATGCGAAGAATTCTACTCTATTGTCTGGAAAGAACCAATGACTTTAGCCTTTCCATCCATCTGTTTTAACCAGCCAGACAAGACGAGGCAGACCAGGTTCCAAGGCATCTATTGCCAAATGGATTTGCATGGCAATTTCATCGATGTACATAGGCTATGGCAAACAGCCGCCTATCTCTATCAAAGCTCATTCGACCAGAAGTGTGGCATCTTCATGGGCCCACAATAGGCAGAATGCTCAAGCACATTGCTCTACACAGGGGGCCGGTGATTCTAGTGGCTCTGGATTGGCCCAGGCAACCATGATTCATGGACATTGTTAGGCTAAAGATCGACAGCCCCATTTGGCTATATTCCGAGAAAAGTCTTTTGTATTGGGGCCGGTTCAAATGGAGGATCCCTCTCCTATGGTCTCATGGCATGACTCTTGAAAGGTTGTGATTGAGGAAGAAAGGGTATTAGGAGGATGTGATTGCTATGCTTGCAAGAGGTCAACTTCAGTGGCCTACTCAAGAGTCTGGAGAACATTTGAGGCATGATATGCATCTTTCAGGATTACGCCCTGCGCAGCCCCTTTGTCTCACATCCTGTCATTTTTGCAGGAGGGCCTACAGAAGGGCTTATTGTTAAGTGTCCTGAAGATCCAGGTGGAAACTTTGGCATGTTTTGGGGGCTAGGTGCAGAAGTTGAAGCAGTTTAGGTTTAGGGTTAAGGTTAGGGTTAGGGTACTCTAAACATTCTTAAAATGGCAGTAAGCAGAGAAGGAGAGATGGGGACTTCCTTTGCGGAGTCGCAATCCATTTCTATTGATGATATTTGCAAGATTGCAACATGGTCCTCAGTGTACACCTTTTCCAAAAAATTGCAGATTGGATGTCTTGTTACCAAGAATACTGAGAGTGAGGCTGCAAAACTGGGGGCTATATGGCAGAGCTCTAGATTTCTCTCTATCTCTACCTGCTGGTAGATGTACATAATTCACATGTCTCTGGATTGATCTGCTGGGACTAATGGAAAGAAAATTATCAGGTAAGCACTAATTTTCCCTTAGCTGTTTTCATGATCAAATGTATATTTTCAATTCTACTGAAAATATTATAGAAGCTTTGCTTAAATTAATTATGTTTTTTTATATCCTTTGTCATGATTTTAAACTTCTGTATTTTTAAATACCGGTAGATTATGAAACTGCCAATGTGGAGAAAGAAACCAAACAATTCAGTATTGCTGTGGTTCATCAGGTGAGTGCTCTGTGGTTTGTTTTGTTTATGCAATTGGTATACCTGGGAACTTCTGATCACTCTGAGGATGGCATGATTGTAGGGAGTCAGTTGGGATAGGGTGCATGAACTTTATTTTTTTCCACCATAACTGGCAAGGTACACACATATGCAAACCACATGTAATCTTCTCCCACTTGGCTCCTGGCCTGCCCCATCAGACTCTAAACTGCCTGCTTAGCTGCTGCTGCTGTCTCCTTCTGGTTCATCAAGTTTATTCAAAATTTGTTAGCCCGCTTATCAATTTTCTAAGTGGAGTACAAAAATTTTAAATCTGGGTTATACATTTTAGACAACAAAGGCAGACATATTTGACACATAAAGGAATAGGGGGAAGAACTACATCAATGGATAGGACAGAAAGATTTAAAGGGTTAGTACACTAGGGAGGCCAATGACACTTAATCCAGTTCACGTTGGCCAATGATAATTCCTCCTGCACTCCATTGTACTGACTTTTTCTTTCCTTCCTTCCAGCCGGCATAGACTGATAAAACTTTCTCCTTCCATCTGACTCACGTAGGCCAATAACACCACTTCTATCCTCTGGCCTAGGTGGTTCCAGACAACTCGTTTCTTCTGCCCACGTGGGCCAATGATACTTCCTCCCTCTTGTCAATAAACATAAACTGCCTGTTCTGTATCGCCCTCTAGACAGGTACAGTTCTTTACCGATGGGTTATATCTCACTATGACCAGCAGGTGGAGACTGAGACCAGAACCTTGGTTGTAGTATATTAGCTGAGGTTTCCCCCTCCCAACTCAGTCTATCTCAGTCTCCAAGCAGATGGTAAGGTAGAAAAAAATTAAGGCTCTCCTTGTTTAGAGCTGTTGGAATTTGTTTAGGATTCCTGGTCCCCTTTTTGGTGCCAGACGGAGCTTGGACAGGTCCTGTTTGGGGATCCGTTTGACCTCGGGGGTGTCAAACCTGGTGGGTCTCGTGCTGGGTCCCTCCCCCCTTTCCTCCACCTTCCCAAGTTTTTGTAGAGGTGCCTCAGCTGACAGCCTGGCCACCAACACTAGTCAGGACTCCAGTTTTGAGAGCCGGTGGAGTCTGTTCTGAGAAAAAAACAACAAATCCTGAGGCTGTGCCTGTCTTAAGGGCTCTTTCCCTTTAAATTGATCTATTTTACTGTATTTTTCTGCTAATCGGCACTTTTCAGCTAGGTCACGTATTGCCCAATGAGCACTTTACAGGGGAAAAAGTGCTCATTGTACTCCAGACACGAGGCACTCACGGCCGGCTTGTGCAAGCGCTATGCAGGCCGGAGCGGTGGGAGATCCTCATCGGCATCGGTTGTGGGCGGCCAGGGGACCCCACCGCAAGTGCCTTGAGAGTCAGCAGCTGATTTTGGGGAAGCACGGGCTTCTTTCGATGCCCAGTGGGAGGTTTCCCAGCCACCGACGGTCAGGGTAAAAAGGATTCCCTTATCGCCGAAGCGGCTGTGGACTTCCTTACCGCTGCTGCTGGCTTGCCTGCTTTAACAGCTGGGACAGTTCAAGCTTCCCAGAGCTACAGGCCTCTGGAACTCTGATTTTGGTGGTTTCAGCTCCATTTTTGGCGGGAAGCACCTCCATCTTTTCAGTAGCCTCAGGTGACCTTCCCCCTGCATTGGAGAGACAGGGGCAGATTTCAGCTGGGTCCCCTGCTGTGGCAGGGAGTCCCTAGGAGCCGCCAAGGTTTTTTTCCCCTTATTTTGTTTTAGCCCTATGTAAGGCTTATGTGCATGTGGCCAGAGGTCCTGCTACCGCTCCTGGGGGGGGGGGGGTTTGCCCTCGACGTCCTCCACGTTTCGGCCCCACACAGCACCCGTTTTGTCCCCCTCTACTCCTCTCTTGTCCAAGCAGCTGCGTGTCTCTTGGGATGAGGACTTTTATCAGGAGGGGCAAGAGTTGGTTGATGAGGACCTGGACCTTTGGGTGACCACCAGGATCCTCTTGGGGGAACGGATTTCATCAGCAGCAGGTTTCCTTTTCTGTCTGCTGGCGAGGTCTGGTGGCCATGTTACGCATTTTTCAGTAGGCTGAGCTTCATGAGCTTATTCTTCAGGTCTCCTCTGTGTTACGGTTCGAGGACACCGTGTCGGAGCCCCTGCATGCAGTAGACCCCGTGCTTCGAGGTATCTTCTCTGTTTTCCACTCTTTCCCTATGCATCAGGATATTCGGGATATTGTGCTCGCTCAGTGGCAGGTGCCGGAGGCCCCCTTTCGCTTTATGCGTTCTATGGCCCGCCTATATCCATCCCGGAGGAGGATCAGGACTCCTTGAAGTCACCTGTGGTGGACGTTGTGGTCTCAGCTATCGCGAAGCGGCATACTGTGACTGTGGAGGGCGGCTCTGCTTTGAGGGACCCTGAGGAGCGTAAGTTGGAGTCCCTCCTTTAGCAGAGTTTTTTATGTTACTGCCCTGGCAGTCCAGGCAGCAATGTGTAGTGGGCTGGTTGCTCGGGCTTGTTTTCAGGTGGCCGAGCTTATCCTTGACGAGGAGTCTGATAACTGGGACTTAGTAGAGCAGGAACTAGCCAAAATGGAGATGGGTGGTTCTTATCTCTCGGATGCCATGTATGACCTGTTGTGGGCTTTGGGCCAAGTCTATGGCTGCAGGGTGGCTTCGGGCATGGTCGTCGGATGCTGCATCTAAGGCTAAGTTGGTGAAATTCCCCTTTAAGGGGTCTTTCTTGTTTGGAGAGGATTTGTACAAGTTGGTTCAGACCCTAACTGATTCTAAGGTGCCTTGCTTGCCTGAAGACAGAGCTAGACCACTGGCGCGGGGTGGCACTGCTCGAGAGCATGTGTGTGATTTCCACCCTGGTCAAGGGGCCACATCCTTTCTGGCCTCTGGGTCCTCCCGGGGGCCATTTCTTTCAGCACATGCAGTCCTTTTGGGAGGCCTGCCAGGGAGCTGGGAGTTTCTCCGCCGGTTCCCCCGCTGCTCGTCCTGCCCAATGACTCCTTGCCAGTACCCCCTCTGGTTCCGGTTGGCACCCATCTGCCCAAGTTCTATTCAAAGTGGGCAGAGATCATGTCCGATCAGTGGGTCCTGGACGATTATGCTCTGGAGTTTGCCCACTCCTTGCCAGATCATTTTCTAGCTTCTCCTTCTCAGGTGGCGTGGAAGAAGCAGACTTTTTGCCAGACCCTTCAAAGATTGCTAGATCTCAGAACAGTGGTTCCAGTGCCCCCTCAGGAGTATTGCACCGGCAGGTACTCGATTTACTTTGTGGTGCCCAAGAAAGGGGACCTTTTGGCCCATCTTAGACTTGAAAGGGGTTAACAGGGCTCTCAGGGTTCCATCATTTTGCATGGAGACGCTGTGGTCTGTTATTCTGGCAGTTCAGCCAGGGGAGGATTTGACTTCTGACGGAAGTCTACTTGCATGTCTAATCCAGGCCTTCCATCAGCGCTTCCTTTGCTTTGTGATCTTGGATCGGCACTATCAGTTTTGTGGGTTTCCATTTGGTCTGGCCACGGCCCCGAGGACATTCACCAAGGTTATGGTGGTTGTGGCTTTGCGCAAGGAAGGCATTCTAGTTCATCCCTACCTAGACGACTGGTTGATTCGAGCAAAGTCATTCCAGGAGAGCACCAGGGTCATGGCTCGGGTGGTGGAGTTCCTGCAGTTGCTGGGCTGAGTTGTCAACCATTCCAAGAGTTGGTTGGCCCCCTCCCAGCACCTGGAGTACCTTGGGGTTCTGTTCGACACCTCCTTGGGGAAAGTCTTTCAGAGGCCCGGGTAAGCAAATTGCCATCACAGATTTGCCTCCTTATGGCGTCCAGGTGTCCTCGGGCGCAGGATTTCCTCCAAGTCTTGGGGTAGATGGCGGCTTCCCTAGATGTGGTGAGGTGGGCTTGGGCCCATATGCATCTGCTTCAGTATGCTTTTCTTCTGAGGTGGTCACCCCAGATGCACAGTATGGACTTCCCTGTTCCTCTTCAGGGTTTGGCTCGCTGCAGTCTTTGTTGGTGGCTTCAGACCTCCCATCTAGTACAAGGGACGTCTTGCTTCTTGCGGACACCAGTCTCCTTGGCTGGGGAGCTCAGTGTCTGGGTCGCTCTGTGCAGGGCAGTTGGTTCCCGTAGGAGAAGGCTTGGTCGATAAATGTTCTGGAGACCAGAGCCATCCGTCTTGCCTTGTTAGTATTCCAGTCCTTATTGACGGGCAAGTTGGTCAAGGTTCTCTCGGACAATTCCACAGCAGTGGCCTATGTCAATCGTCAGGGGACACCAAGAGTTCCCTGGTGGTGCAGGAGGCGGCTTAGCTCATGGTCTGGGCAGAGGCTCATCTTCGGGACATCTCGGCTTCCCACATAGCAGGAGTGGAGAATGTTCAGGTGGACTTTCTCAGTCATCATATGCTAGATCCCGGAGAGTGGTGTCTCGGTCCCACAGCCTTCCAGTTCATAGTGAAGACTTGGGGCCAGCCCCTCATGGACCTGATGGCTGTCAGTTTTGTTCGTGCCCCCCCCCCCCCAATGTATGGTGGTAGGGGTTAAGTGAAAGGCATACTGACAAACGCTGGTCCCAGGTTCAGTTCCCTCACAGATGACTCACCAGGAAGTAGAATAAAGAAGGCATAGCCAGAGGTGATTGCATAAAGAATATATTATAGAAATAGTCTTACAGAAAAGCAATATTTATAAGCATTACAATGAAGCTAGTTGGCATTACTTATGTCAGCGAGGCCTATGGGAAATTATATCAATCTGACTCTGGCATGGGAATGCAGATAGACCCTGAGGGCAGGAAGACGGTTTCAAGTAGCCCTGACTGATATGTTTTAAGTAGCCCTGATTGAATCATGACTAGCTAAAAGGTGTTAATGTCTGATTAAGAGGGTGCTTAGGACAATGGGTCCAGGTGCATGGAACGGTCTTCCTGCCCTCAGGGTCTATCTGCATTCCCATGCCAGAGTCAGATTGATATAATTTCCCATAGGCCTCGCTGACATAAGTAATGCCAACTAAAAATGCTGAATGGTAGCGACAGCTAGGCTGACAATGGCCTCGAGTATCAACGTCAAAACACCCCGCTTCTTCAGTCATCGCAGAGACGGTCAGGCTGAGAGGCTGGATGCTCTGGTTCAGCCATGGCCAACAGAGGGGCTTCTGTACATGTTTCCTGCATGGCTGTTAGTGGGCAGAGTTCTTCATCGCATTGTTCGGCATCCCGGCCTCGTGATCCTGGTGGCCCCGGACTGGCCAAGGCGTCTGTGGTATGTGGACCTGGTTCAGCATCTTGTGGCGGATCCTCTTACCACTGTCTCTCGACCAACCTTCTGACTTAGGGTCCCATTCCAATATTCGATTCGGGTCCCTTTTGTCTTACGGCTTGGCTCTTGAAAGGGAACACCTAGGTAAGAAAGGTTATTCAGATAAAGTGATCTCTACCCACTTCCCGGGCTTATGTACGGGTTTGGCGTATATTTGTGGAGTGGTCTCTTTTCACGCTTCCTTGCCTAACATCTTAAAGTTCTTGCAGGATGGCTTGGACAGGGGCCTGGCTTGGTCTTCTCTCAGAGTTCAGCTTGAAGCCTTGTCTGCCTTTTGTGGATTGTTACAAGGTCAGCAGTTGACTGCTATTCCTAATGTCATTCGCTTTTTGTGGGCAGCCAAATTGCTAAATCCTCCCGTTCCATCTTGGAATTTTAATCTGCTCTTCTCCGTGCTGGTGCACCCATCTTTTGAACTTATGGGTGCCTGCTTGTTGAAGGATCTTACTCTTAAGACGGTCTTTTTGGTAGCCATAACTTCTGTGAGACGTGTTTCTGAGTTGCAGGCTTTCTCTTATAGGTCTCCCTTCCTGGAGTTCTCTAGGGAGCGGGTTGTTTTGCGGCCTGTTCCTTCTTTTCTGCCAAAAGTGGTCTCCCCTTTTCATGTCAATCAGTCAGTGGCCTTCCTGGTGTTGGGTAGTCGAGAGGGATCTTCAGAGTAGAAACAGTTGCGTAAAATAGATGTCTGTTGGGTCCTTTGCTCTTATGTGCAGCGGACTCCGGAGCTCTAGAAATCAGATCATCTCTTTGTCCTCTTATTGGGCCCTTGTAAGGGGGATGGTGTTTCCAATGCTACCATTGCTCAGTGGATTAAGGAAACTATTGCTTCCGCATATATTCTTCAGAAAAAGCCTGTTCTTGAATTTCTCAAAGCTCATTCCACTCGGGATCAGGCAGCTTCTTTGGCTGAGTCTTCTCTAGTGCATCCAGTGGATATTTGTAAGGCTGCAGTTTGGTCTTCCTTGCATTCCTTTGTCAGACACTACTATGTGGATGTTCAGGCGTGTCAGGATGCGGTGTTCGGTGAGCGTGTTCTGGTGTCAGCCCTTCAGGGGTCACACCCATGATGGGTACTGCTTTGGCACGTCCTATCGGTAAAGAGGACAATACAGAAGGAGAAATTAGGTTCTTACCTGCTAATTTGCTTTCTGTTAGCCTCTCTAGACTGGTACAGTTCCCCACCCTATCTGTCTTTCTGCGGTGATTGTGGTTTTTGTACACGTGAAGATTTTGCTTTTTCTGTGGGTTATAGTATTTTTCTAGGGCCAGGGAGATACAAGAACAGTGGCTATGGTTCAGCTGGTGAGCTGTGGGGACATTTTCACTGCAGGGTTTAGTTCTATGCATTTTCCAACAGCGTTACTCTCTGTTTGTTGCTTTATACTCCTGTTCGGAGTGTTGTTACTGTTATATGTTAGTTTTTACTTGGTTCTGTTTGGCTATTCGGCAGACTGAGTTGGGAGGGGGAGCCTTAGCTAATATAGTACAACCAAGGTTTTGGTCTCAGTCTCCACCTGCTGGTCATAGTGAGATATAACCCATCAGTAAAGAATTGTACCGGTCTAGAGAGGCTAACCGAAAGAAAATTAGCAGGTAAGAACCTAAGTTCTCCATATTCAGCGCTATTTAACTGTCCAGTTAAGGCTCCTTGCCAGTTAAATAGCATTTGGCTGGCTACTACTAATATAAAGCAGATGATAGTTGAATACTAGCAGTTAGCAGCTTAAACTTGGCTGGCTATACTGTATTATTGCTGCCAATTATAAGCGCTGATCAGTCAAATTTAGTAGCCAAATTGGGCCGTACAAAATGCAGGTCTGTCTTTGGCTACTATAACTTAGCCAGCCAGTACTTAAAATGTACTTATCTGGCTAAGTTTGAGCCAGCCAAAGATAGATTGGATATTCAATGTCGGTCACCAGAAACAGCCCAGCATTGAATATTGGCAGTTTATGCCAACTGAAAGAATTAGCTGGCTTCCCTCCCATGGTGTCAATATCAGCTTCAAGAGTTTGGAGAACATAGTAACATAGTAGATGACGGCAGATAAAGACTCGAATGGTCCATCCAGTCTGCCCAACCCAATTCAATTTAAATTTTTAAAATTTTTTCTTTTTAGCTATTTCTGGGCAAGAATCCAAAGCTCTACCCGGCACTGTGCTTTGGTTCCAACTGCCGAAATCTCTGTCAAAACCTACTCCAGCCCATCTACACCCTCCCAGCCATTGAAGCCCTTTCCAGCCCATCCTCCCCCAAACGGCCATATACAGATCGTGCATGTCTGCCCAGTACTGGCCTTAGTTCAATATTTAAAATTATTTTCTGATTCTAGATCTTCTGTGGTCATCCCACGCTTCTTTGAACTCAGTCACCGTTTTCCTCTCCACCATCTCTCTTGGGAGCGCATTCCAAGCATCCACCACCCTCTGTTTAAAGTGGTTTTAATGTTAACTAATCTGATTATCCTTTGCAAGCCAAACATTTTATTGGAAGATCACAATGAACTGCCCTAGTGAACATTTTCAAATCTGAGAAGTGCATTAGTTCTAAATTAGCGGTGGGAAGAATTCTAGCTGAAAAAAATGTTTGGGAGCAGGAAATTCATTCTCTTCCACCCCCATCCCTGAACTGTCATTAATCTCTATTTATAGTACTTAAATAATACTGAAACAATGTGAATGAAAGTGAAAAATTTATGGCAGGCATTGCTAAATATGTAGGTGGTTGTCTGGAGACTCAAAATGATACTTTGTTAATCATCAAGCTCCAAAAAAGTGTCAAGTGATTTATTCCATTGTATATTCTCCAGAGACAAGCAGGGGATATGCAGGCATACTTGTTTGTGAAGTCCTCCGACAGCCTGTGTGTGCTGTCCCTTAGCTATAGTAAGATTTTAGCTTACTGAACATGTACAGGATGCCCTACACCTGGAGCCTCTCCCCTCATCCTGTCAGTTTTTTCTTCAACCGCTTCTGTACAGTCGCAGCTCTCCCCTCTATCTTCAGGGTTCTGAGTCTCTTCAGTCACTTTCTAACATTTTCAATCTTTTACAAAGGTTACTGCCTTCCTCTCTTGCTCTTGCTATTCCTCTCCTCAAAGCAGAGTAGTGCCATGCTTGTGTGGAACAACTTTCATCATAGAATCCTGTTTTATCAAACTCTGTTGTTATTCCTCAGAGCATGGATTGGGGTCCCTGCACTCCCATCTTTTCATCCCCAGCGCAGTCAGATTCTCCTAAAGATTGGTCAGATCATGATGATGTCCTTGTATCAAACCTTGACCAGCTTTCTTTACCTCTTTTGCAGCCAGTTCCAACAGAGAAGTTTTCTTATCCTAAGTTCTTACAAAAGGTTTCTACTCTTCTGAAACTTCATCAGACCGCTGTGCCCACAGACAGTAAGGATTTTCGAGCTAGCCTTCAGTCCTGTAACACTCCATCAGATATTACAAGACCTACAACTGGCTTACTGACAAAACCCCAATCATTCTCCACAGCTTCTAAGAGATTTGAATTAAAATACAAGGTGAAAGAGGCACCTGGTCATAACCTGCCTTAACTCCCTCACCATTCCATAGTCTCGGAGTCAGCTATTAAGAAATCAAAAGCATCAAAATTTCCTGCTAATGCTCCCCCAGGAAAAGATTGTCGTCTCCTGGATTCCACTGGCCGCAAGGTATATCAGGGCTCTATGCTTTTATCTAGGATTATGGCTCATCAGCTTCAAATCCTACATTTTCAACCTTCAATCCTTCAACAACTTGACACTGCTTCTCTTGAGGCCATTCCAAATCTTCATGTAGCACTTCAGGAGTTTACTTACCACTTAATTAAAACCAATTATGATGCCTATGATATGATGACTAGAACTGCGGCAGTGGTTATAGCTGCCTGACAGCATGGGGAAGAGCTGACCTCCATGACAGGTTGGCAGATGCTCCCTGCATGGGAGACAGCTTGTTTGGAGAAAAAGTGCAAGGCACACACTGTGAAGAAGGCATCAAGGCAGCAAACTTCACCTCTTGCTCCCTCCTCCCAGGGTCCTGTCTTGGTACCGCCGGGGGAGGGAAGTTCAGCACCGCCAACAGCGGCAGAAAAGAAAAATCCAGCAGTTGCAGCAGGACACAGAAAGAAGCCTATTCAGAGAGGTGATACTCCCTCTCCACCGGCAGCAAGTTTAGCGGCACATCCCACACAGAGAGGCACTGGGACGCTGCTGATAACAGTAGATACTTCTGGAAAGGCTCCCAGAGGCCCAGTTTCATCCTTGCGGTCCTCTTCCAGCTCCATGCTGAAAGATTTGGCTGCAACTTTGGAATTCCTCAACTTGCAGAAGAGTTATTTCTTCTTCTCCAGAACAATGCTATAGAAAAGGTACCACTCCTTCAAATAAATCAGAGGTTTTATTCAAAACTTTTCCTAATTCCCAAGAAGATGCAAGGTCTCCGCCTGATCCTCGATCTCAGACCTCTAAATGCCTGCCTCAAGAGGAAAAAGTTCAGAATGATCTTCCTTCCAGCAATTCTTCCAGCGATTGGTTAGCCGCCCTAGACCTCAAGGATGCATACACTCATATTCCCATTCATCCGTCCCACTGGCACTTTCTAAGCTTCAAGTTTCTCAACATGCATTTCCAGTACAAAATCCTGCCCTTTGGCCTATCATTAGCACCATGAGTGCTAACAAAGTGCCTAGCTGTGTAGCAGCACAAACAGCACCTTATAGTGTTCCCTTACCTAGACGATTGGCACCTGTCCTTTTCTCCGTTCCCCCACTCCTTCCCCGCCCCCCCCCACTACCGCATGCAAGCGCCCCTTCCCTTCCCCCATACCTCTTTAACGTTCCCAGTGCGAGCAGCAACCCCAACCTGCTGCTTGCGCCAGTGTCAGCTCTTCCTCTGATGTCACTTCCTGGGCCCGCACCTAGGAAGTGACATCAGAGAAAGAGCCAATGCTGACGCAAGCAGCAGGTTGGGGTTGCTGTTTGCACTGGGAACGTTAAAGAGGTACGGGGGAAAGGAAGGGGTACGCGGCAGGAGGGGGCAGAAAAGAGAGCGGGGAGGGCGCTACTACCGGTGCCTTTCTCCCTTGCTACACCACTGACTGTCTATTAAAATGTTTTACCATACTGTGCCATACTTTGATTGTAATTTGAATATTTTTACTGCTGTAATTGTCTATTGCTTACATTTGACTTATTCTTGCTGTACACCGCCTTGATTGAATTCCTTCAAAAAGGTGGTAAATAAATCCTAATAAATAAAGGCCCCCTTTTATCAAGCTGCGTAAGGTTTAGCCAAAAATGTCCTTATATTTGACCCTGGTTGTTTTACAGTGTTCCACTATCACAGATAAATGTCCAAATCATAAGCCTGCCCTAGTCCCAGCCCAAAAATGCCTTCAACCTGCCCCCTTGAGATTTAGATGTTCTACATAGAAAGACGTCTTAAAAATGTTTCAAAAATAGCGATATGGACTGTTTTCTGTTTCAAAAATGAGTTCCTTAGTATATTATTCTCTAAATGAATTCTGTTAGAATTGCCATATAGAGGGGAAGAACCCATTAGTTTACATGTCTGGCACTTCACAACTTGGAATACCTGTTTTTGTTAAACTTGTCATGTATTTTAAAAGTGTGGAGGTGTGTTTCATTTTCAAGTTCAGCTTCTGGATATCTAACAACTAGGGTGGAAAATCATCATCTAGAATCATTTAACATAGAAACTGATTCATTTCTTTTAAGTGAAAGTAAGACAACAGGGGAAATTGGGTTTCAGTTGCTTAAAAGGTAAACCATAAACCTCAGAGTATTTATATGGTTTCTTCTCTTATTAGCTTCCCAGCATATGGGAAAAGAATTGATGTTTCATGCTGTTCTTTTAACCACAATGAAACAATGGAGAAAAGGAAAAAAACAAACAATTGAAAGTGATATTTAGATATAAGTGCTTTGCCTACAACGATACTGAATTTTTCACGTTTCTGTGCAGCTATTATTGCTTTTATTTTTCATATTTTATCTTGTCCTGGAAGCCCTTCTGTTTTGCATAGTTTGATGAAAACTGATTAGCATGACAACAATTGGCAAATCTTTCAAATGCTAATGAGATCATCAGAATATACTGGCTCTTATCCAGGTACTAGTGATTTATCCAGTAGTTATCCAGTACATGGATAACTACCAGATAAAGATAGACAGCAGAAAGACTTTCTTAACATTAAATTGCTTTTACCCAGATAAATGCTGGTACCTGATTTATACCAATACAATACTCCCCCGATATTCGTGGGGGTTCCGTTCCAGGAACCCCCGCGAATGCTGATAAACCGCGAATACGTTTTTTAGCGGGGGAGATAGGAGAGAGCATCCGGGAAAGGCAGGAAAGAGCAGCCGGAGTGCCGGCGAGTGAAGGAAATCACTCGCGGTATGCTCCACCTGCCTCTTCCTGCACTAAAGTCGGGCCTCACCAATCAGAAGCTGCTTTAACACGCAGCTCCTGACTGGTGAGGCCCGACTTTAGTGCAGGAAGAGGCGGGCGGAGCATACCGCAAGTGATTTCCTTCACTCGCTGGCGCTCCAGCTGCTTTCTCCTGCCGCTGCGGCTATCCTCTCCTGCCCGGTCATTTGCGGTCGGAAAATCCGCAAATGACCGGAACTGCAAACATCGAATCGCGAATGACTGGGGGAACACTATATTCAACATTTGGAAACAGATATGGGGTGACACTTAATATCTAGTCTGAATTTTAGGTTGGAAATTAATTGGGCAAAATGAAGAATATCTCAAAACTGGGAAGGAAGTGACATCAAGGCCTGAAGTGGCATCTTGAAGCTCAATCTTCATCAGGGCCAAGTTTTAAGCACGCAGTTTCAGTAATGCTAAGCGATAGTGACAGTTGAAATTGCCGCAATGTCTACACAAAAGAAATTGGAGAAATACTGTACATGTATTCTTTGGAGCCTGGGGACTATGCGAAAGTAGATCAGTCATCAACCGATGCTTACACCGGGGAAAAAATAGAGCTAGAGAAGGTCAGTTCGGATGCGGAGAATGGGCACCCCATGATATGGCATCTCAGGAGGTCTCCAAAAAGGATATTATGTCACTGTTTCAAGAACTTAAGCAAGATATCCTAGGAGTCCGATAGGATATGCAAGTGGCATCTGTCAATATGAAATCAGAGTTAGGAGGCCTGAGCACCCAAGTAGACCACATGGTCTTACCGAGGAAGTGCATGTACTCCTTGGTAACATGCAGAAAGATTGCAGAATTAGAGATCATACGAGACCAAATCAAAGACCTAGAGAACAAGTTTCACAGGAATAATCTGCGATTTAAAGGAATCCCGGAGCTTGCAGTGTACAATGATTGCAAGGCGTTGGCACAAGAAAGCTGCATGAAGATAATGAAAGGAAAGCAGGATTCAGAAGTTTGTGGTAGAGAGTGGTAGAAAGTGGTAGAAAACTAGAATACTCTTCCGGAGTCTGTCATAGGGGAAAACACCCTCCAGGGATTTAAGACAAAGTTAGACAAGTTATTGCTGAACCAGAACATACGCAGGTAGGGCTAGTCTCAGTTAGGGCACCTGTCTTTGACCTAGGGGTCACCGCATGAGCGGACTGCTGGGCACGATGGACCACTGGTCTGACCCAACAGCGGCAATTTTTATTGTTCTTATGTGATTTCACCATTCTCCAGGCCCATCGGAGCTTGGGCAACCAAGAGAAGGCTTTCCCTGAGACATCATTGTTTGCTTTGCAGACCACATTACCAAGGAGCACATTCTACAGAGAGCACGGCAGTTAAAGGAGATCCCATGAAAGGATATGAAAATTACTGTGTTTCAGGACTTGGCATAGACAATGTTGCTGAAGAGACACTGTCTAAGAGATGTGACTCAATATCTACGAGCAGATGGATATAAATACCGGTGTTTGTTCCTGTTTGCCCTTTGCATTACAGTTAATGGAAAATCTTGCAAAGTTAAGACAGCTGAGAAAGCCTGGGATGTAATAATCTGCCTTCATCGTCCCTGACGCCCCAGGAGATTTTGGAACCTGCTAGAGATATGTTTTGGCAAACTGTAGTCTGAGGCCGCAAGAAATCAACTAAATCTGTGACTTAAAGGAACCAATGTTTTATTATTGGCTATTATGTGCATGGAGAGGTTAATACTTAAGAACATAAGAATAGCCTTATTGAGTCAGACCAACAGTCCATCAAACCCACTAACCCAATCCAGGTCACTAGTACCTGGCGAAAACCCAAAGAGTTATTATCAACAAAAAGAAGGGGGTATAATGGATAATTTATACAATGTTAGCTTTGAGAACTTTTTTTACACCTTAGTATGTTACTTTTATTTATAATTAATATATCACTTTTATTAACCCACTATTTTCATCATTCAAATGATACCCTATTTAACAAAGAAACTCACCCCCAGTAGATCAATTGAGAGGTTGAAGTATCATTAAAAAAATGCATTGTTCTCAGTAAAGAGGCCTCTTATAACTTGGATGTTATTTCAAGTCATCCTGAATGCATGTGATATATTTATTTCAGAACCTCCTTCCTAACCTTAATTTTAATCATTAGTCTAATGTAAAAACTAACTGAGGGTTCAACTTTATCATTAATTTTTAATTTTTTTTTAAAATTTCTTTAATTTAATTGTAATATCAAAACCTAAAATCAATTTATCAAATGTATACTTCAAATATATTCTTTAAAGAAAAACAGCAACACTTATTTTAATGGCTTTTCAGCCAAAACCAATGTTGGAGGGCCATGAACTACTGGGTAGATGATGAGAATAGTGGGTTAATAAAAGTGATATATTAATTATAAATAAAAGTAACACATTAAGGTGTAAAAAAAGTTCTCAAAGCTAGCACTGTATAAATTATCCATTATACCCCCTTCTTTTTGATCATAATAATTGATTTGTGGGTTAGATAACTTACAAGTTGATCCGTTTGTGTTGTTTGAAAACCCAAAGAGTAGCAACATTCCATGCTACTGATCCAGGGCAAGCAGTGGCTTCCCCCATGTCTTTCTCAATAACAAACTATGGACTTTTCCTCCAGGAAATTATCCAAACCCTTCTTAAAACCAGCTACGCTATCTGCTCTTACCAAAACCTCTGGCAATGTGTTCCAGAGCTTAACTGTTCTCTGAGTGAAAAAATATTTCCTCCTCTTGGTTTTAAAAGTATGTCCCTGTAATATCATCGAGTGTCCCCTAGTCTTTGAAAAATCGATCCACTTGTACCCATTCTACTCCACTCATGATTGAAGGAGAGTGAATTACTAGTTGTAAATGATGGGGAAGGTAGGTGGCAGTGGGTGTGCATTGGATGTGGGGATTGTATGATTAGAATTGGTGGTTTAGGTGTGAGTTGTCTTCCCCTCTCCCTTCTTCATGGTTTCAGAGAAGGGTGTGGTCCTCAGAGGCATTAGAGGATCGGGGAGGAGGAAGTTGCAAAAGCGGAAGAAAAACAAGAATTTCTTTGTAAGTACATCTGTACATCAGTTATGGACATCCGTTTCTCATATATTTTAGAACAGAATCTGTTGACTTATAGCCTGCTCTAAATACATGAGAAATGGACAGCCAAGTGCTGGCTCCATCCAGCATGAACATCCATTTTACAAACTGAAATGCCCAAACTGTGAACAGGGTAAAACAAGAGACATGGACGGCTTTGTGGCAGCTTAGGAGCATCCATATTATAAAATAGCCACAAAGATATCCACATGGAGGAATAGCCTAATTTTTAGAGCAGCCAGCTGAGAATCAGAGGTTGCAAGTTTAGATCCACTGTAGCTGTTCCTGATTTCTTATTTTTTTAAAATTATGAGCCTTCCAAGGACAGAAAAATGCCTATTGTGACTTCCCTTACTTCCTCTGCTCAGTCAGAACACCTTTCTATAGCCTGGCTATGCCAAGTACCAGGTCTAAATACAGATGTCCATCTTTTTGGACATGGATGCCCCTTCCTCTTCTGCAGAGTTGGATGTCCATCTTTTGGCTCCTTCCTAGTCCTGCCCAAAACACCCCCCCTCTTGCCATATGGATGTACTGCAGTTGAGGAACAAGTGCAATTGAGATATACAGAGAAGGACAAGATGGGTAGTATAAAGTCAACTGAGATAAATAGATGAGTGACTAAACTGAAGGTAAATTATGTACTGTATATAGTTGAATAAGATATGAAGAACTAATCCAGGTGCAGAGTGAGTGGATGGTCAGTCACCACATGTATTAAAGACATGAGAACCAAGATTGTGCATGTGTTAAGAGCTGCAAAGGAGTATGAAGGCTAATACATTAGGTCAAGATCTTATACTCAAATTTAATTCTGGAGATCTATGATTTTATCATTTACTCTTGACAATATTTTGCAGACTCTAGACTTTACGTGCAGCCAAGATAAACCTATGGGCTCATGGAAAAGGAGGAAGGTCAGTGAACCAGTAAACCCATTGACAGCTAGTGGAAAGTAAACACTGTCCTTATTGCTCTTTTATTACACATAAGAGTATATATATTTTATATTTCTATAAATTCAGTTAAATATATGTTATACCTATCCAGGACTGAATATACATAAAATTTTATTGTACTAAATATTTAGACTTTATGTTAAATAGACATTAACAGATTATGCCAGGTATATAATTTGTCTCTGATCATTTGTTTGAATTTCATATCTCCTTGTTTGTGTATTTGGAGAAGATGATATTTTTAATGTACTGTTGGAAAAATTGATTAGTGTGTATGTTATCACATATTATATACAATAATACATTCACAGATTCTACTTGAAGTCAAGTCAATTAACACCAACAGCAGAAATAAATCTTGAATAAAACTCATCCTAAGAGTACTGATCATTTCTTTTATTGCTTCTTCATTTCATCACTGTATTAATTTGTATTATGCTTTTCCTATTTCCTGTAATATACAGTGAGTACTGGGTCACCAACAGAATGGTGTGACCCCACTTTCCTATCAATTTATTTCTTTTCTTGTATTTCCCTACTTAGTGGTTTGTAAACCACTTTGCTTATCCTGACATAAAGGGGGTAATCCAGTAGCTAATAAACATAAACATAGATGCTTTGTTAAGAGTAAAAAGTAAGCTTCTAACCATTATTGATACTGAAATGTTTTATTACAATGTAATTCTTTTCAGCTGAGGATCCAATGGTTTAACACTCTTACGTTGTAAAGTGGGAATCAAGGGTTTAATTCTAATCTTAAACCTTATCTGAACAAATAGGAACATACATTTCTCAGATGACTAGCAAGATAGCAGGCCCTTACATTATGGAGTGATATTGCTAATGGAGCTCAGAATACATGAAGCTTGTAGGTTGTTCTACCATGCATTTGTGACATTTCCTGCCTGCTGCTGTCTTTCTCCTTCCACAGAACCAGTCAGAAATTTGTAAACGGAGCTTGCCTCATGATGATGTTTTTATTATTAATATTGCACTTTTAAATAGTAACATAGTAAAAGATAGCAGATAAAAGGCATGCAGTCTATCCAGTTTGCCCACTAAGGTGGCCAGTAATGCTGCCCAATTCAAGGAAAAATGTTTCGTTGATTCGATTTGGTCTGTTGAAGCCGGCACTGTAATGTAAACAAAATAAATAAAAAAAGACTTTTCCTCTTTCTGAAAGGTCTTAGTTCATTCTCACTGCTGGCAGGATGCACATTTCAAATCTGACATATTGTAATCACAAAATAAAAGTATTTTTTCTACCTTCCACTGCCATATCCAACATTTGTTTCTTTCCCACTGTCTACTAGTGCTGCCTGATTCAGGAAAAAATATTTTGATTCAATTCGATTCAGTCTATTGAATCATTTTTTCGATTCGATTTTCCTGCACAATTGGGTGTTTTTTTCCAAACATCCTGGTGAGTTTATTTTATAGCCTCTTTGCCCTCTCCTACCCACACTTGTGCTGTGGTGTAAACAAAATAAACAAACAAAAAAGACTTTTCCTCTCTCTGTTAAATTCTAGCTCATGTTCACCAGCTCTGGCAAGATACAAATTTCAAATCTGACACATTATAATCACAAAATAAAAATTTTTTTTTTACCTTTTCTTGTCTGGTCATTTTTCAAATCATGTAGGCTCTGCAACAACCGTCTTCTGATAACTTTCTTACCAGGGTCTCTTGCCCATTTGTCGTTTTCTTCTTTCTCCGTGGTAACCATCCATCTTCCATTTCTGTCCTCCCCTTCCATTTCCCTTCCCTCCCCCGGAGGTCTGGCATCTTTCATTTTTTCCACCTCTATTCCCGTAGCTGCAACGATGGACCCCACCATACCCAGATCCACCATCTCTCCTTTTCTCAACTACCCTTTCATCCAGCATCTCTCCCTCCTTCCCCACCAGCTTTCCCTTTCTCTTTCTAACTACCCTCCTATCTAGTATCTCTATCCCCCCCACACACACCATCCCTTGTGTCCAGCTTCTCTCCCTTTCAGTTCCTTCCCTCCCTAAATCCAATTGTCCATCATCTCTCTCCCTCTCCTGTTTTTAGATCCATTATTTCTTCTATCCCTCCCCCCATCTCCCCTCTCCATAATCTCCCCCAAGTCCATCTCCACCATCCATCTTCCCCCTCCACCAAGTTCATTTCTCCCATCCATCTTCTCCCCATCTCTCATCCAGTCCACCAACTCCCCCAAGTCCATCTCCCCTCTCCCTCCATCTCCCTTTATTTTGACGTTACAACGTGTTGCCGGTGGCGATAGTTATTTAGCGATCCACTCCTGCCACCACTCCTTGCGTCTTCTCTCCATTGCAGTCCGCCCTCAGTGAAAACTTCCTGTTTCTGCTTGGGCGGCCGAATGGAGAGAAGACGCCCGGAGTAGCGGCAGAGTAGTGAATTGCATTTGCTACTGCCACTTTTGCCTGGCCAGGGAGGAGAGGAGAAATACTAACGTCCGGTAAGAAGAGAGCCTTGCTGCCACCGGTCTGCACGCAGAGAACCGTTAAGGATTTCCCTCTGCCACTAGAGTCCGTGCTTCGATGTAACTTCCAGTTTTGCAAAACCGGAAATTACATCAGAAGCAAGGACTCCGGTGGCAGAGGGAAAGCCCAAACGGGTCTCTACCAAGGGGGCCGTAGAATCGGTAAGTCCGATTTTCTTCTAAAACAAATAGATTCGAATCACGAATCAGGCACTCAATTGTTCCCGCTAAGCTGCGCTGGCGTGCGCTGGCGCACAAAATATTAGGTCGCAGCGCACAAGTTTCTCGTCACAGCGCAGGACCGGCAAGATTGACTCATTTGAACTTCTGCAAGATCAGCATCGGAAGCGTGCGCTGGGCCGGAGAGATCTTGGGGAGCCTCCGACAGTGGCTTTCTCCCCTCTCTGCAGCTCTCCTTTACTTCCCAGCGCAGCGATTCACGAAGGCAGCCTCGGGGCTTTTGCTGAGTCGCGGCTGCCTCTGATGATGCAACTTCCTCTTTCCTCAGAGGCGGCGCGACACAACAAAGGACCCGAGGCTGCCTTCGTGAATCGCTGCACTGGGAAGTAAGAAGAGCTGCTGGGAGGGGAGAAAACCACTATCAGTCTGGGAAGCTGCTGGGCAGGGGAAAAAAGGGACAGCTGCTACTGGAAAGGGAGAAGGAGAGATGCTTCTGGGAGGGGAGGAGGGAAAGGAATCTGGGAAGCTGCTGGGCCAGGAAAAAAAAGGGACAGCTGCTACTGGAGAGGGAGAAGGAGAAGGAGAGATGCATCTGGGAGGGGAGGAGGGAAAGGAATCTGGGAAGCTGCTGGGCCAGGAAAAAAAAGGACAGCTGCTACTGGAGAGGGAGAAGAAGGAGAGATGCTTCTGGGAGGGGAGGAGGGAAAGGAATCTGGGAAGCTGCTGGGCTAGGAAAAAAAGGGACAGCTGCTACTGGAGAGGGAGAAGGAGACGGAGAGATGCTTCTGGGAGGGGAGGAGGGAAAGGAATCTGGGAAGCTGCTGGGCCAGGAAAAAAAAGGACAGCTGCTACTGGAGAGGGAGAAGAAGGAGAGATGCTTCTGGGAGGGGAGGAGGGAAAGGAATCTGGGAAGCTGCTGGGCAAGGAAAAAAAGGGACAGCTGCTACTGGATAAGGAGAAGAAGGAGAGATGCTTCTGGGAGGGGAGGAGGGAAAGGAATCTGGGAAGCTGCTGGGCTAGGAAAAAAAGGGACAGCTGCTACTGGAGAGGGAGAAGGAGATGGAGAGATGCTTCTGGGAGGGGAGGAGGGAAAGGAATCTGGGAAGCTGCTGGGCAAGGAAAAAAAAGGGACAGCTGCTACTGGAGAGGGAGACGGAGAGATGCTGCTGGGAGGGGAGGAAGGGAAGAGAGTTACTGCTGGACAGGAGGCTGGGAGAAAGAAAGAAAGGGGGCAGGCAGGGAAACAGAAGGAAAGAAGAGAAACAGAAAAAAAGAAAGAAAGGTCAGGGAGAGAGGAAGAAAAAGTTGGGGGAGGGAATGAGGTGTGGAGGAGAGAAAGCATACAGGCTGATAGAAGGGAAGAAAGATTGGATGCACAGTCAGAAGAAGAAAGTGCAACCAGAAATCACCAGACAAGGTAGGAAAAATGATTTTATTTTAAATTTAGCAAAGTGGAGGCAGTATTACCACAGTTTTCAAAGGAATTTGCCCAAATAACTTAATAGTTAACTGGGTAAATTCCCAGAGATGAAAACTTCCCTTCACTTACTATGCACAGTTCTGAATTTATATCTGCTGTCTATATTTTACAATATGGTCCCCTTTTACTAAACCGCAATAGTGGTTTTTAGCGCAGGGAGCCTATGAGCGTCAAGAGCAGTGCTGGGCATTCAGCGCAGCTCCCTGCGCTAAAAACTGCTATTGTGGTTTAATAAAAAGGATGGAGGGTATATTTGTCTATTTTTGTATGCTATAAAAACCAAATACAGAGAGAGACTGAGAGCTGTTGACGAAGAGCTACGTGTGTGTCTTTCTTCCATTCCAGCCAGAATATCAGCTTTGTGTTCAGCCAAACAGGCCCAGGTTTCGCACTGAATAAAGTATTTTATAATTTTTATAATTTTTATTTCATAATAAAGTAATTATAAAATACTTTCTTTGTGTTTATTTGATTCCTATTCAAGAGAATTACTTTATATATAGTCAATATAGGCAGAGAGTTAAATTTTTTAACATTTTCTAATGGTGGTGTGCCTCGTGATTTTTTTCATGAAACAAGTGTGCCTTTGCCCAAAAAAGGTTGAAAAACACTGGTCTAGAAATTGAAAGCATCAAACGTATTGTCTTCTGGACTGTTTTTAATTTACAGTTTACACATATGGATGTAACAGACATAACTACATTTGTTGTAAAACATTTATTAAGATATCATTTCATCTCTACAATTTCTGTGTTCTTAAAAATATTATTTAACGTTATTTAATTTAGCGTGTAGGCCTAAAATTCCTTTGAATACCTCGTCCTCATGTATCAGCAACTTTGACAACATATTTATTTGGCTCATAACTTGCTGGCGCCCGATATTTTTAGCTCACAGTGAAAAAAGTTTGCTCACAACACCCGCCCGCTTAGAGGGAACACTGGGCAGCACCACTGTCTACCATCTCTCTCTCTCTCTCTCTCCCTGCCTTGTGCCCTGGGTCAAATCTCTCTATTTCCCTCCATGCAGTATCTCTCCCTTCCTCCCCTCCATTATCATGTGCAACATTTCTTTCTCTCTCCCCATGCACCATCTGTCCCTGCCCTCCACCCTATGTCCAACATTTCTCCCTCTCTCTTTTCCATGCATGTCTCCCTCCCCTTCACCATATACAGAATTTCTCTTCTCACCCCTTTCTACCTCTCCCTTCCTCTCTTTTACCCCAACAATTCCTCCCTCTCTCTCCCTATGTGCAGCAGCTTTCCATCACTTCCTTCCATCACCCAGTTCAGCAACACCCCATCAACCCTCCTATCATGAGACCTGACATACCTCCGGGCCTTCCAAAGCAGCAGCAGAATGGTGGTAGCCAGCCTTGAAGAAGCAGCACTGTGAACAGGCTGTTCGCAGCCTGCCATGCTAGGGCTTCCCTTTGCTGTGTCACTGATGATATTCAGAACGCTGCATCTTCAAGGCTGGCCACCGCCGCCACTGCTGCTGCTTTAGGAGGCCTGGAAGTATGTCAGGTCTCACGGTGGGAGGGTTGGTCACTGAATTGGCGAGTCCAATTTTTTTTGGACAACAAATCAATACCACCATTTTGTGCAGGTTACAGTCCTTCATGATTAAACACTGATATAACAATCATGGTAGTCAGCAATTTGCCACCCTACCAATCTCATATAGGCAATAATATGTGATGTGATCTTGAAAGAATAGTTTTATAATTAATGGCCACAGCATAGTCACATTCATTGTCGATACATGATATAAAATATGCATAGTTGATCCTGATTTGTCTTTGCCATTTTCAGACAAAGAGCATAACTTGTCACAAAACAGAATGAGTCCTTAAAAGCAAGTTTATTGCAGTCTTTAGTTGTTCAATTCAAGCAGGGCTTGCTTTTATTGAAGCCTCCCAGTAAGTCTCTTACAATGTACTGGGATCTCAATGTGGTACTAACTCAGTTAATAAAACTCCCTTTGAGCTGCTTAACCAAAGTGACTAACCCGGAAAATCTTATTTCTTTAACTGTGGTTCTGCACACTTTCTCAAGTTTCTTTCAAAAGCAATATTGGATTTCTATCTTAACTAATTTGTTGTCATGCCAATATTCTTTCCCAGACTTCCTGCCCACAAAGGTGAAAGCGCACTGCACATCTTGGACTGCTGTGCTCAACAAACACCCAATGTTTAATTGTCTAGCACAGGGGTGTCAAAGTCCCTCCTCGAGGGCCGCAATCCAGTCGGATTTTCAGGATTTCCCCAATGAATATGCATGAGATCTATTTGCATGCACTACTTTCATTGTATGCTAATAGATCTCATGCAAATTCATTGGGGAAATCCTGAAAACCCAACTGGATTGTGGCCCTGGAGGAGGGACTTTGACACCCCTGGTCTAGCAGATTTCATTTCTTTTTTTATGCCCAGGCAGGTTTGACTCCTGAGAGTCATGTCACAGCTCACAATGTCAGAACTATGGCAGCATTTGTAGCCCACTTGAGGAAATCTGCAAAACTGCAACTTGGACATTTGAATATGGTTCCTTGGTGTGCAGACACTATCTGGCAGTTTATAAGAACACATCACAAAATTTTTCATTCTTTTTTACAAAGATTTTCATAGAGTTTAATTAATTTTGAAGTGAAGTTAACAAGAGGCAAGATTAACACCAACAAATTCTGAAATGCTAGATACCAATTCAACCAGCCTCATAGCCTCACTGGACAACTGGAATAACACAATAGAGCAAACCCTGAACTCTGTTGCACTATTATGTGTCAAAAGCCGAAAATCAGCCAAGTTCTCACCTTGGTTCACAGACACCCTAAAAGCAGAAAAACAGTCTTGTAGAAGACTAGAAAGGCAATGGCAAAAGAGCAATCTCCCAGAACATAAATCTACGTGGAGATCAGCTATTAACAAATACAAATTCCATATTGCTGAGGCCAACCTCCCCCTACATTCTTGAAATTAACATAGAAACATAGAATATGAGTGCAGAAAAGGGCCTTTGGCCCAACAAGTCTGCCTACTCAAATAACCCTCCCCCCTAAGTTCTTCTTTGAAGTGAACCCACGTGTTGATCCCATTTGTTCTTAAAGTCAGTCACGTTATTGGCCTCAACTACCTGGAGTGGAAAATCATTCCAACAGTCAACCACCCTTTCGGTGAAGAAGTACTTCCTAGTGTCACCATAAAATCTCCTGCCCGTGATTTTTAGTGGATGCCCTCTTGTCGCCCTAGGTCCTGTAAGGAAAAAGATGTCTTCTTCCACCTCAATACGGCCAGTAACGTATTTGAAGTCTCTATCATGTCACCCCTCTGTCTGCATTCCTCGAGAGAGTATAGCTGCAACTTACCTAGACGTTCTTCATATGGGACATCCTTGAGTCCTGAGACCATCCTGGTGGCCAACCGTTGAATCGATTCGATTCTCAGTACATCCTTCTGATAATGTGGCCTCCAAAATTGCACACAGTATTCCAGATGTGGTCTCACCATCGACCTGTACAGTGGCATTACCACTTCGGGCTTACGGCTGACAAAACTTATCCAGATGCAACCAAGCATTTGTCTAGCCTTGGATGAGGCTTTCTTCACTTGATTGGCTGTCTTCATATCTTCACTAATGATTACTCCCAGGTCCCGTTCTGCAACAGTTCTAGTTAAGGTCTCACCATTCAGAGTGTAAGTTCTGCATGGGTTTCTGCTACCAAGGTGCATAACTTTACACTTCTTGGCATTAAAATTCAGCTGCGAAATTCAGCTGCCAAATTGATATTAAAATTGAGCTGCGAAATTCAGCTGCCAAATTGAGAGCAATAATTTTGACATAAGAAGTTATTCCACCTAATGCGTACCACGACTTCACTCCCAGTCCTAGGTCGATCAAACATTGACTCCCAGCCATTTAGAGATCCAGATCTTTATGTTTCAACTTAAAATAGTACACTTCCCCCTCTGTATTCGCGGGGGTTCAGGGCAGAGCCGGTCCGCGAATATTTAAAAAAATGCGAATAATATTCGGGCCAGTTCTGCCCACAACTCCCGCTTTCCCCGGCTATTTTAAGCCCTGAAAGCCCCCCCTTAAGCCTTACCTGATGGTCTAGCAGGTTTTTAGGGCAGAAGCAATCTTCCTACGCAGATCACTCACAGGAAATGGCTGCCATGAGCTCCCGTAGTCTCTCGAGCCATTTCCTGTGAGCGATCTGCACGGAGCAGGAGCATGGGAAGATTGCTCCTGCCCCGAAAACCTGCTAGACCACAAGGTAAGGCTTAAGGGGGGGCTTACAGGGCTTAAAATAGCCTGAAAAATGAAAATGTATTTTTTAAATCTAAAACCGCGAATAAGCGAATCCGTAGATACGGAATTTGTGAATACGGAGGGGGAAATGTAATGACATTAGTTTCATGTTCGTTTCCATAGATAAGCAGAAGAAAATAAACAGTAAAAAACACAAAATTGTCAGTGGGAAGAAAATAGCCAAGACAGGTAACAAAAAGAGACAAGGACTGTTTTAAACCTCTTTGCATATGAGACCAAATTCTGCAATAGAGTAGACATCCCTGATGGTATGGATAGCATGAGGAAGGACCTAGCAAAGCCTGAGGAATGGTCTGGAACTGAATGCTAAGAAATACAAGTTCTTAGCGTCCCTCCAGACTGGCACAGAAATGGATGGGTTTACGCTCCTTTGCGGAAATAAAATTAGCATGTAAGGACCTAATTTCTCCATCATGCATATGAGCTGCAAAAACCCTAGGGAACGGAACAGTTTAGGGCAGGGGTCTCCAACCTGTGGCCCCATGAAGTATTTTGTGCAGCCCTGGTCAAGGGCGATGCAGTGTTTTCCTCTGCTGCCTCCGGGTGTTTACCGTCTTGTCGGCTCCCTCCTCTGTCTTGCTGCAGCGTTTGTGCGGCCCCAGAAACATTTTTTTTGGACAATGCGGCCCAGGGAAGCCAAAAAGTTGGACACCCCTGGTTTAGGGCGTGAAGCATGTAAGTGGAACAGGACTTGGGTGTGATTGTATGTGATGATCTTAAAGTGACCAGGTTGAAAAGGTAACAGTGAAAGCTAGAAGGATGCTTAGGTGAGACTTTATTTAGAATATTGTGTACAATTCAAAATGATATAAACAGGATGGATTTAGTCCAGAGGAAGGCTACTAAAATGTTCATTGGTCTTCATCATAAGGCGTACGGGGACAGACTTAAAGATCTCAATATGTATGCTTTGAAGAAATGGCAGGAGAGGGAAGATATGGCAGACATTTAAATACTTATGTGGCATAAAAATGTACTTGAGGTGAGTCTGGTTCAATTGAAAGGAAACTCTGGAAAGAGGGGACATAGGATGAAGGTGAAAGGGAAGAGATTCAGAAGAATCTTAGAAAATACTTTTTGACAGAAATGATGGTGAATGCTTGAAACAGCCTCCTGGTGAAGTTGGTGGAAACAAAAAGTGTATCTAAATTCAAGAAAGCTTGGGACAAGTACGTTGAATAAGGGAGAGGAGGGGATAGTAGAAGGCATGTTTAGGCAGACTAGATAGGCCATATGGTCTGTATCTGCCTTCATTTTTCTCTGTTTCTATGTAAAACTAACAAAAATAAAGTAGTAATGAACAAGTATATTTTGTGTAATATTCAGAGAAGTAAAAGTGAAGAGCCCTAAATTAGTCACAGAAATGCACATCAACAGGCAAGGGATCCTAACCAATTTATGGAAAACAGATTCCAAACATAACTACCAAAATTGAAAGTAAAAAAGGCATTAGAAATATATGTCAGGATCAGTATTTCCAAGTCTCAGAAGAAAAACTGTATGATTGCCTTATAAAACAAACCCAATTCATTTAAGAAAGGAAGGATAACAATTACTGCCATGTACCATACTGAGATCTGCTCTCTCCCCTTCCTTCCTAGGGGCAGTTTTGAAATAGTCCAATTAAACTACATTAATCCATTTTACCTTGCATATAGGAAAACCCCAGGCAAAAGATGTAAATGAAGTCAAGTGAGAAGGAGTTAAATCTAAAATCATAAATGAGATCTGTAATATGCATATGCATATATGACATGCATATATGACATATGCATGTAATGTAATTTATGTAACTAACTATATTACAAAAAGTGTTGAAATTGAAATCTGTCAATGATATGAAGACTCATGTTGTCTTAGATGTTAACTTAAATTCAACTACAAAGATTGCTTATTTCTTTAAAAAAGAACTCTAAAAAGAATTGAAGGAGAGAGAAAGAAAGTAGTAGAATTTTCCATTATAGTGTATGAAAAGTTGGTTGAATTGGTCATAATTAGGGGAATCCCTTTTACGCAGTTATCTTGATTTCCTTGACCAATGTATGGAAAGTGTCAAAACACATGAAAGTTTTCTGATTGCTCTCTGACATGCCATTTGTCTGGTACTTTACCCCCCTCCCCCACCCCCACCCAAAAAAAAAAAAAATCACACCTCCTGAATTCATGTGTATCTTATTGCCAGGAAAAAAACTATTCTTTTATTGATGTGTCAGACCACATCCTTACATGTAGCAGAAATAGGTTAGTGTTCAGCAGAAACAAAACATTGTCTACTGTATCAGAGTGGTTGTGAGAGTATAGTATGAGCCGGTGATTATTTTTTCTGAGAGTTTTTAGAAATGATTCAGAGATAAAACCAAAACTAGTAGACACAGTTGGTGATTTTAGATGGTTTGCACATGTAAAAAAAATATTTTCACTCACTACTAAACCTTTCTTTTATTTGGTACCACCGATTTAGAATTCATTGCCCCAATGTCTTAAAATTGAGACAAATTGAAAAAATAATAAATTGGATTTAAAATCTACTATTTCTCTTTGACATTTGCAGATTTGTGATTCTGGTTTTGTGCATAGGTATACTATGAGTTGGTAGTAGATGTGGATGAAGACATGTACTAATGTTATCACTCCTGATTTTTTTTTTTTTATATTGTAACTTGTTAACTATATAAGGTACTGATTTTAGATTAAGTTCTACTATATGAACATGTAGCTGTCATATGTAGATTTGAAGGATGCATGTTCTGGGCATGATTTGAGCAGACCTTGAAAGAATATATGTATTCCCTATTTTGCAATGGCAGTACTCATTTCTTTCTAAAAATTTCCTTGTAAAACTAACACACCAGGGAAACAAATCCAATAGATCAAAACATGATAAATAACAAATAGATTTCTGCACAACTGAAAGAAACTATAAGGGAATCTTCAAAAATTTTACCAACTTGAAACATCAAAGCTTCACAGATGTACCTGTGTATAAAACACTTCTACTACTTCCTCAAAGCGAAGACATATTAAAACTCCCAAAAACATTCAAGGAGAAAATCATCTTGTGTCAAAAAACTCCCACAATATAAGTAGTCCCAAAACAGTTTCAACTGATTCTGAGCATTTTTTATTTATTTTTTTACAGATTTCAATGTTCAACTCATAAGAATAGCCTTACTGGGTCAGACCAATGGTCCATCAAGCCCGTTCTCACGGTAGCTAATCCAGGTCCCTAGTACCTCATCAAAACCCAAGTAGTAGCAACATTCAATGCTACTGGTCCAGGGCAAGCAGTGGCTTCCCCATGTCTTTCTCAATAACAGATTATGGACTTTTCCTCCAGGAAATTGCCCCAAACCTTTCTTAAAACCAGCTACTCTATCTGCTCTTACCACAACCTCTGGCAATGAGTTCCATAGCTTAACTAATCTAAGTGAAAAAAATATTTCCTCCTATTGGTTTTAAAAGTATTTCCCTGTAACTTCATTGAATGTCCCCTACTCTTTGTAATTTTTGACTGCGTGAAAAATTGATTCACTTGTACCCGTTCTACTTCAGTCAGGATTTTGTAGACTTCAATCATATTTCCCCTCAACTGTCTCTTTTGCAAGCTCTTACCCTAACCTTTTTAGTCTTTCCTTATATGAGAGGAGTTCTATCCCCTTTATCATCTTGGTCGCTCTTCTTGGATCCTTTTCTAGTGCCGCTAAATCTTTCTTGAGATAAGGAAACCAGAATTGAACGCAGTACTCCAGGTGAGGTCGCACCATGGAGCAATACAGGGGCATTATAACATTCTTAGTCTTGTTAACCATCCCTGTTTTAATAATTCCTAGCATCCTGTTTGCTTTTTTGGCCGCTGCCACACTTTGGGCGGTAGGTTTAATCATATTGTCTACAATGACACCCAGATCCTTTTCTTGGGCACTAAACCTCCAGGAGGAACCTAGCATCCGGTAACTGTAATTTGGGTTATTCTTCCCAATGTCATCATTTTGCATTTGTCCACATTAAATTTCATCTGCTACTTAGACGCCCAGTCTTCCAATTTCCTAAAGTTTGCCTGCAATTTTTCACAATCCATATGATTTTTAACAGCTTTGATCAGTTTAGTGTCATCTGCAAATTTAATCACTTCACTCGTCCCAATTTCCAGATCATTTACAAATAAGTTAAATAGCACTGGTCCCAGTACAGACCCCTGCGGCACTCAACTGTTTACTCTCCTTCATTGAAGAAAAAAAATGACTATGTAACCCTACCCTCTGTTTTCTATCCAATAACCAATTACTACTCAACAACTGAACTTTGCCACTTATCCCATGACTCTTTAATTTTCTCAGGAGTCTCTCATGAGGAACTTTATCAAAAGCTTTCTGAAAATCTAGATACACTACATCAACCAGCTAACCTTTATCCACATGTTTATTCACACCAGATTCTTTGTCTGGTGTGACCTACATTCTCTTGAACCTGACACATGTTCAGTCCTATCTGTTCTAGACTGCCTTCTGCACCTCTCTAATTCAGGCCTAAAGTCTAACTCATTTCAAGTTCATCTCAGTGTTATCAGTGAGTTTCACTCTTCATTGGATAAGAAGCTGCTTTCTATTCATCCCTTGATATCCAGGTTCATGAAAAGACTTGCCATACTAAATCACCTATCAAATCCCTGCCTATAGCCTGGGATCTTAATATGGTACTATCTGCTCTTATGAAATCTCCCTTTAAACCATTCATGACTTGCTCACACAACCATCTTAATTGGAAAGTAGTATTTCTCGTTTGCCCTAACGTCTGCACACTGGGTTATTGAACTTCAAGCACTTGTATCAGATCCACCCTATACAAGATTCTACCATGACAGAGTAATCCTCTGGACACGTCTCAAATTCATTCCTAAGGTCATCTCAGAATTCCCTTTCAGTTCATAGCTCATTTTCTTCCCCAAACCATATTCCCATCCTGGTGAAGCAGCCCTCTACACTAGACTACAAATGTGCTGTAGCATACAACTTGGATTGTACTAAGCCTCATTGAAATTCTTCCCATCCACTACAGGGCCGTGTCTCAGCCCACAATGTAAGGGCTATTTCAGCTTTAGTAGCCCATTTCCTCTCTACATTCATTGAGAAAATCTCCAAAGCGGCCACTTGGTCCTTGATCCATACCTTCACTTCACACTAATGTTTAGAGAAAAACTCCAGAAGAGACAGTTGGTTTGGGCAATCAGATCTGCAAAATCAACAGTATTTACTTGATCTTTGTTGGTTTCGACAGGCTCATGTTTTAAATATCCTTTATACTTCCTCAGTCATGAGCCAGGCAACTTGGGAGTCCCACATGTAAGAATATTATACCTGCTTGTCCTTGGAGAAGCAAAGATACTTGAACTCTGGCTGCATATGGAGGGCCTCTGAGCATGCGCAAATGACATGACACACATTCACGCATGCTCCAGGCCCTCCAGACGCGGCCGGAGTTTGTCGGGGAAGAAGAGAGGAGGGTTTGTGGGGGTGGAGCTGGAGGTGAAACAGGGCGTGGCCTTGTGTCTTGTGTAATTTTATTGTTTTGTATATTGCTTAGAATTTTGAATAAGCGATTAATCAAATTTATAATAAACTTGAAACTTTTGTGGCCCAAAATCTGGCATCCCTAGTAAAGCACTGTAAAAATTTTAGTGACAGTGCACTTGGTATGTGTCCATACTGAATTCTATGGATGATGTCACTCACATGTTAGAATATATACCTGCTGTCCTTGGAGAACATCTGCTACAGGTAAGTACCTTTGATTTTCTGCTAATTGGCAGTTAAACATTTTCTGCTGTACATTACCATCCTTCTGATATAATACATTCTGATAATATTTTCAAAAGTGTTCCACACAATTCAGATTATATTCCAGTATTCAATATCTAATATTATGCAAAAAGATAACCCTATCTGATAACTCAAAAAGTCTGCAGAAATGCAAATCATATCAGCATTAAGTCTTAAGTCATAAATAATGTAAAATCAATTACTTATCTCGTGCCACGTCCTAAATGAATAAAGTTAGGTCACCTTCCTAATTTTCCTGCTTTTTGTCTTTGTGATGTTTTCTCATGTTTATGAACAATATTCAAGTTGTTTTTGGCTTCTCATGTCTATGAGTCATGATAGGTAACTTATGTATGATAAAAAGTTATATGCAGATTTTTCTGTATAGTTAACTTACGTCAGTGAGAAGTACATCAAAAGCTAAATTTACAGTAAAGTTGACTTGAGTTGAGGTATCAGTAAGGAAATATTTTTTGTGTCTGTGAACTGTTTAATATATATGTGTACAAAATAGTTACCTTTCTCTTCATTCAGTTCAGGTTACTTGTATTTTCAAGTAGTAGAAAGCTGAAACTTGTCAACAGGAAACCACCAATTTACCACTTGACTTCCTTTACTTTGTCCTACATTGTGAACCTTTTATGCTGTCCTGCTTCTGGACTCTTGTTGTGCTGCTCTGCCAGCATTCTTTGATCTTGCTGGCCAGTTTTGAGATCCTACCAGCATCCTTTTAATGTACTTCTCTGCCTGTGGTCTGACCCTCTATCACGTGTATCTTGACAATGAACATCAATCATGCTGGCCTACCAGTGAACTTTTACTGCACAACTCTATCAGAGACCTCCTAATGCAATTACACTAGAGACTACCTCATAGAAACATAGAACATGACGGCAGAAAAGGGCCACGGCCCATCTAGTCTGCCCACACTAATGGCCCACCTCCTAACTACCTCCATGAAGAGATCCCACATGCCAATCCCATCTTTTCTTAAAATCTGGCACGCTGCTTGCCTCAATTACCTGTTGTGGAAGATTATTCCAGCGAATAACCACCCTTTCGGTGAAGAAATATTTTCTGGTGTCGCCATGAAATTTCCCACTCCTGATTTTCAACGGATGCCTTCTTGTTGCCGTGGGTCCTTTAAGGAAAAAGAGATCCTCTTCCACCTTGATACGACCTGTGACATATTTGAACGTCTCGATCATGTCTCCCCTCTCTCTGCATTCCTCGAGTGAGTACAGCTGCAACTTACCCAGTCATTCCACATACGGGAGATCCTTGAGTCCTGAGACCATCCTGGTAGCCATTCGCTGAACCGACTCAACTCTCCGCACATCTTTTTGATAATGCGGCCTCCAGAATTGTACACAGTATTCCAGATGGGGGTCTCACCATGGACCTATACAACGGCATTATGACCTCGGGCTTACGGCTGACGAAACTTCTACAGATACAGCCCATGATTTGTCTAGCCCTGGATGAAGCTTTCTCCACTTGATTGGCAGTCTTCATGTCTTCGCTAATGATCACCCCCAAGTCACATTCTGCTACAGTCCTTGCTAGGATCTCACCATTTAGGGTGTAAGTCCTGCATGGATTTTTGCCGCCAAGGTGCATGACTTTGCATTTTTTGATATTGCCCTGCTAGAAACTGACTTAAACTGACATTGAAACAATTTTAAGGCTGGTTGTAGGGTTTGTTGTAAAGTTTATATAGCTGTTAAGGAGAGATGGTCAAGGTTTATAGAGAGGAATAATTATAATGTAAAACTTCACATGAAAGCCACAAATAGAACCTTTACTTTGCCTTGCAGGCCAGCTAATTGAAAATCATTGGGTGGAGGTGGTGGAGAGGAAAACGGTGACAGAATTAAAAAAAACATGGGATGAACACAGAGGATCTCTAATCAGAAAATAATGGTGTATGAGTATATTGAAGAACTAATAATAATAATAACTATATTTTTGTATACCGCAATACTACAAAACAGTTCAGAGCGGTTTACAATGCAAGAGACTGTGCATATACAGCGAAGATATTTATACAGCGAAGATACCATGCAAGGGAATGTACATATACAGCGAAACTATTTATGCAGTGCAGGTGCAATGCAAGGGTTGCAAGAGACTGAATACTGCCAGATGAGAGAGGTGGTTATTTGGTTATTGGGCAGGGAGGGGTTGGAGGAATTTATCAAAGAGGTAAGATTTGAGAGATATCCTGAAGGATGAGTAAGATGGGGCAGATGAGATGAGGGTGGTCAGGCAATCAGTCCATCTGCCAGCTTGGAATGAGAGAGTTTTGTTAAGGAATCTTTTGTAGATGCAACCCTTTGGAGATGGGTAGGTAAACAGATAGGCATTGCGTGTGTGATTGGTCCCTGGGAACGCAAAGTGGTGTGACAGGTATATCAGGGACGAACCCTGTACTGGGCAGACTTGCACGGTCTGTGTCCCGTATATGGCCATTCAGTTGTGGATGGGCTGGGATGGTTTGGATAGGCTGGAGTGAGCTTTGACAGAGACTCCAGTAGATGTAGGGTTACCAGACATCCAGATTTACCTGGATATGTCCTCCTTTTCAGGACATGTCTGGGTGTCCGGACGGCTTTTCAAAACCCTGCAATTTATCTGGGTTTTGAAAAGCTTTCCTCCACATCAAATCGGGCAGGGCATCCGCGCATGCGCAGATGTCCTGCCTGACGAGAGCAGGTAGTAGGGGGTGGGGCTGAGGTGGGACTAGGGCATGGATGGGTGGAACTGGGAGGGCCTGGGGGCGAGTCTAGAGGGTTTGGATTTTCCAAACGGAAATCTAGTAACCCTAAGTGGATGGAACCTAAGCACAATACTGGGCAGAGCTCTGGATTTCTGGCCAGAAATATCTAAGAAAAAGAACAATTAAATCATTAATTTATAGAGAATGTATCTTTATCTTTATTTAAGTTTTTGATTAAACGCTTATCCAGGAGTACAAAGCGTTGTACAAAATATTTAAAAATAGCTGGAAGATAAACATTTCAACTTATTAGACATATATAAACTAATTATTGGACATACATGAACAATGGGAAAAGGGGGGAGAACCACAATTTTTATAGAAAGAATACATAGAAGGAAAATGCAATAGGAGATGGGAAAAAGTTAAAATTGCTGGAGTAGAAATGGGAAAAAGTTAAAAATTGCTGGAGTAGATATGTATATAGTTATCAGTTATAGGCATTATCAGTTTCAGTTAGTGGCCCCCCCAATGTATGGTGGTAGGGGTTAAGTGAAATGCGCACTGACCAACGCCAGGTCCCAGGTTCAGTTCCCTCACAGATGACTCACCAGGAAGTAGAATAAATGAGCACAGCCAGAGGTGATTGCAAAAGAATATATTATAGAAATAGTCTTACAGAAAAGCAATATTCTGAAGCATTACAATTAAGTAGAGAGCATTACACTTAAGCAGAGAGCATTACACTTAAGCAGAGAGCAAAGCAGTTTCTCTGCCCTACAGAGTCCAGAAAGAAGCTTGCAGTTCTAGGGAGAGCCAGAGAAAGAAAGAAAGAACCAGAGAGCCCAGAGATAGATAGATAGATTGATAGCTCGATAGAAAAAGAGAGAGAGATATGTGTTGCAGAGAGGAGGCTTTTGTACCTTGGAATCCTATTCTGAATAGAGAAAATATTGTATCTCCTAGTATCTTTCTGTTTAGAATTTGCAAACTGTTTGAGACAATGGTTAATTTAATGGATAAAGGAGGGTGTGATAATTGCAAGCATGGTGATGGGATTAGCCTCTGGCTTCTTTGTCCCATTCAAGCAGGCCATTGTCCTAAGCACCCTCTTAATCAGACATTAACACCTTTTAGCTAGTCATGATTTAATCAGGGCTACTTAAAACCATATCAGGGAAACTTAAAACCATCTTCCTGCCTTCAGGGTCTATCTGCATTCCCATGCCAGAGTCAGATTGATATAATTTCCCATAGGCCTTCGCTGACATAAGTAATGCCAACTGAAAATGCTGAATGGTAGCGACAGCTAGGCTGACGGGCATCTTTAAAGAGCAAACACTTTAGACTGCTTTTGAATTTTTGCAAGTTTCATTCAGCTCTTAGGTATAGAGGGAGAGAGTTCCAGATTAAAGGGGCAGTAACTAAACAAATAAGAGTACGACGAGTGCCAATTATCTTCAAGGATGGGATATTAGGGGAATGCTGTGAGGATGATCTTAAGGCTCTGGGAGAGTCATAGGGAATCAAGAGTCTGTCTATGAAAGCCGGGGTATTAGTTTGCATAGTTTTAAATGTCAAGAGGGCAATTTTATATGTAATCCTATGTAGAACAGGCAACCAGTGGGCTTTTTGTAACAGTGGGGTGATGTGATCAAACTTATTTGAACCCGAAATAATTTTGATAGCTGTGTTTTGTATAAGTTGAAGACATTTTATATCTTTTAAGCATATCCCTTTTAATAATAAATTACAGTAATCTATTTTAGATATTACAAGAGAATGAGTTAACACGTTAAGGGAATTTGTGTCAAAGAGGGGAACCAGAGATCTAATCATCCTGAGTTTGTAAAAACAGTTTTTGACCAGCGCACTAATTTGAGGACGGAATGAGAGTTTGTTATCAATAAAAACGCCTAGTATTTTGATTGTAGTAGTTAGTTTAAGAGGAACATTGTTGATGGAAACTGGAGCAATTAACTGTAAACCTTCTTTCCATGGGAAAAGCACAGTGCTAGTTTTAGAAATGCTTAAAGAAAGCATATTAGCATTCAGCCACTCGTGAATTTTGGCTAGTTTGAGATCAATGATAGACATATCATTTTGGCTAGTGGGGTCGATGGTATGCAAAAGTTGAAGATCATCGGCGTAAGCGTAAACAGTAAATCTAGTCGATTGACAAAGAGTTAGGAGGGGAGCCAGATAGATATTAAAAAGTAAGAGGGATAATATGGAACCTTGTGGAATGCCAAAGTTGGAATTAAAATAGTTGGAGATTGAGTTATTGAAATGTACGGTGGAAAACCTGTCAGAGAAATAAGGTCTGAACCATTCAAGGACTTGATCGGATATACCGAAGGATGCAGGTCTTTGGAGAAGGAGATGGTGATCTATGGTGTCAAATGCAGTGGTGAGATCTAAGGAGATAAGTAAGGACTTGTGTTGGTCAAGGTAATAATGGATAATTGTGGTAAGTCCTAGAAGGGAGTGTTCTGTGGAGTGATTTTTACGAGAACCAGCTTGATTGGGATGCAGAGCTGTGTTTTGTCAATGAAATCTGACAACTGATGAAAGACGATCTTTTCAGTTAATTTGGCTAAAAATGGAAGATTAGCAATTGGGCGATAGTTAGAACAGTCCTTTAAATTATTTTTTGGGTCTTTGATGATAGGATAAAGAACTGAATGTTTGCAGTAGAAAGACTTTTATGAATAATTTGGAGAATATAGGATCCAAATATAGAAAAGTAACGCTTTAAAAGGAAAGGAGGAAGGGGCTCAGCTTTAGAACCTTTTATATTAATAGAGTGAAGGGTATTTTCGATGTCTTATAAAGAGGGTAGAAAGAAATTGGAGCATGTGGCAGTTAACGAGTTATTCGTAATTGTTTGTTTAACATTAGTGCTGGGACAACTGACACCCAAGGAAATAGAAACTTTATTTGCAATGTTAGATCTTATTAGATTGATTTTTGTCTGAAAGAAATCAGCTAAACTTTAGGCTGAAGGAGATTCATCCATAGGAATGGCCGGTTTATGTTTAAAATAAGTTAGTTGTTTGAGAATTCTGAAAAGAGCTGATGAATTTATTGCTTTAGAGATCTTTTTAATATAAAATTGTTTCTTTATTGCGTTAATCGATTGACGATAATGTTGTGAATGTTTATTGTAATTATTTAAATTGTTTTGGGTGGGTTTAGAATGCCATTTACGTTCAGCAGAACACAATTATCGTTTTAATAATAGGAGAGAAGAGTTAAACCAGGGGTTACGTTGTTTTTTAGGAGAAATTGTACGGGTGATTATTGGTGCTATTATTGGGCATCCCTCCTGCCGGTAGTCTTTGCAGGGGGTGGGACGGGTTGTTGAGGCTGCTAAACTTATCGCAGCAGGTCACATAGTCAAAGAAATTGGATGGTTAACCACTTTTGATGATGTCTTTAAACCTGTTACATTAATGGGTGCTAGAATAGATGTGTGTGTCTGTCTTTCTTTCTCTCTCTCCTTGGTCGCTGTCTGTCTGTCTTTCTGTCTCTCTCTTTCCTCGGCTGTCCACCACCACCCCTTGCCTGCTCCCCCTGTCCAGCAGCAGCCCTTCTTCCTTCCTTTTACCTCCCCCGTGTCCAGCAGCACCTCTTCCCTGCTCCCCCTGTCTAGCAGCAGCCCTTCTCCCTTTGTTTTACGACTACCCTGTCCAGCAGCACCCCTTCACTGCTCCCCCTGTCCAGCAGCAGCCCTTCTCCCTTCCTTTTATCTCCCCTCCTGACTAGCAGCACCTCTTCCCTGCTCCCCCTGTCCAGCAATAGGCCTCCCTTCCTGTTATCTCACCCCCTGTCCAGCCGCACCTCTTCCCTGCTCCCCCTGTCCAGCAGTAGGCCTCCCTTCCTGTTACCTCCCCCCTGTCCAGCAGCACCTCTTCCATGCTTCCCCTGTCCGGCTGAGGCGCTGAAAGCATGGAAGAGGGACTGCCACTATTCTTCCTTGACTGCCTTTGCGTCCCCTTGCTGCTGGGCGGTGGCAGTGCCTTGGACCTGCACTTTTTGGGCCTCGAGACCAAAGTGGCGCTCAACCTCTCACTGGGGGCGGACTGGGCTTAATGAAATTTGCGGTACCGGAAAGGCTCTGGACGCAAGCTGGGAGGAGGACCGGCGGCTGCTGAGGCTGTGGCCACCAGGAGACTGTGCTCGGCTGCCCAGGAATCCCGTTCCACTCTTGGTGCACCTGAGTGGTGACGGAGCCGGCACCGCACTGCACCTGAGCCTCCAGGTCCACGTGCACGGCCTGCACTGCACACTCCAAGGAGGGGAGCAGAAGGAACAACCTGATCTCCTCATCTGGCACAACCTGCACCTGCAAGCCCCACTGTGCCTCCCCGCAGGGGACGTGCTGCGGGGCGCCACTAACCTGGTCACTGCCCTCTTGCTTTCGGGGAACTGCCGCAAGCTGCTCCAAGCCAGTGCACATGACGCAAACTGTGTCCTTCATTGGCTGTATTCTATTTGCGGCGCGTGGGGCACGCACCACAAATAGAATATGGCCACGGAAGGACACAGCACGCTGCAGGGATCACAAAACCCGTGCGCATGCGTACTTAGGGTTTAATTATAGAGGATGTGGAAATGTACTTACATTATAAAATATATAGTATGTAGCTATCTATAAGTCCCACATAAGATACAATAATCATAATCATATAATCTACTTTAATTGACAGTCCAACTAGCAATCTTTTTGAGTTCATACTAATTCCCTTTTCTTTCTTTGTTTCTATTCTTACTTACTTATTTTCACTCTTATAGTATCATTTAAGAGAAAAGTGCCTCAGAGCTTTGAGCCATTAACCCATCTGGGTCACCAAGGATAATATATTTACCCAGCTCGTTGTTCAATCATAGGCTGAAAAACCCTTTAGCTACTTTTTTTCTATTCTTATCTATTTTATTTTATTATTTTATCTTTTAAACTTTAAAAACTTTTCAAAATTCTCAATATTCTATATTCAATCAAAGATTTGTAATAATTTATAATGATTTTCTTTCTCTGCTAGAGAGCTGAATAAAGGACAGTAGTTCGGTCTCTATCGTTTGCAATTAGGGAGTTATTAACAGCTTCAAACTCCCCCTTATATATAAGACTGGAAACATTCAACTTATCTTTAGTCGTTTTGATAAGGTACGTTCAACTTTCCACAAAGTGCCTTCAGTCTCCGTATTTTCCTGGCCGCTATTCAATTACCAACGCGGCCTGTGTTTCGTGGGGAACAATCTTCCCCCACTGCATCAGGATGTTTTATTCACAGCAGCCTCGTTCCACTTTGGCGTCTCTAGGCACCGCGCTGATAGCCATGCACAGCCTTAATTGTTAATAAAAAATATTGGATAACATATTGGAAAATCCAGTGGCATTAACGTATGACATCATTTTATTTGGTACATTGATGAGAGCTAAAAGCCAAATATCTAATCGAAATAAACTTCTATTTATAATGACAGGGGTTACCATACAGCTCATTTTAAGGAATTGGAAGAATTGGAATCGATTAAGTTACATTTTTTGGTGGGAATCTCTGTGTTACATTTTTAAAATGGAACGTTTCATGGCCATACAGCAAGGGCGTTACAGAAAGTTTATGGATGTTTGGGAACCATTGGCTAAATTTTGTAAGGCAGAATAATTGATTTTATTTTTTAGACTTGTAAACATACACATCCAGGGTGGGTTGGGAGGTGGGAGAAGGTAGTTGCATTGGAACTTGATTCAGGGTATATATGGATAGTTTCTTGTGGGTTTTATTTTATTTGACTATTGGGTGGGAATGAAACCCTATAAAATGTTTCTCTTTCTAACTGCTGACAATTCCATCATACTTATTTAATATATTCTGCACCTTGTGATGTTGTGCCGCTCATTTGACCTGTGGTTGGGTTGCTCACCCTGTTCCGAAACTTTGTCTCCCTGTCTCTCTACTTCAGATGATTGCTGCTTCTCATTTTCTGGAGGGACTCTCCCCTTCGCCACACTTTTCTTCCTCTCTTCTCTTCTTCTCTCCAGGTTACTCTTTTGCCCGAGTTGGGACTGCCTAGCAGTTATTACTTATGTTACCCTTTACGCTTTATTGTGCTGTTGGCCTGTCCTGCTATGGCATTGTTACAGTTTAATTGTTCTTGTACTGTCTTTTGTACTTGCTAAAATCCAATAAACATATTTGAACTCAGACTATTGGGTGGGAGGATGGGGGAAAATTTAATTGTATATTAATGTCTGAAAGTTTATTGTGCTTGTCTTGTGATATTTTATGTATATGAATTACTTGTTGCATAATTGTAGTTTGAAAATCTAATAAAGATATTAAAAAAATAAAATAAAATAATTGTTTTTTTAATCAGTTTATAATGGCATGGTCAGTTACCATGCCATTTAACCAACTGAGTGCGCGTGAATTTTTGTTAGGTATCACTAGGGGCTCCTTTTACGAAGGCGCGGTAACAGTTTAACGCGCGTAATACCACACCCCAAACTGCCGGACGCACTAGCTGCTACCGCCTCCTCTTGAGCAGGCGGTAGTTTGGGGGCTAGCACGGGGGTTAGCGCGTGATTAAACATCGCGCGCGTTAAAGCCACTATCACGGCTTCGTAAAAGGAGCCCTAGGTGTTTGTGATTAGGGCGCCTGGCAGTGCTAATCTAGATGCCATTTATAGAATCAGCCCCTTAGATCATTTCTTTATTAAGATTCTTTTTGATATAAACCCACTGTTCTCCAAAATGTTGTCTATTTCCCAGAAAATCTAAAGCCCTCTTCACTGCAATACCATTTCTTCAGGGCTCATGAGGCACTTGCTCCATCTCTGTTGCACAGTAACTCCCTGCTCCAATTCTTATTTGGTTGCTTGTTAAAGTCTTCTGCTAGAAAATAAAATCTGTTCTTATCTATTTGCTGTTTTGTAATCTTTCAGTAAAATGACAAAATCGCTAGGACGGAATCAGACTAAACTGTCGGGGAAATCAGATAAAGATAAAACAGCTTAAAAATTCTGTTTTCTTGAGATAATGACACATTTGTAGATAAAGCATGAAATTGTTTCTATAGCTGATTATACACTGACATATATACTTAAACATTACTAACTAGGTACTTCAAAATATAATCTAACTAGTTTCATAGCTCTATTGCTGTTTTATTTTTCATATTCTGAGGAGACATCTATGCTTCTTTAAAAAAAAAAAAAATCTTTATTCATTTTTAAATCTTATAATAAGTGTGACATCAAATGATAACATTGTAACTTAAATACAACACTTAATATTCTTCAATAATCCATTTAAAAACTTATATTCCCCTCCCCCCATTACAAATTTATACCTAATGACAAGAGAGGTGGAAGGAACATTCAGTGCAATCTTCATTCTAAAATGGAGCCTGAAATCCAGCGGGTCCTCTCTGGAATCATCTGCTGACATAACTGCCTCCGGTGGGGTTCCTATTTGAGAGCAAATGTTGCGGGTCGGCGCAGGAGAGCAGATGCAAGCCTAGAGCTGTTATGTTCTGGTGCATCATTGTTGCTGGGTCCCACCCCCCTCTGATGGGAGTGGCGTCGATTTTGATGTTGGAAGGGAGGAGCCTGTGGCAGCAATGTGTGGTGTCCTGACATCTATGCTTCTAATATATATTAGTTACAAGATTTGAAGAGCATTTCATTCAACTATTTGATGGCCCCAATGAAGGACTTCAGGGACCTCTGTAGTATGGCAATTCTAGTGTCTTATGTCAGCATGTTCTTCCATCTTTGATTGGAAACTTAAGCATTGGTGTGATCAGAATGATCTGACTACATTTGAATGAGAATACAATACAAATACCTCCAAATTCCATAATCTTGTGCACCCATTTTTGAGTTTGGCACACTAAATTGAGCACATAGGTTATAGATATTGTCAGGTACACATGTAACTGAGCAGATTTGCATGATCAGTGTACTACTATATGTGACTATATGGTTGGGATGGGCTGGGAAGAGCTTTGACGGGAACCACAATACTTTGGGGTGGTTTAGAAAGGCTGACGTGAGCTTGGACAGCAACTCCAATTGGAACCTGACAGTGCAAGGGAGACTTCTACGGCAGAAATATCAAAGAAAAAGTAAAAAGACTGTTGGGCAGACTGGATGGACCACACTGGTCTTTATCTGCTGTAATTTATTATGTTACTATGTTAAATGAGGCACTAACCATTATTAACAATCAATTGGCTATAATTGGAGTGAATTTGTGCTAATCGGTACAAATTTGCAGTTACATACATAATTGTACTTTGTTGAATTTCTATAAGCTTAGCTTGTCATTTCTCTAGCATGCAGCTCCTAGGAGGGCTGTAAGCCTGGGAGGGGCATGCATAGAACTTATATGCTAAAGTTAGAGACCACTATCAGCACTTACACCCACCGTTGAGTGTGCTCACTCCTAAAAAGAGATGTGTAACTGTGAACTTACACTAGTATTCTATAACGACAGGTACCCCAATATGATTCTTTCTCCTAGGACAAGCAGGATGAGTCAGCCACATATGGGTGTTGTCCCAACAGCTCCCAATGTGCAGATAAGCTCTCCAATAGCTCAGAGAGATTTTTTTTTTTCTCTCTCTCTCTCTCTGAGCACGTGCAGTGCCCGGTAGGTGGTTCTAAATCCAGCTACTTGGTGTTGCTCTTAAACAAGGATCATAACACTCCCCTGGAAGCTTTGAGCTCTTCCATTGACTATGAAGAACCAGGTCAGAAAGGGTTTCTTTACTCTTTGGAAACTTCGGTCTGTTAGGGCGTATTTTGATGTTTCATCATTTAGAGTTTTGGTACAGTTTCTCATACTAAGCCAGCTTGATTACTGCAATATTGCCTATTTGGCAATTTCGCAGAAGAACATGCAACAATTGCGAATAGTACAAAATGCGGCAGTCAGGTTGATTTTTAGGCTGAAGAAATATGATCACGTAACACCCTCCTATCGAGTATTGCATTGGCTGGCAATGGAGGTGCAGGTGAGGTTTGTTTGGTTGTTTCTGTTTTAAGGCTTTGTTTGGTTTAGCTCCCAAATATATAATTGAGCTTTTCTCTTTTGCAACCAATAGACAAGAGAAACTCACATCTGAATTTTGTTTTACTGCCTGTTAGAGGATATAAACTTTAAAAACATCATCAACATATTTTTTCATATCAGGCAGCGTTATGGGGTAAGGATTTAGAACAATTGCTTTTGCTTACTGATAATTATAGGGAATGTAGGAGACATCTAAAAACATATTTGTTTTTGAAGTATTTAGGCAGCTGATTTGTAAAATCTTTATCATGCAATATTTAGATCATTTTAGTGTTTCTAATTATTGGCTTCTAATTTTTTTTAGTACTACTTAACTTCTTCTTTTATTGTATTTTTTAACTATTGTAAACCACATAGAACTTTACGGCCTTGCAGTATATAAAATGATTATTGTTATTATTATTATCCCCAGCCTCTGCCAGCCTGGGGAGCAAAAAGCCTAACTTACATGTAACAGTGTACAGCTTTTGCCATCTAAACTACTGAGCCAGGCCAGACAAACCTTAAAATGTTATTTTTTTATTGTATGAAAAAGGGATCAAAGAGGAAAAAGAACAAAGAACAGGCGTGGCTCACTGTAGAGGTAAAGGAAGCAATCGGAGACAAAAAAGCTTCGTTTAAGGAATGGAAAAGGTAAAAAACAGATGAAAACTGGAATAAGCACAAACAACATCAACGCAGGTGTCATAAGGCGGTAAAATGGGCCAAAAGAGATGAGGTAAAAATAGCCAAGGAGGCAAAAAACTTAAAGTTGTTCTTTCGATATATTAAGGGTAAATGACCTGCAAAGGAAGCAGTGGGACCGTTGGATGACCAAGGAATAAAGGGAACGCTAAAGGAGGACAAAGCAATCATCGACAGACTGAACACATTTTCTGAGTCAGGAACAGATATGCGTCTGGAACAGATATGTTTTCAGTGTCAGGAACATATGTTTTCAGGAAACACCTAAAAACATATCTGTTCCTGAAGTATCTAGGCAGCTGACCCGTACAACTTTTTCTCCTCAATAACTGATCCTTTGAGCTGTTAATCACTAGCTTTCACTTCTGTTAAGTTCAATCAATTTGTACCATCTTTTAATCTTTGTAAACTGCATTGAACTTCAAGGTCCTTTAAGAAGATATCCATCAAGGGGGCCACCCATCCCCTCCATAGAAACATAGAAACATAGAAATAGACGGCAGATAAGGGCCCACGGCCCATCTAGTCTGCCCACCTTAATGTCCCTCCCCTACCTTTGCCCTGTGAATAGATCCCATGTGCCGATCCCATTTGGCCTTAAAATCAGGCATGCTGCTGGCCTCAATCACCTGTAGTGGAAGACTATTCCAACGATCAACCACTCTTTCAGTGAAAAAGAATTTCCTGGTGTCACCTCGTAGTTTCCCGCCCCTGATTTTCAACGGATGCCCTCTTGTTGTTGTGGGACCCTTGAAAAAGAAGATATCTTCCTCCGCCTCGATGCGGCCCGTAAGATACTTGAACGTCTCGATCATGTCCCCCCTCTCTCTGCGCTCCTCGAGCGAGTATAGCTGTAATTTGTCAAGCCGTTTTTCGTATGGTAGATCCTTGAGTCCCGAGACCATCCGGGTGGCCATTCTTTGCACTGACTCCAGTCTCAGCACATCCTTGCGATAATGCGGCCTCCAGAATTGCACACAGTATTCCAGGTGGGGCCTCACCATGGATCTATACAATGACTTCCGCCTTACGACTGACGAAACCCCTTCGTATGCAGCCCATGATTTGTCTTGCCTTGGACGAAGCCTGCTCCACTTGATTGGCAGACTTCATGTCCTCACTGACGATTACCCCCAAGTCTCGTTCTGCTACCGTTTTTGCTAGGATCTCGCCATTAAGGGTATAAGACTTGAATGGATTCTGGCTGCCCAGGTGCATAACTTTGCATTTTTTGGCATTGAAGTTGAGTTGCCATGTCCTAGACCATCGCTCCAGTAGGAGTAGGTCGTGCATCATGTTGTCGGGCACTGAATCTTCGTCTGAATCTCCATGCCGTACCGTAAATACAGGCTAAAAAAAGAACTTCACGGTCCTGCGGTTATTATTATTATTTACCGAAGAGAATATACACAGCATACCGGAACCCATCAGGCAATATGCTGGAAGCAAAAACGGGAAACTGACATGGTTGACAGTCAGTCTAGAAGAGATATGCAGGCAGATTGATAGGCTTAAGAGCGATAAATCCCCAGGACTTGATGATATCCATCCGAGGGTCATCAAGGAACTGAAAGGGACTATAGCTGAACTGCTTCAACTAATAGCCAATCTGTCGATCAAATCAGGAAAGATTCTGGAGGTTCGAGGGGAGACCTTGGAAACTACAGACCAGTGAGTCTGACTTTGGTACCTGGAAAGATGGTAGAGGCGCTGATAAAGGACTGCATCATTGATCACCTTGACGGACATGGTCTGTTGAGGTCCAGCCAGCACGGTTTCAACAAAAGCAGATCTGTTTGACAAACTTGCTGCACTTCTTTGAGGTAGTAAACAGGCAGATAGACAATGGCAACCCGGTCGACATTGCATATCTGGATTTTTAGAAGGCGCTTGACAAGGTTCCGCATGAATGACTACTTCCGAAAATTGCAAGCCATGGAATCGAGGGTGAAATACGTGGATTAAAAACTGGCTGGAGCATAGGAAACAGAGAGTGGGGGTAAATAGATAATACTCGGACTGGAAGAGCATCACCAGTGGGGTGCCGCAGGGCTCGGTGCTTGGACCCGTGCTCTTCAACATCTTTATAAATGATCTGGACATAGGTCCGACAAATGAGGTGATTAAATTTGCAGACGAGATGAATTTATTCAGAATAGTGAAGACACAGAGAGATTGCGAAGATCTGCAACGTGACATAATCAGGCTCGAGGAATGGGCATCGACATGGCAAATGAGATTCAACATGGATAAGTGTAAAGTGATGCATGTCGGTAACAAAAATGTCATGCACGAATACAGGATGTCTGGGGAGGTACTTGGAGAGACCTCCCAGGAAAGAGACTTGGGAGTTCTGATCGATAAGTCGATGAAGCTGTCCACGCAATGTGCGGTGGCAGCGAAAAGGGCGAACAAATTGGAGAAGGTTATCATGCTGCTGTACCAAGCCATGGTGTGTCCTCACCTGGAGTACTGCGTCCCGCATTGGTCGCTGTACATGAAGAAGGACACAGTACTACTTGAAAGTGTCCAGAGAAGAGCGACTAAGATGGTTAAGGGGCTGGAGGAGATGCCGTACAGCAAACAATTAGAGAAACTGGGCCTCTTCTCCCTCGAACAGAGGAGATTGAGAGAGGACATGATCGAAACATTCAAGATACTGAAGGGAATAGACTTAGTAGATAAAGACAGGTTGTTCACCCTCTCCAAGGTAGGGAGAACGAGAGGGCACTCTCTAAAGTTGAAAGGGGATAGATTCCGTACTAACGTAAGGAAGTTCTTCTTCACCCAGAGAGTGGTAGAAAACTGTCATAGGGGAAATCACCCTCCAGGGATTCAAATAGGGGAAAACACCCTCCAGGGATTCAAGACCAAGTTAGACAAGGGCTGGAGGAGTTGCCATACAGTGAAAGATTAGAGAAACTGGGCCTCTTCTCCCTCGAACAGAGGAGATTGAGAGGGGACATGATCGAAAAATTCAAGGTACTGAAGGGGATAGACTTAGTAGATAAGGGCAGGTTGTTCAACCTCTCCAAGGTAGAGAGAACAAAAGGTCACTCTCTAAAGTTAAAGATTCCGTACGAACATAAGGAAGTTCTTCTTCACCCAGAGAGTGGTAGAAAACTGGAACGCTCTTCTGGAGTCTGTCATAGGGGAAAACACCCTCCAGGGATTCAAGTCGAAGTTAGACAAGTTCCTGCTGAACCAGACGTGCACAGGTAGGGCTAGTCTGTTAGGGTGCTGGTCTTTGACCAGAGGGCTGCCACGTGAGTGGACTGCTGGACATGATGGACCACTGGTCTAACCCAGCAGCAGCAATTCTTATGTTCTTAGTCACACTTTGCTTTTTTTTAATATGAGAGGTGTGCTTTAACTAAGCTGTGGTAATAAGTAGTGCTGCCTGATTCAGGAAAATAATTTCGATTCGATTCAACCTATTGAACTGATTTTTTGATTCGATTCGATTTTCCTGCCCAATTGGGTGTGTTGGTTGTTTGTTTTTTTTTTTTTTAAACATCCTGGTTTTTTTATAGCCTCTTCATCCACCCCACCCCCTTTGCCCTCTCCTAACCACACTGGTGCTGTTGTATAAACAAAATAAACAAACAAGAAAGACTTTTCTTCTCTCTGTTAAATCCTAGCTCACGTTCGCAGTCTAACACCAGCTCTGGTAGGATATATTGTAATCACAAAATAGAAAATAAAATTATTTTTTCTACCTTTTGTTGTCTGGTCATTATTCAAATCATGTTGGTCCCAGGCTCTGCAACAAACATCTTCTGATAACTTGCTTGCCAAGGTCTCCTGCTCATTTGCCGTTTTCTTCTTTCTCCGTCCATTTCTGTCCTCCCCTTTCATTTCCCTTCCCTCCCCCGGAGGTCTGACATCTTTCCTTTTTTTTGTCTGCATCCCCGCAACAGCAGCAAATGACCCCACCATACCCAGATCCACCATCTCTCCTTTTCTCAACTACCCTTTCATCCAGCATCTCTCCCTCCTTCCCCACCACTCTAGGGTCCACCAGCTTTCCCTTTCACTTCCCAACTACCCTCCTATCCAGTATCTCTATCACACATACACACACCATCCCTTGTGTCCAACTTCTCTCCCTTTCTGTTCCTTCCCTTCCTGAATCCCATTGTCCACCATCTCTCTCCCTCACCTGTTTTTAGACCCATTATTTCTTCCCCCCTCCCCAGTCTAGCATATGCATGTCTCTTTGCCCCCCCCTTCCTGCCCTCCCTCTATGTACTTCTATGTCAGGGTCCCCTCCCCCCCGAAGGCCTGCATGTTCCCCCCCCCTTCTTTACAGTGTCCTCAGGGGCGGGATCACGGCAGAGGGAACGTGCTGCAGAGGATGACGGCAGCCTGCTAGGATCGCTACAGCACCGGTGATCCTTTGCAGGCTGCCCTAATTAATTGAAGGTAAGACCGGGAGGCCAGGGGGGAAGCTGGAGGATGTTACAAAGGTCTATGCAGCACTTCCAGACTGACCCTCATCCCCTAAAGCAGCAGCGGCAGTGGATGGCCAGCAAGAGACAGTGCTGCCGCTCCTGCTTTAGAACGAATTGGAGAGCCCAATTAAAAAAAAAATATTGATTTGAATCAATTCGAACCGGTGAATCGGGCAGCGCTAGTAAAAAGTGACCTTGGCGCATCCTTACATGTATTTTCCCTGCACTAAGGCCTCTATTACCACAGCAATGACGGACAATTTTCCTCTTCTTGAATTAATGGTCATGCATTAATGTTACCACCAAAAAATCCATTAAAAAGAAAGAGAAAAATACATAAGGACTTCAGTCGATGAAAGGAGAACAAACCTCAGTGTTTAGATGGCGGGCATTCTGCAGTTCCCCTGAAGCAGCTGTAGTTAGACGGGGGCCCTTGGTGGGAATCCAGATGTGGGACGACAACTTGGATTACAATTCGGAGGAATTACAACATCTTCGAGAGTTATGACAATTGCACATTGTGAGTACGCATCAGATTTATGGCTGTTTAGAAACCATGAAGTATCGAGCTCTGCCACGTTTGAGAGACTATTTTGAAAGATAAATGCACTAAGGTTTTCATTTTTCAGTATCTATATATTGCTATGTATTAGGGGAAAGACAATGAATGCGAGTAGGTTTTGAAAGATTTTGGCACTTGTTGATGCATCATGCATGAGGAGAATTTTTTAAATCTGTGATGTGTTCACCTCTTTTGAGGTTACGAGCATTAGAGGGAAGTTGCTATAGAGTAGAGGTTTGTTAGAATCCTTCACTAAGGTTTTGTGCAACACTGAGGTATTTTCTCCTCTCATCAATTGAAATCCTTGTGCATTTTCTCTCTTATCTTTTGAATGGATTTTTTCGTGGTATTCTATTTTTGACTTATTCAATCATTATATAGTTGTAGTAGCATGAACTAATGTTGCCATTAAAAAAAATAATTGCATGAGCATTTATTTATTTATTCAATTTTCTATACCGTTCTCCCAGGGGAGCTCAGAATGGTTTATTCAGGTACTCAAGCAGTTTTCCCTTTCTGTCCCGGCGGGCGCACAATCTATCTAACGTACCTGGGGCAATGGGGGGATTAAGTGACTTGTATACCCCCAAAAATCTTCTATACAATGAAATTGTGGCATAAGTAAATCATTGCTTGAATATAAGTGAGAAAGTTATAGGAGTTGGGATTAAGTGACTTGCCCAGGGTCACACGGAGCAGCGTGGATTTCAACCCACAACCTCAGGGTGCTGAGGCTGTAGCTTTAACCACTGCGCCACACTCTCCCCTATCGCCTCTTATTTTGTAGGTGGTAAGGGCTCATGTGGTAATCCTGCACTTGTCAATGTGCGGTAATGTTGACATGCTAATTAGCGCAGGAATGCCCACACTCTGCCTCTAACTAAATTTTAAAAATATCATTTAATGGACGGTCAGCATATGCTGAATTGGAACTTACTACAGGATGCCTATGTGTGTCCATCTGTAAGTTATTTGAAAGTCTGGCAAGCAGACGGTAGCCCTTACAACAGCTTAGTAAAAAGACTACAGAGTATCATAGATGTATATGAACAGTGGAAGAGGGGAACAGAAAAAGAGAATAAGCATAAAAATCAAATTTTGAATGAGATGCAATGTCATTCAGCCCAGTTTCTATGTTTTCACATTGAAGAACTCAGCTTTTAGTGCCCTGATCATTAGGAACAGGTGATAGACCGGATATCTTGTTCACTAATATCACTGTGAAATACTTTACTGTCCCTTGTGCACCTTTAAGGTGTAATTAACTTGTCAATAACACTGTAATATCCCCATATACTGTTTGGGTCTCTTTGCTTATAAATCGCCTTGATCCTGTACTGGAAAAGTGTGATACAGAAATTCAGATTAGATCAGATTATCTAGAATTCAGTTTGTTAGAAACATTCATCTCCTGCGGAAACTTTAGCTTGCTTTTTTCAAGATAAAATCTCCCTTATCAGACATTCTTTTCCAACAACTGAAATCAATTTTTCTTCTGCTCATTGTAAAAATTCTATAGAGGGAATTCCAACTGACTGCTTCTGGCACTCATTTGCTTTAGGTTCTGAATCTCAAGTTCTCAGATTATGTGAAAGGATGAGTAAATGTAAATGCTCGTTGGATCATTTCCCATCTTATTTATTCACTAATATACCTCCAAGCTATTACATGGCTGACTATTTTACTTACCTTTTCTCTGGAAACAGGCTATTTTTCACATTCTATGGGCCAAATAACACTTTTACCTCTTTTTAAAAAAGATGACTTAGATTCTACTGTTTTTTCTCACTATCGTCCAATTGCCAAACATAGTAACATAGTAGATGACGGCAGATAAAGACCCGAATGGTCCATCCAGTCTGCCCAACCTGATTCAATTTAAATTTTTTTTTTTTTTCTTCTTAGCTATTTCTGGGCGAGAATCCAAAGCTTTACCCGGTACTGTGCTTGGGTTCCAACTGCCGAAATCTCTGTTAAGACTTACTCCAGCCCATCTACACCCTCCCAGCCATTGAAGCCCTCCCCTGCCCATCCTCCTCCAAACGGCCATGCACAGACACAGACCGTACAAGTCTGCCCAGTAACTGGCCTAGTTCAATCTTTAATATTATTTTCTGATTCTAAATCTTCTGTGTTCATCCCACGCTTCTTTGAACTCAGTCACAGTTTTACTCTCCACCACCTCTCTCGGGAGCGCATTCCAGGCATCCACCACCCTCTCCGTAAAGTAGAATTTCCTAACATTGCCCCTGAATCTACCACCCCTCAACCTCAAATTATGTCCTCTGGTTTTACCATTTTCCTTTCTCTGGAAAAGATTTTGTTCTACGTTAATACCCTTTAAGTATTTGAACGTCTGAATCATATCTCCCCTGTCTCTCCTTTCCTCTAGGGTATACATATTCAGGGCTTCCAGTCTCTCCTCATACGTCTTCTGGCGCAAGCCTCCTATCATTTTCGTCGCCCTCCTCTGGACCGCCTCAAGTCTTCTCACGTCTTTCGCCAGATACGGTCTCCAAAACTGAACACAATACTCCAAGTGGGGCCTCACCAATGACCTGTACAGGGGCATCAACACCTTCTTCCTTCTACTGACTACGCCTCTCTTTATACAGCCCAGAATCCTTCTGGCAGCTGTATAAAGAGCTATATTGACAAAAATGCTAGAATCAATTGTAGCTAGTCAACTTCGACTATCTTGACAAATTCTCCCTTCTCCAGCCATTTCAACATGGATTCCGTTCTAATTTTAGCACCGATACTTTATTGATTTCTCTCCTATCCAAAATCCAACAAATTCAATCTCAAAACAAATATTCTATCTTACTCCAATTTGACCTATTTGCAGCATTTGATGTGGTTCACCACGATATCCTTCTTCAACTACTCTCCGATATAGGTCTCCACCAAGTTGTTCTGGACAGGTTCTCTAAATTTCTTTGGTATCGCTTTTATTCAGTGAACTTTGATGGCAATACATCTGTCCCATGGCAACCTTCCTGTGGAGTTTCTCAAGGCTCTCCGCGATTGTATTTAATCTCTATATGACCACTCTTAATATTTTCAAATTGTCTACTTATGAAACCTTACTCATGTATGCCGATGACATTTTTATTTTATTAGAGATAGATCCGGATACTACCGATTTAGTGCCTAAAATAAATCTTTGTATCTCTAAACTTCTAATGTGGGCCCAATCTGTTCGGATGAAATTGAATGCGTCTAAGATGAAACTGTTGTGGCGTGGCCCAAAATTGGATTGTCTCCCTAGTTCTGTAGTACTAGCTTCTGGATCCTCTCTACAAATTGAATTTTCTACCAAGATTCTAGAAAACCTACAGGAGAGTGGAAGAACAGGAGCACGGAAATGAGGAAGACACACAGAGCAGAGGACAAGAAACATCTGACACCAAGGTAGAGGATACCCACGGAGGAACCTTGCTGGAAGAAACAAAGAACACCAAGGACACAGACCTGCGACCGACACGGAGGCTGAAAGAAGGGAAATCTGCAATCCTGGTGGGAGACTCAATCCTGAGGCACGTTGACAGTCACATAGCAGGAGGGAGAGAGGATCGGCTAGTGACCTGTCTCCCAGGAGCAAGAACAAAGGACATCGTTGACAAGATTGAGAGAATCCTGGAAGGAGCAGAGACGGAAGAGACAGCAGTGATAGTTCACGTCGGGACAAACGATGTCACCAGGAGGGAATACAGCAGGAATGCACTGACTGAACAATTCAAGATCTTAGGAAGGAAACTGAAGATGAGGACCCAGAGGATAGCCTTCTCAGAGATCCTGCCAGTACCGAGGGCAGAAACGAAGAGGCAGACAGAGCTACAATCAATTAACGCATGGATGAGAAAATGGTGTGAAGAAGAGGGATTTCTCTTCGTGAGGAACTGGACAACGTTCTGGGGAAAGAACAAGCTTTACAAGAAGGATGGTCTACACCTGAGCAAGGCGGGAACTAGACAACTAGCAAATAATGTCAGAAGAGCAATAGAGCAAGCTTTAAACTAAGTAGAAGGGGAAAGCCGACAGTCGACCTGGTATCGATGGTTCGGGAAACAGTACCCAGTGAGGGTACTGAGGGGAAAGATTCTGGGGAAGACACAAGTGGCAAGCAACAGACTATGAGCAAACAAGGGAGTCAGATGAAGAGAGAGGGGGAAAGGATGAACATACTGGAAGGGGAAGTCAAAACGGGATTGGATGATGAGAAAGAACAAGAGGAGGACAATAGGAACACGCCACAAGGGGAAGACAATAGGAATCTACCACAAAGAGAGGACAAAAGAGACAATACTCAGGAGTTGACAGGCCAGGAAGGGGACAGAATGAAGCATGAAATGCAAGGGAAAATAGAAAGGAAGGGAAAATGCCAAGACTTGAACTGCATGTATACAAATGCAAGGAGCCTAAAGAACAAAATGGGGGAACTAGAAGTCATGGCCAATAAGGAGAAACTAGACATCATAGGGATCACGGAAACATGGTGGAACGAGGAAAACAAATGGGACATAGTACTGCCAGGATACAAACTCTACCGAAAAGACAGGACGTACCAGAAGGGGGGAGGAATAGCACTATACATAAGGGATACCATCCACTCAACCACTGTGGACACAGAAGAGACAAATGCCCAACTGGAGTCATTGTGGATCAAAGTACCAGGAAGCAACGGATCCGAGATAAAGATGGGACTGTTCTACCATCCACCTGGGCAAACTGAAGCTGAAGATACAGAAATGGTAGCCGAGCTGAGAAGGGAATGCAAGAACCCAAACACCATAGTTATGGGAGATTTCAACTATCCTGGGATAGACTGGTGTCTTGGAAATTCAAAATGTGCAAGGGAAACGGAGTTCCTGGAAGCAGTCCAGGACTGCTTCATGGAACAACTAGTCGAAGCACCAACGAGAGAATCAGCGACTCTGGATCTGATCCTCAATGGGCTGAAAGGCCCCGCGAAGGATGTGGAGATCATAGGACCACTAGGAACCAGTGACCACAACATGATTCAGTTCAAAGTGCAAGTAGGACTACCTATGGGAAAGAGAACCAAGGCAACATCATTTAACTTCAAGAAAGGGAACTATGATGCCATGAGACAAATGGTGAGAAAGAAGCTCAAAAACAGCTCCAAGGAAACTCGGACTGTGGAGCAAGCCTGGTCCCTATTCAAGGACACAGTAAACAAGGCACAAAACCTATATATACCAAGATTTAGGAAAGGTTCCAAGAAGAATCAGACAAAGGACCCTGCATGGATAACCAGTGAAGTAAAGAAAGTGATAGGAGACAAGAAAAAATCATTTCGGAAGTGGAAAAAGGACAAAACTGAAGGAAACTGGAGAGAGCACAGGAAGCAACAAAAAGAATGTCACCGAGTAGTCAGGAAAGCCAAAAAAGAGTATGAGGAGAGACTAGCAAAGGAAGCAAGAAATTTCAAACCATTTTTCCGATATGTGAAAGGGAAACAGCCAGCGAGGGAGGAGGTGGGGCCCCTGGATGAGGGTGACCGGAAGGGAGTGGTGAAAGAGGAAAAAGAGGTGGCTGGTAGGCTAAACAAGTTCTTCTCGTCGGTCTTTACAATAGAGGACACATCCAGTGTGCCAGAACCGGAAAAAATCTTCAGGGGAGACCAAGAGGGGAAATTATCATGCATGGAGGTAAGCCTCGAAGACATTCTCAGGCAGATAGATAGATTAAGAACGGACAAAGCTCCGGGCCCAGACGGGATCCACCCGAGAATACTAAAAGAGCTCAGAGATGAAACAGCAGAGTTACTGCAGCATATTTGCAACCTGTCCTTGAGAACAGGGGTAATCCCGGAGGACTGGAAGATAGCGAATGTTACACCGATCTTCAAAAAAGGATCGAGAGGCGACCCGGGAAACTACAGACCGGTGAGCTTAACCTCTGTTCCGGGGAAGATGGTCGAATCAATGATCAGGGAAGGTATCAATGAGCATATAGAAAAAAATAATCTGATGAGATCAAGCCAGCATGGTTTCTGTAAAGGCCGATCATGCCAAACAAATCTACTGCATTTCTTTGAGGGGATAAGTAAGCAATTGGACCAAGGTGACCCAGTAGACATTATATATCTAGATTTCCAAAAAGCCTTCGACAAGGTGCCCCATGAACGCTTACTGAAGAAACTGTGGAGTCACGGGGTGGAAGGGAACGTGTACAGATGGATTAAAAATTGGCTGGCGGACAGGAAACAGAGGGTAGGAGTAAAGGGGCACTACTCTGACTGGATAGGGGTCACAAGTGGTGTTCCGCAAGGGTCAGTGCTGGGACCATTGCTGTTCAATATATTTATTAATGATCTAGAAACGGGGACAAAGTGCGAAGTTATCAAGTTCGCGGATGACACAAAACTCTCCAGCAGGGCCAGAACTGTTGAGGAATGCAAAGAACTGCAGAGCGACCTGAACAAACTGAGTGAGTGGGCAAAAAAATGGCAGATGAGCTTCAATGTGGAGAAATGTAAGGTATTGCACATAGGGAAGGGGAACTCCATGTACAGCTATACGATGGGAGGGAGGGTACTCGGGGGAAGCAGCCAAGAAAAAGATCTGGGGGTATTGGTGGATAACACAATGAAGCAGGCGGCACAATGTGCAGCGGCCTCAAAAAAAGCAAACAGAATGTTGGGCATTATCAAAAAAGGTATCACTACCAGAACAAAAGAAGTTATCCTGCCACTGTATCGAGCAATGGTGCGCCCACATCTGGAATACTGCGTCCAATACTGGTCGCCATACCTCAAGAAGGACATGGCAATACTCGAGAGGGTCCAGAGGAGGGCAACGAGGATGATAAAGGGTATGGAGAACCTTTCATATGCCGAACGGTTGGACAGGCTTGGGCTCTTTACCCTGGAGAAGCGGAGACTGAGAGGGGACATGATAGAAACTTATAAAATCATGAAAGGCATAGAGAAGGTGGAGAGGGACAGATTCTTTAGACTAGCAGGGACAACTAAAACAAGAGGTCATTCAGAAAAACTGAGAGGAGACAGATTCATAACGAATGCAAGGAGGTTCTTCTTCACTCAGAGGGTGGTGGACACCTGGAACGCGCTTCCCGGAGAGGTGATAGGACAGAGTACAATTCTGGGGTTCAAAAAGGGACTGGATGATTTCCTGGAAGCAAAGGGAATAACAGGGTACAGATAGAGGTTTACCTTACAGGACATTGAGCGAATAGGGTATGGATATTTTAGGTTAGGTAGGGAACACTTTCAGGTCATGGACCTGGGGGGCCGCCGCGGGAGCGGACTGCCGGGCACGATGGACCCCTGGTCTGACCCGGCAGAGGCAACGCTTATGTTCTTATGTTCTTATGACTCCTCTCTTTCTTTTAACGATCAAATCAACTCTGTGATTAAGAAATGTTTTTTCAACTTACGCATGCTGAGAAATTTCGGACACCTTTTTCATCAACACCATTTCTCTATTTTGGTTCAGTCGATTATTCTTTTCTCACCTTGCCTATTGCAATGCTCTTTATCTCACTATTACTAAAACCTGTCTTACTAGACTACAATTAGTCCAGAACACAGCTGCTAGATTGATTTTTGGGAAGTATAAGTTTGATCATGTAACCCCACTGCTCTATAATCTTCTCTGGCTCCCTGTATATTTTAGAGTCCAGTTCAAATGTGCTTGTGTCACTTAAAATCCTCTGTGGTGTTTTTACTCCCCTAGTCCCTTTATCTTGGAACTCTTATAGATTCTTTTTTGCAAGGGGTGACCAACAATTCAAGTTGTCCTGTCCATTTAGTAAAGGTATTAAAAGAATCAAGACTCTTAGTCAATCTCTGTCTTTTAAGCTTACCCAACTCTGGAACGACCTTCCACTTCATTTGAGAAGTTCCGGTTCCCTTCCTTTTTTTCGTAAGTCTTTGAAAACCATTCTGTTCACTAAACATTTTGGAAACTAATCTTAACTTAATCGTTGTAAACTGAGCCGAGCTTTCCTGGACTGAAGTCTCGGTTTACAAAACTAAGGGGTCCTTTTATCAAGCTGCGGTAGGGGTTTAACGCACATAATATCGTGCGTTAAACTGCCTGCCACGCTAGCTGATAACGCCTGCATTGAGCAGGTGTTAGTTTTATAGCCGGCCACGGGGGTTAGCACGTGATGAAATGTCTGACACGGCTTGATAAAAGGACCCCTAAGTATTAGATTAGATTAGATTGTATTTTGTTTACCAAATGACTCCAGTAAAAAAGAGTAAAGGGGGAAAAAGGCATAAAAGTCGAGCACAAAATACAATAATTGTAGATTATGTTGTACTTTATGTACATACAATACAACATAACCCACAAATTAAACCAATCCACCAAAAAACACCATTCTCAAACCACAGAACCACTGCAAACAAAATAGACTTCAGTCATTCATGAATAATATTGATAGTCATGTAGTGTAATAAAACAGTTAATTTTATTATATGTACATATGAAATGTATACATTTTAAATAAATTACAAAAGAGTTCAATAATATAAAAAATAAATATTAAAATATTTTATATTAAACATTTTTGGTTAAAGTACATTCATTACCCAATCTGTGAATATGTATTTCAGCTTAGCTTTCTTTTTCTTTCAACATATGATAGGTTGCATTTCAAAGAAAATGACAAAAAATGCCACGTTTCACATAAAATATTCAGGGTTCCTTTTACAAAGCCATGGCAGCGAGTCCCGTGCAGCAAATGCAACATTCAGTTCCTATGGACGGTGTCACATTTGCAGCTTTGTAAAAGGGGCCCTGAGAGAGTACAATAAGGGTCTGATTCAAGCTTGCTTATGGCCATGTTTACGAAAATGTCAAATAGGTCGGTTCATTATTTCTGGGTGAATAAAGGCTGGTGTTTGACTACAAAGGCTTGAATCAGCTTGTCCACAGTGCAGGCCATACCAGCTCTATGAATAAAGAGCGACTCCCCTCTCCCAGAGAACTTAAAAGGAGGAGAGTCTGAAAGGGTTAATGGAAGAGATGGGACTTGATAGATTGGAGGTTAAAGTAAAAAATACAAAAGCAATGGCGGCCAGCTCTTTTCTTGCCCTTTCATTTTTGATTTTATATTGCAATTTTACTGCATAGAATACTGTTCAGGATGTGCTTACTAATAACCTTTAATAGCAAAACATAACATTTTATAGAGCACATATGTAATTCACAACTTTTTCAACATAAACATTGAAAATGAACCTTTTCTAAATACCAGCAAGAAGGTATTTGTTTTTTAATAAATTACCCGAGTTTGTCCATCAAGCCCCTTCCCTTGTTTAAAAGCAGACTTAAAACCCACCTTTTCAATTCTTAACCCTTCTTCTCTGCCCTCCAACCCAGCCAGCTGACTAACCGTTCCCCTTAACTGTATCCATGACATCCTGTTTGTCTTTGGGAGCAGAGCTGAGATTGTGATGTCATAATGCCTCAGTCCACCAATAAGAGCCAACCTGATCAGTGATGTCACAATGGCTTGATTGTCCTGTACTCCCCTCTGCCCTTCAACCCAGCCAGCTGATTAACCGTTCCCCTTGACTGTACCCACGACATCCTGTTTGTCTGTTTAGATTGTAATCTCTTTGGAGCAGGGACTGTCTCCTTTTTGGCTCTGCAGCGCTGCGTACGTCTGGTAGCGCTATAGAAATAATTCATAGTAGTAGTGTGAAGAGTTTCAGTCTTTGGGAAGCAGAGCTGAGACTGTGATGTCATAATGCCTCATTCCACCAATAAGAGCCAACCTCATCAGTGATGTCACAATGGCTTGATTGTCCTGCCCTCCAACCCAGCCAGCTGATAAACCGTTCCCCTTAACTGTACCCATGACATCCTGTTTGTCTGTCTTGCCTGTTTAAATTGTAAGCTCTTTCGAGCAGGGACTGTTTTCTTCTTCTTTGTGACTCTGTGCAGCAAGCGCTATAGAAATAATTAATTAATAGTAGTAGTACTGTAAACACATCATGCATATTCCAACCCAAGTTCACGTAAAACGTTGCACACAGGCAAACCTGACTGCACTTAATACACAGTATATTGCTTCACATTTTTCAGCGTATCTTTTCAAACAAGTATATCATAGCTTCCAAAGTGATTAAGGCAGTTACATTCAGAAGGTTTCAACAAAAGTCCTTTCCTGAGAACGGCCTTTCTGCATTCTGGAGCAAACTCTTGACACACATTAAGGATATTGCTCACTGTTTCTGCATACAAATGACGCTGTACCTAGCTCGAAATGTTAATTCTGCTGCCTAATGACTCTGTGAGCCTGCAGCACGCTTGACTTAGCTTTTCTTCCTTCTGAGGTAGATAAAACAGGTCCTAATGGTAACTTAAAATTTTTCTAATTGCATATTTTGCCTCCAAAGTGCTTCATACATAGGGCTCCTTTTACTAAGCTGCGATAGCGTTTTTAGCGCGTGTAGAATTTCTGTGTGGGCTAAACCCACGCTACGCGGCTAGAACTTAATGCCAGCTCAATGCTAGGCACGCACTAAAACCACTTTCACAGCTTAGTAAAAGGAGCCCAAAGGCTTTATACAAGTATAATAATTGTTGAAATATAAAAATATGCTTATTTTCTCAATAAAAGAAAGTTGTTTGGATTTTTTTTGCAATGTGAAAAATTAGTTCAAGAAAATTGATTCTAAAGATGATTTCATGTTGGGCTTTCCATAGACTTGCTTTAGAGCAGAATGACTGAGATAAAATGAACATGAATGTTTCAGCCTGTTAATCTTTATAGTACAAGTATAACATTATAAGCACCACAGCAGAAAGAAAGTGTGAAAAGTTATTTATGGGAAAAGTGTGAAAGCAATACCTAGAATGTTACCATTATGTATGAGTAGAGTTGCCACCAAATTCAGGTCAACCCTAACAAGCAAATTCACTGCTGGTTTTCTCTCATTGCATCAATGGATTTTTAGTTCTGCCTTTTCAATATAGAAAACTAAAAGACTATGGGGGAGGGGTTGCCAAAATGGGTACCATTAAGTCAAGTTATTTTACCACAAGTTGGGTTTTTTTTAGCATAGGGTCTCATCACACAAAGCAGAACCCTGTGGTAAACTACCGTATTTTCACGCATATAACGCGCGCGTTATACGCGTTTTTACCTACCGCGCATACCCCTCGCGCGTTATACGCGTGAGCGCGGTATACAAAAGTTTTTGTACATAAAATCGTGGTTTCTGCGCGCTATACCCGTGTGCGCGTTTTACACGGGTGCGCGTTATCTGCGTGAAAATACGGTAACCTGATTTGTGGCATAGAGGGAGATATACAAAGATGGATAGGCAAATGGCTGGAAAACCAAAAGCAGAGAGTGGGCATAAATGGGAAGTTCTCCGACTGGGAGAAAGTGACTAGTGGTGTACCCCAGGGCTCGGTACTTGGGCCGATCCTTTTTAATATTTATATCAATGACCTGGAGGAAGGAACATCCAGTGAGATCATCAAGTTTGCAGACGATACAAAACTATGCCGGGCGATCAGATCGCAGGAGGATAGAGAGAAACTCCAGAGCGACTTGTGTCGGTTAGAAACATGGGCGGAGAAATGGCAGATGAAGTTCAATGTGGAGAAATGCAAGGTAATGCATTTAGGCAATAAGAATAAGGAATACGAGTATACAATGTCAGGTGCAACTCTGGGGAAGAGTGAACAAGAAAAGGACCTGGGTGTACTGATAGATAGGACACTGAAGCCGTCGGCACAATGCGCGGCAGCGGCAAAGAAGGCAAATAGAATGTTGGGCATGATAAAGAAAGGAATCTCGAGTAGATCGGAGAAAGTTATAATGCCGCTTTATAGGGCAATGGTCAGACCACACTTGGAATACTGCGTCCAACATTGGTCTCCCTACCTAAAGAAGGATATAAAACTGCTGGAGAAGGTGCAGAGATGAGCAACAAAACTGGTGAAGGGTATGGAGAGACTGGAATACGAGGATAGACTTATAACACTAGGATTGTTCTCCCTTGAGAAAAGGAGACTGCGTGGGGATATGATCGAGACCTTCAAAATACTGAAAGGAATCGACAAAATAGAGCAGAGAAGATTATTTACACTGTCCAATTTGACACGGACTAGAGGACATGTAATGAAGCTAAAGGGGGACAGGTTCAGGACTAATGTCAGGAAGTTCTGCTTCACTCAGAGAGTGGTTGACACCTGAAATGCCCTCCCAGAGGAGATTATTGCGGAATCGACCGTCCTAGGCTTCAAGAGCAAACTAGATGCATATCTCCTTAAGAGAGGCATATAAAGATATGGTGGACTATAAATTACGCCAGGTGTACACCTGGCAGGGCCTCCGCGTGTGCGGATCGCCGGACTTGATGGACCGAAGGTCTGATCCGGAGATGGCAGTTCTTATGTTCTTATGTGACAAAAACCTCAACTTAACAGCCACCCACATTAATAACTTCCCCCCATAGAGGGCAACGGGACAGAACCTGAACTGTAATTAGCATGTCAGGATTGATCGTAGTCAGGTGTGCAAGTCTATATGGTATAAGCAACGGTAACACCACATTGTAAGGCATAGAATTTCAAAGAACGAGAAAAAAAAGGCCGGATTCTCTTTATGGTGCCGATATCAGTGGCCGCCTAAAAAGCAGCCGCCGATCGCATGTCAATAATGCGACGGCGCCATATAGAGAATCATGGCTCTGGGAAAGATAGCCACCGGAAATGTAGGCCAGGGTTTTCCAGGCTTACTTTTTCTGCGCCTATCTTTGCCTTGAATCACAGCTATGTAGGCACTTTAAGCCATCTAATGCCACTTCCAGGACTAAGTCATATACTGGTTTGTCTAATACAACTAACTTAAAGGACAAGCAAGTATTGAATGCATCTACCCTTGGGGGTGCATCTATCATATGTATGGACCTTCAGGCAGCAATCGGGTATATAACCAGTTGCTTAATGCTTTGTCGGTCCAATCTTTATTAATTCAATGAATCACTCTATTTATCTAAATGCCATTTTTTTAGTGATGTATTTTTTTATATATATAAAACCTATCATTTTTTCAATAACAGACCATCACTTAGCTTATAGTGAGCCTGTGCTGTCTTCACCTCTCCCGACATGCATGTTTCAAAAAAGAAACCTTTCTTCAGGGTCGAGGGAAACGGTTTGAGGGAGCTGCAATTGCCTTGTAACATCAAACCGTTTCCCTTGACCCTGAAGAAAGGTTTCTTTTTTGAAACATGCATGTCGGGATAGGTGAAGACAGCACAGGCTCACTATAAGCTAAGTGATGGTCTGTTATTGAAAAAATGATAGGTTTTATATATATATAAAAAAAAAAAATCACTAAAAAAATGGCACTTAGATAAATAGGAGAGTGATTCATTGAATTAATAAAGGTTGGACCGACGAAGCATTAAGCAACTGGTTATATACCCGATTGCTGCCTGAAGGTCCATACATATGATAGATGCACCCCCAAAGGTAGATGCATTCAACACTTGCTTGTACTTTAAGTTAGTTGTATTAGACAAACCAGTATATGACTTGTCAGACTGAACAACAGTGGCTTGTTGATTACTTCCAGGATTAGCCATGCCCACAGTGTCTTTAGATGGCCTAAAGCGCCTATAGAGGCGCTATTCCGGTGCCAATTTCTTAGGCACCGGTAGGCGCTTTGAAACTCAGTTAAGAACATAGTTTGAATGGTGTTTTTTACTGAGCTTGGATGCCTACTGGCACCTAAATATTTGGCACCGGATAGAGAATCCAGGCCTAAGTGTCTTCAAGGGTATGGCAATCAACCTTATGTTTACTAATGGACCCAACATGGGCCCTGTGTCAGGGATCTACACAAATTTTAAAATACATACATAAATAATTGGCAGGTAAGAAATGATATTGTTTACTTTGTGCAGACCCCAACACAGACATTTACACCGGAACATGGTCCGTGTCGGGTCCATCAATAAACAGAAGGTTGATTGTCCAACCCTTGAAGGCCCTTGGTGTGTTTTTTCTTGTTTATACTTTGATTCCCTCTTTGCTTATAGAATTTCAAAGGACATCTACTATCAAACATACCCAAATAAATATCTATAAATTAAAAACAATAAATAACTTGAAATAAATATACATTTTAAATTGCCTATCTGTTATGAGCTTCTATTTTTTAAAAATTATATTGCACCAAAAACTGTATCGCCAGGAGAACTAGCTAATGTTTTCTATCAATCCCCAAATATTTTATATCAAGTTTCTAATCTAAGAAAGCTGGTCTTAAACTATGTAAAGTATTATACCTTTATCAGGCTTGCTTCAAAGGCAGATTTGCAAATTGGATGTATAGGGGGTTTTTTTAAGCCTGATGGATTTGTATCCCATTTTATTTATCATGAAAGGGTTCTCTTTGGGAGAAAGTAGTATTTCTCAACAAATAAAAAATTATTTACCTATCGTGGTGGCTGAAGAAAGGGGATGGGATTTGATAGACCACCTTTCTGTGGTTACAATCAAAGCAATTTACATATTATATACAGATACACATATTTTGTACCTGGAGTAATAGAGGGTTAAGTGACTTGCCTAGAGCCACATGGAGCTGGAATAGGATTTGAACCCTGTTCCTCAGACCACTACACTAACCATGAAACAATTTCTCCACTCAGTTTTCAGAATCTGCCCTACTGTTAAAAGAGCAGAACTAATTTGCATAGGTTGATTGCCCCCAAAAGCCAGACCTATTTATAGCCCTTGAGGTCCACAGCCAAGAACTCCTATCCTATTGGTTTTATTTTATGTCTGGGGCAGATTTTTTAAACGTCTTTTTGCTTTATAAAGTTATATCAATATATTAAATGCCTGTCTCGTGTCTGATCGTTGTAAAACAGCCTAAATCACAGGGCAGACAAGGATGTCCTGTTTGGCTGCAAACCCCAGTTCCCTGTTCTTAGCTTTTCTATAAGAAATTAGCAACACAAACATATAAAGAACATTGAAAATAGAGACAACCTAGGGCAGGGGAAGGCTGCTTCGGTAACTTGGAAAACTTTCCTGATGACATAAAGTTTTTGTATTTTTATTTAGCTGGTTGTCAGTTTTCTAACTGTCCCTTTCTGACTGAGTCACTTGAGCAATTTTATCTATAACCCGCATATACTTCCTGAGAACCTGGCACCCGTGCTGCTTCTTATCAAATGTATTACTCCCTTTAGTGCTTCTGCCATATACCACGTCCACATCAGTAACCTTGTATTTCTCACACAGTAGACACGTTAGGTTGGAGATTACCCCCCTAATGGTTGTGGTAGTATTCCTTAGTAACATCAACAGGTTCTTGTCCGTCGGATTCAGGTCTTTTTGATCTCGGGTGATATTGCCAAGTGATGCATTCATATAGACGAAAAGTTTATACAATTCAACCATTCTCGGTTTGCCATGTGTTCCATTCATGTGGAAGCTAGGGAAATCAATGCCAGTTGGCTTGCAGATTTCTTCCCTCACCCCTTGACTGTCCACCTGGATGACAAAGAATTAAAGTGTTATTGACATTTCATACTTCTATAACAGTTCAGGTCAGATGATCTAAAGCAGTGTTTTTCAACCTTTTTACACCTATGGACCGGCAGAAATAAAATAATTATTCTGTGGACTGGCATCGGTCTGTGGAACGGCAGTTGAAGAACACAGGGCTAAGTCGTGGGCCAGACCCCGCCCATCTCTACCCAATCTCCACCCCAGACCCCGCCCTCATAATAGTACTAATTGCACCTGGCCCATCCTGTGCCTCATCTGGAAGCCTTCCCTCTGACATTGCAACGTCAGAGAGAAGGCTTCCGGTTCAGGTGCAGGATGCCCATAGGAGCCACTGCCTGTGGCTTTGTGCACTGAATCAGTTAGGAAGAGGGAGCTGGCTCAAAGATAACGCCACATCAATCGCACCGTGGACCGGCGGTTGAAGAACACTGTTTTGGGTCTAATGCACGTGCTGGCCCTGTGGACCGGCAGGAAATTTCTGTGGACCAGCACTGGTCCATGGACCGGTGGTTGAAGAACACTGATCTAAAGTATGGGTTGGATTCAATAAATGATACAGTTAGGTGCCGGGATGATCCGTGCTAAGCTAGTAGTCTAGAAATGGTGCTTTGTGCAAAGCAGGGTCCAAAAAAAAGGGATCCCCAACAATTATTCCAAATGACCCAAAAATGTCCTACTGCAGCAGAAACATCTGCCTGAAATTCGAGACATTTCTGAGTACTGTATTCTTCAACTGATGGAGCTCGAGTGCATTCAAGCTTGCAGAACAGTTGAGCTCTTAATTAATGAACCCCCAGAATTCATGGTTCATAGACAAAACCGCGGAAGATAAAGGTGCACGCAGACAACTGAGTGCAAGACGGAGGCACGCGCCAAAGAAAATGACAGTTTTTAGGGGCTCCGACGGGGATTTTTGTTGGGGAGCCCCCCACTTTACTTTATACAGATCGCAGCGGCGTTGTGGGGGGTTTGGGGGGTTGTAACCCCCCTCATTATACTGTAAACTTAACTTTTTCCCTGTTTTTAGGGAAAAAGTGAAGTTTTCAGTAAAATGTGGGGGGTTACAACCCCACAACGACCCCACAATGTGGCGCGCTCAGTTGTCAGCGCGCACCTTTGTCTTCCGCGGTTTTGACCTGACACCAAATTCATTGAGCCAACAGCTCGGTGGTGTTGAAGACTCTGAATGTGTCAGGTTTGAAGGAGGTTACTTTGAACGAGTTATGAATTAATTACTTAAAACTCCCATTATACTAATGTATTTTCAAAGGTCATACTAAATGTTAAAACAATTGCAAAGTATTTTGAAACTGTGAAAAGGGTCACATTTTTTCTGGACACTCTGAAGAATACAAGCTTAGCGTGCAATTTGGACCAGATTCCATAACTGGTGCCCAAAAATGATAGGCGCCTAAAGTTAGGTGCCTATTACATGTCAATCCCACTTACAGAATTGCGCCTAACTTAAAACTTAGTAGCCTGTAATATAGGCCAGGGTTTTAAAGGCCTACATTAGAGGTGCTTAAGTCCTTTAGAGCAGTGTTTTTCAACCTTTTTTGGGCAAAGGCACACTTGTTTAATGAAAAAAATTTGCCTATCTTTTGCAGAATCGCATCTATGCAGATAAACGTCTAACTCCCAATTCAATTTTATTTTTTTCAATTTTGACCTTGTTAAAACTCATCATTGAAGCCAATTTATTAATGAAGTTAGGCGATGGTCTATGCACCGTTTATAGAATTCCCCAGTTTGTGCCTAACTTTGAGTGCAAGATTTTCAGAAGTTTAAGAAACTCTTAAAAACTACATTATTTGCAGAAGCATTTCAATAAAGGTCTATCCTGGGTTATGAACGAATGCCGTAAATAATGGCTGATATGAAAGAATTGCTGAATTTATTGTTTGTATGATATGTGTTGTATGGTTTTTTTATATGACTTTTTTTTTGTAAAACTGCCTAGTTATAGGTGGTTAAGAAATCTTTTAAATAAATAAAATCTTGCAAAGGTTAGTGTACTTGCTCACGCCCAGCTGATGGCAGTCAGGTGCACATGTGCAGGTATTCTATAATGCGCCTAATTTCTGGGAACACCTCTGACCTGCCTAAGCCCCTTTTGGAATTTCCTGCTATAAAATTTAGGCATGAAAATAACATAGCATTTTTATACGCATGCCACACGTAGGTATTCCTAGAGGTGCTCGTAGTTTGGATGGAGCTGGGGAAGAGTTGTGGTGTACGAGTTGTTTTGTTTTTTTGTATAAAATATGTATATGTACATGCATAGGATTACCTTCCATTTACCTCTTCAGAGCAGGTTTAAACGTGTGCGTAAGAATTTGTGTGCTACTGGGAAACTCTCAGAAATTACTATTGGAACCCTCCTTATCGGAACCAAAACCTCTCGACTACGGAGTGCCCCCAGGGTGCATTATTATCCCCACTCCTCTTCAACCTATATGTCAAACCAGTACTCGACATTGCAAAAAAACACCAATTCAAAATACACTCGTACGCAGATGACATACATCCTAGGTCAACACCGAGATGCACAAATAAAAAAACTTCACTGCTGCCTAACGGAAATAAAAAAAACTGCATGACGGCAAATAAACTACAGCTCAACGCGTCAAAAACTGAACTTCTCTGGATACATAAGGACACCTGTGCATAGCCCCGCCCATCTCTCTCCTGGGGAAATTATACCCTAACAGCCAAAGACAATGTCCGCAACCTAGGAGTGATTCTCAACTCAAACATGTCGCTCTCAGACTATGTATCAAAATTTGTGTCTTCATCCTTCTATTACCACCGCCAACTAAAGTGCATTCGTGCTTATTTCTCAGAAAGCGATTTCACCCAGCTACTATATGCATTTGTACTATCTCCCATAGATTACTGCAACGGTCTACTAGTGGGCTTACCCGCAAAAACACTCTCCCGTCTCCAAGGGGTGCAAAACGCTGCTATCCAACTGCTAAAAAACTTGGGCTTCCACGAACATGTCACCCCTGCGCTAACATCCATGCACTGGCTATCTATCCAAAAATGATGCGCCTTTAGCCTTCAAGACTTTCCACAAAATGATATCAAACTACATAGCATCAAAACTATATATTTATGTCTTCAACCGATCACTAAGATCCCAAACAGAAAAACGGCTGGTCCTGCCACCTGGGCTGCTCACTCACGTCTGAGACAGCCCAAAGACACTCATATTCTCACTATATACCCAGAATGTGGCACATCATCTCCCCATCTATTAGATCACTAGACAGTCTTTGGAACTTCAGAAAAGCTGTGAAAATCTTCCTCTCTACAAATCCAGCTCCTTGAAGACCCACGTCTACACCCCTGGCGGATGGATCTCACTAATACTCGCATGCCAGCGCAAATATAACCTGAATTACTATTACATTCTCCAACAACAAACGTGCACCCACTTGCTAAGAAAGCTATTTTATTTCCATGTGAAATCTACACTGAATGTGCTGCAATTTAATCCACCCTATGTCTACTAAGTCTATATTTTAAGTCTGCATGTTATGTCTTTACTGTAATCTAAACCCCTTTGTTTATACTATAAATGCTGTAAAGTCTGTATTTCTCACTAAAGTTTGTCCTAACCATACTATGAATGTACTCTTGTAACCCGTTCTGGGCTCCTTTGGGAGGTCGAGCTAAATAAATAATGTTATTCGCTTGTAGGAACCAGTTCTTGGAGCCTATGTTAATGAATGCACTTAGGCACCTAGGTTGCATTTATAAAATAATCTCCAAAAAAACACAAGGAATGATGGCCAAAACTAAAACTCACATACCCATCAAAATTTCCTAAATAGTTATGAACAAGAAAGAACCATCAGATGGAATAGGAACCAACCTACAAATCAAGCAGAATGTAACAGCTCCTTGAAACCCTCAAAATCCTCATTGGTCCAAATACTGTCCAAACAATTATGTCCAACTTAGTTTTCTCAAAAGTATCCAAATTAATATGTTCATATAACTGTATCCCATATCAATATAATTTAAAAGATCACTTGTCTTGTGTGAAGTACCAAAGGCCCATAAGCAAGTCCAACACAGTATAGTGATTCAAGCTACCAGTCTTCATCAGGGATTCTACTTGAAAAATTAAAAGCTTCACTTCAAACCTTCTGTGACTATGTTTATTCACGATGGTTCGATTATTCTGTAAGGCAAATAAACAAACATGGAGTCAAAGAGCTCCTTTTACAAAGGCACGCTAGGGCTTTAACGCACAGAATGGCGCGTGCTAAATTGCGCTAGCTGCTACTGCCTCCTTTTGAGCAGGCGGTAGATTTTTGGCTAGCGCGCGCTAATCCGGTGCGGGTGTTAAAAACGCTAGCGCACTTTTGTAAAAGGAGCCCAAAGTGTTTTTCAGCACCCCACTGAAATCACATCAGAGCTGCTGCATCAGTAGCTCCAAATCCAATTCTTCATCGAGACCCATAGGCGAAAAAGAGCACAAGGTGAATATCCAATAATGTTCATAATAATTAATTTAATAAAGCATCCCAGTTTCCTGATGTTAAAGGGGACCTGTTCAATAATACACCATTTAATGTCCTGTATATTGTCCTTCTTAATCGAGTGAGCCACTATGGGTTTAGATAATGCAGATGTCAACTCTCTTGTAGTGTGTCCCAAATAGAAAGTCCACATCAACAAACAATAACATGTATTACATAGGTTGAATCACAGTATTAGTACAGGCAGAAAGAACCCAATTGATTGAAAGGACTGTCTGAGTCTGATCCTAAATGGTGTCAATATACTAAAATCATTTTCCACATGTTGAATGAAAGAAGGTAAGTCCATCCTCCACCAAATGAAGCCTGTAGTAATTCCATCTCCCACCCCCATGATATGGTATTAATGGAGGATCCTGAAATAATTGAAGAGGGGACAAAATGTACCAAAATTTCTGAATATTTACCTTGTGCTCTGTTTTGCCTATGGGTCTCAATAAAGATGACTTTGATTTGATGTTAAAGGTGGTGGAACTGTCATGTGACTTCAGCAATGTGCTGAAAAATTCTTTGACACCATGTTTGCTTTACAGAATAATTGAACCATGTGCGGCAGCATCGTGAATAAACATAGTCACAGAAGGTTTGGAGTGGTGCTTCTGAAGCATTCTCTTGAAGTAGAATCCCTGAAGAAGACTTGTAGCTCGAAACATGGTACTATTTTGGATTGGCCTATGAACCCTTGGTGCAGCGTTTCTGCTTCATCAGAACAGGAGTGGAACTTCTTGGGCTTTTGGAGTGCTTCTCATAAGCTAAGTGATCTTTTTTTTTTTTTTTTAAGTTCAAGTAAGTTTTTATTGAAGTATCAATATAACAATAACAAAACAGAAATGGCACAGTTCAACAATTACAAACTTGCAATACTCATGTACAAGGCGAGGCCATAAAACAACAAAGAAAGCGAAATAATGAAGGCAGTAATTAATGAGGGAATGGGGACAAGAAAAGGTAAAAAATATAGAGTCAGGAGAAAAACAAGAAAAAGTGCAAGAAACACCTGTAAGTCAGTCACCTAAACTCCAATACTATAATAATAAAAAATCAGTTACTTAATGCTATCACAATGAGACATTATCCGATAACCCGTATATATAGTGAAAAAGCAATCAGAAGGGATAATAGGGCAATTTAGCATAGTGCAACAGAGGTGCCCAAAGTTGTTCAAATTTCTTCATGGAATGGGAACGTTCAGCAGCAAAGCGTTCATACATGGCAACCAAGCATACTGCGTTCCACCACATGGTTTGCTCCACTTCAGCAGAGTTTTTCCAATTTGAGAGAATGAGAATTAACATGTACAATAAGTTATCTTGATCTCTTGTCATAGGCTGAGGAGCCCCTAAGCCTCCAACAATGATAATGGTGAACGACAAAGGGCAGGTGATCTGAAGTGTCTGTCCAAACTCTATCCCAAAAAACAGTAAGTAGGGAACAGTCGAATGTCATGATGCAACGTGCCTCTTGCAGATCTAAAGGACCAACATCTGAGGCACACCACTGGTAACATTCCTTTTCTCAGAGCAATCTCCATTGATCACTACCCTCTGTTGCCTTCCACTCAACCAGTTCTTGATCCAGCCCATCACTTTGGGACCCATCCTGCTATATCTTTTTTGAGCTATGGTAACCAGAACTGCATGCAGAATTCAAGGTGCGGTTGTACCATAGAGCGATACAAGGGCATTATAACATTTTCATTTTTGTTTTCCATTTCTGTCCTGATAGAATGTTAGGAATTATTTGCTTTCTTAGCCGCAGCCGCACATTGAGCTAAAGGTTTCAACGTATCCTCAACAATGACACCTGGATCCTTTTCCTGGACAGTGACTCCTCACACAGAACCCAGCATCACATAGCTATAGTTCGGGTTCCTCTTTCCCACATGCATCACTTTGCACTTGCTCACATTAAACGTCATCTGCCATTTTGATGCCCGTAAGAATAGCCTTACTGGGTTGGACCAATGGTCCATCAAGCCCACTAGCTCATTCTCACGGTGGCCAATCCAGGTCACTAGTACCTGGCCAAAACCCAAGGTGTAGCAATAGCCCATGCTACCAATACGGGGCAAGCAGTGGCTTCCCGCATGTCTTTCTCAATAACAGACTATGGACTTTTCCTCCAGTACCTTGAGTACCTGAGTGTAATTAAACCGCTTAGATAACCTTGATAGGCGGTATATAAAAACCTAATAAACTTGAAATTGTCCAAACCTTTCTTAAAACCAGCTACGCTATCTGCTATTACCACATCCTCTGGCAACACGTTCCAGAGCTTAACTATTCTCTGAGTGAAAAAATATTTCCTCCTATTGGTTTTAAAAGTATTTCCTTGTAACTTCGAGTGTCCCCTAGTCTTTGTAATTTTTGACAGAGCGAAAAATTGATCCACTTGTACCCGTTCTACTCCACTCAGGATTTTGTAGACTTCAATCATATCTCCCCTCAGCCGTCTCTTTTCCAAGCTGAAGAGCCCTAACCATTTTAGTCTTTCCTCATACGAGAGGAGTTCCATTCCCTTTATCATCTTGGTTGCTCTTCTTTGAACCTTTTCTAGTGCCGCTATATTTTTCTTGAGATAAGGAGACCAGAATTGAACGCAATACTCCAGATAAGGTCACACCATGGAGCGATACAGGGGCATTATGACATTCTTAGTTGTGTTAACCATCCCTTTTTTAATAATTCCCAGCATCCTGTTTGCTGCCGCCACACATTGGGTGGAAGGTTTCATCGTATTGTCTACAATGATACCCAGATCCTTTTCTTAGGCGCTAACCCCCAAGGTGGACCCTAGCATCCGCTAACTGTGGTTCAGGTTATTCTTCCCAATGTGCATCATTTTGCATTTGTGCACATTAAATTTCATCTGCCACTTGGACGCCCAGTCATTCAATTTCCTAAGATTCGCCTGCAATTTTTCACAATCCACATGCGTTTTAACAACCTTGAACAACTTTGAGTCATTGGCAAATTTACCCCCCCCCCCCCCCCCGTCTTTTACTAAACAACCAGTTCTCAATCCATAAAATGACATTACCTATCTCATGACTTTTTATTTCCTCAGAAGTCTTTCATGAGGTACTTTATTAAATGCCTTTTGAAAAGCCAAATACACAATATCAACAGGTTCATTCACCCCTTCAAAGAAATGCAGTAGATTGGTGGTGAGGCAAGATTTTCCTTGACTAAAACCATGTTGGCTTTCTCTCATGAATCCATGCTTATGTATATGTTCTGTCATTTTGTTCTTTATAATAGTCTCTACCGTTTTGCCCAACACTGACGTCGGACTCACCAGTCTATAATTTCCTGGAATACCTCTGGAACCCTTTTTAAAAATCGGCCTCTCCCAGAGCAGGTGAAAACACACACATGTGCATCCTGCTGTGATAAGCATGCAGTAGCAGTGATTTTTGAAAGAGAAAGTATATCTGTACTTCACTTTCTTCACATTAACCAACTGCATCCACTTCTAAAACTGGCTTCTAAGTATTACTGCAAAAAATCAAATTAGGATGGCTTAGTGGCATGTGGAAGGTCCCTATTTCCGTGCCTAGCCTGAGAGTACACATATGAAGGCTACAGTAACAGCCCCCAGCAGGGAGCAGGAAGTTGTGGTTATTGCTTAAAGTAGTATTGGGGGGCAGAATTATGCATGAAAGGAAGTAGCCATAGTGCAAAGCCCAGACTAGGCATTCTGGGGAATTTAAAATCAGGGTGGGAGGGGAGAAGGCCTCAGGCAGCTGCGATTAGAGTGTCAGATTCCAGAACTGATTCTGATTAGCCTGGAAGTACAAAGCAGAAGTAAATTGCACAGACCAAGAAAAGAGAACAAGCTAAACTTACGTAGGTCCCATATAAACTTTTTGCCGAGTTGTTTAAGATCTGCAGTTGACTCCGAAGTTGTTGCATGGTGTTGTTTCCACACCAACCCAAATTTTCACAGATAGGGATCTGGGGATTCACTGGTAGCGCCCTACTAACTACCAGTCTTAAGTGGCACAGCAACAAGAAATGTACAGCTCCTGTTGACAAAGGAGAAAATTAGAAGAAAAGCTGAAGCATGTGAGGTGAGATGCTCTTATCTGCGATTCCATTTCATGTCGGTAGTGTTACTCATAAACCAACTGCATCCACGTTTTTCAGGACAGATTTATAACTGTATTTCATGCTTGGACATGTAATGCTATTTCACTTAGGAGTCCTTTTACTAAGGCGCCCTAACCGAATTAGCACACGCTAAACACGAATGCGTCCATAGAATGGACGCGTTAGCATTCTAGTGCGCCTTAGCAAAAGAGGGGGTTAATTAAATCAACTAGAAGTCCATGCATATAATAAAACAGGACTGAATCGGACTTCCGCAAACTCTTTTAATACTCAGCGGAGCTGGCTGTCTTCAGCATTCTTCCCATGGCCAGCAAGTAATTGATGGCCATAATCGGTCTTTTACATTTTGAAACTGTAGCTTGTTTTAATAGGTGTTCTTAGGTAGCTTAACTGAGAAAAGGCATGTGTTTCCCATGAGGATAAAAAAACAGACCTCACCAGGTATAGAGTGCCTGCATTTGACAGAAGTTAGCATGCTAAAAGCCAATTTGTTAAACGACATTTGTTTTGTCTCATGAAGTATGGAGTCTGAGTCTATATTTGTCTTCTAGATTCATGCTCTGCTTGGTTTCATTGATGTTTAGCGTGGAAAAGAATATGTAATAACTCAGTTCTGGCAGGATTTGATGGTTTGGTTATGTATTGTGACATTGTTTATAATTTTATAAATGCTTGTATGTCATTTTATTGTGTATGTTACTTTGTGCTCCGCCTTGATAAAGGCGGAATGTAAATAAAGAAACAAACATTTGTAATGTGAAAAATGGCCACCATGATATCTAAGGGTCCTTTTATCAAGCTACGGTAGGGGTTTAACGCGCGTAATACCGCGCGTTAAACTGCCTGCCGTGCTAGCCGCTAACGCCTGCACTGAGCAGGCGTTAGTTTTTTTAGCCGGCCGCGGGAGTTAGCGCGTGATGAAATGTCCGACGCGCTAACCCAGCTAGCGTGGCTTGATAAAAGGACCCCTTAGTGATCATCTCGCTGTGCTACTGCAGTACCATGAGATGGCCACTAGAGGTCAAGATAGACATTTTGGATCCCAGGCAGCAGCAGCAGAGGATCATGTTGTTGCCCAGTTACTACTGAATCACCATGGAGACTACTGGGTAAGTCCTAGTGCGGGGATGGGGGGAGGGTCAGGATCTGGAGGGCAGAGTTTGTCTCAGAGAGTGGGATTTTGTACCGGGGGGGGGGGGGGGAGAATTAAAGGGGATTATCACACTTGGAGGGATCTGAAAAGGGGGGAGTTGTTGCTATTGGAGGGGGAATCGGACTAGGTCTGTCATTGTTGGGAAGATCAGAAGGGGTCTATCACTGTTGGGGGGAATTGGAAAGAGGCTGTGTAGTGTTTGGGACACTAGGGCAGGGTTACCATATAGCTCTAGAAAAAGGAGGATGGATTGAGACATCCAGGTTTTACTTCCACTGAAAGTAATGGAAATAAAACTCAGATGTCTCACTCCGACCTCCTTTTTCTGGTTCATATGGTAACCCTAGTGTAGGGTGATATTAGGAGAGGCGATGTGTGGGGGAGATCAAAGCTGCAGTGAGGGGGAACATCACTGTAGCAATGGCCCCTTTTCTGATTTCTTTTGTTGGGCCTGCCCTACATTCAATGTGGAGGGGCATTTTCGATGTGACATCCAAATCTGAATTTGGATACTCTGCAGAAGATGGACAAAATTCCAATAGTAAATATGACCATTTACGAAAATAAAATAAAATATTTTTGTTTCGAAAATGGCCATTTCTCAGAAGTGCTTGTCCTCAGTGCGTTTATCTTTGTGAACCATAAAAAAAAAAAGATCCAAAAGAAAAACGCAAAAAAACAAGCCGTTTGGATGTAGGAGGGACCAGCATTTTTAGTAGACTGGCCACACAGACATCCCAGCAGAGCAGTGGGGCACCTTAGGGAACACTGCAATGAATTTCACATAAAAAGGCCCAGGTACACATCTCACCCTAACCCCATTGTAGTGTCTGGTGAGCCTCCAACACCCACTGTACCCAACTGTACACCACATCAATAGCCCTTGTGCCTGCAAGTGTCATACTCCACTCTAACCACTACCCTTGTAGTGGAACATGTGAGCTTTGCAAACTCTATCCTAATCCCATTTTGAGCCAATCGGGGCCTTAGGCCCCTCCTACTTCATCCCAAGATGCATTGGGAGGGGAAAGGCCCATCATTCTCAGGGCTTCCCTCCTGCCGATTTGTCTTTGGAAGGTACAGGTGGTCCGGGGATGTCGGGGTCCAGAATGTTGAGGGATGCCGGGGGATCCAGGGATGTCAGGGGGAGGGGTGTAGGGCTCTGCAGCTCAGCTGATTCTGGCAAGGGGAATCCCCATCAGCTGAGCCAGCAGGAATCCCCGAAACCGGCTCAGCTGATGGGGAGTCCTCTGCCGCGATCAGACAAGGTAGTTGGGTACATCTACAAAACTTGCTGTTGTGTGATTCGTTTCTATTTTTTGAAAATGGCCAAAAAAGATAGATGTCATAAGGACCAAAACTTACACATAGGTCATTTTCAAAAATGAAAGATTGACATCTGGCAGTTTTGAAAATGGACATTTTTTTCTGCTGGGTTTGTGGACATCTTGCCCAAAATGTCCAACCTCAGACTTAGACTTCCTATCGAAAATGCCCCTCCATGTAACTAGAGAGGTCTGAGATAAACTAATCAGTGGAAGAATGAACTAGTGGAACAAGCCAAGGGAGTGGCCAACACAGATATGTTGCAGTTCTAAAATAGTACATTGATCTTCTAAGAAGCATCGGTTATGACCCTAACAGCCGTGGTATTGCTGCGTTGAACTTCTAAGAAGGCTGGGCTAACCTGCATGGAGTTCCTGAAGAGTGTTATAATTCATACTTTGATGTGCATGTGGTGGCTGCATGTTTTGTACAAAAAAAGTCTTGCTGGCTTTGCTTGCTATATGGATTATTAGAAAGCTCGGTAGGGAGGACTTGAGGGAAACCAGAAGATTTCAATTATTTACCTATCCTAAGGTAAAATCCTGCCGATATAAGACTTTTCTAGACAGAACACTGGCATTTCAAGCAGGCAAATTGCAATCTTGGTTAGGTGAATGTATCCATCATGCCATGTTGTATTGCTCTTTTTGAAAATCAGTTTAGACTACATTGTTTGACAAATTCATTACCTAACTTAGGAATTTTTAAAATTGCAACTAGTATATTCTATGTGATTGTATTCTTGCTGATTGTACAGCTTCTCTTGGTGTATAGAAGAATAAAGTTATTATTATTATTGAGTGTTGGTCATGTAAAAATCAAATAGGAAGCCAATAAGATCTGAATTAGCCTTCCAGTGAAGGTCACGGAGATCAGCATATTCACAAATTTAGGGCATACTGGCATTTAGGAGTGTTCCAAACTGGAACGGTGTCCTGTGTGCCTTCTACTGCTCTCGTCCCACCCATTATGTCACGGCCAAGCAGAGGAATGGGATGCAGTCTTATCCTATATAATAAAACCCTAGAGCGTGCATGCGCTCTTGAAATTTCGTGATCCCTGCCACTGTGATTTCTGATCCGTGGCAGCCAATCCGGCGGCAGGGAACATTTTAGCTCCCTCCTCCCGCCCTCACTCGCCCTCACTCGCCCTCACTCCCCTCCTCCCGCCCTCACTCGCCATGGAAGCCAGGCAAGCTCTCTCCCTGCCACGTCCTCAGCAGGGAACACACCTCCCGCCCTAACTCACCGCCGCTGCTGCTGATCCTCCTCTAAAGAGCAGCCTGCAATGGTGTCTGGCTTTAGCGAACCTCGCAGGCCGCTCTCCACCCTCGGTAGCACGTTCCCTCTGACGCACGGGATCGCGTCAGAGGAAACGTGCTACCATCGCAGGCTGCTCTTTACAGGAGGATCAGCCACCATGGGGATCGTGAGAAGAGCCTGGTACTTTGAAACTTGCAGGCCAGCCTGCGGGAAGGGAAGGGGGAGGGGCCGAACGGAGCAGGACAGCTCACGGTAAGAGAAGGGAATGGGGGTGGGGGAAAATGCTGCTACTGCTTCAGCAAGGACCTGGAGGGGAAGGGAAATATCACTGCTGCTTCTGCAAAGGAAAGTGGGGGGGGAGAGAAGGGAATAGGGGTGGGGGAAAATGCTGCTACTACTTCACAGGGACCTGGAGGGGAAGGGAAATACCGCTGCTGCTTCTGCAAAGGAAAGTGGGGGGGGGGGGGAGAGAGAGACATACAGAAATAAAGACAGACAGGGGACCAGAGAGACAGACAGAAAGAAAGACAGACAGACAAAGGGTGCCAGGGAGAGAGAGAAAAAAATAGCAGGAGGAAGAGAGACAGAAAGAAAGGAAGAAAGAGACAGGAGCAGGGAGAAAGACATAAAGAAAGAAAGACAGACAGGCATATATTCTAGCACCCGTTAATGTAACGGGCTTAAACACTAGTTTTATTTATATACTGCTTATAGCCTAAGCAGTTTACATTCAGGTTCTGAAGCATTTTCCCTTGTCTGTCCCAGTGGGTTCACAGTCTATCTAGTGTACCTGGGGCAGTGGAGGATTAAGTGACTTGTCCAGGGTCACAAGGAGCGGGGCAGGGTTTGAACCCACAACCTTAGGGTGCTGAGACTGTAGCTCTAACGACGATGCCACACTCTCCTCCCTTGTGCCCTGTGTGACCATATCTCACATATCTCACTCTGGCCTTGCTGGAAACTGATATGGAGAGCAATGGTAGGAAAATGTTTAAGAATCAGATAAAGACTTGAAGGGGGTGGGGTCAGTAACTGGTGTTGCATTGTTTATTAGTATTGTATGCTTATCTAACCCAAGTGAAAGAATATCAGTAGGACAGACTGGATGAGTCTGTGGTCTTTTTCTGCTTTCATAAGAGTAGCCTTACTGGGTCAGACCAATGGTCCATCAAGCCCAGTAGCCCGTTCTCACGGTGGCCAATCCAGGTCACTAATGCCTGGCCAAAACCCAAGGAGTAGCAACATTCCATGCTACTGATCCAGGGCAAGCAGAGGCTTCCTCCATGTTTTAATAGCAGACTATGGACTTTTCCTCCAGGAACTTGTCCAACCCTTTTTTTAAAACCAGCTATCCGCTTTTACCACAACCTCTGGCAACGTGTTCCAGAGCTTAACTATCCTCTGAGTGAAAAAAATATTTCCTCCGATTGGTTTTAAAAGTATTTCCCTGCAGTTTCATCGAGTGTCCCCTAGTGTTTGTCATTTTTGATGGAGTGAAAAATTGATCCACTACCTTACTATTAGCTCTTTACAGTACACCTTTGTGAGTATGGTTGTATATATTATATAGAAATATCGAGAACGTCAGCAGATAAGGACTGCAGTGCCCATCTAGTCTGCCCAGTTTCATAAATAGTGCACAGCGATTGACCTCAGCTTAACTCTGACTTCTCTTCATTTCTTTACATTTAGGGCAGGGGTCTCAAAGTCCCTCCTTCAGGGCTGCAATCCAGTTGGGTTTTCAGGATTTCCCCAATGAATATGCATGAGATCTATGTGCATGCATTGCTTTCAATGCATATTCATTGGGGAAATCCTGAAAACCCGACTGGATTGCGGCCCTCAAGGGGGGACTTTGAGATCCCTAATTTAGGGGGAATTGCAATAGTATTTTCAACAGTCATAAAACTAAACAAATCTACCTACAACATACAATGTCTAATAATAAAAATATCTAAATGGCCCCAACCAAACAACCAGAATAAAATAATTTGCAAGAACTGTCATTGTCATGGGTCTAAACCGTAGCTCTGTTTGAATAAGTCTCCAAGGTTTCCCAAACTTTTTCTAGGGATCCCACAAAAACTTGATTTTTCTCCCCCCCCTCAGGATATTCACATGACATCAACTTACCTACACTGAGCTTTCCTGTGGACCCTTGAACAGGTTCGGAAAGCCCTAGTCTCAAGATCTTCTCCGCTACAGCGCCCACACTTTGAAATTCTCTCCCACCCGACATCCAACTAGAAGAATCTCTCGACAAATGTAAGATCAAACTCGTGTGGCTTGCTTGCCTGCCTTAGTCTTTTTGCATCTATATCCTCCGGACTTTGAGGAGGAGGATGTGACTTGTAGTAAATTATTTTTGTCTGCTGCCTGCCTGGTGGTTGCGGCTCTCTGGAAGAAACCAAGCTCCCCCACCCGTGCCTTGCTTCTTCAAAAACTAGATACCTAGTATGCCTTGTATATGCTTACTGCTTGTAAACATCGCAGAATGGGGCCTTTATTCAGGTGTGGCGTAGATTTGATCATTGGAGAACACACTCTGTCCTTTAAATTTTGTTGGTTATAGGAGGGGGGGTGGAGAATCTTCTGAGAGGGGTACAGTGTTGCCGTACAGTGAGAGATTAGAGAAACTGGGCCTTTTCTCCCTTGAAAAGAGGAGACTGAGAGGGGACATGATTGAAATATTCAAGATATTGAAGGGAATAGACTTAGCAGATAAGGACAAGTTGTTCACCCTCTCCAAGGTAGGGAGAACGAGAGGGCACTCTCTAAAGTTGAAAGGGGGTCGATTCCGTACAAACGTAAGGAAGTTCTTCTTCACCCAGAGAGAGGTAGAAAACTGGAACGCTCTTCCGGAGGCTGTTATAGGGGAAAACACCCTCCAGGAATTCAAGACAAAGTAGATAAAGACAGGTTGTTCACCCTCTCCAAGGTAGAGAGAACGAGAGGGCACTCTCTGAAGTTTAAAGGGGATAGATTCCGTACAAATGTAAGGAAGTTCTTCTTCACCCAGAGAGTGTGGAAAACTGGAACGCTCTTCCAGAGTCTGTCATAGGGGAAAACACCCTCCAGGAATTCAAATACGGGAAAACACCCTCCAGGGATTCAAGACAAAGTTGGACGGGTTCCTGTTGAACCAAAATGTAAGCAGGTGAGGCTGGTCTCAGGGCCCTGGTCTTGACCTGGGGGCCACCGCGGGAGCAGACTGCTGGGTACGATGGACCACTGGTCTGACCCAGCAGCGGCAAATTCTTATGTTCTTAAACCTATGTACTCCTGTCTATGCCGTTTTGTTGTTCAGTGTGGTGTTTGTTTTTCTGCGTTTTCTCTAAAAAAACCAACTTCAAAACATTCTTATTCCAAGACGCCTTTCTAACATGAGACAAGAACTCTTCTCCCACCCCTCCTCTGATCAAGGAAGAAATTGAACCACTTTTAAGAAGCGACACCTTCCTTTTATTTCCTTTCCTCCCATTTATTTATTTATTTTACTTCGATGTATTTTATTCTCCCATCCTAACCACTACCTTATGTATCAAACCAGTCTAAGTCCTGTCCGTTAATTATGTAACTACTTAGGGCTCTTTTTACCAAAGTGTGCTAAGCGTTTTAATGCACGCAGCGGAGTAGCGCGCACTAGCTGAAAATCTACCGCTTGCTCAAAAGGAGGCGCTAGCGGCTAACGTGCCATTTCGCGCGTTAAGGCCCTAACGCGCCTTCGTAAAAGGAGCCCTTAGTTAATGACCTTTTCTTTTTCTTACATAAGAACATAAGAAATGCATTCACTGGATCAGACCGAAGTCCATCTTGTCCGGCGATCCGCTCACGCGGTGGCCCATTTAAGTACACCTTTTGGGAGACCCGGATTTCCCGTATCCCTCAATATGGTTTTCAAGAAGATGTGCATCCAACTTGCGCTTGAAACCCAGAACAGTAGTCTCCGCCACAACCTCCTCCGGGAGAGCATTCCAAGCTCCAACCACTCGCTGTGAGAAACAGAACTTCCTGACGTTTGTCCTGAACCTGCTGCCACTCAGTTTCAGGCTGTGACCCCGTGTCTGTGTGACTTCCGAAAATGTTAACAATGCTGCTTCCTGGTCTATTTTATCAAATCCTTTTAATATTTTAAAAGTCTCTATCAAATCCCCTCGCAGTCTTCTCTTCTCTAGGGCGAACAGTCCCAGTTTTCTGAGGCGTTCCTCGTAGCTCAAATTCTCCATACCTTTGACTAGTTTCGTGGCTCGTCTCTGCACCCTCTCCAGCAGAGTTATATCCTTCTTAAGGTATGGAGACCAGTGTTGGACACAGTATTCCAAGTGAGGTCTGAAATACTGTGTCCAACACTGGTCTCCATACCTTAAGAAGGATATAACTCTGCTGGAGAGGGTGCAGAGACGAGCCACTATAAGTCGACTAAAAATACCCGAAATAATTGTTCATGTGTCCATCTTTGAAAGCTTGTCGTTATAAGAGGTTTTTAGATAAGACTTTTGCATTTCAGTTAGGCAAAATGAATTCCTGGTTAAGTATTCTGATTCCTCAAGCACAATCATATTATGCTTTTAGAAAGTTATTAAAAACGTATCTGTTTGATAAGTTTGTAACGTGATAATAAAACGTAGAAATTGCCTTCTCTTTCTGACAGCATTGGGGCAGGAAGTGTAGTAGATATTTTTCTCAAGTCGACTCTTCGTGAGCCAATTTCATTCCGTATCAATTTGGCTTGTGTTTTGAACCAGACGTTTATTTCCAAGGAGGGATTCTTGCTGTTTGAAACAGTGGGCTCCTTTTATCAAGGCGCGGTAGAGGGTTTAACGCGCAGAATACCGCGCGTTAAACCGCCTGCTGCGCTAGCCGCTAACGCCTCCATTGACAAGGCGTTAGTTTTTGGGCTTGCCGCGGGGGTTAGCGCATGATGAAGTGTCCGACGCGCTAACCCCCATAGCGCGCCTTGATCAAAGGAGCCCAGTATGTCCAATGCAGTCATGCCGACGGCAGTTCAATGCCTTTTAACCATTTGGTAAAAACCGCCACTTTAATTTATTAAAGTACAGAATATGACAGAATAGTAGGTATTTAAAAAAAAATAATAATAATTACAGCACAATCTATTACCCTCATGCTGAGAACCAGAAGTTGTGAATGGAAAACCTGGACATCATTTCACAAATTTCATCAGATTACATTTCTTTTTAAATCTGAAACCCCAAAATTTAGGGGGTGGAATCACCCACATTGTGAACATCCAGTGATATCACAAATTACTTCCAAGGTGCCAAAAATAAACAGATTCTTGGTATTTGTTTTGCTGAATGATCACAATATTGTTAAAAAAAAAAGTAAATGGCTCCTTTTACGAAGCCGCGTTAGCGGTTTAACGCGCGTAATAGCGTGCGTTAATTTTCCGCAACACAAAAAGGATATATGGATAAGTTCAAGAGGATTTGGGGACCATTAACAGATTTTTGCAATGAATGATTTTCATTTTTTCCCATAATAAGATAATGGTTAAAGAAGGGAGGGAGGGAAGGGGTAAGGAATTTATTCTCTTTATAATACATTATAAATAATATATTATAATGAGTGATAATCTTATGTGAAATTAATGTAATAAAGGGAGGGAAAAGGGTTCATAATTAAATAATAATTAATAAAATTATTACAATATATATGTTATATAAATTCATAAGAAGAATAATATAAAATATGGTTTATATAAAGTACATTATAGAGACTTCAAGTGTATTGTTAAGACAATTGTATGGAAAATTTATAGCACTTGTTGGTATATGAAAAAATCAATTAAAAACTTAAAACAATTAAAAATGTCCGTGCGATAAAGCCACTAATGCGGCTTTGTAAAAGGAGCCCAAAATCTCCCATTGCCCCAGGTACGTTAGATAGAGTGTGAGCCCGCCAGGACAGAGAGGGAAAAATGCTTAAGTAGCCGAATGTATACAACTTAGGTTATAAGTGGTATAAATAAATAAATAAACATAGCCATTTCCAAATATTTTCCCATTGATACAGAATGGACAAAATAAGCTTAACGTATCACAGTGCTCTTGTATAAACTTGGGGCTCCTTTTACTACGCTGCGTTAGGGCTTTAAAGCGTGGAATAGCGCACGCTACAATGCTGCGCACGCTAGACGCTAACGCCAGCGTTGAGCTGGCGTTCGTTCTAGCCACCTAGCGCGGGGTTAGCGCACGCTAGCGCAATTGGTCTCGGCCCTACAGAACGCACAGTAAGACTCTCGCACAAAACGCTAGCCACAAATGCTAGGAATTACGGTCCCTGTCCGGGCAGAAAAGGTTAACTTCCTAAAATTTAGCAATTTTCTATTCTATATAGATAATGACAATCCAAAGCAATTACAGTTCACAACTCTTGCTTTCCCTGTTTGTCCGTTCTTTGGGGGGTGCATTTTCATCAGCCTCCATCTGGAGCCGTGTGATAACTGTCCAACACACCTGCCAAGAAATCTCGACCAATTCAACTAACCCCGATAACTCTATCAGCAGCAGATGCCAACTTGGTGGTTTAATTCAGAGCAGAGTAAATTCTTGTCCAAAATAATCTAATCACAAAACATGGTTGCACTTGAAAATATGAGTTTACCTGTAACCAAGAACTTCATTGTCAGTAGCTTATTCTGGTAGGTAACTTGTTGGAAACTGATGCTGTGACAGAGCAGGTTTCGTGTGTTTCATGTTGAAATTAGGAACTCATTATATACTGAAGTCATTTGTAGCCCTCCCTGTATGACTCGCTCAAGCAGGAAGTAAGCTGGAAAATGTGAATGAAGTTTTTTTTTTCTTCTAAGAAGCATTGTACAATCTTTTTGCATTTCATTAGGCATGAATTAAAGTTGTGGTTTTCCTGCCTCCTTTGCTCTTAAATCGTCACATCGGATTTACTGCCAAAATTGGAGTTCAGGAAGGAAAAAATGAAAGAATATCAGTGTTTAAAGCTGGTTAGTTTGTAGAGGAGAATGGTTTTATTGGATGGTGAGATTCCAGCTGATAGGTAGTGAGCCGAGGATCTGCCCTCTTTAGGTGTGGAAATAATTTTATACTCATGTAATATAATTGAAGCTTTCCAAGGTTTCTCTTTCAGTGTGGAGCATCACAATTCACCTTCAAAATATGAAGAGTAGCCTGAAAGCTATTGAAGCGGTGTACTTTCAAGTACACTACGTATTTTTCTGTCCCTGGAGGCTCACAATCTAAATTTGAATCTGGGCAAACAGAGAATGAAGTATCTTGCCCAAGATCACAAGGGGCAGAAGTGAGATTTGAATCAGGCTGTTCTAACCATTAGGCAATTTCTTCACTTATGTCTTGTTTTAGCAAAAATGGCCAAAAAACTATACCAAAATATAAATAAATACCAATATCAGTAACAATACAAAATACAAAAAGATTGGTATTATGAGTGATGATCTCTCCTTAAATGTCCCTGGGGGTGATACAGAAAAAGAAAACACTGCCCGGGGCCAATGGTTGAAACGAGGGCACCGGGCCTGTACTGACTGATTCTTTTGATTTATTTTGTTGATTGTGTTTTTTATACTTATTCAGGGTATATATTTTTCTTTTTCTGTATCACCCCCAGGGACATTTAAGGAGAGATCATCACTCATAATACCAATCTTTTTGTATTTTGTATTGTTTTAGCAAAACCAGCTTGAACACCTGAATTAATTCATGTAAACAGTTCTGAGCTCCCCTGGGAGAACGGTATAGAATATAAAAGGGCTTAGGTGCATGATAGAAGAGCGAGACTTGGGTGTGATTGTATGTGATGATCTTAAGATGGCCAAACAGGTTGAAAAAGGTGACGGCAAAAGTTAGAAGGATGCTAGGTTGCATAGGGAGAGGTATGGCCAGTAGGAAAAAGAAGGTATTGATGCCCCTGTATAAGACTTAGTGAGACCTCATTTAGAATATTGTGTACAATTCTGGAGGCCGCACCTTCAAAGAGATATAAAAAGGATGGAGTCGGTCCAGAGGAAGGCTACTAAAATGGTGTGTGGTCTTCATGATAAGGCGTAAGGGGACAGATTTAAAGATCTCAATCTGTATACTTTGGAGGAAAGGAGGGAGAAAGGAGATATGATAGAGATGTTTAAATACCTGTGTGGGGTAAATGCACATGAGTCGAGTCTCAATTGAAAAGAAGCTCTGGAAAGAGAGGGCATAGGATGAAGTTAAGAGGAGATAGGCTTAGGAGTAATCCTGGCAACACTTTTTTACAGAAAGGGTGGTAGATGCGTGGAACAGTCTTCCGGTAGAGGTGGTGGAGACAGAGACTGTGTCTGAATTCAAGAAAGCCTGGGATAGGCACGTGGGATCTCTTAGAGAGAGGAAGAGACAATGGTTACTGCAGATGGGCAGACTAGATGGGCCATTTGGCCTTTATCTGCCATCATGTTTCTATGTTTATATCCAATCTTGAGCCAGTGGTGTAAATTTCACCCAAGCAACCAATATGGGAGGGGGAATTCAGGGAAGAAGAGGGCCCATTTACGAGAGGAATCCCATATCTTCTGTTATCCTAGGACAAGTAGGCAGCATATTCTCACATTTGGGTAATGACATCCACGAAGCCTGGTATGGACAGCGTTAAATGTGAACTGTCACTTTAAGTTTTAAGAAACTTTGAGACTGCCCGCACAACGCATACACGATTGTTTTCTCATCCAACATTGGCTCGCGGTTCCTAGGTTCTTTGTTTTCTGTGGAGTGAAGTGTGTTTTTCTGGATTTCATCCAGTCTGCGTTGCCTTCAACCCATTCCATTTCTACAGTGGCTTTTAGCCATTTCTTTCTTTGAGTATATTCGTAGTTATAAAAAAAAATTTTTTTAAATATATTTTTGTTTCTTTCTTTCATCTTGGACCTTCAGCCTTCATGTTCTTTTCTCAGAAGGCTTTTTCCATTGTTATTATTGAGTTTAATTTCACCGTTGCAATTTTTCCGTCCATTTCGAAACCGTTGATCGGTTTTAAAAAGTGCTGTCGGTGCCAACATCCTATTTTAATCACTGACCCGCATAGTTGGTGTTTGCAGTGTTTGGGCCCTGAGCATCGTGTTGACATCTTCGCACCCTGTTGCACCTTACAAAAGCGCTTTCTAAAGGCTCGCCACATTCAACAAGAAAAGCTCAGAGCCTGCGGTACCGATGGTACCGGCATCGACATCAGATGAAATTCCAGCATCAGGGAAGCCTGCTAAGAAGCCATCCTCTTCCAACAAGTGGCACAGGCCTCTACAGCATCGAGTCCCTCGATGCAGGCCAAATGTCGATGCCATTGCTCTCCATCTCTGCAAGTTGTTTCTTCTTCAGGGTGTGCTTGCTCTTCAAGGTCACCCACCCCTAGACACCCTGCCGCACCGATGGTATTGGCTGTTGAGCCAAGGGTACCGGTGCAGCTCTTCAAAGAACAACTCAATGCTTAAATTGCATGCAACACTGGTGTTTACATCAACTCCCTCAGTACCATCCCAGCCTAAGCATAGCACCTCAAGGCCACGGGGTACCGATACCAGATCCCCATCGAGGCGTTAGTCTACCTCTCATCAATCTACCAGTAGACATCAACGTTCTCCATCAGGGCATTGATGTCCTCCATCACGACACTCTTCATCAACTAGACGCTCTCCATTGAGAAAATGTCATTCTACATCGCATCAGTCACATGTTTCTAGGGGTAAGAGAGCTTCTCGTCGCTCCTCTTCATCATCTTCATCGAATCAGTACCGTAGACATCGAGAAGCATCATTTCATCCTTCTCATCGTTCTGTACTACACTCTTCATCTTGCAGAGAGTTGCCTGGAGTCCCTGCAGTTGATTCTGATCTGAGTGTGAGCCTACTTTGTCTGCCACTGAGTCATATGGTATACCTTCAGATCCATTTCCTCCTCCTTCTCCCTCCTCCAAGAAGAAAATCTCCTCCGGAAGGACTCTCTTTTATAAAATACGTTAGCAGCTGGGTAAGGTCCTCCCTGTCAAATTGGAAACTGACATTAAGCCCAGAGCAGAGCTCTTAGATGCTTAGATTATGATGAACCTCCTAAGGAACTACTGTACTCAAGTTACCTATGCATTATCTTCTTAAGGAGGCATTTTCTTCGAAACTGGGAGACTTTCTTTTCTGTTACTGCAGCCCCAAGAAAGATTGATTCGCTCTATAGAATAATTTCTTGTCCTGGATTTGACAAACTGCAGCTACAACACCAATCATTGCTTGTGGAGTCAATCCTTAAAAATTTTTCCAGTACCAGAGTTTATGCTTCTGCACCACTGGGGCGTAAGGGTCCATTCATGGACAAATTTGGTCACCGTATTTACCAAAACTCTGTTGGCTAATAAAGTGCTAAATTACAACTTCTACATGGCATTTTACTTTAAACATCTTGTAAAGAAGTTGGCTGATATATTCCCCCAGAACATCTTGTGGACTTTGGACTGTAAGCGTGCCTTGGCTTATTACATACAAAGGACAGAGCCACACAGGACTTCACCTCAACTGTTCATCTCCTTTGATCCTAACAGATTGGGCAAGAAAACTATTTCCACATGGCAAGCAGCCTGTGGAAATTCTGCTATTCTCAGGCTGGGCTGCAGCTCGAGGGTCATATAATAGCACACGAAGTCCGAGCTATGGCATCATCAGTAGCTTTCTTACATTCCACTCCCATTGATGAAGTTTGCAAAGCAGCTACTTGGTCCTCAATTCATACATTCACATCTCACTATTGTCTAGAACAGGGGTAGACAATTCCGGTCCTCGAGAGCCGGAGCCAGGTCAGGTTTTCAGGATCTCCACCATGAATATATATGAGATGGATTTGCTTGCACTGCCTCCTTGAGAGCAAATCTATCTCATGCATATTTATTGTGGATATCCTGAAAGCCTGACCTGGCTCCGGCTCTCGAGGACCGGAATTGTCTATCCCTGGGCTAGAATCCTATTCCAGACAAGATGGTCGTTTTGGCCAAGCAGTTTTACAGAATTTATTTTCTTCCTAATGGCCAACTTTTCCTCTATTCCATTTCAATAAGCTAGGAAGTCCCACATGTGAGAATATGCTGCCTGCTTGTCCTAGGATAAAGCACAGTTACTTACCGTAGCAGGTGATGTCCGGGGACAGCAGGCAGATAGTCTCACATCCCTCCCACCTCCCCTGGTTGGCTTCTTAGCTTGCTTACGGAACTGAGGAATTGTGAGCCGACGTTTGGGCGGGAAGGCACTCACACATGTGCGGTGCGGGCAGTCGCAAAATTTCTTAAAACTTAAAGTAACAGTTCACATTTAACAATGTCGGTAGCGTGGCTCTGTGGATGACGTCACCCACATGTCAGAATATCTGTCTGCTGACCCTGGATAACACCTGTTATGGTAAGTAACTGTGCAGTATGGAACAACCACCCTACCACTACCTCTGGGAGGCTTTTCATAATTTCTAGAGATGAGACAACCAGAAAATGTTTGTTTTCTCTTCTTTTCACGTTATTTCTGAGAATGGTGTTTTTATTCAGTTTTGTTTGGCCATTTCATCATTACTGGAGCAAAGTCGTTGAGTGTACACTCGCTCAAAAGAATACACACTCAGAAAGAGGGCACAATCTATTCCCAAAAGTATTTATTTAAAAATTTATAACCCGCAAATCCACAATTCTAAGCGGATCAAATCATTGTATACGTAATAAAACATATTAAAACCACAAAGATACAGTCTAAAAAATAAACCCTGTCCCCCATAACATAAGGCACAGACAATCATTAACAAAAGTACATGCATGCACATGCTTTTCACATGCATGCAGTAGTCTGCACATGTGTAATGGCTCACATGAGCACAATAGTTTGAGGGGGGCACATTGTTTGGGAAAGACAACATCCTTTCAAAGGTACGCGCACTCTCTGAATGTACGAATTCTGCTCATTAATCTTTTGCGACTTTTAAGGCGCAATAGAAGTCCTACTATTTTTCTTTGGCTTTCCGCTTTTGACCTTTTCCCTTACCTTACTCATGCTATGGATCACCCTTTCTTCTCGACTTATATCCTTAATTGTTTGGGCACAATTTCACTGTGACTTCCCTTCCCTTCCCCAACCTTTTTAGTTTTATCGTAACCTCCCCTTTCTTTATCCCCCTCCCTTGTACCCGTTTGTGTTTGTATGTTGGTTGAATTTTTGGTTTTGTATATTGCCTCCCTTGTTATGTTTAAAAAAATTTTTTTTAGTTTTCTTTTAATAATATATTATTATTATTATTGTAAACCGCTTAGACTAACTGTGGTTGTATTTGCGGTATATCAAATAAACTGAAATTGAGACATGCAATAAATAACATGGGATATATCTTTTTCATTTCTCATGTCATTGCAAACAGCAGCCCGTGCTTAATAATTTCATCTCTGTGTGCTTGCCTGAGTTAAATGTTCTGTTCACGAAGGAACATATTCTGTGTTCACGCTCTCTGTTATATACAGTCCTTCTGTTGAAGAAATATTTATTTTCAGACTGCATATACAGTGGTGCCTCGCATAACGAACGCCTCGCACAACGAACACTGCACACAACGAACTTCATGTCTTGATTCACACAACGAACTTCGTTTCACACAACGAAGTCGCACGAGCTGCCGATGTATTGCATCCTTCCGCGCAGGCACTGCAGGCAGTCGTTAGTCATTGCGCTTAACTGCCCTCTCTCACTGTATACAGTCGTCCTTTTAAGATAAACTCAATATTTTTTTATATATCATGGCTTCTAAAAAAAGCAGGAAGGTGATTTCTGTTGAAATGAAACGGGAAATAATTAGGAGTGAATGTGGGGTAAAACAGTGTGACCTCGTCAAAGAGTTTGGCCTCAGCAAGACCACCATTTTCACCATTTTGACAAATTTATCTTTTTTTATGTCATCTTAGCATATTTTATGCTGCAGAACGAATTATTTTTTTTAACATGTATTGTTATGGGAAAACGCATTTCACATAACGAACTTTTCGCATAACAAACTTGCTCCTGGAACCAATTAAGTTCGTTGTGTGAGGCACCACTGTATTGGTTTAAAATCTGCTTCTGTCACCAGTTTTTAAAAAGGAATAATACACAGATACTTTCCCTTTGAAAGCTGCCACCGAAGCAAAGTAGACTTAGCCTCTTGCATCTGCAGGTAGATTTTTGATCAGAAGAATGATGATGCTATCCATGCATATCAGTGCCCGCCAGGTACTATTTTGAAGCCCTCGGTATGTTACCATTGTTCTGTAACGTTGCCCGCCTCACTGCTGTAACCTCACAGAAGTGCTTTCCTGCGTCTGTACGCGATTGTGAGGTAGAGTGGAGAGGACAATCGCGTACAGATGCAGGAAAGCGCTTGCGTGAGGTTACAGCAGTGAGGCGGCCAACGGTCCAGAACGTAAAGTAACCATTGGAGGCGGTACAGCTTGTGCGTGTGTACGTCATCTCGTGAACTCTCGTGAAATTCAGCACCTCTCCTGGCGGTGACTGCTTGATGTAAGATGGCGGTTGTGTCCCGGTGCTGGAGGAGGCGAGAGCGGAAGGCGGTTGCGGACGCGACCACTGGACACTTAAGGCACAGGCTTTCCAGGCACAAGTCGGGCACTGATTCTCCCCCAGAGGACGACACCAAAATCTTGTCTCTTGCAGTTGACACTTTAGAATCTAAATCACAATTTTGCATGAGGTTAAACTTTATACTTTATAAATCTTTCCTTAATGGCTTCTGATCATTTCAGCTAGACACAGCTGAAAGCAGTGCAACATGCAGAAAATGAAAAACTATCTAAACTTCACTTTCTGCATGTTGCACTGCTTTCAGCTGTGTATAGCTGAAATGATCAGAAGCCATTAAGGAAAGATTTATAAAGTATAAAGAGTTTTACCTCATGCAATGTTGCCATTTCTTTAATAAGACATTAACTATTTTTTTTCTGCGGCCCTCCAAGTACCGACAAATCCAAAATGTGGCCCTGTAAAGGGTTTGAGTTGGAGACCACTGATATATATAGTTTTCCTTCTCTGACCGAAACGCACCACTAGAAGCACTTATAAGTCTTCCCTCCTCAAACCCAAATGTAGCATCTACTATCAGACTGAAAATCAAAAATATGGGAATAACTACAAAATACATTACTATCTATAAGTCGCCAAATATATGAGAAACAATTTTCTGAACAAATATTTATACACATTCAACAAACTGTGTGAGGGTGCTCAGAGGTTCATGCGCCAACCAGCGTCATCATTTAAAAGGCAAAGGAGTGGACAGGTTTCAAGTTTATTTAAAATTCCTAATCAAACCTTCTAGGCACATAAGCATAAGCACATAATCATTGCCTCTGCTGGGTCAGAACAGGGGTCCATCGTGTCCAGCAGTCCGCACCCGTGGCGGCCCCCCAGGTCCGTGACCTGTCATTGGACCTTACCTAAGTCTTTCATCCCCTATTCATTTAATACTTGTACCTATACCCTTCAATCCCCTTCTCCTTCAGGAAGTCTTCCAATCCCTTTTTGAAACCCAATAATGTACTCTGCCCTATCACCTCCTCTGGGAGCGTATTCCAGGTGTCCACCACCCTCTGAGTGAAGAAGAATTTCCTAGCGTTCATTTTGAATCTGTCTCCTTTCAATTTTTCTGAATGCCCTCTTGTTTTTGTGGGCCCGGCTAGCCTGAAGAATCTGTTCTTTTCCACCTTCTCTATGCCTTTCATGATCTTATAAGTCTCTATCATATCCCCTCTAAGTCTCCGCTTCTCCAGGGTAAAGAGCCCCAGCTTCTCCAACCTTTCAGCATACGAAAGATTCTCCATGCTCTTTATCATCCGTGTCGCTCTTCTCTGGACCCTCTCGAGTATCGCCATATCCTTCTTAAGGTACGGTGACCAGTACTGGACACAGTACTCCAGATGTGGGCGAACCATCGCTCGATACAATGGTAGAATAACTTCCTTCGTTCTGGTAATGATACCCTTTTTGTTTATGCCCAACATTCTGTTCGCTTTCTTTGAGGCTGCTGCACATTGTGCCGCTGGCTTCATCGTTTTATCCACCACAACTCCCAAGTCTTTTTCAAGGCTGCTTTCCCCCAGTACCCTCCCTCCCATCGTATAGCTGTACATTGGGTTCCTCTTCCCCACATGCAAGACCTTACATTTTTCTACATTGAAGCTCATCTGCCATCTTATTGCCCACTCACTCAGTCTGTTTAGGTCTCCTTGTAATTCTTGGCAATCCTCCACGGTTCTGACTCTACTGGAGAGTTTTGTGTTGTCCGCAAATTTTATGACTTCGCACTTCGTCCCTGTTTCCAGGTCGTTTATGAATATATTGAACAGCAGTGATGTACAAAAATGTTAAAACCATCTACTGACTAAAATACAGTTTAAAAAAACACACAACAACACTAGGGCAAATACTAGCTTTTAAGGACTAATAAACTAACAAAAAAATTAACGAACAGAGACAAGTGGGAAAGGAGGGCTGGAACTACAATATGTAAAGAAAAAGAGAACATGAAAGGGAGCAGAACAATAGGAAGGGGGACAGGTATTAAGATTCCTTCTAAATACTGGGTAGTCCTTAAAAGGACAATTAGGAGTCAAAAGTGTCAAGAAAGAGAAATGTCTTTAGTTTTGACTTAAAGTCTGTAAGTGTAAGAAGACTGGTGAACTCACTTTATTTCTTCAATAAAACATTCAACGACTCGACATGTACATGTTTCGGCCCAAAAGGACCTGCCTCAGGAGTCTCACAAGTCTTGTTTTGTAATGAAAGAATTCACAGAAAAAGATAGTCCATTAATAGTTGAAAGCGTTGTCAAAGAGTGTACGCCACTATTCACTCCTTTGGTTTTGTGATTGTGGATTTGACTCTTCTGGGTTATACTATCACTTTAAAGGCACCATCTCAAGCTTGCATCAACTATTTCATGTGGATAAATATAATAAAAGTCATAATACTTATCTTGAAGTGTGAAAGTGATAACACCACAGCCAATGCCACTAAAATCTTCATTACCATTATGTAGTCCCAATTTGGCAAAACTTGGATCCATGTAGGGGAAAAGAACGGATGGTTTACGAGCAGAGTGAATATAACGAATAAGAACATTTCCGGAGACACAAGACTTATGGAGCCGGTTAAATCCTTTTGAACATCGATTCCATAGAATCTACCAGATATTAGTGACTGGATTTAGATCTCTAGGTATCATACCGTTCCCATGGGCCTAAGACATCTAGGGGTATCATCATAGGATATTGGTTGTGCCAAGTAGCTCTGCTTTTTGCAGCAGCTGGAAATCTTTTTGCTGCCTGATGTCTTTGGGAATTGTACCAAGAGCATCGGGTTCTACTGGCACAAATGCCTTCTTCTTCCACAGTTGCTCAGTTCTGACTTGTATCTCTTTGAATTTTGTTAGCTACTTGAGTTGCTTTTTTTTTTTTTTTTTTACTCTATTGTGACCTGATATTGACACATCAATGACCCATACCTAGTTGTACATTTTTTTTAATTTTAATGTCTATAGTGCTACTAGGTGTACACAGTCTTTTATAGACACATGTAGGAGACAGTCCCTGCTTCTTGATCTTGAAATCTAATTAAGACAGACAAGAAGTAGGTTTTTCTGTTAAAACAGTTGTTCCAACTGCTAGGAGTGAGGCCTCCTGAAAGTCTCGTAGGCAGACTAGTGAGTGGATCTCAACCAAAGACAAGGGCCAGCCAATGTAATTAAGTGAATCAGGAGGAAAATGTTGACCCCCCAGAAGCAATCTGTATAAAAAAAAAAAAAGAGCAAGACGAAAGATGGGTGAAGGGAGAGGCGAGGGAGAGCCTAATTAATAAGTATCAATAGCACTTTAAGAGTCACTGCACTGCCTTCTCTTTGAAATAATTTAAATTAAAGTTTCTAAACATAAGAACATAAGAATTGCCGCTGCTGGGTCAGACCAGTGGTCCATCGTGCCCAACAGTCCGCTCACGCGGCGGCCCTTAGGTCAAAGACCAGTGCCCTAACTGAGACTAGCCATACCTGCGTTATTGAGCAAGATGGGTTCGATGGCACTGGGTGAAACATTAACCGCATGGGTTAGGGACTGGCTTAGAGGTAGACTTCAGAGGGCAGTGGTAAACGGTACCCTCTCCGATACGACGGAGGTGATCAGCGGAGTGCCCCAGGGCTCGGTCTTGGGCCCGATCCTATTTAACATCTTCGTAAGAGATTTGGCTGAGGGGCTTCGAGGTAAAATTACATTATTCGCCTATGACGCCAAACTATGCAACATGGTAGGCAACTGCACAACAGATGAAAGCACAGTGCCTGACAAAAGCTCAATGCCCGACAGTATGACGCAGGACCTACTCCTGCTGGAGCATTGGTCAAAGACTTTGCAACTAAGTTTCAATGTCAAAAAATGCAAGGTCATGCACCTTGGCGGCAAAAATCCATGCAGGACTTACACCCTAAATGGTGAGATCCTAGCAAGGACTGTAGCAGAACGTGACTTGGGGGTGATCATTAGCGAAGACATGAAGACTGCCAATCAAGTGGAGAAAGCTTCATCCAGGGCTAGACAAATCATGGGCTGTATCCGTAGAAGTTTCGTCAGCCGTAAGCCCGAGGTCATAATGCTGTTGTACAAATCCATGGTGAGACCCCCATCTGGAATACTGTGTATAGTTCTGGAGGCCGCATTATCAAAAAGATGTGCGGAGAGTTGAGTTGGTTCAGCAAATGGCCACCAGGATGGTCTCGAGACTCAAGGTTCTCCCGTATGAGGAACGACTGGGTAAGTTGCAGCTGTACTCACTCGAGGAACGCAGAGAGAGGGGAGACATGATTGAGACGTTCAAATATGTCACAGGTCGTATCAAGGTGGAAGAGGATCTCTTTTTCCTTAAAAGACCCACGGCAACAAGAAGGCATCCGTTGAAAATCAGGGGTGGAAAATTTCATGGCGACACCAGAAAATATTTCTTCACCGAAAGAGTGGTTGATCGCTGGAATAATCTTCCACAACAGGTAATTGAGGCAAGCAGCGTGCCAGATTTTAAGAAAAGATGGGATTGGCATGTGGGATCTCTTCATGGAAGTAGTTAGGGGGTGGGCCTTTAGTGTGGGCAGACTAGGTGGGCCGTGGCCCTTTTCTGCTGTCATGTTCTATGTTTCTATGTTTCTATGTTCTGGTTCAGCAGGAACTTGTCTAACTTTGTCTTGAATCCCTGGAGGGTGTTTTCCCGTATAACAACCTCCGAAAGAGTGTTCCAGTTTTCTACCACTCTCTGGGTGAAGAAGAACTTCCTTATGTTTGTACGAAATCTATCCCCTTTTAACTTTAGAGAGCGCCCTCTCGTTCTCCCTACCTTGGAGAGGGTGAGCAACCTGTCTTTATCTACTAAGTCTATTCCCTTCATTATCTTGAACGTTTCGATCATGTCCCCTCTCAGTCTCCAAACAAGCAGCAACAAGGGCAAAAACAAAAACCTGCCATTGAAGCCTCTCTACCGTAGTGAGTTTGGGAGTCTTTTTTTCTTTTAGGCACAGCTGTAAGATACACATCTATACACGGTACACATGCATAGGCATTGCCTTTAAAATTCAAGCAAAATGTTCCTACCTTCATGCTACTGACTGCTCCAACTTGCTGGAAAAGTTTGCACTCTAAAAGGTGGACTTTCCTTGCTATGTGCTCATTTTAATACTAATGAACTCCTTGTAATGCAAGAATCAGGAAAGAAAAGAATCTGGTTATGTGAGTAAATTTCAGAAAGTCTGGGGACCGTTAACAGATTTTTGTAATGAATGATTAACTTTTCCCATGATAAAATATTTGATTAGGGGGGAAAAGGGGTGGGATTTTATTTCTGATTATTGCATAATATATCAATATTTGAATGAATTCACAATAAAGATGATTTTATGTATTATTGAATTGGGAGGGAGGGAGGGATGGGGGATTATTATATTCAATAAGAATTATATAAATTTAGATTTCTTACATAATATTTTAACATTATAGAATACTAATTTTCTAATGAAATGTTAAATTTAATGTTAATATGCGAGTTAATCAAGTGTGTATCTTTAAATTTTATATGAGTTTAATTGATACACTTGTTGTAACATACAAAAATGAATAAAGAATTAAAAAAAAATAAAATCCAAATAAGCAGTAAAAAAAAAAAAAGAATCTGGCACGGCTGTCTCAGCTGATATGCCTGTCTCAGATCTAGATAATCCTTTTTATCTTAAAACTATTGTTTTAGCCCGTTACATTAACGGGTGCTAGTAGATATATATATAAAAGGTTATTTTACTGTTAGTAACGAAGTGGGACTTGTGCTAAAACTGCAAGAGCTACTGATCAAATCATTTCCTCTGAAGAGGCCATTTTAGCAGTTTTGAACCGGTGGACCGTAAGCTATTCCCTATTGGATGAAGACAGAAACCCGCCAGGGCGCCTGGCTGCAACTGTCCCAGTCCACCTTAAAAGCCGCTTTCACCCACCTCGGCGGCGACGACTCCCGCCCGCGTGCCCAGAGGCCGGCGCACGCAAGCCCCAATGGCTCCCTTCGGCCGCGCTCGCGCCCCGCGTCTCCTCCTCCTCATCGACATGGCAGGCCCATCGCCGCCTCCCCCCCGGCCCCGGCGCCAACCCCCCGCTACCAGGAATGGATCCTAGACACCATCGACTCGCTGCGCTCACGCAAGATGCGGCCCGACCTGGAGCGCACCTGAACTTTGTCTGGCCGGAGCCGGCAAGCCCGCTGCGAGACAGAGAGATGCGTGGTAAGCGCACATGCGCACTCTGCCGGCCACGGAACTACAGATCAGGCAACACGCCGGTGAGAGTGCGCATGCGCGCTTAGCGTTTTATTATAAGAGATACACTGAATGCCTTTGCGTATCAGAAAATGATCCCTCTTCCCCAAAACCTTTGCTTTCATGGATTTATTTCTATTATGTCTTGTCAGATTGCAGATGTAATAGAGTCGAACCCCAAACAACTGAGAATATTCAAACTACATTGGGCGGAGTTCTAGAGGAGAATTTCAGCTGACGTTTTCCAAATGTTTTCCATTGGCCTCTCATTCTGAATATTAACTGATGCTTCAAATTCTGCAGCATTTTCCAACTATTCCGAAGACACCTGAAAATTTGGCTATTTTCAAAAATGTAAATTTACGCCTCCCCCTTCCGCCAACTGCCTCTGGACTTCCCTTTTAATTTTCGTAAACCGTGTCGAGCTCTATATTTATCGAGAAGATGCAGTATATAAGCTTATGGTTTAGTTTCTCTGTTCAAAATCCTTTTCCGACACTTGTATCCTACCTTCTTGGACCCAGGTAACCACTCAAAGCGGTTGTTTACAAAATATTAAGAGCAGTATTTTAGAAAAGACATCCAAATCGGAAAGACATCCAAATTTCTGGACGTTCCAGGCTGGGATATCTTAAGTTCCTCAAATAAGACAACGGTTGATGTTGAAAGCAACCCTAAAGACAAACCAATTTGAAAATAATGCCTGTAATAATCCGTGTTCCGTTGTCTTTCATTGATCCCCAAAACTCTCTGTTAAACGTAATCATATGTCAAAGAATTTAAACTTTAGATATATGTGTTATACTTTCATATTTTTCATTGTTATATATACAGTAGAGAATGACACGGTGGATGTTACCCGCAGCTAGCCGCGAGTAGCCACGGGTAACCCGCCAAAACGGTGGAGGGGGGAAAGTGCTCACCGCAGGTACGGGGACTAGGCCATCCACTGCCCCGTGGAGCGGTGAATGGCCTTGTCCCCGCAGTTAAGAGAGGGAACGCGCGAGGCCCCCTCCCTTTTGCCTACCTACCCACCTGAATCTATCTATCTCTCTCCCTCCCCCTTACCTTCGCAGCACTTTAAGGTTTCAATCTTGTTGAAAGCCGCTGGCGCGTACGTGCAGTTGCGCATGTGTGGGCGGAAGCTTCTCCTCTGACGAAGCTTCTGTCCACACACACATGCTGCATGAACACTCCAGCGGCTTTTAACAAGACTGAAACCTTAAAATGTGCCATGAAGGTAAGGGGGAGGGAGATGCACAGACCGCCTGAGGGAAGGATGGATGCTGCAGGGACGAGGCGGTGAAGGGGATGGCGGGGACGGGGACGGGATAGTGAAGGGGACGGTGGGGACAGGGCGGTGAAGGGAATGGTGGTCCGGTGATGGGGCCGTGACGTGGACAGATTTTTCCCCATGTCATTCTCCAATATACAGCACATGCTTTATCAACTGAAATCAGTTGCTGCAAAATTCAAAAAACATTCATAGCTAAGTGGCACTTTTTGAGTTTTGCAGCAAGTGATTTCAGTTGATAAAGCACATATACAGTAATAACAATGAAAAATTAAGCCTACTCCTCTGCCCTCCAACCAAGCCCACCAATTAACCATTCCTCTTAACTGTCTCCATGTCATCCTGTTTGTCAGTCTTGTAAGCTCTTTTGAGCAAGGACTGTTTTCTTCTTTGTGACTCTGTGCAGTGCTGCGTACGTCTGGTAGCGCTATAGAAATAATTCATATTAATAGTGTGAAGAGTTTCAGTCTTTGGGAAGCAGAGCTGAGATTGTGATGACATAATGCCTCATTCCACCAATAAGAGCCAACCTCATCAGTGATGTCACAATGGCTTGATTGTCCTGTTCTCCTCTCTGCCCTCCAACCCAGCCAGAAGATTAACAGTTCCCCTTAACTGTATCCAAGACATCCTGTTTGTCTTGCCTGTTTAAATTGTAAGCTCTTTCGAGCAGGGACTGTCTCCTTTGTGACTCTGTATAGCGCTGCGTACGTCTTGTAGCGCTATAGAAATAATGAATAGTAGTGGTAGTAGTAGTCTTTTTTCCTTTGACCATAGAAATCCGCCCGTTACTGTCCTTAGGTTTCAATTACTGAAGTTGCCTTCGAAGCTCACTCCAGCCTATCCAAGCCATCTTATCATTTGTACGATACAGACCGTAAACGTCTGCCTAGCATTGCCCTCTTGTTCCAAATTGCTGGAGTTCCCATCAAAGCCCTCCCCAACCCATCCTAAACCGAATTGCCATATACGGGACGCAGACCGTGCAAGTCTGCCCAGTACTGGCCTTAGTCCTAGACAATCGGAATTGCCATCTAAACTCCATTTGACACATCAAGCACACACATAACCATTTCAATTTTGGTTTTACACCCTTTAGTTTCCAATTAGAGATCCTCTGTGTTCTTCCCACGTTTGGTTTTTTAAAAATTCTGTCACTGTTTCCATCTCCTCCACCTCCCTCGGGGGGGTATTCAAGGCATCAGCCACCCTCTTAGTGGTAAAATAACACATCATAACAGTAGCCCGTTTTGATAACTATAGCACTGAGTTCCAGTTTATACATTCCTAAAACACAAATGATGCTCATAAGAACTAGAGAATGACACGGTGACAAAATTCATCACCGTCCCCGTCCCCGCGGATAACCGCGGGAAACCATCTTCATGTCATTCTTTAAGGAGAGAGGGAAGAATCGGAGTATGAATGGCCACAACCACTGACCCACAAGCTTTGCTCTGAAGAATGCTGGTGTAGAATGACTGAGGTTGAAACAGACACTACAGAATGACAGTCTCTGGTATCCAGAGCAGATATTGTGATGTCATAATGCCTCATTCCGCCAGTGTCTAAGAGCCAATCACACCAGTGATGTCACAATGGCTTCATTATCCTTGGCTCACATAAGAATCAGAGTATGAATGGCCACAACCACTGACCCTCAGGCTTTGCTTTGAAGAATGCTGGTGTAGAAGGACTGAGGTTGAAACAGACACTACAGAATGACAGTCTCTGGTATCCAGAGCAGATATTGTGATGTCATAATGCCTCATTCCACCAGTGCCTAAGAGCCAATCACATCAGTGATGTCACAATGGCTTCATTATCCTTGGCTCACATAAGAATCAGAGTATGAATGGCCACAACCACTGACCCTCAGGCTTTGCTTCAAAGAATGCTGGTGTAGAAGGACTGAGGTTGAAACAGATACTACAGAATGACAGTCTCTGGTATCCAGAGCAGATATTGTGATGTCATAATGCCTCATTCCACCAGTGCCTAAGAGCCAATCACATCAGTGATGTCACAATGGCTTCATTATCCTTGGCTCCCATAAGAATCAGAGTATGAATGGCCACAACCACTGACCCGCAAGCTTTGCTTTGAAGAATGCTGGTGTAGAAGGACCGAGGTTGAAATAGACACTAGAAAATGACATGGGATTATTTCCCGCGGTTATCCGCGGGGAGGGGAACGGTGATGAATTTTGTCACCGTGTCATTCTCTAATAGGAACTCTATAACCATTGGAGCAGCGCAGAGCATTCAGCACGCCGGCCAGCTCTTAAAATCCCTTGTGCGGTTTTGTAAAAGGGGGAGTAAATAGAATACATTTAATTGCAATTTAGAAATACAGAAAGGGAAGAATTTTAAAAGCTATTATGGTGTGCAAAGCAGTATTTTAAGCATGGAAATAGGCGCCTATAAAATTATATTGTTTGGAGGTCTTAAGAATAACTTTATTTTTAATATTCTGTATTTTGCCCACAAGGGAGTAAATTTACTCAGTTTGCAGCTAGAGAAAAGGACTGAGATGAACAGATATTTGGGTTAGATTCAAACAGTCTCTTAACATCAATGAATCAAAACTTATGATTTTTCCTTTCAAAGAAGGAATAACTCTTCAGGCTCCCCTGAAATATCAGTCGCTCCCTATCAAAGTTGTCTCTACTTTAAAACTGTTAGAACACATTAGAACGGTTGTTCAGAAATGTTTCCATCGTCTTAGAATGATACGTTTTCTTGCAAAGTTACTAGAACCAGCTTCCTTGAATACATTGATCCACTCTCTAGCAATTTCATGCATAGACTACTGCAATGCCTTTTATAAAGGCATTACAAAAAAGGAAAGTAGACGGCTTCAGATTGTGCAGAGCACAGCTATCAAGATCATTTGTGGCGCTAAGAAATACGATCACGTCTCACCTCTCCTGTTCAGCGCACATTGGTTACCCGTTGAACATAGAATTCGTTATAAAATCTTACCTTTAACTTTTACAACACGTTTCAATAATCAACCGGAGGAGAGCAGAAAGGACTACAGGGTGAAACTGAAAGAAGCCAAGAGAGAGATACGTTTGGCGAAGGCACAGGCGGAAGAACAAATGGTTAAAAATGTAAAAAAGGGAGATAAAAATTTTTTCAGATATATTAGTGAAAGGAGGAAGATAAAAAATGGAATTGCTAGGCTAAAAGATGCTGGGAACCAATATGTGGAGAGTGATGAGGAGAAAGCAAATGTGCTAAACAAATACTTCTGTTCTGTGTTCACAGAAGAAAATCCTGGAGAAGGACCGAGACTGTCTGGCAAAGTTACACGAGAAAATGGAGTAGATTCTGCGCCGTTCACGGAGGAGGGTGTTTATGAGCAACTTGAAAAACTGAAGGTGGACAAAGCGATGGGACCAGACGGGATCCATCCCAGGATACTAAGGGAGCTCAGAGAGGTTCTGGCGAGTCCTATTAAAGACTTGTTCAACAAATCTCTGGAGACGGGAGTGATTCCTGGGGATTGGAGGAGAGCGGATGTGGTCCCTATTCATAAAAGTGGTCACAGGGATGAAGCAGGAAACTACAGGCCGGTGAGCCTCACTTCAGTTGTTGGAAAAATAATCGAAGTGTTGCTGAAAGAAAGGATAGTGTACTTCCTTGAATCTAATGGGTTACAGGATCCGAGGCAATATGGCTTTACAAAAGATAAATCGTGCCAAACGAACCTGATTGAATTTTTTGATTGGGTGACCAGAGAGCTGGATCGAGGACATATGCTAGATGTAATTTACTTGGATTTCAGCAAAGCCTTTGATACAGTTCCTCATAGGAGGCTGTTGAACAAACTTGAAGGGCTGAAGTTAGGACCCAAAGTGGTGAACTGGGTCAGAAACTGGCTGTCGGACAGACGCCAGAGGGTGGTGGTTAATGGAAGTCGCTCGAAGGAAGGAAAGGTGACTAGTGGAGTCCCTCAGGGATCAGTGCTGGGGCCAATCCTGTTCAATATGTTTGAGTGACATTGCTGAAGGGATAGAAGGAAAAGTGTGCCTTTTTGCAGATGATACCAAGATTTGTAACAGAGTAGACACCGAAGAGGGAGTGGAAAAGATGAAAAAGGATCTGCAAAAGTTAGAGGAATGGTCTAATGCCTGGCAACTAAAATTCAATGCAAAGAAATGCAGAGTAATGCATTTGGGGATTAATAATAGGAAGGAACCGTATATACTGGGAGGAGAGAAGCTGATATGCACGGACGGGGAGAGGGACCTTGGGGTGATAGTGTCCGAAGATCTAAAGGCGAAAAAACAGTGTGACAAGGCAGTGGCTGCTGCCAGAAGGATGCTGGGCTGTATAAAGAGAGGCGTAGTCAGTAGAAGGAAGAAGGTGTTGATGCCCCTGTACAGGTCATTGGTGAGGCCCCACTTGGAGTATTGTGTTCAGTTTTGGAGACCGTATCTGGCGAAAGACGTAAGAAGACTTGAGGCGGTCCAGAGGAGGGCGACGAAAATGATAGGAGGCTTGCACCAGAAAACGTATGAGGAAAGACTGGAAGCCCTGAATATGTATACCCTAGAGGAAAGGAGAGACAGGGGAGATATGATTCAGACGTTCAAATACTTGAAGGGTATTAACATAGAACAAAATCTTTTCCAGAGAAAGGAAAATGGTAAAACCAGAGGACATAATTTGAGGTTGAGGGGTGGTAGATTCAGGGGCAATATTAGGAAATTCTACTTTATGGAGAGGGTAGTGGATGCCTGGAATGCGCTCCTGAGAGAGGTGGTGGAGAGTAAAACTGTGACTGAGTTCAAAGAAGCGTGGGATGAACACAGAAGATTTAGAATCAGAAAATAATATTAAATATTGAACTAGGCAAGTTACTGGGCAGACTTGCAGGTCTGTGTCTGTGTATGGCCGTTTGGTGGAGGATGGGCAGGGGAGGGCTTCAATGGCTGGGAGGGTGTAGATGGGCTGGAGTAAGTCTTAACAGAGATTTCGGCAGTTGGAACCCAAGCACAGTACCGGGTAAAGCTTTGGATTCTTGCCCAGAAATAGCTAAGAAAAAATAAAAAATAAAAAAAAAAATTTAAATTGAATCAGGTTGGGCAGACTGGATGGACCATTTGGGTCTTTATCTGCTGTCATCTACTATGTTACTATGTTACTATTAACAGACTTTTAATCCTTTAAAATCACTTCGTTCAATGTCACAAAATCTCCTCGTCATATCATCATTAAAATTAATCAACACGTTGCATTCCAATAATTTTGCCGTCACTGCCCCTTCTCTCTGGAACTCACTGTCCAATCATGTGCACAGTGAATCCAAAATAAAACAATTCAAATCAAAATTAAAAACATTTTTGTTCCAGGATGCCTTTGGACAATAACTGTCCTCTTAAGGACAAAAACACACAGATTTTATCACTTTTTACCTTAACCCAGGGGTAGGCAATTCCGGTCCTCGAGAGCCGGAGCCAGGTCAGGTTTTCAGGATCTCCACCATGAATATGTACGAGATGGATATGCATGCACTGCCTCCTTGAGATGCAAATCTATCTCATGCATATTTATTGTGGATATCCTGAAAACCTGACCTGGCTCCGGCTCTCGAGGACCAGAATTGCCATAATCTATTGTTCTTTCCCTTTTTTGTTCTGCTATTTCTTTCATGCTTGTAGTTCTTCCCTTTCTTTCCTACTGTTTGAAGTAAGTCCATATGTCTTATTATGTGCTTCACTAAGCTACTCTGGTATTGTTTAGTATCCCTAACTTTTAATCTGTTTTTATGTAATTTTTATATGTATACCACTTAGAAACCTGATTAAGCGGTTTAAAATTTTATTTTATTTTTTTAAATTCTTTATTCAGTTTTAACTCTTGCAACAAGTGTACCAAATTCAATCAGATAATTCGTACAAATCACTTGACATTCTAACAATTATTGTCAAATGCATATAAAAAAGACCCCTGCCCCACCCATCCCATTCATCAGGAATAAACCCATTAAATCACATAACATACCTCCCCATCCCCACATTGAAAATAGTCCTATGTAATAAAAAGGTGTCCAAGGTGTCTAATTATTAGAATATGCAATAAATGGCCCCCAAATCTTTTTGAAACTATTATAATTGTCTTGCTGTATAGCAAGCACTCTCTCCATTTTATAAATATGACAGACTGAATTCCACCAAAAGGTATAATTAAGTTTAGTATAGTCCTTCCAATTTCCAGAAGAAAAAATTTAAATTGAATCAGGTTGGGCAGACTGGATGGACCATTCGGGTCTTTATCTGCCGTCATCTACTATGTTACTATGTTATGTTACTGTCGAGAGCTTGAGATTGAATACATCATGTGCAAGTATGTTCTCTTGTATGGGCCCTCAGGAAAGGAACCGAGTACCAATGTATGTCCCACAGCAGGGGAACCTTGGTGTTTTCAAGAAGTTATTGAAGCCATTTGTTGCGCAGTATGAAACATGGGAATTGATGATTTGTAAGCTCTGTGCGCTGGTTGCTTTTGTTTGGATGTCAAATATTTATTGAGTGTATGTATATGTTTTTATTATGTATATTCTGTTTTGTGAACCACTCTGTAAAAAGCGGGTTATAAATAAAGAAAAAGAAAGAAATTTAGAAGAATCTGGAAGAAGCAGAAGAATAACAGAGAGAAAGCAGAAGGGATGATGAAAAGGGGAAAGTGTGGAGAATGACACACTACACCACATCCTCCGCATCTGCCCCGCTTTTCAAAAGCCTAGATCGCTGCATTCTTGAGTAATCTGGACACAGAACAATTTTGTCCCAAAATGGCCTATGTAGAGAACCAAAACCACTGCCCACATCCACCTCATTTGCATAGCTTCTGAAACGCTCATTTCCCCTGGCTCCAGAGTAGTCAAGGGGGAAACCCCCAACTTTCAAACACATGGGGAAAAAAATACAGAGATGGTTAAAGGTACAGAAATTGTCCTCTTTGATTAAGCTGCAGTAGATGTTTCTTCCATGGCCTGGAGCGCTAAATGCTCCAACACTGCTCTGATTGATTGATTGATTCAGTTTTCTATATTGTTCTCCCAGGGGAGCTCAGAACGGTTTATATGGATTAATTCAGGTACTCAAGCATTTCTCCCTGTCCATCTTGGTGGCCTCACAATCTGTCTAATGTACCTGGGGCAGTGGGGGGATTAAGTGATTTACCCAGGGTCACAAGGAGAAGCGTGGGCTTGAACCCACAATCTCAGGGTGCTGAGGCTGTAGCTTTAACCCAGGGCCGCAATCCAGTCGGGTATTCAGGATTTCCCCAATGAATATGCATGAGATCTATTTGCATGCACTGCTTTTATTGTATACTAATAGACCTCATGCATATTCATTGGGGAAATCCTGAAAACCCGACTGGATTGCGGCCCTCGAGGAGGGACTTTGACACCCCTGCTTTAACCACTGCACCACTCTAGAAATCAAAGTGTAGTAAAAGTGAGACAAGTCTAGGACAATGAAGCCATTGTGACATCACTGATGAGGCTGGCTCTTATTGGTGGAAGGAGGCATTATGACATCACAATGCCAGCTTTTATTATCAGAGGCTAAAACTTTTCACACTATTTATTTATTCAGTTTTCTATACTGTTCTCCCAGGGGAGCTCAGAATGGTTTACATTAATTTATTCAAATACTCATGTATTCTTCCTTGTCTGTCCTGATGAGCTCACAATCTGTCTAATGTACCTGGGGCAATGGGAGGATTAAGTGACTTGCCCAGGGTCACAAGGAGCAGCCTAGGTTTGAACCCACAACCTTAGGGGGCTACCGCTGTAGCTCTAACTACTGCGCCACACTCTCCTCCAATACCAGAACTGAGCAACATATAGGACAATCCAGCCATTGTGACATCACTGATGAGGTTGGCTCTTAGGCTTTGGTGGAATGAGGCATTATGACATCACAATCTCAGCTCTGGAATGTTGCTAATCTACGGGTTTCTGCCATGCATTATGACATCAGGGAAGGGGATTGGGACTTGTATACTGCCCTTTTGTAGTTATACAACCACACTCAAATCAATTTACATACAGGTACTTCAAGCATTTTCCCTGGCTGTCCTGGTGGGCTCACAGTCTATCTAATGTACCTGGGGCAGTCTATCTAATGTACCTCTTACCACCAGACGCTCCCCCTGACACTCCCACACCCCACGCAAATATGGCAGGAGGGATGCCCACTCCCTCCTGCCATCGCCCTCCCCGCCCCAAACTGATATGGCAAGAGGGAGGAGCCTAAGGAAGTCTCTGATTGGCCATTGTATTTGCCAATTAGGGACTTCCTTAGGCTCCTCCCTAAGGAAGTCCCTGATTGGCTCAGATGCCTCAGACCCCTCCCAAGGGAGAAGCCCGAGGTGCCTGAGCCAATCAGGGCCTTAGGCCCCTCCCCATCCATCACATGATGCACTGGTGAGGGGCCTAAGGCCGCACTGCTGACAGAGGCCAGCGGAGGAGCAGGAAGGGACTGATCATCCCTCCTGCTCCTGACTTAAAGGTAAGGGGGCGATGGTGGGGGGAACCCGACGGAAGGAGGGTGTGGGCATCCCTCCTGCCATATCAGTTCGGCACAGGGGGGTCTGACATCAGGCGGGAGTGGGCATCCCTCCTGCCACATTTGTGCGGGGGCCCGTCAGCGGAGCCTGTGGTGTCACGGCAATTGTCGGAGGAGGGGGGGCGAGTGATTGTTTGCGGGTTGTTGGGGAGGGTCAGTGGTGGCAGTGGGGCATTTTTTAAATTTTTTTGGGGGGGACAGATATTTTGCATGTGTAAAACACGCAAAATATCTGTGCCATTAAAAAATAAATAAACCAGCAGACCTGTTGGTAACACAGTTTATAAATACCTTAAATCAATAAATAAAAAGTTAAGCTGTTTTTATGTGTGTTGTATTCTCAGAAGCATACTATGCCATAATGTAGATTATTTGAATATTTTTACTGCCGTAATTATGTATTGCCTATATTTGCTTTAGTCTTAGTGTACACCACCTGGTGTGAATTTCTTTAAAAGGCAATAAATCAATCAATAAATGCTGTAACTTATACAGTTATTATCACTTTTAAGCCTAATAAACCATGCTTCTATTGTCTGGTAAAGGAACTGGAACTCACCAGATAGTAAGGGAAATTTATTGCCCTAGGAAAAACATCGAGATGTGCTTAGAAATTATTTTAGTGGCTAGATCAATTGCTGGATCTTTCTGCCACTTTTTTCTGGCATCTGGTTACATTTTATGGAACTTGATGATCTTCTTTCTTCCACACTTGGTACAGGATGGTCATAAGAACATAAGAATAGCCTTACTGGGTCAGACCAATGGCCCATCAAGCCCAGTAGCCTGTTCTCACGGTGGCCAATCCAGGTCCCTAGTACCTGGCCAAAACCCAAGGAGTAGCAACATTCCAGCATCTCAAAGAATAGCAAGATTCCGGAACCCCAATGAGAGCAACATTCCAGAGCTGAGATTGTGATGTCATAATGCCTCAATGACAACCTCATAAGTGATGTTACAATGGTTTGATTGGCTCACATAAGAATAGCCTTACTGGGTCAGACCAATGGCCCATCAAGCCCAGTAGCCTGTTCTCACGGTGGCCAATCCAGGTCCCTAGTACCTGGCCAAAACCCAAGGAGTAGCAACATTCCAGCATCTCAAAGAATAGCAAGATTCCGGAACCCCAATGAGAGCAACATTCCAGAGCTGAGATTGTGATGTCATAATGCCTCAATGACAACCTCATAAGTGATGTTACAATGGTTTGATTGGCTCACATAATAATAGCCTTACTGGGTCAGACCAATGGCCCATCAAGCCCAGTAGCCTGTTCTCACGGTGGCCAATCCAGGTCCCTAGTACCTGGCCAAAACTCAAGGAGTAGCAACATTCCAGCATCTCAAAGATTAGCAAGATTCCGGAACCCCAATGAGAGCAACATTCCAGAGCTGAGATTGTGATGTCATAATGCCGCATTCCACAGTGCCTCAGAGCCAACCTCATCAGTGATGTCACAGTGGCTCGATTGCCCTATATTTGGCTCATGTAAGAACATAAAAACAGCCATACTGGGTCAGACCAATAGTCCATCAAGCCCAGTAGCCCGTTCTCATGGTGGCTAATCCAGGTCACTAGTATCTGGCTAAAACTCAAAGAGTAGCAACATTCCATGCTACCGATCCAGGGCAAGCAGAGGCTTCCCCCATGTCTTAATAACAGACTATGGACTTTTCCTCCAGGAATTTGTCCAAACCTTTCTTAAAACTAGCTGCGCTATCTGCTTTTACCACAACATATGGCAACGCTGTTACTACACTTTTAACAGTGGCATTCATGGGGATTTCCCCTTTACCACTATCTAGTTTCACACTTTTTATCAGTAGATATGGGAATGTTCCTAGTGATCACCACTTCGTCATTTGTCACAGTTAAGTCCTGACACCAGTGATTTTCTGATACAGCGAAGTTACAGTATTTTTTGCAGTTTTCAGTGGATGAGGTGCACTCCCAGTTTCATCTGTGAAAGCTTGCTGGTTCCCTGCCTAGGGAGTCAATTTCCACTTTCCCTCACACGAGCTGGAAACGTCCAGCTGCAGTAGGAGACCTGGGAGCCTTCTTCCCGTGCAATTCGCTGAGTCTTTGCTCTGCATTTTCGCTCTGCAACTACAGAAACTCCTCAAAGAGGCTGAAGCTTCTCTTATCTGTACTGCAGCTTTTGGTCTCATGATGTACCAGATCAGAGAAGAGGAAATGCCTACTCCCAGAGTTTCCACCTGCTCAATTTGTTGGCTGTACCTACCAGGTGAATCCCCAGCCAGAAATAGAGTCTCGGCTATTTCAAGTACATAAGTGTGGGAGCCAGGGGGAAGGGGGTGGAACAGACGAGCTATTATTCAGTGATGAAATGGAGAGGGAGGGAAGCAAAGAAATATATAGCACAAGGAATTAATAAATAACACTAGGGTTGCCAGATTTTACTTTTGTAAAATTCAGCCCCCCCCATCCCCTGCCCTGCCATAGCTGCTTGCTCTGGTCAAGCAGGATACAATTTTGGGGGACCTCCGGACATGCCTCGAATGTTAAACCTGTTTCTGGGTATATTTGACCTGCTGATTCCAAAAATGGCACCGGTTTGATCCTATCAGCTCTAGTTTTTGAGATACAGAACATATACCACTCTTCACTCCGCTCGCCCATTAAGAAATTCTGGATATTTGAATGTACCATTTAAATTAATATGAAGGAAACATTTTAAAAATTAAAAGTGTACGACATGAAAATCCGCTTATTTCATACGAAAAGCACAAGTTTATGATACAAACTTTCCAGCCATTCGACACACAAGAAGCTCCTTTTGTAAGGCTTCCGAGAGTGGGATCTGCCAGGACAATTCCGCACAAGATTCCAACAATAGTCATAAAAACATGATGGCAGATAAAGGCCAAATGGCCCATCCAGTCTGCCCATCTGCAATTACCATTATCTCTTTCTCTCTCCGAGAGATCCCAAGTGCCTATCCCAGGCCCTTTTGAATTCAGACACAGTCTCTGTTTCTAACATCTCTTCCGGGAGCCTGTTCCATGCATCTTCCACCCTTTCTGTAAAAAAGTATTTCCTCCGATTACTCCGGAGCCTATCACCTCTTAATGTCATCCTATACCCTCTCATTGCAGCGTTTCCTTTCAAATGAAAGAGACTCGACTCATGTGCATTTACATTCCGTAGGTATTTAAACCACTCTATCTTATCTCCCCTCTCCCATCTTTCCTCCAAAGTATACAGATTCAGATCTTTAAGTCTGTCCCCATACACCTTATCACGAAGACCACGCACCATTTTAGTAACCTTCCTCTGGACCGACTCCATCCTTTTTATATCTTTTTGAAGGTACACAATATTCTAAATGAGGTCTCGCCGGAGTCTTATACAGAGGCATCAATACCTCCTTTTCCTACTAGCCATACCTCTCCCTATGCAACCTAGCCTCCTTCTAGCTTTCGCCGTCACCTTTTCAACCTGTTTGGCCACCTTAAGATCACTGAAAAGCGTTCCGCTGCCTATGTGTCCTCTATATATTCCCGCAGTGACCAATCATTTTTTGCCCAATGTTCATGTTTGGCTCTACTATCCCAAAGGCATTAAAAACAAGGATATCATATCTAAGAAACTAGAACTGATGCAGTCTATCCAATGCAATTTTCTGAATCAGCACCTCAAATAACCCCAGGAACAGGTAAAAAAAAACAAAACAAAACAAGGCGCCAAGAAAAAAAATATTTTGTTGGCTTGTGTAATTAATACAATGTTATGTAATCTAATCATGTATTTCTGAGTCACACCATGCCTAATTAGTTTCAAGATGACTTACAATATAAGGAATTATGGAATGTATAAGCTACATGCTATTATAGCAGTTCAAAGAGAACTGACTAGGTACAAACAACTTCTAACCCAAATTATATTTTAAATAACAGCAAATATATACAATGTAGATTGCGTAGACAGAAAGGGGTGAGATACAGGAGGGAGAGGCAGATACCTGTGCAGGGGAGTGGGAGGCAGAAAAAGATGGGGGAAAGGGAGTTAGGAAGCAATGGCGGGGGAACTGGGTAGAAGACAGGGCGGATACTGGTGAGGAAGATGAGGGGCAGGTGGTGCCGAAGGGAGGTGGAAGCAGGGGCAAGATGCTGTGGAAAGTGGAGGGAGGGGAGCGGCAGGGGACGAAGGGGGGCAAATATTGAAGAGAAAAGAAGCAGATGGAAAGAAATGGAAGTTGGGTGGAGGCAAGAGGGTAAGAAGTGTGGAGGGATGGGAATGGAGAAACGATAATTATGATGTGAAGAGGAACATAACACATCTTCTCTCACATCAAGCGGCATTATGGGGCAAAGAACTGGAACAACTGCTCACGCCTACTACTTATGGGGAATTTAGGAAACACCTAAAAACATACCTGTTCCTGAAGTATTTGGGCAACTAACCTGTACAATCCTACTCCACAAAAACTGATCTCTAGCGATGTTAATAACTAGCTTCTAACCTTGTTAATTCTAATTAATTTGTAACATCTTTTAACCATTGTAAACTGCATAGAACTTCACGGTCCTGCAATATATAAACTGTTGTTATTATTATTATTATAATATATTAGCAGATTTCTAGACTGCATAGCTGTAAGTTCAATGCGGTTAATAAAAGATCTATGCTATGAAAAAATACAGGAATAAGATGAGATACAGAAATCTAATCGATCAGAAATTTAGATAAAAGAAAAGTTTTCAAGAGTTTGTCCAGGACGGGGTGGGTGGGTGGGAGATATCTTCTTGATTAAATTATTCTTGATTAAATTATTGGATGGGAGGGGCGGGATATTTTTCTTCTGCATTGGTATTGATGGAATTGAAGTGCTTACGATGATTATTAATGTCTCTATAATTTCTGGCACTTTGTATTAGTTTTAAAAATTAATAAATATTTTTTAAAAAAGAGAGTTTTCTAAAATGTTCATAAGACGTGGATCTAATTAATAATGGACCGAAATCTTGCTTGGTAGGAAAGACAATGCCCAGGATGTTTCTTACTTTTATAGCCCTTGGCTGAAGGGAACGTAAATAGGGCATGACATTTTCTACTATTCTCAGGCGCCACAATAACAAATCTGTCGGCAAGATATAATGGGACAACACCAAAAGCAACTTCACTTAAAGATCACCCGGGCCTCGACCGGAAGCCAGTGGAGCTCACGATAATAGTCCAGTATACTCAGAAGTAGTGTCTGAACTAAAATTGTAAAAGCAGCGGCATCAAAGTAGGATCTGAATGGGAGAAGGTGGGAGTAAAAGGAACAACGAAACTAAGCCAAAACTTGGCTTTGTCTACCGCGTCACCACCAAATGAGGAGCTCGACTCGGTTAAGAATAATTGTAAAAAGGTGACAAAACCAAGAAAAAAAGGATCATAAATCAGAGGAGAGAAAAACTAATGAGAGCGATGTCCAAAATGATTGGCAAACAAAGTTGGTTTTAAAGTTTTGCGAAAAGATTGAAAGGAGCCAGGACCCCATTCAGAGAAGCAAACATGAAGAGGAGAGGTAGGTGATAGAGCTAACTCTCTTTCGGAAGCTACTCTGATGGAGCAGTGGATGTCTGAATTCAGGCTGAGACTCAACTCAGAAAAAAACAAAAATTTTTGTAGCCTCCCCACACCCACTTGACACCAAAACATCACTCTGCATCAATAAACTTAGTTACCCTATTCAATCTACTATGAAGATATTGGGTATAAGATTGGATCAGAGCCTAACCATGAAAGACCAGGTTGACTCCTTAATCAGAAAGAGTTTTTTCACTCTTTGGAAGCTTCGGTCCATTAGAGCAGTGGTTCCCAACCCTGTCCTGGAGGAACACCAGGCCAATCGGGTTTTCAGGCTAGCCCTAATGAATATGCATGAGAGAGATTTGCATATGATGGAAGTGATAGGCATGCAAATTTGCTTCATGCATATTCATTAGGGCTAGCCTGAAAACCCAATTGGCCTGGTGTTCCTCCAGGACAGGGTTGGGAACCACTGCCCTAATGAATATGCATGAGAGAGATTTGCATATGATGGAAGTGATAGGCATGCAAATTTGCTTCATGCATATTCATTAGGGCTAGCCTGAAAACCCAATTGGCCTGGTGTTCCTCCAGGACAGGGTTGGGAACCACTGCCCTAATGAATATGCATGAGAGAGATTTGCATATGATGGAAGTGATAGACATGCAAATTTGCTTCATGCATATTCATTAGGGCTAGCCTGAAAACCCAATTGGCCTGGTGTTCCTCCAGGACAGGGTTGGGAACCACTGCCCTAATGAATATGCATGAGAGAGATTTGCATATGATGGAAGTGATAGGCATGCAAATTTGCTTCATGCATATTCATTAGGGCTAGCCTGAAAACCCGATTGGCCTGGTGTTCCTCCAGGACAGGGTTGGGAACCACTGCCCTAATGAATATGCATGAGAGAGATTTGCATATGATGGAAGTGATAGACATGCAAATTTGCTTCATGCATATTCATTAGGGCTAGCCTGAAAACCCAATTGGCCTGGTGTTCCTCCAGGACAGGGTTGGGAACCACTGCCCTAATGAATATGCATGAGAGAGATTTGCATATGATGGAAGTGATAGGCATGCAAATTTGCTTCATGCATATTCATTAGGGCTAGCCTGAAAACCCGATTGGCCTGGTGTTCCTCCAGGACAGGGTTGGGAACCACTGCATTAGAGCATATTTTGACATGTCAGCCTTTACAATTCTGGTACAATCCCTCGTATTAAGTCAACTTGATTACTGTAATATCGCCTATTTGGCAATTGCCCAAAAGAATATGCGATGATTACAACTGGTGCAAAATGCAGCGATTAAACTGATCTTCAGACTGAAGAAGTCCGATCATGTAACACACAGGTGTCAAAGTCGGTCCTCGAGGGCCGCAATCCAGTCGGGTTTTCAGGATGTCCCCAATGAATATGCATGAGATCTATTTGCATACAATGAAAGCAGTGCATGCAAATAGATCTCATGCATATTCATTGGGGAAATCCTGAAAACCCGACTGGATTGCGGCCCTTGAGGAGGGACTTTGACACCCCTGATGTAACACCTTATTATCGACTACTGCATTGGCTGCCGATGGAGCCAATGCAAAGTTCGGTTGTTTTTGCTTTAAGACACTATTTGGTCTAGCCCCTAAATATATAATTGTCCTTTTCTCCTTCTCAGCCAACAGACATAAGAGAAGCTCACATTTGAATTTTGTTTCCCCTCGCAGAGGTCTCAAAGTCCCTCCTTGAGGGCCGCAATCCAGTCGGGTTTTCAGGATTTCCCCAATGAATATGCATGAGATCTATGTGCATGCGCTGCTTTCAATGCCTATTCCTTGGGGAAATCCTGAAAACCCGACTGGATTGCGGCCCTCAAGGAGGGACTTTGAGATCCCTGAGTTAGAGGATATAAACTCAAAAGACACCATCAACACCTTTTCTCACATCAGGCAGCATTATGGGGTAAAGATCTAGATCAATTGCTTACGCCTAAAAACACATCTGTTCCTGAAGTATTTAGGCAGCTGACCCGTACAACTCTTTCTCCACAATAACTGTTAATCAATACCTGTTAATCACTAGCTCTTAACTCTGTTTATTCCACTCAAGTTGTACCATCTTTTAATCATTGTAAACCGTTTAGAACTTCATGGTCCTACGGTATATAAACTGTTATTATTATTATTATTACAGTGAAAAGAGATGGAAGCTGAAATGAGCGATGAGAAGGGAGGGCAGAGAATACCTGCATCGGGTCAGAATCAGCATTTATGTGTTTAAAGATGGCCATCCAAGCATGTTCGGAATATTCACGTATGAGTACATTAGGTATTTTTCTGTCCCTGGGGATGACATACCCAAAATCAATCATGAGCTATGGTGGGATTTGAACCCTGATACCCAGTCCAGTGGTCTGACCATTAGGCTACTCCTCCATGCCTAGAATGAATGGAAAGGGAGAAAGGACCCAAGACGGGAGAAGGAAAGAAAGAACAGATGGGGAGGCTAGTAATTCAGAAAGATGGAGGAAGGAAGGAATTTAGGAGAAAGGGGCTAAGGACTGGGGAAAGGAGAGCATGTTGGGAAAGAGAAACAGAGAAAGGATTAAAATATTTGCTTTGAGGGGAACAAAGAAAGAAAGAGGACGAGGCTCAGAAAAAGAGAAGAAGGGAGAAACACCAGAATAAAGGAGCAGCCAGAGACGGAACGCAAGCAAAGATAATAGATAGAAATCAACATGTCAGACACCAGCACCCAGGGGACACTCGATGAAACTGCAGGGAAATACTTTTAAAACCAATAGGAGGAAATATTTTTTCACTCAGAGAATAGTTAAGATCTGGAACACATTGCCAGAGGTTGTGGTAAAAGTGGAGATCGAAGCTGGTTTTAAGAATGGTTTGGACAAATTCTTGGAGGAAAAGTCCATAGTCTGTTATTAAGACATGGGGGAAGCTTCTGCTTGCCCTGGATCGGTAGCATGGAATGTTGCTACTTTTTGGGGTTTTGGCCAGGATTGGCCACCGTGAGAACAAGCTACTGTGCTTGATGAACCGTTGGTCTGACCCAGTAAGGCTATTCTTATGTTCTTAAGTGAGCCAATCAAGCCATTGTGACATCACTGATGAGGTTGGCTCTGAGGCACTGTGGAATGAGGCATTATGACATCACAATCTCAGCTTCAGAATGTTGCTCTCATTGGGGTTCAAGAATCTTGCTATTCTTTGAGATGCTGGAATGTTGCCACTTTTTGAGTTTTGGCCAGGTACTAGTGGCCTGGATTGGCCAACGTGAGAACGGGCTACTGGGCTTGCTAGTTTAAAGTTAGGGTCTCTGAGAAGTAGGCGAAATAGCTGTTCTCTGTCCTTAGGGCTGTAGCTTTCTATGGGTGGCCGATGCAGCCACACGGGGCACAAGGAAAGCCGGGGTGCCAAAATGGTGCCCCTTCCATTGCCTTCCCTTGCTGATATGATGCAAATGGGTGGGGCAGAAGCACTTGGGGATGTGTTGCATAGGGCTGCAACACTCCTGTCTATCCTTATTTGTCTCTGTCAATGGGATAAATAAGTTGTTTTTCTGAAAGGGCTGGGGGAGGGGGGGGGATCCATTGCTCCATGTTATACCACACACTTAGGGCCAGAATCAGTAAATGATGCTGGGAAAAACCAGCGCAGCAACAGGCAAAGAACCTCAGTCCTCCACTATGCGAAGAAGAAATCACAAACGAAAAAACCAGGAAGCCAAAGCAGGCAAAGTGGAGTTGATGGGCTCGAAATGCCCAGGTTTATTGATAACATAAAATCAAATACATAAAACAATCGATAACAATAAAAACAATGAAACAAATACAACTGGCAGTAATAGCTCAGCGTTGACGTTCAGAGATTTTTTTTTACCACTTGTGCTTTTTGAATTGGGATTTCTTTTTTGGACCAGCTTAGAATTGTCAAGGTTCGACCCCTGACAAAGGCATTTCTACGTGCCGAAACACCTAGGGTTACCAGATTTTCAGGAACATGGCCCCGCCCCTAGACCCGCCTTGTTCTGCCCCAGGCCCGCCTCCCAGATCCGCCCCCTCACCTGGTCACTTGTTGGGAAGGCATCCACGTGTGTGTTGGTGAGATGCAATGACATTGCATGCATGCACGCATGCGAGTTACATCACCGCGTTGCATCCACACATGCCCATCCCGACGTCGCTGCTACCTGGAATAGCCGTCCAGACCCCCCCAGACATGTCCTCGAAAAGGAGTACATGTCCGGGGAAATCCGGATGTCTGGTAACCCTAGAAAAATGGGCCATGTAGAGTCCCATTCATTGACTTGGCTACCATTTTGCTACCCCATTTGTCATATGATTTGCCATACTTAGCTTTGGTGTTTATTGACTGCTTCAACTGCGCATTACAAGGTGAAATAATCTGCACACTGTTGTTGACTTCCCTGTACAGACTGATATAAACCCGGGTCTAAAACCAAAATCAAAAGACTGGTGGAGAGTTGATGTCCAAGATGAAGACTTTATTAAAACTGATAAATAATCCACATAAAAATGTCTGGGGCCTGAACCACTGGAAACAATTGAACCCAACACAGTCCGTGTTTCGACAAAACTGTTTTCCTCAGGGGTCCTATGGGTAAAAATATATATAAGATCTAAAAACTTGGTTGTTTACAGCAATGTTTTTCAACCTTTTTACACCTATGGACCGGCAAATTATTCTGTGGACCGGCATCGGTCTGTGGACCGGCTATTGAAGAACTCTGGGCTAAGTCGTGGGCCAGACCCCGCCCATCACTACCCAATCTCCACCCCAGACCCCGCCCCCATAATAGTACTAATTGCACCTTGCACGTCCTGTGCCTCATCTGGAAGTCTTCCCTCTGGCGTTGCAACGTCAGAGAGAAGGCTTCCGGTTCAGGCGCAGGATGCCCGTAGGAGCCGCTGCCCATGGCTTTGTGCACTGAATCAGTTAGGAAGAGGGAGCTGGCTCGAAGATAACGCCGCATCGATCGCACCGTGGACCGGCAGTTGAAGAACACTGGTTTACAGTACAATATCTTAAAAGCGTACCTGTTTCTGGAAATGATACACCAATAGCACACTCTCTCTCTCAGGCCTACTCTTACGTCATTTTAATTTTAATCAATTGTGAACCGAGTAGAGCTCCTTCGGGAGATGACCTGGTATATAAACTGAAGATTAGATTAGATAAGTATGAGATGATATGTATCTTGATGTATACTGTGTAAAAGTGGAATAAAATCCTCATGAGAACAAATTTATGAGAGTGTTAGTGATTTGTGGAAAATTTTAACAGCTATATATGTGAAAATGGTGACTGGTGCCAAATCCTAGCGGAAAAGTGACCTCTAGAGCGATAATAATAGTGTAAGTGAAGACTGTTCGGAGGTGCGAGGTATCAAGGACAATCGTGAATGTTGGCAGTATGCATCAAGATACATATCATCTCATACTTATATATATTTTTACCCATTGGACCCCTGCGGAAGACAATTTTGTCGAAACATGGACCGAGTTGGGTCCAATTGGTTCCAGTGGTTCAAGCCCTGGACATTTTTATGACAGCAACTCTCCACAAGTCTTTTGGTTTCGGTTGTGCTTCCTTTTGTGGAGGGATCAGGGTCAATTTTCTTGTTGTATTGATAAACCTGGGTCTATACATTGTATCTTCCTTGCTATATTTGCCATGCCATTTCTACCATGCTACAAATTCACGTGCTATGTCCACGAAACAATATTTTCTATCCCATGTCCACCATGCTAGGTTCCAGAGTTAAGTGCCATATGTTATGTTTGAGTATATAATATTATGATTACCACGCCATATTACTACCCTCTGGCTCCTCTCTGCAGCTTGAGTTCTCGAGCAATGTCTTGGACATCATCATTGATTCCACATTGTCCTTCAATGACCACCTCCAATCCTTGGTAAAAAAATGCTTTTTCAGCCTTCACATGCTGAGGAAAGTTAGATCCTGCTTTCATCAAAAACATTTTACCCTCCTTGTCCAATCCATCATCCTCTCCAGATTGGACTATTGCAACTCTATCTACTTAAGCCTAACTAAGAAAAACCTCCACAGACTCCAACGGATTCAGAATGCTGCGGCCAAGCTCATCTTCGCTAAAAGTAAATTTGACCATGTCTCCCCGCTCCTGGCCAAGCTCCACTGGCTTCCGATAATCGCCAGGGTCTACTATAAATGCGCCTGTTTAACTTTCAAAATCCTATATGGTATCCTCCCTCCCTTTATCCCTCTTTCTTGGAATTCCTCAAACCCTAATACCACCAGATCCTCCCACAAATTAAAACTCTCCTTCCCCTCGCTAAAAGGCATTTCCCACACAGGAAAGCTAGGGACCTCCCTCCACTTCAAAATCACTGAGCTCTGGAACAACCTTACCTCCCCTCTTCGGAACTTGAGCTCTCTCCAAGTTTTCCGCAAACATCTGAAAACCTGGCTTTTCTCAAAAAATGTAAGTCTCCCTCCAATTTAGGAATCAAGGAAACTCTTATATCTTGGCATCCCAAGTCCTCTAAATTTTCTTCACACTTCTACCTCTAACCCTCTGTTGTAGTTCCTTCCTATTTCTCCTACTGTAAATCGCGTCGAGCTCTACGAACGTGGAGATGATGCGGTATACTAACCTAAGGATTAGATTAGATTAGATTAGATAGCGGATGCTGCGGATGGGCAGACTGGATAGGCCATTTGTCCTTTATCTGCCATCATGTTTCTCTTTTTCTATAACCATAAAGCTCTATGACATCACAATGCAGGTGGAAAGAGCCTTAGCCTATGGGAAGAGGAGATGCAAATGTTAAGAGCCTTAGCCAATAGGGAGAAGAGGAGATAGCACTTCTACCTCTAACCCTCTGTTGTAGTTCCTTCCTATTTCTCCTACTGTAAATCGCGTCGAGCTCTACGAACGTGGAGATGATGCGGTATACAAACCTAAGGATTAGATTAGATTAGATTAGATTAGATTAGATTACCATGCCATGTTTATACTTTGACCAGCTCAAAGCTAGAGTAAATCCTGACCTGCAAGCTGTGCACAGATCCCTGGAATTCTGTAACACGGCGTCCATCTTTTGAGAATGTCCCCACCTGCTCGTGTCCCTACCAAGTCCTTCCCTCAGCAAATCAGGGCCTTCCAGATATCCTTCACGGGCTGCAAGTATCTTGTGTGCTTGTCCGTGCGCGCAGTTTTCGGTGCGCGTTTGTCAGAGCGGAATTGTCCTACGTGGATTTGTCAGTGTACCGATTTGATGCACTGCTTGAATTTATTTTTAATTTTGGATATAAATCTGTTGCGTGGTTTGGTTTATTTATTTATATCCCGCCCTTACCCAGGGTGGGTTACAAACTAACATGCAAAAATACAAAATTACATACACAAATACATATTAAAAATCGACAATAAATGCACCCACAAAACAGAGCAAACATACAAACAATAAAGTACACCTCACTGTCATCATCTCTTTCTCATTAACCGCATAGTCTCAGACCCTGTATTTCATCTGGCAATCTTTTAAAATTCTGTTATGTTCTGTTGTTGACGAACGTACTCGGGGATTGTTCCTTGTTCCCAGGTCTGTTAGGCTTATTGACATGTTTTGGGGGTTTTTTAAGGCAAGAAATAAACATAGCGGAGTGTTGTTTACCCGACATTTCGGATTATCTGACATACCTTGGCGACGTCATTGTATTTCTCTTTCCTGGCATCGTGTTCGTGTTTAGTTAAAAGACGGCAGTGCTGGGTAAGATTAACTTTGAAACTCTCTTTTACCACTTCCTTTTTGGAAAAGATGGTAAAGGGGATGGAACTCCTCTCGTATGAGGAAAGACTAAAACGGTTAGGGCTCTTCAGCTTGGAAAAGAGACGGCTGAGGGGAGATAGGATTGGAGTCTACAAAATCTTGACTGGAGTAGAACGGGTACAAGTGGATCAATTTTTCACTCCGTCAAAAATTACAACGTCTAGGGGGACACTCGATGAAGTTACAGGGAAATACTTTAAAAACTAATAGTAGGAAATATTTTTTCACTCAGAGAATAGTTAAGCTCTAGAACGCGTTGCCAGAGGATGTGGTAAGAGTGGATAGCATAACTGGTTTTAAGAAAGGTTTGGACAAGTTTCTGGAGGAAAAGTCCATAGTCTGTTATTGAGAAAGTCATGGAGGAAGCCACTGCTTGGCCTGGATCGGTAGCATGGAATGTTGCTACTCCTTGGGTTTTGGCCAGGCACTAGTGACCTGGATTGGCCACCATGAGAACAGGCTATTGGTCTGACCCCGTAAGGCTATTCTTATGTTCTCTTTTAACCCTCATCCACTTTTTCTGTATTACCCGCCTTTTTCGTGATCCAGCAACCTGTCGGTCCTGTTTCCGTTGGATAATCGAGACTCTCCTGCAAAACAAAGAGGGCCTGCGTACCATCCAGTTCCTCTTCCTGAGAGGGGAAGGTTCTGGCCCACTTTGTTTAACCTGGCAAATACCTGGTGGAAGCCTTGATCTGGGCTTTCCTTTCTTGGTGTGGCAAAACAGGTGACTCCTGGGTGCGGTCTCCCTGTTAGCCCTCCCAAATAATTAAACCACCTGAACTTGTACCTGCTCCGCTTTTTTTTTTTTTTTTTTCTTGCCAGGACCTCCCTTCCCCCTCAGGGAACCCTTTATTCCTCTGTGACGTAATGCAATCAGTGCACGTAATCCGTGTTTCACAGGGCTGTTCGGTTTCTTTCCTGAGATTTCCCTGCTGCCTCTGGCTATCAAAACCTGCCACCTGGGACTCTCCCACATCATCCTTTTCTCTAACTATGGTTTAATGCCTGGTTTCAATGATGTATTCTCTGCACAGCTCACAGGAAAATCCAAAGCAAGGCAAGTTATAGTGATTCATGTACGCTTGGATTTTCCCTACCAGTTGTCTTGTTTCTGAAACTGGCACAGATCAGTTTTATCATTTTCTGGCCCGAGTAGATTGTAGATAGTAGGATTGGGGGTTTTGTGTTTGGTTTTTTTTTTTTTATTTCCAGGCTAGGCAAAATGATTTGTGTCATTGAGGAAAAAAAGATAATGAAACAGAGAATTGAAAGATCATGATGGAGATAGTTTTGGGGTTTTTTTTTTCTGAGGGTGGGGGGTGGATAGGGAAGAATGCAACAGTAAGCTTTCCAAAAAGAACTGGCTGGACACAATCCTTATTTTCTACCTCTTGAATCTTGGCTCTAGCCTAGAAGAAAGAGCAAAATGAATGGAGCCCTTCACTCTTTTTTTTTTCTTTCTTTCTGTTCTTCCTATGCCAATAGTGTGAGAAAACCAAGTTTACTTTGTTTAACTTCTGAAATAGCTACTAGTCAACTGGAGGCAATATGGACATAGTGCTATTTAGCCAACTGGGTACGGCTGCAGGCCGGCTATCTTGCGATATTCAGTGGGACCATTTCCTAGAGGAAAAGTCCCATAGTCTGTTATTGAGAAAGCAACTGCTTACCCTATATCAGTAGCACAGAATGTTGCTATTCTTTGAGATTCTGCCTGGAATCTTGATACCCTTTGGGGTTCTGGAATCTTTTGTTACTCTTTGGGGTTCCAGAATCTTGCTATTCTTTGAGATTCTGCCTGGAATCTTGATACCCTTTGGGGTTCTGGAATCTTTTGTTACTCTTTGGGGTTCCAGAATCTTGCTATTCTTTGAGATTCTGCCTGGAATCTTGATACCCTTTGGGGTTCTGGAATCTTTTGTTACTCTTTGGGGTTCCAGAATCTTGCTATTCTTTGAGATTCTGCCTGGAATCTTGATACCCTTTGGGGTTCTGGAATCTTTTGTTACTCTTTGGGGTTCCAGAATCTTGCTATTCTTTGAGATTCTGCCTGGAATCTTGATACCCTTTGGGGTTCTGGAATCTTTTGTTACTCTTTGGGGTTCCAGAATCTTGCTATTCTTTGAGATTCTGCCTGGAATCTTGATACCCTTTGGGGTTCTGGAATCTTTTGTTACTCTTTGGGGTTCCAGAATCTTGCTATTCTTTGAGATTCTGCCTGGAATCTTGATACCCTTTGGGGTTCTGGAATCTTTTGTTACTCTTTGGGGTTCCAGAATCTTGCTATTCTTTGAGATTCTGCCTGGAATCTTGATACCCTTTGGGGTTCTGGAATCTTTTGTTACTCTTTGGGGTTCCAGAATCTTGCTATTCTTTGAGATTCTGCCTGGAATCTTGATACCCTTTGGGGTTCTGGAATCTTTTGTTACTCTTTGGGGTTCCAGAATCTTGCTATTCTTTGAGATTCTGCCTGGAATCTTGATACCCTTTGGGGTTCTGGAATCTTTTGTTACTCTTTGGGGTTCCAGAATCTTGCTATTCTTTGAGATTCTGCCTGGAATCTTGATACTCTTTGGGGTTCTAGAATCTTTTTTACTCTTTGGGATTCTGGAATGTTGCTACTCATTGGGTTTTTCCCAGGTACCAGAGACCTGAATTGGAACACGTTGCTAGAGGATGTAGTAAGAGCAGTTAATGTTGCTGGTTTTAAAAAAGGTTTGGACAATTTCCTGGAGGAAAAGTCCATAGTCTGTTATTGAGAGAAACATGGGGGAAGCCACTGCTTGCCCTGGATCGGTAGCACGGAATGTTGCTACTCTTTGGGGTTCCGGAATCTTCCTATTCTTTGACATTCTGTATGAAATCTTGATACTCTTTGTTTATCCACTTATATCCCGCCCTTCCCCTGGGCAGGTTACAAACTTACATATAAAAACTAAAACATTACATCATACATTTCATGCACCATCAACAATACATACTCCCACAATACAAAACCACCCTTTCCAAAACTCCCCTAATACAAGAAGTACAAACCCTAAAATACACAGGCGACCAGCACCTTATTCTCTGCTGCTCCTTTTCATTAATAACACCGTCTCAAACCTTGTCTTTCATCTGGCAAAAAAGGTGCCGCTTCAACAGTTTTTTAAAGTTCTGTATGTTCTTCTGCCGTTGAATAAACTCAGGAAGCTTATTTCATTCCCTAGGCCCTATGAAACGGAATACAGTGTTCCCCCAGTCATTCGCGGTTCGCTGTTCACAGTCCCGGTCATTCGCGGATTTTCCAATCGCGAATGACCGGGCAGGAGAGGGCAGCCGCAGCGGCAGGAGAGAGCAGCTGGAGCGCCGGCGAGTGAAGGCAATCATTCACAGTATGCTCCGACCGCCTCTTCCTGCACTAAAGGGCCTCACCAATCAGAAGTTGCGTGTCAAAGCAGCTTCTGATTGGTGAGGCCCGACTTTAGTGCAGGAAGAGGCGGTCGGAGCATACTGTGAATGATTTCCTTCACTCGCTGGAGCTCCGGCTGCTCTCTCCTGCCTCTCGGGGTGCCCTCTCCTATCTCCCCCGCTAAAAACCGTATTTGCGGTTTTTCAGTAAACTTGTTGTTCTGTATATCTGCTGTATGTGAAGTTGTAATCTTGTTGCTAAACCTCTACTGTGTATGTAAACTTGTAACCTGTTCTTGGTTCTTCAGGGAGGATGGGCTAGAAATGACAAAGACTAGGGGACACTCGATGAAGTTACAGGGAAATACTTTTAAAACCAATAGTATGAAATTTTTTTTCACTCAGAGAATAGTTAAGCTCTGGAACGCGTTGCCAGAGGGTGTGGTAAGAACGGATAGCGTAGCTGGTTTTAAGAAAGGTTTGGACAAGTTCTTGGAGGAAAAGTCTGTAGTCTGTTATTGAGAAAGACATGGGGGAAGCCACTGCTTGGCCTGGTAGCACAGAATGTTGCTACTCTTTGAGATTCTAGAATCTTGTTACTTTCTGGGATTCCGGAATCTTACTATTCTTTGAGATTCTGCATGGAAAGTTGCTACTCCTTGGGTTTTGGCCAGGTACCAGGGACCTGGATTGGCCACCGTTAGAACGGGCTACTAGGCTTATTGGATCACTGGTCTGACCCAGTATGGCTATTCTTATGTTCTTATGAAGCCACTGCTTGCCCTGGATCGGTAGCAAGGAATATTGCTACACCTTGGGTTTTGGCCAGGTACTAGTGACCACCATGAGAACGGGCTTCTGGGCTTGATGGACCATTGATCCGGCCCAGTAAGGCTATTCTTATGTTCTTAAATAAATATCACAATTAAATAAACTCCCTAGCTGTGTTATTATGGACCAAGAATCCTGGCCCTTGCTCAATGCAAAGTGAGAACAACGTCAGTGCTTCCAAAAGATATCTGTTCAGAGAAGCAATGTCTACACCCAAAGGTAATTCGTAGCTGCAGGATGACACCAAACTATACAGCAGGGCTCAAACCAGGGAAGACTGCAAAGATCTCCAAAAGGATCTAACGCAGCTGGAAAAGTGGGCCGAAAAATGGCAAATGAGCTTCAACATAGGAAAATGCAAGGTCATGCACGTGGGGAAAAAGAACCCGATGTTCACGTACAGAATGGGGGGAACACTGCTAGGGGTCAGTAACCTGGAGAGAGACCTGGGAGTGATGGTAGACGCAACACTGAAGGCATCGGCGCAGTGCGCCACAGCCTCAAAGAAAGCAAACAGAATGTTGGGTATCATTAAAAAGGGTATTACGACCAGGACAAAGGAAGTCATTATGCCGCTGTATCGTGCAATGGTGAGGCCGCATCTGGAGTACTGTGTCCAGTACTGGTCGCCGTACCTCAAGAAGGACATGGCAGTACTTGAAGGAGTACAAAGAAGATCAACTAAACTGATAAAGGAAATGGAAAATCTCCCATATACCGACAGATTGAAGCAGTTGGGACTTTTCTCACTGGAAAAGCGGAGACTTAGAGGAGACATGATAGAAACCTTCAAGATCCTGAAGGGCAAAGAAAAAGTAGACAGAGACAGATTTTTCAATTTAAGGGGCACCACAAGTACGAGGGGCACTCGGAGAAATTAAAAGGGGACAGGTTTAGAACAAACGCTAGGAAGTTCTTTTTCACTCAGAGGGTGGTGGATACATGGAACACGCTTCCAGAGGCTGTTGTAGACAAGAAAACATTAAATGGTTTCAAAGAAGGTTTGGATAGATTCCTAGAAGAAAAAGGGATTGAAGGGTATAGATAGGTATAGACCACTACTCAGGCGATGGGCCTGATGGGCCGCCACGGGAGCGGACCGCTGGGCAGGATGGACCTATGGTCTGCCTCAGCGGAGGCAACTTCTTATGTTCTTATGTTCTTACACTATACTCATTCGTAGACAGAGAATGGCGGCAACATAAATATGTGTAAGCTGTCCTTTTCAGGAAACGTGCGACACAGGAGACCCACTCTGAGCAGAGTCCGAAAACTGCCAGCGCCTAAGGGGTTGTACCATCCGAGCACTAGACTGCATCTTCTCAAGTTTCTTCCCCCTCTTACTCAACCACATCAAGTTTCACAGGGGTTTTTCAACTCTCAGTCTTCCAAGTAGAGTGCAAGATGAAATAATAATAATAATAACAGCTTATATACCGCAATACCATGAAGTTCTATGCGGTTTACAAAAGATTAAGCAAAGGTACAAATTGACTGACTTCAAGAGGGGAAGAAGAAAGAGAAGTAATTAGACATGAAATTCATTGTTGAGGAGAAAAGTGATCAAAAGGACAGTAGGTCGCTATTGAGAGGAAAGAGATAAGTGGATCAGTTGTCAAGATGTTTTAGGAACAGGTGTGTTTTTAGACGTTTCCTAAATTCCTCATAAGTAGAGGGCGAAAGTAATTGTTCTAGGTCTTTACCCCATGATGCTGCTTGGTGTGAGAGAAGGAATTCATGGTGTTTTTTTCAGTTTGCAACCTCTCACTGGGGGGGACGAAGTTGGAATGTGAACTTCTCTTGTGTCTGTTGGTTGAGAAGGAGAAAAGGTCAGTAATGTATTTGGGGGCAAGTCCGTGTAATGCTTTAAAGCAGAAACAGGCAAATTTGAACTTTACGCGTGCCTTCATCGGCAGCCAATGTAGCTGGCGGTAGTAGGGTGTCACGTGGTCAAATTTTTTTAGCCCAAAGATTAGTCTGACTGCCGCATTCTGCAACAGTTGTAGGCGTCGCATATTTTTGGGGGAAATTGCCAAATAGGCGATGTTACAGTAGTCAAGCAGGCTTAGTACGAGGGATTGGACTAGGATTCTAAAAACCGATGTAACAAAATAAGCTTTAAGGGATCTGAGTTTCCAGAGAGTGAAAAATCACTTTCTGATTAAGGAATCTACTTGGTCTTTCATGGTTAGGCATTGATCCAGAGTTACACCTAGTATCTTTATGGAGGGCTGGATATTGAACAGGATGGGCCCATCCTGTTCAATATCTTCATAAACGACCTGGAAGAAGAAACAACAAGTAATTTAATCAAGTTTGCAGACGACACAAAACTATGTAGGGCAGTTGGGTCACAAAAGGACATAGAAGAACTCCAGAGAGATTTGAACCAGCTAGAGAAATGGGCAGAAAAATGCCAGATGAAGTTCAACATAGACAAATGCAAAGTGATGCACCTGGGTAAGAAAAACAAGGAACATGAATATAAAATGTTAGTTGTAACATTGGGCAAGACCGAACAAGAAAGGGACCTGGGGGTACTGATAGATAAGACCCTGAAGCCGTCAGCTCAATGCACAGTGGCGGCAAAGAAAGCAAACAGGATGTTGGGCATGATAAAGAAGGGGATAACAAGTAGATCGGAGGACATCATAATGCCGCTTTACAGAGCAATGGTCAGACCACACTTGGAATACTGTGTCCAACACTGGTCTCCCTACCTAAAGAAGGATATAACCCTACTGGAGAGGGTGCAAAGACGAGCCACGAAGCTAGTTACAGGTATCAAGAACTTGAGCTACAAAGAACGCCTCGGAAAACTGGGATTGTTCACCCTCGAGAAGAGAAGACTGCGAGGGGACATGATAGAGACTTTTAAAATATTAAAAGGATTCGACAAAATAGAGCAAGAAACACCGTTATTCACATTGTCCAATGTGACTCGGACAAGAGGTCATGGATTGAAGCTGAGGGGCACCAGGCCCAGGACAAATATCAGGAAATTCTGCTTCGCACAACGAGTGGTGGTCGCTTGGAACGCACTCCCGGAGGAGATCGTGATGGAGACCACCATTCCGGGATTCAAGGGCAAGTTGGATGCACACCTTCTCGCAAATCACATTGAGGGATACGAGTAAACAAGGTTTCTCAACAGGGAACACCTGGCTTGGCCTCCGCGAGTGCGGGTCGCCGGACTGGATGGACCTAGGGTCTGATCCGGCGAAGCCATTTCTTATATTCTTATGTTCTTATGGGTAATGTCTTACAACTTACAAGAACAAAAATGAAACCCAAAAGTAAGGGAAATAAAAAATCACAAAAGAAGCAAGAACCTCCCAAACCCCAAGAATAAAAATGGATAAGAGGGAGAAACAAAAACAAGAAGGTAAATCAGTTAACCTTAATAATAATTTGTTGAGTCGGGAGAGCCCTCAGTCACACAGCCACCTGCTGAGGACTCCCAGAGGAAAGGCTGTCACTGGCTTACACTCAAACGAGTGTTAACTGTGAAACATCCACGGGCTCTCTCCGTGCTAATAAATAAATAAAGTGCACCCCAAAAGTGCAAAGTGTGAAAAAATACATAAATAAATTAAAAAAACACACTCTTATACCATAACTTGTAATTGTCTCTATCCCTTATCCAGGGGGCCAAAGAAGAAAAATCAAGCGTCCAAATCCAACAAGGCATACACAATCTGGAAGTACTTAGTAGAGAATGACACGGTGACAAAATTCATCACCGTTCCCGTCCCCGCGGATAACCACGGGAAACCATCTTCATGTCATTCTTTAAAGAGAGAGGGAAGAATCAGAGTATGAATGGCCACAACCACTGATCCGCAAGCTTTGCTTTGAAGAATGCTGGTGTAGAAGGACCGAGGTTGAAATAGACACTAGAAAATGACATGGGATTATTTCCCGCGGTTATCCGCGGGGACGGGGACGGTGATTAATTTTGTCACTGTGTCATTCTCTAGTACTTAGCTTCTCCGTGTGAAGAACAGCCAGCAGATGTCAACTTCGTCCAACCCGTTTCGGGGGTGCACACCCCCTTCCTCAGGAACAGCTGGACTGCGCTGTGTCTCTCAGTTCCTCCGACACAGCTTAGATAGCAAGGCGGAAAATGGCACTCGTTTGGATGTAAGCCAGTGACAGCCTTTCCTCTGGGAGTCCCCAGCAGGTGGCTGTGTGACTGAGGGCTCTCCCGATTCAACAAATTATTATTAAGGTTAGCTGATTTACCTTCTTGTTTTTGTCTCTCCCTCTTATCCATTTTTATTTTTGGGGTTTGGGAGGTTCTTGCTTCTTCTACAACTTACAAGACCATGGAAAACCCTTGTTGGTCGTGCTGCTTGCCCCATGTTTTAGGCCAAGAATCTAGGAGTCAAGAAAACTCTCCATGCTGGAAAAACCAATAGCAGAGCAAACACATCAGCGTTTGAATGGATTTGTTCCATTGAACTTTCAATCTCTGTGGGAGGTGTACCAGCCGAGGAGGAATCTGAGGTCTGAGGGTACTACGAGATTGACTTCCATTAAGGAGAAGACTGTTCGGTATGCTAAATCCAGAACTATGTTGTCCGTGGCGGGGCTAAAATTATGGAATTCCCTCCCTGGCATTCTGAGGACCTGTTCCGACCGTTTACAGTTCAGAAAGACGTTGAAGACAAAACTGTACCTGGAGGCTTTCCTCTGAAACTTTGCTAGTAGGTATATTTGATAAGAAATCTGAATTGTGATTACTGCCCCTTATTTTGTAACTGTATTGTCTACGAACTATTGTGAATGTTTTAATTGTTAACCGCTTAGTTATAGGCAGTTTAGAAATTCTAGAAATAAATACAATAAATAAACCAACGGTAACTCTTCAGCTTTCTCCTCAGAACTCGTACGGACCAAAAATGGGTCAACGTGTAGAGGTCGCGCCATTCACTTACATGCTAGAGGCCTCTGTAGTCAGCCGCAAGAGCTTAAATGCATATACCAGTATCTTAAATAAGCAAGGCACGGAGTAGTTAGGAGCCTTGAGGCTCAGATATTTCTCGTGATGGGCTGTATTGTATATCAAGCACTGAATAAATGTGGAAACTTGGAATGCAGCAAAAATAAGGCTTTTTCTTTGAGTCACCCACTATAGTGGAATAGATTGGAAAGCAACAACCATAACCATAGGAAGCATTTTAAAGCATTCTTGTTAGCCATGCCTTTGCATAGATGCTTTTTTTATACCTTCAGTAAGGAATTGTGGGATTCATTGTAATTTTAAAAAATGGTTAATCATGTGACTAATCACAATATAATTAAATATAATATAATAATATAATATAATTAAAATGCAGCCCTATCTCTAAACAAAAGGGTCAAGGTCTGAAGAAGCTTGTTCTTGACTTTATTCTACAGGTGTTGGTGCAGAAGATATCAGGTGTTCATATAGACATAGGCACTGGAACGGGGGGGGGGGGAGGGGAAGGTCACAGGGGCTGTGGCCTCCCCAAAAATTGCCACATATTTTTATCCCTGGTGGTCCAGAGGTACAGCGGGCAGGAACGAACCTGCCCACTGCTAACCCGGCTGGTTTTTTCTGCCGCTGAGCGGCAATGTGCAGGAATGCGCTTTGGCACTTCTGTTCGACACTCAGCAGCTTCTTTGATTGGCTCCCACAAACTCTCACGATTGTGGACATAATCTTGGACTGTCTCTCCGGAGACGTAAAAACTGCCCCACCGGAATGTTGTTTCTTAGACGTCTTAGATGTTTCTTTGGGGGTTGTACTGCAGGCAGAGTTTTGCATCTTAGGATTTTGTTTGAATATGGTAGTTCTTTAGTTTCTGGTCCTGTATTTGCATAGGGGTTATCTGTGCTCTGCATGTGTGACCAAGGCCAGGTGTTCTGGTAGGAATGAATGTTGAGAAACATACAATGTGCTTTGCGTAGTTTAATTTTGTGGTTAACCATTATGTATAACAATACTAAAAGTTAAGATTATATTGTGTATATATATGAAAAATGAATGGGAAAAATGGTATTACAATTAGTACAATTATGGGGTGGGATCTGGGGAGGAGCTTGCGGGCCCCCCAAACAAAAAGCGTTCCGTTGCCTATGCATATAGAGATGGTTCAACGATGCTGAAAGAACCTTTTGTACCTTTCTCCGTGCATGATATGTGTGTTTCTATAAGATAAATGACATAATAGCTATTACTATGTCCTAGAGGTATCATATGGCTCCAGAAAAAAAGGATGGAAGGTTTTACTTCCATTGCTTTCAGTAGACGTAAAACCCAGATGTTTCGATCCATCCTCCTTTTTCTGGAACCATATGATAACCCTACTGTGTCCTGCACTGTTCCCAGTCTTTAAAGCAACAATCTTTTACTTCTCTTCAAGGAGACTCAGTCAAAAAATACAGAAGGGCCAAAAAACTCAACAATTCTTATCTGTTGAGTGACTACAAGTGGATAATGCAATTTTTGAAGAGAAATCACTCTAAAAAGTCCAATCGAATGACCAAAGTTTAATTTATATCTTCTCCTAATCGAACTCTGCTCAGAGACATGAAGGCAATCACCACCCAATCATTGCAGTGTTCAATACGGGTCAGAACTAATACTGATAATTATTGTTGTTATACGTACGAATGCTTAAACTCACAAAAGCTTCAGAATATATTTCAAGTTTAAGAGATATTTGAAAGCTAAGTCTCTTAATCTTGAAATATATTCTAAAGCTTTTGTGAGTTTGAGTATTAATACATATAACAACAATAATTATCAGTATTAGTTCTGACCCGTATTGATCTCTTCAAGGAGAAGCTGAAGCTGAAATAAGAATGGTGATGTGTCAGTTCATTTCAGACGGGGTGAGGTGTATTATAGATTCTATAATTAGATGAAAGTTGAATCATTTTGAATCTAGTGATAACGTATAATCAGAATAGTACAGGACTGAATAAAGATGGAAACTGAGTTTTGTGTGTTTGTGGTGGTGGGGAAAGTGTAGACTTTTGTAGGGCCATTTGAGTCATTTGAGTCATTATGAAAAGTGGAGTCAAGGAATGAATGATCATGGGCAGAGAATTCCTTCCGTACCTCAAGACAGGTTGTTCTCTCCATGACAAATCTTAGGTATGGGAAAGTCCAAGAAAAATGAACACACACAAAAAATCCAACACCCAACACACTGCAGGAGAATCACGTACACATATAGGGGGTAATTCTATAATGTACAGCAGCTTGATATACCACCAATCACACATAAGGGGGAACTCTATAAACAGTGGCCAAAATTAGATGCTAGGAAGATCCACGCCAAGTGCTAATGCTATAAAATTTATACATAGCACTTAAGGGGAAATTCTATAAAGGGCGCATAACTTAATTAGTAAATTGCTTCAATTATGAGCTTTGAACAGGCTCAATAATTGAGAAAGATCTTTCGGAGATTCTAAAAGTCCCCCAGAGTTCCTTTCCACCAATTTCAAAAATATATTATATTCCCTTGGGAAAGAAGAAGACTCTGGAGGACAAGCAAGAACCAGTAATAGATGTATTGGACTTAACAAACCTATTAGAGAAGTCAGAATCAGAGGAATTAATGGTTGCCACACTTTTTGTACAATTAGCATTAGATTCAGATAGAGAATGGCTTTTGAAGTTGTTTTTTAAATATAAAGATGTTTTGTTTTTGAATCAAAAAATAAGAATGTATCCAGATGTTTCTAGGATAACTCAAAAAAAAAGGAAACAGTTTTTGCTCTTGAGACCACAGGTGTTAAAAATTGGAGCTACATTTATTTTGAGATACCCCTGTAAATGCTTAATTAATTATAGGGGAGCTAAATATATCTTTTTTGAATCTGCACAGTTATCGAGGTTTATATTAGATAAGGAGGTGATCTTTGCAAGTACCCCTATTTGTAACCAAGAAAATGTTCCAAGTTAGTAAATTGGGTCCACTTCAGTCAGCCTAAATTTCTTATAATTTGTTGGATTAATTAATTAATCTCCGATTTGTGATACTTCTTCCTCATTATTGTGAACTAATTAACAGTAGAAAGAATGTTAAAATTTTCCTTATATTCTTTTATGTTATGTACTGTAAGGTGGATACTGTATTATTCATTATGATTCTGTTATCATATAATTTAAACTCAATAAAGATAAAGTATAAAAAAAAAAATAATAAAAATAATTGAGAAAAATAAAAATGAATTGGGTGATGAACTCCTATTTATTTATTTAATTCAATTTCTATCCTTTCTCCGGGTTTCAAGCCAACATTCACAGTGGAATACATTTGGACAGTGCAAAGACAATACAGCAACTTAAGCACTTCATAGGCATAATTCTATCAAAGCTAGACAGACGCCTATCGCATGGCACCTATCAGCGCCTAACTCCAAAGTAGACATGTTTAGGGGCGGAGAAGGATTTAGGCGCAACCAGGCGTGATTACTTAGGCACCTATAATAGAAACATGATGGCAGATAGAGGCCAAATGGCCCATCCAGTCTGCCCATCTGCAGCATCCACTACCTCCTCCTCTTTCTATTGGCTAAGGCTCTTAACATTTGCATCTCCTCTTCCTATAGCATAAGGCTCTTTACACCTGCATTGTGAGGTCATAGAGCTTTATGGTTATAGAAACATAGAAAGATGATGGCAGAAAAAGGCCAAATGGCCCATCCAGTCTGCCCATCCACAGTATTCACTATCTCCTCCTTTCCCTAAGAGATCCCATGTGCTTGTTCCTCACTAAAGCCCTGGCCTAAAATATAGGTGCCTAAGTTTTAAGTTAGGTGTGATTAGGCGCCTAAGTGCGATTGATAAAAGATAGGCACCTATCCTTTTTTATGCCATTTACAGAATTTCCCCCTTAGGCCTTGATTCTATAAAAGCAGAGAATGACAAAATTCATCACCGTTCCCGTCCCCGCGGATAACCGCAGGAAACCATCTTCATGTCATCCTTTAAGGAGAGAGGGAAGAATCAGAGTATGAATGGCCACAACCACTGACCCACAAGCTTTGCTGTGAAGAATGCTGGTGTAGAAGGACTGAGGTTGAAACAGACACTACAGAATGACAGTCTCTGGTATCCAGAGCAGATATTGTGATGTCATAATGCCTCATTCCACCAGTGCCTAAGAGCCAATCACATCAGTGATGTCACAATGGCTTCATTATCCTTGGCTCACATAAGAATCAGAGTATGAATGGCCACAACCACTGACCTGCAAGCTTTGCTTTGAAGAATGCTGGTGTAGAAGGACTGAGGCTAAAATAGACACTAGAAAATGACATGAGGGGACGGTGATGAATTTTGTCACCGTGTCATTCTCTTACAGCACTTAATATGTAGGCGCTGAGGAACATACAAGTGTCATTCATAAGTTAGGTGCCATTTATAGAATCACACCTAGTGGTACTTAAAGTGGTCTTAGACACCGGAAGACATTGAAACCTTAGGCGCACTCTTTGCCTGGGTTTTCTTGGCCTAAATAAGTGTGCCAAAGTCAAAGCAGGCCCATGATTTGCCCAGGTACCACACCTACTTTCTGGTAGGTACCATGGAAGAGACGCCTACTTCAAAGTGGGATTTTGCGAGGTAATAGTGACCTGGATTGGCCACAATGAGGATGGGCTACTGGGCTAGACCTTTTCTTATGTGAGCCAAGAATAGGACAATCAAGCCATTGTGACATCACTGATGAGGTGGCTCTTAGGCATTGGTGGAACGAGGCATTATGACATCACAATCTGATTTCTGGTATGTTGCTACTCTTTGGGTTTCTGCCAGGCACTCGTACCTGGATTGGCCACCATGAGGGTGGGCTACTGGGCTAGATGGACCATTGGGCTGACCCAGTGAGGCTATTCTTATGTTCATATGTTGTTATGTACCAAGTTATTTATTTATTTTTAGCCCACATATCAACCATCTATATGGATAACGATACATACATAATTAAAACAAAAAATCTAATATTATAAAACCCTTACCCGCACATGCGCAGTTGAAACGGCGTGATCCCTGCTGCCGTGATTTGTGCTTCCGTGCCGTGTTCTATTTGCGGCACTGCGGTGGAGCCTGTGGCATTTTGATTTGCGGCGGTAAGAGGAGCATTGCCATTGCCAATGTCGCTTCCAGCCTAGGGCAGGGAGGGAGGCTTCAACTCGCTGCTCCTGCTTTCTTCGGGCCTTCCTCACTGCCGGGTCCTGCTCCTGCCTTCGCGCAAAAAGAAAGTAGGTGGGAACCGGCAGTGTCGAAGGACCGAAACAAGCAGGGGCAGCGAGTTGTGAATGCTGCGCTGCCGATGGCTGTGTGAGACCCAGGAGGAAAGGGGGGGATGAGAAACACTACTAATAGCTGGCCTACTACAGGACAGGGGAAGCAGGGAAGGGGTGCTGCTGGACAGGGGGGAGGTAAAAGGAAGGGAGAAGGGCTATTGCAGAACAGGGGAGGCAGGTAAGGGGTGCTGCTGCACAGGGAAGGATGAGAGGGAAATGCTGCCGCTGAACAGGGAAGTGGGGGGAGGGAGAAGGAAAGGGGGCCAGGGAGCAAACTTGCTATGCTTTGGGGGGAGGGGTGTGCTGGGGGCAGGCAGCAATCTTTGTTTGGTCTAGGGAGGTGACAGAAGGGGGCCATGGAGAGAGGCAGGCAGGCATGACTCCACAGAGAGAGGCAGGCAGGCAGGGGGGGCCACATAGAAAGACAGGCATGTAGCGCACGAGAACAAAAGACAGATGCACACAGAAAGACAGCAGGCAGAGAGAGAGACAGAAGGCAAGAAAGACAGACAGACAGGGGGGCAGGGAGAGAGACAAACAAAGAATTTCAGACAGACAGGGGCCCAGAGAGACAGACAGACAGCGGCCAAGGAGAGAGAGAGAAAGAAAAAAAGACAGACAGCTCACCCAGTAAGTTTTCATAAAATTTTGTGATCTGTTAAGTCTACACATCTATTCTAGCACCCGTTAATGTAACGGGCTTAAACACTAGTTACATACATAATAAAATAGAACATAGCAAATTATTAAAATAACAGCATACAATAAACAACTTACACATGTGCCTTAAAATAAAAAGCCAAGCAATTACAAGATTATAAAGAAACCAAATTTGAAAAGGCAAGTCGAAAAAAATAGGATTTCAAACTTTTCTGAAATGCCAAAAAATCAGAGGTCAGACAGATAGAATCTGGTACTGAGTTCCATAGTAAAGGTGCGGCTACTTGGAACATACGTGATCGATTTGCGACTTTGGTGACAGAACGAAGAGTGGGAACAACTAAAAAAGCTCCGTCTCATGATCTCAAAGGACGAGAAGGCACTTAAGTCTGCAGAAGAGAAGCAATCGTCTTGGGCAATCGATCCCGGACAGACTTGAATACCAAGGTTAGAAGCTTAAATTGTATTCTCCAAACAACCGGCAACCAGTGAAGTTCGGCCAGCAAAGGTATAACATGGGAGTAATGGGGCAATCTAGCTATTACCCTGGCACCTACTTTCAACGGTGCCAATTAAGGCTTTTTATGTTTAAATATATTTATTACAATTTTCAAAGAAGTGCCAACAAAATATTCACATATGTGCACAAAACAATCCCCATCCCCAGACATCCCCCCTCCCATGTACAAACATTATATCAAGAACATGTAAAATAAGATAAGAAGCTGATATGCACGGACGGGGAGAGGGACCTTGGGGTGATAGTGTCCGAAGATCTAAAGGCGAAAAAACTGTGTGACAAGGCAGTGGCTGCTGCCAGAAGGATTCTGGGCTGTATAAAGAGAGGCGTAGTCAGTAGAAGGAAGAAGGTGTTGATACCCCTGTACAGGTCATTGGTGAGGCCCCACTTGGAGTATTGTGTTCAGTTTTGGAGACCGTATCTGGCGAAAGACGTAAGAAGACTTGAGGCGGTCCAGAGGAGGGCAACGAAAATGATAGGAGGCTTGTGCCAGAAGACGTATGAGGAGAGACTGGAAGCCCTGAATATGTATACCCTAGAGGAAAGGAGAGACAGGGGAGATATGATTCAGACGTTCAAATACTTGAAGGTATTAATGTAGAACAAAATCTATTCCAGAGAAAGGAAAATGGTAAAACCAGAGGACATAATTTGAGGTTGAGGGGTGGTAGATTCAGGGGCAATGTTAGGAAATTCTACTTTACGGAGAGGGTAGTGGATGCCTGGAATGCGCTCCCGAGAGAGGTGGTGGAGAGTAAAACTGTGACTGAGTTCAAAGAAGCGTGGGATGAACACAGAAGATTTAGAATCAGAAAATAATATTAAATATTGAATTAGGCCAGTTACTGGGCAGACTTGCATGGTCTGTGTCTGTGTATGGCCGTTTGGTGGAGGATGGGCAGGGGAGGGCTTCAATGGCTGGGAGGGTGTAGATGGGCTGGAGTAAGTCTTAACAGAGATTTCAGCAGTTGGAACCCAAGCACAGTACCGGGTAAAGCTTTGGATTCTTGCCCAGAAATAGCTAAGAAGAAAATTTTTTAAAAAAATAAATTTCAATTGAATCAGGTTGGGCAGACTGGATGGACCATTCGGGTCTTTATCTGCCGTCATCTACTATGTTATGTTACTATAATGACAAAATTATCTATTCAAGAGTCTACTGCGTGCATGAGGAGTAAGATCCATCCAAAAATGTTCCCAAATTGAACAAAAACGATGGCCAGATCCTGTGTCAACATCACCAACTGGTTGTCCAATGATTCGCCGTCCTACTGTCAGTGGAAATCGTTGATGATTGTGCATGCACTTCACTAGAGCACCCCCACTTTACTTAATATAGATAGCGCCGCGTGTGGGGTCGTTATGGGGGGTTGTAACCCCCCACATTTTACTGAAAACTTCACTTTTTCCCTGTTTTTAGGGAAAAAGTTAAGTTTACAGTAAAATGTGGGGGGTTACAACCCCCCAAACCCCCCACAACGCCAGCGCGATTTGTATTAAGTAAACTGGGGGTGCTCCCCAACAAAAACCCCCGTCGGAGCCCCTAAAAACAGTAATTTTCTTCATCGCGCACCTCCGTCTTGCGCTCAGTTGTCGGCGCGCGCCATTGTCTTCCGCGTTATTGTCTATGAACCAACAGATTACACAAGAGGTTATCTCGACATTTCCAGGAGAGTTACAAAGTAGAGCGGGTTACTTTGGGGGAGATCTGGACAGTGCATCTGGACAGTGCATCTGGTCATTGCAAGATAGCTAATTTAGCTAGACGGTTGTAGGATCTAGGGAAGATTGAAATGCTTCCTGAAGTGCTAGTTTGTCTTGATGGATTTCTTGACTAGCAGGGTTTTTATTTCTCTTCTGAAAGTTTTGTAGTCTGGTGTCTTGATCCTAGATTGGAGAGTTGGTGGCTCTGTTTTACTATTTGGGGCTTTAAATGAGTATTCCTATCAAGTGGCCAGGGCGACATGGAAGAGGCCGCTTCCCGTTATTTGCAGTGATTTTCTGAATGCCTTTGATCACTGGCCCTGTGCAGCACTGAGTCACCGAGACAGCTGACCATTCTGCTTTGTAGTCCATAGTAAAATCTGTGGATGCGATCCAGCGGAAGGGGAGCACTGCATTCAGATTCGTGTGACTAGGTGATTCTGGCTTAGGAATCATGACTCAGTCAATATTAGACACTTCCGTGCCCCACAATAAAGACATGAAGCATGGGCTTGAAACAAATATGGAGAGTGCAAATTCGGTTTATTTGTTGAAGCCTTGGGAGAGCAAATTAAGAAGCCATTCCCCTGGGTGAAATAGTAATTTATCCATGATAATGTTCTCTAGGAAAATCCCTTACCCTGTGTGAGGGTAAGAATATGAATGGTGTTCCATAATTACAAAACTGATTACAACTTCCAAACATGGTTTTTCTTTCAACCCTTGGTCAGCTTTCAAGAAGACTATTATTTAAAGGTTAAGAACATAAGAATTGCCATACTGGGACAGACTGAAGGTTCATCAAGCCCAGTATCCGGTTTCCAACCCTGGTCCCAAGTACCTGGCTAGATCCCAAGTAGTAAAACAGAGTTTATACTGCTTATCCTAGGAATAAGCAGTGGATTTTCCCCAAGCCAGCTCAATAATGGCCTATGGACTTCTCTTTTATGAAATTATCCATGCTTTTTTTTTTTTGTTTAAACCCTGCGAAGCTAACTGATTTCACCACATTCTCCGGCAATGAAGAAATATTTTCTCCGGTTTGTTTTAAATCTACTACTTAGTAACTTCATCGCACGCCCCCTAGTCCTAGTATTTTGGGAAAGAGTGAACAAGTGGTTCACATCTACCCTTTTCCCTTCCACTGATTATTTCATAGACCTCTATCGATTTGCATTAGACAACCAGATGAGTGAGTTCATATCTTATACCTGACCATTTTTAAGCCTTTTCTGCAGGTTTTCATATACCTACCTAAAAATGTGTACCAATAACCTCTGCCTGGAATAAATGTGTGTTATAAAATATATACAGGAACGCTTAAAAATGGACTCAGACACTTCAAGTGAATTATTTTATAAAGGAAGATATTCATGAATGCCCTCTATAAAAGAGGCATAACTCATGTGCATTTCTGCCACACAAGATACTGATGGTACCCTATTATAAAATTTCTCCACATCTTCAAAGACAGTCCTGTTTTTGCTTTAGCTCATGAAATAATTTACAGTATAATCCCGTTATAACGGACTTCAAGGGACCTGGAAAAACGGTCTGTTATATCCAGAGTTGCATTTTTAAAAAACTTTATTTAGGGTAACTTGAAACAACGTTCAATCAATGAACAACAGTCACTGCAGAAGCATATCAGCAACATCAATAACAAAACTCAGCAAAACATTGGTACGGCACGAAATGATTGCAAAACCAGAACCCTAAAAGTTGTTCTAAAGCAGGGGTGTCCAACCTGTGGCCCGAGGGCCGCATGCGGCCCAGTGAAGTATTTTGTGCGGCCCCGGTCGAGGGCGATACAGTGTTTTCCTCTGCTGCCCCTGGGTGTTTACCGTCTTGCCGGCTCCCTCCTCTGTCTTGCTGCAGCGTTTGTGCGGCCCCAGAAACATTTTTTTCGGCCAATGCGGCCCAGCGAAGCCAAAAGATTGGACACCCCTGTTCTAAAGCATTATGTCGTACTGTACTGGAAAGAAAAATGCTCTGGAGGCCGCATTACCGCAAGGATGTGCTGAGACTGGAATCGGTCCAGAGAATGGCCACCAGGATGGTCTCGGGACTCAAGGAGCTCCCATACGAGGAGCGGTTGGGGAATTTGCAGCTGTACTCACTCGAGGAACGTAGAGAGAGGGGAGATATGATCGAGACATTCAAGTAGCTCACGGGCCGCATCGAGGTGGAGGAAGATATCTTCTTTTTCAAGGGTCCCGCGGCAACAAGGGGGCATCCGTGGAAAATCAGGGGCGGGAAACTGCACGGGGACACCAGGAAATTCTTTTTCACTGATAGGGTGGTTGATCGCTGGAATAGTCTTCCACTTCAGGTTATTGAGGCCAGCAGCGTGCCAGATTTTAAGGCCAGATGGGATAGACACTTGGGATCTATTCACAGAGAAAGGTAGGGCATGGCCATTGGGGTGGGCAGACTAGATGGGCCATGGCCCTTATCTGCCATCTATTTCTATGTTTCAATGTTTCTATTTTCCTCTGGACTGCGTTTTGATACTATATCACTGGCACGCCACGCGCCTTGTAGGCGGAGCCTGCATGTCCGTTATAGCCAAATAAAACTACAGCTAAAAGTGGCTCTGGGGACCAAAATAGTTGTCCGCTATATCCGATGATTTTCTGTATGTTTATAATGGTGCTCGGCGGGGACCAGCGGACCTTGTCCGCTATATGCAAGGTTCCGTTATAAGCGAGTCTGATATAACGGGATTATACAGTATTTCTATACCACTTACATTCAGGTACTCAAGAATTTTTCCCTATCTCTCCCGATGGGCTCACGCTCTATCCAATGCACCTGGGGCAATGGGGGATTAATATGCAAATTCTATAAGAAGCGCTAAAAGTTAGGCGCAGAACTAGGCACCATTCAAGTACAATTGGGCGTCGTTTAGTGAATCGCACCCACTAAATAGGCCAGCTCTAGGCACAACTAAAACGTAGGCGCCCGTGCGAGCGCTTAAGCACGCGTAAGAGCAGCGATTCTGTAACAAGGCGCCTGACACGAAGCCACGCCCACGCCAAACATGCGTAGCGCCTTTTTTTTAAGGCTCCTAAATTTTTAGAGGCGCCTTGTTACAGAATGGCGCTTTTCTTGATAGGCGCCTAAGTTTCAATTGGTGCTGATTAAAAAGCTTAATTGGTAATATACCACCTTTGCAGAAGATTTATTATCTAAAAAGGACAATAAAAGAGACTGAGATAACTACCGAACCAGACTTATCAACTCTTTTGGAATCATCAAATCTTGAATTGTCCGGACGAGCTACATTGATAGTATCTCTTGTATTCCATCAGGATAAAGAAATGATTTTGAGATTGTATTATGGTTTAAAACAGAGATCTCAAAGTCCCTCCTTGAGGGCCGCAATCCAGTCGGGTTTTCAGGATTTCCCCAATGAATATGCATTGAAAGCAGTGCACGCACATAGATCTCATGCATATTCATTGGGGAAATCCTGAAAACCCGACTGGATTGCGGCCCTCAAGGAGGGACTTTGAGACCCCTGGTTTAAAACAAGTTTCTTTTTTGGGAGAAAGAATATATATATACCCGGATGTTTCAAAATGGACTCAGACCAGAAGGAAAGAATTCCTTACATACCGGGAAAAAGTTGTATCATTAGGAGTCTCTTTTCAGTTAAGATTTCCTTGTAAATGCTTTGTTGTATTTCAAAACAATAGATATATTTTTTATAATTCACATCAACTACGTTTCTTTTTAGAAGGAAAAGGAGTTTCTTTTGCACCATAGTGATTTTCGGCATAACTCAAGTCTATTATTTTAGCCATCGGTTTTCACTTAATTTCCTTTTAATTTTCAATAAGTGATCTTTCCTGGAAGAATTTCCTTTCTAGTTTCCTTCCCCCTTAAAATTAAGGACTATGTTTAAATAAGTATGGGTCTTTTTCCTTTTTGTTATAATATATTGATCCAATAGGAAAATGGATTTATTTTAGTATTACCTTTTTGACTTATTCTGTTCATTAATAGAAATATTGGATGTACTAATATCGTATGTTGCCTGTTAAGCACAACTGTTGTTTATTTGAAAATTTAAATAAAGAATTAAAAAAAAATAGAAAAAAAAAAAAAGCTTAATTGGGCTTGTTATTCAATTTAGACAGGCGCCTATCTAGTTGGGCGCCTCCGAAATAGGTGCCTAGCATTAGGCACTGGTTTCCAAGTTTCCAAGTTTATTACAAAAATTTGATTAATCGCCTATCACATTTCCTAGGCGATGTACAATCTCATTAAAAATCAGTTGGGGAGACAAATATAACAAACAATATAATTACAGACATTGCTATACATAATTTCTACATATCATTTCAAAGCTAAGGAAGGTTTTTTAAAGGGTTACAATCATTATTGATTTAATTTAATTACATTTAAGGAAAAAACAATAGGAAGGGTAACAAATAAAATTTATATTTAATATATAGAATAAAAAGTGAAAAGTAAAAAAGTTTTAGAATATAAAATTTAAACATTAAAAGCATCATTAAACAGGAAGCTCTTAAGTTTGGATTTAAATTTATCTAGGTTCCTTTCCTCTCGAAGAAAAAGTGGGAGATCATTCCAAGATTGAGGAGCTGTTATTGAGAACATGGTGTGACGCCTTGTATTGATAACTTTTAATGAGGGTATTGCCAATAAGTGTTGATCCTGCGATCTTAACTGTCTCGAAGTACGATAAGGAATTAAAACTCTATATATAAAAGCGGGGGTTTTAAATAATAATGATTTAAATGTAAGCAGACATATTTTAAATAAGATTCGGTGTGTAACTGGGAGCCAATGTGCTTTTTTGAGAAGTGGAGAGACGTGATCGAATTTTTTGGCTTTGTAAATTATTTTAACAGAGGCGTTCTGGATAATTTGCAGACGTCTGATTTCTTTCTGCGATATACCTTTAAATAAAGCGCTACAATAATCAATTTTGGAAATTACTAATGAATGAATTAAAATATTCAGAGATTTTGCACATAAAAATTTTGCCACTGAACTAATTTGTCGGAGTCGATAGAAAGTAGATTTGACCACATGACTTATGTGATCATGATACGTTAATTTATTATCAAATATCACTCCGAGAATCCTAATATTGTGAGCCATGTGCAAAGGGATGCCCTTGATGGAGATGGGAGAAAGTAGTCTAGGGCAATCCTTCCATGGAAAAAGCATAGTGTTTGTTTTATTAATATTCAGGGCTAGTCTGTTGGAATCTAGCCAATGATGAATTAGATCAAGTTTTCCATTAATTGCTGTTATTTCTTGTAAATTGTTAGGATCAATTGGATGTATCAACTGAATGTCATCTGCGTATGCAAATATAGAAAATCCAATAGATTGACATAGAGTCATAAGTGGAGCAAGAAAAATATTAAATAGTAAAGGTGAAAGTATTGATCCTTGAGGTATGCCGTAAGGAAGTGAAAAATAATCTGAAGATGAATTATTGAAAAAAACATTTGATGAACGGTTTTCAAAGTAAGACTTAAACCATAGCAATACTTGGTCTGTTATGCCAATAGTTTGTAACCTGTTTATTAAAAGTGTATGGTCAATTGTGTCAAATGCTGATGATAGGTCGAGTGAAATTAACAATACAGAGGTATGATGATCTAAATGATACAGAATGGATGAAGTCATTCCGATTAAAGAATGTTCTGTAGAGTGATTAAGCCTAAATCCTGTCTGATTTGGATGTAAAATATTAGTTTTATCAATGTATTCTGATATTTGTTTAAAGACAATTTTTTCGGTAACTTTTGCTAAAAAAGGGATGTTAGCAATTGGTCTATAATTAGTTTTTTCCTCAGGGCCTATCTTTTGATTTTTTAAGACAGGTCGAATCGTGGATTTTTTCCTCAGGGCCTATCTTTTGATCTTTTAAGACAGGTCGAATCGTGGATTTTTTCCTCAGGGCCTATCTTTTGATCTTTTAAGACAGGTCGAATCGTGGATTTTTTCCAAGCTAAAGGCATAACTCCCTGTTTTAGACTCATATGAATTAAAGCTAGTATGTGTGGACCAGATATTGAGAAATATTTCTTGAGGATGAATGGAGGGATGGATTCTGTAAAGGATCCCTTAGGATTCACAGTTTTAATTATAAGTTCAAGATCATTAAGACTGGGGAGATTAAAATTGGTTGCTGAATTCGGGCCTAAGTGACTTGCCTAGGGTCACAAGGAGCAGCATGGGATTTGAACCCACAACCTCAGGGTGCTGAGGCTCTAGCTCTAGCCACTGCCACACACACTCCCCAAATTCTGAAGTTTGGATTTCTATATGTCACGTATGTGCCCAAATGTTGGCCTGGGCCTTCTCTCAAACAAGTATCTATATGAGACCCTCTTACTAAACTACTTTAATCTCTGAATGGAGTGGAAGTCAGTGGTCCATGACTGTGAATTATCACAACAAAAGACATCCCACACAGGAAAGCTAGGGACCTCCCTTCACTTCAAAATCACTGAGCTCTGGAACAACCTTACCTCCCCTCTTCGGAACTTGAGCTCTCTCCAAGTTTTCCGCAAACATCTGAAAACCTGGCTTTTCTCAAAAAATGTAAGTCTCCCTCCAACTTAGGAATCAAGGAAACTCTTATATCTTGCCATCCCAAGTCCTGTAAATTTTCTTCCCACTTCTACCTCTACCCTCTGTTGTAGTTCCTTCCTATTTCTCCTAATGTAAACCGTGTCACGCTCTACGAACATGGAGATGATGTGGTATATGAAGGTACCTTTTAGGATAAGGCCCTCCGTTAGTAGTGCAGAGACTTGAGCCAGAGACTGAAGAGATGTAAAAAGGCTTTTATTAAACAAGCATATATGCTGGACTTCTGGGCAGAACTGGCTGCATAAACAGAAGACCCCGAGAATTTCAGACACAATGGTTATATAGGGTCCTAACCAGTCCAAACCAGTTCTAACCAGCTCTGACCAAAAGGTAAGAGCAGAGAGAAAAACAAAACCATAAATCCATCCTATAATCTATACATCAAGTCTAGCTAACATCAACATCCTTTTGCCTCCTGGCCGTGCCTGGTACAAGACAGATACATAGAACAGGCCTGCATGTATACGTGATTTCTCAGAGCAATAAAATGGAGTCACAGGTTGTTCTTTGTACTAATTATGACCCACTGATCTAAAATGGACGTGATTTCATCTACACCGTGACCCAGCTATGTCAGCTAGCTAGGGATCCTTCATTCCCAACTTTTCTTCTGTAGGCTAGCTGACTAGCTGGGTTACGGGAGGTCAGGGCCATCTGTATTAGAGGTGGGGACTGGGTGATAGGAGGAAAGGGCCAGGACTAGAGCGGTGGTACTTTTGTCAATCGTAGTCCTAATAGTACGGTTAAGGGTTTTCAATAAACATGGTAACAGGCAAGGAAGAACACAAAATATGACAGAGAATACCAGGAAAATTATGGTGAGGGCTTTAAAGAGTCCCGGTTTGGAGGCCCAATCAGTCAGTGAGTTGAGTCCAAACATATCAGCAGAAAAACCCTTCCAAGTCTGGACAGGAACGTGAGCTAATCTGGTAATTTTATCTATGACCTCTTCAACCACAAATCCTTCATCATCTAGTTGTAGACAGCAGTTGGAAAGATTGAATTTTCCACATACCCCTCCTTCAGCGGCCAATAGATAGTCTAAGGCCAGTCGGTTCTGATAGATGGCGGTACGCATCATAGTGTTCGCTTTGGCCAGGGCTCCCAGGGCCCTAGCTGTTTCATTGGTGATAACTTCTAAAACCGCCTGCAGTCGTATGAGGCGGTTAAGCATGTAGATTGGGGTCCGGTACCCAAACATACCATTATCAGCCCAAGTAGCAGGACCGTAGACAGCAATGATGCGCTCCGGGGGCCAAGTAGGCTTCTTTCAGAACGGGCCCGTTGATCGAATACTGGGACAGCCAGATGTTCTCCTTCGGATAACGGGAGGAGGAAGAAGGCTGGTTTGATAGTGCCCAGAACACAAGTGCCAGTCCAATTTGAGGGTAGAGTGGGGTATGCCATTTTCCCACAGATCCAGTAGTATCCTTCCGGTGCAGCCCAAGGGGCAGAAGCAGGCAGGTGGAGGTAGACATTTAATGTGGTAGCATTGCCAGTAGTATTCCATCGTCTGGGTATTTCTAACTTAGGATCTCCGGTCCAATAAGTCCAACCGGGCTGAGAGGTGCTGTTTTTAGTCCATAAGGATTGGCACTGCAGGTGTCCAACACGAGTGGTAAAGGATGGTCCGAGACGCTGTATGCAGTGTTTTGCCAGAATGGAGTTTTTCAGAGGCCAGCTGGGTGCCCCCGCAGACATAACAGTTTGTCAGATTTAAGGTGGCTCCTATGGTTTCAGCGAACTGTATGAAAAGGTTGCGAGTGGTGGCAGAGGGCACAAAGTCTTGTTGGTCAAGTTTCATATGTTCATAAAAGTCTGGGAACACAATGCTGTGTTGTTCAGGGATTCGGTGTCTCTCAACGAGTTTGATGTGCAAGACAGTACCAGGGTCCGAGCCCTTACCATATATCTGTAGGCCCACAAGATAGCGAGCTTTCCGGAAGCTATGGTCGAGATTCCATTTAAACGGCTGTAGAATAGTGAAGTTAAGTGGGTTACAGTTCTGGAGGCCACAGTCAGAGGTAATCACCCCTTTGGATAATATGGCTCGGGTGGTAGGCAGTCGGGTCATACCCCAAGTAGCCCAGGATACACATTTCCAGTAGTTACAGTAGTAGTGTTCGGAAGACCCTTCACAGTGGGACGGCTTCTGTCCCGCCAGGCACATGTATTTATCGTTGTGCATATATTCCCTCCTCCATGCTAGGGCACCACAACATCCAAGGAAGGTGGGGTTCTGGTCCATGGCATGGCAAGCATCAAAGAGGACTGAGGCCGTGACATGGGGATTAGTGACCAGGGTTTGTTGAATCAGGGGGCCCTGATCCCAGACTGACCTGACCTCTATCCAAGTATCCCTATTAGTTGCTTTGGGGTCGAAACAGATCTGTGAATCTCCATTATTACATATAGAATATTCAACCTTGTTATATATACATACAGGGGTCACTAGTTGACCCTTACACTCATAATTAGTTTGAAATCTAATAACATTTTCCGTTTTGCCCCCATTGTCCACTAGTGCCACACAAGGGGCACACCCAGGCGTGGGAGGGGTAGGGGACATGGACAATGTTGGCAAGACGTAAATCACAAGCAGTAAATATACAACAGAGTTCATATTAAATATCTTGTCAGATCTCCGGATCAGACATGCGTGATTACTCTTCCAGAGTGTGGGGCAGCCGCGTGATTTTCAGTTGAAGGTCAGTAGGCCCTTTTTCACAAATATACTCAGCAGCGGGCTTCACACGGCTGTAGTGAATCCAAGACTCGTGGCGGGACAATTTGACAGCTGTGGGGGAAGCAAGTAAGACAGTGAAAGGCCCTGTCCAAAGGGGTTTCAGCGGTTCTTTCTTCCATACTTTTAGCCACACTTGATCCCCAGGTTTGTAGAGGTGAACAGGGGTTGTAATTGGTAGCGGGGCTCTAGAAATGACCCAGTTCTGTAATTTCATAATGGTCTTTCCTAGCTGCTTTATCTCTGGCTGCATAAACAGAAGACCCCGAGAATTTCAGACACAATGGTTATATAGGGTCCTAACCAGTCCAAACCAGTTCTAACCAGCTCTGACCAAAAGGTAAGAGCAGAGAGAAAAACAAAACCATAAATCCATCCTATAATCTATACATCAAGGCTAGCTAACATCAACATCCTTTTGCCTCCTGGCCGTGCCTGGTACGTACAAGACAGATACATAGAACAGGCCTGCATGTATACGTGATTTCTCAGAGCAATAAAATGGAGTCACAGGTTGTTCTTTGTACTAATTATGACCCACTGATCTAAAATGGACGTGATTTCATCTACACCGTGACCCAGCTATGTCAGCTAGCTAGGGATCCTTCAGTATACAAACCTAAGGATTAGATTAGATTAGATTAGATTAAAGACTGATTTTGAAAAGCAGAGCGGGTGTGAGTGAAGTCACTGCCCAGCAAAAGGATCTAGGAGTCATCGTTGAGGATAGGTTGCAACCCTCAGTTCAGTATGTAGTGACAACTAAGAAAGCAAAGAGAATGGAAAAGAAAGATGAAAATGTTATCATGCCTTTGTATCGCTCTATGGTACGGCCTCGAATACTGTGTATAATTCTGGATGCCGCATCTGAAAAAAGATATAGTGGAATTAGAAAAGGTACAGAACAAGCGTGACGAAAATGATAAAAGGAATGGGATGACTTCTCTATGAGGAAAGGCTCTTTAGCCTGAAGAAGAGACGGCTCAGGGGAGATGGTGAAGCGTCAAAACTGCGCAGGACTAAAGCACGCCGACAATCCCGCGCAGGACTTATGCGCACCGCGTTCAAACACTTGCTGTTACCGCTCTGAGGTGGTGTGGGGGAAACCCCCCCCCCCCACTAAACTGACAAGTGTTCGGCTCCCGTTGGGAGGAGGAAACTCCCCACTACACTGAAAACTGCCGTTTTCCTTAGCTTTTGGGGGATTCGGCAGTTTTCAATGTAGTGGAGGGGGTTTCTCCACCCCCCCAAAGGAAGCACGAACACTTGTCAGTTTACTTGGGGGTTCCCACCCACACCCCCTCAGAGCAGTAAAAGCAAGTGTTTGAACGCAATGCGCATAAGTCCTGTGCGCGATTTTCAGCGTGCTTTAGTCCTGCGCAGTTTAATTACGGTATGGTACGATATGACAGAGGTCTGTAAAATACTGCATGAAATGCAACAGGTACATGCGAATCGCTCGTTTTTCTACAAATGCTAGGACTAGAGAGCCTGCAATGAAGCTATTAAGTAGTAGATTTAAAACAAACTGGAGAAAATGTTTATTCACTTAGGCCTGGATTCTAGAAATGGCTCCTTAAGGTAGGCACCCTAATGGCGCCAAACTTAAATTGAAAACACCGTTTAAAACTGACTGAACATAAGGACATAAGCAGTGCCTCTGCTGGGTCAGACCAGAGGTCCATCCCACCCAGCAGTCCACTCACGCAGCGGCCCATCATGTCAAGGACCTGCATATTAATTCTCTATCAGTACCCCTCAATCCCCTTTTCCTTCAGGAAATCATCCACTCCTCTATCTATACCCTTCAATCCCCTTATCCTTCAGGAATTCATCCAAACCCTTCTTGAAACCCTGTAGCGTACTCTGTCGTATCACACCCTCTGGAAGCGCATTCCAGGTGTCCACCACCCTCTGGGTGAAGAAGAACTTCCTAGTATTGGTTCTGAATCTGTCCCCTCTTAACTTTTCCAAATGCCCCCTCGTTCTTGTATTTTTCAAAATTTTGAAAAATCTGTCCCTCTCCACTTTCTCCATGCCTTTCATGATCTTGTAGGTCTCTATCATGTCCCCTCTAAGCCTCCGCTTCTCCAAGGAAAAGAGGCCCAGTTTCTCCAATCTTTCAGCATATGTTAGGTTTTCCATACCCTTTATCAGTCGCGTCGCTCTCCTCTAAACCCTCTTGAGTATCGCCATATCCTTCTTAAGGTACGGCGACCAGAATTGGACGCAGTACTCCAGATGCGGGCGCACCATTGCCCGATATAGCGGCAGGATAACTTCTGCCGTTCTGGTTGTAATACCCTTCTTGATTATACCTAGCATTCTGTTCGCCTTTTTTGAGGCCGCTTCGCCAACAGCTTCATTGATCTGTCTACCATTACCCCTAAATCTTTCTCAAGGCTACTCTCACCTATTACCAGCCTCTCCATCGTATAGCTGTACATCGGGTTTCTGTGTCCTACATGCAAGACTTTGCATTTCTCTACATTAAACTTCATCTGCCATTTATTCGCCCACTCTCCCAGTTTGTTCAAGTCCCTTTGTAAATCTTCACAGTCCTCTTTGCTCCTAACCCCACTAAAAAGTTTTGTGTCGTCTACGAATTTTATAACTTCGCACTTCAGCCCTATGTCATTTATGAAAACATTGAACAGCAGTGGTCCAAGTACCAATCCCTGCAGGACACCACTCATGACCCCTCTCCAGTCCGAGCAGTGGCCCTTCACTCCAACCCACCAACCAGGTTTTGATCCATCTATGTACATCCCTTTCCACCCCATGGCTCTTTAGTTTCCTTAGCAGGCGTTCATGTGGTACTTTGCCAAAGGCTTTTTGGAAATCCAAGTATACAATGTCTATGGGGGCTCCTTCGTCCATTTGCTTGTTTACTCCTTCAAAGAATTGTAATAAGTTTATTAGACACGATCTTCCTTTGCTGAAGCCATGTTGGGTTGTGTTCATCAAGTTTATTCCTTTCTAGATGCTCATCGATGCCCCGGGCCGCCTCTCGAACCTTTTTTAAAGATGGGTGTAACATTTGCTATCTTCCAATCCTCTGGGATCACCCCTGTTTTCAGGGATAGGTTACAAACCTGCTGCAGTAACTCCGCTATTTCCACTTTTAGCTCTTTCAATACCCTAGGGTGGATTCTGTCCGGGCCCGGAGATTTGTCAGCTTTTAATCTGTCTATCTGCTTGAGCACGTCCTCCAGGCTTACCTCCATGGATCTTAACTTTTCTGCCTGATCACCTTTAAAGATCCTTTCAGGTTCTAGCACACTGGATGTGTCCTCTTTTGTAAAAACTGATGAAAAGAACATGTTTAATCTATCCGCCACCTCTTTTTCCTCCTTCACTACTCCTTTCCTATTTCCGTCATCCAGCGGTCCCACCTCCTCTCTTGCCGGCTGCTTCCCTTTAACATATCTGAATAACGGTTTAAATTTCGTGCCTCCTTGGCTAGCCTCTCTTCATATTCTCTTTTTGCTCTTCTAACCACGTGGTGGCATTCTTTTTGATGCTTCCTGTGCTCTTTCCAGTTTTCCTCGGTTTTGTCCTTTTTCCACATCCGGAATGATTTTTTCTTATCTCCTATCGCTTTCTTCACTTCCTTAGTTATCCATGCCGGCTCGTTTGTTTAGTCCTTTTTGCATCCTTTCCTAAATCTGGGAATATACAGATTTTGCGCAGTGTTCACCGTGTCTTTAAATAAAGACCAGGCTTGCTCCACAGTCTGTGATTTCTTTAAGCTGTTCCTTAGTTTCTTTCCTACCATTGCCCTCATCGCTTCATAGTTTCTTTTCTTGAAGTTAAAAGTTGTCGTTGTGGTTCTCTTCCCCTTCAATGTCCCTGCATCGACTTTGAATTGGATCATATTGTGATCACTGTTTCCTAACGGTCCCACTACTTCCACTTCCTTTGCAGGTCCATTGAGCCCATTTAGGATTAGGTCCAGAGTTGCGTTCCCTCTCGTCAGTTCTCTGACCAGCTGCTCCATGAAGCAGTCCTGGATTGCCTCCAGGAATCCGGTTTCCCTAGCGCATCTGGAGTTTACAAGACTCGAGTCTATCCCGGGATAGTTGAAGTCTCCCATGACAATGGTGTTACCATTTTTGCATTCCTGTCTCATTTCGGCTTCCATTTCTTCGTCGTTTTCTTTGGTCTGCCCAGGTGGACGATAGTACAGGCCCATACTTAACTCGGGCCCATTCCTTCCTGGTATTTTAACCCATAGCGATTCCAGTTTGTCGTTCACTGCCACTGTGTCCATTCTGGTCGAGTGTATGCTATCCTTGATGTATAGGGCTATTCCTCCTCCTTTCTAATCCGACCTATTTTTGCGATTGAGTTTGTACCCCGGCAGTACTGCATCCCATTTGTTTTCCTCATTCCACCATGTTTCAGTGACCCCAATGATGTCTAGGTTCTCTTATATGGTCATGACTTTTAATTCCCCCATTTTGTTGCTTAGGCTCCTCACATTTGTATACATGCAATTTAAGTCCTGGTATTTTCTTGTCTTCATTTCCATGTCCTGTGCTACGTCCTTCTTAACATTCTTTCCTTGCCATGTTAACTCTTGGTATTTGTCCACTTTAGCTTCCCCCTGGGTTATGTTCTTCTTATCATCTTCTTGGTCTGTCAACTCTCGTTGTTTGCCTGATGTGTCTTCCCTGGATTTTTTCTATTTGGTATCTTCTCGGGATACCTTCTTCTGAACCATCGACTCCTGGTCGACTGTCGGCTTTCCCCTTCTTTTTAGTTTAAAGCCTGCTCTATGCCTCTCCTGACATTGTTTGCTAGAAGTCTTGTCCCTGTTGTGCTCAGGTGTAGTCCGTCCCTCCTGAAGAGCTTGTTCTTACCCCAAAACGTAGTCCAGTTCCTCACGAAATGAAATCCTTCCTCCTCACACCATCTCCGCATCCAGGGGTTTATTGATTGTAGTTCCGTCTGTCTCTTCACGTCTGCCCTTGGTACTGGTAGGATCTCCGAAAACGCTATCCTCTGAGTCCTCAACTTCAACTTCATTCCCAGCATCTTGAACTGATCGATCAGTGCGTTCCTGCTGTAGTCCCTCCTACCGATGTCGTTTGTTCCGATGTGGATCATCACTACAGTCTCTTCTGTCTCTGCCCCTTCTAGGATCCTTTCAATTCTGTCAATTACATCTTTCGTTCTTGCTCCTGGGAGGCAGGTCACCAGCCGATCATCTCTCCCTCCTGCGATGTGGCTGCCTACTTGCCTTAGGACTGAGTCACCCACTAGGATTGCAGACCTTCCCTTTTTCAGTCTTCACTCTGGACGCAGGTCTGTGTCCTTGGTGTGCTTTACTGCTTCCCCTTCTGGGCCCCGGCATGACCTTGTATCCCCTTCCTGCGGAGTTCTTCCACGGGCTGCTTCTTCTTCCTTGGGGCCCGATTTTTCTTGTCCTCCATTTTTTGCGGGTGTATCTTCGGTTTTAAATAAAAAATGTAGAGACCAACTGGTGCATAAAAAAACCCAGCGCTGGATTCACACCTACAGAGATATTTTATGATGCCTAATAGCATTGTAGACCTGGCTAATGCCGTCAAGTGCCTCTGGAAGCGCAGTTCACATCAAAGGTAGGCGCCGTAAATGGAGGCCTTGAAAAACCTGGCCTACATTTCCGCTGCCTACCTTTGCTGACGGTGCAGTTCTATAAACAGCGCTGTCACACGAATGAAACAAAATCAGCGCTCACTTTCAAGGTGGCCACCGATAATGATACCTTATAGAATCTGGATAGGATTGGATTATAGAATCCCGCCTTAATATGTAATTAAACTTTGGAATTTCTTGCCGGAGAATGTGATGAAAAGCAGTTAGCTTAGCGGGATTTTAAAAAGGTTTGGATAATTTCCTAAAAGAGAAGTCCATAGGCCACTATTCAGATGGCTTGGGGAAATCCACTGCTTATTCGTAGGATAAACTGCATAAAATCCGTTTGGGACCTGGGTTGGCCACTGGTGGAAACAGGACACTGGGCTTGATGAACCTATGGTTTGTCCCAGTAATGGCAGCTGTTATGTTCTTAAATGATATCTAAATATAGGACCGGGTAATAACAAATTTTCATCAGAACTTTTTCAAATGAGTAAATGTGAACGCCTCAGTCCCAACCGTTGTTAATCCTTGCAACTGCGGGAAGAATTACGTGGCGACTATCATCATTGGCCGTTCCGCATTTGTCAATTATTAGTTTCTATATAGCTTTCTAGTACGCTTTGTTGTACATTCATTTTTTGGTATTTTAGTTTTTTATATATTCATAGATGCATTTGATAATAATTGTGCACTTATCTCTGCATCCTGCCAAAACCTGGGAGCCAGACCCGACATGTTTCGCGCTATGGCGCTGTATCAAGGGTCTCCCGGGTGGCCGCTGTCATCCGACTCCACAAGAAAAGTTTCTCCTTTAAACTTTTCTTGTGGAGTCGGATGACAGTGGCCACCCGGGAGACCCTTGATACAGCGCCATAGCGCGAAACATGTCGGGTCTGGCTCCCAGGTTTTGGCAGGATGCAGAGATAAGTGCACAATTATTATCAAATGCATCTATGAATATATAAAAAAATAAAATACCAAAAAATGAATGTATAACAAAGCGTACTAGAAAGCTATATAGAAACTAATAATTGACAAATGCGGAACGGCCAATGATGATAGTCGCCACGTAATTCTTCCCGCAGTTGCAAGGATTAACAGCAGTGGAGTGGTGGGACTGAGGCGTTCACATTTACTCATTTGAAAAAGTTCTGATGAAAATTTGTTATTACCCGGTCCTATATTTAGATACTAGTTGAGACTGTTGGACGGATAGTAAAGATAAGACAATAGTAGCCGAACTATAATGTTCTTAAATGAGCCAAGTATAAAATTAAGCCATTGTGACATCACTGCTGAGGCTGGCTCTTAGGCATTGGTGGAATGAGGCTTTATGACATCACAATCTCAGCTCTGGAATGTGCCACTACGAGGGTTTCAGTCAGGTACTTGTGACTTAGATTGGCCATTGTCGAAAACAGGAAATTGGTCATGATGGACTTTTGGTCTGTCCCAGTAAGGCAACTCTTACGTTCATATCGTGGTATTTGAACTGGCACGAAACAAAAAAGAAACAGCTAGGCGGGAAAATAAGCTTTTTCATAAAAATTACATTACATTACATTAGTGACTTGTATTCCGCCTGTACCTTGCAGTTCTAAGCGGATTACATCAAAAAGATGACTGGACATTTCCAGGAAGAGGAAAACAATTATAGACGTTATACAATTAAAGAGGAATACAATCAATACATCAAAGCGATAGCTGGACGTTTTCAGGAAGAGGATTAAGTTACATTTTGAAGGGAAGGATCCTAAGAGGGGGGGGGAGAGGGGAGAAGAGTGGGGGTTGGGAAATTAGGATGAATTTCTTGAATAGTATGGTTTTGATTTCTTTTCGAAAAGCTTTGAGGTCAGTTGAAGCCGTCAGTAGGTAGGTGATGGAGGGGTCCAATTTAGCTGCATGTGTTGCTAGTAGGTTGTCATACATCTTTTTGCGCTTAGTTCCTTTATAAGGGGGGGTAGGAGAAAGGGGACTGGGTTCTCCTCTGTCTGGAAGAGAGGTTCCTATTTGGGCGGTTGTTTAGGTGGGAGGGTGCCGTTCCGTTTAATGTTTTGAATAATACGCAATATAGCTTGAATTGGATGCGGGCTTGTATTGGAAGCCAGTGTGAATCTAGGAAGGCGTTGGTGATGTGGTCAAATTTTCCAAGGGAATAGATCAGTCTGAGGGCAGTGTTCTGCACGGTCTGTAGTTGTTTTATTAAGTAGGTGGGACAAGGAAGGTAGAGGATATTGCAATAGTCCAGTAGACTTAGGACTAGGGATTGGACTATGAGTCTGTATTGTTCTTTGCCGAAGAAATTTCTAATTTTGCGAAGGTTGCACATGGTAAAGAGTGCTTTTTGTGTGATTTTGTTGATTTGCACCTGAATTGGAACAGAAGTGGGGAATCTTAAATTATTACAGAGCTATTGTGAGGTGGTGGCTGCGGTTTTGAATGCTTCCTCTCACAAACGGGTCTGAGTCTTACCTGACTTTTCATGCCTTGCTTTATTTTCCTATTGATTAATGCTGATCCTTTCAAGTATTTAACCCAAGCAACAGAAACTTTCACTCTCAGTCTCTACCACCCACAATCCTTTGTCATAAATAAGCTCAGCTCAATACCGGTAATAAGGTAGTTACAGGAATAAATCACAACTTCCAACAGCGGTTAATCATTGCAAAGATCCTAACCTTCCCCCAACTCCTTTTAAAATAAGGCATGAATGAGATGTCAAAGCCAGGCTGCCTCTTCCACCCCAGTGGAAAGAATGGAGGAGGGGCCCAGGAGATAAAGACTCACAGAAGACAGGGTGCAAAACCTGCTTTTTCTAACCTCAGATTTGGAATAAGCAAGGAATTAAGGGGAGACATTATCCATGTGGGCTACCATTAAGACGTCTTATTTCACCGTGAACTCTAATTATTATAACTAGGACTCATTGCATGAAGAGGGACCAGTGGTAAAAATAACGCCGACAATCCCGCCACGACATTTGCGTGCAGGAGAAATGCGTGCTGCCGCTTCCACCGCTTTTAGGCCTTCCCCTTTGCACTCTGAGGGAGGGTATGGGGGGGAGGGGAACCTCCCACACTACACTTATAACTCCTCGCGCTCCCGCTGGGGGGGAACCACTCCAGTACACTGAAAACTCCCATTCTCCTTCCCGTTTTTGCTCTTTGGCAGTTTTCAGTGCATTGGGGGGGGGGGAAACCCCTCCTACCACACTTACAAATCCTCATGCTCCCGCTGGGGGGGGGAACCCCCCCCCCCCCACTGCACGGAAAACTGCCAAAGAGCAAAAACGGGAAGGAGAACGGGAGTTTTCAGTGTACTGGAGTGGTTCCCCCCCCCCCCCAATGGGAGCGTGAGGAGTTGTAAGTGTAGTGGGGGGTTCCCTCCATACACACCCCTTCAGAGCGCAATCGGGAAGGCCTGACAGCGACGGAAGCAGCGGTGCCCATTTGTCCTGCACGCAGATGGGGCGAGATTGTCGGCGCACCAATGTCCTGCGCGCTTTCGACGGTGTACCAAAATAACACATCTTTACAGCAGCCCACGTTGATAACTTCCCCCCTTATTTATCTATACCAATCTCTCAGGGGAGCTCAGAATGGTTTACATGAATTTATTCAGGTACTCAGGCATTTCTCCCTGCCTGTCCTGGCAGGCTCACAATCTATCTACTGTACCTGGGACAATGGGGGGATTAAGTGACTTGCCCAGGGTCACAAGGAGCAGCGTGGGTTTGAACCCACAAACTCAGGGTGCTGAGGCTGTTGCTTTTAGCCACTGCACTACACTCTCATGTCCAAAAATTCCTTTCCCCATGTGCACCTTAGTGTGAAAAGTTTCAGTCTCTGGTAAGCAGAGCTGATATTGTGATGTCATAATGCCTCATTCCACCAATAAGAGCCAACCTCATTAGTGATGTCACAATGGCTTGACTGTTCTATACTTGGCTCACTTCTGATATTGTGATGTCATAATGCCTCATTTCACCAATGCCTAAGAGCCAACCTCATCAGTGATGTCATAAAGTCAAATTTTTTCACATCCTCGCAGGAACTCAATTTCCCCGTCCCATCCCTGCGAATTTTGTCGCTGTCGCTGTCCCTGCCCCATTCTCTTAAGCTCTGCCTTAACTGCACAAGCCTCAAACACTTATGATTGTAAAGTGTTTGAGGCTTGTGCAGATGAGGACGGAGCTTAGGCATTGGTGGAATGAGGCATTATGACATCACAATCTGAGCTCTAGAATGTTGCTGCTTATGATTTTAAAGTGTTTGAGGCTTGTGCAGGTGAGGATGGAGCTTAGGTATTGGTGGAATGAGGCATTATGACATCACAATCTGAGCTCTAGAATGTTGCTGCTTATGATTTTAAAGTGTTTGAGGCTTGTGCAGGTGAGGATGGAGCTTAGGCATTGGTGGAATGAGGCATTATGACATCACAATCTGAGCTCTAGAATGTTGCTACTTAGGATTTTAAAGTGTTTGAGGCTTGTGCAGATGAGAACCGAGTCGAAGTGGGCACAGGACGTGTCGAAGTGGAAGATGATATTTTCTTTCTCAAGGGACCCTCGGCCACAAGAGGGCACCCGCTCAAACTCAGGGGCGGAAAATTTCATGGCGACACCAGAAAGTATTTCTTCACAGAGAGAGTGGTTGATCATTGGAACAAGCTTCCAGTGCAGGTGATCGAGGCAGACAGCGTGCCAGACTTTAAGAATAAATGGGATACCCATGTGGGATCCCTACAAGGGTCAAGATAAGGAAATTGGGTCATTAGGGCATAGACAGGGGGTGGGTAAGCAGAGTGGGCAGACTTGATGGGCTGTAGACCTTTTCTGCCGTCATCTTCTATGTTTCTATGAGTTTAGGCATTGGTGGAATGAGGCATTATGACATCACAATCTGAGCTCTAGAATGTTACTGCTTAGGATTTTAAAGTGTTTGAGGCTTGTGCAGATGAGGATGGAGTTTGCAGGAATGGGGCAGCAACAGGAAAAGAACTTGACGAGATGGGACAGGAAAAAGAGTTCCTGCGGGGACGGGGAAAAATTTGTCCCCATGTCATTATCTAGTGCACACCTTTATCTGGAAGTTCAGTGTTCAAACTTTAGCCAGATAGCGCAGAGGATGTGTTTAGGTTGGAGGAGAGAAATAAAGCTCGTAGATTACATTTTCAAATCATTTTTTGTATGAAAAAGTAACCACCAGAATAACAGCTGCAAATCTCTGTGGATACTTTCCCCATGTACTAAACTAAACTAAACCTTAAGTTTGTATACCGCATCTTTTCCATAAAGATAGAGCTTGGCACGGTTTACAGGTAATTCAATAAATGAGGGAAAGGCATAATAAGAATTTAGAGGTTGTAAAGAGGATAGATAGCTTTACATTTGGAGAAAAGCCAGATTTTCAGATACTTTCGGAATAATTGGAATGAGCCTAGGTTCAGCAGCGGGGCAGGGAGGTTATTCCAAAACTCAGTGAATTTGAAGAAAAGGGATTTCCCTAATTTGCCTTTTAATGAGAAAGAGAGAAAAAAAGACGAGCGAGAGAGAAAAAAGAGAGGAAGAGAGAGAGAAAAAAAGGAGAGAGAGAGAAAAAAGAGAGGAAGAGAGAGAAAAAAAGGAGAGAGAGAAAAAAGAGAGGAAGAGAGAGAGAAAAAAAGGAGAGAGAGAGAAAAAAGAGAGGAAGAGAGAGAAAAAAAGGAGAGAGAGAAAAAAGAGAGGAAGAGAGAGAGAAAAAAAGGAGAGAGAGAGAAAAATGAGAGAAAGAGAGAGAAAAAAAGGAGAGAGAGAAAAAAGAGAGGAAGAGAGAGAGAAAAAAAGGAGAGAGAGAGAAAAAAGAGAGAAAGAGAGAGAAAAAAGGAGAGAGAGAAAAAAGAGAGGAAGAGAGAGAGAAAAAAAGGAGAGAGAGAGAAAAAAGAGAGGAAGAGAGAGAAAAAAAGGAGAGAGAGAAAAAAGAGAGGAAGAGAGAGAGAAAAAAAGAGAGAGAGAGAAAAAAGAGAGAAAGAGAGAGAAAAAAAGGAGAGAGAGAAAAAAGAGGAAGAGAGAGAGAAAAAAAGGAGAGAGAGAAAAAAAAGAGAGGAAGAGAGAGAAAAAAAGAGAGAGAGGAAGAGAAACTAAACTAAACCTTAAGTTTGTCTACCGCATCCTCTCCATAAAGGTAGAGCTCAGCACGGATTACAGGTAATTCAACAAATGAAGGAAGGACATAATAAGAAATTAGAGGTTATGAAGAGGATAGCTAGCTTTACATTTTAAATAGATAGCTTTACGTTTTGGAGAAAAGCCAGGTTTTCAGATGCTTTCGGAATAATTGGAATGAGCCCAGGTTCCGCAGCGGGGCAGGGAAGGTATTCCAAAGCTCAGTAAATTTGAAGAAAAGGGATTTCCCTAATTTACCTGCATACATTACGCCTTTTAATGAGAAAGAGAAAGAGAGAAAAAAGAAGAGAAAGAGAAAAAAAGAAGAGAGAGAGAAAAAAAAGAGAAGAGAGAGAAAAAAAAGAGAGAGGAAGAAAGAGAGAGAGAAAGAAGAGAGAGAGCGAAAAGAGAGAGAGAAAAAAAGAGAGGAAGAGAGAGAGAGAGAGAGAGAAAAAAGAGAGAGAGAGAGAAAAAAGAGAGGAAGAGAAACTAAACTAAACCTTAAGTTTGTATACCGCATCATCTCAATAAAGATAGAGCTTGACATGGTTTACAGGTAATTCATAGTAACATAGTAACATAGTAGATGACGGCAGATAAAGACCCGAATGGTCCATCCAGTCTGCCCAACCTGATTCAATTTAAAAAAAAATTTTTTTTCTTCTTAGCTATTTCTGGGCAAGAATCCAAAGCTTTACCCGGTACTATGCTTGGGTTCCACCTGCCGAAATCTCTGTTAAGACTTACTCCAGCCCATCTACACCCTCCTAGCCATTGAAGCCCTTCCCTGCCCATCCTCCACCAAACGGCCATACACAGAACAGACCGTGCAAGTCTGCCCAGTAACTGGCCTTAGTTCAATATTTAATATTATTTTCTGATTCTAAATCTTCTGTGTTCATCCCACGCTTCTTTGAACTCAGTCACAGTTTTACTCTCCACCACCTCTCTCGGGAGCGCATTCCAGGCATCCACCGCCCTCTCCGTAAAGTAGAATTTCCTAACATTGCCCCTGAATCTACCACCCCTCAACCTCAAATTATGTCCTCTGGTTTTACCATTTTCCTTTCTCTGGAAAAGATTTTGTTCTACGTTAATACCCTTTAAGTATTTGAACGTCTGAATCATATCTCCCCTGTCTCTCCTTTCCTCTAGGGTATACATATTCAGGGCTTCCAGTCTCTCCTCATACGTCTTCTGGCGCAAGCCTCCTATCATTTTCGTCATCCTCCTCTGGACCGCCTCAAGTCTTCTTACGTCTTTCGCCAGATACGGTCTCCAAAACTGAACACAATACTCCAAGTGGGGCCTCACCAATGACCTGTACATGGGCATCAACACCTTCTTCCTTCTACTGACTACGCCTCTCTTTATACAGCCCAGAATCCTTCTGGCAGCAGCCACTGCCTTGTCACACTGTTTTTTCGCCTTTAGATCTTCGGACACTATCACCCCAAGGTCCCTCTCCCCGTCCGTGCATATCAGCTTCTCTCCTCCCAGCATATACGGTTCCTTCCTATTATTAATCCCCAAATGCATTACTCTGCATTTCTTTGCATTGAATTTTAGTTGCCAGGCATTAGACCATTCCTCTAACTTTTGCAGATCCTTTTTCATATTCTCCACTCCCTCTTCGGTGTCTACTCTGTTACAAATCTTGGTATCATCTGCAAAAAGGCACACTTTTCCTTCTAACCCTTCAGCAATGTCACTTACATACATATTGAATAGGATTGGCCCCAGCACCGAACCCTGAGGGACTCCACTAGTCACCTTTCCTTCCTTCGAGCGACTTCCATTAACCACCACCCTCTGGCGTCTGTCCGACAGCCAGTTTCTGACCCAGTTCACCACTTTGGGTCCTAACTTCAGCCCTTCAAGTTTGTTCAACAGCCTCCTATGAGGAACTGTATCAAAGGCTTTGCTGAAATCCAAGTAAATTACATCTAGCATATGTCCTCGATCCAGCTCTCTGGTTACCCAATCAAAAAATTCAATCAGGTTCGTTTGGCACGATTTACCTTTTGTAAAGCCATGTTGCCTCGGATCCTGTAACCCATTAGATTCAAGGAAATACACTATCCTTTCTTTCAGCAACACTTCCATTATTTTTCCAACAACTGAAGTGAGGCTCACCGGCCTGTAGTTTCCTGCTTCATCCCTGTGACCACTTTTATGAATAGGGACCACATCCGCTCTCCTCCAATCCCCAGGAATCACTCCCGTCTCCAGAGATTTGTTGAACAAGTCTTTAATAGGACTCGCCAGAACCTCTCTGAGCTCCCTTAGTATCCTGGGATGGATCCCGTCTGGTCCCATCGCTTTGTCCACCTTCAGTTTTTCAAGTTGCTCATAAACACCCTCCTCCGTGAACGGCGCAGAATCTACTCCATTTTCTCGTGTAACTTTGCCAGACAATCTCGGTCCTTCTCCAGGATTTTCTTCTGTGAACACAGAACAGAAGTATTTGTTTAGCACATTTGCTTTCTCCTCATCACTCTCCACATATTTGTTCCCAGCATCTTTTAGCCTAGCAATTCCATTTTTTATCTTCCTCCTTTCACTAATATATCTGAAAAAATTTTTATCTCCCTTTTTTACATTTTTAGCCATTTGTTCTTCCGCCTGTGCCTTCGCCAAACGTATCTCTCTCTTGGCTTCTTTCAGTTTCACCCTGTAGTCCTTTCTGCTCTCCTCTTCTTGGGTTTTTTTATATTTCATGAACGCCAACTCTTTCGCCTTTATTTTCTCAGCCACTAGGTTGGAGAACCATATCGGCTTCCTTTTTCTCTTGTTTTTATTGATTTTCTTCACATAAAGGTCCGTAGCCATTTTTATCGCTCCTTTCAGCTTAGACCACTGTCTTTCCACTTCTCTTATGTCCTCCCATCCTAACAGCTCTTTCTTCAGGTACTTTCCCATTGCATTAAAGTCCGTACGTTTGAAATCTAGGACTTTAAGTATCGTGCGGCCGCTCTCCACTTTAGCCGTTATATCAAACCAAACCGTTTGATGATCGCTACTACCCAGGTGAGCACCCACTCGAACATTAGAGATACTCTCTCCATTTGTGAGGACCAGATCCAATATCGCTTTTTCCCTTGTGGGTTCCGTCACCATTTGTCTGAGCAGAGCCTCTTGAAAGGCATCCACAATCTCCCTACTTCTTTCCGATTCCGCAGTCGGAACATTCCAGTCCGCATCCGGCAGGTTGAAATCTCCCAACAGCAGAACCTCCTCTTTCCTTCCAAACTTTTGGATATCCACAATCAGATCCTTATCAATTTGCTGCGATTGAGTCGGAGGTCTGTAGACTACACCCACGTAGATAGAAGTTCCATCTTCTCTTTTCAGAGCAATCCATATCGCTTCTTCCTCTCCCCAGGTCCCTTGCATTTCGGTCGCTTGGATATTGATCTTTACATAGAGAGCTACTCCTCCACCTTTATGACCATCTCTGTCCTTCCTAAAAAGATTATATCCCGGTATGTTTGCATCCCATCCATGTGATTCACTGAACCATGTCTCTGTGATAGCAACAATATCTAGATCTGCCTCTAATATCAGGGCTTGCAGATCATGAACTTTGTTGCTTAGACTGCGAGCATTTGTGGTCATCGCTTTCCAGCTATTTTTCAGCGATAATCTCCTTTTTTGTATGGATTTTTGTGTCGTTTCACTTTCCGTTGCAATACTAAGAAATGAGTTGCTGATATTGCTTATGTTGCAGCCTTTACTACTATCACATCTTTTCTTTTGCCGGGGGTGGTCTCTATAATTGTCCTTCGTACATACACCACCCCCACCTTCTAGTTTAAATGCCTAGAAAAATATTGTCTAAATTTCTCTGAAAGGTTTCTTTTTCCAATAAATGAGGGAAGGACATAATAAGAAATTAGAGGTTATGAAGAGGATAGCTAGCTTTACATTTTAAATAGATAGCTTTACGTTTTGGAGAAAAGCCAAGTTTTCAGATGCTTTCGGAATAATTGGAATGAGCCCAGGTTCCGCAGCGGGGCAGGGAGGTTATTCCAAAGCTCAGTGAATTTGAAGAAAAGGGATTTCCCTAATTTACCTGCGTACATGTACAGCTTTACTAACAAGGAGGCTCATTATCCTTTGGCTTGAGACTTGTCTTCGCAAGTGGATTATTATTGGGATACGTCTGCCAGATACAATTTTACTTCTTGGAGTTTGAACAAGGCCACTGGGTCATATGGTTTATGGGCCTGAGGTAGGCACAAATGTGGCCGTGGCGGGATCCTTTGAACAAAAGTGACTTTCACCATACTGTGCAGTGCTAACGGTGCTCTTTTTCAAAAAAATAAAAATGTCCCCAAAGTGGCATTTTCCATTTGAAAACTGATCAACAGCCTGTCAGTAAAAGCACCCAAGGATGTTGCTTGCATCAGTCTGAAACTGTTTTCTTCAGCGGAGTGCTGATAAGGAGTCAGAAGTGCTCTGAGAAAGATAAGGAGGGGAATGACGTTAACTGTATTTTGAACTTGCCCTCTTGATGTAGATCTTGGAGGAAGAGGTAAGCATACTAAGGAGTGAATTTTACAAGCATTAGGCACATATGCTAGTATCGAAACACAAATCAGCAGATATATATATAAGTATTGATTGCGTATAGAAGCTGAAGTATAAAGCCGAGGTGTTGTATAATGCCAACAGGAGCCGCCTGTGGTGGATGCGTTGGAAGACAGGGCCCTGTGCAGAGGCTCATTTGCATAAGTCAGACTGGACTGAAACGTGGTACTGAAATCCGTAGCTTGTGCAAAACATATGGAGGGGCATTTTCAATATGACATCTAAATTTGAGTTTAGACATTTTGCAGAAAACGCCCAAAAATATAGTGGGGAAAATGACCATTTTCAAAACAGGGTCCATCAAGTCCAGTAGCCTGTTCTCACGGTGGACAATACAGTTCACTAATACCTGGCCAAAACCCAAAGAGTAGCAATATTCCATGCTACCGATTCAGGGCAAGCAGTGGCTTCCCCCGTGTTTTTCTCAATAACAGACTATAGACTTTTCCTCCAGGAACTTGTCCAAACCTTTCTTAAAACCAGCTACGCTATCCGCTCTTACCACATCCTCTGGCAACGCATTCCAGAGCTTAACTATTCTCTGAGTGAAAAAAAATTTCCTCCTATTGGTTTTAAGAGTATTTCCCTGTAACTTCATCGAGTGTCCCCTAGTGTTTGTAATTTTTGACGGAGTGAAAAATCGATCCACTTGTACCCGTTCTGCTCCACTCCGGATTTTGTAGACTTCAATCCTATCTCCCCTCAGCCGTCCCTTTCCCAAGCTGAAGAGCCCTAACCTTTTTAGTCTTTCAAGTAGCATAGTAAGGGTGGGGGAGGGCAGGGGGTGGACCACACTAGGTGCCATCTTCTCAGGGAACGCAAACGCCTCTCCTTTCTCTGCCCACCGCGCATCACTTTAAATGTTCGCTGGCACAAGTTGCACATTCTACCTGCTGCTTGCACCGGCCTCGGCTACCTTCTGACGCCACTTCTTGGTCATGGAACCAGACCGTGACATCAGAAAGAAGCCAAGGCCGGCACAAGCAGCAGCTGGAAGATGCTACTTAAGCCAGTGAACCTTTCAAGAGGTACGCAGGAGGCAGGGGGGGACACCCAAGCTGCGGGGAACGGTGGGGAGTGCATGACACGGAGATGCTGGGTGCCAACCTCCCTCGCTACTCCACTGGCCATTTCCTATACGTGTTTGTCCTCAGTGCATTGATTTAAAAAAAAACAAAAAAAACAAAACATTTTTTGGGGGAAAAAAAAGTCCAAATTAAAAACGCAGAAAAACCAACAATTGTAGCGTAGGAGGAGTCAGCATTTTTAGTTGACTGGCTGCACAGACATCCCGGCAGAGCAGTGGGGCACCTTACGGTAGGGTTACCAGATTTTCCAAACAGAAAATCCAGACCCATGGCCCTACCCCCAGGCCGGCCTCATTCCAGGCGACCACGCCTTGTTCCGCCCCCAGGTCTGCCCCCATGGGCTACTGCAGTGAGCTTCACATAAAAGGTCCCAGGTACAAATCTTACCATAACCTCCGTACATCGTATTTTGAGCCCTCCAAAACTCATCTCAATTGTATACCACCCCAATAGCTCTCATGGTGCTCCTGTATGTTTTGGAGGGCTCACGTGTTCCACCACGAGTGTACTAATTAGAGTGGGATACGGGCCTGGGTCTTCTTCTCCTGCACCAGCCACTAGGCTACTTCAGAAACCTGTTGCCACTCGTTTACAGAGTTTTTGCATTTTTAAGCTTGTGGCTCATAGCAAGACCGGACCCCAGAAGAAGGACGTCGTTACGACCGAAACACGGCTCGTGTCGGGTCTATGCCACAATTATACTGTGCTACTCGTGTCATTGTATATTTGATTGTGTTACCTTTGCACCATTTTTGAAATAAGTTGCATAAAGAAGACGCCAGTTCTTTTTCCTTTTTTTACTTTGCGGTTTGTTCTTGGGGAACTATTTTGGAGGACTCTGTTTTTTGTGTTTTGTTGCTCTGATAGGACAGGCCATAACTTCTGACGCTGTCAAACTGGCTGGTATGCGCTGTCTCATCCACATCTTTGAACTACACCTATTATATCTTTCTAACTTGGTATTATTTTATGCTCCGAGGCTCCTATTACGATCTTTGAATAATAATAGGGTAGCCATTCTCCATATTTCAAAGGCCCATCTTGCCTCGACTAGAGATTGTGCATTTTTCTATTTAGTCCCACGGTTATGGAACAGTTTGCCTGAAGAATTGAGGAAAGAAGAATCGTATATAAATTTTAAAAGACATTTAAAGCACAATTTTCAAATTGACATTTAAAGCAGAATTTTCAAATTGAAGAAATGAGTTTGGGACTGCAGTCTGTACTTATTCATTTATTTATTTTTAATAAAATTTTTAGTTTGTATTAATTAGTTTATTCTTATATATAAAAATTCTTTATTTTTGAAATCAAATAGTGCAAACAGTTGAACAATCAAGTAATATTATAAATATGGGCTTGGCCCAAAATTAGATCAGTTACCCACACTCATTCCACTACCTTCTGGTCCCTCACTGCAGATCGAATTCTCAAGCAAAGTTTTGGGCATCATTATTGACTCTACACTTTCCTTTAATGACCATCTCAACTCTCTGGTAAAAAAAATGTTTTTTTAGTCTTCACATGTTGAGGAAAGTGAGATTCTGTTTCCGCCAACACCATTTTGCTGTCCTTGTACAATCAATCGTTCTTTCCAGACTGGACTATTGTAATTCCATCTCTCTAAGTCTAACCAAGAAAAGTCTTCAAAGACTTCAGCGGATCCAGAACACTGCGGCTAGGTTGATCTTCGCAAAATGTAAATTTGATCATGCTTCCCCCGCTTCTGTCAAAACTTCACTGGCTTCCGGTGGTTTCTAGGATTCACTTTAAATGTACCTGCCTAATTTTCAAGATCCTACATGGCATTCTTCCTCCCCTAATCCCACTAGCCTGGAATTCTTCGAGACCTGACACTACCAGAGCCGCCCACATACTCAAACTATCTTTCCCCTCGTTAAAAGGCATCACGTATAATGGAGATGATGCGGTATACAAACTTAAGGTTTAGTTTAGTTTCTCTTCCTCTCCTTTTTTTCTCTCTCTCTCTTTTCTCTCTCTTCCTCTCTTTTTTTTCTCTCTCTTCCTCTCTTTTCTCTCTCTCTCTCTCCTTTTTTTCTCTCTTTCTCTTTCTCGTTAAAAGGCGTCATGTATGCAGGTAAATTAGGGAAATCCCTTTTCTTCAAATTCACTGAGCTTTGGAATACCTTCCCTGCCCCGCTGCGGAACCTAGGCTCATTCCAATTATTCCGAAAGCATCTGAAAACCTGGCTTTTCTCCAAAACGTAAAGCTCTCTATTTAAAATGTAAAGCTAGCTATCCTCTTCATAACCTCTAATTTCTTATTATGTCCTTCCCTCATTTATTGAAATTACCTATAAACCGTGCCGAGCTCTATCTTAATGGAGATGATGCGGTATACAAACTTAAGGTTTAGTTTAGTTTCTCTTCCACTCTTTTTTTTCTCTCTCTTTCTCTTCCTCTCTCTTTTTTCTCTCTCGCTCTTCTTTTTTTCTCTCTTTCTCGTTAAAAGGCATCATGTATGCAGGTAAATTAGGGAAATCCCTTTTCTTCAAATTCACTAAGCTTTGGAACAACCTCCCTGCCCTGCTGTGGAACCTGGGCTCATTCCAATTATTCCGAAAGCATCTGAAAACCTGGCTTTTCTCTAAAACGTAAAGCTGTAATTTGGGGGGAGGAGCCAGCAAGCTAGAAACCACGAATCATCAAAACCGCGAATGCTGAAACTGAATACGGAGGGAGAAGTGTATAGCTTTTAGGATTTTCAAGGCTTTTCTGTAGACTATCTATTTAAAATGTAAAGCTAGCTATCCTCTTCATAACCTCTAATTTCTTATTATGTCCTTCCCTCATTTATTGAATTACCTGTAATCCGTGCCGAGCTCCATCTTTATGGAGATGATGCGGTAGACAAACTTAAGGTTTAGTTTAGTTTAGTTTAATATAACATATTGCACTAGCTAATTCTTATTATTGATATTTTGATTGTTTTGGAATATTATGTATTTAAAAAAAAAAAAAAAACCAATTTCTTTTTTTTTCCCATGAAATTTTATTGAGTTTTCAAAAAGATACATGAAAACAGAGAATGATAACAGTTTCAACGAGCTTCACAGTACATCAGTACAGATATCAGTACAAAGCATATAAGTACATTATCCATTTGCATGCTTACATTTGGAGTGAAAGAGACAGAAAGAGTTATTATAAGTTGAAAAAACATCCTCAAACACTACTGGGAAGTGATTGCAAATATGTTAGTAAAGAAGACCGATGTTTATTGAAGGAGATCGTGTTTGCAAACTTTGTTGCAAGGGTCAAATCATATTTATAATACTGTAAAACTAATTGCCGCCTACGGTGTGAGGGAAGAGAGTTGGCCGACTTCCAGTTAGAAATAATGTTTTTAAGTGCTCTGGAGAGGAGAGTTTAGTATGAGATTTGAATATTATTGTGGAGAGAGAGAGATGCCAAGTTGAACATCAAAAATTTTCAAAATGATCTCCTAAATTTCTTTCCAATTTTGTAATACATACGAGCAGTCGTGTATCATATGAAGTAATGAGCCAACAGCTTGTCCGCAGCTCCAACAATTGTTGGTCTGGAGGAGGCCTGCCAATGAAAGTTTGTGGGGAGTCCACAAGGCTTTGCGATAAAGGAAAAACATGGATTGGGACATGTTGGCGGAAGCCAGCGGCCGTGCAGTTTTCTTCCAGAATAGAGACCAATCCATTTTATCGAAAGAGAAATCACAATCTTTTTCCCAAATATGTTGCAGACACTCAATAGAAGAAGGATCTGCAGGCAGTAGGATTTCGTATAGATTTGAGGCTGTGTGACCATTCCCTATAATAAAACCCTAAGCGCGCATGCGCACATAGGGTTTTGTGATCGCTGCGCTGCGTCCCTCCGTGCTGAATTACATTTTGGAACACGGAGGCAGTGAACACGCCCACTATTTCCCCCCCCTGCCCTCACTCACCAACCGCTGCTGCTCCTCTTCAAAACAGCCTGTTGTGGTTCACCGGTCGGCTGTAGCGAACCTCGCAGGCCGCTGTCCACCTTGGTAGCACATTCCCTCTGACACGATCGCTCTTTTTATGCTTATTTTTGCTTTTATATTTTTTTTGTGCGTGTGTTACCCCCAGATGTGTTTTTCCCTAAATATTTCTTCTTTTTCTTTAAGATTGTAGTTCATCCCCCCTCACCTTCTGTACCAGTTATTTATTTGTACATATGTACTTTGTATTTAATTGTATAAAACTGTTTTGTTTTGTCCCCTATTTTTAAAATGTTTTACGCATTGAAGTATTTGACATTGCGTGTACAACAAACCTTAATAAAACTTGAAACTTGGAGGGGGGGAACAGAAGGGGGCCACCGAGAGACAGGCAGGCATGGCGCAACAGAGAAATACAGGCAGGCAGGGGACAGGGAGACAGACAGACAGGGGGCCAGGGAGTGACACAGACAGAAAGAATGACAGACAGACAGACCGACAGCATCCAAGGAGAGAGAGAGACAAAGAAAAAAAACAGACAGACAGACATCTACTCTAGCACCCGTTAATGTAACAGGCTTAAACACTAGTTGAGTAATAAAATGGTGGCTTGAGTTGAAATAGAAGGGAGATGGGTGTGGAAAATTTGTAAAAGGTTTTTGTGATGTAGACAGTGATGAAGTTGGAGCCATTTCTAATGGTTGTCTTTTGAGGCGCATATTCTTTTTAAATTTGGTTGTCTTTGTTTTAAATCTCTTTTTGGTTTGGCTCCGGGCTATCTAGCCTCTCAATTTAATTTTTATACCTCATTAAAAAACACTCGTAATAAGTTAATGTTTATGGATCCTTCAGTTAAGAATTATCGTTACAAGAAATTTTTGAATAGGACATTTGCCTTTCAACTAGGCAAACTGAACTCTTGGTTAAGCCCGCTTATTTGTCAAACAGATTCTTATAATGTTTTTAGAAAGTTTTTAAAAACACATTTGTTTGATAAGTTTGTTAAATAACTATGTATTTTTTTTTAAATCTTGTCATTCATTTTTTAATTTGATGGACCTTTCACTGATTGTACAGCTTTTCATAACCGCCTGGAATTTCATGGATGGGCGGTATACAATAATAAATTTTTTATTATTATTATCTTTAACATCAATTGAAAATTTGTCTCTTAGTAAGGAGAAAGAAATCAGAGTTTTCTCAAGGGTTAAGACATCCTGAAGCCTAAGAATACCTTTATCGATCCATTCCTTCCAAAGGAATGGAGTTCTATTAATAAGTATGTTTCTTTTTCTTCTCTGAATGGAGTTCTTTTCAAAATCGCTTTGTATTACGTCGATAGTGTGTAAACTTATGGAAACACTAATCAAACACAAATTAGATACGATTCTGAATGAGGAGAATCTACGAGATCCCCATCAACATGGATTTACAAAGGGTAGGTCCTGCCAATCCAATCTAATCAGTTTCTTTGACTGGGTAACGAAAAAGCTGGATATGGGGAAGTTCCTGGGTGTCGTGTACTTGGACTTCAATAAGGCTTTTGATAGTGTCCCACATCGCAGATTATTGAGCAAGATGAGTTCGATGGGATTAGGAGAAACATTGACTGCATGGGTTAAAGACTGGCTCAGAGGCAGACTTCAGAGGGTGGTAGTAAATGGTACTCTCTCTGAAACGTCGGAAGTGATCAGTGGAGTGCCACAGGGCTCGGTCTTGGGTCCGATCCTATTTAATATCTTCGTAAGGGACCTTGCTCAGGGGCTTCGAAGTAAAAATACATTATTCGCCGATGACACTAAACTATGCAACATAGTAGGCAAAAGCACAGTGCCCTACAGTATGGCGCAGGACCTACTCTTACTGGAACATTGGTCCACAACTTGGCAACTAAGTTTCAATGCCAAAAAGTGTAAGGTCATGCACCTTGACAACAGAAATCCATGCAGAACTTACACCCTAAATGGTGAGACCTTAGCAAGAACTGCAGCAGAACGGGACTTAGGAGTGATCATTAGTGAAGATATGAAGACTGCCAATCAAGAGGAGAAAGCTTCATCCAAAGCTAGACAAATGATGGGTTGTATCCGTAGAAGTTTCGTCAGCCGGAAGCCCGAAGTTATAATGCTGTTGTACAGATCCATGATGAGACTTCATCTGGAATATTGTGTACAATTCTGGAGACCACATTATCAAAAAGATGTGCTGAGAGTTGAGTCGGTTCAGCAAATGGCCACCAGAATGGTCTCAGGACTCAAAGAACTCCCATATGAGGAACGGCTGGGTAAGTTGCAGCTATACTCACTCGAGGAACGCAGAGAGAGGGGAGACATGATTGAGACGTTCAAATATGTCATGGGCCGTATTGAGGTATAAGAAGATATCTTTTTCCTTAAAGGACCTACGGCAACAAGAGGGCATCCGTTGAAAATCAGGGGTGGGAGATTTCATAGCGACACCAGGAAGTATTTCTTCACAAAAGAGTGGTTGATCATTGGAATGATCTTCTACTGCAGGTAACTGAGGCCAGCAGCGTGCTAGATTTTAAGAAAAAATGGGATAAGCATGTGGGATCACTTCAAGGAAAAACTTAGGGGGGTGGGTCATTAGAGTGGGCAGACTTGTTGAGCCGTGGCCCTTTTCTGCCATCATATTCTATGTTTCTATATTTCTATTGTAAACCGCTTGGATTCTTTTTGGCTATACATGCAGTATATAAAGTTTTTCATGAACATAAACATAAACACTGAAGGGAGGGCCTTCATGCCTTCAGTGGTCATCTGGTCAGTTTGGCACTTATTCCCCCCTCCCCTAAGGCTTATTCGTACGCATAAGTTTGTCCAATGAAAATGGATGAATAAAGGGAGGACGTGATCCCCCCCTCCCCTAAGGCTTATTCGTACGCATAAGTTTATCCAATGGAAATGGATGAATAAAGGGGGGACGTGATCCCCCTTCCCCTAAGGCTTATTCGTACGCATAAGTTTGTCCAATGAAAATGGATGAATAAAGGGGGGACGTGATCCCCCTCCCCTAAGGTTTATTCGTACATATAAGTTTATCCAACGAAATGGATGAATAAAGGGGGGACGTGATCCCCCCTCCCCTAAGGCTTATTCGTACGCATAAGTTTATCCAATGAAAATGGATGAATAAAGGGGGGACGTGATCCCCCCTCCCCTAAGGCTTATTCGTACGCATAAGTTTATCCAATGAAAATGGATGAATAAAGGGGGGACATGATCCCCCCTCCCCTAAGGTTTATTCGTACGCATAAGTTTATCCAATGAAAATGGATGAATAAAGGGGGGACGTGATCCCCCTCCCCTAAGGTTTATTCGTACATATAAGTTTATCCAACGAAATGGATGAATAAAGGGGGGACGTGATCCCCCCTCCCCTAAGGCTTATTCGTACGCATAAGTTTATCCAATGAAAATGGATGAATAAAGGGGGGACGTGATCCCCCCTCCCCTAAGGCTTATTCGTACGCATAAGTTTATCCAATGAAAATGGATGAATAAAGGGGGGACATGATCCCCCCTCCCCTAAGGTTTATTCGTACGCATAAGTTTATCCAATGAAAATGGATGAATAAAGGGGGGACGTGATCCCCCCTCCCCTAAAGCTTATTCGTACGCATAGGTTTATCCAAACTGGGAGGAGGCATTTCTAAAGGCAGAGCTGGGTCAAGGTTTGAATTATGTGAACATTTGATAAAATATACTCATTAAGGGGAAAAGTCTATAAGAGTTGAAGAGGTCAATTTTGAGCTTTAACAAGCTATAATTGAGAAAAATTAAAATTATTTGGGTGATAGGTGAAATTCTACAAAAGATAGGAGCCTATCGCATGGTGCTTAGCGAAGCCTAATGCCAAAGCAGTCGTGTTTAGGGGTGGAGAAGGATTTTGGCGCTGTTAGGTGCGATTCTTTAGAGGATATAGCAATCTACATTACAGGCGCCTAAGTTTTAATTAAGGCAACAATAAACACGATTCATTAAAAGGCACCTACTCGCGATTGGCCCTTTTAAACACCATTTACAGAATTTCCCTCTTTGTATATAGGGTTACCAGATTTCCCTAGCCCCGCCCCCAGCCCCGCCCCCAGGCCCACCCACCCCTGCCCCGTTATGCCCCAGTCCCACGCTAGCCCTGCCCCCCGCTTCCTGCTCTCGTTGGCGATTTGTAGGAAGCTTTTCAAAACCCGGACAAAGGGCAGGATTCACTAATGTCCCGAAATCTATCCGCTTCGTGTCCTATCCGTTTCCGAGTCCATTGTAGGCGATCGATTCAGTAAAGCTTGTCCATGCAAATGATCCAATCGTAAACGCACCGCTATTAGCGCTGAAACATCGATCGACGCGTGTGAGCACTGTATCCTTGTTGGTTTTGAAGCTCATAACGCATGCGCTGGCTCTTTAGGGCGGAAGCAAGGGGGGAGGGATAGCTGGCCCATAAAAGTTTTATTTGATTTTGGATTTTTTTTGTTATTTGGCTTTGATATTTGAAATGTACAATGCGCAAGGAGAGCACGGGGTTAATCCGCGATTTTGTCACCATGCGCATTACAAATCTGAGATTCCCGCGCTTGCTCTGCTCATTCCAAAAAAAGAAATAAAAATATTTCTAACGCTTAGCTACATGAATGTTTACATATATTTAAAAGTTTTGATATTTTAGGATTTTTGGAGGGGTCGATATATATTTTTAATGGGGTTCTTAGAATGCACGCATCAGTTGCTAGGCAGGAATAGTCGGCGAGGATATAAATGACTGGTCCTCAGCAGTAGTAACTTTTTGGAGCGCAAAGGGCAGTCGGTTTGGACGAAATGGTTTCATGAATCGACACGTTAAGAAATTTGCATGCCTTTTTACTCATTTGCATGCGCAGGTCGGATAGGGTGCGGATGAGGTCTGGAGGAAGGTTAGTGAATCGAGCCAGAGTCGGAAAGTGAGCGCAAACCGAGCGGTACACGATAGTGAATCTAGCCCTTAGTGCCAGATTTTGAAAAGCCATCCGTCCTCCCAGATATGTCCTCAAAAGGAGGGAATCCGGACGGCTGGTAATCCTATTTGCATACCAATTAAAGAAAACTCAAGCTCCCTCTCCAATACATGCCAAGCCTCGAAATTTCAGACACAAATAGAGACTTAAGTTGATAATGACTTCAAAGGGGCAGATTTAGGAAATTTGTGCTCAATCTGAAGGATATCTCTGGAAATTTTGTGTAGCCCTTGAAGCGTATCTTTCCAGTCATGTGTTTATTTGTTTCGAGTAGGATAGTCTAACAGCATCCTTTAGGTTTTCGTCATTGACAAAACTACACACCAGAGAGCTTCCTGTGTTTCTATAAACTGACCAAACTGAATAAATACAAGTTCCATGAAAAAAGGGTTAATTGCACAACCTGTAACTGGCTGATTACATTGTCTATTTTCATATGGAGCTAGTTCAGCTCAGAATTTAAGAAAATAATAGCATTTAATAAGCCTATCAAATGCAACGAGGTGAAAGAAAATTAATTACATATCTGTTGGATGGGAGGCTAGAGAACACATTTCCACACTGTGGGTTAGAAAGGAAGTCCAAGTCAGAATACGAACATTCAAGTCTATACATCAGATATGGGCATCTATGTCTCATGTATTTTAGAAGAGGATCTGCGGACATACAGCCTGTTCTACAACACATGCGAAATGGACGCTCTGCTACGTCGAAATACGTGCGAAATGGAATACAACATGCACAGAATGGATGCTCTGTTACGTTGAAATACGTGCGATTACGTGCGAAATGGAATACAACACGCGCAGAATGGACGCTCTGCTATGTCAAAATACATGCGAAATGGAATACAACACGTGCGAAATGGACGCTCTGCTACGTCAAAATATAGAAACATAGAAATAGACGGCAGATAAGGGCCACGGCCCATCTGGTCTGCCCACCCCAATGACCCTCCCCTACCTTTCTCTGTGAATAGATCCCACGTGTCTATCCCTTTTGGCCTTAAAATCAGGCACGCTGCTGGCCTCAATCACCTGAAGTGGAAGACTATTCCAGCGATCAACCACTCTTTCAGTGAAGAAGAATTTCCTGGTGTCCCCGTGCAGTTTCCCGCCCCTGATTTTACACGAATACATGCAAAATGGAATACAACACGTGCAGAATGGACGCTCTGCTACGTCGAAATACATGCGAATACGTGCAAAATGGAATACAACACGCACGAAACGGATGCTCTGCTACGTCGAAATACGTGCGAATACGTGTAAAATGGAATACAACACCTGCAGAATGGACGCTCTGCTACATCGAAATACATGCGAATACGTGCAAAATGGAATACAACACGTGTGAATGGACACTTTGCTATGTCGAAATACGTGCGAAATGGAATACAACACGTGCGAAATGGACGCTCTGCTACGTCGAAATATGTGCAAATATGTGCGAAATGGAATACAACACGCGCGAAAAGGTCGTTCTGCTATGTCGAAATACATGCAAATACGTGCGAAATGGAATACAACACGCGCGAAACGGACGCTCTGCTACGTCGAAATACGTGCGAATACGTGCAAAATGGAATACAACACGTGCGAAAAGGTCGTTCTGCTATGTCGAAATACATGCAAATACGTGCGAAATGGAATACAACACGCGCGAAACGGACGCTCTGCTACGTCGAAATATGTGCGAATACGTGCAAAATGGAATACAACACCTGCAGAATGGATGCTCTGCTACATCGAAATACATGCGAATACGTGCGAAATGGAATACAACACGCACGAAACGGACGCTCTGCTACGTCGAAATACGTGCGAATACGTGCAAAATGGAATACAACACGTGTGAATGGACACTTTGCTATGTTGAAATACGTGCGAAATGGAATACAACACGTGCGAAATGGACGCTCTGCTACGTCGAAATATGTGCAAATATGTGCGAAATGGAATACAACACGCGCGAAAAGGTCGTTCTGCTATGTCGAAATACATGCAAATACGTGCGAAATGGAATACAACACGCGCGAAACGGACGCTCTGCTACGTCGAAATACGTGCGAATACGTGCAAAATGGAATACAACATGTGCGAAAAGGTCGTTCTGCTATGTCGAAATACATGCAAATACGTGCGAAATGGAATACAACACGCGCGAAACGGACGCTCTGCTACGTCGAAATATGTGCGAATACGTGCAAAATGGAATACAACACCTGCAGAATGGACGCTCTGCTACATCGAAATACATGCGAATACGTGCGAAATGGAATACAACACGCACGAAACGGACGCTCTGCTACGTCGAAATACGTGCGAATACGTGCAAAATGGAATACAACACGTGTGAATGGACACTTTGCTATGTTGAAATACGTGCGAAATGGAATACAACACGTGCGAAATGGACGCTCTGCTACGTCGAAATATGTGCGAATACGTGCAAAATGGAATACAACACCTGCAGAATGGACGCTCTGCTACATCGAAATACATGCGAATACGTGCAAAATGGAATACAACACGCGCGAAACGGACGCTCTGCTATGTCGAAATATGTGCGAATACGTGCAAAATGGAATACAACACCTGCAGAATGGACGCTCTGCTACATCGAAATACATGCGAATACGTGCGAAATGGAATACAACACGTGCGAAATGGACGCTCTGCTACTTCGAAATATGTGCAAATATGTGCGAAATGGAATACAACACGCGCGAAACGGACGCTCTGCTACGTCGAAATATGTGCGAATACATGCGAAATGGAATACATCACGTGTGAAATGGACGCTCTGCTGCATCAAAATACGTGCGATTACGTGCAAAATGGAATACAACATGCGAAGAATGGATGCTCTGCTACATGCACAAATGCTGCCCAATGTCACTCGGTGCTCATGCAGGTAGAGGGGTGGGGCATAGGGCGGGCCTGGGGTGAAATGGGGCGGGGCCATCCAGAATGGGGTGTGCCCAGGGGCAGGGCCATGGGTCCTGATTGTATAAAAAGCATCTACCATTAGGTACTAAGATTGGCATGTCTAACTGACCTAAGCACCTAATTTCATTTTTTAATTGGTCCAATCAGTGCTGTTACTGGAACAGCACCATTAAAAACCAATTTAAAATAATTAAGTTTCCATTAGTCGAAGGGTTACTAGACGTATGGATTTCCGCGGACATGTCCTTCTTTCTGGACGGCTTTTCAAACCCGTCACTTTGTCCGGGTTTTGAAAAGCTTCCAACGTCGAGACGGCATCCGCACACGGGCGACATCATCGCGTGGCATCCTCGTATGCGTGGATGCCGTCCCGATGCACGAACAGGTTAAGGGGGGCGGGATGTGGGCAGAACTGGGCGGGCCCGGAGTCTTGGCCATGGGTCTGGATTTTCCTTCGGGAAAATCTGATAATGCTAGATAGGCACCTAACTTGGTAGACACCGTGTAGGCATGTACATGGTGGAGCCTACTGGCACCTGCCTGGGCAAAAAAGTAGGCATGGTTAGAGGGCAGAGTTTGGGCATGGATTATAGGCGCTGGTAAATTAGGCCACTAAAACCCTGGCCTAATATACCCGCATGTAACATGATGCCTACCGGTGCCTACGCTGAGTTAGGTGGAATCAGGCACAATTCTACAAATGGGGCGTAGCGCTTGATTGACAGCTGCGCCTAGACCAGGGGTGGGCAACTCCGGTCCTCAAGGGCCGGAATCCAGTCGGGTTTTCAGGATTTCCCCAATGAATATGCATGAGATCTATTTGCCTGCCTTGCTTTCAATGCATATTCATTGGGGAAATCCTGAAAACCTGACTGGAGTCCGGCCCTCGAGGACCGGAGTTGCCCACCCCTGGCCTAGACGATAGACGCCATTTATAGAATTGGGGCCAAAGCGGTTTACGGAAAAGCACTTAAAAAATAAATTAAGCATTAGTTAGAAATTTCCGAATAAGATGGTTTTCACATTTTTGCAACAGAAGTAGTAAGAGTAGCTTGGCGTGGAAAACCAGGGGTTGACGATTCTACTCCCACTGCAGCTAGTACAAAAAACACCTAGTAACATAGTAAATGACGGCAGATAAAGACCCGAGTGGTCCATCCAGTCTGCCCAACCCTACATGCTCCATGGTCTTTTTTCTTAGATAGTTCTGGGCCAGAAACCCAGAGCCCTGCCCGCTTGAGTGCTTAGGTTCCAGCCCATCTTAACCATCCCAGCCATCGAAGCCTTCCTCAGCATGTTCTCAACTGAATGTCCATATACGGGACACAAGGCCGTGCAAGCTTGCCCAGCACCAGCCCTAGCTCTTTCAATGCACACCCATTATTTTCTGATTAGAGATCCTCTGTGTTCGTTTGTAAAATTTGTCTCTTTTATTTTTTTGAATTGTGAGCCCTTCAGAGACGACATACTTATTCTATTCAGTGGAGAACTGCTCAATCGGAGCACCTTTCTGTAACTTGGACATGCCAAGTACCAAATGTAAATACGGATGTCCATCTTTTTAAACATGGACATCCCATCCTTCCCCTTCTGCAATTGGAGCTGGATATCCGTCTTTATGCCACTTCCTAGTCCTATCAAAGCATTCCCCCTTGCAATATGAATGTGTAGCAGCTTTAGCCATCCAGAATCCAGAACCCAGTGGTTCTCAACCCTGTCCTGGAGGACCACCAGGCCAGCCGCTAGCCCTAATGAATATGCATGAGAAAGAATTGCATATAATGAAAGTGACAGGCATGCAAATCTGCTCCATGCATATTCATTAGAGCTATCCTGAAAACTCCATTGGCCTGGTGGTCTTCCGGTACAGGGTGGGAACCACTGGGTTATATGAAATTGGAATTTCTAAGGCCATGCAATGTGGACATCTAAATACCCATTTTCAGATGTGCAAAACACAAATAGAGCTTCTAAAATAAACCCTACAGTACAACATATGGTTTTTCTCTCCACCAGTCTGCCAATAGAGACCAGTTTCTTTTCTGGAGCGTCACATCCTGTTAGTACTAACCCAGCTACCCAAAAACCTGTACCATGGATGAATTAAATATGTGTTGTCAACAGTTTCATTCTTCGTCTTTCACTGCATGCAGGCAGCGATGGATGGTCATAAGAACATAAAACTAGCCTTACTGGGTCAGACCAATTTTCCATCAAGCCCAGTAGCCCATTCTCACGGTGGCCAATCCAGGTCACTAGTACCTGGCCAAAACTCAAGGAGTAGCAACGTTCCAGAATCCCAAAGGGTAACAAAAGATTCTAGACTCCCCAAAGCTGAGATTGTGATGTCATAATGCCTCATTCCACAGTGCCTCAAAGCCAACCTCAGCAGTGATGTCACAATGGCTTGATTACCCTATACTTGGCTCATATAAGAACATAAGAACAGCCTTATTGGGTGAGCTTATCCTATGCAATTATCCTGCTCATGGGTCAGACCAATGGTCCATCAAGCCCAGTAGCCCGTTCTCACGGTGGCCAATCCAGGTCACTAGTACCTGGCCAAAACCCAAAGAGTAGTAACATTCCAGCATCTCAAAGAATAGCAAGATTCCCCCAATGAGAGCAACATTCCAGAGCTGAGATTGTGATGTTAAAATGACTCATTCCACAGTGCCTCAGAGCCATCAATGATGTCAACAATGGCTTGATTGTCCTATACTTGGCTCACATAAGAATAGTCTTACTGAGTCTGAGTAACAGTACATCAAGCCCAGTAGCCCGTTCTCACGGTGGCCAATCCAGGTCACTAGTACCTGGCCAAAACCCAAGGAGTAGCAACGTTCCAGAATCCCAAAGGGTAACAAAAGATTCTAGACCCCCCAAAGAGCATCGAGATTCTGGAACCCCAAAGAGTAGCAACATTCCAGCATCTCAAAGAAGAGCAAGATTCTGGAACCCCAATGAGAGCAACATTCCAGAGCTGAGATTGTGATGTCATTATGCCTCATTCACAGTGCCTCAAAACCAACCTCAGCAGTGATGTCACAATGGCTTCATTGTCCTATACTTGGCTCACGTAAGAACATAAGAACAGCCTTATTGGATCAGACCAATGGTCCATCAAGCCCAGTAGCCCGTTCTCACAGTGGCCAATCCAGGTCACTAGTACCTGGCCAAAACCCAAAGAGTAGTAACATTCCAGCATCTCAAAGGATAGCAAGATTCCGGAACCCCAATGAGAGCAACATTCCAGAGCTGAGATTGTGATGTCATAATGCCTCATTCCACAGTGCCTCAGAGCCAACCTCATCCGTGATGTTACAATGGTTTAATTGTCCTATACTTGGCTCATGTAAGAACATAAGAATAGTCTTACTGGGCCTGACTAACAGTCCATCAAGCCCAGTAACCCGTTCTCACGGTGGCCAATCCAGGTCACTAGTACCTGGCCAAAACTCAAGGAGTAGCAACGTTCCAGAATCCCAAAGGGTAACAAAAGATTCTAGACTCCCCAAAGAGTATCGAGATTCCGGAACCCAAAGAGTAGCAACATTCCATGCTACCGATCCAGGCCAAGCAGTGACTTCCCCCTTGTCTTTCTCAATAACAGACTATGGACTAGTCTGAATGATTCCCTACGGAAGGTGAGGTGGTTCCTGCTGAACAAGAGGATGTTGTTGATGCAACAAAGGAGCCTCTAAGGAGGGCAGATACTAAGGCACTATCGCATATTATTTGCCCTATAACGTGTGTTAAATGGCTATAACGTGCATTATATTACTATATACTAGTTCAGTGTCTCGCAATCTTTGTCGAGCCACGGCACACTAAACATAGTGGCCGCAGCTCGAGGTATCCAGAAGTGCGCGGACGTCGGCACGATGACATCACATGCATGCTTGACGTCATCACGTCGGCATCCACGGATGCGCGAAGGCCCTCCAGACGGGCCCTGAGCTGCCAGCGGGGGTTGCTGGAAGGGAAGATGCCTGGAGAGAAGGTGAGGCGCCGGCTGATTGCCTCCAAGATCTTCCTCTCGCCGCGAGAGGCAGGTCCTGTAGGCAGTCAGCCGGCGCCTCTCCTCCGCCCCGCCGTCTCGCGGCACACCTAAAATCTCAGGCGATACGCCGTGCCAGTTCATTTAACTTACCGCAGGAGAAATAATACTGATGCAGAGTGTGCAAAATACCTTGTTATTATGTAAATGAGATCATTCTGCTTGCAATGAATATCACCAGCTTGTGTTAGGCCAGGAAAAAGAATGTCAGCTCAAAGCTGGCATTCATTTTCCCGCCTGGTTTTAACCAATGCTCTTGGAGTCGACTTTGCTTCCCCCTCCCCCTTAAACAGTGACGTAGTAAGGGGGGAGGGGGAGGAGGTCCAACCTGGGTATTGTCTTGGTGAGGACGCCGGCACTCCTCCTTCCCTCCACCCCCTGCTCCTTCCCACTCCTCTCCCCACCGTATCGCTATCTCTTTGCCGGAGCAAGCGACTGCTCGCACCAGCATCTTCGACTCTCCCGTTGACGTCACTTCCGGGTCTCACGTTAGAGGGAGAGCTGACGTGGGCAGCAAGTTGGTGATGCCGCTCGTGCCACAAAAGTTAAAAGAGATATGGGGTGTGCATGTGCGGTAGGGGGGGAAGGAGAAGAGAGTTGGGGAGGGGTGCCACTGCTCCGGGCGTCTCTCACCCTCACTACGCCACTGCCTTGAAGACACCTTCTCCGTGCAGATACCCCATGTACGCCCCCCTAGAGATCCCTGTACCCTCAAGAGCCTCCAGCCTCCATGTATCCGAACAGCCCCCTAAACACACCCCCTTCATAGAACTGACCCTTCAAAGACCCCTACGCTGCAATAGGCCTGCCCTCCCTCCCCGGCCTATTTCTCTTAAACCAGAGGTGTCCAACCTGCGGCCTGAGAGCCGCATGCGGCCCCGTGAAGTATTTTGTGCGGCTCCGGTTGAGGGCGATGTGTTTTCCTCTGCTGCCCCCGGTGTTTACCGTCTTGCCGTCTCCCTCCTCTGTCATGCTGCAGCGTTCGCGCGTTTGTGTGGCCCCAGAAACATTTTTTTTCGGTCAATGCAGCCCAGGGAAGCCAAAAGGTTGGACACCACTGTCTTAAACTCTTTTGGTGTAGGGGGTTCTGAGCAGAAGTGATCCCCAGTCTCTCCTCCCCTTGCTGGAGCAGGGTTCAAAACGGCACCAGTTTCCCCTAGTGGTAGTTTAATGGTACTACCACTAAGGCCCTGATTCTATGAATGGCACCTACCGGTAGGCACCTAGATCGGGACTCCTACTGAGTTAAGAGTCTAACTTAATTTTTTTTTTTTTAATTAGTTAATTAGTGCTGATAATTGAAAGCACCGTTAAAAACCATTTTAAACAATTAATGAGCTGGCAGGCATCTACTCGGAAAGTAGGCCTGGTTAGAGGTGGAGTTTGGGTGTGGATTAAGTTAGGCCTCTATGTTAGACACTGGTATAGTAGGCCAAGAAAACTCTGGCTTAATATACCGGTGCCTAAGATGATTTAAGAGCCACTAAGCGTGGTTCAACAAACGGCGCCAAACTTTGAATGACTTGCGGTAGGTGCCACTTTGCAAGGCACCTACTGAGTTAGGCGCCGTTTACAGAATAGGGCCCTAACTGTCAAGCTGCGGCATAAGGCGGCTTCTCCAAAAATGACAAGGATGAGTTCCACAAGGTCACAGTTTCTCCTTCATCCTTCCTCAGTCTAACGCAGCTCCTCTTCCTCCTTCAGCAATTCAAACCTAAACCTCTCCCCCACCCCCAAACCTCCAAACCCAGAGACAACTGAAAACTAGCTGGGTCTCTGAACCCAGTGGAGGAGCGAGGGTGAGAGGCGCCCGGGCTCCCCACCCTTGTCTTCGCCCTCCCCGCTCCCCCCAAATCCCCCCCGCCACACGCCCACCCCCCTCCCTTTCCCGTACTTCTAGTCATTCACTGCCGCGAGTAACAAGAACTTCAACGTGCTCCTCGCGACCCCATCGTCTCTCCCGCCAATGTCACTTCCTATGCGCGGCACTCAGAAGTGACAGCAGCGGGAGAAACGACGCAGTCGCGAGGAGCACGTTAAAGTGGTTTCTCACAGTGGGGAAGGGAGGGGGGCGAGGGGAGGAGGCAGGGGCAGAGGGGAGGACGGGTGCCAGCGCCCTCTCCAACATGGCACCCGGAGCAGACCGCCCCCCCCCCTACACCACCGAACCTGCAAATCTAGAAAATGCGTAACAGAAACAGAATATGAGGGCAGAAAAAGGGCCTTCGGCCCAACAAGTCTGTCCACTCAAATAACCCTCCCCCCTAAGTTCTTCTTTGATGTGAACCCACATGTTGATCCCATTTGTTCTTAAAGTCAGTCACGTTATTGGCCTCAACTACCTGAAGTGGAAGATCATTCCAACGGTCAACCACCCTTTCGGCGTAGTCAGCTGTTTAAATGCCTTTTATTTTAAAAACATAAGAATAGCCTTATTGGGTCAGACTTATGGTCCATCTAGCCCAGTAGCCCGTTCTCACGGTGGCCAATCCAGGTCCCTGGTACCTGGCCAAAACTCAAAGAGTAGCAACATTCCATATAGAACTCCAAAGATTCCGATAAAGCTTTTCTTATGCTCTTCCATGAGCCAAGTATAGGGCAATCAAGCCATTGTGACATCACTGATGAGGTTGGCTCTGAGGCACTGTGGAATGAGAGCAACATTCCAGAGTTGAGATTGTGATGTCATAATGCCTCATTCCACAGTGCCTCAGAGCCATCCTCATCAGTGATGTCACAATGGCTTGATTGCCCTATACCTGGCTCATGTAAGAGCATAAGAAAAACTTTACTGGGTCAGACCAATGGTCCATCAAGCACAATAGCCCGTTCTCACAGGTGGCCAGTCCAGTACCTGGCCAAAACCCAAAGAATAGCAATATTCCATGCTACCGATCCAGGGCAAGCAATGGCTTTCTCAATAACAGACTATGGACTTTTCCTTCAGTAACCTGTCCAAACCTATAAACCTATATAAGATATATCACCACTTGCAGTAACTTGAAAGCAGATCATACGAGTTTCTTCTTTTTTAGTTTATGGCTTTATTTTGGGTTTTCATTTAAAAAAAATTAAGCAATCTGTTAAACAGAGGCTGAATTATGTCCAGTTGAAACAAGAAAAAGTTGTCAGTTTGAGCTGCACACGGGATATCGTATACATCACAAAAATACTTTCTCGTTATAACCAAAGTTTGTAGGCTTTATATCCATCGTAAATATGTCAGTGTACAGGAAGAGAAATTAAAAATACAAGTCACATTCTTTTACATGTTTTAAATGAGGTACAGTTCAAATAGCATCCTCAAATGCAAAATAAGTTAAAATAAAGTCTAATAAATAAATGCACCAATATGATATTATGATATATATTACTCTATAAGTTTTTGTCGATCAGGGGCACCAGCCTCATTCCTTCCACTGGCAGTGCTGCGCTTGTGATGTCATTGTAGCGCAAAGACAATGAACATCAAATCAGCTTTGAAGGCCGAAAATGATACGCAGGCCTGACTCCTCCATCTTGAACGGAGAGCGAGGCCGTTGGTCCTTAGATGCCTCAAGTCCGATTTCGACACTACACCCTTGTCTGAGATTCACTCCAGGCTGAGGTCAGCGACAGGCCATCTGTTTAGAAGCACAGCTGGGAAAGGGCTGTTACAGGGTGCCGTGTACTTCAGCGATGTCTGATCTCATGTCACTAGCTCTTGAATCATCTGAAAGTCCAGCCACAGCAGAAACACGAAACAGGTTGAGTAGTCACTTCTGCGGGAGCTGAGCCGATCAGCTGAGGTCCTAAAGGGGAAGTGCTCCAGGCATGCCCGGGACCTTCGTTTGTTTTAACAAATCACATTCAGTATGCAGAGAAGGAACAATTACAGAAAAATGCTTTTCTCCCCAATTCTAACAGAGAGAACATGGAAAAATGACAGATAAATGATTCTGCAACACTCAACTTGCATTGTCACGTTTAGAAATTTCCCCTTATGTCCGGTCCTCGAGATCTACTGGCAGGCCAGGTTTTCTGGACATCCGCAATGAATATGCACTAGAGAGATTTGCCTGCACTGCCTTCTTGGTATGCAAATCTCTCTCATGCATGTTCATTGTGGATATCCTGAAAACCTGGCCTGCCAGTCGATCTCGCGGACCAGACTTGGGCAGCCCTGAAAGTGGGGTTAGAAAAAGATGACTCCTCTCCTGGGTTCAGTATGAAACAAATACAGCTTATTGCATCATCTATACAACTATACGATGGGAGGGATATTATTGAATGAGAGCAACCAAGAAAGGGACTTGGGGGTAATGGTGGACATGACAATGAAGCCGACGGCACAGTGCGCAACAGCCGCTAAGAAAGCAAATAGAATGCTAGGCATAATCAAGAAGGGTATTACAACAAGGACAAAAGAAGTTATCCTGCCATTGTATCGGGCGATGGTGCGCCCGCATCTGGAATACTGCGTCCAATATTGGTCTCCGTACCTTAGGAAGGATATGGCGTTACTCGAGAGGGTTCAGAGGAGAGCGACACGCTTGATAAAAGGGATGGAAAACCTCTCATACGCTGAGAGATTGGAGAAACTGGGTCTCTTTTCCCTGGAGAAGAGGAGACTTAGAGGGGATATGATAGAGACTTATAAGATCATGAAGGGCATAGAGAGAGTAGAGAGGGACAGATTCTTCAAACTTTCGAAAAATAAAAGAACAAGAGGACACTTGGAAAAGTTGAAAGGGGACAGATTTAAAACGAACGCTAGGAAGTTCTTCTTTACCCAACGAGTGGTGGACACCTGGAATGCGCTTCCAGAGGGAGTAATAGGGCAGAGTACAGTACAGGGGTTTAAGAAAGGATTGGACAATTTCCTGCTGGAAAAGGGGATAGAGGGGTATAAATAGAGGATTACTGCACAGGTCCTGGACCTGTTGGGCCGCCGCGTGAGCGGACTGCTGGGCATGATGGATCTCAGGTCTGACCCAGCAGAGGCATTGCTTATGTTCTTATGTTATCTTATTCTGATTCACAAAACCCAACACGGTACCATGTTTCGGGGGAAAGCTGCCTTCCTCGGGGGTTAGCAAATCAGAATCCGATGCTGTGTGCAGACTGAATATTTATGATGCAACTGGATAAAACCTTCAGTGGAAAGAACGCTGCCGCTAGCATGCCTGCGCTTTTCTAAAGGGCGCTAGCGGCAGCGTTACTATTACGAGTAATTATTTCAAGAGCGCTACCAGACGTACGCAGCACTGTACAGGTTCACGAAGGAGGCAGTCCCCGCTCAAACGAGCTCACCATCTAATCAATCAAGACCGAGAAACAGGATGCCAGGGCAGGGGTTACAGTTAGCGGGGGATGGTTTGAAAGCAACCTCAGAAAGGTGGTTTTCAGCCTACTTTTGAACATGGGAAGGGAGCGTGGTCTATTCCCGGCATTCGGGAATTGGCAGTGGAGAAGGGTACAGAAAAAAAGTAACATCTGAAGAATGGCGGTCTCAGGAGGTGTATAAGGAGAGACAAGAGAGGAGAGACGCTGAGGGGCTACAGAATGTTCTTTCTACTGAATTGGCTGAAGGTTTTATCATAAGTATATAGATCATGAAGGGCATAGAGAGAGTAGAGAGGGACAGAAAGAGAGAGAGAGAGAAAGAGAGAGAGAGAGAGAGATTGGAGAAACTGGGTCTCTTTTCCCTGGAGAAGAGGAGACTTAGAGGGGATTTGATAGAGACTTACAAGATCATGAAGGGCATAGAGAGAGTAGAGAGAGAGAGATAGAAAGGGAGAGAGACAGAAATAGAGAGAGAGAGAGGGAAAGGGAGAGAGAGAAAGAGAGAGAGAGAAAGATTGGAGAAACTGGGACTCTTTTCCTTGGAGAAGAGGAGACTTAGGGGGGATATGATAGAGACTTACAAGATCATGAAGGGCATAGAGAGAGTGGAGAGGGACAAAAAGAGAGAGAGAAAGGGAGAAAGAGAGAGAGAGAGAGAAAAAGTTTGGAGAAACTGGGACTCTTTTCCTTGGAGAAGAGGAGACTTAGGGGGGATATGATAGAGACTTACAAGATCATGAAGGGCATAGAGAGAGTAGAGAGGGACAGATTCTTCGAACTTTCGAAAAATAAGAGAACAAGAGGGCATTCGGAAAAGTTGAAAGGGGACAGATTCAAAACAAATGCTAGGAAGTTCTTCTTTACCCAACGTGTGGTGGACACCTGGAATGCGCTTCCAGAGGACGTTATAAGGCAGAGTACGGTACTGGGGTTCAAGAAAGGATTGGACAAATTCCTACTGGAAATGGGGATAGAGGGGTATAGATAGAAGATTACTGCACAGGTCCTGGACCTGTTGGGCCGCCGCGTGAGCGGACTGCTGGGCACGATGGACCTCGGGTCTGACCCAGCAGAGGCATTTCTTATGTTCTTATGTCTGATTCTGATTTGCTAACCCCTGAGGAAGACGACTTTCCCCCGAAACATGTTGGGTTTTGTGAATCTACATAGGATAATGCAAAAAAACTATTTGTTGGATACTGAACCCAGGAGAGAAGTCATCTTTTGGGCCCTATGTTTTGCTCTATCCCTTATATCTACCAGACCCTGCGGTTATATTGTGATCCTCAGTGTACACATGAAAGAGGTCCGATTGTAAGGCTCTATTCTACATCTAAAGGGGTAAATTCTCAAATGCTTTGTGTAGGTGAAGAATGACATGGTGATAGAATTTATCACCGTCCCCATCCTCTTGGATAACTATGGGAAACCATCCCCATGTTGTTCTTTAAAGAGAGAGGGAGGAATCAGTATGAATGGCTCAGCCACTGACCCTCAAGCCTTCCATTGAAGAAAGCCGGTGTAGAAGGACTGAGGTCGAGAGAGACACTAGAGAATGACAGTCTCTGGTATCCAGAGCAGATATTGTGATGTCATAATGTCTCATTCCACCAATAAGAGCCAAGCTTATCAGTGATGTCACAATGGCTTCCCATTATCTTATACTTGGCTCACATAAGAATCAGAGTATGAATGGGCTCAGCCACCGACCCTCAAGCCTTGCACTGAAGAACGCTGGTGTAGAAGGACTGAGGCTGAGACACTAAAGAATGACACGGAATGGTTTCCCGCGGTTATCCACGGAAACGGAGACAGTGACAAATTCTGTCACCGTGTCGTTCTCAATAAAGGATATGCTGAAGCCACTTAAGTGAATTTTCAGCCAGTTAAAAGTGCAGATACAGTTCCACTAATGGCCTAGGTATATTGAATTTTCAAACATGAAAGCATTTGTAGTCAATGCACTGCAAACTTCCTTTGGAGATGACTTGGGGGAGCGGGGGCAATTTTTGCAGGCCTAGGGTACATTGTAGCAGCAGGCTTGCAAGCTATTTTTAAAGGAAAACCTTCTGGCGAGTTTTCCTTTGAAAATTTAGGCTAGCAAGATTAATGTGGATACTTTATGCTTACACCGTTTCTGTCCCTGTCCTAGTCTCGCCCTCTTTCATCCACATATTTTATTTTATTATTTATTCAGAAGGTGATATACCACAATTTCTGAAAATTCAGTTTACAACAGATATAGGACATTCATTATGACATAAACTGAGAGGGGAACAGTCTTCAAAGCAAATGTGTACCTGTGTAAAATGTTTTAAAAATTGCCCTCCCCAAGAAGACACATAATTGTATCTGAATAATCACGTTGGGCCGGATTCTGAAAGCAGTGCCATAATCGGCAGGTGCCTGAAAACCCTGCGCCGGTCGCGTGTCGGTCAGATTACGGCGCCGTTTTCAGAATCTCGGCCTGCGTCAAAGGTCGGCGCCAGAAATGAAGGCCAGAGTTTTACAGGCCTGCAGTTCCGACACCTGACTTCAACGTAGAATCGCGCTTAGCGACGCCAAACGTCAACCCAGCCCATAACCACGCCTTTTTTGACGTTCGGCGCTGCTAAGCGTCTGCATAGGCACGATTCTGGCGCCAGGGTTTGTAGGCAACCTCATGGCGCCTACTGTTTTTTTCTTTTAATTGGTTTTTAATGGCACGGTTAATTCCCATGCCATGAATAGCCAATTAAGAAATTAACGCAGGCGCCGGTTGAGTGCCAACCGGTGCCCTCCTAACATCGCCACGTTTAGAATCTGGGCCATAGTGTTTAAACAGAAACTATGTGGATAGTTTGTGGCTGAAGAGCTGGTGAGTTTGTGGGGCATGAAAAGCCTAAAACCACCCACTACCTTGATTTTTTGTTTTGTTCTGGGGTGCGGCTAAGGGACGATTCCCTCCTTAAAGAGCATTAATACTATTAGATCAAACAACTTTGCTGTAACCGCGCCTTCTCTTTGAAACTCCATCCCTAATCATCTTCGCCTAGAACAGGGGTAGGCAATTCCGGTCCTCGAGAGCCGGAGCCAGGTCAGGTTTTCAGGATATCCACAACAAATATGCGAATCCATCTCATACATTTTCATGGTGGATATCCTGAAAACCTGACCTGGCTCCGGCTCTCGAGGACCGGAATTGCCTACCCCTGGCCTAGAAGCATCCCTTCCCCATTTTTAAAATCATTCTTATTTCAGGATGTTTTTAATATTTAACTGCCCGCATCAGGGCTAAGCTTTTCCTGTTAATATTTACGCAGATCCCCCTTCCTGTCGTTTTTTTCCTACGCCCCCAGCGATTATTGCAGCTCTTCCCATCTCTCCCTCTTGTTTCCGTTTGTCTCAAGTTTGTATATTATTCGTGTACTAACTCCCCCTTTGGTCTATTTTGTAAAGTTTTAACCTGTAATTCTGTTTTATGTTAAAAAAATTTTTTTTTTTAAATTTTAATTTAAATTTTATTTTCAGAAGTCTGAATGAGCGGCATTAGAAATTTTAATAAAACTTGAAATTTGAAGGAGTGTGGACGGACTGGGGCACCCTCTTCCCACCCCTGTCAGAGAACAAAACAACTTTAGACCGTTTTAAAAGGTTTTCTTAAAGCCTATTTCTTTAAAGATGCCTTTCATATTTAAATCCTGCTCTTCTAAAGTCTCACGCTCTTCTTCTAAAAGAATCCGACCACTGCACTTCCCTTCCTGTTCTCTCTCCTATATTGATTGTATTTCTACCCCGATTCCTTTTGTATCATGTTGAGATGTGTTCTTGTTGTCCTATTTACGTTACGCCATTTACTTAAGTTGTTTTAATCTTTATAATTGTACTGTTACTGGCGTTTTTTTTAAAATTTTTAGTTTGTTTCCCCGACTTTTTTAAACTGTAAATCGCTTAGAAGTTGTATAAGCGATAGGATCAAATTTGAATAAAAACTTGAAACTTGATTCCAGAATGTAGGCACGATGTTATACTAAAAACACGCCCTCAACTGCTGTACATTGCACACCAGCTCTCGGCAGGCGTTAATGCTGGCGCCCAATTTAAGTTAAATATTAGCTTAGTGCAGGTCTTTCTGGTGCCTAACTTTGCACGTCATCTGCTAAATCTAGCCCTAATCATTGTATCCTGTGGACTTACACATGAAGTGGGCAAACGAAGGTGCATAGTTCATAGATAGCAAAGGAGTGTGGGCTCTTCCAGGTTCGATACTGTTTTCAAATATGCTCTGGCTGTGCTGGAGGAAAGGAGTAATTTTGAATTTGGAGACCTTCAGACTAAGCTGTTTAAGGAAGCTAACGTAATATGACCCCTGATGCAGGCATGTAGCCGAAACATGGGTCATGTCACATCCTTGAATAAATGATTAAATCCTTTGGTTTGAGATTCTGCCTTTTCATTCCCATCTGGGCTCATTCAATACACTTCCTTTTCCCTGCCATTTGGCTTGTGTTGCTGTTTAAGAACAAAAGAATTTGCCATGCTGGGACAGACCAAAGGTCCATCAAGCCCTGTATCCTCTTTCAAACAGTGGCCAACCCAGGGCCCAATCCCAAGTACCTAGCAAGTAGTAAAACAGAGTTTATGGTGCTTATCCTAGGAATAAGCAATGGATTTCACCAAATCCATCTCAACAATGGCTTATGGACCTCTCCAAATCTTTTTTAAACCCTGCTAAGCTAACTGATTTCACCACATTCTCCAGCAACAAAATCCAGAGTTGTGTGAAGAAATATTTTCTCCGGTTTGTTTTAAAATCTTAGTAGTTTCATCACATGCCCCCCCTCGTCCTAGTATTTTTGAAAAGAGTTTTGTTGAGTGACTTGTATTAGTATGTCTTTAGCTGGTATAGCCGAAAAGCAGAATTTAAGGATGATAATCCATGAAAGCAGATTTCGACTGGGGTCCATATGTCTATGAAATTACCATTGGGCTGTCAGCTCCTTTTGGAAAGTGCAGACGATCCGTGCTTCTGAGTTGTGCACGGAAGAGCAGCCAGAGCAGTGGGCTGAGACCGGGGGAATCCAGGGGTGGGCAACTCCGGTCCTCAAGGGCCGGAATCCAGTCGGGTTTTCAAGATTTCCTCAATGAATATGCATGAGATCTATTTGCATGCACTGCTTCCAATGCATATTTATTGGGGAAATTCTGAAAACCTGACTAGATTCCAGTCTTCGAGGACCAGAGTTGCCCATCCCTGGGCCAGATCCTCGTGACCGTGTACGAGCCGCTTTGCCGTCCATTGCCTCGAGTGCAAAAGCTAGTCTGTAACTCCCTACTGGGCCTGTAATGTTGTCTGTCTGGGACAGACATGTACTCAGTGGTGTAGTGAGGGTAGGAGGTGCTTGGAGCAGTGGTGCCTTCCTCTCCGCTGCCCCTGCGCCTTCCTCGCCCCCATGTCACACTCGCACCCTGCTTTTCCAGCCTCGTACCTCTAAATCTTCTCCAGCACGAGCAGCTCCTCCAGCCTGCAGCTCGCACTGGCTTTCTCTCTGACATCGCTTCTTGGCCCCGCAACCCGGAAGCGATTTCCGGGCGAGCGGCAAGACCAGAGTAGCTGTTTGGGCTGGCGGAGATTTTAAAGAGGTAGGGGGGCAGCAGGGAAGGGAAGGCGCAAGCGTGGCGTAGGGAGGTGGAGAGGTGCCAAGGCCCTCCCCCGCCACCAAGATGGCTCCTGGGGCGGTCCTCCCTCCCTAGTCTGTGTCCTCTGGTGGATTAATACCCTTTTGCCAAGAGATATTTTTAAATAGTGATCAGAACAAATGGACAAAATGAGAAATAAGTGCCATCTTGCCCAAGAATACAGTCCAGTGGAAAACCACGTGGAAAAAGGAACCCAACAGCACGGTGGCATCCTACAAACAGCAGCTATTCAAAAAATAAACAAGCAGAATGAATACGTTGGTAAACGTTCTCCATCGTGTTGGTAGTTGGATCCTACGAGGAAAGAGCACTTGGGTGAATTCAAGTCTAGACAAATGGACCACTCGTCTGGTTTTAGTCTGCCTGACCATACCTAATGTCCCGAGTCCATCAAACTCTTTCCCCGTAGTCCCAGAATGGGGAAAAAGCTATATAGTGCAGCAGAGTCCACGTATTTTCTCTCTTTCCATGGTATCAAGGAACAGAGATACACCACGCCTCTTCCTAGCTCTGGATGAGCCGTCTGCTCTTCCAGAAACGCGCCTTGGAATTGCACGCACATGTTTCAGGGCCTAGCCTTCCAACAGCACTATCCAAATGATGATTTTCCTGCAGATAACGGTCAAAAATGTCCTCAATGTGAGGTCCAGTCCCCAAAAATCACTATCCCATGGATCTCCCGCTCCACTTGTATCCATTAGCTTAAACCAGTGATTTCAGAACAGCCACATGGGAAGCGGGATGGTATATTTGTAACAATCTTCTTATTCTCTCTTATTGTTGAACAGGAAATTAAAACAAAAAAAAAAAAAAGTCCAGGGTCAGGACAAATCTTTGCCCATCAGGGGTAATTCGGTTCATTTTTGCAGAAACACGGGTGCCTGCTTCCATAGCTTTTCAATGTTTTTGGTTACTCTGGCATGTTAGTTGGACGGAGTGACCCCTGAGGCAGGCGTTCCTCAGACGCCGAAACACAGTGCTGTGTCGGGTCCACAGCTTCTGCTTGTGTCCTTTTATGAAATAAACAAGTTGGTTTTCCATCAGTGATCTTCAGTGGAGTGTTCGTTCTCCGTTCCCACTTCCTTTTGTACTGTTTATTACCCGTGGGTTCTCTGCCCTGTTGGACATTTTGGTGTTTTCATGTACAGTCAAAGTGTGTCATCGAGGAGCATCGCGCCTCTTTGAAAGGCGGGAGGGTTCAAGTCTACTTGCTTAAAAAGGAGAGCAGGGCCGTTTTATAATACAAAGGAGATGGGGTGAACTTGTGTTTTCGGCGCCTCTGCTTTTGGCCTCCTTGCTTTTTCAGCCCTTTTAAACCGATGGCAACTTCTTTGATGAATTTGGAGTAACTTTTTAACACTCTGCACCCTTCACACTTTTGCTGGAAGATATCTGAGGGGCTCAGTAGGACCATGTGGCCGCCGGGGTCCGGTAAAGCCTTTTTCGTGCAGAGGCCGCATAAGATGTTGGAACGAAGGCCTTCAATGCTTTTTCTTGCCCGGTTTAGGTTTTCAATCAAAGTGCCCTCTGAATTCAGCTGCTTCTGCTGTTCTATAATGAGGTCGAAGGCGGCCCCCAGGTTTCTCAAAGCTTTATAAATTTCCTTCAACATTTTCCTTTCGGGCAGCTTGCTCAGATTCGTAGGCAGCCACTGTACAGGCTCATCACAGATGGAGATATACGGCTGGAGTTCTTGTTCGGAAACCTTGGATTGGAAGAAAAAAATACAAGACTGAAATTAAAGAGAACGCAAATACTTTTCTTCAGGTTTACAGTGACTTAATTTTGGTTGATGTAAGGCAGGGGTCTCAAAGTCCCTCCTCGAGGGCCGCAATCCAGTCGGGTTTTCAGGATTTCCCCAATGAATAGGCATGAGATCTATGTGCATGCCCTGCTTTCAATGCCTATTCATTGGGGAAATCCTGAAAACCCGACTGGATTCCGGCCCTCGAGGACCGGAGTTGCCCATCCCTGACATAGACACTCAAATCTAGGGGTCTCAAAGTCCCTCCTCGAGGGCCGCAATCCAGTCGGGTTTTCAGGATTTCCCCAATGAATATGCATGAGATCTATGTGCATGCACTGCTTTCAATGCCTATTCATTGGGGAAATCCTGAAAACCCGACTGGATTCCGGCCCTCGAGGACCGGAGTTGCCCATCCCTGACATAGACACTCAAATCTAGGGGTCTCAAAGTCCCTCCTCGAGGGCCGCAATCCAGTCGGGTTTTCAGGATTTCCCCAATGAATATGCATGAGATCTATGTGCATGCACTGCTTTCAATGCCTATTCATTGGGGAAATCCTGAAAACCCGACTGGATTCCGGCCCTCAAGGAGGGACTTTGAGATCCCTGATGTAAGGTGTTTTTCTTTTTTTTTACCATCCAAGGCATTGTACAGTAAGTCTAACTTGGACCTAGCCAATAAACAATTATGACAGTAAAAATATTCATAATATGCTGCGTACAACGTCAGCATAACACACATTAAAACATCTTACAAGACTGCAAAGGGGGTAAGTTGAGATGGAACATGTGGGGGACCATTTTTGATATGACATTTTGTGAAGTGGGTCCAAAAATTGGGAAGAGAGAATGGCCATTTTCAAAACTGCAAAACAGCTATCTTATACTTTGGAAAATGACTTTTCGAGACATGTTTGCCTAGGGCAGGGGTAGGCAATTCCAGTCCTCGAGAGCCGGAACCAGGTCAGGTTTTCAGGGTAGCCACAATAAATATGCATGAGATAGATTTGCATCTCAAGGAGGCCCTGCATGCAAATCCATCTCATACATATTCATGGTAGAGATCCTGAAAACCTGACCTGGCTCCAGCTCTCTCGGACCGGAATTGCCTACCCCTGGCCTAGTCAAGTCAGGTTTTCAGGATTTCCACAATGAATATGCATGAGATAGATTTGCATCTCAAGGAGGCCGTGCATGCAAATCCATCTCATACATATTCATGGTGATTATCCTGAAAATCTGACCTGGCTCCGGCTCTCGAGGAACAGAATTGCCTACCCCTGGACTAGGGTTACAAGAAATCCGGATTTCCCTGGATATGTCCTCCTTTTGAGGACATGTGGGGGGGGGAGTCTGGACAGCTTTTCAAAACCCAGCACTTTGGGCTAAGATAGATGAACAGCATAGAAAACCGTCTACCAAGTGAGTTTTGAAAATAGCAATTTGGAAGGTTTGGGGAGAAAAATGGCTTTCTGGCCCTTTCGGACTCTTTTAAGGGCGTCTTTCTTTTTTGAAAATGAACCCCATCGGCATGCAACATCTGCAGCAATACCCTCTCTGCAGTTATGTGCTAGAAAATGTATTATGTGTACTTTAAAGAACAGGGTAATAACTCATGTAAATGAATGCTACTTACTGCTAGTTAAGGGCAATTATTCATAGTTATCAGCAATTAAGCACCAATTAAGTTATGCGTTTAAGTAGTATTATTCTATAATGATTCCACGCTAGCGTGAACAGCTGTGCGCTATTAATAGAATTATGGGTATGTGTGTTCCACCCTAGACATCCTTATGATCTCAATAACAGACTCTGGACTTTTCCTCCAGGAACTTGTCCAAACCCTTCTTAAAACCAGCTTCGCTATCCGCTGTTACCACAACCTCTGGCAACGCGTTCCAGCGCTTAATGATGGGCGTGTGTGACGCAGTGGTAAAGCTACAACCTCAGCCCCCTGACGTTGTGGGTTCAAACCTACTCTACTCCTTGTGACCCTGGGCACCCCATTGCCCCAGGTACATTAGATAGATTGTGAGACAATCAGGACAGACAGGGATTATGCTTGAGTACCTGAATAAATTTATGTAAACCGTTCTGAGCTCCCTGCGTAGAACGGTATAGAAAACGAAATAAATAAATCCCACCCAGAAAATTAGATCGATTGCAGACTAGAGAATGACACAGTGACAAAATTCATCACCGTTCCCATCCCCGCGGATAACCGCAGGAAACCATCTTCATGTCATTCTTTAAGGAGAGAGGGAAGAATCAGTATGAATGGCCACAACCACTGACCCGCAAGCTTTGCTTTGAAGAATGCTGGTGTAGAAGGACTGAGGTTGAAACAGACACTACAGAATGACAGTCTCTGGTATCCAGAGCAGATATTGTGATGTCATAATGCCTCATTCCGCCAGTGTCTAAGAGCCAATCACACCAGTGATGTCACAATGGCTTCATTATCCTTGGCTCCCATAAGAATCAGAGTATGAATGGCCACAACCACTGACCCGCAAGCTTTGCTTTGAAGAATGCTGGTGTAGAAGGACTGAGGTTGACACAGACACTACAGAATGACAGTCTCTGGTATCCAGAGCAGATATTGTGATGTCATAATGCCTCATTCCACCAGTGCCTAAGAGCCAATCACATCAGTGATGTCACAATGGCTTCATTATCCTTGGCTCACATAAGAATCAGAGTATGAATGGCCACAAGCTTTGCTTTGAAGAATGCTGGTGTAGAAGGACTGAGGTTGAAATAGACACTAAAAAATGAAATGGGATTATTTCCCACGGTTATCCGCGGGGACGGGAACGGTGATGAATTTTGTCACCGTGTCATTCTCTATTGCAGACTTTCAGCTGCCTAATTTAGATACATGGTTTTATTTATATTTAGGTCCGGACTCTATAAGTGGCAGCTAAATCGGCCGGCACCTAAGAAAAATAGGTGTTGGCCGCCTGCCAGTCGCACTTAGCTGCCGTTTACAGAATAGCGGCTGGTGGCCCCTATGTAAAGACTTAGGCACCTGAAATGTAGGCCAGCGTTTTAAAGGCCTACATTTCAGGTGCCTAGGTTTTTGGAGAATGACGCTTAGCGACGCCCAAGTCGCTCTCCGCCCATAAGAACGTCCACTTAGGTGCTAGGCTCCACAAAGCACCGTGCGCTAAACCTCATGCTGTAGGCACCTATCTTTTATAGAATCCAGTAGCCGTCTTTCACACAATTTAATGTTTTCCTCCTATTATTAGGGTGTTTTGCCAATGAATGTAGGTGCCCTTTATAGAATTTCCCTGTTAGCGCCTACCTTTTCCTTGCTGACTCAGGGTATAGCATTCAGATACAGTTTATGTTTCAAAAAATCTATACAAAGCTTGTTTTCTGTATAACTCCGTCAAATCTTGACCTTCTAAATAAATTTGGGTGTCAGGTCAAAAGTGCGCCGGGACAAAGGCGCGCGCAGACAACTGAGCGCAACTTCGGAGGCGCGCGCCAAAGAAAATGACTGTTTTAAAGGGCTCCGACGGGGGTGTGTGTGAGGGGGAACCCCCCCCCACTTTACTTTATACAGACCGCGCTGCATTGTGGGGGCGTTGTGGGGGGTTTGGGGGGTTGTAACCCCCCACATTTTACTGAAAACTTCACTTTTTCCCTAAAAAACAGGGAAACAGTTAAGTTTCCAGTATAACGAGGGCGGTTACAACCCCCCAACCCCCCACAACGCCGCCGCAATCTGTATTAATTAAAGTGGGGGGGGTTCCCCAACAAAAAACCCCGTCGGAGCCCCTAAAAACACTCTTTTGCTTCGGCGCGCGCTTCCGTCTTGTCGGCGTCAGTTGTCGGCGCGCGCCTTTGTCTTTGGCGGCTTTGTCTATGAACCTAAATTTGCAATAAGCCTACACTAATGCCAGCCCCCTCACCTAAATGATATTACCTTCACCTAGTGTTAATCGTCTGTTGAAAATCTGTTACCTGTTCCGCTGAGATCGGAATGTTCTTGTAGAAATGAACACGCTCTGTTTGCAACAAATCACTACTCATAGAGGAATCGATTGGGGATAATATCGGAGTTCTTGCATTTATTGTGGAAACATGGATAGCGGATCTGGATTCACTAAACTAAACCTTAGGTTTGTATACCGCGCCATCTCCACAAGCGTAGAGCTCGGCACGGTTTACAGGGTTAGGTTGAAAAGGAGCTACAATGAAGGGTTATAGGAAAGGAGCTAGGAAGATAAAGAGGGACAGGGTACCAAAGAGCGGGAGGTGTTAGATTTTTGAAAAGAGCCAAGTTTTCAGGTGTTTGCGGAAGGATTGGAGGGAACTTGAAACTCTGAGCGGGGATGTGAGGTTGTTCCAGAGTTTTGTGGTTCTAAAGGGGAGGGATGTTCCTAGTTTTCCTACGTGGGATATACCTTTTGTAGAGGGGAATGATAGTTTCAGTTTTTGGGAGGGTCTGGTGGAGTTAGGGTTAGAGGAGTTCCAGAAGAGTGGGATAATGGGAGGGAGGATGCCATGTAGGATCTTGAAAGCTAAACAGGCACATTTAAAGAGGACTCTGGAGTGAACTGGGAGCCAGTGAAGTTTGGACAAGAGTGGGGAGACGTGGTCGAACTTGCCTTTAGCGAAAATAAGCTTGGCCGCGGCGTTCTGGATTAGCTGAAGTCTATGGAGTTTTTTTTTAGTTAGGCTTAAATAGATGGAGTTGCAATAATCCAGTCTAGAGAGAATGGTGGATTGAACAAGGACAATGAAGTGAGAATGATGAAAGTACGATCTCACTTTCCTCAGCATATGAAGACTAAAGAAGCATTTTTTTACCAAGAAGTTGAGGTGGTCATTGAAGGAGAGAGAGGAGTCTATGATGATGCCAAGGACTTTGCTTGAAAACTCAAGCTGAAGAGTGGAGCCGGAATATAATGGGATGGAGGTGGGTAAATGATCTAATATTGGGCCTAGCCAAAGTAATTTTGTTTTGGACTCATTCAATTTCATTTGTACAGAATGTGCCCAGGAATGGAGGTTCATTATACATGCGGATATATTCTCAGCGAGATTCACCTCTTGTTATTAACATTTGCCCGCCGTTAATTGTGCACGACAGAATAAGAAAGTGGCAGGGCTTTGCATTAGTTTATAAGAATTTTTTCTCAATTATGATGGTGGGTAATTATTTCAGCTCTAACTTGGAAGGAATGATATGGAAATTTCAATTGTCCTCCAACAACATCTTAGGTCTGTCATTAATTTATAGGCCTCCGGGTCACTGGGCTAAGGTACACAAAAAATTGTATGAACTAATTTTATACTGTGCACTTCTCCCTCCGTATTCGCGGTTTCAGCAATCGCGGTTTTTAGCTTGCTGGCTCCTCCCCCGAAATGACGTCAGCTTGCGTAGAGAAATGGCTGATTCCAAGCGTTTACAGAGAAAAATCGCCGATTCCCGGCGCTTTCTTCACCGTGTTTTGCCTCTCCTTCAGGAACAGGCCAGGTCTCTCACCATGTTATTTGCGGTTTCACCGTGTTCACGATGGTTTTTAATAGAAAACAGCGAATAACATATGAAAAAGCTATTTGCGGTTTTTCTGTATTCGTGGGTCTGTTAATCCCCTATCGCAGCGCATTCGGAGGGAGAAGTGTACTACTATTTTTAGAAATTTGCACCCCCCCTTTACAAAACCACGGAAGCGGTTTATAGCGCAAGCTGGCACGCTGAATGCGCCGCGCTGCTCCTGACACTCATAGGAGCGTTGAGAGCAACGCAGAGCATTCAGCGTGCCAGCCTGCGCTAAAAAAACCCGCTTCTTCAGTTTTGTTAATGGGGAGGAAGGTTAATTAAGGTGATTTAAATCTTCATTTGGAGGATAATAGTCACCCTATTGTCAATAAATTTTTGGATTTTTTTTTTTTTGCATTTCTTTATATTGTTATAGGCCCACCTTCTCCTACCTGTGTTAAAGGTCATTCACTTGATTTTATTGCTTTTTTAACTATGACTCTCTTTTGTTAAGCCGCGGTTGAGGTTTCCACTGCGACCTGGGGTGCTAAATGCTCCGATGTTGCTCCAACGCTCATAGGAATGCTTTGAGCGTCAGAGCATTTAGCGCCCTGGGCTGCGGTGGAAACCTCCACCGTGGCTTACTGAAAGGGGAGGGTAAGTGGGAAAGTTTACATAAGAACATAAGCAATGCCTCCGCTGGGTCAGAACTGAGGTCCATCGTGCCCAGCAGTCCGCTCACGCGGCGGCCCAACAGGTCCAGGACCTGTGCAGTAATCCTTTATCTATACCCCTCTATCCCCTTTTCCAGCAGGAAATTGTCCAATCCTTTCTTGAACCCCAGTACCGTACTCTGCCCTATTACGCCCTCTGGAAGCGCATTCCAGGTGTCCACCACACGTTGGGTAAAGAAGAACTTCCTAGCATTCGTTTTAAATCTGTCCCCTTTCAACTTTTCCAAGTGTCCTCTTGTTCTTTTATTTTTCGAAAGTTTGAAGAATCTGTCCTTCTCTACTCTCTCTATGCCCTTCATGATCTTATAAGTCTCTATCATATCCCCTCTAAGTCTCCTCTTCTCCAGGGAAAAGAGTCCCAGTTTCTCCAATCTCTCAGCATATGAAAGGTTTTCTATCTCTTTTATCAGACGTGCCGCTCTCCTCTGAACCCTCTCGAGTATCGCCATATCCTTCTTAAGGTACGGCGACCAATATTGGACGCAGTATTCCAGATGCGGGCGCACCATCGCCCGATACAACAGCAGGATAACTTCTTTCGTCCTGGTTGTGATACCCTTCTTGATTATACCTAGCATTCTATTTGCTTTCTTAGCGGCCGCTGCGCACTGTGCCGTTGGCTTCATTGTCATGTCCACCATTACCCCTAAGTCCCTTTCCTGGGTACTCTCATTCAATAACATCCCTCCCATCGTATAGTTTGATTAATGATCTGGACCCAGGGCAGGATTAATTCATCAAGGGCCCCTAGGCACACAAGTACACTGGGTCCCCTGCCCTGCCCCACCCCACCATGCGCCCAGGCGGAAACAGGAAGCTGCGTCAGAGGGAAGCTTTGGGCAAGCAGCACCGCTTGCAAAATTACAGTTCCCGTTGCCTTTCTTACCCGCGTTGCTTGCTTGTCTTACTTTCCGTCGATGGGGGAGGGGCCGCATTGCCGAACGGGGTGGGGCCTGCGTTGCCGGTTGGGGGGGCCGCATTGCCGATCGATGCTGGAGGGGCCCATCGTCATTTGGAAAAATTAATATTGATACCCTCCTTCATCGGGCCCCCCTGACCATTTCGGGCCCTAGGCACATGCCTACTTGGCCTATTGATTAATCCTGCCCTGTCTGGACCCCAACGCGAGACGTGTTTTGGCTGACACAGCCTTCCTCAGGGGTATGTTAAAAGAGCCTCCAAAACAGTTTGTCAAGGCCCGCCTCTCACACGTAAAACCAAACAAAGATTTGCTGCAAAAATCACTGCTGAAGTCAAGCAGCGCTGCTGCTGGGGTCCTGGAAACAGAGGTTTTAAAGACTTCTTTTAGGCCTTGCTATCCTATATAATAAAACCCTAAGGGTTTCGTGTTCCCTACCGCCGTGGTGTGTGATCCGTGGCCGTGTTCCATTTTAGAACCCGGCGGCAGGGAACACTCTGGCCACTCCCCTCCTCCCAACCTCACTCACCAACCGCTGCTGCTGGAGGAAGCTGCAGGCAAGCTCTCTCCCAGCGGCGCCAGAGCAGCATCATCGCCGCCCAGTACCGCTGCCGACGCCGCTCTTCAAAGGAGCCTGGTGAGAATAGCGGCCGCCTGTAACAAACTTCACAGGCCACTCAGCACCTCAGTAGCACGTTTCCTCTGACATACGCAATCGCGTCAGAAGGAACGTGCTACTGAGGTGCATAGCGGCCTGCAAGGTTCGCTACAGCTGGCTGCTATCCTCACCAGGCTGCAAACGAACATGTTGGACAGGGGGAGCAGGTAAGGGGCGCTGATGGGCCGGGGAGCAAGGAAGAGGGACAGGGGGAGCACGAAAGAGGTGCTGATGGGCCGGGGAGCAGGGTTGAGGGACGGGGGAGCACGGAAGAGGTGCTGATGGACGGGGGAACAGGAAAGAGGCTGCAAATGAACATGCTGGATAGGGGGAGCAGGTAAGGGGCGCTGATGGACCGGATAGCAGGGAAGAGGGATAGGGGGAGCACGGAAGAAGTGCTGATGGACTGGGGAGCAGGGAAGAGGGGCAGGAGGAGCACGGAAGAGGTGCTGATGGACTGGGGAGCAGGGAAGAGGGACAGGAGGAGCACGGAAGAGGTGCTGATGGACTGGGGAGCAGGGAAGAGGGACGGGGGGAGCACAGAAGAGGTGCTGCTGGACACGGGGGACATAAAAGGAAGGGAGAAGGACTACTGCTGAACAGGGGGAGCTGGCAAGGGGTGGTGGTGGACAGTGGAGGAAAAAGAGGCCGAAAGAAAGAAAGACAGACAGAAAGCAGCCAAGGAGAGAGAGAGAGAGAAAGACACATCTATTCTAGCACCTGTTAATGTAACGGGCTTAAAGACTAGTACTGTATATATATATATTTATTTTTTTTTATTATTTATTTTTTTTGTATATGCTATATGTCAAAAAATCCTCAAAATATATAGTCCAAAGATGAAAAAAGCTATTAGTGAGATGAGTATAAGAAGAAATGATTTTCAGACTAGTCTTTAAGCCTGTTACATTAACGGGAGCTAGAGTAGATGTCTGTCTGTCTGGTTTTTTTTCTTTGTTTAAGTTTCAAGTTTCAAGTTTATTAGGATTTTTATATACCGCCTATCAAGGTTATCTAAGCGGTTTTTACAATCAGGTACTCAAGCATTTGTCTCTCTCTCCTTAGACGCTGCCTGTCTGTCTGTCATTTTTTTCTGTCTGTGTCTCTCCCTATGTCCTTAGTGCCCCCAGTGCCTCTTTTCTGTGTCCTTAGTGCCCTCAGTGCATCCTATGTCCTTAGTGCCCCCAGTGCCTCTTTTCTGTGTCCTTAGTGCCCTCAGTGCATCCTATGTCCTTAGTGCCCCCAGTGCCTCCTTTCCGTGTCCTTAGTGCCCCCAGTGTCTCCTTCCTATGTCCCCATCACTATCTTCCAGACTTTGTCCCACCCCCACCCATGCCAGCCTGCCTCCTATCCCCCTGAGCAGCATGTTTCCATTTAACTCCTCCACCACCACCCCGGCGCCAACCCTACCCGGCACACCCGAAACCCCCATTGACCCTCCCAGCCGAACCTCCCACTGCAAGACAGCCAACAAACCTCCCAGCTCCAGCAGCGTCCTAGGCACAGTAAACACGCTGCTTCACAGCCTTCTACTACCCTAATTTCCTCTGCCGCGTCTCTGATGATGTCATCAAGGACACGGCAGAGGAAATCAGGCCAGTAGAAGAATGCGAAGCAGCGTGTTTACTCTGCCTTGGACGCTGCTGGAGCCGGGAGGTTTGTTGGCTGTGTCGCTGTGGGTGGTTCGGCTGGGAGGGTCAACAGGGGTTTTGGGTGTGCCGGGTAGGGTCGGCGCCGGGGGGGGGAGTCGCGGCGTGTTACCTTCCGCCGGTCGTTAGAATAGAATCTAAGCCGCATGCATACTCTTACCTGCCACGGACATACAGATCAGAGAACACGGCGGTAAGAGTGCGCATGCGCGCTTAGCGTTTTATTATAGTAGATAAAGACCAAGGGCTCCTTTTACTACGCTGCGATAATGTTTATAGCGCACGCAAAATTGCTGCGCACGCTAAACCCGTGCTACGCGGCTAGAACTAACGCCAGCTCAATGCTGGCATTAGCGTCTAGCGCGTGTGGCAATATAGCGTGCGCTCAAACCGCCATCGCAGCTTAGTAAAAGGAGCCCTAAGAGACCTCAAGTGTTCACATCCAACTAACAATGGAACGGATCCCAACAAATGTTGGGTTTTTTTTTCTTTTTTGCCTGTCTAATAATATTTTCAATGAATTGTTGATTCTCATAGTTTGCTGATTGTGTCCCTTCCCCACTCTTTCTTTTGAAATCACGCATCGGCGCCATTTATAGAACCGCGGCTGTTTTTAAAACAGGCGCCTTAAATGCAGGCCAGCATGGTACAGACTAGAGAATGACACGGTGACAAAATTCATCACCGTTCCCGTCCCCGCGGATAACCACGGGAAATAATCCCATGTCATTTTCTAGTGTCTATTTCAACTCGGTTCTTCTACACCAGCATTCTTCAAAGCAAAGCTTGAGGGTCAGTGGTTGTGGCCATTCATACTCTGATTCTTATTGAAGCCATTGTGACATCACTGATGTGATTGGCTCTTAGGCACTGGTGGAATGAGGCATTATGACATCACAATATCTGCTCTGGATACCAGAGACTGTCATTCTGTAGTGTCTGTTTCAACCTCAGTCCTTCTACACCAGCATTCTTCAAAGCAAAGCTTGAGGGTCAGTGGTTGTGGCCATTCATACTCTGATTCTTCCCTCTCTCCTTAAAGAATGACATGAAGATGGTTTCCTGTGGTTATCCGCGGGGACGGGGACGGTGATGAATTTTGTCACCATGTCATTCTCTAGTACAGACTTACATTTAAGGTGGCTGCCTTGCGCCGAGGGTCACCTGAGGATGCCTAAGGCCACGTCTGGCATAAACCATGCCCACGCCAGCCTCAGGCATCCTTAGGCACACCGAGGCACTTCCGTAGGCGCTGTTCGCCACATTGATTTTATTTTATTTTTATAACCGTGCATCCCAATTGAATCCGGGCCTTACAGTCCTAGGACTGGATTTACTACCATGTGTTAATGTTTTAACTCAAGCCCCAGTGTTGACTAATAATAATTCACTCTAATTCCCTTAGCACGTGTTACAAGGAACTTAGCAAGCACGAATGCATAGTGATAACCCTAGCAATGGAGGATGACGTAACTTCCCCAACCTCACACAGACCACGAGTAGGATTTGAACCCCGCTTCCTTCTTTCTCAGCCCACTGCTTTAACCACCGGGATTCCTCCTTCACTCCCTTAATTAGAGCATTTACTGGGCTTCCGTGTCGTCATTCGGTTTTTATTCACACGCCATCAGTCCTAGTAGCATTTACTGTTTACAAATATTGCTAGTGTGATTGCACATGTTGAAGGCAGGGCAGTTCTCCACAGAGTCCTTGGGGTCAACGGTCAGGATTTTAGGATATCGATTTGCAAAGAACGGAGGCGGTGTATGCAAATCGATCTCATGCATATTCATTGTGGATATCCTACAAACCCGACTGGTTAGGTGTGTCCTGAGGAATGGCTCGAGAATGCCTGCTTTAACAGGAAGCGAGAAGGACAGCATCCTCCCTTCAAAGCTTAAGCCTTAAGGCAGGGGTGTCAAAGTCCCTCCTCGAGGGCCGCAGTCCAGTCGGGTTTTTAGGATTTCCCCAATGAATATGCATGAGATCTATTAGCATACAATGAAAGCAGTGCATGCAAATAGATCTCATGCATATTCATTGGGGAAAATCCTGAAAACCTGACTGGATTGCGACTCTCGAGGAGGGACTTTGATACCCCTGCCTTAAGGGAAGGATTCTGAAACCATTCACAAATTTAGCCACTTTGGCCTGGATTCTCTAAAAAGCACATCAGTAGGCGACAGCAAAAAAATCACCTTTGAAACAACTTTTTAACTGAGTGTCAAGACGCCTACCTGCGCCTACAAAATCGGTGCTGGAATCGCGCCTCCGTGGGTGCTTTAGGCTCCCTAATGCCACTGTAGGCGTGGCTAATGCCGGAAATGGCGTTAGGCAGCCCAAAGCAGCTAAGGAGGCGCAATTCTGGACCCGTCGCCGTCACGTGATTGGCGACCGCTTTTATGGTGGACACCAACAATGGCGCCAGTTACAGAATCCGGGCCTTTAAGAGCAAAGTGCAGTCCACTAGCTTAACATGGAAGAGAGTAAACCAAGCAATACTTACATAGGCCTCAAAGAGGTCCTGTGCCTGGACGTCCATTATCTGTGCCTTGAATTTGCTTTGATTCAGAGTGTTGTTTCCACACCTTAAACAGGTACTCAGATTGCTGGTGACCGGATTCATGCACAGGATCAGCCCGTATAGAACAGCTGGAGCAGAACATTGAGGAATAGGATTCTTATTACCAGGTACAAAACTGAGTCACGTTACACTATTTACACAGATTCTAAGACAGAAGGATAAAGAGCAATAGGCACCTACTTTTCTCTATACCTGTGTATGTACTTACCCACAATGCCCTGCTGTACAATTAATCTAATCCACAGATGTCAAAGCCCGACTGGATTCCGGCCCTTGAGGAGGGACTTTGACACCCCTGATCTAATCCAATCAGCTGTTTGCGCATCGCGCATCACCTGTGCAGGCTCAAGGCGACTTACAGAGAATTAAGGGGAAGATATCAGGGCAGGGCAGGGTCAAGGAGACTGGAGGAATAAATTGAGGTACAACTATAGGAGAGGAACTGTCTTGCTAGAAAGGGAATACTGGGTAATTCATATAGAGGTCAGGTATCAAAGAGAAGGGTCTTCAGTTTCTTCTAGAAAAGGGGTAGGCAATTCCGGTCCTTGAGAGCCGGAGCCAGGTCAGGTTTTCAGGATCTCCACAATAAATATGCATGAGATAGATTTGCATCTCAAGGAGGCAGTGCATGCAAATCCATCTCATACATATTCATGGTGGAGATCCTGAAAACCTGACCTGGCTCTGGCTCTCGAGGACCAGAATTGCCTACCCCTGTTCTAGTTGCATTTTCAGGATTTCCACAATGAATATGCATGAGATTTATTTACATACAATGGAGGCAATGCATGCAAATAATCTCACACATATTCATTGGAGAAATCCTGAAAATGCAACTAGAACAGGGGTAGGCAATTCCAGTCCTCGAGAGCCGGAGCCAGGTCAGGATTTCAGGATCTCCACAATAAATATGCATGAGATAGATTTGCATCTCAAGGAGGCAGTGCATGCAAATCCATCTCATACATATTCATGGTGGAGATCCTGAAAACCTGACCTGGCTCTGGCTCTCAAGGACCGGAATTGCCTACCCCTGTTCTAGAATAAGGTATAGCTAGGTTCTGTTCCAATTGATTCTGTGAGGTCATTCCAAGTTTTCACTCCCAGGACGGTAAGCATGGAGTGGCCTTTACGCCTGTGTTTGAGATTTTTTTTGCAGTGGGGAGATTTAGTTGTATTTTGTTAAGGGTTCTGCAATTTCCCTCCATATGTAAGGTTGCCAGATTTCCACTATTAATAAAGAGGACACCTGGTCCCACCCCATTCTACCCCTAGCCCCGCCTCTAGCTCCGCCCCCCACATGAACCTCCCCGAGATCGGGACCACATCTGGAGCATGCGTGGACGTCAAGGCGATGACATCATGTGCATGCGTACATGCATATGATATCATCACGTCGATGGCCAATGATTATAAAAAAAACCCCATTGAGTGGACCAATGTTGGCTGTTCTATAATGAGTTGGGTATAAGTTTCTGAATTGAAACGTATATATTGAGCAACGTGGTGCAAGCTCAGTCTTACTACCTTTTTTGCACTGATTAACAATAAATCTATGATTTTTGATTGTTAACATTTTCACCCCACATTTTTTCAGTTTCTTATTTTCTTTTTTTTTTTCTCAGTGGGGTTTTTTTTGTCTGTTTTGGTTGTTTGAAACATTAGCACATGGCCATTAATACAAAAAAAAACCCTGTTTTTACAGCTGCACTGCAAGTGGAAAAAATCCGTAGAAGGTCACACTAAGGCCACTTTGTACCACAGCTTAGTAAAAAGACCCCTTAAGACTGGATGCTGTTTATAAATGCGTAAATGAATAAGTTTACTAATGGGTGCTGCTATGAGAAACCTAAGACAAATTCGAAAATTCTTCGCCAGAAAACAATTCCAACTTTTGGTACAATCTCTCATACTAGGCCTAATAGACTACTGCAACATACTATATCTCCCCTGCCCAGCAACCACGACAAAACAACAACAAACAATACAAAACACAGCCCTAAGACTCATCTATTCGCTGAAAAAAATACGACCACATCACAAAGGCATACCACGACTCACACTGGCTCCCAATACAAGCCAGAGTACACTTCAAATTCTACTGCCTACTATTCAAAGCTATAAACGGAGACAGCCCAACCTACTGGAACAACCGACTAACTCAACCCACCTCAACCAGACACAGAACCTACTCACTATTCACACACCCGCCAACCAAAAATGTCAAATGAAGAAAACTGTATGACAACCTACTGGCCACCAGAGCAGCGAAACTGGACAGACAAATCACCAATCTGCTGTCCTCGACCACAGACTACAAAACCTTCAAAAAAGAAACAAAAACCCTCCTCTTCAAAAAAACACATAAAACCTATATAACAAAAACAGATCCTCCCAAGCACAACCTACATTACTATCTACTTCTTAGCAACTCAAAAATGTTCAAACCACTCCTTATGTATCTCCTAATATCTTGACAATTCTCATGGAATCCACCTTATGTATTTTGTGATATCATGACAATTGTATGTAATCCGCCTTGAGCCGCAAGGTAATGGTGGAATAGAAATCACTAATGTAATGTACTTCCCACAGATCTCATTGACTACAATGGGATGTATTTCCTGATAACGTACATATGTTCATAGCATTACTGCATGCAAATGCAAGGCGTACTGATTGCAGGTCACCTTCTTCCTTCGATCTTCCCAAACATGATGTCCTTCGGTGATCTCTCATATTATGTCATTACTAGTCATTAAGCCCGTTACATTAACGGGTGCTAGAATATGTCTATCTGTCTGTCTTTCTTTCTATGTCTCTGCCCTTGTCTCTTTCTTCCTTTCTTTGTCTCTCTCCCTCCCATTGTCTGTCTGTCTTTCTTTCTGTCTGTCTCTCTCCCTGCCTGGTGTCTTTCATTCTCCCTGGCCCCCTTTGTCTGTCTGTGTTTATTTCTTTCTGTCTCTCGCCCTGCCTGGTGTCTTTCATTCTTGTGCGCTGCCTGCTTGGCCCTCTTTTGTCTCCCCCCCAAAGCAAACCAAGATTGCTCCCTGGCCCCCTTTCCCTTCCCCCCCCTACTTCCCTGTGCAGCGACAGCAGCATTCCCCTCCTCTGTGTAGCAGCAACAGCATTCCCCCCCTTCCCTGTGCAGCAGCATTCCCCCTTCCCAGTACAGCAGCATTCCCCCCCACTTCCCTGTACAGAAGCAGCATTCTCTCCTTCCCTGAGCAGCAACATTCCCCCCTTTCCCTGTGTAGCAGCAGCATTCCCCCCCCTTCCCTGTGCACCCACCCCTTGCCTGCTCCCCCTGTTCCCTTCCCCCGTCCATCAGCTCCCCCTGTCCATCTGCTCCCCCTGTGCATACGCTCTACTTGCCTCAAAGAAAAGCGCTGCACCGCGCTGTTGCTGGCCTCGGTGTCTTCTCTACACTGCGGCCAACCCTAGCGGAAACAGGAAGTTGTGAGAGGGCGAGCCGCAGTGGAAAGAAGATAGTGAGGCCAGTGGTTAACGCTGTGAGTAGGCGAGAGGGAAGAGGGGGAAAAATAGATGGCGGCAGGGGGATTTGGAGTCGGGGCGCGTGCGGCAAGCCGCCGCTCACGTCTGAAGATTTTAAAAAGGTGCTTGGCATTGGGGCGCGTGCGGCAAGCCGCCGCTCGCTCCTGAAGATTTTAAAAGCTCCCCTGGATCGGTCTGCCCAGCTCCTTACCATAGTTGAAAGACCTGGCCGCGGCGGCGCCTCTTCGCAGGAGCAGGGGAGACCGAAGAACAGCACGGCTGACAGCTGCCGCGTCCGACATCTGCCTTGGGGGAGGAAAGAGAGTATTTCACGCGCATGTGCACTTCTATCTGAGGTGCCCTACAGCACATGGAAAACGGAACACGCGATGGGAGTGCGCATGTACAGCTTAGCCTTTTATTATATTAGATAAAAGGTTCTTTGAAAGAACCTTTTCTTTCCAGGCGGCCAAACTCAATTCATGGCTTGCCCAAATTGTGCTTGATGCCTCTTCTTATCTTGATTTTAGAAAGCAGATTAAAACTCAATTATTTAACAGGCTGATATATTTTATATATATATATATATATATATATATATATATAAAACAGGATTAATATATTTTATTATTATAATCTTTTATTCTTTTAAGATTGTTGTACCCTCTGTATATGGCATGTATGTATTTTTCTTATATTATATGCCAAGTTTCCAAGTTTCCAAGTTTATTATAAGATTTGATTAATCGCCTATTCCAGGTTCTAGGCGATGTACATCATAAATTACAGAGTTAGGGTAAAAATACATATTTAGAACAACTTAAAACAAATCAAAATAACCTAAAACACATAACATGACTAAACATATACAATAGAACAATAAACATACGTGATGACAATAGGTAAGGTAATGGGAAGAAATATAAAAGAAACATTTAAGGATAAAAACAGTAGGGAGAGGTGTAGAAATTTGATATGGACTGCAAAAAAGATTCAATATAAAATGTAAAAAAAATCAATTAATCACTAAAAGCATCTTTAAAAAGAAATCCCTTAAGTTTGCTCTTAAATTTATCTAAAATTCTTTCTTCTCTTAAATAAATTGGCAGGGCGTTCCGGGCTAGAGGAGCCGTAACTGAAAAAATAGAATGTCGTCTTGTACCTATAACTTTTAACGATGGAACAACTAATAGATGTTGATCAGTTGACCGTAACACTCTTGAAGTTTTATAGGGGATTAAAAATTTATAAATAAAAGCCGGAGTTTTAAAAATGATTGATTTAAAAGTGAGCAAATTTAATTTATACATTATTCGATATGTAACTGGCAACCAACGTGCTTTCTCGAGCAAAGGTGTAACGTGATCAAATTTCTTAGCGTTTTCAATAAGTTTAATCGAGGTATTTTGCATATAACTTGTTGATTTCAATGATTTGCATTGCTTGTATTTCAATTAATTGTTGTGAACCGCCTAGAACTTTTTAGCTATGGCGGTATATAAAATAAAATTATTATTATTATTATATACAGGTACTTATTTTGTGTCTAGGGCAATAGAGGGTTAAGTGACCAGCTCAGGGTCACAGGGCACTGCAGTGGGAATCGAATTGTTTCCCAGGTTCTCAGCTCATGCATTAACCACTATGGCTGGCTCCTCCTTAATGACATGCATGGTTTGGGAAAGTACATACTAATTTTTACACCAGCTCTGTACCTAAGTGATGTAAATGCGCATGAGTCGAGTCTCTTTCATTTGGAAAGAAGCTCTGGAATGAGAGGGCATAGGATAAAGTTAAGAGGTGATAGGCTCCAGAGTAATCTGAGGAAATTTTTTTTTTTTTTTTTTACCAGAAATGGTGATAGATCCCTGGAGACAAAGACTGCGTCTGAATTCAAGAAAGCTTGAGATAGTCATGTGAGATCTCTTGAAGAGAGGAAGAGATAATGGTTACTGCGGATGGGCAGACTGGATGGGCCATTTGGCCATCATGTTTCTATAACCATAAAGTTCTATGACATCACAATGCAGGTGTAAAGAGCCTTAGCCAATAGGGAAAGGAGATGCAAACGTTAAGAGCATTAGCCAATAGGGAGAGGAGGAGATAGTGGATGCTGCGGATGGGCCATTTGGCCTTTATCTGTCGTCTATAACCATAAAGCTCAATGACATCACAATGCAGGTGTAAAGAGCCTTAGCCTATAGGAAGAGGAGATGCAAATGTTAAGAGCCTTAGCCAATAGAGAGAGGAAGAGATAGTGGATGCTGCGGATGGGCCATTTGGCCTTTATCTGTCGTCTATAACCATAAAGCTCAATGACATCACAATGCAGGTGTAAAGAGCCTTAGCCTATAGGAAGAGGAGATGCAAATGTTAAGAGCCTTAGCCAATAGAGAGAGGAAGAGATAGTGGATGCTGCGGATGGGCCATTTGTCCTTAATCTGCCATCGTGTTTCAAAGTTTCTATATACCAGCACCTACACACATGCATTCTTTCACATCTACGCAAGCTTTTTATAAAGTCAAGTAAGCGCCTACTCGACTTTATAAAACAGGTGTAAAAAAAAAAAAAAAAAGGCATTAACTCAGCACCACTGTATAAAATAACCCTCGTACAGTACAGTAAAAGTGGAACTTCCTTTTCTGGCTCCTTTGACTTCTGTTTGGACATAAATATGTTGTGACAAATCTTTCTTAATTCCTGCCACTAAATATAGCTTCGTAACCTGCTTTATCATTGTTTCCCAATTTACCAGCTTGCTATTTACTGCTAAGACGCTCTGTTATTATCAAAGCTTCCAGTCAGTGGGAGCCATGGCGCATCACGGTACAAAATCATACCTCCTCTTTTTCAGCATCTCCCTTCTTTGGAGAGCACTTTGAGACACGAGATGCAGCCTGCAATGCTAAGCGGTCGAATTAACCCTGGATATTCAATTCCAGGGCATGCCCGGCCCCAGTGAATATCCAGGTTAGCAGAGCAACCCGGAAGTTAACCAGGCGCTGGCTGATAGAACGGTGTCCAGTTAACGCAGAGGATGCAGGGCTAGATTCACTATGCAAACCGATCGGTGTGCGACCCCCTTCGTGACCCGATTTCCCTCTGACCCGATTCACTAACCTGTGTCCCGATCATCCTCCAATCCGCGCATGCAAATGAGGGGGGAACGGCATTCAAATGATGGCAGGCAGCGATTCACTAACCAAAACCCTGGGCAACACCGACTGGGCTGGCCGATCACAAACAGGCAACTGCTGAGGACCAGTCGCTCAGGTCGTTTCCGACTGCCCCAGCTTCTGCTGCCCTGCTCTCTGCCCAAACTCCTGCTTTCAGCCCTTATTTCCTGCCTGCCCTGAACTCCTTCAGCCCCGATCTCCTGCCTGCCCTGAACTCCTACAGCCCCGACTCTCCCACCCTTCCCTGCAGTGCAAGTGCAGGCTTAAAGCGGGTTAGAACCACGGGCTTTAAAAAAAAAACCAACATTTCCTACTGAGAGCATGCGCAGACCATCTACAGGCAAGGAAGATGGTCTGCACATGCTCAAGGATCGCTCTCTAGCGATCTGTGTGGTGGGTGGGAGGGGGGCGTGTCAATGATCGTCCCCATTTACATGGAAGCCTCTGTCGGCCTGCATGCAATTGGGCACGGATCGGACACGGAATCGGGGGTTAGTGAATCTAGCCCAAAGTTAGGACAGTTTTTGCTAAGTAGTGGCTCCGCCTAAACTCCGCCCCCCAGCCTGCCCCCAACCTAGCCAGTTAGGAAATGGCCAGTTAAAATCAACCATCTTTGAGCTAGGAGCAAGTTGGGAAGGTGCGTGGTAATAATGAAGCTTTAAAGTAATAAAGTTTTTCAAGTTTTCACTGCAGAGGGCTGATCTTGACAAAGGTTAACAGCGAAACATGTTGACCAGTCCCTTCCCGGCGCAGACAAGCAATTAAAGAAAAGTAAAGGGCCGGCTTAAAAGCTAAGGGCCTCTTCTATTAAACTGGGCAGTTTTCTAGCGCGGGGAGCTGCGCTGAATGGCCCACGCGGCTCTCTGTGCTAAAAACTGCTAACGCAGTTTAATAGAAGAGGGGGTAAGTTATTTCAAATCCCTATTAATAATGTTCATGGGTATGAAAGTATAGGGGTTTTTAAAAAGTTATTAGGAGCACTAAATGACTCTTATAAAAAAGCAGATTAGATGACGATACTATATGCCATCAAGTTATTCCCATGGCCGTTTCAAATAAATAGTGGTTGGTGGAGGCATATCTGAAAAATCCGTAAAAAAAATATTCAATTGAAGTGGTCTTTTGAATCCTGTACACTGCTATATGGTTGTAGGCAGTTCCAATCAATGGCACTACCTGTTTAAATTCTGGTGAATGTTGGCCGTCAGCCAGGCTTAACTGGCAGAAACTTGCTTGCTTAAACCCCTCTGAATACTGACCCTTTTGTGTTCCGACGCACAACTGATGAATCGTGATTGCCACTTTAACCTATACAACTAAAGTACCTGATTTTGCCTTGAACCTTCACTGGGGAATGATGGGTAAGATATTTTAATAGTAACGTAGTAACATAGTAGATGACGGCAGATAAAGACCCGAATGGTCCATCCAGTCTGTCCAACCTGATTGAATTTAAATTTTTTTTTTTTTCTTCTTAGCTATTTCTGGGCAAGAATCCAAAGCTCTACCCGGTACTGTGCTTGGGTTCTAACTGCCGAAATCTCTGTTAAGACTTACTCCAGCCCATCTACACCCTCCCAGCCATTGAAGCCCTCCCCAGCCCATCCCCCACCAATCGGCCATATACAGACACAGACCATGCAAGTCTGCCCAGTAACTGGCCTAGTTCAATCTTTAATATTATGAATAAATGTTGAATAAATTATGAATAAATATTATGAATAAATAAACAGTAGAATATTTGTATTTGAATTCTAGTTGAATCAATAGTCCCCTAGAATGAATTCTATTAAAAGGTGTTATCAATTTTTTTAGAGTCCCTAGACTTTGGTCATAGCTTGTTTTGAAGTTTACTGAAGCTACCATCATGAGTTAGAAATGCAAATATTACATATCCAGATAATGAAGACTTATGAAGACACATAAGAATAGCCTTACTGGTTCAGACCAATGTTCCATCAAGCCCAGTAGTCTGTTCTCACAGTGGTCAATCAAGGTCCCTAGTACCTGGCCAAAACCCATAGAGGAGCAACATTCCAGAATCCCAAAGAATAGCAAGATTCCGGAACCCCAATGAGAGCAACATTCCAGAGCTGAGATTGTGATGTCATAATGCCTCAATTCACAGTGCCTCAGAGCCAACCTCATCAGTGATGTCACAATGGCTTGACTGTCCATTACTTGGCTCACATAAGAACATAAGAATAGTCTTACAGGGTCTGACTAACAGTCCATCAAGCCAGTAGCCCGTTCTCACGGTGGCCAATCCAGGTCACTAGTACCTGGCCAAAACCCAGAGAGTAGCAACATTCCAGAATCCCAAAGAGTAACAAAAGATTCTAGAACCTCCAAAGAGTATCATGATTCCATGCAAAATCTCAAAGAATACCAAGGTTCTAGAATCCCTAAGAGTAGCAACATTCCATGCTACCGATCCAGGATAAGCAGTGGCTTCCCCCATGTTTTTCTCAATAACAGACTATGGACGTTTCCTCCAGGAACTTGTCCAAACCTTTCTTAAAACCAGCCACGCTATCCGCTCTTACCACGTCCTCTGGCAACGTGTTCCAGAGCTTAACTATTCTCTGAGTGAAAAAATATTTCTTCCTATTGGTTTTAAAGTATTTCCCTGTACCTTCATCGAGTGTCTGCCATTTTTGACGGCGTGAAAAATTACAAAGACTAGGGGACACTCCATGGAGTTACAGGGAAATACTTTTAAAACACTTTCTAACTTACAACATATAGAAAACATGAACTTCTGAGGTTCAAAATCTACTTTTCCATTGAAGCAGATGCTCTTGTGATATGGGTTAGCAGAAGCATCATCACGATGAAGACATTGCTTATCTGTGAAATAAGTCCAAGCAACTGGAGTCAGTTACATTTGCAAATCTTTTTTCATTGGAACGGTTTGCAGTCAGTCTATATTTGTTCGATATGAATCAGTGGCTCCAGCAGTAGACTGTCAATAGCAGTCACATGCTCCTTAGCTGGAGAGCCAGACCGTGCCACAGTCACCAGATATCAATAACCTCTTCCCGTCAACAAAGACAGACCGCCGTCAAAACCCCAGACAACCACTCAACGGGAACACCAAGAAACACTTAGCTGAGCAAAGAGAAGGCAAGCCCCCTTAGCATACGAAGAGACCCCCCCCCCCTCAAAAAAAAAAGGTATACTATACCTGCTAAAACCCCAAGTCTCCTGCAATTGTCAGTCATGCTAAGCGCTGGAAATGAATCACTGTCCTGTGAGGTTAGAACTGCTCCTTGAATGAAATGACACAAAAGGGGAACCTAGCTTATTTCTATACTGTGAAGTAACCAATACCAGCTGAGGAGGTGACCCACCCTGCCGGAAAATTGCTAATAGAATTAATGATGCTAATAAGAGAAGCATTACATTGCAACCCCCCCCCCAAAAAAGGGAAGTGACGCTCTATGTGAATTGGGGCTTATTCTTCGAATTAGTTCCTAGAGGTCAACTCTTCTGTGAAGACTAGGCTGAGGTTTCTCCGAGCAGAAAGTGAGGAATCGCACTGACATAGACACAGATTGAAACTGTCTAGGCAGACAGGGTTGGGCGATGCCTTCTTCTCTGAACTGGGTTTAAGAAAGTGACATTTAAACTGAAAAATGAAACTGCACCCTCCTACCGTGGGTTGGTTACAGCCCACTTCAGCCCCCTCCTGTCTCATTCATGAACAGAAAGGTGAACATGGAAAGAACGTGACTTCTAAGGACCAACAAATACTTCTCTTTTTAAGTAAGCATTTTCTTTTTCTGCCATTCTTTGTAGACTAGCAGGATAAATGGACGAATTCTGCAATTCACAATACCTTGACACCCCTCAATGCCAAATGGGGATTCTGCTAAGCAAGATATCATTATTGTGCTGTAAAACCAGCTTTAGTCCACCGTCGTGAAAAGTCCAAAAGAGCGCTTATGTATGCCTATTTCAAAGGCCCATCAGAAAATCAATCAGCACAAAACTCAAATAACATCCAAACATTACTGTAATGGGCCGTGCAAAGGGAGATGAAGGTACACCAGCCTTATTACCAGGCTCAGCATTCCTTAAGATCTCTCAAAATTCATCCATCAGTCCAATTTGAAACTGGTTGGCACTGTTAAGAATTACGGTTGTGTGAAAGCTTTGCGGAGAGGACAATGGCTGCCGTGTTTTCAGTCGGTGATTCCTTGATGCGGAGTGAGTCTCTCAATGCAGTGCTATGTAGGAACACTTTGGAAACGGATGGTTAAGAGCTGACACATGATTTCCCCCCTTCCCCTCCCCTCCCCCCTTTTATGAAGCCATGTTAGGCTTTTTTATCGTGGGCAGCTGTGGTAAAAGCGCCAACGGCCTGTGATAAAAAGGCCTAATGCAGCTTCATGAAAGGGAGCCTTATTTTTTTTATTTTTTTTTTAAGTATAATATTTCTTTATTGAGCAAAAACAACAGCATATAGAACAACAATAAGGAGAAACACAACAGTTCCAGAGCAGCCTCCAGACAAGATAAGCAATCAGCAGGAGACAAGAATACACGAGGATGCATACGAAAACTGTCAAAAAGAGCCCAATATGGGATTTTACATGAGCCACCAGCAGCTCCCCCTACCAAAACCCAAACTCCCCCCCCCCATGGAGGGGCATAATCGAAAGGGACGTCTAAGTCCATTTTTGTCTAGGTCGAAAGTAGTCCAAAGTAAAAAACAGCCCAGGACACATTTTAGAAAAATACGTCCAAAATTTTTTTTTCTTTCGAAAATCGTCTAATTAAACGTCCTGCCGATCTGATCATCCAAATTGCTAAATCGTCCTTCTTTATACCACATTTTCGTCCAACTTTTCATCCAAGTCAAAAACACCTAGAACAAGCCCTGTTGGACATGGGAGGGGTCTGCAAAGTGATGGACTGAACACCCAGACATGGCACCTAAATAGTGGGGTACCTTACAGGGCACTGCTGTGAACTTCACAAAAAGGGTGACATGTCTTCTCCTCACTAAAGCTCCCTTATGGTGAGCCCCCCAAACCACCTCCAGAATCCCCTAGACCCACTTATCTACCACCCTAATAGCCCTTAAGGCTGCATGGGTCCTCCTCCCTAACCCATCCCCAAGACGGCTTAAGCCACCTCTGTGCTGGTTGCCAGGCTGCCAGGTGATGATGGTCTGGAGGCTGAATTCTAAAGTGTGATTACGATTTTTATGGGGGGGGGGGTCGGTGATCACTGGGGTAGTGTGTGGGGGTCTGTATTATGTGTTGCAGTGCTTATCTGGTGACTTTAGGTGGGTTTTTGTGACTTAGACCATGTTTTAAATGGTCTAAGTCACAACGTCCAAGTTCCGTCGATCCTGGGCTGTATAACTTTCGGTTATACATGCTGTACGACTAAGTCTAAGCCAGCCCACATCCCACCCAACTCCCGCCCGCGACACTCCGCCTGAAACGCCCCGTTTCGCTTTGGTCGTTCAGCGGCACTATGAAAGCCTAGGTCGTTTAGAAATACGTCCAAAACCCATTTTTATTATCGGCACTTGGACGTATTTGGACAATGTTTGTCCAAGTACTGACTTAGGCCGGGCTTTGGACATTTTTCTCTTTCAATTATGAGCCCCATAGCCTGCTTAAAACCTTATAAGAATTTATACGAATTTCACAGCAACAACCCGGTAGCCAAAAAATAAAAAAGTTTGTCAATTTCTTTATTGTTTTATTATATTATCTATATGAAAAGAATGCTTTTTGTACATTTGAATAATAAGAAATGGAAGAAGTTTAAAATTGGGCTGATGAACGAATGAGATAATAAGGAATAGTTTATCTGGTTCATTCTCTCTTCTGACAGTCCATTACAATGATTTTTTTAATTTGTATGTTAAATAGTACATATCCACCATAAAAAGAGTATAAAATATAAGAATAGCCTTACTGCAGGGGCAGGGAACTCCGGTCCTCGAGAGCCGTATTCCAGTCGGGTTTTCAGGATTTCCCCAATGAATATGCATGAGATCTATTTGCATGCACTGCTTTCAATGCATATTCATTGGGGAAATCCTAAAAACCTGACTGGAATACAGCTCTCAAGGACCGGAGTTCCCTACCCCTGCCTTACTGGGTCAGACCAATAGTCCAGTCCAGAATCCCTTCTTCGCAGGGGCCAATCCAGGTCACAAGTACCTGGCAAAAACCCAAATGGTAGCAACATTCCATGCTACCAATCCAGGACAAGCATTGACTTCCCCCATGTCTGTCTCAATAGCAAACTATGGACTTTTCCTCCAGGAACCTTTCCAAACCTTTTTTTCAAACCAGCTATGTTAATCCCTCTTACCACATCCTTTGGCAATGCATTCCAGAGCTTAACCCATTCTCTGAGTGAAAAAAAAAAATTTCTTCCTATTGGTTTTAAAAGTATCTCCCTGTAACTTCATTAATTTTGATGGAATTATAAAATCAATCCAGCTTGGAAAAGAGAGAGCTGAGGGGAGATATAACAGAAGTCTATAAAATGCTGAGTGGAGTGACTCAGATAAACATGAGTCGATTGTTCACTCTCTCAAAAAGTGGGAGTGTGTGGCACAGGGGTTAGAGCGACAACCTTAGCCCTCTGAGGTTGTGGGTTCAAATCCTTCACTGTTCCTTGTGACCCTAGGCAAGGCACTTAATTCTCTCCTTGCCTCAAGTACACTAGATAGAGATTCAACCCACTAGGACAGATAGGGAAATATGATAAAGTACCTGAATGTACACCACATACATTACAGTAAAGATTTCTATTCCGCCATTACCTTGCAGTTCAAGGCGGATTACAAAAGATATAGAAGGTGGGTTATGAAAGAAGATCACTGGTCATTACTCTCCTTTTCAAAGCCACACTAGCATTTTTAATGCCGGCCACCACAGGAACAGCTTTGATGCTCATAGAATTCCTCTGAGCGCCCGAGCTGTTACCACGGCAGCCGGCGCTAAAAACACTAACTCGGCTTTGTAAAGGAGGGGGTAAGTTACATGTTAGTACATTTTAAACATATTGCACAATTAAGCTCTGGAATTCATTGCCAGAGGATGCTGTAAAAGCTTGGTTTTAAAAAGGTTTGGACAAGTTCCTGGAGGAAAAGTTCAAAAAGGGCTACTAAGGTAGATCTGGAGAAACCCACTGCTTGTCCCCGGGGGGGGTGAGTAGCATGGATTCTTGCCAGATACTTGTGACCTAGATTGGCCACTGTTGGAAACAAGATACTTGGCTTGATGGGCCTTTGGTCATAAGAACATAAGAATTGCCGCTGCTGGGTCAGACCAGTGGTCCATCGTGCCCAGCAGTCCACTCACGCGGCGGCCCCCAGGTCAAAGACCAGTGCTCTGAATGAGTCCAGCCTCACCTGCGTACGTTCCAGTTTAGCAGGAACTTGTCTAACTTTGTCTTGAATCCCTGGAGGGTGTTTTCCCCTATAACAGCCTCTGGAAGAGCGTTCCAGTTTTCTACCACTCTCTGGGTGAAGAAGAACTTCCTTACGTTTGTACAGAATCTATCCCCTTTTAACTTTAGAGAGTGCCCTCTTGTTCTCCCTACCTTGGAGAGGGTGAACAACCTGTCTTTATCTACTTTGTCTTGAATCCCTGGAGAGTGTTTTCCCCTATAACAGCCTCCGGAAGAGCGTTCCAGTTCTCTACCACTCTGGATGAAGAAGAACTTCCTTACGTTTGTACGGAATCTATCCCCTTTTAACTTTAGAGAGTGCCCTCTCGTTCTCCCTACCTTGGAGAGGGTGAACAACCTGTCTCTATCTACTAAGTCTATTCCCTTCATTATCTTGACTGTTTCGATCATGTCCCCTCTCAATCTCCTCTTTTCAAGGGAAAAGAGGCCTAGTTTCTCCAATCTCTCAAGGTACTGGTCTGATCCCAATGGCCAAATAAGAACTTAGGTTAAAAAAAACAAAACATTTCCCTCATGGAGCTATCTGGCTATGCGTAAAACGACCCAGAATTTTTTAACCTAAATTCTTATGAGTGCTTTTAATTGGCGTTTTACATTACTTTTTCTTTTTGGGAGTTAAATGCTTAAGCGCCACCTACTGGATTACCACCTATAACCCTGAGGCAAGCTTCCACTTCAAAGCCGAAAACATGGACCATGTCAGGTCTGGAAGAAATTGAAAGACAGATTGATTGTGTCAAACGTTTTGCATATCAACTGTATTTAATAAACTCAATTTTATCCCAGATTGACGTGTAGAGTTTCTTCCCCACTCTTTCTTCTGTTATTTGGAAGATTCGGTTCAACAAAGCGAAAAGTCATGCATTTGGGGGTGCAGAAATCTGAGCAAGATAATGACCCTAAGGATTGGACTCGTACATATGGGGAGCTGCTTCACTAGGCTCAGGTATCATTAGTTAGGTGGTACTGGTTAAGAGGATTCCCATTCTGATCTAATGTAATCTTCGTTTTATATACGGGTCATCTCCCAGCGAAGCTTGACTCGGTTCACTTATAATTAAGACTAGAATACAGAGAAGAGGAACATGAGAGGAAAGAGTTATAATGTTATTATTTCATTGATGTTGTGGTTAAGCTATTTAAATATTGCGAGGACAACAAAGTTTTCAAGGCTTTACGAAATAGATGTAGTTGGCCTATCAGTCTAATAGAGTCAGGAAGTCCATTCCAGATCTCCACCAACTTGAAGACAAAAGATTGACTAAGCTTCCCGGCAGACTTGATTCCCTTAAAAGAAGGGAAAGATGGCTTATATTCAGGGCCGGATTTAGATGAAAAGAGGCCCTAGGCTATTCCACTTATGAGGTCCTTTCACCTCCCATTTTTAAGTTTGTAAATTACATGAGAGATAATAAAATACATCATTACTGTGATATATATCAATATGTTAAATGAAACATGTTGTTATTGGTACTAACCTTTATAAAAAATGTGACACGGATAATAAATAAAAAAACGTCGAGAACACTTATTTGGACATTTATTCTCAGCACCATATATAGTACTTGTAACAATAACTAATCAAACATAACACACAACATTGCCCCTTCCTATGTCCATAGTGCCCCCAGTGCGTCCTTCCTCACACCCCCCCTCCGATGCCCGTCTGCCTCCCATCCCCCTTCCATTGAACACCCCCCCATGCCATCCTGCCTGCCTGCTTTCCATTAAACCTCCCCACCTCCCCCTCCGATGCCAGCCTGCCTGCCTCCCATCCCCCTTCCACTGAAACCCCCCACCCCACCCCCACCCCCGATGCCAGTCTGGGCCGCCCTGTCCTGACGGATCCACGTTTTGCCTCTCTCCCTGCGGGGCTGGGCTTTGCCCAGCTGTTTCCGGACTGACGTCTTTCCCTCCCCGATCCTCCTCCCAGGGCGAGAAAAAGAAAGGGAGAAGCCGAGTCGGCGCCCTGTTGCGGCCGGAGCCGGTTCCGATCCCGAAGCGTAGAATTTCTCCTTATTTTCGGTTCACTGTTCACTGTTTTTAGAATAGTGTAATTTTAATTTTGCTAACAATTTGAATGTAGGCCCCTCTTGATCTTGAGTACCTAGGCTGAAGCCTAGTTAGCCTATAGGAAAATCCGGCCCTGCTTATATTTCTGTGTATTCCTCAGATGACAAGATCTAAAGGTGTTCCAACATAAAGGGACTAAGGGGTCAACTATTCCATAGAAGAGCTTGAAGATTATACGTGAACTGAGAGCAAGTGAAGCTTTCTCAACAAAGGGGACACATGGCCATACTTTTGTTTCCCATTCATGATACTAAACTTGGCTTCTGTTAGTAGGGAGGGACCAAGTTATGATGTAAAAATAAAATAAGTAGAACCAGGTGAGGTGGATTATTCAGGCTCCGTAGAGATGAATAGTATGGAGAAAGGACTGGAACTTGAAGCCTGGCAGCTACTCGCTCATGCCATGACTACGGTTACTTTTTATTATTTCTATGGCGCTACCAGACACATACAGCACTATGTAAGACCCATTATTGATGGTTCATAGTCATTGGCATGCGGGACTTTGGCACGCCAACATTGCAGCGCAGACAATTTGGCGTAAGACCCAAGTGCGCCCCCTAAAAACTTACTTTTAAAGAGCTCTGACGCGGGGTGTGAGTGGGGAACCCCCCCCAGTTTACTTCATACTCTATGCGCTGCCGTTGGGGAAGGGGGGGGGGGTTGGAACCTTCCATTATAGAGTAAAGTTAACTTTTTCCCAATTTTTTAGGAAAAAGTTACGTTTTCTCTATAATGTGAGATAAGAAGACCAGAATTGAACGCAATACTCCAGATGAGGTCGCACCATGGAGCGATACAGGGGCATTATAACATTTTTAGTCTTGTTAACCATCCCTTTTTTAAATAATTCCTAGCATGTTTTTGGCCACCACCACACATTGGGTGGAAGGTTTCATCGTATTCTCTACGCCGACATCCAGATCCTTTTCCTGGGCGGTGGACCCCATTATCTGGTAACTATGATTAAGGTTAATCTTCCCAATGTGCATCAGTACTGTTGGAAGGATCAGAGCACACTCTATGTTACAAGAATCCTAGTGGCTGGATCTGAAGTGAAGATGATTCATATTAAAAAAAAAAAAAAAAAAAAAAAAAGTTTTACAAAGAAAGATGGGCTATTTTTATCATTGCTCTGTCACACTTGAAACACAAGTGCATGCTGGGTATGAGTTTCTCAGAAATTCTAAGTTCTTAGCTCCGCTGGTTGTTAAAACACCTGCCCTTTCACTGTGAAGTTGCCAAAGAATACCCCAAAACAAATCATAGTTTCCTTTCTTTTCACTCGGCTGCATTTTCCCAAACCGAGAGCAAACCTCAGCTCACAGGGACTGTCCCTCCTTGACACTCACCTTCTCTTCAGATCCTTTTCCACCAACAGCAGAAACTCCCTTAATATTACAATTCTTCTTTGGACTTAGGCAGACCTAATAGTCAAGGCAAACGTTGTCAACACGTGGAAGACACAGGCAGACATGAGGACTTCTCCAGCTCTTCGTTGCTCATGGATTACACATGCGATTCTTTTATTTTTAATCAAATAACTTTAGTGTTTCCTTTTGATAACTTACAACATCCTGACAGTAACCATCGATAAAACAGTTACAAAATTGATACTAAAATAACCACAAAATGTTTCAAATTGTGGATTAAACAACAACAAACAAAAAAAAAAGGCAATAGCACCATTGCAAAATAGAAAATCGTATAGAAAAAGGATCAACGCATATTAAATAAATTTTTTAAAAAATATTTTATTCATTTTATATCTTAAATCAAGTACAATAAATACAAATATCAATTTCACTTTCAAATACACTTGACATCTTATAAATAACCCTTATAAAATATAATAATATCCCCCTTCCTTATATAATTATGAAAAATATATTCATTCTATTATAATCAAAAAATACCCTCCCCTATTTCCTTATATTAAATATATTATATTAAATAAATTAATTGATAATACAAAATAACAGTATTAAGGGCTCCTTTTATGAAGGTGCGCTAGCGTTTTTAACGCACGCACCGGATTAGCGTGCATTAGCCGAAAAACTACTGCCTGCTCAAGAGGAGGCGGTAGCGGCTAGTGTGCGCTATTCCACACATTAAGGCCCCAACACGCCTTCGTAAAAGGAGCCCTAAGGCCGAGGGCAGTTATTTGAGTTGAGACTTTGTTATTGTTGACTCATTACAGCACTATTGGTTGATTGGGGGGGGAGGGGCCAAGATATGAGGCCAAAAAACTTAGGTTATTCCCTGCTCTGGTCTCTCTCCCTAAATGTTGCTTAAACTAGATGGTTAAATGGGAACAACTTTTAGGTGAACAGTCATGAAATAATTTGTGGCCCAAAAAATGTTGGTCTATGGTTCTTCCAGAAGACTGTTCCACGCATCTCCCACCCTTTCTGTCTGACTCCCAGCTAGATTAGTGCTGGTGTTGAGTAGTGGATTTTCCCCAGACAAATATCCCCTGTATTTTTGACCCTTGATAAAGCCGGAGATACAGGCGAAACGGGTCATAGAAACATAGAACATGACGGCAGAAAAGGGTCACGGCCCATCTAGTCTGCCCACACTAATGGCCCACCCCCTAACTACCCCCATGAAGTGATCCCACATGCCAATCCCATCTTTTCTTAAAATCTGGCACGCTGCTGACCTCAATTACCTGTAGTGGAAGATTATTCCAGCAGTCAACCACCTTTTCGGTGAAGAAATATTTTCTGGTGTCACCATGAAATTTCCCACCCCTGATTTTCAACGGATGCCCTCTTGTTGCCGTGGGTCCTTTAAGGAAAAAGAGATCCTCTTCCACCTTGATACGGCCTGTGACATATTTGAACGTCTCGATCATGTCTCCCCTCTCTCTGCGTTCCTCGAGTGAGTACAGCTGCAACTTACCCAGTCGTTCCTCATACGGGAGATCCTTGAGTCCTGAGACCATCCTGGTGGCCATTCGCTGAACCGACTCAACTCTCCGCACATCTTTTTGATAATGCGGCCTCCAGAATTGTAAACAGTATTCCAGATGGGGTCTCACCATGGATCTGTCGGGGATGGGGAGTGATTGAACAGTCACAATCGTAGACTAAGATAAGTTCTACTGTGCCTTTTGAGTAACCTACACACCTAAGAGTTGTATATGAAAAATAATAATAAGCATATTTATTGATTAAAAAAACAAAGTTTTAAAAAACTAATATAAAAATTATATGGTAAAAAAAAACTAACACAAAAATTATATGTTAAAAATAGTGAATTACTCGGAGGTTTTTTGAGTCAGTGATAGACACCGGAACCCCATATTGATGCGAACATAGATTATCCCTGGTGGATGGTTCGCGGAATTACTGAGTCTCTTTAACCTCTGTTTTAATTACCTATCTTTGACTTACACAAGAGTGTTTTGGATTGGGTTATTAGCTATATATTATCTCTTGATCCTCCATTTGTGGGTTATTTAGGTATCTCTGAGCCACACATACTTTGGCAATGAGTTCAATCTCTGGTATTAAGCATATTAGACTACTGCAACATCATTTACCTGGGATCCTATAAAAATACCATCAAACGTCTAAGAATAGTCCAAAATGCGGCCGTCCGCCTCATTTACGATCTCAAAAAATACGACCATGTTAGCCCCTACTACACCAAACTCCACTGGCTTCCAGTAGAGGCAAGGATCATCTTTAAGTTCGCCTGCCTCTGCTTCAAAACTTTAACAGGCTTTTCCCCAATTTACCTGTCTGAGCACCTTGAAATAGCAGGCCCCTCTCGCACACGAAACGCCTACCTATTCACCTTTCCCTCCCTAAAAGGCTGCCTCTACAAGAGATTTATTGATAGAACCCTAGCATTCCAAGCGGGCAAATGGAACAATTGCCTAACCGCCCTCATCTCCAACTCTCTGCCCTACCACCTGTTCAGGAAGTCACTAAAAACCTACCTCTTCGATAAATTCCGCTAGCTCTCCCTTCCCTCCTTCCCTGCCCCCCTCCCTGACCTCGATATGCCTCCAAACTCTCTGACTTCGCCCTCCTTGCCAAGCCACTTTGGCCTCTCTTAATCAATCTCTGTTTTATCTAATTGTCCTATGTCAGGCCTCCACATTATATACCTTTTCATTGCCATATATGTAACATCGCTGTAAATGTACAGTCTCTTCTTTTGTTAACCGCATTGAACTTCCATGGTATTGCGGTATACAAGAATAAAGTTATTATTATTATTAATAGTAATTTAATAAGATCTAAATGAGTTACGTCTTTATTGTGGGTATTACAAATAATGTTAAGGACAGATGTAATTGGATCCATTGACGCGTTTGGTGGCCCACTTTAGTCTGATCGGTCCCAGCAGGTTTGTGAAACGCTGGCCATCGTCGGTGTACCGATCAGCTGAAGATAAGTTGAGTTATTTCATCTATCTTTTTTTGAGTTTTCACATCACAACACAGCTTTTCAATTTAAAGGAAGGGTTTTTGCCGATGAGGTGATCGCTCAACCACGTTTATTAGCCACATTTGTGGAGGTGGGAGGGCCCTGTTCTGAAGCTTTTCCATCCATTCAATGCGTTGTGGAGCCTGTGTTGTTCTTATATCATACAATTTGACATCAAGCATCATTTTATGTGAAAGTGTCATCATTTATTATCATCGATTGTTCATAGACCAACATTTTGGAATAAAGGGGCATTCCCACCTCATGTGTAAGAGAGTACCTAAAGATTTGCAGCCTGTCCAACATAGAGGGGACATACATTGGGGAGTGAGAAAAGTGCCAAGAAGAATTTTCAATTGCGTTTTCATCAAAGATACAGAAAGACAGCATTTAAAATTATAACCCCATATTTCGGGCCACAAATTATTTAACGACTGTTCATCTAACCATATAGTTTAAGCAACATTTAGGGAGAGATGCCAGACCAGGGAAGAACATAAGAATAGCCTTATTGGGTCAGACCAATGGTCCATCAATCCCAGTAGCCCGTTCTCACAGTGGCCAATCCAGGTCACTAGTATCTGGCCAAAACCCAAGGAGTAGCAACATTCCAGCATCTCAAAGAATAGCAAGATTCCGGAACCCCAATGAGAGCAACATTCCAGAGCTGAGATTGTGATGTCATAATGCCTCATTCCCAACCTCATCAGTGATGTCACAGTGGCTTGATTTTCCTATACTTGGAACATGTAAGAACATAAGAACAGCCTTACTGGGTCAGACCAATGGTCCATCAAGCCCAGTAGCCTGTCCTCACGGTGGCCAATCCAGGTCACTAGTACCTGGCAGAAACCCAAACAGTAGCAATATTCCATGCTACCGATCCAGGGCAAGCAGAGGCTTCCCCCGTTTCTTAATAACAGACTATGGACCTTTCCTCTAGAAATTTGTCCAAACCTTTCTTAAAACCAGCTACGCTATCCGCTCTTACCACAAGGGGAGAAGAGGAGAAAGATGACAATCCATAGGAGGGGCAAAGGAGTAGATAGAGATGTCAGAACACGGGGAGAGAGAGATAAGAGATGGTGCACAGGGATAGATGGGAAGGGAAGATATGGGAAAAGCAGATAGATTGGAGAAGAAAGCAGAAAAATGGAAGAAAGTTGAATAGGATACCAGCGCCATTTGTTGAATCCAGCCCTAAGGCTTTCTTGTCAACTATAAGCTATACTGATCTACGAGGGACCGCGGACAAGTTCTCAGCCCAGCCAACAAAGCAGGGGCAGTCTGCATTTAGGGCTACACACTTAGTCCAGCGATTTTCCACTTTTTCCATTCCGTAGTTTTCTGACGGAACGAAAAAAGCGGAAAAACACTGGATTAACCCCCTCTTTTACTAAGGTGCGCTAACCGATTAGTGCACACTAATCTAATTAATGTATGCTAAACGCTAATGCGTCCATAGACTAACACGCACGCGTTAGCGCTTAGCGCACCTTAATTAAAGAGGGCCTAAGTGTATTACACAACAAGAGATTGGTCGTCTTCAACTGTTGCAAGACTCTGCAGTTAAATTGATCTGTAGAGCCAAAACATTCGATCATGTCACCCCTCTCCTCCTCAATGCCCATTGGCTACCCAACATACAAAACCAAACATTCAAACTCACCAGCCTTCTGATTCCCCATGTTCCCTCTCGTACACTTTGATCCAGTACTCAACATCCGCTAACAATTCCTTCTATACGGGAAATGTTTTATGATACAACCCGTAAAACCATCTTCTCAGTTACTGCCCCCTCACTATGGAACGTGCTCCCACTAGATATCTGAATCGAACCCTCTCTAGACAAATTCAAGTCAAAACTCAAAACCTTCCTCTTCAACGACGCCTATAACATCAGACCTAACCCCCTCAAGCAGAAACTATGTAGCATCTAACGCGGACTTCTCCAAAAACGCTTCTCTTTAAGCGAACCCTATCCTTATTGGGTTTTTTTTTTGCCCCCTACCTTTAATCCTCCCTGTAATGTTTTTTTCTCTATCTCAATGAATTTATTCACTTACCTGGTCCCTCCTTCCTTCTGTTCCAGCATGTCTTTTTGTTACATAACCTCCATCATAAAACTTTTATTTATCTTACCAGTTTCTGGTATGTTTTAGTATCTACTTATTTTATTTCATTTTTTTTTCTTTTACTTTAGTCTTCCATTATAAACTGTTTAGGTACATGTTGATTAAACGGCATTTCAAAGAATAAATAAACTTGGAAACTATAACCTTCATTGAAGACTTCCCCAGCTTTGATGGTTGTGCCGAGAACTTTTCAGTGGCCCCTCGAATGTAATCTTGCAGTCTGCATGTTTTGCTACCAAAAATACTTCAGCTGCCCTCTCTGATGTTCCTAAACCACGTTAAGAACCACACGGGGTCCCGCAAAATACAGGCCCACCGGAACCGAAACCAGGAAGAGGAGTGGGGACTGGACAATGGACCTTCAACTTACACTCCAAAGACAATGAACCAGAATTCAGCCAATGGAAAGTCGTATAACAGTTTATTTGTTTCTAAACTGCCTATAACTAAGCGGTTTACAATTTAAAACATTCACAATGGTTCAGAGGATAGCATACATAACAATACGTTCAGTACAATAATTCAGAAGACAACAAACGCCTGGTTATACACTACGTTTAGCTCACTAAAAATTGCAAAAAAAACCAAACAAAAAACCTGCAATAAAATTCCATATCATCAATTCTCAATAAATCTAAGACACAGGCCCTAATAAGATTCTTCTTAAGGTATCTCCCTTCAGCATAACTTCAAAGGAAAGCCTCGACATATAATTGTGTTTTTAACATTTTCTTAAACAGGTCCTCAGGATGCCAGGGAGGAGATTCCATAATTTTACTCCTGCCAAGGACATCATTGCTATTCTTGATTTAGCATACCGAACAGTATTCTCCAACCTCGAGGTCAATCTCGCTGTACCTTCAGACCTCAAACATCTCCTCGGTTGGTCTATCTCCCACAGAGATTGAAAATTCAATGGAACAAGTCCATGCAAACTCTGATGCACCACTGATAGCACCTTAAAGCAGACCCTTTGGGCCACCGGCATAATGTGCTCCCCACGTGGGATTCCCGAGATCAACCTCGCTGCAAAGTTTATCAATTGCTGCAAGGCTTTACATTTGATCTTCGCCAATCCCAGGTACAGTAATCCAACCGTGTCAGGATCAAAGCCTGTACCGCTGATCGAAAATCATATGGAAGGAGCATCGGCTTCAATCGATAGAGTGTCTGCAATTGTGAATATCCTCCCTGAAGCAGGTACTTGGAGGGTCTCAGAAAAAAATAGTTAATGTCTTATTAAAGAAATGATAATTTTGCATGAGGTAAAACTCTGTATAGTCTATAAATCTTTCCTTTTTGATTAAGTCTTAATAATAATATTGTCATTTATAGCTAAAGAAACATATGATCAAGAAACTCTTTTATTTTATTTTTGTGATTATGATAAACATACCGAGGGCCTCAAAATAGCACCTGGCTGGGTTGGAGGGCAGAGAGGAGAACAGGACAATCAAGCCATTGTGACATCACTGATGAGGCTGGCTCTTATTGGTGGAATGAGGCATTATGACATCACAATCTCAGATCTGCTTCCCAAAGACAAACAGGATGTCATGGTTACAGTTTATCACCAAATATATAGGCTGCTGCTCAAGCCACATTTATTCACATTTCCTTTAACAAAATTCCTCATAAACTAATATGAGAAAAGAATATCATAGTGGAACTCAAGCGCTCACGGCTGCAATGCCATTAGTATGCTTTTCGGCATGCACCCTTGATGTGAGCTATCATCGGTCCTTTTATTCTTTTATTAGTATAATGGTTACAGTTTAGCCAGTGGTCTCCAACTCAAACCCTTTGCAGGGCCACATTTTAGATTTGGAGGTACTCGGAGGGCCGCAGAAAAAAATAATTAATGTCTTATTAAAGAAATGACAATTTTGCATGAAGTAAAACTCTATAGTTTATAAATCTTTCCTTTTGGCTAAGTCTTAATAATAATATTGTCATTTATAGCTAAAGAGACATATGATCAAAAGAAACTGTTTTATTTTACTTTTGTGATTATGAGAAACATACTGAGGGCCTCAAAATAGGATCTGGCGGGTTGCATGTGGCCCCCGTGCTGCAAGTTTGAGACCACTGGTGTAGACTTACACCCAAGATCACCATCTCCCTTTTTACTTGCAGGATCAAACCTTGGACCTGAATTTCATTCAGAAGATTCTCATCCTGCACATCACTCACTATCATCACTTCAGATTGTCCAACATTTAATTGGGCTTTGGATGACAGAATAAACTGTTATATGACTTTCCATTGGCTGAGTTCTGGTTCATTGTCTTTGGAGTGTCCAGTCCCACTCCTATTCCTGGTTCCTAGATTAAATTACGCATGAAGAAATGAAAATTGTAGGAAGTGGGAGGCCCATGTGCTTTGGTTGCCTCCTGCTGGTAGAGGACATTTTGTCCAAATTTACATATCCGGAGACAGAAAGTGACCTTTGGCCAGTAGGAGAGAATGAGTGGCAATGCTGTACCATTTTGAATCCTATCTCCATGCTACTGCTTTTCTGGTGGAGTTTCAGTGGATGGAGGGAGTTGGATTGAGGGCGAGCTAATGTGGGACCGAAAAAAGGTTAAGCTTGCTGTCCACAGAAAATGCAATTAAGCCTGCAGATCTCAATCTGTGTACTTTGGAGGAAAAGTGGGAGAGGGGAGATATGATAGAGACGTTTAAAAACCTGTGTGAGGTAAATGCGCCTGAGTCGAGGAAGCTCTGGAATAATAATAATAATAATAACTTTATTCTTCTATACCGCCGCAATCTTGTGACTTCTAGGCGGTTTACATTCAAGAGAGCTGGACATTCAGCGAGTTACAATATGCAGATAGTCAGAGGAAATACAGAAATTTTAAAAAGCGAAAAGATAAAATACACAGTTTGCTAAGAAATTTCCGAGAGGACCTGTTAGGAAAAGGTCACGAATTACAAAAAAAATACAGCGAAAATTACAATATACAGTTTAAGAATTTTCAGAGGGGACATATTAGAAGAAATATCCCGAATTACAAAATACGGTTTGATTAGGATTTCAGAGGAGGCATATTGGGAACGAGAAAAGAAAAATGTGTGCGGTGAAGCTTCTATTTAGGTGATATATCTGTCGAATAAGGCAGTTTTTATGCGTTTTCTAAAAGCGTTGTAGGTCAGTCTAGCTTTATTAATGTAGTTGTCTAGCCAAAGTTGTTTTGTTTGCTTGGTACGCGAAAGTTCTATCCAGAAGGCATAGGATGACGTTAAGAGGTGAATGTAAGGCAACACTTTTTTACAGAAATGGTGGTAGAGGTGTGGAACAGTCTCCCGGTAGAGGTGGTGGAGACAGAGACTGTGTCTGAATTCAAGAAAGCCTGGGATAGGCAGGTGGGATCTCTTAGAGAGAGGAAGAGATAATGGTTACTGTGGATGAGCAGCTCTATGACCTCATAATGCAGGTGTAAAGAGCCTTAGCCTATAGGAAGAGGAGATGCAAATGTTAAGAGCCTTAGCCAATAGGGAGAGGAGGAGGTAATGGTTACTGCGGATGGGCCATTTGGCTTTTATCTGCCATCATGTTTCTCTGTTTCTAGAACAAATTGGTTGGCAGCTGCTTCCTTTGCTATATTTGAGGTTGCTAAGTTTGACTACTCTACCAAATACAAAATATTTTACAGGACAACGTGAATCTGTTGTAGATATAGTTACGAAGAGGCTTCTCAATAATGTATAAACTTACCACTGTTTTTTGAGCACCTCTTTCCTGACAGAATTAAAACCGAAACCTGTAAGTAGTGCTACTGTATCAAAGGTCCCAATTCATTCCATAGCTTACAAGATACTTCTGGCAGGGCCACTTCCTGGAAGACCCTGTTCTAGGAGCCCTGATCTCTCTACTGAGAAAGGTTTTGATTATGGGAGACTTCTGGTAAAGTGTGATCACGGACAGCACTGGACATGTGGGTGTTTTCTGCAGCGGAATACAGCACTTCTGCAATGACAACCACAGCAAACACAAAACTGTCTGTGGTTTTACACAGAAAATGACCGAATGGGGTAATTTTATAAGGCATTTTTCTGCAAGAAACACTATGCACAGAAATGTGTTTTTATAAAATTAGGTCACATGTAAGGGTAGGCATGGTGAAGCCGTCCATACTTAGAACATAAGAGCTGCCGTACTGGAATAGCCCAGTATCCGGTTTCCGACAGTGGCCAACCCAGGTCCCAAGTACCTGGCAGAAATCTTAAAAGTAGCAAGATTCCAGAGCTCAGATTGTGATGTAATAATGCCTAAGAGCCAACCTCAACAGTGATGTCACAATGGCTTGATTGTCCTATACTTTGCTCACATAAGAACATAAGAGTTGTAATTCTGTGAGAGACCATATGTCCATCAAGCCCAGTATCCTGTTTCCAAGCACCTAGCCAGATCCTAAGTAGTAAAACAGATTTTATACTGCTTATCCTAGGAATAAGCAGTGGATTTCCCCGAGCCATCTCAATAATGGCCTTTGGACTTCCCTTTTAGGAATTTATCCAAACCTTTTTTAAACCCTGCTGTGCTAACTGCTTTCACCACATTCTCTGGCAAGGAATTCTAGAGTTTAATTACACACTGAGTGAAGACATATGTTCTCTGGTTTATGGCGTAGTGGTTAGAACGACTGCCTCAGCACCCTGAGGTTGTGGGTTCAAATCCTGCACTGCTCCTTGTGACCCTGGCCAAGTCACTTCGGGCCAGATTCTCAAAACTTTCATGTGGTCGCTAAACTGGTTGCAGATGGTTTTTACCTTGCATGCATTTTAGCAGCGGATTATCACAAAGGCTTATTGCGGTCTTTAGTGAGCTCTCTAGCAGTCTCCGACACTGCCATACAAATGGGCTCTTGAATATTGAAACGAGCACTACGGTGGATTCTTAGAAATCACCGAGCCATTCTCCAAGAGCAGCGACGGCTTTTGGTGACAAAATATCAGCAACTGGTACAGTGACAGCACTGTTAAAAGTGCATCTTCTGGTGTTTGTTTTGACTGTGGCTAATGAAAAAAAAATAGACAATTTATGATTCTTCCTGTAATTTTTAATTTTTTACATTTTTTTAGTGAGAGTAATAAAGGCACGCTTCTTGAGCACATGTAGCCCCCCTCGGCAGCAGGAGAGATGCCCAATCTCTTCCACCTCCAATTGAACCCCCCCTCCCCCGGTAGCAGGAGAGATGCCCAATCTCTCCCACCGCCAACCGACACTCCCCCATCCCCCCTCGGCAGCGGGAGAAATACCCACATTCTCCTGCAGCCACAAACTCCCACCCCCTCCCTGTGCCTCCAACGACATCTACCCTCTCCCCCTTACCTTACTTTCAGATGGCTGGCAGGAGGGATGCCCACTCCCTCCAGTCAGCTGGCCCAAATCTTCAAAATGGTGGACCTTCTCCCCCCCCCCCCGGTGCATCCTGGGAGGGGCCTGAGACTGATTGGCCCAGGTTATTTAAGGCCCCTCCTATGGGTGGGGGTTTTATGTGTTCGGGCCAATCAGAGCCTTAGGCTCCTCTCCTGATGCAGGATGCATGCATGACACCAGCCGCGGAAACCTAAGAGAACAGATTGTGAGTTCTTGGCCAGATAGTGAGCTCCACAGAATAAAGGGTGAGAATAAAAATGCAGCATGATACTGAAAGGTCACTTGGACACACAAAGTCAGAGGCGTGAAGAAGTACAAGTTTTATTCACAGCATGCATGCTGGACCCCTGAGCTCCAAGCTGGCTCAGAAGTGCCGAAACCAGGAAGTTACAGAGATATTTATTCATTTTTCTGGCTATACAACTGAATTCTAGAAAAAGCTTTTTACGTGTTACTTTTCTTAACACTCATTGGTTCTAAGCTCACACTAGCAGGTCACTAGCAGGACACTTATCTAACTCTTGCAGGTAAATGTACAGAAGGGCAGGGTACATCATGGCTCAAACTCTTATCTATTCAGCTTACAATGTGGTAAGGTAGGGACATACATTTTAGGCAGATGCAGTCAATAGATTATACACTCTTTTCAGCTATGTAGGCCAGAGCAATATTTTAAACAACAGTTAACTATTTCATGACCCTACATTCCCCCCTTTCAGGCTGGCGTACCTAAGGAGCCAAGCCTGACAAAATAAAGTTAGGGGTCAGGAAAGTCGGAGTTCCCAGTAGGTAAGTGGGAGAGGGCAAGGGCCAATGCAGCAGTGGAACAGTTGACAACAGAGTCCATAGTTCAGTGGAGCAGCTTTATGGCTATGGGGACCACACAGGGCAGGCAGCAAAGGAGCAGAGAAGACAGGGCAGCAACCAGCAAGATGATCTTCAATGCTGAACCAGAGGGCAACCAGGAGCTGAAGGTACCAGAGATCCAGTCTGCAGTAAGGTCACGCCAGGTCTGGTCAGGAACATGAGCCAGTTTGGTGATACGATCCACATCGTTCTCAATCACTTTACTCAAGTTCAAGGCAGCAGTTGGAGAGGTTGAATTTATCACAGGCACAGCAGCTAGTAAATAGTCCAAAGCTAGATGATTCTGATAAATAGCAGTGCACATTTTAGCATTCGCTCTGCCAATGGTACTCAAAGCTCGGGAGGTCTCATTGGTTATCAGTTCAAGTACAGCTTATAGACAAATAATGCAGTTAGGCATATAGATTGGGGTCCGATAGCCCCAGATGTCATCCTCGGTCCATGTGGCAGGTCCATAAGCAGCAATGATCCGTTCTGCAGGCCAGTCATCACCCCATTCACCTATTTTAAGGGAATTGGTGGAAGTAGACCGCTTTTGGCGACCTCTGGTGTTGAATACAGGGGCTCCCAGGTGTTCACCATCGGCCAGCGGTAACAGGAAGAAGCTGGGATGGATCATGCGAAGCACACGTACCAGTCTAGTTAGCAGGCAATCAAGAGTAGGCAAACAGATCACAGAGCCAGTATCAACTATCAGGAGCTGACCATCATTCATAGGAAGTTCCATTAAGCAGTGTCTGAAGGGCTGAAGACAGTGGGAAGCAACAATGGAGGTTCACAAGGCCCATCGTGAAGGTCGTGGACCTGACGTAAAAGTGAGGGTCTGTGAAGTCAGGTTTAACATGTCCAGCTGCATTGCCTCCCATAGCCACTGTTCTCCCATACCAGTCCCTCCTCATACAAAATAATTGCTAACATTAAGAGTCTGACCTATAGTTTCAGCAAACTATATAAACAGATTTCTAGTGATTACAGGATATCAGTATCTACTTTCATAAAACTGGGGAAACACCACAGAGTGATAGACAGGAGCACATGAGTGGGATACAATTCGGACATATACATCAGTACCTGGGTCTCACCTTTTACCATCAATATACAATGCCATGCAGTCTCTGGCCTTCTGGACTTGGACATTGGCATTCCAGTTATATGGGTCAGTGATAGTGAAAACCATGGGATTACAGTAGCCTGTAGTACACAAGGGGCCGGAGCTAGGACCTATAGTAAGGGAGGCAGACGGGGTATTCTTTCTCATAAAGGACAGGCTCCACCATTAGTGAAGGTTTCCTCATAGGGGCAGTTCTTAAAGGCATCAGGTTATACAGACCTATATACTTAGCACATTTGGTATAATAACGCTGTCAATCTAGGGAGCCACACAAAACTGAATTAGGGGTAGTACCATGACCTTGAGAAACATCAAATAGCACACATGTATCACAATACAAAGACACCGGGCGAGTGGGGTCTACAATAAGAGCCTAGTTGATAAGTGGACCCTCAACATTATAAATGCAGATTTCCGCCCACTTTTAAACTTCATCACCAGTTGGTTGGAAACAGAAAATACTCTCTGATGTTTGACACTTTCTGTACTTAACTCCTTCATGCAAACAAACATCAGGCAAAGGGGCTGCACTTGTTAAGTACAAAATACAAAAGAAAGAAACATAAGTGAGGGCAACACAAATATCATATATATATATATATATATATATATATATATATATACTAACATAGGAAACTCATTTTTCTTTCAGGCACAACTTAGAAAACTTCAAACAGTTATACTCAAGACACTTGCTAAAGGCAGTGTGAACCACAGGCAGTCAATTAAACTCAAACACTTATAAAGAATTATATTCAGAACACCTGCTAAGTACAGTGGTAAATATTCAGAACTTTTGAGGTCTTAGAAAGCTTCAGCTGAAGATCCGTGTTGTAGTGGAACCAAGTTTCATGTCCGGACACCTTTGACAACTGTAAGAGAAGAAATTAGGACAGTAAAAGGACCTATCCACCTAGGTTTCAGGGGGTCTGACTTCCAAGTTTTAGCCATACTGTATTGCCAGGGAATTACCCATGGACTTGTGTAGCTATCGATAGTGGGGCCCTTTCCAGGACCCATTTGTGGAGCTCTTAAAGGGCTTTAGCTAAAGACTGGACCTGACTCTGGAGGATATCTGATCCCAGAGTAGCAAAGGAACCAGGATCTGGGTTCACAATGGGTGGTGGCCGGCTGGACATGAGCTCAAATGGGGCTTAGATGGATGCATCTAATCTGAAAAAGAACAGAAGGCAGCAGGACAGGCCAGGACAGATTAGTTTCTTCAATTCATTTTGTGAGAAGGGTCTTAAGAGTTCTGTTTATTCTTTCGACCTGACCAGAGCTCTCAGGATGGTAAGCAGCATATAATTTCTATTCAATTTGGAGGGCCTGAGCAATTTGTTGGACAACATCGGCAATGAAAGCAGGGCCATTGTCACTGCCTATAAAAACAGGGAGACCAAAGCACGGAATTATTCAGGAGGTGTTTGGTTACTTCCCTGGCGCGTTCAGTGCAAGTAAGGAAGGCTTTGACCCATCTAGTCAGGGTGTCTGTGAAGACTAGGAAGTGACTGAGGGAACGGGAAATGGGCATGTGGGTAAAATCTACAGACAGAACCTGCATTGGATATGTTCCAATAGGTTGGTATCCAAGAGGTGGCAGTCATCTGATTGGGAATTTTATTCTAGAACCGACAACACACTGTCGGACCATATTCCGGACTAGCTGATCAAGGTGATTGATAAAGAAATGTCTCTTGAGAGTCAATTTTAATAGCGGGTTCTCCAGAGTGTGCCAGATCATGGCATCTTTTGACAATCATGAGGGCCAGGTGTTGAGGAATGAATATGAGGGTACCCGCTGTGCTTACGTTTGAAGTATCAGTGTGTGGGTCTGGATTGGCACTTGAATTGGTGCATTTTGTATCCACCCCCCTTTCAGGACAGACTGGCCCAAAATAATGCATGCCCAAGTCTGTTCCTGAGAAGCGTACTGGGGTGTAAGGGAATCCAGAAAAGGAATGATTGTATACAGAGGAGCCGAAAGAGGGGGCAGAGACTGGCAGCTCGGGCTGTGCGGTTGGCAAGGGCATTGCCACGAGAGACAAGGTCCATCACGTGTCTGTAAGCATGGCAGTGCATAACAGAAACACATGAGGGTAGTTGTACGGCCTCAAGAAGGTCAAGAATGAGGGGAGCATGATGGATCAGGCGGCCGGAGGCTATAATGAAACCTCGATGTTTCCAGATGGCCCTATGGGAATGCAAGTTAAGGAAAGCATATTTGGAGTCAGTATATATATTGCAAGACTGAGAGGCAGAGTGGCGCAGGGCAAAAGTGAGGGCATAAAGCTCAGCTTCTTGGGCAGAAGGGCCAGAAGGCAGGGGCCTGAGTCAGAAGTTTTTGGAGGCAGCGAAAAGACCGCTCCTGAAGTTGGGTCCAGACAAAAGGGGCTGAGTCAGCGCCTTTGGTGGAATCATACAGAGGACGAGCAATAGTAGAGAAATCAGGGATCCAGATGGGACAGTATCCTGCAATACTGAGAAAGGTGCTCAGAGCCTTGCAGTTATCAGGGACAGGGAGACTACAGACAGCCTGGACACGGTTGTAGGAAGGGACCTGGTACCCTGGGAGATTTTAAAGCCAAGGTAGGTGACACGAGGAAGGCATACTTGAAATCAATGTAAATATGGCCACAGGAAAATTTAAAAGGCAGACCCACTATCTGAAAGACTCAGATAAATAATAATAATAACAGTTTATATACCGCAAAACCGTGAAGAGCTATGTGGTTTACAAAAGATTAGAGAAGGTACAAAATAATTGAACTTAAGATGTGTACTAACACATAAGAATTGTTCTCAATCCCTATTCTATATCAGGTTCCTACCCCAAAGAGCTGACTTATAAAATTAAGCTAAATGCAGTTCTGGATCCACCCACTAAGCAGGGTAGTCTGACACAAGCGCTCTCTAAAGCAGCAGTCCCTTCACTATCAGCTGACTGGCAAAAATATTTACTTCCTTATAAAAGCATTCCTAAAAATTACATTCTTACCTAAACTTACATGATTTATAAACAGAAATACAAAACAAAGATTGGAATATACAGTAAAACTTTGGATTGCAAATAACTTGGTTTGCAAGTGTTCTATAAGACAAGCAATGATTAAATTTTAACTTGCTATACCAGCAACGTCTTGCAATACACGTACATACAGTATAGAAGCATCACATTTTCACAACTGAGCCAATGGTTCCTCTCTATATGACGCTGCAGGAATGCAGTGACTGTTCCAAACGAGCAAGGGCTTGCAATACAAGTATGTATATTTTTGTACACTAGTGCCCTGGAATACAAGCATACTTCTGGAACAAATTATGCTCCCAAACCAAAGTTTTACTGTACTCACAAGTTTAAACATTGTTCATTTTTATTTTTTTTTTTTTTTTTTACAATCAACATGGGTCTCAGTAGAGACTTACTCCCCCTTCCTACAGAATTTCACAAAGGAGAGAGAGTTGCTTAAAGATCAAAGAGATCAAATTACAGATGTAGTCCTTTTCAGAACTTTTAAATTTAGACAAATAACTACTAAATTTGGACAAAGAACTTCTTTTTAGCATGGAATATAAGTTCCAGAAATCATATTTTTCGTTTATATGCATTTCTGAATATATATAAAAATTTTATAACATAACCAAAAACTTTAAATCTAAAACTACTTATCTGTTTCAGGAGAAACCGCATTTGAAGTGCTAAACACTTCATGGCCCTTATCACAAAAGGAGGAGGAGGGGTACTCCCCTCTCCTGCTTTAAACAACTGACAGTTTAAACTTCACTAATACATTTGGACAGACAGAACTCATAAAAAAAAACCCGGGATACTGCAGGACTTGGGAATCAGATGAAGGGAAGAATTTGGCAAGGTCTGAAGCAAGGGCAGTGCTGAATAGAGAGGGGCTAATTTTAAAGCCCTGGGGTAGACGGGTCCAGGTTACTTAGGAGGTTTGTCCAGTGGAAGGGTTTTCCCATTGGAATGCAAAATTGGCTGACTGGAAGAGGAACCGACAGCAAACGAATGCATAAAAACTTGACGGGTTATGTCCTCTTCCAGGGAGCCAGAGGGGGCCAGCCCACACCAAATATCGGCCATTCTAACTGGCACAGACAAATAAGGGTTGATTTGTTAAGTATAATCAAAGACAAATTCCTTTTTTAAAATTAGCTAACATATCAAGGGATCCCCACAGGTAGACAAACATCCCCCCATTGTGCAATGGAGGACAAAAACACTTCCCTGAATTCCTGGCCCCGCCCATCTCTGGACTAGGGAAACGCAGTACTAACAGGTCCACACTCGCTTCGTCCTCAAGGACGTCTCAGACACTCTCAAACACACAAAACACAACAGATTTCAGTTCAGTTACTCAACCAGAAAATAACAGTTCCTAGAATCCCTTTCCCACAACTTTTCAGCGACAGATCACGTGGCTTACTAGGCAGGAGACGAGAGACAGGATAGGGATGATCAATCCCCACTTACCAGATAGTGGCCACTCCAGGTACAGATACAGATACAGATACAGATTCTTGTACTTTAAACTGAGACTAGATAAGTCAGTTGAAGCGGTCCAACGTCCTGAGGTCTGCCAACCCCCCAAAAGGAAGGCAGCCGGCTAAGCAGACATATCAGCCGTAGGACCAGAAACAAGTGACCAATCGAGTAACCAGTGGTCAAGAGACCTTCAAGTCCCTGTTCGGAAGCCAAATGAAAGGTCACTTGGACACACAAAGTCAGAGGCGTGAAGAAGTACAAGTTTTATTCACAGCATGCATGCTGGACCCCTGAGCTCCAAGCTGGCTCAGAAGTGCCGAAACCAGGAAGTTACAGAGATATTTATTCATTTTTCTGGCTATACAACTGAATTCTAGAAAAAGCTTTTTACGTGTTACTTTTCTTAACACTCATTGGTTCTAAGCTCACACTAGCAGGTCACTAGCAGGACACTTATCTAACTCTTGCAGGTAAATGTACAGAAGGGCAGGGTACATCATGGCTCAAACTCTTATCTATTCAGCTTACAATGTGGTAAGGTAGGGACATACATTTTAGGCAGATGCAGTCAATAGATTATACACTCTTTTCAGCTATGTAGGCCAGAGCAATATTTTAAACAACAGTTAACTATTTCATGACCCTACAATACAATTTGAAAAATAACAGGTAGTATTAAGGAAAATAGAGAATGCATATCAAGCAAAACTCTTTAAAAATTCAAGATATTGCAAACAGCATGGCCACAGCTAACAGCAGTGTAAATTTTGAAGCAGGATCGAAGCTTGCAGTGCTGCATTACTGTATAAACCACAGGCTTATCAGAACAGTGCGAGTTAAATGATGATCCCCTAAGAACAGTTCTTAATGCTTTTGAGAGAGTTGTGCGGAGTCAGAAATCAAGCCCGTCTCTGCCCGGTCCCACTGGAATCAAACCCGGCCCTGCCTGTCCTCACTGGAATCGAATCCTTCCCCACAAGTAATTGAATCCGTCCCCGCCCGTCCCTATGAACTTCAGATGTAGTTATTTAATTTAATTATGCTACTGAATTAAAGGCTTTGGCGTCGGAGGGAAGGCTTCCGGGTCTGGCTCCAATTCTGCCTTAACGTGCTCTTAAAACACTCGATTCATCTTACCATGCTAATGTAATTTCGACAGACTTTTTGTAGTACCGCTGTCTCTTCCTCTGTAAACCGCTCCGAACTGTTTGTGGTATTGCGGTATATAAAAATAAAGTGACTATGATTATTGCTTTGTAGGGGAGTGAGTGCAGATGGAGAGCGGGAAACGGAGGCACAGCGAGGTATTCGAGCCCCTCGAGCTGCCTCCGACCCTGCGGGATTCCTGCGACCCCGAGGGGGGGTTCCCCACGGGATCCCTGCAAGTTCAGCGGAATTCCCGTCATCCCCGTGCAGCTCTCTATTTGAGAGAAGAGCAGTGAATTATCAAAGGATGACATGCAATGCCATTTTGAGAGCTCGGCCAAACAATTTCTGCAGACATGACATCTGTCTATAATACCTTTCTTCTAATATGTCCCCCCCCCTGAATCTCTAAACAAACTATATATTGTAATTTTCATTTTTTTCTGAAAGCTGCGACTTTTCTTACAGGTCTGCTCCGAAATTCTTAGCAAACAATATAGAGAAAGAAGAGAACGGGGAGATATGATTGAAACATATAAGTACATCACGGGACGCATCGAGTCAGATGATATCTTCTGGCTCATGGGACCCTCGACCACCAGAGGGCATCCGCTGAAAATCAGGGGAGGGTAGTTTCATGGCGACTCCAGGAAGTACTTCTTCACCGAAAGAGTAGTGGATCATTGGCACAGACTCCCACTCCAGGTGATAAAGGCCAGCAGCGTGACGGATTTTAAGAGAAAATGGGATACTCACGTGGGATCTTTAAGGGAGGAAATTCAGGGGAGGGGATACTTGGAATGGGCAGACTTGGTGGGCTATAGCCCTTTTCTGCTGCTTTTTTCTATGTTTCTATGATGGCAGATAAAGGCCAAATGGCCACAGCATCCACTATCTCCTCCTCTCCCTATTGGCTAAGGCTCTTAACATTTGCATCTCCTCTTCCTATTGGCTAAAGCTCTTTACATCTGCATTGTGATGTCATAGAGCTTTATGGTTATAGAAACATGATGGCAGATAAAGGCCAAATGGTCCATCCGCAGCATCCACTATCTCCTCCTCTCCCTATTGGCTAAGGCTCTTAACATTTGCATCTCCTCTTCCTATTGGCTAAAGCTCTTTACATCTGCATTGTGAGGTCATAGGGCTTTATGGTTATAGAAACAGACTCCCACTCCAGGTGATAAAGGCCAGCAGCGTGACGGATTTTAAGAGAAAATGGGATACTCACGTGGGATCTTTAAGGGAGTAAATTCAGGGGAGGGGATACTTGGAATGGGCAGACTTGGTGGACTATAGCCCTTTTCTGCTGCTTTTTTCTATGTTTCTATGTTTTGTAATTTCGATTTCTCAAGTCCCTGTACTCTGTACTCCTTCTACATATTGTAAATCGCTGAATGTCCAGCTCTCTTGAACGTAAACCGCCTAAAAGTCGCAAGATTGTGGCGGTATAGAAGAATAAAGTTATTATTATGACCTTTTCTCCTTCTACCCTGAGACTTATTGAGACACTCAAAGACATGAGAATGATGATAAATTTCTCTTGAAAAGGTGTAGCCTAAACATTTTAGGGTCCAAAAGGCGAGACAGTGATAATATTGTGTTGTCTATTATTTTCTGCATGTGCAAAAGAACCTCAGCAATGCAGGCATCCCTTAAAGAGCTACACACTGCGGTGGTTTGCTACCCTTGGCTGCCCTTAGTCATGTGACAGCTGGCTGCCTCCACTTCCCTCCCCAAAAACCACCACTGCCGGACAAGATCGCACAGCAGCCATGTGACTCTCTAAGTGCGATGGCTACAGAAAAACTCATATGGATTCTTTTTTTTTTTTTTTTTTACCAAGGGCCAGATTTTTGTACAAACGCCAAGAAATCGCAAAGCTAACTGAGCGTCACTCTCCAGTCCCTCTGTCGATTGCACTCTTTGCTCTCCTTGCAAACCTGTTTTTCTGCAGCGGTCAGAATTCAACAGCGGAGAAACGACTGTCTGCATCCCAGGGGTGCAAGCGGAAGGAACAGTGCTGACATCCCCTGCATCGATGCCGGCTCTGAGCTTCCAAAGGGTACTTGTGCAATCCCAGTACTGAGCAGACCACTTCACTGGGTCCAGAAGACAGATTTGTGTGGATTTTGCATCCCCAAAGCATGCATGCGCTGTCCCAGCACAGCCCAGAATAAAGGCTTCATCTGATCTGTCACTGCCACTGCTGAAAGGACCACAGATGAGGTCCACCACCAAGGGGGATTCCAAAGGGGTTGCCCCTGTAGTGGTCCCTTCAGTGGTGTTGAGGGGGCACTCCGAGAGTAATAAATGGGCCAGTGTGTCCAAAATGCAGCGACCGGCCTCGACTACCACGATCCCATTTCCCCAGCCCTCCGCGCAGAGCACTGACTACCAATCAACAAACGCTACACATTCAAGGCCCTTGTAATAGCGCATAAAAGATTCTACACCACCACCCCAGCCTATATAATAATATAATAGCTACACTTGTACACCCCTGCCCGCCCCTTCCGCTCCGAAGTGGAGAACTGACTGTGCATCCCCCCAGGTAGGTCCCTCCGGATGGAGATCACCCGCAAACGTTCCTACAGTCACATCATCCCAGAGCTTTGGAACCAACTTCCCCCTCAAATCAGATCACAGAACTCACTGATGACCTTCCGAAGAGCCGTGAAGACCCTTCTCTTCAACTAAAGGTCCAGCTGCAAACCATCCCCTCTGAACTCTCTACTGCCACCGACCACTAGCTGGTGACTAGCCAGGCCCAAACCATTGTAATACCTCCCCAGGAATCGGTGTCAGGTCAAAAGCGTGCCGGGACAAAGGTGCGCGCAGACAATTGAGCGCAGCATGGAGGTGCACTCCACAGAAAATTACTGTTTTTAGGGCTCCAACGGGGGTCGTGGGGGGGAACCCCCCACTTTACTTAATAGAGATCGCGCCGTGTTGTGGGGGTGTTGTGGGGTTGTAACCCCCCACATTTTACTGAAAACTTCACTTTTCCCTGTTTTTAGGGAAAAAGTTAAGTTTACAGCAAAATGTGGAGGGTTACAACCCCCCAAACCCCCCATAACGCTGGCGTCATCTCTGTTAAGTAAACTGGGGGGGGCTCCCCAACAAAACCCCCCGTCGGAGCCCTGAAAAACTGTAATTTTCTTCGGCGCGCGCCTCCGTCTTGCGCTCAGTTGTCGGCGCGCACCTTTGTCTTTCGCGGGGTTGTCTATGAACCCCAGGAATCTCCTAGGAATGCCCCTGCCCCAAGCTGTCCTCAAGTCACTGTATTGTCAAAACGTACTGTCTAATGTAACCTACTGTGAATGTTCGCTTGTAACCCGTTTTGAGCTCCTGGGAGGATGGGATAGAAATCGAATTTAATGAATGAATTAAATACATAAATATAAATACCTTTGTTAAGCTGTGGTAAGCAGTAGTGCGTGCTTACAACAGGTTAGAAAGGTTTACTGCAGAATGCGCTCTTGCGTCGTGTACTATAATGTACACTTTGCACATGTACACAAAAAATTAAATTTTATTTTTGTAAAGGGGTCTATCTAGTCTGCCTATCCGTGCCATCTGTCATCCCTTCCTATCCCTTAGTGATCCAACATACTTGTTCCAAGCTTTCTTGAATTCCACCACCACCTCCACTGGTTACCATACTTTAGTTTAGTAAAATTCAGACCCCTAGACCCGCTCCCCAGGCCCGCCCAGTTCCACCCAAAAAGTCTCCAGCCTGGAACTAGGTAACTTGACATCTCTGGGGTTATTGCAAGAAACCTTTGGAACCATTAAGGAAACAGGGTTAAAGCTTTCTAAATCCATGCACAGCGTTAAAATGACGGTAGGTCTTGGCAATTTTGAGTACATAAGAACATAAGAAGCGCCATCTCCGGAACAGACCCTAGGTCCATCAAGTCCGGCGATCCGCACACGCGGAGGCCCCGCCAGGTGTACCCTGGCATAGTTTTGGTCCCCATATCGCTCCAAGCTCCTCGTAAAGAGAAGTGCATCTAGCCTACCCCTACCCATGTCACTTCATGCCACTCATAAGGAGATGTACATCTAACTTACCCTTAAATCCTAGAATGGTGGATTCCGCAATTACCTCTTCTGGGAGAGCATTCCAGGTGTCCACCACTCGTTCCGTAAAGCAGAACTTCCTGATATTTGTCTTGAACTTGTCCCCCCTTAGCTTCAGCCCATGACCTCTTGTCCGTGCCACATTGGACATTGTAAATAACGTTTTTTCCTGCTCTATTTTGTCAATTCCTTTCAGTATTTTGAATGTCTCGATCATATCCCCTCGTAGTCTCCTTTTCTCAAGGGAGAACAACCCCAGTCTCTTAAGTCTTTCCTCGTAATCCAGGTTCTCCATACCTTTCACCAGCTTTGTTGCTCGTCTCTGCACCCTCTCTAGCAGTATGATATCCTTCTTCAGGTATGGAGACCAATGCTGGACGCAGTATTCCAAGTGTGGTCTGACCATCGCTCTATAAAGCGGCATTATGACTTTCTCCGATCTACTCGTGATTCCCTTCTTTATCATGCCTAGCATTCTATTCGCGTTCTTCGCTGCCGCCGCACATTGCACCAACGGCTTCAGTGTCCTATCGATTAATACTCCCAGGTCCTTTTCCTGTTCAGATTTTCCCAGAGTTGCACCTGACATACTATACTTGTGTTCCTTATTTTTTTCTGCCTAAGTGCATCACTTTGCATTTTTCCACATTAAACTTCATCTGCCATTTATCTGCCCAATTCTCCAATCGGCTCAAGTCACTCTGGAGTTCTTCACTGTCCTTCTGCGATTTGATGGCCCGGCATAGTTTTGTGTCATCTGCAAACTTGATGATCTCACTGGATGTTCCATCCTCTAGGTCATTGATTAACTCCAAACCTGAGACACAGATACGTCTCTTATGTTTAAATGATTTTTATTATTCCAGCAGTAAGAAGCAAATACAAAAAGTAATACCATTCAGGAAATAACATTTTCAACAATATAATCAGTTCCCCTCCCATCCCCCCCTCCCCTCCCCTCCCCAAGAGTCCATGGCCAGACCAACAGCTGAGAGTGGGAATAAAATCTTAAAGATTCAAAAGTCTACTGCGAGCACGCGGTGTGAGGTCCTGCCAGAAATGCTCCCACACCTGACAAAATTTGCGACCCGGGCCAAGAGTCAAGTCTCCCACCATGCGTCTCTCCAGTGTTGCGTGCACTATCATTAGGGATCTCCATTGTGCATATGACGGGGGATCATGGGAGAGCCAGTGGGTGAGGATGGCTTTTTTCCCCATCAAAAGGGCTCTGGAGATAAATGCTGACATTCCCCTGGGTTTGGGCGAGGCTATATTATAAAATCCAAATAACGCCCTCGGTTGCGGAAGCCATCGCCTTCCCCAAAGCGATGTGGTATATAGGCCCAGATGTCTCCAAAACTGTTGGATTGCGGGGCAGGCCCAAAACATGTGACTCAAAGACAGCTACGTCTCTTAATTGGTTTCCAAATTCTGCTGTGACTTTTGCCTGTGGTTCATCCAAGAAAGCCTTTCCCTTTCTGGTTTTGAAAGCTTGACCCAGATAAATGTTCTGTGGTCTTCGTGAGGGTGCGAGATCTCATTATGAAACAAGACTGATCTCATGATTAAACCCAAAGCCAGCTTCAGTTTGATTAGCCCTTCGGACTTGAAGCTGATATAGCTGTACAGCTGATTGGAAAGTTTTTCTCCTGTGGGGGATGAGTCTCGCCATGCAATCAGATTTCTCTGCTCTTTGATCCTTTTATCTAAGCGTGAGGCAGAGAAGGGACAGCTAACGGCCACCATTTATCAGAAAGAAAGTGACAGTCTCATTTTATGTCATCAAATGGTTTCTTTCCCCTTAGTTCTTATCAATCTTTGGCACACACAGACTTACAATAATCTCGACCACTCTATGTATATGGAGAGTTAACTTTATTAAGGATTTTTACACATTAACTCAATTTTATAGGTGTAAAAGGCCTCATAAAATGACCTCTCTTCCTCCCCCCCGGTACCTCTTACGGTACTCCCCCCAAATTCGCAGGGGTACCGTTCCAGGAATGCCTGCGGTTTTTTCGCCTTTCAAAAGGCAGGAGAGGGCCAGCTGGAGGGCCGGCGGATGAAGAAAATCACTCGCGGCCTGCTCCGACCGCCTCTTCCTGTCGTAAAGTCGGGCTCTACCAATCAGGAGCTGCTTTGACACGCAGCTCCCGATTGGTGTAGTCCGATTTTACGACAGGAAGAGGCGGTCGGAGCAGGCCGCGAGTGAGTCCGCAATTCGCGAACTGCAAATTCGCGGGGAGAACACTGTATATCTTTCTGTTCTCCATGGACAAGCAGGATAACAACATCCACACATGGGGGTGATGTCACAGCTGCCGTTGCCGATCAGCCCTTGTCAAAGAGCTGAGAATGAACCTTAAAGGTCTCAACCCAAGAATAGTTATTAGCAAGAGAACACTCGCTAGAGCTTCAGTTATCGACAGCCAAACGTTCCCTTGTCATTTTATTATTTGGTTAGTTAGTTAATTAGTTTTACCCGCGATTTTAGACACTATTATAAGCAGTTTCAACTGCGTTTTTAGCCTAATTGCAGCCGCGATTTCAAACATACAGCCGCAATGATTTGCTTTCCTCACCGACAGCAAGCAGGAACTGCCACCCACTGCTTGCACCAGCTCAAGCCTTCTTTCTGATGTAACTTCCTGGTCCTGGATGGTGCCTCTGCTAAGACAGCACCAGAGGCCCTCCCTGCTGCACCACTGAATAAAGTACTGCACACTTCTCCCTCCGTATTCGCTGTGATAGGGGATTAACAGAACCGCAAATACAGAAAAACCGTGAATAACTTTTTCATATGTTATTTGCTGTTTTCTATTTAAAAAACCATCGTGAATAGGGTGAAACTGCGAATAACACGGTGGGAGACCTGGCTTGTTCCTGAAGGAGAAGCAAAACACAGTGAAGAAAGTGCCGGGAATCGGCGATTTCTCTATGCAAGCTGATGTAATTTGGGGGGAGGAGCCAGCAAGCTAAAAACCGTGACTAATCAAAACTGCGATTGCTGAAACCGCAAATACGGAGGGAAAAGTGTATATTCATGCAACATTTAAAAAAATGTTATAAACCACCTGAGATCAGGTGAAATTCAGTGGTGGATATTTGACACCCACCTCTCCTTCGTCTGACCTCCCCCAGCACTCTTCCCAATTTTTCAAGTTTCCAAGTTTATTAAGACTTTCTATCCCACACATTATGACAAAACCGTCTCGGCGGCTTTAAAATGAAGGGATGTGTCATTTCATAAGACTAGACAGAGAGGATAACTAGTCGAATTACATCCTTCGAAAAGAAGGGAAGGGATAAAACATAAGGTCGGGTGCTTGTCTTTTCTTTTTCAACCATTCACTGCAAATCTACATCAAAATTTATTATAAAAAAAGCATAATTAAAAGAGAAAAGTCTTTAATTCCGATTGTAAAGATCCCAAATGACTTTGTAGTCTTATGTCTCTTGGTGAACTTCCTGAGTCACTTCACCTATCCCGCAAAACATTACTATTCACATTCCCGACTCCAAGGGGATACCACTACAAGAAATTCCACGACAGGACACTATCCTTTCAAGCAGGAAACTGGAACAATACCCTGAGTGGCCTTCTCCTAAACGCCCTGGCTTACCACTCATTCAGAAAAGCACTAAAAACCCACTTATTCGACAAATTTATTTGATAGCACAAGCCCCGGTCTTCTCGCCTCCTGCACGCACCCCCCCCCCCCCCCCCCCCCCCCAGCGCATATGCTCTCTCTAAACTTGTGCCATTCTAAAATTGGTGCTGTGTTAACTTTTTTGGGCTAGATTCACTAACCTCTGATTCCATGTCCGATCCGTGCCCGATTGCATGCAGGACGACGAATTCACAAAAGGCCTGCATGTAAATGGGGACGATTATTGACACGCCCCCCTCCCCCCCCCCCCACCGAACAGATTGCTAGAGAGCGATCCTGACGCATGTGCAGACCATCTGTTTAAGACACGCAATTTTTTTTAAAAATAACTTTTACTTTTAAACAGCCCAGCGAGCATGTGGTTTTAACCCGTGGGTTAAAACCACGGGCTCGCAGTGCGGGGAAGGGCAGGAGATCAGGGCTCAGACGGGACAGAGAGCAGATCGCGGCACAGAAGCAGGGCGGTAGAAGGCAGGGCAGTCGGAAAGGACCTCAGCGACTGGTCCTCTGCCAGCCCAGTCGGTGCTGCTTTTTTTTATTTTAGTAAATCGCTTCCTTCCTGCTTTGCATGTCGATTCCCCTCTTTTGCATGCACGGATCGGGATGGGATCGCTACACAGGTTAGTGAATCGGGTCGGAGGGAAATCGGGTCACAAAGGGCTCCCAAACCGATCGGTTTGCTTTGTGAATCTAGCCTTTTTTTGCTGTTCCGCTGTATCCTCTCACTGTATGCTCTCACTCTAACAGAGGAGATTGAGAGGGGACATGATCGAAACATTCAAGGTACTGAAGGGAATAGACTTGGTGGATAAAGACAGGTTGTTCACTCTCTCCAGGGGAGAACGAGAGGGCACTCTCTAAAATTGAAAGGGGACAGATTCCGTACAAACGTAAGGAAGTTCTTCTTCACCCAGAGAGTGGTAGAAAACTGGAACGCTCTTATGGAGGCTGTTATAGGGGAAAACACCCTCCAGGGATTCAAATAGGGGAAAACACCCTCCAGGGATTCAAGACCAAGTTCGACAAGTTCCTGCTGAACCAGAATGTACTCAGATAGGGCTAGTCTCAGTTAGGATGCTGGTCTTTGACCAAGGGCTGCCGCCGCGTGAGCGGACTGCTGGGCCCGATGGACCACTGGTCTGATCCAGCAGCGGCAATTCTTATGTTCTTAATGCGGCTATCGCTATGCTGTAATCTCTGTATGTTCCCACCCCAAATTAATGCTGCAATCTCTACGCACGCCATTTCTCACTGTAACCTCAATGTACACCGCCTTGAAATAAAGCTTAAATGAAAATAAATAAATCAAAGAACAGGACCACGAACTAAAAAAGAATTCTGTATACGCTCATAAACGTATTCCCCCTTTGACCAAACCATAACACGTCGGATCTGCGCTACGGTTTTCTAAAAGGGCAGGTACCGGTATATGATCCCTGTGGGTCTCGTCTTCCTTATGGCTTCCCCCTCTGACTATCTCCCCTCCAACCACTGTAGCTATGATTATTCTTGGCTCTAAACTCTTTTTACAATGTACGGGCATTGCGTAGAAGATCTCATTTGGAGAAATTGATTTATTCACTAGTCTTTAAGCCCGTTACATTAACGGGTGCTAGAATAGATGTGTCTGTCTCTCTTTCTTTCTGTCTTTCTGTCTCCTTAGCCACTGTCTGTCTGTCTTTCTTTCTTTCTCGCTCCTTGGCCGCTGTCTGTCTGTCTCTCTGGCCTCCTATCTGTTTGTCATTATTTCTGTCTGTGTCTCTCCCTGGCCCCTTGTCTGTCTGTCTTTTTTTCTGTCTGTCTGTCTCTGGTCCACCCAGCAAACCAAGATTGCTGCCTGCCCCCCAGCACACCCCTCCCCCCAAAGCAGTCCCTTTTCCCTCTCCCCTCCACTTCCCTGTGCATCAGTAGCAGCCGGACGCCTCACAGCACCTTGAAAGACACCCTCCTGCCGTTGCTCTCACCACCGCAAGCCGCTGCACGCACCGCAAGCTGCCCCGGGCGCTGCAAATGGAACACGGCATGGAAGCACAAATCACAGCGGCAGGGATCACGCCGTTTCAACTGCGCATGCGTGGGTGAGGGTTTTATTATAGAGGATTGCGGTGCCCAAAAGGTCCATCGCGATCGACCAGGAGATGGCAAAGGCAATGCGAGTCAACGGGCTCCGCGACAGACTCGCATTGCCTTTGCGATCTGTTCTCTCCGCTTCCCCAACGCCAGGCCAGGCGGCGTCAGGTAACACGACTGAGCCGTGCGCTGTCAATTTAAGAAATATCGCCACCGTCTTATAGCTTACCAGGCAGCCTCCTGGGACGACGACTTGAATGCCCTGATTTTGAATGCTAGTACATATCAACAGTTTAGGCAACATCTAAAAACATGTCTGTGTACTCGATTTCTGGGCAATTAAACTATTGCTCGTCTTCTTCTTTTGTAAACCGCCTGGATCCTCGGTTATGCGGTATAAAAGCAAGTTTTTATGTTTTTCATTTAGGGGAGAGGAGTTGGGGAAACATTTATGAAACTGTAATTGATCTTATTCCCCCTCGCTGCTGTCAGATGCCTCGACCCACTGTATCATTTCCTCTACCATAATCTCCCCAACCCTGCAATGTCCTGTCTAAATTAGATTGTAAGCTCTTCTGAGCAGGGACTGTCTATCGTATGTTAAAATGTCAGACACCTAGACCCACTGTATCATTTCCTCTACCATAATCTCCCCCAACCCTGTAATGTCCTGTCTAAATTAGATTGTAAGCTCTTCTGAGCAGGGACCGTCTATTGCAGGGATCTCAAAGTCCCTCCTTGAGGGCCGCAATCCAGTCGGGTTTTCAGGATTTCCCCAATGAATATGCATTGAAAGCAGTGCATGCACATAGATCTCATGCATATTCATTGGGGAAATCCTGAAAACCTGACTGGATTGCGGCCCTCAAGGAGGGACTTTGAGATTCCTGGTCTATTGTATGTTAAAATGTCAGACACCTAGACCCACTGTCTCATTTCCTCTACCATAATCTCCCCAACCCTGCAATGTCCTGTCTAAATTAGATTGTAAGCTCTTCTGAACAGGGACTATTGTATGTCAAAATGTACAGCGCTGCGTACACCATTCAGCGCTATAGAAATAATAAATAGTAGAAGTCGGTATATATTTATTTATTTACCGCCTTTTCATGAAGAGATTCAACCGAAGCAGTTTACAGTAAATTAAACCGTAAACTCTTACGTCTTTTCCCCATCTGTCCTGGCAGACTCACAAACTAACTGGGCAACGGAGGGTTAACTGACTTGCCCAGGCTCACAAGGAGCAGGCCGGGATTGAACGCGCAACCTCAGCAGCTCTAACTCCTGGGGATTGAGCAGGAGATTAAAGGGTCAGTGCCTGGAGAACCGAAGCCACATGTCAGAAGAGCCGCGTGTGGCTTGCAAGCCGCAGGTTGCCGATCCCGGAGTGAGGGAATTGCTTTCAGTGATATGGGTACTCCAGGGATTCAAGACAAAATTCGACAAGTTCCTGCGGAATCAGAATGTACGCAGGTAAGGCAAACTTTTGACCCGTGGGCCACAATGGGTTCTTAAATTTGACAGAGAGAAGGTCCGGGCCAGCCAATCCCGGACCTTCTCTCCAACATCAGAATTGACGTCAGGAGAAGGCTTGTGGGTACACGCCTGGCCCTTCCCTTCGTTGCGGAACCAGCGGGGCTGTAAGTAAATATAGTGGGCGAGCGGCGACGGTGAGCGGACGGACGGGCGGCCCATGTACCGCGCTTTTAGAAACCCTGCCTTACACTGCAGACAAGGGCAAGCTACAGCCGCCTCTGACGCTGCGGGACAGGTTAAAAAGCGAAATGGATGCTTGGGTTTTTGCTTTTAGCTCTAGCTTGTGTATTCTGTTTTGGGATTGTTTTGTTTCCTCTGGGGGAGGGAACCCGGGGTTATTGTAAAATTCAGTACTGGGCATACTTTGTTCTCTTGTCATCTGCTTTCTACTGGCTTGTTGCTTGATGTTTCTCGCCTGTCCTGATTGGGCGGGTGCACTGGCTTTGCAGATGTGTTTTTGTTCTGTATGACGTTGTTTTGCTCAATAAAGAAATATTATAATTCAAAAAAAAGCTAAATGGGCCGGATTTGGCCCACGGTACGTAGTTTGTCCATGTTTGGCACTGGGGGCCGCCGCGGGAGCAGACTGCTGGGCACGATGGACCCAGCAGCAGCAATTCTTATGTTCTTATGTAAGAGTTAGGAGTTAAAAGGAACCTCAAAAATGTGGGCTTTCAAGATAACCACAGTGAATATGCACGAGACAAATTTGCATGCACTGCCTCTGCGGTATGCAGCTCCATCTCATGCATATTCAATGTGGATGTCCTGAAAACCTGACTGGGCTGAGAACTCCTGCTATAACAGAAATTAGATGTCGTTCCCCCTGGATGCGTGAAAGCAAACTCACAGTTATAGAATTGCCTACATCAGGGTTAAGATTTAAAAGCAGCCTCATGAAGTGGGGCTGGATTTGAATAAGGTCAGAGACGGAATACGACACATCAACTCACTAACCAGTTAATCTGGACTTCAGCTGATCACAGCTATGGATGGAGCCGGTATTAGAGGGAAGCAAACATGGCCCCGCAACTCCAAGGATCCCTCGTGGCCAGGATGTAACTCCCTTCTCCCCACCAGGTTCCAAAGCCCTCCTCACCAGTAAGAATACAAGGAGGTCACTGGCACGGTGGCCATTCTCTTGCTCTACCTGCAGCCTCCTTGGCATTGTTCTTTTGTCGTGCCTTGCCCCCCCCCCCCCCTCTGAGCCAACTTCCTGTTTCCACTTGGGCAGACTATGGCACAGGAACAGCGCCAAGGAGGCCGTGGGCAGTGGTAAGAGTGGTTAACGTAGATGGTTTTAAAAAGGTTTGGACAAGTTCCTGGAAGAAAAGTCCATAGTCTGCTATTGAGACAGCCATGTGGGAAGCCGCTGCATGGAATTTGCTACTCTTTGGGGTTCTGGAATCTTGCTACTCTTTTTTTTATAAATCTTTATTACTTTTCAAAACTAATACAAAGTGCCAGGAATTATACAAACATTAAGAATCAATAATTAAGAATCTTGTTATTCTTTAGGATTCTGAATGGGATGTTGCTACTATCTGGGGTTTTGCCAGGTGCCTGTGACCTGGTTTGGCCATCGTGAAGATGGGCTACTGGGCTAGATGGGCCTTTGGTCTGACCCAGTAGAGCTATTCTTATGTTCTTAATTTTTTTTAAAACTGGAAAAGTAATCAAAGGCAGGAGATTCAAATGAAAAAGGGCAGCCAGTTACAGAAACTGGTGAAGTGTCAGGAGGAGGGAATGAGTAAACGCAGCGACCGTCTTGGCCACAAGAATGAGGCACATGGCTAGACATAGGGGGCATTCCCAGGACATGCAGCAACAGCAACTGAGGCTCCAGAAGTGAGGCTGACTCCGGAGAAAGCAGGAGAGAATGCAGTGTAGTGGCAAAGAGCTTCTGAAAATGGGAGATTTGTTCACCGTGAGTGTGCGAGACAGGGAGAATGTGAACCGCATGGGAATGGAAGAGGGAAACCACGAAGAGAGGAGAAGATGAATTGGAATCACCTGCCTGAGGATTTGGAGAAGCCGCCTTTCAATTCTTTATGCTTTTCACTCTTGTGCATACACATGAGAACCAGGAAGCACTGGTTGTATTCACTCCCAATCCCTGAGCTCTGCAGATGTGTCAGGATATCCCTAATGAATATGCATGAGAGCAATTTGTATGTATACATCACATGCATATGCATTAGGAATATTTACCTCAAGAACTGGGAGGAAATACCTTTCCTCCTATATACAACTGAAGTGGCTGCTTTTAACTCCTACTTCTCACTCACCATAAAATTACCGTATTTGCCGGCGTATAAGACGACTGGGCGTATAAGACGACCCCCCACCTTTTACAGTTAAAATATAGAGTTTGTTATATACTCGCCGTATAAGACTACCCCTTCTTCCGATTCGCGACCCCCCCCCCAAGCCGGCAAAAACAGCTTTGCACCGCAGGCCCAGCCGCCCAAGACGAGTCGGAGGCCCCTACCCGCCGCATCCTGCACGTGGGCAGACTCAGCACAAACGCTGCTGATGGCCCCAATCGACACGCTGACCTCCCCGCGCACGCTGACCATCTTCTCTCTGCCTGCACTTTCCCGCAGCCCTCTTCGGCGACTCAGCAGGGGCAGCGATCAAGACAGGCTGCAAACGTCGGGACCTTCCCTCTCTGAGTCCCGCCTATTTTGTTTCAACTTCCTGTTTCCGCATAGGCGAGACTCACAGAGGGAATGACCGCCTGTCTTGATCGCCCGAGGCTGGGAGGAACAGAAGATTTCTGCAAACACCATCGGGGCAGAAAATTTAACGGGTCCATCTCGCCGGTCCTGTGCGGACTGGCAGGAATTTTCTGCGGACCGGCAGTTGAAGAACTGTGATGTAAACAGTACCCGGCGTATAAGACGACCCCCGACTTTGGGGAGGATTTTAAGGTACTGAAAAGTCGTCTTATACGCCGGCAAATACAGTACCTATGTCTTTCCTACCATTCTCTCTGCAAGGAACTCCCCTACTCATATATGTCCTGTCTGTCCAAACTAGATTGTAAGCTCTCCAGAGCAGGGACTATTTATTACATATCACTTCTCTTTAAATCACTCCAATAAGCCCCACACGTGAGTCCAGTTATTCACATATCCTACTGTCAAATCGTGTCGTTTGAAGAGATTTCTCGAGAGAACTCTCTTTCCAGGCAGCCAAAATGAACGCCTGGTTTGGCAAAATCATGCCAGGAGTCTCATCCTAGTATTATTATTATTATTATTTTTTTTTTTTTTTAGAAAACTATTAAAGACACAATTATTTGACAAATTTGTAACCCAACTTCCTAATTGCTTTTTAAATATAACACGTATTGTGTACATTCTAAAACTTGATGTATCTTTTCGAACTGTATATTCGCTGGATATTCAGTCTTATCTGCTGTGAACCGCCCAGAACCATTCGTGCTCTGGCGGTATATAAGAATAAATTATTATTATTATCACATGTTACTGGGTGATGTTAGCTTATGTTTAACTCCTTATGAGTTCTCCATTATTTGGCACTCTGCCCTTACTGATATATTTTGAAATAGCACAAAGGGTTAAGTGTCACCCTTTTCCAAGATGGTGGCACCGTGGGTATTTCTTTGGCCTGCTGACTTGGGAGGAGTTGGGGATGGGGAGGTGGGAGGGGCTTGCAATTGTCTCTGGGAAGGAGGCTTTCAAGCTCCATCGCTGGTATCAGGAAGTTTTTGAGATAGGCTTTGCCAAGCAGTGGAGATACCAGGGACCTTTTTTTCAGGCCGAGCAATTCACCTCAGACAAAATTAAAATCTTTATTATGGCGCCAGGGCCACAGTAAAAATTCAGCATTAAGAGGGAAGTAATAAATCACAGTAAAATGGAACATGGCTTACTACAGTGAAAGCAAGTGACGCTACGGGGGTTCAAGGAAGGTTTAGAAAAATTCCTGAAGGATAAGGGGATTGAGGGGGTACAGATAGAAGTAAAGATAGGTTTTAGGAAAAGTCAGGGACCACATAACACAGTGGTCTCCAACTCAAACCCTTTGCAGGGCCACATTTTGGATTTGTAGGTACTTGGAGGGCCTCAGAAAAAAATAGTTAATGTCTTATTAAAGAAATGACAATTTTTAAAGAGGTAAAATTCTTTTATAGTTTATAAATCTTTCCTTTTGGCTAAGTCTTAATAATAATATTGTAATTTATGGCTAAAGAGACATATGATCAAGAAACTGTTTTATTTTACTTGTGTGATTATAATAAACATACCGAGGGCCTCAAAATAGTACCTGGCGGGCCACGAGTTTGAGACCACTGACCTAACAGGTCATGGACCTGATGGGCCGCCGCGGGTTCGGACTGCTGGACACGATGGACCTCTGGTCTGACCCAGTGGAAGCAACTTCTTATGTTCTTAATTAAATGGCGACCATGCTAAACCTTCTTGTACATGAGTCAACCGCCGTGCTGAGTGATAGCGTGGCTTATTACATCAGTACCTAAATGGTATGGGAACTATCCCCATTACGTTAATCGTACAGCACGCATAGGTGGCACTTTAGTTTTGCCACGGCGTTTTTTTTCCAGGCAGACGCCGTTACAGGGCACAAGTCCTAGTGAGGATAGGTCACATCAAGCTTTCAGCCAGTTGGCCACTGGACGTTAAATGTGTTTGGAACAAGTTCAGTTATAGCCATTTCTCTTGATCTCCTGACGAAGCCTCGGGCAAAAGGGGCCCCACTGAGATCACGATTGTGAAGTTTCATTGCGGTTTGAAGCTAAGTTCCACACTTATAATGTTCAAAGAATATTTCTAATCTAATCTAATCCTTAGGTTTGTATAACGCATCTTCTCCACGTTCGTAGAGCTCGGCACGGTTTACACGGGATGAAATAGGAAGGAACTACAATAACGGGTTAGGGGGTCGAAGCATGAAGAATAATTAGAGGATTTGGGATGCCAGATAAGAAGAGTTTATGAGGACTTATATTCATATAGATTTTATTGAGCAAGCAGAAACACCAACAGGGTAACAAAACAAAGTGCAAACAAGCTCAACAGTTTTAGATTACAAAATCCAGACCTCATAGGTCTCTCCCCCCAAGTAACCCCCCCCCCAAACAAACCCTCCCATACTCCCCCCCCCGGGTCCTCCTTCCAGGTAGAGCAATACCAATGAAAAACACAAAAGGAAACAGGCATGCCAAGGGCAACATAAGGGAACAAAAAACAAAGATGCAACAGTTAACGGTTAAGCAAACGGCTGCGAGCCAGCGGAGTCATGGTTGTCCAAAATGGTTCCCAAGTGCGCTGAAAGATGCGTCCTGGGAGAGAAGAAAGGTCCGTCACCTCCCTCCTTTCCCACATCAGGAGAGTGATCATCCGGCAACGCCAAAGGGAGTAATCCAGAGCATCAACCTCAAGCCATTTCAACAAAATACATTTCAGGGCAACGAGGACAGCTGCAACCCCCCTTGTACGAGGGAAATAGTGCGGGACAGCTCCAAATAAGAGCAAAGGGGAGCGACGAATATTTATTGTTTTAACACGATAAGATTTTGCATTAAGGTTGGTGAGTGGTGATTTATAAATTAATCCCCCAAATGGATCAGCTTAGGCTGCCCTATAGTGAGTTGGGGAATGAATTTCTGAGGTCTCGCCACAAATGAGTTTTATATTTTGAACGAAAGCTCAGCCTTACCATTCTTCTCAGGATTGATTAATGAATTCTTTATGATCTTTGCCAAGAGTTATTTCACCCCACATTTTTGCTGTTTATAGAAACATCGAAACACGATGGCAGATAAAGGCCAAATGGCCCATCCATTCTGCCCATCTGCTGCATCCACTGTCTCTTCCTCTCCCTATTGGCTAAGGCTCTTAACATTTGCATCGTCTCTTCCTATAGGCTAAGGCTCTTTACACCTGCATTGTGAGGTCATAGAGCTTTATGGTTATAGAAACATAGAAACATGATGGCAGATAAAGGCCAAATGGCCCATCCATTCTGCCCATCTGCAGCATCCATTGTCTCTTCCTCTTCCTATTGGCTAAGGCTCTTAACATTTGCATCGTCTCTTCCTATAAGCTCATGGCTTTTTACACCTGCATTGTGAGGTCATAGAGCTTTATGGTTATAGAAACATGATGGCAGATAAAGGCCAAATGGCCCATCTAGTTTGCCCATCCTCAGAAATCATTATCTCTTTCTCTCTCTGAGAGATCCCATGTGCCTATCCCAGGCCCTTTTGAATTCAGACACAGTCTCTGTCTCCACCACCTCTTCCGAGAGACTGTTCCACGCATCTACCACCCTTTCTGTAAAAAAAAGTATTTCCTTAGATTACTATCACCTTTTAATTTGAATCATTTGTTATAATCCATTAAGATGCTTTACAAATATCAGCATATTGTCAATAAATCAACCAATTTAATGCTTCCAAATGCAGACCTGGAGAACACTGAATAATTTTGGAGTTTTCATTATTATTAATTTTTTAAATAACCACACTGAACACATGACTTTTGTTCTAACAACCAGATGACCCCCCCCCCCATCCCCTTTAATCAAGCTGTGCTCGAGGCTTTTAGCATCGGCTGGCAAGGTAAATGCGCCGATGCTCATAGGAATTCTACGAGCATTAGAACCGGGGCCAGCTCACGCTACAAATCTCGAGCACAGCTTGATTAAAGGGGCCCTAAATTTGTAGATTTTGGTTACCTAAAAAACTCCCAGACTAAGGTTGAGTCCCTCCTGGCAAGCTGTATGAAGGTGGTATCATCCAAGGAAAGCCAACCTCTGTAAAAAGCCTCATTTGAATAATTTAATCACTTCAAGGTAGGAAAAGCCTCGGAGTCATTTGTGGAAATTTCACTTCGGTGCACTCAAAACTGTTTCCCAGCTTTCATTCATCGGCATTAAAACTTATTCTTTAAGATTTTAATAATCTTCAACAGACAAATGATCAAAAGAAAAATCACGCGGGCCATGTTATTCTTCCAGCCGTCTCCTGGCATCTCCTAATTCACAAAGAACTTTCACTCACAGCAGTCCCAAAAAATGATCTGGCACTGCACAGTTGTGCAGTATTCTTTTACTGCTGTATCAGGGAATACACTCCACGCTGCTCGTTCTGTACAAAATTCTTAAACTTGGTCTCATCATGGTCTCCACCCATAGAAACATGACAGCAGATAAAGGTTAAATGGCCCATCCAGTCTGCCCATCTTGCATTGTGAGGTCAAAGAGCTTTGTGGTTATAGAAACAGAGAAACTTGATGGCAGAAAAAGACCAAATGGCCCATCCAGTCTGCAAATCTGCAGCATCCTCTATCTCCTCTTCTCCTTATAGGCTAAGGCTCTTTACACCTGCATTGTGAGGTCATAGAGCTAGAAATTATTAAAAAGGGATGGTTAACAAGACTAAGAGTATTATAATTCCCCTGTATTGCTCCATGGTGTGGCCTCACCTGGAGTATTGCGTTCAATTCTGGTCTCCTTATCTCAAGAAAGATATAGCGGCGCTAGAAAAGGTTCAAAGAAGAGCGACCAAGATGGTAAAAGGGATGGAACTCCTCTCGTATGAGGAAAGACTAAAACGGTTAGGGCTCTTCAGTTTGGAAAAGAGACAACTGAGGGGAGATATGATTGACGTCTACAAAATCCTGAGTGGAATAGAACAGGTACAAGTGGATCGATTTTTCACTCTGTCAAAAATGACAAAGACTAGGGGACACTCGAAGTTACAGGGAAATACTTTTAGAAAACCAACAGGAATAAAATGTTTTCACTCAGAATAGTTAAGCTCTGGAACGCATTGCCAGAGGTTGTGGCAAGAGTGGATAGCGTAGCTGGTTTTAAGAAAAGTTTGGACAAGTTCCTGGAGGAAAAGTCCATAGTTTGTTATTGAGAAAGACATGGGGGAAGCCACTGCTTGCCCTGGATTGGTAGCATGGAATATTGCTACTCCTTGGGTTTTGGCCAGATACTAGGGACCTGGATTGGCCACCGTGAGAACGGGCTACTGGGCTTGATGGACCATTGGTTTGACCCAGTAAGGCTATTCTTATGGTTCTATAAATATTGAAAACCAGAAGGGGAAAGCAACACCACACATATTTGGTTCCTGCGTTTTCTCCCCCCTTCCTTATAGAGCATCAGACTAATTAGAGGAACTTTTTGGTCAGTGCTGGCCATAGAGGTTAGAAAGTACTGTCCGTTTACCAGCAGATGGTAAGCATATAGCTGCCTTTGAAAAACCGACCCTAATGCAGGGGATTTCAACCCTGTCCTCAGGTTTCAAGAGACGCACAATGAATATGCATGAGATAGATTGGCATAGTGCAAGCAAAATTTGCATGTTCACCGTGGGTATCCTGAAAGCCTGATTGGCTGCGTGTGTCCCAAGGACTGGCTTGAGAACCCCCGTCCTAAAGTGAGAAACCATTTGAGCTTGCCGTGAAAGTCCAGCTGTGGATGTGAGACTGATGCTCGGCAGCTCCAATTTCATATTGCAGCGTGATCAGCTCAAGCCATTCATACAGCAAATGAGAACGATTTGTACCAGAATAACACATGGTTCACTCTTTATAAAGCACTTTAAAGGTAAACCATATTCCCAGGGCATCTGTTTGGCCAAGTGTTTATAGCCTTCCTAAGCCACAGTTCTGAACGTCAGGACACTGCGGCAAAAGTTTCAGGGTTCGGTTTGTCAGACATTTAACCTTGGTAAGCACTTGGGCATGAATGAAGGAAAGCGGCTGTTTAGAGGGCAGATTTTGCCACTTCCGGCCTGAAATGCTGCCAGCACAAATTGAGATGTGAAGCAAGAATTCCTCTGGCTGTTGCTTAAGCCACCGGCGCATACCCACTGGAACGTGCTGTCGCCCAGCTCTGCAAACAGGAAACATATGGGCTTCTCAAAAAGTGAGCTAAGCCCCACTGCCTAGCTGCAGAAAGGTCAGCGATGTATGTGAACACTTGATCACAGATTTGCAAAACGCAGCCAGTGGAAACCTGGGGAAGTTTCAAAGGCATGCGTGAACTATTCAGACAGCAGATGACGTCCATGGGTGGCGTCACCCTTGAACCGAGCTCTTTCTCCAGGTTTGACCCTCATCGCCCATGGTTTACATCTCCAAGTGATTATTTGGAGGTTTAAATAGATAGAGGAAAATTCTATAAATGGTGTCAAAAACTTGGACAAACACCAAAAGTCCAAGAGGACAAAAACTAGTGGGAACGGACAATGAGCACTCCACTGATGTAAAAAGGTCTTGTTTATTTCAGTAAAGGACACACACAAACTGTGGACCCGACACTGCAATTATACAAGAACTTTTCCTGGTCATAAAAGTGCCATTACTTCACTGCACTGTGTTTCGGCAACTAAAAACATCTCCCCCCCCCCCCTTGCCGAACCGCCACTGCCGTTGTCCATCTTTCGGCTACGACCTCAGATCAGACGTGGCGACCCGCTGAATTTAAGCATATTACTAAGCGGAGGAAAAGAAATTAACCAGGATTCCCTCAGTGGGTGGGGCGCGCGGAGGGGGGAAGGGGTGCGCGGAGGGGGAAGGGGTAGTGTTGTAATCCACAGGTAACAAGTCTTTTGTTAGCCCTTTCAGGACCATAACTTTAAAATCCTATAAATTCTGATTGGGATAGTCTACAGTTCTAAATTTGATATGTACGGATTCCATATGATACTGCCTTTATGTAAACAAACTGGTTCCGACATTCATTCATTAGCGTCGTTGCCAGATTGACGAGAAGATTCACTTGCCACACTGTCCATAAGCCAGAAGTTTGATTTAAAAAAAAAAAAAAATGATATTTCACAAAAAAAATCAATTTTTTGGCATCTGCAAGCCCTTTTTACCATAAAAATGTCGTCAAAACCACAAAAATTGGCCTACGATCCTTATGGTCCTGAAAGGGTTAATACAAGGCTGGGTCAATCAAACCCACAAAAAAGGCTGACGCAGGTGTTTTTAGTCGCCGAAACACAGTGCTGCGTTGGATCCACAGTTTGTGTGTGTCCGTTACTGAAATAAACAAGACCTTTTTACATCAGTGATCCTCAGCGGAGTGTTCATTGTCTTTCAGCACTCAGTACCATTCTATAAAAGGTACACGCCTCTTACAGATCAGCACTTGGCCATGCATCTGGCGGCTACCTTTTGGGCGCTGGACTTGGGCGCCAGCATTTACACTTGGTTTCATGAGGCATAAGTTAGACCCCACATAGGTCAAATTCTGTTCCGCATGCAAATTTTCAGAACACCCCTAAAACGCCCCCTCTGGCCATGCCCCCTTTCAGGTGCCAGGCCTTAGAGAAGAGGAGGAGATTTGCCTTCGAAATAGAGCCCCGTCAAACTGAACTTATAAAACAGTATGCGGAGCGTTTGGAAATTTTGGTTTTCATGCGCGCTTATTCGGATTTTCTCCAGCATTTTTGTGACCATTATCTCGCTGCCATTATTTGTAACGGCGAGGTCTTTGGACGCTGAATTATAGGACAGCAGTGGTATAAATCTTATTGTAAATATACTCTGTCACATTAAGAGACCTCTAGGTCCTTTAAGGCTTTTTATGTGGATAACTTATTTTTATGTGGATGAATTTATTTTTATGTGGATGATTTCAGTGTACCTTTGGAACTCTGACTCTTTCAAATGAAGTCCATTTAGGAACATCGTCACTCCACAGAGGTTTTTTGGTTTTCTCTGGATTTTCTTCTCTGTGGATATTTTGGGGTCAATTCCTTTTGGATTTTACATTAAGAGACCTCACAGTTTATATTCACTTACACTGTGGGAACGGTCCTGGGATGTTTCACAAGGAAATACCCTTTTGGGTTTATTGGACCGACCACTCTGTGTGAGGGGTTTTACCCCCGTGGTGAGTTGTGAAGACTGAGGACCCTCCCTTCACATGTATAAATTCTTTGAAGTTTATTTTAGGTTTTCACCGCTGCTCTCCTGTTTAGAAGTGGGGAGAGATTTTTCTCTTAGAGCTTTAGAGAATAGCAGATAGCCAGTTGCTTATTCAAAATACTTTGGCGCAATTAATTTATAAGGCTCACAAGTACTGTAAGATCATGTAACTCCCCTATTAAAATCAGCACATTGGCTTCCCAAACCCACTCACCTATAAAATTCTGCTTATCATTTTTTAAGATTCGTCTATTTCAGTGGTTCCCAAACCTGTCCTAGGGGACCCCCAGCCAGTCAGGTTTTCAAGATATCCCTAATGAATATGCATGAGAGAGATTTGCATACCTGTCACTTCCATTATATGCAAATCTCTCTCATGCATATTCATTAGGGATATCTTGAAAACCTGACTGGCTGGGGGTCCCCCAGGACAGGTTTGGGAACCACTGGTCTATTTCATGCCACCATCACCCCCCCCCCTCTATCTGGCCTGCTTGCTCATTCCCTATATTCCTCTCCATACACTTTGCTCATCACAACAAATCCTTTTAGTTATTCCAACTAGCACAGAATACACTTCTCCCTCTGTATTCACTGTTTCAGCATTCGCGGTTTCAATTATTCACGGTTTTTAGCTTGCTGGCTCCTCCCCCCAAATTGCATCAGCTTGCATAGAGAAATCGCTGATTCCCAAGCACTTTGTTCACGGTGTTTTGCCTCTCCTTCAGAAACAGGCCAGGTCTCCCACCGTGTTATTCGCGGTTTCACCATATTCACGATGGTTTTTAATAGAAAACAGCAAATAACATATAAAAAAGTTATTCGCAGTTTTTCTGTAGTTGCGGTTCTGTTAATCCCCTATCACAGTGAATACGGAGGGAGAAGTGTACATACGACAATACACGCCACACTCAGCTGTTGGATCCTCACTCTGGAATGCCCTCCCATCTCATCTTCCGTTAGAACCATCCCTGGACAAATTCAAAACTGGCCTTAAAACGTTGCTATTCAATGATGCGTTTGGCTAAACTCTCTCCAGCTGAGATTGTGATGTCATAATGCCCCATTCCACAGTGCCTCAGAGTCATCCTCATCGGTGATATCAGAATGGTACGATTGCCCTATACTTGGCTCATGTAAGAACATAAGCACAGCCTAACTGGGCGAGACCATTGGTTTTAAAAGTACAGTTTTCCCCCGGTTGTTCGCGGTCCCGGTCATTCGCGGTATTTTCTGACCGCGAACAGCTGACAAGGAGAGAGCAGTGGGAGAGGCTGTTTTGATACACAGCTCCTGATTGGATAAGGCCCGATTTAGTGCAGGAAGAGGCGGTCAGAGCATAGAGCGAGTGATTTCCTGCACTCGCCGGCGCTCCGGCTCCCCTCTCCAGTCTCCCCCATGAAAAACCGTATTCATGGTTTTTCAAGATTCGCAGGGGTTCCTGGAATTGGACCCCTGCAAATATCAGGGGAGTACTGTACAGTATTTCCCTGGAACCTCATCGAGTGCCCCATAGCCTTTGTCATTTTCGATGGAGTGAAAAATCAATCCACTTGTATCCGTTCTACTCCAGCACGGAGAGAAGCTGATATGCACGGACGGGGAGAGGGACCTTGGGGTGATAGTGTCCAAAGATCTAAAGGTGAAAAAACAGTGTGACAAGGCAGTGGCTGCTGCCAGAAGGATGTTGGGCTGTATAAAGAGAGGCGTAGTCAGTAGAAGGAAGAAGGTGTTGACGCCCCTGTACAGGTCATTGGTAAGGCCCCACTTGGAGTATTGTGTTCAATTTTGGAGACCGTATATGGCGAAGGACGTAAGAAGACTTGAGGCGGTCCAGAGGAGGGCGACGAAAATGATAGGAGGCTTGCGCCAGAAGACGTATGAGGAGAGACTGGAAGCCCTGAATATGTATACCCTAGAGGAAAGGAGAGACAGGGGAGATATGATTCAGACGTTCAAATACTTGAAGGGTATTAACGTAGAACAAAATCTTTTTCAGAGAAAGGAAAATGGTAAAACCAGAGGACATAATTTGAGGTTGAGGGGTGGTAGATTCAGGGGCAATGTTAGGAAATTCTACTTTACGGAGAGGGTGGTGGATGCCTGAAATGTGCTCCCAAGAGAGGTGGTGGAGAGTAAAACTGTTCAAAGAAGCGTGGGATGAACACAAAGGATCTAGAATCAGAAAATAAGATTAAATATTGAACTAAGGCCAGTACTGGGCAGACTTGCACGGTCTGTCTGTATATGGCCGTTTGGTGGAGGATGGGCTGGGGAGGGCTTCAATGGCTGGGAGGGTGTAGATGGGCTGGAGTAAGTCTTAACAGAGATTTTGGCAGTTGGAACCCAAGCACAGTACCGGGTAAAGCTTTGGATTCTTGCCCAGAAATAGCTAAGAAGAAAAAATTAAAAAATTTAAATTGAATCAGGTTGGGCAGACTGGATGGACCATTCGGGTCTTTATCTGCCATCATCTACTATGTTACTATGTTAGCACATTTCATGTTTCCTTCTTACTGTAAGAAACACAATTCAAATACAGTATGATACTTGATTTTTCTTCCATTAATGGAGCAATAAGCAATATGGCACTTTTGATTATTGGGGCAAACCCCCACATTCACACAGTTTTCTTTTCTCATTATCCTAGAAAGAAGTATTTATTTTTATTTATTTATTTATTTATTTATTTAGATTTATATCCCGTTCTCCCAGTAGCTCAGAACGGTCTACAAGTAAACATACACAGTAGAAGTAATTAGGCAAATAAGATGTACCTGGCAAGATTTCCACCTGCTTTTTGTGAATTCTTCTTTGGTTTAAAAACACACCTATGTAGCAATGGACTGTCCTTAAGTAAGTATTAGGCTAGGAAAGCCACCACTTATCCCTGGTTCGGATTGACTCGTCGGGACCATGCCAGGCCCCCATATGCTGATTAGCCACTGTAAGGATGCTGGACTTGACAATCAGTCTGACCTAGCATGGCATATTTCATGCTCTTATAAAAACGTTTCTACACCAGAATTCTAGAAAGCAGCATGCCCAAATTGCTGATTTGTCAATACTATGTACGAGGGCTGTTCAAAAAGTATCAGGCCTTTATTCATTAAAAAATATTCATATTCAGATACAACAAACTTATACTAATCTCCTTCAATGTAGTCGGCTTGGGATGCCACACACTTCTTCCAACGGTTCTGCCACTGTCGGAAACAGCGCTGGAACGCCTCGTTTGAGATTGCTCGCAACTGGTACGTCGCATTCTTTCTCTTGACGGAAATCTGGTCCATTTCAGGGGCATTTTCAGCTTGGGGAAAAGCTAGAAGTCACATGAAGCCATGTCGGGAGAGTCGGGAGCCTGAGGAATCACAGGTGTGTTGGGTTTGGCCAGGAAACTCCGTATCAAATGTGACGAATAGGCAGGTGCGTTATTGTGATGGAGCTGCCCGCTGCCCACAGGTCCGGCCGTTTGCGTCTCACAGCGTTATGAAGGTGACGCAGGACCTCTTGGTAGTACCCCTTGATGAGGATTGTGCCAATGTGGTGTGTAATTGTGATGAACCACGCCACTTGAGTCAAAGAAGACGGTCAGCATGACTTTGACATGGCTGCGGACCTGCCTTGCTTTTTTTGGCCTCGGGGATGTTGAATGCTTCCATTATGATGACATCAACTTGGTTTCTGGGTCGTACCCATAAACCCAGGACTCATCGCCAGTGATCACTGTGCTGAGGAAGTTGGGATCACTGTTCACAGTCTCCAGCATATCCTGTGCCATCTCCAAACGGAGTTGCTTCTGCTCGATCGTTAGCAGCTTTGGCACAAACTTCGCGGAAATTCTCCTGAAGCCCAAATCCTCAATCAAAATGAAATGAATGGATCCAATGCCGATGCTCGCCTCGTCTGCAAGTTCTCTGATCTTGGTCCTCACTTGGTCAATGGCAATCTCATTTCTGGATGTTGAAGGCCTACCAGAATGTGCGGCCATCTCTCCTTTATCTGTGTGGAGCCCATTGCTTGGTCCCCAAAGGCCGGTTGAATCTTGGGGATCGTTTCCACTTGGGAATCGCTAAGCGTTACAAAAAATTTAATGCAGTAGTGTTGTTCAACTTTTTCTTTTTGTCACAAACGAAAATCCGACGGCGCTCACTTACACTTCCTCACTCATCGGCAGTCTGCCGGCAAAGCACAGTTACTTACCGTAACAGGTGTTATCCAGGGACAGCAGGCATATATTCTCACATGTGGGTGACGTCATCTACGGAGCCCCGGCGCGGACAGCTTTTCAAGCAAACTTGATTAAAGTTTCAAGTTTGCACACTGCACCACGCATGTGCGTGCCTTCTCGCCCACTAGAGGGCGCATCCCACCTCGTGGTCCTCAGTTCCATAACTAGCAAGGAAGCCATCCCCGGGGAGGCGGGCGGGTTGTGAGAATATATGCCTGCTGTCCCTGGATAACACCTGTTACGGTAAGTAACTGTGCTTTATCCCAGGACAAGCAGGCATGATATTCTCACATGTGGGTGACCTCCAAGCTAACCAAAAAAGGGCAGGTGGGAGGATGGCAATTTAGGAAAACAGATTTTGCAAAACTGACTGGCCAAACCGGCCGTCACTCCTGGATAAAGTGTCCAGGCAGTAATGAGAGGTGAATGTATGAACCGAAGACCAAGTGGCAGCCTTGCATATGTCCTCCATCGGAGTGGATCGGAGGAAAGCTATCGAAGCTGCCATCGCTCGGACCTTGTGCCCCGTGACTCGACCCGGGGGAGGAAGGCCGGCCTGAGCGTAGCAAAAGGAAATGCAAGCGGCCAACCAGTTAGACAGAGTGCGCTTGGAAACTGGATGCCCTAATCGATTGGGATCGAAGGACAAAAACAATTGAGGAACCTTCCGATGAGGCCTGGTGCGTTGAAGATAAAATGCCAACGCCCTCTTACAGTCAAGCGTGTGAAGCGCCGTCTCGCCCGGATGGGAGTGGGGCTTCGGGAAGAACACAGGAAGGACAATGGACTGATTGAGGTGGAAGTCAGAAACAACTTTAGGTAAAAACTTAGGATGGGTGCGGAGGACCACCTTGTCGTGATGAAAGACAGTGAAAGGAGGGTCCGCAACCAAGGCTTGCAACTCCCCAATCCGCCTGGCGGAGGTGAGGGCAATCAGAAACACCGCCTTCCAAGTCAGAAATTTCAAGAGGGACTTGTTGAGTGGCTCAAAAGGGGGTTTCATCAGTTGAGCCAGAACTACATTCAAATTCCACACGACAGACGGAGGCTTAAGAGGGGGGCAAACCCTGAGTAACCCTTTCATGAAGCGTGTCACCAAGGGATGGAGTGACAGAGGGCGTCCCTCCAGAGGTTGGTGGAAAGCGGAAATCGCACTGAGATGAACCCGCACCGAAGTGGTTTTCAAGCCGGAGCGCGACAAATGAAATAAATATTCTAAAACCGAGGATACCGGAACTGATACCGGATCCAGGTGAAAAGACGAACACCAGGTGGAAAACCTGGTCCATTTCTGCGCATAGCAAAGCCTCGTCGAGATCTTGCGGGAGGCTTCCAACACCTCCTTCACCGATTGAGACAGGTCCGGAGGAGTCAGGGAACAAGAAACCAGGCTGTCAGGTGCAATGACTGCAGATTGGGATGTAACATGGATCCTTGACTCTGAGACAGCAGAGAAGGAGAGACAGGCAGGGGAAGAGGCTCTCTGGCACTGAGCTGGAGCAGCAGGGAGAACCAGTGCTGACGCGGCCATCGAGGTGCTATGAGAATCATCGTGGCCGTGGACGATTTTAGGTGTACCAACGTTCGCATGATCAGAGGGAACGGAGGGAATGCATACAGGAACCTCCCTTCCCAGTCGAGTAGGAAGGCATCCGCTTCCAGACGGTCCTGCGAGTACATCCGAGAACAATATAGTGGTAGTTTGTGTGTCTCCGGAGAGGCAAACAGATCCACCTGTGGCGTTCCCCAGCGAGCGAAAACCTCGCGTAGAACTGCTGAGTGTAGAGTCCACTCGTGCGGTTGCAGAAGTCGACTCAGTTTGTCCGCCAGGCAATTCCGTTCTCCTTGGATGTAGAACCGCCCGGAGGAAGATGTTCCGGGAGGCCGCCCACTCCCAGAGGCGAAGAGCTTCGGAGCAGAGGGGCCATGACCCCGTTCCTCCCTGCTTGTTCACATAATACATTGCCACCTGATTGTCCGTGCGGACGAGGACCACCTGGTCCTGCAATATGTGAACGAAGGCTCGAAGTGCTAGGAAGATGGCTCGCAGCTCTAGCACATTGATGTGACACTGACGGTCTTCTGTCGACCACAGGCCCTGCGTGCGAAGACCGTCGAGATGGGCTCCCCACGCGTACTCCGAGGAGTCCGTGGTCAGGACCTTGCGAAAGGGCGGAGTGCGAAACAATAGCCCCATGGACAGATTTGAAGAGTCTGTCCACCAACGCAGCGATTTCCGCAAGGGCGGAGTTACCGAAATGAGGCGAGACACCGGGTCGCACTCCTGACGCCACTGGGACGCGAGGGTCCACTGAGGGATCCTCAGATGTAGCCTCGCAAACGGCGTGACATGTACCGTCGAGGCCATATGGCCCAGCAGCATCATCATGCGCTTGGCCGACACCTTCGACAGTTGAGAGACCTGGTGGCTCATCCGTACCAGGGCTTCCAACCGCTGGGTCGGCAGGTAGGAGCGTAGGCGCACCGTGTCCAGCACCGCACCTATGAATTGAAGAGACTGCGACGGCCTCAACTGAGACTTTGGAAAGTTTATCTCGAACCCGAGAGTTTGCAGGAAGGCAATAGACTGTCGGGTCGCTGAGATAACCCCCTCCCTGGTCGGGGCTTTGATGAGCCAATCGTCCAGGTAAGGGAACACGTGAAGTCCACGCGACCTGAGGGCTGCTGCAACCACCACCATGCACTTCGTGAATACTCGTGGGGACGCGGCCAGGCCGAAGGGCAGTACCCTGTACTGGAGGTGGAGGTCCCCCACCTGGAATCGTAAGAATCTTCGACAGGCGGGGTGCACCGGAACATGGGTGTATGCTTCCTTCAGGTCGAGGGAGCACATCCAGTCCCCTTCCTCCAAGAGGGGATACAGAACCGGGAGAGACAGCATTCGAAACTTCTCCCGGGCCAGGAATTTGTTGAGCTTCCTGAGGTCCAGTATGGGGCGCAGGTCCCCGGTCTTTTTTGGGACCAAGAAGTAGCGGGAGTAAAACCCCGTGCCCCACTGGTCCTTGGGGACCGGCTCGACCGCCCGAAGCTTCAAGAGGGCTTTGGCTTCGGTTATAAGGGTCGGTAGCTGCGAACGGTTGCAGGGGACTAAACTTGGGGGACTGTCCGGCGGCGAGGACACAAAGTTGAGCGAGTAGCCCTCGGAGACGATCCGGAGCACCCAAGCGTCTGAGGTAATCCCGGTCCATGCCTCCCGGAAGGACCGAAGACGGCCCCCGATAGGAAGGGGTTCTTGTGAAAGTGCGGAGGGGAACCCGCCCCGTCCGCTCAGCCCGTCAAAAGGAAGGCGCTGGCTTAGAAGGGCCCTGCGCCGGGGCTTGGGGTTGTCCCCCTCTGCCTCGCTGAGACGGACGTCTCGGAGGCGGTCTCGAGAAAGCCGGGGTCGACTTCTGAGGGTATCGGCGCGGCGGAGGCCGAAAGGGTTTCTGCGGCGGGGGCCTAGGTTTGGGGCGGACCAGGGATGCTAGAGAGCGCTCCTGTTCCGACAAGCGCTTGGTCGCCGCGTCCAATGACTCGTCGAATAACTCGGACCCCACACAAGGCAAGTCTGCCAGGCGTTCCTGCAGGTTTGGGTCCATGTCGAGGGTGCGAAGCCAGGCCAAGCGGCGCATGGCCACCGCGAGGGCCGACACCCTCGAAACCAGCTCAAAGGCGTCGTACACTGCATGGAATAGGTACAACCGCAATTGAGACAGGTTGGACATAAACTTGTCGAATCCTGCTCTTTGGGAGTCCGGTAACGAGTTTCGATATTGGGGAAGGTCCTTCACCATACCACACAAAAAGGAGGAAAAGGTGAAGGCGTAATTTAGAACCCTGGTGGCCATCAGGGAATTTGAATAGAGGCGACGGCCAAACTTGTCCAGGGTCCGCCCCTCCCTGCCTGGTGGAACCGCCGCAGAAACCCGTGAGGGCTGTGATTTTTTAAGAGCAGACTCCACCAGAAGGGACTGGTGTGAGAGCTGCGCCTTATCGAACCCTTTAGGGGGAATCGTCCTATACTTCGATTCCATTTTTGAAGGCACAGACGTGACTGTAAGAGGGTTTGACAAGTTCTTCAGCCAGGTTTGCAGAAGGACACTGTTGAGAGGGAGTCTAGGCACCTCTCTAGGAAGAGTGGGGAGGTCCTGTTCCTCCAAAAATTCTTTGGAATACCGAGAGCCTACCATCAGGTCAATCCCCAGGGCTTGGGCCATGTCCTGAACGAAGGATGAGAATGAGGACGGCCTAGCCTGGGGAGAGGGGGTTCTCGACCGCCCCACCGAGGAGAGGGGGGAGGCCTCATGGGAATAATGAGGGTCCCTAACCGATCCCGAATCCCAGGATCCCCTCTCGAGGGCCCTCGAGGGGGAAGGGGAAGTTATCCTCCTCGCAGAACCCTTGGGTGAGGACCCCGGGGTTCGTGGGACACTCTCCCGTTTCCTCGGCGAGGCGGCCCGGGAAGACTTCCCATGGGGTGAGCGGAGGAGCCTCGGGTTGTCGAGGTGCAGCTCCGACACCTGCAGCGCCTCGCCCCCGAACGACGAGGAACGGTCGCGCCGAGGCGAGCCTCGGGGCCGCTTGGACTTCCTCGATCGACGCCCCGTCCGAGGTCGCGTCGAGGGTGAGGCGTGTCTGGAAGACCCGGAGGAAGAGGAGGAAAGGCGGCGCACTCTGCGCAACTTTTCTTTGGGCCTTACACTGCGCTCAGGGGGTTCCCCCGAGGTCGAGGTCCGGGGCGGGGCCGAGACCGAGGTGAACGGGGCCACAGTACCCGAGACCGAGGTCGCCGAGGCCGGGGCTCCCGAGGGAGCCGAGGCCGGGGCCTCCGAGACCGAAGGCGCCCAGGCCGAGGTCGAGGCCGCCGGAACCGCAGCACGCTGCAACACTTCCAGGGCTCCCGACAGCTCCGATGAGATCAGAGCTCGGAGGAGATCCTGGAAGGCTGGAATCCCCACGAAGGTGGGGAGTTCCGAGTCCGGGGCACACTCCCTGGAGGGCGACCTCGGTCTCGAGTATTCCCTCGGGGTGTGCGGAGTCGAGGTCCGATGCGGGGCCGGGGTCGACCCACCCGCCTTGGCCTGACTCGAGGATGGCTTCTTTGCTGAAGGGGATGGAACAGAGGACTTACCCGAAGCTTGCTTCACTGACGACGCCTTCGAGGAAGAGGGCCGAGGCGAGGCCGAGGCCCCCGAGGACGCCGAGGCCGAGGTCAAGGCCGGGGCCGAAGCCGAGGCCGACGTCGAGGCCTTAGGCGGCGCGTCGACGGCGAACAATTCGGCCATTCTTGCCTTACGGCGACGGAGGGCCCTGTTTTGGAAGGTAGCACAGCGATCACACGAGTCTGTCGGATGTTCGGGCCCAAGACAGACAATGCACCACCAGTGAGGGTCAGTGATGGAAAGCAACCTCTCACACCGGCTGCACTTTTTGAATCCCGTAACAGGACGGGACATCCACGAAGAAAAAGAAGAAGGCCGGGAACGTACCGACGTCCCGCGGCCACGGCTTCCGGGAGCCCCCGGAGGCCGACGAAAAACGAAAGACTTTTTTTTTTTTTTGAAAAGAAACGAAAGGAAAACAGCACCGCGAACTAATTCGAAGGGAAAAACAAACTAAACGCGGCAGCTAGAAGGCAAAAACACTGGAGCTCAGATCCACAGGGCTTTCTTGCTCCGCGGAAAAATTTGAACTGAGGACCACGAGGTGGGATGCGCCCTCTAGTGGGCGAGAAGGCACGCACATGCGTGGTGCAGTGTGCAAACTTGAAACTTTAATCAAGTTTGCTTGAAAAGCTGTCCGCGCCGGGGCTCCGTAGATGACGTCACCCACATGTGAGAATATCATGCCTGCTTGTCCTGGGATAACTGACAGCTTCTGTAGGTGGGAAAAAAATTCAAGCACATGCATTAGGGTTGCCTATATGTGCACCAAACCACGCCTCTCTAGCTTTATTTGTTTACGCAAGAAAAATTAAGGTCTGATACTTTTTGAATGGTCCTCGTATGTTCTTATGTAAACCACTTAGATTTAGGCATCTATAAATGTTTAAAATAAATAAGCATGCAAAGTTATGCACATAACTTCTAATGTCAGTTGTGTGTAACCTAATCAAATTAGCATCTAATTAATCTATTAACCACTAATTAGATGTAATTAGTGCTAGTTTGCACATGTAATTGCCCTTAGTCTCTTGCACTCTCGCTCCCAAAGCACGCAATTCCAAAGGGGTTCGGAGCTGGGAGAGGCATGGGCAGGTTGGGGACGTCAGGCAGTTATGTGCACGCTACGCACCTGCCTAGTTAGGTGGGAGCATTTTCATCTGCCATTTGGTTGACATAAATGCTGATACCTACACATAAAGGTGGGCCTACAGTACTTTGTGCACACAGCAAGTGGCATAATGTGGGGGGGTTGGAAGGGCGCAGCGTCCCCAGGCGCCACCTTGGCGCCTCTTCAAAATCTTTGGCGGCAGCATCTCCTGGAGGCTGCTCATGCTGGCCTCATCTCTCCTTCTCCCACCTACCTATCCCTAAGCTTAGGAAACCGCAACTGTGAACGGAGACGGGAGGGGTTGGGTGGCTGGTACATCCTGTTTTCCAAGGAGAACCTACGCGACAAGTAAGCAACTTCACTGTTGCAGTCATTGAACAGCTCCTAGTAATGCCTATACAAAAGGTGCAAGAAGGAGCCTTAGTGCTGGGCCTTCAAGTTTTATTAGGATTTTATATACCACCTATCAAGGTTAGCTAAGCGGTTTTACAATCAGGTACTCAAGCATTTTCCCTATCTGTCCCAGTGGGCTCACAATCTAACGTACCTGGGGCTATGGAGGATTAAGTGACTTGCCCAGGGTCACAAGGAGAAGTGCGGGGTTTGAACCCACAATCTTCAATCTGTCCCTTCAGATACCAAAGTAATAACTCTTATTTTCACATTCCCCCTCCCCCCCCCCCAGTTCTCAATGACTGCTCATAGCACTGAAGTCCAGCCTTAGCTCCCACTGAGCTGAAAGTCCAAACATGCAAAATGAAATTGCCATGTCCAAAATACCCCCCAAACCTAACACCTCTGTAGTCTCTTCCACATCACATCACTGTATATCACATCATCTTTATTTAAAAAAAAAAAAAAAAAAAAGCACAGCTAAGACACATGACATTTTTATTTTAAAATGTTTATATCCTGCACCATCTCTGCAGGTCACAAGACATACACAATAAAATAAAACATTACATCAACAGATACATAGAAATGAAGCATTAACGATCGATGGAGTGTGAAGCAGGGTCTCCCTTCTGGCAGTCTGCATCAAGCATTACCTCCCGATACAACCCAACCGTCATGTTCTGTAGCACATATGACCACTGCTCTTCTACATCATGGGAGACTTATGTTCGTTTCTGAGGAAGCGCTATGAGGAAAGTGGTTTCCTGCTCGAAAATAGCTGTAAATGTGGCAAAATGTTATTTTGGGAGCCTGTGTGACAGAGGCAAAGTCTTGAGTCAGCCCGTTAGTAGGATATTCCTTACTCCCGCCCACTCAGTGGGTATCCTCACCCTCAGGAAACTTGCATCACTCATTTTACATTTGGGTGACATCAAAGTCAACTGTGGATTATGCGGCCCATTCCTTTTATATGACAAAAAAAAAAGTAACCCACCAAATATCCCACAGAAAAAAGGAAAAAAAACCAAAAAAAAACTATGGAACTGATGTTCTATCTAGATGACAAAAATGTATTAAAACCAATTAAAAAAAAAAAAATCAATACGGCTTTAGAAACTATATAAAGACTGCACTTATATCCCAAAATACACACATATGTAAAGCACATTTGCTGATGTGTATTATTGTACCAAGTTTTTTTGTAGATGGTGCGGACCTGACACGGCCTGTGTTTTGGCTTTGAATAGTCTTCCTCAGGGGTCCAATCTATGATGGCAGTCTTATCTAAGTGTAATCAAGCCATCAAGTGAACGAATCCAGTTGATTGATGATCAGCTCTTAATCAAACGTGAAATCCACAAATAGCGTAATCCTTCACTGCTGGAGCAAAATCTTTTCCCAGAATGTAATTTTCCTCGCACAATTGGCCTACAAGCAATGGTTCTGAGCCCAGTCCTCAGAACACTCCCAGCCAGGTTTTTGTCTCCCCCTCCCCCCCGAGCAAAGCTGTCTGCCCCCAGCACCCACCTCCCCCCCAAATGTCTCTCCATGACCCTCTTCTGTCTTCCCCCCCAGAGCAAAGCTGTCTGTCCCCAGCACACCTTCCCCCCAAAGCAGCCCCCTTTCCCTCTCCCTGTCTCTCCATGGCCCTTTCTGTCTCCCCCCAGCACATCCCTCCCCCCCAAAGCAGCCCCCTTTCCCTCTCCCTGTCTCTCCATGGCCCCTTCTGTCTTCCCCCCAAAGCAAAGCTGTTTGCGCGAAGCACACCCCTCCCCCCAAAGCAGCCCCCTTTCCCTCTCCCGCTCTCTCTCTGGCCCCCTTTCTCTGTCTGTCTTTCTGTCCCTCTCCCTACCCCTGTGTCTTTCTTTCTTTCTGTCTCCCTCCCTCCCGCTATCTGTCTGTCATTTTTCCCCATTACCCTGTGCAGCAGCATTTCCATCCCACTTCCCTATGCAGCAGCAACAGCATTTCCCTCCTATCCCCCCTTTCCTGTGTAAAAGCTGTAGCAGCATTTTCCCCCACTCCCCCTTTCCCTTCTCTTACCTTCTCTTCCCTGCTCCGTTCGGCCCCTCCCCCTTCTTTTACTGCCGTTGTCGATCCGGCCTGCTCCTGACCCTCCCACTGCCAACAAACCTCGGGGCTCCAGCCGCGTAGGCAGCACTATAAACACGCTGCTTCACGGCCTTCTATTGGCGATTTCCTCTGCCGCGTCTGTTTCCGATGATGTCATCAGAGACACGGCAGAGGAAATCGGCAGAGAAGGGCGCGAAGCAGCGTGTTTATAGTGCTGCCTACGCCGCTGGAACCGGGAGGTGACGGAGAGGGCAGGGGGTGCTAGCGGCCGGCAGCTGCCGCTCTGCAGGTGGAGAGCAGGGAAGGGTGCACATGCGCACTTGTCTTGCCTCGCGTGAGGCCATACCGTAAGCCGCGCATGCGCACTTCCTATGGGTCGCTACAGCTCACGGAAAACTGGCACACGCATAGGAAGTGCGCATGCTTACCGTTTTATTATATTAGATGCCATAAGATATTATTTTCAGGTGGTATATATTAGTTATATATGAATTTGGGAGGGGGTGGGGGTTAAATCTTCTTGGTGTATGATATTGAAGATTTTTCAAGTGATGTATTATAATTGTTTGATATTTTCTGTACACTTGATGTAAGTTATAAAATGAATAAAGAATTTTAAAAAAAAAAGATATTAGAATGGTGGGTGGGAAAGGGATAAATTTTATTTTGGGAAAATACTGTGGTATTTCAAGTGATGTATTAAGTTAATCTGTTATTATTTTCTGTACACTTGATGTACATATAAAATGAATAAAGAATATTAAAAAAAATAAAATAAAATTTGATATCCTGCTTATCAAATTTCTAAGTGGCGTTCAAAAAATAAAGTTACTAAAACGTAGCTGGTAACTCATAAAAACTCATGATCATATAATTGGTTAAGAGGGAGATATATAATAATTGAGGAGAGTGTAGAGAAGTGGTTAGACCTACTGTGGGTTCAAACCTTGCGCTGCTCCTTGTGACCCTGGGCCAGTCACTTAAGGGCAAATTCTATAAGATGCGCCCAAACGTTAGGCACTGTTCAGCGCGATTCAAGTAAAATTGGGCGGTTTAATGAATCACCTATTTTGGAGGCGCCCAAGAAATAGGCCAGCTCTAGGCACAACTAAAAGTGAGGGGCCTAGCTGAGCGCTTAAGCACGCTTAAGAGCGGCGATTCTGCAACAAGGCAGCTATTTTTGTGAAGGCCGCCTAAATTTTAGAGGCGCCTCGTTGCAGAATCGTCTTCTTGATAGACGCCTAAGTTTCAATTATTGCTGATTAAAAAGCTTAATTGAGCTTCTTACTCGATTTAGACAGGCGCCTCCGAAATAGGTGCCTAACATTATATGCCGGTTACAGAATTTGGGCCTTAATCCTCCGCTGCCCCATGTGAACCCACCGGGACAGATAAGGAAAATGTTTGAACTGCCTGTATGTAAACTGCTTTGAATGATGTCGTAATGCCTCATTCCACCAATGCCTAAGAGCCAGCCTCATCAGTGATGTCATAATGGCTTAAGAACATAAGAAGTTGCCTCCGCTGAGGCAGACCATAGGTCCATCCTGCCCAGCGGTCCGCTCCCGCGACGGCCCATCAGGCCCATTGCCTAAGTAGTGATCTATACCTATCAATCCCTTTTTCTTCTAGGAATCTATCCAAACCTTCTTTGAAACCATTTAATGTTTTCTTGTCTACAACAGCCTCTGGAAGCGCGTTCCATGTATCCACCACCCTCTGAGTGAAAAAGAACTTCCTAGCGTTTGTTCTAAACCTGTCCCCTTTCAATTTCTCCGAGTGCCCCCTTGTACTTGTGGTGCCCCTTAATTTGAAAAATCTGTCCCTATCTACTTTTTCTATGCCCTTCAGGATCTTGAAGGTTTCTATCATGTTTCCTCTAAGTCTCCGCTTTTCCAGGGAGAAAAGTCCCAACTGCTTCAATCTGTCGGTATATGGGAGATTTTCCATTCCGTTTATTAGTTTAGTTGCTCTTCTTTGTACTCCCTCAAGTACCGCCATGTCTTTCTTGAGGTACGGTGACCAGTACTGGACACAGTACTCCAGATGCGGCCGCACCATTGCTTCATTGTTCTATACTTAGCTCACTTCTGATATTGCGGTGGAGGAGAGTGTGGAGCAGTGGTTAAAGCTACAGCCTCAGCACCCACAGATTGGGGGGATTCAAGCCTCACACTGCTCTCTGTGACCCTGGGCAAGTCACTTAATCTTTCACTGCCCCAGGTACATTAGATAGATTGTGAACCCACCGGGACAGACAAGGAAAATGCTTGAGTACCTGATATGTAACCTGTTTTGAGCTTCTTTGAGAGGACAGGCTAAAAAAGAGTAAATAAATAATTGATAAGATAGGAAGACATAAATGGTAAATACAGTACTCTCCCGAAATTCGTGCGAATTTCAAAAAACCGCAAATACGGTTTTTAGGCAGGGGAGACAGGAGAGGGCAGCTGGAGAGGCAGGAGAGGGCAGCCAGAGCACCGGCGAGTGAAGGAAATTACACGTTGTATGCGCCGACCACTTCTTCCTGTACTAAAGTCGGGCCTCACCAATCAGGAGCTGCTTAGACACACAGCGGCAGGGGTGAGCGCTCGGGGGAGGGAGGGCAGTGCTTGCTGCCCAAGGGATGGGAGGGAGGAAATGGAAACTGCCGGCAAATGCCAGGACTAGAGCTTGTATTAAGACCTACTCCAAAAATCCTGCTAGGTCTTATTTCTTATTTTTGGGGAAACACAGTAGTTAGTGTATTAAAATGTTTAAAGATGATGTTTCCAAAAGATTTGCAATAGAACGAATCATTTGTAATCTGTAAAAGAAGAAATTAGGTTCTTATCTGCTAATTTTCTCTCTTTTAGAGTAGACTCTCCAGACCGGCCCAGTCTGTTCTCAGTCTCCACCTGCTGGTCATGGTAAGCTATTACCCATCAGTGAACTGGGCCGGTCTGGAGAGTTGCTAAAAAAGTTTTTTTTTTTTTTGAGGGGGGTTGTTGGGGTGAGGATTAGTACTATAATTATACTATTACAAGACGGTAGGAGGGATTATTGAGTCTGAAGTTTGATGATGTAAAACCGAGATGTTCCAAGACATTGACATGTAATAAGTGGCAAAAAAAAAGAAATTCCGACTGAGTTAGAATCCTTGTCCTGCAGTTAACTATAATATTTGGACCCAGCATGCACATGTTGCCGTCTGCAAGCCTCAATCACCCAACTATTTTATACCGTAATGATCTATTTTTAAGAAAATATTTGCTTCCTAGCCTCCTCCCCGAGCCCCAGAAGTCCCCCACCCACAGGAAAACATTTGTGGCTAATATTGTTACTTCAAGGAACCATTTACAGCAATTCCTTTGGTAAAGTTAGAAAAGGTCTGGTACCCAACACTGGTGCAGGACTTTACACGTGTTTAGATCTGAACCTAGTACAGGACCCACCTCTATTCCAGGAAAGGTTCAAAAGTCCATTTAACCCTTTAATTGGCAGATGGTGAAACGGCTGCTTTATGTAACTTGATGTTGAATGAAAGCAACAATGCCAAATAAGAGGCATTTGAAGATGCAGATTAGAGAATGACACGGGGACAAATTTTCCCTGCAGGTTGGATGAGAGGCTCGTCTTCTCCCTACCTGCCCTGCCGCAGCACACAGCCGATCAGAACGGAAGTCTTCCACGTTGTCAGCGCTGACATCGGAGGGAGGGCATAAGCATTGGATGAAAATCTTCTGAAGCTAAATTTTGTTCGTTTTTTAATTTTTTGGGGAGTTGGCTGGGGGGTTCCCTGAGTGGTTGTGGTAATAGTGTCCACCTGTGTTTATTTTGCACTGCTTTATTGGTGATTGTGTCATTTTGATGTATAAGTTTTTAACCGCTGTGCCGCACTCAAAGAGGAGGAAGCAGAGGCCATTCTCTTGGATAGCAAAGGCATCTGGAGCTACCAGTGTCAGATGGAGCCGTGGTTAAGTTCTTGCTGAGGCATCTGTGACACAACAGACAAATTAAATGGAAAGTGGTCCTGCCTGCCAAGACAAATAGGGAACACGCAGGTCTCTCAGGGGGCAGTAACTTCAACGAAGGTCTTTTCATAGTGTATGATTCACACTGCAGGCTCAGACTAGCTGAACTCATTCTTAGCACTTGTAACTGTCACCCAGCGCCTATCACGGAAGAACCACAAAGAAGAAAAAGAAAAAAAAAAGAGTTGGATATTTCAAATGCATTTTATTGACAAAATCATTTTAAACAAAAACATATCTATGCAAAAATATGGCTTTACAAGAAACATTCTTTATGTTACAAAGGTTATAAATGCTTCATGCAGAACATTTTTTAAAAATGTAACATTACTAAGCCTGAGCAAAATGTGCAGTTTCTTCAGACCCGATGAAGAGAACGCACTGCAGTCTGCCAGCTTCCCAACCTAAGCATGATTGGATAATCCGCTCCGGGAACTAGTCCATTTACACTGAGGGGATCCGAGGTGCCAGCCCAGCCCCACATGCTCAAAATGTGCTACCTATTCTTTTCCAACAGAAAAAAAAAACAACCCATACACACACCATAAACTACATACTCTGTCAAAAATTACAAAGACTAGGGGGACACTCGATGAAACTGCAGGGAAATACTTTTAAAACCAATAGGAGGAAATATTTTTTCACTCTGAGAATAGTTAAGCTCTGGAACATATTGCCAGAAGTTGTGGTAAAAGTGGATAGCGTAGCTGGTTTTAAGAAAGGCTTGGACAAATTCTGGGAGGAAAAGTCCATTATTAAAACATGGGGGAAGCCTCTGCTTGTCCTGGATCGGTAGCATGGAATGTTGCTACTCCTTGGGTTTTGGCCAAGCACTAGTGACCTGGATTGGCCACCGTGAGAACGGGCTACTGGCCTTGATGGACCATTGGCCTGACAGTAAGGCTATTCTGATGTTCTTATATAACTTCCACGCTGTGGGATATGATATTCTCAAAGTTGCTTATTGTAATACTGCCCTAGAATCCCTGCATTATCATCCCCTTAAAGTTTCTTTGCAAATTTAAAAAAAAAAACCAAAACCAACCAACAAAGGGAGTCTTATTGATTGCACTCAAGACTATTCTACCTCTTAACCTTCTGAACTTTTGAAAGTCCACATATTAAAACAGACACACAAATGAAATTGATTTTATTCCAGTGCAAAATCTGCAGACTAATACTGAAAAATATCCTAGTACGTTTCAACTGAGACCCCACACACAAATGCACTGGCGTAAAATTTAAATCAGTACACATTCAATAAATCCCTCTGACAATATTTTAATCGGCTCAAGGCCATTCTTCTAGGGCAACATTATCCATTTCAATACTACCTATAAAATGTCAGTATACAGCTATATTCTAGCTTCCTGTATCCTAAGAAACAAAAAAAAAAAAATATTGGCAGCATCAGTATTGCCTCATAAGACACTAAAACACTAATTTAGTAGGTAAAAAAGACGTTAGTACAGCTATACAGTGGCCAATATGCTTCAAAATAATACTAGTCTCAGCTTAATGTAACTCCACTCCCAGGTCCTTAGAAACCCATTTCTACTCTCTATTCCTAGAGCAGAGGTTTGGTTAAAGAAATACTGAAACAGCTGAGCCCCAAAAAGTGGGAGCCAAAGGCAATATTTTCTGGAAGTCAGTCTTTCTGGAAATGTCCTGCTCCCGAGGAATAGCAACGAGGACCTTCCAGATCATTTGAAAATCAGCGTAACAGTGGGCAGAAAGTGGAATGATCTGTCAGAGTTCCTCCGGCTGTTCTGAAGCAAGCATCCATGCTCCTTAGCTACTGCAGTCAGGCCCAGTTGATGGGGGACTCTCCGGGTGAATACAAACAGGAAAGGGAGACAAGTTTCCATGTCATCTGCCACTCTCCTCTCGTTTATGCAGCACATCGATGACTCGATTGATATCTTCCTCAGGAACCTAAGAAAAAGCAGGAGAAACCCAATAATGCTCAGCTACCTAATGGTCAACCCAACCCATCCCCCTTTACTGAATCACCACATCACAAATTTTCTTAAGGCAAGTAGACCTCCCCTGGCTTGCAGCAGTATCACCAATATGATCCATGCTCTCACTGGATCATGAACAAACCAGAGAACGTCACCTCCCCCGTTATAAGGCTGGTTTGAAGACTGCATATTAGAAGCTGACTGAATTTCGGTTTCAGATTCAGCACCAAAACTGAAAATATCATCCCACTGCAAGACCACTCCGGTCAAGAGAAAACCCATTGCCTCATCATCCCTGTAGGCCCTCCTTGGGCCAACTTTCTAAAGGCCCTGGTGATGTAGTGGCATCTTTGGGTAGAAGCATCCCTTGTTGCTCTAGCCTCCAGTGGCTCTGTGTTCAAAATGGCAGATGAGACTGCTGCGGTAGGTCACAACCACAATTGTGGAACCAGGAATAACATAAGCAGGAGCAAGTCTCTTGCTCATGCCATTCCAAATTTCAAAATGGTGGCTGCAAGATGTGGTGAACACAGAAGCAAGAAAAAAGAGGGACGCTCCTGCCCAGAGGAAGCCACTAGAGCCTTTACAAGGTAGGCCCAGAGAAGGCAGGATTAACCAATAGGCCAAATAGGTATGTGCCTAGGGCCCGAAATCGTCAGGGGGGCCCGATGAAGGAGGGCATCAACATTGTTTTTTCCAAATGGCGATGAGCCCCTCCAGCATCGATTGGCAACATGCCCCCCCCCACGATCTGCAATGTGGGCCCCCCCCCCCATTGACGGAAAGTAAGACAAGCAAGCAACGCGGGTAAGAAAGGCAACGGGAACTGTAATTTTGTAAGTGGCGCTGTTTGCCCAAAGCTTCCCTCTGACACAGCTTCCTGTTTCCGCCTGGGTACTTGTGTGCCTAGGGGCCCTCGACAAATTAATCCTGCCCTGGGCAGGTAGAGCTGTGGGCGGGCGCTTCTTAAGGTGGCAATGGTAGTAGTGGGGCCACATTTTTGGTTTTGCTGAAACAGTTACAAATTTTGGCCGCAGATTCCATTTTGGCCGAAACCAAAACCACCAGTTCCAATCAGCCTCTACTGCATATCCCCATAGCATTAGCTGCCCAGTCGGCACTAATACTGCCCTCCAAAGGCCAAGCAAAACTAGGCTTGGTTGATTTGAACTTATGGCTGACTTAGGACTAGTGGCACTCTGTACTCCTGGGTCCTACTTGGTACATTTCATTAAGTACTTATATTCCACTGTGGATACATTAGAAGAAATAAGGACATAAGAATTTTAACATTACGACATTAGGTACAATTTGACATTTGAATTACCCTAAGAGAAACTTCCTAAAATGATTTTAAAAAAAAGTCTTCAAATCTTTTCAAAATTGACTATTAACCCTTTATCACCTGAATTGAAATAGGCAGAGTTCTAGATAAATGGTGGCTTGATGAAAAGAGGACAACAGTTGCCCAAATACTCAAAACTCTTCAGTGAGATTAAGCAGTTATGCCGAAAGAGTGGGTTCTTCGACCTGACACAGTGAAACGCCAGCTAGCAACCGTCGGCAGTAGGCCGGGGCAGAGACAGCAAGATAAGTTTCATGATATAATTATTATGCTGAAGGGTCCAAGCAACAATAGCAGACAGTACGGAGAGGATAAATAGAGCCAGTAATAACTCACTATATATATATATGATTAATTTGTAATTGTGCACCGTTGCTAGAACGTCCGAACTTGCTCAAGCAGGAGGGTTTTTAGTTTCGTACTTGCAGCATACGGAAATCTGAAGCTTTTTCCTCCTTTAACAGAAATTGAACTGACTTTTGAAAGTTTTCAGTTAAGAGAAAATTTGTCATATTTCAGAGCTGCTTTATAATTCTTAGTTCTACATGAGAGGTATTACCACTGGACATAATTGTTTCTCTCTTATTCCTGCATATAATATTGGGCAATCAAACCCAGTTCCCCAGTTTAAGCAGAGGAAACAGGCATTTCCTCTGGACCTATGTAATAAACCTGCATACTAAAATGCCAGCGCATTCTAGTTTATTTTAAGCTATGGGCCAGATGAGAGACATCCCAGAATACTAAGGCAGTTCAGAGAGGAAGCGGCCTAGTGGTTAAACAGGGTTCAAATCCTGCCTCTGCCACCGACAATCCTTGTGAGCTTAGGCAAGCCGCTATCTTTCATTGCATCCCACTTAGTCTGTGAGGCTCTTCAGAGTCAGGTTACATCACAGTGAATGCTTAGCACCACTGGTCAATGCCACACTGTAAGTAAGGTAAGTTAGTGTAGGTTTGGGTAGGTCTGAAGAGTTGAGTACTGCCACAAGGACAGGAACAATTAAAAGTGAATGCAGACCTTCTCCTTACAGTGGTAACAGAGGTGACTGAAAACACCAAGCTTTCTGCTTCACTTCATGAACGGGAAAAATAATGGAAATAAAAGTTAGTTCTACAGAAGCAGGTTTGTGTCAAACACATTTAATGAATTTCTTTTTTTTATTGGCTGACTAGAGAACTAGATAGGTCTAGAATGTGGTCTACTTGGATTTTGACCTGCAGCCTGTAGATGAGACCAAAGGTGGTGAACTGGTTGGCTCACAGACAGAGGGTAGCAATCCAAAGATCCTCAGGGATGATCCTGGAACCAGCTCTGTTTAGTATCTTTGTGAGCAAAACCACTGAAGGGTTAGAATATTTAAAAGAGATAAACTAAACTAAATCTTAGGTTTGTATACCGCATCATCTGGAAGGTTTGAGCAACATGAGAACCACACGTTCAGCTCTTAAGCTTTATCATGATGTAGGGCAGAGGTTGAAAGTAGAGAATGACACAGTGACAAAATTCATCACTGTTCCCGTCCCCGCGGATAACCGCGGGAAATAATCCCATGTCATTTTCTAGTGTCTATTTCAACCTCAGTCCTTCTACACTAGTATTCTACAAAGCAAAGCTTGCGGGTCAGTGGTTTTGCCCAATTATACTCTGATTCTTCCCTCTCTCCTTAAAGAATGACATGAAGATGGTTTCCCGCGGGGACGGGAACGGTGATGAATTTTGTCACCGTGTCATTCTCTAGTTGAAAGGACCGGTACGCGATGGGAAGGTGGAAGATGACACAAAACAGGAGACACCCTTGTGCTGACAGTGCAATTATCTTGAGGTTGGGACACGATTTGATAAAGGATTCAGGCCCGCCAGAGTCATAACCAGCAGGAAAAGAGAGGAAGTTATGATGGCTCTTGGACCACAGGGTTGCCAGATTTTCCAATTGGAAAATCCAGACCCCTAGACCTGCCCTGTAAAGCCCTAATCTCGTCCCCAATCGCCTGCTCTTGTCCAACAGGGAGGAAGTCCGTGCATGCGCAGATGCCACATGATGATGTCACATGCTTGTGATGTCATCATGTGGCATGCGCGGACTTCCTCCCTGTCCCGATGCGATTTGAAGCTTTTCAAAAAGACGACATGTCGGGGGAAATCTGAACATCAAGTAACCCTACTTGTACACATCCATTAGCAAGGCCTTATTTACTATACTGTGTTCAGTTTTGGAGGCTGGATCTCAGTAAGAAGAGAGGCTCGAGGCAAGCCAGAAAAAAAAGCAAACAAAATGGTGTAAAAGCTGGACCACAGGACATAAAGAAATCAGACAGACATCAAGGCAAAAATGCAGAAGGAACACAGGCGAGGAAACAAGAGCAACGTCAAAAGGTGGTGAATGCCTAAAGTGCCTCCCAAAGGGGGGGGGGGGGAGGAGGAGATGGTAGTGGAATTCATAAGGCCGAGATAAAACACAAAAAATGTGAAAGCAAGAATGGAGTGCTTCAGCTCAAAAGAGCAGTGAAACAACTTTCTACTTTTAAGGTGGTGGGTGGATGGAGAAAGAGCATCTGCTACAGTCCTAACCACTTAACTGCACAACTGCCTTAAAAAAAAATATATGAAGTTGGCTCATCATGCAGAGCAGCATCATTCGTCTTACTGAAGGCTGCAGGGGAATCTTCAAACGCCTCAGAGGCTACATTGGCCAATAGCGTAACTGGACATCCCCCCTCCCCCGCAGGAGTTACAGATGTTGAGGTCCTCAGTAAATTGGAATAATCATTTAATTTCTCGGAAGTATTCAGACCCAAAACGTGTTTATACAATAGAAACAGAGGAACTTGATGGCCCATCCAGTCTGCCCATCCGCAGTAACCATTCTCTCTTCCTCTTTCTAAGAGATCCCAGGTGCCTATCCCATGCTTTATTGAATTCAGACACAGTCTCCGTCTTCACCACCTCTTCTGGGAGACTGTTCCACATATCTGCCACCCTTTCTGTAAAAAAGTATTTCCTTAGATTAGTCCTGAGCCTATCATCATCCTATGCCCTCTCATTCCAGAGCTTTCTTTCAAATGAAAAAGACTCAACTCAGGTGCATTTACATCATGTAGGTATTTAAATGTCTATCATATCTCCCCTCTCCTGCCTTTCCTCCAAAGTATACTTATTGAGATCTTTAAGTCTGTCCCCATATGCCTTATGACAAAGACCACGCACCATTTTAGTAGCTTTCCTCTGGACTAACAATCCTTTTTATATCTGTTTGAAGGTGCGGCCTCCAGAATTATATACAACTAGTCTTTAAGCCCGTTACATTAACAGGTGCTAGAATATGTCTGTCTGTCTTTCTCCCTCCCGCTGTCTTTCTTTCTGTCTGTCTCTCTCCCTGCCCCCGTATCTTTCTTTTTTTCTGTCTCCTTCCCTCCCGCTGTCTGTCTTTCTTTATATCTGTCTCTCTCCCTGCCCCCTATGCAGCAGCATTTCTTTCCCCCCCACTTCCCTGTGCAGCAGCCACAGAAGCATTCCCTCCCCCTCCATTTCCCTGTGCAGCAGCTTTTCCCCCACACCACTTCCCTGTGCATCATCATTTCCCTCCCCCCACTTCCCTGTGCAGCAACTGCAGTAGCATTCCCTCCCCCTTCATTTCCCTGTGCAGCAGTATTTCCCTCCCCAATCCCACTTCCCTGTGCAGCAGCATTTCCCTCCCCCCACTTCCCTGTGAGCAGCCGCAGTAGCAGCATTCCCTCTCCCTCCATTTTTCTGTGCAGCATTTCCCTCCCCCCACCCCACTTCCCTGTGCAGCAGCAATCCCTCCCCGTCCATTTCCCTCCCCCTACACTGCTTCCCTCTGCAGCAACAGTATTTCCCTCCCCCTGCACTTCTCTGTGCAGCAGCAGCGGTGGCGGTATTTCCCTTCCGCTCCACATCCCTGTGCAGCAGTATTTTACCCTACCCCCCCTTTCCCTTTCTGCGGTCTGGCCAACTCCCTTAGTCCCTTGCGCCCCCCCTTTCCTGCGGTCCCGACAAACCTCCCAGCTCCAGCAGCGTCCGCAGCACTCTAAATATGCTGCTTCGTGGCCTTCTACTGCCCTGATTTACTCTGACATCATCAGAGATGTGGCAGAGCAAATCAGGGCAGTAGAAGGCCACGAAGCAGCGTGTTTAGAGTGCTGCAGATGCTGCTGGAACCAGGAGGTTTGTCGGGACCGCGGGAATGGAAGGGGGGCAGCAAGGGACTAAGGGAGCTGAGCAGACCATGGGAAGGGAGGTTCTGATGGGAGGGTCAACAGGGGTTCGGGTGCGCCGGGGAGGGGCTGACGACGACGACGACGAACTGCCTTACAGGAAAACAGAACCCTAAGCGCGCATGCGCACTCCTACCTGCCGGGGACCTACTGATCACGGAAAACAGAACATGCACGTAGGAGTGCGCATACGCGCTTAGGGTTTTATTATAGTAGATGGAATATAGGAAATAGTTATCTCCATCTTTGGCTCAGTGGAGATCATATATGATACATTTACTCCTGATGGAACAATACACTGTGGATAATCAGGACTGTAAGAAAGGTTGCAACTTCTGTTCATTTGGAAAACCTTTTTGGACATCCTTGTCGCACACAGCAAGAAGTCGCATGCTGAATTTATAGTTAAGACATGGCAAGATCAATATCACATTTTTAATTCTTTTGCTTCTTGGGAGCTTTAGGGGGTGGGGGATTTATTGTTTGAAAATACTGGTCAGGCTTGCACTGTACTGTAAGTGGGCAAGTTCTGTTTTATCTTGTTCTTATTTCATTTGCAAATCTGACTAATAAAAGTACAGTGGAACCTTGGTTTACAAGAATAATTAATTCCAGAAGCATGCTCGTAAACCAATTTACTCGTATATCAAAGTGAGTTTCCCCATAGGAAGTAAGGGAAACTCACTTGATTCGTCCCCCCCCTCCCGAGGCCACTGGTGCTGCTCCACCTTACCCCCACCCCCGAGGACACCTGCGCTGCTCCACACACCCCCACGATCCGGCATCCTCCCCGCTCGCATTGCCCCCCCTGGCTGCGATCCGGAATCCCCCACCCATCCAAACACAATCTCTTATCTCAATCTGGCACCAGCATCAACGCACAGAACATGCCGAAGATCCTTCCTCTTGCTTGGGCTGGGCCTTGAGCTTCTGCACATGCTCAAGGCCTTCTAGTTCTCGCTGTCTCTGAGAATCTCGGAGAGAGCGAGAACTAGAAGGCCTTGAGCATGCGCAGATGCTCAAGGCCCAGCCCAAGCAAGAGGGAGGATCTTCGGGCACCGGCAACAGATCATGGTAAGAGATTGTGTTTGGGTGGGTGAGTGCGAGATGCCCAATTGCAGCGAAGGGGGTGGGCAACACGAATGGGGGGGGGGCTCGCAAATCGAGTCAACGCTCGGTTTGCGAGGCACGATTTGCGGGAATGTTTTGCTCGTCTTGCAAAACACTCACAAACCGTGTTACTCGCAAACCGAGGTTTGACTGTATTTAAACATACAATATAATACAGTGACTTGTGGCAGACAGTTTCCTACCAATGTCAAATTGTATCTGTGCAAAATTGCGAGGAAAGATGTAGCACTCGCACCTCTCTGTGTCTTCTGATTACAGAAATATATTTTTGAGGGACATGCTTACAAATTTCCAGTGTGATGAAGAGAAGAAAAGCACAACTCGCTCACTTTATTTGTCAGCAGGTAAAGACACAGGTAAGTCCAGAAAGCACACACATGCCCTTCCATGATGAGAGAAGGGGCATTCCTGTGTGAAAAGATGACTCAGTGCATGCAGACATTACAGCATTGAGGTTTTCCCCAACTTCCTTCCTTCACATTAAAAGGAAACAGAGCTGTCCCTACAACCTACACAGAGAGAGCCAAGCCAACACATTTTTTTTATAAATTCCTGGCACAATCATAAATTCCTCTCAGACTGCACTCCCTCCGATTGAATTCCATTCTGAATGGAAAGCAAACGAACTGAATGACTTTAAGGTCCCAGGAGACATGTGTGGCATTTATTTCATTTAACTGAGATTCCTCTGGCATATCAATACTACATAAAGAAATTCAAAAAAATATTTTAAAACCCCCAAATATGTCCTAAAAAATTAAATAAATAGTACTCAGTAAATCAACGTAACTTTACACAGGCAACAGTATATAGAAAGCAATGTCATGCCTTACATCATCGCACCCTCCCTGCCTCCTAAAATGTCACAGATGTATCTTGAGCGATTCCTCAATAAATCTCACAGAGAGGCTGTAGCATAATGTAGTTTTCTGTTGTCGGATAATCCCAATGTGCAAAGTTCAAACAATCCAAAGTCACCAGTGTTCAAAATATCAACATCTCAAGTAAATATAATTAGCAGTTCAAAACCAAGTCAATCACTTGAGGAAGTGATTGACTTGGTTTTGAACTGCTAATTATATTTACTTGAGATGTTTTTGTTTTGTTGGTTTTTTTGTAAATCTTTATTCATTTTAAAGCCAAAAATAATTGCAACATATTATACAGTCATTTACACTTTAACAACACTTAAATCTAATATAATAAAACCCTAAGCGCGCATGCGCACTGTTACCTCTGTGTTCCGTTTTCCGTGAGCTGTAGGTCTCCGGCAGGTAGGAGTGCGCATGCGCGCTTAGGGTTCTGTTTTCCGTGCTGTTGTTCGGTCTGGCCTTAACCCTGCTAGCCTCGCCGTACTGTATTTTTTTAAGTTGAAAGATGCGGTGGTGGCTCCTCTCACGATCCCCGCCTGCGTCGGACTTCCAACGCAGGTGGGGATCATGAGAGGAGCCGCTGCCGCATCTTTCAACTAAAAAATACACTACGGCAAGGCACGCATGGAGCAGGCCAGACCAAAGCTTCAAAAATCCCAAAGGTGAGCAAATCCACTGCCCGACAGAGGGCTCCATTTTGAAGCTGTGGCTCTCATTGAGCTGCCAGTTGACAGGCTCCCTTGCCAGAGTTATTTTTCAGTTTGCAGGTGCAGCGGCGGCTCCTCTCACGAGCCACACCTGCGTCAGAGAAGACTTCCGATGTAGGTAGGGATCGTTAGAGGAGCCGCCGCGGCACCTTTAAACTTAAAAATAACTCCTGCAAGGGAGCTGGCCAGACCGCGGGAAGAGTAGAGGGGATGGAGAAATCCTGCTGCTGCACAGGGAAATGGAGGGGGAAAGGAATGCTGTGGCTGCTGCACAGGGAAGTGGGGGAGGAGGGAAAAAAATGCTACTGCACAGGGAAATGGAGGGGGAGGGAATGCTGCGGCTGCTGCACAGGGAAGTGTGGGGGGAGGGAAAAAATGCTACTGCACAGGGAAATGGAGGAGGAGGGAATGCTGCAGCTGCTGCACAGGGAAGTGGGGGGGGAAGGAAAAAAAATGCTGCTGAACAGAGAAATGAAGGGGGAGGGAATGCTGTGGCTGCTGCACAGGGAAGTGGGGGGGGGGGGATTGAAACAAATGCTGCTGCACAGGGAACTAGAGGGGGAGGGAATGCTGCTGCACAGCAGAAAAGGGCTATAGCCCATCAAGTCTGCCCACTCTACTGACCCACCCCAATAAGTCTGAATGCTAATGACCCAGTTCCTTAACTCGAATTCGTAGGGATCCCACGTAGATGTCCCATTTATTCTTGAAGTCAAGCACGCTGGTGGCCTCGACCACCTGCACCGGAAGCTTGTTCCAGTGATATGGATGGAAAGGGAATGCTGTGGCTGCTGCACAGGGAAGTAGGGAGGGAGACAGAAAGAAATGAAGAAAGACACTGGGGCAGGGAGAGAGACGGAAAGACAGACAGACAGACAAAGGGGGCCAGGGAGTGAGACAGACAGAAAGAAAGACAGCGGGAGGGAGAGAGACAGAAAGAAAAAGACAAGGGTAGGGAAAGAGACAGAAAGAAAGACAGACATATTCTAACACCCATTAATTTAAAGGGCTTAAAGACTAGTTCACTCAGAATTATATTCTATGACAAATACATATATCATCCCCTTTCTACTTATCCAAAAATTTGCACTCAAAATTTAAAAATAAAAATAAAAAAATCTTTCCACCCCCCTCGGACTTGTGTTATCAAAAAGGGGAAAATCAACAATCACTCCTTACAGAATTTTGTCAATGGCTACCAAATATCCATAAACTTCCCTATAATGTCCCTGTTATATGGCCACCATACGTTCCATTTTAAAAGTGTGACAGAGATTCCCACCAAAAAGTATAATTTAATCGATCCCAGTTTTTCCAGGTCCTCAAAATAAGTTGTATGTCAACCCCTGTCATTATAAAGAGAAGTTTGTTATTCCGAGCAGATATTTGGCTTTTAGCCCTCATTAACGTACATCTGTGCCACTGGATTTTCCAAAATTTGTTCACTTGATACCAGATGTATCTCCAAAATTTAAGTATCAAGGGACAATAGTACAATAGATGATCCAATGTCCCAACTTCGAGACGACAGTGCCAGCATTTATTGATATTTTGAACACTGGTGACTTTGGATTGTTTGAACTTTGCACATTGGGATTATCCGACAATAGAAAACTACATTATGCTACAGCCTCTCTGTGAGATTTATTGAAGAATCGCTCAAGATACATCTGTGACATCTTAGGAGGCAGGGAGGGTGCGATGATGTAAGGCATAACATTGCTTTCTATATACCGTTGCCTGTGTAAAGTGATGTTGATTTACTGAGCACTATTTTTTTTATTTTTAGAACATATTTTGGGTTTTTTAAATATTTTTTTAAATTTCTTTGTGTAGTATTGCTATTAAAGTGGGAAATCCTGTTATTTTTAGATAATCTTCCCCCTTTTTTTTCATACTATCCCATATCCCATGGTATTTAAGGTAATCATTGAAACAATACATACCAGCCCAAACGCTACGTTCAGACTCTGCCAAGAAGTTATCAATAGAGGTGGCAGGTCCCCCAAAATGGAATGCTTTACCGGGATATTTGAGACTATGTAAAGATAAGATGTCCTTTAGGAAGCAACTAAAAATATATTTGTTTGTGAAAGCTTTTTAGCAGATAGTGATGTTTTAGAATTTTATAATCTGTTTTTATCTAAGTTATTAGCTAGTTTGAAGAGTTGGGAGGATTAGGTAGAAAATGTTATTACTGATTACGTGTGTGTACATGACTGTGTATGTTATGTTGTAAGCCGCTTAGGCTTTAAGCAGTGAAGAAATTTATAAAATAAAACAATAAATAATAGACAAGATGGTCCCATGGTGAAGAATGGCTATTCAATCAGTGAAGCGTCATGGCCTGCCCATATTTGAAATAACATAACAGCTAGAACTTACCAAGGCATGATCAAAATTAAAGGTACTGATATAATAAGCGGAAATATCTTCTATTGCCAAGGGTTCAGCAATCTGAGCTACAATTCCACACTCATCTGAAAATAAAAACAGACTGTTAGAAACCAAACCAGGGTCCCCCCCCTTGCCCGTCTCTCTCCCCAAGGAGGTATTTCTGCATTATAAAATGTGCTTGTATGGTCACATGCCCCAGACAACATGAAAACAAAAAGACTGGATAGTAAATCAGAAATGGCACGGAGACATGGGAACTCATTTTCCTGTCCCATCCCCACGAGTTCTTTTCCTGTCCCTGCCCCATTCCTGCAAGCTCCGTTCTCATCTGCACAAGCCTCAAACACTTTCAAATCCTAAGTAGCAACATTCTAGAGCTCAGATTGTGATGTCATAATGCCTCGTTCCACCAATGCCTAAGCTCCGTCCTCACCTGCACAAGCCTCAAACACTTTCAAATCCTAAGTAGCAACATTCTAGAGCTCAGATTGTGATGTCATAATGCCTCATTCCACCAATGCCTAAGCTCCGACCTCATCCGCACAAGCCTCAAACACTTTCAAATCCTAAGTGTTTTGTGCGGTTAAGGCAGAGCTTACAGGAAAGGTGCAGGGACAGCGACAAAACTCATGGGGACAGGATGGGGAAATTGCATTCCTGCAGAGGCAGGGACAAATTTGACCCCGTGTCATTCTCTAATCAGAATGCCTGAAGATTTAATTTTAGAAGCTGATTCTGCAACATTACTTGGAGATTTATTTTCTTAATGCAATTTAAAATGTCCACCATTCATCTCATCTATGAACCTGCTATAAATACCAGTCCTCATTCATCATCATCCCTTCTGCTAAAGAATAATAATAAATAACTTTATTTTTTTATACCCCATAACCAAAAGTTTCAGGCGGTTTACATTAAAAAGAGCTGGACAATCAGCGAAATACAGTAAAAAATACAAATATTTGTAAAATAGAATTTCAGTAATAAAACTCACTAAGTAATAAATTTATCGAACAAAGTGGTTTTAATTAATTTCCGATAACATAGCTTGCTGAATACATTTACCTAACCAAGATTGTTGCTAGGGTCCTATCGAAGAAGGTCTTATATCTACACCCATTAATTTTTGGATACGCAAATAAGTAGAAGTTTCTAGTTTCTCTTGATGGTCTATGTAACATAAAATGAGGAAAAAGGTAAGCTGGAGACAATCCCAATATCAGCTTAAAGCAGATAAAGGAAAATTTGAATAATACTCTTGCCTCCAAAGGCAGCCAATGAAGTAAACGACAATATGGACTAATGTGGTTCTTAATTTCCACAATGTAAAAAAGCATTTTTGTACCACTAGGTTCGTGTGTTCTGCTAGTGTTAAATGTCGGTCTAGTTTGACTTTCAGAATTTTGATAGATTTAATAATCGGGTAGTCATGACCATTAGGATGAAGCAATGAGTTTGTTATTTTGGCATTGGGACTAGCCAAGAAAAGTTTGGTCTTTTCCGTATTGAGTTTCAGTTTGAAATTAATTGCCCACTGCTCTATCTGAGTCATAATTGAAGATATCTGGTTTAAAATTTCAGTGGTAAAATTATTTAGAGGGATTAAAATAGAAATGTCACCTGCGTATATATAAAATTTTACATTTAAACTCTGTAATAAATGTCCTAAAGGGGAAATGTAGATCTTGAATCAGATAGGCGATAGCGGAGAACCTTGGGGTACACCAGATAGGTTGCTCCATAAATGAAAATAGTTACCGTCACAAATCACTCGATAAGATCTTTTCTTCAAAAAACCTTGAAACTAGTTCCAGACCCTTCTTGAAAGTCCTATTGTGTCTAAACAACTCAACAATATTTCATGATCTACTAGATCAAAGGCACTACTAAAATCTAGCTGAAGAATTAAGGCACTAGTGCCTTTGCTAAATAGACCATGAAGATAATCAAGCATTGAAGTTAAGACGTGGCTGTAGTTCATACTTGTCATGTTATGCTTTTTCTTTCTGCAGCTGAAATCTGGGATGGGCATGGGAAAAAACTTTAATTTCCTTTTATTTTGGAGTTAGGATGATTCTATCTTTTTAGCATGCGATACATTAAAAAGAAAAACTAATATATACACTGTCAAAATATCAATAATTCTCACAAAAGAGAAGTTGGATCCTACCTGCTAATTTTCTTTTCTTTAATCCTTCCAGACCAGTCCAGAAGTGTTGGTTTACACACTCCTACCAGCCAATGTAGACTGGGACCTACTGGCTTTAAAATGATCCTATAAGTATCCTGTGCAGGCTGCAGCCAAGTATTTCCAACACAACACAAGGTCATAGGTCTAACCACAAACACCCTAACGCTACGGAGCAATCAGCCACAGAATAATATACTTAAGAGACTGAAATCAGGAAAACCAACTCCTGCCTCAAAATTCACCACTGCTTCTTTCTTCGTAATTCTTCTGCCAACCACTTTTAGAAAAATGCAACAGGGTGAGGTTTGATCTGGGGGGACTACAAAGGAAAATAAAAGTTAAACAGATATGGTCTAATTTCTCCTTCCTTAACATCCTTCCAAACCAGTCCAGACACATGGAAAGTATCAAAGCAGTAGTAACTATGGGTGGGAACAGAAACGATCCTGCAGATGATACCCTTGCCCCAAAGTCTGCGTCTTGGTGAGCCTGTACATACAAGCGATGGTACATCACAAAGGAATGCAAGGACAACCAACAAATATCTGGAGGAGGAATAAGGCTACATTCCACTTAAGAGGTCACCTGCCTCCTAGTGGAATGGGCCTTGAGCACTGGGGGGAAGGGGGGGGGGGGCGGGGCGGGAAATAGGAACCCTCATGACCTTAAAGTATATGCCCTCTTATTTCACCAAGCCACAGTTGCCTTAGAGGCCACTTCTCCTTGCCCAAAGTACAAATAAGTGTCCAAATGATAAATTCTTCCATCCTCGAGATAATCATGCAGTGCCACAACATCCAAGCAATGCAGCTGCTTCTCCTCCTCATTCCCTTCTACTTTCCTAGATACAAGAAACAAGATGCCTTGATTCATGGCTAAGTGGATACCATCTTCACCTGTTGCAAACTGAAAATGTTGGCTCAACGTTGCAACGCAAAGAAACCTCTAATGTCTCTGGCCAGATGGGAATATGAAGGTGTGCTGTCAAACCCAAGGAGGTCACCATAATGACAGAATGGAGTTTCCATGCAAAATCTGGGCACTCCGAGTGACCTGTTCACACAAGATCAAAAGTAGGTTGGGAAGGTTCTCTTCTTCTTAGATACCACAAAAGAGCATCTTCCACCTCTATGGCCCCTTAAAAGAGCCTGACTCTTCTGAAACACCTAGTTCATTGTGTCCTAACTTCTTGGGCAATACCTCTTAGCATCCATAAAACAACCTCTAGCACAGAGGAAATGACAGGCACAGCACCTAGACTATCCCATTGTCTTCACTAACTTCTCCAACTCTTCACCAAATAACCTATTCCCTTGGAAGAGCTTGCTGAGTGGCATCTGCAGATCAGCTGCACAACCAGAAAAACTCACACTACCATAAGCTGAACCATGCCCTTAGCTGAGGCCCTAAGATTATAAGGCATACTCCAGGAAAGCAAAGTTCATCTCAGTCCTGTCTCTCTCTGGACATCATCCTACTTCAGCCCCTTCCAAGAGCTTGTCGTCCAACACCTGTTTGACCCACTTAAAGCATGCCTAAGTGCTACACTATTCCCATAGAAGTACCAAAACTGCTACAAAGACCTACTTCAAAAAAGGTTTCCTGAGAGTCTTTAAGGGCCACACCTCCTTTCACAGACACAATAGTCATAGACTCTGCAGATACATAAGAATTGCCGCTGCTGGGTCGGACCAGTGGTTCATCGTGCCCAGCATTCCACTCACGCGGCGGCCCTTAGGTCAAAGACCAGTGCCCTAACTGAGACTAGCCTTACCTGCGTACGTTCTGGTTCAGCAGGAACTTGTCTAACTTTGTCTTGAATCCCTGGAGGGTGTTTTCCCTTATAACAGCCTCCAAACATTTCCTGGATAGCTTCTGGGAATCTATTAATCATTTGTCCTCCAAATCTGGCTCCTAAGTAAACTATCTGAGCCCCCTGGCCTGAAGCAAGGAGAACTCCAACTGTGGAAAATCAGGGGCGGGAAACTGCACGGGGACACCAGGAAATTCTTCTTCACTGAAAGGGTGGTTGATCGCTGGAATAGTCTTCCACTTCAGGTTATTGAGGCCAGCAGCGTGCCTGATTTTAAGACCAAATGGGATAGACACGTGGGATCTATTCACAGAGAAAGGTAGGGGAGGGTCATTGGAGTGGGCAGACTAGATGGGCCGTGCTTCTATGTTTCTACTTTAAGCAAAATCCCAACATCTCCAAGGGCTCCCCATCTTTGCTGCACTCACCCACACCCTCTAATGTAACCAAGGCTGGCAGAGAGGAGGGGCCAACACTGCATGGGAGGCATCAAGGGAAGGCAACAGTTCCCACTGAAATTGGGTCTCCTGCCATTTCCAAGGCCAACTCATGCCTGCACCATATCCCCCTCGGTGGCAACTACTGGCCAAGACTCTGCTGCAACACCTCTGAATGCCAGTCAGTGAGGAATCGCAGCAAATCCATGAGAAACAGGTAGATAAAAAGCAATTTTACTGCTGCACAAAATGAGAAGTTTTGAAAAAGCCCAATATGACCGTGTTAGGGCAAACTAATAAAAAAAATAGGACTACAAAATATGATTTTATTTTTTTTTTATTTGTAAATGTGTTTATTATTTTCTCAACAACATAATACACAGTCAAGCAAGCAACAAACCAAGAAGAGACCATCTGTGCTGCTCCTTCACAGTAGCCCATATATACAAATTAAAGAATAATAAGAACCCCCCCCAACATAATATGATTTTAATTTATAAACATAATGAGCCAAACGTTTCCATATAACACTGTAATTGCACCAAGAAGTTTTTGTGTTAATGTATCAATCCATAATAGGATAACTTTAAAACAGTACCACGACTATCATACATATAACACATATATAGTAGTTGGAAACAGGACCCCTAGTGGTCGCCGTTTTGGGACATGTAACAAACCAAGCCGGAGTAAATGGCCATCGCACTTATCCAAGGACCCCTGGAACCATCAATGACTTTATAGGTAACCGTCTTGCACATGGTGGGGGTAGTGGTTCAGCCAGGGGGCCCTGGTCTGACAGCCTGGGAGCATCAGGTAGCAAAGTTCCTCAGCAAACGTTGGCTTATTTTAGCATGATTTCATGACACTAATGCGACTTGCAGTTTCACCACAAGTCACATTAGGGTGTTTAAGAACATAAGAAGTTGCCACCACTGGGTCAGACCATTGGTCCATCTCGCCCAGCGGTCCGCTCTCGCGGCGGCCCGTCAGGTCCATGACCTGTAATGTGGTTCCTGTCCGTTTCTGTAACCTACCTCTTCTTTTTTATCTGTAACCCTCAATCCCCTTTTCTTTTAGGAACTTGTCTAAACCTTCCTTGAAACCCTGCAATGTGCTCTGGGCTATCACAACCTCCGGAAGCACGTTCCATGTGTCCACCACTCTCTGGGTAAAAAAGAACCTCCTAGCATTTGTTCTAAACCTGTCCCCTCTCAATTTTTCCGAGTGACCCCTTGTGTTAGTGGTTCCCCACAGTCTGAAAAATCTGTCCCTGTCCACTTTCTCTATGCCCCTCAGGATTTTGAAGGTTTCTATCATGTCTCCTCTAAGTCTCCGCTTTTCCAGGGAGAAGAGCCCCAGCATCTTCAACCTGTCAGCATACGAATAGTTTTCCATACCTTTTATCAATTTAGTTGCTCTCCTCTGGACCCCCTCGAGTACTGCCATGTCCTTCTTGAGGTACGGCAACCAGTATTGGACACAGTACTCCAGATGTGGGCGCACCATTGCACGATACAGCATGATGACTTCCTTCGTCCTGGTTGAGATACCCTTTTTAATGATACCCAACATTCTGTTCGCTTTCTTTGAGGCCGTTGCGCACTGAGTTGATGCTTTCAATGTTGTGTCCACCATCACCCCCAGGTCTCTTTCAAGGTTGCTTACCCCTAGCAGTGATCCCCCCATTTTGTAGCTGAACATCGGGTTCTTCTTACCTACATGCACGACCTTACATTTCTCTATATTAAAACTCATTTGCCATTTTTTTGCCCACTCTTCCAGTCTTGTTAGGTCTCTTTGCAGGACCTCACAGTCTTCCGCGTTTCTAACCCTGCTGCAAAGCTTGGTGTCATCAGCAAATTTGATAACCTCACATGTCGTCCCCGTCTCCAGGTCGTTGATGAATATATTGAACAGGATTGGTCCCAGCACCGACCCCTGTGGAACTCCACTCGTGACCCACTGCCAGTCTGAGTAATGGCCCTTTACTCCAACCCTCTGCTTCCTGCCTGCCAGCCAGTGTTTGATCCATTGGTGGATATCCCCCTGCACCCCGTGGCTCCACAGCTTCTTAAGTAGTCTTTCGTGAGGTACCTTATCGAAAGCATTTTGGAAGTCAAGGTAAATGATGTCTATGGATTCCCCTTTATCCACCTGGTTGTTTATTCCCTCAAAGAAATACAGTAAGTTCGTGAGGCACGATCTTCCCTTGCAGAAGCCGTGCTGGCTCGCCTTCAGTTGTCCATTGCCTTCTATGTATTCGCAGATTGCGTCCTTGATTAGTGCTTCCATCATCTTTCCCGGAACCGAGGTCAAGCTCACCGGCCTGTAGTTTCCCGGGTCACCCCTTGATCCCTTCTTAAAGATGGGCGTGACATTGGCTATTTTCCAGTCTTCTGGGATCTCCCCAGTTTTTAAGGATAGGTTACATATTTGGCTTAGTGTATCTGCTATTTCGTTTCTCAGTTCTTTTAATACCCTTGGGTGGATGCCGTCCGGACCTGGTGATTTGTCGCTCTTTAGTCTGTCTATCTTTCTGAGAACATCCTCTTTGTTTACCTCTAGTTGGACTAGCTTCTCATCAGGGTTTCCGTTTATGTGCACCTCAGGTTCTGGGATGTTGGATGTGTCCTCTCTCGTGAAGACTGACGAGAAGAACTTGTTTAACCTGTCAGCTATCTCTTTTTCTTCCTTTACTACTCCCTTCCTGTCTCCATCGTCTAACGGTCCCACTTCATCCCTGGCTGGTTGTTTCCCCTTCACATACCTGAAGAATGGTTTGAAGTTTCTTGCTTCCCCCGCCAGCCTCTCCTCATATTCTCTTTTTGCTTTCCTAACCTCTCGGTGACAGTCCTTTTGGTGCCTTTTGTGTTCCTTCTGGTTGTCCTTTGTTTGGTCCTTTTTCCATTTTCTAAATGATGTTTTCTTGTCTCTTATCGCCTTTTTCACTGCATTTGTTATCCACGCCGGGTTTTGGGTTCGATTTTTTTTGCACCCTTTCCTGAACCTGGGGACATACAGGTTTTGTGCTTCGTGCACCGTGCCCTTAAGTAGGGCCCAGGTACCCTCTACCCAGGTATCTTCCTTGAGCTGTTGCTGAGTTTCTTTCCCACCATTTTCCTCATGGCCTCGTAATTTCCTTTTCTAAAGTTAAATGCTGTTGTTGTAGTTCTTTTCACCTTTGATGCTCCCATTTCTATCTTGCACTGGATCATGCTGTGATCGCTGTTTCCTAATGGTTCTAGTACTACCACGTCCTTTGCGGGTCCCCCTAGCCCGTTGAGTATTAGGTCAAGAGTGGCATCTCCCCGTGTTGGTTCCTTGACCAGCTGCTCCATGAAACAGTCCCTCACCACCTCCAGGAATTTTGTTTCTCTCGTGCAATTTGAGTGTCCAGTTTTCCAGTCTATCCCAGGGTAGTTGAAGTCACCCATCACCACCACACTTCCGCTTTTGCATACCTGCCTCAATTCAGCTTCCAGGTCCTGGTCGTTTGCTTCCAGTTGTCCTGGTGGGCAGTAGTAGAGCCCCAATTTTATGTCTGCTCCCTTTCCTCCTGTCAGCTTAACCCATAACGATTCCAAGCCGTCCGCCCTTACTGTTGTTTCCAACCTGGTTGAAGGAATGGAGTCCTTTATATATAGCGCTATTCCTCCACCCTTCTTATGTGTCCTGTCCCTCCTATAGAGTTTGTACCCTGGTAGGACCACATCCCATTTATTGTCCTCGGACCACCATGTCTCTGTGACTCCAATTAAGTCTAGGTCCTCCTTGCTGGCTATAATTTCTAGCTCCCCCATTTTGGTTTTTAGGCTCCTAGCATTTGTGTATAGGCAAGTTAAGTCCCTGTTGTTTACCTTTTCTGCTTGTTTTCCTCGTGGATTGGTGCTCCTGCCTACCCTTTCATGGTTGGTCAGCCCCGGAGCCTCATTTCGTTCATCCTCCTTCTGTGGTGTGTCTGTTTCGTCCTCGCCCTGCTCCTGTGGTGCGTCTAACTCGTCCTCAGCCTGCTTCTCCATTTTTGTATGTCCCTCTGGCTCTGGCTGTTTCCTCCTTTTTCCGCTCTTTAGTTTCATTTGTTCCTTGGCCCCCTGCTTTGCGTCCTTGGTTTTTTTGTCAAAAAAATGTCCACTCAGTCCCTCTATTGTCCTTGGGTTTTTTTCCAAAAAATGTCCACTCAGTCCCTCTATCGCCTTTTCCCAGTTCAGTATCCTTGTTTGATACTCTAGTATAGTAATGAGATGCAACATACGTCTCATTATTATGTTAACTATAGCAACTTATATTTCGCCAAGGGAAATTAAGCTGGGCCACGTTAGAGCTCTTTTAAGTTGCACTAAGAGGCATGACAAAGCCCTAAAAGCAGCATAACTTCCCCCTTAGACTGTATTCACCACTTAACACATTATGTTCACTTTTCATATATAATCATGACATTGGTCATTTTTGGATTGTACTCTTTTTATGCATAGTTTAAACTCATGGTATACTTTTTAACTTCTATACATGGTTTACATAAGAGATACTCACAGTTTTTTAAGTTATCCTTTTATGGCCCAATACATTGCACAGAGTTGTTTTGTATGTCAAGTATGATTTTTTTTTATAAGTGAACCAAAATTGAAATGTATATTTATATGATTTTAATTTAGGATTATGTTGTCCTATTAAAGTTTGCCCTGATGCATAGCCACGCTGGCTGGGCTTTCAAAACTGCTCATTTGCTTTATTTCTAAGCATTGTTTGTCTTTGTGACCTGCTGTAATTATCCACTTCTAGAATTCTGCAAATCCCAGGCTCTCTCTGCTACAGGCATGCCAATTAGTGCCATAATCTCTCTCCCTACAATAGCAAAGCCTTTACAACCTCTTGCACCGAGTACTGAAGTATCCCCACTCCCTGGTGGAGGAACTTGGCAGCCATCACTGCAGCAGAGCTTATCAGAGGCTGGGAAAGGCTCACCATTGTGCCTTTTCCCCCACCCCAAGTTTGTCTACTGCGGTTTACTCCACTAGAAAGTACCGAAGAAGGTTTCCCTCCTAGAACTGGCGAAGGAAGCCGAGGCATAGAATCCTACAGCCGAGGGCAACAGCCCAGAGAAACATGGGAAGGAGGGGGTGGCACCCAGCTGCCTGATGTGGCATCCTAAAAGCCAGACCTGGGGCAGAAGCTAACCTCCTGTCATTTCTCTCTCTAAATGCCTGATAAAAAGGGACAATACAATTCAGGATATTGCGGTTCTATATCATGATCGTATTCTTTCTTCTAATATCCTTAATATGTATGTTCCAGCTACATTTTTATTTCTATATCGTTTGTTATTTGTTCATTCAAAATTCTCAATAAACAAATTGAACTAAAAAAATAAAAAAGGGACAATACCATCTGCTGGAAACTGAGAAATACTGTCTAGCTGTGGACTGCACGGGGTACTTACAGGATCACTTGGAATCGGTAGTCCTAAGTCTCCATCTGCTGGTAGAACTGCAGAAATCTACAGTACACAGACTGATCTAGAGGGATACCAACTATATAAATTACTGCAAACCATAAGCTTAGAAAATGCCACATTACCAGTTTATGATGTTGTCCAGACATGTCTGTTATATGTGGAAATCGCAGGGAAAACAAGATTTTATGTATGTGATATGGAAACCGCATAGTCATATGCGGTATATAAATTTTTTAATAAATAAATAAAAATAAATCTTAAATCATTCTAAAGTGACTGCTTTATGACTACCATGTTTCCCCGAAAATAAGACAGTCTTATATTAATTTTGGACCCCAAAAAGACATTAGGCCTTATTTTTTTTCCATGTACAATGATCATCTCTCCCTTCCTCTTCTTCACCCCAATTCTTCCTCTTTCCTTTCTCTCCCCCACATGTGCAGCATCTTTCCTCCCCTCTCATCCATCCCCTTCTGCAGTATCTTTCTATCCTTCCCTCCCTCCCAGTCCCCTGTGCATCAGAACCCTTGCAGCTTCTATCCTTCCCTCCCCTTGTGCAGCAGAACCCAAATTTTCACAGATTTGGAGATCTGCAACAGTTTTTTGTTTTTTTTAATATAGCCTTCAGTCTCCAAGGCTAATGCTAACTTTTCTTTACGGATGGGAGAGGATAGAACAGAGGTCACTAGGTCAGCAATCTCTTCAAGTTTGTCGATTTCACAAATAGGAAGATCAATTAGTTGACTTGTTTCTGGCATTTCTTCACAGCGTTCTTCTTCCGATTCATCAATGAGGTCCTGTGTGACATCTACTTGAACCTGACAAATCTTTTCCCATATTTCATCACAGCCAACCTTTTCTTGAAAGCTAAGGGCCAAGTCATAGTTTTGGCTTCTGATCAAACAATTAGGGTGTCCTGTTTCTTATATGCTGTGCTTGGATTTATTTTTGATTCCAAAAGAAGTGAACCGTCTGCCTCAGCCCGCACTAGCAGAGACATCCCCTTCAACCGCTCTACATAGGTGGATAAGACATGTCCAGTGCCCCTGTTGTCCCATTGCTGCTCCTCGTTCAGCGTGTATACCTTCATGATGCCGTCTGCGCGCTTACCGCCACTCCTCCAGCACCTCAGCTGCTACCGCGGACAGGCGAACTGCACCAGCATGTTTCACCGCTCTAGTTACCACACAGGTCAGCGGTAAACAAACCAGGCCTCTGTTGGAACAGAAGAGGAGAACGTCCGCTTCAGCTCTTCTACTCCTCCTGCATTGCAGCCTTCTCACACCAGGGCGTTCCTCTGCCACATCACCGATGATGTCATCAGCAACGCGGCACACCGAATACCCGGGTTTGAGAAGGCCGCGATGCAGCCTGTGCTGCAGATGCTGCTGTTTGTTACCAGGTACAGTCTTGCGGTCGGGGTTCGGATGGGAGGGATAGAAGGGAAAGCCGGGGGGGTGAGCGGGGGGGGGGGGGTGAGCGCTGCTGCCGGCGACTAGGGCTTATATTAAGACCTACCCCGAAAATCATGCTAGGGCTTATTTTCGGGGAAACACGGAGTAGATGCAAAATTTAATTAGTTTTAAGATACAATTTTTTTTTAAAAAGGGGGGAAAGGAGATATCGATATCTGTATTGATCATCACTATTTTCCTTTTGTTCTGTTTTATTTATATCACACTGGCCTAACTCCAATATTTTGGGAAAGCGTAAACAAATGGTTTGATAAAGTTGAAGGACTGGAACTAGAAAATAAATTCTTCTCTGCCACCTTACTAGCTAATGCTCTATTGGGTCCTTTTGGAGAATTATAAACTCTTTCAGGGTTCAGAGATTTCAGGTCCAGTTATCACCCCATCCCCTGGGATCTCCATTAGCATTTAATATAAGAGAGCCTCTTAATTTCAGTTAGTGTAGCTGCCCAAAAACCGTTTTCCCTGTGAATGGGAATACTTACCAAATCCCAGGGGCTGCCCACCGATCCTTACCATGTGCCAGAGCTCCTCCGAGGAGCTTGTCAAGAGGAGGTCACTGGGAAACCTTGAAGCAAGAGAGAAATGAGTTAGCTCTGGATAATCTTAAATATTAACACAAAGGCTCCCTAAAAAGAACTGTCAAATACATTCTGTATAGAAAATAAGTGTCTTATATACTCGAATATAAACAGAAAAAAAATAGCCCAAAAATGGGGGCCTCTGTTTATATTCGAGCCTCCTTTTTCATGATGGTGCTTTTTTCATCTCTTCTCCATCTGATGACCAATGTGCTATTTTCCACCCCACCCCCGATGTCCACCCCCCTCCAATGACTGCCACTGTTGTTCTCCCCCCCTCTCTCCCCCTGATGACCGGCACCTACTATCCCCTCTGTTGATTAGCATTGCTATCTTCCTTCCCCCCACCCCAATGACCAGCACTCCTATCCCTCGCTCCTCCTGCCCCAGACAAACATTGAATTTACAGTTCCAGGACTCGGGAAACCCACGCTCTGTGCTGGTGAAGGGCCTTGAGAATCTGTGCTTGCTCAAGCCTGCTGGCTCCCGCCCTCTCTGGGATTCTCAAAGGGAGTCCAGCAAGCTTAGAGCACACGCAGATACTCCAGGCCCTTCACCAGCAGTGTCGGCGTTGGCTTCCTGACTGGAACTGTAAGTGCAACATTGGACTGGGGCGGGGAGCAAATAGTGAAGGACAAAAGTGCCTAAAAGCCACTGTTCTTTGATTCTCCAGTGCTGCCATGGCCTCTTCTGTACTATTTTTTTTGCTGCGGTCCACTCCCCTTTCAAGCAACTTCCTGTTTCTGCTTGGGCGGACAGCAGCAAAGGAACGGTGCAGAGGAGGCTGCAGGCAGCACAAAAGAACTGTTCCCGCTTCAGTGACCTCCTTGTAGTTTTTGTGGGTAGGGATGCTTTGGAACTGGGTGGGCAGAACACTTGGTGGAACCGGGGGTGGGGAGGGAGAAAGAAGAGAGAGATGCTGAATGGGAAGGGCAGAGGAGAGAAAGGAGATGGTGGCACATGGATGGAGAAGAGGGGAACAGCTGAAAAGTTAGATTTGAGATGGAGGCAGAAAAATGGAAGAAAACTGAATATGAAAATCAGTGCCAAAGATGGATGTAGTGCAAGAGGTGAAGGAGAGAAAACAAAGAGCAAATGCCTAAGGAGGCCTTGGAAACAGAGTTAAGAGCAAAGAGGGAACAAGCTGATCAGAAAAATAAAAATCGCTAGATAACAAAGGTAGGAAAAATGTTTTTTTATTTTCAATTTAGTGATTGAAATAGTTAATTTTGAAAATTTACATCTTTTTATAATTTGAACTATTCAGGAAGAAATGCATTTCTTTCTATTTCTCTTGTGGTGTACTGTGTGCAGAGTCTGGCATATTAAGGTTTCGTTTGTGGACTCTCATATGACACTATATTATTTGGTACAGCAATGAGAACTCAGAGTCCGATTTCTGCAAATAATAACAAGTTATTATTAATATTGACAGGGGTCGCCATGCAACAAATTACTCAAAATTGGAAGGATTATACTAAATTAAATTATACATTTTGGTGGAACTCAGTTTGTCATATATATAAAATGGAAAAGGTGTTAGCGTTACAACAAGGGAATCTTCATAATTTCAAAAAAATTTGGGAACCATTGACTAATTATTCTAATGATCAGATATCTTAGCACATGGGTAGTAGATATATAGGGGTGAGATGGGGAATGTATATCATACGGAAATAGGAATTTTGACAAAAGGGGGGGATTTATTCTATATTATAAGAAGAGTTGTTTGTAAATACAAATGTCATATGATAATTGATTATAATATGTTTAATTCACTTGTTGTAAGAATTCAAAAATGAATAAATAAAATAAAAAAAAAAAAAAAAAAAAATAGTACTTTTAATTTGTGGGGTTGCATTTGAAAAGGGTTTTTCTGTTTTCTGCATGTGTAACTGAGCCAGGTGTTCTGGTGGGGATAGAAGTTCAGAAACTTTGGTTGGTGATGTTAAATAGGAAGATATTTGTCAGCTCTCTTTCAGTTATTTTTAGACTCAAAAATTAGTGATTACTTACGGCATTACTTACAACACTCACATAACCAAATTTCTAATCTCGATTTATATTCAAGTCAAAACTTATTTTCCTCTTTTTTTTTTTTGGGGGGGGGGGACCGGTCACCTCAGTTTATATTCGAGTATATACGGTAATAGTGTTGTGTGAGCTACAAAGAATTTATCCCGATAGTTGGGTAGAAATGCTAGCAAGTGCTGTGGGAGAGAATGGGTAAGCTACGCCACCAGTTTATACTCACTTCTTTTGGGTCTCGGTGTCCATAACGATGGAGATATAGCCCTCAATCAAAGAGAAGGCAAAGAACTGGATGGAGTTACGGTCTTGGCCATCTTTTGGAGCGCTACAACAGATCAAAAGTTGTGTCACTAGAAAAATTCTTCCAGGAGGCCTAAAACCAGCACGGGACTAAGGTGATGTAATCTTTAGGAAAACTTCACACACTAGATCAGGCGCCATCTCCCTATGCAGAGGAATCTAAAATGTTTCCGTAGCACCTCAAAAATAAATTTCCCTACCAGTCTTCCAGACACAGCAATCATCGGGCATGAACACTTTTACCCCTCATCCTGAATCGTGCTTTTTGTCACTCATCCTGGGGGAGGGGGAGGGATGTCCCCGGGCGCCGGCACCTCTCCACCCCACCATGTCATCCCTCCCCCCTCTCCCCCTGTAGATTTTCACTAGCGCAAGCAACTCTTCCTACCTGCTAGCGCCAGCCTGGCTCCCCTCTGAATCACTTCCGGGTCACGGGGCCAGGAAGTGACGTCAGAGGAAAAAATCCAACGCTAGCACGAGGAGCATGCTGGAGAAGCTACTCACACTGGTGAAGATTTAGAGGTGAGGGGAAGGGAGAGCGAGAGTGAGGAGTAGGAAGGAGCAGGAGCCACTGCTCCAATGCCCAATATTTTTTTTTTTTTTGTTTGCCCATATTTTGCTGTTATTTCTCATTTTTCTTGTCTTTCCGAGTCAGCCAAAATCTGGACTGGGAAACGAGAAGGGGCAAAATCTTGTTGAAGACAGCTGTTACAGAGACAGAGGAAACAACGCCTTTAGCAGTGCTGCTGACCTCAGAACACATGATACGATACAGATGGCCAATTCTGGCTGGGCATAAAACCAAGGAGGAGATGAACAAATACTTAAAAAGTGAAGTGGTTGTTGGCCTATACAGCTAAGTGGCAGTCGAGTGTCCTGACGGTGCACATTCTCTCCGTGTACAGCCACACGTTGCTATTTCACTTTGTATCAGAGCACATGGAGGCATTGATTCCTGAAAAAAAAAACCCTCTTACCCAAGCCTTATCTCACGCAGTAAAATGATGCAACAAGCTTGAAGGTTAGGGGTGCGAGATTAAAAGGAAACTGTGGAAATATTTGGATACTAAAATATGTAGTAACTATTTTGAACTCTTCCAAATCTCATTTGGAAAACACAAGCTGTGACTCACTCCTTTATACAATGGTTACTCCAGTTGGCTTTCGGTTAAACATTATGTCTCTTGGGATCACAGCAGCTTCCCTTGTGTTCCTTCCCCAGTCATTCCCCTCACTTTCTTTTCCCCCTCCTTCTTGCCTTGAAAGTGAAGTAGTTGGGGAGGGGGCAGGGGAGTATTTCCTTCTTTCCCCTTTATTTTAATTATACAATTGGTAAACCGCTAAGCCACACTCATGTAATATTGGTGGTATAAATAAAATCCACCCCCCCCAGGTCAAAAGGAATGGCCGACAACTCCAGCTGTTTTGTAACAGTTTCTACTACTTGGGCTCATCTACGTTATTTGGGGCTTATGAACTAATATTTCACTCAGGCAAGATATCACTGTTTAGGGTGGGGAGTACAAGAGGGTGGACTTCACACACCATCTGGCATTATTCTTTTTTTTTTATATCTCTTTATTCATTTTAAATTTTCAAACAAGTGTACAATAAATCAATTCATAATATACATTTTCACTTGAAAATATTACAAATTTCACACAAAAAGAATTATCCCTCCCATCCCCATAAAGATATCTTTATAAATATCCGACACTTTTTAAAACCAATCCCACCCCCCCACCCACCAAATATACATAATAAATGGGGATAAATACAAATTATTTATTATAATAATCTATTAATGGCCCCCAAATATTTTTAAATTTATTAAAATATCCTTTTTTAATTGCCAATGTTTTTTCCATTTCATACATATGACACACCGAACTCCATCAAAAGCAGTAGTTTAACCCTTTACAGTCCTTCCAGTTGTATGTTATTTGCTGAATGGCAACCCCTGTTAAAATCATTAAAAGTTTATTATTATTAGAGGATAACTGACACTTAGCCCTCATAGACACACCGAACAAAATTGTGTCATAGGACAGGGCTACCTGATTTTCCAACATACAATTTATTTGACCCCATCTGGCATTATTCTGTGGACATTGTGTGGTTGTAAATAAAAACAAAGTTGTGAACTTAAAAACCCTCCAAACTCAGAGGTCCTTTTACTAAGGTGCCCTAATGCATTTACCACATGCCAAATGCCATGTGGCTACTTAATGTTTAATATTGATCTGCTGCTTTGATTAAATAATCTCAAGTTGAATAAATCAGTTAACACATCTTTGAGGTTGCTTTTACAATTTTAGCCACATCTCACTCCCACCGCTGCCAACTATCATTTGTTTTGCCTTGACTAGACTTGTTTAAAATAAATTTACACTAAAGCCTTTTATTCTGCCACTTCGAACAGTTTGTGCAGGCTGGTTTACAACGAAACATAACAAAACAAAACAGCCAGCTCCAGGAAGCAGAGGCTTAGGACAGGATGTACAAAGCTCCGACAGGGGTGGGAGTTGGGTTTTTTTGTTTTGTTTTGTTTTTTTTACTGGTGATGTTCAGCACAATGGAATGCAAATTACATGCATGCTATTCCTGCAGAAAATATAAAACAGGAGAACCAAATCCACAAACTCAAAGACGTGAAACTAGGAGTGGAAATGTCCTAAAAAAAAAAAAAAAAAAGTGCACATAATTAGATTCTAAAATATACTTTTTATTTATCCAAAAATGGCTCAAAAAACTCAATGACTCGACATGTATATGTTTCGGCCATTTTTGGCTAACTAAAAAGTATATTTTAGAATCTAATTGTGTGCACTTTTTTTTAGGACATTTCCAATGCTATTCCTGGGAAGCATCGCTGGTAAAAGGGGGAAGAATTGTGCACCGGGAGGGAGAAGAGCTAGGAGGGAGTAGGCATCCCTGCTGCCCATCTTCTACAAAAAAAGATCAGTAAGCATACTATGAGATAAACATTTTGCTTAGATTCTTTCTATGTTTCACTATGCCTTGTAGATGATGTGAAGCTAGGGTTACCATATTTTATAAAGGACGCACAACCCTGCCTCATTCCACCCCCAGCAAGCCTCTTCTCTTCTGCGACGAGCTCCGGTCGCGTCTGGAGGGCCTGGAGCATGCGCGGATGTGTGAGACATCATCCATGCAGGCTGAGGCCCTCCATATGCAACCGGAGTTCGCCGGGTTTTGAAAAGCCCAAATAAGAGGACATGTCTGGGTTTTCCCAAGCGTCTGGTAACCCTGTGTGAAGCGCATGGGTTTTACCTTAGAGCCCATAGGTTTTTCGGCTTTTCAGCCATCTTTCCCATTGAGCCATTTAGGTGCTTTGGTTCATAGATGAAAGCGCATGGGACAATCGCATGAGGACAAAAACGCTAAGACAAATACGCGCAGGACGTCAGCACGCCGGATTATAAAGTAACTTTAAAGTGCTGCCATTGGGGGGCTTGGGGGGAGAAACCCCCCCCCCATTAGAGAAGAAAGTGCAATTTTTCCCAGTGTTTTAATGAAAAATTACAGTTTTCTCTGTAAGTAGGGGGTTCCCCACCCCCCACCCCCAACGGCAGCGGCAACCCCCCCACACTCCCCATCGGAGCGCTTAAAGTCTCCTTTTAATCCAGAGCACTGACACCCTACGTGCATTTTGTCTTAGCGTTTTTGTTCACGCGCGATTGTCCAACAAGTTTTAGTCCTGTTACCAGGTGCTTCACTGCCACTACAGCTGTTGGATCGCATGGGTCTGTATGTTCTAGATGTAGTTGTTACACCGCCTCTACAGCCACTCGTTGCATGGGTGCAGAAGAATGTGGCAGGCATCCTCCCTCCTCCACTCCCTGTCACACCTAACTCATACAGAAGTGCATCACTATGCTGTGAGCCAATAAGAAAAAGAAGAGAGGCAGGACCGCCCCTCCAACCTCATTGGCTCCCATGTTGCACAGCAATTGGACATCATGAAGCCAATGAGGTTGGAGAAGCAATCCCGTCTCTCCTTCACTGGCTCTCAGCTTTACATGCAGGGAGTGATATTATTAAAATAGCTAGTCACTGCATTGCACTTAGCTGGAGTGCGTGCTTATCGCTGGGGTGCCAAACCAAAGGAAGGTCACATAAAATTGAATGGGAAAAATTTGGGACTAAGTTCTCATTGCAGATAGGTGGAGTGTGCACTTATCCAACTTGCACTTAAGTGGAGTGACTATACTACTCACATTTAAATGATTTAAATCAAAGAAGGGAAGAACAAAGATCCAGCCCACCTGTCAAATGTTAGCTGGTGTAAATGTAAATATTAACAAAACAAAACAAAAAAAAACTTTTACTTCAATTAAAAATTTAATCAAAATAAAAAATATTAAAATAAAAAAAAAAAAACCCTCTGAACTTTTGGCTAGCAGGCATAAAGTCAGGCAAAAGGTAGGGTTACCAGATTTTCCGGAACTAAAATCCAGACCCATGGCCCGGCTCCATGCACGCCCAGTTCCGCCCAAAGCACGCCCTGTTCTAGCCCCCCCAGCCCCGCCCCCTCATACCTGTTCACTTATTGGGAGGGCATCTGTGCATACACTGGTGTGACGCTTGACGTCACTGCGTTGTAGCCTCATATGCGTATATGCCGTTTCGACGTCACTGCTAGCTGGTAGCTTTTCAAAACCCGGATAAAGTGCTGGGTTTTGAAAAGCCGCCCGGACATGTCCTCGAAAAGGAGGACATGTCCGGGAAAATCCAGATGTCTGGTAACCCTAGGCAATATAAAATAGTTCCGAGAGCCATTCCCTCAGCGTGTAAAGGCTTCCCTGCTCCGAAAGTGTAGATGTGTCCGTGTACGCACACATTCCATAAAGATATACAAATGCATTGAAACCGTCACAGCTCCAGCCCTGAATGTGTGTATTTATGTCTAACCACAGAGTGGTTAATCTTATTGTACACGGTCATGCAACTTCTACGAGTTAAGACCTTCAGTGTAAATTTATACAGAGAATTAGGTAGAAGAATAAAACCCCCAAGTAAACATTTCACAAAAATGTGAGAAGAGTTTTTAAAAACACAGCACAGATGCACTACTCTATTCTGTCCTTTTTTTTTTCCTAGGATCTTTTTATTTACTGAATTTATTTTTTACTGAGTTTGTATTTTAGTATATTTTTAGTTGAATTTGTATTTTTTGTTTTAAATTTTTTATTCATTTTCATATATCAACAAGTGTAACATAGAAATTTTAAAAGATCACATAAAACATACACTTGAATTCCTTTCATGTATCACTGTAAATACAATATATTATTCTGTATTTATAAACAACTAGTCTTTAAGCCCGTTAGATTAACGGGTGCTAGAACATATGTGTGTGTGTCTGTCTTTTTTTCTCTCTCTCTCCTTAGCCGATTTCTTTCTTTCTGCCTTTCTTTTTCCTTGGCTGTCCATCACCACCCCTTGCCTGCTCCCCCTGTCCATTTTCCCTTCCTTTTACCTCCACTGTGTCCACCACCACCCCTTCACTGCTCTCCTTATGCAGCAGCAGCCCTTCTCCCTTTGTTTTACCTCCCCCCCTGTCCAGCAGCACCTCTTTCCTTCTCCCCCTGTCCAACATTAGTCCTTCGTTCTTTTTTCTTCACCTCCCCTGTCCATCAGCATCTCTTTCCTTCTCCCCCTGTCCAGCAGTAGGCATCCTTTCCTTTTTTATCCTCCTTCCTCCTTCTTATCCCTATGATACTCTTACCTTGCTCTGCCTCTGATCAGAGGTTCCCGACAGCTGCCCAGTTGCACCCATTGGAAAAGTTCCCACTGCCGCATCCCGCACCCCTCCTGACGCGGCTCCCGCTGTCCTTTCTGTCTGTCTCTGTCCCTGGCCCCCTTTGCCTGTCTGTCTTTCTGTGTATCTCCCTGACCCTGTGTCTTTCTTCTTTCCTTTCTGTCTCCCTTCCTCCCTCTGTCTGTCTGTCCAAAGCAGCATTCCATCCCCCTCCCCCCACACCAGTTACCTGTGCACCTGCCCCTGTGTCTTTCTTATTTTCTTTGTGTTTCCCTTCCTCTCTCTGTCTGTCCAAAGCAGCATTCCATCCCCCTCCATTTCCCTCCCCCCACACCAGTTCCCTGAGCACCTGCCCCTGTGTATTTCTTATTTTCTTTGTGTTTCCCTTCCTCTCTCTGTCTGTCTGTCCGTCCAAAGCAGCATTCCCTTCCCCTCCATTTCCCTCCCCCCCCCCACCAGTTCCCTGTGCAGCAGCATTAGCGTTTCCTCTACCCGCCCCTGTCCCTTCCCCCTTCCCGCGGGCCGGACTACAAAGGTGGTGATTCAAGCAGCGTGTACATCAGTCTCCACACGCTGCTTCGGGCCCTTCTGCCCTGATTTACTCTGGCACGTCCCTGATGACATCATCAGAGACGCGGCAGAGCAAATCAGGGCAGTAGAAGGGCCCGAAGCAGCGTGTGGAGACTGATGTACACGCTGCTTGAATCGCCATTCGGACCCGCGGGAAGAGAAGGGGGTGGGCGGCAAAGGAGAAACGGAGAACGTCGTCTGGCTGCGGTCCGGCTTGTGGAGGCGATCGGGTGGTGACGTATTCGCGCGCATGCGCACTCCTTCGGCCACAGACCTACAGCGCACGGAACACGAAAATAGGACTGCGCATGCGCGAGTTAGCCTTTTATTATATAGGATAATACCTAAAATATCTGTATTACCTAATATGTATAATAATTGTTGTTAAAATTTTAAACCTTCTTTTCCCTCCCCTCCCAATACACATAACAATTATAATAAAAATAATGACAAATATTTTATGAGATAAATTAAATAAAATGAAACCAACCCCCCTCTCCCTTCTTAATAAGATTTTTATTATGGGAAAATGATTTCATTCATTACAGAAATCTGCTAATGGTCCCCAGATCTTCTGAAACTTGCCAAAATAACCTCTCTGTGTTGCTAATGCACGCTCCATTTTATATATATGGCATACGGAATTCCACCAGAAGTTATAGTTTAACCTATCATAATTTTTCCAGTTATATGTAATTTGTTGTACTGCTACCCCAGTCAATATAAACAAAAGTTTGTTATTGTTTGAAGAAATTTGACTCTTTGCTCTCATTGCTGTGCCGAATAAGATAGTATCATAAGTCAAGGCTACTGGATTTTCCATCATCCTATTTATTTGAGGCCAAATTGAATTCCAGAATAATGATATGAATGGGCAATAGAATAATAGATGATCTAATGTCCCAGCCTCAAGATGACAGTGCCAACATCTATTAGACCTAGAGCTATCTAATTTTTGTAAGTGAACAGGGGTCCAAAAAGCTCTATGCAAAAGAAAAAAACATGTTTGTCTCATAGATGCTGATACTGTACATCTTATCCTCCAAGACCAAAGTCGTGGCCATTGAGATGCATTAATTTGATGCTTAATCTCAATGCTCCAAATATCCCTAAGACCATGTTTTGGTTTTTTATTTACAAATTCAGCTATTAATTTATACCACCTTGCGGCCTGGTGACCCATAGAGTCCATTTGAAAACATATGAATTCTAGGCTATGATAATTAATGACTATTCCATTCAGGGAACCCTGCCTGAATGGCCTGCTTCAATTGCAACCATCTAAAATATTGTGATTTATTTAATCCAAATTTATGTTGCAATTGTGAAAACTCAAGCAGTTTGCCATTATTTATTACATCTTCTAAAATATGTATTCCTGCCAACATCCAATGTTTCCAGATGATTTTAAAACCGCCGACCTTGATCTTAGGGTTTAGCCAAATCGTTTGAGTTGTTGATTTGTTTATTGGAATAGGAGTTAAATTACTTATATACCTTAAAGTTTTCCAGGTATCAACAAATATTTTGTGTTCCTTGTATAACCTTGGCATCTGGATACTAACAACATGACCAAGACGCAAAGGAAACATGAGTCTCCATTCTAGCCAGAACCAGTCTGGTATATTATCAGTGGGCTTTTATAAATAGTGAGGAGGAATAGCCTAGTGGTTAGAGCAGCAAGCTGTGAACCAGAGAGACCAGGATTCAAATCCCACCAACACCCAATCCTCCATTGCCTTAGACAGTGAGCCCTCCATGGACAGGGGTCCCTGAATGTAACTCACCTGGTGCTACCACTGGAAAAGGTGTGAGCTAAATTCTAAATAAGTATCACAACCTGCAAAACTGCCAAAATCCACCATAGGAGTGGGAGGAGGGACTCCCAAACTTACTTGTGAGAATAGAATAAGACCTCAATGAGGGTGGTGGCGATGGCAGGCAGTGTATCGGGGTCCAGGGTCAGGATGCAGAACTTATTCTGTGGAATCTGCACTGGGTGAACTGTAAGGCTTCCTGTCAGGAAAGACAATGGCATTAATTCTTTGCCTGGCGTCCTCCGTATCATGCAACATTTCAAGAAATTGCCCAGGGCTCACAGCATTACCCGCCCATCTTATCACTCGCTACTGACAATATTTTTACTTTGAAACAATTTCTATTAATAAAATGATGAATAATCAAGAGCAGACATGGGCAAATTACGGCCTGCGGGCCATATCTGGAATTCCCTCTGCTGTATCACTGATGATGTCATTAGTAACACGGCACATGGAAGGCCCCGACGAGAGAAGGCCGCGAAGCAGCCTGTTTAGTGCTGCCAGCCCGATGCTGCTCTGGAGGGAGGTATGTAGGGCTCGCGGTTGGCGGGGTTCGGATGGAAGGTCAGTGGGGGTTCGGCTGCGCAAGGGATGGGAGGGAGGAAAAGATGGATGGAAGCTGGGCAAGGGTTCTGCTGCACAGAGGGATGGGAGGGAGGGATAGAAAGATGCTGCAGAGGGAAGGCACAAAGGAATGGGTGAGAGGGGAGGAAAGATGCTGCACATGTGGGGAAGAGAAAGGAAAGAGGAAGGATTGGGGTGAAGGAGAGGAAGGGAGAGATGATCACGTACGTTTGTTTTGTACAATAAGCCTTACGTTTTCATGCTTTGCTATCTTTTAAAGACCAAAACCTTTTATGTTATGACATTTACATTTAATTTATATTAGTTCACACAAACACTCCCATCCATCTGCTCTCGGTCCAGGGGTGGGCCACAATTTAAGAACCCATTGTGGCCCACCCCTGGTCAAGAGCCTTACAACAAGTAAGAAATAGCATTTCAAAAAGCATAATGCTCCCAACTGACAGTTCAAAGTAATTAAAGGAATACACGAATACCATCTCCCCCTCCCCCCACACAAACACTTTCTTCGCCCTCTCCCCAACCTCATCCCACATACCAGTCTACTTCTATCCCAGGAGGTAAGTATTACAACAAAGATCCACGACCAAGGGGTGTATCCTAGGGCCTGGGTATTGACAGTATTTTTAACCAGTCCGTAATTCACGGAGTCCACAGAAGCGGCCATTTTTCCGACTTAGCACACGTGCGATAGGAATCCAATTGGATTAAGCAGAGCAGAATTCCATTTGTGACCTCATAATCAATATGGACCAATCAGATGAACTGTTCAATTATTTCAACTGATGCTCTTACACCAGGGCTGCCCAAGTCCGGTTCTCGAGATCTACTGACAGGCCAGGTTTTCAGGATATCCACAATGAATATGCATGAGAGAGATTTGCCTGCACTGCCTTCTTGGTATGCAAATCTCTCTCTCTCATGCATATTCATTGTGGATATCCAGAAAACCTGGATTGCCAGTAGATCTCGAGAACCGGACTTGGGCAGCCTTGTCTTACACGATTGCAGCATGTGCAGAATCGAGGACCCACTTTTCTTGACATTACTAACCATATTTTCTTGACATTACTAACCACAATTGCTTCTCAAATGCCCTTCTGCTGACAAAAGTTTAAAAAAGCAGCTTCAGTGTGTGAGCTCCATTTTATCTCTGAAAGACCTCCTGCCCCTCCACAAACTGGAAATTCAATGCGTCTCTTGGTCTACAGCAGTGTATCTCAAACTGTGTGCCAAGGCACACTAGTGGGCCTCCTGAGATTCCAAGTGTGCCACGGCACACTGAGGAGGAAGAGAGGCACCTGCCAGCTGACTTTCCAATGCGATACAGCGCCAGCGCTGCCCGATTCGCATGTCTCCTCATTCTCTCTAGCGTCCTCCGGCTTCGCCCAGCCTCACCTTTAAAGCTAATTACAGCAGCCAGCAGAGGATCGCAGGTAGGTAAAATGATTTTATTTTTAATATAGTGATTGAAATGTCAGGTTATTTTTTTATAAATCTTTATTCATTTTTACATCTTACAACAAGTGTATCAATAAATGACAATTGAAATTGAATACATCACTTGAATTTTTTTCATATTTAACATTAATACATAAAATGTAATCCCTTCCTTCCCATTCTTACCATGTCATGTGCAATCAAATATATCTTATAAAATATTCTTTTCTATTGATCAAACATTTAATAAAATTAAGAAATCCTCCCCTCCCATCCTCTTACTTGCATTGTACTTATAATGGAAAAATGGTATCTATTCATTACAATAATTTGTCAATGGCCCCCAAATCTCTTTAAATTTCTTAAAATGTGTCAGTTTTGAGAATTTATATCTACTGTGTATATTATGCGTATATGATAACTGAATGGTAAAAATTGCATTACAATTATTAAGGGGATGGGATCTGGGGCAGAGCTTGGGTGGGCCTAGGGAGGCCTGTGTTTGGTGTACTCGGTCGAAATTTGTTAGACTTAAGGGGTACTTAGCTTGAAGTAGTTGAAAAACACTGCTGTAGGCAATCAGCTGGCGCCAGCGCCTCTCCTTCTCTCCGGCCCCCCCTACTGGCGTCTCAGGGCCCATCTGGAGGGCTTCTGCACATGGGCGGATGTCGACGTGATGATGTCATGTATGTGTGTGATGTCATCACAGCAACGTCCGTGCACTTCAAGTTTCAAGTTTTATTTCACATTTGATGAATCGCCTATTCACTTCTGGGTGCCTCAAACCGTGGCCACTACCTTTAGTGTGCCCTGGCTCGAGAAAGTTTGAGATACAGTAAGGAGATACTAATGACCATTACACAACAGTCTCATGGTAGTATGTAGAAATAAAACAAAAACACAAGGAAAAAAATACCTTTTTTATTGTTGGAGATGCAGCTCATGCTGGTGAAAAGTTTAAGAGATACAGGGGGAAAGGAAGACGCACACGGTGGCGGGGGCCGTGAAGGAGAGGGTGGGGGCACTTCCTACCCTTGCTTATACTACTTAACCATGAACTGCCCATTTACTCTACAGTGACTGCAGTGGCTTTAATTCAAGGCCAAGGCCATCATAGGACACAGCAAGGGGTAGTGAAGGGGCACAGTGCCACCTAGTGGGGAAACCAAGACATCCATTGCACACACATTCCTTATACCTAGTAGAGGGGGGGGGGGGGGAGGGGGGGACAATGAATCTTGCGTTCCAAAAAGTGAGGAAGGGAGGGAAAATTTTTATCAATAGACCTAATAATGCCATCATCTATTTTCAAACCCTGAAAGCATTTGGCAACCTCAGCATATACAAAGGCCTCGGTAATGCAAGCAGTCAACGTGTAAATATTCTCTTTGTATTGTAGCACCATTACAGAAGCTCTTGTAAACTACTATGAATTGACTCTACAGTCATTAGTAGCTATATAGAATCTTTAAATAAATAATTTATACATAATATGTTATAATATGTTATACAATATGTAAAGTATGAATGAAAAATAATAGAAGGATGGGGGAGGGAGAAGGGATAAAAATATATTTAGAATATGATGTATTAGATATATAAATAATATTGTGTATTTATCAATTATATTTCAATATTTTGAACACTTAATGTAAAATTTGAAAATTAAAAATAATATATGAAAAGTAATAGAAGGGTGGGGGGAGGGTGAGGGGGAAAAATATATTTAGAAATATGATGTATTAGATATAAAAGTGATATTCTGTATTTATCAATTGTATTTTAATATTTTGTACACTTTATGTAAAATTTTAAAATAAAAAATAATAAGGATAAATAAATAAACAAATCCCTCACTGAAAAATGCCTACAGTTGAGAAATTATAACCAGTGTGTAAAGGTTCTTTTGTGAATGAATAAATAAATTGTATGGAGAAAAAAGAGCCCTCAGTTGTCTATGCCTTTTAACAGAACACATGCTCCACCAAGGAGTTATTCTTTAGGACCTTCCACTATGGAGTTTTGTCACCAGGAACATCAGTGGGCCTCTCGTGCGCACAAAATAAAAATATTAAAACAATCAAAAGTGTCCATCAATTCTTAAGTGTATGTGCAAAAAAACCACACTGAGCAGTCACTGGCATTTCATATTCTCAGTCCTGTGAACTCAAGAAGCCAGAGAGGGTTTTGAACCCTGGCTTTCCTGGTTCTCGGCCTACTGCACTAACTCATTACATTCGTCCTTCCATAAAAGCTGGCTCTGTGGGTGCTTGAGCACATCCAATATTGAGCAAACTTCGACTATGTCCAGGGATTGGGCAATTTCAACTGGGTTTAGCCCCAACTCACCATTTTGAAAAGTTGCCTCCTCCTGCCTTTACTCTCAGATGTTACCCAGATAAGTGTCCAGAAGAAATGTTACTTATAAATGGGTAACTTCCTTGAGATTTGGGGGGGGGGGGGGGGGGGGGGACCATCTCTCTCTCTGGACTGGGCAAGTTCACACAGTCCTTTCCTGCTCTGGGTTTCTATGATTAACCATGAGAAGCACTAGTACCGTGTTTCTCTGAAAATAAGAGTGTGTCATATATTAATTTTGGGTCCAAAACACACACTAGGTCTTATTTTATTCATGTATAATGATCATCTCTCTCTTTCCTCTCCTCCACCCCAATTCTTCCTCTTTCCTTTCTCTCCCCCACAAGTGCAGCATCTTTCCTCCCCTCTCACCTATCTCCTTGTGCCTTCCCTCTATAGTATCTTTCTATCCTTCCCTCCTCCCCCCGAAGCAGAAACTTTGAGAGCAGCATCTTTCTATCCCTCCCATCCCCCGTGCAGCAGAACCTTTGTGAGCAGCATCTTTATATCCCTCCCTCCCATCCCCCATGCAGCAGACCTTTTGAAAGCAGCATCTTTCTATCCCTTTCTCCCATCCCCCGTGCAGCAGAACCTTTGCACAGCATCTTTCTACCGGTATCCCTCCCTCCTATCACCCCTCCCCGTGCAGCTGAACCCCCATTGACCTTCCCATCTTTCCCTCCCATCTGAACCCTGGTGACCACGAGACCGACATAGTGGAATACTTCCCTCCAAACCAGGGCTGTGGAGTCGGAGTCGAGGGGGATACTTGGAATGGGCAGACTTGGTGGGCTATAGCCCTTTTCTGCCGCTTTTTTCTATGTTTCTAAATTTCGGGAACCTGGAGTCGGAGTCAGAAGTACAAAAAACTGAGGAGTCGGAGTATTTATCTACCGACTCCATTTTTGAACTTGGCATACCAATCAAGAGCGATTCTTTCAGGTATAGCACCCACTATATACACAGCACAAATGTTGCGAGCAGCTTCTGTGGCCTTAGAACCTTGATTAAAAGCAAAAAGAAGGTGGTGTCGAAAATGCTCATTTCGCTCAACTTGACATTCCATTTTAACGATCTGAAAATTAACCAGTGCTGTGGAGTCGGAGTCAAGGAGTTGGAGTCGGAGGAAATTTCGGGTATCTGGAGTCGGAGTCTTAAGTACAAAAAACTGAGGAGTCGGAGTCAGAACATTTATCTACCGACTCCACAGCCCTGCTCCAAACGCCACCACTCTAAACATGCTGCTTCGTGGCCTTCTCCCGCCGGGTCCTTCCATGTGCCACGTTGCTGATGCCATTATCAGTGATGCGGCAGAGGGAATACCCCAGCGGGAGAAGGCCGTGATGCAGCCCGATTAGAGTGCTGCCTTTTGGAGGGAGATGTCCACTATGTCAGTCTCACGGTGGGAGGGTCGGCAGGGTTCGGATGGGAGGGAGAGATGAAAAGATGAGAGGGCCAGTGGGTGTTTGGCTGTGTGGCAGGGGCAGGAGGAAGCGCTGCTCTCGGCAAATCCAGGGACGATATAACTAGGGCTTATTTTCGGGGAAACACGGTAGTTAAGGAGAAATTAGGTTCTTACCTGCTAATTTACTTTCTTTTAGCTTCTCCAGACCAGTAGAGGTTAACTTTACGAATGGGTATATATCTAATCATGACCAGCAGGTGGAGACTGAAAACAAAACTTTGGGACAGTATATCCTAGCCCCTCCTCTCTATTTCCCTCAGTCTGCCGAATAGCCAAGCAGAACCAAGAACTGGAAAACAACAGAGAGAAAAAACAATACTCCGAAAGGAGTAACAAATAACATACCCAAAATGCTGTTGGAAAATGCAGAGGAGAAATTCCCGAAGGAAGAATGTCCCCACAGCTCGCCAGCTAAGCCAGCCGAGCCACAGCCGCTGTTCTTCAATTCTCCCCGGCCCTAGAAAAATACTAGAACCCGCAGCAAAAACCAAAAACTGCCCGCGCAACAGCCCCAACAACAACAACAACAGACAGGGTGGGGACCTCTACTGGTCTGGAGAAGCTAAAAGAAAGTAAATTAGCAGGTAAGAACCTAATTTCTCCTTCTTTAGCACTCTCCAGACCAGTAGAGGTTAACTTTACGAATGGGACGTACCAAAGCAGTCCCTCTCACGGGCGGGACCCCCGTAGGGCCGATACCAATACACGCTCACCGAACACCGCGTCCCGACGCGCCTGCACATCAACCCGATAATGACGAACAAAGGAATGCAAGGAAGACCAAACCGCAGCCTTACAAATATCCACTGGAGGCACGAGCGACGACTCAGCCCAAGAAGCCGCCTGACCCCGAGTGGAATGAGCCTTGAGAAACTCCGGAACAGGCTGCTGTTTCAGAAGATAAGCGGAAGCAATCGTCTCCTTGATCCAGCGCGCAATAGTAGCCTTAGAAGCGCCAGCTCCCCGACGAGGACCCGCCAGGAGGACAAAGAGATGATCGGACTTCCGGAATTCCTGGGTCCGCTGCACATAAGAGCGAAGGACCCGACCGACATCCAACTTGCGCAGCTGCCGTTGCTCAGAAGAGCCCTCCCGACCACCCAAGACCGGGAGAACCACCGATTGATTGACATGAAAAGGAGAAACAACCTTCGGCAGAAAGGAAGGAACAGGCCGCAAGACGACCCGCTCCCTAGAAAACTCCAAGAAGGGAGCCCTACAAGAGAAACCCTGCAGCTCAGAAACACGCCTAGCAGAAGTAATGGCCACCAAAAAGACCGCCTTCAAAGTAAGGTCCTTCAAAGAACAGACGTCCAAGGGCTCGAAAGGCGGACGCACCAAAACAGAGAGAACCAGATTAAGATCTCAAGAGGGAACCGAGGGCCGTAGGGGAGGCCTAAGCAACTTGGCCGCCCGCAAAAACCGAATCACATCAGGAAGAGCCGATAAACGCTGACCTGACACCAACCCTCGAAAAGCCGACAGGGCCGCAAGATGAACCCGGAGAGAAGACCAAGCCAGGCCTCTATCCAGGCCATCCTGCAAGAACTCTAGAATGTTAGGCAGAGAAGCGCGAAAAGAGGTCACTCCCCGCGCCCGACACCATTCCTCAAAGAGACGCCAAACCCGCACATAAGCCCGAGAGGTAGAAAGCCTCCGGGACCCCAACAGTGTAGAGATCACCTTGTCTGAATATCCCTTCTTGCTAAGGCGACCCCTTTCAAGAGCCACGCCGTAAGACAGAAGGGAGACGGGTCGAACATGGGAATGGGACCCTGCATCAGAAGGTCGTCCGAGAGAGGCAGAGGAAGAGGATCCGCTACCAGGTGCCTCACCAGATCCGCATACCACGGACGGCGAGGCCAATCCGGCGCCACCAGCACCACCAAACCCGGATGGTGAACAATGCGAAGAAGCACTCTGCCCACCAGCGGCCAAGGAGGGAACACATACAACAGCCCCTCCGTTGGCCACTGCTGGACCAGAGCATCCAGACCCTCGGCCAGACCGTCCCTGCGACGACTGAAGAAGCGGGGCACTTTGGCGTTGCCACCCGTGGCCATCAGGTCCATCAGGGGCTGCCCCCAAGCCTGCACTATCAACTGAAACGCCTCGGCGCCGAGACACCACTCTCCTGGATCTAGGAAGTGACGACTGAGGAAGTCTGCCTGAACATTTTCTACTCCGGCTATATGAGAGGCCGAGAGGTCCAGCAGATGGGATTCCGCCCAAACCATGAGCAGAGCCGCCTCCTGCGCCACCTGAGTGCTCTTGGTGCCCCCCTGACGATTGACATAAGCCACCGCCGTGGCATTGTCCGACAGCACTCTGACCGACTTGCCCATCAACAGGGAGTGGAAAGCCAACAGCGCCAGACGGACCGCTCTGGTCTCCAACACGTTGATCGACCAGGCGGCCTCCTCCGCGGACCAGGTGCCCTGAGCCGAGTGACCCAAACACTGAGCCCCCCAACCCAAGAGACTCGCATCCGTCAGGAGCACCGTCCACTGCGGGAGATCCAGACCCACCCCCTGAACAAGGTGAGGGGTCTGGAGCCACCAACGCAGACTGCAGCGCGCCAAGCCTCGCAGGGGAACCGGAACATCCATCCCGTGCCTCTGGGGAGACCACCTCCGGAGCAGAGCATACTGGAGAGGACGCATGTGGGCCCGCGCCCACCTCACCACGTCCAGGGACGCCGCCATCGACCCCAAGACCTGGAGGAAATCTCGCGCCCGAGGACACCGGGACGCCAAAAGCAGGCGAATCTGAGATTGCAATTTGCTCACCCGGCCCTCTGGGAGGAAGACCTTCCCCAAGGAGGTGTCGAACAGCACCCCTAGGTACTCCAGACGCTGAGCCGGGACCAACCGACTCTTGGAAAGGTTGACCACCCAGCCCAGCGACCGGAGAAACTCCACCACCCGAGCAGTAACCCGGGAGCTTTCCTGCAACGACTTTGCCCGAATTAACCAGTCGTCCAGGTAGGGGTGTACCAGGATGCCCTCCGACCGCAAGGCTGCCGCGACGACCACCATCACCTTGGTGAACGTCCGAGGAGCCGTGGCCAGCCCAAAGGGAAGCGCACAGAACTGAAAGTGCCGACCCAAGATCGCAAAGCGCAGGAAACGCTGATGAGAGGCCCGAATGGGAACATGCAAGTAGGCCTCCGTCAGATCGAGAGAAGTGAGAAACTCCCCCGGCTGAACCGCCAGAATGACCGACCGCAGAGTTTCCATACGGAAAGAGGGAATCTTGAGAGCCCTGTTGACCCCTTTTAAATCGAGGATGGGCCGAAAGGTCCCCTCCTTTTTGGGCACCACAAAGTAAATGGAGTACCTGCCCGTGCCCCACTCCGGAGGGGGCACCGGAACAACTGCCCTGAGATCTAGCAAGCGCTGAAGGGTCTGGCGAAAAGCCTGCGTCTTCCCCGGAGTCTGACACGGAGAAGCGAGGAAAAAATCCGGCAGAGAGCGGGCGAACTCCAGGGCATAACCGTCCCGCACCACCTCCAGGACCCACCGATCGGACGTGATCTCGGCCCATTTGGGGAAAAATTCGCGCAGCTGAGCCCCCACCGGAACCAAAGGGGGCGCCGGCAAGGCGTCATTGTGCAGGACGGGAAGCGGGGGAACCGGCGGAGGGATTCCCTGCCCCCCGACGGGCCCCCCGAAAGGGCTGCATGCGCTGGAAGAACCGACCCCGGGAAAATCCCGGAGACTGGAAAGAAGCAGCCCCACGCCCAGGGCGATACTTGCGAAAATCCCGCAAACGCCCCCTGGCCGCACCCCCCCGAGACGCCGGGCGGGCACGGTCCTCCGGCAGACGGGGAACTTTCGAGTCCGACAGAGTCTGAATCAACTTATCCAAGTCCTCTCCAAACAAAAACGACCCCCGAAAGGGAAATTTAGTAAGCTTAGCTTTGGACGCAGCATCCGCCGCCCAAGCGCGCAGCCACAACACACGCCTTGCGGCCACGCCAAAAGCCATAGACTTAGCCGATATCCGCACCAAGTCATATAGAGCATATGAGAGGAATGAGGCCGCCATCTCAATCTTCGCAACCTCCTGATCCACCAGAGACCAGTCGTCAGACTCTCGATCCAAGACCCGCTCCGCCCACCGAAAAAACGGCGCGAGCGACCAGTCCCCCACAAATAGCCGCCTGGACCCCAAAGGCAGAGACCTGAAAATTTTGCTTAAGGATGCTCTCCAATTTGCGCTCCTCAGGGTCCCGCAAGGCAGAACCGCCCTCAACAGGCACAGTATGCCGCTTGGAAATTGCCGAGACCACCGCATCCACGACTGGCGAAGCTAACGTAGCCCGATCCCCTTCAGGAATGGGATACAGGCGAGCCATGCTGCGCGCCAGCCGAAACGGCGTCTCCGGCGTTTTCCACTGCTTCAGAATAATATCCCGAATATCCTGATGCATAGGAAAAGAGCGGGAAACGGAACGGATCCCCCGTAACAGGGGGTCCCCCACACGCGGAGTCTCCGGCGGCGTGTCCTCAAAACGCAAAACCGAAGAAACCTGTTGAATAAGGTCATGCAGCTCATCTTTCTGAAAAAGGCGCACCACGGACGCCTCGTCACTGGAGAACGGGAAATCCGACAACCCGCCGCCAGCTTCCGTCCCCTCCAGAGAGTCCTGGAACTCCTCAGAAGGGTCCAGGTCCTCCTCCAGACCGACCCGTTCCTCCGACCACAAATTCTCGTCCCACGACACCCGCGGACGCTTGGACAAGGGAGGCGGCGGAGGGGACGTCACGCCAGACGAAAGAGGCAAAGCCGCAGGGAGCGCGGAGGAAAACCCACCCCCCGAAACCCCCTGGGCGCAACCGGGACCCCCAGCCGCCTGAAAATAGGCTCTGCATAAAGAAAAGAAAAATTCAGGAGAAAAACCCCCCGAGGGTCCCAAGGGACTCCCTGCCACAGCAGGGGACCCAGCAGAACCTTGCCCCTGCATAGTCAAAACAGGGGGAAGGTCACCTGAGGTGGAAGACAAAATGGAGGGGCCAGACAGAGAAGATGGCGGTTTTCCCGCCAAAAAAGCTCCCTCCATAGCCTGAAGCGGCTGAGAAACCTGAATAGTCTCAGCCGCTAAAGCAGGCAAGCCGGCATCAGCTGTCAAAAAATCAGCTGAGAGGGAATCCTTCGGGGAATCCCTCCGTGGGCGGTTGTGGAAGACCGGGCTTCCCCACTGCTCCAAGCCGACTCGCGAGGCACCATCGGCGGGGAGCTCTGGGCGCCTGCAGCCGCTGCCGACGGAGCTCCACCACCTCACCGACCCAAACCGCCGAGTTCAGGCCGGCCGCGAGTGCCTCGCGGCTGGACTAAAATTGTGTCCTACTCCCCCGGAGAAGGGCACAATTGCTCCATACGCGACCTAGCTATAAAAAAGTGCTGGTTACATGAAAAAATACAGTAAAATACAGTTTTCTTAAAGGGAAACAACCCTTCAGACCAGCACTACCTCAGGATTTTTTTTTTTTTTTTTTTTTTTTTACAGAACAGACTCCACAGGCTCTCGAAGCAATATGCCTTGCTTGACTTAGGGGGCAAGGCTTACTGCTGAGGCTCCTCTAAAAAAATGTGGGGAGGTGGAGGAAGTGGGGGGAGGGACCCCGCTCGTGACCCGCCGGGTTTGACACCCCCGAGGTCGGACGAACCCCCAAACAGAGTCCGTCCAAGCTCCGTCCGGCTAAAAACAGGGACAATAAACCCCCTAAACAAATTCCAACAGCCCTACCAAGGGAGATGGGTACAGATCACTCAACACCTGCTGGAGACTGAAAGAAGACTGAGGGAAATAGAGAGGAGGGGCTAGGATATACTGTCCCAAAGTTTTGTTTTCAGTCTCCACCTGCTGGTCATGATTAGATATATACCCATTCGTAAAGTTAACCTCTACTGGTCTGGAGAGTGCTAAAGAAAACTAGTATTATCCTTTAAACCCCTCCCTCCCCCCAAAGCTCTCACATGTCCAAGGCTCATTGGTTTCATTCATGTGTAAATCCATCTATTCAACTGATTGAAAGCCACAGGAATATCAAGCTTGAGCACAGCTGCATGCAGGCACAGAAAGGGTAACTGCCCCCACCCATCCACACAGGTAGCTAGCTACTCACCATTCTTTGATTTTAGGAATCCATTGCTAGCATCATCATGATTCAGTCGAACTAGTTCGCCCTTTACTTCCTTGTAGATGCTGAACTCTGCAGTGAGTGTATGGATGACCACAGACAAATCCTGCTCCCGAACCTTTGGAGAGGAAGGGGACGGAGGGGGGAAGAGGAAGTAATGAGAAACAAATAAAAATCACTGACCCCGTCTCTTACCATCCTAAGCCTAAAGAGATGATGTTTGCTTCTACCACTGCAAAACTTGCGTTAAGTTTTAGAGATGAGAGGGTTGAAGAAATTGGGGAGAAGGAAAGACTGGTGTATGTTGTGACATCTGCCAGCACTCTCGATTGATGTCAAATATTGGAGACTGAGCCAGAGCTGGCCTTACCAATTGCGAGGGTCCTGTGTAGACCAGTTTTGGAAGACCCTGCCCCACAAGTGGTTGGGTATATCCCTATCTTCAACCCACCCCCTCCACCAACTTTAAAATGTATTTTTCTTCCTAGAGGGCTCAGGGAAGTGGCAGAGATTCACACAGGCCAATTGCCCCCAACCAGAGCCTTCTTTCTGCTGCATCCCACCCCATTCTGCTGCAACTTCCTGCTTCCACAAGGGTGAGATGCAGTAGAAAGGGGGCTCAGGAGGCAGTGGTAAACAGCCTCTGTCAATCACTGCCATAAGCCCTCTATAGAAATGCTCCCTCCCTCCTTCCTTCCTTTACCCTGGTCTGGCATCTGTCTCCTTCCCTTCCCCCATGCCCTGGCATCACTCCCTCCCCCTCCATGGTCCGATATCTCCTTTCCTTCCCTCCCTCCCATAAACTTGGCTTCTTCTCTTGTTCCTCTCCTCTCCCTTCTCCTTCCTTCCCTCTCTTTCCCCAATTAGGTGCAGCAGCAACAGAAGCAGCATTTCCCTTCCCCCTTTCCTGTGCAGGAGAGGCATTTCTCTTCCCCTTTCCCTCCCTCTCACTTTCCATGTACAGCAGCAGCAGCATTTCCCTAGGGTCCCCCTTTCCTATGTAGCAGAAGCATTTCTCTTTCCCCTCCCCTTCTGTTCTCTTCCTTGTGGAGCAGCAGCGTGTCTGGCCGGCTCGTTCCGTTCAAAGCCGCGGGTGGCGGCTCCTTGCGAGATCTGCGCCTGAAGCCTCTCTGATGTTGTGATGTCAGAGAGGCTTCCGATGCAGGAGTGGATAGTGCGAGGAGCCGCCAACCCGCAGCTTTGAACGGAACGAGCCGGCCAGACATGCTGCTGCTTCAAAAGGAAGGGAAAGGGGAAGAGAAATGCTGTTGATCGCATCCAGACCGCGGGCCGCAAATAACACCTGGAGAGCCACATGCGGCCCACGGGCTGCGTGTTTGAGACCGCTGGGTTAGACTTATCCTGCTCCCTCACATCTAGGAACCCTTCCTTATGAACTGTAAGTGCAGTTGTTGATATGAAGGCACAACAAGTCCATTTGTGGTGGCAGAATGCAGTGTCCGTAAAAGGTATGTGGCCTTTCAAACAAGTATCATGAAAACTTCACCAGTTAGTGGCCCTCAAGGATTGGGAGTGAAGCCCTAGGGGCTTTGTGGGACAGATGAGCAAATACACTCTGAATAGAGGAGATCTATCTACTTTAAAGTAGTGTCTCCTTGCCGGTCAGGTTTTCAGGATATCCACAATGAATATGAATGAAAGAAAGTTGCATATAATGGAGGACGTATATGCAAATGAAGTTTATGCATATTCATTGTGGATATCCTGAAAACCTGACTGGCAAGGAGATACTCCAGGATCAAGTTGAGAAACTCTGCTCTAAAGAATTGTCATCAGTAGATGTTCACAACAAAATGTCATCTTGCATCGTTTTTTATGATTTATTCTTAATACACCACCTTTCACAGGGCTATGGCAAAGCGATTTGCAATAATTCACTGAAGACACGGAGCACAGGCAGCCATAAGTCTGCAGCTGCCGTCTCCCGTCAGAATTTGTCTCGCATTAACCCAGATCGGGATCTCTCTGCTCTTACCAGAATGAAATCGGTCTGGTACGTCGACAGCATCAGGACAGACACATTGTTCTCTGCCAACGGCGCAATGACAGACTTGGCGATCTTTGTCACGCCCACAGTCTGGGCACTGTTAGAAGAGCAGCCATTGGACAACACATTGAGCACCAGCCACGTGGCATCTGCTACCTGAAGGTAGTCAGAGGGAAGCAACTCTGGAACAAGAAACAAGAACACGCCACAGATAAGTAATCATATTAATTCTATAATCCAACTACCAATGAAGGCTCCAGTCAGGTCACCATTGGATAAAATGGAAAAAAAAACAACAACAACTTGTAATATTCCTTTTTAAAAAAAAATAAAAAAATTCTTTATTCATTTTATATCTTACAAGAAGTGTATCATAAAATAACATTTGAACTTATACAATATCACTTGATTCTCTATCAATTTAACCTAAATTATATTATTTAAATCCTCCCTCCCAACCCTACTAATTCATATGTAGTTGCATATATCATATATTATATTATATAATCTGTCCTATTAATCTAATCATTTAATATCAAATCAGAAACCCCCCCCCTCCATACTTTGCAATTATACCTATTAGGGAAAAATGATATTCCAATAATTACTCATTACAATATTCTATTAATGGCCTCCAAACCTCCTGAAAGTTATTAAAATTTCCTTTCTACAAGGCTAACATTCTTTCCATCTTGTACATATGACATAATGAATTCCACCAAAAACTATAATTTAATCTATTCCAATTTTTCCAGTTAAATGTAATCTGCTGGATGGCTTATTATTCTTTGGAGATATTTGACTTTTCTTCCTCATTGACATTCCAAATAATATAGTATAGGATAGAGCCACAGGATTTTCCAACAAACAATTTATTTGGCCCCAAATCAATTTCCAAAAAGCCAAAATGAATGGACAATAGAACAATAAATGATCTAAAGCCCCCGCTTCGAGATGACAATGTCAACACCTATTAGATTTAGAGCTATCTAATTTTTGTAAATGGACAGGGGTCCAAAAAGCTCGGTGCAACAGAAAAAAACAAGTTTGTCTCATAGATGCCGACATTGTACAACTCATCCTCCGAGACCAAATTCGTGGTCATTGAGATGCAGTAATTTGATGCTTAATCTCAATGTTCCAAATGTCTGTAAGGCCAGTTTTTGGTTTTTTATTCATAAATCCAGATATCAATTTATACCACTGTGTGGCCTAGTGTCCCAGGAAGTCCACCTGAAAACACAAGAACTCTAGACTATATTGTTTATTAAGATTTTTCCATTCAGGGAACCCTGCCTGAATGACCTGCTTCAGTTGCAACCATCTATAACTTTGTGATTTATTAAGACCAAATTTATGTTGCAGCTGTGAAAAATCAAGCAGTTTACCATTAGATATAACATTGTCCAAAGTTCTTATACCTGCCATAACCCAATACAGTGGTACCTTGGATTACGAGCATAATCCGTTCCAGGAGCATGCTCGTAATCCAAAATGCTCGTTTATCAAAGCGAGTTTCCCCATAGGAAATAATGGAAACTCACTTTGATGCGTTTCCCCCCCCCCTGAGAACCGGCATTGCTCACCTCGAAGGCCCCCCCCCCGCGATCAGGCACTCCCCCTGCGATCCGGCACTCCCCCTGCCTCGAACCGGCACCCCCCCTGACATGATCCGACATCCCGACACAATTGGGCACCCTCCCGCCGCTTCTTACCCTCATCTGGGCACTCTTGAAAATCGACTTCCTCCTCTGCTGGGCCTTGAGCATCTGAGCATGCTCAAGGCCTGCGAGTTCACGTGAACTCACAGGCCTTGAGCATGCTCAGATGCTCAAGGCCCAGCAGAGGAGGAAGCCGATTTTCAAGAGTGCCCAGATGAGGGTAAGAAGGGCGGGGGGGGGTGCCCAATTGTGTCGGGGGGAGGGTTCGGATCGTGGCGGGGGGTGCCCAATCGTGTCGGGGGGGGGGGGTCGGATCGTGGCGGGGGGGTGTCGGATCGTGGCAGGGGGTGCCGGTTCGAGGCAGGGGGGGGTGCCGGATCGCAGGGGGGTGGTGCCGGATTGCAGGGGGGGGTGCTCGTAAATCGAGCCATGCTCAGTTTCCGAGGCACTGATTTTGCAAATGTTTTGCTCGTCTTGCAAAACACTAGCAAACCGGTGCACTCGTAAACCGAGGTACCACTGTACTTCCAGATGACCTTAAATCCGCCTATTTGAATCTTGGAGTTAAGCCATATAGTTTGATTTGTTGATTTATGTATAGGAACAGGTGTTAAATTATTCACAAATCTCAAAGTTTTCCATGTATCAACTAACAATCTGTTTTCTTTATATATCCTAGGCATTTTGATACTAAGAACATGGTTTAATCGCAGAGGAAAAATGAGTCGCCATTCCAACCACAACCAGTCTGGAATTTTATCAATGGGCTCTGGGAGGACCCAATACATATCTTGGCGCATAATATAGGCTTGATGATACCTATAAAAATTGGGAAAATTTACCCCCCCCTTCCCTAATTGACTTTTGCAAAGACACTAAAGCAATTCTAGCAATTTTACCAAGCCAAACAAATTTTGTAAGAATACTATTTAACTTTTTATAAAAGGACCCCTGAAAAAAACTGGTATCATATCCATTTGGTAACAAACCACAGGCAATATCATTTTAATTGTTTGGATTCTCCCCCACCAAGATAAATGTAAAAGATTCAATTGCTCACACATTTCTGTTACCTTCTTTAATAAAGTTTTTTCATTTACTTTCATTGTGTCTTCCAGTGTATTTTTTATCCAAATTCCTAAGTATTTTATTCCATCTTCCTTCCATATAAAGGAAAATGAGTCAAACAAACCTTTTGTACAATGTACATTGAGTGGAAGAACTTCAGCTTTATTCCAATTAATTTTATACCCAGAGAACTTTCCAAATTTCTCTATTAATTCAAGCAAGGATGGAATGGTTGTTTCAGAGTTTCTCAAATGAAGCAAAATGTTATCTGCATAAGCAGAGACCTTATATTCCCGTTCTGAATAGGGAATACCCTGTATCTCCTTTGTCTGTTGAATAGCTAATAACAAGGGTTCTAATACAATATCAAAAAGCAAAGGAGACAAGGGACATCTTTGCCTAACCCCCCTCTGCAAACAAAACCTTTCCGAAAAATTATTATTAATATATAATCTAGCAGTCGTGGAGCTATATAAGGATTGAATCATCTGTATAAAACCTGTCCCTATACCAAACCACTCCATAGCTTGATACATGAAGGTCCATTCCACCCGATCAAATGCCTTCTCTGCATCCAAGGAAACAGAAAAAGCGGGATATTTTATATCTTTTGTTAAATATAACATTTGAAAAGCCAATATGATATTATTAGAAGAATGTCTCTGGGCAACAACATAGGAAGTGTCGGATCCAAGATGGTGGCGGTCCAACTTTTGCTGAGAGGCTAGTGTCTGTGAGCTCGCTACGACTTAATATTTCCAGCTAACCTTACTGTCAGCATAGCTATCGCTACCATTCAGCATTTTCAGTTGGCATTACTTTTGTCAGCGAAGGCCTATGGGAAATTATATCAATCTGACTCTGGCATGTGAATGCAGATAGACCCTGAGGGCAGGGAGACTGTTTTAAGTAGCCCTGATTGAATCATGACTAGCTAAAAGGTGTTAATATCTGATTAAGAGGGTGCTTAGGACAATGGGTCCAGGTGCACAGATCAAGAAGATAGGCTGCTTGAATGGGACAAAGAAGCCAGAGACTAATCCCATCTACCATGCCTGCAAGTATCACACCCTCCTTAGCAATTAAATTAACCATTGTTTCAAACAGTTTACAAATTCTAAACAGAAAGATACTGGGACATACAATAGTTTCTAAACACAGAATAAGATTCCAAGATATAAAAGCCTCCTTTCTGCAACACATCAGAAGCTCTAGCTCTCGCTCTCTTTCTCTGTCTATCCTTCTCTTTATCTATGGAACACGAAGCTTAAACCATCACCCCATCCCCCTTTTCTCTCTCTCTCTGCCTTTCCCTGGAACTTCACGCTTCCTTCTGGACTCTGTAAGGCAGGGAAACTGCTTTGCTCTCTGCTTAATTGTTGTAATGCCTATGAATACTACTTTTCTGTAAGACTATTTCTATAATATATTCTTTATGCAATCACCTCTGGCTGTGCCTCTTTGATTCTACTTCCTGGTGAATCTTCAGTGAGAGAACTGAACCTGGGACCGGGCGTTTGTCAGGGCACCTCTCACTTAACCCCTACCACCATATATTGTGGGGGCCACTAACAAACCTGACACTTACCTTTTGACGATGCCCAAGTGGAGAGGAAGGAGTTCGGCTGGGGCCGTGCAGGGCTCCAGTGCCTCCGTTTGGGCACTGTGGAGGAGCTCTTCCGACGCATGCAAGGAACCCTTCGGCAGCCGGTGACTCGCCCGCAGGAGACGCCCCGGATGGGCAAGACGGAGGCGCTCTTTTTGGGCCTGGAGACAACTCTGAGTCCCAACACAAAGGCATCGCCCCCTAATCATCAAGTTACCAGCTCCCTGTGGGCGGGGGAGTTCTCGGAGGAGGAAACTCGCTCTGCCCTAGAGGCCGGGGACAACACTGAGGGGAGCTTGGAGCCGGACTCCCTGCAATCTCAGGAGAGTCTTGGAGCAGAAACCGAGGAATCAACAGCTTCTGGGGACGGTCAAAACCAGGGAAGTGACAGCGAGAGAAGAACGACTGGTGAGGAAAGAAAACGTTTGCAGTTGCCTTTGTTACAGAAGCCCCGAGAGGTAACACTTGACTATCTGGGACCTGGTAGCCAGTCTACCTAACTTAATAAATCCCCAAATAGCTAGAAGGAAAAATAAATGTTCATTCCACTGATATTAGAAATTTGAAACAAGAAGTAAAAGAATTTAAAGAAGGCATTGGAGACATTAATCAGGAGATAATAAAGGTTAAAAAATTCAAGAAACTTTAATTAAAGACAACACTAATCTTAGAAGGAAGTTTGAATTTTTGGAAAACTTTTCCCGCAGTAATAATTTAAGATTGGTTAACTTCCCTAGGATTCAGATGGTAACTCCTAGAAAATGTTGAAAAAATATATGATAGAAATTTTGGGAATATCAGAGGAGATGATACCTCCACTTACTCAAGCTTATTATCTCCCTAATAATCAACAGAAACAAAAACAACAAGAAATTACACAGGGAGAAAATTTGAATGTATCTAATTTATTGAAAATGTCTGATAAGGAATCGTTTACTCCTGGAACTTTATTACTAACAGTTGCTTTGGCACCAGATAAAAATTGGTTATTAAGACTCTTCTTTCAAAATAAACAGAAACAATTTCATGGGATGAAAATACAAATGTATCCAGACTTGGCGAGAGATACCCAGAGGCGTCGTAGATAATTTTTACTTTTAAAACCTGGAATCTAGCCTTAGGGGCAATGTTTTATCTTCATCACCCATGCAAATGTATAGTGAATTATTCTTCTCAAAAATATGTTTTCTTTGAGCCCTTTCAGTTGACAACTTTTTTATCGCTGTCACGCTTGGAAAAAGATAAGAGCTAAGCCCTAGATATTATGGGGTAACCTGCCTCAGCTTAATTGGCAGTCCTATACTTCTTTAAGATATAGTTAATTAATCTCGCATTAGCTATATTTTGGATCCAATGAGGACTTGAGCTGAAATTTAAGCATAATTGTTTTCTTTCTTTTTAACTGATTATATGTTTCTTATATTGAAGTAATTAATTCTTGGCTTGCATTTTGCTTTCTGTACAAGTTTTATGCTTGATATGTATTGTAAAATGATAAATAAATAATAAAAAAAAGAAGAATGTCTCTGAGCAACAAATCCAGTTTGGTGCATACCAATAATATAAGGGAGAGCCTTGGCTAAGCGTAAAGCCAAAAGTTTGCCATCTACATTAATTAAAGAAATAGGCCTGTAATTTGAAACCAAAGTAGGATCTTTATTTGGCTTTGGCAAAACTATAGTTAAAGATTCTGCCATAGTGCCTGTAATACAAACCTTAATTAGTTGAGTCTGAGATAAATTTAACAAATATGGTAATAGGGTATTTTGAAATGATTTAAAAAATTCCACCGTAAAACCATCACCACCTGGAGCGGATCCAACTCTAAGGGACTTCAACGCTGTTTGCAATTCTTTTAATGACATAGGCTATTCAAGACTTTCTTTTATATGTTCAGGAATTTTAGGTCCCTCTAACAATTTTAAAAATTCTAAACCATCTTTTTCTTTATCCGAATAAGGCTCAGAAGAATAAAGAGCTTTATAAAATTTTAAAAATTGTTTTAAAATAGGTTCAACTTGAGTGTAAGTATCACCTTTCTCATCTTTAATGGCAATTATTTTTGACTTTCTTTTTTTTTTTTGCTTTAAGATAGTTTGCCAATAATCTTCCCGCCTTATTTGAATTTCCATAATACAAAGCTTGTTATAATGCTATAATAAAGGTTACATATGCCAATAAGACAGTGAGTTTTGAAGATCCTGAAAAGTTAAAGGTCTTTTTGGATGCATGTGAACAACCGATGGCTTCATGAAAAGAAAAAGGGTTCCAATGTCATTAACTTCTAATTACTTATTATTTGACTAATTTTTATGTTTTTATTTAAACAAAGTTGGGATATTCACATAAGGAGCTGAATGGAATGAAAGATGGAATCTTTTTTGAATTAACCGTTATAACCGTCCTGGATATAAGTGTTAATAGCTTGTAGTATTCCAAGGACACACTAGAGACAACAAACAGGTTAGATTCCAGGAACTGAAAGGTATGACGGGATATAAATAAAGCTATTATTTTTATTCTCTCTCTAATGAATACGCCTGAGAAATTTGCACATCCACCGGTGTGTGGGTGGAGGCTTATTGCCTTGACCCAGAAGTGAAGTGTCGGAGCTGTGCTCCTATCACTGAGGGTTCACACTGAGAGCGCCCTACAACATTATACAGTGTGACATGCTTTTTTGACTTGTTACACTGTATTTGGCTTATAAGTTGTGAGACAAGTTTGGCACTGTGGGCTTCCCCCACGCAGACCTTGATGTGACTTGGTTGCCTTCCTTGTTTTTTCTAGTTTAGGATTTGTTTGGCAAATCAGGAGTGTTTTGTTGTTGTTGACTAATTTAGTGGTGGCAGGGGATTTCAATGCTGTTATAGATCCAATAATGGATAAAAAGCCTAGTAGAATTATGAAATCAATGGGATTAGATAATTTGGTATAAACATGTAATTTAAAAGATATATGGCGTATTCTTCATTTTAATGATTGGGAATTTACATTTTGTTCACATGTTCATCAATCATTTTCAAGAATTGATTATATTTTTGTTTCAGATCAGATGGTACAGCAAGTTGTAAAAGCTGACATAGAACCATTAGTAATATCTGATCATGGTGGTGTATGGATAGAAGTTAACTTAATAGATCAAGATAATTCCAAACCTGTATGGAGGTTTGATAATACTTTGCTTGCTGATTCTAAATTTTGCACAGAATTTCAGATAAAAATGAAGGAATATTTTAGACTTAATGATCTAGAGGAAATATCGATTGGAATATTATGGAATGCTTTCAAAGCAACTATGAGAGGACAAATTATATCATATTCTGCGTATAAAAAGAAACAGATAAGAAAGCAATTTGCAAATTTGGAAAAAGAAATTAAAAATTTGGAATTAAAATTGGTTAATAAATGGGAACAAGAGACATTTCAAATATTGTTAAAAAAAATGTGAATATAATGAAATTTCATCTGGGTTAGTAAGGAAAGATATTTTTGCTCAGCAAACGATGTATTATGGTAGTGCAAATAAGGCTGGAAGATTATTGGCAAATTATTTAAAAGCAAAGAAAAGAAAGGAGAAAATAAGCATAATTAAAGATGAATTAGGAAATTCTCATTCTCAAATTGGAAATATATTAAAACAATTTTTAAAATGTTATAAGTCACTGTATTCTTCTGAGTCTTATTTAGATAAAGAGAAAGATGGGTTGGATTTTTTGAGTTTAGTTGAAGGACCTAAGGTTCCTGATCATATAAAAGGAAGTTTAGATAAACCTATATCATTAAAAGAGTTACAAATGGCATTGAAATCCCTTAGAGTTGGGACCGCTCCAGGAGGAGATGGATTTACAGTAGAGTTTTATAAAGAATTTCAAATTTCCCTTTTACCATATTTATTAAAACTATATCAGGACCAACTGAATAAAGGTTGTATATCAGGCACTATGGCAGAATCTTTAACTATTGTTTTGCCAAAGCCAAATAAAGATCCAACATTTGTTTCAAACTACAGGCCTATATCTTTAATAAATGTAGATGGAAAAATATTAGCTAAGATTTTAGCATTAAGATTGGCTAAAGCTCTTCCGCGTATAATAGGAATAAATCAAACTGGATTTGTTGCTCAAAGACACTTCAAATAATACTAGACTGGCATTTCAGATGTATTATTTAACAAGACAAATTAATGATCCGGCTTTTTCAGTATCACTAGATGCTGAGAAGGCTTTTGATCGTGTAGAATGGAATTTTATGTATCAAGCTATGGAATGGTTTGGTATTGGATCTGGATTTATACAAATGATTCAAGCACTGTATAGCTCCCCAACTGCTCGCTTATACATAAATAATAATTTTTCAGATGTTTTTAAATTGCATAGGGGAGTTAGACAGGGTTGTCCATTATCTCCTTTGCTCTTTGATATAGTTCTTGAACCCTTGTTGTTAGCTATTCAACAGGCAAGGGACATAGAGGGTATTCCATGTGCTGGAGTGGAATATAAAGTATCCGCTTATGCAGATGATATATTGCTTCATTTGAGAAATCTGGAAACAACAATTCCATGTCTACTGGAGATAATAGATACATTTGGAAAATTATCAGGATACAAAATAAATTGGACTAAATCAGAAATTTTACCTTTAAATGTGCATTGTACAAAAGGTATACTTGATTCTTTCCCTTTTATTTGGAAAGAAGAGGGTATAAAATACTTAGGTATTTGGTTGAATAAAACACTCGAAGAGACAATGAGAATAAACGAAAAATTTTTATTACAAAAAGTAACAGAGTTATGTGAGCAATGGAATCCTTTACATTTGTCATGGTGGGGAAGAGTTCAAACTGTTAAAATGATGATTTTGCCTGTAGTTTGCTATCAATTGGGAATGATACCAGTGTTTTTTAGGGGTCTTTTTATAAAAAATTAAATAGTATTCTGGTTAAATTTATTTGGCTGGGTAAAATTGCAAGAGTGGCTCTAGTGTCTTTGCAAAGACCAATTGAGGAGGGTGGGGTAAATTTTCCCAATTTTTATAGGTATCATCAGGCCTATATCATGCGTCAAGGTATGTATTGGGTCCTCCCAGAGCTTTTGGAACAAATACCAGAATGGTTACGGGTGGAGAGATCACTTATTTTTCCACTTAGGCTTGATCTTCTGATTGGTATAAAAGTGCCTAGAATACGTAAAGACAATAAAGTATTAATGGATACTTGGAAAACATTACGATTTGTAGATAAATTAACTAGTGATTCTATTTTAAAATCGAAACAACAGACTATTTGGGTAAACTCCAAGATACAAATAGGCGGGTTTAAGGTTGTCTGGAAAGATTGGATTAAAGCAGGTATAAGATCTTTAACTGAAGTAATTGATAATGGTAAGCTGCTTGATTTTTCACAATTGCAACATAAATATGGTCTGAATAAAAAACAAAGTTATAAATGGTTGCAATTGAAGCAGGCTATTCAGGTGGGGTTCCCTGAATGGAAATCTTTAAATGATCATTACAGCTTAGAATTCTTATGTTTCCAGGCAGATTTTCTGGGACACCAGGCCGCAAAGTGGTATAAAATTATATCTAATTATTTGAATAAGAAACCAAAAAATGGATTAAGAGATATTTGGAGCATTGAGATTAAGCATCAAATTAATGCATCTCAATGGCCACGTATTTGGTCTTGGAGAATTAAAGGTACGATGTCAGCATCTATTAGGCAAACATGGTTCTTTTTGTTGCATAGAGCATTCTGGACCCCTACTAGATTACAAAAATTAGATTGCTCTAAGTCTAATAGATGCTGGCATTGTAAAATTGAAATTGGAACTTTAGACCATCTTTTATTTTATTGTCCATGTATTCAGGCATTTTGGATATCAATATGGGATCAGGTTAATATGTTGATGGAAAATCATGTAGCATTATCCTACGACACAGTGATTTTTGGAATGTGTATGAGGGCCAAAAGTCAGATATCTGCAGCAAACAACAAATTATTGATGATTCTTACTGGAGTGGGAATTCAACAAATAACGACTAATTAGAAAGATTATTCTAGATTGAATTGTAGTTTTTGGTGGAACTCAGTTTGTCATTGTATAAGATGGAAAGATTTTCTGCAGTACAGAGGGGATATTTTAAAAGGTTTAAGGAGGTGTGGAGGCCATTAATTGAATATTGTAATGATTAAGGATTATTCTTTTTCCTTAAGGGATAATTTGTAAAAATGGGGGGGAGGGAGAGTCTAAGTATGTATATGTTTGGGTAAAATATTTTGTTGATATGGGAGGGGATGGGAGGTGGGTGGAGGGAATTAAAACATGTGTAATTATATTGATTAAGAATGTCAAGTGAGTGATGTGAATTATTTGTAATAATATTGTACACTTGTTGAAAGAAATAAAAAGGAATAAAGATAAAAAAAAGAACCTCCAAGATAAAAAAAAAAAAAGAAAAAGATATTTAAGTCTCAAAGAGATAGCACTTGTTCTAGTCTATCCTAGGTGCCACTCTTTTCTCCAGTTCTGTTTATGTGGGATTCAACATCTATTGGCTGTGATACCTGTTGGAGTACCCAGTCCTAAGATTACCATCTAGATCAGTGGTCTCCATTGCAAGGCCCGCGAACAAATGGTGGCACGCAGACATTTCTGGCGGCTCACACTGTAGTCTGGGGTTCCATCCCTGCAGGCGCTCTCTCTTCAGGCCGCCAGCAGCTTGAGTGAGGTAAATATACTGTCTTCAGCGACCTGGAAGTTTTCCCTCTGCTACTGCTTCCTGTCCCTGCATAGGTACAAAGCAGTAGCAAAGGGAAAGCTTCCGGGCTGGCAAAAGCAGAGTATTTACTTCACTTGCGCTGCTGCCAGATCCCATGGAGGGGTGGTCGCAGGGGATCACAGATGGGGTGATCTGCGGGGATGGGGAGGAAAAAACAAAAAGAAGAAGATGCCATACCTTCAGGAGAGGGAAAGGAAAGGAGGAGAGAGATGGACTACTGAAGTGGGACAGGGGAGGCGAGGAGAGGGATACCAGGTCACAAAAAGGGGGAAAGGGAAAGAGAGAGAGATGGACTACTGGAGAGGGAGGGATGGAGAGAGAAGTGCCAGACCAGGGAAGGAGAAGAGAGGTAGGGGAGAGGAGGAAGAGAAGGACAGAGATGCCAGACCACAAAGAGGGAGGAGAGGAGACCACCAGAGTTGAGAGAGGGAGGAGATGGTGAACAGGGATAGGAGGGGTGGGAAGAGAAGGAAAAAATGATGTTTAAGAAAAGATGGGAATAGGGGAGAAGAAAGAGGGAGGAGTTGGTACATACTGATGGAGGGAAAGGGTAGAGAGGGAGGAGATGGTACACATGGGAAAGACATGGAAAAGTAGATAGATTTGATAAGGAAGCAGAAAAATTGAAGAGTTGAATATTAAAAGTTGATGGCAAAGATGGATGTAGAGCAGAAAGTGAAGGAGAGAAGAACAGCAAATGGAAAAGAAAGCCCTTGAAACAGAGTTACGAGCACAGACAGAAGTGCAACCAGAGATTGGGAAAAGACGATTAGAAAAATAAAATCACCAGACAAAGGTAGGAAAAATTATTTTCAATTTAGTGATTGAATATGTCGGTTTTGAGAATTTACATTTGCTATCTATATTTTGCACTGTTCAGGAAGCAAAGCATTTCTTTCTATTTCTCTGGTGTTGCACTGCATACAGAAAGCCTGGCATCTTAGGGTTTGGTTTGTGTATATTAGGACTTTTATAGTTTGCAAACCTGTATTTGCTTAGGGTTTATCTGTGTTCTGCATGTGTGATCAAGGCCAGGTGTTCTGGTAGGAATGAATGCTGAGAAGTTAATGGTGTCATGGCCCCGAGTAGGAAAATATTTGTTGGCTCTCCATCAACCCTTTTGGACCCAAAATGGTCCTTGCTTAAAAATTAGCAAAGAACACTGACCCTAGATTATTCCAAAGAGAGGAGGACAGCCAAGGAGGGGAAAGGCTAAGTCACCAACATGCATGAGGCGCTCTGCTAAGGGGAGCAGCGGAGAAGAAAAGGAGAGGGAAAAAAAAAGAAAGTGGGAAATTTAAGAAAGGACAAGCTTCAGCGAGACGTTATTTCGGTTAATCATTCTCTGCCTATCCAAGCACTATCAAAGCAATACAGAATTTTGGACAAGGCAGCTGAGGAGCAAAGTTCTCCCTGTTAGAAATGGGCTACTTAGCTCCAATGAACTCCAAGAAACCCAAATGAAGCTAAATGTCATCGGAACACTACGTAATCCTGTCGCACTGAATTCAGATTTCTTCCTGAGAAATGCAGGAGATTCATTTATAATCTGACGTTTAGAGGAGACATAAAATGGTTGCACACTCTGCGAGGACAGTAAAATGGAAACGGCAAGCATATGGCAAGCAAATATCCAATACAGACATCTCTTAAAATCCTTAGAGTATTGATAGATAGATGCTGCACAATGCAGAGTCAAATCAACAAAACAACACAAAACGCATACTTCACCATGCGTAACCTACGAAAAATAAGAAAATCCTTCAACAAAGAACAATACAGGATCATAGTCCAATCCCTTGTACTAGGACTATTGGACTACTGCAACATCCTCTACCTACTGTTGGGCCGCCGCGTGAGCGGACTGCTGGGCACGATGGACCTCAGGTCTGACCCAGTAGAGGCATTTCTTATGTTCTTACCTTGTCCAATAAACCTAATTAAACAACTACAGTCCGTTCAGAACACAGCTCTCAGGGATAGAGGGGTATAGATAGAGGGCTACTGCACAGGTCCTGGACCTGTTGGGCCGCCGCGTGAGGGGACTGCTGGGCACGATGGACCTCGGGTCTGACCCAGTGGAGGCATTGCTTATGTTCTTATGTAATCTATTCACTCGGAAAATTTGACCACATCACCCAATGCCTACCTAGACTCACACAAGCCAGAATCCAATTCAAATTATTCGTTCTATTACACAAAGTAATAAACGGAACTGCGCCTACCTACCTAAACAATTGCCTAAATCGAAACCTTTCACCCAGAATTAGGAGAACCCAGACCCCATTCTCCTACCCGCCACTCAAAGGTACCCAACGCAAAAAGCTATACGACAGCCTCCTAGCTACTAAAGCAGCGAAACTTGACCCCTCCATATCCAACCTATTGACTACAACAATAGACTATAAAGCATTCCGAAAAGAAATAAAAACACTACTATTCAAAAAACATATTTGGTTAACCTAAGCTAACATGAATCCCATCATGCTGGAATCTTCCTCTCTATGTCACAAAATAACCTGAAACCTCACTATGTAACTTGAAACCAACTACCTTCTAATGTAATGTAATTTCATGGAAATATCCAACTATCTTCCAATGTATCTTCCTGGAAATGTCCAGCTATCTCCAATGTAATGTAACTTCCTGGAAATGCCCAGTTATCTTCCAATGTAATCCGCTTAGAACCGCAAGGTACAAGCGGAATAGAAATCCGTAATGTAATGTAATATGTATACTTCCCCTTTTAAAAAGCGCTCCTTACATGTACAATTAGTGGCATCAGCATAATACATTTATTAATGCCAGCTCTGGAACAGGCATTAAATACTTATCTAACTAAACCTTTTTTTAAAAATTCTTTATTCATTTTTGAAACTTACAATAAGTGCAACAGTATATAACATCATTTTTACTTAAGTACAACACTTAATAATCTATTAAAATCTAATTCAGATTCCATATCCCTCCCCCCCCCCTACTTAATAACTTTCTTCAAACACAAGAAACACATAATAACCCCATCTCTCCATTTTTATTTGAACTCATAAGAAAACAAAAACATCCCTCCCCACCCCCGACCTTGGATGTGCATAATTAAGGGGAACCTAACCTCTTAATTTTATAGACTGGGTCATCAACCAAAAGGAGCTCAACTCGGGTTAACAATAATGGAAAAAAACCATTACATAAAACTTAGCAAAGGAAATAAACTAGAATGGTTAGTTTACAAAGTGTTTAGAAAACAGGAAAGTTTTCAGGGATTTCAGGAACCTAAACTTCATAATACAAGCGGTAAAGCATTTCAGAGTTCTATCAATTCCAAAATCTACTTCTCCACACCAGATCTCTCTAAGGAATCCAGGCTCAAGTCTGAGCCTGCCTGTCTGACATTGTCGTCCAATGTATCACTGTCTTCTAAAATTGAACATGGCCAAGACTGAGCTCCTTATCTTCCCGCCTAAACCCACTTCCCCGCTCCTCTATTCTTTATCTCTGCGGACAATACTCTTCTCCTCTCTGTCTTGCCAGTTCATAACCATGAGGGGAGAATTACAATAAAGTCAAGAAAAGGAGGGACAGGGAGGAAACAAGAGGGAAGGGGTTTGAGAGATGCTTTAGGGAAAAATCGTTCATTATTTGTGAAAACAGGTTGTTTAGTATCTGTGGTGCTAGCTGCTCCAACTCCCCTCCTGGAAACTCAAAGGCCAAAGTCCAGATACACTTAGACAGAAAGAAAGACTGCTGGAAAATCCGTATAACCTGAACAAATCAATTATCAACTTTGTTACATGTTAAGGTTTTTTATTTTAGGCACAAAGTAATTTTCACAGGGGAGAGTGTGGTGCAATGGTTAAAGCTCCAGCCTCAGCACCCTGAGGTTGTGGGTTCAAATTCCACGCTGCTCCTTGTGACCCTGGGCAAGTCTCTTAATCCCCCCATTGACCCAGGTACATTAGATAGACTGAGTCCACCAGGACAGACAGGGAAAATGCTTGAATACCTGAATAAATTCATGTTGACTTGGGAGAACGGTATAGAAAATTGAATGAATAAATAAATATATTTCTCTCATTTCCAGTAAGCCAACAGATTCCAAATACCCTTGGGTGGTTAATAAGAGATTTTTCTGATCTTTACAAATACAAATTACTCTACCTCTTCATTAACTCATCTATCATTTGTGTTGATTTTCATCTTCTGTACAAATTCTTATGCTTAGCCAATGATTACATTACATTACATTAGGGACTTCTATCCACCATTACCTTGCGGTTCAAGGCGGATTACAAAAGAGTTATCGAAGATGTATTCCGAAAGATATCTGGTCATTTTCAAGGAAAATAAAGAGTAGAGCTGGTTGTTTTAGGGTTGAGGATTTAGTGAGAGGAATTAAACTTGCGGTATTAGGTCTTTTTCAGGGATTTCTTGAAGAGTATGGTCTTTATTTCTTTTCTAAATGATAAGAACAGGCCTCACCAAAACACAAGGAACATCCTCAAGTACTAAGCAGATCATAAGGCCTTGCTCAGTCTGCTCCTCTTCACAGCATAGGTCTCCTATTTTGCATACTAGCGATCGACCTGCCAACTTGGGTAAGAGATGATCTAGGGCACTTTTTGGGCTTGCGAGCTACTTTTAAAATGACCAAGTCAAAATGATCTACCAACAATCATTTTTTTTTAAAACCCACAAAAGCACACTGTACGCAGAGAAAATGTGGATTATCATTTATAATCCGGGGGTTTTCAAAGAGGTCAAGGCAGATGACTTTATGCAATGTCACCTCAGTAACAACAATACAAAAATAGACAAATATACCTCCTCCCTTTTTACTAAACCTTGTGGCATGATCTCCAAGCTCATTTATGGCCAGTAGCAGATGTAAATGTTAGCTACCTCCTCTACGGAAGTTCTTGCATGACTTCAGGTATGCTACGGAAACTATCTAATGGTCTCCATTTGGCTGGCGCCTGGCTCTTTTGGGTTTTCTAGGAATGATATTCCAGCAAGGATACACAGCATGGGAGAAACAGAGGGTAAGCACAGAGGTTACAATTACAGCTGGATTCACTTCCCATTTTGAGCTTGCAAGCACGAGGATGATCTTTCAAGTACCGATTCTACTGTTTCTTCGTGAATCTTGAAAAGTATGCAACATAAGTAGAACTTCACGGTATTGCGGTATATAAGCTGTTATTATTATTATTGATTATGGCATAATTATGCCAGTATTAACAACTTGGTATTGTAACGTCGCCACAGAAGCCCCTGTAACTCTGTATAGGGCCCATGTAACACCTGTACAGAAGCTCGTGCATTGTAACACCTTTATAGAAGCTCATGCAAACTGCTCTAAATTTACTCCCCAGTCATTAGTAGCGGTGTAGAAGCTCACAACAAACATTCCAGGGCCACTTCAAGATGCAGCAGATTCTCACAAAGAGTAAGATGTTCGATACGTAGTTCTCCGTGTCACAGCTGCCCTGTCTCTTATTTAGATTTTATTAAAGTTCATAACTAATACACAGTTACATTAACTAGGCTGAGGGTGGACTCAGGCTGGGCAAAGTCTTTTACTTGCACCACGATTGCTACATTAAGTTTTTTTTTTTTTTAAAGCTGTGTTTAGATGAATTGGTTGATCGCTCAAATGGAAATAGAAACAGATCAGCATCAATACACTTCCTTGTGGTAAACTGTTCTATCATCTTGCTTCAGCTTCAGTACACAAAGGGACATCCAAAGTGATGTAAGGGAACCAACACGGGAAAGAGAGTGAAATTGTTATACCGAGCTGCAAATGCTTTGTGCAAGGGGGAAAGGGATCTCCTCCAATGACACAATGCAATTCATCTTTGGCTTGGCTGTGATGCAGCCACTTAGAACAACTGGTATAATTAAAATGTTATGCGCTTTCTTCAACACAAATCTTTCTCAAAGTCCATGATTATCCTTCTCTACATCATCGTCCTGTGGCCACTCCTCTCCAAACTGGCTTTCCTTCCTGCTTGTTAACCACCCCTCAACCTTTACTTTCTCCAAAAGGCATCAATGTCCACACTGGTCTCACATTTTCATGAGAACAGCACAGAGCTGAGTGGAAACTAGAGAATGACACAGGAACTCAATTTCCCCCATCCTGTCCCTGCCCCATTCCTCTAAGCTCTGCCTTAACCACACAAGCCTCAAACATGATTTTAAAGTGTTTGAGGCTTGTGCAGATCAGGACAAAGCTTGCAGGAATGGGGCAGGGACATGAATAGAACTCACAGGGACGAAACGGGAAAATGAGTTCCCGTAGGGACAGGGAAAAATTTATCCCCGTGTCATTCTCTAGTGGAAACAGAGAACCTGAAAGCCACACTTATGGTTGGTGGAAGTTGCTACTGGCTCTCAAGCCTTACAATTAAAGACAGTCTATGCAAGCTTTTATGGTTTAAACTTCCATCTAGTACAGGGGTATCCAACCTTTCGGCTTCCCTGGGCCGCATGGGACGAAAAAAAAATTCTGGGGCACAAATACTAACACTAGCTGATGAGCAAAAAAAAGGTTGAGCAGGTCCCAAATTTACAATCACTAATATAGAAGATGTACGTATCTAATAATAAACACTTTGGAGAGGATACCAAAAAAGCAGTAATACCCTGACTGGGTGATCCTCCACGTGCACCGCTGACAGTGGGAGCAGCCACAGGCTTCCACATCCCCACTCGTGATAGTTCTCCCATCAGAGCGGGGATGCTGAATCAGCTGTCAGCGGCACCCGTGGAGGATCGTTCAGTCAGGATAAATATTACTGCTTTTTTGGGCTTCTCACTGGAGCTTGGGCTCCCTCAAAATGAACATCTCCCTTGCTGTAGCTAGTAGAGATCCCCAAGACTCACCAACTGACGGCCACCTCATCCCCTTCCCCAATTCTGCAGAGCTGCTGCCTCCCCTCCTCCCTGCCCCCACCCATGCATACATGAAAGCAGGGGCAGCTTGAGGATATTGCCATTGGCTGCAAAGCTTGGAGAGTTTGAGTTGCCAGACTGGAGTAAGATGTCTTCAGTTGGCAGGACTTGGGGATCCCCAATAGCTCTAGTATTTATAAATTGCACTCAGGTGGGGAGAAACTTTGGTGCCCATTCACTAATTTTGGACTCCAGTTCCTCCCCCAAATCAGCTGTATATGACTACGCCACTGAATACAAAAAATAATTGTGATGTACATATCCCAAAGCTAACATATTCTAGTTAATAAATTCAAAATAAAACAATTTTTTCTACCTCATCGTCTGGATGTTTTGTTTTTCCATCATCTTGGTCCCGGTTTCTCTTTCTGCTTTTTGTCTATCTTCTACCAATTCTCTTTCCAGTGTCTACTGTCCATTTTTTTCTCCTTTTCTCTCTTGTTCCATTTCCTCCATATGCCTGTCTCCAACGTATTGATTTTTCCCTTTCAGTTTTCTTAATTTTTTTTACCTCCGTCCACTGAAATCTTGCCTTTCTCACCCTTCTTCTTTTTAAATTTTCAGCGACCTCTCAATTGTCCATTTCTTTCAGTCCCTAGCTCTCCCATTTCCCATATCACTCCTTTCCCAGCCTCCTATTCCCTTCTATCTACTCCCCATTAACACATTTCTACCACTGTACTCACTGCTCTCTCACTCATCTTGTCATCTCCCTTTTGACCTCATCCACATGGCTCACCACTTTCAGAATCCCCCTCCCTCTCTCCACTGGTCGGGCTATAATTCCCTGTCCCTTTCTTTCCATCCCCTAGCATCATCTTATCCCAGCTCTCTTCCCTCCTGCCATTCCATGGTTTCATCTCTCCTCCTCTATCTCCATGGTCCAACATTTAGATCCCTCTCTTTTCTGTTTTTCTTCTTTTCTCCCCCCTTCATGCTGAAAAATAAAATGGAGGGGGGAAAAAAAAAAGAGATGCTGCTGCATCTCTGCCTTCCATCCACAGGCCTAACATTTCTCCCTCCCTCCCTTCCCCAGATCCAACTTCTCTCCCTTTCTCTTCCCAACTGCCCCTCATCCTATTTCTCCCCCTGCCTGCCTCCACCAGGTCCACCATTTCTCGCTTTCACCTCCCAACATTTTGCCCTTCAAGTATCTCTTTCCCTCTTCTTCCACACCACCTCAGGTCCAACTTCTCTCCCTTCAGACCATTGCCCACCATCTCTCTCTCAGTCCTGTTTCTGGCCCCCACACCCAATCTGGCACTTCTTTTAATACCCTCCCCCTCTGTACTTAACCCCCCCAACAAAAAAAACCCCAAAACAGGCCTGGCTTCCTCAGCCCAGCATGCTCTCCCCCTTCTCTCTGCGCCCATGCATCTCTACCTCAACTCCCACCACCATGTCCAATAATTCTCTCTCTCTCCCCTCTCTGCCCAACAGTTCTCCTCTTTCTTCATCTCCCCATGTGCACCATCTCTTTCCCTCTCCCTTTTCTATTCCTTCCCTCACCTCAGCTTCTCTTTCCCTCACTCCCTATGGCCCATGTTTCCCTCCCTCTGTGTCCTAAGTTCATGCCCCTCCCTCTCAAGTCCCAACACGTCCTTCTCCCTCCCTCCGATATTTACCTTCAGGCTGGCTCCCTTGTCCATCTTGCTGCAGTGTTTTTCTGCTCAAAGCTGCGGGCAGCGGCTCCTACGCACCTCCAGTGGCTGATCAGGATGCTTTCTCTCTGATGTTGCGACATCACAGGGAACGCTTCCGGGTCAGCCACGGGAGGCTTTTAAGAAAATTTTAAAAACTTTTTTGTTTCAAGACGTCTTTGATACATAGCGCATCTTATATCAATCCCTCCACATTTGGTTAAGACTATCTTACTTCCCAAACCCCTTTATTCCCTACTGTGTTTTCCCTTTTATGTTAATTTCAACAGATAAAGAGATTGTAACTTTTCCCTCCTCTCCTATATACTCATATTTGTCTCTATCCCCATTGTCCAAATGTTAATTGTTTGTTTTATAATTAATTTGTATAAAATATATGTGAGACCACCACCTGGCGGTTTTTAACTTGTACATCGCTTAGAAATATTGTATAAGCGATTCATCAAATGCCAATAAACTTGAGGGAGCCAGCCAGAAAGTAAACACCCGGGGGTGGCAGAGGATAACGCTGCATCGCCTTTGAGCGGGGCCTTGCAAAACACCGCATTGCCCTCAAGCAGAGCTGCACGATACAGCTTGCGGCCCATGGGTTGGACACCCCTGATCTAGTACTTTCAAATCAGATTGATAAACAGGGACAGCTGCATTCAATTTTTGTACCCAAAATTCTACCTCACTTACTATAAAACTAATCCTTATGTTACATAAGTCACATGAACTCACATATTTAAATTTGGGACCCTGATAATGGATATATGCTTTTGGTATCCATGCATGAATGCAACTCCTGAAGAAGACATTCCATGCAACAACTTGAAACCACACTTTGCAACTTACCTGTTTTTACAGTCTTTGCTGCTTCTGAAATTACAGCCATTTAATTGCTCATTTGCAGTATGGTTCCTGTGCCCAGTAACAGAGCTTGGATTTTGATCTCGGTTTTCTCAGCAGTAGAAGTACAGCCAGTCCTCAGCAGATACTGAATTTCTCCAAATATACAAGGTGTTGCTACGTCAGCATCCATCAGCCATGCTGACTCAGCTGGCTTTCCATGTATTGTCTCCCAAACACAAAGTACCACACCCAGTCACCGACTGGTTCACTTCCTCAAAAGCTTATAATACCATGCCTCAACTAGCAAGTTCTGAAGGGTAAAGGATGCACTTCAGGTGGTAGGAAGGGCTTCAAACTAATCCTACAGATCCTTCAGACATCTGAGGGGGGAGAGGCTCACCCACCTCTAACATTCTATCTGTTGAATTTATAGTATAGATGTAAAACTTATTAACATAAGATAAGCATAAAAAATGTATATATTGTGATACCTTGTAGATCACCGCGGTTAAAATAAGAGGACCGAGGGCCACATTCTCAAAACTTTAACACGGTTGCTAAACCCCGGCAGCGGGAGAGATGCCCACTTTCTCCCGCCGCAAACACCCCCCTGGAAGCGGGAGAGATGAGGAGAAGACACCACAGCTGAACTTAGGCGGAGCTTCCCCTGTGGTAGAATTGCAAGATGGGAAGAACGAAGGAGAAGCTGGAAAACCGACCCCCCACGCCAGCAATTACCCTAGAGACACTTTTTCTTGCCATAAGGAAGCTGGATACGACTGTGGGGGAAACGGCACAGGATATGGAGGTATTGGTAGGTATGGACAGACAATATGGACAGACGCTCAGTTCAAGATAGATAAAGGGAAGATACAATGGATTATAGCAGTAATTCCCAACCCTGTCTTGGAGGACCACCAGGCCAATGGGGTTTTCAGGCTAGCCCTAATGAATATGCATGAGAGAGATTTGCAAATCATGGAAGTGACAGGCATGCAAATCTGTTTCATGCATATTCATTAGAGCTATCCAGAAAATTCGATTGGCCTGGTGGTCCTCCAGGACAGGGCTGGGGACCAGTGGATTATAGGATAGAAGAACATAAATTGTAACAACATCAGGAGGGGGATGAAGTCAGTTGGAGGGCATCAACAGGAGTCGATTTGGAACAATCGGTAGGTTAGGATTTTTCTAACTGAAAGTGAGCCTTTCCAGAAATGTAAAGGTTCAAAGTCGTCTTTAAATTTAAAAAACTATCATTCTGTTGTGGATTCACAGGAGTCCATACTTGAACTGACATATCAAAGCAGTGGCAAACATCTGGAGGGAGGGGGGGGGGAAAGAAACAGATGAGCCTGCCCACAGAACCGAGGTCCCGAATGCAGCATCCTCTCGAATCGCCACGTCCACTCTGTAGAACTATGTAAAAGTGTGAAGAGTAGCCCAAGTAGTGAAACAACCTGAGACTCTGCCCAGGAGGTTGCTACACTTCTCGTAGAATGTGCTGCAAGAGAAATAGGTGGCTGTTTACTGCAGGAAACGAAGGAAGATGGAATCACCATGTGGATCCATCTGGCAAAGAAAGCTGGCCCGTCCTGTCTTGATCAGCACAAAAAGATGATCAGAAAGCCTAGAGCCATTAGTTCTCTCCAGATAGAAAAGCAGTCACATCAGTCACTAGCAAAAATGAACAGTTTTGAGGCAGAAAAAAAATGAGTTTTAAATTAGATCGCTAAAAATACAAGAGAGAAGCAGAGCAAAACACACTTTCAGAGTTCGCTTGCAGAATGAAAAAAATGACAAGGGTGCTGTTCTCCACTGCAAAGGGGGAGGAGTTTAGAGTTCTTAAAGTGATACTCTCCTGCAGTTTGCGGGAAGTGGGAAATCAACAGCTTAAGTACGGACTCCTGTGTATCTGGAACAGAAATACAGCTGCTTTCCAGAAACAGTTAATCTTGTTGCTGGCCTGCACTCTGAAATTCATTATACTAATATTTTCCATAATCTTCCTTCAGTCATTCTCTGCAGTATCCTTCCCTCTAACCAGAAGACAAGACAAAATATAGTTTGAAGCTTTGCACATATATGAACAAGACTGGAAGCAGCAACATACAGATTTGAGGTTTCAGAGAAAAACAAAAGCAAGCAGCATGTTCGCATGTGCAGGTGATTAAAAGTGACTCAGCAGTTAACTCTACTCACTCCAGCCAGAACATCCAACACCTCGGGGTTGGGAGTTGTCCGCTCTCAAATTAATCATGCCCAAATTAGACTAGGCAGAGATATATAGCAATCAAGAACTAAAGAAAAGCCAGTCATTAGAGATTAGGACAGCACACATACATGCAATAATGAAAAAAGTCAGAACATATTCCCATGCCAACCCACTGCATACACCACAAGCACAGAACCAAACCACTATGAACTCAGCAAAGTCAAAAAATGTATTTACAAGTCAGAACGTGCCAGGGGTCAAGTGCTTAGATGGGACACTTCATATTAACAAGTATGAGGTGGAGGAAGGGATGGATCCAAATTTTTGAACTCCCCAACCTCAGGGATTAAGTCCTGCTTCAACAGGTCCCCTTCCCCCTCTCCACCAGCGGTCTCTCTCTCTCTTACTGAATTCAGGCACTTTAAGAGCATATAGCAAATCCTCCATTCTAGGCTGGGGCCAAGGAAAGGCGGTGCAGCACCCGCAGGCCACAGACATGTCATTTTCTCCTCCTCTTCAGCCTGCCCTATATATTGAGACAGATACTCAGGAAGGTTCATATTCTGAAGTGAGTCATACAGATACCCACTGTGGACCCTTTCCCCAGACACACAAATTGGGGGAAGGGGGGATCTTGAATAGAAAGACCGTTCTGCGACAAGCTCCTGACATGATCATATACCGTGTTTCTATGAAAATAAGCCCTAGCAGGATTTTCAGGGTAGGTCTTAATATAAGCCCTACCCTCAAAATAAGATCTAGTCCCGGGATTTGACGGCAGTTTCCCTTCCCTCCCATCCCTTGTGCAGCAGGACCCTTGAGTGGTCACTCCCTCCCTCCTGCCACACAGCCGAATCACCATCCTTCTCTCCATCAGAACTCGGCCGTGAGCCCTACTTACCTCCCTAGGCAGTGTCAGGCCGGCAGCACTCTAAAAGGCTGCTTCGGCCTTGTCTGCCCTTGAATTCACTCTGCCGTGTTACTGGGCAAGGGTCCTGCTGCACAAGGGATGGGAGGGAGGAGAAGAAAGATGCTGCACATGTGGGGGAGAGACAGGAAAGAGGAAGAATTGGGGTGAAGAAGAGGAAGGGAGAGATGATCATGTACATACCCCAAAAATAAGACCTAGTGCCTTTTTTGGGCCTAAAATTAATATAATACACTGTCTTATTTTTGAAGAAACACGGTAGGTATGCACCTACCCAGCTTCCACTGACATCGTACCTAACTTGATAAAACCAGGTATGGAAATACAGAAGCTGCAGGCTATTACATAACTCAAGGACCCTCTTCTCCTCCATAGGCATCTTCTCTGATTCTCATGGGCCTATTAAAGCACCTGCTAATATAACACAAATATAGTATGAGGCATCCAATTAAAGAAAACTATGTGGCCTTTTCTCTAACACACAAGTGACCCAGCAGCAAACCCCATGGTATCCAACACTATAATGGCAAACAGCTAAACCCCCCTTTTACAAAACTGTGCAAGAGGATTTTAGCGCTGGCCAGCGCACTGAATGCTCTGCACTAAAATCCTTTTGTACAGTTTTATAAAAGGGGGAGGGGGGACACATTTCATACCTATATACACTGCATGTGGATAGCTCCTCACTAAGTTGTTTTCTTCCACTGCTTTATAGGCTTCTAGATTAATTGGGACTGATGCCAGTTAGGCTGTCCTGCTATAAAGGTTAATTTTTCAGGAAGCCAGAGATCCTTCCCCTATTTTTTTTTAATAGGTACTACCCAAGTCAGCCCTCCTAGCTACAGTCCTTTTCCAGGGACCCACAAGCTACTGCTCCATCTGAAACCCAAATAATGCAGACCTCACATGCCACCACTGCTTTACAACTGGGTGTCAGGATTTAACACGCCCCCAAACATAAAGAGGACTCCTGTGCCCATAGCACTGCAGCATGCAAGGCTAATGACCTTTATCTAAGAACATAAGAATAGCCTTACTGGCTCAGACCAATGGTCCATCAAGCCCAGTAGCCCGTTCTCATGGTGGCCTATCCAGTTCCCTAGTATCTGGTCAAAACCCAAGGAGTAACAACATTCCATGCGGAAAACCCCAAAGAGTGACAAGATTTCAAAACCCAAAAGATTATCAAGATTCCAGAACCCAAAGAGTAGAAACATCCCATGCTACCGATCCAGGGCAAGCAGAGGGTTCCCCCATTGTCATAATAACAGACTATGGACTTTTCCTCTAGGAAATTATCCAAACCTTTCTTATAACCAGCTACCCATTTCCCTTTGTATCCTGTTATTTGCTAGGTTTCTAAGGTTCCCAAACTTAAAAGCTGCCTCTATGGCTTTCCCAGCCCGTCCATGAAGAAGAGTCCTGATACCAGGTACAAAATCCAGATCCTCTGCACAGCACTTGCCACCAAATCACCCTGCCAAAATATGCATGTGTGTGCACTGTACCTTTAAAACCCTCCTCATCCACCATGACTGTGTAATCCTCTGGAGTTTCTGTCAAGCTGAAGAATTTGCATCTAGCAAAAGAAAACAAAATTATCTATTTAATGACATGCAAGTCAGTCAGCAGGACTGTCATAAAAAAAAAACAAAAAATCAGACTAATCCAGTTTGCCCTGCACATATGGGCAGAACTGTAATTTTCACTTTATCAGGAGACACAATGGGGCAATCAAAATTAGGAGGTCCAAAGCATAAGATAGGCTAAAACCCCAGGGTAAATTTTTGGGACCTTTGTGGCCTACAAAAACGCTGGTTCAGGTAGTGAATAAGTTGCTACTGTGCAGCTTTTTGGTGAAAGAGAAAAACTAATCTCCACCTATTCCCCATTGTATACATAATCAACTTTCCTCCCCCCCCAAAAAAAAAAAAAAAAAATAATTAGCAGCTTTGATAGCTGCATCAAGGTCTGAAATACCACCAAGCCTGCCAAGTCACCAGCGGCAGTAGGACAGGGAAACAGTTTATAGGAAACAGATGTAAGGTGCAGCACATGCCAGCATCCTGCCTGCTTCCCAGAGTAAGAGGAAATCTTTTTAACTCTTAAATAAGCCACACATAAAGCCTGTCCTAGTCTAACGCAGGGAGCACACCTATAGCAGCCAGCTCTGTGGGTGCTTGAGCACCCCCAATATTTAAACTCCTTGACTATCTAGGGAGAGGTAATTTAGCATCCCCCCCCCAATAATTTTGAAAAGTTGGCTCCTATGAGCACAACTTCTAATATTTTTAGTGCACACTGTGTGCTCGTTTGCAATATGTCTAGGGAGGCCAATGGTCCTTCTCCATCCCTTGCACCCTAAGGGGTGAGGGGCAGAGCCCCCTTCTCCTGACTGGGCTGGCAGGGTGAGGGGATTCAGAATCACTTTCTTCTACATGGTGCATCCCTTCAGAGAACAGAACTCCTCAGCAGTTTCTGGGGCCAATGGAGCTGCGTCCAATATTGGTCTCCCAACCTAAAGAAGGATATAAAACTGTTGGAGAGGGTGCAGAGGCGAGCAACAAAGCTAGTAATGGGTATGGAGAAACTGGAATACGAGGATCGACTTATGAGACTGGGATTGTTCTCCCTTGAGAAGAGGAGACTGTGAGGGGATATGATCGAGACCTTCAAAATACTGAAAGGAATCGACAAAATAGAGCAGAAAAAACTATTTACATTGTCCAATTTGACACGGACAAGAGGACACGAAATGAAGCTGAGGGGGGACAAGTTCAGGACAAATATCGGGAAGTTCTGCTTCACGCAATGAGTGGTGGACACCTGGAATGCTCTCCCAGAGGAGGTTATTGCGGAATCGACCGTCCTAGGATTTAAAAGCAAACTAGATGCACATCTCCTTACGAGAGGCATAGAAGGATATGGGTGACTACAAATTATGCCAGGTGTACACCTGGGAGGGCCTCTGCGTGTGCGGATCGCCGGACTTGATGGACCGAAGGTCTGATCCGGAGATGGTACTTCTTATGTTCTTAATGTTCTTATGTTCAAAGATCATAAACCAAGCAAGCAACCAAAAAGCCCAACCAAAACTTCAGCAGGTGAGAAACTGGAGGCAAGTATTGCAGTGCCCGACCCATCTCTTGCAACATCTCCACATTGTGTTGCTCTTCCACTAGGCAAAGTCACATAACATGAATTGCAGTTAATAATAGAACAAGGAATTTTTAAATAAGAACAAAGCGGGGCAAGTATTAAAAGCGATTCTTTATATTACTGTATTGTTATTTCCAAGCACTTTCAAACACTCAATAAAAAAATACCTTGAGCTGGGGAGGGTGTTTTGTTTGAGCAGGGAACCCTTTTGGTCTACTCTGACACCCAGAGCTCGTAGCCATCTTTTGAATATTTGACTTTTTCTGTTTCTGACACACTGGAATGGGCTTTATGGCTAGTTCTTTGTTATTTTTGTCTATTTATATATTTGGGAGGAGGGATGTAGAGCCTCATGGTGAAATGCGACGGAATTTGGGACTCACTGGTTTGATTTGTACTCTGTGTTGCTCTGTACTTTATTTTGCTTTGTTCTTGAAAATCAATAAAATATATTATTCTTAAAAAAATACCTTGACTAGGGGGAAAACCCCCACAATGGCCGAAATAGATACAGCTCTGTTCTGGATAGGACATTTTCGTTTCAAACTAGCAGCAGTCCTGGCTAGGTAATTACATCAGTGGAGCTGGCTTAGGGCGCATTTCGGAAAGAAATTAAGACTGTACTGTTTGATAAATTCATTTCCTAAACAGAAATTACATTAATAACAATAATTCTACTCTGACTACTCTTAGGAAAGCGTTCTACTCTTACTATTTGTATTTTGTACTTCGCTGATTGTCCAGCTCTCTTCAGTGTAAAGCGCCCAGAAATCGTCCGATTGTGGCGGTATAGAAGAATAAAGTTATGTTATGTAAATGTACAGCAAGGGTGTCGAAGTCCCTCCTCGAGGGCCGCAATCCTGTTAGCATACAATGAAAGCAGTGCATGCAAATAGATCTCATGCATATTCGTTGGGGAAATCCTGAAAACCCGACTGGATTGCGGCCCTCGAGGAGGGACTGACACCCCTGATGTAAGAAAGATCTGGGGTTATTCCAAAAGACCATAAGCTCAGGATGAGTTCATCTGAGTTACAGTGCATGTCTTTGTAGCTTGGTTTAGGACAGACAGGGGCAACTCCGGTCCTCGAGGGCCGGAATCCAATCGGGTTTTCAAGATTTCCCCCAATGAATATGCATGAGATCTATTAGCATACAATGAAAGCAGCGCATGCAAGTAGATCACATGCATATTCATTGGGGAAATCCTGAAAACCCGACTGGATTGTGGCCCTCCAGGAGGGACTTTGACACCCCTGATGTAAGGGGACTGTCGAGCCCCTCTTGGCCAAAACCTCCCCTTGGTACCTGCTGCGCTGGCGCAGGAAGAGGAGCTTGATGAGCGGGTGGGTGTAGAGCCAAAGGCCGCTCTTCTCGACGCTCGTCACCCGCACCCGGTGATCCAGGAGCTGCAACGCCATGGCCGCCCCGCTTCGGCTCCAGAGCGGCCGAACTAGGCGCCCATCGAGCCCAGCATGGGAGCCGAACCTCTCGGGGGCGGGGCCTAAGTCTCCGCCCCCTTAAAGCCGCCGCGTGTCTCGGCCGCCTCGCTTTGTTCGGACGAGGACGTGCGGCTTCTCTCGCAGCTACAGTTCTTTAATCTTCTTCGCGGCAGCCCGAAAGGCCCCGAGGAAGCCGGTTACTTGGCTGGTAGCGACGGCTCCGCGAGGACATTTAACGTCCACTCCGGCAAACGAGGTAGTAGGCTGGGAGCCCGGCGACGGGTGGGAGGAACAGAAGCGGGAGGCGGGACCTCGAAAGCCATAGGCCAATCCCGGCGGAGAGCGGAGCGGGTGGCCAATCCGGCGCGAAACATTAGTACTAATCAAAGGAGGAAGAAGGCGGGAGCGCCTGGTTGGTTGGCAACATTCGCACCAATCACGGAGGAAGACGGCTGGACACCCCTCCCCCCAACCTCCCGCTGGGAACTGACAGGATCCTGAGGAGACTCTCTGGGAAGAAGTATTTCTATTTTCGTTTAAGGAAGAGGACAAGGGCGTCTTGGCTTCCGACCGCTGTGGCGGTTACAAAAAATAACTGACGAGAATTCGATGGGCTACGTTGGAGCGGGAGCCTGGTGCGCGAGCTCAGAAGCCTCGGAGGGGGTTAATCCGAGCTTTCGTTAACCAGGGCCGAGTTGGCGACGTCAGTTGTGACGTCACCCACACGTGCGGCTGTTTCCTTGGAGAAGGCCAGGCTGGGCGTGGCAGAGAGAACAGACGCAGGACCAGCCTTAAGTTTGTATAGCGCATCTAGGGCAGGATTAACCAGTAGGCCAAGTAGGCACGTGCCTAGGGCCCGAAATGGTCAGGGGGGCCTGATGAAGGGGGGCATCAACATTGTTTTTTCCAAATGGCAATGCCTCCCCCCCCCCCCCCCCCCAAGCGACGGAAGGTAAGACAAGCAAGCAATGCGAGTAAGAAAGGCAACGGGAACAGTAATTTTGCAAGCGGTGCTGCTTGCCCAAAGCTTCCCTCTGACGCAGCTTCCTGTTTCCACCTGGGCACATGGTGGAGTGGGGCGGGGCAGGGGGCCCCGTGTACTTGATGCCTAGAGGCCCTCAACGAATTAATCCTGCCCTGACTGCATCATCTCCATAAAGATAGAGCTCAGCATGGTATAAATGAAGGAAGGACATAATAAGAAATTAGAGGTTAAGAAGATTCCTAGCTTTACATTTTAAATAGAGAGCTTTACGTTTTTGGAGAAAAGCCAGGTTTTCAGATACTTTCAGAATAATTGGAATGAGCCTAGGTTCTGCAGCGGGGCAGGGAGGTTGTTCCAAAGCTCAGTGAATTTGAAGAAAAGGGATTTCCCTAATTACCTGCAGAGAGAAAAAAAAAGAAAGGAAGAGAAAGTAAACCTTAAGTTTGTATACCGCATCCTCTCCATTAAGATTGAGCTCGGCACGGTTTACAGGTAATTCAATACATGAGGGAAGGACATAATAAGAAATTAGAGGTTATGAAGAGGATAGATAGCTTTACGTTTTGGAGAAAAGCCAGGTTTTCAGATGCTTTCGGAATAATTGGAATGAGCTCAGCGGGGCAGGGAGGCTATTCTAAAGCTCAGTGAATTTGAAGAAAAGGGATTTCCCCTAATTTACCTGCATACATGACGCCTTTTAATGAGAATGAGAAAGAGAGAAAAAGGAAGAGAGAGAGAACAAAAAAAAGAGAGGAAGAGTGAGAGAGAGAGAAAAAGAGAGGAAGAGAGAAAAAGAGTGAGAGGAAGAGAAACTAAACTAAACCTTAAGTTTGTCTACCGCATCCTCTCCATACAGATAGAGCTCGGCACAGTTTACAGGTAAATTCAATAAATGAGGGAAGGACATAAAATTAGAGGTTATGAAGAGGATAGCTAGCTTTACATTTTAAATAGACAGTCTACAGAAAAGCCTTGAAAATCCTAAAAGCTATACACTTCTCCCTCCGTATTCAGTTTCAGCATTCGCGGTTTTGATGATTCGTGGTTTCTAGCTTGCTGGCTCCTCCCCCCAAATTACAGCTTTACGTTTTGGAGAAAAGCCAGGTTTTCAAATGCTTTGGGAATAATTGGAATGAGCCCAGGTTTCGCAGTTCCCAGGTTGTTCCAAAGCTCAGTGAATTTGAAGAAAAGGGATTTCCCTGCATACATGATGCCTTTTAACGAGGGGAAAGATAGTTTGAGTTTGTGGGCGGATCTGGTAGTGTCAGGTCTAAAAGAATTCCAGGATAGTGGGATTATGGGAGGAAGAATTAGGCAGGTACATTTAAAGTAAATCCTAGAAATCACCTGAAGTCAGTAAAATTTTGACAGAAGCGGGGAAACATGTGTTCACCTGCCCAGAAGAGGGCCTGCACCTGAAACTAAGGGGCTTATAGGTTCTAAAAAGCAGTCTCTCTGCGCATATTTCCTCCCCCACCAATGCCTGCCTCTGAGAAGTTTTAGAATTTAGATAATAACCTGTCTGTTAAATATGACAGGTGAGAAAGATAAAGGCAAAATCTAATCTATTTGAGTCGCTCATACCTAGGCAAGCTCAAGGCGACTTATAGAGAGGGGCAGGAATGGAGGAGGGGGAAGGGAGAAGAGAGGATATAGATGATTAAGTGTCAAATAGATGAGTTTCCAGTTTCTTCAAGATTGGTGTGATTAGGTTCTATTCCAGTAGTTCCTGTAAGGTCATTCCAAGTTTTTACTCCTAGAAAGGTGAACATGGAGTGGAAAACACATTTGTAAAAAGGCTATGTGCTGAAAGGGTGAGGAAGGAATTCCCCAAGCTTATCTTTTTATTTGTATTTAGCTAGTTTAGGTGGTTTTGCTGCCCATTCATCTACTGACTAAGAATAGTCACTTCCAACTATTGAGGACCACTCAATCGCGCAGTTTTCACCCAGGATCATTTTTAGCCTTTGATCCATGAGTTTTTGCATTAAGACCATCAGATACCCCTGAGGAAGACAGGTTTGTCGAAACAGACTGTGTTGGGTCCATAGTCCCCAATCATTTGGGTCCTAGATATCCCATCTTGTGGATTAATTGACTGTATTTTCAATAAAGCCTGCATCTTGGACATCATATTCTCCAGTGTTTTTGCTTTCAAGAAAGTATGTTACCCAAAGCAAGACAGCTGCAACTTTAACAAAGACTCTTCTCCAAACTGGGCAAGCGGATCTGCTGCCAGAGAAATGCTTGTGAGCACCGCCTCCTTTATTCAAACATCAGTTAGTTCTAGGCATGGTCTGAGCTTGCATGGGCAAGAATGACTTGTAGCTAGTAGAGATAAACAGAGGAGAACCAAATCCACAAACTCAGTCACAAGGCAAAGAGTGGCTATGACCTAATGAGATTAGTAAACGTTCAGTTATTTGATGAATAAAGGACTTTTTATGTAATAAATTGAGATTAAGTGTAAGGTCACTTTTATTCAGAGCAATGTTTTAGTTTTACTTTGGTACATTTTAAAGTTTCTAAATACAGTAATGTATTTCATTAGTAACTGAGCATGTCAACTAAAGTGGAAAAAACCTACGCTAAAGATGATGATCCAGGTTTACCAAGTTCATCATCTGAGAAATCAAGGCCAGTTACCAGAGCCGTAAGTGAATTTTGGCTCATTGGACACTCATCTTTGATTATAGGGTCTAAGCTGCCTACCTGCAGGCAAGTCATGATGTGTTTTTTTTTTTTTTTGCATCTCCACCATGATCAGGAAAATATAAAAAAGAGCATTTCAAACAAAGAAATCGCCTACAGTGTAGTTGGCAAATAGCCTGCATCAAGACAAAGACCAAGCAGAACTATGCTGGATGTTATGGCTGCCTGGTGTGAAGTGAATGGAGTAGCCTTTCAAAAAAAAAAAAAAAAAAGGATGTGAAAATGATCCAGGAGGAAAATGAAGAAAGTTTATTACAAAGCTGGACAGACTTTTTCATATTAGTGCTCCAGATGCCATTGAAACTATGAGTTCTCAACTGCTGTCAAGTGAAGACAAGAAATAAATTTCATTAGGACTGATCTTATATCTGAGTAGTTAAATCATTTGTATATGTTCATTGTAAAATACTTACCTGAAGAAACCTGGCTACAAGTGAATAAAATTTTTACTTTATCAAAAATGACAAAGTTAGAGGGAGATTCTTTTAAAATTAAAGTGACACTCTGTCTCCGCACCCGCCCCGCTGCTGCATTGTCTAAAATGGGCCTTCCCCTCTCCGGTGCATCTTGGGATGCAAAAGGGATGGGCTTGAAGCTCTGATTGGCCCAAGTTGTTTAAGGCCTCTCCCACAACAGTCTTTTTGACCAGTCTTTGGAGAGCTTAGCCAGCATTCTACAAACACCCCCTTTCACTCTACCAATTGGAGGCTGTATCATACATTTCCATCTTCATTGTTTTCTCATCACATCAGACAACTGGGTTCTCAGGCTTATAAAATAAGGATATACTCTTCACCTACAGAGCATACCTTCAAACAATCCTCAAAAAGAGTAGTCTTTCATTTCCCAGCAGACCTTCCTCCTTCAGTAAGAGCTCTCAGTTCTTCAGCAATTCAAGGCCATTGATCCAGTACCCGTTCTACTCCAAATACTAACATACTAAAAAAGAAAGGGGGGGGGGTCTATGTCAAATTCTTGATCTCTATACCCTCAACAAATATTTGGTGAAGGAGAAATTACGGATGCTCTCTCAGGGAACCCTAATCCCACTCTAGGACAAGGACACCTGACTTTGTTCTCTGGATCTCAAAGAAGCATGCACACATGTTCCAATCCTTCCAGCCCACAGACAATATCTTCGTTTTCAGAAAGGAAAGTGACACTTCCAATACAAGGTACTGTCATTCAACCTAGTGTCAGCATCCAGGATATTCACAAAATGTTTAGAATAGTGGCTGCAACACTCCACTCAGAACAGACGCGCTCAAAACGACATAAAATTATGCTCCAAGCTCATAGGCTCAAAAGTGCTTGGAGCATGATTTTATGTCGTTTTGAGCGCATTGGTTCCGAGTAGATACTTTTGTTTTAATCCACAAATTCATTTTTAGGACCAGTAGGAACCCCTGAAGAAGACACTTGTGTCAAAAGACAGACTGTCCAAATGTTTCTAGAGGTTCCGGCCCTAGATGTATTTATGTGGATGATTTGTTTTAATAAAGCCATCAACTTGGACATCAGTTCTCCACAAGTTTTGTTTTTCTGTGTGTGGCTTTTTGTGGAGTGAATAGGGTCAATTCCTTTTGCTGTTTTCCATATAACACCCATGCAGCATTCTGTTTTGTGTCCCTGTTCCCATGCACCCATTCATGCCATCTCCCCAATTTTTGTATATCTGTGTCCAGCTTCTCCCCTCTCTTATACCAATGTGTCTTTGCCCTCTGTCTTCCCTCCCTCCACTATGTTCATTTCACTCCCTTTTCCTTCTCTCCTCTTCCCTGCAAGTCCAGCACCTCTCTACCTTCCCGCCAGCCCCCCTCCCATGGATTCCACATCTCTAAATCTTCCCTCCAGCTCCCCTCCCATGGGTCCAACATCTCTATCCTTTCTCTGGCACCTCTCCTTTTTCTCCAGCACTAGCCTCCCCACACACAGGTCCTGCACTTCTCTCCCTTCTCCCCCAGACCAGATCCAGTACATCTCTCTCCCTTCAGCTCCAGCTGTGCCGCCAACTAGCCAGTAACCCCCATGGGACATATAAATCACCTATAGCATAGCATGTGTGCTATGACCATACAGGAGCAAGGGTGTTTGAGTATGTTTGTGGATGAATGGAGACAAAAGAAAGTAGAATGAGGAAAAACATCCTAAGAGGGACCTACGCCATCTCCCCTATTACTACTGTTTATATTAAGACAAATTATTCTTGTTACTGTATTGGTTTATAGCTTTGGCAGAGTCCAGAGAAGTACTTATGTCTGCAAGAAAATCTAATCAAAAATTAGCAAAAACATTCTATTTTTATAAGCGCTCAAGATATTATGAAATGTTAAACCACCTCTAAAAGGAATACAAACCAGCTCTTGTTTTCCTTCAGCATTTTCCTTTTATAATGAAGAAATTACACACCAGCAGAGAAAGTAAAAAGTTTCAGGCATGAATGGCTATGAAAAGTCAATTTTTGACTTTCATCCCTATATTTTAATCCACAGCTAACTTCAGCCTTCTTTCTGCTGCACAGCCCTGAATGCTTGTGCCAATTGCCCAAAATAAAAGAGAAACACCAATGCTTTACTTAACCCAATTTTATTGACTCTGTACAAAATAACTCGTTTTTACAAAGAAAAATATCCACTTGACTGTGATTGTTTCTGACAGAGGGCAAGCAGCCACAACTTGTCCCCAAAAAACCAAATGGGACCCATTTTCCAGCCTTGGTTCAGAATGTTAGAACTAGCTACCCTTAAAGTAACAGACAAAACAGAAGGGCAGGGAGATCCCATCCCTTCCGAAGCATTGCATTAAGTGTTCTTACCTCCTTAACATTTCACCGTCAACAGCAAAAGGGACTTTAAGACAAACCCTGATGCCAGTTTTCTGTTCTTGTAAATGTTCCTTCTCTCTCAATATTTGGGTCTAAGCAGAGCTCTGACAACCTTTTTCTTGCAAATCTCCTGCACCATCCTGTAGTGTCAAAAACAGGAGGGCAAGAAGAGGGTGACAGTGTCCTGGGGTCCAACAGACAAGGTGACAATGTGGAGAGAGACAGGCACTGCTTGCTTAGCCCCTCGGCACCATGTTACACCAAAAAGGTGGGAGTGGGGGTAGGGGTAGGAGGAGAAAAAGTGCAGATTGCAACAGTAAGGCAGTTTTTCCCCCACCCTTTATTGTAACTGCCAGGCACTGGACTTCACAGCAACTTCTGTCCCTCTCATCTTAACAAAACTGACTACCGGAAGTCTAAAAGCAAATTGATCTGCTTAATTGTTCTAAATAATGGCAAGCTTTGTTTTTGGCTATTGCTAATAGCAAAGAAATAAATAAAATCCCTCTGTAGATAAATTTAACATTACATATTCATATACTGTTTAATATTTTGAACTCCTGCATCCAAGCAAGGAAGACCTAGAATGTACTGCGTTAAGGGCCCAAACACAGGAGTATCTGGAAGTGATGCCAACTTTGGTCCTAACGTAACCCACCGGAAACCAGGACAAAGACGTGTAAAATGCTGTGGGACGTCCTATAACCTGTAAAATAAAGCTACCATACACTGAATATGCCACAGAAAATCCTGTAGAAGGGCACAAACAATGCTCTTCTAGAAAGATATAAAGTGCCCAGCCATCGTTTTTCCCAGACAATTTGCAATTATACACAAGCATCCTTTAAGAATTCTTTGTAAGGCCTGTGACTATCTTGCCTTTCAATAATCAGTGAATGACATGGAATTCTTATTTTGGCATTATCTGGCACCTTAAGGCAGAGTGCCATGCATAAACTCACAAATATAATGGGAAGAGACTCCAGGAAAGTACAATGAATAGACAGAAGTCAGAAATTCTTGCCCAGTGATGGGCTTTATGGCGATGTGGAAGCCTATCCATTGTAAACTGGACAAATACTTTCAACCTGTTTCATACAGGCCAACAAGCAGCAATCCCGAACTGAAAGCCATCCACACTCCACAAACTAGTCAAATATTGACAAAAGGCCAGGAAAGACCTCTAATGCTATGGTTATACTAAACCAATTTGTTGCCAATTTCGTTCCTTGGCTTGTGGGTATTTCTCTTCCATCTATGAGAAACAAACCTTCCAGAGGCTGTTAAGTATAGAAAATGTGCCAAGTTGAAAGAGGCAAGTAAAACATGACTAACTCATGGAAAATGACATCAAGAAAATGTGAATCAGTCACAGTGAACACGCTGGTCCCCTTCAAAAACACCTGTTATGTATTTAAGAATTTAGTAACACTATAACTGAAGGGTTAACAACAAAAAGTTTCCTGAAGAATCTTAGCTCAGATCCTTATTATTGCTTGATTAAATTACCCAAGTTACTCCAGGAGGACTCACATGCTTCTGTAGTGTGCATTTAACCAGCTTATACAGCTGATCTTGTTGCTGCTGTGAAGACAACTTTCCCACTGGACAAGCATGAAAGATGTGGAGCAACTGCTCTACACCAGTTTTACAACTGCATTTCAACTGTCTTCTTTACCATTACTGGATCCACTTACTCAAGGGGCATTTTGCCCTATATCTGACTCTCCCTGAGAATTTATGATCAAGAACCTCTCCCCTGGATAATCCAACCATGTGCAGCTCTACCAGTTTTCTTTCTGACAGGAGGAGTAGGGTAGGAAGCACAGGGGACAATTACCCAGGAACATCTGGAATGTTACAGGGATCTGTTTACACAGTGAATCCTATCCAGCGACATTTGTAACGAGTGACTGTCACTCAGGAATGTTCTGCTGTATGTCAAACCCACAATATTGTGTCTCTACTGTATGAACGAGAAACGCACTCATGAAACCATTTGGTTTTTAGAATACTGAACTCCAATTTGGACTCATTTATCAAATAATGGCAGAGTCCCCAAGTCTTTTAAGGACCTCATTTCCTCCTAATTGGGCATGAACTAATTCTTTTCAGTTGCAAGTGTAAACTTTTTTGGGGGTTGGGGAGGGGAGATAAAAGGGAATATTCACATTCCCTCTTTAATCAGCAAATCCAGAATTTCAAGCAGCAAAGGAACAACCGATTTTCTGGAAGAGCCTTTCAACTTCTTGTCCCTATGAAGCGCTCCCTTTTTCTTGGCCTTTCACACTGCTGCAAAAGTCCACGTGCAGCAACAGCTCCCAAACTGGAAAACTGAAAGGAACATCTGTGCTAGGGAAGTGAAGAAAGAGTGGATGGTGAAGAGAGAAAAGGAGGGGAATGGAGAATTCAGTTACAAGTATGTATCCTCACTCTCTCGGGAGCACAAGCTCTCATTAGACTGATGTTGCTGCTTTAGAGACCATCCTTGTGAGGGAACTTTAGCCGACGGCTCTCCCATGTCCTTAGTGAGTGTCTGTTTCTCATGAAGCTGGGCACCATTCTTGTCGGTAGGGCTGGTGGCTGCATTTTTCTTTCCTTTGCTCTGTTTTTTCTCTAGTTTCTCCTTCTCTCGCTGTTCCTTTTCTTTCTCTCGCTGTTCCTTCATTAGCTGCTTCTCTGCTTGTTTCTGCTCTTTGGTTTTCTTTCCTGTTGCAGGGATGTTGGTGTTAGGTGGCAGAATGATCGAGGGCGAGTACTGCAAGGTCTTCTGTGACTGCTCAGATGCTTTCTGTGAGTGTGGTTCAGCATCACTGATGGCTTTAGCACCATGCATTCTAGAAGGGGATTTGCACGCTATCTCCCCATACTCCTCCTTCCATTTCTTCAGCTGTACTAGGTGCTCACGTTCTATATCCCGCTCCGAGATAGGCAGCTCAATAATCTAAGAGAGTGAAAAGATGGAGATATAGGTCATTTTCCACATTCCAAAGCTCCCATAAATAGCTGACATCAGTACTGCCCAATTCACGATATGAATCAGTTCACCGATTCACGATTTGAATCGTTTCACCGATTCACTTCGGGTGAATCGATTCGAATCGATTCAAAACAACAAAAAAAATAGGCCTCCCGATTCGGCTGACCCTCCCCCCCTCAAGCAGGAGCGGCACTGCTGCTCTTACTGGCCGGCCACTGCTGCACCTGCTTTAGAAGGTGAGGGGGGAGCCTCAGCCGGTTAGTGCTGCTGTCCAGTTACCCTCCCCCGTGGCATCCAGCTTCCCCCCCCACCGCATCTCGCTTCCCCCCATCGGCGTTTACCTTAACAATGCCGCCTGTAGCAAGATCACGATGCCAGCGATCTTTGCACTGCTTCGGAGCTATTTCCTCCGCCGCGGTCCCGCCCCTCCTCTGACGTCCTCGGGACCGCAGCGGAAGAAACAGCTCCGAAGCAGTACAAACTTAAGATCGCTGGCATCGCGATCTTGCTGCAGGCTGCTTTGTTTTTTGTTTTTTAAAAATCTTTATTCATTTTCAAAAATTACAACAAGTGTACAACAATCATTCATAAATATCTTAATTAATCACTTGACATTCTTATTTATAACATTCCAAATAAATAATTATATAAGAAGCCCACCCCTCCCACCCGATGCGGGGAGGCCAGGGGGGGTGAGCAATCCCTCGGGGTGGGGCAGGCAGGCCTTCAGGGGGAACAGGCCTTCAAGGGGGAGGGACAGGTCTTCAAGGGGGACAGGCAAGCCTTCAAGGGGGGGGACAGGCCTTCAAGTGGGGGACAGGCCTTCGGGGAGGCGACAGGCCTTCCAGGGGGGGAAGCAGGCCTTCAAGGGGGGACAGGCAGGCCTTCAAGGGGGGACAGGCAGGCCTTTAAGGGGGACAGGCAGGCCTTTAAGGGGGACAGGCAGGCCTTTAAGGGGGACAGGCAGGCCTTTAAGGGGGACAGGCAGGCCTTCGGGGGTGGGATGCAGACCTTCAAGGGGAGGGGATAGGCTTTCGGGGGGACGGGGACGCAGGCTTTTAAATGGGGGGACGCCTTCAAGGAGGGGAGACAGGCCTTCAAGGGGGGACAGGCAGGCCTTTCGGGATGGAATGCAGGCAGGCCTTCAGGGGGGGGACAGATCTTCAAGGGAGGGGACAGGCAGGCAGGCCTTCGGGGGGGATGCAGGCCTTCAAGGGGGGTACAGGCCTTCAGGGGTTGGATGCAGACCTTTAAGGGGGGACAGGCCTTCAGTACACAGAGGGAGGGAAGGGGGGGTCAAAGAGACGTGTATATGCCGGACTTTGGGGGGGAAAGAAATAATGGGTCTGAAAATAGAGGAGAGGGAGACAGATGATGGACCATGGGATTTAGGGATGAAAGTTACAGAAAGGGAGAGATGATGGACCCTGGGGTGGTGGGGAAGGGGGGATAGATGCTGGATGAAAGGGTAGTTAAGAAAAGTTGGATCTGTAGAGGGAGACGAAAAAAAGGAAAGATGCCAGACCTCTTGGGGAGGGAAGGGGAGGACAGGGATGGCAGATGGATGGTTAGCACAGAGAAAGAAGAAAGAAGGAGACCCTGGCAAGCAAGTTATCAGAAGACAACCAGAGCCTGGGACCAACAAGATTTGAATAATGATCAGACAACAAAAGGTAGAAAAACTAATTTCATTTTCTGTTTTGTGATTAAAATATGTCAGATTTGAAACGTGCATCCTGCCAGAGCTGGTGTTAGACCGCAAACGTGAGCTAGGATTTAACAGAGAGAGGAAAAGTCATTTTTGTTTATTTTGTTTACACCACAGCGCCAGTGTGGTTAGGAGAAGGCAAAGGAGGTGAAGAGGCTATAAAATAAACCCACTAGGATGTTTGGAAAAAAAAAAAAAAACAACCCCAAACAAAAAAAAAACAACCAATTGGGCAGGAAAATTGAATCGAATCAAAAAACCAATTCAATAGGCTGAATCAAGTCGAAATTTTTTTTCCTGAATCGGGCAGCACTAGTTGACAGTTTATTCAGCATTTGATATACCATCATTTGGAAATACCAGCACAGTGTTTACAACGGGTGCATAGCCATAGAGGAGGGGGGAAGGCTTGAAACCATTTGGGCTTAAACCCCCTTCCAAAAATTGCCTCACTGGATGTGTAGCTGGAATGCTCAAAATCCACTAGCCAAAGAGATTCACCACCTTAGCCAAAGTTGGTGAAGTGCTCCAGTCACCAAATCCAGCACTTCCGCACATGCTCAGTTCGCATACTGAACCATCAGAGGCTAGAGCACCCTGACAGCTTTCTCACTGTTCGGGCAGAGTATCTTTGGTTGGCAGGGCTTGAGCATCCCCACCAGCAGCAGGTAGCAGATCTAAGAGGAACTACTTGGCCACAGTTTACCCCTAGCTCCCCCAAAAATCAAGTTCTGGTTACACCCCTGATTTACAAAATGAAAAACAAAATACTGCCTCATATATAGCAGAGAAGCAGCTACTGTGTACTTCACATCTTTGTTTAGGACTAGTGCATCTCAGTACTGGCAAGTCTTGCACGTTTACATGCCTGCAGTTATATGAGCCATAGATCTGGCATCCTACGATTATGTAAATGCAGCAAGAATACATGTTTCCTATCTGCTGCCCGTGATAATGGATCATTTTTCATCTATCCTCTTTTAAACCTCCTGAATCTGGCTTCTACAACAGAGCTTCAACTCATGCTTTAAAAATTGTCCTCTTAGCTCGAGCCGATCACAGTAAACAGCCCACCGTTGCAACATCACAGCTACTTTTACTTCACACTATCTGGAATGAAGTTATGAAGTTTTTTTTTCATTAGCTAGTGCTAGCGCAGTATGTGCATTAAATTGCCGACATACCTTGAGCCTGTCATTTGTGAAAATGTGTGGGTGTGGTACAGTGGGGGCAAGTGTTAAATAGCACATATACTTTTGCAAAGCACGTTTATATGCACTCTCTTTCTCCAGGCCTAAATACAACCCCGAAAATCACTTTTAAAAATCTTAGCTAAAAAAGTATGCCTACAAAGAAACCTATTTGCACTTTGAGATGGGTAGGAGTGTAGTAATTGTAACAGGTCAACTGGCCTGAGAGTATCTTTCAAAGTCAGTGCTTCTCAACTCGGACTTTGGGGCACACCCAACCAGCTGGGTTTTCAGGACAGGTGCAATGAATATGCATAATAGATTTGCATACAAAAGGAGGCAATGCTTGCAAATGTCTCCCCTTCGTATTTATTATGGATATCTGGAAAACCCAAATGAGTTGAGAACTCTCCTCAAAGGAACAGTTATCAGCCATGGCCTAGTAACACATACTATTTTAGGGCAGATTCCATTTTAAGCAGCGAGATCTAGGCCCCCTTTTATGAAACTCCATTAGACCTTTTTTTTTTTTAAATCGCCAGCTGTGGCGTTATTAGCTCCAACGCTCATAGGAATTCTATAAATGTTGGAGCTTTTACTGCCACGGACAGTGATAAAAAAGCCTAACGTGGCTTCATAAAGGGGGAGGCTTGTTATTAATAACTGGACTTAACAGTGAAATAGCTTGTAACAGTGGCCCACATTGATAACTCCTCCCCCCTCTTTTATAGCAACAAAATGAGTCTCTATTTTGTAAGTCAGTAGACTATGGTACATACAGCTACAAAAATCAGTAATACTATTAACCAGTAGTGTCACTCCCTCCACTGGATTCTAAGCAGAGGGGAAGAAGAGAAAACCAGCAACCCCACCTCTTCTGTTCCAGGAGCCTGTTGGACTATCTATCACATGTGCAGCATTAGTTTTTTTCCCATTAAACACAACTGAACAGGACATCATCACTGCTGAAAATGGTGGAGGCATCTTTTTATCACAGTGCATAATTCAACCCTAGGTCAGCATCTTGGAGGGAAACCCTCTCTCCCTTGACTTCTTTGGAAGCCTTAAAAGTAAACCCCCTTCATTCCCCACTATTAACTACAATTGTCTTCAAAAGAAAAAGATAAAATTCCCCTCAAAATCTTCTTCACTAGAACAAGGATCTCCTTACCTCCTGCACCAAGAAGTTTTCCTGCATATACTTTGTGTCGATTGCTTTCAACTTCTCCATGGTCTCATACTGCCCTTGACAAGATTTCAGCTTCTCTGATGAGCCAAGTGTATATTTCAATAATACCAGACCAACCCGAAAGATGATCTTAACTCCTGCAGCAGAGAACAGCGGGTGTTAGAGAAGTTCACGATTTTAGGATGTGCCAGATGTTTCATGCTATCCTGTAACTTCCTTATATAGTTTATTTATTTGTATCTCGCTTTACACAAAGCAGGTTACAGTAAGTACATACATAATCATAAAATCAACAAGACATACACAACAAGATAATCCCAAAAATTAAAAAACATCATACAAAAAAAAAAAAAAAAAAGATATCTTTTAATCTTTTGAAAATTTTCAAGTTTTCCTGCTGTAATATGTACAAGAGAATCTCATTCCATTCTTGGGGGCCTATACAGGAGAACATACTAGTTCAGGACACCTTCAGCCTTAATTGCTTAACCGTAGGGACATGTAGATCAGCACGATCTACAGAATGCAGCTTTCAAGATGGAACATATGGCAGAATGCACTTAGGTGCCAAATTGTGTACACAAAGATAAACCATCAACAACTTATAACGTATCCTGTACTCCCAATTTGAGCCAGTTCAACGTGATATAGCATTCTGACACATGATCACACCTCCCCAATCTAAAAAGTGTCCGAACAATTGCACAACCTGCAAGGTACACAACGCCAATGCAGGTGTACCTAAAACCCCTGCTTTCCAAATTTGTCTCCTTCAAAAGATCAGTGAGCAAATCAATACTTAGACCATAAGTGCCATCTGCAACTACATGTCTCCCCCTGCACGACGCAGCCATCAGTAAATACAGAGCTTCAGTGTCCTGAACCATAATCAAATGAGCTAGCTTTCATTACAGCAGGAATTTATAACACTTTTATTAAAGACGGCTAAATCTGGATGTACCGGTGGGGGGCAAGGAATCTGAGCAACTATTGTGGCTGATAAGTCTACTTTATTTTATTTCTGGCATACAAATAAGTTCAACATTATCGAGAAGAAATACAGACAGCAGACCTCATTTTCATCTGTAAAAGGGACAAATTCGCCTGCCTCTGCTTCAAAGTACTATATGGATTCGCCCCCAAGTACATAACGGACCTTTTCTCATTTACTAACAACAAGCGCAAGAGAAACACACACTCAAAATTCATTTCCCCTCCAGTTAAAGGTTGCAAATTAAAAAAACACCACGAACACCTTCTCTCTCACCAAGCAACCCTATGGGGTAAAGACCTAGATCAATTGCTTTTGCCCACTACCTACGGAGAATTCAGGAAGCGCCTAAAAACGTACCTGTTCCTGAAAAACCTAAATAATTGACCCACTCTCCCAAACCTTCCCCCCCCCTCCTCAGTCCACTTGAATTTCACGACACTGTGATACTTATAAACTGTTATCTTATCATAATTATTTGTTGTTATTTTCTATACATGCGGCCCATTCCTAACTGGGCCTCTTGGACATCACCCACCAAAATGTACATCTTAAACTCTTGCTCAGCAATTTGTATTTCTGTTTTCTTGCTTTCTTAAAATCTCTGCTCACTGTATCTCCTCTGAATATCTGCGTACTGTATTTCATTGAATGTCCAGCTCTCATGATTATTGTATTGTATTTCCTCTGAATATCTGCTTATTGTATTCCGCTGAATGTCCAGCTATCTTGATTGTAAACCGCCTAGAAGTCGCAAGATTGTGGCGGTATAGAAAAATAAAGTTATTATTATTATTTATTATTAGATCTGACATTAGAAAATATCAGCTTGATGCTAGCCCTACTGGCAACATTTTCACTTAGTCCAAAACAGAGACCAAAATACACAGACGGACAAAAAATGCCCCCATCTGGAGAAATAAAACAACCAGTATGGCAAATAAGCAGGAATATATTAAAAAGCCAGCAACATTCAATGCAGATGCCTGCATCAGGGGTTTATGTACATACTTAGCTAAGTCAAAATGATGTGTATGGCAGCAGAAATTGCTGTTTGTTTTTTGGGGAACTTTACTTGTTTTTAGATTTGTTATGAAACTTTGATCCAAACTGCAAATAAAGGCTCAGTGTCCACAGGTTGGACATGACATCTCCAGTGCCTCTCTTTGTTGATTCTGCTTTGCACAGGTTGAGAACTACAGGCTGGCAGGTCGGACCTCTGTGGCAGGTAAATTAATGGAAACACACGAAACAGGTTTCTGGAATCCAATGGAATATAGGGCCCAAGGCAATATGGTTTTACTAGAGGCAAGTCTTGTTAGACAATCTAATTTTTCTAACTAGGTGACCAGAGAGGTGGATCAAGGGAGAGCACTTGATGTGGTGTATTAGATTTTAGCAAAGCCTTTGATACAGTTCAGCATAGATGACTAGTAAACTGAGTGAACAACATCATAAGAACGGGATACTGGGCTTGATGGACCATTGGTCTGACCCAGTAAGGTTATTTTATGTTCTTATGTTATGTAAGAATAGCCTTATTGGGTCAGATCAATGGTCCATCAAGCCCAGCAGTCCGTTCTCATGGTGACCAATCCAGGTCCCTAGTACCTGGCCAAAACTACAGAATAGCAACATTCCATGCTAGCGATCCAGGGCAAGCAGTAGCTTCCCCATGTCTTTCTCAATAACAGACTATGGACGCTTCCCTCTAGGAAACTGTCCAAACCTTTCTTAAAACCAGCTACGCTATCCGCTCTTACCACATCCTCTGGCAATGTGTTCCAGAGCTTAACTATTCTGAGTGAAAAAAAATTTCCTCCCATTGGTTTTAAGAGTATTTCCCTGTAACTTCATTAAGTGTCCCCTAATTTTTGATGGAGCGAAAAATCGATCCACTTGTACCCGTTCTACTCCACTCAGGATTTTGTAGACTTCAATCTTATCTCCCCTTAGACATCTCATTTCCAAGATGAAGAGCCCTAACTATTTTAGTCTTTCCTCATTCGAGAGGAGTTCCATTCCTTTATCATCTTGGTCGCTCTTCTTTGCACCTTTTCTAGTGCTGCTATATCTGTCTTGAGATAAGGAGACCACAATTGAACGCAATACTCCAGATGAGGTCGCATACAGGGGCATTATAACATTCTTAGTCTTGTAAACCATCCCTTTTTTAATAATTCCCAGCATCCTGTTTGCTTTTTTGGATGCCACCTCACATTGGGCAGAAGGTTTCATCGTATTGTCTACAATGGCACCCAGATCCTTTTCTTGGGCGCTAACCCCCATGGTGGACCCTAGCATCCAGTAACTGTGATTCGGGTTATTCTTCCCAATGTGCATCACTTTGCATTTGTCCACATTAAATTTCATCTGCCACTTGGACGCCCAGTCTTCCAATTTTCTAAGGTCTGTCTCAGTATGGGCTCTATTTCTACGTGGTTAAAGGATGCAATGATGAAATCTGAAATGCATATTCTCAAGGGGTACTTTCTTCTATCCTCCCCACTGCAATACTAAAACTTCCTGGGACCAGCAAGGATGTAGTATTTTAAATTTAATTTACTTCAGGAAAACATATAGCAGATGGAGAATGACATATCTAGTGTCCAGCAGATGGCAGCAGAAGTGATCTTTCCATAGGATTTTGCTAACACAGCTTTCATACCTATGTGATTAAGATTAAAATATGCTCAATGCATTTTCTCCTGTCACCAATGCTAAGGAAAGTCATTAGATCCATATACCTTCACAGAGAAACATGTCCCACACACGTAGCACTGAACTCCAGGGAAGAGTTCTGGAGAAGGCACACATAAACCACTCTGTCATGTAGAGGATAGGGTCAATCTTCTGCTTGCTCAGGTGCTTATAAGCCAGGGGAGAGACTCGGCGGAGAAGTGAGAAGAGGATCCTGCCATCCAACTGAATTGCTTCCTATAAAAAGAGGACAAGAACCAACGATTACCAGGGACTGCTGGGAAAGGGGGGGGATGGGATTTGATATACTGCCTTTTTGTGGTTACAATCAAAACAGTTTACATATTATATACTTGTACAGGTACTTATTTTGTACCTGGGGCAAATAAGGGTTATGTGACTAGTCCAGAGTCACAAGGAGCTGTAGTGGGAATTGAACCCAATTCCTTTGGTTCTCAGGCTGCTGCACTAACCATTAGGCTACTCCTCCATTGCTGACATGGCAGCACTAGCTACAAAAATGGAAGAACTGCTCTTATGAAATCTGGGGCTGCCCTTTTTATTTTATTTAAAGGAAGAGATTCTTTACTCAGACTGCTGAAAATTATGGAACACTTTAGCAGTGAAGTAGTCATGACAGCACCACAATTCACTTGGTAAACAAAGTTTGTGCTTAAACAAATAATTGTGGTAATGAGTCATCTAGGGAGAAGCATAAACTCAGTAATTAAGATGATCGTTATTTGAGATGCTAGCTCACATTATAGAGAGTGTATGGTTATTCAATGAAGAAGGGGCTAGCTTGCTCTCCAATGGTCCTGAAGTCTGACTATATCTGCAGAAAACCAAATAGCCTGGGACAGGGGGTGTCTTGTACATGCATCAAGCAGGTATCGGAACGTTAACAGGGCTAAAGCCTTGGAGAATCTAATGACAAAAGCCTCCAAATCCTTACTTGAAGCTGCTGGTGTTTAGAGCTCATTGCCATAATGCCATTTGTATTCTCTCCCCCCCACCCCTCCATTTCAGATTTCTGTTTTCCATACAAAAGGGAAAAGTTTTGTAATAATACAAAGCTATGGATACAGTCTGGCTCCACTAGTTATATACTGTAGTTCCAAATAATTAGTTTGTAGCAGAAAAATCATAGGCAACCACAATTTTAAAATGGCTAGCAAGTGTTCCAGCAGCCTGTACTGAACAAATGAAAACTGCTATCCATAGAAAACTAGGGTTGCAGTATCCCTATAGTTAGGAAATGAAAGCATGTTCTGGTCTGAAACAATTCTTCTCACCCCCCAAAAAATATTTCATTGAAGTATTCCAAACATGAATATATACTGTATATTCCCAAATGTCTCAAAAATGTCTCAAAAATTCTGGCTAGTACTAAGTTCTTAATATTTTTCCTTCCCTGAGAGATTTGCAAAAGCTTCACAGATTATGCTAATTCATCCAATTTTTTTAAAATAAATTCAACGATCTCCAAATTTATCAAGAGATCTGGGGTTGATTTCCAAGCTAGAAGTCTGCACTTAGATGTTAAGGATACAGTTTATAATGCTGAAAGGCAGGCATGAGGGATCACCTGATGGCCAGACAATGGATATGAATGGTCCAAAGGACACAAAGGACTGAGTGCCAAAATGAAAACAGGTCATGATTTTTTTAATAACTGAATTATTCAAATCCACTCTCTGGGTGAAGAAGAACTTCCTTACGTTCATACAGAATCTTTAAACTTCAGAGTGCCCTCTCGTTCTCTCTACCTTGGAGAGGGTGAACAACCTGTCTTTATCTACTTTGTCTTGAATCCCTGGAGGGTGTTTTCCCCTATAACAGCCTCCGGAAGAGCGTTCCAGTTTTCTACCACTCTCTGCCACTCTCTGGGTGAAGAAGAACTTCCTTACGTTTGTACGGAATCTATCCCCTTTTAACTTTAGAGAGTGCCCTCTCATTCTCTCACCTTGGAGAGGTTGAACAAACCTGTCTTTATCTACTTTGTCTTGAATCCCTGGAGGGTGTTTTCTCCTATAACAGCCTCCGGAAGAGCGTTCCAGTTTTCCACCACTCTCTGGGTGAAGAAGAACTTCCTTACATTCATACAGAATCTATCCCCTTTTAACTTCAGAGAGTGCCCTCTCGTTCTCCCTACCTTGGAGAGGGTGAACAATCTGTCTTTATCAACTAAGTCTATTCCCTTCATTATCTTGAATGTTTCAATCATGTCCCCTCTCAGTCTCCTCTTTTCAAGGGAGAAGAGGCCCAGTTTCATGTCTAGCAATTAAGGCCACAAAATAGTACAAGATGGTAGATGAAAGAATGGTATGATGAGGTATAACCAGAAGAAACTGTAATAGTCTAGACAGCCTCAATTCCACCCTCTTCTTCCCCCCCCAACCGATACATTTCTTTTGGGCAACTTGGCTGCCCTCCCGCCCACCCCCAGCTCACTTAACTTTGAAAGGTGGTAAAAGTCGATGTCATCTCAGACCCTTTCTCCACACAGTTCAGTAGAGCTCAGCCCAGCTACAATCTTATAAATAAGGAAGGAAGAAAAACACAAATGGCTCCAACTACTGACATCAAGTATCAGCTAAGTCTCTAATATTGAACAGGGGCTAAAAAGGAAGGCGAGACTTCACTTGTTCGTGTGTCCAATTTGAGAGGCAGTGCAGAAAAAGGGCTACAGAAGTTACATGAATCTGCCCAAAGTCCAATGACATGAGACAGAGAACCTGCATTTTCCCCCCTAGTGGTGGGGAATTTGGGAGCAGATAGACAATACCTCAAAAGATAAAAACAGGGCTTCTGATAATTGGATTTCAACTGAAACACACGTCCTCATAACAAAAATAAATGTTTTGGAATGAGGGTGTGTGTTTCATTTGAAATCCAAATTCAGAAGCCCTGTTTTTAGATAGTGGTGGTGGTGGAGGGGTATACTGTATGTGTGTGTGTATGTGTATATACACATATCCAATTTTACATAGCTAATATTGAATTTTTCTACCCTCAAAGACTCCTAATTGGCTGAAAAATAAATAATAGAACCCCCAGACTGCCGAGAACCTTTTTCCAGTGGAATTAAATGTGTGTGTGCATGCAAAAAGGAAGTTCTAGATAACAAGAACATGAGATACGAGGCTTCAAGGAATACTATGAGGCTTCGATAACTATTAAAAATTTTTAAAAATAATAATAAATGACTGCAGCTAGTAACAGTAACACACTAAAACAACGAGAGAGTAAGGGTAAAAATCAATAAAGGAAACCAAAATAACCACTCTTAAGGAGTAAAACAAATTGTGAGAAGGAATACAACCTCAAGAAACTAAGCGCTTGGTGATTAGCATAAGCTTCCAATTACTGGCTTAAAAATCCTTCCAAAATGTTTTTAAATGATTCTTTAATTATACAGTAGTATCTCTTCTTTGTGCAGGGACAGAACCTTCAAAAACATGCAAGCAGTAATCACAAGTGAAAGTTTTGAATAACTATGCTCGGCTGCCCTCCCACCCACTCCAACTCAGTGTTCTACCTACCCAGACATGGAGAGACCCGGACATCTGCAACAATCAATATGCTTGTGGATTACTGCTTGCAAATTTTGAAGATTCTGTCCCTGCTGATAGAGAATGGCACGGGGAAAAATGTTTTCCCTATCACTGCCCCATCCCCACGACTACTGTCCCTGTCCCCGCAGAATCCGTACAAGCCTCAGTACTGCAATATTTAGCTTATTCCTTCCTTATAAATCAAAGTTCTGGCTGCTGAACTAGAGAAAGATGTTCAGCTGGCAGGGCTTTCTTTGTAATTTTTTTTATCAACACAATATACTACTTTATCCTAAAGCAAAAAAAAAATATATATATATATATATAAAAATTTTTTTCTACCTTTGTTGTCTGGTTTCTGCTTTCCTCATCTTCTCCTCATTCATTTCCTTCCATCCACTGTCTGCCTTCTCTGTCTCTTCCATATGCTCTGTTACTGTGCCTCTCCCTTCCATTTCTCCTTCCACCCCAATTGGTCTGCCACCCATCTTCTTCACCCCCCCCATAGTCTGGAATCTCTCTCTTCCTCAGTTCCCTTCAGCGTCTGTTCCTCTGCACCCCTACCTTCCCCAGTTCCCTTCAGCGTCTGTTCCTCCCCAGCCCACCTTCCCCAGTTCCCTTCAGCATCTATTCCTCTCCACCCCACCATCCCCAGTTCCCTTCAGCGTCTGTTCTTCGCCACCCCACCTTCCCGAGTTCTCTTCAGTGTCTGTTCTTCTCCACCCCACCTTTCCTCCTCCTTAATTTTGCGGCAGGCAATTTCTCTAAAAGTGCTTCCTACTAGAGAATGACACGGGGAGAAATTCTGTCCCTGTCACCGTCCCTGGACCACCATCCTCTGCACCGCCCCGTCCCCGCTGGTCCTTGCACTGCCCCTGTCTCTGCCGTCCCCTTCACCGCTCTGTCCCCGCTGTCTCTTTCACCACCCCGTCACCGTCCCCATCTTCTCCTCTCCATCCCCATCCCCCCACCCCCAGCACCCTTCACGCGGTCCAGCAGCTCTCTCCCGCCGGCCAGCCGTGCATTTCCCTCCCTCCCTCCTTTTCCCTTACCTTTTCTTCTTGAAATTGGCGATTTCTATAAGGCTACGAGCTGTATTACAGTCGGAGCCTTGAAGTCGCGTCGGGTTGCCTGCTAGAAAAGTCTCCTCCGATGCAACCGGAAACAGGAAGTTGCATCAGAGGAGACTTTTTCCAGCAGGAAACGGGACGCGACTTCAAGGCTCCGGCTGTAATACAGCTCATAGCCTTATAGAAATCACCAGTTTCAAGAAGAAAAGGTAAGGGAAAAGGAGGGAGGGAGATGCATGGACGGCTGGCGGGAGAGAGTGGGCTGCCGGATCGAACACTCATTCACCGCCCCATGCTACCATTCACCGCTCCACGGGGCAGTGAATGGCTTTGTCCCAGAACTCGCGATGACCTTTTTTTTTGATCACCGTTTTGGCGGGTTACCCGCAGCTAGCCGCGGCTAGCTGTGGGTAACAACCACCGTGTCATTCTCTACTTTCTACCAGCAGCCGGAGCGTTGAAATCGCATGTGGCTGCAGGAAAGGTCGTCTCTGATGCAACTTCCGATTCTGTCAGAGATTACCTTTATGGCAGCAACACGCAATTTCAACGCTCCGGCTGCTGGTAGGAAGCACATTTAGAGAAATTGCCTGCCGCAAAGTTAAGGAGCAGAGAGGGAGATGCTCAGGCGGTGACGATCGGGCTCAGGCGATGATCAGGAGGGAAGGAGATGCTTGGGCGGCGATCGGGCAGCAGCTATCAGTATGGAGGGAGGGAGTGCGATCGGTGACCACACGCGTTCCCTCCCTTCTCTGCGGAGACAAGACCATTCACCGCTCCACGGGGCAGTGAATGGCCTTCTCCCCTTATCCATAGCGACCAATCCTTTTCTCTCCCCCGTTTCAGCGGGTTACCCGCAGCTACCCATGGGTAACAGCCACCGTGTCATTCTCTACCTGCTGACACTGTTTTTGAATTTTGATTTGAAAGTTTAAATATAGAAAGTAAAGAGGCATAAATATAATTCACTCAAAAAATGTAGGAAGGTTTTTTAAGCCAATGATTGCAAAACAATATGTAACATTACATTACATTACAGATTTCTATTCCGCCTCAACCTTGCAGTTCTGGGCGGATTACAAAAGAGACATCTGGACATTTCCAGGATGATTACAAAGAGACTTCTGGACTTTTCCAGAAGAGTTACAAGAATCAAAAAAGTACTTCCCCTGAATTTAAACTGGTTCAGACGTGAACACGTTTTTCTGCTTTTTTGGTTTCCTGAAGCAGAGAATAAAACATGTTCACATCGGAACCAATGAATAGCTAAGTCCTTTTTTACATTCAACACTTGTTTAAGAGATTGAGAATTTCACAGCGTTTTAGATTTCAAATTCACATAAGCTAAAAAGTGTGGAAGAACATTCAATGATTGGGTGGTGAGGTGGCAGGGGGTTTTCACCTCCTTGCACCCCTCTGGGTCCTCTGAGCACAATGCTACCATATAAAATGGCTTTTTGATTTGGAATTTATTTAATTTAAATCTAGGGGAAGTACTTTTTTGATGTAACATATTGATTTCCTACTTCCTACATTGATACCTTTTTGGTATTCATTTTTCCCTGCTCTTGATTTTTGAATGATTGAAAAACAGAATAAATCACAGTGCCTGGTTAGTTTGCTGAGACTTTTTTTTTCCTCTCACAATTCTGTGTTTTATTTTGCTCTTTACAGAGTGAATATTTTTGGTTTTCTATTCCCTCTTTACATATCCCAAGATTTCTTGAATTGTTAGTGTTTTGCCTTCAATAAAGCAAAGGTCTGTGCCTCCATGACATATACTAGGAAATAAACTGAGCAGACTGACAGACTGAGAAAACATCATGCACAGAAATTATTTTTCAGTCACTTTCAAATGTCAGGAAATTGCAATAGACAGGCCCTGCCATCTCAAAGGAAAGACTCTTCTATTCCAAGAGCAAAACTATGAACTGCTCATTTCACATGCTGAGAAAAGTGAGATCCTGCTTCCACCAACAACATTTTGCTGTCCTCGTACAATCAATCTGGCTGGACTATTGTAACTCCATCTATCTAAGTCTAACCAAGAAAAGTCTTCAAAGACTTTAGCGGATCCAGAATACTGTGGCTAGGTTGATCTTCGCAAAAAGTAAATTTGATCATGCTTCTCCACTTCTGTCAAAACTTCACTGGCTTCCAGTAATTTCTAGGGTTCACTTTAAATGTGCCTGCCTAACATTTAAGATCCTGCATGGCATTCTTCCCCCCCCCCACCCTAATTCCACTATCTTGGAATTCTACGAGACCCGACACTACCAGATCCACCCATAAACTTAAACTATCTTTCCCCTCGTTAAAAGGTGTTATCTAAGCGGGAAAATTATTTTCTTCAAAATCACTTATCTTTGGAATAACCTTCCTGCCCTACTGCGGAATCTGGGCTCCTTCCAATTATTCCGAAAGCATCTGAAAACTTGGCTATTCTCAAAAATGTAAATCTCGCTACCCCCTTTATAATCACTAATTCTTTTTTTTTTTTTTTTTAATCTTTATTCATTTTCAAATTAAACAATAAGTGCATAAAAATATATCATAAAAATAGTTTAAATATAGCACTATATTATCTAACATATGAACTATAATAGTGTAAAACTCCCACCCTCCCCCCCTTCATCCCATTCTCAATTAAAATAGAATATGCAATGTTATACAACATATCATCTCGTATTTAATAACATCCCAAATCTACCCTCCCCCCTTGAGTGTGCTAGATAAAACTAAGAAAGAAAAGGAACAGAAAATAAATGATGTCTATTCATCACAATATTTTTCCAATGGGGCCCCCATATCTTTATAAAGTTGTTATATGTCCCTTTTTGTACTACTATTACTCTTTCCATCTTAAAAATATGGCACAACGAATTCCATCAGAATGTGTAATTAAGATTCTTATGACTTTTCCAATTATGTTTTTCTTTCCTTATATTAAAGTTCCTGTAAACCGTGCCGAGCTCTTTCTTTACGGAAAAAATATGGTATATAAACTTAAGGTTTAGTTTAGTTTAGCTAAAGAGAAGGTAAAGTATAGAAGGGATTAGTGGCAGGGCTGGTGATGTGTAGTTCTGATTCAACATGGGAGCCTACTGAAGAGGAAAGAACAGGTCAGCCTTTAAGGAAATCAAAGGGTTCAGTGTTCAAGTATAATATGAGGGAAGCTGGTCTGTTCCAGCAGTTCCTATCACCCTCCACCCTAGATGCCTTGACCAGTGACTGCTCCTCACAGTCCACATTGTTTGTGCTGAATGCCTTATTCAAGGGATTCGTTGAAAAAAAATGTCAATTTATAGAGCAGTCGCTTCAAGCGTGGTTGGTTGAGAATTACCAGTCAAACATGGACACAGTGACCACTGTCAGAGGATGAACAGCTTTTCCACAAACTGTTCCTGAGGTTGTATATGTAAGGCAGTGAATGTGACAATAGCAAGCAGGGCTCTGGAGAGGAGAGACAACTAGAAAAGAAAGATCAAAGGACCACAAGAGTGGCAGGGTAAGAACAACATCCATCCACCACTTGAAGGTATAGTGGAGAGAGCAGGAATACAACATTTACAGTTTATGCTGCTTGTGGGCCACTGAAACTGATGGATATGGGGGATCCTGCCTACAGCGTTTTAATAAATGCAGTTATCATGCATGTTTACTTAGCACCAGAGAATACTACTCTATACAGCTTCTGGAATATAACCTGCAATTAAAGATGTCTGTAAGAGTCTTAGTAATCCTGTCATTTTGAATGTTTTTACTCTCCCAGTCCAATCATTTCTTTCTACGGGTTGTTCTAACTCAAGAGCATGGAAAACCTTACAGCAATGTCCAATTCCATTTTAAGCAGGCAGAGTAGCATAGATACCATGCTTTCAGCACTAAGACACTCAGAGGAAGCCCAGAATCTCTCCACCTAAGCTTACAGATGGCTCAGAAAAACCTGTATTTCTAGTTTTGGTCTTTAGCAGCTGATAAAGCACTAGATGGAATTCTATAGTTCATGCAAAACCTTTATGGTTATAATCATTTGCAACTTTCAGGTCCCTTCCCCCCTTCTTTTTTTCAGCATGGATAACATTTCTTTGTGCATGCAAAAGAAAACCATGCTTTCTGATCACTAGGTTCCTTTCCACAAAGTATTCAGTATGAGCAAGACACAAGCTTTCAGGACTAAGACGACACTCCTGATTAAATAAAACTATTCTGCACTGAAAAGCACAGTTACTTACCGTAACAGGTGTTATCCAGGGACAGCAGGCAGATATTCTTTACGCATGGGTGACGTCACCGACGGAGCCCACGGTACGGACCTTTTTACTAGAAAGTTCTAGTTGGCCGCACCGCGCGTGCGCGAGTGCCTTCCCGCCCGACGGAGGAGAGCGTGGTCCCCAGTTAGTATAAGCCAGCTAAGAAGCCAACCCGGGGAGGAGGGTGGGACGTAAGAATATCTGCCTGCTGTCCCTGGATAACACCTGTTACGGTAAGTAACTGTGCTTTATCCCAGGACAAGCAGGCAGCATATTCTTTACGCATGGGTGACCTTCAAGCTAACAAAGAGGGAGGAGGGATGGTTGGCCATTAGGAAAATAAATTCTGAAGTACAGATTGGCCGAAGTGCCCATCCCGTCTGGAGAAAGCATCCAGACAGTAGTGAGTAGTGAATGTGTGAACTGAGGACCAGGTGGCCGCCTTGCAGATTTCCTCAATGGGTGTGGAACGGAGGAAAGCAACAGAAGCGGCCATAGCTCTTACCCTGTGGGCCGTGACAGCGCCGTCTAGTGACAGACCGGCCCGAGCGTAACAGAACGCGATGCAAGCTGCAAGCCAGTTGGATAGCGTCCGTTTAGAGACCGGTCGACCCAAACGATTTGGGTCGAAGGTCAGGAAGAGCTGAGGGGACAAGCGGTGAGCCCTTGTACGATCAAGATAGTAAGCCAGGGCACGCTTGCAGTCAAGACTGTGCAATGCCTGTTCTCCGGGATGTGAATGAGGTTTCGGGAAGAAAACAGGCAACACAATGGACTGGTTGAGGTGAAAAGCTGAGACCACCTTTGGAAGGAACTTTGGATGGGTGCGCAGAACCACCTTGTCATGGTGAAAAATAGTGAACGGTGGATCGGCAACCAGTGCATGAAGCTCACTAACCCTCCTGGCAGAGGTGATGGCAATGAGGAAAAGAACCTTCCATGTCAGAAATTTGAGCGAAGTTGTGGCAAGCGGCTCAAAGGGAGGTTTCATGAGGGCAGATAAAACCACATTCAGGTCCCAGACGACCGGAGGAGGCTTCAGAGGTGGTTTGATGTTGAAGAGGCCCCTCATGAATCGGGAAACCAGAGGGTGAGCCGTGAGAGGTTTTCCTAAGACAGGTTCATGGAATGCCGTGATGGCACTGAGATGGACTCTGATAGAGTTAGACTTGAGGCCTGCATTGGACAGGGAGAGCAAGTAGTCCAGAACAGTTTCCACCGCTAAAGAGGTGGGATCGTGATGATGACGGAGGCACCAAGAGGAGAACCTGGTCCACTTCTGATGGTAACATTGGAGGGTGGTCGGTTTCCTGGAGGCGTCCAAAATGAGACGGACAGGCTGAGACAGATTTCCTGAAGAGGTCAGCCCGAGAGAAACCAAGCTGTCAGGTGGAGCGAAGACAGATTGGGATGTAGTAGAGACTGATGTTGCTGTGTAAGTAGAGTAGGAAACACAGGCAGAGGAATGGGATCCCTGGAGCTGAGCTGAAGCAGGAGGGAGAACCAGTGTTGACGAGGCCACCGGGGAGCTATGAGGATCATGGTGGCTCCGTCCCTGCGGAGTTTGGATAAAGTCCGCAACATCAGAGGTAGAGGAGGAAAGGCATAGAGGAACCGATCCGTCCAGTCGAGAAGGAATGCATCCGGGGCCAGACGATGAGGAGAGAAGAGTCTGGAGCAGAACTGGGGCAGCTGATGGTTGTGAGGAGCTGCGAATAGGTCCACCTGCGGAGTGCCCCAGCGAGCAAAGATGGAGTGGAGCGTGGGAGGGTCCAAGGTCCACTCGTGAGGTTGAAGGATGCGGCTGAGATTGTCGGCCAGGGAGTTCTGTTCGCCCTGGATGTAGACAGCCTTGAGGAAGAGACTGCGGGCCGTGGCCCAGGTCCAAATGCGAAGAGCCTCCTGACAAAGGAGGCGAGATCCGGTGCCGCCCTGTTTGTTGATGTAGTACATGGCAACTTGGTTGTCCGTGCACAGGAGCAGAACCTGAGGGCAAAGAAGGTGCTGGAAGGCCTTGAGAGCATAGAACATGGCTCGTAGTTCCAGGAGATTGATGTGATGAAGACGCTCCTGCGGGGTCCAAAGACCTTGGGTGCGTAGGTCTCCCAGGTGAGCACCCCATGCATAAGGGGAGGCATCCGTGGTGATGATCATGGAATGCGGGGGCAGATGAAAAAGAAGGCCCCTGGAAAGATTGGAGGAGTTCAACCACCATTGTAGAGATTGCTGAAGAGACGATGTCACAGAGATGGGATGAGAAAGAAGATTCGAGGTCTGCGACCATTGGTTGGCCAGAGTCCATTGAGGTGTTCTGAGGTGGAGTCGTGCCAGGGGAAGCACATGCACCGTCGAGGCCATGTGGCCCAGGAGGACCATCATCTGTCTGGCAGAGATGGAGTGATGAAGGAGCACCTGACGACACAGGCGGAGCAGGTTCCGCTGACGGTCGGAGGGGAGAAACGCCCTCATCAGTGTGGTGTCGAGAACTGCTCCAATGAACTGAAGGCGCTGCGTGGGAAGCAGATGCGACTTGGGGTAGTTGATCTCGAACCCCAGGAGGTGGAGGAGAGAGATGGTATGATGAGTGGCTTGTAGCACAAGCGGAGACGTAGGTGCTTTCACCAACCAATCGTCCAAGTAGGGAAACACCTGGAGGTTGTGAGACCTGAGGAAGGCCGCCGCCACAATGAGGCATTTGGTGAACACCCTGGGTGATGAAGCGAGGCCAAAAGGTAGCACTTTGTACTGATAATGGCGATGGTGCACCTGGAATCTTAGGTAGCGACGTGAAGCTGGATTGATTGGTATGTGAGTGTAGGCCTCTTTGAGGTCCAGGGAACATAGCCAGTCGTTCTGAGAGAGATGAGGGTAAAGCGTGGCAAGGGAGAGCATTCTGAACCTCTCCTTGACAAGACATTTGTTGAGGTCCCTGAGATCGAGAATGGGACGTAGGTCTCCTGTCTTTTTTGGAACCAGAAAGTAACGGGAGTAGAATCCCCGGCCCCTTTGTTCCAGAGGTACTTCTTCGATGGCATTGAGGAGATTGGACCTCCCTCAGGAGGAGGGGGGTTTGAGTTGAAAGAGAAGCAGACTCTACGGGAGGATTGTCTGGTGGAAGAGTCTGGAAGTTGAGAGAGTAGCCGTGGCGGATGATGTTGAGGACCCACTGGTCCGATGTGATGACCTCCCAACGGCTGAGAAAAATGTGGAGCCTGCCTCCGATTGGTTGAGGGAGAGGCAATGAGGGTGGAAGACTGGCTAAGCCCTGGAGAGAGGAGTCAAAAGGGCTGAGAAGGTTTGGCAGGAGGAAGAGGCTTGGCAGGTTGATTAGACTGTGCACGAGCCTGGTTGTGGTGTTGTTGGCGAGCCCGCCTAGGTTGCTGTGAAGGCGGGTTAAGCGGCCTAGCGGAGAACCTGCGCTGGTATGAAGACTGTGGTTTGTAAGGCCGAGCAGGAGGGGCCTTCTTCTTTGGTTTAATGAGGGTATCCCATCTGGTCTCATGGGCGGAGAGTTTTTGTGTGGTGGTATCCAGAGACTCTCCGAACAATTCGTCTCCCATACATGGGGCGTTGGCTAGTCGGTCCTGATGGTTGACATCCAGATCAGAGACCCTGAGCCAGGCCAGGCGGCGCATGGCCACAGCGATGGCAGATGCACGAGAGGTGAGCTCAAAGGAGTCATAGATGGAGCGCACCATAAATTTTCTAAGTTGAAGCAGGCTGGAGATGTGCTGCTGGAATAGTGGAACCTTGTGCTCCGGCATGTACTTTTGCATGGCGGAGAGTTGCATTACCAGATGTTTCAGGTAGAATGAAAAGTGGAAAGAGTAATTGTTTGCCCTGTTGGCAAGCATGGCATTCTGGTAGAGCCGCTTGCCAAACTTGTCCATAGTTTTGCCCTCCCTGCCAGGAGGGGTAGAGGCATATACACTGGAGCCTTGAGTCTTTTTTAAAGTGGACTCAACCAGGAGAGATTCATGGGGCAGCTGGGGTTTATCAAATCCCGGGATTGGGATAACCCTGTAAAGGCTATCCAGTTTACGGGGTGCCCCAGGGACAGTTAATGGATTTTCCCAATTTTTATAAAAAGTTTCCCGCAGGATGTCATGCACGGGTAACTTCAGGAACTCCTTAGGAGGTTGATCGAAATCTAATGCCTCCAGGAAAGCTTGTGACTTCTTGGAATCGGATTCCAGAGGCAAAGATAAGGCTCCTGATAACTCCCTGAGGAATTTTGAAAAAGAAGATTGCTCAGGTTTAGATGTGGTATCGGGGGCCGAGGGCTCTTCGTCCGACGACGATGCATCCTCCTCGGTACCGAGGGGAGATTCCTCCCAGAGGTCCGGGTCTCTGACATCGGTGTGTGCGTGCCGAGAGACTGGAGTGGAAGGTTCGGTATGATGAGCTTTAGACCGAGACTTGCCTGAGCGTACCGAGACGGTACCGGGGGATGAAGACCTGTGTCTGTCTCGGTCCCGGGAAGAACGGTGCCGGTCAGGTTCGCGGGAAGACCGGTGTTCCGCTCGGTCCCGAGGAGGATCGGATGTCGTCAGAGCTACGGTCTCGGCATGGGCATGGATATGCGGTGCCGAGAGAATGGGCATGGAGGGGTCCATAGGTACCGATGGCGTGGATACCGGTTGGACGGTGTGGGGCTCGGGCCGGTCTGGTACCGAAAGCAGCGGTGCCAGGATAGAGGGCAAGAGCTGTTTAAGTTGCTTTTGGAGTTGTTCCTGCAACTTATCCTGGAGGATGGCCGCAATGCGGTCATCCAGGGTTGGCACCGGAACCACTTTTTTCTGCTTTGGTTCCATGGGTGCCGCTCTACGCTCCGGCGATGAGGCGGCCGATGACGAGGCACTCACCGATATCGGAGCGGAGCGCTTTTTAGTTCGGCGTGGAGCCGAAAGAGCCGGTGTCGCCACCGAGGTGGGAGGGCGCTCAAGGGTGGAAGGCTTCTTAGCCGGCTTACCTGGCGCCGGTGGCGCCGATGTAATGTCAGGCGGTGTCGAGGTGGTCGGTGCCGACTTCGATGGTGCCGCAGTTGAAGAAGTCGAGTCCATAGTCGGGCCGGTGCCGAACAGCAGACTTTGCTGGATTTGGCGATTCTTCAAAGTGCGTTTTTTAAGAGTGGCACAGCGGGTGCACGAGTCCGCCCGATGCTCCGGTCCCAAACACTGTAAACACCAATTGTGTGGGTCAGTGAGGGAGATCGGGCGTGCACACCGCTGGCACTTCTTAAAACCGGGCTGCGGGGGCATGAATGTGAACACGGCCTCCGCAAAATCAAACCCCGAGGCCTGGATCGTGACAACAGGCCCCGCCGGGGCAAAGACAAAAAACGAAACAAAAAGAAAATAATTTTTTTTTTTTTTGTTTTTGGAAATGAAATAAAAAAGAACCCGAAGGTAAATAAAACGAAAAAAAGAACGCGAGCGGGAAGGCAAAAGAGGATTTCAATCGGAGTTGAAAAACGCACGTCTTCTTCGCTCCGCGGAAACGAAGAAACTGGGGACCACGCTCTCCTCCGTCGGGCGGGAAGGCACTCGCGCACGCGCGGTGCGGCCAACTAGAACTTTCTAGTAAAAAGGTCCGTACCGTGGGCTCCGTCGGTGACGTCACCCATGCGTAAAGAATATGCTGCCTGCTTGTCCTGGGATAATACTTTGCTCTGTGCTACCCTCCAAACAGCATGCTTTATCCCTTAGTGGTTCAGGCACAATACTTACTAATTTCTCACTGTAGTATCCTGGAAGATATTTCTCACAGATCTGCACCAGACACCAAAATGCTTGCTGATTCAGGGGGGAAAATAAAGAGGAAAACATACCACATAAATCTAAGAATCTTTCACCAATAGTTTCTCTTGAAATATTAACGCTAATGCAAACACGATATCAAGTCATATAAGTTAGCAACGTTGCCCTGAAAGGGGGATGGTGGAGTGGTCGATCTTCTTGGTATTCGGTGTTGTACGCATCAAAATGTGCTCAACTAGCCAGATTGCTGTCATAAAAACTGTGAAGGCACACATCTACAAAATATATACTATTACCACAAAAAGGCATACTGACATGGATTATGGAAAAAAGTGTCCCAGCAACCAGACAAATTCCCCAAAGCATGAAGTTGCATTGCCTTGCTTCACAAAAACAGAACAGGATTAAAGGGGATACATACACCATTCTTTCCCAAAAGAATACTGAAGTACTGATTTATCTGGACAAGTATAAGAATTTTTAAATGCCTCTTAGCATTTTAACTTTAAATTCTGAGAACAAAGCAATTAGGGGTTTTTTTTTTCCCACTGAATGTCCATTTCCAAAAGTTGATCACGGCCATATTTTTTAAAGTTTCCTGAAATCTTTTGTGTATGAACTAGAGTAAGGCTCACAGGGTATGGACCATCTTGTACTTTTGGCAGCAGTACTGATAGTATTTATTTATTTATTTTAAAAATTTCTATACTGTTTAAAGCTAAATTATAAAAGAACATAATAAAACAAACAATCCTAAAAACATATCTGCAAAATAGCAGCAAAAGTTTAAATTAAAAAAATCATGAATAGTTCTTCAGCTAAACCAGAGAAGATTACTGACTAGAAAAAGGCATCTACAAATAATTGTGTCTTTAGCAATTTTCGCGACAATTTCATATTTGGCCCACAAGGGAGTACAGCAATAGTAGCATTAGCGAGAGCCTCCTGTGGAAAATTAAGTGTGGTGGGAACAAAGTAAAAAATTTCCTCACCCCTGGGGTTTGGTGGGGGGGGGGAGTGGAATGACTCTTAAAACACTCAAAATGTAATCAGTCCTATTTATAATGGCGCATTAAACATGCTTCCTGGTTTCCACAAAGTGGCATTAACACACCACCTAACCCACTCCCAATATAATCACAGGTCCAGCCAACATCCTTTACTTTTTAAATGCAGAAAAAAATTCACTCCACTGTGCCCACTAACCTACACAATCCTTGCAAGAGGTCACTTACTCCTGATTTTTCCAAGAAGCCCTTAGATCTCTAGAGCATCAACACAGCCATGTCACAGACTCTTCCGGATTCCTGAAATGCAGTTGTCTTCTGCTTGCCAGCAGGCCAACAGTTCCTCTCCTAGACTGCTCCTTCAATCTAACTTCCCATCACAGATGTATTAGTCCATTAGTGGTCCTATCAACTCCTATCTTCATTCTCAAGCACATTGATTCTGGTCCCTCTTAGAGATAATGGTAGTGCCACTCTACTCTATTTGGGCTCTGTATACCGTTTCCTCCGGCATTTACATTATCAGCCTTATAACCCAGGACTCCAAAATGGTTCTCATTTCTCTTTCTCCACTTTTTGACCGAGCTTACTGTTCATAGGGACCTCCATCAAATTGCAAACTTTGTAACCTCAACACAGTTTAATCCTACCACAGCATGCTACAGGGGCTGTATAGAGTGAACACACCACATAAATACCCCTTCACGGCTCTCAGCTTGGAAGTTATCAATATGTGGCCGACATCTTACCTGTCCAGTGAGGTTACTTAACATGGGCTCTCCATGGACAACAGGATAAGTCATCTTCTCTAGGATGAATCTGCTTTTTGAGCTAAAGCAGTGTTTCCCAAGTTGGTCTTGGAGTACCCCCCCCCCTTGCCAGTCAGGTTTTCAGAATATGCACAATGAATATGTATGAGACTTATTTGCATATAGTGGCTCCATTGTATGCAAACTCTGTCATGCATATTCATTGAGGATATCTTGAAAACCTGACTGGCAAAGCAGTACTTCAGGACCAACTTGGGAAACACTTAGGGCTAGATTCACAAAGCAAACCGATCATGTACCGATCGGTTTGCGACTCCTTTACGAGCAAATTTCCCTCCAGCCTGATTCACTTACCTCTTCTGCGATCCGCTTCGAATCTGTGCATGCAAATAAGGTGAAACACATGCAAAGTAGGCAGGGACGCGATTCACAACACAAAATTTCACATCCAACTGGGCCGGCCGATCAACTGAAGAAGCGACTGCTAGGACCAGTCAAAAACCCTCACTACCTCAAGCGCTAAAGTAACATGAGAGTGAGTAAAAACATCCTTCATTACAAGGGCACCTGAGAGGTAAGGATTCCCTCTTGTCCTGTGCCAACCCACTGCCTCTCGGTCCCCTTTTTCCTGACAGGGGTCACATGTGCCCGCACATCAGACTGACGTTAAGACCCAGTAGGGAGCTCTCGGCAACTGGGTAGAGCCTTCTTGCTGCTTATATCCAAGCTGAGTGCTGAAGAAAAGGCCTCTCCCTGGCTCCGGAGGGGGCCAGGTAAAAGCCCGAGAGCAGAGGGGGAGGAGAGAGGGTTCCGGCCACGTGGCTGCACAAAAGACGGATCAGCGAGGAGGACTTGAGCATGGCAGATATAGCCCAGCCAACCTGGCCGGCCTCACCCTGACAGCCAAGTTTTGTTGCCGGAAAGCTCCAAACAGTTATCACTTTCAGATGGAGCTTGCTAGCTTTTAATAAGAACATAACATAAGCCGTGCCTCTGCTGGGTCAGACCCGAGGTCCATCATGCCCAGCAGTCCGCTCACGTGGCGGCCCATCAGGTCCAGGACCTGTAAAGTAGCCCTCTATCTATACCCTTCTATCCCCTTTTCCTTCAGAAAATTGTCCAATCCCTTCTTGAACTCCAATACCGTACCCTGTCCTATCACTCCATCTGGAAGCGTGTTCAAGATGTCCACCACCCGCTGGGTGAAGAAGAACTTCCTAGCATTGGTTCTGAATCTGTCCCCTTTTAATTTTTCCGAATGCCCTCTTGTTCTTGTAGTTGTCGAAAGTTTGAAGAATCTGTCCCTCTCCACTTTCTCGATGCCCTTCGTGATCTTGTAAGTCTCTATCATATCCTCTCTAAGTCTCTGCTTTTCCAGTGAAAAAAGCCCCAGTCTCTCTAATCTTTCAGCGTATGAAAGGTTTTCCATACCTTTTATCAAACGTGTCGCTCTCTTCTGAACCCTCTCGAGTATCGCCATATCCTTCTTTAGGTACAGCGACCAATATTGGACGCAGTACTCCAGATGCGGGCGCACCATTGCCCGATACAAAGGCAGGATAACTTCTTTTGTTCTGCTTGTAATACTTTTCTTGATTATTCCTAGCATTCTATTCGCTTTCTTGCGGCCGCTGCACATTGTGCCGACGGCTTCATTGTCATGTCCACTATTACCCCCAAGTCCCTTTCTTGGGAACTCTCACTCAATAACAGACCTCCCAACGTATAGCTGTACCTCGGATTTCTGTTTCCTATGTGTAAGACTTTACATTTCTCTACATTGGACTTCATCTGCCATCTCGTCACCCACTCCCCTAGTTTGTTCAGGTCCTTTTGTAAATCTTCGCAGTCCTCTTTAGTCCTAGCCCCATTAAATAGCTTGGTGTCATCTGCGAATTTTATTACTTCGCTCTTCGTCCCCATTTCTAGATCACTGGCTGGAGAATAGTTTCTTTTTTTAAAAAATTTTTATTTATAGAATTTTCATTCTTTCAATACATGAATCACATATTATAAAATGTATAATAAAATATATATGTATGTACAAATTCATATCATAAATATTCATCCCTTTCCCCTATTAATTGTTTTTCCATTTTTCTTTCATATTAATATCTATATTTCCCACCCTAACCCTATATTACTATTATCAATGTGTTAAGATATCTGATCTCTAGAATAATTAGTCAATGGATCCCATATTTTCTTAAAATTTTTAATATTTCCTTGTTGTAAAGCCAAAATTTTCTCCATTTTGTAAATGTGACATACCGAGTTCCACCAGAATGTATAATTTAGTTTGGTAAAATCTTTCCAATTTTGTGTGATTTGCTGCATGGCAACTCCTGTCAATATTAAAAGTAATTTATTATTATTTGCTGATATTGGACTCTGTGTTCTCATTGCAGTACCGAATAATATGGTATCATATGAGAGTCCTACGTGATTTTCTAGTAATATATTTATTTGGGGCCAAATTAAATTCCAAAAAGCTTTTATACAGGGACAAAAAAAAATTAAATGATCCAATGTCCCTACTTCTATTTTACAATGCCAACATCTATTAGATCTAGTATTATCTATCTTTTGCAAGCGCGTCGGGGTCCATAACACTCTATGTAATAAAAATAACCATGTTTGACTCATAGATGCTGACTTTGTTAATCTTAATCTCCAGGACCAGAATTTTGGCCATTGAGATGCAGAAATTGTCTGTCCAATCTCAATGCTCCAAATGTCCCTAAGTCCAGTTTTCTTTTTTTTATTTAGAAATCCATTTATTAATTTATACCATTTTGCGGCTTGGTGACCCAAGAAATCCGTCTGGAAACATAAAACTTGCAAACTGGAGAATAGTTTCGAGAATTTTGCTTCTGTTATCTTTTATTTTAATCCATATCAAATGCAAAATTGTCATTTTTATGCAAAACACGACAGAAGGCAGAAACCATTTCAGATTATAAAAAAAAAAATTGTGGTTCCGAAAGGCATGCGCAGACCATCTACAGATCGCCCCCATCTGCATATTTTACTTTGCAGAATTCGTCGGACGAATCGGGCCTGATTGGGCAGGTTGGTGAATCTGGCCCTTAGTTAGAGAATAACAGAAATGAAAACAGACAGATATTGTGGTGGAGGAGTTTACACATACTCAGAAAGGCTTTCTAGGTTTCTATGAGCTTTAGAAGAGCTAAATCAGTCCATGGCACTGCTGGAATATGTCACCAGTGTGTGGCTGACTTATCCCGCTGTCCTCAGAGAAAGCAATGTTACTTACCGTAACAGTTGTTATCCAGGGACAGCAGGCAGCTATTCTCACTAGTGGGTGATGTCATCCGACAGAGCCCCGATACGGACATCTTGCAAGCATGTCTTGCTTGAAGAAACTCAGAAGTTTCGAGATGCCCGCACCGCGCATGCGCCAGTGCCTTCCCGCCCGATGTACCGGGCGCGTCTCCTCAGTTCAGGTAGCTAGCCTGAGAAGCCAACCCAGGGGAGGTGGGTGGGACGTGAGAATAGCTGCCTGCTGTCCCTGGATAACAACTGTTACGGTAAGTAACATTGCTTTATCCCAGGACAAGCAGGCAGGTATTCTCACTAGTGGGTGACCTCCAAGCTAACCCCAATGGGATGGTGGGAGAGTTGGCAACTTAAGAGAACAAATTTTGTAACACTGTTTGGCCAAACTGTCCATCCCGTCTGGAGAAAGTATCCAGACAATAATGAGAGGTGAATGTATGAACCGAGGACCAAGTGGCAGCCTTACAAATCTCCTCAATCGGTGTCGATCTGAGGAAGGCTACAGAGGCTGCCATTGCTCTGACCTTATGGGCTGTGACCTTACAGGGAAGGGATAATCCAGCCTGGGCATAGCAGGAAGAGATACAAGCCGCCATCCAGTTGGAGATGGTGCGCTTCGATACCGGTCGTCCCAACTTGTTTGGATCAAAGGAGACGAAAAGTTGAGGAGCAGTTCTGTGTGGCTTTGTGCGATCCAAGTAGAAAGCTAGAGCACGTTTACAGTCCAGAGTGTGCAAAGCAGATTCCCCAGGATGTGAATGAGGCTTTGGAAAGAACACTGGAAGCACGATGGATTGGTTGATGTGAAATTCAGAGACCACTTTAGGTAAGAATTTTGGATGAGTACGGAGAACCACCTTGTCATGATGGAATACGGTGAACGGTGGATCCGCCACTAGGGCCTGAAGCTCACTGACCCGACGAGCTGACGTGAGGGCCACTAGAAAAACCACCTTCCAGGTGAGATACTTGAGTGGAGCCGTGTTGAGAGGTTCAAACGGAGGCTTCATAAGATGAGACAGGACAACATTGAGATCCCAAACCACAGGAGGAGGTTTGAGAGGAGGGTTGACATGAAAAAGTCCTTTCATAAATTTGGAAACCACAGGATGAGCAGACAAAGGTTTCCCTTGTAGAGGCTGATGGAAAGCCGCAATAGCACTCAGGTGGACTCGTATAGAGGTAGACTTGAGGCCAGACTGGGACAGGTGTAGAAGATAATCCAATACAGAAGATAGGGAAGCTCGCTGAGGTTCCGTGGCATTGGAAATACACCAGGAAGAGAATCTAGTCCATTTTTGGGAATAGCATTGTCGAGTAGCAGGCTTCCTGGAAGCCTCCAAGACCTCCCTCACTGCTTGAGAGAACTGGTGAGGAGTTATGTTGAAAGGAACCAAGCTGTCAGGTGGAGGGACTGCAGATTGGGATGAAGTAGTGAACCTTGATGTTGAGTGAGTAGTGAAGGAAACACTGGAAGAAGTACTGGCTCCCTGCTGCTGAGTTGAAGTAGAAGGGAGAACCAAGGTTGTCTGGGCCACCGAGGAGCAATCAGAATCATGGTGGCATGGTCTAATCTCAATTTGACTAGAGTCTTTTGAATGAGAGGAAAAGGAGGAAACGCATATAGGAAACGTTTGCTCCAATCCAGCAGAAAAGCATCTGCCTCTAGGCGATGAGGAGTGTAGATCCTGGAGCAAAATTGAGGCAGCTTGAAGTTGTGGGGGGCTGCAAAGAGGTCTATCTGAGGTGTCCCCCACTGAGCAAAGATCTGATGAAGGGGGTCGGAGTGGAGCGTCCATTCGTGAGGTTGAAGTAGACGACTCAATTTGTCTGCCAAGACGTTGTCCTTCCCCTGAATGTAGACTGCTCTGAGGAAGGTGTTGTGGCGAACCGCCCAATCCCAGACTCGAAGAGCTTCCTGACAAAGAGGGGCCGAGCCCGTGCCCCCTTGTTTGTTGACATAATACATGGCGACCTGATTGTCTGTGCGAATAAGGACCACCATGTCGTGAAGCAGATGTTGAAAAGCTTGGAGAGCATTGAAGATGGCCCTGAGCTCCAGAAGATTGATTTGATGGAGTCGTTCCGCACTGGTCCAGAACCCCTGAGTGCGAAGACCATCCAGATGGGCCCCCCATGCATAGTTCGATGAATCGGTCGTTAGAACTTTCTGATGGGGAGGAGAATGAAACAGCAAACCTCTGGATAGATTCGAAGAGGTCATCCACCAGAGAAGAGACTGCCGTAGAGCAGGAGTGACCACAATGTGACGAGATAACGGGTCGGACAGCTGAGTCCACTGAGATGCCAGAGTCCATTGAGGGATCCTGAGATGTAGTCTGGCAAAAGGCGTCACATGAACTGTAGATGCCATGTGGCCTAAAAGGACCATCATGTGTCTCGCTGAGATGGATTGGCGAGAAGACACTGACTGGCAGAGTAGAAGGAGAGCATGTAAGCGTGGAGGAGGAAGGAATGCTCGAAGTTGAATGGTATCCAGGACAGCCCCTATGAAGGGGAGAGACTGGGTGGGCTGAAGATGGGACTTTGGAAAGTTGATCTCGAAGCCCAAGCTCTGCAGAAAACAAATGGTAGTCAAGGTCGCCGAAATGACATTGGGAGCGGACGGGGCCTTGATGAGCCAGTCGTCGAGGTATGGGAACACCTGGAGACCCATGTTCCGGAGTGCAGCGGCCACCACTACCAGACACTTCGTGAAGACTCTGGGCGACGAAGATAGGCCGAAGGGAAGCACTCGATACTGCAGATGCAGATGTCCCACCCGGAATCTGAGGAACTTGCGGGAGGCCGGATGAATCGGGATGTGAGTGTAGGCCTCCTTGAGATCCAGAGAGCATAACCAATCGTTCTGCTCGATTAGGGGATAAAGAGAGGCAAGGGTCAGCATGCGGAACCGTTCCCTGACCAAAAACTTGTTGAGGACCCGAAGGTCCAAAATGGGACGCAGATCGCCCGTCTTCTTCGGGACCAGGAAGTACCGGGAATAAAACCCCTGGTTTTGTTGATCCACCGGTACCGGCTCGACGGCCCGAAGCCGGAGCAAAGCCTGAGCTTCCTGGAGAAGAAGAGCGGTCTGTGTGGAGTTGGAAGGATACTCTCTTGGAGGATGGTCCGGGGGGACCCGTTGGAAATGAAGAGAGTATCCCTCTCTTACGATGGAGAGGACCCAGAGGTCCGTGGTGATCGCCTCCCATCGATGACAAAAATGATGGAGGCGACCCCCTATGGGAAAATATGGGGTAGACAGAACGAGATCGGTTATGCTCCCTGGAGGAGAGTCAAAAAGGCTGAGTAGCCTTGGGAGCAGCCGGCATCTGAGGCTTTTGCTGAGTCTTCTGAGGCGGCTGTCGCTTTGCAGGCTGTCTCGCAGGAGGGGCCTGCCTCGGTTGATAACGCCTTTGGTAGATTATAGGCGGTCTAGAAGGACGAGACTGTTGTGGTTTAGGCTTAGGCCTCATGATAGACTGGAAAGATTTTTCGTGGTCTGACAGTTTTTTAGTAACAGTCTCGACAGACTCATCGAACAGATCCGCTCCCGCACAAGGCACATTTGCAAGTCTGTCTTGGAGATTCGGATCCATATCAATGGTGCGAAGCCAAGCCAGTCGACGCATGGCGACCGAGCAGGCCGCAGCACGAGCCGAGAGCTCGAAAGCATCATAGGAGGATTGCATCAATTGGAGGCGCAACTGGGACAGGGTCGCCACCACCTCCTCAAACTCAAACCGAGCCTCAGCATCGATGAAAGGTGTGAACTTGCGGAGTACCGGCAAGAAAAAATCCAAATAGGACGAGAAGAAAAAATTGTAATTGAGCACTCGAGTCGCCATCATTGAATTTTGATAGATACGTCTACCAAACTTATCCATCGTTCTCCCTTCCCTGCCAGGAGGCACGGAAGCGTAGACTTGGGAGGGGTGCGAACGTTTAAGGGAAGACTCGACTAGGAGGGACTGATGAGAGAGTTGAGCTCCCTCAAACCCCTTGTGGTGCACGATGCGGTATCGAGCATCCAACTTGCTAGGTACCGCAGGTATGGAATACGGTGTCTCCAAACACCGCATGAGAGTCTGGTCAAGTAACTTATGCAGGGGAAGCCGAAGTGTCTCCGCCGGAGGATGAGGTAAATGCATGGTGTCCAGATACTCCTTAGAGTACTTCGACCCAGTATCTAAGGTCACATCCAAGTCATCCGCCATCTGTCTGAGAAAGGATGAAAAGGAAAGTTGGTCCGCCAAGGCCGGCCGGCGAGACGGACTAGAAGACGTGGAAGCCTCCGGTTCCAGGGAGAGCTGGGAGCGGCATGGAGAGTATGAGGTAAATGGTTCTTCATACTCCGGTCCCTCTGGCTGGGAGAAATCTGAGGATGAGTATCCCATACGTTGCATTTTCTTCTGTGGAGACACCTCTGAATGACGCGAGGAGTGTGTAGAAGAATGTCGAGATCGATGCCCCTCCCGATGCCGGGATGGGGAACGTGATCTTCGATACATCGATCGATCCCTTGAAGCCTCGAAGGAATGGATTGGACTCGATGCAGTGGAGCGCATGGGAGGCAACGATGCCGACTCACGCAGTGCCACCCAAGTCTGGTATGGAGTGCGAAAGAACTCCTCCTGCGATGCAGTATGCCCAGGACTCCGATTATCAGGGGCCGATGTAGTACCCTGGTGACGTGGAGGTGTAATGGGCTCTAAAGGCGGCATGTCAGAAAGGGAAGCCCGCCTAGTGGGTTCCGCCGCCCTCCGCCGCTCCCCCTCGTCGAGCAGGGAAATCGAACGACGAGGAGGAGGAGGGGGCGGACCGCTCTCCGGGACCGGGACCGTAGTATCGCCCTGAATATTAGCGATAAGCCTCGGTCCCATCGTCCGCATGAGCTCAACAAATTGAGCTTCGAGCAGGGATTTAAGCGATGCCGATATGGAGGGATCCGCACCGAAAGGGGGTCCTCCTGCACGGTCATCGCGTTCCTTCGTGGTCGAGTGCTTCTGCTTGGTAGCTTTGGGCACTTTTATGACCACGGGAGGAACAGTGGAAGGCGGTACCTGAACCGAGGAGACGGGAGCAGGAACCGATGCTGAACTCGATGCAGAAGCCGGTGTGAACGATGCTGGCTTCACGATGCTCGATGCATGAGTCGCAGATGCAGGCTTCGAACAGACCGGTGAAACATCTGTCGAGGTCGAAGCAGATGGCTCCTTAGAAGACTCCATCTTAAACATGGACTCCCAAAGTAAGCAGCGCCGTTTAAAAGAGCGCGCTGTGAGCGTGGAACAAGGCCGGCACGATTTCGGAACGTGTTCTGGACCAAGACACTGAAGACAGCGCTGGTGTGGGTCCGTCAACGAAATCGCACGCTGGCACTTGCTGCACTTTTTAAAACCGGTGATAGGCCGGGACATAGGCCGGAAAAGTGACGTTGCTAGGTCGAAGGAGCTAGGTCGCAGCCACGAGGCCGGCCCGGCCGAACCGCCGGACGAAATAATTGTAACTTTTTTTTTTTTTTTTTTTAAATAGAAATAAAAGTCAAAGAAAGTAAGTAAAACAATAAAACGCGGGGAAAGAAGGCAAAATACTGAAATTTCAGTCAGCGCAGAATTGAAGAGAACTTCTCAGCTCCGCGGAAAGAAAAGAACTGAGGAGACGCGCCCGGTACATCGGGCGGGAAGGCACTGGCGCATGCGCGGTGCGGGCATCTCGAAACTTCTGAGTTTCTTCAAGCAAGACATGCTTGCAAGATGTCCGTATCGGGGCTCTGTCGGATGACATCACCCACTAGTGAGAATACCTGCCTGCTTGTCCTGGGATAATATCAATTACAGATAATTAGCATCACTTTCTGGAAACCCGGAAGCTTGTTTTGCATACCAGTGTAAATAGGATTAATTAGCTCTTCATTGTGTATGTTGTGGAGGAAGGGCCAGACCAAAACAGCACTGTCTGAAGCTGTATTAGGGACCCAAAAGTGACATTTTTAGATAGTGTCACTTTTAGAACAAACAACATGATGCCTGTAACAGATTCTTTGAATACTGTCAAGGTTGGCACTGTAGTGGCAACAGCAGTAGTACAGTGTGATGCTATTTACAGACCAGAAGTGATGGAATCCAGGCACTTCCCACCCAAAGAATTACCAAGGTTTCACTAGTATGGTAAAAAAATAAAATAAAATAAAAAAAAGCTGACGTGTGTTCCAAAACACTAGCCTTCATAGTACTCCCTTAAACAATATTTCTATCTCGAGAATTACCTCTGCAGGCATATGCATCAGAAGGACGGCTGCAATGGGAGCCTGGGCCTGGCAATATCCTTCTTCTGGGCGGTACAAAGTATAGGCTTTCAGCACCCGATACAAATCCTGCTGACTGTAGAAAGAACACAAAATATTGTGTAACACCTCAGAGGTATCAGTGGTGCATATTCATATTATCTAAGGCAGGGGTGTCCAAAAGGTCAATCATGTTGCGTTCTCCCTGCTTCCCTGACGCCAGGTTCACAGCCTTCCCCCCAGTCACTGCCTGGCTGGCCCGGAACTTCCTCTCCGATGGGGGGGGGGGGGGGTTGGAGGGGGAAGGCTTGTGGATCCGGCGCTTGTACGTGCTAGGTCTGGCGTCGGGGAAGCAGGGAGAAATCGTCAGCGGTGGCTTTGAGGGAGAGGGCAAGTAGGGAGAGAGAGCGAGAAAGACAGAAAGAAAAAAAGAAAGGGGGCAAGGAGAGAGAATGACAGAAAGAAAGAAAGGGGGGCAGGGAGAGAATGAAAAAGAAGGGGAGGGGGAAGGGAGAGAGATAAAGAAAGAAAGGAGAGGGGGCAGGGAGAGAGAAAGAAAAAGTTGAACTCATGGAGGGACAGAGAGAGATGTTGGTTGGGGAATAGAATGAGGTCTGGAGGAGAGGAAGCATGCAGGAGGCAGGCAGAAATACATAAATAAATATTGGATTTACAGTCAGAAGAAGGAAGTGCAACCAGAGACTCATGAAATCACCAGACAGCAAAGATAGGAAAAATGATTTTATTTTAAATTTAGTGATCAAAATGTGTCCGTTTTATATCTGATGTATCTATTTTGCATAGTCGTGAGCAACGCGGGGCATTCAGTGCAGCTCCCTGTGCTAAAAACCGTTATCGCAGTTTAGTAAAAAGGGAAGGTGTATATTTGTCTATTTTTGTATAGTTGTTACTTAGGTGACATTTCATATTTTAAAGTCATCTTCCTTGACCTCTTTGAAACCTCCCCCCCCCCCCCCCCCGAATATAAATGATACTTAACATTTTCTCTGCGTACAGTGTGCTTTGTGTTTTTTAAAAAATTTATTATTAGTAGATCATTTTGACTTGGTCATTTTAAAAGTAGTTCGCAAGCCAAAAAGGTGTGGGCACCCCTGATCTAAGGACACCACCATTTTCAAGCTCTTCACTCAAGAAAAATTAATGCACAAAGCAATCTCTCTCTAACCAAAGTTACAGTATCCCATGACATCCTCCCATACAATCTCGTAAGAATCAAATGAGCCCTCAATATGTTCCCCCCTAAGATCATTTGTGCAAGTGCACGGTTCTACTCTACAAGTCCTATGCACACTGCTGTGTCATTTTCTTTGACTGCAGCAAGTCCAAATTGCTTAACAGCAAATCATTTGGGAAGATAACCAATGTCTGTTTCTGCTGCTCTGGCTTTCACATCAAACCTGTTTAGCAAGTTTATTTTACTGTATGAAGAATAAAATTGATTAACCATGCAACTATTGTTCAACAAAGCTAGACTATGTTTGAGGCTGCCAGAGTATGACAGTGGAACTACACCAAGAATAGTTTAAAAGGTTTATTCAGATTTACCATAATACCACTTTTATTGTGGAACATGACAAGGCAGCATACGTTACAAAACAATTCAGGGAATATGGAAAGGAAATCCATTCTAAAATAAAAAAAAGTACCACAATCATCCATACATACTGAAGAAACAGCATAAGCATATGTCCCAAGACACAGCAACTGTGGCCCAGCCCCTCAAGCAGTCTATGCCCCATAGACCTGATCAGCCCTAATCCTGTATATAGAGGGAGGGTACTGTTTACAGTATACTTGAATATGAGATTTTTGGTCCAAAAAATGGCCCAAAAATGGGGGTCAGTGCCTACACGCCCCCTCCCAAACTTGTAGCAGGCCTCCGCCAGCCTTCCATATGATCTGGTGAGCCGGGACAGGAGGGATACCTCCCATCTCCTGTCCCGGCCAACTCTGACAATTCTTTTACCTCCCTCCTGCCTCCCTTTTTGAATCCCTGGTGGTCCCGCAGTGTACCGGGCACAAGCGAGCTTTTTTGCACTCCTACCCAGCCCTGAGCTGCTTCCTGAATGGCTGCCGCAAGTTCTCATGGGACTCAGAAATCAAAAACTGGATGTCTGTCAACAAATTGTAACTAAACCTCTTCAAAATGGAACTCCTTTGGATCCGCAAAGAACGTTGCAATCGCGTCCATCCCTCACTGCACTGGGACTTGACTACCATAACTGCAAAAGACCAAGTATGCAGCCTAGGAATACTCTTTGACTATCACCCGTCACTCTCCAACCATATCTCTCAGGTGGTATCTTCCTCATTTTACTACCTGCGACAACAACAAATAAAGAACTACTTTTCAAGTGTGGCTTCACCCAACTACTCTCCCGCACGGATTACTGCAATGTGCTATTCAACGGTCTCTCAGCAAAGCATGTACAAAATGTGGCAATCAGACTTCTAAAAAACCTCCACACCCACGCCCCTGTCTCTCAGGCTCTATTAGCGGCTCACTGGCTGCCCGAAGTCAAATGCTGCGTCTTCAAGGGCCTAATGCTAGAATTCAAATCCTTGCATGACATGGCGCTGGGCTACCCTCCATATGGTGCTGGGCTACCCTCCATATGTGCTGAACAGGTCCCTATGCTGCTGGGGTAAAATACACCTCAAAACGCCCCCTGGTTGTGCCATTCAACTGCAAACCGCCAAACGATGATCCTACTCCCACTTCATAACGAGCCACTGGAATTTACTGCCCCGCAGATCAGATCCCTTGAAGGGTTCCTCAACTTCAGGAAAGCAATAAAAACAGACCTCTTCACCTAACTCCCCTGCCCATGATCAAAGGATTGCAAAGAAATGTATATTGGTACTAGATCCTGGTATGTTTCATGTTAGGATAAAAAAAATTTAACCTGTAAACTGTATATTGGTATTAGATCTCTAGTATGTGTCAAGTTAAGATACAAACTTGCATCATAAAATTTGTACTGAATCTATGGCAAATCGTAACCTGTTAACTGTACAATATGTATGTTTAACCTGTTCTGAGCTCTTTGAGGAAAACAGGATAGAAAATGAATTAAATAAATCTCTATTAAGCCTTACAACCTCCTAGATTACCCTTCCATGTTTCGACAGCACACTTTCCTCCAGGACTTTCCTCCAGGAACTTATCCAAACCTTTTTTAAAAGGAGCTCCATTAACCGCTCTTATCACATCCTCTGCCAACGCGTTCCAGAGCTTAACTATTCTCTGAAAAAATATTTCCTCTTATTGGTAACTTCATCACGTGTCCTCTAGTCTTTGTAAATCTTGATGCAGTAAAAAAAGTTGATCCACTTGTACATGTTCTACACCACTCCGGATTTTGTAGACTTCAATCATATCTTCCTTCAGCAGTTAAAATGATTCAAAGCATCAGTCCTTAATCCAACCAATTTCTTTTGCGCTATGTAGCCTACTGACACTTGTTTTCTTCCTGCCTCAAACTGCTCCTATCATGTCACCTCATCTTCAGTAGAGAATTTTCCTACTGATCTCAGCTGGCAACCATATCAAGCCCTGCAGCAGTTACACTGCATGGGCCCAGGAACAGATCTGACTGGCCCCTGGAGGAGGAACTTTATTGCTTCCATGTCAGTGTATTCCACTTCCTAGGTATATTTTCTTTCCAAACAGGAAACCCTCTGATGGAGTTCTTTTCATTTTACATTACATTACATTAGTGACTTCTATTCCGCCTGTACCTTGCAGTTCTAAGCGGATTACATTAGAAGATAGCTGGACATTTCCAGGAAGTTAAAATTTAGGAGTTGGATACATAGTAGAGGCTTTGAGGAGAAATTGAAGGAAGGGTGGAGATTTGAGGATTACATGTAGGGAAGTTGCAGTTTAGTGGCTGGTTACATGATAGAGTCATTGAGAGAAAATTAGAAGAGGGGTAGGAGGTCAGCTGGAAATTTACTGCACATCACTTTGTCTTTTTCTTTTTTAACAAAATTGAAGGCATTTCTACAAATACACATATGAAGAGGCAGGACTGGCGTGGTGTTAATGAGTGTTTCTTCATTCAACTTGCTGCCATGGCACTCATCTTTAGAAGTTGGTCTAGAACAGACATGGGCCGAAATCCAATCGGGTTTTCAGGATTTTCCCAATGAATATGCATGAGATCTATTTGCATGCACTGCTTTCAATGCATATTACATTACATTACATTAGGGATTTCTATTCCGCCATTACCTTGCGGTTCAAGGCGGATTACAAAAGGTTAATTTAAAAAAAAACAGAGTTACAATGATTAGCTAGAGAGGTAAGTTGTAGATCTTATAAACATTTAGCGGGTTGTTGAGGGTGAGGTGGTTTGTAAGAGAGTTAATAGGTGGTCATAGTGGGGATTCTTTTGTTATTATTAGTGCAGTAATGGGTAGATCAAATGTCAGTTTTAGAGTTACATTGGGGAAATCCTGAAAACCCAATTGGATTCCGGCCCTCAAGGACCGGAGTTGCCCATGTCTGGCCTAGAACCAGCTCAATGTCTTGATACAAATTAGAGAATGACATGGTAGCGGCTAGCCTCGGGTAACCCGCTGAAATGGTGGGGGGGGGGGGGAAGTGCTCACTGCGGGCATGGGGACAAGGCAATCCAACACCCCGTGGAGCGGTGAATGGCCTTGTCCCCGCAGTTAAGGGAGGGAAGGTGCACGATCACCGATCACGCACAGCCCCCATCCCTCCCTACGGCCAAATCTATCTCCCTCCGTCCCCCTTACCTTCGCGGCGATTTAGTAAAGAAACTAAAACCGGCAAAGCCTGCCTGCCTGCAGTCACGTGTGTGTGGGTGATAGCTTCTCCTCCGACGCAACCTCTGGTTGCGTCAGAGGAGAAGCTTCCACCCACACACACACGTGACTTCAGGCACAGGCAGGCAGTCTCCGCTGGCTTCAGTAAGTTTCTCTACTGACACGCTGCGAAGGTAAGGGGGATGGAGGGAGATTCTCGGGCCGCTGAAGGGCGGTGAGGTGGCGAGAGGGAAGGGTGGATGCTGCGGGGATGGGGCGGTGAAGGGGATGGGGCGGTGGTCCGGTGACGGGGCAGTAATGGGGACAGATTTTTTCCCTGTGTCATTTTCTAATACAAATTATGAAGAGTAAGCAGTTGAGAGAAAAGAGTGAAAGAGAATAGAAGGGATTAAGTTGACAATCCATTCTGTATCTTAATAAAGGGATGAGGGGAAAGAAACAAGTCAATTTAGATTTGATAACGTGTCTTTCCAAGTTCAGGCTCAAGGCAACTTATCAATTCAAGGACAGCTGGCAGGTCCTTGTCCCAGAGGTCTTAAAATTCAAGCTTCTACCTTAGACAGTGAAGGGTAATATAGCTTTTCCAAGATCAAACAGTGCATCAGTGGGAGTAAATTTCAAATGCTGGCTTTTCTGGTTCTTAGTCAACTGCTCTAATGCTGCTCTTCCAAACCTCTCCCTGTGCTCCTACTCCAATTTTCATTGTTATGCTAGACCAGGCTCCAACTGAAACTGCTTTAGGTGAAGCAGTAAAAGGAAAAAGTGAAACCAGATTGGAAAAGTGTACTCATTGTGTGAACATGGTTTCAAAGACATTCTTTCTCTCAAGTACTTACAGGAGATGGGGGGGGGGAGTCATCATACACACTGTCACTTGTACCCCTACTCCATCCCACCCCCAAAGCAAAGAAAGATATTCAAGGATATGGGTCACAGAAGCTTAAGAGTGCATGCCCTTTCTCCCTTATTCCCCCAGTTGCAGCATTCTCACTGCTCCTCATTCTCTTTGGGTGGCAGGACCTGGGGATTTCCACCAACCATTTTCTACTCTTCCTCCTGCTCTGTCCTTTTGTTTAGGCAATGTTCCAAGTTTGTACAAGCTCAGATGGACCTCATCAAGCACATAGTGTTCCTACACTACCGAAAAGAATACTTATAATATGAAACACTAATTAAAGGGTGCACTGACAGGATTCAAACAAGGTTTCAGGTAGAAAATAATTGTTTATACATGGAAAGAAGATGAAAGTAAAGGGAGTAGCACAAAATGTGAGAAAGCAAAACAAAACATGGAAGAACTATTACTTACCCATGACCTCCACGCGAGACAAACATTTCATGGAAGGGGAACTGCCGATGTAGATCACGTTCAATAATATCTACCCACTTGGGATCTCCAGCCATGCTGTCCAGCTCCTATGGAGGAAAAAATGAGCAGAAGAATTAGAGTAAGGGATGGTTGTTTCTGAGACATGCAATAAAGGCTATGCACGAAAGAACAAAACTGCTTTACATCAAACTTTCCCAGATTCTGGTCCAGGCGGACTTTGCTCCCAGATAAATACTGCCAGGCACGTCCCCGGAGTGAAGGAGGAATACCCTTCTGACATCGGAGTCGTATCTGCAAGACAAGGAGGAGGGGAAGATTGTGGACATGAAACTCAAGCACATGGTAACCAATGAACTACGGAAGAAACCTCAGGCCCAAGGACCTTTTAGCATTCTGTATCTATGGAATAATGAACAGTTTACTGAATAAATATCTATAGAGATGGTTACAAATGAAATACTCAAAACAGAACACAAAACTAACATTGCTGCTTATTGAACCACTAGCCATTTCTATAAAGAACTGAAGTAGAACTATGCGTCTTAGTCAGTCTATAAAGGTTTGGCAGGAGGTGGTGAGAAAGGTTCAATACGACATGCCTGTATAATGTCATCCAAGACCAATTCAGCCCTAAGGAATTCCCTGATTGGCTCAGGCTCCTCCCAAGGGAGGAGCCCAAGGCACCTTAGCCAATCAGGGCCCTAGGCCCCTCCCTGTGCATCACATGATGCACCGGGGCAGGGCCTAAGGCCCACATTCGCATCACAGCTGGTGGAGGAGCAGGAGAACTTTGAGGCTTCTCCTGCTCCCATCGCTGAAGGACAAAACTTTTTAAAAGGCACAGAAGAAGGGGGTGGGCACGGATCGATGGTGGTGGGGGGTTCCGACGGCAGGAGAGAGTTGGCATCCCTCCTGCCATTCATTTGGGTAGGGAGGGACACCGTCGGCTACGTTTGGGGGGGGGGCGTCCCGATGGCAGGAGGGAGTTGGCATCCCTCCTGCCATATTCACGTGGGCGGGGAGGGCAGCGTCAGGCAGAGCGGCAAATATCTGTGCCATGGAAAGATAGACAGACCTGTCAAAAAAATGGCAGACCAGTCGATAACACAGTTACTGATAGGTTTACAGCAGTCGGGTTTTAGGATAGTAAAACCCGATTGAAAATAGCCAAGCAATTGTAAGTGAATCAATCACTTGGCTATTTTGCATGTGATTTTTCTAATTTGCATGGGTGGATCGTATCGGAGATTGATTGGGCAACAGTTTTACGATCGTTGGTATAGGATGGGAAGTTTTAGTGAACCTAGCCCAAAGTCCATCAAGTATAATGCATCGGATGAGCTCAGACAACATGAAATTCCTAGGTACAAAAAGCCACTTATCACTTTTCCTCCATGCTTACAAAAGACAAGGACAGACCATCTGCTTCTCATTCACAGCAGACCAAACATACAGTTACTTCTAAACAATAAAAGGAGGTGGAAATTAATTGGACTCAAAATGATGTAATTTGGTTTTCAGCTCCACTCTCTTAACTTGTGCTCTGGAAGATGATGTGGCAGCTCCTCAGGTTGGTGTTCATTAGCAAACAGGGCAGGAGGTGCAAGAGACTGTATACACATTCGAGAAGGCATTCTTCTATAGTAAATCAGGACATGAGACAGGTTAACTCCACCAGCTCTGCCTCTTGGCAGCGTTGCAAGAGGCGTGGATCACAGATCAGTAAATGAACTTACCAGAGTCCTCCTTACACTATATACACAATGGGCCTGTGGATGGTAGCCAGTTGTGTATACAGACTTCCCAAAGAGAATTGTCTGAACCTGCCACTTTGTTTCCCCACCCAGAATTCACTCAGATAACAACTTGGTACCAAACAGAGTTGCAAGGAAGGAGAGAATTTAGATAACTAGTTTCTTGCAAATTTGGTGCTAAGCGCATCCAAAGACCCTATATTCCGGGGGACTGAAGTTCCAGTATTGGCGCCATCAGTCAGGACAAAGGCAACTGTGGCCTTCTTTCCAAAGTTCAAGGCTATAGTGCACTTTCTGGAAAGTGAATTCCAGATTCCACCAAATTTTCTTTAGTCTGCAATCACACGCCTAAAGTTAGGTACAATCACTTATGTCTGCAATATAGCAGATGTAAATGTTCACACCTAAATGCAGCAGTTGTGCATGTGATAGGAGTCTATAAAGCATACATCAGTATAATTGGAATGCCCCAACCCACCCACATCAAGGCCCTCTTTTCAGATACACGCTGTAGAAGTTGCAGTGGCAGTAGGTATATGAAAATGCATGGATACAGGGAAGGAGATCATAAAACAGTAACAATCTGAACTTACCTGGGAAACTTCATGTATCCGTAGAAGTTTTATCAGCCGGAAGCCCGAAGTTATAATGCCGTTGTTCAGATCCATGGTGAGGCCCCATCTAGAATACTGTGTACAATTCTGGAGGCCACATTACCAAAAAGATGTGCTGAGAGTTGAGTCGGTACAACGAATGGCCACCAGGATGGTCTCGGGACTCAAAGACCTCCCGTATGAGGAAAGGCTGAATAAATTGCAGCTATACTCACTCGAGGAACGTAGAGAGAGAAGAGACATGATAGAGACGTTTAAATATATCACGGGCCGTATTGAGGTGGAGGATGATATCTTCTTTCTTAAAGGTCCCGTGGACACAAGAGGGCATCCGCTGAAAATCAAGGGTGGGAAATTTCATGGCGACGCCAAGAAATTCTTCTTCACCGAAAGAGTGGTCGATCGTTGGAATGAACTTCCACTTCAGGTGATTCAGGCCAGCAGCGTGCCAGATTTTAAAAGGAAATGGGATACACATGTGGGATCTCTAGGGGGGATACACATGTGGGATCTCTAGGGGGGTAAATTCAAGGGGGTGGGGTCGTTAGAGTGGGCAGACTTGATGGGCTGTGGCCCTTTTCTGCCGTCATCTTCTATGTTTCTATGTAACATGGTTTGTGTTAAACATGACTCTTTTCATGGTGGCAACATGGAGGTAATATTGAATTTTAGAGAACAGCGGTTGATCTACTGATTACATACAGTAGCTCCCCATGGATTAAATGAAGAATTAGAATAGGGTTCTCTGATCTAACCGTAGGAGGGATAAATAATTAATTTAAAATGGGGAGAATATATATTGAAAGATAGCGAGATCTTTTTCTTTCCAGTGAGGCAGTGATAGTTTAAAAAGCTTTTTCCTCCGTGGATCAGCAAGTATATTTCAGGGATGACGTCAGCACGCATAGCACGTCACTCTCAGCTGATTCTCTACGTGAGGTATGAAAAGGGGAGTTTACCAAACTGCCACCATCTTTACTTACTTAAAATTGTGGTTGAGATCAATGGCGCTTCACTCCTAGGTAGGATAAAACTTATAGACTATTCATATGAATTTATTTAACTGTTTTTATGCATGAATGTTTTATATTTGGCTATGTGTGTCCTGTTAATGCAGCTATATTTCTGTACAGGGACCCAGCCTTGAAAAAGTGGGGTACAAATTAGGAAGGGTGAGCATTCTGAACCGTTCCCTGACCAGAAACTTGTTCAGAGCGCAGAGGTCTAGGATTGGACGCAGATCCCTCGTCTTCTTGGGTACCAGGAAGTACTGGGAATAAAATACGGTGTTCCATTGGTCCGGGGGAACCTCCTCGACCGCCCGAAGGCGAAGAAGGGCCTGAGCTTCTGCAGAAGGAGAGGCAGCTGAGACCGAACAGAAGGAAACTCTTGGAGGCAGGTCTGGGGGTATGTGACTGAAGTGAAGGGAGTACCCCTCCCGGATGATGGAAAGCACCCTACTGTTGGTGGTACGACCTTCCCACTGGGCATAGAAATGATGGAGACGATGGGGAGGGAGCCCGAAGGCTCGGACCGGAATTGTCAAAAAGATGGCCCAGCCTTTCCCAGAGCCTGCGGCTGGGCCTTAGTTTGACGTTGCTGCTGTTGTTGAGGCCGCTTTGGGGGAGGCCTGGAAAACGCAGGAGTAGATTTCTGCGGATACCTCCGGAGAGGAATTTTGTATTGTCGAGCCGGGGGGGGGCCTTCGGTTTAAGTTTCACCAGAGAGGCAAAGGACCGTTTGTGGTCCAATAGGCGTTTGGTGCCTGCTTCAATAGATTCATCGAAGATCTCATGACCCACACACAGGAGATTGGCAAGACGATCTTGTAGATTCGGATCCATATCCACAAGACAGATCCAATCGAGGCGACACATGGCGACTGCAAAAGCCGTGACCCTCGAGGGCAACTCGAAGGCGTCGTAGGCCGCCTGAACATATAGAGGTGGAGCTGGGAGAGGGTCTCCTCAAGGAGGCGAAACTCCCGACGCCGAGATTCCAGAACGTCCTCCCGGAACGAGCAAAGGGGTAGGACGTGAAGAGAAAGTTATAGTTGAGGACACGATTCACCATCATTGAGTTTTGGTAAAGATGGCGACCAAATTTGTCCATCGTACAGCCCTCTCGGCCCAGAGGAACGACAGCGTAAACCTTAGAGGGGTTGGACTTCTTCAAGGAAGACTCAACCACCAAGGACTGATGAGAAAGCTGAGAACTCTCAAACCCCTTAACCGGAATCGTCCGGTAACGGGACTCCAACTTGGAGGGAATGGCCATGACCGCATAGGGGGTCTCCAAGTTCCAGAGAAAGGTTTGCCAGAGAACCTGGTGCCAAGGCAAGTGTAACGCCTCGCGGGGCAGATGATCAACACCCATTTCCTCCAAATATTCCTGGTCCAGTTTCAAGGCCTACCCATGTCAGAGATGAAACGGATAAAGGAGGAGTGTCGAGAAGAAGATTCATCCTCCTGAGGAGACCCTGAGCGAGATCTGGGGGCAGCCAAGAAAGAGGGAGAAATTTCCCTTGAATAGTAAGCAGGGGCCTCGGAGTCCCGCGAATGGGAGACTGAAGAGGCTCTACTAAAGTGTCTGGGGGGCGTCAAGGAACGACCCCGTGCTAGGTGGGCCGGGAAAGACCCCCGTGGTCCGAGGAAGTAACTGGCAACACCTCAGGGAAGACTGGGTAAAGGAGAAGTCCTCCACCGGATTCGAAGAAGGCCCCTTAGAGGCTGGAAGCTGCCTTGATGGGGAACACAACCCCGAGTCCAACTCGAGGACTAGGGTGTCTAGAAGGTTTCATGGGCGGAGACCTGCCCCGAAGGGGCGGAGAAGCCCGGGGCTTCTTAGGAGGAGCAAACCTCAACAAAGTAGCGGGGGAAAAATTACCCCCTGGTCTGGAACCCAGGTGACTCGGGGATGAAGAATCACTCGAGGGAACCCGGCGAGTCTTGCGAGAAGGGCCTCGAGAAACAAGGGGACGCTCAGGCTGGTCAGACCGAGACTGGGTTGAGACCGAGGTCAGAGGCATCAAAGTCGGGACCAGTTGGCTCACCACCGAGGAAAGCTGTGTGGTAAGAATAGCCTTAAGCATGTCCTTGAACATAGGCACCGAGACCAAAGGTGGTTGGGTCTTAGGTGCAGGCGTGCGCTCCTTCGGGGGCGACCTCGAGGAAGAGTATTTCCTACGTGAGGAGGCATACTTAGAGTGATGTCTCGAAGATGCCGACAAGACGGCACTGGCATGAGACTGGGAGGTAGGCTTCTATACCGGCACACCTGAGGAGGAAAGAGGAGACTTACCCCAGGCTGGAGTAACAGGAGGGGCCGAGGCCGACGGGGACTTCGAGGCTGAAGCGCCCAACGAGGGCGCCGAGGCCGAGCTCAAGGCCTGTCCCGCAGGATCCATGGGGCCAAAGAGTTGGAGAATCTTGGCCACCCTCTGACGAAGAGCCCGAGGTTGCAAAGTCACGCAACGGGGGCACGACTCAGCACGGTGCTCTGCACCCAGGCACTCCACACACCAACGATGAGGGTCGGTGATGGAAATAATCCGGTTGCACTTAGTACAGTTTTTAAACTAGGAACAAGGCCGGGACATAAGAAAAGAGACAGCCGCGGCCCTGCGAGGCCAGGCGGCCAGAGTAAGACCGGGAACCTGGTCAAAAAGGTACGAACCGAAAAACAAACAAAAAGAAGAAAAAAACACAGACGCGAGCACAGCGACTCAAAAGAAACTAACCAAGCAAGCCGCGGTGCTAGAGGAACAACGATATCGCGTGAAGCAAGGGAGCAGTGCTTCTGGCTCCGCGGAAAACAGAGAACTGAGGACACGCTGAGGAGACGCATGCCCTAGACCGGGTAGGAGGGGCACGCACGCATGCGCGGGCCAATCACAAGCTTGAACGTCTTCAAGCAAGTCTGCTTGTGAAAACGTCCGCTAGGGGGCTCCGTCGGTGACATCACCCACATGTAGAGAATATGCTGCCTGCTTGTCCTGGGATAAAAGAACTATATATAAATATGAGAACTGTTAAGACATAATTAGTAATGCGGAAGCATAAGCCATGGTTCTTTCTAAAATGGGTGGTTTCTCCTCCTGACAGTGTCGGTTGGCAAAATGAATCGTGGTTTAAAGAACATCTCCTGAAGAAGCTCCTAGTGGAGTGAAACAAGGACACTCCGTCGAGCAAGAACGGTTTCACTATTTGAAACAAGCACTATAAGACCATCGTTCCAACACCCAAAATTGGAAAGAGAAAGAACTTGCTCTACACCTTTGAGTAAAAGCCGAGTATATTTAGTGCTGTATAGAGTGTGGAACGATTGGTACTTACATCAATTTAACTACTATTAATTTTATATATTAAAAAAGGGAAAATTAACTTAAGCCTTTTTATAAAATTAAATAAATTAATAAATACTTTTGTAAGTGTAGGGGGATATAAGAGACCTGTAATAGCTCATGAAGTGGTTGTATTGATAAGACAAGTTCTAATTTAAACAGCTGTGCTCCCCAAAATACTAATTATTAAAAAGGAAAAAGAAAAAAAGGAAGAGTGTACTTTCCTTATTTCTAAAATGTCACCCTGCTTCTAATTCAATTTATCATGCCTTTTGGGGGTGCACCTATACTGTGGCCTTTTGGCGGTCACTGGTTTGATTTTTAGAACGTACACTGGGACAGGATATATAGCATTCCATCCTGGAGGTATCTTATTGGGACAATTAGCACGCTTGGGAATTAGAGGTAAGGGGCCTAGGATTTGGGTCGCAAAGGCATGTATAGTGAGGAAAAAATGAATACTTCAGTACTGGACACTGAGCTCAGCACCATCATTTTGGCACTGATGTAATAGATTACATGAGCTTCTAATGGAGTTACAGGATTTACGCCTCACATTCAAACATCATAAAAGATTTCTCTCCATTTGGGGGCCCTATGTTCGTGTTTTAAATCAGACTGGTGTACCTCTGTTGTATTCTGATTTGTTGGAGAATAACCAAATGCTATGGCTCCACTCCTAATTTTTTTTTGAATATATATTATAGGTCTATACCACAGTGTGTTTGTTGGGTTTTTTAAAAAAAATTTATTCTTACGTATATCTAGTTTTCTTTCATTCATTTGGGGTAGCATGGCAGCTATTGGACACAGCTTTCGGGGTTCCGATAAGACTCTAGTGAGTATTTCGTTTCAATATGATTTATTGTATAATTCTGCTTGTCTGTGTTCTATCATTGCTATTCTTTAGATGGCTTCTTTCCTTAAGATGATATGCTTCAGAAGCTTACAGTTTTGCTGTTCTCTCTTTATGCTTTAAAACTGGATAATCAATTTGTATCATTAGATGTAAAGTTGTATTGGATTGTTCTGGTTACCAATAAAAAAAATGATTGTTACTAAATAAAAGTCTGGGCTTCAGTGGTTTATTAAAACAAGCGCTTTGGTAGGAGTTGATGGCTTTCCTAGTGCCCAGTGAGGATTTTGCTCATCTGTGTAATATTCAGACATCCAGTTTCACTCAAAAGCAGGCACGCACAAGACAGCAAAGAATATAAAAGAAAAGCTATGTCACGAACTAGCGCAGAAGCCTTCTTCTTCGGGTGGAGGGGGTGGGGGTTGGGGAAGAGGAGGACATGTTTCCAGATTGTAGAACACATTTTTTTAAAACCACCAAAACCCCCCACTATACTTAATACACACAAATTACAGATCTCAAAACATAACATGATGGCAGAAAGATTGCTATAATGCCAAAGTATGCTAAAAAGCTAAGCCCACAATTAATACCCAAAGGTCAGGAGTAGTTTAATGGTTACAGCAGGGCCCGAGAACCAGGGAAGCCTATAAAATTCCACTGCAAAACCTTTACATAACAAAATTCAGAGCACCACATGTACACATTAGCAGGGGCATCGAGCAGAGGGATCAAACTCTGCTTTACCCCAAGTATGAACTCTACATTTAGGGATATTTCAAAAAATAACCACAAAGATGATCCCAGTTTGAGCTTATGACAGATCTATAAACCTTTTCTACCAAGCCTGCATATCTCCAAGACCAATCGTAGCTAAAATCTTATGTTACCAACAAGCCTTAATGATTCTAAACACAATGAAACTAAAAATCATCTTCTGTATCAAGGGAAAAAAATCCCCTGTCCCAGACCTTGCAAAATCTACTGGAGCATGCCAGAAGATCTTTCTTTAACAATGTCAAGATCTTAAAGATATCAGTGAAGATTTGGGCTCCTTTATCCTGCACAGATGAAAATAACTTATAACAACAAAACTGTTTCATATTCTGAACCATCTGATCTACAAAAATTCATCGACTCCATCACAAAGCAATAAAAAGTCTTCATCCTCTCTAAATCGGACTTTTCATCTCTATAATTCTTCAGTAAGGTTTACTGACTACATGTGATTTCTTCACTGACCAACCATGCTTCAGATTGACCACTGTGTTATCAACTCCACCCTGTACGGTTCCATATTCTATTGATGGCACATCTAACTCAACGAGTTTTTCCAATGATGTGTCATCATGTTTGGTTATATATTTCAGGATGCTGTATATTTTCAATGATGTCATATATCAGGTACGATCGCTATATGTTAATGCAGTTTAACATTATGATTCTAAACCAGGTTACTACTGTTATCTTTTTGCTCACAATTCCAAAATATTAGATTTACATATTTTATCTTTTAATGTCAATGGGATGAAAAACTGTATTAAGCATAAAAAATAAAAATATGTACGTTCCCTCAATACAGAATCTTGGCGAGAGGGAGAACTAGAAGGCCTTGAGCATGCGCAGATGCATGCTCAAGGCCCAGCAAGAGGCAGGAACTTTTTCAAGCAGCACCGGCACGTCCTGTGGGCTGCGTGCCGGTGCCAGATGCGGGGAGGGGGGTAAGTTTGAAGTTGTTCGGGCGGGGGGTGCCAGTTCACGTGGGAGGGGGGGAGGGAGCGATGCCGGTTATCGGGGGGGGGGGGGGGGGTGCTCGCAAATCGAGTCAACACTCGGTTTGCGAGACAAGATTTACGAGAATGTTTTGCTCTTTACCAATCACAATTATGTCCCAATCTGAGGATACAGAGGGCAGATGGTGTGAAAAAAAATTAGGACACCTGTTCTGCCAAGTGTTTATCTAACAAGGGTATGTAGAAGTCACCTCCAACAAAGCTTCAGAGTAATAAGATTCTTTATTGCATAATTATCTGATAATGCCAAATAATGCAGATAGACATCAGATAATATACAGGATATAAGCAGAGAATATCTATATACACCAAACAGAATACTTCACTATGTCTGCCACATTCCGCCTGATCCTGATTGGGAATTCGAGCGATCAATAGGTCGGTACAGTGCATAGTTCCCAGGGCCATGGCTGAATTCAAATTCTAAGATGTGACTCTCAGTCTTATATAGCACAGAAAGTGCTGAATTTTACCAGGCTGTCTCTTTCTCACAGACACTGCTGCTTCTGCAGTAACAACAGGTGTCTCCCTTATCTCCTAACTCTCAAAGATGGAATGTTAACCGCTGCTCGAACCCTCCCTTATAACATGAGAACCCTTCCTCGGCAAGACATGAAACAGTATAGCACAGTTACTTACCGTAACAGATGTTATCCAGGGACAGCAGGCAGATACTCTCGACATGTGGGTGACGTCATCCACAGAGCCCCGTCGCGGACAGCTTTTCAAGCAAACTTGATTGAAGATCTCAAATTTGCTAACGCTGCACCGCGCATGCGTGTGCCTTCCCGCTCAGCTAGAGGGCGCTTCTCCTCAATGTGGTCCTTAGTTCAGATAGCTAGCAAAGAAGCCAACCCGGGGAGGAGGGAGGGTTGCGAGAATATCTGCCTGATGTCCCTGGATAACACCTGTTACGGTAAGTAACTGTGCTTTATTCCAGGACAAGCAGGCAGCATATTCTCGACATGTGGGTGACCTCCAAGCTAACTAAGAAGGGATGGAGGAAGAGTTGGCAAATTAGGAGAACAGATTACGCAAAACCGACTGGCCGAACCAGCCGTCACTTCTGGAAAAAGCATCCAGACAGTAGTGAGAGGTGAATGTATGAACTGAGGACCAAGTGATGGCCTTGCAGATCTCCTCAATAGGCGTAGACCTGAGGAAAGCGACAGACGCCGCCATCGCTCTGACTCTATGCCCCGTGACCCAACCCAACAGCGGGAGACCAGCCTGAGCATAGCAGAAGGAAATACAAGCAGCCAACTAGTTGGACAAGGTACGCTTAGAAACAGGGCGGCCCAACCGATTGGGATCAAAAGATAGGAAGAGCTGAGGAGTCGTCCGATGAGACTGGGTGCGTTGGAGGTAAAAAGCCAACGTCCACTTACAGTCAAGGGTGTGAAGCGCCACTTCACCAGGATGAGAGTGGGGCTTTGGAAAAAACACCGGAAGAATAATGGATTGGTTGAGGTGAAAGTCCGAAACTACCTTGGGTAAGAACTTGGGATGAATACGAAGGACCACCTTGTCATGATGAAAGACAGTAAAAGGTGGGTCCGCAACCAGAGCTTGTAGCTCACTGACTCTGCGAGCAGACGTGAGAGCAACCAGGAATACCACTTTCCAAGTGAGGTACTTCAGATGGTTCAAACGGAGGTTTCATCAATTGAGCCAAAACCACATTAAGATCCCAAACCACCGGGGGGGGGGGGGGGGGCTTGAGTGGAGGATGAACATTGAAGAGGCCCTTCATAAATCAGGGAAACCACCGGATGGACAGAGAGCGATTTCCCATCAAGCGGCTGATGAAAGGCCGCAAGCACACTGAGGTAGACTCGAATAGATGTCGATTTGAGACCAGACCGAGACAAGTGTAACAGATAATCCAGCACGGAAGACAAGGAGGCAGATAGTGGATCCATGCGGTGCTCAGCACACCATGCAGCAAATCTTGTCCATTTCTGGGAATAGCATTGGCGAGTGGAGGATTTCCGAGAGGTCTCGAGAACATCCCTCACCGACTGAGAGAAGCCGAAGGAGGAAGGCAAGTGGAGAGGAACCAAGCTGTTAAGTGAAGAGACTGCAGATTGGGATGTAACAGCGAACCCCGACTCTGAGACAGCAGAGAAGGAAACACAGGCAGCAACAGAGGCTCCCTGACACTGAGTTGAAGGAGAAGGGAGAACCACGGCTGCCGGGGCCAGCGAGGAGCTATCAGGATCATGATGGCGCGAGCCGACTTGAGCTGCACAAGAGTCCTCAAGATCAAAGGAAAAGGAGGGACCGCGTAGAGAAACCGGCCCGTCCAATACAGCAGGAAAGCATCCGCCTTGAGACGATCCGGGGAGTAAATCCTGGAACAGAAGCGAGGCAGCTTGTGGTTGAGGGGGGAGGCGAATAGATCTATTTGGGGCGTCCCCCATCGAGCAAACACCTGGCGCAGAATCGAGGCATGGAGCGACCATTCGTGAGATTGGAGAAGACGACTCAGCCTGTCCGCCAGGCAGTTGTGCGCTCCCTGGATGTAGACAGCTCGAAGGAAGATGTTGTGGCTGATCGCCCACTCCCAGAGCCGAAGAGCCTCCTGACACAAAGACAGGGAACCCGTACCCCCCTGCTTGTTTACATAATACATCGCCACCTGGTTGTCTGTGCGCACCAGGACGACCTGATCCTGAAGGAGATGGCGAAAGGCGACCAGGGCATTGAAAATGGCCAGAAGCTCCAGCAGGTTGATGTGGCACCGATGGTCGGTGCTCGACCAAAGGCCCTGGGTTCGGAGGCCATTGAGGTGAGCCCCCCAGGCATATGCGGAGGAGTCCATTGTGAGGACCTTCCGCGGCAGGGGCGTGAGAAAGAGCAAACCTCTCAAAAGATTGGAAGAGCGCGTCCACCAGCAGAGTGAACGCCTTAAGGAGGGAGTCACCGTAATGCGCTGAGAGGCAGGATCCCGGTCCTGCCTCCACTGGGATGCCAGGTCCACTGCGGTATTCGGAGACGGAGCCTGGCAAACGGAGTCACATGAACCATGTGGTCCAACAGGATCATCATCTGCTTGGCGGAGACCGTGGACTGAAGGGCGACCCTCCGGCACAGGTGGCTAAGGGCAGATTGCTGAGACCGAGGCAGGAACGAGCGGAGGTGATCTGTGTCCAACATCGCCCCAATGAACTGCAGAGACTGAGAAGGGCTCAACTAGGACTCTGGAAAGTTGACCTCGAAGCCCAGGTGTTGAAGAAAGATAATAGTCCGATGGGTCGCTGAAATAACCCCCTCCCGTGACGGCGCTTTGACAAGCCAGTCGTTGAAGTAAGGGAACACCTGAAGACCCTGCGACCGCAGGGCCCCCGCCACCACCATGAGGCATTTGGTGAAGACACGGGGGGACGAAGCGAGCCCGAACGGGAGGACCTGATACTGCAGGTGAAGATCTCCCACCTGAAACCGAAGGAACCGACGAGATGCCGGGTGGATCGGAATGTGAGTGTAGGCCTTTTTCAGGTCCAGAGAGCAGAGCCAGTCCCCCTCGTTCAGCAGGGGGTATAATGTGGGAAGAGAGAGCATACGGAACTTCTCCTTGACCAGGAACTTGTTCAACTCTCGGAGGTCCAGGATAGGGCGCAGATCCCCGGTCTTTTTGGGAACAAGAAAGTACTGGGAGTAGAACCCCGAGCCCTGCTGACACACAGGGACCTCCTCCACCGCCCGGAGGCGAAGGAGGGCATGAGCCTCCTGGAGAAGAAGGGGGAGTTGCACTCTGTTCGAAGGACACTCTCCTGGGGGCCAGTCCGGAGGCAGCGCCCGGAAATGCAGAGAATACCCCTCACCGATGAAGGAGAGGACCCAATGGTCCGCGGTGATCAAAGCCCAACGGGGAGAAAAGGCACTGAGGCAGCCCCCTATAGGCAGAGGAGAAGGCTCGAGGACGGAGGGGGCCGGCCCGCCCCAACCCAGATAGTTAAAAGGACGGCGCAGGCTTAGCCGCCGCCAGGGTCTGAGGCTTCTGAGGGGCCCTCTGCTGTTGCTGATGCCAAGGAGGCGACCTGGAAAACGCTGGTGTCAATTTCTGGGGGTAATGCCTGGGAGGCAACTTGTACGACTTCGGAGGGGCGGGTTTCACCTTGGGTCGTACCAATGAGGCAAAGGAACGCTCATGCTCAGAGAGGCGTTTAGTGGCTGCCTCAATAGTCATCAAAGAGTTTGTTGCCCAAGCACAGGAGATTCGCCAGCCGGTCCTGCAGATTCGGGTCCATGTCCACGATGCAGAGCCAAGCAAGGCGGCGCATGGCTACTGCAAAGGCAGAGACCCTGGAGGAGAGTTCAAAGGCATCACATGACGCCTGGAACATATAAAGCTGAATCTGCGACAAGGTATCCAGGAGCCGGCAAAATTCCGCCTGGTGACGGATCGGCAAATCATCCAGAAAAGAGGGCATATATTTAATGCATTGTTTGAGGTAGGAGGTGAATGTAAAGTTGTAGTTCAGAACCCTATTGGCCATCACTGAGTTTTGGTACAGGCGCCTACCAAACTTGTCCATAGTCCAGCCCTCCCGGCCCGGGGGTACAGCCGTGTAGACTCGAGAAGGATTGGACTTTTTCAGGGAAGACTCGAGAAGGATTGGACTTCTTCAGGGAAGACTCCACCACCAAGGATTGGTGGGAGAGTTGAGCCTTTTCAAATCCCTTACAGGGGACTGTCCGGTACCTGGACTCCATTTTGGACGGAATGGCCGGGATAGCATAAGGAGTCTCCAGATTCCGGATGAAAGTCTGCTGCAAAACCGGATTCAAGGAAAGGCGAAGGGATTCCTTAGGAGGATAAGGAAGCTCCATCTCCTCCAAATATTCCCGGGTGCATCTGGAATGAGATTGGAGGTCCAATTGTAGCGCTTTGCCCATGTCCATCACAAACCTGGTGAAGGAGGATGGCTTACTCGCAGAAGGCCCCCCCCGGGGGTGGAAGCTGAGCGAGACTTCGGGGCAGCAGAAAATGAGGGAGATGCTTCCCTCGAATACTGCGCCAGGACATCTGTGTCCACAAGCATGGACGTCGAGGGGGCCCCACTAAAGGAACAAGGGGGGGGGGTCGACAACTGCTTGCGTCGAGAAGGCGAAGACCCCAGGGTCCGAGGAATGGAGAATCGAGCAGCCCGCTCTGGTGAGCCCCGGGGAGAAGCGATCCGTCGACCCTGGAGGGAGGTGGGAGTCCTCAAACTTGGCGTCCCACGGACTGGGTACCGAGGCGGGAGAAGAGAGAGGTCAGACAGAACGATATCCGACGGCCTAATGGACCCCGTAGTGTGGGGGCCCGGAGACCTACACCGTCTCGGGGGAGAATCCCTAGGCCGCTTCGCAGCTCTCCGCCTCAAGGACGAGGCGCGTCTCGACCGGTGCTTTGTACGAGGCCGGGTGACGGGAGAAACCCGCCTCGAGGTAACCGGCGAGGAATCACTCGAAGACAAGCATCGAGACCGATGCAACCTGCCTCGAGAGCCCTCGGCGCGACGCTCTGGCTGGTCCGCAACGAGTGAGGTCGAGGTCGCGGCAAGCTGGGCCAAAGCCGAGGAGATCTGCGAGGTTAAAATAGCCTTAAGCATATCCTCGAAAATTGGCACAGAGACCATAGGATTCGGAGGAACCGGTGCCCCACTGCACTCCAACGAGGGCAACCTCGATGTAGAGTATTCCCTTAAAGTGGAGGCATGCTTGGGAGCAGGTCTCTTCGAGGCCAGTAGGACTACACTAGCTGCCTTGATGGCCAGAGACTCCGAGGAAGGCTTCTTTGGTAGCTGAGCTGAACCTGAAGGAGGAAGAGGAGACTTACCCAAAGCCGAGGTCTTTGGAGCCGGGGCCCCCGAGGACTTCGAGGTCGAGGGAGACTTGCCCGGGACCGAGGTCTTCGAGGCCGACATCGAGGTCGAGGCGTTACAGCTTCCATGGTGAAGAGGTCAAGGATCTTCGTCCGACACCGACGGAGAGCCCGAGGCAGAAGGGTGGCACAACGAGGACAAGAGTCCGAAGGGTGATCAACACCGAGGCAAAGGATACACCAACGGTGCGGGTCAGTGATAGAGATAACTCGACCGCACTGCGTGCACTTTTTAAACTCGGTGAGAGGCCGTGACATAAGTAAGGAGAGAGAGCCGCGGCGCAGACGAGGCTGAGCGGCCACAAAAAGACCGGGGCACCCCGGTCACGGAGAAACGAAAACAAAATTTTTGTTGTTGTTGTTACTGAAAAAGAAAACAACAAAAGGACAGAGCACAGCGACTTCCGACTCGAAAACAAGAAAGAAGACGCGATGCAAGAAAGGCACAGGATCGCAGAGAAGAGAGACAGGGCTTTCTGGCTCCGCGAAAAACTAAGAACTGAGGACCACATTGAGGAGACGCGCCCTCTAGCTGAGCGGGAAGGCACACGCATGCGCAGTGCAGCGCTAGCAAACTTGAGATCTTCAATCAAGTTTGCTTGAAAAGCTGTCCGCGACGGGTCTCCGTGGATGACGTCACCCACATGTCGAGAATATGCTGCCTGCTTGTCCTGGGATAAAAGATATATGACAAGCTGATAACAACTTGCTCTCATGAAAGTAAGTTGTAAGGCTGCCTAATTGTCTGGCACAGATGTAAGGCAAGAACTGCAGCTAAAAAGCAAGTAGACATGAAGATTCACACCTAATAGCCAAAGTGACTACTTGCCATGCCCTGGCCAGCCATGGGCATAACACCACCCCATGAAATATTCAGTTCTTTCTTAAGAAATGTTTACATATCGATGTCAAATCTTTTTTTTTAATCTCTGGAAAAGAAAGTGATGTAATTGCAGGTAAACAACAAAAATTTTCCTTGATTTCCTCATAAAACAAAAGATATCCACAAAAATGTGTATTTTAACTGAGAAATAAATTAGGACACCCCCACATTTCCTCCCACTTAAAGTGGCTCAAATCACACACAGGTATATCACATCAGGTGCACATGATTAGAACATCATTTTTCGGCATTTTGAAGGAGGTTTGCCCTACTTAACCCTCAGACATTTAGTTTGGAGTGCTCATGACAGCCGCATTGAGAGTGAACACCATTGTGAGATCAACGGTCCAGAAAACAGTATACAAGTGGAGGACTTTCCAAACAACTGCCAACATGCCAGGTCTGGCCATCCAAGCAAGTTGACCTCCAGAGCAGACCACAAAATGCTAAAGAAGTCCCCCAAAACTCTAAAATGTCATCACGGGACCTACAGCAGACTCTTGCTACTGTTGATGTGAAAGTGCATGCCTCTACAATCAGAAAGAGACTGTACAAATTTAACTTGCATGGGAGGTGTGCAAGGAGGAAACCTTTGCTCTCTAACAGAAACATCAAGGCCAGACTGAAGTTTGTCAGAGAGAAAGTAGACAAACACCAAGACTTCTAGACTAGGGTTCTATGGACAGATGAGTCTAAAATGAAATTATTTGGACACCAGAGACATGGACATGTTTGGCGTACACCAAATACAGAATTCCAGGAAAAGAACCTCATACTAACTGTGAAGCATGGAGGTGGAAGTGTCATTGTTTGGGGATGCTTTGCTGCAGCAGGACCTGGCCAGCTCACCATCACAGAATCCATCATGAATCCTACCGTGTATCAGAGGGTGCTTCAGGAACATGTGAGACCATCTGTAAAAAAATTAAAGCTAAAGCGGAACTGGACCCTGTAACACGATAAAGACCCAAAACATACTAGTAAATCCACCAAGGACTGGCTGAAAACTAAGAAATGGAGAGTCCTGGAGTCAAAGCCCTGATCTTAAACCCATTGAGATGCTGTGGGGTGATTTGAAATGTGCTGTACATGCAAGAAACCCCTCAAACATCTCACAGCTGAAAGAATTCTGCATTGAGGAGTGGGCCAAACTTTCCTCAAACCGATGTCCGAGACTGCTAGATGGCTACAAGAAGCATCTCACTGCAGTTATTTCAGCCAAAGTGGGTTAACACTAGCTATTAGGGTGCAGGGTGTCCTAATTTATTTCTGTTAAAATACACATTTTTGTGGATATCTTTTGTTGCATGAGTAAATGAAAGAAAATTTTTGTTGTTTACCTGTAATTACATCATTTTCTTTTCCAGAGATAATTTTTTTTTTTAAATTTAACATCGATATGTAAACATTTCTTAAGAAAGAACTGAATATTTCATGGAGTGTTCTAAGTTTTTCACATGACTGCATCTAGTCTTTGTAGATTGGCTCAAAGTGATAACCCAAATTTCTAATATCAGTTTATATTTGAGTCAATCTCCTCCCCCTTTTTTGGGGGGGTAGTTACCTCGGTTTATATTTGAGTATATACAGTACATACAAATGTCCAGGTGCTTGATGAGCTGTTAAATATCAAGGTATATATGTAGGCAAGTTCTCCTTACCTTCTTGTGCCTCTTTGCCATCCATTTATCCCAATTATTAAGCATATCCAACCATTTTGCTTCCCTCTGCCTCAGCACCTCTAGCGGAATCTCTGTCGGCCTATAAAGATGGAGGAAAAAGTCAACATATCAAAAATACTCAAAAAGCAAACCCCGGATCAGAGATCTCTCATGAGGAATCTCAGGAAATAGATTAATCTTTCTTGCACAATACATGGGGAATCTAATGTTTGCTTTTTTTCAAACTCCCTGGGATGTAGGATACAATCCTAGCGTGGCCTCTACCTCCACTACCCTGTACCTAGGAATGCAAATCATCTCTTCTCTTATTCAATCCCAAAATAGGTAGAATAACCTAGTCCTCCTCTGTTCTCTTCCTAATACAAGTATGTTTCTTACTTGGATTTAGCTCTCATCCTTTCAGTTACAGTAAATATTTCTCTGCCCAGAGGGCTTGCAAATCTACCTGAGGCAAGAGAAGGGAATGGGGTTTTTATGTACTGCTTGGACAAGGTGTATTAAGCAGTTTAAAAACAAAACCAAAAAGACTTGTGAAGAGTTGATGTCCAAGTTGAAGGCTTTATTGGAACAAATAATCAATTCACATAAAAAAGTCTAGGGCCTGAACCCAAGCAGAGCACCAAAGGCTCAGAAAAAATGAACTTATAACCAAAAGTAAGAAAAACTAAGCAGAGCAGATCAGAAATACCTCTGCACAATTTGCTTGCAGCAGGAAAAACTGAAGGGGGCTCCACACTCCACTGGCAATATGGGAGGTGCTGAGAGTTGCGAGTGAGCCAATTCGCAGGAATGGATTAAATACCTAGCGTATGGACTCACGAGTAGGTGTAACAGATATATACTTACAGTTCAAATTCAAGCTCCAAAAGTGTCAAAAACATATTGTATAAAAAAGACAAATATGATAAACATCTCCAGTCCCCCCCAACTATCCATTACTAGTCCCCTGATGAATGATGCTACAGTAATACTGTGTAATTCAGACCTATATTAATGCACAATCGAGTCCATGAGCTGCGTTACATATGCTTTCCCCACTTGTTTCATTTTTATCAATCATGGACCAGTCACTCCCTTCACAGTAAAAAGACCAAAAATTAAATGTAGTGTAATCAAACTGCCCAACCCTATAAAACTATAGAAATCTTAATACCATTCTCTCCTTTCAAACATTACCAGCGCCATTATCCTTCAAAACATAAAACACACAAAAAAAGTCATTTCAAATTCATTATAGTCTTTTTTTAAAAAAAAATACGTGCTCCCTGGAAATGCCTCTTCACATTTGCAAGAGGTCACGTTTTTTATGGGGGTGGAGTGGAGGGAAATAAAAATCGCACACAAAGTATCTATTCATCTTTCGTCACTCTTCTCAACCAATGCATCTTTCCAACTCAGAGATATTCAGCACTAAAACAGCAACCAAGTCTCAACACTTTAGAACAGAATGCTCCCAGAGCTGACAAGCCAATTGAAGACAACGTCATCATTGATCAAGCTCTTGCCTCGGTAATTTAGAACGTGTAAGCTTTTTCTACATGTGAACACTAGCTGCACGGGTCAACCTGTAGTTTTAGAAGTCATCTGCTTCATTCAGGCTCTTCAGTAGAGGCAAGAAAATAAATTTTCCATACACCATAGAATCATCAGGAAGTTTGTTTTGGTGGTGGTGTTTTTTTTTTAGTTTGACACACCCACACATTATGTAACAGATTCCCAACTCATGGACAGTTTGATGCAAGTCTCAAGGAATTTAAAATGTAAAAGTTTAAAGGGATGCCAAATTCTTTCCATGTCTGGGGAGGAGATTAGTGTACAGAACAGCAGCTTAACACACACACACAGGCTACCGCAAACAAAGATACTGTTGCATGTTATCATTAAAAATTGTGGAAGTATTCCGCAGCTCATTGATGTTACCTTTCCTGTCAGTGTCTAAGTGGCGACTGGCTCAGGCACTAACAGGAAGGGTGGAAAAAAAAAAAAAAAGCTGCAGGCAAGAATACTATAAGATTTTGGATGGGACCTCTCCTGTTTTGACTCCAAACACTGGTATCTACTGGCAGTCACCCCCAATCCATTCCCCCCTCCCCAAAACTGAAAAAAGACCAAATTCCCTGATGTCTACTAAGGTCCTTCCCTCTTACCCCTGCCTGAACTGTCTTAAAATTTGAAGAAAAATAATCCCTGGCGCTCACCTCTTAATGAGGCAAGAGCAATGTCCACTCATTCCTACCTATGACATTGTCATTCTCATTCTTAAAAAAAGGCTATAGACAGGTAAATGGAGTTACATGAACTATAGATGCCATGCGAATCGGCAAATCGGGCAGCACTAGTCAGTCTTAAAGATTTTACTTTATTATCAAAATAATAAGTTCTCTCTGTAGAAGAAGGTAATTTCTCTTGAGGGGCCCTTGATACCTTAAAGAAATCCCAGTAGAGGGGTCAACTTTTGCTCAAACATTCAACATTTCTCCAGAAAGATCTAGTGAAATGTAAAAATCAATTTTTGAGCTAGCCAACTGATTTAAGGGGTTTATTAAACTTTTTTTAAAATATGTTGCCTTTTACAAATTATACTCTATGAATTCCTAAAGGAAGCTGCTTTTTGAAAAAATGAAAGTATTGGGGTAAGCATTAGCAGTGAATCTGAGATAGACGAGAGATCCCCAACATTCCTGTCAATGGATGAGCTTCATTCCCGTCACTGTATGTGCAGGCTTAACCTATTTGGAGTGGTTATAATGGGAAGAATACTTCCAAAGAGAAGCTCAAGTAATATCCCCAGTAACTTGCTTGACATACTGCTATCACTGCAGTTGATAGGATAGAATCTGTGGTCATGTACTCTAATATGGGAATGAAACAGAAAAGCAACAAAAGAAGAGCAAAGTTTATTTGAAGCTGAATAAAGCCACGACGACTGCAAAAAATCAAAATAGCATTCCACACTCTTGGGATCATTGCCTTGAAATGTACAGAGTGACCTCTGACTTCGCAGAGCACATCCAGTTCACTGTGAAAAAAGTGGCAGACTAATGTCATGAAGTGTATGATTGTATCATTCCTAGCACAAAGATCAGTATTGAATATTTTGGGGCGATTCCCGTCTCCATTCTCATGGTTGTCCTGGTGCTGTGTCCACAGAATATGTGATTTGAGCTACAGCCATACTAACAAATCCCAAACATTGCACCTGCTGGTTGTGTTGATTTGAAGCTGTACAGCTCTTGCGATCCTCATTAAATGGAACTCAGATGACAATTTGCTTGGCTATGTGTGTCCAAAGCAACCTTCCTCAATGGGAAATTAAAACTGAAATCATCTCTGACAGAATAAATATAAAAACTTTGAACAGGAAGGCATCAGAGCAGAAGGTACAACTGTCCAGTACAAATTAGTGATAAAGATCAGCAAGGAATACAGAAGACCGATTCTGATACTGTAGACTGTCCATGTAAAGATTTTGAATACTGAATGTAAGACCAAGAAAATTCTCTTTCCATGCCTACAGGTAATGTTTAAAGGACCAATGGGTGCCGAGACTGTGTATTTCTAAGAACTAAAGATATTGGGGTCTTCAGCTTGGAAAAAAGATGGTTAAGGGTGTAGAGTTGGGTGAGAGTTAATTGACTTTTCACCCTTTCCAAAGTACAAAACCAGGGGACACTCAATGAAATTACATGGGAATACAGTAAAACCTTGGTTTGTGAGCATAATTCGTTCCAGAAGCATGCTTGTAATCCAAAGCACTCGTATATCAAAGCAAATTTCCCCATAGGAAATAATGGAAACTCAAATGATTCGTTCCACAACCCAAAAACTTTAATACAAAATATTATACGTACTTGTATTGCAAGACCTCGCTCATTTAGAACAGTCACTACACTACAACGTCAGAGAGAGAACCATCGGCTTAGTTGTGATGATGTAACGCATGTATATGTACTCGTATTGCAAGACTTTGCTTGTTTAGAACAGTCAATACAACCTTGCAGTGTCAGAGTGAGAAGAACCATCAGCGCTCAGTTGTGATGTGTGTATACTGTATGTACTTGTATTGCAAGAAATTGCTTGTATATCAAGTTAAAATTTAATCAAATGTTTTGCTTGTCTTGCAAAATCACTTGCAAACCAAGTTACTTGCAATCCAAGGTTTTACTGTATTTTAAAAACTAATGAGAGAAAATATTTTTTTCACTCATAGAATAGTTAAGCTCTGGAACTTGGTGATGGATACAGCGGTTAGCATAGCTAGGTTTAAGAAAGGTTTGGGCAAGTTCCTGGAGGAAAAGTTCATACTCTGCTATTGAGATAGACATGGGGGAAGCCACTGCTGTCCCTGGGATCGGTAACATGGAATGTTGCTCCTATTTTGGTTTCTGCCAAGTACTGTAACCTGGATTAGCCACTGTTGGAAACAGGAGACTGGGCTAGATGGACCACTGGTCTGATCCAGTATGACTGTTCTTCTATAATAGGCATCCATTTATTAACTATTCCATCCCTTAAAGTCATCAATACAAGACAACAATTTATTTTTTCTGTTACAGCACCTCAGTTATGGAACGCCCTTCCAATTTATTTAAGGGAAGAGAAGAATCTTGAGAAATTCAAAAGTAACTTAAAAACATTTCTCTTTAAAGACGCTTTTGATAATTGACGAAACTTACTGCAGCTTAGAATATTTTATTGTACTATATTATACTGTTTTTTTGTTATTCATTTTGTATTTTTCCTTTTTTGTGCTTCTTTCCTATAATGATTTGTATTTCATCTCCCTCCTTTCCTTGTGTTTTTAAGTTTGTAATCATAATTTTTTTTTTTTTTAATATTGTAAGTTAATATGTATTGTTCTGTTTTGTATAATTTCCCAGAAATTGTAATTTTAATTTGTTCATCGCTTTGAAATACGATTAAGCGATTAATCAAAACAACTATTAAACTTGAAACTTGATCCAGGCACAAAAAAACATCAACAGGTCTTGCACTGAAGAACACTGTCCTATATCACGTCTTATCTTCATCCCCCATTTATACACATAAGATGAAAATGCTCTTAAAGGGGGAGTCTAAGTTGCTCCTCTTGGAGGTTTTATTGGTTGCTTAAGCTCTTGTCAAGTGACCACACTTTTTCCATCGCTTTCACTATGGGCTCCTTTTACTAAGATGCGCTAGCAGTTTTAGCACACGCTAAACGCTAATACCTCCATAGAGCTTGCTTAAGTATTTTTCGTTTAGCGCATGGTTAGCGCTCACTAAAAACACTAACCCACCTTAATAAAAGGAGCCCTATGTTTTGCAAGCATGATGACAAATTTGCTGTCCTGGTATTTTTGTTTGCATTATCAGTTTAAGCTTTTAAGTTAGTTAGTGATTTGATGTATTTCAGTATATTGTTTTCTTCCCCTTTTAATAGCTGCTGTTGAGTAAACCCATTTTTATCAAGCTTAACTTCCTGTTGAGTCTTTTCTTAAACCTTAGTTCCTTCAAATCTAATGATTCAAAATGTGCTGTTAGTGATTTTTCTTCTGCTGAAGAGCAGTATTCTGGCCTCATGTTAAATTTGGCTGTATGATCAAACTAGAATTATGATCTCTCGATCTGAGCCAGCTTAGACTCCTGGGATATAATCCTTTGTTAGAAATTTCTAAGTTTAAAGATGTCTACCAGCTGGCCCCTTAACTATGTCCAGAAATAGTTATAATGTTTGCCTTGTGTCTTACAAGGATCATTCATCAAACCCCAAAGTGCAGCTCTGAAACGATAATAGCCCTAAAATAACATTAATTGAAAATATAATTGCAAAATGCCATAGGCTAGGACTTCATCTCCTTAACCAAAGGAAAAACTGTTACTGAAAAGACATGCAATAAATAGGTGCCTGGATCACAAAGCTGTTTCTTTCATAAACACAAGGCTTTTAGTTAGAGAATAACACGGGGGAAAAATTTACCCCCGTCTCCGCAAGCTCGGTCCCCGTACCATCCCCGCAAACCATCTGATTTCATCTTTACAAGCCTCGAATAGTGACTATTTTATAATTATTAAAGTATAAAAAGAAACAATATTCTCTACAATTGTCATTTTATAAACACAAATAATACAGAGCAAGGATCAAAAAAACCCCTGTTTCCTCTTCACAAATATCCACTCCACTATCGAGAAAACTGGATTCTTTCCTGCTGCTGTTATCGCACATATCTGTCAGTGTCCTGGCAGAATGCTGGTTTCTTTATTTGTACATTAGGGCTGTTGTGGGATGTTGATTCTGTATACTTAGGTGGAAGCACAAGAACAGACAGAAAAGCCTTTAATGTTATGCTGGAATTATTTTTTCTTCCAATATAAGTGTGGTTTCTTTTTTTATCCCAGGACAAGCAGGCAGCATATTCACATATGTGAGTGACATCATCCACAGAGCTCGGTACAGACAGCGCTATAAAGTGTACTGTCACTTTAAAAAATTTCCAAAGTCTTGAGATTTAACGCACTGCGCATGCACTGGAGCATTCCCGCCCGAAATCGCCTTATAGGACCGTCAGTTCTTAGTTTTCCATGGTGATGAGAAGCTGTATTTTATGAAAGTTCTTCTAAAAGTGCGTCCAACTAATATTTTCCACCTTCCCACTTAAATTTTTCCTAATTTTTCTTTCAGTTAATGTTTTGTTTCCAAAAATGAATTTTTTTTTCTAAAGTCTGTTTCAGGCCAGGAGCATCGAGCCATCTACTTGATCTCTTCTTACCACTGAGTCCTTTGATCTCGTATTGGTGGTTTTTCCCTCGATGTCAAAGCCTTCAAGTAGCTTTAAGCAAGTTACAAGTTTTATTAAAAATTTGATAAAATGCTTATTCAAATTTCTAAGAGATTACAGTGTTCCCCCGTGAATTTGCAGTTCACAAACTCACTCATTCACAGTCTGCTCTGACCGCCTCTTCCTGTAATAAAGTCAGGCTACAGCAATCAGGTGCACCAAAATGAGTCTGATGCACTTTGAATGACAGTGTGTCATTTTCATTCTGGATATAAAGATCTGCTTTTAAGGCCATGGCCTAAAGGCAATCAGAGGGCTCTATTTAGGCAAGGTGGGAGAAGCTCATGAGAGACTGGAGTCGGGGAGTTTTTGAGACTATTTCTGGAGTAATGTGCTCTCCAGAAGGAATTTCTGAAGTAGATGTAGTACTGCCAAATTGTGGCGAGCCTCCAGTAAAAGTAAACAATAACAGGGAGGTCTCTGGCTGAAGGTCTCTGGCTGAAGACCTAAGGAAACTGGAAGGCTGGGCATCCAAATGGCACATCCATCCTTCTCCAATCCCATGGAACCTCTCCAGTCTCCAAGGATTTATTGAACAGATCTTTAAGAGGGTCCACCAGAACTTCTCCGAGTCCCTTAGTATCCTGGGATGGATCCCATCCAGTCCCACTGCTTTGTCCACCTTTAATTTTTCTAATTATTCATAAACACTTTCCTCCATGAACGGTATGGTATCCACTTCCTTCTCATGACACCAAACTATTCAGCAAGGTTGAAACCACGGTTGACTGCGAGAATCTCCAAAGGGATCTTACGACATTGGAAGAATGGGCGAAAAAGTGGCAAATGAGCTTCAATGTAGGGAAATGCAAGGTCATGCATATAGGGAGAAGGAACCCGATGTTCACTTACAAAATGGGGGGATCAATGCTAGGGGTCAGTAATCTGGAAAGAGACTTGGGAGTGATGGTAGACACGACATTGAAGGCGTCGGCACAATGCGCCACAGCCTCGAGGAAAGCAAACCAAATGTTAGGTATCATTAAGAAGGGTATCTCGACCAGAACGAAGGAAGTCATCCTGCCACTGTACCGGGCTATGGTGCGCCCGCATCTGGAATACTGTGTACAGTACTGGTCACCGTACCTCAAAAAGGACATGGCAATGCTTGAGGGAGTCCAGAGAAGAGCAACTAAACTGATTAAGGGTATGGAAAACCTTACATACACTGACAGACTGAAGAAGCTGGGGCTGTTCTCCCTGGAAAAGCGGAGACTCAGAGGAGATATGATAGAGACCTTCAAGATCCTGAGGGGCATCGAAAAGGTTGACAAAGACAGATTTTTCAATTTGAAAGAAACCACAAGAACAAGGGGTCACTCGATGAAATTGAAGGGGGACAGGTTTAAAACAAACGCAAGGAAGTACTTTTTCACACAGAGGGTGGTGGACACATGGAACACCCTTCCGGAGGCCGTGATAAGAAATAGCACAGTACAGGGTTTCAAGGATGACCTGGATAGGTTCCTGGAAGACAAAGGGATTGAGGGGTACAGATAAGAGCAGTGGAAGGTTTAGAGATAACTGTAGAGGTAGGCAATAAAATTAGTCAGGGACCGCTGACCAGGCAATATGCCTGGTGGGCCGCCGCGTGAGCGGACCGCTGGGCTGGATGGACCTCTGGTCTGCCCCGGCGGAGGCGACTACTTATGTACTTATGTACTTATGTGTAACTTTGCTAGTCAATTGTGGTCCTTCACCAGGGTTTTCTTCCATGAATACAAAAGTACTTGTTTAGCACATTTGCTTTTTCCTCATCATTCTCCACATAGCTTCTTTCAATTTCGCAATTCCATTTTTTTCCCCCTCCTTTCACTAATCTACCTGAAAAAAATTTGCATCTCCCTTTTTTAATTTCTAGCCTTTTGCTCTTCTGCCTGTGCTTTTGCTAGATGTTTCTCTCTTGGCTTCCTTCAGTTTCATCCTGTAGCCTTTCTGTACTCCTCCTCTTGATTTTTTTTATATTTCAGGAAGGCCAACTCTCTTGCTTTTATTTTTTCTGCCACTAGTTTAGAGAACCATATTGGTTTCCTTTTTCTCTTGTTTTTATTTTCCTCACATAAAGCTCTTTCTTCAGGTACTCGCCCCATTTTTCTAAAGTCTACATGTTTGAAATCTAGGACTTTCTATTTGCTTTCTTAGCCATCTCCACACATTGAGCTGAGGTTTTCAACGTATCCTCGATAATGACACCTAGATCCCAGCATCACATAGTTATAGTTCGGATATACAGGTACAAACTAGTTTTGGGCAGAATTTGTTTCCCACAAAAGCGTGTGAAGATATAAAGGGTCAGGTAATGGCCTCTTCAAGCTAACCTCTTGACTGACTTTTGAAAACTATTCATGTCTGGCTTGTATCATTGTATGTACATACCTTCTGCCAGAATAGGTATTGCCAGAGGGCAGTTAACAAGATTATCAAGTATGTTACTAATCACTATTACATGTATGCAGTAATGAACCATGTATGTATTATCTTGGGTGTACATATGGAAAAATCAGTTTTGTAACACTATATAAAAAAAATACTGCATGAAGTTTGGTAGTTCAGATGCTGGATGCTGAATCCCTGTCTCTCAGTGCTGATACAATAAACACTTTCTTATAATGCTATGAGGACTGGTTATTGAATTCTCTGCCAGTGTTGGTAGATGGGAATCTGGAGACCTTGAATTGGACTGTTTTGGGTTATTCAGGTTGGATACCAGTTACTGCTTGACACTCAATAAGAAATTTATTCTTACTCAGGTGCTATGTACAACTGGGTTTTTCTTTTTGGGCCCTTCAATGCTCTGGATCGCTCACTTTTTTTTCCTACTAGGACAAAGCCAATCTGGCATTATAAAACTTTGAAAATGTTTTATTTAATTTTGCCAAATATGTCTACTTGCACTTTTGTTATTTCCATTTCACAGCTGGCAATCTCCCTGTTCTAAATCTGAGGGTTTCACTCACAGGCTTGGTTCAGGGATACCCTTTTCTGTTTGAAGGATTTTCAAACCTCCACTGGGTGATGCCCATCTTTCCTGGTCGAGGAGCTTCCAAGGTCTGTTCATCAAGCGTCAAACTATCTTATTTAATACCTTCCACCTCGTGCCTAAGCATAAGTACAGTGTACTGAGGTCACTAAATGTTACGAGTACCCCATGAAATTAGCAGCATTTACTAGAGTTGTCCGATTCAAGGAAAAAAAAAAATTAAATTCGATATTGCCAATTGAATCATTTTTCAAATCAATTTCTGTGATATAGCTTTAAAATTAGCTGGCGGGTTTATTTTGTAGCCTGTTCCTCCACTCACCCTCCCCACTTTCCACTCTCCACTCACACTGTAAAATTAAACAACCAGATTAGTATAGATCGATCCTGCACAGTCAATGCTAACAGAAAAACATGTCTTTTTTTGCACATACACAACATAGATACTTATTCTATACTAGGTGAGACTGTAACCACAAACTAAACAGAGAATATGTACTGTAGACAACAATGAAACTACACCTAAGCAGCCACATTCTGTATACAATCCAATACCATAGAAACAGTGACGCATGTCGCTTAGCACTATGCAAAATATAAAGACAGCAGATGTTAATTTCAAAAGACTGAAATACCAATCACCACACAGAAATAAAACAAAAATGGAAAATAAGATGTTAATGAACTAATAAAATTTTCTATTAACTTTCAGAGGCCAAAATCTCCTTCCTCAGGTCAGTATACTATCTTTTCCTAACCTGAAGGAAGGGGTTTTGTTCTCTTAAGGCTAGTCAAAAATGTATAAAGATCACCTTATTTTCAAATTATAAACCTTTATTAACACAGCTATACTACTACTTTATCCTCAAGTAGGAAAAAAAAAAAAATTATAAGAATTGTCGCTGCTGGGTCAGACCAGCGGTCTATTATGCCCAGCAGTTGGCTCACGCGGCGGCCCTCTGGTCAAAGACCAGCACCCTATCTGAAAATTGATATTACTGTCGGCGGTTATGTGTTGCATTTTATGTATGTTTTTATTTGTAAACTGCTCAATTATAAACAGGGTATATATTTTAAAAATAAATAGAAAGGGGCGTCAATCTGTGGTTAATGTTTGCAAAGTGTTGATGTCCATTGCGCACTGTACGCATACGTCTATCTTGGTCAGCCTAGACACTGAGAAGGCATTTGACAAAGTGCATTGGGACGACTTTTTTGCTACATTAAAGTACGTTGGCGTATCTGGGTGGTTTTATCTGGCCCTTCAGGCCTTATATCATGACCCAGAAGTGGCGGTTATTGTAAACGGAGGGCCTACATTGTTCTCTCCTATACAGCGTGGTACCTGTCAAGGCTGCCTGCTCGCTTTTCTTACTATTTTTAGAGTCATTTCTTCAGACAAGTGTACAGTATCTGTGGGTGGAATATGTGTGAGAGAGCTAGCCTTTGGAGATGACATCTTACTGGTACTCACTAAGCTACAGTCTTCAATAGCACCTCTTTTAGGAGCTCTATGGTGCAACCTCACCTTGAGTATTGCACTCAATTTTGGTTGAAGTATCTAAAAAAAGATATAGCAGAATTAGGATAGATTCAAAAGAAGGGTGACCAAAATGATAAAGGGGATGGAACTCCTCTCATATGAGGAAAGACCAAAAAGGTTAAGACTCTTCAGCTTAAAAGACACAACAGAGGGGGGATATGAACAAGTTCTACAAAATCCTGAGTAGTGTAGAATGGGTAAAAGTGAATCAATTTTTTACTCTTCCAAAAATGACAAAGACTAGGGGACATTCAATGAAGTTACATAGAAATACATTTAAAACAAATAGGAGAAAATATTTTTTCATGCAACAAATAGTTAAGCTCTAGAACTCATTGCTAGAGAGGACGTGGTAACAGCGGTTATCGTAGCTGAGTTTAAAAAAAGGTTTGGACAAGTTCCTGGAGGAAATTCCATCAACTGCTATTGAGGCAGACATGGGAGAAGCCCTGGGATCAGTAGAATGAAATAGAAGACATACAAAAATGAAGGCAGATAGGCCATTTGGACATCTCTGGGCAAGTCTATCAATGGCTTCAAGATTATTTTTTTATTTTTTGCATTCCAGATCTTATCAAGTACTATTAGGTGGCGCTCGCTCTCATTCTTGGAGTAATCCCTGTGGTGTACCTCAGGGTTCATCGCTCTTCCCCACTGCTCTTTAATATTTATCTATCCTCTTTGGGAACATTACAGTTGTCTTGTCACTGAATTCAGTACCATCAAACAATATAAATCCAATTGATTCAGTAATGTCTATGATCAAAAACTGGATGGTATCTTTTAAGTTAAAACAACTCCCAAATAGCTAAATTTTTATTTGCAACTCCATCTAAACTTAACCAGATCATATTATGGTTGTCTTCTCACTGGATTCTGGACCAAATAATATCAATCAACTCCATTTTGATTCAGAATGCTGCAGCAAGACTGATAAGTGGTTTAATGTAAGCCACATGACTACATCCCATTATTTCTGCATATACTCCACCAGCTCTCTGTACAATATAGGGCTAAATTTAAAACCATCTGATTTACAGGCCCTTCAAAGTACTTGAAGAACAGGATCTCTCCCTCTATGCACCTCCAAGGTCCCTAAGGTTCTCCCAAGGAGTATCCCTAACCACACCCTCTCCAAAAAAGCATCATACGATCGACACCCACCAACGAGCCTCCTCTGGAATGCTTCACACTTCCTGAAAGGCTTTACCAAACATAAGGTTATCTCTAGTTCAGGACACAGATAAAGGTCTGGCTCTTCTCCCAATCCTTTAATGCAAGAAGAAACTAACTTGTTAGTTCTTATGTATGTGACTAGCACTAGCTGTACATACTATAGCAGGACTAGTTATCTATGTCTATCCTAGCTGAGATTATATTCGATACATCTTTCTGACTTCACATACAAATTTAAGTTAGTTGCCCTTTTTTTTTTTTTTTTTTAATCTCCTGTTACTCATCTCTGTTATGTTACATTGCTGCTCACCCCCATGCTGTCCATTAAGATGTTTTAATGTGTATTACGTTTGACTTATTCTTGCTGCACATCGCATTGAGCAAATTTCTTCACAGCAAGTAAATCCTGCTGGACTTTAAAGATTTTGATGACATCTTCAGCATATCTGCTGACGAGGTGAGAGAGCGGCACAGAGGGACATAATCCATCAGTCTAGTAGGATAAGGGATAAATAAGCTTGGTAACAAAACATTCTAAGTCTACCATCTGTCTCACCATAGTATTAGAAGACACAGAAGCTAATATCCTCTGGGAAAGGTTTGCACTGCCATGGTACATCTGATTTCTACAGAATTTCAAGCATATAAGTAATTCAGGATCAATTCTCACAGTAGCTGTGCTACATCCCAGGATCCCAGTTATGACACAGGACAAATTGCTCTGGTATACGACACTGTATGCCAGCCAACAGGGGAATTCTGAATGGCACAACTCATTTCTTGGTAGTTTACACACATGCAGAAGCACAAAATGTCCCAGTAGAAAAACCTGTTGTGTCGCATGTAGCATTATACGAGAAGCATGGATCCAAAATGTTTAAAACCAGACCGTATGAAGATTTTGTCAATCTTCTTGCTTTAGTTTAGCATTTATATTCCACTTTTTCAATTACCAGTGCAAAAGTAGATTACACAACAATGCATCCAGCGCCTCGTGAGAATACTACAGATCGGACGCCTGAATATATATTGCAGTAAAAAAAAAAAAAAACACACCAAACAAACCTATAATCAAAATTACAAACAGCCTACAGCTTGGATGGCAACGTCAGCATTTGGAACCTAGGACAATACCAGACGTTACAGTCTATGGCCCAGAAATATCAAAGAAGAGACAAGTTAATTTAACAAGTTAATGATAAGTGTAAGCGCTGGCCACCGATATGTTTTGTTTGTTTGATTTGTTTATATTGTATGTGATGTGATAATATTACGTAAATACTTTCTGGAATCCGCTTTGTATAAAGCGGGATATAAGCCAATAAACTATAATCATGTATTTTTAATGGGTATAACTTATGGGCAGACTGGATGGACCGTTCAGGTCTTTATCTGCCGTGATTTATTATGTTACTATGTAATACTCTGGCCTCCTCCTATCAAATTATGTGACATTTGTATTAGCCACAAGCTACATCAAGGACGTACAAGATCACAGTTTCCAATACAGACCAACGATGTTTGTTTCATCATGCACCCCACTGGGTTCCACAGGTTTTCTCAATCAAAAGACCAAGGACGGAGCATCTTTAGTTCCCAAGTCAGACCCTGCACTTAAATCTCAAAGAGGGACAGAAGAAGGCCAATCCTCTGCTTTATTGACTCTAGGTGTGGCTGCTGAATGTAAAGAAGCCTGTATTTATTTGAGAGGAAAGCTCATACCTCCTCTAACATCCGGCTACAAGGTGGCTCTGATGATATTTTTATTCAATAAAAGCAGAATATCGAGGTAGCATGCCTCAACAAGTGAGACTTAATGTCTTCTACCTTCACAGATTTCAATTAAGGCTCGAGATAGTTATTTGTAGAGCCATTCATTTACTTTATACACTCACTCTTGTCCTCCCTTCCTGGGTGTTACAGCAAGAATAACTTCTTAACCCAGAAAGAAAATCGCTAAACCGGATTTTAAATTAATCACTCGAGTCACCAAGACAGGAGCAAAAAGTGGCTGCTTTTGCAGGAACCAGAGCTATCCTAAGGGAAGTGTAAATCATGCCTGTCTGCAGGAACCAAAGTAGTATCACATGCACTAAGGAGCTGAGTTCTATACTGCCAATCACAGGTAGCAGCATACAATGGGCAGGCACAAAAGTTCCGTGAAAAGTCTTGTGGCAACCAATTTCTTTGTTTGACCCCTTCTAAGAGACCCAAGTCAAATTATTGTTTTATTACAACCTATGGATCACGTAACTCCATTACCGAGATAAACATTCGCTGCCTGGGACGTCCCCAATCCAACCAATAAAGCTGGATGCAAGGAAACCAGAAACACTGATACAAGAGAAAACCACCAGAATAGCATTGATTACAGAGTGATTATTCTGTGACTAGGGTAGAAATGCAGTCAGATTAAGAAAATGTTGCAGAAAGATACAGAAATCTATTTGCAATTGTAGTGGAAGTCAAAAGCACACTCAAGACAGGTTATCTACATATGTTACATCTTAAGAACTCTAGAACTAAGTTTATTTGGTATGATGCAAGTATTACGTCGAGCATTAGCAGTAATTTGAGACACAGATCATATGCCACATACACGGGCCTTGGAGGGAGCTTCATTACTGTCATGGTATATACTCAAAACTAAGCCACAGAGTTCATCCACTGAAGAGGAAAAAAGGACCTCAGAATATGAGATACGATACAAAAAACTCCTCCAATCAATACATCATCAGGTCATATTAGTATCAGCTATTTCATTTTTTACCATCATTCAAAAATAGTTTTAAAAAGATTAATCTTCAATTATCTGCCAAAAACTCTTCAGCTGCAATTAACAGCCCAGCAATGTCTTCTTTTGAAAGACAAAAGCCACTGTTTCAGGGGCAAATGATTTTAATATTACTTTCATGGTGGTACATCCTTAGCATGGCAATGGCACCATTATATAACCCTTTCCTTACCCCTAAATTCAAAAATCTAATCAGAGGCCTCTAAACACAAGACAGCTGATCTTTTACCACTACTAGGAGAAACCTTTCCAGGCAATGAAAGAATTCAAACCACCTGGCTCCAGACATCAGGTTAAAAATCCATTTTTGTTCTAATTACAACTAAGCTTTTTCCATGATTACAACTACACTGGCAGTCAGGAATATTATCCAAGACCATACCATGCAGCATGATAAAAAATAATTCCTCCATGCACTGTGAAGCTATATTTATAAGTATGTTCTGCCAAATCAGTTTTGAATGCTAAGTGGTTTCTCCCCCACATACATTTCACTGCAAGGGCAAAACTATCACATATGCAAAATATAAAGATGTACATACTTTGCAATGTTTACGGCTAATTCTTTCCACATTGAGAATTCTAAAAGCTATATCCTGTAATTTAATATTACAGATTTTACAATGCCCACAACAAAAAAGTTTTCCTCCAACTCTTAGGCTATAAAATGTCTTAATTTTTCCCTTTATTGAATACAAACAAGTTCTTTGTGTTCAAAGAGTGGATCAATGAGACTTTTCAGTGCTTCCTAATGATAGCTGATATCATAGAACTCAGGGGAGAAAATACAAGCTGCATTTCACATGGTTCTCTTGTCTATGGTGTCAATGATGTCAGAAACCGCCTGCAAATGCTCCTACAGCCACTTCATCCCCCACCTCTCGAACCAACTCCCCCCACAAATCAGACTACAGAACTCATTGATGACCTTCTGGAAAGCGGTAAAGACCCTCCTCTTCAACTAAAATTCATCCACAGTCTATGCCTCCCCCCTAAATCCCCTCCCCTCTACCCTCTCTTCTCCATTCTAAACTACTACTTAAATTGCTGTATAGTCCACTCTTAACTTGTACTTAAATTACTGTATAGTCCTTGTATTTAAACTACTGTATAGTCTTTGAATTGTCCAAATGTACTCCACTGTGAATGTTTGCTTGTAGACCGTTCTGAGCTACTAAGAGGACGGGATATAAATCTAAATAAATAAATTAAATAACCAATCCCAGGCACTGTATCATGCTCTTCCATACACCTGTTTTTATTATTTCCTCTTTGTTGACTCCATACTGACGGAATGCTTTCCTATACTGCTACTATTAATTATTTCTATAGTGCTACCAGATGCACGCAGCGCTGCACAGAGTCAAAGAGTAAGAAAACAGTCCCTGCTCGAGCCAGGCAAACAGGATGCCATGGATACAATTAAAGGGAACGGTTAATCAGCAGGCTGGGTTGGAGGGCAGAGGAGTAGGGTTAAGGATTGAAAGCTATATCAAAAAGATGGGTTTTCAGTCTGCTTTTAAACAAGGGAAGGGGCTTGACGGACAAACTCAGGTGGTAATTTATTCCAGGCATAGGGGCAACTAGATGAAAGGAACAAAGTCCGGAATTGGCAATGGAGAAGAAGGGTAACGCTAAGAGTGACTTATCTGAGGAACGGAGTTCTCTGGGAGGTGTATAAGGAAAGAAGCGAGGAGAGATACTGAGGGGCAGCAGAACGAACACATTTGTAGGTCAGCAATAAGATGTTGAACTGTATGCGATGACAGACAAGGAGCCAGTGAAGTGACTTAAGGAGAGGGGTGTCATGAGTGTAGCAAGGTTGGTAGAAGATGAGTCTGGAAGCAGAGTTTTGCACAGATTGCAAGGGTGAGAGGCAACACTGAGGGATACCAGTTAGGAGTAACATAGTAGATGACAGCAGATAAAGACCCGAATGGTCCATCCAGTCTGCCCAACCTGATTCAATTTAAATTTTTTAATTTTTTTCTTAGCTATTTCTGGGCAAGAATCCAAAGCTCTACCCGGTACTGTGCATGGGTTCCAACTGCCAAAATCTCTGTTAAAACCTACTCCAGCCCATCTACACCCTCCCAGCCACTGAAGCCCTCCCCAGCCTATCCCCCACCAAACGGCCATACACAGATTGCAGTAATCTAAGCGTGAGGTTACGAATGGGTATTAACATATCTTCAGTGAACAGTAGAAGAACTGGTTGGCAGGCTCAGGTGTTCTGAGGTAAGGTACGTCGAAGCAAGGTCTGTTAAAGTTCAAGACCAGAATACAGAGGGAGGAGCCTAACGCCCTGATTGGCTCAGACAACTGGAAGGGGCCTTAGGCGTATGAGCCAATCAGAGCCTTAGGCCTCTTCCTGTTCATCCACTGGGAAGGGATAGGCCCGCCATTTCACAGTGGAGACCTGTGGAGCAGGAGGGACTGGGCATCTCTCTAGCTGTCATCAAAATTACAAGGTAAGGGGGAGGTTCAAGGGGTGTGGAGGAGGTTCAGGGGCATCCGGTGGCAGTAGGGAGTGGGCATCCCTCCTGTCAATTTTTTTTAATTTTTTTTTTTTAAGAGGAGTGGGGGAGGGGAGAGGACAGCTCAGGACAGGGGTCTTGGTGCGGGGGAACAGCCAGTGGCAGGAGGGAGGGGGCATCCCTCCTGCAAATTTTGACTGACACTAGAGTTTTTTGCGATGGCATGAGGAAATAGGCATATCTCGTCTCTCTGGGTACGTCGCTGTCACAGGGGCGGCCGTCATCATCAAAGGGTTCAGGGACACACCTCTGTCATTGGGGGGGGAAGGCTTTTTTAAAAAATGTGTAACATGCACTGCATCTGGGCCCATTTTTAAAAAAAAATATGGTATGTTATAAATATATTAATTTCTGTGCTGAACTATGGGTAGGACAGATAAATGACTGGTCTTGACCAGTTGCTTTTTTTGAATCGCTAAAAGCGATCACTTTTTCTCCATGCATCAGGAAGCCATGTTAGAGCATCAAGTGCTCTGCTAGTTTACATGGCATTTCAATATTAATGACCTCATTTGCATGGCTGGATCGGAGAACAAGTGATTGTGCACAAAACCACACGGTGAGACGTTTTGAGCATTGGGTCGTCAAATCCAATCGTCGCTAAACCAGTGAAAATCGGTTGAGCGACGACCATTAGACAATCACTGACTAATGCATCTGGACCTAAGAGACAACACCATAAGGATCTGTTAACATCTTGACCTTAGAATTTAGAACTATCTAACAACTTATTGGCCCATTTAATTATTCCATATGCTCCGACTGAGATTTGTTGACCAGGAGTGTGTAGCGCAGTGGTTGAATCTACAGCCTCAGCACCCTGGGGTTGTGGGTTCAAACCCCGCACTGCTCTTTGTGGCCCTGGGCAAGTCACTTAATCCTCCATAGCCCCAGGTACGTTAGATAGATTGTGAGCCCACCGGGACAGATAGGGAAAATGCTTGAGTACATGATTGTAAAAACCGCTCAGATAACCTTGATAGGCGGTATATAAAATCCTAATAAACTTGAAACCAGAATTTATTGGTAATGCTTCCTCTAGATAGAATATGTAAATCTTCCCCACCCAAAATTCACAAGTCTGGGCAGATATGTCTGAAGAGAGGGGAAGGGGACTTTGGTGTGATCCTCAACCTACACTTGTGGAGAGATAAACTTCTACCCTATTTGCCAAGTCTCAGAATAAGCATATCCAAAAATACTTAGCTCTTTTTTTAATAGCTTTTCCTACCTAGTATCCTTCAACTACCACCAAGCAAAATCTGAGGTTGCTGGAACTACTTCCCCACAGATCTTGGATTTCAACAATTTTAAGTTTTGGTTTAACATGGCTCCAACGTTCTTTGCAGCTGCACACTCTGGGATTATGCCAGTGTTATGTCACTTTAGCTTTAGTTCCTCAAAAGCTCTATATTCATTTATCCGTTTCCAGTACGAGATCTCAGTCACTGGATAAAAAGGATATGCAGCTAACTTGTGTGTGCTCTATGACCAGCAATAAGATTTACCACACTGACTGCAGAAGAAAATAAGTGATGCCAAAGCTCAGGATGTGTTTTCTGCTGCTTTATGTCAGCATTACCCAGTGACCCAATCATATAATTTGGAAGTCAAAGCTGCTGCATAGTCAACAAAAATCCTCCATGTTTATACAGTTACTCATCCACAAAGACACATTGTGGCAAGTGACTGATAACTTACAAGAGACAAGTGGTTAGTAAAATCTACAAACTGTACTAATCACATTTGGGTAGCATATATTGATTCACCATTTCCAGTGTGCTTTTCATAATTACCGTATTTTAACGCATATAACGCGCGCGTTATACACAATTTTACACACCATGCGCATTGTACGTGTGAGCGCGTTTTACAACTTTTTTTTTTCAATCCGATCGGCATCCTCCCTGCAAACCGGCATCCTCCCCCCGCTCGCGTCCCCCCCCCCCCCCGCGATCCTACATCCCCCCCAGCACTGCAAAACATGTCTTACCCGATTGGGCACCGGCACCAGCACCAATGCACAGGACGTGCCAGTGCTAGTGCCCGAAGATCCTCCCTCGTTGGTTTGGGCTGGGCTGGGCGGTGCAGTGCGGGAGAGATCCTCCTTCTTCCTGCGCCGGGCTGGACTAGGCTTTGAGCATTTGCGCATGCTCAAAGCCTAGTCCAGCCCGGCACAGGAAGAAGGAGGATCTCTCTCGCACCGCCCAGCCCAGCCCAGCCCAAACCAACGAGGGAGGATCTTCGGGCACTGCCACATCCTGTGCATTGGTGCTGGTGCCCAATCGGGTAAGAGATGTTTTGCGGTGCTGGGGGGGATGTAGGATCGCGGGGGAGGGGGTGACGCGAGTGTGGGGGGGAGGATGCCGGTTCGCAGGGGGGATGCCAGATCGGATTGAAAAAAAAAGTTGTAAAACGCGGGTAAGCGAGCGGGGGGGAGAATGCCAGTTCAGCGTAGGCGGGAGGAGGTTTTAGCATGTGTGGTATACGCGTGTGCGCGCTATATTAAATTTTTTTTACATAAATTTGTGTTCCCCGCGCGCTATACCCGTGTGCGTGGTATATGGGTGAAAATACGGTACATTGTAAGCTCTTTCAAGTAGGGACCATTTAATGTACAACACTGAACGCACTTGGTAGAACTGTAGAAATAATAAATAGCAGTAGTAGTATCTGTCTGCTAGTGCTTGCCTTCATAATTGCATTTTGTCAAACAGAGCTTGCTTCTGGAGTTTAAAAATTATTTTTTTTAGCATGCCAATTTTTATTTCTCCATTTGCTTTGGTCTCAGATTGCATTTATTGGTCCTTTGTTTCCTCCATGGGCGATGAATAGTCACTCAATATCAACATTACTAATAACGCCATTCTCTCTTTTCTCCTTAACATCCATTTTTCTTCCACCAAGTTGTGTTGGGTTGGTTTTTTGGGGGGGGGGGGGGGGGTTTTTTTTTAAATCATAGAAACATGATGGCAGATAAAGATCAAATAGTCTGTCCAGTGTCCCATCAATGGTAAAAAATGTCTTTATGTAATCACTACTTCATTACCACAGTTGTTAGCAATGCAATCCTCATTTTCCTGGCACTGCACTTTTAGTTTTCAGTCCAGTGCTACACAACGTGTGTGTGTGTGTGGGGGGGGGGGGGGGATTCTCTATGTTGACTGTGAACATCTTATCTATATTCACTGTCCTGTGCTGCAGTAAACACTTTTTCTTTAACCATTCTTCTATCAGATCTTGATCTGTTTGTATACAGTTTCTGGAATAACCTTATTTCCTGTTGTATGTGTGCATTTACCATTTCTTTTCCCTTATTTACTACCCCATTTTTAAGATTCTTCTTATTTTGCAAATTTATGTTTATGGGTTGTCAGGTTTGTTAGTGCCCCCCCCCCCAATATTAGGTGGTAGGGGTTAAGTGCGAGGCGTACTGACAAACGCCGGTCCCAGGTTCAGTTCCCTCACTGAAGACTCACTGGGAAGTAGAATCAAAGAGGTACAGCCAGAGGTGATTGCATAAAGAATATATTATAGAAATAGTCTTACAGAAAAGCAATATTCTGAAGCATTACAATAATTAAGCATTACAATTAAGTAGAGAGCAAAGCAGTTTCCCTGCCTTACAGAGTCCAGAAGGAAGCGTGAAGTTCCAGGGAAAGGCAGAGAGCGAGAAAGGGGGATGGGGCGATGTTTCGTGTTCCATAGATAAAGAGAAGGATAGACAGAGATGACATGGGTGAATACTCATTTATCCTTTCTGGTCATCAGCAGAATGCCTATAGTGGAATTTTCCTTTGTAGTACCGCACTTTGCTTATTTAGATCTTTCCTTGATGCCTGGAAGTCAACAAACTGACACTGATCACGTTTGATTTTGAGACCACTGCATTAAATAGAGGATGTAGATTCTGTTCTATGACCAGCACAGTGGATAAGCCATATACACTTTCTTATTACTGTGGTTGGTGGTGATAAAGGTTTAACACAGCAACCTAGTTTCCTATTATATCCTGAGAAGTTTCAACAACTGTCCACAAACCTTTCCTACAGCAATGATCGCTGCCCTAAAGGAGCTTGCCAAAGGGTAACACTTATCTTTCCTTCCTTTCCATCTCAATTACCACAACCTCCTGTTTCTTGCTTTCTTTGGATTATCAACCTATTTGTAGCCTATAAAGCTCATTCTTAAACTATTTAGAAAAGATCTTATACTATCCTTGAACCTTTTGAAAGCCTTAAGTAAAACCGAATGTGACAGGCTGCAGAATTAATTTGAAAGAGCAATACCATATACTCAACCGACCAGAAAGAAGGACCCAAATCCCCCCCACTATTCTACCAATATGACCTCCTCAGTCCTCCTTCTCCCCAATAAAACCAAGCAGGCAAAATATACCACCAATAAGGGAAACCAATAGGCAAGACCGAATGCCCTAAGATTTTGATAATTAAAACTCAATCATGATCACCCCACATATATGCAGGCACAAAATCAATTATCAAAATTTATTAACCTGGGTAAATTGACTAAATTGTCCTCCCTCTGTAAAGATAAAAGTATATGCTGATAATTCTTTTGAGTTTATCTGGCTGGCAGGACCTATTGTAGCCGCTAATTACCATATCCCAAAAGCTGTTGTCCTAGGCATTTACCTAATCATGCCTAATGGTCAAGTTAACCCTGCTAACAGGAAGATGCATAATAGCTCTCATACAGAAAAAGAAAAAGGTTTTCTAGAAAAAAGGGATGAAGGCAAATGAGAGGTCGGTGCTTTCATAAGCTAAGAACTGCCATACCACATCAGGCCAAAGGTCCATTTAACCCATTTAAGTAGTGGACAATCCAGGTCATAAATGTCTCGCAAAATCACCAAAATTACATTTCCTGCTATTTACCAACAATTTACAGGCTTTAATTCCAGGAATGCATCTGAACTTTTTTTTATACATAAGAACATAAGCATTGCCTCTGCTGGGTCAGACCAGGGGTCCATCATGCCCAGCAGTCCGCTCCCGCAGCGGCCCCCCAGGTCCAAGGCCTGCAAGTGATCCTTTATCTAAACCTCTTGTTCCCTAATCATTTATTATCCTGTATAATAACTCTCTATCTATACCCTTCAATCCCCTTCTCCTTCAGGAAATCATCCAATCCCTTTTTGAAGCCCAATATCATACTCTGTCCTATCACCCCTACTGGAAGCGCATTCCAGGTGTCTACCACCCTCTGAGTGAAGAAGAACTTCCTAGCATTCGTTCTGAATCTGTCTCCTTTCAATTTTTCTGAATGCCCTCTTGTTTTTGTTGTTCCTGCTAGTCTGAAGAATCTGTCCCTCTCAACCTTCTCTATACCTTTCATGATCTTATAAGTCTCTATCATGTCCCCTCTAAGACTCCACTTTTCCTGGGAAAAGAGCCCCAGCTTCTCTAGCCTTTCAGCATATGAAAGGTTTTCCATGCCCTTTATCATCCTTGTTGCTTTTTTCTGGACCCTCTCGAGCATCGCCATATCCTTCTTTAGGAACGGCGACCAGTACAGGACGCAGTACTCCAGATGCGGGCGCACCATCACCAGATACAGTGGCAGGATAACTTCCTTCGTTCTGGTAGTGATACCTTTTTTGATAATGCCCAACATTCTGTTCGCCTGAAACATTAGCTGTGTTCACTACATCCTCTGCCTACAGAGCTTACACCTAAGTTTGTGAGGTGCACCATATCTTTGTACTTTTTGAAATAGCAAATGATCAATTCAATACACTTGTTGCGATCCATATAGGATTTTACAGCTCTCTCCTATGTCTCCTTAGCCCTATCCTCTTTAGCCCTTCTCCCACCCCCTTAATCATTTTGGTCACCCTTCTCTGTACTTTTTCTAATTCTGCTATATCTTTTTTGAGCTACACATAGTACTGAAGGTGTAATTGCCTATGTAACTCCTAAAAGCTGATTATATCCGACTACAACTCAATTTGATTGACTGTATACTTACTCTGCACCAGGACTAGCTTGCTAAACACTAACTAAATCAGTTCTTATATCTTGTTTAACAGTATAAACAACTTGCCTTGAGTTTAACCTTAACTACTACCTCCCATCTGTTTATCACAACAGACACTGTACCACCCATCTTGTCCCCATCTAGTAATAATAATCCAGAACACAGCAGTAAAAGTCATCTACAAGGCCAAAAATTTGTCCACGTAACTCCTCTTCTGATAAAAGCCCATTGGCTTCCCATCCATCACCGTGTCATTTATAAAACTCTATTATTGACTTTTAAAACAAGAAACACTGGACAGCCAGAATTCATTAATACATTTTTTTGATACCGTATGCTACATCGTGTTTTCTTCGTTCCTTGGAGCAAAATTTATTAGCAATCCCAACCTTGAACCATATTAATACTAGAACCCTCTGGAACTCGGCACCAAATGCACTAAGAGAGATAACTAATCTTGAGAAATTTAAATCTTTTCTTAAGATATTCTTTTTCAAAGATGCCTTTCAAGTGTAAATGTCCTTTTAAGGATTTAAACTTTTTTAAAATCTTTTGTGAGTCTGCTTGTTACTTGTTTTTAACCCCACCCTTTTGTTTTCTTTAATCATTGCAGGTCTCCCCTTTTTTCCATTTGTACCCGTTTGTCCAGCCGTATATGTTATTGTTTTGTCTAATCGTGTACGTTTATTCTGTTGAAGTTATGTTAAATTGTAATATCTGTTTTTACCCTGTTTGAAAATGTATAACCACCTTGAAATAAATGATATCAAATTTTTCATGAACTTAAACCTTGATCTGTACTTGGCCTCTCGGCTATATGATAAGCTGTATTGTAGAAAAATATTAAACAAAGCAAGAAGAACTGCAGTAACATGTACAATGATACAGGCAAAGTTTATTAAAATAATTGCGGTTAAAAACACCACCTTAAAATTAAACCACATGACCCATTACGGTCCGTGTTTCGGTACACGCCTTCTTCAGGGGTCCTAGGTTGGAAAGGAGTCAAATTGAACCGCAAGCCCACGTACAAGCTGCTCTTCGACGTTCGTCTTCACACAGGCTTCAGCATGCTTTTTGCAGTTCAATTTGACTCCTTTCCAACCTAGGACCCCTGAAGAAGGCGTGTACCAAAACACGGACCGTGTTGGGTCCCGTGGTTTAATTTTAAGGTGTTGTTTTTAACCGCAATTATTTTAATAAACTTTGCCTGTATCATTGTACATGTTACTGCAGTTCTCCTTGCTTTGTTTTGTCTTTGACCTTTTTACTGCAGATTTTGTTGGTTCTTCCTTTTTTTGTTTCTGTAGAAAAATATCATAATCTGTTATTTTATGTACTTATTAATAGTCTGGTAAGTACAATATATGATCTTATTTAAACTTCAGTGCTATTTCCTGAAGTCCTATTCTTAAGTTTCAATTTGCTGATTTTGAGTCTATCTCATTCATTGCATCTGTTTATATTTGACCCATTTACTACCGTTAACCAATTTTTGTTGTTGTTCTGACCACCGCCTTGGGGGAATCTCTTCATCAAGGTGGTTGATAAAAAAGCCAATAAAGAAAAAACCACAAGGTGGGGAAATTAAAGGCCAAGTTGCTGAACCAAGAAACTCAAGGAGAGGGGGGAAGAAAACTCAAGGAGAGGGGGGAAGAAAACTCAAGGAGAGGGGGGAAGAAACTCAAGGAGGGGGGGGAAGAAACTCAAGGAGGGGGGGGAAGAAACTCAAGGAGGGGGGGGAAGGAAACTCAAGGAGGGGGGGGGAAGGAAACTCAAGGAGGGGGGGGAAGGAAACTCAAGGAGGGGGGGGAAGGAAACTCAAGGAGGGGGGAAAGGAAACTCAAGGAGGGGGGAAAGGAAACTCAAGGAGGGGGGGAAGGAAACTCAAGGAGGGGGGGAAGGAAACTCAAGGAGGGGGGGAAGGAAACTCAAGGAGGGGGGAAAGGAAACTCAAGGAGGGGGGAAAGGAAACTCAAGGAGGGGGGGAAGGAAACTCAAGGAGGGGGGGAAGGAAACTCAAGGAGGGGGGGAAGGAAACTCAAGGAGGGGGGAAGGAAACTCAAGGAGGGGGGAAGGAAACTCAAGGAGGGGGGGAAGGAAACTCAAGGAGGGGGGGAAGGAAACTCAAGGAGGGGGGGAAGGAAACTCAAGGAAGGGGGGGAAGGAAACTCAAGGAAGGGGGGGAAGGAAACTCAAGGAAGGGGGGGGAAGGAAACTCAAGGAGGGGGGGGAAGGAAACTCAAGGAGGGGGGGAAGGAAACTCAAGGAGGGGGGGGAAGGAAACTCAAGGAGGAGGGGGAAGGAAACTCAAGGGGGGGGGAAGGAAACTCAAGGAGGGGGGGGAAGGAAACTCAAGGAGGGGGGGGAAGGAAACTCAAGGAGGAGAGGGAAGGAAACTCAAGGAGGAGAGGGAAGGAAACTCAAGGAGAGGAAGGAAACTCAAGGAGAGGAGGAAATCCCCCCCCAAAACCCAAACTCGCCCACTCCCCCTCCCCCACTCACGGGCTCTCGGCGCTCACAGACTCCACGATGAAGCCGTAGCGGTCGATCTTCCTGTCGCCGGTGTAGCCGTTGACCTCGGAGTCGGAGCCCAGCGAGCTGAGCTCGTCCCCCGCCAGCGAGCCCCGCTCCAGGTCGCTGAGGGTCTCCCGGGTGCCGCTCAGGCTGCCGCCGCCGCCGGGGGCGCTCAGGCCGTTCTCCTCCGAGCTCTTCGCCATCGCCGACGAGCCTGTCAGCGCCGACGGGGCCGGGGCGGCTGCTCCATCCCGCGCGGGCCGTCCGCCTGCAAGAGAGAGAACACGTCACGCACGCTCGAGGAGGGGCTTTTCCCTCACGCCCCGCCTCCGCCCCTGTCTCGCGGGCTACCCCCGTCCTACCTTCCGAAAGTCGTCTTTCAGCTCAGCGTCAGCGGCTCGTCCAGGTCTCCCTCGGTTCGCCGCCCCGCCCCCCTCCGACGCAGCCCCTCCCGGCGCCACGTCCCGCCCTGCCGGAAACAGGAAGTCGCGGGGCAGGGAAGACGTTGCGTCAGGGGGGCGGGGGGCGGGGCTCGGGGAAAGCGCGGGAGCAGAAGAGCAGCGCACGAGCAGCCCCTCTTACTGATTTCTGCCTTGTGGCTTAGGGTTACTGCTGTTGCGAATTAAAAAAAAAAAATCATTTTTAACCCATTTGTAGTTTTCTGTGTGAGGCATGTTCTATAAAATGGCGTGCATGTGCAAAGCCATTAAGTCAACAAAAGCAGGTGTACTTTTATTTATTTGTTTCAATTTCTGTCCCGTCCTCCCAGTAGTTCAGAACGGGTTACAAGCCAACATTCACAATGGAAAACATTTTGGATAGTACAAGACTATACATTTCCCCTTCCGTATTCCGCCTACTACTTATGGGGAATTCAGGAAATGCCTAAAAACATATCTGTTCCTGAAATATCTAGGCAGCTGACCTGTACAACTCTTTCTCCTCAATAACGGATCCCTTGAGCTGTTAATCACTAGCTTTCACCTCTGTCAAGTTCAATCAATTTGTACCATCTTTTAATCTTTGTAAACCGCATCAAACTTCACGGTCCTGCGGTATATAAACTTATTATTATTATTCACGGTTTCCATATCTACGGTTTTGATTATTCACGATTTTCTGCCCCAAAAATCATTTTTCAGGCTATTTTAAGCCCTGTGAGCCCCCTTCCCCCCTTAAGCCTTACCTGGTGGTCTAGCGGGTTTTTGGGCAAGAGCAATCTTCCCACGCTCCAGCCCCTTGCATATCGCTCACAGGAAATGGCTCGAGAGATGACGGGAGCTCAAGGCAGCCATTTCCTGTGAGCAATCTGCACAGGGCAGGAGCGTAGGAAGATCGCTCCTGCACGAAAATCCGCTAGACCACCAGGTAAGGCTTACAGGGCTTAAAATAGCCAGGGTTTAGGGGCAGAACTAGCCCGAATGTTATTTGCGATTTAATATTTGCGGGCTGACTCTGTCCCTAACCACCGTGAATATGGAGGGGGAAGTGTACAGCAACTTAAGTACATCTTGGACAGTTCAAAGACTATACAGCAACTTAAGTACAGGAGACTGCAGAAAGGAGGGGGAATATAAGGGGGTCAAGGGGTAGTTTGCATTTAGAATTTCAGTTGAAGAGGAGGGTCATCAGAGAGTTCTCTAGTCTGATTTGTGGGGGAAGTTGGTTCCAGAGATGGGGGAATGAAGTGGCTGTAGGAGTGTTTGCAGGCGGTTTCCGATAGGAGAGACCTTCCTGGGGGGATGCATAGGCGCTTCTCCGTTTCAGAGCAGAGGAGGCGTACAGGGTTAGCTTGAATCCTATGTATCCTGGGGTGGTGGTGTAGATTCTTTTATGTGCTATCACCAGGGCCTTGAAAGCACAGCGTTGGTTGATCAGGAGCCAGTGCTCTGCACAGAGGGCTGGAGAGATAGGGTCATGGTAGTTGAGGTTGTGTAGGAGGCGGATTGCTGCGTTTTGTACGCACTGGAGGCGTTTGAGATCTTTTTTGGCCATTCTATTAAATAGGGAGTTACAGTAATCCATCCTGGAGAGAACAAAATAAGTCTGCCCCTAGGTGTTCATAAAAGTAAACATGTAGGGCTGTTGCACAGAAAACCTAAAGTTGGAAAACTGTGCAAATTAAAGTTTTTCCCCATAACTTTGCTTGAATTTGATCAGAAAATAATTTTAAAAAATTTGTAAAGCATATCCTGGGATCCCTCAAAGCCACTGAGTACAAAAAGCTCTGTTTTCCTTAAAATTTGCTATTATTTTTGCTTAATGGAGCAAATTTAATGGTATTATAGCTATAAATTTTATGTTTATACACTCAACAATGATACACTGATAAAAAGACATTTTATGCCATCTGTTTTATTGGAAAAGAACAATAAATCAATACAGAAATAACATGAGTTTCCAATATGTGTATGTGTCAGCCTGCCTTCTTTGGATCAGGTGTAACTTTGAGAGCATTGGTGCTGCGGATTATTGTAGGAGCTTCTTCTATAAAAACATTTAACTACATAACTTGTTCTTTATCAAAGAGAAGTGTAGGTTGATATTTCTTTTTTAATTATTACTCTGTTGTAAAATTATTTTCCACATATATTACTTTAGCAAGGCATGTTAGGCCAAAAAGTTATCTAAGCCTGTAATGGATGCTCCTTTCTTGACGAAAAAGGAACTCCTTAGACATATTAACAGCTACCTGATGCTAGTGAGTGATGTGCCATGGTGAACTATGGAAAGTCATATGACTAGCCCTACTAGGTCAGACTGATGGTCCATTTAGTTCAGTGGTCTCAAACTCAAACCCTTTGCAGGGCCACATTTTGGGGTTTTGTTTTTTTAATTCTTTATTCATTTTTAAACTTTCATCAAGTGTACAGAAATTCATAATAAACACAATTAATTTAATCACTTAAACATCTTATCATTATATCTTATAAATACAAATGTAACCCCCCCTCCCTCAAAGCCCATACATCATTATAAGATCATAAGGGCCACATTTTGGATTTGTAGGTACTTTTGAGGGCCTCAGAAAAAAAACTATTTAATGTCTTATTAAAGAATAGACAAATTTGCATGAGGTAAAACTTTATAAATCTTTCGTTTTGGCTAAGCCTTAATAATAATATTGTCATTTAGAGCTAAAGAGACATCTGCAAGAAACTGTTTTATTTTACTTTTGTGATTATGATGAGCATACTGAGGGCTCAAAATAGTACCTGACGAGCCACGAGTTTGAGACCATTGATTTAACTCAAATATCCTGCTTCCAACATTCAACAATACAGGTCACCAAATACCTTACAGAATCTTATAGAACAGCTTGATTCCATGCTAGCCATTCCAAGGATAACTAGTGGCTTTCCTCTTGTCTATCTTTATAGCAGATTATGGACCTTTTCTCTAGTAATTTTATCTAAACTTTTTGTAAACCTAGATATGCTAACTACATCCTCTGGCAACAAGTTCCAGTGCTTAACTATTTATTGAGAGAGAAGAAATTCCTCCTATTCATTTTAAAGATATTGCGATGTAATTTCATTAAGTGGCACCTAGTCTTTCTACTTAAAAAAAAAAAAAAACAATTCATTTTTATCTGTTCTACTCTACTCATGATTTGTAGATCTCTATCATAAGCCCCTTAGCAGCCTCTTTTTCAAAATGAAAAGCCCTAATCTTTAAAGCCTTTCTTCATATGAAAGCAGTTTCATCCTCATAATCATTTTAGTCACCCATTTTGAATCTCTTCTAATTCTGCTATATATGCAGAATTAGAAGGATCTCGGGGCTCAAGGGTCTCTCGTACGAAGAGAGACTGAACAAATTGCAGCTCTACACTCTTGAGGAACATAGGGAGAGGGGAGACATGATCGAAACATTTAAGTACCTCACGGGACGTGTCGAAGTGGAAGATGATATTTTCTTTCTCAAGGGACCCTCGGCCACAAGAGGGCACCCGCTCAAACTCAGGGGCGGAAAATTTCATGGCAACACCAGAAAGTATTTCTTCACAGAGAGAGTGGTTGATCATTGGAACAAGCTTCCAGTGCAGGTGATCGAGGCAGACAGCGTGCCAGACTTTAAGAATAAATGGGATACCCATGTGGGATCCCTACGAGGGTCAAGATAAGAAAATTGGGTCATTAGGGCATAGACAGGGGGTGGGTAAGCAGAGTGGGCAGACTTGATGGGCTGTAGCCCTTTTCTGCCGTCATCTTCTATGTTTCTACCGCTATATATGCTATCGGCCTCTTTTACAAAGCCGCGCTAGTGGCTGCCCTGTGCTAACGGCCCCGAAGCCCATAGAGATTTAAATGGCTTCAGGGCTGTTGCTGTGCGGCAGCCACAATCACAGTCTAGAGTTTTGTTATAAATCAGTTTTCGGTATGTCACCTGGCTATCGTGTTCATTTTTCTTTGAGCCACTAAAATAAGACTACCGTAGAGCACATCTGTTTACATATCCCTATACAAAATTCTGTCGTTATAAGAAGTTCCTTGAGAGAACTCTCTCGTTTCAGGCCGCTAAATTGAATGTATGGTTTGGAAAAATTATGTTAGCGGTTTCTTCTTACCTTGATTTTAGAAAATTGTTAAAGACACAACTATTTGATAGGTTTGTAGCCTAATGCATCATGTATCAATTCTCTGAGTTCTTTTACATTTATAATTTGATGTATTTTATCTGTATTGTATGTTATCAGCTCCATTTGTTGTGAACCGCCTAGAGCCACCTTGGTCTGGCGGTATGTAAGAATAAAATTATTATTATTATTATTATTCACAGTGTTCTTCAGTAAATATTTGTTTACTTGAAAGCATGTTTCTGTATAAACATTGTGATAGTTCAGTATTTTTTGAAGAAATTCAGACTAAACCCATCAGAACACAGGTGTATTGATGCTAGCATTTCTGAAAAATTCATATTACAATAATTACTGTTCACATACTGGACATTCACCAGCTATTTAAAAAAACAGAGCTCAGAGTAATATTTTAGATTTTTCAGACCAGACGCCAGAAGAACCAGACATTTGAACAGGCTGTAATTTCACTCTTTAATCACTGCACTTGTTTTTGATTTGTGAATTGCACATTTGTGATGCTGTTAAATTGCTTAATAAAAATTCTGAGCTTGACGCGTTTCACCGTAGCTGCTTTACAAAGCCCGTAATGCAAACTGTCCAAACTCAAAAAAGTGGTCAGTCTATCTCTCTGCAGTCTACTTAAGACTGGAAGGACCACAAACTGGTTGACATGAAAAGGCAAAACCACCTTCAGCAGAAAAGAGGGAACCAGCCGCAGCATGACCTGCTCCCTAAAGAACTCCAGGAAAGGCCTGCAGTTTGGAAACGCGTCTTGCAGAAGTAATGGCCACCAGGAAAACTGCCTTACGAATAAGATTCTTCAACGTGCAGGAGCCAAGAGGCTCAAAAGGAGCGCGCACAAGCACGGAAAGAACCACATTGAGATCCCATGATGGAACCGAAGGCCGCATGGGAGGATGGAGCAATTTTGCTGCCCTCAAAAACCGAACCACATCCGGAGAAGAGGCCAAACGCCAACCATTCAACAAACCGCGAAACATAGACAAAGCCGCAAGCTGAATCCAGAGGGAGGATCAGGCAAGGCTCCTGTCCAGACCATCCTGTAAGAACTCCAAGATGCGAGGCAAAGATGCGTGAAGGAGAACCATGCAACACGCAGAATACCACTCCTCAGGCTGGAGTCTCCAAACTCACATATAAGCCCAAGAGGTGGAAAGTCTTCGGGAACCCAAGAGGGTGGAGATCACCTTATCTGAATAACTTTTTTTTTTACTTAGGCGTTCCCTTTCAAGAGACAAGCTGAAAGACAAAAGGGACCCAGACCGAACATTGGAATGGGACCTTGCATCAAAAGGTCGGGCAAGAGGGGCAGCAGAAGAGGATCTCCCACAAGAAGACAAACCAGATCTGCGTACCACAGGCGCCTGGGCCAGTCTGGAGCCATCAAGATCACGCGGCTAATATGACGAGCAATGTGAAGAAGGACTCTGCCCACCTTCGGACACAGGGGAAAACATTCAGGAGACCGTCTGACGGCCAAGGTTGCACCAGAACATCCAGGTCCTCAGCCTGATAATCTCTGCACCAACTGAAGAACCTTGGCGCTTTGGTAATGACATTCGTGGCCATCCAGTCCATGACCAGCTGGCCCCAAGCCTGCACAATTACCTGGAAAGCTGCGGGACCTAGACCCCACTCGCTGGATCTACCACGTGACGAATGAGGAAGTCCGCCTGGACATTCTCCACTCCCACTATGTGGGAAGTCGAGATGTCCAGAAGATGAATCTCTGCCCAAGCTATAAGCAAAGACACCTCCTGTGCCACCAGACTCCTGGTTCCCCCCCCCCCCCCAATGATTGACGTAAACCACTGCCGTGGCATTGTCCAAGAGACCCCAAACTGATTTGCCCTTCAGCAACATCTGAAACGCTAGTAACGCCAACCAGATGGCTCTGAGCCGAGCGACTTTGACACTAAGCTCCCCACAGAGGAGACTGACATCCATGATAAGCACCATCCATTCAGGCTGATCCAGACTCACTCCCTGCACTAGATTGGAAGACTGTAGTCACCAGCAGAGGTTACGAAGAACTAACCCCCAAAGAGGAACGGGAGAGTCCAGATCGTGCATCTGAGGCGACCACTGCCAAAGAACATACTGAAGTGGGCGCATATGAGCTCAAGCCCACCTGACCATGTCCAGTGAGGCCGCAATCGACCTCAAGACCTGTAGAAAATCCTGTGCATGAGGACACTGACAATCCATAAGGAAATGAATCTGCAACTTGCACACTCGGGCCTCTGGAAGGAAGACTCTCCCCAGGAACGTGTCAAAGAGAACTCCAAGGTACTCCAGGCGCTGAAGCAGAGCCAACCGGCTCTTGGACAAGGAGATCACTCATCCCAGCGACTGCAGGAACTCCACAACCCAAGTCGTAACCTGGGAGTTCTCCAGAAAGGACTTTGCTCGAATTAACCAGTCATCCGTATAGGGATGAACCAGGATGCCCTTCTTGCTTAAGGCCGCCGCCGCCACCACCACCACCATAATCTTGGTGAAAGTCTGCAGAGCTGTGGTCAGACTAAAGGAGGCGTACAAAATTTATAGTGCTTTCCCAAAATAGCAAAGCAAAGGAATTACTGATGGGAGGCTCGAATCGGAAAATGCAGGTAAGTCAGGAACTCTTCAGGCTGGACCAGCAGAATAATATATCTCAGGGTCTCCATGCGAAAAGATGGAACTTGGAGCGCCCTGTTGACACCTTTCAGATCCAAAATGGGCTTGAAAGACCCCTCCCCCTCTTGGGCATCATGAAGTAAATGGAATACCTGCCGGTGTGAACCTCCCAAGGGTGCACTGGGACCACCGCTTTGAGGTCGAGCAACCTTTCTAGCTTCTTCCAATCTGCCTGACGAGAAGAGAGGAAACGATCTGGCAATGGCCGAGAAAACTCCAGAGAATAATCGCCCCGAATCACTTCCAGGACCCACTGATCCATTGTGATCTCGGCCCACCCCTGGTAAAACTCCCGCAACCGGGCTCCCACAAGCACCAGGGGAAGGGCCCGCAAGGAGACATTGGGCCTGTTGCTATTCAAATGTTTATTTGATGTAATATGAAACACAAATAAAAATAAATTGAAAAAAAAAAAAAATAGAAGATGGTAAAAAGACATGTATAATCCATCCAGTCTGCCCAACAAGATAAACTCATAGGATAAGGTATGATGTGCATACTTGATCTGGATTCGTACTTGCTATTTTCAGGGTGCAGATCATATAAGTTTGCCTGGCTCTAGCCTCGTTCTCAAACTACTGAAGTCATCACCAAAGCCCTTCTCCAGTCCTTCCAAATCTGTCCAGCCATAATCAGAGCATAGACCATAGAAGTCTGCCCAGCACTGGCTTTGCTTCTCAATTACTGGTGTTGTCTTCTAATTACTCCTAAGTCTGTTTGGTTCTGTGCCTCTGTGTGTTTATCATATGTATTTCTGAATTTTGTTACCGTTTTCACCTCCCTGGGGAGGGCAGACCAGGTATCTACCACCCTCCCCATGAAAAAAGTAATTCCTGACATTGTTCCTGAGTTGTTCCCCCTGCAATCTAAATTCAGCATGAAATATGAGAATAAGGGGAACAGGCAAACAAATAATTACAATTTTATCTAAAATTGACTTCTGAAACTAAAATTATCCTCCTTGACCATGGATTTAAAAAAATGTCTGACCATTAATCATGAAAATGTATTTTAAATTTATATCTACTTATAAATTAACTTTCTAGGAACATACAGGTTAAAACAGTAAATACATTGTTGACTGAGTACTATAGTAACCTCAAAAACTTACAGAAAGCCTGCATGGATTTCTTTTTTTATATATACAGAAGGTTTGATCATCAGGGCACTAAACACTCCCCATAGTATACTGATTTTCAGCTTCCCTAGAAGACCATAAAGGGCTTGTCCACAGCCTATGGTCCTAATCTTATAAACTTGTCTGTGTTAAGTCCTTCAGTGATTATTATACACTGAACTGGGGTGTGAGCTTTCTTCCTCATGTCATTTACAAGCCTCCTTTTGACAACTGCAGCTGAGTATCTTGTTCCTAGGATGTGGGAGGTAGAACTGCGCATTACACACTGCCCTCACCTGGGGACACCACACCTTTTAAGAAAACTAAGAGATGATCAACAAATTCTCAGCAACCAAGATGAGCAGAAGCCTTGCACAAGACAACATTACAGAAGCTCAAAGCTGCCACATCAGTTAGTCGCTAACCCCCGAAGAGGGGAGCTCTGCACACTAAAAGCTGTTGATAATCTGCCAAAAGAACTGGAAAAAAAAAAGACTGAAAAAAATAAAGAAATATACAGAGCAGACCAGAAAGACTCCTTCCGGCTTACGTACAGAAGGAAAAACTGAAGAGGGCAGCACAGCCTTCTAGTGAAGGAGGGATTCAAAAGCTGGAGTGAATTCCTTCTGCATAGCTCATGAGCATGGGATATTACCCATCCATCCAGAACACATCCATTGCACTAAAATACATTTTTGCAGAAAATCAACAAGAATGTAATGAATCAACAGTGAAAACAAATATCTTCATATCTTTTTCCTCCCAAGGCAAATTAAATGTCAAAAAAGTCAATACCAATTTAATCAGCCATCCACTATGTGAAGAATGATTCTAGATCAGACCCATAAGGGCCAACTAAGTGTCCAATTTCCTTCCTGTTCCAAGAACCTAAAGAAAATGAGGCATCATTCCAATATTATTTCCAGATACAATTAAAGCTTTATTGTGACATTCACAGCAAGATACTCCCATACTGCACAAGGGCTTCCCAAGTCCTTGTAATACAAAATCCAGCGGTCTTGTAATCTACAGACAATTGTTCTTCAGAGACAAGCAGGGAGATGTAGTCATACTTGTAAGTGAAGTCCTTAGACCAGGGGTGTCAAACTCTGGCCCTCAGGCCAAATTTGGCCTGCAGGGTAATTAAATTTGGCCCACGAGTGAATACACTAATTTGGCCCGTGCAAGAATACCCTGCTGCTTGCTCTCTTTGCTCAGTGGTGACAGAGGGAAGCAACCACCAGCTACCGGGTCAGAAATAGGAAAGGACCAACCATGAGACAGTGAGAAGTGCAAAAGGGGGCGAGGGTGAAAGGGATTGGAAAATGGAGGCTCCGGGCTCAAAAAGAGCGCCCCCTGCAGCTGTACCTCTGGAGTTGCAGTTAGCGTGTTACTCGCTCTGACAGCTCTCACTGCGTCCTTAGATTCCAATACCTGCAAGGGCTGTTCGTCAATACCTCTGCCGGTGGCAGCAGCAATTGCAATGTCTGGCAGGCAGAGGCAGCACTCTGAACAGGCTTCTCTTGGCCTGCCCCACTGGGGCCTTTCCTCAGCCACGTTACTGATGACGCGGGAAGAGGAAACACTGGCGGTCAGGCTGTTCATGCTGCTGTTATAAGAGGCCCGAAAGTTGATGTCTCAAGGGGAGGGGGTCGTCAATCAGGAAGTGCTGTACAGGGGGATAGGAGGGAGGAAGGGATGTAAGGCTGACAAAAACAGCCAACAGGATTCACCGCAGTTTTCTGTTCACTTTAAGAAATCATCCCTCTTTCCAGCTCACTCCCTCATATTTATTGGAACAAACATTTTTCTGCATGCCAAATCTTGTGTCTATAGGGACACACGACAGCATCTCTAGCTCTTATTTTTCATATGATCTTTACAATGGTGCCTCAGCCTACATTGAAATCCAGATTCAACAACAAACTTAGTCAAGCGGCCTCTTCAATACTGTATCCACTCTCCTTCTTGGAAGGATTGCTCTTTTCAACCTCCTCCACCTCAACTCACTTACAACAGATACCTCCAACACAGCCTGGGGAGCACACTTAGGTTCCCTGTAACCCACTCTCATTAGAACCCAGCTAGGCTAAGCCTGGTCATCAATCACCAAAGATTATGTGCAATTTTTCTATACCTTGCAAGCCTTCCATCCAGGGCTACAACGCAACCCGGTCCTCATACAATCTGATAACCAAGTAGCAATGTTCTGTGCCATCAAACAGAGTAGTTCTGAATCCCTACTTCTCTACAGAGGGGCATACTTCTTCCTCTTACTTTTTTGCTCTGCCCTTTCACCTGTTAGTTTCCATTCCAGCACAAGCAAATATATTACCAGATTCACTCAGTCGCAGACTCAAACCTCATGAATGGTCCCTAGACAATGAATGCAGTTCACCAAAGTCTATTACAATGATAGGAACTCCCAATCATAGCCCTTATCTGCCTCACAAGACCATGCAAAGTGCCCATGATTTTTGTTTCCTCAGACCAGAACAGCAAACCATTCTGTGTGATACTTTCTCTGTTCCTCAAAATTAAGCTTAAGAGAGACCCCCATTCAGACAACACTGATAGAACCATGCACCACTTTTTGCAGACACAACCTAGTAAGAGCTGTTGACATGGCATCATTCCAGCTGCCTCAGGAATCCTGTACAGAACAAAATTATTCAATCCACTTTCATGGCGTTTACCTGATAACAAAATTCAGACGCAAAGATAAATTAAGCACTATTCTACGCTTTGTGTCTTGCCTATATCTGATCAGAAAACCCAGTCCTGAGAAGACTTCCCACAACTTTTCAGATTCCAACATGATTATGTTCTATCACCTCATACCTTATGAGTTTCCCTACTGGGCAGAAGAAATGGATCCTGCCTTCATATACTATACTGTATTTATAAGGGTATTCTAACAGCAAAAGTTTGCAGCCGACAGTTGGTTCTGACCCATAACATACAATGGATGTACAGAAGTTACAGCGATAAAGCCATTCCTAGAAATGTACATGCAGACATTTAATGTTGCACATAAACAAGTTAATTGGAGGGTTCCACATAGTACACTTCACAACCCCAGTATGTGAGACATCCACAGCTCCTCCTGTTAACACATTGCTATACAGCATCTCCACTATCACCCAGCAGTCATTACGTACAAGTCACACCTGTGTCTACCTTCTCTAAGGTTCCAGTAAAACGGTAAAAGTAGACATATTCCTTTTCTTACAAGAGGATGGAATTCCATAGACCTGCATGCTAAAATGCAATTGTGTCTGAACTACCTCTCAATTACATAGGTATACTATTCACAGCCACTAGCTCTGCGCTGACATATGCACTCATTGGGCAGTACAGACCAGCAGTCAACCTGGCAGTTCATCATTAACCCATATTTCAGCCATAATGAAGAGAAGCCCACAAACCTGTTGCAAAAAGACAATGACATGGCACCACACCAGTAGGAGACTTTGCTCTCTAGCAACCAGATGGTAAAGAAGCACATCAAAGAAAATGAGCTCTTTCTCTATCAGTCCCTACTCCAGACTTGTGCTTTCAGAGACATGTCAGGCACAAACATATCTTTTCATTTATTCACTCAGTACTCTGTAGAGGTAAGATGTCAACCTTGTAGCTGATCATTAAATCACATGACAGCCATATTGAGGAGCCTCAGGAAGGAAAGAGCAGATTCCACTATCCGGGACGGTCAAGGGAGGCCTGAAAGACAACTTTTGAAGTGTGACTACATTCCCTTGCTGTCTATGGAGAACTCCCCCATTACAGGTAAGCAACGGCATTATCTCCTAGCAGAATGTAAGAGTTGCCATACTGGGACAGACCGAAGGTCCAGCAAGTCCAATATCCTGTTTCCAATAGTGGCCAACCCAGGCCACAAACCTGATAAGATAAAAAAGCAGACTTTATGCTGCTTATCCTAGGAATAAGCAGTGGATTTTCCCAAGTTCATCTTAATAACGGCTTATGGACTTTTGTTTTTTAGGATATTACCAAACCTTTTTTAAACCATGCTAAGCTACCATATTTTCTGGCAATTTAATTACATGTTGTGTGAAGAAATATTTTCCCCGGTTTGTTTTAAATCTACTACTTAGTAGCTTCATTGCATGTCCCCTAGTCCTAGTATTTTTGGAAACAGCGAACAAGCGATTCACATCTACCCTTTTCACTCCACTCATTATTTTATAGACCTTTATCATATCCTCCCGAACCATCATTTCTCCAAGCTGAAGAGCCCTGGCCGCTTTAGCCTCTCTTCATAGGGAAGTCGTCCCAAACCTTTTATCATTTTCATCACTCTTCTCTGTACCTTTTTTAATTCCGCTATATCTTTTTTGAGATACGGCAACCAAAATTGCACACAGTATTCAAGATACGACTGTACCATAGAGCAATCAAGGGCATTCTAATATTTTCATCTTTGTTTTCCATTCCTTTCCTGATATTTCCTAAAATTCTATTTGCTTTCTTGGTTGCCACCACACACTGAGCTGAGGCTTTCACAAATAACATATCACAAGAGAGCAAATGTCAACATTAAAATTTTATACTATGAAGGCCAACTGAAAATTCAAAGGGTTTGCTTATGCTAAGTGGTATGCAACCCATTTTATGCCATAAAGCTATTAAGGCACACCAAGCTTTAGTAAACACAGCCCATATTTCTTACTGTCTGCTCTGTAAAATCAAACAATATGATTTGTTTAAGGAGATAAAGAAAATGCACCCAGCAATAGGCTTTCAGTCTTTCTGGAGTTACATTGTAACAGTTTATTATACATGAACATTTTCCGGGACATCCCAGCAGCAGCTGCACAGAAGTGATGGAAGCAGAAAGGTTTTCTTTAGTTCGGTTCAGAAATATATTAACAGAAAAAAAAATCCCCCCCCACACACACACTTCCACGACTATTGGGAAACACTGACAATTAAATTACAAGTAAATCTAACAGAAAGAACTAGTAAATACCAAAGCTACATGGTGATCAGTCCACAATAAACACTTCACACCAAAGAACCATTGGAGCAGTAGTAAAAGAGATGAAATTTGGTGCCAGGTCCTGTAAGATTTATTAGACTGATCCACAGCTCTTCTTGGGCAGTGCACTAAGGTCTTTAAGGAGTCCAGTTCCTACTTCTTCCTGCCTCCTCTTTCTTTGAGAGCTAAGTGAATGACGGAGCCATTAATCATATTGTAGTAGGCCAAAGAATTTGAATCCTTAATAAAGATGCCCTGAAAGGTAGAAAATAAGAGGCCATGAGATTCCTGCACTTCAAAAGAGAAACAGCATTTCTTTCATCACCACATCTGGAAAGCCAGAGTAACAAGATATTCTTGTAAAACCTGAATTATACTATCAAGAACACACCACTATTTCTGATCAGAGAGAGAGAAAAATGCTATACTGCCCTGAAAGTAACTCAAATTTTTGTCAAAAGTAAGCTAACTCGCTAAATGTCCTGTAGTTATTGTGTATTTCTTAATATGAAAGACATTTAACATTTGGATGCAAGTCCAAAACATAGTCTCTCTTAATAAATAGGAGTTAATCCAGAGCACAGTACAGTAAAACCTTGGATTCCAAGTAACTTGGTATGCAAGTCTTTTGCAAGACAAGCAAAACGTTATTAAATTTTAATTTGATATACAAGCAAGGTCTTGCAATACAAGTACATAAAGCATTTTGTATTAAGGTTTTTGGGTTGTGGAGTTTCTATTATTTCTTATGGGGAAATTTGCTTTGATATATAAGTGTTTTGGATTACAAGCATGTTTTTGGAACAAATTATACTCGCAAACTAAGGTTTTATTGTACTGTATTAGTTTTGGTCAATAATTACCGTATATACTCAAATATAAACTGGGATTTTGGGGCCTAAAAATGGGGGTTCCGGTTTATATTCAGGCCAGCACCCACCCAATCCCCTCAAGAGACTTATTGCAGGCCTCCGCCAGGCCACCAGGCTCTGCACCCTATCCCCCCTCCCTGCCCTGTCCATCGTACCTCCTCTGCTGCTGGAATCCCTGGGGGTCCAGAGGTGCAGCGCTCAGGAGCAAGCTTTCCACGCTCCTGCCCTGCTGCTAACCCGGTCGGTCAGTCGCTGCTGTCAGTTCCAGTTTCAGCTGCTGAGCGGTACCAAGTAGGAGCACACTTTGGCGCCGCCACTGCTGCTCAGCACTAAGCGGCTCTCTGAATTCACGGGAGCCATTCAGAAAGCCACTTAGCGCTGAGCAACAACGGCGCCAAAGCACGATCCTACTCAGTACTGCTCAGCGGCTGAAGCCAGAACTCACAGCAGCAACCGTAATGGGGCAGGAGTGTGGAAAGCTCGCTCCTGCCTGCTACACCTCTGGACCACCAGAGATTTCAGCAGCAGAGGAGGTACGATGGACAGGGCAGGGAGGGGGGGACAGGGTGACGAGCCTGGAAGGAAGGGAAGGGGGGCTATGTGCAGTGCCTGGCAGGGAAGGGGCTGTGTGCAGAGCCTGACAGGAGAGGGAGGGGGCGTTTGGTGCAGATCCTGGCAGGGCAGAGCACTTGAATATTAAGCCACCCGACTTATATTCGAGTCAACCATTCCCCCCCTTTTTTATTTCTTTATTCATTTTATAACTTACATCAAATGTACAGTAAATATCAAACAATTATAACACAACATCACTTGAAAATCTACAATATCATACAACAAGAAAATTTAACCCCCACCCCCCTCCCAAATTCATATACAACTAAAATACACCACATGAAAATAATATCTTATGTCATTCATAAACATATTATTAGTGGAAAACCAAGTATCCCCCTCCCCACCCCAAATCCACATGATTTTAAAATGGGGGTCTCAACTTATATTCGCGTATATATAGTACATCGTGGGGCTTTATTCAAAGAAGGAGAAATTAGGTTCTTACCTGCTAATTTACTTTCTTTTAGCTTCTCCAGACCAGTAGAGGTTAATCTTTACAAATGGGTATATATCCAATCATGACCAGCAGGTGGAGACTGAAAACAAAACTGTGGGACAGTATATACTATACTCCCTTCTCTATTTCCCTCAGTCTGCCAAATAGCCAAGCAGAACCAAGAACTGGAAAACAGAAAGAAAACAATACTCCGAACAGGAGTAACAACTAACATACCCAAATGCTGTTGGAAAATGCAGAGGAGAAATACCCGAAGGAAAACGTCCCCACAGCTCGCCAGCTAAGCCAGCCGAGCCACAGCCGCTGTTCTTTAATTCTCCCCGGCCCTAGAAAAATACTAGAACCCGCAGCAAAAAACAAAAACTGCCCGTGAAACAGCCCCAACAACAACAACAACAGACAGACAGGGTGGTGACCTCTACTGGTCTGGAGAAGCTAAAAGAAAGTAAATTAGCAGGTAAGAACCTAATTTCTCCTTCTTTAGCACTCTCCAGACCAGTAGAGGTTAATCTTTACAAATGGGACGTACCAAAGCAGTCCCTCTCACGGGCGGGACCCACAAAGGGCCGATACCAGAACACGCTCACCGAACACCGCATCCCGACACGCCTGCACATCAACCCAATAATGTCTAACAAAGGAATGCAAGGAAGACCAAACTGCAGCCTTACAAATATCCACTGGAGGCACGAGCGACGACTCAGCCCAAGAAGCTGCCTGACCCCGAGTGGAATGAGCCTTGAGAAACTCCGGAACAGGCTTCTGTCTCAGAAGATAAGCGGAAGCAATCGTCTCCTTGATCCAGCGCGCAATAGTAGCCTTGGAAGCGCCAGCCCCCCGACGAGGACCCGCCAGAAGGACAAAGAGATGATCGGAATTCCGGAACTCCCGGGTCCGCTGCACATAAGAGCGGAGGACCCGACCGACATCCAACTTGCACAGCTGCCGTTGCTCAGAAGAGCCCTCCCGACCACCCAAGACCGGGAGGACCACCGATTGATTGACATAAAAAGGAGAAACCACTTTCGGCAGAAAGGAAGGAACAGGCCGCAAGACAACCCGCTCCCTAGAAAACTCCAAGAAGGGAGCCCTACAAGAGAAAGCCTGTAGCTCAGAAACACGCCTAGCGGAAGTAATGGCCACCAAAAAGACCGCCTTCAGAGTAAGGTCCTTCAAAGAACAGCCATCCAATGGCTCGAAAGGCGGGCGCACCAAAACAGAGAGAACCAGATTGAGATCCCAAGAGGGAACCGAGGGCCATAGGGGAGGCCTGAGCAACTTGGCCGCCCGCAAAAAGCGAATCACATCAGGAATGGCCGACAAACGCTGACCTGTCACCAACCCTCGAAAAGCCGACAGGGCCGCAAGTTGAACCCGGAGAGAAGACCAAGCCAGGCCTCTATCCAGGCCATCCTGCAAGAACTCTAGAATGTTAGGCAGGGAAGCGTGAAAAGAGACCACTCCCCGCGCCCGGCACCACCCCTCAAAGAGACGCCAAACCCATACATAAGCCCGAGAGGTAGAAAGCCTCCGGGACCCCAAGAGCGTAGAGATCACCTTATCTGAATATCCCTTCTTACTAAGGCGACCCCTTTCAAGAGCCAAGCCGTAAGACAGAAGGGAGACGGGTCGAACATGGGAATGGGACCCTGCGTCAGAAGATCGTCCAAGAGAGGCAGAGGAAGAGGATCCGCCACCAGATGCCTCACCAGATCCGCATACCACGGACGTCGAGGCCAATCCGGAGCCACCAGAACCACCAGACCCGGATGGTGAACAATGCGAAGAAGTACTCTGCCCACTAATGGCCAAGGAGGGAACACATACAACAGCCCCTCCGTTGGCCACGGTTGGACCAGAGCATCCAGACCCTCGGCCAGACCGTCCCTGCGACGACTGAAGAAACGGGGCACTTTGGCGTTGCCACTCCTGGCCATCAGGTCCATCAGGGGCTGCCCCCAAGCCTGCACTATCAACTGAAACGCCACGGCGCCGAGACACCACTCTCCTGGATCCAGGAAGTGGCGACTGAGGAAGTCCGCCTGAACATTTTCTACCCCGGCTATGTGAGAGGCCGAGAGGTCCAGAAGATGGGACTCCGCCCAAACCATGAGCCGAGCCGCCTCCTGCGCCACCTGAGTGCTCTTGGTGCCCCCCTGACGATTGACATAAGCCACCGCCATGGCATTGTCCGACAGGACTCTGACCGACTTGCCCAACAAAAGGGAGCGGAAAGCTAACAGCGCCAGACGGACCGCTCTGGTCTCCAACACGTTGATCGACCAGGAGGCCTCCTCCGTGGACCAGGTGCCCTGAGCTAAGTGACCCAAACACTGAGCCCCCCAACCGAGGAGACTCGCATCCGTAAGGAGCACCGTCCACTGCGGGAGATCCAGACCCACCCCCTGAACCAGGTGAGGGGTCCGGAGCCACCAGCACAGACTGCAGCGCGCCATGCCTCACAGGGGAACAGGAACATCCAAACCGTGCCTCTGGGGAGACCACCTCCGGAGCAGAGCATACTGAAGAGGACGCATGTGGGCCCGCGCCCATCTCACCACGTCCAGGGACGCTGCCATTGACCCCAAGACTTGGAGGAAATCTCGCGCCCGAGGACACCGGGATGCCAAAAGCAGGCGAATCTGAGATTGCAATTTGCTCACCCGGGCCTCCGGAAGGAAGACATTCCCCAAGGAGGTGTCGAACAGAACCCCAAGGTACTCCAGACGCTGAGCCGGGACCAACCGACTCTTGGAAAGGTTGACCACCCAGCCCAGCGACCGGAGAAACTCCACCACCCGAGCCGTAACCCGGGAGCTCTCCTGCAATGACTTTGCCCGAATCAACCAGTCGTCCAGGTAGGGGTGTATCAGGATGCCCTCCGACCACAAGGCTGCCGCGACGACCACCATCACCTTGGTGAACGTCCGGGGAGCCGTGGCCAGACCAAAGGGAAGCGCACAGAACTGATAGTGCCGACCCAAGATCGCAAAGCGAAGGAAGCGCTGATGAGAGGCCCGAATGGGAACATGCAAGTAGGCCTCCGTCAGATCAAGAGAAGTGAGAAACTCCCCCGGCTGAACCGCTAGAATGACCGACCGCAGAGTTTCCATGCGGAAAGAGGGAATCTTGAGAGCCCTGTTGACCCCTTTCAAATCCAGGATGGGCCGAAAGGTCCCCTCCTTCTTGTGCACCACAAAGTAAATGGAGTACCTGCCGATGCCCCACTCCGGAGGGGGCACCGGAACAACTGCCTTGAGATCTATCAAGCGCTGAAGGGTCTGGCGAAAAGCCTGCGTCTTCCAAGGAGTCTGACATGGAGAGGCGAGGAAAAGGTCCGGCAGAGAGCGGGCAAACTCCAGGGAATAACTGTCCCGCACCACCTCCAGGACCCACTGATCGGACGTGATCTCGGCCCATTTGGGGAAAAATTTGCGCAGCCGGGCCCCCACCGGAACCAAAGGGGGCGCCGGCAAGGAGTCATTGTGCAGGACGGGAAGCGGGGGAACCAGCGGAGGGATTCCCTGCCCCCCGACGGGCCCCCCCGAAAGGGCTGCATGCGCTGGAAGAACTGACCCCTGGAAAACCCTGGAGCCGGGAAAGAAGCAGCCCCACGCCCAGGGCGATACTTGCGAAACTCCCGCAAACGCCCCCGGGCAGCGCAGGGCGGGCACGGTCCTCAGGCAGACGGGGCACCTTTGAGTCCGTCAGAGTCTGAATCATCTTATCCAATTCCTCTCCAAACAAAAAGGACCCCCGAAAGGGAAATTTAGTAAGCTTAGCTTTGGACGCAGCATCCGCCGCCCAAGCGCGCAGCCACAAAATACGCCGCGCGGCCATGCCAAAGGCCATAGACTTAGCCGAGATCCGCACCAAGTCATAAAGAGCATCTGAGAGGAACGAGGCAGCCATCTCAATCTTCGCCACCTCCTGATCCACCAGAGACCAGTGATCAGACTCCCGATCCAGGACACGCTCAGCCCACCGAAACACGGCGCGAGTGACCAGCCCCCCACAAATAGCCGCCTGGACCCCAAAAGCAGAGACCTGAAAATTTTGCTTAAGGATGTTCTCCAACTTGCGCTCCTCAGAGTTCCGCAAGGCAGAACCGCCCTCAACAGGCACGGTATGCCGCTTAGAAATCGCCGAGACCACCGCGTCTACGACTGGCGATGCTAAAGTAGCCCGATCGCCCTCTGGGATGGGATACAAACGAGCCATGCTGCGCGCCAAACGAAACGGCGCCTCCGGCGTTTTCCACTGTTCCATAATAATATCCCGAATATCCTGATGCATAGGAAAAGAGCGGGAAACGGAACAGATCCCCCGAAGCAGAGGGTCCCCCACACGCGGAGTCTCCAGCGGCGCATCCTCAAAACGCAACACCGAAGAAACCTGTTGAATCAGGTCCGGCAGCTCATCTCTCTGAAAAAGGCGCACCACTGACGCCTCTTCGCCGGAGGACGGGAAACCCGACAACCCGCCGCCAGCGGCCGTCCCCTCAAGAGGGTCCTGGAACTCCTCAGAAAGGTCCAGGTCCTCATCCAGACCGACACGCTCCTCCGACCATAAATCCTCGTCCCACGACACCCGCGGACGCTTGGACAAGGGAGGAGGAGGAGGGGACGCCACAACAGACGAGAGAGGCAAAGCCGCAGGGAGCGCGGAGGAAACCCCACTCCCCGAAACCCCCTGAGCGCAATCGGGACCCCCAGCCGCCTGAAAATAGGCTCTGCACAAGGAAAAAAAGAAATCAGGAGAAAAACCCCCCGAGGGTCCTAAGGGACTCCCTGCCACAGCAGGGGACCCAGCAGAAACCTGCCCCTGTTTTTCCAATACAGGGGGAAGGTCACCTGAGGTGGAAGACAAAATGGAGGGGCCAGACTGAGAAGATGGCGACTTTCCCGCCAAAAAAACTCCCTCCATAGCCTGTAGCGGCTGAGAAACCTGAACAGTCCCAGCCGCTAAAACAGGCAAGCTGGCATCAGCTGTCAAAACATCAGCTGAGAGGGAATCCCCAACAACCCGACCGTCGGCGGCTCGGGGAATCCCTCCGTGGGCTGTTGGGGAAGACCGGGCTTCCCCACTGCTCCCAGCCGACTCGCGAGGCACCATCGGCGGGGAGCTCTGGGCGCCTGCAGCCGCTGCCGACGGAGCTCCTCCACCGCACCGGCCTGAACACCGCTTGCACAGGCCGGCCATGAGTGCCTCGCGCCTGGAGCACAATGAGCACTTTTTCCCTTTAGAAGTGCTCATTGCTCCATACGCGACCTAGCTATAAAAAAGTGCCGGTTAGATGAAAAAATACAGTAATTTACAGTTTTCTTAAAGGGAAACAACTCTCCAGACCAGCACTACCTCAGGATTTTTTTTTTTTTTTTTACAGAACAGACTCCACAGGCTCTCGAAGCAATATGCCTTGCTTGATTTAGGGGGCAAGGCTTACTGCTGAGGCTCCTCTAAAAAAATGTGGGGAGGTGGAGGAAGTGGGGGGAGGGACCCCGCTCGAGACCCGCCGGGTTTGACACCCCCGAGGTCGGACGAACCCCTAAACAGGGCCCGCCCAAGCTCCGTCCAGCCAAAAACAGGGACTATAAACCCCCTAAACAAATTCCAACAGCCCTACCAAGGGAGATGGGTACAGATCACATCAACACCTGCTGGAGACTGAAAGAAGACTGAGGGAAATAGAGAAGGGAGTATAGTATATACTGTCCCACAGTTTTGTTTTCAGTCTCCACCTGCTGGTCATGAATGGATATATACCCATTTGTAAAGATTAACCTCTACTGGTCTGGAGAGTGCTAAAGAAATCAGTGTTTTAGACTTTCAACAATTAATGTGTTTTGATTTTTCAGGGTAGTATAGTGTTCTACTACTAGGAATCTGGACACAGTGATTATCCTCTGCCAGGTTACTGACCTGGAATCCTTCAGGAACTTGATTTATTTTTCCTATTGTATCTGGAATGAACGGAGATGATCTCTCCTCATGCTGTCCCTAGCCTGGCAGCTTTTATTTATTTATTTATAATTACTACTGCATGGAGAAGTCCAGAGACATTATGGATGCAAGGGATCTCATTTTTAGAACAGACATATTCCACACCATTTAACAAGTAAAGACACCTCACAACTGTAAAACATACTTCATACTGCAGCTTCTGTTTCCCAGCAGGCATTCCTGTGGCCTCGTGAATCTTCACCTTTATAACAGACACCTAGAATAAAGTCATTATGTTAATTTCAGCACAAAAGCACCCTGGAACTTAAGCTACAGATCTCAGACTCTCACCTTTCCCTTCTCTATTCACTCAACATGTCCCGAAGTAATCATCTCTCAAGTGCTTATATGATATTAAATAAAGGCAAAAACACCTCAATGCTTTATAATTCAACTGATCAATATCTGCTAAAAGTTTCCCGTGTTCTCCATTTCAGCAATAGCCAGCCAACACTATCTTCGACTGTGTGAAGGGGGTTCCATCTGCAGAAATATAGGTTCTCACTAGGTTAAATAAAGAGTGCCTTATTTTGAATTTATTTTCCAGTGAGTTACCACAGATTTATGTTTAATGCTAAAAGTTTGCTAACACATCTTAATTTTAGTCTGCCAGTTACAAAATGATTATTCATATAATATATTCCATTTCTCTCTCTCTTGCTGGTAATAGCTGCTGACAAGAAAGCACATGAGATTTAAAAGCCCAATTTCAGCTAATAATAATAAACTTTTATTAATATTAACAGGGGTTGCCATTCAGTAGATTACAGGGAATTGGAAAGATTATAGATAGGATTATAGAAAGATTATAGATATAGATTATAGAAAGTATAGATAGGAGTAGAGGTAGGTTATAGGGATAGGATTAGAGACAGTACAGAATTAGTCAGGGACACTGTTCAGGCAACTAGGCCTGATGGGCCGCCGCGGGAGCGGACCGCTCAGCGAGATGGACCTCTGGTCTGACTCGGCGGAGGCAACCTCTTATGTTCTTATTATACTAAACTAAATTATACTTTTTGGTGGAATTCAGTGTGCCATATTTAAAAAATGGAAAGGGTGCTTGCTATACAACAAGGTCATTATAATAAGTTTAAAAAAGATTTGGGGGCCATTGACGATTTATTCTAGTGATCAGACATCTTAAACACCAGAATATTGGATAAGATAAGGGGGGGGGATTATGATGGAAAATATATTGATAGTTGTTATTTATTGGTATATAGGTGGGAGGGGTGGGTTTCTTATATAATTATTTATTTGGAATAATACAAATAAGAATGTCAAGTGATGAATTAAGGTATTTCTGAATTAATGTTGTACACTTGTTGTAATTTTTGAAAATGAATAAATATTTTTTTTTTTTAAAAAAAGAAAGCACATGAACTCTTTGGAAAAAGACAAAAAATTGATGATGTACTCATCCAACTTTCTTCCTTGAAGGAGAACCTTGCTTATGGTATGAAAAAAAGAAGATAAATTGGGCCTGGTGGAGTGCTGTGCCTTGGAGCTGACGGAGGATATGACTGAAGTCTACAAAATCCTGAGTGAAGTAGAATGAGTACAAGTGGATCGATTTTTCACTCTGTCAAAACTTACAAGGACTAGGGGACCCTCGAATTTACAGGGAAATACTTTTAAACCAATAGAAGAAAATATTTTTTCACTCACAGAATAGTTAAGCTCTGGAACGTGTTGCCAGAGGTTGTGGTAAGAGCAGATAGTGTAGCTGGTTTTAAGAAAGGTTTGGACAATTTCCTACAGGAAAAGTCCATAGTCTGTTATTGAAAAAAACACGGGGGAAGCCACTGCTTGCCCTGGATCGGTAGCATGGAATGCTGCTACTCTGTGTTTTTGCTAGGCATTGGTGACCTGGATTGGCCACCATGAGGACGGGCTATTTGGCTTGATGGACCATTGGTCTGACAAAGTAAGGCTATTCTTATGTTCTTATAGATTAGAGAAGGGAATTTGATATATTCCAGGTCTCCCACTCTCTCTTCCCTCCAACCCCTCCTTCCCCTGCCCATCCCCCTCCCCATAGCAAAGGTTCTCTCCCCTCTCCAGGCCCCAAGCCTTTAATCTCCCTCCCAACCCCACAATCCCCCCGGGCCTACCAAGATACCTGGTGGTCCAGCAGGGTCTCTGTGGCCCTCTCACTCCTGCCTCCATGTGACTCCCTTCTAAAATGGATACTATGATCTTTTGCGGTTGTTCACGGCATTTCCTGCCGTGGTACTGCAAGCTGCCACGAGAGGCCATTTTAAAACTCTACTGCAAGGAGGCAGGAGCGAAAGGGCTGTGCTTCTGCCACAAATATCCCCCCTCCCCCCCGGACCACCAGGTACCTCAGTAGGCCTGGGGGGATCTCGGGGTTAAGAGGGAGATTAAAAGGGTTGGGGCCTGGAGAGCCACAGCCACATGGCAGAAGAGCTGCAGGTTGCTGACCCCTGATCTAGGCAATAAAGTGAATCCTTGACACACACATGCACACACCTCCCTCATAAAAGTTTTCTCCCACCTGGCATGTTATCAATGCCCCTGTGTGCCCACACTCTTGTAACCAAGTTTCTCCCTCTTCATTTTTTTCACTATATAAAAACATACTATGCACCTGATCAGGAAGTGGGAGGGTGAACACCAACATCTGGCCGTTGAGTTTCCATTCAGTCTTGTCTTGCATGTTGGGCACCTGAACTTTGACTGTGACTGGACCCTGTGAGAAAAAAAAGATATGTAGTTAAATAGAGATCCACAGAAAAGCATCTTCTTCACCCAGAGAGTGGTAGAAAACTGTAACGCTCTTCCAGAGGATGTTATAGGGGAAAATACCCTCCAGGGATTCAAGACAAAGTTAGACAAGTTCCTGCTGAACCAGAACGTACGCAGGTAAGGCTAGACTCAGTTAGGGCACTGGTCTTTGATCTAAGGGCCGCCGCATGAGCGGACTGCTGGGCGAGATGGACCACTGGTCTGACCCAGCAGTGGCAATTCTTATGAAGGTAAAACAGCAATAGGGGATTATTACACGTCATGTGTGGGTGTGGCAGGGGAGTAATTTTATAAATGAACATCTATGTCAAAACACCAAAAATACACCTTTTTAAGCACATTTTATAAAGTCAGTACAAGTGCCTTTCTCACTTGTGATGTCAGTTTTTGACTTATGAGCTGGATGTCTCTATTCTGATTTGGAGATCCTTTCTAAAAAGCCTCTTCATGGGTACTGAACAGGTAAGGAAAAATTAGGTTCTTACCTGATTTTCTTTATTTTAGTTCCACCAGACTGGCCAGAAACGGATGGGTTTACGTTCCTCTGCCAGCAGATGAAGACTAAGAACACATTGACTTTTGGCAGTAGTACAAGTGGGCTATGCAATCCCATCTACAATCAGTCTAACGAATAGCCAAGCAGGAACTAACTAAAAACCGTGAACTATAAACATACCAACTCTATTCTCACATGGAGAAGACAGAATAGCTGTCCGGATTGGACATGGACACACTGTTGGATACTGATTAGAACAAGAACCTTCAAAGTGTCCCCACAGTTCGTCAGCTACCAAATTAAACGCCACTGCTCTTACCATACTCCCCCCAAAAAACCAAGACAACAAAGGATTCCTCGCGAAAAACACTGGAGGGACTAAAAGAAAGAAAATTAGCAGGTAAGAACCTAATTTCTCCTTCTTTACTGTCCCTCCAGACTGGCACAGAACAGATGGGAAGTACCAAAGCGGTACTCATCATAGGTGGAACCCCCGAAGGGCCGCCACAAAACACCACATCCCGATGTACCTGAACGTCCACACAGTACTGGCAAACAAAGGAATGGTCTAATAAATGTTGGCATTGTCATCTCGAAGCAGGGACTTTAGATCATTTATTGTTCTACTGTTCATTTATTTTGGCTTTTTGGAAATCAATATGGGGCCAAATAAATTGCTTGTTAGAAAATCCAGTGGCATTATCCTATGATACTGTGTTTTTTGGCATGTCAATGAGAGCTAAAAGTCAAATATCTAAAAAGGCTTTTATTAATAATGACAGGAGTTCAGCACAACAAAGAAAAATGGGGAGTCCCGATGATCCACAGTGAAAACAATCCACCGATGAAAACAAAAACTGTGGATACAGATGTTCTGGAGATAATTTATTAAACACTGACATATAAAACCATGAAAATTCAATTCAAAAAGTACAAAGCTAAAAAATATGGTGATAAAAATCCACCCGGACCCTACACGGTCCGTGTTTCGGTGAACACGCCTTCCTCAGGGGTCCAATGGTTTGCAAACTCACATATAAAGAATTGGACTGAAAACAAGTCTATTGTCTTTAAACGTGTGAGCAAAGAACACCGCAGACAAGCTGAGACCTATAGGCCTTGGACGAAGGCAGGGGAGACTGGAAGGGGGCAGATGCCGAAGGCAAAGACCCCCCAAAAGAACTGGAGATCCCCGGGGAAGAAGCAGGACCCGTAAGCTGCTTGCAAGTAAGCCTTGTACATGGCTAAAACAAAATAAGGGGCAAAACTTCCCAGCGGCAAAAAAGCACTCACTGTAGGTACAGAACACACACCTTGGACCTGTTCCTGATTTTCTAAAACAGGAGCGAGGTTACCTGAGGCCACAGGCAAAATAGCAAAGTTTCCTGACAAAACCAAAGAAAAGCCTGCCAAAAAAAATCTCCCCTGAGGACTGTAGCTGCAAAGAGGCCTGAATGAGCCCAACCACTAAAGCAGAACTGCAGGCAGCAACCATAGTAGCGGTAAGGGAATCACCAGCACCATCGGCAGTAAGGGAAACCTTATTTCCCTGACCGTCAGAGGCTGGGGAAATCCCTGTGTGGGTGGTAGGGGAAGCCCGGGCTTCTGCACTGCCTACAGCCAATGAGCCGGGCACGTGCGAAGGAGAACCCTGCTCGCCTGCACCCGAAGCTGACGAGGATTCCCGCTCGCAGCAGCCTTATCCACCATTCGTCGGGAACACAATGTGCACTTTTTCAGCCTTTTTAAAATGCTCTTTGCAAATTGCTAAAAGGGAAAGTAAAACCGCCGGTTAACAATAAAAAGCAATTAAGGACAATTAAAAGCTCCCTTTCAGACTGGCACTGCCTTAGGATGTTTTTTTTTTTTTCTTTTTACAAAGTAAAACTTTAACAAATGAGCAGACCCCACATGCTCTCAAAGCTGTAGTCTTTGCCTGAACTGTGGCAAGGCGTACAGCTGAGACACCTATAAAATAAAATTTGGGAAGGTGGGGAAAAAGGGGGGAGGGACTTGGCCACCCGAGAGTGGCACCCCCCAAGGTCAGACGGACCCCTCGAAAGGGTCTACCAAACTCTGTCCAGACAACAACAAAAAAAAGCAAACAAACCAGGGACAAAAAGGCCACTAATCAGATCCAACATACCCAAACTAACCAGAGGAAAGACTGCACAGGCTTACCACCTCCACCTGCTGGAGACTGAGAACAGATATTGTAATCACAAACCAGAAAATAAAATTATTTTTTCTACCTTTTGTTGTCTGGTCATTATTGAAATCATGTTGGTCCCAGGCTCCAACTGTCTTCTGATAACTCGCTTGCGAGGGTCTCCTGCCCTTTTGTCATTTCCATCTTTCTCCGTGATAACCATCCATCTTCCATCTCTGTCCTCCCCTTCCCTCCCCAGGAAGTCTGGCATCTTTCCTTTTTTCATCTCCATCCCTGCAGCTGCAGCGATGGATTCCCCCATCCCCATATCCACCATCTCTCCTTTTCTCAACTACCCATTCATCCAGCATCTCTCCCTCCTTCCCCACCACCCCAAGATCTACTAGCTCTCCCTTTCTCTTCTCAACTATCCTCCTATCCAGTATATCTATCCCCCACCCCCTCTCCACACCATCCTTTGCGTCCAACTTCTCTCCCTTTCTGTTCCTTCCCTCTCTAAATCCCATTGTCCACCATCTCTCTCCCAGTCGGATCCTTCATCATTTTCAAGGAAGCATGAGATCCAGATTTTTACCAGTACTCTACTCTTTGTTCCCATCCTGTTCTCACTAGTTTCTCTTGCTGTTTCTTTTTAACATTTCCTCTTCCCCCAACCAAACTCCAGCAGTTTCTCTGATTAGCTCCCAAAGGTCAATATCTCTCCCTCCAGCCCACTCATCTGGGCTCGCTCACACATCTAGAACTCTATTCTCCCATCCCCTGCGGGATCCTTTACTTGCTCACTGCACTTTCACTCTTGGGGTCGCGCAGGCAGCGTGAGTGAAGCAAACACAATGCATTCAGCGGCCCTGGAAGCCTGTCCCTGCATAGGTGAGAATTCTCCCAAAGATGCACAACAAGGGAAGCCTTTCATCCATTCCGATCCCATGACAGTTGTCAGTGGAACACTGATCTCTCCATTAGCCGCTGTTCCGCCCTACCCAAACCTGTTCCTCGCTCTGTACAGCACACAAATTCCGACTTCCACAGCAAGTAAGCCGAGCCAAGAAACCCAACCTCGCCCTAACATTCGAAAGGCAGCCTTCTCTATGATCAGATGGGGTAACAGAGGAAAAGCTTTCAGGGGAGTTAGCAGGGTAAATAAGTACCAGATCCCGCAGGGGGTGGGGGTAGAATAGAGCTCTGGACAGGTGCACGGGTCTTGCACTGAAAATGACTGGCATAGCTTCATGCACTTCCTGACTGACCCCACCAAATTGGCAAGGCCGATTTAAAAACAAACAAACGAATCGATTCACCCAAAGTGAATCGGTGAATCGATTAGAATCGCGAATCAGGCAGCACTAGACTGCACAGCCCACTTGTACTACTGCCAAATGTCAATGTGTTCTCAGTCTCCACCTGCTGGCAGAAGAGCATCAACCCATCTGTTCTGTGCTAGTCTGGAGGGAGGATAAAAAAAAATAAAGGGTTAAAAGTTAAAAGCAACTTCAAAGAGGTGAGGCTTTTAGCCTGGATTTGAATAGAGCCAGAAAAGGAACACGATATACTGACTCAGGAAGTCTATTCCAGGCATATGCACACCACCACAGAAATAGAGTCTGGAGTTAGCAGAAGAGGATAAGCATACAGATACAAGTGATTCTGCATCAGACCAGTACAAAGTAATATGAGCTATAATGACCCTGGCTAATTACTGCCAAGAAATGCCCTTTTCTGTGCAAGTAGATCCTCTCATGAGCCAGTTTATAGGCCAATAAGGATTCAGGTTGTCCTGAATAGGGCCTTGGTGCAAAAGACCTCTCCTGTTTTGGAGAATTGCGAGTTCATTGCCACAGTGACCAAAGCCACCACTCTTACTGTCAGTCTGATCAAGTCAAAGACTACATCATCAAAAAGATAACATCCGATTCCAAATATGCAGATGCTGGACTCTCTGGAAGTTGTTGCATCAAGCACAAAAAGGCTAGTCACATACTGATGACTGGATTGGACATGGTGTAAGCAACGGCACCCAATGCCAACTTATGATAACGTTCTGTAAGAAGCCATTATGACTCCGACACCCTTTATAGAAGTGCCCCCCTATATATCAAGGATGTACACAGCTGTCCATCAAAGATTAAAATCAGCAATGCAGGACTGCATCAAGCACAGCTAAGAAACCCAGAGACTATAATCACCTGGAAGCATGCACTATTTTTCCAAAAAACTAGTTTTAAAAAGATTATAAATTCATCACAATCTAATCTAATCTTTCTTTTTATATACCGCATCATCCCCATTTATCATGTAGCTGACGGGGGATATGACTGAAGTCTACAAAATCCTGAGTGGAGTAGAACGGGTACAAGTGGATCGATTTTTCATTCCGTCAAAAATTACATAAGAACATAAGAATAGCCTTACTGGGTCAGACCAATGGTCCATCTAGCCCAGAAGCCCATTCTCATGGTGGCCAATCCAGGCCACTTGTATCTGGTCAAAACCCAAGGAGTAGCAATATTCCATGCTACCGATCCAGGGCAATCAGTGGCTTCCCCCATGTCTTTCTCAATAACAGACTATTTGGACAAGTTCCTCCAGGAACTTGTCCAAATCTTTCTTAAAACCGGCTACGCTATCCGCTCTTACCACATCCTCTGGCAACGCGTTCCAGAGCTTAACTATTCTCTGAGTGAAAAAAAATTTCCTCCTATTGGTTTTAAAAGTATTTCCCTGTAACTTCATCAAGTGAACCCTAGTCTTTGAAATTTTTGACAGAGTGAAAAATCAATCCACTTGTACCTGTTCTACTCTACTCAGGATTTTGTAGACTTCAGTCATATATGAGCTTGACCCTGTTTTCAATAAGGTTTAGATTAGCTACTTAGAACTAATACACTGAACAGAAAGCACAGTTACTTACCGTAACAGGTGTTATCCAGGGACAGCAGGGAGCTATTCTCACATATGGATGACGTCACCAATGGAGCCTCGATATGGAAGCCTCGCAAGCAGACTTGCTTGAAGAACTAGAAGTTTCTAGTCAGCCGCACCGCGCATGCGCGAGTGCCTTCCCGCCCAGCACAGGGTGCGTCTCCTCAGTTCAGATAGCTAGCAGAGAAGCCAACTAGGGGAGGTGGGTGGGTTGTGAGAATAGCAGCCTGCTGTCCCTGGATAACACCTGTTACGGTAAGTAACTGTGCTTTATCCCAGGACAAGCAGGCAGCTAACCAGAATGGGATGGATGGTGGGAGTGTTGGCAATTTAAGAGAATAAATTTTGTAATAGTGTCTGGCCAAACTGGCCATCCCATCTGGAGAAAACATCCAGACAATAGTGGAATTGCCTTGCCTCGAGAAGGACTCGAGGTCGTCGAGACAGCCTGGGTCAAAGATGAAGCTTCGGCTAGAAAAAAGGCATCAAAAGAATAGGGAGACTTGGACGAGGCTATCGAAACCGCTGAGTCTTCGAGGTGTGGAAGTGGAGACCTCAATCGAAGAGTCGGCAGTCTAGTAGAAGTAGGTGTAGATCGAGGCTTAGTTGAAGGACGCTCTTTAGAAGAAGAACTATGCCTGGAAGGATGCCTCGATGAAGGTCTTGATCGTCGGTGAGAACGGTGCTTGGAAGCAGATCTCGAAGATCAAGGAGACTTCACCCCGGAGAGAGAAGCAGCCGATGTCACCAAAGAATGGATAGGACTGGAGGCTGTGGATCGAAGCTCCAGAGGCTTGATGGAGGAACCTCGATGCACTCCCAAAGACTCTGCTCCTTGTATGGAGTGTGAGGATTCCTGCCGAGGCACTTGCAAAGAATTTTCTCCTTGCTTCACATGCTTAGATGCCAGACCAGACACTCACAGAGACTCTGGTCCCTGCATAGAGTGTGTAGACTCAGACTGAGGCATAGGAAGAGGCTCGACCTCGCGGGAGTCTGCAGAATGCCCAGGCTGGATTAGAGTAGCTAGCTTCGGTCCCATTTTGGTAAGGAACTGAATAAATTGCTGCTCTAACATGGTCTGGAAAGAAGTCGGCAATGATGGATCCGCATCTGAAACCGGCCACCTGCCTTGGCTGAAGGTTCCACCGAGGCAGTGGAAATGTGCTTCGACTTAGAAGTCTTAGGCACCTTAAGCACCACCGGTGGAACTGACTGCTGAGCTATCTGACCTGAGGATACAGGGGAATATACAGCAGACGTTGTCGAGGAAAGAGCCGCTGCAAACGAGGAAGGTCTGATGAGGCTCGAGGTCGAAGCAGTGGAGGCAGGAGGGCCCTCGGTCGAAGGCGAGACCGAAGTCGACTTCGGAGTCAAGGAAGTGGTCAAATCCATCTGGAAGAGCTTCTCCACTGAAAGTAGACGACGTTTAAGGGCTTGAGGTTGAAGAGTAGCACAGCGCTCACACGACTTTGGATGATGTTGTGGCCTAAGGCACTTGAGGCACCTGCGTGTGGGTCCGTGAGAGAAATTGCACGTTGACATTGGCTACACTTCTTGAAGCCTGTTGCTGGCCAGGACATAGAAGGAAAAACAGCCGCTGCAAGGTCGAAGCCCCTGGGCTGTGGCCGAGCGGCCTGCCCCGGCAGCTGAACGGAAGAAATAAATTTTTCTTTTTTAAACTAGAAATAAAATAAATAAAGTAAGTACAGTGATTCGTGAAGAAAAAAAACCCCCACAAACCAGTGAGAGAAGGCACGAAGTGAGTAAGTTAAACGCAGAGAGTCAAAGACGGACTTCTCGGCTCCGCAGAAAACTGAGAACTGAGGAGACGCGCCCTTGCTGGGCAGGAAGGCACTCGCGCGTGCGCGGTGCAGCTGACTCGAAACTTCTAGTTTCTTCAAGCAAGTCTGCTTGCGAGGCTTCCGCATTGAAGCTCCGTCGGTGACGTCACCCATATGTCCTGGGATAAAGGTCTTTAACTGAGGCTTGCAAAGTATGAGCTGGGTCTATGTACTCCAGAGTTTCCCAACTGTACCTGTGCTTTCTGCAGTTGCATTTTATATCTGTGTTAACTCAATAAAAGGCTTATTCACAATACATCTCTCCTCTTTCTCAAGATTAGCAGCACATTCTGTGGCAATTCAACTGTATGACACTTAAAACACATGCCAAAAAATGTTGTCATTTGCATATCTGACAAAGCACGCAATAACTTTGGCTTTAGTGTGATGCAGTAATGAGAGATCTCAGTCTTTGCAAAACACAAAACCTGATGTCAGCATAAATGATGTTGAGCCATCACTGGCACCATTAAATGAGACGCCTTTCCCAACAACCTTCAGGATATCTGTGACTGATTTCATTTATTGAAGCAATTCATATCACTCGATCGGAGGAATAAACCAGGAATCCCTTCCCAACACAACAACAAGCAGCATGTACAAGCAGATTATCTGCAATTAAGGGCTATGATGGACTGCAAAGATTCTCTTACACATACCTTGCTCCTACGCAGGAACTCCTCTTCTGGCATCAAGCTGTCCTCCGTCTTTAACTTCTTGGAGGCAGGTTCATCATCTAGGGGAGGTGGTGGGTGAATAGGAGCCATTTGTGTTGGGGCATTTGCAGGGTTCACAGGAGGGGCTGGAACAAAAGCTGAAGAAGATAGGATAGAATAAATTTTTTAAAAAGGTTCAAAATCAAGTGCTCCTGTTAGGAGAGCCCCTCCCAGCACGAGAGGGGGAAAAAAAGAGGAGCAACACTACAAACGATGTCCAAAATGCACAATGCACACTGCTAACAGCAGACAAGGACTGGAAAGCAGCAATTAAAGCCATGTGGCACCACAGATTTCAAAGTGGAGGCTTTGGCAATGGTTCACTTTTAATCTTTACACAAAAACCCACCAACAACACAGTTGTTTAAAATGAAGCCAAATATGAGAAAGGGCAGGTTAGAGGCCACACGTATTAGATACAATTGAATCTGGGGGGAGGGAGGGAGGGGAGGAAAAAAGTCATTCAAACTGCTGGCAAAATACCTAAACAGAAAACCCAGTTCACTGAAAGGTGCCAGATATCAGACCAGGATAAAGTGTGCACCGTTTGCAGGCAAGCTCTACTACTGGGCAGGAGGTTGTGGCAACCTGATATTAGCTCTAGTGGCCACCAAGTCTAACTGCTCATGCAGTCACGCACAGTATTCAGAAGCTTACCAGATACCCCGGTCCTTTCTAGCACCATGCCATCTGCAGAAGTAATGGAGAGCCTCCGTTAATCCTGCTCCTTAATACTCTGTTCTTAGGAACCTACAAATTGTGTTGTGCAGGACTCTGATGTTCTTATAATGAAACAAATAGTAAATGTAGAATACTAATATGTCAAAGGTCTTTTTTTTTCCTATTTCTAGTTCTTTGAAGCAGCCAATTTTTACAACTGCTTGCCTGTACACTGTACTCGAGTGCCTGCGAGCCAGTTTTCAATGAGAAACTAAAATTCCTATACAGTGTTCCCCCAGTCATTGGCGGTTCACAGCCCAGGTCAATCGCGGTATTCTCCAACCAGGACTTCCTGTGTTAAAGTTGGGCTTCACCAATCAGGAGCTGAGTGTCAAAGCAACTCCTGATTGGTGAAGCCTGACTTTATTGCAGGAAGAGGCGGTCGGAGCATACCGCGAGTGATTTCCTTCACTCGCCGACTCTCCAGCTGCCCTATCCTGCCTCCCTAGGTGAAAAACCACCTAAATTAGGCCTCCATGCCCTCCTCTTGCACCTGGCTATGGTCCCTGAAGCCCAGCTGCAGCAGGTAGTCGCTCTGGATCTGCAGTGGCCGCTCGTGCGGCTCTAGCTGGCGGGCGCTTTCCCCGTGCAGCTGCATGTAGAAGAAACATAGAAACATAGAAGATGACGGCAGAAAAGGGCTACAGCCCATCAAGTCTGCCCACTCTGCTTACCCACCCCCTGTCTATGCCCTAATGACCCAATTTCCTGATCTTGACCCTCGTAGGGATCCCACATGGGTATCCCATTTATTCTTAAAGTCTGGCACGCTGTCTGCCTCGATCACCTGCACTGGAAGCTTGTTCCAATGATCAACCACTCTCTCTGTGAAAAAATACTTTCTGATGTCGCCATGAAATTTTCCGCCCCTGAGTTTGAGCGTGTGCCCTCTTGTGGCCGAGGGACCCTTGAGAAAGAAAATATCATAAGAACATAAGAACTGCCATCTCCGGATCAGACCCATGGTCCATCGAGTCCGGCGATCCGCACACGCGGAGGCCCAGTCAGGTATACACCTGATGTAGTTTTAATCACCCATATCCCTCTATGCCTCTCGTAAGGAGATGTGCATCTAATTTGCCTTTGAATCCTAGCACAGTGGATTCCTTAATAACCTCCTTTGGGAGAGCATTCCAGGCGTCTACCACTCGCTGTGTAAAGCAGAACTTCCTGGCATTTGTCCTGGACTTGTCCCCCCTTAGCTTCAAACCATGTCCTCTTGTCCGTGTCGCGTTGGACAATGTAAATAATTTATTTTCCTGCTCTATTTTATCGATGCCTTTCAGCATTTTGAAAGTCTCGATCATGTCTCCTCGCAGCCTCCTCTTCTCAAGGGAGAACAGTCCCAGTTTCTTGAGTCGTTCCTCATATTCCAAGTTCTCCATACCTCTTATCAGCTTCGTTGCTCGTCTCTGCACCCTCTCCAGCAGTTTTATATCCTTCTTTAGGTTGGGAGACCAATGTTGGACACAGTATTCCAAGTGCGGTCTGACCATTGCTCTATAAAGCGGCATTATGACTTTCTCCGATCTACTCATGATTCCCTTCTTTATCATGCCTAACATTCTGTTTGCTTTCTTTGCCGCTGCCGCGCATTGTGCCGACGGCTTCAGGGTCCTATCTATCAGTACACCCAGGTCCTTTTCTTGTTCGCTCTTACCCAGAGTTGCGCCTGACATTCTATACTCGTGTTCCTTATTCTTACTACCTAAATGCATTACTTTGCATTTCTCCACGTTGAACTTCATCTGCCATTGCTCTGCCCATTTCTCTAACTGATACAAGTCGCTCTGGAGTTCCTCGCTATCCTCCTGCGATCTGATTGCCCGGCATAGCTTTGTGTCATCTGCAAACTTAATGATCTCACTGGATACTCCTTCTTCCAGGTCATTGATGTAAATATTAAATAGGATCGGCCCAAGAACCGAGCCTTGGGGCACACCACTAGTCACTTTCTCCCAGTCTGAGAACTTCCCATTTATGCCCACTCTCTGCTTTCTGTTTCTCTCATCTTCCACTTCGACATGTCCCGTGAGGTACTTAAATGTTTCGATCATGTCTCCCCTCTCCCTACGTTCCTCAAGAGTGTAGAGCTGCAATTTGTTCAGTCTCTCTTCGTACGAGAGACCCTTGAGCCCCGAGATCATCCTGGTGGCCGTCCGTTGAACCGATTCAATTCTGCGCACATCTTTACTGTAATGTGGCCTCCAGAATTGCACACAGTACTCCAGATGAGGTCTCACCATGGCCCTGTACAACGGCATTATGACTTCAGGCTTTCAGCTGACGAAACTTCTATTGATACAACCCAATATCTGCCTTGCCTTAGATGAAGCCTTCTCCACTTGATTGGCAGTTTTCATATCTGCACTGATGATTACTCCTAAATCTCGTTCTGCTGAAGTCCTAGTTAAAGTTTCTCCGTTCAAGAAGTACGTCCTGCATGGATTTCCGCTTCCGAGGTGCATGACCTTACATTTCTTAGCATTGAAGCCTAGCTGCCAGGTTGAGGACCAACTTTCCAATGTAAGCAGGTCCTGCGCCATATAATTCTGTAAACTGCATTCACTTACTATATTACATAGTTTGGCATCATCGGCGAATAGTGTTATTTTACCTTGAAGCCCTTGAGTCAGATCCCCTATGAATATGTTGAAAAGGAGTGGACCCAGGACCGAGCCCTGCGGCACTCCACTGGTCACCTCCGATGTTTTAGAGAGGGTACTATTAACCACCACCCTCTGAAGTCTGCCACTCAGCCAATCATTGTCCCATGGGGTCTCTCCTAACCCCATCGATTCCATCTTGCTTAGCAGCCTGCAGTGTGGGACACTGTCAAAAGCTTTCCTGAAGTCCAGGTACACGACGTCCAAAGACTCTCCCAAGTCCAACTTTCTTGTTACCCAGTCAAAGAAGCTGATGAGATTGGATTGGCAGGACCTACCCTTGGTGAATCCATGCTGACTGGGATCCCGAAGATTCCCTTCATTCAAGATCGTGTCCAATTTGCTTTTAATTAAGTGTTTCCATGAGTTTGCACACTATTGATGTGAGACTCACCGGTTTATAATTCGCAGCCTCTGCCCTGCAACCCTTTTTATGCAGAGGAACGACATTAGCTAATTTCCAGTCAAGGGGAACTTTCCCCTTACTTAGGGAGAGATTGAATAGCTCAGCCAACGGTTTCGCCAGGACATCGCTCAATTCTCTGAGCACTCTTGGGTGCAAATTGTCTGGTCCCAAGGCTTTGTTCACCTTGAGTCTTGCCAGTTCACTGTAAACTTCACCTGGTGTGAACTCAAAATTCTGAAACGGGTCTTCTGTGCTTTGTGTTGCCTTCAACTGCGGACCGTGTCCCGGTGCCTCACAGGTGAAGACTGAGTAGAAGTATTCATTCAGTAGTTCGGCTTTATCGGAATCTGCTTCCACGTAACTTCTGTCCGGTCTTCTAAGGCGTACTATCCCGCCTGTGTTCCTTTTTCTGTCACTAATATACCTGAAGAAGGATTTGTCCCCCTTTTTAATGTTTTTTGCCAGAATTTCTTCCACTCAAAGTTTTGCCTCCCTGCCATTTTGACCGCTGTAGACCTGGTCCTATATTCTACTTTTGCCTCTCTTTTCTCCGTGCACTTGTAGGAGAGAAACGCTTTTTTCTTCTCCTTAATGAGGTGCGAGATCTCCGCGGTGAACCATTGGGGTTTATTGTTTCTTTGTCGTTTATTTACTGATTTTATGAAGCGGCTAGTTGCTTCATGTATGGTTGATTTCAGTGTTAACCACTTAGCTTCTACATCATCGGTCTCCGCTTGGTCCTGCAGCGTCTGATGGACGAAATCTCCCATGCGTGCTAAGTCTGTGCCCCGGAAATTGAGTATCTTTGTTTTCGTGTTTGATCTAGGGAAGCCTAGAGTGTGGGCGGCCTGCAGGGGGGTCGCTCTCGGGCACCAGCAGGTAAATGATGATCGGCGAGCGCTCCAGATCCAAAAGGCAGCACGGAGTGACAGAATCCAGCCCGTTTGGGATCAAGCTGAAGCGCTCCGAGTCTTGTCCGGGAGCCTCAGGGTGCGGGCAGCGGCACCAGGCAGGGAGCATCCTCCAGCTCCTTGTCGTCCCGTATTCGCGGTTTTTCGATATTCACGGAGGTTCCTGGAACGGAACACGGGGGAGAACTATATACTAAGCCTATCTGACCAGAATCAGACTGTACAGGACGTCTCACCTGCAGCTGGAGACTGAAAACAATTGACTAGCTAGAGGTTCCATGGGATACTTATAGGGCAAAGAAAATCCAAAAGGGACAGATACTACCACTTATAATGATCCATAGAAAACAAAGAAGAGTGGAATCTTACATTACATTAGGGATTTCTATTCCACCATTACCTTGCAGTTCAAGGCAGATTACAAATAGTTTGTCCGGAGATTAGAAGTATTTAGGGAGTAGTTTGTACATTTCTTTGAGTTGTTAAGGATTACATCTGAGTTGTCATGATATTAGAAGTTCATATGTAGTAGTTGCAGGTGATGCTTGGAACATTTCTGATTGTGTTAGTTCGGTTTTATGTGTTTTATGAATAGAAGGGGTTTTATTTCTTTTTTTTTTTTAATTTCTTTATTCATTTTTAAACTTACATCAAGTGTACAGTAAATATCAACCAAATATAATACAACATTTATACAAATACAAATATAATACAATTAAGGTTTTGTAGTCTGTGGTCGTGGTCAATAGGTTGTAGAGTTGTGGGTCGAGTTTTGCAGCTCGAGTGGCTAGGATGTTGTCGGACAGTTTTTTTCTTTTGATGTTTTTGGTTGGAGGGTGTGTGAATGGTGTGTGGGTTCTCCTATGTCTGGTTGAGGTGGATTGAACTAGTCGATTGTTCCAATAAGCTGGACTGTCTTCGTTTATTGCTTTAAATAGTAGGCAGGAAAATTTGAAGTGTATTCTCGCTTGTATTGGGAGTCAATGTGAGTCGTGGTATGCCTCTGTGATGTGGTTGTATTTCTTCAGTGAGTAGACCAGTCTTAGGGCTGTGTTTTATATTGTTTGTAATTGTTTTATCATGGTTGCTGTGCATGGGAGATATAATATGTTGCAGTAGTCTATTAGACCTAGGATTAGGGATTGTACCAAGAGTTGGAATTGTTTTCTGTAATGAAAGTGAATGAAAGACTTTTATTGCAAAAAGTAACAGAGTTATGTGAGCAATGGAATCCTTTACATTTGTCTTGGTGGGGAAGAGTCCAAACTATTAAGATGATGGTTTTGCCTGTTGTTTGTTACCAATTGGGGATGATACCAGTTTTTTTCCAGGGGTCTTTTTATAAAAAATTGAATAGTATTCTTACTGTTTATTTGGCTGGGTAAAATTGCAAGAATTGCCTTAGTGTCTTTACAAAAGCCAATTAAGGAGGGTGGGGTAAATTTTCCAAACTTCTATAGGTATCATCAATCCCATATTATGCGCCAAGGTATGTATTGGGTCCTCCCAGAACTCATGGAAAAGCTACCAGATTGGTTATGGTTAAAATGGCAGCTCATGTTTCCCATTAGGCTTCGTCATCTTCTCAGTATTAAAATGCCTAGGTTGCGGAAAAACAATAAGACATGGAAAACTTTAAGATATGTTAATAATTTAACACCTCTTCCAATTCAAAAATCAACTTATCAAAATATATGGCTAAACTCCAGGATCCAAATAGGCGGTTTTAAGATTGTCTGGAAGGATTGGATTAAAGCAGGTATACGGACCTTAAATGATGTCATTTCTAATGGTAAACTGCTGCAATATATATTTGGCCTTGATAAAAAACAAAGTTATAAATGGTTGCAACTGAAGCAGGCTATTCCAGCAAGGTTCCCTGAATGGAAATCTTTTAATAATCAATTTAGTTTAGATTTCTTATGCTTTCAGGCAGATTTTCTGGGTCACCAGGCCGCACAGTGGTATAAATTATTATCTGGCTATTCGAATAAGAAACCAAAGACTGGACTTAGAGATATTTGGAGCATTGAGATTAAGCATCAAATTAATGCATCTCAATGACCACGTATTTGGTCTTGGAGGATGAGATGTACAATGTCTGCGTCTATGATGCAAACATGGTTTTTCCTGTTGCATAGAGCACTCTGGACCCCTGTTTGTTTACAAAAATTGGATTGCTCTAAGTCTAATAGATGCTGGCATTGTCATCTCGAGGCTGGAACTTTAGATCATTTATTGTTTCATTGTCCATTTATTAAAGCTTTTTGGCAGTCAATTTGGGATCAAGTTTCAAGTTTCAAGTTTATTAATTGATTTGTTCAATCGCTTAATCTGATTTCTAAGCGATGTACAATAAAATATGCATACATAAGGAGACAAAAACATTACATACACTTAATTAATTATAATATAAACAAAAGGAAAGAGGGGATGAAATCCATTTTTATAGTAAAGAAAGGACATACATGGTAAATACAAAAGGAAACTGGGAAGAGAAAAAAAGAAATAAAAAATAAAATTACACTTTGTAATAAAATTTAATTAAGTAGCAAATGCATCTTTAAATAAAAAGGTTTTTAATTCGCTTTTAAATTTCCCAAATACCTTCTCCTCCCGTAAAAACATGGGAAGCGCATTCCAAATCTGGGGAGCTGTACATGAAAAGATAAATTGTCTTCTTGTACTAATAATTTTTAGTGAAGGAATTGATAAAAGGTTCCGTTCACTAGATCGTAAAGTTCTTTTAACTGAATATGGGATAAGCAACCTAAATAAAAATGCTGGATCAAATAAATTGTATGCTAGAAAATCATGTAGCATTGTCATATGACACAATTTTATTTGGCATGTCTATGAGAGCTAAAAGCCAATTATCTGCTAATAATAATAAACTTTTAATGATTTTAACAGGAGTTGCCATTCAGCAAATAACATATAACTGGAAAGATTGCACAAGATTAAATTATTGTTTTTGGTGGAACTCGGTGTGTCACGTGTATAGGATGGAAAGAGCGCTAGCAGTTCAAAATGGATATTTTAATAAATTTAAGGATGTGTGTGGGCCATTAATAAGGTATTATAATGAATAATCAGCATTTTTCCCTACTTACTTAATATATATTGTTTTGTGGGTGGGAGGTGGGTTTTGTGGTTTTCATTATCAAATTATAAAACAAATGATCTAAATTATTATATGATATAGCACAGTTACTTACCGTAACAGGTGTTATCCAGGGACAGCAGGCAGATATTCTTACCTCCAGGTAAGCCGGCTAAGAAGCCTTCCCCGCTTGAGCGTCCTCCGGTCTCCACTGCAGTGAGCCCAATCCTGCCGACCGTGAAACGCCAGCGGAAGCGCTCCGCTCCGATTGAGGTTAGCCCTTCGACATCGGGTTCTTCCTCGGAGTGTAGAGCGGCACCTAAGGTACCGCAGAAGAAAAAAGCGATACCGGTGCCCTCGTTAGATGAGCGCATTGCCGCTGTCTTGCAGGTTCAGCTCAGGGAACAACTCCAGCAGCTGCTTCCTGCTATATTAACCCCGATCCTTCCAGAACCGGTCCGGTCTGAGCCACCGGTACCGGTAGTGGAGCAACCTCTTATTTCTGCATCCACTCCTTCGGTACCGGTGCACTCGGCCTCTTCAACATCGATGCCACTTCTTGCACCGGAGCCGAGGCATCAGTCCGTACAGACTTCGGCACCGGTACAACCAGTGACTTCTCCCGGTACCGTGTCGATGAGATCGGGTAAGTCGGTACGCAAATCCCGACATTTAGAACCCTCGACTCCAGAGTCCCGGGATCGTACATCTCATGTAAGAGACCCTGATCTGTGGGGAGACTCTGAAGAACCATTCCTTTCTGAAGGTGAATGTTCCTCTGAAGAAGCTGATTCTGCATTACCTGATCCTTCTTCAAGACAGGAATCCACATCTTTCACTTCCTTTTTGAAAGATATGTGTGATTCCATGTCTATTCTTTAGGAGGCTGAGTCTAAAAAATCTAAAGCTTTTTTAGACGCACTTGACTTTGACCAGCCTCCTAAGGAATTCTTGAAACTGCCTCTGCATGATATATTACGAGAGACATTCTACAAGAATTTGGAGACTCCTTTAACAATTCCTGGAGCTCCCCGTAAACTAGATTCTTTGTACAAGGTGATCCCTATTCCTGGATTCGACAAACCCCAGCTTCCTCACGAATCATTGTTAGTGGAATCTACCCTAAAAAAATCCTCAGGAGCTAGTGTATATGCTTCTGTACCTCCTGGCAGAGAGGGCAAAGCCATGGACAAATTTGGTAAGAGACTTTATCAGAATGCAATGTTAGCCAATAGATCTGGCAACTACGCATTCCATTTTTCATTTTATCTGAAACACCTCCTTACCACCATGGCTTCGTTCGAAAAGTACCTCCCCCAACGAAAACAACAGGCTTTTCATCAATGCTCCTCTTCGCTATTCCAACTGCGAAAATTTATGGTTAGGTCCATCTATGATACCTTTGAGCTAACCTCCAGAGCAACAGCTATGTCTGTGGCCATGCGTCGACTTGCCTGGCTTCGGGTATCCGAACTTGATGTTAATCATCAAGATCGGTTAGCCAATGCACCATGCCTGGGGGATGAGCTCTTTGGGGAATCCATGGACTCGACCACTCAAAAGCTCTCGGCTCATGAAACACGTTGGGTTACTCTGCTCAAAAATAAAAAGAAGCCTCCTACTACACGGCCTTTCAGACAGCAGTCGGCTTATCAGCGCCGCTATGCAGCTCGACCATTGCAGACACCTTCCCAACCACCTAGACGTCAACGCCAACAACAACGTCAACCCCCGAGGCCTCAACAGCAACAGCAGCCTGTGAAGCCACCTCCACAACCAAAGTCCCAACCCTTTTGACTTAATTCACCAAAGCATAGCCAGTGTTCAAATCTCCACCCACCTTCCTCAACCCATAGGTGGTCGTTTATCTCTTTTCCTCAGCCGATGGGAAATCATCACCTCGGACCAATGGGTCCTCAACATCATCCACCACGGCTACTCTCTCAACTTTCAAACTCTGCTGGCTCTAAGTCCACCAAAAGAGTCTGCTTTGAACACTCCTCAATCTGCTCTCCTCGTTCAAGAAGTTCAATCCCTTCTTCTTTTAAATGCTATAGAGGAGGTTCCTCCAGATCAGCAGGGGCAGGGGTTCTACTCCCGTTATTTTCTAGTCCCCAAAAAAACAGGAGATCTAAGACCCATCCTAGATCTTCGAGATCTCAACAAATGTTTGGTCAAAGAGAAATTCAAAATGCTTTCTTTAGCCACTCTTTACCCTCTTCTCAATCAAAACGACTGGCTATGCTCCCTCGATCTCAAAGAAGCATACACTCACATTCCGGTCAATCTGACCTCCAGACAATATCTTCGTTTCATTATCAATCATCGCCATTACCAATACAAAGTGCTACCCTTCGGTCTTGCCTCCTCTCCAAGGGTGTTCACCAAGTGCCTCATTGTGGTGGCAGCATTTCTTCGCTCTCACCACCTTCAGGTCTTTCCTTACCTAGACCACTCTTCAGTGTTACCATCAGAAGTGGACAAGATTTTCTTCTTGGTGTCTTCTTCATCATCATGATCCCACGTCTCTTGCAGTGGAGACCTTGTTGGATTATCTGCTTTCTCTGTCTGACTCTGGCCTCAAATCTACCTCCGTCAGAGTTCATCTCAGTGCTATTGCAGCTTTTCATGAGCCAGTCCATGGGAAACTCCTTTCAGCTCATCCCCTGGTCACCAGATTCATGCGAGGTCTTTTTAATTTAAAACCACCTATTAAAGCACCTCCTGTGATCTGGGATCTTAATGTGGTTCTATCCGCTTTAATGAAGCCTCCATTTGAACCTTTGGCTAATGCCACTTTCAAGTTTCTCACTTGGAAGGTTCTTTTCCTTATTGCTCTCACCTCTGCCAGGAGGGTCAGTGAGCTCCATGCACTAGTTTCTGACCCACCTTTCACAGTCTTTCATCATGACAAGGTGGTTCTGCGTACACATCCAAAGTTTCTCCCTAAGGTTGTTTCAGAATTTCATATCAACCAATCCATTGTTCTGCCTGTCTTCTTTCCGAAACCTCACTCTCATTCTGGAGAACAGGCTCTACATACTTTGGACTGTAAGCGGGCTCTGGCTTACTATTTAGACCGTACTAAGCCCCACAGATCATCTCCCCAACTCTTTCTGTCCTTTGATCCGAATAAATTGGGACATCCTGTTTCTAAACGTACGTTGTCAAATTGGCTTGCAGCGTGCATTTCATTCTGTTATGCTCAGACCGGACTGACACTGGAAGGTTCTGTCACGGCCCATAGAGTCCGAGCTATGGCAGCATCTGTAGCTTTCCTCCGTTCCACTCCTATTGAAGAAATCTGCAAGGCTGCCACTTGGTCCTCAGTTCATACTTTTACATCTCATTATTGTCTGGATGCATTCTCCAGACGGGATGGACACTTCGGCCAATCTGTTTTACAAAATTTGTTTTCCTAATGGCCAACCTTCCCTCCATCCCTCTTTTTTGTTAGCTTGGAGGTCACCCATCAGTCAAGAATATGCTGCCTGCTTGTCCTGGGATAAAGCACAGTTACTTACCGTAACAGGTGTTATCCAGGGACAGCAGGCAGATATTCTTGCGTCCCCCCCACCTCCCCGGGTTGGCTTCTTAGCTGGCTTATCATAACTGGGGACCGCGCGCCTGTGTCGGGCGGGAAGGCACTCACGCATGCGCGGTGCGGCCTCTAGAACTTTCCAAGTTCTTAGAGTGCAATCACTCTAAAAGTGTCCGTACCGGGGCTCCGTCGGTGCCGTCACCCATCAGTCAAGAATATGCTGCCTGCTTGTCCTGGGATAAATATTATATTTGAATATAATTTTTGGGAGGGTAGGGTGGGATATAATCTTTTTCTTGAGAAAAATGTAGAGCTTCAAGTGATGTTGTATTTTAAATGATGATTTTATTGTACACTTGTTGAAAGATTTTAAATGAATAAAGATTTATTTAAAAAAAAAAAAAAAAAGGAATTGTTTTCTGTCGAAGAATTTTCTGATTGGCCTCATGTTTCTCATGACTGTGAATGATTTTTTTGATTGTTTTGTTGATTTGTGGCTGCATTGTACACCTCTGTCTATTAGCACTCCCAGGAGTTTTAAAGTGGGTTGGATGTGGTATGCTGTAGAGTTTATGACAAGGCTTGTTACGGTTGGGGTTTTGTTATTTTCAAGTAGGATGAAGTTTGTTTTTTCCGGATTTAGTTTTAGTTTGTGGTCTTTCATCCAAGTTGCTATTGTTTCAAGTGTTCTGTGTATTGTGTCTGTCGTGGATGGTGCTGGTTGATCGAACGGAAGGAGAATGGTGATGTCGTCTGCATAGCTGTAGGAGGTTAGACCTTGTTTGACTAGGTAGGAGCCAAGGGAGGCAATGTATAGGTTGAAGAGTGTGGGAGAAAGAGGTGATCCTTGGGGTACTCCACAGGGGTTAGACTATGGCTCAGATTTTTCTTTGTTTGTTTTAACTCTGTATGTTCTGGATTGTAGGAATCCTTTAAACCATAATAGTACCTTACCACAGATTCCTATTGAGTCCAGTATCTGTAGAAGGATGTTATGGTCTACCAGGTCAAAGGCTGCGGAGAGATCTAGTTGGATAATTAGCTTTTTTTTTTTGCCTGTGCTGAGGTGTTGTTTGGCGGTGTCCATGAGTGAGCCTAGTAGAGTCTCAGTGCTGTGGTTGGTTCTGAAGCCTGATTGTGTTGGGTGGAGTAGGTTGTGGTTCTCTAGGTATGAGTTTAGGACTTTGGCTACGAGGCCTTCCATTTGCTTGATATAAAGTGGTATTGAGGCTATGGGTAAGAGGCTATGGGTAAGAGGCTATGGGTCTGTAGTTGGATGGTTGGTCTGTTTCTCCTTTGGGGGTCTTTCAGGATTGGTGTGATGATGATTTTGCTGAAATCTTGGGGGAAAAGGCTGTCAGTTAGTAGGGTTTGTATCCATTGCAAAAGTAGGGTGCGAAATAGTGTACTGGAGGCTTTCAATAGGTATGGGGGGCAGTGGTTGAGGTCGCAAGTTGTGTGGCTATATTTGTTGTAGAGTTTGTTGAAGTCCGACCATAGTATTGGTGAGAAGTGGGACCATGTTCTGTCTGCTGCAACTGCTTCTTCTTCTGTGGAGGGTGTTGTGATCTCTTCTAGGTGCATAGGTGTTCCATTGAAGGTGGATCTTATGGTTGCAATTTTGTCTTTGAAGAACGTTGCTAAGATGGTGGCTGTGGGTGTGGGGGAATTGTAGCTTGTCAGGTAGGATTTGGTGTCTGTGAGTTCTTTTAGTAGTTAGAAAAGTTTTTTTTTTAATTCTTTATTCATTTTCGTTTGCTACAACAAGTGTAGCAAATAAACTCATTTAAAACTTAAAGATACACACTTGATTAACTCTCATATAAGCATCAAATTTAACATTTCATTACAAATTAAAATTCTATAATATTTTAAATATTATGAAAGAAATCTAACATTTATATCATCCTTATTGAATCTAATAGTCCCTCCCCCCTCCCTCCCTATTCAATAAATCATAAAATTATCCTTACTGTGAAATTATTGAAATACTCATGTATTATATAATAACAACAAGTAAAACCCACCCTTTTCCTCCCTAATCAAATACCTTAACATGGGAAAAGTTAATCATTCATTACAAAAATCTGTTAACGGTCCCCAGATTTTCTGAAATTTACTAATATAACCTTTTTGCATTGCTATTGTGAGCTCCATTTTGTATATATGACACACAGAATTCCACCAAAAATTATAATTTAACCTGTCATATGTTTTCCAATTGTATATTATTTGTTGTATTGCTATTCCAGTTAAAATAAACAAAAGCTTGTTGTTATCTGACGAGATTTGACTTCTGGCTCTCATAGTTGTTCAAATTAAAATAGTATCATATGTCAAGGCTACCGGATTTTCTAGCATCCTATTAATTTGAGGCCAAATTGATTTCCAAAATGATAAAATAAATGGACAATAGAATAAAAGATGATCTAATGTCCCAGCTTCAAGATGACAGTGCCAACATCTATTAGACTTAGAACTATCTATTTTTTGCAAACGAACAGGGGTCCAAAAAGCTCTATGTAAAAGAAAAAAACCATAATTAGTAAGAATTTGTTATTTTTTTAAGATATTTGACTCTTTGCCCTCATTGACATGCCAAATAATATAGTATCATATGATAAAGCCACCGGATTTTCTAATAACCTATTTATTTGGCCCCATATTGATTTCCAAAAAGCCAAAATTAATGGATACTAGAATAATAAATGATCTAAAGCAGTGTTCTTCAACCTTTTTACACCCGTGGACCGGCAGAAATAAAAGAATTATTTTGTGGACCGGCAAACTACTAGGACTAAAATTTAAAAACCCCGTTTACGCCCCATCTCCGCGAGCTCGGTCCCCGCAAACCATCTGATCCCATCTGCACAAGCCGCAATTATGATTTTATATTGAACGTATTTTATTAAAGTATAAAAAGAAACAATATTCTGAACAATTGTGATTTTATAAATACAAATATACAGAGCACGGACCAACAAAACCCCTGTCTCCCCTCCCCTTCACATATATCCTCTCTACTATCAAGAAAACTGAACAAGCCAAGTTCATAGAAATATCATGCTAACAGAATACTGCAGTCCCCAGTTATGTCTCTAGCAGGATATATATTTCAAATCTGATATATTCTAATCACAAAATAGAAATAAAATTATTTGTTTCTACCTTTTGTTGTCTCTGGTTTCTGCTTTCATCTTCTTTTCACTCTCTTCCTTCCAGTGTCTGCCCTCTCTGTCTCTTCAATCCAGCATCTGCCCCTTCCATCTACTGTCTGACCTCTCCCCCTTCCATATAGTATTTGTCTTCTTTCTATGACCCTCTCCCCTTTCCATCCAGCCTATGCCCCTCTCTCCTTTTTACACGATTCACTCCAGCTTCACTGCTCTCTTCATTTTTATCTCTCCTACACCAGATCTAGCATCTTTGTCCCTCTCAATTTCTCTGCTGACCCCCCTTTCCATCTCATTCCTGTCTCTCCCCTTCCCCTCCTCTAATCTCCCTGCAAGCTGTTTCCTTCCTTTTTTCTTCTCCCTTCCCTCCTCCCCCTGTCCAGCAGTAACTCTCTTCCCTTTCCTTTCCCTCCTCCCCTCCCAGCAGCATCTCTCCTTCTCCCTATCCAGATCCAGTAGCAGCTATCCCTTTTTCCCCCTTACCCAGCAGCTTCCCAGACTCCTTTCCCTCCCCCCCTCCCAGCAGCATCTCTCCTTCTCCCTCTCCAGGTCCAGTAGCAGCTGTCCCTTTTTCCCCCTTACCCAGCAGCTACCCAGACTCCTTTCCCTCCTCCCCTCCCAGCAGCATCTCTCCTTCTCCCTATCCAGATCCAGTAGCAGCTGTCCCTTTTCCCCCTTACTCAGCAGCTACCCAGACTCCTTTCCCTCCTCCCCTCCCAGCAGCATCTCTCCTTTTCCCTCTCCAGGTCCAGTAGCAGCTGTCCCTTTTTCCCCTTGCCCAGCAGCTTCCCAGACTCCTTTCCCTCCTCCCCTCCCAGCAGCATCTTTCCTTCTCCCTCTCCAGGTCCAGTAGCAGCTGTCCCTTTTTCCCCTTGCCCAGCAGCTTCCCAGACTCCTTTCCCTCCTCCCCTCCCAGCAGCATCTCTCCTTCTCCCTATCCAGGTCCAGTAGCAGCTGTCCCTTTTTCCCCTTGCCCAGCAGCTTCCCAGACTCCTTTCCCTCCTCCCCTCCCAGCAGCATCTCTCCTTCTCCCTCTCCAGGTCCAGTAGCAGCTGTCCCTTTTTTTTCACCATGCCCAGCAGCTTCCCAGACTCCTTTCCCTTCTCCCCTCCCAGCAGCATCTCTCCTTCTCCCTCTCCAGTAGCAGCTGTCCCTTTTTTTCCCTTGCCCAGCAGCTTCCCAGACTCCTTTCCCTCCCCCCTCCCAGCAGCATCTCTCCTTCTCCCTATCCAGGTCCAGTAGCAGCTGTCCCTTTTTTTTTTCACCATGCCCAGCAGCTTTCTCCCCTCCCAGCAACTCTCCTTACTTGCCAGTGCTGCGATTCAGTAAGGCAGCCTCGGGTCCTTTGATGGGTCGCACCGCCTCTGAGGAAAGCGGAAGTTGCATCATCAGAGGCGGCCGACTCAGCAAAAGCTCCAAGGCTTCATTCTTCAATTGCTGCGTTTGTAAGGAGAGCCGCTGGGAGGGGAGAAAGCACAGTGTGAGGCTCCCTATTATCTCTCCGGCCCTGTGCGAAGGACAGCTTCTCGATCTTGCCGGTCCTGCACGGACCGACAGGAAATTGAAGAAGTTGATCTCGCTGGTTCTGCGCGGACCGGCAGGAATTTTCTGCGGACCGGCGGTTGAAGAACTGTGATCTAAAGTCCCTGCTTTGAGATGACAATGCCAACATCTATTAGACTTAGAACTATCTAACTTTTGTAAACGAACAGGGGTCCAGAATGCTCTATGTAACAGAAAAAACCAAGTTTGTCTCATATATGCAGATACTGTACATCTCATCCTCCAAAAAGCACAGTTACTTACCGTAACAGGTGTTATCCAGGGACAGCAGGCATATATTCTCACATGTGGGTGACGTCATCTACGGAGCCCCAGCGCGGACAGCTTTTCAAGCAAACTTGCTAGAAGTTTCAAGTTTGCACACTGCACCACGCATGTGCATGCCTTCTCGCCCACTAGAGGGCGCATCCCACCTCGTGGTCCTCAGTTCCATAACTAGCAGAGAAGCCATCCCCAGGGAGGCGGGCGGGTTGTGAGAATATATGCCTGCTGTCCCTGGATAACACCTGTTACGGTAAGTAACTGTGCTTTATCCCAGGACAAGCAGGCATGATATTCTCACATGTGGGTGACCTCCAAGCCAACCAAAAAAGGGCAGGTGGGAGGATGGCAATTCAGGAAAACAGATTACGCAACACCGACTGGCCAAACCGGCCGTCACTCCTGGATAAAGTGTCCAGACAGTAATGAGAGGTGAACGTATGAACCGAAGACCAAGTGGCAGCTTTACATATTTCCTCCATAGGAGTGGATCGGAGGAAAGCCACCGAAGCTGCCATCGCTCGGACCTTATGCCCCGTGACTCGACCCGGGGGCGGAAGTCCGGCCTGAGAATAGCAAAAAGAAATGCAAGCAGCTAACCAGTTAGACAGAGTGCGCTTGGAAACAGGATGTCCTAATCGATTAGGATCGAAGGACAAAAACAATTGAGGAACCTTCCGATGAGACCCGGTGCGTTGAAGATAATATGCCAACGCCCTCTTACAGTCAAGCGTGTGAAGCGCCGTCTCGCCAGGATGGGAGTGGGGCTTCGGAAAGAACACAGGAAGGACAATGGACTGATTGAGGTGGAAATCAGAAACAACTTTAGGTAAAAACTTAGGATGGGTGCGGAGAACCACCTTGTCATGATGAAAGACAGTGAAAGGAGGGTCCGCAACCAAGGCTTGCAACTCCCCAATCCGCCTAGCGGAGGTGAGGGCAATCAGAAACATCACCTTCCAAGTCAGAAATTTCAAGAGAGACTTGTTGAGTGGCTCAAAAGGGGGTTTCATCAGTTGAGCTAAAACCACATTCAAATCCCACACGACTGAAGGAGGCTTAAGAGGGGGACAAACCCTGAGTAACCCTTTCATGAAGCGTGTCACCAAAGGATGGAGCGACAGGGGACGCCCATCCAGATGTTGATGGAAAGCAGAAATAGCACTAAGATGAACCCGCACCGAAGTGGTTTTCAGGCCAGAGTGCGACAGATGAAATAAATAGTCCAAGACCGAGGACACCGGAACCGACACCGGATCCAGGTGAAAAGACGAACACCAGGTGGAAAACCTGGTCCATTTCTGCGAATAACAAAGCCTCGTCGAGAGCTTGCGTGAGGCTTCCAACACCTCCCTCACCGATTGAGACAGACCAGGCGAAATTAGGGAGCAAGAAACCAAGCTGTCAGGTGTAATGACTGAAGATTGGGATGTAACATGGATCCTTGACTCTGAGACAGCAGAGAAGGAAACACAGGCAGAAGAAGAGGCTCCCTGGCACTGAGCTGAAGCAGCAGGGAGAACCAATGCTGACGCGGCCACCGAGGAGCAATGAGAATCATCGTGGCAGCGGACGATTTGAGATGTACTAACGTTCGCATGATCAGGGGAAAGGGAGGGAACGCATACAGGAACCTCCCTTCCCAATCGAGAAGAAAGGCATCGGCCTCCAGACGGTCCCGGGAGTACATCCGAGAACAATACAGGGGCAGTTTGCGGGTCTCCGGAGAGGCAAACAGATCCACCTGCGGCGTTCCCCAGCGAGCGAAAACCTCGCGCAGAACTCCGGAGTGTAGAGTCCACTCGTGCGGTTGCAGAAGTCGACTGAGTTTGTCCGCCAGACAGTTCAGTTCTCCCTGGATGTAGACCGCCCGAAGGAAGATGTTCCGGGAGACCGCCCACTCCCAAAGGCGAAGAGCCTCCGAGCAGAGGGGCCAAGAACCCGTGCCACCCTGCTTGTTCACATAGTACATCGCCACTTGATTGTCCGTGCGGACGAGGACAACCTGATTCTGCAATATGTGAACGAATGCTCGAAGTGCTAGAAAGATGGCCCGAAGTTCTAGCACGTTGATGTGACACCGACGGTCCTCGGCAGACCACAGGCCCTGCGTGCGAAGACCGTCGAGGTGGGCTCCCCACGCGTACTCCGAGGAGTCTGTGGTCAGAACCTTGCGAAAAGGAGGGGTGAGAAACAGTAAACCCTTGGACAGATTTGAAGAGTCTGTCCACCAACACAGCGATTTCCGCAAAAGCGGAGTCACCGCAACGAGGCGAGACGCCGGATCGTACTCTTGACGCCACTGGGAAGCGAGGGTCCACTGAGGAATCCTCAAGTGCAGCCTTGCAAACGGAGTGACGTGGACCGTCGATGCCATATGACCGAGCAGCATCATCATGCGCTGGGCCGACACCACCGACAGTTGAGAGACCTGACGGCCCATCCGCACCAAGGCTTCCAACCGCTGGGGCGGGAGATAGGAGCGCAGGCGCACCGTGTCCAGCACCGCGCCTATAAATTGAAGAGACTGAGCCGGGCACAACTGTGATTTTGGAAAGTTTATCTCGAACCCGAGGCTCTGCAGGAAGGCAATAGACTGTCGGGTCGCTGAGATAACCCCCTCCCTGGTCGGGGCTTTGATGAGCCAATCGTCCAGGTAAGGGAACACATGAAGCCCACGAGACCTCAGGGCTGCCGCAACCACCACCATGCACTTCGTGAAGACTCGTGGGGACGCGGCCAGGCCGAAGGGCAGGACCCTGTACTGGAGGTGCAGGTCCCCCACCTGGAATCGTAAAAATCTTCGGAAGGCGGGATGCACCGGAACATGGGTGTATGCTTCCTTCAAGTCGAGGGAGCACATCCAGTCCCCTTCCTCCAGGAGAGGATATAAAACCGGGAGAGATAGCATTCGAAACTTCTCCCGGACCAGGAATTTGTTGAGCTTCCTGAGGTCCAGTATGGGGCGCAGGTCCCCGGTCTTTTTTGGGACCAAAAAGTAACGGGAGTAAAACCCCGTACCCCGCTGGTCCTTGGGGACCGGTTCGACCGCCCGAAGCACCAAAAGGGCCCTGGCCTCGGCCAGAAGGGTCGGCAGCTGCGATCGGTTGCAAGAGGCTAGATTCGGGGGATTGTCCGGTGGCGAGGACACAAAGTTGAGCGAGTAGCCCTCGGAGACGGTCCGGAGCACCCAAGCGTCTGAGGTTATCTCGGTCCATGCCATCCGGAAGAACCGAAGACGCCCCCCGATAGGAAGGGGTTCCTGAGATTTCGCGGAGGGGAACCCGCCCCGTCCGCTCAGCCCGTCAAAAGGAAGGCGCGGGTTTAGAAGGACCCTGCGCCGGGGCTTGGGTTTGTCCCCCTCTGCCTCGCTGAGATGGACGCCTCGGAGGTGGCCTCGAAAAAGCCGGAGTCGATTTCTGAGGATATCGACGCGGCGGAGGACGGAAAGGTTTCTGCGGCGGGGGTCTAGGTTTGGGGCGGACCAAGGATGCTAACGAGCGCTCCTGCTCCGACAACCGCTTGGTCGCCGCATCTAAGGACTCGTCAAATAACTCGGACCCCACACAAGGCAAGTCTGCAAGACGTTCCTGCAGGTTTGGGTCCATATCGAGGGTGCGAAGCCAGGCCAGGCGGCGCATGGCCACTGCGAAGGCCGACACCCTCGAAACCAGCTCAAATGCGTCGTACACCGCATGAAATAGGTACAACCGCAATTGAGACAGGTTGGACATAAATTTATCAAATCCTGCTCTTAGGGGGTCCGGTAAGGAGTCTCGGTATTGAGGAAGGTCCTTCACCATGCCACGCAAATAGGAGGAAAAGGTGAAGGCATAATTTAGAACCCTGGTGGCCATCAGGGAATTTGAATAGAGGCAACGGCCAAACTTATCCAGGGTCCGCCCCTCCCTGCCGGGTGGAACCACCGCGGAAACCCGTGAGGGCTGTGATTTCTTTAGGGCAGACTCCACCAGAAGAGACTGGTGGGAGAGCTGCGCCTTTTCGAACCCTTTAGGGGGCACCGTCCTATACTTGGCTTCCATTTTAGAAGGCACCGACGTGACTGTAAGAGGGTTCGACAAATTCTTCAACCAGGTCTGCAGAAGGACTCTGTTGAGGGGGAGCCTAGGCACCTCTCTAGGAGGAGTGGGAAGGTCCTGCTCCTCCAAAAATTCTTTGGAATATTGTGAACCGACCATAAGGTCTAACCCCAGGGCTCGGGCCATGTCCTGAACAAAAGTTGAAAATGAGGACGGCCTGGCCGGGGGAGACGGGGTTCTCGACCTCCCCACCGAGGAGAGGGGAGAGGCCTCATGGGAATAATGAGGATCCCTGACCGACCCCGAGTCCCAGGATCCTCTCTCCAAGGCCCTCGAGGGGGAAGGAGAAGTTTTCCGCCTCGCAGAACCCTTGGGTGAGGACCCCGGGGTCCGGGGGACACTCTCCCACTTCCTCGGCGAGGCGGCACGGGAAGACTTCCCATGAGGTGATCGGAGGAGCCTCGGATTGTCGAGGCGCAACTCCGACACCTGAAGCGCCTCGCCCCCGAGCGGCGAGGAACGACCGTGCCTCCGAGGCGAGCCGCGCGGGCGCTTCGGCTTCCTCGATCGGCGCCCCGTCCGAGGTCGCGTCGAGGGCGAGGCGTCCCGAGAAGACCCCGAGGAAGAGGAGGAAATACGGCGCACTCTGCGCAACTTTTCCTTGGGCCGCACACTCCGCTCAGGCGGCCCCCCCGAGGTCGAGGTCGAGGGCAGGGCCGGGGCCGAGGTTAAGGGGGCCACAATACCCGAGACCGAGGCCACCGAGGCCGGGGCTCCCGAGGTCGAGGGAGCCGAGGCCGGGGCCTCCGAGGGCGAGGGCGCCCCGGCCGAGGCCTGCGAGGTCGAGGCCGCCGGAACCGCAGCTCGCTGCAACACTTCCAAGGCCCCCGACAGCTCCGATGAAATAAGGGCTCGAAGGAGGTCCTGAAAGGCCGGGATCCCCACGAAGGTTGGGAGTTCCGGGTCCGGAGCACACTCCCTGGAGGGCGACCTCGGTCTCGAGTATTCCCTCGGGGTGTGCGAAGTCGAGGTCCGAGGCGGGGCCGGGGTCGACCCACCCGCCTTAGCCGGAGTAGAGGATGGCTTCTTTGCTGAAGGGGATGGAACAGAGGACTTACCCGAAGCCGGCTTTCCTGAGGACGCCTTCGAAGCCGAGGGCCGAGGCGAAGCCGAGGCCCCCGAGGACGCCGAGGCCGAGGTCAAGGCCGGGGCCGAGGCCGAGGCCGACGTCGAGGCCTTAGGCGGCGCGTCCACTGCAAACAATTCCGCCATTCTGGCCTTACGGCGACGGAGGGCTCTGTTTTGAAAAGTAGCGCAGCGATCACACGAAGCTGTCGGATGATCCGGCCCAAGACAAACAATGCACCACCGGTGAGGGTCAGTGATGGAAAGTAACCTCTCACACCGGCTGCACTTTTTGAATCCCGTAACAGGACGGGACATCAACGAAAAAGAAGGCCGGGAACGACCGACGTCCCACGGCCACGGCTGCCGGGAGCCCCCGGAGCCTAACGAAAAGTAAAATTTTTTTTTTTTTTTTTTTTAACGAAAGAAACAAAAGAAAGGAGCACCGCGAATCGATCAAAATACAAAAACAACGAAACGCGGCAGCTAGAAAGGCAATACAACTGGAGCTCAAATCCACAGGGCTTTCTGGCTCCGCGGAAAAAATTGAACTGAGGACCACGAGGTGGGATGCGCCCTCTAGTGGGCGAGAAGGCATGCACATGCGTGGTGCAGTGTGCAAACTTGAAACTTCTAGCAAGTTTGCTTGAAAAGCTGTCCGCGCTGGGGCTCCGTAGATGACGTCACCCACATGTGAGAATATCATGCCTGCTTGTCCTGGGATAACCAAATTTATGGTCACTGACCCATATGTTCTTTTTTTTTTTTTGGTTTTAAGTTTTTTATTCATTTTTCATATAACAACAAGTGTACAATCTAAATTCATACAAATTCATTAAGTGTACACTTGACATTCTTTCATACCTTACTGTAAATATAACATTTCATTATATACTTTTTTACTATAATTTTTAAACAGCATATATAATACTTAATAAGTAATAAGTATGTCAACTATTACTCAATTATAACCCCCCTCCCTCCCCTTACTTTGGGAAATGCATACAATAAAACAAAATATAATGTTAAATTATTTATATTTTATGATGAATAAAATAAACCCACCCACCACCCCCCTTATCAAATATCTTATTATGGGAAAATTATATCATTCATTGCAAAAGTCTATTAATGGTCCCCAAATCTTCTTAAACTTATCTATATACCCTTTTTGTGTTGCAAATGTACGCTCCATTTTATATATACATATGGCATACTGAATTCCACCACAAGTTATCATTTAATCTGTCATAGTTTTTCCAATTGTGTGTTATTTGTTGAACTGCTACTCCAGTTAATATAAATAAAAGTTCTAATCTTAAGAAAAACTATCTCCAGCACAGTATGAAACTGGCCTAAATGGTTTATGTAATTTGTCTATACTGTGTTATAACAATAAGAAAGCAAGAAATGCTAGAAAATTAAGTGGTTGAATCAATTTTTTTTGCAGTTAAAAAAAATAGCTACATTACTCACCAGTTGGAACAATCATGGGAGGTGGGCGGGGTGACATGATAGGTGGGGTATTAGGTGGCATTGGTACAACACTGATGCGTGGTGCATGTAGAATTGGTGGCATGGGAGCAGCTATGACAGAGCCAGGAGGTAAACGAACCACAGAAGCCATTGGAGGCCGGGGTAAGACAGGAACCGCAGGCACCACAGTAGTACGAACAGGTGGTGGCATCTGCAAAGAAAAAGATTCAACACTTAAATGTTGTTTTGCACTTCAGATCAGACAATCTTCCTGTTGGACATGATAAGTTTTCAATGCAGATTTATTTACTTACCCCCCCCCCCTTTTACAAAACCACGAAAGAGGTTTTTAGCGCCAGCGGACCCACTGAATGCTCTGCGCTGCTCCAACAGTCATAGAGCTCTTGCACGGTTTTGTAAATGGGGGGGTATTTATTTTTTAAATTTATATACTATCTAAAAACTAGGCAATTTACACCATCACATACATAATGCTCAAAAGCAAAGCATCAAATAAAAACATACCCTATTTAAATTTGGTTAATGCTGTCTTCTGACCTATAGAGGTAATGCATTCCAGATGTTGGTCCTGTGACAGAAGATAGTGTCGTGTAGTGTCACACACGATTTGTCAAGCAGAAGGGATTGTTAGAAGATTATGTCAAGATTAACGTAGGGTAAAGTATATAGGAATAAGGTTTATGATAGGTTTTTCTTGAATTTAAAGAATGTAGTTAAGTAGGGGGGAAGGGGATAAATTCTGATATAGAGTTTTAACGGAATATTATTTGTGTTTAAAATGCTATAAATTCTGCTACACTTATTGTAAGTATATTAAAAATGAATAAAGAATGGGAACCCCCCCCCAAAAAAAAAAACGTAGGGTGCTTGAAGACAATGCAAATAAAGAGGAGTACAGTGGTACCTTGGATTACGAGCATAATCCATTCTAGGAGCATGCTCGTAATCCAAAATGCTCGTTTATCAAAGTGAGTTTCCCCATAGGAAATAATGGAAACTCGCTTTGATACGTTCCCACCCCCCCCTAACAGGCATCGCTCCCCACGCTCGCAAAGGCCCCCTCGCTCCAACCGGCACCCCCCCCTCGCGCGAACTTCCCAGCGCAGCGATTCACGAAGGCAGCCTTGGGGCTTTTGCTGAGTCGTGGCTGCCTCTGATGATGCAACTTCCTCTTTCCTCAGAGGCAGCGCGACTCAACAAAGGACCCGAGGCTGCCTTCCTGAATCTCTGCGCTGGGAAGTAAGAAGAGCTGCTGGGAGGGGAAAAAGCCACTATCAGAGTCTGGGAAGCTGCTGGGCAAGGGAAAAAAAGGAACATCTGCTACTGGAGAGGGAGAAGGAGAGATGCTCCTGGAGGGGAGGAGGGAAATTAATCTGAAAAGCTGCTGGGCAAGGGAAAAAAGGGACATCTGCTACTGGAGAGGGAGAAGGAGAGATGCTGCTGGGAGGGGAGGAGGGAAAGGAATCTGGGAAGCTGCTGGGCAAGGGAAAAGGGACAGCTGCTACTGGACCTGGAGGGAAGGAAAAGGAGAGATGCTGCTGGGAGGGGAGGAGGGAAAGGAGTCTGGGAAGCTGCTGGGCAAGGGAAAAAAAGGGACAGCTGCTACTGGACCTGGAGGGAAGCTTGTGGGCAAGGGAAAAAAAAGGGACAGCTGCTACTGGAGAGGGAGAAGGAGAGATGCTGCTGGGAGGGGAGGAAGGGAAGAGAGTTACTGCTGGACAGGAGGAGGAGGGAAGGGAGAATGAAAAAAGGAAGGAAACAGCTGGCAGAGAGATTAGAGGAGGGGAAGGGGAGACACAGGCATGAGAAAGTAGAGAGATTTATGATAGGAAGGGGTCAGCAGAAAAATAAGCAGAGAGGGACAACGATGATAGATCTGGTGTAGGAGAGATAAAAATGAAGAGAGCAGTGAAGCTGGAATGAATCATGTAAAAAAGAGAGAGGGGGCACAAGCTGGATGGAAAGGGGAGAGGGGCATAGAAAGAAGACAGATACCATATGGAAGGGAGAGAGGACAGACAGTGGATGGAAGGGGCAGATGATGGATTGAAGAGACAGAGAAGGCGCTGGAAGGAAGAGAGTGAAAAGAAGATTGAAAGCAGAAACCAGAGACGACAAAAGGTAGAAAAAAATAATTTTATTTCTATTTTGTGATTAGAATATATTAGATTTGAAATATATATATCCTGCTAGAGCTGGTGTTAGACATAACTGGGGACTGCAAAGCCCAGGCAGTACTTCTTTAGCTTCCAGCTGGTTTAGGGTGCTCTCTGATCAAGGGGGCAGTTGCCCTAGTTGCATTCCCCTAACACTATTCCTGTCATGTGTGACTGCAGTATTCTGTTAGCATGATATTTCTGTGTAGCATTCTGTAATAATTTGGCTTGTTCAGTTTTCTTGATAGTAGAGGGGATATATGTGAAGGGGAAGGGAGACAGGGGGTTTTGTTGATCCTTGCTCTGTATTATTTGTATTTATAAAATGACAATTGTACAGAATATTGTTTCTTTTTATACTTTAATAAAATACATTCAATATAAAATCAAAACTGAGGCTTGTACGGATGGGATCAGATGATTTGTGGGGACCGAGCTCGCGGAGATGGGGCAGAAACGGGGTTTTAAAATTTTAGTCCTAGATATGGATTTTAAGTGTATCTGAGTAAAAAAATGTTATATATGCTGTTACACTTATTGTATGTTTTTAAGAATGAATAAAGAATTGGGGAAAAAAATGCATTTTATTAAAAAAAAAAAAATGATTGAAATAAAGAAAAAAAAATCAAATTTTTGTTATTTTTATCTACCCTCTTTTTCAGAAATTGGTGTACACTTGTTGATATGTGAAAAAATCAATAAAAAACTTAAAAAAAAAAAAGAAATTGGTGTACACTTTGAGAAGCATCTTTTGGGTTTGGACTTCTACACAATAAAATTGGAACTGTCGCTCATTATCGATTCTGGGGCACCTATAAATCACCAAAGGGCTCTGACAAAGAAAGCAAAAGGCAGGAAAATGGCCTTTAGCCTTCCTGGGTTTCTCTGTAATAAGTCTTGAGCAAAATCGCTCTAAGTTAAGGATCTTAGTATTGGCATGACCTTTCTAACTTGCTACAGTAGAGTCTTGTGGGTATTTTCCAGCGATTCTTTCCATGCAACTATGGATTTAATGGCCTGTGTCTGTGTCTTTCTTCTTTGATGTGACTGATGGAAAAATCTTTTCATTTCCTTTTGCCTTTTTCTCATTTCTTTATTCATTTTATCATCTTACAAGTACACAATATTACATCATTAAAAAAAAAATTTGACACATCACTTGAATTTCTTACTAATGTCATCATAAATACATAAATTAATTCCTCCCCACCCACCCTTCCCTCAAATATTTCAATCAAAAATATCATATAACTATTATAAACTTATTTATTGATTAACCTTTAAATAGAACTTTATACCATCCCCCCTCCCCCTATGTATAAATATACTATCAGTGGAAAATGATGTATAATAATTACAATAATTTTCCAATGGCCCCCATATTTTTTAAAATTGTTATAATCCTTTTTCTCATTTCTATCAGTAGGACGGCTTTTCTTTCTCTCTTATTTTAGTATGTAAACAACTTTTTTGAATTTACTATACCTGAAGCATATAACCCATACATCATATTTGGTGCAAACTACATGAGAAGAAATTCCCAATAAAGCCTAAAAACCCAACAAGTTTAACCTTTTAGAAGGATAATAATGAAACCTTACCTGCCAACTCTGATTCAATTCCTTCCCTCTCAACAACTGGGAACTAATTTACTCACCACTGTACAGGGCTCCTCTTATACTAAATCTCTCAGAGCAGGCAGCACAATAAAAAATGCATTACCGAGGGAGGTCTGGGTACTGGTGTAATCGGTGGAGCTGTGCTGGGTGGATTTGGTGCAGAGGAGGGCGGTGGAGGCTGCGGAACTTCACTGGGCTTGCTAGGCCCAATCTTTTCCTTGCTGTCATCCTCTGGGACTAACCCCTTGGCTTTATGGATGGCTTCAATCTGCTCCTGCAAAGTAATATTGGCCTGGGCAGCCTGCTGTGTGCGGGCCATACTGCCGGAGTGACCATCCCATGTCACCTGTAAAAGAAGGAACAGAAGAAAGAAAGAAAAAAAAAAAAAAGAGTTTAAGTTGAAGAAACGCTCATGACCATCAGGAAGAGGAAAAGAAGCTCCCTCCCAAAGACGCCTATTCGGACCTTGATCAGTTCATCAAAAAGATGCTGTGAGGGGACCGAGTAAGTGTTTAACCAGGTAGAGCAGTGGTTCCCAAACCCTGTCCTGGGGGACCCCCAGCCAGTCGGGTTTTCAAGATATCCCTAATGAATATGCATGAGAGAGATTTGCATATAATGGAAGCAACAGGTATGCAAATCTCTCTCATGCATATTCATTAGGGATATCTTGAAAACCCGACTGGCTGGGGGTCCCCCAGGACAGGGTTTGGGAACCACTAAGGTAGAGGCATGTAGCAGTGTGGAAACAACAGAGCCCGATGAATGAAAGGAGGAAGGACTCCTTAGATCTGAGCTGAACAAGAGTCAACATTTTGGTAGCTCCTTTTACAATAAAAGGCCAATCAGTCAAAGAACAGATTCATTAGCCATTTTAGTTTCTGTACCCCCATTTCTTGCACGTTTGCATCATTTACTTTTGCCTTCTCTCCTTTCAACCACGGCCAGATTTATGAAGTTCTCCTGCATTCCTGCTTTGCCCAAAACTCATTCACTTCATTCTTTTCAACTGCCACCTCTATTCTAAGTTTGCAGGACTCAGTCCTTAATCTCATTGTTGCAAGAGCCGTTTTCTTTTGTACTGATCAACCATACTAAAGAATATTCATCCTAGCAGCAGGTCTAATCAGGGGAGTATAGAATCCATTTTCAAATATGTCTTTCTTATACCTGTTCCTTGGTGCTGTAATAGGCTAAAAACCTCTTTAGAGTCATGCCTTACTCCTCCATTAACTTTCCAAAAGTCACGCTAGGTTAAGTACTGACCTTCACCTCCAATTAACCCCATCCAATTTATAGAAATCCAGGTTACATAGGAACCTGGATGCAGTAGAAATACTTATCACTAAATGCTGACCATCAGCTTAATAAATAATTCTTGTCAATGTGTACAAGATTAGCAGAGGCAGAAGTTATGATCAAAACAATAGAGAAAGACACTGAATCTTCACTTTTTAAAAATCTTGTGCTACCAAGTTCAGAAACAGAATGAGTTATGAAACCAAAACGCGTACCTTTTCTTCAGGTTTCTGGATCTCCTCTTCTCCAATCTTCTTACCAATAGCAGTTTCCTCTACACCAAAAATATCAGTACGGCGTTCAGCCAACTGTTTCAAGCTGCTCTCGATATCCAAACCTGGAAGACCATATCACAAACAGGGGAAAGAGTTTACATGTTAGCTTCATTCAGAAACAAACAGCAAAATCCCAAGCCATATTCTACGGCACACCATCACCTTCCCTCCCCCTCATTCTGCAGAATATATCAACCAAATTAGGTTTGGTGGGGGGGGGGGGGAGCAGAGCAGGATGATTCAGCTATTCCTTCTTAAGTCAATTACATTGGTTCCCGCTAAAGGCTAGGATTATCTTCAAATCTGTATTGTGTGTTTAAAATCTTACATGGATTAGCTCCGCGATATCCCTCATATTGTTTCTTTTTATGAGCTTAAGAACTCGGTGCATTATCACCCCGAACCGAGACAGACAGAGAAACAGCAGCCTAGTGCTCTATCCTGACACTAGTCTGATATTGGCCCCACCCTCCCCGAGTTGCTCTCATTTCATAAAAAATAAATAAAAAAGCAAGGTTAAACTCCAAACAATTCTAATGGAGGGTGAGGGAACAAACTTTGTGAGGACTAGCAGGTATCACCTCAGTGCAGCCATCCCTGACAGGAGTCTGGACCTCCTGCCAACCACTGAGACTCAACTGGGAGACTCCTTTCCCCAGCTGGGCCCAGGAGTTCTCATATCAGATCAGAAATCTGCTGCTTGGAATGCCCACCACCATCATCTGCTAGAGATCGAGAATAATGAAGACCATGTGCCTACATGGTGCTTTTTTATAGGGCACAGTTTACATCTTTATATAAGAATTGCCGCTGCTGGGTCAGACCAGTGGTTCATCGTGCCCAGCAGTCCACTCACGTGGCGGCCCTCTGGTCAAAGACCAGCGCCCTAACTGAAACTAGCACTACCTGTGTACGTTCTGGTTCAGCAGGAACTTATCTAATTTTGTCTTGTATCCCTGGAGGGTGTTTTCCCCTATGACAGACTCCGGAAGAGCGTTCCAGTTTTCTACCACTCTCTGGATGAAGAAGAACTTTCTTATGTTCGTACGGAATCTATCCCTTTTCAATTTTAGAGAGTGCCCTCTCGTTCTCCCTACCTTGGAGAGAGTGAACAATCTGCCCTTATCTACTAAGTCTATTCCCTTCAGTACCTTGAATGTTTCAATCATGTCCCCTCTCAATCTCCTCTGTTTGAGGGAGAAAAGGCCCAGTTTCTCTAATCTTTCACTATACGGCAACTCCTCCAGCCCCTTAACCTCTGTCTCCTTCTGCTGGTTGAGGGACATAACTCATTTATACTGCACTAGTCTTGTGGATGAAAAAGAAATATGTCTGTCATTATTAATTACTAACATCTAGTTAATGAATAGTTTTATAAGGCTGCATGTAACAAATATTTTAGCTCTGAACAATTCAATAGACTGCTGATTAGAAATGACCTGGGGCATAGACCTCATCGTCGCCTTGTCTCTCTCGGATGGAGCGATCTCGTTGCTCAAGCCAGCGGGGATCCAGCAGCCCGATGCGCATGTGTTCTTGCATTTTACTGGCTGGAATCTTCTCCCCAGTGATGGGTGACACAAGGTATTCATCAGGGGCTGGGGCAGATTGCAATGGCTTCGATGCTAGGGGAACAAAGAGCAAAATATTAATGATGCAGCACAAGAGCTGCAACAAATAAACATAGGACAAAATGGAGAGAGATCCTACCTTTGGGATCGTAGTCTTTACAAACAATAACCTGATCTGGTGTAGGAGGAAGAGGGGGTGGAACAGGAGCCTCGGGAGGAAGAGGAGCCTTCTGACCTTCTTCTTCTTCATCTGAACCCTATAGAATAAAATATTTTGGTGTAAGTCAGATTTTCCACTGTCACTTTTAAACTGAATATTGATAAAAACACAAATCAAACCTTTTGGGGAAATGTGAGCGTACTAGGAGAGATTTGGATGTCAGTGTCCACTATTATATTGGGAGGGGGTGGAGGGTTGGGGGGCTGAGTTTAAGTATGCATTTCTCTTGTGTATAAAATATTTTTAAAAATTTCTGGGGCACCAGGCCGCTCAGTAGTATAAATTGATATCTGGATTTTTGAATAAGAAACCAAAAACTGGTCTTCGTGACATTTGGAGCATTGAGATAAAGCAACAGATTACTGTGTCTCAATGGCCAAAAATATGGACTTGGAGGATGAGATGTACGATGTCAGCATCTGTGAGACAAAATTGGTTATTTTTATTGCATAGAGTTTTTTGGACCCCAGTTCGCTTACATAAATTAGATAGTTCCAAGTCTAATAGATTCTGGCATTGTCATCTTGAAGCAGGAATTTTAGATCATTTAGTATACTATTGTCCCTTGATACTGCAATTTTGGAGGTCTATTTGGGACCAAGTAAATAATATATTAGAAAATCCAGTGGCTTTATTTTATGATACAATTTTATTTGGTACTCTTATGAGAGCTAAAAGTCAACTATCTGCGAGTAATAACAAGCTTCTATTAGTAATGACAGAGGTTGCCATGAAGCTATTTTGAGAAACTGGGATAGGTTAAGTCATTCATGTTTTACTTATAAAAAGGAAAGTTGTTTGGCCATACAACAGGGACGATTTAAGAATTTTATGGATGTTTGGGAGCCATTGGCTAAATATTGTAAAGAGGAATAATTTTACATTTTGTGGACATGTAAACATACACATCCGGGGGGCAGTGTGGGGGGGGGGAATGGGTATGGAAATGGTAATGATATAGGAATTTATGAATAGTTTCATGAAGATTTTAATATATTTGTATTGGGTGGGAGGGAGCGGATAAAATAGAGCATTAATGTTATACATTTGTAGTGCTTGGTTTGTAATACCCATATTTGTGATTCATTTGTTGCACAATTGTAGCTTGAAAAATCAATAAAGATTTATTAAAAAAAAAAATTAAATTGTATTGTCTACAGCAGGGCTTCCCAAGTCGGGTCCTCAAGATCTACAATGAATATGCATGAGAGAGATTTGCCTGCACTGCCTTCTTGGTATGCAAATCTTTCTCATGCATGTTCATTGTGGATATCCAGAAAACCTGGCCTGCCGGACTTGGGCAGCCCTGGTCTACAGTATGATCAATTTGTAGTAAAACAATAGAAAATTAAGGAAGTGTTCTCAAAAGACACTGATCTGGTTTAATTTGCTATCTAATACAGCTGCTAATTTTCTCTACCAACAGTTATTCAGTCTGTTCCCTTCCTGTCGGCTCTCCATACCTCATCCATATCTTGAACTTGAGTGTCTTGGTCCATTTGTGATGATGCCTCCTCTGTCTTATCCTCTTTTTCTTCCTCTTCTTCATCTGACTCGACCTCCATCTCCACTTCCTCACTTTCCCCAAATTTCTCATAACGTTCCTGGATCAGGATGCGGGCCCCTAGTTCCTCTGGTGTGGTAGGAGGAGGGAAGTTCCCTGTAACAAGTGGAGGGAAGGTTCTTAGATAAGAAAACCCAAAGCCAACTCATCTGCCAGAGCCAACACTCAGAACTAAATTTCACCCCAGGACAAAATTAAGGCTATTATCTAGCAATTCCTGGTCTTGCAAATCCAGAAGCGCCATTTTATGATCATACATTGAGAATCTTTTAAAACCTAAGAGAAGGTAGTAAAACACAATTGCTCAGAAAGACGAATAAATGAAGACTGAGTGGTAATGGACAGGATGACTGGCTCAAGGGTTGGTGGGGAATCCAGAGTGTATTTTTGAAAGTTAAAATTCCAGTAGTTACACATGACAATGGCACCATCGGTGACAATGTCATCAAATGCATAGCTGTTCAGATCCTAGCTGTCCAAGTAGATCAAAAAGGGGACTTGGGAGCCAGCATTACTTCCAGGTAGGGTACCATACTGATCTTGAAACCAATACCACAAACCAGGACAGTGAATCCAGCAACATGCAAGGTATATTCCTCCACAGGTATTAAATCACTGAAGAAAGCAGTTACTTACCTGTAGCAAGTATTATCCAAAAGCAGCAGGCGGATATTATCACATGTGGGTGACATCATTCATGGAACCTGGCACGGACAGTGCAAAAGTGTACTGTCACTTTAAAAGTCTTGAGACTGCCTGTACTGCACATGCGTCAATGCCTTCCTGCCCGATGTCTGCTCATGGGACCTTCAGTTCAGTAACAAAGCTAAGAAGGTAACTAGGGGAGGTGGGAAGGTTGCGAGAATATCTGCCTGCTGTCCTTGGATAACAACTGCTACAGGTAAGTAACTGTGCTTTATCTGAGGATAAGCAGACAGCTTATTCTCACATGTGGGACTCCCTAGTTGCCAGGATCACACCTCTGAGAAAAGGGTTATTGATAGCTACGATGAGCCTGGCAAAACCAAATGGGTTGGAGGAAAGTTGGCATCTAAGTGGAGAATAAATCTCCTTCATGATTGCTCAGAAACAGGCCCTTTCCCAATCTCCGTAGTCAACACCTCCTACCATTCCTCCCGCCCAATACCCAAAATAAAACAATCCCTAAAAAACTTACAACATACTGAGCCCCCACCTCCTTTGGAACAATCCATATTCTCTGGAGCATATCTGAACATTCGCTCGGTCAGAAATAAAGCCCAACTAATCAAAGACTGGCTGGAAGAAACCCACCTAGATATCTTACTTCTAACCAAAACATGGTTAATATCCGATCAGGATGCAATCATTGGGGAAATACTACCACCAGATTACAAAATCATCCCCCTATCAAGAAACTCAAAAAGAGGGGGTGGCCTAGCTATAATTTTCCAAGACCATTTTGAGTTCCAAGTTCTAGACTCTAAAGTAACCAACGACCTGGAAATTTTCACATGCAAAATATCCAAAATGGACTGTAAAGACAACCTGATCACTTCAATATTTTATATGCCCCCTAACAAATGGAATCTAGCAAAAGGGAATTATAATAATTTTAAAAAGATCTGGGGGCCATTGACAAATTATTGTAATGATTAGACATCATTTTCCACTGGCAGTATATTTATACATAGAGGGGAGGGGAGATGGTATAAAGTTCTAGCTTCACCGTTTTCTTCTATGAGCCGTTAAACTTTAAAATTAACTGTGCTGAAACACAAGTTTATACTATTGACACCTTAAATAAGTTATATAATTTAACTCATTTCCTGAAAAAATATAACAAAATAAGGGTATTTATAAATTCATAGGTTCTTCCAGTTGTTGCAGAAATTCTTGCAGATCTCCCGGTTCCTTGAAATTAGATGTTTTATTTCTGTAGGTCACCCTCATAATCGCCAGGTAGATCAAACCATATTTTGCTCCGATGCTTCTCAGCTGCGGTCTTAAGTCAAGAAAACTCTTCCTCTTAGCTGCAGTGGCCGGCGCAAAGTCTGGCACAACGTGGATATTAGAGTCCTGGAATTTTAGATTTTTATTCTCTTTAGCAAGGCGACATAACTCAATTACTTGCTGGTGCCTTAAGAGTTTAAAGATTACTGGACACGGCCCCTTTTGATTGTCAATCCTCTTTGAAGGTATCCTATGGGCTCTTTCAATTTCTAGAGGATACTTCGTTTTAATTGGTAGGATTTTAGGGAGGAGGTTTTCTAAGAAGGAAGTCATATTGTTTTTCTCTGCCCCTTCTGGAAGCCCTAACAATCTCAAGTTGCTCCTTCTCTCCCTATTACAACAATCCTCCAGCATCTGAGTAAGTACCTCAATCTTCTTATGATCAGGCTTCATTTGAATTACCTCTGTTTCAACTGTCACCATTCTATGTTCCAGGTTCACCATTTTGTTTTCAGCTATCTCTTCTTTCACTTCCTGTTTCTTCTTAGAGTTATCCGATACAATTTCTCTGATTGCATGCAGCTCAAGAAGGATTTCATTATTATCCAGGTTATTCTTCGATGTTTGGTTTTTCGAGGGGGTCGCTGGCTCGGGTTTCGCTCGTTTAGCACTTCCCGTTGCAATAAAAGCTGAATCAGCCTTAATTTGCTTGCCGGACGCCATAGGTTAACAAATCCTCCTTTTTAGTCGGATTAAAATCAATTTTTGTAACCTATTAATCTTTAAGAAGATCTATCGGGACGGAGCTCACCGTTTACCCAACTGTGCTCATGCGCTTCCAAGCCACGCCCCCGTAATATTGTGTTCTTGATGTAAGATGGAAAAATGAATAAAGAATTTGGAAAAAAAAAACGTAGATTGTTGGCCAAGCAGTTTTAATAATAATATAACTTTATTTTTGTATACCGCAGTACCATAACAGTTCAAAGCAGTTAACAGAGTAAGAGACTGTACATATACATAAATGTTACAAACAAGACAATCAGTTTAACTTAGCAAATTGGGAGTAGTCAGGAGATCCGGAGGCATATCGGATATACAAGGCAGGTTGACAAGGCTGGGAGGGAGTCAGAAAAATTTATCAAATAGATAGGTTTTGATTGATTTCCTGAAAGTTTGGTAGGAGGGTGAGTTAGAAATGAAGAGTGGTAAGACATTTATTCCATTTGCCTGCTTGGAATGCCAGAGATCTGTCAAGGAATCTCTTGTAGACACAGCCTTTTAGGGACGAGAAGGCAAACAGGTGGGCATTACGTGTGCGGGTGGGGCCTGAACGTTCAAAGTGATCAGACAGATAGATTGGAGATGAGCCTATTAAGGTTTTGAAGCAGAGGCAAGCAAATTTGAAGATGATTCTTGCCTCCATCGGCAGCCAGTGCAGTTTTTTGTAGTAAGGGCTTACATGATCTGATTTTTTGAGATCGTAAATGAGGCGAACGGCGGCATTCTGAACGATTCTTAGGCGTTTGATGGTTTTCTTAAAGGATCCCAGGTATATGATATTACAGTAGTCAAGGATGCTTAAGATTAGAGATTGGACCAGAAGTCGGAAGGAGAGGAAGTCGAAATAGTGTTTGATGGTGCGAAGTTTCCAGAGAGTACCAAAACATTTTTTTAACCTGAGCATTAGTATGGACTTCGAAAGTCAGGCATCAGTCCAGGATGACTCCAAGGATTTTGATAGTGGGGTCAATTGGGTAGTCAAACCTATTTAATTTCAAGGAGGTGTTTGTTATCTTGTTGGTGGGACTCGCCAGGAAAATTTTGTTTTTTTCTGGGTTCAGTTTTAATTTTCAGGTTATAAAATAAACTGGAATAAATCAGAAGTTCTTCCTCTAAATGTACATTGCACAAAAGGTTTATTTGATTCATTTCCCTTTTTATGGAGAGAGGAAGGAATAAAATATTTAGGAATATGGATAAAAAACACACTAGAAGAAACAATGAAAGTGAATGAAAAATTTTTATTACAGAAGGTAACAGAATTGTGTGAGCAATGGAATCCTTTACATCTGTCTTGGTGGTGGAGTCCAAACTATTAAGATGATGATTTTGCCTGTGGTTTGTTACCAAATGGGTATGATACCAGTTTTTTTCAGGGGTCTTTTTATAAAAAATTAAATAGTATTCTTACAAAATTTGTTTGGCTGGGTAAAATTGCTAGAATTGCCTTAGTATCTTTACAAAAGCCAATTGCAGAGGGAGCAGTAAATTTTCCCAATTTCTATAGGTATCATCAAGCCTATATTATGCACCAGGGTATGTATTGGGTCCTCCCAGAGCTCATGGAAAAGCTCCCAAACTGTTTGGGGTTGGAACGGCAGCTCCTGCCATGTTCTTAGTATCAAAATGCCTAGTGTATAAAGAAAACAGAATATTAATAGATACATGGAAAACTTTACGATATGTCAATAATTTAACACCTATTCCAATTCAAAAATCTACAAATCAAACTATATGGCTGAACTCCAAGATTCAAATTGGCGGGTTTAAGATTGTCTGGAAGTATTGAATAAAAGCAGGTATACGCACGTTAGATGATGTTATATCTAATGGTGTGGAATAGATTGTCGATGCTGGAGTTGCTGGATGTTGAGCATTGGCATCAGTCTCCAGCCATTCTCAATGCAGATGAAGTTGACCAGAAAAGTTTTTCGTACTGTAAGTTCCTGGCTTTAAGCAACCTCTTCTGCAGTTTTAGGCAGAGCGGGCAGAACCTAGGCACTGGACACACCAATTATGCATGTCTGTACCTGAAATGTCCTTGTGCATCACTAGAAGCCTTTGACATTAAAGAAAAACACACCAATGCAAGGTCAAAGGACTCAATCTTCCGGGGAGGTCGAGTAAATGGTAAGCCGAAAATAGATTGATGCTCCAAGCCTGAAAACAGGCTGGAAAGGTTAGAAAGGCTTAAAACAAAAAGTCAGTAGAAAAATCAAAAATTTTTACACTGGAAAAAAAGTAATAAAATAGAAAAATAAGGGTAAAAAACAACAGGAAAGCACAAAAAAGTAGACCTTTGATGCACTTAAAGAACTCTAGAGAACAACTTCTCAGTTCTGCAGAAAACTGAGAACTGAAGGTCCTGCTACCAACATCAGGCGGGAAGGCACCGATGCATGCGTTGTGTGAGCAGTCTCGAGACTTTTAAAGTGACAGTACACTTTTGCACTGTCCGTGCTGGGCTCCATGGATGGCATGTTGCCTGCTTGTCCTCGGATAATGCAGAAAACCTTACAAACAGATGACTGAACTCTCCATCAGGATACTCTTTTCCACTTCTTGCGAGCATTGAGACTCTATACTCTTTATTTGGATTAACATTGTTGTATCCATGCCCAAGAGGTGTACACTGTTGTGTTAACAATAGGAATTTTACCAGCAGACTGGTAAACTGTTCCAACAGAAATCTGGATACCTCTGGGTAAAGCCACTGTGTGTTTGTAGGCACTTGATTTGTTTAGCCTGCCACAGCTTCCTAGAAGCAGCCCCAGCAGAACTGATCAATATTCAACCCCTGCCCCTTTCTCATCTTACTTCACAAGAATAGTTCCTCCTCTTACCTTGTTCAGTGGGCTGGAAATCCACCGTTTCCACCACAACAAAGTCATGCCAATCAATCTGGGCATAAGCAACTCTTTCCTTTTCTTTCTCCTCCTCTTCTTTCTTCCTCTCACGCTCCTGAAATTTTGCCCATTCTACTCTGTATCGCACCTTAAGAGCCATAAAAAAATTGTCAAACAGAAGTATGCCACATTAATCCAAAATGTACACTGCAATGCATCGCCAGAAAATCTTTTCAAACGTTATCTAATACAGTAGCATAACACATTAGTCTGAGACACCTTGTATGGCTCCAGAACAGTGGAGTCAGCAGTAGCTCGGCAGTTACTTCACTGCATTTACAAACAAGGAGAGGACAAATATCACATACAGGACATTAATCTAGAAGGCTGATACAAGTATTTAAAAATTTCTACACCGTCTAAACCTAGGCAGTTTCCAAAAAACATACACAATATAAGGACAGTATATCCTACAACTAAAATCAGGCTGTCTTAACATTTGCACTTCTGTCAAATTGACAGTCCTACTACATCAGGGGTGTCAAACACCCTCCTCGAGGGCTGCAATCCAGTCAGTTTTCAGGATTCCCCCAATGAATATGCATGAGATCTATTTGCATGCACTGCTTTCATTGTATGCTAATAAATCTCATGCATATTCATTGGGGAAATCCTGAAAACCCAACTGGATTGCGGCCCTCGAGGAGGGACTTTGACACCCCTGAACTACATAAATGCATCAACAAATAACTGTGTCTTCAATAGTCTTTTAAAGCAAGCACGTTCTACACAAAGGCATAATTGACCTGGCAAGGCATTCCATAGCTATTGACAACATAAAGCAGTGTTCTTCAACCGCCGGTCTATGGACCGGTGCCGGTCCGCAGAAATTTCCTGCCGATCCACAGGGTCGGCACGTGCATCGGGCCTGAGACAGTGTTCTTCAGCCGCAGGTCCGCAGTGCGATCGATGCAGCATTATCTTCGGCTTTTACGTCGCAACATCAGAGGGAAGGCTTCCAGATGAGGCGCAGGACACGCGAGAAGCCATTGCCCGCGTCTTTGTAAACTGCGCCAGTGAGGAAGAGGGAGCCGACCCAAAGATAACACCGGGGCAGCATAAAATGGCCAAGCGGGAGCAGGCCAAAAAGTAAGGCACAGCGCGGAGGAGGGAGACAACAAAACTAGGGGGAATGATTTTAGTTTTAAATTTAGTGATTGCATTGTGTCAATTTTGAGCCTTTACATCTGCTGTCTGTATTTTGCACAGGAAGAAATACATTTGTTTCTATTTTTCTGGGGTCGTAGTGCATGCAGAGTCTTGAATCTTAGGGTTTGTTTGTATATACTAGCACTTTTAGTTTTTGGTCCCATATTTGCATGGGATTATCTGTTTTCTGGTAAGAATGAATGTTGAGAAGCATACAGTGTGCTTTGTGTAGTTTAATTTTGTGGTTAACCATTACGTGTTGTTAATAAGATTATATTGTGTGTGCAAATATGAAAAAAGAATGGAAAAAATGGTGTTACAATTAGTACTATTAAAGGGGTGGGGTCTGGGGTGGAGATGGGCGGGGTCTGGCCCACGACTTAGCCCAGTGTTCTTCAACCACCGGTCCGCGGACCGATGCCAGTCCACAAAATAATTCTTTTATTTCCGCCAGTCCATAGGTGTCAAAAGATTGAAGAACACTGACATAGAGGATCTAGTATCTGCATAGTATCTCACTATCCACTCCCAACCTCATCCCATTTTCTGATCTCAAAGCTCTCCCTGGTCAATAAATCTTAAACATCTCCTGAAAACATACTAGCGCAACATAGTACAAAACTTGGTGAACTTTTGTTACTACTTTATATTCCACCCTTGTGGATTAACGGTAACAGCAGTTAGCATATCTGGATGTACAAAAAGGCTTGGACAAGTTTCTGGAGGAAAAATCCATAATTTGCTTTTAAAGATAAACATGGGGAAAGTCACAGCATATCCCTGCGACCGGTAACATGCAATCTTGCTACTATTTGAGATTCTGCCAGGTATTTATGACCTGGATTGGCCACTGATGGAGGCAGGATACTACAACTACTACTATTAATTATTTCTACAGCGCTACCAAACGTACGCAGTGCTGTACAGAGTCACAAAGAGAAAGAGCTTGAAAGAGCTTACAATCTAAACAGGCAAGACAGACAAACAGGATGTCATGGATACAGTTAAGGGGAATGGTTAATCTGCTGGCTGGGTTGGAGGGCAGAGGGGAGTACAGCACAATTAAGCCATTGTGACATCACTGATGAGGTTGGCTCTTATTGGTGGAATGAGGCATTATGACATCACAAGCTCAGCTCTGCTTCCCAAAGACTGAAACTCTTCTCACTTCTGCTTCACAAAGAGAAAGAGCTTACAATCTATGGATACAGTTAAGAGGAACGGTTAATCAGCTGGCTGGGTTGAAGGGCAAAGGAGAAGGGTTAAGGATTGAAATCTATATAAAAAAGTCTGCTTTTAAACAAGGGATACTGGGCTAGATGGACCAATCAGTATGACCTGGATTGGCAAATTCTTTTAAGTTCACATAGACTTAGTGAGTAAGCACTGCAAGTTCTTAAGAGACAAATCAACAAACATCAGTTATTCTAAGGAATGAAACTGTACTGTAATGTTCTAAACAACTCCAAAAGGCAATCCATACTCTGCTGGATTTTTTAGGATGATAAAATGTTCCGAGACAAAACTGCCCTCAAGCTTCAGGAAAATTTTTCATATTACTCTAAAGGAGGGATTCACAGTTGCATTGAGTATTAAAGCTCATGAACCTTGTTGCAAAATAGAGAAGCCCCACAAAGCAAAAAAGTAGCCTGTGTATTACCTGATCCAGAACTTCCTTGGGATTTTCTGCTTCTTTCTTCAGCTTTATAAGCAAGCCTTTTGGAGGAATCAAAATCTGGAAAACAGGGAAATGTAAGCTTAGGAGGCAACACATCAAAACAAATGGCTCTATAAAGTAAAACACAAAATTGCTCCTGCCCCCTCCAGACATAGTGAAGGAGTTTGCAGGGGGAAGCTCAGGCACCTATAGAGTTGGTACTCATAATTACATACTGAATTCCTGAAGTACATATCTGCCAGATGCAGAAACCTGCACATACAGCCTGGCTGTAATTGCCTCCTGATAACTTCTCCTTGTATTAATCTCTGACTTACTCAGTGCTTCTGTCTTGATCAAATAAAGACTCTGATCAGCACATTTACACCAACAATCACAAGATTTCACAGACCTCAACCAAAGAAAGATTAAGTTCTAACCTTGATAATCTTATTTCTTGTAGATGTTCTAGTAGTCCTGACGCTAGAGTTTTGCATCTGAACCCGCAAGTTGCTTGCAGAATGATATCACTTATCTTTTAACTCCGCCTCCTTCCAAGAAGGCTTGCTCCTGTCCCCTCAGTTTGTACAAAAGCAGTTAAGAACCACTGTAATGGAATACATCACAGGAAGGAGGGCAACGGGAAGAACTCCCCAACACTATACTTCTGTTCTGCTCTGAAACAAGTATAACATTATCAAAATTATACAAAACTGCGTGCAACCAGCACTAACATTTATGGAGCTTGCAGATACTCACATGTCCTGCTAATACACAGAAATTCACTCGATATCCCATGTTTTTTTCTAGTTTAGCTGAGAGACAGAGCAATTCTTCACAGTCAGACACAGATTGAAAGTGAGAGCAAAGGTAGGCAAAACTTCCTCACAGGGCAAGGTTTCAGGACTACTAGACACATCTATCTATAAGAAAGAAGATTATCGAGGTAAGAACCTAATCTTTCTTTCTAGTGCAATGTGTCTAGTAGACCTGAACGCCAGGGATGTACCACAGTAGACCCCCCGAGTCTAGGGCGGTGTTACTGAGCCTGCCTTTAATACTGAGGACCCAAAAGCAGTGTCCTCCCTGGCTGCCATGTCTGCTCTATAGAACCTGGTAAAGATATGAAGTGTTCTCAATTCTCTATTATCACAGCTCTAAAATATTACTGCATAAATATTTTATAAAACATATAGTGGAGTGCTCAGACCTAATACCTGTGATTCAGTGATGACACCGAACCGAGGATCACAAAGGGACCATCATCACCTCCACTGTCCCTTACCCAACCACTTAAAAAGTCCTCTATATAAGCAAAATCCACTTATCTGAATTGGTTGGGTCATTGGAATCTTCTGCCTCAGTGGTGTCAAAGTGCCGTATGTGAGAGTGACAACTTAAAATGAAGTGTTCCTAATCAAACCATCTCATCATCCCATATCGTACCTCTACAAATCTCCATGGGAGAGACTGCCTGAGCCTCTGCCTATGCTGTAGCCACCCCTCTAGTGGAATGTGCCTTCAACATGATCAGCGACTGCTTACAACAGCCCACATATGCGGAGGAAACGATATAAAGGTATCTCAGAAAACAAACTAGACGACTTCAAATTATACAAAATATGGCGGTTAAAATCATTACAAACTCAAGGAAATATGACCATGTTACACCTCTCCTAAAAAATGTCCACTGGCTCCCTGTGCCTCATAGAATAACATTTCAGTTGGCTCTCTTAACCTTTAAAATCCACAAAACAACCTGCATTTATTTTTCTTTTTTTAATAATCTTTATTCACTTTCAATAAGTGTAAACAGCATAGATTAAACATTTAACACTTTAGACATCACTTAAATTTTTACAAGATTCATACAGATCTTTACCCTCCCCCCAACCTAATTTTTATCCTTAAAGTAACTATAAAATTTGATCAATTTATACCATTGTGCGGCCTGGTGTCCCAGGAAATCCGCCTGAAAGCACAAGAATTCCAAACTATACTGATTATTAATATAACTAATATAAATATAATTAATATAAATATAACTATACTGATGATTTTCTCTTATTATTTTATCCTATTTCTACACCCTCTGTTAAAACTTTTGAAGAGAAGTATATTAAGCTAATAAATAAAACATACCTTAGTGTATTGCTCCACCAGCTTAGTAAAATAGTTAAAAAGGCTGTGTTGTGGCCGCAAAAAGTCAAACTGGTAATTCCTCTGCTCCTTCTGCATCAACTGAGTTAAGAACTGCCGTCCGTTCCGTCCCACAAACTGTGCTGTCAACTTCACCACATCCAGGTCAAAGGCTGAGATGGAGGGAGGATCAGCGACAAACTCAAACTCTGCTGGAGGTTCCTTTGGTATAATGGTTTCTTGGATCACCTGAGCCTGAACCTAGGAAATAATACTGAGATATCAGAAACCTGTCCATAGATGTGAAGGAAACATGCCAATACAAGCCACAGGTTCTGGCAGGTTTACCTTATACAAGTAAATGACACGTTAACAGAATTCAAAACTCAATTAGCCCTGTAGGAAGCCTAGCTTGGTTCTGCATAAAGAAGAAGTCCAAGAGAGATGAGACAGAACAGGATGAATCCATTCTCCTTGAGTTCCAATGCACCTCTATTCTGACATAACCAGATCACAGACCACTGAACATAAAATATATCGCTTAATGACCCAGAAGGTACTTAGGACAGCTGGACAATGAGTTTGATAGGAAAGCAAAGAGCAGAACGAGTGCCTCACTAGCTAAGAGCAAGACCACAGGTTTTAATGGGTGCCTGCACTTTTATGGTTGCAAAGATGCAACGTATCATGGGATGGATACTGTACCACTGAAAAGACCATCGTCCTCTCCTGCAAGTTTAGGGTCTCTAAACAACTTTTCCAGAAGTTAGATGTGAGACCCCATGTGAAATCTTGTAAATCTGTTCTGCCTGTAAGATGCTAAGTGTTAGAAGGGCATAAATTTAAAATAGGTCAGAAACCAAAAACTCCCTATCCTGTACAAAAATTTTTTTTTAATCTTTTATTGAATTTTCAAAGCTGATTAATTTTCAGAAATGATTAAAACTTGACACCCCTTCAAAGGTACAATAGTTGTACAAGGAAGGAGCTAATGTGCTGTATAGCACAGTTACTTACCGTAACAGGTGTTATCCAGGGACAGCAGGCAGATATTCTCTACATGTCGGTGAAGTCACTGACGGAGCCCCCTAGTGGACATTTTCGCAAGCAGACTTGCTCGAAGACCTTCAGGCTTGCGATTGGCACGCGCATGCGCCCTGCCTAGGGCACGCGTCTCCTCAGCATGTCCTCAGTTCAGATAGCAAGCAAAGAAGCCAACCACAGGGAGGTGGGTGGGTTGCGAAAATATCTGCCTGCTGTCCCTGGATAACGGTAACTGTGCTTTATCCCAGGACAAGCAGGCAGCATATTCTCTACATGTGGGAGACCTCCAAGCTAACTAAAAAGGGAATGGAGGGAGAGTTGGCAATTCAGGAGAATAGATGTTGCAAAACAGATTGGCCGAAACGGCCATCACGCCTGGAGAAAGCATCCAGACAGTAATGCGAAGTGAACGTATGAACTGAGGACCAAGTGGCAGCCTTACAGATTTCCTCAATGGGAGTGGAGCGGAGGAAAGCAACAGACGCCGCCATCGCCCTGACCTTGTGGTCTGTGACTCGACCCGGTAGGGAGAGATCAGCCTGAGCGTAACAGAATGAAATACAAGTGGCCAACCAGTTAGAAATGGTCCGCTTAGAGACAGAGCAACCAAAGCGATTAGGATCGAAAGAAAGGAACAGCAGGAGAGCAGCACGATGAGGAGCGGTGCGCTTCAAGTAGAATGTCAGCGCATGCTTACAATCTAGAGAATGTAGAGCCACTTCTCCAGGGTGAGAATGGGCCTTCGGCAAAAACACAGGAAGAACAATAGATTGGTTGATGTGAAAATAAAAAAAAATCTTAGGCAAGAACTTAGGATGGGTATGGAGAATGATGGAAGACAGTGAAAGGTGGATTCGCTACCAAGGCTTGAAGCTCACTGACCCAACGGGCAGACATGAGAGCAATAAGAAACACAACCTTCCACGTAAGATATTTTAAGTGAGCCCGCGCTAGCGGCTCGAACAGGGGTTTCATCAATTGAGCAAGGACCACGTTAAGATCCCAAACCACCGGAAGAGGTTTGAGGGGCGGATGAACATGGAAAAGGCCTTTCATGAACCGGAAAACCACAGGATGAACAGAGATAGGCTTCCCATCAATCGGCTGATGAAAAGCAGCAATGGTACTAAGGTGGACTCGAACCGAAGAGGACTTGAGCCCAGTGCCAGACAAGTACAACAGATAATCCAGGACAGCTGACAAGGAGGCAGACAATGGCTCCAGCTGCAGAGTAGCACACCAGGAAGAAAAGCAGGTCCACTTTTAATGGTAACATTGGCAAGTGGACTTCTTCCGAGACGTCTCCAGGACAACCAGCACAGGCTGGGAGAACTGGAACGAGGGCATTAAGTCTCGAGGAACCAAGCTGTTAAGTGCAGAGAATGGAGGTTGGGATGAAGCAGAGAACCCTGACTCTGTGTAAGCAGAGAAGGAAAAACAGGCAGAGGAAGAGGCTCCCTGGAACTGAGTTGCAACAGAAGGGAGAACCAAGGTTGACGGGGCCACCGAGGAGCTATCAGAATCATGGTGGCATGCGAAGACTTGAGCTTGACGAGAGTCTTCAGAATCAGAGGGAATGGAGGGAACGCATATAGGAACTCGTTCGTCCAATCCAGAAGGAAGGCAACCGCCTCGATCCTGAGAGGGGTGTAAACCCTGGAGCAGAAGCGGGGCAACTTGTGATTGAGGGGGGGGGACGCGAACAGATCGACGTCCGGGGTCCCCCAACAAGCAAACACCTGACACAGGGTCCCGGAGTGGAGCAACCACTCGTGAGGCTGCAGCAGACGACTCAACCTGTCCGCCAGACATTTCCGCTGGCCCTGAATGTAGACAGCTCGAAGGAATAAGTTGCGGCGGATGGCCCAATCCCAGAGCCGCACCGCCTCCAGGCATAGGGACTTGGAGCCCGTGCCCCCCTGTTTGTTGATAAAATACATGGCGACCAGGTTGTCCATGCGAACCAGCACCACCCGGTCGCGAAGCAGGTGACAAAAGGCCTTCAAAGCGAGGAAAATCGCTTGAAGCTTCAGAAGATTTATGTGACAAATGCGGTTTCGTACGGGACCAAAGACCCTGGGTGCACAGACCGTCCAGATGAGCCCCCCAAGCATAGGTCAACAAGTCCATCGTGAGGACTTTTTGCGGAGGAGGAGCCTGAAGTAGAAAACCTCTGGGATTGGAAGAGAGCATCCACCAACGGAGAGACCTCTTCAACAAAGGAGTCACGACAATGCGTCGAGAGAGAGAATCGCGATCCTGGTTCCAGTGGGACGCCAGAGTCCATTGAGGAATATGGAGGTGAAGTCTGGCAAAAGGAGTCATGTGAACCGTGGAGGCCATGTGACCTAGGAGGACCATCATGAGTCGAGCGGGCGTCGCGGGCAGATGGGTCACCATTTGACACAAACAGATAAGGGCCTCCTGATGAGGACGAGGCAAGAAGGAACGAAGACGAACCGTGTCCAGGACCGCTCCAATGAACTCGAGAGACTGAGATGGGCAGAGGTGAGACTTGGGAAAGTTCACCTTGAAGCCGAGACTCTGAAGGAGCATGATGGTCTGATTCGTCACTCACAGTGCTTCATCGCAAGAGGACGCTTTGATTAACCAGTCATCAAGGTAGGAAACACCTGTAGGCCGCAGAGACACAGGGCCGCAGGTACCACAACCAGACATTTGGTGAAAAATCTCGGAGATGCCACCAGGCCGAAGGGGAGAACACAATACTGGAAATGGAGATCCCCCACCCGGAATTTCAATTACTGGCGAGAGGCTGGGTGAATCGGAATGTGCGTGTACACCTCCTTGAGGTCCAGTGAGCACAGCCAATCCCCTCATCCAAGAGAGGATACAACGTGGGAAGGGTGAGAATTCTGAATTGTTCCCGGAGCAGAAACTTGTTCAGATCACGGAGGTCCAGGATCGGACATAGATCCCCCATCTTCTTGGGTACCAAAAAGTACCGGGAATAAAATCCGGAGTTCCACTGATCCGGGGGAACCTCCTCGACCGCCCGAAGGCGAAGCAGGGCACAAGCTGCCCGCAGAAGGAGAGGGAGCTGAGAATGAACAGAAGGAAACTCTCTTGGAGGCATGTCCGGGGGTATGCGACTGAAGTGGAGGGAGTACCCCTCCCGGATGATAGACAGCACCCAACTGTCGGTGGTAAGACTCTCCCACTGGGCATAGAAATGGTGGAGACGACTCCCGATGGGGAAGGGGGAAGACTCCAAAAAGGGAGCCCGAAGGCTCGGACTAGAATTGTCAAAAGGACGGCCCGGTCTTCGCCAGGGCCGGCGACTGAGACTTAGGTTGACGGAGTTGCTGCTGCATGAGTCGTTTTGCAGGAGGCAAGACAGCAGAAGTGGATTTTTGCGGGTACCTCCGGAGAGGAATTTTATACTGGCGATCCGGAGGAGCTTTCGGCTTAAGTTTCACCAGAGACGCGAAGGACAACTCGTGGTCCGAGAGGCGCTTAGTGGCAGCTTCGATGGAATCATCGAAGAGCTCATGACCCACACATGGGAGATTGGCAAGGCAATCCTGCAGATTCGGATCCATGTCCACAATCCGGAGCCAAGCGAGGCGACGCATGGCGATGGCAAAGGCTGTAACTCTCGAGGACAATTCAAAGGCGTCGAAAGAGGCCTGGAACATATACAGGCAGAGTCGGGAGAGGGTCCCCTCGAGGAGACAAAACTCCCGACGCCGAGGTTCTGGAATGACCTCCCGGAACGAGCGGAGAACAGTGACACAGAACCGGAGGTAGGAAGTGAAGAAGAAGTTATAATTAAGGACAAGGTTCGCCATCATCGAATTCTGATAAAGATGGCGACCAAATTTGTCCATTGTGCAGCCCTCCCTGCCCGGAGGGCCAGCAGCGTAAACTCTCGAGGGGTTCGATTTCTTCAAGGAAGACTCAACCACCAAGGACTGGTGGGAAAGCTGAGCACCCTCAAACCCTTTTACCAGGACAGTCCGGTAACGGGACTCCAACTTAGAGGGAATAGCCGTAACAGCATACGGTGTTTCCAGGTTCCAGAGAAATGTCTGCCGGAGAACCTGATGTAACGGGAGGCGAAGCACCTCACGAGGCGTGTTGTCAAATCCCAATTCCGCCAGGTATTCTTGAGTAAAGCAGGAGTTGGATTGAAGATCTAGGTTCAGAGCTCTGCCCACGTCAGAAATGAAATGAGAAAAGGAGGAGGTCCGAGAAGAAGACTCCGGGGGAGACTCCGACCGAAATCGGGGAGCAGCCGAGAACGAGGGAGAAACCTCCCTTGAATAGTAAGCCGGGGCCTCAGAGTCCTGTGAACGGGAGACCGAAGAGGTTTGACTAAGGCGTGTAGGGGGCGTCGAGGAACAGCCCCGTGCCAGATGGACTGGGGAAGACCCCGAAGTTCGAGGAAACCGCTGGAGAAGCCTCAGAGAAGACGGGGTATAGGTAAATTCCCCACCTGGCTTCGAAGGAGGCCCTTAAGAAGCCGATAAACGCCTCGAAGGGGAACAGATACTAGAGTCCAATTCGAGGACAAGCGTGTGTCGAGAGGGTCTCGAGGGTGGAGACCTGTCCCGACAGGGCGGAGAAGCCCGGGCCTTTTTAGAAGAGGCGAGTCTCGCTGCAGTAGCAGGGGAAAATGTTGTCCCCGGCCTGGATCCCCGAAAAGTCACCGGTGACTCAGGGGAGGCTGACTTGCTCGAGGGAACCAGACGGGTCTTACGAGGAAGGCCTCGAGAGGACGCTTAGGCTGGCCAGACCGCGACTGGGTCGAGACCGAGGTCAAAGGCGTCAAGGTCAAGACTAGTTGGCTGACCACCGAGGAAAACTGTGTGGTAATAATAGCCTTAAGCATGTCCTCGAACATAGGCACCGAGACCAAAGGCAGGTGGGTCGGAGGTGCAGCAGTGCGCTCCTTCGGGGGCAACCTCGAAGAAGAGTATTTCCTACGTGAGGAGGCACGCTTAGAGTGATGTCTCGAAGACGCCGACGAGGCGGCGCCGACATGAGACTCCGAGGAAGGCTTCTTTGCCGGCACACCTGAGGAGGAAAGTGGAGACTTACCCGAGGCCGGGGTAGTAGGAGGGGCCGAGGCCGAGCTCGAGGCCTGTCCCGCAGGATCCATGGGGCCAAAGAGTTGGAGAATCTTGGCCACCCTCTGACGAAGAGCCCGCGGTTGCAAGGTCGCACAACGGGGACACGACTCAGCGCAGTGCTCTGCACCCAGGCACTCCACACACCAACGATGAGGATCAGTGATGGAGATAACCCGGTTGCACTTAGTGCAGTTTTTAAAGCCGGAACGAAGACAGGACATAAGAAAAAGCGACCCCGCTAGACCAGGCGGCCTGAGGAAGACCGGCGAACGGAAAAAAATGAAAATAAAAGACGCGAGCACATCGACTTAAAAGAAACAAACGAAATAAGCCACGGTGTAAGAGGGACAAAGAGAACGCGCAAAGTAAGGGAGCAGTGCTTCTGGCTCCATGGAAAACATTGAGCTGAGGAGACGCATGCCCTAGGCAGGGCGGGAGGGGCACGCGCGAATGTGCGGACCAATCGCAAGCCTGAAGGTCTTTAAGCAAGTCTGCTTGCGAAAACATCCGCTAGGGGGCTCAGTCGGTGACGTCACCCACATGTAGAGAATATCTGCCTACTTGTCCTGGGATAAGGTGTTTTAATGCTCAGAATAACTAAATATTCAGAATGGAAAGAAATCTCTGTCTTAGCCAGCAAGAAAGGATAAACCATGTGTCAGCCTATGAGCTTTAAAACTGCTTGTACTGATTCCCAACAAAAAGGCTAATGTGCTTCAACGCCCCTGTGCAGACCAGCAGGGTGGGATCCACTTGTCACTTCAAGGCAGATGTTAAGCATCTGGGAGTGGTGCAAATGAGAGGGTCATACCAGATGAGGACAGCTCTCCACTCTCCTAGCACAGATGCTCCTGCTGCACATCTTACAAGTACAGTGATTTAGGTCTAAGGTATGAAGAAGGAAGAGGAGCAGCAGGGGGTGGGGGTTGCGCAAAGAGCCATTGCCAGAAAAGACTAAAGATGGCGGATTTACCTTCTGGGGAAGCTGCTGTACAGACTGCTGCTGTTGCATAACCTTGGGGATGGCGGCAGAGGGCTCTTGCCCCTTTCCTTCCTTAAACTCATTGACTTTGTGTCGGTAGTACGCATGATAGGGATCATTGGGATTCAGGAAGTTGAACTTGGGATTATTTATTTCATTCTGCCGAATCCGAGCTTCAAATTCTGGGCCATTCCTAAGGGGGAAAAAAGCATTAAGATTTGTATTTTAAGAGTAACCACACTGCAAATGATCATAAAAAGTGCTTTTCCCCATCAAGAATCTGGAAAAACTCACAATTTCACTAATAATTTTTTGTTTTGTTCTTTTTTTCCTTGGTTAAATATACATGAATACTTTAAAACTCAGGGTAAATAATACATAGGTGTTTCTTATGAATATGAAGAAATTCTGAGGGAATAGAACAATTCACAGACTTAAAACCAGACTTGTAACATGTCCCTACTCAAAAGAAATTTCCTTTTTTTCTCAGGTTAAGTAGTTTCTTTGGCCTCTTTGTCTTAGGCCCCCTTTTATCAAGCTGCGTAAGGTGGTGTTTGTTTTTGGGGTTTTTTTTAAATCACAGATTTCAGGAGATTTGGGAGCCATTAACAAAATATTGTAATGATTGAATATTATTTTTCCCTTTAAATATGCATGTCCAAGGTGGGGGGAGGGAGGGTTTTTTTGGTTTGATTATTAAAGTAATGGTATATAGGAATGGGGTTTATGGTAGGTTTTCTTGTATTTAAAGAATGTTATTGATTAGGGGGGAGGGGGGATATTTGTTTATCATTCAAGAGGTGCAATTCTTGGATATCTCCACTGCTCAAGAGACTAATGTAAAGAATATAACTTCATTCATTTATACTTAGTAGTGGAAGGCAGCAGAGATGACCATCAAGAGGTTTTGGGGGGGTTATTTTGGATTTTAAATTACTCCTATATATCTTGGAAGGAGAAGATAATCACAATATATTTAAAAAAAAATTGCAAACAAGAGCTCCTAGCAGATGCCCAGCCATCTAACCCAAAACAAAGAAAACAAATGGAAAGAGCCAAATAAAAAGAAGTGGAGAAAAAACCTCAGGGAGTACAGGACAGCTGAGTCCCCAGACGACTGCTCAGATTTTGAAGCTTTGCCGGGGAACAGGTAAGTCCTTGGTTATACTTACTGACTTTGTAGCAGCAGATTATAATTATGCCTTTTTTGAAGAGCTTTTTCCTGGTGCAAGTTTCCTGATTATTCATCTAAACCAGGGGTGTCAAAGTCCCTCCTCGAAGGCCGCAATCCAGTCAGGTTTTCAGGATTTCCCCAATGAATTTGCATGATATCTATTTGCATGCGCTGCTTTCATTGTATCTCAAGCATATTCATTGGGGAAATCCAGAAAACCCGACTGGATTGCAGCCCTCGAGGAGGGACTTTGACACCCCGATCTAAACAGATTTAAGAGATTTATTTTTGTACCCCATGTGGGGACAGTCTATCTATTAAAGAGTGAAGTTTTTTTTAAACCTATGAAGCTATCTAGGTTTTTTTCTCCACTTCTTTTTGTCTCTTTCCATTTGTTTTCTTTGGAATATAGATTATAGCTAATCCAGAATACATCAACCAGATTAATTTTTCGAGTAAGACGATTCCAGAAAACCAGCTATTTACTGGAAGTATTAGGTTACCTATGAAAAAAAAGAGTCAATTTAAAAATTGCTTGCATGGTCTACAAGGCAATATATATGGAGAGACCTCTAACAGACTAAGGTTTAGATTAGATTACATTAGATTAGTATCTGATATTAAGGTCATGCACTCTTTTCATAACCCAAGAACAGCACAAAACCTCACATTGGCCTTCCTTTCTCCCCAGCAAGTTCAATGGAAAAAGTTTTTCAGAGTCTACCTTAGAATTTCAGGGACCCAAGGTTTGGAAGAGCCTACCTTAACTTTGATTCAGCTAGAGCAGTGTTTCCCAACTCGGTCCTGGAGTACCCCCTTGCCACAATGGATATGTATAAGAAATTTTCATATAATGGAGGCAGGGTATGCAAATCAAGTTTATGCAAATTCAATATGAATATCCTGAAAATGTGACTGGCAAGGGGGTAGTCCAGGACCGAGTTGAGAAACACTGAGCTAGAGAATGGCACAGAGACAAATTTGTCCCCGTCCCCTCAGGAACTCAATTTCTCCATCCTATCCCTGCAAGTTTTGTCGCCGTCCCTGCCCCATTCCTGAAAGCTCTGTCTTAACTGCACAAGCCTTGAACACTTATGATTTTAAAGTGTTTGAGGCTTGTGCAGATGAGGACAGAGTTTGCAGGGATGGGGCAGAGGCAGGGACAGGAAAAGAACTGGACGGGACGGGAAAATGAGTTCCCGCGTCATTCTCTAGTTTCAGCTCCCCATGTACTACAAATTCAAGAAAATGTTGAAGATATACGTATCTCTTCTCTTTGTAATTCGCAAGAGGTCCACCCATGTAAGACCCCCAGAAATCTCACTGTAACTTCAAACAACTCTCTCTAAAATTATTTTGTAAACCACAATGAATCCAAGCTGAAATTTGCGGGATATAAAAAAATTATATGGGATGGGATGGTAGTGTGTTATTGGAGAGGCTACAATGGGTGTGTTTAAAACTGTAGGATTTGGGGAGGTAGAAAAACAAAGACAAGGAATGTTGCAGTCTCCTGCTCATCATTTGAGATGTGTAATTAATACTGCAGAATCCTTGCATAGTACAATGTACCCAAAATATGGAAAAATATTTCAACACACAAACAAATGAACACCAGTGTTATCCAATCATAAGCAGACATTTTTTAATCATGTAATAGCAAGGTCAATAAGCGAAAATTGAGCGGTAACCTTTCCCTCATACTTTTGTTTCATTACCTTGCCCTTTTTGATTTGATTTACAAATTGTTATTTAATCCTTTTTCATTTTTCCCTTTTGTGTTTGTCTGGTACACAGGTATGTGAATTGTCTCGTTTGAGTAATGTGGTTTTTTTCTTTTTTACCCCAATTTTACTAGTACTTGTAAATCGCATTGAATTAAGATTTTGTGATCAAAATCAAACTTTATTATTATTATTAAACTTGATATACCTAAAATGAATACCATATAACCAGTTTAGAAATTTGATACTAAATATTGTCTGTATACCAAAGTGAAGGTGTCTCGTATTAAGTTCTAATCTATATTATAGTGTTTATATAAACTGAGATATAAACATATAGGTGGGGGCAGTCATGTGGCAGCTTTTTGATATTGGTAGATAGGGCCGACGGCTGCGGAGACTTTAGTGCCACAAATCATCCCTCTCTGTCTTAAACACACTTTCCTATACCCTCTATTCACTCAAAATCATGCTTGTAAATCATGAACAAAAAGGTCTTTGATATGCTGATGCATCAAAGAAGTCTCTCCAGATGGAAGCAATTCCAAGACTTTAAAAAGAATACAATGGATGTCCGTCTGTATACATACCTGGCTACAAAGCTGGCTGTTTTGTCAACAATATTCCTGACTTCAGGAGGGGGATAAATAATTCCCACAATAGGTTTGGGAGTAACCACTTCTTCCTTTGGTTCATCTTCAGGCTAATAAAAAAAGAAACAAAATATCACACCCTCACCATCGCAGAAATAAGCAGAGGCTTCAGATAATATTTTAATCATTTGTAGAATTAATTACATGTATGCACCACTCAACACAAGTCCCATTCAGAAATAAAGCAAACCTGTGTCTCATAGTTAGAAGAAATAAGTATCAAAATTATGGAGGCAAAACAAGGGGTGAAGGAGCAGCCTAATGGTTAGGGCAGTGGGCTGCAAACCTGGGGAACTGGGTTTGATTCCCACTACAGCTCCCTGTGACCTTGAGTACAGAAAACTCAGATTGTCAGCTAACTAGGGACAGAGAAAAAAAATGCCTATTTACAATATATAAACTGCTTTGATTGGACCACATGAAGGCAGTACTGTACATAAATAATCTAATAAAAAAAGTAAAGTTTGGATTTGGACTGGATCTGAGATTTAGGAGCTTTCAAAACCAGGGCTGAGAAGTCGGTAGATAAATGTTCCGACTCCGACTCCTCAGTTTTTTGTACTTCAGACTCCGACTCCAGGTACCCGAAATTTCCTCCGACTCCACAGCACTGGTTAATTTTCAGATCGTTAAAATGGAACATAAGCAGTGCCTCTGCTGGGTCAGACCAGAGGTCCATCCTGCCCAGCAGCCCGCTCACGTGGTGGCCCACCAGGTCTAAGACTTGTATAGTAACCCTCTATCTATACCCTTCTATACCCTTTTCCTTCAGAAAATTGTCCAATCTCTTCTTGAACTCCAATACCGTACCTTGTCCTATCACGCCCTCTGGAAGCACATTCCAAGTGTCCACAACCCGTTTAAGTCTGAAACATTATAGCAATTTTTAACTTCTTATGATCCAAGCAGCAAGGCATGCAGACATCTCGATCTGTTTCAATTCAAGAAACAGCTAAAAACCCAATTGTTTGTCATCACATTCTTACGACGTAGTAATTCTTTTGGAATAGAAGAAAGTTCTCCCCTGTTGATTTTAGTTGTCATAATTGTTTGTTTGTTTTAACTGATGTGAACCGTTTAGTTGTTTTTATTTGTCATGTGTAATATTACTTCAGACATGTATTCCACTACTGCCTTGTAGGACTGCAGTTCCTTAAGCCTTTACAAGAATAAGAAAAGCTCTTTGTTCAAGTCTTATAAGCCTTTACAGAAAAATGTGGCTCGCTTTTAGGTCAAATAATTTTTATTGATGACAAATCCCAAACAAAACACAAAGTTTGACTTAGAAGCTCCAGTTATAGCAAGCTAATGCTTTTGCACTGATGCTTGGCCTCTGAAGTCATGAAGGAGACATTTCAGAGGTTCAAAGACAGTCAGTGCTAACCACCGTTCAGTTTTTAAGCAGTATAGATCATTTTTAAATAAATAAATCTAGCATTTTAGATGGAAATCTAAATTGCTCTAGATCAAATATCTTAAATCTAAATGGTACTTAACAAAATGGATCTGGCATGACTTATAAGAACCGTATTCTAAAAAGTACTGTATTAATCTGCCTTTAAAATTAAAACATTGCTCTGCAATCTACGCCCGTTTTGAGGAAAATATATTTTGAAGGTACCAGGCGAAGAAGTCTCTCAATTGCAGGTCCAGTTTTATGGGGGGAAAAAATCATCCAGTACAAATTAGGATAATCAACATACCAGTCAATTTAAAAAAAATGTTAAAAACTTATGTTTTGAGAGGCATTCTAAGTTACAGTTTATTTTAATATTTAAGACAAGTTGAAACTGCTAAGCGGGACAGGTGAACATTTAAATAGCAGGTTATAATGCTTAAGTTTTTTTGTTGTTGGCCATTTTTTGTTTGCTTTTTATTGTGTTCTTTTTTTAAGTGAAAATATTTTTTCACATAAAACAAACAGACAATAGAACACATTTTCAGAACGTCTTAACAATTAACATAATGTAGGCAAGGAATATTTGGTATCTGCATAGAAAATAATGTATTATTTGGTACATCATTGAGGGCTAAGAGCCAAATTTCTTATAATAATAATAAGCTATTACTCATTATGACAGCGGTTGCCATACAGCATATCACGAAAAATTGGGATCGTTTTTTGGTGGAACTCTCTATGTCACATATTTAAAATGGAAAGGGTAATTGCCATGCAGCAGGGGAACATTAAAAAATTTCAGGATATTTGGGAGCCATTAAGAAAATACTGCAATGAATGAATATCATTTTTTCTCCTCATTAATGCACATCCAGGGTGGGGGGTATTTTAGTTTTCTTATGAGTGTAAACAATGGGGGGGATGTTATTATATGTTTTCTTAGGTTTGATGAAAGTTATTGGATATGGGATCTGAAATAGAGTTTAATAGGGTATTAAGTGATGTATTAGGCAGAACAGACAAATAGTACTCTGCATTGTAACACGAGTGCAAACGCAGGCCTGGACCCCACAAAATCTCTCTTCTGGAGTTAGGCAACTTGGCAGCTCTGCAAAAGTGGACCTTAAGAAAGTCAGACGTTTTGAATGCTTCTTTCAGGTATTTGAAGTGTCTAGTGAGTACTGTCTGACTGGAATTGTTGGGATGTTCATATCTTGTCCCTATCTCTGTTTTTTATCTTTTCCATCTTTACCATTTTAATTATTGTTTTCTCAGGTACTTTAGTTAGATTGTGAGCTTTCGGGACTGTTAGAGAACTTCCAAGTACCTATTTTTATTTAATTGTATCTTTAATGCATCTTTATTGTAAACCGCTTTGAACCTCACGGTATAGCGATATATAAGAAATAAAATTAAATGTATTTAAGTACAAATTGATGTTATATACTGTTTCACTTATTGTAAATTTTTAAAATGAATAAAGAATATTTAAAAAAAGAAAATAAGCTGTGTAGGGGTACACAGAAAATAACAAAACAGCATCTATCTAACGTTAGTGTCAATTGATGTTCTACCAGATTTAAAACCCCGTTAAATGAGCAAAAGTCGCATACAAAGACGGAGACGATTAAATGTATGACATCACTTGTGGCATTTCGGATACTTATGACATCACGGACAATATGATGCAATCAGATTCCACGCACGAGCCCATTTACTGCATAACCAACCTATTTCAAATTAATACGTGCGGATGGGGGGGGGAGGGGTCAGAGTGGCCTAGTGGTTAGAGCAGCTGCCTCAGCACCTTGAGGTTTTGAGTTCGATTCCCACCGCAGCTCTCAGCCACTCTGGGCTAATCACTTGATACCCCGGGTACAAAACAAGTACCTGCCTCAAATACGTAACCACCGAACAAGCGGTATCTCGTGTCCCTTTTACCCCCCTCCCCCACGCGTCCAACCCCGTCTCTTCCCCCAGTCCATTCCGTACCTTACTTTCCACCCCCATGGGCTGCAGGCCTTGCACCGGCATAGCGTAAACTACGCGCGGACCGCTTGCCCGCAAACTGCAATAGCCGCCCGGGCCTCACCGGAGTCGCCCGCTTACAACACACAAGATGGCGGCCGAGGAACTGCGCGCACACTCCAACCGGAAATAGCGTCCCCGGAGAGGGGGGGGGGGGACAGGAAAAACTATAACCGACCAATCCTTCTTAACATGCTCTGTGTTCCCTTTATATAAAAACAACACAGCTCTGTTTCCTTTATTCATCATTTTTTATATACACGTTGAGCACAATAATCCATAAACACTGCGAGTTTAGGACTTCTCAACCCCCTCCTCCCCCCCCCCCCACGCGATATTACATAGACCCGTCCCCTAGCGTGCCGTTCGAAAGGCCGTTGTTATGGCGTCAGAGGACGGTACGTGGTGACGCAAAGCTTCCGGTTGCTATGGCAACGAGCTGTAAACAACCCGGAGCGGATACGAAGGAGGTGGGTCGGGCTCTGCTTTGTCCTGATGGGGGAGGTGAGGGGGGCGTTGGTGGGAGAAGGGGGGGGGGCAGGGATATCCTCGTTTATCCCAGGACATGTAGGCAGCATATTCTCACGTATGGGTGACGTCACCGACGCAGCCCCGGTGCAGACCACTTTAAAAGTGCGTCGCCACTTTAAGAGTTTAGAAAGTTCGCGATAGCCCGAACCGCACATGCGCACGTGCCTTCCCGCCCAAAGGGCGCGTGGTCCTTCAGTTTCTTAGTTTCCGCTGAGCTAAGAAGTCGCATTTTCAAGTACCTTTCTTATTTCTAATCTTAATGTATATTTTCTGTAAACCGCTTAGAACCTAACGGATGTAGCGGTATATAAGAAATAAATTACATTACATTACATTTCAACGGCTGTTGAAAATTCTTTCGCTGCCTTCATGCTCTCGCGGTTTCTGACCTTTCGGTCAGTTTTTTCTTTTATTTCAATTTTAGTAAAAACAAACCAACAAATCAAATATATATTAAACCATATTTTTTTCTTTTGCCGTCGTCGGTTTAGCCTCGGTGGGGCCTTATGGGTCGCCATACTGTTATTTCTCCACAGATAGGAGTAGAGGTAGGATTAGAGGCAGTTACAAAATTAGTCAGGGACCCTGTTCAGGCAATTAGGCCTGATGGGCCACCCGCAGAGCAGACCGCTGGGCAGGATGGACCTCTGGGCTGCCCCAGCGGAGGCAACTTCTTATGTTCTTACGGCTGTTTTACCATTCAGGACACTCCTGATAATTTCCCATCCGGGCGGTTACTTTGCTAGGGTAGTTGTCTTCCACGGTTCTCGCAGTGTCGGGACCTCGGCCTTGCCACTTTCTACTTCTGCCCTTCTCCTCACCAGTGCATTCTCACGCGGGTTCTTCAAAAGCAGCTTTCCTTCGGCACCATCAGGAATCCGGCACCTGTTTCGCTTTCAATGGCAATCGATAAGTATATTTGGTCAAGCTCGCGGGCAGCTGCATGTTTTTAGGAGTCTGAATCAGTGTTAGGAGCGGCCTAGTGGTAGAGCTGCTGCCTCAGCACCCTGAGGTTATGGGTCCCAATCCTAGTGCTGCTTCTCGTGACTCTGTGCAAGTCATTTCATCCTCCATTGCCCCAGTTGCCTGTATATATATAAACTGTTTTGAATGTGTAACCACCAAAAGGCAGTATGCCAGTCCCATCCCTTCTGTCCCCAAACTAGGCCTGATGAATTCTTGAGCAGATCATCAAGCAAGCAGAGCTGCTAAGGTTCAGTTATTTAATTATTATAGATAAAATGCCAATTTCCAGGACAAGATAAAGAAACAGTTCTGGAATACATATTATAATTTAATTAGAAAATTATTTGTACACTGCTGAGTAGGGTCTACACGGCCACCTGATTCAATACTGACATTAATAATTCTGCTTGATAATGCACTTAGGGGTCCTTTTACTAAGGTGTGCTAGCTGATTTAGTGCACGCTAAATGCTAACACGTCCATTATATTCTATGAACGTGTTAGTGTTTAGTGCACGCTAAATTGGCTAGCTCACCTTAGTAAAAGAGGGGGTTAATTATTTAGTTAGGCCCCCTTTTACTAAACTGCGCTAGTGGTTTTTAGCGCTGGGAGCCGCACTGAATGCTGCATGCTGCTCCCAACACTCTGAGTTCCTATGAGCATCAGGAGCAGTGCAGGGCATTCTGTGCGGCTCCCAGCGCTAAAAACCGCTAGCACAGTTTAGTGAAAGGGGGCCCTAATTTTTTAGGCATTGGTGGAATGAGGCATTATGACATCACAATCTGAGCTCTAGAATATTGCTACTTAGGATTTTAAAGTGTTGGAGGCTTGTGCAGATGAGGATGGAGTAGTTATCCCAGGACAAGCAGGCAGCCTATTCTCACATATGGGTGACGTAATCAACGGAGCCCGGATGCGGAAGCTCGCAAGCAGACTTGCTTGAAGAAACTCGAAGTTTCGAGTCGACTGCACTACGCATGTGCGAGTACCTTCCTGCCCAGTGTAGGACGCGTCTCCTCAGTTCTCAGTTTTCTGCGGAGCCGAGAAGTCCGTCTTTGACTCTCTGCGTTTAACTTCGATACTTTGTGCTTTTTTTCCTGCCGAAGCTTCATCTTCGACCCAGGCTGCCTCGACATCCTGAGTCCTTCTCAAGGCAAAGCATTAGCGGATCAGCTATCTTTCTCATCTTTTCTTCGTCAGATTGCTGTTGACTTGGATCTTCAATTAGATGCTGGTTCCAAATACTCTAAGGAGTACCTCGAAGTCATGCATCTCCCTCAACCTCCGGCAGAGACACTTAAGCTTCCTCTTCACAAGCTTTTGTCTCAGACTTTTGGTCGATGCCTGGAAACCCCTTATACCATACCGGCTGTACCAGGCAAATTGGACTCTAGGTATAAAACTGTACATCGCAAAGGGTTTGACAACTCACAGTTATCTCATCAGTCTCTGCTTGTCGAGTCCTCCTTGAAGAGGTTCCATCCTTCCAAGGTTTATGCCACCGTTCCTCCTGGAAGGGAAGGGAAAACTATGGACAAATTCAGACGTCGCATCTATCAAAATACCATGATGTCCTCTAAAGTCCTCAATTATAATTTTAATTTTATTACTTATTTTGAGTTCCTCATTACTCTATTACCAAAATTCTTGACTTATTTGGATACTCAAAAGCACTTTGAATTTCAAGAAGTCCTTGCTTCTTTATCACAACTCCGGTTACATCTCCTCCAGTCATCTTATGATACCTTTGAGATGTCTGCCCGGGCAGCTGCTTGCTCAGTAGCCATGAGTCGCCTTTCCTGGCTTCATACCATTGACATGGACCCTAATCTTCAGGATCGCTTAGCTAATATTCCTTGTGCAGGCAATGACCTCTTTGATGAATCTATCGAGGCAGCCACCAAGAAATTGTCTGAACATGAAAAATCCTTTGCTTCTATTGTCAGACCTAAGCCAAAGCCAGCTCCTGTCAAACCTACATGCCCTGCTCCTATCTAACAACGGCATTATGCTCCGAGGACGGCTCCTTACAATCGCCCTCCTCTTAAGAAACAGCAGCCTCAGAAGCAACAAAAACCTCAACCTTTTGCTGCACCTAAGGCTACTCAGCCTTTTTGACTGTTTAAAACAGAGCATAACCTCCACCGTTCTGCCTTCTTTTCCCCCTATAGGAGGTCGTCTCCATCTTTTTTACCACCAATGGATGACAATTACATCCGATCTCTGGGTACTGACCATCATCAGGGAAGGATACTCTCTTCATTTCACTCAGGTTCCACTAGAGCTTCCTCCAAGAGAGTATCCTTCCAATCCTTCCCAGATCGCCCTTATTCTTCAGGAAGCTCAAGCTCTGCTTCGTCTCCATGCCATTGAACTGTTCCTCTGGACCAGCAGAACAGGGGTTTTTACTCTCGTTACTTCCTTGTTCCGAAGAAGATGGGCGATATGTGGCCCATTCTGGATCTCAGGGCTCTCAACAAATTTTTGGTCAAAGAAAAATGTTTACTTTTGTCCCTGGCATCCCTTTATCCCTTTCTCGAGCAGAACGACTGGTTATGCTCTCTGGATCTCAAGGAAGCCTACACTCATATTCCAATTCATCCAGCCTCCCGTCAATATCTCAGATTTCGGGTGGGGAATCTTCATTATCAATACAGAGTGCTGCCCTTCAGCCTGGCTTCCTCTCCCAGAGTGTTCACCAAGTGCCTGGTTGTTGTAGCAGCAGCTCTAAGGAACCATGGTCTTCAGGTTTTTCCCTACCTCGACGACTGGCTCATCAAAAATTCCACATCTCAAGGGGTTATTGTAGCGACCCAACAGACTACCTGGTTCCTACAAAGTTTGGGATTCGAAATCAACTTTCCCAAATCCCATCTTCAGCCCTCACAGAATCTACAATTCATTGGAGCTGTTCTGGACACTGTCCAACTCAGAGCATTCCTTCCACAACAACGTTTGGAAGCTCTTCTTCAACTCTGTCATACAGTGTCTTCCCGCTCTTCCATCTCAGCGAGACACATGATGGTACTTCGGGGTCATATGGCCTCCACAGTACACGTGACTCCTTTTGACAGACTTCACCTCAGAATTCCTCAGTGGACCCAGGTTTGCGACCCACTTTCTCGACACATAACAGTCACTCCTTCATTGAAGCAGTCTCTCCGTTGGTGGATGCTCTCTTCCAATCTCTCCAGAGGCTTGCTTTTTCAAAGCCCCCCTCATCAGATTCTTCGACCTACGCTTGGGGCGCTCATCTCGATGGTCTCCGTACCCAAGGCCCCTGGACCAGTACGGATGGTCGATGTCATATCAATCTGTTGGAACTCAGAGCGATCCTCAAGGCTCTCAACGCTTTCCAACATCTTCTTCACGACCAGGTAGTCCTCATTCGGACGGACAACCAAGTCGCCATGTATTATGTCAACAAAACAGGGAGGGATGGGATCTGCCTCCCTTTATCAAGAAGCTCTGAAGGTTTGGGACTGGGCAATCTGCCACAACACCTTCTTCAAAGCTGTCTACATCCAAGGGACAAAGAATTGCTTGGCGGACAGCTTGAGTCGTCTTCTGCAACCTCATGAATGGACACTCCATTCCTCACTTCTTCATCACATTTTTTCACAGTGGGGAACACCTCAGATAGACCTCTTTGCAGCTCCTCACAACTACAAACTGCCTCAGTTCTGCTCCAGGATATACTCTCCTCATCGCCTCCAGGCAGATGCTTTTCTCCTGGAATGGACGAATCTCTTCTCTATGCATTCCTTCCGTTCCCTCTCATTCTCAAGACTCTGGTCAAGTTAAAGAACGATCATGCCACCATGATTCTGATTGCTCCTCGATGGCCGAGACAACCTTGGTACTCCCTTCTACTTCAACTCAGCAGCAGGGAGTCATACCTTCTACCAGTTTTTCCATCTCTGCTTACACAGAGTAAGGAATCTCTGCTTCATCCCAACCTGCAGTCTCTACACCTGACAGCTTGGTACCTCTCAACATGACTCCTCTGCAGTTTTCTCAACCTGTCAGAGACATTTTGGAGGTTTCTAGGAAACCTAGCACTAGACAATGCTATCACCAAAAATGGACTAGATTTTCTACATGGTGTTTTTATGATAAGGAGCCCCAACATTCCTCCTTATCTTCTGTTTTGGATTATCTTTTGCACTTATCGACTTCTGGCCTCAAGTCTACATTGATCCGAGTCCATCTCAGTACAATTGCAGCTTTCCATCAGCCTATCAAAGGGAAACCCCTCTCTGCTCATCCGGTGGTTTCCAGATTCATGAAAGGACTTTTCAATGTCAACCCTCCTCTCAAACCGCCTCCTGTGGTTTGGGACCTCAATGTTGTCCTTGCTCAACTCATGAAACCTCCATTTAAACCAATTGAAAAGGCTCATCTGAAGTATCTCACTTGGAAAGTGGTGTTTCTCATTGCCCTCACTTCTGCTCGACGAGTCAGTGAGCTGCAAGCTTTAGTTGCTGATCCACCTTTCATGGTATTTCATCATGATAAAGTGGTTCTTCTCACTCATCCTAAATTCCTCCCTAAAGTGGTCTCAAAATTTCATCTCAACCAATCCATTGTTCTTCCAGTGTTCTTTCCAAAGCCTCATTCTCATCCTGGAGAAATAGCTCTTCATACTCTGGCCTGTAAATGTGCTTTGGCCTTCTATTTGGAACACACCAAATCACACAGAACTGCTCCTCAACTTTTTAAGAACATAAGAACATAAGAAGTTGCCACCACTGGGTCAGACCAGAGGTCTATCCTGCCCAGCGGTCCGCTCCCGCGGCGGCCCATCAGGTCTGACCTGTGAAGTAGTTCCTGGCCATTTCTGTAACCTACCTCTACATCTATCTGTAACCCTCAATCCCCTCATCCTTTAGGAACCTATCTAAACCTTCCTTGAAACCCTGTAGTGTGCTCTGGCCTATAACAACCTCCGGAAGCGCGTTCCATGTGTCCATCACCCTCTGGGTAAAAAAGAACTTCCTCGCATTTGTTCTAAATCTGTCCCCTCTCAATTTCTCCGAGTGACCCCTTGTACTTGTGGTTCCCCACAGTCTGTCTGAAGAATCTGTCCCTGTCCACTTTCTCTTTGCCCCTCAGGATTTTGAAGGTTTCTATCATGTCTCCTCTAAGTTTCCGCTTTTCCAGGGAGAACAGCCCCAGCATTTTCAACCTGTCAGCGTATGAAAAGTTTTCCATACCATTTACCAGTTTAGTTGCTCTCCTCTGGACCCCCTCAAGTACTGCCATGTCCTTCTTGAGATACGGTGACCAGTACTGGACACAGTACTCCAGATGTGAGCGCACCATTGCACGATATAGCGGCATGATGACTTCCTTCGTCCTGGTCGTGATACCCTTTTTAATGATACCCAACATTCTGTTCGCTTTCTTTGAGGCTGTCGCATATTGTGCTGATGCTTTCAATGTTGTGTCCACCATCACCCCCAGGTCTCTTTCAAGGTTGCTCACCCCTAGCAGTGATCCTCCCATTTTGTAGCTGAACATTGGGTTCTTTTTCCCTACATGCATGACCTTGCATTTCTCTATGTTAAAACTCATCTGCCACTTTTTTGCCCACTCTTCCAGTCTCGTTAGGTCTCTTTGCAGGTCTTCGCAGTCTTCCGTGTTTCTAACCCTGCTGCAGAGTTTGGTGTCATCAGCAAATTTAATAACCTCACATTTCGTCCCCGTCTCCAGGTCATTGATAAATATATTGTCTCCTTCAATCCAAATAAGTTGGGACATCCTATCTCTAAGCGTACCATCTCCAACTGGATGGCTGCTTGTATCTCCTTCTGCTATGCCCAGGCTGGATTACCCCTACACAGTAGAGTCACAGCCCACAAAGTTAGAGCTATGGCAGCTTCAGTAGCTTTCCTCAGATCTACTCCTATTGAAGAAATTTGCAAGGCTGCTACTTGGTCCTCGGTTCATACTTTCACTTTTCACTATTGTCTGGATACTTTCTTCAGATGGGATGGACAGTTTGGCCAAACAGTACTACAAAATTTATTCTCCTAAACTGCCAACACTCCCACCATCCCATTTTGGTTAGCTTGGAGGTCACCCATATATGAGAATAGGCTGTCTGCTTGTCCTGGGATAAAGCACAGTTACTTATCATAACAGGTGTTATCCAGGGACAGCAGGCAGCTATTCTCACAACCCACCCACCTCACCTGGTTGGCTTCTCTGCTAGGTATCTCAACTGAGGAGACCGCCCTACACTGGGCGGGAAGGCACTTCGAGTTTCTTCAAGCAAGTCTGCTGGCGATCTTCCGCATCTGGGTTCCGCTAATGACATCACCCATATGTTAAAATAACTGCCTGCTGTCCCTGGATAACACCTGTTACGGTAAGTAACTGTGCTGAATGGGGCAGGGACAGGAAAATAAGTTCCCGCGGGGATGGGGTAAAATTTGTCCCCGTGTCATCCTCTAATGCGCATAGTTTCCTTACCTGATGCTATCCAGAGAAATAGCAGGGACAAAATAAATGCTCGCATACCTTTAGTGAATTTCCAAAGAGAAACTTGCCAGATACTTGTATACTTTGCAAATTTGTGAAAATAGCTCCCTGTAGTGGTTCTTTTAAATCATTTTCTTTTCCCAGCAGATTTGAAAGTGCTGTAGACCTGAAAGGTTGAACTCAGAAAGAGTTTAGAAGCAGATTAGCAACTTCCATCAGATGAACCGTAGGAGTCTGACTGATCTGTGGCCATGGCATACCTTCTGGGCAATCGTAATTGCATCGACAGCCTGAGAAAGGATATTACAGATCTTCAAGGAGCCATCATTGATGTTTTTTCTCGAGTGGGAGCTGTGCGTTACCCATCGTGGAAGTTCCCAGATAAAATTTCATGTGACCTAGACTTGGTGGCTTTGCTGGAGCGCTACGACTATGAAGAAAATGACCCTGAATTTTCACAACACTCACATGTGTTGCTTTTGGAATTAGTGATTGACAGGTGTGTGTGTTTTGAACACTAGGGAGTAATAGGGACCAAACTCTGAAGGTAATTCTATAGCATCCCTCTAGACTGGCACAGATGGATATTACACACTCCTACCAGCAGATGTAGGAGCGCATAATATCCATGTGTGCTGGTCTAGAGGGACTAAAGCAGCGGTCTCAAACACGCGGCCCACGGGCCGCAGGTGGCTCTACAGATTTTATTTGTGGCCCGCATTCTGGACTGGATCATTATCTTCCTTTTGGAGCAGTAGCGTGTCTGGCCAGCTCGTTCCGTTCAAAGCCACGGGTTGGTGGCTCCTTGCGCTATCCACGGAAGAGCCGGCCAGACACGCTGCTGCTCCAGTGGCATACCAAGGGGGGGTGGTCCACTGTTCTCCCTAGAGTGCGGCTTGTCTAGAGCAGTTGTGCCCAACCTTCTTCCCTTCCCTTCTCAGGCCGGCACCGTGTTATTTGATCTCCCTGCTTCTCTTCGGGGCCGACCAACTCTCGCCGCCCGACGTCAATTCTGACGTCGAGAGGACGTTCTGGCTAGCCAATCACTGCCTGGCTGCCCGGAACGTCTTTTCCGACGTTAGAATTGACGTCGGGTGGCGAGAGTTGGTCGGCCCCGTGGAGAAGAGAAAGAGGGAGATCTCGGCCTGTTCCTGATGGCGGCAACGGCAGCAGACTATTCCCCGGCAGCTGTGGCGTGGGGGAGGGCAGGAAGGAAGGAAGAAAGAAAGAGGGGGACAGGGAGCCAGAAACAAAGCAAAAAATGGGGCACGGAATCAAAGAAAGACAGACATAGAGAAAGAAAGAAAAAGTTGGGGGAGGGAATGAGGTCTGGAGGAGAGGAAGCATACAGGAGGCTGAAAGAAGAGAAGAAATATTGGATGCATAGTCAGAGACTGATGAAATTACCAAACAAAGGTAGGAAAATGATTTTATTTTCAATTTAGTGATTGAAATGTGCCAGTTTTGAGAAAGAAAAGATATTAAACTTTAAATGTGAGGGCTGCAGAAAAAATAGAGCACTTGGAGGGCTACAGAAAAAAATAGTTAATGTCTTATTAAAGAAATGACAATTTTGCATGAGGTAAAACTCTTTATAGTTTATATATCTTTCCTTTTAACTGTTAAAGGAAAGTTTTATAAACTATAAAGAGTTTAACCTCATGCAAAATTGTCATTTCTTTAATAAGACATTAACTATTTTTTCTGCGGCCCTCCAAGTACTTACAAATCCAAAATGTGGCCCCGCAAAGGGTTTGAATTTGAGACCACTGGACTAAAGGAAAGCATTTTAGCAAAACCTAATTTTACCATTGCTTAATGCAGCTGTACTAAGGAAGCATTTCCCGTTGACCACGAGTGCACAATTAATTCTGCCACTCTTAGAAAAAGCAAACCCTCTTCAAAAAAAAAAAGAGAACATGGAATGAGTGATTGACACTAAACTGTCTTTTCTTTCTTTGAATGAAGATTACTGTTGCTGCTTCAGAGCTTTACAGGATACATGGAAATTGTTACCAGTAAGCATGGGGTCCCTGCTTCCAAGCTCATGGGGCCCAGCATGTCCATTGGCCTAGCTGTGAGGAAGTACTGGAACAACCTGATGAAACTGGGATCCCTCTACCAGAAAGTTAGCAGCGAGGTAAGAGAACACTAGGGTAACTGACAGGACTGACATTGGAGATGGAAGGGGCAGGAGGAAGGAGGCAAGTAGTAGAATTGCCTAGAGCTCCAGCATCACAAGGGACCCTCTGAGGAAGAGCTTCAGGCTTCCTGGCGCTGGCTGGACTCACTCCTTAGTTTCTGCCCTTGGCCTGAGTGTATCTCACACTGGCTCTGGTAACTGGAATAAGTTTGGAGACTAGGGATAATCAAATATTGCCTTCCTTGCCCTGAGTGCTGACCTGAATAAAATACAAACTAAACAATATGGAGCATATTGCTTGAACTTTCCTGTGCTTATAAATCGATGTACTAATCTTACACAGGCTGTATCCAATATACAGTATATGTATAAAAAAGATGATTTAATTTCAATCAGTTGAACTAATTTTAGTGATATAAGTACTGTGCTCAGATCCACTTACCAAAGTGCTCTAATAAGCTTGTGAGCAGTAGTAGCTGACAGGGACCATCATGGCAGCAACTAGTCCCAAAATGCCACCATCTAAATACTAGCAGTAACAGAGGTATATATTACTTATCTGAAGACAAGGCAGGTTTCTCCATACAACCTGCCTCATCAAATGTACTATAACACTCGAAAGTGACCAAAACGAGTCAAAGGACCGGGTTTTCATCACTAACAGTGGAAGCTGTATGGAGAAACCTGCCTTGTCTTCAGATAAGTAATATATACATCTGTTACTGCTAGTATTTAGATGGTGACATTTGGGGACTAGTTGCTGTCATGATGGTCCCTGTCAGCTACCACTGCTCACAAAGTTATTAGTTCATAAGGCTCAGAGTTAGACCACGGATCTCAGCACTCTAAGTTGTTCCCCTCGGCCCTGAAGAAAGTTTCCGTTGAAACATGCATGTCGGGAGAGGTGGTGTAGATGATAATCTACTATGAGCTAAGTAGTTATTTCACTCTAAAAGGTTTAAAAAAGAGTTATAAAAGGCATAAAAGAATGATGAAAAATAAAAATAAAATGGATAAGTTTCTTTTTTTTTTATAATTCTTTATTCATTTTTAAAACTTACATCAAGTGTACAATTAATAAAACATTTAAGATTAAATACATCACTTGAATTTTCTTAGTATAGTCAGATACATAAGTTTATTCCCTTCCCACCCACCCATTCCATTCATATTTAATCAAAAATATACAAATATAAAAACTCTTATTTATATGTTAAACCTTCCGAATAATTTAGACAACCCACTCTCCCCCTCTTCCCCCATTTGCAAATATACTTCCAATAGAAAATGGCATCTATTCATTACAGTAGGTTGTCAATGGCCCCCAGATCTTTATAAATTTATTATAATTACCTTTTTGTATAGCAATTATGCTTTCCATTTTATAAATGTGACATAATGAATTCCACTAAAAAGTATAATTTAATATACTATAATTTTTCCAATTACTTGTTATATGTTGAATGGCGACTCCTGTCATTATCAATAAAAATAAAATGGGGGGCAGGCAAATGGTCGGGTAATAGACGGGCTCCGCGTTAAACAAGCTCTTATTTATACAAATCAGCTCCAATTATCTTTAAACCGGTGAAAATACTAGGGAACATTTAACAATGGCATCGGGTAAGCAAAATAAAAGCGATTCAGGAGCTGGAGGATCCGGTACGAGCAGTAATAAAAGATCAAAGCCGGAACCAGGGACTCCATCAAAAGTTTTGTTAACTTCAGAGGGAGATCCTGATGTGATGGCGGAACTTAGGCAGATTAAAGACATCGTTTTGGAGATAAAGAGGGAATTGAAAAAGGCAATTGAGGATGTGGCCATTCTCACCAAGAGAGTAGATTTGGTGGATAGTAAAATAACTCATTTAGAGGAAAAATCAGAGGAAGTGCACATGGAGGTAATGCAAAATAAAAAAGCTTGGAAGGAATTGGAAATAGTAAAAAGAGATTTGGAAGAATGTTTGAACCACGAGAGGAGGAACAATTTGCGCATTATTGGGATGCCTGAAGGAGTTGAAAAAAATGATCCCATAACTTTTCTTGAACAATTCCTTCATAAAGTTTTACCCTTAAAATCTAAAGTGCCTCTTGAGATTGAGAGAGCGCACAGGTTACCTGGTCAAAGAACACCCTCGCAAAAAGGTCCAAGGACTTTGATTTTCAAACTATTGCGATATCAATATGTGGTGGAAATATGCCAACTTGCCAAAGAAAATAAAAATCTGAGATGCCAGGACGCAAGGATACATATTGTGCCTGATTTTGCCAAGGAAACAGCGCTCAAACGAAAGCAATTATTAGATCTAAGGCCACAATTGAGAGCACTGGGGGCAAGATATGGGCTTCTTTATCCCGCGGTAATGAGAATAACTCTGGCAAATAAAACTCAAAATTTTACTGATCATAACAAATTAAAGGAATTTTTAGAGCAGGGTGAGCAACCAATGACTTCCTAAGTTAAATATGTCTTGGAATTTTTATTTTGATGGTTGTGGTTTAATGTTTTTTTTTTACAGCCATTGAAATTGATATTTTAAATTATAAATGGAGTTTTAGTACAAGATGACTGTTTAGATTCTTGGAATCTTTACTTACTTTTAAAAGTAATGATGTGATGCTGCCACGAGAATAGAACTGGAACTGCATATAATTGCTGATGTCATCGATGACATACATCAGTAGAATATGGAATACAGTCTTCTTTTCATTCTTCTTAACTGAACTGAATTGCAAATTGGTTTGCATGTGTCCAGCTTTGAATAGTCATCCTGAGAACTTGTAAAGAAAGTACTGTATTCTTATAATTATTAACTGAGACCGTCAATATAGGTGTGGTAAAGGATATCTGCTGCTCAACCAATGAGGATTACAGGAAAGAGAAGAGGATTGGATGTTATAGCGATGCGTCAAAGGAAATGGAGGTGTGGCTTTGAGACAGAGGCGGGTGGTTACAGTGTTGTCGAATCCACTTTTACATCGGTAAATAGAGGAAAGAATGGAACTCGGGGACAACGGTAGTGGATTTTAGACTTCTCGTCGATGGCTACCGATAGCAAGCCCAATGGAGCTCAATGGTAGTCTTAGCAGCAGAACAAGACTGCATATCACCGTGGAAAACAAAAAGAAGAAGAGAGAACAAAATTGATTGTGACGGGAATAACTAAGGATACTTTGCAAAAGGAGAAATATATATTTGAGGCAGATCTACATACGTTATGACTTTTATTTATGTTCATTTATTTAGATTTTATATAATATATACAAATTGAGTATATAGTATTCTCTTTTACTAATGTTACCATTTCATTAAAGATGAAATATTAAATGTTTGGATGATAAGTGGGAATGAGGAGAGGTTGAGAAAATAAGATGTATATGTTCAATTCTCCTCTGAATGGGAGAATGGTTTGTGTGAAATATTGGTTGAATGGTGTATGCTGAAATAGAAATTGTCATAGTTGGTTAAAATATTAGACAGTGATCCAATTTGATAATTATTCTGATTTAAGTATAATAATGAATATATAGAAGATATTTGATTTAATAAAAAGGAAGGTGGTAGTATCTGTGTTATAGGCAAAACCTGGTCAGGAATAATATTCTAAAAGGGGTAGGATCATAAAGAAGGAGGAAGAATAATGATTTATTAAGTAAAATAGGAGAGTTAACAAATTTATTGGGTCCTTAAAGTTGTTTGATTAATTATTTTTGAATATTGATATGAATCAATTATATTTTTAGAAATATGCCAATTCCTTATAATTAATGGAATATAGATGTTAAAGTTAAAGTATTGTTTAATTAGATCCTAGCTGTATATCTAAGCATTGGAAGATTTGATTTATTGAAAATGATATGTTTGTTCATAGGATATATGAAATATTACTTTGGAATATAATTTATATAATATAGCTCAAGTTATTTAATATCAATTTGATTTGTTTGATTATATCAAATTCTGGGTAATAGGTTGTTATAATTTATACCGGTTATAAAAATTGGTTCTAATATTATTATATGTCTAAGTGTGCAGATATATAATTAATTTGTTTCTAATTGACATGAGTTATTTATGATTTCTTCTCAGTCATTACATACAATGGTATTTTATTCATTATTAAGTAGAAAGGAGGGTTATATGGATAACTGGGCTTATATTGAATTCACTTATAATTTTAAAATTATGGAGTAAATGTTATATAAATGAATTTTAAGCTTGTGAAGAGTTGATTTATACCTGAACTTATCTTGCGTTTCCAAGTTTGCGTATATGTATGGGGTGGGGAGGGAGGGTAAGGGAGGGAGTTAGGTTTTGAGGGTTTGGGTAAGGGGTGGAGCTTTCTGATATATTTTATTTATGGGGAAATGGATTTCTTACAATATATTCAAGGTTGGATTTTTGTGAAGACAAGCTATGATAATGACTAATGGATCTTAAGATAATGTCCCTGAATGTTAATGGTCTTAATCAAGGGTGCCCACACTTTTTGGGCTTGCGAGCTACTTTTAAAATGACCAGGTCAAAATGATCTACCAACAGTAAAATTTTAAAAAAACACAACGCACACTGCACGCATAGAAAATGTTAATTATCGTTCCTAATCCAGGGTTTTTCAAAGAGGTCAAAGCAGATGACTCTATGCACTATCACCTCAGTAACAACCATACAAAAATAGACAAATATACCCCCCTCCCTTTTTACTAAACCACAATAGCAGTTTTTAGAGCGCAGGGAGCTGCGCTGAATGCCCAGCGCTGCTCTCGACGCTCATAGGCTCCCTGTGCTAAAAAACTCTATTGCGGTTTAGTAAAAGGGGACCTTAGTGTAAAATATAGACAGCAGATATAAATTCAGACACATTTTGATCACTAAATTTAAAATAAAATCATTTTTCCTACCTTGTCTGGTGATTTCATGAGCCTAACAGCAGGCACTGCGATGGACTATTTGCCTCCGGGGAAGGTGAGGCCCCGACTTCCGGGGTTTCCAAACCCCTTGGAGAGCTGCTTGTCTGAGGCTGTGGGGGCAGCGCCCTGACGTCGGGACTCAAAGTTGTTTCCAGTCCCGGAGGAATCGCCGCAGCCTCGCTTGCTCCGCTGATCCTCTGCGGGCTTCTCTCCGACGCCGAAAATGCTCCCTACTCTATCCGTCGGAGAAGCTCCTCAATGCTGCCAGCTACGGGGGCGCCAGTGTGCCGCGAGGCACCAGCGGCACTTCGGCCCCTCTGTTTAGGCATCAGGTACGTAGATAAGTTTTAGGGAAAAGTAATTGAAGAGACAATCTCTGGAACGGTCTTCAGCACGTCTTGCCAGACGCCATCTTGGTTTTGCCGGAAGTATGAAATGCCTGGTTACATTCTGAAGGTCCATACAAAATTCTCCTATAAAAGTAGCTGCTGTTTGAATAGTGGTATACTCTGAGTCTTAGGAATTAAGAAGGTTTCAGCACAATATATTAGTACCATTTTGTATTGTGATATGCATCGAGTACTAATTCTGGCATATAGATTTGAGCTGTCACAAAGTTATTAGAGCACTTTGGTAAGCGGATCTGAGCACTTATATCACTAAAATTAGTTCAACTGATTGAAATTAAATCATCTTTTTTGTACATATATATTGGATACAGCCTATGTAAGATTAGTACATTGCTGAATAAAATACAGTCATTCTGCATATTGTTAGAGTGTGAGGGTGATCCTGGCATCATTGTATTGTATTATATTTGATACAGCATTTAATCAATAGATAAGAATACAATATTTATATGATATTTTTGATTGGAATTTTTGTGGGAAGGGTGGGTGGGAAGGGAATAAATTTATGTATTTACAATGACAATAGAAAGAAATTCAAGTGAACCCATCCTTGAATATACTGATACATGACCTTTTGTATACCTTAGTATACTTTATTATGATATGTGCCTACAACCATTATCAATGCAATTCTGTATATAAAGTTTTTTATTGATTTTTTCATATAACAACAAGTGTCATAAATTTTCATACAATTATCTTAACAATACACTTGATATTTCTATAATGTATTTTATATAAAACATATCTTATATTATTTTTATTATGATTTTACATATTATATATCTGTAATTATTTTTCTTATGAATTTATATAATATACATATTGTTATGATTTTATCAATTATTGTTTAATTATGAACCTTTTCCCCTCCCTTTATTATGTTGTTTTTATTTAAGAGTATCATCTATTATAATATTTTATTTATAATTTATGATAAAGAGAATAAAAAGTCCTCCCTATCCCTTCCCACCCTCCCTTCTTTAATCATTGTCTTATTATGGGAAAAATGAAAATCAGTCATTGCAAAAGTTTGTTAATGGTCCCCAAATTCTCTTGAACTTATCCATATATCCTTTTTGTGTTGCAAATGTACGTTCCATCTTATATATATGGCAAACTGAGTTCCACCAAAAATTATAGTTTAATCTGTCATAATTTTTCCAATTATGTGTTATTTGCTGTACTGCTATTCCAGTTAATATAAATAAAAGTTTATTGTTATTTGATGAAATTTGACTTCGAGCTCTTATTGCAGTACCAAACAAAATTGTATCATATGTCAAGGCTACCGGATTTTCTAACATCCTATTAATTTGAGGCCAAATTGATTTCCAAAATATTAATATGAATGGACAATAGAATAAAAGATTATCTAATGTCCCTGGTTCAAGATGACAATGCCAGCATCTATTAGACTTAGAGCTATCTATTCTATGTAAACGTGTAGGGGTCCATAAAGCTCTATGTAAAATAAAAAACCAAGTTTGTCTCATAGAAGCTGACAATGTACATCTTAACCTCCAAGACCAAAGCCGTGGCCATTGAGATGCATTAATCTGATGCTTAATCTCAATGCTCCAAATGTCTCTTAGACCATTTTTTTTTTAATGTACATATTCAGATATTAATTTATACCACATTGCGGCCTGGTGACCCATGGAATCTATCTGAAAACATAAGAATTCCATACTATGATAGTTATTAAGGTTTTTCCATTCAGAGAACCCTGTTTGAATGGCCTGCTTCAATTGCATCCATCTGAAATATTGTGATTTATTCAAACCGAATTTATGTTGCAATTGTGAAAACTCAAGCAGTTTACCTTTATTCATTACATCCTCTAAAATACGAATTCCAGCAATCATCCAATGTTTCCAGATTTTTATTTTTTTTTTTTTTTTTAGGATCCGGTTTTATACAAATAATAAAAGCATTGTATAACTCCCCTGTTGCTAGATTATACATCAATAATAATATTTCAGAAAAATTTATTTTACAAAGGGGAGTTAGACAAGGATGCCCACTATCTCCACTGCTTTTTGATATCGTTTTAGAACCCTTGTTATTAGCTATAGAACAAGTAAGGGAGATACAGGGTATTCCACATTCAGATAGAGAATATAAAAAATATAAAAAAATATAAAAAAAATATAAAAAATATAAAAAAATATAAAATAAATATAAAATAAATATAAAAAATATAATAAATATAATAAATATAAAAATATAAATATAATAAATATAAAATAAATATAAATATAAATAAATATAAAATATAATAAAATATAATAAATATAAAAATATAAAAATATAAAAAATATAATAAATATAAAAAATATAATAAATATAAAAAATATAAAAAAAATATAAAAAAATATAAAAAAATAAAAAATAAAAATCTTGAAACATTGGATGATTGCTGGAATTCGTATTTTAGAGGATGTAATGAATAAAGGTAAACTGCTTGAGTTTTCACAATTGCAACATAAATTCGGTTTGAATAAATCACAATATTTCAGATGGATGCAATTGAAGCAGGCCATTCAGACAGGGTTCTCTGAATGGAAAAACCTTAATAGTTTTCCAAGTATCAACAAATATTTTTGATCCTTATATAACCTTGGCATTTGAATACTGATAACATGATTAAGACGTAAAGGAAACATTAATCTCCATTCTAACCAGAACCAATCTGGTATATGTTCAGTGGGCTCTGGGAGGATCCAATACATACCATGACGCATAATATAGGCTTGATGATACCTATAAAAATTTGGAAAATTTACCCCTCCCTCCGCAATTGGTCTTTGTAAAGATACTAGAGCAATTCTGGGGGTTTTTCCAAGCCAAATAAATTTTGTTAACATCTTATCCAATTTTTTATAAAAAGACCCCTGAAAAAAAATTGGTATCATACCCATTTGGTAACAAACTACTGGTAATATCATCATTTTTACAGTTTGCACTCTCCCCCACCAAGATATGCACAAAGGATTCCATTGCTCACACATTTCTGACACTTTTTGTAATAAATTTTTTTCATTAATTTTCATTGTCTCATCCACAGTTTTTGTAATCCAAATTCCTAAGTATTTTAATCCTTCTTCTTTCCAAATAAAAGAAAATGAATCAAATAGACTTTTTGTACAATGTACATTGAGTGGAAGTACTTCTGATTTATTCCAGTTTATTTTATATCCTGAAAATTTTCCAAATTTTTCAATCAATTCAAGCAAATTTGGAATGGTTGTTTCCGGATTTCTCAAATAAAATAAAATATCATCAGCATATGCTGATAATTTATATTCTCTATCTGAATGTGGAATACCCTGTATCTCCCTTACTTGTTCTATAGCTAATAACAAGGGTTCTAAAACGATATCAAAAAGCAGTGGAGATAGTGGGCATCCTTGTCTAACTCCCCTTTGTAAAATAAATTTTCCTGAAATATTATTATTGATGTATAATCTAGCAACAGGGGAGTTATACAATGCTTTTATTATTTGTATAAAACCGGATCCTATACCAAACCATTCCATTGCCTGAAACATGAAGGACCATTCCACTCTATCAAAAGCTTTTTCAGCGTCTAATGAAATAGAGAATGTTGGGTCATTAATGGATTTTGTCAAATATAACATGTGATGTGCCAATTTAGTATTATGAGATGAATGTCTTTGAGCAACAAAACCTGTCTGATGCATATCAATAATGAAAGGGAGAGCTTTAGCCAATCTAATAAGCTAGAAGGAGGTTGGGTCAAACACTGTTTTTTCTCACCAGCTATAGGGAAAAAAGCGGGTGTTGCTATTTTAGTTAATAAAAAATGCTCTGCTTCATTCAAATTAAAAGCTTCAGATATTCATGGAAGATGGGTAATTGTGGAAATGAATATGGGAAATACTACCATGACGTTGTTTAATATATACGCCCCTAATTCGAACCAAAATGAATTCTTTAAAACTCTTCAACAACTGATTTTGCCACTGGCTACTACAAATCTTATAGTAGCTGGGGATTTCAATGCTGTAATGGATCCTTTATTAGATAAAAACCCAAGTAGAGTAATGAAATCTATGGGATTAGAAAATTTAATTCAATCTTGCGATTTAATAGATATTTGGCGAACACTTCATTTTGATGGTCGGGAATTTTCTTTTTGTTCTCATGTTCATAATTCTTTTTCAAGAATAGATTATATTTTTACTTCAAATCAACTAGCACAACAGGTGACACAGGCCGCCATTGATCCTATTATTTTATCTGATCATAGTGGAGTATGGATTAAAATTAAAATTATTGATCAAAATAATAATAGACCAATTTGGAAGTTGGATAATACATTGTTGACTGATCCAATTTTTTGTGAAAACCTTCTAACAAAAATGAAAGAATTTTTTTCAAATAAATGATAAAGATGAGATTAATAGAGAAACTCTATGGGATGCCTTTAAGGCATCAATTAGAGGGCAAATAATTTCTTATTCGGCTTTTATTAAAAAACAAAATAAAAAACGATATTTGATCTTAGAAAAAGAGATTAAAAATTTGGAATCAAAACTTATAGAAAAATGGGAATATTCTATTCAACAAGAATTATTAAAACTAAAAGTTAAATATAATGAGATCTCATCTAAAATGATTAGGAAAGATTTGTTCTCTCAACAAACATTGTATTATGGTAACTCAAATAAGACGGGAAGAATATTGGCAAATTATCTTAAAGCAAAAAAAAGGAAAACAAAACTAATTGCTATAAAAGATGAAAATGGTGATATATATACACAAAATGAACCTATTTTAAAACAATTCCTAAAATTTTATAAATCTCTTTATTCTTCCGAGACTTATATAAATAAAGAAAAAGATGGTTTAGAATTTTTGAAAATGTTAAAGGGTCCAAAAATTCCTGAACATATAAAACGAAGTTTGGAAGAGCCAATATCACTAAAAGAATTAGGAACAGCTTTGAAGTCCCTTAGAGTTGGATCCGCTCCAGGTGGTGATGGATATACGGTGGAGTTCTATAAAACATTTCAAAATTTTATATTACCCTATTTATTAAATCTTTATCAATACCAACTCAATAAAGGTTATATTAATGGCACTATAGCAGAATCTTTAACTATTGTTTTGCCAAAACCTAATAAAGATCCCACTTTGGTCTCAAACTATAGGCCAATATCTTTAATAAATGTAGACGGAAAATTATTAGCAAAAATACTTGCGTTAAGATTGGCTAATGCTCTCCCCCACATTATAGGTATGCATCAAACAGGATTCGTTGCTCAAAGACATTCATCTCACAATACCAGATTAACATTCCATATGCTATATTTAACAAAGAAAATGAATGAGCCTACTTTTGCTGTTTCATTAGATGCATAAAAGGCTTTCGATAGAGTAGAATGGCCTTTTATGTATCAGGCAATGGAATGGTTTGGTATAGGTACTGGATTCATACAAATGATACAAACATTGTATAGCTCCCCTTCTGCAAGATTATATATCAATAATACGTTTTCAGAAAAATTTAATCTACAGAGAGGAGTTAGACAAGGATGTCCCTTGTCTCCTTTGCTGTTTGATATTGTTTTAGAACCCTTAATATTAGCTATCCAACAAGCAAAGGAGATACAAGGTATACCTCATTCAGACAGAGAATATAAAATATCTGCTTATGCAGACGATTTATTATTATATTTGAGGAATCCACAATCTACCATTCCATATCTACTTGAACTAATTGAGAAATTTGGAATTTTTTCAGGATATAAAATTAACTGGAATAAATCAGAAGTTCTTCCTCTAAATGTATATTGTACAAAAGGATTATTTGATACATTCTCTTTTGTTTGGAAGGAAGAATCTATTAAATATCTTGGAATTTTGATTACAAAAACGGTAGATGAAACAATGAAAATTAATGAAAAATGTCTAATACAGAAAGCGACAGAAATGTGTGAGCAATGGAATCCTTTACATTTATCATGGTGGGGAAGAGTACAAACAGTTAAAATGATGATTTTGCCTGTAATTTGCTACCAAATGGGGATGATACCAGTTTTCTTTCAAGAATCTTTTTATACAAAATTAAATAGAATTTTGACAAAATTTATTTGGCTTAATAAAAAACCAAGAATTGCTTTAGTGTCGTTGCAAAAACCAATTAAGGAGGGAGGGGTAAATTTTCCCAACTTTTATAGGTATCATCAAGCCTATATTTTACGTCATGGTATGTATTGGATCCTCCCAGAGCCCACTGATAATATTCCAGACTGGTTCTGGCTGGAATGGAGACTTATATTTCCATTACGTCTTAGTCATGTAATTAGTATCAAAATGCCAAGGTTATACAAAGATCATAAAATATTTATGGATACCTGGAAAACTCTAAGATACATAAGTAGTTTAACTCAAATTCCAATTAGTAAATCAACTACTCAAACAATATGGCTAAACCCCAAGATCAAAATTGGCGGTTTTAAAGTCATCTGGAAACATTGGATGACAGCAGGCATTCGTATTTTGGATAATGTAATAAAAAATGATAAGTTGCTGGAGTTTTCACAATTGCAACATAAATTTGGTCTTAATAAAACACAATATTTTAAATGGTTGCAATTGAAGCAATCTATTCAGGAAGGGTTCCCTGAATGGAAAAACCTTGCTAAATATCACAGTTTGGAATTCTTATGTTTCCAGATGGACTCAATAGGACATAAAGCCGCACAGTGGTATAAAATAATATCTGGATTTATAAATAAAAAACCAAAAAATGGTCTTAGAGACATTTGGAGCATTGAGATAAAACACCAAATTAGTGCATCTCAATGGCCACGACTTTGGTCTTGGAGGCTAAAATGTACGGTGTCAGCATCTATGAGACAAACTTGGTTTTTTCTTCTTCACAGAGCATTTTGGACCCCTGTTCGTTTGCAAAAAATAGATAGCTCAAAATCTAATAGATGCTGGCACTGTCATATTGAAATTGGGACATTAGATCATCTTTTATTCTTTTGTCCATTTATCTTATCATTCTGGAAATCAATTTGGCCCCAAATTAATAGAATGTTAGAAAATCCGGTAGCCTTGACATATGATACTATATTATTTGGAACAACCATGAGAGCAAGAAGCCAAATTTCATCAAGTAATAACAAACTTTTATTTATTCTAACTGGAATAGCAATACAACAAATCACATTCAATTGGAAACAACATGATAGATTGAATTATATGTTCTGGTGGAATTCTGTATGCCATATATACAAAATGGAACTCGCTATTGCAACACATAAAGGATATATGAATAAATTTCAAAAAATATGGGGACCATTAAAAGATTTTTGTAAAGAATAATAAATTTTCCCATGAATAAAATTTGAAAAATCTGAAGACCGTTAACAGATTTCTCTAATGAATGATTAACTTTTCCCAAGATAAGATATTTGAATAGAAGGGAATGGGATGGGCTTTTAATTCTGTTTATTACTTACTAATTTAATATTTGAATGAATTTACAATAAAATTGAATTTATGTATTATTGATTGGGAGGGAGGGAGGGAATAAGAATTATATAAATTTAAATTTCTTGCATAATATTATAACTTTATATAACATTAATTTTCTAATGAAATGTTAAATTTGATGTTAATATATGAGTTAATCAAGTGTGTATATTCAAGTTTCTAATAAGTTTATTGAAACACTTGTTGTAACATAAGAAAATGAATAAAGATTTATAAACTATAACATATTTATCAATGACCTGGAAAAGGAGGCAAAGTGCGAGGTTATAAAATTTGCAGACGATACCAAACTGTGCGGCAGAGTTAGCTCCAGGGAGGAGTGTGAGGACCTGCAAAGGGACCTAGACAAGCTGGAAGACTGGGCAAACAAATGGCAAATGCGCTTTAACGTGAAAAAATGTAAGGTCATGCATATAGGGAAAAAGAACCTGTTGTTCAACTACAAAATGGGGGGGGGCATTGTTGGGAGAAAGCAGTCTTGAGAGAGACTTGGGTGTGCTGGTGGATGCATCACTGAAGCCATCTGCACAGTGCGCAGCGGCCTCGAAAAAAGCCAACAGGATGCTGGGCATCATAAAGAGGGGCATAACAACCAGGACGCGGGAAGTCATCATGCCATTGTATCGATCGATGGTGCGTCCTCATCTGGAATACTGCGTTCAATATTGGTCGCCGTACCTCAAGAAAGACATGGCGGTACTTGAGAGAGTCCAAAGGAGAGCAACGAAACTGGTAAGAGGGCTGGAACACTGCCCATACGCCGAGAGGTTGGACAGGCTGGGGCTCTTCTCTCTGGAAAAAAGGAGGCTCAGGGGTGATATGATAGAGACCTTCAAGATCATGAGGGGCATAGAGAGGGTGGATAGGGACAGATTCTTCAGGCTGAAGGGGACAACAGGTACGAGGGGGCATTCGGAGAAACTGAAGGGAGATAGGTTCAAAACAAATGCAAGGAAGTTTTTCTTCACCCAAAGGGTCGTGGACACTTGGAATGCGCTACCGGAGGAAGTGATCGGGCAGAGTACGGTACAGGGATTCAAACAGAGACTGGACAGATTCCTGGGGGATAAAGGGATCGTGGGATACTGAGAAAGTATAGAAACCCAACCAGGTCGTGCATGTGCAAGACCGGAGGGCTAGGACTTCGATGGGAAGATAGGACTCATCAGGAAACCAAGGTGGCATGGGGGCCCCTTCTGGTGATTTAGACAGGTCATGACCTGTTTGGGCCGCCGCGGGAGCGGACTGCTGGGCGTGATGGACCTATGGTCTGACCCGGCGGAGGCACTGCTTATGTTCTTATGTTCTTATTTCCTGGGACACCAGGCCACACAGTGGTATAAATTACTATCTGGATATTTGAATAAAAAACAAAAACTGATCTTGGAGACATTTGGAGCATAGAGATTAAGCATCATATTTCTGCGTTTCAATGGCCATGAATTTGGTCTTGGAGAATAAGGTGTCTATGAGACAAACTTGGTTTTTTTCTGTTACATAGAGCTTTTGGACCCTAGTTCGTTTACAAAAGTTGGATAGCTCTAAGTCTAATAGATGCTGGCACTGTAATTTGGAAGCGGGGACGTTGGATCATTTATGTTCAAACAATTTTTATTGAAGGAAAGGACATGTACAACCGGTACCCACAGAGCAAGATATGTCATTCACGAATAAGAGTTTGCAATACGCAGGGCCATAACTCTGAAGGCTCCACTTCTTCAAGCTCTACATACAACATCATTCCTTCAAAATTTATATCTTATTATCAAATAACCTATGTCAAACCCACAAACAAATAAACCATAATAACAGGAGAAAATAATCAGGTACAGGTCATCAAATCCCACAGTCCCACCCAAACCACCCCCACCCCAAAACCCCCTGGTCTAAAACAGACTCAAAGACTCCTTACCAAAACAGAAGTAAATGCCCCCAGGGATAGAAGAAAGAAAAGAGATAAGAAAAGAGAAGAGAAGAAAAAGAAAGGAAAGAACACCTGGTGCCTCCTCAAAGATGGAACATGCCCGGGCCTCAGAAAGAATTACAATGAATTCAAAATGTCACTTCGAGCCCTCGGAGATAATGAAAAAAGGTAAGAATTCCAGATTCGAAGGAAGAGACGCTTTCTGTGTAAGCTGAAAGACGCATCCTTCCGCTCCAGCAGCAGCAGAGCATGCAAGCGATTCCTCCAAGCCCAAAAAGAGGGCAAAGTATCTCCAATCCAAACAGATAGAATTACCTTCTTCCCCAGCACCCCCACCCGTCTCATAAACTGCCGCTGCCCCGAATCAGGTAAACAGAAGGCCTCATATTTATCCAGCAGGAGACCGGCTGCCGAAAAGGGAAGCGTCAATCCCAAAACACGCTCCACATAAGATAGAACCTGCCTCCAAAAACGCTTGATTTTCACACAAGACCAAAAGGCATGAATAAACGAGTGAGGTTGCTGGAGACATTTGGGGCACAAAGGAGAGTCCGTAAAACCTGAATAATACAACTGACTCTTCGTGAAATAGCCTCGGTGTATAATCCTAAACTGACACTCCCGAAGATCAGCATTGACAGACACTCCTGGTATTCTAGCAATCAACGAAGAAAGATCCAAAGCGTCTTGGGCTATCCCTAGATCTCGACACCAATGATCCTGTAATACGGTACGATCAGTCGTTCCCAACCAACTCCTGAAATCTCTATAAAGGCCAGAAACCGTAAATCCATTTTCCAAATAAGGATCTAAAAGTGTTGTAAAATTGTCCTCAATAGGAAACGCCAGCGCAGCTCGGGGGAGAGAATGAATATAATGATGGAGTTGTCGAAACGCAAAGAAGTCACCCACAGCAAAAACCCCAGACCGGACCAGAGCCTCCCAAGACATTAAAGAACCATCAACTTGAAGCACATGGGTAAGTAACGTAAAATCCCAGGACGCCATCTCACGAAAACTAGCATTCTCCATGCCGGGGCTAAATTGCAGATTTCCCTGAATAGGTAAGTATCTAGTAATCGTGGGAGTCCCTTTCCAGGAGTCCAGCACAAAAGACCAGACGATGCGTAGAGAGTGCAACAACAAACTTCCCCGAAGTGACACCGGTAATTGAGAACGAGGGACCTGTACCAAGGACAAGATGTGCCAAGGGGCAAAAAATTCCTTCTCATAGGATTTCGGAGTAAAATCCTGGCGGTCCGAAAGCCACTCACCCAAATAGCGCATCAAACAAGCAGCATTGTATAACCGAAAATGCGGTAGCCCCAAGCCCCCACCCTTCCAGTCACCAAACAGGTAACGCAACGCCACCCGCGGACGCCGTCCCCCCCAACAGAATCGAGAAAGCATAGAATGCAATTTAGTAATATCCCTTTTCAAAAGCCATAACGGGAGTAACTGCAAAGTATAAAGCCATTTAGGAAAAAGAATCATATTAAACAAATGAATCCTGCCCGACAGGGACAAAGGATATGGAGCCCACCGAGCAAAACACTCAGCCGAAAAACTTAACAGGGAGTCAACGTTAACACGATATAACCCAGAGGTACACGGTGTCAGTATTATCCCTAAGTAGCGAAACGAAGAGGAAGCCCATTGAAGGGGAAAGGACCCAGGCCAAGAGTCCCGTACTGATGAAGACGTGGCCAACGCTAAAGATTTGTCAAGATTAAGCTTAAACCCTGAATAATCTCCATATTCCTGAAAAGTGGCCATCAGATTGGACAGAGAGACAACGGGGTTCGAGACATGAACCAGGAGGTCATCCGCAAAAGCCGAGATTTTAAATTCAGAAGAACCAATGCGAATACCGGAAATAGTTTTATTAATCTGAATATCCCGGATCAAAGGGTCCAACGACAGAGCAAAGAGCAATGGGGAAAGAGGACAGCCCTGACGCGTACCACGACATATGGGGAATGAAGAAGAACAATGTCCATTAGCCCAAACAAAGGCTGTAGGGGAATGATAAAGTACCCGAACCGCATCCTGAAAAAAACCCGTTATGCCATACCTAGTCAAGACCTCAAATAAAAAATTCCAGGAGACCCGATCGAAGGCCTTCTCAGCATCAAAGCTGACCAAAAGGGAAGATATATTGGTTCTCTCCACAAATTCCAAAGAGGCCAATATGGATCTAATGTTTTTCACACTAGTACGCCCCTGCACAAACCCCACCTGCGGGGAAGCAATCAAATCAGGGAGAACACAGGCCAGCCTGTTAGCCAAAACCTTGGCGAACAATTTAGCCTCCACATTCAGCAGCGAAATAGGGCGATAAGAGGAAGAAAGGGTAGCATCTTTCTGGGGCTTCAAGAGCACTATTATTTGAGCAGAAGTGAGAGAATCCGGGAGAGCACCCCGATGAATGGCGGCTGTGAAAGTATCCGCCAAGACTGATGCTATCGAAGGGTGTAGGAGTTTATAAAATTCCATCCTGAAACCATCCGGTCCAGGGGCCTTCAGTAAAGAACCCTTCTGTATGACACCGGACACCTCCTCAGCCGTAATAGGGGTATTGAGGTTAGCCACCGCCTGAGCGGATATACACGGAAGGGTAATACCGTCCAAATACACAGAGCCCTCCATTAAATCAGATGGTTGAGAATAGAGCTTCCTATAATAATCATAAAACACTGCATTAATCTCGGCATCCGTCCTGACCATATCCCCCCTTGCCGAGCGGAGCTGTAAGATATGAGTACGATCCGTAGATCGACGGACCACCCTAGCCAAGAGTGCCCCACTTTGATTCCCATGTCGGAAATATTGATACTTATAATAAGCAAGCGACTTGACTGTCCTAGCATGTAACAGCTCCTGAAGTTGACTCTGGGTGGCTAAAAGCCGAGAACGCAATGAAGAAGTGTGAGATTGACTGTAAAGCCGACGGAGGTCACCAACCCTACGTTCCAATTGCAAAATTTCCCTATCTCGAGCGCGACGTTGATGACTGGAATAAGCCAAGATCTCACCGCGGAGCACTGCCTTCGCTGCCTCCCAGAAGAGAGTAGAATCATTCCGATGTTCAATATTATGGAATTGATAGTCAGACCATTTCTGAAGTAAGAACTCCTGAAACTTCGGGTCCTTGTACAATCGAAGCGGAAATCGCCAACGGAAGGAGCCCGGGGAAGAGATATCCAAATGTAGGGTTAACAAAAGCATGGTATGATCAGAGACGTCGAAGGAGCCAATTGTGGCCGATTCAATTTGAGAAAACAAAGAGCTAGAAGTCAGCCAGTAATCAATCCGTGATAAAGAGGCATGAGCCCTAGATATGTGAGTATAGTCACGCTCACCTGGATGAAGCGTCCGCCAAACGTCAAGAACATCTAAAGAAGAACAAAGTAAAGAAATTCCCCTAGTAGGCTGCATCCGATCCTGAGGAGCAGGGAGCGACTTATCCAGCAAAGGATCATGAACACAATTGAAATCCCCTCCCACAAGCAATGGAATATCAGAATGTTGGCCAAGAAGACGAATAAGTGAGGAGAAAAATCGAGATTCATAATTGTTAGGCGCATAAACATTACAAAGAATCAGGGGTTGACGATGAATAAGCACCTTAGCAATGATATACCTCCCCCCCGGGTCTGCCCATTGCTCTTGGAGGACAAAGGGTAACCCCTTCCGAATCAGAATCAGAACCCCCGCCTTCCGATCGATCGCCGGTGCTCCCAAATGCTGACCAACCCACCAAGTTTGAAGCTTAGCATGCTCTGCCGCTGACAGATGTGTCTCTTGCAAGAAGGCTAAATCAGCCTTCTGACGGTTCAAGGCTCGTAAAATTTTTTGTCGCTTAATAGGTGAAGTGACACCATTTATATTCCAGGAAATACATCTAAGAGGCTTCATGAGAAAATGTAGAAGGATAAGGAGCCGGTACAGAACCAGAAATAAAACCGAGAGCAAGGTCGTCCCAGCCAGCGACCCGCTCCCAGCTCCTCAATCCAGACCCGAGTTGCCACCAATGGACAGAAGGCCAAATACCAGGTTTCAGGAACACGAAAGAAGAAGAAGAAAGAAGGAGGAAAAAGAGAAAGAGAAAAGAAGAAGAGGTAAGAACAAGAGGAAAGCCCAGCACACCCTCCCCCCCACCATCCCTCCCCCCCACCATCCCCACCCCGTCCCTCATACGACCCACTAGTGGTCTAAGGGCCCTGTGCAGCAACTCCCAACCCCCTCCCTCCGCAGACTATATCTGCCAACCTCCAAAGCGGGAGAGAGAAGGAGTCACGCACAAATGTGAACAGGGCCCCGAGTCCCCCCAGCCCCAAACCTTCTATCCCCATACTCCACCCGCCCAGATCACAATCCACATAAATAATCCCCCGAATAGTTCACACCTGACCATCCCACTGTACCCATCCAGAACCAATCATGAGCATATGATGGATATAACATCTCAAGTAACAAGCAGAAGCATAACCCAACCCAAGTAGCGCCACCAGACATCCAGTAATAGAAATGTGTCTCTCAAGGTACACAGAAAGAAGTCCCTGAGAGTCCCCTACAGGCACCCACTGAGACACACATACTCATTCAATGGCACTGTTGTCACCATCCACTCCCAAAAGGTCAAATCCAATATAGACATTCGTACCATAACCCCAGCCCAACACCAATCGTCCATCCATACCCCCAACACACAGGACCAACCCGCATCCATACAGAACATAATAAAGGACTGTTCATCCAGAGAGTCCTGCGATTCAAAAGAACGAAGAACCAAAGTCTCGAATTCAACCACCGGGCCCAGCTCCACAGGTGGATCCACTCCAGGTGAAATCTGCATCAATCCAATCTGAAGCAGCACAAGTCCTGGCCAACGACTAATCGCCAAGCGTTCAGATTATGCAGCAATAGGGGGCCATCCGGAAATACCCCGGTTATTCAACAGCAGCAGAGGCCAGAGGGGCAAAAGCCCGGACCCCATAAACAGGGCTTCAAGTGCACGCAGAACCATCAAGCTGGCCCTCAAACAAGGATCCACAGGATAGAACAAGCAACAAGCCAACAATGAACAATTGTGAATCCATGTCTAAAAGGAGAAAGCCGCTCAGCATCCCGCCCTCTGGTCAGCCAGGAAAAATCTAAGGTCCGTGCTCAAGCAGCGCCAGGACAACACCTCAGAAGCAGAAATACCAGCACAGAAAGGAAAGTTTCAGGGGACCGAGGAAGGTCCAGCCTCCCCCGGCAAGGAATCCAAATATGCCTGAGCATCGTCCGCTGATGTGTAACTTTTCCATCCTGTAGCAGTCCAGATCCGCAATTGTGCCGGATAGAGCAGCTGGAACCTTTGCTGACGATCAAAGAGAGCGGAGCAGACTCTAGAAAACCGCTTCCTTCGCTCCTGCAGTGCTGGAGAGTAATCCTGGAAAAGACGAATCTGTGTTCCTTCAAAGGTAAGATGGTTGCGCTTTTGACGGTACTGTTTCATCAATTCCACTTTATGCGCAGAGTTATGGACTTTGAAAATAGTGACCCGTGCTCTGGTGTGGTCTTCACTGCGCCTCCCCAGGCGGTGGGCCCGATCCAGCCGCAAGATGCCCATACCTTCAGGAAGAGGTAATGCTGTGCGAAGCCAGGATTCTAAGGTGGTGTGCAGCCGGGAGTCAGACACCGTCTCAGGTAGACCTATTAGACGAAGATTATCCCGTCTCGAGCGGTTCTCTAGGTCTTCGATTTTATCTGCCTGTCGAGCAATTAGTGTTTTAAGTGAGGTCAGATCTGCCGACGAAGCAGAGTGGGCCTCCTCCACGTGCGCCACCCTGGTTTCCAGTTCTCCGGTCCGGCGCGTTGTTTCCGTGACCAGGGACTCCAAAGAGGAGAGTTGACCCGACAACTGCTCAAACCTGGCATCTAGAGCCCGCACCACCGAAGCGGAAAGAGCAGCGATATGCGCCTCCGACAGCGGGAGCTCAGGACCCGCGTCTGGTGTCCCGGTCGCCATCTTAAGTTCAGCGCGGTGCAGTCGCGCCTCCCGATCCTTCGCTCCCCGAGTCACTTTGCCGCTCATTACAGGGCTTACCGGCTGGGCAAAACGGTCCATGAACTACTCCCACCAAGACACAGGGAAATCGCAAGAAAATGTGCACTCGTTGGGGCATAAGAGGACCCGGGACCCCGGAGCTCGAGCAGAGCACGTCTTGCTCGGCTCAACACATCACGTGACCCCCTGGATCATTTAATATTTTATTGTCCTTGCATTATGAACTTTTGGAAATCTATTTGGTCTCAAATAAATTGTCTTCTAGAAAATCACGTAGCTTTATCTTATGATACTATTCTGTTCGGCATGTCAATGAGAACTAAAAGTCAAATTTCTTCAAGTAATCCTCTATGCCTCTCGTAAGGAGATGTGCATCTAATTTGCCTTTGAATCCTAGCACAGTGGATTCCTTAATAACCTTCTTTGGGAGAGCATTCCAGGCGTCCACCACTCGCTGCGTGAAGCAGAACTTCCTGACATTTGTCCTGGATTTGTCCCCCCTTAGCTTCAAACCATGTCCTCTTGTCCGTGTCACGTTGGACAATGTAAATAATTTATTTTCCTGCTCTATTTTATCGATGCCTTTCAGTATTTTGAACGTCTCGATCATGTCCCCTCGTAGCCTCCTCTTCTCAAGGGAGAACAGTCCCAATTTCTTGAGTCGTTCCTCATATTCCAAGTTCTCCATACCTCTTATTAGCTTCGTTGCTCGTCTCTGCACCCTCTCCAGCAGTTTTTTAGGTTGGGAGACCAATGTTGGACACAGTATTCCAAGTGTGGTCTGACCATTGCTCTATAAAGCGGCATTATGACTTTCTTTGATCTACTCGTGATTCCTTTCTTTATCATGCCTAACATTCTGTTTGCTTTCTTTGCCGCTGCCGCACATTGTGCCGATGGCTTCAGGGTCCTATCTATCAGTACACCCAGGTCCTTTTCTTGTTCGCTCTTACCCAGAGTTGCGCCTGACATTCTATACTCGTGTTCCTTATTCTTATTACCTAAATGCATTACTTTGCATTTCTCCACGTTGAACTTCATCTGCCATTGCTCTGCCCATTTCTCTAACTGATACAAGTCGCTCTGGAGTTCCTCGCTATCCTCCTGCGATCTGATTGCCCGGCATAGCTTTGTGTCGTCTGCAAACTTAATGATCTCACTGGATATTCCGTCTTCCAGGTCATTGATATAAATATTAAATAGGGTCGGCCCAAGTACCGAGCCCTGGGGCACACCACTAGTCACTTTCTCCCAGTCTGAGAACTTCCCATTTATGCCCACTCTCTGCTTTCTGTTTTCCAGCCATTTGCCTATCCACCTTTGTATGTCTCCCTCAATTCCATGGCTTTGTAGTTTCCTGAGAAGTCTTTCATGTGGAACTTTGTCGAACGCTTTCTGGAAGTCCAAATATATTATGTCCACCGGCTTTCCACTATCAATTTGCTTGTTCACGGTCTCAAAGAATTGAAGTAAATTCGTTAAACATGATTTCCCTTTCCTGAACCCATGTTGACTAGGTTTCAGCAAGTCGTGTGTATCCAAGTGCCGGACTATGCTATCCTTGATCAGTGCTTCAACCATCTTTCCAGGGACAGACGTAAGGCTCACTGGTCTGTAGTTGCCCGGTTCTCCTCTCGATCCTTTTTTGAAAATTGAATACAACACTTGAATCTCTATCATATTCAACATTAAAACATTAAAATTTTTAACCCATGCCCTCCCAATCCAACTGTAACCTATGTGTTCACAAAGCTCATATACAATATTCTTTATTATTGATCTAAATATTTAATAAAATTATAAAATCCCTCCCCCCATCCCTTCCTTCTTATTGCATTTATAATGGAAAAATGGTATTTATTCATTACAATATCTTGTCAATGGCCCCCAGATTTTATTAAAATTATTATGGTTCCCTCTTTGTATAGCAATTGCTCTTTCCATTTTATAGATGTGACATAATGATTTCCACCATAAGCAATAATTGAGTCTATTCCAATTCTTCCAATTAAATGTGATTTGTTGTATGGCGACTCCTGTCATGATCAATAAAAGCTTATTATTGTTAGACAAAATTTGACTCTGTGCCCTCATTGATATTCCGAATAGAATTGTATCATAAGATAATGCCACATGGTTTTCCAATAAACAATTTATTTAACCACAAATAGATTTCCAAAAGGCTAAAATAAAGGGACAATAAAATAATAAATGATCTAGAGTCCCTACTTCGAGATTACAATGCCAGCATCTATTAGGCTTAGAGCTATTCAACTTTTGTAATCTAATTGGGGTCCAAAAAGCTCTATGTAAGAGAAAAAACCAAGTTTGTCTCATAGATGCAGAGACTTTAGATCTCATTCTCCAAGACCAAATCCGTGGCCATTGAGACACAGTAATCTAATGCTTAATCTCAATGTGCCAAATATCTCTAAGACCATTTTTAGGCTTCTTTTTAACTAATTCACTTATCAATTTATACCACTGTGCGGCCTGGTGACCCAGAAAGTTCACCTGAAAGCATAAGAACTCCAAACTATAATGATTGTTAAGGGTTTTCCATTCAGGGCCTGCTTCAATTGCAACCATCTAAAACTTTGCGATTTATTAGTTTACCATTTGAAATAACATTTTCCAAAATATGTGATTTGTAAAATTTATTTTTGAATGAATATTACACACTTGTTGTAAGATATGAAAACGAATAAAGATTAAAAAAAAAAAAAAATACGTATCCCTGCTATCATGTTAATTTGTTGATGCATTAGGTCACCATTATAATGCATTTCAATATCAGATTTTGTTTGATATAAACTGGTTTGGGTTGAATCTTTGGTTAAGGAAGTGTATTGTAAAGTAGGGTGTTATAATTTATTGTATAATCATGTGTATTTTACCTTACAGAAAAAGTTCTACAAGGATGATGATCCTACACTTCAAACTATGCTGACCATGATAGATGGGAAAGAGCACATAAAGAGTTCCCCATCCCAAGGGCCTTTATCTCCTAATTTTTTGCTCAGATCCAGCCATCCACAACCTAGTGATCAGCAAACTACCAACCCTGAGTCTCAGTGCTCATACTACACGGTGTCTGTGGACACTAGGACTGTTGGTTGTCAGACAGTCGAGTCAGCCTTGGTGCCATGCGATTCTTGTGCCACCGCTCAAGCCAGTCTTCGGGAAGTCAGTAATGCTATTATCAAGGCCTGCCGGAGCCAAGGCCTGCCCTCTTCCCTCTGTAAATTTCAGGAGGTGGTGCAAGAAATGTTAGGCAACAGGATACTGTCTGCCACAGAGATGAGCTATTGGGCATCGGAGCAGAGCAAAGATATTTCTCGCATCAACAAGCAACTCATAGAACTCCTGCAACTGGTGAACCCCCTGAAGGCTGAGCTGGAAGCTTCTGTGGTTGAGAAGGGGAAGCTGAAAAGTCAGATTGAAGATTTTATCAAGGACATTCAGAAAGAAAAGGACGAACAGCTGCAGAAGCAGGTGCTGTCCAATAACTGCTTGGAGGAAATAAAACAAAAGAATCTGGAAAATATGACCCAATGGGAAAAAGAGAAGAAGGATCTACAGAAAAGTTAAGTGTCATTACAACTGGGGGGTAAAATCTGGACCCGTATCCCCGCCCCAGGCCTGCTCAGTTTCACCCCACTTGGCCCCCCCCCCAGCCCCACCCCCCTCAACCTGTTCTCATGCACGGAGCCGCATCAGGCGGGCATGTGCACATGCACAAGTGTGACATGATAATAATAATAATAATAACTTTATTCTTCTATACCGCCACAATCAAGAGTGCTGGACATTCAGCGAAATACAATAAGTAGATATTCAGAGGAAATACAGAGATCAGAGATCAGGAGCAATAGTATAGAAATACAATTTGCTGAGCGAAAATGTAATATGTACATTTTAGTAGGTAATGTCCGACAGGACCTGTTGCGGATAAATAGCAACGTAAAGTTATGATAAGATGAAGATAACAGATTATATTTATAACAGTGCTGTAAGTTCAGGTGGAATAGGGAGAGAGGAGGGAGTGGGAGAGCGGGTCAATTGTTTAGGTATTTCTGGAACAGGTATGTTTTTAGGCGTTTCCTGAATTCCCCGTATGTAGTGGGCAAAAGCAGTTGACATCACACACATGTGCGCAAGCGCGTGATGTCATGACTTTGCATCTGTTCATGCTCAGATGCTCTCCCGATGCAGACCCAAGGTGGACAAAGTGCCGGGTTTTGAAAAGCCACCCAGACGTCCTCTAAAAAGAGAACATGTCCGGGTAAATCCGGATGTCTGGTTACCCTAAAGTCTCTGTAACACCTGAAGCCTGGTTACCCAAACAAGTCACACAAGCGCTATCAAGCAGTCTGGGGAGGAAGGAGAATAAGCTTTTATTTACACAGAATTACACGGTGACAACTGAGCGCAAGGTTGACGGCGCACCGAAGAAAAACACTATTTTAAAGGGCTCCGACGGGGGTGGGGGGGAACCCCCCCACTTTACTTAACAGACATCGCGCTGGCGTTGTGAGGGGTTTAGGGGATTGTAACCCCACACATTATACTTAAAACTGAACTTTTTCCCAAAAAAACAGGCAAAAAGTTCGGTTTCAAGTATAATGAGGGGGGTTATGTTCCCGCTAAGCTGCGCTGGCGTGCGCTGGCGCACAAAATATTAGGTCGCAGCGCACAAGTTTCTCGTCACAGCGCAGGACCGGCAAGATTGACTCATTTGAACTTCTGCAAGATCAGCATCGGAAGCGTGCGCTGGGCCGGAGAGATCTTGGGGAGCCTCCGACAGTGGCTTTCTCCCCTCTCTGCAGCTCTCCTTTACTTCCCAGCGCAGCGATTCACGAAGGCAGCCTCGGGGCTTTTGCTGAGTCGCGGCTGCCTCTGATGATGCAACTTCCTCTTTCCTCAGAGGCGGCGCGACACAACAAAGGACCCGAGGCTGCCTTCGTGAATCGCTGCGCTGGGAAGTAAGAAGAGCTGCTGGGAGGGGAGAAAACCACTATCAGTCTGGGAAGCTGCTGGGCAGGGGAAAAAAGGGACAGCTGCTACTGGAAAGGGAGAAGGAGAGATGCTTCTGGGAGGGGAGGAGGGAAAGGAATCTGGGAAGCTGCTGGGCCAGGAAAAAAAAGGGACAGCTGCTACTGGAGAGGGAGAAGGAGAAGGAGAGATGCATCTGGGAGGGGAGGAGGGAAAGGAATCTGGGAAGCTGCTGGGCCAGGAAAAAAAAGGACAGCTGCTACTGGAGAGGGAGAAGAAGGAGAGATGCTTCTGGGAGGGGAGGAGGGAAAGGAATCTGGGAAGCTGCTGGGCAAGGAAAAAAAGGGACAGCTGCTACTGGATAAGGAGAAGAAGGAGAGATGCTTCTGGGAGGGGAGGAGGGAAAGGAATCTGGGAAGCTGCTGGGCTAGGAAAAAAAGGGACAGCTGCTACTGGAGAGGGAGAAGGAGACGGAGAGATGCTTCTGGGAGGGGAGGAGGGAAAGGAATCTGGGAAGCTGCTGGGCTAGGAAAAAAAGGGACAGCTGCTACTGGAGAGGGAGAAGGAGAGATGCTGCTGGGAGGGGAGGAAGGGAAGAGAGTTACTGCTGGACAGGAGGCTGGGAGAAAGAAAGAAAGGGGGCAGGCAGGGAAACAGAAGGAAAGAAGAGAAACAGAAAAAAAGAAAGAAAGGTCAGGGAGAGAGGAAGAAAAAGTTGGGGGAGGGAATGAGGTGTGGAGGAGAGAAAGCATACAGGCTGATAGAAGGGAAGAAAGATTGGATGCACAGTCAGAAGAAGAAAGTGCAACCAGAAATCACCAGACAAGGTAGGAAAAATGATTTTATTTTAAATTTAGCAAAGTGGAGGCAGTATTACCACAGTTTTCAAAGGAATTTGCCCAAATAACTTAATAGTTAACTGGGTAAATTCCCAGAGATGAAAACTTCCCTTCACTTACTATGCACAGTTCTGAATTTATATCTGCTGTCTATATTTTACAATATGGTCCCCTTTTACTAAACCGCAATAGTGGTTTTTAGCGCAGGGAGCCTATGAGCGTCAAGAGCAGTGCTGGGCATTCAGCGCAGCTCCCTGCGCTAAAAACTGCTATTGTGGTTTAATAAAAAGGATGGAGGGTATATTTGTCTATTTTTGTATGCTATAAAAACCAAATACAGAGAGAGACTGAGAGCTGTTGACGAAGAGCTACGTGTGTGTCTTTCTTCCATTCCAGCCAGAATATCAGCTTTGTGTTCAGCCAAACAGGCCCAGGTTTCGCACTGAATAAAGTATTTTATAATTTTTATAATTTTTATTTCATAATAAAGTAATTATAAAATACTTTCTTTGTGTTTATTTGATTCCTATTCAAGAGAATTACTTTATATATAGTCAATATAGGCAGAGAGTTAAATTTTTTAACATTTTCTAATGGTGGTGTGCCTCGTGATTTTTTTCATGAAACAAGTGTGCCTTTGCCCAAAAAAGGTTGAAAAACACTGGTCTAGAAATTGAAAGCATCAAACGTATTGTCTTCTGGACTGTTTTTAATTTACAGTTTACACATATGGATGTAACAGACATAACTACATTTGTTGTAAAACATTTATTAAGATATCATTTCATCCCTACAATTTCTGTGTTCTTAAAAATATTATTTAACGTTATTTAATTTAGCGTGTAGGCCTAAAATTCCTTTGAATACCTCGTCCTCATGTATCAGCAACTTTGACAACATATTTATTTGGCTCATAACTTGCTGGCGCCCGATATTTTTAGCTCACAGTGAAAAAAGTTTGCTCACAACACCCGCCCGCTTAGAGGGAACACTGGTTACAACCCCCCCAAACCCCCCACAACACCAGCGCGATGTCTGTTAAATAAAGTAGGGTTCCCCTCCCCCCCCATCGGAGCCCTTTAAAATAGTGTTTTCTTCGGCGCGCCATCAACCTTGCACTCAGTTGTCTGCGCTCAGTTGTCGGCGCGCCGTTGTCTCGCGCAATTTTGTCTATGAACTAAATTACACAGATCTCCCCTCACAGAAACCCGCTGCTTTCCCAAAATACACTGTCACTCTCAGTTTAGTTTAGTCGGTCCAGAGTTCTGGGTGACAGTCCTTCGCGTCCACCCAGAAGCACAGTTCATGCAACCCTGCCTCTGAAAGAGTTTTAAAATACAGTCTTTTTACAGTTACAGTTACAGTTCTCTCCTGGTCCTCCATGTTCTTCTTTCACTCTAGGACCCCTGGTTCTGATCCTGGGTCTTAAACTCTCCCCCTCCCCTTCTCTTGAAGCTGTTTCCCTTTCTTAACTGTCTGCCTTTCTTCCAGCTGGCCAGGAGAAGGAGTGCCGAACTCACCCGAGGAAAGGGCAGAGTTTCATAGTCTCTGTCACAGTCTCATGTACAGCTGAAATGGCTCTTTAAAATTAGTTGACAAAGTAGTCTCTTGTTCAGTAGCATTAGGGAATAATTAGATATCAAAATCAAGCTGGTCAAAATTTTCTCAGGTTGGTAGATACATGGAATAAGTCTCCTGGTAGAGGTGGTGGAGACAAAGACTGTGTCAGAATTCAAAAAAGTATGGGACAGGCACGTGTGATCCCTTAGGGCAGTCAAACTCAATCACATTAAGGGGCCGAAATCCAAAACATAGGCTAAGTCGCAGGCCAGACCCCTCCCAATCTCCGCCCCCATAATAATACTAATTATAACACCGTTTTTTACATTCATTTTTCATATATACACACACAATTTAATCTTACTAGTCATTAAGCCCGTTACATTAGAAATAAATTACATTACATTACATTACATTAAAAGGTGCTAGAATATATGTCTGTCTGTCTTTCTGTCTCTCTCCCTCCCGCTGTCTCTCTCCCTGGCCCCCTTTCTCTGTCTGCCTTTCTGTCCCTCTCCCTGCCCCTTTGTCTTTCTTCCTGTCTCCCTCCCTCCCGCTGTCTGTCTCTCATTCTTTCTCTCCTTTTCCCTGTGCAGCAACATTTTCACCCCATTTCCCTGTACAGCAGCAACAGCATTTCCCTCCTTCCCCCCCCCCCCACTTTCTTGTGCTGAAGCAGCAGCAGTATTTCCCTTCCCCTCCAGGTCCCTGTGCAGCAGTAGCAGCATTTTCCCCCACCCTCCCTTCCCTTCTCTTACCGCGATCTGGCCTGCTCCATTTGGCCCCTCCCCCTTCTTTTACTGCGTTCTGTCCTGCTTCGTTCGGCCCCTCCACCTTCCCTTCCCGCGGTCTAGCCTGCTCCATGCCCCTCCCTTCCCTTATTGCGTTCCTGTGGCTGGAGTCCTCTTTTTTGTCGGTCCCCTCTTCCCTTCCCACGGGCTGGCCTGCTGCGGCCGAAGGTTGTTTTTTTTAAGTTTAAAAGTGCCGCGGCTGCTCTTCTCATGATCTCCGCCAGTGTCGGAAGCGTTCTCTGATGCTGGTGCGGCTCGTGAGAGGAGCCGACACCGCAGCTTTTAATTTTTGCTTGAGGTGGAGAGCAGGGAGTCCAGGCCAGTCCTGGTGTCTACGGAGAGAGGGAGCGATATATGCGCACATGCGCACTTCTGCCGCCACAGACCTACTGATCACAGATCACGGAAGCACGCAGGTAAGAGTGCGCATGCACGGCTAGGGTTTTATTATATAGGATTAACACATAATGGTAATGGTTAACCACAAAATTAAACTACACAAAGCACACTGAATGCTTCTCAACATTCGTTCATACCAGAACACAGATAACCCCTATGCAAAAACGGGACCAAAAACTAAAAGTACTAATATATTAAAACACCCTAAGATTCAAGATTCTGCATGCAATACACCCCCCAGAGAAAAAGAAACAAATGTATTTCTTCCTGAGCAGTACAAAAGATAGACAGCAGATTAAAATGCTCAAAATTGATACAATTCAAACACTAACTTGAAAATAAAATCATTCCCCCTACCTTTGTTGTCTCCCTCCCTCCATGCTGTGCCTCCCTCCAGCGGGTGTCTAACCTGGCCGGCTCCAACCTGGCCGTTTTATGTGGCCCGCGGTCCAATGCCCCCCCCCCCTTCCCGGTGTTATTTTGTGGCCGGCTCCCTCCTCCTCACAGCCATAGTGTGCATGGAGCTGCGTGCAGCGGCTCCTCCTGCATCCTGCACCTGAACTGGAAGCCTTCTCTCTGACGTCGCAATGGCAGAGGGAATGCTTCCGGATAAGGTGTGGGACGCGGCTGTGAGGAGGAGGGATCCGACCACAAGGTAACACTGGAGGCATCATAAAACGACCAGGCGGGCCGGATTTGCCCCGCGGGCCTTGAGTTTGACACTTGTGTCTTAGGGATAGGAGGAGATGGTGAATGGGCAGACTCGACTGGCCATTTGGCCTTTATCTGCCATCATGTTTCTCTGTTTCTATTTGCTAAGGAAATCACTAAAAATTCAACACTTCAAAGGAATCTGTCATGGAGCCTGAAAATTGATCTGAACTGCTTGAACTCTGATGCAAATTCACAAACAATTAATTTGGGGTGTTTTTATTAAGCTGTGCTAGTAAACGGGTATCGTTACAAGAGCCTTTCCTGCATATGAAACCCATTTCTAGCACAGCTGTCAAAAAGGGCTTTTATTTCTATTTGTTGCATTTCTGGCCGTGTGGTAATGTTGGCATTAGTGTGCAGCTGTTTAAAAAAATACTATATGGCTGAACTCCAAGATTCAAATTGGCAGATTTAAGGTCATCTGGAAGTATTGGATGATAGCAGGTATATGTATTTTAGATGATGTTATATCTAATGGTAAGCTGCTTGACTGTTCACAGTTGCAACATAAATTTGGTCTTAGTAATTCACAAAGTTTTAGATGGTTGCAACTGAAGCAGGCCATTCAGGCAGGTTCCCTGAATGGAAAAATCTTTAATAACCAATATAGTTTGGAGTTCTTATGCTTTTAGGTGGACTTCCAGGCCGCACAATGGTATAAATTGTTAGCTGGATTTATGTTCAAATATGTTTTATTAAATTGCCAACAAAATGCACGTAAACATACTGTTAGCTGGATTTATAAATGAAAAAAAAACAAAAACTGGTCTTAGGGACATTTGGAGCATTGAGATTAGGCACTCGATATTCCAATGATCAGGTTTCATAGCACATTAGTAATGGATATATTAGATTGGGGAAGGGTGGGAATGTATATTATAGGGATTTAAGAACTTTTTTATTTTTTTTTTAAATTTTATTTATTAAATTTTCAATTTTTACAATAATTTAATCTCAAGTAATATAATTAATTACTATATATCATTGTATCTATCATTAATACAACTTAATTTATAAACAGTATATATTATAAATTATATATAATCAAAAGTTATAAATCCCTCCCCATTTTACAATTAATGATTCTAAAAATTATACATATACCACCCCATTCCTATATAAGTATTGTAATTGTGCTAAGAAGTCTAATCATTAGAATAATTAGTCAATGGTTGCCAAATTTTTTTGAAATTATGAAAATTCCCATGTTGTAATGCTAATACTTTTTCCATTTTGTAGATATGACAGACAGAGTTCCACCAGAACGTATAATTTAATTTGGTATAGTCTTTCCAATTTTGAGTGATTTGTTGCATGGCGACTCCTGTCAATATTAATAGCAGCTTATTATTGTTTACTGAGATCGGACTCTGAGTTCTCATTGCAGTTCCAAATAATACGGTGTCATATGAGAGTCCTACATGATTTTCTAGTAATTTGTTAATTTGGGGCCAAATCAGATTCCAAAAGGCATTTACACAGGGACAAAAAAAAATTAAGTGATCTAACGTCCCTATTTCTATTTTACAATGCCAGCATCTATTGGATCTAGTATTATCTATTTTTTGCAGGCGCGTAGGGGTCCATAACACTCTATGTAATAAAAACATCCATGTTTGACTCATAGATGCTGACTTTGTAGATCTTAGTCTCCAGGACCAAAATCGTGGCCATTGAGATGCAGAAATTGTCTGTCCAATCTCAATACTCCAAATATCTCTAAGACCAGTTTTCTTCTTTTTATTTAAAAATCCATATATCAATTTGTACCATTTTGCGGCTTGGTGTCCCAAGAAATCCGCCTGGAAACATAAAACCGGCAGACTATATTGAGTATTAAGATTTTTCCATTCAGAGAACCCTATCTGAATGGCCTGCTTCAATTGCATCCATTTAAAGTATTGTGATTTATTTAAGCCAAATTTATTTTGCAATTGTGAAAAACTAAGCAGTGAACCGTCTGAGATGACATCATTTAATGTTCGTATTCCTGCATTTATCCATTGTTTCCAGACGATCTTAAATCCGCCAATTTTGATCCTGGAGTTTACCCAAATAGATTGATTTAGTGATTTACTAATTGGATCTGGTGATAGGTTATTAATATATCTTAATGTTTTCCAAGTGTCTATTAAAATTCTATTATCTTTGTATTTTCTAGGCATTGTTATACTAATTAAATGATCTAAATGTAATGGGAACAGGAGCCGCCATTCTAAATATAGCCAATCTGGTACATTCTCCATGAGATCTGGGAGGATCCAATACATACCCTGTCTTAGAATATAGGCTTGATGGTACCTATAAAAATTTGGAAAATTTACCCCTCCCTCCACAATTGGTCTTTGTAAAGATACTAAAGCTATTCTGGATCTTTTCCCAAACCAAACAAATTTTGTAATAATATTGTTTAATTTTTTATAAAAGGACCCCTGAAAAAATATTGGTATCATACTCATTTGATAACAAACCACAGGCAATATCATCATTTTAATTGTTTGAACTCTTCCCCACCATGAAAGATGTAAAGGATTCCATTGTTCAAACATTTCTGTAATTTTTTTCAATAAAAGTTTTTCATTTTCTTTGACTGTATCATCAATTGTATTTTTAATCATAATTCCTAAATATTTTAAACCTTCCTCTTTCCAAATAAATGAATATGAATCAAATAATCCTTTGGTACAATGAACATTAATAGGAAGAATTTCTGATTTACTCCAATTAATTTTATATCCAGAAAATTTTCCAAATTCCTCTAGAAGATTAAGTAAACTTGGAATAGTATTCCCCGGTTCTCTTAAATATAATAAAATATCATCTGCATATGCAGAAAGTTTATATTCCCAGTTAGAAAATGGTATTCCTTTTATCTCCTTAGTTTGATTAATTGCAATTAACAAGGGTTCTAAAACAACATCAAAAAGTAAGGGGGACAAAGGACATCCTTGTCTAACTCCCCTTTGCAAGTTAAATCTATCTGATAAATTGTTATTTATATATAATCTTGCACCAGGAGAGCTATACAAGGTTTGAATCATTTTAATAAAGCCGGGGCCTAATCCAAACCATTCTAGAGCTTGATACATAAATTTCCATTCTACTCTATCAAATGCTTTTTCTGCATCTAAAGATATCATAAATGCAGGATCATTTATATTTTTTGCTAGGTTTAAAGAATGGAATGCTAATCTAGTGTTGTGTGATGACTGTCTTTTAGCAATAAATCCTGTTTGATGCACATCAATAATGAAAGGAAGAGCTTTTGCTAATCTTATTGCTAGTACTTTAGAAATTAATTTATCATCTACATTTAATAAAGAAATAGGCCTGTAATTTGAAACCAAAGTAGTATCTTTGTTTGGTTTTGGTAAGACAATAATTAATGAATCAGCCATAGTACCTGATATATTTCCATTATTCATTTGATACTGATATAATTTTAATAGATATGGTAAAATAATGTTTTGAAATGATTTATAAAATTCAACCGTATAACCATCACCACCTGGAGCGGATCCAACTCTAAGAGACTTCAATGCTGATTCTATTTCCTTTATAGATATAGGTTCTTCTAAACTTCCTTTTATATGATCTGGAACATTTGGTCCAATAAATGAATTTAAAAAATTAAGTCCATCTGGTTCTTTATTTTCATAAATATATTCAGAAGAATATAAATCTTTATAAAAATCAAGAAACTGTATTAAAATGTCTTTATTGTTAGTGTGTGTATTACCTTGTATATCTTTTATTGCAATAATCTTGGATTTTCTTTTTTTTGCTTTAAGAAAATTTGCTAATAATTTTCCAGCTTTATTTGAATTTTCATAAAATTGAACTTGTCTATTAAATAAATCTTTCCTCACAAATTGAGAAGAAATCTCATTATATTTAACTTTTAGTTTTAATAAATCTTGTAATGTATTATTTTCCCATTTTTCAATTAATTTATTTTCTAATAATTTAATTTGTTTTCCTAATTCAAGAAACTGTTTTTTATGTTGTTTATTAATATATGCTGAATATGAAATAATATTTCCTCTCATTGTTGCTTTAAAAGCGTCCCATAAAATCTCAGCATTAATATTATCTGAATCATTAATTTGAAAAAATTCTTGTATTTTTAATTTAAATTCTTCGAGGAAATTTGAATCCGCTAAAAAATTATTATTAAATCTCCAAATTGAATTGAAATGTTCAATATCATAATTTTGAAGATTAATCCACACACCAGCATGATCCGAAATTATAATAGGATCTATTACTGCTTTTAACACACGCTGCGCTAGGTTATTAGAAACAAATATATAATCAATTCGTGAAAAGGATTTGTGGACTTGAGAACAAAAAGAAAATTCCTGATCATTAAAATGAAGAATACGCCATATATCTATTAAATCACAAGATTGAATCAAATTATCTAAGCCTAATGATTTCATAATTCTACTTGGTTTTTTATCCAAAATTGGATCCATTACAGCATTGAAATCCCCTGCTACTATTAAATTAGATGTAGCCAGTGGTAAAAGTAATTGTTGAATTTGTTTGAAAAACTCCATTTGATTCGTATTAGGAGCATATAAATTGAATAAATCCATGGTTGTATTTCCCAGATCCATTTTGACATGCACCCATCTACCTAAGGGGTCATAATTTATTAATTTGAAATTCGCATTACATTTTTTGTTTATCAGAATAGCCACTCCAGCTTTTTTCTTTAAAGCCGGTGCAAATAAACAATTAGAAATCCAACCCCCAAATAATTTTTTAGATTCAATTTCAGAAAGATGCGTTTCTTGAATGAAGTAGATGTCCGCATTTTGATTTTTAAGGAACGATAATATTTTCTTCTTCTTAATAGGATGATTTAAACCATTGACATTCATAGAATAAATTTTTATATCCATTTTATTTATCATTAAATTTTAACCAATATTCTATGATAATATACATGATTAGATCTTAGCACAATTAATATATATTGATCCCCATTCCCACCCTCTATTTTCCCTCCCCACCCTCCCATTTTCAATGTTTGACTTGAAACACACATTGGTCATGCAAAACCTAATTCCCCTTCCCCAGGCAACTAATCATTCATAAATTATTTTAAAAGTAACTTCTAATTCAATACATTCCATATTTCTTTACCCACCCTATATATTCATTTAATCCTTCATACAATAAATTAAATATATTTCAAATATAGCTCTAATTCCATATAACAAATTCTCATATATATAAATTAGATATATCTATTCCTATAAAGATAATAGTAAATATTTTAATAAAATCATTTTATATCAAAAAGATTCTATAATTAATATCTATATTATAATAGTTTCCCATTCATTTAACCTATTCCAAAAAAATTTTCCTATTAATATTAGTAGTATTAAATATAGATGCAATAATTCGTATCAATTATAATTGGATAAATCATATTAATATTTTCAAGTCTTAGCTATAACTAATATATTATCCCTACAATAAATTCAATATATTTCAAATATATCTCTAATTCCATATATCAAATTTTAATAAAATTATTTTAAACATTTTTAAATATCATCATTTATAGTAACCTAATATGTATAGGTAATTAAATAAAATATATTTTTATATCAAGAAGATTATATAATTAATATCAATAGCAGTCAGGGAGGCCAAACTCAGAATGGAAGAAGATCTAGCACGGAACATTAAGAAAGGGGATAAATCCTTCTTCAGCTATATTAGTCACAGGAAAAGAAACAAAGATGGGATAGAACTCCTGAAGAAATCGGACGGTAACCTTGTAGAATCAGATTCTGCCAAGGCAGAATTACTAAACGAATACTTCTGCTCAGTCTTCACCTGTGAAGCGCCGGGAGCTGGTCCACAGCTTCAGATGGGAGACAGCCAGAAGGACCCGTTCCAAGACTTCGAGTTCACGCCCAGTAGTGTCTACTACGAACTATCAAGACTCAAAGTAAACAAAGCCATGGGACCAGACAACCTACATCCCAGAGTGCTCAGGGAATTGAGAGAAGTCCTGGCAGAACCACTATCTGTTCTTTTCAATCTTTCCCTACGCACAGGAAGAGTCCCCTTGGACTGGAAAACCGCCAACGTTATCCCACTCCACAAAAAGGGCTGCAGGACAGAGACGGCAAACTACAGACTGGTGAGTCTCATGTCTATAGTGTGCAAGCTCATGGAAACACTGATCAAAAGAAATATTGACACAATCCTAGACGAAGAAAACCTACGTGATCCCCACCAGCATGGATTCACCCAGGGCAGATCCTGCCAATCTAACCTAACCAGCTTTTTTGACTGGGTTACTAGACAACTAGATGCCGGAGAGTCACTGGATGTAATATATTTAGACTTCAGTAAAGCTTTTGATAGCATCCCACACCGAAGGTTATTGAACAAGCTGAAGTCGATAGGATTAGGGGACACTCTAACTACATGGGTTGAGGATTGGCTGAGTGGTAGACTTCAGAGGATGGTGGTAAACGGTACCCCATCCAAAACGTCAGGCGTGATCAGTGGAGTACCACAGGGGTCAGTCTTGGGCCCGATTCTATTCAACTTATTCATAAAAGATATGACCCAAGGACTTAGAGGAAGGGTATCACTGTTCGCCGACGATGTCAAACTTTGCAACATAGTAGGTAAAAACACATTGCCTGATAATATGACGCAGGATCTACTGCTGCTGGAACGGTGGTCAACAACATGGCAGCTAGGCTTCAATGCTAAAAAGTGTAAGGTAATGCACCTGGGAAAGAGAAACCCGCACAGAACTTACATACTAAATGGTGAGACCTTGGCCAGGACCACGACGGAACATGATCTAGGGGTAATCATTAGTGATGACATGAAGGTTGCAAATCAAGTGGAGAAGGCTTCCTCCATGGCAAGGCAAGTAATGGGTTGTATCCGTAGAGGTTTTGTCAGCAGGAGACCTGAAGTCATGATGCCGCTATACAGGTCCATGGTGAGGCCTCATTTGGAATACTGTGTTCAATTCTGGAGACCAAACTACCGGAAAGATGTGCTGAGAATCGAGTCGGTTCAGCGTATGGCCACTAGGATGGTCTTGGGGCTCAAGGATCTCACGTATGAAGAAAGACTGAATAAACTACGGCTGTACTCACTTGAGGAACGAAGAGAGAGGGGAGACATGATTGAGACGTTTAAGTATATCACGGGCCGTATCGAGTCGGAAGAAGATATCTTCTACCTCAAGGGACCCTCGACCACCAGAGGGCATCCGCTGAAAATCAGGGGAGGGAAGTTCCATAGCGACTACAGAAAATACTTCTTCACTGAAAGAGTAGTGGATCATTGGAACAAACTCCCACTGCAGGTGATTGAGGCCAACAGCGTGACAGATTTTAAGAAAAAATGGGATATTCACATGGGATCCCTAAGGGAGTAAAATCAGGGGGGCAGGTATTTGGAATGGGCAGACTTGGTGGGCTATGGCCCTTTTCTGCCGTCTTTTTCTATGTTTCTATGTTTCTACCAACATTTATTTGACTTAGAGTTATCTAACTTTTGTAAATGAACTGGGGTCCAGAATGCTCTATGTAACAGAAAAACCAAGTTTGTCTCATAGATGCTGACATTGGACAACTCATCCTCCAAGACCAAATTATTGTAATGAATAAATACAATTTTTCCCTTGATAGTAAAAGAGCAAGATTGGGGGAGGGGGGTAGTTTTTGTTTTTTCATTAATTGTATGGAATAGTAGGAAAGAATTTATTACATGGTATGTGTTTTATATTTGTTATGAAAGGGATGGGAGGGAGGGAGATAAGCTTTATAAATTGAATTATTGCAGAATATGAAGTGTTTTATCCAAGTTAAAATGTTGTTACTTTTTGATGCACTTATTGTAAGTTCTAAAACTGAATAAAGAATATTAAAAATAAATAAATAACACTGGGTTGTTGTTTTTTTTTAATTCTATATTCATGTGACATCTTACATCAAGTGTATCATAAAATAATATTTGAACTTATACAATATCACTTGATTCTCTATCAATTTAACCTAAATTATAGTGTTTAAACCCTCCCTCCCAACCTTACTAATTCATATGTAGTTGCATATATCATATAATATATTATATTATATAATCTGTCCTATTAATCTAATCATTTAATATAAAATCAGAAACCCCCCCCCCCCTACATACTTTGCAATTATACCTATTAGGGAAAAATGATATTCCAATAATTACTCATTACAATATTCTAATAATGGCCTCCAAACCTCCTGAAAGTTATTAAAATTTCCTTTCTACAAGGCTAACATTCTTTCCATCTTGTACATATGACATAATGAATTCCACCAAAAACTATAATTTAATCTATTCCAATTTTTCCAGTTAAATGTAATCTGCTGGATGGCTTATTATTCTTTGGAGATATTTGACTTTTCTTCCTCATTGACATTCCAAATAATATAGTATCATAGGATAGAGCCACAGAATTTTCCAACAAACAATTTATTTGGCCCCAAATCGATTTCCAAAAAGCCAAAATGAATGGACAATAGAACAATAAATGATCTAAAGTCCCCGCTTCGAGATGACAATGTCAACACCTATTAGACTTAGAGCTATCTATTTTTTGTAAATGGACAGGGATCCAGAAAGCTCGGTGCAACAGAAAAAACCAAGTTTGTCTCATAGATGCTGACATTGTACAACTCATCCTCCAAGACCAAATTCGTGGCCATTGAGATTCAGTAATTTGATGCTTAATCTCAATGCTCCAAATGTCTCTAAGACTAGTTTTTGGTTTTTTATTCATAAATCCAGATATCAATTTATACCACTGTGCGGCCTGGTGTCCCAAGAAGTCCACCTGAAAGCACAAGAACTCTAAACTATATTGGTTATTAAGATTTTTCCATTCAGGGAACCCTGCCTGAATGACCTGCTTCAGTTGCAACCATCTATAACATTGTGATTTTTTTTTTTTTATTATTTCTTTATTAATTTTCAATTTAAATCAAGCTAAACACTTGTACAGAAAGCAATAGTCATAATATCAAAATAATCATAAAGAAATTAAACATCTAATAAGAAAAACATGTATTATTTAACTATTTAAGCTCAAGTCCTCCTAAAGGAACCAAGATTTTAAATTAGCGAAGCATTAAAATTATAGAAATTATTTTTGCAAGATATTCAAAGCAGAAGCACTGAGAAATAAAGTTTCTTAATTATATTAGGGTTTAGATGATTCTCCATCCAAACGAGACATAGCTACAAAAGTTGTCAATTGAGATGGTTCAAAGAATACATATATATTGATCCCCATTCCCACCCTCTATTTTCCCTCCCCACCCTCCCATTTTCAATGTTTGACTTGAAACACACATTGGTCATGCAAAACCTAATTCCCCTTCCCCAGGCAACTAATCATTCATAAATTATTTTAAAAGTAACTTCTAATTCAATACATTCCATATTTCTTTACCCACCCTATATATTCATTTAATCCTTCATACAATAAATTAAATATATTTCAAATATAGCTCTAATTCCATATAACAAATTCTCATATATATAAATTAGATATATCTATTCCTATAAAGATAATAGTAAATATTTTAATAAAATCATTTTATATCAAAAAGATTCTATAATTAATATCTATATTATAATAGTTTCCCATTCATTTAACCTATTCCAAAAAATTTTTCCTATTAATATTAGTAGTATTAAATATAGATGCAATAATTCGTATCAATTATAATTGGATAAATCATATTAATATTTTCAAGTCTTAGCTATAACTAATATATTATCCCTACAATAAATTCAATATATTTCAAATATATCTCTAATTCCATATATCAAATTTTAATAAAATTATTTTAAACATTTTTAAATATCATCATTTATAGTAACCTAATATGTATAGGTAATTAAATAAAATATATTTTTATATCAAGAAGATTATATAATTAATATCAATGTTATAATAATTTCCCACTCATTTAATCAATTCAAAAAATAATTTTATTTTTTTTTCAATTAATATTAGCAGTATTAAATATAGATGCAATAATTTTATAAATAGTATTGATTTCTATTATAATATAATTTTATCATAACGTCCAATATATATATTAATAATAATTGAATCAAAAATTATAAAATGTTTTTTTTTTTTAAATGGATGGAATAAAATCAATAATTAATTAAAATCATAACATCCAATATATTATAATAATATTTGAATCAAAGATTGTCAACATTTAAAAAAAAATAATAATAATTTATTCTGTTAGTAGTCATTGTCTTCTTCTTTCTTTTTAACCATCTTCTTTTTCCTTATTTTATCTTGCATTTTCTAAATCCTATCTTCAGATGAAACTTTCATTTTATTCTTATTTTATGTAGACATTGGTTCCTCTTCTTTTTTTCCCCTTTTTTTGTTTCCATTTACTTATTCTGTTTTATCATGTAGACATTGGTTCTTCTTGTGTCAAAAATTCTTTCAGTTTTGCTGGATCTTGAAAATACATAGATTTATTCCCAGTAGAAATTCTCATTGTAGACGGATAGTATAGACCATACATGTAGCCCTTTTCTTTTAATTGTTGTCTGAATGTGAGGAATTGTTTCCTTATATTTGCTGTATATTTAGCAAAGTCAGGAACGAAAATCAATTTAGATCCTTTATAGTTTAGGTTTTTATTTGCTTTTGCCACTTTTAAGATCTCAAATGCTTGTTGGTATCTTAATACTTTGAAGATCAGAGGTCTAGGAGCTGCCTGGTTTGTTGGTTTTCTTGTGGGGATTCTGTGGGCACGTTCTATCTCCAACGGCCATTTAGAATTTAGCTGCAGCAGTTTAGGCAAAAGATTTTCCAAAAACTGTATAGGGTTTTCTCCTTCAATATTTTCAGCTAAGCCAAGGATTCTAATATTCTTTCTTTTTCCTCGATTCTCCATATCAATTAGTTGATTTTTTAAGGCTGTAACTTCTTTCTTTTCCTCTTCACACTTTTGTGTGAAAGTTTCCAACTGCCAGATTCTTTCCTCTATCACAGACATTCTCTGCCTGTCAGTTTGGATCTCCTGTTTCAGATTGATCAGCTCCTCCTTAACTTCTGATATTTTGTTGGCATTATCAGTCAACATTATTTTGATTTTAAATAATTCCGCCATGATGTCCGATTTTTCATTAAGTTCCTCAGCTTCCAGTGGGATTGGTACACTAGACGGCGATACGGGAGTTACCTTCGACCTTTTCGCCGACACTCCCGATGTACAAGGTTTTTCATTCTTTCCTTGCCTTATCGCTGCCATCTCCGACGTTGATTTTTATTATTTTTAAATCGGGCGAGTGAAGTAAAGAGTTTTATTTTTATTCAGTTGTTGCCTGGGACTCAGGAGCGCCGCGGTTAAGCTGCCATATCGTGCGCGCTCCAAGCCACGCCCCCAGGGATTTAAGAACTGAAGAAAGGGGAGGGTTATATTTTATGTGATATGATGAATTACTTGTAATCACAATTTTTCATGTATTATTTGAAGTTTATGTAAAATTAAATTATTGTAAGAATGAAAAATTTATAAATAAAATATTTAAAAAAAAAAAAAAAAGAGATTAGGCATCAAATTTCTGCTTCTCGATGTCCATGAATTTGGACTGAAGGATGAGATGTACAGTGTCTGCATCTATGAGACAAACATGTTTTTTTCTGTTACATAGAGCATTCTGGGCCCCAGTTCGTTTACAAAAGTTAGAAAGCTCTAAGTCTAATAGATGTTGGCATTGTCATCTCGAAGCAGGGACTTTAGATCATTTATTATTCTAGTGTCCATTTGTTTTGGTTTTTTGGAAATCAATATGGGGCCAAATAAATTGTTTATTAGAAAATCCGTTGGCATTATCGTATGATACTGTATTATTTGGCATGTCAATGAGGGCTAAGAGACAAATATCATCTAAGAATAACAGGCTTCTATTTATTATGACAGGGGTTGCCATACAACAGATTACAAGTAATTGGAAAAACTGGAAGAGACAACTACAGTTTTTGGTACAATTCATTAAATGGAAAGAACAATGGCCACACAGAAAGGGAATTTTAATAAATTTCAAGCTATTTGGGGGCCTTTAACAAATTATTATTATTATTTTTATATTCTTTATTCATTTTTTCATCTAACAACAAGTGCAACAGAAAATAACAGTTAAACTTATAAAATAACACTTGAGTATCTATTCTTAGTAATTTCACAATTAAAAAAATAAAAGTAAATCCCTCTTTCCCAACCCTATTCTTACACATATGATTACATATATATTGTTCTTTATTAATCCAACCCATCAATATATAATTAAACTTCCTCCCATCCCCCCACTCCTGTACAATTATATCAGCTGGGGAAAAATGATTATTCATTCATTACAATACTCTATTAATGGTCTCCAAACCTCCTGAAAATTATTAAAATTTCCTTTCTGCAACGCTAACATTCTTTTTTTTTTTCTTTATTCATTTTCAAAAATTACAAGTGTACAACAATCATTCATAAATATCTTAATTAATCACTTGACATTCTTATTTGTAATATTCCAAATGGATAATTATATAAGAAGCCCACCCCTCCCACCCATATACTAATAAATAACAATTATCAATTATTATCCTTCATAATCCCACCCCCCCTTATCTTGTCCAATATTTAGGTGTTTAAGATGTCTGATCATCAGAATAAATCGTCAATGGCCCCCAAATCTTTTTAAACTTATTATAATTGCCTTGTTGTAGAGCAAATACCCTTTCCATTTTATAAATATGACACACTGAATTCCACCAAAAAGTATAATTTTTTTTTAAATATAATTCTTTATTCATTTTAAAACTTTCATCAAGTGTACAAATATTCATAATAAACACAATTATTCTGAGCACTTGAACATCTTATCATTATAACTTATAAGTAGAAATGTAACCCTCACCCCACCCTCCCTTAAATCCCTCTATTCATTATAAGATTTTATATTTGAAACCCTCCCCCCATCCAATACTGAATGGTGTATAATTAATAGAAAAATGGCATCTAATTGTGACAGAAAGAAGTTAATGGCTCCCATATTTTAATATAATTAAATTTAGTATAATCTTTCCAATTCCCTGAAATCTGCTGAATGGCAACCCCTGTTAATATTAATAAAAGTTTATTATTATTCGCTGAAATTTGGCTTTTAAATCTCATTGAAGTACCAAATAATATAGTATCATATGAAAGGGCAACATGATTTTCTAACAATGAATTAATTTGGGGCCAAATTAACTTCCAAAAGGCATTTATACAGGGACAAAAAAAATATCAAATGATCTAATATCCCAGCTTCTAAACCACAATGCCAGCTTCTAAACCACAATGCCAGCATCTATTGGATCTTGAACTATCCAACTTCTGTAAACGAACTGGGGTCCATAAAGCTCTATGCAACAAAAAAAACCAACGCTAACATTCTTTCCATCTTATACATATGACAGTGAATTCCACCAAAAACTGTAATTTAATCTATTCCAGTTTTTCCAATTAAATGTAATCTGTTGAATGGCGATTCTTGTCATAATAATTAATAGCTTATTATTCTTTGCAGAAATTTGACTTTTTTTCCTCATTGACATTCCAAATAAAATAGTATCATAGGATAGAGCCACAGGATTTTTTAACAAACAAAGCCAAAATGAATGGACAGTAGAATAATAAATGATCTAAAGTCCCTGCTACGTGTGGCAGCAAAAGAATTTTGAACTCCATAAAGGGTGCACGACTCAAACAAATGGTACTGGAGCCCACCAGGGACCAGACGATACTAGACCTGGTACTCACCAACGGAGACAGTGTCACGGATGTCTCAGTTGGAGATACATTGGCCTCCAGCGACCATAATATGGTATGGCTTAACCTCAAGAAAGGTTTCTCAAGGTCAAACACAGCAACGAGGGTTCTCAACTTTAGAGGCACAGACTTCGACCGCATGGGAATTTTTGTCCATTAGCAGATTTTTGTAATGATTAATAACATTTTCCCATAATAAGAGATTTGGTAAGTGGGGATATGGGTGGGTACTATTTCATTTATCTTACAATATGTATGAATTAATTAATGTATTTTCAAGTATTATGTTAGAGTTTCTGAAATACGAAGGGAGGGCTTGGGGGGGGTTATTTTATTTATATTTGTCATACATATTAAATGATTTATATATTATCTAAAATATTATAAAAATATGAATATAAATATGATATATTGTACTTAAAGTATTCATGAAAGAAAATCAAGTGTGTGTTTATAAGATTATATGTATTTTTCTGATACACTTGTTGTAATATGAAAAAATGAATAAAGAAATTTTTAAAAAAAAGGAGTTACAAAAACAAGCACAACCTAACAATGTGGAGGATATGTGGTTGACTCTGAAGTCCATCCTACACGAAGCAACAAACCGCCACATAAGAACAGTAAGTAAGCGCAGGAGGAACAAAAGACCCCAATGGTTCAGTGCAGAAATTTCGGACCTCGTTAAAAAGAAAAAAGAAGCATTTATCACCTACAAACATTTAGGAAAACAAGAGGCGGAAAAAGACTATCTGGACAGGTCAAAAGCTGTCAAAATAGCAGTCAGGGAGGCCAAACTCAGAATGGAAGAAGATCTAGCACGGAACATTAAGAAAGGGGATAAATCCTTCTTCAGCTATATTAGTCACAGGAAAAGAAACAAAGATGGGATAGAACTCCTGAAGAAATCGGACGGTAACCTTGTAGAATCAGATTCTGCCAAGGCAGAATTACTAAACGAATACTTCTGCTCAGTCTTCACCTGTGAAGCGCCGGGAGCTGGTCCACAGCTTCAGATGGGAGACAGCCAGAAGGACCCGTTCCAAGACTTCGAGTTCACGCCCAGTAGTGTCTACTACGAACTATCAAGACTCAAAGTAAACAAAGCCATGGGACCAGACAACCTACATCCCAGAGTGCTCAGGGAATTGAGAGAAGTCCTGGCAGAACCACTATCTGTTCTTTTCAATCTTTCCCTACGCACAGGAAGAGTCCCCTTGGACTGGAAAACCGCCAACGTTATCCCACTCCACAAAAAGGGCTGCAGGACAGAGACGGCAAACTACAGACTGGTGAGTCTCATGTCTATAGTGTGCAAGCTCATGGAAACACTGATCAAAAGAAATATTGACACAATCCTAGACGAAGAAAACCTACGTGATCCCCACCAGCATGGATTCACCCAGGGCAGATCCTGCCAATCTAACCTAACCAGCTTTTTTGACTGGGTTACTAGACAACTAGATGCCGGAGAGTCACTGGATGTAATATATTTAGACTTCAGTAAAGCTTTTGATAGCATCCCACACCGAAGGTTATTGAACAAGCTGAAGTCGATAGGATTAGGGGACACTCTAACTACATGGGTTGAGGATTGGCTGAGTGGTAGACTTCAGAGGGTGGTGGTAAACGGTACCCCATCCAAAACGTCAGGCGTGATCAGTGGAGTACCACAGGGGTCAGTCTTGGGCCCGATTCTATTCAACTTATTCATAAAAGATATGACCCAAGGACTTAGAGGAAGGGTATCACTGTTCGCCGACGATGCCAAACTTTGCAACATAGTAGGTAAAAACACATTGCCTGATAATATGACGCAGGATCTACTGCTGCTGGAACGGTGGTCAACAACATGGCAGCTAGGCTTCAATGCTAAAAAGTGTAAGGTAATGCACCTGGGAAAGAGAAACCCGCACAGAACTTACATACTAAATGGTGAGACCTTGGCCAGGACCACGACGGAACATGATCTAGGGGTGATCATTAGTGATGACATGAAGGTTGCAAATCAAGTGGAGAAGGCTTCCTCCATGGCAAGGCAAGTAATGGGTTGTATCCGTAGAGGTTTTGTCAGCAGGAGACCTGAAGTCATGATGCCGCTATACAGGTCCATGGTGAGGCCTCATTTGGAATACTGTGTTCAATTCTGGAGACCAAACTACCGGAAAGATGTGCTGAGAATCGAGTCGGTTCAGCGTATGGCCACTAGGATGGTCTTGGGGCTCAAGGATCTCACGTATGAAGAAAGACTGAATAAACTACGGCTGTACTCACTTGAGGAACGAAGAGAGAGGGGAGACATGATTGAGACGTTTAAGTATATCACGGGCCGTATCGAGTCGGAAGAAGATATCTTCTACCTCAAGGGACCCTCGACCACCAGAGGGCATCCGCTGAAAATCAGGGGAGGGAAGTTCCATAGCGACTACAGAAAATACTTCTTCACTGAAAGAGTAGTGGATCATTGGAACAAACTCCCACTGCAGGTGATTGAGGCCAACAGCGTGACAGATTTTAAGAAAAAATGGGATATTCACATGGGATCCCTAAGGGAGTAAAATCAGGGGGGCAGGTATTTGGAATGGGCAGACTTGGTGGGCTATGGCCCTTTTCTGCCGTCTTTTTCTATGTTTCTATGTTTCTACCAACATTTATTTGACTTAGAGTTATCTAACTTTTGTAAATGAACTGGGGTCCAGAATGCTCTATGTAACAGAAAAACCAAGTTTGTCTCATAGATGCTGACATTGGACAACTCATCCTCCAAGACCAAATTATTGTAATGAATAAATACAATTTTTCCCTTGATAGTAAAAGAGCAAGATTGGGGGAGGGGGGTAGTTTTTGTTTTTTCATTAATTGTATGGAATAGTAGGAAAGAATTTATTACATGGTATGTGTTTTATATTTGTTATGAAAGGGATGGGAGGGAGGGAGATAAGCTTTATAAATTGAATTATTGCAGAATATGAAGTGTTTTATCCAAGTTAAAATGTTGTTACTTTTTGATGCACTTATTGTAAGTTCTAAAACTGAATAAAGAATATTAAAAATAAATAAATAACACTGGGTTGTTGTTTTTTTTAAATTCTATATTCATGTGACATCTTACATCAAGTGTATCATAAAATAATATTTGAACTTATACAATATCACTTGATTCTCTATCAATTTAACCTAAATTATAGTGTTTAAACCCTCCCTCCCAACCTTACTAATTCATATGTAGTTGCATATATCATATAATATATTATATTATATAATCTGTCCTATTAATCTAATCATTTAATATCAAATCAGAAACCCCCCCCCTACATACTTTGCAATTATACCTATTAGGGAAAAATGATATTCCAATAATTACTCATTACAATATTCTAATAATGGCCTCCAAACCTCCTGAAAGTTATTAAAATTTCCTTTCTACAAGGCTAACATTCTTTCCATCTTGTACATATGACATAATGAATTCCACCAAAAACTATAATTTAATCTATTCCAATTTTTCCAGTTAAATGTAATCTGCTGGATGGCTTATTATTCTTTGGAGATATTTGACTTTTCTTCCTCATTGACATTCCAAATAATATAGTATCATAGGATAGAGCCACAGAATTTTCCAACAAACAATTTATTTGGCCCCAAATCGATTTCCAAAAAGCCAAAATGAATGGACAATAGAACAATAAATGATCTAAAGTCCCCGCTTCGAGATGACAATGTCAACACCTATTAGACTTAGAGCTATCTATTTTTTGTAAATGGACAGGGATCCAGAAAGCTCGGTGCAACAGAAAAAACCAAGTTTGTCTCATAGATGCTGACATTGTACAACTCATCCTCCAAGACCAAATTCGTGGCCATTGAGATTCAGTAATTTGATGCTTAATCTCAATGCTCCAAATGTCTCTAAGACTAGTTTTTGGTTTTTTATTCATAAATCCAGATATCAATTTATACCACTGTGCGGCCTGGTGTCCCAAGAAGTCCACCTGAAAGCACAAGAACTCTAAACTATATTGGTTATTAAGATTTTTCCATTCAGGGAACCCTGCCTGAATGACCTGCTTCAGTTGCAACCATCTATAACATTGTGATTTATTAAGACCAAATTTATGTTGCAGCTGTGAAAAATCAAGCAGTTTACCATTAGAAATAACATCGTCCAAAGTTCTTATACCTGCCATATGACCTTAAATCCACCTATTTGAATCTTGGAGTTAAGCCATATAGTTTGATTTGTTGATTTATGTATAGAAACAGGTGTTAAATTATTCACAAATCTCAAAGTTTTCCATGTATCAACTAACAATCTGTTTTCTTTATATAACCTAGGCATTTTGATACTAAGAACATGGTTTAATCGCAGAGGAAAAATGAGTCGCCATTCCAACCACAACCAGTCTGGAATTTTATCATTGGGCTCTGGGAGGACCCAATACATACCTTGGCGCAAAATATAGGCTTGATGATACCTATAAAAATTGGGAAAATGTACCCACCCTTCTCTAATTGACTTTTGCAAAGACACTAAAAGCAATTCTAGCAATTTTACCAAGCCAAACAAATTTTGTAAGAATACCATTTAACTTTTTATAAAAGGACCCCTGAAAAAAATACTGGTATTCCCACTGGGTTTTACTAAACTGTGGAAGAGCTTCTTACCACAGGCCGGCAAGGTAAATGCTCCAGGGCTCAGAGGAACCCGCGGTAATAAAAGGAGCCCTACATTTATACATAGGGGGGAGGGGGGATGGTATAAAGTTCTATTAAAGGTTTAATCAATAGATAAGAATATAATATTTATATGATATTTTTTGATGAAAATATTTGAGGGAAGGGGTGGGGGGTATAAATTTATGTATTTACGATGATATTATAAGGAAATGCAAGTGATGTATACAAGTTTTAACTGAGATATTATTGTGCACTTGATGTAAGATGGAAAAATGAATAAAGAATTTGAAAAAAAAAATAATAGGATCCCTAAATCCGGGAACACTTACTGGGGAATTCTACAAGCAGTGCCTGAATAAGGCATCTTAAATGTAGCTGCCTAGTGACGCCTTAGTTTTTGAAAGCCCAGGCTAGTGCTGTGGTGAAAAGATCTGGGGAGAGTGTTTAGGATTCTAATCATAAAACTTTAAGAGCAGGAAACTATGAATATTAGAATAGCTGTGTCTTTTGCTTTCTTTAGGAGCTGCTGCCCTCGAAGAAAAAGTTTCCATCCTGAAAGAGGAGCAGACGTTACAACACAACACCATCCGAGACTTGAGTAAGTGATCTGGAAGCCTCACCATCTTGATGGTAATAGATTCTGGCTGTCCTGGAAAAGTGAAGCTGCTTAACCGGGATTCTCCGTAGCCAGCAGGATATTATGAGGGGCCGCGAAAAAGTTCTCAGCCCAACCAAGAAGACAATGATGTGGACCATGGCGTAGCGAGGGAGGTTGGCGCCCGGTGCCCTGCGCCCCACCCACTCTTCCCTGCCACTTGGGCACCCCCTTTCCCCCATGTACCTCTTAAAACGTTTGCCACCATGAGAAGCATCTTCCCCTTGCTGCTCATGCCAGCATCGGCTCCCTTCTGATATTACATCCTGGTCCTGTGACCAGGAAGTGATGTCAGAAGGGAGCCAATTTCGGCGCAAGCAGCAAGTGAAAGATGCTGCTGATGCTAGCAAACTTTTTTTTTTTTAAGAAATATCTTTATCAAACAGAACAGAGAAAAACTTCTGACAAAAATCAAGACAATAACAAAGATCCAGAGTCTCCCACATAGTAAGAAACAATTTTACAATTTTCTCCCCCCACCCCAAGCAAACTGTAGGTGTGGTCAAGTTAACATCATGCCTCCTGTACCACCGCTGCCAGAGCACCAAAAGAGGGTAAATGATTCAAAACAAGGTAACAAGCAAAGAGGAGCAGGCGTTAAAGTATTCCAAAAAGGGGCCCACATATCCTATAAGCATTGGCCTGCTCGTGACTCCATATGAGGAACCATCTGACACTCCATCTGTAATAACTGGATCATAGTCGCCCGCCATTGTTGCGCTAGCAAACATTTAAAGAAGTAGACGGGGTGGGGGGGGGGCGGAGAGGTGCTAGTGTGGGTACCCCCCCCCCCGCAAAGACGGCGCCCGGGAAAGCTGGCACCGAGGGCAGTCCACCTCCCACCTTCCCCTTACTATGCTACTGGATGTGGAGCTATGAAACTTATTATTCCACACTTTGACATTTTTCATATCATAGAAACGAAAAGTGTGGATTAACTTGTAAGTTTCTTGGCTCCACATCATTCTCTTCTTGGATGGGCTGAGAACTTTTCAGTGGCCCCTTATCCAGCCACATAAATGATAACATGAGCAGGCAGCAAGGCCCCAAACCAAGTCTGCTGTCCCCGGAAAGATCAGAAATCTCTGGAAGGTTTTCAGAGAATGCATGCATGTTGTCATGTGGCATCTTGGCCTGTCTGTATTCTAGCTAGCTTCATCTTTGGGAATGAGCAAGGTAGATTGGGTGACTGCATATCCTGTTATCTACAGAGGCATGCAACTTTGATTTCTCCATGAAAAAGTAAAATGGTGTGGTAGCCGCGTTAGTCCACTTTTAAAAGTGATATATAACGATAAAACCAAACAAAGGAAATCAAACTAAAAGGACTCTAGATGAGGTTTGGATTTACATATGTGATTATGATTAGTCCTAATAAAATGCATTTGTTCTAGAATCTAGAGGCTGATGTGCACAGTCTCTTCCCCACTTGTTTCTTTGTTGTGTTTTGCTCTGCGTGGGGTTGAGTTTTCCTTTTTATCACCTTTTTAACAGTGGTTGAAAGACAGAAAACAGAGTAAGTTTAAAGAGTCAATAATCTCAGTGGAGAAGGATCAATAGTAGGGTTCTCCAGGGATCTATGCTGAGACCATTGGTTTTGTTTTTTTGTTTTTTTTTAATTCTTTATTCATTTTCACTTCAATTAACAAGTATACAATATGATATCTTATAATATACAAAATCACTTGTACATTCTTAACCATAAATCTTAAATACTTTAAATTACCCCCCCATCCCATCCTCCCAGCCCTCCCTATATCAATAAAATTCATTCATATATGTATTATATCCCTTCTTATTATAAAATTTCAAACATTTAAAGGTGTCTGATCATTTGAATATTCAATCAATGGCCCCCATATCGTTCTAAATCTATCATAATTCCCATTCTGTAAAGCAAGAACTCTTTCCATTTTATATGTATAACATACTGAATTCCACCAAAAGGTATAGTTAAGTCTTGTATAGTCTTTCCAATTTCTAGTGATGTGTTGAATGGCAACTCCTGTCAATATTAATAATAATTTATTGTTAGATATTGAAATTTGACTTTTAAACCTCATTGAAGTACCAAATAAAATTGTATCATATGACAAGACAACAAAGTTTTCTAATAGCAAATTAATTTTGGGGCCAAATTGATTTCCAAAAGGCATTAATACAAGGACAGAAATAAATTAAATGATCTAAAGTCCCTGCATCCTTATTACAATGCCAGCATCTATTAGACCTAGAAGTATCTACTTTTTGTAAATGAACTGGGGTCCAAAACAAAGACCATTGCTTTTTAACATTTATGAATGATCTTGTCAGGGGAATCCCCAAACAGTTGAGCCAGGAGGACTCCAGAAAACAGGCTCAGCTGATGGAAACCTTTTCAGACAGGGTAAGACAATTGAAAATTACTGGTGTTTTTCCGTCTTTGGGTGGTGAGAGGGGGTCAGCGGCTACTGGGGGGAGTAAGGGGGGGTCAAGCCTTAAACCCTCCAGTGGTCATCTTGCCAGTTTGGGTACTTTTTTAGTATTTAGATGCTTTTAAAACAGGTCTAGCTCCAAATGTATAAAAAAAGCCCGGGACGTTTCATTACAGGTTTGATTATCCCTGCCGAATGTCCAAGTTCTAAGCCTACCCTAATCCCACCCAAAACACACCTGTAACACACACCCTTAAGATTTACACGCACTGGAGACAAAACATCCAGAAAGTTAGTTTTGAGAATGCCTACTTGGACGTTTTGACTGGTAAGATGTCCAAGTGGCAGTTTAAGCTTTCTTTTGAATGTCTATCTTTTTTTTTTTTTTTTTATATATATATAATTCTTTATTCATTTTTAAAACTTTCAATAAGTGCAATACAAGATAAAATCATTTTACACTTTAAACATCACTTAATATTCTCGCAAGATACAATCAGATCATACACCCCTCCCCCTCCCTACCCAACAATTATCTGCAATCATAAAAAGAACAAAAATGTTTTAATGCTGAATATGATAAAGTTACAAGTGTTGTATTCAATTTTAAGTGTTATTTATTGTTACACTTGTTATATGATGCAAAATAAATAAAGATTTGTAAACTAAACTAAACCATAAGTTTGTATACCGCGTCATCTCCACGGAAGTAGAGCTCGACACGGTTTACAGGAATTACTAAAGAAAGGAACTCCAATGGGAAGAAGGGCTTGGTAAAAAGGAAAGAAGGAGGGGACTATGTAGAGTGGAGAGAGAGGGAGTGGTTACATTTTAGAGAAAAGCCAAGTTTTCAAATGTTTTCAAATGTAAAAAAAATAAAAAGAACAAAAATGTCTATTTTTTTTGAAAATGAGCCTGAATATATACAGACACAATTATGCTGTAGAGATATAATTCATGGGGTTTATCTTCTTGAAAACATCTATTGTGGAATCCACTCACTCCCATTGCATCAATTCTCTGATAAGTACCCATTGTAGGGTAATTAACAGAATAAGGTTCTTAGGATGTGACTCAGACTTTCTTCTTCCGAGTATTTATATTTTCCACGTGATTAATTCACAGAGCTGGAGAATGAGAAGCTACTGGATCAAATAAGAAAAGTAAGAGCAGACAAAAGTGAAGTGGTGGCTCTAGAAGGTCGAGTGAAATTGCTCACAAGTCAGCTGGAGAGCAAGAGTCGTAACTTGCAGGATTCCACTATGGCGCTGGACAAGGAAAGAGCCCTAACAAAGAACATGCTGAGGCATGAGGAGGTGAGAGCTTTTTGGGTGCCATACCATGATGTTACACCAAATCACACCAAGCCATATCAAAAATGTTACACCAAATCACATCAATCCATACCACAGAATATTACGCCAAACCATACCACAGCATGTTATACCAAATCACTCTAAGTCATGCCACAGAATGTTACACCAAATCACATCAAGCCGTACCACAGAATGTTGTACCAAATCATACCAAGTATATATTCCCATTTTTAATGTGAAAATGCTGAAGAAAGCATCACAGTTTGAAAGAATAAGTTCCTCAACTTTCTTTTTCATTAAATTGTTCTCTTTCTGTTTTATTCAAGTCATTGCAAGCCAAGCAGCAAACCCTCCTGCAGCAGCTGGACAGCTTAGACCAGGAATGTGAGGAGCTACGAATTAGTGTGAGTGAAGCAGAGGAGGATAAAACCAGGCTAGAGGAAGAGATAATGGAAATTGAGCAGCAAAAGCAGCAGGTCCAGGCCCAGTTGCACGAGCAGCAGGTCAGTCCCCATGCTCATGAGTACCAAGGAGATTGTACTGGTTGGGTAACTTTATCAGTGGAGCCATGAGAAATCAAGACAATATTATTTGATAAATTCATTTCTTAATCTGTACTTTTATCTTTATTTTTATTTTTTTAATTCTTTATTCATTTTTAATCATTCAACAAGTGTACAAGAAAAAACCATACATAGTCTCAGAAACAACACTTGAAAAATCTATCAAGATAAACAACAACTGTATATATATAAACCTATAACCCACCTTCCCTCCCCATATAGCACAGTTACTTACCGTAACAGGTGTTATCCAGGGACAGCAGGCAGATATTCTTTACGCATGGGTGACGTCACCGACGGAGCCCACGGTACGGACCTTTTTACTAGAAAGTTCTAGTTGGCCGCACCGCGCGTGCGCGAGTGCCTTCCCGCCCGACGGAGGAGTGCGTGGTCCCCAGTTAGTATAAGCCAGCTAAGAAGCCAACCCGGGGAGGAGGGTGGGACGTAAGAATATCTGCCTGCTGTCCCTGGATAACACCTGTTACGGTAAGTAACTGTGCTTTATCCCAGGACAAGCAGGCAGCATATTCTTTACGCATGGGTGACCTCCAAGCTAACAAAGAGGGAGGAGGGATGGTTGGCCATTAGGAAAATAAATTCTGAAGTACAGATTGGCCGAAGTGCCCATCCCGTCTGGAGAAAGCATCCAGACAGTAGTGAGTAGTGAATGTGTGAACTGAGGACCAGGTGGCCGCCTTGCAGATTTCCTCAATGGGTGTGGAACGGAGGAAAGCAACAGAAGCGGCCATAGCTCTTACCCTGTGGGCCGTGACAGCACCGTCTAGTGACAGACCGGCCCGAGCGTAACAGAACGCGATGCAAGCTGCAAGCCAGTTGGATAGCGTCCGTTTAGAGACCGGTCGACCCAAACGATTCGGGTCGAAGGTCAGGAAGAGCTGAGGGGACAAGCGGTGAGCCCTTGTACGATCGAGATAGTAAGCTAGGGCACGCTTGCAGTCAAGACTGTGCAATGCCTGTTCTCCGGGATGTGAATGAGGCTTCGGGAAGAACACAGGCAAAACAATGGACTGGTTGAGGTGAAAGGCTGAGACCACCTTTGGAAGGAACTTTGGATGGGTGCGCAGAACCACCTTGTCATGGTGAAAAATAGTGAACGGTGGATCGGCAACCAGTGCATGAAGCTCACTAACCCTCCTGGCAGAGGTGATGGCAATGAGGAAAAGAACCTTCCATGTCAGAAATTTGAGCGAAGTTGTGGCAAGAGGCTCAAAGGGAGGTTTCATGAGGGCAGACAAAACCACATTCAGGTCCCAGACGACCGGAGGAGGCTTCAGAGGTGGTTTGACGTTGAAGAGGCCCCTCATGAATCGGGAAACCAGAGGGTGAGCCGTGAGAGGTTTTCCTAGGACAGGCTCATGGAATGCCGTGATGGCACTGAGATGGACTCTGATTGAGGTAGACTTGAGGCCTGCGTTGGACAGGGAGAGTAAGTAGTCCAGGACAGTTTCCACCGCTAAGGAGGTGGGATTGTGATGATGACGGAGGCACCAAGAGGAAAACCTGGTCCACTTCTGATGGTAACATTGGAGGGTGGCCGGCTTCCTGGAGGCGTCCAAAATGAGACGGACAGGCTGAGACAGATTTCCTGAAGAGGTCAGCCCGAGAGAAACCAAGCTGTCAGGTGGAGGGAAGACAGATTGGGATGCAGTAGAGACTGATGTTGCTGTGTAAGTAGAGTAGGAAACACAGGTAGAGGAATGGGCTCCCTGGAGCTGAGTTGAAGTAGAAGGGAGAACCAGTGTTGACGAGGCCACCGGGGAGTATGAGGATCATGGTGGCTCCGTCCCTGCGGAGTTTGGATAAAGTCCGCAACATCAGAGGTAGAGGAGGAAAGGCATAGAGGAACCGATCCGTCCAGTCGAGAAGGAATGCATCCGGGGCCAGACGATGAGGAGAGAAGAGTCTGGAGCAGAACTGGGGCAGCTGATGGTTGTGAGGAGCTGCAAATAGGTCTATCTGCGGAGTGCCCCAGCGAGCAAAGATGGAGTGGAGCGTGGGAGGATCCAAAGTCCACTCGTGAGGTTGAAGGATGCGGCTGAGATTGTCGGCCAGGGAGTTCTGTTCGCCCTGGATGTAGACAGCCTTGAGGAAGAGACTGCGGGCCGTGGCCCAGGTCCAAATGCGAAGAGCCTCCTGACAAAGGAGGCGAGATCCGGTGCCGCCCTGTTTGTTGATGTAGTACATGGCAACTTGGTTGTCCGTGCACAGAAGCAGAACCTGAGGGCAAAGAAGGTGCTGGAAGGCCTTGAGAGCATAGAACATGGCTCGTAGTTCCAGGAAATTGATGTGATGGAGACGCTCCTGCGGGGTCCAAAGACCCTGGGTGCGAAGGTCTCCCAGGTGAGCTCCCCATGCATAAGGGGAGGCATCCGTGGTGATGATCATGGAATGCGGGGGCAGATGAAAAAGAAGGCCCCTGGAAAGATTTGAGGAGTCCAACCACCATTGTAGAGATCGCTGAAGAGACGATGTCACAGAGATGGGATGAGAAAGAAGATTCGAGGTCTGTGACCACTGGTTGGCCAGAGTCCATTGAGGTGTTCTGAGGTGGAGTCGTGCCAGGGGAAGCACATGTACCGTCGAGGCCATGTGGCCCAGGAGGACCATCATTTGTCTGGCAGAAATAGAGTGATGAAGGAGCACCTGACGACACAGGCGTAGCAGAGTTCGCTGACGATCGGAGGGGAGAAACGCCCTCATTAGTGTGGTGTCGAGAACCGCTCCGATGAACTGAAGTCGCTGTGTGGGAAGCAGATGCGACTTGGGGTAGTTGATCTCGAACCCCAGAAGATGGAGGAGAGAGATGATATGATGAGTGGCTTGTAGCACAAGTGGAGACGTAGGTGCTTTCACTAACCAATCGTCCAAGTAGGGAAACACCTGGAGGTTGTGAGACCTGAGGAAGGCCGCCGCCACAATGAGGCATTTGGTGAACACTCTGGGAGATGATGCCAGGCCAAAAGGTAGCACCTTGTACTGATAATGGCGATGGTGCACCTGGAACCGTAGGTAGCGACGTGAGGATGGATTGATTGGGATGTGAGTGTAGGCCTCCTTGAGGTCCAGGGAACATAGCCAGTCGTTCCGAGAGAGATGAGGGTACAGCGTGGCAAGGGAGAGCATTCTGAACTTCTCCTTGACGAGACACTTGTTGAGGTCCCGGAGGTCGAGAATGGGACGCAGGTCTCCTGTCTTTTTTGGAACTAGAAAGTAACGGGAGTAGAATCCCCGGCCCCTTTGTTCCAGAGGTACTTCTTCGATGGCATTGAGTAGAAGGAGGGATTGGACCTCCCTCAGGAGGAGGGGGGTTTGAGTTGAAAGAGAAGCAGACTCTACGGGAGGATTGTCTGGTGGAAGAGTCTGGAAGTTGAGAGAGTAGCCGTGGCGGATGATGTTTAGGACCCACTGGTCCGATGTGATGACCTCCCAACGGCTGATGAAGATGCGGAGCCTGCCTCCGATTGGCTGAGGAAGAGGCAATGAGGGTGGAAGACTGGCTAAGCCCTGGAGAGAGGAGTCAAAAGGGCTGAGAAGGTTTGGCAGGAGGAAGAGCCTTGGCCGGTTGGTTAGACTGGGCACGAGCCTGGGCGTGCTGGTGTTGGCGGGCCCGCCTGGGTTGCTGTGGGGGTGGATTGAGCGGCCTAGCGGAGAACCTGCGCTGGTATGAGGTCTGTGGCCTGTAAGGGCGAGCAGGTGGAGCCTTTTTCTTAGGTTTAATGAGAGTGTCCCATCTGGTCTCATGGGCAGAGAGTTTTTGCGTGGTGGTATCCAGGGACTCTCCGAACAACTCATCACCAAGGCATGGGGCGTTGGCTAATCGGTCTTGATGGTTGACGTCCAGATCAGAGACCCTGAGCCAGGCTAGGCGGCGCATGGCCACGGCAATGGCAGATGCACGGGAGGTGAGCTCAAAAGAGTCGTAGATAGAGCGCACCATAAATTTTCTTAATTGAAGCAGGCTGGAGACATGCTGTTGGAAAAGTGGGACTTTATGCTCTGGCATGTACTTTTGCATGGCGGAGAGTTGCATTACCAGATGTTTGAGGTAGAATGAAAAATGGAACGAGTAGTTGTTTGCCCTGTTGGCAAGCATGGCATTCTGATAGAGCCGCTTGCCAAACTTGTCCATAGTTTTGCCCTCTCTGCCAGGAGGGGTGGAGGCATAGACACTAGAGCCCTGAGTCTTTTTTAAAGTGGACTCCACCAGGAGAGACTCATGAGGTAGTTGGGGTTTATCAAATCCTGGGATTGGTATAACCCTATAGAGGCTGTCTAATTTACGGGGAGCCCCAGGAACAGTCAACGGGTTCTCCCAATTTTTATAAAAAGTTATAAGATATCATGCACGGGCAACTTTAGGAACTCTTTGGGAGGTTGATCAAAATCTAATGCCTCCAGGAAAGCTTGTGACTTCTTAGAGTCAGATTCCAGTGGCAAAGACAGAGCACCCGACAACTCCCTGAGAAATTTTGAGAAGGAAGATTGTTCAGGTTTAGATGCGGTATCGGGTGCCGAAGGCTCTTCGTCCGACGACGATGCATCCTCCTCGGTACCGGTGGGGGATTGTTCCCATAGGTCCGGGTCTCTGACATCGGTATGTGCGTGTCGAGAGACTGGAGTGGAAGGCTCGGCATGGTGAGTTTTAGACAAAGATTTGCCTGAGCGTACCGAGACGTTACCGGGTGATGTAGACCTGTGTCTGTCTCGGTCCCGAGAAGTACGGTGCCGATCAGAGTCGTGAGGAGACCGGTGCCCTGCCCGGTCCCGAGGAGGATCGGTCGTCGTCAAGGCCATAGCCTCGGCATGGGAGTGGAGATGCGGTGCCGAGAGAATGGGCATGGAGGAGTCCATAGGTACCGAGGGAGTGGATACCGGTTGGACGGTATGGGGCTCGGGCCGGTCTGGTACCGAGAGCAGCGGTGCCAAGATAGAGGGTAAGAGCTGCTTAAGTTGCTTGTGGAGTTGTTCCTGCAACTTGTCCTGGAGGATGGCCGCAATGCGGTCATCCAGGGGAGGCACCGGAACCACTTTTTTCTTCTTTGGTTCCATAGGTGCCGCTCTACACTCCGGCGATGAGGGGGCCGATGACGAGGCACTCACCGAAATCGGAGTGGAGCGTTTTTTGGCTCGGCGTGGAGCCGAAAGGACTGGTGTCGTCCCCGAAGAGGGAGGGCGCTCAAGGGTGGAAGGCTTCTTAGCCGGCTTACCTGGTGCCGGGGGCGCCGATGTCGACTCAGGCGGTGTCGAAGTGGTCGGTGTCGATTTCGACGGTGCCGCAGATGAAGAGGTCGAATCCATAGTCGGGCCGGTGCCGAAAAGTAGATTTTGTTGGATTTGACGATTCTTCAAAGTGCGTTTTTTAAGAGTGGCACAGCGGGTGCAGGAATCCGCCCGATGATCCGGTCCCAAGCACTGTAAGCACCAGTTGTGTGGATCAGTGAGGGAGATCGGGCGTGCACACCGCTGGCACTTCTTAAAACCGGGCTGCGGGGGCATGAATGGGAACACGGCCTCCGCAAAATCAAACCCCGAGGCCTGGATCGTGCTAACAGGCCCCGCCGGGGCAGGAACGAAAAATAAATCAAAAGAAAGAAATTTTTTTTTTTTTTTTTTTTTAATAGAAAGAAAAAAGCACCCGAAGGTGAAAAAATCGAAAAAAGAACGCGAGCGGGAAGGCAAAAAGGAGTATTTCAACGACGTTGAAAAACACACGTCTTCTTCGCTCCGCGGAAACGAAGAAACTGGGGACCACGCACTCCTCCGTCGGGCGGGAAGGCACTCGCGCACGCGCGGTGCGGCCAACTAGAACTTTCTAGTAAAAAGGTCCGTACCGTGGGCTCCGTCGGTGACGTCACCCATGCGTAAAGAATATGCTGCCTGCTTGTCCTGGGATAATAATTTTTCTTTATTCATTTTTAAACCTCTCATCAAGTGTACAAGAATCATAACACTTATTTAAACACTTGAAAATTTTATCATTATACTATATAAACATTGAAGAAATCCTTACCCTACCCCCCCCTCCAACCCTATTAGTAATTCTATTTCATCACTTTATCAAAACAAACCCTCCCCCCTCCCAACCTTAAATGGTACATCCTCAAAAGAAAAATGGTATCCATTACAAAACGATGTAATTAGCTCTCATATTTTAATAAAATTTTTATAATTTCCATTTTGTACTGCTATTGAACATTCCATGTTATATAAATGATATAGCAAATTCCACCAAAAATTAAAGTTAAATCTGCTATGATCTTTCCAATTATTAGTAATATGTTGAATGGCAACTCCCATCATGATCAATAAAAGTTTGTTATTATTCGCCGATATCTGACTCTTTCAGCTTCTCAATAGAGCATTTTGGACCCCAGTTAGAATACAGAAGTTGAATAGTTCAATGTCTAATAGATGCTGGCATTGTAATCTTGAAATAGGGACTTTAGATCATCTTTTGTTTTATTGTCCCTATATTTTAGCCTTTTGGAATTCCATCTGGGATCAAGTAAATTGTTTACTGGAAAATCATGTAGCACTTTCTTATGATACAGTATTATTTGGAACAGCTATGAGAAAAAAGAGTCAGATATCATCATTTAACAATAAATTTTTATTAATCATGACTGGAGTCGCTATTCAACATATCACCAACAATTGGAAGGATTGCAGTAAACTTAATTTCACCTTTTGGTGGAACTCATTATGTCATATGTTCAAAATGGAAAGATCAATAGCTGTACAAAATGGAAATTATAAGACCTTTTCTAAAATATGGGGGCCATTGACATCTTTTTGTGATGATTAAACACCAGTTATTCTATTGAAATATACACCATGAATAATAGAGAGGGGGAAGGGTTCTTATTTTATTATGTATACTATTAATAATAATGGAAAGGGGGGTGGGTTATGGGTTTATATATATACAATTGTTTCCTCTTGATAGATTTACAAGTGATGTTTTCAAAAATATGTATGATTTTAATTTGTACACTTGTTGAAAGATTAATAATGAATAAAGATTTACAAAAAAAAGGAAAGAATGTTAGCCTTGCAGAAAGGAAATTTTAATAACTTTCAGGAGGTTTGGAAGCCATTAATAGAATATTGTAATGAGTAATTATTGGAATATCATTTTTCCCTAATAGGTATAATTGCAAAGTATGGAGGGGGATTTCTGATTTGATATTAAATGATTAGATTAATAGGACAGATTATATAATATATTATATGATATATGCAACTACATATGAATTAGAAGGGTTGGGAGGGAGGGTTTAAACACTAATTTAAGTTAAATTGATAGAGAATCAAGTGATATTGTATAAGTTCAAATGTTATTTTATGATACACTTGTTGTAAGATGTAAAATGAATAAAGAATTAAAAAAAAAAAAAATAAGCTTTTATTGATTATGACAGGGATCGCCATACAACATATCACATATAATTGGAAGAATTGGAGTAGATTCAATTACTGTTTCTGGTGGAACTCGTTGTGTCACATTTATAAAATGGAAAGAAGAACAATTGCAATACAAAGAGGAAATTATAATAAATTTAAAGAGATCTGTGGGCCTTTGACAAAGTATTGCAATGAATAAATACCATTTTTCCATTATAAGTACAAGTGCGGATGGAGGGTGGGGGGAGGGGTGTCTGAATTTGATTAAATTTTAGTTCATTGGACAAGAATTTTTATATGATATATTTGATTGCATATAGCATGGGAGGAGTGGGAGGGAAGGGATTAAATCTTATGTATTAATGTTTTTGGTTTTTTATTAATTCTTTATTCATTTTTAAAATACATACAATAATAAATAAATAAGAAATGATAAGAAATTCAAGTGATGTATACAATTCAATATGTAAATTATTTATGCACTGATGTAAGAGGTAAAATGAATAAAGAATTTGAAAATAAAAAAGAAGCACAAGATTGAGATAAGTGAATTTTGCTGATATGTATATGGAGCATTTCCCATGAGAGTTTATTTTTTTTATAATTCTTTATTCATTTTTAAAACTTACAACAGCATATAACATCATTTTATACTTAAATACATCATTTAATAGCCTATCAAAATCTAATTCAGATTCCATATCCCTCCCTCCCCCATACACACTTTGCACTCATAAGAGAACCAAAATACCCCCATCCCCCTCCCCCAACCTTGGACGTGCATTTTTAAGGGGGAAAAACAGTATTCATTCATTACAGTATTTTGTTAATGGCTCCCAAATATCTTGAGATTTTTTAAAATTCCTTTGCTGCATGGCAATTACCCTTTCCATTTTAAATATGTGACATAGAGAGTTCCACCAAAAGCTATAATTCAAACGATCCCAATTTTTCCAATTTCTCATGATATGTTGTATGGCAACCCCTGTTATAATGAGTAATAACTTGTTATTGTTAGAAGATATTTGGTAGTGTTCCAGCCTGCAAGATGAGTATTAGAAGCACAAGACTGAGATAAATGAATTTTGCTGATATGTATATGGCAACTGACTCCAAAAAAAGAATTGCCAACGAAACTTAAAAGAATCCAACAATGAGGCAAAAAATGGTCAAAAGGTTCCATGAGTGATTGCAGAACAGCAAAACCACCAACATACAAAGGAATATGTATACTAAAATAATAATAAGAGTGTGACAATGTGAGGTACCCTCAGTGCGCAGGATAAGCGACGGGAGAAAAACTCCAACGCTTCAAGCGAAGAGGTAGAGGTTAGAAAGCCCCCACCTACACACCATCATGGGGTACCTATAGTGTGTTTTGAAATTAAATAGCACAATCCCAAACCAGTGCACAATGAACACAAATAAAAAAAATGGATTCACAAACTGCAATCACTCAGGGAACCCCCCAGCCAACTCCCAGCAAAAAATCAAAAAAGCAACTTAGCTTGAAGAGTCTTCATTCAACGTCCAGGGGTGCGGGAACAACGTAGATGAAACACCGCAAAACCAGGTTCAACCAAGCCTGGTTTCGGGAACAAAATCCCTTCCTCAGGAACCCATGAATCAAGTATCCAAACGGACTTCAAGGCAGGCTGGAGAGAAAGAGAGGAGCTCCTTTTGACGGAGGGGTGAGTAACCTAGAAAGAGACCTGGGAGTGATGGTAGACACAACATTGAAATCATCGGCGCAGTGCGCCACAGCCTCAAGGAAAGCAAACAAAATGCTGGGTATCATCAAAAAGGGTATCACGACCAGGATGAAGGAAGTCATCCTGCCACTGTATCGTGCAATGATGCGCCCGCACCTGGAGTACTGCGTCCAGTACTGGTTGCCGTACCTCAAGAAGGACATGGCGGTACTTGAGAGAGTCCAGAGAAGAGCAACTAAGCTAATTAAGGGAATGGAAAACCTCTCGTATACTGACAGACTGAAGGAGCTGGGGCTGTTCTCCCTGGAGAAGCGGAGACTTAGAGGTGACATGATAGAAACCTTCAAGATCCTGAAAGGCATAGAAAAAGTAGACAGGGACAGATTTTTCAAATTATGGGGAACCACAAGTACAAAGGGGCACTCGGAGAAATTGAAAGGGGACAGGTTTAGGACAAACGCCAGGAAGTTCTTTTTCACCCAGAGGGTGGTGGATACATGGAACGCACTTCCGGAGGCTGTGGTAGGCAGGAGCACGTTACAGGGCTTCAAAGAAGGTTTGGATAGGTTCCTAGAGGACAAAGGGATTGAGGGGTACAGATAGGAGTAGAGGCAGGTTATAGGGATAGGAGTAAGAGGTAAGTTATAGAAATAGACAGGGATCACTGCTCAGGCAATAGGCCTGAAGGGCCGCCGCGGGAGCAGACCGCTGGGTGAGATGGACCTCTGGTCTGCCTCAGCGGAGGCAACTTCTTATGTTCTTATTTTTTGCCTCATTGTTGGATATGTATATGGAGCATTTCCATGAGAGTTTATTATCTTAATCAATGGATGTGAACCGCCTAGAACTTTTTGGGGTGTGGCAGTATACAAGAATAAATTATTATTATTATTAACAACACTGCCACTGTGGTAGTTTCAGTTTTTCACTTGAGTAGCTGAAAAAATACACACTGAGACATAGGAAAATTAAGACTCGAGTGGTTATTTCTATGCTATGTGGAGGGTTTTTTTTACAGACCCATCATGATACGGGTTCCAAAGGACACCTTGTGAGTCCAGGAGCCAAGTTATTGAGGTCTGGATATCTTTATCAGTGGTGTGCATCTGAATGGTGATCCCAATAATACTTATATAGCAGCACATTTCTATTTATATTTTATGCAAGACCCTATCTTAGCTTATCCTTGAGCTGTTTTCATTGCTGTCCTTTCAGAAGGAAAATTGTGATAGATCACCTAGATATATAGAGGATGCTAATGGCTCTGTTTAACAAAATTGGAGAAGTTCTGCAGCAGTGTCCCGCAAACTTTTAAAAGCCGCGGCACACTAAACTCGGGCCCGCAGCTGGAAGGCATCTGGAAATGCACGGACATTGATGCGCGTGATGTCATCATGTCGACATCCACACATGCACGGAGACCATCCAGACGGGCCCTGAGCCTGCAAATACCATGACGGTATTTGGAGGATACTGGAAGAGGAGAGACGCCGGCTGACTGCCTACAGGACATGCCTCTTGCCGCGAGAGGCACGTCCTATAAGCAGCCAGTGCCTCACTGCAGCACACAATTTGCGACACAAATTAGCACTCTCCAGACCAGTAGAGGTTATCTTTACAAGTGGGTATATATCCAATCATGACCAGCAGGTGGAGACTGAAAGAAGACCTGCTGGTCATTTTTGGATATATACCCACTTGTAAAGATTAACCTCTACTGGTCTGGAGAAGCTAAAAGAAAGTAAATTAGCAGGTAAGAACCTAATTTCTCCTTACTACAAAAATACCGAGGAGAAACAAGCTGCATGGTGTCCTTTGTAAAACAGAATTCACAACCTTTTCTTCTATCTCCACCTGCTGGTAGGGGGCATAAAGCCTCTTGATTGATCTGCTAAGATTAAAGGGAAGAAATCCGAAGATTACATTTGTCCTTAAAACAAATACTTTTAGTAAATATAATATGTAAGAAAAATGACTTTGAGAGTTGTAACTATTATCCCAGGACATGCAGGCAGCATATTCTTAACGCATGGGTGACGTCACCAACGGAGCCCCGGTACGGACCTTTTTAACTAGAAAGTTCTAGTTGGCCGCACCGCACATGCGCGAGTGCCTTCCCGCCCGACAGATGAGAGCGTGGTCCCCAGTTTCTTCGTTTCCGCGGAGCGAAGAAGACGCATGTGTTTTCAACGGCCGTTGAAAAACTAATTTTTGCCTTCCCGCTCGCGTATTTTTTCACTTTTTTTCCCTTTATTTTTGTTTTAAAAAAAAAAAACTCATCGAGTTTTCCTTATTTTTTCAGGCCGGCCCCGGCGGGGCCTGTTGCCACCATACAGGCCTCCGGGTTCGATTTTGCGGAGGCTGTGTTTCCATTCATGCCCCCTCAACCGGGTTTTAAGAAGTGCTAGCGGTGTGCACGCCCGATCTCCCTCACCGACCCACACAATTGGTGCCTCCAGTGCTTGGGTCCAGAGCATCGGGCTGACACCTGCACCCGCTGTGCTACGCTTAAAAAGCGTACTATGAAAAATCGGCAGATCCAGCAAAATATTTTGTTTGGTACCGGATCTGCCATGGAACCGGCTGCGACGTCGACGGCACCACAAAAGTCGGCACCGACGACATCAACACCACCGGACCCTTCCTCGGGGTCGTTGGGCCCAGGTAAGCCGGCTAAGAAGCCTCCCACTTCCCTTGAGCGCCCTCCTGCTACGGTTGCGACACCGGCCCTCCCGGCACCGCACCGGCCCCGCAAACGCTCCGCTCCGATCTCGGTGAGTGCCTCATCATCGGCCTCCTCATCGCCGGAGCGTAGAGCGGCACCTATGGTACCGAAGAAGAAAAAAGCAGTACCGGTGCCTCCCCTGGACGACCGCATCGCGGCCATACTCCAAACACAGTTACAGGAGCAGCTGCAACAACAGCTCCAACAACTGTTGCCGGCGTTGCTGGCACCGCACCTTCTGGTACGAGACCGGTCCGAGCCTCACACTGTCCCATCGGTGTCGACCCCCTCGGTACCGATTAATACTTCCATGCCGGTGCTCTTGTCAGAAACACCTACAGTACATACCCGTGATGCTGCCGACCCTGTCCAGTCCCAGGAACGACATCGGTCTTCCTCACCCGGTACCGCCTCGGTGCACTCAGGCAAATCTCTTTCAAAGACCCGCCATGCCGAGCCCTCCACACCGATGTCCAAACGTACGCACCCCGATGTTAGGGACCCAGATTTGTGGGAAGACTCCCCTCACGGTACCGAGGAGGACGCTTCGTCAACCGACGAAGAACCCTCCATGACCGACACCGTCTCCAAACCAGAGCAATCCTCTTTCTCCAAATTCCTTAGGGAGATGTCAGCAGCTCTTTCCATTCCCTTAGAGTCCGACTCTAAAAAGTCTCAGGCTTTCCTCGATGCCCTAGACTTTGAGCAACCTCCCAAAGAATTTCTGAAGTTGCCCGTCCACGACATCTTATGGGAAACTTTCTATAAAAACTGGGAAGCTCCCCTCACGGTTCCTGGAGCCCCTCGTAAATTGGATAGCTTGTACCGGGTTATTCCAATCCCAGGGTTTGATAAACCTCAATTGCCCCAGTGTATATGCCTCCACCCCTCCTGGCAGAGAGGGAAAAACCATGGATAAATTTGGTAAGCGCCTTTTCCAAAATGCCATGCTAGCCAATAGAGCCAACAACTACACCTTCCACTTCTCCTTCTACATGAAGCATCTGGTGCAACAGCTCTCCTCCTTACAGAAATACCTTCCTGAACGTAAGGTCCCTCTTTTCCAGCAACATATTTCCAGCCTCCTCCAACTCAGGAAATTCATGATTCGCTCCATCTACGACTCATTTGAGCTGATCTCTCATGCATCTGCCATGGCGGTGGCCATGCGACGTTTGACATGGCTGAGAGTCTCTGACCTGGACATTAACCACCAGGACCGCCTGGCTAATGCACCTTGTCTGGGTGATGAACTCTTCGGAGAGTCTCTGGACTCAACAACCCAGAAACTCTCAGCACATGAGACCAGGTGGGACACTCTGATTAAACCTAAAAAGAAGACTCCACCTGCTCGCACCTACAGACAGCAGTCTTCCTACCAGCGCAGGTTCTCGGCCAGACCTCTCAACCCGCCTCAACAGCAGCCTCGCCGACCTCGTCAACTGCATCAATCTCAGGCTCGCTCACAGTCTCACCAACCTGCCAAGCCTCTCCCTCCGTCAAAACCATCTCAGCCCTTTTGACTTTTTCCGCCAGGGCATAGCCAGTCTCCCATCATCATTGCCTCTTCCTCAGCCTATCGGAGGTCGCCTCCAAATCTTCTTCAGCCGTTGGGAGGTCATCACATCAGACCAATGGGTCCTCAACATCATTCGCCACGGCTACTCTCTCAACTTCCAGACTCTTCCACCAGACAATCCTCCCATAGAGTCTGCTTCTCACTCCTCCCAAACCCCCCTCCTCCTGAGGGAGGTCCAATCCCTCCTTCTTCTCAATGCCATCGAAGAGGTGCCTCCGGACCAAAGGGGTCAGGGATTCTACTCCCGCTACTTCCTGGTTCCCAAGAAGACAGGAGACCTTCGTCCCATCCTCGATCTCAGGGACCTCAACAAGTGTCTGGTCAAGGAGAAGTTCAGAATGCTCTCCCTTGCCACGCTTTACCCTCTTCTCTCTCAACACGACTGGCTATGTTCCCTGGACCTGAAAGAGGCCTACACTCACATCCCAATCAATCCGACTTCACGTCGCTACCTACGGTTTCAGATACAGCACCGTCACTATCAGTACAAAGTGCTACCTTTTGGCCTCGCTTCATCGCCCAGGGTGTTCACCAAGTGCCTTATTGTGGTGGCGGCCTTCCTCAGGTCTCACAACCTCCAGGTGTTCCCCTACTTGGACGATTGGTTGGTGAAAGCACCTACTTGTGCTACAAGCCACTCATCACACCATCTCTTTCCTCCATCTCCTGGGGTTCAAGATCAACTACCCCAAGTCGCATCTGCTTCCCACACAGCGACTTCAGTTCATTGGAGCAGTTCTCGACACCACACTAATGAGGGCGTTTCTCCCCTCCGACTGTCAACAGACCCTGCTCCACCTCTGTCGTCAGGTGCTCCTTCATCACTCCATTCCTGCCCGACAGATGATGGTCCTCCTGGGCCACATGGCCTCGACGGTCCATGTGCTTCCTCTGGCGCGACTCCACCTCAGGACACCTCAATGGACTCTTGCCAACCAATGGTCACAGACCACGGATCTTCTTTCTCATCCCATCTCTGTGACATCGTCTCTTCAGCAATCTCTTCAATGGTGGTTGAACTCCTCAAATCTTTCCAGGGGTCTACTCTTTCATCTACCCCCTCACTCCATGATCATAACCACGGATGCCTCCCCCTATGCGTGGGGAGCTCACCTGGGAGATCTACGCACCCAGGGACTCTGGACCCCTCAGGAGCGTCAACATCACATCAATTTCCTGGAACTCAGAGCCATGTTCTATGCTCTCAAGGCCTTCCAGCATCTTCTCTGCCCTCAGGTTCTTCTCCTGTGCACAGACAATCAAGTCGCCATGTACTACATAAACAAGCAAGGCGGCACCGGATCTCGCCTCCTTTGTCAGGAGGCTCTCAGCATCTGGACCTGGGCCACGGCCCGCAATCTCTTCCTCAAGGCTGTCTATATCCAGGGCGAACAGAACTCCCTGGCCGACAATCTCAGCCGCATCCTTCAACCTCACGAGTGGACTCTGGACCCTTCAACACTCCACTCCATCTTTGCTCGCTGGGGTACTCTGCAGGTGGGCCTTTTTGCAGCGCCTCACAACCATCAGCTGCCCCAGTTCTGTTCCAGACTCTTCTCTCCTCATCGTCTGACCCCAGATGCATTCCTGCTCGACTGGACGGATCGGTTCCTCTATGCCTTTCCTCCACTACCTCTGATGTTGCGGACGTTATCCAAACTCCGCAGGGACAGGGCCACCATGATTCTCATCGCTCCTCAGTGGCCTCGCCAACACTGGTTCTCCCTCCTGCTTCAGCTCAGCTCCAGGGAGCCCATTCCTCTTCCTGTGTTTCCTACTCTACTTACGCAGCAACGTCAGTCTCTACTGCATCCCAATCTGTCTTCGCTCCACCTGACAGCTTGGTTTCTCTCGGGCTGACCTCTCCAGAGAATCTGTCTCAGCCTGTCCGTCGCATTTTGGATGCCTCCAGGAAACCGGCCACCCTCCAATGTTAACATCAGAAGTGGACCAGGTTCTCCTCTTGGTGTCTACTGCAACATCACGATCCCACCTCATTAGCGGTGGAAACTGTACTGGACTATTTGCTCTCTCTGTCCGACGCTGGCCTCAAGTCTACCTCAATCAGAGTCCACCTCAGTGCCATCACTGCGTTTCATGAGCCTATCCTCGGAAAACCTCTCACGGCTCATCCACTGGTTTCCCGGTTCATGAGAGGCCTCTTCAATGTCAAACCACCTCTGCAGCCTCCTCCTGTCGTCTGGGACCTGAATGTGGTTTTATCAGCCCTCATGAAACCCCCTTTTGAGCCTCTTGCCACAACTTCGCTCAAACTTCTAACATGGAAGGTGCTTTTCCTCATTGCCATCACCTCTGCCAGGAGGGTTAGCGAGATGCATGCACCGGTCGCCGATCCACCGTTCACTGTTTTTCACCATGACAAGGTGGTTCTGCGTACCCATCCTAAATTCCTTCCCAAGGTGGTCTCGGCTTTTCACCTCAACCAGTCCTATGTGTTGCCTGTCTTTTTCCCTAAACCCCATTCTCATCCTGGGGAACAGGCGTTGCACACGCTGGATTGTAAGCGTGCCCTTGCATACTACCTTGACCGTACCAGGGCTCACCGCTCGTCCCCTCAGCTCTTTCTGACCTTCGATCCTAACCGTCTAGGTCGTCCTGTCTCTAAACGGACGCTTTCCAACTGGCTTGCTGCCTGTATTGCGTTCTGTTATGCTCGGGCCGGTCTCTCACTGGAAGGTGCTGTCACGGCCCACAGGGTCAGAGCTATGGCTGCTTCTGTGGCTTTCCTCCGTTCCACGCCCATCGAGGAAATCTGCAAGGCTGCCACTTGGTCCTCAGTTCACACGTTCACTACTCACTACTGTCTGGATGCCTTCTCCAGACGGGATGGACACTTCGGCCAATCTGTGTTACAAAATTTATTTTCCTAATGGCCAACCATCCCTCCTCCCTCTCTGTTAGCTTGGAGGTCACCCATGCGTAAAGAATATGCTGCCTGCTTGTCCTGGGATAAAGCACAGTTACTTACCGTAACAGGTGTTATCCAGGGACAGCAGGCAGATATTCTTACGTCCCACCCTCCTCCCCGGGTTGGCTTCTTAGCTGGCTTATCTTAACTGGGGACCACGCTCTCCTCCGTCGGGCGGGAAGGCACTCGCGCATGCGCGGTGCGGCCAACTAGAACTTTCTAGTTAAAAAGGTCCATACCGGGGCTCCGTCGGTGACGTCACCCATGCGTTAAGAATATCTGCCTGCTGTCCCTGGATAACACCTGTTACGGTAAGTAACTGTGCTTTCTGTTCCCCAGGCGCTGACCAAACAGCTGCAGGAGGAGAAAGATTCTCTAGAACAGGCGACAACTGAGTTGTGCAAGAATATATCAGAGCTGGAAGTGGTGATCCAGGAACAAAAGAAGAAAGAAACATTGCTAGTGACTTTTCCAGAACTCAACATCCCTTCAGATGTTCACTTTGAGAGTAAGGACTGAAAAGGGGGGAATCCCTGGCTCAGGCTATATTTTTCTCTTTTTTTTTTCCACAATAGCTTGTAATGAGAGGGATGGCAGACAGATATGTTGGTAGGGTTAGGATTTAAATACAGCTTAAAATTAGTGGGCTTTCAGCCTGGACTTGAATACCGCCAGAGACAGAGCGTGATGTAACGAGTCAGGCAGGTTGTTCCAGGCATGCGGGGCAACAAGGTAGAAGGGACAGAGAAGGGAATTGGCAGTAGAGGAGAAGGGTACCGAAAGGAGGGACTTGTCTGATGAACAGAGTTCCTGGGGGGGGGGGGGGGGAGAGAGATATTGAGGAGCTGCAGAGCGAGTACACTTGAATGTCAGTAAGAGGAGTTTGAATTGTTTGTGGAGACGAACAGGAAGCCAGTGAAGCAATCCAAGGAGTAATGTGAGTATAATAACCCTGGCGGAATTCGAGGCCTGCAGTAGCGTTCTGAACAGATTGAAGGGGAGAGATAGGACTTAGTGGAAGACCCGCAAAAAGCAGATTGCAGTAATCCAGACGAGGGGTGACAGAAGCGTGGATGGGGGATCTTTGCAGCAGGCTCAGAAAGAAAAGGACAGATTTTAGCAATATTATAGAGAAAAAATGACAAGTTTTGGCAGTCTGTTGGATATGTGAGGAGAAGGAGTGCAACGAGTCAAAGATGACCCCGAAGTTGTGAGCCGATGAGAGTTATCCACCGCTATAGGAGAGGTGGATTCAGGTGGAAAGATAAGGAGCCATTTCTCCAGCCCTCACTTATTATCAATTTCGGAAAGATCTTAAAACGTATCTATTTAAACAATATAATATTTAATCGATTTCAAAATTATCATGTTAAGCAGATTTTTTTATTATTTTTATAGAATAATGTTTACAGTTTCTTATCTATTTTAGTATAAATAATTTGTATTGTGCATATTTTACTTTGAATAAGTTAGGGTTGCATTTTGTTAGTATCTTTTATTGAATTGTATTTTAATTACTTGTTCTAATTACTATTGTGTAAACCACCAAGAACTGATGGTTTGGCGGTATAAAAAATAAACTATTATTATTATTCAGTTTTGGCCAATGGCAGCAAGACATTCCAGGTAGCAATGTCAGAGAGGCATAGCACTCGGTGAGTGTGAACCACACAGCAGAGGAACTCCCATTCTGATCTGTGACTCAAATTTTGTGAGGCAGCGCAGTAGTAGTCTAAAAGAAGCAAACGGAACAAAATATTAGAAGAATAAAAATCCTAGGTGCCACCTATTTTTATTCAAAATGGTTTTCCAACCTCTCTTGTTTGTTTGCAGGTTCTGGGAATGTTGCTGAAGACATGGAGTATCAGATGCAGGCTAACAGCATTCGAATCAGCATTTTGGAAGCTGAGAATACGCGACTGCGCAGTTCTCTCGGCAAACTGAGGGACTCTGCTCAGCAGGGAAATCTGAAGGTTAGTGTGTAAGCACCCGTAAAATGAAATGTATTTTTTTTCAAAATTCTTTATTCATTGTTTCATCTTACAACAAGTAAACAATATTACATCATTTAAAACTTTTACATATCACTTGAAATTCTTTCTATTGTCATTGTAAATACATAAATTTATTCCCTCCTCACCATTTTTTTCCAAGACAGTTTACAAGGAGTTACATGAAATATTAAAAGTCTATATGGTTGCAATTGAAGCAGGAAAATAGTATATAATACTGCTCATACTGGACAATACATATCTGTATTAGAGGCCCAACATACTTGAAGGGCTCTGGCCTCAGAATCGGAGCCTACGCACAACAGTGAATCACAAACTGAGAAGATCCACGTAGTTAATACAGCTCCTGCTCCAATCATTGGCCAGTAATTTAATCTTTTTTTTTGAAAAATTTTTTTATAAAGCAATTTAATGAAGCTAAAACCCTTTCAACTTTAAAGGGGTATTATACATATGTAGTAGCCAGGATTTGAAAAAATGTGAGACCAAAAAGACTTATCTCAGAGCCCATCTCCCTTGGTAGGGCTGTTGGAATTTGTTTAGGGGCTTTATAGTCCCTGTTTTTGGCCGGACAGAGCTTGGGCGGGCCCTGTTTGGGGGTCCGTCCGACCTCGGGGGTGTCAAACCCGGCGGGTCTCGAGCGGGGTCCCTCCCCCCACTTCCTCCACCTCCCCACATTTTTTTAGAGGAGCCTCAGCAGTAAGCCTTGCCCCCTAAATCAAGCAAGGCATATTGCTTCGAGAGCCTGTGGAGTCTGTTCTGTAAAAAAAAAATAAAATAAAATAAAATCCTGAGGTAGTGCCGGTCTGCAGGGTTGCTTCCCTGTCAGTTACTGTTTTTTACAGTATTTTTTCATCTAACTGGCACTTTGTTTCTAGCTAGGTCGCGTATGGAGCAATTGTGCCCTTCTCCGGGGGAGTGGGACATAATTCGGTCCAGCCGCGAGGCACTCGCGGCCGGACTGAACTCGGTAGTTTGGGCCGGTGAGGTGGTGGAGCTCCGTCGGCAGCGGCTGCAGGCGCCCAGAGCTCCCCGCCGATGGTGCCTCGCGAGTCGGCTGGGAGCAGTGGGGAAGCCCGGTCTTCCCCAACCGCCCACGGAGGGATTCCCCGAAGGATTCCCTCTCAGCTGATTTTTTGACAGCTGATGCCGACTTGCCTGTTTTAGCGGCTGGGACTGTTCAGGCTTCATTGGTAACTATGACTTGTGTTATTTTTCCCAATGTGCATCACTTCGCATTTGTCCACATTAAATTTCTTCTGCCGTTTGGACACCCCGTCTTCCAATTTCCTAAGGTCTGCCTGCAATTTTTCACAGTCTGCGTGCTTTTTGACAACTTTGAACAATTTAGTGTTATCTGCAAATTTAATCACCTTACTCATCGTTCCAATTTCCAGATCATTTATAAATAAGTTAAACAGCACCAGTCCAAGTACAGATCCCTGCGGCACTCTACTGTTTACTCTCCTCCATTGAGAAAAATGACCATTTAACCCTACCCTCTGTTTTCTCTCCGATAACTAATTCCTTTTTTTTTTTTTTTAATTCTTTATTCATTTTCGTATGTTACAACAAGTGTAGCAAATAAACTCATTTAAAACTTAAAGATACACACTTGATTAACTCTCATATAAGCATCAAATTTAACATTTCATTACAAATTAAAATTCTATAATATAACTAATTCCTAATCTACAATTGAATATTGCCTATCCCACAAGGTACCTGCAAAAAGTTAATGTAAGAGCACTTAGGAAGCAGTAAGTGTGACTGCATTGAGTGTTAACTTGATAGCGCACAGTAATCCTTATTTTATTTATTTATTTTTATTTAAAATTCTTTATTCATTTTTTTCATCTTACAACAAGTGTGACAAAATAACGTTTTGAACTTATACAATATCACTTGAATATCTATCATTATCAATCAACGGGTGCAAGAAGAAGCCCTATGATCCGGACCCAAGCACTGGAGACACCAATTGTGCAGGTCAGTCAAAGATATAGGGCGAGCACACCGTTGGCACTTCTTAAAACCCGGCGAAGGGGGCATGAAGGGGAAAACAGCCTCCGCAAAATCTAATGTCGAGGCTTTGATGGTGCCATAAGGCCCCACCGGGCGCGGTCGAAAAACCAATTAGTATCTTTACAAAAGACAATTGTGGAGGGAGGGGTAAATTTTCCAAATTTTTATAGGTATCATCAAGCCTATATTTTAAGACAGGGTATGTATTGGATCCTCCCAGAGCTCATGGAGAATGTACCAGATTGATTATATTTAGAATGGCGACTCCTGTTTCCTTTGCATTTGTCTCATCTTATAAGTATAAAATTGCCCAGGAAATATAAAGGCAATAGAATATTGCTTGATACGTGGAGAACTTTAAAATACATTTCTCCCTCATCATTCGCGGGGGATACGGACAGAGCCGGACCGTGAATGGCGAAAAATCACGATTATCCGGCTCTGACCCACCTCCCTGCCACCTTCCTGGCCTTACCTGGTGGTCTAGAGGGCTTTCGGGGCAGGAGCGATCTTCCTACGCTCCTGCCCCGTGCAGATCACCATGAGGAAATGGCTGTAGGGAGTTCCCGACGTAGTCTCGAGAGTTTCTAAATTCTTGTGGGGTGAAGCACTTCTATGCCCATAAGCAGCCATGGCCATGGAGCACCTATTCGGAAGTGGTATCTAGGCAGCCTGATACCAGCCTAAATATGGGGGCAACCAATTATGACAGGTATCAGTAGTTGTGCCTAGTGCATCATACAACACATGCCCATGCTGCTCCCATGTTATCATCCCAATTTGGTTACATCGAAACCTCCATATTCTGGTCTAAAATAGATGAAACTATTCTAGAAAACAACCCCGAGGACTTCATCTTACATTGGGAAAGACTTTGCTCCAACACCCTTGATGATTTAGCCCCACTGCAAACCAAATCCAGACCCAGCAGGAGATCAGATAAATGGTTCGACTCCGAACTGCTACAACTCAAAAGACAATGTAGACGACTAGAGAGAAAATGGAGAAAATCGAACTCGGATCATACAAAATCTGCCTGGAAAAAAATCAACAAACAATACAAATCACAATTAAAGGACAAGAGAAAAGCATACTACACCAACCTAATAGGTACTGAAACCCAAGACACCAAAAAACTATTCCAAATTCTAAAAACCCTAACCGACACCAAACCCTACCTGACCACTAACAATACTACCCCCCCAGCCACTCTATTAGCAGAACACTTCCAAAATAAAATTACCAATGCAAGAGCTACCCTCAATGACACCTCTACCCATCCTAACAAATTCACAATTCTCCCCATAGATAGAGATTCTACTGCAGCAGATAGAATATGATCTCAATTCCCCAACATACAATGGCCTGAATTCAACAAATACTACAAAAAATACAGCCATGCATCCTGTGACCTCAACAACTGTCCACCATATCTCCTAAAAATATCCAGCACAAAATTCCACGCTCTTCTTCTAAACTGGATACAAATCTCGCTAATAAACGGCCACTACCCTACCAACCTCAGCGAAATCATCATCATCCCGATCCTCAAAGACCCCAAAGGACCGATAGACCAAACAGCCAACTACAGACCCATTGCCTCTATTCCACTCTACGTCAAAATAATAGAAGGACTAGTTGCCAAATTCCTCTCCAATTACCTAGAAAACCATAACATACTCCATCCCACACAATCCGGCTTCAGAAACAACTTCAGCACGGAAACACTACTAGGATCTCTCTTGGACACAGCCAGACAACATCTCAGCACAGGAAAAAAAATGATGCTCATACAACTAGACCTTACCGCTGCATTCGACTTGGTGGACCATAACATTCTACTACAAATCCTGGATACAATAGGTATCACAGATAAAGTATACACATGATTTGAAGGATTCCTTAAATCAAGAACCTATAGAGCAGGGGTGTCGAAGTCGGTCCTCGAGGGCCGCAATCCAGTCGGGTTTTCAAGATTTCCCCAATGAATATGCATGAGATCTATGTGCATGCACTGCTTTCAATGCATATTCATTGGGGAAATTCTGAAAACCCGACTGGATTGCGGCCCTCGAGGACCGACTTCGACACCTGTGCTATAGAGTAAAATCAGACAAACAAAAATCTGAACCTTGGTCAAACCCCTGCGGAGTTCCCCAAGGATCCCCGACTCTCTTCAATCTCTATACAGCCTCCCTCAGCTCTCACCTGGACAAACAAGGCATAACCTCCTACAGCTATGCCGATGACATTACCATTCTCATACCCTTCGATCAACCTGAACTCTCCATGACGAACACAATATACCAAACACTAAAATCAATAGCAACCTGGATGAAAGATCACAAACTGAAATTGAACCCAGATAAAATGAAATTCATCCTCCTAGAAAACAACAAAATACCAACCATAACCAACATTGAAATCAATGCAATCAACTACCCCATACAAACCACCCTAAAACTGCTAGGAATAACTATCGACAGATGCTGCACCATGCAACCGCAAATCAATAAAACAATACAAAAGTCATTCTTAGTCTTGAGAAACTTAAGACAAGTTCGGAAATTCTTCGAGAAAACTCAATTCCAGCTCATAGTTCAGTCCTTAATACTAGGCCTACTTGACTACTGTAATATCCTCTATCTCCCATGCCCTACAACCATAACAAAACAACTACAAACTATCCAAAACACAGTACTAAGACTCATCTACTCATTAAAGAAACATGATCACATTACAGAAGCATATCTCCAATCGCACTGGCTTCCGATCCCAGCAAGAATACAATTTAAATTCTACTGCCTACTATTTAAGACTTTATATGGAGACAGTCCAAACTACCTGAATAACTGCCTCATCTACAACACCGCAACCAGACATAGGAAAACTCACACCCCATTCTCATACCCCCCAATTAAGGAGGTCAAACGGAAAAAACTATATGATGGCCTCCTGGCCACTCAAGCAGCCAAACTAGACAATCAAATTGCCAATCTACTGACAGCATCCCTCGACTACGAGACTTTTAGAAAAGAAATAAAGACCATACTCTTCAAGAAAACTCTGAAAAAGAAATAATACTGCAAGTCTCAAACGCCACCTCTCACTAAAGCCAACTACCCCAAACAAATAACCTTACCCATTTTCACTCTTTTTGAAAATATCCAATTTTTTTATTTTTTTGTAAGTTCTTGTTGTAATACATCTTGGATAATTCTTTTGTAATCCGCCTTGAACTGCAAGGTAATGGCGGAATAGAAATCCCTAATGTAATGTAATTATTGATCAGGAATCTTAATTTTCTTAACCTATGAATCCTTTTTCAGGGAATAAAACAGGCCAAAAAGCTTAGTAACATATCCTTCCCCTTGCAGTTACTGTCCATGTCAGCACTTGCATGCTATGTTCTAAAAAAAAGTGCCTAGTGCATTCGTGTGTAAATGCCAGTTATAGAATTGCGGATAGCGTAGCTGGTTTTTCTGATTTATAATTTTTATTCGTTTTTACAACTTACATCAAGTGTATCAAGAAATAACATTTGAATTGAAAAACATCACTTGTTTTGATATTAATATCATCTAAAATTCCCATCTCTATTCCATCGAAAATATTCATTTATTATATTATACAATATACATTTTAGTAAAATATCAAAAAACCATCCCATCCATCCCCATCCCCTCATTTCAATTATCTTATTAAAGGAAAATGTTTACTATTCATTACAAAAGTCTGTTAATGGTCCCCAAACTTCTCGAAATTTACCAAGATAACCTATCTGTGTGGTTAATGTTTTTTCCATTCTATATAGATGACATACAGAACTCCACCAAAAACTGTAATTTAATCTGCTCTGATTTTTCCAATTGAATGTAATCTGTTGAATGGCTGGTTTTAAGAAAGGTTTGGACAAGTTCCTGGAGGAAAAATTCATAGTCTGTTATTCAGAAAGACGACTTGGGGGAAGCCACTGCTTGCCCTGGATCAGTAGAATGGAATGTTGTTACTCTCTGGGATTCTAGAATCTTGTTACTCTCTGGGATTCCGGAATCTTGTTACTCTTTGGGATTCCGGAATCTTGTTACTCTTTGGGATTCTGTATAGAATGTTGATACCTTTTTAGATTCTGGAATGCTGCTACTATTTGGATTTTGGCCAGGTACTAGGGACTTGGATTGGCCACCGTGAGAACGGGCTACTGGGCTTGATGGACTGTTAGTCTGACCCAATAAGGCTATTTTTATGTTCTTAGTGGAAAGATAAATGGCTTGTCCAAGATCACAAGGAGTCACGGGGATTTGAACCCTGACTTCCCTGCTGCTGTACCCACTAATCTACTCCTGCCATTATTCTGCTTCTGTGAATGCTTTTTGTTGTAATCCAAACACTCATTCCATTCCTCCTTCATTTCTTTAGCTGATATCACAGACCCAGCTTTGGCCTTGCCCTGGTACTTCCCCAGAAATGAGCTGTGAGGCGGAGATCCCCAAAGATGGGGCACGGTGAGTCCTGGTTTCTTCCCAGAGTACAGCGATGTAGAGATACTCTTGATTGAAGTAAACTAGTCAAGTATTAGGAGTTCCCTTCCACATCATGCAGGTGAATGATTTGAAATGTGTCCTGGGAAAGGGAATCAGAAACTCTATAACAAGAGTCCTCAAGAGAAGCTGTCATAAGGGGATGAGAATGTCTCTCTTTGTTTATATGTAAGTGGAGCCCATCCGTGCTGTTCCTTTGCTGGGTTGTGTACTTGGAAGTCTAGGCAAAGGAGAAAAATGTCCGATTGAATAGTTATGGTTCTTAGGCTTTAGAAAACGCAGACTTGCCAACATCTAAGTATTCCACCTTGTAGAAGCAGAACTGACCGAATGCTGCTGTATCTTATTCTTGTGTGGTTATTCTCACAGAGCAATACATCCCGTAGCACATACCGGAACCATACATAGAGAAGACACAACCAGAAGGGGCTCCACGAGCCAGCAATGTGTGAGCAACCAGCAGAAATTGACTCTTTTTTCAGACGCCAGTCGTAATACAACAGGCTATCGAGTCAAGCGAACAGACGGCTCAGCCACTAGACTTTACACCAGTCTGAGAAAAGAAAGAAGAGACTGGGATTGAATTTCTGTCCAGAACTAGACTCAGGCGGATGGGCCCGTACTCTTTCGCAGCAAAACAAGTTTCAGCACTAGCGATTCCTTTCTGGTCCAGAAGGAAACATTTCCTACATGTTGAAGACTGAGATTAATGCAGGCAAGAGGCTGCAGATTCTTGGGAGGATGTAGCCAATGGAATGAGGTGGGCTACTGGCGTCACAGCCCCACCATCCCACCAGTACTTTGTCCAATACAACACTGGCAACTTGAGAGTTTGAGGGTAGGACCTGAGATTGGTGCCCCTGATAAGTATCAACAATGCCAGGGAATTACTGGCAGGGCATTTGTTGAGAGCTGCAGCATTTCAGTTTCATATGGCACTACATCCAGAGCATCGCTCGGTGAAAGAACCAAAAGCTTTTGCTTTAAGAAACTGCAAGAGCCAGAAAACGCATATGAAAGAGTTGGCAACACAAAATTGGACTCCAGTTTGGGACCATATATCTCCTAGGGCCCCTATTTATTTGTTTAAATTTGTAACTTAGGGCAGTGGGTTGGGATGGGGGTTAAAACCAAAAGGTTACAGGAGTCGGGTGATGGTTAAGATTTCTGGCACTGTATTTTACTTTTGTTATTGATTCATGCATTCATTCAATTTTCTATACCGTTCTCCCAGGGGAACTCATAATGGTTTACATGAATTTATTCAGGTACTCAAGCGTTTTTACCTGTCTGTCCCGGTAGGCTCACAATCTATCTAATGCACCTGGGTCAATGGGGGGGATTAAATGACTTTCCCAGTGTCACAAGGAGCAGCGTGGGTTTGAACCTACAACCTCAGGGTGCTGAAGCTGTAGCTTTAAGCACTGCGCCACACTCTCCCCCGTCGGTGACGTGGCAGAGGGAAGGCCCCGGCAGGGAAGGCCATGAAGCAGCCAGTTCAGAGCGTTGCCATTGCTGCTACTTTAGGAGGCCTCCGAGGTATGTCATGTTTCACAGTGGAAGGAAAGATGATGCACATGGGGGGGGGGGGGGAGAGGAAGAATTGGGGTGGAGAAGAAGGGAGAGATGAAACAGGTAGAAAGGGATGAGGGAGAAATCCTTCATATGGGGAAGGGAAGGGAGACATCCATGGAGAAGAAAGAGGGAGAAATATTGGACAAAGGGTGGAGGGCAGGGAGAAAGAAAGAAATGTTGCACATGATAATGGAGGGGAGGAAGGGAGAGATGCTGCATGGAGAGGAATAGAGTGGTTTGACCCAGACAGGGGGAGAAAGAGAGATGGTAGACAGTGGGAAAGAAACAAATGTTGGATATGGCAGTGGAAAATAATTTATTTTCTATTGTGTGATTACAATATGTCAGATTTCAAATGTGCATCCTGCCAGAGCTGGTGTTAGACAGTGAGTGTGAGCTAGGACCTAAGAAAGAGAGAAAAAGTATTTTTTTATTTTGTTTACACCACAGTGCAGTGTTGGAGAGCACAAAGGGGGGGGTGGAAAGACTACAACATAAACCTGCCAGGACGTTTGAAAAAAACCAACCCAAAACAACTCCAATTGGCCAGGAAAAGTGAATCGAATAAAAAAACAAACAAACAACAAATCAATTCAATAGGCTGAATCGAATCTAAAAAAAAAATTCCCTGAATCGGGCTGTACAAGTTCATACCTTCAATAGAATGAGAGGGCAGAACAGCACATTATGCCACATGATTTAAAACCATGCAGACCATTGTAGCACTGCACAGTTCAAAAAGCACAGTTACTTACCGTAACAGGTGTTATCCAGGGACAGCAGGCAGATATTCTTAACACATGGGTGACGTCACCGACGGAGCCCTCGGTACGGACCTTTTTAACTAGAAGTTTCTAGTTGGCCGCACCGCGCGTGCGCGAGTGCCTTCCCGCCCGACGGAGGAGTGCGTGGTCCCCAGTTAGTATAAGCCAGCTAAGAAGCCAACCCGGGGAGGTGGGTGGGACGTAAGAATATCTGCCTGCTGTCCCTGGATAACACCTGTTACGGTAAGTAACTGTGCTTTATCCCAGGACAAGCAGGCAGCATATTCTTAACACATGGGTGACCTCCAAGCTAACAAAGAGGGAGGTGGGATGGTTGGCCATTAGGAAAATAAATTTTGTAACACAGATTGGCCGAAGTGTCCATCCCGTCTGGAGAACGCATCCAGACAGTAGTGAGTAGTGAACGTGTGAACTGAGGACCAAGTGGCCGCCTTGCAGATTTCCTCGATGGGCGTGGAACGGAGGAAAGCTACAGAAGCAGCCATAGCTCGGACTCTGTGGGCCGTGACAGTTCCTTCCAGTGAGAGACCGGCCCGAGCATAGCAGAAAGCAATACAGGCAGCAAGCCAATTTAAAAGTGTCCGTTTGGAGACAGGACGACCCAAACGGTTGGGATCGAAAGATAAAAACAGCTGAGGGGATGTTCGTTGAGCTCTGGTACGATCAAGGTAGTAAGCAAGGGCACGCTTACAATCCAGCGTGTGCAACGCCTGTTCCCCAGGATGCGAGTGAGGCTTAGGGAAGAAGACGGGCAACACAATGGACTGGTTGAGGTGAAAAGCCGAGACCACCTTGGGAAGGAATTTAGGGTGGGTACGCAGAACAACCTTGTCATGGTGAAAAACAGTGAATGGTGGGTCAGCAACCAGTGCATGCAGTTCGCTAACCCTCCTGGCAGAGGTGATGGCAATTAGGAAGAGCACCTTCCAGGTAAGAAGCCTGAGTGAAGTAGTGGCAAGAGGCTCAAACGGAGGTTTCATGAGTGCTGAGAGAACCACATTGAGGTCCCAGACGACAGGAGGAGGCTTGAGAGGCGGCTTGATATTGAAGAGACCTCTCATAAATCTGGAAACCAGAGGATGAGCCGTGAGGGGTTTTCCGAGAATAGGCTCATGAAATGCAGTGATGGCACTGAGGTGGACTCTGATAGAGGTAGTTTTGAGGCCAGCATTGGACAGCGAGAGCAAATATTCCAATACAGTTTCCACCGCTAAGGAGGTGGGTTCCTGATGATGCCGGAGACACCACGAGGAGAATCTGGTCCATTTCTGATGGTAACATTGGAGGGTGGCCGGCTTCCTGGAGGCGTCCAAGATGAGGCGGACCGGCTGAGATAGGTTCTCTGGAGAGGTCAGCCCGAGAGAAACCAAGCTGTCAGGTGGAGCGAAGACAGATTGGGATGCAGTAGAGACTGACGTTGCTGCGTAAGTAGAGTAGGAAACACAAGGAAGGAGAATGGGTTCCCTGGAGCTGAGTTGGAGCAGGAGTGAGAACCAGTGTTGGCGAGGCCACCGAGGTGCGATAAGAATCATGGTGGCGTTGTCCCTGCGGAGTTTGGACAAGGTCCGCAACATCAGAGGAAGTGGAGGGAAGGCATACAGGAACCGATCCCTCCAGTCGAGCAGGAATGCATCCGGAGCCAGACGGTGAGGAGAGAAGAGTCTGGAGCAGAATTGGGGCAGCTGATGGTTGTGAGGTGCTGCAAAGAGGTCCACCTGCGGAGTGCCCCATCGCGCAAAGATGGAGAGCAGAGTCGGAGGGTCCAACGTCCACTCGTGAGGTTGAAGGATGCGGCTGAGCTTGTCGGCTAGAGAGTTCTGTTCGCCCCCCGGTGCCGCCTTGCTTGTTTATGTAGTACATGGCGACTTGATTGTCTGTGCACATGAGAAGGACTTGAGGGCAGAGAAGATGTTGGAAAGCCTTGAGGGCGTAGAACATGGCTCTGAGTTCCAGGAAATTTATGTGATGACGACGCTCCTGTGGGGTCCAAAGTCCCTGGGTGCGAAGATCTCCTAGGTGAGCTCCCCACGCGTAGGGGGACGCATCTGTGGTGATGATCATAGAGTGGGGGGGGCAGATGAAAAAGTAGACCCCTGGAAAGATTTGAGGAGTTCAACCACCATTGGAGAGATCGCTGAAGAGATGATGTCACAGAGATGGGATGAGAAAGAAGATCCGTAGTCTGTGACCATTGGTTGGCGAGAGTCCACTGAGGTGTGCGAAGGTGGAGACGTGCCAGAGGAAGGACATGCACCGTCGAGGCCATGTGACCCAGGATAACCATCATCTGTCGGGCAGGAATGGAGGGATGCGTGAGCACCTGACGACAGAGGTGGAGCAGGGTCCGCTGACGATCGGAGGGGAGAAAAGCCCTCATTAGTGTGGTGTCCAGAACTGCTCCAATGAAGTCGTTGGGTGGGAAGCAGATGCGACTTGGGGTAGTTGATCTCGAACCCCAGGAGGTGGAGGAGAGAGATGGTGTGATGAGTAGCCTGTAGCACAAGTTGAGATGAAGGTGCTTTCACCAACCAATCGTCCAAGTAGGGGAACACCTGGAGGTTGTGAGACCTGAGGAAGGCCGCTACCACTATAAGGCACTTGGTGAAGACCCTGGGTGAGGAAGCGAGGCCGAACGGTAGCACCTTGTACTGATAGTGGTGGTGCAGCACCTGGAACCGCAGGTAGCGGCGAGAATTCTGATTGATGGAGATGTGAGTGTAGGCCTCTTTGAGGTCCAGGGAACATAGCCAGTCGTGTTGAGAAAGAAGAGGGTAGAGCGTGGCAAGGGAGAGCATTCTGAACTTCTCCTTGACCAGACACTTGTTGAGGTCCCTGAGATCGAGAATGGGACGGAGGTCTCCCGTCTTTTTGGGTACCAGGAAGTAGCGGGAGTAGAATCCCTGACCCCTTTGATCTGGAGGTACTTCTTCGATGGCATTGAGAAGGAGGAGGGATTGAACCTCCCTCAGGAGGAGGGGGGTTTGAGATGAGTGCGAAGCAGACTCTACGGGAAGGTTGTCCGGTGGAAGAGTCTGGAAGTTGAGAGAGTAGCCGTGGCGGATGATGTTGAGGACCCACTGGTCCGACGTGATGACTTCCCAACGGCTGGAGAAAATGGTGAGACGACCCCCGATAGGCTGTGGAAGAGGCAGTGAGGGTGGATGACTGGCTATGCCCTGGAGAGAAGAGTCAAAAGGGCTGAGATTGTTTAGCAGGCTGAGAAGGCTTAGAGGGTTGAGTGGCCTGAGATCGAGCCTGAGCATGGTGCTGCTGCTGACGGGGTCGGCGAGATTGTTGGGGAGGCGGATTGAGTGGCCTGGCTGAGAACCTCCGCTGGTAAGATGATTGAGGCCGATAGGGTCGGGCAGGCGGAGCCTTCTTTTTCGGCTTGATCAGGGTGTCCCACCTGGTCTCATGGGCCGAGAGTTTCTGGGTGGTGGAATCCAGTGACTCTCCAAAGAGTTCATCCCCGAGACAGGGGGCATTGGCCAAACGATCCTGGTGGTTGATGTCCAGGTCGGAGACTCTGAGCCAGGCTAAGCGACGCATGGCTACGGCCATGGCAGAGGCCCGAGAGGTGAGCTCAAAGGAGTCGTATATTGAGCGGACCATATATTTGCGCATTTGGAGAAGACCAGAGATGTGTTGTTGGAATAGCGGGACCTTGCGCTCAGGCAGGTACTTCTGGAGGGCAGACAGTTGCTGGACCAAGTGTTTCAGATAGAAAGAAAAATGGAAGGAATAGTTGTTTGCCCTGTTGGCAAGCATGGCATTCTGGTAAAGCCTCTTGCCAAACTTGTCCATGGTCTTACCTTCCCTGCCAGGAGGGGTAGAGGCATAAACACTGGAGCCCTGAGTCTTTTTTAAGGTGGATTCCACCAGAAGGGACTCATGGGGCAATTGAGATTTGTCGAATCCAGGAATAGGGATGACACGGTAAAGGTTGTCCAGTTTACGGGGGGCTCCTGGTACCGTGAGGGGATTTTCCAAGTTTTTGTAGAACGTTTCCCGTAGGATGTCATGCACGGGAAGCTTGAGGAACTCCTTAGGAGGTTGTTCAAAGTCTAAAGCCTCTAGAAAGGCTTGAGACTTTTTTGAGTCAGATTCTAGAGGAAGAGACAGGGCAGCAGACATTTCTCTCAGAAATTTAGAAAATGAGGACTGCTCTGGTTTAGAGGTGGCATCGGGTGCCGATGGTTCCTCATCAGATGAGGAGGGATCCTCCTCGGTACCGAGAGGAGTTTCCTCCCATAAGTCAGGGTCCCTGACCTCTGGTGCATGTCGAGACACCGGGGTGGAGGGCGCGGTGTGGCGGGTCTTGGACAAAGACTTTCCAGAGCGCACCGAAACGGTACCAGGGGAGGACGATCGGCGTCGATCTCGGTCCCGAGAAGAATGCCGTACCGCCTGGTGCCGAGGAGGATCCAATGTGGCCTGAGAATGAACCACCGGATCGCCATGAAGTTGTTGGGCCGAAAGGATCGGCATGGAGGTGTTCACCGGTACCGAAGGGGTGGACACCGGGGGCTCGGTACGGGGCTCGGGCCGGTCTGGTACCGGAAGGAGCGGTGCCAGGATAGTGGGCAGCAGTTGTTCAAGTTGTTTCTTCAACTGCTCCTGGAGTTGAGCCTTTAAGATGGCCAAGATACGGTCATCTAGGGGTGGCATCGGAACCGCTTTCTTTTTCTTCGGTTCCTTTGATGCCGCTCCACGCCCCGGCGATGAGGAAGCCGATGACGAGGCACTCACCGAGATCGGGGCGGAGCGTTTGCGGGACCGGTGCGATGCCGGTAGGGACGGTGTCGCCACCGTAGCTGGAGGGCGCTCGAGGGAAGAGGAAGGCTTCTTAGCCGGCTTACCTGGCGCCAGCGACGCCGATGTGGGGTCGGCCGGTGTCGAGGTCGACGGTGCCGATTTTTGAGGTACCGCCGATGAAGGTGAGGAGTCCATCGCCGACTCGGTGCCGAAGAGAAGAGTTTGTTGAATTCTTCGGTTTTTAAGGGTTCTCTTTTGGAGAGTGGCACAGCGGGTGCAGGAGTCCGCCCGATGCTCCGGACCCAGACACTGCAAACACCAATTGTGTGGGTCAGTTATGGAGATCGGGCGTGCACACCGCTGGCACTTCTTAAAACCGACCTGCGGGGGCATGAAGGGGAAGATAGCCTCCGCAAAATCGAAGCCCGAGGCCTGTATACTGGCAACAGGCCCCGCCGGGGCAAAAACGAAAGAAAAAGCAAAGTTTTTTTTTTTTTTTTTTTGCAAATCAAAGAAAAATAAACCCGAAGGTAAGTGGAGAAAAAATAAGGAAAAAAGCGCGAGCGGGAAGGCAAAAAAGTGGTTTCAACGGCCGTTGAAAAAACACACGCGTCTTCTTCGCTCCGCGGAAACGAAGAAACTGGGGACCACGCACTCCTCCGTCGGGCGGGAAGGCACTCGCGCACGCGCGGTGCGGCCAACTAGAAACTTCTAGTTAAAAAGGTCCGTACCGAGGGCTCCGTCGGTGACATCACCCATGTGTTAAGAATATGCTGCCTGCTTGTCCTGGGATAAGTGGAAGCAACCTGATGCATCTCTGCTGTCCTCCTCCTCCTCCAAGCTCAAGGGTTATTGGTGGCAATGAGAGGAAGGGCCACTCAGCAAGTGAAGAACTACCAGAGAAAAATCCATCTTCTCAACCTAGTTCCTGGTTAGGATTCTTCAGGCAACCCATCAGCTCCTCAGTGAAGGACCACTTTTACAGCCCCCACCGCCACTATGGAATTGCAGGAGACTGCCTAAAATGCCAGGCTTTGTATTTTCTTTCTAGCAGATAACTTGGCTACATCGTGGCATCCAATGGACTCAATATATAAGAGAGATGCAACAAAACTGAACACTTTTCATTTGGTATCTGTCGGCCTGCCCAATTTCAGTGCTGGACTAGCAAGAAAGCTTGTGGGAATGATCTCAGATCCAGCTGAGAAACAGCAAGTCAGTAGAGAAGACAAGTAATAGGGCCACATTGCATACAAAAATCTGAAAACAGCAGACAGGATTTTGAATTTAATTCTGCTTACATCGTCAGCTTGGTATTTGGAAGACAGGGAGCCCTGGTGCCAAGAGTATCTAAAATCTGACCCTGGCAGCTGAGAGACTAAAAGAAATAATTCCAGCTCCACGCCAAACTAGGCCTAGCAAAATAAGCCTTTGCTCATTCAGGACTCACACTGAGATTGGCTGCGCTCAATGGAACTTGTTTTCTGGTTACATTTATTTACAGAAAAATTAAAACAAAAAAGCTTTTTAACTAGCCAGCACTAGGAATTGTATCCTCAATTCCCCCCCCCAGAATGAAATGTGAGGAGACTGTTCAAGGAATTCGCATCTCTGCTGTTACCTCCCCCTTGCGAGAAAGACAACAGTGACTGGAAAAGCAAACAATGTAATTCCCAGCCAATTCAAAAACACAGGAGACACTTTGTGGTATGCTCAGTGATTATTTAATAAGCTATGCCACGATACAAGAATTAATTATTAGCTTTAAGAGTTCAAGTAAGTTCCAATGGTCCGACTTCCAGACTCACTCAGTTTAGCACCATTCTCTCAGAAAGGCTCTCCTCCCTCCTTCGTAAGAAGCAGAACGAAGGGACGAGCCAGCTGAGATACTTTTAACGCTCATACAACTGCTCTTCACAGCTTATTTCAGAGGGGCAAGTCTGAAAACAACCTGCCCAGGTGCTCTGTACATATTTTCAAAGAGAAGGTCCCGCTGAAAACCACCCACTGGTAGGATGGGCCTGCACATCTTGCACTCGCTTCATGTGCGGCCTAAAATCTGTCTAGGAAAGAACTTAAGTAACATCTGAAAATGCTGTGCACGTGTGTTATTTCCTAATTTCACCCAAACCTCCCCCCCCCCCCTTCATCCAGCTAAAAATGTGCATTGCTGTGAACCTCAAACATACTATCAGCTGGATCCACAGTGGATGGTTTTCCAATGTCCAATGTCTTTAAAAAATGTAATAAATGCAATGCCATCAGCTTATTATTACTATTAAGCCTTATTGTTTCTATAATCCTACTAAAATGTACAATTGTAGAAATATGAGATACTCCTTGCTCCATGGAGTGATACAGACAAGACCAAGGAACAGTATGATAAGAAAGTAAAAAGAACAAGGCTAGGGGCAGGGAGAGGGGTTTTTTAAGATTTAAAACGCTTCGGAAAAGTGCAACTTTAGCAAAGGCTTGAATCCGGTCAAAGGAGTTTGGGATGTTTAGGTGCCTTTGAGGACTGGAGCAGTTCAGCCAGTGTTTCCCACCCAAGCCTTTAGCACAAGGCGTCAGGCAACGGAAGCAAGCCTGGCACTCGAGTCAAGGACAGGCCAACAGGTCTGCCCATAAGTTATACCCATTTAAAAATACAAGATTAAATTAACTTGTCTCTTCTTTGATATTTCTGGGCCAGAGACTGACAGATCTGAAGTAGAAATTGGAGATCAGAGACATGAAGAACAGGTGAAATCGGCAGAAGTTTTGAGGCCACGAGAAATGAACTCAAAGCTGGTCAAGTTCTGTTTAAAGAACTGCAGTGATGCAGGGAGAGAGGAGCCAGTCATTTTCATCCAGGCTAGTTAAAGGGCACATAAAAATTTTAAAAAGTAATTTACAGCACTATCATGTACTTTATTATAAAGGGATGGGAAGAGGGAGAAAATGACAATGAAATCAGCTGCCGTTTAACCTCTGTAGCCACACGATTGAAATAAAGGCTGCGGGAATGCACCGCGCCTTGGCGTGGCAGTCCAAGCAACACTGTTTCACTTTTACACTCTTTTCTCCTCTGTAGGGTAGACAGCACAGTAGGAGCCATGGTTGAGTTGGAAAGGAAGGCAGATCTCTAGCCACCTTTGGTCCCAATGATATCCCCTTATAAAGGATTTGCCATATGCCTTTGTCGATGCCTGTGAAAAAACCCAGCCCGTAGCTGAGGCAAGCCAGTGTCCAGGATGAGCCACTCAAGCCTCTCTGCCGTGGGCTGAACAAGAGTTCCTATGTCAGTACGATGCACCCTGTGTTCATTCTTATTTCGCCATTAATTCAATAAATAACACTTTAAAGGCAAGTGCAGCCTCAAGCTAGAACTGTTTCATTAAACACATTTTCATTGCTTTGTCTTACAAAGACAAAAGGAAAAACAAAACATTGATAGGTTCCCAGACCTAATCAGCATCAACACGGCAGACGTTTTTTTAAGCATAAATTGGACAGTCTAACCCATTTTTCACATCCAAGGTGATTGACCCAGTTGTCCATGTGACATGCAAAAATCTGCAAAATTCATTGGGTTTTAGCTTTGTCTTGGATAAGTAGCCTAATGGCTAGTGCAGGAGCCTGAGAACCAGGAGTACGGGGGGAGGGGGAGGGGGTGATTTCCACTGCAGCTCCTTGTGATTCCATTGACCCAAATACAGCATAAGTACCTACTATTATTATTTCTATAGTGCTGCTAGACATACCTGCATATAATGTTTATAGCACTGCATACCTGCCCCTGGTGGCCTCACAATCTAAGTTTTGTACAATGGAGGGTTAAGCAACTTGCCCAAGGTCACAAGGAGATGCAGTGGGTATTTAACCCAGTTCCCCAGGATCAAAGCCCCCTACACTAACCATTAGGTAAACACAGAAAGGCAGCACATCAAATCCATCCTTTTTCCATCGATGCACTACACCAGGGGTGTCCAACCTTGGCCCTCGCCAGGTCGGGTTTTCAGGATTTCCCAAATGAATATGCATGAAATCTATTTGCATACAATGGAAACAGTGCAGATCTCATGCAAATTCATTGAGGAAGTCCTGAAAACCTGACTGGACTGCGGCCCTCAAGGACCGACATTGGACAACCCTGCACTACACCCCAAAAAGCCACAAATTGAGGGTTAATTCACTTGCCTGTAAGGCTAGTTTTGACTCTTTTAGAACATATTACCCAATCGGAAGCTGGGCATGATTTCTTAGCCAGCATCATGGAAAAGTAGTTGGACTATATATACAACCAATCCAATTGCCTCTAGTACTGAATATTGCAACACTGCCTAATCATACTGTCCACTTAGAATTCATGCCTGTACATGACATTTGAGGCCTACAATTCATTTAGACAGGCCAGCAAGGGCATCAGGAATTGCAAAAGTCCAGCAGCTACCTCACACTGCCTCCATGGCGAACTCACTTTATATATGAACTACTGTGGGGATTTTTAATGTTATATCGAACAGGAACAATCTTGTTTACTTGGAATAAATAAGGAATTCAGGTCACTTAGCTGTCTCATCAAACTATCCATAGTGGGGGAAAATATCCTTAATTTCTTTAGCACTCTCCAGCCCAGTAGAGGTTAATCTTTACGAGTGGGTATATAGCCAATCATGACCTCTACTGGTCTGGAGAAGCTAAAAGAAAGTAAATTAGCAAGTAAGAACCTAATTCTCCTTCTCTGAGCTTTAAGGAAGAGACTCACAAACACTCTTGGAAATATTCTTACTACCTCTATCAAATCATCTGCAAAAGAGCCAGAGGGCTACTACGGTTTGCTCCCTCAAAGCACTACTCCTCCACTCTTAAACACAGGCTTAAAAATCAGACTAAGAGCAGCCACACTCGTGCACACGCCTCTCTCTCTCTCCGTTTCCAGAACATAATTAGTCCCTCTGAGAACTGTCACCTGTACACCAATCATTTGCCCTGAGCATGTAGTTCAGGCGCCTTTGTTCTCCTGGGTGAATGAAAACAACTGATCTGTTATAAATTATAGTAGTCATTAAGCAATGAGAGGTGTGTACTCTTCTGTTTGTTGCTTATATAGAACGCTCATTTCACCAATTTAGTGCTACAGCCAAATTATGGCTTCAGGGCTCTGGTCCAACGCATGAAGAAGGACACGGTACTACTCGAAAGGGTCCAGAGAAGAGTGACTAAGATGGTTAAGGGGTTGGAGAAGCTGCCGTACAGCGAAAGATTAGAGAAACTGGGCCTCTTCTCCCTTGAAAAGAGGAGGCTGAGAGGGGACATGATCAAAACATTCAAGATAATGAAGGGAATAGACTTAGTAGAAAAAGACAGATTGTTCACCCTCTCCAAGGTAGAGAGAACGAGAGGGCACTCTCTAAAGTTAAAAGGGGATAGCTTCCGTACAAACATAAGGAAGTTCTTCTTCACTCGGAGAGTGGTAGAAAACTGGAACGCTCTTCCGGAGGCTGTTATAGGGGGAAACACCCTCTAGCGATTCAAGACAAAGTTAGACAAGTTCCTGCTGAACAAGAACAGACGCTGGTAGGGCTAGTCTCGTTTAGGGTGTTGGTCTTTGACCAGACGGCTACCGCGTGAGCAGACTGCTGGGCATGATGGACCACTGGTCTGACCCAGCAGAGGCAATTCTTATGTTAACTCAGCAGATAAAAGTTAGGACAGCGTTTTTACTATCCCAACTTCATCTGCTTACTTGGCTGGTTAGAGGATTGAATAGAGCTCCTACCTGCCTATACTCTACCCCCAGACTGCTCCTAACCTAGCTGGTCAGGGAATGGCCAGTTAATGGTGATTTTCAGCAGCACTTCTAGGTTAAGTGTCTTTGAATATCGGCAGCTGGCTGAGCAGGATTTATCTAAACAGGAACCTTTCCTGTCTGATTAAACCCTTTTGAGTAATGAGGACCCCTGCGCTGAATATTGCCATTCACCAGGCAACGCTTCCAGGTCAGCACCAGCCAATATCCAAATACCAGTGCCTAAACACAGTTAACGATCAGGCAATAAAATCCTATGGAAAAGTCAAATAATTTCATTAGCAGGGTGCCTTTATGGATTGTCAAATGTGTATATGTACCCTAGGGGGAAAGTTCTGAAAAAGGTAATCAAAATTCAGATGTAAGGTGAGAGTTATGCCACAGTGCTAAGTTTGTAGAGGAAAAAACTCTCTCTGGTCGCTGCGCTCCGCTCAAGCGTCCGTCTTCGCCACCATCTTGATTCCCAATAAATAAACCCAGAAGTGTAGGAAGGAGTTCTTGGCCCTTCGGCCAAGAGTCTACGCTCTTGGGGGTACTTTTTTGCTTAAATTTTTGGCAAAATGTTATATTTCTTACCAAAATAAAAATTTCCTGTTTTTTGAGTCCAAACAGCTTTTAGACTTTATAGGACCAAAAGAAAGATTGGTATCTTAGTCCATGGATTAATGACCTGTCATAACCAGCTGTAGGATGGATAACCATTGCCGTTACTCTAATATAAATAATTGCGTTTAGTTAATTAAAATTGAATTGATTGATATTTCTACGCACATATTTTTGTGTCATTTGATTTCTTTTGTGTTATGTATCTGATCTGTTTCAAGATTGTAATACTTGATTAAAAATTTGAAAAGGTTATAAATAAAAAAATTCAGATGTAAGGATGCTGCATGCTAAGTGCAAATTCTAAATTAGCAATTACACCTTAACTGCCATTCCAGAACAGTAACTTAGTCAGTATTTGCACACCACCAGTCAGGCCAATTGCACCATGTCAAGAGCTGCTCAAGTTGCGCTTGTAACTGAGGTACGTGCTGGGCCCACCTATGCTCCTCCCATAAGCACGCCCCCTTGCAGGTACGCGCTATCTCCTCAGTTCTATATATGATGCCCAAATTTGTGCATGTGCCAATATTTGGAGTATCGAGCCCTTAAGCATCAATAATCAATACTAACCACCACTTACTGATGAAATATTACTGGAATTTACATTGGCTTGCAGTCGAGGCAAGATTATTCTTCAAACTTGGCTGCATTTGTTATAAGACAACAAAAAAAGGCAAGAGAGATGTCCTAACAACCAAATGATATCAATTTATTCTTTAAAAGTGTTTTGTCCCAATCAGGATCCATGTTTCGGCATAAGGATATGCTTTCATCAGGGGACATGTATCTGCTGACGACATAAGGGGGACAATTATCTAGCAGTCATCTTGCAATTCATTATGGAGTCCGAGGAAGAGCACTACAATTTCCTATAGTCCACTGGATTACTTGATCCTTATATTCTGAAAACTGTATTATTTCCTAGTTCAAAATCTAGTTATCTAAAATCAGAATGAAAAATTCCAGATAAAGATCCCTGTTATAAAACATTGTACGGTCTTGTGCCAAATTATCTTGTTGACCACTTTAAATTTGCAGACAGGAGTCCTTTGCTTTCCCTACTATGTTTATAAGTGATTTTTTCACAGAATCCTATCCTATCAGGTTGGTATTTGCGATAAGAGTTTTAGTAATTTGATAGTAAGTTCTAGGTCCCATCAAGCTTTCAGAAAATTGTTAAAGACTATCTATTTGATAAATTTTTATAAATGGGTTTGTACTTTACTGTGTATGTACAGTATCTTCCTTTTTGTTAACCACACTGAACTGCGAGGTATTGCGGTATATAAATACATTTTTATGTTAACTGGCACTCATTAAAACTGGCTGAGTGCTATAAGGCATGGCGCCTAATTGACCTTGAACCCCACTAGATGGGAAAAGAAGTCGAGTATCCGGATCAACACAAGTAGAGTTATTAGTGTAATACAAGCCATATAAAACTCCCAATGCAGAAGGAACCAACACAGTCCGTGTTTCGGCAAGCTGCCTTCTTCAGGAGTGCCAAATAAATTCACAATATTTATTTAAAAATTTATATACTGTATATTATCTATACAGTTTACATAGTCACAATCATAAATGTTGAACAAACATTTTAAGTACAGTAATTATAAAAACTGCACTAGAAAATTTGATCATTAATCAGATAATACATTAGCAGGTACTTACATCATGTTATTTCTCAACTCAAAAAGGCACTTGCAAAGAATTGTATCTTCAGCATTTTCTTAAAACCCATTCCAGAGTCTTGCACCTCCCACCGATAACATAGCCACACCAATTCTGGAATGAAAGATTACCATCCTCCCCCCTAAGCATACTTTCAAGTTATTTTCCGACCTCAAGCTCCAACTTGGCCAATAAATTTCAAAAAAATCTTTTCAAAACAGCAGGAGATGCATGATACAAAATCTGATGTATTATGGATAAGACTTTGAAATGCACTCTTTGCTCCATTGGTAACCAGTGCGTTTCAAAACCGGCGTTATAGGAGACATCCTGGGGATGCCTGTAATTAATCTTTCAGAGTTAATCAACATCTGCAGAGCTCTCAAATAAACATTGGAGACAACAATGTATATTCAAAGGCTTAGTAATGGCCTACAAAACTTTCCATGTCATGGTTTTAGTCTACATGGCCTATAAACTTCCGCCCTACAACCCAAATCGACTGCTTCGTTCGCAAGAAAAAAAGCGATTACGTGCGCCCTCCACCTTGAGAACGCCCAAAAAAGATCTTATAAAGGTATGGCACAGGGATTAGAGCTACAGCCTTAGCACCCTGAGGTTGAGGGTTCAAACCTACACTGCCCTTGTGAGCCTAAGCAAGTCACTTAATTCCGCCATTGCCCCAGGTACATTAGATAGATTGTGAGCCTGCCAAGGCAGACAGGGAAAAGTGCTTTAGTACCAGAATAAATCCATGTAAACTTCTGAGCCCCCCCTGAGAGAACAGTATAGAAAATTGAAGAGTGTGAAAAGATTCAGCCTCTGATAACCAGAGCTGATATTGTGACATCATAATGCCTCTTTCCACCAATAAGAGCCAACCTCATCAGTGAAGTCACAATGGCTCGATTGTCCTACACTTGGCTCACTTTCACTACACTTTGATTTCTAGATTGTGAGGCAGACAGGGAAAAGTGCTTTAGTACCTGAATAAATGCATGTAAACCATTCTGAGCCCCCCTGGGAGAATGGTATAGAAAACTGAATAAATAAATAATAATGGAGATCTAGCTAACCTTCTTTGCAGAGAAACAACGAAGGTTGGGTAGATCTCCATTATTTGTTGGGTCCTTGTCTTAAATATCACATGAGCCTTTTTTGCATTGGGAGTTTTAATTGGATTCTATTGCGCTAATAAACCACCTTGTGTTGATCCGGATACTGGACTTCTTTTCCTATCTAGTAGTGTTTATTTTTTCCCCCGTAAATGGGATTTGTGATGCCTAACTGTACTAGCACAGGAGTAGGCAATTCTGGTCCTCGAGAGCCAGAGCCAGGTCAGGTTTTCAGGATATCCACAATAAATATGCATGAAATAGATTTGCATTTCAAGGAGGCCATGCATGCAAATCCATCTCATACATATTCATGGTGGAGATCTTGAGAACCTGACCTGGCTCCGGCTCTCGAGGACCGGAATTGCCTACCCCTGGACTAGCACATAGCTCAAAAGGGGGCGTGTCCATGGGTATGTCAGGGGCGCTCTGAAGAGTTGCGTACCTAGTTATAAAATACTGCCTTAGCGGGCCTAATCTGGGTACCAGCATTTACAGCAACTTTCAGCAGTCATACGTCTGGCGCCTAAAGTCGGATTTGGGAATTGGCGCACCCCCTTTACAGAATCTTTGAGCACCATTTGTTGAATCCAGCCCTATAGCTTTAGCGTGCTAAGTTTCCAGACTAGTGAATGAGTAACTGGAAATCAGTGCCAATTATGCATGTTAATTGCCAAATTAGGTGCTAATTGGCGCTAAGAACCAATAATCACTAATAATTGGAGCTAAGTGCGAGATTATAGAAGGTGGGATGTGAGCGTCATTTTACAACAGGGTGCCTGAGTTTCTAGGACAGGGAGGCATCTAGTTTTTTTGCCTGAGTCTTTCTAAAATACAAATTAAACCTCACCTGAAAGTGCAAATATTAGCTGGACAAGAGCAGGGGTAAATGTACGCACATATACTACATACATGCAGGGCTGTGAAGTCGGAGTCAGAGTCGAGGAGTTGGAGACATTTTGGGTACCTGGAGTTTGAATCATAGGTACCAGAAACTGATGAGTCGGAGTCGAAGGATTTATCTACCGACTCCACAGCCCTGCATACATGTAAACCGGGACTCCATCCAAATCCCATCCCAAGCACACCTACTCCTAGATTCTGGAAATGGCACCCAAGGTTGTGCCTGCAAATTTAGATATGCGTGCAATTAGAGTAATGAACCAGTAATTAGGTGCCACCAATCAATTACTGGTGTTAGTTGGCAACAAGTTGCACTTCTGCATGCATCTCGCTAAGCGTTGGGCTATAAAGATGTGCACACAAATATTTTAGCCTACAACTAAAAAGGGAGGGGTGGGGCACGGGCAGGTCAAGGGTGTTCCCTAAAAATGCACACAGTACTACAGACTTTGAAGGAGCCACGCCCTAATTTACACAAAGGGATTTATACCAGGTTTCAGTTGGTAAAAAAATGCTCATGCCCAAAAGCTGGGTGCAGATCTCAGCCAGTATGCGCCATTTTAGAAATGGCGCTCAACATGGAGCACCGTTTACAGAATGGCGTTCAGCAGCGCCCTATTTTGGGTGCCATTTACTGAATCTAGTCCCAGCTGTTCAAGCGCACACCAGCTTGCACTAACATGTACGTTTAAGTGCGACTTCATTTATAAAAAAAAATCATTAACACAAATAAATCAGTATCTTACACATGAAAATCAGCCTCCACGTGTGTATTTTAATCAAATATACCCAGAACTGTACCCTACTAGAGAATGACATGGGGACAGTTTTGTCCCTGTCGGAACTCAATTTCCCCGTTCCATCCCCGTAAGTTCTCTCACTCTCGCTGTCCCTGCTCCATTCCTGTAAGCTTTGCCTTAACTGCACAAGCCTCGAAAACTTATGACTTTAAAGTGTTTTAAGGCTTGTGCAGATGAGGACGGAGCTTAGGCATTGGTGGAATGAGGCCTTATGACATCACAATCTGAGATCTAGAATGTTGTTACTTAGGATTTTAAAGGGTTTGAGGCTTGTACAGATGAGGACGGAGCTTAGGCATTGGTGGAATGAGGCCTTATGACATCACAATCTGAGATCTAGAATGTTGTTATTTAGGATTTTAAAGGGTTTGAGGCTTGTACAGATGAGGACGGAGCTTAGGCATTGGTGGAATGAGGCCTTATGACATCACAATCTGAGATCTAGAATGTTGTTACTTAGGATTTTAAAGGGTTTGAGGCTTGTACAGATGAGGACGGAGCTTAGGCATTGGTGGAATGAGGCATTATGACATCACAATCTGAGCTCTAGAATGTTGCTACTTATGATCTGAAAGTGAGGTTTGTGCAGATGAGGACGGAGATTGCAGGAATGGGGCAAGGGCAGGGACAGGAAAAAAAACTTACCGGGATGGAAAAATGAGTTTCCGCAGGGACGGAGAAAAATTTGTCCCTATGCGATTCTCTACACCCTACCTGCAGACCACATCCAAGTAGGAGCAATCTTCATAGTGTGCCTATTTTTTTTTTTTTTTTACACATGTGCATCTCCATCCAATTTTGTACAGAAGCCATTAAAATTACCTTGGCAAATAAGACAGGAAGTTCGGAGGCAGCTGGAAGTCCAGGAAACGGAGGCTAAAGCCTTTTGTTAGCTTAAGTTCATGCCTTTCCTCATGCCTGCTGCCAGTCCCAGAGCAAATATGTGGGAGAGACACTGAGCACTGGACAGCAGACCCTCGTTACCCTCCCCCACCGTGTCTTTCCTCTCATCAGTTTTGGAAACCTTTCCACACACAGTCTTGCGCAATGGGTTCTGCACCAGAACAGCGCATATTTTCACCCTCTGAGTAGTTAAGGACACATTTAATACTGGAGTAATGATCCAATGTCCACTGAGAGGGAACTGGGCATGCTTACTTGTGCCTTTTGTTACCTAGGGGGAGAGAGAATGACCATCCCCTTCTCTCACACAACTGGAGTTAAAATACTTTTTATAGTTATACTTTTTTGCACACACGCGTACATACACATTCCCGGCCACTGGACGCAAAACACACACACGCATTCATAGAATCAGCTCAGTACCACATTCTAGCCTAGTGCGTCCCTGCCTTTCTGAAGGACAGAGATGCAGAGCTATAGCACATCGAGACAAGCTCTAGTCTCTCTCGCTACTCCTTGCCCACGTAAAGGAGCGGCGTTAATAGTATGTGATACAATTGCAGGTCCCTGTTTTCCGGCTTCACTACCATTGCTTGTTTTCTTGCTGTATTCCACTGGGCAATCCCACAGGTCTCAGAGCTATTAGACAGCTGATAGGAGTGCAGTGTCTCTCCTGACCCTCTTCCCCCTTGTTTTGGCGTGCAGACGGATCCCTCAGCTCAGGTCTCCCAGGATTAGCTCTCACCACAGAGGTTTCCTGCAAGGAGATGCAAAGACTGTGAACTGGATTATACGAAAAGAGGTGGTAGGTTAACTGGGAAGACTTCAAGTCTATACACATTCCTGCTGTAATCTTTTTTTTTTTTTTTATGCGGTATTTTTGTTCCGCTGGCACCTGGCATCTTGAGCTTTCATTTGCAATGTTTACCCTTGTTTTACATTAACCCACCCCTGTCCCATCAATATACTCTGTTGGATTAGGACAGGCCACCCTGGGTCTGAGGTCTTACAGTCACTCCCACACAATGAGCACAGCCCTCCTACTCCCACGGGTTGTGAATATAGCCTTCAGAGCATCTCTGACTGGAGAAGATTCGTCCCAGAAACAGAACCAAAAGCCTTCCGCGTGCTGGTACACAACGCTTGCCACCTACGCCATTGAGCGAGCCTTGCGCTGGCTGTCTTACCTAGGATATTGTACTTGCATAGAGGGCAGGTGTGCTGTAATAGGAGCCACGGATCCACACAATCCCGGTGAAACTCATGCAAACACGGCATCACCCGCAGGCACTATTGAAAAGAAAGGAAAGATGCTTATATAGCAAGGAAGTGTACAGTGAATGATTTATACCGAGCCTGGTTTAGGAAAAGTAGAATCAACTGGCCTGCCCTATGACCACTTATACCCTAGAGCTCGACAATATTAAAAAAAAAAAAACCCGTAAGGCGACACCTTTTTATTCATTATAATAATTCTTGCTCAGCTTTCAGGAATTACATTTCCATCTTTGCTGAGTATTAAAATTGTAAAGCATGTTTGGATAAGTAATGATGTACACAATTAGAATTATGGAGCCAGGTTGTTACTCCTGAATGGGACAGAAAATACCCGTCATTTTACTTCTCTCCTCCGTAAAGCACATTGGTTACCCATCACTCATCGCCTCACCTATAAAATCCTCCTCTTCACCTTCAAAACAAAATTCATTGATAAACCACTGATCCCATACTCATCATCCAGGGCCCTCCGATCTAGCAACCAAAACTTACTTTCCATACCATCAATATGCGAACTGTTCTACGATACCACTCGCAAATCCATTTTTTTCGGTCCCCGCCCCCTTCTCTGTGGAATGCCCTTCCATTAGAAAACTCTCTTGAAAAATTTAAAGCTAAACTTAAAACATTTCTCTTTAAAGACGCCTATACTCTTCAGTACCAGCTCTCGCTTCTAAAGCGATTAATTCTCGTGAACTGCCCTGAAACACCAAAACACTTCTCTAAAAGCGATCCCCACCCTAATGTATCCCCGTTCTCCATTAACTTCCCCTTTTTAATTAATTTTACTTCGATGTATTTAGTGAAAACAATTTTTATTGAACAAAGAGAAAAACCAAGACGAAATACAACATACGATACAATATATGTTCCAAATTTGTCATTTCCATATACAGCAACAATACCCACCACAATATCACCCCCCCCCCCCCACTCCCAAGAAGGACAGAAAAAGAACATAAGAAAGACGAAAACAAAATGCTGCCCCCCCCCCCAAACAACAAAGAATACAGTGGTTAAGTACAACATCTGTTCCAGGAGCAAATAACTATCCCCAAGCCAAATCTCCCCCCTTTCCCCCAGACCAGTGTATACAAGGAAAGAGCAAGCATCCCATCCCCCAAAAGGGAGGAGGTCTAAACAAGACCAACGTGAAAACAGAACACTCAGGGCTCTGGACTCTGATGAGCCCCAAGAGATGAAATAGATGATCTCCCCCCAAATCTCCCACCCCTCAAGAACTAAAACACAGCAATCATAGACAGAAATCAAGGCAAACTAAACAAAACCCCAATAAAAACCAAAAAAACCAAAACTGGAGGAGGGCAATCCCAGGGCCGCAAACCCTGCACCGCTCAAGGCAAATTAAACTGGCAAGGTGTGAAGAATCAGACTACAGGATCTCGGAGACAATGAAGGACCCCAGACCTGCAAAAAGAATTTGGACTGTCGCAAGGAATTGCGCACCCGACCCCTCTCAAGCATCGTTAAAGCCTGCAAACGATTACGCCAAGCCCAATAAGACAGAGCGCAATCTACTTCGATGTATTTAAAACTTCCCCTCCACCATCTTCCCTTTTGTTCCATGTGTTTCAATGTGAACTTATCTAGTATTTTTAATATTTGGTAAGATATTGCTTTTAATTCACCTTTATTTCCTTTTTTTAATAAATCTCATTATATAAAATAAAGAAACTTGAAACTTGCAAAGACAGGCTACAGAGAATGTTTTCAACAATCTTTTGAATGCTTCATGTCTGCGTAGCTTCTTCCTTACACCCGTAGAAAGGGCTAAACATTGTTGCCTCCCCTATCATCTTCCCCATTACAAAAGGATTCTTTTTATTCCTTCTCCCAGGGTCTGTACCTGATTTCTGTGAAACTGATCCAAGCAGACAGCGCAGGTCTCAATCTCAGGAGCCTGACTCTTGCGGTGTTTGCTCGGGTGGTACCTTCGGGTCTTGAGAGCAGAAAGTCTCTGCAGGATGTGTTGCTTCAAGTCCAGCTGCAGATTCAGAGGAGACAAATGAGTCCTATGTGCAGCAGAGCATTTGGAGGCAGGCTGGAGTGAAACGTGCTGAGAATTTCAGGAAGGTGCCCCCAAAACCCGGCAGTATATCCTTCCACTCTGGACAAGCGCAAAGGTCCCCTATGGCATGGGAGCCCAGGGAAATTACCCTGGATGCACCCTGCTAACTAGAGATCGATATGGGAACAAATTTGTCCCCATCCCTGTCCAGTCCATGCGAGCTCTGCCATAGCCACACAAGCCTCAAACACTTATGATTTTAAAGTGTTCAAGGCTTGTGTTGTGCAGATGAGGACAGGGATAGAGAGATCCCGTGGGAATAAGAAAAATGTGTCCCCATGTCATTCTCTACCCCTAACACAGCTCCGATTGGAGGGGACTTGGGGAAAATGATCACCTGAGGATCCTCTTCTGACTGGTGCTGTCGGGACTGCCGCTGTGCCTGAACCACAAGTCCTGTGCATAAGATCAGAGCAACAAGCAGGATGGTATTCCAGAGCTGCTGCAGGTATTTCTACAGAGAGGACACGAGAGATCAGCTACTGTTAGGAACTAATGCATCCTACTGACAAAAGTTCCCCCTCATGCTTCCTTTCCAGCCTCTTTGGACACCTGTCCCCAGTGATTCTTTTAACATTTCTTGATTGTGCATTGCTTTAATACTGCCACCGGTCACCATGAGCTCCTTTCTTATATGATGAAACAAGCAGATAAGGCAGCCTCGGGGGGGGGGGGGGGGGGGGGGGGGGGGGGGGAGGGTATATATATAGCACTTTCTGTGTCTCCCTTCCCTTTCAGACTTGTGAGTTTGCAGAGTCAGACTGGCTCAAAAGAATGTGGTGCTTAGTGTGGGTGTCCTTGCCTACCACTTGCACCGGCCCTGCAAACATTGACTTGCTTGATAAAGGTAATGGAAACAGAAGGGGGATGGGAATCGATATGCTACCTTTCTAGGTTACAGCCAAAGTAGTTATCAGGGGTAATGGAGGGTCAAGTGACTTGCCCAGAGACATCAGCGGCTGCAGTGGGAATCAAACCAAGTTCCGCAGGTTCTTGGGCCACTGCACTAAACACTCGAATTTTAAAAAGTCACAACCTTTCTCACCGACACATCATCATCTATCCTAACATTAAAAAAAATGATACATACGCTGGTATGGTTATCCACTTTAATGATTAACAAAGCTCATGAAAGAAACCAGGGCTTAAGGGCATTATCCAGTGAGAAAATATCTGCATAACAGCTGGTACTGAATATTTGGGTATTTGTTTAAACATGAAAGCTGATCATGGTGTTTAATGACAGATTAGGTTCTTACCTGGATAATCTTTTTCTGTTAATACACACAGGAGTCTGTACGTTAGGTGGTCAAACCGCGATTATGAACTGCTTGCAGAAGGATGTCAATCACATCTTTCAGCTCCTTCTCCTTAACCAGTGGAGTGGAGTGCCCTCTTCAGTTTGTAGCAAAGCAATCGATCTCCACTGTAACAGAAGAAGAGAAGGAGGGGAACTTCCCCGGAGATAACATACATTTCTGTTCTGCTCTAACTCATGAAAAAGAATAGCATGAACTTGCAACACAGAGACATCAATGAATCAACCTGCGGTGTGCAACTAGCACTAACACACAAGGAGCTCCAAAGCACAACAAGCTCAGTACTTTATTAGTAATTCATTCTTACATGTTTATCCAACTGATGGAAGAAGAAGTTCCGGACCATAGAGTTGTCCAAGGCAGAAAGTAGGCAAATTGCAAAACCCACAGGGTGGGCCATACAGACTCCTGTGTCTATTAACAGAAAGATTATCCAGGTAAGAATCTTATCTTTCATTCTGTTACATAAACACAGGAGTCTGTACATTGGATGACATACCAAAGCAGTGTCAGACATTTATCCTGGGACAGATGAGCCTGCTCTGAAAACCAAGGACCCAAAAGAGGCGTCCTCTCGAACTGCCACATCCATTCTATAGAACCTGGTAAAGGTATGGAAAATAGACAAAAGTAGCTGCTCTACAGATCTCTTTGGGTGGAAGAGCCTGGGACTCCACCCATGAAGACACCAAACTTCTAGTCGAATGAGCTTTGAGAGAAATATGTAGCTGTTTGCCACAGCCAATGTACTTCAATGAAATTGCCATGCGAATCCATTTGGTGATAGAAGCCTTGGAGGCTAGTTTGCCTTGTCTTGACTGATTGGTTAGAACAAAAAATAATTGGAAATTCAAGAACCATTGGTTCTTTCCAAGTAATGGAGTAAAACTGTTTACACATCCAGCTTCTGCAATATCTTATCTTGCTTGGTTGAACCCATAAGCTGAAAAGTGGGCAAACAAACCTGTTGGTTGATGTGAAAGACTGACACAACCTTTGGTAGAAAGGAAAGTACTGTATGCAGTGAAACCTCAGCCTCTATGATCCTGAAGAAGAGCTCTCTGCAGGAAAGAGCCTGCAATTCCAAGGTCTGTTTTGCTGAGACTTATGCCACCAGAAATACTATCTTCACCATGAGATCCAAAAGGGACACCTCTTGTATAGGCTCATACATAGGCTTAGAAAGGCCCTTCAAAATATTAAGATTCCAGGATGGAAAAGGCTGGCACAATTGCAACCTGGAGCACCCCCTTCAAAAACCAGGTCACATCCTGATGAGATGCCAGCAATAGCTTTCCTCCTCGAGCCTGGAAGCACAAGACTCGTGATTATGGAGATGACCTGGCCCACCATGGCACACGGTGGAAACACATAGAAAAACCTCTCTTCCGGCTGTGGCTGAATTATTGTGTCCAATCCTGTACTTTCCAGTTCGTCTCTTTGACTGTAGCAGTTTTTTGCTTTTACATTCTTGGCGGAAGCTATTAAATCCATCAGTGGTCTTCCCCAAAGTTGGACAATGAGTTTGAATGTGCTTTGGGACAGAGACTACTCCCCTGGATCTAGAGTCTGCCGGCTGAGAAAGCCTGCACATTTTCCACTCTCACTGCTTGAGCTGCAGAGAGCGCCTGAAGATGAACTTCTGCCCACTTGAACAACATCTGGGCCTCCAAAAAGGGAGGCACATCTGGTGCCTCTGTCTGTTCACATAAGCTACTGCAGTGGCATTGTTGAAAAAACACCAACTGCCTTTCCTTCTAGGTACTTAAAAAAAAAAAATCTTTATTCATTTTCAAATTGAACATCGGTTGAAAATGTGATGAAGGGTGGGTGGTTGGGTGGGGGTTGTTGCATTACTAGATTTTTATATGATAGATATTATAGTGCTATATTGGAATTACTTGTATAATGTATTTTTGTGTTCTAGGTACTTCTCTAACGCCCTCAATGCTAGACGAATGGCTCAAAGCTCCAATTTATGGACCACCTTCTCTGCAGGAGGGTCCACTGGCTCCGTAATGAATAACTGCTGCAATGGACCCCCTAGCCAAACAGGCTAGTGTCAATCGTTAAAGAGTCACCCATGAGGAGATTTGGAGGGCATGCCTCTTTGATAAGGAGTCTCCTTGGAGCCACCAGCGCAAGCTGTTCCTCGCTTCCCCTGACCAGGGAAACTGCAGCTGGAGAAAATGCAATTGTTAGAACCACCTGGAACCTTGCCTAGGGTGGCTGCCATCTAGACTAACATCTGGAGGCAATGTCAGGCCGTGGGATTCGACATCACTAAGAGCTCTGATATTTGCTTCCTGAGTTTCTGTTTGCATGTCTTGGGAAGAAAGACCCAGACTTTCACCATGTTGAAGTAGACTCCCAAATACTCCAAGCATTGGGTCGGCTCTAGATGACTCTTTCTGAAGTCCACAATTTTTTGCACTGCCTGCTCACCCTCCGGCCTTGACGGCACTCTAATCAGCCAATCATCCAGGTAGAGGTGTACTTGTATCCCCATCCTACGGAGGTGAGCTGCAACCATCACCTTGATGAAGGTGTGTGGGGCTGTACTCGAAAATAATAAAATCCAAACAGAGCAGATCAGAACACCCCTTCTCAGTTCGCTTTCAGATGGTAAAACTGAAGAGGGTACTAAGATGCGATTGACATCCTTCTGCAAGCAGTTCGCGAGCACAGACTGATCACCTAACATACAGACTCCTGTGTTTATGTAAAAGAAACACTGATCTAAATAGTTTTAATTCAGCCACAATTCAACCCATCAGTGTCACAATGCAGTCCTGTTCCAGCAGCCCTTTACCTCCTATTATGGGACATGGAATTGGAGAGCCCCTGCCAAGAAGTTTGTTTTGCTGAGGCAGTGAAAGGAAATACAGTTGCACTATGCATTTGGTGCTGCTCTCCTGTTAGCAGCCTCTGGATACTAGTCCTGTAATTTTAAGGATTAAGCTAACTAGTCTGTAGGCTTTGAGAATTTCTTTACAATAATGCACCTGTATACCTGTACTTGCGAACTGGTCTCTCCTGTACAGATCACGCCCTGCCATTCTCCATACAGCCCACTCCTGGACCGTCCACACGTTGACCACAGTGTAAGTGTTACTCCCTGAAACCAAAATAACACCACCACACACACACATAAAATTCCATTAACCAAAGTGCAACACAATACAGTGAAACCTTGGATTGCAAATAACTTGGTTTGCAAGTGTTTTGCAAGACAAGCAAAACATTTGATTAAATTTTAACTTGATATACAAGCAAGGTCTTGCAACACAAGTACATACAGTATATGCACATCACAACTGAGCCGATGGTTCTTCTCTCTCTGACACTGCGGGAGTAAAGCAACTGTTCTAAACAAGCAAAGTCTTGCAATACAATTACGTATAGTATTTTGTATTTAAGTTTTTGGGTTGTGGAATGAATCGTCTGAGTTTCCATTATTTCCTATGGGGAAATTTGCTTTGATATACTAGTGCTTTGAATTACGAGCAAAGTTTTGCAATACAAGTACATACAGTATACGCACATCACAACTGAGCCGATGGTTCTTATCTCTCTGACGCTGCGGGAGTGAAGCAACTGTTCTAAGCAAGCAAAGTCTTGCAATACAAGCACGTATAGTATTTTGTATTAAAGTTTTTGGGTTGTGGAATGAATCGTCTCAGTTTCCATTATTTCCTATGGGGGAATTCGCTTTGATATACGAGTGCTTTGAATTACGAGCATGCTTCTGGAACAAATTATGCTTGCAAACCAAGGTCTTACTGTATATGTATTCAGCCTCTATTCAATGCACAAACACCCCGACAGCCATCAAGCATATAAACTCAAATAACACAACATACACAGATCATGAAGTACCACAAGCAGGCTTTAATCTAGTAACATAGTAAAAAGAGGGAAGATAAAGACCTGCATGGTCCATCTAGTCTGCCCAGCAAGGAGGCTAGAATTGTATCTGCTGCTCTGCGCGTTTGTTCAGGATTGTACCCACTGCCCCCTGTGGGTTACAACCCCCCCCCCTCTGTGCACATGCACCAAAACCGCAAAGGATTTTTCGAGAGCTGCCATAAGCTTGACAGTTTCCATGGTGGGCCCTAAGCGGGGTGAGGTTACCAACACCACAAATATAGCAAAAAGCAAAAATGTGAGCTAGTTAAACATGTTAAAGTTCCTACCAAAGAAACCAACTCATGAACAATGCATGCCCAAATTGGTTTGGGTTTTTTTTTTTAAAAGAAACAAAGGATGACAGATATCCATACCTATGGCACATAGGTGTCAAAAGGTAATATTCGGATGATGGTACCTATCATTGATCCTAAGAAAACCTTTAATTTTTTTGCTTTATTTCTTTTTTTTCTTTATCTGTGATCTGTATATAAAAAATGTGTGCAAAATATTTCTTACTGAGTTTACAAAAACTTAAAAGCTTATTAAACCTACATTGATTATTAAAAAAGTCAAAAACAAAAGTCACATGGCTAGACAGCAAATAAACCATGGCGTTTCATTCATATGTAGCAGAAAACAAAAGACAGGGAGCTTTTGTAAGCTCAATAAGAAATATTTTGCACACTGAATGATCAGACCCCAAGGGGCTAATTCTATATACGGCGCCTAAATCTGCTGGCGTCCTAAATAAATGGCACCGGCCGCACGTCAAATTACACTTAGGCGGCGTTTACAGAATCGAGGCTAGCGGCAATATGTAAAAACTTAAGGCACCTGAAAGGTAGGCGAGGGTTTTAAAGGCCTACATTTCGGGCACCTAAGTTTTTTGTGAATCATGCTTAGTAGCTCCTAAGTAGAGAATGACACGGTGACAAAATTCATCATCATTCCTGTCCCCGCGGATAACCGCGGGAAACCATCTTCATGTCATTCTTTAAGGAGAGAGGGAAGAATCAGAGTATGAATGGCCACAACCACTGACCCGCAAGCTTTGCTTTGAAGAATGCTGGTGTAGAAGGACCGAGGTTGAAAGACACTAGAAAATGACATGGGATTATTTCCCGCGGTTATTTGCGGGGATGGGAACAGTGATGAATTTTGTCACCGTGTCATTCTCTACTCCTAAGTCATGCTCCACCCATAGAAATGCCCACTTAGGCGATAAAACAATTACTAAGCCTATTAAGGGTATTTTGTCAATTAAGTTAGACGCCTACAAAATCCTGAGCGGAGTAGACCGAGGACAAGTGATTGATTTTTCGCTCCATAAAAATTATAAAAGACTAGGGGACACTCGATGAAGTTACAGAGAAATACTTTTAAAACCGATAGGAGGAAATTTCTTTTCACTCAGAGAATAGTTAAGCTCTGGAATGCGTTGTCAGAGGTTGTGGTAAGAGCGGATAGCGTGGCTGGTTTTAAGAAAGGTTTGGACAAGTTCCTGGAGGAAAAGTCCATAGTCTGTCATTGAGAAAGACATAGAAAGAAACATGATGGCAGATAAAGGCCAAATGGCTCATACAGCATCAACTATTTCTTATGACTAGGATACACTATTTGCTCCTTTATAGTAGTGGCACGAAGGTCTTTATTCGTAAGGCTCTTTTGGTGGGTCGGCATTGCAAAATGCAGCATTGGGTTTCCCCCATTCCCCCATCTTATTGGGAGTGGAGGAATAAGTTTCACTGTTGTTTCTTTACGAGATTCGGGGAACACATGCCTCTTTTCGAAGGTGGAAACGATTTCAGAAGATTGGGGAAATATATTTGGATTCTTTGTCTTCAAGAGCCTGTAGTATAGCTTTGGCTCTTAGGTGTTTGACACTCTGCTGCATCTCTTGGAAGGGAGTGTGGGGTGGGGGAAGCTTGTAGTTGGGGGGGTGGTGGATGGAATCAGTTGATATGTGATGTCCGGTGGAATAAGGAACCAATTCCTGGACTTTGGAGAGTGGTGGGGGCGAGGGGGTATAATTTTATTTTTTTTATTTATTTATTGGGGGGGAGGGGGAATTTGTTGGGAGTATTTTTGTGTTCTGGGTTTTTTTACTGGTTTGTGTGGGGTGAGGTTTGGGGCTCTTTTGGATAGCTTGTTCACTGTTTTCTGGGATTTATGTACCTTTGTGGTGTTTTCTTTTTGCTGTTTAGGGGTGAGGGGGTGGATTCCTTTTGCGGGGTGGGGGGAATATCATATCAAAAACTTTGATGATTTGGACTGTATGCTCTTCTGTTAGCATATCCTCTGTTGGCATCAATTGTTACTTGTTCGGTTTCGTTGTTGTCATCAATAAAAAAACTTTTTATACTAAAGGCCAAATGGCCCATACAGTCTGCCCATCCACAGTAACAATTATCTCTTTCTTTCTCCGAGAGATCCCATGTGCCTATCCCAGACCCTTTTGAATTCAGACACAGTCTCTGTCTCCACCACCACATGGGGGAAGCCACTGCTTGCCCTGGATTGGTAGCATGGAATGTTGCTACTCTTTGGGTTTTTGCCAGGTACTAGTGACCTGGATTGACCACCGTAAGGAAGTGCTACTGGGCTTGATGGACCATTGGTCTGACCCAGTAAAGCTTTTTTTATGTTCTTACATGAGTCAACTATAGGGCAATCAAGCCACTGTGACATCACTGATTAGGTTGGCTCTGAGGCAGTGTAGAATGAGGCATTATGACATCACAATCCCAGCTCTGGAATGTTGCTTTCATTGGGGTTCCGGAATCTTGCTATTCTTTGAGATGCTGGAACGTTGCTACTCTTTGGGTTTTGGCCAGGTACTAGTAACCTGGATTGGCCAACGTGAGAACGGGCTACTGGGCTTGATGGACCATTGGGCTGACCCAGGAAGGCTATTCTTATGTTCACTTAACATTAGGCTCCCTTTATAGAATCAGCTCCTAAGTGCTTTACAGCATAACTGTAAAAGGGGCGTGGCATGTGGGTGTGGTGTAGGTGGGTCACAACTTAGCGTCAGACTCAGAATACAGGCAGTCCCTGGGTTAAGAACGAATTCCGTTTAACCGTTCTTAAGTTGAATTTGTATGTAACTCGGATCCTAGTATTCTTCCCACCATCTCCACCTCCTTGAGGCCCTTCTTGCATCCCTTTCCATCCACCCCACTGTTCCCTCTCCACTACCACATCCAACATTACTCCCTCTCATCTCCATACATCTCTACTAGATAGAGTTTGAGCCTGCCGGGACAGATAGGGAAATATGATAAAGTACCTGAATGTAAAACCACTTAGGATATAAGTGGTATAAAATTACTAAGATAAATAAAAAATACCTCACTCCTCTCCTACCACCATGTCCAATAATTCTCTCCCTATGCCCAACAATTCTTTCTTCATCTCCCCTTGTGCACCATCTCTTTCCCTCTCACTCAGACACCCAATTCTCCTTTTCTATTCCATCCCCCACCTCAGTATCTCTTTCCTTCTTCCATCCTATGGCTCATGCTCCCTTCCCTCCCTCCATTCTGCGACCCAAATTCATGCCCCCTCCCTCCTTCCTTCTGTCCTTTGTCCAAAGTCTCTGTTCCCTCCGAATCCAAACATGCACTTCTCCCTCCCTGCCGTGTCCCAATGCGACCCTTTCTCTCCCTCCCTCCATTCTGTGCCCCCAAGTACCTCCCTCCCTCCGCCCCAAGTATGTGCCTCCCTCTGACATCGGAGGGAAGGCTTCCGCTCAGCCACAGGATGTGCATAGGAGCCGCCCCTTTGTGCAGAGAAACTACTGCAGCTGGAAGGAGAAGGGAGCAGGCCAAAAGAAGGTAAACACCCGCTGGAGGGAGGCACGTACTTGGGGCACAGAATGGAGGGAGGGAGAGAGAGGATCGTGTTGGGACTCAGGAGGGAGGAAGAGGGGCGGGTTGGGACACCGAAAGTAGAACAGGCCCCCCCCCCCCCATTCGTAAGTACGAGTACAACGTAAGTCAGATGTTTGTAAAACATGGACTGCCTATATTGTAAGTTGTGTGCCTAGGTGCCAACATCTGCATTTTACAAGGCGTAAGTTTAATGAGTAAATGTTATCTTAGGCTCTATTGTACAATGCTGTTATAGAATACTTTTTAACGGTCAGATTTTGGGTACCTAATTTTTTTAACAAAAACATGCGTACCAACCAAATACATTTTTCAAGCATACAAAGAAAACGGACACCACAGCACAAGTGTAGCACAGTTCAGGACACAAAGCTGCAACATTCATGGTTCGTGGAATGTATTCCTAGCACATCATAGCTTCTCCAAAATATGGCTGCAGATGCCAGGAAGTCACAGGAGAAAAAGTAAGACTGGACAACAGACTTCTAACAAGAGCCAAGAGAATAGCTAGATGAAAACTATATTGCATCAATCTACAACAAGCAGCAAATATATGCCAAAGACTCAACACGGCACCGTGTTTTGGCAAAAGATTCGCTTGCCTCAGGGGTCAGTACATTTCTCTCAACTCAAACATACAGACACGGTTTGGAAGTCAAATTCTATCATGAATGGAGATAAATGCACTTCGCAGTATGGACCGCGAGCGGTTTACTTTTAAAACTGAGCTCTGAGGGTGGCGGGTTTTTCTTCCCACCAGCAATGCTGGCAGTCCATACTCCGAAGTGCATTTATCTCCATTTGTGATAAATTTGGCTTCTAAACCGTGTCTGTATGTCTATGAGTTTTCTACAGAGAAGTGTACCAACCCTTGAGGTAGGCTAATCTTTCACCGACCACAGTACCGTATCGGGTCTTTAGCATATATTTGCTTGTTGCTGTAGACATACGTAATAAACTTGTCTTTGGGTTTTCTTCCGGCTCCTGTTGGAAGTTCGTTGTCCAGTCTTACTTTGTCTTCCGCGACTTTCCTTTCCTGGGGTTTCTTGGTGGGACTTTTTTTCTGCAGATGCTGTGAATGAACATCAGCCCTTCCCCCTTCAGCTGTCCTACCTTCAAGGTGCCCAGCAGTTACGTACCAAGTTTTCTAGGAGCACAGTATGGTAAGTCATCTTTGCTGTTGCCCGCAAGCCCCTGGCAGTGAAAGTAGGGAACAGCATTAATCAGACAGCTTGAATTCATAAATCTACCATGCTGGAAAATGTCTCAAGGAAAACAGGATATAAGAAAGGGTGGCCAGGAGCACACATTGTGAAACAAACTGGATGGGGCAGTTTCACACTGAAAATGATTTACAAGTTTCCAGCAAGTCAACAATCAAAACCTATTTTCACCTTCTATTTGTAAACACAGAACACAATGTGGCGCAGTGGTTAAAGCTACAGCCCCAGCACCCTGGGGTTGTAGGTTCAAACCCATGCTCTTTGTGACCCTGGGCAAGCCACTTAATCCCCCTATTGCCCCAGGTACATTAGACAGATTGTGAGCCCGCCAGGACAGACAGGGAAAATGCTTAAGTACCTGAATAAACTCATATAAAGCATAAAGCATTCTGAGCTCTCCTGGGAGACGGTATAGAAAATTGAATTAATTATAAATTAAATAAATAAATAGTGTGAAGATAAAATCATGTGCATTTTCCAGACTGCACAGCTGATCACACTGTCCTCCAAAGATTAGGTTAGGTTAACAGAACAGGGCTTTTCCCTTTGGCAAGCACTAGAGAATGACATGGGGATAAATTTTCCCCCATCCCCGTGGGAACTCATTTTCCCGTCCCTTCCCTGCCAGTTCTTTTCCTGTCCCTGCCCCATCCCTTCAAGCTCCGTCCTCATCTGCACAAGCCTCAAACACTTGAAAATCCTAAGTAGCAACATTCTAGAGCTCAGATTGTGATGTCATAATGCTTCATTCCACCAATGCCTAAGCTCCGTCCTCATCTGCACAAGCCTCAAACACTTGAAAATCATAAGTGGCAACATTCTAGAGCTCAGATTGTGATGTCATAATGCCTCATTCCACCAATGCCTAAGCTCCGTCCTCATCTGCACAAGCCTCAAACACTTTCAAATCATAAGTGTTGAAGGCTTGTGCGGTTAAGGAAGAGCTTACAGGAATAGGGCAGAGGCAGTAACAAAACTCACGGAGATGGTGCAGGGAAATTGAGCTCCTTTGGAGATGGGAAAAAAATTGTCCCTGTGTCATTCTCTAGCGAGCACGTTACTACTTCAGAACAGTTTAAGGGTAAAGGGTCAAATCCTCTCCCAGTGTGGAGTCTGTGCCTCCCCTTCTTTAATTCAGAAGAGGCAAGGGACCCCTAATTCGCTGCAAAAATCTACTTGCTCCTCTGGAATATTTTTTACTCTGTATCCCCCCTCCCTCAGTGTCAGGCCTCTCACCGTAACAGGGCACTCAGGAGCTTGGTGACGTTCTCCGAGGCCTGGATCACAACAACAGGTTTGGAAAGAACCTGCGACACGTCCAGCTGAAAGAAGAGAAAAGACAACGGTACAGCAGAGAGGAAAGAAGGCGGCTCCGGGATTGACGCACTGCAGGGGAATTTCCAGCGAAGGCTACACAGAGGAAGGACCACCGAGCGCTAACTCAACATTCTCTGCACACAATTTCAAGACTTATTTAAATTAACACCCACATCTCTTCCTGTTATAATGTAACAGGCTACAAGATGGACCAAATAGATACGAATATTCTAATATCAGATATCTTAGGAAGATGAAATAAGACAGCTGATTAAGTTAGGTTGATGTCTTCGGAGAAAGGGAAGTTAACAGGTGTGGAAAGGCCTTGCTCTCTCATAGCTATTAAAGACCCTGGAATCCCTTAGGATGACACGGGGACAAATTTTTCCCCCTTCCTGCAGGAACTCATTTCCCCATCCCAACCCCTTGAGCTCTTTTCCTGTCCCTGCCCCATTCCTGCAAGCTCCATCCTCATCTGCACAAGCCTCAAACACTTTAAAACCATAAGTAGCAACATTCTAGAGCTCAGATTGTGATGTCATAAGGCCTCATTCCACCACTGCCTAAGCTCCGTCCTCATCTGCACAAGCTTCAAACACTTCAAAATCCTAAGTAGCAACATTCTAGAGCTCAGATTGTGATGTCATAAGGCCTCATTCCACCACTGCCTAAGCTCCGTCCTCATCTGCACAAGCTTCAAACACTTCAAAATCCTAAGTAGCCAACATTCTAGAGCTCAGATTGTGATGTCATAAGGCCTCATTCCACCAATGCCTAAGCTCCGTCCTCACCTGCACAAGCCTCAACACTTTAAAATCCTAAGTAGCAACATTCTAGAGCTCAGATTGTGATGTCATAAGGCCTCATTCCAATGCCTAAGCTCCGTCCTCACCTGCACAAGCCTCAACACTTTAAAATCCTACGTAGCAACATTCTAGAGCTCAGATTGTGATGTCATAATGCCTCATTCCACCAATGCCTAAGCTCCGCCCTCATCTGCACAAGCCTCAAACCTTTTAAAATCATAAGTGTTTGAGGTTTGTGCAGTTAAGACAGAGCTTGCAGGGATGGGACAGGGACAGGGACAAAACTCATGGGGACGGGGAAATTGATTTCCTGTGGGGACAGGGAAAAATTTGTCCCCGTGTCATTCTCTATTCTCTACCTTAGATTACGTATCAAGTGTGGCAGGGAAGGGACAGTCTAGTGCAGTGTCCTGCAAACTCTCTCGAGCCACGGCACACTAAAAACGCAGTGGTCACGGAGCGAGGCATCCAGAAGTGCGCGGACGTCACCGTGATGACGTCACCGTGTGACATCATCATGTCGATGTCCGCAGATGCGCGAAGGCCCTCCAGACGGGCCATGAGATGCCAGTGGGGGATGCCAGCGTGGAAGAGGGCCGGAGAGGAGACGTGCTGGCGCCGGCCGATTGCCTACAGACATGCCTCTTGGCGTGAGAGTCAGCCGGTGCCTCACCTCCGCCCCAGTGTGCTGCAGCACACCTGAAATCCCAGGAGGCACAGAGTTTGTGTTACAGTGGTCTAGTGGTTAGAAGGTAAAGGGTCATGGATGCGATTACTTCCTTCCTGCAGTACAACCAAGGCAGTTTGCATATATTCCACGCAGGGACTTTCTCTGCTCCTAGTCAGAGAACAAGCGACACTATCACTTTAGACAAAGTCACTTTGATGACGATTTTATAAACTGGCATTGAGATATAAGTGCTCCAATGCCATGCATTTAGCAACAGTGCCATAAGAGCATCTTGTTGAATACTGCCATTAAGTTGGACATTGATGCACCTAAAATAGGCACCAACAGTTATGCCAAGTCAACGGCAGCCATGACGGTTGGCGCCTAAGTGTACCCTGAAGGGCACAAAGCCTATACTCTAATGCAGCAGTCTCAAACATGCGGCCCACAGGCCGCATACGGCCCCCCAGGGACTATTTTGCGGCCCGCAATCTGTCCTCGACTAAAGCAGGGGTCTCCAATCTACTTCCCTTCCAACTGCCCTCCCCCAAGCTACCGCAATTGGGGAACAGGCCAGCGCCCGAGGTCTTACTTCTCCCTGCCCTCCCCCAAGCCACTACCATTGGGGAACAGGCCGCGCCGAGGTCTTAACTCTCCCTGTTTATCTTCCCCAGCTCGGAGCCGACCAATTCTCACCACTCGACGTCAATTTTAACGTCGGGGAGGAAGTTCTGGGCCAGCCAATCGCTGCCTGGCTGGCCCTGAAGTCCCTCCCCGACATTAGAATTGATGTCGGGTGGCAAGAATTAACCCCACTAAGGGTTCGAGTTTGAGACCACTGCTCTAATGGTAAGGTGCCTGTCTCAGACACACATGACATATTCTTATCCCACCCACCTTTACACCCTCCCTCGTACTTAAAATGTTAGGCAATTTTGGTGTGTATGTTACAGAATGGCATCTGGTCCTTAGGTGACAATCGTGGGAAAAAAAGAGAGAGAGAACGGCTCCTGGAGGCGGCGACGCAAGGCAATTTCTTACCTCTCTGATTGCATTTTGATTCAGCGCAAGAATAAGCAGGGCTGATGCTCCCAGGACAAGGGCACGCTTCATCTTCAGGGACCGGGGAACAGACAGAGAGAAAAATTTTGATCAATGACACTTATATAGGAAGAGAATGCAAAGAAAAGTGAAACAAAAAAGATGCAATCTGGACGAATAGAGAGCATTTTATCTGGCATGCTTTTCCATGATCTCCAGGGCTGTAAAGGCATGAAGGAGCCACTGGCTGCTGCTGGAAGCCTGACCCAGAAAGCATGGAAAAGGAGGTTAGAAGCCTTATATGTAGCCTGGATATATGGACTCCTGATGAAGGCACGTATTGCCAAAACACAGACCTGTATCAGTGGTCTCAAACTCAAACCCTTTGCAGGGCCATATTTTGGGGTTTGTAGGTACTTAGAGGGCCTCAGAAAAAAAATAGTTAATGTCTTATTAAAGAAATGACAAACCCGTGGTTTTAACCTTCGGGTTTAAAGCATGTTAAAAACCGTGGGCTTGCGAAGTTAAAAAAATAGTTTAAAAAAGAAAAAAATAACGGGCACGAAGGACCACCAGCGCATGCGCAGACCATCAACAGTCTAGGAAGATGGTCTGCGCATGCTCAAGGATCGCTCTCCAGCGATCCGTGCTGTTGGTGGGGGGCGGGCCAAAGATCCCCCCATTTGCATGCAGGCCTTTAGTGAATTTGTCAGCCTGCATGCAATCGGGCACAAAAAGGAGGTTAATGAATCTAGCCCAAGGGTCGCATTAATTTTACCCCATTTTTAAAATTATACACCGCTCAGCTATAGAATGAGAGGTAAATCAAAACCAAGATAAACCTGGAAACTTAAACCATCTTCCTCAGGGGTCCTAAGTTATAAGGTTAAAATGATCATATGTGGATAAAAATAAAATGCACTGGAGGACATTTTTGAAAAACTTAGGCAACAGATTGAAGCGAACCCTGGTAGATGAAACCACATTTGATCATTTTAGCCTTATAACTTAGGACCCCTGAGGAAGACGGTTAAGTCGAAACATGGCCCCTGTTGGGTCTGTACTTCTCAAGTTTATGTGGATTTTGGACATTTATATTTACATATCAACTCAATAAACCTGGCATCGTGAACATCTGTTGGGTTTTTATTTTTGTTTGATCATTATGGCCCGGATTCTATAAAGGACACCTAAGTCCCGCCTAAAGTTAGGCGGGACTTAGCTGTCCAAACAAAGTGGTTAATAATCAATTTAAGGGTCTTAACGAGCGATAATTGGCACTTGGACGCCCAAAGGATGTGGACGTCAGTTCCAAGACGTGTCTACAATTTTGTGGACGCCCACTGGAAGAAGCTGTGCTTAAGAAACTAGGCGTGAGCACGGCGTAGGAGAGGCTTCAATGTGGGCGTCCATTTACTGATTTACATATGGGCATTCACCTAGTGCCTACATTGTAAAAAAAATGAAAAGCAGGTCTACTTTTGAGCGTGGTTTGGGCAGCAGATACACAAGAGTTAGGTGGATGGGACAAAGGCGGGCTTTGGACGTCTTCAATGCGTTTCGCTAAATAGGTCAATAGGATTTTTATTTTTGCTTTAATAAGCTCAAAATACATTTAATAATGCAGCACATAAACAGGAACTTTGGTCACGTCCAGTCCGAGTGAGCCGTTATTAGGTATGTAGATTTAGTGAGTATGTTGATAATTAGTTCACGATTCAATGGATATAACTACATGATAACTAATTTAGACCTTTGTGAATAATAGTTGAGTTAACATAATATTGTTTTTATTTATTTTGTTTAGCATCTATGTCCCTCCCTGACGAAGTAACGAAACCTGGGTCGGGGGGACAGGGACCATAAGTAGAGATAAACACTGAGTGGATATATTTTAAAGCCCACATAACACAGTTCTTACACTTTATCAACGAGGTTCAACATTACCAACAACCACCTGGCGAAGATAAGTATATTATATATAATAGCAACTCACATAGAGTGTCTTGTTGATATACTAAAGGTGGTATGGGGACGTTGAAGGCGATGATGGTCCCCTTGTTAACCTCGTTTTGGTGACATCACTAAAAACATTGGTTATAAGGTCTGAGCACTTCACATTTAAATAAGGATATTAATTAAGTAACATTTATTGTTTAATTAGAGCTGTGATTTATTAATAGTATTGAAGATTTTCATCACAGAATATAGTTATTTAATCCTCCATAGATTGTCAGCACATAAACAGGACACATGAATACAGATGTATTGCATGCAAAACCTTCTATTTTTGTGGGCAAACAGCAATGTTAGTTGCTAATTATAAGAAAAGATCCATTAACTCAAGCGCAGCATATGAAAAAGATACCCTTTTTTCTGACTAAAGAGTGCTGCAATGAGCTAATTCTCGAAAGAGGTGCATTAAGCAAGCAAAGCGCATGAAATATATATATATATATATATATACATACATACACAGTCAAACCTCGGTTTGCGAGTAACGCGGTTTGTGAGTGTTTTGCAAGATGAGCAAAACACTCCAGCAAACTTTGACTCACAAACCGAGTGTTGCCTCGGTAAACGAGCACTTACTCACGTGTCTATATTTCCTTTCTGTGTATGCGGCGGTGGCACTGGCAGAAACTGCAGGGTACAGAAGGGCTCGGCACGGCTCCAGAGGCACCCGATTGGCACATGGGGAAGGGGGGGGGAGAGAGTGGAGAATGCAGGGAGAAAGGGATGGAGGCAAGGCTGGCCCAAGCCACTGCTGTTGCCGGAAAATGAAAGGCCGGGTCAGAGCATGCTGCAGGTGCCCGCATGGCCGGGCCCCCCCCCCCCCCCTCAGTGAGGGCTGCCGAGCTACCGGCTGTCCACGCGAGACCACTGGAAGCTGCTGCCAAGCTGTTACAATACGCAGACACCAACGCCACCTCAAACATCACCGGAGTTTGAGAACGCCAGAGCGGTCGCATGGATGCCTGTCCTCCCACCAGAAGCACGCGCGCCTATTCAGCTGCTTCCCGCCAAACTGCGGGGCACTGACAACCAAAAGAGAGCTCAGGGCTGCTGCTGTTTCACTATAAAAAGGGCAATCCTGTGCTTTCCTGAACTCAGGCAGGCGTTGGGTTGCTAAAAAGGCAACCACTGACAATAAAGGGCCCCGCTGGAGGACCTGTGGTGGTTAGAGGCGGAGATGCTGGCAGTCGGCTAGTGGGTGGCACATCACAGAGGACTTCTAACTCCTGGACTGCAGGTGACAGTGGTTCTGGCACTCCACCATGCCGCACACAGTGGAGCTCACGACGCTGGAGGAGCTGGAAGTGAAGGTGAGTCGGGCGATGAGGGAGGTACAGTAGTCGATCTCATTTGTTCGGGCTCCTTTTGGCTAAGAAATTGGGCTTAATTTCCTCTGCAGCAACTTGTGACTCTGGGCAAAGTCACTTAACCCTCTCTCTTCTGTGTCAACTTACTATCTGTCAAAAAACAAAATGAAAATGCCTTTAATCTCGAAGGTGCTCAGAACCAATATATGGTAAGAAAGTGACCAAACCAGGGCAGCAACCCCTGTAAGGACTTTCAAAGAGTCTATCATTGCACCATCCTCAAACGGTAGAAAGGTATTTAAATTTTGGTGAGTGTCTTTTTATACTATTTTTCTTCTTTTTTCTAGTAAATGTCCATTTAAAATGTCCAATGCTTAAGTGAAAACTATGATCTTCAAAATAGGCAAAACTTAACTGTGAGAGTTTAGGAAGCCAACTTGCTACAGCAGGTACAGGTCAACAGGAAATGCAATCGGTTTAGAAGTGAAGATTCAGGAAGTTGTTGAACTTGATGTTCCATCCAGCATGGGGGGTTCTCTGAAGAAGCCTGTCGGCGAAACGCGTTAGGACCCACCCATAACTGCTGTAGCAAGTTGGCTTCCTAAACTCTCACAGTTAAGTTTTGCCTATTTTGAAGATCATAGTTTTCACTTAAGCATTGGACATTTTAAATGGACATTTACTAGAAAAAAGAAGAAAAATAGTATAAAAAGACACTCACCAAAATTTAAATACCTTAGGGGTTGCTGCCCTGGTTTGGTCACTTTCTTACCATATATTGGTTCTGAGCACCTTCGAGATTAAAGGCATTTTCATTTTGTTTTTTGTTTCCTTTTTCGTTTTTGTTAGTTCACAGTCCTTTGGGAACATTTTCTGTTTGAATTTCACCCAGTTGTTATATTGGGGAACTTACTATCTGTACTAGTTTTTGGGATGTGGAACAAATTGTCCGAGTTTCCATTATTTTCTATGGGGATATGTGCTTTGATATACGAGTGCTTTGGATTACGAGCATGCTTCTGGAACGAATTATGCTCACAAACCAAGGTACCACTGTATAGATAACTTCATTTCCAAAAGGTTAAAAACAGAAAAAAAAGAGATACAGACCTCAGCATGGCTTCTAGTTCATTGCAAATGGAAGTTTCCAGCTGCACAATGGTGATCTCATTGTGAGATCATCAAGGTGCACCTGTAAGGTAGAATGCCACAATAAAAAAAGGGATATGTGTTGGAGGAGCTGACTATACTTGGGATTCAAACCTATGAACTTTGGATAATGAAAGCAGTGCTTTAAACCACTGAGCTAGATCTGCTTTCTTTCAGGTGGCTGTGATATGATACCTGAGATCATACTTTAGGAGGTATCATATCACATGTGAGGAAGAAGCACCTGAATGGAAGCTACTATGTCTCAATGGGTAAAAGCCCTGTTCCCATTTTTCAAAGGTCATGGGATTGAATCCCAACCAGCTCCCCCAGCTGATGTCCGTTTGTTATGCAGAGAACACAGATATCCTCTGACAGTGTTTGAACCTTTGTATACTGATAACAACAGACTTTTGGACATGCAAATGTCACTATTAAAGAAACCATTCAATGTTAAGCTCATAGCTCATCTGTGGAGTGAACACGTGCATTGCCCAGAAGCCCCTCCCGTAGAAATGGCTCCTGGTCTTGACAGTTGAGGGGCTACCCAGTTTGTGAGAGACTAAAGGATGCAGTTTCTATCCACAGTGATATATCTATCTTTTCTTTACTAACAAATATTATATGTGTAGATTTAATAGAAGTTGGTGTGTATTCTATTCTCTTTACAGAAATCGGTAGGTTGTCCAAAGTTTTGCACTGATCTGTCGTACGGTACGGCTAGGCAGAACAGGATTCAGCATTATGAATTTTCTTATTTCACTAATAACAGTGTTAAATATAATATAATTGAATATAAAAAAAGGCCTCGGAATCCAGAGTTTGGCTCACCTTGCTCACGACGGCTGCAGTGAAGGATTCTTCCTTGCGGCCCCTCTGGATCTCTCCTTGCTCCTCTCCTACTGGGAAGACTCCAATCCAGCTGTCTTCCTCCTCCACCTCAGGCTCCAAATCTCCCACCTGAAAGGAAGAGCTGTAAAACTATAGTTCTCTTATACACCTCTCATAAAGCCTCACCACAACCCATATAGAGGCAGATCTGAGCTTCAGACAGATCTCCTGATTCAGCATCATTACCAAGGAACTGCTGGCATATTTCAGCCAGTGTGGGCAGATGCAGAAAAAGACAGCAGATAAAAGACAATGTGGCCTTTCCAGTCTGATCAACCCTATTAACTACTAAGCTCTACTATCCCTTCCTCTCCCTTAAACCATGCTTTCTTGAATTCAGATCCATAAAGAAATATTTCCTTAGATTATTTCCTTTTATCTTATGACTGCTTATTTCAGAGTAGACACCTTTTTATCCCAATTTTCTTATTGCACAATAAGGCATTAAAGTTATTACCCCGATGAAAATAAATCAAAACAAGAAAACTTATGGTTTCAAACTTGGGGCTCCTTTTACGAAGCTGCGATAGCGGTTTTAGCGAGCGCTAAATTGTGCCGCGCGCTAGACGCCAACATCGAGCTGGCGTTCTAGCTGCGTAGCGCGGGTTTAGCGCGTGCAGCAATTCTGAACGCGCTAAAAACGCTATCGCAGCTTAGTAAAAGGAGCCCTTGGTTTGTCAGACAGGGTTTACCCCATCCTTGTTCCGATTCCCTTAGAACTGGATCAACTTTGTCAGATAAATACAGAGCCAGTGGCCGCTCGGTTCGAAACCTGTTACCTATTACCCTACACACTTACGCTTTTTCAGTCTTGCGCTATTATTGTACGTGCCCAGGGCTAGTGTTAGGGGTGTGCAAACAGGGCAATTGTCCTGGGCCTCCAGGCTACAAGGTGCTACATCATTACCTGAAGCTGAAGGAGATACAACTTGCTAGTGGGTTTTAGGGCCCCCGGTTAAAGTTCTGTCCGAGGCCCCAACATGTTTAATAACACTGGCCCTGTGCATGCAAAGTACGAGAAATTTTCAGACTCTGGGAGATAGCTGGGCCGACTCACACAGTCAGCGCTGCGCTTGGATATTCAATGCTGGGCCGTTTCTGATGACTGTCACTAAATATCCAGTCTAGTTTTAATTGCTATAAACTTAATCAGTTAAATCAATATTAAACACTGGCCGGCTAAGTTTAAAGAGGCCAAAGATAGATCAGCTATTTACGTGGCCTGATCTGGCTGCTAAACTTAGCCGGCCAACCCTTCAAAGTTTGTGGATAGTTGGCTAACCACTAATATTCAGCTGATATCTCACGCTGAATATTAGCACTTAGATGGCTAAGTGTTACTGAACTGGCCAAGAGTCATTCCGGGCTGGTTAAATAGAACTAATAGCAGGCAGAAAAGATTCCTATATGGAAAGAGTACGGAAGCCAAACAAAATTAGTATTGCTTACACCAGGGGTGCCCACACTTTTTGGGCTTGCGAGTTCCTTTTAAAATGACCAAGTCAAAATGATCTACCAACAATAAAATTTTAAAAAACACAAAGCACACTACGCAGAGAAAATGTTAATTATCATTTATATTCTGGGGAGGTTTTTTTTCAAAGAGATCAAGGCAGATGACTTTATGCAATGTCACTTCAGTAACAACTATACAAAAATAGACAAATATACCCCCTCCCTTTTTACTAAACCGTGATAGTGGTTTTTAGCGCAGGGAGCTCTTGACGCTCATAGGCTTCCTGTGCTAAAAACCACTATTGCGGTTTAGTAAAAGAGGCCCATAGTGCAAAATATAGACAGCAGATATAAATTCTCAAAACGGCCACATTTTGATTACTAAATTGAAAATAAAATCATTTTTCCTACCTTTGTTGTCTGGTGATTTCATGAGTCTCTGGTTGCACTTTCTGCTGACTGTGCATCCAATATGTCTTCCCTTCTTTCTGCCTCCTGCATGCTTCCTCTCCTCCAGACCTCATTCTATTACCCAACCAACATCTCTCTGTCCCTCCATGAGTCCAACTTTTTCTTCCCCTCTCCCTGACCCCCTCCCCTCCCCTTTCTTTCTCTCTCCATGCTCCCTTTCTTTCTGTCTTCCTACCTGCCCCCTTTCTTTCTGTCTCCTTGCCCTCCCCCAAGCTACTGCCGCTGCCATCGGGGAACAAGCCCGCAAATCACCGCCACCCCAAACTCTCCCTGTTTCCTGATGCAGAAGCACCAGGCCAACCACCCTTCACCCCCGATGTCAATTCTGACATCGGAGAGGAAGTTCCAGGCCAGCCAGGCAGTGATTGGCTGGCCCAGAACTTCCTCTCCAACGTCAGATTTAACGTCGGGTGGGGAAGGCTGGTCGGCTGGGCGCTTCTGGGTCGGAAAACAGGTACAACGCGAAGGCAACGCAATCAACTCACGATCTACTGGTCGATTGCAATCGACCTTTTGGGCACCGCTGCTGAAGGCAGTCAGCCGCCGCCAGCACCTCGCCTCCTCCCTGGCATCTCTCCTCCTCTATGAGCCTCTTCTTTTTCAGCACCCCCCCACACACTGGCAGCTCAGGGCCCCCCCCTCCAGTCTGTATCTACTTTCACTCTGGAGCTATAGCAGCTGATAAGCTAGTCAACACCTGTCACAACAAACTGCAACAATTTTAAGCGAGCTTTTGCATCTATGATGCTCATACAGTATAATCTCATTATAATGGACTTCAAAGGACCTGGAAAAACGGTCCGTTATATCCAGAGTCTGTTATATCCAAAGTTGCAATTTTTTAAAACTTTATTTAGGGCAACTTGAAACAATGTACAATCAATGAACAACAGTCACTGCACAAGCCATATCAGCAACATCAAGAACAAAACTCAGCAAAACATTGGTATGGTACAAAATCATTGCAAACCAGAACACTGTACTGGAAAGAAAAATACTCTGTCATTCTTTTCTGGGCTGCATTTTGATGCTATATCACCGGCACGCCACGTGCCTTGTAGGCAGAGCCTGCATGTCCGTTATAGGCGAATGAAACTACAGCTAAAAGTGGCTCTGGGGACCAAATTGTTTGTCCGTTATATCCAAAAGTCCGTTATATGCGAGTCCGCTATATCCAATGATTTTCTGCATGTTTATAATGGCGCTCGGCTGGGACCAGTGGACCTCGTCCGCTATAAGCGAGGTTCCATTATAAGCGAGTCCGTTATAACGAGATTATACTGTACTAGCAACGCTGAAACTAGCATAAAAGGTTGTGCTGGACTGCCAAAAATTAGTATTTTTCATTAATTATCGTCAGCTTTATGAGCAACTAAAAACAACAGTTTTACTCACTGCTGTGCACGATGCTACCAACAGCCAGTCAAACAAAGGGGTCGAGCTCAGGGCCTGATATTTTGAGAAACTTTGTTTTTAATGCTGTGCTAGTGGCGTATACAAATTTTGAACAAAATCTGAGACATAATGGTGGGGGGCCCTATTTTTCTTATTTTAGACCACTTAGCATGGAATGACCCAGCAGGATACTGGGCCTGATGGGACCATCACTCTGACCCAATATGGCTATTCTTATGTTAAAAAATGGTCCGTCAAGAAAAAGTCTCTGAACTGTTAAAGGAGGATTCACATTGGATATCCAATAGGAGGTATCCAAAGGCAGCAGCCAAGACACTAAAGAAGGAATACCTGGTACGATCCAACTTGACCTCAGATGGAAGGGGACAGTTAAAAGGTTATATTGAGAGGAACAGAGCACTGTCTATTGCGAGGATGAAATCAACGAGAAGAGAGGGTGGCTGACATCAAAGATTTGGTGGACAACAATATTACTATACAGTACTCCCCCCGATATTCGCGGGGGTTCCATTCTAGGAACCCCCGCGAATCTTGAAAAACCGCGAATACGGTTTTTCATGGGGGAGCCTGAAGAGGGCAGCGGGAGAGCAGGCGGAGCGCAGGAAATCACTCGCGGTACACTCCGACCGCCTCTTCCTGCACTAAGTCGGGCCTTATCCAATCAGGAGTTGCGTGTCAAAGCAGCTCCTGATTGGATAAGGCCCGACTTAGTGCAGGAAGAGGCGGTTGGAGCGTACCGCGAGTGATTTCCTGCACTTGCGGCGCTCCGGCTGCCCTCTCCTTGTCGGCGGTTCGCGATCGGAAAATACCGTGCATGACTGGGGGAACACTGTACTTGAAATTCGAAGGGGTGCATAAAAGCTCTCGGCCCAACCAAGCAGCTTCCTAAATTCTGAGCATTATTTTGACACTGTAGCTGAAAAGAGTGTTATCTTATTTCATTATGTGCCAATTTACTGAAACTAAATTCTATGTTTTTGACTGTTTCAGATCATTGATTGAACTATATCCACGTCATTTTCTTCTTGGTTGGGCTGAGAACTTTTCAACACTCCCCCTGGTAGTGTGAAGACTTTCAGTCTCTGGTAACCAAAGCTGAGACTGTGATGTCATAATGCCTCATTCCACCAATAAGAGTCAACCTCCTCAGTGATGTCACAAAGGCTTGATTGTCCTATACTTTGGCTCACTTTTATTACATTCCAGGGGGTGCTGAAATGTTCTCAGCCCAACCAACCAGCTTCCTAAATTCTGAACATTATTTTGCTACTGTAGCTGAAAAGTGTGTTATCTTATTTCCTTAAGTGCCAGTTTGCAAAAATGAAATTCTGTGTTTTGACATTGTTTCAGATCAATTGAACCATATCCACGTCATTCTCTTCTTGGTTGGGCTAACAACTTTTCAGTACCAAAAGAGGATCTAAACAGTTTACAACTAACAGTCCTTAAAATCACCCATTCTTCCAGAAATGCATCTGTACCCAGTGGGGTAGCGAGGGTGCCCCTTTCCCAACTTCTCCCCACCCCACGCACGTCCATACCCCTTCCCCGCACCTTTTTAATTTCAGTGCAAGATAGCCAAAGTGTTACTATAACCCTGGAGAGTTACTATATGCAAATACATCTCATCAATATGTAATGACCACATGCCAAAATCGAGGTTCAGTGGTCCCCCTCGCGGGTTGTTCAAGGCATCAATGCTTTCCTTAACAGCTGCCGTAGTTTGGTCTGTGGTTTTGAGTGCCAGGCTAGGGTTACCAAATGGCTCCAGAAAAAGGAGGATGGCTTGAGACAACCGGGTCCTACTTCCACCAAAAGCGACGGAAGTAAGGAGGCCGGCTTGAGGCAACCGGGTCCTACTTCCGCCGAAAGCGACGGAAGTAAGGAGGCCGGCCTGAGGCAACCGGGTCCTACTTCCGCCGAAAGCGACGGAAGTAAGGAGGCCGGCCTGAGGCAACCGGGTCCTACTTCCGCCGAAAGCGACGGAAGTAAGGAGGCCGGCCTGAGGCAACCGGGTCTTACTTCCGCCGAAAGCGACGGAAGTAAGGAGGCCGGCCTGAGGCAACCGGGTCTTACTTCCGCCGAAAGCGACGGAAGTAAGGAGGCCGGCCTGAGGCAACCGGGTCTTACTTCCGCCAAAAGCAACGGAAGTAAGGAGGCCGGCCTGAGGCAACCGGATCCTACTTCCGCCGAAGGAAACGGAAGTAAGGAGGCCGGCCTGAGACAACCGGATCTTACTTCCGCCGAAAGCGACGGAAGTAAGGAGGCCGGCCTGAGGCAACCGGGTCTTACTTCCGCCGAAAGCAACGGAAGTAAGGAGGCCGGCCTGAGGCAACCGGATCCTACTTCCGCCGAAGGAAACGGAAGTAAGGAGGCCGGCCTGAGACAACCGGATCTTACTTCCGCCGAAAGCGACGGAAGTAAGGAAGCCGGCCTGAGGCAACCGGGTCTTACTTCCGCCGAAAGCAACGGAAGTAAGGAGGCCGGCCTGAGGCAACCGGGTCTTACTTCCGCCGAAAGCGACGGAAGTAAGGAGGTCGTCCTGAGGCAACCGGGTCTTACTTCCGCCGAAAGCAACGGAAGTAAGGAGGCCGGCCTGAGGCAACCGGGTCTTACTTCTGCCGAAAGCAACGGAAGTAAGGAGGCCGGCCTGAGGCAACCGGGTCTTACTTCCACCGAAAGCAACAGAAACAAAACCCGGACGTCTCAATCCGTCCTCCTCTTTCTGGAGCCATATCATAGTAACATAGTAAATGAGGGCAGAGAAAGACCCCAGTGGTCCATCCAGTCTGCCCAACCAGCCGTGCTCCACCCCTGCACTGCTGAGCTCAAATGCAAGACACAGGACCACAGGTCCCAGAATGCACCGGGTGCGGCTCCAGCCCGCACGTACCAGAATTAAGCTGCCTCGCACCACCTCTTGGCTGGGGTTTGGCCCCTGAGGGTCCAGCAAAGCCCCCTGCAGGACGTACGCGCTCCCCGTGGCCTGGGGCTCCTGCAGGAACACCTCCACCAAGGCCCCCGCTCTCCCGCTCGCGCCCAGGCCCAGGGAGACGACGTGCCCCAGGAGGAGAGCGCAGCAGACGACGGAGCACCCCATGGCCCGGTTCGGAGGCGGCACCGGAAGCGAGCGAGGCGAGAGCGGGGTAGATCTTCCCGGAGGACGAGCGGCCCCTGGCGACCGCGGAGGAGCGTTGGGAGGACGTCTGACGCGCCGCGCGCTCTGTCTCGCGACGGCCGCGCCCACTTCCCCCTCGCGCGCTCCGCTGCTCCCGCCCCCACAGTTGCAGAGGCAGCAGAGAATGACACGTGGATAAAGCCCTCCCCAACCATACGTCCTCTGTAAATTCATTTCCTGGAAATGCTCCGTTTTCTTAGATATTTCTGGGCCAGAAACCCCGTTTCAGTTTTTAGGTTCCAACGCTAAAATCCTAAGTGGCAATGTTCTAGAGCTCAGATTATGATGTCATAATGCCTCATTCCACCAATGCCTAAGCTCCGTTCTAATCTGCACAAGCCTCAAACACTTTAAAATCCTAAGTAGCAACATTCTAGAGCTCAGATTATGATGTCATAATGCCTCATTCCACCAATGCCTAAGCTCCGTCCTCATCTGCACAAGCCTCAAACACTTTAAAATCCTAAGTAGCAACATTCTAGAGCTCAGATTATGATGTCATAATGCCTAATTCCACCAATGCCTAAGCTCCGTTCTAATCTGCACAAACCTCAAACACTTTAAAATCCTAAGTAGCAACATTCTAGAGCTCAGATTGTGATGTCATAATGCCTCATTCCACCAATGCCTAAGCTCCGTTCTAATCTGCACAAGCCTCAAACACTTTAAAATCCTAAGTAGCAACATTCTAGAGCAGTGGTTCCCAACCCTGTCCTGGAGGAACACCAGGCCAATTGGGTTTTCAGGCTAGCCCTAATGAATATGCATGAAGCAAATTTGCATGCCTATCACTTCCATATTTGACACCAACTCATATAAAACCTCCCCCACAGACCTTCCACCCTCTCCAACTAACCATGCTGACTACTTCGCCAACAAAATCCACAACTTAAAAACCTCTCTCGCAACAACAAGCACCAGCCCATCAACCCTTCTGACCACCCCAAACAATGAAGGTACTACCGCAGACATGACATGGAATCGCTTCGAGAACCCAGACTGGAACCTATTCCTACAGCTATACACTAAATATGCCAAATCAAACTGCCTTCTAGACAATTGCCCTCCCTCCATCATGAAAACAGCCCCCCCTCCTTTCAAAATAGAGCTCTTCAACTGGATTACCCTCTGCCTGTCCATTGGCTATTTTCCACAGGAACTTGGCCACATCCTCATATCTCCAACCATCAAAAACCCCAAAGAATCACTCTCCACAACCACCAACTACAGACCTATCGCCAACATACCCTTCTTCCTGAAAATTATGGAAGGCCTCGTAAACCAGAACCTCATGTCCTACCTCGAAAAATTTAACATCCTTCACGATTCCCAGTCTGGATTCCGCACAAACTACAGCACTGAAACCGTTCTAGCATCTCTAACCGACTACCTCCTCCAACTATTCTCACAGGGAAACAGCGCCCTAATACTTCAGTTTGACCTCAGTAGTGCCTTTGACCTGGTAGACCATGACATACTACTCAACAACCTCGATTCCATAGGCATCTCGGGACAGGTACTAACCTGGCTCACAGGCTTCTTAAAAAACCGCACCTACCAAGTACACAGCGAGGGAACCTACTCTCACACCTGGTCCAACCCCTGTGGTGTCCCACAAGGCTCCCCCCTATCACCTTCTCTATTCAACGTTTATATGACTCCACTGGGACACATGTTATCAGACAAAAAATTGAAATCCTACATCTATGCAGATGACATCACAATTGTCATCCCCATCCACTCATTCACGCAAGAAACAGAGCAACTCATCTCATCAGTACTTACAATGGTCGAACACTGGACCACCCAGTCCAAACTGAAACTAAATCCAGAAAAGACCAAACTCTTCCTAGCAAGTCCCAACCACAAATTAACGACCACCACCTTACAACTCAACGGCCTAACTTATCCTATTAACCCCACCATCAAAATCCTGGGAGTCATCCTAGACCGCTGCCTGACCTTCGAAGACCACACCAACACCCAGGTCAAAAAATGCTTTCATACCCTCTGGAAACTTCGCACCATCAAACATTACTTTGACTTCCCCTCCTTCAAACTGCTGGTTCAATCCCTAATCCTAAGCACACTGGATTACTGTAATATAATTTATATAGGCTCCTACAAGAAAACCATCCAGCGACTGAGACTTATCCAAAACACTGCAGTCCGCCTAATCTTTGGCCTCAAAAAGTCAGACCACATCACCCCTTATTATAGAAAACTACACTGGCTGCCAATAGAAGCGAGAGTCATCTTCAAATTCGCCTGTCTCTGCTTTAAAACCTTAACTGGCTTATCACCGATTTATCTGTCTCACCACTTCGTGTTCCCCGAAACCACAAGCACACGTAATACCAACCTGTTTACCTACCCTTCCCCAAAGGGATGCACCTACAAAAGATTCTTCAACAGAACTCTCTCATACCAAGCTGGCAGATGGACAAACTGCCTGACCACCCTTATTTCATCTGCCCCATGTTACTTATCCTTCAGGAAATCTCTCAAATCTCTCCTCTACGACAAATTTCTTGAACCTCCCCCATCACCAAATAACTAAAGACTACCTCTTTAGTTGGCCTCTCGCACTGCCTCACCACTACATACTGAACTCTGCTGTATATGTACTGTCCCCTGTATGATAAACCTACTCTGTTTCTTTACTGTATAAAATACCTATACTGAATATGTACAGTTCGCATTGTATCATCGCTGTAAATGTACAGTCTCTTACTCTGTAAACCGCTCTGAACTGTTTGTGGTACTGCGGTATATAAAAAATAAAGTTATTATTATTATTATATGCAAATCTCTCTCATGCATATTCATTAGGGCTAGCCTGAAAACCCGATTGGCCTGGTGTTCCTCCAGGACAGGGTTGGGAATCACTGTTCTAGAGCTCAGATTATGATGTCATAATGCCTAATTCCACTAATGCCTAAGCTCCGTTCTAATCTGCACAAGCCTCAAACACTTTAAAATCCTAAGTAGCAACATTCTAGAGCTCAGCTTGTGATGTCATAATGTCTCATTCCACCAATGCCTAAGCTCCGTCCTCATCTGCACAAGCCTCAAACACTTTAAAATCATAATGTAACCATGGGTTACAAAATAAATATGTTATAGTTGACCCAGGGCAGGAGAGATCTGACAGGTTTTTTCCTCTAATATTTCAAAGTTAAAAGTTTTGTTGTTGTTGTCCAGCAAAGATAATGCTGTGTTTGCATGACTGATTGTTGGAATTCTAGACTGCTGATATCTGCAACAGGTCTGATGACCTCATGTAGAAGTCGGTAGTGCTGGGGAGAATTCCAAAACTGCCAGGGAGAGCAGTTGTGTAGTTATCAGTCTGGAAAACAGGTGGGTCTTGGTTGCCTGAGAATAGAAAATGATTTTTTAAAAAATATTTTATAGTGGATTTTTGGCTAATGTTAATCAAGTTCAAGTCTGGCCTATTTTTGTGGCAAGGGCTGGGTTTGGTTATGTCATACAGTGATTTTCTGTCACTTTTGTGTTGAGGTGCAGAGCTCATGTATTTAAATGGAATGTAGTAACAGTTCAATTAATTATGTCCTGGTTAACATTAAGAAAACAGGATAGAAAGTATCTCTTTGACGTTGTAAGAAGTAGTGCTGAGGAAACATTTATTGATGAGTTCTGGTTATTTATAAAAACCAGTTGTGAATTGGAGTGAATTCCGTCACTAAAATATTTTGGATTAGATAACCATTTGATTCATAACCTTGGAGATAAGCCTATAGATTAAGATACATTGTGGGTGGGAAATAGTTTAGGGAAATTTTAATTATCCATTTTTTTCTCTGGGTAGCTAGTCAAAAGTAAAGAAGCAAATATAAATTTCAGGAAATTCTACTTTATGGAGAGGGTAGTGGATGCCTGGAATGCGCTCCCGAGAGAGGTGGTGGAGAGTAAAACTGTGACTGAGTTGAAAGAAGCGTGGGATGAACACAGAAGATTTAGAATCAGAAAATAATATTAAATATTGAACTAGGCCAGTTACTGGGCAGACTTGTACGGTCTGCATCTGTGTATGGCCGTTTGGAGGAGGATGGGCAGGGGAGGACTTCAATGGCTGGGAGGGTGTAGATGGGCTGGAGTAAGTCTTAACAGAGATTTCGGCAGTTGGAACCCAAGCACAGTACCGGGTAAAGCTTTGGATTATTGCCCAGAAATAGCTAAGAAGAAAAAATTAAAAAAATTTAAATTGAATCAGGTTGGGCAGACTGGATGGACCATTCGGGTCTTTATCTGCCGTCATCTACTATGTTACTATGTTACTATGTTAGGGTGTCATAGGGTTTTGCTTCCTTTGGGTTTTTTTTTTTTAGTTTATTGAAGCTGAATCTCCTGAAAAGAAGAAGCCTGGTACTCAATGGCTCTGCAGAAAAAAAGAACACCTGAACCCTGTGAGGAAAAAATTATTTCAAAGAACTAAATTCTTTGAGAAAGATTTTATATGGAAACTTATTCTCAAGTTATATAAATATATACATTTTGTTAGATTTGTATAAATAAACTAACAAAAACTTTTAAAACTAGTATTTGTTTAAAAGGTTTCATTTATTGTTCACCCAGTATTCTTTATTTAGGGTAAATTTTATATTTTATGCTAACTTTTCCCTCTTTTTAGAAACATTCTCACTTTGACTTATAAGGTAACCTGACTACAGAAGGTGAAGAGAGTGAGAATTGATAATCAAAGCGGGAGGGGTTGCATTTTTTGGCGTAAAGTCGGCAGGATTTTAGGATTATTTTACTACACATTTTTTTGCAGGATTTTGGAATCTTGGAAAGATCTGAGTTCCAAAGTCCTGAATAAGAACCTAAAGTGGGAAAACTTAAAGAATTGTTTCTGTTTTGAAATTTAAAAGTATATATTTACTGTGAATTTATATTATGAGAAAGGACCTGTGAGTCAATTTGAAACACTGATTTGTTTGTTTTGTGATACTTTGATTGGCTTATAAATTGCACTGTGGTCAACTGAAAGTTTCCCTAGGCAGAACTGAATCTTCCTGAGGGACAGAGTCTTTTCCCATTAAGAAAATGGAAGAATACAGGTATAAGAAGAAATCAAATTACAGAGGTAGATGGAGACAGCAAGACCAAAGAGAAGAGTCAAAATGGCCAAGATATGGGCAGAAGTTTTCTATTGACAGAAGAAAATGAAGAAATAATTGTAATACTTTGTCTGAGTGGCAAAAGTGGAATCACGAGGAATATTGTCAGCAGAACAGGAGTCGACAGTATTCCCCAGAAAAATATGAAAATGAGAGAAAATATTCCTTTCAACAGAACCCGAAGGAGAAAAAACAAGTTCTTTGTTCCTATTGTGGTAAATCAGGACACCTTGGCCAGAATTGTCAAGTTTGGATGGATGATGTAGAAGACTACTACTCCCAGAGGTCTGCAAGATATGAAAGTCCAGAGAGGGAGAAAAAACAAGTTCTTTATTCCTATTGTGGAAAACCAGAACACCTTGGCCGGAATTTTCAAATTTGGATGGATGAAGTTGAAGACTACTACTCTCAGAGGTCTGCAAGATATGAAAGTCCAGAGAGGGAATCATATGCAAGTCCTGAGAGTTCACAGGAGCTGAGCTTCAGATCGAAAAGACGCGAAAGGAGCTCTCCTGAAAAACAATATCTTCTCTATCAGAACGGTGCCTACTGTGGATTTATAAGTATGCCTGCATATGTAGAGGAAAATACTGAAAACTAGAAAAAGATATATGAGGAGCAAATGATTGCCCTGTATAAAAAAAACTAGCAAGGCTGGAAGAACAGATGGATAAGTTGAGGAAACAAAACAGCATACTGATAAGTTAAGTAGTGATGCTTCAGTGGAAGTTGAAGTGAAGGAAAGTAAACAGACAAGTCAAGATGCAGATAATGAAGATGAAAATGTAAATCAAAAAGATAATGATGAAAATGGAAGTCCTGTCCCAGCGTTGCTCCCTGATGAAGTAAAAAGTGATACAGTGAAACATGCAGAGAAAATGGAAGATGGCCTGGAGGAGAAAACAGTTGAAGAATCCAAAGACGAGACAAAAGATGATAAAGATTTTCTGACAGCTGATGAAACAGAAAAGGATGATCATGATGAGAGTTTTATAGCAGCTGATGATAACGACACAGCAGATTCTGGTACTGCTATACCAGAAGTATCTAAACCAGTGGTTCCCAACCCTGTCCTGGAGGACCACCAGGCCAATCGGGTTTTCAGGCTAGCCCTAATGAATATGCATGAGAGAGATTTGCATATAATGGAAGTGAGAGGCATGCAAATCTGCTCCATGCATATTCATTAGGGCTATCTTGAAAACCCAATTGGCCTGGTGGTCCTCCAGGACAGGGTTGGGAACCACTGATCTAAACCACTTCCTTCTGAAGAACTTGCAGCTGAAACTGAGCAGGTAGATCCTGAAGAAGGAGTTACTAGCACATTTGTGAAAAAAAGTGGAGAATGATAATAACATTATAGTTACAATTCAGGCTGAAGATGCCCTCACACTGGATTTTGATGGTGATGACCTCCTGGAAACAGGTGAAATTTTGGAAATGACAGATTCTGATTCGATGTTGTTGCACAGCAGAGCCTGGAGGAGAGCAAGGACCCGGAAATGAAGGAGGACCATAAAAATGGCAAAAAGGAGGAAGCAGAAGAAGCTCCTTTGATTTTGCCAAGGGAAGTCACGATGTTGCCTGCTGAAGAGAAAATTTCTCCTTTTGAAGAGTGTGAGAAACATAGAGATTTTGAGCAGGACGTTGGGCTGGATGAATACTCTATACCAGTGGTTCCCAACCCTGTCCTGGAGGAACACCAGGCCAATTGGGTTTTCAGGCTAGCCCTAATGAATATGCATGAAGCAAATTTGCATGCCTATCACTTCCATCACATGCAAATCTCTCTCATGCATATTCATTAGGGCTAGCCTGAAAACCCGATTGGCCTGGTGTTCCTCCAGGACAGGGTTGGGAATCACTGCTCTAAAACAGGGGTAGGGAACTCCGGTCCTCAAGAGCCGTATTCCAGTCGGGTTTTCAGGATTTCCCCAATGAATCTGCAGGAGATCTATGTGCATGCACTGCTTTCAATGCATATTAATTGGGGAAATCCTGAAAACCCAACTGGAATACGGCTCTCGAGGACCAGAGTTCCAGACCCCTGCTCTAAATGAGTAGATAAAGAATTCTCTGAGAAAGAGAAGGAGGAAAGGGTGTCAGGTCAAAAGCGCGCCGGGACAAAGGCGCACCCAGACAATTGAGTGCAGCGCGGGGGTGCACGCCGCACAAAATTACTGTTTTTAGGGCTCTGACGGGGGGGCATAGGGGGAACCCCCCCCCCACTTTACTTAATAGAGATCGCGCCGCGTTTTGGGAGCGTTGTGGGGGTTTGGAGGGTTGTAACCCCCCACATTTTACTGAAAACTTCACTTTTTCCCTGTTTTTAGGGAAAAAGTTAAGTTTACAGTAAAATGTGGACGGTTACAAACCCCCAAACCCCCAATAACACCGGCGCGATCTCTATTAAGTAAACTGGGGGGGCTCCCCAACAAAACCCCCCGTCGGATCCCCTAAAAACGGTAATTTTCTTCGGCGCGCGCCTCCGTCTTGCGCTCAGTTGTCGGCGTGCGCCTTTGTCTTTCGTGGGGTTGTCTATGAACCGGAGGAAAGCCTTGAAGAAAGTAGAGAGTATAAATGGAAGGAAGTTGTGCTAAATTGTACCTCAAGGAGGAAAAAGTCAATGTTGATTAAAAGGGAACGACAAAAGAAGAAAGGTATACCAGATAAAACCAGGACATTCAAGACACATATAAAGATAGTTTCTGCTCTGAAAATCAAAAGAAAGATGGCTTCATCATGTGAAACAAGCAGGAGTAAACACTACCAAACAAAAATAACAAAATTAACAGGACTAAAAGGGGTTCAGGAAAAACAAAAGGTAAAATGGAGAAATCTAAAAAAGACAAATGATATAGAATTCTGTTGGGAAGATTTAGTAAAGTACTCAAAAAGAACAGTTACAGGAAAACATGTGAGACTGAACTATAATTATAAGAAGAGGAAGAAGAGTCTGCTGTGGAACAGAAGTGACTTGTCTGAAAACAGATTCATAGGCAAGTCAAAAGCTGCAAGAGAGAAAATATACAAATGGTGAAGGAGATGGGCCCAGAAGAAAGAAGGACTGCATTGTGGAAGTTCCGAAAAGGCTCTGATCCCAAAGGATAGGTTGGGGGTTATTTATGGAAAATTTGTAAAGGAAGTAGATATCTGGTATGATAAATTTATGGGACATGGGGGGGTGGTTTCAGAGGGTTTTACATGAAAAATTGTATTGAGCACCTCTTGATCCTGAGACATCTGATCTTGTTTGTGTTTATGACCTTTGCTCTCTGTATGCCCGGTAGGGCGGTTTTTTCTGGATTGATGGATGTCCATTTACTCTGTTATGTTCTGTATGTACTGGTTTGTTCAATAAAGAAATATTATACAAAGCAACAAAAAATTTTGTTTAAGGTTGGAATACTGACAATTTAAAGGAATTTGTAGATGTAAAAAAAAAAAAAAAAAATTTTGTCTGAAGACAAATTTTTTTTCCTTTTCAGCAAGGGTGAATGTAACCAAGGGTTACAAAATAAATATGTTATAGTTGACCCAGGGCAGGAGAGACCTGACAGAGGTTTTTACCTCTAATATTTTAAAGTTAAAAGTTTTTTTGTTGTTGTCAAGCAAAGATAATGCTGTGTTTGCATGACTGATTATTGGAATTCTAGACTGCTGATGTCTGCAACAGGTCTGATGACCTCATGTAGAAGTGTTCAAGGCTTGTGAGATTAAGGCCGTATTCCAGTTGGGTTTTCAGGATTTCCCTAATGAATATGCATGAGATCTATTTGCATGCATTGCTTTCAATGCATATTCATTGGAGAAATCCTGAATACCCGACTGGATTATGGCCCTCGAGGACCGAAGTTCCCTACCTCTGGCTTACAGGAATGGGGCAGGGACAGCGACAAAACTCATTAGGACACATTTGTCCCCGTGCCATTCTACTACTACTTTCTCTAATTAGTCCATTTGTTGCGGTGGGGTGAGGAGGGAGAGAGATTCTTGAAATCATGAGGGGAGGAAAGGGAGGGAGGGAAAGAGATGCTGGACCACATAGGGCAGGGGTGTCAAAGTCCCTACTCGAGGACCGCAATCCACTCGGGTTTTCAGGATTTCCCCAATGAATATGCATGAGATCTATTAGCATACAATGAAAGCAGTGCATGCAAATAGATCTCATGCATATTCATTGGGGAAATCCTGAAAACCCAACTGGATTGCGGCTGAGGAGGGATTTTGACACCTGTGGCATAGGGGAAGGTTGAGAGGTACTGGATGGGGAAGGCTGGGGCATAGAAGGGTGATCTCAAACAAATACATTAGTAATGTGGATTAGAGCAGTGGTTCCCAACTGTGTCCTGGAGGACCACTAGGCCAATCGGGTTTTTGGGATAGCCCTAATGAATATGCATGAGAGAGATTTGCTTATAATGGAGGTGACAGGCATGCAAATCTGCCCCATGCATATTCTTTAGGGCTATCCCAAAAAACCCGATTGGCCTGGTGGTCCTCCAGGACAGGGTTGGGAACCACTGGATTAGAGTATCTGCTTTGCAAAACTGATGGGAAGACAGGCAATCAAAGTTGTCCTTCCATGGGCTCTGCTCAGAAAAGTGTTGACGCAACCATTGAGGGAAGGAGATCGTGTCTCAGAACTCCAGATAGGAGCTGCTTGGAGCACCAGTCAGTGATCATCGGACAGAATGGTTTGATATGGTAGCCAAGAAGCAGAGAAGTTTAAAATACCATGCCTTATCCAAGCTAGTGAGGTAGAAGAACAGGGGATGAAATGAAAAAGAGCTAGACTAGAGAGAATGGTAACATTGAGAGAGACCCAGAAGGAATCAGGAGAGCAAACGCAAGCGCAGACAGATAGACAGCTGAAAAGGTCAGTATTATCAGACAAAACATTTTTCATTTATGTCAGTATATTAGCATTTATTTATAAGAGCTGTGATAATAATAAGTAGAGATATATTAATCATCACAGAATAATATTGTATATCTCCCCAGAAGTAGGCAAAAAAAGTAAATGAAAGAAGACACTTTCACAAAAATGGAAAATCAAAAGGGTACTGTACTAGTATTGAAACATAAGCACATAGACCAGTCTTAATGGAGGAAAAGAAGCCTCAGACAGGGGCCCGCCCACCTCCACAATGGTGGAATAACGGTGTTCGAGCGGTCACTTCACTGGCTAAAAACCTCCTAATAAAAATGGTTCAAACAATGTGCTAGTCTCCAATTGCTTTGAAAATTTTGTGTAAGATAGAAAACAACTTATCTTTCTTTCTTCAAGATCGGTACACCAACGGTGGCCAGCGTTTCACTATAAAGCTGCCTCAGGGTGTAGCAAATCCGATCACACTTTAAATCGGACGCCGATAGCGACAGATTTTTGAGACGCTGTCAGCGTCCGATTTAAAGTGTGATCGGATTTGCTACACCCTGAGGCAGCTTTATAGTGAAACGCTGGCCACCGTTGGTGTACCGATCTTGAAGAAAGAAAGATAAGTTGTTTTCTATCTTACACAAAATTTTCAAAGCAATTGGAGACTAGCACATTGTTTGAACCATTTTTATTAGGAGGTTTTTAGCCAGTGAAGTGACCGCTCGAACACCGTTATTCCACCATTGTGGAGGTGGGCGGGCCCCTGTCTGAGGCTTTTTTTCCTCCATTAAGACTGGTCTATGTGCTTATGTTCCAATACTAGTACAGTACCCTTTTGATTTTCCATTTTTGTGAAAGTGTATTGTTGACTATCAGTGGTTTTCACATATCCGAGTTATTTTTGCTATATTTTTAGTAAATGAAAGAAGGCCAGAGGTGGAACTGCAAGACTGAAAAGAATGAGGAAAAGCCCCCTCAGAAATGCTAAATAAATACTTCTGTTTGATATTCACTGACGATAACATTGGACAAGGACCTCTTGTTGTTGGCAAGAGTTGACAAGAAAGTGAAGGGGATATGACATTGTGTAATGAAGAGAATGTGTGGAATTGAAAAACCTGAACGGAGAATGTAAAATGTGTGCTAGAATCCTAAGGAGGAGCTCAGAGAGGCGCTGGCAGGTCTGCTGGTCAGTTGATCTTAAGAACATAAGAATTGCCGCTGCTGGGTCAGACCTGTGGTCCATCCTGCCCAGCACTCCGCTCTAAAATGATTCCAGCCTTACCTGGGTACGTCCCAGTTTAGCAGGAACTTGTCCAACTTTGTCTTGAATCCCTGAAAGGTGCTTTCCCCTAGAACAGACTCCGGAAGAGCGTTCCAGTTTTCTACCACTCTCTGGGTGAAGAAGAACTTCCTTACATTTGTACAGAATCTATCCCCTTTTAACTTTAGAGAGTGCCCTCTCGTTCTCTCTATCTTGGAGAGAGTGAACAACCTGTCTTATCTGCTATGTCTGTTCCCTTCAGTATTTTGAATGTTTCGATCATGTCCCCTCTCAGTCTCCTCTTTTTAAGGGAGAAGAGGCCCAGTTTCTCCAATCTCTCACTGTACGGCAACTCCTCCAGCCCCTCAACCATTTTAGTCGCTTTTCTCTGGACCCTTGGGAGACTTATAGACAATGCCAGACTAGAGAGTTGCGCAGGGACAGAAATCCCACCCATCCCCGCCCGTCCCCACCAGGATCCTCTCCGTCCCCACCCGTCCCCGCCAGGAATCCTCTCCGTCCCCGCAAGAAATTACCTCCATCCCCACCCATCCCCATAAACAGCAGCAATTACTTCTGACAGGATCATCAATTCCACAGTTTCTTTTGTGTTTGCGCTGCTGTTTTCCTTGTGGAATCTCTTTGGTGGAACCCTTTTTTTTTTTCTTCTTCTATTTTCACTTTTTCTGTCTAATTTTTTCAATTTTCAAACAGAGACAATCATTATAAATGATCAGCGAAAATTGCACTTATCTGTGTGCGACGTGACCCGTTTCACCAATTGTCTTGGCTTCCTCAGGGGTCTGAATTAAATATGCATTAAGCTTGACCAGATTGCAAATCAAAAAAAACAGAAGAAGAAAAATAATAAAAACATATATTTTATAGTCGATCAGCTTGAGAGGTTTTTGGACCAATGAAAGAGAACCTGTTCCTGCATTTGCTATGTTGTAAGTTTATACTTGGCAAATCGCGCAGGCGTCTGAGGTCCTTTTCCTCTCTTTCTCACACTAGGGGCTCCTTTTACTAAAGAGCGATAGCGTTTTTAGCGCATGCAAACCACGCGCTAAATGAAAAATACTAACGCAAGCTCTATGGAGGCGTTAGCGTTTAGTGCACGCTAAATCCGCTAGCGCACCTTAGAAAAAGGAGCCCTAGTTGTGTATAAGAAACCTGCCTGTACAATTTCTTGATACCAACTGAGGTTTCTTGCCATTATTTGCTGACATTAGTGGTACAGTATAGACAGGCACAGAGCAACAGAACCAAGAGGAAAAAAGGGGTCCAACCTTGTCTGCAGTGAAAAAACCAACCAGGAACAAACAAACCAAAACTGCAGATATGTACAACGATATAGGCAAAATTTATTGTGACAACCAAAGTATATTAAAAACCTTTTTACCAAACAAGGGACCCAACACGGTCCGTGTTTCGGACAACCTTCATCAGGGGTCCATGGTAGAAAGGGGAAAAAAACATATGTCACAAAAAATGTAGAAAAATATACAGTAAAAACAAATGGATTTCGTATGACACCGAGGGTCACTAGATATTGTAAAAAGTCGCTAAAGTTTCTAGTGACCCTCGGTGTCATATGAAATCCGTTTGTTTTTACTGTATATTTTTCTACATTTTTTGTGACATATGTTTTTTTCCCCTTTCTACCATGGACCCCTGATGAAGGTTGTCCAAAACATGGACCGTGTTGGGTCCCTTGTTTGGTAAAAAGGTTTTTAATATACTTTGGTTGTCACAATCAATTTTGCCTATATCGTTGTACATATCTGCAGTTTTGGTTTGTTTGTTCACAGCATAGACAGGACAAGACTTAAGTGAGAGTACAGACTTGGCAGACATACCCCCTCTTCTGCGAAACTGCGCAAGCGGTTTTTAGCGCAGAGAGCCGCGCTGCTCCCGACACTCATAGAGTTCCATTCAGCGCGGCTCTCTGCGCTAAAAAAAACAAACGCTAGCGCGGTTTCATAGAAGAGGGGGATCGTGTCGTTGATAGCGCAGCCATTTACTGTAGAAACCGAGCGTAACAAAAGGTAATGCCGCTTTTGTGTTGCCGATGTGCACATGGTTGATAAGTCTAGTGTTTGGTTTCCCTGGTTAGCACAGTTTAGTTATACCGGGGGGTGGCATTTGAATTTCAGCATGTAGCACAATTTTGGTTGTGGTTTGAGCATTTGGTAAGCTGGGTCGCTATTTCCGTTATGTTTGCGGTGGTATTTGAGTTTCAGTGGGAGTCCGTTTGGTGTGCTAGGAGGCGCCATTGAGTTCCCTCTGTCAGGGGTGGAGGCGCATGTCGTATTTGACCAAATAATAATAATAATCAATTTATTTTTATACTACGGTAGTCTTATAGCCCGTTATATTAATGGGTGCTAGAATATATGTGTGTGTGTGTCTGTCTTTTTTTTATTTTTCTCTCTCCTTAGCCACTTTCTGTATTTCTGTCTGTCTTTTTTTTTTTTTTCCTTGGCTGTCCACTACCACCCCTTGCCTGCTCCCCCTGTCCATTCTCCCTTCCTTTTACCTCCCCTGTGTCCTCCACCACCCCATCACTGCTCACCTTATCCAGCAGCAGCCCTTCTCCCTCCCCCTGTCCATCATCACCACCTTCCTGCTCCCCCTGTCCAGCAGTAGGCCTGTCTTCATTTTTCTGCCCCTGTTCATCAGCACCTCTTCCCCTGTCCATCAACCCCTTTTCTGCCCGTCCATTTCCATGTGTTGCAGCATTTCCCTCCCACCCCACTTCCCTGTGCAGTATTTTCCTCCCCCCCATACCTTCCTCCTGAACTCCATGCCCTACTTATGTCGACATCCGCCTCGGGGGGGAGGAAGAGAGAGAGAGAGCTTTGGGCGGCCAGCAGCCGCTGCGGCCGACATCCAACTCGGGCCGCCGCAGTCGACATTCGCCTCGGGGGGGGGAGGAAGAGAGAGAGAGAGCTTCGGGCGGCCAGCAGCCGCCGCGGCCGACATCCACCTCAGCAGGGGGGGGGGGGGGAGGAAGAAGACCGTAAGCCACGCATGCGCACTTCCTAGCTATAGCTCACGGAAAACGGACTGCGCATGCGCGGCTTACCGTTTTATTATATTAGATACCGCCATACCAAAAAGGTTCAAAGCGGTTCACAACAAGAAAAGTGAATAAATACAGTGTAAATAAAATAGCACGAAGATAAAAACAGGCAGATAAAACTAGAATACATCAATTAAGAGCATAGATAATTTAAAACGGAACACATTAAGATACCAACCTATCAAACAGGTGTGTCTTTAACAGTTTTCTAAAATCGAAATAGCAAGTAGCCTCTCGCATAATTTTTCCGAGCCAGGTATTCTGAAATGAGAAAGTTCTCTCAAATAACTTCTTATAATGACAAGATTTTATGGAGGGATAATTAAACAGGTTTATCCTACGTGTATTCTTGTTGGAGTGACTCAGAGAAAAGTGAGGGGCAAAATAGCCTGGTAACATACCGAAAACTGCTTTATAGCAAATGCAAGAGGATTTAAACAGGACTCTGGACTCTACCGGCAAACAGTGAAGTTTTTGATAAAAGGGAGTAATGTGCTCCCTGTTTTTTAATCCAAAAATGAGACGAACAGCCATATTCTGGACCTCTCTCAATTTTTTTTAAGTAGTGAAGTATGCTACTTTCCTCAAAATTGAAATGATGGCGCACCCTAATTGTTATAGCAATATGTGATCATGAGTGTCTTATACTATGTTATGCTATATGGTACAGCTCTAAGATATTACTCTCTTACAAGATCTTTTCAATAGAGGTTTTCTTTCATAGCTTAGGGCTCCTTTTACTAAGCAGTGTAAGAGCATTTTGCTGCGGGCAGGGCCGGATTTAGATGAAAAGAGGCCCTAGGCTATTCCACTTATGAGGCCCTTTCACCTCCCATTTTTAAGTTTGTAAATTACATGAGATAATAAAATTCATCATTACTGTGATATATATCAATATGTTAAATGAAACATGTTGTTATTGGTACTAACCTTTATAAAAAATGTGACACGGATAATAAATAAAAAAACGTCGAGAACACTTATTTGGACATTTATTCTCAGCACCATATATAGTACTTGTAACAATAACTAATCAAACATAACACACAACATTGCCCCTTCCTATGTCCATAGTGCCCCCAGTGCGTCCTTCCTCACCTCACCCCCCCTCCGTTGCCCGCCTGCCTCCCATCCCCCTTCCATTGAACACCGCCCCCATGCCATCCTGCCTGCCTGCCTTCCATTAAACCCCCCCCCCCACCCCCCTCCGATGCCAGTCTGGGCCGCCCTGTCCTGACGGATTCACGTTTTGCCTCTCTCCCTGTGGGGCTGGGCTTTGCCCAGCTGTTTCCGGACTGACATCTTTCCCTCCCCGATCCTCCTCCCAGGGCGAGAAAAAGAAAGGGAGAAGCCGAGTCGGCGCCCCGTTGCGGCCGGAGCCGGTTCCGATCCCGAAGCGTAGAATTTCTCCTTATTTTCGGTTCAGTGTTTTAGTGTTCACTGTTTTTAGAATAGTGTAATTTTAATTTTGCTAACAATTTGAATGTAGGCCCCTCTTGATCTTGAGGCCCTAGGCTGAAGCCTAGTTAGCCTATAGGAAAATCCGGCCCTGGCTGCGGGCCGGTGAGGTTTATTGCATTTGATATACCCAGAATTACCCAGAAGAACTTGCAGCAATTACAACTGGTACAAAATGCAGCCGTCAGGCTGACTTTTGGGCTGAAGAAGTTTGATCACGTAACCCCTTCCTACCGACTCCTGCACTGGCCGCCGATGGAGGCTCGTGTGAAGTTTAAGCTTGGAGGTTTCTGCTTTAAGCTACTTTTTGGCCTAGCCCCCCAATATATAACTGACCTTTTCTCTTTCTCAACCAATCAACATACGAGAAACTCAAACTCGAATCTTTTTTCCCCAACTGTTAGGCTAGGATGTAAATTTTAAAAACATCATCAACATGTCCTCTCATATCAGGCAGCATTATGGGGTAAAGATCTGAAACAATTACTCGTGTTTGCAAATACGGGGAATTTAGGAAACACCTAAAAACATCTGTTCCTGAAGTACAAAGGCAGCTGCACTGCACAATCTCTCCCCACAATAACTAACTGCTAAACTTAACTCTGTCAGTACGACTCAATCTGTAATATTTTTTAAATCATTGTAAACCGCATAGAACTTCACGGTCCTGCAGTATATAAACTGTTATTATTAAGTGGTATACAATACTAAATATAGGCACTGAGCTAATCTCTCTGTCCCAAATGGGCTTACACTCTAATTAAGCAATCAAGAGGTAGACGATACTAATATTATGGAGATACAGTAGTGCCTCGCATAACGAACGCCTCGCACAGCGAACGCTGCGCACAACGAACTTCATGTCTTGCTTCCTACAACGAACTTCGTTTCACACAACGAAGTCGCCCGAGCTGCATCCTTCCGCGCAGGCACTGCGCTTCACTGCCCTCTCTCCGCCTGGCTCCCTGTGCAGTGGCGGACCGTCGGCTCGCAGGGGCCCGGCGCCTACTGCTGATGCGTCGGGGGGGGGGCGGAGCTACTCTCGCCGCTTCCCCGATGCTAGAAAAAAAAAAAATGAACAGTTAAGTCCCAGTTTTTGCCGCTGAGACTCTGCCCTCTCTCACTGTAAAATTAGACTCTACTTAGTCTGTCTTTAAATTTAAAAAATGTGTGTTGTTTTAAAAAACAATTATGTTTTTAGATGTATCTAAATAAAAATAATAACAAAAAATTTATCTTTTTTTATGTCATCTTAGCATATTTTATGCTGCAGAACGAATTATTTTTTTTAACATGTATTGTTATGGGAAAACGCGTTTCACATAACGAACTTTTCGCATAACAAACTTGCTCCTGGAACCAATTAAGTTCGTTGTGTGAGGCACCACTGTATATAATAAGAGGGAGGAAAAGAAAGTACCCCGTGGAAAGTAAAGAACATGGAAGGCAACCCCCCCCCTCAAGATTCAAGAAAATCACCTCCTCTTTTACTAAGGTGCGCTAGTATTATAGTTACATTATAAGGAAAAATAGAATAGTTAAACTAACAATATATATATATATATTTATAACTATCAATAACAGGAAAATGTGAAAGATTAACCATTAAAAGTAAACTCTAGACAATTTGTATTTCTGAGCTTCATTCCGGCACAATAGACTGAACAAACGCTTCGATTTATCATCCTGTGCGCGTCGGAGCGTTTACCTCGCCAGCCTGCGGTAAAATGCTCTCGCTGAGCTTCGTAAAACCCAGCGTTAAATAGCTTCTAGAAACAGTTTGCACTTTTTCGTTGGCAATGTCACATTTTGCAACATACGGCCTCTTTTACAAAGCCGCGTGGCAACAGCCCCGAAGCCCTTTAAATCTCTCTGGCAGGGGTAGGGAATTCCGGTCCTTGAGAGCCGTATTCCAGTCGAGTTTTCAGGATTTCCCCAATGAATAGGCATGAGATCTATTTGCATGCACTGCTTTCAATGCATATTCATTGGGGAAATCCTGAAAACCCGACTGGAATACGGCTCTCGAGGACCAGAGTTCCCTACCCCTGCTCTATGGGCTTCGGGGCTTTAGCGCAGGGCAGCCGCTAGCGCAGCTTTGTGAAAGAGGCCCATAGTAAATGAGAGCAGAAAAAGACCAAAATGTCCTATCCAGTCTGCCCAGCTGGAATTTGTATTACATTTATGTGAATTTATTTATTGAGCTTTATTAATCACCTTTATGAAAAGAATATGTGGTAAGTAGGGGTGGATGTTTACCTGAAATGGCACATGGCTGTATGAGGGATATGTTATGAGTGGAGAGCAGGTGAATGGAAGTACCGTATTGTGTATAAAAAGCTGGAATGGGTGTACGTGGCTATGGAGAAGTGTTTGGGTTAGACTGGGGAGTGTATAGGGCAGGGGTGTCAAAGTCCCTCCTTGAGGGCCACAATCCAGTCGGGTTTTCAGGATTTCCCCCAATGAGATCTATTAGCATACAATGAAAGCAGTGCATGCAAATAGATCTCATGCATATTCATTGGGGGAAATCCTGAAAACCTGACTGGATTGCGGCCTTCGAGGAGGGACTTTGACACCCCTAGTATAGGGGAAGGGTTTATGGTATGTGGACGGTAGGTGAACTGGGGTATATGGGGAGTTAGGTCGGAGATAGAGGCTGTATGTACAGTATGTGTATGAATATGGGCACGGTGTGTGTCGGACTGTAGCCAAAGGGGCAATGTGGCCTTGTAGTGACTTTGGAAGCACAGAGGAATTAGCTTTATGTATAACAATTTTTATTGAAAGAATCAAATAATCAGTACAATAGGATAATACAAAAATACATTTAATACAATAAGAATTACAATAAATTTCATACAAATTTAAATCATTCTTTCAAATTTAATTTCCATATGAATTAATTCAATCTTATCTACAACCCCCTTAATTCCATCCCCTACTCACTATCTTCCCCTAAATGAAATCCCTCACCCTGGATGAAAGTTGACAAAAATAAAGAATTAAAATAAATAACTGGAATGTAATTAGTAAACCTAATTTTCATAATAAATCATTGATAACCAAACTTCGTATTTTTGGTGAAAGATTCTGAATATAAGGATCCCAAACGTCCATAAAAAGACGAGTTTTTTTAGGCGAACCTCCCGACTCTCAAATAAAAATAAGCGATGTAATTGATTCCTCCAATGCCAAAAACTTGGAGATTCTTTCTGCAACCCAAATTACATAATACATTAATGCCCAATCATACAGGCTTTCTGAAATAAAAGACATTTTAGTTGGCCAAAAACCCCACAAGCTGCTGCTTTACCAAAAATTATTCCCCTAGGACAACCCACTATCGAATTACCCCATAAAGAACCCCAAAATAATAGGATGGCAGACCAAAATGAGTTGATCAAAGACACAACCAAAAAACATGAGATAATGTGCCAGGATCTTTATTACATTTAATACAAATTGGGGTATCTATTAAATTCGCATGAAAAGCTTGAATTTGGGAAAAATAAGCCCTATGCAAAATTATATAAGTACATTCTCTGCAAACATACCCTTTTATAATCTTTGGTAGTCTATTAATAGATTGAGTAAAATCAAGAAGAGAAATCTGAATTCCCAACTCCTCATTCCAATTTTGTAGAATTTTATCATATGTACGGGTAGGTAATATATTCCACCACCACTTGTGTAATAAAGAAACTGAAATAGGCACAGCATCAAATTGATTAAAAAACCCTGGTACCTCTGGTGCAAAGCCCACGATCAGCTCTGAAAAAGACACACGCCGCTATATACACAATCAACATCGGTTTCAGAAATCAGGTCACCATATCTGATGAATGTGTCCCCTATAGATTCTGGCCAGTGTTATCCTTCCAGGTAGGAAAGGGTCTGCTGCCGAAAAAGACTCGGGACTCAGCTGTTTGCTCCACCCCCACCGTGGTCCACCTTCAGGCAGAGAGATCCGCAGGATCCGTGTTTTACTTTCTTTTCTTCCCTCTGTTTGCTCCACCCCCATCGTGCTCCACACTTCTGGTGGGGAGATCCGCAGGATCCATGTTTTATTTCTTATGTCCAGCTGTTTGCTCCACCCCCACCCCCTCACCATGGTCCACGACGCTTCAGGCAGGGAGATCCTCAGGAACCGTGTTTTACTTTCTTATCTCCAGCTCTTTGCTCCACCCCCATCGTGGTCCACCTTCAGTCAGGGAGATCCAATGGATCCGTGTTTTACTTTCTTATCTCCAGCTCTTTGCTCCACCCCCACCGTGGTCCGCCTTCAGGCAGGGAGATCCGCAGGATCCGTGTTTTATTTTTTTATCTCCAGCTTTTTGCTCCACCCCCACCATGGTCCACCTTCAGGCAGGGAGATCCGCAGGATCCGTGTTTTACTTTCTTATCTCCAGCTGTTTGCTCCACCCCCACCGTGGTCCGCCTTCAGGCAGGGAGATCCGCAGGATCCGTGTTTTACTTTTTTATCTCCAGCTTTTTGCTCCACCCCCATCGTGGTCCGCCTTCAGGCAGGGAGATCCGCAGGATCCGTGTTTTACTTTTTTATCTCCAGCTCTTTGCTCCACCCCCATTGTGGTCCACCTTCAGGCAGGGAGATCCGCAGGATCCGTGTTTTACTTTTTTATCTCCAGCTCTTTGCTCCACCCCCATTGTGGTCCACCTTCAGGCAGGGAGATCCGCAGGATCCGTGTTTTACTTTCTTATCTCCAGCTCTTTGCTCCACCCCCATCGTGGTCCACCTTCAGTCAAGGAGATCCAATGGATCCGTGTTTTACTTTCTTATCTCCAGCTCTTTGCTCCACCCCCACCGTGGTCCACCTTCAGGCAGGGAGATCCGCAGGATCCGTGTTTTACTTTCTTATCTCCAGCTGTTTGCTCCACCCCCACCGTGGTCCACCTTCAGGCAGGGAGATCCGTAGGATCCGTGTTTTACTTTCTTATCTCCAGCTGTTTGCTCCACCCCCACCGTGGTCCACCTTCAGTCAGGGAGATCCAATGGATCCGTGTTTTACTTTCTTATCTCCAGCTCTTTGCTCCACCCCCACCGTGGTCCGCCTTCAGGCAGGGAGATCCGCAGGATCCGTGTTTTATTTTTTTATCTCCAGCTTTTTGCTCCACCCCCATTGTGATCCACCTTCAGGCAGGGAGATTCGCAGGATCCGTGTTTTACTTTCTGTTCCAAGAGCCGCAGGGGTGAAGAGGGGGACCAGGACAGACATCAGTCCGCGATGCCTCCCTGCTCTTTCTATCCAGACGCACCGGGCAGCCCCACCACTCCCACTCTGGGCCCTGCCCAGGCCCGCCCCTGCCCCTCCTCCATCCTCCCCCTCCTTTCTTCTGCCGAAGCCGGCACTGCGCTCCTTTAAAGGTCAAAGCCGCCGGATCTTCACCTGCTGAGCTGGATTTGCACCGACATCTTCGGCTTCCCGGCGACCATGAGCGGGCGAGTGGGGGATCTAAGCCCTAAACAAGCCGAGGCGCTGGCCAAGGTGAGCCCAGCACCCCCTCTGGGGTTGGCAGGGAGGGCTGCTGGGGGTGAGGGATGGCGGCAGTTGGCACTAGGGGTGCAGTTGGCAGTAGGGGCTCTCTGGGGGGCACAGTTGGCACTTAGTTACTTTTTGCGTTTGGATCTCGAGCTCTCGATGCAAAAGCCTCAGTCAGAATAGGTGGCAGAAAGACGGACACTTCAGTCGGTCCCTAGTGCTGAACTTGACGTGGGACCAGAAGGAAGCGCGGTGTCATCCGAGGAAGGGATGGGCTTGTGCCGGATGGCTTGAGATCGCAGTTGCCCAGAGGCTGCTAATACGGAAAGGGTGTCCTGTGCCTGCTGGAGATCGCCGGGCATCTTCCTCCTAGCCTGAGAAAGCGACTGGGCCGCGGCAACGCTTGCTGCGGGCTCCCCCTGCTGGGAGAGGCAGGAACTGCGAGTTCCAGCGTAGCCCGGGCTTTTCTGTTATCTGCAGTGGATACGCCAGAACCGTGAGCCTTTCTTTGGTTTCTCACTTGACCTGGCAACATTTGGGGGGGGGGGGGGGGGGGCTTGTCGCCTATCTTTGAAAGAGACGTGCTAGTGCTTTAGCTTGTTTTTCGTTACAATGCAAAGTTCTTCCAGAAGGGAACAGTCTGAAATGCAATTTTTTTTTCTGCTTAAGAGCATATGGTTTCCTTAAATTCCCCTTATTGTTATATCGACCTCCAGTGCAAAAAGGCTCCTCGTCTTGATCTCCTGCTGCCACTTCCTGTGGGATTCATGGAGAGCCTGATAACTCTCTGTGTGATGATTTCAACACCTTAAAATAGGAATTCATGACTTTTCCCCACCGCCCTTCTGCTTCACTTATATCTTTTCCTGTTATTTATTTATTCTATTTTCTATACCGTTCTCCCCGGGGGGCTCAGAACGGTTTATATCAATTTATTCGGGTACTCAAGCACTTTTTCCCTGTCTATTCTGGTGGGTTCACAATCTCTCTAATTGACCTGGGGCAATGGGGGGGATTAAGTGACTTGCCCAGGGTCACAAGGAGCAGCTTGTGGTTGAACCCACAACCTCAGGGTGCTGAGGCTGTAGCTTTAACCACTGCACCACACTCTCCTCCAATACAATATCAAAAGTGAGCCAAGTATAGAACAATGAAGCCATTGTGACATCACTAATGAGGTTGGCTCTTATTGGTGGAATGAGGCATTATGACCTCACAATACCAGCTCTGGTTAGCAGAGGCTGAAATTTATTCCATTTTCTAGACCGTTCTCCCAGGGGAGCTCAGAACGGTTTATATCAATTTATTCAGGTACTCAAGCATTTTTTCCCTGTCTGTCCTGGTGGGCTCACAATCTCTCTAATGTACCTGGGGCAATGGGGGGGGGGATTAAGTGACTTGCTGAGGGTCATAAGGAGCAGTGTGGGATTTGAACCCACAACTTCAGGGTGCTGAGGCTGTAGCTTTAACCACTGCGCCACACTCTCCCCGTGGTGCCCTGAGGAAGACGGTTTTGACCCTCCAAAGCTAATCCAAAAAAATGTGTTGTTAGTATTATCTTATTTTCCTTTTGGTGTTCAATTTATTATCCTAAAAACATTCCCCCTATCGTGCCACAGTCTCTGGCACAGGAACACACATCCAGCTCCCTCTCCATCCCTGTTGCGTGTGACTGCAGGACTTTAGCGCCTATGATCTCACAAAGGAGGATTTATATGCCTTTATTACCCAATTGCAGTTGGGTGAAACTGTGATCCGTGGGGTTAATGAACTGTCCAAGGTCTCAGTGTTATTTCTGATAGATTTTCAAACTGCCTTTCTAAAGTGTCACATTCTGATTTCTAGACCTACCAATTCTACCCTCTATGGTCTTCTGCAGTAATATCCTAAGGCCACATTTTAGATTTGGAGGTACTCGGAGGGCCGCAGAAAAAAAATAATTAATGTCTTATTAAAGAAATGACAATTTTGCATGAGGTACAACTTTTTATAGTTTATAAATCTTTCCTTTTGGCTAAGTCTTGATAATAATATGGTAATTTATAGCTAAAGAGACATGTGATCAAGAAACTGTTTTATTTTACTCTTGTGATTATAATAAACATACTGAGGGCCTCAAAATAGTACCTGGTGGGCCGCATGTGGCCCCCGGGCCACAAGTTTGAGACCACTGATCTACACCCTCCCACCCTCCTAGTCACGTTCCTGATGGGGGGAGGAGTCAAGGGCTGAGTAAGCCAACTCAGCTCCTGGAAAAAGGTGGTGAGGTGGGGGGGGGGGGGGAGAGGGATCCTTTGGGAACAAATTTAGGTGCAGTGTAATCTCCATGGAATCTTTGTGCTGTCAGGTCTAAGAGGGCTAGAACTAATCCTAAGCTTTACTGACGCAATCTAATCTCCCCTTGTTAAGCAGAGAAATTGAGACCTTGAGAACCTAATTACTGCATCCAAGTTCATTTCGCCTATTGTTCTGGTGAAAATATATTACTGGCACTGTTTAGTGGGGAAAGGAGGGATGCAGTAAAAAAAAAAAGTCTGAGTAGTGCACAATTTTTTAATTTTTTATACAAATTTAATCTAATATAATAAAATGGTAAGCCGCGCATGCGCACTTCCTAAGTGTGTGCCGGTTTTCCGTGAGCTGTAGCGACACATAGGAAGTGCGCATGCGCGGCTTACGATTCTTTGAAAGACGCGGCGGTGGCTCCTCTCACGATCCCCGCCTGCGTCAGACTTCCGACGCAGGTGGGGGATCATGAGAGGAGCCACCGCCGCGTCTTTCAACTAAAAAAAAAAACCAAAACAAGGCGGATGTCGGCCCGATGGCTGGAGTTCACCGCTGAGTCCGGTGAGGAGTGCTTCCCTCAACAGGAACCGTCGGGTCTAATTCAAATACTCCCGGCAGGTCGGGAGGGGGCGGAGCAGGCTCGCATGCCTGGCGGGGACCGGACAGGGACTAGACTCCCTGCAGGAGCCGGCCCGATGGCTGGAGATCACCGGACTGGACAGGAGGAGCAGGTAAGGGGGTGCTGCAGTACAGGAGGAGCAGGGAAGAGGTGATTCTGGACAGGGGGGTAACAGGAAGGGAGGCCTACTGCTGGATAGGGGAAGCAGGGAAGAGGTGCTGCTAGACAGGAAAGGGGGGGGGAGGTAAAAGGAAGGGAGAAGGGCTCCTGCAAAGGAGAAGAGCTACTGCTGGATATGGGGAGCTGGAAATGGGGTGATGCTGAACAGGGGGAGATAAAAGGAGAAGGGCTACTGCTATATAGGGGGAGCAGGGAATGGGTGGGGGTGCTGCTGGACAGGGAGGAGGTAAAAGTAAGGGAGAAGGGCTGCTAGCACCCGTTAATGTAACGGGCTAAACAACTAGTAATTACAATATCAGATGATACCAAGAAAAAAAGGATTCTTACACAAAATTTTAACGTTACTTATACATACAAAACAAAATTCCTTTTCAAGCCCACAACATGGGAAGACATGGTACATTTTCAACTAACAAAAATATGAAGAAAACTAAGAATTGGTTCTTGATTCAGATGAATCTTTAACCGTTCCCTACTATTTGGGACTTTTATATCCTCCAATTTTCTCAGTAGTGAAACATTAAAAAAAAAGAAAAAAGAAGCTCATTTCTGTTCTCGAGCTATTAGAAATTGTTGCAATTGAATGGGATCCCAAAATACAGATTCAATGTCCTGTAATTTAACAAAGAACAAAAAATGAACCCTACAAAAATGGAGGTGGAAAAATCACAAAAACTAGAAAAAAACCTCCCAAACCCCAAGAAAAGAAAATGACTAAGGGAAAGAGACAAAGACCAACTGCCAGTTTGTTAAATATTTAAGCGGGAGAGCCCTCAGTCACACAGCCACCGCTGGGAGACCCCAGGGAAAAGCTGACGCGGGTTTACACCCAGAAGAGTGTTAACTGCGAAACATCCCCGGGCTCTCTCCGCATGATAAATGAGTAAATAAAGTGCAACTATAAAGTGCAATATGTGTGAAAAAATATATATAAAAAAAACACACCGATAAATTAAGTTGAGATTTGTCTCTATCCCCTAGTCAGGGGACCAAAAGGAAAATGAGTGTCCAAATCAAACCAAGCAAAACACAAACTAGAAGAACTTAGCTTCTCCGTGTGTAAGCAGTCAGCGAATGATGGCTTCGTCCTACGGGACTCCGTTTCGGGGGTGCACACCCCCTTCTTCAGGAACTTGACTGCGCTGGGTCTCTCAGTTTCTCCGACACAGCTTGAAAAGCGAGGTATTATTATTGATCGAGCTGGCAGTTGGTCTTTGTCTCTTTCCCTTAGTCATTTTCTTTTCTTGGGGTTTGGGAGGTTTTTTTCTCGTTTCTGTAATTTAACAAGACATTTACATGGAAATTTTAGATAAAACGATGCCTCAAGAGCTAAAGCTCTTGTTCTTCATTTCAAAAATTCTTTCCTTCTTAATTGTGTAGCTCTTGAGACATCAGGAAAAATTCTAACCAAATCTCCACAAAATTTTATCAACCTATTTTTAAAGTAAAGTTTCATTATTAGCATCTTATCTATCTCACTCATGCATGCTATTACCAAAGTGCACAATTTTATTTCGTGGCAGTAGACCGCCCCCTCCCCCACCCCCACCCCCATATAGTCTCTTCAGTCCTAGGATCGGGTTGGAGGTCAGTCCAGGTAGGACCCAAGGTGTAGGGAGGAAATCACGCAGCATTGCATCCCCTTAGCCTATATGTATTGTGCTCCTTTAAATATTTGCACTGGACAATGCACCCCAATAGCTATCTCTGGGCACATGTGCCACATGTCCACCCGCTTACCTGACGCAACCGAGACACATCTGAGAATTCTGTTCCACCAGTGACATATCTACAGTCCTGTTCAACACAGAGGCGCAAACACGGGTGGGCCATGGCTCTGCCATTTTGAAGTCAAGCACACACAAAGACACGGGGCAACGGCATGGGCCAGTGAGTAGAGACCTGGAGGGGAAGGGCATAGTGGTAAGTGGAGTTCACACTGAGGATGTAGTGGGTAGTGGAGTGCCCGGAGACATCCCTGTGATGAGGCCAAATGAGGCGGAGGCCTCAGGCGGCACTGTGAAGAGAGCGGCGTCACGATGTGCCGACTTGGGAAAAAAAAAACCGGCGGCGGAGAGCAGGAGCAAGGCAGCTGTATGCAATGCTCCTCGTCCTCTCCAGCTGTAGTGCTCTCAGTTCACCTCTGACGTGGTTAACGAGTGAGGTGAAGGAAACTATTAGAGCTAAAGGAGAATCCTTCAGAAGAAGGATCCGACTGAAAATAATTGTAAAGAGCACAAGGAATGTCAAGTCAAATGCAAAGTGCTAATAAGGAAGGTGACGAGAGACCTTAAAAAGAAGATTGCGCTGGAAGCAAAAACTTTTTTAGGTATATTAAAAGCAAGAAGCTGGGAAAAGAATCGGTTGGTCCGTTAGATGACCTAGGGATAAAAGGGGCTCTCAGGGAAGACAAGGCCAAAACGGAGAGATTAAATGAATTCTTTTGCTTCGGTCTTTACGGAGGTGCCAGAATTGATGTTCAATTCTGATGAACCGGAGAAACTCACACAAGTCTCTGTAACACTGGAAGATGTAATGGGTCAATTTGACAAATTGAACAGTAGCAAATCACCTGGACCATAAGAACATATGAAGTTGCCCCCGCTGAGTCAGACCAGAGGTCCATCTTGCTCAGCGGTCTGCTCCCGCGGCGGCCCATCAGGCCTAGTGCCTGAACAGTGGTCCCTGATTAATTTTGTAACTTACCTCTAATCCCATCCCTATAATCTACCTTTACTCTTATCTGTACCCCTCAATCCCTTTGTCTTCCAAGTACCTATCCAAAGCTTCTTTGAACCCCTGTAGCGTGCTCCTGTTTATCACATCCTCTGGTAGCGCGTTCCATGTATCCACCACCCTCTGTGTGAAAAAGAACTTCCTGGCGTTTGTTCTAAACCTCTCCCCTTTCAATTTCTCTGAGTGCCCCCTTGTACTTATTGATCCCCTTAATTTGAAAAATCTGTCCCTGTCTATTTTTTCTATGCCCTTCATGATCTTGAAGGTTTCTATCATGTCTCCTCTAAGTCTCCGCTTTTCCAGGGAGAAAAGCCCTAGCCTTTTCAGTCTGTCAGTATATGAGAGGTCCTCCATGCCCTTTATTAGCTTAGTTGCTCTTCTCTGGACTCTCTCAAGTACCTCCATGTCCTTCTTGAGGTACGGCGACCAGAACTGAACACAGTACTCCAGGTGCGGGCGCACCATAGCACGATACAGTGGCAGGATGACTTCCTTTGTCCTGGTTGTGATACCCTTCTTAATGATACCCAACATTCTGTTTGCTTTCCTTGAGGCCGTGGCACACTGCGCCGACGACTTCAGTGTTGTGTCTACCATCACTCCCAGGTCTCTTTCAAGGTCGCTCACCCCTAGCGCTGATCCCCCCATTTTGTAAGTGAACTTCGGGGTTTTTTTCCCTATATGCATGACCTTGCATTTCCCTATGTTGAAACTCATTTGCCACTTTTTGGCCCATTTTTCCAGTGTTGTCAGATCTTTTTGGAGATCTTCGCAGTCCTCCATGTTATTGACCTTGCGATATAGTTTGGTGTCATCCGCAAATTTAATAACCTCACATTTTGTTCCTGCTTCCAGGTCGTTAATGAATATATTGAATAGGAGCGGTCCCAGCACCGACCCCTGTGGAACTCCGCTCGTGACTCGTTGCCAGTCTGAGTAATGTCCCTTTACTCCAACCCTCTGTTTCCTGTCCGCCAACCAGTTTTTGATCCATTGGTGGACCTCCCCTTGCACCCCATGGTTCCATAGCTTCCTTAGTAGTCTTTCGTGTGGCACCTTGTCGAAGGCTTTTTGGAAGTCAAAGTAAATGATATCTATGGATTCCCCTTTATCCACCTGGCTGGTTACCCACTCAAAGAAGTATAATAAGTTCGTGAGGCATGACCTGCCCTTGCAGAAGCCATGATGGTATACATCCTGGAATGCTGATAGAATTGAGAAATTAACTTGCAGAGCTATTGTTAGTAATTTATAATGTTTCTTTAAAATCCAGCATAGCACCAGAAGACTGGAGAGTGGCCAACGTGATGCCGATTTTTAAAAAGGGTTCCAGAGGTGATCCAGGAAATTATAGACCAGTGGGTCTGACCTCGGACTGAGCAAAATGGTAGAGACTATTATAAAGAACAAAATGACAGAACATATGCATAAGCAAGGTTTAATGAGAGAAAGCCAACATGGATTTAGTCAAGGGACATCTTGCCTCACCAATCTGCTGCATTTCTTTGCAGGGGTGAATGAACACGTGGATAAAGGTGAACCGGTTGATCTTGTGTATTTGGATTTTCAAAAGGTATTTGACAAAGTACCTCATGAAAGACTTCTGAGGAAATTAGAAAGTCATGGGATAGGAGGTAACAACACCCTTTTATGGATTAGGAAATGGTTGAAAGACAGAAAACAGAGAGCAAGTTTAAATGGTCAATATACTGAATGGAGAAGGGTAAATAGCAGGGCTCATTTTCCAACAAAATATTCACTGCCAATACCCCTCTTTTTTGTCAGTTCAATTTTGTCTATCAACTTTGAAATGTGACGAATCTCCTTTACCTTTTCTTCTTTCAAATTCAATTTTCTTAAAGAGCCTTAGGACCCCGTAAGCTGCAGGTGTTGTACTAAGCAAGCATACTGGAAAGGGTAACAAGTAGAGAATGACACGGTGACAGAATTCATCACCGGATAACCGCGGGAAACAATCCTGGGCCATTCTTGCGTGTCTATCTCAACCTCGGTCCTTCTACACCAACATTCTTCAATGCAAGGCTTAAGGGTCTGTGGTTGGGCCCATTCTTCCCTCTCTCCTTGAATAATGACATCAAGATGGTTTCCCGCGGTTATCCACGGGGACGGGGACGGTGATGAATTTTGTCACATGTCATTCTCTAGTAACAAGTACCTCACTGGCTCAAAAACCTCCTTTCCTGACCTAACAGTTTAAATATATGGCTACAATTGTGCTGTGAACATCGAAGTAAACTCTTGATGTTGGCTGTTCAAATTATTCAAAGAGGCAACAAAGTTGCAATGAACTTATCTGGGTCATTATTGGGCAGGAAGGCACCAGGCAAAGACAGCATAGAAGACTCCTAAGTGGAAACTCCGCACTATCAAAGACTAGTTTGACTTCTCATCTTTCAGATTGTTAGTCCAGTCTGATGATTCTAAGCATCTTAGATTACTGTAATGTGATATACTTGGGATCCTTTAAGAGAACTATCATGAGATTAACGCATGATTCAGAACACAGCAGTTCATCTTATTTTTGGCTTGAAAAAAATCGTAAGTCCCTATTATTAAAAATGACATTGGTTACCTGTGGAAGCCAGAATTATTTTCAAGTTTGCCTGTCTTATGTTTTAAAACAGGGGTGCCCACACTTTTTGGGCTTGCGAACTACTTTTTAAATGACCAAGTCAAAATGATCTACCAACAATAAAATAAAAAAACCCACAAAGCACACTGTACGCATAGAAAATGTTAATTATCATTCCTATTCCAGGGTTTTTCAAAGAGGTCAAAGCAGATGACTCTATACACTATTACCTCAGTAACAACCATACAAAAATAGACAAATATACCCCCCTCCCTTTTTACTAAACCACGATAGCAGTTTTTAGCGCAGGGAGCTGCGCTGAATGCCCAGGGCTGCTCTCGACACTCATAGGCTCCCTGCACTAAAAACCTCTATTGCGGTTTAGTAAAAGGGGACCTTAGTGTAAAATATAGACAGCAGATATAAATTCAGACACATTTTGATCACGAAATTTAAAATCAAATCATTTTTCCTACCTTGTCTGGTGATTTCATGAGTCTCTGATTGCACTTTCTTCTTCTGACTGTGCATCCAATCTTTCTTCCCTTCTTTTAGCCTGTATGCTTCCTCTCCTCCAGACCTCATTCCTTCCCCCAACTTTTCCTTCCTCTTCCCTGCCCTTTCTTTCTTTCTGCCTCCCTTTCTTTTTTTTCTGTTTCTCTTCTTTCCTTCTGTCTCCCTGCCTGCCCTTTTTCTTTATTTCTCCCTGCCCTCCCCCAAGCCACTGCCATTGCCATCGGGGACCAGGACCCAAACGCCACCAATAACAGGCCCCAAGCTCTCCCTGCTTTGGCCAACCAGCATTCCTCTCCCCGACGCCAATTCTGCCGTCGGGAAGAGGAAGGCTGATCAGCCCAAAATTGTGATCAACCTATTGGGGGAAATGCTGCCGGGTCCTGCCTTCGCGGAAACAGAAAGTAGGCAGGACCCGGCAGGAAGAAGAACAAATGCTTCACTAACCTGTCTCCCGCATTAGCCCATAGCGAACGCTTGCTTCAGGGCTCTCAACATGTGCGTGCCGGCTTCCCTTCTCCCTCCCCCCCTCCCCGGACATAACTTCCGGTTTCGGAGGGAAGAGAAGTCGGCACGCACACGTTAGAGCCCCGGAGCATAAGTTCGCTACGGGCTGAAATCTCCAAGCCGGTTTTTTTGGGGTTTTTTTAATGTTCAGCAGCGGCAGATGACAGCTGGGAGGACTGCCCAGCTAAAAGGCCCTAGGGAGAACACTGGAGAGGAAGGCTGATCAGCCCGTAGATCAGGACGGCAACACGAGTCTATCACGGAGCCCGGGATGGGCTCCGCGATCGACTCACATTGCCTTCCTGAGCTACTGGTCGATCGCGATCGACGTATTGGGCACCCCTGTTTTAAAACTTTAACTCATTCTGCTCCAAACTATCTTCTGTACCAGTTTGATATCTTTGGCGGTACCAGTCGTACACGTAGAGCTTATTTGTTTCCTTCCCCAACCCCGAAGGGTTGTATCGAAAAGAGGTTCCTAGAGAGGACCCTATCATTTAAAGCTGGTAAATGAAATGAATGTTTAAGCGAACTTATCTTAAATGCTTCCTCGTATCAAACCTTTAGAAGATCAGTTAAAACTTATCTTTTTGATGTTTAGAAGGAATGAGTTGTTATTCAATTAGTTAATTAATTATTTTTATTTGATATTATTGTTTGTGTTTATATTGAAAATTTAATAAAAATGATTTAAATAAATAAAAACTTATCTTTTTGATAAATATGTTTGATTCTATACCTTCGCGGATGTATTTCGGAATGCCTTATGTAACATCGCTGTTGGTATGTTGTCTCTTTATTGCTGTAAACTGCTCGGAACTGTTTGAGGTGCTGCGGTATATAAAAATAAAATGATGCTTATGATTATTTGTGAAGTTAGGAATTATTGAGGGATTATAAATCGTATGCATCTTTAAATAAAAGTTTTAAAGTTAGATTTGAATCTATCCAGAGAAGATGCCGCTCGAAAATATGTTGGACGAGAGTTCCATAGTAGGGGGACAGTTACAGAGAAGATCACTTTGCGAGTGGTATCGTAGACAATTTGACGTAATAACGGTAGGACTAAAAGATGTGGATTATTTAGGGCTCCTTTTACTAAGGTGCGTTAGGGCCTTAACGCGCGTGATAAATTGCCCTGTGCGCTAGACCTTAATGCCAGCCTTGAGCTGGCGTTATTCTAGAAGCGTACCGCGCAGTTTAGCGCCCGGTAATTTCGTGCGTGCGCTAAAAACGCTAGCACACCTTAGTAAAAGGAGCCCTTAGCGTAGCGGTCACGATGAGTTATAGGGAATGAGCAATCTATCGATAAATCTTGAGGTTCTGGATTTGAACGTTAGAAGTAGAATTTTATAAGTTATTCTGCGGGAAAGTAATAACCAATGTGCATTGATCAAGCGCGGTGCTTTAATTATGTGCCTGTAATTTTTGCAGTTTCGGGAAAACGTGCAGGATGTGTTGCCCAGCCTTCCTTCCCAGGACGATTACACCCTCTTGAGATGGCTTCGAGGTAACGTAGCGCTGAGGGAGGCATCAGGAGTCCTGTTTTGAACAAATAAGAACATAAGCAATGCCTCCTTTGGGTCAGATCCTGAGGTCCATCGTGCCCAGCAGTCCGCTCACGCGGCGGCCCAACAGGTCCAGGACCTGTGCAGTAATCCTCTATCTATACCCCTCTATCCCCTTTTCCAGCAGAAAATTGTCCAATCCTTTCTTGAATCCCAGTACTGTACTCTGCCCTATTACGTCCTCTGGAAGCGCATTCCAGGTGTCCACCACATGTTGGGTAAAGAAGAACTTTCTAGCTGCAGGGGGGGGGGAGAGGTGTTGCCATTGCAGGGGGTGTCTGCGCCGCCGCTGCTGGGGAGGGATGTTGTGATGCAAGGGGAGAGAATGAGCATCTCTCCCGCTGCATCACAACAAAGCTTTTTTAGCAGTCTCTGACACTGCCATGCCGGGGTTTAAAACAGCGTTTTTGTAGCTAAAAGCAGATGTCGTTTTTAGAAAATGTGATAGCAATGAATAGCAAATGGCTGTAAAAGTCAGGATAAGAGGTAAAGTTAAAATCAGATAACGGGATAAGGGTTGCCCTTCGTTTAATTATGTCAGCAATAAATTCCTATAAAGATATATATTATATTGCTTTTATCAGATGTGATCTATGGGTTTTGCACGAGTCCCTTTTGAAAACAATCATCCGATGCAATCCTGGTAGCCGATCCCTAGGGAAACATGAACCTATGTAAGGACAGAATGGGAGAGTCAGTGGGTGCCCCCTGTTCTCTGTCACACAGATCAGTGTAAGGATTAGGGGAGCGGGAGGTCGTTCATCAGCTGTTCCGTGCCACCCGGCACAGATCTATGCATGGAAGGAAGCTGTAGTCTCTTCCGTGCCCCGTGACATAAGAACATCCTAGGTCAGACCAAAGCTCCATCAAACCCAGTATCCTGTTTCCAGTCCAGTTCAAAAGTAAGAGCCCAAAAGAATGAAGCAGATTTTTGTGCTGCTTATCCCAAGTCCTTCATAAGAACAGCTTAGGGACATTTCTTTGAGGAAATTATCCAAAGCTTTTTAAAAGCCCTGCTAAGTAAACTGTTTTCGCCACATTCTCTGGCAATGAATTCCAGAATTTAATTATACGTTGAGTGAAGAACTGTGGGAATCCGTGACCCCTGCTAAAAATAAATACGTTAATTAATTAATCATGCCTTCCAGTGCCATCTCGCTGGACGAGAAGGGGTGCGGAGTGGAGGTAGAGAGCTGCTCTGCTGAATAGAGGTGAAAATTGGCCATAAGAAGGCTATGAAATTGGGCGACTGGTTTTCTACATTGGGAGAACCTGCACAAGGCGCCAGTTTCTTGTAAAGACACTCACAGAGGTCACAATTGGTGTTTATATGTTCCGCCTTCTAGTGCAATCTGCCATTCTCAGCATTCTAGACTACTGTAATATTATTTATCTGAACTCCACGAAGAAAACGACCAGGAGACTAAAAGTGATCCAAAACACAGCCGTCCGCCTCATCTATGGCCTAAAGAAATGGGAACATATCACCCCTTTCTACCACCAACTCCACTGGCTGCCTTTCGAATCCAGAGTACTCTTCAAATTTGCATGCTTCTGCTACAAATCGGTAAACGGCCTCTTGCCAAGATACATCAATCCCCTCTTTAACCTTTACTGCTCCAACAAGAAATCCCGTAGAATTCAACTGTTCGCCTACCCCTCGCTTAAGCTCTGTCATCTTAAAAGATTCCTAGACAAAACCTTCGCCTTCCAAGCAGCCAAGATGAACCCATGGATCGCCCAAATGATTCTCGAGGCTCCCACTTACCTCGACTTCAGAAAAACACTCAAAACTTACCTATTCAACAAACAAGCCCCCTAACGCCCCCCTCTCCGGAATTACCTGGCCACACGCCCCGCCCCTTTCCCCCTTCATTGATCGCTGTCTTCCAGCTCACTTACCCTCCTCCTTCTTCATCAGCCAAGTTCGGCTAAAGTTGTTGTAAATCCAATAAATCATGGTAAATCGGCCCGTTCGGCCCTTCCCCCCCCCTTTTATTGACCGCTTTCCTCCTTCTCTACTTCCCACTCCCTCTTCTTCAGCCATGTTCGGCAGAAGGTGCTCTAAATCCAATACATTGTTTGTATACCCAATACATTGCCTGTAAACCCAAAACATTGTTTGTAAATCGGCATGTCAATGCGGATCCTAATGTAATTATTGTGAACCGCCTAGAACTCGATGGGCATGGCGGTATATAAGAATAAAATTATTATTATTATTATTATTATTATATAATACGGGAGGATTTTTATTTTTTACCATAAAAAAAGACATCTTAAATGTGTCCTAAAGGAAATGTTTCTCCCTGCAGCCTATTATGGCCAGTTAATCATACTTATATATTCTAGTAGAGGAGGCAGGGTTGTGGTCGATTGTTTGGAAGATTCTTGATGCTTTTGTGATCACTGAACTTTTTTTTTTTAATTTATTCATTCATTCACTTTTCTATACCATTCTTCCAGGGGAGCTCAGAACAGTTTACATTAATGTATTCAGGTACTCAAGCATTTTTCCCTCTCGGTCCCGGTACGCCCTCACCTGGAGTACTGCGTTTAGCACTGGTCGCCGTATATGAAGAAGGACACGGTACTACTCGATAGGGTCCAGAGAAGAGCGACTAAAATGGTTAAGGGACTGGAGAAGTTGCCGTACAGCGAGAGATTAGAGAAACTGGGCCTCTTCTCCCTTGAAAAGACAAGACTGAGAGGGGACAGATCGAAACATTCAAGATAATGAAGGGAATAGACTTAATAGAGAAAGACAGGTTGTTCACCCTCTCCAAAGTAGAGAGAACGAGAGGACACTCTCTGAACTTAAAAGGGGATAGATTCTGTACAAACGTAAGGAAGTTCTTCACTCGGAGTGGTAGAAATTTGGAACGCTCATCCGGAGGCTGTTATAGGGGAAAACACCCTCCAGGGATTCAAGACAAGGTTGGACAAGTTCCTGCTGAACAAGGACGTACGCTGGTAGGGCTAGTCTCATGGTGCTGGTCTTTGACCAGAGGGCCGCCGCGTGACTGCTGGACGCGATGGACCACTGGTCTGACCCAGCAGTGGCAATTCTTATGTTCTTATGTTCTATCTAATGTACGTGGTGCAATGGGGGGATTAAGTGACTTGCCCAGGGTCACAAGGAGCAGTGTGGGTTTGAACCCACAACCTCAGGGTGCTGAGCCTGTAGCTTTAACCACTGCGCCACTCTAGAAATCAAAGTGTATTAAAAGTGAGCCAAGTATAGGACAATCAAGCCATTGTGACATCACTGATGAGGTTGGCTCTTATTGGTGCATTGAGGTATTATGACATCACAATACCAGCTCTGTCATTTGTCACACTAATTATTCAATTTTATATGCTGTTCTCCCAGGGGAGCCCAGAACAGTTTACATGAAATTTATTCAGGTATTCAAGCATTTTCCCTGTCTGTCCCGGTGGGTTCACAATCTACCTAATGTACCTGGGGCAATGGGGGGATTAAGTGACTTGCCCAGGGTCACAAGGAGCAGCGTGGGTTTGAATCCACAACCTCAAGGTGCTGAGGCTGTAGCATGTTTCCTTGTCTGTCCTGGCAGTCTCAATGTCTATGGGGGGATTAAGTGACTTGCTCAGGGTCACAAGGAACAGCATGGGATTTGAACCCACAACCTCAGGGTGCTGAGGCTGTAGCTTTAACCACTGCCCCACACACTCCCTTACAAAAAGATCCTCTGAGAACAATGGGGCTCACGTTTATTTATATTAATGCATGTTGACGTGTTCCTGAAAATGAGTAAAGGAGCGCTCCCCGAATTCAAAAGTGAACGCATGCCGGTTGCCCTTTCGGCATGAAGTAAAGGGATCAGAAGAATTGCCAAAGCAGGGTCGGTTATTGACATTCCATGTGCAAAGTCTAATGTACCTAACGCTCTGGATTTCGCTCTTGTCTTGCAGCCAGGAATTTTAACCTGCAGAAGTCCGAGGCCATGCTCCGAAAGGTAAGGGACTTTACTCCTCTGACAGATGAGAGAGATTACGCTTAGCAGAGTTACATGCGCACAGATTCTGCAGATCTCTAAACGGGCTCCCAGCACGCGCACCGGAGATGCCCTAAGAGACATGTTCTGTGCGCAAAACCGTGTTTTTCACATGGACAATTGCACGGCCATGTGCGCGTGCAAAAAGCGTATGGTGTCTGCTTCTGTGTGATTTGCATGTAGGCATTTTGGGAGGGGGGGAATTGCAGAGTATGTGCCTGCAATACTATGTACATAGGTTACAGTTTCAAATCTATAGGAAAACTGTAGCTGCACAGATCAAGGACAAACGGGTCAGGTTACTTTGTGGCAAGTTTTAAAGTGAAAGTTCCGGTATGCACCAGTGGTGTACCAAGGGCGGGGCAGGGGGAGGGAGCGGGCTGCCCTGGGTGCAAGCCCTAGAGGGGTGCACAACCGGCTGGGTCTGGAACCTCCTGGGACCTGCACTTCAGCGCGGCTGCCGGTCCACCCCCACGGCCAAGAAAAAGGCTAAGAAGTCGGCAGGAGCAGCGAAAGCGTCCTTTAAGGAACGCCTTCCCGATCTGGCTCTATCCTGCCCCCTTTGTGACGCCACCGGACAGTGTTCTCAGCCATTGGTTGTCCTTGCCTGGGCGCTGGGACCCCAGGAGCCAGAATGGAGTGTGTGGCGCGTGGTTGAAGCTACAGCCTCAGCACCCTGAGGTTGTGGGTTCAAATCCCGCGCTGCTCCTTGAGACCCCGGGCAAGTCACTTAATCCTCCAGAGCCCCAGGTACGTTAGATAGATAGGGAAACCGCTTGAGTACCTGAATGTAAAACCGCTTAGATAACCTTGATAGGTGGTATATAAAATCCTAATAAACTTGAACACTGATCACTTTGGGCTGTGAAGAGGACAAAGTGCCAGCTTTTTGAAAAGCCGTCCATACTCCTGGACATGTGCTCAAAAGGAAGTCCGGATGTCTGGTAACCTTCTCCCTAAGCAACTGCTTAATTTGTCTGGTGATAAATTTGGAAGGTTTAAAAAAAAAAAATTAAAAAAATTTATATCTGCATATCCTACAATTCAATGCGGATTACAAATTATTCAGCTACTCAAACATTTTCCCCTAACTGTCCTGGTGGACTCCCACTCTATCTAATATACCTGGGGCAATAGGGATTAAGTGACTTGCCCCAGGGTCACAAGGAGCAGTGCGGGATTTGAACCCACAACCTCAGGGTGCTGAGGCTGTAGCTCTAACCACTGCACCACACTCTCCTCCAATGCAATATCAGAAGCCATTGTGACATCACTGTTGAGGCTGGCTCTTAGGCATTGGTGAAATGAGGCATTATGACATCACAATCTCAGCTCTGAAATGTTGTTACTCTTTGGGATTCTGCCAGGCATTATGACATCAGGGAAAGGGACTGGGACTTGTATACTGCCTTTTTGCAGTTTTTCAACCACGCTCAAAGTGGTTTGCATACAGGTACTTCAAGCATTTTCCCTGTCTGTCCTGGTGGACTCCCACTCTATCTAATATACCTGGGGCAATAGGGATTAAGTGACTTGCCCAGGGTCACAAGGAGCAGTGCGGGATTTGAACTCACAACCTCAGGGTGCTGAGACTGTAGCTCCAACCACTACACCACCCTCTCCTCCGACCACTTGTTGTAAACATCTCTTACTCTCATTGTATGTAACTTGTTGTAAACCGCTTTGAACTTATGGTATAGCGTTATAAAATCGGAGGTATGTATGTGTGTGTGTATGTGCCGCGATCACGCAAAAACGGCTTGACCGATTTGAACGAAACTTGGTATGCAGATCCCTCACTACCTGGGGTGATATGTTCTGGGGGTTTCGCGGCCCACCTGCACACGTGGGCGGAGCTACAAACAGAAAATCAGATTTCACCCATTCATGTCAATGGAAAAAATGTAAAAAGCTGCCATTCTCACTGTAATTCAAAAACGGCTTGACCGCTTTGAACGAAACTTGGTATGCAGATCCCTCACTACCTGGGGTGATATGTTCTGGGGGTCTCGCGGCCCACCTGCACACGTGGGCGGAGCTACAAACAGAAAATCAGATTTCACCCATTCATGTCAATGGAAAAAATGTAAAAAGCTGCCATTCTCACTGTAATTCAAAAACGGCTTGACCGATTTGAACGAAACTTGGTATGCAGATCCCTCACTACCTGGGGTGATATGTTCTGGGGGTCTCTCGGCCCACAACTCTATGTTGCTTGCTCAAGGGTGGGTTCACCCAAGAATTTATATATTCTTGCTCCTGGAGATGAAACTAAAAATGTTGTTTATAATCACGTTTTGCGTTAGTTGTATTGTATTCATTTTGTCAGATATTTCACATTATAATTTGAATATTGTACTTTTTATTAAGCTGTAAAAAAATAATTTCATTCACCACTATAAAGTATCTTTATTTGAATCCGTTTACAGTGTTATTGCTATAATTAAATACCCGTGCAACGCCGGGGCATCAGCTAGTAAGAAATAAAATGATTATTATTAACTAGCTGTTGAATGTGGGATCCGTCCTCAGTGGTTTCCTCTTTCTTCTTTTAACAGCACATAGAGTTTCGCAAGCACATGGGTTTGGACAACATCCTCACAATCTGGCAACCCCCAGAGGTGAGTTCTCCATCTGGCTTTTCAGCTTTTCTCGCTTCTCTAACGTCAGAAGCTAAATTTGGCAGCGGTGTTATCTGGTTTTCATTCATATATTCACTGCTGCCGTGGCTGGCTCAGCCTGTGGAGCAGGTGAGGCTGGGGCCGTGGACCACAATTCTGTTCTTAAGCTGTCCTTTCAGTTTCTCGATGCAATATTTACGGTTCATAATCTTGATTAAATAGGACCGCCTAGGAGTCGGTCCTAAGTTTTTTTGCAATAAACCATAGCTGGGTACGTGCTGAATATCCAGCTCCGCAAGCCTGGACATTCAGTGCTGGTGCTCGGACATGGCCCATCATTGAATTTACGGGTTTAATGCCGTTGGTGGTCAACAAAACATTGACCGCTGCGGTCTCAGTATTGAACCCTGAGACAACCAGGCATTGGTCTGACTGTCCCAGATATTAAATGCTGGGACAGTCAGGGTTATTTCAGCCTGTGGCTGTGAGCTTCCTGCTATGGTCTGAATTTTGGGCTCTTGAAATCTATATAATGAACTCTTGCTGGTTGAACACTAATATACTGCCTGATTTCTGTAGCCCTTCTCGCAGAGACAGAAAGCCTGATGTCACAATGATCCTCCCCATTTACCCTCTCTCCCATTGGTTGCTGTCCTATAGTGATGTCATAAGTGTGAGTTCTTTTGCTCCTTCTGTGACCGTTCGCTAAACAAGTGCCTATGTGTGCAATGGCGCCCCCTGCAGAGCCTTGATCACAGACAGAAGGAGGCTGCGACTGTCCTTAAATCATACAGATTACCATCTGCAGATTGGGATCCGAGTAGGGTTTCCAGATTTTACTATTGTAAACTCTGGACCCATGGCGCCGCCCCCAGCCCGCCTCATTCTGCCCAAGTCACGCCCTGTTCTGCTCCAGCCTCGCCCCCCCCCCCAGCCTCATCCCCCTCCCCCTCAACCTGTTCTCATGCTCGGAGCCGCGTCGGGAGAGCATCTGCCAATGCGCTGGTATGACGCGAGCATGTGACATCCCCGACGCGATCCCGAGCTGGAAGCTTTTCAAAACCCGGCCAAAGTGCCAGGGTTTGAAAAGCCATCCGGACGTCTGGAATATGTCTGGGTACATCCGAACGTCTGGTAACCCTAGATTTGAGCTCACTGATATCAAGAGCTCTCCTGTCTCCGTGGCGTGATGGTCGGATCGAGGCTCTTCCATTGGGCAGGCCAGTTTGCCTAGCTGCGCAGTTGCTCTTCGTGTGCTTTTTCTCCGTAGGTGCTTCGACTGTTCTTGTCTGGAGGGATGTGTGGCTTTGACCGGGAAGGCCATCCCATACGGTATGAACTGATCGGCCCTCTCGATGCCAAGGGCCTCCTCTTTTCCGCCTCCAAGCAGGAACTAATCAAAACCAAAGTTCGTGACTGTGAAGTGCTACTGGAGGCAGCCAACACGCAGACGGAGAAGGTAACGTGTGCTGCGTTTCCGACGCCCTCTTAGGGGTCTGGAATGTTATGGGGCTCAGTTTCAAAGCATTGAGATAGGCACAGTACGAGGGGGGGGGGGGCCGCTGAAAAGTTCTCAGCCCAACCAAGAAGGGAATGGCGTGGAGCCATGAAATCTACAAGTCAGTCCGCATATTGATCCCTAAGTTCAACACACGTGGCACATCGTGTCTGAAGTTTCTGTAAGCAAAAAATTGAAGAGAAAAAAATGTTCATAAAAACTGAAATCTCCAAAAAAGAGAGAACAAAAAATACGAAACAAGTAAAAAAACAACCAGTTCTGTCAGTTATCCAAGGCCTCACTTTTAATCCAATAAATATAGCCTCTTCCAGGATAAACAATATATTTATAGTCTTTCAATTGAATAATTGGTGCTGTGCAAAAGGTTATTAAACCAATAAAGTGCTGAACGTGCATACAATGTCCAAAAAAGGAAAGCACATATCATACGCGTCTGACGGGCTGAGAACTTTTCAGCGTCCCCCTTATTACACATGAATCGGATTGAGCAATCTTTATACACGCCTCATAACTCACACACGCACAATATTCTGCTGTGCGTGCGTGCATGAGTTATCCCAGGACAAGCAGGCATGATATTCTCACATGTGGGTGACGTCATCTACGGAGCCCCGATGCGGAAGCATTTTCAAGCAAACTTGATTGAAGATTTAAGTTTGCTCTGCTGCTCCACGCATGTGTGCCTTCCTGCTCCACTAGGGGGCGCATCCCCTCGTGGTCTCCAGTTCAAAATTTTCCGCGAGCCTAGAAGCCGTGTTTTTCAGGCTCTGCCCCAACTGCCTTCTAGCACTGCGATTTTTTCTTGTTTTTTCACGATTAAGTCGCTGTGCGCGAATTCTTTACCTTTTTACTTGATTCCTGCTTCGTTTTCAACGACCCGGAGGCTTCCGGGTCCCCGTGGCCGCGTGGCTAATCGAGCCACGGCTACTTTCGATTTAATGTCCCGGCCTTTGACCGGCTTTAAAAAGTGCACCCGGTGTGAGCGGCTTCTTTCTCTCACAGATCCGCATCACCGGTGCATCCTCTGTCTGGGGGCGGCTCATCCAACCGACTCCTGCCCCCAGTGCGCTATTTTCCAAAACCGGGCCCTCCGCTGTCTCACGCTGCCATGTTGGGGGGTGTGTGGAGGGTGTAACCCCCCATTATACTGAAAACCTAACTTTTTCCATAAAAAACAGGGAAAAAGTTAAGTTTCCAGTATAATGAGGGGTGTTACAACCCCCCCAAACAACCCACAACACCAGCGCGATCTTTATTAGGTAAAGTGGGGGGTTCCCCACCAACACCCCCTGTCGGAGCCCTTTAAAATACGGTTTTTTCCCATTGGACTCCTATTTTTAATATTAATGACCTCATTGTAATACATCGGCATGGCAGAATCAGAGGCTACTAGGACGCTTGGAAAGACCGCGGGGAGCCATTTTGATAATCATACATACTCTGATTCCTATATAAACATTTTCCACACTATCCAATAAACTTCTTACGTCATTATTAGGTAACTTCCAATCTGTAAACCGTATATACTGATAATCTCCACTATATTCTGTTATCACTTGATTCCCTTGATATGTAATTCTCATAATTGAATCCTCTACCACACCATGTAATGTACACGAATCACTGTTATGTAATTTATCTAGATAATCTTTATTACGCAATTCTTTTGGTAATGTCTAAATCTCCTATAATTTGTATTCCGCCTTGAACAATATATAATGTATAAAGTATTCAAAATTAATTTTCCTATGAACTGTTTTCCTACCTTCTGCTACTCTATGTTTATAACCTAACTAATTTATTCTTCTCAAGTACTTTAGCAAGAATGTGAGCCTTTGGGACAGTCAGGGAACTCTAAGTACTTTCTCTTCATCTTAATTAATCTTATTTATTGCATTTCTTCTGTTTCTACTGTAAACCGCTTAGAACCTCACGGTACAGCGGTATATAAGAAATAAAATTATTATTATTATTATTATAATCGGCCGGTAAAACGCTGCCATGCTAAACGCACGGTAAGCAGTGGTGTAGCGAGGGTGAGAGGGGGCCGTGGCGGTGGCGCCCCTCCCCACTCCATACTCCTCCCTGCCACGCGCACCCACGCCCCTTCCCCCCCCATATCTCTTTAACTTTCCTGGCGCAAGCAGCGTCACCGATTTGCTGCCCGCGTCGGCTCTCCCTCTGACGTCATTTCCTAGACACAGGACCCGGAAGCGATGTCAAAGGAAGAGCCGATGCTGGTGCGAGCCGTTGGTCGGAGTTGCTGCTCGTGGTGGCGAAGAGCTAGAAGTGCGGTTGGGGGGGGAAGTGAAGGCGCAGGAGCGGTGGGGGGAAGAGTTGGAAGGAGTGGGGGGTGGGCGGAGAGGAAGAGGGGTTCCTGTGCCCCCACCAAGACGGCGCCTGGGACAGACCGCCCCACCGCACATAACCCATTTTAGAAGGTCCAACAAACTGCCAAATCCTATCGCTTCCTCCTTTATAATATTACCAAAATCCGTCCTCTTCTCTCTGAGCACAAGACCAAAACCCTTGTCCACGCTCTCGTCACCTCGCGCTTAGACTACTGCAACGTGTTTCTCTCGGGCCCCTCATGCGCCTGTCTCTCGCCTCTTCAGTCCATTCAAAATGCTGTTGCGCGATTCATATGCAGTGAGAACCGCTATTCTCACATTAACCCTCTCCTCAAGTCGATTCATTGGCTCTCCCGTCCTTCTCCAAATACAGTTTAAACTCCTCTTGCTGACTTATAAGTGCATTCGCTCTGAAGCCTCGGATGAGGAAAGACTAAAACGGTTAGGGCTCTTCAGCTTGGAAAAAAGACAGTTGAGGAGAGAAATGATTGAAATCTACAAAATCCTGAGTGGAGTAGAACGGGTACAAGTGGATCGATTTTTCACTCCGTCAAAAATGACAAAGACTAGGGGGACACTCGATGACGTTACAGGGAAACACTTTTAAAACCAATAGGAGGACATTTTTTTCCCTCAGAGAATAGTTAAGCTCTGGAACGCATTGCCAGAGGGGATATCATAGCTGGTTTTAAGAAAGGTTTGAGGGGAGAGGGGGAGGGAATATTTTATGATTATTATGCTTAAATACAATTGTTGGGTATAAGTGGGGGAGGGATATTTGATGTGAATTAAACTTTGATGATATATTAACATAGAAACATAGAAAAATGACGGCAGAAAAGGGCCAAAGCCCATCAAGTCTTCCCACTCTAGTGACCCTTCGCCTTGAATTTGTTCACCACCCTGTCTTTACATCATTAGAGATCCTATGTGAATATGGAATGATTGTATCTTATGTTACACTTGTTGAAAGTTTTAAAAATGAATAAAAACTTTAAAGAAAAAAAATGTTTGGACTAGTTCCTGGAGGAAAAGTCCATAGTCTGTTATTGAGAAAGACACAGGGGAAGCCACCGCTTGCCCTGGATCGGTAGCATGGAACGTTGCTACTCCATGGGGATTGGCCACCGTGAGAACGGGCTACTGGGCTTGATGGACCATTAGTCTGAGCCAGGAAGGCTAGTCTTATGTTCTTATCTCTTTTCATTTATCTCCCCCATGCTCCTCCCCGTGATCTCCGTTCATCAAACAAGTACCCTTCTCTTCCACCGCCAACTCCAGACTCCGTCCCTTCTTTCTTGCGGCGCCGTATGCCTGGAACAGGCTGTCTGAATCGATACGTCGTGCTCCCTCCCTGACAGCGTTCAAATCCAAGCTAAAAGCCCACGTTTTGGAATCTGTTTTCAACTCCTAACTCCACTCACTGCTGCCAGATACCTAGACCCACTGTAATCTCCCCACCCCTGAAATATCCTGTCTAAATTAGATTGTAAGCTCTTCTGAGCAGGGACCGTCTATTGTATGTTAAAATGTACAGCGCTGCGTACAGGGCTTTCATGTGGAGTTCGTGATAAAATTCTTACTTTTTTCAATCAAAGTGAGGATTTGCCAATTTCCGTACATTTGTTGCATAAGTGGTGGTGGAATTTACTTCCAAATCTTACATATGATAAACTGTTACAAAATTGGAGTGAGGAGTTAGGGACTCAGATATCGCTTCTTGATTTTAGCCAAGCAATTTATAGATTACCTAAAATTAATATGGGTTATGTATGGAGGGAATGTACAGGGCCTATTTCTCACAGGTACAAGCTTTTCATTCGGGATTGGTAAGTTCTCCAATTTGTATTCAATGTGATAAAGATCTTAACACATTATCTCATGCTTTTTAGTTGTATCCTTTAATTAAGTCTTTCTGGTCTGCCCTCCTATTATATTTGGGTTCATTATGGGATAGTCCTGTTCAATGTTTCCTCTAAGCATGGGCGGAGGTCAGAGGAAGCGGCAGCTCAGGCCAAGCGCCGGCGCGGCACCGCGAAAGGGGATGGAAGCGGCACAAGTCCGGCGCTTGTCGTTCTCCTCGGGCGACGCCGTGCCTGCACGTCCTCCTCGGAGCCTTGTTTTTTTCCATCCGCCGCTCCGCACCGCCGCCTGAAATGTTTTTTGAAGCTTCGGTCTGCCCTGCTTGCCTTAGTCTATTTTAAGTTGAAAGATGCAGCGGCGGCTCCTCTCAAGATCCCCGACTGCATCGGACTTCCGACGCAGGTGGGGATCGTGAGAGGAGCCACTGCCACGTCTTTCAGCTTAAAAATACACTAAGGCAAGGCAAGGAGCAGGGCAGACCAAAGAACAGGCTGGGGACTCGCGCATGCGCACTCCTGCGGCCACGGACCTACACCTCACAGAACACGCAGATAGGAGTGCACATGTGCGCCTGCTCATAAATTTGTGGAGTATGTAACTTGTCGCTCATGCATTTTTTTTTTTTTTTGCACACACCTCATCAATCCTTAGAGAGAACATTGGTCCTGTTGTGGGTTCTCCAAGGGGAGTACTTGTGGGGTATATGGTCTTTTATTTCAGATATGATAGGTCATAAATGCATTATGCAATATTGGTTACAGACAGAATCTCCAAGTTTTTGGCATCGGAGGAACCAATTGCATCGTTTACTTTTATTTGAGGTTTGGGAGGTTCATCAATCTCCTAGACCAGGGGTGTCCAATGTCGGTCCTCGAGGGCCGCAGTCCAGTCGGGTTTTCAGGATTTCCCTAATGAATGTGCATTGAAAGCAGTGCATGCACATAGATCTCATGCATATTCATTGGGGAAATCCTGAAAACCCGACTGGACTGCGGCCCTCGAGGACCGACATTGGACACCCCTGTCCTAGACGAACCTCGTGTTTTTATGAAAACTTGGGACCCCCCTATATTCATAAACTTTCACCTAGACTAGAACAAGAAGTTTAATTCTTAATGAATGACATTGAAACTATGGTGGCCTTCATTGTAGTCCAACACCTGGCTGTTTTTGTCACCTTTCATCCTGGGAGGGAAGGAGGAATGGGATGGAGGGAGGGAGGGAGAAGGGAGGGGGTGATAATAGGGGGGATCAAGGTTTGTCATATAAAATGTTTGGAGGAATGATAGCATTTTATGATAATATTTTATAGATTATATGGATTGGAATTTTAAGTATGTGAAATTATTTGTAAGGAATATCTTTATGTATTATAAGAATGTATTTTTATGTTGTTCCTTCAATAAAAATGTTTGAACATAGAAATAATAAATAGTAGTAGTTGATTGCCAGCAGTAAGCTGGTTTAATAATAACTTTATTTTTATATATCGCCATACCACAAACAGTTCTAAGCGTTTTACAAGGGAAGAGACTGTATATAGACAGCGACATTACAGAGAACTTTTGAATTTACATGGCCATGTTAAGTTTAGTCAGGTTTATCTGGATGTGTTTTGGAAGTACATCAGGTTGAAGTGGGGTCAGAGAAACTTGTCAAAGAGATAAGTTTTGATTGATTTCCTAAACGTACGAAAATGCGTTTGAGATGAAGTTGGTTAAACATTTGTTCCATGTGCCTGCTTGGAACGATAGTGTTCTGTCGAGGTATCTCTTGTAGGTGCAGCCCTTTAGGGATGGAAAAGCGAACAAGTAGGTCCTGCGTGCATTAGTTGTGCCTGGGAATTCGAATTGGTGAGACAGATAGGATGGGGATGAACCTGTCATGGTTTTGAAGCAAAGGCAAGCAAACTTAAAAATGACCCCTTGTTCCACAGGCAGCCAGTGTAGTTTTTTGTAATATGGGCTTACATGGGCTGATTTCTTGAGGCCATAAATGAGACGGACTGCTGCATTTTGGATGACTCTCAGTCATTTGATGGTTTTCTTGAGAGATCCCAAGTACCTGTTCCACCAGTTTAGCTGTAAGACATAAATGTGACACCGATCTTTTTAATTCTTACTACAGTAACATCTAATTTTGAATTTTGTTGTTATTGGACATACAATTGAAATTTTCCAGATTATCAGGTGCCAGACTCCTGTTTACCATCTGCAAAAGCAGTGGCATTAAACCATGTTCCCGTGTTATTCATGGCTCTTGCCTTGCCATACTAGCTCCATTATTTAAAGGCAGATAACAGAAGGAACGCCTCATCTGCGATTGGCTTATATTTCTCAACTCTCTTCTGTTGTCTTCCAGCTGGGGAGAAAAATTGAGGAAATCGTTATGATCTATGACTGTGAAGGATTGGCACTGAAGCATCTCTGGAAGCCAGCGATAGAGACTTACATAGAGGTGAGGAGAGACATTCTTTGTTTTTCTTTTAATTGAAGGTTTTCAAAATACATTTTAGGAAAAATATGGCAGTCATTCTACTGACAAAGAAACAGCGACGGAAGACTCTGGTGCTCAAATGTCTTTTATTGATATGATGTGATTGGCTGGACCTTCGTTCCGATGTCAGAATTGACATCGTTGGGGGAAGACTTGTGGGCTGGCAACATGCAATCGCTGCACGTGCCTGGTCCTTCCCCTCCTGGAGTTACAGTGGGGGATAATTAAATGCAGGTGGCGGGGGTGGCAGCAGACTGGGGGGGGGGGAGGAGGAATCGGCTGCAGGTCAGCTTGGGGGCAGGCAGGCTTTGGCGCGGGTCAGCTTCGGGGGAAGGAGGGAGGAAGGGGGGTGGGACAAAGGCTGGAAGGCAGTGAGGGAGAGGGGGCATGAACTCGGGACATAGGAGGGAGGGAGGGACCAGAAAGGGACAATTGTTGGGCCTAAGTGTGTGAGTGAGAGGGAAAGAGATGGTGCACATGAGGAAAGGAAGAGGAAAATTAGGCATAGAGAGGAGTGAGGTAGAGATGCATGGGGAATAGAAGGATGAGAGGGAGAAATGTTGGATATGATGGTGGAGAGGGAACAGAGGGATAGATTTAAGGGGATGCAAGGGGGAGGAATGTTTTGGCATAGTGATGGAGGGACAGATGTGGCATAGTGTTAGAGGGGGGTAATAGAAGGAGAAATGGGCATGGGGCTAGTGGGCAGTTGTGAAAAATGCTGCACATGATCCAGGGGATGAGAGAAATGTTGCCAATAGGATTGGAGGAGAAAGTAAGAAAAGTTGGATTCATGGAGAGACAGAGAGAGATGATGGTTGGGGAATGGAATAAGGTCCAGAGGAGATGAAGCATGCAGGAGCCAGAAAGAAAGAGAAATATTGGATGCACAGTCAGAAGGAAATGCAGCCTCATGAAATCACCAGACACCAAAGGTAGGAAAAATGATTTTATTTTCAATTTGGTGATCAAAATGTGTCAGTTTTGAGAATTTATATCTGCTGTCTATATTTTGCAGTATATTTTTCTATTTTTCTATAGTTACTGAGGTGACATTGCATATTTGAAAGTCATCTGCCTTGACCACTTTGAAAAAACCCCCGAATATAAATGATAATTAACATTTTATCTGCGTACAGTGTGCTTTGTGGTTTGTTTTTTTAATTTTGTGGTTATGTATTAATAAGATTATATTGTGTGTTTATGAAAAATGGGTGGAAGAAATTGCATTACAATTAATATTATTATGGGGGTGGAGTCAGGGGCGGAGTTTGGGCGGGGGTACTCGGTTGGTATTTGTTAGGCTTAGGGGGTACTTGGCTTGAAAAGGTCGAGAACCACTGCTCTAGATGGAGAGATATAAAGTCGCAAGGCCCGTTTATAGTGTAATTCAAACAGGGAAACAGAAGTCCATCTCTGGGTAGCAGATTTCAAGCCCAGATCAGTCGACGACCACTCTCCCAGAATGACAAAGTGTAGACCTTGTGCGTCCTCCAGTGAAAACTTGTGATAGAAACATAGAGGTATCAGTGATTGCGCCTCCAAGCAAAATGCCTCCGTCAATGTCTCTAATATTTTCGCAGTTAAGGTTTCTGCAAAGACTGAATATAACGCTGTAACTGCAAATATGGGAGTACATCTTTATCAGTCAGTTTATATTTCCGTGCCGGTTTTTGATAGGAGCATAAGGCTCCTGCATCCGTGAGCACCTGGTGGAGATACAAAATACTACGTGAAGTCAGTCCGGGAAGTGAAGCAGGATGTTTCTGTGCCAGGGGGCAAAACGAGAGCGAACTAACAGAAGAAAGCTTTAAATAGATACAAGTCCACTGCCGTGGTTTGTGTCCGGGTTGAGAAACAGGATTCTGAGATTTAAAATATCTCTCAGGGGCGTGTACAAGAGTCCCTACCATAAAGTGTAAAAATACTTCCAGTTCCACTTCTGTAAAGGAGAAGTAGGAAGTCCCTGTGAACCAGTCATCGCAATTGGCAAGCTATAGACAGTCAATGTATGTTCCACAATCCCAATCCACCCTTCTCCTTAGGATGTGTTAAGAACATAAGAAGTTGCCTCCACTGGGTCAGACCAGAGGTCCATCCTGCCCAGCGGTCCGCTCCCGCGGTGGCCCATCAGGTCCGCGACCTGTGAAGTGGTTTCTGACCACTTCTATAACCTACCTCAAGTTCTATCTGTATCCCTCTATCCCCTTATCCTCCAGGAACCTATCCAAACCTTCCTTGAACCCCTGTACCGAGTTCTGGCCTATCACATCCTCCGGAAGCGCGTTCCATGTGTCCACCACCCTCTGGGTAAAAAAGAACTTCCTAGCATTTGTTCTAAACCTGTCCCCCTTCAATTTCTCCGAGTGACCCCCTAGTGCTTGTGGCTCCCCACAGTTTGAAGAATCTGTCCTTATTCACTTTCTCTATGCCCTTTAGGATTTTGAAGGTTTCTATCATGTTCCCTCTAAGTCTCCTGTTCTCCAGGGAGAACAGCCCCAGCGTTTTTAACCTTTCAGCGTATGGAAAATTTTCCATACCTTTTATCAGCTTAGTCGCCCTCCTCTGCACTCCCTCGAGTACCGCCATGTCCTTCTTGAGGTACGGCGACCAATACTGAACACAGTACTCCAGGTGCGGGCGCACCATTGCGCGATACAGCGGCATGATGACTTCCTTCGTCCAGGTTGTGATACCCTTTTTGATGGTGCCCAGCATCATACCTGCATGTTTACCAACCCTCATCGTACTTGGGGGAGAGGGGGGTTTCCCCCAACGTGAGCGCAAGGAGTTCTAAGTGTAGTTGGGGTGGTTTCCCCGCACATCCCCACTCAGCGCGTAATACGGAAGGCCTCAAAGCAGCGGTGCGCATTTCTTCTGCGCTCAAATGTCAGCGCAGGATTGTTGGCCATTGTCCTAAGCGCTTTTGACGGTGTACCCCGGGCAGCACAGCCATGTGAGCAGGAAAAGGCCTGAGGGTCCGGGCGCTGGGGGTCCCCGACAATTGGTCTAATGACAGTTTTGTCTAATGAACAAAAGAGAAGACAGGATACCGAGGCAAAAAACAGTTTGTTTAGGGTTACCAGATTATGTCGTTAAAAAAAAAGAGTATAAATCCAATATCAAATTCCAAGCTTCCAACCTTTAAAGTATTCTTCCTATGTTACACCTTTACTGCTTCTGTTTTAGCCATAGACCTCAGAAATACCCCTCCTCCGTCCCATATCGGTTATGTTCTCATAACGGGGAGATTCATGTGTGAACTCCTCATCGGTCAAGGCTTAAATTTTAATAGCTGATGCTCAATACTTTTATGTTTTTAAAACTCTTTTTATAACTTTTAAAACGACTAATGAAGTATGTGTACTTAGCTTCAAAAGTGTTGCTGTACTTAGGCAAGATCTTGTATCTGAAGAGTCTATGCGGGATGGTGGTTAACGGCATGAGTGGATCCCTGACGAAGCGGCAGCGAAACATGTCGGGTCCACCAGCCTAAGTACAGCAACACTTTTGAAGATAAGTACACATACTTCATTCGTCGTTTTAAAAGTTATAAAAAGAACGGCAACGCGCCCCCCCCCTCCCCCGATAGGCAATGCGGGCCCCACCCCAATCGACAGAAAGTAAGACAGGCAAGCAATGCGGGTAAGAAAGGCAACGGGAACTGTAATTGTGCAAGCGGTGCTGCATGCCCAAAGCTTCCCTCTGACACGACTTCCTGTTTCCGCCTGGGCACATGGCGGGGTGGGGCGGGGCAGGGGGCCCTCGACGAATTAATCCTGCCCTGGGTGTTGCATGCATTGCAGCAGAGAGACCCAGGAGCACCTGACACTTCTGAAATCCCTCCAGCTATCTTAACTTCATTTAAATTTAAAAATTCATCACAGGTCTTTGTTATCTAAGCAGGTTTATATCATTTTATCACTTGTTGCTTTATGAGCCTTGATCTAAGGCACAGGTGTCAAAGTCGGTCCTCGAGGGCTGGAATCCAGTCGGGTTTTCAGGATTTCCCCAATGAATATGCATGAGATCTATGTGCAGGCACTGCTTTCAATGCCTATTCATTGGGGAAATCCTGAAAACCCGACTGGATTACGGCCCTCGAGGAGGGACTTTGACACCCCTGATCTAAGGATTACCATTTCGTAGTTCAATATCTGGGGTAATAATCCAAAGTTCTGAGATGGATGCAAAGTTCCCGAGCAATTTGTCCTCGGAGACTGCAGTAGTAATCAAAGCACGCTGATCGTTTCCTAACAAAAATCTGCGCATGCAGACTGCGTCCGTCTTCCCGTTGGGTAATTTTTTTCAATTGAAAGCGAAGCCCAAAGGGTTGGATACTCAACCCTGTTTGTCTCTTCCATCCCCTCTCCCCAAATGCCTCCAAGGTGTGTACAATACACATACTCTTATTTATTTAATTTACTCATTCATTCAATTTTCGATACCGTTCTCCCAGGGGAGCTCAGAACGGTTTACAAAAATGTATTTAGGTACTCAAGCATTTTTTCCCTGTTTGCCCCAGTGGGCTCACAATCTATCTAATGTACCTGGGGCAGTGAGGGGATTAAGTGACTTGCCCAGGGTCACAGGGAGCAGCATGGGATTTGAACCCACAACCTCAAGGTGCTGAGGCTGTAGCTTTAACCACGGCGCCACTCTAGAAATCAAAGTGTAGTAAAAGTGAGCCAAGTATAGGACAATCGAGCCATTGTGACATCACTAATGAGGTTGGCTCTTATTGGTGGAATGAGGCATTATGATGTCACAATACCAACTCTGCTAATCAGAGGCTGAAACTTTTCTCACTATTTATTTATTCATTCAGTGTTCTACACTGTTCTTCCCAGGGAGCTCAGAACGGTTTATATGAATGAATTCAGGTACTCGAGCATTTTTCCCTGTCTGTCCCGGTGGGTTCACAATCTACCTAATGTACCTGGGGCAATGGGGGGGATTAGGTGACTTGCCCAGGGTCACAAGGAGCAGCGTGGGATTTGAACCCACAACCCCAGGGTGCTGAGGCTGTAGCTTTAACTACTGTGCCACACCAAAAAAGGGCATGATTTCAGTAAATGGCACCCAAAATCAGGCTGGTGCAAAGAACATTCACTTTTTGATACTTAGGGCTAGATTCACTAGCCTTTCCGATCATGTCCTGATGATCGCAAAACCAGTTTTACCCCGACCCCGATTCACTAACCTCCTGGCTGATCAACCTCTGACCCGACCCGATCCGTGCATGCAAATGAGGGGAAACGGCATACAAAGTAGGAAGCCCTCGATTCACTAGACAGAAGAAGGAACACCGATTGGGCTTGTCGATCCGAAGTTTCACTTCATTACTGACTCTCCTACCCTTTAAAACCACGGGCTCGCAATGCTTTAAGCAGATTATATAAAAAAGGAATTGTTCCTTTTTTATATATTCTGCAAAACGCACATTGCGAGCCCGTGGTTTTAACTCGACAGTGCCCCCTTGAACCAATAAAAATGCCCCCTGCACCAAAATCCCCCCCCCCCCCCCGCAATGGTGCCCGCCGCCACTGCTACCATCGGGCCCAGTTCCGCGCGCGAATGAATATGCAAGGAGGGATGCTAACTCCCTTCTGCCTTCGCAAACCCGCCATTGGCCGGGCCCAGCCCACCCCCTCCCCGTACCTTAAAAAAGTTGGAAGTAGGAGAGGTGCTCAGTCCCTCCTACTCCAGGCTTCTTTCTCTTACGAATAGTGGCCTTAAGCCCCGCCCCGGTGCATCATGTGATGAATGGGGAGGGACCCAAGGCCTTGATTGGCTCAGGCACCTCGGACTCCTCAGCCAATCAGGGACTTCCTGAGGGAGGAGTCTAAGGAAGTCCCTGATTGGCATCCCTCCTGCATTTTCTTTCAGCGGAGCTGCGTTTGTGGGGTGCGGTGGGGAATTTTGGAGGGTTTGGGGAAGGAGGGGGCACTTTGTCACGGGGGGGGCTTTTTTTTTTAATCGAGCGGTTATTTTACGTGTGTAATACCCGCAAAATATCTGCCCGATTAAAAAATAAAAAAAGCCAGCAGAAGCCCTGACAGCAGTGACAGGAGGCTGATTCTCCTGTCACTACTGTCAGGGCTCTGCTCCGACTCAATCGTTTTTGAGTCAGAGTTTGCATGCAAATGGTTTTAAAGTCGGCCAACAGCGACTGACTCCACTTTCTTTAGTGAATCTAGGCCTTACTCTCCCCTTCGTCTTTCCTCCTCCTCTTCCACTTTCACTCATTTGCCTCTCCTCCCTGTCCCCTCACCTCCTCCCTCCCCACTTCCGCTCTCTATGTTGCCTTGAGCCTTTATAGGTATGTGCAATGCACAAATGGAAGATTAGATTAGATCAGTGGTTCCCAAACCCTGTCCTGGGGGACCCCCAGGGATTTTCAAGATATCCCTAATGAATATGCATGAGAGAGATTTGCATACCTGTCACTTCCATTATATGCAAATCTCTCTCATGCATATTCATTAGGGATATCTTGAAAACCCGACTGGCCTGGTGGTCCTCCAGGACAGGGTTGGGAACCACTGGTTTACATGAAAGAGGACTGCACATACGCAGTGATGTAACAATTCTATAATGAAAAATATTCAAAGAGAAAAAAAGAGAGGAATTTTGACAATTAAGTTGCTAAAAGTTCTTCTTCAAAAGATGGGTTTTTAAAAATTTCCTGAAGTTAATATAGGAATAGGAACTGGAAATCAACTTACCAAAGCTCTTGTCCCAAAGGGCAGCGGGAAAAGCAAAGAATCTAATTTCTCGAACAAGGCGTCTACTATTTGCAGAGAGGAAATGCTCAGAGATGTAAGTTGGAATTAATAATGTGTTCAGAGGTGATTCATACAATGAGACCGTTGTGTGGGTCAAGCCCACCACATGGTGAAAGTAACAATCCAACCAATATGTGTAATTAAATGTACAGGTACACGACTTTTCTTCTTATCGTTCTTGTATAACTGTCTCGGAGAACCCTCGATAACCTGTAGAACTTCTCAGTGAACTGTGCCACAGTCTCTCACTCTTCACTTGGTAATGGTTGTACAGGTTACCGAGGGTTCTCTGAAGGCAGCTATACGCGAAACGCGAGCAAGTGAATATGGAGAAAAGTCGTGTATTGCAAACTGGGAAAGGTTCAAAACGCCCACTTTGGTGAATAAAATGCACTTTTACCCCTGGAAAGGGGTTTGAACATTGCTGTCACAATAATGGAAGACATCCACATTTATCTAAGATGTCAAACTTCAACAGAATTAATTAAAAATCATTTTTTTTTCTGGAAACAGACCCCCCCCTCCCCACTACCACACTTTGCCTTGGAACAACCCAGTTGTCTTAGGGCCAAGGAAATGGGGGGGGTGATTGGGAGAGGGGGGGTAACAGCAAAGCAGAGTGACGTGGAAGAGTGGCTTAGTGGGTTGAGCTGCTGCCTCCACACTAGAGAATGACACGGTGACAAAATTCATCACCGTCCCCGTCCCCGTGGATAACCGCGGGAAACCATCTTCATGTCATTCTTTAAGGAGAGAGGGAAGAATCAGAGTATGAATGGCCAGAACCACTGACCCTCAAGCTTTGCTTTGAAGAATGCTGGGGTAGAAGGACTGAGGTTGAAACAGACACTACAGAATGACAGTCTCTGGTTTCCAGAGCAGATATTGTGATGTCATAATGCCTCATTCCACCAGTACCTAAGAGCCAATCACATGTGATGTCACAATGGCTTCATTATCCTTGGCTCCCATAAGAATCAGAGTATGAATGGCCACAACCACTGACCCGCAAGCTTTGCTTTGAAGAATGCTGGTGTAGAAGGACTGAGGCTGAAATAGACACTAGAAAATGACATGGGATTATTTCCCGTGGTTATCCGCGGGGACGGAAACGGTGATGAATTTTGTCACCATGTCATTCTCTACTCCATACCCTGAGCTTGTGAGTTTGGTCCCAGCCTGCTCCTTGTGACCCTGGGCAAGTCAATTAACCCTCTATTGCCCAGTTAGATGTGAGCCTGCTGGGACAGATAGGGAAAATACTTAAGAGTACCTGATTATTATTTAATGTACTGTAAACTGCTTTGGGTGAATCTCTTCATGAAAAAGTGGCAAATAAATATGATTAAGTGATCAATTATTGGTGCTTAATATACTACATTTTCCAACGAACAGATCCATGTGGTTTACATTTCCCTCAGTTAGGTACGCTCTTTTCCCTATCTGTCCCAGTGCACTTCCAATCTAGCTATAATACCTGAATCTAGCTATAATACCTGGGGCAATGGAGGGGGTTAAGTGTTGCTCAGGGTCACAAGGAATGCTGGGATTGAACCAGCAACCTCAGGGTGCTAAGGCAGCAGCCCCAACCACTAGGCCACTCTTCTGTACAGGGATTAGAAAGGGTGTCAGATCAAAAGCGCGCCAGGACAAAGGCGCACGCAGATAATTGAGCACAGCGCGGAGGTGCACGCTGAAGAAAATTACTGTTTTTAGGGGCTCCAACGGGGGGGGGCGTGGGGAGGAACCCCCCCCCACTTTACTTAATACAGATCACGCCGCGTTGTGGGGGATTTGGGGGGTTATAACCCCCCACATTTTACTGAAAACTTCACTTTTTCCCTGTTTTTAGGGAAAAAGTTAAGTTTCCAGTAAAATGTGAGGGGTTACAACCCCCCACAACGCCGCCGCGATCTGTATTAAGTAAAGTGGGGGGGGGCTCCCCAACAAAACCACCCGTCGGAGCCCCTAAAAACAGTAATTTTCTTCGGCGCGCGCCTCTGTCTTGCGCTCAGTTGTCGGCGCGCGCCTTTGTCTTCCGCGATTATGTCTATGAACCATTAGAAAGTGTCACAAAGGCGCCCCTGATGACTCGGAGTCCTTTTTAAAAGAATTACTGAACAATATTTCTGCCCGTGTAAATTGCATGGAAAATTTGGGGGCTGTACCAAATTTTCAGCCCCCTCCCCCCTTGTCAAGCACGGCTTTGTCTGCCGCGCTTTTGACGCGTCACCGCCCAAATATGTTATCCGAACTCAGCCAAATATGAATAATGCATTTGGGTTAGTAGGGGGAATGAATCTTCGGTGTAGCTCTTATGGAAATGGGAGCCTACTCCGATCTGTCCCTCCTTCGTCCAGGGGATCTGGGAAGAAATAACAGCAGGGCTTTTGGAAGGTTTTGGAGAGACCCTAAGCAGAGGTATGAGTTTCGGATGTCCAGAGCTAAATTTAGATGCTTTGGTTTTACAGCTTCTGATCGTGTACGAAGAAAACTATCCTGAGTATCTGAAGTACCTTTTTGTTATTAAAGGTGAGTCTATGCATATTGGAGGCTTCCTGCCCAGGTGTAAACATTGAGAGTAACAATCACTTCTGCTCTGTGAAATTAAGAACATACAAATTGCCCTACTGGGACAGACCGAAGGTCCATCAAGCCCAGCATCTTTTCCAACAGTGGCCAACCCAGGTCCCAAGTACCAGGTGGAAATGCAAAGAGTGCAAACATTCCAGAGCTGAGATCGTGATGTCATAATGTCTCATTCCACCAATGCCTAAGAACCAACCTCACCAGTGATGTCACAATGGCTTAATTGTCCTATACTTGGCTCACATAAGAACATAAGAATTGCCACACTTGGACAGACCAAAGGTCCATCAAGCCCAGTCTCCTGTTTCCAACAGTGGCCAATCCAGGTCCTAAGTACCTAGCTAGATCCCAAGTAGTGAAACAGAGTTTATGCTGCTTATCCTAGGCATAGACCGTAGATTTCCCCAAGCCATCTCAATAATGTATGCAGTGGGAGGTGCCCAGGGGGTGGTGCCCCTCCCCATCCCCCGTTCATTCCCTGCCCGCCCCCTCCGCAGCACACCTCCCCTTCCCTTTCCCCCTACCTCGGCTGTTCACTGTGTGAGCAGCAAATTCAATGTGCTCCTCGTGACAGTCACTTTCTATGTGCGGCACCCAGAAGTAATGTCAGCGGGAGCCGACGCAGTCCTGAGGAGCATGTTGAAGCTGTTGGCTTGCGGTGATGGACAACTAGAGCTACGGAGAAAGGGAAAGGGGTGGAGCGATGAGTGGGAAGAAGTAGGGGGGGGCGAGAGGAGTTGTGTTGCGCCCACACCATAATGGCGATTGGGGGTGGACTGCCCTCCCTACTAAGCCACAGAGTGGGTTTTCCCTGCCCTTTTAATAATAATAATAAATAATAGTTTATTTTTATATACCGCCAAACCATCAGTTCATGGTGGTTCACAATAATAATGCACAAGGCATCGGAAGTACTAAATTATACAGCAATGTTAAAAAATGGAAATAAATTTAAGGGCTCCTTTTACAAAGGTGCGCTAGCGTTTTTAGCGCACGCACTGGCTTAGCGCGCGCAAGCTGAAAAACTACCATCTGCTCAAGAGGAGGCGGTAGCGGCTAGTGCGGGCGGCATTTTAGCACACGCTATTCCGCGTGTTAAGGCCCTAACGCACCTTTGTAAAAGGAGCCCTAAGTAATACAACCTTAGGCAAGAAACTTACAGCATCCTAAAACTTGTAAAAAATGGAATTCGGTTGATAAATTCATCACATAATCGATAAAAAACTTAACTAAATTAATAAAATTTAAAAATTAAAATCAATTTTGTGTTTCATGTTTTTTGAATAAATAAGTTGTTTTTTTTTAAATTAAATCTTTCTTTTTATTAGATTTCCTTATACATCCATGAAGGGGGTGGGGGGAGGGAAATGTATTTTGATTATTAAAATTAGTTAATTATAATATTGTAATCACATAATATGTCTTCTTGTATTAATAATTGAGAGGAGGGGGAGAAATCTTAGGGCCCTAACGCCCTAATACAACCCTAGGCAAGAAACTTACAGCATCCTAAAACTTGTAAAAAATGGAATTCGGTTGATAAATTCATCAAATAATCGATAAAAAACTTAACTGAATAAATAAAATTTAAAAATTAAAATCAATTTTGTGTTTCATGTTTTTTTAATAAATAAGTTTTTTTTTAAATTAAATCTTTCTTTTTATTAGATTTCCTTACATATCCAGGAGGGGGGGTGGGGGGGAGGGAAATGTATTTTGATGATTAAAATTAGTTAATTATAATATTGTAATCACATAAAAAGTCTTCTTGTATTAATAATTGAAAGGAGGGGGGAGAAAATGATTGTTTTAAGTATTAATTGTGTATTTAATAGTGCGTTATATACAGTGTTTATGTTCAATCGATTTTATTGCACTGTCTAAAGTTTAAAAATCAATAAAGATTTTTTAAAAACCCAACATACACAAGTGCATACAGAAATACAACAATTAGCACCAAAGACTCCTTTTATCAAGGTGCGCTACGGGGGTTAGCGTGTCGGACATTTCATCACGCGCTAACCCCTGCGGCACACCAAAAAACTAACGCCTCGTCAATGGAGGCGTTAGCAACTAGCGCGGCAGGCGGTTGAACGCGCGGTATTCCGCGTGTTAACTGCCTCCCGCAGATTGATAAAAGGACATCACTGATGAAGTTGGCTCTTAGGCATTGGTGGAACGAGGCATTATGACATCACAATCTCAGCTCTGGAATGTTGCCACTCTTTGGATTTCTGCCAGAGGCTTGTGACCTGGTTTGGTCACTGTTCGAAACGGACAATTGTTCCCAGTAAGGCTATTCTTATGTGCTGCTCTTGGAGGTGGCGTGCTCCATGCCTTCATACTCGCCAACTCCCCGACTGCAACTCTGTTCGTGGCCTGGAAATACATTTCCTTTCGTGTCTCTTTCTCTTTCAGCCCCCAAGCTCTTCCCTGTGGCGTACAACCTGGTCAAGCCCTTTCTGAGTGAAAGCACCAGGAAGAAGATCATGGTGCTAGGAGGTATCTGAGTTCATGATTTGATTGCTCTGCTTAAAACAGCTGTGTTGACCTGCCTCAGAAGCATTCCTCCCTCCCTCCTTCCCCCCCTTTCTTTCCATCTGTCTGTCTCTCTGTTCTGGGCGGGCATAGTTGTCAGACTGAATAAAACCAACCCAACAGAAGTCCACTGAGTGTGATTTACTAACGTTGCTTAAGACCTGATGTACTTCCCAAACTCTTCCAGATAAACCTGACTAAACTTAGCATGCCAATGTAATCTCGAAAGTTCTCTGTAATGCCGCTGTCTGTATACGGTCTCTTCCCTTGTAAACCACTTAGAACTGTTTGTGGTATGGAAGTATCTATAATAATAAAATGGAAAGTGCTCATGCGCACTCTAAAGCCGTGTTCCCTGATCCCTGATCTGTCGGGATGTGGCCACAAGAGTGCGCATGCGTGCTTACCACCATCTTTCTCTCCCAGCGGCCTTCAACACAAGTTCATTTTTTAGCTCAAGCCGCCGCCATGGCTCCTCTCTCGAACCGCACCAGGCGGAGATCGAGAGAGGAGCTGCGGCGTCGGCTTTGAACTAAAAAATGAACTTTGAAAGCAGCCCAGGGACCGCAGCCAGCCGCCGATCGCCTCCACCAGCGAAGTAAGGAGCCGTCCCGGCCACCGCAAGGTCCATGCCCGACCCCGGCAATGCCTAGCTGCTGCCGTTGCTGCTCCGCGCAACCCCGGCCTCCCCGCCATCCCGCGAGCCTTCGGGGACCTGGTCCAGTAGTAGCCAGGTCCTGAAGATTAAAGGTAGGCCTCAGAGGGCCTGAAGAGCCCAAGGAGGTTGTGGGAGGCTGTAGGTATGTTGGATCTCATGGCGGGTGGGGGGGGGGGGGCGGGCGGCTATCAGTCAGAGGGAAAGAGGTCAGATCCATGAAAGGGAGGAGGAGGGGCAGAATGGAAGGTTTGTGCTGAATTCTGCATGGATGGGGAATTCTGCACTGTGCACTGTGCAATTGCAGGAGTAACATTAAGAACAAATAAAACTGTAAAATTTCATGTTGAAATTCCAAGTGATTGCTGAGAAAATAGCAATAAACTCTAGGGGGTACTTTTTTTCCTCACCCTATATATACTATGTGAAGGACACAGGGGCAGGAAGAGAGACAGACAAAGGGGGACAGACAGAAAGAAAGACAGACAATGGGAGGGAGAGAGACAGAAAGAAAGACAGACAGACATATTCTAGCATTCGTTAGAATGGACAGGGGGAGCAGGCAAGGGGTGGTGGTGGACAGCCGAGGAAAAAGAAAGAAATACAGAAACAGGCTAAGGAGAGAGAGAGAGAGAGTAGAGAGATGCGAGGGGACAGAAATCCCACCCGTCCCAGCCAAAGTCCCACCCGTCCCCGTGAGGACTCCCACCCGTCCCCGCGAGGAATCCCCTCCGTCCCCGCCCATCCCCGCGAGGAATCCCCTACGTCCCCGCCTGTCCCTATAAACTACAGAAATAGTTATTTCATTTAATTATGCTACTGAATTAAAGGCTCTGGTAGAAACCCATTTAAAAATAAGCAAAAAGACTTTATTAATTTGGAAATATTAATTGGGAAGAATACATACTTTGTAAACGGGTTTCTACCTGAGCCTCTAATGTTTATAAATTTTTATCAACACAACTAATATACTACTTTATCCTGAAGCAAAAAAAAAAGAAATAGAATTCTTTTCCTACCTTTGTCCGGGTTTTGGGAAGCCCCAACCTCCAGCCATATCTGGAGAGCCTCTGAGCATGCACAGATATCGTCACATGTATCTGTACATGCTCGGGGCCCTCTTGACACGACCCGGAGGTCGGCGAAGAAGGACTAGGCTTTGTGGGGGCGGAGTCTGGGGCATAATGGGGCGGGGCTGGAGGCGGAACAAAGCAAGGCTGGGGTGGAATGGGGCGTGGCTATGTGTCTGGATTTCGATGTTGGAAAATCTGGTAACCCTACTCTGGTGGGGCCTATTGCTAATTCTTTCTAATTGGGCCCCTTTCCTCTGAACACTGGTAGAAAAAGGTTTCGTTCTCTCTTTGCTCTTGCTATCCCTCTCCTCCTGCGCAAGATTTTCTTCATTTGTTGTTCTGTAATCCCTAGATAACTGGAAGGAGGTTTTATTGAAATATATCAGTCCAGACCAGCTGCCTACATGCTACGGAGGAATGCTCACTGATCCCGATGGTGATCCAAAATGTAAATCTAAGGTAAGAAAATACTGAAGACTTTGTTTCATCATCCTCAGTTTCTCTTCCAGAAAAGTCCTTGAGAACGCTCTTCACATGAGATTCATTTAGATCCTGTTTAGTTTCTCCCCGCCCCCGTCTCCTACCTTCTGCTTGTGCTGGCTGAGCCTGTACTCTGACATCATTTCCTGGTCTCGCGAACAGGAAATGATGTCAGAAAGAGGGCTGTGGCCAGTGTGAACAGTAGGAAGGATTTCCTGCTCACTGCAGGCAGAGACAAGAAGAGGTACTAGTTGAGGGGATAAGCATTTAAGAGACCCCCCAATTGCCCAAGGAAGGAGGAGAGATACTGGTGCTCCGCCCCCTCCCTTCCCCTTACCATGCCATTAGTTAAACCTCTTATATTGACCAGAAGGAAATTACTCCATTTCCTCCTTCTGGCAATACAGATAATGGTGGCCTCTAGGAGGAAGTATATCAGTCTCCCACCCCTATCTGAGTGGCACTCCAAGGTTCATTGAAGAGCCTGATCCAGTGGCTGGGAGCCAAAATCCTCTTTAGATCTTCTGGCTACATTCTCTGGCTAGTGCTGAAAATCCCATGACCATCTCTTAGCCGGCACCTGTGCTTCCTTTGACCCAATGTGAACTGTTCTTTGCAGCTGCTAGAGGAAAAAGTGCAGTAATATTAGCCTTCTGCTTTGGCCACGTTCGTTTGCAATATATGCCAGGAGGTTACCTGATATCTGCTTTGCATATCCACTCTGGCTTATGGCTTATCATTGTGATCCCTGTTTGTCTTGGATGGTAATATGATTTGTTGAGGTTCTCTTTGCATTGCACTCTGACTCAAGGGACCCAAATAACCATCAAGTAAACCACGGAGTTGGCTGAAACAGCACCTTTACAAAGGGGGGGTGGGGGGTAGGGGGGTTGCAGGCCACAAACATCAGGTGAATCAATGTCCAGCAAATTCAGAGAACATCAATCTGCGCTTTGGCCCATTTAATATTTAAAAGGATAGGGGGTTAATATTCAGCTGATGGGGATCAGAGGTTTGCTGACCGCTGCCTGGAAATTCAGTGGCGGGCAATGTCTGAGCACCAGCATTTAATTTCTTGTGTGTGTGTGGGGGGGGTTACAGCTAGCTAACACACAGCTGGTTAAGTGTGATATTCAGCACTTAAACGGCTATGAATTACTTCATGGAATGTTGCTACTTTTTTTTTTTTTGGGGGGGGGGGGGTTCCAGGTACTAGTGACCTGGATTGACCACCATGAGGTTGGGCTATTGGGCTACACCCAGTATGGCAATTCTTATGTTCTTATGTGAGTCAAGCATAGGACAATCAAGCCATTGTGACATCACTGATGAGGCTGGCTCTTAGGTATTGGTGGAATGAGGCATTATGACATCACAATCTGAGCTCTAGAATGTTGCTACTTAGGATTTTACAGTGTTTGAGGCTTGTGCAGATGAGGACGGAGCTTAGGCATTGGTGGAATGAGGCATTATGACATCACAATCTGAGCTCTGGAATTTTTATATGGCCTTATTTATGCAGTGATCTTGGCCAATTAATAATGTTGAATAGTAGTACTTTATTGGCCATGGAACACCCCCAAAATAGCCAGTTTTGACATAATACTAACTAGCTAATTTCAGTGGTACTCACTGGTAAGATGTTGCTGAAAATGACCCGTTAACCACAAAGAAGCCCTTTAGCAGGCCAGGAGCTGTTTCTTTTCGGTTAAATCGCTTTCAATATTGACCTGAACGTGTTTTTATAGGATCATTGGGGGGGGGGGGGAATTATATTAATGTAATTGTGATTGTCGAAGATTCACCTAGGTTTCCAAATGCCTGTGCTCTGGCCTTTATAGGTAAGTGCGCCCGTTTGATTTCAATAGATTTTATTTTCTAATGATATTAAATATTCCAATAAAGTTTGGAGGAAACGTGCTGCTTCCAGAGAGTTGGAGACATCTTACAGAGCTGGGGTGTCCATCTGACCAGGGCTGCAAAAGAGAGAGCCTGCCTACCTGGGGGAACACATCTGCTTTTCTGGATGGGAGATGTCCTCTCAAAGGCCCAGATGCCCTAAAGCCAGCGATCGTCACTAAAACTTGTTTTAACAGCTTTAGTGACGATCGCATTTGCTGTCCCAGCGCAGAAAACGGCTCGCCGCCTGCTTTTCTGCACCATCGCTCATTCCCTGATCCGACCGTGCAAATAAGATCATTAATATTAAAATTACATTACATTACTGGCTTATATTCCGCCTGTACCTTTCAGTTCTAAGCGGATTACATCAGAACGATAACTGGACATTTCCAGGAAGAGAAATACAAATTACAATTAAGGCGTAAGGTCTAAAGCAATTTTGATGAGAGGATTCTAAGAGGGGGTGAAAGGGGAAAAGGAAGGGATTAGGACGTTTGGGTGAATTTCTTGAATAGTAGGGTCTTGATTTCTTTGCGGAAAGCCTTGAGGTCAGTTGAAGCTGTCAGTAGGTTGGTGATGGAGGGGTCCAATTTAGCTGCATGTGTTGCAAGTAAGTTGTCATACATCTTTTTGCATTTAGTTCCTTTAAAAGGGGGGTAGGAGAGAGGGGATTGGGTTCTCCTCTGTCTGGTTGAGTGGTTCCTGTTTAGACGGTTGTTTAGGTGGAGGGTGCCGTTCCGTTTAATGTTTTGAATAATACGCAGTATAGTTTGAATTGGATGCGGGCTTGTATTGGAAGCCAGTGTGAATCTAGGAAGGCGTTGGTGATGTGGTCAAATTTTCCAAGGGAATAGATCATTCTGAGGGCAGTGTTCTGCACGGTCTGTAGTTGTTTTATTAGGTAGGTGGGACAGGAAAGGTAGAGAATATTGCAATAATCCATTAGACTTAGGACTAGGTATTGGACTATGAGTCTGAATTGTTCTTTTTCAAAGAATTTTCTGATTTTGCGAAGGTTGCGCATGGTGAAGAAAGCTTTTTGTGTGATTTTGTTGATTTGCACCTGAAGAGTGCAACCTCTGTCCACTGTTACTCCAAGGAGTTTGAGAGTGGGTTGTAAGGGATATTTGGTGGTTTTTATTTCTAGCTCAGTTATAGAAGGGGTTTTGTCCTTTTCAAGCAGTAGAAATTTAGTTTTATCTGGGTTGAGCTTCAGTTTGTATTCTGTCATCCATTTTTCCACTGCTTCTAGAGTTTTTTCCAGGATGCCTGATTTGGTGGGGTCTTGTGTGTCAAAGGGGAGGAGTATGGTGATATCGTCTGCATAGCTGAATGAAGTTACTTTGGGTTTGTCTAACAGGGTACCGAGGGAGGAAATGTAAAGATTGAAGAGCATGGGTGACAGTGGGGAACCTTGGGGTACTCCGCAGGGGTTGGTCCAAGGCTCCGATATAAGATCCTTTGTTTTTACTCTGTATGTTCTTGTTTTAAGGAATCCTTGAAACCAGTTGTATACTTTGCCTGAGATCCCTATTGCTTCTAATATCTGAAGAAGTATAGTGTGGTCGACCAGGTCAAATGCGGCAGAGAGGTCGAGTTGAATTATCAGCATCCTTCTTCCTTTGCTAAGGTGCTGTCTGGCTATATCTAGAAGGGAAGCTAGCAGTGTCTCGGTGCTGTGGTTAGATCTGAACCCCGATTGAGTTGGGTGGAGTAGGTTGTGGTCTTCAAGGTAGTTGGTGAGGTATTTGGCAACCAGACCTTCTATTAGTTTAACATATAATGGAATTGAGGCGATGGGTCGGTAGTTGGAGGGTTGTCTATTGGTCCTTTGGGATCTTTCAGTATTGGGGTGATTATGATTTCTCCTAGGTCTTGTGGGAATTGGCCTTCCGTGAGAGTTGTTTGGATCCATTGCAGGAGGCAAGCTCTAAATTTGGGGGATGCATTTGTCAGTAGATATGAGGGGCAGTTGTTCAGGTCGCATGACGCTCGACTGTATTTTCTGTAGAGTCGGTTCATGTCCAACCATTGCACCTTTGTAAAGTTGGACCAGTGCCTGTCATCTGCAGTGGCTTCATCTGTTGTAGGGTTTATTATGATCTCGTCTAGGAGGGTCGGTGAGTTGTTGAAGGAGGCTCTAATAGTGGCGATCTTGTTCTTGAAGTGGTCCGCTAGTTGGGTGGCCGTTGGAGGGTGGATTCCTTGAGTGGCTAGGAATGGCTGAGTGTCGGTGAGGTTCTTCACAAGTTGGAAGAGTTTCTTTGTGTCTAAGGATTCTGTGCCTATTAGTTTGGAGTAATAAGCTCTTCGTTTTTCCTTAAGTTTGATCTTGTATTATTTTATTAGGTTTCTCCAAGCTACTTTGGTTGGTTCTTGGTTCTTTGCTATCTAAACTAGTAGAGCGATTGGTGCGCTAACATGGCTTCCCAATGCACGAAAAAAAGTGATCACTTTTAGCGATCCAAAAAAAAAAAAGCGACTGGTCGAGACGGTGTCAGGTCAAAACCGCAGAAGTCAAAGGTGCGCGCCGACAACTGAGCGCAGCGTGGAGGCGCACGCTGAAAAAAATAACTGTTTTTAGGGGCTCCGACGGGGGTGTGTGGGGGGGAACCCCTCCACTTTACTTTATACAGATCGTGCCGCGATGTGGGGGCATTGTGGGGGGTTTGGGGGGTTGTAACCCCCCACATTTTACTGAAAACTTCACTTTTTCCCTAAAAACAGGGAAAAAGTTAAGTGTACAGTATAATGAGGGGGGTTACAACCCCCCAAACCACCCACAATGCCGCCGCAATCTGTATTAAGTAAAGTGGGGGGGCTCCCCAACAAAACCCCCCAACTGTCATTTTCTTCGGTGCGCGCCTCCGTCTTGCGCTCAGTTGTCGGTGCGCGCCTTTGTCTTCCGCGGTTTTGTCTATGAACCGGTCGAGACCAATCGTTTACCTTTCTAACCAAAGTTTGGCCCTTTTTTTCTAATGTTAAAACATGCACAATATCTGCCCCATTAGAAAAAAAAAAGAAAAAAAAGCACCTGATGGCGGCCCTCCCCAATGAACTAGCACTGGGAACCGACCCTCCCCCCACCAGCAAAACGGCAGGAGGATTGCCTACTTCCTCCTACCTTGCTAACCCCACCTCCCCCGTGTGAGAAAAAATGGCAGGAGGGATGCCCACTCCCTCTTGCCACCGAAGGCCACTCCCACGCAAGGCATCCCCCTAAACATCCCCTGCCCTCTCTCTTTCACCCTGAAAAAAAGGCAGGAGGCATGACCATTTTCTCCTGCCACCGGAGGTCCCCCAACCCCCCCATACCTTTTCAGAAAAGTTAGAGCAGGAGGGAAGCTCAATCTGTCCCATTTGTAGTCTTGCCAGTCCAAAATAGTGGTTCTTTCCCTCCCCAGTGCATCATGTGATGCACCGGAAGGGGCCTAAAGTGTCTGAGCTAATCAGGGCCTTTGGCTTCTCCCTCTGTATCCCGCGATACAAGGAGGAGGAGTCGAAGGCAATAAGGGGAGGGGCCTTAGGGGTATTAGGCCCCTCCTTGTGCATCACATGATGCACCGGGGCGGGAAAGGCCTGCCATTTTGGACTGGCAAGGCTAGGAGCAGGATGGACTGAGCTTCCCTCCTGCTCCAACTTCTCTGAAAAGGTACGGGAGGGGTTCAGGGGGTGGAGGGTTTCGGGGGACCTCCAGTAGCACGAGGAAGTTGGCATTCCTCCTGCCGTTTCGCTACTGTGGGGGGTGGTCAGAATAGCATCCTTCCTGCCATTTTTGTCTCACTGAGGTGGGGGGAAGTAAATGACAGGAAGGAATGGCCATTTCTCCTGCCAATTTTCACTAGCGCTGGAGGGGAAGGAGGGAGATTCCTGGTGCAGCATCTGTGCCCATTAAAAAAATAAAGAAGAAAAAAGGTTTCCTGCCCCAAACAGCTGAGTGGCAGGAGGCTTTCCCCTACTTCTCAGCTGTTCGGGCATCCCCTGCTGGCTCTGCACATGTGTGAGAGTCGCTTTCACAGCGATCAATTGGACAGCAGAGCCGGGGATTACGACGAATCGTTTGCATGCAGAATCGGTCAAAAAAATTGGATCGGAGCAGACCCACACGGTCTAGGTCAAAGTCTGCATCTCCTCAGTCTTACATTCTGCTCCATTTCAGATTAAGTGTGGGGGGGATGTTCCCAAGAGCTACTATGTACGAGACCAGGTGAAACAGCAGTATGAACACAGCGTGACGATAAACCGTGGCTCAAGCCATCAGGTCGAGTACGAGATCCTGTTTCCTGGGTGTGTCCTCAGGTAAGGGGTGTGGAGTGGGGAACAGGAGACTGAGTTTATCTGTAAGTCTAGAATAGAGAGTTGCGCGGGGACAGAAATCCCACCCATCCCCGCCCGTCCCCGCCAGGATCCTCTCTGTCTCCACCCGCCCCATCAGGATCCTCTCCGTCCCCACTCGTCCCCATCAGGATCCTCTCCGTCCCCACCCATCCCCGCCAGGACCCTCTCTGTCTCCACCCGTCCCCATCAGGATCCTCTCTGTCCCCACCTGTCCCCATCAGGATCCTCTCCGTCCCCACCCATCCCCGCCAGGATCCTCTCTGTCTCCACCCGTCCCCATCAGGATCCTCTCTGTCTCCACCCGTCCCCATCAGGATCCTCTCTGTCCCCACCCATCCCCATCAGGATCCTCTCCGTCCCCACCCATCCCCGCCAGGATCCTCTCTGTCTCCACCCGTCCCCATCAGGATCCTCTCTGTCCCCACCCATCCCCATCAGGATCCTCTCCGTCCCCACCCATCCCCGCCAGGATCCTCTCTGTCTCCACCCGTCCCCATCAGGATCCTCTCTGTCCCCACCCGTCCCCATCAGGATCCTCTCCGTCCCCACCCATCCCCGCCAGGATCCTCTCCGTCCCCACCCGTCCCCGTCAGGATCCTCTCCGTCCCCACCCATCCCCGCAAGGAATTACCTCCATCCCCGCCCACCCCCATTAAAAGCAGCAATTACTTCTGACAGGATCATCAATTCCACAGTTTCTTTTGCTGTTTTCCTTGTGGAATCTCTTTGGTGGAACCCTTTATCTGTTTTCTGTTCAGGTAATTAACTTATAAACCCCCCTCTTTTACTAAGGCTGACGTGTCCATTATATTATAAGGACGAACCCTGCTTCCAAAGCCTTCCATCCCCGTGGAAGTCCCGTTGGCTAGACCCGTGGGAGTCCCGTGGGCCAGAGGGGTGTTCCCATGGGAGTCCCGTGGGTTAGGGGGGATTCCCGCGGGACCCGCAGGATTCCCGCGATCCCCATTCCCGTGCAGACCTCTAGTCTAGAATCCCCTACACACAGCAGTGGGTCCAAGTCTCCACATCTGCTGGACTGAGTATTCCGCGTACACTACGACCTTGCGACGTGACCACTATCCCAGGTTCAGAAAACTCTTGCAAGCTTTTCTCTTCCAAGACAGGGAGCCAACCCTGAAGTAACGGAAATGGTAATTGTCAAAGCCCATTTCTAAACGGTCTAATGCAATTCTTGGGACAAAACGAAGAGCCAACAATGACCTACTTAAACATGTAACTATGTATTTAGAACTACACTTCCCCCTCCGTATTCGCGGTTTCCATATCTATGGTTTCGATTATTCGCGATTTTATGCCCCAAAAAAAATCATTTTCATTTTTCAGGCTGTTTTAAGCCCTGCGATGTGAGCCCTCCCTTAAGCCTTGCCTGGTGGTCTAGCGGGTTTCCGGGCGGGAGCGATCTTCCCACGCTCCTGCCCCGTGCAGATCGCTCACGGGGAAATGGCTGCCTTGAGCTCCCATCGTAGTTTCAAGAGCACAAAGCCTTGATATCAAACACAGTTGTTGGGAGGGAGCACGTATTTATCTATGGGATGAAAGATATATGCCGAATCTTCATTGGCATATGGTGTAATACTGAAACTGTCTGTCGCGTGCAGGTGGCAGGTGTGTAATACGGAGGTTCTGTATCGCACGCAGGTGGCAGTTCATGTCCGAAGGCTCTGACATTGGTTTTGGTGTCTTTCTGAAGACGAAGGTGGGACAGAAGCAGAAAGCTGGTGAAATGACTGAAGTGATAATCAACGACCGCTACAATGCCCACTTGGTACCAGAGGATGGCAGCGTCACATGCTCAGAGCCTGGCATCTGTGAGTGGGTCTCTTTGTATCTCTGCTTAATGGGAACATGGGAGGGAGAGAATGACACGGGGACAAATTTTTCCCCGCCCCCCCCCCCCACGGGAACTCATTGTCCCGTCCCCGCAGGTTCTTTTCCTGTCCTTGCCCCATTCCTGCAAGCTCCGTCCTCATACGTTTTTGAGGCTTCTGCGGTTAAGGCAGAGCTTACAGGAATGGGACAGGGACAGCGACAGAGCTCGTGGGACGGCGAAATTGAGTTCCTGCGGGGATAGGGAAAAATTTGTCCCCATGCCATTCTCTAATGGGAGGCCTACATAGGGTTACTGGACCCATAGACTCGCCCAGTTCCAACCATCCCTGCCCCGTTACACCCACATCATGCCCAAGCCCCGCCCATATTCAGTTGGTCATATAAGCCTAGAGCAATCCTTTTTAGATTTCCATTACACCAGCGCCATCTACTGGTAGTTACAAGCACACACTTAATGAAGGCTTTAATTTAGAAACTGAAACACGGACCATGTCGGGAGTCCAGCTAAAAAGGACTAAGGACTCTTTTATTAGGCTTTCATCATTTTATGTATATGCTTTAATGGCTTAAATTCCTTTAATAAATTTACAATCGTTCCAAAGGCTGATGTGCACAGTCCTTTCACCATTTCCTCTTGTGTTTTGTTCCGTTATATGTGGGGTTGTATTGTCCTTTCTGTTGTGGAATATATTAGTTCCCATATAGATTCATACCCTAAGGCAATTCCGGTCTTTGAGAGCCGGAGCCAGGTCAGGTTTTCAGGATCTCCACCATGAATATGTATGAGATGGATTTGCATGCACGGCCTCCTTGAGATGCAAATCTATCTCATGCATATTTATTGTGGATATCCTGAAAACCTGACCTGGTTCCGGCTCTCGAGGACCGGAATTGCCTACCCCTGCCCTAAGGAACAGGTTTCACTGGTTAACTCCATCCCATGCCTGAACCGAGCAACTACAGACCTGTGAGTCTTACGGCTGTCCCTGGAAAGATGGTTGAAGCACTGATTAAAGATAGCATAGTCCGGCACTTGGATACACACGACCTGATGAGAGCAGTCAACATGGCTTAAGTTAAGGGAAATCATGTTTGACGAATTTACTTCAATTTTTTGAGACCGTGAACAAACAAATTGATAATGGAGAACCGGTGGACATAATATACTTGGACTTCCAGAAAGCATTCGACAAGGTTCCACATGAAAGACTTCTCAGGAAACTACAAAGCCATGGAATAGAAGGGTATTACAATCAGAACGAAAGAAGTTATCCTGCCGCTGTATCGGAAAATGGTGCGTCCACATCTTGAGTACTGCGTCCAGTATTGGTCACCGTACCTTAAGAAGGATATGGCGTTACTCGAGAGAGTTCAGAGGAGAGCGACACGACTGATTAAGGGGATGGAAAGCCTTTCATACGCTGAGAGATTGGAAAAACTGGGACTCTTTTCCCTGGAAAAGAGAAGATTAAGAGGGGATATGATAGAGACTTACAAGATCTTGAAGGGCATAGAGAGAGTAGAGAGGGACAGATTCTTCAAACTTTCAAAAAATAAAAGAAGAGGGCATTTGGAAAAGTTGAAAGGGGACAAATTCAAAACAAATGCTAGGAAGTTCTTTTTTACCCAACGTAGGGTGGACACCTGGAATGCGCTTCCAGAGGACATAATAGGGCAGAGTACGGTACTGGGGTTTAAGAAAGGATTGGACAAATTCCTGCTGGAAAAGGGGATAGAGGGGTATAGATAGAAATTTACTGCACAGGTCCTGGACCTGTTGGGCCGCCGCGTGAGCGGACTGCTGGGTGCGATGGACCTCAGGTCTGACCCAGCGGAGGCATTTCTTATGTTCTTATGTTCTTATATACTAAGATGGATAGGCAAATGGTTGGAGAACAGAAAGCAGAGAGTGGGCATAAATGGGAAGTTCTCAGATTGGGAGAAAGTGACTAGTGGTGTGCCCCAGGGCTCGGTACTTGGGCCCATCTTATTTAATATTTTCATCAATGACCTGGAAGAAGGAACATTCAGTGAGCTCATCAAGTTTGCAGACGCCACAAAGCTATGCCGGGCAATCAGATCGCAGAAGGATAGTGAGGAACTCCAGAGCGACTTGTGTCAGTTAGAGAAATGGGCAGAGAGGGTGGGCAACCCTAGTCTGGAGAAGACCAATGTCTTTGCAAGGTGATGGCGCCTCGCTTTGAATTAGCATAAGGCTACACCACCAGTATCATTATGCACATAGGCAGTCTGCCTGCTTTACCCCTGGCAAGATGGCAGGATTTTAGCGATTCTTGTCAGCAAGAAACTTGGCATTTCTAGTGAGCACGTGAGACAAATGAATGGGAGATTGGGGGGGGGGGGAAGTTAAGCATCCTCTGTATCAGTGTAATTCAATTTCTCATCTCCATAATTTCCAAGTCTTCTGTTTGGTGCCCCAAGGATTAAGGCGTTAATTTTCTATGGGATGTTTTGTACATAAAATGACTGTTTATTGTAAACCACTTAGATCAGGGGTCTCAAAGTCCCTCCTCGAGGGCCGCAATCCAGTCGGGTTTTCAGGATTTCCCCAATGAATATGCATTGAAAGAAGTGCATGCAAATAAATCTCGCGCATATTCATTGGGGAATTCCTGAAAACCCGACTGGAATACGGCTCTCGAGGAACGGAGTTCCCTACTCCTGTTGTAGTTAGATCAGGGGTGGGCAATTCTGGTCTTCGAGGGCTGGAATCCAGTCGGGTTTTCAGGATTTTCCCAATGAATATGCATTGAAAGCAGTGCATGCACATAGATCTCATGCATATTCATTGGGGAAATCCTGAAAACCCGACTGGGTTGCGGCCCTCGAGGAGGGACTTTGAGACCCCTGACTTAGCTTCACATTGGTTTTATATTTGCAGTACAGTGTCCCCCCCCCCCCCGTGAATTCGCGAATCGCGGAGTCGCTCATTCACGGTCTGCTCCGACCGCCTCTTCCTGTAGTAAAGTCGGGCTGTACCAATCGGGAGCTGTGTGTCAAAGCAGCTCCTGATTGGTGTAGCCCGACTTTACTACAGAAAGAGGCGGTCGGAGCTGACCACGAGGGATATTCTTCACCCTCCAGCGCTCCAGCTGGCCCTCTCCTGCCTCCCCTGCCTTTTGACAGGCGAAAAACCGCATTCACGGTTTTTCCAAAATTCACAGGGGTTCCTAGAACGGAACCCCTGCGAATTTCAGGGGAGTACTGTATATCAAGTAAATTGAACTTTTCATCAACCTGGAGACACAAATCCCATCAAGGTAGGATAGTAGAAGATGCCACTGCTTTAAGGGAGAATGGGTTCTTCTTATTTCAGTGTTTTTACTCTCTCACTTCCTGTTTCTCTACTTTCAGATGTTCTGCGATTCGACAACACCTATAGTTATCTCCATTCCAAAAAGGTCAGCTTCTCCGTAGAGGTTCTGCTACCCGACAAGGCATCTGAAGAACAGATCCAACAGCTCAGTGCCAATACCGAGAGACATCCCAGCCTCACCTAGAAGGCCCCGGTGCACAGAAATCCCTTGGCCGAAATGTCTTAGCTCAGATTTCCTGTAGACGAGCAACTCCTTCCTTCTGATTAGATCCTGAAAGGGAGCCGTCAGACCCTTCTTATATGTCACTTGTGGAACACCATTCCCCGCTACAGGGACCGGTACGGACATTTTTGCAGAATGAACGCCCAAGGTTGTGTTGAGACGAAGGTGCATTGATGTCTGCCTGGGACTGATTTCTAGGCATTTTGGACAGTTAAGTCTTTTGTTCTGCAACATTTCACCAGTTATTCTGGGTATCAGGATTTGTAAAAGTGAGGGGTTAGGGAGCTGGGTTTCTTTTATGGATGGAGCATAAGAATTTAACTTCACTGACCTGGAACATCCTATGGGCTTGGCTGGAAATACTTGGCTGCATCTAAGGTGAAGGTTTTTTCCTGGTAGCGGGGGGGGGGGAAGGATAGACCTTTTCCTGCAGTATGAAGACTCAGTGGGTGAAGACTATAGCTCTGGATTCTCACATTTAACTGGATTAAGCGCTTAGTTTCTCCTACAGATCTGCTGGGGATACAAAGAGAGCACCGCGTTATTCATACTGTCCAAAATGTTCGTTCGGAGCAAGCATTTTTCCTTCCGAATCGTGCAATTAGCTCTGCTCACAAAAGATTGAGGTCCACATTATGCTCCCACCATAGACATAACATAACATTATACTTATAAACAGCGTTACCAAAAAGTTCTACGCGGTTTACAAAAGATTATAAACATAATCGTCTATTTGAATGAGTCAGCTAGTCAGGTATTTGGAGAAAAGATAGGTTTTTAGCTGTTTTCTAAAATGTCCGTAGGAAACAGCTGTGAGCAACAATGATCGAAATTCTTTTTCATGAGACGCTGCCTGAGATGCTAAAGAGTGATTTAGGAATTTCTTGCTTTTACAACCTTTTACATGGACTACTTTTAACAATTTTTATGGAATGATAAAAGATTACAATAAGATGAGCATGTCAAAAGACAGACCGTAAACGTCAACTGAACCTTAATTGACAAAAACAAATAGTAAATCAGCAAATTTTGCCACACAAAATCTACAATACATCCCCCTCCCTAGAAGCGAAAAGAAAGAAGAGAGTACCCCCCTTCAAATGCCCTCTCCCTCCCCCCCATATCAGCAACACATCCAAGCTACAACTAAAAGCTAGCCGAGGCCAAGATATAACTTTGGTGAGACCTCATCTAGAATATTCCGTACAATTCTGGAGGCCGCACCTTCAAAAAGATATAAAAAGGATGGAGTCGGCCTAGAGGAAGGCTACGAAAATGGTACGTGGTCTTCATAAGGCGTATGGGGACAGACTTAAAGATTTCAATCTGTATACTTTGGAGGTAAAGTGGGAGAGGGGAGATATGATAGAGACGTTTAAATACCTACGTGGCATAAATACACACGAGTCGAGTCTCTTTCATTTGAAAGGAAGCGCTGGAATGAGAGGGCATAGGATGACGTTAAGAAGTGATAGGCTCAGGAATAATCTAAGGAAATACTTTTTTACAGAAACGGTGGTAGATGCGTGGAACAGCCTCCCGGAAGAGATGGTGGAGACAGAGACTGTGTCTGAATTCAAGAGGGCCTGGGGTAGACACATGGGATCTCTCGCAGAGAGAAAGATCATGGTTACTGCGGATGGGCAGACTAGATGGGCCATTTGGCCTTTATCTGCCGACATGTTTTTAAGAGAAGGAGAGAGCCACAGAAACCACAGAACACAACCAATAAAGAGCGGGAGGACTCACACTCCCCTCCCCCTCCCCGAGCAGAGCTGGCTCAGACCGCCAACCATACAAGCAAGCATCAAAAAGGATTCAGTACTAAACTAGTAGCTCGATGTGGCAAGGACTAGAGATATGGTCCCCAGATATTCAAAATAAAACAAGTTTTTGTTCGTTTAAAGGAAGTTACGCATCTGTTCCCTTTCCATCAACATGAGGGCATGTAGGCGATTCCACCAAGCCCAAAAGGAAGTGGGGAGGTGGGGGGGTCTCCCTACCATAGACTACTTGAAACAAACCATAACTCTACCAAGCGGTACTCTTAACAGCTCCCTGGATTCTTGGGGAAGAGGCAGTCTGCCCGCTTTACCCCTGGCACTCAGGGTGGCAGGATTTTAGCGATTCTTGTCAGCAAGGAAGTTGGCATTGCCAGTGAGCACATGAGATGAGTGAGGCCGGGGGGGGGGGGGGGGGGAATTTAAGCATCCTCTGTATCGGTGTAATTCGATTTCTTGTCTCCATCATTTCCAAGTCTTCCGTTTGGACTAAGGGGGTCATTTTGTACAGGATGTTTTGCAGATAAAAGATTGTTTTCAATGATAAAAAGAGTGATTTCTACTTTTTTTATGACTTCACGCGCACAAAGCAGATTCACCCTAGGCTCGATTTCTGATGCTTTGCACCTAGCATTTTAGAAAGACATAAAGGCGTCTACTGTACCTTTGCAGCCTGCTATAAGAGTATCCTCACGCCCGTGGTTAAATGCGGATTCACATTCCTAAAGGTCATGTACATTCCTCCCTCCATATTCGTGGGGGTTAGGGGCAGAGCCGGCCCGCGAATATGTAAAATTCGCAAATAACTTTTGGGCCGACTCTGACCCACCCCTGCCTCCCTCCTGCATCCCGGACCTTACTTGGTGGTCTAGCGGTGAGGTGGGGTGGGAGCGATCTTCCTACTCTCCTGTCCCGTGCAGAGCCATCTTTGAAAATGGCTGCCATGAGTTCCCGTGGTAGTCTCGTGAGACCACGGGAACTCACGGCAGCCATTTTTGTTGACGGCTCTGCACTGGGGCAGGAGTGTAGGAAGATCGCTCCTGCCTCGCATCACCGTTTGACCACTAGGTAAGGTTGTGGAAGGTCGGGGATGGAGCGATTCACTAGGGGGGGGGTGTCCCAGGCCAAAAAAACATGAATAACCGAATCCGCAGATACTGAAACCGCGGATTCGGAGGGAGGAGTATAATCAATAAAAAAAAAGATCACATGGGAGAGAAGAGAGTGTGAGACTGAGAACCAAGTTGAAGAGAGAGCGTGCCTGATGTGTTTTGCAGCTGCTTTGAGCTTTGGGATCCTTATCTGCATCATGATCGCGGGGGTTGTGTCAGTCATAGAGTAGAAGGAATGGATATTTCATGCATCCGGGGAGGGGCCTAAGGCTCTGATTGGCCCAGATGCCTAAGGCCCCTCCCATAGGAGGGGCCGTAAACAACCTGGGCCAATCAGACCCGTAGGCCCCTCCCCAGATGCATGAGTACTTTGAGTAGAGTGTGCCAAAGAGAGAGTAAGTTAAACGGACGTAGGATTCTTGTTTGGCAAGTGAAAGGGCGCACTGGAAGGATGTCGGGTGGAATTTGAAGTGTGTAAAGTCAGCATGTGTGCGGGATTTAAGCCAAAGATGTTCAGCAGACGGAATGGGACGATTTATCGCAGCCGTTTCATCACAGCTGCAATGAAACGGCTGCGATGAATTGTCCTCTTCACAATCATGCCTCTAATTTCCCCCATGCCAATGCCTCTCTTCCTCACACCGGTGCCTCTCCTCTTCTCCGTCCCCCTCCGTCCCCCCGATGCCTCTCTTCCTCTCCACCCACCCCCATGGTGCCTCTGCTCTTTCCGAACCCCCCCTCCTGCCGCCAATGCCTCTCTTCCTCTCCACCCCCCACTGGTTCCTCTCCTCCTCCCCATCCCCCCTACCAGTGCCTCTTCTAATTCAGAAGCTCGACTCGGTTTACACAAAAGATTGAAGACAAAGTAACTAAAACCCAACACGTCTTCCATACGCGAGACCAACAAGTCCAGCTTGAGAATAGTTACATAAGAATGCAAAAAGTTGAGGAGATGGGAGTGGAGAGGGTGTTGGCAATAGCCTGAAGGTTCCTAAACTTCTAGGTAGCTATTGGCTGGGTCTTGGGGGGGAGGGTGATGAGTTGTGAAGGTTGACAGATGATGATCAGAGAGGGGAAGAGTGGAGGTGCAGGATTTGGTGGTAGAGCAGTAAGAGGGGAAGGCAAGGTCAAGGCGGTGGCCGTTCTGGTGCGTAGGGGTGGAGGAGAACAGCTGGAGATTAAAAAATTTCTATACTGTCTAAAACTAAACAGCTTACATAATCTACGTACATAATTTTAAAACAAAAACATGATCAAAGAGACGTAAAAACAACCTTCAGAAATCATGTCTACAACCTAATCCAATAGCTTGCATAGTAAAATCCTTAAGCTTACTTGAGAGAAAACTTGTTAGCTAGAAAAAGGCATCCACAAAGAATTGCGTCTTAAGTGATTTACTAAACGTGCCCTTTCCATGCCAGTTTCGTATGTGGCCCACAAGGGAGTTCCATATCCTGTTTACTGGCAAATTCAATTTAAGTGTGCCAATGTAATTTTTAAAATTTTACATGGAATTTTTTCACCTTTATTATCTCTTATCATTTAACTCTCTTCGGTTTCACACTACCAGAAATACACATACATTTCAATTGCTCTTCTCTTCTGTTAAAGGGATTAAAGCCCTAGGTCAATTCTCACATTCCTTAGCCTATTCCTTAGAACGATCTTCCCTCGATTATCAGAACGTCCTTATCTCTATCACTTTTTAGGAAAAATCTGAAAACTTATCTCGGAAAGAGATAAGTTTTCAGATTTTTCCTAAAAAGTGATAATGAAGGTAATAGAAAAATTTTCAATCAATTAGATCAGTCCTCAGTTAAGAATCCTCGGAAAAACTGAGGACTGATCTAATTGATTTAAAAATTTTCTGTTATCTTCATTATTGTTTTCTATTATATTCTTTTAAATCTTTGTTAACCGGCTCGAGTCCTTGCTGGAATGATCCGGTATATAAGATGGAAATTAGATTAGATTAGAACTCCTGCACAACCAAAAAGTCAATTTACCAGTCTCCACAAGCTTTGAGTTCACATTGGTCTTCAGTAAAACAAGATTCTCAGCGCGAAATGATCTATGTGGTGTATAACTGAGCATATTATTTTTAAACGATTCTGGAATGTTTCCGTACAAGAACTGATGGCAAATCATTACTGCTTTATTATTTGGTAGAAATATACCGCCACTAAGGAGTCCACAGTACATAAATGTTTAAAAATAATAGTGCAATCGAGCACAAAATACCAAAGAGTCAGGGTGCAGAGGAGGAGGCCAAGCGATGAAAGGGGCTGAAAGAAAAGATAAAAGGAAATTGCACCCTTTCATTCACTTGGAAGCAGGACATAGTCAGAGGTGCTGCTGCCTCTCTGCACTTCCAGTGTGACCCAGGAAATACTTTGGCCCCCCATCTGGGACCCTTGAGAAACCCGATGGGTAATTTTACTGCTGGTGAAATGCAAAGAAACACGTGGTTGAAGGAATCCCCAACTCTGGCATTTAAAGGGCTGGAGTCATGTGACACGTAGGTCAGCTGACTCGAAACTCGTCCCCTGATTAGACGTGATGCTTGGCTGGGGCCCAATAGGGAGCCTCTTGGCCGCAGGGAGCGTCGCTGAGTTTGTCTCTCGTAGTTTTTGACAGCACACGTTGACCTCGATATGTTCGCAGCGGTTCCGTGCAATTCTTCGAGATCTCGCATAACACCCGGGCTTTGGGGTTCTATGTTGCGGGGCAGAACTTTGAAATGCACCGATCGCTTGTGGAATCCATATGGGATCGTGGCAACAAGGGGTTATTATCTCCAAAGCTGAAGGCAAAGGCTTGGAATAAGGCGAAGACAAGGTTGCTGCAGGAGTTAAATTAAGTCCCTCCTTGAGGGCCGCAATCCTGTCGGGTTTTCAGGATCTCATGAATATGCATGAGATCTATGTGCGTGCACTGCTTTCAATGCAAATTCATTGGGGAAATCCTGAAAACCCAACTGGATTGCGGCCCTCAAGGAGGGATTTTGAGATCCCTGAGTTAAAATGCCATCTAAATATGTCTAGTCACTTATACTGGTACCCAAACCTGTCCTGGGGGCTCCCCAGCCAGTCAGGTTTTCAGGGTGTCCACAATGAATATTCATGAGAGACATCTGTATGCAAATTTCTCTCATGAATATTCATTGTGGATATCCTGGAAACCCAACTGGCTGGGGAGCCCCCAGGACAACGATCTGTGTTTGATTCCTAGATCATGTCTTTGGAAGGTATATAAAGTTTAAAAAAAAAATCTGTTCAGCATTCCTGGCTCCTGAAGGCTTAGGGACAGGGAATAAATCATACTGAACTGATGCCTTACAGATCCCAAATTACCCAGATCCACAAGGCAATTCTGTTTTCTACATGTGCACCCCAAAGTAGCAGGGAATTTGTAGCCCCTAATTATTCTCATTGAAATCAATGCTGCAAGCAATTCTCCCTCTAAGGCAGGGGTGTCAAACTCAGTCAAATGAAGGGGCTGAAATCTAAAACATAGGCTAAGTGGCAGGCCAGACCCCGCCCAATCTCTGCCCCAGACCCCGCCCCCATAATAGTACTAATTGTAATACCATTTCTTCCATACATTTTTCATATATACACACAATATAATCTTATTAACAACGCATAATGGTTAACCACAAAATTAAACTACACAAAACACAAACTCTTAGGGCTAGATGCACAAAACACGGTCGTTCACTCTGTGGGTCGCTGTGGGCTGATATTTTTTTTTTTTCGTCCGATTTCCAAACAGGATCCATGCTCAAAAGGCTTCCCCTGCAAATGGGTTCATAGACAACGGCGCAAAAGACAAAAGTGCACGCCGACAATTGAGCGCGCCACCGTGCCGCTCTAAATTACAGTTTTTAGGTGCTCCGATGGGGGGTTTTGTTGGGGAACCCCCCCAGTTTACTTAATAGACATCGCGCTGGCGTTATGGGGGGTTTGGGGGGTTGTAACCCTCCACATTTTACTGTAAACTGAACTTTTTCCCTAAAAACAGGGAAAAAGTGAAGTTTTCAGTAAAATGTGGGGGGTTACAACCCCCCCCCCCACAATGCCCCCACAACACGGCGCGATGTCTATTAAGTAAAGTGGGGGGGGTTCCCCCCCAAGCCCCCCCCGTCGGAGCACTAAAAACAGTAATTTAGAGCGGTGCGCGCTGCGCTCAATTGTCTGGGCGCGCCTTTGTCCCGGCGCGCTTTTGACCTGACACCCTGCAAATGAGTTGAGTCTGATATAGAGAGTTGCGCAGGGACTGAAATCCTGCCCGTCCCTGCCAGAATCCCCTCCATTCCCGCCCGTTCCCACGAGGAATCCCCTCTGTTCCTGCCCAAAGCCGCAAAGAATCTCCTATGTCCCCGTCCATCCCCCATAAAAGTTACCTGTCCCCATAAAAAGCAGCAATTACTTCTGACAGTTTTTGATTTTTTTTTTTTTTAAGTCTTAGTTTATTTAAACCAACAATAAAATACAATATAAACAAATAACAGCGAACAGAAATAAGAGATGCATAACATCACCGGAAAGAATTAGAATAGACATTAGGTCATGTGACTGCAGGGTTGACCGTTTCTTGTTAAAAGAAATTAAAGAGTTGGATTTTTTGGCAATATAAAGCTCATATCTGTAGAGCAGGGGTGTCAAAGTCCCTCCCTGAGGGCCGCAATCCAGTCAGGTTTTCAGGATTTCCCCAATGAATATGCATGAGATCTATTAGCATACAATGAAAGCAGTGCATGCAAATAAATCTCATGCATATTCATTGGGGAAATCCTGAGACCCCGACTGGATTGCGGCCCTCGAGGAGGGACTTTGACACCCCTGCTTTAAGCCGAGAGGGACTTCTCCAACTGCACAGCTGCCACTAGGGCAGGGCTGCCCAATTCCAGTCCTCGAGATCTACTGGCAGGCCAGGTTTTCAGGATCTCCACAATGAACATGCATGAGAGAGATTTGCATACCAAGAAGGCAGTGCAGGCAAATCTCTCTCATGCATATTCATTGGGGAATTCCTGAAAATCCAACTGGATTGTGGCCCTCGGGGAGCAAACAAAGCTGGTTCCACCATCTGGCATAGGTAACTTGTGAGAGGTCCTTCCAAGAGCCACAAATGGTTTTTAATGCAGCAATGAGTAAAGAATCAAACAATACAGCATCATAATCATTTAAATCAGATTTGAGTGAGGCACTTTTTGGGACACTGGTTGCATAAGAAAAATGTGCCAAAACTGAACTGGAAACCCCAAAACAAACTCAGCAAGTTCTTCATTTTGTACTAAACACAATTAGTGGCCATGAGAGAGGGCTAGGCCTCCCACTTTGAGCTTAGCCCCCCCCCCCTCAAAATGAACACCTCCCTTGCTATAGCTGGTGGGACATTTTGTTTTTCCATCATCTTGGTCCCCGTTTCTGCTTTTGTCTCTCTTCCACTAATTCTCTTTCCAGGCCTCGGGAATCCTGGTTCCATCCCGCGAGATTCCCATGAACCTTGGGGGGGGGGGGGATCCCCGCAGGAGTTCCATAGACCTGGGGGCATCCCTGCTGGAGTCCCGCAATCCCCATTCCCGTGCAGACTTCCAGTCTGATGTCTGCCCTAATCCCACTCCACCAGTCATTGGAAAACCGACTCAACACATGGGCACAAAGTCCCAAACAGCTGAGCTGCAGGTTGGATGTGTGTGAAGGGCAGGCAAGACGAGTTTACATTAATGACTCAAGGTCATCCTTAACCCTATATGTTATGTCTGTCTGTCCAAGTTAGACTGTAAGCTCTTCTGAGCAGGGACTGTCTATTAAATGTCTAATGTACCTAGATGGATAGAGTGTGAGCCTGCCAGGACAGAGAGGGAAATGCTTGAGTACCTGAATGTAAAGCACTTAGATTATAAGTGGTTTATAAATGCTATATTAAATGTCAAAGTGTACAGCGCTGCGTACTCCTTTCAAGTGGTGGTAGCCTTGCTTCTATGTTCTTATCAAACTTCTGGCTCGACCATCCCCTCATTAACTATGCCGGTCCCGGGCCAACTCACTTCATGAATTGGCCAAGGTCACCGGGAGAAGCTCTGCCCCCCCCCCTCCCCAAGTGCACACTCCGATGCTAAGCAGAGACTGGGTGAAAAGAAAGCAGGATCCGGATTTTAAGGTGGAACGCACGAGATGGAGGGGATCCGCATTTCGTGTATTTCCCCCTTAAGAAAAACCACGCCCCTCTGGTGGGGGAACGCCCACACTTTGGTTCCACCCAGGGCCGTTGTAATTTGGCGACGCTCCCTTAGGTCGCAGCCTTGCCTGCCCTTCACACACATGCTGCCGCCGCCCGGGGCTGTGCACTGGGGATCGGCATGGGCGCCCCGGCGTCCCCGCAGGACAGTGACCTATACAGGGACACTTGGGTGCGATATCTGGGTGAGTCTGGAGCTGGGAGAAGGGAGACACCCTCTCTGGGTTGGGGGGGGGAGGGCAATTAACCATTTTGGAAAGAAAGCATGCAATTAATTCCAGTGCAACTGCAAGTGAACAGAACATGAAATCAGAGTATGCTCGGGGGTCGTTTCCCTCAAACCTCCGGAGCACTGCTGGGCAAAAGCAGGCAGGAAACCCAGCCTACCAAAATGAACAGGCCTTGGCTGTCGGAGCTATGAGGAAGTTCACAATGCTGGCAGCCATAGGGCACTGCGGTGAGGAAGTTCACATTGCTGGCAGCCATAGGGCACTGTGATGGGGAAGTTCACATTGCTGGCAGCCATAGGACACGGCAGTGAGGAAGTTCACACTGGTGGCAGCCATAGGGCACTGCGGTGAGGAAGTTCACACTGGTGGCAGCCATAGGGCACTACTTTTGGGAAGTTCACGCTGATGGCAGCCATAGGGCACTACTTTTGGGAAGTTCACACTGGTGGCAGCCATAGGGCACTGCGATGGGGAAGTTCATGCTGGTGGCAATCATAGGGCACTGCGATGGGGAAGTTCACACTGATGGCAGCCATAGGGTACTGCAATGGGGAAGTTCATGCTGGTGGCAATTATAGGGCACTGCGGTAAGGAAGTTCACATTGCTGGCAGCCATAGGGCACTGTGGTAAGGAAGTTCACGCTGATGGCAGCCATAGGGCACTGTGGTGAGGAAGTTCATACTGATGGCAGCCATAGGGCACTGTGGTGAGGAAGTTCACGCTGGTGGCAGCCATAGGGCACTGTGGTGAGCAAGTTCACACTGATGGCAGCCATAGGGCACTGCTTTTGGGAAGTTCACACTGGTGGCAGCTATAGGGCAGTGCTGTAAGGAAGTTCATGCTTCTGGCACTCAGAGGACGTCTCTGCAGACACTAACTGGTTACCTCACTGTGATATTAACCAGTCTTTGACCTGGCCCTTCTTCCTCAATGAGCACTTTCTCTAGGGAGCTGGGCCTTAGGCATGGGTGTGGATTTCTCTGACCCCTCCATCTCTTTCACTTTGGACTGTTCCTTCCCTCCCCCCCCCCCCCCCCGAGTTCTGCCTTCATTCAGGTTCTGCCTTCTGTTGCAGGATATGCCAACGAAGTGGGCGAGGCCTTCCGAGCCCTCATCCCCGTGTCGCTGGTGTGGGCAAGCTATGGCGTGGCAACCCTCTATGTGACGGCGGACGCCATTGATAAGGGAAAGAAGGCAGCTGTGGTAAGAGCACCCCCACCCCTCTGCCCCTGGGATCAACTGTTTGTGCAGCTGAGCTGACATCCTATAAAGCAGGGGTGTCCAATGTCGGTCCTCGAGGGCCGCAATCCAGTCGGGTTTTCAGGATTTCCCCAATGAATATGCATTGAAAGCAGTGCATGCAAATAGATCTCATGCATATTCATTGGGGAAATCCTGAAAACCCGACTGGATTGCGGCCCTCGAGGACCGACATTGGACACCCCAGTATAAAGGCCATATCTGCAATGAATAAAACATGGGATTGATTTGCATTTCTCTCATGCATATTCGTTATGGATATCCTAAAAACGTGACTGGCTGCAGTCCCTCAGGAAGCGTTAACGTTATTTATGCATCGATTGAACGCGATTGAAGCCGTCTGCGTTCATCGACTTGGAGGTTTCCCTGTCCCCAGAGGTCTTATAGTCTAAGCTTGTACCCGAGGCAGTGGAGGTTCAGGTAACAAACAAAGTAACCCGGTAAATGTTGGCAACTATTAGGCTTTTTTTTCTGGTTACACTCCTTGTATGAATACCAAAGTATTTTTTTTTTTTTAATTATTTATTATTTTATTTAACTTTTTTGACAATCAAAATAGCCAAAAGCAAAGAAATAATACAATACCAGTTTTGACATCTTTCAAGAAGTTATCAAAAATACACCAGGAAATCAAGTATACCGGATTGTAGAATTAGTCCACAATGTAAAAGGCTAAAGCTGTGAATTTAACCGAAATATTTCACTTAATAATATATGCCAGGGGTCCCCAAAGTCCCTCCTCGAGAGCCGGAGCCAGGTCTGGTTTTCAGGATATCCACAATAAATATGCATGAGATAGATTTGCATCTCAATGAGGCAGTGCATGCAAATCCATCTCATGCATATTCATTGTGGATATCCTGAAAACCTAACCTGGCTCTGGCTCTCGGGGACCGGAATTGCCTACCCCTAGTCTAGACTGGTTTGACATTTCTTATGTGGCACTATTGAGTTAATCTAGTCCAGGGGCCTCAAAGTCCCTCCTCGAGGGCCGAATCCAGTCGGGTTTTCAGGATTTCCCCAATGAATAGGCATTGAAAGCGGTGCATGCACATAGATCTCTTGCATATTCATGGGGGAAATCCTGAAAACCCGATTGGATTGCGGCCCTCGAGGAGGGACTTTGAGACCCCTAGATTTGAGTGTCTATGTCAGGGATGGGCAACTCCGGTCCTCGAGGGCCAGAATCCAGTCGGGTTTTCAGGATTTCCCCAATGAATAGGCATTGAAAGCGGTGCATGCACATAGATCTCATGCATATTCATGGGGGAAATCCTGAAAACCCGACTGGATTCGGCTCTCGAGGAGGGACTTTGGAAACCCCTGATATATACAAAGGAAAATTAAAGATGTGACCGGGTGAGCTCTAAAACTTCATTGAGCTAATTTTGAAGTAGCAGATCTCACAAAGTAATTACACAGAAATAAACGTTGACAACTGCTAAGGTTAAAAAAACCCATATCTATTGCCTTGATAGACCATCACACATTTGCAGGGGTATCTTAGAATGAGCATCGCACCCAACCGCAAGGCCTGGGGGTCTTAAGATAAGAAACTGCTTCTCTTTTGGGTAGATCAGGGGTGTCAAAGTACCTCCTCGAGGGCCGTAATCCAGTCGGGTTTTCAGGATTTCCCCAATGAATATGCATTGAAAGCAGTGCCTGCACATAGATCTCATGCATATTCATTGGGGAAATCCTGAAAACTCGAATGGATTCCGGCCCTCGAGGACCGACTTTGACACCTGTGGGGTAGATCGTGACACATCTGGATACATTCGCACTATTTTTGACATAAATGGAATATCTTTACAGTACTCCCCTGAAATTCACGGGGAGGGAGGGAAGGGGCCGGGCGCACGCAATCGGTGACCGCGCGCTTTCCCCTCCCTTAAGTTTCTTCACGCGGCGAAGGTAAGGGGGAGGGAGGGAGATTCTCGGACTGCTGAAGGGCGGTGAGGTGGCGGGAGGGAAGGGGGGATGCTGCAGGGACAGGGCGGTAAAGGGGACAGATTTTTTTTCCCCCGTGTCATTCTCTAATAGAGAGTGCCGATGCTTCAGCTTGCACACCTCCTGCAGCCGAGGAATACTCCAGATCATTTGTTCGAGCTCCGTGCTCGAGAAAGACGTTCATCGGACTAAAATATTTTTAATAGTGTAGCCTCATCTATAATAATAAAATGCTAAGCGCGCATGCGCACTCTTAATGCCGTGTTGCCAGTTCCGTGGCTGGCAGAGTGCGCATGCGCGCTTACCACGCATCTCTCTTGTCTCGCAGCGGGCTTGCCGGCTCCAGCCAGACAAAGTTCATTTTTTTTGTTCAAAGCTCACGCCGCAGCTCCTCTATCTAACCTCACCAGAGTCGGAGAAGACTTCCGACTCTGGCGGGGATCGAGAGAGGAGACGCAGCGTCGGCTTTGAACTAAAAAATGAACTTTGGCTGGCCGGAGCCGGCAAGCCCGCTGCGAGACAGAGACATGGCTCCCTTACTGCCCCCCCTTCCCTTCCCGTGGTCCCAACTACAAACCTGCCGATTCCAGCAGCGTGTGCAGCACTCTACACACGCTGTTTCGGGGCCTTCTACTGCCCTGATTTGCTCTGCCGCGTCTCTGATGATGCCATCAGGGACGTGCCAGAGTAAATCAGGGCAGTAGAAGGCCCCGAAGCAGCGTGTGTAGAGTGCTGCACACGCTGCTGGAATCGGCAGGTTTGTCGAGACCGTGGGAAGGGAAGGGGGTTGGCAGTAAGGGAGCCGATCAGACCACGGGAAGAGAAAGGGGAGGTAGGGGAATCGCTGCTGTTGCACAGGGAGGTGGTGTGGGGGGAGGAAAATGGAGGGGTAGGGAATGCTGTGGCTGCTGCACAGGGAAATGGAGGGGGAGGGAATACTGCTGTGGCTGCTGCACAGGGAAGTGGGGGGAGAGAAATGCTGCTGCATAGGAGGCAGGGAGAGAGACAGATAGATAGATAGAAAGAAAGACAGACAGCAGGAGGAAGGGAGACAGAAAGAAAATAAGAAAGACACAGGGGCAGGGAGAGACACAGAAAGACAGACAGACAAAGGGGGCCAGGGAGAGAGACAGACAGACAGAAAGACAGACAGACATATATTCTAACACCCGTTAATGTTAACGGGCTAAAATACTAGTATATTTATAACTCTTTAAGCTGTGTCTTCAGATGTGTTTTCCAACTAATGATATTTCTAACCATCGGGAAAATATGCACTGCATTTGCAATGATTTAATCTCAAAACTGATGCTCTGCACTCCTCACTGACCAGCTGCCTCTCCGTTTACCTCATCAGTTTTACCATAACATATTCAAATAGTCTTCAGTTCTTAAATCACACTTTCTCAAAATTTCAATATACAGTGGTGCCTCGCATAACGAACGCCTCGCACAACGAACGCTGCACACAACGAACTTCATGTCATGATTCACACAACGAACTTCGTTTCACACAACGAACTTCGTTTCACACAACGAACTTCGTTTCACACAACGAACTTCGTTTCACACAACGAACTTCACACAACGAACTTCGTTTCACACAACGAACTTCGTTTCACACAACGAAGTCGCCCGAGCTGCCGATGTATTGCATCCTTCCGCGCAGGCACTGCAGGCAGTCGTTAGTCACTGCGCTTAACTGCCCTCTCTCACTGTATACAGTCGTCCTTTTAAGATAAACTCAATATTTTTTATATATCATGGCTTCTAAAAAAAGCAGGAAGGTGATTTCTGTTGAAATGAAACGGGAAATAATTAGAAGGAGTGAATGTGGGGTAAAACAGTGTGACCTCGTCAAAGAGTTTGGCCTCAGCAAGACCACCATTTTGACCATTTTGACAAATTTATCTTTTTTTTATGTCATCTTAGCATATTTTATGCTGCAGAACGAATTATTTTTTTTAACATGTATTGTTATGGGAAAACGCATTTCACATAACGAACTTTTCGCATAACAAACTTGCTCCTGGAACGAATTAAGTTCGTTGTGTGAGGCACCACTGTACAGTGAAAGTACTTATCTGAATGCTGTTTATTCAGTGTTGGCTGGGGACTGACTTCACCCGACATGTTTCGCCTATCCGGCTTCCTCAAGGGCGTCCCCTAATGATGCTACTGGACTATCATCCCTCAGCACGTCCTGCATATCTTATGCAGGAGAGAGTGTTTAAAGCTACAGCCTCAGCACCCTGAGAACGCTGCTCCTTGTTAGAGAGTTGCGCGGGGACAGAAATCAAACCCGTCCCCAGAAGAATCAAATCCGTCCCCACCCATCCCTATAAACTTCAGAAGTAGTTATTTCATTTACTTATGCTACTGAATTAAAGGCTCTGGTAGAGACCCATTTACAAAGACACTTTATTAATTTGGAAATATTAATTGGGAAGAATACATACTTTGTAAACGGGTTTCTACCAGAGCCTCTAATGTAAATAAAAAATAGAAATACTCAGCTGATGAGAACCCCCAAGCTGTCAGCTGAGGACTTCCTTTGCCTGGGGTCCCTTTTGCCAAGCTTGGCAAGCAGCAGTAGCGTCCCTGAGTCACAGGTGCTGGCACCTCAGTGGCTCATGGATGTTGCCAGCGACTGCTGCGCTTGGTGGAGGGGAGTTCTGGCTGTCTCTAGAGGAGGTCCTCTGCTGGCGGTGCTTGGGGATCCCCACCAGTCACAGCAAGGGTCAGCAAGTACTTCAACACTGTAGAAATAAAACCAGAAATGCATTTCCTTTTCTTTTGAACACAATACAAAGACATTTCCTAAAGCTAACATATTTTAGTCAATAAATTCCGTTTTTTACCTTTGTTGTCTGGAGACTTATTTTTCCATAAAGTTGGTCCCAGTTTCTTTTTTCAGCTTTCCCATCTTCTGTAAATTCTTTTGTTGCTGTCCATTGGTTCCTCCTACCATGGTCCAGCATTTATCCCTTTCTCATCTTTTGCCCCTGCCCACCAGTCTCATGCCCATTTCTCCTTCTATCACCCCTCTCCAGCACCATGCCACATCTCTCCCTCCATTCCCTTCATCACTATGTCCAACTTTCCTCTCTTTTGCATCCCTTTCAGTCTGTTCCACTGTTCCCTTTCCACCACAACATTTCTTCCTCTCATCTTTCTCTTCCCTTTCATCTGTACCTCCCTCCCTCCCTATGACCAATAATTCTTCTTTTCTTCCATTCCTTGTATACACGACCATCTCTTTCCCTCTCACTGACACACCCACGCCCAATTCTCCCTTTCTATTTCCTCCCCCACCTCAGCATCTCTTATCCTCCCTTCCTTTCTCCCAAGTTCATGCCTTTTGTGTCCAAAAACGCACTCCCTCTTTACCCCTTCCCTTCTGTGTCCCGTGCTGGCCTCCCACATTCGAGTCCAGATAACAGCAGCGGTTGGAGGCCGCTCGAGCCGAGAGGCTCGTCTTCTTTTCCTGCCTGCAGCGTGCCACATGTAGCTGACCCGGAAGTCTTCCCCCGACGTCTGAGGGAAGGCTTCGCGTCGGTCATGTGCAGCAAAACTTGGGATCACCAAAGATGAAACTTCAAAACCTTTTTCTGGGTCAGACCATATTCTGCACAGCACAGATATCAGTAAACTTATTTCTTTGGCTCTTGATGTATAGAAATTCTACCCAACCCCATATGGAGCAGCATTGAGTGGGCGGAGTTTCATACTGAAGGAGAGAGCAGAGAGGTAGATTTGAGGAGATAAGAAGTTGCCTCCACTGAGGCAGACCAGAGGTCCATCTCGCCCAGCGGACCGCTCCCGCGGCGGCCCATCAGGCCTATTGCCTGAACAGTGGTCCCTGACTAATTTTTGTAACTTACCTCTAATCCTATCCCTATAACCTACCTCTACTCCTATCTGTACCCCTCAATCCCTTTGTCCTCCAGGTACCTGTCCAGACCTTCTTTAAAGCCCTGTAACGTGCTTCTGCTTATCACATCCTCCGGTAGCGCGTTCCATGTATCCACCACCCTCTGGGTGAAAAAGAACTTCCTGGCGTTTGTTCTAAACCTTTCCCCTTTCAATTTCTCTGAGTGTCCCCTTGTACTTGTGGTTCCCCATAATTTGAAAAATCTGTCCCTGTCTACTCTTTCTATGCCCTTCATGATCTTGAAGGTTTCTATCATGTCTCAAGTTTCAAGTTTATTAGGATTTTATATACCGCCTATCAAGGTTATCTAAGCGGTTTTTACAATCAGGTACTCAAGCATTTTCCCTCTCTGTCCCGGTGGGCTCACAATCGATCTAACGTACCTGGGGCTCCTCTAAGTCTCCGCTTTTCCAGAGAGAAAAGCCCCAGCTTTTTCAGTCTGTCAGTATATGAGAGGTCCTCCGTGCCATTTATTAGCTTAGTTGCTCTTCTCTGGACTCTCTCAAGTACCGCCATGTCCTTCTTGAGGTAGGGCGACCAGTACTGGACACAGTACTCCAGGTGCGGGCGCACCATTGCACGATACAGTGGCAGGATGACTTCCTTCATCCTGGTCGTGATACCCAACATTTTGTTTGCTTTCCTTGAGGCTGTGGCGCACTGCGCCGACGCCTTCAATGTTGTGTCTACCATCACTCCCAGGTCTCTTTCTAGGTTGCAATGGAGCGCTCTTTCTCTCTACTAGCACTTTTCCCTCTCCTCAAGCATAAAACTCTGCCCACTCAATGCAGTTTATAATGGCAACGACCATAGCGACAGAATTGAAAAGGTAGGAGGCCCTGGGCAATTAGCCGGATTTGCTCTGTTGTAGCTACGCCCCTATGTACAAGCCTTGTAAAATCGGAAAATATTCATTTGAAGGCTTTCTCAATGTTTATGCCCCCTTTTCTAGTAACAGCAGCTGATTCCAAGAAGGAAGTGACATTAAAAACCTGCAGGGCAGAGGGCTTTTCATGTGTTTTCTTTCACAGAGAACCTCCCACCACATCACATGCTACTCTGATCGATGCATTCTATACGGGGGGGAGGGGTTTTGGGGTTCTACTCCCGGTCCCACCTGCTGCCGGAACTTTCAAACTGCTACGTTAAAAGACAAAAGCTGTGCAGGTCCGCCAAGTCGCAGAGCTTAGCAGTGTCCACATTCGGCCCTGCACGTTGCACGTGACTGACGCGAAGCCTTTCCTCCAACGTCGGAAGAAGAACTTCCGGGTCAGTTACGTGTGGCGTGCTGCAGGAAGGAAAAAAAAGAAGACGAGCCTCTCAGCTCCAGCTGCCTTCAACCCCGTGGGATCCCCGAGACCCACGAGGGGCATCCCCACGAGATCCTCGAGACCCGTGGGATTCCCGTCGTCCCCATTCCCGTGCAGCTCTCTACTCCTTGTGACCCTGGGCAAGTCACTTAATCCTTAATAGATGGTGAGCCCACTGGGATAGACAGGGGAAAATGCTTGAGTACCTGAATAAATTAATGTGAACCGTTCTGAGCTCCCCTGGAACAACAGTGTAGAAAATCCTATATAATAAAACCCTAGAGCGCGCATGCGCTCTTGAAAAATCGTGATCCCTGGCACCGTGTTTTCTGATCCGTGGCCGCGTTCCATTTCAGAACGCGGCCAGGGATCAATATGGCCACTCCCCTCCTCACTCACCAACCCGAAGCAAGCTCCTCACCAACCGGAAGCAAGCACCTCACGTCCTGCCTTCGCTCACCACTGCTGCCGCCGCTGCCGCTGATTCTTCTCTTCGGGGCAGCCTGCGATCGTGGCCGGCTTAGGAGGGCCTCGCGGGCCGCTTTCCGTCCTCGGTGGCACGTTCCCTCTGATGCACAGGATCGCGTCGGGAGGGAGTGTGCTTCCGGGTTGGGGAGCGGCCTGTGAAGTTCGCTGGGGCCAGCCACCATGATCGCGGCCTGGAGCAGGCCAGAAGACGCCGGGATGCAGGGAGGGTAAGCAGGGGAATCAATACAGGGGGCCAGAGGGAGAGGGAAAGGGGGCTGCTTTGGGGGAGGGGTGTGCTGGGGATGGGGCCATGGAGAGATAGGGAGAGGGAAAGGGGGCTACTTTGGGGGGGAGGTGTGCTGGGGACAGACAGTTTTGCTCTGGGGGAACACAGAAGGGACCATGGAGAGACAGGGAGAGGGAAAGGGGGCTGCTTTGGGGGAGGGGTGTGCTGGGGATGGGGCCATGGAGAGATAGGGAGAGGGAAAGGGGGCTGCTTTGGGGGGGAGGTGTGCTGGGGACAGACAGTTTTGCTCTGGGGGAACACAGAAGGGATCATGGAGAGACAGGGAGAGGGAAAGGGGGCTGCTTTGGGGGAGGGGTGTGCTGGGGATGGGGCCATGGAGAGATAGGGAGAGGGAAAGGGGGCTGCTTTGGGGGGGGAGGTGTGCTGGGGACAGACAGTTTTGCTCTGGGGGAACACAGAAGGGACCATGGAGAGACAGGGAGAGGGAAAGGGGGCTGCTTTGGGGGAGGGGTGTGCTGGGGGGAGACAGAAGGAGCCATGGAGAGAAAGGGAAAGGGGCTGCTTTGGGGGGGGAGGTGTGCTGGGGACAGACAGTTTTGCACTGGGGGGAAGACAGAAGGGGCCGTGGAGAGACAGTTAGGGAGAAAGGGGGCTGCTTTGGGAGTAGGGGTGTGCTGGAGGCAGACAGCTTTGCTCGGGGGGAGGGGGGGGGAGACAGAAGGACACAGACAGCGGCCAAGGAGAGAGATAAAGAAACACAGACAAACAGACACACATATATTCTAGCACCTGTTAATGTAACGGGCTTAACGACTAGTTGAATGAATAAATAAATATGATGTGTAGCCATTAAACTTAGGACAGACTGGGTAGGCCTTAGCTACCCACGTCTCCAGTCTGTGCCCCCCGGGAGCCTTATGTCAATCTCTGATGCCCATCTCTGGGGTCCCTGTTCTAGGAGAGCTCACAGACTTCTAACAATCGTTAAGAAAAAAATCTTTGATTCCACTGTTGTGCAGGTGTTGGGGGATTATTTACTACTGAATAGCAGGAAATGAATGTTTAAGGGAATCGTTTGAGCTTTTTGTGCGGAGGCAGGGTTTTTTGGCTAGTTGAGGAACTACTTCTCTAGAGAGCTTTTTGTTTTTTGATCCAGGATAAATCTGCAGAGTCCGAGGTTTCTCTAGGCCAATTGCTATATAGAGCCGAGCACTGCGTGTCCTCTCTCTCCAGCTGCAGGAGACAGCTTCTTCTATTTTTGAGTCACTGTGGCTCCAGTAATGACCTCACAGAGCAGCAAAGGTCAGTCATTAACCATCGGAACAAAAGATTCACTTCTAAATACAGAAAAACGATGGCAGATAGGCCATAAAACCCTATTAGCTGACCATCCGAGTAAACGTATCGGCTCATCCCTGTGGTTGTGGAAGATGGAATAAGTCCCTGCGCCAGCCAAAGCAGAGAATCGCAGAGGTCAAAATCTTTTTCTGGCTTGGTGTGGAGCTGCTTATAAATGGAGTTTAATGGGGGTGATTTAAGAGCCCTGTAGGTCCTTTCTCACTCTGATCTTTGCATCAGTTTTGTACAAGGATAGAATCGTAGAAATGGTGCCAAATAGCTCATCCACTATCTCCTCCTCACCTTAAGAAATTCCATGCGTTCTTGAAGTCAGACGCAGTCTCTGTCTCCACCACTTCCTCCAGGAGACTGTTCCACGCATCTACCACCCTTTCTGTAAAAAAAAAAAAAAAGAAGATTTCCTTTGATTACTCCTTAGCCTATCATTAAAGAATGAAACGGGGACAAATTTTTCCCTGTCTCCGTGGGAACTCATTTCCTCATCCCATTCCCGTGAGTTCTTTTCCTATTCCTGCCCCATTCCTGAAAGCTCCATCCTCATCTGCACCAGCCTCATACACTTTAAAATCATAACTAGCAACATTCTAGAGCTCGGTTTATGATGTCATAATGCCTCATTCCACCAATACCTAAGCTCTGTCCTCATCTGCACAAGCCTCAAACGCTTTCAAATCCTAAGTAGCAACATTCTAGAGCTCAGATTGTGACATCATAATGCCTCATTCCACCAATGCCTAAGCTCCGTCCTCATCTGCACAAACCTCAACCACTTTAAAATCATAAGTAACAACATTCTAGAGCTTAGATTGTGACATCATAATGCCTCATTCCACCAATGCCTAAGCTCCGTCCTCATCTGCACAAACCTCAACCACTTTAAAATCATAAGTAGCAACATTCTAGAGCTCAGATTGTGATGTCATAATGTCTCATTCCACCAATGCCTAAGCTCCGACCTCATCTGCACAAGCCTCAAACACTTTGAAATCCTAAGTAGCAACATTCTAGAGCTCAGATTGTGATGTCATAATGCCACATTCCACCAATGCCTAAGCTCCGTCCTCATCTGCACAAGCCTCAAACATTTTAAAATCATAAGTGTTCGAGGTTGGTGTGATTAAGGCAGAGCTTACAGGAACGGGACAAGCACAGAGACAAAACTCATGGAATGGGGAAATTGAGTTCCTGCAGGGACGGAACAAATTTATCCCCGTGTCATTTGCTATCTATCACCTCTTAACTTCATCGTATGCCCTCTCGTTCCAGCGTTTCCTTTCAAATGAAAGAGAATCGACTCATGCGCATTTACATCACGTAGGTATTTAAACATCTCTCAAGAAAAAAAATCAAAGAGTAATAGAAAAAAATCCCAAAATTTAAGTACCAAATATTATTCACCAGAGATGGGTTACACTCCCCCGGTAACCATTTCACAAACCAGTGGAGAAAAAGCCTCAAAAATTTCAATGTAGCAGTAAACAACTTCAATACTGTTTAAAGTCCAAGCTGCTTATGTACTATCGCCGGCAAAATAAACACCACCACCACTGAAATGTAATTATCAAAAGGGCAATAGACCCATCACTGGGCACAGGAAAAGCAAAAAAAAAGTTTTACTTAGCTTGGGACCATGGTCTGAAACGCCGTGCTGTACTGGTAGAAAATGTCTGGCCAGACTGTAGATAACACCACAGCACCATTTAGATCAGGGGTAGGGAACTCCGGTCCTCGAGAGCCGTATTCCGGTCAGGTTTTCAGGATTTCCCCAAGGAATATGCATGAGATCTATTTGCATGCACTGCTTTCAATGCGTATTCCTTGGGGGAAATCCTGAAAACCCGACTGGACTACGGCTCTCGAGGACCGGAGTTCCCTACCCCTGGTTTAGATGTACAATCCTCCAACAAGTGCCTTGTTTCGCCTCCCAAAGGGTTCCTCGGGGAATGTAAGAGCTGGAAAACTTCATTCCTCTTCCGTGCACACCGGCACAGGAAACGCCCATTGCTAAAAAGAACTACAGGATCCAACTTCTAATAGCACTTCCGGGTTTCATTGTCATAGCAACAGCCAAAAAAACGGCTGCCATTCGTCCATACAACTGCCATTCATTCTTCAAACTGTCACTCATCCAAAGAATGCCACCCATTCCACCCGCTGATTAAGGCCATTAGGCCAAATAGTATCCAAAAAGAAAATCCAGCACTGTTCATGCTGGTACAAAAGCCTCTTCACATTGCCCCTCCGTGGGGTAACAGGAATGTGTTCTAGCACAAAACGCACAAAATCATCAAAATCATGCCGTTCTTTGGCACAATGGCGGGTCAGGATGTCGGCTTATTTTTTGTGACCGATATTGGACCGATGTTCAAATAACCGAGTCTTGAAACATCTGGTAGTGTGACCAATATAGGTTAACCCGCAAGGGCACGTCATCCCATACACCACTCCTCTTGTGCCACATGTTGTGAGAGAGCGCAATTTCACCAGTCTTCTGCCAGGAACTTGTGCAGCCGTGCCCTCTTGCGTAACACCACAAATTTTTTTTCTTGTGAGACAAAGTAGTTTTCAGGATGGCCCGGGCGTGGAACAGCGGATTCCGATTTTCGGGGGATCCAAGGGCACAAAACACGGTTGTTAAGACTCTGTGGATTGCTGGGGGCCGATTTTCCAAAAAGCGATCCATGCTCAAAAGGCTTCTCCTGCAATAGAGGTGACTGATGTCTGCCCTAACCCCCTCCACCAGTCATTGGAAAACCCACTCAACACATACACAGAAAATCCCAAACGGCTGAGCTGCAGGGGGAAGCCCCACAGCATCCTCCTGCAGCTCAGACATACAGGACAGGAAGCTTTTTTTATTATGCTTTTTTTAATGGGCACAGATTTTGTGTGTGTGTGTGACAACACGCACAATATATGCTCCCATTTTTTAAAAAAATGAGCTGTCCCCCACAATAACATTCATCTAAAATGGCGGGCCGTCCCCTTCCCGGTGCAACCTGGGATGCACAGGGAGGGACCTAAGGCCCTGATTGGCTCAGATGACTAAGGCCTCTCCCAGGGGAGGGACCTTAGGTGTCTGAGCCAATCAGGGGCTTAGACCCCTCCCTGTGCATCCCAGGATGCACCGGGAAGGAGAAGGCTCACCATTTTGGAGTGGTGGGCTTGAGAGCAGGAGGGACTGGGCATCCCTCCTGCTGTCTTCTTGAACAGGTAGGGGGAGGTTTGGATGGGGGAGGGGTTGGGGGAGCATCTAGTGACAGGAGGGAGTGGGTATCCCTCTTGCTGATTTATTTATTTAGTTTTTAGAAAGGGAAGTGGGGAAGGTGAGGGGTTGGTTTGGGGTGTCCTGGAAGGAGGGAGTCAGTTTGTTAGGGGGACGGTCATGGTGGCAAGAAGGAGTGGGAATCCCTCCTGCTGATTTTTATTGAAGTGCAGGGATGGGGGTTCTTGGAAGGAGGGAATGGGCATCTCTCCTGCCTCTATTTTGGTTTGGGGGGGTGGCATAGCATAGGTTTTTTTAATGGGACAGGTTTTGTGTGTGTGTCTGATTATTACAAGATAGCCATATAGAGGTCAATGTCCTCCTATCGTATATTACACGAAAGCATCCGCAAATAATTGAGTTTTCAACAGTTTCTTAAATATCAATCGATCCATACATAGTCTGAAGGTTCCAGGAAGAGAGTTCCAAAGCTTTCCTGCTGTTTCTGTCTGTTCCCTCCTATCCAGCAGTACCCTACTCCATGCTCTTTTCTCTAGCACACTCTTTTCCACAATGCTGCTGCAGCCTTCTTCCTTCTCTGCATGTTGTTTCTGCAGCCCCCTCCCTTCCTCTTTCTCTCCCTCCAGACTGTTTCTCCAGAACCCTCCCTTCCCTCCCTTCATGCCATTTTTCCAGCCCTCCCCTCCCCCTCCAACGCTGCCCTCTAGCTCCCGACTCCCCCAGCTACCTCTTCCCCCGGGCCAGCTGAATCTTCGGGCAGCCGGAAGTAGCAGCAAGGTAAGCCTTCTGCCACTGGCCTGCTCAAGATACTGCCTCTCTGCAAGTCTCGCCTATGCAGGAACAGGAAGTTGCTGCAAAGAGGCGGCTTCCGGGGCAGGCCGGCGGCAGAAGGCTTACCTCGTTGCTACTGCCAGCTGCCCGAAGATTCTGTTACAGTGGCCAGGCCCGGGGAGGAGGTAGGTGGGGGAGTCAGGAGAGCCAGTTAAACCCGGATAGACTCTCCCGTTTTTGGAAAACCATCCAGGCGTTCGGATAGTCCTCGAGAAAGAGGACATGTTTCCAAGTTTTTTGGGTTTTATTTATTTATTTATAACGTTTCAACTTAAATATCAAGCATTATAACTTGTACAGAAAGAAATTAAACCTAAAACATTGTCCAACATTCCAAATAAATTGGCTGTTTAGCAATCAAAAATAATAACAAAATCAATAACAAAGGTTTAATTTTACTCAAGTTCTCAAATTGGATCCAAGATTTAAACACTTGGCGAGAAACATAAGAAAATACGATAAGAAGGCGGAGCTTGACCAAGATGGCAGTCTGAGGTCTTCGGGGAGACGCCGTTGTGGAGGGTCTTTTATAGTTTTTCATTGCCTACCTGATGGTAAAAAGAAAATTGAAAGTTCCTAGATGAAACTGTCTTCCGATAGACGTCTTTGAGCATGGCCCGAGAACACCACAACCGTGGACTTCCTCGGCTGGAGAACGAGCGCAGGCTGAAGCGCAGGAGTTCTCTTTCGAGGGTGCCACTCTGTCCCCGGATGAGCGCAGTCCACCGACCCGCCCTGAGGCAGCGGAAGAGGCATGGTTCCGGGATGTTCTTCTGCTGGTTGTGCAGAGCGGGGGTTCCGGCTCTGGTTCGAGGCAGGAGAAGATGTCTGATTTGTCATTGCAGCGAACGATGGGGGGGGGGAGCACGGCCGGCTCATGAGCTTTCTACGGCAGCTACTGTGGATATAGGTACTTTGTTGGCAACAGGGGCTTCTAGAACTGAGTTTTTGCCCCTATAGAGACCTGAATTTGGAACGCTATCAATTTGGAAAGCTATCATTAATTTGCAAGTTTCACTGGGGAACCAAATACAGCAACTTTCTACATAGTCTACTAAAGTACTTTCGGAGAATTTGGAACTTAAAAATAAAGTAACGACTTTGGAAAATAAATCTGATGAATTGGAAGTCCAGACGAAATCTTTGGAAGCGCAAGCTTTAACTTGGGTTAAAGACAGTGTGAGCCTACATTTCAAAGAAGAAATGTTGGAAAATTCCATCAGGAGACGTAATCTGCGGATCATTAATTTCCCCAAAAGTTTTCCCAATAACTGCTTTAGTTATGTTTAAAAGATACATGAATGAGATTTTGAAGGTGCCAGAAACCTTTTATCCACCTCTCTCCAAGATATATTACCTTTCAAAGAGAGTTAAGTCTCAAAGTCCAAACCAGCCGAATCTATCTGTTGATAGTCTGGACTTAACTGATTTCCTTGAGAAGTCGGAGACTGAGGTTCAGGTTTCCGCAACATTGATGGTACAGTTTGCTCTTGATTCTGATAGAGAATGGATGTTAAAGTTGTTTTTTTAAACATAAAGGGCTCCTTTTACAAATCCGCGTTAGCGGCTTTATGGCAAGCACACTTTTAGCGTGCGCTAACCCCCGCCTGCCTCAAGAGGAGGCAGTAGCGGCTAGCGCGGCCGGCAGATTAGCACGCGATATTACGCGCATTAAACCGCTAACGCGGCTTCGTAAAAGGAGCCCAAAGATGTTCCAATTTTGACTAACCCTATCTGAATGTTTCCAGATGTATTTTGTTATAACCAGAAAAGACGAAAACAGTTTCTTATTTTGAGACCACAGGTCATTCAGTTGGGGGCAACTTTTGTTCAACGATTCCCCTGTAAAAATGTGTATTGGTTTGCACTTCTCCCTCCGGATTCGCGGGGGATAGGGGCAGAGCCGGACCGCGAATGGCGAAAAAACCGTGAATATCCGGCTCTGACCTACCCCCGCCTTCCCGGCCTTATCTGGTGGTCTAGCGGGCTTTCGGGGCAGGAGCGATCTTCCTACGCTCCTGCCCCGTGCAGATCGCCTCGAGACTACGACGGGAACTCCCTACAGCTATTTCCTAATGGCGATCTGCACAGGTCAGGAGCGTAGGAAGATCGCTCCTGCCCCGAAAGCCCGCTAGACCACCAGATAAGGCCAGGGGGGAAGACTTAACAATGGGTTTTTTTTTTTTTCTTTTTTCCCCTTCCCCAAAAAATCGCGAATATGTGAAACCACGATTACCGAAACTGCAAATGGGGAGGGGGAAGTGTATAAGGAGGACAGGTATGTCTTCTATGAGAAAACCCCAAAACTCTGTGGAGTGACGATGTTCCTAAATGGACTTTATTTGAAAGTGTCAAAGTTCCAAAGGTCCACTGAAATCATCCACATAAAATAATTCCATCCACATAAAAATAAATCATCCACATAAGAGCCTTAAAGGACCTAGTCCACTAGGGATACAGGACCCAACATGGTCCGCGTTTCGACAAAAAGTCTTCTTCAGGGGTCCTATAAATAATGAGGGGTACATTAAGAATGCATGTAAGTTATGAATAGCAGTGGTGATCCACAGCAGTTATCTAAATTTATATCTACTAAGACTAATTCTTGATTAATTATGAGTATGGCTGGCTCTTAGATAGCTCAGGAAGAATAGTTTAAGAGCTATTAGACTGCAACTTCATTTTCCTGTTTACTATTTGCTTCTTTGTTTAAAAATTTCAGCCTATCATCAGCTCCGCTTCCATTTAAATGGTGGACTAATTATACTGTGTAATATTTTGTTTAATTCCTATATTTTGATCCTATGTTTGATGATGGTTACATTGTATTTTTTTCTTTTCATTTGTAATTTTAAAATTGTCAAATGTTAAAACCAATAAAAATTCAAAATCTAAAAAAAAAGAAAGAAAAGAAATCGAGACTTGAAGCGGAGAGCAAAATGTATAACAATCTAGTGAGCTTAAGATTTTTCTTTATCCAGCTGGGAGAGTGACAAGAAGGTCGTTAATTGGAACGGTTCAAAAAAGACATACTTATTCGCTTGGCGATTTACGATACACTTGTAGGAGTGTCGCAAATCAAAGGTAGCTCCCAAAGCTAAGACTCCTGGCTTAAGTAAAAAGAAATTCACGCCTACGTTTCTGCGTCTCGCGTGATAAATTGGGAAACATCTGTAGTTTATAACCAAGAAATTGTTTCTGCCTCTTTTTAAAGAATAGACTCAAAATCCATGACTTGTCTGGTTGTAGGGCTACTGATATTATTAATGTTGCCAGAGTCACAATTTCTTTATCTGATGTCTCAAGAACAGCTGGAATTTAGACCACATACCACATACATTAAACACCTTATTCCTACTAATGGTTTATAGGCTGTCTTTTCTCCGATCCTCAGCGGGGCCACCACCCACTCGGTATTCACTCATAGGGAGTGGCTTTATGCCTCAAATCGTCATTGGATCGATTTTAATTTTAGCATTTTTACTTTCTGTCTTTTTTCTAACTTTTCATTTGTTCATACGTTCTGCAAAACTCTAATATATACGTAGCTGTATGGTCTTAGTTCAAACGGGGGGGGGGGGGGGGGGGAAACACCAACATGTTTCATCCGTGTGTTTTCAACGGTTTTTTCAAGGCTGTCACTCCCTCATAAGTTAAACACCATCCTAACGGACCATAACGTTCAGCAAGAACGGAGTTTGAAAAAAGTTTAAAAAAGTAAAAATGCTAAACTTAAAATCGATCCAATGACGATTTGAGGCATAAAGCCACTCCCTATGAGTAAATACCGAGTGGGTGGTGGCCCTGCTGAGGATTGGAGAAAAGACAGCCTATAAACCATTAGTAGGAATAAAGCGTTTAATGTATGCGGTTTAAAATTTCAGTATGGCTGTTAGTGCCACTGGTTAATTCAAGAGCCGAGACATCCTTTGCTTCTTGATTACTAGACCTTTGATATGTTTCCAAGTTTTATTAAAATTTGATAAATTTGATAATCCCGCCAATCACAAAATGTTGAATTTTTTTCTCTCGCTTGCCTTCCCGCTCTCGCAGATTGTGACTTTTTTTGTCACAGTTCTTTCATTTTTCCTTTTTTTTTAAAAATCCATTATAAAAGAAAAAAAATATTTTAAAAATCCTGTTTTTATTCTTTTTCTTTAACATTATGGGCTCCTTTTACTAAGGTGCGCTGGCGTTTTTAGTGCACGCATGATATTAGCGCGCGCTAAACCCACACTAATCTTCTAGAACTAATGCCAGCTCCATACTGGCGTTAAGGTCTAGTGCGCACGGCAATTCAGCGCGCGCTATTCCACGTGTTAAATCCTTAATGCACCTTTGTAAAAGGAGCCTTATATGTGTTGTTATGAAGAAATGGAGAAAACCACGCCAGTGTTGTAGCTCGTATCCCGATGTCTTGTAGCTGATCTAATAGTATAGAACGGTCAAGATCAAAAGCTGCAGAAAGACCGAGAGAGAATAAAATAACAGATTTAGCTTGGGCTAAACGATATTGTGTATATGTGGTCATACCCCAAAGAGCAGTTTCCTGTACTATGATGTTTTCTGAAGCCTGTTTGATTAGGATGTAAAATATCGGACTTTTCCCCCCCCCAAAAAAATCCTGTAATTGTGTGTGAACTATGTTGTCAACAATTTTAACAATAAAAGGGAGATTAGCAATAGGCGTTAAAGCAGGGGTCTCAAAGTCCCTCCTCGAGGGCTGCAATCCAGTCGGGTTTTCAGGATTTCCCCAATGAATATGCATGAGATCTATGTGCATGCACTGCTTTCAATGCATATTCATTGGGGAAATCCTGAAAACCCGACTGGATTGCGGCCCTTGAGGACTGGAGTTGCCCACCTCTGGGCTAGATCAGGTGTCTCAGAGTCCCTCCTTGAGGGCCGCAATCCAGTCGGGTTTTCAGGATTCCCCCAATGAATATGCGTGAGATCTATGTGCATACACTGCTTTCAATGCATATTCATTGGGGAAATCCTGAAAACCCGACTGGATTGCGGCCCTTGAGGACTGGAGTTGCCCACCTCTGGGCTAGATCAGGTGTCTCAGAGTCCCTCCTTGAGGGCCGCAATCCAGTCGGGTTTTCAGGATTCCCCCAATGAGATCTATGTGCATGCACTGCTTTCAATGCATATTCATTGGGGAAATCCTGAAAACCCGACTGGATTGCGGCCCTCAAGGAAGGACTTTGAGATCCCTGTGTTAAAGAGAGAGAGGAATCCTTAACCTTAGGCTAGATCAGGGGTGTCAAAGTCCCTCCTTGAGGGCCGCAATCCAGTCGGGTTTTCAGGATTTCCCCAATGAATATGTATTGAAAGCAGTGCATGCACATAGATCTCATGCACATTCATTGGGAAAATCCTGAAAACCCGACTGGATTGCGGCCCTCAAGGAGGGACTTTGACACCCCTGGGCTAGATAGTAGCAGATTTACACAAAGTTGGCACAAGTCCCGAAGTGAAACTTTCTGAGATCATTGGGCTAGATTCACTAAAGTCCACAAATCGATCCGATTCGTGTCCTATCCGTTTCCGTGTCATTCTGGCCGATCATTTCAGTAAAGTTTGTCCATGCAAATGATCAAATCGTAAACGCGCCCCCCCCACGTCTCGCTGTAACATCGATCGACGCGAGTGCGCACTGTCTCCTTGTTGGTTTTGAAGCACCTAACGCATGCGCTAGCTCTTTAGGACTTCACTGCGTACAAATGGGGCGGGCTTTAATCGCGGACGTCATCGGCGGGCTCCGAATTCGCCTACCGCATAGCATTATTGTCGTAAAAAATGCAATATAAGAACTATAGTTTTTACCAACCTTTCTTTTTTTTTTTCTTAAGTGCTGTTGCAAGCTGTATAAACTGCGACCGTAGCTTTTTGAAAAATTTGTTGGAGAGGTTTGAGGAGAAATAGCATCGGAGGTTTGTGAGCGAGCTCTGGAATTCTTCGAGTTTGTCCTTTTTATTGTGCGCTTCCAAACAGCTTAAATTTTCTCTCAGAAAAAGAACTGTTAAGTTGCTAGAAGGCACAATCGTTAACAGTTGAATGCGCTGGGATCATGCGCTGTTGTATACAGCTTACGAATCCCAGGAGGCTGTGTGGCTCTTTCTGCCGTGAAGCACGAAGCAACCAAAGGCGACCCATGTGACGTCAGATGCTGGAAGGAAGGGGGGGAGGGATTGCTGGCCCTTAAAAGTTATTTTTGATTTTTAAAAAAAATTTGGCATTGATATATGAAATGTACAATGTGCAAGGAGAGCACGGGGTTAATCCGTGATTTTCTCGCCATGCGCATTACAAATCCAAGATTCACTCCCGCACTCGCTATGCGCATTCCACAAAAATCAAAAAATATTTCTAACGTTTATGTACATGAAAGTTTAGATATATTTTGGATTTTTTTTGCGGGGTAGATATATATTTTTAATGGGGGTTCTTAACACGCACGCGGCAGTTCCTAGGCAGGAATAGTCGGCGAGGATGTGAAGCGATTGGTCCTCGGCAGTCAAAACGTTTTGGAACGGAAAAGCCAGTTTCGGTTTGGACGAAATGGTTTCTTGAATCGATGCCTTAAGAAATTTACATGCCTTTTTACTCATTTGCATGCGCAGATCGGATCGAGTGCGGACGAGCCGTAGTAGGAAAGTGAGCGCAAACCGAACAGTACACGATCGGTTTGCCTAGTGAATCTAGCCCATTGGCTCACTAAGGCCACTTTTTGCCGTGGCTAAGTGAAGAGACCCCCCCTTCTTATCGCGCTTTTTCTTACGCAGGCCTTCTGACCTCAGCACCTTACAGCCAACCATGAGGTGCGTATTCTTTCAGTCCTGTGCTACAGACTCTTGTCTTTGCTGTCGTTTGTTCTGGGCGTGTCTTCTAGCCTGTATTTCACTGCAAGCGGACTCTCTCGCTTAAACTTTGATCTCCTGTTGCTCTGTTTAATGGACAGGTTCACGCTCGGGATTCGGAGAGGACGACGCGAGTGACCGTTGCAGTGGTGGACACATTTGTCTGGCAGGCCCTGGCATCTGTGGCCATTCCAGGCTTTACCATTAACCGTATCTGTGCCGCCTCCCTCTACCTCATGGGCAAAACAACACGTTGGCCCCTTCCAGTACGCAAGTGGACTACCACAGCCGTCGGGCTGTCGGCCATCCCCTTCATCATCAAACCCATTGATAGGTAAGGAGAGGGTGGGATTCTCATCTGTCGGGTTTCCTTTTGCACAGAATTCTTCCCCCCTCCTTCTTTTTAAATTAATTAAGGGCCCCTCTTGCAAAGCTGAGGCAGCGATTCCCTCAAGGGAAATGCACCGAATCCTATTCCATTCCTAAAGGCTTTGGTGCCTTTGGCACCGGAGAAATGCTACCGCAGCTTTGTAAAAGGGGCCCTAAATCATCAGGATTTATTCACCGTCTTTTCAAAGGAGGTATACAGTAGTGCTACTTGATTCAGAGAAATAATTTTTGGATTTGATTCAGCCTATTGAAATCGATTTGTCAATTCACTTTTCCTTCCCAATCGGGTGTTTTTGTTTTTTTCAAAACGTTCTGACGTTTGTAGTCTTTCCACTCACCCCACCTTTTTTGCCCTCTCCAACCCCCACGCCGGCGCTGCGGTGTAAACAAAATAAAAAAAAAAAGACTTTTCCTCTCTCCGTTAGGTCCTAGCTCAGCCTCGCTGTCCTAACACCCGCTGTGGCAGGATCCATGTTTCATATCTGATAAAACCAAAGTCACTGTGGAGAAGATGATCACGATGCAGGCTTTATTAAACGTTCAATCCAATAATCCATGAAAAGAAATGTCTAGGATCCAAATCGTTGGGGGACTGTGGACCCAGCACGGTCCGTGTTTCGACAAAACTGTGTTCCTCGGGGGTCCTATAAATGACAATACGGTAAATGAATTGTCCCCTAAATTTGTAAAATGATTTATGTGCAGTGGAACGCGCAAAAGATGTGCGTTAAAATTTAGTGGATTTTCATAAACTTATAAATAGTGACTGGTGTCTGGATGAGTGTAATTCAAGCTATGTAATGTAATGTAATGTAATGTAATTTATTTCTTATATACCGCTACATCCGTTAGGTTCTAAGCGGTTTACAGAAAATATACATTAAGATTAGAAATAAGAAAGGTACTTGAAAAATTCCCTATGAGTGTGTATGTGTGATGCCTAATATATATAAAAAGGTGACCGAAGAGATGCTGCAAGCATCTTATTTAAAAAAAAAAAAAAAATATGATTGAGTGAAAAGAGGTGCCTCATAAGAACATAAGCAATGCCTCCGCTGGGTCAGACCTGAGGTCCATTGCGCCCAGCAGTCCGCTCACGCGGCGGCCCAACAGGTCCAGGACCTGTGCAGTAATCCTCTATTTATACCCCTCTATCCCCTTTTCCAGCAGGAAATTGTCCAATCCTTTCTTAAACCCCTGTACTGTACTCTGCCCTATTACGCCCTCTGGAAGCGCATTCCAGGTGTCCACCACTCGTTGGGTAAAGAAGAACTTCCTAGCATTCGTTTTAAATCTGTCCCCTTTCAACTTTTCCAAGTGTCCTCTTGTTCTTTTATTTTTCGAAAGTTTGAAGAATCTGTCCCTCTCTACTCTCTCTATGCCCTTCATGATCTTATAAGTCTCTATCATATCCCCTCTAAGTCTCCTCTTCTCCAGGGAAAAGAGTCCCAGTTTCTCCAATCTCTCAGCGTATGAGAGGTTTTCCATCCCTTTTATCAAACGTGTCGCTCTCCTCTGAACCCTCTCGAGTAACGCCATATCCTTCCTAAGGTACGGAGACCAATATTGGACGCAGTATTCCAGATGCGGGCGCACCATCGCCCGATACAATGGCAGGATAACTTCTTTTGTCCTTGTTGTAATACCCTTCTTGATTATACCTAGCATTCTATTTGCTTTCTTAGCGGCTGTTGCGCACTGTGCCGTCGGCTTCATTGTCATGTCCACCATTACCCCCAAGTCCCTTTCTTGGTTGCTCTCATTCAATAATATCCCTCCCATCGTATAGTTGTACCTCGGGTTTCTGTTTCCAACATGCAATACTTTACATTTCTCATTCATCATTTGTGAGATATATGGTAGTGGCTGTGATCAACAGAAGCCGAGAGCAAGAAGATTAAAACAGAAAGGAGAGCCTATAATATGAATCAATAATAGAATCTTGGGGACTGAATACATAGCCTAAAGGTCCTGGTACAGAGACTCATGGATCAGAGGCTAAAAGCTAAATTGGATCTATTGATTATTAAAAGCTAGTAAAAGGCATGGAGAAACTGGAATACGAGGAACGACTTAAGAGACTGGGACTGTTCTCCCTTGAGAAGAGGAGACTCCGAGGGGATATGATCGAGGCCTTCAAAATACTGAAAGGAATCGACAAAATAGAGCAGGGAAAAAAAATGATTAACAATGTCCAATGTGACACGGACAAGAGGACATGGACTGAAGCTAAGGGGGGGACAAGTCTAGGACAAATGTCAGGAAGTTCTGCTTCATACAAAGAGTGGTGGACACCTGGAATGCTCTCCCGGAGGAGATTATCGCAGAATCGACCGTCCTAGGATTTAAAAGCAAACTAGATGCACATCTCCTTACGAGAGGCATAGAGGGATATGGGTGACTAAAAATTACGCCAGGTGTACACCTGGCTGGGCCACCGCGTGTGCGGATCGCCGGACTTGATGGACCGAAGGTCTGATCCGGAGATGGCGCTTCTTATGTTTCATATATAATGATTATGGCAAAAGGACAGAGGATAGATAGCAATGAACAAAAGCTCTTATGAAAACTTTTATCCATAAGAGAACAAACTTATCCCCTCTTCTATTAAACTGTGCAAGAAGTTTTTAGCGCAGAGAGCCGCGCTGAATGGCCCGTACTGCTCCCACAGCCTCATAGGAAGTCTATGAGCGTTGGGAGCAGCGCGGTTTAATCTAATATAATAAAACGCTAGGCTGCGCATGCGCACTTCCATCGCGTGGGTCCATTTTCCATGAGCTGTAGAAACCCATAGGAAGTGCGCATGCGCGGCTTACGGTTCTTTGAAAGACGCAGCAGTGGCTACTCTCATGATCCCCACCTGCGTCGGACTTTCGACGCAGGTGGGGATCATGAGAGGAGCCACCGCCGCGTCTTTCAAATAAAAAAAAAATACAGCAAGGCGGATGTCGGCCGCGGCGGCTGTCGGCGGCTGCAGGCCGCGGCAGCTGTAGCCCGCCGCGGCCGAGCACGGAGACGGGCCAAAATTTTTTTCAACTTCTCAAAGACGCTGCAGCGGCTCCTCTCACGAGCCGCTCCTGCGTCGGAGAAGGCGGCGATCGTGAGAGGAGCCGCTGGGAAGTTACACTGCTGGGGGCTCGGGCTGTTAGGTCCGTGCAGGCTCCTCTCGCGGTAAATAGAGGGAGAGGGAATGCTGCGGCTGCTGGACAGGGAAGTAGGGAAGGAGATAGGAAGAAAGACACAGGGACAGGGGCAGGGAGAGAGACAGAAAGACAGCGGGAGGAAAAGAGACAGAAAGAAAAAGGCAGGGGTATGGAGAGAAACAGAAAGAAAGACAGACATATATTCTGCCACCAGGGGGATGAAGGGAGACAGAAAGAAAAGAAGAAAGACACAGGGACAGGGAGAGACACAGAAAGACAGACAGACAAAGGGGGCCAGGGACAGAGACAGACACAGACAGAAAGAAAGACAGCAGGACAGAGAGAGAGACCGAAATAAAGACAGACAGACAGACATATATTCTAGCACCCATTAATGTAACGGGCTAAAATACTAGTAGAAGAAATAATCATCTAAATCAGGGCTGCCCAAGTCCGGTCCTTGAGATCTACTGGCAGGCCAGGTTTTCTGGATATCCACAATGAATATGCATGAGAGAGAGATTTGCATACCAAGAAGGCAGTGCAGGCAAATCTCGCTCATGCGTATTCATAGTGGGTATCCTGAAACCTCCGTTTATGGATTTAAATAGTAGGCAGTAGAATTTGAAGAGTGTTCTCGCTTGGACTGGGAGCCAGTGTGTTTCGAGGTAAGCCTCTGTGATATGCTCGTATTTCTTCAGCGAGTCGAGAAGTCTTAGGGCTGTGTTTTGTATTGGTCGAAGTTGTTGTATCATGGTTGCTGGGCGTGGGAGTCCAAACTGCCTGCTAATGTTGGGTGGGAACCTCGACCCTGACGAAAACTTTGAAACGTGGCATGGCGATGGCGGCGCTCCCGCAACGCACTTTAAGAATAAAATAAGTTCTCATGCATCGTCTATTTATTACTGATAAGTTTGCACAAACAATTGCTACATTTGCACTTTAAATATAAGAAGGCAAACAGAATGTTGGGTATTATTAAGAAGGGTATTACGACCAGAACGAGAGAAGTCATCCTGCCGTTGTATCGGGCAATGGTGCGCCCGCACCTGGAGTACTGTGTTCAGTATTGGTTACCGTATCTTTTTTTTTGTTTGTTTGTTTTTTTTGTTTTAAGTTTTTTATTGATTTTTTCACATATCAACAAGTGTTATAAATTTTCCATACATTTATCTTAACAATACACTTGATATCTCTATAATGTATTTTATATAAACCATATTTTATATTATTTTTCTTATGAATTTATATAACATATATATTGTAATGATTTTATCAATTATTATTTAATTATGAACCCTTTTCCCTCCCTTTATCACATTAATTTCTCATAGGACTATCATTCATTCATTATGATATATTTTTTATAATGTATAATAAAGAGAATCAATTCTTTACCCCTTCCCTCCCTCCCTTCTTTAACCATTATCTTATTATGGGAAAAAATTAAAATCAGTCATTGCAAAAATCTGTTAATGGTCCCCAAATCTTCTTGAACTTATCCATATATCCTTTTTGTGTTGCAAATGTACGCTCCATCTTATATATATGGCAAACTGAGTTCCACCAAAAATTATAGTTCAATCTGTCATAATTTTTCCAATTATGTGTGATTTGCTGTACTGCTACTCCAGTCAATATAAATAAAAGTTTATTGTTATTTGATGAAATTTGACTTCGAGCTCTCATTGCGGTACCAAACAAAATCGTATCATATGTCAAGGCTACCGGATTTTCTAACATCCTATTAATTTGAGGCCAAATTGATTTCCAAAATATTAATATAAATGGACAATAGAATAAAAGATGATCTAATGTCCCTGCTTCAAGATGACAATGCCAGCATCTATTAGACTTATCTTAGACGTATCTTAAGAAGGATATGGCAACACTTGAGAGGGTTCAGAGGAGAGTGACACGAATGATTAAGGGCATGGAAGACCTTTCATACACTGAAAGATTAGAGACTGGGGCTCTTCTTCCTGGAAAAGCGGAGACTTAGAGGGGACATGATAGAAACCTACAAGATCATGAAGGGCATAGAGAGAGTAGAGAGGGACAGATTCTTCAAACTTTCAGAACATAAAAGAACAAGAGGGCACTCGGAAAAGCTGAAAGGGGACAGATTCAAAACGAATGCTAGGAAGTTTTTCCTTACCCAGCGAGTTGTGGACATCTGGAATGCGCTTCCAGAGGGCGTAATAGGGCAGAGTACGGTGCAGGGGTTCAAGAAAGGATTGGACAATTTCCTACTGGAAAAAGGGATAGAGGGGTATAGATAGAGGAGTACTGCACAGGTCCTAGACCTGTTGGGCCACCGCGTGGGCGGACTGCTGGGAACGATGGACCTCTGGTCTGACCCAGTGGAGGCATTTCTTATGTTATGTTCTTAAGAAAACGTTTAAAAATATACCAAAAAAAGGATCCGTTGAAGATATTGCTTCTAAATAAAGGAAAGCAAGCCCTCTGAGGATTCTACACAATTTAGAAAAATATTCAGTTGTTTACAAGATAATATTATGAACGTTTATGTCTTGATATGCTGTGAAGATTTGGTGATCTATGAATACATAAATAAGCCATCACTAACAATCTAACATATGCAATATTGGAAATTTAAATAAATAAATGGACTCCAGTGAACCATGACAAAAGGCCTTAAATGCAAGCAGACGTGTCTTGCACTGGATTCGATAGTTATTAGGAAGCCGATGATAACTGCTTTTATAGAGGAGTAACACGAGCCAAGAGAAACTGTTTTATTCTGTAACGTCTGAAGTCTTTTATGGAGAACGATTTTTATTGAACAACAGAGAAACGAGCAGAAGATACAACTTCAGTAGTTGGAACCTAAGAACGGTACCAGGCAGAGCGTTGGATTCTTGCCCAGAAATAGCTAAGAAGAAGGGGGGGGAAAAAAAAAAAACTCAACAAATTTTTAGATTGAATCGGGTTGAGCAGACTAGATGGACCATTATCTGCCGTCATCTACTATGTTACTATGTAAAAAAGTTTTTTGTATCCAACCATACCTGTTTCCCAACCGCCCACCCACCTCCACTCCCAGCCCAAAAACCAAAAGACACAGAGAAGGAACAATGAATGTGGAATCTAAACAGAGACAGGAGAAGATGTGTCTTTCTCTAAATGGCACAAAAAAAACAACCAAGGAAATATAGCAAAATCAGATGCAGGGTAGAGAATGACACGGTGACAAAATTCATCACCGTTCCCGTCCCCGCGGGAAACCATCTTCATGTCATTCTTTAAGGAGATAGGGAAGAATCAGAGTATGAATGGCCACAATCACTGACCCTCAAGCTTTGCTCTGAAGAATGCTGGTGTAGAAGGACTGAGGTTCAAACAGACACTACAGAATGACAGTCTCTGGTATCCAGAGCAGATATTGTGATGTCATAATGACTCATTCCACCAGTGCCTAAGAGCCAATCACATCAGTGATATCACAATGGCTTCATTATCCTTGGCTCCCATAAGAATCAGAGTATGAATGGCCACAACCACTGACCCTCAAGCTTTGCTCTGAAGAATGCTGGTGTAGAAGGACTGAGGTTGAAACAGACACTACAGAATGACAGTCTCTGGTATCCAGAGCTGATATTGTGATGTCATAATGCCTCATTCCACCAGTGCCTAAGATCCAATCACATCAGTGATGTCACAATGGCTTCATTATCCTTGGCTCACATAAGAATCAGAGTATGAATGGCCACAACCACTGACCCAAAAGCTTTGCTTTGAAGAATGCTGGTGTAGAAGGACTGAGGCTGAAATAAACACTAGAAAATGACATGGGATTATTTCCCGCAGTTATCCGTGAGGACGGGAACGGTGATGAATTTTGTCACCATGTCATTCTCTAATGCAGGGTTCCCTACCCCTCACCCCAGCATAGTAAATTGTAAAGGCATAAATACCATTAGAAGACAACTGGGAAGGAAAGACAAAATTAAAACAGATAGTCTATGCCAGTGGTTCCCAAACCTGTCCTGGGGGACCCCCAGCCAGTCGGGTTTTCAAGATATCCCTAATGAATATGCATGAGAGAGATTTGCATATAATGGAAGTGACAGGTATGCAAATCTCTCTCATGCATATTCATTAGGGATATCTTGAAAACCTGACTGGCTGGGGGTCCCCCAGGACAGGTTTGGGAACCACTGGTCTATGCCTTGAAAAAATATCACTCTGAATAAAGAACGAGGAAATAGCAAATATCCCAAGCCCCAATGCCTAGATTGGCCACCGTGAGAACGGGCTACTGGGCTTGACCCAGTAATTATTATTTATTTATTTTATCAATAAATTTTACAAGTATCCATTTGTTCTAGAAATACAGAGAATAAGGCATTAAAACAATAGGAAAAACAAAGGGGATTTAACAATATCCCAAGGTATAAGCAAATTATTATCTCTTCCTTGGACCACAAAACAAAACACAGGGGAAAACCTGTCAGAAACCCAAATAGTGGCAACATTCCAGAGCTGACACTGTGATGTCATGATGCCTCATTCCACCAATGCGTAAGAGCCAACCTCATCAGTGATGTCACAATGGCTTGACTGTCTCATACTTGGCCCATATAAGAACATAACAAATGCTGTACTAGGACAGACCGAAGGTCCATCAGGCCCAGTGTCCTGTTTCCAACAGTGGCCAACCCAGGTCCCATTCTTTAGTGTCTATGTCAACCTCAGTCCTTCTACATCAGCGTTCTTCAATGCAAGGCTTGAGGGTCAGTGGCTGGGCCCATTCATACGCCAATTCTTATGTGAGCCAAGTATAAGGTCACAATGGCTTCATTATATCACTGATAAGCTTGATTCTTATTGGTGGAATGAGACATTATGACATCACAATATCTGCTCTGAATACCAGAGACTGTCATTCTCTAGTGTCTCTCTCAACCTCAGTCCTTACACTAGCATTCTTCAATGCGAGGCTTGAGGGTCAGTGGCTGGGCCCATTCATACGCTGATTCTTATGTGAGCCAAGTATAAGATGATGAAGCCATTGTGACATCACTGATAAGCTTGGCTCTTATTGGTGGAATGAGACATTATGACATCACAATATCTGCTCTGGATACCAGAGACTGTCATTCTCTAGTGTCTCTCTCAACCTCAGTCTTTACACTAGTATTCTTCAATGCGAGGCTTGAGGGTCAGTGGCTGAGCCATTCATACGCTGATTCTTAGGTGAGCCAAGTATAAGATAATGAAGCCATTGTGACATCACTGATAAGCTTGGCTATTATTGGTGGAATGAGACATTATGACATCACAATATCTGTTCTGGATACCAGAGACTGTCATTCTCTAGTGTCTCTCTCAACCTCAGTCCTTCTACATCAGCATTCTTCAATGCAAGGCTTGAGGGTCAGTGGCTAAGCTCTTTCAGACTCTGATTGTTATGTGAACCAAGTATAAGATAATGAAGCCATTGTGACATCACTGATATGCTTGGTTCTTATTGGTGGAATGAGACATTATGACATTATGCAAGGCTGAGTTCATTCATACTCTGATTCTTTTGTGAGCCAAGTATAAGGTCACAATGGCTTCATTATATCACTGATAAGCTTGGCTCTTATTGGTGGAATGAGACATTATGACATCACAATATCTGCTCTGGATACCAGAGACTGTCATTCTCTAGTGTCTCTCTCAACCTCAGTCCTCACACTAGCATTCTTCAATGCGAGGCTTGAGGGTCAGTGGCTGAGCCCATTCATACTCTGATTCTCTGCCCTCTCTCCTTAAAGAATGAGATAAGGATGGTTATCCACGGGGATGGGAATGGTGAAGAATTTTGTCACCATGTCTTTCTCTAATTGGGACAATTGACCAGAGCAGCCACATAAATGCACAAACCACAGTGGAGTTTAGAGGTAGCTTACAACAAGATTTTTTTTTTTTTAATCTACTCTTTAATTTGCCCTGATGAAGCCCAGTCTTTGAGGTGAAACAGTCTCTGTTGGCTGTATCCAAAGTTGTGTATTTTCTGTTTGAGTATGATTTACATCGGAGGTTAATTTGTTGCACAGGTACTTTTTTGAAATAATGTAATTTTAAAAATTTAACAGAATAAGGGATATTTCAGGACTAATGAATGATAACTAAACCATTACAACCGTCAGACTGATAAATTTGTCTACGGTTTGGTTTTCTGAAGTCCTTTCCCCGACTTAAAATATTGACCGGTGGATTCTTCTTTGTTGACCGACTTTTTGGTTTTCTTTTTTTCATCATACTCCACATTCCCTGGCTTAGGAGTGATTTATGCACAAAACTAACACATTTCTAGATCTTGCCCCAGACTAATTATACGGAGTCGTGTGCTATAGAGTTGGACTAAAACCTGGATCTGGTTTTAGTTACAGTAGGGTCTTGATTATCTAATGTAAATGGGACCGACAGGTGGATGGATGACTGAAAAGTTGGCAAATACAGAAAAAGTGCATGATGGATAAAAGAGAAGTGGGGGTGCCCACAAAAGCACTCCTTGAATTTAAATGGTTACAAAATCAAAACTTATTGGAATATGTTTATAAATAAGATGACGGCAAATACAAGTCCCCAAAAGCACGGTTAGCAAGATTTTACCCAATCGCTTGCACTTTCACCCTTATAAGCTGCAAATGACCTGATGTTCCTCAAGTGGCCCCCGAGATCACCGGACATTACTGTTTGTGACTTTTTCCTTTGGGGGTACGTACCTCCACTACCCGCAACTACGGATGATCTGCAGGAACGCATCACTGAAGCTATAAATGCGATCACGCCGGATATGCTTCGGAGAGTCTGGTCCGAGCTCGATTATCGCATCGATGTTTGAGTAACAGGTGGGGTGCCCATCGACTGTAAGTAATCAACAGATACCATATGAAACTATAGCCTCGAAGGAGACAGAATATTCCAATAAATTTTGGGTTTTGTAACCATTTAAAATCAAGGAGTATTTTTGTGGGCACCCTGTATATTTCAAAAGAGAAAGCAGAAATAAGAGTCTACAAGCTTATTGTACCCAAGAACCTTACCTGGTGCTTCTGCCTTTAACTGAACACAACGCCCGGAAAGAGAAAAAAACCCACATGCATCTCATTAATGATGCTATGACGTTACCTAGGTATGTTGGTTAAGTGAGACTCCACTGGAATCACTTTGTAAACCCATGTTGAGCTCTTCATGTACATTTCATAGGCCTTTCCCCACAGGGAGCATCGGTAAGGAGCAGCAGGGTTTGAACTCTGGCTTCCTGCTTCTTGGCCTCCCGATCTAAACATGTGGCCTCTTCACTATGCCATGTGTCAGTACCACTCTGGCAAAAGGGACTCGACTCCTAATTTTACCGATCAGGTCTTCCCTCGTAGCATTAATTCTTGCCTGCTGAAATAGAACGTTTCTGACCTTGTACTAGGGACGCTGTTTTCAGCCATTAAACTGTTTGCTGTTTTGTTTTCAGATCTGTGGATTTGCTTCTTGATGCCAGTCTCCGCAAACTGTACAGCAATGATGAGAAGCCCAGGGACCCCTCTCAGTAACACCCACCAGCTGCTGGCTTGTGCCACGCAGAAAGAGAAGCTACAGAAAATGCCTTCACCTGTACAGCTGTTTGATGCTTCAGAGCTACCCGGGTCTCCATTCTGCACCATGCAAAGATCGTATGTAATACACAAAAAGAGCCTGGACCTTCCTTTCAAATATATCAAAAGTTTAATTACACATGGAAGAAGAATGTTTCTGTCCAAGTGAAAAGTGTCTGTTGGAACTGTTTGGGTACTTGCATGCTTCTTAGGCCTGGTTTTTACACCAAGGGTGACTGGCCTACCTTCACAACACGATTATGAGATTTGTTGATTCTTTTCACTTAATTTAAGAATAGATTTTTTTGGAACTGTAACTTAGCAGATTTGCTGTGATTGATTCATAGCCAAGATCTAGCCGTCATATGGGACGCTACTGCCAGTAAGCGGCATCTCGCCTTATTTCTCTAAGATCAGAAATTTAAGCTCATCCCAGTAGGTAAGCCCATGAACCATTTGGAGCAGTGGTAGACCCACCCCTCTCCACCAAATATGCACATTGTAATTGATTAACTGGAGGAGGGTTTGGCACAGTGGTTAAAGCTATAGCCTCAGCACCCTGAGGTTGTGGGTTCAGACCCATGCTGCTCCTTGTGACCCTGGGCAAGTCACTTAATCCCCCCATTGCTCCAGGTACATTAGATAGATTGTGAGCCCACCAGGACAGACAGGGAAAAATGCTTGAGTACCTGAATAAACTCATGTAAACCATTCTGAGCTCTCCTGTAAGAACAGTATAGAAAATTGAATAAATAAATATACCAATTAGACTTTCATTTCTCTAGAAATAATCCTGGCAGTTTTCGAGGGAGCCAGGAGAGACTGGATGTCCCGAGCTGAATGTAGAGACCAACTGATCCCCTGGCTTTGCAAAAACAAAATCACAATCCAAGTAGTCTGCAGTAAAGCACAAACCGAACAAACCCAAAAACTGCAGACCAGAGTACAAGATGCAGGCTGGGATTATTTAAAACAAATGTATAAAGGCTCGTATAAAGGTGGCGACATTAACCACAATATGTATTTGTTTTAAATAAACCCGGCCTGCATCTTGTACACTGGACTGCAGTTTTTCCTTTGTCTGATACAGTGTTTTGCTACCTCAGGGTGTTTCAGATAGCTCGATCCCTTGAAAAGAAGCTGCAGAAGTATAATCAAATTCATGGTGACAATACAGAAAGCTTGGAACCTACGCGGAGGCTCCCGCAGTGCTCCTGCCGTGGCAGCTTACAAATACATTGACTTAAACACCTAGACATTACTAAGTGAATAGAAGAGCCCCCGAGTCCTAAAGGCAGAGAGCGAATGGCCTCAGGCTTAGTCTGAAGGGAGAATCAATATTAGAAAGTCGGGCAATTCTGGTAATGTATTCAAGGAGGCCCAGGGCAAAAATTTAAGAGTGGAGCCAACCAGTAGGCTGCATCTCCTTCAGCCTCAGACAGATGTGGGAGCCCGCAATCCCGGGGTAGTTGCCCTGTTTTCATTGCCCACCCCCCTCTCATGGCCTTGCAGAAATCGTGTTAATAGATCAATGTACCTGGGAACAGAGGCAGCCCTGCTTCTGGCACTGGAGGGTCTACTGTAAATTCTGCACATTAATTCAAGGGAGTGGGTGTAAAATCTGTGTATTATACTGTTCTGTAACAAAATCTGGGAGATATAATAAAATCAGAATAGAAGGACCCCGGAGCTGTGTGTTTTTTATACAATAGACATTTATCTTAATTCACGAACAGTGGTATAAGTATTTAGAATTAAAAAACCACTTTTTTTATCCATTATATACTAACAGTGACACCATATCAATTATCAGTATACTGTATATCTATTGAGATCTTTATGTTATATTCTGTTTAATGGTGGGGAAAAAAGCCTCAGATCTGGAGCAAGAGCACCATCTGGTGTCTGAATGTGATATCTCGCTGTGCTCCTGATTTAATCAACAGCAAAAACCACCTATCTTCCTGTTGAACTAAAACGTCTTAATTAAACTAATACTCTTCTTTATTTTCATTTTATTTCTTCTTTGATTATTTAATTTAATATTTGTCCATTGTCAAGAAGGTTGGGTAACAGGGTTATATCACTTATACCAATCCATATCCACAAATACCAAAATTGCTTATCTTCTAATACTGCACTCAATTTGGCGACACTCATACGAGAAAAACTGTCAGAGTCAAACACTTCAATAGATATGGTACTTATCCTAAATACTGTCTTTTTCTTTTAGCAATCCAATTAGTACTTCGTGCTCCCGTTTCTCTTCCTTTATAGATAATGTTAGCCGCTCCCTTTTCACCAACGTGGCCAGCGTTTCACGGTATTAATTGATTTACTTATGCCTCAGGGTATGTTCTCAGGGAAATGGCTTTATTTCAGGCTGCAGATTAAAACAGCATACTAACAGGATGTTACATAGAAGCCCTTCTTTATAAATTAGATTTTGTTGGTCGCCTACCTTTAAAAAAATTTTCAAAGTACCAGCATTTCCCGCATTGAAAGTATTCATTCTAGAGAGAGTATTTAGGGCAGTGGTCTCAAACTCGTGGCCTGGAGGCCACATGCGGCCCGCCAAATACTATTTTGAGGCCCTCAGTATGGTTAAAAATTGAATAGCTACTTGAGAAAAAAAACAGGGTTTAAAGAAGTTTTTAAAGGGTTTAATGAAGCAGAGAGGATCTGGAAGGAAATATCTGTGTTTTTTTTATTTTTGAGAAGTATGGTTTGTGTATTGTTTGTATTGGTGCAGGTTTGAGGTTTTCTGTTGCTGATCTCTTGCACAGGTCTGCTGTCCTCATGCAGAGATCAGCATCAGCTTTCTGAACATTCGAACTGTGAGATTTGACAGCTGGGAGGGTGACTTGGTTCTGTGAGGAGGTGTTTTGGCTTGTGTGGCTCTTGTGAAGGTAATTATAGTTGATTTTATTGAATTTTGAATAAGAATTGTAAGTTGTGGTTGAAGTTGGTTTGATTCATAGATTCTGGTAATTTCCAAGGTTGAAATATTTCTTTCTGGTGGATGTGAAGAATTGTTTTATCTGTGAGACTATTGGGTGTTAGAAATAGTCTGTGAGATTTCTGTGTAATGTTTCCAAGTTTATTAATTTTTTAATATCCCGACCATCAAATGAATATCTGGCCGGTTTACAAAATATAATAAAAGTAAATAATGATTAAATACAATGAAGTGAACGAAAATGACATTAACTAGACTAACTGGAAAGTGAGGATAGGAGGGGAAGGAAGGGAGAAGTTACATATATTAGTTAAGATAAGAAAGGGTGGGGGAAGGGTTGAACAAGTGGGGTATGGTAGCATTGTAGGAGCGATTACTTACTCGCATTAAAAAATGTCATGAGGGAATATTGGTGAAGAAAATTCGATAAACTGTTTTGGAAGTTTAATATCTTCTGTAAAATTTATTGAGACTTTGGGTTTTATTTGTGTTTTGAGATAAGAAATTTGAGTGATTTTGGAAATAGGAAATTCTGGGGAGGGAAAAAGTATAAGGAACATCAATTATCTATTTTTTTTTTTTAGCTTAGAAAGTATATTTAGGCAATTTGGGGTTATTAGATTATGATAGGGTTTTCCCTTATTGGTTTGTTTAAGACAGAGTAGTAGGTGGTTTTCAGCAAGAGAGAGTCTGCTAGCAACAGTGCGCCTACGTGGTACCCCTACATAGCAAGAACATAAAGCCTCAAATACCCAAATCTGAGGAAAAAGAAGAACTTTACAGAGGAGAAGTAGAATCTCTTTGTTTAGATTTGATTTACAGCATTTGTTTATTAAATATTATTTCTAATTTAAATTCTGAATCCTTAGTGCTTCTTTATATTTATTTTATTATATGTTTAATAACTATTTTTATTTCAAGGTTATACCATATTATTATATATTATTATTTTGTTTATGTAATTCACCCCTTCTCCGGGGAAAAGGTATCAATTTAACCCTCGGTGTGCACGACTACAAAACAAATCTTATTTCAAGAGGGATACCTTTTAGCTCAGTCTGAGAAGGAGGGGGTTACATTATCATAATCACAAAAGTAAAATAAAACAGTTTCTTGATCACATGTCTCTTTAGCTATAAATGACAATATTATGATTAAGATTTAGCCAAAAGGAAAGATTTATAAACTATAAAGAGTTTTTACCTCATGCAAAATTGTCATTTCTTTAATAAGACATTAACTATTTTTTTCTGCGGCCCTCCGAGTACCGACAAATCCAAAATGTGGCCCTGCAAAGGGTTTGAGTTGGAGACCACTGGCTAAACTGTAACCATGACATCCTGTTTGTCTTTGGGAAGCAGAGCTGAGATTGTGATGTCATAATGCCTCATTCCATCAATAAGAGCCAGCCTCATCAGTGATGTCACAATGGCTTGATTGTCCTGTTCTCCTCTCTGCCCTCCAACCCAGCCAGGTCCTATTTTGAGGCCCTCCAAGTACCGACAAATCCAAAATGTGGCCCTGCAAAGGGTTTGAGTTGGAGACCACTGATTTAGGGGGAGGAGAGGAGGGGAATATAAAAGATTTTTAGCGCAGAAAGAACAAAAATGGATACATAGATTAAACACTCTGAGGTTCATAATCGAAACAGAAATATGTCTAAAAACCTGCTTATATCAGTACTTGGATGACCTAAAAGACAGGTCGTCCAAGTGCCAATAATCGGAACGGGTTTTAGACGTATCTAAAAACAGCTTAGGCCTTTTCAGTGCTGCTGTACGCCCAGAGTGAAAAGGGGCGTTTCTGAAGGGGCGGTTAGGGCGGTAGGTGGGCGGGATGTTGGCCGACCTAGACTTAGTCGTCCTGCAGCGATAATTGAAAGTTCAACGAGACTTCCTAGACGGAACTTATATGTTGTGACTTAGGCAATTTAAAAACAGGTATAAGTGCCCAGAAGATATCAAAAGTGATCAGATAACAATTGCAGGGACAAAGTAAAGACTCGCACACACTCCCCCCCCACCGCCATAAAAATTTGAATAAAAATGTATATACCTGCCTCCAGAACATTAGCACCTGGTATAGGTAAGCCTAGTAGAGCTGCACAGAAGTGGCTTATGTAGTCTGGGGGGTGGGATAGTGAACCATACTCTAACGTGTGCACCCCCCCCAAAACCCTACTGTACTGCCATATAGGTGCCACCTGCAGTCATAAGGGCTATTGGGGTGGTAGACAGATGGGTTTAGTAGGTTTTAGGGGGCTCACCTTGACCTATAAGGGAATTGTGAGATGGTTATATGGCACCCTTTTTGTGATGTTCACAGCAGTGCCCTGTAAGGTCCCCCATTACTCTGTTGCCATGTTTGGGTGTCCAGTTCATCACTCTGCTGGCCCCTCCCACATCCAAAAGGTCTTGTTCTAGGCATTTTTGACTTGGACGATTTTTGGGGGATGAGCATAGGGTATAAAGATAGATGGCTTAGTGGTTTGGATGATCAAACGGCTGCAATTAGAAGTAGACGATTCTCGAAGAAAAAAAAAAAATATTTTGGACATATTTTTTAAGATTGGACTTTGGCTGCAACGAACTTTTGATCTACAGGCCAATGATCTCTTTGCCTATTACCAGATCCGTCATTATGTTCAGTCCCTCCCAGTGGCTGCCCTTACTGAAGTCTGCAGGGAGGCGCTTTCGGAACTCTTCAGCCTTTCAGCCCAACAGAGGATTCCTCTACGATTTCATATTGTGGGGATCCGGGATTGCCAACCAAGTACGAATCTGGATATATTAGCGACAGCGTGGGCTGAGGACTTGCATTGCCAGTTGACTGCTCAACAGTTACAACGGGTCCTGAAGAACATTCAGAAGGTGTCACCAATATTACTCACTGGGAAATGCAATTGAAAATTGTTCTTAGACTTTACATTCCACCGGAACGTGCAGCCCGGATGGGGATTACTGCGTCGCATTCTTGCCCGAAATGCAATCAGGCTCACGCATCTTTGAGTCACATGTTTTGGGCCTGCCCCGCAATCCAACAGTTTTGGAGACATCTTGGCCTATATACCACATCGCTTTGGGGAAGGCGATGGCTTCCACAACCGAGGGCGTTATTTGGATTTTATAATATAGCCTCGCCCAAACCCAGGGGAATGTCAGCATTTATCTCCAGAGCCCTTTTGATGGGGAAAAAAGCCATCCTCACCAACTGGCTCTCCCGTGATCCCCCGTCATATGCACAATGGAGATCCCTAATGATAGTGCACGCAACACTGGAGAGACGCATGGTGGGAGACTTGACTCTTGGCCCGGGTCGCAAATTTTGTCAGGTGTGGGAGCACTTCTGGCAGGACCTCACACCGCGTGCTCGCAGTAGACTTTTGAATCTTTATTTTATTCCCACTCTCAGCTGTTGGACTGGCCATGGATTCTTGGGGAGGGGAGGGAGGGGGGGATGGGAGGGGAACTGATTATATTGTTGAAAATGTTATTTCCTGAATGGTTCTACTGTTTGTATTTGCTTCTTACTGCTGGAATAATAAAAATCATTTAAACATAAGATTGGACTTTGGATGTTTCTAACTTTAGGCAACGAGCGACTTAGGCTCAAAACGGACTTGGACGCTTTTTTAAAAAAAATTATGCCGCTCTCGGAGTCCACATGGGCTAAATAATAGCATGGAATGGCAACATTTCTATTAAGGGTTTTTGAGGATTATATATGGGATAATAAGACAAGGAAAGATAATGCGATTGGTTTGACGTAATCCCGTATGGTTTATTTATTTTTTTATTCAATTTCTATACCATTCTCCCAGGGGAGCTCAGAACAGTTTACATGAATGTATTCAGATACTCAAGCTGACGCCATTTTGATTTTGCGGGAAATGCTGGTACTTTTGAAAGTTTGTTTAAAAGGTAGGGGACTAACAAAATCTAATTTATAAAGAAGAGCTTCTATGTATCATCCTGTTAATGCTGTTTTAATCTGCAGCCTGAAATAAAGCCGTTTCACTGAGAACACACCCTGAGGCAGCGGTGAATTAATTAATACCATGAAACGTTGGCCACGTTGGTGAAAAGGGAGCGGCTAGCGTTTTCTATAAAGAAGGAGAAACGGGAGCACGAAGTACTGATTGGATTGCGAAAAGAAAAAGACAATGTTCAAATAAGTACAATATCTCTTGAAGTCTTTGGCTCAGCAGTTTTTCTCGTATTTGAGTGTCGCCAAAATCGAGTGCAATATTAGAAGATAAGCAATTTTGATATTTGCGGATATGGATGGGTATAAGTGATATAACCCTGTTATCTAACCTTCCTGACAATGGACAAATATTAAATGATCAAAAAAGAAATGAAATGAAAATAAAGAAGAGTATTAGTTTAATTAAGACGTTTTAAATCAAAAGGAAGGCAGGTCGTTTTTGCCATTGATTAAATCAGGAGCACTGCGAGATATCACATTCAGACACCAAATGGTACTTTTGCTCTAAATCTGAGGCTTTTTTCCCCCATCATTAAGCAGAAGAATCTATAGTAATAATACCTTAGCTAACGCATGCGCAATACAATAGAACCGCCGAGCAGGGAAGTGTCTCAGCGCACGATATGCTGTAGGTATTCCAGTACGAATGGGAACTGATTTCATTGGACCAGGGTCCAAACCACACTTCAGAGGCAAAAGGGGTCAAATAGGAGAAGGAAATGAAGGGCTGAAAAAAAGGGGTAGGAGGGAGAAGGGGGCTGGAGCTGGGGTTGGTATTGTAAAAAGGGAAGATGTTAGAGAAAGGAGCTGGGAGCTGACAATGGGGATGTGTAAGAGAAGGAGGCTGCAAAAGGGACATGAGAGAAGTGGTCTGGGTCTGGATTTGGGGGCTGAAAAGGAAGACAGGTGTGATAAGGAGACGGGCTAGAACCGATGGCTGGAAGAGCAGGTAAGAGACGGGGGTTAGGTTGGGGGCTATAAGAAGGGATCTGGGGATGAAAAAAAGGGGGAGGTGGGAGAAGGGGGCTGGAGCTGGGGTTGGTATTGTAAAAAGGGAAGATGTTAGAGAAAGGAGCTGGGAGCTGACAATGGGGATGTGTAAGAGAAGGAGGCTGCAAAAGGGACGTGAGAGAAGGGGTCTGGGTCTGGATTTGGGGGCTGAAAAGGAAGACAGGTGTGATAAGGAGAAGGGTTAGAACCGATGGCTGGAAGAGCAGGTAAGAGACGGGGGTTAGGTTGGGGGCTATAAGAAGGGATCTGGGGATGAAAAAAAGGGGGAGGTGGGAGAAGGGGGCTGGAGCTGGGGTCGGTATTGTAAAAAGGGAACATGTTAGAGAAAGGAGCTGGGAGCTGACAATGGGGATGTGTAAGAGAAGGGAGCAGAAAAAGGGAGAGAAGGGGTCTGGGTCTGGATTTGGGGGTTGAAAAGAAAGACAGGTGTGATAAGGAGACGGGTTAGAACCGATGGCTGGAAGAGCAGGTAAGAGACGGGGGTTAGGTTGGGGGCGATAAGAAGGGAGCTGGGGATGAAAAAAAGGGGGAGGTGGGAGAAGGGGGCTGGAGCTGGGGGTCGGTATTGTAAAAAGGGAAGATGTTAGAGAAAGGAGCTGGGAGCTGACAATGGGGATGTGTAAGAGAAGGAGGCTGAAAAAGGGACGTGAGAGAAGGGGTCTGGGTCTGGATTTGGGGGCTGAAAAGGAAGACAGGTGTGATAAGGAGACGGGCTAGAACCGATGGCTGGAAGAGCAGGTAAGAGACGGGGGTTAGGTTGGGGGCGATAAGAAGGGAGCTGGGGATGAAAAAAAGGGGGAGGTGGGAGAAGGGGGCTGGAGCTGGGGGTCGGTATTGTAAAAAGGGAAGATGTTAGAGAAAGGAGCTGGGAGCTGACAATGGGGATGTGTAAGAGAAGGGGGGAGAAAAGGGGAGATGTGTGAGAAGGAGGCTGCAAAAGGGACATGTGCAGAATGGAAGGGAGTTCTATGGAGGTGAAGGACAGAGAAAGGGGACCGATTTTTAAGTTGGTGAAAAAAGGTGGAACTAGGGAAAGTAAAAGGGGAAATGGGAGCCTGAATATGGGGGTAAGGCATAAGAAGAAAGGCCATACTGGATCAGACTAATCTAGTCTAGCACTGCGAATACGGCTTTAGCGGGGGAGACGGAGAGGGCAGCTGGAGTGCCGGCGAGTGAAGGAAAACACTCGCGGTATGCTCCGACCACCTTCCTGCACTAAAGTTGGGACTCACCAATCAGGAGCTGCGTACGGGCGAGTGATTTCCTTCACTCGCCCGCACTCTGGCTGCTCTCTCTCCTGCCCGGTCATTCGCGGTCGGAAAATACCACGAAATGACCGGGACTGCGAATGGCCGAACGTGAATGACCGAGGGAGCACCGTATACAGATATTGACTTGGTGTTGCTGTTAGTATATAGTGGATAGAAAAAGTGTTGTTTTATACAAGGCAGCAGTTCTTCCAGGAGCTCAGCAGTTGGCCTTGGCCTTCAGGAACAGGTGACGTTGGCTGTCCTGGAAAGATCAATGGACATGATAGAGACGTTCAAAATACTGAAAGACATCAATAAAATAGAGCAGAAAAACAAATTATTTACATTGTCCAATGTGACACGGACAAGAGGACATGGTTTGAAGCTAAGGGGTGACAAGTCCAGGACAAATGTCAGGAAGTTCTGTTTTACGCAGCGAATGGAGGACGCCTGGAATGCTCTCCCAAAGGAGGCTATTAAGGAATCCACTGTGCTAGGATTCAAAGGCAAATTAGATGCACATCTCCTTATGAGAGGCATAGAGGGATATGGGTGATTAGAACAATCAGGTGTATACCTGACTGGGCCTCCGCGTGTGCGGATCGCCGGACTCGATGGACCATGGGTCTGATCCGGAGATGGCAATTCTTATGTTCTTATGTTCTTAAGTGATTGAACAGAGAGGCAGAACTTGTGTGAAAAAATTAGGACACCCCCATGAAATATTCAGTTCTTTCTTAAGAAATCTGCACATATCGATGTCAAATCTTTTCTTTAAATTTTATCTCTGGAAAAAAAAAAACTGATGTGAACAACAAAAAGTTTCCTTGATTAACTCATGAAACAAAAGATAGCCACAAAAATGTGTATTCTGACTAAGGAATAAATTAGGATACCTTAATAGCTAGTGTTATAATCCCCTTTGGCACCTTTCACAGCCACATGTATATTCTTCCCTCTTAATATTGGAATCTTTTGGGCAGGGAGGGGGAAGGGAGGGAATAGAAGATAAAGCTTGAATATCAAAGTGCTTAATTACAAAAATGATTTTCCAGAAGTAGTTTGAAGCTATAAACAGGAGCCCATCAGCGGGAAGATGTGAAGAGATCCCGTATATTATGTGGATAGAGCAAATCCTCCTTTTCAGTGGCAGATCCAGTTACGTGCAATAAGACGCCTGAGAATTTACGTCTAGGTGAAAATGTTTTGAGGTTTAGGAAACTATTACAAGCTTTTTTTTTTGTCCAGGCATTCTACAGATCCATGAACTTGGGAGAACTTTTTGTATGATTACAGCTTATAGGTGATGTAAATGTTTTGATAGTTTAAAGTGATTATGAATGTTTACCGACGGTGAAGTTTGACTGTTCAGTGTCTGCTGGGCACCAGGTGTAAGTACTGTGCCAGCCCAAGACGGACACAACCCTTCAGACACTTTACTCTCCAATTCCTCCCTAGATTTAAAAGGTCCACTAGAAGAGGCAGCAAAGGGCACTCTAGTTTCTGCAGTCTTCCAACGTTGGACAGGGCCAAGAATGAACCTGGCTGTGACTACCTTTCTTTAGACACACAACACAACCACAACCACCGCTTAGCAGGAGAAGCTTTTCTCTCCTTCAGAAAGCATTCAAAAGATTGGAATTTTGACAATCGATTGTATTGTGCATTGATTACAATTAGGCAATTAATCTTTTCTTCCTACCAGTTCAGGAATGTAATCGACCAGTCAGCAAGCGGTTCAAGATTCCAAATCTATTAACCAACTGAGTCACATCTGGCACATCTTAAGCTTCCACCAGGTTTTACTTCGCAACCTGGTAGACCCTGAAAAGATTCACTGCAATCCCTACCTCTGGTGGCATTGGCCATGCGAGAACTATTGAGGGCGAGGGTGTCCCATGCGATTTTTCCAACCATTGGTCCAAATGGCTGTACTTTTACAGGTCCAAGCACCACAGTGTGGAACAGGCCATCCGTGTCTTCAAAGTCTTGGGGGGGGGGGGGAGAAGAGAGAAAAGAACACACCATCTACAGGGAGAGTGAGAAAAATGCAGTCTGGAATGGTGAGAAGCAACAATTCAAAAAGCAGAATAACTCAGTGCAAGCCCTAAGCTACGTGACTGTTATTGAGCTGGGACCAAGAGATGCAGATATAGAAAGCAATTTTATGGAATAAATGAGCCATCTACATCAAGTAGTTTAATCATAGATCTATAAGAGAAGAATCAGAATAAAGGATTCTGAAGACAGACTATCCCGGTCTTAGTTTGGTACCTTCCAGGTCTCTTTTGCAACGCCCAGATTCTGATGATTGGCAGACAGAGTCACAACAGTCACATATAGAGTTCAGAGATGGATCATCCAGATATTCCCACCTATGGGAAAATAGAAATCTGAGCAGTAATTAAAAAATGTCCTATCCCATAGCAGCCAGATCCTCCCTAGTCAGGTAGCTTGGGATCTTACCCAACTTCTCTGTCAGTCTTCCCTTAGCTCTCACCTGCTGCTATCTCTGTTAAAGGAGAAGGCCTTCTTTGTAGGGTCTGTGAGAACTTTAGGATCCCACACAAGAACTGTAAAGTGAAGGTAGATCTGCAAGAGAAAATGGTCCTTGAGAGGCCTCCAGACAAGTTATCAAATCCATGGAGTATCATGAACAGAGACCCCCAAGCACTAAACAGAACTCCTCCACTCAGCTGGTCAGCCCATGGGGGATGATTCATTGACAGAACTCAATTTCAAATTTAAAAGAATCAAGTTTTTAAAAAAGTTTTCCTATGTACTCAATTAGGTCAATATCTTCTGGATGCTTGATCCTATACCCCAGTGGTTCCCAACCCTGTCCCGGAGGACCACAAGCCATTCGGGTTTTTGGGATAAAACTAATGAATATGCTTGAGAGATTTGCATATAATGGAGGTGACCGGCATGCAAATCTGCTCCATGCATATTCATTAGGGCTATCCTGAAAACCTGACTGGCTGGTGGTCCTCCAGGACAGGGTTGGGAACCACTGGCCAACAGTAAACCAAAGTCTGCCTGCTCCAACCAGTCTGCCCACAAAAGTGGCCAAAGTTGAATCTGGGACTCTGCACAGTTCTGCTTCATGATTAAAGACACCCGTCACGACTGCAGAAGACTGCCTGGCCTCAGTCCTCCTTCCCAACTACTGGAGTTGAAACCCTCTCTAACCTTGAGCCTGCTTTTTTTTATGGTGCCATTTACAGGACCCAAACTGTAGAAGTCTGTCTGGCCTTAGGTCTTGCATCAACATTTTAACATTTTGTTTGCAAGAATGCCAACTATAGGCTGATCATCCACCTTTGCTGAACACGATCAATAGCATTCCCCCCTCCCCCTCCCAAAAAAATAGTTCTATTACCTGATGTAATATAGTCAATATTACTCACATCCGAATCCATATTGGCAAACTGAAAGGCCTGGAGAGAGAGGCGGATTAACTCATCAGCTGGTCTGGATGTGAACTTGGAAGCTGCTACTTTACCATCTATGAAACACCTACGAATGAACAACTTTGTTCAGAATAGGAGATTCACTATCTACTAATTTCTATAGCGTTACCAGACCCACGCAGCGCTGTACATTAAGCTTACAATCTAATTATGACAAAACAAAAAGGGTGAATCTAAACATGCTACTCAGGTAGAGAATTACAGAGGGAATAGGGTAGGGACTATAGAGGGCACGACAAACACATACGGATACTTTTATTAGAACAATGCCAGTGGGCTAAGGGCCATTTGGGACAAGATCAGGTCAAGACATGGTGAACTGGCACCAGAAGAGGTGTATGTAGGGATCATTCATTAGCGAGATGTATGTAGGGATCATTCATTAGCGAGGTGTATGTAGGGATCATTCATTAGCGAGTGCCCAAGATCTTATGTGTGCAATATTATGTGGATTCAACCAAGCTTTCACTAAACTGTTCAAAGTTGTCAAAATGAATGCAGATTGTGAAAAATTACAGGCAGGCCTTAGGAAATTGGAAGACTGGGTGACCAAGTGGCAGATGAAATTTAATGAGGACAAATGCAAAGTAATGCTCATTGCGAAGAATAACCCAAATCACAGTTACCGGATGCTAAGGTCCACTTTGGGAATTAGCGCCCAAGAAAAGGATCTGGGTATCATTGTAGACAATACGATGAAACCTTCCGCCCAATATGTGGTGGCGGCCAAAAAAGCAAACAAGATGCTAGGAATTATTAAGAAAGGGATGGTTAACAAGACTAAAGAATGGGGAAGGGGTAAAACGCGGATCTGACGGACCTCGCGGATCTAAAACCGCACGTCCTTAAAAATCTGAGGTCCATGTCCGTGCCACTCGTAGTTTCTGTCTCTTACAGACCTCTATGACATTTTAGCTGTGACGGATCTGTCTCGGCAAAGGAAGGGAAAAGTATTAGGATCCGTCAGCGCTACAATGTCATAGAGGTCTGTCAGAGCCAGAGACTAGTGCTGGAGCGGCAGAGCAGAGGCCTTATTATGTATAGGTTTAAGTCTGCCGGATCTTATTGTAGTTTAAAGTAAGGGTCCACTATAGTGAATCAGGCTTCCTGGATCGCAAATTGAAGGTCTCTTTCAGGAGATCCAGAAAACCCGGCACTTAACAGGGCTGTTTAACCGTTTTGCGCTCTGCTTATCCTTTAAGCCCGACATAGTATTTGCCGTCATTGAGACCCTGGAGCTTGTAGCCTCTCTGGAGTTCGGGGGTTAAGAGGTAACTTGTGATCTTCGTGGGGAGACTGCTGTTAAACATTCCCGTACTGCTTTCCAGACTGAGCTGCACAATTAACGCTCTGGCATAGTCCAGGAGGTCCCAGGGGGGGAAAAGTTAAGGATAAATCTTGGGCCTGGCATCTGTGTGATTCAGATTGTACAAACAACTCTTCACATACTAATCTTACCCTTTCTTTCTGTCACCTCTCTCACCTTTTCTCTTCTCTCTTATGGTTCCCCTTCCTCCTTTTCTTTGTCTTAGGTTTTCTCATTCATGATTCTCTGGTTTTCCCTCCAGCGTGCTGGACTTTTCCTTCTGGCCTTTTAATTTTTTTTCTGTGTTTATAATCTCTGGCCTGTCAGAGCCAGAGACTAGTGCTGGAGCGGCTCTAAAACGAATCCTTTAAACTGGTTTCCTAAAATCTGAGCTCCGCGCTACTTTTGGTCTCTGGCTCTGACAGACCTCTATGACATTTTAGCGCCGACGGAACCTAATACTTTCCCCTCCCTATGCTGAGACGGATCCGTCGGCGTTAAAATGTCATAGAGGTCTGTAAGAGACAGAAACTACGAGTGGCACGGACACGGGCCTCAGATTTTTAAGGACGTGCGGTTTTAGATCCGCGAGGTCCGTCAGGTCGGCGTTTTACCCCTTCCCTAAAGCAGTGGTTCCAAACCCTGTCCTGGAGGAACACCAGGCCAATTGGGTTTTCAGGCTAGCCCTAATGAATATGCATGAAGCAAATTTGCATGCCTATCACTTCCATCATATGCAAATCTCTCTCATGCATATTCATTAGGGCTAGCCTGAAAACCCGATTGGCCTGGTGTTCCTCCAGGACAGGGTTGGGAATCACTGCCCTAAAGAATGTCATAATGCCCCTGAATCGCTCCATGGTGCAACCTCATCTTGAGTATTGCGTTCAATTCTGGTCTCCTTATCTCAAGAAAGATATAGTGGCGCTAGAAAAGGTTCAAAGAAGTGCGACCAAGATGGTAAAAGGGATGGAACTCCTCTCGTAAGAGGAAAGACTAAAAAGGTTAAGAACATAAGCCTTACTGGGTCCATCAAGCCCAGAAGCCCGTTCTCAAAGTGGCTTCCCCCGTGTCTTTCTCAATAACAGATTATGGACTTTTCCTCCAGGAACTCGTCCAAACCTTTCTTAAAACCAGCTACTCTATTCGCTCTTACTACATTCCAATGCGTTCCAGAGCTTAACTATTCTCTGAGTGGAAAAAAAACTTTCCTTCTATTGGTTTTAAAAGTATTTCCCTGCACTTCAGGACTCTTCAGTTTGGAAAAGCGACGGCTGAGGTAAGATTTGATTGAAGTCTATAAAATCCTGAGTGGAGTAGAACAGGTAACATAGAAACATGATGGCAGATAAAAGCCAAATGGCCCATCTAGTCTGCCCATCCGCAGTAACCATTATCTCTTTCTCTCTCTGAGAGATCCCACGTACCTATCCCAGGCCCTTTTGAATTCAGACACAGTCTCTGTCTCCACCACCTCTTCTGGGAGACTGTTCCACGCATCTATCACCCTTTCTGTAAAAAAGTATTTCCTTAGATTACTTCGGAGCTTATCACCTCTTAACTTCATCCTTTGCCCTCTCATTCCAGAGCTTCCTTTCAAATGAAAGAGACTCGACTCATGCATGTTTACACGTGGATTGATAATTTTTACTGCACCAAGATTTACAACGACTAGAGGACACACGATGAAGTTACAGGGAAATACTTTTAAAACCAATAGGATGAAATATTTTTTCACTCAGAGAATAGTTAAGCTCTGGAATGCGTTGCCAGAGGTTGTGGTAAGAGCGGATAGCGTAGCTGGTTTTAAGAAAGGTTTGGACAAGTTCCTGGAGGAAAAGTCCATCGTCTGTTATTGAGACAGACATGGGGGAAGCCACTGCTTGCCCTGAATCGGTAGCATGGGATGTTGCTACTCCTTGGGTTTTGGCCAAGAACTCCAGCTCAGCAGCCTTCCCCTCCACTGACACAACGGGAGATGAGTTAAAGCCATCTCCTACAGCCACAGGACTAGTCTGGTGATAAGAATTGTGTGATTTTTGCCACCCTTATTGCAAGAATGAACCTCTGGCAGTAGGAGATGAGAGTTGTTGTTTTTAAGGTGTCTGTTGCTGCTTTGGGGGTGGCCTAGGGTTACCATATGGCTCCAGAAAAAAAGAGGAGGGATTGAAACATCCGAGTTTTACTTCCATTGCTTTCAATGGAAGTAAAACCCGGATGTCTCAATCCGTCCTCCTTTTTCTGGATCCATATTAAAACTCTACTTCAGGGATCTCAAAGTCCCTTCTTGAAGGCCGCAATCCAGTCGGGTTTTCAGGATTTCCCCAATGAATATGCATTGAAAGCAGTGCATGCACATAGATCTCATGCATATTCACTGGGGAAATCCTGAAAACCCGACTGGATTGCGGCCCTCGAGGAGGGACTTCGAGACCCCTGCTCTACTTGGTGCTGTAGTCATAGAATTGAGGGAGGCCAGGTCTAAAGTTTGCCTTTCAAAAATCAAATCCCTCGGCAGCTTTGAGGAAGTCAGGAAATCAACCCTGCCCTTGGGGGACCCCCAGCCAGTCAGGCTTTCAGGATATCCCTAATGAATATGCATCAATATGCAAATAGGACACTCAACATACTCCAAAGCTATACCTCTTACAAAAAAACAGAAGCAGCTTAACTCAATTTATGAAATATTTCCCCTATTACCATAAATACATTTTCATATGTTATAAATATGCTTATTCCCCACTCATACAATCCAACAATTCATTATCCAACATCTTAGAAAACCTGGACCATCAGTCCTTCAGCGTTCAGTCCTGCAACGTCCAGTCTTTTAAAATATTGTTGAAAATTTCATTCTCCTTGGACTTAACTCCTGTGTAGATGAAACCATGTCACTTCAAGGTCATCATCGATGACCAAATGATATTCAGCCAGCTCAACGCAATCTTGCGTTTCCCTATAAAGGCGTCCTCAGGAGCTGAAGCCGCTTCAGGTTTTCACACCTATCCATGAATTAAACAATCATATCTAATCTTTTGGTTGTTACCCATTACTTTATCATACAATAACATCTTTATAAGTACCTGTAATGCTTTGTGCTTATCATACTCCCCTCCTACAGGGCTCAGTCTAATATTTTAATTAGAGTGCCATAATGTATTTTTAATAGACAAGAGGCAAAGATAATACAGGCTTGCCACCTGTTTAACAGATAACACAGTACTAATAAGTGACTCCACATTTATTAGTGCAGTTATCTGTTAAATAGATGACAAGGCTATATTATCTCAGTCTCTTGTCTATTAAAAATACATTACAGTGCTCTAATAATCCTTAAGCGAAGGAGGGCGAAGAGATTAAAGACACCAGGTGGAACTGTGTGATAACAGATTGCTCACAGGCAGTGCCTATCACTATATTTAAAGTCCTGCTTTCCCCCCACTGGTTTGTTGCTCAGTCTCAAGATGGAAGCCTGGGGGAGTGTATTTCTTTGTTTTTCCTGGTTTTCTCTTCTTGGTGCCCAGCCTGGTAAGTGTCTTAAACAATTAGCTATTTTGTTAAGTGAAATAAATATTATGTTTGTTTCTATGTGCTGTGGCTTGAAGAGCAAATAAAATTAACAGAGACAGATCTTCTTTGAATGATAAGAAAGATATTTAAATGTCTGTTCTATAATTCAAGGGTTCCCAAACTTTTGCTCTGGAGAAACTCTAGCTAGTTAAAGTTTCTAGGCATAATGAGCATGTGTGAGATGACTTGTGTAACTCTTGTGGTTTGTAAACCTAATCTAATGTTAATTTGGGATATCTGAAAAGTTGGTAGGTTAAGTGTTCCCCCAGGCTAGGTTTGGGAGCCTTTGATCTAGGAAGGGGTGTCAAAGTCCCTCCTCGAGGGCTGCAATCCAGTTGGGTTTCCAGGATTTCCCCAATGAATATGCATGAGATCCATTTGCATGCACTGCTTTCATTCTATGCTAATAGATCTCATGCATATTCATTGGGGGAATCCTGAAAACCCGACTGGATTGCGGCCCTTGAGGAGGGACTTTGACACCCCTGATCTAGAGAAAGCAGAAAAGAACACCCAAAGGTACCTCTTAACTGTGTCACTCTCTGGGTTTCTCTGGACAGATCCTCCAAAATGTATGTGTGGGGCAGGGGTGCAAAATGATGGGCCTTTAAGGCTGGCCTGACTTCTTACAAGCTAAAGAAATGTGGAGAACCCAAGGGAATGGGAACCATAGACTCTGATAGACCATATACTGGCCTTTCTCTGCCATCATCTACCGGGCAAGGTGTCTAAAGATGTACTTCTATGTCCTACTTTCCACCCCTTTAGGCCCTTGACTACTGAGCAGGATTAACTTTCTAATGGGCCCCAGGGAAAGAACGATTTTGTCTCCTCTCTGTCAAACACATTCTGCATCACTGGTAGAGGAGGATGGTCTACCGCCGTGCTGCTTGCCAGCTCCTCCTCAACTGGGGTCACCATATGGCTCCAGAAAAAAAGAGGATGGCTTGACACATCCGAGCTTTACTGCCATTGCTTTCAATAGCAGTAAAACCCGAATCTCTCAATCCGTCCTCCCTTTTTCTGGAGCCATATGGTAACCCTATAAAACAGGGATCTCAAAGTCCCTCCTTGAGGGCTGCATTGAAAGCAGTGCATGCACATAGATCTCATGTATATTCATTGGGGAAATCCTGAAAACCCGACTGGATTGTGGCCCTCAAGGAGGGACTTTGAGACCCCTGCTATAAAACATCTGTGGGAACCAGTAGCTCTGGCCCTCTGCTTCTCTCTCCTCTTCCTTCAAGCAGTTGACTTGGGCAACATCTTATCTCTGGGTGCTACTGAAAGAGTCCTGTCTAAATATTTCAGCTCTAGGCACATGCCTAACTAGTCTGTGCCTTATTCCCATCCCACCTGGTTTTGATATCTTACTTTATAACATTTTATTGAAGGAAATAAGTAAATATAATATAATTTAAATAGATTTTCTTTTCAAATAGCTTCACAATTGATATTTTCATACATATTTCTAACATTCCTCCAAATATATTTCCATATAACCCATATCACCTCCCTTTGCCCCTCCCACCTCCTATTCACATTGTATTGAAATAATTAATCAAATTAAATAAAATATGAAATTTATCATTCCTTCAATATACATTTCCATAAGACCTATTATTTTCCTACCCCTGCACCCCTCAATTCTCCCCCCCTGAATGGAAGATGACGCATTACCTGGTATTGTAATGTTATAAATGTTTCCAAAGCTTCAATATAAAATATTAATAATCATACTTCATGCATTAGAGGAAAGATTTTGAATATATGGATCCCAAATTTTCAAAAAGAAACGTGTACATCTTGGAAACTTACAAACATCCCTAACCATCGGTTAATTTTATTTGAAGTTAAGTTTTGATATCTTAGTAGGGATAGATCATTTATAGATCTGCTACAAAGTTCATCAGCCTTCCTGACTTCCACAAAGCTGCTGAGGAGGATCTGATTTTTGAGAGGGACCTCTTAGACCTGGCCTCCCTCAAGTCTAGGACTACAGCCCCGAGCCACCTTTTAAAACAAACTCATCTCTTATTGCCGGAGGCTCAGTCATGCAATAAGGGTGGCAAAAACCACATGGTCCTAATGAATATGCATGAGAGAGATTTGCATATAATGGAAGCGACAGGTATGCAAATCTGCTGCATTCATATTCATTAGGGCTAGCCTGAAAACCTGATTGGCCTGGTGGTCCTCCAGGACAGGGTTGGGAACCACTGCTCTAGAATATTAAAATAAAAGCTTTCGCCTGGCTCCTTTCTAAGGCATAGCCAGCCCTATATAGTAGCTCTGGGGAATCAACACATTTCCTTCCTCCGCCCCCCCCCCCCAATGCTAACCGTATCTCTGTGGGTGGGGGTGCTGGATCTGCTCCGCCTCCTCATACTGCTTTTAAAAAAAGTCGGTAGAGTGCCTCCAGCTACTGCGGGGTCTTCTTGCCTGAGCCTATAGTGCATGTGGGGAGAGGCCTGGCCTAGCTTAGCCCCCCTCCCCCCTATGGCTATGTCGCTGGTCTCTTCCATTAGAAGCCCAATCCATAAATCGCCACCCTTTCTGTAACAAAATACTTCCTCGTAATTGATTTAACTCTCGCTGCTTCTCCTACTCCCATGATTCCTTCTTCCACTAAAAAATAATGTTTTAATATTTACCGAATAATATGGTAATTTTTTAATAAGAAAGGTATGCAATAGCTGACATTACAAATATAGTCAACTTTCTAGGTAGGAGTGAAGGGCCACTACTCCGACTGGAGGAGGGTCACGAGTGGTGTCCCGCAGGGCTCAGTGCTTGGGCCGCTACTATTTAATATCTTCATAAATGGTCTAGAAACAGGGACGAAGTGCGAGATAATAAAATTTGCGGACGACACTAAACTATTTAATGGAGCTCGGACTACAGAGGAATGTGAAGAGTTGCAAAGGGACTTGAACAAACTAGAAGATTGGGCGACGAGATGGCAGATGAAGTTCAACGTTGAGAAATGTAAGGTATTACATGTGGGGAGCAGAAACTCGAGGTACAACTATACAATGGGAGGGATATTATTGAATAAGAGTACCCAGGAAAGGGACTTGGGGGTATTGGTGGACATGACAATGAAGCCGACGGCACAGTGTGCAGCGGCCGCTAAGAGAGCGAATAGAATGCTTGGTATAATCAAAAAAGGTATTACAGCCAGAACGAAAGAGGTTATCCTGCCGTTGTATCGGGCAATGGTGCGCCCGCATTTGGAGTATTGTGTCCAATATTGGTCACCGTACCTTAAGAAGGATATGGCGTTAGTCGAGGGGGTTCAGAGGAGAGCAACGCGTCTGATAAAAGGGATGGAAAACCTGTCATATGCTGAGAGATTGGAGAAACTGGGTTTCTTTTCCCTGGAGAAGAGGAGACTTAGAGGGGATATGATAGAGACTTACAAGATCATGAAGGGCATAGAGAGAGTAGAGAGGGACAGAAAGAGAGAGAGAAAGGAAGACAGAGAGAAATAGAGAGAGATAGAAAGAGAGAGAAAGGGAGAGAGATAGAAATAGAGATAGAGAAAGATTGGAGAAACTGGGACTCTTTTCCCTGGAGAAGAGGAGACTTAGAGGGGATATGATAGAGACTTATAAGATCATGAAGGGCATAGAGAGAGTAGAGAGGGACAGATTCTTCATTCTTTCGAATAATAAAAGAACAAGAGGGCACTCGGAAAAGTTGATGGGAGACAGATTCAAAACAAATACTAGGAAGTTCTTTTTTACCCAACGTGTGGTGGACACCTGGAATGCACTTCCAGAGGATGTGATTGGGCAGAGTATGGTATTGGGGTTCAAGAAAAGATTGGACAAATTCCTACTGGAAAAGAGGATAGAGGGGTATAGATAGAAGATTACTGCACAGGTCCTGGACCTGCTGGGCCACCGCGTGAGCGGACTGCTGGGCACGATTGACCTCGGGTCTGACCCAGCAGAGGCATTTCTTATGTTATGTTCTAAACTGAAACATACTTGAATTTGATGGCAGAATTCAAATTGAAAATTAATACAGAAACCTTTTTTTTTTTTTTTTTTTTTTGCATCACCAAATTTAAATGAAGATGTTACATCTATTGCTTTAAATGACAGCCTAAGAGACCTTTGGGTCGGATTTGTGTTTTGCTGGTGGGGGAGGGTTGGGAGGGGTGGTGGGTACTTGGATTAGCTCTTTGTATTGTTTCTGAAATTTATGCATTGCTGGATGTTGATTCCTTGTTCTTGTTCTGTTTTTTGCTTTTGTTTTTTTTCTCATGTTCATAATAAAACTGTTTTGAACATAAATGAGTCTATAGCATCCAGACAGCCATAAAGATACTTGGTGTAATTCTAGACCGAACCCTTACTATGAGAAATCGGGTCGATTTGTTGGTTCGAAAGGGTTTCTATACTCTATGGAAGCTAAGAACTATTGGAGCATATTTTGATATCAACTCCTTTCGACCGTTAATTCAATCATTGGTCCTTAGTCAGCTGGATTATTGTAACATCGTTCACCTTGCTGGAGCTCAAAAAAGTCTTCAAAGACTCTGCATAATTCAGAATGCAGCGGTAGACTGATTTTTGATTTATAGAAGTATGATCATGTCGCCGATTTTTGTCGATTGCATTGGCTTCCGGTTGAAGCGCAGATTTAAATTTAAATTCGGCTGTATTTGTTTTAAGGTGTTAGCGGGTCTAATTCCAGAGTATCTTATGAAATCTTTCATCATTAAAAATTCCAAACATTCTAGAAAATCTCTAACTATTTTCGTTTCCAGGCACGATTGCTGTCCTTCCAGGCAGCCTCATGGATTAGGGATCTGAATCGCATATTTACACTTTCAAACTCGTATCAACAATTTTGGCGTGCTTTGAAGACGCATTGAACTTAATGGAATTTGCGGTATACAAGTGATTTTTTTTTATATGTTATGATGGTACCGTTATTAAGAACATATTAAACATACACAAGCTTATACAGCAACATCTAATTTGCTTAATGACTCCAGAAACTTGACTCTGCCTCCTCCCCCCCCCCCCACTCACGGAAACTGCAATGCACTTGTTAGCGGAAGCTGTGCACCTGCCCTCCCCACCCCCCCCGGTTCATCAAGGTAGAACCTTGATGGGTCTGTGTTTGACTTGTCCTGGATTGTGGCAGAACTGCCAAAAGTCCCAGTTCTGGGGTTGTTGTTTTTTTTTTTTTTTTTGTAGGGTTATCATATGGCACCAGAAAAGGGACAGATTGAGAATTTGCTTTCAGAGGAAGTAAAACCTGCATGTTTCAATCCGTCCTCCTTTCTCTAGAGCCAATGTTAACCCTAGATTTTAAGCCAGTCCTGTTTTTTTTTTTTTTTTTTTTTTTTCCCCAAGGACTACACAGACCGGAAAGTTTTAGTTTCAGTGTTGCATCCTAAGACTGAAAAAGTTTTCCTTTCTGGAATCGAGGCATTTAGCAGCTCAGTTTATTCATTTTTCAGATTGCAATCTGCTGAGGAATCTGCATGGTTGGATCAGTGACACTTTAATATGAAAGAAGTCATAAATAATCTGAATTAGTTTCCAGAGTATTAGAGCAGGAAAAGCACAGAAGGGCCTCAGTGGGGAGTTCACTAGTGATGAGCTTGGTAAGCGATCACTGATTCTGGACTCTTCTCACTTTTCTGATGTGCGATATCTACCCTGGCTTTCATGGTTTTAATATCCCAAAATTTTACATCAGATTGGAATGGAGGTTAAAACCACCAATGGTTAGGGTTATCTACCATATGGCTCCAGAAAAAGGAGGGCAGATTGAGATATCTGGGTTTTTACTTCCATTGCTTTCAATAGAAGTAAAACCCGGATGTCTCAATCCATCCTCCTTCTTCTAGTGCCATATGGTAACCCTAATTGCCAATGCTGCCACCAACAATATTGCCTTCCTGGTTTGTCTCCACCAGATCAGAGACCTCCTAAACATTGCCAGTCAATAGTTAGCCAGCAGTGGTCAGAATTTTTTTTTTTTTTTTAAAAATACCGATTACCACAAGCATAGGATCCAACTTTTTCAAAATGACTGGGAAGAGCTGAACCCAGCAGAAGTTTCCCCTCTCTGGACAGAGTCAATGGGTTTGCTAAATATTGGTGGTGCTCGGCATCCACAGAGCTAGCTTCTGTGGCCACAAACAGAATTAGGCCAAAGTTGGCATTGACTATCTGCTGGCCACTGGGTCTTGCATGGGCTCAAGCTGAATATTGGCCAGGACCCACATAAGGTGATCTCGTCTCTTAGACCAGTGTTCTTCAACCTTTTTACACCCGTGGACCGGCAGAAAAAAAATAATTATTTTGTGGACCGGCAAACTACTAGGACTAAAATTTAAAAATCCCGTTTCCGCCCCATCTCCGCGAGCTCGGTCCCCACAAATCATCTGATCCCATCCACACAAGCCTCAGTTATGATTTTATATTGAATGTATTTTATTAAAGTATAAAAAGAAACAATATTCTGTAGAATTGTCATTTTATAAATACAAATAATTCAGAGCAAGGATCAACAAAACCCCTGTCTCCCCTCCCCTTCACATATATCCCCTCTACTATCAAGAAAACTGAACAAGCCAAATTATTACAGAATGCTACACAGAAATATCATGCTAACAGAATACTGAAGTAACACATGACAGGAATAGTTTTAGGGGAGTGCAACTAGGGCAACTGCCCCCTGGTCAGAGAGCGCCCTAAGCCAGCTGAAAGCTAAAGAAGCACTGCCTGGGTTTTGCAGTCCCCAGTTATGTCTAACACCAGCTCTAGCAGGATATATATTTCAAATCTGATATATTCTAATCACAAAATAGAAATAAAATTATTTTTTTCTACCTTTTGTCGTCTCTGGTTTCTGCTTTCAATCTTTTTTTCACTCTCTTCCTTCCAGCGTATGCCCTCTCTGTCTCTTCAATCCAGCATCTGCCCCTTCCATCCACTATCTGTCCTCTCCCCCTTCCATATGGTATCTGTCTTCTTTCTATGTCCCTCTCTCCTTTCCATCCAGCTTGTGCCCCTCTCTCCTATTTACATGATTCATTCCAGCTTCACTGCTCTCTTCATTTTTATCTCTCCTACACCAGATCTATCATCGTTGTCCCTCTGCTTATTTTTCTGCTGACCCCTTCCTATCATCAATCTCTCTACTTTCTCATGCCTGTGTCTCCCCTTCCCCTCCTCTAATCTCTCTGCCAGCTGTTTCCTTCCTTTTTTCATTCTCCCTTCCCTCCTCCTCCTGTCCAGCAGTAACTCTCTTCCCTTCCTCCCCTCCCAGCAGCATCTCTCCGTCTCCCTCTCCAGTAGCAGCTGTCCCTTTTTTTTCCTTGCCCAGCAGCTTCCCAGATTCCTTTCCCTCCTCCCCTCCCAGAAGCATCTCTCCTTCTTCTCCCTCTCCAGTAGCAGCTGTCCCTTTTTTTTATCTTGCCCAGCAGCTTCCCAGATTCCTTTCCCTCCTCCCCTCCCAGAAGCATCTCTCCGTCTCCTTCTCCCTCTCCAGTAGCAGCTGTCCCTTTTTTTCCTAGCCCAGCAGCTTCCCAGATTCCTTTCCCTCCTCCCCTCCCAGAAGCATCTCTCCTTCTTCTCCCTCTCCAGTAGCAGCTGTCCCTTTTTTTCCTAGCCCAGCAGCTTCCCAGATTCCTTTCCCTCCTCCCCTCCCAGAAGCATCTCTCCTTCTTCTCCCTATCCAGTAGCAGCTGTCCCTTTTTTTCCTTGCCCAGCAGCTTCCCAGATTCCTTTCCCTCCTCCCCTCCCAGAAGCATATCTCCTTCTTCTCCCTATCCAGTAGCAGCTGTCCCTTTTTTTCCTTGCCCAGCAGCTTCCCAGATTCCTTTCCCTCCTCCCCTCCCAGATGCATCTCTCCTTCTCCTTCTCCCTCTCCAGTAGCAGCTGTCCCTTTTTTTCCTTGCCCAGCAGCTTCCCAGATTCCTTTCCCTCCTCCCCTCCCAGAAGCATCTCTCCTTCTTCTTCTCCCTGTCCAGTAGCAGCTGTCCCTTTTTTTATCTTGCCCAGCAGCTTCCCAGATTCCTTTCCCTCCTCCCCTCCCAGAAGCATCTCTCCTTCTCCTTCTCCCTCTCCAGTAGCAGCTGTCCCTTTTTTCCCCTGCCCAGCAGCTCTTCTTACTTCCCAGCGCAGCGATTCACGAAGGCAGCCTCGGGTCCTTTGTTGGGTCGCGCCGCCTCTGAGGAAAGAGGAAGTTGCATCATCAGAGGCAGCCGCGACTCAGCAAAAGCCCCGAGGCTGCCTTCGTGAATCGCTGCGCTGGGAAGTAAAGGAGAGCTGCAGAGAGGGGAGAAAGCCACTGTCGGAGGCTCCCCAAGATCTCTCCGGCCCAGCGCACGCTTCCGATGCTGATCTTGCCGGTCCTGCGCGGACCGGCAGGAAGTTCAAATGAGTCAATCTTGCCGGTCCTGCGCGGACCGGCAAAAATTTCCTGCGGACCGCTACCGGTCCGCGGACCGGCGGTTGAAGAACTGTGTCTTAGACCATCCGCTGGTGCTACCTTGTGTTACCCTAGTGGTAGGAGACTTATTGATCTGTTCATGACCAGTGCAGTTTGAGGCTCAAAATAACTCTGGAATGCATTGCCAGAGGTTGTGGTATGAGCAGATAGCGTAGTTGGTTTTAAGAAAGGTTTGGACAATTTTTTGGAGGAAAAGTCCATAATCTGAGAGAGACATGGGGGAAAGCCACTGCTTGCCCTGGATCGGCAGCATGGAATGTTGCTACTATTTGGGGTTCTGCCAGGTATTAGGGACCTGTATTGGTTCTTACATTTGCCAAGTATAGGACAATCAAGCCATTGTGACATCACTGATGAGGTTGGCTCTGAGGTACTGTGGAATGAGGCATTATGACATCATAATCTCAGCGCTGGAATGTTGCTTTCATTGGGGTTCCGGAATCTTGCTATTCCTTGAGATGCTGGAACGTTGCTACTCTTTGGGTTTTGTCCAGGTACTAGTGACCTGGATTGGCCACTGTGAGAGCGGGCTACTGGGCTTGATGGACCTTTGGTCTGACCCAGTAAGGCTATTAAGTTCTTAGCAGTTGCCCTGCAGTACTAGCGAGTATTGCAAGACTGTTGCTAGAGGCTACCATGGCTGTTTGAGGCCAGAGTTGTGAAGGGAAGAGCAAGTAGACATTTTCTCCTGCCTATAGGACCCCCTGGACCACCAGAGATGGCTCAGGGGACCTCCTTAGGGGCTTCTGCCTTCGGGGGGGGGGGGGGGGGGGGAGGGGGAAGGTTCTAGAAACCCTTGATGCTGCACCCAGAAGTTAAGTACGCATTGGCTAATATTTAGACCAGTGCTTGGTTTGGTTTAGTGACCTGAAGTTAGGAAAGCTTATTTGATGTCCTAATTTTTGATACTTACCTGGTATTGATGTGAATATTGTCACTAACCAGAAAAATACTAGCTCCACCCACAGGACTGTCCAGAATCAACAGGTCGGTGCAATGACGGTTAGTTCTGATATTAGATTCTGCCTGGTTAAATTTAACTAGGCTCTGCCTGGTTAAAATAGCTTTGTAAGCTGGCCCATCACTATTCAAAGAAGCAACTTACAAGCTAGAGCTTCTTCCCACCCCCCCCCCTTTCCCATCCTGTGACTTGCTGGACTGGTCCATACATTTCTACAGACAGTCGGCTGACAACGGTGCATGTGATTTTAGCTCATGTATAACAAATGAGAATTAGCGTTGTCATAAGGGGACAGTCCAAAGGTCCATCGAGCTTGGCTTCCTGTTGCCAACAGCAACCAATCCAGCTCACAAGTACCTGACAAGATCTCGAAAGAGAGAAACGGATTTCATGCTAGGTTAGAACTCGGTTGAAAACCTATCTCTTCTCAAAATACTTCTTGTTCTTCATGATATCGTTTACCGTTTATAGCCTTTTGTAAACCGAGTTGAACTTACGGTTATGCGGTTGAAGAGCAATGTTGTGTTGTGTGTGTTCCCAAATCATCTTAATAATGGCTTATGGCTTTTATCTTTTAGGCAATTTAATCCCAAAATTTTTTTTTTTTTTTTTAATCCTGCTAAACTCACTGACAGACAGACAGATTCAAAACAAATGCTAGGAAGTTCTTCTTCACTCAGAGGGTGGTGGACACCTGGAATGCGCTACCAAAGGAGGTGGTAGGGCAGAGTACGATTTTGGGTTTCAAAATGGGATTAGTTAATTTCCTGAAGGAAAAGGGGATTGAAGGATATTAAATGATTAGGGAATAGAATGTTTTAGGTATAAGATCACTTACAGGTCATGGACCTGGGGGGGGCCGCCGTGGGAGCAGACTGCTGGGCATGACGGACCCATGATCTGACTCGGCAGAGGCCATGCTTATGTTCTTACCTCATTCTCTGGTAACAAATTCAAGTTTTAATTACATGTTGAGTGATTTGATATTTCCTGTGCAGACATCCATTTAATCATATTGCCGAATGAGAAAACAAGGACAGGTAGATATTCAAAAGTAATACACCATATTAAAGAGCAAAAAAGACGAAGAAAAATTTCAAGCACCATTCTGTTTAGGGGTTGAATTAATGTTATATAACCGCATACTATTCACCCCCTCTTTATTTATTTATTTTTTTTATTTTAAATTACAAAACTGTAGTGCGGTTTTTAGTGCGGCCCATGGTGGTAAAAGTTCCAACACTCATAAAATTCCTACAAGCGCTATATGCAGTGATTTTCTGCATGTTCATAAAGATGCACAGCTGGGACCAGCGGACCTCATCCGCTATAAATGATATTCCGTTATAAGGGAGTCCGTTTTAACAAGATAACTGTATTTTAAATGCATTTAAACATTTTCCTTACTGTAAGTTTTTTTTTGTTTAATTTCAAATTTTGGATAATTTTATTTTATAGTTTTATTAGTTTTGTGTTTGTAAATCTTGACATTTCAAAACTTTATAATGTATACAATTGAAGAATCAGAAAAACTGTATGAAAATACATTGTAATCATCACAATATTACATTAAACAATTTTTATCTCCTTATCCTAATTATAAACAATAAAATTATATTATACTATCAATATAATAAAAAAATTAGTTATTAGTTAATATTTATTTAAAAATGATATACCGCATAAAAACTATGGGGTTTACAAAATTTCATGCATACATATTAAAAATACTACATGTCCAGAGGGGGGTGGGGGAGGGGAAGTATTTGGGTTTGCTAAAGGTATTTATCTATAATATTGCAATAATATATGCATGTGCAGTGTAATAGTTATGTGAGGAAGGGAGGGAGAAAAGGATTGGTAATGGATTAAGTGCATTATGTATAATACTCATGTTCAATATTTGTATTGCACTGTCAAAATTTGAAAATCAATAAAGAATTAAAAAACAAAACAAAAACTAAAACATGTTTTGACAGAACAAACGCAATAAAACATTAACTAACAGTATCATTATTAAAACCTTTTTTTTCAAATTCACCCAACAAGATGGAAAGACAAAATCCCATTAAAAATATTTGCGGGACGGTAAGGCTTCGGCAGCAAATAGCATTAGCGCATGAAGGCGTTGACAAATAATTGTGTTCAACGTTTTCTTATAATTCAGGGCTCCTTGTACTAAGGTGTGCTAGTGATTTTAGCGCGCCCTACACTGCGTGCTACACTTCTAGAACTTAACGCCAGCTCAATGCTGGCGTTGAGATGTAGCGCGCGTGTTAAAAGTCCCAACGTGGCTTAGTAAAACTAATCTAAACTAAACCTTAGGTTTGTATACCACGCCGTCTCCACGGTCATAGAGCTCGGCACGGTTTGCAGGGATTGTAATGAGAAAGGAACTCCAGGGAAAGGGCTAGATGAAGATCGGAGGAAAGAAGAGTGTTAGAGGGCTAGGATGTCAGAGGAGGAGGGAGTGGTTAAATTTTTGAGAAAAGCCAGGTTTTCAGAAGTTTACGGAAGGGTTGGAGAGCACTCGGGTTCCGAAGAGGGGAGGAAAGGTTGTTCCAGAGCTCGGTGAATCTGAAGTTTCAAGTTTCAAGTTTATTAGGTTTTAATATACCGACCATCAAATAAATATCTGGCCGGTGTACATTACAATAAAAATATAAATAAATAGGGAAGGGGAGTTAATATATTCTATATTTAGAGGTACAAACAGTGTATATTAAAACAAGACTAGACAAACTTGATTGTGAGGGAAGAGGTTTATGGAAGGGTAAAGTTACAATGTTGAGAGAAAAGGGAGAAAGAGGGGATGGGAAAACAACATTTGGGTGGGGAGAAGTCTTTGAAATAAATTTTTGATGTTGAAAAATTGAAGATAACTGAGAGATAGATACTAAACAGAAATAAATGCATCACGGAATAGAAAAGTCTTTAGGCCTGTCTTAAATTTATCTAGTTGTTGTTCGTCTCGGAGAGATTGTGGTAAAAGAGTTCCATAGCATTGGGGCAGTGACAGAGAAATTTATTTTCCGTGTGTAAAAAGCTTTTAATAGAGGGGATCAGAAGAAGATTTTGATTTGTGGATCTCAGGGTACGAGATGAACATTGGGGGATGAGGAGTTTATGTAGAAATGAAGGCAGATGAGAGGATTTTATTTTGAAGGTCAAGAGAATAATTTTATATGTAATGAAGAGGAGGGAAGTCCCCAGTTTTCCTGGGTGGGAAATGCCCTCGGTCTCCCATCACAAAATCGCAGAATGCCAGGCAGCACATTCCAAAACTTGGCACCTGCTACAGGCATTTTTGCCCCAATCTTAACATACGAGACCAATATCTTACCCTCCAAACTCGACTTCATACCATTTTCAGATCTCAAACATTTTCTGGGTTGATAGATAAAAAAAAAACCCAACTCCTTTAGTGCCCTTGGGGGAAGCGTGATATAAGATTTGCTGTATAATACTTTGAATTACAAGTGTAGGGGATGCCATAATTAGTTAGTGCTTAGGGCATTTAAGGGTCTTAATCCAGCTCTGCAGGTGAGGTACTAAGATATAAATGCTCATAAGATTTTTCACTATTTATTTAATGTCGTTTGATTACTGATGCTGGTGCTTTCTTCAGCTCCCAGTAACTCTTTATTCTACGAATGCAATGCTACCGGAATTGGGCTGGCCATAAAGATGGATCCCCTCGGCACTGGCTACGTGCTGGACCCTCTCTCGTTACACTTGGGCAGCTGCCCATACTCCACCATAACTGAACTGAAGGGATATATCGTCTTCGAGTATAAAGTAAGGGACTGCGGCTTCTCCCGTCTGGTGAGTTGACTTCTTGAATTGGAGCTCTGGCGAGAATACCCTTGATTACTGAAAGGCTTTAGAACGGTGTCTCTCAAACTGTGTGCCATGGCACAGTGGAGTGCCACAAAGATTCCGGAGTGTCAGGTCAAAAGTGCACCGGGACAAAGGCGCGTGCAGACAATTGAGCGCAGCGCGGAGGTGCGCGCCGCAGAAAATTACTGTTTTTTAGGGCTCCGGGGGGGCGTGGGGGAGAACCCCCCCACTTTACTTAATAGAGATTGCACCGCATTGTGGGGGCGTTGTGGAGGATTTGGGGGGTTGTAACCCCCCACATTTACTGTAAACTTAACTTTTTCCCTAAAAACAGGGAAAAAGTGAAGTTTACAGTAAAATGTGGAGGGTTACAACCCCCCAAACCCCCCACAACGCCGGCGCAATCTCTATTAAGTAAACTGGGGGGGCTCCCCAACAAAACCCCCCGTCGGAGCCCCTAAAAACTGTAATTTTCTTCGGTGCGCACCTCCGTCTTCCGCTCAGTTGTCGGCGTGTGCCTTTGTCTTTTGCGATTCCGGGTATGCCACAAGAGATTCCAGAATTTTACTTTTATTAAAAAAAAAAAAAAATTCTCTTTAAGTATACACTTGAATAGATGACATGTACATTGTATACGCATGAGTCTGTCAATGTTATAAGCGTCTGTGCGTGAGGATACAACCGCCCAGGCAAGCATCATTCTTTGTGATTGATCCTTGAAAACTAATGGCAATTAATTTTTTATTTTTTATGCAGTAGTTATCATAACTTCAGCAACAAAGCAATCAAGGCTTTACCGTTTGGATCTTATTGTTGAGAACTTGGATTTTCAGCTGTGATAGAATTGCTTGTCGACTATCGAGCCAAGTTTTGAACTAATTTGCACTCAAAAACAAGCTCATCCATCACATTGAAAATTCTGTTCTTTCTACTTTAGTTTCACCATTTGTTGCAATTACCCATACATAGCTTAAATAACTTTAAATAACTCAAAACTTAATTCTTTGTTGTTTTTGCCATTTTAATTGTCACAAAAAAACATTTGCTCCATTTTTAGTGTGCCAGAGCTAAAAAGGTTTGAGACATTGGTTTAGAATATGGACAATGGATTTAGAAATTTGTGACGAGACTCGTCCTAGATGGTTCCTGAATCCTGCAACAGGGCAATGTCCTTGGGAATCGGGCATAGAAAGGAAGAAGTAGAAAAAAGCAAGAGGCGGTTTTGATGACGATGACGACCTGAATTATTTGTCCGTGTGTCCATTTGGCCATGTTCTTTATCTGCCATAACTTTCCATCTTATAATGGCTCTGAAATGGGCTACTAGAAATACCACTGGTATTGTGTATACTGTACCTCCGTGTTCAAAACCTGTTTCTTATGCCGAAGTAGGGAGATTCAATGTCTTTTCTCTTCTCCCTCCCTTCCCCTCAGATCTCAGGAGCAAAGGTAGAATATTTTACCACTCTGGTCTACAACCCTCCTTTGAACCAAAAAAAATACTACTCCAAATCCATTAACGAGCGCATCAATTGTACATCTTCCAGGTAAGAAACATATGCAGTTTTTGCTTCCCTTTACAGATGAGTTCTGTTGCAGCCACCTCGACACCCCAGCAAACCCCTGATATCTCTTGGCAGTATTCTGTAAAATGCTGACCAGGGCTTCTGCCCAACTTATGTCTTTGAGGCCCCTTGAGCAAAGGTTCTCGACTTGGTCCTCAAGGCAGTCCCGAGTGGTTGAGTTTTCAGGATATCCGTAATGCATAACGTGTCATGTAGGGACAAAAACCCTCTGATTAGCATCACAAGTAATCTATTTTCAACCCAGTCTTTAGGACACATTCAGTCAGTTGGTGGGTCAACTGGATAGATGTATCCCAAAGACTGGGTTGAAAATAGTTGCCCTAAACATCAACTGCTACTTGTGAAGCTACTCAGAGGTTTTTGTCCTCGCACTACCCGTTTTCCCCATGGATGTTAAGTTGGGAGATGATCTCTGGGCTAAACGGTTAGCAATTCAGCCTCCATATATGCACTTTTAGAACGTTATTAAAAACATCACTTTTCTCTAAATTCTTATAAGCTCTCCTAAGATCATACTGATATAATTCTGCCATTATCTGGTAGATACCAAAGTTTTGTTGTAGCTTGCTGAAAATGGGTCAGTCCACCTTTTTATAAACCGTATAGAACCGATAGGCAGTTGGCATATATAAATAGAAACTTTGTTATCTCCCTTTCTGAGAACAGTTGACTTTTTAATGTTTTTTTTTCTGTGCTCTAGGAAACTGAGTCCAACTCCTGCTCCATTGTCTACCGTAGTTTCCCAACTATCTGGATTTGGGTACTTGACCTTCCAAGCAAGGCTAACGAATCGTGAGCAACTATTTCATTCAATTATACTCGCAGCGCAGGAAACTGAGCTATTGTCATCCTGGCACCTTCCCAGCCCATCTTTCCCTCCTATCGCCAGCCCCAACCTGAAAAGATTGAGAAAGTTGGAAAGTGAAATTACTGCCTTATCAAAGCTAGGAGGTCCTGAATGTATTTATATACAGTGGTGCCTCGCATAACGGACGCCTCGCACAGCGAACGCTGCGCACAACGAACTTCTTGTCTTGATTCGTACAATGGACTTCGTTTCACACAACGAAGTCGCCCGAGCTGCATCCTTCCGCGCAGTGTGCGTGACGCTACCGGCTACCATCCTCCTCCTCCATCAACCAAATGGGAAGTTACATCATGAGGGGAGAGGAAGGAGGAAGGAAGCCGTTGGCAGCATACGCACTGTTAGAGCCCCGTGGCTTGTGTTAAAGTTGTTTACAGACTTCAACAGCAGCGGGAGAAAGCAGTCGCCGGCCCTGTTTCGCCGATCGAGGGGGGGGGGCCCTGTTTCGCCGATTGAGGGGGGGTGCCTGGTGTTGCCGATCACTGCGGGGGGGGGGGGGCGGGCTTTGGCAGAGGTGGGAGAAAGCAGTAAATGAGTGGAAGTTGGCAGGCCTGGGGATGGAAGGGCAGTCGAAATACGGTATGTTGGAGCAGGGGATGAGAGGGAGGGAGAGAAGGGGAAATATTGGACAAGGGCAGAAGGGATGCTAAATCATAGGGTGACAGGCAGAGAGAACAACAGGAAAAAGAGTGGAAGCAATCTTGAACCCTGAGGGTGAGGGCAGAGAGAGGTGGTGAGATGATTGATCATGGGGAGAGGGACAAAAGGGAATAGAGATGGGATAGGAAGATAGTGGAAGTAAAAGGGCAGGGAGATGTATGTTTTTAGATGTATCTAAATAAAAATAATAACAAAAAATTTATCTTTTTTTATGTCATCTTAGCATATTTTATGCTACAGAACAAATTATTTTTTTTAACATGTATTGTTATGGGAAAACGCGTTTCATATAACGAACTTTTCGCATAACAAACTTGCTCCTGGAACCAATTAAGTTCGTTGTGTGAGGCACCACTGTATAATGCAATATTTGATTTTTATGTCCATTTTTGCCTCGGCCAAGTACTGGTAGTTAATAAAATGCAGAGCTTGCTTGCATATCCCAGTAGGCCCAGTACTCGTGACTGGGTGTGTCATAAGCTGCAGTATCCACTCATCTGTTGCACTGGTGACCCATCAAATGCGCAGGCCATTGGTGCGCCGACAATTCTGCCCCGACATTTGCATGTAGGACAAGTGCACGTGCGCCGCTCTGTGCTTTCTTTGTGCTCTGAGATGTGTGTATGGGGGGGACCCTCCACTACACTTACAACTCACGCTCTGAAACTCACTCGGGGGGGGGGGGGGCGACAATTCCACCTTGACAATTCACCTCCCTTCATGTGCGCACTTGTCGCTGCTTGCATTTGAATCAGCAGAATTGTCGGTGCGCCAATATCCTGCATGCTATTGATGGTGTACCATTGCATCCTCCCTTCTGCTGCTACTGCCATGCCTCTCGGCCTATGTACGCGCAAAAGCCCTACTGATCTGCCCTCCGACCTTGTACATAATGCATCAGAGTGGGCAGGACCAGTTGGATCTTCGCATGCAAATGGGCTTGAAGGTTCCTTGATGCTTATTGCTGATGCTTCTGGACCCATAGTCAAATAACAAAACAAAGTAGAGTCAAAAGATGACTCTCTTGGCCTGGAGAAACATCTTTTTAAAATTGGGTGGCAGAAGCAGAAAATAGGAGGTAGCTCTTTGAAGGGGAAAAGGCAGGACAGGTGGGAGAGAAGAGGCCATGCTGGAGGGGGAAGAGTGCCAGAAACATAGCACAGGCCCTGATAAAACCAGAGACTTCTGCCTCTGCATCTATTCCTTCTAATAGACAATATTTGTAATGCTTCGCTAGCTATGATGTGTTTGAACTTTGTGTTTTCTCTTCCTTAAGAGGACTTTAGCACCCCCTCAAACACTTCTGTCTACCCTCTGGGCTCTCTTATCAATGTGGAGTTCGTGGTTCAGCCCTCTTTCCACCAACCCCTGAAAATCTACATAGATGAAAGCACGGCCTCTCCAAGCAGAAATCTGTCCACGTCTTCAATGACCTACAGTGTGATCAACAACCATGGGTAATGCTCTGGACTAGAAGAGGCACAGGTAGCAGAATAGTGACTAGCGCACTGCGCTGTACTGTGCCAACCTTACTCTTAGGTGTTCATGAATAATGACAACTACACAAATATTTTCCAGTCGGTTATTTTTTGTTAGCTTTATCAAGAGCATCTTAAGAAGGCATTTGTGCAGTGGAGACCCTTCAGGTGTGAAATTTGCACCTCTCCTGAAGCAAGGCATGGTCTCAATCTATACTGGTGTGTTACTTTATATCTTCACACTGACCAGTATGACATCACTACTGTCAACCAATCAGCCCCTAATCCCTCTATCCTTCCTCGCCCTGACGCCTGCCACCACCAGATCAGCCCACAGATATAAACTATCCTTCCCCTCTCTACACGGCGTATTCCACGCAGGTAAACTGGGAAGATCTCTCCTTTCCAAAATCACGGGCCTCTGGATCGATCTCACTGTCCCGCTGCGGAACCTGGGCTCCCTTCAACTATTCCGAAAACAAACTGAAAACCTTCTCTAACATATAACATCTCTTCTCTTGCTTACATCCCCTCGGTTTATATGCTCTTGTAAATCTGTTTATATGCTCTTGTAAATCTTCCTTTTTAAGCTTTGTAAACCGTGTCAAGCTACACTTCCGTGGAGATGATGCGGTTTATAAACTTAAGGCTTAGTTTAGTTTAGCCAACAGAGGCTGTCCATAGGTTTGAACAAAGAAAATTTCTTTTAACATAGGAAAAGTTTTACAGATTATATTTTTGTTTACATCAATTTCTGAATGCGCAACACATAATATACCCAATGAACACTTTGTAATTTTCAAAGTTTAAATCAAACCAGCCTTCTGACCAAAACTCAGTAATGCTGACACCTTCAAATTTCACTGAACCACATTCCTAAGTGTGCCATAAGTGCCCTCCCTTTACAGCTACAGACTGAAGAGAGTTTCTATGGTAGGCTAGCTGAAAGGTCAGATAGGTTAAATTACAGATGTGGTACTTTTCAGAATTTCTTTAGGTTTAAAATATATAAAATGTTTTCAAAACCAATTCTCATATTTAATATACATTCGCACACACATTATCAAACACATTCTCCTACGCATTTGCATTTGGGGCTCCAAACATTCATAAATCACACAATATATTCATGCATATTGGATACTTTTTTCTTCTATACCCAGCATTGGAATGCCAGGCACATCTGTTTTCACTCAGGCTATGAGGTTTCATGATTGAGACAAAGAACACTACAGGCCTTTTTTAAGCGGGAAATTTTCAGTATGGTTTACACCACGAAGAGACACACAGAGACAGAAAACTATAATGGAGTCATTAATACAAGATGGAGTTCTTAATACCTCTATACTCTACCTGATTTCCTCTATGATGTGGCCTAATCCAGCAAAATACATAAAGAGAATCTTATACTTTTCCTTAATATTAATCTGTAGTGTTTTTCTGGCCTTGGCTGCAATCCATATTCAGATTGTTTATTTGTGTGCTAACTTTTCGTACATTTCTATTGGGCGTGGCCTTAACTAACACATGTTTCTAACTAGATTTACCCCGAACCACATGAAAAGCAGGTGTGATATGTAGAAAAATCTACGAAATACATGTCCTGCACACTATCCATTCCATTGACGCATTATAGCACTCCCTCCCCCCAAACCAGCCAGCGAGTGCCACTCCGCAATAGGGTTGGCACAAGAGCTATGGCTAACGTGACCATTTATTTTTCCTCAAAACGGGCCATCTACTTCCTGTTTCCGGTTGCAAATTCCAGTTCTCATTTTTTTAGCGCAGGGAGCTGTGCTGAATGCCCTGTACTGCTCCCAACGCTCATAAGAACTCTATGCGTGTCAGGAGCTGCATGGGGCATTCAGTGCAGCCAACCGCCATGGTAGTTTAGTAAAAGGGGGTCATACTGCATAGACAGCAGATAAAAATTCTTTAAACACACATTTTGATCACTAAATTGAAAATAGAAAACTTTTCCCTACCTTTGTTGTCTGAGTGTCTGGTTGCACTTCCTTCTGACTGAATCCTTTCTTTTTCCCTGTCCCTCCTTTCTCTCTTCCTGCCCCCCCCCACAAAGCCGCTGCCACAGCAACGACTGCACAAACCTCTCCCCCCCCCCCCGACATCAATTCTGTTGTCAGAGAGGAAGTTCTGAGCCAGAAAAGCAGTAATTGGACCAGAACCTCCTCTCCAACATCAGAATTGACATTGGGGGGGGGGGGGGGGGCAGGCTTGTGCAGTCACTACACACACCTGATCTGTTGCTGCATCGACATTAGGGAAGTGGGGAGAAATCCTGGGTTCCATGATCGACTTGCGTTTCCTTCAACATTTTGGGCACCCCTGTGCTAACAAAAAGGCCATTTTGGTGTCCCGAAGCTGTGCTTGGGGACAACGGGATAGGCTAGCTAAAAATGGGATGGTCCCGTTCAAAACAGGATGTATGGTCACGTTAGCCATTGCCCCACCAGTTTTATAGTGGTGGTAGTTGTTGTGTTTGTTTTTGCCCCATCCAGCATCAGCAGCTGGAGATGGAAAGGGTCAGAATTTGATTTTTTTGATGGCCCTCCCAAACACAGAGGTGTTCTACTGGCCCCGAGGAGAGACTTGATAAAGGGTCAGCTTGAAATATACCTCACTCTTAAGGGGCAATTTATCTCACAAGCATACCATTCCAACACAGAACTGCACAAGAGGTGTCGGATAATTAAAATAAGCAGCGAGCTGGTGCTGTGCTTTTGACTAATAGGCACTTAATATCAAGTTCCCAAATTTTTAAAATTGGGGTAGGATTTGAGGGGGGCAGGGATGGGGATAAATTGTACAGAGTGATGGAATTTGGCAATTTTTAACCTACTGTATGTGCTCAAGACTGGATGCAGGAATAACATTTAGTGGATATATCCCAGAATTTTCTGCAATTGAGCTTGAAAGTTTGGTTGCATAGATAAGATCTTATGTTGGCCCATCTCACTAGTGAGTGATCCTACATCCTACATCTAAAGAACACTTGTCTCTTCTGGTGCCAGTTCACCATGTCTTGACCTGATCTTGTCCCAAATGGCCCTTGACCCACTGACATTGTTCTAATAAAAGCATCCGTATGTATTTGTCATGCCCTCTATAGTCCAATCCCCTATTCCCTCTGTAATTCTCTACCTGAGTAGCATGTTTAGATTCACCCTTTTTGTTTTGTCATAATTAGATTGTAAGCTCTTTCGAGCAGGGATTGTCTCTTGCGTGCTTAATGTACAGCGCTGCGTGGGTCTGGTAACGCTATAGAAATTAGTAGATAGTGAATCTCCTATTCTGAACAAAGTTGTTCGTTCATAGGTGTTTCATAGATGGTAAAGTAGCAGCTTCCAAGTTCACATCCAGACCAGCTGATGAGTTAATCCGCCTCTCTCTCCAGGCCTTTCAGTTTGCCAATATGGATTCGGATGTGAGTAATATTGACTATATTACATCAGGTAATAGAACTATTTTTGGGGGAGGGGGAGGGGGGAATGCTATTGATCGTGTTCAGCAAAGGTGGATGATCAGCCTATAGTTGGCATTCTTGCAAACAAAATGTTAAAAATGTTGATGCAAGACCTAAGGCCAGACAGACTTCTACAGTCTGGGTCCTGTAAATGGTGCCATAAAAAAAAGCAAAATAAATAGAATGGGGCAATCAGTTCAAGCAAAAATAACTTGAAGGGGAGTGACTAAAAATTCAATGCACAAATCGTACACTTTTAGAGATACAGCACATAGTGAAATCGTGTCTTTTTCATGAGCTTTCACCTCCTACTTGTAAATTGTTCTTGCTGCCGGTTCCCTGACGCAGGGTCGAAACGTGGCACGTCGGAACCAGCCACATTGTAAAGTTAAGTTTTTCAAATCATTTTTCACACATTTGCAACTTGAATGAAAAGCTTAGCATAGCTGTACCAGCTAGCTATTTAGTAGTGAAAGTGAAGCTATACATTTTTAGAACACTGCAATGATTGGGTGGCGAGGCAGAACAAATTGCCTTCATGTCTCCGAGCAGAGTTCTATTGAATGCCACATGAACAACACAGTTATATCATTGTAATTGTGATTGTGATAAGTAGTGACTTTTCCATTTGTGCATAAAAAAAAAGCAGGATCAAGGTTGGAGTGGGTTTCAACTCTAGTAGTTGGGAAGGAGGACTGAGGCCAGGCCGTCTTCTGCAGTCGTGATGGGCAGAGACAAAGTATGCTGGTGTCTTTAATCATAAAGCAGAACTGTGCAGAGTCCCAGATTTGACTTTGGCCACTTTTGTGGGCAGACTGGTTGGAGCAGGCAGACTTTGGTTTACTGTTGGCCACTGGTTCCCAACCCTGTCCTGGAGAACCACCAGCCAGTCAGGTTTTCAGGATAGCCCTAACAAATATGTATGGAGCAGATTTGCATGCCAGTCACCTCCATAATATGCAGATCTCTCAAGCATATTCATTAGTTTTATCCCAAAAACCCGAATGGCTTGTGGTCCTCCGGGACAGGGTTGGGAACCACTGAGGTATAGGATCGAGCATCCAGAAGATATTGACCTAATTGAGTACATAGGAAAACTTTTTTTTAAAAACTTGATTCTTTTAAATTTGAGATTGAGTTCTGTCAATGAATCATCCCCCATGGGCTGACCAGCTGAGTGGAGGAGTTCTGTTTAGTGCTTGGGGGTCTCTGTTAGTGATACTCCATGGATTTGATAACTTGTCTGGAGGCATCTCAAGGACCATTTTCTCTTGCAGATCTACCTTCACTTTACAGTTCTCGTCTGGGATCCTAAGGTTCTCGCAGACCCTACAAAGAAGGCATGCTCCTTTAACAGAGATACCAGCAGGTGAGAGCTAAGGGAAGACTGACGGAGGAGTTGGTCAAGATCCCAAGCTACCTGACTAGGGAGGATCTGGGTGCTATGGGATAAGACATTTTTTAATTACTGCCCAGATTTCTATTTTCCCATAGGTGGGAACATCTGGATGATCCATCTCTGAACTCTATATGTGACTGTTGTGACTCTGTCTGCCAATCATCAGAATCTGGGCGTCGCAAAAGAGACCTGGAAGGTACCAAACTAAGACCGGGATAGTCTGTCTTCAGGATCCTTTATTCTGATTCTTCTCTTATAGATCTATGATTAAATTACTTGATGTAGATGGCTCATTTATTCCATAAAATTGCTGGCTATATCTGCATCTCTTGGTCCCAGCTCAATAACAATCGTGTAGCTTAGGGCTCGCACTGAGTTATTCTGCTTTTTGAATTGTTGCTTCTCACCATTCCAGACTGCATTTTTCTCACTGTCCCTGTATATGGTGTGTTCTTTTCTCTCTTCTCCCCCCCCCCCCAAGACTTTGAAGACACGGATGGCCTGTTCCACACTGTGGTGCTTGGACCTGTAAAAGTACAGCCATTTGGACCAATGGTTGGAAACATCGCATGGGACACCCTCGCCCTCAATAGTTCTCGCATGGCCAATGCCACCAGAGGTAGGGATTGCAGTGAATCGATTGTCAAAATTTCAATCTTTTGAATGCTTTCTGAAGGAGAGAAAAGCTTCTCCTGCTAAGCGGTGGTTGTGGTTGTGTTGTGTGTCTAAAGAATGGTAGTCACAGCCAGGTTCATTCTCGGCCCTGTCCAATGTTGGAAGACTGCAGAAACTAGAGTGCCCTTTGCTGCCTCTTCTAGTGGACCTTTTAAATCTAGGGAGGAATTGGAGAGTAAAGTGTCTGAAGGGTTGTGTCCGTCTTGGGCTGGCACAGTACCTACACCTGGTGCCCAGCAGACACTGAACAGTCAAACTTCACCGTCGGTAAACATTCATAATCACTTTAAACTATCAAAACAACACTTGCATCACCCATAAGCTGTAATCGTACAAAAGAATCTCCCAAGTTCATGGATCTGTAGAATGCCTGGACAAAAAAAAAAGCTTGTAATAGTTTCCTAAACCTCAAAACATTTTCACCTAGACGTAAATTCTCAGGCGTCTTAATTGCACGTAACTGGATCTGCCACTGAAAAGGAGGATTTGCTCTATCCACATAATATACGGGACCTCTTCACATCTTCCCGCTGATGGGCTCCTGTTTATAGCTTCAAACTACTTCTGGAAAATCATTTTTGTAATTAAGCACTTTGATATTCAACTTCATCTTCTATTCCCCCCCTTCCGCCTCGCTGCCCAAAAGAGTCCAATATTAAGAGGGAAGAATATACATGTGGCTGTGCAAGATGCCCTAAATGTATCCTGTTACTAGCATGAAGTGTGGAATGACTTGCGTTCTTCTCTCTCCTTCCGTAGAAAAGCACCAGAGTCTGATGCCACCAGCGGTTGGAGCCCTTCTGATGGAAGTTTCCCTGTTTCTCTTGTTGTGTCTGGGGGTTGGTCTGTACACGCAGCGGGGACACAGTCCCTCACGGAGTCAGGATGGGCAAGTGCACCACTAATGAAGATATCTTCTGGCCAGTGCCACCCTATATCTCGCACACAAATATGGTGCTCTGTTTTCTTTAATAAATCCAGAAAAATAGATGACTATCTTGATCTTTTGGCTGACTTTTTTTTTTAACATTACTAGCCTGATAAACCTTAACATTTGCTAAGGGATTATGTATTAAAAAACAAACATAGAAACATAGAAACATAGAAACATAGAAACATAGAAACATAGAAACATAGAAACATAGAAACATAGAAACATAGAAACATAGAAACATAGAAACAGACGGCAGATAAGGGCCCACGGCCCATCTAGTCTGCCCACCTTAATGTCCCTCCCCTACCTTTGCCCTGTGAAGAGATCCCATGTGCCGATCCCATTTGGCCTTAAAATCAGGCAAGCTGCTGGCCTCAATCACCTGTAGTGGAAGACTATTCCAGCGATCAACCACTCTTTCAGTGAAAATTTCCTGGTGTCACCTCGTAGTTTCCCGCCCCTGATTTTCAACGGATGCCCTCTTGTTGTCGTGGGACCCTTGAAAAAGAAGATATCTTTCTCCGCCTCGATGCGGCCCGTAAGATACTTGAACGTCTCGATCATGTCCCCCCTCTCTCTGCGCTCCTCGAGCGAGTATAGCTGTAATTTGTCAAGCCGTTTTTCGTATGGTAGATCCTTGAGTCCCGAGACCATCCGGGTGGCCATTCTTTGCACCGACTCAAGTCTCAGCACATCCTTGCGATAATGCGGCCTCCAGAATTGCACACAGTACTCCAGGTGGGGCCTCACCATGGATCTATACAATGGCATAATGACTTCCTCCTTACGGCTGACGAAACCCCTTCGTATGCAGCCCATGATTTGTCTTGCCTTGGACGAAGCCTGCTCCACTTGATTGGCAGACTTCATTGGCAAACAAACCCAAACAAATTTTATGTATGGCATTTTTCTTCTAGGAAAAAAAATCGGTTCTGGGAGCCCCTCTTCTCATTCCCTCCCCCAGCCTATTGTATTCAGAAGTAGGTCTTTTCCCTTCCTTACCTGTGCAAAGCAGACTTGAACGTTGGCCCGCACTGATGAGATTTGCCAGCATGCAGCAGTCACCTGCATGGTAGCTCGCAGCCGGCCATGCCTCTTTATCCCCCCGCTACCCACATTAAGTAGCTACTGTTTGGGATAACGCACGGTAGCTGCTTATGGGGTTGCTTTTTGCCGAGCTGCGTTAATTTTGATTGTATATAGTCATTGACTCTCTTCTAGGTTGCACCCTCTGCTATAACATGGCCCGTTCTCTCGGTTTTCCATCCACCCCGAGTACAATGCAGCCTCGGCACCCTCAGGTTGCAGGATCAAGCCCAGCGCTGCTCCTTGTGATCCTGGGCAAGTCACTTAACACTCCCGTTGCCCCCAAGTATGTTAGATTGCGAGCCCACCAGAACAGATGGGGCGAAATACCTTTAATACCTGCATGTAAACGGCTTATGTAAGTGATTTTGTTTTTTATGCCAGTTAGGCCCCTGAGGCAATTTTTTTTTATGCCAACCACATGGACATAATTAGTCTTAACTACTTAGCTGAGCCTTTATCTTCTGCCCCTGCTCCTATATTTAGTGGATGTAGGGCTTTCCCTCTCTCTTTTTGTTCACCTACCACGTTTCCCTGAAAATAAGAGTGTCGTATTAATTTGGGGTCCAAAAACACATTAGGGCTTATTTTCCCGGGATGTCTTATTTTTTTCATGTAGAACAATCGTCTCTCCCTTCTACCCCAGTTCTTCTTCTTTCCTTTCTTCCCCCCCTCCCCCCAATCCCCTTGTGCAGTGGAACCCCACTGATCCTCCACCGTGAGACCGACATACCTCTGCTCTGAGGTCTCCTAAGGCATCAGGGGTGGGAGTTGCTGAATTGAAAAGTCTGGTTTTTGGGGTGGTTTTTTGGTTTTTTATTTTCAGGAAATCAAGCAGCACTACTCTTCTCGCTCTGTATTTGCGGTTTCAGCATTCGAAGTTTTGATTATTCACGGTTTATAGCTTGCTGGCACCTCCCCCCCCCCCCCCCCCCAAATTACATATGCATGAGATAGATTTGCCATCTCAAGGAGGTAGTGCATGCAAATCCATCTCATACATATTCATTGTGGCTATCCTGAAAACCTGACCTGGCTCCGGCTCTCGAGGACCGGAATTGCCTACCCCCGGAATAGACTTAGTAGATAAAGAGAGGTTGTTCACCCTCTCCAAGCTAGAGAGAACGAGAGGGTACGCTCTAAAGCAGGGGTCCCCAAAGCATATTCATTGGGGAAATCCTGAAAACCCGACTGGATTGCGGCCCTCAAGGAGGGACTTTGGGGACCCCTGCTCTAAAGTTAAAAGGGGAGAGATTCTGTATAAACATAAGGAAGTTCTTCGCCCAGAGAGTGGTAGAAAACTGGAATGCTCTTCCGGAGGCGGTTATAGGGGAACACACCCTTCAGGGATTCAAGACAAAGTTAGACAAGTTCCTGCTGAACCAGAACGTACGCAGGTAAGGCTGGACTCTAGTAGGGCACTGGTCTTTGACCTGAGAGCCGCCGCGTGAGCGGATGCTGGGCACGATGGACCACTGGTCTGACCCAGCAGTGGCAATTCTTAAGTTCTTTTGTTCAGCCCTTATGAACATAAGAACAGCCTTACCGGGTCAGACCAATGGTCCATCAAGCCCCGTAGTCCATCTTTGATGTAAGAGGTGTTCTTAATCTAAAGCTCCCATCCACTCTGTACCGTAACAATAATTCTCAACAACAGGATGATGACACCAAAGCCAATGGGAAACAAGTGTGGCGGAGACTGATTCAGTAGAAATGAGACTTACTGTATTTCATAGAGTCTGAGCGGGTGCATAGCTTTGCACCTATATAAACAGATGACACAGGCAGCTGAGAATATGTACTGCCTAAGTTGTAAAGCAAGAAATGAGAACTTGCTCTTTTTTTTTTTTGAGTTTAATGCATTTACAATATCATAAAGATATCAAGGAAAAAAGGTTTCCATACAAATTTTCAATTCAAGAAATAATACAAAAACAATCCTTTACAAGCCCACTAGAAATTGCTCATTTTATACTGAATAATATGCTTTTACAGATAAATTTTACAGATTTACAAGTTGGTTTTTTGTTGTTTTTTTAGTGGAGATACAGGAAAAAGTGGTGAAGTGGGGTTTATTTAAGAGCCTGCTTTGCTCAGAGGGAATTATTACAATTTTGTGACTGAGCAAGAAAAGGATTATCTACAATAGCAAATATTATTTACAGTTATTGCCTTTTTTTCAATTTATTGAAGAGAACTGGCTCTTAGAAGGGGCAGGATAATAAAGTAACTTACACCTTGAAGTCTCATTGAGAGAGTGTGAGTTTGCACTTGGAGTATTGTGTTCAGTTTTGGAGACCGTATCTGGCGAAGGACGTAAGAAGACTTAAAACAGTCCAGAGGAGGGCAATGAAAATGGTAGAAGGTTTGCACCAGAAGACATATGAGGGGAGACTGGAAGCCCTGAATATGTATACCCTAGAGCAGTGTTCTTCAACCACCGGTCCATGGACCAGTGCCGGTCCACAGAAATTTCCTGCTGGTCTACAGGGCCAGCAAGTACATCAGGCCCAAAAAAGTGTTCTTCAACCGCCGGTCCATGGTGCGATTGATGCGGCATTATCTTCGAGCCAGCTCCCTCTTCCTAACTGATTCAGTGCACAAAGCAAAGGGCAGTGGTTCCTACGGGCATCCTGTGCCTGAACCGGAAGCCTTCTCTCTGACGTTGCAACATCAGAGGGAAAGCTTCCAGATGAGGCACGGGACATGCAAGGTGCAATTAGTACTATTATGGGGGTGGGGTCTGGGGTGGAGATTGTGTAGAGATGGGCGGGGTCTGGCCCACGACTTAGCCCAGTGTTCTTCAACCGCCGGTCCATAGAATAATTATTTTATTTCTGCCGGTCCGTAGGTGTAAAAAGGTTGAAAAACACTGCCCTAGAGGAAAGGAGGGACAAGGGAGATATGATTCAGACGTTCAAATACTTGAAGGGTATTAACGTAGAACAAAATCTTTTCCAGAGAAAGGAAAATTGTAAAACCAGAGGACATAATTTGAGGTTGAGGGGTGGTAGATTCAAAGGCAATGTTAGGAAATTCTACTTTACGGAGAGGGTGGTGGATACCTGGAATGCGCTCCCGAGAGATGTGGTGGAGAGTAAAACTGTGACTGAGTTCAAAGAAGCGTGGGATGAACACAGAAGATTTAGAATCAGAAAATAATATTAAATATTGAACTAAGACCAGTACTGGGCAGACTTGCACGGTCTGTGTCTGTATATGGCCGTTTGGGGGGGAGGATGGGCTGGGGAGGGCTTCAATTGCTGGGAGGGTGTGGATGGGCTGGAGTTGGTTTTGACAGAGATTTCGGCAGTTGGAACCCAAGCACAGTACAGGGTAAAGCTTTGGATTCTTGCTCAGAAATAGCTAAGAAGAAAAAATGTAAAAAATTTAAATTGAATCAGGTTGGTTAGACTGGATGGACCATTCGGGTCTTTATCTGCCGTCATCTACTATGTTATATGTCTGTGGTTAATAGCATTGGTGCAGTACAGCAAGTGATAAGAACAGCAAAAAAAACAAAACAAAGCAGATAAATATTAGAAAGAAAAGAGAATAAAATAAAGAGGGAAAAAACTAGCTATGAGTAGACAAAAGGGCTGGGCTAGCGGTTTTAGCGCACGAGCTAGACGCTAATGCCAGCATTGAGCTAGTGTTACTTCTTGGCATGCAGTGCGCGGTAAAAACGCTCGCGCACCTTAGTAAAAGGAGCCCAAAGAGGCATAGGAGAGAGGATGAAAGGAAAGTGTCAATGGCATAGAAAGGTCTAAGAAAGGAACGAGAGACTTTGGAAATAGATTTCAGAGAATACCATGACAAGGAGAGTGAAAGGAAAGCATCACCATGCTCATTGAATACTAGTTGTAGTGATTGGGGGAAAAAAAACCAAAACCAACCCATCAGCTTTGAAAATGTGCATCTCTTACGCCTGTGAAAGAACGGCGCGCTCTCCGATGTCATGTCCTAGGCTCTGGTCCCGGAAGTGGCATCGGAGAGAGCGGTGTTCCGCAGGGGTCGGTACTCGGACCGCCGCCGTTCAATGTATTTGTAAATGATCTAGAAACAGGGACAAAGTGCGAGGAAATAAAATTCGCAGACGACACCAAGCTATTTAGTGGAGTTAACATAGTAACATAACATAGTAACATAGTAGATGACGGCAGATAAAGACCCGAATGGTCCATCCAGTCTGCCCAACCTGATTCAATTTAAATTTTTTTTTTTTTTTTTTTTTTTCTTCTTAGCTATTTCTGGGCGAGAATCCAAAGCTTTACCCGGTACTGTGCTTGGGTTCCAACTGCCGAAATCTCTGTTAAGACTTACTCCAGCCCATCTACACCCTCCCAGCCATTGAAGCCCTCCCCTGCCCATCCTCCTCCAAACGGCCATACACAGACACAGACCGTGCAAGACTGCCCAGTAACTGGCCTAGTTCAATCTTTAATATTATTTTCTGATTCTAAATCTTCTGTGTTCATCCCACGCTTCTTTGAACTCAGTCACAGTTTTACTCTCCACCACCTCTCTCGGGAGCGCATTCCAGGCATCCACCACCCTCTCCACTAAAGAGGACTGTGAAGATTTACAAAGGGACCTGAACAAACTAGGAGAGTGGGCGACGAGATGGCAGATGAAGTTTAATGTAGAGCAGGGGTGTCCAATGTCGGTCCTCGAGGGCCGCAATCCAGTCGGGTTTTCAGGATTTCCCCAATGAATATGCATGAGATCTATGTGCTTGCACTGCTTTCAATGCATATTCATTGGGGAAATCCTGAAAACCCGACTGGATTGCGGCCCTCGAGGACCGACATTGGACACCCCTGATGTAGAGAAATGTAAAGTCTTGCATGTAGGAAATGGAAACCCGAAGTATAGCTATAGCAGGGTAGGGAACTCCGGTTCTCGAGAGCCGTATTCCAGTCGGGTTTTCAGGATTTCCCCAACGAATATGCATTGAAAGTAGTGCATGCAAATAGATCTCATGCATATTCATTGGGGAAATCCAATGAATATGCATGAGATCTATTTGCATGCACTACTTTCAATGCATATTCATTGGGGAAAGCCAATGAATATGCATGAGATCTATTTGCATGCACTACTTTCAATGCATATTCATTGGGGAAATCCTGAAAACCCGACTGGAATATGGCTCTCGAGGACCGGAGTTCCCTACCCCTCAGCTATACGATGGGAGGGCTGGTAATGGGTGAAAGTACCCTAGAAAAGGACTTGGGGGTAATAGTGGACAAGACCATGAAGCCGTCGGCACAGTGCACAGCGGCCTCTAAGAAGGCAAATAGAATGCTGGGTACTATCAAGAAAGGTATTACAACCAGAACGAAAGAAGTTATCCTGCTGTTGTATCGGGTGATGGTGTGCCCGCATCTGGAGTACTGCGTCCAGTATTGGTCGCCGTATCTTAAGAAGGATATGGCGATACTCGAGAGGGTCCAGAAAAGAGCGACACGATTGATAAAAAGTATGGAAAACCTTACATATGCTGAAAGATTAAACTAGGGCTCTTTTCCCTGGAAAAGAAGAGGCTTAGAGGGGACATGATAGAGACTTACAAGATCATGAAGGGCATAGAGAAAGTGGAGAGGGACAGATTCTTCAAACTTTTGAAAACTACAAGAACGAGAGGGCATTCGGATAAATTGAGAGGGGACAGATTTAGAACCAATGCTAGGAAGTTCTTCTTCACCCAAAGGGTGGTGGACATCTGGAATGCACTTCCGGAGGGTGTGAAAGGACAGAGTACAGTTTTGGGGTTCAAGAAGGGATTAGACAATTTCCTGAAGAAAAAGGAGATAGAAGACGCTTTTGATAATTAGCTAGCTTGTTTCCTAGCTAATTTTAATTTTACTGCATAACCTTATTGAAGCATTTTAACTTCCCCTTCCTTATGTATTTTCCAAAACATCTTGCTTACTTTCAAATAATTTATAGTTCTTTTCCCTACCTTTCCTTGTGTTCTTAAGTTTGTCAAGTTTGTCAATAGTCTTGTAAGACTTAGCTCTTTTTATGCGTTGTATTGTTTCCTAAAACTTTGTAATTTTATCACTATGTACATCGCTTAGAATTATGAATTATGAAAACTCCAGCTTTCATTCATAAATTGCTAATCCCTTATACAGCTAATAGAACTTTAAGATCTGCCGAACAGCATCTACTATCGATTCCATCGCTAAAAATAATAAATACGCGTCGTCAGTTTATTTTTTCAGTCACTGCCCCCCAGACTTGGAATTCTCTACCGAGCTATCTAAGGGAAGAAACAAATTTAGATAAATTTAAATGTAAACTAAAAACTTTCCTGTTTAGTGATGCATTCATAAACTAACTAGCTCCTAAGTGACTTTTTAATAATCATGAGAATCTCTTAAAGTTATTCTCTCAAGTCTCACTTCCAATTTTTATCTTTCTTTTAAATTTTATCTTATTAAAATTATCATCATTACCCTCCCCTTATGTGCCTTCCCTATATGTTTATTTTATCTTATTTAAATTGTAACTTCTTCCCTATATTTTCCTTTTGTTTCCAGTTTTGTCAAATTTGTCTTTAACCTTGTTAGTATTATCTTCTATGATTTTGTTTTTACATTGTAATTTTATCATAATGTACATCGCTTCAAATTTAGATGAAGCGATTAATCAAATCTGTATTAAACTTGAAACTTGAATAAGCGATTAATCAAAATTTTATTAAACTTGATACTTGAAGGGTATAGATAGAGCATTACTATACAGGTCCTGGACCTGATGGGCCGCCGCGTGAGCAGATTGCTGGGCGTGATGGACCCCAGGTCTGACCTAGCAGAGGCACTGCTTAGGTTCTTATGTTATGTTTACATTTTGCCCAGTAGAGGAGGAAATGCATTCTAATTTGTATTACTCAGAGAGATTTTTAATTTTATCATTTGTAAGGGATGATGGGTACACAGTGAGCAGGACTGAGGTGAGGGATTCTGCCAACATGTACTTTCGCAGATGTAGTCTGACTTGTTCAGGTACATTAGATAGATTGTGAGCCCACCTGAAAAAAGAGAGGGAAAATGCTGGAGTACCTGATTGTAGAACCGCTTAGATAACCTTGCTAGGTGGTATATAAAAACCTAATAAACTTGAAACTTGAATAAACTTTCTAGTAGATGTTGTGGTATTCCATATCAGCGCTGCCAATTCAAAGGTCTAGTTCTTGCTATTTATGTCTAGACAGCTAGTACAACTATGGTACACAGGTTCGGTGTAGCTTATTTGCAGGATTTTGTATTACTTCATAGTATCTGAAAGTGGAGGGATTGTATGTTGTTGTTAGGGAGGTGACAATAGAATGTGAAAAAAAATATACAGTATATATTTTTTCATCCAAGGAAGAATCTCTATAGTCACCATTATTGATGCCAGCAACTAAAGATAATGTCAAGCCGTAGGTTCAGTTTGCATGGCTCTAGAACAGTGTATCGCAAACTGTGGGCAGCAGGTTCCAGGTGTACCCCAATGAGATGCTGGTAAGAGGCATGTCCTATAGGCAGTCTCTCCTCCTCCTGGACCCCCCACCAAAGAGACAGCTCCAGAGTTGCAGCTGGAGGGCCTCCGTGCATTTGCAGATGGGATGTCATCACGTCAACATCCCACACACTTCTGGTTGCCTTCGGGCTGGGGCACTGAATTTAGTGTGCCGCCAGCCGTAAAAATTTGAGGGACACTGCGCTAGAAGAAAAAAAATCAACATCTTTCTATCATGTTGAAATGGATTCCCAAGTACCTGAGGAACTATCGGCTTCAGGTGGCTCATCTGAACTGAGGATCCAACCCATGGCCTGTAGCAGTTAGACCTGAATCATCCAAAAATGAAGGAGTGAAAGCAGTGAATGTGATCCCCAGAAATCCCAGTCTTTCTCCCACTGTACCTCCAATTCCAGCATTTGACCCTTCTGACATGGCACTATGCTCTGCGAGGGCAAATCCCCATGCGCAATTGTTGGCGTAACTCCAGAGGGTGCAGTGATAGGCTAAGAAATGTAGGCTTCAAACATAATTCAAACAAAAGCAGGGGTAAAGCCCTGAACAGGATGACCCAAGGACATCTGCAGGGATCAGGGGTGCCAAAGTCCCTCCTTGAGGGCCGCAATCCAGTCGGGTTTTCAGGATTTCCCCAATGAATATGCATGAGATCTTTTTGCAAGCACTGCTTCCATTGTATGCTAATAGATCTCATGCATATTCATTGGGGAAATCCTGAAAACCCGACTGGATTGCAACCCTCGAGGAGGGACTTTGACACCCCTGGCAGGGATGCTTCTTGTTGCCTTGTAGGCACAGGTGTGTTAGCGCATCTACATTGCGCTAAAAATGCTAAGGCGCTATTTGGGGTCTCTAGGAGCGTTTTTTTGATCCCCTGAACAAGTTATCTGTGCCCTCATTACCCTAGAGCAGTGGTAGGCAATTCCGATCCTCGAGAGCCAGAGCCAGGTCAGGTTTTCAGGATATCCACAATAAATATGCATGAGATAGATTTGCATCTCAAGGAGGCAGTGCATGAAAATCCATCTCATATATATATCATTGTGGATATCCTGAAAACCTGACCTGGCTCGGGCTCTCGAGGACCGGAATTGCCTACCCCTGCCCTAGAGCACTGGTTCCCAACCATATCCTGGAGGACCACCAGTTGGGTTTTTGGGATAACCCTAATGCATATGCATGAGAGAGATTTGTATATAATGGAGGTGAGTGCCTGTGTTCCCGCTAAGCTGCGCTGGGGTGCGCTGGCGCACAAAATATTACCTCGCAGCGCACAAGTTTCTCGTCACAGCGCACACAGTGTAGAGCACAGTTCTTCAACCGCCGGTCCGCAAACAAAATCTTGCCGGTCCGCGAAGGATTCGGTCCCCGCCGCAACGAAAGGCCGGCGTCAGCTGACTTGCAACTTCCTGTTGCAGTCGCTGTGCCGGGACTCCTGCCTTCGCCGGGACTCCTGCCTTCCACCGCGTTTGCCTCCTGCCTTGTCTCCTCACTTCCAGACCACCAGCAGCAGCTCTGTTTGCTTTTAACTTCGGCACAGAGGCGGTTTCATAAGGCAGCCTCGGGGCCTTTGCTAGGCCGGCCCACATCGCATCATCGAAGCGGGCCGGCTATCAAAGGCCCCGAGGCTGCCTCATGAAACCGCGCTAAACTATTGATTAGGGGCAGCTCTGTGCCGAAGTTAAAAGCATACAGAGCTGCCGCTGCTGGTCTGAACTCTTGGGCCGCTGAAGGAGGGCAAAAAGCAGCTGTCCTGGAGGTTTCCCTTCCTCTCGCCTTTACAGGTTCCTTTTTTCCACCTTTTTTTTTTTCCTTCAAACGGCAACGGGCCCCAGCATCGACATCAATCAAGTAAGTTCCACTGTCAATCAAGCGGTTCTGCTCGGCCAAAGCTTCCCCTGTGACATGAGCCACCCTCAGGGGAAAGAAAGTGACCCACAAAGGTGAGGGGAAGGGGGGCAGATGATGGAAGTTGGGGGGGGGAGAGAGAGAGAGAGAGAGAAGGGGCAGATGATGGAATGGAGGAGATGAGAGAGAGAGAGAAGGGGACAGATGATGGAAGTGAGAAGAAGGGAGAGAGAGCAGAAGGCAGATGGATGTCAGTTGAGAAGGGAGAGCAGATGCTGAATGGAAGTGGGGAAGGAACACATACTGGATGGAAGGAGGAGATAAATAAAGGGGGAAGAAAATAGTAAGATAATGGAGGGGTGAGGGAAAGGGGTGACAAGCTGTGTGTAGACACAGTGAAAAGAGGGAAACGGGACTAAATAGTAAGAAAGAATTTAATTTAGATGGAGGCAGAAAATAGAGAAGGAAGACCAGAGAAGAAAAGGGAAGAGAGAGCAGAGAATGATCAGATCTGAGTGGAGGAAATGAGAAGAGAGATATGCTAAAAACCACAGGGGGGAGGGAAGGATAGAGATGCCAGACCATGAGGGGAACAGAAGGAAGATGATGGATGCTAGACCAAATTGGGGGGTGGGGGGGGGGGGCAGGAGGAGAGATGGCAGGGAAAGACAGACAGTGAATGGAAGGGGCAGATGCTGGACTGAAGAGACAGAGAAGGTTATCATGCTGCTGTACCGGGCCATGGTACGCCCTCACCTGGAGTACTGCGTCCAGCACTGGTACTTTAAGAAGGACACGATACTACTCGAAAGGATCCAGAGAAGAGCAACTAAAATGGTTAAGGGGCTGGAGGAGTTGCCGTACAGCGAAAGATTAGAGAAACTGGGCCTCTTCTCCCTTGAGCAGAGGAGATTGAGAGGGGACATGATAGAAACATTCAAGGTACTGAAGGGAATAGACTTAGTAGCTAAGGCAGGGAGAACGAGAGGGCACTCTCTAAAGTTGAAAGGGGATAGATTCCATACAAACGTAAGGAAGTTCTGTGGTAGAAAGCAACATATTTATTTGGCTCATAACTTGCTGGCGCCCGATATTTTTAGCTCACAGTGAAAAAAGTTTGCTCACAACACCCGCCCGCTTAGAGGGAACACTGGAGGTGACAGGCATGCATATGCATTAGGACTATCCTGAAAAACCTGTCTGACTGGTGGTCCACCCGGATAGGATTGGGAACCACTGCCCTAAAGCAGGGGTAGGCAATTCCAGTCCTCGAGAGCCCGAGCCAGATCAGGTTTTCGGGATATCCACAATGAATGTGCATGAGCCAGATAGAATGGTATGTACACATTCATGTCCATTCATTGTGGATATCCCGAAAACCTCACCTGGCTCCGGCTCTCGAGGACCGGAATTGCCTACCCCTGACCTAGAGGGACGAGGAGGCTAAGCTCCGTGCTCCTGCCCTCCCTCACATACTTTATGGCCATCCAGCGTAAACCTAGCATGAATCAGGGGTAAAACAACCTGAGGAGTCCGTCTATCGATTTTAATCCAAAGGAAGGTGGTGTTGAGGCAGAGACTTTTAAAATTAAATCGGGAAATCCAAGATGGCAACAGCAGTGTTTTAGTGCAAAAAACAAAAGAGCCTGAGAGAGCTAAACAAAAGTTTAGGGAAGGGATTTTTGGAGGCAGGGGACTCTATACAAAGCTCCAGAAACCACCAAAACTGCAATTTAAGATCTCCCCCCCCCTGATTTCTCCCATACACTCAGAGATATACTGGTGCTGTGTCTGCAACAGCAGCTGAGATATGGAGAATCCTGCCTCAGACAAGTATGTGAACAAAGTCCAAATGTTTGGCTTTGGGCTGCCAGTCAGACCCTGGGAACCCAGACCTCCTCAGCTCCAAACGCATCTTTATAGGGGGGGGGGATGCAGCCAACACCCAATGAAGTCCTCAGGACCGACATGGAGCCACACATCCTGCACTCAAGCTCCGGTAAAAGCCAGGAGCAAGCCTTACTACCAGGGGAACGGTCCCCGAGCCACCAAACATATTAAAGCAGGCTGGCCCTGGAAAAGGGTTGCCCTCCCAGCTACAGACTTCTGATCTAGAGTCTGTTTCTTCGCCAGGTAGAGCTCTGGATCACCAAGAAGTCTCAAAATCTGGATAAAACCCCTCAAACTATAAACCAGAATCTGAGCAGATCAGAAAGACACATTCCAACTCGCATGTAGGAGAAACTGCGATGCAGGAGGCAGAGCCGAGAGAAAAAAATGTAGATGCCTTCTATACAACTTGCGATTAGAGGTGACTACCCACAGGTGCAAGACTCCAATTCAAGTTTCAAGTTTCAAGTTTTATTACTTTTGATATACCAACCATCAAGTTAATATCTGGCTGGTTAACAATATGTTTAAAAGAAAGAGAAGTTATACAAAACTAAATAAAAAAGAGGCATTGTGTATCTACATATAACATCACAAGACGAACTAGATAGTGAGGGTAAAGGAAAAGGGAGGGTAAAGTTACATATTTGAGAAGAAATTGGAGATAGTAGGGTGAGGATAAAACATGATGGGGAGGGGCGCTTTAAAGAAAGCGGTTATTATTAAATTTTTTTTTTGTTTTTGGTAATTAGAGTAGATGTCTCTAATTGAATGAAAAGGCATCGCGAAATAAAAACGTTTTTAAGTCTGTTTTAAATTTGTCAAGTCGTGATTCGTCACGGAGTTGCTGTGGCAGGGAATTCCAGAGGGTAGGGGCAGTTACTGCGAAATTTACTTTACGTGTATTGTAGAAGTCTTTGATAGTGGGGATAAATAGAAGTTTTTGATCAGTTGATCTAAGAGCGCGTGAAGAGCTGTAGGGAATGAGAAGTTTGTCAAGGAATAATGGCAAATGAAAGAGCTTTATTTTGCACTAGAAATCATTTTATCATTAGCAGAATTATGGTGATCCATGACATACAAACTGTATGCGAATGGTTTCAAGTTATAATTTTCAGTGTACAGTCCTGTGACAATTATTTTCAGACTGGATCTTGAAGATGCTTTTTGCATCTGATGAAGTGTCGCAGTGTGAATGATATACACATACTGTGCAAACTATAGGGACTAGATTCAATAAATGGTGCAGAAAAAGCGCCAAGTTGCGTGCCTTAGAGCTCAATTTCATGGCAAACTTTACATGCAAGGATTACATTACATTAGTGACTTCTATTCCGCCAGTACCTTGCAGCAGTGGCGTACCAAGGTGGGGCGGTCCGCCATGGGTGCAAACCATGAGGGGGGTGCTCCTGGCCTTGGAGTCATGGCCCGGGAACTTCCCTTCTCATGGCCCGACCCCAAGGCTTTCGATAGTCCCTGACCGTGGTCCAGCCTTCTCTCTTACCTTCCATTCCGTTCCCCCTCCTCCCCCCGTTGGAGCTTCTTAAACTTTTGTCTTGTTGCGCTCTAATGTTGGCGCGCTTTTGTCACCCGGCCGGCTGCCCTTCTTGCATTTCACGTCTGCCAATCAATGACCAACTTCCTGTTTCTGGCGGGGTAGATCGCAGCAGAGGCAGAAGCAGGAAAGGGAGCCGCGAGTAGCCGTTTTTTAGCTGAACCAAAGGTAAGTATTGCTGCTGAGCTGCTTTGTTCGCTATTGGTGGTGTTTTGTGGAGTTTGCGCTAGCGCTGCCCGATTCACTATTCAAATCGATTCACTGATTCATTTCAGGTGAATCGATTTGAATCAATTCAAACCCCCCCAAATCAGCCTCCCGATTCACCATCTGACCCTCCCCCCTCACCCCCTAAAGCAGGATCGGTAGCGCTGCTTCTTGCTGGCTGGTGCTGCCGCTCCTGCTTTAGAGGGCGAGGGGGGAGGGTCAGTCGGGAAGTGCTGCAGTGTCCGGCTTCCCCTCTGGCCTCCCGCACCTCCCTTTACCTGATTGCAGCAGAGACAGTCCTTGGGGGGGAGGTGCAGACCTTCGGGGGGGGGGGACACAGGCCTTCAGGTGGGGGTACAGGCCTTCAGGGATGGGGTGTAGGCCTTCAGGGGGGGACAGACCTTCGGGGGGGTGTAGGCCTTCAGGGGGATGCAGGCCTTCAGGGGGGACAGACCTTCGGGAGGAGGTGCAGTCCTTTAGGGGGGTGCAGGCCTTCAGGGGTGGGGTGTAGGCCTTCAGGGCGGGTGCAGGCCTTCAGGGAGGGACAGACCTTCAGGGGAGGGGGTCCTGGTGTAGTAATACACAGAGGGAGGGAAGGGGGGGGTCAAAGATACGTGCATATGCCAGGCTTTGGGGGGAAGAAATAATGGGTCCAAAAACAGAGGAGTGGGAGATAGATGGTGGATAATGGAATTTAGGGAGGGAAGGAATAGAAAGGGAGAGAAGTTGGACACAAGGGATGGTGTGGAGGTGGGATAGAGATACTGGATAGGAGGATAGTTGGGAAGAGAAAGGGAGAGATGGTGGACCCTGGGGTGGTGGGGAAGGAGGGAGAGATGCTGGATGAAAGGGTAGTTGAGAAAAGGTGAATCTGTGGATGGAGAGGTGGTCTGGGAATTTCTGCTGAGCAAACTCCGGGCCCATTTCCACCCCCCCAGTTAGTCCACTCCACTCAACTGATTTACACACCTTGTGGGTCTTTGGATGTTATGCATGGGTAGTTGTTTTGGGATCTCTTCCAGTGGTTTGTCAGTATCTCCTTGTGGTCCAAGGAAGGAAACTTTGTTAACCTTAGCATTGACCTTCAGAATATGTTTGTAACAGCGCTGCTTGTGTGGCATTAAACTATGTAGTGATCGAAAGAAAAAAACAGACCTTTGCACATTTTTGCACTATATGGTGGGTGTATGAGGAGATTCACATTTCCTACAAAGCTAAGTCCGTGTGAAGTTACCTTGTGCTATATATGACATCTAGCAAGGTCTCTGTTTGGAAGGAAAGATCTAAGCTTAAAAATGAAGTGGCCAAAAGTTATGGTAAAAACAGATAGCATAGCTGGTTTTAAGAAAGGTTTGGACAAATTCCTGGAGGAAAAGTCCATAGTCTGTTCTTAAGACATGGGGGAAGTGTCTGCTTGCCCTGGATCGGTAGCATGGAATGTTGCTACTCTTTGGGTTTTGACCAGGTATTAGTGTCCTGGATTGGCTACCATGAGAATGGGCTACTGGGCATGATGGACCATTGGTCTGATCCAGTTAGGCTATTCTTATGTTATGTTCTCATCTGTAGGGGCCTTTGTTTTCACTTCTTATTTTAATGTATTTTTTTTCTGGGAACTTATCAGTGTTTTTTTATAATGGGAACAAAAATGGAAGAGAATTAATGTGTGTGGAATGGGGGGGGGGAACTAATTTCTTCAGCTAAATAAGTTTACTTAGGTGTTAGGAAGCCAGGCCATTAAAAATGGATATACTAACAGTATAGGATCCCTAGAATAGAGGTTCCCAAACTTTTTAATGTCTCATAAGAACATAAGAAGTTGCCTCCGCTGAGGCAGACCAGAGGTCCATCTTGCCCAGCGGTCCGCTCCTGCGGCGGCTCATCAGGCCTATTGCCTGAACAGTGGTCCCTGACTAATTTTTATAACTTACCTCTAATCCTATCCCTATAACCTACCTCTACTCCTATCTGTACCCCTCAATCCCTTTGTCCTCCAGGTACCTGTCCAGACCTTCTTTGAAGCCCTGTAGCGTGCTCCTGTTTATCACATCTTCCGGTAGCGCGTTCCATGTATCCACCACCCTCTGGGTGAAAAAGAACTTCCTGGCGTTTGTTCTAAACCTTTCCCCTTTCAATTTCTCCGAGTGCCCCCTTGTACTTGTGGGTCCCCATAGTTTGAAAAATCTGTCCCTGTCTACTTTTTCTACGCCCTTCATGATCTTGAAGGTTTCTATCATGTCTCCTCTAAGTCTCCGCTTTTCCAGGAAGAAAAGCCCCAGCTTTTTCAGTCTGTCAGTATATGAGAGGTCCTTCATACCCTTTATTAGCTTAGTTGCTCTTCTCTGGACTTTCTCAAGTACCGCCATGTCCTTCTTAAGGTATGGCGACCAGTACTGGACACAGTACTCCAGGTGCGGGCGCACCATTGCACGATACAGTGGCAGGATGACTTCCTCCTTTTTTTTACCTATCTTCCTCTTTCTTTCACCCCTCCCAGTATCCACTTTCCTCACATATTCTTAAGATAAGCCATGCTATGTCAAGCCAAGTTCCTTGGGCAGTCTGCATCACAAGTAGCTGGCAAATACCAAAGAGTAGATCATATTTGTCACAGTTGATCTGAAACAATGTGATGGCTTTTACTGGTCTTTTCATTCAGCCATCTCCGTTCTGTTCTCTCTCTCTTGTTTGTTCTCCTCTGCTTGGGCTATTGGTTCCAATCCTAACTCTTTAAACTCTTACCCCACTGGTTCAAATTGCCACCTTTCCAATCTTATTCCTATTCCTCCTCTCTTTCTCATGTACCCTGTGAAAAGTCTTTTGTCTCCAACAAGTTTGCCTACATTCATCTTTCTCTCTCATACTTACCAACTCCCAGAGCAATGAACTACTCCTACTAAAAAGACAATGCAGACAACTAGAAAGAAAATGGAGGGAAAACAGTCAAGATTCCATAACCATGATAAAACAACTACAAACAATACAAAACACAGCCCTAAGACTGGTCTACTCACTGAAGAAATTCGACCACATCACAGAGGCATACCACGACTCACATTGGCTCCCAATGCAAGCGAGAATACACTTCAAATTTTCCTGCCTACTATTTAAAGCAATAAACGGAGACAGCCCATCCTATTGGAACAATCGACTAGTTCAATCCACTTCAAACAGACATAGGAGAACTTGTGCACCATTCACACACCCTCCAACCAAAAACGTCAAAAGAAAAAAACTGTTCGACAACCTCCTAGCCATTCGAGCTGCAACACTCGACCCCCAACCCTACAACCAATTGACATCGACCACATACTGCAAAACCTTCAAAAAGAAATAAAAACCCTTCTATTCAAAAAACACATAAAACCGAACTAACACAATCAGAACTGTCCCAAGCATCACCTGCAACTACTCCATATGTACTTCTGATGTCATGACAATTCAGACATAATTTATGTTATGTTATGTTTGGAATAATGGTTACATATATGAGGTTCAATAAAATAAAATTTTCACTGCCTGTTTCTATTCTGACTATTTATTCCATTTCATGGTTATTACAAAAAATATTTTTTTACAGGGGGGTGTCAAAAAAAATGATGGGCCCTGGGTGCCACATACCCTAGGTACGCCACTGCCTTGCAGTTCTAGGCAGATTACAAAAGAAGATAACTAGACATTTCCAATAAAATTACAAATTAGGATGCTGTTTAAATGGTTGATACTTTGATGGGAAGTTTACAAGAGAGGGGATAGACATGGAGATGTTTTTTCTCTTCGAGGATGCATATAACTGCTAATGAGTTAGCTACCTATTTTAATAAATCCAAATGTTTTTTTTATTTTCAGGCTACCAATTTTCTAATCTTATTCATGATTTTAATTCCCTCCTCCGATTGTATTTCCCTTTAATATATTTTTGCTATAAATTGTATTTCCGCCCCTTTCCCTATTATTTCAAAGATTAGTGTTTGTCTAGTCCTGGTTTGTCTAACAATTTAATACATATATGTTTAATATTGTAGATATTTCTGTAATTTTTAAATTTTGTTCAACACTTTGTACTGTTGCATAAGCGTATAATCAAATATTTTAAGTAAAGATAAAAGATAAAGATCAATTTTTTGAATAACAGGGTTTTGATTTCTTTTCGAAATGATTTGAAGTCGGTCGTTGTCAGCATGTTGGAGATGGGGTGATCAAGTTTCACTGCTTGCGTTGCAGGTAGGTTGTCATCTATCTTCTTGCGTTGTGTACCTTTGATTGGGGGGTGGGTAAATGGGGTCTGAGTTCTCCTTTGTCTGGTTGATTTGTTCCAGTTTACAACAACAGAAACCTGGTGTAAATTGTGATGTGTAAATTAGGTGCAGACCCCAGTATTAATACTGCATGTGTCTTTTGGGAACCCCCTACCATGCCCCCTCTCATGGCTACACACTGAGATTTCCACATAGATCCTTATAGAATACTGCATAAGATGAAGGTGTAAATCCACACTGTTGCCAATTCACACTAATAATTGTTAGCCTCCAATTTGGGCGCTAATTCAGGATAGCACATAAATTTGCATACCATTTAGAGAGGCCAGGGGTACATAAAGTCAGTCTCTCCATTGATTACTAGAAGTTCTATTCGTTTGTTTCCTCCCTTCTAGAGATCCGATAGTAAGTTTCTGGTTGAGAAATGCAAATTAGAGAATGACACGGGGACAAATTTTCCCCGTCCCCGCGAGTTTTGTCGCTGTCCCATTCCTGTAAGCTCTACTTTAACTGCACAAGCATCGAGCACTTATGATTTTAGTGTTCAAGGCTTGTGCAGATGAGGGCGGAGCTTAGGCATTGGTGGAATGAGGCATTATGACATCACAATCTGAGCTCTAGAATGTTGCTACTTAGGATTTTAAAGTGTTTTGAGGCTTGCGCAGGTGAGGACGGAGCTTAGGCATTGATGTAATGAGGCATTATGATGTCACAATCTGAGTTCTAGAGCAGTGGTTCCCAACCCTGTCCTAGAGGACCACCAGGCCAATCGGGTTTTCAGGATAGCCCTAATGAATATGCATGAGAGAGATCTGCATATAATAGAGGTGCCAAACATGCAAATCTGCTCCATGCATATTCATTAGGGCTAGCCTGAAAACCCGATTGGCCTGGTGGTCCTCCAGGACAGGGTTGGGAATCACTGCTCTAGAATGTTGCTACTTAGGATTTTAAGGTGTTTGAGACTTGTGCAGATGAGAGCGGGACAAAGACAGGAAAAAATCTTGTGGGGACTGGATGAGAAAAAGAGTTCCCGTGGCGACAGGGAAAAATTTGTCTCCATGTCATTCTCTAATGCAAATCACAGTTCCAGCTGGAACTTGGCACAGGGATTGAGCCATGAGCTACCTAGAGATGATGCTGTTAAATGGTTATCCTTTGCTGATTTATTCTAGTTTGTGACATAAAGATGTGTTTAATGTTATTCTCACTTCATAGAACTTTATTACTGCAGTCATTTCCTGCTATGATGTGTGAGTATTGTGTGAAATGTAGTCTCATACTTCTGATTACCTGTATAAGCTCTGGGCTAGATTCACGAACCTGCCCGATTGGGCCCGATCCGGGCATGTCCGATGAATTCACGAAGCCCCAATATGCAGATGGGGGCAATCAGAGGAACACCCCATCTGCCTTTCCGGATCGCTTGATAGAGATCCCTGCGCATGCGCAGACCATCTATAGATGGACCTCAGGGCTGGCATAAATTTTTTTAGGCGATCGTTTTAATGGAGCCCGTGGTTTTAACTTGCAGGTTAAAACCAAAGGCTTGCAGTGCGGGGGAGGCAGGCAGGCGTGTGTTTGGGGAAGGAAAGTGTGTTCGGGGCAGGAAGGCAGGCAGCATGTTCAGGGCTGCAGAATTGGGGCTGACAGGGCAGAGAGCAGGGTGGCAGAAGGCAGGGCAGCCAGAAAGGGCTTCAGCGACTGGTCCTTAGCAGTCGCTTTGTTTTTTGATCAGCCAGCCCAGTCGGTGTTGCAGGGTTTTCTTTAGTGAATCGCGTCCCTGTCTAATTTGCAGGCCGTTGCCCTCATTTGCATGCGTGGATCGGAGGATAGGCAAGTGAATCGGGCCGGGATTGCTAAGTGGTCACAAACCAATCGGTACACGATCGGTTTGCTTAGTGAATTTGGGCCTGTTTCTAGTGGCCTTTCTCCTACGACTCCCTCTCTTAAGTGTGAGTCTTATGTCTGCTGTACTTCCTGGTCACCTCTACTCTGATGGGTCTATGAAGGTATGATCTTTCTCTCTGCTACCTATTGCCAAGCTCTGCGACAGTATAAGGATCGAGTGATGGGGGGAATAGTCTTCCACTACAGGTGATTGAGGCCAGCAGCGTGCCTGATTTTAAGGCCAAATGGGATCGGCACATGGGATCTCTTCACAGGGCAAAGGTAGGGGAGGGACATTAAGGTGGGCAGACTAGATGGGCCGTGGGCCCTTATCTGCCGTCTATTTCTATGTTTCTATGAGTAGTCTGGTTTCTTCTCTCCTCTAGCCTTCTGGATACTCCCTGAGAATCCTTTTGTTACAGAATTGGTCACATCTCTGATTCCATCTCATCCACATGTGGCTGTAGTTCCTGAAGAGACCAGTCTTTTTTTTTTTTTTTGCCTGAAACCATCTGACCACACGCATGAACAATTCAGCATTTCATCTTTGGAACTTGGAATACCTTGCTATCTACTTGTATTCTGTCATCTCTACCACAAAGTTTATGTTCTTCAAATCTTCACCACCAGTTGCAATATTCAAAAATCTACCAAATGTGAGTACATCTACTATATTTATTTATTCAAAAAAGTATATTTAAAAAAAAAAAAATAAATAAATGGATTTTCTGTATGTGCGTTGGAGTGCTCAGGTTTAGCTTTCTGTTGAATATACCACATGTCTGCAGAGAGAATTCTGGACTGAGGCAGCACGCTATATGAGAACAGAACAGTGGTGATAAATACGTGAATAGCAAATGTCTCTCTCTTCCTGTAAGTATGATCTCCATTTAGAATTCCCAAGCCTGCTAAATAATGGGACACAGAAATCTCCAAAGCAGTAAGGATAGCTTAGGGTTATGGATGTCATTTAAGCACTATGACCCTAAACTCAAGGGCTGGAATCCAATTGGGTTTTCAGGATTTCCCCAATGAATATGCATTTAAAGCAGTGCATGCAAATCGATCTCATGCATATTCTTTGGGCAAAACCTGAAATTCCGATTGGATTCCGGCCCTCGAGGACCGGAGTTGCCCCTGTCTGCCCTAAACCAAGCTACAAAAACACGCACTATAGTTCAGATGAAATCTTGAGCTTATGATCTTTTGGAATAACCCCAGATCTTTCAGCTGTATATATTGTCTTGCATCAGGGGTGTCAAAGTCCCTCCTCGAGGGCCGCAATCCAGTCGGGTTTTCAGGATTTCCCCAATGAATATGCATGAGATCTATTAGCATGCACTGCTTTCACTATATGCTAATAGATCTCATGCATATTCATTGGGGAAATCCGGAAAACCCGACTGGATTGCGGCCCTCGAGGAGGGACTTTGACACCCCTGTCTTACATGGAATATCCCTAGTTATGAGTAATAAAGCCTGATAGACACTTGTGTTGATATTAAAATGTAGAGTCTTGTGCATTGTAGTGCTATTAAACAGTCAATGGAAGCTGCAGTCATTCATTTACACATTTGTAGGTATACATACGCACACAATCATGTGTGAAAGATCATGCACATACCATCAGAAATGTATACACAGTCATACAGCTGCATTGGTAATGAACATAGACAACACATGTCATGTACTGTAGAACTGGTCACAAAACACATGTTCTGGACTGTTAAAATACACATCAATAGATAGGCAAAAAAAGCAAAGCTACTTAGCTGGAGCAGGTGTTCTTTCGAGGACAGCAGGTATATTCTTACATGTGGGTTTCATCATCCATGGAACCCTATATGGACACTGTCAAGTGCAATATCGCTTTAAATCTTTAGGCAGTGTCCATACCGCCCATGTGCTGGTGCCGTCTTGTCTGATAGTGACTCGCGGGACCATCAGTTCAGTAACAAAGAAACCAACTAGGGGAGGTGTGTGGGTTGTGAGAATGTATGTCTGCTGTCATCAGAGAACACCTGCTATAGGTAAGTATCTATGCTTTCTCCGAGGACAAGCAGGCCTAATATTCTCACATGTGTGGCTCCTAACCTGTCAGGATCATTTCTCTGGAAGAGATTAAAAACTGAATACAGAGGAGCCTGGCAAAACTCTAGAGCAGGGGTGCCCAAATGGTTGATTGCAAAGGCAATGCGAGTCAATCTTTTTCTACCTGCTTGTTCCCCGACTCACAAGACTTCACTTCACTTCCGAAACAGCGCTCCGTCTAACCACCGCATCTAGGCACCGGCTCCCCCGCAAAGTCACTCAAGCGAGGCGATCTCCAAACCCCAGGGCAAACTTAACCCAGTTGGCAACACGACTTTAATCCATCGTGCATGCTCACTGATGGGCGAGCGAGCTAAGTCTCCTCTCATTGGTTGCGCTTTCCCGGCCCACTGCGTGGTAGGCGGAGGCAAAAGGTGAGGCGGGATGGTGGGCGGGGAAAAAGTGCAGAGCCCACAAGACTTCACCTCCGGCATCAATTCTAACGTCGGAGAGGAAGTTCTGGGCCAGCCAATCACTGCCTGGCTGGCCTGGAACTTCCTCCCCGACGTTAGAATTGACGCTGGAGGTAAAGTCTTGTGGCCCCGGCGCTTGTACGCACCAGGCCTGGCTCGGGAAAGGAGCAGGGAGAAATCAGCGTGTTGGCTTGGGGGTGGGGGTAGGGAAAGAATCGTGGAAGTGGAGAAATCAGCACAATGGCTTGGGGGGCAGGGGGAGAGAGAAAGGCAGAAAGAAAGAGGGGGGCCAGGGGGAGAGAGAATGAAAGGAAGAAAGAAAGAGGGGGGGGCAGGGAGAGAGAAAGAAAGAGGGGGGCAGAGGGAGAGAGAAAGAAAGGCAGAAAGAAAGAAATATTGGCTTTACAGAAGAAGGAAGTGCAACCAGAGACTCATGAAATCACCAAACAAAAAGATAGAAAAAATGATTTTATTTTCAATATAGTGATCAAAATGTGTCCGTTTTGAGAATTTATATATGCTGTCTATATTTTGCAATAGCGGTTTTTAGTACAGGGAGCCTATGAGCGTTGAGAGCAGTGAGGGGCATTCAGCGCAGCTCCCTGCACTTAAAACCACTATCGTGGTTTAGTAAAAAGGGAGGGGGTATAGTTGTCTATTTTTGTATAGTTGTTCCTGAGGTGACATTGCATAAAGTCATCTGCCTTGACCTCTTTGAAAAAACCTCCAGAATATAAATGATAATTAACATTTTCTCTGCGTACAGTGTGCTTTGTGTTTTTTTAAAATTTTATTGTTGGTGGATCATTTTGACTTGGGCATTTTAAAAGTAGCTCGCAAGCCCAAAAAGTGTGGGCACCCCTGCCCTAGAGGGCTGAGTTGGTTTTAAGTACAGAATAAATTCTGCAGAACTGTTTGCCCAAACTGATTTTTTCTTCTGGAGTTGTGTTCTAAACAGTAGTGAGAAGTAAACTTATGGACTGAGAACCAAGCAGCCACTCTGCAGATTTTTTTAAATACATGCAGACCAAAAATGAGCTACCGAAACAGCCATAGTCCATACATTGGGGGCTGTTACACAGCCTTGCAGCCCAGGCTGAGTATCCACAAGAAAGATACAGCCCACAAGCCAAGTGCAGATGATTCTATGGAAACAGCAACTCCTAGCCTATTAGGATCAAAAGTGAGAAAGAGCTGGGAGGACCATATGGTTCAGTTTGGTCCAGGTGGTATGCCAGAGCACACTTGCAGTCCAAGATGTGAAGGGCTGTTTCTCCAGAATGGGAATTTGGTTTTGGAAAGAAAGAAGGCAAAATGACAGATTGGTTGAATGGAAGATTAGGTTTTATCTTCGATAATCTTCTTTCTGTTAGTTTCTGTAGGATTCCTTACACTAGGTGTTCAATCCCAACCCGCAATCCGGGTTGCAGAAATCCAACACTTTTCTGAGCACATGCTCCTCTCCCTTAGACTGAGAGCTAGAACCATATCCAGGTTAGTCCCATACCTAAGCAACATACTTGAACAAATCCATGACCGGGGGAGGAGGGGGGGTATGGTGGAAGATCCTCAACAACATAAACAATTTCTGAACTGGTCTGTTCTGCAAAACATGAAAGAAGGAATAAACAGGCACAAAAGCAATACAGCAAAACATTGCGGAACAATGTAGAATTAATCTGCTGTGTGCAACGAACACCCCAAGAAAGAGCCTTTGGCAAGGCACATACTTGCAGAAAACTCCCTACAGGACCTGGCAACTGTCTGGAAAATCTTCAAGCCTGTAAGGAAAATAACCGAGGCAGAAAAAGCAGGCTATTCCAAACAACTGAGTGTACACAGAGAGGGAGGGTCATATGAAATCCTAAAGGTACTAACAGAAAGAAGATTATAGAAGGTAAAAACCTTATCTTCCATTCTGTTATGTCCCTTCCAGATTCCATACGCTAGGTGATGTACCAAAGCAATGGTATCAGCTAGGGAGGGACAGAAGAGCCTGCCCTCGACACCAAGGTCCCAAAAGCAACATCAGAACGAGCCGCCGCAACTACTCAGTAAAACCAGGTAAAAGTATGAAGAGAGGACCAAGTAGCCACCCTGCAAATTTCATCAGGATGAATCACGCGAGGCTCTGCTCACGACGCAGGCACACTTCTAGGCGAGTGGGCTTCAAGTGAAATCGCCAACTGCTTGCCACAGGCAATGTGAGTTGCAGAAATGACCATTCGAATCCATCGAGCAATTGTGGAGGACTTGGACGCCAGCCAACCACGGTGAGGCGCAGCCGTCCAGGACTAAAAGGTGTTCAGATCTTGCGCAAGTTGGATATCCAGAAATATAGGAAACGCCTAAAAACATATCTGTTCCTGAAGTACTTAGTTACTCCAAAATAACTGTTAATCTATACCTGTTAATCACTAGCTCTTAACTCTGTTTATTCCACTCAATTTGTACCATCTTTTAATCATTGTAAACCGTATAGAACTTCACGGTCCTGCGGTATATAAACTGTTATTATTATTCTTCTCTCCGGATATCCAATTTGCGCAAGATCTGATCTTTGCGCTCTGAACCTGTGGAATGAAACGCAGGCAAATGAATCTCTTGGTTGTCATAGAAGGCTGAAATCACTTTCAGATGAACGGAAGGTATAGTATGACAGACAACTCCTGTATCTGTGATACGGAGAAAGGGCTTCCTGCATGAAAGAGCTTGAAGCTCTGAAATACGCTGTGTTAAGACAATGATGACCAGGTGGACCTGATCGTGAGATCCGGCAGAGAAGCATCCTTCAGTGGTTCTAATGGTGCTTCCCCAAGTCTCTGCATAATGATGTTAAGATTTCACAAAGGGAAAGAAAGACGCAAGGGAGGATGAAGACAAAGACCCCCTCATAAACCTGATCACATCTGGATGAGCAGTAAGCGAACAGCACCTCAGCGGGCTAGAAAGCATGAAAGGCCTGCCATCTGAACCTTAAGGGAGGCCACTGCTAAACCTTTGTCTATGCTCGCCTGAAGAAAGGCCAGGACCACCTAAATAGGAGCCCTCTCAGGCTCCACGTGATCCTTAGCACAACACTGTTGGAAAGCCTTCCAAGCTTTGGCATAAAAGAGTTGAGATAACTACATCTGAATAACCATGCTTCATCAAGGTTGAGTACTCAAGATCCATGTCGTAAGACCAAAGCGCCATGGGTTCTCTATGGGCACCAGCCCCTGAGAAGGTAGCGATGAAGAGAGAGCTGGAGTTTCTCATCTCGCTGAAGACGGACGAGATCCGCATACCACGGGCGAGACCAATCCAGAGCTACTAGAATCACAAGGCTGCACATAGAAGGGTATAGATAGAGGATTACTATACAGGTCCTGGACCTGATGGGCCGCTGCGTGAGTGGACTGCTGGGCATGATGGACCTCTGGTCTGACCTAGCAGAGGCACTGCTTATGTTCTGGCAGATGACCAGACCGACCAGAGGCCATGGAGGGAACACATACAGGAGTTTGTGAGCCGGCCAGGACTGAACCAAGGCATCTAGCCCTAGGCTTCTGTGCTGCGTCCGTCTACTGTAAAACTGCCTGGCTTTCGGGTTCTCTGCTGAGGCTATCAAGTCCATCTGAGGCTGACCCTAGCACTATACGACCAGATGGAATGCCTTCTGTGAGAGGGACCCCTCTCCCGTGTCCAGGAACTGTCAGCTGAGTAAGTCTGCTTGAACATTGTCAAAGAAAAGGTCCTCTTGTCTGTCTTATGTATTATGAATGTTTTATTACCATCTAGAGCAGGGGTGCCCGAAAGGTTGATCGCGATCAACCAGTAGATCACAAGGGCAACATGAATCGATTGCGGAGCCCATCCCGGACTCCACGATAGACTCGCATTGCCTTTGCGTTCTCCCTGCTTCCCCAATGCCGCAAAAGCCACTGCACAAGCGCCGGGCCCACAAGCCTTCCCCCCCTCCCCCCGGATGTCAATTATGACATTGAAGAGGAAGTTCCAGGCTAGCCAATCGCTGCCTGGCTGGCCCATAACTTCCTCTCCGACATTAGAATTGATATCGGGGGGGGAGGGGGATGCTTGTTGGCATGGGCCTGGCTTTTGCAGCATCTTCAGTGGTGGCTTAAATCGGTGGCAGTGGCTTGGGGAGCAGGGAGAAAGACAGAAAGAAAGGGAGTTAGAGAGAGAAAGAAAGACAGAAAGAAAGGGGGTCAGGGAGAGAAAGAAAGACAGAAAGAAAGGGGGTCAGGGAGAGAAATAAAGACAGAAAGAAAGGGGGTCAGGGAGAGAAAGAAAGACAGAAAGAAAAAGGGCAGGGAGAGAAAGACAGAAAGAGAAAGGGGGGCAGGGAAAGAAAGAAAAAGATGGGGGAGGGAATGGAGTGTGTTGGGTGGCAGGGGGCAGGCAGGGAGAGAGGAAAATATAGTTGGACTCATGGAGGGACACAGAGAGATGTTGGTTGGGGAATGGAATGAGGTCTGGAGGAGAGGAAGCATGCAGGAGGCAGAAAGAAGGGAAGAAATATTGGATGCACAATCAGAAGGAAGTGCAACCAGAGACTCATGAAATCACCAGACAACAAAGGTAGGAAAAATGATTTTATTTTCAATTTAGTGATCAAAACGTGTCCATATCTGCTGTCTATATTTTGCACTATGGCCCCCTTTTATTAAACCGCAATAGTGGTTTTTAGCGCAGGGAGCCTATGAAGGTTGGGAGCAACGTAGGGCATTCAGCGCAGCTATTGCGGTTTAGTAAAAGGGGAGGGAATATATTTGTCTATTTTTGTATAGTTGTTACTGAGGTGACATTGCATATTTTAAAGTCATCTGCCTTGACCTCTTTGAAAAAAAAACCTGAATAGAAATTATAATTAACATTTTCTCTGCGTACAGTGTGCTTTGTGTTTTTTTAAAATGTTATTGTTGGTAGATCATTTTGACTTGGTCATTTTAAAAGTATCTTGCAAGCCAATAAAATGTGGGCACCCCTTATCTAGAGTTTAGAAGGTATATAAATTTTTAAATAAATGACAAGATGTAAGCAGCTGAAAGGCAGATTTCATATGAGCAAAGAAAACCACATGAAGATTCCAAGCAACAGGAGGCGACTTAATAGGTGGTTTTGTATGGAATAGGCCTTTCATGAGGCGGGCTAAGGGATGTACAGAAAGAGGCTTCTTGTCCAGGTGGGAGTGAAATGCACTGATTGCACTGAGAAACTCTAAACGAATTGGTTTTGAGTCTGGAATTAGAGAGGTAGAGAAGGTAGTCAAGGATGGACGGAAGTGGACATGTGACAGGGTCCAGAAAATGCAATGCACACCAGGAAGAAAATCACGTCCACTTGAAGTGATAACAGTACTGAGTGGAAGGTTTCCTGGATGCTTCTATGACAGTAGATACTGCAGCTGAGAGGCAGAAAGTATTTATTTGGTGAAAGAAACCACTGTTGGTACTGGCTGCCTTTTGAGGCTAGAGTATTGTTTAAATTCGGTTGTATATGTTTTAAAGTGTTGTTTGGTATGGCGCCAATTTATCTGACCTCATGTTTTGAACGATACAAACCTAATAGGATTACTTGAGGGCAATATTTATTTGTTCTCCCGACTATCAAGTCTTGTCGTTACAAGAGATTTTTTGATAAATTGCTTGGTTTTCAGGCAGGTAAAATTAACTTATGGAGTACTGTGTCCAATATTGGTCGCCGTACCTCAAAAAGGAGGGAGTCCAGAGAAGAGCAACTAAACTGATAAGAGGTATGGAAAACCTCTCATATACTGACAGACTGAAAAAGCTGGGGATGTTCTCCCTGGAAAAGCGGAGACTTAGAGGAGACATGATAGAAACCTTCAAGATCCTGAAGGGTATAGAAAAAGTAGACAGGGACAGATTTTTCAGATTATGGGGAACCACAAGTACAAGGGGGCACTCGGAAAAATTAAAAGGAGACAGGTTTAAAACAAATGCCAGAAAGTTCTTTTTCACCCAGAGGGTGGTGGACACATGGAACGCGCTTCCGGAGGCTGTGATAGGCCGGAGCACGTTACAAGGCTTCAAAGAAGGTTTGGATAGGTTCCTAGAGGATAAAGGAATTGAGGGGTACAGATAAGAGTAGCGGTAGGTTATAGGGATAGTCTGGGTCCATTGCTCAGGCAATGGGCCTGATGGGCCGCCGCGGGAGCGGACCGCTGGGCGAGATGGACCTCTGGTCTGCCTCAGCGGAGGCAACTTCTTATGTTCTTAAGTACCATTATTTATTTATTCATTCAATTTTTTTTTAGCCCGTTCTCCCAAAGGAGCCCAGACAGAGCCCAAAGTACATCCATAATAATCCAGACAGAGCAGAGATGACATAGTTTACATAAATTACAATATTGACATGACAATAACTTACAATATAGACATGACAATAAAACATATGCACTAAGTAGCATCTGGTGAGATTAGGTGGCGTAGGTGCGTTGACTGAGTGGCATTTCAGGGTGAATGACTTTAAGGCGCTGAGTTAATAAAGAGGAAGGTTTTCACGGCCTTCCTAAAGTTCCAGAGTCCATCTAGTAATCTGACAGATGGAGGGATTTTGTGCCAAAGTTTGGGTATGAAATGTGAGTAGGAGTGTTTGCGGGCGGTTTCAGTTTTGAGGGAGCTGCCAGAAGGTATGGTCAGTCATTTTTCTCCTTGGGACCTCAGTGGTCGCTTTGGGAAATAGATTTGTAGTTTAGTTTTCATTTAGTACGGAATCATTTCATGGAAGGTTTTGAAAACGAGGACCAGGGCCTTGAAGGTGCAGGGTTTTTGAATGGGCAGCTAGTGCATGGAAGCTAATGCAGGGGTAACATGGTCGCGGATGCCTAGGTTTTTCAGAAGGCAGATTGCAGCGTTTTGCACCCTTTGGAGGTGGGAGAGAGTTTTGGTAGACAGGCCCACTAATAGAGTGTTACAATAGTCTACGCGGGATAGAACAAAAGCGTAGAGTAGTTGGGAAAATTCAGGTTCTGAGAAGTAGGCATATATAGTTTTTAGCTGGCGGAGGTAGTAGAAGGAGAATGATACTAGTTTGGATACTTGATCTGTCATTGATAAATTAGAGTCAAGAGTTACTCCTAGGCTCTGTAAAACTTTGTAAAGGAATGGAGAGAGGACCATGTAGCTTACTCATATATGTCCTTTAGGAAACTACTAAAAACGGATTTATTTGATAAATTTGTAAACTGATGTTTTAGAATTTTGATTGGTAAATGCATATTGTTTTCATAGCTTGCGTATTTTAGTGGATTTTAATGTACTTTTAGTAAACTGTACTTTATTCATTGATTGTATAATTTTTTACTGTATGTGAACTGCCTAGAACTATGTGGTAGGGCGGTATATAAAAATAAAATTTTTATTATTAACCAGCAGAGGTTAGAATGAAGTAGGAACTCTTCCTTCTGAGTTAGGGAAGATTAGGTTCTTACCGCAATCGTCCTTCCATTATAACGATACAGTAGTCTGGATGGATGGGCTATAGTCTAGTACTTGGAAGTATCTTGCAGAAAGATGTCACTCACATCTTTCAGCTCCACCTCTTTCCTCAGTGGACTGTGCCCTGTCTCCTCAGTGTATTCCAAAGCATACGCTAATTGACCTAATAGGAGACATAACAAAAAGGAGAAGTATGGGGAACCTCCCCAACAACTTAGTTCTGTTCTGCTCTGTAACAAATATACAGTTAGTTAGTTTATTTGATATACTGAACAATGGTAAAACCAAACATCACACAAATGCAGGTGAAACAAACAAGCTACCACTCCGAGTGCAACCAGCACTAACATTTACAGAGCTCTTAAGACTCACCCTTTCACATATCTCTGTTTTGATATTTTTTTTAATAAAAATGATCTATTTATCTTATCCGACTGGCAGAAGAAAATCTCCAGTCCTGGACACATAAAACTGTCTGAAGCAGTAAGCAGGTGAATTGACAGGTTGGGGCGTCCAGACTACTGTATACTTATAATAGAAAGAAGATGATCAAGGTAAGAACCTAATCTTCTCATCCAGTGCAAATGATATAGTAGTCTGGATGGATAGGCTGTACCAAAGCAGTCCAATGAGTCTAGGGCAGCACAGATGAGCTGGCCCTCGACACCAAGGACCCCAATGCGGTATCCATTTGTGCTGCTACATCCACTCTGTAAAACTTTGTAAAGGAGTGGAGAGAGGACCATGTAGCTGCCCTACAAATCTTCTCGGGTGGAATTGCTCAGGTCTCTGCCCACAATTCAAGTGGAATGAGTTCTCAGAGAAATCAGTGGCTCTCTACCACAGTCAAAACATGCCGATGAAATTGCCATGCAAATCCATCTGTCAATAGATGCTGATTTCCCCTATCTAGTCTGACTGGTCAGAACATAAAAGATGATCTGAAAACTGAAAATCATTGGACACTTCTAAGCAACACAAAAGGGCTCTCTACACATCCAGCAACCTCACACTTTGTTCTTTTTCTTCAAACTCATGGAAGCGGACTTGGAAAACCGAAACAAAGTTTGGCAAAAAGGGACTGTTCACAGGGAAACCCCAGCTTCTGCTGAGAGAGAGCCTGCAACTCTAAAACTCTTCTCGCAGAGGCAACAGCTACCAGTGAGATCCAAAAGTGACACCTTCTTTAGAGGCTCATATGGAGTCTTACTGAGTCCCTGAAGGGTTCCACATTAAGCTTAGTACACCAGTGCTGAAACAGCTGAAATGGTCTGAATACATCGAGTACATTTCTTGAAGCCACTATGCATCCTCTTTGACATGGAAGGAGAAATGGCCAACATGAAATCTTAAGGCTTGATGGCCCAAGGTGGCTGAGGGAAAAGTATACTGAAAACCAAAAAGGATGGTAAATGTGTGGAATAGTCTCCCAGTAGAGGTGGTGGAGACAAAGACTGAATTCACGAAAGTATGAGACAGACACGTGAGATCTCTTAGGGGAAAGAAGAAGATAGTGGATGGGCAGACTAGATGGGCCATTTGGCCTTTATCTGCTGACATGTTTCTAATAGCAAAGCTCCCCGGGTCAAAAAATGGCCTCAAAGTGGGGCGAAGACCTAAGATTAAAAAAAATTGACCAAATTGAAACAAAGCCAAGGGAAATGCAAATAACAAAAAAGATGAAGAATTATGAAGAAAATGACGAGAAACTCATTTTGGGAAGGCACAAAAATGATCTCTAAGTTTGATGTGCTGAGGACAAACCAAAGACATAGCTTCTCTGCTCTGCAGAAAACTAAGAACTGATGGTCCTGTGAGCTGACGAGTGGGAAGGCACTGGCACATGCACGGTATGAGCTCTGCCAACAGATTTAAAATGACTGCACTTGGCAGTGTCCATACTGGGTTTTGTGGATGACATCATCTACATGTGAGAATATTATGCTTTCATGTACTTGGAGAATGTTATTTCTCTCTAAAGTTGTGGAACAACAAGGAAAAGAGTTTGTGATTAGAGGAGAGTGTGGCATAGAAGTTAGAGCTACAGCCTCAGCAGCCTGAGGTTGTGGGTTCAAACCCCACACTGCTCCTTGTGACCCTGATCAAGTCACTTAATCCTCCATTGCCCCAGACAACCAAGACAGATGACCCACATATAAAAGCTGACACAGGTAAGAACATAAGAATTGGCATACTGGGACAGACCGAAGGTCCATCAAGCCCAGTATCGTTTCCAACAGTGGCCAACCCAGGTCCCAAGCACCTGTTAGATCCCAAGTAACAAAACAGATTCTATGCTGCTTATCCTAGGAATAAGCAGTGGATTTCCCCAAGCCATCTCAATAATGGCCTATGGACTTCTCTTTTAGGGGAAGATGCTTGAGTACCTGATTTGTAACCCATTCTGAGCTCCTTTGTGAGGGCAGGCTAAAACATCGAATAAATTACTTCTGACTTGCTTTGAGAAATATCAGGTGTGTACCCTCCTTTAAAAATAATCAGCACATTCTTCTCAGTGACTGCTCCCACAATTTGGAATTCTCTGCCTACACATATTAAATCAGAAACTAACAGAAAAATTCAAAGGTGCTTTGAAATGTTTTCTGTTTAAAGATGCTTTTGAACACTAAGGGCTAGATTCACTAAAGGACAGTGAGTCAATCGCTATTGGCCGATTTTAAAACAGCGACTGATTTACTATCAAGTTTGCATGCAAATGATTTCACAGAAGTGCAAATCATTTGCATGCAAACTCCGACTCAAAAGCAATTGAGTCGGGGCAGACCCTGACAGTAGTGACAAGAGAAGCAGCCTCTTGTCATTGCTGTTAGGGCTTCTGCCGACTTAAATTTTATTTTATTTTTTTTTAATCGGGCAGATATTTTGCCCGATTTTATTTAAAAAAAGCCCCCCCCCGAAGTGCTTCCTCCCTCCCCAAACCCCTCCAAAATGCTCCCCCCCACTGAAGAACAAAAGACCCGGCCTGGCCCACCTCCCTCGCTGTACATTTAAAAACATTGGGAGGAGGGGTGCTCAGTCCCTCCTGCTCCAGGCCTCCTCCGATATGAACTGCGGCCTTAGGCCACGCCCCAGTGCATCATGTGATACACAGGGAGGGGCCTAAGGCCCTGATTGGCTGAGGCGCCTCGGGCTCCTTCCTTGGGAGGGGCCTGGGGCGCCTCAGCCAATCAGGGACTTCCTTAAGGAGGAGTTTAAGGAAGTCCCTGATTGGCCATTGTTTTTGCCTCAGCCATTCATGGCCTTAGGCCCCTCCCGGTGCATCACATGATGCACTGGGGCGTGGCCTAAGGCCACAGTTCGTGTCAGAGGAGGCCTGGAGCAGGAGGGACTGAGCACCCCTCCTGCTCTCAATGTTTTTAAAGGTACAGGGAGGGAAGTGGGCCTGCCTGGCTTGCGATGGCAGGAGGGAATTGGCATCCCTCCTGCCATATTCATTCGTGCGCAGGGAGGGGGTGGGTGGGCAGTGGCGGTGGGCATCAGTGCAGGAGGGATTTTTTTTGGTTTGGGGAGGGGGGTAGTGTTGGGTTAAAACCACGGGCTTGCAATGCGTTTTGCACAATATATATAAAAAAGGAGAAATTCCTTTTTTATATATATTCTGCTAAAAGCATTGCGAGCCCGTGGTTTTAAAGGGCAGGAGAGTCGGCAAGCCCAATCGGTGTTGGGGAAATTGTTTAGTGAATCGCTGCCTTCCAAAATTTGCATGTGCAGATCAGTACATGATCGGTTTGCTTAGTGAATCTAGCCCTAAGTTCCCTTTCTTAATACTATCTAGCTAGTTACAGCTCTCTTTTTTCCCTCTTCCTTCAATTTTTCTTTTTCTAAAAGAAATACCACAGCACAATCTTTGTCTCCCCATTCCTTTCGCTCTTTCCATTTTGATTATCTTTTCTTGACTTTATTGTAGCTCCTCCCCCATTCCTCGTATCTTCCGTATGGTCTGTTCACAGTTGATGTAGTCATTTTGTATTTGTCTTTCTTTTGAACTCCCTTATTTTATCACTAATGTATTCTTGCCTAGACTTTTGATAGGCGTGTAATCAAATTTTAAATAAACTATGAAACTAGAATGTTTTGGTACAGATCAATGGTTGCCTGCAGTCGTTCTTGGAGTAACCAAGGACTAACTTCTCCTTCAGTGTCTCTGGAAAAATAAACCAACTACAAAAATTAGTTTGTCCTAGTTCTTGCTCAACGGTAGGTTTCCTGAGGGACTGTAATAACTTTTAAGAGTATTTAGATCAGGGGTGCCCAACCTTTTGGCTTCACTGGGCCACATTGGCTGAAAAAAATATTTCTGGGGCTGCACAAACTTTCAAAAGCTGCAGCAAGACAGAGGAGGGAGCCGGCAAGACGGTAAACACCCGGGGACAGCAGAGGAAAACACTGCATCGCCCTCGACTGGGGCTGCACAAAATACTTCACGGGGCTGCATGCGGCCCTCGTGCCACAGGTTGGACACTCTTGATTTAGATGGCCTTTCCAGATCTCTCTGATGTAAATGGTGCACCCTTACTTTCCACCATTACAGACATCCAGCTCCAAACATGCATGGATCTGCTTCCCAGGGGCAGCGGAATACCTGTTATTTTGGAGGGGTTACACAAACCAATCTATGCGTCCCCCCCCCAAACTCTGTGCTGTGCTAGAGAAAATACTGGTGAGGCCATGGCTCCAGTGGTCCACCCCATTCCCCTGCCTATGCTGTTCCCTCTAGTCTAACCCCAGGCAGGTTCTCTCCTGGTTTCTCGAGATCAGGAAGAGAGGGACTCGGGTGCGGATCCTAATGATTTACATCAAGAGGGTTTGATCAACTAAATAAAACTGTTACATTTTTTCCCATGAAGGGAACTATTAAGGGGCCCTCTTATTCGGGCAAAGAATAGGCATTTCTGCTAGTATTCTTACAATGCATAAATATGTACCGCTCACGTGCGAACATTTTTGAATATGTTCTCATACGAGAATGTCTAGTCACACTGTGCTTTTATGTATTGGCACAATCATACAAGAGCACGGTCACAGACGGACAACCTCAAACCTGCAGGAAAAGCTGTCACGAAGGTTAGGTAGAGAAATATACAAAAACATGTGCATATAAACGTCATATCTCTCACAACTCCTCCATCATGCTGTGAAAAGTAGGCAAAACAACAAGAACACATAGTGAAAACACAAACATCAAACTCAATCATCTCTGAAACTGCTCTGAACAGTTTCCAATATCAGCACTGCAAAACAGGAAGGGACTCTCAGGGGCAAGTGCTGTGGCAATCTCATGAAATCGATCTGCCTTTTATTTCTAAGGATGGGACACGGTGGCAGAACATCCTATCAAATATTTTTTGAAGCAGCAGCCACTTGAAAGAAGATGATGTTGGTATTGGTGGAAGGTTGAAGACAAAAAATGACCACATTGTTTGGACCCCTTTTAAATGTCCAACACCACAGCCTCCGGATGCTTTTCGCTTAACAATCACGTCTTCAGGATTCAGCAGACTAACTCGGTATTCTGGTTATATTCTGTTACTAAGTCAGCAAAGACCTTCATGATTTTCTTCTATGGGTTACCACTTGAGGAAATCCCGTATGCGGCGCCAGAGGTTGGTGATCCAGAGATTGACACCCAGTTCGGTCAGATACTGAATCTCAGGTGTAAGCATCTTACGACACAGTTTACGATATTTTTTGTCAATTTTCTTCTTCAAGTTGTAACCAAGGATTGACTTTACCCCTAAAGGCTGCCATGGCTGCATGGATGAGTCTTGGATAGCACTGGCGTCCACAGCTTCACCTCCATCAATACAAATTTTTATCAACATTTTGTTCTTCTGGCGCAGCTCGTAGACATCCTTTTGCATGCGGTCCCACCCATAGGCATCCACTTTGCGCCAAAAGGTGACATTGAAATGATGGTAGAGTTTTGCATCAATTTGGTTCCAAGAGATGGCCTTCTCATGCACATTGCTGTTCAATCTGGACAAAGTGGAGTCCTTACGAGCATTCAGTTTGAAGTAAAGAATATCCTCTAGCTCCCAGCAAAGCAGCTCCCGCAACAGAATCAGTGACTCATCAAAATATTCTAACAGCATCACCAGGTCAAACCGTTCTTCTATCTCATGAATGTGCTCTTCCACTAAGGGGCTCTCGGCGTTGATGTTGTTGTCGTAACCCAAATCAAAGAACAGCAGGTTGTGCAGGTAGTGCGCATTGAAACCATTAGGGTCATAGTACCTCCATGGGTCCCGCAGAAACTCTGCCATCTTGTCCTCACCTGACAGTTTCCAAGTGAATGGGACAATACGGAAAAAGTAATGGAAAGAAGATTCGAAGTGGGATGCAGGGTCTCGAAGGATAGTGATGAACATAGTGTCAACAGGAACCAGCTTGCGCACCTCGGTGTACTGGAATCTCATGTGGTTGCAAATGATATTGAAGCACATGCCTGGGCGGTAGTCCTGCACATGGCTCCTCTCAAAGTACGATGGATAATAGAAGTCATTGCGGCCATTGGGGAAGGCAAACTTGAGCCGGTGCTTTTCACCAAATCGAAAGAGGATGTTCAAGATCGTACTGCTAGCAGTTTTGTGGGTCTTCATGAACATTATATCTAGTTGTGGTAGGCATCTGCTGCCGTTGCCTTTTGCACTTTGAGTGTGGGGAAAATTCTTGGCCTGGGCAGGATAGGAAGAACAGGAGTAAGGAACAGAGATCCTACAAAAAAAAAAAAAAAAAGAGATCAATGTGAAGTATTTTTCATCAAGGTACATGGCATGTCTAGTTTCCTTTCAGAATTTACTGTATTTTTTAAACGTCTTACAGCTCTATCTTTGTATAACCAGGGCAACCAGAAGGATATTTGGTGCTCTATGCAAACTTTTAATCTTGCACTTTCCTCTTGCCCCCTCCCCCTTCTTCCCATGCCAATCTACTGGTTCAGCCTGGTTCTCCTGGAGTCCCTAACACTCTCCCTGGATGCTCAGCCCCTATGACTTCTAGGAGGAAAAGAGCCTGCTACGTGTCAATCACAGAAAGGCACCGTTTACAGAATCGCAGCTAGCAAAGACTTTAGCTACTAGAAATGTAGGCCAGGGTTTCACAGGCCTACATTACTGGCACCTAGAGTCCTTGCAGAATTGCAGCCAGCGGCACCGAGTGACACTGAAGTCTGGTGCTGCCCCTAAACATGCCCATAAGCGCCACTAGGTTTTCTTCTGCTTCCAAAAGCCCTGACAGTCAAAGAGACTCTGCTGCATTCCCCCCTCGTGCAGCCTGAGCAGCAGAAAGTAGGCAGGGTACTCCAGCCACCAATGTTGGCACTTCTGTCAATGCACCCTGCCGGCTTTCTTGCTGCTCGGGCAGAAGGAGCAGGAGCTCTGCCAGAGAATCTCTTCGGCTGGTGGGGCTTGAGCATCCCTAGCAGCCAAAACACATTTCCGGGAGGGGGGGGGGTGAAGCTGAGAGGAATGCTTGGTCCCCCTCCCCAATCCAACCCTTGGGCTCCTTCAAAAATTGAATTCTGATTTTGCCCCTACTGTGTATGCTATTGCAGTCCTAGCTGACCCAGGGAATTGAACCAGAGACCCTTCCCATGCAGTGAGCCACTAGGCCGGCCCTATATTGTTTTGCTTATTAAAACATTTAAGCCTAAGAGGCAAAAATGATCTCTATCCATTTGGGAGGCTTATCTTCCACCCATCTCGCCTATAGCGCTCAGCAAAGTGCTGAATAGGTTTCAGACTGTTATCATGAAGACTTTATGAGAGATTCTAGGGCTCTTGGTGGGGGATGGTCATTGGGGTCCATTCTAGGAAGGTGGTCCGTTGGGGTGGTCCACTGGGGTCATAAGAGTCCAGATCCTGCTGCTGCCGCCATTTATTGTTATGGCATGGGTTTATGTGGGGGAGGGAGGTCTTTTCAGACCTTGCATACATGTTTATTGTGTTTGTAAATGTTCAATTGTATTTTCTGGAATAAAAAGATTTGACAATAAAACATTTAAGCCTGTATGCAAACACGATTTGACTTCGCATTAAAGAAGGTGAAACAAAAAGAAATATATTGAAATAAATGTGCACTGACTGAGCTGTGCCTTGCTAGAAAGTATTCTTGAAGACCTACTTAATGAGTTGTATATTCCCAGATTAATTCCACTCACTCATTCATGCTGGTTTGCATGGGTGGGCTAGCATAAGAGTATAGCAGCAGCATGAAACTGGTCAGGAGAGTCCCCAAGACAAGTCCTTTGCACATGGAACGCCAGTTCTTCCTCATTGGTAGAACTGCAGACATCTACAATGTCAAGGAAGACAGAAAAACATTACAGTTAGGCAAACGATTTTTAAACATAAGCACGGCAGTAGTTCTTGCTTGCACTGGGGGCCTGGGAAGTCCCTGTTCAAGTTCTATGAGGGGGAGGGCATCCTTTCTCGATCCCCTCCATCTTCTTGGTGAAGATGAGAGCTCACCTCCCCCACATTCAACTCTCTGTTCTTCCTACACTCTATTAACAATATTTTCCTAACTCTGAACTTCAGAGATTGTCGCTGTCACTATCTCTATAGCAATGGTTCTCAACCTTTCTTCCATTGTGATACACTTGATAGACGATCTTAAGAACATAAGAATTGCCATACTGGGACAGACCGAAGGTCCATCAATCTCAGTGTCCTGTTTCCAAAAGTGGCCAATCCAGGTCTCAAATACTTAGATGGATCTCAATAGTCAAAGATTTTATGCTGCTTATCCTAGGAATAAGCAGTGGATTTCCACAAGCCATTATGGACTTCTCTTTTAATAAATTATCTAAATCTTTTTTAAACCCTGCTAAGCTGATTTTATCACATTCTAAGGCAACGAATTTCAGAGTTTAATTACATGTGTGAAGAAATATTTTCTCCAGTCTGTAGCTTCATTGTATGCCCCCTAGTCCTAGTATTTTTGGAAACAGTGAACAAGCGATTCACATCTTTCCACTCCATTCATTATTTTATAGACCTCTTATCATTTTCGCCCATGAGCCATCTCTTCTCCAAGCTGAAGAGACCTAGCCACTTTAGCCTTTCTTCATAGGGAAGTCGTCCCATCTCTTATCATTTTTGTCGCCCTTCTTTGTACCTTTTCTAATTCTGCTATATCATTGACACACTTACAGCTCATGGCTGAACAACACCTCCCCCCCCCAACAACACCTTCATTCATTATTGCTGAAAACTATGCAAAAAAAAAAAAAAGGTGATGTCTGCTGGGCAGGGAAGTGCAGCCTTGTAAACATTTCCAGTTGGGGCTGGTGGCAGCAGTAAGCATTGTGGGTAATGGTGAAGTAGAAAGGATGAATTATATAGCTTTTAAGTGCTCTGCTCTCTCTAGCCTACAGGCACACATGGTTATTACGGAAAGTAAAGGCTTGTTGTTTGTCATATTTTTTGTGAGACACTGGTTGAGAACCATTACGCTATACTGAGATAGTGACAAACCTGGTACTCTGGCTTTGCGGATAGAAAAAATAAAAAAAATTAGCTATAAGCTCTTGGTGATACCCTGGTTGAGAACCATTACTCTACTGCAGGGGTAGGCAATTCCGGTCCTCGAGAGCCGGAGCCAGGCCAGGTTTTCAGGATATCTACAATAAATATGCATGAGATAGATTTGCATCTCAAGGAGGCAGTGCATGCAAATCCATCTCATATATATTCATTGTGGATATCCTGAAAACCTGACCTGGCTTCGGCTCTCGAGGACCGGAATTGTCTACTCCTGGTCTAGCAGGTACAAAATTAGAATGGGAACCAGGAGAGCTTGGGCCGCTACCATTTCCTTTGACTTTGCACAATCTTTTCTGTCTCACCACCTTCCTGAAGCAGAGCTCGCTGTAACTGTAATTGCCTATAAAATATTCCATTTTAGGGCACTACATAAATATCGAAACAACTAAACCTTAATGCAGGGATATCTGCGTGAACTGGAACTTTCAGTGGATAATGAATGAACAGAGATTCTTCCTAAATCAGGGATGTCAAAGTCCCTCCTTGAGGGCTGCAATCCAGTCGGGTTTTCAGGATTTCCCCAATGAATATCCATGAGCTTTATTAGCATACAATGAAAGCAGTGCATGCAAATAGATCTCATGCATATTCATCGAGGAAATCCTGAAACTTGACTGGATTGCAGCCCTCGAGGAGAGACTTTGACACCCCTGTCCTAAATCAAATGTCTTTTTTCTTCAAACTCTTCTAGTGAACTTTAATATTTGTGATAGCTGCCATAGACTGCACTAGAAACTGAGTTCTTTCATTTTTCATCACACAGGCAGAGCCTATTTAAAAAAAATTTTTTTTTGTCTTAGTATGTTTATTGAAAGATTTTATACAAAAGCAGAAAAAAGGAAAAGAACAAAATTACGGTATATCCATGAATATACAGTCATCATAAACACAAAGAGACATGCCATTTGGCAATAGAAACAGATTAACTTTTACAGGACTTAGAGGGTATTGACATATATGTTATGAGAGCAGACCATTTCTTCAAAGAAGTCAATTGAGTGTTAGATAAATGACTTTTGACAGAGTAACATTCATTTCTATACGTGAGGCATAATAAATTCCACCACTGTACATGAGAGGCTTTCAAGAGGTCTTTCCGACAGGTCCATACAATTCTCAAAGCTGTTGCTAACAGTATGTCTAGTAGTTGACAGGAGGACTCGAGTAGAGTAGAGGAAAAATAAGTACCTTTCAGGATTATAATTTTGAGGGAAATAGTATCAGAAAGAGGCAAAATCTCAGTGACTGTAGACCAGACGTCCATCCAGTATTTAGATAGATGGGAACATTCAAACAAGAGATGTTTGAGGTCTTCTGCGTGTGAACCACAGGACCAACAGGAGTTCGAAAAAGTAGAGTCAATTTGATGGGAACGCAAAGGGGTCCATAAGGCCCTATGAAGAAGAAAAAACAAGGACTGAAGAATAGACACCGATTTGGAGAATTTGTGAAGAGATTTCCAAAGAGAATCCCAATCAGAGTTGGAAATTTCAGTATGAATATCAGAATCCAATATCGAGCGAAGAACTGTACGCTTCGGAGATCTAATCAGTTTAAAATGTTTATAAATTTTTGAGGCGATGTGACCACCAGCGTGTAGTTTCAAAGAGAGGTCAAAGATAGAGGCTGTATCACCCAATGAGGACACCGAGATAGAGCTTTTATGAAGAGAAGATCGCAATTGTAACCATGGAAAGAACTGGGAGTCGTCTAGTGCATGAGACTGGCGAGCTTGAGATAAAGGTATCCAAATTTTAGTGATTGGATCAATGAAGAATGAGATATCCCAAATGTGTAACCTTTGCCAGGAGGTCCAAGAAACCATTTTTTAATCTATTAATAAGGCTGGGTTATTCCATATAGATAAATTGAAGGACATTCCAGGGAGTTTAGAAATCGGGAGTGGATGCATATAGTAATTTTCGAAGGAGAGCCATCCGGGCAGATCGGATATATGAGGAGGTAGAATCCATACAAGGCCTTGACGTAGGAAGAAGGCTCTATGATAGAGGAGAAGATCTGAGAAATCTACACCAGTGGTTCCCAACCCTGTCCTGGAGGACCACTAGGCCAATTGGGTTTTCAGACTAGCCCAAATGAATATGCATGAGAGAGATTTGCATATAATGGAAGTGAGAGGCATGCATATCTGCTCCATGTATATTCATTAGGGCTATCCTGAAAACCTGATTGGCCTTATGGTCCTCCAGGACAGGGTTGGGAACCACTGATCTACACCACCAACACTTTTAGGATTTTTTAGTTTCAGGAGGGATATTCTAGAGGCTTTACCATTCCACAGAAATTTAGTAAGGAGGCACTCCAGGGATCTGTAGTGTAGTGTAGGGAAAAGTAACGGAAACATTCTCAAGAGGTAAAGAATTTTAGAGACTAAAACAATCTTGAGGGATTCAAGTCTCCCCCATCAGGAGAGGTGGAGAGGGCGCTAAGGAAGGATAGCTTTTTAAAATGTATTCAGAATGAGGTCCATATTTATTCTGGAAGATGTAAGTAGGTCCTTACTAAAATGTATTCCAAGATATTTGATTGAAGAAGGGACCCATGTTAGAGAAAAGTTTAGAAGATAAAAGGGAGTATAGTGATCATTCAAAGCCATAAGTTCCGTTTTCTCCCAATTAATCTTATAACTCGAGAAGGTGGAAAACAGGTTAATAAGATCAGTGCTAGCAAAGAGTTTTCAGGATCCATAAGGTAAAGGAGTATGTCGCCTGCATAGGCAGATAATTTGTACTCCTCACCTCCGAAGGAAAAGCCCTGGATGGTGGCATTTTCCCTTATGGCTATTAAAAGGGGCGCTAAAGCCAAATTGAAAAGCAGGGGAGAAATGGGGCAACCCTGTCTTGTACCCCTCCCAAGGGTAAAGGCACCAGAGAGGTCTCCATTAACTAGAATTATTGCAGGGTGTGGTGTATAGTACATTTAACATATGAATAAAATCAGGCGGAAAACCAAATTTTTCCAAAACAGTGAATAGGTAAGACCACTCGACCCGATCAAAGGCCTTCTCCATGTCCAAAGAAACTGACAAGACCCTTGATCAGGCCAAGTGAATCACATTACAAAATAGTCTACTATTATCAGAACCATATCTATTACATAGGAAACCAACTTGATCTTTGTGAATAAGAGAGTGTATAATCTGTTCCAATCTGAAACTAAGAAGTTTAGTATAAATTTTATAATCTAGATTGAGCAAAGAAATTGGTTTATAGCTTTTTACTAGCTGATCATCTCTGCCAGATTTGGAAATTACAACTATTGCCTCCGAGAATCTACACAGAGAGTGAGATGTAGACAGTATCACATGATAGTAAGATGAGCAGAGAAAGATTTATAAAGTTCCACTGTGAGGCCTTCAGGTCCAGGGGATTTCGCCAACAGTAAGGATTTAATAGCTGCAGTGATTTCAGAAAGTTGAATAGGAGCTTTAAGATCTAGGAGCTGAGTGGGATCAAGCTGAGAGATATGAAGCTTTGTGAGAAAGTCCAGAGTTGTAGTTGATGCAGTAGAGACATCACATTCAGATGCATAAAGAGATTTGTAAAAATCCTGAAAAGCTTGTAGTATCTGGGGAGTGGAAGTGAGGAGTTGACCAGAGTATGTTTTTATTGCAGCAATGCGGTGTTTGACTCTTCGACCCTTCGAATAAGAGGCAAGAAGCTTGCCAGATTTATTGGCATCAGTATAGTAGTAGGATCAAGAGGAGAACCGGGAAACTATAGACCTGTGAGTCTCACATCAGTCCCTGGGAAGATGGTTGAAGCATTGATTAAGGATAGCATAGTCCAACATCTGGATACCAATGACCTAATGAGAGCTAGTCAACATGGCTTCAGGAAGGGGAAGTCATGTTTGACGAATTTACTTCAGTTTTCGAGACTGTGAACAAACATGTTGATAGCGGAGAACTGGTGGATATAATATACTTGGACTTCCAGAAGGCGTTCGACAAAGTTCCACATGAGAGACTTCTCAGAAAACTACAAAGTCATGGAATAGAAGGGGACATACTAAGATGGATAGGAAAATGGCTGGAAGACAGAAGACAGAGGGTGAGCGTAAATGGGAAGTTCTCGGACTGGGAAAAAGTGCCTCAAGGTTCGGTTCTTGGGCCCATCTTATTCAATATTTTCATAAATGACCTGGAAGAAGAAACGACCAGTGAAATCATCAAGTTTGCTGATGACACAAAGCTGTGTCGGGCAATCAGGTCACAGATGGACAGCGAGGAACTCCAGAGAGATTTGAGACAACTAGAGAAATGGGCAGAAAAGTGGCAAATTAAGTTTAATGTAGAAAAATGTAAAGTGATGCACCTGGGCAGGAAAAACAAGGAGCACCAGTATACCTTGTTTGATGTAACTTTGGGCAAAAGCGAACAAGAAAAGGACTTGGGGTATTGATAGACAGGACCCTGAAGCCGTTGGCTCAATGTGCAGCGGTGGCAAAAAAAGCAAACAGGATGTTGGGCATGATCAAGAAGGGTATCACGAGTAGATCTGAGGATGTCATAATGCCGTTTTACAGAGCGATGGTAAGACCACACTTGGAATACTGTGTCCAACATTGGTCTCCCTACCTAATAAAGGATATAATACTACTGGAGAGGAGAGCGACGAAGCTTGTAAAAGGTATGGAGAACTTGAGCTACAAGGATCGCCTCAGAATACTAGGATTATTCACCCTCGAGAAGAGGAGACTGCGAGGGGATCTGATAGAGACTTTTAAAATACTGAAAGGATTCGACAAAATAGAGCAGGGAACAACTTTATTCACAATGTCAAAGGTGACTCGGACAAGAGCTCATGGACTGAAGCTGGGGGGGGGGGACAGGGCCAGGACAAATGTCAGAAAGTTCTGCTTCACACAGCAAGTGGTGAACGCCTGGAACGCTCTCCCAGAAAATTTAAGGGCAAGTTGGATGCACATCTTCTTGAAAGCCACATTGAGAGATACGAATAACTAAGGTATTCGCCAGGGTAGGCCTGGCTGGGCCTCCGCGTGTGCGGATCGCCGGACTAGATGGACCCAAGGTCTGATCCGGTGCAGGCATTTCTTATGTTCTTAAAAAGAAAAAGCTAAAGATATACAGTAAAACCTTGGTTTGCGAGCATAATTCGTTCCAGAAGCATGCTCGTAATCCAAAGCACTCGTATATCAAAGCAAATTTCCCCATAGGAAATAATGGAAACTCAGACGATTCGTTCCACAACCCAAAAACTTTAATACAAAATACCATACGTACTCGTATTGCAAGACTTTGCTCGTTTAGAACAGCCACTACACTCCCGCAGTGTCAGAGAGAGAAGAACCATCGGCTCAGTTGTGACGCGTGTATACTGTATGTACTCGTCTTGCAAGACTTTGCTTGTTTAGAATAGTCACTACACTCCCGCAGTGTCATAGAAAGAACCACCATGGGCTCAGTTGTGATGATGTGACGCGTGTATACTGTATGTACTCTTATTGCAAGACTTTGCTCATTTAGAACAGTCACTTCACTCCCACTGCGTCAGAGAGAGAAGAACCATCGGCTCAGTTGTGACGCGTGTATACTGTATGTACTCGTGTTGCAAGACTTTGCTTGTTTAGAATAGTCACTACACTCCTGCAGTGTCATAGAAAGAACCACCATCGGCTCAGTTGTGATGATGTGACGCGTGTATACTGTATGTACTCATATTGTAAGACTTTGCTCGTTTAGAACAGTCGCTTCACTCCCACAGCGTCAGAGAGAGAAGAACCATCGGCTCAGTTGTGACGCGTGTATACTGTATGTACTCGTGTTGCAAGACTTTGCTTGTTTAGAATAGTCACTACACTCCTGCAGTGTCATAGAAAGAACCACCATCGGCTCAGTTGTGATGATGTGACGCGTGTATACTGTATGTACTCTTATTGCAAGACTTTGCTTGTTTAGAACAGTCACTTCACTCCCACAGCATCAGAGAGAGAACCATCGGCTCAGTTGTGATGTGCATATACAGTATGTAATTGTATTGCAAGACCTTGCTTGTATATCAAGTTAAAATTTAATCAAATGTTTTGCTTGTCTTACAAAACACTGGCAAACCAAGTTACTTGCAATCCAAGATTTTACTGTATTAGACATTGTAGTGTTGTAGTCAAATTTCAATTTCTGAAGCTTTTGCCGAGTAGAAGGGTCAGAATGAATATAAAGCGCTGATTCTAAGTCCTGTATATCTTTTTCCATTTGAGTTAGGGTAGAAGCGAGGGTTTTGCTCTTATGCGCAGAAAAGCTTAGCACTGCACCTCGAAGATATGCCTACAAAAGAAACAGGAACAGCGGGACAAACTGGGGTAGGCGTGGCTAGAGGACAAGCTGGCTCCTGAGTGGGGCTGGTTTTCTCTTCACACCTCACCATTGCTGCTGTTCCAGTTTCTCTCCTTCACTGGTAGGAACATTTACCCATTTGTGTTTATGTTTATTCAGTGCTTATACTGCTCTTTCTGTTAACACAACATACACTATCAGGTACTGGAGGAAGTAGTAGCAGAGCTGTTTCTACCTCTCTGTGTGCAGTTCTGATCGCCGTATCTCAAAAAAGATATAAATGGAATTAGAAAAGGTACAGAGAAGGGCAACGAAAATGATAAATGGTTTGGCATGCCTATGAGGAAAGGCTAAAGCAGCTAGGGCTCTTCAGCATGGAGAAGAGACAGCTCAGGGGTGAAATGACAGAGGTCTATAAAATACTGAGTGGAGTGGAAAGGGTAGATGTGAAATGCTTGTTCACGCTTTCCAAAAATACTAAGACAGAGGGACATGTGAAGGATCGGTAACATGAAATGTTGCTACTCTTTGGGTTTTGCAAAGAAAAAAGGGGGGTCTTTTTGGATCATAAACAATTATTGTTTTACAAATTTTATACACACACTAGTGTTTAAGCCCGTTTGATTAACGGGTGCTAGATGACCGCCTCTCCTGCTTTTGAACCTGGGCAGGGACAGAGGCAGAGCCGGGGCGGGAGGGAGTGACGGTGGGAGAGCAATTTCAAAGCTTCAGCAGCGGCGGCTCCTTGACCAATCCGCGCTTACAACGTCCCCACACTTGCGGTCTGGCTGGCTCCCCCACCAAAGCCCTTCGCAGCGGCAGCCCCTCCCGCATCCGTCCCCGCGTCCCAAGCCTCTCTGAAGGCCGGCTCCCACGAAAATGGTACCCCTCTGTCCAAAGCCGCGGCGGAAGCCTCCCTCAAGACACATTTCAAATCTGACATATTGTAATCACAAAACAGAAAATAAAATTATTTTTCTTACCTTTTGTTGTCTGGTCATTATTCATACCATGTAGGGGTCCCAGGCTATGGTTGGCTTTTGATAACTCGCTTGCCAGGGCCCCTTCTTTCTTCTTCCCTCCCTCCATCCCTGCAGCTGAAGACAGGCACCTCCCCCCAGTGGTCTGAGACAGGAGGGAGCAGTTAGGAGAGGGTCTGTTTCTGCCCCACATAAAGAATCTCCCTCTTGGCGACTTAACAATACTCTGCTTTTAGATGAGGTAATAGTAGAAAAAATCAAATCTTTTACTACGGAATTTTTTGAAATCAACACCAAAGATCCAGAAATTTGTCCTTCTATTATTTGGGAAGCTTACAAAGCTTCTCTCAGAGGTGAATTGATCAAACTTGCTTCCTGGAAAAAAAAACAATCCATCCAAAAAGAAAAAGAACTGGAAACCTCTATTAAAAATTTAGAACTACAACATATGTCCAACCATCTACAAGATCAATCCATGCTCCAACGTATTCAAAACTTAAAATATGAATACAATACTCTAATCTCATGTACGGCCCGTCGTGACATTTTCATTTCCAACTCTGGTCACTATATGGGAGATAATCTTATGGGTCGCCCTTTGGCTAGATATCTCAAAACTAAATCAAAACGCTTGCACATCTCAGCTGTTCAAGATTCATCAGGACAATTAGCCAGAACCAGATCTCTGATTTCTTCCCAATTTGAAAAATTTTATACTACCTTATATCAATCTGATTTTTCAGCCTCTGAAATGGATTTAGACTCATTTCTATCCTCACTAGCTCATCCAACTATATCGGAATCTATTAAAGCAAAACTGGATGCTCCTATAACTATATCTGAGATTGAAAATGCTATAACCTCTCTACCCACTGGGAAAGCTCCGGGCCCGGATGGCTTTACAAATGAGTTTTTCAAATGCTTTCGAACCCTATTGACTCCTCAACTCCTTGCATATTATGATTTCCTTCACTCCACTCCGGACAAACAATTTAATTTCGCTGAGGCCACGATTGTAGTTATTCCCAAACCAGACAAAGATGCTACTCTGGTTAAAAATTTTCGTCCTATCTCTCTTCTTAATTTGGACTACAAAATTATGGCTAAATTACTTGCACTAAGACTCACCACAGTGATCCCATCTCTCGTACATGGAGATCAAACTGGATTCATCAAATATAGATACATTGGGGATAATCTTCGTTTATTTCATCATATCAATGCTCACGCCAAATCAATGTCGGATCCTGTGATTGGTCTAGCCATTGATGCCGAGAAGGCCTTTGACCGAGTGGAGTGGCCTTTCTTATTCCGAGTTCTGAAATGGTACAACTTTGGTTCTTTCTTTACAGACTGGATAGAAACATTATACAGACAACCCACGGCTCGTATCTTGATTAACAACTCTCTCTCTAATAGATTTTCCCTCCATAGAGGTACCCGTCAAGGCTGTCCTCTTTCACCATTATTATTTGATTTAGCATTGGAACCTCTATTGACAGCTATCAGACAATGTTCCTTAATTAAAGGTATTCCCTCGTCCAATCGAGAGATTAAACTAGCAGCTTACGCTGACGATGTTCTTCTCTTTCTCAAAAATCCTCTTATCTCTTTACCTCATTTTATCCACATCGTATCTCAATACTCTCAAATATCTGGATATTCTGTTAATTGGGAGAAATCAGAGATTTTTCCGCTAAATGATCACATTTCCTCCTCAGATCTAGCTCATTTTCCTTTTCACTGGTCACAGGGAGCTGTAAAATATTTAGGGATTTTAATACATAAAGACCCATTACTTGCTCAGGATCTCAATATATCTAAAATCAAAAACTTAGTTTCAAGTACTACATCTCGTTGGTCCCCGCTTTATTTGTCCTGGTGGGGTAGAATAGCCTCTATTAAAATGACCTTAGCCCCACAAATTAATTATACTCTATCTATGCTTCCCCTTCTCTGCCATAAATCACTCTTTCATTGGCTTAATATGAAAATTACTGAATTTATTTGGAACAAGAAAAAACCTCATATTGCTCTCGCCAAGCTGAAGGCCTCTAAGATTAATGGTGGCTTAAATTTACCTGATTTTTATTATTACTACATCGCCTCCTTAGCCAAATACGGAGCTCACTGGATTGTTGACTCATATCCACAGGATAAACCAGCATGGTTTGAAATGGAATGCTTTTTATGTGCACCACTACACATCTCTTGCTTCCTTACAGTGTCGATACCTAGACACTTGAGAAAATATTCTTTGTTGAGTGCAACGCAACATGCTTTTCAACTATTAGATGCAGCGGCTGAGATCTCTGTTGCTGAAGGCCCACTTATGTCCCTTTGGAATAATTCTAAAATTCAAAATAAGGGTAGATCCCTTTCATGGAAGAGGTGGCAATGGGCAGGGGTGTGGTTTGTTCATCAATTGATCTCCTCCACTTCATTTATCCCATTTGATACTTTTTGTTCTGTAAACTCACTCCCATCCTCTATATATCCCCAATGGCTTACGCTTACTGAAATACTAGCTAATGTGCAAATGCGCCCTGACTTTATGACCTCGCAACAAACTATTCGTCACTGGTCTACTTTGGCTTTACTGAAAGGTAGGGCAATATCTCTTTTTTATAGCATCTTAAGAGATCACACCTTCACCTTTACACCTCAATCCATGAACCATTGGGGCTCTATCCTATAGACCACGCTTTCTGAAATAGATTGGGAACTCTTCTGGTCATCTACAAATCGCCCTCTATTATCCTCAAGAGTTTCGCAATCAATGTTCTTTGTTATGTGGAATGCAGTATGGACTCCATTTCGAATGTGGAAAGCGAAACTGAAACAAGACCCTACCTGTTGGAACTGTTTGAAAGAGCCTGGAACTCTTGATCACATACTTCTTCACTGCACTATGGTTCATTCCTTTTGGACTCGTATCTGGGACACCATAAAATCTATTACCAAATGTTCAGAAGCTATTTCCATAGACATTATAATCCTTCGTTCTCAACACCCTTGTTTCGCACTATCAAACTGTCCTCCTAAACTTATTGACACCATGATTGTGACAGCTCTTATGCACATTTTGAAAAATTGGAAGTCACCCACACTACTAGACTACACCTTTTGGTGGAACTCCTTGAGCATGTACCACAAATTTGAATCATATGCATATGAAAAGAACACGATATCTCGTTTATCTACAAATTTGGTGCGAAATAAATCACCTTGGTCATTCTTAGATTCATATGTTCATTCTGCCTTGTAGACACTTCTGCCTCTCTCTCTTTCTCTCTCTCTTTCTTTATCTCTCTTTTTTCTTTTTTATTTCAATTCATCTTCTCTGCTTTTCTATCCTTTCTATTTCTTTTCTTAGCAGTTTCAAATACTCTGAATTCTTCTTACTAATCTACTATATGCAAATAACAGCAATTATGGTTTCTTTTGTTTCTACTTCACTATTTCTTATTCAATTTTTATGTATTTGAACTGCTTTCTGTATATTACTTATAATATTCAATAAAATTAATGAACTAAAAAAAAAAAAAAGAGAGGGTCTGAGGGCAAAGAGGGGCTCAACAGCGCACAACCACCTTTCCTTCCCTCCCTCCATCAGGTGCAGTGCAGCTTCACCAATGTTAAAAGGAGTCGCGTCGAAATCGGAGCCCTGCCACTGCTGTAGCACGTTCCCCTCTGCCTTGGTCCCGCCCCTTCTCTGACATATGGGACCGTGGCAGAGGGAACGTGTTACGGTGGTGGCAGGGCTCCAATTTCAAAGCAGCTCCTTTTAACATAGGCGGAGGTGAACTGTACCTGATGGAGGAAGGGAAGGAACGGTGGGCCAAATTTCGGCAATAGCAGGAATTGTTTTGCGGGTCAAGCATCGTGAAACTTTGTTTCTTTAGGCAGCCCCGGTTGTTTACTTGGATTCAATGTGAGCCGGGTGAGGAAGGCCGCCGCAGCCTCGCGGCTAGGTAGGGGGACAACAATGGCGCTTATGCTCAAGCCCCCGCCGCAGCTCCTCTCTCGATCCTGGTGCGGTTCGAGAGGGGAGTCGTGGCGGCGGCTTGAACATAAGCGCAATTGTTGTCCCCCTACCTAGCTGCGATGCTGCGGCGGGGTTTCAATGGCAACCCGATCGCGGATCTCAGTGTAGGGCCGGGTCTGGCGGCGCCGTGTAGTGCGGAAGCGGGAGGCGGGACCTCAGCACCGGCTGCGGACATGCCTGGCGTGGCATGGTGCAGGAGGAACAGTGATCAGTGGAGAGCAGGTGATGACAGTGATCGGTGGCGCGAGGTGGAGAGTAGGTGATGACGTAAAACATGCGCATGCGCACTCGTGTTTTCGCGACGGATCAGGGAACACGTTTTTTTAGTGCGCATGCGCGGCCTAGCATTTTATTATATTAGATAGAAGTGTTATCAACTTATACATAAGTTAATGCAATATAGATAATATCCTGCTCAAACCGTTAATACGGACGCCCTAATTTAAAGAATAACTTTCCCAAATAATAAATTCACTAAAGGGTTGAGGTTTTTGCCAGGTGACCTGGATTGGCCACTGTGTGAACAAGCTACTGGGCTTGATGGATCATTGGTCTGACCCAGTAAGGTTATTCTTATGATGAAGCTACTAAGTAGATTTAAAACAAACTGGAGAAAATATTTCTTCACACAACGTGTAATTAAACTCTGGAATTAGTTACCAGAGAATGTAGTGAAATCAGTTAGCTTGGCGGGGTTTAAAAATGGCATGGATAATTTTCTAAAAGAGATGGCTTGGGGAAATCTACTGCTTATTCCTAGGATAAGCAGCATAATATCTGTTTTATTACTTGGGATCTAGTTGGGTACTTGGGACCTGGGTTGGCCACTGTTGGAAACAGGATACTGGGTTTGATGGACCTTCAGTCTGTCCAAGGGGTTATTTTGGACCCCTCCTTGCCATACAAGGATCAAATCGCTAATTTATGGAAGAAAATTATGTATGTAATGAGACTGGTGAAATCTTATTTTTTCGATCATCATTTTGCATTGGTGGTTCAGATGTTGATATTAATCACAATTTGATTATTGTAATTCTTTGTATTTGAACTGAAACTCAAAAATGGTACAAAAATAATCGCAGCTGATTGAGGTTGATATATGGTCTGAAGAGATATTGTTTATAAGAAACTTCATTGGCTACCTACAGAAAAATATAGAGAGTTTAAAACTGTTTGGGCTCCTTTTACTAAGGTGCGCTAGCGTTTTTAGTGCACGCACAAAATTACTGCGCGCTACGCTTCTAGAATGATGCCAGCTCAATGCTGGCATTAAGGTCTAGTGCGCGCTATTCTGCGCGTTGAGGCCCTAATGCACTTTAGTAAAAGGAGCCCTTTGTCTGATTCATCATATTAGACAGACAAAGGCTTCCAATCATCTCACTTTGTTCTTTTCACATTTGCATTATCTACTAAATTAATATTTCATTTTTCCCCCTTTTAGAGGTGTACGTTATAAATGTCAATTTAAATCTTCTTTTACATACTGCTATTGTTATTTGGAACGATTTACCTATACATTACATTACATTAGTGATTTCTATTCCGCCATTACCTTGCGGTTCAAGGCGGATTACATCCAAACTAAAACAAAAATTACATTCAAAATTTGAAGGAATAGAATAAGCGATGACATAGAATTTTTAAGGTAACAAACAATGGGTAAAGAGTTACCAAAGGGAAGTGGAGGTCTTTAGGAGATAAGAATAGGGTGAAATGATGGGTTTTAGATAACGTTTGGTAGATAAAAGAGTATTAGAGAGATCTAAGGGTAAATAGAGTGTTGGATATTGGGTTGGGATTGGTTGTGCTGGATAGGTTTTATGTGTTTTTTGAAGAGTATGGTTTTAATGTCTCTCCTGAAGGCTTTGTAGTCTGTAGTCGAAGATAACAGAGTGGTGATTTGTCTGTCCAGTTTAGCTGCTTTGGAGGCTATTAGGTTATCATAAAGTTTTTTTTGTTTGACATCTTTGGATGATGGGTGAGTGAATAGTGACAAATAAAGACAGAAGTTAGTTATTGGAAATTTCGTAGAATGTTGAAAACATTTTCATTTTTATTGCAAAAACTTGCCAATCTGACAATCAGAACTGGACAGATACCAGACGACTGGAAGATAGCGAACCTCACGCCAATTTTCAAAAAAGGATCGAGAGGAGAACCGGGCAACTACAGACCTGTGAGCCTTACGTCTGTCCCTGGAAAGATGGTTGAAGCACTGATCAAGGATAGCATAGTCCGGCACTTGGATACACACGACTTGCTGAAACCCAGTCAACATGGGTTCAGGAAAGGGAAATTATGTTTAACGAATTTACTTCAATTTTATGAGACCGTGAACAAGCAAATTGATAGTGGAATGCCGGTGGACATAATATATTTGGACTTCCAGAAAGCGTTCGACAAAGTTCCACATGAAAGACTTCTCAGGAAACTACAAAGCCATGGAATTGAGGGAGATATACAAAGGTGGATAGGCAAATGGCTGGAAAACAGAAAGCAGAGAGTGGGCATAAATGGGAAGTACTCAGACTGGGAGGAAGTGACTAGTGGTGTGCCCCAGGGCTCGGTACTTGGGCCGATCCTATTTAATATTTATATCAATGGCCTGGAAGACGGAATATCCAGTGAGATCATTAAGTTTGCAGACGACACAAAGCTTTGCTGGGCAATCAGATCGCAGGAGGATATCGAGGAAGTCCAGAGCGACTTGTATCAGTTAGAGAAATGGGCAGAGCAATGGCAGATGAAGTTCAACGTGGAGAAATGCAAAGTAATGCATTTAGGTAATAAGAATAAGGAACACGAGTATAGAATGTCAGGCGCAACTCTGGGTAAGAGCGAACAAGAAAAGGACCTGGGTGTACTGATAGATAGGACCCTGAAGCCATCGGCACAATGCGCGGCAGCGGCAAAGAAAGCAAACAGAATGTTAGGCATGATAAAGAAAGGAATCACGAGTAGATCTAAAAGTCATAATGCCGCTTTATAGAGCAATGGTCAGACCACACTTGGAATACTGTGTCCAACATTGGTCTCCCAACCTAAAGAAGGATATAAAACTGCTGGAGAGGGTGCAGAGACGAGCAACGAAGCTAATAAGAGGTATGGAGAACTTAGAATATGAGGAACGACTCAAGAAACTGGGACTGTTCTCCCTTGAGAAGAGGAGGCTGCGAGGGGACATGATCGAGACGTTCAAAATACTGAAAGGCATCGATAAAATAGAGCAGGAAAATAAATGATTTACATTGTCCAACGTGACACGGACAAGAGGACATGGTTTGAAGCTAAGGGGGGACAAGTCCAGGACAAATGTCAGGAAGTTCTGCTTCACGCAGCGAGTGGTGGACGCCTGGAATGCTCTCCCAAAGGAGGTTATTAAGGAATCCACTGTGCTAGGATTCAAAGGCAAATTAGATGCACATCTCCTTACGAGAGGCATAGAGGGATATGGGTGACTAAAACTACATCAGGTGTATACCTGACTGGGCCTCCGCGTGTGCGGATCGCCGGACTCGATGGACCATGGGTCTGATCTGGAGATGGCAGTTCTTATGTTCTTATATGATAGATTGTAAAGTTAGTACTTTAGTTAAAGAATTGTAAGAACATCTTTTTATCCAAGGAACTGTATTTTCCCATAGAATTATTACGGCTTCTTTTTAATGTAAATCACCTTGAACTAAATGGTATTCAGTAACCTCTCCTGAGAACCCTTTTGATCATAAGAACAGACTTACTGGGTCAGTCCATCAAGCCCAGTAGCCCGTTCTCACGGTGGCCAATCCAGGTTACCAGTACCTGGCAAAAACCCAAGGAGTAGCAATATTCTATGCTACTGATCCAGGGCAAGTAGTGGCTTCCCCCATGTCTTTCTCAATAACAGATTATTTTCATGCATTCATTCAATTTTCTATACCGTTCTCCCAGGGGAGCTCGGAACGGTTTACATGAATTTATTCAGGTACTCAAGCATTTTTCTCTGTCTGTCCCGGTGGGCTCACAATCTCCTCCAGGAAGTTGTCCAAACCTTTCTTAAAACCGGCTACGCTATCCGCTCTTACCACATCCTCTGGCAACGTGTTCCAGAGCTTAACTATTCTCTTGAGTGAAAATAAATTTCCTCCTATTGGTTTTAAAAGTATTTCCCTGTAACTTCATCGAGTGTCCCCTAGTCTTTGTAATTTTTGACAGAGTGAAAAATCGATCCACAGAGCTTCCCTGCCATGTAAGACTGGTTTAACAAGTCTTACCAACAGGAAAAGCTTTTGAGCCCTGGGGCCTGAGGGGTAAAAGGGGCACGTAAACCATACATTTAGCACTGAAGGCAAAATTGTGCTTCACATATTTTCCACATGGAGCACATTTGCATGCCTGTCACCTCCATTATATGCAAATCTCTCTATGCATAATCATTAGGGCTATCCCAAAAGCCCAACTGGCTGGTGATCCCCTAGGGAACCACTGCTCTAGATAATATAGCATATATCTGCCTAAGAGTCTGAGACCAGGATAGTATGCTATACGAGGCCAGAATAATAATATCTATACAAGATAATTGGATAATAAAATAAAAATATTAGTAAGTCATATGTCCCTAATTCATCTCATCTACAACACAACAAATCAGTCTGCAAAGCTTTCAACTGATCATTAATCAGTCTCCATATGCTTCTCGAAAAGCAGTTACTTACCGTAACAGGCATTATTCGGGTACAGCAGGCAGATATTCTCACAGATGGGTGACGTCATCCATGGAGCCTGGTAGGGACAGTGCTAAAGTGGCAAGCTTTAGAAAGCTTTGAGACTGCCAGCTCGGAAGGTTGTCAGAGTGAAGACAACGTATCTGGATTTCGTCCTGTCAAGTTTGTCTTCCCGCTTCTTTTTCATGATTTTGTCTTAGTTGGTTATTTTTTCTTTTCAACCTTTTATTTCCAAACAAAAATTTCTTTATGTTCACCATTGGGGCCTGTAGACAATTTTGAAGCCTTTGCCCCTACCCCTGCTGCTTACCTGGTACTGTTTTGATAGACATTATGGATGAGGAGAGAAACAGGGTTGATTAGCAGTGTGAAACCCCAGCCAGATCCTCACAGCACTGGTACCTAGGCACTAGGCCACTGCATCTCAGGTGTAAGCATCTTACAACACAGTTTACGATATTTTTATGTCAATTTTCTTCTTCAAGTTGTAACCAAGGATTGACTTTTCCCCTAAAGGCTGCATGGATGAGTCTTTGATAGCATTGGCATCCACAGCTTCATCTCCATCAATACAAATTTTTATCAACAGGACAGAATAACGTCTTCTTGAGTGCCAAGAGCAATTCTCAGATCTAAAGAGCCTGCAAAAGTAAATCCTAGAGACAGGAGTCTGTTCAAAGTGTCAGTGATAAGAAAAAAAGGGTGAGTCAAATCATGTTAAACAAACACCTCCCTTTATGTGTTGAAAGCACTAAAAAAAACCTGGCCTGGTGTGACCAGTAAGGAGAAACATCTGTTACACAGAGAAAAATCATGTGTTGTGATTTGTTAGGTCGCATCATGTGACTGTGTATTGACCTCTCTCAATCTACTGTCAAAGGCATCTTTAACTGTGCCTGATTACAGCAAACTGGGATTGCCACTTAGATTCTAAGAAGCATTTTGTGAATCCAATAATACAAACTGTAGAGAATATTTCTTTAAACTCTAGAATTCGTTGCCAGAGAATATGGTGAAATCAGAATAATGGCTCTAACCAGGCATTCATTCCCTCACTGGCTAAGTTTGGGTGGTTTAAGGATGAAATCAGTTAGCTTAGCAGGGTTTAATAAAGGTTTGGATAATTTCCTAAAAAAAGAACTCCATAGGCCATTATTGAGATAGCTTGGAGAAATTTACTGCTTATCCCTATGATAAGGAGCATAAAATCAGTTTTACTACTTGAGATCTTGCTAGGTTCTTGGGACCTGGGTTGGCCACTGTTGGAAGCAGGATACTGGCCTTGATGGACCTTTGGTCTGTCCCAGTATGACAATTTTTATGTTCTTAATACTCTCCAGAACATGTGTGAAATGTTTATGTTTAATGCAGCTTAACATGCCAGATGGACTTCTACGTTCTGGGTTTAGTATATGGCAAGATGGATCAGGAGTTAGCCTGAATGGCAACTTCAGCAGGGGGGGGGCGGTGTGGCCGATGGCAGGCAGACTTCTACAGCCTGTGTCCCATGTGTGTGGAAAGCACAATTACGTACCGTAACAGGTGTTATCTTGGGACAGCAGGCAGATATTCTCACATGTGGGTGACGTCATCCACATGTCTGGTAAGGACAGCGAAAAGTGTAGAATCACTTTAAGCTTTAACAAGCTTTTAGACTGCCTGTACTGTGCATGTGCAAGTGCCTTCCCGCCCGACACCAGTTCACAGGGTCATCAGTTCTATGCCCAAGTGAAGAAACATAGTAAATGACGGCAGATAAAGACCTGAACAGTCCATCCAGTCTGCCCATTAGTGATACTCATTTTAAAAATACATGATCATAGAAACATAAAAACATAGAAGATGACGGCAGACAAGGGCTATAGCCCATCAAGTCTGCCCACTCTGCTTACCTACCCCCTGTCTATGCCCTAATGACCCAATTTCCTTATCTTAACCCTCGTAGGGATCCCACTGGGTATCCCATTTATTCTTAAGGTCTGGCACGCTGTCTGCCTCGATCACCTGCACTGGAAGCTTGTTCCAATGATCAACCACTCTCTCTGTGAAGAAATACTTTCTGGTATCGCCATGAAATTTTCCGCCCCTGAGTTTGAGCGGGTGCCCTCTTGTGGCCGAGGGTCCCTTGAGAAAGAAAATATCATCTTCCACTTCGACACGTCCCGTGAGGTACTTAAATGTTTCGATCATGTCTCCCCTCTCCCTACGTTCCTCGAGAGTGTAGAGCTGCAATTTGTTCAGTCTCTCATCGTACGAGAGACCCTTGAGCCCCGAGATCATCTTGTTGGCCGTCCGCTGAACCGATTCAATTCTGCGCACATCTTTACTGTAATGTGGCCTCCAGAATTGCACACAGTACTCCAGATGAGGTCTCACCATGGCCCTGTACAACGGCATCATGACTTCAGGCTTTCGGCTGACGAAACTTCTATTGATACAACCCAATATCTGCCTTGCCTTAGATGAAGCCTTCTCCACTTGACTGGCAGTTTTCATGTCTGCACTGATGATTACTCCTAAATCTCGTTCTGCTGAAGTCCTAGTTAAAGTTTCTCCGTTCAAGAAGTACGTCCTGCATGGATTTCCGCTTCCGAGGTGCATGACCTTACATTTCTTAGCATTGAAGCCTAGCTGCCAGGTTGAGGACCAACTTTCCAATGTAAGCAGGTCCTGCACCATATAATTCTGTAAACTGCATTCACTTACTATATTACATAGTTTGGCGTCATCGGCGAATAGTGTTATTTTACCTTGAAGCCCTTGAGTCAGATCCCCTATGAATATGTTGAAAAGGAGTGGACCCAGGACCGAGCCCTGCGGCACTCCACTGGTCACCTCCGATGTTTTAGAGAGGGTACCATTAACCACCACCCTCTGAAGTCTGCCACTCAGCCAATCATTGACCCATGCAGTTAGTGTCTCTCCTAACCCCATCGATTCCATCTTGCTTAGCAGCCTGCGGTGTGGGACACTGTCAAAAGCTTTACTGAAGTCCAGGTACACAACGTCCAAAGACTCTCCCAAGTCCAACTTTCTTGTTACCCAGTCAAAGAAGCTGATGAGATTGGATTGGCAGGACCTACCCTTGGTGAATCCATGCTGACTGGGATCCCGAAGATTCCCTTCATTCAAGATTGTGTCCAATTTGCTTTTAATTAGTGTTTCCATGAGTTTGCACACTATTGATGTGAGGCTCACTGGTCTATAATTCGCAGCCTCTGCCCTGCAACCCTTTTTATGCAGAGGAACAACATTAGCTAATTTCCAGTCCAGGGGAACTTTCCCCTTACTTAGGGAGAGATTGAATTAACTTGTCTCTTCTTTGATACTTCTGGGCCATGGACTGTAAAGTCTGATATTGTCCTAGATTCCAAATGCTGAAGTTTGCCGTCCAAGCTCACTTCAGCCTATCCAACCATCCCATTGTTTGCAAGATATCTACCGTAAAGTCTGGCCAGCAATATCTTCATGTTCCATATTAATGGAGTTCACATTGATGCCTAGCCCATCCATCACCGAATCGCCATATATGGGAAACAGACCGTGCAGGTCTGTCCAATACCGGCCTTAGCTCTTTAATTTACATCCTTTGTTTTCTAATTAGAGATCCTCTATTTTTATCCCATGCTTTTTTAAATTCCATCACCGTTTTTCTCTCCACCACTTCCCTCGGGAGGGTACTCCAGGCATCTACCACCCTCTCCGTGAAGAAGAATTTCCTAACATTGCTTCTAAGTCTTCTTCCCTGCAGTGGCGTACCTAGCATATATGACACCCGGAGCCCATCATTTTTTGACACTCCCCCCAATCTGTATGAAAACATGATTTTTAGTAACAATCCACACATCACACATGAGTACCTAGGAAAAGGCAGCATCTTACATACTGCAATGAGCAGTACAACATCAATACACCCATTGTAAAACTAAACAAGCCAGACCAGTACAGATCAATCCTGCAGTCAATCCTAACAAAAAACCATGTCTTTCGAACACACAAAACACCTTCGCCTAGTATGGAATATGTAATCACAAACTAACCCCCTTTTACAAAACTGTACTGTGGATTTTAGCCATGGAGGTAATAGCTCTGATGCTCATAGAATTCTGAGCATCAGAGCTGCTACCACCACGGCTGGTGCTAAAAAACGCTCCACAGTTTTGTAAAAGGGGGGATAAAATAGAAATATATAGACAAAGGTTAAATTGAACTAGCAAGAAGCTGGACTCTGCATAAAATGCACCACAGAAACAACATGTCTCCTAAAGCAATAAATAAATAGAATTTTTTTTTCTACCTTTGTCTTCTGTGGTTTCTGCTTTCCTCATCTTCTTGTAACTCTCTTCTTTCCATCCACTGTCTGCCATCTCTCTGCTCCTATATGGCATCTTCTCTCCTTCTATGCCCTTTCCAGAAACTGTATGCCTCCCCCTTCCATCTCTCCTTTCACCCCCATTGGTCTGGCATCTCTCTCCTCTCCTTCCCTCTCCCACACCTCTCCTCTGCAATCCCTTTCCCTTTTTTCCCTCATTTTCCTTTTCAATTTATTTTCTGCATCTGTCTAGATTACGTTCTTAGTACCCTCTCATCAATTTCCTTTTTTACTGTCTACCTAAAGCTTGCCACCTCTTTCCCTCACCCCTCCAGTGTTTCCCTAACTCAATCCTTTTCTCCCCATCATGTGCCTTCCTTTTATTTATCCCCTTCTGTAGGGGTGTTTCCTTATTCACACCTGAAGGTTAGGCCTCTCTGACATCATCAAGCCTGATCCATTGTCTGCAAGAAATCATTCCAGCCTAAATCTTGCAAGAAGAGAAAGAAGAATACATCTTTGCTGTTTCTGCCTTATGCATTCTGGGTATGTACCAGAATTGTATTCTAGTCAAGGACATCCTCCATGCTTAGCCTGTGTGAATCTTGGGGGAGGAATTGTTCTTATGCTGTTCTTATCTAACGAAGGCCTCTGTTTCACAGCCTGTAAGAGACTCTATACAGAAAGGCTATTCATCTAAGTTATGCTTCTGGATTGGTCTGGAGAAGTCATCTGACGAGAACCAGATAGAAGGTGCGAACTAATTAATTAGTCTGTGCCAGGATGTGAGGGAACTCGCATCTTATCATAGATTACTCTGCATTTTCTATAATAATTAAGACCTGAAAAGTTACCTCTTGTGACTCTCTGCCTGAGAGAGAGTGAAACCGGACTTTTATACCTCTGGATTCCATCACATAAAGGAAACCTTGGCTGCCAACCTAAGTTACAGCTTCTCCAGTTGCTGACGGACTGTTCCTAAACAGAAGAATTTCTATATCTGCTAAGCTGAGGGAAGACGTCTTCCATTTCACCTGATTCTGTGCTACTGCCTAATTGGATGGTGAGGATAAGGAATTATATGTCTTTTCAGCTGGGTTAGAGAGGGAATCCTATTGTCTTTAGGATAAGGATTTGTAAAGCACCTGTGGTGATAAGCGATATATTTAGTTTGCTGATAATCAGGAATTATTATTATAAGGAATTATTTAGAGTGTAAGAATTAGTTTTACTTATTTATCTAGCAAGTGTGTTGTAATAATTGTGTACTGAGTTTCATATATGTAATCGGATATTTTGTGAACAATAATTAGTTATTGCTGCTGGCTTATGAATTATATTTTCCTATTTTCATAATAAAAGTATTTCTCATTAGCCTAGGTCTCTATTCTTAGTATAAACTGGCAAAATAACGAACCTTGGGTAAGGAGATTATGGTTTTCCCCTAGAAAACAAAGAGACACGTAATTTATTTATGTTACGTTAATTAGTAATACCGTAAATCTTTCTACATTCCTTCCATCATGTACCCTCTTTCTCTAACCCTTCCATCCAGTACCTTCTCCTCTCTCTGTCCACTTCCATCCAGTGTCTGCTCCCCTGTTTCTCTCCTCCCATTTCCTTCCTGCATTTGCTCCCTTATCTCTCCCATCTGCACTTCCATCCAGCAAAGGCTCCCCACTACCATCCAATCTCTGCCCTTTCTCTCTCCATCCACCCCTCTTCAATCAGCATCTGCCCCCTTTCTATCCCTCTAATATCCTTCCCCCTTATGTCTCTCCCCTTTCTCTGTACATCAATTCCATCAGCACCACCCTTCCATACCACCCTGCCCCCTTTCTTTCCCTCCACCACTCTTCCATTCCAGCAGTCCTGCTCCTTTCTCTCCCTTCATGCAGCAAGGTCCTGCGATGACTGTAGCTGTCGGCTGCCAGTCCATCCCACTCTGACGTACTTGCTCTGGAGCAGACTCAGCAGCCGCATGCTGGAAGGTCCCAAGATGACTCATCTGCTGGCTCTGCTCCGGAAGAAATAAGTTATGTCAGAGTGGATGGACCCGGCAGATGCAGGGAGTTGCGGCAAAGTCTCGCAATGACTGCATCTGACGTAACTTACTTCTTCTGGAACAGAGCCGGCAGACAAGTCATCGTGGGACCTTCCTGCACCTCAGCGCGGCTGCCGAGTCTGCTGCAGAGAAAGTAAGTCAGAGGTAACGTGACTATTTATTTTTTTCATCAAAAGGGGACATCTATTAATTGACTGTGTATTCTTTCTTTCATTTCTTCCTTTCTGCACTCAGGCCCAACAATTGTCCCTTTCTATTCCCTCCCTCCTTCCTTCCCATGTCCTTAGTGACCCCAGTGCCTCCTTCCTGTGTCCTTAGTGCCCCCAGTGCCTCCATCCTGTGTCCATAGTGCCTCCAGTGCCTCCGTCCTGTGTCCATAGCGCCCCCAGTGCCTCCATCCTGTGTTCTTAGTGCCTCCTTCCCATGTCCTTAGTGCCCCCAGTGCCTCCGTCCCATGTCCTTAGTGCCCCCAGTGCCTCCGTCCCATGTCCTTAGTGCCCCCAGTGCCTCCGTCCTGTGTCCATAGTGTCCTTAGTGCCCCCAGTGCCTCCTTCCCGTGTCCATAGTGCCCCCAGTGCCTCCTTCCTGTGTCCTTAGTGCCCCCAGTGCCTCTCTCCTGTGTCCATAGTGCCCCCAATGCCTCCTTCCCGTGTCCTTAGTGCCCCCAGTGCCTCCTTCCCGTGTCCTTAGTGCCCCCAGTTCCTCCGTCCTGTGTCCTTAGTGTCCCCAGTGCCTAATTATGTCCCGCACTGCCTTCCAGATTTTGTCCATCCCCAAAGCCAGCCTGCCTACTTATCTCCCTCCCTGCCGCGCTAAAGCCAGCCAGCTTGCCTGCCTACATCCTTCCCTCCCTGCCGCAGAAAAAAAAGCCTCTTTCCTTCCTTTCCCCCGGTCCGCACTGCTGCAGTCTTACCTCCCCGCCTCTGCTGCTAATCGCCGACAAGAAGTCTTCTTTCTAACATCAATTCTGAAGTCGGAGAGGACGTTCCGGGCCAGCCAGGCAGTGAATGGCTGGCCCGGAACGTCCTCTCCGACGTCAGAATTCACGTTGGAAAGAAGACTTCTTGTCGGCAATTAGCAGCAGCAGCGGGGAGGTAAGACTGCAGTGGCGCGGACCGGGGGAAAGGAAGGAGGTGCAGGTCCAGTTGCACAGTAGGGCAGGAGGACCCGGACCTGGTCAGCTGTGCACCCCCCAAGGCGTGCACCCAGGGCGGCCCGTCCCCCCCCCCCCCCTGCGCTACGCCACTGCTTCCCTGTAACCTCAAATTATGTCCTTTAGTTTTACCATTTTTTCTTCTCTGGAAAAGATTTGGTTCTGTATTAATGCCTTTCAAGTATTTAAATGTCTGTATCATATCTCCCCTGTCCCTCCTAACCTCCAGAGTATACATATTTAGGTCTTCCAGTCTCTCTTCTCATAATTATTTTTATCATTTTTGTCGCCTTCTAGGTTGTGAGAATATCTGCCTGCTGTCCCAGGATAACACCCATTACAGCAAGTTATTGTGCTTTATCCTTAGACAAGGAGGCAGCATTTTCTCACATGTGGGACTCCCTAGCTTTAGAAAGGGGATGGAGGGAGAGTTGGGTTCCAAGTACTCGGAAAAATTTGAATTGCCTTACAAAACCTAGACCCAATGTCTTATACGAGAGCACGGAGGCAAGGGAAGGAACCTAACGGAAAAAAAATTGTAGGGCAATTCCATGCTCTGCTAGAGAAAAAAGGAGAATTCTTAGAAACCGTATATGTATGAAGGTTGATAAATAACAAAAGACTTCCTAGAGTCAGGTGAATCTGAATATAGGTGATGGAGAAAACGATTCAAGAATCAAATAGGAAAAGACTACTAGGAAATACCCTCATATGGAGCAGGAGACCCAATGAGCCGTTGACATCAGTCATGTCCCAGAGCAGATACAAATGGAAAAGAGAATGGACTTTCATAAGTAACAAAAGCATGATTCACATGAAAAGAATAGCTGTAGATGCTACACAAGATGAACTATTATAGAAGAAAAGAAAAGCCGATAATATGAAGTATAAAAGTAGAACTGTGAAGAAAAGAACCTCCTGATAAAAATATTCCAATTATTTTATATATATACGAGAAATTTGGGGAAAGCAAGGAAGTGGAGATGGAGGTAGAGTCAGATGAAGAAGAAGAAAAAGAGGATAAGACAGAGGAGGCATCATCACAAATGGACCAAGACACTCAAGTTCAAGATATGGATGAGGTATGGAGAGCCGACAGGAAGGGAACAGACTGAATAACTGTTGGTAGAGAAAATTAGCAGCTGTATTAGATAGCAAATTAAACCAGGTCAATGTCTTTTGAGAACACTTCCTTAATTTTCTATTGTTTTAATACAAATTGATCATACTGTAGACCAGGGATGCCCAAGTCCGGCAGGCCAGGTTTTCTGGATATCCACAATGAACATGCATGAGAGAGATTTGCATACCAAGAAGGCAGTGTAGGCAAATCTCTCTCATGCATATTCATTGTGGATATCCAGAAAACCTGGCCTGCCAGTAGATCTCGAGGACCGGACTTGGCAGCCCTGCTGTAGACAATACAATTTTTTAAAATATATATATATATTTAAATATTTATTAATTTTCCATTCAAAAACAGTACTTTAAAATATTATTATATATTATATTAGGGAATAGTGAAAATTTTAAATTAATTTGGGACCCATTGACATCCTTTGTAGAATCCCTATAGTTATGGTTTATTATTAGATAATATGCACATCCAGGGAGCGGGGGATGGATGGGAGGTAAACAAGGTTGGAAAAAATTGTTGGAAAAATTGGGTTGGGGGAGGGGAAGGTATTAATATGAATAAATCTTGAAAAATTTGTGATGACTATATTGTAAAATGATTAATTTATTCTGTATTCCACTTATTGTATGCATTTTAAAATGAATAAAGAATTAAAAAATATATATATATAATTTTTAAAAAAAAATCTTTATTGATTTTTCAAGTTACAATTGTGCAACAAATAAATCACAAATATGGGTATTACAAACCAAGCACAACAATGTATAACATTAATTCTCTATTATTTTTATCCCCTCCCTCCCATCCACCCAATACAAATATATTAAAATCTTCATGAAACTATTCATAGATTCCTATATCAATACCATTCCCATTCCCCCACCCCCCCAGGATGTCAACAAAATGAAAAATTATTCCTCTTTACAATATTTAGCCAATGACTCCCAAACATCCATAAAATTCTTAAATTGTCCTTGTTGTATGGCCAAACAACGTTCCATTTTATAAGTAAAACATAGGGTTTCCCACCAAAATGAATAACTTAACCTATCCCAGTTTCTCAAAATAAGCTGCATGGCAATCCCTGTCATTACTAATAGAAGCTTGTTATTACTCGCAGATAGTTGACTTTTAGCTCTCATAAGAGTACCAAATAAAATAGTATCATAAAATAAAGCCACTGGATTTTCTAATATATTATTTAATTGGTCCCAAATAGACCTCCAAAATTGCAGTATCAAGGGACAATAGTATACTAAATGATCTAAAGTTCCTGCTTCAAGATGACAATGCCAGAATCTATTAGACTTGGAACTATCTAATTTATGTAAGCGAACTGGGGTCTAAAAAACTCTATGCAATAAAAATAACCAATTTTGTCTCACAGATGCTGACATTGTACATCTCATCCTCCAAGTCCATATTCGTGGCCATTGAGACACAGTAATCTGTTGCTTTATCTCAATGCTCCAAATGTCACGAAGACCAGTTTTTGGTTTCTTATTCAAAAATCCAGATATCAATTTATACCACTGAGCGGCCTGGTGCCCCAGAAATTTTTTAAAATATTTTATACACAAGAGAAATGCATACTCAAACTCAGCCCCCCCAACCCTCCACCCCCTCCCAATATAAAATATATAAAAACAACAAAAATAGCATCCACCTTTGTTCCTTTAGTGGACACTGACATCCAAATTTCAAGTTTATTAGGTTTTTTTATATACCGCCTATCAAGGTTATCTAAGCGGTTTTACAATCAGGCACTTAAGCATTTTCCCTGTCTGTCCCGGTGGGCTCACAATCTATCTAACATACCTGGGGCTATGGAGGACTGAGTGACTTGCCCAGGGTCACAAGGAGCAGCGCGGGGTTTGAACCCACAACCCCAGGGTGCTGAGACTGTAGCTCCAACCACTGCGCCACAAATCTCTCCTAGTACGCTCACCCTTCCCCAAAAGGTTTGATTTGTGTTTTTATCAATATTCAGTTTAAAGGTGACAGTGGAAAATCTGACTTACACCGAAATATTTTATTCTATAGGGTTCAGATGAAGAAGAAGGTCAGAAGGCTCCTCTTCCTCCCGAGGCTCCTGTTCCACCCCCTCTTCCTCCCACACCAGATCAGGTTATTGTTTGTAAAGACTACGATCCCAAAGGTAGGTTCTCTCTCCATTTTGTCCTATGTTTATTTGTCGCAGCTCTTGTGCTGCATCATTAATATTCTTTGTTCCCCTAGCTTCGAAGCCATTGCCATCTGCCCCAGCCCCTGATGAATACCTTGTGTCACCCATCACTGGGGAGAAGATTCCAGCCAGTAAAATGCAAGAACACATGCGCATCGGGCTGCTGGATCCCCGCTGGCTTGAGCAACGAGATCACTCCATCCGTGAGAGATAATTAGTATTTGGTTGTTGTTTTTTAATCTTGTGAAGGCTGAGAAAGTGTAACTAAAGTGTATTAGTAAAAATAGGGACCTACGCTCATGAAAGCATATTTCTAGAAGGAAAGAAGTTTAATCTTTAAATTAGTGTCCCTTGTTAATAATAATAATAAAAACAACTTTATTCTTCTATACCACCACAATCTTGCGACTTCTAGGCAGTTTACAATCAAGAGTGCTGGACATTCAGCGAAATACAATAAGTAGATATTCAGAGGAAATACAGAGATCAGAGACCTCAGGAGGCAATAGTAAAGAAATACAATTTGCTGAGCGAAAAAGTAATATGTACATTTTAGTAGGACCTGTCCGACAGGACCTGTTGGGGATAAATAGCAACGTAAAGTTACAATAAGATGAAGATAGCAGATTATATTTATAACAGTGCTGTAAGTTCAGGTGGAATAGGGAGAGGGAGCGCGGGTCAATTGTTTAGGTATTTCTGGAACAGGTATGTTTTTAGGCGTTTCCTGAATTCCCCGTATATAGTGGGTGAAAGCAGTTGGTCTAGGTCTTTGCCCCATAGGACTGCTTGGTGAGAGAGAAGGTGTTCATGGTGTTTTTTCATTTTGCAGCCTCTAACTGGAGGGGAAATGAGTTTTGGGTGTGTGTTTCTCTTGAGTTTGTTATTAGAAAATGCGAAAAGGTCCGTTAAGTACTTGGGGGTCAGGCCGTATAGTACTTTGAAGCAGAGGCAGGCAAATTTAAACCTTACTCGGGCTTCCGTTGGTAACCAGTGCAGCTGCCGATAGTAGGGTGTCACGTGGTCGAATTTCTTCAGCCCGAAGATAAATCTGACCGCAGCATTTTGCATTATTTGGAGACGTCTCATATTCTTTTGTGAAATTGCTAAATAGGCGATGTTGCAGTAGTCAAGCTGACTCAGTATGAGGGATTGCACTAGGATTCTGAATGTTGATGTATCGAAGTATGATTTAATGGGTTCTGAGTTTCCAGAGAGTAAGGAAACCTTTTCTGAATAGGGAATCCACTTGTTCCTTCATTGTTAGGCATTGGTCTAGAATAACACCTAGTATTTTCATGGTGGGCTGAATAGGGTAGTTGAGTTTATTGATGCATAGTGGGGTTTTATTTTCAAGCGGGTGAGGGGAGGCAACAAAGAATTTTGTTTTTTCTGGGTTGAGCTTGAGCTTGAAATCTGTCATCCATTGTTCCATCTCATTTATGGCATCGGATGCCTTGGGAATGGTTTCCGAGATGGAGTTGGCGAATGGGATGATGATCGTAAAGTCATCGTAAAGTTAATGGTACATAAGAAACTAGGGATAATGTCCATTAACAATAGGAGAAATACATGTATGGAAAAATACTTCAAAGTATTTGTATGCACCTCCTGGAAAATACTGCATGAACATTGGTGGTACAGTGGAAGGTGCATATCAGCAAAAATAACATGGTTGATCCTGCTTAGAAAATAAAGCAGAGAACCATTCTGCTGCAATGGTTAAAAAAAATAATGTTCATTGATAGGCAGTGTTTTCCTCTTCGTACTTTGTCATGGTAAGGAATCAAACTTAATAGGCTCTACACCTATGTTAGATTCCCCCACTAGTCTGTGCATGATCGAGTCCAGACCACAGGAAACAAACCACCTTACAGGCTCTACACCCATGGTGGATTCCTGTCAGTATCCCAATGGAATTTACTGACATGGATATGGCAAATATAAGAAACATCAATTTCCATCCATATGCAAGCTTGCGTAGCAGGGTCCATAAAAAAGAAGTAGAGAGGCTGCTGGAAATTAAAAAACCTGAACTCAGTGACTTGATGTGCAGAAGTGATGGAGATTAAAATTACCACCTTCCAAGTAATATATTTAAGATGAGTAGAAGACAAGGCCCCAAATAAAGGTTTCATCATTAAGATGCCAAACCACTGGAGGTGGTTTGAGAGGTAGCTGGATATGGAAAAGTCCTTTCATTCATCAGGAAACAAGAAGATGAGCAGACATTGGAAGTGCAGACAGACGATGATGCTCGATGTAGTAAGTGTTGGTGTCCTCTGGATACAGACCGATACTGTGAAATGAACGGCAACGATGTCTGGAAGAACAGCTGTTCACTTTGAAGCAGGAGATTGATGCGATGAGGTACTTTGGCGTTGAATGCAGTGTTGAAGAAGAGTATTGTTTCAAAGTAGTGGATCGATGCGTCGATGAAGAACATCAATGAGATGAGTTAGAATGTCGATGCAAAGATTGATGTCTGGAGATAGAACATTGCCGAGAAGCAGAGCAATGATGTCTCATACAAAATCCATGAGAAGTAGCACGATGCTCTGATGGATAGCTGAAAACGGTACACTGAGGCCTTGTAGTGGTATGCTTAGCTGGGCCGGTAGCAAGGGAGTTGTTTTTTGGGTTTTTTGTTTTTTTTTTCGAATTCCCTGTTCTGCACATGTTTATCTAACAAGGGTATATAGAAGTCACCTCCAATAAAGCTTCAGAGTAATATGATTCTTTATTGCATAAACATCAGATAATGCCAAATAATGCAGATAGACATCAGATAATAGAAACATAGAATATGACAGCAGAAAAGAGTCATCAGCCCAACATGTCTGCCCACTCGAAGAACCCTCCCTCCTAATCACTTCCTTGAAGTGAACCCACATGTTTATCCCATTTTTTCTTAAAATCGAACACGTTACTGGCCTCAACTACCTGAAGTGAAAGATCATTCCAACGATCAACCACCCTTTCGGTGAAGAAATACTTCCTAATATCACCATGAAATCTCCCACCCTTGATTTTGAACAGATGCCCTCTTGTTTCCTTAGGTCCTGTAAGGAAAAAGATATCTTCTTCCACCTCAATACGGCCAGTAACATATTTGAAAGAAGCGCAAAACCTATATATTCCCAGATTTAGAAAAGGGTGCAAAAAGAATCAAGCAAAAGACCCGGCATGGATAACCAATGAAGTCAAGAATGTGATAGGAGACAAGAAAAAATCATTCCGGAAGTGGAAAAAGGATAAAACCGAGGAAAATTGGAAAGAGCACAGGAAGCATCAAAAAGAATGTCATCGCGTGGTCAGAAAAGCAAAAAAAGAGTATGAAGAGAGACTTGCCAGGGAAGCAAGGAATTTTAAACCATTCTTCTGATGAGAGAGGATGTGGGACCTCTGGATGAGGGAGACAGGAAGGGAGTGGTGAAGGAGGAAGAAGAGGTGGCAGACAGACTAAACACGTTCTTTTCGTCGGTCTTCAGAAAGGAGGACACATCCAACATGCCGGAACCGGAAAAAATCTTCAAGGGAGATCAGGAGGGAAAATTATCATGCATGGAGGTAAGCCTCAAAGACGTACTCAAACAGATAGATAGATTAAAAACTGACAAATCTCCGGGCCCAGACAGAATCCACCCGAGAATACTGAAAGAGCTCAGAGACGAAACGGCGGAGTTGCTGCAACAGATTTGCAACCTATCCTTGAAAACAGGGATAATTCCGGAGGACTGGAGGATAACGAATGTTACACCTATCTTTAAAAAAGGATCAAGAGGCGACCCGGGGAACTACAGACCGGTGAGCTTAACCTCAGTTCCGGGGAATATGGCTCAATCATTGACCAAGGACAGTATCAATGAGCATATAGAAAGAAATAATCTGATGAGAACAAGCCAGCATGGTTTCTGTAAAGGAAGATCATGCCAAATGAACTACTGCACTTCTTTGAGGGGATAAGCGAACAATTGGACAAAGGAGATCCCATAGACATCATATATCTGGACTTCCAAAAAGCCTTTGACAAGGTACTCCATGAGCGCCTACTAAGGAAACTGTGGAATCACAGGGTGGAATGGGAAGTGCACAGATGGATGAAAAATTGGCTGGCAGACAGGAAACAGAGGGTAGGAGTAAAGGGACACTACTCTGACTGGAAAGGGGTCATGAGTGGCGTCCCGCAGGAGTCAGTACTGGGACCACTGCTGTTCAATATATTCATAAATGACCTGGAGTCAGGGACGAAGTGCGAAGTTATAAAATTCGCGGACGACACAAAACTCTCCAGTAGGGTTAAATCTGTGGAGGAATGCAAAGAACTACAAAGGAACCTGAACAAACTGAGTGAGTGGGCAAACAAATGGCAGATGAACTTCAATGTAGAGAAATGTAAAGTCTTGCACATAGGGAAAGGAAACCTGATGTATAACTACACGATGGGGGGGATGGTACTGGGAGAAGGCAAACTGGAAAAGGACATGGGGGTTTTAGTGGATAAAACAATGAAGCCGGCGGCATAATGTGCAGCGGCCTCAAAGAAGGCGAATAGAATGTTGGGCATTATCAAAAAAGGTATCACTACCAGAACGAAAGAAGTTATCCTGCCACTGTATCGGGCGATGGTGCGCCCGCTTCTGGAGTACTATGTTCAATACTGGTCGCCATACCTTAAGAAGGATATGGTGATACTCGAGAGGGTCCAGAGAAGAGCAACAAGGATGATAAAAGGCATGGAAAACCTTTCATATGCTGAAAGGCTAGAGAAGCTGGGGCTCTTTTCTCTGGAAAAGCGGAGACTTAGAGGGGACATGATAGAAACTTATAAGATCATGAAGGGTATGGAGAAGGTAGAGAGGGACAGATTCTTCAGACTAGCGGGGTCAACAAAAACATGAGGGCATTCGCAAAAATTGAAAGGAGACAGATTCAAAACAAATGCTAGGAAGTTCTTCTTCACTCAGAGGGTGGTGGACATCTGGAATACGCTATCAGAGGAGGTGGTAGGGCAGAGTACGATTTTGGGTTTCAAAATGGGATTAGATGATTTCCTGAAGAAAAAGGGGATTGAAGGCTATAGTTAGAGGGTTACCATACAGGATATTAAATGATTAGGGAACAGAATGTTTTAGGTATAAGATCACTTTTAGGTATAAGTCATGGACCTGGGGAGGCCGATGCGGGAGTGGACTGCTGAGTATGATGGAGCCATGGTCTGACTCGGCAGAGGCCATGCTTAAGTTCTTATGTTATGTCTCTATCATGTCTCCCCTCTCTCTGCGTTCCTCGAGAGAGTATAGCTGCAACTTACCTAGATGGTCTTGATATGGGAGATCCTTGAGTCCTGAGACCATCCTAGTGGCCATTTGCTGAACCGACTCCATTCTCAGCACATCCTTTTGATAATGTGGCCTCCAAAATTGAACACAATATTCCAGATGAGGTCTCACCATGGACCTGTACAGCGGCATTACAACTTCAGGCTTTCGGCTGACAAAACTTCTTCGGAAGCAACCCAGCATTTGTCTAGCCTTGGAAGAAGCTTTCTCTACCTGATTGGCATTCTTCATATCTTCACTAATGATTACTGCTAGGTCCCGTTCTGCCACAGTTCTTGTTAAGATCTCACCATTCAGGGTGTAAGTTCTGCATGGGTTTCCACTGCCAAGGTGCATAACCTTACACTTTTTGGCATTAAAACTCAGTTGCCAAGTTGTGGACCATTGTTCCAGTAAAAGTAGGTCCTGCGTCATAGTGTCGGGCACAGTGCCTTTGCCCACTACTTTGCAGTTTAGCATTATCGGCAAATAATGCAATTTTACCTCGAAGTCTCTTAGGCAGGTTCCGTACAAAGATATTAAATAGGGCTGGACCCAAGTCCGAGCCCTGCGGCACTCCACTGATCACTTCTGACGTTTCAGATGGAGTACCATTTACCACCACCCTTTGAAGTCTGCCACTGAGCCAGTCTTTAACCCTTGCAGTCAATGTTTCTCCTAGTCCCAACGAATTCATCTTGTTCAGTAACCTACAGTGTGGGACACTATCAAAAGCCTTACTGAAGTCCAAATACATGACATCCAGGGACTCTCCCATATCTAGCTTTTTCGTTACCCAGTCAAAGAAGCTGATCAGATTGGACTGGCAGGACCTTCCCTTTGTAAATCCATGCTGGTGGGGAATCCCTCAGTCTCTCGTCATTCAGGATCGTATCTAATTTGTGTTTAATCAACTTTTTTCCATAAGTTTACACACAATTGATGTGAGACTTACCGGTCTGTAATTTGCGGTCTCCGACCTGCATCCCTTTTTGTGGAGCGGAATAACGTTAGCTGTTTTCCAGTCCAATGGGACTTTTCCCGTGCTTAGGGAAAGATTGAAGAGCGCAGCTAACGGCTCCGCCAGGACACTTCTCAATTCCCTAAGCATTCTGGGGTGCAGTTTATCCGGTCCCATGGCTTTGTTCACTTTGAGCCTTGTTAGTTCTTGGTATACGCTGCTGGTGGTAAATTCAAAATTCTGGAACGGGTCTTCTGAACTCTCCCTTGTCTGCAGCTGTGGACCGGATCCCAGCGCCTCACGGGTAAAGACTGAGCAGAAGTATTCATTTAGTAGCTCGGCTTTATCGGAGTCCGATTCTACATAGTTACCGTCGGGTTTCCTTAGGCGCACTATCCCGTCTGTGTTCCTTTTTCTGTCGCTAACATACCTGAAAAAGGATTTATCCCCATTTTTAATATTCTTAGCTAAATTTTCTTCCATCCGAAGTTTGGCATCTCTGACTGCTGTTTTAACAGTTCTAGATTTCACCAGATAGGCTTCTTTAGCTTCCAGTCGCTGTGATTGCTTGTAGAATACAAATGCTTTTTTCTTCTGTTTTATGAGTTCCGAGATCGCCACAGAGAACCACTGTGGTTTCTTATTTCTCCGTTGTTTACTCATTGTTTTTATATAAAGGTTGGTTACTTTCTGTAGGGTAGATTTCAGAGCTGACCACAGTACCTCCACACTATTTGTTGTGCCCTAGTTTTATAGTGTCTCATAGACAAAATTTCCCATGCTCTTGAAGTTTGTGCCCTTAAAGTTAAGGACCTTTGTGGATGTGTTTGACCTAGTGAAACCCTTCCTGAGGTGAAACCACACCATGTTGTGGTCACTGGAGGCCAACGCATCGCCTACCGAAACCTCTGTGACACTATCTCCATTGGTGAGTATTAGGTCCAGAATCACCTGATCCCTCGTGGGCTCCAATACCTTCTGTTTGAGTCATGCTCCCCTTATGGAGGTTAGTAGCCTTCTGCTGCCGCTGGTCGTAGCGGAAAGTTTGTTCCAGTCTGCATCAGGCATATTGAAGTCTCCCAACAGTACAGTGTCTCTATGCAGAGTGATGGTCTCAATGTCTATGATTAATTCTTTGTCTATGTCATCCTTTTGTCTTGAAGGTCTGTATACAACACTAAGATAAAGGCATTTGTCATTTCTCCTGGCCAGGTTCACCCAGAGGGATTCCCCGGTATATTTGACTCCTGTGATTCTAGTAATGGCATTGGAAAAAAACTTTCCTTCGGATCAGGAGATATTTCAATTCGTAGTTCATTAGCAGCTTAGCGGGTTCTCTGAGGAAGCCAGTCGGGCGAAACGCGTCAGAACCTCGCCGGGTCAACGCTGACTGAACATTCAAGTTAAGTCTTTTTGAACTCACCTTTTTTGAATTCACGTATAAACTGGACATTTATTTCACTATATGGACATTAAATTATTTATGAGCGTTTTTCAACAAGCACTTTTAATTACCTTTTACTCCAAAATGGTGCAATGATAGATTCTGTAAGAAGCTCTTTAGGGGTTTGTACCCCACATTGAGTTTTTTCATTCCATCTTGGATTCTGAGCGCCACTTAAGTTAAAAAGGTATTTAAAGTACTTTTGGTTGTTCCTTCACTGGTTTTTTTGCCTTACATTATGGAGGCAGCACAGACAAAGTTTCTAGAACCCTGAAAAAAATATTGGCATATGGTAACTTCGCTTCCAGCATTTCAAGACACATGATTGCAAATAGCACATAAGCTAAATCTAAAAGAAGTTCTATTGCTGGCACTGCTTAGTTCTTTAATATCAGAAGAAATCACTGTTGGCCATTCTGCCTGTGGTCATAGCAAAACATGTGACATAATTCTTTTCCTCAATGAGTTTGTGAATCTTGTTGATAAGAAAAAGTATGTCCTAAAGCATAAAACCTCTTGCACTACGGATTTTCGTGATTTATTGTTTCATTTGTGTATGTGGTAAGTTGTACGTATGACAAATATCAAGACCGTTTAAGGGTCAATGAACATTGTAGCACTATGCCAGGGGTGTATTAAATGCCCCAATGGTGCAACACTGTATCCAATACAATCATGGGTTTGAAGATCTAAAATGCTTTGTCATAGATCATATAACGGTCAGACTAAGTCCAAATATATATGGGGAAAACAAAAAAACTGGTACTCTATTAAGAAGAGTGATTAAAGGGAAACATACAGAAGTCAAAATATCACTCAATAGGTGTAATAGTGAAATTAATATTTCTAAAACACACACTTAGAATTCAAAAATATGTTCAGAGACACGAAGGCAACAACATGGAGCCGAAGCCCATTTTTAGGAAACCCACTGATTGAAACAATTTGTTGAGGTATGATAGTCATCATTCCAGACACTTGCGTAACAACATTCCCACAGGGCAATTTTTACGTCTAAGACGCCTGTGTTCTACTCGCCAAGAATTCATCAGTAAGGCTGAGGAAATGAAGACACGTTTTGTTGAGAGAAGGTACCCCACACCTGTAATAAGGAAGTCATATAAGAGAGCCAAACACACTCAAAGAGACATCTTATTGCTGCCTATGGCTAAACCTATGGAATCTTCAGTGGTTTGTGTATTACCATATTCACACAATGCATTTAAAATAAAACATATTATCAACTCTCATTGGAATGTTCTCCAGTATCATACTATTTTTGAACCACCACCAAGATTTGCCTATTCTCGGCAACGGAACTTGAAATAACATCTTAAGAACATAAGAACATAAGCAGTGCCTCCGCCAGGTCAGACCATAGGTCCATCCTGCCCGGCATTCCGCTCCCGCGGCGGCCCAAACAGGTCACGACCTGTCTGAATCACCAGAAGGGGCTCCCTTGCCTCCTTGGTTTCTCATTGAAGTCCTATCTTCCCATCGTAGTCCTAACCCTCCGGTCTTGCACATGCACGACCTGTTGGGTTTCTATACTTATTACCTGGTTAGCTTTCTATACTTGTGTTACATCCCAGCTCCTCCCTCAGTATCCCACGATCCCTTTATCCCTCAGGAATCCCTGTTTGAATCCCTGTACCGTACTCTGCCTGATCACTTCCTCCGGTAGCGCATTCCAAGTGTCCACGACCCTTTGGGTGAAAAAAAACTTCCTTGCATTTGTTTTGAACCTATCTCCCTTCAGTTTCTCCGAATGCCCCCTCGTACTTGTTGTGAGCTTATGAGAGCTCAATTTAGTTCCAGCAGAAAGGTAGACGTAGCCATGAAGTGTGGGCATGTTCCATGTGACAGCTGTAAAGTGTGCCAGTAAAGTGTTCCCTTACAGGACATGAATGTTCCAGAGTGGGTTAAGACCCGCAGGTTTCAGAGGGGCACTGATTGCAAAACTGTTGGTGTAGTATATGTTATACAGTGCCCCTGCAAGCTACTTTACATTGGAAACACCAGTCGAAGTGTCCGAGTGAATTTTGGAGAACACATAAGCAGAATTAACCATCAAGTGCTGAATGCTCCATTGGTCCAACTTTGGTTGGATAAAGGCCCTCTAGCCTCATCTTTAAGATTTTCAGTATTGGAGGCTCCTGCCCTCCCACGTGGAGGCAATCTTGGTGCACAATTACTGGTCAAAGAACAGAGTTGGATTTTCAGATTAGGAACTCTATTTCCTGGAGGGTTGAATAGTGAAACTGAGTGACGTGCTTTCTGTAAATGCTGACCCAATCTCTGATTTTCCTTTTTTTATTTTTATTTCATTCATTCATTTTTTACATTACATTACATTACATTAGGGATTTCTATTCCGCCTGTGCCTTGCGGTTCTAGGCGGATTACAATAAAGATGATATCTGGGCATTTCCAGTAGAATTACATTACAGGAGAAGAGTAGATTACAAGTAACAGTGAAGAGTTACAATACATATCGCAGCAGATGTAACATAGCCACGGATTACAATAAAGAAGATATCTGGGCATTTCCAGTAGAATTACATTACAGGAGAAGAGTTAATTACAGTTTATATTGAAGAATTATAGTACATTCAATATCACAGGAGATGTTACATAGCAACTGAGTCAATTTACAACTGGTGGATAATAAAGAATTGCAATATATTCTAGATTACAAAAGTTGTTACATGCGCTGAGTCAAGTTTCTTCGGATGGAGAGTAGCATCATATGCCTATAAGCGGAGGTGTATTTATTATTTTGATGATTGCATGATGTTTCAATTATTATTATATTTTTTTCTTTATTTTGCGATTTACACTTTTTGATTTATTTCTGGTAAGACGGGAAAGTTTTGATAGCAGCAGTGTTAAGACGCTGGAAACTGGTATGTTTTTAGATGTCTTTTTAACAGCTCTACCAGTTTTTTAGGTTAAGGGCGCCCTCTAGTGGAAAACAGCTTGCATGTGAATAACTGTTACGTTTTTGATATGCTTTTTAACATGCTCCACACGTCCCTGATGCCCCTGTGTCCTGACACCAGCTGTTCTGCTATCTTTAAAATCAGTAGCCTTGCCGGTTTTTCAGTTTTGGAGAAATCAGTGGAGGAGGCTCGTATATATGAATGAAACTTGAATTTTTGGTGGGTACCCTCTGGTTTGCCAGGAATTAGTAATTAAGGAAATATTTTACACTGCATGACTGTTTTGAATAACAACTGATGTACAGTAAAACCTTGGTTTTCAAGCATAATTCGTTTCAGAAGCATGCTTGTAATCCAAAGCACTCGTATATCAAAGCGAATTTCCCCGTAAGAAATAATGGAAACTCAGACAATTTGTTCCACAACCCCAAAACTTTAATACAAAATACTATATGTACTTGTACTGCAAGACTTCACTTATTTAGAACAATCACTACACTCCCGCAGCGTCAGAGAGAGAACCATCAGCTCAGTTGTGATGATGTGATGCGTATATACTGTATGTACTCGTATTGCAAGACTTTGCTTATTTAGAACAGTCACTACACTCCCGCAGCATCAGAGAACCATCAGCTCAGTTGTGATGATGTGAGGCATATATACTGTATGTACTCATATTGCAAGACTTTGCTTATTTAGAACAGTCACTACACTCCTGCAGTGTCAGAGAGAGAAGAACCATTGGCTCAGTTGTGATATTTGTATACTGTATGTACTTGTATTGCAAGACATTGCTTGTATATCAAGTTAACATTTAATAAAATGTTTTACTTGTCTTGCAAAAACGCTTGCAATCCAAGGTTTTACTGTATTTTATTTATGCTTTCAGAGACACCACCACTTTTTGAGAGCTTTGTTGAGTGCTCCATTTGATTCCCTGACGCAGGATTGAAACGGGCCCTGTCGGAACCTTTGATCAAGCGAAGTGTTTGCTTGTGACAATTCAAAGTATAAGAACTTTTTCTATGCTAGTTTGCAGCAAAGAATTTTGTTTTCCACTGGAATTTACAATATACAATGATTGGGTAGTGAGGCCTATTTATCGATGCTCATTGGCTTCCTATAAGCCACCGTATTTTATACAAGGTATTGCTGCTTATATTTAAAACTTTACTTTATAATGAGCCTCAGTTTATATCAAGAATGTTAATTCCTTACAATCCCATTCGCTCACTAAGATCATCCTCCCAAAATTTATTAGTCATACCCTCCCTGAAAACAATAGAAATAAGAAGAGCAGACATGTTTTCTGTCATGGGCCCACAATGGTGGAATTCTCTTCCACAATATATTACAATCGAAAGAGATTTGCATTCTTTTAAAAAATCTTTGAAAACACACCTTTTTAAAGACGCTTTTAATTCTTAATATTATTTAATCTTTTCTTAGCATTTTAACTTTTAATCAAACCATTTCCCTTATGTTTTTCCCATATTTGTTTTCCTAACTAAGACAGATGTAATCTTTTCCCTTTCTTTCCCTCCATCTCAAGTTTGTCTTGTCTTAAATTTATGTTATTGCGTTTTAATTTTGTATCTCTCTATTTTATGTTTTATTTTGTACATCGCTTTGTAAACAGATTTAGCGATAAATTAAATGTTAATAAACCTTGACCCTTGTTGCCTTCGTGTCTCTGAGCATAATGTGACAGGGAAGCTCCTGTCCCAGCTAAAAGGACTACTGAACCCAGCAAGCACACAGCCCTGGTCCCTGGAAAACCTGGCATGGAGCCCAGACAGCCAGCTCAGCCAGGAAGGAAAGTGCCAGGTTGTAGCACAGCCCAAAGGCCAGGTGGGGAGGGCACTGAAAGTAGATAATTTCCCCTATCACTCCTTTCCCCAAGCCAGGGAGAAACCGGAGACCAATTTGGAGAGGGGTGGAGTCAGACCCCGTAGTTTGCAGGCTGGGAAGTCTCAAATGGGAAACAAGCAGAGGCAGCAGGGGGGAAGCTCAGGTGGCTCTGATTGGGGGAGTCAAACATTCCACGGAAAGCTTTGCTCCAACACTTTGCCTAATCCCCAGCAAGGACGAGTTTCAAGAAGCCAGCCCACAAGGAGAGGCAGTGTAATTCCCGGGAGGTACAGTGATTTGGCGACCCTTCCTCAGAGGGAAAAGCAGGGAGGTTACCCTTATGGAAATGCTGCAGGGGAGCTGGCAGACATGCAGAGAGGGGGATGGGATGTAAAGCCTGGAATGAATGTGGAAGTGGAAAACCCGGATTACCCAGAGTCTGAGTGGGAAATGTGTAGTGACCCCAGGGAAAGGGTGTGTGATGAGGACATGGACCTAGGAGAGTACAGTGTATGAGGATTGTGTCCTATCCTATAATGTAAGCCAGCTGTTTGTTTAAACCTGAGCTAGAGAACGGCTGGGAGTGCTAAGGCAGCTCTGCCGAATTAAGGGAACTGCTTGTGTAAATAACACATTGGTAAGACTCCCTGGGAGCAGGAGATAAGGAAGATAAAGGGGCATAATTGGGAGGGCCTGTAGACCTTAAACTAAGGGAGGCTTGCCCCACACAGCCTGGTAGGCAGGGCTGTGAATGTTCTCCAGGGAGGACAACGGGATAAAGTGAAAAAAACAAACTCTAAAACAAAGTTAATTTTGATTCTGCTCTTGCTGAGAGAAGGTGTAACTAGGAGAGAGCTGACATTGGCCGTGCTCAGCTGTGAGTCCAGGAGCTGAGGCTCAAGAGAAGCCAAAGAGCCCCAACAGGGGATATGGGACAGTGAAGTCATGGAGTGACTGTGTGAAAGTATTTTGGGGATTTTTGTTTTTGTAAAGAATCAACCCATTCCAAAGTTAAAGCCCGTGGGACTCTGAAAATGACATGAACAGGATATGGGAGCCACAGGCACTAAGTGAGAATGTTTTCTTTTGGACACTAATAAACCTGGGAAAGTTTCACTGAAATCTAGTATCCGGGTTTTCCTTCACCTAACCACATAAAGGGCACAACAAAATTCTTACCTGTGGTCCGAGCCGGGTTTTCTCACCAACCGGGAGACTAGCCCGGCCACAATATTTTTGAATTCTAAGTGTGTGTTTTAGAAGTATTAATTTCACTATTACACCTATTGAGTGATTTTTTGACTTCTGTATAGATCATATAACAGCTAATCAACGTGGTGGGAACAGGAAGCTTAGGCTCCTGCGGCGGGAACAACGTTGGATTTTCCAACTTAAATCAGTACAACCTCTAGGCTTAAATGCCTCCATTGACTGGATATACTTTTATTAATTGATTCTTAGTAATGTTCTCACATCTTTGCACTGCTTAATAGAGTTAAGAAATCTTCAGTTTACTATAACTGTTCCTTTAAATTTGTTCCGAGTGAACTGGTCACATGATAAATATGACCTGGCCAGCTTAGTTTTATAACTTCAAAAGATGCTGAAGTGCCATTTTTTCCTTCACTCTGTACGACTCTCAGGCCCTGATTCTGTAAACTGCGCCTAACTTTAGGCGTGGTTTAGACGTCTGTGGAGTGCAAGTCAAGCTCTGCGCTACTTAGACGTGAGATAGGTGTCAGATACGCATCTCCAATAATATATTTTTTTCACTTGTAGATGCCAGATGGACGGCCCTGTTATATGTAGTTAGTTATATGTAAAAATGTGTTTTTTACCGATTCTGTTCTATTATTTTAGGATTGTAAACATTAACATAATATAAACACAGTATACCATCTTTAAAAGGATATTTATAATATATTATTTTCAGTGAGAGGTACTGACTGACTGGGAGTTGAACTGGAAACAGCAGTGTAGAAAGGTGTAACTTTAACCACTGTGCTACATAGAAAGCTATATAGCAATTGTAAACCGAGCTACTTGAAACAGTGTAAAAAATAATTTTTTAAGCATTGTTTGGGCTTTAGCTAGATGTGGTTTAGGCTTCAGAAATATGATAGTAGGATAGAAGCTGTTTAGGCAGATTTTGGATGTTTCTAAAGTGATCTTCTAAATACACTTCAGGGATTTTATTCTGTGATTCAGCCACCACATAAACAGGACACATCCACACAAGCATATTATATTTAAAACTGCTTAAAGAAGCAATGTTATTAGCTAATTACAGCACATGAAAATCACAGCTTTAGGTTTCAAGCTCCTTTCTCACTAAACTTTGCTCCAATCAGCTCATTCATCAAAGCAAAGAAAGCCCATAACTTCATTTGGCAAAGCTTAAAAACAGAATAAAACTCATAACAGACCTGAATATGGCTTCTAGTTCATTGCAAAGGGAGGTGTGCTGCTGCACAATGCTGACCTCATTGTGAGATCATCAAGGTGTACCTGCAAGGTACAATGCCATAAGTAAAGACGGGCTGGGAGTTGAACTAACAACCTCTGCAAGATCAGCACAGAGCTTTTACTCATTGAGCTACACCACCTTCCACTCCAGTTTCTCTGACTCCCCTGTCATATCATAGTTTAGTGATCTGCTAAGGTATCATCTGCTTAGCTATCATATCACAGTTAGCTGAGACAAAAGACTGGTAGCTCAATGGCTTAAAGCACTGCTTTCATTGTCCCAAAAGCCAGAATCTCAAGTATGGTTGAATAAATGTGACATGGAGCCAAATACTGCTGTTTTTATCAATTGCAAACTCTACTTTTGGAATTGATTGCTTTTAGTATTGCTAATGTTGTGCCGTTTGAGATGAAAATTAGATTTGATTGGTCTGTAGCTTGTAATTTTTATTAAAATGAGTATTGTGTCAGCTGAAGTAAATGAGGGAGTCGAACCCACATCAGGCTCACACACCAACCTTCATTCTAACCGTTGTGCTACCCAATGAGCCATAAAAGAATAGCAGTTCAGGTTTGATTATACTGTTCCGTTTAGGTGTTGTTTGGGCAGTAGCTACAGCATGCTTGCGGCTCCGTAGCGGAGCGATGGAAGCACGCCGAAACGGCTGCAGTTAAGCATATCTTAAGCTGTTAGGGTAGGAAACCTCTCCCCTGACTGAAAGAAGCCATTTCTGGCTCACCAAGTTAAGGCATCTTGTTCATCCTCTCCAGCTCTCATATAATCTCATTTTCTCAAATATTTTTGCTGGTTGCAGACTGTGAGGCAGGGGACATGCCAGCCCATGCGCTCCTCCCCCGAAACATAGCACAGCTATCCTGTTTGCCACCCCCTAAGGGCCTCCCCACTTCTCTCCTTTGCAGCCTGGGCCTCATGGAACATTAGATAAGATAAAGGTCAATGTGACAAAGTAGCTGAAGTGCTGCTTATTAAGGAAACACTAATGCTGCTACTCAATGTAAATAAGCACAAGGTGAAAAATGGTTTAAGATTTTTATTGTGGAACATCTATAATCATTGCACAGTCCAGGAAAACAGCATGCAAGTATAATATCAGGCAACTGCAGTTCGATGAGATGGATGACAGGTATGCAAAGTAAGCCACTCCTAGGTCCAAGTTGTTACTGTGGTAGAATTGTTAAGGTCCCATAATCTTCTCTTAGTAGGAGAAGGCTGGCTGTAGAAAAAGGAAGATGGATTGAGACAAATTAAGAGTTTATTGGTGAGTTTTAGGCTCTCTTGCAAAGGTGCACTAAATCAACGCATGCGCTGTTAAAGCATCCATAGGATAACATGCAAGCATTAACATTTAGCACACACTAACGATGCCTAAACGGCACCGATTTAAGCGTGTGGTAAATGTTAACGCGTGTATGTTATCCTATGGATGCGTTAACAGTTAGCGCTTGCATTGATTTAGCGCACCTTTGTAAAAGAGAGCCTAAAACTCACCAAATTACTGTTCTCTCAGAAAATCATCAATAACTACACCCTTCTGAAGGAAAAAAGTGTGAAACATGTTAGTATTGTGAAAATGTATATAATTCATCACAAGGGCAAACAAAGGTTGCAGTACATCATTCTCATCTATTCTTTCTGTTTTGGTATTTGAGCTGCTGGCTCTTTGGCCAGGTGCAAGCTGGTGCGCTGAACCCAGTTTTAATAGACCTGCTCTGGCCTCTGGGAAACACAAGGGGAGTCATTAGCCACTCTGGGAACCTGAAATCAGGAGAAAAGGGGGAAAATGTTAGAAAGACATCTGTGGCAAAAATATAAAGCAGAAGTTGTGGGAGAATATGTCACAGCAGAGTCTCAAAATAACAGCTAGAATGAACAGAAACACAAACACTGTTCCCTTTTTATAATAAGGATGCCTAACAATTATGACTCTAAAAAGATTTACCTTTAGCTCTATGAGGAAAAGCACTGCTATAAGTTCCACATATTATGTAACTTGCATATCCATTTTCCTGGCACCAAAGTTTCAAATAGCATGGGTGTTTTTTCAGCCAACACACCTGGAACCAATTTTTATCATCACTAATTCTCAGATTTTCCAATAACCCTGTGGAATGGAGAGAGTTGTGACAGAAATCAGGGGGACAAAAAGTTAAAGGAGAATCATCATAAGCAATAACACAGAATGGGAGTCCAAAAGAAGAAATCAGTTCTGCCTGAGCTTTTTTCTAATAAAGACACCTAAGTAGCTAGCAATATATCATTCTCACCTGGATTTGGTATCTGAGCTGCTAGCAAGGAATTCCTTGAATAGGTGCAGTATAGTCACCTGAATAGATGAAAAAGGTTAGAAAGACATCAAAATTGCAAATTACTATAGCTGCTAATGGTCCTGTGGAATGGAGAGAGTTGTGGCAGATATAGGAAAGAAAATGTTACAAGATAATCAGGAAAAGTGAGGTCTCAGAAATCAGCATAAGTAATAACACAGAATGAGAGTCCTAAAAGAGAAAACGCTGCTCTGAGGACCTTCTTAAAACACTGCTTTTATTTTCCATACGTCAGGGGTTCAAGTCTTAAGTGCGGTTAACAAATATTTTACTACCAGAAAACCTTCAAACTCTTTGGCCTTTCCTTTGCTTAAACATATTTGGGTTGAGCTTTAAAATGATCTGCAGCAATTCTCAGTTGTCTAAAGCAGCCTGTTCTCTCGTCCTAAACCCCCTCCCCCACCCCAACACACACTCCTAAGGCATGAAACCACACCCGCAATTCTCAAGCCAAGCTGAATTTACCAATAGTAATGTCTTTAGGATACATCTCAAAACATGTACCTTCCTTCAACACCTGTCCAAGCCCTCTGAAGTTTTAGTAAACTCTTATACCTGTTTCCCTGTGTGGATATTGCATAAAAAGAAATACATTCATCTGCTCTCAGCTACAAGCTGATGCACCTGTGCCTGCAAACTGCAGAATGCTGAAGAAAAACAGCAGAGTCCACCACTTATGAGAGCTGTTAGGATGCTGTTAAAATGAGTGAAGGTGAGGGTGGGATTTGAACCAGTGAGCTAGAGAGGATAGACAAGGTGCAACAAGGTGCATTAACTTGGTGAGCCACAAATGGCTTCTTTCTATCAGAGGAGAGGTTTCCTACTATGATAGCTTAGGATGTCCTAGCCATGTGAAGGTGAAAAAAAGTTTGCCTGCAAAGGGAAATATGCTGATGAAAAATGACAAAGTCCACCATCTAGACTCTGTTAGGAGACCTAATAAGAAGCTGTTAAAATTAGTGAAGGTGGGATTTGAACCGGTGAGCTGGAGAGGATAGAAGAGGTGCATTAGCTTGGTGAGCTAGAAATGCTTTCTTTGTGGTGATTGTGATATCATTCTTAAGCAGATGATGCATAGGCAGGTCAGTAAGCTATGATATGACAGGGCAGTATGATGCACCTGATTAGAAACTGATGTAGCTCAATGTGTTAAAATCCTGTGCTGATCTTCCAGAAGTTGTGAGTTCAACACCCAGCGCATCTTTTAATGGTGGCATTGTACCTTGCAGGTGCACCTTGATGATCTCACAATGAGGTCAGCATTGTGCAGCTGAACACCTCCATTTTCAATGAAGGAAAATGCATGTTAAGGTCTGTATCTTGTTTTTCTATTTTTAAGCTTTGAGAAATGAAGTAATGTGTTCAATATTTATATCTTTTTCATGTTCTTTCTTTGCTTCCAAGCAAGAGCTGATTGCAGCACAGTTTGGTGAGAAAAAAGGGGTTCTTTTTAAGCAGGAAAGCCAAAGGTGCTGTAATTAGTAAATCATATTGCTGTTTGGGCAGAAAAGTACTATGTTTTGCATGCAATATGTTTGTATTGATGTGCCCTATTGATATGGTGGCTAATTAAATCTATTAGGAGGGGAAAAAAGAGATTTCTAAAGTCTATGCAGAAAATATCATTTCTGAAGTCCAAAGCACATCTATGTTCTGCCCATAGAAACTTGTGTTTAGCCCAAGCAGAAACCACACTTAGACCAGCTTTTCATTTGCCTACAAGTTCCGCGATGTTTAGATGTGGTCTGCCGCCCAACTAGCGTCTATCTGGTGCCTATCCTTAACCCCGCCCATGTTACGCCCACGTCTACATACTTGGACTTGACTTTTCCCAAAACTCGCGTCTACCTCGCGTCTATATTCTGAGGTTGCCTACCTGACGCCTAACTCCGTCAAAGTCCCAATTAACTCTTGTTAAGACCCTTAAATCGTTCATTAACCACTTAAATCGGATGTCTAAACCTAAAGTTAGGTGCAGTTTGCAGAATCGGGGCCTCAGCATCAGTACACTGCAGGTATTGTAAGCTTTATAATTCTGATTAGGATAATTCAACATCATTCATGGTTTTCATGTTCTAACGTTGGCCTTCATCGCCATGTTTGATTCATAAGCCCTGAAGAAATGATTTTTATTTTATTTTTTTTAAATTGTTTATTTCTATTTTCAACAAAACTTACAAGAATATATCTTGCTACAATGAACACAGGGAGGCAAACAACACAGAAGTATTATAAACTCATACGTATGAAAATAAAAATATTCCTTTATCCCCTTCTTAGACCTCAATTTTTGGGGGTGGTCATTCAAGAAAATATATGAGAGAAAAATTAAAGAAGAATTAAATTGACAGATAGGCTTAATGTATCTAAGCACCAGCTATTAAAGTTCGTTATCCCTCAGTCCTTGATGATCTTCTTCACATCTAGGAATTCCTTCAGATGGTTTGGAGAAAAAAAAGTGTATTTGACTCCTAAATACCTAACCAAGCATTTGCAGGGGTATGCTAGAAGAAACGTTGCTCCCAAATTAATAGTATCTTGACGCATAGAATCAGGCCTTAGATTAAGTGGGGATGGGCGGACCCGCTATGCCTAAGGCCTGATTGGTCCAGGCTTCTAGAGCCTGGGCCAATCAGGCCTTAGGCTTCGGCGGGATGGGCCGGGAAGGGGCGGGCCCGCCTCATTTCGACGAGGCGTGCCTGCTTGCTCGACGTGCAAGACCCATCTGTAAGAACAGGTTTGGTGGAGTGGGGGTTGTTAGCGCCGGGGGGGGGTGCATCTTCGGGCAGGAGGGATTGGGCACCCTCCTGCCAGCGACCGATATTGTCGGGGGGGGGGGATCAGTAATGTCGGGGGGGGGGGGGGGGGCGGTCGGTAGTGTCGAGGAGGGGGGTGCGTCTTCGGGCAGGAGGGTTTGGGCACCCTCCTGCCAGTGATCGGTCAGGGGCCACGGCCCGCTATACTTATAGCAGCAGAGAGATCCCTTGCCGCAATAAGTATAGCGGCCGCGTCTACTTACAATGTAGACCAGCATTTTGCTGGCCTACATTTTTAAGCTTCTCATCTACTAGGGAGACGCGTAGGGCCGCCTAGGTTCAGCCTAAGGCCCGCCTAAGGCCCTTAGACGAGCTTAGGCATCTTGCGGGTCTCCCTAGGCTCCCGGAGGCGCCTTCAGGCCTGCCTGGGGAGCATTTTTTTTTTTTAAAACGTGCATCCCGATTGGCTGATTAGACAGCTGTAGGACGTCTACAGCTGCCTAAAATCGGGACGCACTTTTAGAGAATCAGGGCCAAAGTGCTTAAATTCTGAACATTTGCTACAGCGTTTACACTGGAGGTTATTAGTTTTTTGTTCTTGTATTTTTCCTCCAGTACCTCCTTATTCCTCTTTTTGTGATATGGAAACCGCATACTTGTATGTGGTATATAAATTTTTAAATAAATAAATAAACTCTGTAACACCACCACAGAGCTCCATGTATTTCAATATAGAGGCCATGCATTGTAACACTTCACAACTCCTTATGGTAACATCTCTACAGAAGCTCATATATCATAACATCTTTACAGAAGCTCTTGTAGTGTAGCGCCTTTGCAGAGGCTCATGTAAACCGCTCTGAATTGACTCCCCAGTCATTAGTAGAAATATAGAAGCTCTCAATAATCATATCTGGTAAGAACACCATAAATGGCTATTTAAAAAATGCTTACTGTACTTCCACCAGCTATCAACCCATATATATATAGGAAAGCAGCGATAGAAATAGACAGCGGGAGACATTGAGGCTGTCATGCGGTACTGAAATGGCCTCACTGCACTTTATTCCTGGGCTCTTGGCTTGATTCATGCATTAAAAGTACAGCCTGTTCTGTATTGTTGCTCACTTACACTCAAGATGTATGTCTCGAATGTTAGTGCAGAACCATCAGTGGATCACACTAAAAACTGCCCTTCCTCCCCTGCTATCAGAGTTACCCACATGGTAGTAACACAGTAAATAAGAGCAGATAAAGGCCAGAGTTAGGCAACTCGTATTCAAGCCCACTTCTTGAAAGGCATGCACAGCACAATTGTGGGCTAAATATCCACATTCCTTCTTACCGCCTAATGATACAGACCCTGAGCTGAAAATCTTTTTGTCGTCGGCAGAGCATGCACCTCGCCCATGATGTCAACCTTCTTTGGCGTCCCATACATATCCCCATGCCAGGTTCTGGGTATTCAGGTAAGGCTGGGGAAACAGTTATGAAGCTCAGAATGGAGATATGCTCTGGGTTCCGGGGTCTGTTTGAATTTCCACAGGCTCTAATGTTGGTGGGAAAGAGGACTACAGTGAAGAGCTACAGGGCAGGAGAGGCAAGCATGTAAATCATTAAGTTGGGGGGCTGAGGAGGAGGCGTATGTTCTATTTGGTTCAGGGAAATGAAATGTTGCAGGAAGAAAAGTGCTAAATCACTCATAGCTTACAAGAGAATGTGGTGCAGTGGTTAAAGCTATAGCCTCAACACCCTGTGGTTGTGGTCTGCTTGTGGCCCTGGCCAAGTCACTTAATCCCCCATTGCCCCATGTACATTAGATAGATTGTGAACCCACTAGGACAGACAGGGGAAAAATGCTTGATACCTGCATAAATTCATGTAAACCTTTCTGAGCTCCCCTGGGAGAGTGGTATAGAAAATTAAATAAATAATAGTAACTTTCAAGCGTTGCTCTCCTTTTATCAAGCCCAAACAAATTAAAAGGAAAAGATGATGATTCACAAAAACTGATGCTTTGCTCTTGTGAGAAATGAAAATACTAATATTTTCTAATAGTGTTAATTATTGCAGAATAACACGGAGGGGGGGGGGGGTGAACAATTAAACTGTATAACACTTGCATATAATCAGATATGGTCAAATAACTACAGAAACTATAGAGATATTACTTATACGTATTATTCTAATAAGGCAGGGGTCACTAAAGAGGCGACTTGTGTCAGTTAGAGAAATGGGCAGAGACATGGCAGATGAAGTTTAATGTGGAAAAGCTCAAAGTAAGAATTAGAATGATGCAAAATAGAATTCATATCAAAAACATGTGTGATGAAATGAATAATGGAATTCGTTATCATAACAGTAAAAATTCATTAGAAATAGATCAAAATTTTCATGCTCAACATCTAGATACCCCATTTTTTACTATCAAACATTTTCATATAGGGGAGATGTCTTAAGGCTTTATTCTGCAATATCTAGACAAGCTCAAAGCAGCAAGAATAAAAATAGCTGGATTGAACCCCGCCTCCCAAAATTACTTTGGAATAGGAGAGGAGTCTGTGCTGTGGGTGATCAGGTAGAAATGGGGCAGATGGCAGACATGAGGGGACTATCGTTCTTTATCATCATTTGTTTACTTGCTTGAATGCATACGGAATTGTGAGAGAAGAAAATCTGAGTAAGAAAACCAAGGCATCTTATGCTTTTAAATTCATGACATACATTTTTAGGATTTACGTTTGTGAATATTCAGTCCCAAAACACCTGTGTACTTTGAGAGGAATTTTCAAAGGCTTTATGTGTACAAATGGGGCTTTTGAAAATTGTTCAACATAAATAATAATAAATAATTTTTTTTGTATACCGCTATACCAAAAGTTCAAAGCGGTTCACAACAGAAAAGATACATACAGTCAATGTATATAAAATACATAATAACACAGTCAATAAAAAGAATACATCAATTAAAAAGCATGCATAAATGTACACGCATATTAGGGAGATGATCCTAGGGGTAATGTTGGGACAGAAATTGTAGGTTTTAATTGGGGAAAGCATGGCAAATGTTCCTTCTTCTTTGAACCAACTGAAACCATGGTATGAAGTATTCAAGTTAGGCCACCTACATAAATATTTCACAATTACCACAGTGTGTTTAGTTTCCAATCACACCTCCAAATGCCCTAAAACAGTGATTCTCAACCTTTTCCAGGGGGGAACCCCAGCCACTTGGGTTTTCACGATATCCCTAATGAATATGCATAACATACATTTAGAAGAGAAAAACTAATACATATATGCACACACCATTAATAATTTATTAATCAACCTTACTTTTTTCATAAATATTATAAATATATTGAATCTACCACCCTCTGACTTATAACAAACACATCTTTCAACAGACAACCCAGGCAAATGCCCTTATTGCCCCGAAAACCTGGATAATCAGTTCCACATTGCCCAGTGTTTTATTTAAAATATCCTTGCCAAACTGATGCTTCATGGATTAAACTCCTGCTTTCATGATAAGATCTGGGCAATGTGGAACTGATTATCCAGGTTTTTGGGGCAACAAGGGCATTTGCCTGGGTTGTCTGTTGAAAGATGTGTTTGTTATATGTCATGCCTACATTGAAAAACTTAAGACAACCTCCAAAGAAGTAACTCATACCAACACTTTTGAAAATGGACAGATCGCACAAACTGTTGAAAATTTGCTACGAGACGCTCATGTCTCATCTACTGCAAATCTTGTATCGTTATCTTAATTATTGTACAAATTTTACTATGTATTATTATGATTTTCCTTTGCTGTAAAACAAAACATTTCTTTACAACGCATGTCCCACAATATATGAATTTCCAGTATCTTTTCTGATACTTGCTAATTTGGTTGATTTGGCATGGCCGATTGGATTGCATACCAGGGTCAAACATAATATATGATCTCATATCCCATACTCTCATATTCATGGCATCTTGGTACCTTTAAGCTTGAACCTCCTGAGAAAGCTTCCTGCATCCCTTATGTACTGTTCATTCACTCAAAGACAGGTAAGATGTAGCATATTAGGTTTCTCTGCCCAGATGACTGTACAACCTAAGACTGAGGTCTGAACTCATAATGGGAACTTTATCTTCATAGCTTGGAGATTGTGCAGGACAAGGGGATATGCTGATGAGAAGCAAGCCTGTTATTATATATACAAACTGGTGTTAGTTCTTTATCTATTTAGTTATATTAGGTATTTATATACCACCTATCAAAATTATCCTAACCCTGCATGTACCCCAAGTTTGGCCTCTGCCCCCTCAGCCCCAACCCATCTATCCATGAGGCACATACCCATCTCACTCTTGAACTCTAAGACACACACCCATCCTGTTCTTCCTCCCCCCTTGGAACACATCTATCCTTTTCTCCCCCTCCCCTCCAAAGCACAAGCCCCTCACCTGAGCACGCACATCCACCGCAGCTCCTCTTTCCCTATTGCCCCGAAGTACGTGGTGAAGGAGGAGAAAGAAGTCGCGGAAAGACTTAACATGTTCTTTTCGTCTGTATTTACAAACGAAGACACAAGCAACATACCGGTACCTGATCAATTCTTCAATGGAAATCAAGCAGAAAAATTAACATCCATGGAAGTGAGCATTGAAGATGTGCGCAGGCAGATAGAAAAACTAAAAACTGACAAATCCCCGGGTCTGGACGGAATCCATCCAAAGGTTCTGAAGGAATTAAAGGAGGAGATAGAGGAACTACTGCAGCAAATTTGCAACCTAACCCTGAAAACAGGCGTGATCCCGGAGGATTGGAAGATAGCCATCGTCACACCCATCTTTAAAAAAGGATCAAGAGGGGACCCGGGAAACTACAGATCGGTGAGTCTGACCTTGGTTCTGGGGAAAATAACGGAAGCACTGATAAAAGAAAACATTGATGAACATTTTGAAAGAAACAAACTTCTGATAACCAGCCAACATGGCTTCTGCAGGGGGAGATCGTACCTAACTAACTTATTGCACTTCTTCGAAGGAATTAGCAAACGGATGGACAGAGGAGACCCCATAGACATCATATACCTAGATTTCCAAAAAGCCTTTGACAAGGTGCCTCATGAACGTCTACTCCGGAAACTGAAGAACCATGGGGTGGAAGGAGACATACATAGATGGATCAGAAACTGTTTGGCGGGTATGAAACAGAGGGTAGGGGTGAAGGGCCACTACTCGGACTGGAGGAGGGTCACGAGTGGTGTTCCACAAGGCTCAGTGCTCGGGCCACTGCTATTTAATATATTCATAAATGATCTGGAAACAGGGACGAAGTGTGAGATAATAAAATTTGTGGACGACACCAAACTATTTAGTAGAACTCGGACTAAAGAGGAGTGCGAAGAATTGCAAATGGACTTGAACAAACTAGGGGAATGGGCGTCGAGTTGGCAGATGAAGTTCAACGTTGAGAAATGTAAAGTATTGCATGTGGGTAGCAGGAACCCGAGGTACAACTATGATGGGAGGGATGTTATTGAATGACAGTACCCAAGAAAGGGACTTGGGGGTAATGATGGACATGACAATGAAGCCGACGGCACAGTGTGCAGCGGCCACTAAGAGAGCGAATAGAAAGCACAGTTACTTACCGTAACAGTTGTTATCCAGGGACAGCAGGAAGATATTCCCACACATGGGTGACGTCACCGACGGAGCCCCGCAGCGGACAGCCTCGAAAGCAAACTTGCTTGAAGATCTCGATCTTTCGAGCACTGCACCGCGCATGCGCGCATGCCTTCCTGCCCGAACTAGGGGGCGCATCTCCTGAGAGGATCCTCAGTTCAGATACCTAGCCAAGAAGCCAACCAGGGGAGGTGGGAGGGTTGTGGGAATATCTGCCTGCTGTCCCTGGATAACAACTGTTACGGTAAGTAACTGTGCTTTATCCCAGGACAAGCTGGCAGCATATTCCCACACATGGGTGACCTCCAAGCTAAGCAAAAGGGACGGAGGGAAGTTGGCAAATTACGAAAAAAGATTTTGCAAAACAGATTGGCCAAAGTGGCCAAACCTCCTGGATAAGGTATCCAGACAATAATGAGAGGTGAAAGTATGAACCGAGGACCAAGTGGCAGCCTTGCAGATTTCCTCAATAGGAGTTGATCGGAGGAAAGCTACAGATGCCGCCATAGCTCGAACTTTATGGCCCGTCACTCGACCTTGCAAAGGAAGACCAGCCTGAGCGTAGCAGAAAGAAATGCAAGCAGCCATGCAGTTGGAGATTGTGCGTTTCGATATAGGACGTCCCAACCTGTTCGGATCAAAAGAGATGAAAAGCTGAGGAGATGTTCTGTGAAGTTGAGTGTGTTGGAGGTAGAAAGCCAAAGCACGTTTACAGTCCAAAGTATGAAGAGCCGCTTCTCCTGGGTGAGAATGAGGTTTTGGAAAAAATACAGGCAGAACAATAGACTGATTGACGTGAAATGCTGAAACAACTTTAGGCAAGAATTTAGGATGAGTACGTAGGACCACCTTGTCATGGTGAAAAACTGTGAAAGGTGGATCTGCAACCAAAGCTTGTAACTCACTGACTCGTCGAGCAGATGTGAGAGCGATCAGGAAAACAGCTTTCCAAGTGAGATACTTGAGGTGAGCTTTGTCAAGCGGTTCAAAAGGAGGTTTCATAAGTTGAGCTAAAACAACATTGAGATCCCAAACCACTGGAGGTGGTTTAAGCGGTGGATGGAGATTAAGAAGTCCTTTCATAAAGCGAGAAATCATAGGATGCGCAGAAAGGGGTTTTCCATCCAAAGGCTGATGAAAAGCAGCTATAGCACTAAGATGGACTCAAATAGATGTAGTCTGAAGTCCAGATTGTGACAAATGAAATAAATAGTCCAGAACGGATGTCAAGGAAGCAGATCTGGGTGGTAAATGACGTGTAGAACACCAAGCAGAGAATCTAGTCCACTTCTGACCATAACATTGTCTCGTAGATGGTTTCCTGGAGGCAACCAATATATCTTGAACAGACGGAGAGAATTGAGAAAAGTCTGTTATGCAGAAAGGTACCAAGCTGTCAAATGTAGAGACTGCAGATTGGGATGAAGCAAAGATCCGTGACTCTGCGTGAGTAGAGAGGGAAATACTGGTAGAAGAGGCTCCCTGGTGCTGAGTTGAAGTAGAAGGGAGAACCAAGGTTGCCTGGGCCACCGAGGAGCTATCAGAATCATGGTGGCATGGTCTGACTTCAGTTTGACTAGTTTTGAGAATCAGAGGAAACGGAGGAAAAGCATAAAGGAACTGATTCCTCCAGTCCAGTAGAAACGCATCCGCTTCGAGACGTTGAGGAGCATAGATGCGGGAGCAAAATTGAGGCAGTTTGAAGTTGAGAGGTGACGCAAACAGATCTATCTGCGGAGTTCCCCAACGAGCAAAAATTTGGCGAAGAGTAGGAGAATTGAGTGTCCATTCGTGAGGCTGTAGAAGACGACTCAATTTGTCCGCCAAATAATTTTGTTGACCCTGAATATAAACAGCTCTGAGAAAGATGTTGTGAAGAATTGCCCAATGCCACAATTTCAGAGCTTCTTGACAGAGGGAGTGAGATCCCGTCCCTCCCTGTTTGTTGACATAATACATGGCTACCTGGTTGTCTGTACGTACAAGAATCACCATGTCGTGAAGGAGATGTTGAAAAGCTTTGAGAGCATAGAATATCGCTCTGAGTTCCAACAGATTGATATGACACCGACGGTCTGCTGGAGTCCAGAGACCCTGAGTGCGAAGGCCGTCCACATGAGCTCCCCATGCGTACATTGATGAGTCGGTTGTGAGGACTTTCTGATGAGGAAGAGGGTGGAACAGCAAGCCTCTTGAAAGATTCAAAGAGAGCATCCACCAACGGAGAGACTTCCGCAATGAAGGAGTTATGGAAATCAGTCGAGTTGGTAGATCTACTGATTGCTGCCATTGGGATGCCAGTGTCCATTGAGGAATACGAAGGTGAAGTCTGGCAAAAGGAATCACATGAACTGTAGAAGCCATGTGACCGAGCAGAACCATCATCTTTCGTGCTGGAACAGTTGAAAGGTGGAAGAGTTGTTGAGAAATCTGAAGCAGGGCGACCTGACGTGGTTGTGGAAGATATGCTCTCAGATTGATAGTGTCCAGAGTTGCTCCTATGAACTGGAGAGACTGAGAAGGAGTCAACTGAGATTTGGGAAAGTTGATGTGAAATCCCAAACTTTGTAGAAAAAGAATAGTCTGTTGGGTCGCTGCAATAACCCCTGAAAAAGAGGGAGCCTTGATGAGCCAGTCGTCTAGGTATGGAAATACTTGGAGACGCTGGTTGCGAAGAGCTGCAGCCACGACCACGAGACATTTTGTGAAAACTCTGGGAGAAGAAGCCAATCCGAAGGGGAGAACTCTGTACTGCAGATGCAGGCTTCCTACTTGGAATCTGAGGTACTTGCGAAATGCTGGATGAATAGGGATATGAGTATAGGCCTCTTTGAGATCGAGGGAACACATCCAATCTCCTTGATCCATTAACGAATATAAAGTTGGCAGAGTGAGCATTCGAAATTTCTCTTTGACTAGATATTTGTTGAGAGCTCTGAGATCCAGGATTGGTCGCAAATCCCCCGTCTTTTTGGGAACTAGAAAATAACGGGAGTAGAATCCCAAGTTCCTTTGGGGAAGAGGAACTTCCTCCACCGCTCGTAGGAGAAGAAGAGCTCGAGCTTCTTGAAGAAGAAGGGGGAGATGCGACTGATTGGAAGGACACTCTCTTGGATGGCGATCTGGAGGTACCTGAAGGAGTCGAAGAGAGTATCCCTCTCTTATGATGGTAAGCATCCAGAGATCTGATGTAATGAGCTCCCACTGGTGATAAAATGTGGACAGGCGACCCCCTATGGGGAGGAGAGAATTTGGAAACAGAGAAATTTGAATGCTCATGTCGAGATTGTCAAAAAGACTGAGCAGGCTTGGTGGCAGCAGGAGTCTGAGATTTTTGTTGTCGCTGTTGTTGAGGAGGACGACGAGGAGGAGGTCTTGAAAAAGCAGGAGTCGTTTTCTGAGGATAACGACGTGGAGTCTGCTTGAAACCTCTAGTTGGTGCAGGTTTCGATTTCGGACGAATGAGGGAAGCAAAAGAGCGTTCATGTTCTGAAAGACGCTTGGTAGCCGCCTCAATAGAGTCATCAAATAACTCATTTCCTTGACAAGGAAGATTAGCCAATCTATCTTGAAGGTTAGGATCCATGTCCACAATACGTAACCATGCTAAACGACGCATGGCTACAGCAAAGGCAGATACTCGAGATGAGAGTTCGAATGCATCATATGAAGCTTGTAACATGAACAGTCGTAACTGAGAAAGAGTCTTAAGGATGAGTTTAAATTCTGAGAGACGAGTAGTAGAGATATCCGGGTAAAAAGATGGTAAAATCTTCAGAAAATGATTGAAGTAGGATGTAAATATGTAGCTATAATTAAGAACTCTATTTGCCATCATAGAGTTCTGATATAAACGACGACCAAACTTATCCATGGTACGACCTTCTCTACCTGGAGGAACTGAAGCATAAATTTTTGAAGGATGTGCTTTTTTTAAAGATGATTCTACAACCAGGGATTGATGAGAAAGTTGAGACTTTTCATAACCTTTGCATGAGACAGTTCTATAATGGGACTCCAATTTAGATGGAATGGCAGTGATTGAATAAGGAGTCTCCATATTACGAGTAAATGTCTGTTTCAGAACAGGCGTCATAGGTAATCTGAGGGACTCTTTCGGTGGATGAGGCAGCTCCATATCTGCTAAGTATTCAGGAGTATACTTAGAGTCTGAATGAAGGTCCAATTTGAGAGCTTGTCCCATATCAAAAATAAACTTTGCAAAAGAAATGGATTTAGGATCAGATGTTTCTTCAGGCGAGACACTGCGAGATTTAGGAACAGCTGAGTAGGATGGAGAAGCCTCTCTAGAGTATGGGGAAAGTGGTTCTGAGTCCAGACGTAAAGTCATAGAAGAAGCCGCACTGTGAGGTGGGGTAAGAGAATGTTTCCTCTTTAGGCTTCTGGAAGGAGAAGTACCAGGTGTACGTGGTATAGAATGAGTCGAGGTGTGAGGTGAACTGTCTCGACGTGATGGCTTCGACGGTGGTGTCTTCGGTCGAGAAGGGCTTCGAGTCGATGCTCGATGGTGTCGGGATCCATACTTCTGCTTCGAAGAATGAGGCAGAGAAGTCTCAGTATCCAAGGTCGAAGACTCCCTCCGAAGCTTGGAAGCAATAGGTCTCGAATGCTTCGACCGGTGCTTCGTAGGAGGTGAGTTTGGAGAAGAATCCGATAAAGAAATGTTTTTCGGTGTCCTGGATCGGCCTCAGGACACTGGAAGCTCCGGTTGAGTGACAGGCTGATCAGTCCAAGGCAAGGTCGAGGACGGGACCAATTGTGCCACTAAGGAGGAAATCTGAGTGGTGAGTATAGATTTCAGCATGTCCTCCAGCATCGGCACCGAGACAGAAGAATCTGACCTCGTAGGTGCAGCAGTACGCTCCGAAGAGGGCGACCTCGAAGGTGAGTATTTCCTTATCGTGGAGGTACGCTTCGAGGAAGGACGTGTCGAGGACTCTGGTGGCTTCTTGGGTATGGTACCTGAAAGAGAACCCGGAGACTTCGTGGATGGTATCGTCTTCGAGGGAACCGAAGCAGGCAAGGTCAAGGCCTTCGAGACCGAAGTTCCAACCGGAGTCTGGGTCGAGGCCTTCGAGACCACAGGTGTCGATGTCGTCGGAGTCGAAGCCTTCGAGACCGGGACAGCCGCCGAGGTCGAATCCAAAGGTTGCTCCATGCCAAAAAGTTGAAAAAACTGAGCACACCGGCGCCGAAAAGCCCGTGGAGTAAGGGTGAAGCAACGATGACAATCTTCTGGGGAATGAGTGGAACCCAGACACTGTAAACAACGGCAGTGGGGATCGGTGACCGAAATCACACGATTACACTGGCGACAACGTTTAAACCCGGTAAGAGGCCGGGACATGGAAAAAAATAAAGTCCGTGTCGAACGAAAGAGCGAATGGGCCTAGGCCCAAAGCTCACCGGCCGGACAAAAATAAAAGAAACTTTTTAATTTTTTTTTTTTTTATAAAAGAAAAACCGAAAAAGAAGAACACAGCGACCGAACTTAACTAAGAAAAGAAAAGAAAACAGCCGCGGTGAAGAGAAGGCAATGCTGCAGAGATAGAAAACGTGTCTTCTTGTCTCCGCGGAATTAAACGAACTGAGGATCCTCTCAGGAGATGCGCCCCCTAGTTCGGGCGGGAAGGCACGCGCGCATGCGCGGTGCAGTGCTCGAAAGATCAAGATCTTCAAGCAAGTTTGCTTTCGAGGCTGTCTGCTGCGGGGCTCCATCGGTGACGTCACCCATGTGTGGGAATATGCTGCCTGCTTGTCCTGGGATAATGCTAGGTATAATCAAGAAGGGTATTACAATCAGAATGAAAGAAGTTATCCTGCCATTGTATCGGGTGATGGTGCGCCCACACCTGGAATACTGCGTCCAATATTGGTCGCCGTAGCTTAAGAAGGATATAGCGTTACTTGAGAGGGTTCAGAGGAGAGCGACACGTCTGATAAAAGAGATGGAAAACCTTTCATACGCGGAGAGATTGGAGAAACTGGGTCTCTATTCCCTGGAGAAGAGGAGACTTAGAGGGGATATGATAGAGACTTACAAGATCATGAAGGGCATAGAGAGAGTAGAGAGGGACAGATTCTTCAAACTTTCAAAAAATAAAAGAAGAGGGCATTTGGAAAAGTTGAAAGGGGACAGATTCAAAACAAATGCTAGGAAGTTCTTTTTTACCCAACGTAGGGTGGACACCTGGAATGCGCTTCCAGAGGACGTAATAGGGCAGAGTACGGTACTGGGGTTTAAGAAAGGATTGGACAATTTCCTGCTGGAAAAGGGGATAGAGGGGTATAGATAAAGGATTACTGCACAGGTCCTGGACCTGATGGGCCGCCGCGTGAGCGGACTGCTGGGCGCGATGGACCTCAGGTCTGACCCAGCAGAGGCATTTCTTATGTTCTTACGTCTCTCCATTGCAGGTCAAACTATTTCTGATATTTTCCTTTACTCTCAGAGCCTAATTAATAACAGTGGAGGAGGAGGAGGAAAGTGACTGCATGTCAGGCCATATCCTCCTCCTCCGGCTTTCAAGGCTATAGTAGTTGAACCGTGGGGTTATACAGTTCCCAGCTGGTTCAGAATCACAGTATTGCATCTTGAGTGTCGGAGGAGGATGTGAGCTATATGCAGATGTTCCTCCGCTATTGCAGTTTAGGCTCCAAGGGTTAAGGGAATATATTAGAAATAGTTTGTCCTGTAATGGAGGCTCTGTGGCAGGTTAGAGAAAATAGGGACTAAGCTCTGGTGATGTATGAACCCATGATCTCTGGAAGATGAGCATAGGGCTTTTACCAACTGAGCCAAAGCAGCCTGTGATGATATAGCTTAGTGATATGCTAAGGTACCATCACATGGCTAGGATATCCTAAGCTCTCATGGTAGGAAATAGAGAATGACATAGGGAAAAAAATTTGTCCCCATCACTACCCCGTCCCCACGATCACCGACCCTGTCCCATCCCCATGACCACTATCCCTGCCCCATCCCATTTCCTTTGACCACTGTCCCCGCAGCATTCATATAAGCCTCAGTACTATTTAGCTATTACTCAGCAATATTTAGCACTATTTAGTACTACTCAGCAATATTTAGCTTATTCCTTTCTTATAAATCAAAGTTCTAGCTGCTGAACTAGAGAAAGAGATGTTCAGCTGGCAGGGCTTTGTTTATAAATTTTTATCAACACAGCTAATATACTACTTTATCCTAAAGCAAAAATAAAATAAAATAAATATACATTTTTTTCTACTTTTGCTGTCTGGTTTCTGCTTTCCTCATCTTCTCCTCATTCATTTCCTTCCATGCACTGTCTGCCTTCTCTGTCTCTTCCATATGCTCTATTACTGTGCCTCTCCCCTCCATCTCTCCCTCTACCCCTACCCAAATTGGTCTGCTACCCATCTTCTTCCCTCCGCTCCCCCTATAGTCTGGAATCTCTTTCTTCCCCATTTCCCTTCAGCGTCTGTTCCTCCACACCCCACCATCCCCAGTTCCCTTCAGCGTCTGTTCCTCCACACCCCACCTTCCCCAGTTCCTTCAGCGTATGTTCCCCTGCACCCCACCTTCCCAAGTTCCCTTCAGCATCTGTCCCTCTCCACCCCATCTTCCCCAGTTCCCTTCAGCATCTGTTCCTCTCTAGCCCACCTTCCCCAGTTCCCTCCAGCATCTGTTCCTCTCTAGCCCACCTTCCCCAGTTCCTTTCAGCATCTGCTCCTCTCTAGCCCACCTTCTCCAGTTCCCTTCAGTGTCTGTTCCTCTCCACTCCACCTTTCTCCCTTTCTCCCTCCCTGCCCCTTACCTTTGCAGCAGGCAATTTCTAAATTTGCTTCCTACAAGTAGCCGGGGCGATGAAGTTACGTGTGGCTGCAGGAAAGGTCCTCTCCGATGCAACTTCCGGTTCTTGTAAATAGGGTTTATGGATTTACCTATTTTTGCTTTATTAAGCTCAAAATACATTTAATAAGCCACAGCATAAACAGGGCACATTAATACAAACATATTGCATGCCAAACCTACTAGTTTTCTAGCCAAACAGCAATGTTATTTGCTAATTACAGCATTTGAAAAAACACAGCTTTAGGCTTCATGCTAAAAAAAAAAACCCTTTTTTTCCCCTCACTAAACAGTGCTCCAATCACTGATTCTTGCAACAGGTACATTCAGCAAGCAAACCACTTGAAAATAATTTATATATTGCATAGATAACTTCATTTGCAAAAGGTTAAAAAGAGAAAAAAGAGATACAGATCTTAGCATGGCTTCTTGTTCATTGCAAATGGAGGTGGGCAGCTGCACAATGCTGTCCTCATTGTGAGATCATCAAGGTGCACCTGCAAGGTAGAATGCCACAATTGCTGTGGTGTCTTGTCAGTCACAGGGCTTCGGTGCTCTGGGTCACTGTCAGTGCCTCCCGATCCTTGCCGGAGGCGTGTGTGCGTGCCCCCCACCTCTTCTTTCTCCTGTGTGTAAAATTGGAGCGGACAGTGAATAGAGCCGGCCACAGATTAGTGCAGAGCATGGAACGGGGGGCTCCCACCGCCGGCCTGGAGGAGAGAATGGAGAGCAGAGCTGTCCCTTTCCAGTGCCTTCATATCCAGCTGCAAGGGGGAGCACTGTGGGGCTTCACGTTGAAAGGGGGCCTGGAGAACGGGGAGCCACTAATCTTGTCCAAGGTAAGCAAGGGGCGGGGAGGCTATCATTGGTGCCGGCCCGCCATGCACTCAACAGTGTGTACTTTCCCCCTCAGGAGCTCTTTTAAATCCCCATAGTAAAAAATAGGGGAACGGATTTTAAAGAGCCCCCTCGCCCTGTACCTTGCAAACACCTCATAACTTTTTTTTTTCCCTGAGATTATTACTGTACACTACTGCATTCATGGTTTCAATAGTAAAAATGCTGACTTATACAAAAACCTGCGAATAACTATTGAAAAGTTATTCACGGTTTTTCCATATTCACAGCTATGTTCCGCCTGCATCCACCGCGAATACGGAGGGAGAAGTGTACATTGTAAATAGCATACTATGCCATAATTTATTTTTTTTTTTACTCTTATATTCCACACAATCCAAAGTTCTTGTACTATTTAAAATATTTTAATGGTATAATTGACTATTGCCTAATTTGACTAGCAGTACCCTGCCTTGGGTAAATTTCTTCAAAAAGGCAGTAAATAAATCTAACTAACTACGAGACCCTTTTACTAAAGCTTAGCATGAAGTAATGAATTGATCAAATGGTCAAGATTCTTGCTGGAGTAAATTATGAATGAGAACAGTAAACAGATCCTAAAAATGCAAGACATCCAACACTGCAGCAGTGGTACAGAAAAAAACACAAGCACAAATAGCTCCTTTGCTGTGACTTAGTTTCTCTATGGGGGTTAATGCAGCCAGAATCTGGGAAAGAAAACAGGTCTAGAGCCTGAGAGATTCCCTCATTCACAAGGTGATTGAGAAAACAGACCACCTAGCTTGATGTCAGCATCTGTGTTTTACCTTTTCCTTTTCGGTAATTACACAAACTGGAGTGAAAAGATATCTGCTCCCATGACAATGAGTTTGCTAAGTGACAACTTATTTATCTAATCGCTCAGTTTCCCTGAGTTATTAATGGGAATGCTGATGGACCACAATAAACCCACTAACAGTACTTAAATCAACTGCACTTAAATCAAAAGAGGTGATGGATGAGATATCACCGGTGAGGGAGTCAATGACAGTCTGGGAGTAAAATTGGACCCAGGACTTACAATGAGTTGTCAAGTGGTAAAGACAGTGCAAATATGTTTTGCACAGATACATTTATTGTACCATTTAAAACCAATGCTGTCACCAGCAGGCTTTCGTTCTGTTGTACAAGCAATGGTTTTGTTGCGGCTGGACAAATGCACCTGTACCTGGGAATAACCAAGACCAGGTGCAGGGCACTGCAGGTGGTTCAGAATGCCGCGGCCAGATTGATAACTGGAACATCAAGATATGAGCATATTACTCCATATCTTCGACAATTGCACTGGTTGCCAGTTGTATTCAGAATTCAATACAAAGCAATTATGTTATGTCACCAATTTCTATATGGTACGATTCCTGAAATTTTTAAGAGTATGATGTCTGGCTATCAACCACTAAGATTATTGCATTCCGAAAGTGCTGCATTGCTGAAAACAAAGGCTAACCCTAAATACGTGGAAACGAATGCCATGACTTTTACATGTGCAGGAGTCAAGCTGTGGAATGGCCTTGTTGGCCAGATTCGAAAATGTGGAGAGAGGAACTCTTTTTTTAGGAAAATGTTAAAGACTCAACTATTTGTAGATGCATGTCTTCGAGCAATTGACTTTATATAAGATCGAATCTGCCTGTTTTTCTTATTTTGTATTGACTTTTAATATTTTATGTATATAATTTCCTGTAAACCGTTTTGGAAAAAAACAGTATAGAAATTTTAAAAATAAATGAGTGAAAAATAACACTTGTATATTATGAAACAAACTAGTCTTTAAGCCCGTTACATTAACGGGTGCTAGAATAGATGTGTCTGTCTGTCTTTCTTTCTGTCTCTTTCTCTCTCTTTGGCTGCTGTCTGTCTGTCTGTCTTTCTGTCTCCCTCTCTCCTTGGCTGCTCTCTGTGTGTTTTTCTGTCTCTTTCTCTCTCTCTCTCCTTGGCCGCTGTCTGTATGTCTTTCTGTCTCTTTCTCTCTCTCTCGTTGGCTCTTGGCCGCTGTCTGTGTGTCTGTCTGTCTTTCTGTCTGTCTCTCTCATTGGCTGCTGCCTGTCTGTCTTTCTGTCTCTCTCTCCTTGGCTGCTGTCTGTGTGTCTGTCTCTTTCTCTCTCTCTCGTTGGCTGCTGTCTGTGTGTCTGTCTGTCTCTTTCCCTTCCTCCCATTCCCCGCCTGTGCCCCGCTCCCCTTCCTTTGGCCGCCCCCCCACCCCCTCTCTGCGGCAGCGCCACCAACCTCCAGCGCCATAGCAGCGAATTCAGAGGAAGGGGTGTTAATTCGCCGCTGGGCAGGTAGAGAGCGTGGCTCCTACGAGCTGCAATGGTGCTCTGACCCAGAGGGGAGAGTGGAGGCAGAGGAGAAGGCCGTGCGACCAGGGAGTGGCAGTGGTTGTGGCCTTCCATCCCCTAGCTCTGTAGCTCGGTTGCCGCCGCCGCCTCCTCTCCCCGATGTCAGCTCCGAACGTGCACACATGCCACACGCGCTCCGAATGTGTGTACGCGCCGCAAGCACACAAGCCGCTTCCTTTAACATTCTGCTGACCATGGAGCTACGGATCATGGAACACGCAGGTAGGAGTGCGCATGAGCGCTTAGGGTTTTATTATTAGTGATAAAGAATCTTTAAAGAGCAAATAAAGAAAATACCCTGAAAAAAAACCTTTTTGTGTTCAGGAAAACCCTGGCTAATACATATATGCCCATGGGAATTCTGCACGCTTTATTTGTAATTTTATTTTTTGAAAATTACTCCCCACTCCCCTAGCTTTCTCCCTCTTCAGGTTCAACACTCCCCATAAGTCTCATTCTCTTTCAAACTCTCTAGTTTTTTTCTCCCTTGCTCCCGAGCTTCCCCACTCTCTGGTCCTTTGTTCATTTTCTTCCTAGTATCCCCAACACGTTTTCTCTCCCAGGGTGAAATCTCTTAATAAATCCAAAGAAATAATTAAATACCCCCACCCCTTGTCCTCATTGTTATTCTCTGCGAATAGACATCCGTCTTTTTGCTTCTTATTAATCATAACGTCAATGTCTTAAGTACATGCAGGACTCATGGTTCCCCTGCAACATCACATCAAGTTTCAAGTTTATTTAAAATTTCTTATACCGCCTAATCAGACTTCTAAGCGGTTCACAAAATCATAAAAACATACATTGGCTAAAATACAGATTTAAAATGACAAGACATCTCTAAGGATGATGACAACATTCAGAGAAATTTAAACCAATAATTTAAAGGCAGCAAAATCAAAGTAAGCTCTGATTGTTCGTAGCTTCCATAAAGTAAAATAACTTTTACGTTCTACTGCATCTATCTGGGTTTTCATGGTAAGGTACTGATCTAAGATGATTCCTAATATTTTAATTGTTGGATGGATTGTGTAAGATATTGAGTTTATACAAATGGAGGATTCAAAAGGAAGTTTACTAGAAGATGCTACGAAAAACTTTGTTTTATCTAAGTTAAGTTTGAATTTAAATTGTTGCATCCAAGCATTCATCTGATGTATTATGGTTTTGATTTTAGCAGTAATCTGAGACAAAGCTGACTTGAAGGATATGACAACTGTGATGTCATCGGCGTAATTAAACATCTCTATGTCCATGTTGTTTAAACACGAACCTAGTGATGGAAGGTAAACATTAAATAATGTAGGTGAAAGAGGAGAACCCTGGGGGACACCACACGGGTTCTTCCAGGTAGGAGAAAGATGAGTCCTAAACCTAACTTGGTAAAATCTAGCATGAATGAACTTTTCCTTGAAAACCCAGAGCATCCAAGCAGATTAGTAAATTACTGTGATCCACAAAATCAAAAGCGCTACTAAGATCGAACTGAAGTATCAGGGCAGATTACAATAAAAAAACAAAACACCAAAATAGTTCACATAATCTTCACAACAAAACAAACTGCAACAAGTAACTCTACTACAGTCGACTCCACCTAAGTGCATGTCAGTTAAGCGCACGCTTCGGTTATCCGCACCTGACCACTATGGTCCCGCTTTTTATACATTAAAGTCAATGGACATAAACTCCGGATACAATGATACCTTGGAATCCAAATGCCCCAGTACTTGAACAACTTGGAATCTGAACAAAAAATTCAAGCAAATTTTGCCCCGGAATCTGAACGCTGCTTTGGAATCCAAACACCCTGCACGTTGTCCATGTGTGTTTGTGCATACGTTTCCCCAGCGCTAGGCCACCCATAGTCGTTCAGTTCATTGTCGGAAGCTGTAGTGAAAGCATCTCACGTGATTTTCGCCTTTGTGTAGTGTAGTGAGGAAAATACTGTACTGTATTATTATTAGTTAATATTCTACCTTAAAATCCAATGTATTTACTGTTAAAATCTGAGTTTGTGGGACCCAGGAATGGATTAATCCAGTTTCTATTATTTTAAATGGGAAAAATTATCTTGAAACTCAAACGGGGTTCTGGAACAGATTAAGTTCGGATTCCAAGGTATCACTGTATCTGCAATTCTGATAAGCACACAGTCTGCTTATGCGCACTGATGTCATAGGTCACACCTCTATTCTTTCACATTATGTTCACTCTGGTTAAATGCAATGTTCTGACGTGGATGAGCCACATATTTCGGAACAGCAGCCTAGGCCTGGCCAGGTGTTTGAACTTTCAGAACTGCACCATGGCGTTGCGTGGACAAAAATCATTGTCTTTGGCTGAACATATCTATGTCTTAAAGAGACTTGACCAAAGGGAGAGTCAGGTCCCTATTGCAAAACATTACAGCATTCATCCTAGCCAGATTTCTCGGATTTACAAAAAAAAGCAAGCCATATTGAAAGATTGGCAAAACAACACCAATCCTACCAGAAAACGGAAAAGAATTGGGAAGGCTGGAGATGTTGAACAAGCGTTGCTGCGATGGTTTGTTGAGGCTAGAAGTTGACCACTGCCAATCAGTGGACCTCTGCTGATGGAGAAAGTGGCAAAGTTATCTGAAGAACTGGGCGTAGAAGATTTCAAAGCAACAAACGGATGATTAGAGAGGTGGAAAGTTCATAATGGCATAAAATTTAAGAAGCAGCATGGCGAAAAACAAGACGCAGATGAGTTTGGTGCAGAAAGATGGGTCATAGAAGTGTTGCCATTAGTCATTGGTGGATATGAACCATGTGACAATTTCAACACCGATGAGATGGGCCTGTACTGGCGTGCCATCCCTGACGAAACATTGGTTTTCAAACGCAGCAAAGTTGTTGGCTTCAAGGTGCCAAAGGAATGACTGACATTGCTGCTCAGTTGCAATATGGACAGTAGTGAAAAGTTTGAGCCACTGGTGATTGGGAAGAATCGAAATCCTCAGTCCTTCAAAAACATTAAACACCTGCCTGTTGAATATGAAAGCAACAAAAACGCATGGATGACAGCGACATTGTGGATTTAATGGTTACAGAAACTTGACAATCTGATAAGAAGGCGTAGGAAGCACATTGTAATGCTGTGTGATAACTGCGCAGCACACAGCAAAGACGTAAGACTAACCAACATCAAACTCGTGTTTCTGCTGTCAAACACAACCTCTTTGATCCAGCCGATGGACCAAGGGATAATCATAAACTTCAAATATCATTACAGGTCACTTGTCCTAAGATATGTGATGGCATTATTTGATGCAAGCACAGAATCCAGCCTCCAAGCTGCTGAGCTGGCGAGAAAAATGACGGTGCTTGACTCTCTTCATATGGTACGGGAGGCATGGAGTCGAGTCTCATCATCAATGATTTCAAATTGCTATTGACGGGTGAGCTTCATTCATGCACCTGAGACAACTGAAGCTGACACTTCGTCCATTGAACTCCCAGTTGGACTCTCGTCACAAGAGTTTGAGCTGTATGTCACCGTTGGCAACGATCTGCCCACACCATCTGACAGCATTAATTCCAATATCTGTACAGTCATAAAGGGCACTGCAGACAACCAAATGAGGACAGAGATACTGCTGCTGTCATCATGACTAATGAACCACCTTCAGAGATTGTTCCCTTCTCAGACACGCTGAAGTCCCTACACACACTGCGCTATTATCTGGAGATAAATGGCTGTCACAATTATGGACAGTTTTACAGCATCAGTAGTCAGATACACAGCCTGAATCGTGCAATATGTATGCAGAAAACAATGACTGATTATTTCAGTAGAATGTTAGTTTAAAAAAAGGTTTATTGCATTAGACCAGGGGTGTCCAACCTTTTGGCTTTCCTGGGCTGCATTGGCTGAAAAAAAATTTCCTGGGGCCGCGCAAATGCTGCAGCAAGACAGAAGTGGGAGCCGGCAAGACGGTAAATACCTAGGAGCAGCAGAGGAAAACACTGCATTGCCCTCGACTGGGGCCGCACATAATACTTCACCGGGCCACATGCGGCCCTTGGGCTGCAGGTTCGACACCCCTGCATTAGACCGAACAGTGCTGTTTCTATAACGGAACTGTATTACATTATATTCGGTGTGTTTTTGGTTAAATAAAAGTTTTATTGCATTTGACTACAGCGTACTGTGATTTTTCATGACTAAAAAGTGGTACTCTGAACAACTCTGCCCAGGAAATAAACTACAAAGATAGAGTTTATTTACAGATCAACCTGGGCTAGCCAGTCTGTCGTTTCATTAAGCCCCTCTGGAGCCATAGAGTTTAATGTAAACATCCACCGTAGCTCTTTCAAGTTTAGATTTCTCTCTACATTACATCTAAACTTGAAAGAGTTACAGTGGATGTTTACATTAAACTCTATGGCTCCAGAGGAGCTTAATGAAACGACAGACTGGCTAGCCCAGGTTGATCTGTAAATAAACTCTATCTTTGTAGTTTATTTACTGGGCAGAGTTGTTCAGTAGACCCGTTGGGTTGATCTTGACCTAGTGCTCCGGATATGACGTCAGGAGAGTAGGAAATTTCAGTGAGGAGTAAGAATGCCGTGGCCATCTTTTGCGGGCCATCGGCATAGTAGACAGCGATGTAAATCTATTCCAAGTTTCCAAGTTTATCCAAGTTTATTAGGTATTTTTGATTTATCGCCAATTCAAAATTCAAGGCGATGTACAAATAAAATAGTTGGTGACACACTTGCAATTGTTAAATTAAGCAAACAATTATCTAAAATACAAATAACACACATAACATTACATTTAAAGGTAGTTTAAATAGGTTAAAATGAAACAAAAGGAAAAATTATTAATGGTTACATTCGATAATACAATCACTAATTCAAATTTAAAATATTTAATTAAATTCAGGGGAAAAACAATAGGAAGGGGGACAAAGACAATTGACCTTTTAAGTTATGGTTGCGGAGAGAAAAAAAAGAAAAATCAGTTATTAAAGGCGTCTATAAATAGAAAACTTTTAAGTTCTGACTTAAATTTTGTTAAGTTTTTTTCCTGTCTTAGGTACAATGGAAGATTGTTCCAAGATTGAGGGGCTGTTATGGAAAAGATAGTGTTTCGCCTTGTGTTAATAACTTTTAGTGAGGGAATAGCTAAAAGTTGCTGATCTTGAGATCTAAGAGATCTAGAGGAAGTATAGGGTATTAAAAGTCTAAATATAAAGGCAGGAGTTTTGTGTTCTAAAACTTTAAAAATGAGTAAACATTGTTTGAATACTATTCTATGTGCTACTGGGAGCCAGTGGGCTTTCTTAAGCAGGGGTGTGACATGATCGAATTTTTTAGCCTTATAGATTAATTTAATTGCGGAGTTCTGGATTATTTGTAATCGTTTAATTTCTTTCTGTGACAAACCTGTAAATAGAATATTACAGTAGTCTAATTTAGACATAACAAGTGAATGAATTAAGATTCAGGTAAAAAGTCTTTTAATAGTACAAAATATGTATTACTAAAGTCAAATTCTAATGGGATTTTTCTTATGTTTATTTTATAGTATCCCCAGCCTTGACAAAGAATGGCGAAACGCGTTGGCAATTGGGGAGCATTTGTTAAATGCGGTGGATATGTACTGGAAGCATGAATTAACACTATTTAAAAGCTAAGTTATTTAAAAATATTTAAAATATTTACACTTACATTTAATGATAAAATGAAATAATGAAAAAATAAGAAAATTAAGATAACAAGGGATGAATGAGGATTGACAGACCTGACAAGTTAAAATGCTTGAAAGGTCATTCTGATATCCCATAACAAGTTATCAATAAAACTGTCTTGTCTTTGCTACTCCACTGAACTAGTGCATTTCATTGCTCTGACTTCCTTCCGAATTCATTTGATTGTTTGAAGAGGATGGTCTACACAAAACCATATTTATAGGTGTATAGAAAGAATTGCACTTAAAGAATAATAAGTTAAAAAAGAACAATAATAATAAAAAGTTCTACATATAATAATAAAAATAGAGACAGTTGGACCGATGATAGTCCACATACAGGTTATTAACCAAGACTGGTTCTAATGGAAATAACCGCAGGCACTTGAGATCCACAGTCTCCATAAGAAAAAAGAATTCCTTGATTTAGCAACAGCCTATATATGTTTAGGAGTTATTAGTCAATTTGGTTTTAACATAATCAAGCTCCTTACTTATTGGGAAACAAAAGTGTATATCATCTGCACAAATGCGGTAATGAACCCCAAACTCCTCATGCACTCGTCCTATCGAAGCAATATAGATGTTAAACAGTGCTGATAAGACAGATCCCTGTGGGATATCTTTTTTCATCGTCACCATTGATGACATACCCTTCCCACATCTTACTACAAATTTCCGATTCTTCAAAAGAGAGCGGAACCAGCTCAAAACTGTTCTTCCCAAACCACCCTTCTGCAGTTTACCTAACACATCATCTAGGAAAGCTCAGAAAAACCTTGCATTCTCCTAGGACAAGCAGGATGAGTCAGCCACATATGAGTGTTGTCCCAAGAGCTCCCAATTTGCGGATAAGCTCTCCAATAGCTCAGAGAGATTTTTTTTTTTTTTCTCTGAGCACGTGCAGTGCCCGGGCCCCACTGGGCATGCCCGAGCCCCACCCATTTCCCCCTGCTTCCCCCTAATCCCCAGTCTTTAGTTTCCGCCCGTTCCCATCGGTCGGATTTTCTACAGCTCTCCATTACAACTTTTCTACGCATCGCCTTGAAGATGCCTGAATGATCTAAAGAAATGATCCTCATGAATTGTGCGCCCACTGATTGGATCCGGCGCACGAGGTTTCCGGGCACTGCACGTGCTCAGAAAAAAAAAAATAATAATAATCTCTCTGAGCTATTGGAGAGCTTATCCGCAAATTGGGAGCTGTTGGGACAACACCCATATGTGGCTGACTATCCTGTTGTCCACGGAGAACCTACGTTGCAGGTAAGTAACTACACGTTGTGTCTTCTCCCTCAAATCTTCCATTCTGTAACTAACAGCAGGAAAAACACTTGCAGCCCAAGTCCTAATATTGACATTACCTTGAAAAAGTAGCTTAATAAGTAACGTAATAATTAAAAGTGACTGGTTAGTCTGACTCATTTAAAATGGCAGTAATTTCACCCAAGGAAAACATCATCTGGATACTTTCTTCACAGTCACCGATTCAAGCCTGTAGTGTAGTGGTAAACGAATGAGGCAGGAACCACAAACAGATGTCACCTGTGCAGTAAAACAACTTACTTGCAACACAACTTACTTGCAACACATGCAGCTAAATTGGACCCCTCCATCACCAACCTACTGACAGCATCAACTGACCTCAAGGCTTTCCGCAAAGAAATCAAGACCCTACTATTCAAGAAATTCACCCAAACGTCCTAATCCCTTCCTTTCCCCCTCTCTCCCCCTCTTAGAACCCACTCATCAAAATTGCTTTAGACCTTACGCCTTAATTGTAATTTGTATTTCTCTTCCTGGAAATGTCCAGTTATCATTCTGATGTAATCCGCTTAGAACTGAAAGGTACAGGCGGAATATAAGCCAGTAATGTAATGTAATGTAAAACTGGAGAAGACCTTCATTACCCTGCCTGAGCTTATATGTGGCAAAATATACGTGCTGTGCTGTAGATTGTTTGATAAACAATTGTCAAAACTTTATATTCAATCCTAAACTCCATCAGTAACCAGTATAGTCTTAACACTGGCGAAATATGCTCATATCATACTGATAGCTACATTCAGGCTCAACCTATACATGTCACACATATAAGAATTTACACTTACATCATATTTGCCAACACTACAAAGCAATTACGATATCTTAATCTCCCATGGAAATTTTTACAAGGGGACTAGGAAAGTAGTTTTAATTTAGTTTATTGAGATGCTTGATATATGGCCTTCCATAAGAGATTGCCATGAATGTGGTTTGCAATGATTTACAAAGTATAAATTCACAAAGGACAGCAACAGTATGAAAAGAAAATACGCATTTCCAGCTAGCACATCCGTATAAACTACAGGGAATCAAGAGGAAAAGGTGCAGTACGGTGTACTGTATTAGAGAATGACACGGTGAAAAAATTGGTCCCCGTCACCGCCCCGTCCCCGTCTCACCATCCCCGTCACCGCCCCGTCTCACCATCCCCGTCACCGCCCCGTCCCCGTCTCACCATCCTCTTCACCGCCCCGTCACCGCCACTGCAATCCCATTCACTTTTCTTTATTTACGTATAAAGGAAACATTCTTTAAAACTTTAAAACTTTAAAACTTAGTTAAATATTAGTTAATAACTATACAAAAACAAAACACGCAGAGAAAAAATTAATTAATAAAAATTCTCAAAACTGACACATTTTGATCACTAAATTTAAAATAGTTATTTTTCATACAGTTTTTCAATCACTAATCTTCCACCACCCCTGGGGCTAGCAATGCAAAAACAAACACGACATGTACTTTAAATGCTTACAATGTTAGCCTACATGGTAAGTAGACGCGGCCGCTGTACCTAATCGCGGCAAAGATCTCCCTGCCGTGATTAGCATAGTGACCGCGGCTACGGCTGCAAGTCTCCCCTCCCCCCAGCGATCACGGCAGGAGGGCACCCAACCCCTCCTGTAGACCCCCCCCCAACGGCCCTCCCGACAATCGCAGCAGAAGGGTACCCAACCCCTCCTGCCGGTCCTCCCAATGGCTTCCCCTAAGATCGCCGGCAGGAGGGTACCCAACCCCTCCTGCTGGACCCCCCCCAACGAACCCTCCCACCCCGGAACCCCCTTAGTCTTACTTTCCAAGTTGGACCGGACGGCTCCTCACACGTATGGCCAGCAGGCTTGCCTCCGTCCAAATGAGGCGGGCCCGCCCCTACCCTGCCCAACCCACAGGATCCTAGGGCCTGATTGGTCTAGGCACCTAAAGCCACTCCCGCTATAGGAGGGGCCTTAGGTGCTTGGGCCAATCAGGCCCTAGGATCCTGTGGGTTAGGCAGGGGAGGGGAGGGGCGGGCCCGCCTCATTTGGACGGAGGCAGGCCTGCTGGCCAGACGAGCGAGGAGCTGTCCGGTCCAACTTGGAAAGTAAGACTAAGGGGGTTCCGGGGTGGGAGGGTTCGTTGGGGGGGGTCCAGCAGGAGGGGTTGGGTACCCTCCTGCCGGCGATCTTAGGGGAGGCCATTGGGAGGCAGGGGAGGGGAGGGGCGGGCCCGCCTCATTTGGACGGAGGCAGGCCTGCTGGCCAGACGAGCGAGGAGCTGTCCGGTCCAACTTGGAAAGTAAGACTAAGGGGGTTCCGGGGTGGGAGGGTTCGTTGGGGGGGGGGGTCCAGCAGGAGGGGTTGGGTACCCTCCTGCCGGCGATCTTAGGGGAGGCCATTGGGAGGACCGGCAGGAGGGGTTGGGTACCCTTCTGCTGCGATTGGCAGGAAGGGTTGATCTGACAAATGAGGAGCACGGTGAAACACAGGTAAATAGCGGTTCCTAGAAGGGGGTACATTGGCCCGCGGGGACAAACCTGTTCACCGTTTCCGCGGTCGGTGAATGGCCTTGTCCCCGTCACCGCAGCGACTGCTAGTTTTCTTCCCCGTTTTCGGCGGTGACCCGCGGCTTAAATGCGGTGGCCGCGGGTAAACCGTCACCGTGTCATTCTCTATACTGTATTTCCCCATATATAGGTTTTAAAACTCTTAGATAAGCTGCCCCATGTTACTAGCCGCAGCTTATTGAAGCTGGGACATTAGATCACCTTTTATTCTATTGTCCATTCATCTTATCATTCTGGAAAGCAATTTGGCCTCAAATCAATAGGATGTTAGAAAACCCGGTAGCCTTGACATATGATACTATTTTATTTGGAACAACTATGAGAGCAAGAAGTCAAATTTCGTCAAGTAACAACAAACTTCTGTTTATTTTAACTGGAATAGCAATACAACAAATAACATACAATTGGAAAAAATATGACAGGTTAAATTACAATTTCTGGTGGAATTCTGTATGTCATATATACAAAATGGAACTCACCATTGAAACGGAAAAAGGTTATGTGAGTAAATTTCAGAAAGTCTGGGGACCGTTAACAGATTTTTGTAATGAATGATTAACTTTTCCCATGATACGATATTGGATTAGAGGGGAAAGGGGTGGGATTTTATTTCTGAGTATTACATAATATATAAATATTTGAATGAATTCACAATAAAGATGATTTTATGTATTACTGAATTGGGAGGGAGGGAGGGATGGGGAATTTTCGTGTTAATATCTCGTACCTTATTTGGTACTTGGTACTTCCTGTATCTTATTGTAAACATTCTGTAACTGCTCTCTTGTTAATATCTGGTACCTTATTGTAAACACCCCAGTACCCTGTACCTCATTGTAAACATACAGTAACTGTTTTTTCGTGTTAATATCTCGTACCTTACCAGTACCTACTCACTTTGTATTATCCTGTCTCCTACAGTCAATACTGTACTCTCTCTAGACACAATCCTAGTTCTAGTTCTAGATCCTTTATCCTACTGTCAACACTGTACTCTCTCTAGACTCGACTCCACTGTAAACCGCTTCGAACTTAGGGTATAGCGGTATATAAGAAATAAAATTATTATTATTATTATTATTATATTCAATAAGAATTATATAAATTTAGATTTCTTACATAATATTTTAACATTATAGAATACTAATTTTCTAATGAAATGTTAAATTTAATGTTAATATGTGAGTTAATCAAGTGTGTATCTTTAAGTTTTATATGAGTTTATTTGATACACTTGTTGTAACATATGAAAATGAATAAAGAATTATAAAACAAAACAAAACCTAAAACGGCATATACAATGGGACAGCTGGGGTGGCCTATATATCCCTTCCCCGGTAAATATCTTCACCAGCTGCCTCGTCACTGTCACTAGTGCAAGGCAGGAGCGATCCTGTCAACATCCAACCAGCCCCACACTGCTTCCTCAATGCCTGCGTCAGTTCTCGCGAGACTTGCGAATCCCGCGAGAGCTGGTGCAGGCATTGAGAAAGCAGCGCGGGGCTGACTGGATGCTGACAGGATCGCTCCTGCCCTGCACCGCTGGCTGCGATGAGGCAGGAGCGAGCTGCAGGTACGGGGGACTCCGCGACTGATCTTCCAATGGGGGCGGCTTATCTACGATTTCTTTAGCTAGGCCGCCCCATATAAGGAAGCAGCACCCACTGCAGGGGATTGTAAAACCTATGTATAGGGGAAATACGGTAAAGCATTACAAATGATCCAAAATGAACACAACACCTTGGCTGAAGTCACTGCACTGCTTACCCATACGATCACGGATTATTTTCAAGACATTAACCTTGGTTTACAAAATCATTTACCATGGGATTCCTTGGTATCTATTGCAAATTATGGCTATTTACCGACCGCTCAAACTTTACAGTCTGAGGGGGCGATACGATTGTCATTGATGGACTTTTCAGAAGTACATTATGAAAACACGAGAACTTCTGCTATTTCCATCATGAGAGTCAACTCTGTGGAATAAATTAACTGGACCGCAAAGAGCTTTATCTGATATTCAGAAGTTCACAAAAATGCTTAAAACTACACTTTGTATAGAAGCATTTTAATAAAAGATGCCTTTACTTAATGCTGATTTTAGGATGAGTGCATTGTGAGGATCTGTGAATTTACAGTTTACATCAGGGGTGTCAAAGTCCCTCCTCGAGGGCCTCAATCCAGTCGGGTTTTCAGGATTTCCCCAATGAATATGCATGAGATCTATTAGCATACAATGAAAGCAGTGCATGCAAATAGATCTCATGCATATTCATTGGGGAAATCCTGAAAACCCGACTGGATTGTGGTCCTCGAGGAGGGACTTTGACAACCCTGGTTTACATGGAATAACCTGTAATGTGAAATGTTTGTATGTTTTGATTGTTCTATTCTGTGAATGCTACTTTTGTAAAGCCGCCAAGGAATAGGCAGTTGTTAAATTTTTTAAAATAAATAAATGTAATGACATCTACACCATTTTCTGTTTCATCTCTGGGAGCCTGTGGGTGTGGGGGAGAAAGTCTTAAGAGAGAGAGGCAGGAAGAGAGTTCCAGTGGAAAAGGGCAACGAATTAAAATGCAGATTGTTGAATAAACTTGAGATCTGCAGAAGGACTGGAGAAGGTGAAGAAAATTAACCTGCTGAAAGTGTGTCCAATGGCAGGAGTGCAGTGAGATCAAATAGGAAGCTAACTACGACAGCAGGCCAGTGAAATTTAAAGCTGTTGCTATGTCTCCGGTTCCTCCCCCTTTTTGCCTTGCCTGCCTGGAATCACTCTGACCTACAGTTGTGTTGGCCTGTTCGGTTCCTGAGGAAGGGGCTTTTGCCCTGAAACCCCGCTGGGTTGAGCTGTGTTGAAAGAGGACTGCACCTTAACTTTGGTCTTTGATCCAAAAAAAGCTGGACTCTCCTTGCTACTATTTGACTACAGCACCTTTATTCAGCTATGTAACTGGAGGGACAAGTGACTAATTGTTTTCATTCTCTGTTCAGGTCAGTAGGTTAGGCATTCGGGGCATTACAGGACAGTGAACTTTTTGTCTTCCACTTTTATATATATTTATTTATTGCACATTGTTTGCACTTGACTTGCACTTTAAAGCACACAGGAGCACCCATATGATGGTGTGCGACTGGCAGTGAGTGGTAATCTATGCTCAGTGTTTGCTGGCTTTCCTATTCTAAGCACTAGAGCTGCTCTTTGAGTCGCTCTTTAAAGCTTTCAAACTCATGCTGAGGGTGCTCCTTATCTTAAAAATTTAGATTTGAGGTTTATATATTTTTGGTGGAGTCTAGGGAGTTAACTTTCCTGCAATGCCCAACTTATATTTTGGTGTCTTTTAAGGATTTTTGTCTTGGGGTTTTTGCTGTAGAAACATAGAAACATGATGGCAGATAAAGGCCAAATGGCCCATCTAGTCTGCCCATCCGCAGTAACCATTATCTCTTTCTCCGAGAGATCAAACATGCCTATCCCAGGCCCTTTTGAATTCAGACATATTATCTGTCTCCATCACCTCTTCTGGGAGACTGTTCCATGAATCTACCACCCTTTCTGTAAAAACGTATTTCCTTAGATTACTCCGAAGCCTATCACCTCTAAATTTCATCCTATACCCTCTCATTGCAGCATTTCTATTCAAATAAAAGAGACTCGACTCAAGCACATTTACATTACATAGATATTTAAATGTCTCTATCATATTTCCCCTCTTCTGCCTTTCCTCCAAAGTATACAGATTGCGATCTTTAAGTCTGTCCCCATACACCTTATGATGAAGACCGCATACCATTTTAGTAGCCTTCCTATGGACTGACTCCATCCTTTTTATATCTTCTTGAAAGTGCGGCCTCCAGAATTATAAACAATATTCTAAATGAGGTCTCACCAAAGTCTTACACAGGGGCATCAATACCTCCTTTTTCCTACTGGCTATACCTCTCCCTATGCAACCTAGCATCCTTCTAGCTTTCACCGTCACCTTTTCAACCTATTTGGCCACCTTAAGATCGTCACATACAATCACAACCAAGTCCCGCTATTATTTCGTGCATATAAGTTCTCCACCACCTAAACTATATTGTTACCTCGGGTTTTTGCAGCCCAAATGCATGACCTTGTATTTCTTAGTATTAAATTTTAGCTGCTAAATTTCAGACCATTCTTCAAGCTTCGCCAGGTCTTTCTTCATGTTATTCACAGCATCCAGGATGTCTATTCCATTGCAGATTTTGCTATCATCCGCAAAGAGGTAAATCTTACCCAACAGACCTTCAACAATATTATTTATAAAAATGTTAAAAAAAGAAGGCCCAAAAACAGAACCTTGAGGCACACCACTGGTAAAATCCCTTTCCTCAGAGCAATCTCCATTGATCACTACCCTCTGTTGCCTTCTCAACTAGTTCTTGACCCAGCCCATCACTTTGGGACCCATCCTGAGGGCATTCAGTTTATTTATTAGACGTCTGTTTGGAACACTGTCAAAGGCTTTGCTAAAATCTAAATACACCGTATATAACACACATCCTCTGTCCAATTCTCTGGTCACCCAGTCAAAGAAATTGATTAGATTTGTCTGACAAAACCTATCTCTAGTGAATCCATGTTGCCTCCAGTCCTATAATCCATAGGATTCCAGAAACTTGACCATTCTCTGTTTTAAAAGTGTTTCCATTAATTTGCTTACCACAGAAGTCAGACTTACTGACCTGTAATTCTCTACTTCTTCCTTACTTCTACTTTTGTGGAGAGGGACCACATGCCCCCTTCGCCAGTCCTCCAGTACCACTCCCAACTCATTGAAAATGTCAGTCAGCGGAGCCACCAGAAATTCTCTAAGTTCCTTCAGCACCCTCGGATGTATATCATCTGGCCCCATCGCTTTGTCTACCTTTATTTTAGCTAGCTCCTCACGAACATAACCCTCTGAAAATTGATCAGGGTCTATTACTCCTCCATCCCTATTCACATTTGTCTTCTGCGGTCCCGCTCCCAGTGCTCCAGCCGTGAACACAGAACAGAAATATCTGTTAAGCAATTCGGCCTTTTCTTTATCAGCTTCTACATATTCCTCCCCTTCACCTTTGAGTCTCACAATGCCACTTTTGCACTTCTTCCTATCACTAATATATCTAAAAAAATTTATTGTCTCCCTGTTTTACTGTGTTAGCTATTTTTTTTCTTTCATTTGCATCTTTCCTGATTATACGACCAGCCTCTCTTAACTTTTCCAGATATTTTTGCCTGTCTTCCTCTTTCTACGATCTTTTGGAATTTATGAAAGTTAACCTCTTATTATTCCTTACCTTCTCAGCTACTACTTTTGAGAACCAAAGCGACCTTCTTTTCCTCTTACTTTTACTTACTTGCCTCACAAAAAGGTTTGTCATTCTTACAATCGCTCCTTTCAGTTTTGCCCATTGCATTTCCACTCCTTCCAGACATTCCCACCTAGACAATTCCTTGACGTAAACCCCCATCTGAACAAAGTTAGTTTTTTTAAAGTCTAGAACCTTTGCTTTTGAATGAGCCCTCTCTATACCCATCTTAATATTAAACCGTACCATGCAGTGATCACTGGATGCCAGATATCACCCGTTATAACATCAGAAACATTTTCCCCGTTTGTAAGCACTAAGTCCAGTATGACCCCCATCCTGTGTGGGTTCCATTACCAACTGCTGGAACAGTTTTCCTTGTAGAGAATCCAGAATCTCTCTACTTCTAGAAGACCCCGCAATAGGGATACCCCAATCAACATCCAGCATGTTAAAATCACCTATTAGCAAGACTTCCCCTTTTTTAGATATATTCTGAATGTCTACTATTAAATCTCTATCTACTTCTTCCATCTGTGAAGGAGGCCTGTATATCACACCAATGTAAATATATTCACCATGCCCTCTTTTCAAATTGATCCACAATGCCTCTTCCTTACCCTGCATAAGAACATAAGCAATGCCTCTGCTGGGTCAGACCTGAGGTCCATCGTGCCCAGCAGTCCGCTCATGCGGCTGCCCAACAGGTCCAGGACCTGTGCAGTAATCCTTTATCTATACCCCTCTATCCCCTTTTCCAGCAGGAAATTGTCCAATCCTTTCTTGAACCCCAGTACCATACTCTGCCCTATTACATCCTCTGGAAGCGCATTCCAGGTGTCCAGCACACATTGGGTAAAGAAGAACTTCCTAGCATTCGTTTTGAATCTGTCCCCTTTCAACTTTTCTGAATGCCCTCTTGTTCTTTTATTATTCGAAAGTTTGAAGAATCTGTCCCTTTCTACTCTCTCTATACCCTTCATGATCTTATAAGTCTCTATCATATCCCCTCTTCTCCAGGGAAGAGAGACCGAGTTTCTTCAATCTCTCAGCGTATGAAAAGTTTTCCATCCCCTTTATCAGACGCGTCGCTCTCCTCTGAATCCTCTCGAGTAACACCATGTCCTTCTTAAGGTACGGCGACCAATATTGGACGTAGTACTCCAGATACGGACACACCATCGCCCGATACAATGGCAGGATAACTTCTTTCATTCTGGTTGTAATACCCTTTTTGATTATGCCTAGCATTCTGTTTGCCTTCTTAGCGGCCGCTGCGCACTGTGCCGTCGGCTTCATTGTCATGTCCATCATTACCCTCAAGTCCCTTTCTTGGGTACTCTCATTTAATAACATTCCTCCCATCGTATAGTTGTACCTCGGGTTTCTGTTTCCCACATGTAATACTTTACATTTCTCAACGTTGAACTTCATCCGCTATCTCGTCGTCCATTCCCCTAGTTTGTTTAAGTCCCTTTGCAATTCTTCGCAGTCCTCTTTAGTCCGAGCTCCACTAAATAGTTTGGTGTCGTCTGCAAATTTTATTATTTCGCACTTTGTCCCTGTTTCTAGATCATTTATGAATATATTAAATAGCAGCGACCCAAGCACCGAGCCCTGCAGGACCCCACTCGTGACCCTCCTCCAGTCTGAGTAGTGGCCCTTCACTCCTACCCTCTGTTTCCTACCCGCTAACTAGTTTCTGACCCATCTATGTACGTCTCCTTCCACCCCATGGTTCTTCAGTTTCCGGAGTAGGTGTTCATGGGGCACCTTGTCAAAGGCTTTTTGGAAATCTAGATATATGATGTCTATGGGGTCTCCTTTGTCCATCCGTTTGTTAATTCCTTCGAATAAGTGCAATAAGTTTATTAGGCATGACCTCCCCTTGCAGAAACCATGTTGGCTGGTTATTAGAAGTTTGTTTCTTTCAAAATGTTCATCGATGTTTTCTTTTATCAGTGCTTCTGCCATTTTCTCCGGAACCGAGGTCAGACTCACCGATCTGTAGTTTCCCGGGTCACCTCTTGATCCCTTTTTAAAGATGGACGTAACGTTGGCTATCTTCCAGTCCTCCGGGATCATGCCTGTTTTCAGGGATAGATTGCAAATTTGCTGCAGTAGTTCCGCTATCTCCTCCTTTAATTCCTTCAGAACCTTTGGATGGATTCCGTCCGGACCCGGGGATTTGTCAGTTTTTAGTTTTTCTATCTGTCTGCGTACATCTTCAAGGCTCACTTCCATGGATGTTAATTTTTCTGCTTGATTTCCATTGAAGAATTGCTCAGGTTCCAATATGTTGGATGTGTCTTTGTTTGTGAATATAGACGAAGAGAACATTTAAGTCTTTCTGCCACTTCTTCCTCCTCCTTCACCACTCCCTTCCTGTCTCCGTCGTCCAGCGGTCCCACCTCCTCCCTAGCCGGTTGCTTCCCTTTAACATATCTAAAGAACGGTTTGAAATTTCATGCTTCCCTGGCTAGCCTCTCTTCATACTCTCTTTTGGCTTTTCGAACCACTCGGTGACATCCTTTTTGACACTTCCTGTGCTCTTTCCAGTTCCCCTCAGTTTTGTCCTTTTTCCATTTCCTGAATGAATTTTTCTTATTGCCTATCGCTTCCTTCACTATTTTAGTTATCCACGCCGGGTCTTTTGTTCGACTCTTTTTGCACCCCTTTCTGAATCTGGGGATATACAGATTTTGCGCCTCGCTCACCGTGTTCTTGAGAAAAGACCAGGCATGTTCTACCGTTTGCCATTTTTTGGAAGTGTTCCTAAGTTTCTTCCTTACCATTTCCCTCATTGCTTCGTAGTTTCCTTTCCTGAAGTTGAAAGTTGTCGCTATGGTTCTCTTTCCTTTCAGTATTCCTACCTCAACCTTGAACTTGATCATGTTATGATCGCTGTTTCCCAACGGTCCCACTACCTCTACTTCCTTTGCAGGTCCCCTTAACCCATTTAGGATTAGATCCAGAGTGGCATTTCCTCTTGTTGGTTCTCTTTGGTTTTAAATTCTTTATTCATTTTTGCACATTACAACAAGTGTAGCAGATAAACTCAAATGAACTTATAAATACACACTTGATTCTCATATAACACTTTAAGTATAACATTTCATTACAAATTAATATTCTATAATATTTTGAATATTATGAAATAAACCTAATATTTAAACTATTCTTATTAAATAGAAAATCTTCCCCTCCCATCCCTCCCATCACAATATTACATACAAGTACCATTACAATGAAACTATTGATATAATCATATATTATGAAATAATAAAAATAACCCCCCCCCCTCCATATTTCCCCTCTAATCAAATATCTTATCTTGGGAAAAGTTTATCATTCATTACAAAAATCTGTTAATGGTCCCCATATCTTCTGAAATTTACCAAAATATCCTTTTTGTGTTGCTATTGTATGTTCCATTTTGTATATATGACATACAGAATTCCACCAAAAGTTATAATTTAACCTGTCATACTTTTTCCCAATTGTATGTTATTTGCTGTATTGCTACTCCAGTCAAAATAAATAAAAGTTTGTTATTATTTGATGAGATTTGACTCCTTGCTCTCATTGTTGTTCCAAATAAGATAGTATCATATGTTAAGGCTACCGGATTTTCCAACATCCTATTTATTTGAGGCCAAATTGATTTCCAAAATAATAAAATAAATGGACAATAGAATAAAAGATGATCTAATGTCCCAGCTTCAAGATGACAATGCCAACATCTATTAGACTTAGAGCTATCTATTTTTTGTAAACGAACAGGGGTCCAAAAAGCTCTATGCAAAAGAAAAAAACATGTTTGTCTCAGAGATGCTGACACTGTACATCTTAACCTCCAAGACCAAAGTCGTGGCCATTGAGATGCATTAATTTGATGCTTAATCTCAATGCTCCAAATGTCTCTAAGACCATTTTTTGGTTTTTTATTTACAAATCCAGATATTAATTTATATCACTGTGCGGCCCTATGAACCATAGAATCCATCTGAAAGCATAAAAATTACAGACTATGATAATTATTAAGATTTTTCCATTCAGGGAACCCTACCTCGATGGCCTGCTTCAATTGCAACCATCTAAAATATTGCGATTTATTAAGACTAAACTTATGTTACAATTGTGAAAACTCCAGCAGCTTACTATTATTTATTACATCCTCCAAAGTACGGATTCCTGCCAATATCCAATGCTTCCAGATGATTTTAAAACCGCCAATTTTGATCTTGGGGTTTAGCCAAATCGTTTGAGTTGTTGATTTATTTATTGGAATAGGAGTTAGACTACTTATATACCTCTCATTGGTTCTCTAACAAGCTGCTCCATGAAACAATCTTGTATAGCCTCCAGGAATTCTGTCTCCCTAGCACATTTTGAGCTTCCAAGACTCCAGTCTATCCCAGAGTAGTTGAAGTCTCCCATAATAACCGTGTTACCACTTTTGCATTCTCGCTTCATCTCGGCTTTCATTTCTTCATCAATATCTCCGGTTTGTCCAGGTGGACGATGGTATAGGCCCATCTTTATTTCAGGCCCTTTCCATCCCGGTATTTTAACCCATAGCGATTCCAGCTTGATGGTCGTCTCTGCTGTGTCCATTTTTGTCGATTGTATGCTTTCTTTTATGTATAGGGCTATTCCACCTCCTTTCTGTCCTGACCTGTCCTGGTGATAGAGCTTATACCCCGGCAGTGCTGTATCCCATTTGTTTTCTTCATTCCACCACGTTTCAGAGACTCCAATGATGTCTATGTCCTCTGCATTGGCCATGGCTTCAAATTCCCCCATTTTGTTTCTTAGGCTCCTTGTTTCTGAGGCCCCACCTGGAATACTGTGTGCAATTCTGGAGGCCGCATTATCGCAAGGATGTGCTGAGACTGGAGTCGGTGCAAAGAATGGCCACCCGGATGGTCTCGGGACTCAAGGATCTACCATACGAAAAACGGCTTGACAAATTACAGCTATACTCGCTCGAGGAGCGCAGAGAGAGGGGGGACATGATCGAGACGTTCAAGTATCTTACGGGCCGCATCGAGGCGGAGGAAGATATCTTCTTTTTCAAGGGTCCCACGACAACAAGAGGGCATCCGTTGAAAATCAGGGGCGGGAAACTACGAGGTGACACCAGGAAATTCTTTTTCACTGAAAGAGTGGTTGATCGCTGGAATAGTCTTCCACTACAGGTGATTGAGGCCAGCAGCGTGCCTGATTTTAAGGCCAAATGGGATCGGCACATGGGATCTATTCACAGGGCAAAGGTAGGGGAGGGACATTAAGGTGGGCAGACTAGATGGGCCGTGGGCCCTTATCTGCCGTCTATTTCTATGTTTCTATTAGTATATATGCAATTTAGATCCTGGTATTTTCTTGTCTTCATTTCCTTTCCCTTTTCGGTCTTTAGTTTCTTTTTTTTTGTTACAATCCTTCTAACCTCCTCTTCTGGGTTAGTCGACTCCTGTAATTTGTCCATTGTTTCTTCCCAGCCTTTTTTCCCCTCGGTATCTTCACAGGATACCTTCTTCTGAATCGTCGATGCTTGGTCAACTGTCGGCTTTCCCCTTCGTCTTAGTTTAAAGCTTGTTCTATTCCTTTCCTGACGTTGTTTGGCTTAATATGATCTTTTGGTAAACCTCAGAAAACTTGTGAAACACACTAAATCCTTACAAAATTGGCTAAAGCACAAGACAAAAAATCCAAACTGGATATACTGGAGAAATATTTTCAGGATCTCAAGCGCTCACAACTAAAAGCCTGATATATTTTACAAGCTAATAACCATAGGGTGAGCTATCATCGGTCCTATAAATTCTCCTATTTTCTCAATTTTTTTCCAAAACATTCTTTTTTCATTTTTGTTATTTTAAATATTTTAAATATGTTTGATATTATACAAATCTTATTTAGCTTCATAAAAATACTTTGCACTCTTCTTTTGATTCAAATACTGGCCTTCAATTAACAGTACTCTTACATTCAACCATATAAGTTATAGAGTACTTAGCTTCATGACGACGGAAGATCTCCGTTTCGCTCTTACTAATTTTAGAAGAGCTTCATCAGGAAAGGTGCCAGCAATAACACTTCAAATGAAACAAAGCAATGCTTAAATTTTGATTTTTGCAATAAATACTTATACTAAATACTTGCATTAATGAACGCTCTATGGCGGTACTTTCGGTTATACTTTTAAATATTCAACTTTTTCCAGTTAGTCCGTCAGTTAACTTTAATAATCATCTTACTATGCTGAAACCCTCATGGGAACACTTCTAAAAAATTTTTCAAGTAGCGTACTTATCAAAAAAAGACCTGCCAATTGATAGTTATGTTTAAGCCATGCGGTTGCAGGCTATGCAGGCGATCTATCCACCTTTGTTCAGATTGTAACAATTTTTCCCCCTATCCCCTCCTCTTATCGATGCCTCTACCCTCCCCCTTCCATATGGTATCTGCATTCTTTCTATGTCCCTCTCTCCTACACCAGATCTAGCATCTTTGTCCCTCTTTCCTTATTTTTCATCTGATCCCCCTTCCCAGCATCAATGTCTTTCTACTTTGTCATTCCTCTGTTTCTCCTCTTTCCCTCATCTGATCTCTCCATTCCATCCTGACTCCTTCCCCTCCTCTAATCTCCCTGCCAGCTGTTTCCTTCCAATGTTCCTCCTCCCCTGTCCAGCAGTACCTTCTCCCTTTCTTCCTCCCCTTATCCAACAGTAATTCTCATCCCTTCCCCTTCTCCCCTGTCAGTAGTAGCCCCTTCTCCCTTTCCTCCTCCTCTTATCCAACAGTAACTCTTGTCCCTTCCTTTTCCCTTCTCCCCTGTCAGCAGTAGCCCTTTCCCCTCCCTTGTCCAGGAGCACCCCTACTCCCTTCCCTCTCCAGCAAATGTTTCCTCGATGTAGGCTAGCGGCAGCTCTGTGTGCTTTTAACTTCGGCACACAGCTGCCCCTAAGCAGTATTTTAGCCGCGGTTTCATGAGGCAGCCTCGGGGCCTTTGGTAGGCCGGCCCGCTTTGATGATGCGATGTGGGCCGGCCTATCAAAGGCCCCGAGGCTGCCTCATGAAACCGCGGCTAAAATACTGCTTAGGGGCAGCTGTGTGCCGAAGTTAAAAGCACACAAAGCTGCCCCTGCTTGTCTGAGGGTGCGGAGACATACGCGGCAGGAGTAGGAGGTGGAAGGCAGGAGTGTCGGCATAGCGACGGCAACAGGAAGTTGCACGTCAGCTGACGCCGGCACTTTTTGCTTGGCTGGGGACCCGAATCCTTTGCGGACCGGCAACATTTTTTTGCGGACCGACATCGGTCCGCGGACCGGCGGTTGAAGAACTGTGTTCTAAACAGTGGGCTACAAGTGGAGCTTCTTTTCTTTTAAGTTTTAAACAGGACTTGTGTTCCGCCATATGTATGTTAAACTGCCTAGTAGTCTTGCCAACATAAACTTTTTGGCAAGGACATATAATTAAGTAAACTACATAATCTGATCTACAAGTAGTGACATGTTTTAGCTCATATTGTCTGTGGTCCAAAGGATTTACGAAAACTGCACCTTGGATATTTAAAGGGCAGACTTGGCACTTCCCACAACTCGAGTACAATCCAGGTTTTTTACTAATGTCTGTTTGTGTTGAGTCAGGTCGCAATCTCAAATGCTAAATGTAATCACCAAGAATGGTTATTACAACCTTCAAGTAATGACAGTTTCCAAAATAGGCATTCTACGGGAAAAGATGTTAATTCGGAATGTACTGAAGAATTTCAGACGTTTGTGCTTAGATACAACATAGAATCTGAACATATAGCTAATATTGTTCATAACCATTGGAGGATAGTTCAAAATAATCTTTGTTTTGAAAATTCGAAATTACATCTAGCATATCCTAGGTCACGTAATCTAAAAGAACATTTGAGATTGCGACCTGACTCAACACAAACAGACATTAGTAAAAAACCTGGGTTGTACTCGAGTTGTGGGAAGTGCCAAGGCTGCCCTTTAAATATCCAAGGTGCAGTTTTCGTGAATCCTTTGGACCACAGACAATATGAGCTAAAACATGTCACTACTTGTAGATCAGATTATGTAGTTTACTTAATTATATGTCCTTGCCAAAAAGTTTATGTTGGCAAGACTACTAGGCAGTTTAACATACATATGGCGGAACACAAGTCCTGTTTAAAACTTAAAAGAAAAGAAGCTCCACTTGTAGCCCACTGTTTAGAACACAGTTCTTCAACCGCCGGTCCGTGGATCGGTGTCGGTCCGCAAAAAAATGTTGCCGGTCCGCAAAGGATTCGGGTCCCCAGCCAAGCAAAAAGTGCCGGCGTCAGCTGACGTGCAACTTCCTGCATAACTATCAATTGGCAGGTCTTCTTTTGATAAGTACGCTACTTGAAAAAATTTTTAGAAGTGTTCCCATGAGGGTTTCAGCATAGTAAGATGATTATTAAAGTTAACTGACGGACTAACTGGAAAAAGTTGAATATTTAAAAGTATAACCGAAAGTACCGCCATAGAGCGTTCATTAATGCAAGTATTTAGTATAAGTATTTATTGCAAAAATCAAAATTTAAGCATTGCTTTGTTTCATTTGAAGTGTTATTGCTGGCACCTTTCCTGATGAAGCTCTTCTAAAATTAGTAAGAGCGAAACGGAGATCTTCCGTCGTCATGAAGCTAAGTACTCTATAACTTATATGGTTGAATGTAAGAGTACTGTTAATTGAAGGCCAGTATTTGAATCAAAAGAAGAGTGCAAAGTATTTTTATGAAGCTAAATAAGATTTGTATAATATCAAACATATTTAAAATATTTAAAATAACAAAAATGAAAAAAGAATGTTTTGGAAAAAAATTGAGAAAATAGGAGAATTTATAGGACCGATGATAGCTTACCCTATGGTTATTAGCTTGTAAAATATATCAGGCTTTTAGTTGTGAGCGCTTGAGATCCTTAAAATATTTCTCCAGTATATCCAGTTTGGATTTTTTGTCTTGTGCTTTAGCCAATTTTGTAAGGATTTAATATGATCTTTAACATATAACGCTACTCTTCCTCCTTTTCTTCCTACCCTGTCTTTCCTGAACAGATTATAGCCCAGTATAACTACATCCCAGTCAAGGTTCTCCATGAACCACGTCTCTGTAATCGCCACTATATTCAACTCCTGTTCTTCCAACACAGCTTCTAGATCCAGAATCTTGTTTCCTATACTTCGAGCATTAGTATATACTGCTTTCTAGACATCGCCTCCTTTTCCCATCCGTGTAGAGGTATTCAGTGATTTACTTACCTAAGGCTTATACTCACCCGGGAGCTTTGATCACCCTGCCCATCACTTCTAGTTTAAAGCCCTCTTCAGTAGATTAGCCAGCCTGGTGGTGAAGACACTTCTTCCCTTCTTTGCACACCATCCTTGCTCAGCAGCCCTTGGAAGATCATCCCATGGTCCAGGAAGCCAAAACGCTCTCGATGATGCCATCCACGTAGCCACGCATTCATCTCCAGGATGCGAGCTTCTCTGCCCTTTACCCTCAACAGGGAGGATGGACAAGAATACCACCTGTGCACCTGACTGCTTCACCTTCTCTCCTGAAACCACTTTTGACTCATTTGTAGGGGTACCTGTCAGTATCGTTAGTGCCAATCTAGATGAGCAGCATCGGATAGTAGTCAACAGGCTTGATGAGTCTCGGCAAGCTCTCCATAACATCTTGGATTTTGGCACCAGGTAGACAGCATACCTTTCGTGACATCATGTCTGGTCTTCAGATGGATGCTTCTGTACCCCTCAGAAGGGAATCGCCCACTACCACTACCTTATGCCTCTTAGTGGTCATGGATCCGGTAATTTGGGGATTTCAAGTTTTGGTCCTTCCTCTCCTTGGGATGCTCTCATCTCTTCCACTTCCAGGAGAGCATACCAGTTCTTCAATTCAAGGGCAGGGGAAGTCACAGTACCAATTTTGCAGAGTTCCATAATCTGAGTCCAGCTGCCTTCTCCCCCACTACTGGAAATCTTTGACGCCTCATGAACCATTTTATCAATGTACCTCTCATTCTCAAGGATGCTTCTCAATCTTGCCACCTCCTCTCTCAGTTCTTTTACTTCCTTCATGAGGATTCAAGCTAAAGATAGCTTGTACATGGAACTACTCCCTCTTCCTGAGTAAAATATTTTGTCTGCACAGAGACAGAAGTTGTAACCTGAGAAGCAGCTTTGGTGATATGTTTCCCAGCCATACTTTGGTGCAGAAGAACTTACACCTGGAAGAAGAAAAAAAAAAAAAAAGGGCAGAAAAATGCTACCAAAGTAATGCCCTGTTCCAGAGACAGATAATAGTTCACAGGTTGCTATAAGTAAAGAAATGAGCTAGGGCTGGGCCTGCCAGAAACTTTAATGCTGATCCTCTACAACCTCTCTCTTAGAACCGGGCTTACTGAGAGTTAAGCACTAGGACAGCATTCCTCCCCTCAAGGGTCACATGTGGAGTCCTTTCCTGAACATTTGCCCTTCGAAAGGAAGTCTGCTGAGAGTAGCTTTGGAGGTGGAGTCACCAGCCCACTGCCTGATCCAGAGCATTCTGCATGCTGAAATCAAATAAGCCAAAACTTTGCTCATGATCCTGATGATGCCATACAGAGCATCTACTACGTACTTCTAATAGCAGGAGCTGGGTTAAAGGCTCGTTGCTCTTGTGCTCAAGACAGGAACAGGTCACAAAGGATGCTGATATGGCTGCTTTGATTCCTAAAGCCAAAGCTTCGAACAGCCTCTTGAGAACCACATCCACTCTGCGATCCTGCATATCCTTTAACACCACGCCTCCCTCGCTCGGTAGGGAGGTGTGCTTTGTAACTTGTGCTACCAAGGAATCCACCTTGGGCTGAGTGAACAGCTGGTGACACTCCAGTACCATCAGGTATAGCCAAGTCATAGTCCTGGCAACTTTAAGGGACCCTTCCGAAGCTCCGTTACCAACATATTAATGTCAGGATGCCAGGAAAATATAGAAGACTGGACTCTCACTCCACTCATGATAGAGGAGAAAGCAAAGGAAATCTGTTGGGAATCCAAGTTTAATTCTTGAAACAAATCAGTAATCAGGACCAACAGAGCCAAGGGTTTGAATAACCGGAGAACTGTGGGATCATCCCCCGATCAAGAGTCACCATGGGGAACAATGCACCTGACTGTGACCCTGCATTCCCTGACAGGGAGGACGCATCATGAGACAGTAATGACATAGTTAAGAGACCCATCATCATCCAAATCTCCCTTGGAAAGGTCCCCTAGAGCTTGGCTAGCTGCAACCAGCAAGGCAGATGCACTCTGGGAGCCCCTGCCCTATCTGAAATGCCGTAAGACTTCCCCTTGGAAGTTCGGCTGTACTGAAAGGCTCTTGACATCAAATTAACAAATTCCGTAGAAAATGTACTAGGCAGCGCCGAGTCTCCTGCAGAGGACTCCAGCTTGTGTCTCTTGGGCTCCACAGCCTCCATGTCCCTGCGGTTAGGACTGCCATTCCAGTGTCCAGTAAAGGAAAATTGCTATAGAGCAAAGGGGAGGCTAAGCTGGCCGCTCCCGCCCTCTCTTCACGTGCTGCGTAGCACAAGGACACTCTTCAAGTACCCATTCAATACAAACCTGGCATGAATTAGGGTCAAAAGAGCCTGAGGACTCCAATTCTGCCAGTTTTGAGGCAAAACAAGGTACAGTGGAACCTTAGTTTACGAGCATAGTTCGTTCCAGAAGCATGCTCGTAAACCAAAATACTTGTATATCAAAGCGAGTTTCCCCATAGGAAATAAGGGAAATTCGCTTGATACGTTTCCCCCCCGAGGCCAGTGGCGCTGCTCCACCTCCCCCCCCTCCGATAACCGGCATCACTCCACCTCCCACTCACAAAGGCCCTCCCACATGAACCGGCACCCCCCGCCTGAACAACTTCAAACTTACCCCCCCCGTCTGGCACCGGCACGCAGCCCACAGGACGTGCCGGTGCCGCTTGAAAAAGTTCCTGCCTCTGCTGGCCCTTGAGCATGCATCTGCGCATGCTCAAGGACATCTAGTTCTCCCTCTTGGCAAGATTCTCGGTGAGAGGGAGAACTAGATGGCCTTAAGCATGCGCAAATGCATGCTCAAGGCCCAGCAGAGGCAGGAACTTTTTCAAGCGGCACCGGCACATCCTGTGGGCTGCGTGCCGGTGCCAGACGGGGGGGGGTAAGTTTGAAGTTGTTCAGGCGGGGGGTGCCGGTTCACGTGGGAGGCCTGTGTGAGCGGAGGGGGAGCGATGCCGGTTATCGGAGGGGGTGTGCTTGCAAATTGAGTCAAACTCGGTTTGTGAGACAAGATTTGCAAGAATGTTTTGCAAATCTTGCAAACACTCGCAAACCGAGGTTTGATTGTAATTTGAAGCTTCTGGAGAACTTTGAAAAAAAAATAATGAAATCCAAAATGGCTGCCACAGCAACATTTTGGCACCAAAAAACACCTCCAAAATGGTAGAACAAAACAAAAATACCTAGCAATTTTAGAGGAGGGGGAACATCAGGTAACATGTAGAAAAATTCAAAAACACCATTTGCAGCCCCCCCCCCCCCCCCGCAATTGTCCTCATAGGCTGTAACTGCCTCACTGTGACCTGTGCTGCAGCCTGCCTCAGCTCCAAAGGTAGCTGAATCTGGGAGATGAAATCACTGCCTCAAATAGAACATCCTTCCAGCGCTGAATTTTTGGGCTGCCAGTCTGATCAATGTCTGACTAAGCCTATAAGCCCCGTGGACTGTAGACACACAAAAAAGGTGGTGGGGGGGGTGAGGTGAAATGTAGCCGGCACCCTGAGAGAACAACCTGTGCTCAAACCCTGCAAGCAATAGGTGAGCAATGCTATCAGTGGATAGCCCCAAGCTCTAAAAAGGCTTCTGCAGACTAACAGGTACCACAAGGGATTGGCCTATCAACTGCAGACCTCAGTCTGCTTCTCCTCCACATGGGCAAAGCTGGACCCTCGACTACGGGAGATCTTAGCACTAAAAAATAAAGAAAATATGTGAAAAATGACCAAAAATAAATAAGCAGAACAGAACAGAAACACTCCTTCAGGTTCGTGTGCAAAAAGAAAAAACTGGAGGGGGCAGCAGAGCTCTCTTTGAAGGATGAGGGATCCAGAAAAAATCCAGAGTGGATTTCTTCTGTAAGGCTTGTGTGTACTAGGGTATAACCTGCTCGTTCAAAATAACACACCTATTACACTAGAATAAGCATTTCTGTTCCCAGAGGTCTCGCAATTTACCTGAGGCAGTGGAGGGTTAAATGACTTGGCCAGGATCACAAGATGCAGCAGTGAGGATTGAACCCTGTTCCCTTGGTTCTCGGTCCATATAGAAGCTTGGGTGATATGATGGGGATATTAGACTCTAGAGGAACATACTGATCCAGGGGCTTACAACATGTTTCAGAAATTCTTATATCCAAAGTTCTAGGCAGATTACAACAGACATGCACAGCATTAAATGAAACAGAGAAAACAAATAGTTAATGATTAACTAAAACAGTGAACCAAGACAAACAGTGGGTACACTCATGAAGACCCCATAGGCACGAAGAAAAAGAATAGTCTTAAGTAGGCTTACACTACAAAACTTTCTTTGGAGATACTGATCGAGGTACCGAGGCTATCACATTAGAAATGTTTGATATTTACTTGTTGTGAATTATAAAATGAATAAAGAATTAAAAAAAAAAAAAATAAAGAAATAAAGGGTTCTTTTTCTGTGCACTTAAAATTGCATACAGAGTTGGGTGGGGGTTGGTCTTTCTAGCTGCTAGTTTGGATTCAATGGCCCTCTGTTCTTCACTCAGCCTAAACCATTTACATACACAACAAATGCATTGAATTATGGATGTTTCCATTCGCCTCTGGATGCCAGGAAAATCTTTCCAACAGTAGAGTAGGCAAGGGTGTAGAAGCAGCCCCCCTCCCCCCAGCTCCAGGCCCCTTCTTCTGCCCCTGGCTTTGCTCTCACTCTATATCGATTAGTGACCTGTAATTTTGGAGTGCAGCTGGATATACCAAAGGTTAAATAATAATAACTTTATTCTTTTATACCGCCATAACCAAAAGTTCTAGGCGGTTTAGACTAAAAAGAGCTGGACAATCAGCGAAAATAATACAGTAAAAAAATACAAATATTTGTAAAATAGAATTTAAATAATAAAACTCACTAAGTAATAAACTTATCGAACAAAGTGGTCTTAATTAATTTCCGATAATATAGCTTGCTGAATACATTTACCTAACCAAGATTGTTGCTAGGGTCCTATCTAAGAAGGTCTTATATCTACACACATTAATTTTTGGATAAGCAAATAAGTAAAAGTTTCTAGTTTCTCTTGATGGTCTATGCAACACAAAATGAAGAAAAAGGTAAGCTGAAGACAATCTTACAGGCGCACACATATACTCATGTACCTACTCATACAAACATTTCTGCTTCTTTCATCTGTATCTACTGTAGCTGAATGTGTAACTTGCCTGGTAAGGTATGGGCTAAATATTAAATTAATAAGAATAAAATGGGAAAGGAGCAAGAAAAGGCAAACCTTACTCTGGGAATAGACTTCCCTCTGCAAATTTCTTTGCGTCTTCCTGACAGGTCAGATAGGAGCGATTCCAGGGATCCTTCAGCATGGATAAAGTATTTCGCGTGGAATATTTTTTAATGCCAGCTTGCTCCTCTCCGGGAGGCTCGGTTGCCTTCCTCTTCATTCCATCTCTGCTGAGCCACATCCATACCACAGAAAACAGAAGTAGGAAATCTATCCCCAAAGCTGTTGCAGGGATGAGTGATCATGCAGCAAGCCCAGCTCTGCCGCTCCAGGCTTCCTGTACAGATGAATACTTGGTCCTCTTCTTTCTCTGCCAGTTGCATCCTTCACCTTAGAGGTGCATGTTGCATCCCATCTTTCTGCTTCTTTGTAGAATGCATATATCATGCTCACCAGCAGCTTCGGGCCTCAGCTTAGCATGTGCTATCCTACGTGTCCTTGTCGCTCTCTTTAGATTAGATGTAAACTTGCCATCCCAACTGTCCTTGTATCTCTCAACTGTTCTGTTCTTATTTCACCTAGATTTTTCTGTACCTTTCCCTGCATCTGCCTCAGACATGCTCTCTCGCTTCACAGGTGAGCAAGTTTTCTTCTTCGGCCCTCCCACTATCCTGTGGAGGCTGGCAAAATGTCCTAATCACTTTTCTCATTATCACTCTCCCTGTCTCACTCCTGCTCTCTCCTCCCACCTCAGTCAGCTTGTAACATTAGTTGCTTTAGTACAGAGAGCTCATTCACTGCACTTTGCCTCAGTTTGGGGAGAGAACAACACATCCATTTGTCTCCATTTGCAGACTCACATTAACAAAGACATGGTCTTTACTGGTCAGGCTCTCATTCTCTGCCTCCTTCACCATTTTAAATATCAGCTACAGGGTAGGGGGGAAGGAACTCAGAATAGCAAGAAATCTGCGTGCCAGATTTCTTTTGTAACTCTTACAGGCAGTAAAAAATGTCTCTGCGTAAGTCTCCAGGAGTCTGATGCTCAAAGCTCCAGGACCAACCTAATAGAGCAAATCCTACAGAGCGACAGTGCAAAGACTAGCTAACTAATGTTCAAAGCAAATTACGTTCAAATTCTATGCATGTCATTAAACCGAAAGGAGACTTCGGATCACTCCCCTTCTTACTGGGGGTGGAGAATAAGTATCCAGGAATTGATGGGCTAGGAAGCAACGGAGGCCAAGGGCACCTATAAAGCCAAGAAATATTTTTTGGGCATGTGGGACCCCTACCTGCATTGACAAGGCAGGGAAGATGGTAAGCAGGATTAATTGGAAACAATCCACAGGTACACGAAATCCCACAATAGAATATATGATGGGAGAAAAGAGGATAGAGGGTCTCGGAAACCTGCTTGATTAAAAACACCAATGTGTAGTATCAAGACTACCGGTAAATGGTTAAAAGTCTCACCCACTGACCCTTGTCTCCACCTCCTCCTAGTGCTAAACTCAAATCTTACTATAAAAAATGTTCTTATGATATTTCACTTTATTTAAACAGTAAGAAATCGTCAATTATCTTAAAATGCCGGGGCAGGCTAGATATTCTGCAATTAAAGATAAGTGCCGATTTCTTACTGTTTAAATAATTAAAGTGAAATATCATAAGAAAATTTTTTACAGTAAGATTTAGAACATAAGAATTGTCGCTGCTGGGTCAGACCAGTGGTCCATCGTGCCCAGCAGTCCGCTCACGCAGCGGCCCTTAAGTCAAAGACCAGTGCCCTAACTGAGACTAGCCTTACCTGTGTACGTTCTGATTCAGCAGGAATAGGAGGTGGAGACAAGGGTCAATGAGTGAGACTTTTAACCATTCAGTCTTGATATTACACATTGGTGTTTTTTATCAAGCAGGTTTCCGAGACCCTTTTTCCTCCTTTCTCCCATCATACATTCTATTGTGGGATTTTGTGTACCTGCATTCCCTCTCTCACAGAACTCGCAGCCAGACCTTAAATATCCTATAACTCCATCCACTGTTAGTTTAATTCTTCTTTTGTTTTCTTCCCCTTTTTCTCTTGTTTGCCATACATTTTGGTGGGTTTATTTTATTTTTTTTATTTTTTGGGGGAGTTGATTTGGAATTGGAGTTTTGAATGGGTTGGGGGGAGTAGGGGTAGAGCAGATCAGTGGGGTTTACTCGAGTTGGCTAAGGCTTATATTTTGTGGGGGTAGTGGAAGTTTTTCCAAGGAATACTGAATGTTTTGAATGTTGCATTATTGCCCTGTTGATGTATTATTCTTGTTTCTTGCAAAAGTTCAATAGTTTCAAGTTTATTAAAATATTTTTTAAATCGCTTATTCAGGTTTCTAAGCGGTTTACAATATAAAATTACATAAAAACACGTAAAACTTTGGGATACTAAATAACGTCAAAATCTAAATAAAAACACTGATAAAATGTACAGACATACTCAAACAATATCAAGAGGGATATAACTCTGTTGGAGAAAGTGCAGAGGCGAGCCACGAAACTTGTCAAAGGAATGGAGCATTTGAGCTATAAAGAACGACTCAGGAAATTAGGATTGTTTACCCTCGAGAAGAGAAGACTGAGAGGGGATTTGATAGAGACTTTTAAAATATTAAAAGGATTTGATAAAATAGACCAGGAAGCAGCATTGCTAACATATTCAGAGGTGACACGGACAAGAGGTCATAGCCTGAAACTGTGTGGCAGCAGGTTCAGGACAAATGTCAGGAAGTTCTGCTTCACACAGCGAGTGGTGGGTGCTTGGAATGCACTCCCGGAAGAGGTTGTGGCAGAAACTACTGTACTGGGTTTCAAGCGCAAGTTGGATGCACACCTTCTTGCATATCATATTGAGGGATACGGTAAAGTCGGGTCTCCAAAAAAGAGTACCTAAATGGGCCGCCGCGTGTGTGGAGCACCGGACTGGATGGACCTCGGTCTGATCCGGTGGAGGCGTTTCTTATGTTCTTATGGGGAAGAACTACAATTATTATAGAAAAGGTGTAACGTAAAAGGGAAAATACAGTAGGAATGGGATGATAACAATTTTCTTTTCGTTTTACCATAAACTGAAAGGGGAAGGAATGTGCCTGGCAGATATGCACAAAAGTTTTGTGGTAAGCGTAGTTCCTGTGTGCATACCTAGGCAAAATCCGAAGTGTGGACACACCCATCAGAACTATTCTTCTGCACATTTAAATATAAGCTTTTCAAAAATTGTCTGTACTTCAGTTTTCGAAAGGCTCATATTTAGGCACAGAAGAACTTTTGCTCGGACTCGCATACGTGTTTGTATCTCACTATCAATGCTTAGAAGCTGTACGGGCTCCCTTCTGCTTCCAAAAGACAAAAAAAGCAGTTTAATATTCAAAATTCAGACAAAAATTTCTCCTCAAAACCTTCAACGCCATTCCTGAGCTGGTGGTAAGTTTTCAGTGTTAAGGGCAGCTGTGCCATCGGTAGTTTCACTACTAGCACAGTCTCCCAAGGCAGACAGGTTTCAGTGGAGATGCCAGACTTAACAATGTACCACCCATCTGAGCAGCAGCAGATTGGCTGTGATGGAGGCGGAAGATTGCATTTGATGCGTCAACATTGAATTTATACTGCACAGAAGAAAGGCCCAGCAATCTACTTCTATATTCCACCAAGAAAAACTTGATGAGACATAAAGAATCGACGTATAGTGCTGGAAGATTGTCCTTTAGGTCGGAAAGCACTCACCGTGCTACTAGGGAAGAGCTGATCGTCACCCAGAATATGGCCAGAGTTTGTGAAGCTGATGGATCAAAGCCGCCAGGATGTCCTGATGCTGATGTTACTGCATAGAAAAGGGAGATCAGAAGCTGTAAAGATTTTCTTAATATAGGAACAGGGAATGTACAAAGCATGAACCAAGGAAAATTGGTAATTGTTAAAGATAAAATGGAAAAAAAAAATGATTTGATAGGGATCAGTAAACTCAAATGGCCAGGACAGGGCCATTTTCAATCAAACGAGCATTGGATTTGCTACTCTGGTCATAAAACACACAGGAAAAATGGCATGGCATTCATCTTCAACAATAAGCTTTCAAAAGACAATAGTAAAGTTCAGTGTTATCAGTGATAAGAGTCATGTCAATCTGTCTACAGGGAAAGCCGATCAAGGTCACCTTGATCCAAGCATATGCTCCAATGACAAACACGGAAGATGAGCATATAGAATTGTTCTATGAACAACTTCAAAAAATGAAACAGATCAAACGCCAAAACAAAATCTACTGATCACTATGGGGGATTCCAATAAAAAAGTAGGAAGTGGAAAGCAAGGCATAGGAGAAAGAAATGAAGCTGGTGATAACTTTGTACAGTTTTGCAAAACGGACCAACTGTTAATCGTGAATACGCATTTCTAACACCACAAATGTCGCCAGTAGACATAAACCTCTCCAAATGACATGTATCAAAATCAAATTGACTACATCTGCATAGAACAGAGATGGAAATCTGCAGTTTTGACTGCAAGGTCTAAACCAGGAGCTGATTGAGGAAGTGACCACTAGCTTTTGACATTCAAGATCAAAGTAAAGCTTCACAAGAAGAAGATCATTAGAGACCTGCCAAAATATGACATTGAAAATATTCCATCAGACAACATATTTGCCTATTTTGATACAGGAGATAGAGAGCCCAAAGAGTTATGGAATGGCATCAAAACTATAATTAGTGATGAAGCTAAAAAAAAACCTCCACAAGAGAAAGAAAGCCAAGAAATCGCTTTGGATCGCAGAAGAAACCAGAAAAGTAGCAGAACAAAGATGACAAGCAAAACTTTCCAGCAACTGAGGAAACGAATCACAAATGAATTGAGTGTTTCAATATCAAATTCAGCAAAACAAAGAACGGTATCTAAAGGATATTTGTCACAAAATGGAATCAAACATGTAAATGGAAAAAACAGATTAGCATATCAGGAGGTTAAGCGATTGTGGCAGAATTTCCAGCCTCGATTGGGGATGCTTAAAGACACCGATGGAATGATATTGAATAATCCAGAAAGCATTAAAAAGAGATGGAAAGAATATACGGAAAACCTATACAAAAAAGGCAATGAGGATAACATTGGGGAAATTGAACAGGAAACCGATGCTGAAGAAGAACCAGATATTTTAAAAGGAAGTCATAGCAGCAATTAAAGCTTTATCGAAAGGTTATTTTGGTAAATTTCTGAAGACTTGGAGATCATTAGCAGATTTTTATAATGATTAATAACATTTTCTCATAATAAGAGATTTGTTAAGTGGGGATATGGGTGGGTATTATTTTATTTACCTCACAATATGTATGAATTAATTAATGCATTTTGAAGTATTAGGTTAGATTTTCTGAAATAGGAAGGGAGGGCTGGGGGGGGCTTTTTTAATTTTATTTATATTTGTCATACATATTAAATGATTTACATATTATCTAAAACATAAAAATATGAATATAAATATGATATATTGTACTTAAAGTATTCATGAAGGAAAATCAAGTGTGTGTTTATAAGATTATATGTATTTTTCTGATACACTTGTAATATGAAAAAATAAAGAAATTTAAAAAAAAAGAAAGAAAAAAAAAAAGAAAACCAAGTCACCTGATATCGATGATATTCCAATTAAATTAATCAAAGGAAGGTGCAATCATGGCCCTCACTCAACTGTCAACAGATTTGGAAGGTAAAGACATGGCCAACCGATTGGAAAAGATCACTGTTCATATCTTTACCAAAGAAAGGAAACGTCAAGGACTATAGCAACTACAGAATGATTGCATTAATTCCATACACCAGCAAAACTTTGCTGAAAATAATACAATGAAGGCTACAATCAAACGTTGAGCAAGAACTACCCGAAGTTCAGGCTGGTCTCAGAAAAGGTCAAGGAACAAGAGACATTATTGTCAATGTTAGGTGGACATTGGAGAAGAGCAAAGAATATCTAAAGCCCCTATACTTTTGATTCATTGACTACAACAAAACTTTTGACTGTGTGGATCATGTCAGGAAGGGGGGGGGGGGGGACGACAATCTCTTCCTGGGCTGTGGTGAGAAATTTTTATTGAAACTGAGCTAACATTAAAAATGCTGCTACAGTGAAATTCTGGTGTTTTGGGGGTTTTTTTTTCCATGAAAGCAATTTTATTAGTTGCTTTATATAAAGCAAATGCAGCTGCCATCATTGTTAACATAACAAAGGTGATCCAGGTGTGGTAACTGCATGTGTCCCACTTCCACTGTTAAATAGCAAGCCTCCCAAGGCATTCCTAGTGAGATAAATACTGCAATGTATCCAATATCACCAGGCACAAATATTTTCTCCCATCAAATGCTTCAATGACATGGTTGGGAAAATAAACCACACAAAAACAAGCAGATCCCACCCACCAAAGGGCTCCTTTTGCATCTAAATGGACAGCTCCAGCTTGCTGCAGCACACACCCCACCAAGAAGCCCTCAGCTAGTGCAAAATTGGGACTCACTTCCAGCTCGATTTTCCATCCTGGGAAACCAAACTGGACAATACCGAAATTCTGTTTTAAATCAGACTCTTTTTAGAGCAATACTAGCCCAACAGCAACTAGCAAAGCTCAAGTTTATTCACGAAACAAGGGGTAGGCTAGAGTGAATACATAATATTGACTGTGTGGTAACAAACATACCATCTTACCGAGACACAGAGATTGTAGAGAATGACATGGTGACATATTCTCCATCTCCGCAGGAAAACCATCTCCATGTCATTCTTTAAGGAGAAAGGATCAGAATATGAATGGGCACAACTACTGATTCTCAAAAGCTGGTGTAGAAGGACTGAGGTTGAGATAGACACAAGATTGTTTCCTGCAGTTATCCACGGGGACGGGAATGGTGATGAATTGAATCTGACTCAGAGGCGTACCTAGGGTATGTGACACCCGGGGCCCATTGTTTTTTGACACCCCTACCATCATTTTTGACACCCCCTAATGTAAAAAAATATTTTTAGTAATGTTCCCCCCAGGTGCCAGCCATGAGGGGGTGTTCCCGGCCTAGGAGTCATGGTCCGGGAACTTCCCTTCTCATGGCCCGGTGCCAAGGCTCTGGATAGTCCCCGTGGCCCAGCATGATCCAAGCCTTCTCTCCCTTTACCTTCCATGAAGCTGAAAAAACTGCCAGCCTCGGCAATGATTCAGCTACGTCGCCCGCTGCTCCCCTTCTTGCTTTCCGTGTCTGCCTCTGCAATCTACCTGGGCGGAAACAGGAAGTTGTGTCATTGGCAGATGGGGAAAGCAGGAAGGGGAGCTGCGGGCAACATAGCTGAATCACTGCCGAGGCTGGCAGTTTTTTCAGCTTCACGGAAGGTAAAGGGAGAGAAGGCTGGGAACATGCTGGACCACAGGGACTATCCAGAGTCTTGGCACCGGGCTGTGAGAAGGGAAGTTCTCAGACCATGACTCCCCCCCCCTTGGTATGCCACTGATCTGACCTTAAGATTGTTGATCTGTGTTACTATAGATCTGAGCTAAGTAAAGCCAAATTTAAATCCCAAGCGTCTCTTGTATATACATATAAAGCAGATATAAACAATCTCGTTACACTAGCTTCTTTCAGGTAGGTGTTCAAGCCAGGTTGGAAGACTTGAACAGCAGGGCCAAAAGAATTGCCAGAATGGATTCTCTCTCCCACATTGCTGGGCTAGAGACTCCATTCTGTGAATTCAAATAACAGACATGAGAAAAAGTCATGTAATAATCAAATAGGTTTTATTAATGCTTCACATGCCTGGGGAGAGCCAATACAAGTTTCCAAGTTTATTTACAATTTGATATACTAACCATCAAACAAATATCTGGACGGTTTACAATTCCTAAAATTAGAGTTTAAAAAATGCAATAATAGAAAAAAAAATAGGGGAACATAAAAACCAGACAAAGACAAAGATATGGACAGAATAGGTACGATTCTGAGGGAGGCACTGAGGGAGGAGAAGATTTAAAATTACATCGAAGTCAAAATAAAAGGGAGGTAGGAAGGGGGAGGGAGAGAACAAAAAGGAGAGGGGAAGGAGGTCGCTTCATAAAAGCAGTTGTTTTGAGCAATTAAAAAATGGAAGAAAAAGGATCTTATCTGGAATTCTGGTATGCATCATGAAATAAAAAAGTTTTTAGCTTAGTTTTGAATTTATCGACTAAGTTTTCCGTTCAAAGATGAGATAGGACTGCATTCCAGAGGGAGGGGGCTGTGACAGAAAAGATAAAGTTTTGAGTGTAGAAAACATCTTTGAGAGACGGAACAATCAGTAGGTTAAGATCAGCGGATCTCAGAGCCCGGGGAGAGGCACAAGGTATGAGATATTTATCAAGAAAAGATGGGGAGTGGGTGAGTTTAATCTTAAAAACCAAGAGGAGAATTTTGTAAGTAATTTGATGCGAGACACGCTGTGTGGATGCTTTTCAATGTGCCTTTGTTAAGGTTCTTTAAATAAGTTGGTGCAATTAGTAGAAGGAGGCATAGCCTCTGATGAAACCAAGTGTGAAACAGTGGACAGCCGTTGGGCACAAAAGATAAGTGCTTCCCTTCTTAAAGCACATTATGCACTTTATATTTATTGAAATTTGGTAGCACAAATATTTAAATTAATTCTCACAGTATAAGTACTTTACCAAGACCAATGATGAATTTACCGCCCCAGTAAGGGCAAGAAAAATCACTCAAGTAGTGCCTTGGGTATTTGAGGTCTGGTAATTCAACATAACTTGACTTGAATTTGTTCTCTAACTTAAATTCAATGCAAAGAAATGCAGAGTAATGCATTTAGGGATTAATAATTGGAAAGAACTGTATGTGCTGGGAGGTGAGAGGCTGATATGCACGGACTGGGAGAGGGACCTTGGGGTGATAGTGTCCGAAGGTCTATAGAGGAAAAACAGTGTGACAAGGCGGTGGCTGCTGCCAGAAGGATGTTGGGCTGTATAAAGAGAGGCGTAGTCAGTAGAAGGAAGAAGGTGTTGATGCCCCTGTACAGGTCGTTGGTGAGGCCCCACTTGGAGTATTGTGTTCAGTTTTGGAGACCGTATCTGGCGAAGTGCGTAAGAAGACTTGAAGCGGTCCAGGGAAGGGCGACAAAAATGATAGGAGGTTTTCGCCAGAAGACATATGAGGAGAGACTGGAAGCCCTGAATATGTCTACCCTAGAGGAAAGGAGAGACAGGGGAGATATGATTCAGACGTTCAAATACTTGAAAGGTATTAACGTAGAACAAAATCTTTTCCAGAGAAAGGAAAATGGTAAAACCAGAGGACATAATTTGAGGTTGAGGGGTGGTAGATTCAAGAGCAATGTTAGGAAATTCTACTTTACGGAGAGGGTAGTGGATGCCTGGAATGCGCTCCCGAGGTGTTGGAGAGGAAAACGGTGACGGAGTTCAAAGAAGCGTAGGATGAACACAGAGGATCTAGAATTAGAAAATAATAGTAAATATTAAAAAACTAAGGCCAATACTGGGCAGACTTGCGTGGTATATGTCCTTATATGGCCTTTTGGTTAAGGATGGGCTGAAGAGGGCTTCAATGGCTGGGAGGGTATAGATGAGCTGGAGTGAGCTTTGATGGAGAGTTCAGCAGTTGGAACCCAACTGGGCAGAGCTTTGGATTCTTGCCCAGAAATAGCTAAGAAGAAAAAAAATTTAAATTGAATCAGGTTGGGCAGAATGGATGGATCATTCAGGCCTTTATCTGTCGTCATCTACTATGTTACTATGTCACAGAGTCAAACTTCTGAACTTCCTTAGCACAGCTAAAGTGAAAATACAGCAATTTAAACTTTTCAATCTATAATTACAATGCCTCGGACTTTTTCACTAGATCTCTCATCTGAGTTCCCAAATTTTAATATATAATCACTTAGTTTTAATTTATTCACAAACTCAGTTTTCATATCATCTGTGACACCGATCACACCTGTAAATTTCAGGAACTCTTCAACATAGGACACACTTCTCCCTGGTTAAATGGTTATTATGGTGGTACAGTGCAGTGTGGGAGTGTGTGGTGCAGTTGTTAGAGCTACAGCCCCAGCACCCTGGGGTTGTGGGTTCAAATTCTGCACTTTTCCTTGTGACCCTGGGCAAGTCACTTAATCCCCCAGTGCCCTAGGTACATTAGATAGTGTGAGCCCACCGAGACAGATAGGGAAAAATGCTTGAGTACCTGAATAATCTGTAATCCATATAGAATTGTGGGATATATGGAATCTAAATAATGAAATAAATAAATAATCCCAATTTTTACCTGCCAAATACAGAGTGGGAGTTTTTCACACAGAAACATGTTCATCTCCGAGCCTCGGTCTGCATGATCATTGTTGCCGATTTAAAATCCTGAGGGCCCAATGAAAGTCACCAAATTCAGAGTCTCCAAGTCCTGCCTGTGAAAAAAGGAAGACCCCCCAGAGAGAATGAGGGAAATGGAGAGATACGCCACGGCACAATTACTACAAATAATTTGATAGGAAGTGTAAAGAAAGGTATTACAGCTCCCCCTCCTGATTCGCAGTTTCCCCAATTGTGAATTCGGTTATTCGCGATTTTTTGCGTCGGATTTTTTGCCTAGTTTTTAAAGGCTCCCAGATCTCCCCAGACCTTACCTGGTGGTCTAGCGGTGATGTAGAGCAGGAGCGATCTTCCTATGCTCCTGCTCCGTGGCATCTCGAGACTACAACGGGCATTCACAGCAGCCAGTTTGATGACGGCTCTGCACGGGGCAGGAGTGTAGGAAGATCGCTCCTGCCCCGCGTCACGGCTATAATCTACAGGATGCTATGGAGCAAGACCTGCGTACTTTAGAAAGATGGTCCTTGATCTGGCAGCTGGGCTTCAACGCCAAGAAATGTAAGGTCATGCATCTCGGTAACGGAAATCCTTGCAGAACCTACACCCTGAATGGAGAAACTTTAACCAGGACTACGGAAGAACGAGACTTAGGAGTAATCATCAGTGCTGACATGAAAGCAGCCACTCAAGTGGAGAAGGCTTCATCTAAAGCACGGCAGATGATAGGTTGTATCAAGAGAAGCTTCGTCAACAGGAAACCTGAAGTCATAATGCCATTGTACAGAGCCATGGTGAGACCTCATCTGGAATACTGTGTGCAATTCTGGAGGCCACATTACCGTAAGGATGTGCTCAGAATTGAATCGGTTCAGCGGATGGCCACCAGGTTGGTCTCGGGGCTAAAGGGTCTCCCGTACGAAGAAAGACTGAGCAAATTGCAGCTCTACAATCTCGAAGAGCATAGGGAGAGGGGAGACATGATTGAGACATTTAAGTACATCACGGGACGGGTCGAGGTGGAAGATGATATCTTTCTTCTCAAGGGACCCTCGATCACAAGAGGACATCCGCTCAAACTCAAGGGAGGGAAGTTTCGTGGAGACGCCAGGAAATACTTCTTCACGGAGAGAGTGATTGAGCATTGGAACAAGCTTCCAGTACAGGTGGTCGAGGCACGCAGCATCCCAGACTTCAAGAACAAATGGGATACCTATGTGGGATCCCTACGAGGTCATGCCAAGGGATAGGGTCACTAGGACTTGAACGAGCGGGTCAGTAGAGTGACAGTATAATTACAATTGTACTTTAGGGGGTCAGTAGACTTAAGAGGGTGGGTAAATGGTGTGGGCAGACTTGATGGGCTATAGCCCTTATCTGCCATCAACTTTCTATGTTTCAACACCACTAGACCACCAGATAAGGTTGGGGACACAGGAGGGAGGCGGGGGTGGGTCAGAGCCAGCTCTGCAAATATTGAGGGTCAGCTGTATTTATTTTTAAAATTCTGGTTTAATATTAACTTTTTTGAGCTCTGCAGACAGTAATACCTAAAGTTTAATGTAGTATAAAGAAATAAAACAAAAAAACAAAGGAAATAAGGTGATAACTTTGTTATTGGACTAACTCAATGCATTTATTGATGAGCTTTCGAAGGTAACTCTTCTTCCAGATCAGAAAAAAACAAATGTTGATAAATAGTAAATAAAAGGAAAACATGAAAGCATTTCAGGGATAGGAAGAGGGAGGGCTGGGTGGGCAGGAGACAGAGAGGTACCAAAATAACTTATTTTGATTTCAAAGGTTTTACATTCTTGGATTGCTTTAAAGTTCCCTTTTAGTATTCTCACCATAAAATAATTGGTGCAGTGGTCAGTTTTTCCAAAATTTAATGAAACCAGTATGTACGTATGGGAAGGGAGCACGGACATTTATTTAACATTATGACAGTGCAACAGGCAGTAGCAAAGTAAGGACTAAAAATGGACCCCGGCCAGAAAAGTTAAGATGCCTGGCCCCCATGGTAGTGGGGTGGGGGGTGGGGTTTGGAGGATGATAAACTCTTTCAAAGCTGCAATAAACAAACAACACAAAAAAAAACAAATATTTCAGACCTATATAGAAATGCAAGAAGTCAGAGAAAAGATTTTGTTCTACGTTAATACCCTTCAAGTATTTGAACGTCTGAATCATATCTCCCCTGTCCCTCCTTTCCTCTAGGGCAGGGGTGTCAAAGTCCCTCCTCGAGGGCCAGAATCCAGTCGGGTTTTCAGGATCTCCCCAATGAATATGCCTGAGATCTATTTGCATGCACTGCTTTCAATACATATTCATTGGGGAAATCCTGAAAACCCGACTGGATTGTGGCCCTTGAGGACCGACTTTGACACCTGTGCTCTAGGGTATACATATTCAGGGCTTCCAGTCTCTCCTCATACGTCTTCTGGCGCAAGCCTCCTATCATTTTCGTCGCCCTCCTCTGGACCGCCTCAAGTCTTCTTACGTCTTTCGCCAGATACGGTCTCCAAAACTGAACACAATACTCCAAGTGGGGCCTCACCAATGACCTGTACAGGGGCATCAACACCTTCTTCCTTCTACTGACTACGCCTCTCTTTATACAGCCCAGCATCCTTCTGGCAGCAGCCACTGCCTTGTCACACTGTTTTTTCGCCTTTAGATCTTCGGACACTATCACCCCAAGGTCCCTCTCCCTGTCCGTGCATATCAGCTTCTCTCCTCCCAGCATATACGGTTCCTTCCGATTATAAATCCTCAAATTCATTACTCTGCATTTCTTTGCATTGAATTTTAGTTGCCAGGCATTAGACCATTCCTCTAACTTTTGCAGATCCTTTTTCATATTTGTCTTTGAACCATCTTTCTCCATGCCTATGATCCATCATTCCTATCCCTACCCTTTCCTCATGTTCAGCACCTACTCAGTGCCCTATCCCTCCCTTCTGTCCAGCATTTCTTCTCTGTCCCTCTCCCTTCAATTATCCAGCTTGTCACTTATCTGACTACCACAGGCCCATTGTCTCTTTCTCTCTCTCTCCTCCAGACTGGCATCACTCTCCCCCTTCACCAGAGTCCAGTCTCTTTCTCTTCCCTCCACTCACTAACTTCAGTCCAGCATCATTTCTTACCTTTTCTTCCCCAAGTTTCTTTATCTCTTCCTTCTACCTCAACCCCCCTTCTTCACCATGCAGATGCCAGCATCTTTTCCCCTTCCCTAACAGGTCTGGTATCCCTCTCTTAATTTGCACCCCTCCACAAGGCCAGCATCCAGAGGAAGGCAATGAAAATTGTAAGGGGTTGAACCAAAAGAAGTATGAGAAGAGACTGGAAGACCAAAACATGTATACTCTAGAGGAGAGGAGGGACAGGAGAGATATGATACATTTAAATACTTGCAATGTATTAATATAGAACCAAATCTTTTCCAGAGAAAGGAAAATGGTCAAACTAGAGGGCATAACTTGAGGCTGCGGGAAGAAAGACTTAGGAGTAATGTTAGGAAATTCTTTTTCATGGAAAGGGTGGTGGATGCCTGGAATGCCCTCCCGAAGGAAGTGGTGGAGAGGAAAATGGTGTTGGAATTCAAAAAAAGTGTGGGATAAACACTGAGGATCTCTAATTAGAAAACAAATGGTATAAATTAAAGAGCTAAGGCTGGTACTGGACAGACTTGTACGGTTTGTGTCCCATATAAGGGATGGGCTGGGAAGGGCATCAATGGGAACTCCACTAACTTGGAACGTGAGGACGTTACTGGCCAGATTTTACAGTAGATATCCTGCAAACAACAGGATGGTTGGATAGGCTGGAGTAAGCTTGGATGGCAACTTCAGAAGTGGAATCTAGGACAATACCAGATGGACTTTACAGGCTACGGCCCAGAAATATCAAAGAAGAGACAAGTTGATTTAATCATGTATTTTTAATGAGAATAACTAATGGGCAGACTGGATGGACCATTCAGGTCTTTATCTGCAGTTTACTATGTTATATTACTATCTCTATCCTTCCTCTGCTACCACTCCCAAAGATGCTAACATTTATTCCCCTCTACCCCCCCCCAACAGGTCCTGGTACCTCTCTAAATCCCCCTCTCTTCCTCTGGAGCCCTCAAAATCTGCAAAGTGCAGCCAGTAGAGGCAGCAAGGCAAACAGCCTGCCTCTGGCCAGCACTCCCAGGACCCTTCCAATGCTGTGTCTGCTGCCTCTCTGATATTATTTCCCATTGCTGGCACATGGCAGTGGAAAGGCCCTGGCAGTGCCACTTGGGGGCAGTTTACCTTGCTGGACACTGCAGATTTGGAAAGCTGGGGGGGGGGATAGCAAACACTGGACCTCAGATCTATGAGGGGGTAGAGAGAGAGGGAAGAAATGCAGGCACCTGTGAGGAGACTGGAGGTACAACAGTTGGCAGCCAATAACATTGAGCAGCCTTGGGCATCTTGTTGAGCTTGCTCAATGGTAGCAAGATCTAGATCTGACATATAGAGAAACCCAGGAGCCTATAACCCAGAAATCAGTTCCAGATCTCCAAAGGGAGTTACAGTCCAGGTCTGCAGCCTCAATTTCAAGGGAGGAGGGAAGAAAGGAAAAACACCTGGAGTCCCACGAAAGGCCATTCCAGTCCTCCAACCACATACAAGGGCAGGACTTAGGGGAGACATCTACTGCCCTATAAAAAAGGGAGCTGAAACAGAGTAGAGTCTTCCTGCTTAGGAGGCTGACCCAGCAGGAGCTGAACCAGAGACTGCTGATTACAGACCTACTTAAGGTACAGAACTGCTGTTTTGCTTTTAAGGAGCATACTGAACTGTTGCCTGCCTGCAGGCTAATGTAGCTTAAGAGCAAAGCTAGGAGGGTGGTGGCAGGAGGATGATAAGCCTGACCTCACATATGTGATGGATTATTGCAGTGGATGGATTAAAAGAGGACTGCCTATATGAACAGATCTTGGGACAAACGTTTTGGACTATACTAACCTTCTGAACTGAATTAAGAGAGGGAGACTTGTGATCTCAGGAGCCTCTCATGAGGAATTTTGTCAAAAGCTTTCTGAAAATCTAGATACATCATCACAAGGCTCACCTTTATCCAGCTTCAAAAAAAGACAAGCAAATTGGTGAGGCAAGACCTCCCTTGGTTGAACCCATGCTGACTGTATCCCATTATATCATGTTTGTCTACATGTTCCACAAACAGAGATTAGGTTCTTACCTTGATAATATCTTTTCCAGTAGACAGGGATGATATGCTAAACCATTAATCATCGCATTACTTATAAAATTTTACTATTAACATTCAAAACTCTTGATACTAATGAACCTCAATTCATTAGTAAAGTACTTATCCCATATAGTGCCTCACGTTCTCTTTGGTCAACTAACCAAAAACTTCTACTAATTCCCTCCTTGAAAATTATTGGAACCCGTCGACAAGATATGTTTTCAGTATCAGCACCACAACTCTGGAATTCTTTACCTCTACAATTAAGAGATGAAAGTAACCTAAGCTATTTTAAAAAGAACTTAAAAAGCTTTTTATTTAAGGATGCTTTTAGCTTATAAATTGCTTTTCTAGCCCTTCTTCCTTCCCTTGCTTTCTTCCATAACTTTCTCCCTCTTTATATTTGTCTTTCTTTTTCCCACTGTATTACTCTATCAGTTCGCCAGTTATACTCATTGAATTTTAAATTATATTTATTGTGTAAATTATGTCTGGTTTTTTTTTTGGTTTTCTGTTCGTTGTTTTTGTTTTCATACTATGTTTAACTATATGTTACTTTTATATATTGTAACTCGCTTAGAAAAAATTTTAATTAAGCGATTAATCAAATATAAATAAAACTTGAAACTTGATCTGTGCTCGCAAGCATATCACAGAAGATATCAATCACAGCTTTTCAACTCCTCCTCCTCCATGGTCTCTGATACCCCCCTTCAGTTTGTACAAAGCTGGTGACAGCCCCAAAGAAGAAGACAGGAGGGATATGGGGAATTCCCCGAAAACAGAAGTTTGATCTGCTCAGATGAAGTTATATGAGGAAACTGTAATACTACTACTACTTATCACTTATATAGCACTGAAAGGCATACGCAGAGCTTTACATTTTGACATTTATGGATGTCTCTGCTCAGAAGAGCTTACAATCTAACTTAGACAGACAGACACTCCCAAAGAGGTGGGCTTTTAACTGGGCCTTGAACACTGCCAGAGATGGAGCCCGTAATAGGGATTCGGGCAGCTTGTTCCAAGCACACAGTGCAGCAAGGCAGAAGGGACAGAGTCTGAAGTTGGCAGTTGAAGAGAAGGGCACAGATAGGAGGGACTTACCAGCTGAGCGGAGCTCACAGGGGAGAGGGAGATCCATAGGGGGAAATAAGGGAAGATAGATAGTGAGGGGCAGCTGAGTGACTGCATTTGTAGGTCAGTAAGAGGAGTTTGAATTATATTCAGAAACGGGAAGTTAATGAAGTGAATTTAGGAGAGGATTACCATGAGTATAGCAGCTCTCCCGGAATATGAGTTGTGCAACCGAATTCTGGACGGACTGGAGGGGAGCGAGATGGCTAAGCGGAAGGCCTAAGAGTAGTGAGTTGCAGTAGTCTAAGGGCGAGGTGATGAGGGTTTGGATAAGTGTTTTGGTTGTGTGCTCAGAGAGAAAGGGTCAGATTTTGGTAATATTATAGAGTATGAAGCAGCAGGTTTTTGCAATATGTTGTGGGCAGTGAAGGAGAGAGAGGAGTCAAAGATGACCCCAAGATTGCAAGCAGACAAAAAAAGGAAGGATTAGAAAGTTGTCCACAGAGACAGAGAAAAAGGGAAGCAGAGAGATGGGTTTAGGCGGTAAGATGAGCAGCTCTGTTTTAGCCATATTCAATTTTAGATGGCGGTGAGTCATCCAGGTGGCAATGTCAGACAGGAAGGATGAGACTCTGGTCTGGGTTTCAGTAGAGATATTTGGTGCAGAGAGGTAGATCTGGGAGTCATCAGCATAGAGGTGATACTGAAAGCCTTGGGAGGAGATAAGTGCACCAAGTGAGGAAGTGTAGATTCAGAAAAAGAGTGGTCCCAGGACAGAGCCTTGAGGTACACCAATTGATAGTGGAAATGCTGTGGAGGAGAAACCACCATTGCATACACTGAAAGTACGATGGAAGAGAAAGGAAGAAAACCAGGAGAGGGCAGAACCCTGGAATCCCAACAAGGACAGCATATCAAGGAAAAGGCGATGATCAACAGTATCAAAGGCGGCAGACATTTATTTATAAAAAAAAAAAATTTTCTCTCACAACATCCTGCAAGTCTGAGCGAGTTACAAAAGAACACTCAATTTAAAACACATAATTTCACACTGGACAACCATCCAGTAAACAAACAAAAACACTCAAACAATAACTTAACAACCAGCTTCAATGAATTACATCTATGAATTAAACAGTAGATCAATCTCATCCTTCCAATTTACATGATTATATTGCATGTTGTCTCCTGGAAGAGGAGACAACATGCAATATAATCAAGTTTGCAGATGATACAAAACTATGTCGGGTGGTTGGCTCTCAAAGGGACTGCGAGGATCTTCAGAAGGATCTGAACCAGCTGGAAAAGTGGGCGATAAAGTGGCAGATGAATTTTAACGCAGACAAATGCAAGGTAATGCATCTGGGAAAGAAAAACAAAGAACATGAATATAGGATATTGGGTGTGACATTAGCCAAATGCGAACAAGAAAGGGATTTGGGGGTACTGAAAGACAGAACCCTAAAACCATCGGCTCAATGTGCGGCGGCGGCGAGGAAAGCAAACAGGATGTTGGGCATGATTAAGAAGGGGATCACGAGTAGATCGGAAGACGTCATAATGCCACTTTACAGAGCAATGGTCAGACCACACTTAGAATACTGTGTCCAACACTGGTTTCCATACCTTAAGAAGGATATAACTCTGCTGGAGAATGTGCAGAGGCGAGCCACGAAACTTGTCAGAGGTATGGAGAATTTGAGCTACAAAGAATGCCTCAGAAAACTGGGACTGTTCACCCTTGAAAAGAGGAGATTTGATAGAGACTTTTAAAATATTAAAAGGATTTGATAAAATTGACCAGGAAACAGCATTACTTACATATTCAGATGTTACATGGACAAGAGGTCATAGCCTGAAACTGAGCGGCAGCAGGTTCAGGACAAATGTCGGGAAGTTCTGTTTCACACAACGAGTGGTGGGTGCTTGGAATGCGCAAGTTGGATTCACACCTTCTTGCAAATCACATTGGGGGATACGGGAAATCTGGGTCTCCAATAAGGAGCACCTAACTGGGCCTCCGCATGTGCGGATCGCCGGACTAGATGGACCTACGTCTGATCTGGCGAAGGCGTTTCTTATGTTCTTACATGAGTAATATCGCTCAAACAACACTGTTTTAATCCATTTCTTAAAATTCAGTAAGGATGAAGCTCCCTTTACTTCAATCGGCAATGTGTTCCACAACTGCAATCATTGAGCTATGAATTCGAGTCAGTTTCATTTACTTTAACGAGGGAACCTCCAAACAAAGCTGCTCATCAGAGCGTAATCTTGAAGTTGACATATTGGTTGAAGAAATTGCTTAGCATTACTGGCTTCTTCGTATGCCACAGCTTATAAATCAAGCAAAGCACTTCAAACTCTATTCGAACTGATACAGGTAACCAGTGGAGTGACTAAAAAGGGTGTAATGTTATCAAATTTTGACGCCCCCACTATTAATCGAGCCATGGCATTCTGTACCAATTGCAATGCCCGAATCATATACTTGGTAGGCCAAAGTAAAGAGCATTGCAATAATCAAGAGTTGGGATTAATATTGCACTTATAACTGTACAAAAGTCCCCTGCAGACAAAAAAACTCTTAGGGCTCCTTTTACGAAGCCGCATTAGCGGCTTAAGCGTGCACGACTTTTAATCACACGCTAACCCCTGTGCTAGCCGAAAAACTACCGCCTGCTCAAGAGGCTAGCACGTCCGTCAGTTTAGCACGCGCTATTATGTGCGATAAACTGCTAACGCGGCTTCGTAAAAGGAGCCCTTAGTTTTCAAAGCAGCTGAAATTTGAAAAAACGATTTAGATAATACTGCTCTTATCTGCGGCTTAAAAGACAGAGTAGAGTCCAAAATAACACCCAAGTATTTACATTCGTCAGACACCAATATCACAGCACCCCACATAGAAACATAGAAATAGATGGCAGATAAGGGCCACGGCCCATCTAGTCTGCCCACCCCAATGACCCTCCCCTACCTTTCTCTGTGAATAGATCCCACGTGTCTATCCCATTTGGCCTTAAAATCAGGCACGCTGCTGGCCTCAATAACCTGAAGTGGAAGACTATTCCTACGATCAACCACTCTTTCAGTGAAAAAGAATTTCCTGGTGTCCCTGTGCAGTTTCCCGCCCCTGATTTTCCACGGATGCCCCCTTGTTGCCGCGGGACCCTTGAAAAAGAAGATATCTTCTTCCACCTTGATGCGGCCCGTGAGATACTTGAATGTCTCGATCATGTCACCCCTCTCTCTGCGTTCCTCAAGTGAGTACAGCTGCAACTTATCCAGCCGTTCCTCGTACGGGAGATCCTTGAGTCCCGAGACCATTCGGGTGGCCATTCTCTGGACTGACTCCAGTCTCAGCACATCCTTACGGTAATGCGGCCTCCAGAATTGCACACAGTATTCCAGGTGGGGCCTCACCATGGATCTATACAATGGCATAATGACTTCAGGCTTACGGCTGACGAAACTCCTGCGTATGCAACCTATGATTTGCCTTGCCTTGGATGAAGCTTGCTCCACTTGATTGGCAGTCTTCATGTTCTCACTGACAATCACCCCTAAGTCTCGTTCTGCTTCAGTTCTTGTTAGGATCTCGCCATTAAGGGTGTAAGTCTTGCATGGATTATGGCTGCCCAGGTGCATGACTTTGCATTTTTTGGCATTGAAGCTGAGTTGCAAGGACCTAGACCAGCGCTCCAGTAGGAGTAGGTCGTGCATCATGTTGTCGGACATTGAATTTATGTCTGTTGTGCTTTTGCCCACTACATTGCTTAGTTTGGCGTCATCGGCGAATAATGTTATTTTACCTCGCAGCCCTTCTGCCAAGTCTCTTATAAAGATGTTGAATAGGATCGGGCCCAGGACCGAGCCCTGCGGCACTCCACTGATTACCTCCGTCATTTCGGAGGGGGTGCCATTCACCACTACCCTCTGAAGCTTACCTCCAAGCCAGTTCCCAACCTATTTTGTCAATGTGTCGCCCAATCCTATAGAACTCATCTTGCTCAGCAACCTGTGGTGTGGTACGCTATCGAATGCTTTACTGAAGTCCAGGTATACGATGTCCAGGGACTCCCCAACATCCAGCTTCCTCGTCACCCAGTCAAAGAAGCTGATCAGGTTGGATTGGCAGGATCTCCCCTTAGTAAATCCATGTTGACGGGGATCCCTTAGATTCTCCTCGTTCAGGATCGTATCCAATTGGCGTTTGATTAGAGTTTCCATTAGTTTGCACACTATTGATGCGAGACTCACCGGTCTGTAGTTTGCTGTCTCCATCTTGGAGCCTTTCTTGTGGAGTGGAATGACGTTAGCCGTCTTCCAGTCCAACGGGACGTTACCTGTACTAAGGGAGAGATTGAAGAGCGCAGATAGCGGTTCCGCCAAGACATCACACAACTCCCTGAGCACCCTGGGGTGTAGGTTGTCAGGCCCCATTGCCTTGTTAACCTTAAGCTTTGACAGCTCGCAGTAGACACCGCTGGGTGTAAACTCGAAATAATTAAACGGGTCATCTGCGTCAACCCTTGTCTGTAGCTGAGGGCCGAGTCCTGGAATACTGGCCCCATTCTGAATGATTTGCCCCTTTCTCAACACAAAACATTCTTCCAGTCAGAAAAAAAATAAACCACTGTAGCCCTGTACCTCCGATACCCAATTCCCGCAATCTCTGCAACATGATCTGATGGACAACTGTATTAAATGCTGCAGATATAGCTAAGAAAATCATAAAGAATGATTCCCCTCTGATCAAGCCCTCTGCAGATCGTATCCAGATCAAGGTCAACAGCAGTACTGTGGAGTGCTTTGGTCGAAACCCAAATTGACCATCATCCAAAACCTCAAACTTCTCTAAGAACTCCTGTAGTTGGAAAAGCACTGTCGTTTCAAGGACCCTTACAAGAAATGCTAATAAGGAAATATCGAGAAGGATGAAGACTAGAGGCCTTTCATTCTGGCCAAGAACATGTCATTGGAAACTTTAGTAAGGGCAGATTCCATGGAATGCAGAGGGTGAAAGCCTGATTGAAGTGGATCCAGAATATCATGGGATTAGAGGAAGTCCAAGCAATGGCAGTGAACAGCACATTCAAGTAACTTGGATAAGAAGGGGAGGAGGGAGTTTGGGGGCGCTAGTTGGAGGGACACATGGGGTCCAGTGAGGGTTTCTTGAGGAGGGGTGCGATAACGGCATGTTTAACGGCAGCAGGGATAGTTGCAGTGAAGAGCGATAGGTTGAGGATGTGACAGATAGGAGGGATGACAGAGGGCGAGATAGCCCCAAGTAGGTGAGTGGGAATTGGATCGGAGGTGCAGGTAGTGGGTTTGGTGGATGAGAGAAGATGTATGGTTTCCTCCTCAGTGATCTCTGAGAAAGAGGAGAGGGTGGCAGGTGTTGATGGGAGGTTAGTAGATGGGACACATTAACAAGCCTCTGAGAGGAACAATAAATTCAATAAAATACAGGTCAAGCAACAAATATAAACAGTCTGAACATTTATGAAGCTCAACTGTTCCTTCCTTGTAATCTTATATATAAACTCTTCCTAATCCAATAGTCTAAGTGAAATCTTAGATATGGATCTGACCATTAAGCTTGAGTCAGAAAGCAGGTGAATCAGATAAATTGCTGGGCGGGGGTTTCAGCATACCATCCCTATCTACTAGAAAAGATATTATCCTCATGTCTGGGTGCCATGGAAAAGACGGTGGATTGAGCCAGGACCCCCATTCATAAAAGAACACTGGGAGGATGGGATTTGTGGAGGGTCTATCTTTAGTTCTCGAAGGATTTGGTAATGATCTCAGCAACGCAGAGGACTTAAAGAGTCAGTGAACAGAGAGATCCTCTCCCTGGTCTATGGCCGATATCGCCTTCTGGTCCTCCATATGAAAGGCTGCTTCTCCCACAAAGGAAGCCTCACTTTGGGACAATAAAGGGATTAAATCTGACCCCTCTATTCCTGTCCGATGGACCATCAGAGTCCAGAATAGCCTCTGCTCTCAGGGAAGAAATGCTCTGAGTATTAGAGAGGCCTGAGTGCTGGGCCACTCACCAGTGAACGTGAGCAGCAGAGTTCTGCCTTGTGCATAAGCCTGCTAGAGAAGATCAAAGAATTTTAGGGTAAAAGCCTGAGAAGGCAACTCTCCTTGTCCCTTAGGGTGCAGCAAATGCTTTTCCTTGGGCGGCGAAGCATCTACGCCCTTACGTTGTGCAGGGACACTGTCCCAGGGCTCCAGAAGGTGTTTCATTCCATCCCACAGTACCATCCACCTTTCTCAAGCCCTAGAGACCTGTGGAGGGGCTAGGCCTGAAGCTCCCGCCCCTCCATCCCGTGCTGTTTGGCATGTGGGATAGGGGCTCTCATCAGCTGTTCATCCAGCGCAAATAAGGCATGATTTAGAAACATAGAAATAGACGACAGATAAGGGCCACGGCCCATCTAGTCTGCCCACCTTAATGACCCTCCCCTACCTTTCTCTGTGAAGAGATTTAGGGGTATATGGGTCTGAGGACTCCATCCCTATCAGTTTTGAGGCAAAATGAAGTTTGAGAACTTAGAAAAAAAAATTGGGAAATCCAAGATGGCCGCTGTGGCAGGGTTTTGGTGCTGTAATATGGACACCGGTTAGAGAATCATGGTGGTTAGGCAGGCTTAGGTGTCTGTCCAGGAGGACAGACATGATTCTATATAGTACACCTGTGTGCGATTCTCTAAAACTGCTTCTGAGACTGGGCGTCCTATATAGAATCCAGCTTATGTCCAGAAGTTTTAAGAGCTTTTAATTTGGGGAAGGACTTTAAGTGCTTGTTTTTTATTGTGTTTTTTTTCCTGAATGTTTTGTATTTGGAGTTTTGGTCTTTTGTACACCATTATGGACGGTTTGGGATATGTGCATTGTATAAATAAACAATTTGGATTTGTTTGATAATTAGAGGCGTTTTCCAGCGGCAATTGTTTGGCTACTTTGACACAAGTTGGGCTGAAAATTTTTTTGCGATCTGGCTACTCTTGCTGGAAGGAGAGGATATGCTGTGCGCTTTGTATAGTTTGCTGATGTGACTTTTAGAGTTACCATATGGTTCAGAAAAGGACAGATTGAGACATCCGGCTTTCACTTCCACTGAAAGCAACGGCAAGTTAAAAACCGGGATGTCTCAATCCAGCTTTCCTTTTTCTGGCGCCATATGGTAATCCCTTCGCCCTTGAATCCCAGTTCCCCATGGGAAAAAATGGTCTTGCATCATTAAAATATAGACAAAAAGCCGTTAGAGTATTCAGGTAATAACCGGTTTTAAATCCCCACGCGGTTACAATCTGTTGTGGTCTGTTTTCATACACAGATTTTCACTAGCACCAGAATTCTTCATCGTGTCTATTTTTATTGTATTTTAATTATTTATTTTAGTTTTCATTAGGACGATATTCTTCTTCTTCAAATACTTATCTCTTTGGGAAGCATAGCAGGGATCTTCATCCAGCATAGGCTATGTTTTGCCAGGGGGCTTTATCAAAGTATTTTCCTCTAGCAATAAAAAGAGATATCAGTAAATATAAATAAATAAATATAGCTCAGCGTATCGGGAAGGGGTTAAAACGCGGACCCTCATGGCCCTCGTGGATCCTAAAACCGCACGTCCTTAAAAATCTGAGGTCCGTGCCACTTGTAGTTAGTTTCTGGCTCTGACAGACCTCGGTGACAATTTAGCGCTGACGGATCCCGTCCTCAAGCATAGGGAGGGAAAAGTATTAGGATCCGTCAGCGCTAAAATGTCACCGAGGTCTGTCCCGAGCCAGAGACTACAAGTGGCGCAGCTACTTGCTGGCAATAATTGAACTGTTTACAGAGCCGGACGGTTGGGCCGGGTCCCCGCCACTGGTATCTTTTGCAGGAGAGAATTTCTGCAAAGTTTATTCAGGGGAATGGTTTTTAGTCTCTGGCTCTGACAGACCCTCGGTGACAATTTAGCTCTGCGAATCCGTTCTCAAGCATAGGGAGGAAAAGTATTAGGATCCGTCCAGCGCTAAATTGTCATCGAGGTCTGTCAGAGACAGAAACTAAGTACAAGTGGCACGGACCTCTAGATTTTTAAGGACGTTGCGGTTTTAGATCCACGAGGGCCATGAGGTCCGCGTTTTACCCCTTCCCGGATACGGCCTGAGCTTTATTTATTTATTTATATTTACTGATATCTCTCTTTTATGCTAGAGGAAATACTTTGATAAAGCCCCCTGGGCAAACATAGCCTATGCTGGATGAAGATCCCCTGCTATGCTTCCCCAAAGAGATGAGTATTTTGAGAAGAAGAATATCGTCCTAATGAAAAACTAAAATAAATAATTAAAATAGACCGATGAAGACTCTGGTGCTAGTGAATCTGTGTGTGAAAAACCTTAGTCAAAAATAGATTCGGACTGTGTGCCTGATATATTTGGGGGGGGGAGGGGGGGGGCCCTTTCCTCCCTCTCGAAACCATCTTCCCCGCTAACGGCGCTTTTCTGGCCTGTCACGTCCGAGGCTGACTCTCGCTGGCGGCGCCCGTTTCTCTCTCTCTCCCGGTCCCGCCCTCGTCCGCGCCTACCTTTTCAAACGCACTTTTCCCGCGCAGCGTCGCCGTTGCGTTTGGCCCACGCGGCCGAGCGTCTGACTTTCGCTAGTCCCGCCCTGCGGAAACCGGATGTGACGTCGAAGGGGGGAAGGGGCGGGGCTTAACAAAGGCACGCCATGGAATCGGCGACTGAGCTGGAGGGAAAGGGCGCGGGGACGAAACAGAGAGATGCATGCTAGGATGGATGGGGTGGGTGGGGCGGAGAGCTATTGGGCATAGAAAATATATTAACCTATTGAGAGGGGGGGTATCTGCTGAATAGAGGGGGGGGGCAAATGGTTGGGTTGGGGATGGGGTGGATAGCGAGATGAAAAGGATTGTATGTGTTCTGCATCCTAACATGGGGGGGGGGAATATTGGACTGGGAGGAGAGAAGTGCATAGGGAGACCAACGAAAAAGGGTGCAGGGAAGATGCTGTATATAGAAAAGATGTTAGTTCATCCCCTTTGCCTTTTGTACCAGTTTAGAACGTATATAATTTGTATTAGACCGTATATAATGTGTATCAATGTTTTGTTTTTGTCTCTTTTTTAAAAAAATGTTATAGCATTGAATATGATATTGCGTAGATAACAAATCTTAATAAAACTTGAAACTTGATGTTCTAAATATGTATGTATGTATGTAATTTTGTAACTGCAAAGTTATTTTCACTAATAATAAAACCCTAAGTGTTCTTACGCATTCCTAACTGCGTGATCCATAGCTCCGTGGCTTCGCATGCGCAGTGAGGTCCAATGGTCTGCAGCCCTTCCCACTTCCCGCAGCATTTCCCTCCCCTCCACTTCCCTGTGCAGTACGCGGGGCCGGTTCTGTACGTCAGGAGCCATGCGGTGCTCAGGGCTTTCCTCTTCGTGGGCTTGCTGTTCCTCGCATCGGAGGTGGAGCGGCTTGCAGGGCTACTGGCGCAGCAGGGGAATCCCCCATTTTTGCAAGGTCGGATCCGGTGCTTCCGTCTTAGCCCCGTGCGCGTCATCAGCCTGGAGGAACCGTTTGGGCGGGGATCCTGTGCACGATTCCAAGGTCGGATGCGTGGGAGTTTAGGGGTAGGGGTGAGAAGCGGGCATAGGGCCTCGGTTGGGGAGGGTCTGGTCTCTGATCCGGCAGTAGTCGGGTCGCTAATGCTGGCCGCCGTGCCATCTGTGCATGAGCCCGCCAGTCCTGCCTCCTTTCTCTGCAGTTTGTATCTCCCGACGGTACTGTCGGTTGGCTCGGCTCAGCTGGTTCCTCTAGACAGGGGCTTTGGGTTTTCATTCCCCCCCCCCCCCCCAGCGAATCCCTTGCGGTATGAATAGCGTGGGCCCTATGCAGCAGGAGCTGAAAGCAGCGCTGGAGGGGTGGGGAACGCTTACAGGGATCCTGTCCCCGGTGCAGGGGAGCGGCCGGTGCAGGAGGGCTGCAGACCATCGGACCTCACTACGCATGCAAAGCCACGGAAGCTACAGATCACGCCGTTAGGGGTGCGCATGTGCACTTAGGGTTTTATTATTAGTGATGAAAATAATAGAGGGTTTTTTTTTTTTTTTTTGATGAAGTGAGCAGGAGCAAGTGAATTTTCTCCCAAGTAAGACCTGATGTTGGGTACCAAATAGCTTATATTCTGAGGCTTTTTTTTCTTTTTTTACCATATATCAATTAATTTAGAAGCAGTATATAAGAACAATTTAGCAAAGCACATAAAGAATTCACTGCTAGGTGTATTCAATGTGGATAAGAAATTGTTAAAGTGTTTTTAAAGTAGACAAATTTTTTAAAACAGTAGAAGGAAACAAGTAGTGGCCACCGAACCTTGGGATTTAAATACCTTGGGGATTATCTGATTTTATATGTTGGGGAGTGACATATGAATATGGAGGAGATGCTGAAAAACAGGAGGTGGGAGAGATGGAGGCGAGATGCTGGATATCTTGGAAAGATATGGAGATAAATCTAATGGGCATGCATAGGGCTTGCAAATAGACCACTATGAGGTACCAGTGAGAGTAGAAGGAGGATGGGCAGCTAGCAGGAGCCAACTTTTAAGAAAACATTTTGTTCAACACAAACTTACCCCTCCAAGGCACAAGGAATTTGATCATATATTGCAGTTGCTCAAATATTACTAAGCTGGCACCTGTTTTTCAGGGGTCACAAAACTCAATGAAGAGGGTGAGAGAATGAAGGAATGAAGGTAAAATCCAAACGGGTGGCTATAAATGCAGAGAAAAGAAAGGAACCCATTAAAATAAAGCAGTGTACAGCTAGAGAAGGTAAAAAGGAGAGAAAAGAAATGGAAACCTACCAGAAAAATAATCTTAGGAGTCCAACAGAAATAATAATAAAACAGTGCCTCAGAAATAACGGTATATATCAGTAATATAACACTTTATAATATGACTGTCTATGTAAGCATTCATTCAAGATTGATTTGTATTAAAACAAGCCACCGGAATACTAACTTGATCCTCAGATGCACCACTCACGTTCAAACTATTTTCATCTACATTAAGCTTGATGTGCAAATCTTTCCTGGATCAATTTATTTTTTAAATAATTTAATACATTTTAACTTTAATAATGTGGGTTGATTTGAAACACAGAACCTTATGCTCAGTATATTTTCAGAAATCAAAAAATATGGAAGCGTTCCTGGATGACATCTTCTGGAGTGGCACGGGAAGAGCTGAAAGAATTTTTGGACTGGCTAAATGGTAGAGATCCAAATTTACAGTTTACCGTCATGTATAATAAAAAAATCTATTGACTTTTTGGCTTATTACATATCTCCTAACAGAAGACACTCAGATATGGACTGATTTTTATAGAAAACGGTGTCCTGCAATACATTTCACCAGTTACCACCCTTATAACTTAAAGTTCAACCTCCCCATCAGTCAATTTTTAAGAGCAAGAAGAATTTGCTCACTCAATGGAGAAGATCCAATTGACAGTAAATGAATTAGAACAATGCTTTTTTAAACTGGGGATATCCACGGAAAGTATCAGACAAGCCTATATCATATCTAAATATGCACAGAGGAATTTTCTTCTTGTAGGAACAGACTAGAGGAATGACACGGTGAGAAAATTCATCACGTTCCCGTCCGCGGATAACCGCGGGAATAATCCATGTCATTTTCTAGTGTCTATTTCACCTCAGTCTTCTACACCAGCTTTCTTCAAAGCAAGCTTGAGGGTCAGTGGTTGTGGCCATTCATATTCTGATTCTTCCTCTCTCCTTAAAGAATGACATGAAGATGGTTTCCGCGGTTATCGTAGGGACAGGAACGGTGATGAATTTTGTCACGTGTCTCATTCTCTAGAGCAGACCACTCAAATAGAATGTGATCAAATGACTTTTGTGTTCTTCGTATTCAGAAGCTGCCAAACAGTTGATGGCGTAGATTAAAAAATACTGGCACATAGTACAATATTATGAAGGTTTTGAGATATTGCCTAGGTTTGACTTTACCAAGGGTAAATCTCTGGGACAAATATTGATTCAACATAAACAGCAAATAACACAAAGAGATATATGCTCATAAAAAAATGTGGCCAATGCCAATGGTGTGAATCCACTTTAGAAGGAGAAGAAGGATGGATCATCTAACTAAATTAAGGATTAGAGCTAAAGATAACACCACATGCAAAACGGCAGGGGTTATATATATTCTGGTTTGCCCCTGTGGGTTGGTTTATGTTGGGCGCACTAAGAATCAGATACATGTAAGACTGAATGAACACAAGTCTCGCATCGTACAGCACTGGCTCCTAAAAAAGCATAAAATTACAGATATGTGGTGGCAAATAATAGATAGCATACAGGGGAGGGAAGTGGAAACATTGAAGAGTTATTAGGTTCAAACAATTTTTATTGATGCAAACAAAACACAATAGCAAGGCACCCCGAAAGGCGCACAATACAAAACAAATATGCATCATATAAATAGTATTTGTGTATGAGGCTTGAATGTTAAAATGTTTTATAGAAGACCATATACTTCAACACCGTTAGGGGTATGGTATAATATAAACCTCCCCTGCGTATCCTCTATATCACAAGTGCTTATATGCTGGATTTTCCAGGCCTTCAAGAGGTGCCACCAGAAGCTCAATACTCTGTCCCTCTTGGCTAAACCACCCACGTTAAGTTAAGCACTATATTTATAACTATTTAAAATTATGTATTGAAAACATAAAAATTTATTAAGATAAGCATAGTACATCTCGTATAAAATATACCAGTGTCCCAATGACGATTGGGGGCATAAAGCCAGTTGCTATGAAAGTATATTGAGCTTCTGGTGGCACCTCTGAGGGCCTGGAAAATCCAGCATATAAGCACTTGTGATATAGAGGATACGCAGGGGAGGTTTATATTATACCATACCCCTAACGGTGTCATATAAATAGTATAACATACAAGGACAAAACAAGAGGAATAGCAACCAAACTCCCCCCCCCCTCACACACCACTGAAAGCGTGCATGGGAAGGAGAGCAGAAAGACACCCTGAGGCCCTGGACTCTGATGAGCCCCGAGGAAGCCAAACCACTACCCCCCCCCCCCCACTGAATCCCCCATACCCTGTCCATAGCAAAATCCCAGAATCTACCCATATCCCTCAATCCCACCCCAAACCCCCCACCCACCCAAAGGTACTCCCCACCAATACTCGCCAGTACTCTCCCAGCACAACTATCTGGGCACCCACATTAGGACACCCATCTCAAGACCGCACTGCGGCCCTTTGGATGCAAATCTTGAAAATATGGCTCCCAAATATTCAGGAACAACAACTTACGCTTCCTGGCCCCTCCCGCATCTCGCGCCTCCCAGATGGCCAACTGATGCATTGAAGAGTTATTAATCTAGCTGTGTTTCCTTATAGGGACCCAGCCTTGAAAAAGCATTTATCGCGAAACATGGCGACACAAGCAGTCCCTTACAAAACTAAAGCTAAGTCTTTTTGACTAAATAATTTCTTAAGAGTAATGAAGATATTTAATAATTAAGTTAAAATGTATTAAATTATTTAAAAATAAATTGATCCAGGGAAAATTTTGCACATCAAGCTTAACGTAATGAAATAGTTTGAACTTGGAGTGGTGCATCTGAGGATCAAGTTAGCATTCCGGTGGCTTGTTTTTAATACAAATCAAGTCTGTGGGATCTCAGACAATAAAGGTAGACATTAATAATATAATTTAATACATTTTAAGGATTAGGAGGTGTCTGCTTTGGGAAATGAGAAAAAAGCAGCCAGAAGAACCAACTCGTGGCTGATAAGAAAATAATTTATTTCAGAGGCACATCTTGATTGATAAGGTTTGTTCTGTTACATAAACACAGGAGTCTGAATGTTAGGTGATCAGTCCATGCTTTCAAACTGCTTGCAGAAGGATGTCAAACAATCTTTCTAATCCTTCTCCTTTACTTGTGGAGTATAATGCTTTCTTGTTTTACCTTTTGCAAGCAAACAGATCTTATTCAAGAGGGCCACAAGATCGAGTTCCATCACCCCCTTTAGATCTGTTCATCAACTCACCAGTCAGAAAGTGGCCAAGTTCCAAGTGATGGTAAAAACGCTATTGGATATTCAGGAGACAGGCAGGTAGGCTCCTGTGAGAGCCCTGGGAGAACTCCTTCCATCCCCAGGAGTCTGGAGAGGATCCTCATTCCCATGCAGATTTTTACTCCACATCCGTTGCAGGGCCACATTTTGGATTTGTAGGTACTTGGAGGGCCTCAGAGAAAAATAGTTAATGTCTTATTAAAGAAATGACAATTTTGCATGAGGTAAAAACTCTTTATAGTCTATAAATCTTTCCTTTTGGCTGCTTGTGAGGCGTCCACATCGGGGCTCCGTTTGATCATGTCACCGATTAGTGAGAATAGCTGCCTACTGTCCCTGGATAACAACTGTTACGGTAAGTAACATTGCTATTTGGGCGAGCCATGAATTTAGTTTAGCCGCCTGAAAAGAGAAGGTTCTTTCGAAGAATCTTTTAAGATGACATGATTTTAGTGAGGGAAAAGCAAACAGATGTATTCTGCGGGAGCTCTTACTGTTGTAACTCAGATTGAAGTGAGGGTAAAGATAATCCGGTGACATGCCAAATACTGTTTTGTAGCAGAGGCATGAGAATTTAAATAGAACTCTGGATTCAAACGGCAGCCAGTGCAATTTGTAGTAGAAAGGGGTGATGTGTTCCCATTTCTTGAGACGGACGGCCTTATTTTGGACCAACCTCAACTTCCTGGAGATTTTCTTGAAGGTGCCTAGGTATATGATGTTACAATAATCCAGAACACTCAGAATAGAAGATTGTACCAACAGACGAAAAGAGGCGTCAAAGTATTTTTTTATGGTGTGGAGTTTCCAAAGCACCGAGATACTTTTCTTAAATACTAGGTCAGAGTGTTTCTCCAGTGTGAGATGCTTGTCTAAGGTGACTCCTAGTATTTTTAAGGATTGCTCAATACCATAATCCAGCCCATTCACATGTAACGTAGTTTCCTTGATTTTGTCATTTGGAGCTGCCAAGAAAAATTTAGTTTTTTCTGAATTTAACTTTAATCTAAACGCTGACATCCAAAGTTCAACCTGATGTAGAATAAATGATAGAAAATTTAGCAGCTCTGATGTAAAGCAGGTTAGCGGAATGACTATGGTGATGTCGTCCGCGTAGATAAAAAATTTGAGCTTTAGACTCTGCAAGCGGTTTCCTAGAGGCAAAATAGATGTTAAACAGGGTGGGGGACAAGGGGGAGCCCTGTGGGACCCCACAGGGGTTGACCCAACCGTAGAAGATAGTATCGTTCTTAAACACCTTATAGAATCTATTTCCCAGAAACCCATGGAACCAATTGAGAACATGGCCTGAGATTCCAATGGATATCAAACAGTCCAGCAGAGTAAAATGGTCAACCAAGTCAAATGCACTACTCAGATCAAGTTGCAATATCAGAGCACTTGATCCTCGGCTGAAAAGTAGGTGAAGGTAATCCAACAGAGAAGCTATGATTGTTTCGGTACTGTGACCTGACCGGAAGCCAGATTGGTTGTCATGTAAGATGTTGTGTTTCTCCAAATATGTAGTGAGTTCGGCATTTACCACCCCTTCTGCTATTTTGGCGATAGGTCTAAAGTTAGATGCAATGTTAGATGGTTCTTTTGCATTTTTTTAAATTGGTGTAATCATAATGTGACCTTGTTCCACTGGGAACTTCCCTGAGGATAGTAGAAAGTTTACCCAAGTCAACAGCTTGACCTTAAAATTGATTGGGGCAGATTTCATGACATAAGGACTCCCACCAAAAATTATAATTTAAGTTATCCCAACTTTTCATTATCATCTGCATGGCCACTCTTGTCATGATGAGGAACAATTTATTCTGATTTGCATTAATTGGTTTCTTGGGTAATAATATCGTTCCAAATAATATTATATGACAGTGACAATGGAACTTCCAATATCGTAATAATTTGACCCCAAATAGATTTCCAGAATTTGAGTATCAAGGGACAGTAATATAGCAAATGATCCAACGTCCTGCAAAGGATGGACAGTTCTAAAATCTAATAGATGCTGGCATTGTCGGCTTTTTTTTCTTTGAAATTTTATTAAGGAAAAATACATGACTTTGGGAAATATCAACAATACTATATTCCATCAGGTACAAACATTGGAGCTTATAACATCATTATTGCTGTGCAATGCAAATAATCCACTTCTCCTTCCCACAGGAACTTTCAGTGAATCATTCCCCCCAACCCACCCCCTCACTTAAAACAATGACAGGCCTTTGGCAATATTTCATTATAGCACTGCACGATAGCAACAATGCCATACTGCATTTTCAACACTAGCTGCTCTATGGCAATGAGCTCCTGCCTCCTGTGTATGGGCTAGCTCTGGAATGAAGACAATTCCAAGTAGCAGCTGTAAGAAAGAAGCACAGCGAAGCATATTTGCTGCTTCCCCTTCAACTCGTGGGAGAGATTTGCATTTTGGATGAATGCAGTCAACTAAATAGCAAGCCCATGGTCTCCTGCTAGAAGCTATTAGCACCCCGGCAATTGTACAAGCCTAAGAATGCAAGCACTAAGTAGGAGAAAGGAGACAAAACCTTTGGAACTTCTGTGGAGCACACCTAGTAACAAATAAGAATTGGAGGAAAGATTAGGCTCTTACCTCAGTAATCTTCTTTCTAGGAGACAGACACATTATTTCTAAACCTTTGGGTAGTCAATCCATTCCCTTGGGAATTCTTGTAGAGAACTTCATTAGCAGTTTTATGCTCCACCTCCCATCTCTCTGGGCTGTTCTCCATTTCCTCAGTTCATACCGAAGCAGATGGTCAGCACTGGAGAAGAAACAGAATAGGGAAGGATATGGACTCTCCCCAAGAAACATATATGTTAATGATATGAGCAGAACAGACAACCGATTAAACAAAGCTGAACTATTTGCAATTATAACAAGGTGAAAAACAAATCATCAACCGGATTGTAACCTCTACTAAGAGTGTGGGAGATTCATCAGATACCCCTCAGAATCTAAATAAGCAGGTCTTTAGCATTTTTCTAAAGGAAAGATAGGAGTTGGAGTTTGTTATCAGGACAGAAAAGGGTTTATTAGCACAGTGGTTAAAGTTAAAGCACCCTGTGGTTGAGGGTTCAAACCCATACTGCTCCCTTTGACCCTGGGAAGTCACTTAATCTAGAGAATGACATGGAGACAATTTTTTTTTTTTTTTTGGGGGGGGGGGGGGGTTGGCCAGGTACTAGTGACCTGGCTTGGCCACCGTGAGAACGGGCTACTGGATCATTGGTCTGATTCCTGATGGTTCCATGCTGCCCTTGTTAAGCATGTAAGCTTCAAAATATCATATTGATGAATTCAGGGGGAACTCCTGACCAAGACGTTCAGACAGCCCCTGTGGATGCTCATAAGCTCCTTTCTGGGGTTTTACAGAAGTGGTACAGCTACACTTCACCAGACTCAGACCTGGACTTTTTGCTTGGTCCTCGCACCATCTGAACACTAACACTCCCCTAGGGACTAGAGGAGGCTAAGCCAACGGCTCCTGCCCCCTTACACGCTGCATGGTATATGGATGATCCTCAAACAGCTATCTAGAATGTATCTTGGCCTGAGGAGTCCATCACATCTGTTTTTGATCAAAATCGAGGTGTTTTGAGGCAGATAGAGGCTTTTAGTTTCAAATCGGTAAATCCAAGATGTCACCATAGCAACAATTTTAGTACCAAAAACAGCCCGGGGAGCTACACTGGGGTCTAAAATTTAGTGATTTCGGGATTTCAGAGGTGGGGGACCCTGGCTCTAAACTCAAAACATACCCCCCCCATTTATAAAAGATCTCCCCCCCCCAATTCTGACTTTAAAGGTAGTCAAGCGTTACTCACTGAGCCATGCAATGTGCTGGGAGCTGTTTGCGATGAAGCTGCAGACAGCTTACAAGGAGAGCTTCAAAATGTAGATATAGGGTGAAAATATAGTATGTAAATTCTGTATACAGTGTATACAGGTGTTATCCAGGGACAGCAGGCAGATATTCTTAACGCATGGGTGACGTCACCGACGGAGCCCCGGTACGGACATTTTTCACTAGAAAGTTCTAGTTGGCCGCACCGCGCATGCGCGAGTGCCTTCCCGCCCGACGGAGGAGTGCGTGGTCCCCAGTTAAGATAAGCCAGCTAAGAAGCCAACCCGGGGAGGTGGGTGGGTCGTAAGAATATCTGCCTGCTGTCCCTGGATAACACCTGTTACGGTAAGTAACTGTGCTTTATCCCAGGACAAGCAGGCAGCATATTCTTAACGCATGGGTGACCTCCAAGCTAACAGAGAGGGAGGAGGGATGGTTGGCCATTAGGAAAATAAATTGTGTAACACAGATTGGCCGAAGTGCCCATCCCGTCTGGAGAAGGTATCCAGACAGTAGTGAGTAGTGAATGTGTGAACTGAGAACCAAGTGGCAGCCTTGCAGATTTCCTCGATGGGCGTGGAACGGAGGAAAGCCACAGAAGCAGCCATAGCTCTGACCCTGTGGGCCGTGACAGCACCTTCCAGTGAGAGACCGGCCCGAGCATAACAGAACTCAATGCAGGCAGCAAGCCAGTTGGAAAGCGTCCGTTTGGAGACAGGACGACCTAGACGGTTAGGGTCGAAGGACAAAAGGAGCTGAGGAGATGAGCGGTGAGCCCTGGTAAGGTCAAGGTAGTAAGCAAGGGCACGCTTACAGTCCAGCGTGTGCAACGCCTGTTCCCCAGACAGGCAACACAATGGACTGGTTGAGATGAAAGTCCGAGACCACCTTGGGAAGGAATTTAGGATGGGTATGCAGAACCACCTTGTCATGGTGAAAAACAGTGAAAGGTGGGTCGGCAACCAGTGCATGCAGCTCACTAACCCTCCTGGCAGAGGTGATGGCAATGAGGAAAAGCACCTTCCATGTAAGAAATTTGAGTGAAGTTGTGGCAAGAGGCTCCAACGGAGGTTTCATGAGTGCTGATAAAACCACATTCAGGTCCCAGACGACTGGAGGAGGCTTCAGAGGTGGTTTGACATTGAAGAGGCCTCTCATGAACCGGGAAACCAGGGGATGAGCCGTAAGAGGTTTTCCGAGGATAGGCTCATGGAACGCAGTGATGGCACTGAGGTGGACTCTGATTGAGGTCGACTTGAGGCCAGCGTCGGAGAGAGAGAGCAAATAGTCCAGTACGGGTTCCACCGCCAATGAGGTGGGATCGTGGTGATGAAGCAGACACCAAGAGGAGAACCGGGTCCACTTCTGATGGTAACATTGGAGGGTGGCCGGTTTCCTTGAGGCATCCAGGATACGACGGACAGGCTGAGAGAGATTCTCTGGAGAGGTCAGCCCGAGAGAAACCAAGCTGTCAGGTGGAGCGAGGACAGATTGGGATGCAGTAGAGACTGATGCTGCTGTGTAAGTAGAGTAGGAAACACAGGAAGAGGAATGGGCTCCCTGGAGCTGAGCTGGAGTAGGAGGGAGAACCAGTGTTGGCGAGGCCACCGAGGGGCGATGAGAATCATGGTGGCTTTGTCCCTGCGGAGTTTGAATAACGTCCGCAACATCAGAGGTAGTGGAGGAAAGGCATAGAGGAACCGATCCGTCCAGTCGAGCAGGAATGCATCCGGGGCCAGACGATGAGGAGAGAAGAGTCTGGAACAGAACTGGGGCAGCTGATGGTTGTGAGGAGCTGCAAAGAGGTCCACCTGAGGGGTGCCCCACTGAGCAAAGATGGAGCGGAGTGTGGGGGGATCCAGAGTCCACTCGTGAGGTTGAAGGATGCGGCTGAGATCGTCGGCCAGGGAGTTCAGTTCGCCCTGGATATAGACAGCCTTGAGGAAGAGACTGCGGGCCGTGGCCCAGGTCCAGATGCGGATGGCCTCCTGACAGAGGAGGGTAAATCCGGTGCCGCCTTGCTTGTTTATGTAGTACATGGCGACTTGGTTGTCTGTGCACAGGAGAAGAACCTGAGGGTAGAGAAGGTGCTGGAAGGCCTTGAGGGCATAGAACATGGCCCTGAGTTCCAGGAAATTGATGTGATGTTGACGCTCCTGAGGGGTCCAGAGTCCCTGAGTGTGAAGTTCTCCCAGGTGAGCTCCTCATGCATAGGGGGAGGCATCTGTGGTTATGATCATGGAGTGAGGGGGTAGATGAAAGAGTAGACCCCTGGAAAGATTTGAGGAGTTCAACCACCATTGAAGAGATTGCTGAAGAGACGATGTCACAGAGATGGGATGAGAAAGAGGATCGGTGGTCTGTGACCATTGGTTGGCAAGAGTCCATCGAGGTGTCCTGAGGTGGAGTCGCGCCAGAGGAAGCACATGGACCGTCGAGGCCATGTGGCCCAGGAGGACCATCATCTGCCGAGCTGGAATGGAGTGATGAAGGAGCACCTGGCGGCAGAGGTGGAGCAGGGTCCGTTGGCGGTCGGAGGGGAGAAACGCCCTCATGAGAGTGGTGTCGAGAACGGCTCCAATGAACTGAAGTCGCTGTGTGGGAAGCCGATGCGACTTGGGGTAGTTGATCTCAAACCCCAGGAGATGGAGGAAGGAGATGGTGTACTGAGAGGCTTGTAGCACAAGTGGAGACCAATCGTCCAAGTGGGGGAACACCTGGAGGTTGTGAGACCTGAGAAAGGCCGCCACCACAATAAGGCACTTGGTGAACACCCTGGGCGATGATGCGAGGCCAAAGGGTAGCACTTTGTACTGATAGTGGCGGTGCTGTATCTGAAATCGGAGGTAGCGACGTGAATTCAGATGGATTGGAATGTGAGTGTAGGCCTCTTTGAGGTCCAGGGAACATAGCCAGTCGTGTTGAGAGAGAAGAGGATAAAGCGTGGCCAGGGAGAGCATTCTGAACTTTTCCTTGACCAGACACTTGTTGAGGTCCCGGAGATCGAGGATGGGACGAAGGTCTCCTGTCTTCTTGGGAACCAGGAAGTAGCGGGAGAATCCCTGACCCCTTTGTTAACCGGTCAGATATTTGTTTTATGATCGGTATATCAAAAACCAATAAACTTGAAACTTGAAACTTCGATGGCATTGAGGAGAAGGAGGGATTGGACCTCCCTTAGGAGGAGAAGGGACTGGGAGGAGTGGGACGCAGACTCTATAGGAGGGTTGTCTGGTGGAAGAGTCTGGAAGTTGAGAGAGTAGCCGTGGCGGATGATGTTGAGGACCCACAGGTTTGATGTGATGACCTCCCAACAGTTGAGGAAGAGTTGGAGACGTCCTCCGATTGGCTGAGGAAGAGGTAATGATGGTGGAAGACTGGCTATGCCCTGGAGAAAGGAGTCAAAAGGGCTGAGATGGTTTTGACGGAGGAAGAGGCTTGGCAGGTTGGTGAGATTGAGAGCGAGCCTGAGTGTGTTGTTGTTGACGAGGTCTGCGAGGCTGCTGTTGGGGCGGGTTGAGAGGCCTGGCCGAGAACCTGCGCTGGTAAGAGGACTGTGGTCTATAAGGACGAGCAGGTGGAGCCTTCTTTTTAGGTTTTACCAGAGTGTCCCATCTGGTCTCATGTGCTGAGAGCTTCTTGGTGGTCGAATCCAGGGACTCCCCAAAAAGTTCGTCCCCAAGACAGGGTGCGTTAGCTAGGCGGTCTTGGTGGTTGATGTCAAGATCAGATACCCTCAACCAGGCCAGACGTCGCTTGGCAACAGCTATGGCAGACGCTCGGGCGGTCAGCTCAAATGAATCATAGAGCGCACCATGAATTTCCGCAGTTGAAGGAGGCTGGAAATTTGTTGTTGAAAGAGTGGAACTTTGCGTTCAGGGATGTATTTTTGTAGGGCAGATAGTTGTTGTACGAGATACTTCATATAAAATGAGAAGTGAAATGTGTAATTATTCGCCCTGTTGGCTAGCATGGCATTTTGATAAAGGCGTTTGCCAAACTTATCCATCGTTTTGCCTTCTCTGCCAGGAGGGGTGGAGGCATAAACACTGGAGCCCTGAGTTTTCTTTAATGTAGACTCAACTAGGAGAGACTCATGGGGCAATTGAGGTTTGTCAAAACCCGGAATTGGGATGACCCTGTATAGGCTGTCAAGCTTACGAGGAGCTCCGGGGACAGTGAGTGGATTTTCCCAATTTTTATAAAAAGTTTCCTGCAGTATGTCATGGACGGGTAACTTGAGGAACTCTTTGGGAGGTTGTTCAAAGTCTAAGGCATCCAGAAAGGCCTGGGACTTTTTGGAGTCGGACTCTAAAGGAATAGAAAGAGCCGCCGACATCTCCCTGAGGAATTTGGTGAAAGAGGATTGCTCAGGCTTGGAAGTGGTATCGGGCACTGAGGGTTCCTCGTCTGTGGATGATGCGTCCTCCTCGGTACCGGGTGGGGATTCTTCCCATAAGTCCGGGTCCCTGATATCAGTGTGTGCACGCCGAGATGTCGGGGTGGAAGGCTCGGTGTGGCGGGTCTTAGAAAGAGACTTGCCAGAGCGCATGGAGACAGTACCGGGAGAGGAAGACCGGTGTTGACCCCGGTCCCAGGAAGAGTGGTGCCGTTCTGGGTCCCGGGGAGACCGGTGCCCTTCCTGGTCCTGAGGAGGATCGACCTCAGAGCGGGTCTGTACCATAGGACGAGAACGGAGTGGTTCAGCCGAGAGGATTGGCATGGAAGTGTTGAGTGGCACCGAGGGGGTGGACACCGGTGGGATGGTGCGAGGCTCGGGCCGGTCTGGTACTGAAAGAAGTGGTGCCAATAGGGTCGGTAGCAGGTGCTGGAGTTGTTGCTGCAGCTGTTCCTGTAATTTGTCTTGGAGTATGGCCGCGATGCGGTCATCCAGGGGTGGCACCGGTACCGCTTTTTTCTTTTTCGGTTCCATAGGTGCTGCTCCACGCCCCGGCGATGAGGAGGCCGATGACGAGGCACTCACCGAGATCGGGGCGGAGCGTTTGCGGGGTCGGCGTGAGGCCGGGAGGACCGGCGTCGCCACTGTGGCAGGTGGGCGCTCAAGGGAGGTGGAAGGCTTCTTAGCCGGCTTACCTGGTGCCAGCGACCCCGAGGAAGGATCGGGCGTCGTCGAAGTGGTCGGTGCCGTCTTTTGCGGTACTGTCGACGTCGCGGCAGTCTCCATAGCAGATCCGGTACCGAAAAGGATGTTCTGCTGGATCTGCCGATTTTTTAAGGTGCGTTTCTTAAGAGTGGCACAGCGGGTGCAGGTGTCAGCCCGATGCTCTGGACCCAAACACTGTAGGCACCAATTGTGTGGGTCAGTGAGAGAGATCGGGCGTGCACACCGCTGGCACTTCTTAAAACCCGGTTGAGGGGGCATGAAAGGAAACACGGCCTCCGCAAAATCAAACTCGGAGGCTTGTATGATGGCAACAGGCCCCACCGGGGCTGGCCTGAAAAATAAAGAAAAAACAAAGTTTTGTTTTGTTTTTTACTATTTAGAACGGAAAAAGAAACCCGAAGGGAAAAAGAGAAAAAACAAGAAAATAACGCGAGCGGGAAGGCAAAAAGGAAGTTTTCAACGGCCGTTGAAACCACATGCGTCTTCTTCGCTCCGCGGAAACGAAGAAACTGGGGACCACGCACTCCTCCGCCGGGCGGGAAGGCACTCGCGCATGCACGGTGCGGCCAACTAGAACTTTCTAGTGAAAAATGTCTGTACCGGGGCTCCGTCGGTGACGTCACCCATGCGTTAAGAATATGCTGCCTGCTTGTCCTGGGATAAAGATTGAATGTAAAAAATATGTAAATAATAACAGTTTATATACCGCAGGACCGTGAAGTTCTATGCGGTTTACATTACATTACTTTAGAGATTTCTATTCCGCCATTACCTTGCAGTTCAAGGCGGATTACAAAAGATTTAGGGCGGATTACAAAAGATTTAAGGTTGGTCTGTTACAAGAAGGGAACAGTGGTCTGTTACAAGAAGAGATCAATGGTCATGACTAGTGAAGAGGGAGTTAAGAAGAAGATAGGAGGAATGAGGTAATCGTGATGTTAAGACTTAATCAGGGATTTCTTGAAGAGTATGGTCTTTATTTCTTTTCTTAATAACCTGTGGTCCGTGGTTGTTATCAGCAGATTGGAGATTTGGTTATCCAGTTTCGCTGCTTGGGTGGCTAGGAGGCAGTCGTAAAGTTTTTTTTCGTTTAAATTATTTGATTGGCAGGTGTGTGAATGGGGTGTGAGATTTTCTATGTCTGGTTGAGGTATTATGGATGAGTTGGTTGTTCAGGTAGGTTGGGCTGTCCCCGTTTATGGTTTTAAATAGCGTGCAGTAAAATTTGAATAGTATTCTTTTCTGGATTGGGAGCCAGTGTGAGCTCATGAAAGCTTCAGTAATGTGGTCATGTTTTTTTAGGGAGTAGACGAGTCTTAGTGCTGTATTTGGACTGTTTGCAGTTGTTTGATCATTGTTGCAGGGGAGATAGAGGATGTTGCAATAATCCAGTATACCTAGGATAAGGGATTGAACTATGAGCTGGAATTGTGCTCTTTCGAAGAATTTGCGTATTTGTCTTAGGTTCCTCATTACGGCGAAAGATTTCTGAATTGTTTTGTTTATTTGTGATTGCATGGTGCAACATCTGTCTATTGTCACTCCTAGTAGTTTCAGGGTGTTTTGAATGGGGTAATTGATCGAGTTGATTTCTATGTTGGTAATAGTTGAGGTTTTGTTATTTTCGAGAAGGAATTTTGTTTTGTCTGGGTTGAGTTTCAGTTTGTGGTCTTCCATCCAGTTCGCTACTGTTTCCAGAGTTCGGTGTAGAGTATCTGTTATGGTGGTCTTTGGTTGATCAAAAGGTATGAGGATGGTGAAGTCATCTGCATAACTGTAGGAGGTTATGCCCAGTTTTTCCATGTACGTTCCGAGGGAGGCAGTATATAGGTTAAGAGTAGGAGATAGAGGGGATCCTTGTGGTACTACACAGGGGTTGGACCAAGGTTCAGATTTTTCTTTATCTGATTTAACTCAGTATGTTCTGGATTTTAGGAAACCCTCAAACCATGAGAGTATATTGTCTGAGATACCTATTGAATCTAAAATTTGCAGTACAATGTATTATAAATGTATTATATATTATAATATGTCTATTATATATTATAATATGTCTATTATATATTATATGTATATTATAATATGTCTATTATATGTATATTATAATATACAATATTATTATATATATATATATATATATATATATATATATATATATATATATATATATATATACAAACACACACAATGTATTGTAAATGTATTATATCATCACTACAGAAGCTCTGTATTGTAACACTATTACAGAAGCTCGAGGATTTTAACACCAGAAGCTCATGTAAACTACTCTGAATTGACTCCTGAAGTGAAAGGCTGCTACTTTACTTCAGGTCCGATGTGATAATAATAATATTGTATATTACAAAACATATAACTTTTTATTCTAGTAATTAGTATTATAGCAGCATTTGTCAAATCAGAAATAAATCAGTTTGGACATATACAATGGAGAGAAAATACCTCATACCAACAGGGCCGGCATCTTTCTGTAATCATGGCGTAGTTTCTCTAAAGAGACTGCCCGAGCATGGGGGTTTTATACAAAAAGGAATATGTATCACCCTATTGGATAATCCAAATGCCTACCTAACTCCCTCTCCTAGTCCATGCCTCCATTCTTCCCTGGGGGGCCCTAGGACAGGCATAGCGTCTAGAACTTTCTTCTTCTTGGTTTCCATTCTTCGCACGGGTACAGCATGACGTTATCAGTTCTTAGGTTCCCAGATGGAGTGTTTTTGCTGACTTGCATTTTCCTTTCAGCACTGTTCACTGTCTTTTCCAGCACTGGTTAGTGTCCTTGGGAGATTTCACAGCAAGAAATCTACACATTCACATGCCACACATTAGCATCTCAGCATCTGAACTGAAACTAGTTTGCACAAACCCATCACAAACAACTTCAGCAAAATGTACAAATAGGTCTAACAACCTGTAAAAGTCTCCCATAGGCTCCTGTCACTCCCCAATCATTAGTAGAGGTATAGAAGCTTTCAATAAACAAACAAGCATGGAATATGGACTGCTTTGTCTCTTCAGACTGCCTCACAGGTCCCAATGAACTGGCCGAAGACCTCAAACCCCACCAGAACTTCGCGCCCGAGGATGGGGGAGGAAGCATTTAGCCCTGATCCTGGTAAAACTGCCACTGAGCCCACTGCAGACAGAACCTGGAGTAACTTTGCTCCTAAGGGAATGGTCCCTGAGCCCCCAAACAATTAGTTCAGGCTGTCCAAGCAGGTGCACTGCAAAGCAGTCTGCCCCTTGGAAGCAGACTTCAGACCTTATAGTCTGCACTCTCCCACAGCCAGAGATGCCCCAAATTTGGGATCCTCTGCAGCACTGAAAAGCCTCGCAAACGGTAAGCCAAAAACAGACTCCTACTATCTCACTTTTAGAGAGAGAACTGAAGAATTGGAGACTGGAGGACAGCCCAGAGAGATGGGAGGCAGAGCAACAAAAATGCTAAGGAGATCTCTACAAGAATTCTTATGGGAATGGATTGACAACCTTAAGGTTCAGGAATAATGTGTATGTCACAATAGAATTAGGATTACACTATTAGTCATTTGGGATCACAGAACAACAAAGGGTCAGTAAGTTGCACACAATAGAAGGTTTAATATATATATATATATATATATTTAATACAAAAGAGAAAAAGTATCAATACACTTCATACAATGACTTTGCCTGGAAGATGTGCTGATAGTGGGGGATGTTTCCCTTGCACTCCATTTCATCAGTTTCCATTTGTTATAGACAGAGTTCATGGGGAGAAGTTATTTTATCAAATCAATAAGGGGTCCCTGGAAGTGAGCGCCAAGTAACAGGAAGGTTTCAGACTCCAGGAGTGTGGCTGCTTCTGTAATATCCATTTTGAATGTAAAGGATTCCTCTTTAAATCTGCATATTGCCAGGGACTCGCTGGATAGTAAAGTGCAGAGGTGTCACCAGGGCAGGATTAACCAATAGGCCAAGTAGGCACGTGCCTAGGGCCCAAAATGCTTAGGGAGGCCTGATGAAGGAGGGCATCAACATTGTTTTTTCCAAACGGCGATGGGCCCCTCCAGCATCGATCGGCAATGCGGGCCCCACCCCCATCGATGGAAAGTAAGACAAGCAAGCAACGCGGGTAAGAAAAGCAACGGGAACTGTAATTGTGCAAGAGGTGCTGCTTGCCCAAAGCTTCCCTCTGACGCAGCTTCCTGTTTAGGCCTGGGTGCATGGTGGGGGGGGGGGGGGCAGGGGGCCCAGTGTATTTGTGTGCCTAGTGGCCCTCGACAAATTAATCCTGCCCTGGGTGTCATTAATAAAAATTATTTTGGCCAAGTTGTAAACATAGCAGCCATGAAAAAACCCCTCCCTTCTGATAAGGGACATGCAGGAAGTCTCAACATTCAGGCGGGATGCTCTCCTCCTGTCATCATCTACCCAGTTCTCCCTTTCTTCCGTCTCTTCCTCTCAGATTTCACAGCCTCATCATGGGCCTTCCTCTTTGCAGCCAATTTGTTCACCTGGGAGAGACAAAGAGGTGAGAATAAGATTATTGCAGTTTATGAATACTCTGTACACAGAAATGAGGGGTTCTGTCAGCTCAGTTGAACACAGCCACCAATTTATACACCAAATTACTGAGATGGGCTTGAATACCCGACAGTTCAGGAATAGAGGGGAGGGGGGTGTTGTTGTACAAGTCTATAAAGTAATCAGAAGGGGGGGGGTTGTGCAAGAAGCTTATAAAGTAATCGTGTAGGGGGGGGTTGTACAAGAAGCTTATAAGTAATCGGTGGGGGAGGGGTGTTGTATAAAAAGCCTATAAAGTAATCAGAGGGGGGTTGTACAAGAAGCCTATAAGTAATCAGGGGGGGTGGGTGTTGTACAAGAAGCATATAAGTAATCAGAGGGGGGGTGTTGTACAAGAAGCATATAAGTAATCGGTGGGGGAGGGGGGTTGTATAAAAAGCCTATAAAGTAATCAGAGGGGGGGGTTGTACAAGAGGCCTATAAGTAATCAGGGGGGGTGGGTGTTGTACAAGAAGCATATAAGTAATCAGAGGGGGGAGGTGATGTACAAGAAGCATATAAGTAATCAGAGGGGGGAGGTGTTGTACAAGAAGCATATAAGTAATCAGAGGGAGGGTGTTGTACAAGAAGCCTATAGGTAATCGGTGGGGGAGAGGGGGTTGTATAAAAAGCCTATAAAGTAATCAGAGGGGGGGTGTTGTACAAGAAGCATATAAGTAATCAAAGGGGGGGGGTGTTGTACAAGAAGCCTATAAGTAATCGGTGGGGGAGGGGGGTTGTATAAAAAGCCTATAAAGTAATCAGAGGGGGGTGTTGTACAAGAAGCATAAGTAATCGGTGGGGGGAGGGGGGTTGTATAAAAAGCCTATAAAGTAATCAGAGGGGGGTTGTACAAGAAGCCTATAAAGTAATAGGGTGGGGGTTGTACAAGAAGCCTATAAGTAATCAGTGGGGGAGGGGGGTTGTATAAAAAGCCTATAAAGTAATCAGAGGGGGGGTGTTGTACAAGAAGCATACAAGTAATCGGTGGGGAAGGGGGGTTGTATAAAAAGCCTATAAAGTAATCAGAGGGGGGTTGTACAAGAAGCCTATAAAGTAATCAGAGGGGGGTTGTACAAGAAGCCTATAAAGTAATCAGAGGGGGGTTGTACAAGAAGCCTATAAAGTAATAGGGTGGGGGTTGTACAAGAAGCCTATAAGTAATCAGTGGGGGAGGGGGGTTGTATAAAAAGCCTATAAAGTAATCAGGGGGGGGTTGTACAAGAACCCTATAAAGTAATCAGAGGGGGGGTTGTACAAGAACCCTATAAAGTAATCAGAGGGGGGGTTATACAAGAAGCCTATAAGTAATAGGGTGGGGTTGTATAAAAAGCCTATAAGTAATCAGAGGGGGGGAGGATTTGTACAAGAAATCTATAAAATAATCAGAAGGGGGGGGTTTGTAGAAGAAGTCTATAAAGTAACCAGAGACAGCAAACTTTGTCTGCAGGTGAATGTGGAGCCATGTCTGTAATACAAACTGCTGTTTTTCAGCCCATCTATATAAAGAATTCACTGACTCAAAGTGATAACTGAATGTCAGATTCCCAATGCATTATTAACCCTCAAGACCCGAAAGAGAGAGTGCAGTTTGGGTGAATTATTAGCTGCAGAGAGATGAGATGGAAAGGTGTTGGCTGGCCTACAGTAAGGGCATGCATACTACATTTGCTGCTCAGCGAAGGCCCAGGTTTCATCTGATGTTTGCAGGGTGTGGTGATGGTACCAATCGGGCACGGCACCAGTGACCCCTCACCTCCCCCACTATTTAAGCTATGTGTAAAATGCTCACCTTGGCCTTCTTGAATGAATAACTTGGCTTATGCAACATGCCATTGAGAAATTGTCTGGTTAGGCTAATCTGTAACTTTTTATATGGCTAGTGTATTGTTTCGCCTTTCTGCCACTCCTCCATGGGACGGGACCTATATTACAGCAGGGCTGTGGAGTCAGTATCCCAAATCTTCAGTAGCAGGTTTTATTTTTTTTTTCTTCTGGATCTAAAGTATTGGTAAATATTAGTACAGGCACAAGATCCTTTATCTGAAATTCCAAAAACTGAAAAACTCCAAAAACCAATATTTGCTACAAACCAGAAGTAGCTAATTTCCTCAATGTGACACATGCTGAAACCAACACAGGTGCATTCATTTCTCCTGATCTCTGTGTATTTCAGGTTGGAGGGCTGAAAAGTGGCTGGAAATTGGAGAGCTGAAGATTTCAGGGTGGCAGTGAGAAGCAGAAAAGGTCGGAGGGCTGGCAAAGAGAGATGCAGAATTCACTCAGAGTACTGAGAAACAAAAAAGGAAGCATTTATCTCTTGTCAATAGCACAGAAACAACGTTGAGGTAGTAAAGAAGCTTGATCATGGTGTGTCTGTACAATAACTGACTGAAGAATATGATGTGGAAACCATTTATGTCTTAAAGAAAGATAAGTTGTGAGAATAATGACCAGAAGTTCATGAAAAATAGGAAAACAATGCATAGGGCAAAAAATGAAGACTTAGATCGTATGCTGTTTGAGTGGGTTTGGCAAAGAATGCTTGAACTGGTTTGATGGTAATGAAGCAAGTCAAAAATAGCATCAAGAACTGAACATTGATGGTGAATGTGAATATTCAGAAGGTTGGATTCAGAAATTTAAGAAGCGCCATGATGCTAAATATCTAAAAATCTGTGGCGATAAAGCTTCTGCTGATTATGAGGCAGCTGAAAGTTACATTGATGTATTTGTTACGAGGACATCTGATAGAAACTATGTTGATGAAGTAGCTCTCTACTGATGCTATGTTCCTAGAAAAACACTGAGAACAGATGATGAACGAGCACTATCTGGTAACTGTTCTTGCATGTACCAATGCTGCAGATACACACAAATTAAGGTTGACAATGATTGGAAAAAGTCAACATCCCTGATGTTTCAAAGGTGAACATCAGCTACCTGTGGACCATTATGCTAACAAGAAAGCATGGGTAACCAGAAAAACGTTTAATGATTGGTTCCATAAGCACTTTGTACCGGCAGCAAGCTGAACTGTAACAGAACTGCGAGTTTTACTGGTTCATCTACCTCAAGAACGTCTTGTGAAAAACAACATCTTGTGATCAAGGAATCTTACATTCCATGAAGACCAAGTATAAAAACTGTTTTCTAAATTGCATGCTTGATGCAATTAACAGAGGCATAAGAATTCAAGACTTTCTCAAGGAGTTTAGTCTTAAGGATGCTATTGATGCACTTGCCAGTGCCTGGAAAGATGTTAATAAAATCAGCATGTATGATTGGGCTTAAATGTATTATGCAATATTGGTTACAGACAGAATCTCCAAGTTTTTGGCACTGGAGGAACCAATTACATTGTTTACTTTTATTTGATGTTTGGGAGGTTCGTCGATCTCCTAGGCAAACTCGTCTTTTTAAAGAAAACTTGGTACCCCCTATATTCAAAAATCTTCACCTAGAGCAAGACGTTTTAATTCTTAATATCAATTACATTGAAGCATGGTCGCCTTCATTGTATTCCAAAACTTGGCTGTTTTTGGAATACTTGGGAGGGAAGGGGGGATGGGATGGGGGGCGGGGGGGAAGAAGGGAGGGAGAGGGAGGGGAGGGTGATAATGGGGGATTTTGGTTTGTCAATAGAATGTTTGGAGGAATAATAGTATTTATGATATTTTATAAATTATATGGATTTGGAATTTTAAATTTATGAAATTATTTGTAAGGAATATCTTTATGTATAATATGAATGTATTTTTACTTTGTTCCTTCAATAAAAATGTTTGAACATAAAACTGCTTGGCATAAACTTTGTCCATCAACAATGTTCGATGAAAATAAACCTTTAGAGGAAGACTTTGAAGATTTCCAAGTCAAACCTCATTATGCCAGAAGTCTATCATCTGAAAATGTTAATAAGTTAGAGGCAGTAGTTTGTAAGATTTATAATTTGTATTGTACTATGAAAGTTTAAAAAAAATCAATAAATATAATAATAATAAAAAAAGTTAGAGGCAGTAGATATTAATGAAGTGTTGAATATTGACAAAGACGCGCCCGTTGTGCATTTCTTCAGTGATGGCGAGATTGCCGGAATGGTGTTAAATAAAGAAAAGCTTGAGGAAAGTAGTGATGAAAATTCCATAAAGATGATATGGTAAAAATGTGTGACCACAGTTAATTGCTGGCATGAAACAACGTGCATTTATCAGTGATCAGACAGACTACCGAAACAGAAACCTTTGTTAATTAGACAGATGACACTGGAGGTAGTCTCTAAAAAAAAAAAAAAAAGACTGCCACTGTTCCTGCACCATCATATTTTCTATATTTTATTTTTTAATTCTAATTTAATTTTACTCACTGAATACTTGTTGGGATGTACATCTCTTGTCTTTATCTCTATCTTTCCTATCTGAATACGTTTAATGGATTTTATTTTTATTATTTGAATTATTATATCTTTACTATTTAACAATTGTTTTCACAGGTACTTTAGTTAGATTGTGAACCTTCGGGACAGTTAGGGAACTTCCAAGTACCTAATTTTTTTATTTTTATTTTATTGTAACCCGTTCTGAGCTTCTGGGGAGGACGGGCTAGAAAAATGAACAAATAAATCAATCAATCATCAGATAGCCGATTACAGACAGAAGATGATACATATTAAGATGTTTTTGGCAAAGAAAGACTGTGCGTGACTAAAGCTTCATTTAAGGTACTGCTCCAGTACCTAGTTGTTAGAACAAGTTTGTGTTGAGAGTACTTAATGTTTGCAACTCTTCCCCCAGTAATGCGCACTCTTTGGGCCCTTTCCACAAAGTTATGTAGTGGCTTTGTGAATAGTGGCAACTCTTTTCCCTCAGTCGTATGGATTACTAAACATGGAAAGTAAGAGACTATAAAAAATTGTTAGGGCATGTTGGAGAGAAACCAAGATGGCGGACGAGAACGGACGACTGAGAGGGAAGTCTCCCTCTCTTGTACTTGGCCGGCGTTGCTTTTTTTTTTTTTTTTCTCCGAACTAGCAGTTCCCCTTACCTCAGTATGGGTAAGAGGAAAAGGAGCCCTTCACGGCAACCCCTCCGGCGGCGACAGCGGCACCGCGTCTGTTGCAGTCTACAATCGAAGGAGCCTTGGCGCGCTCGGGTGAATCTGCGGGGGCTACTTCAGGGGCAAGCCCGAATTCGTCGGGTGAACTCAGCCGGCAGTTTCGTGCGATGTTGAGCCGGAACAGAGGCAGCCACCACCGCAACCCGGAAGCACTGCAGTGCTGGGAGTTCCTGAGGTAACATTGACCCGGGAGGAGTCTTTGATCCTCAGTGAAGGAGGGCTGGTAGCTCCAATTTCGTCTGGAGCCGAAGAAGAAGCTGCAGTACACCGACAGCTAACCCACACCGCAGAAGAGGTGAGAGGAGCTTCGGGAGGAAGTAAGATCATTTTTGGGGTGCTGGAGAAGCCTAAGACAATAGATATGGAGGCTTTATGGCAGGCCATTTCAGTTATGGACGCTAATCTCAAATTGTCTTTTTCCACTTTAAACACTGACTAAGGGACTATCCACTCTAAAGTGGAGCAACAGGGTTTGGCCCTTAAAGATTTAAGTGAGAAAATAGAAAAACAGGAGTCAAGAATTTGTGAAATGAAAACATTGGACTTGGAATTAGTAAAAGAAAAGAACATTTATTGCTAGAAAAATGGAAAGTTTCGAGAACCAATTAAGGAAAAATAATTTGAGACTCCTAAATTTTCCAAAATGTCCCTTAATTTCACCAATGGAGATGGCAAGAAAGTATTTTAAGGAAATTTTGCTTATTCCTGATGAAAGTTTGCCACCTATTGTTAGAGCTAATTACTTTCAAATTAAGAGACCTGTGGAAGTTTCCACTCCTAATGAGATTCAAGGGACAAACTATGAAAATATGAACTTAACAACTTTTCTGGAAAACCCTGTTAATAACTCTTGCTTTGGAAAGTGATAGAGAATATGTACTGCGTTTGTATTTTCATCATATTAATAATCAGTTTCTAGGTTACAATGTTCAAATATTTCCTGACACGTCTTTAAGATCCCAGAGGCGTAGGAAAGAATTCTTGGCATTAAGGCCAAGAGTCCTTGCCTTGGGGGCAAATTTTATGTTGAAATTTCTTGTAAAATGTTTTGTGTCTTATCAGAACAAGAATTACTTATTTTTTGAACCTAAACAACTGGTAGGATTTATAGAATCCAAAGAGCAAGTAGTATAACCTGAGAATGTATAACCTGCCATGAATGGCTGTAGCACCGCAGATAATTGCCGCTTCCTAGGTTGGATAAGATTGTTTCAATTGTTAAATTTATTTTCTAAAAATCTCTCTCCAAAGTTTGTGGACTAAATATATTGGAAACATAAGTGAATAACCAAAACACTGACTTAGGTGGATTTGGTTTATAAATTTTCTTTTTAAGATTTTCTGTTAATCTGAAATACAAGTAGTGTATTGCTTGTTTGTATTGATAAAATTGAATAAACAAAAACAAAAATTGTTAGGATGTGCCCTCCTATATTTTATTTATATATCTGTCATACATGAAAATCTCAATTTTACTTTTTGGTGGGCGAACCTATGCTCCAGTTATAGGTATGAAAAAATGAATGCTGAAATGTTGGGGCATAGTAATGTATTTAAACGGATTTGGGGCCCGTTGACATCTTTTATTACTTCTCTGTAGTTGTTTTTTTGTCTTTCATTTTCTGTGCCATTTCCTTACACATCCAGGGTGGGAGAGAGGGAGGGGGGTGGGTTTGTACTATTGTATTATTTTAAATAAGTGTAGGTTATTGAAAGAGTATAAACATAAAGATATTATTTTCATGTGGTATATATTAGTTGTATATGAATTTGGGAGGGGGTGGGGGTTAAATCTTCTTGGTGTATGATATTGAAAATTTTTCAAGTGATGTATTATATTGGTTGATATTTACTGTACACTTGATGTAAGTTTAAAAATGAATAAAGAAATTATAAAAAAAAAAAAAAAAGAAAGAAAGAGTATAAACATTTGTGTTATTGATAAATCAATGGGTGGGTGGGTGGGTGCGATAAAATGATTGATTTGGAATATCTGTAAGTCGAATGTGCTTTTCTTGACTTGTTCTTATACCTGGATGTTGCACTGTTGTTATTTGAAAATTAATAAAGATTAAAAACAAAATCTGAGGTAGGGACATGTCAGCCAGTGCAGGCAAGTTTGTGTTTGAAGTGTTTAATGTTTGCCTTATTTTGAAATAAAAAAGTTCCCTGGCAATTTTATGGTCTTAATCTGACCATTCCAAAAACTGAAAAATTCCCCAAAACGAAATATGCCTGGTCCCAAGGATTTTGTACCTGTATTAAATGATCATTTTTGAAACTGGAGTCAGGGTTGGTACATTTTTACCGACCGACTCCATAGCCCTGTACGGCAGTGACAAGAAATGCGTGAGGCCTCCTCATTCTACGTCAGGCCAGCACATAGGGGTGTCAGTTTAACAGTGTTCTCTCACCTCCCCGCACTTTCCGCTTCTTGCCAAACATGATCTTATTGTAGAGATACTTTCTCCCTCTTCTTCATCATCATAATAGCCAGGCGCTTTTCCTCGCCCTTCTCGTCTTGTGCTGCTTTAGCACGATTCTCCGTCTTCATTACCCCGGCTGTGACCTTCACGTTCAGCTTCTACAAATGTGGCAGGAAGCAAACCGGGTGTGAGGAAGGAGGGAGAATGGGAGTTTGGGGGAAAGAACAGAAAACAGAGCAAAAAGAAAGAAAGTGAGATAAAAAGACTAAAAGGGGAGCATTTGTTATTCTAAAATATTAAGATGACCTTTTCTGGGATCTGACGGCCCTCTCTCTTCTTCAGCATCTCATTCTGCTCGACATCAGAATCATCCTCTTCCTCCTCAGAGTCTTCCTCTTCTTCTTCCTCCTCCTCTGAGTCTTCAGATTCATTCTCTTCTACTACATGATCCAAAGGCAAAGTATTACTATCCACTTACAGAATATCTAGCAAGCTGGCTTACAGGAAGGGGGTGGGGACACAAAGGCAGAAGAGCTCTTCTATACGGTTTGTTAGAAGAATGTGTATAAATAACTCAGAAGTAGTGAAAAATCCAATATCAATATACAAAAACACATTCACGTGCATCGTGCAAGACTAATATAGCTACAGCAGAAGCCAAATGTGCTACCACTAGGAGGAAAAAGCCTCAGACAAAGCCCTTCCACCGCCACAGCTGTGGCATAAGGTGCTCATTGGCAAAAATACCTCCCGTGGGGCCTCGTAGGGCTCTGTGTTGCATTATGTGAAACGCTGGCCACCGTTGGTGAACCGACCGAGCTTTACAAATTGAAACATTGAAAAAGATAAGTTTGAGTCACTTTAGTACCTAATTTTGGACCACTCGCTATTTATTTGCATCGTACAACACAGAGCCCTACAAGGCCCCACAAAGACAATGAAGATACTACCAGTACCTCCAGAAATTTCTGACCTCTTTTGCAGTGGCACCAAGGATGAGAACTTTGAAAGATTTTTACATGTCTTAGAATGATAATACTAACTAAATTGGCTTAAGTATTATTATTTATGAGTGAGGGCAATATTAATACATAAACTTCAATTAATGTCACACTATTGTCTTTTATTATTCTTACTCTCATTTCATTGTTTCACAGAAATTTCATATTGTATTTCAAAAATCTTATCTCATATTCGACTTTTACTTATCTTCATTCATTCAATTCAGTTTTGTTAATGGCCTCAGTGGCTCCACTCAAGCCTCATATTTCATGTAAAACTTGAGCATACAAACAGCCAGCATCCTCATCGGCCTTTAGATATTTTTTAAATACTTTTCTAATAATTTAAATAAATATAGTTTGATTTAGGAAAATCTTATCTTATTCTTATGTGGATATACTGAATGGGGCTCTGATGTGAATTCAGCGGTTCGCATTCTGAGCTGTTTCAAGGAGTATTCCCCATTTAAGAACTAACACCATTATCTCCGTGTCAGAATGCGAACCGCTGAATTCAGTATATCCACATAAGAATAAGCTAAGTTTTTCCTAAATCAAACTATATTTATTTAAATTATTAGAAAAGTATTAAAAAAATATCTAAAGGCCGATGAGGAGGCTGGCTGTTTGTATGCTCAAGTTTTACATGAAATATGAGGCTTGAGTGGAGCCGCTGAGGCCATTAACAAAACTGAATTGAATGAATGAAGATAAGTAAAAGTCGAATACGAGATAAGATTTTTGAAATACAATATGAAATTTCTGTGAAACAATGAAATGAGAGTAAGAATAATGAAAAACAATAAAGTGTGACATTAATTGAAGTTTATGTTAGAATGATAATATGCAGCAGAACAAATCAAAGAATTGGTATTAGCAAAAATTTATCATACTGGCATATAAAGTCTGTACATAAGTCGCACCACGAGTTCTTATTTAAAAGAACACGACTTATAACCCGAAAATTATGCTAATTCCAGGCTCCTGCTGCTGAATTAGAAGACAATCAAAACCAAATCAGCGGCCCAAAGAGATGCCTCCCATCCCCAGTCCCGAATACAAACCCTTACTACTCTCCCTAACAAAGGCCCTCCCCAGGCCTACCTTTAAATGTCCTGATGGTCTAATGGCTTTCTTCAGGGCAGAAGGATCCAGTTGTTCCTGCCTTGCTGGCTTCTCAGTCAAAATGGCCACCAAGACTGCCAAGGGAGGTCCTAGCAGCCATTCTGAGATTGGAATTGGTATGGATAGCAGTGATCAGGGACTGGAATAAACAGAAGCAATCTTACAAAAACTGCCATGGGAGATTCCGGCAGTTATTTTGACTGGGGATTGTTCCTTCCTGGAAGAGGCCAATAAACCACCAGAGCATTAAAGGTAGGTTGTAGGTGGGTCCTTTTGGGGTGGGCCGGGATGGAACAGCAGCTCAGGAGTGCTCTGGTGGTGGTGGGGAGTTTTTGTTTCAGCTGAAACAGAAGCACGACTGAAAAAGTGATTAGGTTCTTACCTTGCTAATATCTTTTCTAGTAGACAGATGTGTCATTCTAAACAGTAGGGTATTCTCCCCATGCTCGCGAGCCGTGCAGGAATCCAGTCCAGGTTTTCAACTTGCTCCCCAGGTTTTCAACTCCACCACCTTCTCCAGAGGGCTCTGCTGCCCCCTTGAGTTTGTACCAAAGAAGGTGATAGTTCTATGTAGGAACACGTAAGAAGGAGGGGTACAGGGAGACTCCCAGAACTATAAATCTGTTCTGCTCTGAGGCCCAGATTCTCTAAAAGTGCGTCCCGATTTTAGGCAGCTGTAGGCGTCCTACAGCTGTCTAATCAGCCAATCGGGATGCATGTTTTTAAAAAAAAAAATGCTCCCCAGGCAGGCCGCCTATATTGAAGGCGATAGGCCCTGATTCTGTATAGGACGCCCGGGAGAGGCGTCCTATTCAGAATCGGCCTAAACTAAACCCCGATTCTGTAACCGGCGTCCATGTTACAGACGCGGGTTAGAGAATCAGGTTAGATTAGACACGGCCCGCTACACTTATCGCGGCAAGGGATCTCTCTGCCGCTATAAGTATAGCGGGCCGCGGCCTGTCCGATCGGATGCCCCCCCCCCCGACACTACCGACCGACCCCCCGACACTACCAACCGCCCCCCCCCGACATTACCGATCTCCCTCCCATCCCGACACTACCGATGCTGGCAGGAGAGTGCCCAATCCCTCCTGCCCGAAGACAGCGCACCCCCCTCCTGCCCGAAGACGGCGCACCCCTCCTGCCCGAAGACTGCACACCACCCCCCCGGCGCTAACAACCCCAAACTAACCTGTTCTTCGGGCCAGACGGTTCTTTCCCGTCTAGCCGGTAAGCCCGCCTCGTCGAAATGAGGCGGGCTCGCCCCTTCCCGGCCCATCCCACCGAAGCCTAAGGCCTGATTGGCCCAGGCTCTAGAAGCCTGGACCAATCAGGCCTTAGGCATAGCGGGTCCGCCCATCCCCACTAAGTCTAAGGTCTGATTGGCCAAGTGGGGATGGCGGACCCGCTATGCCTAAGGCCTGATTGGTCCAGGCTTCTAGAGCCTGGGCCAATCAGGCCTTAGGCCTTCGGCGGGATGGGCCGGGAAGGGGCGAGCCCGCCTCATTTCGACGAGGCGGGCTTACCGGCTAGACGGGGAAAGAACCGTCTGGCCCGAAGAACAGGTTAGTTTGGGGGTTGTTAGCGCCGGGGGGGTGGTGTGCAGTCTTCGGGCAGGAGGGGTGCGCCGTCTTCGGGCAGGAGCGGGGTGCGCTGTCTTCGGGCAGGAGGGGATTGGGCACTCTCCTGCCAGCATCGGTAGTGTCGGGGTGGGAGGGAGATCGGTAATGTCGGGGGGGGGCGGTTGGTAGTGTCGGGGGGGGGGGGGGCATCCGATCGGGACAGGCCGCGGCCCGCTATACTTATAGCGGCAGAGAGATCCCTTGCCGCGATAAGTATAGCAGCTGCGTCTACTTACAATGTAGACCAGCATTTTGCTGGCCTACATTTTTAAGGGTTTCTTCCTCTACTAGGGAGACGCGTAGGGCCACCTAGGTTCGCCTAAGGCCCTTAGGCGAGCTTAGGCGTCTTGCGGGTCTCCCTAGGCTCCCGGAGGTGCCTTCAGGCCTGCCTGGGGAGCATTTTTTTTTTTAAAACGTGCATCCCGATTGGCTGATTAGACAGCTGTAAGACGCCTACAGCTGCCTAAAATCGGGACGCACTTTTTGAGAATCAGGGCCTGAATGTATAACAAACATGTTAAACATTTTAATTAAACAATCGAAACACAGAAATAACCATACTAATACAGGAATAGAAGGGATGATAGTAATATGTATGGAAATACTTGAATTGTTTATTTGTTTAATTCATTCATTACAATGTTATAATTGGAAATAAAACAAGGGGGGGAAGGGAAGGGAACAAGGGGAGTGTATAGAGGTATGATATAGGTCATATGGAAATATATTTTGGAGGAATGATAAAAATATGTATGGAAAAATTAGAATTGTGAATATAATTATAATGAATATCTTATTAAACACAGCCCTAAGACTCATCTATTCGCTGAAAAAAATACGACCACATCACAAAGGCATACCACGACTCACACTGGCTCCCAATACAAGCCAGAGTACACTTCAAATTCCACTGCCTACTATTCAAAGCTATAAACGGAGACAGCCCAACCTACTGAACAACCGACTAACTCAACCCACCTCAACCAGACACAGAACCTACTCACTATTCACACACCCGCCAACCAAAAATGTCAAATGAAGAAAACTGTATGACAAACCTACTGGCCACCAGAGCAGCGAAACTGGACAGACAACTCACCAATCTGCTGTCCTCGACCAGACTACAAAACCTTCAAAAAAGAAACAAAAACCCTACTCTTCAAAAAATACATAAAATCTATTTAACACGAACAGATCGATCCCAAGCTCCACCTACTATACTATCTACTTATTCCTTATCAAATCTAAAATGTTCAAATTACCCATCATGTATTACCTAATTTCATGACAATTCTTATGTAATCCGCCTTGAACCGCAAGGTAATGGCTGTATAGAAATCACTAATGTAATGTAATTTGATCCCTTATGGTTATAAATTAACCATACCAATCAGAAATATTTATGGAGCTCAAACATTCCCCAATGTGTTATAGCAATAGATTATTGACTGACGTCAAAATCTAAGTTTTGACTCACACTTCCTGATTGAGACAGTAGGCAAGCGGAGAAACACTGACAGGGCAGGTTCCAGAATGACACACCTATCTACTAGAAAAGATATTAGCATGGTAAGAACCTAAACTCCTTTTCTAGTGCAATAGGTGTTATTCTGGATAGTAGGAACATATAAAAAAAGTCCCAGACATCAAGGGCAGGACCTCTGCACCTCCATGCAACATGGAGGACCCAAAGACTGTCCTCCTGTGCCGACACATCCACTCCATGAAACTTGGAGAACGTATGCAAAGTGGACCGAATCGCTGCCCTATAAATCTTCCTGGGCGAGATCGCCCAAATTTCTGCCCTTGAAGACGCCACAAAGTTTTCTGCAGGCTGGACAAACAAGTTCTGCTGGCTGCAGTCCCAAGTGTGCTTCTTCTCCATGAAGGCAGAGCTTTCCCCCACACTGGGGAGCTCTGGTGCACCAATAGCAGCAAAAGCCACCAAAAAAAAAATCCAAAAATAACAAAGAAATATACAGAGCAAATCAGAAAGACGCTTTCCAGCTCACGCACAGAAGGAAAAACTGAAGGAGGCAGCAGAGCCCTCTGGAAGAAGAGTTGAAAACCTGGAGTGGATTCCTTCTGCATGACTTGTGTATATAGGGAGAATATTCTCATGTCCAGAATGACACAACTGTTGAACTAGAATGGAAGATTAGGTTTCTACCTTCGATAATCTTCTGTTAGTCCCTGTAGGATTCCATGTGCTAGGTATTCAACCCCAATCCAGAATCTCTTCGGGGCACACAGTTTGAGAAATACTGGTCTAGGCAGTCAGCTCTCTGCTCTTATTTATACTTGGATTTTTCCAATCTCAAGTTTTCGGCTGTTACCTGTATGCTCGCCCCTCTGCAGGGCCAGCAGCTTCTGCTTCTCAGGTGGGATGTAGTCTCCCTCCTTCTCTACCACAAACGGTGAGAGATGTGGCGGAAGGGTAACTCCAGGGAAGTAATCTGCCACTGGAAGGAGCAGCTTGGCATTTACAGAGTCAAAAACCCACTGTGGCTGAACGTAATACCTGCAGAAGGAAGACAAAAGCTTGCATTGCAGACCGTAATAACTGAAAAGAGAAAAAGCACAATATCACATGTGCACAAAAGCACGCAGGACAAGAGCCTACATTTTAAAAAAACATACAGCAATCAGTCATTTTTACAGAGCATTAAAATCAACACTCGCAACTATTAAAATGTATTTTGGGGCCGATTCTATAAACGAGCGACCTACTGCCATCTGGCAACCAGTCGGGATGCACATTTATTTTTTTTAAAGAGCTGAGGCAGGCCGCCTACATTGTAGGCGTTTGTCACGGGTCTAGGGAAACACGTAGGGACACCTAAGCTCGCCCAAGGATGGGCATGGTTTTACCCAGAAGCAGCCTTGGACGAATTTAAGCATCCGTATGCATCTCCCTAGAGCCACAATACACACACACACCTGAAATGTATACGTGGCTGGCTCAGCTGATCGCGGAAAGGAAATCCCGAATCAACTGAGCCGGCAGGACTCCCCAAAGCCACAGGGAGTGGGAGAGGGAAAAATACCCCTGCCAGCTGACCCCCAAAATAAGAAAGATGAATGCCCACTCCCTCCCGCTGCCAACTCTCCCCAATCCCTGAAGCACCATCGGCAGGAGAGATGCCCACTCTCTCCCTGACACCCCCAAACCTCCCCCCCCCCCCCACTCTGTACCTTTGTTTAAGTAAGGCTGGCTGGAGTGATGCTTACTCCCTTTGGCCAGCAGGCCCGCCTCTTCAAAATGGTGGGCCATCCCCTTCCCGGTACATCCTAGGATGCACCGGGGACAGGCCTAAGGCCTCGACTGGCTCAGATGCCTAAGGCCATGACCATTGCATCCCAGGATGCACCAAAAAGGAGGCCTAACTCCCTGATTGGCCCAGGTGCTTAAGGCCCCTCCTGTGGGAAGTCTTAGGCATAAGAACTAATCAGGGCCTTAGGCCCCTATCTGGTGCATCCCAGGATACACTGTGAAGGGGAAGGCCCGCAATTTTGAAGAGGTGGGCCTGCCAGCCGGAGGGGTAAGCATCCCTTAAGGTCAGGATGGGCTTAGAAGTGGCCGGGAAGGGGGGGGTGGGGTCAGGAGGGAATGGGCAGGGGTTCTGGAGGGGCAACGGCAGGAGGGAGTGGGCATCCCTTCTGCAGTTTCAGGGAGTCCTGCTGGCTCAGCTGATAGGGGGTTCCCTTGCTACGATCGGCTGCCTGTCTTTGCAAACAGTTGATAGTCTGAATTTGGCTAATGTGCAGGATAGATGGGAGTTTTGACACCACAGGAGCTCATGCTGACAAGCAGTGCACACATTCAGCACGCACCTGTTGATGACTTGTTTGTCCAATGCGGGCCTGTCCACAATCTGGTGAGTAATGGTGGTATCATCTACATTATAGGTCGCACCAATACACACTGAACGGTCCCAGGACACCTCACCCCCAAAACTCCTGGTACAGACAGAAAAGAGCTAGTCAGAATAAACAGTTAAAAACTTCATCTCTCAAACCCATCCTCGACCATAAACCCGGAAAAGGGCAAAAAATCCTATAAAACAAGAGCGGCAAGAAACACACAATTAAACAGCACAGTAGAACAATTGGGTAATAAAAATATAATAATGAGGCGTACAAATGATATATCATACGACTTATTCACAATGTCAGCACTGTACAAAAATACATGAAAACAGGTATATATTAGAACAATTAAATAACAGATCCAATACTTATAGGCAATGGCGTAACTAGCATATGCGACACCCGGGGCCCATCATTTTTTGACCCCCCCCCCCCAATCTGTATGAAAAACATGATTTTTAGTAACAATCCACACATCACACATGAGTACCTAGGAAAATGCAGCATCTTACATACTCCAGTGAGCAGTACAACATCAATACACCCATTGTAAAACTAAACAAGCCAGACTAGTACAGATCAATCCTGCAGTCAATCCTAACAAAAAACCATGTCTTTCGAACATACAGAACACAGAAAATACCTTCGCCCAGTATGGAATATGTAATCACAAACTTAACCCCTCCCCCTTTTACAAAATTGTAGTGTGGATTTTAGCCACGGTGGTAACAGCTCTGACACTCATAGAATTCTGAGTATCAGAGCTGCTACCACCACGGCTGGTGCTAAAAAACGCTCTATAGTTTTGTAAAAGGGGGGATAAAATAGAAATACATAGACAAAGGTTAAATTGAACCAGCAAGAAGCTGGACTCTGCAAACAATGCAACACCACAGAAACAGCGATGCATCTCCCCTAAAGCAAAAAAAAAAAAAAAAAAATAAATAGAAAATTTTTTCTACCTTTGTCTTCTCTGGTTTCTACTTTCCTCATCTTCTTGTTACTCTCTTCCTTCCATCCACTGTTTGCCCTCTCTCTGCCCCTTCCAGAAACTGTATGCCTCCCCTTCCATCTCTCCCTTCACCCTCATTGGTCTGGCATCTCTCTCCTCTGCAATCCCTTTCCCTTTTTCCTTTTCAATTTATTTTCTGCATCTATCTAGATTACATTCTTACTACCCTATCAATTTCCTTTTTCACTGTCTACCTACAGCTTGCCACCTCTTTCTCTCACCCCCTCCAGTATTTCACTAACTCAATCCTTCCCCCCCATCATGTGCCCTCCTTTTATCTGTCCCCTCCTTCCATCCAGTACCTTCTCCTCTCTGTCAACTTCCATCCAGCGTCTGCTCCCTTCTTTCTCTCCTACCCCCATTTCCTTCCTGCATCTGCTCCCTTATCTCTTCCATCTGCACTTCCATCCAACATAGGCTCCCCCTCTATCCTCCCCACTAACATCCAATGTCTGCCCTTTTTCTCTCTATCCACCCCTCTTCAATCAGCATCTATCCCATGTCTCTTCCTTCCCCCCACTTCCATCAGCATCTGCCCTCTTTCTTTCCCTCCAATCCAATTCCATCCAGTATCCTTCCCCCTTATGTCTCTCTCCCCTTTCCCTGCACACCAATTCCATTAGCACCACACTTCCATACCACCCTGCCCCCTTTCTCTCCCTTCACCACTCTTCCATATCAGCAGTCCTGCTCCTTTCTCTCCCTTCATGCAGCAAGGTCCCACGATGACTGTGGCTGCTGTAACACCCCCTCCAACATACTTCTGCTGGAGCAGAGTTGGCGGCCGTGCTAAGGTGCAGGAAGGTCTCGCGATGACTACATCTGCTGGCTTTGCTCCGGAAAAAGTAAGCTACGTCAGAGGGGTGGACTGGCTGACGCAGGGAGTTGTGGCAAGATCTGACATAACTTACTTCTTCCGGAGCAGAGCCGGCAGACATAGTCATTGCGGGACCTTCCTGCTCCAGAGTAAATTCGCCGGAGGGGTAGACCGACAGCTGTGCTGAGGTGCAGGTCCTGTTGCACAGTAGGACGGGAGGTTCCGGTCCCGGCTGGCTGTACACCTATCTAAGGCATGCACCCGGGGCGGTTCACTCCCCCCCTTGGTTTAGGGGGCAAGGCTTACTGCTGAGGCTCCTCTAAAAAAATGTGGGGAGGTGGAAGAAGTGGGGGGAGGGACCCCGCTCGAGACCCGCCGGGTTTGACACCCCCGAGGTCAGACGGACCCCCAAAAGGGCCTACCCAAGCTCTGTCCGGCCAAAAACAGGGACTAGAAACCCCTAAACAAATTTCAACAGCCCTACCAAGGGAGATGGATACAGATCACTCAACACCTGCTGGAGACTGAAAAAAGACTGATAGGAATAGGGAAAGGTATCTATTATGTACTATTCCACAGTTTTGTTTTCAGTCCCCACCTGCTGGTCATGATTGGATATATACCCATTCGTAAAGATTAACCTCTACTAGTCTGGAGAGTGCTAAAGAATTTTAGTTTGCTCATTTTCTGTTTCAGCGCAAGCAGGAGAGATGTGGAACTGATCCCACCACTGAACCAGCAGCAAAGGGCTGCGTCTTAGAGCGTACAGCGTCACATTCTCCTCTCACCTGATAACAAAAGCCAGCGGCTCCCGAGGCACTTCGCGGTTTAAGAAGAACTTTAGGCCTTCAAAGAGCTTCTTGTGTCTTTCCAGCTCCTGATGCTCCTTCTGCCTTTCCTCCTCTTGCTCTGTGCTACTCTAAATCAAGCATAAAAGACAGAGTAAATACAAATTCAGGAATCCTCACAGTCCTATTACCCTGTGAATTAGACTGACACTCGACTTATCCTGCAGAGTCAGTGTTACTTCCCTCACGGATGAGTACGCAGTACATGCAGTAGAGAAAGTGATTTAGAAAATCTTCAACATTCTACATCACACATTTATATGCTGATTAAACAAAAAAGTTCAATATCCGGCTCTTAGATTTTTAATAATTTGCTCATTCATCAAATTCCACAGCAATATAAACCTTCAATACACACTTTTTTTCTATTTAGGTCATCTGATACGCTTTCCGTATCTTAATCACTTTTAATCAGCGGAAATATGTGCACAGCTTAGACAACGATTTCAAAATTTTAATCGTTACTCAGCACACCATTTTCATGCGCTTTATTTTTGCATACGCTTCAATTTTTAAGGGATTTGAGCGATCATACACCCGCTTCCACTCCTGTATCCTGGAAGCGGGTGTATGATCGCTTAAATCCCTGACGAAGCATTTTTTGCGAAACAGGGGCCCCTGTTGGATATTTTGGAAGAATGTTTGATTGGTAGCTTTTTTCCATGGAGCAGTTTTTCCTGCTTTCTTTACTCCAGGACTACACCTGAATACCAAATACTCAGATAAGTGACTTCTATTTTTGAAAATTACTGTTTGAAGAAAATTTGAAAAATATAAGAAAAGTATAGAAAAATATATAAAACTATAAGAAAAATAAGAATAGAAGTTCACACATTAACTGGGAGTTTTTTTGACCAAGGATGTGTTTGCTAGGATTAAACTTTGTTTAAAACTAGCCTGTCTATATGGGAAGCCTAAAGAGCCCCTATTAGACAATGAGGTCTTTTCTCCCCTTTTTGCAAAGAAAGGTGATTTTCTTGTCCTGTATTGTTTGGAGGGTGCAGTTTTTTGTGATAATATGGTATATAACATGTGTATATTCTATTTTAGTTGAAAATGTGAAGAAGGGTGGATGGGTGGGTAGGGTTATTACACTATTAGATTTTATGTGTTAGATATTATAGTGCTATATTGGAATTACTTGTATGATGTATTTTTGTGCACTTGTTGTTTTGATTTGAAAATGAATAAAGAATTAAAAAAATAAAAATAAAAAAATCACACGTTCTCTTGCTGTATTGCAAATTGTTACCACAGTCTCATGTTGCTCGAGTACAATGATTATAGTTGATACTTTCCGAAATCACCACAGTCATATTCCTTGAGGATATCCCAAAAACCTGAGATACTGCATGCAAATGTATCTCCTGAATATTCATTGGGGTATCCGGAAAATCTGACTGGCTTGGAAACCCCTGACCTACAGTAATCAAAGATCTCCCATCTCCCTCTTCTTTCCTCACCCCGTCCATAGGAAACACGTCCATTTCTGCATCATCCTCCTCAACTGGGGCAACCACGCGAGTCAGACTGGCACTCATGGCCGAGAGTTTCTATAGGGATGAAAATCAGACTGTTTGAATTAGGGTCTCTTACTAGCCAGGACAAGAGCAGCCTCTCCTGCCAGCTCAAGATATGCACAGAATTTATCAAGGTTTCAGAGAGAGACATTAATACACATTTACTTCCATGTAGGTCTCGGAATCCATGGCGTATCTGGCCTCCTCTTTCGACTGCTGTTTGGAGTCTGTTTTATCTTCCAGCTGAGAGAAAGAAGCAAATATATAATGGAGCCTGATGATCAAAAGCTGTCCATTCTGGAGCATTTCTAGAGGACCCCCTTTTCCTTAAAACACCTAGAAACATGATGGCAGATAATGGTTACAGCGGATGGGCCATTTGGCTTTTATCTCTTCCTCTCCCTATTGGCTAAGGCTCTTAACATTTGCATCTCCTCTTCCTATAGGCTAAGGTTCTTTACACCTGCATTATGAGGTCATAGAGCTGCTCATCCACAGTAACCATTATCTCTTTCTCTCTCCGAGAGATCCCACGTGCCTATCCCAGGCTTTCTTGAATTCAGACACAGTCTCTGTCTCCACCACCTCTTCCGGGAGACTGTTCCAAGCATCTACCACCTTTTCTGTAAAAAAGTATTTCCTTCGATTACTCCTAAGCCTATCACCTCTTAACGTCATTCCAGAGCTTCCTTTCAAATGAAAGAGCTCATGCACATTTACACCACTTAGGTATTTAAACGTCTCTATCATATCTCCCCTCTCCCGCCTTTCCTCCAAAGTGCAACTCCTGCTACATTCAGAGGAGAGGAGAGAAAAAAGGAAAAGGATAGAGCAGTACGAGACATGCTGGGGTAATTTAAAACTTAAGCAAAAGAAACTGTAGAAGGGATGTTCTTGATGCTGGCTTTTATTTAGTATACAGTGCTCCCCCGGTCTTTTGCGGTCGGCGATTTGCGGTCCTGATCATTCACGGTATTTTCCAACCGAGAATGACCGTGCAGGAGAGGGCAGCTGGAGTGCCGGCGAGAGAAGGAAATCACTTGCATTATGCTCCGATCGCCTCTTCCTGCACTAAAGTCGGGCCTCACCAATCAGGAGCTGCTTTGACACGCAGCTCCTGATTGGTGAGGCCAGACTTTAGTGCAGGAAGAGGCGGTCAGAGTATACCACGACTGATTTCCTTCACTCTTCGGCGCTCCGGCTGCCCTCTCTGGCTGCCTTCTCCCGTCTCCCCCGCTAAAAACCGTATTTGCGGTTTTTCAACATTCGTGGGGGTTCCTAGAATGGAACCCCCATGAATATCGGGGGGAGTACTGTATATTAAAAATATAGGAACAACCCACATATGCATAAAATCAAAAGGACCCAACATGGTCCATGTTTCGAGGAACATGTCTTCCTCAGGGGTCCTAATGTTTGCTATTAGGTCAAAGGAACCAATGTGGATGTTGAGAGATCAACATAAACCCATTATGAATCCTCTCAAAGGCATCGGATTGAAAAAAACAGTAATCCACAAACCGAGCAATTCACCAGATCAACAGAATGCAAAAGTCTCTCCTACTGTTTCTTTTTGCTTTGCTTTGTCGACCGACTCTGAAAATATTGGATTTTCTTCTGTTGGTTGACGTAATTTAAAACTTCCCACAAGACCCAAATATAGTCTCCCTGCTTTGCAACGACCAAGTCCCAACGTCTGGGAAGCGTCATTACTCCATCCAAGACACCGTTTTAGTTCAGTTGTCGAATGGCTTGGGTACTGGCGGAAGAAAGCTCTTCCAGAGATGCAAAACGATGTCCACGCAAAGGTTGTTTCAACTTTGGAAAAAGGTCAAAGTCTGGTGGTCTCATGTCTGGACTGTAAGGAGCATGAGGTAACACCTTCCAGCCGTATTCACGTAGTTTTTCAATGACAACATTCCCTATGTACGGGCGAGCATTGTCGTGAAGAATGAGTGGCCCAGCCAAGAGCAACTGAGGTCGGGTTTTATGCATTTTTTGCAAAAAATCATGATAATACACTGCTGAGACACTTCTTCCACATGGAACTTTATCTGTGATGATGATGCCTTCATGATCCTAAGCAAAAATCATCATTTGTTTGACTTTTGATTGAGCTCATCAAAATTTTTTTAGTCATGGGGAAGATGGAGCTCTCCACTCGTCATTGAGAAACTACGCGAATACATGCTCCCTACAGTCCAGACATGAGTCCACCAGACTTCGACCTTGAGTGGACATCGTTTTGCATCTCTGGAAGAGCTTTATTCCCTCAGTACCCAAGCCATTCGGCAACTGAACAAAAACGGTGTCTTGGATGGAATAATGAAGCCTCCCGGACGTTGGGACTTGGTCATTGCAAAGCAGGGAGACTCTATTGAAGAATTGTAAAGAAATACTTGAAAAAAAAAATAAACATGTAAATTAAAAAAAAGTGTGCATTATTTATAAAATGACCCTCATTTATTAATTTTCACATTCAACCTGGGGATGTATAACATTATCAAAAATATTAAATTCTTCATAGGACCTCAATGGCACCACTCAGAGCTCAAGAACTTCCACTGCCCTAAACTTTACCCACCAGTCTTTCCTCATTTCATTTAAAACTATTTTTATTTAATCAAACACGCCACTTATCTTTTACTTTTGTCTGTCAACCAGGGGATACTTTCATCCGTAGGCTTCTTGAAGGACACCCTATTATTTGCCGAGAATGCCACAAAACCCCTGCTCCCCACACAATAACATAGTCCAAAAGGAGCAGGGGTCTCGTGATGGTCTTGAAAAAGCCTACATATCCCCTGGGGAGAGGGGGGGGGAGGTGACTAGACTTCAAGGAAGTATTTTGCATAAAAAATTACAAGTATGCATGCAAAAGTTTAAAATATTATGCACAGAATTCCCCCCCTGAATAATGCGTACCGAAGCTGTGTAGTTCAACTTACCTTTGGAGGATACTGAAGGTTGAGCGTCTGATAGAGCCGAAAGCTGATAAAGCCCAGTAATGTGGTGTAAAACTCTGTGAAGGTTGCCATTACTCTATAATCCACATCTGTTGGATGCTGAAAAAAAGGGTCCAACAGAATGTGAGGGGATAACAATTGGAGAATGACACGGGGACAAATTTTTCCCTGTCCCACACAGAAACTCTTTTCCTGTCCTCATCTGCACAAGCCTCAAACACTTTAAAAATTATATGTGTTTGAGGCTTGTGCAGATGAGGACAGAGCTTGCAAGAATGGGGCAGGGGCAGTGACAAAACTCATGGGAATGGGACGGGGAAGTTGATTTCCTGAGGGGACGGGGAAAAATTTGTCCCCGAGGCTTGTGTGGGTAAAGCAGAACTTACAGGAATGGGGCAGGATAGGGGCAGAGACAAAATTCATGGGAACGGGATGGGGAAATTGAGTTCCTGCGGGGACGGGGAAAAATTTGTCCGTGTCATTCTCTAATAGCAATCCTTCTGACACAATATACTACAGAAAATACAATAGTAAACAAATAACAAGGTAGGCAGAAATAACAATAAATCAATATCAGACAGGTTCAATTCACGAACTACAAGGACAAGATTCTGCCACGATATAACCCACTGGTAGTTCGAGTCACTCTAGGCTGTTAAAACTTAATTAAAAAAAAAATGCAGTTTAACCCTTTCAGGACCAAGGGACCTATTTGTCCCATAACTTTAAAATCCTATCAATTTTGATTGGGATCGTCTACAGTTCTAAATTTGATATGTACGGATTCCATATGATACTGCCTTTATGTAAACAAACTGGTTCCGACATTCATTCATTAGCGTCGTTGCCAGATTGACGAGAAGATTCACTTGCCACACTGTCCGTAAGCCAGAAGTGTGATTTTTTTTAAAAAAAAAATAATGATATTTCACCAAAAAAAATCAATTTTTTGGCATCTGCAAGCCCTTTTTACCATAAAAATGTCGTCAAAACCACAAAAATTGGCCTACGATCCTTATGGTCCTGAAAGGGTTAAGGCCTGACTTAAATTTTCTTGTAGGCCGTCTCTGGCTACAAGAAAGCGGGTAAGGAACACTGAGCTGGCTGAACCCAGGCAAGAGAATGATAGCAAGAACATGTTCATATGTAGGGTAGATGACAAAAGATGAAATTCCAGTGCTGAATGCTTTGGGCGTCAGACGTAGCACCTTAAATTTAATCCAAAGCATTCTGGACACTTCTTTGGACGAGGTTCTCCCATCAGATGGCTGACCGCCACGTGCAGGAGAGTCGGAAGCACAAAGGCCAGAATGCAGTAAAAACTAAAAAAAGCTTCCCCAGGGAAAACGCAACCCTGCTCTTTTTTTTTTTTTTTAAACAAGGGAAGCTTAAAGCAACAGAAGGGCAGACCCCAGTGGCTCTCAAAGCTGCAGACCGGACCCTAAGTCAGGTGTTACAGCTGAGGCACCTCTAGACAAGAAATAGGGATGTGGGAGGAGGGAGGGAGGGATTCAGCTGCCCAAGTATAGCACTCCTAAGGCTAACAAGGGATGAATTTGCTGGAAAGCAAAGCAATCTGGGATACAAAGTTCCCCCACAATCCATGGGCTAAGAATTCGAACATTATTCATCAAGGATACTGGAAGGATTTATCTGGGGTTCCAAATTAAACACTTCCTTTTTTGAGGTTTAGACAGGCTGAATCTTCATAAAAGGGGGGATGTGCGGTCACATTTGACCTGATCCATTTCTTTGGATACGACCTTACTGCAATTCCCCTCCAGGCTAGACTGCCGAAGTTCATAAAGTCAAAAATCCCAGGCTGGCTGGTGCCAGAACATATAAATGACTAAGTAGGAGCCTTAGGAGGCATTAAGGCTAACGAGATCAGAGGCTGAGCCCAGTGCTCTCTTTCCCTGCTGTAGGCATAAACTGTGTGGAACAATTACCAGGAACAGTAGAAGACTAGGCCCTGTGATTCTACCTAACCAGTCCCCTGAAGAAGCCAAATCCAGTCTCTGCTCTACTACGGCAATTGAAGGTCAAACACTAGGACCTACAAGTGTGTTCATTCTGCTAACCCTCAATATCTCTCCTCTCTATCCTTACCCACCTCCCAAAGAACTCCGTTCCTCAGATAAGCCACTCTTAGCCACTGCCAATTCTAGACCTCGTTCCTTTTATTTAGCTGCCCCCTATGCCTGGAATAAAATTACCTGAATTTGTCCACCAAGCCCCTTTCCTTAAAAGCAGACTGAAAAGCCACCTTTTTGATACAGTCTTCAATCTATAACCCTACTCCCCATCAACCCAGCCAGCAGATTAACCGTTCCACTTAACTGTATCCATGACATCCTGTTTGTCTGTTTAGATTGTAAGCTCTTTTGAGCAGGGACTGTTTTCTTACTCTTTGTGACTCTGTACAGCGCTGTGTGCGTCTGGTAGCGCTATAGAAATAATTCATAGTAGTAATAGTGTGAAGAGTTTTAGTCTTTGGGAAGCAGATTGTGATGTCATAATGCCTCATTCCACCAATAAGAGCCAACCTGATCAGTGATGTCACAATGGCTTGATTGTCCTGTACTCCCCTCCAACCCAGCCAGCTGATTAACCGTTCCCCTTAACTGTACCCATGACATCCTGTTTAGATTGTAAGCTGTTTGGAGAAGGGGCTGTCTCCTTTGTGACTCTGTGCAGCGCTGCATACATCTGGTAGCGCTATAGAAATAATTCATAGTAGTAATAGTGTGAAGAGTTTTAGTCTTTGGGAAGCAGATTGTGGTCATAATGCCTCATTCCACCAATAAGAGCTAACCTCATCAGTGATGTCACAATGGCTTGATTGTCCTGTACTCCCCTCTGCCCTCCAACCCAGCCAGCTGATTAACCGTTCCCCTTAACTGTACCCATGAAATCCTGTTTGTCTGTTTAGATTGTAAGCTCTTTGGAGCAGGGACTGTCTTCTTCATGATTCTGTACAGCACTGTGTACGTCTGGTAGAGCTATAGAAATAATTCATACTAGTAGTGTGAAGAGTTTCAGTCTTTGGGAAGAAGAGCCGAGCTTGTGATGTCATAATGCCTCATTCCACCAATAAGAGCCAACCTGATCAATGATGTCACAATGGCTTGATTGACCTGTACTCCCCTCTGCCCTCCAACCCAGACAGCTGATTAACCGTTCCCCTTAACTGTACCCATGAAATCCTGTTTGTCTGTTTAGACTGTAAGCTCTTTGGACCAGGGACTGTCTTCTTTGTGACTCTGTACAGTGGTGCGTGCGTCTGGTAGCGCTATAGAAATAATTCATAGTAGTAGTGTGAAGAGTTTCAGTCTTTGGGAAGCAGAGCCGAGCTTGTGATGTCATAATGCCTCATTCCACCAATAAGAGCCTACCTCATCAGTGATGTCATAATGGCTTGATTGTCCTGTACTCCCCTCTGCCCTCCAACCCAGCCAGCTGATTAACCCTTCCCCTTAACTGTACCCATGAAATCCTGTTTGTCTGTCTAGATTGTAAACTCTTTCAAGCAGGGACTGACTCTGTATAGTAACATAGTAACATAGTGCTGCGTATGTCCAGTTGCACTGTAGAAATAATTATTAGTAGTAGGAGCTTGGTCATCTGAGGGAACAGACCAAGTGCTGTTGCCCTGGTAGCCAGATTAAGATCCCACCTCAGCAGCCGACTTAAGATAATCCTGCTACACCACTCCACAGAGCAAAAACTGATAATCTGTAGACAGCACTAGCTTCCTATAAAGAGAATGAAGACAGCTCTGAGCTTTCCCCCCCCCCCCCAACATCTCCATCCTCTGGCAGGGGGGACATAGTTCATTCATCAACCATGCCAGACCAGGGCAAGCAAAGAATTTACTGTTGTCAATGGTAACTTGTTTCCACTGACTGATTCAAAGCTTATAGTCAAACACAGTTGGCTCTCACCTAAATATGGATCCTCCTGACTCATGCAAGTCGAGTTAGATTAGTCAAAAGAAAAATGACAATCTATTGCGATGTCATGAAATCACAGTATGTTCAACTTTGGTCTGGCCCCAGAAAGGCAGAGGCCACCTCTTTATCATGGACCACCCACCCAGAGATCTCTGCTCCAGTTAAGGACCAAACCAAAAGAATTGGAAGAATGAAAATCAAATAAATCACAATTTTATTCCTCCTTCATCCATACCCACCCCTCTGTTGTACCCCAGGACACTAAACAGACCTTGTTCATTTTGGGGCTGGGAAGAGGGGAATCAGAGGCTCGGGGTCTTGATGTTATATTACATTACATTACATTACATTAGTGATTTCTATTCCGCTTGTGCCTTGCGGTTCTAAGCGGATTACAAGTTAGAAGACTGGACATTTCCAGTAGCATTGCAGTACATATAATCAAGAATGCGTTAAGTTACAATTGTTGTTCTGGACTTTTCCAGGATAAATTGGTAGTAGATATTAGATAGTGATAGGTTGTTTAGACGAATAGAGATAATATATCAGGGTAGTTAAATGTATTCTCTAAGACAGTGGTTCCCAACCCTGTCCTGGAGGAACACCAGGCCAATTGGGTTTTCAGGCTAGCCCTAATGAATATGCATGAAGCAAATTTGCATGCCTATCACTTCCATCATATGCAAATCTCTCTCATGCATATTCATTAGGGCTAGCCTGAAAACCCGATTGGCTTGGTGTTCCTCCAGGACAGGGTTGGGAATCACTGCTCTAAGAACCACCGAGGCCTGCTTACATGTGGAATCATGAACACAGGGTTCTATGCCAGGGGTGGGCAACCAGAGTCCTCAAGGGTCATAGTGCCGTTGTACAGGGCCATGGTGAGACCTCATCTGGAGTACTGTGTGCAATTCTGGAGGCCACATTACAGTAAAGATGTGCGCAGAATTGAATCGGTTCAACGGATGGCCACCAGGATGATCTCGGGGCTCAAGGATCTCTCGTATGAAGAGAGACTGAACAAATTGCAGCTCTACACTCTCGAGGAACGTAGGGAGAGGGGAGACATGATCGAAACATTTAAGTACCTCACGGGACGTGTTGAAGTGGAAGATGATATTTTCTTTCTCAAGGGACCCTCGGCCACAAGCTCAAACTCAGGGGCGGAAAATTTCATGGCGACACCAGAAAGTATTTCTTCACAGAGAGAGTGGTTGATCATTGGAACAAGCTTCCAGTGCAGGTGATCGAGGCAGGCAGCGTGCCAGACTTTAAGAATATATGGGATACCCGTGTGGGATCCCTACGAGGGTCAAGATAAGGAAATTGGGTCATTAGGGCATAGACAGGGGGTGGATAAGCAGAGTGGGCAGACTTGATGGGCTGTAGCCATTTTCTGCCGTCATCTTCTATGTTTCAACCCAGATGAGTTTTCAAAATTTCCACAATCAGTACGAATGAGATCGCAACGAAAGCAGTACATGCAAAAATCGATCCCGTGCATGTTTCACTGTGGAAATCTTTGAAAACCTGACTAGATTGTGGCCCTCAAGGGCCGTGGTTGTCCACTCCTAACCTAAGGGGAAATGTGCCTTCCTCTCAAAGCAGTAACTTGTATTACTCTGCCAGTCTCTGCTGCTGCCGTGCTCCGAGAGTGTCTCTCAGTACCATGCAGCTGGTCCTCAGGATGCAATTCTGTATTGGCTTACACAGCAGGCAGGGAACGTCTCTATAGATTCAAGCCAAGGGGGTATGGCGTTGCTGCGGAACAATTAGAAGGCCTGTCTTTCCCCAAGACAGATGTGCTGGGCTCACACCCTCCCCCACACACAAGCTTCCTATTCACAAGGCGCAGGAGGAAGAAGGTCCACAAAGGAAGCATTTTTTAAAATTGGATTTATACACCCCCTTTGTAAGAACATGCATATTAGACTCTCAGGATGCAGTGGGAACTCAATGAAGTGGTTCTGGCCCATTCCGTCTTCTCAAATATAAACAGCGTCAGACACCTTCTCTGCATAAATAATCCTCACCTCCAGAAATTTCAAAAACTACTGTATATCTGATGATGACTTCATTCAATGCAAAACACATAATAGACTGCCACCTTCCTGTCTCCTCAGCACCCGCTCTTTGTGCCGATTTACTATTGCAAGGAAAGGGATATAGAACAAAAACCAGCACTGCCTCAGGCCCACTCCCTTTATTTAAAAAAAATAAAAATTTAACAAAGGAGCAGATCTCACAGGCTCTCAAAGCTGTAGTCTTTGCCCGACTGTGGCAAGGCATACAGTTGAGACACCTCTAATCAAAATTTGGTACACCGTCAAAAGTGCGCCGGATAAAGGCGTGCTGACAATCCCATGGTGACATCTGTGCGAAGTACAAATGCGCGCTGCCGTTTTCTGGGCTTTCCGTTTGTGCTGTGAGTGGGGAACCCCCCAATAAACTTACAAGTCCATGTGTTCCCGTTGGAGGGGGGGGGTTGGTGGAGGGAACAAGTACATTGAAAACTCCCATTTTTTCGCTCTTCAGTGTAGTGGGGAGGTTTCCCCCCTCCTCCCCCCACGGGACCGTGAGTACTTGTAAATGAAGTGGGGGGTTCCCCCACACACAGCGCAAACAATAAGCCCTGAAAGATGAGAAAACGGTGGCGCACATTTATCCTATGCGCAGATGTTGCCGCAGGATTGTTGGCACGCTTTGACAGGTCACCCAAAATTTGGGGAAATGGGGGAAGGGACTCGACCACTCGAGTGTGGCATCCCCACCCCCTGAGGTCAGATGGACCCCCGAAAAGGACCTCCAAGCTCTGCCAGGACTGCAAAAAAAGGGACAATAAACAGGCCACTAACCAGATCCAACAGGCCCTAACAAGAGGAAAGACTGCACAGGCTTACCACCTCCACCTGCTGGAGACTGAGAACAGACTGATTGTAAATGGGACTGCACAGCCCACTTGTAGTACACTTCTCCCTCCGTATTCACGATTTCAGCAATCGCGGTTTCAATTATTTGTGGTTTTTAGCTTGCTGGCTCCTCCCCCCAAATTACATCAGCTTGCGTAGAGAAATCGCCGATTCCAAGCATTTACAGAGAAAATTGCTGATTCCCGGCACTTTCTTCACTGTGTTGCCTCTCCTTCAGGAACAGGCCAGGTCTCCCACAGTGTTATTTGCGGTTTCACCATATTCACAATGGTTTTTAATAGAAAACAGCAAATAACATGTGAAAAAGTTATTTGCGGGTCTGTTAATCCCCCATCACAGCAAATACGGAGGGAGAGGTGTACTGCCAAAAATCAATGTGTCCTCAGTCTCCACCTGCTGGCAGAGGAGCGTAAGCCCATCCGTCTGTGCTGGTCTGGAGGGATGATAAAGAAACAGTAGTTTCAGACAGCTTCCCATGCCTGACCCCCAGAAATTTCAAAAACTATGGCCTAGATTCACTAAAGCCCCCTTACCTGTCCGATCCTGTGTCGTTCCGTTTCCGAGTCTTGCTGGGCAACCCATTCACTAAAGGCTCCCCATGCAAATGACCTAATCGGAAACACGCCCACAAGCGATCCCATGGATCGCTGAAGACTGATCGCGCCGCACGCGCAGACCATCATTGATGGCTGTACATGTGATCCGCGCATGCGCCACTCTCCTCCACCAGCGAGGTCAAAACAAAGGAGGAAGGGTTGGGGAAGTAATGGCAAGCAAGCAACAAAGCAGGCAAAGGCGGACTCTCTGCAGCCTCTTTTAAAGAAGCTGAGGGGGGAGGGAGAACTTCCAGAAAACGGAACTGAACATGAAACCCGCCCCAATTCTCCTGCTCTCTGCCGCTCTTCCCCGCAGTTTTAAAGCAGGGCTGCACTGCGGGGAAGGGCAACAGAGAGCAGGAGATTAGGAGCGGCATTTTTCCCCACAGACTCAGCAGGCTTGCTGCTTGAACACAGGAAGCAAGCAGGGCGGCAGAGAGTAGAGTTTTTGCAGGGCTGAACCCTTTATATAAACTTATTTTCTTTAAGCTCTTCTTTATAACTCCCCCAAGGACTGTTTCTGCTGCTCTTACTTAAAAAATGCATTGCGGTGGAGCGGGAAGGCAAGTAAAGGAATTTCAACGGCCGTTGAAAAACACGCGTCTTCTTAGCTCCGCGGAAACTAAGAAATTGGGGATCGTGCGCCTCCGTCGGGCGGGAAGGCACTCGCGCGGTGCGGCTTAACTAGAACTTTCTAAGTTCTTAGAGTGCAATCACTCTAAAATTGTCGGTGCCGTCACCCATCAGTTAAGAATATGCTGCCTGCTTGTCCTGGGATAAAGTAGAGTTTCTCCTGCTCCATGTGGAAGTTCACCTATCTGTATCCATGGTCAGCTGCAAGCACGGAATTTCAGGGATACAGGGCTGCTATTTCAGCGTGGGAGAGAGCAGGTTTCGGATCGGCCAGCCCAGTCGGTGGGCCTGAATCGCTGCCTTCCTAGATTTGCATGCGCGGATCAGATCGGGTGCGGACAGGATTGGCCAGAAGGGTTCACAGACAAAACCGCGGAAGACAAAGGCGTGCGCCGACAACTGAGCGCAAGATGGAGGCGCGCGCCGAAGAAAATTACTGTTTTTAGGGGCTCCGACGGGGGGGTTTTGTTCAGCAGCCCCCCCACTTTACTTAATACAGATCGCGGCAGCATTGTGGGGGGATTGAGGGGTTGTAATCCCCCACATTTTACTGGAAACTTAACCCCCCCAAACCCCCCCACAACGCCCCCACAATACGGTGCAATCTGTATTAAGTAAAGTGGGGGGGTTCCCTTTCCACGCCCCCCCGTCGGAGCCCCTAAAACAGTAATTTTCTTCGGCGCGCACCTCCACACTGCGCTCAATTGTCTGCGCGCGCCTTTGTCCCGGCGCGCTTTTGACCTGACACAGGCCAGAAGGTTAGTGAATCGGGTCACAAACCGTTCGGTAAACGATCGGTTTGCTTAGTGAATCTAGCCCTGTATCTAATGATGACTTCATTCAATGCAGAACCCAAAATAGACCACTACCTTCCTATCTCTTCAGCACCCTCTCTTTGTGCCGATTTACTATTGCTAGGAAAGGGATATAGAGCAGAAACCAACACCACAAGACGTCCAATAATTAGCACCCATACACATGCACTCAAGGCCCAGTCTCTCTTCAGAGAGCGAGTCAGCAAAAGAGAGAGCTGAACGTACGAGCAGAGCAAAATGCAGAAGGCACAGGATGGCGAGTGAGCAGCGAGATACGAGACGGCAAATGGGCAAGAGACACGGGCAGGAAATGAGGTGCAGAAGCTAAACACCAGAAACTTGATGGGAGTCAAGGCAGGGAATCATGACTTCTACCATGGAAGGGTAAACAATTAATACCCTTTTGAATAAAGGTGGATGTTATTTTTGCCGTGGGAGAGCAGACCTGCTATATAAATCCAATCCAATATCTCCCACCTCAATTAGGGAGGCGTGATTGTAGGTGATATTAGCAAAACCGTGGACTTTAATCTCCTCCAAACAAACAATAAACTTTCCAGTCTGTGGACAGGATTTCTCTCTTCCCTTTGGCCTTTAAACGCTCCTTTGTGAATCTGTTTTACCGGGTTTTTTTTTTCCCTAATACAAGTGCTAGGATCAACCTGGCACTGACTGTCATACATTCCCTGCATAATCTGATATCATATCACCCTATTTCCTTTCCTGCCCACCACCCTTTCTCCTTCTAAGCACTGATAACCAAGTGCCTACCCACTGCTTTCTCTCCTGTGGTGCAGTTAACATTTGAGTTCAGGATGAGACTCTGTGGCACAGATGGAAATCAAAGTGATTTTACTTACGTTATGTGCAAAGGCGTACGGTGTGATCCAAGTGACGGGCTGGCCTAGCACTTCTGCCTGGTAATAGATCCCTTTAATGGACAGGAACACCTTCAGAGAAGCAGATAGGGCCATTAAGATCAGGTGGAAGTGTTTCTGAGCTGGGCAATACAAAATTTCCAATAACTAACTTCTGTCTTTATTTGTATAGGTAAATCATTCCAAATAACAATAGCAGCATGTAAAAGAAGATTTAAATTGACGTTTAAAACGTATACAGTGTTCCCCCGGTCATTCGCGGTCGGCGATTCACGGTCCCAGTCATTCGTGGTATTTTCCGACCGCAAATGACCGGGCAGGAGAGGGCAGCTGGAGAGGCAGGAGAGAGCAGCCGGAGTGCCGGCGAGTGAAGGAAATCACTCGCGGTACGCTCCGACCGCCTCTTCCTGCACTAAAGTCGGACCTCACCAATCAGGAGCTGCGTGAGTGATTTCCTTCACTCGCCAGCGCTCTGGCTGCTCTCTCCAGCTGCCTTCTTCTGTCTCCCCCCACTAAAAACCGTATTCGCGGTTTTTCCAAGATTCGCGGGGGTTCCTGGAATGGAACCTCCGTGAATATCGGGGGAGTACTGTACCTCTATAAGGAGGAAAATGAAATAAAAAGGTATTAATTTATTAGATAATGCAAATGTGAAAAGAACAAAGTGAGATGATCGGAAGCCTTTGCCCGTATAATATGATGAATCAGACAAACAGTTTTAAACTCTATATATTTTTCTTTAGGTAGCCAATGAAGTTTCTTCAGACCATATATCAATCTCACTGCAGTATTTTCACTATAAACCACTTAATACAACTTGTCCAAGCGGTATATAAAAACCCCATTCCCTTTCCTTCCCTAAGGGGTTTGTAACTCTGGGTGCGATTCTATATGTTAGCTCGCAAATGCAAAGTGGTGTGTGCCCCGTATGGCATGGGCAGGTCACATAGGCGACAAAAACTTTATTCCTCCTGGGCATTTTGCCGTCCATCCCTGGCATTATTCCCAAAAATTCAAGGCCGGGCTCTTTCCAGGCTTTAGCACTGAACATCCATTTTTCTTTTTTTGAGCCGGCTAACACATAGTCAGTTAAGTTAATATTCAACCCTTGATCGCATAAGCCAAGCCGCTTAAAAAAAAGGTCTGATATTTATGTGGCCTGATTTATACAGTTTACTTACACAGTGAGGGGCTGAATGTCAGCACTTAACCCGACTCCACTTTGGAATTCATGGCCAAGTGGTCATTTTCAGCGAAGATAACTGATTAAGTGCCACTGAAAAATGGACGCATAGCTGCGAACAAGCGATTTAACTAGCCGGTTAAATTGTTCTGAAAATTAGCTGGAACCTGGTAGAAGGCAAGCAGAAATAAAAACTCCCCTTCAGACCGGCACTTTTTTTTGTTGTTGTTGTTATAACTTAATTTAAAAAGAGCAGACCCCCCCCCCCCCTTCTCTAAGCTGTAGTCAATGCCCAAAGGCAAAGGCATACAGCTGAGGCACAACTAACCAAAAATGAAGGGGAGGTGGGTTAAGGACTCTGCCTCCCGAGTGTAACACCCCTAAGGTAAAGAAGGAACCCCTTACCTCTGTCCGGGCAAGAAAGGGCCCATAAAGGCCACTGCCTATCCTCTCCAACAGAGGTTTCTCCTAACCAAAGGCCTAAACAGAACGGCATAAGCTTCAACGAGGGGACTGTAAATGAAGTCATTACAGTCTGTCACAGTGTGGATGTAGCAGACAGGGGTAGAGGGGTGATCTCTGCATTTCCCTTCTTTTCAGCATCAATAAAAGTAAAGCAAACGTAACAGGTAAGAAATATAAGACTCGCTGAAACAGGAGCTCACAGACGCACGTCTTGCTCTGTCGCCATCTTAGTTTGTTCCCTCCGAGCTTATCACATCTTAACTTCATCCTATTCTGGAGCCTCCTTTCAAATGAGAGACTGACCTCATGTGTGTCTATCATGTCTCCCCCTCCCGCCTTTCTTCCACCTGCTAGAGACCGAAAACAGACTGATTTTCAAGGGGACTGCACAGCCTACATCTACTACTGCTACAGTTCAGTTTGTACTCAGTCTCCACCTGCTAACAGAGGAGCGCAAACCCATCTGTTTCTGTGCTGATAAAGAAATAATGTTTTATGGGATAATTTCAATAAATGTGTCTGAGTGTGTGTCTGTGCCTACATATATGTTATCTTCAGTGTGATAGTATGCGATGATCTAAAGGTGGCCAATCAGGTTGAAAAGGTAATGGCAAAAGCTGGAAGGATGCTAGGATGATTAGGAAGAGGAGTGGCCAGCAGGAGAAAGGAGATATTAATGCCTCTGTATAAGACTCCGGTGAGACCTCATTTAGAATACTCATGTCTGTTAATATTTAGCCGAGGTTAACTGCTCTATTCTTTATAATTATATTAGTATCTACCCTTTTTCCTGGAAGGGATTTCTATTTTCTTACTTTGTTCTCCCAATTGTGGACTATATATTAAGTTGGAACCTTTTTTAAATAAATCTTTATTGATTTTTAAACTTTGACAGTGCAATACAATTACTTGAACATAAATATTTCATAAAACGCACTATTAAATACACAATGTATATATAAAACAATCATTTTCTCCCCCCCTCCTCCCAATTATTAATACAAGACAATTATGTGTTTACAGAATTATAATTTCAACTAGTCTTTAAGCCCGTTACATTAACAGGTGCTAGAATATGTCTGTCTTTCTTTCTTTCTCTCTCCCTCCCGCTGTCTGTCTTTCTATCTGTCTCTCTCCCTGCCCCCTATGCAGCAGCATTTCTCTTCCCCCCACTTCCCTATGCGCAGCATTCCTTCCCCCTCCATGTGCAGCAACATTTCCCTCCACAACTTAAGTGCAAAAGTCTTCCCCTATAATCAAGGCCGCCATTAATCTACAGGGTTTTGGCCGGGAGAGGAAAGAAACGCATGCACATTTACCTGTTGCCAGCTCCACAGCTTTACCATCCTGCAACCCAGATACAAACACTTCCACCAAGCCTCACACTCCATTCTCTTCCGCAGCCTGAAGGAGAGGGGCGGGGACGGGGGGGGAGGAGCCACGGCTTGGAGGCATAGAAACATAGAAATAGACGGCAGATAAGGGCCACGGCCCATCAAGTCTGCCCACTCCAGTGACCCTCCCTATCTATCTTTGCGGATAGATCCCACATGTCTATCCAATCTGGCCTTAAAATCTGGCACACTTCTGGCCTCAATAACCTGAAGTGGAAGACTATTCCAGCGATCAACCACCCTTTCAGTGAAGAAGAACTTCCTAGTGTCACTGTGCAGTTTCCCGCCCCTGATTTTCCACGAATGCCCCCTTGTTGCCGCGGGACCCTTGAAGAAGATGTCTTCTTCCACCTCGATGTGGTCCGTGAAATACTTGAATGTCTCGATCATATCTCCCCTCTCTCAAGTGAGTAGAGCTGCAATTTCCCTAACCGCTCCTCGTACAGGAGCTCCTTGAGTCCCGAGACCATCCTGGTGGCCATTCTCTGGACCGATTCCAGTCTCAGCACATCCTTGCGGTAATGCGGCCTCCAGAATTGCACACAGTACTCCAGGTGGGGCCTCACCATGGATCTATACAATGGCATAATGACTTCAGGTTTATGGCTGACGAAACTCCTGCGTATGCAACCTATGATTTGCCTTGCTTTGGATGAAGCTTGCTCCACTTGGTTTGCAGCCTTCATGTCTTCCCTGACAATCACCCCTAAGTCTCTTTCTGCTTCAGTTCTTGTCAGAATCTCGCCATTTAGGGTGTAAATCTTGCATGGATTTTGGCTTCCCAGGTGCATGACTTTGCATTTTTTGGCATTGAAGCTGAGTTGCCAGGACCTAGACCAGTGCTCCAGCAGAATTAAGTCATGCACCATATCGTCTGCCATTGCTTTTTTGTCTGTTGTGCTTTTGCTCACTACATTGCTCAGTTTGGCATCATTGGCGAATAATGTTATTCTACCTCGGAGCCCTTCTGTCAAGTCTCTTATATAGATGTTGAACAAGATCGGGCCCAGGACGGAGCCTTGTGGCACTCCACTTATCACCTCCGACATTTCGGAGGGGGTGCCATTCACCCCCACCCTCTGAAGCCTACCCCCAAGCCAGTTCCCAACCCATTTGGTTAATGTGTCGCCCAAACCTAAAGAACTCATCTTGCTCAGCAACCTGCGGTGTGGCACGCTATCAAATGCTTTGCTGAAATCCAGATAGACAATGTCCAGGGATCACGGAAGCACACGGTGATAGTGCGCATGCGCGCTTAGCGTTTTATTATTATAGATGGTACTGATTGTACTTGTTTCTAATTTTCTTTTCAAAGTTAATTCTTTATGTGTAATTAATTGATAATTAAAAAAAAAAACATGTGATAAGCTCAGGAGTAATCTAATGAAATATATATATATATATATATATATATATATATATATATATATATATATATATATATATATATATATATATATATATATATATATATTTTTTTTTTTTTTTACAGAAAGGGTGGTAGATGTGTAGAATGGACACCCAGTGGTGGTGACAAAGACTGTGTCTGAACTCCAGAAGTGTGGGACAGGCACATGGGATCTCTTAGGGAGAGGAAGAGATAGTTAATACTGTGGATGAGCAGACTGGATGGGTCACTTGGTCTTTATCTGCCGTCATGTTTCTATGTTTATGGGACTTGTTTTTTTTTTAAACCAATGAAAGATAAAGAACATAAGATGCGCCATCTCCGGATCAGACCTTCAGTCCATCAAGTTCGGCGATCTGCACACGCGGGAGGCCCTCCCAGGTATACACCTGGCATAATTTGTAGTCACCCATATCCTTCTATGCCTCTCATAAGGAGATGTGCATCTAGTTTGCTTTTAAATCTTAGGACGGTCGATTGCGCAATAACCTCTTCGGGGAGAGCATTCCAGGTGTCCACCACTCTCTGCGTGAAACAGAACTTCCTGATATTCGTCTTGAATTTGTCTCCCCTCAGCTTCATTTTGTGTCCTCTTGTACGTGTGCACGTGGACAATGTAAATAGTTTTTTCTGCTCTATTTTGTCAATTCCTTTCAGTATTTTGAAGGTCTCGATCACTTTAATCCCCTCGCAGTCTCCTTTTCTCAAGGGAGAACAATCCCAGTCTTGTGAGTCGATCTTTGTATTCCAGTTTCTCCATACCCATTATTAGCTTTGTTGCTCGCCTCTGCACCCTCTCCAGCAGTTTTATATCCTTCTTTAGTTTGGGGGACCAGTGTTGGACGCAGTATTCCAAGTGGGGTCTGGCCATTGCTCTATAAAGCGGCATTATAACCCTCTCCGATCTACTCGGCAATCAGATGTGACGAGATGCTTTAAAAATCCCAGTTATGGTTTACAAGATTTTTTTTCCCCCCTTTTTAAGTTTGCTATCATATTTACAATTTTGAAAGAGTATGCAACTGGTTTTGGTTCAGATGTGCATTAGTTTAGTTTAATGCTATGTGGTCGCTGTACCTCAAGAAGGACATGGCGGTACTTGAGAGAGTCCAGAGAAGAGCAACTAAGCTAATAAAGGGTATGGAGGACCTCTCATACACTGACAGACTGAAAAAGCTGGGGCTTTTCTCCCTGGAAAAGCGGAGACTTAGAGGAGACATGATAGAAACCTTCAAGATCATGAAAGGTGTAGAAAGAGTAGACAGGGACAGATTTTTTAAATTATGGGAAACCACAAGTACAAGGGGACACTCAGAGAAATTGAAAGGGGAAAGGTTTAGAACAAACGCCAGGAAGTTCTTTTTCACCCAGAGGGTGGTGGATACATGGAACGCGCTACCGGAGGATGTGATAAGCAGGAGCACGCTACAGGGCTTCAAAGAAGGTTTGGATAGATACCTGGAGGACAAAGGGATTGAGGGGTACAGATAGGAGTAGAGGTAAGTTATAGGGAGAGGATTAGAGGCAGATACAAAATTAGTCAGGGACACTGTTCAGGCAATTAGGCCTGATGGGCCGCCGCGGGAGCGGACCGCTGGGCGAGATGGACCTCTGGTCTGCCTCAGCGGAGGCAACTTCTTATGTTCTTATGTTGGTCTGATCGCCCCTGGTGGATTTTACAATTGTAAGTGAAACTCCCACAACCTCCCCTAATCTCTAGCAGAAGGAGATCCAGTTCCAGACCAAGATCTCTCATGGCAGTTGACATTATTTATTTATTCCATCTTCTATACTGATGGACTCTGTTCTGCTCCTGTCCATGATGCACTCAAAACTACCCACTAGCATTATTTCTGGCTAATCTCATTTCCTGCCGCTATCTATTATTTACAGTTTACTTAAAACAGGTATTGATCACAAAAGGCAGATGAAGATAAGAGGAAGCCAATGAACTGTACCTAAAGGAAATAAGTCACTGTCAGGCCAACATGTTGCTTATAGCTTCAAATAGAAATGAGACAGAGACAATGAGAGAGAACGTGGGCGCCCTCTACTGCCGACAGAAGATTTTAAGTGCGATTCCACGGTGACTTATTTACAGAATGTGCACACAATCTCTGGGTTTAAGTGGATGCCTCCACCTCAAATTAAACCTGTCGGGATCCTCGACCCGCTGACATGTCCTGGACTTTATTCCTTCTAGTGAAGGTGAGAATGACTCCAAAGTGAACTCAGAAGGTTTCTAGCTATTAATAGAGGGTTTATATCAAGACTATTCAACCTATGGCTTCGGGGCCAGAACCCAGCCCTCCTTGTGCTGCTTTTTTTTTCTGATCCTTAGAAGCTTGATAAATTCATGTGGTACTTATAGCAAGATTCATAGGAGTCAACTTTTGAAAATGATTGGGAGTGCTGAACTAGAGAATGACACGGGGACAAATTTTTCCCCATCGAGTTCTTTTCCTGGCCCTGCCCCATTCCTACAAGCTCCGTCCTCACCTGCTCAAGCCTCAAACACTTGAAAATCCTAAGTGGCAACATTCTAGAGCTCAGATTGTGATGTCATAATGCCTCATTGCACCAATGCATAAGCTCCATCCTCATCTGCACAAGCCTCAAACACTTTAAAATCCTAAGTGGCAACATTCTAGAGCTCAGATTGTGACATCATAATGCCTCATTCCACCAATGCCTAAGCTCCGTCCTCATCTGCACAAGCCTCAAACACTTGAAAATCCTAAGTGGCAACATTCTAGAGCTCAGATTGTGATGTCATAATGCCTCATTGCACCAATGCCTAAGCTCCGTCCTCATCTGCACAAGCCTCAAACACTTTAAAATCCTAAGTGGCAACATTCTAGAGCTCAGATTGTGACATCATAATGCCTCATTCCACCAATGCCTAAGCTCCGTCCTCACCTGCTCAAGCCTCAAACACTTTAAAATCCTAAGTGGCAACATTCTAGAGCTCAGATTGTGACGTCATAATACCTCATTCCACCAATGCCTAAGCTCCGTCCTCATCTGCACAAGCCTCAAACACTTTAAAATCCTAAGTGGCAACATTCTAGAGCTCAGATTGTGATGTCATAATGCCTCATTGCACCAATGCCTAAGCTCCATCCTCATCTGCACAAGCCTCAAACACTTTAAAATCCTAAGTGGCAACATTCTAGAGCTCAGATTGTGATGTCATAATGCCTCATTCCACCAATGCCTAAGCTCCGTCCTCATCTGCACAAGCCTCAAACACTTTAAAATCCTAAGTGGCAACATTCTAGAGCTCAGATTGTGACATCATAATGCCTCATTCCACCAATGCCTAAGCTCCGTCCTCACCTGCTCAAGCCTCAAACACTTTAAAATCCTAAGTGGCAACATTCTAGAGCTCAGATTGTGATGTCATAATACCTCATTCCACCAATGCCTAAGCTCCGTCCTCATCTGCACAAGCCTCAAACACTTTAAAATCCTAAGTGGCAACATTCTAGAGCTCAGATTGTGACATCATAATGCCTCATTTCACCAATGCCTAAGCTCCGTCCTCACCTGCTCAAGCCTCAAACACTTTAAAATCCTAAGTGGCAACATTCTAGAGCTCAGATTGTGATGTTTTAATGCCTCATTCCACCAATGCCTAAGCTCCGTCCTCATCTGCACAAGCCTCAAACACTTTAAAATCCTAAGTGGCAACATTCTAGAGCTCAGATTGTGACATCATAATGCCTCATTCCACCAATGCCTAAGCTCCGTCCTCACCTGCTCAAGCCTCAAACACTTTAAAATCCTAAGTGGCAACATTCTAGAGCTCAGATTGTGATGTCATAATACCTCATTCCACCAATGCCTAAGCTCCGTCCTCATCTGCACAAGCCTCAAACACTTTAAAATCCTAAGTGGCAACATTCTAGAGCTCAGATTGTGATGTCATAATGCCTCATTGCACCAATGCCTAAGCTCCATCCTCATCTGCACAAGCCTCAAACACTTTAAAATCCTAAGTGGCAACATTCTAGAGCTCAGATTGTGATGTCATAATGCCTCATTCCACCAATGCCTAAGCTCCGTCCTCATCTGCACAAGCCTCAAACACTTTAAAATCCTAAGTGGCAACATTCTAGAGCTCAGATTGTGATGTCATAATGCCTCATTGCACCAATGCCTAAGCTCCATCCTCATCTGCACAAGCCTCAAACACTTTAAAATCCTAAGTGGCAACATTCTAGAGCTCAGATTGTGATGTCATAATGCCTCATTCCACCAATGCCTAAGCTCCATCCTCATCTGCACAAGCCTCAAACACTTTAAAATCCTAAGTGGCAACATTCTAGAGCTCAGATTGTGATGTCATAATGCCTCATTGCACCAATGCCTAAGGTCCATCCTCATCTGCACAAGCCTCAAACACTTTAAAATCCTAAGTGGCAACATTCTAGAGCTCAGATTGTGATGTCATAATGCCTCATTCCACCAATGCCTAAGCTCCGTCCTCATCTGCACAAGCCTCAAACACTTTAAAATCCTAAGTAGCAACATTCTAGAGCTCAGATTGTGATGTCATAATGCCTCTTTCCACCAATGCCTAAGCTCCGTCCTCATCTGCACAAGCCTCAGTTGACAAGAATGGGGCAGGGACAGGAACAAAACTCATGGGGACGGGAGGGGAAACTGAGTTCCTGCGGGGACAAGGAAAAATTTATCCCTGTGTCATTCTCTATGCTGAACTCAAAACTCACAAAATTTCCCCTCACCCAGAAAAGATAACCAAAATACATCTGGTAGTAAATGACCAGCCTGTATTTAAATGTCAAGAGCAGGTCATGTAACTTGGACGGATCAAAAGCTAGGGTCCTGCCACTCTCTCTTCCTCCTCGCAGCCTGTCAACATCCTATTCTCTCTCTCCTTCCCCCTTCAAGCCATCTACAGCACTTTTCTTCATCCAGCCCCTCAAAAAGAATAGCCTTCCTGGATCAGACCAATGGTCCATCTAGCCCAGTATCCCGTCTTCATGGAAGCTACAAGTACCTGGCAAAAACCCAAATAGTAGTGGCATTCCATCATCTACACCACACTTTTCCCCTAAATATCTCTTTGTTCCTTGCTCCTTCCCTTTGTCCTCTTTCCCTCCTGCCCTCTGCACTTTAGATTTTTTTTTTGTTTGCCTTTTGCACAGGGATAATTTGATGTTTTACATTTGGGAGCAGTGAGTTTAATCTCTGCTTCTCATTTCCCCTTGATCCAGACTTCTACACTTCTCCTTCCGTATTCGTGGTTTCGTTATCTGCGGTTTTGGTTATTTGCGATTTTTCATGCACAGGCTCCACCCCCATATTTAACGTCAAAGGACGCTCCCAGCGATGCACAGAGAAAAATCAATCCTCTCAGCATTATACAAAGGAAATTGCGGCACTATCTTGACAGGAACAGAATTTTATTCACGGTTGTGTCTTTTTTCAAGCTTTTTACAGAAAAACAGCGAATAACATACAAAAGGTTATTTGCGGTTTTTCTGTATTCGCGGCCATGCAGATCCCCTATCTCCGCAAATATGGAGGGAGAAGTGTATTTCCCTACACTCCCCAGCAAGCTCCAATGCACTTTTCCCTAACCAGATGCTGTTAGATACAGGTTTAGCTCACTCATCATGGCTTCACTGCTTCCTACTTCTCATTCTCTGCTGTAATATTGTCTATCTGACTTACTAAGAGATGGCAAGATTACTGTGGATACAAAATACAGCGGTCAAATTGATCTATGGTCTGAAGAAGTATGACCATGTCACGTCATTTTATTGCAAACTGCACTGGCTGCCAGTGGAGGCTCAGATATTGTTCAAGTTGGACTGTTTTTGCTATAAGGCTTTACATGGTACAACCCCTCTTTACCTGGTTAATAGATTTTCGAGAGTCTCACATAAACATAGTAGGAAAACCCACGCCTTGTTTAGTTTCCTCCCCCCCCCCCCCCGTACAAGGTTGTAAAAGTAAGAAATTTCTCACTCACACTTTAGCATTCCAGGCAGCTTCCTACGATAAAGAATTTCGATCAGGGTTGCTTACAGCCCAATCTTATACACATTTTTAGAACATAGTTGAAGACTTATCTTTTTTCTAAATACCTTGGTGGGGGGGGGTATCTCTTTGTTTGGTTTTATTCCCCGATTGCAAATGTAGGATGGGAGAGGGGGGTTTTATTCTTTCTGTATTGTTACTGATTGATTATAAGTGCTTATTATGAATATTAATATATGTAAATATATTGTTTTGCACTTTTTGTTAGCTTTGAAAACTTAATAAAGATTTTTAAAAAACAAAAAAAACCTGGGTTAACTGATCTACCGTATTTTCACGCATATAACGCGCGCGCTATACGCGTTTTTACCTACCGCGCATACCCCTCGCGCGTTATACAAAAATTTTTTTTACATAGTTCCCACCCCGCCCGATTCACCCCCCCCCAGCAGGACCACTCGCACCCCCACCCCGAACGACCGCTCGCACGCGCTCCTACCCGCACCCGCATCCATGATCGGAGCAAGAGGGAGCCCAAGCCCTCTTGCCCGGCCGACTCCCCAACTCCCCGACAATATCGGGCCAGGAGGGAGCCCAAACCCTCCTGGCCACGGCGACCCCCTACCCCCACCCCGCACTACATTACGGGCAGGAGGGATACCAGGCCCTCCTGCCCTCGACGCAAACCCCCCTCCCTCCAACGACCGCCCCCCCCCCCAAAGAACCTCCGACCGCCCCCCCAGCCGACCCGCGACCCCCCTGGCCGACCCCCCACGACACCCCCACCCCCCTTCCCCGTACCTTTGGTAGTTGGCCGGACAGTCGGGAGCCAAATTACAAGGCCAGATAGAGGGGGGCCACAGCCACGTGGTGAAAAGCACACCACCAGAAAAACAGCCTTGGTGAAAACTAAGCGGCAAGCATGCTCAGACCATTGCGCATGCTTACAGAGCTGGGAGCAGGGCAGGGCGGGCGAAAGGAGAGTCGGGACAGCGCACGGAGAGGCGGGGCAGTGCACGGAAAGTCAGGGCGGGTGAACGGAGAGTCGGGACAGCGCACGGAGAGGCGGGGCAGTGCACGGAAAGTCAGGGAGGGTGAACGGATAGTCGGGACAGCGCACGGAGAGTCGGGGAGGGCGAAAGGAGAGTCGGGGTGGCCAGAGGAAAGTCGGGGCGGGCGAAAGGACAGTCGGGCTGCATGCGCGGTATACCCGTGAGCGCGGTATACAAAAGTTTTTGTACATAAAATCGTGGTTTCTGCGCGCTATACCCGTGTGCGCGTTTTACACGGGTGCGCGTTATCTGCGTGAAAATACGGTACTCTATTTCCTAGATTATGTTTATTGTTAATAATCTTTTGCACACCGCATTGAACTCACGGTTATGCGATTAATATTTGTTATGTTATGTAACTTTACATGTAGTTTAACTCGGGCTTGTCCAACCTTTTTCTATCAGGAGCCACATTTTATATTTTGCCATATTCTTCGTAAAATAGTGGAAAAATTCAACAGTCTGCCGTCCCCTCCCAGCCGGTCTCTCTCTGTGTCTCATCTACCCACCGCCTTCATCCAGTCTACTTGCTTTCTCTCTTGTACTCCCACTCCCAGGCTTTCCCCTCACCTGGCTTCAGTTGCAGAACAAACAATGGCCTTCCTGCTTCCCCAGCGAGACTCGGCTCTCTGCAAATCTAAACTGCATAGTGCCAGAAGTTCAGACTGGTCTCATGGTTTGAAGTGTCATGAAACTTGAAGTTGCGAGACCAAGCCTAACTTATGGCCCTGCTCAACTCAAACTTGCAGAGATCTGGGTCATGGCGGAGAAGCAGGAATCTTCCCATAGATGCCAGCTCTGTGAGTGCTAGAGTACCCCCAATATTCTTTCCATCACTGCCCAGACATCACAGCCGAAATCTTCCCAGTGTAAAGCCACAGAGGAAAGCAGGAAGAAAGGCAGTGTCTCTGTAGCTACTGCTCCCACTTCCCCCTGCAGCCGATTGGTCAGACATTCCTTAGATAGCCAATAAGCTGCAAAGGAAGGAGAACCAGTAGCTTAGGAGACACTTCTTACCCAGCCAATAGGCCACAGGGAAAAACAGGACAGAAGGATTAGAAAATGACACGGGGACAAATCTATCCCCATCCCCATGGGATCTATCTCCATCCCCGTCCCAACCTCGTGAGTTCTGGCCTTGTCCCATCCATGCAAACTGTCCTCATCTGCACAAGTTTCAAACACTTTAAAATCATAAGTGTTCGAGGCTTGTGTAAGGATGGGGCAGGGATGGGTTGGTGTTTCCCTAAGCTACTGGTCCCGCCTTCTCCTGCAGCCTATAGGCTGACTAAGGAATATCTGATCAACGGGCTAATAGCAGGAAACGGAGAAGAGCTGCAGTGTAGGTCAGATAGGCTTCCTGCCTTAAGTCTACCATAGAGAGGAGGAGAAAAGCTGAGAGACTCTGGGAAAGGAATGAGGAAGGAAACCGGGAGCTAGAAGAGATGGGCTGTGAGGGGAAGACACGTGGACTATGAAAGGGAGAACAGAGGGGAGCACAGGATGAACCGAAGAAAGGGAAACAGAAACGAGGACAGGGAGGGTTCCAAGAACAGCTGGCTGAGAAAAGGGTTCCCACTACATTCTCTGGGAGGCTATTTCAGACCTTGTCCTTTTCAACTTTGCTTCACCCAAGACCACGATCATCTGCACTCTATTTGGGACTAGCAGAGTCACAACGTAAAGCTTTACCGACGATTCATTTGATAGGCGGTGGGAAGAAATTTGAACATATCACACCAAGGTCGAAGAAACTTCATTGGCTGCCTGTTAAATTTCGAATTGTCTTTAAAATCCTTGTGTTGGTATTTAAAGTTATCCATTACAATATTCCTTGGTATTTGACACAAATGATGACACGATCAGCCTCTCAGACATTTACACGAGCTTTCACATGTACATTATGAAATAAAAAGGTATCCGCAATCTCAATAGCAGGGATGCCAATGGGGAACAAATTAACAGGACCATTAAGAACACTTTTGAATTTCCAGAAATTTAAGAAAGTACTGAAGACTACTTTGTTCATGGAGGCGTTGAACTGAATGAAAAGCAATGTTTTATGAAGTTATTGAGATTGTTTCATGTCGTATGTGTATAGGTTTTAATATTATGACTGCATTTTGTGAACCGCTTAAGAACATAAGAATAGCCTTACTGGGTCCATCAAGCCCAGCATCTCAAAGAATAGCAAGATTCCGGAACCCCAAATAGTAGCAACGTTCCATGCAGAATCCCCAATGAGTGGCAACATTCCATGCTACCGATCCAGGCCAAGCAGTGGCTTCCCCCTTCTCTTTCTCAATAACAGACTATGGACTTTTCCTCCAGGAACTTGTCCAAACCCTTCTTAAAGCCAGCTATGCTATCCGCTCTTACCACAACCTCTTAGGTTTATGCTGATAAGACATTTTTTAAATAAATATGTTGGCTCAGCAAAAAGTAATACAGTTGACATAGAATCCACTTTTCTCCAGAACCAACAGAGCGACTACAACGGTGCACCTAAGAAATACAAGGTTTTTGCTGTTTTATCTCCTTTCTAGACCACCGTCCTAATTTTTAGCCCAAGGCAATTTACAGAGCTTCTTTCAGATACAGGTCCCTTCCCCAATGAGTTTACAATTTACGTAGGTACTGGAGGCAGCAGAAGATCGCCTGACTTGCTCAAGGTCATAAAGGCTCATTTGGAGATACAGGAGTTTTACCCCCATTTTCTTGGTTTTTAGCCCGCTACTCTAACCATTAGATCATTCCTTCCCTAATTTAAGGTTCTCCACAGCCCATCCAGGTGCCGAATGTCAGCTCAGGAAAAATAATTTGATTAGTTGTTTATATCCCTGACCTGGACAGTGTTAATCCAATCCATCCCATTTTAGATTACCGGTAATTTCCTTTTCCCCACTTCTGTCCAAACTTCATTGGCTTCCAGTAATTTCCAGGGTTCATTTTAAATGCACCTGCCTAGCCTTTAAAATCCGACACGGCATCCTCCCTCCCCTAATTCTACTATCTTGGAACTCCTCGAGTGCCGACACCACCAGGTCCACCCAAAACTATCCTTCCCCTCGCTAAAAGGTATCCTCTATGTGGAAAAATTAGGGAAATCTCTCTTCTTCAGAATCACAGGGCTTTGGAATAACCTTCCTGCCCCACTACGGAATCTGCACCTGAAAACTAGGTTATTCTCAAAAATGTAAGGCTCTCTTCCCCCCTATAATCAACCTCCAACCCCATTATGCTGTTCCTTCCTTATATTAAGCTCTTGTAAACCATGCCGAGCTCTATAATTGTGGAGAGGATGTGGTATATAAACTTAAGGTTTAGTTTAGATCAGGGGTAGGGAACTCCAGTCCTCTAGAGCCATATTCCAGTCGGGTTTTCAGGATTTCCTCAATGAATATGCACGAGATCTATTTGCATGCACTGCTTTCAATGCATATTCATTGGGGAAATCCTGAAAACCCAACTGGAATACGGTTCTCGAGGACCGGAGTTCCCTACCCCTGGTTTAGATAATGCCTTCCAGAATCCTCCCTCCCTACCACCCCAAGTGGGTGCATGGTGCAGACTCACCTTACGCAGGGCGCGAGAAGCTATGACAAAATGCATAAACTCTACGGTGAGCCGGCGACACAACTGGATGGTCTGGACATGGCACTTGCCAGTGCGTGGAAATGTGGCGAAGAGGATGCACATAGAAAGCGCATCGTCCAGATCTCGCAAAGCATCAATAAATGTGGGGTACCTGCATAGGACATAGGAGAGGAGAGTGAGATACTTCAGACAGCCATTACGTGAAGGTTGCTGTAACCATGGGCCTGCTTTCTACAGTTTACCAGGAAATCCACAGCCTCTTCACTAAAGAGGGTCACAAAGCACATGAAACTATTAGGGAGTAAACAGAGAACATGCTTAGGAGGGCAAAGTAGTTCCTGATCACATTCAAAATGAACAAACGCATATAGCATTTGGATGGCCTATTTCATTAACAACAGCACACACTCTCTAAGCTAGAAAATAACGCAAATAAAAGTCATCCATTATATGCTTAATTTTATTGTGCTCACAGACATGGGGACAAATTTTTCTTTGTCCCCATGGGAACTCATTTTCCCGTCCCAGCGAGTTCTTTTCCTGTCCCTGTCCCTGTCCCATTCCTTCACAACCTCAAAATCACTTTAAAATCATAAGTGTTTGAGGCTTGTGCGTTTAAAAAGCAGGGCTTATAGGAATGGGGCAGGGGTAGCGACAAAACTCTCGGGGACAGAGAAATTGGAGTTCTTGCGGGGACAAAGAAAAATTTGTCCCTGTGTCATTCTCTAGATCACAGGTGTCAAAGTCGGTCCTCGAGGGCCGGAATCCAGTCGGGTTTTCAGGATTTCCCCAATGAATATGCATGAGATCTATTTGCATGCACTGCTTTCAATGCATATTCATTGGGGAAATCCAGAAAACCCGACTGGATTCCGGCCCTCAAGGGCCAGAATCCAGTCGGGTTTTCAGGATTTCCCCAATGAATCTGCATGAGATCTATTTGCATGCACTGCTTTCAATGCATATTCATTGGGGAAATCCAGAAAACCCGACTGGATTCCGGCCCTCAAGGGCCGGAATCCAATCGGGTTTTCAGGATTTCCCCAATGAATCTGCATGAGATCTATTTGCATGCACTGCTTTCAATGCATATTCATTGGGGAAATCCTGAAAACCCGACTGGAATACGGCTCTCGAGGACCAGAGTTCCCTACCCCTGCCCTGGTGCCTTGTTAATACATTATTACAGGGGTGTCCAATGTCAGTCCTCGAGGGCCACAGTCCAGTCGGGTTTTCAGGATTGCCCCAATGAATATGCATGAGATCTATTTGCATGCATTGCTTTCAATGCATATTCATTGGGGAAATCCTGAAAACCCAACTGGATTACGGCCCTCGAGGAGGGACTTTGACACCCCTGCTCTAGATTCATGGGAGTTGACAAGAGACCTACGGTTGGGAAAGAGACTGCCAACTGTATGTTAACCCTGCTTTTGTCACAAAGCACGGAGAGGGCCGTCAATTCACTCTCTCCCGAACACTCTGATTACAGTGACGAGAACCTGTATGAGCTCAAAACCCACAAGACAACACTACTCATTACAGGTAAGAGGTCAATATTAGCGAATGACACGGGAATAAAACGTGTCCCCGTTCCCAGCAGGAATTAGAGACTTAGGAATTAGAGACTGAGATAACAAATGCCGATCTTGAAGTGATAGCGATATCTGAAACCTGGTTCACGGAATCGCATGGGTGGGATATGGTTATACCAGGGTACAACCTACTTCGTTGCGACCGAGTGGGTAAATTGGGAGGAGGAGTAGCGTTATACACTAAGGAAAGCATCAAAACCACCAGAATCACAGATATTAGATACACCGGGGAATCCCTCTGGGTGAACCTGGCCAGAGGGAAAGAAAAATGCCTATACCTTGGTGTGATATATAGACCTCCCAGGCAACAGGAGGACAAAGACATGGAATTAATTGAGGACATAGAGAACATCACGCTGCGCGGAGACTTAGTAATGCTAGGAGACTTCAACATGCCAGATGCAGATTGGAACACACTCTCCGCGACTACGGGTAGCAGCAAAAGAATATTAAACTCCATAAAGGGGGCACGTCTCAAGCAAATGGTGTTGGAGCCCACCAGGGATCAGGCATTACTAGACCTGGTCCTCACCAACGGAGATAGCGTCACGGAAGTCTCAGTAGGAGACACACTGGCCTCCAGCGACCATAATATGGTATGGCTCAACCTTAAGAAAGGTTTCCCTAAGACAATCACAGCAACAAGGGTTCTCAACTTTAGAGGTACAGACTTCAGCAGCATGGGAGATTTTGTCCATCGGGAGCTATATAAACAAGCAAAATCTGACAATGTGGAGGGTATGTGGTCGTCTCTGAAATCCATACTACACGAAGCAACAGACCGATACATAAAGACAGTAAGTAAACGCAGGAGAAACAAAAGACCCCAATGGTTCAGTAAAGAAATTTCAGACCTAGTTAAACAGAAAAAAGACGCATTTATCACCTACAAACATCTAGGCAGAGAGGGGGCAAAAGAGTACTATCTAGACAGATCTAAAGCTGTCAAAACAGCAGTCAGAGAGTCCAAACTCCAAATGGAGGAAGAGTTAGCACGGAAAATTAAGAAAGGGGATAAATCTTTCTTCAGCTATATTAGTGACAGGAAAAGAAACAAAGATGGGATAGTACGCCTGAAGCAATCGGACGGTAACTTTGCGGAATCAGATTCTGAGAAGGCAGAACTACTAAACCAATACTTCTGTTCAGTATTCACCCGAGAAGCGCCGGGAGTTGGTCCACAGCTGCAGACGGGAGATAACCAGAAAGACCCGTTTCAAGATTTTGAATTTACGCCCAGTAGCGTCTACGACGAACTATCAAGACTCAAAGTAAACAAAGCCATGGGACCAGATAACCTACATCCCAGAATGCTAAGGGAGTTAAGGGAAGTCCTGGCAGAACCATTATCTGTTCTTTTCAATCTTTCCCTAAGCACAGGAAGGGTCCCCTTGGACTGGAAAACCGCCAACGTAATCCCACTCCACAAAAAGGGCTGCAGGACAGAGACAGCAAACTACAGACCAGTAAGTCTCACGTCTATAGTGTGTAAACTCATGGAAACACTGATCAAACAGAATATTGACACAATCCTAGACGAAGAAAAACTGCGTGATCCACACCAACACGGGTTCACCCAGGGTAGATCCTGCCAATCTAATCTGATTAGCTTTTTTGACTGGGTTACTAGACAACTAGATGCTGGAGAGTCACTGGACGTAGTGTATTTGGACTTCAGTAAAGCATTTGATAGCGTCCCTCATCGAAGATTACTGAACAAGCTAAAATCGATAGGATTAGGAGACACTCTAACTACATGGGTTGGAGATTGGCTGAGCGGCAGACATCAAAGGGTAGTGGTGAACGGTACCCCATCTGAAGCATCGGACGTGATAAGTGGAGTGCCGCAGGGCTCGGTCCTGGGTCCGATACTATTCAACTTATTCATAAGAGATATGACGCAAGGACTTAAGGGAAAGGTATCGCTGTTCGCCGACGCCGCCAAACTTTGCAACATAGTAGGTAGAAGCTTATTACCTGATAATATGACACACGATCTACTGCTGCTGGAACAATGGTCAACTACTTGGCAGCTTGGCTTCAATGCTAAAAAATGCAAGGTAATGCACCTGGGAAAGAGAAACCCGCGTAGAACTTATGTACTAAATGGTGAAACCTTGGTTAGGACCACAGCGGAACGCGATCTAGGAGTGATCATTAGCGAGGACATGAAGGTTGCCAATCAAGTGGAGAAGGCTTCCTCCAGAGCAAGACAAATGATGGGGTGCATCCGCAGAGGTTTCGTCAGCAGGAGACCTGAAGTTATGATGCCGTTGTACAGAGCCATGGTGAGGCCTCACTTAGAGTACTGCGTTCAGTTTTGGAGACCTCACTACCGAAAGGACGTGCTGAGAATCGAGTCGGTACAGCGAACAGCCACCAGGATGGTCTTGGGGCTCAAGGATCTCACGTATGAAGAAAGACTAGAGAAATTGCGGATGTACTCACTTGAGGAAAGAAGGGAACGGGGAGATATGATTGAAACGTATAAGTATATCACGGGGCACATCGAGTCAGAAGATGATATATTCCGGCTCATGGGACCCTCAACCACCAGAGGGCATCCGCTAAAAATCAGGGGAGGGAAGTTTCATGGCGACTTCAGGAAGTATTTCTTCACCGAGAGAGTTGTGGATCATTGGAACAGACTCCCACTCCAGGTGATAAAGGCCAGCAGCGTGACGGATTTTAAGAGAAAATGGGATACTCACGTGGGATCTTTAAGGGAGTAAACTCAGGGGGGAGGATACTTGGAATGGGCAGACTTGGTGGGCTATAGCCCTTTTCTGCCGCTTTTTCTATGTTTCTATGAACTCAATTTCCCCGTCCCTGCGAGTTTTGTCACTGCCCCCATTCCTGTAAGCTCTGCCGTAACCACGCAAGCCTCGAACACTTATGATTTTAAAATGTTTGAGGCCTGTGCAGATGAGGATGGAACTTGCAGGAATGGGGCAGGGACAGGAAAAGAACTCGCGAGGACAAAATAGGAAAATGAGTTCCCGTAGCGACAGGGAAAAATTTGTCCCCATGTCATTCTCTAGTCAATATCACTTGGACATCTTTCACATTCGCTGACAAGAAGAGTCTTTGTCCTAGACCCTCCCTCACTGGGTGCTCTCAGGATGCCCCTTTCCCTCCCCTGCACCTCTCTTTGACGATATGGTCAAGTTTGTAGCCAGGCTTGTTCTCTTTGATCCTCTCCACGGCATTCCATTCGCCTTTCCCAAATGCTTTTCGCAGCTTCCGGACAAACACCTGGAGGAACAGATAAAGTCACAGCCTCAGTAAGGCCCATATCAACCCAACAGAAAAACCTATGCAGATTCTCTTCTTCATATTTTTGGTTATCAAAGTTCCGGCTTGATCAGAACTTACTTTAATCCAATCCTCTGCCTTGAGCCTCTCAGGTAGTAGCTGATCTGCACAATCTCTCCCATCTCAATCTCTCCCATAACAACTGATATCTTAAACTGTTAGTTCCACTCAATCTGTAGCATCTTTCTAATCATTGTAAACCGCATAGAACTTCACGGTCCTGCGGTCTATAAACTGTTATTATTATTATTATTCTGAAGTTTTAGGAAATAATATTCAGCCTGCAGCAGAAGAGACAGGTTTGTTTTTTTTGTTTTTGGACGCTGGCTGCCGTCGGCTGAATTGTGCCCAAATCTCCGGTGCTTGCACCTCTGGCACTCGGAGGCCCGCTGCTGGAGTTACCTGGGTATCGGCAGTATTCAACGATGGTATCTAAATAGCTACTTGTTTAACTTAGGACAGCCTTTTGCTGTTCTAAATTAACTGGACTGTTATCCGGGTATCACTGGTGCCCAGGTAATTTCCCACTGTGTTCTAACTCTGTCCTGGATAGTGCTTCAGCAAATCTGAGGATCATCTGGTCAGTGTGAGATAACCAGCTGGGAGACTTTGGCCCAGATTCTATAAACAGCGCCCTGATTGTAGGCAGCGGTAGGCGAAGATTTTGGTTGACCCAGGTGCCTAAGACCCCTCCTATGGGTGGGAACTTTGGCACCTGGGCCAATCAGGCCTTAGGCTCATCCCTGATGCATCCCACAATGCACCGGGAAGGGGCAGGCCCGCCTCATTCCGACAGAGGCAGGCCTACCGGATGGACGGAGGGAAGACCTGTTCAGCCAGCCATTGTAACAGGTTAGAAGGGAATGGGGGGGCTGCACTATCTACGGGAGGGGATCTGGCGGGAGGGATTGGGCACCCTCCTGCCGCTTTCGTTTGGGGTGGGGGTGTTCCGGGCAGGAAGGATTAAGCATCCCTCCAGCCGCATTCGTTCGGGGAAGGGGGGGTTACATTGGCAGCTGCTAAACTCATCGTGGCAGGGATGTTGTTTGCCACGATAAGCTTAGCGGCCATGTTTACTTACAACCCGATTCTCTAACCAGCGTCTAACATGGACATCGGTTAGAGAATTGGGTTCTCTTTAGGTGGCCTTAGGCCTGATTCTATATGGGACACAGGTCAGCTTCCGAGACTGGGCGTCCTATACAGAATCCAGGCCTTAGTTTTCAAGCCCTTTCGACTGCCCCTTCTAGCTTTTGGGTCAGCCCTACAAAGTACAACACTCTGGGCTCCCTAGCACTGCATGCCAGGCCAGTGCTGGTATACCAGAGAAAGAACAGGTAATAGGGACAGTGTAGGACTAGAAAAAAATACAGAGGAGAAATTCAGCAGAAATATTCACATTCTGAGGAGTTCTTAAAAGACCAAACTAAAGATCAGCAGAGAATAGAGGTCTGAGGAACCTTTTGGGCAAAGAGTATTGAGCTGCAGGGGATGAGATGAAAGGCAAGGGAAGGGGGAACAGGAAGAAACAGCACTTTGTAATCCTACCTTGTACTCGCGGAATTTGTTGATGATGGGTTCGTGGAGCAAGAACCTGATATCCTTGAGCAAGTAAAAAGTGCGGGGAGCGGTAGAACCTTTGTTGACCTTCTTCTTGTGTTTTGGTTCATGGGGATAGATCCCCTTCAAAATGCACAGGCGTCTGTAGAGAGAAAGCGAGCCAGAGTCAAAAAGAGCTCGCACAATCTCAGCAGCCCAAGGATGAGAAACTCACATTTCATTCTTAATCGTAACATTAAAAGAAAAAGGCTCAACCTACAGCAACCTGTCCAATCAAACACAACCGCTGGAAACACCAGCAAGGCAGACTGGAATCAAGGGATCATATACCACTCACAGGGATCACTCGCTATTAGGGGAAGACACACTTATTTATTTAAAAAATTTATAATGGGCTAAAAAACTAGTGAGGCAATAATATACAAGGTCTCCAAATTTGAAGGAAAGTCTTTTTCCTCTTTGGGGGGGGATCGATCTAGCCATCGCACTAGTGTTTTTAGCGCTGGTCACGGTGGTAACAGCTCTCACGCTCATGAAATTCCGATGAGCGTCAGAGCTGTTAGCACCATGGCTGGCGCTAAAAACCGCATTACGGTTTTGTAAAAAGGGGGCGAAACTTAGGCACCATTTGTAGAATTTCTCAATAAATGTCTCTCCCTTGATGTGGGCTTGTAGGTTTTCCTATTTTCAATTTTGGATATCGATTCTTATTTTTGTTATTTGTACATCCCTACAGTCGACTCCGCTTAAGTGCGTGCGCTTAATAGGAGTGGGGGGTGGTAGGGTAGGGGTAGGCTGTAGTTAAGCTGGCTCAGTTTAAATATGGTGTGTGGGCTGTTGGAGCCTATAGCACAGGAAAGCTATGCCCTATAGCTTGAGTGGAAGCGGAGCACTCACTTTCCCAGCTGCCCCAGCGCTGTGTGAAGCCTAGCCATTGTGTAAATCTGTTCTGCCAACTGGCTTTCCTCCCAGTCAGAACGTGATTGCCTTTAACCGGAGTGAAGGTAACGTGAAAGAACAGAGGTTGGACCTGTGATATCAGGGCGCATAAGCGAATTGTGTGCTTATCCGAATTGCCAATATCCAGAGTTTACGTCCATTGACTTTAATGTAAAAAAAAAAACCAGGACGGTGGTGGTAGGCATACGCTTAACCGACGAGCACTTAGGTGGAGTCGACTGTATCTTATTTCTATGTGAAGAAATTAATAGAAAATTTATTCAAATAATAAAAAATTTATTCAAATAAAAAAAAAAAAAGAAGAAGGACTATGGAGCCAGTGCACCAAACCTTCACCATCAACTCCTCTAATTTTTTACTATCCTACTTCCACTCCTACTAGCAAATCTAAGAGATTAATTACAGAAACATATAATAATAATAAATTTATTATTTTATACTGCCATTACCAACAGTTCTAGGCGGTTTACACCATAAGAAACTGAACAATCAGCAAAATACATACATATCATAGAAATAAAACCATTAAAAAAAAAAGTTCAAAATATATTTACAATCTTTTTTTTTTTTATAATTTCTTTATTCATTTTTAAACTTACATCAAGTGTACAGTAAATATCAACCAAATATAATACAACATCACTTGAAAAATTTTCAATATCATACACCAAGAAGATTTAACCCCCACCCCCCTCCCAAATTCATATACAACTAATATATACCACATAAAAATAATATCTTACGACAATCATATAGTTACAATCTTAAAAATACTTAAGTAATAAATTTGTCGAACAAAGAGGACTTAAGTAATTTTCGAAAAGAAAAATAAGACATGGCTTGATGAATGCATTCACCATGCCAGAATTGTAGTTTGCCTGCCTGAAACGTTAAGGTCCTATCAAAAAAGGTCTTATATCTTGACACCATTTGGCATATATTATTTCTTCATGTACAAAATTAAGATTAATTGACCAGAAAACATACCCCCTTCTTTTACGAAACTGCAATAGCAGTTTCTAGCGCAGAGAGCTGCGCTGAATGGCCCATGCTGCTCCAGCGCTCATGAGAACTCTATTGCAGTTTCGTAAAAGGAGGCCATAGTTATAACTTTGAACATAAAACCTGAACAAAAAAATGCTTTTATTTTGAAGCTGGAATCAGAGTTGATACATTTTTTTAATTGACCCCCACACTCCACCCAAAACTGCTTCTAATTCCTGCTCCGACGCCACGGACCCCTAACAGAGCCTGTTCATTTGTTGTTCCATATTTAAGGAACTTTTACCTTCTGAACTCAGATTTCATAAAGGTTTCATGGCTTCCACAGGGATAATTACAAAAAAAAAAAATAATAATAATCTTAGAAGAATCAGTCAACCTCATGGATAATGATGGGATGGCTGAGTTATATTAGAAATAAGAGGATGTTACATCTGAAGCCCTCATTGGACATATATAGAGGGCGCCTTTTCTTTATCCTGACCGGGGTAGCCATACAAATGATTACGCGCAACTGGACGAACTGGGATCACCTTAACTTTAATTTCTGGTGGGCAAGTTTATGCTTAACTTATAGATTTGAAAAAATGAACGCAGATATACTGGGTCATACTAAGAGATTTAAGTTAATCTGGGGCCTTTCGATATCTTTTATGGATGCGTTGTAATTGGGGGGGGGGGGGGGTTTCCTTTGACCCTGTTGGTATATTGCACACACACCCAGGGGGAGGGAGGGTGGGAGAGGGATATTTATTCTCTTGCAAGGTATTGGTTGGGTGGGAGGGGGGTTCTTATCTTCCTGTGGGGGATTTTGATTATTATAAATGCATATATGACTAATGTTGTTTGTGTAGATACTGTACTGCATTTTTGCTAAGTTTGGAAAATTAATAAAGATTTAAACAAAGAAATACGATATATAATGTATTAATGAAATGCTATGTATACGTTGCATAAGCTAAATGTTTTTAAATCTCAATAAAGGAAAAAAAAAAAAAAAAACACCTCATGGATAATGAAGAAATCTAAGGAGAAATTAGGTTCTTACCTGCTAATTTACTTTCTTTTAGCTTCTCCAGACCAGTAGAGGTTAACTTTACGAATGGGTATATATCTAATCATGACCAGCAGGTGGAGACTGAAAACAAAACTTTGGGACAGTATATCCTAGCCCCTCCTCTCTATTTCCCTCAGTCTGCCGAATAGCCAAGCAGAACCAAGAACTGGAAAACAACAGAGAGAAAAAACAATACTCCGAAAGGAGTAACAAATAACATACCCAAAATGCTGTTGGAAAATGCAGAGGAGAAATTCCCGAAGGAAGAATGTCCCCACAGCTCGCCAGCTAAGCCAGCCGAGCCACAGCCGCTGTTCTTCAATTCTCCCCGGCCCTAGAAAAATACTAGAACCCGCAGCAAAAACCAAAAACTGCCCGCGCAACAGCCCCAACAACAACAACAACAGACAGGGTGGGGACCTCTACTGGTCTGGAGAAGCTAAAAGAAAGTAAATTAGCAGGTAAGAACCTAATTTCTCCTTCTTTAGCACTCTCCAGACCAGTAGAGGTTAACTTTACGAATGGGACGTACCAAAGCAGTCCCTCTCACGGGCGGGACCCCCGAAGGGCCGATACCAGTACACGCTCACCGAACACCGCGTCCCGACGCGCCTGCACATCAACCCGATAATGACGAACAAAGGAATGCAAGGAGGACCAAACCGCAGCCTTACAAATATCCACTGGAGGCACGAGCGACGACTCAGCCCAAGAAGCCGCCTGACCCCGAGTGGAATGAGCCTTGAGAAACTCCGGAACAGGCTGCTGTTTCAGAAGATAAGCGGAAGCAATCGTCTCCTTGATCCAGCGCGCAATAGTAGCCTTAGAAGCGCCAGCTCCCCGACGAGGACCCGCCAGGAGGACAAAGAGATGATCGGACTTCCGGAATTCCTGGGTCCGCTGCACATAAGAGCGAAGGACCCGACCGACATCCAACTTGCGCAGCTGCCGTTGCTCAGAAGAGCCCTCCCGACCACCCAAGACCGGGAGAACCACCGATTGATTGACATGAAAAGGAGAAACAACCTTCGGCAGAAAGGAAGGAACAGGCCGCAAGACGACCCGCTCCCTAGAAAACTCCAAGAAGGGAGCCCTACAAGAGAAAGCCTGCAGCTCAGAAACACGCCTAGCAGAAGTAATGGCCACCAAAAAGACCGCCTTCAAAGTAAGGTCCTTCAAAGAACAGTCGTCCAAGGGCTCGAAAGGCGGACGCACCAAAACAGAGAGAACCAGATTAAGATCCCAAGAGGGAACCGAGGGCCGTAGGGGAGGCCTAAGCAACTTGGCCGCCCGCAAAAACCGAATCACATCAGGAAGAGCCGATAAACGCTGACCTGACACCAACCCTCGAAAAGCCGACAGGGCCGCAAGATGAACCCGGAGAGAAGACCAAGCCAGGCCTCTATCCAGGCCATCCTGCAAGAACTCCAGAATGTTAGGCAGAGAAGCGCGAAAAGAGGTCACTCCCCGCGCCCGACACCATTCCTCAAAGAGACGCCAAACCCGCACATAAGCCCGAGAGGTAGAAAGCCTCCGGGACCCCAACAGTGTAGAGATCACCTTGTCTGAATATCCCTTCTTGCTAAGGCGACCCCTTTCAAGAGCCACGCCGTAAGACAGAAGGGAGACGGGTCGAACATGGGAATGGGACCCTGCATCAGAAGGTCGTCCGAGAGAGGCAGAGGAAGAGGATCCGCTACCAGGTGCCTCACCAGATCCGCATACCACGGACGGCGAGGCCAATCCGGCGCCACCAGCACCACCAAACCCGGATGGTGAACAATGCGAAGAAGCACTCTGCCCACCAGCGGCCAAGGAGGGAACACATACAACAGCCCCTCCGTTGGCCACTGCTGGACCAGAGCATCCAGACCCTCGGCCAGACCGTCCCTGCGACGACTGAAGAAGCGGGGCACTTTGGCGTTGCCACCCGTGGCCATCAGGTCCATCAGGGGCTGCCCCCAAGCCTGCACTATCAACTGAAACGCCTCGGCGCCGAGACACCACTCTCCTGGATCTAGGAAGTGACGACTGAGGAAGTCTGCCTGAACATTTTCTACTCCGGCTATATGAGAGGCAGAGAGGTCCAGCAGATGGGATTCCGCCCAAACCATGAGCAGAGCCGCCTCCTGCGCCACCTGAGTGCTCTTGGTGCCCCCCTGACGATTGACATAAGCCACCGCTGTGGCATTGTCCGACAGCACTCTGACCGACTTGCCCAGCAACAGGGAGTGGAAAGCCAACAGCGCCAGACGGACCGCTCTGGTCTCCAACACGTTGATCGACCAGGCGGCCTCCTCCGCGGACCAGGTGCCCTGAGCTGAGTGACCCAAACACTGAGCCCCCCAACCCAGGAGACTCGCATCCGTCAGGAGCACCGTCCACTGCGGGAGATCCAGACCCACCCCCTGAACTAGGTGAGGGGTCTGGAGCCACCAACGCAGACTGCAGCGCGCCAAGCCTCGCAGGGGAACCGGAACATCCATCCCGTGCCTCTGGGGAGACCACCTCCGGAGCAGAGCATACTGGAGAGGACGCATGTGGGCCCGCGCCCACCTCACCACGTCCAGGGACGCCGCCATCGACCCCAAGACCTGGAGGAAATCTCGCGCCCGAGGACACCGGGACGCCAAAAGCAGGCGAATCTGAGATTGCAATTTGCTCACCCGGCCCTCTGGGAGGAAGACCTTCCCCAAGGAGGTGTCGAACAGCACCCCTAGGTACTCCAGACGCTGAGCCGGGACCAACCGACTCTTGGAAAGGTTGACCACCCAGCCCAGCGACCGGAGAAACTCCACCACCCGAGCAGTAACCCGGGAGCTTTCCTGCAACGACTTTGCCCGAATTAACCAGTCGTCCAGGTAGGGGTGTACCAGGATACCCTCCGACCGCAAGGCTGCCGCGACGACCACCATCACCTTGGTGAACGTCCGAGGAGCCGTGGCCAGCCCAAAGGGAAGCGCACAGAACTGAAAGTGCCGACCCAAGATCGCAAAGCGCAGGAAACGCTGATGAGAGGCCCGAATGGGAACATGCAAGTAGGCCTCCGTCAGATCGAGAGAAGTGAGAAACTCCCCCGGCTGAACCGCCAGAATGACCGACCGCAGAGTTTCCATACGGAAAGAGGGAATCTTGAGAGCCCTGTTGACCCCTTTTAAATCGAGGATGGGCCGAAAAGTCCCCTCCTTTTTGGGCACCACAAAGTAAATGGAGTACCTGCCCGTGCCCCACTCCGGAGGGGGCACCGGAACAACTGCCCTGAGATCTAGCAAGCGCTGAAGGGCCTGGCGAAAAGCCTGCGTCTTCCCCGGAGTCTGACACGGAGAAGCGAGGAAAAAATCCGGCAGAGAGCGGGCGAACTCCAGGGAATAACCGTCCCGCACCACCTCCAGGACCCACTGATCGGACGTGATCTCGGCCCATTTGGGGAAAAATTCGCGCAGCCGAGCCCCCACCGGAACCAAAGGGGGCGCCGGCAAGGCGTCATTGTGCAGGACGGGAAGCGGGGGAACCGGCGGAGGGATTCCCTGCCCCCCGACGGGCCCCCCGAAAGGGCTGCATGCGCTGGAAGAACCGACCCCGGGAAAATCCCGGAGACTGGAAAGAAGCAGCCCCACGCCCAGGGCGATACTTGCGAAAATCCCGCAAACGCCCCCGGGCCGCACCCCCCCGAGACGCCGGGCGGGCACGGTCCTCCGGCAGACGGGGAACTTTCGAGTCCGACAGAGTCTGAATCAACTTATCCAAGTCCTCTCCAAACAAAAACGACCCCCGAAAGGGAAATTTAGTAAGCTTAGCTTTGGACGCAGCATCCGCCGCCCAAGCGCGCAGCCACAACACCCGCCTTGCGGCCACGCCAAAAGCCATAGACTTAGCCGATATCCGCACCAAGTCATATAGAGCATCTGAGAGGAATGAGGCCGCCATCTCAATCTTCGCAACCTCCTGATCCACCAGAGACCAGTCGTCAGACTCTCGATCCAAGACCCGCTCCGCCCACCGAAACACGGCGCGAGCGACCAGTCCCCCACAAATAGCCGCCTGGACCCCAAAGGCAGAGACCTGAAAATTTTGCTTAAGGATGCTCTCCAATTTGCGCTCCTCAGGGTCCCGCAAGGCAGAACCGCCCTCAACAGGCACGGTATGCCGCTTGGAAATTGCCGAGACCACCGCATCCACGACTGGCGAAGCTAACGTAGCCCGATCCCCTTCAGGAATGGGATACAGGCGAGCCATGCTGCGCGCCAGCCGAAACGGCGCCTCCGGCGTTTTCCACTGCTCCAGAATAATATCCCGAATATCCTGATGCATAGGAAAAGAGCGGGAAACGGAACGGATCCCCCGTAACAGGGGGTCCCCCACACACGGAGTCTCCGGCGGCGCGTCCTCAAAACGCAAAACCGTAGAAACCTGTTGAATAAGGTCAGGCAGCTCATCTTTCTGAAAAAGGCGCACCACGGACGCCTCGTCACTGGAGAACGGGAAATCCGACAACCCGCCGCCAGCTTCCGTCCCCTCCAGAGAGTCCTGGAACTCCTCAGAAGGGTCCAGGTCCTCCTCCAGACCGACCCGTTCCTCCGACCACAAACTCTCGTCCCACGACACCCGCGGACGCTTGGACAAGGGAGGCGGCGGAGGGGACGTCACGCCAGACGAAAGAGGCAAAGCCGCAGGGAGCGCGGAGGAAAAACCACCCCCCGAAACCCCCTGGGCGCAACCGGGACCCCCAGCCACCTGAAAATAGGCTCTGCATAAAGAAAAGAAAAATTCAGGAGAAAAACCCCCCGAGGGTCCCAAGGGACTCCCTGCCACAGCAGGGGACCCAGCAGAACCTTGCCCCTGCATAGTCAAAACAGGGGGAAGGTCACCTGAGGTGGAAGACAAAATGGAGGGGCCAGACAGAGAAGATGGCGGTTTTCCCGCCAAAAAAGCTCCCTCCATAGCCTGAAGCGGCTGAGAAACCTGAATAGTCTCAGCCGCTAAAGCAGGCAAGCCGGCATCAGCTGTCAAAAAATCAGCTGAGAGGGAATCCTCTAAAACCCGACCGTCGGCGGTTTGGGGAATCCCTCCGTGGGCGGACGGAGAAGACCGGGCTTCCCCACCGTTCCCTGCCGACTCGCGAGGCACCATCGGCGGGGAGCTCTGGGCGCCTGCAGCCGCTGCCGACGGAGCTCCTCCACCGCACCGGCCTGAACACCGCTTGCACAGGCCGGCCGCGAGTGCCTCGCGTCTGGAGCACAATGAGCACTTTTTCCCTTTAGAAGTGCTCATTGTTCCATACGCGACCTAGCTGCAAAAAAGTGCCGGTTAGTTGAAAAAATACAGTAAAATACAGTTTTCTTAAAGGGATACAACCCTCCAGACCAGCACTACCTCAGGATTTTTTTTTTTTTTTTTTTTTTTTTTACAGAACAGACTCCACAGGCTCTCGAAGCAATATGCCTTGCTTGATTTAGGGGGCAAGGCTTACTGCTGAGGCTCCTCTAAAAAAATGTGGGGAGGTGGAGGAAGTGGGGGGAGGGACCCCGCTCGTGACCCGCCGGGTTTGACACCCCCGAGGTCGGACGAACCCCCAAACAGAGTCCGTCCAAGCTCCGTCCGGCTAAAAACAGGGACAATAAACCCCCTAAACAAATTCCAACAGCCCTACCAAGGGAGATGGGTACAGATCACTCAACACCTGCTGGAGACTGAAAGAAGACTGAGGGAAATAGAGAGGAGGGGCTAGGATATACTGTCCCAAAGTTTTGTTTTCAGTCTCCACCTGCTGGTCATGATTAGATATATACCCATTCGTAAAGTTAACCTCTACTGGTCTGGAGAGTGCTAAAGGTATTGGTTGGGTGGGAGGGGGGTTCTTATCTTCCTGTGGGGGATTTTGATTATTATAAATGCATATATGACTAATGTTGTTTGTGTAGATACTGTACTGCATTTTTGCTAAGTTTGGAAAATTAATAAAGATTTAAACAAAGAAATACGATATATAATGTATTAATGAAATGCTATGTATACGTTGCATAAGCTAAATGTTTTTAAATCTCAATAAAGGAAAAAAAAAAACAAAAACACCTCATGGATAATGAAGAAATCTAATGGAGCATTTCCTTCCCCCCTCCATTGAAGCAGGTTTTAACACAACTTTATAATCTTATATTTTTATTGGTATATTTTGCTTAGAAATACTTGATAAACAATCTAATTAAATACTAATAAACCTTGAATTTATCAGCCTTGATAAATGACAAATTAAAAGAACTGGACATGTATGAAGTATGTCTAATATTTTATGGCAATATATATCGACAGGTTATTGTAACCTGCTGAAAATGTTATATTTGGCGAGACAGAAATCACAGGAAATAACTATCCGGCACCCGGACCGTGAGCCGCATCAGACTTATGAATAGTGTCGAGTATTCTCCCCTTACCTGAAATCCGCAAGACTCAGTTGCAGCTTCTTCCGTGCCTTGTTCCTAGTGATGTAATTAGTGGCTGAACCTCTCTCATACTTGAGCAAAATAGAACAGAACCGGGAAAGCAAGCAAAATAAAAGACCTCATTAGAAATCCATCAGTACAGAACCTCACCTCACACAGATCGCAGAAGATGATGCATTAATAACTAGAAAGGCAAACACAAAGAAAAAAATCCAACAGAACTGCAGTGGTATGTCAACCAAGAATAAAAGAAAAAAACTGCAGGAATGGTTTCCAAGATGCCAAGTCTTTAATAAGCAAACATGAACATGAAACAGTTTGTATCCAAAAAGGTTGGAGAACCCGAAACCGACATGGTCCATGTTTCGAAGAAACACTCCTTCCTCAGGGGTCCTAATGTAAACAATTGCATGTATTAAACCAGTGGTCTCAAACTCGTGGCCCGCCAGGTACTATTTTGAGGCCCTCAGTATTATAAAGAATGATTCTTTATGGAAAACTTGTGCCTTAAGTGTCCGACGGTCACGTTCTGGAACGTTGCCCGCCTCACCGCTGTAACCTCATGCAAGCGCTTTCCTGCGTCTGTACGCGGTTGTCCTCTCCACTCCCTCACCTCACAATCGCATACAAACGCAGGAAAGCGCTTGCGTGAGGTTACAGCAGTGAGGTGGGAAACGTTCCAGAATGTAAGGTAACCATTGGAGGCAGTGCAGCGTCTGCATGTGTCCGGTGCTGGAGGAGGTGAGAGCTGAAGGCAGTTGCGGACGCAACCACCGGACACTTACTGGTTGTATGTTCATTTCGCAATTGCTAATAAAGATATATATTAAAAAAAAAAGGCACAAGTTTTCCATAAAGAATCATTCTTTATAATACCGAGGGCCTCAAAATAGTTGGTCCAAAATCTTGTCTCTTGCAGTTGATACTTTGATAGTTTTTCGCTTTCTGTATGTTGCACTGCTTTCAGCTATGTATCAACTGGCCCCCCTGAGGAAGGCGTGTTCGCCGAAACACAGACCGTGTAGGGTCCGGTTGGACTATTACATTTTGTATTTTTATTTTATTGTGAAGAGAGTAAATAAATCAATTTCCAGAACATCTATATCCACAGTGTTTTTTGTTTTTCTCGTTAACTTGATAGTGGATGCACATGTAAAAACACATATGAAAACATTCCATACCAATGTGGAGATTAATGCCATATGGGCCTAACAACCCAGAAATTGTGGAAAACAAGAAAACCAGAATGTAGTCGATGAAGCCGTCTGCGTAATGTGCGGTGGCGGCAAAAAGGGCAAACAGAATGCTTGGAATGATTAAGAAGGTTATAATACCGCTGTACCGGGCCATGATACGACCTCACCTGGAATACTGCGTCCAGCATTGGTCGCCGTACTTGAAGAAGGACACAGTACTACTCGAAAGGGTCCAAAGAAGAGCAACTAAAATGGAGGAGCTGCCGTACAGTGAGAGATTGGACAAACTGGGCCTCTTCTCCCTCAAACAGAGGAGATTGAGAGGGGACATGATCGAAACATTCAAGGTACTGAAGGGAATAGACTTAGTAGATAAGGACAGGTTGTTCACCCTCTCCAAGGTAGGGAGAACGAGAGGGCACTCTATTACAGAAAACTACACTGGTTGCCAATGGAGGCAAGGGTCATCTTCAAGTTTGCTTGCCTCTGCTTTAAAACCATAACAGGTTCTTCCCCAATCTACCTGTCGCACCATTTTGCATTTCCAGGTACCACTTGCACACGTAATGTTCATCTGTTTGCCTTCCCCTCCCTGAAGGACTGTACCTACAAGAGATTCCTAGATAGAACATTGTCATTCCAAGCAGGCAAATGGAACAAAGGTCTACCACCCTCATCTCCAATTCCCCCTCCTACCAATCCTTCAGAAAATCAATAAAAACATACCTCTTCGATAAATTTCTCTGACCCCCTCCTACCTCATTGTACCTCACTAATGTAATCTGACCCCCTCTCGACTCACTAATGTAATCTGAAATTCTTTCTCTGTAACTTCGCTGTCTGTGTACAGTCTCTTCCTCTGTAAACCGCTTTGAACAATTATTATTATTAAAGTTAAAAGGGGATAGATTCCGTACAAACGTAAGGAAGTTCTTTTTCACCCAGAGAGTGGTGGAAAACTGGAACGCTCTTCCGGAGGCTGTCGTAGGGGAAAATACCCTCCAGGGATTCAAGACAAAGTTAGACAAGTTCCAGCGGAACTGGAACGTACGCAGATAGGGCTGGTCTCGGTTAGGGCGCTGGTCTTTGACCTAGAGGCCGCCGCGGGGGCGGAATACTGGGCACGATGGACTACTGGTCTGATCCAGCAGCAGCAATTCTTATGTTCTTATGTACAAGGAATATGTGCGAGTATGCTAAGGGGACATTAATACATACCAAACAGGTATCATAAACTGTTTCATGTTCATATTAATGTTTGCTTATTAAAGACTTGGTGTCCTATACACCATTCCTGCAGTTTTTTCTTTTGTTCCTTCAGCCACAGAGATAGGGCTAGATTCACTAACCTGCCCAATTGTGACCGATCCGGGCAGAGCCGATCGATTCTGCAAACAAGAATATTCTAATGGGGGGGCGATCAGAGGCATGCCCCCATCCGCCGACACGGATGGCTAGGTAGCGATCCCGAATCATGTGCAGACCATTCTACTTTGCCTGTAGATGGTCTGCAAATGTGTTTGCTGTCTGTTTTTACTGGTCCCGACTCACCTGCTCTCTGTCGCCCTTCCCTGCAGTGCGAGCCCGTGGTTTTAACCCTTGGGTTTAAAGCGGGTGAAAACCACGGGCTCGCACTGTGGAGAAGGGCAGGAGAGTCAGGGCAGAGAGCAGGGAGGCCAGGGCTGGAGAATCGGGGCAGAGAGCAGGGTTTTAGCACAAGCGACTGGTCCTCGCTAGTTTTTGATCGGCCAGCCAGTCGATATGACAGAAGAAAGTTTAGAGAATCGCGTCCTTCCTGCTTTGCATGCCGATTCCCCTCATTTGCATGCACGGATCAGGATTAGTACACAGGTTAGTGAATTGGGTCACAAAGGGCTCGCAAACCGATCGGTTTCCTTAGTGAATTTAGCCCATAGTCAACATTATTATTATTATTGCGGGTAGGAGAGCCTCAGGGACAGCGAGCGATTTAAATAAGATGGAGATCTGAGACTATTAATTTATTTTATTTTTATGCATCTATTTATATTGCATTTAGCTTACACCTTTTTCACTGATAGCCCAAGGTGAATTACATTAAAGATGTAGGATTTTCCATTTACCAGAGGGCTTATCTAAGACAATGGAGGGTTAGGTGACTTGCCCAAGATCAGAAGAAGTAGCAGTGGGATTTGAACTGGGCTTCCCTAGTCACCAGCCTGGTGCTCTAACCACTACGCTGCTCCTCTGCTTTGTATAAGAAACCTCCGAATCATGTAACGTCAATTTAACACAAGCGAAGGAGGTTTTTCCGTCTATGAGACATTATTTACCCTCTCTGGTTAGAGAAGGGTTCTTTCCTAATGGGGTTCCGAGGCTTTTCCTCCTTTTGATTTCACCTATTGATTCACAGCTTTTGGGGGGACACGTTTAAAAGCAGGGGTCTGTGCTGGAAACACGGCTTTTTAACATATTTCTTAATGATCTAGAGACAAGAATAACTAATTCAGGGCTGCCCAAGTCCGGTCCTCGAGATCTACTGGCAGGCCAGGATATCCACAATGAATATGCATGAGAGATTTGCCTGCACTGCCTTCTTGGTATGCAAATCTCTCTCATGCGGGGAGGGGGGGGGGCTGGGGGGCGGGTCTAGGGTAGTGTGGCCATATGGCTCCAGAAAAAAGGGGACGGATTGAGACATCCGGTTTTACTTCCATTGAAAGCAACCCAGATGTCTCAATCTATTCTCCTTACTTCCATTGCTTTCAATGGAAGTAAAACCCAGATGTCTCAATCCGTCCCCTTTTTTCTGGAGCCATATGGTCACACTAGTCTAGGGGGGTAACCCTAAGTAGCATAGCAGCTCAGTGTATCTTACCAAAGGATGTGGTGAAATCAGTTAGCTTAGCGGGGTTTTAAAAAAGGTTTGGCTAATAGGCCATGGAGAAATCCCCTGAATATTCCTATTATAAGCTGCATGGAAGATCTAGCTAGGTGCCTGGCACCTGGGTTGGCCACTGTTGGCGAGTCTTAGGCGAGGTCAGCTGCCGTTTCCGAGCACCTTAGCCCAGGGCAGATAACGCCTCCCTCCTGCCGCCCATCTTCGCTTTCCCAGAGGTCGGCCTTGGCTTACCTTCTTCTTCTCTAGGCCGCCCATGTCGTGAACTTCGGCGCAATCAGCCGCTAAGAGAACTGGAGAGTCCGGGGAGAACCAGGCCGGATCCTCCGCTGCTGCTCCGTCCCCACGTGGCCTGCCGCTCCGAGGACCCCTTCGAGGCTGTTGGGATATTGAGGGGCGGAAGTTATGGCCGCCATCTTGGAAGGGGCATTATCTATGTGGGAAAGACTCGACTATTGGGATACTGAGGGGCGGAAGTTCTGGCCGCCATGTTGGAAAGGGCATTACCTGCGGGACCGATTAGGCTGCTGGGATACTGAGGGGCGGAAGTTCTGGCCGCCATGTTTGAAAGGGCATTACTTGTGCGGGACCGATTAGGCTGCTGGGATACTGAGGGGCGGAAGTTCTGGCCGCCATGTTTGAAAGGGCATTACCTGTGCTGGACCGACTCGGCTGTTGGGATACTGAGGGGCGGAAGTTCTGGCCGCCATGTTGGAAAGGGCATTACCTGTGCGGGACCGATTAGGCTGTTGGGATACTGAGGAGTGGAAGTTCTGGCCGCCATGTTGGAAAGGACATTACCTGTGCGGGACCGATTAGGCTGTTGGGATACTGAGGGGCGGAAGTTCTGGCTGCCATGTTGGAAAGGGCATTACCTGTGTGGTACCGACTCGGCTGTTGGGATACTGAGGGGCGGAAGTTCTGGCCGCCATGTTGGAAAGGGCTTTACCTGTGCGGGACCGATTAGGCTGCTAGGATACTGAGGGGCGGAAGTTCTGGCCGCAATGTTGGAAAGGGCATTACCTTTGCGGGACAGATTAGGCTGTTGGGATACTGAGGGGCGGAAGTTCTGGCCGCCATGTTGGAAAGGGCATTAGCTGTGCGGGACCGATTAGGCTGTAGGGATACTGAGGGGCGGAAGTTCTGGCCGCCATGTTGGAAAGGACATTACCTGCGGGACCGATTAGGCTGCTGGGATACTGAGGGGCGGAAGTTCTGGCCGCCATGTTGGAAAGGGCATTACCTGTGCGGGACCGATTAGGCTGTTGGGATACTGAGGGGCGGAAGTTCTGGCCGCCATGTTGGAAAGGGCATTACCTGTGCGAGACCGATTAGGCTGTTGGGATACTGAGGGGCGGAAGTTCTGGCCGCCATGTTGGAAAGGGCATTACCTGAGGGGTGGAAGTTCTTGCCGCCATGTTGGAAAGGGCATTACCTGTGCGGGACCGATTCGGCTGTTGGGATACTGAGGGGCGGAAGTTCTGGCCGCCATGTTGGAAAGGGCATTACCTGTGCGGTGCGGGACCGATTAGGCTGTTGGGATACTGAGGGGTGGAAGTTCTGGCCGCCATGTTGGAAAGGGCATTACCTGTGCGGGACCGATTAGGCTGTTGGGATACTGAGGAGCGGAAGTTCTGGCCGCCATGTTGGAAAGGACATTACCTGTGCGGGACCGATTAGGCTGTTGGGATACTGAGGGGCGGAAGTTCTGGCTGCCATGTTGGAAAGGGCATTACCTGTGTGGTACCGACTCGGCTGTTGGGATACTAAGGGGCAGAAGTTCTGGCCGCCATGTTGGAAAGGGCATTAGCTGTGCGGGACTGACTCGGCTGTTGGGATACTGAGGGGCGGAAGTTCTGGCCGCCATGTTGGAAAGGGCATTAGCTGTGCGGGACTGACTCGGCTGTTGGGATACTGAGGGGCGGAAGTTCTGGCCGCCATGTTGGAAGGGGCATTATCTGTGTGGGAAAGACTCGGCTGTTGGGATACTGAGGGGCGGAAGTTCTGGCCGCCATGTTGGAAGGGGCATTATCTGAGCAGGACTGACTCAGCTGTTGGGATACTGAGGGGCGGAAGTTTTGGCCGCCATGTTGGAAATAGAAGTTGCTTACCTGTAACTGTAGTTCTCCTTGGACAGATGATCTTACAGCCACACAAGTTGGTGACATCCCCGTGACGGAGCCAACCCGGCAGTCTAAAAGCTGCAAAGCTAAAGAGCTTTGTGCATGTGCCAGCCCTCCCGCCCAAATGTATCCATTCTGGCCCCTATATAAACAAACCCCCAACCAACCAACACAGTTAGGTATAAAGCTGGTGGCAACAATAGGGGAGGCCGGGCGGGATGGTGTGGCTGTAAGATCATCTGTCCAATGAGAACTACCGTTACAGGTAAGCAACTTCTATTTCTCCATGGAAAGGGTTAAGAACCCCTGGATAATGAGCAGCTGGAAAGTACTGAACTCTCTATGGTGAGGAAATTCAGATTTATGCTAATAACCGAATATACCACTGAGTGGGTATAGCATACCCCATACTGAGGGCCAGATTCAGTAAATGGCATCCAAAATGAAGCGCTGTGAAAAATCCGCACCAAACGCTAGAGTATAAAAGGCACTCCAGTTTGAGCACCTTTTACAACAGTGCTTAGTGCAGGGTCCCGCACCTGAAGCTGGGCATGAGGATTCACACCTGCTAAAATCTGGTGTAAATCCTGATGTGCAACTTGGGGGTGCACCCTCCAAATTCTATAACATTGGGCTAGATTCACTAAGCAAACCGATCATGTACTGATAAGTTTGTGAGCCCTTTGCAACCCGATTTCCCTCTGACCCGATTCACTAACCTCTCCTCCGATCCGATTCGTGCATGCAAATGAGGGGAAACGGCATGCAAAGTAGGCAGGGATGCAATTCACTAAACATCAACTGGGCTGGCCGATCCAAAAAGAAGCGACTATGGGGGACCAGTCGCTCACGACCTTTCCTGCTCTCTGCCGACTCTCCTCGCCCTGTTCTGCCCTCTTCAGGCCCGATTCTCCTCACCCTGTCCTGCCCAACTTCTCCTGCCCTTTTCAGCCCCGACTCTCCTCGCCCTGTCCTGCCTGACTTCAGTCCGACTCTCCTGCCTTGTCCTGCCCTTTTCAGCCCAACTTCAGCCCTGACTCTCCTCTCCCTGTTCTGCCCTTTTCAGCCTGACTTCAGCCCTGACTCTCATGCCCTATCCTGCCCTTTGCAGCCCTGACTCTCCTGCCCTTTTCAGCCCCGACTTCAGACCCAACTCTCCTCTTGCCGCCCCACGCCCCGGCTCGTTGCTCTGACTCTCCTGGCCTTCCCCCCGCACTGTGAGCCTGTGGTTTTAACCCGCGGGTTTAAAGGGGGTTAAAACCATGGGCTTGCGAAGTAGTAAGTAAAAAAACAGAAAAAAGCAGCTTGCAGCTCCGTAAGCATGCGTCGACCATCTACAAATGGTCTGCGCATGCTTCAGGATCGCTCACTAGCAATCCATGTGGTTGGTGGGGGGCTTTCCTCCAATCACCCCCATTTGCATGCTGAGTGTTGGTGAATTGGTCGGCCTGCCGTGGATCGGACATGGATTGGGCAGGTTAGTGAATCTAGCCCATTGTGTGTAATTCTTCAGAATGCCCCTAATCTGCCCTTGCCCCTCCCACAGCTACACCCCCTTCTAAGTTGCTCACTAGGGGGTTTGGCATGGATCCAAATTAGGGTTAGTTAATTAAGGGCTAGATTCACTATGCAAACCAATCTTGTACCGATCGGTTTGTGACCCTTAACAAGCAAATTCCCTCTGGCCTGATTCACTTACCTCTCTTGCGTCCGCTTCGAATCCGTGCATGCAAATGAGGAGAAACGCATGCAAATTGGACAGCGACGCGATTCACTACACAAAATTTCACATCGGACAGGGCTGGCTGATCAACTGAAGAAGCGACTGCTGGGGAGCAGTCGGAAACATCCTTCCAACTCTCCTGTTCTATTGAAGCCCTGCTCTCTGCCCTGTCAGCCCCGATCTCCTGCAGCCCTGATCTGCCTGTCCCGGCTCTCACAATCCTGCACCCCTGGGCTTGCCTGCCCTGAACGTCTGCCTGACATGTCCTCTCTGCTTCCCCTGGTTCTGCCGCCTTCCCTCTAGTGCGAGCCCGTGGGTTTAAAGCAGGGCTGCACGCTGCAGTGCAGTCCCACTTTAAACCCACGGGCTCGCAATGAAGGAAGGAGGGAAGAGGCTGCCGCTGCCACATGGAAGCAGGAGAGTCGAGCCCAAACATGCCTGTCTGTCTGCCCCGAACACGTCTGCCTCGACTGCCTGTGCAAGCCCATGGGTTTAACCCGAAGCTGGCTAAACCCATGGGTTGCAAAAGTTTAAAGTAAAAAAAAAGTTGTGGCTGGGACGGGTCTGCGCATGCGTGAGCCATGCCAGATGGGGCATTCCTCTGATCACCCCCATCTGCATATTTTTGTTTCCTGAATTAGTCGGACCTGCCCGGATAGAGCAAGTTAGTGAATCCTGGCCTAACAGTTCTAACTAATCTGTGTGAGGATCTTGGGATCCTGCGCGATTTTGGGTGCCATTTCTAGAACCCAGGGGTTCGGGTGTGCAGTTATAGAATAGCAAGTAGGCAAATGTGTGCATTTCAGTCCAAATGAGTGCAAATTAACACCAATTGTTAATGGTTCATTAATTAGTTTGGCTGTGAATCTCAGATCTATACTAAATGTGGGCACAATATACAGAATCCGAGGGCAAGTGGCCACCTGGATCTGAATCCTAAGGAAAAGAAAACAGTGCCAGGTTTTCCAACACTTGTCTTTAAAGCATTCCAGGAATTTTGCAAAATGAAAATCTAGTAACTAAAATTATAACAGCACATTCAGTATAACCACTAAGGGCTAGATTCACTAACCTGCCTCTCCGTGCCCGATCTGTGGGCGATTGCATGTAGGCCGATTAATTCACTAAAGGCCTGCATGCAAATGGGGACGATCATTGGTACGCCTCCAACCAACCGCACGGATCACTGGAGAGCAGTCCTTGAGCATGAGCAGACCATCTTCCTTGACTGTAGATGGTCTGCGCAGACACTGGCCCTTTGTACCCTGCAGAGGTTTTTTTAACTTTTTAAAAACTTATTTAGCTGATTTTTCTTCTTCGCGAGCCCGTGGTTTTAACCCGCTTTAAACCTGCGGGTTTGCACTGCGGGGAAGGCAGGCAAGTCGGACTTAACAGGGCAGGAGATCGGGGATGAGCAGGGCGGTGAGACAGAGCTAGAAATTCAGAGCTAGAAAGTCAGGGGCTGAGAGCAGGAGATCGGGGCTGAGCTTGGCAGCGAGACAGAGCTGGAAAGTCAGGGGCTGAGAGCAGAAGATCGAGGCTGAGCAGGGTGGCGAGACAGAGCTGGAAAATCAGATGGGGGCAGAGAGCAGAGAAGCAGGGCAGAGAGTAGGGCGGCAGAAGGCAGGGCAATCGGAAAGGACCTGAGCGACTGGTCCTCAGCGGTCACTTATTTTTGGATTGGTCAGCCCAGTCGGTATCCCTCATTTTGTTTAGTGAATCGCTGCCTGCCTATATTTGATGCCGTTCCCCCTTATTTGCATGCCCGGATCAGGATCGGATCGGTTCACAGGTTAGTGAATCGGGTCGGAGGGAAATCGGGTCGCAAAGCGATTGGTACACAATCTGTTTGCTTAGTGAATCTAGCCCTAAGACCTTGAAACTATGTTGGATGATCATCCTTCCACCATCAATAACATTTAGTGTAATACAGGTTTGGTTCAGCCAGTCCTCCTGAATGCTGTCTGTAAAAAAGGCGAATCATTCCTACTCAATCTATAATCTTAAGAAATGTTCATTTCTTTAAAAAGATGTCGTTTTTATTATTCAAATATAGGCAATATGTATCTTTCAAAACTTGTGCTACTTTGTTTTCTGATTTTACAGCACCACATTTGTAAGCAGTTATTGCATTTTCAGCTACAGTGATATTCAATGCTAAGATCGTTAGGTGTAGTTCTGTATCCCAGGAAATTAGTTGTTAGGTTCTCTTGCAGTGTTAACGCTTCAGAAGAAACATCACATGTATACCAGGGTTTGCAAACTTCTAACTCCACAGTTAATGTCACGTCCTGAAGAAGGCAAATCTGAGAAGACCATGGCTGCAGTATCACTTCTTGATTGAGGAGAGATATGCGTACCAGAACAAAGCTACTAGATTTCCAAACAGAACTCGAAACTGCAAGAGACAGAAAAGGAAATAAAGAGAGATTAGATTCTTACCTTGATAATAATAATTTTATTCCCATATACTGCCAAAGCCATGGTAGTTCGAGGCAGATTACAATAAGAAGAGCTGGACAATCAGCAAAGTAGTCACAATATCTTTTCCAGTGGATAGGGATCTCATTTATTGAATTACCTGTAAACTGTGTTGAGCTCTATCTTTATGGAGATGATGCGATATACAAACTTAAGGTTTAGTTTACTTTTAGTTTAGTATGCAAAACCACAGGGTTGTCCATGCCTGCTTGCAAGCAACCTGTGAACTATTGTCTGCCTCTGCCCTCCCACCCCTAAGCCAAAATTACTCTTATACTGCTGCAAAATTACCCTTCACATTTCTCCAGCTGATCTTAACAAGGACAATCTGCAAAAACCTGAAACACCTAACTCCTAAACCCTCTCACTAGATCTGGAAACTCACCCTTTTCCCCACACCTGAAGAGGAACTGAGGGAGGATCGTCTCTGCTAAGGAGAAAAAAAACATCCATTGGAATATCTTGCTTGCTGGTATTCAAACTTGGGAAAGGTAAACTTGGGTTTCAGTAGGTTATTTAGAATATTGTGTACAATTCTGGAGGCCACACTTTCAAAAAGATATAAAAAGGATGGAGTCGGTCCAGAGGAAGGCTACTAAAATGGTGTGTGATCTTCGTCATAAGGCATAAGGGGATAGACTTAAAGATCTCAATCTGCATACTTTGGAGGAAATGCGGGAGAGGGGAGATATGATAGTCGTGATGTAAATGCGCATGAGTCGAAGTCTCTTTCATTTGAAAGGAAGCTCTGGAATGAAAGGACATAGGATGAAGTTAAGAGGTGATAGGCTCCAGAGTAATATAAGGAAATACTTTTTTTTACAGAAAGGGTGGTAGATGCATGGAACAGTCTCCTGGTACAGATGGTGAAGACAGAGACTGTGTCTGATTTCAAGAAAGCCTGGGATAGGCACATGGGATCTCTTAGAGAGAGGAAGAGATAATGGTTACTGTGGATGGGCAGACTGGATGGGCCATTTGGGTTTTATCTGCCATCATGTTTCTATGTTTCTACAAGTTAAACAAGAATTTAATAGCCTGAACATTTGTGGAGCTCAACCATTCCTCCCCTTTTAATTATATACGCAAACTCTTCATAATCCCTTAGTCTGACTGACAGGAAAATCTTAGCTGTGTAGCTGACCATTAAGCCCGAGTTAGAAAGCAGGCACATTAAATAAATTGCTGGGTGGTAGGTTCAGCTTAGCATTCCTATCTACTGGAAAAGATCAAGGTAAGAACCTAATCTATTTTTCCAGTGCAATAGGGATGGTATGCTGAACCATAGGGGTGTACCTAAGCAGTCCCAAAGGACACAAAAGTGGCATCCTCTTGTGCTTTTATATCTAGTCTGTAGAGCTTGGTCAAAGTATGAAGGGAAGACCAGTTGCTAACCTACAAATCTTCTGAGGAGGACTCGCCGTGGCATCTACCCAAGAGGAGACCTCTCCTCTTTCCAAATGCACTTTCAACGAGATAAGTAGCTGTTTGCCACAACTGATGTATGCATCCATGAATCCATCTGGAGATGGTAGCTTTGGAAGCAGGTCTGCATCATTTCGTCCAACTGTTTAGCATGAATAGATGATCTGAGAGACGAAACTCATTGGTCACCTCCAGGTAACACAATAGTACTCTTCTGACATCCAAAATCTTTAAGGCTTTGTCTTTTTTTCTTAGACCCTGAGGGTGAAATGTTTATGTTTATTTTAATTTTAAATGCTGAAGTCTAACTTCTTGGTTGACATGAAACGTTGAAACAACCTTTGGCAAAAAGTCCCGCTTCAGTGATCTGAAGAAACAGATCTCTGCATGACAGGGCCTGCAATTCTGAGACTCTCCTGGCAGAAGAATTGTCACCAAGAAGACTGCTTTAACTGTCAGATCCAGGAGAGAAGCTTCCTGTAAGGGCTCATATGGGGCTCTGCCGAGTCCTTGTAAGATTATATTAAAGATGGAAATGGTTCTTAAATCGAAGGCTGTAGTCTTAGTGCATCCTTCAGGAACCTGACTATGTCCAGGTGAGCCACACTAGAAAAGCTCTCTTCTCTTGTTCCTGGAAATAGGAGAGTCCTGCTACTTGAACTCTAAGGAACGTCACTGTCATTCCCTTGTCAAGACCTAACGGCAGGAACATCAGTACAGACGAGAAGGGGGCATTGGTCGGCTCTAACTTTTCTTTGCTGCACCAGCACTGTAACATCTCCCATGCCTTAACATATGCCAAAACCATTCTTGGCTTTTTGGCTCTAAGTAAAATAATAATGACTATTTCTGTGTATCCTTTTTGGACTAGCACTGTGCGCTCAAGAGCCATGGTGTAAGACCAAAGCTTCCTGGATCTTTTAGGGCAATTGGCTCCTGTGAGAGTAAGTCTGGATGCACTTGGAGTCCAAGACTTTGCTCCTTTTGTAGTTGTACGAGATCTGCATACCTCGGGTGCCTGGGTCAATCTGGTGCTATAAGAACTACTGTTCCCGTGTGATGAGTTATACGGCAGATCACTCGGTCTATCATGGGCCAAGGAGGAAACATGTACAGTAGCCCAGTCTCCGGTCATAGTTGAGTCAGGATGTTCAGCCCTGCACTTCTGGGCTCATATCTGCGACTGAAGAACTGATTCGCTTTCTTGTTCTTTGCAGTTGCCATGAAGTCAAAAGTCGGATAACCCCATCTTCTCACAATGGCCTGGAATGTTTCAGGGACAATGGTCACTCTCCTGGGTCTAATGTCTGTCTGCTGAGATAATCCACTTGAACATTGTTAATTCCAGCCACGTGCACCGCAGAGATTGCCTGCAGGTGTAATTCTGCCCAACAGATCAATGCCTTTGCGTCATGTCAGAGCAGAGTGCTCCTGATGCCTCCCTGCCAGTTGACATAAGCCACTGCCATGGAATTGGCAAAGAAGACTCTTGACTACTTTGCCCTCCAGCAAAGACTGCAGACAAAGCAGTGCCATCCAAACTGCTCGGAGTTCCAGTCTGTTGACAGACCTCTTCTGATGAGACAGAGTCTATTGGCCTTGGACTGGGTGACCATTGCAATGAGCCCTCCCCAGTCGAACAAGCTGGCATCCATTGTCAAGGTGACCCATGAATCGAGATGAAGTGGATCCCCTTCGCCAGAGACTGTGGATGAAACCACCAGCTCAAGCTGTACTTGGCTGCCGGTATCCAGGTGAGCAGAACTTGCAGGGAGACTCTCTGAGGCAACCAGTGAGACAACAGTGTGTTCTGGAGGGGAGCATATGTGGGTTTTTGCCCAGGATACCACCTCTATTGTGGCTATTTACCTAAGGACTTGAAGGTTAATGGCATGCAGTAGGTTCTAGCTTGGTCAACAGGTCTGTAATCTGACCACGAAGCTTCTGTTTGCATGCTTCTGGAAGAAAGAATCGGCATTCCAGGGACTGTGTCAGAACCAGGTGGCTCTTTTGGAAGTTCACAATTCATCCCAGACTCTGCAGTATTTCCACAATTGCTGCTACCACCTTTTGTCCCTCCGGTTAGAATGGCACTCTGATAAGCCAATCATCTAAGTACAGATGCACCTGCCAACCCACTCTGCAGAGAAGAGCTGCCACCACCACCATAACCTTGGTGAAAGTTTGAGGTGCTGTTGCTAGACCAAAGAGAAACGCTGAGAATTGATAGTGATTTTCCAACACATGAAATCTGAGGAATTTCCTGTGTTCTGGGAAGATGGAAATATGAAGGTAAGCTTCCGTCAAATCTAAGGTGGCCAAAAACTGTCCTGGCTCCATTGCTACAATGGCTGATCTAACGGTCTCCATTCGAAACCGAGGTACTCTCAGGGCTTTGTTGACATGTTTAAGATCCAGGATGGACCTATACTTCTCTGAGCCTTTCTTTGGCATGACAAAGTCATTAGTAGCGGTATAGAAGCTTTCAGTGAACATAAACCTGCTAAGTGGGATCCCGCTTTTTATAAATAAATGTACATAATTAGTGAGTAAGGAGTATTGTAAGCTCTTACCTGTACTGGTACATAATTGACATTAATAAACTGGACGGGGGTCCACACTTTCCAGTTCATTTTCAGAGCTCTCCAGTAACCGGTCTTCATCCTTTCAGACAAAGCAGATAAGTCCTTCCCCTAGAAAAGTTAGCAGCAAGGGGTTAAAGAGATGGCCTCCTGTTATCACAACTATTTGGTTTCCTTTAGGGAGTCTCACAACAACAACAGATAATATAAGATTCACTCTTGGGTTGCCAAGGCTGGCCACAGTCAAGTTCATTCACACAAAGGTGCCCATGCGGTTATTATCGAGCATGGATGTTGTTCTTTAATTTATACTCAACTTAATGTAGGTCCTCTTATCAAGCCACGTTAGGGTTTATTATCGCTGGCTGCTGCGGTAAAAGCTCCGATGCTCATAGAATTTCTATGAGCGGAGCTTTTACCACAGCGGCCCGGTGATAACCCCCCCTCCCCAAACACAGCTTGATAAAAGGGGGGGTCATAGCTGGTTGATCTGTAATTCCATGTTCCAGTTTAAAATAGATTAAAATATTTATTTTGTTAATAGCATAAGAATAATAAAATGACCAAATATACACAAATACAATCCACAAGGTAAAATTCAAAATCAGTTAACTGAAACCTCATAATAGGACTACCATGAAACAGTATAAAGAAATACACTTTCCCCTCCAAATTCGTGGGGGTTAGGAGTAGAGCAGACCTGTTAATATGGAAAAATAGCCTTACCTGGTGGCCTAGCGGTGAAGCAGGGCAGGAGCGAGCTCTTCCTGCGCTCCTGCCCCATGCAGAGCCGCCAACAAAAATGGCTGCTGTGAGTTCCCGCTGTAGTGTTGAGAGACCACAGGAACCACGGCAGCCATTTTTGTTGACGGCTCTGCGTGGGGCAGGAGCGTAGGAAGATCGCTCCTGCCCTGCTTCGCCGCTAGACCATCAGGTAAAGTGTGGAGAGGTCTGGGAGGTAGGGGTGGGTCAGGGTTAGAAACTCGCAAATAATCAAATTTGCGAGTCCTAAACCCATGAATTTGGAGGGAGACGTGCAATATGTCATCGTATGATTAATGCAATTGGGCAAAGGTGAAACTTTTTCTGATATGACATTGTCTGAGGAAGGGACCCAATGAATACTGGAAGCTGCATCTTTAAATGGGCACAAACTAGAAAAATGGATCCCCTTTCAAATCAGTTACTTTTTTGTAAACCTGGTTCTCCTGCTTTTTCAGCCATGTAGTGTTTTATCCAGAGTCGTTTTTAGCCTTTAATCCACAAGTCTTTGAATCATTCAGGACCCTTAGGGACCCCTGAGAAGACAGTTTTGTTGAAACACAGACTGTGTTGGGTCCAAGTCCCCAATGATTTGGATCCTAGGCATTTCTCATGTGGATTATTGAACTGTACTTCTAATAAAACCTGCATCTTGAACATCATCTTCTCCACAGCGTTTTTATTTTTTTTTTTTTGGGGGGGGGGGTTTCTCCCTTCTTACAATCGATTTAGTGATAGTCCACAGGTTATCAGAATTTATAACCAACATTTTTTTAGCTTTACAGAGCAATTATGGACATAGGCTGTAAAAAGAAAGCAATTTGCAGACCCTGGTGGGCTATGTCCTTCCCTCTCAGGTGAAGGGGACCCTCTTTTTGGCTACGGGTTTTTTGGGTGGGCTCTCTGCTGGGGATTCTTTACTTATTCGCAAGGGCTATATAGTGAGTAAGAAATGTATTCTCAATCGTTGGCTCCAGGACTCCCCACCCACCATTTGGTATTGGCGCAATAAATTCCATCTGCTAATGGTCTGGGAATCCTTGTCACCTCGGCTTTCTTGTCATCGTAGTAAGCTTTTTTTGTCTGTTTGGGTGCCTTTTTTGGACACTCTTTCCCTTCTGATTAAAAGCCAAGTTCTCAACCGGTTGCGGAAGCTAGTGGTACCTGTGTTGCCAGTGGGTTAAGGGGGGGGGGGGCTGGGATGGGGGGGTTGTAGGGGGAGGGGTGGGGAGGCTTCTCTTGTTGGGTGGGGCTTGGCCGAGTCTGGGTATAAGAACCCAAACCGGACTCTTCCGGTCTCCACCCATTTGGGTGGTTTATTGTTGTTGTTTCTGTTCCTGTATATTGTAGACTGAAATTGCTATCTTACCTGCTATATGTTTGGCCTTTATCGTTTAATAAACTGTTTTGGAAAAAAAAAGAAAGAAAGAAAGAAAGCAAAACCCAAAACATCTGTAAGGAAAGTGTGTATATTTGATACTGGCTGATTTTTTGTGTCAAATAATGGGCAACTTTTGAACTGGCACCCACAGGTTTACAAAGTGTGAATTAAGGCATGGAACCCTGCAGGCCTTGTTAGCATTAGTAAATCAAAGTAAATTTTAAATTTTGGTGGAATTCAGTTTTCACATATACAGAATGGAAAGATCAATAGCGGTGCAAAATGGAAATTATAAAAACTTCATTAAAATTTGGGAACCATTAACGTCCTTTTGTCATGATTGATGCCATTTTTCTAATATTTCTATATTTAATATGTAAGATAAGGGTGGGGTGGGGGGAGGATTTCTATTATATGAAAAATAAAATTACTAGAGGGATTTCAGGATGGGAGAGGGAGGGTTATATTTGAATTATAAGATATAACGTTAAGATGTACAAGTAGTTAAATTTATGTTATTGTGTTGCAATTTTTGTACACTTGATGAAAGTTTTAAAATGAATAAAGAATTATAAAAAAAAAAAAAAGTAAATCAAAGTAAATGGTTCTGTTTTGGCATGATATACTTTGCTGAGCCTATGCATTAGCCAGATAAGCGTATTGCGGGGAGGGTTAAGATAGGCTGGAGTGAGCTTTGATGGAGACTCCAGTAGATGGAACCTAAGCACTCAACCGGGCAGGGCTTTGGGTTTCTGGCTCAGAAATTTAAAAAAAAAAGACCATTTCAACTAAATAAAGTTATGGAGCATGTATGGTTGGGCAGACTGGACGGACCACTCGGGTCTTTATCTGCCGTCATTTACTATATTACTATGTATAAGTAAGTATTTCTTTGTCCTTCCATTCCTATCCTGCCGTTCCAGAAGTAGCACAAGGCAGTTTCGATCTGATTGCAGCATGGCCACTTTGAAGAACAACGGATCCATTAATTAGACATTAATCTTGATTAGTTGTGGCACTGTATTAAAACAACTTACGCTATTATGACTAGAAAGCTGAAATGTTAAAGGTGACTGTTTTTCCAGTTGTTTGTTTTAATGGAAGATCGTGATGCTGAAAGGTAGAATTCTTAGTCAGTCAAAAGGACAGATTTAGCACAAATATTTGATGTCCCTGTGGTGAAAATGTAAAGGTAACTGGATGAATCAAGATGACGATATACTATGTTTTTCTCATAGGCTTTCAAGGCTGGCATCATGACTGTTGCAGTTCTCCGAGTTTTGCCGCATCTGAGCAAGTGAAACCGACTTTTCAGCCATCATGTTGTGGCTTTCTTCAGGGTACGAAAGCCAAAGCGTGAGGGCTGAAATTTATTTATTTATTTATTTGATTTTTTAGCCCGTCCTCCCAAAAGAGCCCAGAACGAGTTACAATGAATATATTGGTGCATTAAAATTATAAGTAAGATAGGTACTTAGAAATTCCCTTACTGTCCCGAAGGCTCACAATCTAACTAAAGTACCAGGAAAAATGACAATTAGAAGAGTAATAAAGAAAGAAAATAGAGATAGAGGAGAAAAATAAGAAAATAAACATACTAATAAGATTACAATGATCTAAAGGAATTTGAAAGGTTAAAAAGAGGGGAGATAAGAATAGATGCAGAGGGAGAACCATTGAAGCAATAGAATTCTGGGGAAATGCTGGTTTCACTTGCTCATATGTGGCGAGACCCGGACAACCCCAAATATCATGCTGTGCTTTTGTTTGATTCAGTTAATATCCAGCCTCTGTCAGATTAGTGAGGCAGTATATCAAATCCCAAACTATCTATGATTAAAAGCCAGTGTCCACAAACGTTTTGTAGTCACGGCACACTAAACTCAGGGCCGCGGCTGCAGGGCATCTGGAAATGCACAGACGTCAACACAATGACATCACGCACATGTGTGACATCATCACATCGACATCGACGCTTGCTTGGAGGCCTTCCAGATGGGGCCCTGAGCCTGCTATCACTACACCAGTCAGAGGGCGCTGGCAAGGAGAGGCGCAGGTGCCGGCCGACTGACTACAGGATGTGCCTCTCATCACGAATAAACAGTCAGCCGGCGTTTCTCGACACACCTGGAATCTCACCATGGCACACTAATGTGCCTCAGCACACAGTTTGCAATACGCTGTATTAAGCTAATTATGAAAATTAAATGCTTAGATCGGCTGGCACACCTAAGGTTGTTTCAGACTTTCATATCAACCAGTCTGTGATTCTTCCGGTGTTTTTTCCGAAGCCCCATTCTCATCCTGGAGAGGTGGCTTTGCATACTCTTGACTGTAAGCGTACGCTGGCTTTTTACTTGAAGCGCATTGTGCCTCATTGGATTGCTCCTCAACTTTTCGTCTCTTTTGATCCCAATCGTTTGGGACGCCCTGTTTCTAAGCGGACCATTTCTAACTGGTTGGCCGCTTGTATCTCCTTCTGTTACGCTCAGGCTGGTCTCTCCCTGCTGGGTCAAGTCACAGGACACAGGGTCAGAGCGATGGCGGCGTCTGTTGCTTTCCTCCGATCGACTCTGGTGGAGGAAATCTGCAAGGCTGCCACTTGGTCCTCGGTTCATACTTTCACCTTTCACTACTGTCTGGATGTTTTCTCCAGGCATGACGGCCATTTTGGCTAGTCAGTTTTGCAACATCTGTTCTCTTTAAATTGCCAACTCTCCCACCTTTGGTTAGCTTGGAGGTCACCCACGTGTAGAGAATATGCTGCCTGCTTGTCCTGGGATAAAAATGCTCATTATCACATACATCTTGAGCAGTTTATATACATTTGTAAAATAAATATAAGACCTACAAAATACAGGCACCTGTATTTTCCTGTATAAAATCACGTTAGCACTGAATCAGATTTTAAGACATTTTTATTTCTCAAATGCAGAGATACAGAAAGGGTGAAAAGGCCAAATGGGACTCCAAAAATCACTGGTATATGAGAGCAATGTAACAGCCTCAGAAAAGACACAGTGGAACAGCATATGTTAACCTACCTCAAGAAAGTTCATGACACAAAAGAAGAGAAGCAGGAAGGCCGGAGCAAAGACCAGACGGTCCAACAGAAGCTTCTGGATCACAGCAAAGGAAGCAGTGGGAGGGACCAGGTGTTCCATATAGAGGTAAAAGAAATGGCTTAGAGGCCCTGTAAAAAGGAACCTAAGAAACAAACCAGGAAGGTCCCAGCTTTACTCATTAGCATCCAGACTCCTTCCCATACATTGCTTTCTGCACTTTTCTAACAAACATTGATCAGATGGGGCAGGACTACACCCCTCAGTTACCCAGGTCCATCCTCAACCTCCCATGAAACCATAACCAGTTATTAGTCATTTATCAACCTGACCCAAAAAATAGAGGAGACAGGGCCCATCTTTAGGTTTGAAAAATAAAGTAAGCCTCCACAAGAGTTATATTCATCCAGTACCTATGGGTCAGCTGAGTAAGGGTTCTGCTTTGGGTGGAAATAAATCATCCCCATGCCTTGGGTTTGCCATTTCTCAGCTCAGGAGTGCAAGAGTTAAGCCATATCAATCGGATGAACAACTTCTTGAAGCCGCTGGGACAGGCAACCAAACCGCTGCAATGCAGGCTCTGGGGCAGCTCTCCCCCTCCCCCAGGAATACATTTCCAAATGAATGGTTATTAACTGTTCTCCCCCACCACCACTGATGTGAAATTTCTATGTGCTTCATGGTAAGTTACTCAGTTTTCCGAATAGTATATCTTATTGCACAAGTGCTACCGCTCACAAAGAAGCGCCTTGTATCTAACATATGGGGCCTCTTTTACAAAGCCACGCTAGCGGATGCCCTGTGCTAACAGTCCCCAAAGCCCACAGAGATTTAAAGGGCTTCAGGGCTGTTGCTGCGCGGCTTTGAAAAAGAGGCAGATTGGTCTCTAGTGCCAGCTGGTGGCTATGCCTTTTAACAGCCATAGCAAACATAGCTACTGTGAATTAGGACTATTAGTTTGGCTTTGAAGGACATAAACCATCAGTTCAGCCTCTTCCTGAGGTTCCACTGTAGGTCTCTACAGTTTGCAACTACCCTACGTTGACTTCTTCTGCCATTATGTCTTGGGATATTAGTTCTTTTCCTTAATAGGCCTATTGCCGCATCCACAAGAACGGTTAAGAAAAGTAATCTGTAATGTAATTAAACATCGGTGCATGCAATAAAATGTCACGAAACGGGAAAACCCATTACAACACGATTCTGTCATTTTCTGGGGATACATGGCTTCAGACTTCTTTCAAGAAATTAAATACACCTGCAAGACAGTTTCTCTGCCATTTGTTACCTAAGTGATTCAGCAGTTAATCCCAGGGTCACCCCTACCATTAATGGTCTGTGTGTTTTCACACATGGTCCTGCTTTCCAGCCTCTACCTATTTATGCAGATGAGGCCTTGTATCCCTTTGCATCGCCCATAGGCCATCCTTGGTTAACCCATGTCTCTGAGAATAGCAGGCAAGCTCTATAAAGTCTAGAGCAGTGGTTCCCAACCCTGTCCTGGAGGACCCCCGGGCCAATCGGGTTTTCAGGATAGCTCTAATGAATATGCATGGAGCAGATATGCATGCCTCTCAATTCCATTATATGCAAATCTCTCATATGCATATTCATTAGAGCTATCCTGAAAACCCGATTGGCCTGGGGGTCGTCTAGGACAGGGTTTGGAACCACTGCTTTAATGGACTAGGACAGGGGTGTCAAAGTCCCTCCTCGAGGGCCGCAATCCAGCCGGGTTTTTAGGATTTCCCCAATGAATATGCACGAGATCTATTTGCATGCACTGCTTTCATTGTATGCTAATAGATCTCATGCATATTCATTGGGGAAATCCTGAAAGCCCGACTGGATTGCGGCCCTTGAGGAGGGACTTTGACACCCCTGGGATAGCACTATAACAGAGCAATGACATACTAAAGAAAAACAATATTTTATTTTAATACAATTGGTATCAATTAAAAGCTATTTTGAAGTATTTTTTTTTGCAGCTAGAGTTTTGGCTCCGACTACCTCTTTAAATCAGTGGTTCCCAACCCTGTCCTGGAGGATCACTAGGCCAATTGGGTTTTCAGGCTAGCCCTAATGAATATGCATGGAGCAGATTTGCATGCCTGTCACTTCTATTATATGCAAAACTCTCTCATGCATATTCATTAGGACTAGCCTAAAAACCCGATTGGCCTGGTGGTCCTCCAGGACAGGGTTGGGAACCACTGCTCTAGAGCATATTACATACAGCACTGCATTGCCTGATAGCGAGGACTTATATCCTGCTCTCCGCCTGTTAGAAGTAGCAGCTTTGCTATCTCTGATAAGCCCTTGTCTTGCACTTACCCATAGATGGCGTACCGCAGTGGTGCGTTCACATCAGCGCCCTTAGATGAATCTCTTTTTCTCTCAATGGCCTGGGCCAGCAGGTTTCCTAATGCTGAAAGGATTCCACTGGAACAAGAAAGGAAATTAGAAGCCAATATGTGACAGCAAAACCCCAAATACTACTGCTACTATTATTCATTTCTATAGCGTTACTAGACATAAGTGGAACTGTTAGGGTTACCAGACTTCTGTGAAAACCCGGACATGTCCTTTTAGAGGGATGGACTTTCCAAAACCTGCAGTTTGTCTGAATTTTGGAAAGTCCCGAGCTCCAGTCGCGTCTGGAGGGCCATCAGCAAGCATGGGTGGATAACAGTATGCATCCATGCATGCTGGAGGTCCTCTAGACGCAGCCTGGAGGTCAGCAAAAGAGAGATGAGGCTTTTTGGGAGTGGGGCTGGAGACGGAACAGGGCGGGGCTGGAGACAGAATGGGACGGGGCTAACACAGCGGGGCCATGCATCCGGGTTTTCATGTCCTTAAATAACCCTAAGCACTATACATTTTACATGCAGGTACACTAACTCTGTATTGTAAACACCTTTACAAAAGCACAAGTATTGATTAAGGTTCAATAATGTATTGATTAAGGTTTAATAATGTCTGTATTGAAGCCATCCCAGGAAATGCAATCTCTGTATTGTAACACCATTACAGAAGCTTTGAATTGACTCTCCCAGTCATTAGCAGTGGTATAGAAGCTTTCAACAAACAAGCAATAAACTTTCTCTGTCCCTAGTGGGCTCACAATGTAAGCTTTTGTGCCCACGGCTATGGAGGGTTAAGTGACTTGCCCAGGGTTACAAGAAGCTGCAGTGGGAACACAACACAGCTCCCCAGGATCATAGTCCACTGCACTAACCACTAGGCCACTCCTTCAACACAACTTAAAACAAGGAAAGTACAATAAGAGCATATTCCAACATTATCAGGATCAGGGGGAAATCATTACACAAGGGCCAGCTTACCCACATAGAAAGCTCTGCAGAGATGAATCCTCTTGATGACAAGACAGGATGGCTGTCTAATCTGTCCCTCAAAGGTGATTGGTACCAAGAAGTGGCTTTCTCTACAGATGGGTACAATAGTGAGGGATGCCAATGGAAGATTCCACCTGGCAAAAAATGAGGGACCCAGTTGAATCCTCACCCTGCCTTCTGATATTACCAGGAAGGACTCTTGAAAAGAGAGGGCCAGTGACATCCTTAGAATACAAGAGTTGAAATACATCACAGTTACCTGGCAAGATCCCAAAAGAGTGAAACATCCTTAAGAGATGTTTCCTGCAGAGGGTCAAAGGGCACTTTCATCAATGCCAAGGTTCAGATCCCAAGGAGACAGTGTGTGTATGTACCAGCCCTCTATAACACAAAGGGCCACCATCTCCACTTGTAGAGAGCTCAGGGCCAAATCCTTGTCCAGTCCATCCTGGAGAAAATTTCAAATTCAACAGTGAAGACTAGAGTGGAATAACATGATGGTCTTGGTACTACGCCTCAAATAACCTTCACACTCTGACATATGCTAAAAGAGTTGGGTTAGCCAACCAGAATATCCTCTTTTCCTGAATCTCACCCTCTCAAGTCAAGCTGCAAGACAGATACGATTGTGCCAGGACCTGCTCTTTTGTGCACAGAAATATTTTTACACCACCATATTTTCTCCGGTCTGTTTTAAATCTACTACTTAGTAGCTTCATCCATCGCATGCCCCCTAGTCCTAGTATTTTTGGAAAGTATTTCCACTCCACTCAGTATTTTATAGACATTTATCATATCACCCCTGAGCTGTCTCTTCTCCAAGCTGAAGAGCCCTAGCCGCTTTAGCCTTTCCTCATAGGAAGTCATCCCATCCCTTTTATCATTTCAGTCACCCTTCTCTGTACCTTTTCTAATTCTGCTACATCTTTTTTGAGATATGGTGATCAGAACTGCACACAATATTTGAGGTGTGGTCATACCATAGAGCGATACAAAGACATAACATTTCCATCTTTGTTTTTCATTCCTTTCCTGATAATTCCTAACATTTTATTTGCTTTCTTAGCCACCGCCACACATTGAGCTGAGTGTTTCAACATATCCTCAACGATGACACCTACATAGTAAATGACAGCAGAGAAAGACCTGATAAAGACCATCCAGTCTGCCCTGTAATCACATGCATTACAAATTCATGATTAAATTAAAATGCCCTTTTCCGGTACAGGTCTAGGATGATTCATCACGGCCAATTCATCACAGCCGTGATAAATCGTCCATAGCGGCACCTGACCTCTTGTGGGGGGGGGCTAAGTCCTCCAACCCCTATAGTAGGAGCACCCCCAAAAAAACATAAGAACACTCCCCCACATCCCCTACCCCCAAAGGTAGGAAGGTTGCCCTGCATACCTCTTGAAAAGTTTGTCAGCGCAAGCAGCATCGTCCATCTCCTGCTTGTGCCAGCCTTAGCTCCCATCTGATGTTGCAACTAGGACTTGACACCAGAAAGGAACCAAGGCCGGCTGCTTGCACTGCCAAACTTTTCAAGAGGTATGGGGCAGGATGGGAAGGAGAAGAGGCACTGGGGGGGGGGGAAGAGAGGAGGAGAAGCACCAATTGGGGGGGGACAGAGGACGAGAGGCATCGTCAGGAGGGGAGACATCGGCGAGGAGGGTGAATTAAGAGGCACCGGCAGGTGGGGGAATGGAGATGAGGAGAAGCAGAGAAGAGGAGAGACACTGGCATGAAGAGGAGAAGCACGATTCATCGCTGCTGTCTTGGAAAGGACGATTCATAGTGGCCATGATGAAACATCCCATGATAAAACAGCCAAAATAAATCATCACATTCCGCCCGGTACTGTCCTTAGGTTCCAACTACTAGAGTTGCCGTTGAAGCTTACTCCAGCCTATCCTAACCATTTCCTTTGAAGGTTTGCCCGTTCATATTCTAATTAGAGATCTTCTGTGTTCATCCCACACTTCTTTGAATTCCATCACAGTTCTGCTCTCCACCACCTCCCTCAGGAAGGCATTCCAAGCATCTACCACCCTCTCCATGAAAAATAATTTCCTGACATTACTCTTAAGTCTACCACCTCTCAACCTCAATTTATGTCCTCTAGTTTTACAAATTTCCCTTCTCTGGAAAAAATTTGGTCCTATATTAATACCTTTCAAATATTTAAATGTCTGTATCCTATCTGTTTTCCAGAGTATACATGTTGAAGTCTTTTAGTCTCTTCTCATACTTCTTTTAGTGCAAACCCCCTACCATTTTCATTGCTTTCCTCTGGACCACATCAAGTCTTTGTATATCCTTGGCTAGATATGGCCTCCAAAACTGAACACAATACTCCAAGTGGGGCCTCATCGCAGACATGTAACAAGGTCAACACCTCCTTTCTTCTACTGGTTACGCCCCTCTCTACACAGCCTAGCATCCTTCTGGCTACCACCACTGCCTTGTCATAATGGTTCGTTACCTCCAGATCCTCAGACACTATCACCCCAAGATCCCTCTCCTCGTATGTGCATATCAGCTTCTCGCCTCCCAGCACATACATCTCCCTCTGATTTCTACTCCTCAAATGGATCACTCTGCATTTCTTTGCATTGAATTTTAGTTGCCAGATAGACCAATTCTTCCAACTTTTGCAGATCCTTTTTTTATGTTGTCCACTCCCTCCGGGGTGTCCACTGTTACCAATCTTGGTATCATCCGCAAAAAGGCAGACCTTTCCTTCTAATCCTTCAGCAATATCGCTCACAAACATATTGAACAGAATTAGCCTCTGCACCGATCTTTGAGGCACTCCATTATTCACCTTTCCTTCTTCTGAGCAAATTCCATTAACCGCCACCTTCTGATAATCAGTTTCTAATCCAGTTCACCACTTTGACTCCCAACTTCAGCTGATCAAGTTTGTTCAAGAACCTCCTAAGAGGAACCGTGTCAAAGGTTTTGCTGAAATTATTATCTAGTGCACTTTCTTGATCTAATTTCTTGATCTAATTATCTTTAGAAAAGTACATGTTGTCTCAGATCTTGTAACCCATTAGATTCTAGGAATTTCACTATCCTCTCTTTCAGCGACGCTTCCGTTATTTTTCCAATAACCGAAGTGAGGCTTACCAGCCTGTAGTTTCCCACTTCATCTCTGCGACCACTTTCATGAAGAGGAACTACATCTGCTCGTCTCCAATCCCATGGAACCACTCCCATCTCCAGGGATTTATTTAACAAATCTTTAAGTAGAGCTGCCAGAACATCTCTGTGCTCTCTTATCAGGCAGCATTATGGGGTAAAGAGCTGAATCAATTACTCATGCTTGCGAATACTTATGGGGAATTTAGGAGACACCTAAAAACATATCTGTTCCTGAAGTACATAGGCAGCTACACCGAACAATCTTTCCCCACAATAACTGACTGCTAAATCTTAACTCTGTTAGTACTACTCAATCTGTAACTTTTTAATCATTGTAAACCACATAGAACTTCACGGTCCTGCGGTATATAAACTGTTATTATTATTAATATCCTGGGATGGATCCTGTCCTGTCCCAAGGCTTTGTCCACCTTCAATTTTTCAAGTTGTTCATAAACACTTTCTTCTATGAACGGCGCTGTGTCCACTCTATTCTCATGTGTAATTTTGCCTTCTCCAGGATTTTCTTCCTTGAACACAGAAGTACCTTGTATTTGTTTAGCAAGTTTGCTTTTTCCTCATAATTCTCCACATAGCAGTTCATAGCTTCTTTCAGTCTCGCAATTCCATTTTTCGTCTTCCTTCTTTCACTAATATGTCTGAAAAAAGTTTTGTCTCCTTTTTTCATATTTCTAGCCATTTGTTCTTCTGCTTGTGCCAGACGTTATCTCTCTCTTGACTTCTTTCATTTTCATCCGATATTCCGTTTTGTACTCCTCTTCTTGAGTATTTTTATATTTCACAAACACCAACTCTTTTGCCTTTATTTTCTCTGCCATTAGTCTGAAAAACTGTACGAGTTTCCTTTTTCTCTTGTTTTTATTTATTTTCCTCAACAAAAAGGTTGGTAGCCATTTTATTGCTCTTTTCAGTTTGGACCACTGTTTTTCCACTTCCCTTATGTTCTTCCATCCCGTTAGCTTTCTTCAGATACTCCTCCATTTTACTAAAGTCTGCCTGTTTAAAATCCAAGAATTTGAGGTTTGTGTGGCTATCCTCCACTTTAGCTGTTATATCAAACCAAACTTTTTGATGATCACTGCTGCTCAGGTGGACACCCACTTGAACATTAGAGACACTTTCCTAATTTGTATAATCAAGAAGGGTATTACAACCAGAATGAAAGAAGTTATCCTGCCGCTGTACCGGGCAATGGTGCGTCCGCATCTTGAGTACTGCGTCCAATATTGGTCACCGTATCTTAAGAAGGATATGGCGTTACTCGAGAGAGTTCAGAGGAGAGCGACACGACTGATTAAGGGGATGGAAAGCCTTTCATACGCTGAGAGATTGGAAAAACTGGGACTCTTTTCCCTGGAGAAGAGAAGACTTAGAGGGGATATGATAGAGACTTACAAGATCATGAAGGGCATAGAGAGAGTAGAGAGGGATAGATTCTTCAAACTTTCAGAAAATAAAAAAACAAGAGGGCAATCGGAAAAGTGTGGTGGACACCTGGAATGCACTTCCAGAGGACGTTATAGGGCAGAGTATGGTACTGGGGTTTAAGAAAGGATTGGACAAATTCCTGCTGAAAAAGGGGATAGAGGGGTATAGATAGAGGTTTACTGCACAGGTCCTGGACCTGTTGGGCCGCCGCGTGAGCGGACTGCTGGGCGCTATGGACCTCAGGTCTGACACAGCGGAGACATTTTTTATGTTCTTATGTGAGCACCAGATCCAGTATAGCTTTTTCCCTTATCAGTTCTGTCACCTTGAAGGGCATCCACTCTCTCTACTTCTTTCTGATTCCGCAGACGGAACTTTCCAATCCGCATCTGGCAGGTTGAAATCACCCAGCAACAGCACCTCGCCTTTTTTCCCCAGCTTTTGGACAATTGCAACCAGATCTTTATCATTTTGCTGCGCTCGAGTTGGAGGTCTGTAAACAACATCCACGTAGATAGAAGTTCCATCTTTTCTTTTCAAAGCTATCCATATTGCTTCTTCTTTTTCCCAGGCCCCCTGCATTTAAGTTGCTTGGATATATAGATAGCTACGGTACTCCTCCACCCTTTCGACCATCTCTGTCCTTCTTAAAAAGATTATAGCATGGTATGATTGCGTCCCATCCATGGGAATCTCTGAACCCTGTCTCTGTGATCGCTACAATATCCTAGTCTGCCTCTAACATTAGGGCTTGCAGATCATGATTTTAGTTGCCTTTGTGGTCATTGCTTTACTTTTCAGTGGCAATTTAATTTTTTAAGTTTTTTGCTTAATCTCACTTCCTGTTTCCTTTTTCCTGGGCAGTGACTCCTAATGTGGAACCCTGCATCATGTAGCTATTGTTCGGGTTCCTCTTTCCCACATGCATCACTTTGCACTTCACATTAAATGTCACCTGTCATTTTGACACCCAATCTCACAAGGTCCTCTTGCAACTTGTGTTATTTCTCAGTTTAATAATTGCACTCTGCTAACATTAGCTTCCTTTCAGAGTTTAGAGGCAACATATCAAAGTGTATTTTGGAAGTTAATTTTAATCATGCTAGTGATACTCGGCATGACTAGAACAATTTCTCCATCTTTCTGTCACATTGTCTGGGTTTCTTGAAGATCTTCTCTATACACTAAACAGAAATCACCAAGTGGTACCTGTACTCACACTTCTATTATCTTATGTTTTTATCCTTTACCAGTTTGTCCAGTGTTCTTGCATCAAACCTTTTACTGGTGGTAATGGAAATGTCCTAGGTACTTACGTTCTTCATTCTCTACAATTCTGTCTGCTCATCATCCCACAGTTTTTCAGGTGCAGTGGAATGTAAGCAGATGCTCATTAAATGAATAGTGGATGAAACATGGAACCTTATTATGTCTTTCTGTATATAGGACTTCTGACATTTGTTTGTCATACCCAGAAACAGGATGTGTAACCATTTCCAATCTGTCCTGCAGAAACTGCATTTGTCTGTTTTACCAAGTTTCTCTGTGTTGTCTATGAATATCTTGGCTGTTGCCCACTTCCTTCTACTGTAATTATTTCTCTCTCATCTCTGGACTTACATCCATATATCCTTACTTGTCCCAATGCCAGGTTTTCATCTGGTTAATCTGTGTGGAAAGTGCAAGGTTCAGGTTTCTGGCAGAAATCCTACATGCAATGAAAGATCTGAACCAAAAATATACTCTGACTTTTCACAAAGCACAAATGAGACTGGTCTACTGGCATGGACTGAAATATTCTCAGTTAACTGGCACCCATGGGAATTGGTAGATGCCGGATAAATGTAATTTCTGGTTGCTTGAGAGTTACTATTAAAAAACAGGCCTAACTAATACTATACCCCAAACCATAAACTCTGTATTGACTTGATATTAATATTGAAATACACTTCTCCCTCCAAATCCGCGATTTCAGTATCTGTGGATTCGGTTATTCACAATTTTTTTTTTAAATCGATTTTAAATTTTTGGGCTATTTTTACTCTGAGACTCCTTGGAACCTTACTTGGTGGTCTAGCGGGCTTTCAGGGCAGGAGCGATCTTCCTATGCTCCTACCCTGTGCAGATCACTCATAGGAAATGGCTGCCCTGAGCTCCCGTAGTCTGCTTGCGGCCAGTCTTGCAGGGCCTTTCCTCTGCCATGCAGCAGTGACACGGCAGAGGAAAGGCCCTGCCAGGGTTGGAGGGAGGAAGGGAGAGGGGGTTCTTGGGTTAGAAGCGCGGGAGGGCAATTTTTATTTTTGCTGGCGAGTTCTTTTGCCTGTTGGTCGAGTGCCGGTTAACTGGGATTCTACTGTAGCAGTTTCTGTATGTAGAAGGCACTAGGTCTACAGAAAAGGGCCACTCCAGTCCTCGAGGGCTGGAATCCAGTCAGGTTTTCAAGATTTCCCCAACGAATATGCATGAGATCTATTTGCATGTACTGCTTTCAATGCATATTCGTTGGGGAAATCCTGAAAACCCGGTTGGATTCCGGCCCTCAAGGACCGGAGTTGCCCAAGTCTGCACTAGGATGATGATTCCCATCTTTCTCAACTGCAGAAGGTAAAAGGAGTCCCATTGCTGGTGACATCATCCTGGAATTGTCATCACATGGGGGGTTCTTTTCTAGATCAGAAAGCAGTTTGTAAAACTGCTTCCATGATCTTGTCTGTCCTCCCCAACCATTCTGTGCCTCAGTTTAAAATCATCCAGCTGTAGATCATCATACCTGATTTAGACTTTGCTCTTTGGCTACAGCTTCAGCAGTTTCGACCTTGTGAACATAGGGTAAATGATACACAGAAGTTCTATTTAGTGAGAAAAGTTGGGGGGGGGGGTTCCAATCTATTACAAAAAGCAGTATGGCAATCCAAACATTTACTTAGGCCCCCTTTTATTAAGCTGCATTAGGGTTTTTATTGCCAGCTGCTACGGTTAAAGCTCCGACGCTCATAGGAATGAGCATCAGAGCTTTTACCGCAGAATTAGAAGATAAAAAAAGCCTAACACAGCTTGATAAAAGGGGGTCTTAAATTCTTATGGATGGAACACTAAAGGAAACTTTTTAATCCCCCCACCAAATATCTTCTCAGAAATGAAGCACAAAATGAGGATCTTAATAATAAATTATTCTGATTTTAATAGCATTTGTTTTATATATATTTTTTTTAAAACTTTATTGAATTTTATTCTCTCACATTATTTTACTAGTACTGCTGTTTTATGGTTTGGGAACTCAGTGCGCTAATATTGCAGGTTTATAATGGAATTTCAAAAGGTTAAATTAAGAGGAAATAACTGAACATATTATCAGGAAAACCTTTTGGTAGAAGTCCATTAAATAAACTTCTGCAGTGTTACCATTACATAATTCAAGATTTGGAGGGCTAATGTGAGTCCAAAAGTATATCATAGTCTCTTTATAGAGACAGGGCAACCAAGGTGATGACGAGCGTGTCAGTTGAAAAGTTCACTGGCAGTAATGGCTGTGATTTCAGGCAGGCTGTGGGTTTCTGAGGGGAAGGGGCAGCAATTTGCAGTATCTTGAGAGTATCTAATTTCAGGAATTATAATATTAAAAAACATGAGGAAAGACTTTGGTGAATCTTTATAGATGAACCAATTTATTGAATCATGTACTTTTCAAGACAAGAATCCTCGTCACCAAGTGAGTTCAAGGGGTGGGTAAATTATACAAGATGGCATGCAAACTACAGAGAAAAATATTGAGGCTTCAGAAGAGGGTGTGATAATTAAGCCAGGGCAGATTAGATGGACCAAGCAGGTCTTTAGCTATGGCTCTTACGGGACATCTGCATCTCAAAATGCCCGTTATTTGGCCGTGTTGCTCTCATTCAACATCAAGTTACATAAAACAGCCGTTTCACCATCTGCCAATTAAAGGGTTAATTTATAACATTTTATTGAAGAAATCCAGTAAATATACAATAATATAATACAATAAAATAGTCATTACATTAAAATTCATCATATTAATTTCCAAATGTCTTTCATTTCTTCAAAATATATTTCCAAATTACCCATTACATCTCTCAATACCCTCCCCCTATTTCCTTCCCCCCTTCCCTTTTCCCTATTCACCTCTCCCCTCACATCCCCCAACATAATTTTTAATTATAACATTGTAATAAATGAATTAAGCAAAATACAATTCAAATAATTCCACATATATTACTATCTATTTTTTTTTAAATATATATCTTTATTAGCAATTGCGAAGTGAACATACAACCAGTAGTGAAGAGAGCATAGAAAACAGAACAAGTAGTGAAACAGCAATTGATAACGGTGACATCAAATAGCGCACAGTATCAAAACCAGGTGGTTGGATGCCCGACACAATTGACATTTTGTGTTAATATACAAACCCCCAACAACACACACAAGTCCCAAACACCCAGCTTCAAGCCACAACAATCATACAACAAACATCCCGCAAGCATACCCCCAAACAGCCACTACACCCAGCACACACAAATACCCACCTATGCAGACACCCAGGGAGGTAGCATAGAGAGGACGCAGCCTCCATCCGAGAAAAATCAAGTACTCAGGTTCGTGTCCTCTGACTCCAAAGTAGAACATAAATTTAAAGCCCGCTTCCATAAATCTGAATAACACCGGAGGGCAAGAGTCCCAGGCCTGGGAATGCGTTGAAGTTCACATCGCCCCACCTCGGCAAAATGAGCAATGCACTGTGGGAAAGAGGCTACTGACTCAGCCACCTAATGTTGCAACAAAAATTTTTTCACCACCAAGACAGCCATATAAAGAACCCTGTGCTGGGGTAGCGTAAGATCTCCCTCAATCAAAGCGCTCAAAGCACGTTGATCTCCCAATAGCAGGAAACCATAGGTCCAGGGCACAGCTCGCTGAAGAATGTGCTCCAAGAATGGAAGAACTCGCAGCCATATGGCGGAAGAAGGGCATTCCAAAAACAAGTGTACCTAAAGAGCGCTTACATTTGGTACAGACTGCCACATATATTACTATCATCCCCCTTTTACCACCCCGACCCTAGAATGAAAGGTGACATCAATTACCAAATACTAAAAATGCAAAGAACGATTCCAAAGCTTCAATGTAAAGTATTAAGAATCATATTTCTTGCTCTAGAGCAGTGGTCCCCAACCCTGTCCTGGAGGACCACCAGGCCAATCAGATTTTCAGGCTAGCCCTAATGAATATGCATGAGAGAGATTTGCATATAAAGCAATGTTACTTACCGTAACAGTTGTTATCCAGGGACAGCAGGCAGCTATTCTCACTAGTGGGTGATGTCATCCGACAGAGCCCCGATACGGACATCTTGAAAGCATGTCTTGCTTGAAGAAACTTAGAAGTTTCGAGATGCCCGCACCGCGCATGCGCCAGTGCCTTCCCGCCCGATGTACCGGGCGTGTCTCCTCAGTTCAGGTAGCTAGCCTGAGAAGCCAACCCAGGGGAGGTGGGTGGGACGTGAGAATAGCTGCCTGCTGTCCCTGGATAACAACTGTTACGGTAAGTAACATTGCTTTATCCCAGGACAAGCAGGCAGGTATTCTCACTAGTGGGTGACCTCCAAGCTAACCCCAATGGGATGGTGGGAGAGTTGGCAACTTAAGAAAACAAATTTTGTAATACAGTTTGGCCAAACTGTCCATCCCGTCTGGAGAAAGTATCCAGACAATAATGAGAGGTGAAGGTATGAACCGAGGACCAAGTGGCAGCCTTACAAATCTCCTCAATCGGTGTCGATCTGAGGAAGGCTACAGAGGCTGCCATTGCTCTGACCTTGTGGGCTGTGACCTTACAGGGAAGGGATAATCCAGCCTGGGCATAGCAGGAAGAGATACAAGCCGCCATCCAGTTAGAGATGGTGCGCTTCGATACAGGTCGTCCCAACTTGCTTGGATCAAAGGAGACGAAAAGTTGAGGTGCAGTTCTGTGTGGCTTTGTGCGATCCAAGTAGAAAGCCAGAGCACGTTTACAGTCCAGAGTGTGCAAAGCAGATTCTCCAGGATGAGAATGAGGCTTTGGAAAAAACACTGGAAGCACGATGGATTGATTGATGTGAAATTCAGAGACCACTTTAGGTAAGAATTTTGGATGAGTACGGAGAACCACCTTGTCATGATGGAATACAGTGAAGGGTGGATCTGCCACTAGGGCCTGAAGCTCACTGACTCGGCGAGCTGACGTGAGGGCCACCAGGAAAACCACCTTCCAGGTGAGATACTTAAGAGGAGCCGTTTTGAGAGGTTCAAACGGAGGCTTCATAAGATGAGACAGGACAACATTGAGATCCCAAACCACAGGAGGAGGTTTGATAGGAGGATTGACATGAAAAAGTCCTTTCATAAATTTGGAAACCACAGGATGAGCAGACAAAGGTTTCCCCTGTAGAGGCTGATGGAAAGCCGCAATAGCACTCAGGTGGACTCGTATAGAAGTAGACTTGAGACCAGACTGGGACAGGTGTAGAAGATAGTCCAATACAGACGATAGAGAAGCTTTCTGAGGTTCTGTAGCATTGGAAATACACCAGGTCGAGAATCTCGTCCATTTTTGGGAATAGCATTGTCGAGTAGCAGGCTTCCTGGAAGCCTCCAAGACCTCCCTCACAGCCTGAGAGAACTGGTGAGGGGTTATGTTGAAAGGAACCAAGCTGTCAGGTGGAGAGACTGCAGGTTGGGATGAAGCAGTGAACCTTGATGTTGAGTAAGCAGTGAAGGAAACACTGGAAGAAGTATTGGTTCCCTGCTGCTGAGTTGAAGTAGAAGGGAGAACCAAGGTTGTCTGGGCCACCGAGGAGCAATCAGGATCATGGTGGCACGGTCTGATCTTAACTTGACCAGAGTCTTCTGAATGAGAGGAAAGGGAGGAAACGCATAAAGGAAGCGATTCCCCCACTCCAGTAGAAAGGCGTCTGCCTCGAGGCGGAGAGGAGTGTAGATCCTGGAGCAAAACTGAGGCAGCTTGAAGTTGTGGGGGGCTGCAAAGAGGTCTATCTGAGGAGTCCCCCATTGTGCAAATATCTGATGAAGGGGTTTGGAATTGAGCGTCCATTCGTGAGGTTGGAGAAGACGGCTCAATTTGTCTGCCAAGACATTGTCCTTCCCCTGAATGTAGACAGCCCTTGGAAGGTGTTGTGGCGGACCGCCCAATCCCAGACTCGAAGAGCTTCCTGGCAAAGGGAGGCCGAGCCCGTGCCTCCTTGCTTGTTTACATAATACATGGCGACCTGATTGTCGGTGCGAATTAGGACCACCATGTCGTGAAGGAGATGTTGAAAAGCCTGAAGAGCATTGAAGATGGCTCTGAGCTCCAGAAGATTGATTTGATGGAGTCGTTCCGCACTGGTCCAGAACCCCTGAGTGCGAAGACCATCCAGATGAGCTCCCCATGCATAGTTCGATGAATCGGTCGTGAGAACCTTCTGGTGGGGAGGAGAGTGAAACAGCAAACCTCTGGATAGATTCGAAGAGGTCATCCACCAAAGAAGAGACTGCCGTAGAGCAGGAGTGACTACAATGTGTCGGGACAATGGGTCGGAGACCTGAGTCCACTGAGATGCCAAGGTCCATTGAGGAATTCTGAGATGTAGTCTGGCAAAAGGCGTCACATGAACTGTGGATGCCATGTGACCCAAGAGGACCATCATGTGTCTCGCTGAGATGGACGGGCGAGAAGACACCGACTGGCAGAGTAGAAGAAGAGCATCCATGCGCTGAGGAGGGAGGAACGCTCGAAGTTGGATGGTATCCAGGACCGCCCCGATGAAGGGGAGAGTCTGGGTGGGCTGAAGATGTGACTTGGGAAAGTTGATCTCGAAGCCCAAGCTCTGCAGAAAACAAATCGTGGTCAAGGTCGCCGAAATGACCTCTGGGGCCGACGGGGCCTTGATGAGCCAGTCGTCGAGGTATGGAAACACCTGAAGACCCATGTTCCGGAGTGCAGCGGCCACCACCACCAGACACTTCGTGAAGACTCTGGGCGAAGAGGAAAGGCCAAATGGAAGCACTCGATACTGCAGATGTAGATGTCCCACCCGAAATCTGAGGAACTTGCGGGAGGCCGGATGAATCGGGATGTGAGTGTAGGCCTCCTTGAGGTCCAGAGAGCATAACCAATCGTTCTGCTCGAGTAGGGGGTAGAGAGAGGCAAGGGTCAGCATGCGGAACCGCTCCTTGACCAAAAACTTGTTGAGGACTCGAAGGTCCAAAATGGGACGCAGATCGCCCGTCTTCTTCGGAACCAAGAAATACCGGGAGTAGAACCCCCGGTTTTGCTGATCTACTGGCACCGGCTCGACGGCTCGAAGCCGAAGCAGAGCCTGCGCCTCCTGTAGAAGAAGAGCGGTCTGCATCGAGTTGGAAGGATACTCTCTTGGAGGGTGGTCCGGGGGGACCCGTTGGAAATGAAGAGAGTATCCCTCTCTTACGATGGTAAGGACCCAAAGGTCCGAGGTGATCGACTCCCATTGATGATAAAAATGGTGGAGTCGACCCCCGATGGGAAAAACAAGGGAAGACAGAACGTCGGTTATGCTCCCTGGAAGAGAGTCAAAAGGGCTGAGTGGCCTTGGGTGCAGCCGGCATCTGAGGCTTCTGCTGAGACTTCTGTGGAGGCTGCCTCTTCGCAGGCTGTCTCGCTAGGGGAGCCTGTCTTGGTTGATAACGCCTCTGGTAGATTTGAGGCGGTCTAGATGGACGAGACTGTTGAGGCTTAGGCTTAGGACGCAGAATGGATTGAAAAGACTTCTCGTGGTCCGAAAGCTTTTTAGTGACAGTCTCGATAGACTCATCGAATAGATCCGCTCCCGCACAAGGCACATTAGCCAATCTGTCTTGGAGGTTCGGATCCATATCAATAGTGCGAAGCCAGGCCAGGCGACGCATGGCGACTGAGCAGGCCGCAGCACGTGCCGAGAGCTCGAAGGCATCGTAGGAGGATTGCATCAGCTGCAGCCGCAACTGGGACAGGGTTGCCACCACCTCCTCAAACTGGAAACGAGCTTCAGCATCGATGAAAGGGACGAACTTGCGGAGGACCAGCAAGAAGAAATCCAAATAAGAAGAGAAGAAGAAATTGTAATTGAGCACTCGAGTCGCCATCATCGAATTTTGGTAAACTCGTCTACCAAACTTGTCCATCGTTCTCCCCTCCCTGCCCGGAGGCACAGAAGCGTAGACCTGGGAAGGGTGAGAACGCTTGAGAGAAGACTCGACCAGCAGAGACTGATGAGAAAGTTGAGCTCCCTCAAACCCCTTGTGGTGAACGATGCGGTATCGAGCATCCAGCTTGCTGGGAACCGCAGGGATAGAATACGGTGTCTCAAAACAGCGCATGAAAGTCTGGTCCAGCAATTTATGCAAAGGAAGCCTAAGAGTCTCCGCCGGAGGGTGAGGCAAATGCATCGTATCCAAATACTCTTTAGAATATTTAGATCCAGTATCCAAAGTCACATCTAAGTCATCCACCATCTGTCGGAGAAAAGATGAGAAAGACAATTGGTCCGCCAAGGCCGGCCGCCGAGACGGACTAGACGAAGTGGAAGCCTCCGGGTCTAGGGAGAGCTGAGACCGGCATGGAGAATAAGAGGTAGATGGTTCCTCATACTCTGGTCCCTCCGGTTGGGAAACATCGGACGATGAGTATCCCAAACGTTGCATCTTTTTCTGTGGGGACACTTCCGAATGACGTGAGGAGTGTCGAGATGAATGACGAGAATGATGCCCCTCCCGGTGCCGGGATGGGGAGCGAGAACTTCTGTGCATCGCACGATCCCCCGAAGCCTCTAAGGAATGGATGGGGCTCGAAGCGGTGGATCGCAGAGGTGGCAAGGACGTGGACTCACGCAGCGCCACCCAAGTCTGGTATGGAGTGCGGAAGAACTCTTCCTGCGATGCAGTATGCCCAGGACTCCGAATATCAGGGACCGTCCCAGCGCCCTGTTGCCTTGGAGGAGTAATGGGCTCTAAAGGTGGCATATCAGGAAGGGAAGCCCTCCTGGAGGCATCCGCCGCCCTCCGCCGATCCCCCTCGTCGAGCAGCGAGATCGAACGGCGAGGGGGAGGGGGCGGACCGCCCTCAGGGACCGGTGCTCGGACTTCACCCTGAATGTTGGCGATAAGCCGGGGTCCCATAGTTTGCATAAGCTCGACAAACTGAGCTTCCAGCAGGGATCGAAGCGAAGCCGATATGGAGGGATCCGCACCGAAAGGGGGTCCTCCTGCACGGTCTTCGCGCTCCTTCGCGGCCAAGTGCTTCTGCTTAGTAGCTTTGGGCACCTTGATGACCACGGGAGGGACAGTGGAAGGCGGTACCTGAACCGAAGAGACAGAGGCAGGCGCCGCAGCGGAACTGGAAGCCGCAGCTGGTGTAAACGATGCTGGCTTCACGATGCCGGATGCGGAAGTCGTCAATGCAGGTTTCGAGCGAATCGGTGAAACCTCAGCAGATGTAGAAGCAGACAGATCCTTGGCAGTCTCCATCTTGAACATCGACTCCCAAAGTAAGCAACGCCGCTTAAACGAGCGCGCAGTGAGCGTGGAACAAGGCCTGCACGATTTCGGAACGTGGTCCGGACCAAGACACTGAAGGCAGCGTCGATGTGGGTCCGTCAACGAAATCGCACGCTGGCACTTGCTGCACTTTTTAAAACCGGTGATTGGCCGTGACATAGGCCGGAAAATCGACGCTGCAATGTCGAAAGAGGTAGGCCGCAGCCACGAGGCCGGGCCGGCTGAACCGCCGGAAGAAATAATTTTGAACTTTTTTTTTTTTTTTAAAATAAAGTAAAGTAAAGTGAATTCAAAGAAATAAACCAAAACGCGGGTCAAAGAAGGCAAAGAAAAACTGAAATTCAGTCAGCGCAGATTGAAGATAACTTCTCAGCTCCGCGGAAAGAAAAGAACTGAGGAGACACGCCCGGTACATCGGGCGGGAAGGCACTGGCGCATGCGCGGTGCGGGCATCTCGAAACTTCTAAGTTTCTTCAAGCAAGACATGCTTTCAAGATGTCCGTATCGGGGCTCTGTCGGATGACATCACCCACTAGTGAGAATACCTGCCTGCTTGTCCTGGGATAATGGAAGTGACAGGCATGCAAATCTGCTCCGTGCAGGTTCATTAGGGCTAGCCTGAAAACCCGATTGGCCTGGTGGTCCTCCAGGACAGGGTTGGGGACCACTGCTCTAGAGGATAATTTTTGTATATAAGGGTCCCAAATTTTCAAAAAGAGACTAGTTCGAATTTATCAACCTCCCAAACCTCAAATAAAATTAAACGATGGAATTGGTTCCTCCAATGCCAAAAACTAGGAGGATCTTTCTGTCACCAATATTGCAAAATGCATTTATGACCAATCATACATGCCTTTTGAAATGGAATACTTCTTCCCTGTCCAAAAACCCCACAAGCCGCAGCTTTACCAACTAACACCCCCCCTTGGAGATTCTACCAATTGACAAATTCCATAAAAATAATAAGATGGCAGACCAGAATGATTTAATAAGATGACATTTACACAATGCATAAGATAAAGTATTTGGATCTTTCTCACACACCCGTCAGCAGAGTTGCTAGGGCCTTCCTCGTTGCCGGGTCCTGCCTTCGCGGAAACAGAAAGTAGGCAGGACCCGGCAGCGAGCAAGGTCCGAAGCAAGTAAAAGCAGCAAGTTGTAAGCTTCCCTCCGTCGCTGACCTGTTTCCCTTAGCTTCCCTCCATCGCTGACCTCAGTCTGTTGCAAACTCATGCTCCGGGGCTCAGCTGTCATCCGATCGCGAATACTGCTGCTGCCCAACATTTTTTTTTAAAAACCTCTCACCGGCTTGGAGATTTCCCATTTTAGTCTGTAGCGAATTTATGCTCCGGGGCTCTACCGTGTGCGTGCTGGCTTCCCTTCTCTTCTCTTCCCCCCCTTCCCCAGGACGTAACTTCCGGTTTCGGCCCGGCTAAAAAGCCCTAGAGGAAACACTGTGCATTGAAAGCAGTGCATGCAAATAGATCTCATGCATATTCATTGGGGAAATCCTAAAAACCCGGCTGGATTCCGGCCCTCAAGGACCGGAGTTGCGCACCCCTGATCTAGCCCATGGTAAGCAGCATAAGTGTCAACATTTCAGAATGAGTGGAAGTACCAAACACAATACGAATGACTCCCCCCCACCCCCGGACACAAGTGAAGGAGTTTGTTTACTATTCAGGGTGTTCAGTACCCTCTGGCACCCAGAGTGCACCCCAAATAAAGAGAAAAAAATGAATGCAGCTAAAGACCATAAGGCCTATCTAGTATGCCTAACCACGCCATCTACTATCCCTCCTCTCCCTTAGAGATCCAACATACTTATCCCAAGGTTTCTTGAATTTAGATATACATTTTTGTCTCCACTACCTCCACCGGGAGGCCGTTCCAAGCATTCACTACCCTTTCTATGAAAAAGTATTTTCTGAGGTTACTTCTGAATCTATTATCCTATGCTCTCTCATTCTAGAGTTTCATTTCAGTTGAAAGAGACTTGCCTTAATCATATTTATGCCACATGGATGCATGGATCATGCCACCGAGTTGGCTATTGACTCATGACAACACGCACACTGAGGAATCCACTCTGTAATGTTTCAAAGCAGAGTTCAGGAGTGCTTTGCCATTGCTGTCTCCTGCAGCTCCGCTATGTTGCTACTGCCCAACATAGGGCTCCTCAGCCTACAGCACCTGGTATTCCCAGGCAGTCTCCCATCCAGGTACTAGCCAGGCCCGACCCAGCATAGCTTCCGTTAGTAACAGCGGGCCTACTCAGGGCAGCCAGGCCATAGGCATATTATGCCACATAGGTGTTTAAAAATCAGTATCATATTTCCTCTCTCCTGACTCTCTTCCAAAGCATACATATTGGGATCTTGAAGTCTGTCCCCATAAATATTATGGCAAAGACCACTAAAACAATTTTAATAGCCTTCCTTTAAACTGACTCCTTCCTGTTTATATCTTTTTGGAAGGTGTGGTCTCCAGAATTGTACACAATATTCTAAATAATCGGTGTCAACATTTCAAGTTTATTATTATTAGGATTTTATATACCGCCTATCAAGATTATCTAAGCGGTTTTTACAATCAGGTACTCAAGCATTTTCCCTCTCTGTCCCGGTAGGCTCACAATCTATCTAACGTACCTGGGGCTATGGAGGATTAAGTGACTTGCCCAGGGTCACAAGGAGCAGCGCAGGGTTTGAACCCACAACCCCAGGGTGCTGAGGCTGTAGATCCAACTACTGCGCCACAGACTGATAGATAATACATGGCCCCTCGCTGGACACAAATGAAGAAGCTTGTTTACTACTGGGGGTGTCCAGCACCTTCTGGCACCCATAGTACTGGTTCCTACGGGCGCCAAACCCAATACAAATGTTCTCTTAGGCTGCCACAGCTGGAGTCATGATTGTTGCTGTTTTCCCGGTCTCGCCGCGTATGTGTAGGTAGAACCGACGATTCTACCTACACAGATGTGGCGAGACTGGGAAAACAGCAACAACCAATACAAATGACCCACCCCCCTTCCCCTGGACACAAATTAGGAAGTGTGACTTAGCACCCCCTACACCTAGAGTGTGACTGTTTTCAATAAATTTAAGGGAGATTTAAGTTGTGCCAAATTTTTAGTGGTGTGGCGCGACTCCAAGAAACGGTCTTGGAATAGATAATATTAAACAGAACAATTCATTTAGGCTGTATGTAGGGGGAGCGTGTGGCGCAGTGGTTAGAGCTACAGCCTCAGCAGCCTGAAGTTGCGGGTTCAAATCCCTCGCTGCTTCTTGTGACCCTGGGCAAGGCACTTAGTCCTCCTCATTGCCCCAGATACACTAGATAGAGTTTGAGTCCACCAGGACGATAGGGAATTATGATAAAGTACTTGAATGTAAAACCACTTAGGATACAATGGAGGAGCGAATAATGTTTAAGTTTTCCTGCATTTGTTTAAAGCAGGCTTGGGGGACTAGCTCCTTACCTATCTTCTACCTCATTTCGTGCTATACAGCCCTACAAGGACAACCAGAATCATAACTTATTTGCATACCCAAGGATCACTGGTTGTAAGTATAAGTCCTTTCTGGATAGGTCTTTCATGTTTCAAGCAAGCAAACAGCAGTCTTGGCTAGGTAACTACATCAATGGAACTAGACTGACTTACAGCGCTTTTCAGAAAGAAATTATTGTTCGACAGATTTATCTCCTAAACAGAAGTCACACTAAATTTATATTTTCATCCTGTCTATTTTTTGAGGAATATGTTGTACTTTCACTATTTGCATTTTGTAATTTGCCATTGTCCAGCTCTCTTCAGTGTGAACCGCCTTAAAGTCATCTGACTATAATAATAACAGTTTATATACCGCAGGACCATGACGTTCTATGCGGTTTACAATAATTAAAAGATTGAGTGGATTTAACAAAGTTAAAAGCTAGTGATTAACAGCAATAAGGATCAGTTATTGTGGAATGAGATTGTGCAGGTCAGTTGCCTAAGTACTTCAGGAACAGATATGTTTTTAGGTGTTTCCTAAATTCCCCATAAGTAGTAGGCATAAGCAATTGTTCTAGATCTTTACCCCCATAATGCTGCCTGATGTGAGAAAAAAATGTTGATGATGTCTTTTAAATTTACATCCTCTAACCCAGGGGTGTCAAAGTGCCTCCTCGAGGGCCGCAATCCAGTCGGATTCTCAGAATTTCCCCAATGAATATGCATGATATCTATTTGCATGCGCTGCCTTCATTGTATGCTAATAGATCTCATCCATATTCATTGGGGAAATCCTGAAAACCCGACTGGATTGCGGCCCTCGAGGAGGGAGTTTGACACCCCTGCTCTAACCGGTAGGGAAACAAAATTCAAGTGTGAGCTTCTCTTGTGTCTAATTATGACTAGGGCGGTATAGAAGAATAAAGTTATGTGTTGTTATTCTCTACTGTAACCAGTAATTTACTTGCTTCTTTGTTTTGTAATTCTCCTGGAAATGTCCAGACATCTTCTAATTTGTATTCCGCTTAGAACCGTAAGGCATAGGTGGAATAGAAATCACTAATAATAATAATAATAATTTTATTTCTTATATACCGCTGTACCGTGAAGTTCTAAGCGGTTTACTAATGTAATGTATTGTAAAAAAAATGACAAAATCTGCATATTTCTTAGTCCTAACCTCTAGGTAGGGTTTTACCATATGGCTCCAGAGCAAGGAGGACGTTTGGAGACATCCGGGTTTTTGGGGGAAGTAAAACCCGGATGCCTCAACCCGTCCTCTTTGTTCTGGAGCAGGAATCTCAAAGTCCCTCCTGGAGGGCCGCATTCCTGTCGGGTTTTCAGGATTTCCCCAATGAATATGCATTGAAAACAGTGCATGCAAATAGATCTCATGCATATTCATTGGGTGAAATCCTGAAAACCCGACTGGATTACAGCCCCTGTTCTGGAGCCATATGGTAAAACCCTACCTGACGCTGCCGAACTAACCCCCCCCCCCCGAGAAACGGGGGCAGAGTCGGTCACCCTACCTGGTGACGGACTTGGTCAGGACGGGGTGGACTTTGAGCAGCAGCAGGTACTGGCGGAGGAGCTGCGCGGGGAGGCCGGCGGGCCTCGGTCTGGACACCACCTGCATGGTCGTCTCGCTCGGCTCCCGGTCGCCGTGTGACCTCCGGCCCCGGCAGTGCCCGCCCGAGGGCTTCGCGGAGACGGGGGAGCGGCGGGGCGGGGCCTGCGACGCCTCCCGCTCCCGCCCTTTCGGGGCGCTCCGCGGACGCCGCCGGCCACCAAGCCCGTTGCCATGGCGACACCCCGCCAAGGGAGTCGCTCCAAACTGCTCGCCCTCGGAGGAGACGCGGAGCTCATCGAGAGTTGTTGTGTTAATAATGGTTAGATTAGAGCAGAATATTTTATATGATATATTGTGATTGGATAGGATATGGTAGGGGCGGGAGGGAGAGGGTTAAATTTGATTACTTTATGTGCATTTTGATAGAAAATCAAGTGATGTTATCAAGTTCAAATGTTACTTTGTGCTACACTTGTTGTAAGTTGTAAAATGAATAAAGATTTATTTTAAAAAAAGAGTTGTTGTGTGAATTCAGGATACAAATGTATCACCGTCTCTAGACTACAGTAATCCTTTTATTTTGATTCGTATATATTCCTCTATATAGACTCTCGACACTTTTTTTCACGCTGAAAGACTAAGCCAGAATTTGTTCTCTATCCCTAGCAGGAAAGCGGGCGGTCCTGTTCAGACGGGGGAAAGAGAGGCGAGTCGCTTACCCCCAGCGTTTCATTGGTTCCTTGAAAGGCGTGCGCTGCTTTCTATTGGTTCCTTGAAAGGCGTGGATGTGGGCGTGGCACGCGCTGGCGCGTCACAGACGGGGGCGAGGTAACGTTTCGGGGAGGCCGTGGCGTGCGTGCGATCTCGCGAGAGCGAGTTCTGAGCGCGCCAAATTTCTTGTGGTACCGGGGGCGACGGCGAGCGCGAAAAGGCGGAGGAATGGTGCTGCAGAACAGCGGGCGGCTGCGGGCAGAGGCCCGCGGGGAGGGCGCGCTTCAGCAGTGAGTACCGTTGGCTGGAGGAGGAGGGAGCGGCCGCGGGCTTCGGCGCTCGGACTACTTCGGTGACAGCGACACAGGCTCTGACTTTGGCAATCTGCTGAGCCGGATGGAGTCGTGAGGACGAGATGGCGAGTGATCGGCCGAGGGTGGCTAAGTAATGCCGGGAGGGCTCATAGGGCTCCTTTTACTAAGGCGCGCTAGCGTTTTTAGCGCACGCAGGAAATTACCGCGCTCAGTGCTGGCGTTAAGGTCTAGCGCACCTTAGTGAAAGGAGCCCATAGACTCGACGCTGCTAGTGTTTCGGCGTCTGTGCCTTTATCAAGAGTCTTAAGAGACCGTGTAAAAACAGAAAGAAATGCAACACAATTGAAAACAACATAAAAAAAACGTAATTAAGAAATATGATTGCAAGACGGCAGAACAGCAAGATTAGAAAACAAAGTTAAAAAACCCCAAAAAGCCAATGAAAAACAATAAATTACATGAATGGAAATAAGCAAGCTAAAATAATAATAACTTTATTTTTGTATACCGCAATACCACAAACAGTACAGAGCGGTTTACAATGCAAGAGACTGTACATACACAGCAAAGATACAATGCGAGGGAATGTACTATGCAGTTGAGAGCAGTTTACAAAGCAGGGGATTGGACATATTCAGGGTCTGGGTAAAACCAGGATTTGCAGGATCTCCAAGAGCCTCGTAGACTTGTATTGAGATCCTGGTAAAATTGCAGGATTTCCCGGATTTTCCATGATCCTGGTCCACCTTAACAGCAGACCTCCTCGTTTTTTTGATTGCCACAGCTCCTGCTATGCATATTTACTGGAGTCCCCTACAACGCCGTCTTCTCCTTCTCTGCCGGTCCCGCCCCTTAGGACACGCTCTTCTCTTCCCGCGTGGGCAGACCGGCAGAGAAGAAGACGTCAGTGTGGGGACTTCCTTTAGTTTAGAATGACAACCAGATGGGAATAAAAATAGGCTTGCAACTCCGTCTTCTTCTTCTCTGCCGGTCCTGCCCCTTATGACATTTTCTTCTCTTCCTGTGTGGGCGGACCAGCAGAGAAGAAGACGTCAGCGCGGGGTCTCCTGCAGAATGACAGCCAGAGGGGCAGTAAAATAGGCTACCTGCAGAGTGACAACCAGCGGGGCAGTAAAAAATAGGCTATTCAATGTACACAATGCTGAAACACTGCCAGTGTCCAGTCTATGAGCCCTTGTGGCATACTTATCAAAGTGACTTTTCAACCATGCACCCTTGGCTGATCACTTGATATCTCATCCTCACCACTCCATCGCTGTGTGTTTTTCTCTCGTCGTTGAGGTGTGTCCTTGGCTTCCGATTCGGTGAATACATGTAACAATATTAGGACAGCACAGTCCGTGTTTTGGCAGTACGAGCTTTCTTCATGAATCCATCCTCACTGACATGATTACAGTTAATCCAAAGCACTGCAATTAGATTATTAACTTCAGCCCGGCAATATAATCATGTAACGCTGTTACTTAAGGAAAACCATGGTCTACCAATCAATTACCGTATTCATAAAACGATTCTAATCGCGTCATATAGGCCATCCCGTTTGCTCTCAGGACTGTCCAGTCTCGGTCCTCAAGAGCTGCAATCCAGTCAAGTTTTCAGGAATCCCCAGTTAATTTACATGAGATCTATTTGCTTGCATTGCTTACATTGTATGCAAATAGATCTCATGCATGTTCATTGGGGAAATTCTGAAAACCTGACCTGGTCAAAGCTTAGGTTGGACACCCCGGATGGATCATCTACAGCCCATCGGTTACTAACTCCGTCTGTTCATAGTGGCAGACTAACATATTTGTTGAAAGATTCTATACCGCTACTAATGACTGGGTGAGTCAATTTATGTTTATTTAAGATTTGATATACCGCTCCTGTATTTTACTGACCTTTAGAGCAGTTTACATGAGCTTCTGTAAGGTGTTAAGAGTTTCTGTGATGGTTTTCAATACTGCGCTCACTTTTGGTCTGATGCATTTACATCTTTTACCTTTAGTTTTTTTGACTGTGTATACCAGTGTATTGCAAGCTGTGTCCTGAGATGCTAGCAAGGAGTTGGCTGACTGCTTACAGCACCTACCTCTGGTGGTGAGAGGCACATCTGTAGTCAGTTAGCTGGCGCCTCTGCTCCTTTTCCTCACCTCTCCTTCTGCAGTCCCCTCCCCCCCGGCAATAATAGGAGGCTCAGGGGTCATGACTGGAGGACATCTGCGCATGCTTGACATCAGTGTGATGATGTCATGCAAGCTTGTGATGTCATCGCGTTGATGTCTGCACATTTCTAGGTGCCTTCCAGCCATGAGATTAGTGTGCGCCACACCTTAAAAAGTTTGTGACACGTGTATACAGTATTTACACACTACACTATTGTATATGAATACCATGTTACACACAGCCTAAATCTAGTAAATAATGTATGATGATAAATATTACTGTTAAGTATTCTAAATAGGTTAACCATTTCAACATCTACAACATTCGGCATTTTTCACGACTGTCCCAACACTATGGCACTCGTTACCAGTGGAAGCGCGTTCAGAACTTTTGTATATGAAATTTAGGGCGCTCCTTAAAGCATACTTATTCCAACAAGCCTTTTTCGGTGGCTTTTTAATGTCGGTGATGTAAAGCCTGTCAGTTACAATACTTGTATTGCATAATGTTTGTTAGTTTTGTACTTGCTAGGATTGTGTTTTTCCTCTCTCCTATCCTTTCTTGTCATTTACTTTGTAGTTCCTTTCCTGGCTTCTGAATTGCCATAAACCACCTTGATGGTGGTATATAAGCCTGTACTGAACATTAAACGTTATCTGGAGAACACATCGGATGCAGAGAAAGCAAAAATATAGCTGAAAATTCAACAAGGTAGACATACAGGTCCAGATTCCCTAACTGGCGCTGTGTCAATCACGTGACAGTGCTAGTTACAGAATTGCGCCTCCAGTGAAGGTAGATGCCGGAAATGTAGACTAGGATTTTCCAGTCACACCTGCCTTTGATGTTAATCGCGCCTCCGTAGGCGCTTTAGTCCGGCTAACGCCACTGTAGTTGTGGCTAATGCAGGAAGTGGCATTAGGCGGCCTAAAGCACCTATGGAGGAGCGAGTCCAGTGCCAGTTTTTTTAGGCACCTTGAAACTCAGTTAAAAATGTCATTTAAATAGCATTATGTACTGTGCTTGAGCACCTACCAGCACCATTTAGAGAATCCGGGCCAAGGTGTGCATAACTCGGCGAATGCCATAAAACTAAAACTGCTGAGTTATGGACACCTTATCGCTACCTTGTTGAGGTTTTGGCTATATTTTTGTTTTCTGTGCATCTGATGTGTTCTCCAGATTCAGTGTTGCCCAACGTCAGTCCTCGAGGGCCGTAATTTCAGGATTTCTCCAGGTAATTTGCATGAGATCTATTTGCCTTCACTACTTCCACTCGGTACAAATAGATCTTGTGCATATTCATTTGGGAAATCCTGAAAACTTGTCCTGGCGAGGGCCAAGGTTGAACACCGCTAAAATAGATTTCACTGTAACTGCCCCTTCGCTTTGGAATTCTACCCCTAACCATCTTTGTACAGAAGTTTCTCTTCCCCATTTTAAAAATAACCTAAACTCTTTTCTATTTCAAGATGCTTTTCAGGTTTCAGGTTTTTTTAAAAATTTGATATACCGCCTTATTAAAAATTCAAAGCAGTTTTACATAATATAAAAACAAAGTATAATTATAACATACATTAAAAACAAATTACAAACAATGCTACAAACAATCAAACACACTAACGAACATAAACTTACCAATACAAGATGGAAAAGGGCAGAAATACAATTTGTATAAAGAGAAAGAGAGGGGAAGAGGGATCAAGGCAAAAGGAAGGGGAACAAAGTATAAAAGGTCTAAAATAATGTAAAATAAGCTAAAATGATTAAAAGATGGCAAGGAACAAATTTCCATTACCATCCTTAAAAGGACTATTATACACCATATGCATCTTTAAAAAGAAAAGCTTTCAAGTTACTTTTAAATTTCTCTTATATAATTTGGTGCTGAATTCCATATGATAGGGGCCATGACAGAAAAAATGCTAGTACGCATAGTGTTAATGTAACTTAAAGAGAGGATGGATAGCAAGTTTTGATTAGATGAACGCAATGTATGATGGGGGGTATGGGGGGATTAATAGTCTGTTAATGAAATCAGGTTGGCCGGAAGTTTTGGTCTTGTTAGTTAGCAACATTATTTTATAGGAAATTCGATGATCTATATTAGGGCAAAAAAAATTTTTTTAAATTTAAAATTTCTTAATTTTAATCATCATTTAAAAAAAAAAAAAAAAATATCCCCTTCCTATCATACCTACCCTTTATGTTAACTTTACTTGATTATTGTAGTTCCTCCCTCTTTCTTTTTGTGCCCGTTCGTTTTTATGTTATGTAATGATTGTCTCGTAACCTATCTCAAATTTTACCTATGGGCTCCTTTTACTAAGCTGCAATAGTGTTTTTTAGCGTGCACAGAAATTTAGTGCGCACTAAACCCACGCTAAGCGGCTAGAACTATCACCAGCTTAATGCTGGTGTTAGCGTCTAGCATGCGCGGCAATTTAGCACACGCTAAAACCGCTATTGCATCTTAATAAAAGGAGCCCTGTGTCTTTGGATCCTCATTAGCACTTGTACACTACTTAGAAGTTTGATTGAGTGGTATAAAACATTTCTTAATAAGCTTGAAACACTAAAGCTCAAAAATAACTCAAAAAGTAATTCAAATAAATTTATCAAACACATTTTCTTGACGCTCTTACTGGGTGAGGAGAGGAGACAGACTTAACCAGGAGCAGCGATCTCGTGACCACAGGATGCATCAACAATCTTAATTACCCTATTCAGTCCACCATGAAGATACTGGGTGTAACTCTAGATCAGTGCCTAACCATGAAGGACCAGGTGGACTCCTTAATCAGAAGGGGTTTTTTCACTCTCTGGAAACTGAGATCCGTTAAGTCATATTTTGGCACGTCAGCATTCAGAATCCTGGTACAATCCCTCGTACTAAGTCATCTTGACTACTGCAACATCGCCTATTTAGCAATTTCCCAAAAGAATATGCGACGTCTGCAGCTTGTGCAAAATGCAGCGGTAGGCTTATCTTCGGCTTAAAGAAGTTTGATAATGTAACACCTTATGTAACTCCGCACCATAAAAAAATACTTTGACGAAACTTCATTCCGCCTGCTAGTACAATCCTCCATCCTCAGCATATTGGACTACTGCAATATCATTTACTTAAGCTCCACAAAAAAAACCATCAGGAGACTCAAAATGATCCAGAACACTGCTGTCCGCCTCATATTCGGCCTGAAAAAATGGAAACACATCACCCCTTTCTACCACAAACTCCATTGGCTGCCATTAGAATCCAGAGTCCTATTCAAATTCGCCTGCTTCTGCTATAAAACAGTATTTGGTTTATCCCCAAGCTACATCATCCCTCACTTCGCCCTAAATCACAGCATCAAGGACTCCCGCAGAATCCAACTATTCGCCTACCCCTCCCTTAAACTCTGCCACTCTAAAAGATTCCTCGACAAAACCCTCGCCTTCCAAGCCACTAAGCTAAACCCATGGTTATCCCAAATGGCCCTCAAGGCCCCCAACTACCTCGGCTTTAGAAAACTACTCAAAACCCGCCTCTTCCAAGACCAGGATCCCAACGCCCCTTCTATCTAACACCCACTCTCCCCTCTACATCCTTCCCTCACCCCCCCCTGGCAACTTTGATCAATTTGTTATTGAACCGCTCATAACCCCGCTCAACTGCTGTAAACCACTTGTAACCTTGTTTAATTGATGTGAACCGCCTAGAACTCTTCCGGGTATGGCGGGATAAAAAAATAAAGTTATTATTATTATTATTATTATTACCAGCAGCTGCACTGGCTACCGACAGAAGCACGCGTAAAGTTTAAGTTCGCCTGCTTCTGCTTCAAAGTGCTATATGGTCTAGCCCCTAAATACATAACAGACCTTTTCACCTTCTCCACCAACAAACACAAGAGAATCTCACACCTGAACTTCGTTTCCCCCCCAGTCAGAGGTTGCAAACTAAAAAAACACCACGAACACCTTCTCTCTCATCAAGCAGCATTATGGGGCAAAGACCTAAAACGATTGCTTTCGCCCACCACTTACGAGGAATTCAGGAAGCGCCTAAAAACATACCTATTCCTGAAATTCCTAGACAACCGACCCGCACTCCACTCTCCACAGTGGTTTTCTTGACCTATTTCTCTCTCCAGGTCACTCATTTTGTACCTCTTGTAATCTTTTGTAAATCGCATAGAACTTCACGGTATTGCGGTATATAAACTGTTATTATTATTATTATTACATCAAATCTTGCGAGTATAGCAAAGTTAAATAGCATCAAATAGCATGACGTAGATGTCCCTGCTGAACAAATTACTAGCGAGGGCTATCCGGCGGCCCAGTCAGACTTAAATAATCGATGTATGAAAAATTCATTGTGGCACTAGCTATTCGATTTCTCTATTAAGTCCATGGGGGATCACTGGTCAAGGACTTGTGGCACGTTTTTCTGTATTGCCTTCCATTTGGACTACAAGAGCATATGCTGACTTATTTAAGATAAGTAATTTATTTTTTCTGTATATCCTATATGTATATGAGACCATTTGCTAGTATTATGATTGAATTAATGGAGGAAGAATTGTTGAACATATTTTTCTTGCCTTCCACTGGTTTTTAGAGTCTATTTATATTATAGAGCAAAAATCAATTCACTTTTGTTTATTTGAATTCTCTTGTATGACTTCCAGAGACACCACCATATATTCTTAATCAAAGTAGTGATGAATAAAATCATATACCTCACTAAGTGCATTTTTAAATTATGTGCATAATCTTGTTTCAGAATGAAAAATAATTGCCTGCAGATGCATAAGGAGCCAGCTCTGTAGGTACCAGTGGGTCTGAGCCCTCTAAATATTAAGCAAGCTCCTTCATTCAAGTTTCAAGTTTATTAGATGACTTGATAAATCGCTTAATCAAATATTCTAAGCGATGTACACTTTAAATTTAACAATTATAAAATATAAAAAACAAAAACAAACAATACAGTACATACAATTATTAAATAATGGGTAAGAACTCTTGATTATTAGCATTGATAAACATAGGAAAGAAGGGATGAACTACAATTCATAAAGTAAAGAAGAAACATTGAGGGGAAACACAAAAGGAAATAATTAACACAGGTTTCATGTAGAAAAACATAATACTAAAACTAAAATTATGATATAAAAGCATCTTTAAAAAGGAAGGTTTTAAGTTCAGTTTTAAATTTTCCAAGTTCTTTTTCCTCTCGTAAGAAAATAGGAAGAGCGTTCCATGTCTGTGGTGCAGTACAAGAAAAAAATAAATTGTCTCCTTGTATTGATAATTTTTAACGAAGGGACAGATAGCAGATTTTGTTCACTAGAACGTAATATTCTTTTTGTAGAATAAGGAACAAGAAATCGATATAAAAATGCTGGGGTTTTGTTGTTCAGAGTCTTAAAGATAATTAAACATAATTTATAAGTAATTCTGTAATTAACAGGTAGCCAATGAGCCTCTTTGAGGAGTGGTGTTACATGATCATATTTTTTTGCATTGGTTATTAATTGGTTCAGATGGGGAAATATGATAAAGTACCTGAATGTGCACCACTTAGGATACAAGTGGTATATAAAGAAATAATTAAATAAAATTTGTCAACCCAGGTGGATCCCAAGTGGCAGGTGGAGTTTGATAAGGAAATGGAAGGACTGTGACCCCTTGCTTTTGTGACACTGAGCGTTTCTTGATTGCCAACATTTCTTGAAATACAGTCAAACCTTGGATGGCGAGGCGCGTGGTTTGCGAGTGTTTTGCAAGATGAGCAAAACTCGATAAACAAGCGTTGGCTTGCAGCACAAGCACATATCGCGCGTCACATTTTATGCTGAGCGCGGCTGGGCGTAATAAAAGTATCGTATCCAATTTACCCACAGTTCAAGCACTCATGACATACGTGCATTTTACGCCGAGCGTGGCTGAAGACAATTTACCCATAGCTCGAGCGCTCACAGCATTTTGCTTTGAAGTTTTTGGGTTGTGGAATAAGAATCATCTGAGTTTCCATTATTTCCTACGGGGAAATTCGCTTTGATATACGAGTGCTTTGGATTACGAGCATGCTTCCGGAATGAATTATGCTCGCAAACCAAGGTTTGACTGTATAGGCAACATTTATTTGTTTGTGTTCTGCATTGTCCAGACATTCTAAGCGGAAAACAATTTATTGAAAATCATAGTAAACACAAACAACTGAAGCAATAATACACCTTGTAAAGCCAACATGCGATTAAAATTGGATAGGAGATTGCATATCTTTCACGTGGTAAAGAGTGGGCATGCCAAGTAATAGATATAAATGGAAAGCAAGATTAATATTGGAACTGTATGTCAAAGCTAATCTTGGAGCTATGGCTTTGTCAGTGGCAATGGGGGATTAAGTGTTTTGCCCAGGGTCACAAGGAGCAGCATGCGATTTTATTAGTTGCTCTTTAAGTTTTCCCTTTGCTTCACGCTTTTATACACATACTATAGATTCTGTTTAAATATATGCCATTTTTCAAGATTTCACAGCAGTTCCTTTTTTTTTTTCCTTTGATCCACTTTGTTGCCGCTTTGGGGATCCATAATTTATTATTTATCCCAGGACAAGCAGGCAGCATATTCTTTACGCATGGGTGACGTCACCGACGGAGCCCACGGTACGGACCTTTTTACTAGAAAGTTCTAGTTGGCCGCACCGCGCGTGCGCGAGTGCCTTCCCGCCCGACGGAGGAGAGCGTGGTCCCCAGTTTCTTCGTTTCCGCGGAGCGAAGAAGACGTGCGTTTTTCAACTCCGATTGAAATCCTCTTTTTGCCTTCCCGCTCGCGTTCTTTTTTCGTTTTATTTACCTTCGGGTTCTTTTTTATTTCATTTCCAAAAAAAAAAAAAAAAAATTATTTTCTTTTTGTTTCGTTTTTTGTCTTTGCCCCGGCGGGGCCTGTTGTCACGATCCAGGCCTCGGGGTTTGATTTTGCGGAGGCCGTGTTCACATTCATGCCCCCGCAGCCCGGTTTTAAGAAGTGCCAGCGGTGTGCACGCCCGATCTCCCTCACTGACCCACACAATTGGTGTTTACAGTGTTTGGGACCGGAGCATCGGGCGGACTCGTGCACCCGCTGTGCCACTCTTAAAAAACGCACTTTGAAGAATCGCCAAATCCAGCAAAGTCTGCTGTTCGGCACCGGCCCGACTATGGACTCGACTTCTTCAACTGCGGCACCATCGAAGTCGGCACCGACCACCTCGACACCGCCTGACATTACATCGGCGCCACCGGCGCCAGGTAAGCCGGCTAAGAAGCCTTCCACCCTTGAGCGCCCTCCCACCTCGGTGGCGACACCGGCTCTTTCGGCTCCACGCCGAACTAAAAAGCGCTCCGCTCCGATATCGGTGAGTGCCTCGTCATCGGCCGCCTCATCGCCGGAGCGTAGAGCGGCACCCATGGAACCAAAGCAGAAAAAAGTGGTTCCGGTGCCAACCCTGGATGACCGCATTGCGGCCATCCTCCAGGATAAGTTGCAGGAACAACTCCAAAAGCAACTTAAACAGCTCTTGCCCTCTATCCTGGCACCGCTGCTTTCGGTACCAGACCGGCCCGAGCCCCACACCGTCCAACCGGTATCCACGCCATCGGTACCTATGGACCCCTCCATGCCCATTCTCTCGGCACCGCATATCCATGCCCATGCCGAGACCGTAGCTCTGACGACATCCGATCCTCCTCGGGACCGAGCGGAACACCGGTCTTCCCGCGAACCTGACCGGCACCGTTCTTCCCGGGACCGAGACAGACACAGGTCTTCATCCCCCGGTACCGTCTCGGTACGCTCAGGCAAGTCTCGGTCTAAAGCTCATCATACCGAACCTTCCACTCCAGTCTCTCGGCACGCACACACCGATGTCAGAGACCCGGACCTCTGGGAGGAATCTCCCCTCGGTACCGAGGAGGATGCATCGTCGTCGGACGAAGAGCCCTCGGCCCCCGATACCACATCTAAACCTGAGCAATCTTCTTTTTCAAAATTCCTCAGGGAGTTATCAGGAGCCTTATCTTTGCCTCTGGAATCCGATTCCAAGAAGTCACAAGCTTTCCTGGAGGCATTAGATTTCGATCAACCTCCTAAGGAGTTCCTGAAGTTACCCGTGCATGACATCCTGCGGGAAACTTTTTATAAAAATTGGGAAAATCCATTAACTGTCCCTGGGGCACCCCGTAAACTGGATAGCCTTTATAGGGTTATCCCAATCCCGGGATTTGATAAACCCCAGCTGCCCCATGAATCTCTCCTGGTTGAGTCCACTTTAAAAAAGACTCAAGGCTCCAGTGTATATGCCTCTACCCCTCCTGGCAGGGAGGGCAAAACTATGGACAAGTTTGGCAAGCGGCTCTACCAGAATGCCATGCTTGCCAACAGGGCAAACAATTACTCTTTCCACTTTTCATTCTACCTGAAACATCTGGTAATGCAACTCTCCGCCATGCAAAAGTACATGCCGGAGCACAAGGTTCCACTATTCCAGCAGCACATCTCCAGCCTGCTTCAACTTAGAAAATTTATGGTGCGCTCCATCTATGACTCCTTTGAGCTCACCTCTCGTGCATCTGCCATCGCTGTGGCCATGCGCCGCCTGGCCTGGCTCAGGGTCTCTGATCTGGATGTCAACCATCAGGACCGACTAGCCAACGCCCCATGTATGGGAGACGAATTGTTCGGAGAGTCTCTGGATACCACCACACAAAAACTCTCCGCCCATGAGACCAGATGGGATACTCTCATTAAACCAAAGAAGAAGGCCCCTCCTGCTCGGCCTTACAAACCACAGTCTTCATACCAGCGCAGGTTCTCCGCTAGGCCGCTTAACCCGCCTTCACAGCAACCTAGGCGGGCTCGCCAACAACACCACAACCAGGCTCGTGCACAGTCTAATCAACCTACCAAGCCTCTTCCTCCTGCCAAACCTTCTCAGCCCTTTTGACTCCTCTCTCCAGGGCTTAGCCAGTCTTCCACCCTCATTGCCTCTCCCTCAACCAATCGGAGGCAGGCTCCACATTTTTCTCAGCCGTTGGGAGGTCATCACATCGGACCAGTGGGTCCTCAACATCATCCGCCACGGCTACTCTCTCAACTTCCAGACTCTTCCACCAGACAATCCTCCCGTAGAGTCTGCTTCTCTTTCAACTCAAACCCCCCTCCTCCTGAGGGAGGTCCAATCCCTCCTTCTCCTCAATGCCATCGAAGAAGTACCTCTGGAACAAAGGGGCCGGGGATTCTACTCCCGTTACTTTCTGGTTCCAAAAAAGACAGGAGACCTACGTCCCATTCTCGATCTCAGGGACCTCAACAAATGTCTTGTCAAGGAGAGGTTCAGAATGCTCTCCCTTGCCACGCTTTACCCTCATCTCTCTCAGAACGACTGGCTATGTTCCCTGGACCTCAAAGAGGCCTACACTCACATACCAATCAATCCAGCTTCACGTCGCTACCTAAGATTCCAGGTGCACCATCGCCATTATCAGTACAAAGTGCTACCTTTTGGCCTCGCTTCATCACCCAGGGTGTTCACCAAATGCCTCATTGTGGCGGCGGCCTTCCTCAGGTCTCACAACCTCCAGGTGTTTCCCTACTTGGACGATTGGTTGGTGAAAGCACCTACGTCTCCGCTTGTGCTACAAGCCACTCATCATACCATCTCTCTCCTCCACCTCCTGGGGTTCGAGATCAACTACCCCAAGTCGCATCTGCTTCCCACGCAGCGCCTTCAGTTCATTGGAGCAGTTCTCGACACCACACTGATGAGGGCGTTTCTCCCCTCCGACCGTCAGCGGAACCTGCTCCGCCTGTGTCGTCAGGTGCTCCTTCATCACTCCATCTCTGCCAGACAGATGATGGTCCTCCTGGGCCACATGGCCTCGACGGTGCATGTGCTTCCCCTGGCACGACTCCACCTCAGAACACCTCAATGGACTCTGGCCAACCAATGGTCGCAGACCTCGAATCTTCTTTCTCATCCCATCTCTGTGACATCGTCTCTTCAGCAATCTCTACAATGGTGGTTGAACTCCTCCAATCTTTCCAGGGGCCTTCTTTTTCATCTGCCCCCGCATTCCATGATCATCACCACGGATGCCTCCCCTTATGCATGGGGTGCTCACCTGGGAGACCTTCGCACCCAAGGTCTTTGGACCCCGCAGGAGCGTCTTCATCACATCAATCTCCTGGAACTACGAGCCATGTTCTATGCTCTCAAGGCCTTCCAGCACCTTCTTTGCCCTCAGGTTCTGCTCCTGTGCACGGACAACCAAGTTGCCATGTACTACATCAACAAACAGGGCGGCACCGGATCTCGCCTCCTTTGTCAGGAGGCTCTTCGCATTTGGACCTGGGCCACGGCCCGCAGTCTCTTCCTCAAGGCTGTCTACATCCAGGGCGAACAGAACTCCCTGGCCGACAATCTCAGCCGCATCCTTCAACCTCACGAGTGGACCTTGGACCCTCCCACGCTCCACTCCATCTTTGCTCGCTGGGGCACTCCGCAGGTGGACCTATTCGCAGCTCCTCACAACCATCAGCTGCCCCAGTTCTGCTCCAGACTCTTCTCTCCTCATCGTCTGGCCCCGGATGCATTCCTTCTCGACTGGACGGATCGGTTCCTCTATGCCTTTCCTCCTCTACCTCTGATGTTGCGGACTTTATCCAAACTCCGCAGGGACGGAGCCACCATGATCCTCATAGCTCCCCGGTGGCCTCGTCAACACTGGTTCTCCCTCCTGCTTCAGCTCAGCTCCAGGGATCCCATTCCTCTGCCTGTGTTTCCTACTCTACTTACACAGCAACATCAGTCTCTACTACATCCCAATCTGTCTTCGCTCCACCTGACAGCTTGGTTTCTCTCGGGCTGACCTCTTCAGGAAATCTGTCTCAGCCTGTCCGTCTCATTTTGGACGCCTCCAGGAAACCGACCACCCTCCAATGTTACCATCAGAAGTGGACCAGGTTCTCCTCTTGGTGCCTCCGTCATCATCACGATCCCACCTCTTTAGCGGTGGAAACTGTTCTGGACTACTTGCTCTCCCTGTCCAATGCAGGCCTCAAGTCTAACTCTATCAGAGTCCATCTCAGTGCCATCACGGCATTCCATGAACCTGTCTTAGGAAAACCTCTCACGGCTCACCCTCTGGTTTCCCGATTCATGAGGGGCCTCTTCAACATCAAACCACCTCTGAAGCCTCCTCCGGTCGTCTGGGACCTGAATGTGGTTTTATCTGCCCTCATGAAACCTCCCTTTGAGCCGCTTGCCACAACTTCGCTCAAATTTCTGACATGGAAGGTTCTTTTCCTCATTGCCATCACCTCTGCCAGGAGGGTTAGTGAGCTTCATGCACTGGTTGCCGATCCACCGTTCACTATTTTTCACCATGACAAGGTGGTTCTGCGCACCCATCCAAAGTTCCTTCCAAAGGTGGTCTCAGCTTTTCACCTCAACCAGTCCATTGTGTTGCCTGTTTTCTTCCCGAAACCTCATTCACATCCCGGAGAACAGGCATTGCACAGTCTTGACTGCAAGCGTGCCCTGGCTTACTATCTTGATCGTACAAGGGCTCACCGCTTGTCCCCTCAGCTCTTCCTGACCTTCGACCCAAATCGTTTGGGTCGACCGGTCTCTAAACGGACGCTATCCAACTGGCTTGCAGCTTGCATCGCGTTCTGTTACGCTCGGGCCGGTCTGTCACTAGACGGCGCTGTCACGGCCCACAGGGTAAGAGCTATGGCCGCTTCTGTTGCTTTCCTCCGTTCCACACCCATTGAGGAAATCTGCAAGGCGGCCACCTGGTCCTCAGTTCACACATTCACTACTCACTACTGTCTGGATGCTTTCTCCAGACGGGATGGGCACTTCGGCCTATCTGTACTTCAGAATTTATTTTCCTAATGGCCAACCATCCCTCCTCCCTCTTTGTTAGCTTGGAGGTCACCCATGCGTAAAGAATATGCTGCCTGCTTGTCCTGGGATAAAGCACAGTTACTTACCGTAACAGGTGTTATCCAGGGACAGCAGGCAGATATTCTTACGTCCCACCCTCCTCCCCGGGTTGGCTTCTTAGCTGGCTTATACTAACTGGGGACCACGCTCTCCTCCGTCGGGCGGGAAGGCACTCGCGCACGCGCGGTGCGGCCAACTAGAACTTTCTAGTAAAAAGGTCCGTACCGTGGGCTCCGTCGGTGACGTCACCCATGCGTAAAGAATATCTGCCTGCTGTCCCTGGATAACACCTGTTACGGTAAGTAACTGTGCTATATGGTTCATAGACAACAACCCGGAAGACAAAGGTGCGCGCCGACAACTGAGCGCAAGATGGAGGTGCGCGCCGAAGAAAATTACTGTTTTTAGGGGCTCCGGGGAGTTTTGTTGGGGAGCACCGGCATTGTGGGGGGTTTGGGGGGTTGTAACCCCCCACATTTTACTGTAAACTTAACTTTTTCCCTAAAAACAGGGAAAAAGTGAAGTTTTCAGTAAAATTTGGGGGGTTACAACCCCACACCCCCCCCACAATGCGGCGCGATTTGTATTAAGTAAAGTGGGGGGGGGGTTCCCCCCCACTGCGCTCAATTGTCTGCTCGCGCCTTTGTCCCGGCGTGCTTTTGACCTGACACCATTATATATATACCTTTCCTTTAAGGCATTCTCATTTATACACTCTCACTCATACTTCTGCTCATGATATTCCCTCCCATTCACTTTTTTAACATTTTCACATTTTCTCTTTTGCTCATACACTAATGTATACAATTTTGTAGGGCCACTGATCCAGGCCATCATATAGGCTGAAACACAGACGTGTAGGGCTTTCCATTTCTACTCATTGTTATTGCTCATCATCTTGCTGCACCACTGGCCAGCTGACCCAGCAGCTTGGGTTTTATTGTGCCCACCTGTTATTATTCTTGAAAACATCAGTACAAATTACTGTGATATCTGTTGGCACTAAAATTAGATTATACATTGTATAAATTGCCAGTGGTTACTGTCTGAACAGAATTTGAATTACACACTGTTACATCAGGAACAGACTTTTGTACAGTCTGCCATTTGGATTCATTTTTATTTACGGTTTAATTTTATTGATTTTTTTTTTTGTTTTAATAAACTTGGTTGATCCAGTCCGTTAACGCCATTTTTAGTGTGTTGTTTTGTGGTATATAAATAATAATAATGAGTCAAACTTTTTCCTTTTACTCTTTGTCCTTTCCAGGGACGATGGCTCCTCAACTTCTGCTGCCAAGCGCCTGGAGCGCAGTCAGTGGACAGACAAAATGGATGCTGTGTTTGGTTTTGAGCGGATGAAGGAACTCGGAGAGAAGACTGGCTGGCTGATCAACATGCACCCGGTGAGCAGTAATACTTCCCAAAGTGCTGGAACATCTGGCTTTAGGAAGAGCATCGGCATAGCATGTTCTCATTCTCCACAAATTGAATGCATATGGGGGCTTTATTGTGATAGTTAGAGAACATAAAAGATGCCATACCAGGACAGACTGAAGGTCCAATATACTGTTGCCAACAATGGCCAATTCAGGTCACAAATATCTGACAAGATCTCAAAACAGTAAAACAGATTTTATGCTGCTTCTCCTAGAAATAAGCAGAAAATTTTCCCGTCTATCTTAATAATGGCTTATGGACTTTTCTTTTAAAGAATTATCCAAACAGCGGCATAGTGAGGGAAGGAGTCGCCTGGAGCTTTGCCGAGCGCCTCTGCACCCCACACTCTTACCCGTTGTGTACACCCCACCCTGTACTTCTTCAAAATCTTTGGCAGCAGTGAGCAGCCTGCTGCTTTCACTGGCTCCAGCTTTCCCTCTGACCTCACTTCCTGGTCTTGCTACCGCCAAAGATTTTGAAGAGGTGGGTAGGCAGAGAGAAGGAGAGGTGCCAGTGCCCCCGCCTTGCCTTAGAGGTTGGATGTCTTCTCCAAGGAAGATGCTGCTTTGAGAGTGGGTGTTTTTAGAAATGTGTGTTGCATAGTCCTGCGCAATAATGAGATTGCTTTGTTATATTTCACTTGTCTGGACTGACTTGGTGGATAAGTAAAAATTTGGTCTTAACTACTAGTTGTTTTTTTCTTTTTGAGTCCTACCAAAGCAGACCTGATAGGTTTTGCCATCTTTCAGAAGTGGAGTTTGGATTAGTTTAGCTTCTTGCATCTCCTGGGAGGTGTGGAGGCTTTGCCAATGGAGGCCATGTCCAATGTGATTGGGGGAGTTACACATTTACTTAGTTGCAGAATAAAACTGAAGAGTTGCTGGCCTCTCAGATATCTTTTCTGTCTCCATCTTCTGGTAAAGAGTATAGCCCATTTATCTGGACTGTTCTTAGCAGGTATAATCAAATTGTTCTTTTCCGGATGTAAAACTGTTTTCAGAAAATTGCCCCAGGAGTTATGCATGTGACAAAATAACACTTTTATGCAATATACATGTAAGTGCGTTCTGGGGCAGAGTTGCAAAGTATGCATGTTCTAGTACAAGTGACCTGGATTAGCCACCATGAGAATGGACTACTGGGCTTGATGAACCATTGGTCTGACCCAGTAGAGCTATTCTTCTTTTCATAAAATGCATGCATTTTATGCAGGCTTTAATGTTCACGGCTTCAATATAGCTGCAATTTTTGCCAGTTTATCTTAGCATTTTATAAATCTATCTATCTACTGTATTTTTTCCTCCCCCCCAAAAAAAAAGGGTGCGTCCTATGGAGCGAATACCCAAATTCCCCCCCCCCCCGTTACTTTGCAGGACCGCCGCCATTGCTGCTGGTTACTCACTGCTGCCGAAAGTAGAAGAAGGGAAAGGCCAGGAAAGCCAATGGCTGGCCTGGAACTTCTTGCCATCAGAATTGATGTCGGGGGTAAGGCTTCTGGGCTGGCGGTGTGCAATTGCTGCACTTGCCTGGCCTTTCCGGGTGCCACGCTGCTGAGCCAGGAGTCTGCCCCCCCCCTTGCTGCTGCTGCTGCTTCGGCAACGTGTTCTCACAGCAGCAGCAGCAGGAGGTAATTAAATCCAGTGGGCGGGCAGGCGGGCTTGTGGGGGGGGGGGGCGAAGAGGACAGAGGCTGGAAGGCAGTGAAGAGAACATAATAGGGAGGAAGGGACAATTGTTGTGCCTGAGGAAGGAAAGAAAGAAAGAAAGAAATCACCAGACAACGGGGGGAGGAAGAGGACAAAGTCTGTAAGGAAGGGACAATTGTTGGGCCTGAGGAAGGTAAGAAAGAAATCACCAGACAACCAAAAGTAGGAGAAATGATTTTTATTTTCAATTTAGTGATCAAAATGTGTCAGTTTTGAGAATTTATATCTGCTGTCTATATTTTGCACTATATTTGTCTATTTTTCTATAGTCGTTACTGAGGTGACATTGCATATTTAAAAAAGTCATCAGCCTTGACAAATCTGTGCCCTGTCCCTGCCCACCACTAGACCACCAGAGGGAGGACAGGGTACAGAGCCTAGCAAGGAAGGGGGACAGGGTGCAGAACCTGGCAAGGAGTGTGGGGTTGGGTGCAGAGCCTGGCAGGGAGAATTGGGTTCAGAATGTTTGTTTTCTTGTTTTCCTCCTCTAAATCTAGGGTGTGTCTTATGGAGCGAAAATACGGTAAACACCGAGGTGCCTGCTTACTCTCTAGTCCTAAGCAACCCTACACAGCAGTTGCAGCAGTTTGAAGGAGGATCCGTCCAGTCTACTGATGTTAAATCATGCCCTCCTTTCTACTAACTTATGTTCTTTAGCACTCTCCAGACCAGTAGAGGTTAACTTTACGAATGGGTATATATCTAATCATGACCAGCAGGTGGAGACTGAAAACAAAACTTTGGGACAGTATATACTATCCTCCCTTCTCTATTTCCCTCAGTCTTCTTTCAGTCTCCAGCAGGTGTTGAGTGATCTGTACCCATCTCTCTTGGTAGGGCTGTTGGAATTTGTTTAGGGGTTTATTGTCCCTGTTTTTGGCCGGACGGAGCTTGGTCGGGCCCTGTTTGGGGGTCCGTCCGACCTCGGGGGTGTCAAACCCGGCGGGTCACGAGCGGGGTCCCTCCCCCCACTTCCTCCACCTCCCCACATTTTTTTAGAGGAGCCTCAGCAGTAAGCCTTGCCCCCTAAGTCAAGCAAGGCATATTGCTTCGAGAGCCTGTGGAGTCTGTTCTGTAAAAAAAAAAAAAAAAAAATCCTGAGGTAGTGCTGGTCTGAAGGGTTGTTTCCCTTTAAGAAAACTGTATTTTACTGTATTTTTTCATGTAACCGGCACTTTTTTATAGCTAGGTCGCGTATGGAGCAATTGTGCCCTTCTCCGGGGGAGTAGGACACAATTGAGTCCAGCCGCGAGGCACTCGCGGCCGGCCTGAACTCGGCGGTTTGGGTCGGTGAGGTGGTGGAGCTCCGTCGGCAGCGGCTGCAGGCGCCCAGAGCTCCCCGCCGATGGTGCCTCGCGAGTCGGCTTGGAGCAGTGGGGAAGCCCGGTCTTCCACAACCGCCCACGGAGGGATTCCCCGAAGGATTCCCTCTCAGCTGATTTTTTGACAGCTGATGCCGACTTGCCTGTCTTAGCGGCTGAGACTGTTCAGTCTTCTCAGCCGCTACAGGCCATGGAGGGAGCATTTTTGGCGGGAACTTCGCCATTTTCTTTGTCTGGCCCCTCCATTTTGTCTGCAACCTCAGGTGACCTTCCCCCTGTATGGCGAACACAGGGGCAGGTTTCAGCATGGACCCCTGCTGGGGCAGGGAGTCCCTGGGGACCCCCAGGGGTTTTTTGCCCCCAATTTATTTTCTTTCTTTGTGCGGACTTTTGGGGGTCCCACGTGCGCCTGGGGGATTTCGGGGGGGGGTTTCCCTCCGCGCCCCCTATGGCTTTGCCTCCCTCTTTTCGTTTGGCGTCCCCTCTTCCTCCTCCCTCATCCAAGCGCCCGCGGGGGGGCTTGGATTGCGAATTGGTGGGCGGAGGAGCGTGTTGGCCTGGTTGAGGACCTGGCTGCTTTGGCGGGCATCCAGGATCCTCCAGAGGGGACGCCTGTTGGCAGCGGGGCGGCGGGTTTCCCGTCTTCCAGAGCAGATGCGTCCGTGGTGCGCTTTTTTATTCAGAGGGATGAGCTTTTAGACCTGTGTAGCAGGTCTCCTTGGTGCTGCATTTTTGCAGTGGCGCCGCCGGAGACCCCGCGTATGGGGGCCCCTCTGCTTCAGGGGGTCTGTCCTGTTTCCCGCTCTTTTCCTGTGCGTCAGGATTTGCGGGATTTTGTGTTGGCGCAGTAGCCTATGGGCGCAGTTTCGTTTGGTGTGCGCCTTGGCTCTTGGGTATCCCGTCCCGGAGGGAGGTAGGGCTACCTTATTTTCGCCAATGGGGAACGCGGTGGTCTCGGCACTTCCTAAGCGGCATACCGTGCCTGTTATGGACGGTTCTGCTCTTAGGGTCTCGGAGGCGCGTGCGTTAGAGACACTTCTTAAGTATGATTTTGATGTCTCTGCCTTTGGGGTCCAGGCGGCTGTTTGTGGGGAGCTAGTCGCTCGCGCCGTGTTTCGGTGGGCTGAGCGTGTCCTGGATCGGGAGTCTGATGACTGGTCTCTAGTGGATCAGGAGGTAGCGAAGATTGCGATGGCTGCCTCGTTCCTCTCAGATGCTCTTTATGACTTGGTGCGGATTTCGGCTAAGTCTATGGCATGGCCGCGCGGCGTATTTTGTGGCTGCGCGCTTGGGCGGCGGATTCTGCGTCCAAAGCTAAGTTTACTAAAGTTCCCTTTAGGGGGTCTTTTTGTTTGGAGAGGAATTAGATGAGTTGATTCAGACTCTGACGGACTCGAAGGTGCCCCGTCTGCCTGAGGACCGTGCCCGCCCTGCGTCTAGGTGTGGGGCTGCCCGGGGGCGTTTGCGGGAATTTCGCAAGTATCGCCCGGGGCGTGGGGCTGCTTCTTTCCCGGCTCAGGGTTTTTCCCGGGGTCGGTTCTTCCAGCGCATGCAGCCCTTTCGGGGGGCCCGTCGGGGGGCAGGGAATCCCTCCGCCGGTTCCCCCGCTTCCCGTCCTGCGCAATGACTCCTTGCCGGCGCCCCCTTTGGTTCCGGTGGGGGCCCGGCTGCGCAAATTTTTCCCCAAATGGGCCGAGATCGCGTCCGATCAGTGGGTCCTTGAGGTGGTGCGGGACGGTTACGCTCTGGAGTTTACCCGCTCTCTGCCGGACCTTTTCCTCGCTTCTCCATGTCAGACTCCATGGAAGACGCAGGCTTTTCGTCAGACACCTCAGCGTTTGCTAGATCTCGAGGCAGTGGTGCCGGTGTCCCCTACGGAGTGGGGCACCGACAGGTACTCCATTTACTTTGTGGTGGCCATAAAGGAGGGGACCTTTCGGCCCATCCTGGATTTGAAAGGGGTCAACAGAGCTCTCAAGATTCCGTCTTTCCGCATGGAAACGCTGCGGTCGGTCATTCTGGCGGTTCAGCCGGGGGAGTTTCTTACGTCTCTTGATCTGACGGAGGCCTACTTGCAGGTTCCAATTTGGGCCTCTCATCAGCGCTTCCTTCGCTTTGCGATCTTGGGGCGGCACTTTCAGTTCTGTGCGCTTCCCTTTGGTCTGGCCACGGCTCCTCGGACGTTCACCACGGTAATGGTGGTCGTCGCGGCAGCCTTGCGGTCGGTGGGCATCCTGGTTCACCCCTACCTGGACGACTGGTTGATTCGGGCAAAGTCGTTGCAGGAGAGCTCCCGGGTTACGGCTCGGGTGGTGGAGTTTCTCCGGTCGCTGGGCTGGGTGGTCAACCTTTCCAAGAGTCGGTTGGTCCCGGCTCAGCGTCTGGAGTGCCTTGGGGTTATGTTCGACACCTCCTTGGGGAAGGTCTTCCTTCCAGAGGCCCGGGTGAGCAAATTGCAATCTCAGATTCGCCTGCTTTTGGCGTCCCGGGGTCCTCGGGCGCGAGATTTCCTCCAAGTCCTGGGGTCAATGGCGGCGTCCCTGGACGTGGTGAGGTGGGCGCGGGCCCACATGCGTCCTCTTCAGTATGCTCTGCTCCGGAGGTGGTCTCCCCGGAGGCAAGATTTGGATGTTCCGGTTCCCCTGCGAGGCTTGGCGCGTTGCAGTCTGCGCTGGTGGCTCCGGACCCCTCACCTGGTTCAGGGGGTGGGTCTGGATCTCCCGCAGTGGACGGTGCTCCTTACGGATGCGAGTCTCCTCGGTTGGGGGGCTCAGTTTATGGGCCACTCAGCTCGGGGCACCTGGTCCGCGGAGGAGGCCTCCTGGTCGATCAACGTGTTGGAGACCAGAGTGGTCAGGCTGGCGCTGTTAGCTTTCCACTCCCTTTTGCTGGGCAAGTCGGTCAGAGTCCTGTCGGACAATGCCACGGCGGTGGCTTATGTCAATCGTCAGGGGGGCACCAAGAGCACTCCTGTGGCGCAGGAGGTGGCTCGGCTCATGGTTTGGGCGGAGTCCCATCTTCTGGACCTCTCGGCTTCTCCTATAGCCGGGGTAGAAAATGTTCAGGCAGACTTCCTCAGTCGTCACTTCCTGGATCCAGGAGAGTGGTTTCTCGGCGCCGGAGCGTTTCGGTTGATAGTGCAAGATTGGGGGCAGCCCCTGATGGACCTGATGGCCACGAGTGGCAACGCCAAAGTGCCCCGCTTCTTCAGTCGTCGCAGGGAAGGGCTGGCCGAGGGTCTGGATGCTCTGGTCCAGCCGTGGCCAACGGAGGGGCTGTTGTATGTGTTCCCTCCTTGGCCGCTGGTGGGCAGAGTGCTTCTTCGCATTGTTCACCATCCGGGTTTGGTGGTGCTGGTGGCTCCGGATTGGCCTCGACGTCCGTGGTATGCGGATCTGGTGAGGCACCTGGTGGCGGTTCCTCTTCCTCTGCCTCTCTCGGACGACCTTCTGATGCAGGGTCCCATTCCCATGTTCGACCCGTCTCCCTTCTGTCTTACGGCGTGGCTCTTGAAAGGGGTCGCCTTAGCAAGAAGGGATATTCAGACAAGGTGATCTCTACACTGTTGGGGTCCCGGAGGCTTTCTACCTCTCGGGCTTATGTGCGGGTTTGGCGTCTCTTTGAGGAATGGTGTCGGGCGCGGGGAGTGACCTCTTTTCGCGCTTCTCTGCCTAACATTCTAGAGTTCTTGCAGGATGGCCTGGATAGAGGCCTGGCTTGGTCTTCTCTCCGGGTTCATCTTGCGGCCCTGTCGGCCTTTCGAGGGTTGGTGTCAGGTCAGCGTTTATCGGCTCTTCCTGATGTGATTCGGTTTCTGCGGGCGGCCAAGTTGCTTAGGCCTGCCCTACGGCCCTCGGTTCCCTCTTGGGATCTTAATCTGGTTCTCTCTGTTTTGGTGCGCCCGCCTTTCGAGCCCTTGGACGACTGTTCTTTGAAGGACCTTACTTTGAAGGCGGTCTTTTTGGTGGCCATTACTTCTGCTAGGCGTGTTTCTGAGCTGCAGGCTTTCTCTTGTAGGGCTCCCTTCTTGGAGTTTTCTAGGGAGCGGGTCGTCTTGCGGCCTGTTCCTTCCTTTCGGCCGGAGGTTGTTTCTCCTTTTCATGTCAATCAATCGGTGGTTCTCCCGGTCTTGGGTGGTCGGGAGGGCTCTTCTGAGCAACGGCAGCTGCGCAAGTTGGATGTCGGTCGGGTCCTTCGCTCTTATGTGCAGCGGACCCAGGAATTCCGGAAGTCCGATCATCTCTTTGTCCTCCTGGCTGGTCCTCGTCAGGGAGCTGGCGCTTCTAAGGCTACTATTGCGCGCTGGATCAAGGAGACGATTGCTTCCGCTTATCTTCTGAAACAGCAGCCTGTTCCGGAGTTTCTCAAGGCTCATTCCACTCGGGGTCAGGCGGCTTCTTGGGCTGAGTCGTCGCTCGTGCCTCCGGTGGATATTTGTAAGGCTGCGGTTTGGTCCTCCTTGCATTCATTTGTTAGACATTATCGGGTAGATGTTCAGGCGCGTCGGGACGCGGTGTTCGGTGAGCGTGTTCTGGTATCGGCCCTTCGGGGGTCCCGCCCGTGAGAGGGACTGCTTTGGTACGTCCCATTCGTAAAGTTAACCTCTACTGGTCTGGAGAGTGCTAAAGAAGGAGAAATTAGGTTCTTACCTGCTAATTTACTTTCTTTTAGCTTCTCCAGACCAGTAGAGGTCCCCACCCTGTCTGTTGTTGTTGTTGGGGCTGTTTTCGCGGGCAGTTTTTGTTTTTTGCTGCGGGTTCTAGTGTTTTTCTAGGGCCGGGGAGAATTAAAGAACAGCGGCTGTGGCTCGGCTGGCTTAGCTGGCGAGCTGTGGGGACATTTTCCTTCGGGTATTTCTCCTCTGCATTTTCCAACAGCATTTGGGTATGTTATTTGTTACTCCTGTTCGGAGTATTGTTTTCTTCCTGTTTTCCAGTTCTTGGTTCTGCTTGGCTATTCGGCAGACTGAGGGAAATAGAGAAGGGAGGATAGTATATACTGTCCCAAAGTTTTGTTTTCAGTCTCCACCTGCTGGTCATGATTAGATATATACCCATTCGTAAAGTTAACCTCTACTGGTCTGGAGAAGCTAAAAGAAAGTAAATTAGCAGGTAAGAACCTAATTTCTCCTTGCTGGGCCCAATTTGTGCAACAGTCTACACTTCTCGTATTTCCTGCTGATGGCCTGTACCGGGGGTTCTCGTATTTTGGTTTGCTTAGACCAGTGGTCTCAAACTTGCGGCCCGCCAGATACTATTTTTATCATAATCACAAAAGTAGAATAAAATAGTTTCTTGATCATATGTCTCTTTAGCTATAAATTACAATATTATGATTAAGACTTAGCCAAAAGGAAAGATTTATAAACTAGAAAGAGTTTTACCTCATGCAAAATTGTCATTTCTTTAATAAGACATTAACTATTTTTTTCTGAGGCCCTCCAAGTACCTACAAATCCAAAATGTGGCCCTGCAAAGGGTTTGAGTTGGAGACCACTGGCTTAGACTGTCAGTTGCTCATGTATACCTTGCGGTATTTGCTTGTCTGTTCTGGAATTGTTGACTCCTGGCTGTTTGTGTAACTTCACTATTAATAACATATATTAAAAAAAAAAACCAAAACAACAACCAATTAAGAAGTTAAACGATTTTTTAAAAAGTCACTGGAAACTTATTTGAAATGACTGATGTATAAGAATTGTTCTTTTTTTTTTTTTAAATTCTTTATTCATTTTAAAACTTTCATCAAGTGTACAAAAATAAGAATTGTTCTGATGAAGACTGATATCCATAATAAAAAAGAAATGAGTTAATCTAATGTGAATAACATCTTATGGTTGCATACATTTAGTATGTGTGTGCATAGTGACATAGTAAGGGGGGGTAGGGAGGCAGATTGCCTCAGGTGCTGTCTTGGTGGGGATGTTGGCACCTCTCCACTCACCCACACCCAATGCTTTCAATTTTTGCCAGCGCAAGCAACTTTTCCAGCCTGCTGCTTGCACCGTCCTGGCTCCCTTCTGAAATCTCTTCCAGTTTGCGGGGCCAGGAAGTGACATCAGAGGGAAAGCTGGCACGAGCAGCAGGCTGAGGGGAGGGTGACGGAAGGGTGCAAGTGTGGCAGGGGCAGAGAGGCAGACGAGGAGGCGCCTCCTACCCTTGCTATGCCACTGTTTGTACAATAGTAAACTGCTGAGAACTATAGATCATGTGGCTTATCATTTTTAGAAATATACAGTAGAGAATGACACGGGGACATATTTGTCTCCATAGGAACTCAATTTCTCTGTCCCGTCCATGTGAGTTTTGTCTTTGTCTCCCTGTCCCATTCCTGTAAGCTCTTCTTTAACTGCACAAGCCTCAAACACTTATGATTGTAAAGTGTTTGAGGCTTGTGCAGATGAGGACGAAGCTTAGGCATTGGTGGAATGAGGCATTATGACATCACAATCTGAGCTCTAGAATGTTGCTACTTAGGATTTTAAAGTGTTTGAGGCTTGTGCAGGTGAGGACGGAGCTTAGGCATTGGTGGAATGAGGCATTATGACATCATAACCTGAGCTCTAGCATGTTGCTACTTAGGATTTTAAAGTGTTTGAGGCTTGGGACAGGAAAAGAACTCGTGGGGATGGGAAAATGATTTCCCGCAGGGACGGGGAAAAATTTGTCTCCCATGTCATTCTCTAATATATAGTTCAGAGACTGCCCCCTTGAACCAAAAATTAGAATACCACTGTTTTCACACCTTCTGACACCTATAACTAGGTACTCCTTGTAGAGTTACCCCCTTTGTGGTGGGTGAGGAGAGCTCCATTATCTGCTGAGTGCTAGCAGGTCCGGATGAGTTTGTTTTTTTAATTCTGCAAGATGAAACTTCATGAGCATGGAGAAGGTAATTTATAGAGTTATTCCCCTAAAGAGTACAGTATGTGACAGTGAACAAGCGGAAAGATAATAATAATAACAACTTTATTCTTCTATACCGCCACAATCTTGCGACTTCTAGGCGGTTTACAATCAGGAGAGCTGGATATACAGCAAAATACAATATGCAGATAATCAGAGGAAATACAGAGAGCAGAAACCTTAAGAGGCATTAGTATAGAGTTACAATTTGTTGAGTAAAATATAAGATGTACATTTTAGAAGATAATTTCCGACAGGACCTGTTAGGAATAACTAGCAGCGAAAAATTATGACAAGATGAAGGTAACATATATATATGACAAGATGACGATAACATTATGGGCCAACACCCCCTCCAACTTAAATACATCACTGTCACATAGATTGTAAACCACAAAACTATAATGACAGTGATACACTAAATACTGATGAGTGTAAAAGTATATGCTGTGAACGATGGGGTATACTTTGATGGTGCATATGCACAGGCAGAATTTGGGTGGAGTGAGGGTAGAGTTTTCATGTGCTTAGATTAAGTTTTAAGGGGGAATTCATCAAGGGGCACTAACCAATTTAGCACCCACTAACTGCTAAGACGCCCATAGGAAGAGAATATAATGGGCGTCCTAGCATTTAGGCCCGGATTCTCTAAACGGCGGGCTGTCAATCACGTGGCAATCATGCAATGGCCCTGTTTAGAGAATCGCACCTTTGGGAAATGTAGGTGCCAGAAATGTAGGCCATGGTTTTCAAGGCCTAAATTTCCGGCACCTTCATTTGACATGAATTGCGCCTATGGAGGTTCTTTACGGCGCCTAATGTCACGTCCAATGTTAGCCACACCTACAGTGGCTTTAGACATTGTAAAGTGCCTCTGTAGGTGCAATTCCAGCACTGGTAGGCTCCTTGAAAATTCTTTTAAAAGTTACAACGGCGTTTTGCACTTAGGCGCCGATAGGGCACCTGCTAACACCCAAGTAAAGATGCTGTTTCTTTAGCACTCTCCAGACCAGTAGAGGTTAACTTTACGAATGGGTATATATCTAATCATGACCAGCAGGTGGAGACTGAAAACAAAACTTTGGGACAGTATATCCTAGCCCCTCCTCTCTATTTCCCTCAGTCTTCTTTCAGTCTCCAGCAGGTGTTGAGTGATCTGTACCCATCTCCCTTGGTAGGGCTGTTGGAATTTGTTTAGGGGGTTTATTGTCCCTGTTTTTAGCCGGACGGAGCTTGGACGGACTCTGTTTGGGGGTTCGTCCGACCTCGGGGGTGTCAAACCCGGCGGGTCACGAGCGGGGTCCCTCCCCCCACTTCCTCCACCTCCCCACATTTTTTTAGAGGAGCCTCAGCAGTAAGCCTTGCCCCCTAAATCAAGCAAGGCATATTGCTTCGAGAGCCTGTGGAGTCTGTTCTGTAAAAAAAAAAAAAAAAAAAAAAAATCCTGAGGTAGTGCTGGTCTGGAGGGTTGTATCCCTTTAAGAAAACTGTATTTTACTGTATTTTTTCAACTAACCGGCACTTTTTTGCAGCTAGGTCGCGTATGGAGCAATGAGCACTTCTAAAGGGAAAAAGTGCTCATTGTGCTCCAGACGCGAGGCACTCGCGGCCGGCCTGTGCAAGCGGTGTTCAGGCCGGTGCGGTGGAGGAGCTCCGTCGGCAGCGGCTGCAGGCGCCCAGAGCTCCCCGCCGATGGTGCCTCGCGAGTCGGCAGGGAACGGTGGGGAAGCCCGGTCTTCTCCGTCCGCCCACGGAGGGATTCCCCAAACCGCCGACGGTCGGGTTTTAGAGGATTCCCTCTCAGCTGATTTTTTGACAGCTGATGCCGGCTTGCCTGCTTTAGCGGCTGAGACTATTCAGGTTTCTCAGCCGCTTCAGGCTATGGAGGGAGCTTTTTTTGGCGGGAAAACCGCCATCTTCTCTGTCTGGCCCCTCCATTTTGTCTTCCACCTCAGGTGACCTTCCCCCTGTTTTGACTATGCAGGGGCAAGGTTCTGCTGGGTCCCCTGCGGTGGCAGGGAGTCCCTTGGGACCCTCGGGGGGTTTTTCTCCTGAATTTTTCTTTTCTTTATGCAGAGCCTATTTTCAGGCGGCTGGGGGTCCCGGTTGCGCCCAGGGGGTTTCGGGGGGTGGGTTTTCCTCCGCGCTCCCTGCGGCTTTGCCTCTTTCGTCTGGCGTGACGTCCCCTCCGCCGCCTCCCTTGTCCAAGCGTCCGCGGGTGTCGTGGGACGAGAGTTTGTGGTCGGAGGAACGGGTCGGTCTGGAGGAGGACCTGGACCCTTCTGAGGAGTTCCAGGACTCTCTGGAGGGGACGGAAGCTGGCGGCGGGTTGTCGGATTTCCCGTTCTCCAGTGACTGAGGCGTCCTTGGTGCGCCTTTTTCAGAAAGATGAGCTGCCTGACCTTATTCAACAGGTTTCTTCGGTTTTGCGTTTTGAGGACGCGCCGCCGGAGACTCCGCGTGTGGGGGACCCCCTGTTACGGGGGATCCGTTCCGTTTCCCGCTCTTTTCCTATGCATCAGGATATTCGGGATATTATTCTGGAGCAGTGGAAAACGCCGGAGGCGCCGTTTCGGCTGGCGCGCAGCATGGCTCGCCTGTATCCCATTCCTGAAGGGGATTGGGCTACGTTAGCTTCGCCAGTCGTGGATGCGGTGGTCTCGGCAATTTCCAAGCGGCATACCGTGCCTGTTGAGGGCGGTTCTGCCTTGCGGGACCCTGAGGAGCGCAAATTGGAGAGCATCCTTAAGCAAAATTTTCAGGTCTCTGCCTTTGGGGTCCAGGCGGCTATTTGTGGGGGACTGGTCGCTCGCGCCGTGTTTCGGTGGGCGGAGCGGGTCTTGGATCGAGAGTCTGAAGACTGGTCTCTGGTGGATCAGGAGGTTGCGAAGATTGAGATGGCGGCCTCATTCCTCTCAGATGCTCTATATGACTTGGTGCGGATATCGGCTAAGTCTATGGCTTTTGGCGTGGCCGCAAGGCGTGTGTTGTGGCTGCGCGCTTGGGCGGCGGATGCTGCGTCCAAAGCTAAGCTTACTAAATTTCCCTTTCGGGGGTCGTTTTTGTTTGGAGAGGACTTGGATAAGTTGATTCAGACTCTGTCGGACTCGAAAGTTCCCCGTCTGCCGGAGGACCGTGCCCGCCCGGCGTCTCGGGGGGGTGCGGCCCGGGGGCGTTTGCGGGATTTTCGCAAGTATCGCCCTGGGCGTGGGGCTGCTTCTTTCCAGTCTCCGGGATTTTCCCGGGGTCGGTTCTTCCAGCGCATGCAGCCCTTTCGGGGGGCCCGTCGGGGGGCAGGGAATCCCTCCGCCGGTTCCCCCGCTTCCCGTCCTGCACAATGACGCCTTGCCGGCGCCCCCTTTGGTTCCGGTGGGGGCTCGGCTGCGCGAATTTTTCCCCAAATGGGCCGAGATCACGTCCGATCAGTGGGTCCTGGAGGTGGTGCAGGACGGTTATGCCCTGGAGTTCGCCCGCTCTCTGCCGGATTTTTTCCTCGCTTCTCCGTGTCAGACTCCGGGGAAGACGCAGGCTTTTCGCCAGACCCTTCAGCGCTTGCTAGATCTCAGGGCAGTTGTTCCGGTGCCCCCTCCGGAGTGGGGCACGGGCAGGTACTCCATTTACTTTGTGGTGCCCAAAAAGGAGGGGACTTTTCGGCCCATCCTCGATTTAAAAGGGGTCAACAGGGCTCTCAAGATTCCCTCTTTCCGTATGGAAACTCTGCGGTCGGTCATTCTGGCGGTTCAGCCGGGGGAGTTTCTCACTTCTCTCGATCTGACGGAGGCCTACTTGCATGTTCCCATTCGGGCCTCTCATCAGCGTTTCCTGCGCTTTGCGATCTTGGGTCGGCACTTTCAGTTCTGTGCGCTTCCCTTTGGGCTGGCCACGGCTCCTCGGACGTTCACCAAGGTGATGGTGGTCGTCGCGGCAGCCTTGCGGTCGGAGGGCATCCTGGTACACCCCTACCTGGACGACTGGTTATTTCGGGCAAAGTCGTTGCAGGAAAGCTCCCGGGTTACTGCTCGGGTGGTGGAGTTTCTCCGGTCGCTGGGCTGGGTGGTCAACCTTTCCAAGAGTCGGTTGGTCCCGGCTCAGCGTCTGGAGTACCTAGGGGTGCTGTTCGACACCTCCTTGGGGAAGGTCTTCCTCCCAGAGGGCCGGGTGAGCAAATTGCAATCTCAGATTCGCCTGCTTTTGGCGTCCCGGTGTCCTCGGGCGCGAGATTTCCTCCAGGTCTTGGGGTCGATGGCGGCGTCCCTGGACGTGGTGAGGTGGGCGCGGGCCCACATGCGTCCTCTCCAGTATGCTCTGCTCCGGAGGTGGTCTCCCCAGAGGCACGGGATGGATGTTCCGGTTCCCCTGCGAGGCTTGGCGCGCTGCAGTCTGCGTTGGTGGCTCCAGACCCCTCACCTAGTTCAGGGGGTGGGTCTGGATCTCCCGCAGTGGACGGTGCTCCTGACGGATGCGAGTCTCCTGGGTTGGGGGGCTCAGTGTTTGGGTCACTCAGCTCAGGGCACCTGGTCCGCGGAGGAGGCCGCCTGGTCGATCAACGTGTTGGAGACCAGAGCGGTCCGTCTGGCGCTGTTGGCTTTCCACTCCCTGTTGCTGGGCAAGTCGGTCAGAGTGCTGTCGGACTATGCCACGGCGGTGGCTTATGTCAATCGTCAGGGGGGCACCAAGAGCACTCAGGTGGCGCAGGAGGCGGCTCTGCTCATGGTTTGGGCGGAGTCCCATCTGCTGGACCTCTCGGCCTCTCATATAGCCGGAGTAGAAAATGTTCAGGCAGACTTCCTCAGTCGTCACTTCCTAGATCCAGGAGAGTGGTGTCTCGGCGCCGAGGCGTTTTCAGTTGATAGTGCAGGCTTGGGGGCAGCCCCTGATGGACCTGATGGCCACGGGTGGCAACGCCAAAGTGTCCCGCTTCTTCAGTCGTCGCAGGGACGGTCTGGCCGAGGGTCTGGATGCTCTGGTCCAGCAGTGGCCAACGGAGGGGCTGTTGTATGTGTTCCCTCCTTGGCCGCTGGTGGGCAGAGTGCTTCTTCGCATTGTTCACCATCCGGGTTTGGTGGTGCTGGTGGTGCCGGATTGGCCTCGCCGTCCGTGGTATGCGGATCTGGTGAGGCACCTGGTAGCGGATCCTCTTCCTCTGCCTCTCTCGGACGACCTTCTGATGCAGGGTCCCATTCCCATGTTCGACCCGTCTCCCTTCTGTCTTACGGCGTGGCTCTTGAAAGGGGTCGCCTTAGCAAGAAGGGATATTCAGACAAGGTGATCTCTACACTGTTGGGGTCCCGGAGGTTTTCTACCTCTCGGGCTTATGTGCGGGTTTGGCGTCTCTTTGAGGAATGGTGTCGGGCGCGGGGAGTGACCTCTTTTCGCGCTTCTCTGCCTAACATTCTGGAGTTCTTGCAGGATGGCCTGGATAGAGGCCTGGCTTGGTCTTCTCTCCGGGTTCATCTTGCGGCCCTGTCGGCTTTTCGAGGGTTGGTGTCAGGTCAGCGTTTATCGGCTCTTCCTGATGTGATTCGGTTTTTGCGGGCGGCCAAGTTGCTTAGGCCTCCCCTACGGCCCTCGGTTCCCTCTTGGGATCTTAATCTGGTTCTCTCTGTTTTGGTGCGTCCGCCTTTCGAGCCCTTGGACGACTGTTCTTTGAAGGACCTTACTTTGAAGGCGGTCTTTTTGGTGGCCATTACTTCTGCTAGGCGTGTTTCTGAGCTGCAGGCTTTCTCTTGTAGGGCTCCCTTCTTGGAGTTTTCTAGGGAGCGGGTCGTCTTGCGGCCTGTTCCTTCCTTTCTGCCGAAGGTTGTTTCTCCTTTTCATGTCAACCAATCGGTGGTTCTCCCGGTCTTGTGTGGTCGGGAGGGCTTTTCTGAGCAACGGCAGCTGCGCAAGTTGGATGTCGGTCGGGTCCTTCGCTCTTATGGGCAGCGGACCCAGGAATTCCGGAAGTCCGATCATCTCTTTGTCCTCCTGGCGGGTCCTCGTCGGGGAGCTGGCGCTTCTAAGGCTACTATTGCGCGCTGGATCAAGGAGACGATTGCTTCCGCTTATCTTCTGAAACAGCAGCCTGTTCCGGAGTTTCTCAAGGCTCATTCCACTCGGGGTCAGGCGGCTTCTTGGGCTGAGTCGTCGCTCGTGCCTCCAGTGGATATTTGTAAGGCTGCGGTTTGGTCTTCCTTGCATTCCTTTGTTCGTCATTATCGGGTTGATGTGCAGGCGCGTCGGGACGCGGTGTTCGGTGAGCGTGTACTGGTATCGGCCCTTCGGGGGTCCCGCCCGTGAGAGGGACTGCTTTGGTACGTCCCATTCGTAAAGTTAACCTCTACTGGTCTGGAGAGTGCTAAAGAAGGAGAAATTAGGTTCTTACCTGCTAATTTACTTTCTTTTAGCTTCTCCAGACCAGTAGAGGTCCCCACCCTGTCTGTTGTTGTTGTTGTTGGGGCTGTTGCGCGGGCAGTTTTTGGTTTTTGCTGCGGGTTCTAGTATTTTTCTAGGGCCGGGGAGAATTGAAGAACAGCGGCTGTGGCTCGGCTGGCTTAGCTGGCGAGCTGTGGGGACATTCTTCCTTCGGGAATTTCTCCTCTGCATTTTCCAACAGCATTTTGGGTATGTTATTTGTTAATCCTTTCAGAGTATTGTTTTTTCTCTCTGTTGTTTTCCAGTTCTTGGTTCTGCTTGGCTATTCGGCAGACTGAGGGAAATAGAGAGGAGGGGCTAGGATATACTGTCCCAAAGTTTTGTTTTCAGTCTCCACCTGCTGGTCATGATTAGATATATACCCATTCGTAAAGTTAACCTCTACTGGTCTGGAGAAGCTAAAAGAAAGTAAATTAGCAGGTAAGAACCTAATTTCTCCTTATAGAATATGAGTCTTAGTCCCTCTTCTGTTAAACTGCGCTAGCAGTTTTTAGCGCAGAGAGCCGTGCTGCTCCCGACGCTCATGAGAACTCTATGAGCGTCGGGAGCAGCACAGGCCATTCAGCGTGGCTCCCCACGCTAGAAACTGTTAGCACAGTTTAATAGAAGAGGCCCTTACTGTGCATTAACGGAATTAGTACTCCTTGATGAATTCCTCCCAAGTATGTGTGTGTTCATTTACACCAGCTTGTGAGCAGAAGCAATGGATGAAATCTACATTCAAGGTACGTTCTCTGCCTTGCACACTAATATTTTATAAACACAAGTAGGTGCTTGCTCATGGTGCCATGCTATCAATTTCCCTCTATATCTTGGTTTGCTTTTTGTTCCTTCATAAAAGTTATTTCTAGTGTGCTTCAGAAATCAGAAAAGTACTGTTTAGTTTGCTCTGGCTGCCCATCTCCAAAGGACAGAAGATTATGAATTGTAGAGGGCTTTCCAATGCCCAAGACACTTTCTATAATAAACCCCTAAGTTTTACCGATTGTATTTACTGAAATTGAGCTTCTCCTAATCCTCACAGCTGCTGTCTTATCTGCAGTCCATCTGTACGCTGCTTAATGCCAAGTGTTTAAGGTGCCTTGGATTGGTCACCATATGTCCCCCCCCTTCCTTTTTTCAGACAGAAATTTTGGATGAGGATAAGCGTCTCATTAGCTCCGTGGATTATTACTTCATTCAAGAAGATGGAAGTAGATTTAAGGTAAACTTTATTTTAAATATTCTAGAGAAGAGTAGTGGTCCTGAGTCTATTTTAATTATCAGTAATGTATTACGCTGCATACGTCTAGCAGCGCCATGGAAATAAGTAGTAGCAGTTCTTGTTGAAGGTTTTGCTTGCCTTTGTCTGAAATATATCCTGTGTTACATTTCTTTTGAACAAAAGCTGTATTTATTCCTGATTTTAGCCTTCTTTTCAAAGGGGAAGAAAGCTCATGAGATCCTCATTGGAGTGGATCTTTCACCAGATAGCTTGTGTCTAGTGTCCTGTACACCTCAGATTTTTAGGGCATGTCAGATAGTCCAAGGGTCTGCTGACAGGGTTTTATTTTTTGAATTGTGTGTGTCTAAATGAGTTTTGTGCAGAACTAATGGAGCCTGCTTTACAGAATCTCCTTTTAGCATTAATTTTCCGTTGCATTTGTGTTTGGCAGAAATCACTTCATTTTGTGTGTTTTTTTGGGGGGGGGATTGCACGGGACAAGATCGGGATTCTCAGTTATCAAAGTTTTCTCCTATTCTGGATAGCCCTCTTTTTCCACCTGGTCAAAACTCTGGGATATTTAGGCCTACTGATTGCACTACTCATATTGAGTATCTAGCTCAGCTTCCCATTTAACTCTATGAGACAGAACAAGGGGCAGTTTGTCCCTTAGATAATATCACACTAAAGTTAATTTGAGTATTTTAAAAAAAATATCTTCACATAAATTTTCTATGAGAGTGTTTCTCTGTGTGACAACAGGTTTACTATATTTCAAAGTTAAGAAATTACAAAGACTAGGGGACACTCGAAGTTACAAGGAAATACTCTTAAAACCAATAGGAGGAAATTTTTTTTCACTCAGAGAAAAGTTAAGCTCTGGAACGTGTTGCCAGAGGATGTGGTAAGAGCGGATTGCGTAACTGGTTTTATCCCAGGACAAGCAGGCAGGTATTCTCACTAGTGGGTGATGTCATCCGACAGAGCCCCGATACGGACATCTTGCAAGCATGTCTTGCTTGAAGAAACTCAGAAGTTTCGAGATGCCCGCACCGCGCATGCGCCAGTGCCTTCCCGCCCGATGTACCGGGCGCGTCTCCTCAGTTCTTTTCTTTCCGCGGAGCTGAGAAGTTCTCTTCAATTCTGCGCTGACTGAAATTTCAGTATTTTGCCTTCTTTCCCCGCGTTTTATTGTTTTACTTACTTTCTTTGACTTTTATTTCTTTTAAAAAAAAAAAAAAAAAAGTTACAATTATTTCGTCCGGCGGTTCGGCCGGGCCGGCCTCGTGGCTGCGACCTAGCTCCTTCGACCTAGCAACGTCACTTTTCCGGCCTATGTCCCGGCCTATCACCGGTTTTAAAAAGTGCAGCAAGTGCCAGCGTGCGATTTCGTTGACGGACCCACACCGGCGCTGTCTTCAGTGTCTTGGTCCAGAACACGTTCCGAAATCGTGCCGGCCTTGTTCCACGCTCACAGCGCGCTCTTTTAAACGGCGCTGCTTACTTTGGGAGTCCATGTTTAAGATGGAGTCTTCTAAGGAGCCATCTGCTTCGACCTCGACAGATGTTTCACCGGTCTGTTCGAAGCCTGCATCTGCGACTCATGCATCGAGCATCGTGAAGCCAGCATCGTTCACACCAGCTTCTGCATCGAGTTCAGCATCGGTTCCTGCTCCCGTCTCCTCGGTTCAGGTACCGCCTTCCACTGTTCCTCCCGTGGTCATAAAAGTGCCCAAAGCTACCAAGCAGAAGCACTCGACCACGAAGGAACGCGATGATCGTGCAGGAGGACCCCCTTTCGGTGCGGATCCCTCCATATCGGCATCGCTTAAATCCCTGCTCGAAGCTCAATTTGTTGAGCTCATGCGGACGATGGGACCGAGGCTTATCGCTAATATTCAGGGCGATACTACGGTCCCGGTCCCGGAGAACGGTCCGCCCCCTCCTCCTCCTCCTCGTCGTTCGATTTCCCTGCTCGACGAGGGGGAGCGGCGGAGGGCGGCGGAACCCACTAGGCGGGCTTCCCTTTCTGACATGCCGCCTTTAGAGCCCATTACACCTCCACGTCACCAGGGTACTACATCGGCCCCTGATAATCGGAGTCCTGGGCATACTGCATCGCAGGAGGAGTTCTTTCGCACTCCATACCAGACTTGGGTGGCACTGCGTGAGTCGGCATCGTTGCCTCCCATGCGCTCCACTGCATCGAGTCCAATCCATTCCTTCGAGGCTTCAAGGGATCGATCGATGCATCGAAGATCACGTTCCCCATCCCGGCATCGGGAGGGGCATCGATCTCGACATTCTTCTAGACACTCCTCGCGTCATTCAGAGGTGTCTCCACAGAAGAAAATGCAGCGTATGGGATACTCATCCTCAGATTTATCCCAGCCAGAGGGACCGGAGTATGAAGAACCATCTACCTCATACTCTCCATGCCGCTCCCAGCTCTCCCTGGAACCGGAGGCTTCCACGTCTTCTAGTCCGTCTCGCCGGCCGGCCTTGGCGGACCAACTTTCCTTTTCATCCTTTCTCAGACAGATGGCGGATGACTTGGATGTGACCTTAGATACTGGGTCGAAGTACTCTAAGGAGTATCTGGACACCATGCATTTACCTCATCCTCCGGCGGAGACACTTCGGCTTCCCCTGCATAAGTTACTTGACCAGACTCTCATGCGGTGTTTGGAGACACCGTATTCCATACCTGCGGTACCTAGCAAGTTGGATGCTCGATACCGCATCGTGCACCACAAGGGGTTTGAGGGAGCTCAACTCTCTCATCAGTCCCTCCTAGTCGAGTCTTCCCTTAAACGTTCGCACCCCTCCCAAGTCTACGCTTCCGTGCCTCCTGGCAGGGAAGGGAGAACGATGGATAAGTTTGGTAGACGTATCTATCAAAATTCAATGATGGCGACTCGAGTGCTCAATTACAATTTTTTCTTCTCGTCCTATTTGGATTTTTTCTTGCCGGTACTCCGCAAGTTCACACCTTTCATCGATGCTGAGGCTCGGTTTGAGTTTGAGGAGGTGGTGGCGACCCTGTCCCAGTTGCGCCTCCAATTGATGCAATCCTCCTATGATGCTTTCGAGCTCTCGGCTCGTGCTGCGGCCTGCTCGGTCGCCATGCGTCGACTGGCTTGGCTTCGCACCATTGATATGGATCCGAATCTCCAAGACAGACTTGCAAATGTGCCTTGTGCGGGAGCGGATCTGTTCGATGAGTCTGTCGAGACTGTTACTAAAAAACTGTCAGACCACGAAAAATCTTTCCAGTCTATCATGAGGCCTAAGCCTAAACCACAACAGTCTCGTCCTTCTAGACCGCCTATAATCTACCAAAGGCGTTATCAACCGAGGCAGGCCCCTCCTGCGAGACAGCCTGCAAAGCGACAGCCGCCTCAGAAGACTCAGCAAAAGCCTCAGATGCCGGCTGCTCCCAAGGCTACTCAGCCTTTTTGACTCTCCTCCAGGGAGCATAACCGATCTCGTTCTGTCTACCCCATATTTTCCCATAGGGGGTCGCCTCCATCATTTTTGTCATCGATGGGAGTCGATCACCACGGACCTCTGGGTCCTCTCCATCGTAAGAGAGGGATACTCTCTTCATTTCCAACGGGTCCCCCCGGACCATCCTCCAAGAGAGTATCCTTCCAACTCCACACAGACCGCTCTTCTTCTCCAGGAAGCTCAGGCTTTGCTCCGGCTTCGGGCCGTCGAGCCGGTACCGGTGGATCAACAAAACCAGGGGTTTTACTCCCGGTACTTCCTGGTCCCGAAGAAGACGGGCGATCTGCGTCCCATTTTGGACCTTCGGGTCCTCAACAAGTTTTTGGTCAGGGAACGGTTTTGCATGCTGACCCTTGCCTCTCTTTATCCCCTAATCGAGCAGAACGATTGGTTATGCTCTCTGGATCTCAAGGAGGCCTACACTCACATCCCGATTCATCCGGCCTCCCGCAAGTTCCTCAGATTCCGGGTGGGACATCTGCATCTGCAGTATCGAGTGCTTCCCTTCGGCCTATCTTCGTCGCCCAGAGTCTTCACGAAGTGTCTGGTAGTGGTGGCCGCTGCACTCCGGAACATGGGTCTCCAGGTGTTCCCATACCTCGACGACTGGCTCATCAAGGCCCCGTCCGCTCCCAAGGTCATTTCGGCGACCTTGACTACCATTTGTTTTCTGCAGAGCTTGGGCTTCGAGATCAACTTTCCAAAGTCCCATCTTCAGCCCACCCAGTCTCTCCCCTTCATAGGGGCTGTCCTGGATACCATTCAACTTCGAGCATTCCTTCCTCCTCCACGCTTACATGCTCTCCTTCTACTCTGCCAGTCAGTGTCTTCTCGCCAATCCATCTCAGCGAGACACATGATGGTCCTTTTAGGCCACATGGCATCTACAGTTCATGTGACTCCTTTTGCCAGACTACATCTCAGGATCCCTCAATGGACTCTGGCATCTCAGTGGACTCAGGTGTCCGACCCGTTATCTCGTCACATTGTGGTCACTCCTGCTCTACGGCAGTCTCTTCTCTGGTGGATGACCTCTTCGAATCTATCCAGAGGTTTGCTGTTTCATTCTCCTCCCCATCAGAAAGTTCTAACGACCGATTCATCGAACTATGCATGGGGGGCCCATCTGGATGGTCTTCGCACTCAGGGGTTCTGGACCAGTGCGGAACGACTCCATCAAATCAATCTTCTGGAGCTCAGGGCCATCTTCAATGCTCTCCAAGCTTTTCAACATCTGCTTCACGACATGGTGGTCCTTATTCGCACAGACAATCAGGTCGCCATGTATTATGTCAACAAACAAGGGGGCACGGGCTCGGCCCCTCTTTGTCAGGAAGCTCTTCGAGTCTGGGATTGGGCGGTTCGCCACAACACCTTCCTCAGAGCAGTCTACATTCAGGGGAAGGACAACGTCTTGGCAGACAAATTGAGTCGTCTACTTCAACCTCACGAATGGACGCTCCACTCCGACCCCCTTCATCAGATCTTTGCTCAGTGGGGGACACCTCAGATAGACCTCTTTGCAGCCCCCCACAACTTCAAGCTGCCTCAATTTTGCTCCAGGATCTACACTCCTCATCGCCTAGAGGCAGATGCTTTTCTGCTGGATTGGAGCAAACGTTTCCTATATGCGTTTCCTCCTTTTCCTCTCATTCAAAAGACTCTAGTCAAATTGAGATTAGACCATGCCACCATGATTCTGATTGCTCCTCGGTGGCCCAGACAACCTTGGTTCTCCCTTCTACTTCAACTCAGCAGCAGGGAGCCAGTACTTCTTCCAGTGTTTCCTTCACTACTCACTCAACATCAAGGTTCACTACTTCATCCCAATCTGCAGTCCCTCCACCTGACAGCTTGGTTCCTTTCAACATAACTCCTCACCAGTTCTCTCAAGCAGTGAGGGAGGTCTTGGAGGCTTCCAGGAAGCCTGCTACTCGACAATGCTATTCCCAAAAATGGACTAGATTCTCTTCCTGGTGTATTTCCAATGCCACGGAACCTCAGCGAGCTTCCCTATCTTCTGTATTGGATTATCTTCTACACCTGTCCCAGTCTGGCCTCAAGTCTACCTCTATACGAGTCCACCTGAGTGCTATTGCGGCGTTCCATCAGCCTCTACAAGGGAAACCTTTGTCTGCTCATCCTGTGGTTTCCAAATTTATGAAAGGACTTTTTCATGTCAACCCTCCTCTCAAACCTCCTCCTGTGGTTTGGGATCTCAATGTTGTCCTGTCTCATCTTATGAAGCCTCCGTTTGAACCTCTCAACACGGCTCCACTCAAGTATCTCACCTGGAAGGTGGTTTTTCTAGTGGCCCTCACGTCAGCTCGTCGGGTCAGTGAGCTTCAGGCCCTAGTGGCGGATCCACCGTTCACCGTATTCCATCATGACAAGGTGGTTCTCCGTACTCATCCAAAATTCTTACCTAAAGTGGTCTCTGAATTTCACATCAACCAATCCATCGTGCTTCCGGTGTTCTTTCCAAAGCCTCATTCTCATCCTGGGGAATCTGCTTTGCACACTCTGGACTGTAAACGTGCTCTAGCTTTCTACTTGGATCGCACAAAGCCACACAGAACTGCTCCTCAACTTTTCGTCTCCTTTGATCCAAACAAGTTGGGACGACCGGTATCGAAGCGCACCATCTCCAACTGGATGGCGGCTTGTATCTCTTCCTGCTATGCCCAGGCTGGATTATCCCTTCCCTGTAAGGTCACAGCCCATAAGGTCAGAGCAATGGCAGCCTCTGTAGCCTTCCTCAGATCGACACCGATTGAGGAGATTTGTAAGGCTGCCACTTGGTCCTCGGTTCATACATTCACCTCTCATTATTGTCTGGATACTTTCTCCAGACGGGATGGACAGTTTGGCCAAACAGTGTTACAAAATTTGTTCTCTTAAGTTGCCAACTCTCCCACCATCCCATTGGGGTTAGCTTGGAGGTCACCCACTAGTGAGAATACCTGCCTGCTTGTCCTGGGATAAAGCAATGTTACTTACCGTAACAGTTGTTATCCAGGGACAGCAGGCAGCTATTCTCACGTCCCACCCACCTCCCCTGGGTTGGCTTCTCAGGCTAGCTACCTGAACTGAGGAGACGCGCCCGGTACATCGGGCGGGAAGGCACTGGCGCATGCGCGGTGCGGGCATCTCGAAACTTCTGAGTTTCTTCAAGCAAGACATGCTTGCAAGATGTCCGTATCGGGGCTCTGTCGGATGACATCACCCACTAGTGAGAATAGCTGCCTGCTGTCCCTGGATAACAACTGTTACGGTAAGTAACATTGCTTTTTAGAAAGGTTTGGACAAGTTCCTGGAGGAAAAGGCCATAGTCTGTTATTGAGAAAAACATTGGAGAAGCCACTACTTGCCCTGGATCGGTAGCATGGAATGTTGCTACTCTTTGAGGTTCCGGAATCTTGCTATTCTTTGAGATTCTGCCTGGACTCTTGACACTCTTTGAAGTTCTAGAATCTTTTGTTACTCTTTGGGATTCTGGAATGTTGCTACTCTTTGGGTTTTGGCCAGGTACTAGGGACCTGGATTGGCCACCGTGAGAACGGGCTACTGGGCTTGATGGACTGTTGGTCTGACCCAGTAAGGCTAGTTTTATGTTCTTACTAGTGTTTAAGCCAGTTACATTAACGGGTGCTAGTAAAGCCTCATTCCCTCACATGTCCCCTATTTTCAGCCCTAGCTCCAAACCCATTTTTACGCCCCTCCCTCCCACCACGGTCCAACAGCACCTCTTCCCTGCTCCCCCGGTTCCTCTTCCCTGCTTCCCCAGTGAGCAGCACCTCTTCCCTGCTCCCCCGGTCCCTCTTCCCTGCTCCACCGGTCAGCAGCACCTCTTCCCTGGTCAGCAGCATCTCTTTCCTGCTCCCCCAGTTCCTCTTCCCTACTTCCCTGGTCAGCAGCACCTCTTCCCTGCTCCCCCAGTTCCTCTTCCCTGCTCCACCGGTCAGCAGCACCTCTTCCCTGGTCAGCAGCATCTCTTTCCTGCTCCCCCAGTTCCTCTTCCCTACTTCCCTGGTCAGCAGCACATTTTCCCTGCTCCCCCGGTCCTGCTCCCCTGGTCAGCAGCAACTCTTCCCTGCTCCCCCGGTTCCTAAATATTCTTACTCTGTATTATACAGTATATGCCGCCTCGCCCTTCCCGCGGTCCCGACAAATCTCTCGCCTGTAGTAGTGGCCGCAGCACTCTACACACGCTGCTTCGCAGCCTTCAACTGCCCTGATATGCTCTGCCGCGTCTCTGATGATGTCATCAGGGACGTGGTGGAGCAAATCAGGGCAGTAGAAGGCCGCGAAGCAGTGTGTGTAGAGTGCTGTGGCTGCTGCTACAGGCGAGAGGTTTGTCAGGACCGCGTGAAGGGGGGGCGGCAAGGGAGTAAGGGTAGAGGCCAGACCGCGTGAAGGGGTTCGTGTGCGCTGGGGGGGATGGGGGCGACTACGACGATCTGCCTTACACGGAAACCGACTCTTCCTGGCAGCCGCACCGCGGGCCTTAAACCGACAGCCGAGGGCGTCCTGGAGTCCTTTGTAGCGGATGGGGAGTGTGATGGGGCATGGGGCGAGCGAGCGCCTCTCCACCCCCCCCCCAACAACCAACTTCAGATTTCAGTTTGTCCGTCTTCCACTGTGCCGAGCGAGCCCTTTTCGGCGTCTGCCCTCTTCCGAATCCTGGGCTTGCGCTCCTTTCCATAAGTGCCGGTCCCTCACTCTGCGCCATCTAGCACATGCGCACTCGTGCCACCACAGCGCGACAGATCAGGGAACATGCGGCGCGAGTGCGCATGCGCGCTTACCATTTTATTATATATGATGAGCTGTAAATAAGCAAAACGACCACTTGGCAAGTGATAATCACAAGCCAGCTCTTCAAAAGGTATCAAGTTGGCATTGTCAGAACATTTTCCTCAGGTAAGTAACTGTATCAGGCGCATTGCTTAAAGATCCCAGAGCTTTGATCAGGTGGGAAAAGAGGGGCTATCCAGAATAGGAGAAAACTTGGGATAACTGATAGTCTCGAGCTTGTCCCATGCAATCTCAAACCAAAAAGGTATCGTGAGTAGTGACAGGTGGTCCTTGCAAGCTTCTGGGCCGAGGAGGCCACCACAACAAAGAGACCAAGTTCATAGGGCCAACTCCTGTTGATATGATGGTTTTTAAAATTGTGCATGAAGGGGCAGATTCTACAGTATATAGAAGTTAGATGCCATTGATTCGTGCTCGAGTCCTAGCGACTTGATGAGGTGTCAGGTCAAAAGCGCGCCGGGACAAAGGCGCACCCAGACAATTGAGCGCAGCGCGTGCCGCCGCACCACTCTAAATTACAGTTTTTAGCGCTCTGCCGGGGGGGCGTGGGAATAGACATTGCGCCGCGTTGTGGGGGGTGTGGGGGGTTGTAACCCCCCACATTTTACTGAAAACTTCCCTTTTTCCCTGTTTTTAGGGAAAAAGTTCAGTTTACAGTAAAATGTGGAGGGTTACAACCCCCCAAACTCCCCATAACGCCGGCGCGATGCCTATTAAGTAAACTGGGGGGGTTCCCCAACAAAACCCCCCGTCGGAGCCCCTAAAAACTGTAATTTAGAGGGGCGCGGCAGCGCACGCTGCGCTCAATTGTCGGCGCGCGCTTTTGTCTTTCGCGCCGTTGTCTATGAACCCTTGATGAATTATAGATCTAAAAAGAAATCAGTTTGGTGTTAGTCTGGTAAAGTCCTCCAGCATCATCTCTGTGGTTGTTTTCAACGTCTCCAGTATATAGGTTGCCTAAAAAATCAGCACCGACTAGCATGGCGCTAGGCGAAGTTCTATAAAATCTAGGTGCGGTGTATAGCAGTGGTTCCCAGCCCCGTCCTGGAGGACCGCCAGGCCCGTCGGGTTTTCAGGCTAGCCCTAATGAATATGCATGAAAGAGATTTGCATATAATGGAAGTGACAGGCATGCAAATCTGCTCCATGCATATTCATTAGGGCTAGCCTGAAAACCCGATTGGCCTGGCGGTCCTCCAGGACAGGGTTGGGAACCACTGGTGCATAGAATCACGCTTGGCGTTACCGAAGTGAAATTAGGCATGCTAACGTTAGGCGCACTGTATGCCAGGGGTTTCTTTGCCTAAATACCTGCACCCAACACAAAAACATGCCCATGATCCACCCCCCAGCGACGCCCACTTTTAGGTAGGCGCTTTGGACTAGGTCAGGGGTAAGCAATTCCGGTCCTCGAGAGCCGGAGCCAGGTCAGGTTTTCAGGATATCCACAATAAATATGGCATCTCAAGGAGGCAGTGCATGCAAATCCATCTCATACATATTCATGGTGGGTATCCTGAAAACCTGACCTGGCTCCGGCTCTCGAGGACCGGAATTGCCTACACCTGGACTAGGTGCCTGCTTTTTATAGAATAGCCAATTAATGGCTAGGAACTTCAATTATGTCCAATTATGTGGTGTTATGTGCTAATTATCAGCACTGATTAAGCCTATTAGCCAATTAAGGGCTAGATTCACTAACCTGACTTTTACCGATTCCAGCAGGCCCGACCAATTCACAACAGCAAAAAATTCAACATAACATAATAACAGATTTCTAGACCGCATAACCGTGAGTTCACTGCGGTTTACAAAAGATTATGCTATGAGGAAATACAGTGTTGATGGAATGAAGATTTAGGACGATCGGAGGAACGCCCCCCTCCCCCCCCCCCTCCGACCACACGGATCGCTAGTGTGCGATCCTGACGCATGCGCAGATCATCTGCTTTCCCTGCAGTTGGTCTGCATATGCGTTTTTGTGTCTGGGTTTTGTTGGGTTTTTTTCGGGCCCCGACTCTCCTGCTCTCCCAGGGAAGGGCTATCCCTGGCGGCAGCAGCCTCTTCCTTTTCGCCGACACTGGCTTGTTTCTTTTCTGCTGCTTGGTGCTCTCTTGGAACTGGGAGATTTCTATTCTGCTGAGGCGAAATCTTCATTTTTTTTTCTCTGCTTGATTGCTGAGACCTAACGAGTTCCCATTGTTTGGGAAAGATTGTGGCAGATCCTGCTTTCTCCTGTCATGTCCTGTTCTCTGCCCCGAGCTCTGGATCTCTGCCGCCTTCCCTGTAATGCGAGCCCACGGGTTTAAAGCGGGACTGCACTGCGGCGGGCAGCCCCGCTTTAAACCCGCGGGCTCGCACTGCAGGGAAGATGGCAGAGATCCAGAGCTCGGAGCAGAGAGCAGGGCTGGAAGATTGGGGCAGAGTGCAGGGTGGCAATGGAGCAGGCGGGGCGGCAGAGACGTGTGCGACTGGTCCCCAGCAGTCGCTTCTTCTCTTGATTGTCCAGCCCAGTCGGTGTCCCAGATTTGTTTGGTGAATCGCGTCCCTGCCTACTTTGCATGCCGTTTCCCCTCATTTGCATGCACGGATCGGAAGCGGATTGCAGGAGAGGTTAGTGAATCGGGTCAGAGGGAAATCGGGTCACAAACCGATCGGTACATGATTGGTTTGCTTAGTGAATATAACCCTAAGTTAGGTACCTATACTGGCTAGGTGTGCCAGTGTAGGCGCCTGTGGACTATATAGAATTTGCCAGTTAGTGCAGTGTACATAAAGAGGGCTGACTAGGTGGAACAACTCCTCTCTCTCTCTCTCTCGAATACCATGAACGATACAAGCATGGCTGATCCTAGCAGGGTGGAGTAAATCAGCCTGTGATCCTCTATCTGGTGCTGTCACTTCTAACATGTACCTGTCATCTCTGTTCTTCGTGTTCAGGCTTCAGGTTAAATACAGCAGAGGAGTGGAGCAGTCAGCAAGAGAGGATTACAGCATGGGTCCCAGTCTAATCTAATACTCAATTTCTGAATCGCACTAATACCGAAGAGTTCAAGGCGATTTAAATTTTAAAAAAATAAGCCATAAACAAACTATGGGAAAATACAAATATCTTACAATGCAATTTATATCCATTTTACCAAAATTATAGATCAGCATACAAAAGAGTTTTCAGTCTTTTATGGAATCTCCAATAATTAGCTTCAGTCCTTAATTGAGCAGGTAAATTATTCCAAATCGTAATAGCAGCACAAACATAAGAGGTTTGGACAAATTCCTGAAGGAAAAGTCTGTAGTCTGTTATTAAGACATGGGGGAAGTCACTGCTTGCCCTGGATCAGTAGCATGGAATATTGCTCCTCTTTGAGTTTTGGCCAGGTACTAGTGACCTGGATTGGCCACTGTGAGAGCGGGCTACTGGGCTTGATGGACCATTGGTCTGACTGACCCAGTATGGCTATTCTTATGTTCTTAAAAGGTGGTAAAAAAAAAAAAAAAAAAAAGTATTTAATCTAGTAGAAGAATGCAATTGAGAAGAAAGTAAAATTAAAATTGTATGAAGAATTCGTTTGTTAAATGTGATGAGTCAGAGAAGTAGACTTGAACTTGACACATTTCTTAACCAGTAAAGATTGTTATAGCTGCAGCAACACTGTCATATCTCTTTAAGCCATATATTAGCCTAATAATAATAATAATAACTTTATTCTTGTATACCGCATTACCATGGAAGTTCTATGCAGTTAACAGAAGAAGAGACTGTACAATTACAGCGAAGATACAATTTTGTTAATGTTACATTAATATTTTAGATAATGCATATTTTCAATCAAATTGAATTTACATTTTAGACGATACATTTACGGAGAAGTTAATTTTTGCAGGTAGGTAATATATTCGGAGTAGTTATGTTTGCTATGAGTTACATACATCAGAGTTACAAGTAGAAGTGTTGCATACGGCGGTAAAGTGTTACATACGTCTGGGGAGAGTCAAGGTCAGAGGAGGAGGAGAGGAGAACGTTCAGAGGAATTTGTCAAAAAGGTAAGTTTTAGTTAACTTCCTGAAAGTTTGATAGGGGGGGAATTGGAGATGAGAGTGGAGAGGCATTTGTTCCATTTGCCCGCTTGGAATGCTAGGGATCGGTCGAGGAATTTTTTGTAGAGGCAGCCCTTTGGGGAGGGAAATGAAAACAGGTAGGTATTTCGAGTACGAGAGGGGCCTGCAATTTTGAGGTGCTCAGATAGGTAAATTGGAGAAGAGCCTGCTAAGGTTTTGAAGCAGAGGCAGGCGAATTTAAAGAAGATTCTTGCCTCCACCGGCAGCCAGTGGAGTTTGGAGTAATAGGGGCTGACGTGGTCATATTTTTTGAGGCCGAAAATGAGGCGGACAGCGGCATTTTGTACTATTCTGAGACGTTTGATGGTGTTTTTATAGGCTCCCAGGTAAATGATATTGCAGTAGTCCAGTATGCTAAGGATTAGGGATTGGACCAGTAAACGGAAGGAGAGGTGGTCGAAGTGGTGTTTGATGGTGCGAAGTTTCCAGAGGGAATAGAAGCATTTTTTGACCTGGGCACTGGTGTGGGCTTCGAAGGTCAAGCTTCTATCTAGGATGACTCCGAGTATTTTTATGGTGAGGTTGATGGGGTATTCTAGGCCATTCAATTTCAGGGAAGTGTTTGTTATTTTATGGGTAGGGCTTGCCAGGAAGATTTTGGTTTTGGTGGTGTTTTGAATTAACTGCAATTTTCTTGCTAATTTCAAAGTTAAATTCAATATAGTTACCTCAACTAGGTCCACCAACTAGAGATGGGCTTTGAATACAAGACATAAGCATTAACATTCTGTAATAGATTCGGTCTTCTCTGCTATAAGTTAAAGGGTCATGAAATCTGATATACCACTTTGTCGTACAACCATGGCGGTTTGCATATAGTCTATGCCGGGACTTTCTCTGTCCCTAGTGGGCTCACCCTCTAAATTTTGCATCTGAAGCAATGGAGGGTTAAGTGACTTGCTTAAGCTCAAGCTGCAGTGGGAGTTGAACAGTTACTCAGCCCATTGTGCTAACTGGTATGCTGCTTCTCCACAGTCAACATGACAGATCTCCTGATTGTCTCTTGAGTGTTATAAGGAATATAGTGAAGTATTAATGCTGGCTCTCTTCTCCAGGTGGCTCTACCCTACAAGCCATACTTCTACATTGCAACAAGGAAGGTGAGTAGGTCTTTATTTGTAATTCTTGCCCTTTGACACTGTTTCAACAGTGCTGGTAATTCTGCATTTTCCCATTGCCTTAATTCAAGTTATTCAAGCTGTTTCCTTGTAACAGCGGCTTTAATAGGCCTTCCTTGATGGTTTCTCCTGCCAATTTTATAGTTTACAAGAAGTTTTGCCATGCTGATTTTGTGGTCCGTTTCCTGTTTTAGGGATGTGAACGAGAGGTCTCATCTTTTCTGTCCAAGAAGTTTCAGGGTAAAATAGCAAAACTGGAAACTGTTCCAAAGGAGGATCTGGACCTGGTAAGTACCGTAATTTCTTGGATGAAAATAGTTCAATTCATAATCTGGAGTCGTATTTATTTTGCTTATAGTGTACTGATAAGAATCAGATTTTGTAGGAAAATGCTGGAATATGCTGCCTTGAAATTTTTCTAGGACCTGAGCAGTGGCTGATTTAAAAAGCTTGGCTTATCTTTCAATGTTGCGTTTAAAACATGAAGGTGAAAAGTTGAGATGTGCTATATAGCATCCATGAACTTGGTCTTCTTTGCAGCCAAATCATCTTGTGGGACTCAAGAGGAATTACATCCGTTTGGCCTTTCACACGGTAGATGATTTAGTGAAAGTGCGGAAAGAAATTTCTCCTGCTGTGAGGAAAAACAAGGAGCGGGATCATGCCAATGACACCTACACAGCCATGCTGTCCAGGTAATGCTGCTCACCACCCTTGCAATTGTACCTGCCCTGCCGTGCTGGCAAGGGAAGGCACCCCAGGGGACCTCATTTGCAGGACCATTTTTCTTGCTTGATTTTGAAGTTGCAGAATTTATATAGAAACATGACGGCAGAAAAAGGCCAAATGGCCCATCCAGAGACTTTTCTGCTGCCTTAAAGTTTTTTTTTTTTTTTTTTTTTGTATAACAATTTATTCAAGAAACAAAGCAATGAGCAATACAAACAAATATATCATTTTCATTTAAAAGAATACAGCAAAACCTAACAGAGGTTAAAGAATCAGAGTCCAGGTTTGGGTTCTTATAACCCAGACTCGGCTAAATAAAACTACCCCACTGAAAGTATGCTGTCTTAAGTTTAATGTAGATTGTTTTGTATAAAGCCTTTTTTAACTTCTCCTTGTTTGGTTCATGATTAGAAAACAAGCAGTAGGCTCCTCCCCCAGACTTCTTACTATCTGGGGTGTTTTGGGGTTTTTTCGCAGCGCGCTCGCTGGCAGCAGTATGGCAGGAGAGGAGAAGGGCACTTCTAAGAAGATTGCCGATCAAATGGATAACATCCTGGACATGCGGGAATACGATGTTCCGTACCATGTGCGACTGTCTATTGACTTAAAGATCCATGTGGTGAGTGAGAGAGAGAGAACCAGAGAAGCTTAACACCCTTAAATCCTCCAATATCTTAGAACTGCATTAGTATACACAAGTTAAGCATCTATATACAGGCCTTGGTGGTGGATTTTGATTTTTGAACTTCATTACTTGCTTTTTCAAACATGTATTCATGGCAGGGCTTTCAATCGAAGTGATTAGACACCTTGGACACCTTTTTAATACATAGGACTATATTTAATGTGGGAAAATAAAGGTTGTATTTCAGGTACTATGGCAGAAGCTTTAACAATAGTTTTGCCTAAGCCAAACAGAGATCCCATGTTGGTTTCAAACTATAGGCCTATTTCTTTGATTAATGTTGATGGGAAATTGTTAGCTAAAATATTGGCTTTGCGTTTGAATAAGGCTCTCCCTTATATTATTGGTATGCATCAAACAGGTTTTGTTGCTCAAAGACATTCTTCAAATAACACCAGATTAGCTTTTCATATTTTACATTTAACAAAGGATATGAAAGATCCGGCTTTCTCTGTTTCTTTAGATGCAGAGAAAGCATTTGATCGGGTAGAATGGACTTTTATGTATCAAACAATGGATTGGTTTGGTATTGGTTCTCGATTTATACAAATGATTCAATCCCTGTATAGCTCCCCATCTGCTAGATTATATATAAATAATACTTTTTCAGAAAGGTTCTTTTTAGAAAGGGGAGTTAGACAGGGTTGTCCATTATCTCCTTTGTTATTCGATATTGTTTTGGAACCTCTACTTTTAGCTATTCAACAATCAAAGGAGATAGAAGGTATTCCTTATGCAGGTCGGGAATATAAAATTTCTGCTTATGCAGATGATATTTTGATTCATTTGAGAAATCCGGAGTCAACCATTCCACATTTATTGGATTTGATTGATAAATTTGGAAAATTTTCAGGTTATAAAATAAATTGGAATAAATCAGAAATTCTTCCACTAAATGTACATTGTATAAAAGGCTTATTTGATTCGTTTCAGTTTAGTTGGAAGAAAGATGGAATAAAATATTTAGGAATTTGGATAAAAAGTACATTGGAAGAAACAATGAAGGTAAATGAAAAATCCTTATTACTTAAAGTTACAGAATTGTGTGAGCAATGGAATCCTTTGCATATTTCTTGGTGGGGGAGAGTGCAAACAGTAAAGATGATGATTTTGCCTATAGTTTGTTACCAAATGAGTATGTTACCAGTTTATTTTCAAGAGTCCTTTTACAAAAAATTAAATAATATTTTGACAAAATTTGTTTGGCTTGGGAAAAAACCAAGAATTGCTTTAGTATCGTTGCAAAAATCAATTGTGGAGGGTGGGGTAAATTTTCCAAACTTTTATAGGTACCATCAAGCCTATATATTGCGTCAAGGGATGTATTGGATCCTCCCTGAGCTTATTGATCATCAACCAGATTGGTTATATTTGGAACGGAATTTGGTGTCCCCTCTGAGACTTCCAAATGTATTAAGTATCAGATTTCATAAATATGCTAAGGACAATATAATTTTATTGGATACTTGGAAAACTATTAAATTTATTGATAAATTAACAGAGGTACCAATAATGAAATCTACTTTACAGTCCTTATGGTTAAACTCCAAGATTCAAATAGGCGGTGCTGGAATCACTTGGAAGAATTGGATGCAGGCAAATATTAGGACATTAGATGATCTTATTTCTAATGGTAATCTGCTTGAGTTTTCACAACTGCAGCATTCATTTGGTATTGCAAACACTCAACAATATAGGTGCTTGCAGTTGAAGCAGGCTATTCAGATGGGGTTCCCTGAATGGAAAAATTTGAAAACTTATTTTAGCTTGCAAATCCTTTGCTACCAAACAGATTTAATAGGACATCAGGCTGCCCAGTGGTATAAATTGATTTCTGGATTTTTAAATAAAAAACCAAAAAATAGTCTTAGAGATATTTGGAGTATCGAGTTAAAACAGCATATTTCTGTTTCTCGTTGGCCACGAATCTGGACTTGGAGATTAAGATGTACAATGTCAGCATCTATGAGACAAACATGGTTGTTTTTATTACATAGAATTTTTTGGACTCCAGTTCGGTTGAATAAAGTAGATAGTTCTAAATCTAATAGATGTTGACATTGTCATATTGATATTGGGACTTTGGATCATCTTTTATTTTTTTGTCCATTGATACTTGGCTTTTGGAAGTCGATTTGGGGGCAAATTAATAATATTCTTCAATCCTCTATTCCTTTGACATATGAAGCAATAATTTTTGGAACGATTCTGCATGATAAACCCACTTTGGATAGAAATAATAGTCGCCTTTTCATGATCTTATCAGGAATAGGGGTTCAAATGATCACATCTAATTGGAAAAATCATGATAGGATTAATTTTAGTTTTTGGTGGGCAACTGTATGTGCAACATATAAATATGAAAAGATTATGGCAGAGCGTTTAGGGTTTGTTAAATCCTTTAAGGGGATTTGGGGTCCATTAACTAATTTTGTCACATTATAATTAAAGTGATTCCTTTTTCTTTATGTTAGATTCCTTTGCACATCCAGGGTGGATGGGGGGGGGTGTATTATTTATTTAGAGGTATAAATTTCATAATATTCTATAATATTGATGAGTATAATATAATATCATTACTGTTATAGGTTAAGAAGGGATTTAAAATTTTTATTGTAATATTTCTGATGTTAATAGTGTATTTTCATATAGTTTTTTTTTTTTTTGGATTTTTCAAATGTATACATTGTCAAGTTCAAAATATCAATAAAGAAATTAAAAAAAAAAAATGTGGGGATGGGGAGGTATGTTATGTGATTTAATGGGTTTATTCCTGATGAATGGGATGGATGGGGGAGGGGTCTTTTTTATATGCATTTGACAATAATTGTTAGAATGTCAAGTGATTTGTACGAATTATCTGATTGAATTTTGTACACTTGTTGCAAGAGTTAAAACTGAATAAAGAATTAAAAAAAAAAAAAAAAAAGAAAGAAGTTAGTACAGGTACAAGATCCTTTATCTAAAATTTCCTAAAATTGACAAGCTCCAAAAAACCAAAATTTGATGCAAACCGGAAGCAGTCAATTTCTCCGACGTGACACAAGCTGCAACCAATGCAGGTACATGTGTTTCTCCTGTTGGGTGTGGTCTACTTCTCGCAGAACCCTCAACCGGATGCTACTAAATCTCCCATCCACAAAAGATCTTCACTACAAACGAGTTTTCCACTCCATACTTACCTTTCTAAGAGTCAAAACTTGGAATGGTCTCACAGAAAGGACCAGAACTGAACCTTGCCACATCATCTTCCAAAGAAAACTGAAAACCCATCTGTTACTTAATCTCCTTTACCCTCTCCTCTCTTCTTTGCCTCCCCTTTCCCCTTCTCTCCCACCTCCATTCCCCCCTCTTTTCTCTTCCCTCCCCTTCCTCTCCCTCCTGCCTATACACCTCTCCTCCCTGCCTCCCCATCCTCTCCCCTCTTGCCACTCTTTAAAGTCAGCTTGAGCCTGTATAGGTATGAACGATGCACAAATATAAGATTAGATTAGATATTTGGAAAGGAGTAGTTTTAAACTGATGTTTGCCTTGAAGATTGCTTGATTTATTTGTTCACCGTTCAGAATGTAATGGTGAATGATATATAAAAGTCCATAAATAGATAAAAATAATAGACGTTTCCTTAGTACCCTCACCAGACCACGAGTCCAGGACTTGTATGTGGTATGCCTATCAGCCAGCCCTTATTGGGCAGTGTGCGGTTCAGGCCCTCAGTATTTTTCTATCTCCAGCAGGTTGAGAGTGGATTTCTGTATAGCTGCTGGGCTCTTTTACTGAGGCCTTTTGCACCAGTTGCTTCTTGGTATATTGTAGAACAGGGATGCCTAAATGGTCGATCACGATCGACCAGTAGATCGCAAAGGCAACACGAGTCGATCGCATTGCCTTTGCGATCTTGTTCTTCCTGCCTCCTGGAGCCAGGCCAGGCATGTACAAGCACCGGACCCACAAGCCTTCACCTCAGACGTCAATTCTGGGCCAGCCAATCGCTGCCTGGCTGACCTGGAACATTGGAGGTGAAGGCTTGTTGGTCAGGCGCTTGTACGCACCAGGCCTGGCTCGGGGAAGCAGAGAGAAATTGGCGGGGTGGGCAGAGAGAGAGAAAGACTTGAGGAAGTTCATAAATCGGTGCGATGGCTTGGGGGGGCAGGGGGAGAGAGAAAGAAAGAGAGAAAGAAAAGGGGGGGGGGGCGCGGGCAGAAAGAAAGAAATATTTGATTTACAGTCAGAAGAGGGAAGTCCAACCAGAGACTCATGAAATCACCAGACAAAAAGGTAGGAAAAAATGATTTTATTTTATCAAAATGTGTCCATTTTGAGAATTTATATCTGCCGTCTATATTTTGCTCTATGGCCCCTTTTTACTAAACCACGATGGCGGTTTTTAGCGCAGGGAGCCTTTGAGCGTCGGGAGCTGTGAAGGGCATTCAGCGCAGCCCCCTGCGCTAAAAACCGCTATTGAGGGGAGGGGGGTATGTGTCTGTTTCTGTATCGTTGTTACTGCATATTTTAAAGTCATCTGCCTTGATTTCTGGGGGGAAAAACCCCCAATACAAATGATGATTAACATTTTCTTTGCATGCAGTGGGCTTTGTGTTTTTTTAAAATTTTATTGTTGGTAGATCATTTTGATTTGCGCATTTTAAAAGTAGCTCGCAAGCCCAAAAAGTGTGGGCACCCCTGTTATAGAGCATCTAATAGAAATGGTGTGCGTACTACCTCGGTCTTATTATTATCCCAGGACAAGCAGGCAGCATATTCTTTACGCATGGGTGACGTCACCGACGGAGCCCTCGGTACGGACCTTTTTTACTAGAAAGTTCTAGTTGGCCGCACCACGCGTGCGCGAGTGCCTTCCCGCCCGACGGAGGAGTGCGTGGTCCCCAGTTTCTTCGTTTCCGCGGAGCGAAGAAGACGTGCGTTTTTCAACTCCGTTGAAATCCTCTTTTTGCCTTCCCGCTCGCGTTCTTTTTCGTTTTTATTCACCTTCGGGTGCTTTTTTCTTTCACTTACAAAAAAAAAAAAAAAAAAATATTTTCTTTTTGCTTCGTTTTTCGTTCCTGCCCCGGTGGGGCCTGTTGTCACGATCCAGGCCTCGGGGTTTGATTTTGCGGAGGCCGTGTTTCCATTCATGCCCCCGCAGCCCGGTTTTAAGAAGTGCCAGCGGTGTGCACGCCCGATCTCCCTCACTGACCCACACAATTGGTGTTTACAGTGCTTGGGACCGGAGCATCGGGCGGACTCCTGCACCCGCTGTGCCACTCTTAAAAAACGCACTTTGAAGAATCGTCAAATCCAGCAAAGTCTACTTTTCGGCACCGGCCCGACTATGGACTCGACTTCTTCACCTGCGGCACCGTCGAAATCGGCACCGACCACTTCGACACCGCCTGAAACGACATCGGCGCCACCGGCGCCAGGTAAGCCGGCTAAGAAGCCTTCCACCCTTGAGCGCCCTCCCACCTCGGTGGCGACACCAGCCCTTTCAGCCCCACGCCGAACCAAAAAGCGCTCCGCTCCGATATCGGTGAGTGCCTCGTCATCGGCCTCCTCATCGCCGGAGCGTAGAGCGGCACCCATGGAACCAAAGCAGAAAAAAGTGGTTCCGGTGCCACCCCTGGATGACCGCATTGCGGCCATCCTCCAAGATAAGTTGCAGGAACAACTCCAACAGCAACTTCAGCAGCTCTTGCCCTCTATCCTGGCACCGCTGCTTTCGGTACCAGACCGGCCCGAGCCCCGCACCGTCCAACCGGTATCCACGCCATCGGTACCTATGGACTCCTCCATGCCCATTCTCTCGGCGTCACATCTCCATACCCATGCCGAGACTGTCGCCTTGACGACGACCGATCCTCCTCGGGACCGAACGGAGCACCGGTCTTCCCACGAACCGGACCGGCACCGTTCTTCCCGGGACCGAGACAGACACAGGTCTTCATCCCCCGGTACCGTCTCGGTACGCTCAGGCAAGTCTCGGTCTAAAACTCACCATACCGAGCCTTCCACTCCGGTCTCTCGACACGCACACACCGATGTCAGAGACCCGGACCTCTGGGAAGAATCCCCTCTCGGTACCGAGGAGGATGCATCGTCGTCGGACGAAGAGCCTTCGGCCCCCGATACCACATCTAAACCTGAGCAATCTTCCTTTTCTAAATTCCTCAGGGAGTTATCGGGGGCCTTATCTTTGCCTCTAGAATCTGACTCTAAGAAGTCACAAGCTTTCCTGGAGGCATTAGATTTCGATCAACCCCCTAAGGAGTTCCTCAAGTTGCCCGTGCATGACATCCTACGGGAAACTTTTTATAAAAATTGGGAGAATCCGCTGACTGTCCCTGGGGCACCCCGTAAACTGGATAGCCTTTACAGGGTTATTCCAATCCCGGGATTTGATAAACCCCAGCTGCCCCATGAATCTCTCCTGGTAGAGTCCACTTTAAAAAAGACTCAGGGCTCTAGTGTTTATGCCTCCACCCCTCCTGGCAGAGAGGGCAAAACTATGGACAAGTTTGGCAAGCGGCTCTACCAGAATGCCATGCTTGCCAACAGGGCAAACAACTACTCTTTCCATTTTTCATTCTACCTGAAACATCTGGTAATGCAACTCTCCGCCATGCAAAAGTACATGCCGGAGCACAAGGTTCCACTATTCCAGCAGCACATCTCCAGCCTGCTTCAACTGAGAAAATTTATGGTGCGCTCTATCTATGACTCTTTTGAGCTCACCTCCCGTGCATCTGCCATTGCTGTGGCTATGCGCCGTCTGGCCTGGCTCAGGGTCTCTGATCTGGACGTCAACCATCAGGATCGACTAGCCAACGCCCCATGTCTGGGAGACGAATTATTCGGAGAGTCCCTGGATACCACCACACAGAAACTCTCCGCCCATGAGACCAGATGGGATACTCTCATTAAACCAAAGAAAAAGGCTCCCCCTGCTCGTCCTTACAGACCACAGACCTCATATCAGCGCAGGTTCTCCACTAGGCCGCTCAACCCACCTTCACAGCAACCTAGGCGGGGCCGCCAACACACACCCAGGCTCGTGCCCAGTCTAATCAACCTGCCAAGCCTCTTCCTCCTGCCAAACCTTCTCAGCCCTTTTGACTCCTCTCTCCAGGGCTTAGCCAGTCTTCCACCCTCATTGCCTCTTCCTCAGCCAATCGGAGGCAGGCTCCACATCTTCATCAGCCGTTGGGAGGTCATCACATCGGACCAGTGGATCCTCAACATCATCCGCCACGGCTACTCTCTCAACTTCCAGACTCTTCCACCAGACAATCCTCCCGTAGAGTCTGCTTCTCTTTCAACTCAAACCCCCCTCCTCCTGAGGGAGGTCCAATCCCTCCTTCTTCTCAATGCCATCGAAGAAGTACCTCCGGAACAAAGAGGCCGGGGATTCTACTCCCGTTACTTTCTAGTTCCAAAGAAGACAGGAGACCTACGTCCCATTCTCGATCTCAGGGACCTCAACAAGTGTCTAGTCAAGGAGAAATTCAGAATGCTCTCCCTTGCCACGCTTTACCCTCATCTCTCTCAGAACGACTGGCTATGTTCCCTGGACCTCAAAGAGGCCTACACTCACATCCCAATCAATCCAACTTCACGTCGCTACCTACGATTCCAGGTGCACCATCGCCATTATCAGTACAAAGTGCTACCTTTTGGCCTCGCTTCATCACCCAGGGTGTTCACCAAATGCCTCATTGTGGCGGCGGCCTTCCTCAGGTCTCACAACCTCCAGGTGTTTCCCTACTTGGACGATTGGTTGGTGAAAGCACCTACGTCTCCACTTGTGCTACAAGCCACTCATCATACCATCTCTCTCCTCCATCTTCTGGGGTTCGAGATCAACTACCCCAAGTCACATCTGCTTCCCACACAGCGCCTTCAGTTCATTGGAGCAGTTCTCGACACCACTCTAATGAGGGCGTTTCTCCCCTCCGACCGTCAGCGGAATCTGCTCCGCCTGTGTCGTCAGGTGCTCCTACATCACTCTATTTCTGCCAGACAGATGATGGTCCTCCTGGGCCACATGGCCTCGACGGTGCATGTGCTTCCCCTGGCACGACTCCACCTCAGGACACCTCAATGGACTCTGGCCAACCAGTGGTCACAGACCTCGAATCTTCTTTCTCATCCCATCTCTGTGACATCGTCTCTTCAGCGATCTCTACAATGGTGGTTGAACTCCTCAAATCTTTCCAGGGGCCTTCTTTTTCATCTGCCCCCGCATTCCATGATCATCACCACGGATGCCTCCCCTTATGCATGGGGAGCTCACCTGGGAGACCTACGCACCCAAGGTCTTTGGACCCCACAGGAGCGTCTACATCACATCAATTTCCTAGAACTATGAGCCATGTTCTACGCTCTCAAGGCCTTCCAGCACCTTCTTTATCCTCAGGTTCTGCTCCTGTGCACGGACAACCAAGTCGCCATGTACTACATAAACAAACAGGGCGGCACCGGATCTCGCCTCCTTTGTCAGGAGGCTCTTCGCATTTGGACCTGGGCCACGGCCCGCAGTCTCTTCCTCAAGGCTGTCTATATCCAGGGCGAACAGAACTCCCTGGCCGACAATCTCAGTCGCATCCTGCAACCTCACGAGTGGACTTTGGATCCTCCCACGCTCCTCTCCATTTTTGCTCGCTGGGGCACTCCGCAAGTGGACCTATTTGCAGCCCCTCACAACCACCAGCTGCCCCAGTTCTGCTCCAGACTCTTCTCTCCTCACCGTCTGGCCCCGGATGCATTCCTTCTCGACTGGACGGATCGGTTCCTCTATGCCTTTCCTCCTCTACCTCTGATGTTGCGGACTTTATCCAAACTCCGCAGGGACGGAGCCACCATGATCCTCATAGCTCCCCGGTGGCCCCGTCAACACTGGTTCTCCCTCCTGCTTCAGCTCAGCTCCAGGGAGCCCATTCCTCTACCTGTGTTTCCTACTCTACTTACACAGCAGCATCAGTCTCTACTACATCCCAATCTGTCTTCGCTCCACCTGACAGCTTGGTTTCTCTCGGGCTGACCTCTCCAGGAAATCTGTCTCAGCCTGTCCGACTCATTTTGGACGCCTCCAGGAAACCGGCCACCCTCCAATGTTACCATCAGAAGTGGACCAGGTTCTCCTCTTGGTGCCTCCGTCATCATCACAATCCCACCTCTTTAGCGGTGAAAACTGTTCTGGACTACTTGCTCTCCCTGTCCAACGCAGGCCTCAAGTCTACCTCAATCAGAGTCCATCTCAGTGCCATAACGGCATTTCATGAGCCTGTCCTAGGAAAACCTCTCACGGCTCACCCTCTGGTTTCTCGATTCATGAGGGGCCTCTTCAACCTCAAACCACCTCTGAAGCCTCCTCCGGTCGTCTGGGACCTGAATGTGGTTTTGTCTGCCCTCATGAAACCTCCTTTTGAGCCACTTGCCACAACTTCGCTCAAATTTCTGACATGGAAGGTGCTTTTCCTCATTGCCATCACCTCTGCCAGGAGGGTTAGTGAGCTTCATGCACTGGTTGCCGATCCACCGTTCACTATTTTTCACCATGACAAGGTGGTTCTGCGCACCCATCCAAAGTTCCTTCCCAAGGTGGTCTCAGCTTTTCACCTCAACCAGTCCATTGTGTTGCCTGTTTTCTTCCCGAAACCTCATTCACATCCCGGGGAACAGGCATTGCACAGTCTTGATTGCAAGCGTGCCCTGGCCTACTATCTTGATCGTACAAGGGCTCACCGCTTGTCCCCTCAGCTCTTCCTGACCTTCGACCCGAATCGTTTGGGTCGACCGGTCTCTAAACGGACGCTATCCAACTGGCTTGCAGCTTGCATCGCGTTCTGTTATGCTCGGGCCGGTCTGTCACTGGACGGTGCTGTCACGGCCCACAGGGTGAGAGCTATGGCCGCTTCTGTTGCTTTCCTCCGTTCCACACCCATTGAGGAAATCTGCAAGGCGGCCACCTGGTCCTCAGTTCACACATTCACTACTCACTACTGTCTGGATGCTTTCTCCAGACGGGATGGGCACTTCGGCCAATCTGTACTTCAGAATTTATTTTCCTAATGGCCAACCATCCCTCCTCCCTCTTTGTTAGCTTGGAGGTCACCCATGCGTAAAGAATATGCTGCCTGCTTGTCCTGGGATAAAGCACAGTTACTTACCGTAACAGGTGTTATCCAGGGACAGCAGGCAGATATTCTTACGTCCCACCCTCCTCCCCGGGTTGGCTTCTTAGCTGGCTTATACTAACTGGGGACCACGCACTCCTCCGTCGGGCGGGAAGGCACTCGCGCACGCGCGGTGCGGCCAACTAGAACTTTTTAGTAAAAAAGGTCCGTACCGAGGGCTCCGTCGGTGACGTCACCCATGCGTAAAGAATATCTGCCTGCTGTCCCTGGATAACACCTGTTACGGTAAGTAACTGTGCTATTTGGACCCTGAAGCATCTTTTGGTAAAATCTTACAGGATGATTTCTTTGTTTTGCAGGCACATTGGTATAACGTTCGATATCGAGGAAATGTCTATCCTCCTGAAATTGTTCGTCGGGATGACCTAGTAGAGCGGCCAGTAAGTTTTATATTTTTAAACTTCTATATCCACTTGCTTATAACTGGTATTTCTGTATCGCTTGGTAGACTGGTATAGTCCTTACGAATGGGTTATATGCCTCACTGCTACCAGCAGGTGGAGACTGAGAACAAACTTGTATATCAGGATAGCTTCCCCTCTTAGAATCCAGTCTGTCTCAGTCTCCATAGCAGGTAGGAAGACTAATTTGGCTTCCCTCTTAGTACTGTTGGAATTTTGTTTTGGACTCCTGGGTTCCCCTTTTGTTCCAGATAGAGCTTGGACGGGTCCTGTTTAGGGATCCGTTCGACCTTGGGGGTGTTAAACTCGGTGGGTCTCCTGCTGGGTCCCTCCCCTCCACCTTCCTTCACCTCCCCATATTTTTGTAGAGGTGCCTTAGCCGGCGGCCTGACCCCCTGGTTGGTCAGCCCTCCAGCTTTGAGAGCCGTGGAGTCTGTTCTGTAAAAAAAAAGACAAAATTCTGAGGTGTGCCAGTCTAAAGGGCTCATTTCCTTTTAAAACTGCCTTTTACTGTATTTTATCATCTAACCGGCACTTTTCTTTCAGCTAGGGCGGTTTTCAGCACAATGAGCATTTTTAAAGGGAAAAAATGCTCATTCTTTAGCACTCTCCAGACCAGTAGAGGTTAATCTTTACAAATGGGTATATATCCAATCATGACCAGCAGGTGGAGACTGAAAACAAAACTGTGGGACAGTATATAATATACTCCCTTCTCTATTTACCTCAGTCTTCTTTCAGTCTCCAGCAGGTGTTGAGTGATCTGTACCCATCTCCCTTGGTAGGGCTGTTGGAATTTGTTTAGGGGGTTTCTAGTCCCTGTTTTTGGCCGGACAGAGCTTGGGCGGGCCCTGTTTGGGGGTCGGTCCGACCTCGGGGGTGTCAAACCCGGCGGGTCCCGAGCGGGGTCCCTCCCCCCACTTCCTCCACCTCCCCACATTTTTTTAGAGGAGCCTCAGCAGTAAGCCTTGCCCCCTAAATCAAGCAAGGCATATTGCTTCGAGAGCCTGTGGAGTCTGTTCTGTAAAAAAAAAAAAAATCCTGAGGTAGTGCCGGTCTGAAGGGTTGCTTCCCTGTCAGTTTACTGTTTTTTTTTTTTGTTTTTTTTTTTTTTTTTGATATTTTAATATTTTATTCAACAAAATGAAAACAGTACACAGGCAGCATGCCAACAGCAAAAGTACATTGCCCATAGAAAGCAACATAACCCCCCCACCCCCAACCGAGTGATACAGCATAAGTCTGAAACAAAGGAAGATGAAAATGAGGATAGCTCAAAGAAAACCCCGCCAGGAGCCATAACGAGACCACTGACGATGAAACGTACCACAGGAATCATTATTTAAAGCAGTCAATTTAGACATCAAGTAAATTTGATCAATCTTATTTAACAATTCAGTACGAGAAGGCAAAGAAGCACGCTTCCAATATGTAGCCACAGTAAGTCTAGCCGCCGTAGCAACTAGGGCCACAAAATGATTCTGATCCATATCCAAGCTCCCCGAAGGATAGTTAAGTAAAAATACTTCCATACGCAATAGAATGGGCAGGTGTAACACATCAATCATCAGTTGTTGAACCATCTTCCAAAAAGGTACAATCATAACACAATCCCACCAAATATGCCCAAAAGTGCCCAGACTCCCACAGTTACGCCAGCAGTGCCCATCTCCACAATGATAGAAACGGTGCACCTTTTCCGGCGTAAGGTACCATTGAAATAGCATCTTATACCCCTGCTCAACCAAGGGGGATGCTAAAGAAACTCTCAGCAATGTACCATAAAGGCGGTCCCATTGTTGATAGTCAAAGGTCTTCCCCAACAAGATTTCCCAACGATGTTCGTATGTGCGAGCCTGAGGCCTAGTGTATAGAAGAGCTTTATAAAGGCGTGATATAAGGCCCACCCCAAATCCCATCCTAAAAACTTGAAGAAAAGCAGAGTCTGCCCCTTCCCACTCAGGGATCACCCTCTTCACCATAAAATCCCGAAGTTGAACATAGGCAAAAAAATCTGTTGAGGGAAGATCATATATAGATTGCAAGGCAGCAAAGGGTACCAGATGTCCACCCACTATCAACTGACCCAGGACCCGAAGACCCTCCATTTCCCAACGCCGAAAAATCACAGTATCCCTAGCAGGCGGAAAATCAGGGGCAAATCTAATGGGAGTAGCATAAAAATAGCGCTGACGTGGGAACCAAGCTCGTCGAACCCGGCTCCACGCCTGCAAGGTACACGCCATCCCATAAGATGTCCCAGTCTGCAAATCCCGAAGGATATCAAAAGACAGCCAAGGCAATGCTGCCAAAGGGTAGGTTGGCTGTAGAGCCTGCTCCAGAGAAACCCAGCGTTGGGAGGGATATGCCCAATGAAACAACCCTTGCAGTTGGGACGCATAATAGTATGTAGAAAAATCAGGGACACCCATTCCCCCATGTAACCTGTCCCAATACATACGTTCCCTCCGTACCCTAGGGGGCTTACGTGTCCAGATATAAGCAAAGGCCCGCCGTTGTAGCCTAAGTAAGAACCGCTTAGGAATTGAGAGAGGCAGGCAGGAAAACAGATATAAAAAACGAGGCAGCACATTCATACGCAAAGCACTAATCCTACCCATCCAAGACAACCTCAATCCCTCCCAGCGATCCAGATCAGCAAACACAGTTCGTAGCAACGGAGGGTAATTCAATTCAAAAAGGTCAGATAGTCTACGAGATATACGCACACCAAGGTACTTAATGGATTTAGTCGCCCATCGAAACGAAAATTTAGCACGTAGGTCCGTTACCAACAAGTCCGGAAGGGAAACATTAAGCAATTCAGACTTTTCAATGTTAATTTTAAAGCCAGCCACCACACCAAACATAGTCAAAACATGAAGCACCTCCGTCAAAGAATGGCGTGGGTGGGTCAAGGTAAACAAAATATCATCAGCATACAGTAAGATCTTATGTTCTTCGTCACCCACCACAATCCCCTGAATATCAGCATTCGCACGTATAGCAGCTGCTAATGGCTCCATAACCAACGCAAAGATCAGCGGTGACAGAGGGCACCCTTGCCTAGTTCCTCTACGGATCATAAAATTGGCAGTATATCTTCCATTCACCCTTAAACAAGCCTCCGGAGCAGCATATAATAAGGTCACCCAATGTAGAAAAGCACCCGAAATGCCCATCTTCTTTAAAGCTGCTAGCATAAACGGCCAATAAACCCTATCAAAGGCTTTTTCAGCGTCAACTGATAACAAGACAGCTGGAACAGAATCTTGATGAGCCACTCCAATAAGATCTAACACTCTTCGAATATTATCACCAGGTTGCCTCCCTGAAATAAAACCACATTGATCACCATGAACTAGGAAAGGCAAAAAACGTTGCAACCGGACTGCCAAAATACGGGTAAACAGCTTATAATCAACTCCTAACAACGAAATAGGGCGGTAGGACCCACAAAGGAGGGGATCTCTCCCGGGTTTAAGAAGAAGAGAGACCGCAGCCTGACGAAACGAATACGGCAAACAATCCCCCTCCAAAAAAGAATTAAACAATCTAGTCAAAGGAGCGACTATATGGGCCTCCATTTTCTTATAAAACAGGGGCGAAAAACCATCAACACCCGGTGCTTTAGAAGCAGCTAAATGATGTATAGCCGCCACCACCTCAGCGGGTTGAATAGGGGAAGAGAGCCACTCCGCATCAACTTCCGCCAAACAAGGCAAGGTGACGTTAGATAGAAAGGCATCTATCTCCCCCTCCGTGGCTTCGATCTCCGGAGAGTACAGAGTCCGATAGAAGGATAAAAAAGCCTGATGAATGGCCCCGTCATCTGCACAAAGCTGTCCCGACCCATTACGAATCCGAGTAATGGAATGTTGCGCCTGAGTTTGCTTGATCTGTGTAGCTAACAAGCGACCCGCCCTACCACCCCATTCAAAAAACCGTTGTTTCCGTCTCTGTAGGGCCCAAGCCATGCCCTCTAAATCAAGCTCCTGTAAATCCCTCCGGCACTCCGTCAGCGTTACACCCCCAGCCACCGACGGAGCTCTCTTATGAGTATTCTCCAGGCGGCGAAGGCGGGACACCAGCTCTAATCTACGAGCAACTCGACATTGGTTACGATACGACCCTCTCGAAATACAACAACCCCGAAGGGTGGCTTTAAAGCTTTCCCATAGTATCGCAACATTAATGCCTGCCACATCGTTAAAAACAAAAAACTCCTTAACATCAGCCTCTAACAAGGTCAAGGTACTGGGATCTTTCAACAAAGAATCATTCATACGCCACAAACGACGACCACCTCTTACCAGTCCAACTTGTAACTCCAAAGTCAAAGGAGCATGGTCGGACCACACCCGGGGTTCAATACTGGAGGCCAGGGCACGAGGCAAAGCAGCACGAGGCAGCATCCACATATCAATTCTAGTATAGGAATCATGTTTTGATGAATAAAAGGTGTAGTCCCGCGCGCCAGGGTGTAAATAACGCCATACATCTATCAAATCCTGCCGACGCAGAAAGCGCAGAAAAGCCCTTCTATCGCTCCTAGCATAGCGGATGGAAGAATTGGAATTATCTTCCTGAGGATAGCAGGTAAGATTAAAGTCTCCACCTACAAGGAGAGTACCCTCTACATGATCCAACAGCACACGTTCTAACAACGTAAAGAAGGCCCCCTGACCAATGTTTGGAGCATAGACATTCAACAAACTATATAAGGTGCCATCCAACTCAGCTTTGACCAGAATGTAGCGGCCCTCAACATCCCGCACCACCTCTCTCAACGCCACCTGGACACGTTTATGTATTAAAATACCCACCCCCTGAGTCTTTTTCCGAATCTTATTAGAGGAAAGGAAAACATGAGGATAGCTATTGTGAGTAAGCAATTTCTCATAGTGAGATTGAAAATGGGTCTCCTGAATGAATCCAACAGCACTATTCAGGCGGCTCAATTCCTTAAATAACAGGCGTCGCTTTTGCGGAGAATTCAAACCATGTACATTATAAGACAGCAAAGTAAGCTTATCCATTTGCATAAGAGAAGAAAAAGCACTTCAGCACCCAACCCCTACCACGTTCCAAAGCAGCCAAGTCAGCCAACCCCTCCATCCGCAACCTTAAGAAAAACAATATGCAAACATACTCCCATACAGCCACACAAAAGAGCACTCGGACACAACCCTTCCCAACCCCAACACCCCGCCCCCCTCCCCCCAACCCCCCAACAACACCCCACATGGTCCAGCTACCGAAGCACCTGGTAACCACGGTGCAGGAAGTGTAGAGAAACAGCTCACAAAGGGACCCCCAGAACAAGCCCTGAAAACAGCCTTCGCGACAAAAGCCTCACTGCAAAGATAGTAAGAGACACACACAGCACAGAAGTTCAGGAACACATCCCCCAAATACAAATGTTCAATGGGATGAAGACGTGGCCACTTCCAAAGGGCGACGGGATGCAGTCGACCTAGCCACTCTCTGCCATCCCAGTCCTCTTCCCGATTTGGGTATAGGTGACCTCTGAGGCAGTGGAGCCATTTCCGAAGCTGTCATCAAACCTGCTTCCACCATTCGAGATTGAACATCAGCCACAGATACTGCAGAGTAGTTCTTGCCTGCATGTGTAAAAGCCAGTCCAATAGGATAAATCCATCTATATCTAACACTGCGCTCCTGCAGTATACGGGTACAGTCTCTATATGTGCGACGGCGGGCCAGGGTTGCTGGAGCCACATCAGGATAAACATCAATTTCCGCTTCTTCCCATTTAACAGCTCCCCCAGAACGCCTCACCGCCCTAAGCACATGTTCCTTGTCCATATAGCGATGGAAACAGGCCACAACATCACGAGGGCGGTTCACATCTCGAGGGCCAGGGATGCGATGAGCCCTATCAAGCAATGGTTTTCCCACTTCCACAGGTAAGCCAGCAGTCTCTAGTGCCTGAATACAGATATGATCAATCACCTCCATACAGCGAGAATCGGAAACAGTGTCCGGCACACCCCGAAAGCGAAGGTTGCATCTCCTGGAGCGATTCTCCAAGTCCTCCAGCTTTAGGGTGCTCACTTCATCTCTTTCCTCCAGCGTTGCAATCCTGCCTTTCAGCTGGGCCAATTCAGAGCTGTGAGCCTCCACAGTAACCTCAGTTTCTCCCACTCTACTTCCGATCTCACCCACCTCACGTTTCAGTTCAGCCACAACTGAGTGTATATCAGCCCGAACCGCTGCAATTTCAGTTTTTAGGTCCTGAAACCAGCCGCGCATCTCCTGATGAAATGTCGGCAACTCTGCCTCCGACAGCGATACCTCCGCAGCTGCTGTCGGGTCGGGCACCATTTTGGAGCCAGCTTTAGTCGGCCCATGCGGGAGCGGCGAGGAGAATGCCTTGATGTCCAGTTGTTTCTTTCGAGTTGCCATCAGAATGCAGCAGACAACTTTACAAGTGTGCCGAAAGAAGTTAGAGGTGCAGGCACGCAAAATCGCGCGAAGGCAGCGAAAAACAGCACCGGGGTCCGCGGAGCTATCGCTCTAGGCTGCCATGAGCCACGATGACGTCACTTCCCCCCCAGTTTACTGTTTTTTTACAGTATTTTTTCATCTAACTGGCACTTTGTTTCTAGCTAGGTTGCGTATGGAGCAATTGTGCCCTTCTCCAGGGGAGTGGGACACAATTAGGTCCAGTCGCGAGGCACTCGCGGCCGGACTGAACTCAGTAGTTTGGGCCGGTGATGCGGTGGAGCTCCGTCGGCAGCGGCTGCGATGCCCAGAGCTCCCTGCCGATGGTGCCTCGCAAGTCGGCTGGGAGCAGTGGGGAAGCCCAGTCTTCCCCAACCGCCCACGGAGGGATTCCCCGAAGGATTCCCTCTCAGCTGATTTTTTGACAGCTGATGCCGACTTGCCTGTTTTAGCGGCTGGGACTGTTCAGGCTTCTCAGCCACTACAGGCTATGGAGGGAGCATTTTTGGCGGGAAAGTCGCCCTTTTCACAGTCTGGCCCCTCCATTTTGTCTTCCATCTCAGGTGACCTTCCCCCTGTATTGGAAAAACAGGAGCAGGTTTCTGCTGGGTCCCCTGCTGTGGCAGGGAGTCCCTTGGGACCCTCAGGGGGTTTTTCCCGATTTCTTTTTTTCTTTGTGCAGAGTCTATTTTCAGGCGGCTGGGGGTCCCGGATGCGCCCAGGGGGTTTCGGGGAGTGGGGTTTCCTCTGCGCTCCCTGCGGCTTTGCCTCTCTCGTCTGTTGTGGCGTCCCCTCCTCCTCCTCCCTTGTCCAAGCATCCGCGGGTGTCTTGGGACGAGGATTTATGGTCTGAGGAGCGTGTCGGTTTGGATGAGGATCTGGACCCTTTTGAGGATTTCCAGGACCCTCTCGAGGGGACGGCCGCTGGCGGCGGGTTGTCGGGTTTCCCGTCCTCCGGCGAAGAGGCGTCCGTGGTGTGCCTTTTTCAGAGAGATGAGCTACCAGACCTGATTCAACAGGTTTCTTCGGTGTTGCGTTTTGAAGATGCGCCGCCGGAGACTCCGCGTGTGGGGGACCCTCTGCTTCGGGGGATCCGTACCGTTTCCCGCTCTTTTCCCATGCATCAGGATATTCGGGATATTGTACTGGAACAGTGGAAAACGCCGGAGGCGCCGTTTCGTTTGGTGTGCGTCATGGCTCGTTTGTATCCCATCCCAGAGGGGGATCGGGCTACTTTAACATCGCCAGTCGTAGACGCGGTGGTCTTGGCGATTTCTAAGCGGCATACCGTGCCTGTTGAGGGCGGTTCTGCTTTGCGGGACTCTGAGGAGCGCAAGTTGGAGAACATTCTTAAGCAAAATTTTCAGGTCTCTGCCTTTGGGGTCCAGGCGGCTATTTGTGGGGGGCTAGTGGCTCGCGCCGTGTTTCGGTGGGCTGAGCGTGTCCTGGATCGGGAGTCTGATGACTGGTCTTTGGTGGATCAGGAGGTGGCGAAGATTGAGATGGCTGCCTCGTTCCTCTCAGATGCTCTTTATGACTTGGTGCGGATCTCGGCTAAGTCTATGGCCTTTGGCGTGGCCGCGCGGCGTATTTTGTGGCTGCGCGCTTGGTCGGCGGATGCTGCATCCAAAGCTAAGCTTACTAAATTTCCCTTCCGGGGGTCTTTTTTGTTTGGGGAGGAATTAGATAAGTTGCTTCAGACTCTGACGGACTCAAAGGTGCCCCGTCTGCCTGAGGACCGTGCCCGCCCTGCGTCTCGGGGTGGCACTGCCCGGGGGCGTTTGCGGGAGTTTCGCAAGTATCGCCCTGGGCGTGGGGCTGCTTCTTTCCCGGCTCCAGGGTTTTCCCGGGGTCAGTTCTTCCAGCGCATGCAGCCCTTTCGGGGGGCCCGTTGGGGGGCAGGGAATCCCTCCACCAGTTCCCCCGCTTCCCGTCCTGCACAATGACTCCTTGCCGGCGCCCCCTTTGGTTCCGGTGGGGGCCCGGCTGCGCGACTTTTTCCCCAAATGGGCCAAGATCACGTCCGATCAGTGGGTCCTGGAGGTGGTGCGGGACGGTTATTCCCTGGAGTTCGCCCGCTCACTGCCGGACCTTTTCCTAGCCTCTCCATGTCAGACTCCTTGGAAGACACAGGCTTTTCGCCAGATCCTTCAGCGTTTGCTAGATCTCAAGGCAGTTGTTCCAGTGCCCTCTCCAGAGTGGGGCACTGGCGGGTACTCCATTTACTTTGTGGTGCCCAAGAAGGAGGGGACCTTTCGGCCCATCCTGGATTTGAAGGGGGTCAACAGGGCTCAGGGCACCTGGTCCACGGAGGAGGCCTCCTGGTCTATCAACGTGTTGGAGACCAGAGCGGTCCGTCTGGCGCTGTTAGCTTTCCGCTCCCTTTGGTTGGGCAAGTCAGTCAGAGTCCTGTCGGACAATGCCGCGGCGGTCGCTTATGTCAATCGTCAGGGGGGCACCAAGAGCACTCAGGTGGCGCAGGAGGCGGCTCGGTTCATGCTTTGGGCGGAGTCCCATCTTCTGGACCTCTCGGCCTCTCACGTAGCCGGGGTAGAAAATGTTCAGGCGGACTTCCTCAGTCGTCACTTCTTGGATCCAGGAGAGTGGTGTCTCTGCTCCGTGGCGTTTCAGTTGATAGTGCAGGCTTGAGGGCAGCCCCTGATGGACCTGATGGCCACGAGTGGCAATGCCAAAGTGCCCCGCTTCTTCAGTCATCGCAGCGACAGTCTGGCCGAGGGTCTGGATGCTCTGGTCCAACCGTGGCCAACGGAGGGGCTGTTGTATGTGTTCCCTCCATGGCCATTAGTGGGTAGAGTACTTCTTCGCATTGTTCACCATCCGGGTCTGGTGGTTCTGGTGGCTCCAGATTGGCCTCGACGTCCATGGTATGCGGATCTGGTGAGGCATCTGCTGGCGGATCCTCTTCCTCTGCCTCTCTTGGACGATCTTCTGACGCAGGGTCCCATTCCCATGTTCGACCCATCTCTCTTCTGTCTTACGGCTTGGCTCTTGAAAGGGGTCGCCTTAGTAAGAAGGGATATTCAGATAAGGTGATCTCTACACTCTTGGGGTCCCGGAGGCTTTCTACCTCTCGGGCTTATGTGCGGGTTTGGCGTCTCTTTGAGGGGTGGTGCCGGGTGCGGGGAGTGGTCTCTTTTCGCGCTTCCCTGCCTACCATTCTAGAGTTCTTGCAGGATGGCCTGGATAGAGGCCTGGCTTGGTCTTCTCTCCTGGTTCAACTTGCAGCCCTGTCGGCTTTTCGAGGGTTGATGACAGGTCAGCGTTTGTCGGCCATTCCTGATGTGATTCGCTTTTTGCGGGCGGCCAAGTTGCTCAGGCCTCCCCTACGGCTCTCTGTTCCCTCTTGGGATCTCAATCTGGTTCTCTCTGTTTTGGTGCGCCCCCCTTTCGAGCCGTTGGATGGCTGTTCTTTGAAGGACCTTAATCTGAAGGCGGTCTTTTTGGTGGCCATTACTTCCGCTGGGCGTGTTTCTGAGCTACAGTCTTTCTCTTGTAGGGCTCCCTTCTTGGAGTTTTCTAGGGAGCGGGTTGTCTTGCGGCCTGTTCCTTCCTTTCTGCCGAAAGTAGTTTCTCCTTTTCATGTCAATCAATCGGTGGTCCTCCCAGTCTTGGGTAGTCAGGAGGGCTCTTCTGAGCAACGGCAGCTGCGCAAGTTGGATGTCGGTCGGGTCCTTCGCTCTTATGTGCAGCGGACCCAGGAAGTCCGGAAATCCGATCATCTCTTTGTCCTTCTGGCGGGTCCTCGTCGGGGGGCTGGCGCTTCTAAGGCTACTATTGCGTGCTGGATCAAGGAGACGATTGCTTCCTCTTATCTTCTGAGACAGAAGCCTATTCCGGAGTTTCTCAAGGCTCATTCCACTCGGGGTCAGGCAGGTTCTTGGGCTGAGTCGTCGCTCGTGCCTCCAGTGGATATTTGTAAGGCTGCGGTTTGGTCCTCCTTGCATTCCTTTGTTAGACATTATCGGGTAGATGTTCAGGCGCGTCGGGACGCGGTGTTCGGTGAGCGTGTTCTGGTATCGGCCCTTCGGGGGTCCCGCCCGTGAGAGGGACTGCTTTGGTACGTCCCATTTGTAAAGATTAACCTCTACTGGTCTGGAGAGTGCTAAAGAAGGAGAAATTAGGTTCTTACCTGCTAATTTACTTTCTTTTAGCTTCTCCAGACCAGTAGAGGTCCCCACCCTGTCTGTTGTTGTTATTGTGTTGTTGGGGCTGTTTCGCGGGCAGTTTTTGTTTTTTGCTGCGGGTTCTAGTATTTTTCTAGGGCCGGGGAGAATTGAAGAACAGCAGCTGTGGCTCGGCTGGCTTAGCTGGCGAGCTGTGGGGACATTTTCCTTCGGGTATTTCTCCTCTGCATTTTCCAACAGCATTTGGGTATGTTAGTTGTTACTCCTGTTCGGAGTATTGTTTTCTTTCTGTTTTCCAGTTCTTGGTTCTGCTTGGCTATTCGGCAGACTGAGGGAAATAGAGAAGGGAGTATAGTATATACTGTCCCACAGTTTTGTTTTCAGTCTCCACCTGCTGGTCATGATTGGATATATACCCATTTGTAAAGATTAACCTCTACTGGTCTGGAGAAGCTAAAAGAAAGTAAATTAGCAGGTAAGAACCTAATTTCTCCTTGTGTTCCAGATGCGAGGTACTTGTGGTCAGCCTGTGCAAGCGTTGTGCAGGCTGGAACGGTGGGGTAGCCTCGTCAGCAGCAGATGCCGGCGGCCAAGGTACCCCGCCGCATGTAGCTCACGAAGGATTCCCTTACTGTCAGAGCAGCTGGGGGATTCCCTCTTCGTGTCAGTCAGTTCCTCAGCATCAGGAAAGTCCCAGGCTTTTCAGACATGACAAGCCGCAGGAGCTCTGATTTTGGCGGTTTCAGGTCCAACTTTGTTGAGAACTCCCTCCTTCATTTCTGTTACCTCAGGTGTCCTACCCCCCTGTTTTGGTAATACAGAATCAAGGTATGGCAGGGTCCCCTGCTGGGGCAGGGAGTCCCTTGGGGCTGCCGGGGGTCTTTCCCCCTGAATTTATATTAGCACTTTGTAAAGCTTATGTGCTGGTGGCAGGAGGTTCCGTGTCCATTCCGGGGGTCTCGGGGGAGGGGGGAGGGGGTTACCATCGACATCTTCCCCGGCACGGCCCCACACAGCGGCGGTTTTGCCCCCTCTACTCCTCTCTCGTACCAACGCCCTAGGGTCTCTTGGGATGAGGATTTTTTCCCCAGAGGAGCAGGATGTAATTGAGGAGGACCTGGACCCTTGGGGAGAATTCCAGGATCCTCTTGGGGGGGGGTCAAATTCTGCCAGCGAGGGGTTCGAGCACCCCCCAGCTGGCAAAGATGCATCTGTGGCGTGCATTTTTCAGCGTGAAGAGCTTCAGGAGTTAATTATGCAGGTCTCTTCGGTTTTGCACTTTGAGGACCCCATGTCGGAGCCCCGGCGTACGGTGGACCCCTTGCTTAAGGGGATTCGCTCTGCTTCTCGCTCTTCCTATGCATCAGAATATTCAGGATGTTATGCTCGCTCAGTGGCAGGTGCCAGAAGCCCCTTTTCGGTTTGGGCGCTCCATGGCCCGCATGTTTCCCATTCCTGAGAGGGATAGGGACACTTTGAAGTCACCCTTGGTGGACACGGTGGTCTTGGCCATTTGTAAGAGGCATACTGTGCCTGTTGAGGGCGGTGCGGCCTTGAAGGACCTGGAGGAACGTAAGTATGCTCTTTGGAGATATTCGCCTAAGAGGCACATCTGGATCACCCTGTTCCGCTTCTGGTCTTAGCTCGGGGCAGTCTTCGTTGGTGGCTCCAGACTCCCCATCTTGTACAAGGGGCGAGTCTGGATCAGCCGAAGGGGCTGGTGCTGCTCACAGATACCAGTCTTCTCGGTTGGGGAGCTTAGTGTCTAGGTCACTCAGCTCAGGGCACCTGGTCCACAGAGGAGACTTCTTGGTCGATCAATGTCTTGGGAACCAGAGCTATCCGTCTGGCATTGATAGCCTTCCAGTCTTTCTGATGGGCAAGTCAGTCAGGGTTCTGTCGGACAATGCCATGGCGGTGGCCTGTGTCAATCATCAGGGGGGCACCAAGAGCACTTTGGTGGCACAGGAGGTGACTCTGCTCATGGTCTGAGCGGAGTCGCACCTTCAAGAAATATCAGCTTCTCACATAGCCAGAGTGGAGAATGTTCAAGCGGACTTCCTCAGTCGTCATGTGCTAGATCCCAGAGAGTGGTGTCTCAGCCCGGTGGCTTTTCAGTTGATAGTGCAGTCTTGGGGTCAGCCCGTCATGGACCTGATGGCCACAAGTGTCAACGCCAAAACACCCTGCTTCTTCTGTCGTCGCAGAGATGGTCAGGCCAAGGGCCTGGATGCTCTGGTTTAACCATGGCCAATGGAGGGGCTGTTGTATGTGTTCCCTCCATGGCCATTAGTGGGCAGATTTCTTCTCTGCATAATTCACCATCCGGGCCTTGTGGTTCTGGTGGCTCCGGATTGGCCTCGACGACCATGGTAAGCGGATCTGGTGAGGCATCTGGTGGCGGATCCTCTGCCTCTCTTGGACGACCTTCTGACTCAGGGCCCCATTCCAATGTTCGATCCGGGTCCCTTCTGTCTTACAGCTTGGCTCTTGAAAGGTGTCGCCTAGGTAAGAAGAGGTATTCATATAAAGTGATCTCAACTCTATTGGGGTCCCGGAAGCTGTCCACCCCTCGGACTTATGTGAGGGTTTGGCGTCTCTTTGAGGAGTAGTGTGCTGCGTGTAGAGTGGTCTCTTTGCGCTTCCCTGTGTAACATCTTAGAGTTCTTGCAGGATGGCTTGGACAGGGGACTGGCTTGGTCTCTCTGGGTTCAGCTTGCGGCCTTGTCAGCTTTTCGTGGGTTGAAAGGTCAGCATTTTGCTGCCATTCCTGATGTGATTCACTTCTTGTGGGTGACCAAGTTGCTCAAGCCTCCCGTACGACCCTCTGTTTCATCTTGGGATCTGAATCTGGTTCTGTCACTTCTAGTGCGCCCACCTTTTGAACCGTTGGGTGACTGTTCTTTGCAGGAACTTACTCTTAAAGCAGTCTTTATGGTGGCCATTACTTCATCTAGATGTGTTTCTGATCTACAGGCTTTCTCTTGTATTGCTCCCTTCTTGGAGTTTTCTAGGGAGCAAGTTGTCTTGAGGCTTGTTCCTTCCTTTCTGCCAAAGGTAGTTTCCTCTTTTCATGTCAATCCGGCAGTGGTCCTCCTGGTATTGGGTAGCAAGGAGGGCTCTTCCGAGCAGAGACAGTTGAGCAAGTTGGATGTCATTCGGGTCCTTCGCTATTATGTGCAGAAGACCCAGGAGTCCAGAAATCAGATCATCTCTTTGTCCTCCTAGCGGGTCCTTGTCAGGGGGATGGCGCTTCTAAGGCTACTATTGCACGCTGGATCAAGGAGACTTGCTTCCGCTTATCTTCTGAAGAAAAAGTCTGTTACCAAGGCACATTCTACTAGGGGTCAGGCAGCTTCTTGGGCTGAGTCTTCTCTAGTGCCTCCAGTGGATATTTGCAAGGCTGCAGTTTGATCTTCTCTACATTCCTTTGTAAGACACTACCGTGTGGATGTTCAAGCGCATCGGGACGCAGTGTTTGGTGAGCGTATTCTGGTGTCGATCCTTCGGGGGTCCCACCCTTAATGGGTACTGCTTTGGTACACCCCATTCGTAAGGACTATACCAGTCTACCAAGCGATACAGAAGGAGAAATTAGGTTCTTACCTGCTAATTTTCTTTCTGTTAGCTTGTAGACTAGTATAGTCCCCTACCCTGTCTGTCTTTTTGCGGTGATTGCGGGTTTTCGTTTTGCTCGCATGAAGATTTTGTTTTTTCTGCGGGTTCTAGAATTTTTCTAGGGCTCGGGAGATGTAAGAACAGCGGCTATGGCTTAGCTGGTGAGCTGTGGGGATGTTTTCTATACCAAGATTAAGTTCTACACATGTTCCAACAGTTGTTTACAGATGTTTGTTGTTTTTACACTCCTGTTCAGAGTATGTTTTACTGTTTTCAGTTGAAGTCTTTCCTTGGTTCTGCTTGGCTATTCAGCAGATTGGATTCCAAGAGGGGAAGCTATCCTGATATACAAGTTTGTTCTCAGTCTCCACCTGCTGGTAGCAGTGAGGCATATAACCCATTCGTAAGGACTATACCAGTCTACAAACTAACAAAGAAAATTAGCAGGTAAGAACCTAATTTCTCCTTACAAATAAAATTCATGTATTTCTCAAATATAGCATATACCTATATATGTTCTCTGGTCAGGAAATTGGAGCAGAATAATGTAAAATGCAAAAATAATTTTCAAAGTTTCTATATGGTTAAATGTAGTAGATAAACTAGATTTTCAAAGAATTGTAACTTGTTTATCAGTGATGAGAGCAGAGGTGTCTCTATCTCTCTTTCCCCTCCATTTTTATTCTCCAAATCCTTTAATAATTCATAGCACGGTTTCTGCAGGATGCAGAGAAATTACAAACTTAGAGATCTTTACTTGACACATATGTTCATCCTGTTTGGTTATTGATTTCACAGTAGCAAGGTGTGGCACATGCTGAATAAAGGAATGTATGGTTTTAAAATCTCATGTACAGCAACTGTGAATCTTTTTTTTTTTTTAAATAAATCTTTATTGATTTTTAAGGCCAACAAAAGTGCAGAACCGTATCTCTTGATCTAGTAACTGGCATCATAACCTGCACAATATCCATTTTTGTTTACTGTACTTTGCATATATTGAGCTACAGTCATCTAGATCAGATGATGAGATTCACTCATTTGTAATCTGAAATTTGTCCCTTTCAGGATCCGGTTGTTTTGGCTTTTGACATTGAAACTACTAAACTGCCTTTGAAGTTCCCAGATGCAGAGTCGGACCAGATCATGATGATCTCGTATATGATTGATGGACAGGTAACCATGCCTATTTCCTGTACAGTGTATTGTTAGGCCTTAACTGCACGACCTTCCACCCATTGTGCGTCGGCAGCCAAAAAAGCAAATAGGATGCTAGGAATTATTAAAAAAGGGATGGTTAACAAGACTAAGAGTATTATAATTCCCCTGTATCGCTCCATAGTTCGACCTCATCTGGAGTATTGCGTTCAATTCTGGTCTCCTTCTCTCAAGAAAGATATAGTGGCGCTAGAAAAGGTTCAAAGAAGAGCGACCAAGATGGTAAAGGGGTTGGAACTCCTCTCGTATGAGGACAGACTAAAACGGTTAGGGCTTTTCAGCTTAGAAAAGAGACGGCTAAGGGGAGTTAGGATTGAAGTAAAATCCTGAGTGGAGTAGTACAGTACAAGTGGATCGATTTTTCACTCTGTCAAAAATGACAAAGACTAGGGGGACACTCGATGAAGTTACAGGGAAATACTTTTAAAACCAATAGGAGGAAATTTTTTTTCACTCAGAGAATAGTTAAGCTCTGGAACACATTGCCAAAGGATGTGGTAAGAACGGATAGCGTAGCTGGTTTTAAGATAGGTTTGGACAAGTTCCTGGAGGAAATGTCCATAGTCTGTTATTGAGAGAGATATGGGGGAAGCCACTGATTGCCCTGGATTGGTAGCATGGAATATTGCTACTCCTTGGGTTTTGGCCAGGTACTAGTGACCTGGATTAGCCACCATGAGAGCAGGCTACTGGGCTTGATGGTCCATTGGTCTGACCCAGTAAGGCTATTCTTATGTTCTTATTCTGGTGCTGACTGACCAGCCCATTATCCAGCTTAGAGTTTTACAAGGTTACATGGTGGTGATTGAACAAGTGATAAGAAAACCGGGGCAGATAAAGACTCGGAAGGCTATTATGTACTTGTTGGCTCCAGCAGGCTATAACTCCCCAGAAACCACCCAGTTTGAAGCAGGAAAGTCAGCAAAACCAATGACCTAAGATGGTAGAAGTTTGAGCAAGGGTCTTACTAGTTTTGATTTGCTGTTCTAGTTTTAAGAAAATTTGGTGGTGAGACATGGATGAGTTAGATATTGGGCTATGTATGAGATCTTCTAGCTTAACTGTCTGGGATATGTTGATGTCTTCCTCACTGTTTTTCTAGCTTACTTAAGGAGTAATATAATTCTTATATTCAAGCTCCTAAAACTACCAAGTGGAGAATATCCTTAACAGTAGAGGCTAGAATAACTAGACAGACTGGTTGGGCTACTTGAAAGGTTGTTTATTTTTTTCGTTTATTTCTTCGTTTTTATAAATACATATAAACTCGTGTACAGGAAAATGAAAGAAATTTTTAAAGAAACTTATTCAACAAAGAAAAAAAATCTTTAACATATAGTCCACATCAGGGAGCTTTCTATCTCAGACTCACTCAGAACAAAACAGGCAAATCTAACCATATTATTGACTCCCGCCTCACAACTAACAACAATCTTACTATTTCCTTGAACAGGTTTATCCAAAAGAAAAGTTTCTATAAACACATATCTGTTGTTTCTGTAATTAAACAGGCCTGTACAGGGAAATCTTTAGGAAAAAGGTTGCTCCCACACCGAAGGTCTTGGGCCTAAGCTGTGATGTTTTTGTCTGCCGTCCTCTGCTTTGTTGCTGTTGGTCAGGATGTGCTCTGTGGGGGAAAGAAGAGCGGGGTGAGGAATTTGATGCCTTCTAGTGGTGCTGATACACATTTCTAATACTTGCTGCTGGCTTTCCAGGGATACCTGATCACCAACAGAGAGATTGTCTCCGAGGATATTGAAGATTTTGAATTTACTCCCAAGCCTGAATATGAGGGGCCCTTCTGTATTTTCAATGAGCCAGATGAGGTGCGTGAGTACTGTTCTCAAAGACATATGGGTTTGTGCTTAGCACTCAAGTTTATTTAATTCTTGATATATTGCCCATCAAAGACATCTGAGCAGTGTACAATAATAAATCAGATGGGGAAGAGAAGAAAATTGATAGGGGAATAAAGACCAGCAATATAGGAAGAAATACAATAATTGATTGAAAAGAATAGGAGGTGGGGAAAGATATATTCACAGGCCAACATCACGGGAAGGTCTCCATGTTACTACTTGAAAGAATATAAGTATAAACAATTCGGAAGCAGTGCAAAATCCAACATCAATATATAAAACACATTCACATGGATCGTGCAAAAGGTACAAACAACTACAACACGAGTCAAGTAAACCACCACTGGGAGGAAAAGCCTCGGACAAAGCCCTCCCATCGCCACAGCTGTGGCATAAGGTGTTCAGGCAGAGAACCTCATCGGCAAAAACCTCCCGTGGGGCCTAATAAAGCTTTATGTTGTGCAATGCAAATAAATAACAAGTGGTAAAAAATTAGGTGCAAAAATAACTCAAACCTATCTTTTTCAATGTAATAGTTTGTAAAGCTCGGTTGGAACACCAACGGTGGCCAGCGTTTCACATAATGCTGCCTCATGGTGTAACCTCCAATCGTGAGCTTTCAAGATGGGGCACGCTAAATCGTGTCTCCTTACGCAAAAAAGATGTCAGGGGTTTATTATCCCCTTTGAGTAAAGGGAGTAGTTGAATTGAAGGCTTCGGTGAACAAACAAGTCTTGAGTGCCTTTTAAAATCTATCCGTGGAGCTTTCCATTCCATTGGAACCAAGGTTGTACACATTGTTCTTTCAAGGTTGTATTGCATATGAGGTCGTTTTGATGCTATTCTTAGTTTAATATCACTGAACATGTCTCCTAGTTATTGCAGATCTATGGAATGCTAGCAGGTTGGATGCAGCCTCTTTGAATTTTCAAAAATATTTTTCTTTAAATCTAGGCACATTTGATCCAAAGATGGTTTGAACACGTCCAGGAAACTAAGCCTAACATTATTGTGACATACAACGGGGACTTCTTTGACTGGTAGAGACCATTGTTTAAACTTTGTCCTTTTCTGTAGAAACTTTCAAGGCAGGGAGCAGCAGAGAGATAAGGGAAGAGTTTCTGTAATCTGAGTCAACAACAGGGACTTAGGGCATTGCAGGCGCTTTGGGAACCTTGAAATACATCTGAGTAATCCATGTACTCGGTACAATATGGAATCGGCATTGAACCCAAACCTTACCAAGAGATCAGCTGCATTTATAGAGATAGATTGTGAGCCTGCCAAGACAGACAGGGAACAATGCTTAAACCCCTGAATAAATTAATGTAAACCGTTCTGAGCTTCCCTGGGAGAATGGTATAGAAAATGGAATAAATAAATATAGAACTATTTGGGCCAGTATTTACATTTGTGGTGCTTTTGCTATAAGGTATTGTTAGGACGTGTCCCTAACTGATCTCTTTTCTCTTACTATATAAACATAAGAGATGTTCGCATTTGAGTTTTATCTTTCCACCTATCAAAGGCTGTAAACTTAAAAAAAATTACCAACATCTACTGTCCTATCAGGAAGCTTTATGGGGCAAGAACTTAGATCGATTGATTGTGACTTCTAGTACTTACTCAGAATTTAGGGGGTATTTAAAAACATATTTGTTCGTTAAGTACCTGGGTAACTTCTTGCCCTGTATTGATAGCAAGGAATATTACTCCTTGGGTTTTGGCCAGGTACTAGTGACCTGGATTGGCCACCGTGAGAACGGGCTACTGGGCTTGATGGACCATTGGTCTGACCCAGGAAGGCTAGTCTTATGTCCTTATGTTTATTCAATTATACATTTCTTCTTTTGTAAACCGCATAGAGCTTCACGGTCCTGATTGTATTCAAAAATCATTATTCTTTTTTTGTTTTCTTGAACAAGAACAGCGATTATTGGTAAAGCATAGACCTGGTGAATCTCCTCCATGAAGGCAACAGCCCTCTGTGGTCTGTGTGATTGATGATCCCGGTTGCATCTTGCACTGAGCAGCTGGTTATGAGTGACCAACTTTAACATTTACATTACGGAAATCCAATTCAATAGTCTAATTGAAGTAGCAAATTCAATAGAACTAAACAACTCCAAATAATTAATGGAGAAGTTTAGTTCTATTGAATTTTGTCAACTTTAACATTTGTCATCTTTCTGCAAAGATATCTCAGCTTGTGTCTAGGTTGATAGATTTGAGCCAGCTAGGTTCTTTTCTATTGTATACCTTCAAATTGCAGATTGTTTTGGTTTGCAGGCCTTTTGTAGAAACAAGAGCCTCTGTTCATGGCATGAACATGTACCAAGAGATTGGATTCCAAAAAGATACTCAGGGGGAATATAAATCTACCTCCTGCATCCACATGGATTGTCTCAGGTACAATTAAACCCTTCCATCCTGCATATTCATGTGTAAGGCCTTCAATCCTTAACCCTACCAACCCAGCCAACCATTCCCCTTAACTGTATCCATGCCATCCTGTTTGTCTGCCTTCTCTATTTAGATTGTAAGCTCTTTGGAGCAGGGGCTGTCTTCTTTGTGACTCTCTACTGGTAACACTATAGAAATAATTAGTAGTAGTAGTACTGTTTGGGTATTATGAATCTTCCCCGTATGCATGTATCTATACTGTTCTGGGAGCAGGTGCTGGATATACAACACTTTGTCTTCTATGATGTGATGTGAAATTTGCTTTGGGCATAGTATGGCTAGCTGTGCGGAAGAGGAAGATAGTGGAAGGTAAATCTTGAATGGGGGGAAGAAGGGAGGACTATTTCTAATAACTAAATGGAATTATGGGTTTTATGCCCAGGTGGGTAAAGAGAGACAGCTACCTCCCGGTGGGAAGCCACAACCTTAAAGCAGCAGCTAAAGCCAAGCTGGGTTATGACCCGGTAGAGCTGGATCCTGAAGAGATGTGTCGAATGGCCACAGAGGAACCTCAGGTATGGCTGTTGGCAAAATTGATGGTGATACACTATCAGGAGGAATTTGAGAGATGTTAGATAAAAATTATACACTTCAGAGTCATTTTGTTGGCGTGCAGGTTCATGTTTGTCAGTACTAGAATTTCCATTCCTCATTATCCCTTCAGACCAGTCCAGGCACACGAGTTTATCCTCTCCTGCAAGCAGATGGCAACTGAGAATGACTGGCTTGTGATGTCACACTATAAATATCCTGTACAGTCCTCTGCTATTCAGTAGTTCAGAGTAGAGAATGATATGGTGGATGTTACCCACGGCTAGCCACGAGTAATCCGCCAAAATGGTGGAGGGGGGAAAGGTGCTCACCGCAGGTACGGGGACAAGGCCATCCACCGCCCCATGGAGCAGTGAATGGCCTTGTCCCCGCAGTTAAGGGAGAGAACGTGCGCGGTCACTGATCGCGTGCAGCTCCCTTCCTCCTTATCCACCCGAATCTATCTATCTCCCTTCCTCCACCTTCTCGGCGCATTTTAAGGTTTCAGACTTGTTGAAAGCCGCCGGAGCTTACGGGCAGAAGCTTCTCTGACGCAACTTCCGGTTGAGTCAGAGGAGAAGCTTCCGCCCACACATGCACATGACTGCATGAACACTGGCGGCTTTTAACAAGTCTAAAACCTTAAAACGCGCTGACAAGGTAAGGGGGGGGGAGGGAGGGAGATGCACGGACCACGCAACAGGTGCCGAAAGGCAATGAGGTGGCGAGAAGGAAGGGTGGGGATGGCGGGGACGAGGCGGTGAAGGGGACTGTGGTCCGGTGACATGGCAGTGATGGGGACAGATTTTTTCCACATGTCATTCTCTAGTTCAGAAACTTCATTGGAGGTAGGTAAAAGATCTGTGCAGCTTGGATGGGACAGAGTGGGTAAAGATGGTTATGCCTTAAAATTAAAGAGAAAAAACTACACAGGAGGAAAATAACTTCAAAAATCAAAAAGCGTGAAAAAATTCAAGAAAATAAACAAAAAACACGCTAGTGTAATTGCTGTAACTTCTTAAAAGTCCTCTTGGAACTCCATAATCCTTATACTTTAATCAGTGGATAGATTTTGCTCAGAGACATGGAGGAAAAAGGGGACAGACAGTCCTGCAAAACTTCACCACCCAATCGTAGCATAACTTCCACCTTAACACACTTTTATATGTGCATGACTTAAAAGATTGTATTATTAAAAAAGCACTTATCTTTTGTATATAGGTCTTTGGCCTCGACGTGCCACGTTTCAAAATTTCTTCAGGAAGCCAAATGGTAACAGCGAAAGACTCTTAAGTCTTCCAGAATGGGTGTCAGTCTCTGGTCTAGCTTGCAATTCAGCTTTCAATTCAACTTTCAGTGAACTTCCGATATCGTTCTCACTACCTTGGAGAGGGTGAACAACCTGCCCTTATCTACTAAGTCTATCCCCTTCAGTACCTTGAATGTTTTGATCATGTCCCCTCTCAATCTCCTCTGCTCGAGGGAGAAATAGCCCAGTTTCTCTAGTCTTTCACTGTACGGCAACTCCTCCAGCCCCTTAACCATCTTAGTTGCTCTTCTTTGGACCCTTTCGAGTAGTACCGTGTCCTTCTTCATGTACGGTGACCAGTGCTGGACGCAGTACTCCAGATAAGGATGCACCATGGCCCGGTACAGCGGCATGATAACCTTTTCCGATCTGTTCGTGATCCCCTTCTTTATCATTCCTAGCATTCTGTTCGCCCTTTTGCCGCCGCCGCACATTGTGTGGACAGCTTGATCGACTTATCGATCAGAACTCCCATGGGTGTAGTGCCAGTCACATTCATGCAGTGTGGAGGATTGGCAGAGAGAAAAGATGTACTCCATAGAGCCAAGGGACCATTTTATTCTCGCTCTTGATAGATACTGCTTATGTTCCACATGTCTGGACTGTCTGCAAGAGTGATAAGGAAGAGCACATTAGATCTTACCTGCTAATTTTCTTTCCTTGAGTCCCTCTAGACCAGTCCAGAATCCCCAGATGCTGTCAGTAATGTGAAGAGTGACTTGTTTCTTTGGGAGGGAGACAATTTTGTTTTTCTCCCATCTTCCATGCTGTTGAGGTGGTTTAAGTTAAGCATTCAAATAATTATGTCTTTGTCATTAAGGGAAACTTTCATGTTACTTATTTAAGTAAATGCTGGCAGACGGCTGCCCAAGTTACTTATTTTTAGTGTGATGTCACAAGCCTATAGTTCTCACTCTCTACCTGCTGCCAGAGACATAAACCCATGCATCTGGCCTGGTCAGGAGTGACTCAAGGAAAGAAAGATAGCAGGTAAGATCTAATTTCCCTTAATGGTTCAACCAAAGGTTTCCACACTGTTCACCTTAAAAATTTAAAGGCAAGGTAATAAAAATCCCTTCTCTTGTGATTATAGTTCTGTGTCTTATGAGGAAAAGAATAACTAATCCTATATTGTGACAAGTAATTCTAAGAGCAGGTCACAAGACTTCATAACATGACTAGCCCTAGAGTTAATATTAGAGCTGCTAGTTTAGTGCTTTGTTATCTGATTAAGATAAAGCTCTCAAAATGCACATTGCCAGATAATAAAGGCCAGGCTGTTTCCTGGGATTCCTATATTAGTAGAGTCGTTAGGTGTTGGCTAGTGGGAAGCCTTAGTTACTGTTACATGGAATTCTCAAATATTTTCCAAAGTTATTGCATTAGTGTTTTGCCTAAACGTGAATGATTTCATCCTTTCTCCTTTGATCTTCAGACTTTGGCCACGTACTCGGTCTCTGATGCTGTTGCTACATATTACATGTATATGAAGTATGTCCATCCTTTCATCTTTGCCCTGTGCACCATCATTCCCATGGAGCCCGATGAGGTAACTGATCATGACTATCAAATCTGGTCTAGCACATCTGGTGTTCAGTCACCCAATCGTACATCTAAGTTAGGAGAGTCAACAGGTGTTATAGGCATCTTGAATGCTGTGAAACTTTGCTGAAATTGTACTATGGCCCAGATTAACTAAAAATAGCGAGTCAGTCGCTGTTGGCCGATTCTCTGGCTGATTTTTAAACAGCGATTTATTCACTGTTACATCCCCTTTTTGCGCTCCTGCCAGGCCCTGAGTCGCTCTCTGATTGGCTGCCGCCAGTTCTCAGGAGACCCACAAGAACTGGTAGCAGCCATTCAGCGAGCGGCTCAGCGCCAGGTAGCAACGCAAAAAGCTCACTCCTGCCAGGTACACTGCTGGACCACAAGGGATTCAAAAAAGGTACACAGGGGGAGGTGGGAGGGAGGTAAAAAAATTGTAATTGTAAGGGCCATAATCCAGTCTGGTTTTCAGGATTTCCTCAATGAATATGCATGAGATCTATTTGCATGCACTGCTTTCAATGCATATTCATTGGGGAAATCCTGAAAACCCAACTGGAATATGGCCCTCGAGGACTGGAGTTCCCCACCCCTGGTATATACTCTAGCAAGATATACCATATATATTGAACTCTGACAATTTTTTTACCTCCCTCGCACCTCCCCCTGTGTACCTTTTTTGAATCTCTTGTGATCCAGATGTGTACCTGGCAGGAGTGAGCTTTTTGAGTTGCTACCTGGCGCTGAGCCGCTCGCTGAATGGCTGCCATCAGTTCTTGTGGGTCTCCTGAGAACTGGCGGCAGCCAATCAGAGAGTGGCTCGGGGCCTGGCAGGAGCGCAAAAAGCTCGCTTATGCCCGGTACACTGCTGGGCCATGAGAACTCGAAGCAGCCATTCAAGGAGGGGCTCAGCGTGGGGCAGGAGTGCATCTCTGCTACACATCTTATTCTGTCTGATATGTGTGATGCAGCCCTGAGTGACTTATGAGGGTTTGTGTCTCCTCAGGTATTACGAAAGGGCTCGGGGACACTGTGTGAAGCATTGTTGATGGTCCAAGCATATCACGCGAATATCATCTTCCCAAATAAACAAGAGCAGATTTTCAATAAGCTGACAAATGATGGGCATGTACTGGACTCTGAGACTTATGTGGGAGGTCATGTGGAGGCTCTGGAGTCTGGAGTATTTCGCAGTGACATTCCCTGCCGCTTTAAAATGGTATGTCAGTCACATATATATTTTTCTGTTTGCATGTGCAAATGTCTATATATTTGGGACTTGGGGGCAGTGAAAATATTTTATTGTGGATGTGTGTCAGTAAATAGGAATTCCAGGGATAAAATTAATAGAAATATATTTTTATTATAAATACAAAAAGCAAATAGAACAGCACAGTAAAGCATAGTAACCAGATAAGCAGAAGCATTTACAATTTACAACCAAATAGAAATAAATTCCACACTACACCAAAACAGGTGATCCACAAGACTAGTGCACCTGATGCCTGTCTACCACCAGGGGGAGCCCGTTGCCAACTGCACAGTGTGTCTGACCCAACCAGAGCTCCATTCAAATTCAACCCTCAGTATAATTATATTCTTGAAAGGAGAGCTGGCAACACTCAAACTGTCTCCTCCTCCCCCTTCAAATACTAGTTAGTTCATAATTATTTTTCAGTATCATGCTGTACCAGGTGACATAGATTCATCCCTGATGTGTAGAGATGCTTCTCACATAGTTCACATAGCATGTTTTCAGGATAGCTGTATTTATATTATGCTGGGGCATTGAAAAGGCCTGGCGTAAGCTAGTACTTTTTCACTTTAGGCCAAAGCAAATGGTGGGAAATATTAGAGTTTGTGAAATTGAGTTCTTACCTGATATTTTTCTTTACATTAGTCCCAACAGATCAATCCACTTGCTCCTGGCCAGTTTAAGGGGCCCAGTTGAGCTGGGGGGCTTAATGGACTCTGCAAGGGCAGTTGTAAGAAGAAATAGAGCAAGTAAGAAACAAGGCCAGTTGCTTAGAAGCTGCTGTGGAGTTCTTCAGAATTCACTTCTGGTTCAGATGCTAGAGAATCCAACCCTCTCTCAATTTATCTCTTTGTCTTGTTTTTAGGTTGTTTTTTTAAACCCTGTAATTGGCAGATGGTAAAATGGCTGCTTTTATGTAACTTGATGTTGAACGAGAGCAACAGTGCCAAGTAACAAGCATTTGGAGATGCTGATCTCCCTTAAGAGCCACAGAAAACACTTACTGCTTCTGAGCACCTGTGCCAAATAAAGGGTTAATAAGGAGTGAAACATAGAAACATAGAAAATGACGGCAGAAAAGAGCCACGGCCCATCTAGTCTGCCCACACTAATGGCCCACCCCCTAACTACCTCCATGAAGAGATCCCACATGCCAATCCCATCTTTTCTTAAAATCTGTCACGCTGCTGGCCTCAGTTACCTGTTGTGGAAGATTATTCCATCTGTCAACCACCCTTTCGGTGAAGAAATATTTTCTGGTGTCGCCATGAAATTTCCCACCCCTGATTTTCAACGGATGCCCTCTTGTTGCAGTGGGTAACGGATGCCCTCTTGTTGCCGTGGGTAACGGATGCCCTCTTGTTGCCGTGGGTCCTTTAAGGAAAAAGAGATCCTCTTCCACCTCGATACGGCCCGTGACATATTTGAACGTCTCGATCATGTCTCCCTTCTCTCTGCGTTCCTCGAGTGAGTACAGCTGCAACTTACCCAATCGTTCCTCATACGGAAGATCCTTGAATCCTGAGACCATCCTGGTGGCCATTCGCTGAACCGACTCAACTCTCCGCACATCTTTTTGATAATGCGGCCTCCAGAATTGTACACAGTATTCCAGATGGGGGTCTCACCATGGATCTGTACAACGGCATTATGACCTCGGGCTTATGGCTGACGAAACTTCTACGGATACAGCCCATGATTTGTCTAGCCCTGGATGAAGCTTTCTCCACTTGATTGGCAGTCTTCATGTCTTCGCTAATAATCACCCCCAAGTCACTTTCTACTACAGTTCTTGCTATGATCTCACCATTTAGGGTGTAAGTCCTGCATGGATTTTTGCCGCCAAGGTGTATGACCTTGCATTTTTTGGCATTGAAATTTAGTTGCAAAGTCTTTGACCAATGCTCCAGCAGGAGTAGGTCCTGCGTCATACTGTCGGGCATTGAGCTTTTGTCAGGCACTGTGCTTTCATCTGTTGTGCAGTTGCCTACTATGTTGCATAGTTTGGCATCATCGGCGAATAATGTAATTTTACCTTGAAGCCCCTCAGACGCTATCAAACGCTTTGCTGAAGTCCAAGTACACGATGTCTAGGGACTCCCCTATATCCAGCTTTCTTGTTACCCAGTCAAAGAAGCTGATCAGATTTGATTGGCAGGACCTTCCCTTCGTAAAACCATGTTGATGGGGATCTCGTAGATTCTCCTCGTTCAGATTGAAGAGCGTGGATAACGGTTCCGTCATGACGTCACTCAACTCCCTGAGGGTGGGAGATTAAAGTATCAGTTTAGTAAAACAGAGTGAGGGGATGGAAAAGGGACATGCCACCACTAAGTGGTATCCCTTTAGGGAAGCAGCCTAGTACACAAGCCCCCAGTTAATTGTGCCCCCCCAAGGTCAGTCTACCCACAGGTCTCTGGATTGATTTGTGAGACAACATGGAAAGGGTTAACATCAAAATAAAAACTCAACACAGTGCACCAAAACATCACTTTCCACAAAAGAAAACACATATGCTTTCCAATAATGGCTTGCTGCTTATTTGAAAAACACGGTTCGAGGGGCGTGGCTTAACGCGAACACAAGATGGACGTGTGATCGCGACGCTCCTCTCCAACTGGGCAACTGACATTAAAAAAAATTATATTATTATTATTGATTTCAATGAAAAAACAATGGTATTGAAGCTGAAACTCTGATAAATTAATACTAACATCCTCCTGACGAAACTGGGACAAGGACTGAGAAAAAAAAAACAAAGTAATATCGCCGGTTTTCTTTCCCTCAGCGCTGAAACAGCAAAGCTAAACGGAACTAGAGGGAAGAGAGCTGGCAGATTAAATTTTACCCTCTTCCGAAACTGTGAAAAGACCTGTGAGAATGAAGTCAAAGATAAAGATTGCCGGTTTTTTCAACGCTGAAACGGCAAGGCATCGAGGGTGAGTGACTGACAGAGCTGATAAAATTAATGTGGAAGAGATTTGTGCTGCCGTAACTGAACGAAACCTAAAGAAAAAAAAACAAACTGTTAGATTGCATGTTGCCCTCCTCCGCCGAGGCTGAGAGCGGGCTTGTGAGAGGAAAAACAGGGGAAAAGATTACCGACATTTTTTTCTTCAGCGCTGGAACGGCGAGGCAATAGAGATAGATAGCTGACAGTTGCTTTAAGAGTACTGTTAAGAAAATACTTGTGCCTGTTTAAAGATCGCGGTGGTCTGGTATTAAGTTACCCGATGACATAGAGTAAAGAAGAAGAGTATCCCCTTTTTGACTTATATCAGTGGAAAATTGATAACTATCAGTCTCAAAAAAATGGCGGTTTGAGATAACCTTTCTTGCCGGTATTTAAGTGAAAACAGATCCTGAGAGAAGAGTGTGTTTTTTCAACACAAGATTGGGACAGATAACTTGGAAAAAAAACTGCAGAGAAATTTTCTACTGCTAAAGACAGAACGAAATCCTGAGAGAGAAAGGTTTAAAAACCTAAGAAACAAAACCTAAGAAAAGAGAAATAAAAAATTTTGATATTTCCTCATTGTTCTTTCTTCTAAACTGATATAACAATATATCAAAGACAAAATTACTGGAAATAGTGACTTAAAGAGATCTTTGTTTCACCTAACATCTGTGAAGTAAATAACTCCAAGGAAAAAAAAAAAAAAAAATAACAACATGGCAACTATCAGACAAAATAAAAATGAAGCCGGTATGTTAGCAAAAAGACAGAAGCAGGATCAAGTTACACCAAGTAAGATCCCACTTCCTACTGAAGAACCTGATATATTGAGTAAAGCAGAAGTTATGGAAGAATTGAGACAAATTAAACAAATGCTTAAGGAAACTGTGATCAATATGTCTGAAATGAAAGAAGAAATACTAAACATCCACAGACAAATGGAAGTAAATAATAAAAGAACAACTGTATTAGAAAATAAAATGGAGGTTATAGAAGGTGAAACAAACAGATGCAAAAATGACAGTCTGGAATTGAATAAATTGAAAGATCAACTGGAAGACTACGAAAATCGAGGAAGAAGGAAAAATATTAAACTTTTTGGAATACAAGAAAACTTAGAAGGAAAAAATGCTATACAGTTTCTAGAAAACTTAATTCCAAAAATACTACAACTGGACTTAAAACAACCAATAGAAATAGAAAGGGCGCATAGGATCCCAGTAAAAAATGTAGAAAATCAAGGAAAGCCAAGACCACTAATATTCAAAATGCTTAGATATCAACAAACATTAGAAATATTGAATGCTGCCAAGAAAGGCAAAAATCTAAACTACAAAGGATCCAGAATATGGTTTTTGCCGGATTTTGCAAAAAACACAGCAAATAAAAGAAAGAGACTATTAGACATGAGACCTCAACTAAAAGAAAAGGGATACAAATACGGATTATATTATCCGGCTAAAATGAGAGTATCATCTGGAGATAAATCTTTGTATTTTGAAGATCCAGAAAAACTAAAAGCCTTTCTTTCAAAATCAGAACCTATGACATTTTAACATAAAACATCAAGATTGGTTTTGATGACATTGTAAAAAATTATAAAAATATGAGACATTGAAATACTGAAGAAAGGAAAACATAAACTAAGGAAAGACAATAAAAATATAAAGAGAAAAATATAAGATATAGGAAAAATATCAATACCATATTAAATATATGTTTAAGATATAAATATATGATGTAAATTATAATACTAGAAAAATATAAATTAAAAATTAATGAAAGAATAAAGATACATTAATGAAATGTTAAGAACAAAAAATGATTAAAGATAGTAAAGATTAATATAGATAGATAGAAGGGGGTATTGATTGAAAATTGGTTGCCTAGAGGGGAGGGGAATGTTCGGGTTGCTATTCCAATGTGTGTCCTTAAGCAGTCATCATATTGGGTGGGAAAGGGAGGGAAAAATATGGGATTTATTAGAATGATTAAAGAAAAGATTAATAAGGGAATGGATACTTCAGGGGCAAATATGTGTGTCATAGAGAATATTTTTTGGATTTTAAATATGAAAGAAGAGAAGAAAAAGATTATAATGATAAGTATTAGAATATATAATGTCTTTTAAGATATATTCTATTAATGTCAATGGCCTGAATCATGTAATCAAAAGGAAAAAAGTATTAGCATTTTTAAAAAAGCAAAATGCGGATATATACTGTCTGCAGGAGACCCATCTTAATATAAAGGAATCACAGAAATTAACGGGTGGGTGGGTAAAAGAATGTTTTTTTGCTCCAGCAGAGGGTAAAAAAGCAGGGGTAGCAATTCTTATAAATAAAAAATGTATGGCCAAGATTAAGGTAATAAATTCAGATCCACATGGAAGATGGATACATACTGATATAAGTATGGGAAATAATGCCCTGACGTTGTTTAATATATATGCCCCTAATTCGAATCAATCAGAATTTTTTAAAAAATTACAGAATATGTTGTTACCACTGGCTGCTTCTAATTTAGTGGTGGCTGGAGATTTTAATGCTGTAATGGATCCATTATTAGATAAAAAACCAAGTAAAAATATAAAATCTTTAGGTTTAGATAATTTGGCTCAATCATGTGATTTGAAGGATATATGGCGTATTCTTCATTTTAATGATCAGGAATTTTCATTTTGTTCACAGGTTCATAAATCATTTTCAAGAATAGATTATATTTTTGTTTCAACAAATAAAGTGCAACAGGTGATTAAAGCTTCCATAGATCCTATTATTATTTCGGATCATGCGGGAGTATGGATAGAATTACAATTAGATCAATTAGAGAATGGTAGACCTCTTTGGAGATTTGATAATGCATTGCTTGTGGATAACAAATTTTTGGAAAATTTTAAAACACAAATTAACGATTTCTTTCAACTAAATTTAGTGGAGGATACATCTATCGAGAATGTATGGGATGCATTCAAAGCAACTATGAGGGGTAATATTATATCATATTCAGCTTTTATTAGAAAACAGATTAAAAAACAATATATAGAATTAGAAAAAGAAATAAAAATATTAGAAGCTAAATTGGTAAATAAATGGGAATACGAAGTTTTGCAAGCTCTTTTGAAAGCAAAAGGTAAATATAATGAATTAACTTCAAAAATGATAAGAAGAGATTTGTTTTCCAAGCAGACAATGTATTATGGAAATTCTAATAAGGCGGGAAGATTATTGGCAAATTATCTTAAAGCAAAAAAAAGAAGAACTAATATAAATGGAATAAAAGATGATAATGGTATAATAACAAATCAAACAAATATAATTTTAAAACAATTTTTAAAATTTTATAAAGACCTGTATTCTTCCGAGCCTTATTTTGAGAGACAAAAAGATGGTAAAAAATTTTTAGATTTTATTAATGGACCTAAGATCCCTGATCATATAAAACGGAGTTTAGATGAACCTATATCATTAAAAGAATTAGAAACAGCATTAAGATCTCTTAGAGTTGGATCCGCTCCAGGTGGTGATGGATATACAGTAGAATTTTACAAAACATTTCAAAATGTCCTTTCCCCATATTTACTAAATTTATATCAGACACAACTTATAAAAGGTGATATTAAAGGTACTATGGCTGAATCAATAATAATTGTTTTACCTAAGCCAAATAAAGATCCTACTTTGGTTTCAAACTACAGGCCTATATCTTTGATAAATGTGGATAATAAACTTTTGGCGAAAATTTTGGCTTTGAGATTAGCCAAAGCTCTCCCATATATTATAGATATGCATCAAACGGGTTTCGTTGCTAAAAGACATTCCTCTAATAACTCTAGATTATTGTTTCATATGTTAAATTTATCAAAAAAAATGGATGAACCGGCTTTTACAGTTTCATTGGATGCTGAAAAAGCGTTTGATAGGGTAGAATGGAATTTTATGTATCAGGCTTTAGAATGGTTTGGTATAGGTTCTGGATTTATACAAATGGTAAAAACTTTGTATAGCTTCCCGATTGCAAGATTAAATATTAATAATATGATATCTGATGGTTTTCAATTGCAGAGGGGAGTTAGACAGGGTTGTCCTTTATCTCCTTTGTTATTTGATGTTGTATTGGAACCCTTATTGTTAGCAATACAACAAACGGGGGAGATACAGGGTATTCCATATTCAGATATGGAATATAAAATTTCTGCTTATGCTGATGATATTTTACTTTATTTGAGAAATCCAGAGTCTACCTTATCTTCTTTATTGGAATTAATTGATAAATTTGGCAAATTTTCAGGTTATAAAATTAATTGGAATAAATCTGAAATTATACCTTTAAATATTCATTGTGCAAAAGGATTATTTGACACTTTTCCATTTATATGGAAAGAAGAAGGATTTAAATATCTTGGCATTCAAGTTAAAAATACAATTGAAGATACTGTAAAAGAGAATGAAAAATATGTATTAAAAAAAGTTACGGAGTTATGTGAACAATGGAACCCATTACATATTTCTTGGTGGGGAAGAGTTCAAACTATTAAAATGATGATGTTACCTGTAGTTTGCTACCAAATGAGTATGATACCTATTTATTTTCAGGGGTCCTTTTATAAAAAGCTTAATAGCATTTTAACAAAATTTCTTTGGCTTGGTAAAACACCTAGAATAGCTTTAGTAACTTTGCAAAAATCAATTAAGGAGGGAGGGGTAAATTTTCCAAATTTCTATAGGTACCATCAAGCCTATATTCTACGTCAGGGTATGTATTGGATCCTCCCAGAACTTATGGATAATGCACCAGATTGGTTGTATTTGGAATGGCGCCTTATGTTTCCCCTAAATTTAGTTCATCTGCCAAGTATTAACATACCTAGAAGATACAGAGAAAATAAAATATTAATGGATACTTGGAAAACGTTGAGATTTATTAGTAAACTAGTCTTTAAGCCCGTTAGATTAACGGGTGCTAGAACATATGTGTGTGTGTCTGTCTTTTTTTCTCTCTCTCTCTCTCTCTCTCCTTAGCCGCTTTCTTTCTTTCTGCCTTTCTTTTTCCTTGGCTGTCCATCACCACCCCTTGCCTGCTCCCCCTGTCCATTTTCCCTTCCTTTTACCTCCACTGTGTCCACCACCACCCCTTCACTGCTCTCCTTGTGCAGCAGCAGCCCTTCTCCCTTTGTTTTACCTCCCCCCTGTCCAGCAGCACCTCTTTCCTTCTCCCCCTGTCCAACATTAGTCCTCCGTTCTTTTTTCTTCACCTCCCCTGTCCATCAGCATCTCTTTCCTTCTCCCCCTGTCCAGCAGTAGGCATCCCTTCCTTTTTTATCCTCCCTCCTCCTTCTTATCCCTATGATACTCTTACCTTGCTCTGCCCCTGATCAGAGGTTCCCGACAGCTGCCCCCATTGGAAAAGTTCCCACTGCCGCATCCCGCACCCCTCCTGACGCGGCTCCCGCTGTCCTTTCTGTCTGTCTCTGTCCCTGGCCCCCTTTGCCTGTCTGTCTTTCTGTGTATCTCCCTGACCCTGTGTCTTTCTTCTTTCCTTTCTGTCTCCCTTCCTCCCTCTGTCTGTCTGTCCAAAGCAGCATTCCATCCCCCTCCCCCCACACCAGTTCCCTGTGCACCTGCCCCTGTGTCTTTCTTATTTTCTTTGTGTTTCCCTTCCTCTCTCTGTCTGTCCAAAGCAGCATTCCATCCCCCTCCATTTCCCTCCCCCCACACCAGTTCCCTGAGCACCTGCCCCTGTGTATTTCTTATTTTCTTTGTGTTTCTCTTCCTCTCTCTGTCTGTCTGTCCGTCCAAAGCAGCATTCCCTTCCCCCCCCACCAGTTCCCTGTGCAGCAGCATTAGCGTTTCCTCTACCCGCCCCTGTCCCTTCCCCTTCCCCTTCCCGCGGGCCGGACTACAAAGGTGGTGATTCCAGCAGCGCTTTTATCAGTCTCCACACGCTGCTTCGGGCCCTTCTGCCCTGATTTACTCTGGCACGTCCCTGATGACATCATCAGAGATGCGGCAGAGCAAATCAGGGCAGTAGAAGGGCCCGAAGCAGCGTGTGGAGACTGATGTACACGCTGCTTGAATCGCCATTCGGACCCGCGGGAAGAGAAGGGGGTGGGCGGCAAAGGAGAAACGGAGATCGGCGGCGGCGACAGGAGAAACGGAGAACGTCGTCTGGCTGCGGTCCGGCTTGTGGAGGCGATCGGGTGGTGACGTATTCGCGCGCATGTGCACTCCTTCGGCCACAGACCTACAGCGCACGGAACACGAAAATAGGACTGCGCATGCGCGAGTTAGCCTTTTATTATATAGGATTAACACCTATCCCAATAAACAAATCAACTAATCAATCTCTATGGATAAACTCCAAGATCAAAATTGGCGGAGCTCAAATCCTTTGGAAGAACTGGATTATTGCAGGCATTAGATCTCTAGATGATGTTATTTCAGAAGGTAAACTGCTGGATTTTCCACAATTGCAACATAGATTTGGTCTTAGTAAAACACAAAGTTTTAAATGGTTGCAATTGAAGCAGGCCATTCAGGTTGGGTTCCCTGAATGGAAAACATTGAATAATCAATATAGTTTAAAGTTCTTATGTTTTCAAGCAGACTTCCTAGGACATCAAGCCGCATTGTGGTATAAATTAATATCTGGATATTTGAATAAAAAACCAAAGAATGGTCTAAGAGATATTTGGAGCATTGAGATTGGACATCAGATTAATGCATCTCAATGGCCACTAATTTGGTCTTGGAGAATGAGATGTACAGTGTCAGCATCTATGAGACAAACTTGGTTCTTTTTATTACATAGAGCTTTTTGGACCCCTACACGTTTGCAAAAATTAGACAGTTCTAAGTCCAATAAATGCTGGCACTGTAATCTGGAACCAGGGACATTAGATCACTTACTGTATCATTGTCCCTATATAAAAACTTTTTGGAATTCAATTTGGCCACAAATTAATAAATTAATGGAAAATCATGTATCAATATCATATGATACAATATTTTATCCCAGGACAAGCAGGCAGGTATTCTCACTAGTGGGTGATGTCATCCGACAGAGCCCCGACACGGACATCTTGAAAGCATGTCTTGCTTGAAGAAACTTAGAAGTTTCGAGATGCCCGCACCGCGCATGCGCCAGTGCCTTCCCGCCCGATGTACCGGGCGTGTCTCCTCAGTTCTTTTCTTTCCGCGGAGCTGAGAAGTTTGTACTTCATTCTGCGCTGACTGAAATTCAGTTTTTTGCCTTCTAATTCCCGCGTTTCTATTTCTTTCTTTGATTTTATTTCAATTTTACTTTATTTTTCTAAAAAAAAAAAAAAAAAAACTTAAAATTATTTCTTCCGGGGGTTCGGCCGGGCCGGCCTCGTGGCTACGGCCTAGCGGCTTCGACCTTGCAGCGTCGATTTTCCGGCCTATGTCCCGACCAATCACCGGTTTTAAAAAGTGCAGCAAGTGCCAGCGTGCGATTTCGCTGACGGACCCACACCGACGCTGCCTTCAGTGTCTTGGTCCGGAACACGTTCCGAAATCGTGCCGGCCTTGTTCCACGCTCACTGCGCGCTCGTTTAAGCGGCGCTGCTTACTCTGGGAGTCGATGTTCAAGATGGAGACTGCCAAGGACATCTCTACTACTGCGGCTGTTGAGGTTTCGCCGGTCCGTTCGAAACCTGCATCGACGACTCCTGCATCGAGCATCGTGAAGCCCGCATCGTTCACACCGGCTTCAGCATCGAGTTCAGCATCGGCGCCTGCTTCCGTCTCCTCGGTTCAGGTACCGCCTTCCACTGTTCCTCCGGTGGTCATCAAAGTGCCTAAAGCTAGCAAGCAGAAGCACTTGGCCACGAAGGAACGCGAAGACCATACTGGAGGACCCCCTTTCGGTGCGGATCCCTCCATATCGGCTTCGCTTCGTTCCCTGCTAGAAGCTCAGTTTGTCGAGCTTATGCGCACTATGGGACCCTGGCTTATTGCCAACATTCACGGTGAGCTTCCGACCCCGGTTTCAGAGGGCGGTCCGCCCCCTCCCCCTCCTCCTCGTCGCTCAATCTCTCTACTCGACGAGGGGGATCGGCGGAGGGTGGCGGAATCCTCCAGGAGAGCTTCCCTCCCTGAGATGCCACCTTTGGAGCCCATCACACCTCCACGCCAACAGGGTGCTAGGGCGGCTCCTGATAATCGTAGTCCTGGGCATTCTGCATCGCAGGAGGAGTTCTTCCGCACTCCATACCAGACCTGGGTGGCGCTGCGTGAATCCGCATCTCTGCCACCTCTACGATCCACTGCATCAAGCCCTATCCATTCCTTTGAGGCTTCGAAGGACCACTCGATGCATAGAAGATCTCGTTCTCCGTCCCGTCACCGGGAGGGGCATCGATCTCGACACTCTTCTCGGCACTCCTCACGTCATTCGGAGGTGTCCCCGCAGAAGAAGATGCAGCGTTTGGGATACTCCTCGTCGGATTTGTCCCAGCCGGAAGGGCCGGAGTATGAGGAACCATCTACTTCCTATTCTCCTTGCCGATCTCAGCTCTCCCTGGACCCGGAGGCTTCCACGTCTTCTAGCCCGTCTCGTCGGCCGGCCTTGGCGGACCAACTGTCTTTCTCATCCTTTCTCCGACAAATGGCGGATGACTTGGATGTGACTTTGGACACTGGGTCAAAATATTCTAAAGAGTATTTGGACACCATGCATTTACCTCATCCTCCGGTGGAGACACTTCGGCTTCCTCTACACAAACTGCTGGACCAGACTTTCATGCGCTGTTTTGAGACACCGTATTCCTTACCTGCAGTCCCCAGTAAACTGGATGCTCGATACCGCATCGTTCACCACAAGGGGTTTGAGGGAGCTCAACTTTCTCATCAGTCCCTTCTAGTCGAGTCCTCTCTCAAACGTTCTCATCCCTCCCAAGTCTATGCTTCCGTTCCTCCGGGCAGAGAGGGGAGAACGATGGACAAGTTTGGTAGACGTATCTATCAGAACTCGATGATGGCGACTCGAGTGCTCAACTACAACTTTTTCTTTTCTTCATACTTGGATTTTTTCTTGCCGGTGCTCCGCAAGTTCACTCCTTTCATCGATGCTCAGGCTCGTTTCCAGTTTGAAGAGGTGGTGGCGACCCTGTCCCAATTACGCCTTCAACTGATGCAATCCTCCTATGATGCCTTTGAGCTCTCGGCTCGAGCGGCGGCATGTTCGGTTGCCATGCGTCGTCTGGCATGGCTTCGAACCATCGATATGGATCCGAACCTCCAAGACAGACTGGCAAATGTACCTTGTGCAGGAGCGGATCTATTTGATGAGTCCATCGAAACTGTTACTAAAAAGCTGTCGGACCATGAAAAGTCTTTTCAGTCTATTCTACGTCCTAAACCGAAACCTCAGCAGTCTCGTCCATCCAGACCGCCTCAAATTTACCAGCGGCGTTATCAACCGAGGCAGACTCCTCCTGCGAGACAGCCTGCGAAGAGACAGCCTCCGCAAAAGACTCAGCAGAAGCCTCAGATGCCGGCTGCACCCAAGGCTTCTCAGCCTTTTTGACTCTCTTCCAGGGAGCATAACCGACGTTCTGTCTTCCACTGTTTTTCCCATAGGGGGTCGTCTCCATCATTTTTGTCATCGATGGGAGGCGATCACCACAGACCTTTGGGTCCTTACCATCGTAAGAGAGGGATACTCTCTTCATTTCCAACGGGTCCCCCCGGACCACCCTCCAAGAGAGTATCCTTCAAACTTAACGCAGACCGCTCTTCTTCTCCAGGAGGCCCAAGCTTTGCTTCGGCTTCGGGCCGTCGAGCCGGTCCCGTTGGATCAGCAAAACCAAGGGTTTTATTCCAGGTATTTCTTAGTTCCGAAGAAGACGGGCGATCTGCGGCCCATTTTGGACCTTCGAGTCCTCAACAAGTTTTTGGTCAAGGAGCGGTTCCGTATGCTGACCCTTGCCTCTCTCTATCCCCTCCTCGAGCAGAACGATTGGTTATGCTCTCTGGACCTCAAGGAGGCCTACACTCACATCCCGATTCATCCGGCCTCCCGCAAGTTCCTCAGATTTCGGGTGGGACATCTACATCTGCAGTATCGAGTGCTTCCATTTGGCCTTTCCTCTTCGCCCAGAGTCTTCACGAAGTGTCTGGTGGTGGTGGCCGCTGCACTCCGGAACATGGGTCTTCAGGTGTTTCCATACCTCGACGACTGGCTCATCAAGGCCCCGTCGGCCCCAGAGGTCATTTCGGCGACCTTGACCACGATTTGTTTTCTGCAGAGCTTGGGCTTCGAGATCAACTTTCCCAAGTCACATCTTCAGCCCACCCAGACTCTCCCCTTCATCGGGGCGGTCCTGGATACCATCCAACTTCGAGCGTTCCTCCCTCCTCAGCGCATGGATGCTCTTCTTCTACTCTGCCAGTCGGTGTCTTCTCGCCCGTCCATCTCAGCGAGACACATGATGGTCCTCTTGGGTCACATGGCATCCACAGTTCATGTGACGCCTTTTGCCAGACTACATCTCAGAATTCCTCAATGGACCTTGGCATCTCAGTGGACTCAGGTGTCCGACCCATTGTCCCGCCACATTGTAGTCACTCCTGCTCTACGGCAGTCTCTTCTTTGGTGGATGACCTCTTCGAATCTATCCAGAGGTTTGCTGTTTCACTCTCCCCCCCACCAAAAGGTTCTCACGACCGATTCATCGAACTATGCATGGGGAGCTCATCTGGATGGTCTTCGCACTCAGGGGTTCTGGACCAGTGCGGAACGACTCCATCAAATCAATCTTCTGGAGCTCAGAGCCATCTTCAATGCTCTTCAGGCTTTTCAACATCTACTTCACGACATGGTGGTCCTAATTCGCACCGACAATCAGGTCGCCATGTATTATGTAAACAAGCAAGGGGGCACGGGCTCGGCCTCCCTTTGCCAGGAAGCTCTTCGAGTCTGGGATTGGGCGGTTCGCCACAACACCTTCCTCAGGGCTGTCTACATTCAGGGGAAGGACAATGTCTTGGCAGACAAATTGAGCCGTCTTCTCCAACCTCACGAATGGACGCTCAATTCCAAACCCCTTCATCAGATATTTGCACAATGGGGGACACCTCAGATAGACCTCTTTGCAGCCCCCCACAACTTCAAGCTGCCTCAGTTTTGCTCCAGGATCTACACTCCTCTCCGCCTCGAGGCAGACGCTTTTCTGCTGGATTGGGAGAATCGCTTCCTATATGCGTTTCCTCCTTTTCCTCTCATTCAGAAGACTCTGGTCAAGTTGAGATCAGACCATGCCACCATGATTCTAATTGCTCCTCGGTGGCCCAGACAACCTTGGTTCTCCCTTCTACTTCAACTCAGCAGCAGGGAGCCCATACTTCTTCCAGTGTTTCCTTCACTTCTCACTCAACATCAAGGTTCACTACTTCATCCCAATCTGCAGTCCCTCCACCTGACAGCTTGGTTCCTTTCAACATAACTCCTCACCAGTTTTCTCAAGCAATGAGGGAGGTTTTGGAGGCTTCCAGGAAGCCTGCTACTCGACAATGCTACTCCCAAAAATGGACTAGATTCTCCTCCTGGTGTATTTCCAATGCCACGGAACCTCAGCGAGCTTCCCTTTCTTCTGTATTGGACTACCTTTTACACCTATCTCAGTCTGGTCTCAAATCTACCTCCATACGAGTCCACCTGAGTGCTATTGCGGCTTTCCATCAGCCTCTACAGGGGAAACCTTTGTCTGCTCATCCTGTGGTTTCCAGATTTATGAAAGGTCTTTTTCATGTCAACCCTCCTATCAAACCTCCTCCTGTGGTTTGGGATCTCAATGTTGTCCTGTCTCATCTCATGAAGCCTCCGTTTGAACCTCTCAACAAGGCTCCACTTAAGTATCTCACCTGGAAGGTGGTTTTTCTGGTGGCCCTCACGTCTGCTCGCCGCGTCAGTGAGCTTCAGGCCCTAGTGGCGGATCCACCGTTCACTGTATTCCATCATGACAAGGTGGTTCTTCGTACTCATCCGAAATTCCTGCCTAAAGTGGTCTCTGAATTTCACATCAACCAATCCATCGTGCTTCCAGTGTTCTTTCCAAAGCCTCATTCTCATCCTGGGGAAGCTGCTTTGCACACTCTGGACTGTAAACGTGCTTTAGCTTTCTACTTGGATCGCACAAAGCCTCACAGAACTGCTCCTCAACTTTTCGTCTCCTTTGATCCAAACAAGTTGGGACGACCTGTATCGAAGCGCACCATCTCTAACTGGATGGCGGCTTGTATCTCTTCCTGCTATGCCCAGGCTGGATTATCCCTTCCCTGTAAGGTCACAGCCCATAAGGTCAGAGCAATGGCGGCCTCTGTAGCCTTCCTCAGATCGACACCGATTGAGGAGATTTGTAAGGCTGCCACTTGGTCCTCGGTTCATACATTCACCTCTCATTATTGTCTGGACACTTTTTCCAGACGGGATGGACAGTTTGGCCAAACAGTGTTACAAAATTTATTCTCTTGAAATTGCCAACTCTCCCACCATCCCATTGGGGTTAGCTTGGAGGTCACCCACTAGTGAGAATACCTGCCTGCTTGTCCTGGGATAAAGCAATGTTACTTACCGTAACAGTTGTTATCCAGGGACAGCAGGCAGCTATTCTCACGTCCCACCCACCTCCCCTGGGTTGGCTTCCCAGGCTAGCTACCTGAACTGAGGAGACACGCCCGGACATCGGGCGGGAAGGCACTGGCGCATGCGCGGTGCGGGCATCTCGAAACTTCTAAGTTTCTTCAAGCAAGACATGCTTTCAAGATGTCCGTGTCGGGGCTCTGTCGGATGACATCACCCACTAGTGAGAATAGCTGCCTGCTGTCCCTGGATAACAACTGTTACGGTAAGTAACATTGCTATTTGGAATGATGATGAGAAAAAAAAGTCAAATTTCACCAGAAAATAATAAGCTTTTATTAATTATGACAGGGGTTGCCATTCAGCATATAACCAATAATTGGAAGAATCATAACAATCTAAATTATACATTTTGGTGGAATACAATATGTCATATATTTAAAATGGAAAGAACAATAGCAATACAAAGAGGGACATATACAAAATTTATAAAAATATGGGGGCCATTGACAAAATATTGTAATGAATAAATAGCAGAATTTTTCTTCTTCTTTTCTTCTTTTAAATATCTTTTTTGTGACACACATAAAGGGGGGGTAATGAAAATAATTTATACATAATATGTTATAATATATTATACAACATACAATGTATGAATATAAGTAATAGAAGGGTAGGGAGAGGGAGAGGGAGAAAATTATACTTTAGAATATAATGTATTAGATATAAAAGTGATATTGTATATTTATCAATTGTATTTTAATATATTGTACACTTTATGTAAAATTTGAAAATAAAAAATAATACAAAAAAAAAAAAAATGAAAAACACGGTTCATGAAAGACTCGCTGGAATCCTCTTCACCTGCACTTCTCTGGCAGAGTGCATCAGCATATCATGTTCATAATTTGAGTCCGAGGCCTTTGCCTCCTTTACTTTTATTCACTGGGCTATACAGTTCAAAATCAGCTTTTTTTTTTTTTTTTGCTTTTTTTTTTCAATTCTTTATTCATTTTCACATCTTATAACAAGTGTATAATAATCAGAAAAAAATTTTAACAAATCACTTGACAATCTTACTTATAATCCTTAAAATATACCCTTCCCACCCACCCATTTATTAATAATAATACAATTAGCAATTATTATCTTTCCCAATCCCACCCCCCCTATACCTTAACTAATACCAAACAGCTTTTAAGGAAGCCTTTGGCATTGCAGGCTTGGGTGTGCACTGTCCTGACTTCTACTGTGGCTTGAAAACACTTCTCTGAAGTATCTGCTACTACAGTAGTTTGCAAGACACCTCTGTGCTCTGCCAATCACTTCCACACTTTTATATCACAGTGCATTGAGCTTAATTATTCACTGATCTAGCTCTCTACTGAGCCTCTAAGAAATATTGCTGGCTCAATGGTAGGGACAAACCTCCCTGACTTCTGTTCCCCCCCTTGGTGTGAGGACCTCTGATGAGCCAAGAGTCAGCACCTGGGTTTAAACAAACAATGTTACTTGGCTTTTGGTGCTCTGGCAGGAAAGGATTAGGAGTTCCCTTCCTTGAAGCACTGCTCTCTCTCTGGTGCCAGTTTCAAAATGCTGTAAATTTACTTTCACACCTCTTGGATTTCAGTTCCCTACTTCCCAGACTATTACTTGAGAAACCTCAGACACACTCTTATGTTCACTCTGCTTAACAGACATTTCTGACTCTGCTAAGCTTTCTTCAGAATCAGATAGCATTTCTTTCACTAAGCTATTACAGAACTGGCTTAGGGCTAGATTCACTAAGCTCACTGATCATGTCCGACCAGTTTGCGAGCGCTCCCCATTCTGATTCACTAACCTTCTGGCCGATCAATCTCCCACCCGATTCGATTCGCCCATGCAAATGAGGGGAAATGGCATGCATAAGTAGGAAGGCAGCGACTCACTAAACAGAAGAAGGAACACCGATTGGGCTTGCCGGTCCAAAATGAAGTGACTGCTGAGGACCAGTCGCTTACTGTCCCTGCCGACTCTCCTGCTCTCTGCTGCCCTGAAATCCCAGTTTGTTCCTGCCGACTCTCTTGCTCTCTGTCACCCTGAAATCCATATATTCTGCAAAAAGCACAGTGCAGTGCAAGCCCGTGGTTTTAACCCGCGGGTTAAAAGCGTGTTCTGTTCCACAATCTGGCTGCACCTAGGCCAAATTGAAATGATTCCTTATTAATGTCCACTCGTAGGGCCAGCTAAATTGCAGCCACTGCTCCCCCTTTGACCTCGCTTGTGCTAAGAGCTAGTGCAGGCGCAAATCGCATCTACAACCAACAAGGATAATCTGCGTATGCGTCTCGATCGCTCGATAGTGATCTGTGGGATCGCTGTAGGGCGTGTGTCCGATCATATCATTTGCATGCTGAAGCTGTTGTGAATCGGTCACTCGGCAAGACTCGGCCACGGATCGCTCAACAACGGTGAGTTTAGTGAATCTAGGCCTTGGTCTTTGAGCTTTATCTGCCTGCTGCGTGCCTGGAAACAGTGTTCTTCCTTGTAGTCACAGAGTGCTGTGTGCCATGCTTGAGAAACTCCCAGGAACTGGTGACCCTCTCTAACTGTGAATGAACTGGCTGTTTAACACCAGCATCTGAGGAAGCATAGATTATCATTGGCTGCTCATGAGATTGTTTGTTTAATTTCCTCACTGCTTGCTCTGTGGTGTTCACCCCACCCCCCTCTCTATCCTGTGTTAGCAGCAGTGGGTGTAAAACCCATCTTTGGATTTTTATTAGCAGTGTGCTCTTTTAAGGACAAATAAACACTTGATTCAGAACTACCCTTATCCCCTGGAACTTTCTGCCTTGTCTTAGGGTCTTCCCTGCTGGTTTTATTCATTGTGGCAGAGCTGTCTATGGGTGACAACTTGTGTGTATTAGGGTAGTGCTCCTTTTCCCTGCCACAATGTGCAGCACCAGAGAATCACCGCTGCACCAGCAACCCCTTTGCATTCTAAAAGGTGAGGGGAGCTTCAGAATGGAGTGGGAAGAAGGGAAGCACATCCCAGCACACTGGGGCCCCCTGGAGCTGTGAGGTCCAGGGCAGGTTCCCTGTTGCCCCTTCCCCTAATGCTGACTCTGCACATATACCTCATGAGTTCAGTGCAGCTCACAGTAGAAGACATTGGGCATACCCAAGATTTATATAATTACAAAAATGGGTTTAGAAAGGGAACCCCCCCGCCCCATAATATTCAACTGCTGTTTGGGTTTCTGCCAGGGACTGTGACATGAATTGGGCACTGTTGGAAACAGAAAACTAGGCTAGATGAATCATTGGTCTGACCCAGTATGGCTTTCCTTATGTAACTGAAGAAAAACTTCAGAAATAATTAAGTTTTTAAAACTCTGTGAAAGGATTTATAATTGATTTGATGACTTATAAACCAAGGGATCCAAGAGGAAAAAGAACAAGGAACCGGTGTGGCTCACTGTAGCAGTGAAGGAAGCGATCAGAGACAAGAAGACTTCGTTTAAGGAATGGAAAAGGTCAAAAATGGATGAAAACTGGAAAAGCACAAACAACATCAAAGTAGGTGCCATAAGGCGGTAAGAGGGGCCAAAAGAGACTATGAGGAAAAAATAGTCAAGGAGGCAAAAATTTTCAAGCCATTCTTTAGATATATTAAGGGGAAACGACCCGCGAAGGAAACAGTGGGGTCATTGGATGACCATGGAATAAAGGGAGAGCTAATGGAGGACAAAGCCATCGCTGACAAACTGAACACATTTTTTGCGTCTGTATTTACCGAAGAGGATATGCACAATATACCGGAAGCCGACAGGCTATACGCAGGAAATGAAGACAGGAAACTGACAGGGTTGATGGTCAGTCTAGAAGAGGTGTGCAGGCAGATTGATAGGCTTAAAAACGATAAATCCCCGGGACCGGATGGCATCCATCCAAGGGTAATCAAGGAACTGAAAGGGGCTATAGCTGAACTGCTTCAACTAATAGCCAATCTGTCGATCAAATCAGGAAGGATTCCGGAAGACTGGAAAGTGGCGAATGTTATGCCGATCTTCAAGAAAGGTTCGAGGGGAGATCTGGGAAACTACAGACTGGTGAGTCTGACCTCGGTACCAGGAAAGATGGTAGAGGCGCTGATAAAGGACCGCATCATTGATCACTTTGAAGGATACGATCTGATGAGGACCAGCCAGCACGGCTTCAGCAAAGGAAGATCCTGGTTGACGAACTTGCTGCACTTCTTCGAGGGAGTAAACAGGCATATAGACAAGAGTGACCCGGTCAACATTGTATATCTGGAATTTCAGAAGGCGTTCGACAAAGTTCCACATGAACGACTACTTCAAAAAATTGCGAGCCATGGAATCGAGGGTGAAATACTCATGTGGATTAAAAACTGGCTGGTGGATAGGAAACAGAGAGTGGGGGTAAATGGACAATACTTGGACTGGAAAAGCGCCACGAGTGGAGTGCTGCAGGGTTCGGTGCTTCGACCCGTGCTCTTCAACATATTTATAAACGACCTAGAAATTGGTACGACGAGTGAGGTGATTAAATTTGCAGACGATATGAAATTATTCAGAGTAGTGAAGACATAGGAGGATTGTGAAGACCTGCAATGGGATATAAACGCGCTCGAGAACTGGGCTACGACATGGCAAATGAGGTTTAACGTGGATAAGTGTAAGGTGATGCATGTCGGTAACAAAAATCTTATACACGAATACAGGATGTCTGGTGCAGTACTGGGAGAGATCCCCAGGAAAGAGACTTGGGAGTACTGGTCGACAAGTCAATGAAGCCGTCCGTTCAATGTTTGGTGGTGACGAAAAGGGCGAACAAAATGCAGGCAGAAGAACAAATGGCTAAAAATGTAAAAAAGGGAGACAAAATTTTTTTCAGATATATTAGTGAAAGGAGGAAGATGAAAAATGGAATTGCTAAACTAAAAGATGCTGGGAACCGATTTGTGGAGAGTGATGAGGTAAAAGCAAATGTGCTAAACAAATACTTATGTTCTGTATTCATAGTAGAAAATCCTGGAGAAGGACCGAGATTGTCTATCAAAGTTACACGAGAAAATGGAGTAGATCCTGCGCCATTCACGGAGGAGAGTGAGCAACTTGAAAAACTGAAGGTGGACAAAGCGATGGGACCAGATGGAATCCATCCCAGGATACTAAGGGAGCTCAGAGAGGTTCTGGCGAGTCCTATTAAAAACTTGTTCAACAAATCTCTGGAGACGGGAGTGGTTCCTGGGGATTGGAGGAGAGTGGATGTGGTCCCTATCCACAAAAGTGGTCACAGGGATGAAGCGGGAAACTACAGGCCGGTGAGCCTCACTTCGGTTGTTGGAAAAATGATGGAAGTGTTGCTGAAAGAAAGGATAGTGTACTTCCTTGAATCTAAAGTGTTACAGGATCCGAGGCAACATAGCTTTACAAAAGGTAAATCGTGTCAAAAGAACCTGATTTAATTTTTTGATTGGGTGACCAGAAAGCTGAATCGAGGATATATGCTAAATGTAATTTACTTAGATTTCAGCAAAGCCTTTGATACGGTTCCTCATAGGAGGCTGTTCAACAAACTTGAAGGGTTGAAGTTAGGACCCAAAGTGGTGAACTGGGTTAGAAACTGGCTGTCGGACAGAGCCAGAGGGTGGTGGTTAATGGAAGTCTCTCGGAGGAAGGAAAGGTGAGTAGTGGAGTCCCTGAGGGTTTGGTGCTGGGGCCGATCCTGTTCAATATGTTTGTGAATGACATTGCTGAAGGGTTAGAAGGAAAAGTGTGCCTTTTTGCAGATGATACCAAGATTTGTAAGAGAAGACACCGAAGAGGGAGTGGAAAATATGAGAAAGGATCTGCCAAAGTTAGAGGAATGGTCTAATGCCTGGCAACTAAAATCCAATGCAAAGAAATGCAGAGTAATGCATTTGGGGGATTAATAATCGGAAGGAACCATATATGCTGGGAGGTGAGAAGCTGATATGCACGGACGGGGAGAGGGATCTTGGGGTTATAGTGTCCGAAGATCTAAAGACGAAAAAAGTGTGACAAGGCAGTGGCTGTATAAAGAGAGGCATAGCCAGTAGAAGGAAGAAGGTGTTGATGCCCCTGTACAGGTCGTTGGTGAGGCCCCTCTTGGAGTATTGTGTTCTATTTTGGAGACCGTATCTGGGCGACAAAAATGATAGGAGGCTTGCGCCAGAAGACGTATGAGGAGAGACTGGAAGCCCTGAATATGTATACCCTAGAGAAAAAGAGAGACAGGGGAGATATGATTCAGAAGTTCAAATACTTGAAGGGTTTTAACGTAGAACAAGATCTTTTCCAGAGAAAGGAAAATGGTAAAACCAGAGGACATAATTTGAGGTTGAGGGATGGTAGATTCAAGAGCAATGTTAAGAAATTCTACTTTACGGAGAGGGTGATGGATGCCTGGAATGCGCTCCCAAGAGAGGTGGTGGAGAGGAAAACGGTGACTGAGTTCAAAGAAGCGTGGGATGAACACAGAGGACCTAGAATCAGAAAATAATATTAAATATTGAACTAAGGCCAGTATTGGGCAGACTTGCATGGTCTGTGTCTGTATATGGCCGTTTGGGGGAGGATGGGCTGCAGAGGGCTTCAATAGCTGGGAGGGTTTAGATGGGCTGGAGTAGGTTTTGAGAGAGATTTCGACAGTTGAAACCCAAGCACAGTATCAAGTAGAGCTTTGGATTCTTGCCCAGAAATAGCTAAGAAGAAAAAAATTTAAATTGAATCAGGTTGGGTAGAATGGATGGACCATTCGGGTCTTTATCTGCCGTCATCTACTATGTTACTATGAAATGATTAAGAAGGGAATCATGAACATATCGGAGAAGGTTATCATGGTGCTGTACCGGGCCATGGTACGCTCTCACCTAGAATACTGCGTCCAGCACTGGTCGCCGTACATGAAGAAGGACACAGTACTACTCGAAAGGGTCCAGAGAAGAGTGACCAAAATGGTTAAGGGGCTGGAGGAGTTGCCATACAGTGAGAGATTAGAGAAAGTGGGCCTCTTCTGCCTTGAAAAGAGGAGACTGAGAGGGACATGATCGAAACATTCAAGATAATGAAGGGAATAGATTTAGTAGATAAAGCCAGGTTGTTCACCTTCTCCAAGGTAGAGAGAACAAGAGGGCCCTCTCTAAAGTTAAAAGGGGATAGATTCCGTACAAACGTAAGGAAGTTCTTCTTCATCCAGAGAATGGTGGAGAACTGGAATGCTCTTCCGGAGTCTGTCCTGGGGGAAAACACCCTCCAGGGATTCAAGACAAAGTTAGACAAGTTCCTTCTGAACCAGAATGTACGCAGGTAAAGCTAGTCTCAATTAGGGCACTGGTCTTTCACCAGAGGGCCGCTGCGTGAGCAGACTGCTGGGCACAATGGACCACTGGTCTGACCCAGCAGCGGCAATTCTTATGTTCTTAGTAAGTACTGCTACCTAGAGTGATAGTACCAACAATACATAGTAAATGATGGCAGAAAGACCTGAGTGTCTACCAGCTTGCCCAACAGTCACGGTCATCAATTAATGATTTAACTAACAATGAATGCAATACTTGATCATGGTCTTTCTTTAACATTTCTGGAACATAGATTATAGAAGCCATCTGGCACTGTTCCAATGTTCCAACTACTGGAGTTGCTGTCGAAGCCCACTTCAGTCCATCTTAAACCGGATTCCCTTATACAGGACACAGATTGTACAAATCTGCCTGGCACTGGCCTTAGTTCTCCATAGCCGGAGCTGCCATCTAGGCACCACTCATCACATCAACATGCAGTACTTGCAACCATTTAAGTTTTGGGGTTTTTTTTTTATACCATCAATTTTTTAATTAGACATCCTCTTTGTTCATCCTGTGCCTTTTTGAATTCTGTCACCATTTTTGTCTATACCAAGGAGACTTGTCGATATAGTACAGAGTCTATACTATAAGATCCAGGAGGTGAAAGTGAAGGTCCTACGTGTGTGTACCATAGAGCAGTGGTTCCCAACCCTGTCCTGGAGGAACACCAGGCCAATTGGGTTTTCAGGCTAGCCCTAATGAATATGCATGAAGCAAATTTGCATGCCTATCACTTCCATCATATGCAAATCTCTCTCATGCATATTCATTAGGGCTAGCCTGAAAACCCGATTGGCCTGGTGTTCCTCCAGGACAGGGTTGGGAATCACTGCCATAGAGGAATAAGGAGGCTAGAACAGAGAAATTCAGATACTATAGAGATCTAAAAAATGATTGGGTCATATTTCAGTAGTAAAGAAATTCTAAGACATTAAGGAGCAAATTCATCCAATAGATGCTAACTGATTTAGTGCGCTCTAATAATTAGTGCTCGCTAAATGCTAAGATACCTGTATTGGGTCCTCCCAGAGCTCTTGGAAAATACCCCAGATTGGTTATATTTGGAATGGCGACTTGTTTCCTCTAAATTTATCTCATGTTCTCAGTATCAAGATGCCTAGGAAATATAAAGAGAACAGAATATTGATGGATACATGGAAAACATTGCGTTATGTCAGTAATTTAACACCTAACCCAATAAATAAATCAAGAAATCGATCTATATGGCTAAACTCCAAGATTTAAGTTGGCGGTTTTAAAATCGTATGGAAGCATTGGATTATTGCAGGTATACGGACTTTAGATGATATTTCAAATGGTAAACTGCTTGATTTCTCACAGTTGCAACATAAATATGGTCTTAATAAATCACAAAGTTTTAAATGGTTGCAACTGAAGCAGGCTATTCAGGAGGGGTTCCCTGAATGGAAAAATCTCAATAATCAGTATAGTCTGGAGTTCTTATGCTTTCAGGCAGATTTCTTGGGACACCAGGCCGCACAGTGGTATAAATTGATATCTGGATTTATGAATAAAAAACCAAAGACTGGATTTGGAGCATTGAGATTAAGCATCAAATTTCTGCGTCTCAATGGCCACGAATTTGGTCTTGGAGAATGAGATGTACAGTGTCCGCATCTATCAGACAAACTTGGTTCTTTTTGGTACATAGAGCATTTTGGACCCCAGTTCGATTACAAAAATTAGATAGCTCTAAGTCTAATAGATGCTGGCATTGCAATCTGGAAGCAGGGACCCTAGATCATTTAATATTTTATTGACCCTGTATCATGGCCTTTTGGAAATCAATTTGGTCTCAAATAAATTGTTTATTAGGAAACCATGTAGCATTATTATATGATACAATTCTGTTCGGTATGTCAGTGAGAACAAAAAGTCAAATTTCATCAAGCAATAATAAACTTCTATTGATTATGATAGGAGTCGCCATGCAACATATCACCAGTAATTGTAAAAATTACAATAATCTTAGCTATACATTCTGGTGGAATTCGTTGTGCCACATTTACAAAATGGAAAGAATAATTGCTTTACAGAAAGGGAATTATAATAATTTAAAAAAATGGGGGGCCATTGACAAATTATTGTAATGATTAGACATCATTTTCCACTGACAGTATATTTATACATAGGGGGAGGGGGATGGTATAAAGTTCCTTTTTTTAAATTCTTTATTCATTTTTACATATTACAACAAGTATATAAGAAAAATCATTCGAACTTATAAATATACACTTGATTAACTTTCATGTATCATTAAAAATATAACTTTTCAGCCAATACCTATATTCTATAATATAATATGGTATAAAGTTCTATTAAAGATTTAATCAATAGATAAGAATACAATATTTATATGATATTTTTGACTGAAATTTTTGTGAGAAGGGTGGGTGGGGAGTGAATAAATTTATGTATTTACGATGACAATAGAAAGAAATTCAAGTGATGTGTAAAAGTTTTAAATGATGTAATATTGTGTACTTGATGTAAGATGAAAAATGAATAAAGAATTTGAAAAAAAAAATGCTAAGATACCTGTTATATTTTTAATTGGTTAGCATGCACTAGTGTCCCTTGATGAATTTATCCCCCACCTATGAATAACCTTGAAGTGGAAGGATGTAGTTTCAGGAATATTAAGACATTATTTTCTTTGCAGAAAGGGTTGTGAATACAGAGGAACATTCACCCAAGAGATATGGTGGAAGCAGAAATTTGTGTCCATCTCTGGGGGGGGAAGTGACTAAATCTCTTGAAACAAAAAATGAGGTTTCAACAAATACTATTAGAGCAAACACTGTAATACAACAGTTCAAGGCCCATCCTCTTACAAAAATCCAAATGTAACTTTTGCAGAGTGCTTAAGGATTTGTGGCATATTAGAATTCTAGATAGCCCAGGATATACATAGGAGTATCAGGGAAGGGAACGTAAGCTGGAGGCTTAGTGAAGCTTTGCAGAACTGTGGCAGGAGGAAAAATTGGACAGACTTGGATGGGGCTTGTAATTATTTGACTGCTATTAATATCCTATTTCTGTGGGGTCAGGAATGTCGGTGTGTTTGTCTCCCTAGAACCCAGCCGCTTTTGACTTTCTCCTGCAGCGAGTGGAGAAGACCATGCGGCATGCCATTGAGGAGGAAGAGAAGCTTTCTCTGGAGCATGTCACCAATTTCCAGGAAGTATGAGAGCTCCATATTTTCTCACCCCCCCCCACAACTCTGTACTTAATTCTCTCAAAGTCTCACATCTCAGCCATTTAAAACTTTTTTTTTTTATTAAATTTATTTAAAAATTTATATACCGCATAAATACTATGCGGTTTACAAAATTACATGCATACATATTAAAAATACTAAAACAAGTTTTGACAGAACAAACACAATAAAACATTGACAGTATCATTATTAAAACAGGTGTGTGATGATATCAAGCAGAAACTGACTTCCTTGAAAGAGGTACCAAACCGAATTGAGTGTCCCCTCATTTATCACCTGGATGTGGGCGCAATGTACCCCAATATCATCCTCACCAACCGGCTACAGGTAACGGCCAGTCTTTGTTGGCCTAAGAGAGTCTTCTTTGGTTCTTCCCCTTCCTTCCTCTTCCTATCTTGAGATACTAAGACACAACCTTATCTGTCCTTTCTTTAGCACTCTCCAGACCAGTAGAGGTTAACTTTACGAATGGGTATATATCTAATCATGACCAGCAGGTGGAGACTGAAAACAAAACTTTGGGACAGTATATCCTAGCCCCTCCTCTCTATTTCCCTCAGTCTTCTTTCAGTCTCCAGCAGGTGTGAGTGATCTGTGCCCATCTCCCTTGGTAGGGCTGTTGGAATTTGTTTAGGGGTTTATTGTCCCTGTTTTTGGCCGGACGGAGCTTGGTCGGGCCCTGTTTGGGGGTTCGTCCGACCTCAGGGGTGTCAAACCCGGCGGGTCACGAGCGGGGTCCCTCCCCCCACTTCCTCCACCTCCCCACATTTTTTTAGAGGAGCCTCAGCAGTAAGCCTTGCCCCCTAAGTCAAGCAAGGCATATTGCTTCGAGAGCCTGTGGAGTCTGTTCTGTAAAAAAAAAAAAAAATCCTGAGGTAGTGCTGGTCTGAAGGGTTATTTCCCTTTAAGAAAACTGTATTTTACTGTATTTTTTCATGTAACCGGCACTTTTTTATAGCTAGGTCGCGTATGGAGCAATTGTGCCCTTCTCCGGGGGAGTAGGACACATTTGAGTCCAGCCGCGAGGCACTCGCGGCCGGCCTGAACTCGGCGGTTTGGGTCGGTGAGGTGGTGGAGCTCCGTCGGCAGCGGCTGCAGGCGCCCAGAGCTCCCCGCCGATGGTGCCTCGCGAGTCGGCAGGGAACGGTGGGGAAGCCCGGTCTTCTCCGTCCGCCCACGGAGGGATTCCCCAAACCGCCGATGGTCGGGTTTTAGAGGATTCCCTCTCAGCTGATTTTTTGACAGCTGATGCCGGCTTGCCTGCTTTAGCGGCTGAGACTATTCAGGTTTCTCAGCCGCTTCAGGCTATGGAGGGAGCTTTTTTGGCGGGAAAACCGCCATCTTCTCTGTCTGGCCCCTCCATTTTGTCTTCCACCTCAGGTGACCTTCCCCCTGTTTTGACTATGCAGGGGCAAGGTTCTGCTGGGTCCCCTGCTGTGGCAGGGAGTCCCTTGGGACCCTCGGGGGTTTTTTTCTCCTGAATTTTTCTTTTCTTTATGCAGAGCCTATTTTCAGGCGGCTGGGGGTCCCGGTTGCGCCCAGGGGGTTTCGGGGGGTGGGTTTTCCTCCGCGCTCCCTGCGGCTTTGCCTCTCTCGTCTGGCGTGACGTCCCCTCCGCCGCCTCCCTTGTCCAAGCGTCCGCGGGTGTCGTGGGACGAGAATTTGTGGTCGGAGGAACGGGTCGGTCTGGAGGAGGACCTGGACCCTTCTGAGGAGTTCCAGGACTCTCTGGAGGGGACGGAAGCTGGCGGCGGGTTGTCGGATTTCCCGTTCTCCAGTGACGAGGTGTCCGTGGTGCGCCTTTTTCAGAAAGTTGAGCTGCCTGACCTTATTCAGCAGGTTTCTTCGGTTTTGCGTTTTGAGGACGCACCGCCGGAGACTCCGCGTGTGGGGGACCCCCTGTTACGGGGGATCCGTTCCGTTTCCCGCTCTTTTCCTATGCATCAGGATATTCGGGATATTATTCTGGAGCAGTGGAAAACGCCGGAGACGCCGTTTCGGCTGGCGCGCAGCATGGCTCGCCTGTATCCCATTCCTGAAGGGGATCGGGCTACGTTAGCTTCGCCAGTCGTGGATGCGGTGGTCTCGGCAATTTCCAAGCGGCATACCGTGCCTGTTGAGGGCGGTTCTGCCTTGCGGGACTCTGAGGAGCGCAAATTGGAGAGCATCCTTAAGCAAAATTTTCAGGTCTCTGCCTTTGGGGTCCAGGCGGCTATTTGTGGGGGACTGGTCGCTCGCGCCTTGTTTCGGTGGGCGGAGCGGGTCTTGGATCGAGAGTCTGACGACTGGTCTCTGGTGGATCAGGAGGTAGCGAAGATTGAGATGGCGGCCTCATTCCTCTCAGATGCTCTATAGGACTTGGTGCGGATCTCGGCTAAGTCTATGGCTTTTGGCGTGGCCGCAAGGCGTGTGTTGTGGCTGCGCGCTTGGGCGGCGGATGCTGCGTCCAAAGCTAAGCTTACTAAATTTCCCTTTCGGGGGTCGTTTTTGTTTGGAGAGGACTTGGATAAGTTGATTCAGACTCTGTCGGACTCGAAAGTTCCTCGTCTGCCGGAGGACCGTGCCCGCCCAGCGTCTCGGGGGGGTGCGGCCCGGGGGCGTTTGCAGGATTTTCGCAAGTATCGCCCTGGGCGTGGGGCTGCTTCTTTCCAGTCTCCGGGATTTTCCCGGGGTCTGTTCTTCCAGCGCATGCAGCTCTTTCGGGGGGCCCGTCGGGGGGCAGGGAATCCCTCCGCCGGTTCCCCCGCTTCCCGTCCTGCACAATGACGCCTTGCCGGCGCCCCCTTTGGTTCCGGTGGGGGCTCGGCTGCGCGAATTTTTCCCCAAATGGGCCGAGATCACGTCCGATCAGTGGGTCCTGGAGGTGGTGCGGGACGGTTATGCCCTGGAGTTCGCCCGCTCTCTGCCGGATTTTTTTCCTCGCTTCTCCATGTCAGACTCCGGGGAAGACGCAGGCTTTTCGCCAGACCCTTCAGCGCTTGCTAGATCTCAGGGCAGTTGTTCCGGTGCCCTCTCCAGAGTGGGGCACGGGCAGGTACTCCATTTACTTTGTGGTGCCCAAGAAGGAGGGGACTTTTCGGCCCATCCTCGATTTGAAAGGGGTCAACAGGGCTCTCAAGATTCCCTCTTTCCGTATGGAAACTCTGCGGTCGGTCATTCTGGCGGTTCAGCCGGGGGAGTTTCTCACTTCTCTCGATCTGACGGAGGCCTACTTGCATGTTCCCATTCGGGCCTCTCATCAGCGTTTCCTGCGCTTTGCGATCTTGGGTCGGCACTATCAATTCTGTGCGCTTCCCTTTGGGCTGGCCACGGCTCCTCGGACGTTCACCAAGGTGATGGTGGTCGTCGCGGCAGCCTTGCGGTCGGAGGGCATCCTGGTACACCCCTACCTGGACGACTGGTTAATTCGGGCAAAGTCGTTGCAGGAAAGCTCCCGGGTTACTGCTCGGGTGGTGGAGTTTCTCCGGTCGCTGGGCTGGGTGGTCAACCTTTCCAAGAGTCGGTTGGTCCCGGCTCAACGTCTGGAGTACCTAGGGGTGCTGTTCGACACCTCCTTGGGGAGGGTCTTCCTCCCAGAGGGCCGGGTGAGCAAATTGCAATCTCAGATTCGCCTGCTTTTGGCGTCCCGGTGTCCTTGGGCGCGAGATTTCCTCCAGGTCTTGGGGTCGATGGCGGCGTCCCTGGACGTGGTGAGGTGGGCGCGGGCCCACATGCGTCCTCTCCAGTATGCTCTGCTCCGGAGGTGGTCTCCCCAGAGGCACGGGATGGATGTTCCGGTTCCCCTGCGAGGCTTGGCGCGCTGCAGTCTGCGTTGGTGGCTCCAGACCCCTCACCTGGTTCAGGGGGTGGGTCTGGATCTCCCGCAGTGGACGGTGCTCCTGACGGATGCGAGTCTCCTGGGTTGGGGGGCTCAGTGTTTGGGTCACTCAGCTCAGGGCACCTGGTCCGCGGAGGAGGCCGCCTGGTCGATCAACGTGTTGGAGACCAGAGCGGTCCGTCTGGCGCTGTTGGCTTTCCACTCCCTGTTGCTGGGCAAGTCGGTCAGAGTGCTGTCGGACTATGCCACGGCGGTGGCTTATGTCAATCGTCAGGGGGGCACCAAGAGCACTCAGGTGGCGCAGGAGGCGGCTCTGCTCATGGTTTGGGCGGAGTCCCATCTGCTGGACCTCTCGGCCTCTCATATAGCCGGAGTAGAAAATGTTCAGGCAGACTTCCTCAGTCGTCACTTCCTAGATCCAGGAGAGTGGTGTCTCGGCGCCGAGGCGTTTTCAGTTGATAGTGCAGGCTTGGGGGCAGCCCCTGATGGACCTGATGGCCACGGGTGGCAACGCCAAAGTGTCCCGCTTCTTCAGTCGTCGCAGGGACGGTCTGGCCGAGGGTCTGGATGCTCTGGTCCAGCAGTGGCCAACGGAGGGGCTGTTGTATGTGTTCCCTCCTTGGCCGCTGGTGGGCAGAGTGCTTCTTCGCATTGTTCACCATCCGGGTTTGGTGGTGCTGGTGGCGCCGGATTGGCCTCGCCGTCCGTGGTATGCGGATCTGGTGAGGCACCTGGTAGCGGATCCTCTTCCTCTGCCTCTCTCGGACGACCTTCTGATGCAGGGTCCCATTCCCATGTTCGACCCGTCTCCCTTCTGTCTTACGGCGTGGCTCTTGAAAGGGGTCGCCTTAGCAAGAAGGGATATTCAGACAAGGTGATCTCTACTCTGTTGGGGTCCCGGAGGCTTTCTACCTCTCGGGCTTATGTGCGGGTTTGGCGTCTCTTTGAGGAATGGTGTCGGGCGCGGGGAGTGACCTCTTTTCGCGCTTCTCTGCCTCACATTCTAGAGTTCTTGCAGGATGGCCTGGATAGAGGCCTGGCTTGGTCTTCTCTCCGGGTTCATCTTGCGGCCCTGTCGGCCTTTCGAGGGTTGGTGTCAGGTCAGCGTTTTATCGGCTCTTCCTGATGTGATTCGGTTTTTGCGGGCGGCCAAGTTGCTTAGGCCTCCCCTACGGCCCTCGGTTCCCTCTTGGGATCTTAATCTGGTTCTCTCTGTTTTGGTGCGTCCGCCTTTTGAGCCCTTGGACGTCTGTTCTTTGAAGGACCTTACTTTGAAGGCGGTCTTTTTGGTGGCCATTACTTCTGCTAGGCGTGTTTCTGAGCTGCAGGCTTTCTCTTGTAGGGCTCCCTTCTTGGAGTTTTCTAGGGAGCGGGTCGTCTTGCGGCCTGTTCCTTCCTTTCTGCCGAAGGTTGTTTCTCCTTTTCATGTCAATCAATCGGTGGTTCTCCCAGTCTTGGGTGGTCGGGAGGGCTCTTCTGAGCAACGGCAGCTGCGCAAGTTGGATGTCGGTCGGGTCCTTCGCTCTTATGTGCAGCGGACCCAGGAATTCCGAAAGTCCGATCATCTCTTTGTCCTCCTGGCGGGTCCTCGTCGGGGAGCTGGCGCTTCTAAGGCTATTATTGCGCGCTGGATCAAGGAGACGATTGCTTCCGCTTATCTTCTGAAACAGCAGCCTATTCCGGAGTTTCTCAAGGCTCATTCCACTCGGGGTCAGGCGGCTTCTTGGGCTGAGTCGTCGCTCGTGCCTCCAGTGGATATTTGTAAGGCTGCGGTTTGGTCCTCCTTACATTCCTTTGTTCGTCATTATCGGGTTGATGTGCAGGCGCGTCGGGACGCGGTGTTCGGTGAGCGTGTACTGGTATCGGCCCTTCGGGGGTCCCGCCCGTGAGAGGGACTGCTTTGGTACGTCCCATTCGTAAAGTTAACCTCTACTGGTCTGGAGAGTGCTAAAGAAGGAGAAATTAGGTTCTTACCTGCTAATTTACTTTCTTTTAGCTTCTCCAGACCAGTAGAGGTCCCCACCCTGTCTGTTGTTGTTGTTGTTGGGGCTGTTGCGCAGGCAGTTTTTGGTTTTTGCTGCGGGTTCTAGTATTTTTCTAGGGCCGGGGAGAATTGAAGAACAGCGGCTGTGGCTCGGCTGGCTTAGCTGGCGAGCTGTGGGGACATTCTTCCTTCGGGAATTTCTCCTCTGCATTTTCCAACAGCATTTTGGGTATGTTATTTGTTACTCCTTTCGGAGTATTGTTTTTTCTCTCTGTTTTTTTCCAGTTCTTGGTTCTGCTTGGCTATTCGGCAGACTGAGGGAAATAAAGAGGAGGCGCTAGGATATACTGTCCCAAAGTTTTGTTTTCAGTCTCCACCTGCTGGTCATGATTAGATATATACCCATTCGTAAAGTTAACCTCTACTGGTCTGGAGAAGCTAAAAGAAAGTAAATTAGCAGGTAAGAACCTAATTTCTCCTTTTCTTTCCTGCTAGTTTCAAAATGTTGACATCTCGGTTTCTCTTTCCAGCCCTCTGCCATGGTGGATGAGGCCACTTGTGCCGCTTGTGACTTTAATAAACCAGGAGCCAACTGCCAGCGCCGGATGACATGGCAATGGAGAGGAGAGTTCAGTGAGTACCAACAGTGCCCACCCTTGGTGTAAACATGGATGGGGGTTGGGAAGGAAGAGGACTATGTTGGATTCTGCTGGAGGTGTGTGGAATAAGGAGAGAAAATGGAGCAAAATTAAAGCACAAGACATATTAGGCATGTGCTTAGGGCCCAAAAGTCTAGAGATGCCCTTTCAGATGTGTTCAGTATTTAGAAGGCTAGGATTTTCAATGGTCTGGATTTTTTTTTCTGGATTCTGAACATTTGTAAGCTGCCTGTTTCAAAGCCATTAGTGTGCAGATATATTTGAGTTTAGCCCAGCTCTCTAATGCTCCCCACTTCCATTGCAGAAGCTGTGATAGGATCCAGCCAGTAGGAAGGATTCTACTTAACAGGCAGATGGGGCTGAGCTGCAAGGACGGGGGGGGGGGGAGGGGGGGATTGAAGAATAAGTAGAGCTAGTGAGTGTGCGGGGTGGGGGGTGGGGCGGCGGAATGAGATTGTTATAAAGGAGTAGGCCTGAAGAACGAGGAAGTGTGAAGGAAAAGGACTGTCAGCAAATGCTAGAATTTTACTTGATGGTGAGCAGACCTGGTGAGGGGTGGGGGAGCTGCCTGATGAGCACTCGAGCAGAAGGGCACCTATGTTAGGTGCCGCTTGGCTTCCTAATCGCGGCCGCCTAGTGATGCTTAAACTTTGGGATCTGTGTGCAACTTTTTTTTATTTTGAATTGGCTTAATTGACGTGGTAACTGACTAGCCAGTTTTCAGCTGATCAAAAAACAAACCAATTAAGAGTTGGCGCCGAACTCTTAGCTTTTAGGATGCCCAGTGACACCTAAGTGGAGGTGCCGTTCGACATCTACTTGAAAATTAAGCCCAGTAAAACCTGGCCTGATATACAGGCACCTACTTCTAGGACGCCTAGCGATGCCTAAGCATGCCTAGGGACCACTAAGCAGGATTCTATAAGTGCACTTAGGCGCCATGTATAGAATCTGGCCCTAAAACCCTGCTTTTTTTTCTCTTCTCCCCACAGTGCCTGCAAGTCGCAGTGAGTACCACCGCATACAGCAGCAGCTGGAGTCTGAGAAATTTCCACCGCTGTTCCCAGATAGGCCACCACGTGCATTTCATGAACTGTCTCGTGAGGAGCAAGCCAAATATGAGAAGAAACGACTCGCAGGTGAATACCCCAAGACGCATTTGGAGCAATCCAGAGCATTAAAGAACTTTTCATTTTACTCAGTTACACGTTTCATGCATTTCATATTTTGGGAAACCATCATGTTCCTGTTGTATAATGATCTAGTTTTCTCCATGCATGTTGTATCAAACATGAGACTGGGATTTGCACTAGAGAGTTGCACGGGGACAGAAATCCCACCCGTCCCCGTCAGGATCCCTACCCATCCACGCAAGGAATTACTTCTATCACCGCCCGTCCCCATAAAAAGCAGCAATTACTTCTGACAGGATCATCAATTCCACAGTTTCTTTTGTGTTTGCGCTGCTGTTTTCCTTGTGGAATCTCTTTGGTGGAACCCTTTTGTTTTCTGTTCAGGTAATTAACTTATAAACCTCCTCTTTTACTAAGGCTGACGTGTCCATTATATTATATGGACGAACCCTGCTTCCAAAGCCTTCCATCCCTGTGGGAGTCCCATGGGCCAGAAGGGGGGTCCCCTTGGGAGTCCCATGGGTTAGGGGGGGATTCTCGCAGGACCCGCGGGATTCCTGTGATCCCCGTTCCCGTGCAGACCTCTAATTTGCACCCCTTCCCCTTAACCAATAATATAGTCCAGTTTATAAGTGCTCATGCTGTTTTGGGTTGCCCCTGAAGATAATGATTTTCTCGTTTTAAATTCTTTATTCATTTTTGCACATTACAACAAGTGTAGCAGATAAACTCATATGAACTTATAAATACACACTTGATTAATTCTCATATAACACTTTAAGTATAACATTTCATTACAAATTAATATTCTATAATATTTTGAATATTATGAAATAAACCTAATATTTAAACTATTCTTATTAAATAGAAAATCCTCCCCTCCCATCACAATATTACATTCAAGTACCATTACAATGAAACTATTGATATAATCATATATTATGAAATATTAAAAATAACCTCCCCCCCATATTTCCCTTCTAATCAAATATCTTATCTTGTGAAAAGTTTATCATTCATTACAAAAATCTGTTAACGGTCCCCGTATCGTCTGAAATTTACCAAAATATCCTTTTTGTGTTGCTATTGTACGTTCCATTTTGTATATATGACATACAAAATTCCACCAAAAGTTATAATTTAATGTACGTTATTTGCTGTATTGCTACTCCAGGCAAAATAAATAAAAGTTTGTTATTATTTGACGAGATTTGGCTCCTTGCTCTCATTGTTGTTCCAAATAAGATAGTATCATATAATGATTTTATAATGATATAATAATGATAATGATTTTCTGAACTCATGGGTACTGAGAAACGTACCTTGAATATGAAATAAAAAGAAACTGCTCTTGTCAGTTCAGTCACTGGAAGAAAACATCAAACTGGGCAAGGCGTACGTCTGCGTACTCTGTTCCCCTTTCCGACTCCCATGTTAGCAAACTCAGACTAACTCAAAATGGTAATCTTTTTTTTTTATTATTTTTTTTTATTAATTCTTTATTGATTTTAAAACTTTCATCAAGTGTACAAAAATTGCAACACAATAATATAGATTTAATCACTTGTACATCTTAACGTTATATCTTATAATTGCAAATATAACCCTCCCTCTCCCATCCCGAAATCCCTTTAGTAATTTATTTTTCATATAATAGAAACCCTCCCCCCACCCCACCCTTATCTTACATATTAAATATAGAAATATTAGAAAAATGGCATCAATCATGACAAAAGGACGTTAATGGTTCCCACATTTTAATGAAGTTTTTATAATTTCCATTTTGCACCGCTATTGATCTTTCCATTTTGTATATGTGACATACCGAATTCCATCAAAATTTAAAATTGAGCCTACTATGGTCTTTCCAGTTATTAGTAATATGTTGAATGGCTACTCCGGTCAAAATCAATAAAAGTTTGTTATTACACATTGATATCTGACTCTTTTTTCTCATAGACATACCAAAAAGTACAGTATCATAAGTTAATGCTACGTGATTTTCTAATAAACAATTTACTTGATCCCAGATTGAATTCCAAAAGGCTAAGATATGGGGACAATAAAACAAAAGATGATCTAAAGTTCAAAATGGTAATCTAATGTTCTCCTTTTTAATTTGTCTTCCTTCCGTTCTTTGGCACTCATGTTTAGTTTTGGTTCATAGGCTTTTAAGGGACTTTTCACATCATGTCCCTCGTCTTTAAGGAATATAGCCATTTGTTGATATCTCTCTGGCCATCTCTATCTTTTTTTTCCCCCCAGATTATTGCCGAAAAGCCTATAAGAAAATCCATGTCACAAGACTGGAGGATCGTGTTACTACCATCTGTCAGCGGGAAAACTCGTTTTATGTTGACACTGTGCGAGCATTTCGGGACCGCCGCTATGAGTTCAAGGGGTTGCACAAGGTGGGAATGAGAGAGTGAACTTGTTTTTATTTTTGTCATAATCTGAGAAAAGGGACCAAGTCTTAGCTGGCTAAGTAAGATACTGATTCAAATGCAACAAACCACATCTTTCTATCATTTAATTTACCAGAGATGTGGAGAGCAATTTTCAAAAAAGACGTCGTATGTGAAGCTTAATTGTTTCCAGCTGACCTTCTAAAGCTGGAGGAACAAAAATGGCCATTTTTGAATGACAAACTGCTACATGTCCAAATATATATACTTTTTTGAAAATCATCTACTTTGATGTCCCAGTGGCCATCAAAGTACCCCATTTTTGATCAGAAAAACATCCAGGTTGAAAACATCCTAATCCTGACCATTTGGACGTGGGTGGGACCAGCAATAGTAGTGGACTGGCCACATAGACATCCCCGACAGAGCAATGGGACACCTTAGAGGGCACTGCTATGAACTTCACATAAAGGGTGCCAGCTGTACATCTCACTATAACCCCTTTATAATTTAGGGTGAGCCCCCCAACTCCCCCCCCCCCAATCGCACTAATAGCTGCAGGTGGCACATGTATGGTAGTATAGTAGGTTTTGAGTGGGCTCACACGTTCTGCCATAAATGTGGTTAGAGTGACTTACATAACATAACTTAACTTTATTTTTCTATACCGCCTTAATCAAAATAATTCTAGGCGGTTTCCATAAAAGGGAAAAACTGGACAATCGGTGAAATACAAAATAGTAAAAAATGAATACAAATTAAAAATTTTAAATTGATAGGATAAGATTAAATATGTTTAAAAATAAAGATAAAAGTACAGATTAAGAGATAAATTTATCAAATAATATTGTCTTGATTTCTTTTCTAAAAGCGACATAGGACAACATGGCTCCGCTGATATAATTACCCGACCAGGACTATTGTTTGCTTGCTTGAAAAGCAAGCATCCTATCTAAATAAGACCTGAGTTTACAGCCTAAAATCTTCGGGTAAGCAAATAAGTTGCAGTTCCTGGTTATCCGCACAGGATTATATAACACAAAATGAGATAGCAGGTATATAGGTGCCAATCCCCAAACTGACTTGAAACAGAGACATGAGAAATTAAACATTACTCGTGCCTCCACTGGCAACCAGTGCAGTGATCGGTAATAAGGGTTGATATGACCACTTTTCTTTAGTCTGAAGATCAGACAAACAGCCGTGTTTTGCACTATTCTTAAATTTTTTTACTACTTTCTTCGGTGCGCCCAAGTAGGCAATATTACAGTAGTCCAATATAGATAATACCAATGCCTGCACCAACAGCCTAAAAGTTAAGAAATCAAAATAATTTTTGATGGTCTTTTAACTTCCATAATATAAAAAAAAGCACTTTTTCACTTATGGGCCTGGGTCCTCCTCACTATGGTTCACTAGTCCACCCATCAGGCTGACACCTGTGTGCAGCTCTACTAGGCTTCCCCATACCAGATGGTGCAGTTTTAGAGCTGGGCATGTACCTTTTTCTTCTCATTCTTGTATGATGGAAGGGAGTCAGTGAGCACTGGGGGAGTGTGGGGGTGTGTTCATTGTCTCAGATACAGAATTAGATTATAAGTGCTCTGGGGACAGGAAAATTCATACTGTAACTGAATGTAACTAACTTTGAACTAATCTAAATGGAATAGAACAATTCTTACTGTAACAATATAAATAACTTTGAACTAGTACCAAAAAAAGGCATGACCAGCTAAAAAAAAAGAAAGATGGTTTTATACAAGTTACAGCAACAGAGTATCCCTACTTGGATCAGCTTTGTCAGAACCTGAGGCAGTGGGAGACGATGCCTTATCCAGTACTCAAGCTGGAATAAAATGCTGGTCTTCCGATTCCCCGACTCTTCTCTGAATCCTGCACCGTTTCATCTGTTTCACTCAGCTGACCACCGTCTCTTTCTCAGGTCTGGAAGAAGAAGCTGTCAGCTGCTCTGGAGAGTGGAGATGCAGCCGAAGTGAAGCGCTGTAAGAATATGGAGATCTTGTACGAATCTCTGCAGCTGGCACACAAGTGCATCCTGAATTCATTCTATGGATATGTAATGCGCAAGGGGTAGGTGAAACTCTTATTGCAGAAGGTGTCTCTGCAAAGGCACCAGGTATTGTGTCCTCAGGGATCTTGCTTATGAATATCTAAATGCAAAAAATATCTTACGCTTCCAAAGCAGATTGCCTTGTGCAACTAGTTGCATTTGCTGCTTACTGGTTTCTGCTGCCTTGCTGCACTTAAGAGTCCTGTTGACTCAATGGATGGAATCGAGAGGAAATAATTTTTTTTTTTTTAATAATTCTTTATTCATTTTTAAAACTTTCATCAAGTGTACAACAATCATAATAAACACAATTAATCAGAGCACTTGCATATCTTATCATTATAATCTAAACATACAAATGTAACCCTCTCCCCACCCTCCCTCAAAGCCCTTCATTCATAATAAGAAACCTATATTTGTATCCCTCCCCCCCCCTCCCAATACTATATGGAAATAATTGAAATGCTGCTCTGTATTTACCTTCCTTTCTCCCCAGATTGATCTGACACCATCCCTGTATACACTGGTTCTTCCCACAGGTGCCCTATTTCTTGAGACATTGCTCCTGATCTCTGAGTGCAAGCTGAGTAATTTGCTTGTGATTTCGGTTTCTGTCTTGTTCCAGAGCCCGTTGGTATTCTATGGAAATGGCTGGAATTGTTTGCTACACTGGAGCCAACATCATCACACAGGCCCGTGAGCTGATAGAGCAGATTGGGTGAGTGTTACCTGCGGAATTCTGAGTCAGATAAAATGTACGTTATTTTGAATGCTGAAACTCGCGCTCGTTATAATCGCATTTTTGACTCCCCTCAATTGTGTGCAGAAGGCCATCGGTACTCTACCTTGAAATATTTGTCTGTTGCGTACGCTGAAACAGACTGTATGGTCTCGTGTTTTTACTCATCTATTGAATCAATACCACGGGTCTCATGTTCACGCATCTACTCATCTATTGGGTTGATACCACTGCTATGCCATTTGCTGTGATAATCTTTTGCTGCTACTGTGGATACAAGGTGAAATTATTTGTGTACAGATAACTGCCTTATCCTTACAACAATTTGTACCAACTTGGGACTATTAGTTGACATTTTTTGACTATGCTTTTGCCAGCTGAAACTGATTTCATTGTTTTATGTTGAATAATAAACCTGGTTGCTCCAGTTCATCTGGTGTTTGCTCTCCGGTTTTTGGTTTCTCCTTTTGTTTAGTGGGGTTTTGAGGTTTCCTTTTGTTGCTGCATTCTTTTTTCAATAATAAGTGCTTTGTGTTTTCTCTCTTTATTTTTTAATCTGCTCCCAGACCATCTCTTGAGCTCTCAAAAATACTGGTGGTATCTCAAAATCTACAACTCTTCCTTCCTTCCCTTCACCAGGAGACCGCTGGAGCTGGACACAGATGGTATCTGGTGTGTTCTTCCCAACAGTTTCCCTGAAAACTTTGTCATCAAGTCAACCAACTCCAAGAAACCAAAAGTGGCCATCTCATACCCGGGTGCTATGCTGAATATTCTTGTGAAGGTGAGTCTAGCACCAGTGCAGGCATCCAAAGGTGAGTAGCACCAGTGCAAGTATCCAAAGACCATTTCTTTATCGTCCCTCCAGACCGGCACAGAAACTAATGGGTAATAGCTCACCACGACCAGCAGGTGGAGACTGAGACACAAACTTGTGGCTGAAGTATAAGTGGGCTGTGCAGTCCCAAGTCTGCTCTCATCTCCAGCAGGTGAAGGTGGTAAGCCTGTGCAGTCTTTCCCTGGTTCAGGGCTGTTGGATTTTGTTTAAATTGACTTTCTTGTTGCATAAGAAGCGCCATCTCCAGATCAGACCTTCTGTCCATCAAGTCCGGCGATCCGCACAAGCGGAGGCCCTGCCAGGCATACACCTGACGTAATTTTTAGTCACCCATATCCTTCTATGCCTCTCGTAAGGATATGTGCATCTAGTTTGCTTTTGAATCCTAGGATGGTCGATTCCGCAATAACCTCCTCTGGGAGAGCATTCCAGGTGTCAACCACTCCCTGTGTGAAGCAGAACTTCCTGATATTTGTCCTGAACTTGTCCCCCCCTTAGCTTCATTCTGTGTCCTCTTGTCCTTGTCAAATTGGACAATGTAAATAATTTTTTCTGCTCTATTTTGTCGATTCCTTTCAGTATTTTGAAGGTCTCGATCATATCCCCTCGCAGTCTCCTTTTCTCAAGGGAGAACAATCCCAGTCTCTTAAGTCGATCCTCGTATTCCAGTTTCTCCATTCCATTTACTAGTTTCGTTGCTCATCTCTGCACCCTCTCCAGCAGTTTTATATCTTTCTTTAGGTTGGGAGACCAATGTTGGACGCAGTATTCCAAGTGGGGTTTGACAATTGCTCTATAAAGCGGCATTATGACCCTCTCCGATCTACTCGTGATTCCATTCTTTATCATGCCCAACATCCTATTTGCTTTCTTTGCCGTCGCCGCACATTGTGCCGACGGTTTCAGGGTCCTATCAGAACACCCAGGTCCTTTTCTTGTTCGCTCTTACCCAGAGTTGCACCTGACATTCTGTACTCGTATTCTTTGTTTTTTCTGCCTAAATGCATTTCTCCACATTAAACTTCATCTGCCATTTCTCCGCCCATTTCTCTAAATGACACAAGTCGCTCTGGAGTTCCTCGCTATCCTTCTGCGATCTGATCGCCCGGCATAGCTTGGTGTCGTCTGCAAACTTGGTGATCTCACTGGATGTTCCTTCTTCTAGGTCATTGATATAAATATTAAATAAGATCGGCCCAAGTACCAAGCCCTGGGGTACACCACTAGTCACTTTCTCTCAATCGGAGAACTTCCCATTTATGCCCACTCTCTGTTTTCTGTTCTCCAGCCATTTGCCTATCCATCTTTGTATATCCCCCTCTATTCCATGGCTTTGTAGTTTCCTGAGAAGTCTTACGTGTGGAACTTTGTCGAAAGCTTTCTGGAAGTCTAAGTATGTCCACCGGTTCTCCACTATCAATTTATTTGTTCATTTGTGGTGCCGGATTGAGCTTGGGGGACCCTTTCGGTGGTCCATCCGAGCTCAGGGGTGCCACACTCGATGGGTCAAGTCACTCCCCCATTTCTTCACACCCCCTCCCCCCAATTTTTTTCTGTGTAGGTGCTTCAGCTGTAAGCCTTGCTATTGGCAAGGCTCGTATAGCTTTGAGAGCCAATGAGGTCTGTTCAATTGTTCTTTAAAGTTGTATTGAAAAAAAAAGTCCTGGGGCAGTGCCGGTCTGAAGGGAAGCCTTCAGTTAAGTGAGTTTTATTGCTAATCGGCACTTGTATTTTTTTTTTTTTTCCTTGTAGTGGTTTTTGCAATGAGCACTTTTAAAGGGAAAACATGCTCATCATGCTCCAGGCGCATGGTCGATGTGGCTGGCGTGTACATGAAGTGCACCGGCCATCATGCAAAGGAATACTCACCGGTGAACAGGGTTCCGCTTTGTGCGTGCACCAAGTTGGCAGCAGGCAGGTTGCTCGACCTCAAAGCAGTGGTCCCAGTGCCTCCTCGGGAGTGTCGCACCAGCAGATATTCCATTTTCTTCTTGGTGCCCAAGAAGGAGGGGTCCTTTCTGCCCATTTTAGATCTGAAGTGTCTCAACAGGGCATTCCGGGTTCCGTCTTTTCGTATGGGGACCCTGAGATCGGTCATTCTTGTGGTCCAGCCTGGGGAATTCCTAATTTCTCTCAATCTGACGGAGGCCTACCTGCATTCTCCGATTTGGGCTTCCCATCAGTGTTTCCTTCGCTTTGTGATTTTGGAAAAGCACTATCGGTTTTGTGTGTTTCCTTTTGGTCTGGCTACAGGTCCGGACTTTCACCAAGATTATGGTGGTAGTGGCGGCGGCAGCCTTATGCAAGGGGGGCATTTTGGTTCATCCCTAGCTGGATGACTGGTTGTTTCGAGCAAAGTCCTGTCAGGAGAGCTCCTGGGTTTTGGCTTGGGTTGTGGAGTTCTGCAGTCGCTGTGATGGGTGGTCAGTTTGTCCAAAACCTGGTTGACGCTGTCTCAATGCTTGGAGTACCTCGGGGTTCTCTTTGACACCAGCTTGGGTAGAGTATTCCTCCCAGAGGCCTGAGTGTACAAGTTGCAATCACAGATTCACTTCCTGATGGATTGTCGGTGTCCTCGGGCATAGGATTTTCCTCAGGTCTTGGGTCGATGACAGCCTCCCTGGATATGGTCTGGCTCACATGCACCCACTTCATTATGCTCTTCTCCGACAGTGGTCACCTCAGATGCATGATCTGGACTCTCCAGTTCCTCTTCAGGTGTTAGTTCGTCGCAGCCTCCACTGGTGGCTACAGGCTTCCAATCTGGTGCAAAGAGTGAGTCTGGATCAGCCTCCAGTCTCCTCAGTTAGGGAGCTCAGTGTCTTGGTCACTCGTCTCAGGGCAGCTCCGTAGAAGGCATCCTGGTTGATCAACGTTCTGGAGACCAGAGCCATCCGGTTGGTGTTACTAGCATTCCAGACATTGCTGAAGGGCAAGGTGGTTCGGGTTCTCTCGGACAATGCCATGGTGGTGGCTTACGTCAATTGTCAGGGGGGAACCAAGAGTCCGATGGCACAGGAAGCTTCTCTGTTCATGAATGCAGAGGCTCATCTTCTGGACCTCTTGGCTTCCCACATTACGGGAGTGGAAAATGTCCAGGTGGACTTCCTCAGTTGTCACATACTGGATCCCGGCGAGTGGTGTCTCGGTCCCACAGCCTTAACATAAGAACATAAGCAATGCCTCCACTGGGTCAGACCCGAGGTCCATCGTGCCCAACAGTCCGCTCATGCGGCGGCCCAACAGGTCCAGGACCTGTGCAGTAGCCCTCTATCTATACCCCTATACATAGAAAGATGACGGCAGAAAAGGGCTATAGCCCATCAAGTCTGCCCACTCTACTGACCCACCCCACTTCCTAGCATTCATTTTGAATCTGTCTCCTTCGGAAAAGTTGGAAGGAGACAGATTCAAAACGAATGCTAGGAAGTTTTTCTTTACCCAGCGTGTGGTGGACACCTGGAATGCGCTTCCAGAGGACGTAATAGGACAGAGTACGGTACTGGAGTTCAAGAAAGGATTGGACAATTTCCTGCTGGAAAAAGGGATACTTTTTCCAGCAGGAAATTGTCCAATCCTTTCTTGAACTCCAGTACCGTACTCTGTCCTATTACGTCCTCTGGAAGCGCATTCCAGGTGTCCACCACACGCTGGGTAAAGAAAAACTTCCTAGCATTCGTTTTGAATCTGTCTCCTTCCAACTTTTCCGAAGGAGACAGATTCAAAATGAATGCTAGGAAGTGGGGTGGGTCAGTAGAGTGGGCAGACTTGATGGGCTATAGCCCTTTTCTGCCGTCATCTTTCTATGTTTCTATGTGTTAGTACATCCTCCTTTTGAGCCTCTGGGCTCCTGCACATTGGACCTTACTCTTAAGGCAGGCTTCCTGGTGGCCATTACTTCTGTGAGATGCGTTTCCGAGCTGCAGGCTTTTTCTTGTAGGCCTCCCTTCCTGGAGTTCTCTAGAGAGCAGGTCATGCTACGGCCAGTTCCTTCTTTTCTGCTGCACCTTTTCTGTCTCACCTTTTCATGTCAACTAGTCTGTGGTCCTCCCGACCTTGGGTAGTCTCTTTGGAGTAGAGGCAGTTGTGCAAGTTGGATGTCTGTCGGGTCCTTCACTCTTATGTTCAGCAGAGCCAGGAATTCCGGAAATCAGATCGTCTTTTGTCCTCTTGGCAGGCCCTTGTAAGGAGGACGGTGCTTCTAAGGCTACCATTGCTTGATGGATCAAGGAGGCTGTTGATTCTGCGTACCTTCTTCAGAAGAAGCCTGTTTCGGAATGTCTCGAAGCTCATTCCACTCGGGGTCAGATAGCTTCTTGGGCTGAGTCTTCTCTTGTGCCTCTGGTGGATATCTGTAGGCGCGTCAGGATAAGAACATAAGAATTGCCATTGCTAGGTCAGACCAGTGGCCCATCATGCCTAGCAGTCCGCTCACGTGGCAGCCCTTAGGTTAAAGACCAGTGCCCTAACTGAGACTAGCTATACCTACATATGGATGCGGTGTTCGGTGAACGTGTTCTTGTGGCAGCTCTTCAGGGGGTCCCACCTATGATTGGTACTGCTTTGGTACGTTCCATCAGTTTCTGTGATAAAGGAGAAATTAGGTTCTTACCTGCTAATTTTCTTTCTTTTAGTCCCTCCAGACCGGCACAGACCCCGCCCTGTTGGGTTTTTTCTTCAGAGTTTTGAGCAAAGAGTCTGATTTTTTTTCTTTGGTGTCTTTTTTGTTCGTTTGTTTTGGTGTGTTAGGGGAGATTAAAAGAACCAGTGGCGTTTTGGTTCGTCTGGCGAACTGTGGGAACATTTTTGAAGGTTTTTATTCTATTCAATATACAACAGTTTTCTCTATGTTAGTTACTATTCTCCTGAGAGTGTTGTTGCAGTTCACAGTTCTTAGTTTCTTAGTTCTGCTTGGCTATTCGTCAGACTGATTGTACTTGGGACTGCACAGCCCACTTTTACTACAACCAAAAGTTTGTGTCTAAGTCTTCACCTGCTGGTTGTGGTGATCTATTACCCATCAGTTTCTGTGCCGGTCTAGAGGGACTAAATGAAAGAAAATTAGCAGGTAAGAACCTAATTTCTCCTTGGCATTGCTCATAAAGGAAATGCTTGGTAACTCTTGCAGATACTGAGAAGTTGGCTGGCTGGGGGTGTTTCTTGATTCCTGCAAAGTAGGAGTGAGCAACCAAGAATGAATCTCACTATTATGATCTGCTGGGCATTTCCCAAGTGTCCAAGGAGATACTGGCCTGACCCAGCATCACATTTCTGTGTTCTTAAATAAACTCTCCTCTTCTCCTTGCATAGTGCACTAACAGTAAAAGTAATTAGCAACTTAACTCATAAATATTGCCTTCTGATTAACTGGATAAACTAAACTAAACCTTAAGTTTATATACCGCATCATCTCCACGGATGTTGTGTTGCTCGGCACGGTTTACAAGAACTTAAAATATAGGAAGAGAAGGAAAAAAAAAAAAGGTTTACATGAACTTTTATATAGAAGAGAAGAGTAAGGGGGGATAGAATTACATTTTAGTGAAAAGCCAGGTTTTCAGTTGCTTGCGGAATAATTGGAGGGAGCCCAAGTTCCGCAGCGGGGTAGTAAGGTCGTTCCAAAGACCTGTGATTCTGAAGAGAAGGGATTTTCCCAGTTTGCCTGCATAGCGAATACCGTGTAGAGAGGGGAAGGATAATTTATACCTTTGGGCGGGTCTGGTAGAGTCAGGACTCGAGCAGTTATAAGATAGTGGGATTAAGGGAGGAAGATGCTGTGAATGATCTTAAAAGCCAGGCAGGAGCATTTGAAATAAAGGGGATGGGACTTGAGTACTTTTTAATGTGTGGTTACAATCAAAGCGGTTTACATATTTTTAGACAGATACCTATTTTATACCTGGGGCAATGAAATGTTAAGTGACTTGCTCAGAGTCACAAGGAGCTGCAGTGGGAATCGAACTCACAACCTCAAGGTGCTGAGGCAGCTGCTTGAGCTACTAGGACATTCCTCCACAACACCAGAATTTATTACAGTAGAATTCCGTAAACCAACCTTTAGTTATCCTGTGATTTGGATCAACTGACAGTTGGTAATCTTGGCTGTGCTCACTCTCTTCCTCCAAATGTTAGGGCACCAACCACACCTCCCAGAACCCCTCCCCCAGTTGCTTCTGCCCATGCTGATTCTATCTTAAAAATGGCTGCTGGGAACTCTAGTGGCAGCCTCGTGAGATTGCTGCTAGAGGTCATGGCAGCCATTTTGAAAGCAGATCTGGCATGGACAGGATCAATTGGGGATCTCATTGAACCAGGGCTTTGAAGGTAGACCTGGGGAGCGGGGCTTTGCTTGGGTGGGGGGTTTAGGAGTGGGGAGGCTGTTAACTAGAGGGGAGTGGAAGGGGAAAGAATGCAATGCAGTGTGTAGAGTCTCAGATTATCTGACTTTCAGTTATACAACATCTGAAGTCCCATTAAATCAGGTAATTGACTACTGTACCAGTGTGACTGCATAGTATGAAGGCACAGTAGCCAGGATGATTTGGATTCTGTACTATGACACTTACCCATCTTGTAATTTACAGGAAGGCTTCACAAACCATCAGTACCAGGAACTGGTTGACCCAACCTCTCTCAACTATGTCACTCGCTCAGAGAACAGCATCTTCTTTGAAGTAGATGGGCCTTATCTGGCCATGATCCTCCCAGCCTCCAAGGAGGAGGGCAAGAAGCTGAAGAAAAGGCAAGTGTCATATACGCCACTCTTGAGCAATCATTAGTGGGTTATAGGGAACTGAAAGAAAATGTTCATAAATTGTGGGTGGGGATTCCTTTAATTAACATACCTATATTCCGTCTTTTAGTTTTCAACCAAGTAAAGTGGAACCTGACGATTAAAGTGGATTAAAAATATCAAACACCGAAAAAATGTACAAACTATATAATCACTTTGACTGAAATACAGCAGAAATAAACTAGAAAGAGACAAAAAAAGACCACATTTTAAAACCATGTCAAACTAAATTGGTAGAAGGACGAAGGAAGGCAATCATGGAAGAAGCAAAAGAAAATCTTAAATTTAACTTAATCTATGAAAACATCAACCAAAATATACAAAAAATATGATGGAATTCATTCCTCAAAAATAATGGAAAATTTGACCTTGGCCGTCAGTTTCACCCACACTGTGGTATTTAGGGAAAAATATCCACATAGGGTTTTAAAAAGATGTACAAAAGTGGCATGCTTGTGAACTGAAATAACCATGTTAGCCCAGAACTTACAGAAACTTCATCTAGCTTTGTAAACTTCCAAAACTACTGTAAATACTCAAAAATAAAAGATTTTGGGGCAAAAAAAAAAGGCCATAAATGGGGGTCTTGATTTATATTCATATCCTCCCTCACACTCCATGATGTCTACATGCTTACCACCCATCCACCCACCCTCCTTCCTGGTAGTGTCCCCCCTACTTCTCTGCCATTCTGTCAGACCCTCACCCCCCAAAAAAAACAAAAAACCTGAAAGTTCTTCCTTTCCTCCCGAGCAGGCATGGCTCACCTCTCTTCCCCTTCTCCCTTGATGAGCCCCTCTCCCCCCCCCTAAGGCCTACTGTACTTCTCTAGTGGTCTAGCGGCACATTGGGACAGCAGTGATTTCCACTTGTTCCTGCCTGTCAATGACTTCCAGCAGCAGCTTTGCAAGGCTGCCACTGGAAGTCGCAGCAGCCATTTTCACTATAGAGAGCATGTGCAGAAGTGAACGGGAATTGCTGCTGCCCCAGTGCTCACCTCTAGACCACTAGAGAAATATAGTAGGCCTGAGGGGAGGGGGGCTTCCAGTGGGTCCAGGTGGAAGGGTTTGCCAAGGGGTAAGCCATACCTATTTGGGGGAGGAGGGAGGAAAACTGCTGGTTCAGTGGGGGTTGATGGCAGTTGCGGCAGTGGAAGGACACAACCAGATGGAAGGCGGAAGGAAGGGAGGGAGGGGAATGCCTGACACCACAGGGGACAGAAGGAGAGGTGGAATATAAACCCTTGGTTTATGTTTGAGTTGTGATTTTTTTTTTCTCCCCCTAAAAGGGGAGGGTGAAGGATATCTTGGTTTTGTATGAGAATGGGTTTATATTCAAGTATGTATGGTACTTCCAATCAAAATTACATCCAACATATAAAAACACCCACATCAGCAGAGACATAGTAAAAACACTAACAGCCTTTCATACTCTGCAAAATCACACTGGTTAATCTGTTTCAGTGTTATTGCATTATAGAGCTCTGCTCTAGAGTTACACAAGTACAATAGTCTCGATTACCTAAGAAACAGCTATCACATCCAAGGAAGGCAGCAGTCACGCAAATTACCCACTCCCGACTCAGGGAGGTAGTGATGAAAAATAACAATACAGGGCTCTTTTGAGGCCCTCTAATTGGAATGAATACACTCTAAATCCTTTAATGAGGATCTGTTGGAGGGCAAGTCTGGTGCCAGCAGCTGCGGTAATTCCAATTCCATTGTTAGCAGTCAGAAGGTTGGGGATAGAATAGGTTATGGTTTTCTGTATATGTATTTCTGACTGCTTTTAGTTTTGTACTGCTGTGATTTGTATTTTGTTGTGAGTTTTTTTTGTACTGCTGTGATTTGTATTTTGTTGTGATTTTTTTTTTTTGTTTTTTTTTTTTTTTTTATAAATAAAAGAACAATCCAGTTCTAATAGCATATATTAAAGTTGCTGCAGTTAAAAAGTTTATAGTTTGATCTTGGGATCGAGCTGGCAGTCCCCTATGAAGCGAGCTACTGCCTGTCCTAGCCCCTGCCTTTCGGCACCTCCTCAATGCTCTTGACTGAGTATCCTGGGGGTCTGAAGGATTTACTTTGAAAAAATTAGTATTCAAAGCAGGCCAGTTGCCTGAATACTTCAGCTAGGAATAATGTAATAGGACCTGATCAAGGAGAAGAAAAAAGCATTCATCTCTTACAAACAATCAGGGAAGCAGGACTCTAGAGCAGACTACCTGGCCAAATCAAAAGCCGTCAAAACAGCAGTCAGGGAGGCTAAATTCCTCATGGAGGAGTCTCTAGCAAAGAACATCCAGAAGGGAGATAAATCCTTCTTCAGGTATATCAGTGATAGAAGAAAAAACTCAGGCGGGATTGTACGTCTTAGGAAACCAGACGGAGACTATGTGGAAAAGGATTCGGAAAAAGCCCAATTATTAAATGAATACTTCTGCTCAGTCTTCACCCGAGAAGCGCCAGGGCTCGGCCCTCAGCTACAGACAAGGGTTGGCTCAGTTGACCCGTTAGTAACTTTGAGTTTACGCCCAGCAGTGTCTACGGTGAGCTGTCAAAGCTCAAGGTTAACAAAGCAATGGGGCCGGACAACCTGCACCCCAGGGTGCTTAGGGAGCTGAGTGATGTCTTGGCGGAGCCACTGTCCACGCTCTTCAACCTCTCCCTTAGTACAGGCAGCGTCCCGTTGGACTGGAGGACGGGCTAACGTCATTCCACTCCACAAGAAAGGCTCAAAGATGGAGACAGCAAACTACAGACCAGTGAGTCTAACATCGATAGTGAGCAAACTAATGGAAACTCTAATCAAACACCAATTAGATAAGATCCTGGATGAAGAGAATCTACGGGATCCCCGACAACATGGATTTACTAAGGGGAGATCCTGCCAATCCAACCTGATCAGCTTCTTTGACTGGGTAACGGGGAAGCTGGATTTTGGGGAGTCCCTGGACATCGTGTACCTGGATTTTAGCAAAGCATTCGATAGCGTACCACACCGCAGGTTACTGAGCAAGATGAGTTCTATAGGATTAGGTAACACATTGACGAAATGGGTTGGGAGCTGGCTTGGAGGTAGGCTCCAAAGGGTGGTGGTGAACGGCACCCCCTCCGAAATGACGGAGGTGATTAGTGGAGTACCACAGGGCTCAGTCTTGGGCCCAATCCTATTCAACATCTTTATAAGAGACTTGGCAGAAGGGCTTCGAGGTAAAATAACATTCGCCGATGACGCCAAACTGAGTAATGTAGTGGGCAAATGCACAACAGATGAAGATTCAGTGCCCGACAACATGATGCACGACCTACTCCTACTGGAGCGATGGTCTAGGACATGGCAACTCAACTTCAATGCCAAAAAATGCAAAGTTATGCACCTGGGCAGCCAGAATCCATGCAAGTCTTATACCCTTAATGGCGAGATCCTAGCAAAAACGGTAGCAGAACGAGACTTGGGGGTAATCGTCAGTGAGGACATGAAGTCTGCCAATCAAGTGGAGCAGGCTTCGTCCAAGGCAAGACAAATCATGGGCTGCATACGAAGGGGTTTCGTCAGTCGTAAGGCGGAAGTCATTATGCCATTGTATAGATCCATGGTGAGGCCCCACCTGGAATACTGTGTGCAATTCTGGAGGCCGCATTATCGCAAGGATGTGCTGAGACTGGAGTCGGTGCAAAGAATGGCCACCCGGATGGTCTCGGGACTCAAGGATCTACCATACGAAAAACGGCTTGACAAATTACAGCTATACTCGCTCGAGGAGCGCAGAGAGAGGGGGGACATGATCGAGACGTTCAAGTATCTTACGGGCCGCATCGAGGCGGAGGAAGATATCTTCTTTTTCAAGGGTCCCACGACAACAAGAGGGCATCCGTTGAAAATCAGGGGCGGGAAACTACGAGGTGACACCAGGAAATTCTTTTTCACTGAAAGAGTGGTTGATCGCTGGAATAGTCTTCCACTACAGGTGATTGAGGCCAGCAGCGTGCCTGATTTTAAGGCCAAATGGGATCGGCACATGGGATCTCTTCACAGGGCAAAGGTAGGGGAGGGACATTAAGGTGGGCAGACTAGATGGGCCGTGGGCCCTTATCTGCCGTCTATTTCTATGTTTCTATGATTGATTAGCAGGAGGGAGGCAGGGGTGGGTCAGAGCCGGCCCAAAAACTTATTCACGATTTTTCCCTATTCACGGGCCGGCTCTGCACCTAACCCCTGCGAATACGGAGGGAGAAGTGTATTTACATCTTATGGAGTCTGAATGTATCGAGTTTCTCACATTTGTTGTCTTTGATAAGGAAATCTAAGACAGATGGTCAGCATTTCCCAATTATGCAATATAATCTGTTTAGTCAAACTAGCTTGTGGTTAATATGGTAATATGCAAGTATGGTGTGAATCTGATACTGTTTGCCTGTATTCTAATAGGAGTTCTCTATTTGCATGAACCACACATTTGAATGCTTGGTATACTACTGTCATTGAATATGTGTAGGTTTTGGGATTTTTTTTTTAATGAAAGCTCTGCTTCATAAAAATCTTCCTTCACTGAACATTAAAAGGCCGCCTGAAACTGCTTTATCCAGTTTCAGCTGAAACTGTCTGAGTGCTGTCGAAACTGAAACATAAAACGCAACTTTGATTGTGTGAATGTGATCCCATGAGGGCTGCTGGGGATTGTTAGAGCCTAAACCCACTGTATCTGAGCCATAATATATTCATTTAAGTAATGAAAGACAATATTTTATCTCCAAACAAATTAAAATCCACACCCATGGACCACAGCTAATGAATACTGAAACTAAAAGCCACAGTGCTGTTATAATGGCTGACTTTGCACTATACGTCTTGGAGTGACAGCTGACATAACTCCACAGAAAGACTAATTCCAAAGAGCTTATCAAGTTATCCTCCTAAATTTACAGACTTAAATTCCTGCAAAAAGTTTGTATCAAAAGCATTTAACTTCTGTTTATTTTGACTGGAATAGCAATACAACAAATAACATACAATTGGAAAAAATATGACAGGAAATTACAATTTCTGGTGGAATTCTGTATGTCATATGTACAAAATGGAACTCACCATTGCAACGCAAAAAGGTTATGTGAGTAAATTTCAGAAAGTCTGGGGACCGTTAACAGATTTTTGTAATGAATGATTAACTTTTCCCATGATAAGATATTTGATTAGAGGGGAAAAGGGGTGGGATTTTATTTCTGATTATTACATAATATATCAATATTTGAATGAATTCACAATAAAGATGATTTTATGTATTATTGAATTGGGAGGGAGGGAGGGATGGGGGATTATTATATTCAATAAGAATGATATAAATTTAGATTTCTTACATAATATTTTAACATTATAGAATACTAATTTTCTAATGAAATGTTAAATTTGATGCTAATATGTGAGTTAATCAAGTGTGTATCTAAGTTTTATATGAGTTTATTTGATACACTTGTAACATACAAAAATGAATAAAGAATTATAAAATTAAAAAAAAAAAAAGCGCATTTATTCAGAGCACTCTTATGTGCCTTATGAACTATTGTGCAAGATCAGATCTGCATTACTTTCAATCGCACCACTAAAAATTAAAAAAAGAGAGCACAGAGTAGCCCCCTCCAGGACTACTTTGCAATCCCTGGTGATCTAGTGGTGTAATTGGGGAAGGAGTGATAACAGTCACGCGAACACATCAAGCTAGTCAGGTTTTAAGGATACCTACAATGAATATGCATGAGATAAATTTGCACACAACGGAGGTAGTACATGCAAATTTATCATATGCATATTCATTGTAAGAACATAAGAATAGCCTTACTGGGTCAGACCAATAATGCATCACGCCCAGTAGCCCGTTCTCATGGTAGCCAATCCAGGTCACTAGTACCTGGCCTAAACCCAAAGATCCAGGGCAAGCCGAGGCTTCCCCTGTGTCTTAATAACAGACTATGGACTTTTCCTCCAGGAATTTGTCCAAACCTTTCTTAAAACCAACTATGCTATCCGCTTTTACCACAGCCTCTGGCAACCTGACTGGCTTGGTGTGTGCCAAGGACTGGGTTGAGAACCCCTGTGTTGAAGCAATTGGCCAGGCACCCAATATCCCTTTAGGTTACAAGATGCTGCCTCCGCTGTGATCTAGCTGATCTAAGAATCAGAAGGCCCATGTCTGGGAATCCAAGCTAGCCCTGTGCTTGTAGCTTAACAAGGACCTAGGTCCCACATGGTATGTTACACTCACCATCTGCATTTTGCTTTCCCAGATACGCAGTGTTTAATGAGGATGGATCCTTAGCTGAGTTAAAGGGGTTTGAGGTGAAACGACGTGGAGAACTGCAGCTGATTAAGATCTTTCAGTCCTCTGTTTTTGAGGCATTTTTGAAAGGTTCCACCCTGGAGGAAGTTTATGCTTCGGTGGCCAAAGTGGCTGACTATTGGCTCGATGTTCTGTACAGCAAGGTGGGTGCAGATAAACCATTGCCTCCTGCTGTGAAGTTTTCTCACACCGATGGGGGGGAGGGCCATTGTTTCCTGATGTATGTCTCCTGTATGTTCAAACCAAAATTACAGAGGGTCAAGGTACACAAAAAGATACAAAAGTAAAAGCCTCAAAAAGCAAGAGCCTCAAAAATTGGGATGTGTCTTTACGGACCTGGCATACATTGGGGATCTATACAAAAAAGAAATGATTAAAACAAAATAATTTCAAGTTGTCAAGTTTATGAAAAATTTTTTATACCACTTAATCAAATTTCTAGGCGGTGTACAATGTAAAAAATTTTCCATAAAAACAAATTAAAATTAGAAATACTAAACAAGACCAGGGTAGGTTAATAAAACACATAACAAAACATATGAATTAACTTCACACAGATGGGGAAGAAGGGCTAGAACTACAATTTTTGAGGAAAAGAGTACAGTAAAAGGGGAAAAACAGGGTATTGGCAGAATAGAAATCACTACTGTAATGTAAGGGTAAAAAGCTATAAAGCTTGATTTGGTCCATAAAAGGACATTTATTGTCCAAAAGCATCCTGGATTAAAAATGTTTTTAATTTTGATTTAAATTGATTTAATACGGATTCGATGTGTAAATGATTAGGCAGCGAATTCCAAAGAGAAGGTGCAGTGACAGCGAAATTATTGGATCTCAACGTGTTGATTGATTTTAGTGATGGAACGACAAGGAGATTCTGTGACATTGAATGAAGTGATTTAGAAGGAATGTAAGGAATTAAAGAGTATCAATGAACTCTGGTTCATTGTTTGAATGTGTTGTAAAAGTTAAAAGTAAGATTTTGTAACTAATTCTATGTTCAACGGGTAGCCAGTGTGCGTTGAACAGGAGAGGTGAAGCATGATCATATTTCTTACAAGCAAATGAATCGCTAAAAACTAAGATTACAACAATAACTAAGAGTGAAAAAAAGAAGTCAAATATTATCAGAGAATAACAAGCTTTTATTAGTCATGACAGGGGTTGCCATTCAACATATAACCAACAATTGGAAGAATCACAGAAACCTTAGCTATACATTTTGGTGGAATACATTGTCATATATTTTTTTTTTAATAATTTCTTTATTCATTTTTTCATATTACAACAAGTGTATCAGAAAAATACATATAATCTTATAAACACACACTTGATTTTCCTTCATGAATACTTTAAGTACAATATTTTATATTTATATTATGTCATATATTTACATTATGACATATATTTAAAATGGAACGAGCAATAGCAATACAAAGAGGGACTTATACTAAATTTATAAAAATATGGGGGCCATTGACAAAATATTGTAGTGAATAGTCATCACTTCTTCTTTTCTTTTTCTTCTTTTGGCACACCAAAGGGGGAGGGTGTTTGGGAACAATCTTACATAATATGTTACAATATGTTCTATAATATGTGTATATTCTGATTGAAAATATAGATGAAGGTTGGGAGGTAGGGGGGTTAAATGTATCATTAGATTTTTATGTAGTAGATATCAAAGTGCTATTGTGTAATAACTTGTTGAATTATATTATTTTGTGCACTTGTCAAATTTGAAAATGAATAAAGAATTATTAAAAAAAAAAAAAAAAGAGTGAAAATATACAAAGCACACAGCACTAAGGGCGAGATTCTCCAAAGGGCGCCATTATCAGCGCATGTCAATCACGCTATGGCGTCCATATAAAAAATAGGTGCCAGAAATGTTTTTATGGGTCTACATTTACAGCTCCTATCTGTGACGAGAATCGCTCAAACTGCATCTACTTTTCACATAGGCACCTCGCCTACATTAAAAAAAAAGAAACACCCTTTTTAAAAAAAAATCTTTATTCATTTTTAAAACTTATAAGTGTTTCAGCAAATAAAAACATTTTTAACTTAGATACAACACTTAATATTCTGCAATAATCCAGTTTAGAAGTTATCTCCCCCCCCTATTCCATAACAACATATAATAATTCCCATCCCCATATTCCTTATAATTATCAAAGACCAAAATCTACGCAGGAATTGACCATGTTTAAAACCAATTAAAAAGTTTTTTGGGGGTTTTTTTAATAAGAAAAAAACCCTTTTTAATTGGTTTTAAACATGGTCAATTCCTGCATTGTTTATCACCAATTAAACCAATTAAGTTAAGCGGCAGTAAGGTGCCTGCTGCCACCTAACTTACAGTGCAGTTTTGAGAATCAGGGTCTAAGTGTGTATGATCTGTGGACCACTTAGGAACCACCAAAGCATAAAATATTTTATCCCAGGACAAGCAGGCAGCATATTCTTGACTGATGGGTGACGGCACCGACGGAGCCCCGGTACGGACAATTTTAGAGTGATTGCACTCTAAGAACTTGGAAAGTTCTGGCATGCCGCACCGCGCACGCGCGAGTGCCTTCCCGCCCGACAGAGGCGCGCGGTCCCCAGTTTCTTAGTTTCCGCGGAGCTAAGAAGACGCGTTTTTTCAACGGCTGTTGAAAACTTTTTTCACTTGCCTTCCCGCTCGCGTAAACCTTTTTGGCTTTTGCCTTTTTTCATTTTTATTTCATATTTGTGTAAAAAAAAAAAAAAAAATTTTATTTTTTAGTCAATTTGGCTTTTCCCCTGCGGGGCCTTCTGCCACCATCGAAGCCTCGGCCTTCGATTTGGCTGAAGCCGTTTTTACTTTCATGCCCCCTCAGCCAGGGTTTAAAAAGTGCCAGCGGTGTGCTCGGCCTATATCTCTCACGGACCCACACAACTGGTGCTTACAGTGTTTGGGTCCTGAGCATCAGGCCTCCACCTGCACCCGCTGTGCCACACTTAAAAAGAGAACATTAAAAAATCGCCAAATACAACAGCGATTACTGTTCGGTGCCGAGATGTCCGATCCCGTCCCATCGACTCCGTCTTCGGCACCGGTTCAGTCGGCACCATCGTCTTCGACGCCGCGAGATTCCGCACCGGCGTCCCAACATGCAGGTAAGCCGGCTAAGAAGCCTTCCCCGCTGGAACGTCCTCCGGTCTCGAGTGCAGTGAGCCCAATCCTGCCGACTGTGAGGCGCCAGCGGAAGCGCTCCGCCCCTATTGAGGTGAGTCCCTCGACATCGGGCTCCTCATCTCCGGGGCGTCGAGCGGCACCGCAGGTACCGCAGAAGAAAAAAGCGGTACCGGTGCCATCCCTTGATGACCGTATTACGGCCATTCTCCAGTCACAGCTCAAGCAACAATTGCAACAGCTGCTGCCAACTATCCTGGCACCGAACCTTCCGGTGCCGGTCCGCACTGAGCCGGTACCGATAGTGGAACAACCTGTGTTATCGGTATCCACTCCCTCGGTACCGATTCACTCCACCTCATCGGCATCGATGCCAGTCCTTGCGCCGGAGCCGAGAGCTCAACATCAATCGGTGCAGACTTCGGCTCCGGTACAACCGATTACATCGCCTGGGACGGTATCGATGAGATCGGGTAAGTCGGTGCGCAAGACCCGGCATGTAGACCCATCTACTCCTGAGTCTCGGGACCGTTCTCCCCATGTCAGGGATCCTGATCTGTGGGGAGATTCAGAAGAGCCTTTTCTCTCTGAAGGAGAATGTTCCTCAGATGAGGAGGAGTCTGCTGTACACGACCCGTCCTCTAAACATGACACTTCATCTTTCTCCAGTTTCCTGAAAGATATGTGTGATTCTTTGTCTATTCCTTTGGAGGCTGAATCCAAAAAGTCTAAAGCTTTTTTGGATGCCTTGGACTTTGACCAACCTCCAAAGGAATATTTGAAACTCCCTCTTCACGACATCTTGAGGGAGACTTTTTACAAGAATTTAGAGACTCCCTTAACGGTTCCAGGGGCCCCACGTAAATTAGACTCTCTATACAAAGTAATTCCCATTCCTGGGTTCGACAAACCACAACTTCCTCATGAATCTTTACTTGTCGAATCCACCCTTAAAAAATCTGCAGGAGCCAGTGTATATGCTTCCGTTCCTCCTGGCAGAGAGGGTAAAGCCATGGATAAATTTGGTAAGAGGCTCTACCAAAATGCAATGTTGGCAAATAGAGCTGGAAATTATGGTTTTCATTTTTCTTTCTATCTGAAACATCTCCTTACCACCATGGCTTCCTTTGAGAAACACCTTCCTCAACGGAAACAACAATCTTTCCACCATTGCTTGTCTTCTCTGTTTCAGTTACGTAAGTTCATGGTTAGGTCCATTTATGACACCTTCGAACTTACATCCAGAGCGACAGCAATGTCTGTGGCAATGCGTCGCCTGGCCTGGCTTCGGGTATCTGAACTTGATGTTAATCATCAAGATCGGTTAGCCAACACCCCGTGCCTAGGGGATGAGCTGTTTGGGGAATCCATGGATTCGACTACTCAAAAGCTGTCGGCTCATGAAACACGTTGGGATACCCTTCTTAAAAATAAGAAGAAGCCTCCCCCAACAAGGCCTTTTAGACAACAGTCAGCCTATCAACGTCGCTTCACAGCTCGTCCATTGCCAGCAACAGCTCAGCAACCCAGGCGTCAGCGGCAGCAACAACGTCAACCTCCCAGACAGCAGCAGCAACAGCAGCCTGTGAAGCCACCTCCACAGCAGAAGGCTCAGCCCTTTTGACTTAATTCTCCGAAGTATAGCCAGTATTCCTATATCTGCTCTCCTGCCTCAACCTATAGGAGGTCGTCTTTCTCTGTTCCTCAGCCGGTGGGAAGTTATCACTTCGGACCAATGGGTCCTCAACATCATCCGCCACGGCTACTCTCTCAACTTTCAGACTCTTCCGCCCCAAAGCCTGCCAAAAGAGTCTGCTTTGAACAGTCCTCAATCTTCCCTCCTCATTCAGGAAGTTCAATCCCTCCTTCTTCTAAACGCTATAGAGGAAGTTCCTCTAGATCAAAAGGGGCAGGGATTCTACTCCCGTTATTTTCTAGTCCCCAAAAAAACAGGAGATCTCAGACCAATTCTAGATCTTCGCGATCTCAACAAACACCTGGTAAAGGAGAAGTTCAAGATGCTTTCCTTAGCCATTCTTTATCCTCTTCTCAACCAAGACGACTGGCTATGCTCCCTCGATCTCAAAGAAGCATACACTCATATACCAATCAATGTAACCTCAAGACAGTATCTCCGTTTCATGATCAATCAGTGTCATTACCAGTACAAGGTGCTACCCTTCGGTCTTGCTTCCTCTCCAAGGGTGTTCACCAAATGTCTCATCGTGGTAGCTGCTTTTCTACGCTCTCACCACCTTCAGGTATTTCCTTACCTGGACGACTGGTTAATCAAGGCCACATCCGCTCCAGCAGTTCTCCTGGCCACCAATCAAACCATCCAGTTTCTACAAATATTGGGATTCGAGATCAATCTACCCAAGTCTCATCTCATTCCCACTCAAAGACTTCAATTCATTGGAGCGATATTGGACACACTCCTCATGAGGGCATTCCTACCATCCAACCGTCTTCAGACTCTTCAGTCTCTATGTCAGCAGGTCCTTCCTCAGCAGTCCATCTCTGCCAAACAAATGATGATACTCTTGGGTCACATGGCATCCACAGTTCATGTCGCACCCCTTGTACGTCTTCACCTGCGCACCCCTCAATGGACCCTTGCTACTCAGTGGTCCCAAGCGACGGATCCTTGCTCACGACACATATCTGTGACATCATCTCTTCGTCAATCTCTACAATGGTGGTTGGTATCCTCCAATCTATCCAGAGGTCTTCTGTTCCATCAACCTCCTCATCAACTAGTCATCACCACCGACGCCTCTCCTTATGCATGGGGAGCTCATTTGAACGAGTTCCAGACTCAAGGTCTTTGGACAGCCCAGGAAAAGAAGCATCACATCAATTTCCTGGAACTCAGAGCGATGTTTTATGCCCTCAAGGCCTTCCAACATCTTCTCTTTCCTCAGGTCCTTCTGCTATGCACAGACAATCAAGTGGCCATGTACTACATCAACAAGCAAGGGGGGACAGGCTCTCGCCCCTTGTGCCAGGAAGCCCAGAAGATCTGGACTTGGGCCATAGATCACCATCTCTTCCTGAAGGCTATCTACATTCAGGGAGCACAGAATTCCTTGGCGGACAAGCTCAGCAGAATTCTCCAGCCTCACGAGTGGACGCTCAATCCTGTAACTCTACAATCTATCTTCGCTCAGTGGGGCACTCCTCAGATAGACCTCTTTGCAGCTCCTCACAATCACCAGCTGCCCCTATTCTGCTCCAGACTCTACTCCCCTCTCCGTCTGGCAGCGGATGCATTTCTCCTCGACTGGTCAAATCTGTTCCTGTACGCTTTCCCTCCTCTGCCTCTCATGTTGAGAACCTTATTCAAGCTCAAGAGGGAACGAGCCACCATGATTCTGATTGCTCCGAGGTGGCCCAGGCAACATTGGTTCTCCCTTCTACTTCAACTCAGTTCCAGGGAACCTTTTCGTCTTCCACTGTATCCTTCTCTGCTTACACAGCATCAGGAGACCCTTCTGCATCCCAACCTCCAGTCTCTGCACCTGACAGCTTGGTATCTCTCGGGCTGACCGCTCATGATACTCTTTTGTCTCAGCCTGTTCGTTCCATTCTAGATGCCTCCAGGAAACCAGCCACTCTACAATGTTACCATCAGAAGTGGACGAGATTTTCTTCCTGGTGTCTTCTTCATCATCTTGATCCAACTTCCCTGGCAGTGGAGACGTTGTTGGATTATTTGCTTTCTTTGTCTGACTCTGGCCTTAAGTCTACTTCCATCAGAGTCCACCTCAGTGCTATTGCTGCTTTTCATGAGCCGATCCATGGAAAACTTCTCTCAGCTCATCCCCTGGTGTCCAGGTTTATGCGGGGTCTTTTCAATGTGAAACCACCTATTAAAGCCCCTCCTGTTATCTGGGATCTCAATGTGGTTCTTTCCGCCTTAATGAAGCCTCCATTTGAACCTTTGGCTACTGCTTCTTTCAAGTTTCTCACTTGGAAGGTACTTTTCCTTATTGCTCTTACCTCTGCCAGGAGGGTCAGTGAGCTTCATGCACTGGTTGCAGATCCACCTTTTACGGTTTTTCACCATGACAAGGTGGTTCTGCGTACACATCCAAAGTTTCTCCCTAAGGTTGTCTCTGAATTCCATCTCAACCAATCCATTGTTCTGCCTGTTTTCTTTCCAAAACCTCATTCTCATTCTGGGGAACAAGCTCTACATACTTTGGATTGTAAAAGGGCTCTAGCTTACTATCTTGAGCGTACGAAGCCCCACAGATCAGTTCCCCAACTCTTTCTGTCCTTTGATCCGAATAAATTGGGACGTCCTGTTTCTAAACGTACGTTATCTAATTGGCTGGCAGCGTGCATTTCATTCTGTTATGCTCAGACCGGACTGACACTGGAAGGTTCTGTCACGGGCCATAAAGTCCGAGCAATGGCAGCATCTGTAGCTTTCCTCCGTTCTACTCCTATTGAGGAAATCTGCAAGGCTGCTACTTGGTCCTCAGTTCATACTTTTACATCTCATTATTGTCTGGATGCATTCTCCAGACGAGATGGACACTTCGGCCAGTCTGTTTTGCAAAATTTGTTTTCCTAATGGCCAACCTTCCCTCCATCCCTCTTTTTGTTAGCTTGGAGGTCACCCATCAGTCAAGAATATGCTGCCTGCTTGTCCTGGGATAAAGCACAGTTACTTACCGTAACAGGTGTTATCCAGGGACAGCAGGCAGATATTCTTGCGTCCCTCCCACCTCCCCGGGTTGGCTTCTTAGCTAGCTTATCATAACTGGGGACCGCGCGCCTCTGTCGGGCGGGAAGGCACTCGCGCGTGCGCGGTGCGGCATGCCAGAACTTTCCAAGTTCTTAGAGTGCAATCACTCTAAAATTGTCCGTACCGGGGCTCCGTCGGTGCCGTCACCCATCAGTCAAGAATATCTGCCTGCTGTCCCTGGATAACACCTGTTACGGTAAGTAACTGTGCTTTTTCTTCTCTTATGTATAGCAAAAAGAAAAACAATGGAAAACTTATTCTTGCTTTGCACTGATAGCAGAGAGGTCTGTGGGGAGGAAGAATGTATAGACAGTTCCAACTGGTTCCAGATTTGGCTCCTGGGTTATTGTAGCTTGTTTGGCTAGGGCAGGAGTAGGCAATTCCGGTCCTCGAGAGCCGGAGCCAGGTCAGGTTTTCAGGATATCCACAATGAATATGTACGAGATGGATTTGCATGCACTGCCTCCTTGAGATGCAAATCTATCTCATGCGTATTTATTGTGGATATCCTGAAAACCTGACCTGACTCCGGCTCTCGAGGACCGGAATTGCCTACCCCTGGAAGGGGGGTGGGGGGATGAGTGAAGGTGTTTTTGAAACTGCAGTACCACCTTCCGAATTGTTTTTCACTTCCCTCAGGCAGCCAATATGCCAGACTCGGAGCTATTCGAGCTGATTTCGGAGAATCGCTCAATGTCTCGTAAGTTGGAGGATTACGGGGAGCAAAAGTCCACCTCCATCAGTACAGCCAGACGCTTGGCAGAATTTCTTGGGGACCAGATGGTGAAAGATGCTGGGCTGAGCTGTCGCTTTGTTATATCCCGAAAACCAGAGGGTTCACCCGTCACTGAAAGGTAAAGCAGTGAGTTTATGCTCCATTTCCGCGAGCTCGATCCCCGCAAACCATCTGATCCCATCTGCACAAGCCGCAATTATGATTTTATATTGAATGCATTTTATTAAAGTATAAAAAGGAACAATATTCTGAACAATTGTGATTTTATAAATACAAATATACAGAGCACGGACCAACAAAACCCCTGTCTCCCCTTCCCTTCACATATATCCCCTCTACTATCAAAAAAACTGAACAAGCCAAGTTCATAGAAATATCATGCTAACAGAATACTGCAGTCCCTAGTTATGTCTCTAGCAGGATATAAATTTCAAATCTGATATATTCTAATCACAAAATAGAAATAAAATTATTTGTTTCTACCTTTTGTTGTCTCTGGTTTCTGCTTTCATCTTCTTTTCACTCTCTTCCTTCCAGCGTTTGCCCTCTCTGTCTCTTCAATCCAGCATCTGCCCCTTCCATCTACTGTCTGACCTCTCCCCCTTCCATATGGTATTTGTCTTCTTTCTATGCCCCTCTCCCCTTTCCATCCAGCCTATGTCCCTCTCTCCTTTTTACACGATTCACTCCAGCTTCACTGCTCTCTTCATTTTTATCTCTCCTACACCAGATCTAGCATCTTTGTCCCTCTCAATTTCTCTGCTGACCCTCCCTTCCCATCTCATTCCTATCTCTCCCCTTCCCCTCCTCTAATCTCCCTGCAAGCTGTTTCGTTCATTTTTTCTTCTCCCTTCCCTCCTCCTGTCCAGCAGTAGCTCTCTTCCTTTACCTTTCCCTCCTCCCCTCCCAGCAGCATCTCTCCTTCTCCCTCCCTCCAGGTCCAGTAGCAGCTGTCCCTTTTCCCCCCTTGCCCAGCAGCTTCCCAGACTCCTTTCCCTCCCCCCTCCTAGCAGCATCTCTCCTTCTCCCTCTCCAGGTCCAGTAGCAGCTGTCCCTTTTTCCCCCTTACCCAGCAGCTTCCCAGACTCCTTTCCCTCTTCCCCTCCCAGCAGCATCTCTCCTTCTCCCTCTCCAGGTCCAGTAGCAGCTGTCCCTTTTTCCCCCTTACCCAGCAGCTTCCCAAACTCCTTTCCCTCCCCCCTCCCAGCAGCATCTCTCCTTCTCCCTCTCCAGTTCCAGTAGCAGCTGTCCCTTTTTCCCCCTTACCCAGCAGCTTCCCAGACTCCTTTCCCTCTTCCCCTCCCAGCAGCATCTCTCCTTCTCCCTCTCCAGGTCCAGTAGCAGCTGTCCCTTTTTTTTTTTTTTTTCACCATGCCAGCAGCTTTCTCCCCTCCCAGCAACTCTCCTTACTTACCAGCGCTGCGATTCAGTAAGGCAGCCTCGGTTCCTTTGTTGGGTCGCACCGCCTCTGAGGAAAGCGGAAGTTGCATCATCAGAGGCAGCCTGACTCAGCAAAAGCTCCAAGGCTTCCTTCCTGAATCGCTGCACTTGTAAGGAGAGCTGCTGGGAGGGAAGAAAGCACAGTCGGAGGCTCCCCATTCTATCTCCAGCCCTGCGCTCCTCGATCTTGCCGGTCCTGTGCGGACCGGCAGAAAATTGAAGAAGTTAATCTCGCCGGTCCTGTGCGGACCGGCAGGAATTTTCTGCGGACTGGCACCGGTCCGCGGTCCGGCGGTTGAAGAACTGTGATCTAGAGTCCCTGCCTCAAGATGACAATGCCAACATCTATTAGACTTAGAGCTATTTAATTTTTGTAAACGAATAGGGGTTCAGAATGTCCTATGTAACAGAAAAAAACAATCAAGACCAGTGAGGCGCATGTTGACAAGTGAAGTAGGCATTAATAGGTAGAAACAGTGAGGGCTAGATGCATTAATGAGGGATCAGTAAGATCATGTGGGTCTGCTCTGATTTTTGACTGATTTAAAAAGAGCTATTGATGCACTAAAAGCTTTGCATGCAAACGATTCACGTGGAGGATCGTCATAATCCCCTACTCTCCCGTCTGATTGACCGCTGTGAGAGCGATTCTCACACATGCACAGAGCAGGCAGGGGAAGCCCCGAAAGCTGTCTCCTGTCACTCAGCTGTTCGGGGCAGGAAACCCCCCTTTTTTTTTTTAAGCAGGACCCCTCTGCCAAATCCCACCAGCCAAAGACATTGGGACTGCCAAAGACATTGCCTACCTGGGTCGCTCCTGCTGTGGCTTTTAATTCGCTTAGGTGCACTTTGGCCACTAATTCTGGCTCTCTTGCGCATAGTCAGTTCAGGTCTAACTGAGCATACATGAAAGAACCAGCATTAGTGGCCCAAGTGCTACTGCAAGCGCAACCCAGGATGGAGATGTCTGCAGCTGGCTAGTGGTGAGTGACTGTGGGAGGTGGAGGGAATATCAGGATCCATCAGTCGATTTTTGGGAATTCCCCCCCAAAATGTATTTCTTGCTATTCCCCTACTTCTCGTATGTCTTTTGGCACAAGCTCTGTACCATTTTTGTCACCTTCCTCTGGACCATTTCGTGTCTTTTTACATCCTTAGTAAGATAAGGATCTTATGCTCGGATATTCAGTGTTAGTGTTCCGAGAGCAGCCAGTGCTGAGTACTCAGGTATAACTTCAAATGCTGACTCTGGAATTTGAATGTCGACCTGTGTGTGTATGTATGTGTAAAATATTGGTGTATGTGTATCAGGGTGGATTTCATCAATTTCTTGCACTTATTATAGAGAGTCTATTTCGAATGGTTATGGGAGCTTATGTTTCTCAAGTTCAGGCTTTACATTTTGGTTGTGTTGAGATAAGAATATGCCTAAAATGTAAAAAAATGGATAATACATTGGGTCATGCTTTTTGGTTATGTCCCAAAATTCAGAAGTTTTGGAATGCTGTTTGTGTTTTTCTTGGATCAATCATTTCTGGAATTGTGGTTCCTTCCCTCCAGATGGTATTATTTCTTCAATGGGACAGGATTTTTAAGAAAGGGGTTAGGGAATTATTTCATAAATCCTTTATTATAGGTCAAAAATGTATTTTACCACATTGAGGGTGGAAGAAAGTCCACCCTCATTTTGACATTGGAGGGCAGCGTTTCATGCTCTTATGATTATGGAACAAGAAAAAACCTCCCAAACCCCAAGAAAGGAAAAAGGATAAGGGGGAGAGACAAAGGTAACCAGAACTGCGCCAAAGATTAACCAATTATAACAACAAATTTTGTAAGAACAGGAGAACCCTCAGTCACACAGCCACCTACTGGGAATTCCCAGAGGAAAGGCTGTCACTGGCTTACACCCAGAAGAGTGTCAACTGTGAAACATCCCCGGGTTCTTCCGTTCATGTGAAAAATCAAGTGCACCCCAAAAGTGCAAAGTGTGAAAAATGTAAATAAGTAAATCAAAAAAACACACTCTTATAACTGGTTTACGTTTGTCTCTGCCCCTTGTCTGGGGGGGCCAAAAAAGGAAGGTAAGTGTCCAAATCTAACCAAGCCAGTCATAAACTGGAAGTACTTAGCTTCTCCGTGTGACGAACAGCCAGCAGATGACAACTTCGTCCAACGGGACTCCGTTTCGGGGGTGCACATCCCCTTCCTCAGGAATGGAAGAACCCGGGGATGTTTCACAGTTGACACTCTTCTGGGTGTAAGCCAGTGACAGCCTTTCCTCTGGGAATTCCCAGTAGGTGGCTGTGTGACTGAGGGTTCTCCTGTTCTTACAAAATTTGTTATTATAATTGGTTAATCTTTGGCGCAGTTCTGGTTACCTTTGTCTCTCCCCCTTATCCTTTTTCCTTTCTTGGGGATTGGGAGGTTTTTTCTTGTTTTGTGATTTTTACCTCCCTATCTTTTGGGTTCTATTTTTGTTCTTATGATTATGGAAGCTAGGGCGATCCCTCCCATCTTATAAAAAACAGAGTAAATTTTGGATGACCTGGGAACCTTATATACAGCAATTATTAGCCAGAGCACGCAGTTTTGTAGTGAACTCATTACATTTGTAATCAGAAAGTGAAGCACTATTTATCAGTAATATTTGGAAATGGGATGGGAAGGGAGGAAGGAGTGATGGAAGGTACTTTATGGTGTTTGTATTGTGATGATTGTTGATTTCTTTGAATTTATATATCTACAATGTATTAACTGAGTTGAGATGATATTTTTTGTAAGATTTTTGTTATGTATATTTTATTTTTAAAACTCAATAAAAATTATTGAACATTAAAAAAAAAAATCTTCAAGGTACCAAGAGCAGTATTACCAAAAAGTGATAGGACATGTATATTAGTTCAAATAATAATCCCCACAAAAACAGAATGAATGAATGGAGCTAAAATGGACCTTTTAACTACAGCTTCACTGAGGCAGGAGGAGGGACTTTGGCAAGGAATGAGTTGTCACAGGGCAGTGTGGAGCCTGGTTTGCCATATGCCTGGAACAGGTTGCCAGAGTCAATATATGTCATGCTCCATCTCTCGTAGTATTCAAATCCAAGCTAAAAGCCCACTTTTTTAAAGTTCCTTTCAACTCTTAACTCCCACTCGCTGTCAGATACTGTATCATTTCTTCTACCAGAATCTCCCCAACCCTGAGCGGTCCTGTCTGTCCAAATTAGATTGTAAACTCTTCTGAGCAGGGACCGTCTATTGAATGTTAAATGTACAACACTATTGAAATAATAAATAGTAGTAGGATTGTTTTAAAATGCTTTTTTTTTTTAAAGAAAAATCTGTCTAAAGATTATTTTTCTATTTAAGATACATTACAGTGTGGAAGTTATTTTTCATGAAATAAGGATTAGTTTTTAATTATGTAGCATAGGCTGAATATTCTTGCAGTGTTTAATTTTTTTTGGTAAATGGAATTCCATTCATACCATCATGGGCAGTTTTTCTATTTAGAAGACATTATCACAGATGCTTGGTTTTTCATTTCTCAAAGTTGTGAATTTGTCTGTAGAAAACCATGATTTATAGAAATTGGAAAGACTATACAAGACTTAACTATACCTTTTGGTGGAATTCAGTATGTTATACATATAAAATGGAAAGAGTTCTTGTTTTACAGAATGGGAATTATGATAGATTTAAAAAGATATGGGGGCCATTGATTGAATATTCAAATGATCAGACACCTTTAAATACTTGAAATTTTATAATAAGAAGGGATATAATACATATATGAATTTTATTGATATAGGGAGGGCTGGGAGGATGGGATGGGGGGGGTAATTTAAAGTATTTAAGATTTATGGTTAAGAATGTACAAGTGATTTTGTATATTATAAGATATCATATTGTATACTTGTTAATTGAAGTGAAAATGAATAAAGAATTAAAAAAAAAAAAGAAAACCATGATTTAAATCGAGTCTTTCTGACTAGTGATTTAAATCAAAACTACCCTGGTGTATGTGTGTATATATCACACACACACACACACACACAGAGTTATTTATATTTTTTTCACTGCACTGAGTTGCTGTAACTTCATCACGCTCTATTCCAGGGCCATCCCTCTTGCCATTTTTCAGGCAGAGACCAGCGTGAAGAAACACTACCTTCGAAAGTGGCTGAAAAACTCCTCGCTGCAAGACCTGGATATCAGAGCGGTAAGTGAGCAAGTTCTCCCTATTGCACAGCAACATCCATTTTACAGGCTCAGGTGAGGTCTTATAAAAGTTACCCAGGGCTGTAAATAATGCAAAGTAGGCACCTGGAGACATAGCTCCTACTTTCCCATGATACATGCATAGGCATTCCCAACGGAGATAAACAGGCTAAGCGAGGGTGACATTGGCACTTGGGCATATATGTTTATCTAATATGAGGTCTGTTCAAAAAGTTCCAAGACTAATTTGATAAAAATTTATTAAACAATCTTACAACTTATTCCATTGGGTCCCCTTCCCTACATATACACTTTTCCCAAAGTAGTTTCCACTTTTGGAAACAGCCCTTAAACTCAAATTCAGGAATTGCCAAAAGTTGCGTCAAATTTTGATTTGTCTTCACTGGTGTCGAATCACTTTCCTTTCAGCATGGATTTAAGTTTAGGAAACAAGAGTCAGCAGGGGCCAAGTCAGGAGAGTAAAGTTGCAGGGGAAGAACTGTCATCGTGTTTTTTTGCGGCGGTTCTTCTAGTAGTCGGTCATCAACTATGGAACAAACTTTGCTGCAACACGAGACTTCTTTGTTAGAATGTTGTGGCATGAACCAAGGGAGATGTTGCATTCCTCTGCCAATTCTCTAACGGTTAATCGCCGATTAGCGCACACAAGAACCCTCACTTGATCAAGATGATCATCATCAGTTGACGTTGATGGTCTTCCAGTTTGCAACAGTCTTCCACTGATTCACGACTACTTTTGAAGCGTGACTACCATTCATAACACCTTCCACAACTTATGATATGTTCCCTATAAGCCACTTTCAACATTTCAGAAGTTTCTGTAGCAGTCTTACCCAATTTAAAACAGAACTTCATAGCGCTGCTCATTGAGGTCATAGATAATGGAAAAATAGCTGATCACGAAAACACACTTTCACATAAACTGCTGTAGCTCAGAGACGAAAACAGATATCAACAAATGGGGAAAAAAGGAGGTTACTCATGAAGTTTCGAGCTTCTCAGTGCCACCTAACGCATCTCATAAGAAATTCCCATTGGTGCACAATTTAAATTGTCCTGGAACTTTTTTTGAACAGACCTTTTTCTCTGCAGTTCTTATACACATGCAGTTACATGAGCTTTGAAGCAGGTGCAGATGTATCTGCTTTCTCTGGGATGATGATATCAAATAAATCACTAACTCCTAAGTCCAGAGGTGATGATAACCCCTTCCATCAATCTAATCCAAATCCTCAAGAAGAAAAACATTTGAAAAGCAAAAGTGCGATGGATCATAGTGGAGATGCTATGTACAGCTCAATCATTGTACGATATCACCATGAGTTAAAAAATGTGAACAGTGATCACAAGGTTCATCTTCAGTGCACCCCTAAAAATAGAAATGAAAGTAACTTTTTTTTTTTTTCCAATTCTTTATTCTTTTTAAAACTTACAATAAGTGTAACAGTAAATACAACATTTTATACTCAAATACCACACTTAAAATTCTATTAATATCCATATCAGAATTTATCCCCCCTCCCCCAATCAATCACCACCCTAGACTACAAGATATTCAGAAAAGAACTAAAAACCATATTCTTTAGCACTCTCCAGACCAGTAGAGGTTAACTTTACGAATGGGTATATATCTAATCATGACCAGCAGGTGGAGACTGAAAACAAAACTTTGGGACAGTATATCCTAGCCCCTCCTCTCTATTTCCCTCAGTCTTCTTTCAGTCTCCAGCAGGTGTTGAGTGATCTGTACCCATCTCCCTTGGTAGGGCTGTTGGAATTTGTTTAGGGGGTTTATTGTCCCTGTTTTTAGCCGGACGGAGCTTGGGCGGACTCTGTTTGGGGGTTCGTCCGACCTCGGGGGTGTTAAACCCGGCGGGTCACGAGCGGGGTCCCTCCCCCCACTTCCTCCACCTCCCCACATTTTTTTAGAGGAGCCTCAGCAGTAAGCCTTGCCCCCTAAGTCAAGCAAGGCATATTGCTTCGAGAGCCTGTGGAGTCTGTTCTGTAAAAAAAAAAAAAAAAAAAAAAATCCTGAGGTAGTGCTGGTCTGAAGGGTTGTTTCCCTTTAAGAAAACTGTATTTTACTGTATTTTTTCATGTAACCAGCACTTTTTTATAGCTAGGTCGCGTATGGAGCAATTGTGCCCTTCTCCGGGGGAGTAGGACACAATTTTAGTCCAGCCGCGAGGCACTCGCGGCCGGCCTGAACTCGGCGGTTTGGGTCGGTGAGGTGGTGGAGCTCCGTCGGCAGCGGCTGCAGGCGCCCAGAGCTCCCCGCCGATGGTGCCTCGCGAGTCGGCTTGGAGCAGTGGGGAAGCCCGGTCTTCCACAACCGCCCACGGAGGGATTCCCCGAAGGATTCCCTCTCAGCTGATTTTTTGACAGCTGATGCCGGCTTGCCTGCTTTAGCGGCTGAGACTATTCAGGTTTCTCAGCCGCTTCAGGCTATGGAGGGAGCTTTTTTGGCGGGAAAACCGCCATCTTCTCTGTCTGGCCCCTCCATTTTGTCTTCCACCTCAGGTGACCTTCCCCCTGTTTTGACTATGCAGGGGCAAGGTTCTGCTGGGTCCCCTGCTGTGGCAGGGAGTCCCTTGGGACCCTCGGGGGGTTTTTCTCCTGAATTTTTCTTTTCTTTATGCAGAGCCTATTTTCAGGCGGCTGGGGGTCCCGGTTGCGCCCAGGGGGTTTCGGGGGGTGGGTTTTCCTCCGCGCTCCCTGCGGCTTTGCCTCTTTCGTCTGGCGTGACGTCCCCTCCGCCGCCTCCCTTGTCCAAGCGTCCGCAGGTGTCGTGGGACGAGAATTTGTGGTCGGAGGAACGGGTCGGTCTGGAGGAGAACCTGGACCCTTCTGAGGAGTTCCAGGACTCTCTGGAGGGGACGGAAGCTGGCGGCGGGTTGTCGGATTTCCCGTTCTCCAGTGACGAGGCGTCCGTGGTGCGCCTTTTTCAGAAAGATGAGCTGCCGGACCTTATTCAGCAGGTTTCTTCGGTTTTGCGTTTTGAGGACGCGCCGCCGGAGACTCCGCGTGTGGGGGACCCCCTGTTACGGGGGATCCGTTCCGTTTCCCGCTCTTTTCCTATGCATCAGGATATTCGGGATATTATTCTGGAGCAGTGGAAAACGCCGGAGACGCCGTTTCGGCTGGCGCGCAGCATGGCTCGCCTGTATCCCATTCCGGAAGGGGATCGGGCTACGTTAGCTTCGCCAGTCGTGGATGCGGTGGTCTCGGCAATTTCCAAGCGGCATACCGTGCCTGTTGAGGGCGGTTCTGCCTTGCAGGACTCTGAGGAGCGCAAATTGGAGAGCATCCTTAAGCAAAATTTTCAGGTCTCTGCCTTTGGGGTCCAGGCGGCTATTTGTGGGGGACTGGTCGCTCGCGCCGTGTTTCGGTGGGCGGAGCGGGTCTTGGATCGAGAGTCTGACGACTGGTCTCTGGTGGATCAGGAGGTAGCGAAGATTGAGATGGCGGCCTCATTCCTCTCAGATGCTCTATATGACTTGGTGCGGATCTCGGCTAAGTCTATGGCTTTTGGCGTGGCCGCAAGGCGTGTGTTGTGGCTGCGCGCTTGGGCGGCGGATGCTGCGTCCAAAGCTAAGCTTACTAAATTTCCCTTTCGGGGGTCGTTTTTGTTTGGAGAGGACTTGGATAAGTTGATTCAGACTTTGTCGGACTCGAAAGTTCCCCGTCTGCCGGAGGACCGTGCCCGTCCAGCGTCTCGGGGGGGTGCGGCCCGGGGGCATTTGCGGGATTTTCGCAAGTATCGCCCTGGGCGTGGGGCTGCTTCTTTCCAGTCTCCGGGATTTTCCCGGGGTCGGTTCTTCCAGCGCATGCAGCCCTTTCGGGGGGCCCGTCGGGGGGCAGGGAATCCCTCCGCCGGTTCCCCCGCTTCCCGTCCTGCACAATGACGCCTTGCCGGCGCCCCCTTTGGTTCCGGTGGGGGCCCGGCTGCGCGAATTTTTCCCCAAATGGGCCGAGATCACGTCCGATCAGTGGGTCCTGGAGGTGGTGCGGGACGGTTATGCCCTGGAGTTCGCCCGCTCTCTGCCGGATTTTTTCCTCGCTTCTCCATGTCAGACTCCGGGGAAGACGCAGGCTTTTCGCCAGACCCTTCAGCGCTTGCTAGATCTCAGGGCAGTTGTTCCGGTGCCCCCTCCGGAGTGGGGCACGGCCAGGTACTCCATTTACTTTGTGGTGCCCAAGAAGGAGGGGACCTTTCGGCCCATCCTCGATTTGAAAGGGGTCAACAGGGCTCTCAAGATTCCCTCTTTCCGTATGGAAACTCTGCGGTCGGTCATTCTGGCGGTTCAGCCGGGGGAGTTTCTCACTTCTCTCGATCTGACGGAGGCCTACTTGCATGTTCCCATTCGGGCCTCTCATCAGCGTTTCCTGCGCTTTGCGATCTTGGGTCGGCACTTTCAGTTCTGTGCGCTTCCCTTTGGGCTGGCCACGGCTCCTCGGACGTTCACCAAGGTGATGGTGGTCGTCGCGGCAGCCTTGCGGTCGGAGGGCATCCTGGTACACCCCTACCTGGACGACTGGTTAATTCGGGCAAAGTCGTTACAGGAAAGCTCCCGGGTTACTGCTCGGGTGGTGGAGTTTCTCCGGTCGCTGGGCTGGGTGGTCAACCTTTCCAAGAGTCGGTTGGTCCCGGCTCAGCGTCTGGAGTACCTAGGGGTGCTGTTCGACACCTCCTTGGGGAGGGTCTTCCTCCCAGAGGGCCGGGTGAGCAAATTGCAATCTCAGATTCGCCTGCTTTTGGCGTCCCGGTGTCCTCGGGCGCGAGATTTCCTCCGGGTCTTGGGGTCGATGGCGGCGTCCCTGGACGTGGTGAGGTGGGCGCGGGCCCACATGCGTCCTCTCCAGTATGCTCTGCTCCGGAGGTGGTCTCCCCAGAGGCACGGGATGGATGTTCCGGTCCCCCTGCGAGGCTTGGCGCGCTGCAGTCTGCGTTGGTGGCTCCAGGCCCCTCACCTAGTTCAGGGGGTGGGTCTGGATCTCCCGCAGTGGACGGTGCTCCTGACGGATGCGAGTCTCCTGGGTTGGGGGGCTCAGTGTTTGGGTCACTCAGCTCAGGGCACCTGGTCCGCGGAGGAGGCCGCCTGGTCGATCAACGTGTTGGAGACCAGAGCGGTCCGTCTGGCGCTGTTGGTTTTCCACTCCCTGTTGCTGGGCAAGTCGGTCAGAGTGCTGTCGGACAATGCCACGGCGGTGGCTTAGGTCAATCGTCAGGGGGGCACCAAGAGCACTCAGGTGGCGCAGGAGGCGGCTCTGCTCATGGTTTGGGCGGAATCCCATCTGCTGGACCTCTCGGCCTCTCATATAGCCGGAGTAGAAAATGTTCAGGCAGACTTCCTCAGTCGTCACTTTCTAGATCCAGGAGAGTGGTGTCTCGGCGCCGAGGCGTTTCAGTTGATAGTGCAGGCTTGGGGGCAGCCCCTGATGGACCTGATGGCCACGGGTGGCAACGCCAAAGTGCCCCGCTTCTTCAGTCGTCGCAGGGACGGTCTGGCCGAGGGTCTGGATGCTCTGGTCCAGCAGTGGCCAACGGAGGGGCTGTTGTATGTGTTCCCTCCTTGGCCGCTGGTGGGCAGAGTGCTTCTTCGCATTGTTCACCATCCGGGTTTGGTGGTGCTGGTGGCGCCGGATTGGCCTCGCCGTCCGTGGTATGCGGATCTGGTGAGGCACCTGGTAGCGGATCCTCTTCCTCTGCCTCTCTCGGACGACCTTCTGATGCAGGGTCCCATTCCCATGTTCGACCCGTCTCCCTTCTGTCTTACGGCGTGGCTCTTGAAAGGGGTCGCCTTAGCAAGAAGGGATATTCAGACAAGGTGATCTCTACACTGTTGGGGTCCCGGAGGCTTTCTACCTCTCGGGCTTATGTGCGGGTTTGGCGTCTCTTTGAGGAATGGTGTCGGGCGCGGGGAGTGACCTCTTTTCGCGCTTATCTGCCTAACATTCTGGAGTTCTTGCAGGATGGCCTGGATAGAGGCCTGGCTTGGTCTTCTCTCCGGGTTCATATTGCGGCCCTGTCGGCCTTTCGAGGGTTGGTGTCAGGTCAGCGTTTATCGGCTCTTCCTGATGTGATTCGGTTTTTGCGGGCGGCCAAGTTGCTTAGGCCTCCCCTACGGCCCTCGGTTCCCTCTTGGGATCTTAATCTGGTTCTCTCTGTTTTGGTGCGTCCGCCTTTCGAGCCCTTGGACGACTGTTCTTTGAAGGACCTTACTTTGAAGGCGGTCTTTTTGGTGGCCATTACTTCTGCTAGGCGTGTTTCTGAGCTGCAGGCTTTCTCTTGTAGGGCTCCCTTCTTGGAGTTTTCTAGGGAGCGGGTCGTCTTGCGGCCTGTTCCTTCCTTTCTGCCGAAGGTTGTTTCTCTTTTTCATGTCAATCAATCGGTGGTTCTCCCGGTCTTGGGTGGTCGGGAGGGCTCTTCTGAGCAACGGCAGCTGCGCAAGTTGGATGTCGGTCGGGTCCTTCGCTCTTATGTGCAGCGGACCCAGGAATTCCGGAAGTCCGATCATCTCTTTGTCCTCCTGGCGGGTCCTCGTTGGGGAGCGGGCGCTTCTAAGGCTACTATTGCGCGCTGGATCAAGGAGACGATTGCTTCCGCTTATCTTCTGAAACAGCAGCCTGTTCCGGAGTTTCTCAAGGCTCATTCCACTCGGGGTCAGGCGGCTTCTTGGGCTGAGTCGTCGCTCGTGCCTCCAGTGGATATTTGTAAGGCTGCGGTTTGGTCCTCCTTGCATTCCTTTGTTCGTCATTATCGGGTTGATGTGCAGGCGCGTCGGGACGCGGTGTTCGGTGAGCGTGTACTGGTATCGGCCCTTCGGGGGTCCCGCCCGTGAGAGGGACTGCTTTGGTACGTCCCATTCGTAAAGTTAACCTCTACTGGTCTGGAGAGTGCTAAAGAAGGAGAAATTAGGTTCTTACCTGCTAATTTACTTTCTTTTAGCTTCTCCAGACCAGTAGAGGTCCCCACCCTGTCTGTTGTTGTTGTTGTTGGGGCTGTTGCGCGGGCAGTTTTTGGTTTTTGCTGCGGGTTCTAGTATTTTTCTAGGGCCGGGGAGAATTGAAGAACAGCGGCTGTGGCTCGGCTGGCTTAGCTGGCGAGCTGTGGGGACATTCTTCCTTCGGGAATTTCTCCTCTGCATTTTCCAACAGCATTTTGGGTATGTTATTTGTTACTCCTTTTGGAGTATTGTTTTTTTTCTCTCTGTTGTTTTCCAGTTCTTGGTTCTGCTTGGCTATTCGGCAGACTGAGGGAAATAGAGAGGAGGGGCTAGGATATACTGTCCCAAAGTTTTGTTTTCAGTCTCCACCTGCTGGTCATGATTAGATATATACCCATTCGTAAAGTTAACCTCTACTGGTCTGGAGAAGCTAAAAGAAAGTAAATTAGCAGGTAAGAACCTAATTTCTCCCTCTTCAAGAAATTCCTGAAACAATCCTGATATGATCCACTCTTTACAACTCTTGAAATGACAAATGATGTACTCTCTACAACTCTAGAAAGGACAAATGTTCTTCCACTGTACAACCTGAAAAACAACAAATGATCTTCTTTAGTTTCCCTTTCCTCCTAATTTCTGCCACTCCTCTCCACTTTTTACCATTCAAATACTGACATATGTTCTACCCTTTACAACTCTTGAAATGACAAATGATCTACTCTTTACAACTTTAGTAATGACTAATGTTCTTCCATTGAAACCCCCTTTTTTCATAAATCTTTTGTAATCCGCCTTGAACCGCAAGGTAATGGCCGAATAGAAATTTGTAATGTAATGTAATCATGAATCCCATACCTATATACCAAAATTCATTATCATACCAAACTCCCCGTCCTCCCCCTTCCCGGATGTGCATTTTTCAAGGGGGAAAAAAAAATAATATTTAGACATTACAATATTTTGTTAATGGCTCCCAAGTCTCCTGAAATTCCCTTTCTGAGTGGCTAATGTTCTTTCCATTTTATACATATGACACAAGGAATTCCATCAAAAACTATAGTTAAGCCTCTTCCAATTTTTCCAATTGCTCATAATTTGTTGTATGGCAACCCCTGTCATAATAAGTAGAAGCCTGTTGTTCTTAGATGATATTTGGCTTTTAGCCTTCATTGACATGCCAAATAACACAGTATCGTAGGACAATGCCACTGGATTTTCCAACAAACAATTTATTTGGCCCCGTATTGAAAGTAACTTTTTATTTATCGGTAATCAAATGTTTTTCATCTTTGCTGCTATGAGACATCTGACAAATGAGATTGATTTCTTAGAGCGATTTTCCAGGTTGTATACCGGATTGAGAGTTTTTCTTACAGATCTTAAATGGTTAACCTAACTAAACTAAACGAACCCTTAAGTTTATATACCACTTCCTCTCCATAATTATAGAGCTCGGCACGGTTTACAAAAGCTTAATATAAGGAAGGAACAGCATAATGGGGTTGGAGGTTGAGTATAGGGGGAAAGAGAGCTTTACATTTTTGTGAATAGCCTAGTTTTCTGCACATGGATTCCTGATGAAGACACTTTGATGTGTCAAAATGCTGACCTTGTTGAGTCAGTTTTTGTGAGTCAGTGTTTTGTAACACATAGTTGTCTTTTTTTTTTTTTTTAATCTTGATTCATTTTAAAAACTTACAATAAGTGCAACATAAGATAAAATCATTTTATACTTTAAAATCACTTAATAGTCTATCAGAGACAAATTCAGATCAAATATCCCTCCCTCCCACCTACCCAACAACTGTCATTAAACATAAGAAAACATAAAAACATGAAATATCCCCCCCTGACAATTATCTGCAATCATAAGAAAACAAAATTATTGTAAGGATTAGATACCATTTTTTCCCTTATTAGTACATGTCCAAAAGAGGGGGTGGGTTATAATTGTAAGAAATATTAGGAAATATTTTATTATATGAAATGTCTGTTATATTTTTGTTGTGGAAGGGTGGGGAGGGAGGGTGTAAAACCTTTTAAATGGATAATTGCAGAATATTAAGTGTTTATGTAAAATTATTTTGATGTTTTGAAACACTTATTGTGAGTTTTAAAATGAATAAAGATTTAAGTTGTGTATGAAAGTTAATCAAGTGATATTGTATAAGCTCAAATGATATTTTCTGATACACTTGTTGTAAGATATAAAAATGAATAAAGCATTTAAAAAGAAAAAGAAAACAAAAGTAGCCCCCCCACCACCACCACCACCACCACCACCTTGGACGTGTATGTTCAAAGGGAAAAAGTAATATTCATTAAGAAATTAGTGTTTACAAGATACAAGAAACTGAGTGGAAAACATCTTTCAGTCCCTACTTTTGTTGGTTGACTGCATCATAGGAATTCTCTTTTATTTTTGTGTTGATGTCTGACATGATACCATGTTTTACATTTTTAAATGTAGATGGATGTTTTTTTTAGTTCAAATAATTTTATTGAATTTTCACAAAAGTAGAATAAACCAGTGAACAACAAGATCTATCATCCAAAAATGGCAAAGCAACCGTATAGTCTAATACATAGGAAGTATTCTGAAGTGGAACATTGCATTGCATAACCTAATAATATAATCAAATCAATATGTAACTAAAGAAGAAAGTAAAGGAGAAAGAAAAGAAGTAAGAAATAAGTGGACTGCTTGGCTATTGTGTGCATGGATCATCAGCAAATTGTAAGCATACTATAAAGTAAATCCATATCAATCAATACAGAAGTCCAGGAACGGTTGCCAAATAGTGTTTGTTTAGTGCAAAGTTCCTTTCCTTTCAGCCGCTACTAATTCGAATTTGACTGTGAGACATGCTTGATTCCACCACGCTGCATAAGATAATGTAGATGAAGACTTCCAATTTGATAGTATCTGTTTAATAGTAATGGATAGTAAAGCTTTGAGCAATTTGGCTTGAGGTTCAACAAGAGGAGTCTGAAGTCCATGATGGCCATACATCACAATTGCTAGTGTGATAGGTTCTGAAATGTGTAGTATGGCACTGATAGTATGCCAAATTTGAGACCAATAGTGTCGTATGATATCGCATTGAAAGATCATATGATCTAAAGTTCCAGGTGAGGAGCGACAAGACCAACATTTACCATCCATTGAGCTGTCTTGGTGTGCAATCTTGGCTAGTTTTATTGGAGTCCAAAATGCCTTATGCATAAGGAAAAAAAGGGATTGAGTAATAGCAGAGGAGGCAAGTACTGAGTGGGACATTTTCCAAATGTCACTCCAGTCTCTGACGTCTAGCTCAAGTCCTGTGTCTTTGCTCCAAAGTGAGTAAAGAGTATTGAGTGAGAAGGTGTCATGCTTTCTCATGATTTTATACCATTGCGATGATTCGTGTCTGGCATGAGAGATCTGTTCGCACAATATCAGAATGTTAGGGAGTTCATCTGTAACAGGTTGTTGCTTCAGGTGTGCCGTAATGGCAGATTTTAGTTGTATCCATTTGAAGAAATGTGATTGTGGCAACTTGCAATTCTCCGCCAGCCTCTGAAATGGGGTCCAAGTAGAGTTTGAGTAGAGATGACATAAACGGTGTATTCCATTAGTTTTCCATACGGAATTGTAGGTCGGTGCATTTTGAATGCGAATTTTACTATTTCCCCAGATAGGTATTTGCGTAGTTTCACTCCATTTTGGTGAGAGCATGGCATCTACATGTCGAATAGCTGTACATGTGAATGCAAGAATCGGTTGCAGATGCAAGGGATCAGTCTGTCCAATGAAAGGTAGATCCTCTAAAGCAGGGGTGCCCAACGCGTCGATCGCGATCGACAGGTCGCTCGCTCAGGCGACCCCAGTCGATCGCAGAACGGGTTCCCTTCTTCCCTTCTCTTTTTTCCCCTCCTGACTGGCCCGCTCCTGAATTCTGCTGCTGCCTCCGCTGCTCAACATTAAAAAAAAAAAAAAAAAAAAAAGGCTTGGAGAACTTATGCTCCGGGGGCTAACATGTGCTTGTACCGGCTTCCCTCTGAAACCGGAAGTTATGTCCGGGGAGGGGGAGGGGGTAAGAAGGGAAGCCGGCACGCACATGTTAGAGCCCTGTTCGCGGGCTAAAGCGGGAGACAGGTCAGTGAAGCTTGCGATTTGCTCTTCTTGCTGCCAAGTCCTGCCTACTTTCTGTTTCCTCAAAGGCAGGACCCGGCAGCATTTTTCCCAAAATGTCGATCTTGGGCCGATCAGCCTTCCTCTTCCCGACCTCAATTGTGCCGTCGGAGAGGAAGTTCTGGCCAGCGGAACTTCCTCTCCGACGGCAAAATTGACGTCGGGGAGAGGAATGCTGGTGGGCCCGAAGCAAGGAGAGCTTGGCCGGCGGCGGGCGGCTTTGAGGGCCTGTTATCCGATGGCAGCGGCAGAAGCAGTGGCTTGTGGGTGGGCAGGGAGGGAGAAAGAGGGCAGGCAGGGAGACAGAAGGAAAGAAGAGAAACAGAAAAAAAGAATGGGGGCATGAAGAGAGAAAGAAAGAGGGCAAGGAGAGAAGAAGAAAACATTGGGGGGGGGAATGAGGTCAGGAAGAGAGGAAGCATACAGGCTAAAAGAAGGGAAGAAAGATTGGATGCACAGTCAGAAGAAGAAAGTGCAACCAGAGACTCATGAAATCACCAGACAAGGTAGAAAAAATGATTTTATTTTAAATTTAGTGATCAAAATGTGTCTGAATTTATATCTGCTCTCTATATTTTACAATATGGTCCCCTTTTACTAAACCGCAATAGAGGTTTTTAGCGCAGGGAGCCTATGAGCGTCGAGAGCAGTGCTGGGCATTCAGCGCAGCTCCCTGCGCTAAAAACTGCTATCGTGGTTTAGTAAAAAGGGAGGGGGTGGGTATTTGTCTATTTTTGTATGGTTGTTACTGAGGTGACAGTGCATAGAGTCATCTCCTTTGACCTCTTTGAAAAAACCCCAGAATAGGAATGATAATTAACAATTGTATGCGTACAGTGTGCGTTGTGTTTTTTTTTAAAAATTTTATTGTTGGTAGATCATTTTGACTTGGTCATTTTAAAAGTAGCTCGCAAGCCCAAAAAGTGTGGGCACACCTGCTCTAAAGGTATGGCTGTAGAAAGAGAGCGTTCCAGTAGGAGCCAGCGAGGCGTAGAACTATCATCAGTGTTATGGAGCCATCTAGATCCTTGTCGAAGCAAGAAGGCGATGTGGTAGTTTTTAAAATTAGGAAAGTTTACGCCATCCGATTCTTTGTCATTCCTCAACTTTTGCAAGCTTATACGCGGTGGTTTGTTATTCCAGAGGAAAGCAGTAAGTATTTTGTCCAATTTAGCATAGAATGAAGGTTTCATCAATACCGGTAACATACTGAGGGTGTAATTGATGACAGGAGAGATCATCATTTTGACTGTATCCAGCCTGCCCCACCAGGATAATTTCAATGGGGACCAAGATAATGTTAACAGTCGAACTGAATCAAGAACATGATCCACATTATGTTCCGAGGTCTCATCCAAGTCAGGTGCAAAGTACAGTCCAAGGTACTTCAATTTATTGGGCGACCATAGAAGTCCAAGCTCTTTAATGGATTGGCAAACTTCCGGACAGTTCAATGGCATCACCTCCGATTTAGAAAGGTTCAATTTGTATCCAGAGTGAATAGAGTACGTTGATAATATTTGAAGCAATGGAGATATGGAGTCAGGTGTGAGGTATAGCAAGAAGTCGTCTGCGTAAGCTGAAAGTTTGATGTCCACACCAGCATATGTGAATCCCTGGATGTGAGGTGATGTGCGAATTGCAATCAGAAGGGGTTCCAAGGCTAAGTTGAAGAGCAAGGGAGATAGAGGACACCCCTGGCGTGTACCTCTGCTAGGTTTAAAGGGTAAGGAAAAATGTTGATTAGCATAAATTTTGTTAGTCGGTGATGTGTACAGTACCTTTACCATATTAATAAAAATAGGGGACATTCCAAACCACGACAGGACAGTAAACAAATATGGCCATTCCACCCGATCAAATGCTTTTTCTGCATCTAATCCGACTGCAACAACAGGATAATCTATAAGTTTGGCAAGAGAAATTACATGAGCAAATGTTCTTGTGTTATCACTAGATAAACGATTGGCCATAAAGCCAGTTTGATCTGCATTAATCATTTTAGGTAAGATCAGTTGTAGATTTTAGCATATATTTTGGCATCTGAGTTAATCAGGGATAAAGGCCTATAATTGTTTACTTTAAGCGGATCTTTATTTGGTTTGGGCAGTACAATAGTAGTGGCCTCAGTGAAAGAGCCCCTAATATCTCCAGTGTTTTGCAAATATTGGAAGAATTCCAATAGGTAGGGAGAGAGCCATTTTCGAAATACCTGATAAAATTCAGTTGGTAGGCCATCCGGGCCAGGTGCTTTCTTAGTGGACATAAGATTCATGGCTTCGTCAATTTCCTCTATAGTAAATTCAGCTTCTAACCCAATATTATCTGTTTCATACAATATATTGTGTCAAAGGCCCTCAAGGAAAGGGATAGATGTACTGTCTGGTTGGGTTTCAGATGTGTATAAGGTTGAGTAAAAGCTGTGAAATTGTGTAAGGATCTCATCTGGCCCAGTAACTATAGTATCATTAGTATTAAGGATGGCTGAAATTGTAGTCTTATTCCTCTTCCCTTTGAGATATGAAGCAAGATGTTGGCCACATTTATTACTATCGGAATAGTATTTGGCAGTGGCCATATATACTTGTGATGCAGCTGTTTTACTAAGGCAAGTGTTATGTAGAAATCTAAGGTGTTGAAGTTTCTTTAATGTCTGCATATCATTAGGATTCGTTTGATGTAGTGTCTCTAAGTTTTTTTAAGTTTAGATTAATAAGTGTCTAATTCCTGTTTGTTAACTTTCTTTAAGTGAGCATTGTAAGAAATAATGGTTCCCCTTATATACGCTTTAAACACATCCCACACTGAGATCCAGTTACTGTCTTGGGGTGAGTTTAAAGCGAAATATTCCTGTATTGCAGTCGTTAACGTGGGTGCAGAAATTCTTATCCTGTAGAAGAGAGGAATTTAATCTCCAAGTTCTCTGTGGAGAAGTAGCAGGTAGGGTGTCTAGTGATAGGAGGACTGCCGCATGATCAGACACACTGATTGATTTGATTTCAGAGTGAATAACAGATTTGACTAAAGATGGGTCTATCAAGAAATAATCAATCCTAGTATACGAGGAATGAGGTGCAGAGGAAAAGGTATAGTCTCTGTCTTCCAAGTGAGTTATGCGCCATGGGTCAGTTAGGCGAAATTGGGCAATGATATCTTGGAGACATAACCATGTTTTTGATTTTTTGTGTTTATATACGGATTTTCCATCCTTTGAGGGATCAATAATCAGGTTAAAGTCCCCTCCTAGCACAAAGGGGGTATCCTGATAGCTATTAAGCTGATCAGCTAAAGCAGTGAGAAAAGAGCAGTCTTCTGTATTGGGACCATATAAGTTTAATAGATATAAATTGTGGGAGTTTATACATATTTTTGTGGACACCCATCTTCCCTGGTTGTCAGTAGTATGAGAGAGGAGCGTAATGTGATTTACATTTCTAATAAAGGTAAGAACACCATTCTTTTTGTCAATGGCAGGTGAGAATAGAGGCGGATGTGCCCAGGGGAGAGATAATTTGGCAGAGGAAACAGCGTCCAAATGGGTTTCTTGGAGAAATATTACATCTGCAGACAGAGAGGAAATGTAATTTAGAATTTTCCTGGATTTGATGGGATTATTTAATCCTTTTACATTTAGAGTAGCACATGTAATAGGCATATAGTATAGAGAAAATAGGATCAGGTAAGCCTGTAATATCACACATGTATATCCATGAGCATACAAACCATGAACAATCAATGATATTATATAGTATAGCCAAGCAGTCAAAATAAAGAAGAAGGAGACTAAAAATAAAACTCATGCAAAGTGAGAAACTAAACAATTTACCACGGGTCAGTGAGCCAGGTGGAACTCCAAAGCAACACTGCCCAGCAGAATCATATAACCATTAATATGTTGAACCCCTGCTATATTCTCTAATTCGTTGTAAGAAATATACACTGCTATACTCTTTAATTAGCTGTTTGTAAAGTTTCACTTGATTGTATTTACAGTTTCTTTTATTGTAAACCGCCTAGAAGTCGCAAGATTGTTGGCGGTATATAAGAATAAAGTTGTTATTATTATTATTATTAATATAAAGGCACAGTAGTATAACAAAAGACCAACTGTTTGATATGCCGTGGTTTTCCTGTATAAGAAGAAAATGCTGTTAGCATGTAGTGATGAAGACAGATATTAAGCCATCAGTGAATAAGTCAGGTACAATCAATTGTACTCGAGCTCAGAGTTTCCAAGTATTCAGCCAATTCTGTAGGATTGATAAAGTCTTTCGTATGATTGTTATATGTCACCCTCAGGCGAGCCGGGTACATCATGCCAAATCTCGCTCCCAGTTGTTTCAGCTTGGGGCGGTATTCCAAAAGCTGCTTTCTTAGTTTGGCTCTTTGCTTTGCTAGGTCTGGTACAAATAAGAGTGTGTTACCCTCAAATTTGATCGGCGCCTTAGCGCGTGCTTGCTGCATGATCTCCATAACTTGTGTATATCTCAAGAGGCGCACTACCGTCGGCCTGGGATATTGTCCCGCTCTATTAGGGAGCGAGTTGGAGGGGACCCGGTGTGCCCGATCAATTTCAAATGGAAGATCAAATTTGAGATCAAGCAGTTTGGGCAAGTTGGTATGTAGAAATTCAGTCATATTGCGCCCCTCACGGGATTCTGGGATCCCGAGAATTCTAAAATTATTCCTCCTGGAGCGGTTACTATAATCCTCAATCAGCGTTTCTAATTGCTCTACTCGTTTTGTGTATCTGAGCAGCTCTTTTACATTATTTTCAGCCACAGACAGTCTAGTGCAGGGGTGCCCAACGCGTCGATCGCGATCGACAGGTCGCTCGCTCAGGCGACCCCAGTCGATCGCAGAACGGGTTCCCTTCTTCCCTTCTCTTTTTTCCCCTCCTGACTGTCCCGCTCCTGAATTCTGCTGCTGCCTCCGCTGCTCAACATTTAAAAAAAAAAAACAAAAAAAGGCTTGGAGAACTTATGCTCCGGGGGCTAACATGTGCTTGTACCGGCTTCCCTCTGAAACCGGAAGTTATGTCCGGGGAGGGGGAGGGGGTAAGAAGGGAAGCCGGCACGCACATGTTAGAGCCCTGTTCGCGGGCTAAAGCGGGAGACAGGTCAGTGAAGCTTGCGATTTGCTCTTCTTGCTGCCAAGTCCTGCCTACTTTCTGTTTCCTCAAAGGCAGGATCCGGCAGCATTTTTCCCAAAATGTCGATCTTGGGCCGATCAGCCTTCCTCTTCCCGACCTCAATTGTGCCGTCGGAGAGGAAGTTCTGGCCAGCGGAACTTCCTCTCCGACGGCAAAATTGACGTCGGGGAGAGGAATGCTGGTGGGCCCGAAGCAAGGAGAGCTTGGCCGGCGGCGGGCGGCTTTGAGGGCCTGTTATCCGATGGCAGCGGCAGAAGCAGTGGCTTGTGGGTGGGCAGGGAGGGAGAAAGAGGGCAGGCAGGGAGACAGAAGGAAAGAAGAGAAACAGAAAAAAAGAATGGGGGCATGAAGAGAGAAAGAAAGAGAGGGCAAGGAGAGAAGAAGAAAACGTTGGGGGGAGGGGGAATGAGGTCAGGAGGAGAGGAAGCATAAAGGCTAAAAGAAGGGAAGAAAGATTGGATGCACAGTCAGAAGAAGAAAGTGCAACCAGAGACTCATGAAATCACCAGACAAGGTAGGAAAAATGATTTTATTTTAAATTTAGTGATCAAAATGTGTCTGAATTTATATCTGCTCTCTATATTTTACAATATGGTCCCCTTTTACTAAACCGCTATAGAGGTTTTTAGCGCAGGGAGCCTATGAGCGTCGAGCGCAGCACTGGGCATTCAGCGCAGCTCCCTGCGCTAAAAACTGCTATCGTGGTTTAGTAAAAAGGGAGGGGGTGGGTATTTGTCTATTTTTGTATGGTTGTTACTGAGGTGATAGTGCATAGAGTCATCTCCTTTGACCTCTTTGAAAAAACCCCAGAATAGGAATGATAATTAACAATTGTATGCGTACAGTGTGCGTTGTGTTTTTTTTTTTAAATTTTATTGTTGGTAGATCATTTTGACTTGGTCATTTTAAAAGTAGCTCGCAAGCCCAAAAAGTGTGGGCACCCCTGGTCTAGTGTCTGTAGCCTGTACCTGGAGCTGTAGCTTCGCGAATTCCTTTTTAAAGGTGACAATCTCCTCTTTTATTTCATCGTTGTCTGCCTTAACTTCCGACCGCATGGCTCTGAGTTCATCCAGTATAGTCTGGGTTGAGGCCTCCTCGGGCTTAGATGAAGATGTTTTTTTGCGGCGATACTGGGTCTGTGTTCATTCTTTTCCCGGGCTTGGTAGAAGCCATCACGCTTGAGACGCGATTTATTGCCGCGTGTGCCGAATTTTGAGGCTTAAATCATGCAGGGGGATCGATACTAGAAATGATTCTGCAGGAGCTGCGTCGCTAAGCGTCCGCCATAGATCGCGCTCACTAGCGCCCCCTGTAGATGGATGTTTAATGTGATGAAGATTTTTGGACCTTTTATAAAATAGGCACAACAAATAAAACTGATGTACCCTGATAGCCTAAGCTCCCTGTGATAAAATGACCTTCTTAATGTGGAAAGAATTGCTGCCTCTGCACCCAGAGGTTGTGAGATCAAATCCCGGTGCAGCTCCTTGTGTCCCTGGGCAAGTCACTTAATCCTCCAGTGCCCACTGCTTTGAATATAACCTTTGAAATGCCAAAGGCACTATACAAGCCTCTACACTTCCCCCCTCCCCGTTTGCGGTTTCGACACTCGCAATTTCACATATTCATGATTTTTGGGGGGAGGGGGAAAAAACAAACCAACCCATAGTTTAGCACATTCCCGCCTCTCTCCAGCCTTACTCCTGGCCTTACCTGGTGGTCTAGCGGGCTTTCAGGGCAGGAGCAATCTTCCTACACTCTTGCCCCGTGTAGATCGCCAATAGGAAATGGCTGCCATGAGCTCCCCCATAGTCTCGAGAGACTACAGGAACTCACAGCAGTCATTTCCTGTTGGCGATCTGCACAGGGCAGGAGCATAGGAAGATCGCTCCTGCTCCTAAAGCCTGCTAGACCACCAGGTAAGGGCAGGATGCCGGGGGGGAGGCAGGGTGGGTCAGAGCCGGACGAGAAGTTATTCACGGTTTTTCTCAATTTGCGGTCCGGCTCTGCCCCATCCCCCGCGAATACCGAGGGAGAAGTGTATTACATTCCCTTCCTCTTCCCTACTGCATTCAACTGCTTCCTTTCCAGTGCAATGACTCCCCTTTCTTTCCTCCCACTCCCACCTCCTTCCTTAAGCCCCCTCTCATTATATGACCAGTGAGTATTGTAGAAGATCTATGAGACAAACTTGGTTTTTTTTGTTACATAGAGCTTTTTGGACCCCAGTTAGATTACAAAAGTTAAATAGTACTTTGTCCAATAGATGCTGGCATTGTAAGTCGGAGGTAGGGACTTTGGACCATCTTTTATTCTACTGCCCTCATATTTTAGCCTTTTGGAACTCAATCTGGGATCAAATAAATTGTTTATTGGAAAACCATGTAGTGTTATCTTATGATACTGTGATATTTGGAATGTGTATGAGAAAAAAGAGTCAGATAACATCAAGTAATAATAAACTTTTAATGATCATGACTGGAGTTGCCATCCAACATATTACTAATAACTGGAAAGATCATACTAGGTTAAACTTTAATTTTGGGTGGAATTCATTATGCCACATATATAGAATGGAAAGATCAATAGCGACACAAAATGGAAATTATAATAATTTTATTAAAATATGGGAGCCATTAGCGTCTTTTTGTCATGATTAAATGTCACTTTCCTATTAGTCAGACATCATATAATAATAGGAGGGGGAGGGATACAAAGATAGGTTTCGTTACATGAATGAAGGGTTTTGAGGGAGGGTGTGGAGAGGGTTACATTTATATGTTTAGATTATAATGTAAGATATGCAAGTGCCTTGTTTCATTGTGTTGATTATGAATATTGTACACTTGATGAAAGATTTTTAAAACGAATAAAGAATTTGAAAAAAAAAAAAAGTATTGTAGAAGATCATTGATCCCTAACCTGAGATCCTTTTTTCCAACTCAGATCTTGGATTGGGATTATTACATTGAGAGATTGGGCAGTGCCATTCAGAAGATTATCACCATCCCAGCAGCACTGCAGCAGGTCAGTATGGGGATAATATAGGTAGATTGTGGAATCCCCTATTCTGCTCCTCACCCTCTGCTTTTGTCTGTCATAGGGTGGGGATGTTAGGACCGTGTGATGAGCCTGTTGTCTGTCTGATCTGCGATTTTGTTTTGTTGGTAGGTGAAGAATCCTGTGCCCAGAGTGCGACATCCTGACTGGCTGCACAAAAAGTTACTGGAAAAAAATGATGTGTATAAGCAAAAGAAAATCAATGAGCTGTTTGTTAGCGAGGGGAAGAGACAGGTAAGAAGGCGACATCTCCTCTCGTTCTCTGTAATGGTGGCAAGAGACGGATTCTCCTTCTGAAATAAAAAAGGAAGAGCCTCAGAGAGCAGAATGTTTCTTACCTTCTGCCTTTTCCAGATTTATTTAGATTTTGCTCACATCTGTTTTTCAATATTAACTCAAGGTGAGTTACATTCAGTTATACTAGGTACAGTGGTACCTCGGATTACGAGTGCACCGGTTTGCGAGTGTTTTGCAAGACGAGCAAAACATTTGCAAATTTGGTGCCTCGTAAACCGAGCTTGCCTCGCTGTACAAGCGCCCCCCCCCCCGCGATCCGGCACCCCCCTCCCCCCGCCGCCATCATGCACCCCCCGCCGCCACCTGAGATCCCCCAACCCACCCGAACCCTCTTCTTACTTCCCTCCGCATCGGCATCGCCGGCATCAGCATGTCCTGTGGCCGAAAATCTTCTTCCTGTGCCGGGCCTTGAGCATGCGTGCATGCTCAAGGCCTGAGAGTTAGCTCAAGGCCTGGCACAGGAAGAAGATTTTCGGCCACAGGACATGCTGATGCCGGCGATGCGGAGGGAAGTAAGAAGAGGGTTCGGGTGGGTTGGGGGATCTCAGGTGGCGGCGGGGGGGGGTGCATGATGGCGGCGGGGGGGTGCCGGATCGCAGGGGGTAGGATGCCCGTTCGCGGGGGGGGGCCTTCGGGGGGAGCAATGCCGGTTCTCGTGGGGGGGGGGGGAAGGTTTGGGGTGGGAACATATCAAAGCAAGTTTCCCTTACTTCCTATGGGGAAACTTGCTTTGATACACGAGCATTTTGGATTACGAGCATGCTCCTGGAACGGATTATGCTCGTAATCCAAGGTACCACTGTATTTCCCGTATCCTGGAGGGCTTACAATCTAAGGGCCCTTTTACAAAGCTGTGGTAGCAATCAGGAAAGGGGTAAACTACACCACATTCAGTAACAACCTGAAGACCTACCTCTTTGACAATTAAATTTCAGTTTCCGTGTAGCACCTCCTACTTCTAGGTCCCTCCTCTTGCTTCTCCCTGCCCCCGTCCCCACTACTTTCCCACTTCCTCTTTGATCTGTCGCCTTGAGCTTGTATAGGTTTGTGCGACTCACAAATGGAAGATTAGATTAGAATTCTCCCATGGCAATTGCACCGAAGTCCATAGGAATTGAATGAACTTGCTGTGGGGGAATCACTACATCAACTTTATAAAAGAAGCCCTAAGTTTGTACCTGAAGCAGGAAGAAGGGGGGGGGGAATGTTAAGTGACTTGCCCAAGATCACAAGTAGCAGCAGAAGGGAGGAAGCTGTGATAGCCAATATGTTTGGGTCTCATCGACTTGTTATCTCTCCAGATCTCTGCCAACCAGCTCAGTGCAAACCTGCAGCCTTCACAACTTGCTGACATGGAGGATTTTGGAGTTGCAAAGCGCTTGCACCCAACTGTTCCTATTAGCAGTAAGCGAAAGCGGGTGCCGTTGGCAGAGGAGAACCAGCAGGAGACGCAGGACATGGAGCTGACCCAGTCCTGGAGAGAGATCCTTGGACCCCTGCCTCCTATTGGGATTACAAAGGTAAACTGTCTTTACTAATGGAACCTACTCAAGAGGAGAGACAGGATTTCCTCTACCTAGTAACGGAATGCTTAACTATATGTTATTATTGTTGAGGTTTGAAATCTTTATTAAGGTATATAAACACACAAAGGAACAATAAAGAAAATATACAAGTATTATCCCAGGACAAGCAGGCAGCTATTCTTGACTGATGGGTGACGGCACCGACGGAGCCCCGGTACGGACAATTTTAGAGTGATTGCACTCTAAGAACTTGGAAAGTTCTGGCATGCCGCACCGCGCACGCGCGAGTGCCTTCCCGCCCGACAGAGGCGCGCGGTCCCCAGTTTCTTAGTTTCCGCGGAGCTAAGAAGACGCGTTTTTTCAACGGCTGTTGAAAATTTTTTGAACTTGCCTTCCCGCTCGCGTAAACCTTTTTGGCTTTTGCCTCTTTCTTTTTCTTTCATTATTTTCAAAAAAAAAAAACTTTTGTTTTTTCATTCAATTTGGCTTTTCCCCTGCGGGGCCTTCTGCCACCATCAAAGCCTCGGCCTTCGATTTGGCTGAAGCGGTGTTCACGTTCATGCCCCCTCAGCCAGGTTTTAAAAAGTGCCAGCAGTGTGCTCGGCCCATATCTCTCACGGACCCACACAACTGGTGCTTACAGTGTTTGGGTCCTGAGCATCAGGCCTCCACCTGCACCCGCTGTGCCACACTGAAAAAGAGAACATTAAAAAATCGCCAAATACAACAGCGATTACTTTTCGGTGCCGAGATGTCCGATCCCGTTCCATCGACTCCGACTTCGGCACCGGTTCAGTCGGCACCCTCTTCTTCGACGCCGCGAGATTCCGCACCGGCGTCCCAACATGCAGGTAAGCCGGCTAAGAAGCCTTCCCCGCTGGAACGTCCTCCGGTCTCGAGTGCAGTGAGTCCAATCCTGCCGACTGTGAGGCGCCAGCGGAAGCGCTCCGCCCCTATTGAGGTGAGTCCCTCGACATTGGGCTCCTCATCTCCGGGGCGTCGAGCGGCACCGCAGGTACCGCAGAAGAAAAAAGCGGTACCGGTGCCATCCCTTGATGACCGTATTACGGCCATTCTCCAGGAACAGCTCAAGCAGCAATTGCAACAGCTCCTTCCATCGATCCTGGCACCGAACCTTCCGGTGCCGGTCCGCACTGAGCCGGTACCGATAGTGGAGCAACCTATATTGTCGGTATCCACTCCCTCGGTACCGATTCACTCCACCTCATCGACATCGATGCCAGTCCTTGCGCCGGAGCCGAGAGCTCAGCATCAATCGGTGCAGACTTCGGCTCCAGTGCAACCGATTACATCGCCTGGGTCGATGTCGATGAGATCGGGTAAGTCGGTGCGCAAGACCCGGCATGCAGACCCAACTACCCCTGAGTCTCGAGATCGTTCTCCCCATGTCAGAGATCCTGATCTGTGGGGAGATTCAGAAGAGCCTTTTCTCTCTGAAGGAGAATGTTCCTCAGATGAGGAGGAGTCTGCTGTACATGACCCGTCCTCTAAGCATGACACTTCATCTTTCTCCAGTTTCCTGAAAGATATGTGTGATTCTCTGTCTATTCCTTTGGAGGCTGAATCCAAAAAGTCTAAAGCTTTTCTGGACGCCCTGGACTTTGACCAACCTCCAAAGGAATATTTGAAGCTCCCTCTTCACAACATCTTGAGGGAGACTTTTTACAAGAATTTAGAGACTCCCTTAACGGTTCCAGGGGCCCCACGTAAGTTAGACTCTCTGTACAAAGTAATTCCCATTCCTGGGTTCGACAAACCACAACTTCCTCATGAATCTTTACTTGTCGAATCCACCCTTAAAAAATCTGCAGGAGCCAGTGTATATGCTTCTGTTCCTCCTGGCAGAGAGGGCAAAGCCATGGATAAATTTGGTAAGAGGCTCTACCAAAATGCAATGTTGGCAAATAGAGCTGGAAATTATGGCTTTCATTTTTCTTTCTATTTGAAACATCTCCTTACCACCATGGCTTCCTTTGAAAAATACCTTCCTCAACGGAAACAACAATCTTTCCACCATTGCTTGTCTTCTCTGTTTCAGTTGCGTAAGTTCATGGTTAGATCCATTTATGACACCTTCGAACTTACATCCAGAGCGACAGCAATGTCTGTGGCAATGCGTCGCCTGGCCTGGCTTCGGGTATCTGAACTTGATGTTAATCATCAAGATCGGTTAGCCAACACCCCATGCCTAGGGGATGAGCTTTTCGGAGAATCCATGGATTCGACTACTCAAAAGCTGTCGGCTCATGAAACACGTTGGGATACCCTTCTTAAAAATAAGAAAAAGCCTCCCCCAACAAGGCCTTTTAGACAACAGTCAGCCTATCAACGTCGTTTCACAGCTCGGCCATTGCCAACAACTGCTCAGCAACCCAGGCGTCAACGGCAGCAACAGCGTCAGCCTCCCAGGCAACAACAGCAACAGCAGCCTGTTAAGCCAACTCCACAGCAGAAGACACAACCCTTTTGACTTACTTCTCCAAAGTATAGCCAGTACTCCTATATCTGCTCTCCTGCCTCAATCTATAGGAGGTCGTCTCTCTCTATTCCTCAGCCGGTGGGAAGTTATCACTTCGGACCAATGGGTCCTCAACATCATCCGCCATGGCTACTCTCTCAACTTTCAGACTCTTCCATCCCAAAACCTGCCAAAAGAGTCTGCTTTGAACAGTCCTCAATCTGCCCTCCTCATTCAGGAAGTTCAATCCCTCCTTCTTCTAAACGCTATAGAAGAAGTGCCTCTAGATCAAAAGGGTCAGGGATTCTACTCCCGTTATTTTCTAGTTCCCAAAAAAACAGGAGATCTCAGACCAATTCTAGATCTTCGCGATCTCAACAAACATCTGGTAAAGGAAAAATTCAAGATGCTTTCCTTAGCCATTCTTTATCCTCTTCTCAACCAAGACGACTGGCTATGCTCTCTCGATCTCAAAGAAGCATACACTCACATTCCAATCAATGTAACCTCAAGACAGTATCTCCGTTTCATGATCAATCAGTGTCATTACCAGTACAAGGTGCTGCCCTTCGGTCTTGCTTCCTCTCCAAGGGTGTTCACCAAATGTCTCATCGTGGTAGCTGCTTTTCTGCGCTCTCACCACCTTCAGGTATTTCCTTACCTGGACGACTGGTTAATCAAGGCCACATCCGCTCCAGCAGTTCTCCTGGCCACCAACCAAACCATCCAGTTTCTTCAAATATTAGGATTCGAGATCAATCTACCCAAGTCTCATCTCATTCCCACTCAAAGACTCCAATTCATTGGAGCGATATTGGACACACTCCTCATGAGAGCATTTCTACCATCCAACCGTCTTCAGACTCTTCAGTCTCTATGTCAGCAGGTACTTCCACAACATTCCATCTCTGCCAAACAAATGATGATACTCTTAGGTCACATGGCATCCACAGTTCATGTCGCACCCCTCGTACGTCTTCACCTGCGAACTCCTCAATGGACCCTTGCTACTCAGTGGTCCCAAGCGACGGATCCTTGCTCACGACACATCTCTGTGACATCATCTCTTCGTCAATCTCTACAATGGTGGTTGGTATCCTCAAATCTATCCAGAGGTCTTCTGTTCCATCAGCCTCCTCATCAACTAGTCATCACCACCGACGCCTCCCCTTATGCATGGGGAGCTCATTTGAACGAGTTCCAGACTCAAGGTCTTTGGACAGCCCAGGAAAAGAAGCATCACATCAATTTCCTGGAACTCAGAGCAATGTTTTATGCCCTCAAGGCCTTCCAACATCTTCTCTTTCCTCAGGTCCTTCTACTGTGCACAGACAATCAAGTGGCCATGTACTACATCAACAAGCAAGGGGGGACAGGCTCTCGCCTCTTGTGCCAGGAAGCACAGAAGATCTGGACTTGGGCCATAGATCACCATCTCTTCCTGAAAGCTATCTACATTCAGGGAGAACAGAATTCCTTAGCGGACAAGCTCAGCAGAATTCTCCAACCTCACGAGTGGACACTCGATCCTGTAACTCTACAGTCTATCTTCGCTCAATGGGGCACTCCTCAGATAGACCTCTTTGCAGCTCCTCACAATCACCAGCTGCCCCTATTCTGCTCCAGACTCTACTCTCCTCACCGTCCGGCAGCGGATGCATTTCTCCTCGATTGGTCAAATCTGTTCCTGTACGCTTTCCCTCCTCTGCCTCTCATGTTGAGAACCTTATTCAAGCTCAAGAGGGAACGAGCCACCATGATTCTGATTGCTCCGAGGTGGCCCAGACAACATTGGTTCTCCCTTCTACTTCAACTCAGTTCCAGGGAACCTTTTCTTCTTCCACTGTATCCTTCTCTGCTTACACAGCATCAGGAGACCCTTCTACATCCCAACCTCCAGTCTCTGCACCTGACAGCTTGGTATCTCTCGGGCTGACTTCTCATGATACGCTTTTGTCTCAGCCCGTTCGTTCCATTCTAGATGCCTCCAGGAAGCCAGCCACTCTGCAATGTTACCATCAGAAGTGGACGAGATTTTCTTCCTGGTGTCTTCTTCATCATCTTGATCCAACTTCCCTGGCAGTGGAGACGTTGTTGGATTATTTGCTTTCTTTGTCTGACTCTGGCCTTAAGTCTTCTTCCATCAGAGTCCACCTCAGTGCCATTGCTGCTTTTCATGAGCCGATCCATGGAAAACTTCTATCAGCTCATCCCCTGGTGTCCAGGTTCATGCGGGGTCTTTTTAATGTGAAACCACCTCTTAAGGCCCCTCCTGTTATCTGGGATCTCAATGTGGTTCTTTCCGCCTTGATGAAGCCTCCATTTGAACCTTTGGCTACCGCTTCTTTCAAGTTTCTCACTTGGAAGGTACTTTTTCTTATTGCTCTTACTTCTGCCAGGAGAGTCAGTGAGCTTCATGCCCTGGTTGCAGATCCACCTTTTACGGTCTTTCACCATGACAAGGTGGTTCTGCGTACGCATCCAAAGTTTCTCCCTAAGGTTGTCTCTGAATTCCATCTCAACCAATCCATTGTTTTGCCTGTTTTCTTTCCAAAACCTCATTCTCATTCTGGGGAACAAGCTCTGCATACTTTGGATTGTAAGAGGGCTGTAGCTTACTATCTAGAGCGTACGAAACCCCACAGATCAGTTCCCCAACTCTTTCTGTCCTTTGATCCGAATAAATTGGGACGTCCTGTCTCTAAACGTACGTTGTCTAATTGGCTGGCAGCGTGCATTTCATTTTGTTATGCTCAGACCGGACTGACACTGGAAGGTTCTGTCACGGCCCATAAAGTCCGAGCTATGGCAGCATCTGTAGCTTTCCTCCGTTCCACTCCTATTGAGGAAATCTGCAAGGCTGCTACTTGGTCCTCAGTTCATACTTTTACATCTCATTATTGTCTGGATGCTTTCTCCAGACGGGATGGACACTTCGGCCAATCTGTTTTGCAAAATTTGTTTTCCTAATGGCCAACCTTCCCTCCATCCCTCTTTTTGTTAGCTTGGAGGTCACCCATCAGTCAAGAATAGCTGCCTGCTTGTCCTGGGATAAAGCACAGTTACTTACCGTAACAGGTGTTATCCAGGGACAGCAGGCAGATATTCTTGCGTCCCTCCCACCTCCCCGGGTTGGCTTCTTAGCTGGCTTATCTTAACTGGGGACCGCGCGCCTCTGTCGGGCGGGAAGGCACTCGCGCGTGCGCGGTGCGGCATGCCAGAACTTTCCAAGTTCTTAGAGTGCAATCACTCTAAAATTGTCCGTACCGGGGCTCCGTCGGTGCCGTCACCCATCAGTCAAGAATATCTGCCTGCTGTCCCTGGATAACACCTGTTACGGTAAGTAACTGTGCTTTATGACTTATGTACATCAAGACACACAACTAAGTAGAGAGCTTTGATTCTTACAGCTTTCTACAACAAATGGGAATATGTCCAACCCATTAGAACCTGCACTCCTCCCTGAACCTCCCATAAACCCCTCTCCAATCACATAAAATATATAAAATAATCCACAGTGGAAAGTTGTCATAAAGACCCTTCCTTCATGGTTGTAAATCATTGAGGACCAAGCTACAAGCCCAGAAGGAAAGTTCTGGCTGTAAATGACTCCCAAATAGACCAAAATTGTTGCTTACATTTAAATATAAGACAGGCATCTTGAGCCTCCAGCATCAATAAGGGCTCCTTTTACAAAGACACTGTAGCAATGCAGCTGCGGCTTTGTAAAAGAGGCCCTAAAGTATGAAGAGCGTTTTTCCATTGCCAAAAGGAAGGTGATTGGGCTTGAATCCAATTCTGCAAAATATATTTCTTGCCTATTGTACTTGCCTTGTTGAGAATGGAAGACCACTGGTTAAATGACTCTCTAGAAGAACTGAGCTCACGTAAGCTGCTTAGTGCCTGTTAATTAGTTCTTCCTTCTTTTATGTTTTCTGCTATGTACTCTAGTCTTAATTATATGTGAATCCAGTCGAGCTCCACTGGGAGATTAGATTAGACTAAAGCACCAAAGGGTTAATATCATTTGCTTATTACCACAGGCACAAGTGGAAGAGTGGCCTTGCACCCTGAGGTTGCAGGTTCAAGCCCAGCTCTTCTCCTTGTGACCCTTAACACATTAGTTAGATTGTGAGCCCACCAGGACAGATAGGGAGAAATAAGAACATAAGAAGTTGCCTCCGCTGGGTCAGATCACAGGTCCATCGTGCCCAGCAGGTCCATGACCTGTAAGGTGATCCTTTGCCTAAAATCCTTCAGTCCCCTTTATCCTTCTATCTATATACCCTTTCATAATCCTATCTCTACCTCTATCTGTATCCCTCAATCCCCGTATCCTTCAGGAATTTATCCAATCCTTTGAAACCCCGTAATGTACTCTGTCCTATCACAACCTCTGGAAGCGCATTCCAGGTGCCCACCCTTGAGTATCTGAATGTAAACCGCTTAGGCTATAAGCATGTGTATGAATACTAAAATAAATAGATACCAAACATCGTTACCATTCCCATTCAGCCGGTGACATCACAAATTCCAAATAGTGTCCAAACTTTGAAATGTCCACATCACAAAGAATGAAAAACCCCACTGCTGCTGACCTGCTCATCATTAACTCATCATTCTTTAGCACTCTCCAGACCAGTAGAGGTTAACTTTACGAATGGGTATATATCTAATCATGACCAGCAGGTGGAGACTGAAAACAAAACTTTGGGACAGTATATCCTAGCCCCTCCTCTCTATTTCCCTCAGTCTTCTTTCAGTCTCCAGCAGGTGTTGAGTGATCTGTACCCATCTCCCTTGGTAGGGCTGTTGGAATTTGTTTAGGGGGTTTATTGTCCCTGTTTTTAGCCGGACGGAGCTTGGGCGGACTCTGTTTGGGGGTTCGTCCGACCTCGGGGGTGTTAAACCCGGCGGGTCACGAGCGGGGTCCCTCCCCCCACTTCCTCCACCTCCCCACATTTTTTTAGAGGAGCCTCAGCAGTAAGCCTTGCCCCCTAAGTCAAGCAAGGCATATTGCTTCGAGAGCCTGTGGAGTCTGTTCTGTAAAAAAAAAAAAAATCCTGAGGTAGTGCTGGTCTGAAGGGTTGTTTCCCTTTAAGAAAACTGTATTTTACTGTATTTTTTCATGTAACCAGCACTTTTTTATAGCTAGGTCGCGTATGGAGCAATTGTGCCCTTCTCCGGGGGAGTAGGACACAATTTTAGTCCAGCCGCGAGGCACTCGCGGCCGGCCTGAACTCGGCGGTTTGGGTCGGTGAGGTGGTGGAGCTCCGTCGGCAGCGGCTGCAGGCGCCCAGAGCTCCCCGCCGATGGTGCCTCGCGAGTCGGCTTGGAGCAGTGGGGAAGCCCGGTCTTCCACAACCGCCCACGGAGGGATTCCCCGAAGGATTCCCTCTCAGCTGATTTTTTGACAGCTGATGCCGGCTTGCCTGCTTTAGCGGCTGAGACTATTCAGGTTTCTCAGCCGCTTCAGGCTATAGAGGGAGCTTTTTTGGCGGGAAAACCGCCATCTTCTCTGTCTGGCCCCTCCATTTTGTCTTCCACCTCAGGTGACCTTCCCCCTGTTTTGACTATGCAGGGGCAAGGTTCTGCTGGGTCCCCTGCTGTGGCAGGGAGTCCCTTGGGACCCTCGGGGGGTTTTTCTCCTGAATTTTTCTTTTCTTTATGCAGAGCCTATTTTCAGGCGGCTGGGGGTCCCGGTTGCGCCCAGGGGGTTTCGGGGGGTGGGTTTTCCTCCGCGCTCCCTGCGGCTTTGCCTCTTTCGTCTGGCGTGACGTCCCCTCCGCCGCCTCCCTTGTCCAAGCGTCCGCGGGTGTCGTGGGACGAGAATTTGTGGTCGGAGGAACGGGTCGGTCTGGAGGAGGACCTGGACCCTTCTGAGGAGTTCCAGGACTCTCTGGAGGGGACGGAAGCTGGCGGCGGGTTGTCGGATTTCCCGTTCTCCAGTGACGAGGCGTCCGTGGTGCGCCTTTTTCAGAAAGATGAGCTGCCTGACCTTATTCAGCAGGTTTCTTCGGTTTTGCGTTTTGAGGACGCGCCGCCGGAGACTCCGCGTGTGGGGGACCCCCTGTTACGGGGGATCCGTTCCGTTTCCCGCTCTTTTCCTATGCATCAGGATATTCGGGATATTATTCTGGAGCAGTGGAAAACGCCGGAGACGCCGTTTCGGCTGGCGCGCAGCATGGCTCGCCTGTATCCCATTCCGGAAGGGGATCGGGCTACGTTAGCTTCGCCAGTCGTGGATGCGGTGGTCTCGGCAATTTCCAAGCGGCATACCGTGCCTGTTGAGGGCGGTTCTGCCTTGCGGGACTCTGAGGAGCGCAAATTGGAGAGCATCCTTAAGCAAAATTTTCAGGTCTCTGCCTTTGGGGTCCAGGCGGCTATTTGTGGGGGACTGGTCGCTCGCGCCGTGTTTCGGTGGGCGGAGCGGGTCTTGGATCGAGAGTCTGACGACTGGTCTCTGGTGGATCAGGAGGTAGCGAAGATTGAGATGGCAGCCTCATTCCTCTCAGATGCTCTATATGACTTGGTGCGGATCTCGGCTAAGTCTATGGCTTTTGGCGTGGCCGCAAGGCGTGTGTTGTGGCTGCGCGCTTGGGCGGCGGATGCTGCGTCCAAAGCTAAGCTTACTAAATTTCCCTTTCGGGGGTCGTTTTTGTTTGGAGAGGACTTGGATAAGTTGATTCAGACTTTGTCGGACTCGAAAGTTCCCCGTCTGCCGGAGGACCGTGCCCGTCCGGCGTCTCGGGGGGGTGCGGCCCGGGGGCGTTTGCGGGATTTTCGCAAGTATCGCCCTGGGCGTGGGGCTGCTTCTTTCCAGTCTCCGGGATTTTTCCCGGGGTCGGTTCTTCCAGCGCATGCAGCCCTTTCGGGGGGCCCGTCGGGGGGCAGGGAATCCCTCCGCCGGTTCCCCCGCTTCCCGTCCTGCACAATGACGCCTTGCCGGCGCCCCCTTTGGTTCCGGTGGGGGCCCGGCTGCGTGAATTTTTCCCCAAATGGGCCGAGATCACGTCCGATCAGTGGGTCCTGGAGGTGGTGCGGGACGGTTATGCCCTGGAGTTCGCCCGCTCTCTGCCGGATTTTTTTCCTCGCTTCTCCATGTCAGACTCCGGGGAAGACGCAGGCTTTTCGCCAGACCCTTCAGCGCTTGCTAGATCTCAGGGCAGTTGTTCCGGTGCCCCCTCCGGAGTGGGGCACGGGCAGGTACTCCATTTACTTTGTGGTGCCCAAGAAGGAGGGGACCTTTCGGCCCATCCTCGATTTGAAAGGGGTCAACAGGGCTCTCAAGATTCCCTCTTTCCGTATGGAAACTCTGCGGTCGGTCATTCTGGCGGTTCAGCCGGGGGAGTTTCTCACTTCTCTCGATCTGACGGAGGCCTACTTGCATGTTCCCATTCGGGCCTCTCATCAGCGTTTCCTGCGCTTTGCGATCTTGGGTCGGCACTTTCAGTTCTGTGCGCTTCCCTTTGGGCTGGCCACGGCTCCTCGGACGTTCACCAAGGTGATGGTGGTCGTCGCGGCAGCCTTGCGGTCGGAGGGCATCCTGGTACACCCCTACCTGGACGACTGGTTAATTCGGGCAAAGTCGTTGCAGGAAAGCTCCCGGGTTACTGCTCGGGTGGTGGAGTTTCTCCGGTCGCTGGGCTGGGTGGTCAACCTTTCCAAGAGTCGGTTGGTCCCGGCTCAGCGTCTGGAGTACCTAGGGGTGCTGTTCGACACCTCCTTGGGGAGGATCTTCCTCCCAGAGGGCCGGGTGAGCAAATTGCAATCTCAGATTCGCCTGCTTTTGGCGTCCCGGTGTCCTCGGGCGCGAGATTTCCTCCGGGTCTTGGGGTCGATGGCGGCGTCCCTGGACGTGGTGAGGTGGGCGCGGGCCCACATGCGTCCTCTCCAGTATGCTCTGCTCCGGAGGTGGTCTCCCCAGAGGCACGGGATGGATGTTCCGGTCCCCCTGCGAGGCTTGGCGCGCTGCAGTCTGCGTTGGTGGCTCCAGACCCCTCACCTAGTTCAGGGGGTGGGTCTGGATCTCCCGCAGTGGACGGTGCTCCTGACGGATGCGAGTCTCCTGGGTTGGGGGGCTCAGTGTTTGGGTCACTCAGCTCAGGGCACCTGGTCCGCGGAGGAGGCCGCCTGGTCGATCAACGTGTTGGAGACCAGAGCGGTCCGTCTGGCGCTGTTGGTTTTCCACTCCCTGTTGCTGGGCAAGTCGGTCAGAGTGCTGTCGGACAATGCCACGGCGGTGGCTTAGGTCAATCGTCAGGGGGGCACCAAGAGCACTCAGGTGGCGCAGGAGGCGGCTCTGCTCATGGTTTGGGCGGAATCCCATCTGCTGGACCTCTCGGCCTCTCATATAGCCGGAGTAGAAAATGTTCAGGCAGACTTCCTCAGTCGTCACTTTCTAGATCCAGGAGAGTGGTGTCTCGGCGCCGAGGCGTTTCAGTTGATAGTGCAGGCTTGGGGGCAGCCCCTGATGGACCTGATGGCCACGGGTGGCAACGCCAAAGTGCCCCGCTTCTTCAGTCGTCGCAGGGACGGTCTGGCCGAGGGTCTGGATGCTCTGGTCCAGCAGTGGCCAACGGAGGGGCTGTTGTATGTGTTCCCTCCTTGGCCGCTGGTGGGCAGAGTGCTTCTTCGCATTGTTCACCATCCGGGTTTGGTGGTGCTGGTGGCGCCGGATTGGCCTCGCCGTCCGTGGTATGCGGATCTGGTGAGGCACCTGGTAGCGGATCCTCTTCCTCTGCCTCTCTCGGACGACCTTCTGATGCAGGGTCCCATTCCCATGTTCGACCCGTCTCCCTTCTGTCTTACGGCGTGGCTCTTGAAAGGGGTCGCCTTAGCAAGAAGGGATATTCAGACAAGGTGATCTCTACACTGTTGGGGTCCCGGAGGCTTTCTACCTCTCGGGCTTATGTGCGGGTTTGGCGTCTCTTTGAGGAATGGTGTCGGGCGCGGGGAGTGACCTCTTTTCGCGCTTATCTGCCTAACATTCTGGAGTTCTTGCAGGATGGCCTGGATAGAGGCCTGGCTTGGTCTTCTCTCCGGGTTCATATTGCGGCCCTGTCGGCCTTTCGAGGGTTGGTGTCAGGTCAGCGTTTATCGGCTCTTCCTGATGTGATTCGGTTTTTGCGGGCGGCCAAGTTGCTTAGGCCTCCCCTACGGCCCTCGGTTCCCTCTTGGGATCTTAATCTGGTTCTCTCTGTTTTGGTGCGTCCGCCTTTCGAGCCCTTGGACGACTGTTCTTTGAAGGACCTTACTTTGAAGGCGGTCTTTTTGGTGGCCATTACTTCTGCTAGGCGTGTTTCTGAGCTGCAGGCTTTCTCTTGTAGGGCTCCCTTCTTGGAGTTTTCTAGGGAGCGGGTCGTCTTGCGGCCTGTTCCTTCCTTTCTGCCGAAGGTTGTTTCTCCTTTTCATGTCAATCAATCGGTGGTTCTCCCGGTCTTGGGTGGTCGGGAGGGCTCTTCTGAGCAACGGCAGCTGCGCAAGTTGGATGTCGGTCGGGTCCTTCGCTCTTATGTGCAGCGGACCCAGGAATTCCGGAAGTCCGATCATCTCTTTGTCCTCCTGGCGGGTCCTCGTCGGGGAGCGGGCGCTTCTAAGGCTACTATTGCGCGCTGGATCAAGGAGACGATTGCTTCCGCTTATCTTCTGAAACAGCAGCCTGTTCCGGAGTTTCTCAAGGCTCATTCCACTCGGGGTCAGGCAGCTTCTTGGGCTGAGTCGTCGCTCGTGCCTCCAGTGGATATTTGTAAGGCTGCGGTTTGGTCCTCCTTGCATTCCTTTGTTCGTCATTATCGGGTTGATGTGCAGGCGCGTCGGGACGCGGTGTTCGGTGAGCGTGTACTGGTATCGGCCCTTCGGGGGTCCCGCCCGTGAGAGGGACTGCTTTGGTACGTCCCATTCGTAAAGTTAACCTCTACTGGTCTGGAGAGTGCTAAAGAAGGAGAAATTAGGTTCTTACCTGCTAATTTACTTTCTTTTAGCTTCTCCAGACCAGTAGAGGTCCCCACCCTGTCTGTTGTTGTTGTTGTTAGGGCTGTTGCGCGGGCAGTTTTTGGTTTTTGCTGCGGGTTCTAGTATTTTTCTAGGGCCGGGGAGAATTGAAGAACAGCGGCTGTGGCTCGGCTGGCTTAGCTGGCGAGCTGTGGGGACATTCTTCCTTCGGGAATTTCTCCTCTGCATTTTCCATCAGCATTTTGGGTATGTTATTTGTTACTCCTTTTGGAGTATTGTTTTTTCTCTCTGTTGTTTTCCAGTTCTTGGTTCTGCTTGGCTATTCGGCAGACTGAGGGAAATAGAGAGGAGGGGCTAGGATATACTGTCCCAAAGTTTTGTTTTCAGTCTCCACCTGCTGGTCATGATTAGATATATACCCATTCGTAAAGTTAACCTCTACTGGTCTGGAGAAGCTAAAAGAAAGTAAATTAGCAGGTAAGAACCTAATTTCTCCTTACCCTGCTTTAGCAAGATGAGATTCTGCTTCAGAAAGATAACTTTTACTTACCTTGAGTTTTTTTTTTTTTCAAAAGACTAAGTTCAAAGTTTAAAATATAAGAAAGCTGTTGTGAATTAGTGAAACACTTTTGCACTTCTATTCAATTTTTTTTTACACAATATGAAACAACTTTATAAACAACTGCAAAAGTGAGCAATGATAGACATTTGAAACACGAATCAGGGTTTTACCCTGGTAGTGTTCATTATACCATCTCATGGTTCTGAGCTCCTTCAGGCAGTTTATAAAGCGGTTTTAAGTTTATAGTGCTCCTATTTGTTGTTTTTGATGAATGTTTCACCATTTTGGGACACTAGTTTGTAAATTTCTCACCCAATAGTGAGTTAAAGGGGATCCATCATTAACTCTGGCCTGACAAGGGCCATTCAGACTGCACCACAATGTGAATGAAAATCAGTTTCTATTTTATTTTTCAGCAAATTGTTTTACATAACCAAGCAACTCCTTTTACAGATTAGCCTTTTATGAAAAACTGAACGTTACAAATCCAAAAGACAGTGAGTGGATTAGAGCAGGGCTGCTTAATTCAGGTCCTTGAGGTCCACAGGCAGTCCAGATTTTCAGGAGAGCCACAATGATTATGCATGAGAGAGATTTGCATGCACTGCCTTAAGGTCAAGAACTGAGTAGCCCTGATTTAGAGGTCAATAAACTGGAATCCATTACTTCTTTCTAATGGAGGAAAAAATCCAAGAACCTCCAGGCTGACACCGCCCCCCCCCCCCCCCCCCCTTTCATTGGGGATGATTGTATATGGATGTAAGGGGAAGAAGTAGCAATCCAAATTAATCAAAACCTTTTATAAATGTAAGAAGGGGTCCAAAAATATCTACGACCTCACAAAAGACCAACTCCCAAGTTTTTTTGCGATTTGCACACGGTACTTTAAAATTAACAAAACTTAATCCAATGATGAAGGTGAATTATCAGTTTTAGGTTTTCACCCGGGTATATCCCACAGACAACGTGTACTGTTCAGCACACTGAGGATCTTACCCAAAAATATCATTTTTTCTTTTTCTTTTTTATTATTATTATTATTTATAAGTTTCAGCATTTATAACACAAGAATCCTCTTGTTACAGAAATTCAAAGGAATAAATAAAGAAGAAATCATAAAATTTTACATATTGCATATAATAAAGAATAATAATACATAGTGGAAACTGAAAAAAACAGAATTTTTTAAACTATGCAATATTTCCCAGTAATTAATTATATACTCTTCCTTAGACCACTAAAACCACTCCTTAAGGACAAGATAATAATAAAGATAAGGATATCTCATAACAGTGTAATCAACTTTTTAGGTAAAAGGTTTAACATGATTAATCCCGGTATAATCCTATCTAGCAGTTCTTATTTATTCAATTTAATCAATTTTTGAGAGTCCAGGAAACTACGAAGTTGTTCCGGTACAAAATATACATATTTGTTTCCTGCATATTTTATCACACATTTACAGGGATAACTTAATAAGAAAGTCGCTCCCATTTTTGTTATTTCTTCCCTCATGCTTAAGAATAATTTCCTCCGCTCTTGAGTAGATTTAGTAACATCAGGGAAGATCCAAATTTTTTTCTCCCAGAAACAAATTTTGATAAAATTGAAAATAGGTCTTCATTATCATGTTTTAAGTCCTGCTTAAACACCAATGATAACAATCATGGTTCCTCGATATTGAACTTCCTCCTGAGTGGTTTCAAGAATACCAGTCAAATTTTTTCTTTTTCAATAATTCAAAAATGCCCTGTGCATTAAAAAAATCTTTTAAAACATTTATTCTAAGTGTCACTGTGATTCCTTAATAGAATAATTAGAAGTTGCAACCATCAATCAAAACGTTGCTTTAACTTATCTGGAGATGATTGCAGCTGTCCAAATAATCTAGGGTGCCTCAGCTGAATGCCCTACAGAGACCCCCCCTGTTTCGTGTCCTTCCTCAGGGGCAAGTCACGGCGCTTTGGAAATGATGTTTTTTTGCTGGCAGTGGGTTGAACTTCTGAGCTCGCCCCTGAGGAAGGACACGAAACAGGGGGGTCTCTGTAGGGCATTCAGCTGAGGCACCCTAGATTATTTGGACAGCTGCAATCATCTCCAGATAAGTTAAAGCAACATTTTGATTGATGGTTGCAACTTCTATTTATTCTATTAAGGAATCACAGTGACACTTAGATTAAATGTTTTAAAAGTTTTTTATTACACAGGGTACTTTTGAATTATTGAAAAAGAAAAAATGATGGCGATTATAAATGATGTTTTTGGGTAAGGCCCACAGTGTGCTTTATGGTGCACGTTGTCTGTGGGATATACCCGGATGAAAATCTGAAACTAAAAGGTTATTCCCCAGAAACTGATAATTCACCTTCATCATTGAATTAAGTTTTGTTAATTGTAAAGTACTGTGTGCAAATCGCAAAAGAACTTGGGACATGGTCTTTTGTGAGGTCGTAGGGGAAGAAGTAGGCCAGAGCTTTGCTTGTAGGGAATTGCTTCACTGACTACCTCCCCAACATAATGGCAGATCTGAGAATATTTGATAACTACAACTGTGTGTCCTTTTCTCTGCTCTTCCTTGCCACAGGATGAGCGTCTGGTGTGGCTTCGGTATCACAAGAAGAAGTGGGAGCTACAGGCCAAGCAGCGCAGAGAACGTCGGAAGAGGCGTCGACTTCTAGATGGAGAGGCGCTGCCTAGCGGGGGAGGGGTGATCCGTGATGGACCCTCTGCAGGACTTGGTGGCTTCCTGCGCAAGACAGCACGTAGCATCCTAGACATGCCATGGCAGATAGTACAGGTGACCAGGGGATAAGAGGAATGTGCCTGTTAGGGCAGGCAGAGATTTATTTAAAATAATTTATGTACCACCTAAAATCTAAGCCATTTATACAACATAGATTCATAGACTCTCCTATATCCTTCATTAAAAACATGCACATTTCATTCACATAAATGCGTTGTTTGGGAGTGTTACTTAGAACTTTTTGCAACTGCATCAAATGTTCACTTTTTTGGTGTTTATTGAGCACAAATTGCAAAGTTAAAAAACCTCACTTTTGAGTGGAGTGGGACTAGTGATAATATTCATGACCTTAGCAAGGCGCAGGGTGTGTTCCCACGTTCGGGTATTTGAGGTTCCCCCCCCTCCTTTAATGACACATATATGAACCTAGCCTAGCTAGATATTTCTATGCACATTTTTTTGTGACTACCATATAAATACATTGGCATATAACTCTGTCTTCAAAAGTTTTTTTAAAGTATCCCTGGGTTTACATAATCGTAACTGACCTTTTGATGAGTTCCAAAATTTTACCCCTACTATTGAAAGCAGAGAATTCCAAACCCTGGTATGTATCACATTTCTCTCTTTCATCAATGACAATCTCATAGCCTGTGCAGATCTTAACTCCCTTCCAACACATCTTGAAAACATCCAGGGGCTGTATGATATAAAACCTGACGTACAATCGAGAAGCCTATGTAACTGCTTCAGAGTTGGCGTAATATGTGCCATCCTTCAAACACCCACAATCGGTCTTGAAGCAGAGTTAATCAAAACTTGCAGTGTCCTTCTTCTTTGTCATCCCTTCAGACTGGCACTAGTTTGTGCTCCTCTGCCAGCAAGTGGACACCGAGACATTGACTTTTGCCTACAGTACAAGTGGGCCGTGCAGTCCCATCTACAGTCAGTCAGGTGATATGGTTAGCATGTGCAGTCTGTGCTGAGGTTTGTTAGGGCCTATTGGATCTGATTAGTGAATCTTTCTTGTCCCTTTTGCTGTCCGGACAGAGCTTGGGGGACCCTCTCAGGGAATGTTAACAGTCTTTTCTGCGGGATTTTGTTGTCTTGGTTGTTGGGGGTTATATTAAGAGCAGCGGTACTTGGTTTGACTGGTTTAGCTGGCGAAACATGGGGCGTCGCTGGAAGGTTCTTGTTCTAATCAGTATCCAACAGCGTGTTCCAGTCCGATTCGGTGATTTTCCTTTGTCTTCTTCATGCGAGTGTGGAGTTGGTCTTCAGCCTAGTTAGTTTCTGCTTGGCTATTCATCAGACTGATTGTAGAATCGGTCCAGAGAATGGCCACCAGGATGGTCTCGGGACTCAAGGAGCTCCCGTACGAGGAGCGGTTGGGGAAATTGCAGCTCTACTCACTCGAGGAACGTCGAGAGAGGGGAGATATGATCGAGACATTCAAATATCTCACGGGCCGCATCAAGGTGGAAGAAGACATCTTCTTCTCCAAGGGTCCCGCGGCAACAAGGGGGCATTCGTGGAAAATCAGGGGCGGGAAACTGCACAGTGACACTAGGAAGTTCTTCTTCACCGAAAGGGTGGTTGATCGCTGGAATAGTCTTCCACTTCAGGTTATTGAGGCCAGCAGTGTGCCGGATTTTAAGGCCAGATGGGATAGACATGTGGGTTCTATCCGCAAAGATAGATAGGGAGGGTCACTGGAGTGGGCAGACTTGATGGGCCGTGGCCCTTATCTGCCGTCTATTTCTATGTTTCTATGTAGATGGTATTGCCCAGCCCACTTGTACTGTAGCCAAAATATCTCAGTCTTTACCTGCTGGCAGAGGAGCATAAACCCATCCGTTTCTTTGCTGGTCTGGAGGGACTAAAGGAAAGAAAATTAGCAGATAAGAACCTAATTCTTTAGCACTCTCCAGACCAGTAGAGGTTAACATTACGAGTGGGTATATATCTAATCATGACCAGCAGGTGGAGACTGAAAACAAAACTTTGGGACAGTATATCCTAGCCCCTCCTCTCTATTTCCCTCAGTCTTCTTTCAGTCTCCAGCAGGTGTTGAGTGATCTGTACCCATCTCCCTTGGTAGGGCTGTTGGAATTTGTTTAGGGGGTTTATTGTCCCTGTTTTTAGCCGGACGGAGCTTGGGCGGACTCTGTTTGGGGGTTCGTCCGACCTCGGGGGTGTCAAACCCGGCGGGTCACGAGCGGGGTCCCTCCCCCCACTTCCTCCACCTCCCCATATTTTTTTAGAGGAGCCTCAGCAGTAAGCCTTGCCCCCTAAATCAAGCAAGGCATATTGCTTCGAGAGCCTGTGGAGTCTGTTCTGTAAAAAAAAAAAAAGTGGGCAGAGTGCTTCTTCGCATTGTTCATCATCCGGGTTTGGTGGTGCTGGTGGCGCCGGATTGGCCTCGCCGTCCGTGGTATGCGGATCTGGTGAGGCACCTGGTAGCGGATCCTCTTCCTCTGCCTCTCTCGGACGACCTTCTGATGCAGGGTCCCATTCCCATGTTCGACCCGTCTCCCTTCTGTCTTACGGCGTGGCTCTTGAAAGGGGTCGCCTTAGCAAGAAGGGATATTCTGACAAGGTGATCTCTACACTGTTGGGGTCCCGGAGGCTTTCTACCTCTCGGGCTTATGTGCGGGTTTGGCGTTTCTTTGAGGAATGGTGTCGGGCGCGGGGAGTGACCTCTTTTCGCGCTTCTCTGCCTAACATTCTGGAGTTCTTGCAGGATGGCCTGGATAGAGGCCTGGCTTGGTCTTCTCTCCGGGTTCATCTTGCGGCCCTGTCGGCTTTTCGAGGGTTGGTGTCAGGTCAGCGTTTATTGGCTCTTCCTGATGTGATTCGGTTTTTGCGGGCGGCCAAGTTGCTTAGGCCTCCCCTACGGCCCTCGGTTCCCTCTTGGGATCTTAATCTGGTTCTCTCTGTTTTGGTGCGTCCGCCTTTCGAGCCCTTGGACGACTGTTCTTTGAAGGACCTTACTTTGAAGGCGGTCTTTTTGGTGGCCATTACTTCTGCTAGGCGTGTTTCGGAGCTGCAGGCTTTCTCTTGTAGGGCTCCCTTCTTGGAGTTTTCTAGGGAGCGGGTCGTCTTGCGGCCTGTTCCTTCCTTTCTGCCGAAGGTTGTTTCTCCTTTTCATGTCAATCAATCGGTGGTTCTCCCGGTCTTGGGTGGTCGGGAGGGCTCTTCTGAGCAACGGCAGCTGCGCAAGTTGGATGTCGGTCGGGTCCTTCGCTCTTATGTGCAGCGGACCCAGGAATTCCGGAAGTCCGATCGTCTCTTTGTCCTCCTGGCGGGTCCTCGTCGGGGAGCTGGCGCTTCTAAGGCTACTATTGCGCGCTGGATCAAGGAGACGATTGCTTCCGCTTATCTTCTGAAACAGCAGCCTGTTCCGGAGTTTCTCAAGGCTCATTCCACTCGGGGTCAGGCGGCTTCTTGGGCTGAGTCGTCGCTCGTGCCTCCAGTGGATATTTGTAAGGCTGCGGTTTGGTCCTCCTTGCATTCATTTGTTAGACATTATCGGGTAGATGTTCAGGCGCGTCGGGACGCGGTGTTCGGTGAGCGTGTTCTGGTATCGGCCCTTCGGGGGTCCCGCCCGTAAGAGGGACTGCTTTGGTACGTCCCACTCGTAATGTTAACCTCTACTGGTCTGGAGAGTGCTAAAGAAGGAGAAATTAGGTTCTTACCTGCTAATTTACTTTCTTTTAGCTTCTCCAGACCAGTAGAGGTCCCCACCCTGTCTGTTGTTGTTGTTGTTGGGGCTGTTGCGCGGGCAGTTTTTGGTTTTTGCTGCGGGTTCTAGTATTTTTCTAGGGCCGGGGAGAATTGAAGAACAGCGGCTGTGGCTCGGCTGGCTTAGCTGGCGAGCTGTGGGGACATTCTTCCTTCGGGAATTTCTCCTCTGCATTTTCCAACAGCATTTTGGGTATGTTATTTGTTACTCCTGTTCGGAGTATTGTTTTTTCTCTCTGTTGTTTTCCAGTTCTTGGTTCTGCTTGGCTATTCGGCAGACTGAGGGAAATAGAGAGGAGGGGCTAGGATATACTGTCCCAAAGTTTTGTTTTCAGTCTCCACCTGCTGGTCATGATTAGATATATACCCATTCGTAAAGTTAACCTCTACTGGTCTGGAGAAGCTAAAAGAAAGTAAATTAGCAGGTAAGAACCTAATTTCTCCTTTTCTCCTTTTCGTTTTCACCATCCCCAAACTTAAGCGCATTAGAATAATCTAACCTTGCTAGTTTTAATGCTTGCACCACCGTACGAAAATCATGAGGTATTAACATTGGCTTCAACCTGTACAACGTGTGCAGCTGTGCATAACTTAACTATCGTTTCATGCTTTAGATAACAAACTACAAAATTTATTATTAAAAATGTTGTTGCATGGAATGTTTTGTCTATTCCTTTGTTCATAACCCTGAGACTTCATGGAGTTTTGCCAAAGTAAGCTTCCAATGTTCCAGACTTCCTCTCCCTTCCACGGATGCTCTTTTTTTTTTTTTTTTTTTTTTTCTTGTGATAACAAGGCCTCTCAAGGCGTTTGATCATTTTCTCTGAGCATTTGATTCATTTCTCTCCTTCTGTTTTAACTCCTGGAGCTGATAACGTTTTGTTTCTGAATCTCTTTCCTGCGTGGACTACAAATCGGTTTGTTTCTCCTCTCAGATTGGAGAGACCAGCCAACTGGGGTTGTTCCGGCTCTGGGCTGTTATCGGCAGTGACCTACACTGCATGAAGCTGAGTATTCCACGAGTGTTTTATGTAAATCAGCGCATCATCAAGCCTGAAGAGGGTGCAGTATATAGAAAGGTGAAAAGTCCTCTTGCAGATCCGGTCAGCCCAGAAAATTTCACTCTCCTTGCCCCATCCTTATTGATAAGAACATAAGAGTTGCCATACTGGGACAAACCAAATTTCCATCAGGCAAGAACCCAAAGAATAGCAACATTCCAGAGCTGATATTGTGATGTCATAATTCCTCATTCCACCAATACCTAAGTGCCAACCTCATCAGTGACATCACAATGGCTTGATTCTATACTTGGCTCACATAAGAATTATCATGCTGGGACAGACCGAAGGTCCCATCAAGCCGAGTATCCTGTTTCTAACAGTGGCCAACCTAGGTCACAAGTGCTTAGCAAGGTCCCAAAGAGTAAAACATGTTTTATGCTAGGAATAAGCAGTGGATTTCCCCACATCCATCTTAATGGACTTCTCTTTTAGGAAGCTACCCAAATCTTTTTTAAACCCTGCTTAGCTAACTGCTTTCACCACATTCTCCAGCAATGAATTTCAAAGTTTAATTACATGTTGAGTGAAGAAATATTTTCTTCTGTTTTATTTTAAATCTACTACTGATATGTGTTTGCATGCACATCTGTCCATCCTTGTTACCTTCTACATATGTGTTTAGCTTATTAAAATTTGCTTAACCACAATATTCAACAACATGCTGCCATGCTGTTTGGTTGGGCATGCCATGCTTCCAAATCCCTGCCACTGAGACTTGTGTTCAGATACACTATCCACAAGACTTTTCTTGCTGCATTGGACAAAATGTTCTCTAGGTTCCAAGTCTTAGCTCTTTTTTTTAAATTGATATTTCTTTATTAGGTGAACCGAATCCTCCCTCGATCAAACCCTATTTATAACCTCTATGAATATTCTGTCCCTGAGGATGTGTACCGGCAGCACATTAATGAAATCCATGCTGAGCTGTCGGCACCCGACATCGAAGGGGTGTATGAAACTCAGGTATATATGATGAATCTTCACATTATTAGGATGGGAGCCCTTTTCATGCAGCAGGAGTAAATCAGCTAGCCTGTGTCATTCTAGTGTTTAGCAAAAGGGAGCAATTTCTTTTCTGAGCAAGGTTATAGTGGTGAGTGGGTTTCTGCAAAGAGATCTTGCGACTTCAGCTGAGACAAACACAATACAACTTGATCTGGTTGTGTGACTTTTTTTGTTGTTGTTGGTTTGCCCCGTAGGTACCTTTAATGCTGCGTTCCTTGGTCCAGCTGGGTTGTGTGTGCATGGTTAATAAGCAGCTGGTTCGTCACCTGATGGGTCGGGAAGCAGAGACTTTTGATCTGGAGCACCTTGAGATGAAATCACTGGCCCAGTTCAGTTATTTGGAACCAGGTAGGAATTCAGTCTTACAGGTACAAAATGTGACCTGTTACAAAGTATGGTAAGTCTAATGAGAACCTCTTTTGTACCAGCCCTCTCATCCAAAGTAGTCTTTTCTAGGGGCAAGGTTGTTCATGTATGAACTGGGTATAGGAAGTAGAACTGTAGAGAAGCCGTTATTGCGGTGCCTTTTCCTGGGTACAGCTTTGAAAGTGATGCTGTGCCTGTACAGTTGTGAAGGTTCACAATTGTTATCTGGTGCACAGTGCAACAGCCTGTTTTTATAACTGGGGATCCTATGGTTTCTTGGTTCCCAACCAGCAATGAACCAAAGGAGCAGTCCCTGTAGCTCAGTGGTCTCAAACTCAGACCCTTTGCAGGGCCACATTTTGGATTTGTAGGTACTTGGAGGGCCGCAGAAAAAAAATAGTTACCCTCCAACCATTCCGAAAACAACTGAAAACCTGGCTTTTCTCTAGCATATAACATCTCTTCTCCTGTTTACATCCCTCTTTTTACATGCTTTTGTAAATCCTTCTCCTCTCTCTTCCTATATTTTTATGCTTTGTAAACCGTGTCTAACTCCACTCCCGTGGAGATGAAGCGGTATATAAACTTAAGGCTTAGTTTAGTTTAGTTTAGTTTAGTCTTATCAAAGAAATGACAACTTTGCATGAGGTAAAACTTGTTATAGTTTATAAATCTTTCCTTAATTGCTTCTGATAATTTCAGCTATATAGTACATAGCTGAAAGTGCAACATGCTGAAAGTGAAGTGTAGATAGTTTTTCACTTTCTGCTTGATGCACTGTTTTCAGCTATGTATTATATAGCTGAAATAATCAGAAGCAATTAAGGAAAGATTTATAAACTAAATTGTGATTTAGATTCTAAAGTATCAACTGCAAGAGACAAGATTTTGGTGTAGTCCTCTAGGGGAGAATCAATATCCAACTTGTGCCTGGAAAACTTGTGCCTCATGTGTCCGGTGGTCGCGTACGCACCCGCCTTCAGCTCTCACCTCCTCCAGCACCGGACACAACCGCCATCTAACATCAAGCAGTCGCCGCCAGGAGAGGTGCTGAATTTTGCGAGAGTTCACGAGATGACGTACACACGCACAAGCTACACTGCTTCCAATGGTTACCTTATGTTCCGGAACGTTGCCCGCCTTACTGCTGTAACCTCACACAAGCGCTTTCCTGCGTCTGTACACAATTGTTCTCTCCACTCTACCTCACAATCGCATACAGACGCAGAAAAGCGCTTGTGTGAGGTTACAGCAGTGAGGCGGGCAACGTTACACAACAATGTTAACATACCGAGGGCCTCAAAATAGTACCTTGCGGGCCGCGTGTTTGAGGCCACTGCTGTAGCTGGACAACTAGAAGACCATGTCTATTTTAGCCAAGTAGCTTATATCCATCCTTTCATTTAGTCCATCATTTCACAAGTTGTTTCATATGAGTGCTACTGCTGCTCCTTATGTCCTTGGATAAATCATCTTCTTTAGCACTCTCCAGACCAGTAGAGGTTAACTTTACGAATGGGTATATATCTAATCATGACCAGCAGGTGGAGACTGAAAACAAAACTTTGGGACAGTATATCCTAGCCCCTCCTCTCTATTTCCCTCAGTCTTCTTTCAGTCTCCAGCAGGTGTTGAGTGATCTGTACCCATCTCCCTTGGTAGGGCTGTTGGAATTTGTTTAGGGGGTTTATTGTCCCTGTTTTTAGCCGGACGGAGCTTGGGCGGACTCTGTTTGGGGGTTCGTCCGACCTCGGGGGTGTCAAACCCGGCGGGTCACGAGCGGGGTCCCTCCCCCCACTTCCTCCACCTCCCCACATTTTTTTAGAGGAGCCTCAGCAGTAAGCCTTGCCCCCTAAGTCAAGCAAGGTATATTGCTTCGAGAGCCTGTGGAGTCTGTTCTGTAAAAAAAAAAAAAAAAATCCTGAGGTAGTGCTGGTCTGAAGGGTTGTTTCCCTTTAAGAAATCTGTATTTTACTGTATTTTTTCATGTAACCGGCACTTTTTTATAGCTAGGTCGCGTATGGAGCAATTGTGCCCTTCTCCGGGGGAGTAGGACACAATTTAGTCCAGCCGCGAGGCACTCGCGGCCGGCCTGAACTCGGCGGTTTGGGTCGGTGAGGTGGTGGAGCTCCGTCGGCAGCGGCTGCAGGCGCCCAGAGCTCCCCGCCAATGGTGCCTCGCGAGTCGGCTTGGAGCAGTGGGGAAGCCCGGTCTTCCACAACCGCCCACGGAGGGATTCCCCGAAGGATTCCCTCTCAGCTGATTTTTTGACAGCTGATGCCGGCTTGCCTGCTTTAGCGGCTGAGACTATTCAGGTCTCTCAGCCGCTTCAGGCTATGGAGGGAGCTTTTTTGGCGGGAAAACCGCCATCTTCTCTGTCTGGCCCCTCCATTTTGTCTTCCACCTCAGGTGACCTTCCCCCTGTTTTGACTATGCAGGGGCAAGGTTCTGCTGGGTCCCCTGCTGTGGCAGGGAGTCCCTTGGGACCCTCGGGGGGTTTTTCTCCTGAATTTTTCTTTTCTTTATGCTGAGCCTATTTTCAGGCGGCTGGGGGTCCCGGTTGCGCCCAGGGGGTTTCGGGGGGTGGGTTTTCCTCCGCGCTCCCTGCGGCTTTGCCTCTTTCGTCTGGCGTGACGTCCCCTCCGCCGCCTCCCTTGTCCAAGCGTCCACGGGTGTCGTGGGACGAGAATTTGTGGTCGGAGGAACGGGTCGGTCTGGAGGAGGACCTGGACCCTTCTGAGGAGTTCCAGGACTCTCTGGAGGGGACGGAAGCTGGCGGCGGGTTGTCGGATTTCCCGTTCTCCAGTGACGAGGCGTCCGTGGTGCGCCTTTTTCAGAAAGATGAGCTGCCTGACCTTATTCAGCAGGTTTCTTCGGTTTTGCGTTTTGAGGACGCGCCGCCGGAGACTCCGCGTGTGGGGGACCCCCTGTTACGGGGGATCCGTTCCGTTTCCCGCTCTTTTCCTATGCATCAGGATATTCGGGATATTATTCTGGAGCAGTGGAAAACGCCGGAGACGCCGTTTCGGCTGGCGCGCAGCATGGCTCGCCTGTATCCCATTCCGGAAGGGGATCGGGCTATGTTAGCTTCGCCAGTCGTGGATGCGGTGGTCTCGGCAATTTCCAAGCGGCATACCGTGCCTGTTGAGGGCGGTTCTGCCTTGCGGGACTCTGAGGAGCGCAAATTGGAGAGCATCCTTAAGCAAAATTTTCAGGTCTCTGCCTTTGGGGTCCAGGCGGCTATTTGTGGGGGACTGGTCGCTCGCGCCGTGTTTCGGTGGGCGGAGCGGATCTTGGATCGAGAGTCTGACGACTGGTCTCTGGTGGATCAGGAGGTAGCGAAGATTGAGATGGCGGCCTCATTCCTCTCAGATGCTCTATATGACTTGGTGCGGATCTCGGCTAAGTCTATGGCTTTTGGCGTGGCCGCAAGGCGTGTGTTGTGGCTGCGCGCTTGGGCGGCGGATGCTGCGTCCAAAGCTAAGCTTACTAAATTTCCCTTTCGGGGGTCGTTTTTGTTTGGAGAGGACTTGGATAAGTTGATTCAGACTTTGTCGGACTCGAAAGTTCCCCGTCTGCCGGAGGACCGTGCCCGCCCGGCGTCTCGGGGGGGTGCGGCCCGGGGGCGTTTGCGGGACTTTCGCAAGTATCGCCCTGGGCGTGGGGCTGCTTCTTTCCAGTCTCCGGGATTTTCCCGGGGTCGGTTCTTCCAGCGCATGCAGCCCTTTCGGGGGGCCCGTCGGGGGGCAGGGAATCCCTCCGCCGGTTCCCCCGCTTCCCGTCCTGCACAATGACGCCTTGCCGGCGCCCCCTTTGGTTCCGGTGGGGGCCCGGCTGCGCGAATTTTTCCCCAAATGGGCCGAGATCACGTCCGATCAGTGGGTCCTGGAGGTGGTGCGGGACGGTTATGCCCTGGAGTTCGCCCGCTCTCTGCCGGATTTTTTCCTCGCTTCTCCATGTCAGACTCCGGGGAAGACGCAGGCTTTTCGCCAGACCCTTCAGCGCTTGCTAGATCTCAGGGCAGTTGTTCCGGTGCCCCCTCCGGAGTGGGGCACGGGCAGGTACTCCATTTACTTTGTGGTGCCCAAGAAGGAGGGGACCTTTCGGCCCATCCTCGATTTGAAAGGGGTCAACAGGGCTCTCAAGATTCCCTCTTTCCGTATGGAAACTCTGCGGTCGGTCATTCTGGCGGTTCAGCCGGGGGAGTTTCTCACTTCTCTCGATCTGACGGAGGCCTACTTGCATGTTCCCATTCGGGCCTCTCATCAGCGTTTCCTGCGCTTTGCGATCTTGGGTCGGCACTTTCAGTTCTGTGCGCTTCCCTTTGGGCTGGCCACGGCTCCTCGGACGTTCACCAAGGTGATGGTGGTCGTCGCGGCAGCCTTGCGGTCGGAGGGCATCCTGGTACACCCCTACCTGGACGACTGGTTATTTCGGGCAAAGTCGTTGCAGGAAAGCTCCCGGGTTACTGCTCGGGTGGTGGAGTTTCTCCGGTCGCTGGGCTGGGTGGTCAACCTTTCCAAGAGTCGGTTGGTCCCGGCTCAGCGTCTGGAGTACCTAGGGGTGCTGTTCGACACCTCCTTGGGGAAGGTCTTCCTCCCAGAGGGCCGGGTGAGCAAATTGCAATCTCAGATTCGCCTGCTTTTGGCGTCCCGGTGTCCTCGGGCGCGAGATTTCCTCCAGGTCTTGGGGTCGATGGCGGCGTCCCTGGACGTGGTGAGGTGGGCGCGGGCCCACATGCGTCCTCTCCAGTATGCTCTGCTCCGGAGGTGGTCTCCCCAGAGGCACGGGATGGATGTTCCGGTCCCCCTGCGAGGCTTGGCGCGCTGCAGTCTGCGTTGGTGGCTCCAGACCCCTCACCTAGTTCAGGGGGTGGGTCTGGATCTCCCGCAGTGGATGGTGCTCCTGACGGATGCGAGTCTCCTGGGTTGGGGGGCTCAGTGTTTGGGTCACTCAGCTCAGGGCACCTGGTCCGCGGAGGAGGCCGCCTGGTCAATCAACGTGTTGGAGACCAGAGCGGTCCGTCTGGCGCTGTTGGTTTTCCACTCCCTGTTGCTGGGCAAGTCGGTCAGAGTGCTGTCGGACAATGCCACGGCGGTGGCTTAGGTCAATCGTCAGGGGGGCACCAAGAGCACTCAGGTGGCGCAGGAGGCGGCTCTGCTCATGGTTTGGGCGGAATCCCATCTGCTGGACCTCTCGGCCTCTCATATAGCCGGAGTAGAAAATGTTCAGGCAGACTTCCTCAGTCGTCACTTTCTAGATCCAGGAGAGTGGTGTCTCGGCGCCGAGGCGTTTCAGTTGATAGTGCAGGCTTGGGGGCAGCCCCTGATGGACCTGATGGCCACGGGTGGCAACGCCAAAGTGCCCCGCTTCTTCAGTCGTCGCAGGGACGGTCTGGCCGAGGGTCTGGATGCTCTGGTCCAGCAGTGGCCAACGGAGGGGCTGTTGTATGTGTTCCCTCCTTGGCCGCTGGTGGGCAGAGTGCTTCTTCGCATTGTTCACCATCCGGGTTTGGTGGTGCTGGTGGCGCCGGATTGGCCTCGCCGTCCGTGGTATGCGGATCTGGTGAGGCACCTGGTAGCGGATCCTCTTCCTCTGCCTCTCTCGGACGACCTTCTGATGCAGGGTCCCATTCCCATGTTCGACCCGTCTCCCTTCTGTCTTACGGCGTGGCTCTTGAAAGGGGTCGCCTTAGCAAGAAGGGATATTCAGACAAGGTGATCTCTACACTGTTGGGGTCCCGGAGGCTTTCTACCTCTCGGGCTTATGTGCGGGTTTGGCGTCTCTTTGAGGAATGGTGTCGGGCGCGGGGAGTGACCTCTTTTCGCGCTTCTCTGCCTAACATTCTGGAGTTCTTGCAGGATGGTATGGATAGAGGCCTGGCTTGGTCTTCTCTCCGGGTTCATATTGCGGCCCTGTCGGCCTTTCGAGGGTTGGTGTCAGGTCAGCGTTTATCGGCTCTTCCTGATGTGATTCGGTTTTTGCGGGCGGCCAAGTTGCTTAGGCCTCCCCTACGGCCCTCGGTTCCCTCTTGGGATCTTAATCTGGTTCTCTCTGTTTTGGTGCGTCCGCCTTTCGAGCCCTTGGACGACTGTTCTTTGAAGGACCTTACTTTGAAGGCGGTCTTTTTGGTGGCCATTACTTCTGCTAGGCGTGTTTCTGAGCTGCAGGCTTTCTCTTGTAGGGCTCCCTTCTTGGAGTTTTCTAGGGAGCGGGTCGTCTTGCGGCCTGTTCCTTCCTTTCTGCCGAAGGTTGTTTCTCCTTTTCATGTCAATCAATCGGTGGTTCTCCCGGTCTTGGGTGGTCGGGAGGGCTCTTCTGAGCAACGGCAGCTGCGCAAGTTGGATGTCGGTCGGGTCCTTCGCTCTTATGTGCAGCGGACCCAGGAATTCCGGAAGTCCGATCATCTCTTTGTCCTCCTGGCGGGTCCTCGTCGGGGAGCGGGCGCTTCTAAGGCTACTATTGCGCGCTGGATCAAGGAGACGATTGCTTCCGCTTATCTTCTGAAACAGCAGCCTGTTCCGGAGTTTCTCAAGGCTCATTCCACTCGGGGTCAGGCGGCTTCTTGGGCTGAGTCGTCGCTCGTGCCTCCAGTGGATATTTGTAAGGCTGCGGTTTGGTCCTCCTTGCATTCCTTTGTTCGTCATTATCGGGTTGATGTGCAGGCGCGTCGGGACGCGGTGTTCGGTGAGCGTGTACTGGTATCGGCCCTTCGGGGGTCCCGCCCGTGAGAGGGACTGCTTTGGTACGTCCCATTCGTAAAGTTAACCTCTACTGGTCTGGAGAGTGCTAAAGAAGGAGAAATTAGGTTCTTACCTGCTAATTTACTTTCTTTTAGCTTCTCCAGACCAGTAGAGGTCCCCACCCTGTCTGTTGTTGTTGTTGTTGGGGCTGTTGCGCGGGCAGTTTTTGGTTTTTGCTGCGGGTTCTAGTATTTTTCTAGGGCCGGGGAGAATTGAAGAACAGCGGCTGTGGCTCGGCTGGCTTAGCTGGCGAGCTGTGGGGACATTCTTCCTTCGGGAATTTCTCCTCTGCATTTTCCAACAGCATTTTGGGTATGTTATTTGTTACTCCTTTTGGAGTATTGTTTTTTTCTCTCTGTTGTTTTCCAGTTCTTGGTTCTGCTTGGCTATTCGGCAGACTGAGGGAAATAGAGAGGAGGGGCTAGGATATACTGTCCCAAAGTTTTGTTTTCAGTCTCCACCTGCTGGTCATGATTAGATATATACCCATTCGTAAAGTTAACCTCTACTGGTCTGGAGAAGCTAAAAGAAAGTAAATTAGCAGGTAAGAACCTAATTTCTCCTTCCCTTGCTTCAGGAGAAAATTAGGTTCTTGTCTGCTAATTTTCTTTCCTTTAGTCCCTCCAGACCGGCACAGAAACGGATGGTTTGCTCCTTTGGTTTGGGAGGGTGAGTCATCTTTTGCTTTGTCAACTAATACTGATTGTCTACTGGATACTTATACAGTGATGTTATGGAGCATCAGTCTCCATCTGCTGGCAAGAGAGCATAATCCACATGTGTGGACTGTTCGGGAGGGACTAAAGGGAAGAAAAATTAGCAGGCACGACCTATTTTCCCCTTTTTGTCTTCCTATTTTGCTTCGTTACAATCCTAGTTAGATGTGTGTGCAAAATTCGAATCTTTAATCCAACAACCACACCATTCCCTCCTGTATCTTACCACCAAGCTTTGTTGCTATCTAACGGAACGAGCGAGACTGTTCCACGAACATCTGGCTGCCTAAGTCCCGTGACCATACTGGACAGCGTTGACCTGGCTGATTTTGTCCAGCTACTTCATGGCATGTGTGACCTGCTTCCTTCACCCAGCAATGTGAGAACAAAATTAAAATTCAACCACCAGCAGTCTGCTTGCACTGACCTGGTTGGCTATTGAGGAATTGTTGGTATCAACATTGCCTTGTCAGTGAACTTGTACAGAGCCCAGTTTCTCTTTTTTTTTTGTAATTCTTGTTGATAAACTAATTAGGATACTGTCTGACCTTTTGGATTTATTTCTTCTTTCCCAGGGAGCATCCGGCACATTTACTTCTATCACAATTCGCAGGGAAACAAGGCTCTCTTTGGCCTCTTCATCCCTTCTCAACGCAAAGCTGCAGTGTTTGTGATGGACACAGTAAGTAAATAAACTTCATGCTATTAAAGGGGAAGGAAATATGGAGGAAGAAGATGGTGGAGAAATATAGAGGCTACGATTATAAATATGCAAGGTACTTGCAATCACAGTTTAAAAAAAGAGTAACTTCCGCTCCCAGCTAGTAGTGTAGTAACGACAAGAATGATGGCCCAGTTACGGCAGCCATTTTAAGAGCAGAGCTGGAATGGGCAGGATTAAGGGAGGATTGACCCAAACAGGAGCAGCTTACCTCCAAGGAACAAAGGCAAGTTTCTCTCCCCCCCCCCACCCCCCGGGGTGGTGCAATAGGGGCAGGAGCAATCCGTACCTGCCCTTGCTGGTTCTGTTATCAGCATGGCTGCTGGAAATTCAAGCGGCAGTCATGTTGAGATTGGAGCTGGCACAGATAGATAATCGGTTCTACCCATGCAGGCTCCACTCTCAACATGGCTGTTGCCATGGGAAAGCACTGCTTGCTTAAATGTCACTTTCTGGTAGATTAAAGTCTGTTTGTGAAATATGAATCTGCTGCCACTGAGAGTCTGCAATGCACCTCAAATAATGATAAAATGTGGTCCTTTTTGGATACCTTTTTTGCGTGATATAGAATAGTCTCCTTTCCTCCATGGTTGCTCTTTTCTATTTTTTTTTATTACCCTTATTTCTCTTATGAACTGTGACTGTTCTTCATTGCTGTTTAAGTGTTTTTCATTAAAAAGATTTGGACAAAAAGAAACCACTTGGTTGCTGCAAATTCTGGTAGCGGTCTTGTGCGACTACTGCTTGAATTCCTGGCAGCCATGTTGACAATGGAGCCAGTGGGGGCAGGAGAGAGTGTGGATTGCTCCTGTCCTCACTGCATCACTAATGCTTCTACGGTAAGCCCTGGGGGGGGGCCTCAAACCTCAGATGGGACCTACTCGAGTGTGTGGGGGGGGGAGCGATCAGGGCTGCATCAGAGTTGCAGTTTCAGCTGAAAGTACATTTATGTGTTTGATAAAAACCAAAAAGAACCAAATCTGCAATTTGGATCAGTTTCAGCACCAAAAATGAAATTCGGTCAGCCTCTGTAGTGGAGGAATTGGAGTGGAAGAGTGGCCTAATGGTTAGAGCAGTGTGCCAAGAGCCAAAAAGGCCCTTGTTCAAATCCCATTGCAATCCATAGTATTATAAGTCTCAGACTATTAACCGTTAGGCACCATGCTCTCTTGTATTGTACAGGGATGTGGTGCAATGTTTCTGACTATCATGATTTCTCTTTGGCACAGGTTCGCAGTAACCAGATGCCAAATTTGAACAGCATGTACTCTGCAGAGCACAGTGCCCTGATGGAGAAGGTAGGCCAGGACCTGCTCCCTCCAGAGAAGCACAACTTTGAGGTACGCGCTGAAACTGACCCAAAGACCGTCTTTCGAGCTATCCAGAGGCTGCTACTCGGCTACAAGGTAAGGACTAATGGCCAAAAGGGAGAAATGGTTCATTGCCCTGCACAGTGTTTCATCAGATTCCCTGGCAGCCCCTCTCGTAGGGCAGCATTAGTATAATGTGCTGTTTGGTATAGGAACCTAGTGGATACTAATAATCCTCTAGATAGTTCTGGATGTTTCAGAGAACTGAGGAGGATTACATTGGTGTAATGTCAGTTTGTACAGACTTTCTGGGCAGTAAGCCTCAATATTGTAGTGCTTGGTTTTGAAAGAGCCCTAGGAACAATCTGAACTGTGTGTGTGAGAGAGAAAAATAAAAGTGTTGGTGTCTTTCGTTATACCTCTTTTCATGTAGGATGAACGTCGAGGGCCTACATTAATTGCTGTCCAGTCTAATTGGGAGCTGAAGCGACTGACCAATGGGATGCCTGTGTTTGAAGAGTTTCCACTGGTTCCTGTTCGTGTGACTGATGACATCGGCTATAATATTCTAGATTGGCAGCGGCACGGTGCCCGGCGGATGATCCGACACTATCTGAACTTGGACAGCTGCTTGTCCCAGGCTTTTGAAATGGCCAGGTGAGCAAGGAAGAGTATGTACTAGTCCAGGGATCTCAAAGTCCCTCCTTGAGGGCCGCAATCCAGTCAGGTTTTCAGGATTTCCCTAATGAATATGCATTGAAAGCAGTGCATGCACATAGATCTCATGCATATTCATTGGGGAAATCCTGAAAACCCGACTGGATTGCGGCCCTCAAGGAGGGACTTTGAGACCCCTGTACTAGTCTATCTCTCTATCCATTTATTGACATCAAGTTACCCAGTTCCAGGCTGGAGACTTTTTGGCCACTCCTGGTTTTGAATTGACATCCCAGAGAAGTGTGGAATTTGCCGTGCCTGATCCAGCCCTTTGAAATCAGGGGTAAATTTCTATAATGCATCAGGATGGGGTGGTCAAAAATCCAGGACTGTCCTAAAATCTCCAGCGTGAAACTGAATTATAATTTTATCGTGTGGGTAGTGGTGTCTATTGCTGGAGGGTGTGTCTGCATCATAGCTCTTTTCTAGCCTAGAATGGAGAGAACCCTGGCACAAGTGGTTGCTAAGAGCCTCTGATCTCTTGATCCACAGTTCCCCTCCCTCTACTGGCAATGCACTGGATGTTGTACTGATAATACAGAGCTGCTGCAGCGCCTTCTCTTTCAGTGCTGGGAAACTGTGGTACAAGAGGAAGGAGAATGCATTGTAGAAAAATATAATCCCCAAAGGCTGCAATTAAGCCGAAGATGCACAGGGTGTAATGTTCCCCTCACCTTGTTAATGAGGATGTGACCTGGTCCTTGGTGTGATTAAAATCTCCAGACTGCCATTTACTGGCATGACTGCATAGAACACAATGGTTTTGAAAGCTAAGAACATAAGCAGTGCCTCCGCCGGGTCAGACCACAGGTCCATCCTGCCCAGCAGTCCGCTCCCGCGGTGGCCCAAACAGGTCACGACCTGTCTGTATCACCAGAAGGGGCTCCCTTGCCACCTTGGTTTCTCATTTAAGTCCTGTCTTCCTATCGAAGTCCTAACCCTCCGGTCTTGCACATGCACGACCTGGTTTGGTTTCTATACTCATTACCTGGTTAGCTTTCTATACTTGTGTTATATCCCAGCTCCTCCCTCAGTATCCCACGATCCCTTTATCCCTCAGGAATCCGTCCAATCCCTGTTTGAATTCCTGTACCGTACTCTGCCTGATCACTTCCTCCGGTAGCGCATTCCAAGTGTCCACGACCCTTTGGGTGAAAAAAAACTTCCTTGCGTTTGTTTTGAACCTATCTCCCTTCAGTTTCTCCGAATGCCCCCTCGTATTTGCTGTCCCCTTCAGTCTGAAGAATCTGTCCCTATCCACCCTCTCTATGCCCCTCATGATCTTGAAGGTCTCTATCATATCTCCCCTGAGCCTCCTTTTTTCCAGAGAGAAGAGCCCCAGCCTATCCAACCTCTCGGCGTATGGGCAGTGTTCCAGCCCTTTTACCATTTTCGTTGCTCTCCTTTGGACTCTCTCAAGTACCGCCATGTCCTTCTTGAAGTGCGGCGACCAATACTGAACGCAGTACTCCAGATGTGGACGCACCATCGCTCGATACAATGGCATGATGACTTCCCGTGTTCTGGTTGTTATGCCCTTCTTTATGATGCCAAGCATCCTGTTGGCTTTTTTCGAGGCTGCTGCGCACTGTGCAGATGGCTTCAGTGATGCATCCACCAGCACACCCAAGTCTCTCTCAAGTCTGCTGTCTCCCAACAATACCCCCCCCCCAATTTGTAGTTGAACAGCGGGTTCTTCTTTAGCACTCTCCAGACCAGTAGAGGTTAACTTTACGAATGGGTATATATCTAATCATGACCAGCAGGTGGAGACTGAAAACAAAACTTTGGGACAGTATATACTATCCTCCCTTCTCTATTTCCCTCAGTCTTCTTTCAGTCTCCAGCAGGTGTTGAGTGATCTGTACCCATCTCTCTTGGTAGGGCTGTTGGAATTTGTTTAGGGGTTTATTGTCCCTGTTTTTGGCCGGACGGAGCTTGGTCGGGCCCTGTTTGGGGGTCCATCCGACCTCGGGGGTGTCAAACCCGGCGGGTCACGAGCGGGGTCCCTCCCCCCACTTCCTCCACCTCCCCACATTTTTTTAGAGGAGCCTCAGCAGTAAGCCTTGCCCCCTAAGTCAAGCAAGGCATATTGCTTCGAGAGCCTGTGGAGTCTGTTCTGTAAAAAAAAAAAAAATCCTGAGGTAGTGCTGGTCTGAAGGGTTGTTTCCCTTTAAGAAAACTGTATTTTACTGTATTTTTTCATGTAACCAGCACTTTTTTATAGCTAGGTCGCGTATGGAGCAATTGTGCCCTTCTCCGGGGGAGTAGGACACAAATGAGTCCAGCCGCGAGGCACTCGCGGCCGGCCTGAACTCGGCGGTTTGGGTCGGTGAGGTGGTGGAGCTCCGTCGGCAGCGGCTGCAGGCGCCCAGAGCTCCCCGCCGATGGTGCCTCGCGAGTCGGCTTGGAGCAGTGGGGAAGCCCGGTCTTCCACAACCGCCCACGGAGGGATTCCCCGAAGGATTCCCTCTCAGCTGATTTTTTGACAGCTGATGCCGACTTGCCTGTCTTAGCGGCTGAGACTGTTCAGTCTTCTCAGCCGCTACAGGCCATGGAGGGAGCATTTTTGGCGGGAACTTCGCCATTTTCTTTGTCTGGCCCCTCCATTTTGTCTGCAACCTCAGGTGACCTTCCCCCTGTTTGGTGAACACAGGGGCAGGTTTCAGCATGGACCCCTGCTGGGGCAGGGAGTCCCTGGGGACCCCCAGGGGTTTTTTGCCCCCAATTTATTTTCTTTCTTTGTGCGGACTTTTGGGGGTCCCACGTGCGCCTGGGGGGTTTCGGGGGGGGTTTCCCTCCGCGCCCCCTATGGCTTTGCCTCCCTCTTTTCGTTTGGCGTCCCCTCTTCCTCCTCCTCATCCAAGCGCCCGCGGGGGGGCTTGGATTGCGAATTGGTGGGCGGAGGAGCGTGTTGGCCTGGTTGAGGACCTGGCTGCTTTGGCGGGCTTCCAGGATCCTCTAGAGGGGACGCCTGTTGGCAGCGGGGCGGCGGGTTTCCCGTCTTCCAGAGCAGATGCGTCCGTGGTGCGCTTTTTTATTCAGAGGGATGAGCTTTTAGACCTGTGTAGCAGGTCTCCTTGGTGCTGCATTTTTGCAGTGGCGCCGCCGGAGACCCCGCGTATGGGGGCCCCTCTGCTTCAGGGGGTCTGTCCTGGTTCCCGCTCTTTTCCTGTGCGTCAGGATTTGCGGGATTTTGTGTTGGCGCAGTGGCCTATGGGCGCAGTTTCGTTTGGTGTGCGCCTTGGCTCTTGGGTATCCCGTCCCGGAGGGAGGTAGGGCTACCTTAATTTCGCCAATGGGGAACGCGGTGGTCTCGGCACTTCCTAAGCGGCATACCGTGCCTGTTATGGACGGTTCTGCTCTTAGGGTCTCGGAGGCGCGTGCGTTAGAGACTCTTCTTAAGTATGATTTTGATGTCTCTGCCTTTGGGGTCCAGGCGGCTGTTTGTGGGGAGCTAGTCGCTCGCGCCGTGTTTCGGTGGGCTGAGCGTGTCCTGGATCGGGAGTCTGATGACTGGTCTCTAGTGGATCAGGAGGTAGCGAAGATTGCGATGGCTGCCTCGTTCCTCTCAGATGCTCTTTATGACTTGGTGCGGATTTCGGCTAAGTCTATGGCATGGCCGCGCGGCGTATTTTGTGGCTGCGCGCTTGGGCGGCGGATTCTGCGTCCAAAGCTAAGTTTACTAAAGTTCCCTTTAGGGGGTCTTTTTGTTTGGAGAGGAATTAGATGAGTTGATTCAGACTCTGACGGACTCGAAGGTGCCCCGTCTGCCTGAGGACCGTGCCCGCCCTGCGTCTAGGTGTGGGGCTGCCCGGGGGCGTTTGCGGGAATTTCGCAAGTATCGCCCGGGCCGTGGGGCTGCTTCTTTCCCGGCTCAGGGTTTTTCCCGGGGTCGGTTTCTTCCAGCGCATGCAGCCCTTTCGGGGGGCCCGTCGGGGGGCAGGGAATCCCTCCGCCGGTTCCCCCGCTTCCCGTCCTGCGCAATGACTCCTTGCCTGCGCCCCCTTTGGTTCCGGTGGGGGCCCGGCTGCGCAAATTTTTCCCCAAATGGGCCGAGATCGCGTCCGATCAGTGGGTCCTTGAGGTGGTGCGGGACGGTTACGCTCTGGAGTTTACCCGCTCTCTGCCGGACCTTTTCCTCGCTTCTCCATGTCAGACTCCATGGAAGACGCAGGCTTTTCGTTAGACCCTTCAGCGTTTGCTAGATCTCGAGGCAGTGGTGCCGGTGTCCCCTACGGAGTGGGGCACCGACAGGTACTCCATTTACTTTGTGGTGGCCATAAAGGAGGGGACCTTTCGGCCCATCCTGGATTTGAAAGGGGTCAACAGAGCTCTCAAGATTCCGTCTTTCCGCATGGAAACGCTGCGGTCGGTCATTCTGGCGGTTCAGCCGGGGGAGTTTCTTACGTCTCTCGATCTGACGGAGGCCTACTTGCAGGTTCCAATTCGGGCCTCTCATCAGCACTTCCTTCGCTTTGCGATCTTGGGGCGGCACTTTCAGTTCTGTGCGCTTCCCTTTGGTCTGGCCACGGCTCCTCGGACGTTCACCACGGTAATGGTGGTCGTCGCGGCAGCCTTGCGGTCGGTGGGCATCCTGGTTCACCCCTACCTGGACGACTGGTTGATTCGGGCAAAGTCGTTGCAGGAGAGCTCCCGGGTTACGGCTCGGGTGGTGGAGTTTCTCTGGTCGCTGGGCTGGGTGGTCAACCTTTCCAAGAGTCGGTTGGTCCCGGCTCAGCGTCTGGAGTGCCTTGGGGTTATGTTCGACACCTCCTTGGGGAAGGTCTTCCTTCCAGAGGCCCGGGTGAGCAAATTGCAATCTCAGATTCGCCTGCTTTTGGCGTCCCGGGGTCCTCGGGCGCGAGATTTCCTCCAAGTCCTGGGGTCAATGGCGGCGTCCCTGGACGTGGTGAGGTGGGCGCGGGCCCACATGCGTCCTCTTCAGTATGCTCTGCTCCGGAGGTGGTCTCCCCGGAGGCAAGATTTGGATGTTCCGGTTCCCCTGCGAGGCTTGGCGCGCTGCAGTCTGCGCTGGTGGCTCCGGACCCCTCACCTGGTTCAGGGGGTGGGTCTGGATCTCCCGCAGTGGACGGTGCTCCTTACGGATGCGAGTCTCCTCGGTTGGGGGGCTCAGTTTATGGGCCACTCAGCTCGGGGCACCTGGTCCGCGGAGGAGGCCTCCTGGTCGATCAACGGGTTGGAGACCAGAGCGGTCAGGCTGGCGCTGTTAGCTTTCCACTCCCTTTTGCTGGGCAAGTCGGTCAGAGTCCTGTCGGACAATGCCACGGCGGTGGCTTATGTCAATCGTCAGGGGGGCACCAAGAGCACTCCTGTGGCGCAGGAGGCGGCTCGGCTCATGGTTTGGGCGGAGTCCCATCTTCTGGACCTCTCGGCTTCTCATATAGCCGGGGTAGAAAATGTTCAGGCAGACTTCCTCAGTCGTCACTTCCTGGATCCAGGAGAGTGGTTTCTCGGCGCCGGAGCGTTTCGGTTGATAGTGCAAGATTGGGGGCAGCCCCTGATGGACCTGATGGCCACGAGTGGCAACGCCAAAGTGCCCCGCTTCTTCAGTCGTCGCAGGGAAGGGCTGGCCGAGGGTCTGGATGCTCTGGTCCAGCCGTGGCCAACGGAGGGGCTGTTGTATGTGTTCCCTCCTTGGCCGCTGGTGGGCAGAGTGCTTCTTCGCATTGTTCACCATCCGGGTTTGGTGGTGCTGGTGGCTCCGGATTGGCCTCGACGTCCGTGGTATGCGGATCTGGTGAGGCACCTGGTGGCGGTTCCTCTTCCTCTGCCTCTCTCGGACGACCTTCTGATGCAGGGTCCCATTCCCATGTTCGACCCGTCTCTCTTCTGTCTTACGGCGTGGCTCTTGAAAGGGGTCGCCTTAGCAAGAAGGGATATTCAGACAAGGTGATCGCTACACTGTTGGGGTCCCGGAGGCTTTCTACCTCTCGGGCTTATGTGCGGGTTTGGCGTCTCTTTGAGGAATGGTGTCGGGCGCGGGGAGTGACCTCTTTTCGCGCTTCTCTGCCTAACATTCTAGAGTTCTTGCAGGATGGCCTGGATAGAGGCCTGGCTTGGTCTTCTCTCCGGGTTCATCTTGCGGCCCTGTCGGCCTTTCGAGGGTTGGTGTCAGGTCAGCGTTTATCGGCTCTTCCTGATGTGATTCGGTTTCTGCGGGCGGCCAAGTTGCTTAGGCCTCCCCTACGGCCCTCGGTTCCCTCTTGGGATCTTAATCTGGTTCTCTCTGTTTTGGTGCGCCCGCCTTTCGAGCCCTTGGACGACTGTTCTTTGAAGGACCTTACTTTGAAGGCGGTCTTTTTGGTGGCCATTACTTCTGCTAGGCGTATTTCTGAGCTGCAGGCTTTCTCTTGTAGGGCTCCCTTCTTGGAGTTGTCTAGGGAGCGGGTCGTCTTGCGGCCTGTTCCTTCCTTTCTGCCGAAGGTTGTTTCTCCTTTTCATGTCAATCAATCGGTGGTTCTCCCGGTCTTGGGTGGTCGGGAGGGCTCTTCTGAGCAACGGCAGCTGCGCAAGTTGGATGTCGGTCGGGTCCTTCGCTCTGATGTGCAGCGGACCCAGGAATTCCGGAAGGCCGATCATCTCTTTGTCCTCCTGGCTGGTCCTCGTCGGGGAGCTGGCGCTTCTAAGGCTACTATTGCGCGCTGGATCAAGGAGACGATTGCTTCCGCTTATCTTCTGAAACAGCAGCCTGTTCCGGAGTTTCTCAAGGCTCATTCCACTCGGGGTCAGGCGGCTTCTTGGGCTGAGTCGTCGCTCGTGCCTCCGGTGGATATTTGTAAGGCTGCGGTTTGGTCCTCCTTGTATTCTTTTGTTAGACATTATCGGGTAGATGTTCAGGCGCGTCGGGACGCGGTGTTCGGTGAGCGTGTTCTGGTATCGGCCCTTCGGGGGTCCCGCCCGTGAGAGGGACTGCTTTGGTACGTCCCATTCGTAAAGTTAACCTCTACTGGTCTGGAGAGTGCTAAAGAAGGAGAAATTAGGTTCTTACCTGCTAATTTACTTTCTTTTAGCTTCTCCAGACCAGTAGAGGTCCCCACCCTGTCTGTTGTTGTTGTTGTTGTTGGGGCTGTTTTCGCGGGCAGTTTTTGTTTTTTGCTGCGGGTTCTAGTATTTTTCTAGGGCCGGGGAGAATTAAAGAACAGCGGCTGTGGCTCGGCTGGCTTAGCTGGCGAGCTGTGGGGACATTTTCCTTCGGGTATTTCTCCTCTGCATTTTCCAACAGCATTTGGGTATGTTATTTGTTACTCCTGTTCGGAGTATTGTTTTCTTCCTGTTTTCCAGTTCTTGGTTCTGCTTGGCTATTCGGCAGACTGAGGGAAATAGAGAAGGGAGGATAGTATATACTGTCCCAAAGTTTTGTTTTCAGTCTCCACCTGCTGGTCATGATTAGATATATACCCATTCGTAAAGTTAACCTCTACTGGTCTGGAGAAGCTAAAAGAAAGTAAATTAGCAGGTAAGAACCTAATTTCTCCTTTTTCCCTATATGCATGACCTAAGTTTGAACAAGATTTGACAGTGTTGTCATGGGGTCTCCCATTGTGTTTAATGGCTTTCTAACTGCTGGGGGGTGAGGCATTTGGGCTAATTTTATTGACTGAAGATGTAGGTTGGGGGGGAGAGGGGCCATCTGCCAACACCATTAAAGTACAAGAGGTCGGATGCTCATAAATTGCCATTAAAATTCTGTGGATTGCTGCGGTACCGGTGAATGGTCCAATCGATGTTGAAATTTCACATGCAAATGAGTTTCGCGGAGGTCCGCCATAATCCCATTTGATAGTCATTAGAGAAAGCGACCGACACATGCAGACCTGGCAGGGGAAGCCCTGAAGAAGCCTCCTGCCATTCAGCTGTTCGGGACAAGAAGAGTCGTATAGTGTAAGAATGTCAAGTGAGTTATGTGAATTAATTGTAATAATATTGTACACTTGTTGAGAGAAATAAAAAGGAATAAAGATTTAAAAAAAAAAAAAAAAGAAGAGTCGTATAGATTGTTTTTTAATGGCCAGAGGAGGTGTGTGTATATTACACATTTTAAAATATTTCTGGTATACAAAACACAATATCAAAGAGACAATTAATATAAAATTAGGATAGATTAAATTATTCATTCTGGTGGGAATCCCTTTGTTATGTCTTTAAAATGGAAAAGTTTATGGCCATTCAAAAGGGATATAAAAAAATTAATGGAAGTTTGGGAACCATTAACTAAATATTGTAAGGATTGATTTATTTATATAAATGAGGAAAACATACACATCCTGGGGAGGGGGGTATGTTTTAGCATTGGTTAAGAGGTATAGATAGGTTGTTTACAGGTAATTTTATGAGTAGTTGGTCAATTGGAAAATGTGGGGGGGGGAAATAAGTCTTGTCATTATTTCTATTAAGTTTATTGTGTTGTAATGTTAATATTTTGTGTAAATGCATCATCTCTTGTGCACAATTGTAGTTTAAAAAAATGAATAAAAGTTTATGCTTTTGAAATGTTTTCATTTTGTATTTTCTTCCATATAATACTAATAAATTTTATTGAACTTAAAAAATAAAAAAAATGAATAAAGAATTTTTTTTTTTTCCCAATTCTTTATTCATTTAAAATCCATCATCAAGTGTACCAAATTATACCAGTATAGAACAAAGATGTAACACTTGAAAATCTTACACATATAATCATAAAGTATAAAAATTATCTCGCATCCCACCCATTCACCTTCAATTACTACAAATAAACATAACTCAAGTAGAAACATAACCTATTAAAAACGATCAAATTTTCTCCCCCAACCCCCCCCATAAAATTATATATATCTAACAAAGGAAAATGATGTTCACTCATTACAATAACTTTCTAATGGCCCCCAGATCTACTTAAAATTATCATAGTTACCTTTCTCCTTAAAGAATAAAGAATTAAAAAAAAAATGTTAGAGAATGTAGAAATGCATTCATCTAATAAGTATGTATGTATATATGTATTATTAGATGAATGCATTTCTACACTCTGTAACAATATTATATTAATTGTCTTTCTTTGATATTGTGTTTTGTATACCGTACACAAAGAGGAAGCCAATACAATGCTTGTAACATTGGTAATGCAGCTTCAAAATCATTACCTCCCAATACTCTGTTTTGGACTGTCTGCCTTAAGACATTCATTAGTAGTCCTATATATAAAGTATTACAGAAGTCAAGATGTGACGCCATTAAAGCAAGAAAGACTAAACCCAGATTTTTGAAATTCAAATAAGGTTTTGTGACTCGCTGTCTAAAGTTTATTCTTAGAATTGTTCAAGCAATTATTCTTTAATAAATGTATATTTCCTATTTATTCCCATTTCTTCTCCTTCCTTTCAAACTCTCCTTCACTACCCTCAAGCTGCCAATATTGCTTGGTTCAAAGTTGTACGGCTGTTGTCAAAGGCATTGTTTTCTTTGCTGTCTTGGTATTCTTTGTCGTCTTGCTGTGATGCAGGGCATTAATTGTTGATGATGGTCTCTACTTAGGTATTATCACATTCCTGTTGGGAATCTTCCAGATGATATCTCCATGTTTGGTTCTGACCTCTTCTTCTCACGTCACCTCTGTCGACACAATCACTTGCTGTGGCAGTCACCAACGTCACGACCAGATCTTGGTGGCAAAGAGGCAGATGATAACCGCCTAGTGATGGAGTTTGACGATAAAGCTTCAGTTGAAATCAACAACTCGGGATGCTATTCCACAGGTGAAGGGAGGAGAGGCACTTCCAAGATAACAGGGAAAGGAGGCAGGTGTTTGGGTCTTGAGGGATGATTGGGTGGAGGGGCATCCGTGAGTTGAGGTTACAGTTAAACTCTTGAGAGGTTTTTCTGTTTCATGCATAGTGGTTTCTTTTGTTGTCAGTGTGTGTGGAGCTGGATATTCAGAGCCTGGCAGTGAATACCATTCTACAGTCCCATCACATCAATGACATGGAGGGCGCATCCAGTATGGGGATCAGTTTTGATGTGATCCAGCAGGCCTCCCTGGAGGAGATGATGACTGGCAATCAGGCAGCCAGCGCATTGGCCAGTTACGATGAAACTGCACTTTGTTCCAACACGTTCAGGTATGATCTGATGTTTTTACAGATTCTGTGAGGGATGATGAAGCCAGGCTAGATTTCACTGATGAAGCAGTTCTCTTTAGAACTGAACTAAATACTGTGGATATAATCATTTCACCTGAATAAGAAAGTATAGTTGCATTGTAAGAACAATGTTTAAAAGAAACCATGGGTGGAGTGGTTTGTTTGGGATGACTCTTCTTTCCAGGATGTAAAGACCTGATGAGGGTAGGGGCTTAGTACTGTGTATGTTGGGGCAGTACTTTGTTTTGACCTTTGGCTGACAGGATTCTAAAGGCCTAGTTGATGGCAATTGTCAGCCTTAGCATTTTTGGTTGGCCTAACCAATGTCAGCAAAGGCATTATGGGAGATCATATCATCCCTTACAGCAATCCCTCCAATTAATATTCCTCTGCTGCTTCTTTCTTTTTCTTTTTTTTATTTATTTTAGTGATTTGTATAGGACAGGCCTGTTCTAGTTCAGTCTTTGAGGGCTGCAAACCAGCCAGATTTTTAGGATTTCCTTTTGAATATGCATGAGAGAAATTTGCATACTGTAGCGGTAGTAGGCATACAATGCACTCTCATGAATATTCAGTAGTGAAATCCTAAAAATCTAGCTAGTTTGCAGCTCTCAAAGACTGAACTTGGGCATTCCAGGTGTAGCTTTTTATTCCCCCTTTGATTTCCCTGGCAAGCTTCTGAAGGATTTGAATGGTGCAGTATTAGTGTGACCTCTATCTTTTATGTTTGGCGTTTGTTCCCTGTAGACTATAAATACTTAATGGGAGAGGGAAGGTTGTGCTGTGCCACTGCCCCAGTTCCTTTGGCAGGATCCTGAGAAGCCCAATAGTATTTGGAAGGCAACAGTGGGTTTTTTGTGTGTGTGTGAGTAACCCTCTTGATTCCTTTGGCAGGATTCTGAAGAGCATGGTGGTGGGATGGGTAAAAGAGATCACCCAGTATCACAATGTTTATGCGGATAACCAGGTGATGCACTTTTTAAAATTTCCTTTTGGAAATATATTAAAAAAACTACAATAATAATCATACGCCAAGCAACACAACTAAACAAAATGTCTTTATAATGACAGGGGTGGCCATACAACTTATATTGAAGAATTGGAAGTTTATTACCATTTGATGAATCGCTTATACAAATTTTCTAAGCGATGTACAATTTAAAAAGCTACTAGATAGTGGTCTCACATACAATTGGACAAACTAAACACCATACAAACTAATTAAATCAATTAACATTTTAGCAATCATATTAGAGACAGACATGATTGAAGAAGGAAAGGAGGGAAAAGTTACAACTTCATTCTCTATTGGAAATTACATAAAAGGAAAAAAACAATAGGGAGGGAAGGGGGTTAATGAGTTTGATATTCGTGGCAAAATGTAAGGGGTCCAAGATAGGCCGTATTACACATCAAAAGCGTCTTGAAACAAAAAAGTTTTTAATAATTTTTTAAAAGATGAAAGATCTTTTTCATTTCTAATATAATTTGGGAGAGAATTCCACAATTTAGGAGCCATAACAGAAAACATATCATTTCTTCTTGTGCCAACGATTTTCAAAGAGGGAATTGTTAGTAAGTTTGAAGAAGATGATCGTAGAGAGCGTGGGGCATTGTATGGAATAATTATTCTTGACATAAATTGTGGTTCGTTAAAGATTAGTACTTTAAATACTAAAAATAGAATCTTAAAGTTAATTCGGTGGGAAATAGGAAGCCAGTGTGATTTAATCATTAGTGGTGTGACATGATCATATTTTTTCGCTGGGATAGGTTGAATTACACCTTTTGGTGGGAATCTTTGTCATATTTTTAAAATGGAACATCTAATGGCCATACAACAGGCGTGATATAGGAAATTTTTGGATGTTTGGGAACCGTTGACTAAATTTTGTAAGGAATAATATCGGATTTTATTTATGGACCTTTAAACGTACACATCTAGGGTGGGAGGGAGGGGGAGGGATTTACATTAGAATTGGATTAAGGGACTTTATGGCTTGTATATTGCAAGTATTTTTTTTTTTTTACTTAATTGTTAGGAAGGAGGGTGGGGGAAAATAATTGTATATAATTCACAGTAAGTTCATTGTGTTTTTCATGTAATATTATTCATAGATGTTGCTTGCACAATTGTAGTTTGAAAATTCAATAAAGATTAAAAAAAATAAAAATGGGAAGAATGCTAGAAGCCTATACAGTGGTACCTTGGATTACGAGCATAATCCGTTCTAGGAGCATGCTCGTAATCCAAAATGCTTGTTTATCAAAGCGAGTTTCCCCATAGGAAATAATGGAAACTCGCTTTGATACGTTTCCCCCCCACCCCCCCCCGAGAACCGGCATTGCTCCCCCCGAAGGCCCCCCCCCTGCGATCTGGCACCCCCCCCCCCTGCCGCTTCTTACCGTCATCTGGGTGCAGGTGTCCGAAGATCGGCCTCCTCTTCTTGCTGGGCCATGAGCATCTGCGCATGCTCAAGGCCTGCAAGTTCACGCTCTCTCTGAGATTCTCGGAGAGAACATTAACTCGCGGGACTTGAGCATGCGCAGATGCTCAAGGCCCAGCAAGAAGAGGAGGCCGATCTTCGGGCACCGGCACCAACACACAGGACGTGCCGGTGCCCAGGCCCAGATGACGGTAAGAAGCGGCGGGGGGTGCCGGATCGCGGGGGTAGGGGGCGCCGCTCGCAAATCGAGGCACGCTCGGTTTCTGAGGCGCCGATTTTGTGAATGTTTTGCTTGTCTTGCAAAACACTCGCAAACCGGTGCACTCGTAAACCAAGGTACCACTGTATTTTTTAAGTTCACATTATTTGTTGGGGGGAGAGGAAAATGACCTCATAATACAAATCAGGAAAGGAAAGAATTTACTTTCCACAATGGCCTGTATTAAGGCTCAAAATGCACTCCCTCCTTCAAAAAGCAGAATACCAATTTCAGATAAATTCAAGTTTCTCTGTCAGATAACTTTTCTCAAGCTGTGCTTGGTCAAATAAAGTATAATTTAACATTTTAATCAGGCCCTTACATGAGTCTTTCCTTGAACTGAAGAAACATTTGTCATACTTGAGCAGTTCCATCAACATCAGGAAGCATTTGTAATTTCTGACTACAAAATATCAAATCCTAGGTGATGCATTTCTACCGCTGGCTGGGATCTCCATCCTCTCTGCTATATGACCCAGCACTCCATCGGACACTGCACGGTATGATGAAGAAGCTATTCCTCCAGTGAGTAGCACAATAAAATGGAACAAGTAGAGATTTTTTTTCAGAGATTTCCCAGCCATGAAGATAGGAAGGCACATAAAATTGTAAAGGAATTTTTTGTCAAATTTTTACTTTTAAGGTATATAATAAGTAGACAAAAAAGTCGCTACCTTGTGAACTGTCACTGTACACAACAAAGTAATCAAACGAGCCTCAGACACACTGACTGAATATATAATTACAAGTCAGGTACTTTTAGCCAATAAGGCAACATGTCCTCTTACATGTCAGCTGGGAAATTCAGTAAAAAAAACCTCAGACACAGTCCAAGAAAAACCTGAACCCCACCTGACTGTAGAGTAAAGTATACAGTGTACAGTCACACAGCAGTGTGCCACAAAGTTAAACAAAAAAAGTGCACAAAACAAAACACAAAAAAGCCAAGTACTTAGCTGGGAGAAAAAAAGGAGGGAGACACAGACCGTGTTCTAGGAAGGATCATATAGATATACTGAACTTCAGTTTTGGATTTGGCCAAAAGTGCCTGTCTATTTTCAGCTGAAACCAAGACTTGGGGTCCCCCAGCACTGGCAGGCCCTCCCTGGGCCTACCTTGAGAAATCTTGATGGTTTAGTGGCCCTTTCAGGGGCAGGAACAAACGCCACTCCATTGGAGCAGTGAACAGGACAGAAATGAAATGGCTTCCAAGACTTCCTGTCATCTTGTGGTTGGAACCAGGACAGGCAGAGAGCGCTGGTTCCAACCACAAAATGGCTGCAAGGATCTCGTGTGGCAATTGTATCAGTGTGTGGGGCAGGATCGAGTGAGGTTCATTCCTGCACCTGAAGAGACCAGGAGGGGAGAGAAGCAAAGGTAATTGTGTGGGGGGGGCACACTACCATCAGGGGAGTGAGTTTCTTTGATTGCTATATTCATTTATGGTTTCATTTCTGCCAAAATCGAATAGTCAGTTTCGGTCACAGATTTGGTTTTCTGAAACCAATTGAGTTCAGTCAGGCTCTGATTTATAAAATAATCTTTAAGTTTCTTCAGCAGCTTGAACCGTACTTTGCACTAAAATCAGGAGTACAGTGGTACCTTGGTTTACGAGCATAATTCATTCCAGAAGCATGCTCGTAAACCAAATTACTCGTATATCAAAGCGAATTTCCCCATAGAAAGTAAGGGAAACTTGCTTGATTTGTTCCACCCCCCCCCCCCCCGAGGCCAGTGTCACTGCTCTACCCCCCCCCCCCGAGAACTGGCATTGCTTCCACCCCGCTCATGAAGGCCCCCCCCCCCCACGTGATCCTCCATCCCCCCATGATCCGGAATCCCCCCACTCGCTTCGGCCCCCCCCCCCAATGATCTGACATCCTCATGGTACCCATCACCCACCCGAACACATCACTTACCCCCCATCTGGCACCCGGCACCAACGCACAGGACGTGCCGGTGCCAGAAGATCTGTCGTCCTTTTTGCTGGGCCTTGAGCATCTGCGCATGCTCAAGGCCTTAGATCCTGCTCTCTCCGAGAATCTCGGAGAGAGCAGGAACTTAGGCCTTGAGCATGCGCAGATGCTCAAGGCCCAGCAAACAGGACGACAGAGCTTTGGGCACCGGCATGTCCTGTGCGTTGGTGCCGGGTGCCAGATGGGGGCTAAGTGATGTGTTTGGGTGGGTGATGGGTACCGGGAGGATGTCGGATCGCGTGTGTGTGGGGGGGGGCGGCGCTTGTACATTGACGCACGCTTGGTTTCCGAGACGCCGATTTTGCGAATGTTTTGCAAAACACTCAGAAACCGGTGCACTCGTAAACCGAGGTACCACTGTATAAATATTGCAGAGTCCATTCACCTGTGATGAATGTCTGCACTTTGGCCTGGAGGCCTGATTAAACTGAGAATTACCAAGTGCTTTTTTCCCCTCTGTGGCTAACAAGGCAACATCCTTTATCTCCCCATGCCTTGCTTTTTACAAAATTTGTGTTTTTGGTGGCTGTTAAAATGTATAGAACTTTGATAAGATTTGGAAGTGGGTGGAACTGGAAATTGTGTATGGGAACTTGCAAGCTTATCAACTCAGGACAGCAGAGCACTAATAAGCAAAAAAAAAACAAAAGCAAACTTGAATAAGAAGCAGTGTTTTTGTCAAACTCATAAGGCTTCTGTGGCTGGCAGCTGGGATGCGAAAAGACCGGAATAATAAGACAGACTGGATCACAGGTGTCGAAGTCGGTCCTCGAGGGCCGCAATCCAGTCGGGTTTTCAGAATTTCCCCAATGAATATGCATTGAAAGCAGTGCATGCACATAGATCTCATGCATATTCATTGGGGAAATCTTGAAAACCCGACTGGATTGCGGCCCTCGAGGACCGACTTCGACACCCCTGGCACTGGATGGATCAGTTAGGGCTCCTTTTATGAAGGTGCGTTAGGGTTTTTAGTGCACGCTAACCCTGCGCTACACCCAAAATACTAACGCCAGCTCTATGGCGGCGTTAGCGTGTAGCACGCGTGGCAGTGTAGCACGTGCTAAAATCACTAGCGCACCTTCGTAAAAGGAGTCCTTAGTCTTTTATCTACCAATGTCTACTTGGACTATATTGAGGAAGGAGCATATTAATTTTAATTTTTCCTCTCATGCCGTCGATCCCTAATTTTCTTTTTGCCCTTTTCTTGCTCGTTTTCGACACGGCTGTCAGACTGGTGGCCGAGTTTAAACGCCTGGGCTCTTCTGTGATTTATGCAAATTTCAACCGCATCATTCTTTGTACAAAGAAACGGCGAATCGAGGATGCCATTGCATATGTAGATTACATCACTAAAAGGTAAGTGGGATGAAACACCTCCCCCTTCCAAAAAATAAAATGCATTGTATAGTGACTTTGCCCTTTTCTAAACCTGAGCTGTTCTTTGAGGGAGTTTTTTGCCAGTGAAAGTATCCAAAACAGTTTTGATTTGTACCTTTTGGTTCTACACTGCTACATTAGTCTGAGGCTTTTTCTCCCTCTTGGGCGCATGATGGGTTTGAAGAGGGGGGTACCTCAGTGCCACGATCACACAACATTTTGACTCATCATATGAACATATTATATGTTGTGCGTCCTCATATAATTTGTTAGAACATAATCAGTTGCAGTTCATAAACTTTTGTTTACCTTCTTGCAGATTATGTCAAGTAATTTCGGTGCAGACATATTTTGAACACAGTTGAAGTAGGCTAGTTCAAAGAAGGATCTTGTCTGATGTAGCTGGTTTAATGCACGCCCGTCAGGGGTTATCTTTCTTCCTCATGGCATACTAGGTGTAGCCTTTGTAGTGGTTTATTATTAGGGCAGTGCAAAGGCATAGGATTTTCCATTTTTTGTTTTCTACATTTTCCCCATTTTCTTTTTTTTTTAAATCTAATTCTTGCTTTCTTTTCTGCCACAATTCTTAGGCATATCTTCTGTTTTTCTTCTCCCTCCAGCATACATTCTCGTGAGATTTTCCACTCCCTCACCATCTCGCTTTCCCGCTGCTGGGAGTTCTTGCTATGGATGGATCCAGCTAATTATGGCGGCATCAAAGGAAAGATTCCATCCAGTGTCCAGTATGGAGAGGTGAGGCTCTTGGACAAGGTGGGAGAAATGTTTAATATTCTACAGTGCGTTATCCAGCCCGCTGACGGAAAACATTGTATAAAAAAAGCTGTCTGTATGCTGATGACTCCCAGATCTACGAAGGGGTGAAAAGTTCTCAGCCCAAGCAATAAGAGAATGACGCGGATATGGTTCAGTCAATGGTCTGAAACAATGTCAAAACATAGAATTTCGTTTCTGCAAATTGGCACTTAATGAAAAATTAAATAACACACTTTTCAGCTACAGTGGAAAAATAATGCTCAGAATTTAGGAAGTTAGTTGGTGGGGCTGAGGACCTTTCAGCACCCCCTTGTATCTCTCCACACCAGATATCTTTACAGAAATCTTTGCCCGAGTCTCAGCCTACCTGTCCAACATTGCCGCCTGGATGTGATGCCCAAAAATTCTGCTCTGGACTGCAGCACTCTTGCTGCGTTCCAGCCCTTCCTCAAAAGGGTCCGTGGCAGGGCACAGAAACTCGAGCATGTATGCAGGCAGGGTCTCGGTGCACACTCATGCCAATCTGTGAAACATTAGTGTCAATTGTGTTGTAATTACTTTTCAGAAGGAGAAGGAGGGAAATCGAGAGGATAATGAGGGGAATGAGGAAGAGGATGAAGAGGAGATTCATTCAGAAGATGAAGACACCAAAGACGATGTGGAGGATTCACTAGAAAATAACTGGAACATTGTCCAGTATCTGCCCCAGGCAGCCTCCTGTCAGAGCTATTTCCTAATGATTGTATCAGGTGATTCTCCCCCCCTCCAGCTGTTCTTGTATTGAGCACATGGACACCCTATCACTGCAGAGCACCTAATCTAGACTTATCCTTCGTGCATCCCATCAACCTGCTCTCAAATGGACGATTCTGTTTCTAGAATGATTTTCCCTCTGACTTTCTTCCTTTTTTCCCCCTTGACCAGCTTACATTGTAGCTGTGTATCACAGTATGAGAGAGGAAATGAAGCGCAATGCCCCTGGATGTACTCCCATCAAGAGAAAACAGACCAGTCAGATATCCCAGGAGGCTGAGGCAGATGCTGGTGCTATGCCAGGTCAGTACTCTTATTTTATTGGGCTGCACCAATCATCACTTTTATGGACATCACAGCCAAAATTTCTATCAAGAGACAGCAGCAGCCATCTCATATAGCATTATCAGAAATTAGGGAGTTCAACTAACTGGGTAACACAATAATTATGGGTGATTTCAACTACCTACACACAGACACAGGATCACTTGAACCAATAAATACACTAGTATTACAATATTCAAGTAGCATAAGCAACCAAACCCATTGATAGAATCTGTTATGTTATGTTTTCTTATGTTTAAATACAATTGAGGGTATAAGGGGAGGGGATATTTTATTTGTATTAGTTTTTGATGGAATATTAAGTGATGTTAAAACGTCAAGTGATTGTATCTTATGTTGCACTTATTGAAAGTTTTAAAAAATGAATAAAGAATTTTAAATAAAAATAAACATTGTGGAGAAAAAATTCTCGGTGTTCACCAGAGCCTGGCCTAATGTAGAATACAAGCCAGAACTCACACTCAATCAGTGGCAAAAAAAGCACAAAAAGTATAGGTTTAAGTAACATAATAACTCAGGTGTTATGACACCATTACGGAAGCTCAGGTGTTGTAACACCATTATGGAAGCTCATGTATCGCAATACTGTAATTGAAGCTAATGTAAACTGCTCTGAATTGACTACACAGTCATTAGTAGCAGTATAGAAATTTTCAATAAACAAATTAAGTTGCTTTAATATCTCAAAAAAATAATTGTTCTGCCCAGTCCATTCGTTTTAAAAATCCCCACAGTGTTCAATCAACTATTCAATACAATAAGTTCAAAAGCATCAAAACCATAGTCACTTATCTTTTTCAGTCGTCACTGCCCAAAAACCACTGGTGTCAAGTATCCATTCGTCCGACAGAGACATTATTTTGCGATTAATAATCACTGCTTCAGGGGCGAGCTGCAACAAACTGATCTGCTCTTCACTACAATGTTTTTTTGAAGCTGCTTTCAACTCTTAACTCCCAATCACTCAGATACCCATTGCATTATTCCTTCTGCCAGAATCCCCCCAACCCTGAATGTCCTGTCTATCTCTCCAAATTAGATTGTAAGCTTTTCTGAGTAGGGACCGTCCATTGAATGTTAAAATGTACTGCATTGCATAAGCCTTTCAGCACTATAGAAATTAGAAATGATAAATAGTAGTAGTAGAGTATTTAATTCTGATGAATCAGAGAAACTCAAATAAATCTCTTTAATGCTAGAAGATGTAATAGGTAAATTCAACAAATTGAACAGTAGCAAATCACCTGGACCGGATGGAATACATCCCAGAGTGCTAATAGAATTGAAAAATGAACTTGCAGAGTTGCTATTAGCAATATGTAATTTTTCTTTAAAATCCAGCATAGTACTGGAAGACTGGAGGGTGGCCTACGTGACTGATTTTTAAAAAGGTTTCCGGGAAATCGTAGACCAGTGAGTCTGATGTTGGTGCCGGGCAAAATGGTAGAGACAATTATAAAGAACAAAATGACATAACATATACATAAGCACGGGTTAATGAGAGAACGCCAACATAGATTTAGTCAAAGGAAATCTTGCCTCACCAATCTCCTGCATTTCTTTGAAGGGGTGAATGAACACATGGATAAAGGTGAGTCAGTTGATACTGTGTATTTGGATTTTCAAAAGGTATTTTACAAAGTACCTCATGAAAGACTTCTGAGGAAATTAGAGAGTCATTGGATAGTTGGTAATGCCCTAATATGGATTAAGAACTGGTTGAAAGATGAGAAACAGAAGATTTAAATGGCCGTTATTCTCAATGGAATAGTGGGGTTCCCTAAGAGTCTATGCTGGGACCGCTGCTTTTTAACATATTTATCAGTGATCTAGAGATGGGAATAACTAGTGAGATAATTAAATTTGCTGATGATATTAAACTTAATTATACCTTTTGGTGGAATTCAGTTTGTCATATTTATAAAATGGAGAGAGTGCTTGCTATACAGCAAGGAATATATCGCAATTTTAAAAAGATTTGGGGGTCATTGATTACATAAGAACATAAGTAGTGCCTCTGCTGGGTCAGACCACAGGTCCATCACGCCCAGCAGTCCGCTCCCGCGGCGGCCCAACAGGTCATGACCTGTCTGAATCACCCCTTGGTTTCTCCTCGAAGTCCTATCTTCCCATCCAATTTTTGACCCTTTGTCCCCGCACCCCTTTCAGTACCCTACGATCCCTTTGTCCCTCAGGAATCCGTCCAATCCCTGTTTGAATCTCTGTACTGTATTCTTCCTGATCACTTCCTCCGGTAGCGCATTCCATGTGTCCACGACCCTTTGGGCGAAGAAAAACTTCCTTGCATTTGTCTTGAACCTATCCCCATTCAGTTTCTCCGAGTGCCCCCTCGTACCCGTTGTCCCTCTCAGTCTGAAGAACCTGTCCCTATCCACCCTCTCTATGCCTCTCAAGATTTTGAAGGGCTCTATCATATCTCCCCTGAGCCTCCTCTTTTCCAGAGAGAAGAGACCCAGCTTATCCAGCCTCTCGGCGTATGGGCAGTTTTCCAGCCCTCTTACCAGCTTCGTTGCTCTCCTTTGGACTCTCTCAAGTACCGCCATGTCCTTCTTGAGGTGCGGCGACCAATACTGAACGCAGTATTCCAGATGCAGGCGCACCATCGCCCGATACAGTGGCATGATGACTTCCCGCGTCCTGGTTGTGATACCCTTCTTTATGATGCCCATATTCTTTTTTTTTTTTTAAATTCTTTATTTTATAATTCACATATTACATATTCTAATGATCAGATACCTTAAACACCTTGTTATTATATAAGATATAGGTAGGGTGAGATTGGGATATATGATGTTTGTTAATTGGTTTATTATTAATGGATGGGGTGGGTGGGGAGGGATTATTTTATACTTTAATGATTATAAATAAGAATGTCAAAAAGTTTGTTTGTTTTTTAATTGAATATTATACACTTGTTGTAAGATGTGAAAATGAATAAAGATTAAAAAATAAATAAATTTGCTGATGATACAAAGTTGTTAAATCACAAGAGGATTGTGGAAAATTGCAAGAGAACCTTGTGAGACGGGGAGACTGGACATCAAAATGGCAGATGATGTTTAATGTGAGCAAGTGCAAAGTGATTCATTTGAGAAAGAGGAACCCGAACTATAGCTATGTGATGCTGGGTTCTGTGTTAGAAGTCAATGCCCAAGAAAAGGATCTAGGTGTCATCATTGAGGATATGTTAAAACCCTCCGCTCAGTGTGCGGCTATGGCTAAGAAAGCAAATAGATTGTTAGGAATTATCAGGAAAAGAAGGGAAAACGAAGATGAAAATGTTTTAATGCCCTTTAATCGCTGTATGGTACAGCCACATATTGAATACTGTGGGCAACAAAAATGATAAAAAGGGATGGGACAACTTGCCTATGAGGAAAGGCTAAAGCGGCTAGGGGTGATATAATAGAGGTCTAAAAAATACTGATTGGAGTGGAAAGGGTAGATGTGAATTGCTTGTTTATGCTTTCCCAAAATACTAGGAATGGGAGGCATGCAACGAAGCTACTGAGTAGTAAATTTAAAACAAACCAGAGAAAATATTTCTTCACACAAACTCTGGAATTCGTTGCCAGAGAATATGGTGAAATCAGTTAGCTTAGTGGGGTTTAGAAAAAGGTTTGGATGAATTTTTTTTTTTTTTTGTAAATCTTTATTAAATTTTCAGATCTTACAAAAAGTGCATCATAACATACATGTCATAACCATAAGAATTAAGCTCTTATAAACATTCAGAAACAGTCCATAGGCCATTATTGAGATGGCTTGAGGAAATCCACTGCTTATTCTTAGGATAAGCGGCTTAAAACTGTTTTATTACTTGACATCTAGCTAGTAGAGATTGACACGGTGACTGTTTCCCACGGCTGCAGGAACAGGGGACGAAATCGACTGGTTGCTGCGGGTATGTGGACAAGGCCAATCACGGCGATGAATGGGCTTGTCCCTGCAGTAAAGGATCTGCCACGAGTTGCCTCCCCACCCCTCATGAGTCCAGCAGCGCCACCCTCCCTCCCTATTGTGAGTCCAATAGCTCTCCCTCCCTCTCTGGCTCCCTGAAAGCCGGTGGCAAAAAAACCACAACCCACAACAAACCCGCAACTCTCCTGGGGTGGGCCTACCAGCCAGTTGGAAGCTTCATGCATTCAGTGCTGCTCCAGGAACCTTCTTGCCACCGATTCCCTCCTTTTCGATGTAACTTCCAATTTTGCTCGGAAGTTACATCAAGAGGGACTCAGCAATAAGAAGGTTCCCAGAGCAGTGCTGCGTGCAGGAAGCTTCCAATTGGTTGGTAGGCCTGCCCCAGAAGGTGCCAAGGGGCCAACCCAAGAGAGTCGCAGGTTTGTTGTGTTTGATTGGGGGTTTTTTGCTGCCGGCGTTCAGGAAGCTAGAGAAAGAGTGCGAGGGCTGTTGGTTCCGCGATAGGGAGGGGGGCTACTGCTGCTGCACCTGCGAAGGAGGGAGAGGTTTGCTTAGGCTGCTGGACAGCTGGAGCTGAAGGGAAGGGATCTGGATCTGGTCTGGGGATTGGGGGTAGAAGGGAAACAGGTGCTGGGTGGTTGGTGGCATGGAGCTGGAGGGAAGGGAGAGGTGCCAGACCCACATACGGGTGTTGGACCCATGGGAAGAGAGAGAGGTGCAGGACCTACAGGGACGAGGAAAGAGAAAAGCTCTGCTAGCTAGGTACTTGGGACCTGGGTTGGAAACAGGATATTATGGACCTTTGGTCTGTCCCAATATGGCAATTATGTTATGATTTAAGAACATAAGCAGTGCCTCTGCTGGGTCAGACCAGAGGTCCATCATGCCCAGCAGTCTGCTCACGCGGCAGCTCATCAGGTCCAGAAACCTGTATTTAACCCTCTATCTATACCCTTCTATCCCCTTTTCCTTCAGAAAATTGTCCAAACTCTTCTTGAACCCCAATACCGTACCCTGTCCTATCACTCCCTCTGGAAGCACATTCCAGGTGTCCACCACCCGTTGGGTGAAGAAGAACTTCCTAGCATTGGTTCTGAATCCGTCCGCTTTTAATTTTTCTGAATGCCCTCTTGTTCTTGTGGTTTTCGAAAGTTTGAAGAATCTGTCCCTGTCCACTTTCTCTATGCCCTTCATGATGTAAGTCTCTATCATGTCCCCTCTAAGTCTCCGCTTCTCCAGGGAAAAGAGCCCTAGTTTTTCTAATCTTTCAGCGTATGAATGGTTTTCCATACCTTTTATCAAACGTGTCGCTCTCTCTCTATCCATTTGTTAAGGCTTTTTGGTACTCAATTTGGGACCAAGTTAATCTCATGATGGAAAATCATGTGGCACTATCTTATGATACGGTGTTGTTTGAAATGTGTATGAGGGCTAAGTGTCAAATATCTGCTGATAACAATAAGCTTTTAATGATCCTTACAGGTGTGGCTATACAACAGATAATGTACAATTGGAAAAATTATACTAGATTAAACTACAGTTTTTGGTGGAACTCTGTGTGCCATATATACAAAATGAAAAGATTACTTGCAGTACAATAAGTTCAAGGATGTGTGGGGGCCATTAATAAGTTATCATAATGATTAATGTATATTTATTGCTTTTTCTTATAAGTTGTTATAGAAAGAAAGGGTGGGGGGAGGGATAGGTTAATATAAGATTAATTATAATATAAAGGAGGGATATATATGTATATATATGATTGGATTGATTATTTTGTTGATATGGGGAGGGATGGGAGGTAGGTGGTGGGATTTAAAGTATTTATAATAACACTAGTCTTATAGCCCGTTACATTAACGGGTGCTAGAATATATGTGTGTGTGTCTGTCTTTATTTTTTTTTTCTCTCTCCTTAGCCGCTTTCTGTATTTCTGTCTGTCTTTTTTATTTTTTTTTTCCTTGTCTGTCCACTACCACCCCTTGCCTGCTCCCCCTGTCCATTCTCCCTTCCTTTTACCTCCCCTGTGTCCTCCGCCACCCCATCACTGCTCACCTTATCCAGCAGAAGCCCTTCTCCCTTTGTTTTACCTCCCCCTGTCCATCATCACCTCCTTCCTGCTCCCCCTGTCCAGCAGTAGGCCTGTCTTCATTTTTATGCCCTCCCTCCCTGTTCATCAGCACCTCTTCCCCTGTCCATCAACCCCTTTTCTGCCCCTCCATTTCCGTGTGTTGCAGCATTTCCCTCCCACCCCACTTCCCTGTGCAGTATTTTCCTCCCCCCCCCCATACCTTCCTCCTGAACTCCATGCCCTACTTATGTTAAAATGCTTTCCGGGTTTGGCTGCCGCGGCATGCAGCCGCCGCGGCCAACATCCGACTCAGGCCGCCGCTGTCGACATCCGCCTCGGGGGGGGGGAGGAAGAGAGAGAGCGGAGAGAGTACTGTAGGGGCATGCGCACTCCTACCTGCGGGTCCCTACATCATAGCGACGGCAAAGTTACTGTAAGGGAAGCGCCAAGAGCAATAATGGAGCACTGGTGCGCAAGGGAACGACAGCGGCGGGGATGGCCAACTTACAGGAAGGGAGGGAATGCAGGCGGGGATCGTGAGAGTAGCTACCGCTGCGTCTTTCAACAGGGAGCAGGCCAGACCGTAAGCCACGCATGCGCACTTCCTATGGGTCGCTAAAGCTCACGGAAAACCGGCGCACGCATAGGAAGTGCGCATGCACGGCCTAGCGTTTTATTATATTAGATTGTTCAAGAATGTCAAGTGAGTTATTTGTAATAATATTGTACACTTGTTGAAAGAAATAAAATAAATAAAGATTTAAAAAAACCAAAACGTGTCGCTCTCTTCTGAACCATCTCGAGTATCGCCATATCCTTTTTTAGGTACGGCGACCAATATTAGACGCAGTACTCCAGATGCGGGCGCACCATCGCCCGATACAATGGCAGGATAACTTCTTTCGTTCTGGCTTTTTGAGTTATGCTGCTATTTGTTTGAGGTGGCTGCTGTTTTCCTTTTGGTAGGATTGCAATTTTATATTTTTAAATATGTTAATTGCTTTTTCTCTTTATTTATCTGTATGTTATTGTGTCTGCTATTGTTAATTTACTTAACTCTCTTGTTCTTTACCGTTTTCTCACCTTTTCTTCTTCTCTCTCTTCTGTTTATTTCTGGTCCTTCCTTCAGGTATGATCACCTTCTCTCAGGATTATGTTGCCAATGAACTCACGCAGAGCTTTTTCACCATCGCCCAAAAGATCCAGAAGAAAGTTACAGGCACCCGTCATGTCACCGAGCCCTCTGAGATGTTCCCAGTATTACCTGGCTCATACCTGCCACTCAATAACCCTGCACTAGAATTCATTAAATACGTTTGTAAGGTGAGGTGGGCAGGGTTAAGGTCAGGCACACAGAGGTTGATCAAAACCAGCTTTCCATTACATCTATAGAAAACCAAAAAAACTCTGTGGAGTGACGATGTTCCTAAATGGACTTTATTTGAAAGTGTCAAAGTTCCAAAGGTACACTGAAATCATCCACATAAAATAATTTCATCCACATAAAAATAAATCATCCACATAAAAGCCTTAAAGGACCTAGTCCGCTAGGGATACAGGACCCAACACAGTCCGCGTTTCAACAAAAAGTCTTCTTCAAGGGTCCCTGGGGGTCCTATAAAGGTGAATACGTGGGAAACAATTGTGTGGTGAGCCAGAAGTGAGACACTGCTTGCATTTGCAATAGAAAGGGACGTTTTTTCTGGATTTTTTTCTTCGTGGATATTTTGGGGTCAATTCCTTTTGTTTTTTCCATTACATCTATGCCAGATCAGTCCTGAACGAATGGGTTATGTCCATCTATTAGCGGATGGAGACTGAGAAAAAATAGTCCCAGTATTTCATCCTTAAAGGATATCATGCAGTATTTTCTTCTGTTTCCAAGCGGATGGTGAATGGATCGTGCAGCTCCATTTTGGTACTTGTCTTCAGGAGCCGATGCCAGTCGCACAGCCACACTGGAAGCCGACAATTTGAAATGGCTACCAGGAAATGAAAGTGAGGCAAAGAGGAGGACAGAAAGGGCTGTGTATGTCCCTGAAACCGGCTCTAGTCAAACCTGCCATGAGGTTTACCACTCAATTACCAAAAACGATCAATGGCTTGAATCAACCCAAAAACCCAGCTAGGTGCTTTTCAGTATCATTGCATATTGTACGGAGGAAGCTTTGATCTCTTCAGAAGTTCACATGATGAACACTTTTTGTTATTTAGCGAATAAATTTCTCCTGTTATAAGTTTGAAAATTTCTACCTCACCTCACACTGAGGATTTGCGACACAAATTGAAAATTAAACATAAATTGCTCGTGATTAACTCAGGCTTTCAAGAGGGGGTCCTCTTAGTAATATAACTACTGTATTTTTTGCACTCTTATTTCCCCCCAAAAAGTGGGTGGAAATAAGAGTGCATGTTATGGAGCGAATACCACAACCACCCCTCCCCCTCCGCCCATACCTGTATTTAATTGCGGCACAACCTTCGCCCCGTTTTTTACCCTCCCTCCTCCATTTGGCACGTGAAGGCTACGGGTTCCATAAACACAGCGTCTCCCGCTGCCATTGGAGCCCCAGTCGAGGAGCCCCTGACCTGTTAAATACCTGCATGCAGAACTGCTGGCACGAGCTGCTGCAGAAGATGCGCACGAGGCTCGCCTGGAAGGTAAAATATGGCCAGGACTACCCGAGAGTGGGGGTTCCCGCTGCCGTTGCCGCCCTCAAGCGACGTGAAGCTCCCGTCTTCATCAAGCATGGCCTGCCCGAGATCGGTGACACCCGGACACAAGCCCCAGAGGAGAAGGCCAAGACCCAAGTTCCGTCACCGCAGGAGCCTTCCGCCAAACCCAAGGAGTTTGGCATCGACATGAGACTCCCGTTAAAGCTCCTCTATCAGGGCCTTGACAAGGACGGCTCAGGAGCACAGGAAGCTGAAGGGCCCAGAGGAGAAGTTCTAGTTCCATCTCATTTCCTCCTGGTGCATTGGTAAGCCCAGCCTAAATGCCTCCAGCGCCTGACAGGAGGCTTTGACGTCAGCCCTCGGTTATAAGGTGCCGCCCTGCTGCATTGTGGGATTTGTGGTCCTGTATAGGAACCTTGATGCATTCCTGCACATTGTCTATAAAAGATGAAACAGGCCAAGTAGCTCCCCCTAGTAACTGGGACTCTTGGCAGCCTTCGGAGACTTGAGGTTGGAAATAACTTTGTTGGGCAATGCTGAGGGACAACTTGGGTTTATCCAGGTTTTAAATAATTTATTTATTCAATTTTCTAAACCGTTCTCCCAGGGAAGCTCAGAATGGTTTACATGTATTTATTCAGGTACTCAAGCAGTTTTTTCCTGTCTGTCCCGGCAGGCTCACAATCTATCTAATGTATCTGGGGTAATGGGGGGATTAAGTGACTTGCCCAGGGTCACAAGGAGCAGCTTGGCTTTGAACCCACAACCTCAGAGTTCTGAGGCTGTAGCTTTAATCATTGCTCCACACTATCCCAAGATCTATGTATGATTCTTTAAAAATCTGAACTAACTGTCCCCCCTATAGTAGGAACAGAATCTGAACTGACTCAGCTGATTATGAACTGGAATCAGCTGGTAACTTTAGGAAGCTTTAGTGCTGAAGCGGGGGCTCTGCCTGCCTGCCTGCCCTGTGCCTTGTCCCTACCTGCCTGCCAGCCACTAGGCCTGCCTGTCCTGTGCCCTGTCCTGGTCTACCACTAGACCACCAGAGGGGGAACAGGGTACAGAGCCTGGCAGGGAGAATTTGGTTCAGAATTATTTTTTTTTTTTCTAGTTTTCCTCCTCTAAATCTAGGGCGCATCTTATGGAGTGAAAAATATAGTAGTTTTATTCAAAATAATGGACATTCCAGGCTGCACAATAACCCTTAAAGGACGAAACTCGGGACTATGTTTTCTCTGTCTCCATCTGCTGGTAGATGGACATAACCCATTGGTTCTGGTCTGGTTAGGCATGACTAAAGGCAAGAAAATTATCAGATAAACATAATTTTTCCTTTTCAGTTTCAGTCAAAATCAAATCTGTGGCCAGAATTTGCTGTTCATTTTCAGCTGAAGCTGAAATCAGCCTGTTCTCACCCCCCAGACAAAACCTCCCTCCCCCTTCCAAGTCTACCTTCAACCCCGGTGATTTAGTGGCCTAACCAGAGCAGGAGCGATCCCCCAGTCATTCCTTCCTGCTGTCTCTGTTGTCAGAATGGCTGCAGGGACCTTCAGTGTCAGTCTTCCAAGACTACTGCTGAATACTGCAGCAGCCATTTTGAGTGTGGACTTGGCAGGAGTAAAAATAACTGGGGATCACTTCTGTCCCAACTAGGCCACTAGAGGATCAGGGCTTCTAAGGTAGGGCCTATGAGTTATAGGAGAGCAGTGCTTTTGGTTGGGGGGGCAGGGTAGGGAAGAGATGGTCAAGGGGGGTGGGGTAGAATTTTAGTTTCGGCTGAAAATGCAGTGGTATTTTTGATTGAAGCCAAACATAGCCAAATCTGGATTTCGAGCTGGTTTTGGTGTCGAAACAGAAATTTGGTTGGCCTCTAGCAGACATACAATCTCTTATGCTATTAGAGCCTGGTTACAGGAGGCTTCAGGAATAAGGACCTTTTCTGAGGAAGTGGCCAAATGTGTGATGATTTATCTTTGCTGCCTTTCAGGTGTTGTCTTTAGACACAAACATTACCAATCAAGTGAATAAGCTGAAACGAGATCTCTTGCGCTTAATTGATACTGGTGAATTCTCAGAGGATGCCCAGTTTAAGGATCCTTGTCGGTCATACATCCTGTCAGAAGTTATCTGCAGGAATTGTAACTTCTGTCGGGACCTGGACCTTTGCAAAGACCCTTCCACCCTGCAGGTGAGAGTGCTGAGGATACAACGAGATAGATATACTGTTCATTCCTGTTTAGTTTTCTGGCATGTTTCATTCCTATTGGGTTTTTTCCTTCCCCTTTCTCCACGCAGGATGGGTCTGCACTACCCAAGTGGATTTGCACAAACTGTCAGGCAGCGTATGATTCCGAATCAATTGAGATGGCTTTGGTGGAGGTGCTACAGAAGAAACTAATGGCCTTCACGCTGCAGGACCTGGTAAGTAGCATTCGCTTGTGTTGTGCTTTTTCCTACCACCCTAGAGAGGATTAGAAGTATTCCTTGAACTGGATCCTTTCCTACGTTGCTCTTTGAGCCTCTGTCTGATTTCATTTTCCTCCTGGCTACTTCCCCATCTCTTTGCTCTGTTCCTCCTTTTCCTCTTTGCCAAGTGTTTGTTTCTGCTCAAAACAGCTAGTCGTTGTCTGGCTTTTAATCTTGGACATACATTTTTAGGTCTGCCTGAAGTGTAAAGGGGTGAAAGAAGCTAATATGCCCATATACTGCAGCTGTGCTGGAGATTTTGATCTTACCATCTCCACAAAAGTACGTGAGTACACTGCTTTCCCCAGTACATTAGGTGAATGTTAGTGAGTCAGGGCCGGTATGAGAGAATGAAGCACCCTTGATGGACCTTCAGCCCTGCAGCCCCTCCCCAACACATAATTAACTTCTGAAATTCTAGGATTTCACACGGAAAATGTAAATAACTGAAAATTCGTCCTCCTCCCTCCATTGCACCACACAAGTCTGTCTTGAGAGGGAAGGCAGGGTGAGAAGCAGCAGGAGTTTCTCTTACCTTTTCATTTTTAGCTCTGCTGCACAGTGACGGGTGGGGGTGGGGTAAGAGGCAGCGGTGGCAGCTGTTTGATCAGCTGTTAAGGAGGATGAGGGGAGAGGAAACAGTGGCTGCTCTTCCCATTTTCTACATCTGCAAGTGGAAGGAAGTGAAGGCTCTTCCTTTTCTAAACACTGCTGAGGACTTTGTGGACGGAGTTTGTGGACGGAGAAGGGGAGGGATGCAGTGATCATTTTTTTTCCTCCTCCTCCAGTCTCTTGCAGTCACAGATCCTATAAGAGGGGAGAGAAACAGCAATGTTGATTTGCAGACTGTGTATTAATGCCATTCCCAGAACCTAGTTTGCTTAATAGTTGCACCAGCCTTGTAATTACCCTATACAGCCTCAGAAGCAGCCTGTATCTCGGACGAGGCGGGATAGGTGGTCCCTTCACTTTTGTGCTTTTCATTCTGGGTATTCAAACCCTTTTGCAACTCTTAGAATAGAACTGTCAGAACCCCTTTAACAAAAAAGAGTCTCTACTTGGGGGTGAGGGAGCAGAAGTTGCTTTTTGCTCTATAGGAGTCCTGGGACTTATAATGTAATGTAATGTAATTTATTTCTTATATACCGCTAAATCCGTTAAGTTCTAAGCAGTTTACAGAGAAATATACATTGAAGAGTATAATAAAATAAGATAAATGAATAAAGAATTGGTACTTTGAAATTCCCTTACTGTCCCGAAGGCTCACAATCTAACTAAAGTACCTAAGGACAAACAAATTAGCAAATAATAGAAAGGAAAAATAAAGAATAGAGTAAATGAGATATAAAGCATCCTAACAAGAATACATAGAAAACATTGATCTCATTACGGCCATATTCTTTTGAAGCAAGTGTACATCCCTGCAATAATAAAGTGGGTAAAGTAAATTAAATTAAAATTATTTGAATTAAAACTAAATATATATAAATGAATTAATTAAGAGAGAAACCAAAAAACCGTTAGACAATGGAATTCTAATGAAAATTTAAAATAAAGATGTAAAACAAAATAAATAAAAAACAGTAAAAATAAATGAAATTTTAAACACGATGTTATAAGAGTCAGGGGGGTCTCAATTTCACTTCAGTCAGATCATCATTCTCAGCGTCTCTAGTCCATCAGCCGTTTTAACCGATCAACCGCCATTATCATCCACAACACGCAACTACAGGACACCTCCTCCGATGTAAAAGAAACCTCCCTCAGTCTCCTTAACGGTCAGTGCGCTGAACAGCTCCGTTTCCACACAGATCATGCCGACTTCAGTCAACTGCTCCCTGGTCCGGACTGCGCCTCACTCTGCCAGCCCTCGCTCCCGTAGACACCAAGACTCCTGGTCTCCTTAGTTGGTTTATAACTAGGCACAGGAGAGGAAGGGGAAAATGTAAAGGGATCCGTTATTTTATGAAGCTTAAGCTGTTTTGATGGTTAATGACCAGTAGAATATTACTTTTCCATTTGGAGTCTTTGCTAAAAGGGGGGAAGGGAGAGGGGGGTTCATGTTAAAAATGAGAGGGACAGTTTGTGTAAGTTCATGAAGGGCATAGAGAAAGTGGAAAGGGACAAATTCTTCAGGCTTTTGAAGACTGCAAGAATGAGAGGGCATTCGGAGGGGTTAGGAGGGGACAGATTCAGAACCAATGCTGGGGGGGTTCTTCTTCACCTAGGGGGTGGTGGACATCTGGAGTGCGCTTCCGGAGGGTGTGGTGGGACGGAGTGTGGTGTTGGGGTTCAAGAGGGGATTAGATGATTTCCTGAGGGAAGGGGGGATGAAGGGGTGTAGATGGAGGATTGCTATACAGGTTCTGGACCTGGTGGGCCGCCACATGAGTGGACTGCTGGGCATGATGGACCTCTGGTCTGACCCAGCAGAGGCACTGCTTATGTTCTTATGCAATGGCTGGGAGGGTGTACATGGGCTGGAGTAGGTTTTAACGGAGATTTTGACAGTTGGAACCCAAGCACAGTACCGGGTAGAGCTTTGGATTCTTGCCCAGAAATAGCCAAGAAGAAAAAATAAAAAAATTTTAAATTGAATAAGATTGGGCAGACTGGATGGACCGTTCGGGTCTTTATCTGCCGTCATCTACTATGTTACTATGTAAGTTATTTTGGTCACAATTGTTTCTTGAATGTTTACAGCCAATAAAATGCTTTAAAATCAAAATAGTCTCTAGAGTTGGCGTGTGTCCTCTAACAGCATTTCCCCCTAATTTTCCTCTTCATTCCACAGGTATTTGTAGAGCAGATTTCTGTCTTTAGAAATATTGCCCGGCATTATAATATGCCGTACCTCCTGGAGATGATAGAGTGGCTGCTGCAGATGAATCCTCACATTACCCTGACGAGGAAGTGAGCTCCCTTCACACAAGCTTTCTCATCAGCTTGCCTTCTGATACAGGACTAGTGCACACCTGCGACCTGTTTATCCAGCATGGCTACTGGCTGGCTGTCCCTCCAGTACAGGCGGGTCATGTGTTTGACCCTGTAATCTTAGCTCTGTGTTAGAGCTCCCAGGAGGAATGCAGGGAGCAATAAACCACTGTTGCTTATTGCTGGTTCCCTGATTGAAGATATTGAGTCCATGTGTGGATCCAACACCAAACTTGAGGCTGCATATACTTCTGTAATAAACCAAATTTCAGCCTTTGAAAGGATAAATGAGGAACACTTACTTTTATTTTATTGAGCCCCTATAAAAAAAAAAAAGTTGCACTGTTGGAGGAAAGTATGGGGAGTTGTCGTATCCAGCAGGAAGTTAAAAATAGTCTTTTAATGTAATTTTTTAGCACTAATGTACAACATGGTTGTATGTGTGAATTTTACAGTTCTGAACATGCCAGGACTTGGAATGAAATTCAGAGTTTTTTTTATTAACCCTAATAAATCCCCAGAAACTTGGCTCAACCCAAAAATGAGCCAAAAAGGCTCCTCCGGGTGACGGCTTGTGGAAGACAAATAGTCTTGATCTTAAATTAATTTCTACAGGATGGAAGGTGCTCCTTAATGAGCTGAGGGTAGAGAGGTCCTGACGATGCTGGTGAAGAAGAAACAGGATCTCCTAGAACTTGGACATTTTTGCTACGAGTTTGTGAAGGTGTTTTGTATATATGATATTCACTGGTCTCTTGTCCTGCACTGTGTGTAAGGATTTGCAGTTCTCTTTTTCAGCATCGAGATCATTTTCTGGTTGTTTTGCTGAATTCTTTTCCTTTTTCTGTTAATTTGTACTTAATAAAAGTGAAATGTTCTTTTTCAGAAACAAAAGCCTCTTGTAGTTCATTTATAGCACAGTGTCCTCAAGTCCTGGTGATTAACTCAGTTTTGTTAAGAACATAAGAATTGCTGCTGCGGGGTCAGACCAGTGGTCCATCATGCCTAGAAGTCCGCTCACACAGCGGCCGTCTGGTGAAAGACCAGCGCCCTAACTTAGACTAGCCCTACCTGCGTACATTCCGGTTCAGCAGGAACTTGTCGAACTTGGTCTTGAATCCCTGGAGGGTGTTTTCCCCTATGACAGACTCCGGAAGAGCGTTCCAGTTTTCTACCACTCTCTGGGTGAAGAAGAACTTCCTTACGTTTGTACGGAATCTATCCCCTTTCAATTTTAGAGAGTGCCTTCTCGTTCTCCCTACCTTGGAGAGGGTGAACAACCTGTCCTTTTCCTCCAAGTCTATTCCCTTCAGTACCTTGAATGTATCAATCATGTCCCCTCTTAATCTTTGTTGTGTGCTACTGGACTTCTGCCCTGCTGCTTTCCAAGATATAAAATCGGGGATGGCAGGTAAAGATCTGAATGGTCCATTCAGTCTGCCTAACAATTCATGATTAAGCCAAAAAATGAATGTGGCATAATTAGCCGCCTCTATGGAATTCAGTCACAGCTGTATCTGTTTCTCCGTTTTTGTTCTTTAGTCGTCTGTGGTAGTTTCAGACGCTGAAAAACTGATAATGAGCTGTGCACAGTGCTTTGGTGCAGTTGTCCAAAGCCGTTTTGTTCCCGATGTAATAAACTAATGCAGTGCAGCTAAAAGTGTGCATGGACAGAAAAACTGATGCACTGGCACAACAGTAACAATGTAAGAAGCAGAAATCTCATTTCATTCTCCTTTTCTGTTGGTGAATTCATTCGTTGAGATGATCTTGGAAACCTGCCTGCTAAAAGTGCCTCCAGAAAAGGGTTGAGAAGCACCGAGTTAGGGGTAGAGAATGACACGGTGACAAAATTCATCACCGTTACCTTCCCCGTGGATAACTGCGGGAAACCATCTTACTTGTAAGAATTTAAAAATGAATAAATAAAAAATGAAAAAAAAAAAAAAAAAAACATCTTCATGTCATTCTTTAAGGAGAGAGGGAAGAATCAGAGTATAATTGGGCACAACCACTGACCCTCAAGCTTTGCTTTGAAGAATGATGGTGTAGAAGGACTGAGGTTGAGACAGACACTACAGAATGACAGTCTCTAGTATCTAGAGCAGATATTGTGATGTCATAATGCCTCATTCCACCAGTGCCTAAGAGCCAATCACATCAGTGATGTCACAATGGCTTCATTATCCTTGGCTCCCATAAGAATCAGAGTATGAATGGCCACAACCACTGACCCGCAAGCTTTGCTTTGAAGAACGCTGGTGTAGAAGAACTGAGGTTGAGATAGACATAAAAAAATGACATGGGATTATTTCCCGCGGTTATCCGCGGGGACGGGAACGGTGATGAATTTTGTCACCGTGTCATTCTCTAATTAGGGGACCAAAGCCTTCTGTGGCCTCCTAGGCAGGTGGCCCTCTCTACCTCCTGCTACAATGGACTCCTTTTGGAGGAAGGAATGTACCGAATCCCTCCTTCCGCTTCCTCAGGCACTCCTACTCCACAGCTTTTACAGACTGTCCCAGCCTCTTGTTATGTTTGAGCCATATTACCGTGGAGCAGGAATCCAGAATGTGTCTGCTGTTTGTTGTAACAAATCTACTAAGATGCTACCAAGTTCAGGCCTCAAAACACATCTTTCCCATGTTGAAAGCTTGATAGAAAAGATGGGTAGCAAGATGGTCAAAAAATGTTATTTTACATCAGATTTTTCAAATATTTCCTAATACAGTAAGGGATCTTACTCTCTTACAAAACCTGATAGCGCAGGCCGCCGCGGTAACTGCCCCGAAGCGTACAGATTCTATGGGAATGTTTGGAGAGTGAAAGGTATTTTGACATTTGATTTGAAATTGTCAAATTATTAGTATTAATCAGCAGGTTTTAGCGGTTAGAAGGAGATATTTGAAAAATTTTGTTGTAGAATAAAATTTTTTTGATCATCTTGCTGCCCATCTTTTCTATCAAATTTATTGTAACAAAAGCACATTTTGGTTCCTGTTACATAAACCATGCTCTTATTACATTAGTTAATGTTTTATAGTTTCTTAAGTCAAAAAGTGTTGCCTGTTTTCGGTCACTGACAGGCCATCTGTACTGCTGCAGTAACCCCTGGCCCAAGCTGAGCTTTTTACTCTAGAACTGAGGGACCTCGGTCCTGCACCACTACCAGTTCCAATGGATGTCGGTCCTTTCCTGCAACTGCCTCCTTAGATTCCAATTTAAAAAATTATTATACCTATTATATCTTGCAGGTTCTATGCTTCCAGACAGATTTTTTAGGGCATCGGGCCGCCAGGTGGTATAAATTGTTAACTGGATTCCTGAATAAAAACCCAAATCCAGTCTTAGAGAAATTTGGAGCATCGAGATAAAGCAGTATATTTCTGTGTCTCGATGGCCACGTGTTTGGACTTGGAGGATGAGATGTACAGCGTCAGCATCTATGAGACAAACCTGTTTTTTCTTGTTACACAGATCTTTTTGGACCCCTGTTAGGTTACAAAAGTTGGACAGTTCTAAATCTAATAGATTCTGGCACTATCATCTAGACATCAGGACATTGGATCATCTATTTTGTTGTCCTTTGATACTCAACTTTTGGAAGTCAATATGGGGACAGATTAACCTCATATTGGAATCGACAATACCATTGACTTTTGAGGTAATTATATGTGGAGCATTACTTTATCCCAGGACAAGCAGGCAGGTATTCTCACTAGTGGGGTGACGTCATCCGACGGAGCCCCAATGCGGACGTCTCGCAAGCATACTTGCTTGTAGAAACTTTAGAAGTTTCGAGTCGCCCACACCGCGCATGCGCGAGTACCTTCCCGCCCGATGCACCGGGCGTGTCTCCTCAGTTCTTACTTTTCCGTGGAGCCAAGAAGTCCGTTTTCGACTCTCTACGCGAAGTAACTTCACTTGTGCTTTCTAAGTCCGCGGTTTTGGGTTCTTTTTACTCATAATCGTTGGTTTTCGTCATGTTTTCTTATTTAAAAAATTTTAAAAAAAAATTTTTTTCCTTCCGTTCGACCGGGCAGGCCACGTGGCCGCAGCCCCAAGACTTCAATCTAGCGGCGGAGCTTTTTCGGCCTATGTCCCGGCCTATCACCGGTTTTAAAAAGTGTGTCAAGTGCCAGCGCGCGATTTCGCTGACGGACCCTCATCTTCAGTGTCTCGGGCCTCAACACCTTCCGAAATCGTGCTGGCCTTGCTCCACACTTACAGCACGTGCATTCAAGCATCGCTGCGTCTTGTGGGAGTCGCTGTTCAGCATGGATGCTTCGTCGGAGCTGACCTCATCGAAGAGCGCCAAACATTGGACTTCCGCCTCGACTCTTCCGTCTTCCACCTTGGATCATTATAAATGCCGGCTTTTTCTGATTATGACTGGGGTAGCCATACAGATGATAACTCGAAACAGGAAAAACTGTGATTGTCTTAATCTTTCCTTTTGGTGGGCGAGCTTATGTTTAAGTTACAGGTATGAAAAGATGAATGCCGACATTTTAGGGCATTCTAAGATATTTAACTTAGTTTGGGATCCCTTAACATCTTTTGTACAATTGTTATAGTTCATTTAGCCTTTTTTTATTGGTGTAATTCAGACACATCCGGGGTGGGGGAAAGAATGTATCTTTAGGGTGATCTTTAAGGTAATTGTGGTGGGGGAGGGCATATATTGTACTAATACTGATTGTATTTAAGTGCTTATTTATTATTACTGATGTAAACATTGTGTTGCACTTTTTGTTAGTGATAAAAATTAAAGAATTTAAAAAAAAAAAAATTTCAACTTAAAAATAAAAGATTTCCAAATGCTTTCTCAGCAAACCAGCTTAAAAAAAAATTAGAAATTTCACTGGTGATTCCATGGAATATCAGAAGAATGTGCTGTATGCCAAAGATGCTGGGGGCCTGAGGAACCTGGATTGTGCAAATAGCCAATTTCACTACTTGGTTTTTACTGAGCTCATCTGTCATTATCTACACCCCCTCCCTCCTCCCCTGGTCCCGTGAGAAGCAGAGAAATCATATCGGATTCCAAGGTAGAAGGAAACATGACTCTAATTAGATCCGAACAAATCGTGCTGGAGTGAAAAAGAAATTGAATTAAGCATCACAGGGAAAGGGGCATTAGCAGATGAGAAGTCCTGCAGCGATCAAGACAGAAGGAGAGAACTGGAAAAATGTATGTGTGAACTCCACTGGAATCTTCAGTAAATAATAGCTTCTTTTTGCTGTGGCTTCATCCTCTCTTTCACCTCTTCTTCTTTCTTCCTTTTCTCCCCTGACTTGGGCTTCCTTTCTGTCTTCTTTCATCAGTTGACCTTGGAACTGTCCAGTGGACAGTGTGTTGTTTTTGGTAAAGTTCAGGGACAGATTGCACCCAGTGGCTCAGGCTCCAGCCTGTACTCTTTAAAAATAAGGTTTGAAGTTTATTATATTTGATCAGTAACCTTATAGTGTGAGCAGCAAGGTGGATTACAGAGTAAAAACAGGAAGTTATGCAGTGGATAACCTAACTCACAAACTCAATTTAGAACAAGACGAGCAGGTATAAGACACAAGGGTATCTAATACAGATATTATTTATTGGAGGGGGGAGGGGAGCCTGCTTCAATCTCCACAAATAGGGTGAAAAATCAGTGAGAAACAAGCCTTTAGATACAGAGATTTCACTATAATCTTCATAGCTAAGAAAAAGGAAAATTTAAATTAAATCAGTAACTTAAAGAAAGGGTAAAGTTGGGCAGACTGGATGGGACCTTTCAGGTCTTTATCTGCCGTCATTTACTATGTTAGTATAAAAAGGCCTCGGAAGCTATTGCAAGCCATAGACTTGGCTTCTATTCGTGCTTTCAACTTCCATCACAGGTCAAAAATCTCCCTTGTTTAATTTTTATCAAATGCACATATTGTACAAAATTAATTCTAAGAACTTATCTCAAGATCTGACTCCTGGAATCTCTGTTAATTCCCGTTTGGGTTTCTATGTTATGTTTGTATGCATGTTTTCTTAGTACAGCTGGTTCTATCCTATCAAGATCTGTAGTTCCATTTCATTAATTTATACAATGTAAACTGCCTTGATCCACTATCATAGGTAAAGGTGGTATAATAAGTTCAAAATTAATAAATACAACCCAATGGCCCGCGTTTCGCTTTTCTGCATCAGGGCATTGGACAGGCTATCAAACCCTCCTAAACAGGGGTTTATATGTTTTCTCTCTGTTTCAGTCAGTTTGATAGCCTGTCCAATGCCCTGACGCAGCAAAGCAAAACACGGGCAGCCTTTGTTGGCAACGGACAGCTGACTAGGAAACATCAAATGCTTAACATTATGGCAAAAGTCTGAGCTGAAAGCTAAGTACCAGTCTTAAAGCATGTTAAGAATTTGTAGATAGTTATTAAACCAACATAAATATTGAAAAGTTAAAATGGTAGGTGAAGGATAGTCCCGTTTTGGTTTGCAAGCTGAGTTTAAAATAGCTGACAGCAAACAGGGCCCTGAGGTTTTCCTTCTAGCTCAGCAATCGTACTGTTGCACCTATATTTATTTATTTATTTAGTCCGTCCTCCCAAAGGATGCCACAATAAGGTACAAACATTAGATAACCAGTGAAGAGAGTATGGAAGCCATACCTCCTAATAACGTCCAGTACAAAATTCCATACTCTACTCCTTCAGTGGATACAAAACTTACGACGGCCTTTTCCCAACTAACCTCAGTGAAATCATCATCACCCCGACCCAAAAGGTCCAACTGACCATCCTTCCAACTACAGACCCATCGCCTCAAGGACTAGTAGCTAAACTTCTCACATCCCACCTAGAAAACCATAACATACTCCACCCCACGCAATCTGGCTTCAGAACCAACTTCAGCACATAGACATTACTAGGCTCTCTTATCAACACAGTTAGACAACACCTCAGCACAGGAAAAAGAATGCCTCTCATAGAACTAGACCTGACCGCAGCATTCGACCTGGTAGACCATAACATACTACTACAAATTTTGGACACAATAGGTATCTCAGACAAAGTTCTCTCATGGTTTGAGGGTTTCCTAAAATCCAAAACATACAGAGTAAAATCGGATAAAGAAAAATCTGAACCTTGGTCCAACCTCTGTTGAGTTCCACAAGGTTCCCCTTTATCTCCTACTCTATTCAACCTATATACTGCCTCCCTCGGGACATACCTGAAAAAACTAAGCATAACCTCCTACAGTTATGCAGACGACATCACCATCCTCATACCTCTGGATCAGCCAAAGATCACAATAACAGACACTTTACACCGAACTCTGGAAACAGTAGCGAACTGGATGGAAAACCACAAACTGAAACTCAACCCAGACAAAACAAAATGCATCCTCCTCAAAAATAACAAAGCCCCAACTATTACCAACGTAGAAATCAACTCGATCAATTACCCCATTCAAACCACCCTAAAACTACTAGGCATGACAATAGACAGATGCTGCACCATGCAGCCGCAAATAAACAAAACAATACAGAAATCTTTCACCGTTATGAGAAACCTAAGACAAGTACGCAAATTCTTCGAAAGAGCACAATTCCATCTCATAGTGCAATCCCTTATCCTGGGTATATTGGATTATTGCAACATTCTCTACCACCCCTGCAACAATGATCAAACAATTGCAAATAGTTCAAAATACAGCATAAAGACTCCTTAAGGAAACACGACCACATTACTGAAGCATTCATGAACTCACACTGGCTACCAATCCAGGAAAGAATACTATTCAAATTTTACTGCACACTATTTAAAACTATAAATGGAGACAGTCCTTCCTAACTGAACAACCGACTCCATAATACCTCAACCAGACATAGAAAAACTCGCACCCCATTCACACACCCTCCAATCAAAGAAGTTAAATGGGAAAAAAGTTTATGAGGGTCTCCTAGCCACTCAAGCAGCGAAATTAGATAACCAAATCTCCAATCTACTAATAATAAGCACAGACTACAAGACCATACTCTTCAAGAAATCCCTGATTAAATCTTAACATCTCAAATACTTCCTTCCACCTATCTTCTTCCTCACTCTCTGAAAATACCCACCCTCTTCTACTTTTACTTGTCATGACCACTGATCTCTTCTTGTAACAGACCAACCTTAAATTCTTTTGTAATCCGCCTTGAACCGCAAGGTAATGGCAGAATAGAAATCTCTAATGTTTCCCCTGGATCAGTAGTATGGAATGTTGCTATCATCTGAGTTTCTGGCAGGTACTTGTGACCTGGTTTGGCCACCGTGCAGATGGGATACTGAGCTAGATGGATCATTGGTCTGACCCAGTTAGGCTAGGCTCATGTTCTTATGTCCCAATTGCAAAATCTCCTGCCTCAGTGTTTGTATATAATGAATGACTTGCAAATGGGCCACTGAGGTTTGTACTAAAATGCGAAAGGGTATAATGGAACCATCTGCCCTCATAATATTCATTAAGAGTCTAATTCTCCTGTGCAATGCAGTTTTTAATCACAAGACTGTGATGAAGACCTAGAGCAGTGCTTCACAAACTTCTAGTAATTCCCTCCTTGAAAATTATTGGAACCCGTCGTCAGGATATGTTTTCAGTATCAGCGCCACAACTCTGGAATTCTTTACCTCTACAATTAAGAGATGAAAGTAATCTAAGCCATTTTAAAAAGAACTTAAAAAGCTTCTTATTTAAGGATGCTTTTAACTTGTAAATTGCTTTTCCGGCCCTCTTCCTTCCTCTGCATTTTTCTTTAACCTTCCCCCCCCTTAATGTCTGTCGTTCTTTTACCCAGTGTACCAGTCCGTAAGTCTGCTATTTGTATTCATTGTTTAAACATTTTTTAAACACATAATCTATTTCTGCTTTTTTGTTTTCTGTTCCTTCCTTTTTTTTGTTTTTAATACCATGTTAAATTATATGTTGCTCTTACATATTGTAACTCGCTTAGAAAATTTTAATTAAGCGATTAATCAAATAAAAATAAACTTGAACTTGAAACTTGAACTCTCTTGGATGCACACTTAACCAGTTGGGGTTTCTGGATTATCCCATGTTTCTATGTATATTCATTGTAGAAAAGCTTTATCATGGTATTAAGCTTTATTAAGAGTATAGTTTTTATTTCCTTTCTGAACATCTTGTAGTCTGGGGTTGTTGTCAACAGGTTGGAGACTTGGTTGTCTATCTTCACTGCCTGAGTGGCCAGTAGTCTGTTGTATAGTTTTTTCCGTTTTACTTCTTTAATTGGGGGGGTAAGTGAATGGGGGGGGTGTTTTTCTATGCCTGGTAGAGGTGGTTTGGATAAGGCAGTTGTTTAGGTAGGTTGGGCTGTCTCCATTTATAGTTTTAAATAGTATACAGTAGAATTTAAATTGTATTGTACATATCAATGTTGAATGCGATTAATACAGAAATCGGCAAGTTCTTCGCGGCTCGTGCCGAATTTAAAAAGGTACAGGGAAGAGGTGTACATGCACAGCAGGGGTGGGGGCGGAGAAGAGGACAGGAGAGGAACGCCACTGCCCCAGGCACCGCTCACCCCTGCTATGCCACTGGCCTCGGGTACAGTAGAAAGATTGTAAATCTACTGGGACAGAGAGGGAAAAATGCTTGAGTACCTGAATAAGTTCATGTAAACCGTTCTGAGCTCTCTTGGGAGAACAGTATGGAAAACTGAATGAATAGTTTATGCTTTGCTTCCCTCTTGCAATGTAAGCTAAAGTGATGTATGATGAAGGCGGATAAAGGCCAGTAAATGAAAGAAAATTTGGAAGGGGAGAAGATAAGAAGCTGAAGGCAGGGAGGGAAAAAGTTGGTCAAAGACAAAACCGAGAGGGATAAAAGGAGGGAGGCAGAGAGGGAGATGTGGGATCAGAAGGAAAGGGTGGTTAGAACAGGGGAAGAAAGTAGTGAGAGGCTAAGATAGGAAGGGTGAGCGACGTAGAAGGAAAAATGAAAGGGAGAGATGGGGAAATGAAAGGGGTGACGAGCAGGTGAGAGGCTGGGGACTTGTCTGACATGACTATACGTGTGGCGTTTAATGCTGCTGGAATCTGATTAACCTCTGAAAGGTCTCATTCCGGGCACTCAATTGCCTCTAAAGAACTCGGTAATTGACTTACCAATCTGGAGTCGGGCTCTTAAGATCACCAAGAGACTGAAACGCTGCACGCTTCAGCATCAGCTCTCCTGCCAGCCTCCATCAATTCCTTTCTACCAGCAAGTGAATCTCTCGGGCACAGCTGAGCTGTTTAGAGAAGGTGGATTATATTGTTAGCAAATGGCTAAAAATGTAACACAGCCTTTTCTTTTTTAATTTATTCAATTTTAATTGAACTTATTTACATATTGTATGCTTCAGGAAACACAAAATAGCCATTGCAAACACTTATTACAGCAAAAAGGAAAATAGGATTATATATTCCTATATTAGGCAAATTTATATGGCACGATTTAAAGGAGGGAGAAAATTATTAGGAAAAAGAGGCAGTACAATTTACGAAATAAGACAAATAACTAATGACGTCTCAGCTAATTTCACACAATCTTCCTCATTAGACTATTCTCCAATTTTTTCGCCCACGGATCTTACGCTTATTTTCAAGAAAAGCCTTTAATTGTTTGGGATCAAAGAAAAGATATCTATTAGATTCATATCGGATTAAGCAGTTACAGGGAAAACGTAAAAAGAAATGGGCTGCCAGGGTAAAACCTGGGGGCACAACATCAAAAACTGCTTCCTTTTTTCCTGTGTATCCACACAGACATCAGGAAATAGCCCTACTTTCCCTCCCCAAAACAATTTATCACTATTTCGGAAAAACAGTCTCATCACCAGGGCTCCTTTTACTAAGCCGCGTTAGGGCCTTAACGCCAACATTCTAGATGCATAGTGCGCGGTTTAGCACACGGTAATTTTGTGCGTGCACTAAAAATGCTAGCGCACCTTAGTAAAAGGAGCCCCTCAGTCTTTATCGGACTCAAAAATGAATGTCACCAGGAGTGTTGATCTTATACTCTCTTCTTCAATAGATGTTTCCAATAACTGCGCGACATTCAAGCTGTCCTTGGGGTGAGTCTCCCTGGACCTGGGTGTGTCGTTTTTTTCCCTGGTGCAAAGTAAACTCTGGAGAATGGAGGCAGAGCTTCTTTCGGAACCCCCAGAACTTCCATCAGATATCTTTTAAGCCAGGGGTGGGGAACTCCGGTCTTCGAGAGCCGTATTCCAGTCGGGTTTTCAGGATTTCCTCAATGACTATGCAAGAGATCTATTTGCATGCCCTGCTTTCAATGCCTATTCATTGGGGAAATCCTGAAAACCCGACTGGAATACGGCTCTCGAGGACCGGAGTTCCCTACCCCTGGCTTAAGCAATTCAATGGGGGCTATATTCTTGGACTGAGGAAAGTTAACAAAACGTAGATTTAACCTTCTGGTATAATTCTCCATTTTCTCCACTTTACTTTTCAATTCCACTAACCCCTGACTTCACCCAGCCTTTTTAAAAAAAATTAATTTTGTTTTGCAGTGCGGGATCAAGTGATCTCTCATCCATATATGCAGCTGTGTACTTTGTAAGGACAAGCCTGCAAAGGCTAAAGAGGTCATATTTGCAATGAAAGGAGAGGGATAAATCCAGCATTAGTAGACTTAACTTTTTTTTTTTATTGATTGATTGATTTTACATTACATACCAAGCATTAACTTGTACAGAAAGGAATTTAAGCTGAGAAAAAAAATCTTTACATTAAAATAATTAAGAATTATAAACTTTACAATAAAGCAAAGTATTGATTTAGTTCAGCTCAAGTCCAAAAAAAAAAAAAAAAAGAGTTCAAGATATAATTATGGCGAGAACATAAAAGGAAAAGCTAGAAATAGCTACATAACTGAGAAAGAGTACAAAGTGCTGGGTTTTGAAAAGCTGTCCAGACCCCCGGATATGTCTGGGGAAATCCAGACATCTAGTAACCCTAGTTAAGTGGATTCTTTTCAAGGACTCCTGCTGCAGCCTTGTTAGCTGAAACACAATCGGTGTTGGATTCATTTTTTTAGATTCCACCCTGCGCAGCGCTGCGTACATCTGGTAGCGCTATAGAAATAATTAATAGTAGTATATGGTTGCATTAAAGTACTTTTTTCAGCTTGTAGGTCTGGTGTACTCTGCTACTCTGTTCCATTTTGTGTTTCTCTTCATTTGGTGCAGAGTTTGCGGTTTGCACAAAGACGGTGTCAGGTCAAAAGCGCGCCGGGACAAAGGCGCGCCCAGACAATTGAGCGCAGCGCGGAGGTGCGCGCTGCGAAAATTACTGTTTTTACGGCTCTGACGGGGGGGGCGTGGGGGGAACCCCCCCACTTTACTTAATAGAGATCGCGCCGCATTGTGGGGGGGAGTGTGGGAGGTTGTAACCCCCCACATTTTACTGAAAACTTCACTTTTTCCCTGTTTTTAGGGAAAAAGTTAAGTTTACAGTAAAATGTGGAGGGTTACAACCCCCCAAACTCCCCACAACGCCGGCGTGATCTCTATTAAGTAAACTGGGGGGGCTCCCCAACAAAAACCCCTGTCAGAGCCCCTAAAAACTGTAATTTTCTTTGGTGCGCGCCTCCGTCTTGCGCTCAGTTGTCGGCGCGCGCCTTTGTCTTTTGTGGGGTTGTCTATGAACCCACAAAGACAGTCAACCCTGTCTGTCAGATGGCCACATATTGTGTTCAAAATTTGGTAACATATGCAGTTGCTTTTGTTGTTTATGCCAAAATCTGGTCTTGAGCTCAGCTTGTTACTGTTAGTCCATGGTCAGAACTGGATCTGAAATTGGTGTGCCTATAGGCAAGGGGTTCTCAACCTAGTTCCTGGGACACACCCAGCCAGACAGGTTTTCAGGATATCCACAATGAATATGCATGAGAAAGATTTGTCTGCACTGCCTCTGTTGTATGCAAATCTCTCTCCTGCATAGTCACTGTGGATACGTATATTGAAAACCAGACTGGCTCGCTGTGTCCCAGGGATTGTGTTAAGGGCCCCACCCCCACCCCACCCCACCCCTTAGAGCAGGGATCTCAAAGTCCCTCCTTGAGGGCCGAATCCAGTCGGGTGTTCAGGATTTCCCCAATGAATATGCATTGAAAGCAGTGCATGCACATAGATCTCATGCATATTCATTGGGGAAATCCTGAAAACCCGACTGGATTGCGGCCCTCGAGGAGGGACTTTGAGACCCCTAGATTTGAGTGTTTGTGTCAGGGATGGGCAACTCCGGTCCTCGAGGGCCAGAATCCAGTCAGGTTTTCAGGATTTCCCCAATGAATAGGCATTGAAAGCAGTGCATGCACATAGATCTCATGTATATTCATTGGGGAAATCCTGAAAACCCGACTGGATTACGGCCCTCGAGGAGGGACTTTGAGACCCCTAGATTTGAGTGTTTGTGTCAGGGATGGGCAACTCCGGTCCTCGAGGGCCAGAATCCAGTCGGGTTTTCAGGATTTCCCCAATGAATAGGCATTGAAAGCAGTGCATGCACATAGATCTCATGCATATTCATTGGGGAAATCCTGAAAAACCGACTGGATTGCGGCCTTCAATGAGGGACTTTGAGACCCCTGCCTTAGAGGGAGATCAGAACTACAAGTCCATCCATGCACAAAGGACAAAACACAGGACTGGGTCAGGTTTCTGGCAAAACTGGAGCTGGCCAACAACTCCAAGTATTGTCTGGTCTCCTGCCCTTCCTCCTCCAGAGGAGCCGAGAAGAATCGAATGTTTCTTGCTGCAAAGTGTCAAATCCGGTGAAGCCGCAGAGCTTATTAAGTAATTCTTCCCTGTTAATAGGGTCAGAGGAGGGTGAACAAAGCAGCCACAAGATGTTTTTAAGCTTAACATGCACCAAAAAAAATAACCACTTGGAGTTTAGTTTATTTCTTTATTTTACAAAAAAATAAAAAGAAGGAAATGAGGGAGATGCTCTGATAGGGGAATTAATTATTAGAGTTAGTCTATCACGGTGAAGCACTAGAGAGACAAATCTCAAATGACTGCCACTTATCAAAACAATACCATTAAATTAAGAATATTTTGTGTAAGGAGGAGATGTCACTGAAGCACCGTGCTATCCAAGCGCTGAAAACATGACTCTGTCGTCCCTGTAAAGTCACATCATTCGCTCATCATGTGTGAAATATGCACAAAATGTCACTCTCTAACTTTATCAAACCATGCAAGCTCATGCTCATATCTAGAGAATGACACAGGGACAAATTTTTCCTCATCTCCACAGGAACTCTTTTTTTCTGTCAAGTTCTTTTCCTGTCCCTACCCCATTCCTGCAAGCTCCATCCTCATCCACACAAGCCTCAAACACTTTAATATCCTATTGTGATGTCATAATGCCTCATTCCACCAATGCCTAAGCTCTGTCCTCATCTGCACAAGCCTCAAACACTTTAAAGACATAAGTAGCAACATTCTAGAGCTCAGATTGTGATGTCATAATGCCTCATTCCACCAATGCCTAAGCTCCATCCTCATCCACACAAGCCTCAAACACTTTAATATCCTAAGTAGCAACATTCTAGAGCTCAGATTGTGATGTCATAATGCCTCATTCCACCAATGCCAAAGCTCCGTCTTCATCTGCACAAGCCTCAAACCCTTTAAAATCCTAAGTAGCAACATTCTAGAGCTCAGATTGTGATGTCATAATGCCTCATCCCACCAATGCCTAAGCTCCGTCCTCATCTACACAAGTCTCAAACACTTTAAAATCATAAGTGTTCGAGGCTTGAGTGGTTAAGACAGAGCATACGGGAAAGGGACAGCGACATAACTCATAGGGACAGGATGGGGAAAAATTTGTCCCCATGTCATTCTCTACTCATACCCACTATCAAAAATGGTTGGTTTTTTTTTAATATAATGCCCGTCTTATCTGGTATAAATCTCCAGAGAGGGAACATATGACGCATCCAATGAGGACCCTGTTTCAATATCTTTTTCAGGGATTATATCGCGTCTAACTTCTGTACTGGGTTTATGGCATATCTGCTTTTCAAACACAGCTTTACTGCAGCTGTCAGCTCCATGTATCGGGTAGTCTGGTCAAAATGAGATTTAGCGCCCCCATGAGTGAGTAAACCTAGTAACACAGCAGATAAAGAGACCTGAACTGTCCTTCCAGTCTGCCCAATAAGATAAACTCATATAATATCATGCAATATATTCATATATATTGTACTTTGATCTTAAAGCTTTTCTTGTAGAGCCGCAGGAATGTAAATTTTGATTTAGCGTGATTTGCAGATGATAGAAAAACAAGATATGTTGATTTCTTTGGTTATATACAGATTATAATTTTTTTTTAAATCCCATATGAAAAATGGACAGAAAACACACAGAGAGAAGCTTTTCCAGTCAGTATACAAACCGTACAGACTGTCAAATGAATGTTTGCGTTGGTGCTTCGTACTCAATGAAGTGACAGGGAAATACTTTTAAAACCAATAGGAGAAAATATTTTTTCACTCGGAGAATAGTTAAGCTCTGGAACGCGTTGCCAGAAGATGTGGTAAAAGTGGATAACGTAGCTGGTATAAAGAAAGGTTTCCACAAATTCCTGGAGGAAAAGTCCATTGTCCGTTATTGAGAAAGTACCTGGCAGAAACCCTAAGGGTAGCAACATTCCAAAGCTGAAATTGTGATGTCACGATGCCTCATTCCTCCAATGCCTAAGAGCCAACCTCATCAGTGATGTCACAATGGCTTCATTGCCCTATACTTAGCTCACATAAGAGCATAAGAATTGCTGTACTGGGACAAACTGAAGGTCCATCAAGTCCAGTATCCTGTTTCCAGCAGTGGCCAACCAAGGTCCCAATTACCTGGCAGAAACCCAAAAAGTAGCAACATTCCAGAGCTGAGATTGTGATGTCATATTGCCTCATTCCACCAATGCCTAAGAGCCAGCCTCATCAGTGATGTCACAATGGCTTGATTTCCCTATACTTGGCTCACATAAGAACATAAGAGTTGTAATACTGGGACAGACCGTATGTCCATCAAGCCCAGTATCCTGTTTCCAACAGTGGCCAACCTAAGGTCCCGAGTACCTAGCTAGATCCCAATTAGTAAAACAGATTTTATGCTGCGTATCCTAAGAATAAGCAGTGGATTTCCCCAAGCCATCTCAATAATGGCCTATGGACTTCTCTTTTAGGACATTATCCAAACCTTTTTTTAAACCCTGCTAAGCTAAATGGCGGTATATAAATATATTAAATCAATCAGATAAAAATCATTGCCTAATCCCTTTATTGGAGAAGGTTAGTGTATCCAATGCTCTGAAACTGAATGTTGAAATAGGGTTCTTCTGGCAGCACATGTTTTGGGAGCAGAATGTAAAGAATCCTTTTTAACCTTCCGCAGTGCTGAGGTAGGAAAACAATGTGTGAATAATCAGAACCTGTCCAGTGCAAATCTGGTCTATTAATCCATCACTGTTACAAATGATTACTTCCCAAGACTGTTACAGGCAAGGATGTCGTTGTGCTTCTTCTGCAATTACAAGTCATTAACGTGAAATCCATTCTCTGCGGCTACTGAGTGATTTGAAGAGCCGAAGATGTGGCCTGTGTGAATACTCAGCTCGGGACTGGCTGGGGAAGATAAAGAGCTGCAAATCCCATTAACCCTTTCAGTGAATTAGCCTTCCTTGCACCAAGCGAGTCGCATGGGGTGGCAAAGTTGATGCAAAGAGGCCGATCTAGTCATAGGAACGCAGGGGCGAATTCTGCAGATGGTGCCAAACGCATTTGGCTCTAAGGGCCAGATTCTGTAATGGGTGCCTAAAAAAGATAAGCGCCTGGTGCCTGCCAATCACACTTAGGCACCCATTACACAATCGTGCTTAACGGTGTCTAACTGAGTTTGCTACGCTATGCCCTAACCACAAGGTCTCCATAGGTGCTTTTCGATTATCTCCAATTATATGGCTTCATATATTTATCTGATTAGATTCAATATTTATTTATTTCAAAAATTTTATATACTGCATACAACTATATGGTTTCCTTGGTGTCAGGTCAAAAGCGCATCGGGACAAAGGCGCGCGCAGACAATTGAGCGCAGCGCGGAGGCGCACACTGCAGAAAATTACTGTTTTTACAGCTCCGACGGGGGGAAGGGGGGGCATGGAGGGGAACCCCCCCACACTTTACGTAATAAAGATCGCACCGCGTTGTGGGGGCGGTGTGGGGGGTTGTTAACCCCCCACATTTTACTGAAAACTTCACTTTTTCCCTGTTTTTAGGGAAAAAGTTAAGTTTACAGTAAAATGTGGAGGGTTACAACCCCCCAAACCCCCCACAACGCCGGCACGATCTCTATTCAGTAAACTGGGGGGGGTTCCCCAACAAAAACCCCCCTTCGGAGCCCCTAAAAACTGTAATTTTCTTCGGCGCGCGCCTCCGTCTTGATGATCGAGACCTTCAAAATACTGAAAGGAATTGACAAAATAGAGCAGAGAAGATTATTTACAATGTCCAATTTGACACGGACAAGAGGACATGAAATGAAGCTAAGGGGGGGCAAGTTCAGGACTAATGTCAGGAAGTTCTGCTTCACACAGAGAGTGGTTGACATCTGGAATACTCTCCCAGGGGAGATTATTGCGGAATCGACAGTCCTAGGTTTCAAAAGCAAACTAGATGCATATCTCCTTGAGATAGGCATATAAAGATATGGTTGGCTATAAAATAAGCCAGGTGAATACCTAGCAGGGCCTCCGCGTGTGCGGATCGCCGGACTTGATGGACCGAAGGTCTGATCCGGAGATGGCGCTTCTTATGTTCTTATGTTCTTATGTTCAATTGTCGGCGCGCACCTTTGTCTTTCGCCGAGTTGTCTATGAACCGGTTTCCATATGACATACATAGAATCTTGTTTCCCTCCGATTATCACATATAACATAGACATGTCAAGAGAACACCGTTAATCGTCCCTGTTATAATAGGGATAGAGCACAAATTCGATCAATTCAGAAATACACGCAAGCTTTAAATTGTCCATTGCTGTCAAAAAAATTTCTAAAAGGCGATTATCAACTGAAATATCCCTTAACATAAGAAGGCATTGATAAACAATTGAGCTTTCAGCATTTTCTTAAAATTCATCCTCCCCAACAAAACTCCTTTGGCTCGGCCCAAAATTAGACCATCTACCTCAAGAAGGACATGGCAATACTCGAAAGGGTCCAGAGGAGGGCAACGAGGATGATAAAGGGTATGGAGAACCTTTCATATGCCGAACGGTTGGACAGGCTGGGGCTCTTTACCCTGGAGAAGCGGAGACTGAGAGGGGACATGATAGAAACTTATAAAATCATGAAAGGCATAGAGAAGGTGGCGAGGGACAGATTCTTTAGACTAGCAGGGACAACTAAAACAAGAGGTCATTCAGAAAAACTGAGAGGAGACAGATTCATAACGAATGCAAGGAGGTTCTTCTTCACTCAGAGGGTGGTGGACACCTGGAACGCGCTTCCCGGAGAGGTAATAAGACAGAGTACAATTCTGGGGTTCAAAAAGGGACTGGATGACTTCCTGGAAGCGAAGGGGATAACAGGGTACAGATAGAGGTTTACCGTACAGGACATTGAGCGAATAGGGTATGGATATTTCAGGTTAGGTAGGGAACACTTTCAGGTCATGGACCTGGGGGGGCCGCCGCGGGAGCGGACTGCCGGGCACGATGGACCCCTGGTCTGACCCGGCAGAGGCAACGCTTATGTTCTTATGTTCTTACCTTCCTCCATCCCATTGTCCTCCGGCCCCCCATTACAGCTCGAGTTCTCAAGCAAAGTTCTGGGTGTCACCTTAGACTCTTCTCTATCCTTCAACGAACATCTCCAATCCCTGGTGAAGAAATGCTTCTTCAGCCTTCACATGCTAAGGAAAGTCAGACCCTATTTTCACCAAAAGCACTTCGCAGTCCTAGTACAATCCATCATCCTCTCCAGATTGGATTATTGCAATTCTATCTACCTCAGCCTAACCAAGAAAAGCCTCCACAGACTTCAGCGGATTCAGAACGCCGCAGCTAAGCTTGTTTTCACGAAAAGCAAATTTGATCACGTCTCACCACTCCTGTCTAAGCTCCATTGGCTCCCAGTAATCCCCAGGATCCACTTCAAATGTGCGTGTCTGGCCTACAAGATCCTACATGGCATCCTTCCTGCCGTTATCCCTCTATCCTGGAACTCCCCAACCCCTACTTCCTCCAGATCCTCCCAAATTTTTAAACTATCCTTCCCTTCCATAAAAGGTATTTCCCATGTAGGCAAACTTGGGTCATCCCTCCCCTTTAGAATCACTGAGATCTGGAATAACCTCACCTCCCCTCTCCGAACCTCAAGCTCCCTCCAACTCTTCCGCAAACACCTAAAAACCTGGCTATTCTCAAAACTGTAACACTTCCCCCCTCTTAGGCCTCTCACCTTCCCCCTTTACACCTAACTCTTTAATCTCTCCACTGTAGTTCCTCTCTCATCTTTCTTCCTGTAAACCGTGCCGAGCTCCGCATTCGTGGAGATGGTGCGGTATATAAACCCAAAGTTTAGTTTAGTTTCCATAATTCTACGCCAGCCACAGATATCACTGATGCTCCGATCCTAGCATGCAAAGTCGACATTCTACCTGCAAAACTTAATTTCATCCCATTTACGTCTTTAAGTTCTCTTCTGGGTTTATAGATCTGGAAGAATTCTTGTAAGATCTTTGGGGAAACAGGATGCAATGTCTGATGTATAATCCAATCCATGCGGAGTACCACAAGGTTCTCCCCTCTCTCCCACACTTTTCAACCTATTCATAGCTTCCCTAGGCACCACCTTGGATGCCCTAAATATTACTTCTTTCAGCTATGCGGACGACATAACCATCCTCCTCCCATTCGACATAAACAACCCAATCTCCTCAGGACGCCTGAAAACTACATTGGAAACAGTGGAAAAATGGATGACAGATCACAAGTTGAAGCTGAACTCTGACAAAACTAAATTCTTACTACTAGAGAAGGACAAAAAACCATCCCTAACAGAACTGGAAGTAAACTCAATCAAGTACCCTATACAGAGCGCCCTCAAAATCCTAGGTATACATTTAGACAGACGCTGCACAATGCAAACACAAATCCAAAAAATCACCCAAAAAGCATTCTTCACAATGCGAAATCTAAGAAAAATCAGAAAATTCTTCAATAAAGAACAATTCAGGATCATTGTCCAATCCCTTGTGCTAAGTATTGTCGACTATTGCAACAGCCTCTACTTACCCTGCCCGACCAACACGATAAAAAAACTGCAGTCCATCCAGAACACAGCCCTCAGACTCATATACTCACTCAGCAAACACGACCACATTACCAATGCATACCTTGAATCCCACTGGCTACCAATAAAAGCAAGAACACAATTCAAACTCTACTGTCTCATTTTCAAAGTAACCCACGGCACGGCACCCAGTTACCTAAATAACCGTTTTCATCACTACCACCCACCAAGAAAAAGGAGAACACAGAACCTCTTCACCTATCCACCACTCAACGGTACCTGTCGTAAGAAACTCTACGACAACCTCCTGGGGACACAGGCAGCCAAAATAGACTCTGACATCTCAAAATTACTGACCAAAACAACAGACATAAAAGAGTTCCGCAAAGAAATAAAAACATTACTGTTCAAAAAATATCTCCCATCACTCTAACCACCACCCAATGAGCTCCCAATCAACGACTTCGGAAATACCCACCTATATTATCTTTTTATCTGTGATCTAGAATGTACTGTAACTCTTCTACACTACACCCGATTCAACCGATCGAGTTAACATGTATTACCTCTGTAAAATGCATTATCTTCTGCTATATGTATTTTCTTCTGTAATAAGTAATATCTTCTGTGAAATTGTAATATCATAACTCTTCACTGTTCCTGTAACTCACTCCTATCCTGAAATGTAATTCTACTGGAATGTCCCAGATATTTTCTATACTGTAATCCGCCTAGAACCGCAAGGCACAGGCGGAATAGAAATCCCTAATGTAATGTAATGTAATGTAATCGCAACAATCTTAAACCGCACTCTTTGTTGCATAGGTAACCAGTGTAGTTTCTTCAGCACAGGAGTTATACACGGGTACTCTTAGGAACCCCTGTGATTAATCTTGCAGCGGAGTTGATAAGCATTTGCAAAGCCCTCGACTTCCCTTTCACAACTCCCAAGCATAGTGAATTACAATAATCCACCCTGCTCAGGATCAACGTCTGAACCACAGTACGGAAATCGTGTGCTGGTAATATTGGCTTAAATCTATAAAGCAGTGTTCTTCAACCACCGGTCTGTGGACCGGTGCCAGTCCACAGAAATTTCCTGCCGGTCCACAGGGCCAGCACGTGCATCAGGCCCAAAACAGTGTTCTTCAACTGCTGGTCCACGGTGCGATCAATGCAGCGTTGTCTTCGAACCAGCTCCCTCTTCCTCACTGATTCAGTGCACAAAAGCCACAGGCAATGGCTCCTACGCATGTCCTGCGCCTGAACCAGAAGCCTTCTCTCTGACATTGCAACGTCAGAGGGAAGGCTTCCAGATGAGGCACGGGACTTGCAAGGAGCTGCTGCCCGCAGCTTTGTGCACTGCATCAGTGAGGAAGAGGGAGCCGGCCTGAAGATAATACCGGGGGCAGCATAAAATGGCCAGGCGGGAGCAGGCCAGAAGGTAAGGCATAGCATGGAGGGAGGGAGACAACAAAGGTAGGGGGGAATGATTTTAGTTTTGAATTTAGTGATTGAATTATGTCAATTTTGAGAATTACATCTGCTGTCAGTGTGCTTTGTGTAGTTTAATTTTGTGGTTAACCATTATGTGTTAATAAGATTATATTGTGTATCTGTGAAAAATGAATGGAAAAAATAGTGTTACAATTAGTACTATTATGGGGGCGGGATCTGGGGTGGTGTTAGGGTAGAGATGGGCGGGGTCTGGCCAACAACTTAGCCCAGTGTTCTTCAACCGCCGTTCCACGGACTGATGCCGGACCACAAAATAATTATTTTATTTCTGCCGATCCATAGGTGTAAAAAGGTTGAAAAACACTGCTATAAAGCATTTGAAGTTACATCTATCCCACCCTGATTATTTTTAATATTTGGCTTTCCATTGTCAAACAGCTATCTAAGCATGCTCCCAGGACAGTCATCTCCTTTTTTACCGGCAGTTTCATACATACTCTTGATGTACAATATCCTTCTGTATTTCTGTTTTTCTCATTAAAATTTTAATAAAAATTTTTTAAATGAAACATACATAAGAGACAAATCTTGGAAAATTTAAGGGAAACTTAGGGCTCCTTTTACTAAGGTGCGTTAGAGCATTAGCACGTGTGACAATGCTGCACGCGCTAGATGTTAATACCTCCATAGAGCTTGCGTTAGTATTTTCATCTGTCGCGCAGTTTTGCATGCCCTAATCTTCAGCGTGTGCTAAAAACGCTAGCACACCTTAGAAAACGGAGCCCTATTTAAGGATGCATCTGACCTCTGACATCCCTGTTCCCACCAATTCCATCAAAGGAAGAGCATTGCTACCTCTCCCTAATCTTCTCTCCACTCTTCCTCGTCTAGCCTATTCTTAATTGTAGTTCAGCCCCTCCCTTCCTTTTCTTCCTCTACGTCGTGCTATGTTTTATGTCTTCGTTTTATTCCCCCCCAAATTATATTTTTAAAACTTTTTACTGTATATCGTAACCTTGTACACCGCTTACACGGCTATTATACGCGGTATATCAAATTTGAATAAACTTGGAACGATGAATTCAATGTCTATAAAAACATTGTCCTCAAAAAAGATTGTTGTAAAAAGATTCCTACGTCAGCCGGCTTGCTTTACTCACTTTTGTAAGTCCAATATTGTTTTCATTGCCTTATGTATGTTTAATTTTTGATGGTTTTCAGTGGGTCACTTCCCCGATGCAGGTTACATAGTAACATAGTAGATGACGGCAGATAAAGACCCAAGTGGTCCATCTAGTCTGCCCAACCTGATTCAATCTAAAAATTTGTTTGGGGGGGGGGGGGGTTTCTTCTCCATAGCTATTTCTGGGCAAGAATCCAAACCTCTGCCCGGTACTGTTCTTAGGTTCCAACTACTGAAGTCTCCATCAAAGCTCACTCCAGTCCATCTACACCCTCCCAGCCATTGAAGCCCTCCCCAGCCCATCCTCCTCCAAACAGCCATATACAGACACAGACCGTGCAAGTCTGCCTAGTACTGGCCTTAGTTCATCCCATGCTCTTTTGAACTCAGTGCCGTTTTCCTCTCCACCACCTCTCTCGGTAGCGCATTCCAGGCATCCACCACCCTCTCCATAAAGAAGAATATCCTTACATTGCTCTTGAGTCTCTCACCCCTCAACCTCAAATTATGACCTCTGGTTTTACCATTTTCCTTTCTCTGGAAAAGATTTTGTTCTACGTTAATATCTTTCAAGTATTTAAACGTCTGAATCGGATCTCCCCTGTCCCTCCATTCCTCTAAGGCAGGGCTGCCCAAGTCCAGTCCTTGAGATCTACTGGCAGGCCAGGTTTTCAGGATATCTGCAATGAATATGCACGAGAGAGATTTGCATACCAGGAAGACAGTGCAGGCAAATCTCTCTCGTGTGTATTCATTGTGGATATCCTGAAAACCTGTCAGTAGATCTCGAGGACCGGACTTGGGCAGCCCTGCTCTAAGGTATACATATTCAAGGCTTCCGGTCTCTCCTCGTGTGTCTTTGGGCGCAAGCCTCCTATCATTTTCATCGCCCTCATCTGGACCGCTTCAAGCCTTTTTGTGTCCTTCGCCAGATACGGTCTGAAGCACTGGCTGTGTTGGCAGTGGGTTCAGACGTTATGCTTTCAAGCTGAGTGATTTTTGCATATTTTTTATGTTTAAGAAACATAGAAACAGAAGATGACGGCAGAAAAGGGCCATAGCCCAACAAGTCTGCCCACTCTATTGACCCACCCCCCTTGATTTTACCTCTTTAGAAAACCCACGCGTGTATCCCATTTCTTTTTAAAATCCGGCACACTGCTGGCCTCAATCACCTGAAGTGGAAGTTCATTTCAATGATCAACCACCCTTTCGGTGAAGAAATACTTCCTGGTGTCGCCATGGTTATATAAAAAGCAGGACTCTTTAATGAACCTGTGAAGGTGGAATGAAAATAAGCTAGAAAAAAGGAGACCAACGATGGCATTAGTGCTGATATGTGACGAAATGACGGTTTTCTCTAGAACCACAAACCCACTACAGAGCATGTCCTGAAGAAAAAACATGATTGGTTAACATTGTTCATGCTTTTAGGGCTCCTTTTACAAAGCAGAATAGCGCACGCCGAATTGCCGCAAGCGCTAGATCTTAACGCCAGCATTGAGCTTAGTTCTAGAAGATTAGAGAAACTGGGCCTCTTCTCCCTCGAACAGAGGAGATTGAGAGAACACATGATCGAAACATTCAAGGTACTGAAGGGAATAGACTTAGTAGATAAGGACAGGTTGTTCACCTTCTCCAAGGTAAGGAGAATGAGAGGGCATCCTCTATAATTGAAAGGGGAAAGATTCTGTACGAACATAAGGAAGTTCTTCTTCACCCAGAGAGTGGTAGAAAACTGAAAACGCTCTTCCGGAGTCTGTCATAGGGGAAAACACCCTCCAGGGATTCAAGACAAAGTTAGACAAGTTCCTGCTGAACTGGAACGTCTGCAGGTAGGGCTAGTCTCAGGGCACTGGTCTTTGACCAGAGGGCCGCCGCGTGAGCGCACTGCTGGGCACGATGGACCACTGGTCTGACCCAGCAGCGTAGCACGGGTTTAGCGCGTGCTAAAAACGCTAGGGCACCTTAGTAAAAGGAGCCCTTAGTATTTTTTTTAAAAAAATTCTTTATTTATTGTAATTTGAAATAATATACAAGCCATACAACTTGAGCAGGAAAAACGAAAGGAAACGTTTGACAAACTTAGAATTAACTAATGTCATATATTCAAAATGGAAAGAGCAATAGCAATACAAAGAGGGACATATACTAAATTTATAAAAATATGGGGGCCATTGACAAAATATTGTAATGAATAAATAGTAGGATTTCTCTTCTTCTTTTCAATATCTTCTTTGTGACACACATGGAGGGGGGGTAGTGAAAATAATTTTTACACCATATGCTATAATAAGATATACAATATGTAATGAATGATTAGAAAGTACTAGAAGGGTGGGGGGAGGGAGCGGGGATAAAAATATGTTCAGAATATTATGTATTAGATATAAAAGTGATATTGTGTATTCATTAATTGTATTTCAATATTTTGTACACTTCATGTAAAATTTGAAAATGAATAAAAATTATTAAAAAAAAAAAAAAAGAATTAACTAAGTGTTGTAGGACAGAAATTATTCTCTTCTTAGACCTCAACAATCTTGTGTGGGAGAGGTCATACCACATGGGACTTAAATTAATGAACAAAACAGAAAAGAGACACTAAAAGGCTTAATTGGTGGCTCCTACATCTATAATTGCATCCTTTTATCCTCTCGAGATCTTCTTTAAGTCTAGAAAAGTCCGCAGATGGTCGGGAACAAAAAAAGGTGTACTTTGTCCCTGCATATTTAATGAGGCCCCTGCATGGATACATTAGCTGAAAGGTAGCCCCCAGTATCTTTTGTCTCTTGCCTCATTACTAAGAAAAGTTTCCTTCTCCCCTGGGTTTCCTTGTTCACGTTGGGGAATATCCATATGCGCTGCCCAAGAAAGGGAATCTGTGATTTACGGAAACGCATCTTCAAAAGAGAATTTAAGGGCTCCTTTTATCAAACCGCGCTAGCGTTAAACCGCCGGCTGAGCTAGCCGCTACTGCCTCCTCTTGAGCAGGCGGTAGCTTTTGGCCAGCGTGGGAGTTAGCGCGCGATGAAAAGTCACGGGCATTAACCCCGCTAGCGCGGCTTGATAGAAGGAGCGCTAAATCTTGCTGAAAAACAAAGGAAACGAGTAAAGTGACTCTTTCCTCATTTGTTGACACTGTTGATTCCAAGATCTCCGAAATACTTCCCAAGTCCATTGTAGTGGGCACTTGTTGTATTTGATTCTCTGTTACTACTGGATCACTCCCTGTCTTTTTTTGTAGCCACAGGTAAATAATAAATCTTGTTTAAAGGAGGTATAGCGTCGGGAGCATAGCCAAGATTTTGTTTTTTTGTATTTTTAATGACTAATTGTGTAAAGAATGATAACTGGCAGCTGGGCTCATTTTTTTATCCTTGTTGAGTATCGCACAGCCAGCTGGGCGTGCAACTTCTAATCAATGCGGATTGACAGCAATAATTGGTTCTTGGAGGAAAGGTGGCATTAGTGGTAGATGCATGGAACAGTCTCCGGAAGAGGTGGTGGAGACAGAGATTGTGTCTGAATTCAAAAGGGCCTGGAGGCATATGGGTCTCTCGGAGAGAGGAAGAGATAATGGTTACTACGGATGGGCAGACTAGATGGGCCATTTGGCCTTTATCTGCCATCATGTTTCTATGTTTCTATAACCATAAAGTTTTATGACCTCACAATACAGCTTGGCTCACTGTAGCGGTGAAGGAAATGATCAGAGACAAGAAGATTTCGTTTAAGGAATGGAAAAGGTCAAAAACGGACAAAAACTGGAAAAAGCACAAACATCATCAAATCAGGTGCCATAAGGCGGTAAGAGGGGCCAAAACAAACTATGAGGAAAATAGCCAAGGAGGCAAAAAACTTCAAGCCGTTCTTTCGATATATTAGGGGGAAACGACCCACGAAGGAAGCGGTGGGACCATTGGATGACCATGGAATAAAGGGAGTGCTAAAGGAGGACAAAGCCATCGCCAACAAACTGAACACATTTTTTGCGTCTGTATTTACCGAAGAGGATATACACAACATACCGGAAGCCGACAGGCTATACGCAGGAAACGAAGATGGGAAACTGACAGGGTTGATGGTCAGTCTAGAAGAGGTGTGTAGGCAGATTGATAGGCTTAAAAATGATAAATCCCCGGGACCGGATGGCATCCATCCGAGGGTAATCAAGGAAATGAAAGGGGCTATAGCTGAACTGCTTCAACTAATAGCCAATCTGTCAATCAAATCAGGAAGGATTCCGGAAGACTGGAAAGTGGCGAATGTTACGCTGATCTTCAAGAAAGATTCGAGGGGAGATCTGGGAAACTACAGACCAGTGAGACTGACCTCGGTATCAGGAAAGATGGTAGAGGCGCTGATAAAGGACTGCATCATTGATCACCTTGTCGGACACAATCTGATGAGGACCAGCCAGTACGGTTTCAGCAAAGGAAGATCTTGCTTGACGAACTTGCTGCACTTCTTCGAGGAAATAAACAGGCAGATAGATAAGGGTGACCCGGTCAACATTGTATATCTGGATTTTCAGAAGGCGTTCGAAAAGGTTCCGCATGAACGACTACTTCGAAAAATTGCGAGCCATGGAATCGAGGGTAAAATACTCACGTGTATTAAAAACTGGCTGGCGGATAGGAAACAGAGAGTGGGGGTAAATGGACAATACTCGGACTGGAAAAGCACCACGAGTGGAGTGCTGCAGGGTTCGGTGCTTGGACCCGTGCTCTTCAACATCTTTATAAATGATCTGGAAATTGGTACGACGAGTGAGGTAATTAAATTTTCAGACGATACGAAGTTATTCACAGTAGTGAAGATGCAGGAGGATTGCAAAGACCTGCAACATGACATAAACATGCTCGAGAAATGGGCAAATGAGGTTTAACGTGAATAAGTGTAAGGTGATGCATGTTGGTAACAAAAATCTTATACACGAATACAGGATGTCCGGTGCTATACTTGGAGAGACCCCTCCCTGGAAAGAGACTTGGGAGTACTGGTAGACAAGTCAATGAAGCCGCGGCGGCGAAAAGGGCGAACAGAATGCTAGGAATGATTAAGAATGGGATCCCGAACAGATCGGAGAAGGTTATCATGCTGTTGTACCGGGCCATGGTGCACCCTCACCTGGAGTATTGTGTCCATCACTGGTCGCCGTACATGAAGAAGGACACGGTACTATTCGAAAGGGTCCAGAGAAGAGCGACTAAGATGGTTAAGGGGTTGGAGGAGTTGCCATACAGTGAGAGATTAGAGAAACTGGGCCTCTTCTCCCTTGAAAAGAGGAGACTGAGAGGGTACATGATCGAAACATTCAAGATAATGTAGGGAATAGACTTAGTAGATAAAGACAGGTTGTTCACACTCTCCAAGGTAGAGAAAATGAGAGGGCACTCTCTAAAGTTAAAAGGGGATAGATTCTGTACAAACGTAAGGAAGTTCTTCTTCACCCAGAGAGTGGTGGAAAACTGGAATGCTCTTCCGGAGGCTATCATAGGGGAGAACATCCTCCAGGGATTCAAGACAAAGTTAGAAAAATTCCTGCTGAACCAGAACGTACACAGGTAAGGCTAGTCTCAGTTAGGGCACTGGTCTTTGACCTAAGGGCCGCCGCATGAGCGAACTGCTGGGCATGATGGACCACTGATCTGACCAAGCAGCGGCAATTCTTATGTTCTTAAAGAGCATTAGCCAATAGGAAGAGAAGATGCAAACGTTAAGAGCCTTAGCCAATAGGGAGAGTAACATAGTAACATAGTAGATGACGGCAGATAAAGACCCAAATGGTCCATCCAGTCTGCCCAACCTGATTCAATTTAAATTTTTTTTTATTTTTTTATTTTTTTCCTTCTTAGCTATTTCTGGGCGAGAATCCAAAGCTTTACCCGGTACTATGCTTTTGTTCCAACTGCCGAAATCTCTGTTAAGACTTACTCCAGCCCATCTACACCCTCCAATCCATTGAAGCCCTCCCCTGCCCATCCTCCACCAAACGGCCATACACAGACACAGACCGTACAAGTCTGCCCAGTAACTGGCCTAGTTCAATCTTTAATATTATTTTCTGATTCTAAATCTTCTGTGTTCATCCCACGCTTCTTTGAACTCAGTCACAGTTTTACTCTCCACCACCTCTCTCGGGAGCGCATTCCAGGCATCCACCACCCTCTCCGTAAAGTAGAATTTCCTAACATTGCCCCTGAATCTACCACCCCTCAACCTCAAATTATGTCCTCTGGTTTTACCATTTTCCTTTCTCTGGAAAAGATTTTGTTCTACGTTAATACCCTTTAAGTATTTGAACGTCTGAATCATATCTCCCCCGTCTCTCCTTTCCTCTAGGGTATACATATTCAGGGCTTCCAGTCTCTCCTCATACGTCTTCTGGCGCAAGCCTCCTATCATTTTCGTCGCCCTCCTCTGCACCGCCTCAAGTCTTCTTACGTCTTTCGCCAGATACGGTCTCCAAAACTGAACACAATACTCCAAGTGGGGCCTCACCAATGACCTGTACAGGGGCATCAACACCTTCTTCCTTCTACTGACTACGCCTCTCTTTATACAGCCCAAAATCCTTCTGGCAGCAGCCACTGCCTTGTCACACTGTTTTTTCGCCTTTAGATCTTCGGACACTATCACCCCAAGGTCCCTCTCCCCGTCCGTGCATATCAGCTTCTCTCCTCCCAGCATATACAGTTCCTTACTATTATTAATCCCCAAATGCATTACTCTGCATTTCTTTGCATTGAATTTTAGTTGCCAGGCATTAGACCATTCCTCTAACTTTTGCAGATCCTTTTTCATATTTTCCACTCCCTCTTCGGTGTCTACTCTGTTACAAATCTTGGTATCATCTGCAAAAAGGCACACTTTTCCTTCTAACCCTTCAGCAATGTCACTTACATACATATTGAACAGGATTGGCCCCAGCATCGAACCCTGAGGGATTCCACTAGGAGGAGATAATGGTTACTGCGGATGGGCAGACTAGATGGACCATTTGGCCTTTGTCCGCTTTGAACCGAAAGGTAATGGCAGAATAGAAATCTGTTATGTAATGTAATAAAGCTCTATGACCAGCACCCCATGGAAGACCATGCCCGGTGCGGACTTCACCCCCTTTACTACGCCACTGCGACCGTCAAATATGTTCATGAATAAATTATTCGATAGGATGGCACATGTAGTTGATTTTGATGAATTGATCTACGAGTTCTTGTAGGAAGCCCCAAGCCCCACCAGCTAAAAACTCCCGCTGCTTACCTTTTAGAGATCCATATCCAGCCCCATAGTCTTCCTTCTGATTCAACTTCCTGTTACGCTTAAGCGGAGTATGTCAGAAGAAAGGTTGTAGGGACGGTGTGAGCAGTGTGTATTAGTCACACTGCTCACTGCCAACGAAGATTGGCTCTCTAAAAGGTGTGCAGCGGTGGACTTGAGATACTGGGGTACCCGGGGTAGGGGTGGCTTGAGAAACCAGATTGCCTGGGCGGGAGAGGGGCTACTTGAGACACTAGACTGCCAGGGGCAGGAGCTGGATCGCTCAAGTAGGAGAGGGAGAGATCAACCCATCTGACTTGGGTCCAGGCACCCAAAATTGGGTGTCTGGCTATACCCCAGAATCAGCTAATAGTGCTGCCTTACCTGAAGAGACCAGAATTACTGGAGTGCTTGGTGGACCTTTGATCTGGCCCAGTATGGCAGTTCTTGTGTTAATGCAAGAAGGTGCAGTGTTGTGTGTTCCTGGTGCAGAAATCTGAGGGTGTGATGTACAATATGGGTAAGAAGCTGATGTTTATGCTTGTTTTAAGAGCATGTTCCCAACAGTGATCAAACCAGTCACCAATATCTATCGGGATTTTATAGAAACACAGAAACACAATGGCAGATAAAGGCCAAATGGCCCATTCACAGCATCTGCTATCTCCTCCTCTCCCTATTGGTTAAGGCTCTGCATTGTGATGTCATAGAACTTTATGGTTACATGTCGGCAGATAAAGGCCAAATGGCTCATCCACAACATCTACTATCTCCTCCTCTCCCTATTGGCTAAAGGCTCTTATCATTTGCATCTCCTTTACCTATTGGCTAATGCTCTTTACACCTGCATTGTGATGTCATAGAACTTTATGGTTATAGAAACATGTCGGCAGATAAAGGCCAAATGGCCTATCCCGTCTGCCCATCTGCAGCATCCACTATCTCCTCCTCTTCCTATTGGCTAAGGCTCTTTACACCTGCATTGTGAGGTCATAAAGCTTTATGGTTACAGAAGCATTGTAACATGATGGCAGATAAAGGCCAAATGGCCAATTCACAGCATCTCTTCCTCTCCCTATTGGCTAAGGCTCTGCATTGTGAGGTCATAGAACTTTATGGTTATAGAAACATTGTCAAAAAAATATAATACAAGTTGAATATATAGATATATCACTTCACCATACAAAATATATTCAAAAACCTCACTGCCTTAGAGGTACATTGAGATAATTTGCTACCATTAACGGAGAAAAGACCTCAGTTCTTTCCAGGGATAGTTATCACCTGAAAAAACTCTATGCTAGCTATGCTCTGCTATATAGCTGCATAGGAAAAAACATCCTTGGTCCACAAAAACTCCATATACTGTACTTTAAAAATTTCATATAGTGTAAATCAATCTTTCATAAAGATCTAAGTAACTAATAGGTAGGAAAAACTTATCTTCAATAGTGCTCTATCCTCTAGGCATGATCCAAATCTGAGCAGTCCACACTGTTCTCCCAGTGCCGTTGTCACTCTAATGCACGGACGGAAAAATTTATAGAACTCCCGACAGGCCCTGTTTCGCGGTTATTTGCTGCATCAGGGGAAATTATTGTATAATCGAGCTACCGCTTCAATGATTTTCTCTTATAAGAAACATTGTAACATGTCGGCAGATAAAGGCCAAATGGCCCATCTGCAGCATCCACTATCTCCTCCTCTCCCTATTGGCTAAGGCTCTTAACATTTGCATCTCCTCTTCCTATAGGCTAAGGCTCTTTCCACCTGCATTGTGAGGTCATAGAGCTTTATGGTTATAGAAACATGATGGCAGATAAAGGCCAAATGGCCCATCCGCAGCATCCACTATCTCCTCCTCTCCCTATTGGCTAAGGCTCTTAACATTTGCATCTCCTCTTCCTATAGGCTAAGGCTCTTTCCACCTGCATTGTGAAGTCATAGAGCTTTATGGTTATAGAAACATGATGGCAGATAAAGGCCAAATGGCCCATCCGCAGCATCCACTATCTCCTCCTCTCCTTATTGGCTAAGGCTCTTAACATTTGCATCTCCTCTTCCTATAGGCTAAGGCTCTTTCCACCTGCATTGTGAAGTCATAGAACTTTATGGTTATAGAAACATAGAAACATGTCGGCAGATAAAGGCCAAATGGCCCATCTGCAGCATCCACTATCTCCTCCTCTTCATATTGGCTAAGGCTCTTTACACCTGCATTGTGAGATCATATAGCTTTATGGTTACAGATGCATTGTAACATGATGGCAGATAAAGGCCAAATGGCCCATCCAGTCTGCTCATCCACAGTAACCATTATCTCTTCCTCTCTCTAAGAGATCCCATGTGCCTATTCCAGGCTTTCCTGAAATCAGACACAGTCTCTTGTCTCCACTACATCTACCGAGAGACTGTTCCAAGCATCTGCCACCTTTTCTGTAAAAAAGTATTTCCTTAGATTATTCCGGAGCATATCACTTCTTAACGTCATCCTATGCCCTCTCATTCCAGAGCTTCCTTTCAAATGAAAGAGACTCATGCACATTTATACAACTTAGGTATTTAAACGTCTCTATCATATCTCCCCTCTCCCACCTTTCCTCCAAAGTATACAGATTGAGATCTTTGAGTCTGTCCTTGCACTCCTTATGACATGGACTATTCACAGGACATCAGAGTGGTTTACAAAAGTGACTAGATTCTAAGCTGTTCACCCCCCAGGGATAAGAAATGGATTTCCCCAAGTCTATGGACATTTGTTCTAGGAACTTGTCCAATTTTTTTTTTAAATCCAGCTACACTAATCCAGCTTTTACCACATCCTGCAACAATAAATTCCAGAGCTTAATTGTACACTGAGTGATAAAATATTTTCTGATTTGTTTGTAATGTGCTATTTAATAACTCTATGGCACATCTCTTATTCTTTGTACTTTTTGAAAACGTAAACTGGGAGATCACTTGGTCAGCACAGTAAAAGGGTATCTTCCTCCCTTTCAATGGAAGATTTTGGTACCTCTTTTAAGAATAAGGTTGAGAATCTTTGGTGCTTTTTTTGATGAGTGGGGCTTGTGTAAGTCCTCTTTTGTCCTGCAAGGATGTTTTGGAGAATGCTACCAGCACCATTTATAAATTCAAAATAGAACAGGAAACACCTTTATTCACATTGTCGAAGGTGACTCGGATAAGAGGTCATGGACTGAAGCTGTGGGGAGACGGGGCCAGGACAAACGTCAGAAAGTTCTGCTTCACACAGCGAGTGGTGAATGCCTGGAACGCTCTCCCGGAAGAGGTTGTGGAGGAAACCACCATTCCAGGATTTAAGGGCAAGTTGGATGCATATCTTCTTGAAAAACACATTGAGTAACTAAGATATTCGCCAGGGTAGACCTGGCTGGGCCTCCGCGTGTGCGGATCACCGGACTCGATGGACCCATGGTCTGTTCCGTTGCTGGCATTTCTTATGTTCTTATGTTAAGTGGTTAGTTCTGTTTGAAACAGCTGCTAGAGTAGAACTTTATTTTTTAAGAAAAACAGTTAATTTATATAACTATTTTTTGTGTTATCAGCTCCGAATGTCATAAGATCATAAGAGTTACCATAGCTAACCCAGTTCCCAAATACCTGACAAGATCCCGAGGAGTAAAATAGATTTTATGCTGCTTATCTTAGGAATATGCAGTGGATTTTCTGAAGCCCATCTTAACAATGGCTTATGGACTTCTCTTGTAGGAAATTATCCAAACGTTTTTCAAACCCTGTTAAGCTAACTTCTTTTACCACATGCTCTAGCAACGAATTCCAGAGTCACTGAAGCTGATTTGCTAAATGCTGGCCAACGTCAAGACTTTCTTGTCTGGAAATGAGACCTATTTAAGACAAGTGTTCTTTGAGAAATTTATAGACATTTCTCTGTATTAACTGAAAAGCAAATTGTTGAGAGTGCCCCAACAGTTAATGCCTAGGAGTTGTGGTTACCGCAGGTTAAATATGAAAATTAGTAAATGAAGCACTCTTTGGATGATTTTAGGGGAAAGGGATTTGTATGCTGCCCTTTTGTCGTTATACAACCACCTCCAAAGCTGTTTACAGGTACTTCAAGCATTTTCCCATCTGTCCTGCTGGGTTCAAACTCTATGTAATGTACCTGATGCAGTGGAGGACTAGGTGACTTGCCCAGGATCACAAGGATCAGTGCAAGGTTTGAACCCACAACCTCAGGGTGCTGAGGCTTTAGCTCTAATCACTATACCACACTCTCTTCCATGGATATTAAATGTGACAACTTAGACTGAGCAATGATGGTCTTATGACAAAAGAGATATAATAGCATATCTTGCACATTTTAAACATCATTTTAATGAAATTTTGTGGCTGATATAATTATTTTTCGTTGGGGGGAGGGGACCAGTTGGACCTGTGATAATCAGTACTCCCCATGTACCATCCCTAACCTTGCAAAGGTGCCCTTTCATTCGGTTCATAGACAACCCCGCGAAAGACAAAGGCGTGCGCCGACAACTGAGCGCAAGACGGAGGTGCGCACCGAAGAAAATTACAGTTTTTAGGGGCTCCGACGGGGGCTTTTGTTGGGGAGCCCCCCCCAGTTTACTTAATAGAGATCGCGCCGGCGTTGTGGGGGGTTTGTAACCCTCCACATTTTACTGTAAACTTAACTTTTCCCTATAAACAGGGAAAAAGTGAAGTTTTCAATAAAATGTGGGGATTACAACCCCCCACACCCCCCACAACGCCCCCACAATGCGGCGCGATCTCTATTAAGTAAAGTGGGGGGGTTCCCTCCCCACGCCCTCCTCTGTCAGAGCCGTAAAAACAGTACTTTCTGTGGCGCGCGCCTCCACGCTGCGCTCAATTGTCTGCACGCACCTTTGTCCCTGCGCGCTTTTGACCTGACACCCTTTTATTCAGTGGCATAATAAGGGGTGGTGGTGGTGGTCTGCACTGGGTCCCTTCTTGGTGGGGGCAATGGCACCTGTCCTCCTCTTTGAATACCACTGCAGCTCCTTGTGACCTCGGGGCAAGTTACTTAAACTTCCGTTGCCTCAGGTATACATTTTGGGGCCCTTTCACAAGGGGGGCGGGGGCGTGGGGAGGAGAAAAAGAACCACAGACACACAGATATGCAAAACCGTAAGATGAACGGATATCCATCGCGATCTTTACGAGCCTCTTCTTTATGAACTGAGGTGAAACCGAAGAGGTTAAAAGTGAGAACGAATGCTGGGTTTTACTACATGGCGCTAGAGGCTTTTACCGCGGGCCAGCGAGCTCGCAGAATTCCTAGGAGCAATGGAACATTTACCGCGCGGGCCCGCGTGGAAACCTCTACCACCGTTTAGTAAAAAAGGGCCCCAAATCTTTTCTTATATAGAAAACCTATTCAGTGGGGTTCAAAATGACTAATGAAGCGCTCGGTTTTAAAAAGTCTCAGGCTCAAGCAGGCCAGATGAAAGAGCCAGAGGGTCTCGCGAAACTATTTAACCCTTATTATTTATGGACTGTTTTATCTGTAATGGTGATTTCTCTCACTTAAAGGTCTAACAGATTCTATGTGACTCTACCATACCCCCCATTAACTCCCCCCTTTTACTAAACCGCGATAGCGGTTATTAGCGCAGGGAGCCACGCTGAACGCTCCGCGCTGCTCCCAACACTCATAGCAGTCAGCCGGCGCCAGCACCTCTCCCCTTCACGCCTCATCCCTTCTAGCACCTTCCGCTGGCGGCTCAGGGCCCCCGTCAGGAGGGCCTTCACCCGTGCGCAGGCGTCGACGTGATGACATCGCGCATGCGCGTGACGCCATCACATCAATGTACACGCAATTCTGGAGGCCCTCGAGCCGCGGCCACCGTGTGTAGTGTGCCGCGGCTTTGCAAAGTTTGCGACAGCGGTTATTAGCGCAGGGAGCCGCGCTGAACGCACCGCACTGCTCCCAACGCTCATAGCAGTCAGCCGGCGCCAGCGCCTCGTCCCTTCTAGCACCCTCCGCTGGCGGCTCAGGGCCCCCGTCAGGAGGGCCTTCACGCGTGCGCAGGCGTGTGACGCCATCACATTGATGTCCACGCAATTCTAGAGGCCCTCGAGCTGTGGCCACTGTGTTTAGTGTGCTGCGGCTTTGCAAAGTTTGCGAGGCACTGCATTAGACTTCACTCCAGAATAAAAGGTACAGCTGCCTTTATCTGATACACTGCAAAGTTATAATAAGCAGTAAATTTACCCCCTTTTTACTAAACCACGATAGCGGTTATTAGCGCAGGGAGCCACGCTGAATGCTCCGCGCTGCTCCTGGCATTTTAGGAACTCTATGAGTGTTGGAAGCAGCACAGAGCATTTTTTCCCTTCTATCCTTTTGTCATTCCCCTCTTCCCCCCCCCCCCCCCAAGTTAGTCTGTCCTGTATGGTATATGCTTATTTTACGTTGTTTGTTTCAAGTATAGATTTTATTGTACAGTGCTTTGAAATGTTATATTAAACGTTTAATCAAATGTTAATAAACTATAAACTTAACATGTGTACCTGCTTGGAAACCGCCGACACAGCACTGTCATGCAATGGATGATGCATCAAATGTAGAGAGTTGCACGGGGACAGAAATCCCGCCCATCCCCATCAAGATCCTCTCCGTCCCCACCCGTCCCCATCAGGATCCTCTCCGTCCCCACCCGTCCCCATCGGGATCCTCTCCGTCCCCACCCGTCCCCGTCGGGATCCTCTCCGTCCCCACCCGTCCCCGCCAGGATCCTCTCTGTCTCCACCCGTCCCCATCAGGATCCTCTCCGTCCCCACCCGTCCCCGTCGGGATCCTCTCTGTCCCCACCCGTCCCCATCAGGATCCTCTCCGTCCCCACCCGTCCCCGTCAGGATCCTCTCCGTCCCCACCCATCCCTGCAAGGAATTACCTCCATCCCCGCCCACCCCCATTAAAAGCAGCAATTACTTCTGACAGGATCATCAATTCCACAGTTTCTTTTGTGTTTATGCTGCTGTTTTCCTTGTGGAATCTCTTTGGTGGAACCCTTTTTTTGTTTTCTGTTCAGGTAATTAACTTATAAACCCCCTCTTTTACTAAGGCTGACGTGTCCATTATATTATATGGACGAACCCTGCTTCCAAAGCCTTCCATCCCCGTGGGAGTCCCGTGGGCCAGAGGGGGGTCCCCGTAGGAGTCCCATGGGTTAGGGGGGATTCCCGCGATCCCCATTCCCGTGCAGACCTCTAATCAAATGTTTGGAAATAAATACACATTTTTATTGAAAGCTCAACTGTTTTTTTTTTCTTTACAAAAACCCAAAACCCTCCATGTGAAGACCTAGCAGTGCTCAGCAGGACCTGTGTGTAGTCTCTTGCTTTCGGCCATGCACCTACGTGCTTTCTCATCCATTGGGAGAAAAAAGCGCAGTCCACGCCTTCTTGTTCAGAAAGGATTATCGACGTGTGATGATTAAAAACATCAAATCTATAAGAGAAATGCTAATTGCAATTACTTGCGTCCTTGGGGTTTACTGCTAATGTGGTACCAACACACAGGGGAATCGAACCCAAATTCTTATCAACGTTCTCTGTCATAATAAACTCATTCCACAGGGACTGCTCCAGTGTAATTCTGGATTCCGATCTGTGAGCTCGTGCCTGATTCTCCGTCATTCTGCACATCAAATCCTCCCGAGGGAATGTGAAGTGTCTCGTTTATAGCCATTCTCTTGTCCAGTAGAAGGAAAGTCCAGAGATGGAGCAGATGTGAACTTTCACTTAATGTTCCAGCATCATTAGCTCCCGGCGTCACTGTCTTTCTCCAACTTGTGAATATTAATTTTTATTAGGTCATATCTATTTATCGGTTGCTCAAGGTGCCTTATATTCAGCTACAAGACATTTCCCTCTTGCTAGAGGGATTATAATTTAAAGATTACGCTTATTGGCCCATGGTGTAGCCCCCTTCCCTCCAGTTTGGGGTTGAGCCCTCCCATAATTGAGGAGCTGTCTTCTGCTTTGGCTGGTGGGGGGTCCCCAAGCTCCACAAGCAGAAGCCCTCCTCCAATCAAAGCCTGCTGTGTTTTCTGGGCCGCTGTTGTGCGGGTGCATCCTTGCCCCCCTCCCCCCTCACATATGAGAAAACTAAGAATGCACAGGGGGTGGAGGCCTTGCTCATTCGTGTGCCCCCCAAAAGCACTAGGCTTCGACTAGAAGAGGGCTTCTGCTAGTGGGGTTTGGGGTGTCCACCAACTCATGTATGTGGGGTAAACTTTTATGCCCTTCCACTTTGGGCTCTGCACTCCCTCAAACTTGAGGTCTGGTCGTACCACGTAACGTGTTACTATGTATGATTCCATTTTAATGGATGTTAATCGTGATTTAACTTGCATTCATTAATGCGACACTGTAATTAAAGCGCGCCGGACATTGGTTTGCCGACAAAGCCACGGCGACATTTGCACGTAGGACTAATGCGCGCCGCCGCTTCTGCCGGTTTCAGAGCTTCAGGTTTGCGCTCTGAGGGGAGGGGGTTGGGGGAGAACCCCCCACTACAGTTAGAAGTCCTGGCACTCCCATTGGGGGGGGGGGACCCCCCACTACATGGAAAACTCCCTTAAAACTGAAGAAAGGAGAATGGGAGTTTTCAGTATAGTGGGGTGAGGTGTTCCCCCCCCACCCCTCAACGAGAGCGCCTGGACTTCTAAGTGTAGTGGGACCCCCCCTATACCCCCTAAGAGCACAAATCTGAAGCCCTGAAACCGGCAGAAGCAGCGGCACGCATTAGTCCTGTGTGCGATGTCAGCGCAGCTTTGTCGGCGCGCCAATGTCCGGCGCATTTTTGACGGGTCACCATTACTAATAACACACACACAAATCATTTAAATTTGTTAATACACGTCACTAAATCTAGCCTGAGATTTCTTTATCTTCTATTGGGCTTTGGATCGCCACGTCTGCTTCCTATTGGTTGGATATCTCACCGCTGTAGTGAATTTCCATACAGTTCAATTTCGTCTACAAAAGACATTTGTTAATCCACAATGGCATTCGCTCCTACACCACTTGTGCTTTCTTGTGAACTCATTGCTCCAGTAGAAGACACGAGAACCTTTTCGATGGCAAAGTTGCAGGTTAGGCTCAGGATGAAAACGAGCGACCGGTGTGGAAGGTGGTGCTGGGAAAGGAGCAAAATTCTGAAGAGACATACAAAACCAGGTGTTTTAATCGGGCCCCAATCAAAGGTCATCTTCTGGTCAAGGTTGAGCTGATGGAAGAGCATGTGGCGTAGTGGTTGGAGCTACAGCCTCAGCACTCTGGGGTTGTGGGTTCAAATCCCGTGCTGCTCCTTGTGACCCTGGACAAGTCACATAATCCTCCATAGCCCCAGGTACGTTAGATAGATTGTGAGCCCACCGGGACAGATAGGGGAAATGCTTGAGGACCTGATTGTAAGACCGCTTAGATAACCTTGATAGGAAGTATATAAAAATACCAATATCTGAGCCAAATTCCACAGTCGATTGGCCCAATCTGTAAGAGGAATTGCTAATCATAATCGGAGGTTTTATGTAATCCCATTCATGAGTATTTCTCACCTCCGACTATGACTAGTGTAAAGGTTTCACCAGTTTGATCTGGCCCACTTTCTTTGTGTTATACTGGATCCAGGTCTTCCACTATTATTGTTTTCAGTCTCTGTATGATTCTGGCTCCAGTCCCTGTAAAATGCTGGTCCCAGACCTCCACAAGGCATCGTTCTCCTTATTTAGGGAACACTGGTATTTCAGATATGCTGCGATGGTATGTAAAGACTGTACCCCTCACTATCGAGCCCATAATACCAGTTGGGAGTTGAGGTTTAGAAAGCATTGCTGAAGCCATGTTGAGGTGGGGGGGGGGGGGAGGGCTCAGAGCTGGATACCATTACTGGTCTCCACGGGTGAGGATTCCTGTGTAGAGAGATCCGTGCAGCTGGTGACAGCAGTCTTTGATTCTTCCTGGTTTTTCCACACCTGACGGGTGAAAAGAGGGAAGATTTTAAAAGACATATTAATCTGGAGCAGGGGTAGGGAATTCCGGTCAGGTTCTCAGGATATCCACAACAAATATGCATGAGATGGATTTGCATCTCAAGGAGGCGGGACATGCAAATCCACCTCGTACATATTCATTGTGGATATCCTGAAAACCTGACCTGCGGAGCATCTATAATCTATAAATAGGATAGACATATGAGAGGGAAAAGAAAAAGTGAGTGGAGAATAGGGACTATCTTAGTATTTATAAACCACTTAGAGCTAAGTGGTTGACATTCAGATACTTAAGCATTTTCCCCTGTCTGTCCTGCTGGACTCGCACTCTGTCTAATGTACCTGGGGCAATGGGGGGATTAAGTGACTTGCCCAGGGTCACAAGGAGCAGCGTGGGTTTGAATCCACAACCTCAAGGTGCTGAGGCTGTAGCATGTTTCCTTGTCTGTCCTGGCAGTCTCAATGTCTATGGGGGGATTAAGTGACTTGCCCAGGGTCACAAGGAGCAGTGTGGGTTTGAACCCACAACCTCAGGGTGCTGAGGCTGTAGCTTTAACCACTGCCCCACTCTAGAAATCAAAGTGTAGTAAAAGTGAGTTAAGTCTAGGACAATCAAGCCATTGTGACATCACTGATGAGCTTGGATCTTATTGGTGGAATGAGGCATTATGATGTCACAATACTAGCTCTGCCTATCAGAGGCTGAGACTTGTCACACTATTTATTTATTCCATTTTCTATACTGTTCTCCCAAGGGGGGGCTCAGAACAGTTTACATGAATTTATTCAGGTACTCAAGCATTTTCCCCTGTATGTCCTGGTGGACTCACATTCTAGCTAATGTACCCGAGGCAATGGGGGCAATTTCATCAACAGAGCCAGGCTGACCTACGGCGCTTTTCAGAAAGAAATTAAGACAGCTCTGTTCGATAGATTTATCTCCTAGACACTGACTTTTCAGTGACATTTTCGCCATTTGCATTCTGAAATTCGCTGGCTGTCCAGCTCTCTTCACTGTAAACCGCCTAGAAGTCACAAGATTGTGGCGGTATAGAAAAAATAAAGTTATTATTATTACTTGCTCACAAGGAGCAGCGAGGGATTTGAACCCACAACCTCAAGGTGCTGAGGCTGTAGCTCCAATCATTGTGCTAGGACAGAGAGAAAAAAAAAGAGGAAGAGCGGAAAGAGTAGGCTGTGCTCAGAGTGGGGAAAATAATTTAGGGCCAGATTCTATAAAAGGCGCCGTTGTCGACAACCGCCTACAAAAATGGCCGCGGGTCACATACCAGTCACACAAGGCCGCCATTCTAGAAGTGCGGCACCAGAAATATAGGCCAGGGTTTTGAAAGCCTACATTTCCGGTGCCTGCCTTGCACGAAAATTGCTGCTACGGAGGCACTTTATGGCACTCAACACCACTTCCGACGTCAGCCCCGCCTACAATGGCGTCAGGCATCATAAAGCACCTCTGGAGATGGGAAAAGGGAAGCCATTTTGGAGGCGTCCTTAGGCACCTCCGTTTTTTACAATCAGTTTTTTAATTGGTTTTAAACGACACGGTCAATTACCGCACCGCGTATCAACAATTAAAATATTTAGTTAGGTGGTGGAAAGACACCTACCGCCGCCTAACTTAGAGGCATCATTATTGGAATCAGGGCCTTATTGAAGAAGAGGGGTGAGTAGGTCATTCAAACGCATCTTGAAATATGAAAGTCTTAAGCGATGACTTGAAGCGGTCTAATCGGCCCAAAACCCCAAACCAGGGAAATGTTTACCCCCATATAACATTTTTAAATAAATAAAGAGAAATATTGGTGAAGTAAGATGTAGCCTTACCTTGTCAAACTTCCGATCACTGTAGACCTCATTTTTGTTCATAAAGGTTAATAAGATCCAGTCACAGAGGAAGGAGCCCTACAGGCAGGAAGAGAGTGGGAAATTGTGGGTGTTTTGAGAGGTGCTTTCAATCCTTAACCCTACTCCTCTGCCCTCCAACCCAGCCCGCCGATTAACCGTTCCCCCTTAACTGTATTCATGACATCCTGTTTGTCTGTCTTGTCTGTTTAAATTGTAAGCTCTTTGGAGAAGGGACTGTCTTCCTTGTGACTCCGTACAGCGCTGTGTACATCTGGTAGTGCTATAGAAATAATTCATAGTAGTAGTGTGAAGAGTTTCATTCTTTGGAAAGCAGACTGTGATGTCATAATGGCTCATTCCACCAATAAGAGCCAACCTCGTCAGTGATGTCACAATGGCTTGATTGTCCTGTACTCCCCTCTGCCCTCCATCCCAGCCAGCAGATTAACCCTTCTCCTTAACTGTATCCATGACATCCTGTTTAGATTGTAAGCTCTTTGGAGCAGGGACTGTTTTCTTACTCTTTGTGACTCTGTGCAGCGCTGCGTGCGTCTGGTAGCGCTATAGAAATAATTAATCGTAGCAGTAGTAGATTCAGGGTTTACGTTCTGTCTGTCTGTACTAATTAGAATGTAAGCTCTTCTGAGCAGGGATTGTCTATCATATGTAATGTAATTTATTTCTTATATACCGCTACATCCGTTAGGTTCTAAGCGGTTTACAGAAAATATACATTAAGATTAGAAATAAGAAAGGTACTTGAAAAATTCCCTTACTGTCCCGAAGGCTCACAATCTAACTAAAGTACCTGGAGGGTAATAGAGAAGTGAAAAGTAGAGTTAGAGGAAAAATAAAAATAAAATAAACATTTTAACAAGACAGCATTGATCTAAATACTTTGGAAGGTAGAAGAGAGGAGAGAAAGGAATAGAAGCAGAAGGGGGAGCCGTTGAACAGTAGAATTCTGGAGAAATTTAAATGATAGAAATATGTTGCATGTACAGCACTGAGTACTAGGGTGGTCCACGATAGTGTGCCTAGGGTTAACAGATGTCCGGATTTACCCGGACATGTCCTCTTTTTAAGAGGGCATGTCTGGGCATCCGGACGGCTTTTCAAAAACCCAGCACTTTGTCCGGGTTTTGAAAAGCAGATTGCATCAGGAGGGGTATCCACGCATGCGCAGATGCCCTCCCTCCCAACGAGCAGGCTGAAGGGGCGGGGCTAGGGGCAAGGCTGGGGCGTGGGCATAACAGGGCAAGGATAGGTGGAACTGGTTGGGCCTGGGGGGGGTCTATGGGTCTGGAATTTACCTATGTAAAATCTGGTAAGCCTATGCATGCAAAAAAAAATAAAAAAAATCAACCTTATCAAATCTTGTCTCCACAAGGCTTATTTTTGTCCACTTGGTATATCATACTCGTGTGTCAAATTTCAGCTTGATTGGACAATATTTAGAGGTCACCCCAGCATGCACTGTTTGCTTGTGTGTTGTGTATGTAAGTGATTGCGCATGAAATATAAAAGCCGTCTTTTCTTGATCATGACGGGAATAGCCATCCAAATGGTCCCACATAACTGGAAGAGCCACGACAGAATAAATTACACATTTTGGTGGGCAAATGTGTGTACCATATATAGATATGAGAGAATGAATGCGGAATGTATGGGGGTTAGTAGTTCATTTAATAAAGCATGGAGCCCATTGACTACATTTGTTACCTCGCAATAAGGGTCATATATCTCTCCTTTTCTTAGATTTCCTTACACATCCAGGTGGGTGGGTGGGGGAAGGGAAATGTATTTTGAGGATTAAAATTACTTAATTATAATATTGTAATCACATCATATGTCTTATTGTATTAATAATTGGGAGGAGGGTGGGAGAAAATGATTGTGTTATGTATTATTTGTGTAGTTAATAGTGCGTTTTATGCAGTATTTTATATTCAATTAATTGTATTGCACTGTCAAAGTTTGAAAATCAATAAAGATTTAAAAAAAAAATGATTGCGCCTAATAGTTTGTATGGCGTCATCTATTTTGTGATCTGCACTCGAAAACTGGCTTCTTGGGAAGTCTGTCTGTCAGCTGTCAACCACTGCCACGTGGACTGGATGCTCTTCGACTGGTCAATTTTCATCACTACGATGAAGGAAAACCTTTACTGGAAGGCTGTAAGTCGGCGATGGCGGTATGGGTTCGAGCCAATGGGAATTAGGGCTCCATACAGCTGTTTACTCTCAATACATATCTGAATAAAAGTGCCGCAAACAAGACGCTCCCAGCCATTTCCAGACATCTACGGTTTCTGTCCGAGCACCTAGCGACACTTGCCTTTTCTGATGACAGAATTGCACCAGAAACAAAGCTCCGAATGGCGCAAAACTTACAGCGTCCGCCGTTGCCAGACATTCCACGACGTCTCGTGACCTTTGGAAAGTCTTGTAAAACTGAGAATCCAGTCATTTTTGATCTCTTGATTGAAGGAGGATCAACAAAAGTGAAAATATTCCTGAAGGAACATCCCACAGAGTAGACCAACGATCCAGTTTTCCAGGAACCTTGCAATCGGGCTTCCAAACTGACTTGTTAATGATGCAGCAGAACGAGGGATAAGCCTCACTGTAGAATATAATACTTTGACAAAAGATGAACAGAAATTACAATATACTATTAAGCTTAGCGGTAGTTTTAAGAAAACAGCAAGGTGGGGCGACCTCTAAACTTTGTTTGTTTAAAGTAAAATTTTGTGCGTTTTTCATTTTTATATAAAGGAATAAAATTAGCCTTGTGGACAAATGAAATGTGGACCACCCTACCGTGTACGCCTTTCAGCGCTATAGAAATGATAATAATAGTAGCAGTGTGTCACGTTTCAAGTTTAATTAAAAGTCTGATTAAATCGCAGTTTCATATTTCAAAGCGATGTGCAGTATAAAAAAAAATAGGGAAAACAGACTGCATTTATCACAATGAGACGTGGGCAAAACGGACAAGTACAAAATGGAAAATGGGTGGAACTATGAATTAAATTAAAGAAAAGAGACAAAAAAAAGGTTAAAACAGAAAGGGAAGGGGTAACTTTATCCATTAAAAATATGCTGGCCTCGTGAAAGTTTCAAGTTTCGAATGCATCTTTATACAGCCAACATTTGAGTGTTTCTTTGACTCTTAACCCTTTCAGGACCATAAGGATCGTAGGCCAATTTTTGTGGTTTTGATGACATTTTTATGGTGAAAAGGGCTTGCAGATGCCAAAAAATTGATTTTTTTTGTGAAATATCATTATTTTTATTTAAAAAAATCACACTTCTGGCTTATGGACAGTGTGGCAAGTGAATCTTCTCGTCAATCCGGCAACGACGCTAATGAATGAATGTCGGAACCAGTTTGTTTACATAAAGGCAGTATCATATGGAATCCGTACATATCAAATTTAGAACTGTAGACTATCCCAATCAAAATTGATAGGATTTTAAAGTTATGGGACAAATATGTCCCTTGGTCCTGAAAGGGTTAAGGATCTTTTTGTCCCTAATATAAGCTGGTAATGAGTTTCCATATTTGTGGTGTTGTAACCAAAAAAATAGTATCCCGTCGTGTATATACGATTCTCAAAGATGGAATAGAAAGACGATTTTTGTTCTCTGATCTTAAGGTTCTTATGGGGGGGGAGGGGTATAAGGAATTAGATATCTTTCTAGAAATATTGGTGCTTTAGCTTTTAGTGTGAACTGGTCAGTGTTCTTCAACCGCTGGTCCTCAAAAATTTCCTGCCGGTCCGTGAAGAATTAGTGTCCCCTGCAAGGCGTGTCCATCCGTACTTTGAATGTTTCGATCATGTCCCCTCTCAATCTCCTCTGTTTCAGGGAGAAAAGGCCCACTTTCTCTAATCTTTCGCTGTACGCAGGACTTTGATAAGCTGACAATCCCGCAGTGATATTTATATGTAGGACATATGCGCGCTACCGCTTCTGCTGCTTTGAGGGGGTGTGGCAGTGTGGGGGGGGGAACCCCCCACTACATTTACAAGTCCTCATGCTCCCATTGAGGGGGGGTGAGGGGGGAAACCTTCCCCCCCCCACTACACTGAAAACTCCCGAACAGCAAAAAAAGAAAGAACGGGAGTTTTCAGTGTACTTGGAGGAGTTCTCCCCAAACCCCCCCAAAACAGGAATGTGAGGACTTGTTAATGTACTGGCAGGGTTCCCCACACCCACACCCTCACAGCGCTAATAGAGGAAGTGGTGGCGCACATATGTCCTGCGCCCAAATGTCACTGTGGGATTGTCAATGCACCAAAGTCCTGCACACTTTTGATAGTGTATCGCTTGACCACTGTGAAAACGGGCTACTGGGCTTGATGGACCATTGGTCTGACCCAGTGAGGCTATTCTTATGTTCTACGTGGGCCAAATATAGGACTATCAAGCCATTGTGACATCACTGATGAGGTTGGCTCTGAGGCACTGTGGAATGAGGCATTATGACATCACAATCTCAGCTCTGGAATGTTGCTCTCATTGGGGTTCCGGAATCTTGCAATTCTTTGAGATGCTGGAATGTTGCTACTCTTTGGGTTTTGGCCAGGTACTAGTGACCCGGATCGGTCACCGTAAGAACGGGCTACTGGGCTGACCCAGTAAGGCTATTCTTATGTTCTTATGATATTGAATGTATGGAACACATTTTAGGTCCTTTGGGGTGGTGCCCCTCCCCTGCCCTCATCTGCACCCCCACTCCCCGCTCCTTCCTTGATCCCCCCTGCCATGTGCTTGGCCCCTTCCCTTCCCCCTATCTCTAGTCGTTCGTCGCCGCGAGCAACAAGAACTTCAATGTGCTCCTCGCGACCCCGTCGGCTCTCCCTCTGATATCGCACGGCATCCGGACGTGACATCGGCGGGAGACACGACACGGTCGCAAGGAGCACATGAAAGTTGTTGCTTGCAGTGGAGAACAACTAGAGGTACAGGGGAGGGGGCGGGGGGCAGAGAGAAGGAAGGGTGTTGGTGCCCCCACTGAAATGGCACCCTGGGCGGGCGGGCTGACCCCCCCTTACCACACCACTGCATGTAGGATACCCAGGGCAGATACACGTGTAAATTAGGGTTCATAGTCTTAAGCGCGTGAGACAAATACGTGCTGACAATTCAGCGCATGACTTCAGTGCGCCGTAGGAAAACCTTCTTTTAAAGGGCTCCGACGGGGGGGGGGGGGGAGCGGCAGTTGATTGCAGAGCGCGCGAGGCCAGCTTTTCAGCCCTTCTCGAGGGGGCGGGACAGGCTGGTGAGGAGCTTCGGGGGCTGCCGCTGTTAGCCCCGGTAGAGACGGAGCAGCCGAGCTGAGCTGGCGGCAGAGCCCTCGTGTGTGTCCCGTCCCCCTCCCCGGTGCCAGCGCTGCTCTCCCTCTCAGCGGGCTGGGCCGGACGCGGCTTCTTCGCTCCGGACCTCGGCAGTGGGGCGGTGAGCGGGCGCAGGGGGATCGGGGTCATGCTGCCAGTGGGACAGCCCCAGCCCTCTCCCTCCTCCCCTCACGGAGCGCACATGCGCACTCTCGCCGTGGCACATCACGGCAGATCAGATCTCAGGGAACACGCGGCGAGAGTGCGCATGCGCGCTTAGCATATTATTATTATAGACTAGCGTAACCCTCCATCAGCATGCCCAGCCTGTACCAACTGCAGATACACCAGTCATCGACTTGGTGTAACGGCCGGTGCGGAGGCCTGGCTAAATGACAATAGTCTTTAAGTCACACATGTAACTGGGAGCCCCACCCCTGCTGGTGCCCCACCTATGCCCTACCCATGCTCTGCCTATATTCTGCCCCACCCTTGTTCTGCCCATGTCATACCCATGTCCTGCCCATCCCCCACCTATGGTCTGCCCATGCAGACTGGCATAGTATGGGGGCCTTTTGGGAGCCATTTTGGTGGGGGCAACGTCACCCTTCCTCCTCTCTGCCCCCCCCCCTCTTCCCAGCCTGCCACGTGCGACCTCCCTTCCCATCCCTTGCACCTCTATTGAAGTTGTTGTTCGCGGCGGTCCACGCCATGCTCTTTGTGACGCTGCTGTCTCTCCCAATGATGTCACTTCATGTGAGATAGAGGAAGGAGCAGGGGGGCAGAGATGAGGGTGGGGCAGGGGCGCCACTGGCCCAGGCACCTTTCACCCTCGCTATGTCACTGTCCATGCTCCTCCCATGTTCTATCCATGCTCCACCCATGTCCTATCCATGCTCCACCCATGGTCTGCCCATTCCCCACTCAAGGTCGGTCCATGTCCCGTCCATGTCCATGCCCCCTTTGCTTTTATGTGCTATAGCACATTCTTGCATCCAGATAGAATAGCGCCTACTGATCTGATGTGTGTAAGTGCCAATTGTCTTGGGACTTATGCATGCAACGTGCATGCAACTGCGGGGACCTAGTTATAGAATTGCTGTGACATCAAATGACTAAACCCGCTCAAACCTTCCAGTACTTTGGGGACAGATTCATAAAATGCATCAATGATGACGAATAGGAGAGAGAACATAAGAGTTGCCGCTGCTGGGTCAGACCAGAGGTCCGTCGTGCCCAGTAGTCTGCTCCCACGGCGGCCCTTAGGTCAAAGACCAGTGCCCTAACTGAGTCTAGCCTTACCTGCGTACGTTCTGGTTCGGCAGGAACTTGTCTAACTTTGTCTTGAATCCCTGGAGGGTGTTTTCACTTATGACAGACTCCGGAAGAGCGTTCCAGTTTTCTACCACTCTCTGGGTGAAGAAGAACTTCCTTACATTCGTATGGAATCTATCCCCTTTCAACTTTAGAGAGTGCCCTCTCATTCTCTCTACCTTGGAGAGGGTGAACAACCTGTCTCTATCTACTTTATCTTGAATTCCTGGAGGGTGTTTTCCCCTATGACAGGCTCCGGAAGAACGTTCCAGTTTTCCACCACTCTCTGGGTGAGGAAGAACTTCCTTATGTTCATACGGAATCTGTCCCCTTTCAATTTTAGAGAGTGCCCTCTCGTTCTCCCTACCTTGGAGAGGGTGAACAACCTAGTGGATGAAAAGTACTTACAACCCCGATGGAGGTGAGAGCCGTGGCCAGGTTGATGATCGTGGGAATCAGACTGAATTTCCCTGCCTAAGGGAAAAAGAGGGACATATATCTCAGCATAGGAAGAGACAGACAGGTTAAATAGCCAGAGACAAGGAAGTGGAAAGATATACAGCACTTAAAGAAGATCGCATGGCCCTTCACTGCCACAAGAAGGAAGCGTCGTATTTATTATGTAATTGTGATGTCTTGTGACTGAAGGTAGCGCCCATGGTTTTTGGGTTCCAGAAGGAGCACTGGTCTATGACTCAGGCTGAGGACTAGAGAATGACACGGGAACAAATTTTTCCCCATCCCGTCATGGGAACTCATTTTCCTGTCCCGTTCCCACAAGTTCTTTTCCTGTCCCTGCCCCATTCCTGCAAGCTCCATCCTCATCTGCACAAGCCTCAAACACTTTAATATCCTAAGTAGCAACATTCTAGAGCTCAGATTGTGATGTCATAATGCCTCATTCCACCAATGCCTAAGCTCCATCCTCACCTGCACAAGCCTCAAACACTTTAAAATCATAAGTGGCAACATTCTAGAGTTTAGATTGTGATGTCATAATGCCTCATTCCACCAATGCCTAAGCTCTGTCCTCATCTGCACAAACCTCAAACACTGTAAAATCCTAAGTAGCAACATTCTAGAGCTCAGATTGTGATGTCATAATGCCTCATTCCACCAATGCCTAAGCTCCGTCCTCATCCGCACAATCATAAGAGTTTGAGGCTTGTGTGGTTAAGGCAGAGCTTACACGAATGGGGCAGGGGCAGCGACAGCGATAAAACTCGTGGGAACGGGATGGGGAAATTGAGTTCCTGCAGGGACGGGGACAAATTCTCTACTGAGGACTTGGTTAATGTAAGGGGGTGGAGATAAGTAACAGGGGAAGGATCTCTGGGTGCTTGTGAATGAGGTTCTGACTGAACAGGAAGTAAACAGATTTAAAAGTGCACTTACAGTGTGGCAAAATGGTGTTTCCTCTCCTACCATGTGCAAACTCACGAGTGTCTCTCCATAGGGTGACAGGGACCCTATAAAGCTTGGGCATACTCTATGTATGTATGCTTGTGGTGGACCAAGAAAAAGGGAAGGGGTAAAACACGGACCTCGCGGATCTAAAACCACACGTCCTTAAAAATCTGAGGTCCATGCCACTTGTACTTAGTTTCTGTCTCTGACAGACCTCGATGACAATTTAGCGCTGACGGATCCTAATACTTTTCCCTCCCTATGCTTGAGACGGATTCGTCAGAGCTAAATTGTCACCGAGGTCTGTCAGAGCCAGAGACTAAAACCATTCCCCTGAATAAACTTTTGCAGAAAATCTCTCCTGCAAAAGATACCCTGGTGGGTATCCCCTGGTGGGGACCCGGCCCAACCGTCCGGGCTCTATAAACATTCAATTATTGTTAGCAAAGTAGCTGCGCCACTTGTAGTCTCTGGCTCGGACAGACCTTGGTGACATTTTAGCGCTGACGGGGGGAAGGGGTAAAACGCAGACCTGCGGATCTAAAACCGCACGTCCTTAAAAATCTGAGGTCCGTGCCACTTGTAGTTAGTTTCTGGCTCTGACAGACCTCGGTGACAATTTAGCGCTGACGGATCCGTCTCAAGCATAGGGAGGGAAAAGTATTAGGATCCATCAGCGTTAAATTGTCATCGAGGTCTGTCAGAGCCAGAGACTAACTACAAGTGGCATGGACCTCAGATTTTTAAGGACGTGCGGTTTTAGATCCGCAGGTCCGTGTTTTACCCCTTCCCCCCATCAGCGCTAAAATGTCACCGAGGTCTGTCAGAGCCAGAGATTAAAACCATTCCCCTTAATGAACTTTTGCAGAAAATCTCTCCTGCAAAAGATACCAGTGGCGGGGACCCAGCCCGACCGTTCGGGCTCTATAAACATTCAGTTATTGCCAGCAAAGTAACCGCGCCACTTTTAGTCTCTGGCTCTGACAGACCTCGGTGACAATTTAGCGCTGACGGATCCGTCTCAAGCACAGGGAGGGAAAAGTATTAGGATCCGTCAGCGCTAAAATGTCATTGAGGTCTGTCAGAGCCAGAGACTAGTCCTGGAGCGGCTCTAAAACGAATCCTTTAAACCGGTTTCCTGCAGCCCGCAGTCTGAGGTCCGCGGCTCTGACAGACCTCGATGACATTTTAGCGCTGACGGATCCTAATACTTTTCCCTCCCTATGCTTGAGACGGATCCGTCAGCGCTAAATTGTCATCGAGGTCTGTCAGAGCCAGAAACTACAAGTGGCACGGACCTCAGATTTTTAAGGACGTGCGGTTTTAGATCCGCAGGTCCGTGTTTTACCCCTTCCCCCCATCAGCGCTAAAATGTCACCGAGGTCTGTCAGAGCCAGAGATTAAAACCATTCCCCTTAATGAACTTTTGCAGAAAATCTCTCCTGCAAAAGATACCAGTGGCGGGGACCCAGCCCGACCGTTCGGGCTCTATAAACATTCAGTTATTGCCAGCAAAGTAACCGCGCCACTTTTAGTCTCTGGCTCTGACAGACCTCGGTGACAATTTAGCGCTGACGGATCCGTCTCAAGCACAGGGAGGGAAAAGTATTAGGATCCGTCAGCGCTAAAATGTCATTGAGGTCTGTCAGAGCCAGAGACTAGTCCTGGAGCGGCTCTAAAACGAATCCTTTAAACCGGTTTCCTGCAGCCCGCAGTCTGAGGTCCGCGGCTCTGACAGACCTCGATGACATTTTAGCGCTGACGGATCCTAATACTTTTCCCTCCCTATGCTTGAGACGGATCCGTCAGCGCTAAATTGTCATCGAGGTCTGTCAGAGCCAGAAACTACAAGTGGCACGGACCTCAGATTTTTAAGGACGTGTGGTTTTAGATCCGCGAGGTCCGCGTTTTACCCGTTCCCCATGAAAATTTAAAAAGAACAAGGGGGAGATAGAAAGAAACATATGAGCAATGAAAGATATTAGCAGTGAGCCCGAAGTCAGAGGCCAAAAGACCAGGGGGAGGGAGGGGGAGTCCAAAGTCACACAAATTGGAACCAAGACTTGGAGCTTTATTGATTATTATTTATTGATTATAACAAAATACGCACTGGAGCCTAGACCCAGTGTGTATTTTGTTATAATCAATAAAGCTCTGAACAATTTTATTCCAATTTGTCTGACTTTGCTTAGAAGGTCACAACATATTCATTTTAGAAACTCAGATAAAAAGAAAGACAGAGACCCTGAGAAGCAAAGTGATAGACACCCACTGCGTCTAAAGATAGCGAAATATCTCTTTTCCTCCGAAACAACATCTCAGCTAAAGAAAGAGTTGCATAAGGAACTAAGCAAGAGATAAGAGAAAAAAGACGGGGGATAAAAAGCAACATATGCATGCGAGGAGGAGAAAGAGAGTGGGGGGGGGGGGAGAGGGTGGCATGTGGGAAGGAACGCAACGCGTAAAGAAAGAGGACTTTGCCCATCTGCGCAGAGAGAAAGAAAGAAGAGATACAGAACCAAAGCGATTAAAAATGAAACAGGAAAAGGAGAACAATTTAGCAAATGAAGAGAAGTTGGATTGTGTTCAGAACATGGTAAAACAAAACAAAACATAATTATTTCTGCTGTGCAGTTACTGAACCCTGTGTGACTTGGGGCAGAATATGATTATTTATTTATTTATTTTAAATACCACTTATATCTTATGTGGTTTGCATTCAGGTCCTTTATCATATTTCCCCATCTGTCCTGGTGGGCTCAAAGGGAAGATGATGTCCACGTCCCTCCGGTTCATCTCTCTTGAGGTAAGGGGGAGGGGCAGCGGAGTCCGGTCGTGGTAAGTAGTTTACTGCAGCAGGAGGGAGGGGGCACCTCTCCTGCTGCAGGGGGGTCGCGGTTGGGTCGGGTTGCACCAGGATTTTTTAAAAAAATTGGTTCTGCAGAAGGGAGTGGGCTCTCCTGCTGCAGGGGGGTCGTGGCTGGGTCGGGTCGCGGCAGGATTTTTAAAATTTGGTTCTGCAGGAGAAAGTGGGCATCTCTCCTGCTGCAGGAGGGTCGTGGCTGAGTCGGGTCGCGGCAGAATTTTTAAAATTTGGTTCTGCAGGAGAAAGTGGGCATCTCTCCTGCTGCAGGGGGGTCGCGGCTGGGTTGGGTCGCACCAGGATTTTTTTAAAAAATTGGTTCTGCAGGAGAAAGTGGGCATCTCTCCTGTTGCAGGGGGGTCGCGGCTGGGTCGGGTTGCACCAGGATTTTTAAAATTTGGTTCTGCAGGAGAAAGTGGGCATCTCTCCTGCTGCAGGGGGGTCGCGGCTGGGTCGGGTCGCGGCAGGATTTTTAAAATTTGGTTCTGCAGGAGAAAGTGGGCATCTCTCCTGCTGCAGGGGGGTCGTGGCTGGGTCGGGTCGCGGCAGGATGTTTAAAATTTGGTTCTGCAGGAGAAAGTGGGCATCTCTCCTGCTGCAGGGGGGTCGCGGCTGGGTCGGGTCGCGGCAGGATGTTTAAAATTTGGTTCTGCAGGAGAAAGTGGGCATCTCTCCTGCTGCAGGGGGGTCGCGGCTGGGTCGGGTCGCACCAGGATTTTTAAAATTTGGTTCTGCAGGAGAAAGTGGGCATCTCTCCTGCTGCAGGGGGGTTGTGGCTGGGTCAGGGGTCGCGGCAGGATTTTTAAAATTTGGTTCTGCAGGAGAAAGTGGGCATCTCTCCTGCTGCAGGGGGGTCGTGGCTGGGTCGGGTTGCAGCAGGATTTTTAAAATTTGGTTCTGCAGGAGAAAGTGGGCATCTCTCCTGCTGCAGGGGGGTCGCGGCTGGGTCGGGTCGCACCAGGATTTTTTTAAAAAATTGGTTCTGCAGGAGAAAGTGGGCATCTCTCCTGCTGCAGGGGGGTCGCGGCTGGGTCGGGTCGCACCAGGATTTTTTTTAAAAATTGGTTCTGCAGAAGGGAGTGGGCATCTCTCCTGCTGCAGGGAGTCGCGGCTGGGTTGGGTCGCGGCAGGATTTTTAAAATTTGGTTCTGCAGGAGAAAGTGGGCATCTCTCCTGCTGCAGGGGGATCGCGGCTGGGTCGGGTCGCACCAGGATTTTTAAAATTTGGTTCTGCAGGAGAAAGTGGGCATCTCTCCTGCTGCAGGGGGGTTGCGGCTGGGTCGGGTCGCACCAGGATTTTTTTTAAAAATTGGTTCTGCAGGAGAAAGTGGGCATCTCTCCTGCTGCAGGGGGGTCGCGGCTGGGTCGGGTCGCACCACGATTTTTAAAATTTGGTTATGCAGGAGAAAGTGGGCATCTCTCCTGCTGCAGGGGGGTCGTGGCTGGGTCGGTCACGGCAGGATTTTTAAAATTTGGTTCTGCAGGAGAAAGTGGGCATCTCTCCTGCTGCAGGGGGGTCGTGGCTGGGTTGGGTCGCACCAGGATTTTTTAAAAAAATTGGTTCTGCAGAAGGGAGTTGGCATCTCTCCTGCTGCATGGGGTCGCAGCTGGGTCGAGTCGCACCAGGATTTTTTTTAAAAAATTGGTTCTGCAGAAGGGAGTGGGCATCTCTCCTGCTGCAGGGAGGTTGTGGCTGGGTCGGGTCATGGCAGGATTTTTAAAATTTGGTTCTGAAGGAGAAAGTGGGCATCTCTCCTGCTGCAGGGGGGTCGTGGCTGGGTCGGGTCGCGGTAGGATTTTTAAAATTTGGTTCTGCAGGAGAAAGTGGGCATCTCTCCTGCTGCAGGGGGGTCGCGGCTGGGTCGGGTCGCACCAGGATTTTTTTAAAAAATTGGTTCTGCAGAAGGGAGTTGGCATCTCTCCTGCTGCAGGGGGTCGCGGCTGGGTCGGGTCGCACCACGATTTTTAAAATTTGGTTATGCAGGAGAAAGTGGGCATCTCTCCTGCTGCAGGGGGGTCGTGGCTGGGTTGGGTCGCACCAGGATTTTTTTTAAAAATTGGTTCTGCAGAAGGGAGTGGGCATCTCTCCTGCTGCAGGGGGTCGCGGCTGGGTTGGGTCGCGGCAGGATTTTTAAAATTTGGTTCTGCAGGAGAAAGTGGGCATCTCTCCTGCTGCAGGGGGGTCGTGGCTGGGTCGGGTTGCAGCAGGATTTTTAAAATTTGGTTCTGCAGGAGAAAGTGGGCATCTCTCCAGCTGCAGGGGGATCGCGGCTGGGTCGGGTCGCACCAGGATTTTTAAAATTTGGTTCTGCAGGAGAAAGTGGGCATCTCTCCTGCTGCAGGGGGGTCGTGGCTGGGTCGGGTCGCACCAGGATTTTTTAAAAAATTTGGTTCTGCAGAAGGGAGTTGGCATCTCTCCTGCTGCATGGGGTCGTGGCTGGGTTGGGTCGCACCAGGATTTTTTTAAAAAATTGGTTCTGCAGAAGGGAGTGGGCATCTCTCCTGCTGCAGGGAGGTCGTGGCTGGGTCGGGTCATGGCAGGATTTTTAAAATTTGGTTCTGAAGGAGAAAGTGGGCATCTCTCCTGCTGCATGGGGTCGCGGCTGGGTCGGGTCGCACCTGGATTTTTTTTAAAAATTGGTTCTGGAGAAGGGAGTGGGCATCTCTCCTGCTGCAGGGAGGTCGTGGCTGGGTCGGGTCATGGCATGATTTTTAAAATTTGGTTCTGAAGGAGAAAGTGGGCATCTCTCCTGCTGCAGGGGGGTTGCGGCTGGGTCGGGTCGCACCAGGATTTTTTTTTTAAATTGGTTCTGCAGAAGGGAGTGGGCATCTCTCCTGCTGCAGGGAGTCGCGGCTGGGTTGGGTCGCGGCAGGATTTTTAAAATTTGGTTCTGCAGGAGAAAGTGGGCATCTCTCCTGCTGCAGGGGGTCGCGACTGGGTCGGGTCGTGGCAGGATTTTAAAAATTTGGTTCTGAAGGAGGGAGTGGGCATCTCTCCTGCTGCAGGGGGGTCGCGGCTGGGTTGGGTCGCGGCAGGATCTTTTAAATTTGGTTCTGCAGGAGAAAGTGGGCATCTCTCCTGCTGCAGGTGGGTCGTGGCTGGGTCGGGTCACGGCAGGATTTTTAAAATTTGATTCTGCAGGATGGAGTCGCCATCTGTCCTGCTGCAGGGGGGTCGCGGCTGGATCGGGTCGCAGCAGGATTTTTAAAAAAAAATTGGTTCTGCAGGAGGGAGTGGGCATCTCTCCTGCCGCAGGGGGGGGAGGGTTGCAGCCAGGATTTTAGGGAAGGGGTGTTGTGATGCAGTGGAGAGAATGGGCATCTCTCCCACTGCATCACAACACAGGGGCAGCGGGAGAGTGTGGGCATCTCTCTCACTGTTGTTGCGTTTTGGTTTGGGGGGTTTTGTGGTGTCGACAGCAAGTTTTTTCCACACATGTGCCTATCAGCGATGGTCACATGCAAATTTAGGAAATCTTCACTGCTGTCCACCGACCTCATTTGCATGCGTGATTTTTTAAGAATGTCTCAGGTTTTTAGATTCGGTATCGGAACGGCTGCGTCAGCAGCCTGTCGCTTTTTAACTCGGGTTTTTTGAGAATCTTTATCTAAGTGACTTGCCCAGAGTCACAGGGAGCAGCAAGGGATTTGAACCCACAACCTCAGGGTGCTGAGGCTGTTGCTCTAACCCAGGGGTCTCAAAGTCCCTCCTTGAGGGCCGCCATCAAGTCGGGTTTTCAGGATTTCCCCAGTGAATTTGCATGAGATCTATGTGCATGCACTGCTTTCAATGCATATTCATTGGGGAAATCCTGAAAACCCAACTGGATTGCGGCCCTTGAGGACTGGAGTTGCCCACCTCTGGGCTAGATCAGGTGTCTCAGAGTCCCTCCTTGAGGGCTGCAATCCAGTCGGGTTTTCAGGATTCCCCCAATGAGATCTATGTGCATGCACTGCTTTCAATGCATATTCATTGGGGAAATCCTGAAAACCCGACTGGATTGCAGCCCTCAAGGAGGGACTTTGAGACCCCTGCTCTAACCCCTGCGCCACGCACTCCCACACTTCTGTGCTTACACTAAAGACAGACAATAGTCCACCAAGTTTAACCTTCTGAGTGCTTGAAAGCATATCAGCGATCATCAGTCTTCCTGATGACAGCAATGGTTATGTATCTCAACGTCCATTAAGGTCTTTAGCTAATAAAAAATACATTCTGCTCTATCTCTTCTTAAAGATGTCCCCAGAAGTCACTTTACATAGATCGTAGATTGCATGAAGGCATTTATCCAGTGTGCTTAAGACTTCTCAGTACTTGGCAGGCTTATTTCATCTTTTTGCACACCTCTGTACACACTGTTGGATTTAGAATTTACAGCCAAAACCTCTGAAGGACAAGGCCTCAGATCCGACAGCAGAGAATGTTTCAGTTATAGTGTCTGGGTTGTAGATAACGTTCTCTGTTTTTTTAAATAAAATGTATCCTTAATTGGTGACATATTCTTGTCTCTAAATTTACTATTTCCCATTCTTTTCCTTTGGCGTCAGTTCTGTAAGTAGCTTGGCTCTCTACTGGCAAAACATACTCATCTCTGGTTTCTCAAAACTGGAAATTACATCTAGGAGGGGCTCTTTGGCAGAATGAAGGCCTCAGAAGATTTTTCAGCATGGCGTGGCTGGTTCATTCAGGATAGTAGGTGCAAGGGGAGCTGGGGAGGAGATGCTACCCCACGGGGGGATTGGTTGTCACTGCCGCTATTGCTGTACCCGGGGAGGGGGGTGCTGCTCCCTGATGGTTGAGTGCTGAGTAAGTGACTCCTGAGTCCAGAGTTGGAGCTGAAGAACAGTACTGGATCTGGGCTGGGGGCATTGGGGGAAAGGGTGTTGGAGCTGGAGGGAAAGGAGAGAGGTACTGGACTTATGTGGAGGGAGCACTGGAATTGAAGGGAAGAGAGGTGCCAGAGCTACAGCTGGGAGCTGGAGGGAAAGGATAGGTACTGGACATGCAGCTCAGAGCTGGAGCTAGAGGGAATGGAGAGATATTTTGGACCCATGGGGGGGGGGGGGGGCTAGAGGGAAGGGACAGAGGTACTGGATCTTTGGGGAGTTTTGAGAGAAGGGACAGAGGTATTGGACTGAAGGGGGGCCTGGAGGGAAGGGTAATCTAGATGTTCAATCCATGGGAAAAATGCTGAGGGAAGGGAGAGAGGTGCTAGACCTGCAGAGAGAAGGAGAGAGAAGGGAAGGGAAAGAGAGATGCTGAACCAAGAGGATGAAGGGAGTGAAATATTTAACACAATGGAGAAGTGGAGAGAGGGAGGAAAGAAAAGGTGAGAGACACATTGGTGTAAGGATGCAACAGGGGAGAAGATGGACACAGGGAGATATACAAAAGAGGGGAGATGGTGGGCATGGAAAGGAGCATAGGAACAGGGACTCAAAGGGGAACACTACATGGAGATGGTATATGGACACAATCAGTGGAGCAATGCCAGACATAGGAGGGTATATGGACACAGAGAGAAATTGGCTGGACATGAGGGAGAAGAGGAACACAGAAGAGATATGTTGGATTTGGGAGGGGGGCATAGGGACACAGAGGATTGACACTGGGCACAGAGGGCTAGAGACATTGAATAGTGTTGATGATGAAGGTAGGGAGATGGGCACAGGGGAAATAACTAGAAAGGGAAGTACAGGAGACAGAGAAGGGAGATGCTGAACATGGGGACAAAACATACACAGAGCTGGAAGATAAATGGTGAGCACCGAGAAAGAAGAAATGTCCAATGGTCAGGAGACCCTGGCAATTGAGTTAAGAGTAGACAGAAGGAAAAGGAAATCAGAGCCTGAGATAAGAATAAAATGACCAGACAACAAAAGGTAGAAAAAAATAATTTTATTTTATATTTTGTGATTAGAATATTTCAGATTTGAAATATGTTTCCTGCTAGAGCTGGTGTTAGACATAACTGGGGACTGCAAAGCCCAGGCTGTGCTTCTTTAGCTTCCAGCTGGCTTAGGGCTCTCTCTCTGCCCTCGTTGCACTCCCTTAACACTATTCCTGCCATGTGTAACTGAAGTATTCTGTTAGCTTGATTTTTCTATGTAACATGCTGTAGTAATTTGACTTGTTCAGTATTCTCAATAGTGGAGGATTTATTTGTGGGGGGTAGGAGAGGGGAGACGGGTTTTGTTGATTCTTGCTCTGTATTATTTGTGCTCTATAAAATGACAACTGTACAGAATATTGTTTCTTTTTAAACTTTAATAAAATAAGTTCAATATAAAATCATAACTATTCGAGGCTTGTGTGGATGGGATCAGACGGTTTGTGAGGACAAGGGACTGAGCTCACGGGGACATGGCGGGGATGGGAACTGAACTCTCGGGGATGGGGCAGAGATGGGGGTTGAACTCGCGGGGACGGAGTGGGGCGGGGACAATTTTTCCCCCCGCGCCATTCTCTAGATTGTGACCACTTGCTTATTAATAAACAGATATGAATGGCGGTTGTGAATCCCAGGTAATCAACATTTCTTAGGATATATGAATGATATGTGAGCATAGGAATGTTACAACATTTTTTTGTCAGTTGGTACAGTACGAGGCTCTATTTCAAAAAGATAGATGCCCAAAAGACTGTGTTTTGTCTCCAGTACATTTAAATGATTAAGGAGGCGCTATTAGAATCATATTTGGGCAGGTTTAGCACTTGGACATTTTACAGTGATAAACATTGCATAGGCAGTGGAATGCTTTTTTGTTGTGGGGGAGGGGCCAAAGCTCTGCCCCAGACCCCACCACCATAATGGTACTAATTGTGATACTATTTTTTCCATTCATTTTCATATATACACACACAATATAATCTTATATTAACAATACATAATGGTTAACCACAAAATAAACTACACTTCTCCCTCCATATTCGCGGTTTCAGCAATCGCAGTTTTGATTATTCACGGTTTTTAGCTTGCTGGCTCCTCCCCCCCAAATTACATCAGCTTGGTAATGAAATCGCTGATTCCAAGCATTTACAGAGAAAATCGCAGATTCCTTTCACTTTCTTCACCGTGTTTGGCCTCTCTTTCAGGAACAGGCCAGGTCTCCCATCAAGTTATTCGCGGTTTCACCATATTCACGATGGTTTTTAATAGAAAACCGCGGTTATTCACAGTTTTTCTGTATTTGTGGGTCTGTTAATCCCCTATCACAGCGAATACGGAGGGAGAAGTGTACACAAAGCACACTGTATGTTTCTCAACATTCATTCCTACCGGAACACAGATAACCCCTATGCAAATACGGGACTAAAAACTAAAAGTACTAATATATACAAATAAACCCTAAGATTCAAGACTTTGTTTGTTGTACAACCCCAGAGAAAAAGAAACAAATGCATTTCTTCCTGAACAGTGCAAAATACAGACAGCAGATGTAAATTCTCAAAACTGACACATTTCAATCACTAAATTGAGAATAAAATCATTTCCCCTACCTGGTGATTTTGTTTTTCAAACCATCTTTTCCTAGTCTCTGGCTGCACTTCCTTCTCTCTGTGCTCTTAACTTTGTTTCCAGGACCACCTTATCCATTTGCTGGTTTTCTCTCCTTCACTTTCTTCCATACATCCATCTTTAGCATTAACTTTTAACATTCAACTTTCTTCCATTTTTTTGCTTTCTTATCAAAATCTATCTACTTTTCTATGTCTTCCCTTCCCATCTTTCCATGTATACCATCTTCTCCCTCTGTCTCCCCTTCCCCTCAATCCCTGTGCACCATCTCATCCCTCTCTCTCCCTCTCCTGTGGTCAGATATCTCTGTCTTCCCCCTTCCTATGGTCTGGTATCTTTCTCCTCTTCTTCACATAGCCTGGAATCTCTCTCTTCTCCCATGGTCTGGCATCTCTCTCTCCTTCCCTCCCTCTGCCCGTGGTCTAACATCTCTCTCCTTTTCTCCTTTCTGCGGTCTGGCATCTGGCTCCTCTCCTTCCTTGCAGTCTGGCATATCTTTCTCCCCTCCTTCCCTTCCATTTCGTGGTCTGGCATCACTCTCTCCTTCCTATTCCAGTGGTCTGACATTTCTCTCCTCCCTTCTTCCATCACCCTTCTCTGGAATCTGACATCTCTCCCTTCTTTGAGTCATCTGTCCTCCCTCCCAGTGTAACATTTCTCCCTCTCTCCTTTCCACCACTATCATGTCCAACAATTCTCCCTCTTTCTTCATTTCCCCATGTATTACCATCTCTCTTTCTCTCCCACTTCATCCACCCATGTCCAAGTTCTCTTTTTATCTTCCTTCACCCACCAGCAGCACCTCTCTTTTCCTCCCTTCCCATCACCTCACCCTTGCATTTCTCTTTCCCTCCCTATCCCCCAGCCTGTGCAGCACCTGTCCTTCCTTCATTCTCAACCCTAGCCTTCCCCCCTCAGATGGATCTTGTGGTATGACCTCTCCCCATTTCTTGACTCCCTCACCTACCACCTCCCTGCCACTATAATTTACAATCTTTGGGCAGCTGGCAGCGCAATGAAGTGAGCCTCCCACCATTGGCCTGCCCCAGAAATGTTCTTTCTGTAGCACTTCCTCTTCCTGCTTAGGCAGGACGCCACAAAAAAACACTTCCAGAGCAGGCAGATGGCGGAAGGCTTGCATCACTGTGCTGCCAGCTGCCCGAAGATTTTAAATTATAGTGGCGGGGAGGTGGTAGGTGGGGGAGTCGGGAGAGCTATACTTCTGATTGCCAATTTTTGGGGAGACCATGGCCCCTGTGGCCATGCCCCCCATTCTGACGTCTATGAAACATTTTATAAAATGTCCAGGGCCCAATTTGGACATTTTGGCCCAGATTCTCTAAAAGTGCGTCCCGATTTTAGGCAGCTGTAGGCGTCCTACAGCTGTCTAATCAGCCAATCGGGATGCACGTTTTTTTAAAAAACAAAATGCTCCCCAGGCAGGCCGCCTATATTGAAGGCGAGGCCCTGATTCTGTATAGGACGCCCGGGAGAGGCGTCCTATTCAGAATCGGCCTAAACTAAACCCCGATTCTGTAACCGGCGTCCATGTTACAGACGCGGGTTAGAGAATCGGGTTAGATTAGACACGGCCCGCTACACTTATCGCGGCAAGGAATCTCTCTGCCGCTATAAGTATAGCGGGCCGCGGCCTGTCCGATCGGATGCCCCCCCCCCCCGACACTACCGACCGCCCCCCCCCCCCGACACTACCGACCGACCGCCCCCCCCCCGACACTACCGACCGACCGCCCCCCCCCCGACACTACCGACCGCCCCCCCCCCCCCGCCACTACCGACCGCCCCCCCCCCCCCGACACTACTGATGCTGGCAGGAGAGTGTCCAATCCCTCCTGCCCGAAGACGGCACCCCCCCCTCCTGCCCGAAGACTGAACACCACCCTCCGGCGCTACCGATGCTGGCAGGAGAGTGCCCAATCCCTCCTGCCCGAAGACGGCACATCCCCCCCCTCCTGCCCGAAGACGGCACATCCCCCCCCCTCCTGCCCGAAGACGGCACATCCCCCCCCCTCCTGCCCGAAGACGGCACATCCATCCCCCTCCTGCCCGAAGACGGCACATCCCCCCCCCTCCTGCCCGAAGACGGCACATCCCCCCCCCCCTCCTGCCCGAAGACGGCACATCCCCCCCCCTCCTGCCCGAAGACTGAACACCACCCCCCGGCGCTACCGATGCTGGCAGGAGAGTGCCCAATCCCTCCTGCCCGAAGACGGCACATCCCCCCCCCCTCCTGCCCGAAGACGGCACACCACCCCCCGGCGCTAACAACCCCCAAACTAACCTGTTCTTCGGGCCAGACGGTTCTTTCCCGTCTAGCCGGTAAGCCCGCCTCGTCGAAATGAGGCGGGCTCGCCCCTTCCCGGCCCATCCCGCCGAAGCCTAAGGCCTGATTGGCCCAGGCTCTAGAAGCCTGGACCAATCAGGCCTTAGGCATAGCGGGTCCGCCCATCCCCACTTGGCCAATCAGACCTTAGATTTAGTGGGGATGGGCGGACCCGCTATGCCTAAGGCCTGATTGGTCCAGGCTTCTAGAGCCTGGGCCAATCAGGCCTTAGGCTTCGGCGGGATGGGCCGGGAAGGGGCGAGCCCGCCTCATTTCGACGAGGCGGGCTTACCGGCTAGACGGGAAAGAACCGTCTGGCCCGAAGAACAGGTTAGTTTGGGGGTTGTTAGCGCCGGGGGGTGGTGTGCAGTCTTCGGGCAGGAGGGGGGGGGGTGCGCCGTCTTCGGGCAGGAGGGATTGGACACTCTCCTGCCAGCATCAGTAGGGGGGGGGGCGGTCGGTAGTGTCGGGGGGGGCGGTCGGTCGGTCGGTAGTGTCGGGGTGGGAGGGAGATCGGTAATGTCGGGGGGGGGGGGGGGGGCGGCGGCATCCGATCGGACAGGCCGCGGCCCGCTATACTTATAGCGGCAGAGAGATCCCTTGCCGCGATAAGTATAGCAGCTGCATCTACTTACAATGTAGACCAGCATTTTGCTGGCCTACATTTTTAAGGTTTATTCCTCTACTAGGGAGACGCGTAGGGCCACCTAGGTTCGCCTAAGGCCCTTAGGCGAGCTTAGGCGTCTTGCGGGTCTCCCTAGGCTCCCGGAGGTGCCTTCAGGCCTGCCTGGGGAGCTTTTTTTTTTTTAAACGTGCATCCCGATTGGCTGATTAGACAGCTGTAAGACGCCTACAGCTGCCTAAAATCGGGACGCACTTTTTGAGAATCTGGGCCTTTGTGCTAGACCTGTTTTTAAAATGAATAAGGGTCAAAACGGTACCCAAACTGATCAGATGACCACTGGAAGGATGAAAATATGGCTCCAACACACTCTCTCAGTGGTCCCTGGACCCCTCCCCCCCCAAATATCTACTCTATGACAGCTGCAGATACTATGGCCAGCCCTAGTAGAGCAGCAAACAGGTCTCTGGAGTAGCCTGGTGGGCAGTGCAGTGGACTGCAGAGAAGGAGACCCAGGCCCATATGCCACCCTCACTAGTACACTTCTGGTGAAAGTGTAAGCCCACTAAAACTCACCAAAAACCCATTGCTTTGCCATGTAGGTGACACCTCCAGGTATAAGAGCTATTGGGGTGGTAGTCAGGTGGGTACAGTAGGTTTTGGAAAGCTCGCCAAATAATGTACGGGGATTATGGTGAGATGCGTACCTGGCACACTTAATGTGAAGTTCACAGCAGCGCCCTCTAGGGTGCCCCACTGCTTTTCAGGCATGTCTGTGTGGCCAGTTCATTAAACATGCTGGCCCCTTCCTTGATGCAAATGGCTTGTTTTGGGATGTTTTTAATTTGGATGGTTTTTTTTTCGATAATGGCAAAACAAACAAAGAACAAAAATGACATGTCTAGCTGGATCCTTTAAAAAAAGGGAGAAAAAAGATAAACGTTTGTGGGTTCGAAAATGGACATTTTGTCCACCCGATTTTTGGGACGCTTTTCTCAAAACGTCGCAAAGTCAAACTTAGACGTTCTATCTAAAATGCTCCCTCTATATGTGAATAGCATTCTGGTGCATGTAATCCTTCAGTGCATGCCAGTACATGCATGTAATTGTATGTGTATCTCACATAATTCCAGCGCACACTTTTTTCAAGCCTATGACCAGGCTCGTTTTTGTTTGTGACTCCTGCTGCGCCAATGGAAAATTTGGCTAGAGATGATAAGTTAGCAGGCTTTTGAGACCTTTTCGAGGTTTGCTGGTACAAACCACGTAAATGACCACTGAGATTGAAACACAAACCTCTCCGTGTACAATCACGTCAATACGGATCCCGTAGGCTTTGATGAGTACACGAGACTCGGAGTCATTCTGTCTATAGTACTTTGCGAACCTGTGGTAGAAAGCAGGAAGTACATCTGTAAAGCAGGAAGTACATCAGGTAGAAAGCAGGAAGTACATCTGTAAAGCAGGAAGTACATCAGGTAGAAAGCAGGAAGTACATCTGTACAGAACAGAAGATACTTATGGAACACGCAGTCACGCGTTCACTACATGCAGATGGAGCAAGGGAAGGGGACTTATGCAGTCGGGTTACCAGATGTCCGGATTTCTCCGGACATGTCCTCCTTTTGAGGACATGTTTGGGGGTCCGGATGGCTTTTCAAAACCCGGCACTTTGTCTGGGTTTTGAAAAGCTGTGTCGGGCGGGGAGGAAGTCCATGCATGCGCGGCCATCATGTGCAGACTTCCTCCCTGCATGACAAGAGCAGGAAGCAGGGGGCGGGGCTAGGGAGTGCTTGGGGGCGGGGCTAGGGGGGGTCTGGATTTTCTGAAAGGAACAATCTGGCAACCCTACTAATGCAGTCTCCCTAGTTCTGCTGATTTTTGCAGTTGTCTGGGTCTTGCCCCATCTGAGTAGGTAGAACTGAGGTTTTAGCCATCATTTCTAGAAGAGGTGGTGATCATTAGTGGACCTCCTTAGGACGAATGGCCCTCCTTAGTCCCAGTTAGAGTTATCAGATGTACGGGAAAACCCAGACAATTTAAATCAAAATTAAAAACATTTTTGTTCCAGACGCCTTTGGACAATAATTGTCCTCTTAAGGACAAAAAAAATTAAAATTTTTTTATTGTTTTTTACCCTAACCTACTGTATTTCCCTTTTTGTTTCACTTTCTCTTTTATGATTGTAGTTCTTCCCTTTCTTTCGTATTGTTTGAAGTAAGGCCATGTGTCTTATTATGTGTTTTGATTAAGTGTTTTGATTATGTGATTTGTGTTGTCTCTAGTATCCCTGATTTTTAATCTGTTTTTATGTAAATTTTATATATTGTACACCGCTTAGAAATTTGATTAAGCGGTTTAAAAATTTTTTTTAATAAACTTGAAACTTGAAACATGTCCTCTTTACAGATGACTGTCCGGGTGCCCGGAGGGATTTCCAAAACCCCAGCAGTTTGTCAGGGTTTTGGAAAGCCCTGAGCTGGGGGCCATGTCTGGAGAGACTCTGCGCACATGCAGATGTAGGCACGGTGAAGTCACATGCATGCACATGATGTCATGGCGTTGACATCCATGCATGTGCGGAGGTCCTCCAGATGCAGCCCCAAGCCTTACAGCGAAAGAGAGAAACTGGGCCTCTTCTCCCTCAAACAGAGGAGATTGAGAGGGGACATGATCGAAACATTCAAGATACTGAAGGGAATAGACAGTAGATAAGGACAGGTTGTTCACCCTCTCCAAGGTAGGGAGACTGAGAGGGCACTCTCTAAAGTTGAAAGGGGATAGATTCCGTACAAACGTAAGGAAGTTCTTCTTCACCCAGAGAGTGGTGGAAAACTAGAATGCTCTTCCGGAAGCTGTTATAGGGGAAAACACCCTCCAGGGATTCAAGACAAAGTTGGACAAGTTCCTGCTGAACAAGAACGTACGCTGGTAGGGCTAGTCTCAGTTAGGGCGCTGGTCTTTGACCAGAGGGCCGCCACAGGAGCGGATTGCTGGGCACGATTGACCACTGGTCTGACCCAGCAGCGGCAATTCTTATGTTCTTATAAGGAGATATGAGGTTCATATAGGGGTGGAATGGGGTGGGGCAAACAGACATTCCTTGTTAACCAGTTGTATGCTGGTCATGATTCTATAGACCTCTATCATATCCACCTCTCCGTCTTCACATTTCAAGCTGAAGAGTCATAACCTGTTTAGTCCAGTGGTGTAGTGAGGGTGAGAGGTGGCCAGAGCGGTGGTGCCCCTCCCCCATCCTCATCTCTGTCCCCTGCTCCTTCCCCAATCCCCCCTTCCCTTCCCCTGTACTCTGGTCGTTCACCGCCGCGAGCAACAAGAACTTCATTGTGCTCCTTGCAACCCCGTCGGCTCTCCCTCTGATGTCACTTCCTATGGGCAGGACCCTGAAAGTGACATCAGTGGGAGAGACGACGAAGTGAACAACTAGAGGAATGAAAGAAGGGAAGGGGGGGGGGCGCGTGCTTGGCAAGTGGAGGAGTGGGAAGAGACGGGGGCAGAGAGGAGGAAGGGTGTTGGCGTCCCCACCAACATGGCACCTGAGGAGGACCGACCCATCCCTCCCCCTTTCTACACCACTGGTTCAGCTTTGTTTCCCTTCACGGGTCCTTTTATAGTTCCACAATTTTAATATATATATTTTTTTTTAATTTGGCAACCAGAATGGCATACGGTCCTCAATGTATGGTTGCCCCACAAATATGTACAGAGGCTTAATGATAATCTCAGTTTTATTCTCTGCCCCTTTCTGAAAAATTTTTAACGCTCTATTGGATTTTATTAACATTCTCTTTGCTTATCGGACACTGCTGCTCACTGAGCTGAGATTTAATTGTATTGGAAAGGATCTTATTACTCCTACACTTTGTTTATTGTACTGGTTTCCAGTAAGCTGAATAACACTAGGATTATAATAAGGCTCCAGAAAAAGAACATAAGAATTGCTGCTGCTGGATCAGACCAGTGGTCCATTGTGCCCAGGAGTCCGCTCACGCGGCGGCCCTCTGGTCAAAGACCAGTGCCCTAACTGAGTCTAGCCTTACCTGCGTACGTTCTGGTTCAGCAGGAACATGTCTTAACTTTGTCTTGAATCCCTATAGGATGTTTTCCCCTACAACAGACTCTGGAAGAGCATTCCAGTTTTCCACCACTCTCTGGGTGAAGAAGAACTTTCTTACGTTTGTACGGAATCTATCCCCTTTCAACTTTAGAGAGTTCCCTCTCATTCTCCCTACCCTGGAGAGGGTGAACAATCTGTCATTATCTGCTAAGTCTATTCCCTTCAGTACCTTGAATGTTTCAATCATGTCCCCTCTCAGTCTCCTCTTTTCAAGAGAGAAGAGGCCCAGTTTCTCTAATCTCTCACTGTACGGCAACTCCTCCAGCCCCTTAACCATTTTAGTCGTTCTTCTCTAGACCCTTTCGAGTAGTACCATGTCCTTCTTCATGTATGGATGCAGTACTCCAGGTGAGGGCGCACCATGGCCCGGTACAGCGGCATGATAACTTCTCCGATCTGTTCATGATCCCCTTCTTTATCATTCCTAGCATTCTGTTTGCCCTTTTTGCTGCTGCCACATATTGCGCAGATGGCTTCATCGACTTGATGACCAAGTCTCTTTCCTGGGGGGTCTCTCCAAGTTCTGCAGGAAAGAGACTTGGGAGTACTGGTTGACAAGTCGATGAAGCCGTCCGTGCAATCCAGGTTTTTTTTACTTCCGCTGAAAGCAATGAAAGTAAGGAGGACAGATTAAGACACCTGGGTTTTACTTTCAGTTGGAAAATCTGGCAACCCTAGCACTGAGGTCTTCATCTCCTTGGGAAAGAAAGCAGGTATGCCCGCATCTGGAATATTGTGTCCAATATTGGTCGCCGTACCTAAAGAAGGACATGGAGATACTTGAGAGGGTTCAGAGAAGAGCGACAAGAATGATAAAAGGTATGGAAAACCTTTCATACGCAGACAGATTAGAAAGGCTGGGGCTCTTCACCCTGGAGAAGCCGAGACTCAGAGGAGACATGATAGAGATTTACAAGATCATGAAGGGCATAGAAATGGTAGAAAGGGATAGATTCTTCAGCCTATTGGGAACTACAAGAACAAGGGGGCACTCGGAGAAATTGAAAGGGGACAGGTTTAGAACCAATGCTAGGAAATTTTTCTTCACTCAGAGGGTGGTAGACACTTGGAATGCAGGGGATTCAAAGAGGGATTGGACAAGTTCCTGAAGGATACGGGGATTGAGGGATATAGATAGAGGTAGAGATAGGATTATGGAAGGGTATAGGTAGAAGAATAATGGGGATTAAAGGGTTTTAGACAAAGGATCACTTACAAGTCATGGACCTCATGGGCCGCCGCGGGAGCGGACTGCTGGGTGTGATGGACCCCTGGTCTGACCCAGCGGAGGCAACTTTTATGTTCTTATGTTTGCAGCACCGTTATCTTTGGTGGGGGAGGGGGGGGTGGATAGCTGCGCAATGAATATTTGAACCTTCTGGTGGATGTAAACCATTAGCCACGGAGGTCTCATGCCTTGAACGTGTTTGTATTATCCGTTGACCCTGACATATCAAAGGTGAAGTGACTGACCTGTAATTGTACCCGGAGGAGGCTTCATTGGGGGGGTCCAGACGTCGGAAAGAGTATTGGGGAATGCATTGGGAAGGATCCAAGTCTAAATTGCAGTTCCAGTTGATAACTACACCAATAACTCCACCCTGCAAAAGAAGATGATGGGAATCAGGGAGAAAGGGGAAAGCAGAAAGCCACCGGGAGAAGGAAAATGAAGATAAAACAGATCTGACAGCTCCTGAAGATGTATAATTCGAAAACCGTGCTGGCATGTTGTCCTGCAGCCGGGGGTGCATTCAAACAGTGTAGTTACTTACCTGTAACGTAGGTTCTCCGTGGACAGTAGGATAGTCAGCCACATATGGGTGTTGTCCCAACAGCTCCCAATTTGCGGATAAGCTCTCCAATAGCTCAGAGAGATTTTTTTTTTTTCTCTCAGCACGTGCCATGCCCGGGCCCCTCTGGGCATGCCCGAGCACTACCCATTTCCCCCTGCTTCCACCTAATCCCCAGGATGTTCCTAGCTGTGGCTGGGTTGGCCGTAAGGGGAGGCGGGTGGGTTGTGTGGCTGACTATCCTGCTGTCCACGGAGAACCTACATTACAGATAAGTAACTACACTTTTTCCTAGGACAAGCAGGATGAGACAGCCACATATGGATGATTCCCAATCCGAGGGATATACCGAATGGACCTGCGCCTTAGCGCTCTGTGCATCCCTCGCCTGGCTGTGGAGGCCAAGCCGGGCAGGGTAATCAGGCGAAGCAGGTTAAGTTGTACAAACAAGGTTTTTAATAAAGTGCTGTGTTAACTGGGCAATAATACTCACAGAACAGTGAGAAAACCAACTGGTCAACAGTAACAATTCGTAATTGCATGTGACAATTAGTACTTGCATATTCAACCTTCAGTCTAGACATGTAGTACTGGAAGACCTACTTAATCAATATCTATGACACCCTACTTGATCAGTGTTTGTCAAGGTTGTGCTAGTGGTTGCTGTCCCTCCCAGGAGGGAAGGGCCACTTGTACGAATGTTCGGCCGAATGCGTTCGGGGCGTGGAATGCAATGTTGAGGCAATAGTGCTTGGTGAAGGTGTGCATGGAGGACCAGGTGGCTGCATTGCAGATGTCCTCTATTGGTGTGTCGTGTAGATGAGCCAGAGTGGTGGCTACTGCTCTGAGCTGGTGGGCGTGGGCTCCCACCAGCGGTTCATGCTGTGCTCTTCTATAGGTGAAGGAGATGCACTGGGATATCCAGCGCAAGAGCGTGCATTTGGTGACCAGCAGTCCTGGTCTGTTTTGGTCGTAGGAGACGAACAGTTGTGAGGCTTGTCTGGTCTGTTGCGTTCTGTTGATGTAGGTGGTCAGGGCTCGCACACAGTCCAAGAGGTGTCGCTGAGGTGGCTGCGAGCCTCCCTGTGAGGGGATGTAGAGTGCAGGGAGGATGATAGACTGGTTGATGTGAAACGCTGAAGCCACCTTCGGCAAGAATCGGGGGTGGGTTCTGAGCACCACCCTGTCCTCATGTAGGAGTGTGTAGGGGGGGGGGGGTGATGGACCAGGGCCTGGATCTCGCTGATACGTCTAGAGGTCAGGAAGAGGGTTTTCCAGGCCAGGAATCTGGGATCTGCCTCCCACAAAGGTTCGAAGGGATCGAGGGTGAGCTGATGCAGCACCAAGCTCAGTTCCCATCCGGGCGGCGGTGGTCTGCCAATGGGTGCTGATTGGACAGTCCCTTCATGAATTTTGCGAATACTGGGTGCCCGACACCAGTGAGTTGTCTAAGCCAGTGTGGTACCAGTGAGTTGTCTAAGCCAGTGTCTAAACCGCGATCGCACTTAGGTGGACCTTGATGGAAATAGGTTTTAGGCCCATCTGAGATAGGCTCAGTAGGTACTGCAGGATGTTCGGTATGGGGCAGTTGTAAGGGTCTCGCTGCGTGCTTGTGCATCAGTAGCGGAACCTTCTCCATTTCAATCCGTAGCATTTTCTGGTTGAAGGTCTTCTGGCTGCCATGAGAATGTGCTCCACGTCTTGTGGTAGGTTCGTCCTCTCAACATCCATGCGGTCAGAGCTAGGGAACGCAGGTCGTGGTGGAGGGTAGCGCTCCCGTGTTGTGTTATGAGATCTGCACTGATCGGGAGGCGGAGAGGTGGGTGAATCGCTATCCTTTGAAGGAACGGGAACCATGGTTGCCGGGGCCAGAACGGGGCAATCATGATCACCGTTGCTCTGTCCTGAAGGATCTTCTGCAGGACTTAGGGTATGAGAGGTGTTGGCAGGTAAGCGTATAAGAGTCCGTAGTTCCAACTCAGAGACAAACCGTCGGGGCTGAGACGGCGATGGGTCAGTCTCTTTGAGCAGAAGGTCGTGCATTTTGAGTTCAGTTCTGTTGCAAACAGGTCGATGCTCGGTGTGCTCCAGGTGCTGAAGATGTTCTTCATCACCGCAGGGTTGAGAGACCACTCATAGGGATCCAGCTGGTGGCTGAGGCTGTTGGCCAGGTCGTTCTGCTCCCCCGGGAGGTAAGTTGCCTGGATGGGGCATTGAATGGAGTTGGCGAACTCCCATATGGCCGTCCCTGTACCCCCTTGCTTGTTGATGTAGTACATGGCCACCTGGTTGTCTGTTTGGATGAGGACTGTCCTGCCTGTCACCCATTGTTTGAAGGTTTCGAGGGCATTCCCTATGGCCCTGAGCTCCATTAGGTTGATATGGAGTGAGGACACCTGGGCAGACCATGTGTCTCCTGTGCGAAGCTGGAGAAGATGTGCCCCCCATCCATGTATGGAGGCATCCGTGGTGACCACCAGCTAGTAAGGTGGTGGTCTGAATGGTTTCCCCTTCATTAAATTAACTTGGGCCATCCACCAGTGAAGCGTCTTGTGTATGGGTTGGCAAATGGGTATCTGGGTGGTCAGTGGTTGGGTATGCTGGTTCCAGTGATGTCTGAGGTGCCATTGCAGGGGTCTCATGTGTAGTTTGGTGTATTGGACAGCAAAGACCGCCGCCGCCATGTTGCCCAGGGGTTTCGGGGGTTGTAACCCTCCACATTTTACTGTAAACGTAACTTTTCCCCTAAAAACAGGGAAAAAGTGAAGTTTTCAGTAAAATGTGTGGGGTTACAACGCCACACAGATAACAGGGGAAACAAATCCACAAGAAACAAAGCGATCTCTATTAAGTAAACTGGGGGGGGGGCTCCCCAACAAAACCCCCCGTCGGAGCCCCTAAAAACTGTAATTTTCTTCGGCGCGCGCCTCCGTCTTGCGCTCAGTTGTCGGCGCGCGCCTTTGTCTTTCGCGGGGTTGTCTATGAACCGTTAAAATACGTGTGCTCGGCGTTTGCTTTGACTCAGCGTCATCTCTGAATTGAATAGTATTAGCAGAAAAGCTGCTCGCTGTAAGTACCTTCTTGGCTAAATGTTTTAACAACTTGTAGTCCAATATCAATGGGTTTTAAGACGTTAACAGCACTTTTGGGGGGTTTGTAGCGTTCAAAGACCCCTGAAGAAGCCGAAACATTTCGGCAAAACGGGTCCCATCGGGCTACAGGCTACTTAATGATAAGTGCTGGTGTTTAATTGCACTTGTAAAAAAATCTTTTGTTAATCTCTTATGAGTTAAAATTTTGCACCCAAATTTTCTCCATGAGAGGTTTTTGATCAATGAAAGAGAACGTGACCTGATGGGAAACTGACTGTCGCTATTGACATTCATCGGTGCTGGCATTTGAGATTTTTTTCCTCTCCATATTGAAACATAGAAAGATGACGGCAGGAAAGGACTACAGCCCATCAAGTCTGCCCACTCTTCTGACCCACCCCATCAAGTCTGAGTGCTAATGACCCAGTTCCTTAGCTCGACCCCCGTAGGGATCCCACTTGGATGTCCCATTTATTTTTAAAGTCGAGCACGCTGGTGGCCTTGATATGACTTGATATGACTTTGTAAGTTGGGTTATGAAACCTAGTTGACGGTTGGCAGACTAGACAGGCCAGATGGTCTTTATCTGCCGCCATTTTTCGCTCTTTGTGTGTCATCCCTCTCCACGTCATGATCTAGGTACAATAATTTTGCTGCCGGATCCTTCTTTGATCACTGCATTCTGCGGTTACCTTCTGGGCTAGCTCGGTGAAGTTTTCGCCTGCTTCTTGGACAATGAAGCCCAGTTTGAAGATCGGACAATAGAGGTCAGTGAGTGGGTGAAAAGTGCACATCTTCAAATAGTCGCCCTTGCTCTCATCAATATTCCCTCTGAAGAGACACAAAACCAGCATATCTGTTACACGCTGCAAAACACACATTGGTTTACGTGGCTGTCCGCCGTCACCCAAGCCACACACTAACTTTATCAGTTGCTAGATGGTATTTCTGGGGCTCTCCCTCAAAAGTGTAAGTCATATTCGTAACTGCACCAGAGCTGCATCTTGGGTGAGCCACAAGACCCCCTTGGGAGTGGAATGACTCTGCATATTTTTTTAATTCAGTTTTCTATACTGTTCTACCAAGGGAGCTCAGAACGGTTTACATAAATTTATTCAGGTACTCAAGCATTTTTCCCTGTCCGTTCTGGTGGGCTCACGATCAATCTAATATACCAGAGGCAATGGGGGAATTATGTGACTAACCCAGGGTCACAAGGAGCAGCATGGGTTTGAACCCACAACCTCAGGGTGCTGAGACTGTAGCTATAACTAATGCACCATTCTAGAAATCAAAGAGTAATAAAAGTGAGCCAAGTCTAGGACAATCGAGCCATTGTGACATCACTGATGAGGTTGGCTCTTATTGGTGGAAGGAGGCATTATGATGTCATAATACCAACTCTAGTTATCAGAAGCTGAAACTTTTCACACTATTTATTCATTCAATGTTCTATATTGTTCTCCCAGGGGAGCTCAAGCATTTTTCCCTTTTTGTCCCGGTGGGCTTACAATCTATCTAATGTACCTGGGGCAATGGGGGGATTAAGTGACTTGCCCAGGGTCACAAGGAGCAGCGTGGGTGTGAACCCATAACCTCAGGGTACTAAGGCTGTAGCTTTAACCACTGCACCACTCTAGAAATCAAAGTGTAGTAAAAGTGAGCCAAATATAGGACAATCGAGCCATTGTGACATCACTGATGAGGTTGGCTCTTATTGGTGGAAGGAGGCATTATGATGTCATAATACCAACTCTAGTTATCAGAAGCTGAAACTTTTCACACTATTTATTCATTCAATGTTCTATATTGTTCTCCCAGGGGAGCTCAAGCATTTTTCCCTTTTTGTCCCGGTGGGCTTACAATCTATCTAATGTACCTGGGGCAATGGGGGGATTAAGTGACTTGCCCAGGGTCACAAGGAGCAGCGTGGGTGTGAACCCATAACCTCAGGGTACTAAGGCTGTAGCTTTAACCACTGCACCACTCTAGAAATCAAAGTGTAGTAAAAGTGAGCCAAATATAGGGCAATCGAGCCATTGTGACATCACTGATGAGGTTGGCTCTTATTGGTGGAAGGAGGCATTATGATGTCATAATACCAACTCTAGTTATCAGAAGCTGAAACTTTTCACACTATTTATTCATTCAATGTTCTATATTGTTCTCCCAGGGGAGCTCAAGCATTTTTCCCTTTTTGTCCCGGTGGGCTTACAATCTATCTAATGTACCTGGAGCAATGGGGGGATTAAGTGACTTGCCCAGGGTCACAAGGAGCAGCATGGGTGTGAACCCATAACCAGTATGCCACACTCTCCCCTCAGGCAGTCTATAAATGATTTAGAGGAGCCCGCATAGGCAGCGGAACACTTTCTGTTGGGGGGAGGGGGCGCAATAGCTCTTCCCTAGACTTCCCTCTCTCCAGCTCCCCCTCCCTATCTCTTCCCCAGCTGCTGTCATTTTAAATCTTTGGGCAGCCGTCAGTAGCGAGTGAGCAGGAAGCTACAGAACGAAGACTTCCAGGACACATGGACGGCAGCAGGCTCACTCGCTGCCGCTGACGGCTGCCCGAAGATTTAAAATGAAAGCGGCCGAGGAGGAGATAAGTGGGGGAGTCGGGAGAGTCATAACTCTTCTGACCATCAACTGCCAAATTTGGGGGGGGTGGGCCTTGGCCCCTGTGGCCACTCCTGTACCGATGCCCAACAGTTGCCATGTGTATGAATAATATACAGATTGTGAAACACAAATCCAGTGCATCTGCACACAACATGCACAAGGCAGAGATGTGTTAAGATTATGTTGGAGTAGTTATGTCACTCCATATAGTCCACTACTTACAAAGCAATGGTGTCAAGTCCCAGAATAATACTGTAGCAGGGCAAAAATGGACTTGCTAGCACTTAGTAAGAGAAACTGTAGCCCTCAGATACCTGTGCTGCACACTGAAAAAGCAGTTTACAGGTTAGCACGTTCTCTTTCATCGGGCACACAGATGGTTATAATTTTTAAATAATTTTTAATTTTTGATTTTAAATGCTTATGCTTTAGTGAAACAGCAAACAAAAACAAAAAAAAGTGATAAAGTAATGACACTTATCTTTTAAGTTAGTTGGTTGTTTGCTGGGCAATGATGACTTAAGCTTGAGCTAGTGGCACTTAGTATGCATTTCGCTTCCTTTGTAAGTGGTAAAATATACACACCCTTTAAAGGTCAAGTATAAAAAAATATTGTACTACACACTAGAGAATGACACGGGGGAAAAAATCTGTCCCCGTCACTGCCCCGTCACCGGATCACCGTCCCCTTCACCACCCCGTCCCCACCGTCCCCTTTACCGCCCCATCCCCGTCCCCGCCATCCCCTTCACCGCCCCATCCCTGTCCCCATTATCCCCTTCACCACCCCGTCCCCACCGTCCCCTTTACCGCCCCATCCCCGTCCCCGCCATCCCCTTCACCGCCCCATCCCTGTCCCCATTATCCCCTTCACCACCCCGTCCCCACCGTCCCCTTTACCGCCCCATCCCCGTCCCCGCCATCCCCTTCACCGCCCCATCCCTGTCCCCATTATCCCCTTCACCACCCCGTCCCCACCGTCCCCTTTACCGCCCCATCCCCGTCCCCGCCATCCCCTTCACCGCCCCATCCCTGTCCCCATTATCCCCTTCACCACCCCGTCCCCACCGTCCCCTTTACCGCCCCATCCCCATCCCCGCCATCCCCTTCACCGCCCCATCCCTGTCCCCATTATCCCCTTCACCACCCCGTCCCCACCGTCCCCTTTACCGCCCCATCCCCGTCCCCGCCATCCCCTTCACCGCCCCATCCCTGTCCCCATTATCCCCTTCACCACCCCGTCCCCACCGTCCCCTTTACTGCCCCATCCCCGTCCCCGCCATCCCCTTCACCGCCCCATCCCTGTCCCCATTATCCCCTTCACCGCCCCGTCCCCATCGCCGCAGCATTCACCCTTCCCTCTCGCCACCTCACTGCCCTTCAGCATCCTTCGCGCGGTCCATTCATCTCCCTCCCCCTTACCTTCTCGGTGCGTTTTAAGGTTTCAGAGTATTTGTTGAAAGCTGCCGGAGCCTACGTGCATCACGTAGGCTCCGGCATGTGTGTGGGCGGAAGCTTCTCCTCTGACGCAACTGGTAAGGGGGAGGGAGGGAGGGAGATAGATTCGTAGGAAAGAGGGAGGGGGGCCGCGCACGATCGGTGACCGCGCGCATACCCTCCCTTAACTTCGGGGACAAGGTCATTCACCGCTCCATGGGACAGTGGATTACCTTGTCCCTGTACCTGTAGTGAGCATCTTTTCCCCCTCTACTGTTTTGGCGGGTTACCCGCGGCTACTCACGGCTAGCCGCGGGTAACATCCACCGTATCATTCTCTACTACACACATCTACCCAGTGCACAAGTCACCGAATAATGATTCTACTGAGAAAAAAATCTCATAGCGATGAAGGACTTTATGATTTGGATTACCAAAGGCTACTGGTTAAGAAATTCTTTTCACAGAGTTACTAGATATTACATTGTAAGGCCTAATGATTTTGAATGACGCAAAGTAACTTAGTTTTAGAAGAGGTGTACGATTACTGATTATGGATGATCCTTACTTGGAGAATCGAAACTGGGGAAAGTGGATGCTGTTCTTGATTAAAATGGTGAACTCTGGGACAAATTTCTGAAGAGACTCACTGCAAATAAAGAGAACAAGAGAAAGAGGCGAGATATCATTTTATACCTCAAAATCTGCCCTAGAGAACCCAAAACTCACCTGCACTTGTGGAAATCCCCTCAAGCTAATGTGAACCTCATTTTCAAACACAGAAGGTATTTGTGTTGCATGATGGGGCTTCTCTCCTACCCAAACCGAGGCATCCTATCTTAACCTGGTTGTTACAATAATTGGCAAAAGGAGGGTGTCAGCCTTACATTTTCTGTTGGCCTAACCAATGTCAGCAAAGGCCTATGGGAGATTATATCAAACAGATCTGATCTTGGGGGATGTCAGTACAGACAGATTATTCTGCCTTAGAATGCCCTAAATTACTTCTAAACTATCAGTGCTTAAGAGTAACAAAAGACCTTTGGCGCAGCCCTGAGGACGTTCAACAGATGTGCTAAGGTCCAATGCTTAAAGTAGAGAACGGCCTCAGTTCCATGTTCTGGCACAGAGAGTTAGTGTCTATCAAGAGCCATTGTCACAGAGAGATCCTGGAAACTAACAGAAACTCAAGTCTATGAGGGACAAGCCTCACCCCTAGTTTCACTCTCTTCACCCCTTATATACCCCCATCCATGAAGACAGAAACAGAATTCAAATAAAACCTCTTGCCTGCTTTTTTCCAGGCCCTTCTATCTTCAGCTTCTAAAAACACACACAAATCCCTGCCTCTCTCTCTATCTTCTTTCTCTGGATTCTGACTTATTTCCCTCTCTCAGCCTCTCACCTAATTCAGAGACACACATTCGTGCAGGTAAACTGTCCTTTCTCATTTACACACTCGGAAGCAGCTACATAATAGAATATCTTTCTGTACATTAGTAACCAAGCATATTTTTATGTATCTTTCTGCTAAGCATTGATAAATGGAATGAACTATACTATCAGTCCCACAATAAAAATTCTAGGTGTTACTTTAGACCAATCTTTAACTTTTGAAGCCTATACCAATATTCTGATTAAAAAATTTTACTATACTCTTTGGAAATTACGTATATTAAAATCATATTTTGATTTTTCATCTTTTAGATTGTTGGTCAATCTCTAATATATTGAGCACATTAGACTACTGTAACATCATCTACTTAGGATTGTACAAAAAAAACTATCAGGAGATTAAGAATCATTCAAAATACTGCTGTGCATTTGTTATTTGAGCTGAAAAAAATCAGATCACGATACCCCATATTATAGGAAATTACATTGGTTGCCACTGGAGGCCAGAATTATATTCAAATTTGCAAGTTTATGTTATAAAACGCTGGTAGGACTTGCTCCTGTTTACCTTGTTAATCATTTGAGAATTTCTTTGTTTTCTTTTCCTACGTTAAAAGGATGTGCACTTCTCCCTCCAAATCTTCGGTTTCAGTATCTGCGGATCTGGTTATTCACAATTTTTTTAAAAGTGATTTTAATTTGGGGTGCTATTTTTAAGCCCTCTGAGACTACATGGAACCTTAACTGGTGGTCTAGCAGGCTTTCAGGGCAGAAGCGATCTTCCTACGCTCCTGCCCCGTGCAGATCACTCATAGGAAATGGCTGCCGTGAGCTCCCGTAGTCTCTTGAAACTACGACGGGAGCTCAAGGCAGCCATTTCCTATAAGTGATCTGCACGGGGCAGAAGCGTAAGAAGATCGCTTCTGCCCCGAAAGCCTGCTAGACCACCAGGTATGGTTCCGGGAAGTCTCAGAGGGCTTAAGGTAAGGTCTGGGATTCCGGGGGAAGACGGGGCTGGGTCAGAACCGGCCCGAATATTATTCACGTTTTTTTTAATATTCGCGGGCCGGCTCTTCCCCTAACTCCCGTGAATATTGAGGAAGTGTATTTTAAAAAGGTTTCTGGATAAAACTTTATCTTACTAGGTTGGTGTTTGGAGCAAAACCTTAAGTGGTTTATTTTTTAATTCATTGTCTTAATAAATGTTTAGGAAATCTGTGAAGTCCTATTTGTATGATAAAATTTGTTTAAGAAACTTCAGTCATGCGAGTAATATAATTCTATATGTATTTCATCTGCATCTGGCAGATTCTCTTGATGTAAACCGCTCTGAACTGTTAAGGTATTGCGGGTTATATATAATTTTATTATTATTATCTCTGTTATATTAAGCCTATTTCTACACAATATATTTTATGCAACTACTCTTGACTGTCATTGTCCTTCATTTCACTTCCTGCTGAACCTCCTGAGGGCACTGAACCCAGGACCTCTGGTGGATTGCAGGACCGCAACCTGACATTTGGGGCTCCTTTTATGAAGCCGCGTTAGCGGTTTAACGGGCATAATAGCGCGTGCTAATTTGTCGGCCGTGCTAGCCGCTACCGCCTCCTCTTGAGCAGGTGGTAGTTTTTTGACTAGCGCGGGGGTTAGCGCATGCTAAGAAGTCACGTGCGATAAAGCCGCTAATGCAGCTTCGTAAAAGGAGCCCTTGGGGGGCTTGTCTGCTGCACCCCACTGCAAAACCTTACAGAGGGTGTCCAATAATACAAAGATAGAGTTGGCACATGATGAAGGTCAAGGTAAGAGGTTATGGAAAAAAAAGGATAGGGTGGTGGAGAGGATGGTTTGTGTGTGCTAAGAAGCAGGTAGAACATAAGAACATAAGAATTGCCGCTGCTGGGTCAGACCAGTCCATCGTGCCCAGCAGTCCGCCTACGCAGCAGTCCTTAGGTCAAAGACCAGTACCCTGACTGAGACTAGTCCTACCTGCGTACGTTCCGGTTCAGCAGGAACTTGTCGAACTTGGTCTTGAATCCCTGGAGGGTGTTTTCCCCTATGACAGACTCCAGAAGAGCATTCCAGTTTTCTACCACTCTCTGGGTGAAGAAGAACTTCCTTACGTTTGTACGGAATCTAACCTCTTTTAATTTTAGAGAGTGCCCTCTTGTTCTCCCTACCTCGGAGAGGGTGAACAACCTGTCCTTATCTACTAAGTCTAACAAGGAAGAGCAAGAAAATGGGTATGAGGTGGAACTGGTATCTACTCTCCCTGAAACTACAGAGGAGGAAAGGTCAGAGGTGCGATTACCTGAACAATGCAGAGGACAACAAAAGGAATGATCCCAAGGGCCAAAGAGTAGGGTATATATGGAAAAGACATGAAGGCATGTACAAATTGTACAAATCCAGGAGAACGGAGAGGAAATTGAAGCATAGGCTTGGTATATAGAGCGAGGTTGAGCCTAGGAGCTGGGTGTAGAAGTGATAGGTACCCCTTTGACATTTGAGAAGTTTCTTACCTCAGGACAGATTTGTCCTCAACTGGACACCATCCAAAGATTTCACAAGTTCTTTCCGTCCCATTGTCTAAATGTACACAGCGTCCCGTCTTCTGTCCTGAAAGGGGGAATGTTAAACAGTGTAGGTCAGCATCTACATGGTCTCCTGGAGCTTTCCTTCATATTTAAAACCAATTCAATTCAACTGGATAAGGTTGTATAAATGAGCACACGGTCAAAGGACTCGACACCCAACAAGATCACGGCAGCTTTTTACGGGAAGGACCTCGCGGATCTAAAACCGCATGTCCTTAAAAATCTGAGGTCCACGCCACTTGTAGTTTTTGGCTCTGACAGACCTCGATGACAATTCAGCTCTGACGGATCTTAATGCTTTTCCCTCCCTATGCTGAGACTAGCGGCAAAACTTTTGCCCTGAGGTCGGTGCCACTTTTAGTCTCAGCATAGAGAGGGAAAAGCATTAAGATCCGTCGGAGCTAAAATGTCATCGAGGTACTTTCCCCTAGCATTGAACACTTACATAAAGACTCCCAGCAAAAGATACCGTACTGAAGGTGGGGAATTACTCCATTAAACTTGCACGAAATTTCGTGTTATCCTTGCTTAATACGACGGGCTGTGCACAGCTACGGGTAGTTGAGGTGTGAAGGACTATTAAATGTATATGGGGAGAGAGGCCATAAAAAAGAACAACAAAAAAAATCCTTTAGGAAATTACAGGGAAGTTTTTTAAAAATTTTTTTGTTCATTTTAAAACTTTCAACAAGTAATTCATTATACAATCATATATCATATACACTATAATAATACTTATTAATCATACATTCACTGAAATCAAACTATAACTTCGCCCTCCCATCCTTCTTCCAATATAATCATATAATTTTATACATATAAAATCCTCCCCCCTCCCCCCCTTATACTTCAATAATCAAAAGGAGAGAAATAAATTATTAATTACTCAATTATAATTAATCCGTACAATAATTTATTAATGGCTCCCAGACCTCCATAAACTTTTTATAACTTCCTCGTTGGACAGCTATTATTTTCTCCATTTTAAAAATATGGCACAATGAATTCCACCAAAAACTATAACAATCTATCATAATTTTTCCAATTCCTCGTAATTTGCTGAATAGCAACTCCTGGAGGGGGGACCAAAATGTGAGCTCATTAAATTTGCGGATGACACCAAACTATATAGCAGGGTTAAAACCAAGGAAGACTGCGGAGATCTCCAAAAGGATCTGACAGCGCTGGAAGAGTGGGCCAAAAAGTGGCAAATGAGCTTCAACATAGGGAAATGCAAGGTCATGCATGTGGGGAAAAAGAACCCGATGTTCACTTACAAAATGGGGGGATCACCGCTAGGGGTGAGTAACCTAGAAAGAGACCTGGGAGTGATGGTAGACACAACATTGAAATCGTCGGTGCAGTGTGCCACAGCCTCAAGGAAAGCAAACAAAATGTTGGGTATCATCAAAAAGGGTATCACGACCAGGACGAAGGAAGTCATCCTGCCACTGTATCGTGCGATGGTGCGCCCACATCTGGAATACTGCGTCCAGTACTGGTCGCCGTACCTCAGGAGGGACATGGCAGTGCTTGAGAGAGTCCAGAGAAGAGCAACTAAGCTAATTAAGGGAATGGAAAATCTCTCGTATACTGACAGACTGAAGGAGCTGGGGCTGTTCTCCCTGGAGAAGCGGAGACTTAGAGGTGACATGATAGAAACCTTCAAGATCCTGAAGGGCATAGAAAAAGTAGACAGGGACAGATTTTTCAAATTATGGGGAACCACAAGTACAAGGGGGCACTCGGAGAAATTGAAAGGGGACAGGTTTAGGACAAACGCCAGGAAGTTCTTTTTCACCCAGAGGGTGGTGGATACATGGAACGCATTTCCGGAGGCTGTGATAGGCAGAAACACGTTACAGGGCTTCAAAGAAGGTTTGGACAGGTTCCTAGAGGACAAAGGGATTGAGGGGTACAGATAGGAGTAGAGGCAGGTTATAGGGATAGGAGTAAGAGGTAAGTTATAGAAATAGTCAGGGATCACTGCTCAGGCCTGAAGGGCCGCCGCGGGAGCAGACCGCTGGGTGAGATGGACTTCTGGTCTGCCTCAGCGGAGGCAACTTCTTATGTTCTTATGTTCTGTCATTATGAGTAAAAACTTATTGTTTTTATTAGATATTTGACTTTTTTTCCTCATTGAAGTTCTAAATAATATCGTATCCTATGAAAGTGCCACCGGATTTTCAAGTAAATTATTACAAGGAAGTTTTAAAACCCGCGATCCAGCTTGCTTGCATTTCAATGATGGATTGGGAGGGAGGGAAAAGCATTAGGATCCGTCAGCGACTTCATTGTACGGACTTCAGATTTTTAAGGACGTGAGGTTTTAGATCCGCGAGGTTTGTCAGGTCCGCATTTTACACCTTCCCCCTTTTTTAACTTGCTCTTGAATCTGTCTAGATTGCATTCTTCCCTTAAATAAATAGGGAGGGAATTCCATGTTTGGGGGGCTGTGATAGAAAAGATGAATTGCCGCCATGTGTTAATGTTTTTGTGTGAGGGAACAATTAATAGATGTCGATCGTTTGATCTCAGTAATCTTGTCGAGGTGTAGGGAATCAATAATTTATGAATGAAGGTGGGAGTTTTATAAAGAAGAGATTTGAGAGTTCGCAGACTTAATTTATATGTTATGCGGTGAGCAACTGGGAGCCAACTCTCCCCTAGTTCTCCAAGACTTGGCTTTTCTCATTGCCAGATTCTCTCACTCATTACCACACTCCATATCCCCCATCGGAGTTGCATATCTCATCGCTTCTACTTCCCATCCCCATAGATTTTCTATCCTTGCCTCTGCTTCCCATCCCCCTCCATTCCCAGGTTCCCTTGCCTGAGAGCCAGGGGCATTAACACCCAAAACTTACCATTCCCCAGCATGTGCATTTCTCCAGGGAGGCAGTCGCCACTGGAGCCGCATTTGGCAGTAGGAGCACTGCTGCTCTGAAAGAGAAGGACGGTGATGGAGAGGGAGATGGAAGTGAGAGAGACAGATGAGACAGAAAAGAATCCACAGGTAATTAAAATAGCACAGTTACAACCCCCAAACAATATGATATACCACCCTTCTGTGATACAATCAAAGTGGTTTACATATATTATATTCAGGTATTTTCTCTGACCCTAGAGGGCTCACAACAACAACAATTTACATGTATTATTTTTATAGTTAAGCTCTGGAAAGTGTTGCCAGAGGATGTGGTAAGAACGGATAGCGTAGCTGGTTTTAAAAAAGGTTTGGACAAGTTCCTGGAGGAAAAGTCCATAGTTTGTTATTGAGAAAGACAAGGGGGAAGCCACTGCTTTCCCTGGATCGGTGGTATGGAATCTTGCTACTCTTTGGGATTCCGGAATCTTGCTATTCCTTGAGATTCTGCATGGAATGTTGCTACTCTTTGGGATTCTAGAATCTTACTACTCTTTGGGATTCCGGAATCTTGCTATTCCATGGGATTCTGCATGGAATGTTGCTACTCCTTAGGTTTGGGCCAGGTATTAGGGCTACTGGGCTTGATGGACCATTGGTCTGACCCAGTAAGGCTATTCTTATATTCTTACCAGTGCTGTACATTGTATATGCAAGAGACGGTCCCTGCTAAGAAGAGCTTACAATTTAACTATGACAGACACACAGAGGGGGCTAAAAGGTGGTAGGGGACTATTAAGGGAATGACAGACAGATATGTTGGTTGGGTCAGTGTTTAAGCGCAGCTTCAAATAAGTGGTTTTTAGTCTGACTTTGAATACCACCAGAGACGGAGCCTGACATAGCGAGCCAGGCAGGTTGTTCCAAGCATCCGTCGCAGCAAGGTAGAAGGGCCGGAGACAGGAGTCGGTTGTAGATGAGAAGGGAACAGAGAGGAGGAATTTGTCTGATGAACGGAATTCCTGGAGGGGAGTATTAGGGGGTAACAAGAGAAGAGAGATACTGAGGAGCTGCTGATCGATTACGCTTGAACGTCAGTAAGAAGAGTTTGAATCGTATGCGGAGATGGACCGGGGCAACAGAGGGTTAAGTGCCTTTCTCAAAGTCGCATGGAGCTGCAGAGGGGCCTGAACCCTTCACTAACCACCAGGCTAGTCTTTCACTGCCCTTACTTACTTTTAAAACACATAAAACCAGAGAACCAGCCTTTATTAACAAATGACTCATCCCTCATGTTCCCCTCCGATCCAATGTTGATTTTTCGTACCCTCGCTTAAGACCATTAGCACTTGCACAAAAACACTTTTCAGTAACTGCCCCCCCCTTACTCGGATCTCTTTGCCCCTTTGTAGCAGGGAGGAAATAAACTTGGAAAAAATTTAAGGGGTCTTTGAAATGTTTCCTGTTCAAAGACGCCTTTCAGCACTGATGTTATCCCTCCTTCCCCAAATGGTACACCGACAAATCCATGCACAATTGCACTCAAATGCATCCTGAGAATTGCACGCACGTACAAGTGTGCGCACAACAACTGTGGCCTGTCAATTGCGCCCCGTGACTGAATCTGCCATAAGTGGATATCTGGAAGGCCCTGATTTGCTCAGACTCCTCAGGCCACATCCCTTGGGAGGGGCTTAAGGCGCCTCAAGCCCCTCCCAAGGGACGGGGTCTGAGGAGTCTGAGCAAATCAGGGCCTTCCAGATATCCACTTACGTAAAGGGTTCCCATAATCATGACGTAAACCTTACCCTAACACTAGATACCAAGTGAATCTTTTAAGTGTGGTGGTGGTGGTGGTGGTGGTGGGGGGCCCGGGGAGGTCCCCCCTCAAAAAGACAAAATAGTATCCTTCGTCATGCGCGCATTTGACCTCCCCAAACAAGTAAACAGCAGCCACGAAGAAGCTCTTCCTTCTTTATGTTCTCTTTTCTCGATTTTATTCTAGTCCAGCCCTCTCCCTCCTCGTTTACTTGAATGTCCGTCTTTGTCCATGTCATTTGTTTATATTTTTAAATTTATATTTGTATGCCTCATTTGTTATTGCATGTCGCCTAGAATCTATGATAAGCGATTCATCAAATTTTTATTAAGCTTGAAACTTAAAACCTATCCCTCAAATACCCAGGGCCCTCACAGTGATGCTCTCTCTTTATGCTATAGCAGGGGTAGGCAATTCTGGTCCTCGAGAGCCGGAGCCAGGTCAGGATTTCAGGATATCCACAATAAATATGCGTGAGATAGATTTGCATCTCAAGGAGGCAGTGCATGCAAATCCATCTCGTTCATATTCATGGTGGATATCCTGAAAACCTGACCTGGCTCCGGCTCTCGAGGACCGGAATTGCCTACCCCTGTGCTATTATAGGAACATCCTTAGAATGTGATCTTTTCGTTCTGGGAAACACCTGACCCCCCCTCCCTCACCCATTTGCATCCTCTTACCTCAGGACACGTCCTCAGTGTCTGCAATGCAGTGTTCTCAGTCCGGGTGATGATAGTAAAAACACTGCCACCCTATAATCCACAGACAGACAGGGGATTGGATTTGATACACCTTATGTGGTTACAGTCAAAACAGTTTACATATCATATAGTCAGGTATTTATTTTGTTCCTGGACAATGGAGGGTTAAGTGGCTTGCCCAGACAGGTGGGGGGAAAGAATCGTTTAGAAACCATTGCTCACCACAGCTGGCATCTGACCTGAAGAAGGCACTCTCTAAAGTTGAAAGGGGATAGATTCTGTACAAACGTAAGGAAGTTCTTCTTCACCCAGAGAGTGGTAGAAAACTGAAAACGCTCTTCCGGAGGCTGTTATTAGGGAAAACACCCTCCAGGGATTCAAGACAAAGTTAAACAAGTTCCTGCTGAACCAGAATGTCCGCAGGTAGGGCTAGTCTCAGTTAGGGCACTGGTCTTTGACCAGAGGGCCACAGTGGACGTGAACTGCTGGGCACGATGGACCACTGGTCTGACCCAGCAGCGGCAATTCTTATGTTCTTATAAAACTGCCGTGACATAAACACTATTTCACTTTCCCCACCAAAGGCGATACTAGGCCCTTCTCCTCCTCGTCAGTGATGTGGCTGTGGGTGGGCCCAGGCCCACCCACTATGCACTTGGGCCCACCCGGTAGCGGCACATCTATGAGGTAACTGGTGGGGATCCCCAAGCCCTGCCAGCTAAAAACTTCCGAAACCACTCCGCCAGCGTACCTTTATAGGGCCGATCATCACAGGCAGCGAGCCGTGTGACCGGCGCATGCTGCTCACGCTGGCCCTACTGCCTTCCTTCTGATGTACTCTGGCTAAGGGGTCAGAGCGAGTTGCAAGAATCAGTCCCATTGCCCGCTGCCAGAGAAGATCGACTCTTCAAAAAGTAGGTAGCGGCAGCTGCAGTGGGGGGGGGGGGGGGGGGGGGGAGGGATCGCCTTGCCTTGGTGGGAAAGAGAGAGATGGGGGTCTTCGGCCTAGCTAAAATTGGGTGTCTGCCTAGACCACAGGTGTCAAAGTCGGTCCTCGAGGGCCAGAATCCAGTCGGGTTTTCAGGATTTCCCCAATGAATCTGCATGAGATCTATTTGCATGCACTGCTTTCAATGCATATTCATTGGGGAAATCCTGAAAACCCGACTGGATTCCGGCCCTCGAGGAGGGACTTTGACACCCCTGGCCTAGACCCTCGCTACGCTTGGCAATGAAATTGTACTCCGTGAGACGTCACTTTGTACGCACGCCACACAGGCTGACAGATAGGCGGTAAAATTAAACTTGAAAAGCTGCAAAACCTTAGACCGTTGCCTCCCCTCGGGGTGGTGTAAGTTACATGATCTCATCGTCACCCTGCAGTGCTTTAGGATGGTTTTGAGTGTTTTAAATGTCGTTGTGCACTGCTTTGCTGTGGCTGAGCTTAATGAACCAGGAACCGACAGTACCTCTGTTCATTTTAAAAGAATTGTTCACATCTCCAAGTCCTTGGTTGTCCCCTGAGGAAGGCGATGTGCTCGCCGAAACTTAGATCCTAGTCAGGGCCATATTTGATTTGCTTATCAGGGACTAGTGGTTGGACTTTTACGTTTGGCATTACTAAAATATATGTAACCGAAGGCTATTTAAACATCTCTCGGGCCTCTTTTGGTGTTGTTTTGCTTTACTCCGAGGCTTGTCACCTTCTTTCACTTTTGTGCTGAGCTTTATAAAGCAGGAACCGACAGCACCTCTGAGACACAGAGATATTGTACACGTGAGGTCTTACCTCTGGAGGTTTCACATACTCAGCCACATCCCAAACTTTTTCTCCCAGGCCGGGCACTTCAGATGTGGAGATGCCCTTCACCTTGGTGATGACAGAGCTCTCGGGCCCCATCTCACGTGCTTGGTATCCCTTCTGGATAATGAAGACGTACCTGAAAGGAAAAGGTGGGAATACAGTGGAATTAACGCAGAGGAGTTACTACTTTTCCCAAAAATACTAGGACTAGGGGGCATGTATTGAAGCTCCTGAGTAGCAGATTTCAAACAAGCAGAAAAAAATATTTCCTCATTCGATTAAATTCTGAAATTCATTGACAGAAAATGTGGTGACAGCAGTTAGCTTAGCAGAGTTTAAAAAAGGTTTGAATAACTTCCTAAAAGAGAAATCCATAAGCCATTATTAAGATGGACTTGGGGAAATCCACTGCTTATAACTAGGAACTTGCGATCTTGGTTGGCCACTGTTGGAAACAGGATACTAGGCTTGATGGTCCTGTGGTCTGTCCCAGTATGGCAGTTCTTATGTTTTTATGTGAGTTGAGTATAGGACAATCAAGCCATTGTGACATCACTGATGAGTTCGGCTCTTAGGCATTGGTGGAATGAGGCATTATGACATCACAATCTCAGCTCTGGAATGTTGATACTCGTTGGGTTTCTGCCAGGTACTTGAGACCTGGATTGACCACGGTTGGCAACAGGACACTGGGCTTGATGGACCTGTGGTCTGTCCCAGTGTGGCAGTTCTTATGGCGCTTCTTTTATGAAGCAGAGACGCCGACAAGCATTTATGCACCATTCGCAGCTTATTATAAGTACACGATTGTCCCCTGAGGAAGTCGACTGAGTCGCCGCAACTTGGATCCTTGTCGGGACTTTGTATGTTTTATCATTTAATGGACTCATCATTGAACATTGGTAGAAACGGTCAATAAAGCATTTGTCACTACAGCTTGGATCTGACATTTCTGTTAATTTGGCTTTGCTTCGAGGCTTTGCCACCTTCTTCCCTTTCCCCTCACCCAACAGCACCTTCAACATTACGTTACATTACATTACATTAGTGATTTCTATTCCGCCTGTGCCTTGCGGTTCTAGGCGGATTACAAATTATAAGAGATCTGGACATTACCGAGAGAATTGCAAAACAAAGATTATCCAGAGAAATTACATAACAGATTATCTAGAGAAATTACTTAATAGATTATCTAGAGATATTGCATAACCGTGATTCATGTACTTTACATGGTGTGGTAGAGGATTCAATTATAAGAATTACATTCAGTTATAAGAATTACATTTATGAGAATCAAGTGATTACAGGATATAGTGGAGAATATCAGTATATGCGGGTTACAGACTAGAAATTACCTAACAATGACGTAAGAAGTTTGTTGGATAGTGAGGTAAATGCTTATTTAGGAATCTGAGTATTTTTGGAGGGAAAGGTTCTAGGAGTTGACTAATGTGATATTCAGGAGAGGGAGAGCTTGTGCGAAAGGGGAGGAGACTAGTTAGTAAGGACGTGTTTTTTGAATAGAAATGTTTTGATTTCTTTTCGAAACACTTTGATGTCTGTTGTGTTGATCATCAGTTTGGTGATGGTGGGGTCAATTTTCGCTGCCTGTGTCGCTAGAAGGCTGTATACATCTCTCCGGGCTAGCCCCTCCCTTTTCGACCCATCCCTTTTCCTTTCTAACTTCTGACTTTGTTTTTAAGTCATCCCAGACTATCTCTGGGGTTTTCTTTCTTTTGAACTCCGATTTCCATGTGCGCCAAGGACCACAGTGGCAGACCTTCAAAATGGTTTAATTCTCTTTTTCTGACATTTGACCCGGAAATTCATGTCATCATCTTTAGATAATTCCTAATGGATCTAGTAAATGGTAGAAGATCTGGAGGTGTCCAAATCTGCCCATCAATTCTCCTTTCCATCTTTTTTTGGGTTGGTGTCTGTTTGATCTGATTAGGATGAGTTTGGGCTTGTTTTAGGTCTCAACGCTGGCAGAGTTGGGGGACATTATAAACCGCTGATTTTCCCTTTAATTGTGGTTCTTTTAGCTCCATGTGCTTTTTCTCTCTGTATCATTGTAGACAATACGATGAAACCTTCCGCCCAATGTGCGGCGGCGGCCAAAAAAGCAAACAGGATGCTAGGAATTATTCAAAAAGGGATGGTTAACAAGACTAAGAATGTCATAATGCCTCTGTATCGCTCCATGGTGTGACCTCACCTGGAGTATTGCGTTCAATTTTGGTCTCCTTATCTCAAAAGAGATATAGCGGAACTAGAAAAGGTTCAAAAAAGAGCAACCAAGATGATAAAGGGGATGGAACTCCTCTCGTCTGAGGAAAGACTAAAACGGTCAGGAAAGGAGACAGCTGAGGGGAGATATGATTAAAGTGTACAAAATCCTGAGTGGAGTAGAACGAGTACAAGTGGATCAATTTTTCGCTCCATCAAAAAATGACAAAGACTAGGGGACACTCGATGAAGTTACAGGGAAATACTCTCAAAACCAATAGGAGGAAATTTACTCAGAGAATAGTTAAGCTCTGGAACGCGTTGCCAGAGGATGTGGTAAGAGCGGATAGCGTAGCTGATTTTAAGAAAAGTTTGGACAAGTTCCTGGAGGAAAAGTCCATAGTCTGTTATTGAGAAAGACATGGGGAAAGCCACTGCTTGCCCTGTATTGGTAGCATAGAATATTGCTACACCTTGGGTTTTGGCTACTGGGCTTGTTCTGATCCAGTAAGGCTATTCTTATGTTCTTAATGTATTTTCACTAAGAATAATTTCCAGTTTTCTCAACCGTTTTAATACAGTACTGAGACAAAAGTGGATGAACTTTAGTACTCTTCATTATAAGAACATAAGAATAACCTTCCTGGGTCAGACCAATGGTCCATCAAGCCCAGTATCCTGTCTTTATAGAGGCCAATCCAAGTCACAAGTACCTGGCAAAACCTCAAATAGTAGCAGCATTCCATGCCACCGATCCAAGGCAAGCAGTGGCTTCCCCTATGTCTGTCTCAACAGCAGCCTGCATACTTTTCCTCCAGGAACTTGTCCAAACCTTTTTTTTAAAACCAGCTACATGAACCGCTCTCACTACATCCTCTGGAAACACATTCCAGAGCTTAACTATTCTCTGAGTAAAAAAAAAATATTTCCTCCTATTGGTTTTAAAAACATTACTCTGTATGTAACTTTATCAGGTGTACCCCTAGTCTTTGTAAATCTTGATGCAGTAAAAAAATCGATCCTTGTACCCGTTCTACACCACTCAGGATTTTGTAGACTTCATATCTCCCCTCAGCCGTCTCTTTTCCAAGCTGAAGAGCCCTAACCGTTTTAGTCTTTCCTCATACGAGAGGAGTTCCGTCCCCTTTACCATCTTGGCCGCTCTTCTTTGAACCTTTTCTAGCGCCGCTATATCTTTCTTGAGTTAAGGAGACCAGAATTGAACGCAATACTCCAGGTGAGGTCGCACCGTGGAGCGATACAGGGGCATTATAACACTCTTGGTCACGTTAACCATCCCTTTTCTAATCATTCCTAGCATCTTTTGTTTGCTTTCTTGGCCACCGCTGCACATTGGGTGGAAGATTTTGGCGTATTGTCCACGATGGCACCCAGATCTTTTTCTTGAATGCCGACCCCGGCATCCGGTAACTGTGATTCAGGTTATTCTTCCCAACGTGCATCACTTCGCATTTGTCCACATTACTATGCAGCGTTAGTGATTTTAGCGCACGCATTTCAGGGTGCACTAAACCCGTGCTACGCGGCTAGAACTAACGCCAGCTCAACGCTGGCATTAGCGTCTAGCGTGCGTGGCAATTAAGCACCGGCCATTCCACCCATTAATGCCCTAACGCGGCTTGGTAAAAGGAGCCCTAAATTTCCCTATATGGCTCTTCCATATATGTCCCACTTATCCTGTAGGTTTCTGATATGGGGGAGGAATACTCTTTCGCACTGATACCCCCCTCCCACATCCACGTACCTCAGTCTTGACAGAAGAACTTACACGCCAACTTACCACACAAAGTAGATAATGATGAGAAGTTGGACCAATCTGTAAATGATCCCCAGGTTCTGGTTTTTCACCACTATCACTTTGGGAGTCTCGTAATCCAAGAACTGGCAGAAACATTTCAGACACGTAGTTCTGGAGCCCCGCATTCTGGGTGTACACGTAGAATCTTCTCCGTGCCGTTTGCTGTTCCCTTTTCCGCAGTTATTGTTTGCAGATCCCGGCTGTTGCACCCGACCTAGGGCAGCAGCCTCTTGGCACTTTCTCCAGGCTGAGGGATCTCTGTTCAACAATGCCAGTTCTCGGGTTGCATTTATAGTGAAAGATTTGCCGATCAGCTGCTCGCAAGGAGAGGCAGCTGCACATCTAAGGAGCATGGGCGCCCTCATGCGGTTAGAACGGGAAACGCATCGACCTTCCTTATCTCACTGCCTAGAGCGAGGTCGGACTCCGATCTCTAGAAATGGTGATTTCCAGCCCCCCCCCAAGCTGTGGCAAATGGTGATGCAAAGTGCGAAATAATTCTGCATTTCTTCTCCAAAGCAGCCTAAATTCCAATGACTCGATAAGAGTCATGCCTGTGATGCAATTATTCCATGCTCATTGTGGCTCTCTTCTAGACCTTTCTTCCTCCTCCCTCTCTCTAAATCGTCCTCTTTTCTAACATCCCCAGTGTCTCTCGATTCGCTTCTCTTCTTGTACACTCTTCCTCCATTCTTGCTGCTATTTCATACTCTCCGCCATCTTATACCCCCCCAAAAAAAATCACCCCTCCCTCAAAAACCTCATGTAAGTGCCCGGGTGGGGGGTGCAAGGGTCCGCTCACCCCCAGCTATGGGGAAAATAGATGTTAAGGTTCCAGCCATACATGTGGTTCCTCAAAACCGCGGAAAGTGAATAATGGATCCTATAGGGAAAACAGGGTTAGGTTCCTGCATGGGACAGCACTTGACAAAAACCAGCTAGAACAGGGGTGTCCAACCTTTTGGCTTCCCTGGGCTGCATTGGCCGAAAAAAAATGTTTCTGGGTCCGCACAAACGCGTAAACGCTGCAGCAAGACAGAGGAGGGAGCCGGCAAGGCGGTAAACACCCGGGGGCAGCAGAGGAAAACACTGCATCACCCTCGACCGGGACCGCACAAAATACTTCATGGGGGCCGCAGGTTGGATACCCCTGAGCTAGAACATTCAAACATATTGTATTTGGAATAGAAGTAATTCTTTCTTTTTGGAGCTGTCGCTCGCAATTCACAGCCCTGGATGCTTGATGGCTATTTTCAGCACCGAAAGCAAAGTGTAGGGCCAGGAATACCCGCGCCCTGTGGCACACATGGCAAATAGCTGTCACAATTTGCACACCTGTGGGTGCAAAATCACAAATACTGGGCATGCCAAGAGCGAGAACGCACTGAACAAAAAGAGGGATAAAAATACCCACAATAAAGGTTAATAGGAGCAAAACAAAGGGGGATGGAAAACTGCATCTGGAACGGATGAATCAACTTAAATCAACTCCTATACGATAGATGATATGAAGTGTTGTACATAGGACCCACTACGTTCCATGTTTCCATGAGGTATTCCTTCCTCGGGAATCCACTCTTCCAGTCATAGAAACGTGATGGCAGATAAAGGCCAAATGACCCATCTGCAGCATCCTCTATCTCTTCCTCTCCCTATTGGCTAAGGCGCTTAACATTTGCATCTCCTCTTCCTATTGGCTAAGGCTCTTTACACCTGCATTGTGATGTTATAGAACTTTATGGTTATAGAAACATGACAGCAAATAAAAGCCAAATGGCCCATCCAGTCTGCCCATCTGCAGCATCCACTGTCTCTTCCTCTCCCTATTGGCTAAGGCTCTTAATATTTGCATCACCTCTTTCTATTGGCTAAGGCTCTTTACACCTGCATTGTGATGTCATAGAACTTTATGGTTATAGAAACAATGTAACATGATGGCAGATAAAGTCCAAATGGCCCATCCACAGCATCAACTATTGCCTCCTCTCCCTATTGGCTAAGGCTCTTTACACCTGCATTGTGATGTCATAGAACTTTATGGTTATAGAAACATGATGGCAGATAAAGGCCAAATGGTCCATCTAGTCTGCCCATCCGTAGTAACCATTATCTCTTTCTCTCTCCGAGAGATCCCATGTGCCTATCCTAGGCCCTCTCGAATTCAGACACAGTCTCTGTCTCTACCACCTCTTCCGGGAGACTGTTCCATGCATTTATCATACTTTCTGTAAAACAGTATTTCCTCAGATTACTTCAGAGCCTATCATCTAACTTCATCCTATGCCTAACTTCATCCTATGCCTTCTCATTCCAGAGTTTCCTTTCAAATTAAAGAGACTCGACTCACGCACATTTACATTACGTAGGTACTTAAACGTCTCTATCATATCTCCCCTCTCCCGACTTTCCTCCAGATTGAGATCTTTAAGTCTGTCCCCATACTCCTTATGATGAAGACCACACACCATTTTAGTAACCTTCCTCTGGACCAGGGGTGTCAAAGTCGGTCCTCGAGGGCCACAATCCAGTTGGGATTTCAGTATTTCCCCAATGAATATGCATGAGATCTATTTGCATGCACTGCTTTCATTGTATGCTAATAGATCTTATGCATATTCATTGGGGAAATCCTGAAAACCTGACTGGATTGCGGCCCTTGAGGACCGACTTTGACACCTGTGCTCTAGACCAGTGGTTCCCAACCCTGTCCTGGAGGAGCACCAGGCCAATCGGGTTTTCAGGCTATCCCTAATGAATAAGCATGAGAAAGATTTGCATACAATGGAAATGACAGGCATGCAAATCCGCTCCATGCATATTCATTAGTGCTAGCCTGAAAACCCGATTGGCCTGGTGGTCCTCCAGGACAGGGTTGGGAACCACTGCTCTAGACCGACTCCATTCTTTTTATATCTCCAGAATTGTAACTATATTTTAAATGAGGTCTAACCAGAGTCTTATACAGGGGCATCAATACCTCCTTTTTCCTACTGGCCAACCCTCTTCCTATGTCACCAAACAAAAGCATTGGTTCTGATTCTTCCTGTGGTCAGTCCAGCAATGGCTGGTAGCTACTACCACGATTATTCATTCAGTCGTGTCCAATCCTTGGATCCTCTGTAGGCCAGTCCTTGCCATGGCTTCCCTGTTTTCCACGGTTTCTTTCAATTGCTTGATGTTCATTCCCATGTCATTCTTGATGGTATCCAGCCAATGGGTCTTTGGTCTCCCCTGCTTCTTTTTACCACTTCCTTTTCAAGTGAATTCGCCCTTATCATATGTCCAAAATAGGTCAGTTTCTGTCTGGCAATCTTGCCTTCCAAGAACAACTCTGGGTTCATATGATCAAGAACATCTTTGTTGGTGATCCTAGCTATAGAAGTCTTCTCCAGCACCACAAATCGAAGACGTCAATTTTTCTTCTGTCTGCTTTTATGAGTGTCCATATCTCGCAGCCATATGTTGCGATTGGGAACACAATGGCAGCGATCAGACTTTGTGTCTTTGTTTGATGGTGACTGAGATGTCCTTGCACTTCCATATTTGGTCCATACTCACCATGGCTACACACTCCAGTGCTAATAGATGTTTGATCTCTGCTGTTGAACCGCCACTGTGATCAATGAGGGACCCAAGGAAAATGAAGCTGTCAACAAATTCTTTTTCTTCATTGTTGATCTTTATGTGGACTTTCTTGTTGGCGGTAGTCATGATTTTGCTTTTCTGGTAGCAAGGAGGGCTTTATCCACCTCTATTAAGTTAGTTAATGAGCCATTTTAATCAATAACTAGCCTTTAATTGATTATTTATAGGCATTATTTGGCTCTAATTTGGATTTGTACATGAACCAGTGGGTCAGGTGTGTTCCAAAGAATTTCACTTGGTGTTATAAAATTTGGAGTTGTTCCTTTTTGGGTTTCTGCCAGGTACTTGTGACCTGGATTGGCCACTGTGGAAACAGGATATTGGGCTAGATCCGTGGTCGGCAAACTCAATAGTCAAAAGAGCCAAAGATCAGCAGTACAACGATTAAGATTTCTTTTGAGAGCCAAATTTCTTTTCAAGAACCATGTTTATAGGAGTCGTTTTATACTAGCTACTAACATTCAATAAAAACAGATATCATACTAATTAATCTTATTTATTGACAAAAAATATTTTTTACATTAAAATATAAATATGACAAAACATGTATTTAATGACACCCCGCTCGCCCGCACGTAATTGAAATCGATTCATGGCAAAGCCTAGAAAATGACACGGGGAAAAAATTTGTTCCCATCCCCGTGAGCTCAGTCCCCGTCCCCACAAACCATCTGATTAGTGGCGTACCAAGGAGAGGGGGGCGGGAGGGAGGCAGTCCGCCCCAGGTGCAGACTTAGGGGGGGTGCACAGCTGGCCAGGTCTGGAAAATTCTATCGGGCCAATCAGCCTGCCTCTCCCCGACATCAATTCTGCCGTCAGAGAGGAAGTTTGGACCAGCCAATCGCTGCCTAGCTGGGCGGAACTTCCTCTCCGACGGAAGAATTGTCGTCGGGGAGAGGAATGCTGGTCGGCCCGATGCAGGGAAGACGCAGGGAAGGAGAGCTTGAGGCGGCAGCGGCTTTGGGGCATGTTACCCGATGGCGGTGACTTGGGGGGCTGTTCCCCGATGGCGGCGGCAATGGCTTGGGGGAGGGCAGGGAGAAAGAAAGAAGGGGGGCAGGCAGGGAGACAGAAGGAAAGAAGGGAAACAGAGAAAAAGAAAGGGGGCATGAAGAGAGAAAAAAAGAAAAGGAGGCAGGGAGAAAGAAAGGGCAGGGAGAGGAAGAAAAAGTTGGGGGAGGGAATGAGGTCTGGAGGAGACTTGCTGATGATTCCCTCTCTTAGAATTATTAATACTAGATGGCAATTGATTTTTTTCTGTTATAGCCCCCCAAACTTGGAACTCACTTCCTATTCACTTGAGGGAAGAACACAACTTAGAAAAATTCAAAAATAAACTAAAGAGCTTTCTTTTTAAAGACGCCTTTGAAAATTAGCCATTTAATCTTCCAACTAATTTTACTTTTTCTAATTTTATTGAAGTAATTTTTAACTTCCCTTTCCTTCTGTATCTCCCTTATATGTCTCTTTAACTTTTAAATAATTTGTAGTTCTTATCCCTCTCTTCACTTATGTTCTTAGTTTTGTTACGCTTGTCAATAGTCTTGTCAGACCTGATTTTTGTTATTTATTGTATTGTTCCCCACATTTTGTAATTTTATTATTATGTACATCTCTTAGAATCATGATTAAGTGATTAATCAAATCTCCATTAAACTTGAAACTTGAAGCATACAGGCTGAAAGAAAGGAAGAAAGATTGGATGCACAGTCAGAAGAAAAAAGTGCAACCAGAGACTCATGAAATCACCAGACAACAAGGTAGGAAAAATGATTTTATTTTAAATTTAGTGATCAAAATGTGTCTGAATTTATATCTGCTGTCTATATAGCAATGTTACTTACCGTAACAGTTGTTATCCAGGGACAGCAGGCAGCTATTCTCACTAGTGGGTGATGTCATCAGACAGAGCCCCGGTACGGACGTCTCACAAGCACGTGTTGCTTGTAGAAACTTAAAAGTTTCTAGATGCCCGCACCGCGCATGTGCCGGTGCCTTCCCGCCCGGAGGTCCGGGCGTGTCTCCTCAGTTCAGGTAGCTAGCCTGAGAAGCCAACCCAGGGGAGGTGGGTGGGACGTGAGAATAGCTGCCTGCTGTCCCTGGATAACAACTGTTACGGTAAGTAACATTGCTTTATCCCAGGACAAGCAGGCAGGTATTCTCACTAGTGGGTGACCTCCAAGCTAACCTCAGTGGGATGGAGGGGGAGTTGGCGACTTAAGAGAATAAATTTTTCAATACTGTTTGGCCAAACTGTCCATCCCGTCTGGAGAGAGTATCCAGACAATAATGTGAGGTGAATGTGTGAACCGAGGACCAGGTGGCAGCCTTACAAATTTCCTCGATTGGTGTTGATCTGAGGAATGCTACTGAGGCTGCCATTGCTCTGACCTTATGGGCTGTGACCTTACAAGGAAGTGATAATCCAGCCTGGGCATAGCAGAAAGAGATACAAGCCGCCATCCAATTAGAGATGGTGCGCTTTGATACGGGTCTTCCCAACTTATTAGGGTCGAAGGAGACAAAAAGTTGAGGAGTGGTTCTGTGTGGCTTGGTGTGATCCAGGTAGAAAGCCAACGCACGTTTACAGTCTAGAGTGTGAAGGGCCAATTCTCCGTGGTGAGAATGGGGCTTAGGGAAGAATACTGGAAGTACAATGGATTGGTTGAGATGAAATTCTGAGACCACCTTAGGCAGGAATTTCGGGTGAGTGCGGAGGACCACCTTGTCATGATGGAATACTGTGAATGGTGGATCCGCCATCAATGCCTGGAGTTCGCTGACTCTGCGAGCGGACGTAAGGGCTACCAGGAAAAGCACTTTCCAGGTGAGATACTTAAGAGGGGCCCTGTTGAGTGGTTCAAACGGGGGCTTCATGAGACGGGAAAGGACTACATTGAGGTCCCAAACTACTGGGGGTGGTTTGAGAGGAGGGTTAACATGGAAGAGTCCTTTCATAAATCTGGCGACCACCGGATGGGCCGAGAGGGGTTTCCCTTGTAGGGGCTGGTGGAACGCCGCAATAGCGCTCAGGTGGACTCGTATGGATGTAGACTTGAGCCCGGATTGAGATAGGTGTAGGAGATAGTCCAGCACGGAGGATAAGGAAGCTCGCTGAGGTTCCTTTGATTTAGAAACACACCATGAGGAGAATCTAGTCCATTTCTGGGAGTAGCATTGTCGAGTGGCGGGCTTCCTGGAAGCTTCCAAGACCTCCCTCACTTCTTGAGAGAATTGGTGAGGGGTTACGTTGAGAGGAACCAAGCTGTCAGGTGGAGAGACTGCAGGTTGGGATGAAGCAGTGATCCTTGATGTTGAGTAAGTAGTGAAGGAAACACTGGAAGTGGTACTGGTTCCCTGCTGCTGAGTTGAAGTAGGAGGGAGAACCAAGGTTGTCTGGGCCACCGAGGAGCTATTAGAATCATGGTGGCCTGTTCGAGTTTCAGCTTGACCAGAGTCTTCTGGATCAGCGGGAATGGTGGGAACGCATATAGAAATCGTTTCCCCCAGTTCAGTAGAAAAGCATCTGCCTCGAGGCGATGAGGGGTGTAGATCCTGGAGCAAAACTGAGGCAGTTTGGAGTTGTGGGGAGCCGCAAAGAGGTCTATCTGAGGCGTCCCCCACTGTGTGAAGATTTGGTGAAGGGGGCTGGAATGGAGAGTCCATTCGTGCGGTTGTAGTAGACGACTCAGTTTGTCTGCTAAGACGTTGTTCTCCCCCTGAATGTAGACTGCTCTGAGGAAGGCGTTGTGGCGCACCGCCCAGTCCCAGACTCGTAGAGCTTCCTGGCAAAGGAGGGCCGAGCCCGTGCCTCCTTGCTTGTTGATATAATACATGGCGGCCTGATTGTCTGTGCGAATGAGGATCACCATGTCGTGAAGTAGGTGTTGGAAAGCTTGGAGCGCATTGAAGATGGCTCTGAGTTCCAGTAGATTGATTTGGTGTAGTCTTTCCGCACTGGTCCAGAATCCTTGGGTGCGGAGACCATCCAGGTGGGCCCCCCATGCATAATTCGACGAATCGGTTGTGAGAACTTTCTGATGGGGGGGAGAGTGCATCAGCAAACCTCTGGATAGATTCGAAGAGGTCATCCACCAAAGTAGAGACTGCCGAAGAGCAGGTGTGACTAAGATGTGTTTGGATAGTGGATCGGACGTCTGATTCCACTGTGATGCCAGGGTCCACTGGGGGATCCTGAGATGGAGTCTGGCAAAGGGTGTCACATGTACTGTGGAGGCCATATGGCCCAGGAGCACCATCAGTTGTCTCGCCGGTAGGGTTTGGCGAGTAGACACCGACTGGCAGAGATGAAGAAGAGACTCCATGCGTTGCAGAGGCAGGAATGCTCGGAGTCGGGTGGTGTCCAGGACCGCTCCGATGAAGGGGAGGGACTGGGTGGGTTGTAGATGAGACTTGGAAAAGTTGATCTCGAAGCCCAAATTCTGGAGGAAGTAGGTTGTAGCCAAGGCCGCCGAAGTGACCTCTGGGGCTGACGGGGCCTTGATGAGCCAGTCGTCGAGGTATGGGAACACCTGTAGACCCCTGTCCCGGAGTGCCGCGGCCACTACCACCAGGCACTTTGTGAAGACTCTGGGGGACGAAGATAGGCCGAATGGTAGCACTCGATACTGTAGGTGCAGATTTCCCACCCGAAATCTGAGGAACTTTCGGGAGGCCGGGTGAATGGGGATGTGAGTGTAGGCCTCCTTGAGATCCAGGGAGCATAACCAGTCGTTCTGCTCGAGGAGGGGGTATAGAGAAGCCAAAGTCAACATGCGAAACTTCTCTTTGACCAGAAACTTGTTAAGGGCCCGAAGGTCTAAAATGGGTCGCAGGTCGCCCGTTTTCTTCGGGACGAGGAAGTACCGGGAGTAAAACCCTCGGTTCAATTGGTCTGACGGGACCGGCTCGACAGCCCGAAGCTGAAGTAAGGTTTGGACTTCCTGAAGAAGAAGGGCGGTCTGCGTCGAGCTTGAAGGATACTCTCTTGGAGGATGGTCCGCGGGGACCCGATGGAATTGAAGAGAGTATCCTTCTCTTATGATGGTAAGGACCCATAGGTCCGTGGTTATGGCCTCCCATCGATGGTAAAAAAGATGGAGGCGGCCCCCTATGGGAGAGGCTGAGTGCAGAACGGTGTCGGTTATGCTCCCGGGAGGGGAGTCAAAAGGGCTGGGGAGCCTTAGGTAAATCAGGGGTGGCCTGGAAGGTCGAGACTGTTGAGGTTTGGGTTTGGGCCGCAGGATGGATTGAAAAGATTTTTCATGATCCGACAGCTTCTTGGTAACAGTTTTGATAGACTCATCGAACAGGTCAGCTCCCGCACATGGTACGTTGGCGAGTCTGTCCTGGAGGTTGGGATCCATATCGATTGTACGGAGCCATGCCAGGCGACGCATGGCTACCGCGCTTGCGGCAGCACGTGCCGAGAGTTCGAATGCATCGAAGGAGGATTGCATCAGCTGGAGGCGTAATTGGGAGAGGGAGGCTACCACTTCCTCGAACTCGAATCGAGCTTGGGTGTCTATGAACGGAGTGAACTTGCGGAGCACCGGCAAGAAGAACTCCAGATAGGAAGAGAAAAAGAAATTGTAGTTCAGCACCCGTGACGCCATCATGGAGTTTTGATAGAATTTTCTACCAAATTTGTCCATCGTTCTCCCCTCTCGGCCCGGCGGTACAGAGGCGTAGACCTGGGAGGGATGAGAGCGTTTAAGAGAGGATTCGACCAGTAGAGATTGGTGGGAGAGTTGAGGGCCCTCAAACCCTTTATGGTGCACGATGCGGTATCGAGCATCGAGTTTGCTGGGAATCGCCGGTATGGAGTACGGTGTTTCGAAACACTGCATGAAGGTCTGATCCAGCAATTTATGCAGGGGGAGCCGAAGCGACTCCGTTGGAGGGTTAGGTAAATGCATGGTGTCCAGATACTCTTTGGAGTATCGGGAGCCCGTGTCAAGGGTCACATCCAGATCATCCGCCATTTGTCGGAGGAATGATGAGAAAGACAATTGATCCGCCAGCGTCGGTCTGTGGGACGGGCTGGAGGAGGAGGAGGCCTCCGGGTCCATGGACGTCGGGGAGTGGCAAGGAGAATCGGGTACGGGTGTCTCCTCGTACTCCGGTCCCTCCGGAGGGGACACCTCTGATGAGGAGTATCCCATACGTTGCAGTTTTTTCTGCGGTGACACCTCCGAATGGCGTGAAGAGTGCCAGGATGAGTGTCTTGATCGGTGCCCGTCTCGGTGGCGGGACGGGGATCGGGATCGTCTGTGCATCGCATGGTCTCCCGAGGCCCCCAAGTGGTGGATAGGGCTGGAAGCGGTGGATCGCAACTGGGGTTGCGATGCGGATTCTTGCGATGCTACCCAAGTCTGGTAAGGAGTACGGAAGAACTCTTCCTGACTATGCCCAGGGCTTTGAGTATCGATCGGAGGTCTGGTCCCATGTTGGCGCGGAGGCGTAATGGGCTCTAATGGCGGCATATCGGTAAGCGAGGCTTGCCGCATGGGCATCGCCGCCCTCCCCCGTTCGTCCTCGTCGGTTTTCGAGGTCGAACGGCGTGGAGGAGGGGGAGGGGGCGGACCGCCCCTTTGGACCGGTACCGGGAGGTCACCCTGTATGGCAGCGATGATCCCGGGTCCGATGGTCTGCATGAGCTCAACGAATTGAGCTTCCAGCATGGACCGTAGCGAAGCCGATAAGGAGGGATCCGCACCGAAAGGGGGTCCTCCTGCACGGTCATCGCGCTCCTTCGAGGTCGAGTGCTTCTGCTTAGTAGCTTTCGGCACTTTGATGACCACTGGTGGCACTGTGGAAGGAAGAGGTACCTGAACCGAGGAGACCGGGGCAGGCACCGACGTCGAGCTCGTGGATGGTGTTGGGATGAACGATGCCGGTTTCACCACACTCGATGCAGGAGGGGTCGATACCGGTTTCGCCCGAACCGGGGAGGTATCAGATGAAGTGGAGGCTGAGGGATCCTTAGCTGCGTCCATCTTGAACATCGATTCCCACAATAGGCAACGCCGCTTGAATGAGCGTGCCGTAAGGGTAGAGCAAGGCCTGCACGATTTCGGAATGTGGTCAGGGCCCAAACACTGCAAACAGCGCCGGTGAGGGTCCGTGAGTGAAATCGCGCGTTGGCACTTGCTGCACTTTTTAAACCCGGTGATTGGCCGGGACATAGGCCGGAAAATCTCCGCCGCGAGGTCGAAGCCAGTGGGCCTGAGCCACGTGGCCGGCCCGTTCGACCCGCCGGAGGAAATAATCTTCTTTTTTTTTTTTTTTTTTTTTTACTGAAAAAGAAAAGTACTGTTAACTGTAATTAAAAGAAAGCGAAAACGCGGACAAGGAAGGCAAATTTAACTGAATTCAGCTAGCGCATGATGAAGTTGAACTTCTCAGCTCCGCGGAAAGAAAAGAACTGAGGAGACACGCCCGGACCTCCGGGCGGGAAGGCACCGGCGCATGCGCGGTGCGGGCATCTAGAAACTTTTAAGTTTCTACAAGCAACACGTGCTTGTGAGACGTCCGTACCGGGGCTCTGTCTGATGACATCACCCACTAGTGAGAATACCTGCCTGCTTGTCCTGGGATAATTTGCACTATGGCCCTCCTCTTACTAAACCACAATAGCGGTTTTTAGCACAGGGTAGCCTATGAGCGTCGAGAGCAGCCCTGGGCATTCAGCGTAGCTCCCTGTGCTAAAAACTGCTATTGTGCTTTAGTAAAAAGGGAGGGGGTATTTGTCTATTTTTGTATGGTTGTTACTGAGGTGACAGTGCATAGAGTCATCATCCTTGACCTCTTTGAAAAAACCCCAGAATAGGAATGATAATTAACATTTTCTCAGCGTACTGTGTGCTTTGTGTTTTTAAAAATTTTTTATTGTTGATAGATCATTTTGACTTGGTCATTTTAAAAGTAGCTCGCAAGCCCAAAAAGTGTGGGCACCCCTGAGCTAAAGCATTGAAGCTGCGTGTTTCTGCCGTAAAGGTCATCTCTGATGCAACCGAAAGTTGCATCAGAGACGACTTTTACAGCAGCCATATGCAACTACAACGCTCCAGCTGCTGTAAGAAGGCAATTTAGACATTGCTGGCCATAGGGCAGGGAGGTTTGTCGGACCGGGTCTGTTGTCCGGGCCGGGGGGGGGAGAGAGCACCATGAAGGTAAGGGGCAGGGAGGGAGAAAGGGAGAAAAGGTGGGGTGGAGAGGAAAACAGGGTAAAACAGAGGGGGGAGAAGGACACTGAAAGCACATGGGAAAGACAGAGTGGGAAGAAGATGCTGAATGGAAATGGGGAACAGAGAGTGGGGAGAAGATGCTGAAGGGAAATGAGGAACAGAGAGTGGGGAGAAGATGCTGCAGGAAAATGGGGAAGAGAGAGTGGGGAGAAGACGCGGAAGGGAAATAGGGAAGAGAGAGTTGGGAGAAGATGCTGGCAGGGAAGAAGACAGAGATGCCAGACTATGGGAGGAGCGGAGGGAAGAAGATGGGTACCAGACCAATTTGGAAGGAGGGAGAAAGGGAGAGGCACAGTAACAGAGCAAATGGAAGATGCCCATCCCCACCCTAATCCCGCCCCCAAGCCCGCACTAGCCCCGCCCCATTGCCGGCCTTGCCGGGCAGGGAGAAAGTCCATGCAGGCACGGACGCTACGGGATGACATCACACGCACGCGTGCACATGCGTGGCATTATCACATAGCGTCCACACCTGCGCGGACTTCCTCCCTGTCCGACGCAGCTTTTCAAAACTCGGACAAAGTGCCGGGTTTTGAAAAGCCGTCTGGACCCCCGGGAGAATCCGGACGTCTGATAATCCTAGGTATGGGGGAAGAGAGCAGAGGTGTCAGTGCCCCCACCAACATGGTGCCCGGGGCAGACTGCCCCCCACTTACTATGCCAATAGGGATTGAATGGGCATTGTTGCTTGGCACTCACTTGTCGTAGGGTTACCAGACGTCTGGATTTCCCTGGCCATGTCCTTCTTTTGAGGACATGTCTGGAGTTCTGGATGGCACTTTGTTTGGGTTTTGAAAAGCCTCCTCAAATCGTGTCGGGCATGAAGTCCGTGCACGTTCAGAGGCTACGTGATAACATCACGCACACCTGTGTGTGATGTCATCATGTGGCATCCACGGACTTCCTCCCTGCCCAAGAGCAGGCAGTGGGGGGGAGGGGGCTAGGGCGGTACTGGAGGCGGGATTAGGGCATTACAGAGTGGGGATGGGGGGGGCTAGGGGGGTTCTGGATTTTCAGAAAGGAAAATCTGGCAACCCTAATCACTTGGGATAACATTTTCTCCTGATGCCAGGCAGCACTTAAAGACGGTGTCAGGTCAAAAGCACGCCAGGACAAAGGCACGCGCAGACAATTCAGCGCAGTGTGGAGGCGCACGCCGCAGAAAATTACTGTTTTTAGGGCTCCGACGGGGGGTGTGTGGGGGAACCCCCCCCCCCACTTTACTTAATAGAGATCGCGCCGCGTTGTGGGGGGGTTGTAACCCCCCACATTTTACTGAAAACTTAACTTTTTCCCTGTTTTTAAGGAAAAAGTTAATTTTACAGTAAAATGTGGAGGGTTACAACCCCCCAAACCCCCCACAACACCGGCGCGATCTGTATTAAGTAAACCAGGGGGGCTCCCCAACAAAAACCCCCGTCGGAGCCCCTAAAAACTGTAATTTTCTTCGGCACGCGCCTCTGTCTTGCGCTCAGTTGTCGGCGCGCGCCTTTGTCTTTCGCGGGGTTGTCTATGAACCCTTAAAGACAGCACTGTGCGTTTTTTTTGCAGACGTATGTGCCGCTGACAGCAAGGCTGTCACTAGAGGACAGTGTTGCCATTTTGAAGAAAATGTGTGACTGTTCCTGCCCCTCTTGCCCCCAGGCTGAGCTGAGGTACCCGGAGGATGTCAAGATGACGTATTGAGGTGGAATGGGGGGGGGGGTGTCATAGTCATTTGCGCGCGAGACATCAGCACACAGACAATTCGGCCCAAGACACCAGCATGCCGGCGAAAAACTTACTTTTAAAGAGCTCCAATGCGGGGTGTGAGTGGGGAACCCCTCCAGCTTACTTCATAGTCTTCGCACTGTTGTTGGGGGGGGGGGTTTGGGGGTTGGAACCCTCCATTATAGAGTAAACTTTTTCCTAATTTTTTTGCACCCCCCCCAACGGCAGCATGAAGAGTATGAAGTAAAATGTGTGTGTGTGGGGGGGGTTCTCCCCCCACACCCCTCCGTCGGAGTTCTTTAAAAGTAAGTTTTTTGCCAGCACACTGGTGTCTTGCACCAAACTGTCTGCGTTGCAATGTCGGCGTTCTGATGTCTCACGCGCTTTTGTCCCGTCACCGGAAAGGGAGGATACCAGCTATTCAGGTAGGGAAGAGGTGGGGTTTGGAAAGGGGAGAGGGGCTTTGAGATTAGCCCATATCTTTCCCATTGATTAGAAAATTCAGGAGTCCAAACTTCTGCCTGAACTAGTGAAGAAATAATTGAGACCAAGACAAACAATAAGTATGATTTCAGATGATTATTTTATTTTACTCTACCCTGTACAAAATAGTACTGCACCTCGGAATGAATGAGACAGCCAGAGGAGACGGATCCTACAGCCTGAACGCTGCTCTTTCCAGCAATATGTCATCCTACTTCTAGTCAAAGCACAAAGAGGCGAGGTAACCATAGTGATAAGAATGCACTTGCAAAACACCATCACGTATGATGACGATGATATCTTTACGTGAACGTACGCCGTGATTGTGTTGTTAATATTTTCTGGCCCGCTCCGCGCACTTGTGCGCCGAATTGTCTTGCGCTCGCTCGTCTTCACGCAATTGTCCACGCGCATTTGACTTGCCACCAAATTCAACATACCGGGAAAATTATATCTACGCTCCCTTCTTGCCTAATACTGACTCCGCCCTTCTTAGAGTACCTGATAGAAAGAAGCTGTATGACACCCTGAACTTCTCCACGATGGGGTGGTTTATCAATAAACAACATATAAGAGACCCACCTTTCAGCTATTGAATCTAATAAGTTGGTAGGAGTTTGGGTCAAGCATTGTTTTTTTTTCACCAGCTACAGGGAAAAAAGCTATTCTAGTAAATAAAAATGCTCTGCTTCATTCAAATTAAAAGCATCAGATATTCATGGAAGATGGGTAAATGTGGAAATGAGCATGGGAAATACTACCATGACGTTGTTCAATATATATGCCCCTAATTCGAATCAAAATGATTTTTTAAAGACTCTTCAACAACTGATTTTACCACTGGCTACTTCGAACCTAATAGTAGCTGGGGATTTTAATGCTGTTATGGATCCTCTATTGGATAAAAACCCAAGTAGATTTATGAAATCTATGGGATTAGATAATTTGGTACAATCTTGCGATTTGACAGATATTTGGCGAATACTTCATTTTGATGGACGGGAATTTTCTTTCTGTTCTCATGTTCATAATTCTTTTTCAAGAATAGATTATATTTTTATTTCAAATAATTTGGCACATCAGGTGTCACAAGCTGCCATTGATCCAATCATTTTATCTGATCATGGTGGGGTCTGGATTGAAATTAAGATTGCAGATCAAAATACTAATAGACCAATTTGGAAGTTTGATAATACATTGCTTGCTGATCCAATATTTTGTGAGAATCTTCAAACAAAAATGAAGGATTATTTTCAATTGAATGATAAAGACGAGATCTCTATGGAAATATTATGGGATGCTTTTAAGGCATCAATGAGAGGACAAATAATTTCTTATTCGGCTTATCTTAAAAATCAGATTAAAAAACAATTTTTAAATTTAGAAAAAGAGATTAAAATTTTAGAATTAAAACTTATAGAAAAATGGGAATATTCTATTCAACAAGAATTGTTAAAACTTAAAGGGAAATATAATGAGATTTCATCTAAATTGATCAGGAAAGATATATTTTCTCAACAAGCTTTGTATTATGGTAACTCAAATAAGGCGGGAAGAATATTGGCAAATTATCTTAAAGCGAAAAAAAGGAAATCAAAATTAATTGCCATTAAAGATGAAAATGGTGAAACATTTACACAAATCGAGCCTATTTTAAAACAGTTCCTAAAGTTTTATAGATCTCTTTATTCTTCCGAGACTTATTTAAATAAAGAAAAAGATGGTTTAGAATTTTTGAAAATGTTAGAGGGTCCAAAAATTCCTGAACATGTAAAACGAAGTCTGAAAGAACCAATATCACTAAAAGAATTAGGAACAGCTTTAAAGTCCCTTAGAGTTGGATCCGCTCCAGGTGGTGATGGATATACGGTAGAATTCTATAAAACATTTCAAAATTTTCTATTGCCCTATTTATTAAATCTTTATCAATACCAACTTAATAAAGGTTCTATTAATGGCACTATAGCAGAATCTTTAACTATTGTTTTGCCAAAGCCAAATAAAGATCCCACTTTGGTTTCAAACTATAGGCCAATATCTTTAATAAATGTAGATGGTAAATTACTAGCAAAAATATTAGCCTTAAGATTGGCTAAAGCTCTCCCTCATATTATAGGTATGCATCAAACAGGATTCGTTGCTCAAAGACATTCATCTCATAATACCAGATTGGCATTCCATATGTTATACTTAACAAAAAAAAATGAATGAGCCTACTTTTGCTGTTTCTTTAGATGCAGAAAAGGCTTTTGATAGAGTAGAATGGACCTTTATGTATCAGGCATTGGAATGGTTTGGTATAGGTCCTGGATTCATACAAATAATACAAACATTGTATAGCTCCCCTTCTGCTAGATTATATATTAATAATACTTTTTCAGAAAAATTTAATTTACAGAGGGGAGTTAGACAAGGTTGTCCCTTGTCTCCTTTACTGTTTGATATTGTTTTAGAACCCTTAATATTAGCTATCCAACAAGTAAAGGAAATACAAGGTATACCACATTCAGATAGAGAATATAAAGTATCTGCATATGCAGATGATTTACTATTATTTTTGAGGAGTCCAGAATCTACCATTCCACATTTACTTGAGTTGATTGAAAAATTTGGAAAGTTCTCAGGATATAAGATAAATTGGAATAAATCAGAAGTTCTTCCATTAAATGTACACTGTACAAAAGGATTATTTGATGCATTCTCTTTTGTTTGGAAGGAGGAGGCTATTAAATATCTGGGAATTTGGATTACAAAAACAGTGGATGAAACAATGAAAAGTAATGAAAAAAGCATATTACAAAAGGTGACAGAAATGTGTGAGCAATGGAATCCTTTGCATTTATCTTGGTGGGGAAGAGTACAAACTGTTAAAATGATGATCTTACCTGTAGTTTGTTACCAAATGGGGATGATACCAGTTTTCTTTCATGAATCTTTTTATAAAAAATTAAATAGGATTTTGACAAAATTTATTTGGCTTGGAAAAAACCCCAGAATTGCTTTAGTGTCGTTGCAAAGGCCAATTGTGGAGGGCGGGGTAAATTTTCCCAATTTTTATAGGTACCATCAAGCCTATATTTTACGTCAAGGTATGTATTGGATCCTCCCAGAGCCCACTGATAATATTCCAGACTGGTTCTGGTTAGAGTGGAGACTTATGTTTCCCTTGCGTCTTAGTCATGTAGTTAGTATCAGAATGCCAAGGTTATATAAAGTAAACTATAAGCTCCTCTAAGTTTGCCAAAAGGTGCTTAAAAAGATACAAAAAGGAGGCAAAAAATGTCAATAAGGACTCTATGAGTGTGTCTGTCAGCTAATCACTCCTAACAAACCAAACCACACAGGTACCAAATATCAACTGAAGGATAGGGGCGCTCTCAGTGTGAGGTTGTTAGCGACGGGAGAACAAACTCCAGCGCTTCCACTTACAAAGACGGAGGTGAATCACCCTGCTTGCACACCATCATCGGGCGTCCCTAGTGTGCAAAATCAACTGTGCAGAATTAATAACAATAAATAAGTCACAAACAGTGAACTAGTGAGAGAGTGAATCAAACTGAAAACCCACTCATAGAGTCCTCCCCAGCCTAATCCCCAAGATGCAAAATGAAACCACAGCCAACTTAGCTTTTCAAGCGAGCCAAATGAAGTCAATGAGAATTGCAGGAGACCAGAATAGCTCCTGCTTCTCTCCCAGCCGGTTCTGCTCCAGCCTTAAGATCCTGATGAAGGGTTTCACCCGAAACCGGTTGATCCAATGACTATTCTGGTCTCCTGCAATTCTCATTGACTTCATTTGGCTCGCTTGAAAAGCTAAGTTGGCTGTGGTTTCATTTTGCATCTTGGGGATTAGGCTGGGGAGGACTCTATGAGTGGGTTTTCAGTTTGATTCACTCTCTCACTAGTTCACTGTTTGTGACTTATTTATTGTTATTAATTCTGCACAGTTGATTTTGCACACTAGGGACGCCCGATGATGGTGTGCAAGCAGGGTGATTCACCTCCGTCTTTGTAAGTGGAAGCGCTGGAGTTTGTTCTCCCGTCGCTAACAACCTCACACTGAGAGCGCCCCTATCCTTCAATTGATATTTGGTACCTGTGTGGTTTGGTTTGTTAGGAGTGATTAGCTGACAGACACACTCATAGAGTCCTTATTGACATTTTTTGCCTCCTTTTTGTATCTTTTTAAGGTTATATAAAGAGCATAAAATATTTATGGATACTTGGAAAACTCTAAGATATATAAGTAATCTAACTCCTATTCCAATAAATAAATCAACAACACAAACGATTTGGTTAAACCCCAAGATCAAGGTTGGCGGTTTTAAAATCATCTGGAAACATTGGATGATAGCAGGTATTCGTATTTTGGATGATGTAATACAAAATGGTAAGTTGCTGGAGTTTTCACAATTGCAACATAAATTAGATCTTAATAAGTCACAATATTTTAGATGGTTGCAATTGAAGCAGGCCATTCAGACAGGGTTCCCTGAATGGAAAAATCTTACTAATTATCATAGTTTGGAATTCTTATGTTTCCAGATGGATTCAACAGATCATAAAGCCGCACAATGGTATAAATTAATATCTGGATTTGTAAATAAAAAACCAAAAAATGGTCTTAGAGACATTTGGAGCATTGAGATAAAGCACCAAATTACTGCATCTCAATGGCCACGACTTTGGTCTTGGAGGTTAAAATGTATGGTGTCAGCATCCATGAGACAAACTTGGTTTTTTCTATTGCATAGAGCTTTTTGGACCTCTGTTCGTTTACAAAAGATAGATAGTTCTAGGTCTAATAGATGCTGGCACTGTCATATTGAAGTTGGGACATTAGACCACCTTTTATTTTATTGTCCATTCATCTTAACATTCTGGAAGCCAATTTGGCCTCAAATTAATAGGATGTTGGAAAATCCGGTAGCCTTGACATATGATACTATTTTATTTGGAACAACTATGAGAGCAAGAAGTCAAATTTCGGCAAGTAACAACAAACTTCTGTTTATTTTAACTGGAATAGCAATACAGCAAATAACATATAATTGGAAAAAACATGACATGTTAAACTACAATTTCTGGTGGAATTCTGTATGCCACATATACAAAATGGAACTCACCATTGCAACACAAAAAGGCTATGTGAGTAAATTTCAAAAAGTCTGGGGACCGTTAACAGATTTCTGTAATGAATGATTAACTTTTCCCATGATAAGATATTTGAATAGAGGGGAATGGGGTGGGATTTTATTTCTGATTATTACATACTATATCAATATTTGAATGAATTCACAATAAAGTTGATTTTATGTATTATTGATTGGGAGGGAGGGAGGGAGGGGTAGGGGATTATTATATTCAATAAGAATTATATAAATTTAGATTTCTTGCATAATATTATAACTTTATATAATATTAATTTTCTAAAGAAATGTTAAATTTGATGTTAATATATGAGTTAATCAAGTGTGTATATTCAAGTTTCTAATGAGTTTATTTGGAACACTTGTTGTAACATAAGAAAATGAATAAAGATTTATAAAACAAAAAAAAAAAAATACTTTTTTGGGTAAAAGCAGCAACGTGTCCTGCCAGGTACTAGTGATCTGGATTGGCTAATGAGAATGGGCTTGATGGACACAGTAAGGCTATTCTTATGGTCTTCAGTGGTAACAACCGTTAATGCTTATGTTGATAATTAAAGAAAGGTGACACTTAGGGCTCCTTTTATCAAGATGCGGTAGGGGTTTAACGCGTGGAATACCGCACGTTAAACCGCCTGCCGCGCTAGTCACTAACGCCTCCATTGACGAGGCATTAGTATTTTGGCTTGCCGGGGGGGGTTAGCGCGTGATGAAATGTCCGATGCGCTAACCCCCGTAGCGCACCTTGAAAGGGCTCCTTTTGCTGAGGTGTGCTAGCGTTTTTAGCGCATGCAGGATTTTAGCGCGTGCCAAACCCGTGCTACGCTTATAGAACTAACGCCAGCTCAATGCTGGCGTTAAGGTCTAGCGCGCGCTATTCCGTGCGTTAAGGCCCTAACGCACCTTTGTAAAAGGAGCCCTTAGCTTCCCCCCCCCCAAACGGTGGAATGCTAACTCATGCTTAGCCCCCACGAAGGCGCAAGTTCATGAAGATGGTGCCATCGGGGGCGATGTTGTACTCCCCCAGCTTGTGGCCATCCTCCAGTGGCTTGGATTCATAACAGAGCCAGAATTGACCTGGCTGGATCCCTTCCTGGCGCTGGACCCGAACCCTGAACTCAGCAACCCCCTCAGAGGGGTAAATGGTGTAAGTGGATGATCTCCCATTGTCTTTCCTCAGGAAGACGTTGATGGGCTCCTCATTTTTCACCATCAGCATTATGGTGTCTCCGGGAGAGAGGTTGTACTCCGCCAGATGGCCAGCGTCTCTCAGTTCTGTGAATGCGCCGCTGTCATTCTTGATCGCCAACTTCTGCTGGTAACTGGGCACCCCTGTCTTGCTTTCAATTTGAGACATCAGTGTTGAAACGGACATGGAGGGGCTGGCCCTCACCGCGTGAACCTCACCCGTCAACAACTTCACATTCAGATTCAGCATCTGTGGCACAAGGAAGACAGGAAAGGGTTAAAACGTGCCCTTGATTATGTGTGATAGACTCAAACCACAAAGACCTTCAGGGAATCACGTGTCCTCTTTCTGCTCTTCAGAGGAAATGGCCTATTCCATGGGAAAAGAATTTATAGTACAGCAGACATCGCCTATATATAGTTTAGACCTATAGGTAAATTTATTTATGTCTACAAAGTTGATTTTCATCACCCTACACATATAAGTAAACATTGATAGAGTGCCCCCACTGCAAAAGATTAAAATTGATGTTTAGAAAAACAACACTCCCCCCCCCCTCTACTGGTGGGTTTTGTGCCTTGGTTTGGTGGTTTATAAGAGTCCGAGAGCTGGTCTCGATGGGTGTCAATAATACTGAGCGGGATGGTCCGCGTTGTTGCCTGTCGAGACCTGCTTGGGAAGGTTGGTTGCTGCATGGTGGTGGTGGGGGCTGTGTTAGACTTGGGGAAGACGGGAGGTGGGGGGGGCGGGTGGATAGAGTAGTCCGGTTCCCTTGGCAGGAGTTTAAATTGATTGGCTGGTGGAGCAGGCGCTGGTTTTAAGGAAGGTTTGGACAATTTCCTGAAGGAAAAGTCCATAGTCTGTTAAGACATGGGGGACGCCTCTGCTTGCCCTGGATCGGTAGCATGGAATGTTGCTACTCTTTGGGTTTTGGCCAGGTACGTGTGACCTGGATTGGCCACAGTGAGGACGGGCTACAGTATGGCTATTCTTATGCTTTTAAGTGAGCCAAGTGGATAATCAGGCCATTGTAACATCTCTGATGAGGTTGGCTCTGAGGCACTGTGGAATGAGGCATTATGACATCACAATCTCAGCTCTGGAATGTTGCTCTCATTGGGGTTCCAGAATCTTGCTATTCTTTGAGATGCTGGAATGTTGCTACTCTTTGGGTTATGGCCAGATACTAGGGACCTGGATTGGCACTGTGAGACCAGCTACTGGGCTTGATGGACCATTGGTCTGACCCAGTAAGACTATTCTTATAATAATAATAATTTATTTGTATGCCGCCATACCGGGGAGGTTCTAAGCGGCTCACAAAGCGAGAAACAATACGTATGATTCCATCAAAGTATCCTGGTGAAATACAAGGAGCTATATACACATTTTGATAATTTGTCAGAATAAAAAACATGCCGTATAGATAGGAATGCAGTGATAAAAAGATAAAAACATAATAAGTTAAAAGAAAAACATTAAGATATCAACTTATTAAATAAATGGGTCTTTAACAATTTCCTAAAATCTAAGTAAGAAGAAACTTCTAACATTATTTTAGCAAGTCATGGATTCAATTTGTTGGCCTAGAAAGAAAAGGTTTGATCAAAGAACTTCTTACAGGGCAATCAAGCCATTGTGACATCACTGATGAGGCTGGCTCTGAGGCACTGTGGAATGAGGCATTATGACATCACAGTCTCAGCTCTGGAATGTTGCTCTCATTGGGGTTCCGGAATCTTGCTATTCTTTGAGATGCTGGAATGTTGCTACTCTATGGGTGTTGGCCAGGTACTAGGGCCCTGGATTAGCCACCGTGAGAACGGGTTACTGGGCTTGTAAGGCTATTCTTGTGCTCTTATGTTCACTCTTTTCCTCTAAAGATCTGAGTTCTAATCCAGGCTCAGACCCTGAGCACAAGCAGTCAAGTAGCCTGAAACCTGAGAGCAGAATCTGAGATCGAATGCAATGCGAAGACTGGGATCCAGTTCAGCCAACCTTTCAGAAAAGATTGTGTGCTGCGGAGGTGGGTCCAAGGGAAGAAGGCTCCTGCCACTGAGGACATGTCTTGGAGGAAGGGTCCCGCTGGCCCTGAACTTTCTGGCCTTCTGGAGGATGGTTTGGTTAGGGTAGCAGAACTTGAAATACAGATGAGTTCAAAACGATCTCTCCCTCCTCCGTTTTGCATCAGGTTAGCCCTCTGCTGTTCTTAATGCTCAGCCAATCAACGGGAAAGAGATCCAGAATTTCACAACCTCTTTGCAAAGTCTGTATCACTAGCTGTGAGAATCTTTATACTGCGAACAGAAACAGGTTTCTTTGGGTGTTTATAATACAAAGGTTTGGGTCAGAGGAGTCTGTATAAAATTTCCCACTTCACCCTCATCTTGAATTTAAAAACTGACCTGTACATCTTTTTACCCAGATTATCTTGCATTGAGGACACACTACATCGTCGGCAGGTATGGGTGTTTGAGCAAAAGTCCTAAATGGAGTCATTTCCACTGGGTTTCGCAGCCCTAATCTTTTTTTTTTTAACTTGGCTCCTACGTCGGCAGCCGCTTTGATTTGGCCAGATGTGGATCTGCTCCAGATGCTTTTTATCAGAAGCATCGCACTAGCTGATCAATCTGATTTGCTTCATAAATAGTTAAAACTTGAATACGGGTTTAATTAAAGTCCACGTCGGTGCAGGGGTAGGATGAAATAGGCCATATAGAAATGTATATTGAAGGAATGATAAATTTCATATTTTATTATGATTTCATTAATGACTTCAATACAATGTGAATAGGAGGGGGGGAGGGGAGGGGGAAGTGGGGGAAGGGAGGTGGGGGGAGTAGGGGGGTTGATATGGGTCTTATGGAAATATATTTTGGAGGAATGACAGAAATATGTATGAAAATATCATCATTGTGAATCTATTTGAAATGAAAACTATTTGTATTATATTATATTTATATGCCCCAGTGCAAAACAGATCTACTTGAAAATTGGGAAATCAAAAAATTTCTTAAGCCCAATACATGCAACAACAAATAGGAAAAGCAGAAAAACTTATAATAAGTCATCCATACATGGTAAGTTTTCAGTAAATTGTTTTAACTCTTAAATCTGAACCTATATTCTAGCACCCGTTAATCTGACGGGCTTATATTATATTTAACTATTTCCTTCAATAAAATGTTATAAATTAAAAACTCAATAAAAATGTTTCCAGTAAAGTCCAGGTCGCCAGGGCACCACCCGATTTTTTTTAAACTCTGCCTCTTCTTTCCCACCGTCTCTCCCTCCCTGTCTCTTTTTTTTTTTTTCTTTTCTTCCATCCCTCCTTCCTCTTTTCCTTCTCTCCTGCCTGACCCTCTTACACCTGGAACTAGAGAGTGCAATTGGAGTTTGATACCTTGAGGGCTCTGGAGGCAGCTGCTGGACTGAAGGAATCTCGTCCTCTCTCTCTCTCTGTCAGAGACGATCTCTCAGCTGTCTCACCTTTTCTCTCTTGCTTAGGATACGCTGGACCAACCGGGTCAGCTAAGAGGAGGAGCCTGACCAGGGGATTTCGGCAGAACGGCTAAGTTTCGGTTTCTATTCTCCTTCCCTGGGTAGCGAAACGGAAAGAATGTTCGAGAAAGAACAACAAAGAAGAAACGAGAATGAAACCGGCAAGCCGAAATCCTTTTTCCGTATCCACGGGGGGGGGAGCAGTTTCCGTCCTAAAGTAGGGTTTTAGGTCAAGAGAGTGGCCCCAACACGTCTGTTCTCATTTCGCCTATAGTCTCGAGCCTGTCCTAAGATTCTTAGGCTAAGAAGGAACCTGGGCTCCTGATTTCCTTAGAGGACACTGGCTGCTGTGACCATTGCCCTCTGCTTCTAAAGTCACTCCTATTCGTTATCATTCTTACTTTATGATATGCTATATATATATTATATACCTCACACAAAGCCTTGCACCAGAGAATTCCATCTTATCTGTCAAACCTAATTGCTGCCTATAGGCTGTACCCCCCAAAAGATCACTCCGTTCATTAGATGTTAACAGACTTGGGCTTCCCCCCCCCCTCAAGTTTCAAGTTCAAGTTTTATTAAATTTGATAAATCGCTTATTAAATACTAAGCGAGTAACAATTAAAAATATGTTATGTACAACCTTAAGAAGGGGGGTAAGAGACCACTAACCGACAATACAGACGAACTGAGGTACATGAGGAAGGAAGTTTCTCATCTCAAGCATAGGAATCCACCAGACAGCAGGTGAGGAGTGGCCTAGTGGTAGAGCTGCTGTCTCAGTATTGTGAGGTTGTGGGATTGACCCCCAGTGCTGCTCCTGGAGACTACGGTATTCAAATCCAAATTAAAACCCCATTTTTATTGATTTACTTTTCTTTACCGTTCTCCCAGGGGTGCTCAGGTAGTGGAGCATTTTTCCCTTTCTATCCTGGTGGGCTCCCAATCTATCTAATGTACCTGGGGCAATGGGGGGGGGGGGGGTTAAGTGACTTGCCCAGGGTCACAAGGAGCAGCATGGGTTTGAACCCACAACCTCAGGGTGTTGAGGCTCTAGCTTTAACCACTGCACTACTCTAGAACATAAGAATAGTTTTACTGAGTCAAATCAATGGTCCATCAAGCCCAGTAGCGCATTCTCACGGTGGCCAATCCAGGTCACTAGTACCTGGCCAAAACCCAAGGTGTACCAATATTCCATGCAACCGTGCAAGCAGTGGCTTCCCCCGTGTCTTTCTCAATAGCAAACTATGGACTTTTCCTCCAGGAACTTGTCCAAACCTTTCTTAAAACCAGCTACACTATCCGCTCTTACCACATCCTCGGGCAATGCGTTCCAGAGTTTAACTATTCTCTGAGTGAAAAAAAATGGCCCCACTTGGAGTATTGTGTTCAGTTTTGGAGACCGTATCTGGCGAAAGACGTAAGAAGACTTGAGGCGGTCCAGAGGAGGGCGACGAAAATGATAGGAGGCTTGCGCCAGAAGACGTATGAGGAGAGACTGGAAGCCCTGAATATGTATACCCTAGAGGAAAGGAGAGACAGGGGAGATATGATTCAGACGTTCAAATACTTGAAGGGTATTAACGTAGAACAAAATCTTTTCCAGAGAAAGGAAAATGGTAAAACCAGAGGACATAATTTGAGGTTGAGGGGTGGTAGATTCAGGGGCAATGTTAGGAAATTCTACTTTACGGAGAGGGTGGTGGATGCCTGGAATGCGCTCCTGAGAGAGGTGGTGGAGAGTAAAACTGTGACTGAGTTCAAAGAAGCGTGGGATGAACACAGAAGATTTAGAATCAGAAAATAATATTAAAGATTGAACTAGGCCAGTTACTGGGCAGACTTGTACGGTCTGTGTCTGTGTATGGCCGTTTGGTGGAGGATGGGCTGGGGAGGGCTTCAATGGCTGGGAGGGTGTAGATGGGCTGGAGTAAGTCTTAACAGAGATTTTGGCAGTTGGAACCCAAGCACAGTACCGGGTAAAGCTTTGGATTCTTGCCCAGAAATAGCTAAGAAGAAAAAATTTAAAATTTAAATTGAATCAGGTTGGGCAGACTGGATGGACCATTCGGGTCTTTATCTGCCGTCATCTACTATGTTACTATGTTACTATGTCTTATTGGTTTTAAACGTATTTCTCTGTAACTTCAAGTGTCCCCTAGTCTTTGTCATTTTTGACGGAGTGAAAAATCGATCCACTTGTACCCGTTCTACTCCACTCAGGATTTTGCAGACTTCAATCCTATCTCCCCTCAGCCGTCTCTTTTCCAAGCTGAAGAGCCCTAACCGTTTTAGTCTTTCCTCATACGAGAGGAGTTCCATCCCCTTTACCATCTTGGTCGCTCTGAACCTTTTCTAGTGCCGCTGTATCTTTGTTGACATAAGGAGACCAGAATTGAACGCAATACTCCAGATGAGGTCGCATCATGGAGCGATACAGGGACTTTATAACGTTCTTAGTCTTGTTAACCATCCTTCTTTAAAATAATTCCCAGCATCCTGTTTGCTTTTTTGGCCACCGCCGCACATTGGGTGGAAGATTTCATTGTATTGTCTACGATGGCACCCAGATCCTTTTCTTGGGCGCTAATCCCCAAGGTGGACCCTAGAATCCGGTAACGGTGATTCAGGTTATTCTTCCCAATGTGCATCACTTTGCATTTGTCCACATTAAATTTCATCTGCCATTTGGCAGAAATCAAAATGTAGTAAAAGTGAGCCAAGTATAGGACAATCAAGCCATTGTGACATCACTGATGAGGCTGGCTCTTAGGTATTGGTGGAATGAGGCATTATGACATCACAATATCAGCTCTGGTTATCAGAGGCTGATACTTTTCACACTATATATTTATTCCATTTTTTTATACCGTTCTCCCAGGGGAGCTCAGAACGGTTTACATGAATTTATTCAGGTACTCAAGCATTTTTCCCTGTCTGTCCTGGTGGGCTCACAATCTATCTAATGTACCTGGGGGCAATGGGGGGGGGGGTTAAGTGACTTGCCCAGGGTCACAAGGAGCAGCATGGGTTCGAACCCACAACCTCAGGGAGCTGAGGCTATAGGCCATACATGATACCTCTAGAACAGTGGAGGAAATGTATGCAAATCTATCTCATGCATATTCATTGTGGATATCCTGATAACCTGATTAACTGGGTGTGCCCCCGAGGACTGGATTGAGAACCTCTGCTCTAGAGTTATCATCCATGGCCTGTATGGCCTATATGGAAATTCCTGCTCCATAGACTAGTGCCGAGCTCCCAGTAGGTATTAGCTATACTTGAGCATACATTTAATATACCAAGTTTTGATTGCACAGTTCTCCCTAGCAAGAAATCTGAGCAAGCAAGGTCACATCAGAACTTCCTTTCTGCAATAACATACTAGAAAAATACTACTACTACTATTTATCATTTCTATAGCGTTGTAAGGTGTACGCAGCGCTGTACATTTAACATTCAATGGCCAGTCCCTGCTCAGAAGAGCTTACAGTCTAATTTAGACAGACAGGCAGGACATCTCGGGGTTAGGGTGTTTCTGGCAGAAGGAATGATACAATGAGTAAAGGTATCTGACAGTGACTGGGAATTAAAGAGTTAAAAGCAGCTTCAAAAAAGTGGGCTTTTAGCTTGGATTTGAATCAAGGCTAACTCCCACTCACTGTGAGATACTATGTTCATCCTATCATTCTCTCTGCGGGAAACTCCCCAACCCTACATGTCCTCTCTCTGTCCAGATTAGATTGTAAGCTCTACTGAGCAGGGACCATCTGTTGTTAAATGTACGGCGCTGCAGGTACAGTATATTGCCTTTGGATATGTTCAAGAATACCTGATAAGAGTTTTACATTTTTCTTTTGAGATGAGACCTCCTTTGAATAAGGTATACTATTTGAATATACCGTATTTTTCACTCCATAAGGCACACTTTTTCCACCCCCCAAAAAAGGTATGGAAAAGTAGGTGCGTCTTATGGAGTGAATACACCTGCCCCACCCCCTTTTTTAAATTGGCAGTGGTCCAGCTTGGTCTCCTGCTGGACGGCTGCCTTTCTCGTTGCAGAGCGGCGCACAATGCAGGAGTGCGACATTTGTGCTTCTTGCCCGGTCCTGCGCCACTCCGTGATTGGCTGAGTTCAGTTCTCACAAATTGAGAACTGACCTCAGCCAATCACGGAGCGGTGCAGGACCAGGCAGGAAGCGCAAAGGTTGCAGTCCTGCGTTGTATGCTGCTCTGCAACGAGAAAGGCAGCTGTCCAGAAGGAGACTGCGCTGGACTGCAAGTTAAAAAAGGTACCTGGGGGGTGTGGCTGTTGGCTTCTCAGCACCAGATGCACCTACGTGTAGAGGCTGAAACCCCCCCAAAAAATTCTGAACCAAATTTTTTTTCTTGGTTTTTCCTCCTCTACACATAGGTGCGTCTTATGGTCAGGTGAGTCTTATAGACTGAAAAATACAGTATCTAAGAATATACAAGGAGAAACAACTGTAGTAACACCGGCAGAACATCAGAAACTGGATTTAAATAATATTTCAGCAATTGTAGAGGATTCTGTTACAGACATCACCTATAGGTCTACTTTGATAGCCTCCTTCGTCTTTGAGCAAGATTTGAATAATATCTTGAGATTATATTTCCGCAATTTAAAGGTCCCCTTTTATGGTCAAAGAGTTTGGATCTTCCCTGATGTTACTAAGACAACACAAGGTCGAAGGAGGGCTTTTCTTTCTTATAGACAGGAGACAGTTGACCTTGGAGCTTCATTTCGATTGTGTTATCCATGTAAATGTTTGGTAAAGCTGGGAGGTGTAAAATATGTCTTTTATGCCCCAGAACAACTAAAAGCCTTTGTAGGTCTAAAGAAGATGATCAAGCATTAAGTTAAAACAGCTGAGTAGGATATCATGCTGTATTAGAGTTAGGACTAATTATGTTATTATTGCTTTTTCTGGACTATACTCCTTTGTTTAGCATTTCTCCCCTCCTTTTTTTAGGGGGGGAGGGGGGCTAAGGAGGATATTGGATTTATTTACTTTGGAAGAAATGTTTTCCTAGTTGAATTATGTTATATGTATTTGTGTCAAAAACAACCACACTCTCAAAATGTTTGCAGCACAGTAAACACACACACCACGTAAATGCTAACGAGTGATCCACAAATAGTTTCCCAAGAGTCTACTTGGAAACAAAATAGGGATTAGCAAGCATTAACTAAATGGCTTAATATTGTGAAAATTATCACGAGGTAGGAAAAAGCCTCATATCCCCTCCTCCAACCCAACAATATGTTAAAATCGTATATAAATAGGAGGCTTTGTAGGGGTTAATATAATCACTGGCTTAAAAAACCTCCTCTATAATCTTTCACTACATAAAAGCCTTATGCAATGCAGTAGAATCCCTAAGTTGTTTAAACTACATTGAGAGACTACAATGATTAAGCAGCTAATGCTTTATCAGAGCAATACTGATTGTGTCTGGAAGAGATGTACCACCCGTCGACGATGGCCAGCGTTTCGCTTCAAAAAGGCTGCCTCAGGACGTACAGGTAACCAATCTCTTAGTGAAGCTCCGAGTCAAAAAACATGGTGGCTTCTCATGGTGGGATATGTATTTGTGTAACAAGTGGATACTTGTACAGTATATTGTTTATTTCAAATTTTAAAGAAAATTTGAAAAATGCGCCGCGCGGCATATACTTTTCAGCACTATAGAATTGATAAATAGTAGTAGTGGTAGTCTGGGCAAATCACTTCTTCCTCCATTGCCCCAGGTACAAAATAAGTGGCTGTATATATGTAACCACTTTGAATGTATAACCACAACAAAGCAGCATACAAGTCCCCTTTCCAGTAGCATAGTGTGGGGGGGGAGGGGGGAGCTGGAGGGCGATCTGTCCAGGCACTATCTTGCTGGGGGTGCCAGCTCCTCTCCTATTCTTTACCGCATGCCCGCCTTCCCTTCCCACCAACACCTCAGACACCAAGTGCCCCCCCTGCCTTCCAATCTCCCCGACCTTTCCTACAAAATCCTGGGGGTCCAGTGGGCTAAGAGGGGTTCAGATCACACCCCTCCCAGCTCGACAGCTCTCTACCGCCAACCATACCTTTCGTCGAAAATCAGACAGGAGAGATGCTCACTGCCTCCTGCCTTGAAGGGCCGCCTCTTCAAAATGGCGGCCCTTCCCCTCCCGGTGCATCCTGGATGCACTGGAAGGGGCCTAAGGTCCTGATTGGCTCGGGTGCCTATAGACCCTCCCTTAGGCCCCTTCCAGTGCATGCAGGATGCACCGGGAGGGGAAGGGCCGCCATTTTGAAGAGGCGGCCCTTCAAGGCGAGAGGGAGTGAGCATCTCTCCTGCCTGATTTTCAATGAAAGGTACAGGGGGCGGTGTTTGGGGGGGGAGGGTTTTTGAGCAGAGGGAGGGTGTGATCCAATCACCCCCACTAGCAGGGGCAGGGGAGAAGATGCCGAGTCTGACATGGGCGCAATTTGTTTACCACAGGCACAGGAGCAAGAATTTTCACCGCTTCCACAGGGCGGTGAAAGGTCTTGTCCACATTCCTGCGGGGCAGTGAAAGGTCTTGTCCCCATTCCTGCGGTAAACCAGTTGCAAATGTCTCCATTCCTGCGGATTTACTGCGGTGACCATGGTTTACCGCAATAAACGGTCCCCGCATCATTCTGATTAAATGCATGTAAAACCGTTCTGAGCTCCCCTGGGAGAACGGTATAGAAAATTGAATTAAAAAAAAAAATAGCTGCAAGCACGTAAGCCTTCAGAGGTGAAGCAGAAGGGAAATAAATTAAACCCAGCTGAGGCTGGAGGTGTGATTCGAGCCCAGCACACAGCTCCATGCTGGACATTCCCTCCACAGAGACAGAAAGGCAGCTCTTTGCCACCCAGAGAAGGACAAACAGAAATTCCCCAAGCAGCTAAGTAATGGGACCTTGCAGAGGGATTTGTAAGGGAAAGGCAAAGTTATGCTACAGAGGGGGAAAGGGAAGCTTGGCAAGCCAGCTCCTCTATCTACTCTGAAAGGGAAGGGGGATGGGAAAATATAAATGCAGAAAGCATGGAAATAGCTGATTATGATGGTGATAACAGTAGTATGGGCTGGGAGAGCCATCCTAATATCTCAGAAGAATATACGTTGCCAGAAGGCATGGAGTGGTAATATCACTGCTCACTAGCACTGCTCTTTGCAAACGTTTCTCCAGCCAGAATATTAAAAGGACCTATGAACGTGTATGTGCTGGGGGAGGGCTACAGAGTGCTGACAAGAAACAGGGACCAAGAACAAGTGCTAGGAGAATTAGCCATTCCCTGAACACATTTTTAAACTGCTACAAAGTAGAAAGGGGTGCTTGGAAACTTGGGGGTGGGGCATAGAACAGCTGAATGCACAGGAAGGGTTGTTTTGTTTCCAACCCCACTGCTTGACAAAACGGTAGAGGTCCAAAGAGAGAAAAGCAGTGAATGCTGAGAAGTTAAAAGCCAATGAAAACGGTTTTGCTTTATTGTTGGAACTGGCTATGCTATAATTACATTACATTACATTAGGGATTTCTATTCCACCATTACCTTGCGGTTCAAGGCGGATTACAAAAGAATTATCAAGGATGCGTTACAAAAAGATCTTACCAAAAAGATATCTGGTCATTTTCAAAGAGAGTAAGAAATGAGTATGGCTAGTTGTTTTGGGTAGGTGGCTTTAGTGAGGCAGTGTTTGATACTTGCTGAGTTATTTCTTTTTCAGGGATTTCTTGAAGAGTATGGTCTTTATTTCTTTTCTAAAAGTTCTATAGTCTAGGGATGCCGTCAGTAGATTGGCGATTTGGTTGTCTAGTTTGGCTTTTTGAGTGGCCAGGAGACCATCATATAGTTTTTTTTCCATTTGACCTCCTTAATTGGGGGGGTATGAGAATGGGGTGTGAGTTTTCCTATGTCTGGTTGAGGTGTTGTGGATGAGGCGGTTGTTCAGGTAGTTTGGGCTGTCTCTGCATAAAGTCTTAAATAGTAGACAGTAGAATTTAAATTGTATTCTTGCTGGGATCGGAAGCCAATGTGATTGGAGATATGCTTCTGTAATGTGGTCGTGTTTCTTCAGTGAGTAGATGAGTCTCAGTGCTGTGTTTTGGATTGTTTGTAGTTGTTTTGGTATTGTTGCAGGGGAGATAGAGGATATTACAGTAGTCTAGTAGGTCTAGTATTAGGGACTGTACTATGAGCTGGAATTGTGTTTTCTCGAAGAATTTCTGAACATGTCTTAGGTTTCTCATGACTGAGAATGATTTTTGTATTGTTTTATTGATTTGTGGTTGCATGGTGCAGCATCTGTCGATTGTTATTCCTAGTAGTTTTAGAGTGGGCTGTATGGGATAGTTGATTGCGTTGATTTCAATGTTGGTTATGGTTGGTATTTTGTTTTTTTCGAGGAAGATGAATTTAGTTTTGTCTGGGTTCAATTTCAGTTTGTGATCTTTCATGTAGCATTGCCTTGAGAGAGGGGAGTAAACTGGCAGAGCGCCCCCTAAGAGGGAACCCAGTTGCCTGCAGGTATGGGTCCCAACAGAGACTATAATATTATTTTGACATTAGTATTGGAGGCAAATGAAACCTGGTGGCAAATGAACTTTGAAATGAAATTCAATAATGGATGCTTTACCCCAGGTGGCAGTGAAGACTGAACTGCATTGAAATTATCACTGGATTTAAGTTTGATTTTTTTTTTTTGGGGGGAGAGGGGGTTCTTGTGGACAAATAAAGTGGAAATCTTATTTTGAACTGAATCCAGAAAAATTCCGTGTTTTTCTTTTCATCAACCAAATCAAAGGTGCCCAAAATCTTACCTGCGGTCCGAGCCGGGTCTTTCCCTAACTGAGAGCCTGGCCCGGCCACAATGTGGTGTGTGAATGATTTTCTTTTACTTTGAATTTTTTTTTTTTTAAATGGAATTGATTTCATTTTTTAAATTTTAGCACATACACCGCCTTGACCTTTTGGAAATGCGGTATAGCAAGGTTTTAAATAAACAAAAATGGAAAAAATAACTTTATGCTTAGGGGTAAATTCTATATATGGCATCCAAAACTTGACATGGAAAAACCTTATATAGAGCTATTCTATAAACCATGCTTAACGTTAAGAACATAAGAATTGTCATATTGGGATAGAACCGAAGGTCCATCAATGGCCAACCCAGATCCCAAGTACCCAGCTAGATCCCAAATTTTATGCTGCTTATCCTAGAAATAAGCAGTGGATTTCCTCAAGCCATCTCAATAATGGCCTATGGACTTCTATTTTAGGAAATTATCCACGCCTTTTTAAACCCCGCCAAGCTAACTGATTTCACCACATTCTCTGGCAATGAATTCCAGAGTTTAATTACACGTTGTGTGACGAAATATTTTCCACGGTTTGTTTTAAATCTACTACTTAGGAGCTTCATCACATGTCTCCTAGTATTTTTGGAAAGAGTGAACAAGTGATTCACATCTGCCATTTCCACTCAGTATTTTATAGACCTCTATCATATCACCCCTGAGGCCGTCTCTTCTCCAAGCTGAAGAGCCCCAACCGCTTTAGCCTCTCCTCATAGGGAAGTTGACCCCATCCCCTTAAGCATTTTTGTCGCCCTTCTCTGTACCTTTTCTTTTTTTTTTTTTAGTTCAAAGAGTTTTATTGATTTTATATATGAGAAGAAATACAAAGCCAACAATATGGGTGTTCTAACAAGGAATACAGAATAACAATAGCATTAACAAATGTGAAGTGCATCCACAGTGAAAGAGTAATCACAAATGAATAAACGCATAAAAAGGAAAAAGATGAGAATACATTAGTTCAAGAAAAGGGTGTACACCCAATAGGTGATGCGTTCTAATAATGAGTCAGAGGAAACAGACATGCTGATCCAAACATAAAATGTAAAAGAAAAGAAAATGGTATATACAACATGAGATATATGACAACCAGAGAGATGCCTGAGATCAGTTGATAAAGGGAAGGTGTGATACAGCAAATATTATTATAAAAATGTAGAAGTCAAGGATCTGCTTTACAATACTCAAGTACGGGAGACCAAATTTTTGCTTAAGTGGACATGGAATTATTGCATTCAGCAAAATGACATTCCTATTTCACAAGGAGACATATAGAGTCCCACCATTGAGTAATGTGTAGTTTAGTGGTATCCTTCCAATTGTGGAGGATAATGGAGAGAGCAGTGAATAAAAGTATAATTAACAATCGTTCATGAGTGAAGGAAAGAGGGGAAGAAAGTATTGAAGAGCCACGAAATAGTAAATCAAAGGAGAAAGTATCAGTGATATGTAAGATACGGGTAATTGTACCTTTTCTAATTCCACTTTATCTTTTTTGAGATACGGCGACCAGAAATGCACACGGCATTTGATGTGCGGCTGTACCATAGAGCAATACAAGGACATTATAACATTTTCATCTTCGTTTTCCATTCCTTTCCTGATAATTCCTAACATTCTATTTGCTTTCTTAGCAGCTGCCGCACATTGAGCTGAGGGTTTCAACGTATTCTCAACAAAGAGATCTAGATCCTTTTCCTGGGCAGTGATTCCTCACAAAGAACCCAGCATCACATAGCTATAGTTCGGGTTCCTCTTTCCCACATGCATTTGCTCACATTATAGGATACAATTTAAAACGCTATCCCCGGTTCATCAGGTTCTGTATTGTCAACAACCTGAATATTTACACTCGTTAATAAGACCTTAATTATCCCAGGAGAACATTAAGATCAGTGCAAGATGGCAGACTAGTACTCCCGTCAGCAAAGAGTGCCAAACGGGAATTTACTAGAAAGAAAGCTTTTTTATTTCATTGGTCCCCAATTATGGAATCATTGGGGGCCAATGATTAGACATTAGATTAGATTAGAAGTAACCACACAGTCATTCAAGACTAGACTGAAGACCTTCTATTTGGGGGGATCATTTGGGAAGGACAGTTTGTCATCTGAAACCCCTCTTATCTACTCAAGAAAATTGGTTCAGCGCAATTATTTTTATTTATTCTCTATCTAGTGCTTTCTATCTTGTGCTTTCCTATCTCTAATGGAGTTCCTTTCTTATATTGCGTATTTTTATTATAATGTAAACTGCTTAGGTCTGTAATATGCTGATTCGGTATAACACGTGCTAATTAAACATTTGCCATTTTGACGCCCAGTTTTCTAGTTTCAAAAGGTCCTCTTACAATTTTTCACAATCCTCTTGCAATCTAACAACTTTGAACAACTTTGTGTCATCAGCAAATCTAATAATCTCACTAGTTATTCCCATCTCTAGATCATTGATAAATATGTTAAAAAGCAGCGGTCCCAGCACAGACCCCTGGGAACCCCGCTATTTAATCAGAAGGGCACATTGGGCTGGCCCAACCATTAGAAAGGAGTAGGCAATCACCTAGACCAGTAAAGAGTTGATCATGGATTTATTATATCATATTATATCGATGTTATTATATCATGGATTTATTATACCACCTTTTTGTGGTACAACCAAAGTGGTTTATATACTATATGTAGGCAGCAAAGATCAGCGGCAGCCAGAGCAAAACACCAAACTCAAAGAGCCATCAGGGGGCAGCAAAGAGCAGCGGCAGCCATAGGAAATAAATGAAAGCCTGTCTATTCACCCAAGCCTTTAATACAGGGGTGCCCACTTTTGGGCTTGCAAGCTACTTTTAAAATGACCAAGTCAAAATGATCTACCAACAATAAAAAAAATTTTAAAAACACAAAGCACACTGTATGCAGAGAAAATGTTAATTATCATTTATATTCCGGGGGGTTTTCAAAGAGGTCAAGGCAGATGACTCTATGTAATGTCACCTCAGTAACAAACTATACAAAAAATAGACAAATATACCCACCTTCCTTTTTACTAAACTGCGATAGTGGTTTTTAGCGCAGGGAGCTGCGCTGAATGCCCCACACTGCTTTCGACACTCATAGGCTCCCTGCTCTAAAAACTGCTATTGTGGTTTAGTAAAAGGAGGCCATAGTGCAAAATATAGACATCAGAAATAAGTTCTCAAAACTTACACATTTTGATCACTAAATTGAAAATAAAATCATTTTGCCTACCTTTGTTGTCTGGTGATTTCATGAGTCTCTGGTTGCACTTTCTTCTTCTGACTATGCATCCAATATTTCTTCCCTTCTTTCAGCCTCCTGTATGCTCGAGACCTCATTCCCTCCCCCAACTTTTTCTTCCTCTCTCCCTGCCCCCCTCCTCTTTCTTTCTTTCTCCCTGCCCCCCTTTCTTTCTGTCTGTCTTTCTCTCTCTATTCCCCCTTTCTTTCTTTCTGTCTCCCTCCCTGCCTGCCCCCTTTCTTTCTTTCTCCCTGCCCACCCCCAAGCCACCGCCGCCCCAAGGTCTCCCTGCTTCCTGACGCAGAAGCACTGGGCTGACCAGCCTTCCTCTCTCCGTCAATTCTGACATCAGAGAGGAAGTTCCGGGCCAGCCAGACAGCGATTGGCTGGACCGGAACTTCCTCTTCGACGTCAGAATTGATGTCGGGGAGAAGAAGGCTGGTCGGCCTGGAGCTTCTTTGTCCTGTTTATGGCCAGGATGGGCTCCGCGATCGACTCGCGTTGCCTTCGTGATCAACCTTTTGGGCACCCCTGCTTTAATACATAGGGTGATAGTGACTAACACTCATTCTGCACCAGGCACACTAACTAAATCAGTTCCCTATAACTTGCCTTGCATTTAGTCTAACATCTTTTTATCCCGACGCACTCTGTACCACCCATCTTGTCCTCATCTAATATCTGCATTTGACTCCTCGGCTATCAGATAAGCTGTATTATAGAAAAGCATTAGCGTCATATCTATGTTATTTAAATGTGCTGATTTCTGCTTATTAGTCGCGTCATAAGAATTTTGTCTCCCTTTTATAAGTATGCATTACATCTCTCTTATTGGAATTCAGTGCTCTTAATAAGTATATTTTTGAACTGTTTCATGATAGTCCTATTATCAGTTCACTGATTTTGATTTTACTCTTCACTCATTGCTTTGTGGACATGATCTTTTCTGTTACGGCTCCTCAAATTTGGAACTCGCTCCCAATTAATATAAGAGAAGAAAAATTACTTAGTAAGTTTAAAAGTCTTCTGAAAAGCTGGCTTTTTAAGGACGCCTTTAACTGAGTCCAGTAGAGAGGTCACGTGACGCTATGAGCCGCTAGAGACGCGCTCTCGATCGGCTCCAGGACCCTGATCCTCACTTAAGGGCTTTACTTTACTAAATCTGCACCCTGGCCGGTTTCCTCAGTGGCGGATTGGATCGGGAACTGATGGAAAGGTACCTGACTCGATCTCAAGAGTCCGCACGAATGCAAGTTGATCGCAACGAAAAGTCGCGCTTGAAATCCGGGAAACCCAAAATGGCGGCCGCATCGGGTACAGCAGTGTCTGAGTTCACAGCCACGGCGTTGGCTGATATAAAGGCAGCGGTTGCTCAGGTGTTGGGGCCACAATTGGACACATTATCATCCCAAATGGCCCGCATGGAACAACTTATGACTGAGACCGCTACACGCACTACGGAACTGGAGCAGCGGGTCTCTAATGCGGAGGATACGGTCAACTCCCACGAGATGGACATTGCGGCCCTACAGGAAACGGTGCGACAGCAGGCTGATAAGCTTGATGATCTTGAAAATCGGTCACGCCGCAGCAATTTACGTTTTTTGGGAGTCCCTGAAACTGTCCCGGATGCACGACTGCTTATGGAGTTGGGAGGCTGGCTTGAGATGGAGTTCCCGGACATCGTGGCTCCGGGCTCCCTCTGTCTGGAGAGGGCCCACCGCTTGGGCGTGCGGCCTGCACGTGATGCGAGACCTCGCGTGGTGATTGCTAAATTTTTAAATTACAGGCATAAGATGGATATTCTGCGCCAATACCGGGTCAAGTTTCAAGTTTCAAGTTTTATTTAAATTTGATGGTTCGCTTAATATTTCTAAGCGAATTACATAAAATGTACAATTGGGGTAAAAACATTAAAAATATTAATAAAGTTTCTATAATAAATAAAACAGAGCAATTTCAAACTGACAATACTGACAGGTTATACAAAACTGGAATGAATTGGAGAAAACGAGAGGGAAAAAGTTACAAAATTTTTGGTTCCTAGTGCGGAGAAAAAGAAGGTTGGAGGGGGGGGGGTAAAAACATTAGGGTTTGGGTATAGGAGATTGAAATTAAAATTTACATGGAAGATTGAGAATTTAGAGGTTGAATGCAGCTTTAAAGAGGAATGTTTTTAACTTAATTTTAAATAAGTTGAGATCTTTAGTATTTCTAATATACAAAGGAAGGGTATTCCAAACCAGCGGTGCCTTAACTGAGAAGATGTCGTGGCGTCTGGTTCCTATTGTTTTTAGTGAGGGGACCATTAATAGATCTTGTGTATTCGATCGGAGAAGACGATTTGAGGTTTGTGGAATTAGAAGGTGGTCAATGAACTGTGGTTCATTGGTAGTTATTGTTTTAGATACTAATAAAGCTATTTTATATGTTATTCTTTGGTTAATAGGTAGCCAATGCGAATTTATTAGGTAAGATTCCTTGAAACTAAGACTACTCCATGGCACTTACTGAACGGCGTAAAGCTTTCTACCCTCTCTGCACGAGGCTGGCGGAACTTAAACACCGTTTTTTATTTGTATACCCAACCTTATTAAAGATCCAGAATGATGGCACGTGGCACTCTTTTTTAGTAGCCGCAGAAGCTAAGGATTTCATTAATGTACATCTTGGTTCTTCTGCGGACCCTCCCTGACTTTGCCCTGCATAGCCGGGTTTTGTTCTCTGGCCAGGGTGGTTTTCTGGATTTAGCCAGTATTGGTTATTTACTTTAAAGCTCAGTTTCTACATTTATTGTACATTTGTTTAGGAGGATTGGGGGTCCCGTATGGTGTCTTCACGGACCTCTTACATATTCCTGTGGGGATATGTTTTTTGAGTTAGTTGGGGGCAGGGGTGGGGGTTGGGTGGTTGGCTGGGAACAGTATATTGGTTTGCTTTATTGGGCACTGTTTTTTCTGTGGTTTAATATGCATTTTTGTCCTCTGTTTTTCTCTTTCATTATTACTACACTGGTTGGGTGTTTTGTGACCTACACTTGGGTGAGGCTGGGTACCTGGGTGTGGACTTTGCCTATAATGCGCTATATGTATTATTTGTCTGGGACTCCTGGGTGACAGCACACTTCGCATTGTTTCTTGGAATGTCTCTGGTATTACATCACCGGTTAAGCGTTCCAAGCTGCTGAAACAATTGAAGCACCATCGAGTTGATTTGGCCTGCTTACAGGAAACTAAATTGACTGCTGAGGAGCATAGGAAATTGCAGCGGGTGGGTGGGATGGGTGGGATCGATGTTTTTTGCTTCTTCTGGAGGGAAGCGGGCCGGGGTCTGTTTGCTAGTCCACAAAGGGTTGAAGTGTGCTGTCACTTTATGTCACCAGGACCCGCAGGGTAGAAATTTACTCTTACATGTTTCTCTACAGGGTTCTGAATTTAGATTATTGATAACGTATGGGCCTAATTTCTATTCTCAGACTTACTTTGACTCTCTGGTCTCCCTGGGTCTTTTGGATGCCTCTTTTCCTTTAATAGTGGCGGGGGATCTTAATCAGGTGATGGATGCATCGCTTGACCGTTCTGCTCCTTCCGCCTCACCTTTGGGTGCTTTAATCAAGGGTGTGCCCTTTCTTTGCAAATCCCTTGGTCTGGCCGATACTTGGCGGCTCCTTCATCCTTTTGAGAGGGATTACACTCACCAGTCTCGTGCGCATGGGACTTTTTCCAGTATAGACTATCTCCTGCTCTCGGAGTCCATGTTCCATAGAGTCACGGAGGCTACTATTGAACCTCTGGAAGTTTCTGATCATTGTCCCATTTGGATTGATGTGACCTGGGGGACTCCTCCCATGGGGACCTACCGGTGGCGATTTCCCTCGTATTTACATGACGATTCTGATTTTGTGGCGTATTTACGTACCTGTTGGGGATGACTTTTTGCTCACTAATGGTCAGCATCAATCCACTCCAGACCTTTTTTGGGAAACGGCTAAAGTGGTCCTTCGGGGGTCGATTATATCTTACGTCACGGCCCGTCGTAAACGAATATCGCATGGCATTATTCGTTTGGAGAAACGGTATTCTACTTTAAAAGCTAAATTTTTGCATCACCCTACTTGGGTGCTTCGGGAAGAGCTTCATTCAGCTCAGGTGGCCCTTAATGCTTTATTGCATGATCGGATTAAACGCTTGCTTTTCTACAGAAAATACCGGTTTTATTGTTTTGGCAACCGATCGGGTAAATTGTTAGCTACCCTGACTAAGAACTGGCAGGATGACCGTTATATTTCCCGAATTCGGGCGGCCAATACCTCTTATCACACTAGGCCAGCGGATATAGCGGACGCGTTCTACCAACACTTTTCTAAATTTTATGCTACCCCTGGTCCTTATACAGGCCCCGATGTAGTCGACTACATGTAGTCGACTGGGGCATGCCCCAGTTTACAGACTTGCAGAGATTGGCTTTGAATAGACTTTTTCAGGGCACGGAGATCCAGAAGGCGATTAAGAACTTACGCTCTTGTACGGCTCCGGGCCCTGATGGGTTTTCGACTGAGTTCTACAAAATGTTATCTCTGCAGGTGTGTGAACCTCTTCTGGGCTATTTTGCAAAGGTGTTAGAGAAGGGTTCGCTTCCCCTTCATGCTAACACTGCTACTATTACTCTGCTTCCGAAGCCGGGCAAGCCTAGAGATGATGTAGACTCTTATCGTCCCATATCTCTTATTAATGTGGACCTAAAAATTTTGGCTCGTTTACTGGCGAATCGTCTGACCCCTCTTTTGCCTTCTGTTATTTCCTCCGCGCAAGTTGGGTTTGTGCAGGGCAGGCATTCGGTAGTGAACGTTCAGAGGGTTCTGTTGGCTGTGTCCAGAGCTCAATCCACTTCCACACTGGGCCTTTTAGCGAGTCTGGACGCAGCCAAGGCATTTGATCAGGTTAACTGGCCTTACCTATTCCAGGTTCTGGAATATGTGGGGGTGGGGGGATGGTTTTGGTCTTCCCTACGGGCGTTATATTCTGCGCCGATGGCCTCGGTTTTAGTGAATGGGATTCTTACTCGTCCTTTTATAGTTGGACAGGGGACTCGTCAGGGTTGCCCTCTATCCCCATTGCTATTTCTTCTCTACTTGGAACCCCTCCTCCGCACAATTCAGAGGGATGATGTATTGGTTGGGCTGCCGGAAGGTTCTTCTCAACTCCGGGTGTTAGCCTTTGCTGATGACATACTGCTTACTTTAGCTCACCCACATAGCTCTTTGTTACGAGCACTAGAGATTCTGGACGAGTTTCATTTGTTTTCTGGACTGACGCTGAACGCCCAGAAGTCTCTGGTGCTTCCATTACAACTTTCAGTCCGTAATTCGTGGTCGGGAGTTTTTCCATTGGTTTGGGCCCCTTCTTCCATTCGTTATTTGGGCATTCTTATACCCAGGGATCTGACCACTCTATACTCAATTGACATTCTCCCTATGCTGTCTAGGACTGACCAACATTTAAGGGCTTGGAGGCATTACCCCTTGACTCTCATGGGCAAAATAGCTCCGTACAACATGATGGTCATTTCTCAATGGCTCTATCTATTACAAACTTTGCCTCTTTTCCTACTGCGCTGTCATCTTCGGTTGCACCGTCACTCCTTGCTTCTGTTTTTATGGGGTGGCAAGCGGTCTAGGATTCCTTTTCACGCTTTATCTTTACCTACTGCTCAAGGGGGCCTTGGGTTGCTACATTTAGGTCACCTTAATGTGGCCTGTCAGCTTCGGCATGTGAACGATTGGTTCTGTGGGACTACTCACTTTTCTGCTACGGGGGTGGAGTGTTTAGCCTTTGCTCCATATCATTTTAGTTATTTGCTTCATGTGAAGTGTTTGCCGCCCAGGGGAGCATCATTATGGGGATTTCCTTCTCTATCCCATTAGGAAAATTTGGAAGCAACTTTGTACTCGGTTGGATATTAGATCTGATGTGACACCATGTCTCCCTATTACTGGCAATGGGGACTTTCTTCCTGGTATGGGTCTGGGTGCACATCCTCGATGGTCTGGGAGGGGACTGTTTTATTTATTTCATGTACTCCAATCAGATGGTTCTATCCAGTTCTTCCGGATGCTATGTGACTCTTCTGCCCTTGGGGCTGGAGACTGGTTTTCTTATAGACAATTGCAACATTATGTACATTCCCTCCCTGGTTCTGCTCTGATGGAGGGAATACAGGACAAATTGTCAGAGGCTCTTTGTTTAGCTGCTCAGGTGCCCATCCCCCTGCGTTTTCATCACCGTTTTTTGCAGGAGCTGGCTGGAGACTTGGATTATGCAACGCTAGCTGTTAAATGGACTCAAGATTTACAATTCCCCATCTCTGCTGACTTGCTTAAGCGGAGTGTTTCCTTGGGGGCGAAATATTTGGTGTCTGTAGCGGAGAAGGAATGGTATTATAAATTTTTGGTTCGGGCATATTTTGCCCCTGTTCGAGCTTTCCGTGCCCACATTTGCGCTACTGATCAGTGTCCCAAGTATGCAGCACCCAGAGCATCGTTGGGCCATATGTTCTGGCTCTGTCCTGGTATACGGGCTTATTGGAAACGCGTGTGTCAGCATATTACCTCTTTCTGGAACTGTACTTGGTTGCCTACGGACACCATTATTTTCATACTAAAACTGTCCTTGCATCCGGTTCGTCTGGGCGCTGCAGCGTTTGCCCGGAAAGCTATAGTTATGGGCATCAAGACTATTCTTCAGTGCTGGTTATCGCCCCATACCCCTATGCTGTTTCATTGGAGGACTCAGATGATCCAGCTGGCGGGATATGAACGTCTGGCCATCAAGGATATGGACTCCAAACATGGTTCTTTTTATCTTTGTTGGTTACCATTTTGTTCTACTTTGACACCCTCTGTACGCAGTAGACTGCTCAACTGATTGTTGGTGGTTGGAATGGCTGTTCTCATGGGTGGGAGGGTGATGGGTTGGTGGGGTGGGCATGGGGGGGAAGTTTTTTTGTCTATTGCTTCTTGTTGTACTGTTTCTTTACCATTGTTGAAATGAATAAACAGATTTAAACATAACTGAGTCCAGTGGCGTACCTAGCCTATGGGACAACTGGGGCCCATCATTTTTTGACACCCCCCATCTGTATAAAAAACATGATTTTTAGTAACAATCCACACGTCACACAAGAGTGTACCTAGGAAAAGGCAGCATCTTACATACTGCAGTGAGCAGTACAACATCAATACACCCATTGAAAAACTAAACAAGTCAGACTAGTACAGATCAATCCTGCAGTCAATCCTAACAAAAAACCATGTCTTTCGAACATACAGAACACCTTTGCCTAGTATGAAATATGTAATAAGAACATAAGAACTGCCATCTCCGGATCAGACCCATGGTCCATCAAGTCCGGCGATCCGCACACGCGGAGGCCCCGTCAGGTATACACCTGATGTAGTTTTAATTACCCATACCCCTCTATGCCTCTCGTAAGGAGATGTGCATCTAATTTGCCTTTGAATCCTAGAACAGTGGATTCCTTAATAACCTCTTTTGGAAGAGCATTCCAGGCATCCACCACTCGCTGCGTGAAGCAGAACTTCCTGACATTTGTCATGGACTTGTCCCCCCTTAGCTTCAAACCATGTCCTCTTGTCCGTGTCATGTTGGACAATGTAAATAATTTGTTTTTGTGCTCTATTTTATCGATGTCTTTCAGTATTTTGAACGTCTCTATCATGTCCCCTCGCAGCCTCCTCTTCTCAAGGGAGAACAGTCCCAGTTTCTTGAGTCGTTCCTCATATTCCAAGTTCTCCATACCTCTTATTAGCTTCGTTGCTCGTCTCTGCACCCTCTCCAGCAGTTTTATATCCTTCTTTAGGTTGGGAGACCAATGTTGGACACAGTATTCCAAGTGTGGTCTGACCATTGCTCTATAAAGCGGCATTATGACTTTCTCCGATTTACTCGTGATTCCTTTCTTTATCATGCCTAACATTCTGTTTGCTTTCTTTGCCGCTGCCACGCATTGTGCCGACGGCTTCAGGGTCCTATCTATCAGTACCCCCAGGTCCTTTTCTTGTTCGCTCTTACCCAGAGTTGCGCCTGACATTCTATACTCGTGTTCCTTATTCTTACTACCTAAATGCATTACTTTGCATTTCTCCACGTTGAACTTCATCTGCCATTGCTCTGCCCATTTCTCTAACTGATACAAGTCGCTCTGGAGTTCCTCGCTATCCTCCTGCGATCTGATTGCCCGGCATAGCTTTGTGTCGTCTGCAAACTTAATGATCTCACTGGATATTCCGTCTTCCAGGTCATTGATATAAATATTAAATAGGATCGGCCCAAGTACCGAGCCCTGGGGCACACCACTAGTCACAAACTAACCCCTCCCACTTTTACAAAACTGTAGTGTGGTTTTTAGCCATGGTTGTAACCTCTCAGACTCATAGAATTCTGAGCATCAGAGCTGTTACCACTATGGCTGGCGCTAAAAAACGCTCTACAGTTTTGTAAAAGGGGAGATAAAATAGAAATACATAGACAAAGGTTAAATTGAACCACCAAGAAGCTGGACTCTGCATACAATGCAACACCACAGAAACAGCGATGCATCTCCCCTAAAGCAAAAACATAAATAAATAGAATTTTTTTTCTACCTTGTCTTCTCTGGTTTCTGCTTTCCTCATCTTCTTGTCACTCTCTTCCTTACATCCACTGTCTACCCTCTCTCTGCCCCATCTATATGACATCTTCTCTCCTATTCCCTTTCAGAAACTTTATGCCTCCCCCTTCCATTTCTTCCTTCACCCCCATTGGTCTGGCATCCATCTTCTTTCCTTCCCTCCTCCAATGGTCTGGCATTTCGCTCTCTCCTCTCCCTTCCCCCCACTTCCATTAGCATCTGCCCCCTTTCTTTCCCTCCAACTCAATTCCATCCAGTATCCTTCCTCCTTTCCCTGAACAACAATTTCATCAGCATCTGCCCCCTTTCTCTCCTTCCACCACCCTTCTATGCTCCTCTCTCTCTCCAAATCAGCAAGGTCCCGTAATGACTGCCGTTTCTGGAAGATGTAAGTGACGGAGGGGTGGACCGGCAGCCGCAGTCATCGCAGGACCTTCCTGCACTTCAGTGCGGCTGCCGACTCTGCTTCATAAAAAGTACAGCAGCTGCCGATTAGAGCAGCACGGGAGGTTCCAGACCCGACCGGCCGGATGTGCACCTCCCACCCCGCTCTTGGTAAGCCACTGACTGAGTCATTCAATTTCTATTAGCTTAGGATACTTTACAGCGGACTAATAGTGCTGGTAAGTGAAAATTAAGTGGGTAACCTTTCCCAACCTCTTGTTTCATTACCTACTTCTTTTTTATTTATTTATGAATTGTATTTAATCCTTTCATTTTTCACTCCCCCCCCTTTTTCTCATGTATTTTTTGTTAAAATTCTACTAATTGTTTGTTTCAATTAATGTGACTTTTTTTTTTACCCCAATTTTATAGCTATGTGTAAATCGCATTGCATTTGGATTTTGTGATCATATAAAATTTTTAAATAAACTTGAAACCTTGTGTTTATATTTGGTATTTTTACTACTGTTCTGCTGTTAACAAAATTGTAAGTTTTATGTTGAATTACGCCTGCTGGACACCCCCCTCAGATGAATCTCTTCATAAAGGCAGTTAATAAATCCCAATAAATAAATACAGCAAAATAATAGATCCTGACAGCCTCACAAAGCATAAAAAAGAAATAGGAAGTACTTTTAGCAGCAGGAAAGATGAACGGTTTTGAAACTGCCCATTTACTTGTATTTTTTTTTTTGGTGGGGGGGACGAGAGGGGATGGTGTTGGGGTTATTGTAACTTGTTGAGGGCCTGAAATTTTGTTTGGGGGGGACAAGACTGTAGTCTTGCTTAGGATACCTAATACTCTTGCACTAGCCCTGAGGGCGCAGCACCACTTGGACCCCTGCTGGGGGTGGGGGGAGAAGTGTGTCAGCCCGTTCTGCTCCCTTCCTGTGTCTCAAGAGGAGAGGCTGGAGCAGTAAATGGTGAGTTCCCAAGTACAGGGGTTAGATAGTGGTAGATGCTGGAGGAAGTTTCTGATACATAAATCTGGACCCACTGATGGCCTGTGCTTAGGTGGTTTTACACACTTGGCTTAACTAAAGCCCTTCACCTCTCATCTCATTCTAACCAGCCCAAAAGCATCTGATGCCCTAGGTAAATCTTCAGCTGTGTGCCCTCAAAGATCTTACCCCCCTCACCCATAGTCCAGCATTTCCTCTTCTCTTCCCTCTACTCTCTCTATGTCAAGCATCTCCCCTTCCCTTCACTACCCCCATATACTCTACAGCTTTCCTTTCCTACTCTTTTCTGGGGTAGAGCATCCACTCTTCCCTTCCCCAGCTCCTCAAGGTGTCCAGCATTTCATGTCCTCTTTCTCTACCCCCACTGTGTCCAGCATCTTCTCTTTCCTGTGCCTATGCCCCTATAGTCCAGTATCTCCCCTTTCCTCTCTCACTCACAGTGGACATTTTCTCATCTCCCCTTCCATCCCCTATCCCCCACGTCCAAAATATCCTCTTGCTTACCCTTTATATCCAGCATCTTCCCTTCTCAAGTTCTCCCTCCAACAGCATCCAGCATTTCAGTTCCTCTTTCCTTGCCTATCCCTCGTTGTTCTACTCCCATTGTGATTTAGGCATTGCCTGTAATAGATGACAGTGTTCCCCCGGTCGTTCGCGGTTGGCGGTCCCGGTCATTCGCGGTATTTTCTGACCGCAAACCGCCGACAAGGAAAAGGCAGCGGGAGAGGAACCCCTGCGAATTGTGAAAACTTGCGAATACGGTTTTTCAATGGGGGAGACTGGAGAGGGCAGCGGGAGAGGCAGGAGAAAGCAGCCAGAGTGCTGGTGAGTGTAGGAAATCACTCGCTGTATGCTCCGACCGCCTCTTCCTGCACTAAGTCGGGCCTTATCCAATCAGGAGCTGCTTTGACACTCTCTCTGCTCTCTCCTGCCTCTCCCGCTGACCCTCTCCAGTCTCCCCCATTGAAAAACCGTATTCGTGGTTTTTCATGATTCGCGGGGGTTCCTGGGATTGATGGGTATAGATAGGAGTAGAGGTAGGTTATAGGGATAGAATTAGAGACAGTACAGAATTAGTCAGGGACCCTGTTCAGGTAATTAGGCCTGATGGGCCACTGCGGGAGCGGACCGCTGAGCAAGATGGACCTCTGGTCTGACTCGGCGGAGGCAACTTCTTATGTTCTTATCAGGGGGTACATTAATTATGGTTATGCAATAACAATAACCATAACACTGTCAATCATATTTTCATAATTTCAACAACTCCACCCACATATTCTGATGTTTGCTGGGTCTTCTCCCCAGCAGCATGGCAGTCCCTCCATCTCTTCCTGTCTGTCTTCTGTGACAGGCTTCACCATTGGCAATCACTCTAGGAAACTCCCTCATCACTTCCTCTTATCACCAGGTTCCTCAGAGGGTTTTCCATTCTTGAAGGGCTGTATGTACAAGAGATTCCTTGACAGATCTCTGTCATTCCAAGCAGGCAAATGGAATAAATGTCTAACCCCCTTCATTTCAAATGCACCCTCCTACCAAACCTTCAAGAAGTCAATTAAAACCTATCTCTTTGATAAATTCCTCTGACTCCTTTCCTGTCTTGTTGTATCTTTGAAATGCTTCCGGATAAATCTTGACTACTCTTGGCATGCTAATGTAATTTGAAAGCCTTTTTCTGTAACATCGCTTCTGTCTACAGTCTCTTCCTCTGTAAACCGCTCTGAACTGCTTGTGGTATTGCGGTATACAAAAATAAAGTTATTATTATTATTATTATATATGTGTATACATATCTTCAATAGCACCTAATTTGCAGGTGGGTGTTCACATGGGTGAAGCCTAGAGAGTACATAGGTAGGGTGAACACTTCTTCACGTAACATATGGGTAGTGGTCAAAACAGCAGATCGCCTGAAGTAGTCATAAAAATCAGTTTATAGAAGTGGAGACAGACACAATATGTCAGCGTTGTGATCCCAGTAGCACAAGCAACCCAGGGTCTTGGCTCCCGTGCTGGAGTGGTAAGAGAGGGAAAAACTTCACACACACAAGGAAGGATCAATTGCAATAATCACGAAAGCTTTCAGGAATCAGAACTTGGTCAGTTTAAGAGCAACTGAATTCTCAGGTCGGTCTCAAAGAATCCCTGCCGGCCTTATGCCTTTTTATTTATTTATTTATAAATTTCATATTACTTATCAAGCATATGAACTTGTACAGAAAGAAATTGAACTTAGATCATATTCAAAAAGAAAATGCATGCTATCAACCATCAAATATAAGACAATTTACATTTTAATAATAATATGGTCTTAATAAATCAGAATGTTTTAGATGGTTGCAACTGAAGCAGGCCATTCAGGCGGGGTTCCCTGAATAGAAAAACCTTAGTAATCATTGTAGTATGGAGTTTTTATGCTTTCAGGCGGACATCTTGGGTCACTAGGCCTCCCAGTGGTATAAATTGCTGACTGGATTTATTAAAAAGAAACTAAACACTGGTCTGAGAGACATTTGGAGCATTGAGATTAAGCACCAAATTACTGCGTCTCAATGGCCATGAATTTGGACTTGGAGGATGAGATGTCCATTGTCGGCATCTATGAGACAAACTGGGTTTTTTCTGTTGCATTATGGACCCCTGTTCGGTTACAAAAATTGGATAGCTCTAAGTCTAATAAATGTTGGCATTGTCATCTCGAAGCAGGGACTTTAGATCTTTTGTTATTCTATTGTCAATATGTTATAGCTTTTTGGAAATCAATTTGGGACCAAATTAATTGTTTATTAGACAACCCAGTGGCATTATCATATGATACTGTGCTGGCATGGCAATGAGAGCAAAAAGTCAGATTGCTACAAATAACAACAAATTATTACTTATAATGACTGGGGTTGCCATTCAACAAATTACGTATAATTGGAAAAATTGGAGTAGATTAAATTATAATTTCTGGTGGAATTCCTTATGTCATGTTTATAAAATGGAAAGATTTATTGCAATACAGCGCAGTTTTTTCAGGAAATTTCAGGATGTGTGGGAGCCATTTACAAAGTATTGTACCGATTAGATGACATTTTATTAATTTTTTTCCCCTTAAATTTACAAGTTTGATTGTGAGGGGGGAGGGGAGGATAAATTTATTGTTACATATTGTATAAGGTATTGATTATATGATAAGAATGGGTGGGAAGGGTGGGAGATAAGAGCATATTATTTGTACCATTGATGATTATTAAGTGTTATATTTATTGTTAATTTGTTTGGATATATTGTTACACTTATTGTAAATTTGAAAATGAATAAAGAATTAAAATAAAATAAAATAATAATATAACAGTTTATATACCGCAGAACCGTGAAGTTCTATGCGGTTTACAATAATTAAAAGATGTTACAGATTGAGTGGATTTAACAATGTTCTGCAAGTTGACATTGATTAAAAGATGTTACAAGGTTCAATTTACTCAAGTCCACATAGATCCAAGATTTACTATTGGTGGAAAATTAAGAAAATACAATAGAAACAAGAACTTGAAGCTGTCTTCTAACGAGGATTTTTCTTTTCCCAGTCGGGTGAGTGACAGGAAAGAAGTTAATTGAAATGGTTCAAAGAAAACATACTTACAAGGATGACGCAAGTAGAAAGTAGCCCCCAAGGCTAAAACTCCTGGCTTAAGTAATAGAAATTCTGCGTCTCACGTGATAAATCTGTATTCTATGGCCAAGGAATTGTTTCTGTCTATTTTTTAAAAATAGTCTCAATATCCATGATTTATCTGGTTGCAAAGCTACAGTTATTATCAAAGTTGCTGGAGTAGCAATTTCTTTATCTGACGTCTCAAGAAGAGCTCAAGAAGATCATGAAGGGTATAGTGAAGGTAGAGAGAGACAGATTCTTCAGACTGGTGGGGGCAACAAAAACTAGAGGGCATTCAAAAAAATTGAAGGGAGATAGGTTCAGAACAAATGCTAGGAAGTTCTTCTTCACCCAGAGGGTGGTGGACACCTGGAATGCGCTTCCAGAGGGGGTGGTTGAGCAGAGTACGGTTTCGGGTTTCAAAAAGGGATTGGACGAATTCCTGAAGGGTAAGGGAATCCAGGGGTACAATTAGAGGGTTACTATACAAGACAAAATGCTCTTGAGTAATAGATCACTACAGGTCATTGACCTGGGGGGGCCGCCGCGGGAGCGGACTGCTGGGCATGGTGGACCTAAGGTCTGACTCGACAGAGGCAATGCTTATGTGCTTATGAGCTGAGACGTCCATAGCTTCCTGGTTTAATAGTCCTTGATTTTGGGGTTGATTTCCTAAAGGTAAATAATAAACCTGAGAAAGTGGAGGTAAAAGATCTTCCGATATGCCCCAAACCTCTTGAAAATATTTTTTAATCATTTCTCTCGGAGCCACCATTGCGACCCTAGGAAAGGCCTCGTGCCTTTTATTAGGATTCAGATCACAATGGCATCAGCAGTTATCAATTCACAAGTCATCTGATACAATACGTCATTAATCAGGCCATTTTCATGCTAACAAAAACCCATTACCATGCAGGAAAAAACTCAAACATAGGCACCAGGACTAGATGGGATCAGATGTGATGATGTCACATAAAAGTCATCCCTAGAACATCACAAAATAGAGCATATTTGATCCTGTTTACCCATCATCCATCCTGTGTTGAAAGGCCGTGACCTTTCAAATCTTAGTTCCCTGTTCATTTTCTACATTTCCCAATAACCCTTGTCGCCATTAGCCTCAAGTTTTCTGCAGACGTCCAGAATGTGCATTTCATGAGCAGTTCTCAGCCTAGTACTTGTTTCTTATCAGGGCACAGGTCGATCAAGGCTAGAAGCATAACATTCCCAAGAATATGATTCTATAGCAAAACTCTATTCTTATGGCTAACATTTCACAGTGTATGCAAAAGCTCTGCTCTTATAAACTTATATATATATACATATTTTTTTTTCTGAGAGGGCCCCTGATCCTCACTAAGTCCCTATTGGGCCCATCAGTCTCCCCCTTTGATCTCTCCCACAGAGATTGGAACCAGAGTGGCACGGTTTGGTTGACTGATTGATTTGGATTTCTATCCCGTTCTTCCGGGCGTTCAGAACGAGTTGCAATTGACATTCACAGTAAAATACAGGACAAAATTTACAGGCATTTGAAGAGAGACAGATGAGAAGAGGGGGGAGCAAGGAAGTGAGGAGGAGGGTTGTGAGAGAGGGAGCGGGAGATTAAGGAAGGGGAGCAAGGAGGGGGCTGTCCAGTTGAAGAGATGGGTCTTCAGTCTTTTCAGGAAGGTCATCAGCGAGTCTTGAGATATTGTCTTGAAATACCATTTGATGTACCAGGGACAACACTTTAAAACTGAATCCTTTGCTCAATCGGCAGCCAATGCAAGCTTTTCGATATAGGGGTTATATGGGCTGCCCTCGTTGCCTCCTTAATCACCCTAGCTACAGAATTCATAAACACCTGTAGAACCTTCAATTTCGTTTTAGGCAAGCCCAGAAACAAGGAATTGCAATAATCCAACCAGGTCAGAAGCAAAGATTGGGCCACAGTTCGAAAATCAGGCTGATTCAAAAATCAGAGGGTGGTGGACACCTGGAATGCGCTTCCAGAGGGTGTGATAGGACAGAGTACGGTATTGGGGTTCAAGAAGGGATTAGATAATTTCCTGAAGGAAAAGGGGATAGAAGGGTATAGATAGAAGATTACTATACAGGTCCTGGACCTGATGGGCCACCGCGTGAGCGGACTGCTGGGCATGATGGACCCCTGGTCTGACCCGGCAGAGGCACTGCTTATGTTCTTATGGTTTTAGCCTATACAACAAACGAAGTTGGGCATAACCTTTCTGAATAATACACCCAGTTTGCTTTCCAATAGATAAAGCCGAGTCTAAGATGACACCCAGCTTAGACTGTAATATTTTTTTTTACCTTTCTCTTCGCCCAGGGGAGCTGCACCTAATTTAAATGCAAGAAATTACATCAGGTTTCACTTGGAGTAAATTCTCATACCCAAAATTGGGCATGGATCCCAGTGCAAAGCGCTATTCTAGAAATGGCATCCAGCTAATACTTATTTTTACTAATCCCATATGCAGTGGCGTACCAAAGGGGGAGAGGAGAGGGGGCGGTCCGCCCCGGGTGCATGCTCCAAGGGGGAGCACAGCCGGCCGGTTCCGGAACCTCCTGCACTGCTCTAAATGGCACCTCAGATCGGCAGCCGCGCTAAAGTGCAGGAAGGTCCTGTGATGACTGCATCTACCGCCTCTGCTTCTGAAGAGGTAAGTGATGTTGGAGGGGGTGGACCTGCAGCCGCAGTCATTGTGGGACCTTGCCGCAACTCCCTGCATCTGCCGGCCCACTCCCCTCCGATGTCACTTACCTTTTCCGGAGCAGAGGCAACAGAAGCAGTCATTGCGGGACCTTGCTGATTTGGATGAAGAGAGAATGGAGCATAGCAGAGTGGTGGAAGGAGAGAAAGGGGGTCAGGGTGGTATGGAAGGGTGGTGAAGGGTGAGAAAGGGGGCAGATGCTGATGGAAGTGGGAGGAAGGTAGAGGAGAGAGTGAAATGCCAACCATGGGAGTGTGGGAGAGGGATGCCAGACCATTGGAGGAGGGAAGGGAAGAAGATGGATGCCAGACCTATGGAGGTAAAGGAAGAGATGGAAGGGGGAGGCATACAGTTTCTGGAAGGGGAATAGAAGGAGAGAAGATGCCCTATAGAAGGGGCAGAGAGAGGGTAGACAGTGGATGAAAGGAAGAGAGTGACAAGAAGAAGAAGAAAGCAGAAACCAGAGAAGACAAGGTAGAAAAAATTCTTCTTTTTTTTTTTGCTTTAGGGGAGAGGCATTGCTGTTTCTGTGGTGTTGCATTGTATGCAGAGTCCAGCTTCTTGGTGCTTCAGTTTAATCTTTGTCTACGTATTTTTATTCTATCTCCCCTTTTACAAAACTGTAGAGCGTTTTTTAGCGTTGGCATCTGAGCTGTTACCACCATGCTAAAAACCACACTACAGTTTTGTAAAAGGGGGAGGGGTTAGTTTGTGATTACATATTCTATACTAGGTGAAGGTGTTTTCTGTGTGTTTGAAAGACATGGTTTTTTGTTAGGATTGATCTGTATTAGTCTGACTTGTTTAGTTTTTCAATAGGTGTACTGTTGTTGTACTGCTCACTGCAGTATATAAGATGCTGCCTTTTCCTAGGTACTCATGTGTGACATGTGGACTGTTACTAAAAATTCTGTTTTTCATACAGATGGAGGGGGGGGGGTGTCAAAAAATGATGGGCCCCGGGTGACACATAAGCTAGGTACGCCATTGTCCATATGTAAGCTAAAGAATCAGTTGCCCTGAAAGACAGAAATGGGACCATCACCATCTTTTCTGCCCTTCAGTTGTTGCAGCAAGGAGGGAAGAAGAGGTGGGCAAGAACAAGAACTGAGATGAGTAGGCCTCTCACAGTATCGTACAATAGGATCCTTGGGTTTTTAGGATGAGAACGGTGCTGTAGAAGATGCCATAATGTGCCAGTGTATAGTGGTTCGACAGTTCCTGGTCCCCAAGAAAGAGGCTCTCGCTTTCAGTGGAAATACCCAGTCTCTCTTTGATCTGCTGGATTTTAGTGTAGGGGTTAATGGACACACGATGCAGGAGCTGGTTGTCTTGAGTGATCATAAGCTCAACAGATGACGGCTGAAAGAAAAAGAGACCACAGGTGAGGAAATCTCCCAGTTGTCCTTTCATGGATTTACGATCAGGGGCCCTCTCCCTTTCCCTGCTCCATGGTAAGGAACCATTTAAATCTACCCACTTAAAAATCCTGGAGCATTCCTCACAGCAGAGTACCGAAGTACATTTTTTTCCTGCTGAACTGAAATTTGTAATCCTATAGGTCCAACAAATAGGTAAAAAATTGAAAGGGAGACGGATATACGGTTTTAGATTCAAGAAACTTATCAGCATGATGAGAGCATAAGAACATAAGAATAGTCTTTCTGGGTCAGACCAATGGTCCATTGAGCGCAGTAGCCTGTTCTCACAGTGGCCAATCCAGGTCCCTAGTACCTGGCCAAAACAACATTCCATGCTACCGATCCAGGGCAAGCAGAGGCTTCCCTCATGTCTTAATAACAGACTATGGACTTTTCCTCCAGGAATTTGTCCAAACTACTGGGCTAATGACTACATGTACTAATATCTCAATAAGCAAAATATATTGAAGGGTGTAAATAGAGTTTACAAAAGGTTTGGATAATTTCCTAAAAGAAAAGTCTGTAAGCCAGAGGGACTCGGGGAAATCTATTGCTTATTTCTAGGATAAGCAGCAGCAGATCTGTTCTACTCCTCTGGATCTTGCCAGGCACTTGTGACCTGGGTTGGCCACTGTTGGAAACAGGATTCTGGGCTTGAGGGGACCTTCGGTCTGTCCCAGTATGGCAGCTCTTATGTAAGCAAAGTAAAGGACAATCAAGCCATTGTGACATCACCGATGAGGTTGGCTCTTAGGCTTTGGAGAAATGAGGCATTATGACATCATAATCTCAGCCCTGAAATGTTGTTACTCTTTGCGGTTCTGGACTGGCCACTTGATGGACCAGGATGCTGGGCTTCATGGACCTACTCGCTCCAGTCCTGGAGATAATATATTAGTCAGGAAGTGTAAATGTCAGATGTAATCCTGTTGTATTGTATATTTTATAACCTACATTTAAAAAACTTTTTTTTTAAAAATTCTTTATTCATTTTTTAAACTACAATTGTGCACAAAATATTAACATTACAGCACAATTAACTTAATAGAAATAATGACAAGACTTATTTCCCCCCCCCCCCCATTTTCCAATTGACCAACAACTCATAAAATTACCTGTAAACAACCTATCTATACCTCTTAACCAATGCCAAAACATACCCCCCTCCCCAGGATGTGTATGTTTTCCTCATTTATATAAATAAATCAATCCTTACACTATTTAGTTAATGGTTCCCAAACTTCCATTAATTTTTTTATATCCCTTTTGAATGGCCATAAACTTTTCCATTTTAAAGACATAACATAGGGATTCCCACCAGAATGAATAATTTAATCTATCCCAATTTTTCCAATTCTTTAAGATAAGCTGCAAGGCAACCCCCATCATTATAAACAAAAGTTTGTTATTTTTTGCTGAAATTTGACTTTTTTGCCCTCATAGATATTCTAAATAAAATGGTATCATATGAAAGTGCCACTGGATTTTCTAATAAATTGTTAACTTGATGCCAAATAGATCTCCAGAATTTTAGTATCAAGGGACAATAGTATAGTAAATGATCTAAAAATTAAAAAATGAACTGATGATTATGAAGCATACCAGGTGCAGGCAGCATGCAGCAGCTTTCGCGACCTCATTCCAGCAAAAACCTTCCCCCAAGTTTCCTGTCGGATCTGCTGGGTCCATGATAATCGGACTAAATATTTCGAAAAAATGAAGGTGAGTCTTAGGTTATATAACAAAAGTTTAGAAGAGCACCAGGATACACATTACACAGTGACAGAGAAGAGACACCAGAGACACACAGTTAATAGCATTAACCATTTCCTGGACTCGAGTCAAATAAGGCAAAGGATGGTCTACTTACCTGCATTTACTTAACTGTAATTTTAAGAAACTCTCGTCATAATATTTTGACCAATAAACACAGAGGGTCTCATAATTCAAGATCAATTCCAGGACTTTATGGAAAACTTGGTCGGTTTTGAACTTTTCCTTCTTCCCATCCTCTTCCCAGGCATGAATGGTCAGGAGCTCCAGGGCATACTTTGGAGGCAGTTTTTTCACTTCAGGTTTGTCCTCAAAGTGCTAGGAATAGAAGAAAGAGGTCTGAATAGGGTGACCAGATTTTTAGGAACGAAAATCTGGACCTATGGCCCTGCCCGAATCACGCTCCGTTCCGCCCCCCCAGCCAAGCCCCTCAACCTGGTAGAATTCAGCAAGATGTCACCAAGTTGCATCCGCGCATGAGCAGATGCCGTCCCGATGTCGCTGCTAGCAGGAAGCTTTTTGAAACCTGGAGAAAGTGCCAGGTTTTGAAAAGCTGTCTGGACCCCCGGACATGCCCTTGAAAAGGAAAGCATGTCCGGGTTAATCCGGATTTCTGGTAACCCTAGATCCGAGGAACCTGTGAGAGAGGGAAACTTTATGTACACCATCCTCAGATCTATGTATTCAGTGCAAGATAGAAGTGGCTGAATAAAATGATCATGGCCAGGACTAATTGCTTGGGACTGGATCACCTGATCCCGGGATCATTCTAAGTAACCTGCTTACAGGTACACCCTACCCTGCTTGCTCTGCCACTGCGAATGGGAGCAATTGTGCCTTCCCATATTTGGGCCAGGTGTGGCCGCACCACTTGCACATTTTAATGGAGTGGCATTTTCGATAGGCAGTCTAAGTCTGAGTTTGGATGTTTTGGGAAAGATGTCCAGAAATCCAATGGAGAAAATGTCCATTCTCAAAACAGCAAGATGACTGTCTTTTTTTTTTTTAAATGGCCTATGTAGACATTTTGGTACTTAGTATCACTATCTTTTTTGGCCATTCTTGAATATAAATACATCCACATGAAAAATTCACATAAGCAAGATTTCCTCAATCTTAGTAAACTGTTCAGACAGCTGAGCATAGTAGAGGGGCTCTTCTAAGAAGTACTGTAGTGAATTTCACATTAAAAGTCCCAGGTACAGATGTCACTATACACTGCCCCCCTCCCGTATTCGCGGTGGTTAGGGGCAGAGCCGGCCCACAAATATTAAAAAACTGAGAATAATATTCGGGCTGGTTCTGCCCCTAACTCCTGCTTCTCCCCAGCTATTTTAAGCCCTGTAAGCCTCCCCCTTAAGCCTTACCTGGTGGTCTAGCGGGTTTTCGGGCAGGAGTGATCTTCCCACGCTCCTACCCCGTGCAGATCGCTCACAGGAAATGGCTGCCTTGAGCTCCCGTTGTCTCTCAAGACTAAGACGGGAGCTCAAGGCAGCTATTTCCTGTGAGCGATCTGCGCGGGGCAGGAGCTTGGGAAGATTGCTCCTGTCCGAAAACCCGCTAGACCACCAGGTAAGGCTTAAGGGGGGGCTTACAGGGCTTAAAATAGCCCGAAAAATTAAAATGATGTTTTTTGGCATAAAATTGCGAATAATTGAAACCGTAGATATGGAAACCGCAAATACAGAGGGGGAAGTGTATCTTGCTTATGTTGTATGGTAAGCAGTGATGTACAAAGGGAGGGTCGAGAGGTGAGGACCGCCCTGGGTGCCAGCCCTAGGGGGGTGCACAGCCGGCTAGATCCGGAACCTCCTGTGCTGCTCTTTAACGGGACCTGCACCTCAGGGCGGCTGCCGTACTTATTCCAAAGCAGAGTCGACAGTCACGCTGAAGTACAGGAAGGTCCCACAATGACTGCTTCTGCCGGCTCTGCTCCGGAAGACGTAAGTGACGATGGAGGGGGTGGACTGGCAGCCACAGTCATTGCGGGACCTTGCCGCAACTCCCTGCATCTGACGGCCCACCCCTTCCGACGTCACTTACAGTTTCCGGAGCAGGTGCAGCAGAAGCAGTCATCACGCAACCTTGCTAGTTTGGAGGGAGAGAGGAGCATAGAAGGGTGGTGGATGGAGAGCAAGGGGTCAGGGTGGTATGGAAGGATGGTGGAGGGAGAGAAAGAGGTCAGGGTGGTATGGAAGGGTGTTGGAAGGAGAGAAAGGGGGCAGATGCTGATGGAATTGGTGTGCAGGGAAAGGGGAGAGAGACATAAGGGGGAAGGATACTGGAGGGAGAGAAAGGGGGCAGATGATGATGGAAGTGGGGGGAAGGGAGAGGAGAGAGTGAAATGCCAGACCATGAGGGTTTGGGAGAGGGAAGGGAAGAAGAGTAGAGGAGAGAGATGCCAGACCATTGGAGGAGGGAAGGGAAGAAGATGGATACCAGACCAATGGGGGTGAAGGGAGAGATGGAAGGGGGAGGCATAGAGTTTCTGGAAGGGGAATAGAAGGAGAGAAGATGCCCTATAAAAGGGGCAGAGAGAGGTAGACAGTGGATGAAAGGAAGAGAGTGACAAGAAGATGGGGAAAGCAGAAACCAGAGAAGACAAGGTATAAAATAATTCTATTTATTTATTCTTTTTGCTTTAGGGGAGATGCACCGCTGTTTCTGTGGTGTTGCATTGCATGCAGAGTCCAGCTTCTTGGTGCTTCAGTTAAACCTTTGTCTATGTATTTTTCTCCCCATTTTTTAGCGCCGGCCGTGGTGATAGCAGGTCTGATGCTCAGAATTCTATGAGCGTCAGAGCTGTTACCACCGTGGCTAAAATCCGCACTACAGTTTTGTAAAAGGGGGAGGGGTTAGTTTGTGATGACATATTCCATACTAGGCGAAGGTGTTTTCTGTGTTCTGTGTGTTCGAAAAGACATGGTTTTTTGTTAGGATTGACTGCAGGATTTATCTGTACTAGTCTGGCTTGTTTAGTTTTACAATGGGTGTAAGATGCTGCCTTTTCCTAGGTACACTCTTGTGTGCCGTGTGGATTGTTACTAAAAATCATGTTTTTCATACAGAGTGGGGGGTGCCAAAAAATGATGGGCCCCGGGTGTCGCATATGCTAGGTAAGCCACTGATGGTAAGCCCTCCAAAACCCACCCAAAACCTAACCCTATCTACCAATACACCACAACAATATCTCTTATGTCTGCAGGTGTCATCTTAATGTAAGTACAGTAGGTTTTGGAGAGCTCACCATATAATATAAGCAAGCTATAGGGACATGGATACCTGGTACTTTTAATGTGAAATTCACTGCAGTAACCTCTGCTCTCTGAGCTCAAATGTCTGTGTTAACATCTGAAGCTGCTAGAATGTACTTTTTTTAAAAACATCTTTGGATGATGGAAGGGGGTTGGCGACCACTATGGGAATAAGGGGGGGTCATGCCTTAATTCCTCCAGTGGTCAACTGGTCAGTATTTTGGCACCTTTTTAGCATTTAGACGCTTTTAAAACAGGTCTAGCTCCAAACGTCTAAAAAAAGCCAGGACCTTTTGTTAACGGTTTTATTATGCCTGACGAGGGTCCAGGTCCTAAGGCCGCCCAAAACATGCCTCTAACACCCCCCCTTAAGTTATTATTTCTAAAGTGCTGAAAGGCTTACGAAGCACTGTACATTTTAACATACAATAGACGTCCCTGCTCAGAAGAGCTTACAATCTAATTTAGACAGGATATTTCAGGGGTGGGGATATTTTAGTGGGTCTAGGTATCTGGCGGCAGTGAGTGGGAGTTAGGAGTTGAAAACAGATTCCAGAAAGTGGGCTTTTAGCTTGGATTTGAACGCTGCCAGGGACGGAGCATGACCTATCGATTCAGGCAGCCTGTTCCAGGCATCTGGCGCCGCAAGAAAGAAGGGACGGAGTCTGGAGTTGGCGGTGGAAGAGAAGGGTACAGATAAGAGGCGCTTGCCTGAGAAACGGAGATTACGGGGAGGAGCATAGGGGGAGATAAGTGAAGAAAGATATGGGAGGTGGGGCAGTCACTTTCTTCGTAGAATTGCTCTGGAGCAGTGAGCTCCCATATCATACAGTGCTGTGCTGTGTTATATGATATTTTTATTCTGTACATTACCGATTTGTACCAGTATTTCACCAGACGGATCAGGCTCTTCACTTTGGTTGGTTGATCTTTGACGAAATCCCTCTGGAGCTCAGTGAAGCAAGTGGAAAACCCTCCTTTAGGGTGTGAGTACAGGAGGTTTTCATATACCTGAGGGGGAGGGCTGTAGTCCACAGTGACTTGGCCTGTTAAGAAAAGTACAATCAAGGCAGGTGAAGATACAATTTGATTAAACTGAAAAGGAGAAGGGAGAGAGGTAATCACTTGCAAGGCTGTCAATTTGCCCAGATCCAGGAGGGAGACTTTTTGGCCAGTCCTAGTCGTAAGCTCGTGCGCCAGAGCGGTGTGGTATTTGTAACGCCTGATTTTCTCCATTGAATTTAGTACTACAAGTCCCATAATGCACCAGGATAAGGCGGTCAGAAACCCAGGACTGGCCTCACCGCTCGCTCCAGGAATCGAGTAATGGCAGCTCTGCACGTGGCTACACCTTCAATGGGGCATCTTTGAACTTTGCGTTTACACTCCTGAAACATTTTAGGATTTCTAAATAAACCAAACATCCCTTGTTCTCCATTAGATACTGGGGGGCTTACCACTGAATTCTCCCTTCTCTCGCTTATATATTCCCTCTGGCGCCAAATAAGTTCGCCAATTCATCCTAGAAAAAAATTGCTACGCACCTCATTGCTATCACTACGGTCACCTTCAAAGTGCTCCCCTTGGGAAGCTACGCTCCGACGCCAGCGCCTAGTCCAGCCTTGAAAGAAACTTTGGAACTCTTTTTTCTGGAATGCCTGTCAGAACTGTTCTCGACCCCTCCGAGATGCTCGGAGATTCGTGGAGGGGGTTTCAATACCTAGCATTGTTGGCGGCGGCTTTATCCTTCATCAACTGATGAGTAAGCGTGATGTTAGATAAGGGGGAATGCAAATGAAGGGCAATGGCATGGGTCATCTTAGGGGTGGCAGGATAGCGGCACCAGTGTTCTTTGGGGGGGGGGGCATGTGACTACAGCACTGGTGAGGGCGCGCATAGAGGGCAACGTTGAGGGTGGTAGGGTAGTGGTAGCGGTGTTCTTCGGTGGGGGGTAAACATGCGACTACAGCACTGGTGGTGGTCATCGGGGATTGAAGAGAGGACAGCAGCACCGATGGTTGGGTGGTAGCTCGAATATAGACCGAGCTCCTCATTTTTGGGCCATTTTGTTGGCCCCAAAATCTCGGTTTTTATTCGAGTGTCTACGGTACCTGTATCTCCATATGTTGTAGTAATAAATTTGATTTCTCTCTTTCTTTGGTCCTGGTATGCTCATGACTACTCCTCTGAGCCTCGTCCACCACACCACATTGCTCAACCACACTGAAGAACCAAGGAGAGGATTGGAACCCCCACCACCAGAACCAGCTTCATTCTATGTGCCTTAAGTTCTGGGCTGCACTTCTGGGTTGTGTAAATATATCACCTGCTTCCCTTGTACCCAGTGGAATAAAAGGGGATGGGGTGGAGCGGTCCGCCCTAGGCACCATCTTGTTGGTGGTGGTGACACCCATCCTCCTTTCTGCCCCACTACCGCACGCCCCTTCCCTCAAGCCTCTCTAATGTTCCCGGCGCGAGCAGCAACCTCAAGCTGCTGCTCGTGCCAACGTCGGCTCTTTCTCCCGTGCCTAGGAAACGGCATCAGAGGAAGATCCAGCGCTGGTGCGAACTGCAGGTTGGAGCGACTACTCGCGCCGGGAACATTAAAGAGGTATGGGGAAAGGGAAAGAGCGGATGGGGTGGGGGGAAAGGCACATCTCATCCCGGCTACACCACTGCTTCTGCCCTCCTCATAACCACATCGCACACTTCCCTGGTGCCCCGCTGTTTGAGCGCAGGACAAAAGCGCTCCAACAAAGCCGTGCCGAGAATTGCGCGCAGGGACGAATGCGCGCCGCCACCTGAGCCGTTAATACCGTTCCCGTTAGCGCTGTGAGAGGGGGTTTGGGGGAGAAGCCCCAGTACACTGAGAAATACTCGCGGTTAAGTTGGGGTGGGGGGTGGGGGTTCTCCCCCAAACCGCCCATCAGAGTGGAAGAGCCGGTGTTCGGGAGAAGAGTGGGACTTTTCGGTGTATTGGGGGGGTAGTCCCCCCCACTTTCTCAACATGAGCGCAAGTATTTATCAGTGTAGTGGGGGGGGGGGGTTCCCCCTCACACACACCTTCACAGTGCAAATGGTAATAACTGCTTCAGGCGGCGCGTATTCGTCCCTGCGTGCAATTGTTGGCGCGGCTTTGTCAGTGCGCCAATGTCCGGCGCGCCTTTGACGGGTCCCTCACTTCCCTTATACTCTCTGCGTATCACGCAGTTTCTTCTTCACTGCTCACCCCGTGCACTGTAGTACATAGGCCGTGGAGGCAGGGCCGGCTCAGTCTATGGACCAGTTGCGGCCCTGGCCCAGGGTGCCGGTGATAAAGGGTGCCAAAATCTCAGTCCAGCATCTCTCCTTCTCTCTTCCCTCCCCTCCCCTCTGCAAACAGGAAGGGAGAGATGCTGGATTGAGATTAGGATTCTGGTGCCTTTTTATCACCAGCATTAGGGGGAGAGACTTGAGCTAAAGGAAGAGTCAAGAGACCGTGGGAGGGGCTCAGGGCAACACAGTCCCTTGAGCCGGCCCTGAGTGGAGGGAGGTTGTGAAGCGTTAACAGAACCCTCTAAATGTAATGCTTTTGAGTATATTTGATGAAAACAAAAAACTGTGGATGAGGATGTTCTGAAAGATGATTTGTTTGTCACTCTTCACAATAAAAACAAATGAAGACATATCCAAGTTTATAGCCCACATATATTTGTCCTACCGGACCCTACACAGTCCGTGTTTCGGCAAACACGCCTTCCTGAGTGGAGTAAAACGGGTACAAGTGGATCGATTTTTCACTCTGTCAAAAATTACAGACTAGAGGACATTTGATGAAGTTACAGGGAAATACTTTTAAAACCAATTGATGGAAATTTTCTCACTCAGAGAATAGTTAAGCTCTGGAATGCGTTGCCAGAGGATGTGGTAAGAGTGGATAGCGTAGCTGGTTTTAAGAAAGGTTTGGACAAGTTCCTGGAGGAAAAGTCCATAGTCTGTTATTGAGAAAGACACGGGGGAAGCCACTGCTTGCCCTGGATCGGTAGCATGGAATAGTGCTACTATTTGGGGTTCCGGAATCTTTTGTTACTCTTTGGGGTTCTAGAATCTTGTTATTCTCTGGGATTCCGGAATCTTGCTATTCTTTGAAATTCTGTATGGAATGTTGCTACTCTTTGGGTTTTGGCCAGCTACTAGTGACCTGGATTGGCCACCGTGAGAACGGGCTACTGGGCTTGATGGACCATTGGTCTGACCCAACATAGCTATTCTTATGTTCTTATGTCCTAAAAGTAATGGGTGTAATATGATGTAAATATATAGAATACTGATAAGAGATGAGATAATTGAAAACATAATATAATAGTGACTGTGGTGCCAAATATGTACACGCTGTTATTGGTGGCAAAGAAAATGGTCATTAAAGTGCTATGAGCGTAAGTGGTTGTAAAAATCAGGAGAGGATAAGGAGGATGCCAAAGGCAGCAGATGAAATTGCGATAGATGAGAAACCAGATGTCCATAGTACGCATCTAATATAATAAAACGCTAAGCGCGCATGCGCACTCTTAGCCCGTGCTTCCCTGATCCCTGATCTGTCGCGCTGTGCCGTCAAGAGTGCACATGCGCGCTTACTGCGTCACCAGGACTCCAGCCGGGACCGCAGCCAGCCGCCAATCGCCTCCACGAGCGAAGTACGAGAAAGCGAGAGTCTGCCGTCCGTCAGAGCTGCTAAGATCATGCACTGCAACCCAAATCCCCTCCCCCCGTTCCACTCTCTTGCGCGCGTGCTTGGTGCCGCCACAGCTCCGGCTCTTTCCCGACCTCCAGACTTGCCATGGGGGCCGCAACGATGAACACCTCCGGGGCCTTCCTTCAGTCCCGTCAGGGCCCGCCTTCGCCGATGCAACTTCCTATTTCCGCGCGGGCTGGGTGCCACCGACTGACACCCGGCACGGGTGGACGGACACAATGTAAGTGATGCGGGACCGGGAGGGAAGAGGAAGCTGGCGAAATAACAGGCCCGTGGGGGAGGGGCTAGAGAGGTGATACAGCAGCTACGGAAAGGAAGTGAGACTTTGCCATTTGGAAGGAGGATAACAGGCCTGAAGGGAAGGGGCTAGATAAATACAGGACCCATGAACGGGAAGAGAGATAATGGGCGACAGTGGACCGGAGTGACCAGATTGACCAGGCCGGATCATAACTGGCAACCATATTCTATCAAATTTTGCTTGGCTACTGCACAGGGAAGTGGGGGGGGGGATAGAAATGCTGCTGCATAGGGGGCAGGGAGAGACACAGATAGAAAGACAGATAACGGAAGGGAGAGAGACAGAAAGAAAGAAAGACAGACAGACATATTCTAGAACCCGTTAATATAACGGGCTTAAAGACTAGTTATAAACATAAAAGCCAATAGCCAGTGACTATCCTAATGTGGCGATCAAAGACGCACCGGTTGATAGAAAAATCTCAGCTGCAAACAGAATTTGTGTCTTGAGCTGGGGGTAAATTAACTCAAACAAAAAACAAATCAAATGCAAGCAAAGAAATAAATCACAAGGATACATAAAACACATAAGCATGCATGAAAAAAATATGGAGAATATTAAAAACAATAACAGCCTCTTTTACAAAGCTGTGCTAGCGGTTGCGCTGCCCTAACGGCCCCAAAGCCCATAGAGATTTAAAGGGCTTCAGGACTGTTGCCACGTGGCAGCCACTAGCGCAGCTTAGTAAAAGAGGCCGTGAATAACAATTTCAAATAATGAGGTCTTGACAAGAGAGAAGCTCCAAAAACTACCACCTGCTCAAGAGGAGACGGTAGTGGCTAGCACGGTCGGCGGTTTAGCGTGCGCTATTACACGCGTTAAACTGCTAAAACGGCTTGATAAAAGGAGCCCTTTGTCTAAAAACACTGAGGAAGGCGTGCTCGCCGAAACACGGACCGTGTAGGGTCCGGTAGGACAAATATAAGTGGACTATAAACTTAGGGCTCTTTTTACTAAGGTGCGCTAGCGTTTGTAGTGCACGCGCTAGCTGAAAAATTACCGCCTTTGTAAAAGGAGGCCTTGGATTTGGATTTATTCGTTTTTATTGTGAAGAGTGACAAATCGATCATCTTTCAGAACATCCTCGTCCACAGTTTTTTGTTTTTATCGGTTGGATTGCTTTCACTGGGGAATGTTGGGGCTTCTCCTTGGTTACCAGCTCCTGAACCATGATCCAGTAGGGAGACGTGAACTTTGGGATTGCAGGAAGGAGTTGTTACCCAGAGCATCGTAGGCAGGCAGGACATCGCACTCAACGACATCCTCATAATTTGTAAACTTCAACTGAAAAGTGAGCCCCCGTGGGTTGGGCCATTTTGAATTCTCAATGGTGACTGTAAAGTCCTTGCCCTTCGGGTATGTTTCCAGCTTCCGGCGGATCTGTTCGATAATCTCCTTCCGGTTATTCTCTTGGTCTTTGTATTTTTTGAAGCAGTTGAGAAATACTACAAGGTCTGCATCGGATCTTCCTTTCAGGGTTGTGCCTTTGCCGGTGGACCCTCCCTAAAAGAATAGATTGCAATGTGATCAGAAAAGGGATAGAGGGGTGATCCAGTGCTTTGGGGGTGGAGGGCCTGCTCTTGGAAGCCTGTGGTGTGGTCTTCCCAGCAGGAGCAGATCTCCATTTCCGACATGCATTTAGAACTCAATTTAGAAATAGGTTGCACCAAATCTTGAAGGTGTCATCATCTGCTCTTTACGACCTACCCTTCCCCTCCAAGCAGCTTGCAGGGACTTCATAAATGGGGCTGGAGAAAAGTGCAGAGCAATTGCTTTCTGTTCTGTGAGTCTGCTCTGACTTCACCCTCTCATGTCTTGTCCTGACAGGACATCCAGCCTTGAGGGGGGGGGGGGGGTTTGAGATGCAGGGCATAGGGGGCAGGGAAGGGAAGGAGATAGAGAGGGAGGAAAAGAGAGGAGATACCAGAGTAAGGAGGGGGAAGGAGAGATGGAAAGGAAGGATAGGAAAGAGATGCCATGGAACGGGGGTGGGGAGGAGAGATTGAGATGCCAGACCAGTGTTCTCCCCAGCACTTTTCAGCCGGGTGCTCCGCCCAGCAAATTTAGATGCCCGCCCAGCTGTCATCTGCCGAATCCTGCTGCCGCCACTGCTTAACGCGCAGCGTGAAGAGCCACCGAAAGACTCCTGCCAGACTTAAAACAAAACCCAGCAAGCAACTCAAACCCGGCTTCCCTCCGAAACCGGAAGTTACGTCGGGGGGGGGGGTAGGGAAGAGAAGCCGGCACGGACCATTAGAGCCCCGGAGCATGCGGGAGATAGGCCAGCCACGGAGGGAAGCTTACTTGCTCTTGCTTACTTCAGGCATTTCTCGCTGCCGGGTTCTGCCTACTTTCTGTTTCCGTGAAGGCAGGACCCGGCAACGAGAAAGGCCCGAAGTAAGCAAGAGCAGCAAGTTGTAAGCTTCCCTCTGTCACTGACCTTTGGGAGATAGGTCAGCAAAGAAGGGAAACTTGCAACTTGCCTTTGTCTGTAGCGAATCTGCTGGGTGTGTGAGACGGGGGGGGGGGGTGTGTGAATGGGAGGAGAAAAGCTGCTGTACCCAATTAGAGGGGGAGGGGGAAGGGGAAGAAAAATGCTGGTACTTATGCTGTACCCAATAGGGGGAGGGGGAAGAGTCATGCTGCTGCACTCAATTAGGGGGGAGGGTGAAGAGAAATGCTGCTTCTGCTGTACCCAATTGGGGGGGAAGAGAAATGCTGAAAATACTGCTGTACCCAATGGGGGGAGGAGGAAAAGAAATGCTGCTGTACCCAATTGGGGAGAGAGAAGGAAGGAGGGAGAAGGAAGATCAGGAAAAGGAGGAAAGAGATGCAAAGACCATGGAAGGGAGGGAAAGAAGATACCATACCATGGAGTGGAAGAGAGAGATGTCAGGGCATATGGGGGGGGGGGGAAAGCAGGGCTGGATTAAAGGATCTGCCCAGTAGGCACAGGTCTAGGGCCCAAAATGGGCAGGGGGGCCCCGCCAGTGCTGTGCTTTGGGGCCTTACCCTTGCTAGATTCGCTGGCAGCAGCAGCCTCATCATCATCCCGGGCACACACCCCCCAACCCGATCTGACCCTCCTTTACCTCCTTCCCTCATCAGTGAGTGCCAGAGGGAATCATGGCAGGAGAAAGCCCTGAAGCAGCCTTCTTAGAGTGGAGCAGTGCTGTTTAGAGTCTCTTGATGGGAGGGAGGGATAGATAGGAGGGTCGTGGGGGGGGGGAGAGTAGCAGTCTGCCCCGGGTGCTCGGCCTGGTGTCATGAACTTCTTTGGCTAGCAACAGCATTTACAATTCACTGCTATTGCCAACTTCAGGCCTTCCTCTCTGCCGGGTCCTGCCTACTTCTGTTTCCATGAAGGCAGGACCTGACAGAGAAGAAAGCCCGAAGCTGGCAACAGCAGTGAATTGTGAATGCTGCTGCCTGAAGAAGTTCATGACGCCAGGCCTTGGGTGACAGAAGGAGGAAAGGGAGCAGAGGGGGAGAGACTTGCTGCACTCAACTGGAGGGAGAAAGAAGATGAGGGAGGGAATGAAACGAGATGCCAGGGATTGGAGGGAAGGGAGGGAGGAAGAGATGCCAGGGCATGGAGGGAAGGAGGAAAGTATGCCAGACCAAGGGAAAAGTAAGGGGGAAAGGAAGGAGGAGATGTCAGAGCATGGAGGGGGAGGGATAAATGGAAGAAAAGGAAAGGAGTGAGATGCTAGAGAATCAGGGAAGGGAAGATACCAGACTATGGGGCGAAGGAAAGAAAGGAGAAGAAAGAGATGCCAGAGCATAGGGGATGGGGTGGTGACAGAAAGAGAAAAATGGAGAGGTGGCTGAGCAGAAATCAATCATGTACAAAGGAGAAGAGAAGGGGCACAGGATAGACAGTTTATTGAAGGAGCATAAAAAGAGGGAAGATGCCATATGGAACGGGGAGAGGGCAGACAGTGGATGGAAGGGGCTGATGCTGCATGGAAGACAGAGCGGACAGATGCTGGCTAGAAAGAAGAGTGAAGATAAGATGATTAAAGCAGAAACGACAAAAGGTAGAAAAAATTCTTTTTGTTGCTTTACGTAGAATCAAGTAGTATTGTATCTATTGATTAAAGTTTATAAATAGGAAATGGAAATAAGGCAGTTTTTTGGGGACTAAACCCCTTTCCTCAGGTCAGAACAGGATACCATAACAGCAGGGGTGCCCAAATGGTCGAGCGCAATCGACCAGTAGATCGCAAAGGCAATGTGAGTCGATCGCGTTGCCTTGGCAATCTTTTTCTTCCTGCCTCCCTGAGCCAGGCCAGGCGCGTACAAACGCCGGACTCACAAGATTTCACCTCCGACGTCAATTCTGACGTTAGAGAGGAAGTTCTGGGCCAGCCAATCGCTGCCTGGCTGGCCTGGAACTTCCTCTCTGACGTTAGAATTGACATCGGAAGTGAAGTCTTGTGAGTCCGGCGCTTGTACATTCCTGGCCTGGCTCGTGGAAGCAGGGAGAAATCGGCATGGTGGCTTAGGAGGTAGGGAAAGAATCGGGGAAGTGGAGAAATTGGCGCGATGGCTTGGGGGGGCAGGGGGAGAGAGAAAGAAAGAAAGAGAGACAGAAAGAAAAGGGGAGGGGCAGAAAGAAAAAAATATTGGATTTATAGTCAGAAGAAGGAAGTGCAAACAGAGACTCATGAAATCACCAGACAAAAAAGTAGGAAAAATGATTTTTTTTTCAGTTTAGTGATCAAAATGTGTCTGTTTAGAGAATTTATATCTGCTGTCTATATTTTGCACTATGGCCCCCTTTTACTAAACCGCAATAGCGGTTTTTAGCGCAGGGAGTCTATGAGCATCGAGAGCAGCGCAGGGCATTCAGTGCATCTCCCTGCTCTAAAAACCAGTATTGCGATTTAGTAAAAAGGGAGGGGGTATATTTGTCTATTTTTGTATAGTTGTTCCTGAGGTGACATTGCATAGAATCGTCTGCCTTGACCTCTTTGAAAACCCGTGGAATATAAATGATAATTAACATTTTCTCTGCATACAGTGTGCTTTGTGTTTTTTATTTATTTTATTGTTGGTAGATCATTTTGACTTGGTCATTTTAAAAGTAGCTCGCAAGCCCAAAAAGTGTGGGCACCCTTGCTGTAGAGCCATTTCTTGTATGACTGGATCAGCTATATTTATCTTTATTTTTTTTTTTAGTTGTTTAAATTCATGCAGAAATAAATGACTAGATTGAACCTAATGACTTCATTAACGCCTTTCCCTTTTTTAACCTCTATACCATTTGAAAGAGGGCAAATACTTCTTAAATTTAGTAAAAATATTCTGGCACAAGTGTCAAACCTTAAAAAAGGAAGTCATATTGAGCATTGGAAAATAATAATAATTAACTAATAAAAATAGTACACATTTAGGGCTCCTTTTACTAAGTTACGATAGTGGTTTTAGCGTGCACTTAGCGCGCGGAGGAATTGGCACGCGCGCTAGATGCTAATGCCAGCATTGAGCTGGCGTTAGTTTTCCCACGTAGCGCAGGGGTTTGCGCGCGCTAAAAATGCTAGCGCACCTTAGTAAAAAAGGGGGTTAATTTTCCCCACCACCAAATTTCCCCATCCCGCCCCACCCGGCTACTTTTTAATGCCACCCGGCTGGAAAAAATTTCTGGGGAGAACACTGCAGACCATTGGGAAGGAAGGGGGGGGAAGGAAGGAAAGGAAATGCCAAAACTTGGAGGGAGAGGTAGAGATGGAAGGAGAAGAGAGGAGAGAAATCCCAGGACATGGGGAAGGGAAGCAGATGCCAGACCATGGGGTGAGTTGGGGTGGGAAAGAGTGAAGGAAAGAAGGGAGAGATGCCAAAGCATAGGAGAGGGAGTGGAGACAGAATGAGAAAAATGGAAGGAACAGAGAAAGAGGGCAGATGCTGGATGGACTGGATAGTGAAGAGAAGATGAGGAAAGCAGAAACCAGAGATGAAAAAAGGTAGAAACAAATTTTATTTTGTTGCTTTGGAATAAAGTTGTATTGATAAACATTTATAAATAGAAAATGGAAATAAGGTAATCTTTATGCTGGACTAATTTTAATACTTTTTTTTTTTTACTAACTTTTGGAGACCAAAATCCTCTTCCTCAGGCAGTACCATAGCAAAAGGGGTACACCACTGATGCCAACGTGGACCTTCCTTAGGCCCCAGCCCTGGACTTACCTTAACCACCTTTAGCACCTTGACTTTAGATCCGTTCAGTTCAAATCCCTTAAAGGAGTCTTCTTTCAGGAATGTACAGATGGTGTCCACAACATTTCCCATCTTGAACAGGAAATACTCATCGGGCTGGAGTTTCTTACTAATGAATATATTTAAGTCTTCTTCTTTAGCGTTGCAAAGATCTATGTTGGCTTTTAAGCAGGCAGAACAGGGGTTGCCAGACATAGCTGCTGTGTCTGTGCGTCTCGAGTCTCTCAGTTGTCAGTGCAAGGACCGATCAGCCAAGGCAGGGTGACAGTGCTGAAAAACTTGCCTTTTACACTCTCTTAGAGCCGCTCCCTTCCTTTTGGCTTTCAGTTTTCCAGTCGTTACTCGAGTTTCGCTTTCCCAGCTATGACACTGCTACATGTTTACCACGCTCCACGACCCTGTGTATCTCAGCTCCGTACCGAGCATCACCTGAGTCAAGTTTCAAGTTTATTTTTGACTTATTGAATCGCTTAATTTAATTTGCTAAGCAATTTACAGATAAAAAAGTAGGTACATCAGATTAATTATTTTATTTTTTTTTAAAATCTTTATTGGTTTTCCAAACCAACAACAGTGCAATAAACAATTAGATGTACATATAATAAACCAAGAAAAAGCACATTTATCTTTCAGAAAAACATTTACAATCACTTTTACCCTCTCCCACCCACTCACCCACCCACCCACCCACCCACTCAAATGACTAAACAAGAAAACATAAATATATATACTAGTCTTTAAGCCCGTTACATTAATGGGTGCTAGAATAGATGTGTGTGTCTTTCTTTCTTTCTTTCTCTCTCCTTGGCCGCTATCTGTCTTTCTTTCTTTCTGTCTCTCTCTTTCTTTGGCCGCTGTCTTTCTTTCTTTCTCTCTCCTTGGCCGCTGTCTGTCTGTCTGTCTTTCTTTCTGTCTCTCTCTTTCCTTGGCCGCTATCTGTCTTTCTTTCTTTCTGTCTCTCTCTTTCCTCGGCTATCCACCACCACCCCTTGCCTGCTCCCCCTGTCCAGCAGCACCCCTTCCCTGCTCCCCCTGTCCAGTAGTACCCCTTCTCCTTTCCCTGCTCCCCCTGTCCAGCATCCGCTAGCCCCGGCAGCCTCAGGGCTTTTGCTAGGCCGGCCCACCTCGCATTATCAAAGTGGGCCGGCCTAGCAAATGCCCCGCGGCTGCAAGATGAAACCGCGGCTGCTGCATTTGCTGGTCCGGGGGGTGAGAAGAGGCATCTCGGCAGCGGCAGCACAGGAAGTCAGCCGGCATCAGAGATCGGGGCAGAAGGCAGGCAGTGTGCATGTGTAGCACAGAAGCACACATCACGGCGGCAGGGATTATAGCATCGTAAGTGCACATGCGCACTTAGGCTTTTATTATAAGCAACAACCCCCTACCCCCCAAACCCAGGAACAACTGATCAGACTCTAAAAATACAGAAAATGAAAATCAACCATCCAATACTTAGGAAACTGATTTGAAAAGACAAGTGAGTCAAAGGTTCTTTCTGGCTTTCACATGGTATGTTTCTATCTGTCCCACCTTAAAAGCAGGCTGTGCTGGGTTAATTTCATGGTTATCCTGCCCTGGTGACTTAAGAATTATCTTTGGCTTCCGAAGATAAGAAAATTTAATGGATATTGAACTTCAGGTCCCCAAGCAATTGTATGAAAAGAACTAGAGTTTCAGTTTCCGCCCTTTCTTGAAGAATGGAAACCGAAACTATACTGTATGTTACTAATATTAACAGGTCCCTCGAAAACTGAAAAAAACGTTTTGATTTATGAAATACGGAGCTTAGACCTCGGAAGTTAAGTAACAGTTAATGCAATTGTTACTGAAGTACACAGGAGCTTCTTAAGATGTTCGTGGAAAGTATTATTAAAACATACAAATGTGGTTTGAAAAAGTACTACAAATTTTTCCAAAATCCGCAAGAACTAGTTTAAATTTTTTTTTTTTAATAATTTTTATTATTTTATTAAATTACAATAGTGTAATACAGTAAATTGACAACATGAAAATATTACAAGAAATCACTATTACAAGCAGAAAGTATAGAATCATAACTATGGTGTCAGGTCAAAAGCGCGCCGGGACAAAGGCGCGCCCAGACAATTGAGCGCAGCGCGGAGGCGCGCGCCGCTCAAAATTACTGTTTTTAGGGCTCCGACGGGGGTGTGTGGGGGGAACCCCCCCTTTACTTAATAGACATCGCGCCGCGTTGTGTGTTTTTAGGGAAAAAGTTAAGTTTACAGTAAAATGTGGAGGATTACAACCCCCCATAACGCCGGCGCGATGTCTATTAAGTAAAGTGGGGGGTTCCCCAACAAAACCCCCCGTCGGAGCCCCTAAAAACTGTAATTTTCTTCGATGCGCGCCTCCGTCTTGCGCTCAGTTGTCGGCGCGGGCCTTTGTCTTTCGCGCCGTTGTCTATGAACCCATAACTATAACCACCCCCCTTCCATCAATTATTGATATTAAGAATATTAAACATCTTAATAAGAAGATTCAATATCTATGTTAATCAGTATCTATCCCTACCCAACCCTCCCGCCCATCCCAACCCAGATGTGTAATGAAAAAAAACCAAAAACCAAAACACCTCAGAAGGCAATATATTATCTATTACTTTGAATTCGCAAATAATGCCAATGGATTCCAAATTTTGTTAAATAGAACGCTACTTCCTGAACGTTCTGCGCTTACTCTTTCAAATGAATCTGTATGCAAGCGTTGAATTTATACGGCCCTTCTTCTGGGTACGAGTCATTCATAGGGTTACCAGATGTCTGGGAAAACCCGGATATGCCGGATTTTCAAAACTCAAAAAATATTGAAGGGGTAACAAAATCAAATAATGTTACTGTTGAGTGACTAAATAAAGTTAGTTGTATACAAAAAAGTCACTGCATGAAAAATGTACATAAATAATATTTTCAAAAATGATTCCACAAGTATTAAGTCTTAACTAGTTAACTTCACGGCGGCAGGGATTATAGCATCGTAAGTGCACATGCGCGCTTAGGCTTTTATTATAAGCAACAACCCCCCCCCCAACCCCCCAACCCAGGAACAACTGATCAGACTCTAAAAATACAGTCTTAACTAGTTAAGACTTAATACTTGTGGAATCATTTTTGAAAATATTATTTATGTACATTTTTCATGCAGTGACTTTAAAGGATTTTCAAAACTCAGCAGTTTGTCTGGGTCTCGGAAAGCCCCAAGCTCAGGGCTGCGTCTGCAGGACTTCCAAGCATGTGCGGATGCGACGCGGTGATATGACATCATGCACGGAGGCCCTCCAGACGCAGGTTTGTGTGAGGGCGGGGCAGGGTCGCGTGCCCTCTTTTCTTGAGGAATATGTGTGTGACATCATCACAATGACGTCTGCCCGTGCTCGGAGGCCCTCCAGAAGCGGACCCGAGCTTGGGGCCTTCCAAAACCCAGACAAACTACCGGGATTAGGAAATCCCTCCGGCTGCCCGGACAGTCCTCTAAAAAGAGGGCGTGTCCAGATATTCCCAGACATCTGTTAACCCCAGCTCTGACGCTAACACATTTGTCTCTCATCGCCAGTGCTTATGGGCTTGCACAGGCTTCCTTCTGCTTTCAATTAAAATAAACACGTGTATATTTTAAAGAGAGAATCATGAGAAATCCTCTCTTCGAACATCCTAACACCTGCTCTGAGCTGGTGTTATTTTTGCATCAGTAAGGGCAGCCTTGTTTTAAAGAATGACACAGGGATGGTTTCCCATGGTTAACGGTGGGGACGGAGGGTAATTCTGTTCCTAGATGTACCTGGCAGAAACCCAAAGAGTGGCAACATTCCAGAGCTGAGATTGTGATGTCATCATGCTTCATTCCACCAATGCCTAAGAGCCAACCTCATCAGTGATGTCACAATGGCTTCACTGTCTTATACTTGGCTCACATAAGAACATAAGAATTTCCATACTAGTTCAGACCGAAGGTCCATGAAGTCCAGTATCCTGTTTCCAACAGTGGCCAACCTAGGTCCCGTTCTTTAGTGTCTCTCTCAGCCTCAGTCCTTCTACACCAGCATTCTTCAATGCAAGGCTTGAGGGTCGGTGGCTGAGCCCATTCATACTCTGGTTCTTAGGTGAGCCAAGTATAATGAAGCCATTGTGACATCACTGATAAGCTTGACTCTTATTGGTGGAATGAGACATTATGACATAATATCTGCTCTGGACACCAGAGACTGTCATTCTCTAGTCTCTCTCAACCTCAGTCCTTCTACACCAGCAGGGGAAAGGGGAGGGGGGAAATACTGAATTGTACTGAAATTCTGGATAATAATCAAATAAACTTGCAGAATTTTACAGATTCTGCAAATTTTGTGCACAGAATTTGAATTTTATTTTGCACAGAATTACGCCAGGAGTAAACTATGATGCAAAATGTTTTGGGGAGCGATCTTCTGCAAAGCTGGGCCAGCCTCCATCGCACCCAGCAGGTCCTATTGCAATTTTTCACAGTCCTCTTGCAATCTAACAACTTTGTGTCATCAGCAAATCTAATAATCTCACTAATTATTCCCATCATTGATAAATATGTTAAAAAGCTGTGGTCCCAGCACAAACCCCTGAGGAACCCCGCTATTTAATCAGAAGGGCACATTAGGCTGGCCCAACCATTAGAAAGGAGTAGACAATCACCTAGGCCAGTAAAGGGTTGATCATGGATTTATTATATCATATTATATAGATGTTATTATATCATGGATTTATTATACCACCTTTTTGTGGTACAACCAAAGTGGTTTACATACTATATGTAGGCAGCAAAGATCAGCGGCAGCCAGAGCAAAACACCAAACTCAAAGAGCCATCAGGGGGCAGCAAAGAGCAGCGGCAGCTATAGGAAATAAATGAAAGCCTGTCTATTCACCCAAGCCTTTAATACAGGGGTGCCCACTTTTGGGCTTGCAAGCTACTTTTAAAATGACCAAGTCAAAATGATCTACCAACAATAAAAAAAATTTTAAAAACACAAAGCACACTGTATGCAGAGAAAATGTTAATTATCATTTATATTCCGGGGGGTTTTCAAAGAGGTCAAGGCAGATGACTCTATGTAATGTCACCTCAGTAACAAACTATACAAAAAATAGACAAATATACCCACCTTCCTTTTTACTAAACTGCGATAGTGGTTTTTAGCGCAGGGAGCTGCGCTGAATGCCCCGCACTGCTTTCGACACTCATAGGCTCCCTGCTCTAAAAACTGCTATTGTGGTTTAGTAAAAGGAGGCCATAGTGCAAAATATAGACATCAGAAATAAGTTCTCAAAACTTACACATTTTGATCACTAAATTGAAAATAAAATCATTTTGCCTACCTTTGTTGTCTGGTGATTTCATGAGTCTCTGGTTGCACTTTCTTCTTCTGACTATGCATCCAATATTTCTTCCCTTCTTTCAGCCTCCTGTATGCTCGAGACCTCATTCCCTCCCCCAACTTTTTCTTCCTCTCTCCCTGCCCCCCTCCTCTTTCTTTCTTTCTTTCTTTCTCCCTGCCCCCCTTTCTTTCTGTCTGTCGTTCTCTCTCCATTCACCCTTTCTTTCTTTCTGTCTCCCTGCCTGCCCCCTTTCTTTCTTTCTCTCTGCCCACCCCCAAGCCACCGCCGCCCCAAGGTCTCCCTGCTTCCTGACGCAGAAGCACTGGGCTGACCAGCCTTCCTCTCTCCGTCAATTCTGACATCAGAGAGGAAGTTCCGGGCCAGCCAGACAGCGATTAGCTGGACCGGAACTTCCTCTTCGACGTCAGAATTGATATCGGGGAGAAGAAGGCTGGTCGGCCTGGAGCTTCTTTGTCCTGTTTATGGCCAGGATGGGCTCCGCGATCGACTCGCGTTGCCTTCGTGATCAACCTTTTGGGCACCCCTGCTTTAATACATAGGGTGATAGTGACTAACACTCATTCTGCACCAGGCACACTAACTAAATCAGTTCCCTATAACTTGCCTTGCATTTAGTCTAACATCTTTTTATCCCGATGCACTCTGTACCACCCATCTTGTCCTCATCTAATATCTGCATTTGACTCCTCGGCTATCAGATAAGCTGTATTAAAGAAAAGCATTAGCGTCATATCTATGTTATTTAAATGTGCTGATTTCTCAGTGTTCCCGCTAAGCTGCGCTGGCCTGCGCTCGCGCACAAAATAATACATCGCAGCGCACAAGTTTCTCTTCACAGCGCACACACGCGTCGCAAAGGTAAGGGGAGGTAAGGTAAGGGGACGCATTGGGGGGATTGCACTTCCCCACAATTGCCATGCTTCGGTTCCTCTTCTTCCTTCCTTCCTCCCCCCCCGCGGGACCCTGCGGCACCATCAACTCTTACTCCCTCTAATGTCGGCCCTGCAGCTCCAGACTTCCTCGCACCTTCTCCCCTCCCCCTTTGGATCGCTATTATTTTAAATGTTATAGCCGCGGAGCTGTATCCATCAGTGGAGATGTCTAACCTCGGCCTGCCCCGGAACTCTTACTGCAACAGTGACTTCCTGTTCCTGCCTAGACGGGCGGCTGCTGCAGTAAGAGTTCCGGGGCAGGCCGAGGTTAGACATCTCCACTGATGGATACAGCTCCGCGGCTATAACATTTAAAATAATAGCGATCCAAAGGGGGAGGGGAGAAGGTGCGAGGAAGTCTGGAGCTGCAGGGCCGACATTAGAGGGAGTAAGAGTTGATGGTGCCGCAGGGTCCCGCGGGGGGGGGGGGGGAGGAAGGAAGGAAGAAGAGGAACCGAAGCATGGCAATTGTGGGGAAGTGCAGAGCTGCAGGGAAGAGTGTTGCGGTACCCAGCTGGAGGGAGAAGGAAGATGAGGGAGGGAATTAAAGGAGATGCCAGGGCTTGGAGCGTAGGAGGAAGGTATGCCAGTCTAAGGGAAAAGGAAGGGGGAGATGTGAGAGCATGGAGGGGGAGCGAAAGATGGAAGAAAAGGAAAGGAGAGAGATGCCAGAGAATCAGGGAAGGGGAGATACCAGACTATGAGGAGAGGTGTGGGAGAGGGAAGGCGAGGAGAGAGATGCCAGACCAATGGGGTGAAAGGAGAGATGGAAGGGGGAGGCATACAGTTTCTGGAAGGGGCATAGAAGGAGAGAAGATGCCATATAGGGGAAGAGAGACGGCAGACAGTGGATGGAAGGAAGAGAGTTACAAGAAGATGAGGAAAGGAGAAACCACAGAAGACAAAGGTAGAAAAAAATTTCTATTTATTTATTGCTTTAGGAGACATGTGTCACTGTTTCTGTGAAGCATTGTATGCAGAGTCCAGCTTCTTGCTGGTTCAATTTAACCTTTGTCTATGTATTTTTATTTTATCCCCCCTTTTACAAAACTGTGAAGCGTTTTTAGCACCAGCCTTGGTGGTAGCAGCTCTGATGCTCAGAATTTTATGAGCATCAGAGCTGTTACCTCCGTAGCTAAAATCCACACTACAGTTTTGTAAAAGAGGGAGGGGTTAGTTTGTGATTACATATTCCTTACTAGGCGAAGGTGTTTTCTGTGTTCTGTGTGTTTTCTGTTAGGATTGACGGTGTAGGATTGATCTGTGCTGGTCTGGCTTGTTTAGTTTTACAATGGGTGTATTGATGTACTGCTCACTGCAATATGTAAGATGCTGCCTTTTCCTAGGTACTCATGTGTGACGTGTGGTTTGTTACTAAAAATCATGTTTTTCTTACAGATGGGGGGGGTGCCAAAAAATGATGGGCCCCGGATGTTACATATGCTAGGTACGCCACTGTATGTAAAGATACCAGAAAGCTGGCGTAGCAAAAACTTCTAAGTTTTGAGTATTTAACCCTCCCACAATCTCACGGGCACTCGTTTCAAGTTTATTGAGATTTTGATTTAAACGCAATATCAAATATTTTCAATGCGTATAACAAAAATAAATTTGGGGAAATAAATAAAACCATTTGAACTAGTGTTCCCGCTAAGCTGCGCTGGCGCACAAAATATTACATCGCAGCGCACACGTTTCTCGTCACAGCGCACAATCGGAAGAGGCGTACGGCAGATGGCAGGGCGGCGAGAGGAGAATCGGGCGAGTTGGCTCATAACTTGCTGGCGCCCGATATTTTTGGCTCACGGTGAAAAAAGTTTGCTCACAACACCCGCCCGCTTAGAGGGAACACTGGTCGCGTCATAAGAATTTTGTCTCCCTTTTATAAGTATGCATTACATCTCTCTTATTGGAATTCAGTGCTGTTAATAAGTATATTTTTGAACTGTTTCATGATAGTCCTATTATCAGTTCACTGATTTTGGTTTTACTCTTCACTCATTGCTTTGTAGACATGATCTTTTCTGTTACGGCTCCTCAAATTTGGAACTCGCTCCCAATTAATATAAGAGAAGAAAAATTACTTAGTAAGTTTAAAAGTCTTCTGAAAAGCTGGCTTTTTAAGGACGCCTTTAACTGAGTCCAGTGGAGAGGTCACGTGACGCTATAAGCCGCTAGAGACGCGCTCTCGATCGGCTCCGGGACCCTGATTCTCACTTAAGGGCTTTACTTTACTAAATCTGCACCCTGGCCGGTTTCCTCAGTGGTGGATTGGATCGGGAACTGATGGAAAGGTACCTGACTCGATCTCAAGAGTCCGCACGAATGCAAGTTGATCGCAACGAAAAGTCGCGCTTGAAATCCGGGAAACCCAAAATGGCGGCCGCATCGGATACAGCAGTGTCTGAGTTCACAGCCACGGCGTTGGCTGATATAAAGGCAGCGGTTGCTCAGGTGTTGGGGCCACAATTGGACACATTAGCATCCCAAATGGCCCGCATGGAACAACTTACGACTGAGACCGCTACACGCACTACGGAACTGGAGCAGCGGGTCTCTAATGCGGAGGATACGGTCAACTCCCACGGAGATGGACATTGCGGCCCTACAGGAAACGGTGCGACAGCAGGCTGATAAGCTTGATGATCTTGAAAATCGGTCGCGCCGCAGCAATTTACGTTTTTTGGGAGTCCCTGAAACTGTCCCGGATGCACGACTGCTTATGGAGTTGGGAGGCTGGCTTGAGATGGAGTTCCCGGACATCGTGGCTCCGGGTTCCCTCTGTCTGGAGAGGGCCCACCGCTTGGGCGTGCGGCCTGCACGTGATGCGAGACCTCGTGTGGTGATTGCTAAATTTTTAAATTACAGGCATAAGATGGATATTCTGCGCCAATACCGGGTCAAGTTTCAAGTTTTATTTAAATTTGATGGTTCGCTTAATATTTCTAAGCGAATTACATAAAATGTACAATTGGGGTAAAAACATTAAAAATATTAATAAAGTTTCTATAATAAATAAAACAGAGCAATTTCAAACTGACAATACTGACAGGTTATACAAAACTGGAATGAATTGGAGAAAACGAGAGGGAAAAAGTTACAAAATTTTTGTTTCCTAGTGCGGAGAAAAAGAAGGTTGGGGGGGGGGGTAAAAACATTAGGGTTTGGGTATAGGAGATTGAAATTAAAATTTACATGGAAGATTGAGAATTTAGAGGTTGAATGCAGCTTTAAAGAGGAATGTTTTTAACTTAATTTTAAATAAGTTGAGATCTTTAGTATTTCTAATATACAAAGGAAGGGTATTCCAAACCAGCGGTGCCTTAACTGAGCAGATGTCGTGGCGTCTGGTTCCTATTGTTTTTAGTGAGGGGACCATTAATAGATCTTGTGTATTCGATCGGAGAAGACGATTTGAGGTTTGTGGAATTAGAAGGTGGTCAATGAACTGTGGTTCATTGGTAGTTATTGTTTTAGATACTAATAAAGCTATTTTATATGTTATTCTTTGGTTAATAGGTAGCCAATGCGAATTTATTAGGTAAGATTCCTTGAAACTAAGACTATTCCATGGCACTTACTGAACGGCGTAAAGCTTTCTACCCTCTCTGCACGAGGCTGGCGGAACTTAAACACCGTTTTTTATTTGTATACCCAACCTTATTAAAGATCCAGAATGATGGCACGTGGCACTCTTTTTTAGTAGCCGCAGAAGCTAAGGATTTCATTAATGTACATCTTGGTTCTTCTGCGGACCCTCCCTGACTTTGCCCTGCATAGCCGGGTTTTGTTCTCTGGCCAGGGTGGTTTTCTGGATTTAGCCAGTATTGGTTATTTACTTTAAAGCTCAGTTTCTACATTTATTGTACATTTGTTTAGGAGGATTGGGGGTCCCGTATGGTGTCTTCACGGACCTCTTACATATTCCTGTGGGGATATGTTTTTTGAGTTAGTTGGGGGCAGGGGTGGGGGTTGGGTGGTTGGCTGGGAACAGTATATTGGTTTGCTTTATTGGGCACTGTTTTTTCTGTGGTTTAATATGCATTTTTGTCCTCTGTTTTTCTCTTTCATTATTACATAGAAACATAGAAACATAGAAATAGACGGCAGATAAGGGCCCACGGCCCATCTAGTCTGCCCACCTTAATGTCCCTCCCCTACCTTTGCCCTGTGAATAGATCCCATGTGCCGATCCCATTTGGCCTTAAAATCAGGCACGCTGCTGGCCTCAATCACCTGTAGTGGAAGACTATTCCAGCGATCAACCACTCTTTCAGTGAAAAAGAATTTCCTGGTGTCACCTCGTAGTTTCCCGCCCCTGATTTTCAACGGATGTCCTCTTGTTGTCGTGGGACCCTTGAAAAAGAAGATATCTTCCTCCGCCTCGATGCGGCCCGTAAGATACTTGAACGTCTCGATCATGTCCCCCCTCTCTCTGCGCTCCTCGAGCGAGTATAGCTGTAATTTGTCAAGCCGTTTTTCGTATGGTAGATCCTTGAGTCCCGAGACCATCCGGGTGGCCATTCTTTGCACCGACTCCAGTCTCAGCACATCCTTGCGATAATGCGGCCTCCAGAATTGCACACAGTATTCCAGGTGGGGCCTCACCATGGATCTATACAATGGCATAATGACTTCCGCCTTACGACTGACGAAACCCCTTCGTATGCAGCCCATGATTTGTCTTGCCTTGGACGAAGCCTGCTCCACTTGATTGGCAGACTTCATGTCCTCACTGACGATTACCCCCAAGTCTCGTTCTGCTACCGTTTTTGCTAGGATCTCGCCATTAAGGGTATAAGACTTGCATGGATTCTGGCTGCCCAGGTGCATAACTTTGCATTTTTTGGCATTGAAGTTGAGTTGCCATGTCCTAGACCATCGCTCCAGTAGGAGTAGGTCGTGCATCATGTTACTACACTGGTTGGGTGTTTTGTGACCTACACTTGGGTGAGGCTGGGTACCTGGGTGTGGACTTTGCCTATAATGCGCTATATGTATTATTTGTCTGGGATTCCTGGGTGACAGCACACTTCGCATTGTTTCTTGGAATGTCTCTGGTATTACATCACCGGTTAAGCGTTCCAAGCTGCTGAAACAATTGAAGCACCATCGAGTTGATTTGGCCTGCTTACAGGAAACTAAATTGACTGCCGAGGAGCATAGGAAATTGCAGCGGGGATGGGTGGGATCGGTGTTTTTTGCTTCTTCCGGAGGGAAGCGGGCCGGCGTCTGTTTGCTAGTCCGCAAAGGGTTGAAGTGTGCTGTCACTTTATGTCACCAGGACCCGCAGGGTAGAAATTTACTCTTACATGTTTCTCTACAGGGTTCTGAATTTAGATTATTGATATCGTATGGGCCTAATTTCTATTCTCAGACTTATTTTGACTCTCTGGTCTCCCTGGGTCTTTTGGATGCCTATTTTCTTTAATAGTGGCGGGAGATCTTAATCAGGTGATGGATGCATCGCTTGACTGTTCTGCTCCTTTCGCCTCGCCTTCGGGTGCTTTAATCAAGGGTGTGCTCTTTCTTTGCAAGTCCCTTGGTCTGGTCGATCCTTGTCGGCTTCTTCATCCTTTTGAGAGGGATTACACTCACCAGTCTCGTGCGCATGGGACTTTTTCCAGTATAGACTATCTCCTGCTCTCGGAGTCCATGTTCCATAGAGTCACAGAGGCTACTATTGGACCTCTGGAAGTTTCTGATCACTGTCCCATTTGGATTGATGTGACCTGGGGGACTCCTCCCATGGGGACCTACCGGTGGCGAATTCCCTCGTATTTACATGACGATTCTGATTTTGTGGCGTATGTACTTACCTGGTGGGATGACTTTTTGCTCACTAATGGTCAGCATCAATCCACTCCAGACCTTTTTTGGGAAACGGCTAAAGTGGTCCTTCGATTATATCTTACGTCACGGCCCGTCGTAAACGAATATCGCATGGCATTATTCCTTTGATCAGGTTAACTGGCCTTACCTATTTCAGGTTCTGGAATATGTGGGGGTGGGGGAATGGTTTTGGTCTTCCCTACGGGCGTTATATTCTGCGCCGATGGCCTCGGTTTTAGTGAATGGGATTCTTACTCGTCCTTTTATAGTTGGACGGGGGACTCGTCAGGGCTGCCCTCTATCCCCATTGCTATTTCTTCTCTACTTGTAACCCCTCTTCCGCACAATTCAGAGGGATGATGTATTGGTTGGGCTGCCGGAAGGTTCTTCTCAACTCTGGGTGTTAGCCTTTGCAGATGACATACTGCTTACTTTAGCTCACCCACATAGCTCTTTGTTACGAGCACTAGAGATTCTGGACGAATTTCATTTGTTTTCTGGACTGACGCTGAACGCCCAGAAGTCTCTGGTGCTTCCATTACAACTTTCAGTCTGTGATTCATGACCGGGGAGTTTTCCATTGGTTTGGGCCTCTTCTTCCATTCGTTATTTGGGCATTCTTATACCCAGGGATCTGATCACTCTATACTCAATTAACATTCTCCCTATGCTGTCTAGGACTGACCAACATTTAAGGGCTTGGAGGCATTACCCCTTGACTCTCATGGGCAAAATAGCTCTGTACAACATGATGGTCATTCCTCAATGGCTCTATCTATTACAAACTTTGCCTCTTTTCCTACTGCGCTGTCATCTTCGGTTGCACCGTCACTCCTTGCTTCTGTTTTTATGGGGTGGCAAGCGGTCTAGGATTCCTTTTCACGCTTTATCTTTACCTACTGCTCAAGGGGGCCTTGGGTTGCTACATTTAGGTCGCCTTAATGTGGCCTGTCAGCTTCGGCATGTGAACGATTGGTTCTGTGGGACTACTCACTTTTCTGCTACAGGGGTGGAGTGTTTAGCCTTTGCTCCATATCATTTTAGTTATTTGCTTCATGTGAAGTGTTTGCCGCCCAGGGGAGCATCATTATGGGGATTTCCTTCTCTATCCCATTAGGAAAATTTGGAAGCAACTTTGTACTCGGTTGGATATTAGATCTGATGTGACACCATGTCTCCCTATTACTGGCAATGGGGACTTTCTTCCTGGTATGGGTCTGGGTGCACATCCTCGATGGTCTGGGAGGGGACTGTTTTATTTATTTCATGTACTCCAATCAGATGGTTCTATCCAGTCCTTCCGGATGCTATGTGACTCTTCTGCCCTTGGGGCTGGAGACTGGTTTTCTTATAGACAATTGCAACATTATGTACATTCCCTCCCTGGTTCTGCTCTGACGGAGGGAATACAGGACAAATTGTCAGAGGCTCTTTGTTTAGCTGCTCAGGTGCCCATCCCCCTGCGTTTTCATCACCGTTTTTTGCAGGAGCTGGCTGGAGACTTGGATTATGCAACGCTAGCTGTTAAATGGACTCAAGATTTACAATTCCCCATCTCTGCTGACTTGCTTAAGCGGAGTGTTTCCTTGGGGGTGAAATATTTGGTGTCTGTAGCGGAGAAGGAACGGTATTATAAATTTTTGGTTTGGGCATATTTTGCCCCTGTTCGAGCTTTCCGTGCCCACATTTGCGCTACTGATCAGTGTCCCAAGTGTGCAGCACCCAGAGCATCGTTGGGCCATATGTTCTGGCTCTGTCCTGGTATACGGGCTTATTGGAAACGCGTGTGTCAGCATATTACCTCTTTCTGGAACTGTACTTGGTTGCCTACGGACACCTTTATTTTCATACTAAAACTGTCCTTGCATCCGGTTCGTCTGGGCGCTGCAGCGTTTGCCCGGAAAGCTATAGTTATGGGCATCAAGACTATTCTTCAGTGCTGGTTATCGCCCCATAACCCTATGGTGTTTCATTGGAGGACTCAGATGATCCAGCTGGCGGGATATGAACATCTGGCCATCAAGGATATGGACTCCAAACATGGTTCTTTTTATCTTTGTTGTTGGTTACCATTTTGTTCTACTTTGACACCCTCTGTACGCAGTAGACTGCTCAACTGATTGTTGGTGGTTGGAATGGCTGTTCTCATGGGTGGTGGGTTGGTGGGGTGGGCATGGGGGGGAAGTTTTTTTGTCTATTGCTTCTTGTTGTACTGTTTCTTTACCATTGTTGAAATGAATAAACAGATTTAAACATAACTGAGTCCAGTGGCGTACCTAGCCTATGGGACACCTGGGGCCCATCATTTTTTGACACCCCCCCATCTGTATGAAAAACATGATTTTTAGTAACAATCCACACGTCACACAAGAGTGTACCTAGGAAAAGGCAGCATCTTATATACTGCAGTGAACAGTACAACATCAATACACCCATTGAAAAACTAAACAAGTCAGACTAGTACAGATCAATCCTGCAGTCAATCCTAACAAAAAACCATGTCTTTCGAACATACAGAACACCTTTGCCTAGTATGAAATATGTAATAAGAACATAAGAACATAAGAACTGCCATCTCCGGATCAGACCCATGGTCCATCAAGTCCGGCGATCCGCACACGCGGAGGCCCCGTCAGGTATACACCTGATGTAGTTTTAATTACCCATACCCCTCTATGCCTCTCGTAAGAAGATGTGCATCTAATTTGCCTTTGAATCCTAGAACAGTGGATTCCTTAATAACCTCCTTTGGAAGAGCATTCTAGGCGTCCACCACTCGCTGCTTGAAGCAGAACTTCCTGACATTTGTCATGGACTTGTCCCCCCTTAGCTTCAAACCATGTCCTCTTGTCCGTGTCACGTTGGACAATGTAAAAAATTTGTTTTTGTGCTCTATTTTATCGATGTCTTTCAGTATTTTGAACGTCTCTATCATGTCCCCTCGCAGCCTCCTCTTCTCAAGGGAGAACAGTCCCAGTTTCTTGAGTCATTCCTCATATTCCAAGTTCTCCATACCTCTTATTAGCTTCGTTGCTCGTCTCTGCACCCTCTCCAGCAGTTTTATATCCTTCTTTAGGTTGGGAGACCAATGTTGGACACAGTATTCCAAGTGTGGTCTGACCATTGCTCTATAAAGCGGCATTATGACTTTCTCCGATCTACTCGTGATTCCTTTCTTTATCATGCCTAACATTCTGTTTGCTTTCTTTGCCGCTGCCGCGCATTGTGCTGACGGCTTCAGGGTCCTATCTATCAGTACCCCCAGGTCCTTTTCTTGTTCGCTCTTACCCAGAGTTGCGCCTGACATTCTATACTCGTGTTCCTTATTCTTACTACCTAAATGCATTACTTTGCATTTCTCCACGTTGAACTTCATCTGCCATTGCTCTGCCCATTTCTCTAACTGATACAAGTCGCTCTGGAGTTCCTCGCTATCCTCCTGCGATCTGATTGCCCAGCATAGCTTTGTGTCGTCTGCAAACTTAATGATCTCACTGGATATTCCATCTTCCAGGTCATTGATATAAATATTAAATAGGATCGGCCCAAGTACCGAGCCCTGGGGCACACCACTAGTCACAAACTAACCCCTCCCACTTTTACAAAACTGTAGTGTGGTTTTTAGCCATGGTTGTAACCTCTCAGACTCATAGAATTCTGAGCATCAGAGCTGTTACCACTATGGCTGGCGCTAAAAAACGCTCTACAGTTTTGTAAAAGGGGGGATAAAATAGAAATACATAGACAAAGGTTAAATTGAACCACCAAGAAGCTGGACTCTGCATACAATGCAACACCACAGAAACAGCGATGCATCTCCCCTAAAGCAAAAACATAAATAAATAGAATTTTTTTTCTACCTTGTCTTCTCTGGTTTCTGCTTTCCTCATCTTCTTATCACTCTCTTCCTTACATCCACTGTCTACCCTCTCTCTGCCCCATCTATATGACATCTTCTCTCCTATTCCCTTTCAGAAACTTTATGCCTCCCCCTTCCATTTCTTCCTTCACCCCCATTGGTCTGGCATCCATCTTCTTTCCTTCCCTCCTCCAATGGTCTGGCATTTCGCTCTCTCCTCTCCCTTCCCCCCACTTCCATTAGTATCTGCCCCCTTTCTTTCCCTCCAACCCAATTCCATCCAGTATCCTTCCTCCTTTCCCTGAACAACAATTTCATCAGCATCTGCCCCCTTTCTCTCATTCCACCACCCTTCTATGCTCCTCTCTCTCTCCAAATCAGCAAGGTCCCGTAATGACTGCCGTTTCTGGAAGATGTAAGTGACGGAGGGGTGGACCGGCAGCCGCAGTCATCGCAGGACCTTCCTGCACTTCAGTGCGGCTGCCGACTCTGCTTCATAAAAAGTACAGCAGCTGCCGATTAGAGCAGCATGGGAGGTTCCAGACCCGACCGGCCGGATGTGCACCTCCCACCCCGCTCTTGGTAAGCCACTGACTGAGTCATTCAATTTCTATTAGCTTAGGATACTTTACAGCGGACTAATAGTGCTGGTAAGTGAAAATAAAGTGGGTAACCTTTCCCAACCTCTTGTTTCATTACCTACTTCTTTTTTATTTATTTATGAATTGTATTTAATCCTTTCATTTTTCACTCCCCCCCCCTTTTTCTCATGTATTTTTTGTTAAAATTCTACTAATTGTTTGTTTCAATTAATGTGACTTTTTTTTTTTACCCCAATTTTATAGCTATGTGTAAATCGCATTGCATTTGGATTTTGTGATCATATAAAATTTTTAAATAAACTTGAAACCTTGTGTTTATATTTGGTATTTTTACTACTGTTCTGCTGTTAACAAAATTGAAAGTTTTATGTTGAATTACGCCTGCTGGACACCCCCCTCAGATGAATCTCTTCATAAAGGCAGTTAATAAATCCCAATAAATAAATACAGCAAAATAATAGATCCTGACAGCCTCACAAAGCATAAAAAAGAAATAGGAAGTACTTTTAGCAGCAGGAAAGATGAACGGTTTTGAAACTGCCCATTTACTTGTATTTTTTTTTTTGGTGGGGGGACGAGAGGGGATGGTGTTGGGGTTATTGTAACTTGTTGAGGGCCTGAAATTTTGTTTGGGGGGGACAAGACTGTAGTCTTGCTTAGGATACCTAATACTCTTGCACTAGCCCTGAGGGCGCAGCACCACTTGGACCCCTGCTGGGGGTGGGGGGAGAAGTGTGTTCTGCTCCCTTCCTGTGTCTCAAGAGGAGAGGCTGGAGCAGTAAATGGTGAGTTCCCAGGTACAGGGGTTAGATAGTGGTAGATGCTGGAGGAAGTTTCTGATACATAAATCTGGACCCACTGATGGGCCTGTGCTTAGGTGGTTTTACACACTTGACTTAATTAAAGCCCTTCACCTCTCATCTCATTCTAACCAGCCCAAAAGCATCTGATGCCCTAGGTAAATCTTCAGCTGTGTGCCCTCAAAGATCTTACCCCCCTCACCCATAGTCCAGCATTTCTTCTTCTCTTCCCTTTACTCTCTCTATGTCAAACATCTCCCCTTCCCTTCACTACCCCCATATACTCTACAGCTTTCCTTTCCTACTCTTTTCTGGGGTAGAGCATCCACTCTTCCCTTCCCCAGCTCCTCAAGGTGTCCAGCATTTCATGTCCCCTTTCTCTACCCCCACTGTGTCCAGCATCTTCTCTTTCCTGTGCCTATGCCCCTATAGTCCAGTATCTCCCCTTTCCTCTCTCACTCACAGTGGACATTTTCTCATCTCCCCTTCCATCCCCTATCCCCCACGTCCAAAATATCCTCTTGCTTACCCTTTATATCCAGCATCTTCCCTTCTCAAGTTCTCCCTCCCACAGCATCCAGCATTTCAGTTCCTCTTTCTTTGCCTATCCCTCGTTGTTCTACTCCCATTGTGATTTAGGCATTGCCTGTAATAGATTACAGTGTTCCCCCGGTCGTTCGCGGTTGGCGGTCCTGGTCATTCGTGGTATTTTCCGACCGCAAACCACCAACAAGGAAAGGGCAGCGGGAGAGGCAGGAGAAAGCAGCCAGAGTGCTGGTGAGTGTAGGAAATCACTCGCTGTATGCTCCGACCGCCTCTTCCTGCACTAAGTCGGGCCTTATCCAATCAGGAGCTGCTTTGACACTCTCTCTGCTCTCTCCTGCCTCTCCCGCTGACCCTCTTCAGTCTCCCCCATTGAAAAACCGTATTCGTGGTTTTTCATGATTCGCGCGGGTTCCTGGCATTGATGGGTATAGAAAGGAGTAGAGGTAGGTTATAGGGATAGAATTAGAGACAGTACAGAATTAGTCAGGGACCCTGTTCAGGCAATTAGGCCTGATGGGCCACCGCGGGAGCGGACCGCTGAGCAAGATGGACCTCTGGTCTGACTCGGCGGAGGCAACTTCTTATGTTCTTATCAGGGGGTACATTAATTATGGTTATGCAATAACAATAACCATAACACTGTCAATCATATTTTCATAATTTCAACAACTCCACCCACATATTCTGATGTTTGCTGGGTCTTCTCCCCAGCAGCATGGCAGTCCCTCCATCTCTTCCTGTCTGTCTTCTGTGACAGGCTTCACCATTGGCAATCACTCTAGGAAACTCCCTCATCACTTCCTCTTATCACCAGGTTCCTCAGAGGGTTTTCCATCCTTGAAGGGCTGTATGTACAAGAGATTCCTTGATAGATCTCTGTCATTCCAAGCAGGCAAATGGAATAAATGTCTAACCCCCTTCATTTCAAATGCTCCCTCCTACCAAACCTTCAAGAAGTCAATTAAAACCTATCTCTTTGATAAATTCCTCTGACTCCTTTCCTGTCTTGTTGTATCTTTGAAATGCTTCCGGATAAATCTTGACTACTCTTGGCATGCTAATGTAATTTGAAAGCCCTTTTCTGTAATATCGCTTCTGTCTACAGTCTCTTCCTCCGTAAACCACTCTGAACTGCTTGTGGTATTGCGGTATACAAAAATAAAGTTATTATTATTATTATATACTAGTCTTTAAGCCCGTTACATTAACAGGTGCTAGAAAGCAGCCCCCTTTCCCTCTCCCCCTCCAGTTCCTCCCTGTCTCTCCGTAGCCCCCCCTTCTGTCTTCCCCCCCTAAGTAAAATGATCTGCCTCCCAGCACACCCCTCCCCCCCGAAGCAGCTCCCTTTCCCTCTACCCTGCCAATTCCTCCCTGACAGTGTCTCCGTGGTCCCCCTTCTGTCTCCCCTCCCAAGCAAAGCTGTCTGCCTCCCAGCACACCCCTCCCCCCCGAAGCAGCTCCCTTTCCCTCTACCCTGCCAATTCCTCCCTGACAGTGTCTCCGTGGTCCCCCTTCTGTCTCCCCTCCCAAGCAAAGCTGTCTGCCTCCCAGCACACCCCTCCCCCCCAAAGCAGACCCCTTTCCCTCTACCCCTCCAATTCCTCCCTGACTGTCTCTCCGTGGCCCCCCATTTTTTCTCCCCCCCAAGCAAAGCTATCTACCTCCCAGCACACCCCTCCCCCAAAGCAGACCCCTTTCCCTCTGGCCCTCCAGTTCCTCCCTGACTGTGTCTCCGTGGCCCCCCCTTCTGTCTCCCCCCCAAGCAAAGCTGTCTGCCTCCAAGCACACCCCTCCCCCAAAGCAGGCCCCTTTCCCTCTCCCGCTCCAGTTCCTCCCTGTCTCTCTGTGGTCCCCCTTCTGTCTCCCCCCCAAGCAAAGCTGTCTGCCTCCAAGCACAGCCCTTCCCCAAAGCAGGCCCCTTTCCCTCTCCAGCTCCAGTTCCTCCCTGTCTCTCCGTGGCCCCCCTTCTGTCTCCCCCCCAAGCAAAGCTGTCTGCCTCCAAGCACACCCTTACCCCAAAGCAGGCCCCTTTCCCTCTTCCTTCTTCCCAGTTCCTCCCTGTCTCTTCGTGGCCCACGCGATTTTCTCTTCTCGCGGTCTGGCCAGCTCCCCTAGTCCCTTGCCACCGCCGCCACCCCCTTCCTTTCCCGCGGTCGACAAACCTCTTGCCTCCAGCAGCCGCTGCAGCACTGTAAACACATTGCTTCGCGGCCTCTACTGCCCCGATTTGCTCTTCCATGTCCCTGATGACGTCATCAGAGAAACGGAAGAGCAAATGAAGGCAGTAGAGGCCGCGAAGCAGCGTGTTTACAGTGCTGCGGCGGCTGCTGGAGACAAGAGTTTTGTCGACCGCGGGTAGGAAAGGGAAGGGGGTGGCGGCGGCGGCAAAGGACTAAGGTAGCCGGCCAGACCGCGAGAAGGGTAGGCTGAGAGGAACCCGGGATCGTGGCAGAGGCTCGTTACACAGTGTAAATACAGATGCTCAGTGTGAGACTTCCTTCGCTCTTCCGGGTCTGCATTCCGACTCCTCAACGCGCCAGCCTGAGCCAGCATAGGCGGTTGAGGGTGGAAGGTTGTGGTCGGAGTTGCTAGGCTGCAGCGGATGTGTGAGTTGCGAGTGTGGGGCCTGCAGCGGCGCGAGGTGGAGACGGAGAGCAGGCTGTGGTGACGTTGTAGGCGCGCATGCGCACTCGTATTTTCCCGACGGACCAGGGAACACGTTTTTTTTAGTGCGCATGCGCGGCCTATCATTTTATTATATTAGATGTGTGTACATATCTTCAATAGCACCTAATTTGAAGGTGGGTGTTCACATGGGTGAAGCCTAGACAGTACATAGGTAGGGTGAATACTTCTGCACGTAACATATGGGTAGTGGTCAAAACAGCAGATCACCTGAAGTAGTCATAAAAATCAGTTTATAGAAGTGGCAATTCTTATGTTTTTATGTTAGTAGCACAAGCAACCCAGGGTCTTGACTCCCGTGCTGGAGTGGTAAGAGAGGGGAAGAACTTCACACACACAAGCAATGATCAATTGCAATAATCACAAAAGCTTTCAGGAAACAGAACTTGGTCAGTTTAAGAGCAACTGAATCCTCAGGTCAGTCTCAAAGAATCCCTGCCAGCCTTATGCCTTTTTTGTATTTATTTATAAATTTCATATTACTTATCAAGCATATAAATTTGTACAGAAAGATCATATTAAAAAAAAGATCATATTCAAAAATAAAATACATGGTATCAACCATCAAATATAAGACAATTTACATTTTAATAATATGGTCTTAATAAATCAGAATGTTTTAGATGGTTGCAACTGAAGCAGACCATTCAGGCGGGGCTCCCTGAATAGAAAAACCTTAGTAATCATTGTAGTATGGAGTTCTTATGCTTTCAGGCGGACTTCTTGGGTCACCAGGCCACCCAGTGGTATAAATTGCTGACTGGATTTATTAAAAAGAAACTAAACACTGGTCTGAGAGACATTTGGAGCATTGAGATTAAGCACCAAATTACTGCGTCTCAATGGCCACGAATTTGGTCTTGGAGGATGAGATGTCCATTGTCGGCATCTATGAGACAAACTGGGTTTTTTCTGTTGCATTATGGACCCCTGTTCGGTTACAAAAATTGGATAGCTCTAAGTCTAATAAATGTTGGCACAGTCATTTCGAAGCAGGGACTTTAGATCATTTGTTATTCTATTGTCCATATGTTATAGCTTTTTGGAAATCAATTTGGGACCAAATTAATTGTTTATTAGACAACCCAGTGGCATTATCATATGATACTGTGCTGTTTGGTATGGCAATGAGAGCAAAAAGTCAGATTTCTACAAATAACAACAAATTATTACTTATAATGACTGGGGTTGCCATTCAACAAATTACGTATAATTGGAAAAATTGGAGTAGATTAAATTATAATTTCTGGTGGAATTCCTTATGTCATGTTTATAAAATGGAAAGATTTATTGCAATACAGCGCAGTTTTTTCAGGAAATTTCAGGATGTGTGGGAGCCATTTACAAAGTATTGTACCGATTAGATGACATTTTATTAATTTTTTTTCCCTTAAATTTACAAGTTTGATTGTGAGGGGGGAGGGGAGGATAAATTTATTGTTACATATTGTATAAGGTATTGATTATATGATAAGAATGGGTGGGAAGGGTGGGAGATAAGAGCATATTATTTGTACCATTGATGATTATTAAGTGTTATATTTATTGTTAATTTGTTTGGATATATTGTTACACTTATTGTAAATTTGAAAATAATTAAAATAAAATAAAATAATAATATAACAGTTTATATACCGCAGGACCGTGAAGTTCTATGCGGTTTACAATAATTAAAAGATGTTACAGATTGAGTAGATTTAACAATGTTCTGCCAGTTGACATTGATTAAAAGATGTTACAAGGTTCAATTTACTCAAGTCCACATAGATCCAAGATTTACTATTGGTGGAAAATTAAGAAAATACAATAGAAACAAGAACTTGAAGCTGTCTTCTAACGAGGATTTTTCTTTTCCCAGTCGGGTGAGTGACAGGAAAGAAGTTAATTGAAATGGTTCAAAGTAAACATACTTACAAGGATGACGCAAGTAGAAAGTAGCCCCCAAGGCTAAAACTCCTGGCTTAAGTAATAGAAATTCTGCGTCTCACGTGATAAATCTGTATTCTATGGCCAAGGAATTGTTTCTGTCTATTTTTTAAAAATAGTCTCAATATCCATGATTTATCTGGTTGCAAAGCTACAGTTATTATCAAAGTTGCTGGAGTAGCAATTTCTTTATCTGACGTCTCAAGAAGAGCTCAAGAAGATCATGAAGATCATGAAGGGTATAGTGAAGGTAGAGAGAGACAGATTCTTCAGACTGGTGGGGGCAACAAAAACTAGAGGGCACTCAAAAAAATTGAAGGGAGATAGGTTCAGAACAAATGCTAGGAAGTTCTTCTTCACCCAGAGGGTGGTGGACACCTGGAATGCGCTTCCAGAGGGGGTGGTTGAGCAGAGTACGGTTTCGGGTTTCAAAAAGGGATTGGACGAATTCCTGAAGGGTAAGGGAATCCAGGGGTACAATTAGAGGGTTACTATACAAGACAAAATGCTCTTGAGTAATAGATCACTACAGGTCATTGACCTGGGGGGCCGCCGCGGGAGCGGACTGCTGGGCATGGTGGACCTAAGGTCTGACTCGACAGAGGCAATGCTTATGTGCTTATGAGCTGAGACGTCCATAGCTTCCTGGTTTAATAGTCCTTGATTTTGGGGTTGATTTCCTAAAGGTAAATAATAAACCTGAGAAAGTGGAGGTAAAAGATCTTCCGATATGCCCCAAACCTCTTGAAAATATTTTTTAATCATTTCTCTCGGAGGGTATAGATAGAAGATTACTATACAGGTCCTGGACCTGATGGGCCACCGCGTGAGCGGACTGCTGGGCATGATGGACCCCTGGTCTGACCCGGCAGAGGCACTGCTTATGTTCTTATGGTTTTAGCCTATACAACAAACGAAGTTGGGCATAACCTTTCTGAATAATACACCCAGTTTGCTTTCCAATAGATAAAGCCGAGTCTAAGATGACACCCAGCTTAGACTGTAATATGTTTTTTTTACCTTTCTCTTCGCCCAGGGGAGCTGCACCTAATTTAAATGCAAGAAATTACATCAGGTTTCACTTGGAGTAAATTCTCATACCCAAAATTGGGCATGGATCCCAGTGCAAAGCGCTATTCTAGAAATGGCATCCAGCTAATACTTATTTTTACTAATCCCATATGCAGTGGCGTACCAAGGGGGGAGAGGAGAGGGGGCGGTCCGCCCCGGGTGCATGCTCCAAGGGGGAGCACAGCCGGCCGGTTCCGGAACCTCCTGCACTGCTCTAAACGGCACCTCAGATCGGCAGCCGCGCTAAAGTGCAGGAAGGTCCTGTGATGACTGCATCTACCGCCTCTGCTTCTGAAGAGGTAAGTGACGTTGGAGGGGGTGGACCGGCAGCCGCAGTCATTGTGGGACCTTGCCGCAACTCCCTGCATCTGCCGGCCCACTCCCCTCCGACGTCACTTACCTTTTCCGGAGCAGAGGCAGCAGAAGCAGTCATTGCGGGACCTTGCTGATTTGGATGAAGAGAGAATGGAGCATAGCAGAGTGGTGGAAGGAGAGAAAGGGGGTCAGGGTGGTATGGAAGGGTGGAGAAGGGTGAGAAAGGGGGTCAGGATGGTATGTAAGCATGGTGAAGGGTGAGAAAGGGGGCAGATGCTGATGGAAGTGGGAGGAAGGTAGAGGAGAGAGTGAAATGCCAACCATGGGAGTGTGGGAGAGGGAAGAAGAGAGGAGAGAGATGCCAGACCATTGGAGGAGGGAAGGGAAGAAGATGGATGCCAGACCTATGGAGGTAAAGGAAGAGATGGAAGGGGGAGGCATACAGTTTCTGGAAGGGGAATAGAAGGAGAGAAGATGCCCTATAGAAGGGGCAGAGAGAGGGTAGACAGTGGATGAAAGGAAGAGAGTGACAAGAAGATGAAGAAAGCAGAAACCAGAGAAGACAAGGTAGAAAAAATTCTTCTTTTTTTTTTGCTTTAGGGGAGAGGCATTGCTGTTTCTGTGGTGTTGCATTGTATGCAGAGTCCAGCTTCTTGGTGCTTCAGTTTAATCTTTGTCTACATATTTTTATTCTATCTCCCCTTTTACAAAACTGTAGAGCGTTTTTTAACGTTGGCATCTGAGCTGTTACCACCATGCTAAAAACCACACTACAGTTTTGTAAAAGGGGGAGGGGTTAGTTTGTGATTACATATTCTATACTAGGTGAAGGTGTTTTCTGTGTGTTCGAAAGACATGGTTTTTTGTTAGGATTGATCTGTACTAGTCTGGCTTGTTTAGTTTTTCAATGGGTGTACTGTTGTTGTACTGCTCACTGCAGTATATAAGATGCTGCCTTTTCCTAGGTACTCATGTGTGACATGTGGACTGTTACTAAAAATTCTGTTTTTCATACAGATGGAGGGGGGGGGGTGTCAAAAAATGATGGGCCCCGGGTGTCACATAAGCTAGGTACGCCATTGTCCATATGTAAGCTAAAGAATCAGTTGCCCTGAAAGACAGAAATGGGACCATCACCATCTTTTCTGCCCTTCAGTTGTTGCAGCAAGGAGGGAAGAAGAGGTGGGCAAGAACAAGAACTGAGATGAGTAGGCCTCTCACAGTATCGTACAATAGGATCCTTGGGTTTTTAGGATGAGAACGGTGCTGTAGAAGATGCCATAATGTGCCAGTGTATAGTGGTTCGACAGTTCCTGGTCCCCAAGAAAGAGGCTCTCGCTTTCAGTGGAAATACCCAGTCTCTCTTTGATCTGCTGGATTTTAGTGTAGGGGTTAATGGACACACGATGCAGGAGCTGGTTGTCTTGAGTGATCATAAGCTCAACAGATGACGGCTGAAAGAAAAAGAGACCACAGGTGAGGAAATCTCCCAGTTGTCCTTTCATGGATTTACGATCAGGGGCCCTCTCCCTTTCCCTGCTCCATGGTAAGGAACCATTTAAATCTACCCACTTAAAAATCCTGGAGCATTCCTCACAGAGAGTACCGAAGTACATTTTTTTCCTGCTGAACTGAAATTTGTAATCCTATAGGTCCAACAAATAGGTAAAAAATTGAAAGGGAGACGGATATACGGTTTTAGATTCAAGAAACTTATCAGCATGATGAGAGCATAAGAACATAAGAATAGTCTTTCTGGGTCAGACCAATGGTCGATTGAGCGCAGTAGCCTGTTCTCACAGTGGCCAATCCAGGTCCCTAGTACCTGGCCAAAACAACATTCCATGCTACCGATCCAGGGCAAGCAGAGGCTTCCCTCATGTCTTAATAACAGACTATGGACTTTTCCTCCAGGAATTTGTCCAAACTACTGGGCTAATGACTACATGTACTAATATCTCAATAAGCAAAATATATTGAAGGGTGTAAATAGAGTTTACAAAAGGTTTGGATAATTTCCTAAAAGAAAAGTCTGTAAGCCAGAGGGACTCGGGGAAATCTATTGCTTATTTCTAGGATAAGCAGCAGCAGATCTGTTCTACTCCTCTGGATCTTGCCCAGGCACTTGTGACCTGGGTTGGCCACTGTTGGAAACAGGATTCTGGGCTTGAGGGGACCTTCGGTCTGTCCCAGTATGGCAGCTCTTATGTAAGCAAAGTAAAGGACAATCAAGCCATTGTGACATCACCAATGAGGTTGGCTCTTAGGCTTTGGAGAAATGAGGCATTATGACATCATAATCTCAGCCCTGAAATGTTGTTACTCTTTGCGGTTCTGGACTGGCCACTTGATGGACCAGGATGCTGGGCTTCATGGACCTACTCGCTCCAGTCCTGGAGATAATATATTAGTCAGGAAGTGTAAATGTCAGATGTAATCCTGTTGTATTATATTTTATAACCTACATTTAAAAAACTTTTTTTTAAAAATTTCTTTATTCATTTTTAAAACTACAATTGTGCACAAGAGATGATGCATTTACACAAAATATTAACATTACAGCACAATAAACTTAATAGAAATAATGACAAGACTTATTCCCCCCCCCCATTTTCCAATTGACCAACAACTCATAAAATTACCTGTAAACAACCTATCTATACCTCTTAACCAATGCCAAAACATACCCCCCTCCCCAGGATGTGTATGTTTTCCTCATTTATATAAATAAATCAATCCTTACACTATTTAGTTAATGGTTCCCAAACTTCCATTAATTTTTTTATATCCCTTTTGAATGGCCATAAACTTTTCCATTTTAAAGACATAACAAAGGGATTCCCACCAGAATGAATAATTTAATCTATCCCAATTTTTCCAGTTCTGTAGATAAGCTGCATGGCTTATAAACAAAAGTTTGTTATTTTTTGCTGAAATTTGACTTTTTTGCCCTCATAGATGTTCCAAATAAAATGGCACCATACGATAGGGCCACTGGATTTTCTAATAAATTGTTAACTTGATGCCAAATAGATCTCCAGAATTTTAGTATCAAGGGACAATAGTATAGTAAATGATCTAAAAATTAAAAAATGAACTGATGATTATGAAGCATACCTGGGACAGGCAGCATGCAGCAGCTTTCGCGACCTCAATCCAGCAAAAATCTTCCCCCAAGTTTCCTGTCGGATCTGCTGGGTCCATGATAATCGGCCTAAAATGAAGGTGAGTCTTAGGTTACATAACAAAAGTTTAGAAGAGCACCAGGATACACATTACACAGTGACAGAGAAGAGACACCAGAGACACGTGTTAATAGCATTAACCATTTCCTGGACTCGAGTCAAATAAGGCAAAGGATGGTCTACTTACCTGGGTTTCCTTAACTGGGATTTCACGAACCTAAAGTCATAATAGTTCAGCCAATAAACACAGAGCGTCTTATATTTCACGATCGATTCCAGGACTTTACGGAAAACTTGGTCGGTTTTGAACTTTTCCTTCTTGCCATCCTCTTCCCAGGCACGAATGGTCAGGAGCTCCAGGGCATACTTTCGAGGCAGATTTTTCACTTCAGGTTTGTCCTCAAAGTACTAGGAATAGAGGAAACAGTTCTGAATAGGGTGACCAGATTTTTAGGAACGAAAATCTGGACCTATGGCCCTGCCCGAATCGCGCTCCGCCCCTCAACCTGTTTGCTTGTCAGGAGGGCATCTGCACATGTGCTGGTGTGACCCGATGATGTCAAACACATGCACGTGATGTCACCATGTTGCACCCGTGCATGAGCAGATGCCGTCCCGATGTCGCTGCTAGCAGGAAGCTTTTCTTTTTTAAAATTCTTTATTCATTTTTACATATTACAACAAGTGTTTAAGAAAAATCATTCGAACTTATAAATATGCATTTGATTAACTTTCATAGATCATTAAAAATATAACTTTTCAGCCAATACCTAGATTCTATAATATTTTGAATATTATGAACTATTCCTAGTATCTAAACAATTGATATCAAGTTGGAAAACCCTCCCAACCCCTCCCTCCCCTTAAAAAAGTTCCATTCCCAATACATCAAAAACAGTTAAATACTCTTATATATTATAGGATTTAATATTTATTACCCACCCACACCCCTCCATGTCAAATACCTAACTTTGGGAAAACATTATTACATTACATTAGTGATTTCTATTCCGCTTGTACCTTGCGGTTCTAAGTGGATTACATTAGAAGATGGCTGGTCATTTCCAGGCGATAACAATACAATACTTTACATTACTTTACATAACTTTGCATACCTTACTTATTACTCATTACAAAAATCTGTTAATGGTCCTCAAATCTTCTGAAATTTACCAAAGTATCCTCTTTGTGTTGCTATTCTGCGCTCCATTTTATATATATGATGACACACAGAATTCCAAGCAGGAACAAACAAACCAAAACTGCAGGGATGTACAACGATGTAGGCAAAATTTATTGTGACAACCAAAATACATTAAGAACCTTTTTACCAAACAAGGGACCCAACACGGTCCGTGTTTCGGACAACCTTCATCAGGGGTCACTTACCTTTTCCGGAGCAGAGGCACTTTTAGCCAGACTTCACAAGACTCAGTGACTCTTGGCGTGATAAATCACTGGTTTGTTTTTACTGTATTTTTCAATATTTTTTTGTGACACATGCTCTTTTCCCTTTTCTACCATTGACCCCTGATGAAGGTTGTCCGAAACACGGATCGTGTTGGATCCCTTGTTTGGTAAAAAGGTTCTTAATGTATTTTGGTTGTCACAATAAATTTTGCCTACATCGTTGTACATCCCTGCAGTTTTGGTTTGTTTGTTCCTGCTCCTTTTTTTTTACTGCAGATTAGGTTGGACCCTCTTTCTCCTCTTGGTTCTATTGCTTCTGACACACAGAATTCCACCAGAAACTGTAATTTAATCTGCTATGATTATTCCAATTGAGTGTAATCTGTTGAATGGACAAAGTGCCGGGTTTTGAAAAGCAGTCTGGACCCCCGGACATGCCCCTGAAAAGGAGGGCATGTCCGAGGAAATCCAGATGTCTGGTAACCCTAGATCTGAGGAACCTATGAGAGAGGGAAACTTTATGTACACCATCCTCAGATCTATATACTCAGTGCAAGATAGAAGTGGCTGGATAAAATGATCATGGCCAGGACTAATTGGGACTGGATCACCTGATTCCGGGATCATTCTAAGTAACTTGCTTACAGGTACACCCTACCCTGCTTGCTCTGCCATTGCCAATGGGAGCAATTGTGCCTGCCCATATTTGTGCCAGGTGTGGCCGCACCACGTGCACATTTCATGGAGGGGCATTTTCGATAGGAAGTCTAAGTCTGAGTTTGGATGTTTTGGGAAAGATGTCCAGAAATCCAATGGAGAAAATGTCCGTTCTCAAAACAGCAAGATGTCTATCTTTTTTTTTTTTTAATGGCCTATGTAGACATTTTGGTACTTAGTATCACTATCTCTTTTGGCCATTATTGAATATAAATACATCCACATGAAAAATTCACATAAGCAAGATTTCCTCAATCTTAGTAAACTGTTCAGACAGCTGAGCATAGCAGAGGGGCTCTTCTAAGAAGTACTGTAGTGAATTTCACATTAAAAGTCCCAGGTACAGATGTCACTATACACTTCCCCCCTCCCATATTTGCGGTGGTTAGGGGCAGAGCCGGCCCACGAATATTAAAAAACTGAGAATAATATTCGGGCTGGTTCTGCCCCTAACTCCTGCTTCTCCCCAGTTATTTTAAGCCCTGTAAGCCCCCCCTTAAGCCTTACCTGGTGGTCTAGCAGGTTTTCGGGCAGGAATGATCTTCCCACGCTCCTGCCCGAAATGGCTAGAAATGGCTGCCTTGAGCTCCCGTTGTCTCTCAAGACTAAGACGGGAGCTCAAGGCAGCCATTTCCTGCGAGCGATCTGCGCGGAGCAGGAGCGTGGGAAGATTGCTCCTGTCCGAAAACCCGCTAGACCACCAGGTAAGGCTTAAAATAGCCCGAAAAATAAAAATGATGTTTTTTGGCATAAAATTGCAAATAATTGAAACCGTAGATATGGAAACCGCAAATTCAAAGGGGGAAGTGTATCTTGCTTATGTTGTATGGTAAGCAGTGATGTACAAAGGGCGGGTCGGGAGATGCAGACCGCCCCGGGTGCCAGCCCTAGGGGGGTGCACAGCCGGCTAGATCCGGAACCTCCTGTGCTGCTCTTTAACGGGACCTGCACCTCAGGGCGGCTGCCGTACTTATTCCGAAGCAGAGTCGACAGTCACGCTGAAGTACAGGAAGGTCCCACAATAACTGCTTCTGCCGGCTCTGCTCCGGAAGACGTAAGTGACGACGGAGGGGGTGGACTGGCAGCCACAGTCATTGCGGGACCTTGCCGCAACTCCCTGCATCTGACGGCCCACCCCTTCTGACGTCACTTACGGTTTCCGGAGCAGATGCAGCAGAAGCAGTCATCACGCGACCTTGCTAGTTTTGAGGGAGAGAGGAGCATAGAAGGGTGGTGGATGGAGAGCAAGGGGGTCAGGGTGGTATGGAAGGGTGGTGGAGGGAGAGTAAGAGGTCAGGGTGGTATGGAAGGGTGGTGGAAGGAGAGAAAGGGGGCAGATGCTGATGGAATTGGTGTGCAGGGAAAGGGGAGAGAGACATAAGGAGGAAGGATACTGGAGGGAGAGAAAGGGGGCAGATGCTGATGGATGTGAGGGGAAGGGAGAGGAGAGAGTGAAATGCCAGACCATGAGGATGTGGGAGAGGGAAGGGAAGAAGAGGAGAGGAGAGAGATGCCAGACCATTGGAGGAGGGAAGGGAAGAAGATGGATACCAGACCAATGGGGGTGAAGGGAGAGATGGAAGGGGGAGGCATAGAGTTTCTGGAAGGGGAATAGAAGGAGAGAAGATGCCCTATAAAAGGGGCAGAGAGAGGTTAGATAGTGGATGAAAGGAAGAGAGTGACAAGAAGATGGGGAAAGCATAAACCAGAGAAGACAAGGTATAAAATAATTCTATTTATTTATTCTTTTTGCTTTAGGGGAGATGCATCGCTGTTTCTGTGATGTTGCATTGCATGCAGAGTCCAGCTTCTTGGTGCTTCAGTTAAACCTTTGTCTACGTATTTTTCTCCCCATTTTTTTAGCGCCGGCCGTGGTGGTAGCAGGTCTGATGCTCAGAATTCTATGAGCGTCAGAGCTGTTACCACCGTGGCTAAAATCCGCACTACAGTTTTGTAAAAGGGGGAGGGGTTAGTTTGTGATGACATATTCCATACTAGGCGAAGGTGTTTTCTGTGTTCTGTGTGTTCGAAAAGACATGGTTTTTTGTTAGGATTGACTGCAGGATTGATCTGTACTAGTCTGGCTTGTTTAGTTTTACAATGGGTGTAAGATGCTGCCTTTTCCTAGGTACACTCTTGTGTGACGTGTGGATTGTTACTAAAAATCATATTTTTCATACAGAGTGGGGGGGTGCCAAAAAATGATGGGCCCCGGGTGTCGCATATGCTAGGTATGCCACTGATGGTAAGCCCTCCAAAACCCACCCAAAACTTAACCCTATCTACCAGTACACCACAACAATAGCTCTTATGTCTCCAGGTGTCATCTTAATGTAAGTACAGTAGGTTTTGGAGAGCTCACCATATAATATAAGCAAGCTATAGGGACATGGATACCTGGTACTTTTAATGTGAAATTCACTGCAGTAACCTCTGCTCTCTGAGCTCAAATGTCTGTGTTAACATCTGAAGCTGCTAGAATGTACTTTTTTAAAAAACATCTTTGGATGATGGGAGGGGGTTGGCGACCATTATGGGAATAAGGGGGGTCATGTCTTAATTCCTCCAGTGGTCAACTGGTCAGTATTTTGGCACCTTTTTAGCATTTAGACGCTTTAAAAACAGGTCTAGCTCCAAACGTCTAAAAAAAGCCAGGACCTTTTGTTAACGGTTTTATTATGCCTGACGAGGGTCCAGGTCCTAAGCCCGCCCAAAACATGCCTCTAACACCCCCTCTTAAGTTATTATTTCTAAAGTGCTGAAAGGCTTACGAAGCACTGTACATTTTAACATACAATAGACGTCCCTGCTCAGAAGAGCTTACAATCTAATTTAGACAGGATATTTCAGGGGTGGGGATATTTTAGTGGGTCTAGGTATCTGGCGGCAGTGAGTGGGAGTTAGGAGTTGAAAACAGATTCCAGAAAGTGGGTTTTTAGCTTGGATTTGAACGCTGCCAGGGACGGAGCACGACCTATTGATTCAGGCAGCCTGTTCCAGGCATATGGCGCCTGCAAGAAAGAAGGGACGGAGTCTGGAGTTGGTGGTGGAAGAGAAGGGTACAGATAAGAGGCGCTTGCCTGAGAAATGGAGATTACGGGGAGGAGCATAGGGGGAGATAAGTGAAGAAAGATATGGGAGGTGGGGCAGTAACTATCTTCGTAGAATTGCTCTGGAGCAGTGAGCTCCCATATCATACAGTGCTGTGCTGTGTTATATGATTATTTTATTCTGTACATTACCGATTTGTACCAGTATTTCACCAGACGGATCAGGCTCTTCACTTTGGTTGGTTGACCTTTGACGAAATCCCTCTGGAGCTCAGTGAAGCAAGTGGAAAACCCTCCGTTAGGGTGGGAGTACAGGAGTTTTTCATATACCTGAGGGTGAGGTCTGTAGCCCACAATGATGTGGCCTGTTAAGAAAAGTACAATTTGATTAAATAGAAAAGGAGAAGGGAGAGAGGTAATCACTTGCAAGGCTGTCAATTTGCCCAGATCCAGGAGGGAGACTTTTTGGCCAGTCCTAGTCGTAAGCTCGTGCGCCAGAGCGGTGCGGTATTTGTAACGCCTGATTTTCTCCATTGAATTTAGTACTACAAGTCCCATAATGCACCAGGATAAGGCGGTCAGAAACCCAGGACTGGCCTCACTGCTCGCTCCAGGAATCGAGTAATGGCAGCTCTGCATGTGTCTACACCTTCAATGGGGCATCTTTGAACTTTGCGTCTACACTCCTGAAACATTTTAGGATTTCTAAATAAACCAAACATCCCTTGTTCTCCATTAGATACTGGGGGCTTACCACTGAATTCTCCCTTCTCTCGCTTATATATTCCCTCTGGCGCCAATTAAGTTCGCCAATTCATCCTAGAAAAAAATTGCTACTCACCTCATTGCTATCACTACGGTCACCTTCGAAGTGCTCCCCTTGGGAAGCTACGCTCTGATGCCAGCGCCTAGTCCAGCCTTAAAATAAATTTTGGAACTCTTTTTTCTGGAATGCCTGTCAGAGCTGTTCCTACCCCTCCGAAATGCTTGGAGATTCGTGGAGGGGGTTTCAATACCTAGCATTGTTGGCGGCGGCTTTTTTCTTCATCAACTGATGGGTACGCGTGATGTTAGATAAGGGGGAATGCAAATGAAGGGCAATGCCATGGGTCATCTTAGGGGTGGCAGGATAGCGGCACCAGTGTTCTTTGGGGGGGGCATGTGACTACAGCACTGGTGAGGGCGCGCATAGAGGGCAACGTTGAGGGTGGTAGGATAGTGGTAGCGGTGTTCTTCGGTGGGGGGTAAGCATGCGACTACAGCACTGGTGGTGGTCATCGGGGATTGAAGAGAGGACAGCAGCACCGGTGGTTGGGTGGTAGCTCGAATATAGACCGAGCTCCTAATTTTTGGGCCATTTTGTTGGCCCCAAAATCTCGGTTTTTATTCGAGTGTGTACGGTACCTGTATCTCCATATGTTGTAGTAATAAATTTGATTTCTCTCTTTCTTTGGTCCTGGTATGCTTATGACTACACCTCTGAGCCTCGTCCACCACACCACATTGCTCAACCACACTGAAGAACCAAGGAGAGGATTGGAACCCCCACCACCAGAACCATTCTGTGTGCCTTAAGTTCTGGGCTGCACTTCTGGGTTGTGTAAATATATCACCTGCTTCCACCCAGTGGAATAAAGGGGGAGGGGGGGGCAGTCCGCCCATCTTGTTGGTGGTGGTGATACCCATCCTCCTTTCTGCCCCACTACCGCACGCCCCTTCCCTCAAACCTCTCTAATGTTCCCGGCGCGAGCAGCAACCTCAAGCTGCTGCTCGTGCCAACGTTGGCTCTTTCTCCCGTGCCTAGGAAACGGCATCAGAGGAAGATCCAGCGCTGGTGCGAACTGCAGGTTGGAGCGACTGCTCGCGCCGGGAACATTAAAGAGGTATGGGGAAAGGGAAAGAGCGGATGAGATGGGGGGAATGGCACATCTCATCCCGGCTACACCACTGCTTCTGCCCTCCTCATAACCACATCGCACACTTCCCTGGTGCCCCGCTGTTTGAGCGCAGGACAAAAGCGCTCCGACAAAGCCGTGCCGAGAATTGCGCGCAGGGACGAATGCGCCCCGCCACCTGAGCCGTTAATACCATTCCCGTTAGCGCTGTGAGAGGGGGTTTGGGGGAGAAGCCCCGGTACACTGAGAAATACTCGCGCTTAAGTTGGGGTGGGGGGTGGGGGTGCTCCCCCAAACCGCCCATCAGAGTGGAAGAGCCGGTGTTCGGGAGAAGAGTGGGACTTTTCGGTGTATTGGGGGGGTAGTCCCCCCCCCACTTTCTCAACATGAGCGCAAGTATTTATCAGTGTAGTGGGGGGGGGTTTCCCCCTCACACACACCTTCACAGTGCAAATGGTAATAACTGCTTCAGGCGGCGCGTATTCGTCCCTGCGTGCAATTGTTGGCGCGGCTTTGTCCAGCGCGCCTTTGACGGGTCCCCCACTTCCCTTATACTCTCTGCGTATCACGCAGTTTCTTCTTCACTGCTCACCCCATGCACTGTAGTACATAGGCCATGGAGGCAGGGCCGGCTCAGTCTATGGACCAGTTGCGGCCCTGGCCCAGGGTGCCAGTGATAAAGGGTGCCAAAATCCCAGTCCAGCATCTCTCCTTCTCTCTTCCCTCCCCTCCCCTCTGCAAACAGGAAGGGAGAGATGCTGGATTGAGATTAGGATTCTGGTGCCTTTTTATCACCAGCATTAGGGGGAGAGACTTGAGCTAAAGGAAGAGTCAAGAAACCGTGGGAGGGGCTCAGGGCAACACAGTCCCTTGAGCCGGCCCTGAGTGGAGGGAGGTTGTGAAGCGTTAACAGAACCCTCTAAATGTAATGCTTTTGTGTATATTTGATGAAAACAAAAAACTGTGGATGAGGATGTTCTGAAAGATGATTTGTTTGTCACTCTTCACAATAAAAACAAATGAAGACATATCCAAGTTTATAGTCCACATATATTTGTTCTACCGGACCCTACACAGTCCGTGTTTCGGCAAACACGCCTTCCTGAGTTGAGTAGAACGGGTACAAGTGGATCGATTTTTCACTCTGTCAAAATTACAGACTAGAGGACATTTGATGAAGTTACAGGGAAATACTTTTAAAACCAATTGATGGAAATTTTCTCACTCAGAGAATAGTTAAGCTCTGGAATGCGTTGCCAGAGGTTGTGGTAAGAGCGGATAGCGTAGCTGGTTTTAAGAAGGGTTTGGACAATTTTCTGGAGGAAAAGTCCATAGTCTGTTATTGAGAAAGACATGAGGGAAGCCACTGCTTGCCCTGGATCACTAGCATGGAATGTTGCTACTCTTTGGGTTTTGGCCAGGTACTAGTGACCATGAGGACAGGCTACTAGACTTGATGGATCTTTGGTCTGACCCAGTATGACTGCTTTTATGTGAACCAAGTATAGGACAATCAAACGATTGTAACATCACTGATGAGGTTGGCTATGAGGCACTGTGGAATGAGGCATTATGACATCACAATCTAAGCCAGGGGTAGGGAACTCTGGTCCTCGAGAGCCGTATTCCAGTCGGGTTTTCAGTATTTCCCCAATAAATATGCTTGAGATCTATTTGCATGCACTGCATATTCAGTGGGGAAATCCTGAAAACCCGACTGGAATATGGCTCTCGAGGACCAGAGTTCCCTACCCCTGATCTCAGCTCTGGAATGTTGCTCTCATTGGGGTTCCGGAATCTTGCATTTCTTTGAGATGCTAGAATGTTGCTAGTCCTTGGGTTTTGGCCAGGTACTAGTGACCTGGATTGGCCACTGGGCTACTGGGCTTGATGGGCCATTGGTCTGACCCAGTAAAGCTAGTCTTATGTTCTTATGTCCTAAAAGTAATGGGTGTAATATGATGTAAATATATAGAATACTAATAAGAGATGAAATAATTGAAAACATGACATAATAGTGACTGTGGTGCCAAATATGTACACGCTGTTATTGGTGGCAAAGAAAATGGTCATTAAAGTGCTATGAATGTAAATGGTTGTGAAAATATGGAGGATGCCAAAGGCAGCAGATGTAATTGCGACAGATGAGAAACCAGACGTCCATAGTACACATTATAAACATAAAAGCCAATAGCCAGTGACTATCCTAATGTGGCGATCAAGACGTACCGGTTGATAGAAAAATCTCAGCTACAAACAGAATACGTGTCTTGAGCTGGGGAGTAAATTAGCTCAAACAAAAAAACAAATCAAATGCAAGCAAAGAAATAAATTCAGAGGATACATAAAACACATAAGCATGCATGAAAAAAATATGGAGAATATTAAAAACAATAACAGCCCATAGAGATTTAAAGGGCTTCGGGGCTGTTGCCACGCGGCAGCCACTAGCGCAGCTTAGTGAAAGAGGCCGTGAATAACAATTTCAAATAATGAGGTCTTGGCAAGAGAGAAGCTCCAAATATTAAATCATACCAACATTTGGGGCTCCTTTTATCAAGCCGCGCTAGCGGGGTTAACGCGCGTGACTTTTCATCAACCCCTGCGCTGGCCAAAAACTGCCGCCTGCTCAAGAGGAGACGGTCGTGGCTAGCGCGGCCGGCGGTCTAGCGTGCGCCATTACGCGCGTTAAACCGCTACCGCGGCTTGATAAAAGGAGCCCTTTGTCTAAAAACACCGAGGAAGGCGTGCTCGCCGAAACACGGACCGTGTAGGTTCCGGTAGGACAAATATAAGTGGACTATAAACTTAGGGCTCCTTTTACTAAGGTGCACTAGCGTTTGTAGTGCGCGCGCTAGCTGAAAAATTACCGCCTTTGTAAAAGGAGGCCTTGGATTTGGATTTATTTGTTTTTATTGTGAAGAGTGACAAATCAATCATCTTTCAGAACATCCTCGTCCACAGTTTTTTGTTTTTATCGGTTGGATTGCTTTCACTGGGGAACTTTGGGACTTCTCTTTGGTTTCTGAGTATTTTTGCCCAGGTTACCAGCTCCGGAACCGTGATCCAGTAGGGAGATGTGAACTTTGGGATTGCAGGAAGGAGTTGTTACCCAGAGCATCGTAGGCAGGCAGGACGTCGCACTCAACGACATCCTCATAATTCGGAAGCTTCAGCTGAAAACTGAGCACCCGTGGGTTGGACCATTTTGAATTCTCAATGGTGACTGTAAAGTCCTTGTCCTCCGTGTATGTTTCCAGCTTCCGGCGGATCTGTTCGATAATCTCCTTCCGGTTATTCTCTTGGTCTCTGTATTCTTTGAAGCAGTTGAGAAATACCACAAGGTCGGCATCGGATCTGCCTTTCAGGGTTGTGCCTTTGCCGGTGGACCCTCCCTAAAAGAATAGATTGCAACATGATCAGAAAAGGGATAGAGGGGTGATCCAGTGCTTTGGGGGTGGAGGGCCTGCTCTTGGAAGTCTGTGGTGTGGTCTTCCCAGCAGGAGCAGATCTCCATTTCCGACATGCATTTAGAACTCAATTTAGAAATAGGTTGCACCAAATTTTGAAGGTGTCATCTGCTCTTTACAACCTACCCTTCCCCTCCAGGCAGCTTGCAGGGACTTCAAAAGTGGGGCTGGAGAAAAGTGCAGAGCAATTGCTTTCTGTTCTGTGAGTCTGCTCTGACTTCACCCTCTCATGTCTTGTCCTGACAAGACATCCAGCCTTGGGGAGGGGTGGAGGGACGAGATACAGGGCATAGAGGGCAGGGAAGGGAAGGAGATAGAGAGGGAGGGAAAGAGAGGAGATACCAGAGTAAGGAGAGGGAAGGAGAGATGGAAAGGAAGGATAGGGAAAAGATGCCACGGCATGGGGGTGGGAAGGAGAGACTGAGATGCAAGACCATTGGGAAGGAAGGGGAGGGGGGTAGGAAGGGAAGGAAAGGAAGGAAGGGAAGGAAAGGATATGCCAAAGCATGGAGGGAGAGGGAGAGATGGAAGGAGAAGAGAGGAGAGAAATCCCAGGACATGGGGGAAGGGAAGCAGATGCCAAGATGCCAGATCATGGGATGAGTTGGGGTGGGAAAGAGTGAAGGAAAGAAGGGAGAGATGCCAGAACATAGGAGAGGGAGTGGAGACAGAAAGAGAAAAATGGAAGGAACAGAGAAAGAGGGCAGATGCTGAATAGACTGGAGAGTGAAGAGAAGATGAGGAAAGCAGAAACCAGAGATGAAAAAAGGTAGAAACAAATTTTATTTTGTTGCTTTGGAATAACGTTGTATTGATAAACATTTATAAATAGAAAATGGAAATAAGGTAATCTTTATACTGGACTAATTTTAATACTTTTTTTTTTTTACTAACTTTTGGAGACCAAAATCCTCTTCCTCAGGCAGTGGCATAGCAAAGGGGGTGGGGGAGGGGGTGGCGCACTGCCCTGGGTGAAGCCCCTAAGACAGGGGTGTCAAAGTCCCTCCTCGACCATCGCAACCCAGTCGGGTTTTCAGGATAACCCCAATGAATATGCATGAGATCTATGTGCATGCACTGCTTTCAATGCATATTCATTGGGGAAATCCTGAAAACCCGACTGGATTGCGGCCCTCGAGGAGGGACTTTGACACCCCTGCCCTAAGAGGTGCTTCTCCGATCCCTTTATATAGGGGGGATGTTAAAAGAAAATGACGGGCGCCGGGCGACACATACCCTAGGTACGCCACTGATGCCAACGTGGACCTTCCTTAGGACCCATCCCTGGACTTACCTTAACCACCTTTAGCACCTTGACTTTAGATTCCTTAAATGAGTCTTCTTTCAGAAATGTACAGATTTTGTCCACAACATTTCCCATCTTGTCCAGGAAATCCTGATCGGGCTGAAGTTTCTTACTAATGAATATATTTAAGTCTTCCTCTTTAGCGTTGCAAAGATCTATGTTGGCTTTTAAGCAGGCAGAACAGGGGTTGCCAGACATAGCTGCTGTGTCTGTGCGTCTCGAGTCTCTCAGTTGTCAGTGCAAGGACTGATCAGCCAAGGCAGGGTGACAGTGCTGAAAAACTTGCCTTTTACACTCTCTTAAAGCCGCTCCCTTCCTTTTGGCTTTCAGTTTTCCAGTCGTTACTCGAGTTTCGCTTTCCCAGCTATGACACTGCTACATGTTTACCACGCTCCACGACCCTGTGTATCTCAGCTCCGTACCGAGCATCACCTGAGTCAAGTTTCAAGTTTATTTTTGACTTGAATCGCTTAATTTAATTTGCTAAGCGATTTACAGATAAAAAAGTAGGTACATCAGATTAATTATTTTATTTTTTTTTAAATCTTTATTGGTTTTCCAAACCAACAACAGTGCAATAAACAATTAGATGTACATATAATAAACCAAGAAAAAGCACATTTATCTTTCAGAAAAACATTTACAATCACTTTTACCCTCTCCCACCCACTCACCCACCCACCCACTCAAATGACTAAACAAGAAAACATAAATATATATACTAGTCTTTAAGCCCGTTACATTAATGGGTGCTAGAATAGATGTGTGTGTGTGTGTCTTTCTTTCTTTCTTTCTCTCTCCTTGGCCGCTATCTGTCTTTCTTTCTGTCTCTCTCTTTCCTTGGCCGTTGTCTTTCTTTCTTTCTCTCTCCTTGGCCGCTGTCTGTCTGTCTTTCTTTCTGTCTCTCTCTTTCCTTGGCCGCTATCTGTCTTTCTTTCTTTCTTTCTGTCTCTCTCTTTCCTCGGCTATCCACCACCACCCCTTGCCTGCTCCCCCTGTCCAGCAGCACCCCTTCCCTGCTCCCCCTGTCCAGTAGTACCCCTTCTCCTTTCCCTGCTCCCCCTGTCCAGCATCCGCTAGCCCCGGCAGCCTCAGGGCTTTTGCTAGGCCGGCCCACCTCGCATTATCAAAGTGGGCCGGCCTAGCAAATGCCCCGCGGCTGCAAGATGAAACCGCGGCTGCTGCATTTGCTGGTCCGGGGGTGAGAAGAGGCATCTCGGCAGCGGCAGCACAGGAAGTCAGCCGGCATCAGAGATCGGGGCAGAAGGCAGGCAGTGTGCATGTGTAGCACAGAAGCACACATCACGGCGGCAGGGATTATAGCATCGTAAGTGCACATGCGCGCTTAGGCTTTTATTATAAGCAACAACCCCCTCCCCCCCAAACCCAGGATCAACTGCTCAGAATCTAAAAATACAGAAAATGAAAATCAACCATCCAATACTTAGGAAACTGGTTTGAAAAGACAAGTGAGTCAAAGGTTCTTTCTGGCTTTCACATGGTATGTTTCCATCTGTTCCACCTTAAAAGCAGGCTGTGCTGGGTTAATTTCATGGTTATCCTGCCCTGGTGACTTAAGAATTATCTTTGGCTTCCGAAGATAAGAAAATTTAATGGATATTGAACTTCAGGTCCCCAAGCAATTGTATGAAAAGAACTAGAGTTTCAGTTTCCGCCCTTTCTTGAAGAATGGAAACCGAAACTATACTGTATGTTACTAATATTAACAGGTCCCTTGAAAACTGAAAAAAATGTTTTGATTTATGAAATACGGAGCTTAGACCTCGGAAGTTAAGTAACAGTTAATGCAATTGTTACTGAAGTTCACAGGAGCTTCTTAAGATGTTCGTGGAAAGTATTATTAAAACATACAAATGTGGTTTGAAAAAGTACTACAATTTTTTCCAAAATCCGCGAGAACTAGTTTAAATTTTTTTTAAAAAAATTATTTTTATTATTTTATTAAATTACAATAGTGTAATACAGTAAATTGACAACATGAAAATATTACAAGAAATCACTATTACAAGCAGAAAGTATAGAATCATAACTATGGTGTCAGGTCAAAAGCGCGCCGGGACAAAGGCGCGCCCAGACAATTGAGCGCAGCGCGGAGGCGCGCGCCGCTCAAAATTACTGTTTTTAGGGCTCCGACGGGGGTGTGTGGGGGGAACCCCCCCTTTACTTAATAGACATCGCGCCGCGTTGTGGGGGCATTGTGGGGGGTTGTAACCCCCTACATTTTACTGAAAACTTAACTTTTTCCCTGTTTTTAGGGAAAAAGTTAAGTTTACAGTAAAATGTGGAGGGTTACAACCCCCCAAAACGCCGGCACGATGTCTATTAAGTAAAGTGGGGGGTTCCCCAACAAAACCCCCCGTCGGAGCCCCTAAAAACTGTAATTTTCTTCGGCGCGCGCCTCCATCTTGCGCTCAGTTGTCGGCGCGGGCCTTTGTCATTCGCGCCGTTGTCTATGAACCCATACGTATAACCGCCCCCCTTCCATCAATTATTGATATTAAGAATATTAAACATCTTAATAATAAGATTCAATATCTATGTTAATCAGTATCTATCCCTACCCAACCCTCCCGCCCATCCCAACCCAGATGTGTAATGAAAAAAAAAACCAAAAACCAAAACACCTCAGAAGGCAATATATTATCTATTACTTTGAATTCGCAAATAATGCCAATGGATTCCAAATTTTGTTAAATAGAACGCTACATCCTGACCGTTCTGCGCTTACTCTTTCAAATGAATCTGTATGCAAGCGTTGAATTTATACGGCCCTTCTTCTGGGTACGAGTCATTCATAGGGTTACCAGATGTCTGGGAAAACCCGGATATGCCGGATTTTCAAAACTCAAAAAATACTGAAGGGGTAACAAAATCAAATAATGTTACTGTTGAGTGACTAAATAAAGTTAGTTGTATACAAAAAAGTCACTGCATGAAAAATGTACATAAATAATATTTTCAAAAATGATTCCACAAGTATTAAGTCTTAACTAGTTAACTTCACGGCGGCAGGGATTATAGCATCGTAAGTGCACATGCGCGCTTAGGCTTTTATTATAAGCAACAACCCCCTCCCCCCCCCCCAACACTAGAGGGCACTCAAAAAAATTGAAGGGAGATAGGTTCAGAACAAATGCTAGGAAGTTCTTCTTCACCCAGAGGGTGGTGGACACCTGGAATGCGCTTCCAGAGGGGGTGGTTGAGCAGAGTACGGTTTCGGGTTTCAAAAAGTTATTGGACGAATTCCTGAAGGGTAAGGGAATCCAGGGGTACAATTAGAGGGTTACTATACAAGACAAAATGTTCTTGAGTAATAGATCACTACAGGCCATTGACCTGGGGGGCTGCCGCGGGAGCGGACTGCTGGGCATGGTGGACCTATGGTTTGACTCGGCAGAGGCAATGCTTATGTGCTTATGAGCTGAGACGTCCATAGCTTCCTGGTTTAATAGTCCTTGATTTTGGGGTTGATTTCCTGAAGGTAAATAATAAACCTGAGAAAGTGGAGGTAAAAGATCTTCCGATATGCCCCAAACCTCTTGAAAATATTTTTTAATCATTTCTCTCGGAGCCACCATTGCGACCCTAGGAAAGGCCTCGTGCCTTTTATTAGGATTCAGATCACAATGGCATAAGCAGTTATCAATTCACAAGTCATCTGATACAATACGTCATTAATCAGGCCATTTTCATGCTAACAAAAACCCATTACCATGCAGGAAAAAACTCAAACATAGGCACCAGGACTAGATGGGATCAGATGTGATGATGTCACTTAAAAGTCATCCCATAATAGAGCATATTTGATCCTGTTTACCCATCATCCATCCTTTCAAATCTTAGTTCCCTGTTCATTTTCTACATTTCCCAATAACCCTTGTCGCCATTAGCCTCAAGTTTTCTGCAGACGTCCAGAATGTGCATTTCATGAGCAGTTCTCAGCCTAGTACTTGTTTCTTATCAGGGCACAGGTCGATCAAGGCTAGAAGCATAACATTCCCAAGAATATGATTCTATAGCAAAACTCTATTCTTATGGCTAACATTTCACAGTGTATGCAAAAGCTCTGCTCTTATAAACTTATATATATATTCATATTTTTTTTTCTGAGAGGGCCCCTGATCCTCACTAAGTTCCTATTGGGCCCATCAGTCTCCCCCTTTGATCTCTCCCACAGAGATTGGAACCAGAGTGGCACGGTTTGGTTGACTGATTGATTTGGATTTCTATCCCGTTCTTCCGGGCGTTCAGAACGAGTTGCAATTGACATTCACAGTAAAATACAGGACAAAATTTACAGGCATTTGAAGAGAGACAGATGAGAAGAGGGGGAGCAAGGGGAGCAGGGAAGTGAGGAGGAGGGTTGTGAGAGAGGGAGCGGGAGATTAAGGAAGGGGAGCAAGGAGGGGGCTGTCCAGTTGAAGAGATGGGTCTTCAGCCTTTTCCGGAAGGTCATCAGCGAGTCTTGAGATATTGTCTTGAAATACCATTTGATGTACCAGGGACGACACTTTAAAACTGAATCCTTTGCTCAATCGGCAGCCAATGCAAGCTTTTCAATATAGGGGTTATATGGGCTGCCCTCGTTGCCCCATTAATCATCCTAGCTACAGAATTCATAAGCACCTGCAGAACCTTCAATTTCGTTTTAGGCAAGCCCAGAAACAAGGAATTGCAATAATCCAACCGGGTCAGAAGCAAAGATTGGGCCACAGTTCGAAAATCAGGCTGATTCAAAAATCAGAGGGTGGTGGACACCTGGAATGCGCTTCCAGAGGGGTGATAAGACAGAGTACGGTATTGGGGTTCAAGAAGGGATTAGATAATTTCCTGAAGGAAAAGGGGATAGAAGGGTATAGATAGAAGATTACTATACAGGTCCTGGATCTGATGGGCCACCGCGTGAGCGGACTGCTGGGCATGATGGACCCCTGGTCTGACCCGGCAGAGGCACTGCTTATGTTCTTATGGTTTTAGCCTATACAACAAACAAAGTTGGGCATAACCTTTCTGAATAATACACCCAGTTTGCTTTCCAATAGATAAAACCGAGTCTAAGATGACACCCAGCTTAGACTGTAATATGTTTTTTTTACCTTTCTCTTCGCCCAGGGAAGCTGCACCTAATTTAAATGCAATAATTTACATCAGGTTTCACTTGGAGTAAATTCTCATACCCAAAATTGTGCATGGATCCCAGTGCAAAGCGCTATTCTAGAAATGGCATCCAGCTAATACTTATTTTTACTAATCCCATATGCAGCGGCGTACCAAGGGGGGAGAGGAGAGGGGGCAGTCCGCCCCGGGTGCATGCTCCAAGGGGGAACACAGCCGGCCGGTTCCGGAACCTCCCGCGCTGCTCTAAATGGCACCTCAGATCGGAAGCAGCGCTAAAGTGCAGGAAGGTCCTGTGATGACCTCGTCTACCACCTCTGCTTCGGAAGAGGTAAGTGACGTCGGAGGGGGGTGGACCGGCAGCCGCAGTCATTGTGGGACCTTGCCACAACTCCCTGCATCTGCCGGCCCACTCCCCTCCGACATCATTTACCTTTTCCGGAGCAGAGGCAGCAGAAGCAGTCATTGCGGGACCTTGCTGATTTGGATGAAGAGAGAATGGAGCATAGCAGAGTGGTGGAAGGAGAGAAAGGGGGTCAGGATGGTATGGAAGGGTGGTGAAGGGTGAGAAAGGGGGTCAGGATGGTATGGAAGCATGGTGAAGGGTGAGAAAGGGGGCAGATGCTGATGGAAGTGCGAGGAAGGTAGAGGAGAGAGTGAAATGCCAACCATGGGAGTGTGGGAGAGGGAAGAGAGGAGAGAGATGCCAGACCATTGGAGGAGGGAAGGGAAGAAGATGGATGCCAGACCAATGGAGGTAAAGGAAGAGATAGAAGGGGGAGGCATACAGTTTCTGGAAGGGGAATAGAAGGAGAGAAGATGCCCTATAGAAGGGGCAGAAAGAGGGTAGACAGTGGATGAAAGGAAGAGAGTGACAAGAAGATGAAGAAAGCAGAAACCAGAAAAGACAAGGTAGAAAAAATTATTTTTATTTTCGGTTTAGGGGAGATGCATTGCTGTTTCTGTGGTGTTGCATTGTATGCAGAGTCCAGCTTTTTGGTGCTTCAGTTTAATCTTTGTCTACGTATTTTTATTCTATCTCCCCTTTTACAAAACTGTAGAGCGTTTTTTAGCGTTGGCATCTGAGCTGTTACCACCGTGGCTAAAAACCACACTACAGTTTTGTAAAAGGGGGAGGGGTTAGTTTGTGATTACATATTCCATACTAGGTGAAGGTGTTTTCTGTGTTCTGTGTGTTCGAAAGACATGGTTTTTTGTTAGGATTGATCTGTACTAGTCTGACTTGTTTAGTTTTTCAATAGGTGTACTGTTGTTGTACTGCTCACTGCAGTATGTAAGATGCTGCCTTTTCCTAGGTACTCATGTGTGACATGTGGATTGTTACTAAAAATTATGTTTTTCATACAGATGGAAGGGGGGGTGTCAAAAAATGATGGGCCCCGGGTGTCACATAAGCTAGGTACGCCATTGTCCATATGTAAGCTAAAGAATCAGTTGCCCTGAAAGACAGAAATGGGACCATCACCATCTTTTCTGCCCTTCAGTTGTTGCAGCAAGGAGGGAAGAAGAGGTGGGCAAGAACAAGAACTGAGATGAGTAGGCTTCTCACAGTATCGTACAATAGGATCCTTGGGTTTTTAGGATGAGAACGGTGCTGTAGAAGATGCCATAATGTGCCAGTGTATAGTGGTTCGACAGTTCCTGGTCCCCGAGAAAGAGGCTCCCGCTTTCAGTGGAAATACCCAGTGTCTCTTTGATCTGCTGGATTTTAGTGTAGGGGTTAATGGACACACGATGCAGTTGCTGGTTGTCTCGTTTGATCGTAAGCTCAACAGATGACGGCTGAAAGAAAAAGAGACCACAGGTGAGGAAATCTCCCAGTTGTCCTTTCATGGATTTACGATCAGGGGCCCTCTCCCTTTCCCTGTTCCATGGTAAGGAACCATTTAAATCTACCCACTTAAAAATCCTGGAGCATTCCTCACAGCAGCGTACCGAAGTACATTTTTTTCCTGCTGAACTGAAATTTGTAATCCTATAGGTCCAACAAATAGGTAAAAAATTGAAAGGGAGACGGATATAGGGTTTTAGATTCAAGAAACTTATCTGGATGATGAGAGCATAAGAACATAAGAATAGTCTTTTTGGGTCAGACCAATGGTCCATTGAGCCCAGTAGCCTGTTCTCACAGTGGCCAATCCAGGTCCCTAGTACCTGGCCAAAACAACATTCCATGCTACCAATCCAGGGCAAGCAGAGGCTTCCCTCATGTCTTAATAACAGACTATGGACTTTTCCTCCAGGAATTTGTCCAAACTACTGGGTTAATGACTACATGTACTAATGTCTCAATAAGCAAAATATATTGAAGGGTGTAAATAGAGTTTACAAAAGGTTTGGATAATTTCCTAAAAGAAAAGTCCGTAAGCCAGAGGGACTCGGGGAAATCTATTGCTTATTTCTAGGATAAGCAGCAGCAGATCTGTTCTACTCCTCTGGATCTTGCCAGGCACTTGTGACCTGGGTTGGCCACTGTTGGAAACAGGATACTGGGCTTGAGGGGACCTTCGGTCTGTCCCAGTATGGCAGCTCTTATGTAAGCAAAGTAAAGGACAATCAAGCCATTGTGACATCACCGATGAGGTTGGCTCTTAGGCTTTGGAGAAATGAGGCATTATGACATCATAATCTCAGCCCTGGAATGTTGTTACTCTTTGCGGTTCTGGATTGGCCACTTGATGGACCAGGATGCTGGGCTTGATGGACCTTCAGTCTCTCTCAATATGGAAACTTATGAATGAAGCAAAGAGGAAAGCAATTTCCTGCCGTAATAAGGCCAATGTAACCAGCCTGTCTTAAAGGGACCGAGCTGATCTGCATCACACCAAGGACTGTGCAGATGATGGAGCGATGCAAAACAGCTCATCATCTCTTCTCATTGGCAGTGGCAAAATGGGTGGGAGTTGGGGAAGCCAACGGGTGAGTAACTAATACTCGCTCCAGTCCTGGAAGTAATATATTAGTCAGGAAGTGTAAATGTCAGATGTAATCCTGTTGTATTATATTTTATAACCTACATTTAAAAATCTTTTTTAAAAAAATTCTTTATTCATTTTTTAAACTACAATTGTGCACAAAATATTAACATTACAGCACAATAAACTTAATAGAAATAATGACAAGACTTATTCCCCCCCTCCCATTTTCCAATTGACCAACTACTCATAAAATTACCTGTAAACAACCTATCTATACCTCTTAACCAATGCCAAAACATACCCCCCTCCCCAGGATGTGTATGTTTTCCTCATTTATATAAATAAATCAATCCTTACACTATTTAGTTAATGGTTCCCAAACTTCCACTAATTTTTTATATCCCTTTTGAGTGGCCATAAAATTTTCCATTTTAAAGACGTAACATAGGGATTCCCACCAGATAATTTAATCTATCCCAATTTTTCCAATTCTTTAAGATAAGCTGCATGGCAACCCCCGTCATTATAAACAAAAGTTTGTTATTTTTTACCGAAATTTGACTTTTTGCCCTCATAGATGTTCCAAATAAAATGGCACCATACGATAGTGCCATTGGATTTTCTAATAAATTATTAACCTGATCCCAAATCGATCTCCAGAAATTTAGTATCAAGGGACAATAGTATAGTAAATGATCTAAAAATAATCTAAAAAAAAATAAAGAAATGAACCTGGGACAGGCAGCATGCAGCAGCTTTCGCGACCTCATTCCAGCAAAAACCTTCCCCCAAGTTTCCTGTCGGATCTCCTGGGTCTATGATAATCGGCCTAAATATTTTGAAAAAATGAAGTTGAGTCTTAGGTTACATAACAAAAGTTTAGAAGAGCACCAGGATACACATTACACAGTGACAGAGAAGAGACACCAGAGACACACAGTTAATAGCATTAACCATTTCCTGGACTCGAGTCAAATAAGGCAAAGGATGGTCTACTTACCTGCATTTACTTAACTGTAATTTTAAGAAACTCTCGTCATAATATTTTGACCAATAAACACAGAGGGTCTCATAATTCAAGATCAATTTCAGGACTTTATGGAAAACTTGGTCGGTTTTGAACTTTTTCTTCTTGCCATCCTCTTCCCAGGCACGAATGGTCAGGAGCTCCAGGGCATACTTTGGAGGCAGTTTTTTCACTTCAGGTTTGTCCTCAAAGTGCTAGGAATAGAGGAAAGAGTTCTGAATAGGGTGACCAGATTTTTAGGAACGAAAATCTGGGCCTATGGCCCTGCCCGAATCATGCTCCGTTCCGCCCCCCAGCCCCACCCCTCAACCTGGTAGAACTCAGCAAGATGTCACCACGTTGCATCCGCACATGAGCAGATGCCGTCCCGATGTCGCTGCTAGCAGGAAGCTTTTCGAAACCTGGAGAAAGTGCTGGGTTTTGAAAAGCTGTCTGGACCCCCGGACATGCCCTTGAAAAGGAGGGCATGTCCGGGGAAATCCGGATTTATCCGAGGAACCTGTGAGAGGGAAACTTTATGTACACCATCCTCGGATCTATGTATTCAGTGCAAGATAGAAGTGGCTGGATAAAATGATCATGGCCAGGAGTAATTGCTTGGAACTGGATCACCTGATCCCGGGATCATTCTAAGTAACCTGCTTACAGGAACACCCTACCCTGCTTGCTCTGCCACTGCCAATGGGAGCAATTGTGCCTGCCCATATTTGGGTCAGGTGTGGCCGCACCACGTGCACATTTCATGGAGTGGCATTTTCGATAGGAAGTCTAAGTCTGAGTTTGGATGTTTTGGGAAAGATGTCCAGAAATCCAATGGAGAAAATGTCCATTCTCAAAACAGCAAGATGACTGTCTTTTTTTTTTTTTAAATGGCCTATGTAGACATTTTGGTACTTAGTATCACTATCTTTTTTGGCCATTCTTGAATATGAATACATCCACATGAAAAATTCACATAAGCAAGATTTCCTCAATCTTAGTAAACTGTTCAGACAGCTGAGCATAGTAGAGGGGCTCTTCTAAGAAGTACTGTAGTGAATTTCACATTAAAAGTCCCAGGTACAGATGTCACTATACACTCCCCCCTCCCGTATTCGCAGTGGTTAGGGGCAGAGCCGGCCCACAAATATTAAAAAACTGAGAATAATATTTGGGCTGGTTCTGCCCCTAACTCCTGCTTCTCCCCAGTTATTTTAAGCCCTGTAAGCCCCCCCCTTAAGCCTTACCTGGTGGTCTAACAGGTTTTCGGGCAGGAGCGATCTTCCCACGCTCCTACCCCGTGCAGATCGCTCACAGGAAATGGCTGCCTTGAGCTCCCGTTGTCTCTCAAGACTAAGACGGGAGCTCAAGGCAGCCATTTCCTATGAGCGATCTGCGCGGGGCAGGAGCGTGGGAAGATCGCTCCTGTCCGAAAACCCGCTAGACTACCAGGTAAGGCTTAAGGGGGGGCTTACAGGGCTTAAAATAGCCCAAAAAATAAAAATGATGTTTTTTGGCATAAAATTGTGAATAATTGAAACCGTAGATATGGAAACCGCAAATACAGAAGGGGAAGTGTATCTTGCTTATGTTGTATGGTAAGCAGTGATGTACAAAGGGCGGGTCGGGAGGTGCGGACCGCCCCGGGTGCCAGCCCTAGGGGGATGCACAGCCGGCTAGATCCGGAACCTCCTGTGCTGCTCTTTAACGGGACCTGCACCTCAGGGCGGCTGCCGTACTTATTCCAAAGCAGAGTCGACAGTCACGCTGAAGTACAGGAAGGTCCCACAATGACTGCTTCTGCTGGCTCTGCTCCGGAAGACGTAAGTGACGACGGAGGGGGTGGACTGGCAGCCACAGTCATTGCGGGACATTGCTGCAACTCCCTGCATCTGATGGCCCACCCCTTCCGACGTCACTTACGGTTTCCAGAGCAGATGCAGCAGAAGCAGTCATCACGCGACCTTGCTAGTTTAGAGGGAGAGAGGAGCATAGAAGGGTGGTGGATGGAGAGCAAGGGGGTCAGGGTGGTATGTAAGGATGGTGGAGGGAGAGAAAGAGGTCAGGGTGGTATGGAAGGGTGGTGGAAGGAGAGAAAGGGGGCAGATGCTGATGGAATTGGTGTGCAGGAAAAGGGGAGAGAGACATAAGGGGGAAGGATACTGGAGGGAGAGAAAGGGGGCAGATGCTGATGGAAGTGGGGGGAAGGGAGAGGAGAGAGTGAAATGCCAGACTATGAGGGCGTGGGAGAGGGAAGGGAAGAAGAGTAGAGGAGAGAGATGCCAGACCATTGGAGGAGGGAAGGGAAGAAGATGGATACCAGACCAATGGGGGTGAAGGGAGAGATGGAAGGGGGAGGCATAGAGTTTCTGGAAGGGGAATAGAAGGAGAGAAGATGCCCTATAAAAGGGGCAGAGAGAGGTAGACAGTGGATGAAAGGAAGAGAGTGACAAGAAGATGGGGAAAGCAGAAACCAGAGAAGACAAGGTATAAAATAATTCTATTTATTTATTCTTTTTGCTTTAGGGGAGATGCACCGCTGTTTCTGTGGTGTTGCATTGCATGCAGAGTCCAGCTTCTTGGTGCTTCAGTTAAACCTTTGTCTACGTATTTTTCTCCCATTTTTTAGCTTTTTTTATCGCCGGCCGTGGTGGTAGCAGGTCTGATGCTCAGAATTCTATGAGCGTCAGAGCTGTTACCACCGTGGTTAAAATCCACACTACAGTTTTGTAAAAGGGGGAGGGGTTAGTTTGTGATGACATATTCCATACTAGGCGAAGGTGTTTTCTGTGTTCTGTGTGTTCGAAAAGACATGGTTTTTTGTTAGGATTGACTGCAGGATTGATCTGTACTAGTCTGGCTTGTTTAGTTTTACAATGGGTGTAAGATGCTGCCTTTTCCTAGGTACACTCTTGTGTGACGTGTGGATTGTTACTAAAAATCATGTTTTTCATACAGAGTGGGGGGGTGCCAAAAAATGATGGGCCCCGGGTGTCGCTTATGCTAGGTACGCCACTGATGGTAAGCCCTCCAAAACCCACCCAAAACTTAATCCTATCTACCAGTACACCACAATAGCTCTTATGTCTGCAGGTGTCATCTTAATGTAAGTACAGTAGGTTTTGGAGAGCTCACCATATAATATAAACAAGCTATAGGGACATGGATACCTGGTACTTTTAATGTAAAATTCACTGCAGTAACCTCTGCTCTCTGAGCTCAAATGTCTGTGTTAACATCTGAAGCTGCTAGAATGTACTTTTTTTAAAAACATCTTTGGATGATGGGAGGGGGTTGGCGACCACTATGGGAATAAGGGGGGGTCATGCCTTAATTCCTCCAGTGGTCAACTGGTCAGTATTTTGGCATCTTTTTAGCATTTAGACGCTTTTAAAACAGGTCTAGCTCCAAACGTCTAAAAAAAGCCAGGACCTTTTGTTAACGGTTTTATTATGCCTGACGAGGGTCCAGGTCCTAAGCCCGCCCAAAACATGCCTCTAACACCCCCCCTTAAGTTATTATTTCTAAAGTGCTGAAAGGCTTACGAAGCACTGTACATTTTAACATACAATAGACGTCCCTGCTCAGAAGAGCTTACAATCTAATTTAGACAGGATATTTCAGGGGTGGGGAGATTTTAGTGGGTCTAGGTATCTGGCGGCAGTGAGTGGGAGTTAGGAGTTGAAAACAGATTCCAGAAAGTGGGCTTTTAGCTTGGATTTGAACGCTGCCAGGGACGGAGCATGACCTATCGATTCAGACAGCCTGTTCCAGGCATATGGCGCCGCAAGAAAGAAGGGACGGAGTCTGGAGTTGGTGGTGGAAGAGAAGGGTACAGATAAGAGGGGCTTGCCTGAGAAATGGAGATTATAGGGAGGAGCATAGGGGGAGATAAGTGAAGAAAGATATGGGAGGTGGGGCAGTCACTTTCTTCGTAGAATTGCTCTGGAGCAGTGAGCTCCCATATCATACAGTGCTGTGCTGTGTTATATGATATTTTTATTCTGTACATTACCGATTTGTACCAGTATTTCACCAGACGGATCAGGCTCTTCACTTTGGTTGGTTGACCTTTGACGAAATCCCTCTGGAGCTCAGTGAAGCAAGTTGAAAACTCTCTGTTAGAGTGGGAGTTCAGGAGGTTTTCATATACCTTAGGGTGAGGTTGGTAGCCCACAATGTTGTGGCCTGTTAAGAAAAGTACAATCAAGGCAGGTGAAGATACAATTTGATTAAACTGAAAAGGAGAAGGGAGAGAGGTAATCACTTGCAAGGCTGTCAATTTACCCAGATCCAGGAGGGAGACTTTTTGGCCAGTCCTAGTCGTAAGCTCGTGCGCCAGAGCGGTGCGGTATTTGTAACGCCTGATTTTCTCCATTGAATTTAGTACTACAAGTCCTATAATGCATCAGGATAAGGCTGCCAGAAACCCAGGACTGGCCTCACCGCTCGCTCCAGGAATCGAGTAATGGCAGCTCTGCACGTGGCTACACCTTCAATGGGGCATCTTTGAACTTTGCGTCTACACTCCTGAAACATTTTAGGATTTCTAAATAAACCAAACATCCCTTGTTCTCCATTAGATACTGGGGGCTTACCACTGAATTCTCCCTTCTCTCGCTTATATATTCCCTCTGGCGCCAATTAAGTTCGCCAACTCATCCTAGAAAAAAATTGCTACGCACCTCATTGCTGACTATCACTACGGTCACCTTCGAAGTGCTCCCCTTGGGAAGCTACACTCTGATGCCAGCGCCTAGACCAGCCTTGAAAGAAATTTTGGAACTCTTTTTTCTGGAATGCCTGTGAGAGCTGTTCCTACCCCTCCGAGATGCTCGGAGATTCGTGGAGGGGGTTTCAATACCTAGCATTGTTGGCGGCGGCTTTTTCCTTCATCAACTGATGAGTAAGCGTGATGTTAGATAAGGGGGAATGCAAATGAAGGGCAATGGCATGGGTCATCTTAGGAGTGGCAGGATAGCGGCACCAGTGTTCTTTGGGGGGGGGGCATGTGACTACAGCACTGGTGAGGGCGCGCATAGAGGGCAACGTTGAGGGTGGTAGGATAGTGGTAGCGGTGTTCTTCGGTGGGGGGTAAGCATGCGACTACAGCACTGGTGGTGGTCATCGGGGATTGAAGAGAGGACAGCAGCATCGGTGGTTGGGTGGTGGCTCGAAGATAGACCAAGATCCTCATTTGTAGGCCATTTTGTTGGCCCCAAAATCTTGGCTTTTATTTGAGTATCTACGGTACCTGTATCTCCATATGTTGTAGTAATAAATCTGATTTCTCTCTTTCCTTGGTCCTGGTATGCTCATGACTACACCTCTGGGCCTTGTCCACCACACCACATTGCTCAACCACACTGAAGAACCAAGGAGAGGATTGGAACCCCCACCACCAGAACCAGTTTCATTCTGTGTGCCTTAAGTTCGGGGTTGCACTTCTGGGTTGTGTAAATATATCACCTGCTTCCCTTGTACCCAGTGGAATAAAGGGGGAGGGGGGGCGGTCCGCCCTGGGCACCATCTAGTTGGCGGCGGTGACACCCATCCTCCTCTCTGCCCCACTACCGCACGCGCGCGCCCCCCTTCCCTCAAACCTCTCTAATGTTCCCGGCGTGAGCAGCAACCTCAAGCTGCTGCTCGTCCCAACGTCGGCTCTTTCTCCCGCACCTAGGAAACGGCATCAGAGGAAGATCCAGCACTGGTGCCAACAGCAGGTTGGAGCGACTGCTCGCGCCGGGAACATTAAAGAGGTATGGGGAAAGGGAAAGAGCGGATGGGGTGGGGGGCGGGGAAAGGCACATCTCATCCCGGCTACACCACTGCTTCTGCCCTCCTCATAACCACATCGCACACTTCCCTGGTGCCCCGCTGTTTGAGCGCAGGACAAAAGCGCTCCGACAAAGCCGTGCTGAGAATTGCGCGCAGGGACGAATGCGCGCCTCCACCTGAAGCCGTTATTACCATTCCCATTAGCGCTGTGAGAGGGGGTTTGGGGGAGAAGCCCCAGTACACTGAGAATACTCGCGCTTAAGTTGGGGTGGGGGTTCTCTCCCAAACCCCCCATCAGAGTGGAAGAGCCGATGTTCGGGAGAAGAGTGGGTTTTTTCAGTGTATTGGGGGGGTAGTCACCCCACTTCCTCAACATGAGCGCAAGTATTTGTCAGTGTAGTGTGTGGGGGGGGGTTCCCCCTCACAACACCCCCTCACAGCGCTAATGGTAATAACTGCTTCAGGCAGTGCGTATTCGTCCCTGCGTGCAATTGTTGGCGCGGCTTTGTCAGTGCGCCAATGTCCGGCGCGCCTTTGACGGGTCCCTCACTTCCCTTATACTCTGCGTATCACGCAGTTTCTTCTTCACTGCTCACTCTGTGCACTGTAGTACATAGGCCGTGGAGGCAGGGCCGGCTCAGTCTATGGACCAGTTGCGGCCCTGGCCCAGGGTGCCGGTGATAAAGGGTGCCAAAATCCCAGTCCAGCATCTCTCCTTCTCTCTTCCCTCCCCTCCCCTCTGCAAACAGGAAGGGAGAGATGCTGGATTGAGATTAGGATTCTGGTGCCTTTTTATCACCAGCATTAGGGGGAGAGACTTGAGCTAAAGGAAGAGTCAAGAGACCGTGGGAGGGGCTCAGGGCAACACAGTCCCTTGAGCCGGCCCTGAGTGGAGGGAGGTGGGAAGCGTTAACAGAACCCTCTAAATGTAATGCTTTTGAGTATATTTGATAAAAACTAAAAACTGTGGATGAGGATGTTCTGAAAGATGATTTCTTTGTCATGCTTCACAATAAAAACAAATGAAGACTTATCCAAGTTTATAGCCACATATATTTGTCCTACCGGACCCTACACAGTCCGTGTTTCGGCAAACACGCCTTCCTGAGTGGAGTAAAATGGGTACAAGTGGATCGATTTTTCACTCTGTCAAAATTACAGACTAGAGGACATTTGATGAAGTTACAGGGAAATACTTTTAAAACCAATTGACGGAAATTTTCTCACTCAGAGAATAGTTAAGCTCTGGAATGCGTTGCCAGAGGATGTGGTAAGAACGGATAGCGTAGCTGGTTTTAAGAAAGGTTTGGACAAGTTCCTGGAGGAAAAGTCCATAGTCTGTTATTGAGAAAGACATGGGGGAAGCCACTGCTTGCCCTGGATCGGTAGCATGGAATGTTGCTACTCTTTGGGATTCTAGAATCTTTTGTTACTCTTTGGGATTCTAGAATCTTACTGTTCTTTAGGATTCTGAATGGAATGTTGCTTCTCCTTGGGTTTTGGCCAGGTACTAGTGACCTGGATTGGTCACCGTGAGAACGGGCTACTGGGCTTGATGGACCATTGGTCTGACCCAGTAAGGCTATTCTTATGTTCTTATGTCCTAAAAGTAATGGGTGTAATATGATGTAAATATATAGAATACTGATAAGAACATAAGAACATAAGCAGTGCCTCCGCCGGGTCAGACCATAGGTCCATCACGCCCAGCAGTCCGCTCCCGCGGCGGCCCAAACAGGTCATGACCTGTCTAAATCACCAGAAGGGGCCCCCATGCCACCTTGGTTTCCTGATGAGTCCTATCTTCCCATCGAAGTCCTAGCCCTCCGGTCTTGCACATGCACGACCTGGTTGGGTTTCTATACTTTCTCAGTATCCCACGATCCCTTTATCCCCCAGGAATCTGTCCAGTCTATGTTTGAATCCCTGTACCGTACTCTGCCCGATCACTTCCTCCGGTAGCGCATTCCAAGTGTCCACGACCCTTTGGGTGAAGAAAAACTTCCTTGCATTTGTTTTGAACCTATCTCCCTTCAGTTTCTCCGAATGCCCCCTCGTACCTGTTGTCCCCTTCAGTCTGAAGAATCTGTCCCTATCCACCCTCTCCATGCTCCTCATGATCTTGAAGGTCTCTATCATATCTCCCCTGAGCCTCCTCTTTTCCAGAGAGAAGAGCCCCAGCCTATCCAACCTCTTGGCGTATGGGCAGTGTTCCAGCCCTCTTACCAGTTTCGTTGCTCTCCTTTGGACTCTCTCAAGTACCGCCATGTCCTTCTTGAGGTACGGCGACCAATACTGAACGCAGTATTCCAGATGTGGATGCACCATCGCTCGATACAATGGCATGATGACTTCCCGCGTCCTGGTTGTGATGCCCCTCTTTATGATGCCCAGCATCCTGTTGGCTTTTTTCGAGGCTGCTGCGCACTGTGCAGATGGCTTCAGTGATGCATCCACCAGCACACCCAAGTCCCTCTCAAGTCTGCTGTCTCCCAACAATGCCCCCCCCAATTTGTAGTTGAACAACGGGTTCTTTTTCCCTATATGCATGACCTTGCATTTTTTCACGTTAAAGCGCATTTGCCATTTGTTTGCCCAGTCTTCCAGCTTGTCCAGGTCCCTTTGCAGGTCCTCACACTCCTCCCTGGACCTAACTCTGCCGCACAGTTTGGTATCGTCTGCAAATTTTATAACCTCGCACTTTGCCTCCTTTTCCAGGTCATTGATAAATATGTTGAAGAGTAACGGCCCCAGCACCGATCCCTGTGGCACACCGCTCGTGACTCCCCGCCAGTCAGAAAATTGGCCCTTTACTCCGACCCTCTGCAGTCTACCTGATAAGAGATGAGATAATTGAAAACATGACATAATAGTGACTGTGGTGCCAAATATATACACGCTGTTATTGGTTGCAAAGAAAATGGCCATTAAAGTGCTATGAGCGTAAGTGATTGTAAAAATCAGGAGAGGATAAGGAGGATGCCAAAGGCAGCAGATGAAATTGCGACAGATGAGAAACCAGACGTCCATAGTACGCATCTAATATAATAAAACGTTAAGCGCGCATGCGTACTCTTAGCCCGTGCTTCCCTGATCCCTGATCTGTCACGCTGTGCCGGCAAGAGTGCGCATGCGCGCTTACTACGTCACCAGGACTCCAGCCGGGACCACAGCCAGCCGCCAATCGCCTCCATGAGTGAAGTACGAGAAAGCGAGGGTCCGCCCGCCCGTCAGAGCTGCTAAGATCACGCGCCGCAACCCAAATCCTCTCCCCTTGTTCCACTCTCTCGTGCGCGCTTGGTGCCGCCACAGCTCCGGCTCTTTCCCGACCTCCAGACTTGCCATGGGGGCCGCAATGATGAACACCTCCGGCCGGCTCCGGGGCCTTCTTTCAGTCCCGTCAGGGCCTGCCTTCGCCGATGCAACTTCCTATTTCCGTGTGGGCTGGGTGCCACCGACTGACACCCGGCACGGGTGGACGGACACAATGTAAGCGATGCGGGAGCAGGAGAGAAGAGGAAGCTGGCGAAATAACGGGCCCGTGAGGAAGGGGCTAGAGAGGTGATACAGCAGCTACGGAAAGGAAGTGAGACTTTGCCATTTGGAAGGAGGATAACAGGCCTGAAGGGAAGGGGCTAGATAAATACAGGACCCATGAACGGGAAGAGAGATAATGGGCGACAGTGGACCTGAGTGACCAGACTGACCAGTCCGGATCATAACTGGCAACCATATTCTATCAAATTTTGCTTGGCTACTGCACAGGGAAGTGGGGGGGATAGAAATGCTGCTGCATAGGGGGCAGGGAGAGACACAGATAGAAAGACAGACAGCGGAAGGGAGAGAGACAGAAAGAAAGAAAAACAGACAGACATATTCTAGAACCCGTTAATGTAACGGGCTTAAAGACTAGTTATAAACATAAAAGCCAATAGCCAGTGACTATCCTAATGTGGCGATCAAAGACGCACCGGTTGATAGAAAAATCTCAGCTACAAACAGAATTTGTGTCTTGAGCTGGGGGTAAATTAACTCAAACAAAAAACAAATCATATGCAAGCAAAGAAATAAATCACAAGGATACATAAAACACATAAGCATGCATGAAAAAATATGGAGAATATTAAAAACAATAACAGCCTCTTTTACAAAGCTGTGCTAGCGGTTGCGCTGCCCTAACGGCCCCAAAACCCATAGAGATTTAAAGGGCTTCAGGACTGTTGCCACGTGGCAGCCACTAGCGCAGCTTAGTAAAAGAGGCCGTGAATAACAATTTCAAATAATGAGGTCTTGGCAAGAGAGAAGCTCCAAAAACTACCACCTGCTCAAGAGGAGACGGTAGTGGCTAGCACGGTCGGCGGTTTAGCGTGCGCTATTACACGCGTTAAACTGCTAAAACGGCTTGATAAAAGGAGCCCTTTGTCTAAAAACACCGAGGAAGGTGTGCTCGCCGAAACACGGACCGTGTAGGGTCCGGTAGGACAAATATAAGTGGACTATAAACTTAGGGCTCCTTTTACTAAGGTGCACTAGCGTTTGTAGTGCGCGCGCTAGCTGAAAAATTACCGCCTTTGTAAAAGGAGGCCTTGGATTTGGATTTATTCGTTTTTATTGTGAAGAGTGACAAATCAATCATCTTTCAGAACATCCTCGTCCACAGTTTTTTGTTTTTATCGGTTGGATTGCTTTCACTGGGGAACGTTGGGGCTTCTCTTTGGTTTCTGAGTATTTTTGTCCAGGTTACCAGCTCCGGAACCGTGATCCAGTAGGGAGATGTGAACTTTGGGATTGCAGGAAAGAGTTGTTACCCAGAGCATCGTAGGCAGGCAGGACGTCGCAGTCAACCTCATAATTCGGAAGCTTCAGCTGAAAACTGAGCACCCGTGGGTTGGTCCATTTTGAATTCTCAATGGTGACTGTAAAGTCCTTGCCCTCCGTGTATGTTTCCAGCTTCCGGCGGATCTGTTCGATAATCTCCTTCCGGTTATTCTCTTGGTCTTTGTATTCTTCGAAGCAGTTGAGAAATACTACAAGGTCGACATCGGATCTTCCTTTCAGGGTTGTGCCTTTGCCGGTGGACCCTCCCTAAAAGAATAGATTGCAACATGATCAGAAAAGGGATAGAGGGGTGATCCAGTGCTTTGGGGGTTGAGGGCCTGCTCTTGGAAGCCTGTGGTGTGGTCTTCCCAGCAGGAGCAGATCTCCATTTCTGACATGCATTTAGAACTAAATTTAGAAATAGGTTGCACCAAATCTTGAAGGTGTCATCATCTGCTCTTTACGACCTACCCTTCCCCTCCAAGCAGCTTGCAGGGACTTCAAAAATGGGGCTGGAGAAAAGTGCAGAGCAATTGCTTTCTGTTCTGTGAGTCTGCTCTGACTTCACCCTCTCATGTCTTGACCTGACAGGACATCCAGCCTTGAGGGGGGGGGGTTGAGATGCAGGGCATAGGGGGCAGGGAAGGGAAGGAGATAGAGAGGGAGGAAAAGAGAGGAGATACCAGAGTAAGGAGGGGGAAGGAGAGATGAAAAGGAAGGATAGGAAAGAGATGCCATGGAACGGGGGTGGGGAGGAGAGATTGAGATGCCAGACCAGTGTTCTCCCCAGTGCTTTTCAGTCGGGCGCTCCGCCCAGCAAATTTAGATGCCCGCCCAGCTGTCATCTGCCGAATCCTGCTGCCGCCACTGCTTAACGCGCAGCGTGAAGAGCCACCGAAAGACTCCCGCCAGACTTAAAACAAAACCCAGCAAGCAACTCAAACCCGGCTTCCCTCCGAAACCGGAAGTTACGTCGGGGGGGGTGGGGGTAGGGAAGAGAAGCCGGCACGGACCATTAGAGCCCCAGAGCATGCGGGAGATAGGCCAGCCACGGAGGGAAGCTTACTTGCTCTTGCTTACTTCAGGCATTTCTCGCTGCCGGGTCCTGCCTACTTTCTGTTTCCGTGAAGGCAGGACCCGGCAACGAGAAAGGCCCGAAGTAAGCAAGAGCAGCAAGTTGTAAGCTTCCCTCTGTCGCTGACCTTTGGGAGATAGGTCAGCAAAGAAGGGAAACTTGCAACTTGCCTTTGTCTGTAGCGAATCTGCTGGGTCTGTGAGACGGGGGGGCGGGGGTGAATGGAAGGAGAAAAGCTGCTATACCCAATTAGAGGGGGAGGGGGAAGGGGAAGAAAAATGCTGGTACTTCTGCTGTACCCAATAGGGGGAGGTGGAAGAGTCATGCTGCTGCACTCAATTAGGGGGGAGGGTGAAGAGAAATGCTGCTTCTGCTGTACCCAATTGGGGGGGAAGAGAAATGCTGAAAATACTGCTGTACCCAATGGGGGGAGGAGGAAAAGAAATGCTGCTGCACCCAATTGGGAAGAGAGAAGGAAGGAGGGAGAAGGAAGATCAGGAAAAGGAGGAAAGAGATGCAAAGACCATGGAAGGGAGGGAAAGAAGATACCATACCATGGAGTGGAAGAGAGAGATGTCAGGGCATATGGGGGGGGGGGGAAGCAGGGCTGGATTAAAGGATCTGCCCAGTAGGCACAGGCCTAGGGCCCAAAATGGTCAGGGGGGCCCCGCCAATGCTGTGCTTTGGGGCCTTACCCTTGCTAGATTCGCTGGCAGCAGCAGCCTCATCATCATCCCGGGCACACACCCCCCAACCCGATCTGACCCTCCTTTACCTCCTTCCCTCATCAGTGAGTGCCAGAGGGAATCATGGCAGGAGAAAGCCCTCAAGCAGCCTGCTTAGAGTAGAGCAGTGCTGTTTAGAGTCTCATGATGGGAGGGAGGGAGAGATAGGAGGGTCGTGGGGGGGGGGGGAAAGTAGCAGTCTGCCCCGGGTGCTCGGCCTGGTATCATGAACTTCTTTGGCTAGCAACAGCATTTACAATTCACTGCTGTTGCCAGCTTCAGGCCTTCCTCTCTGCCGGGTCCTGCCTACTTCTGTTTCCATGAAGGCAGGACCTGACAGAGAAGAAAGCCCGAAGCTGGCAACAGCAGTGAATTGTGAATGCTGCTGCCTGAAGAAGTTCATGATGCCAGGCCTTGGGTGACAGAAGGAGGAAAGGGAGCAGAGGGGGAGAGACTTGCTGCACTCAACTGGAGGGAGAAAGAAGATGAGGGAGGGAATGAAACGAGATGCCAGGGATTGGAGGGAAGGGAGGGAGGAAGAGATGCCAGAGCATGGAGGGAAGAAGGAAAGTATGCCAGACCAAGGGAAAAGGAAGGGGGAAAGGAAGGAGGAGATATCAGAGCATGGAGGGGGAGGGAGAGATGGAAGAAAAGGAAAGGAGTGAGATGCTAGAGAATCAGGGAAGGGAAGATACCAGACTATGGGGCGAAGGAAAGAAAGGAGAAGAAAGAGATGCCAGAGCATAGGGGATGGGGTGGTGACAGAAAGAGAAAAATGGAGAGGTGGCTGAGCAGAAATCAATCATGTACAAAGGAGAAGAGAAGGGGCACAGGATATACAGTTTATTGAAGAAGCATAAAAAGAGGGAAGATGCCATATGGAACGGGGAGAGGGCAGACAGTGGATGGAAGGGGCTGATGCTGCATGGAAGACAGAGCGGACAGATGCTGGCTAGAAAGAAGAGTGAAGACAAGATGATTAAAGCAGAAACGACAAAAGGTAGAAAAAATTCTTTTTGTTGCTTTACGTAGAATCAAGTAGTATTGTATCTATTGATTAAAGTTTATAAATAGGAAATGGAAATAAGGCAGTTTTTTGGGGACTAAACCCCTTTCCTCAGGTCAGAACAGGATACCATAACAGCAGGGGTGCCCAAATGATTGAGCGCGATCGACCAGTAGATCGCAAAGGCAATGTGAGTCGATCGCGTTGCCTTGGCAATCTTTTTCTTCCTGCCTCCCTGAGCCAGGCCAGGCGCGTACAAGCGCTGGACTCACAAGATTTCACCTCCGACGTCAATTCTGACGTTAGAGAGGAAGTTCTGGGCCAGCCAATCGCTGCTTGGCTGGCCTGGAACTTCCTCTCTGACGTTAGAATTGACATCGGAAGTGAAGTCTTGTGAGTCCGGCGCTTGTACATTCCTGGCCTGGCTCGTGGAAGCAGGGAGAAATCGGCATGGTAGCTTAGGGGGTAGGGAAAGAATCGGGGAAGTGGAGAAATTGGCGCGATGGCTTGGGGGGGCAGGGGGAGAGAGAAAGAAAGAGAGACAGAAAGAAAAGGGGAGGGGCAGAAAGAAAAAAATATTGGATTTATAGTCAGAAGAAGGAAGTGCAAACAGAGACTCATGAAATCACCAGACAAAAAAGTAGGAAAAATGATTTTTTTTTCAGTTTAGTGATCAAAATGTGTCTGTTTAGAGAATTTATATCTGCTGTCTATATTTTGCACTATGGCCCCCTTTTACTAAACCGCAATAGCGGTTTTTAGCGCAGGGAGTCTATGAGCATCGAGAGCAGCGCAGGGCATTCAGTGCATCTCCCTGCTCTAAAAACCAGTATTGCGATTTAGTAAAAAGGGAGGGGGTATATTTGTTTATTTTTGTATAGTTGTTCCTGAGGTGACATTGCATAGAATCGTCTGCCTTGACCTCTTTGAAAACCCGCGGATATAAATGATAATTAACATTTTCTCTGCGTACAGTGTCCTTTGTGGGTTTTTTTTTAATTTTATTGTTGGTAGATCATTTTGACTTGGTCATTTTAAAAGTAGCTCGCAAGCCCAAAAAGTGTGGGCACCCTTGCTGTAGAGCCATTTCTTGTATGACTGGATCAGCTATATTTATCTTTATTTTTTTTTTAGTTGTTTAAATTCATGCAGAAATAAATGGCTAGATTGAACCTAATGACTTCATTAACGCCTTTCCCTTTTTTAACCTCTATACCATTTGAAAGAGGGCAAATACTTCTTAAATTTAGTAAAAATATTCTGGCACAAGTGTCAAACCTTAAAAAAGGAAGTCATATTGAGCATTGGAAAATAATAATAATTAACTAATAAAAATAGTACACATTTAGGGTTCCTTTTACTAAGTTACGATAGTGGTTTTAGCGTGCACTTAGCGCGCGGAGGAATAGGCACGCGCGCTAGATGCTAATGCCAGCATTGAGCTGGCGTTAGTTTTCCCACGTAGCGCAGGGGTTTGCGCGCGCTAAAAATGCTAGCGCACCTTAGTAAAAAAGGGGGTTAATTTTCCCCACCACCAAATTTCCCCATCCCGCCCCACCCGGCTACTTTTTAATGCCACCCGGCTGGAAAAAATTTATGGGGAGAACACTGCAGACCATTGGGAAGGAAGGAAAGGAAATGCCAAAGCATGGAGGGAGAGGGAGAGATGGAAGGAGAAGAGAGGAGAGAAATCCCAGGACATGGGGAAGGGAAGCAGATGCCAGACCATGGGGTGAGTTGGGGTGGGAAAGAGTGAAGGAAAGAAGGGAGAGATGCCAAAGCATAGGAGAGGGAGTGGAGACAGAATGAGAAAAATGGAAGGAACAGAGAAAGAGGGCAGATGCTGGATGGACTGGATAGTGAAGAGAAGATGAGGAAAGCAGAAACCAGAGATGAAAAAAGGTAGAAACAAATTTTATTTTGTTGCTTTGGAATAAAGTTGTATTGATAAACATTTATAAATAGAAAATGGAAATAAGGTAATCTTTATGCTGGACTAATTTTAATACTTTTTTTTTTTTTACTAACTTTTGGAGACCAAAATCCTCTTCCTCAGGCAGTACCATAGCAAAAGGGGTGGGGGTGGCGGACTGCCCTGGGTGAAGCCCTTAAGACAGGGGTGTCAAAGTCTCTCCTCGAGGGCCGCAATCCAGTCGGGTTTTCAGGATTTCCCCAATGAATATGCATGAGCTCTATTTGAATGCACTGCTTTCGTTGTATGCTAATAGATCTCATGCATATTCACTATGGAAATCCTGAAAACCCGACTGGATTGCGGCCCTCGAGAATGGATTTTGACACCCCTGCCCTAAGAAGTGCTTCTCCGATCCCTTTATATAGGGGGGATGTTAAAAGAAAATGCCGGGCGCCGGGCGACACATACCCTAGGTACGCCACTGATGCCAACGTGGACCTTCCTTAGGCCCAGCCCTGGACTTACCTTAACCACCTTTAGCACCTTGACTTTAGATTCCTTAAATGAGTCTTCTTTCAGGAATGTACAGATGGTGTCCACAACATTTCCCATCTTGTCCAGGAAATCCTGATCGGGCTGGAGTTTCTTACTAATGAATATATTTAAGTCTTCCTCTTTAGCGTTGCAAAGATCTATGTTGGCTTTTAAGCAGGCAGAACAGGGGTTGCCAGACATAGCTGCTGTGTCTGTGCGTCTCGAGTCTCTCAGTTGTCAGTGCAAGGACCGATCAGCCAAGGCAGGGTGACAGTGCTGAAAAACTTGCCTTTTACACTCTCTTAGAGCCGCTCCCTTCCTTTTGGCTTTCAGTTTTCCAGTCGTTACTCGAGTTTCGCTTTCCCAGCTATGACACTGCTACATGTTTACCACGCTCCACGACCCTGTGTATCTCAGCTCCGTACCGAGCATCACCTGAGTCAAGTTTCAAGTTTATTTTTGACTTATTGAATCGCTTAATTTAATTTGCTAAGCGATTTACAGATAAAAAAAATAGGTACATCAGATTAATTATTATTTTATTTAAAAAAAAAAAATCTTTATTGGTTTTCCAAACCAACAACAGTGCAATAAACAATTAGATGTACATATAATAAACCAAGAAAAAGCACCTTTATCTTTCAGAAAAACATTTACAATCACTTTAACCCTCTCCCACCCACTCACCCACCCACCCACCCACCCACCCACTCAAATGACTAAACAAGAAAACATAAATATATATACTAGTCTTTAAGTCCGTTACATTAATGGGTGCTAGAATAGATGTGTGTGTGTGTCTTTCTTTCTTTCTTTCTCTCTCCTTGGCCGCTATCTGTCTTTCTTTCTTTCTGTCTCTCTCTTTCCTTGGCCGCTGTCTTTCTTTCTTTCTCTCTCCTTGGCCGCTGTCTGTCTGTCTGTCTTTCTTTCTGTCTCTCTCTTTCCTTGGCCGCTATCTGTCTTTCTTTCTTTCTGTCTCTCTCTTTCCTCGGCTATCCACCACCACCCCTTGCCTGCTCCCACTGTCCAGCAGCACCCCTTCCCTGCTCCCCCTGTCCAGTAGTACCCCTTCTCCTTTCCCTGCTCCCCCTGTCCAGCATCCTCTAGCCCCGGCAGCCTCGGGGCTTTTGCTAGGCCGGCCCACCTCGCATTATCGAAATGGGCCGGCCTAGCAAATGCCCCGCGGCTGCAAGATGAAACCGCGGCTGCTGCATTTGCTGGTCCGGGGGTGAGAAGAGGCGTCTCGGCAGCGACAGCACAGGAAGTCAGCCGGCATCAGAGATCGGGGCAGAAGGCAGGCAGTGTGCATGTGTAGCACTGAAGCACACATCATGGCGGCAGGGATTATAAGAACATAAGAAGTTGCCTCCACTGGGTCAGACCGAGGTCCATCTCGCCCAGCGGTCCGCTCCCGCGGCGGCCCATCAGGTCTGCGACCTGTGAAGTGGTTTCTGACCACTTTTATAACCTACCTCAAGTTCTATCTGTACCCCTCTATCCCTTTATCCTCCAGGAACCTATCCAAACCCTTCTTGAACCCCTGTACAGAGTTCTGGCCTATCACTTCCTCCGGAAGCGCGTTCCATGTGTCCACCACCCTCTGCGTAAAAAAGAACTTTCTAGCATTTGTTCTAAACCTGTCCCCTTTCAATTTCTCTGAGTGACCCCTAGTGCTTGTGGCTCCCCTCAGTTTGAAGAATCTGTCCTTATTTACTCTCTCTATGCCCTTAAGGATTTTGAAGGTTTCTATCATGTCCCCTCTAAGTCTCCTCTTCTCCAGGGAGAACAGCCCCAGCATTTTTAACCTGTCAGCGTATGGAAATTTTCCATACCTTTTATCAGCTTAGTCGCCCTCCTCTGCACTCCCTCGAGTACCGCCATGTCCTTCTTGAGGTACGGCGACCAGTATTGAACACAGTACTCCAGGTGCTGGCGCACCATTGCGCGATACAGCGGCATGATGACTTCGTAAGTGCACATGCGCGTTTAGGCTTTTATTATAAGCAACAACCCCCTCCCCCCCAAACCCAGGAACAACTGATCAGACTCTAAAAATACAGAAAATGAAAATCAACCATCCAATACTTAGGAAACTGGTTTGAAAAGACAAGTGAGTCAAAGGTTCTTTCTGGCTTTCACATGGTATGTTTCCATCTGTTCCACCTTAAAAGCAGGCTGTGCTGGGTTAATTTCATGGTTATCCTGCCCTGGTGACTTAAGAATTATCTTTGGCTTCCGAAGATAAGAAAATTTAATGGATATTGAACTTCAGGTCCCCAAGCAATTGTATGAAAAGAGTTTCAGTTTCCGCCCTTTCTTGAAGAATGGAAACCGAAACTATACTGTATGTTACTAATATTAACAGGTCCCTTGAAAACTGAAAAAAATGTTTTGATTTATGAAATACGGAGCTTAGACCTCGGAAGTTAAGTAACAGTTAATGCAATTGTTACTGAAGTACACAGGAGCTTCTGATGTTCGTGGAAAGTATTATTAAAACATACAAATGTGGTTTGAAAAAGTACTACAGTTTTTTCCAAAATCCACGAGAACTAGTTTAAATTTTTTTTTTTTTTTAAATAATTTGTATTATTTTATTAAATTACAATAGTGTAATACAGTAAATTGACAACATGAAAATATAACAAGAAATCACTATTACAAGCAGAAAGTATAGAATCATAACTATGGTGTCAGGTCAAAAGCGCGCCGGGACAAAGGCGCACCCAGACAATTGAGCGCAGCTGGAGGCGCGCGCCACTCAAAATTACTGTTTTTAGGGCTCCGACGGGGATGTGTGGGGGGAACCCCCCCACACTTTACTTAATAGACATCGTGCCGCGTTGTGGGGGCATTGTGGGTGGTGTGGGGGGTTGTAACCCCCTACAATTTACTGAAAATTTAACTTTTTCCCTGTTTTTAGGGAAAAAGTTAAGTTTACAGTAAAATGTGGAGGGTTACAACCCCCCAAAACGCCGGCGCGATGTCTATTAAGTAAAGTGGGGGGTTCCTCAACAAAAACCCCCGTCGGAGCTCCTAAAAACTGTAATTTTCTTCGGCGCGCGCCTCCGTCTTGCGCTCAGTTGTCGGCGCGGGCCTTTGTCTTTCGCGCCGTTTTCTATGAACCCATAACTATAACCACCCCCTTCCATCAATTATTGATATTAAGAATATTAAACATCTTAATAAGAAGATTCAATATCTATGTTAATCAGTATCTATCCCTACCCAACCCTCCCGCCCATCCCAACCCAGATGTGTAATGAAAAAAAACCAAAAACCAAAACACCTTAGAAGGCAATATATTATCTATTATTTTGAATTCGCAAATAATGCCAATGGATTCCAAATTTTGTTAAATAGAACGCTACTTCCTGAACGTTCTGCGCTTACTCTTTCAAATGAATCTGTATGCAAGCGTTGAATTTATACGGCCCTTCTTCTGGGTACGAGTCATTCATAGGGTTACCAGATGTCTGGGAAAACCCAGATATGCCGGATTTTCAAAACTCAAAAAATACTGAAGGGGTAACAAAATCAAATAATGTTACTGTTGAGTGACTAAATAAAGTTAGTTGTATACAAAAAAGTCACTGCATGAAAAATGTACATAAATAATATTTTCAAAAATGATTCCACAAGTATTAAGTCTTAACTAGTTAACTTCACGGCGGCAGGGATTATAGCATCGTAAGTGCACATGCGCGCTTAGGCTTTTATTATAAGCAACAACCCCCTCCCCCCCAACCCAGGAACAACTGATCAGACTCTAAAAATACAGTCTTAACTAGTTAAGACTTAATACTTGTGGAATCATTTTTGAAAATATTATTTATGTACATTTTTCATGCAGTGACTTTAAAGGATTTTCAAAACTCAGCAGTTTGTCCGGGTCTCGGAAAGCCCCAAGCTCAGGGCTGCGTCTGCAGGACTTCCAAGCATGGGCGGATGCGACGCGGTGATATGACATCATGCACGGAGGCCCTCCAGACGCAGGTTTGTGTGAGGGCGGGGCAGGGTCGCGTGCCCTCTTTTCTTGAGGAACATGTGTGTGACATCATCACATCGACGTCCGCCCGTGCTCGGAGGCCCTCCAGACGCGGACCCGAGCTCGGGGCCTTCCAAAACCCAGACAAACTGCCGGGTTTAGGAAATCCCTCTGGCCGCCCGGACAGTCCTCTAAAAAGAGGGCGTGTCCAGATATTCCCAGACATCTGTTAACCCCAGCTCTGACGCTCACACATTTGTCTCTCATCGCCAGTGCTTATGGGCTTGCACAGGCTTCCTTCTGCTTTCAATTAAAATAAACACGTGTATATTTTAAAGAGAGAATCATGAGAAATCCTCTCTTTGAACATCCTAACACCTGCTCTGACCTGGTGTTATTTTTGCATCAGTGAGGGCAGCCTTGTTTTAAAGAATGACACAGGGATGGTTTCCCATGGTTAACAGCGGGGACGGAGGCTAATTCTGTTCCTGTATCATTCTCTAGATGTACCTGGCAGAAACCCAAAGAGTGGCAACATTCCAGAGCTGAGATTGTGATGTCATCATGCCTCATTCCACCAATGCCTAAGAGCCAACCTCATCAGTGATGTCACAATGGCTTCACTGTCTTATACTTGGCTCACATAAGAACATACGAATTTCCATACTAGTTCAGACCGAAGGTCCATGAAGTCCAGTATCCTGTTTCCAACAGTGGTCAACCTAGGTCCCGTTCTTTAGTGTCTCTCTTAGCCTCAGTCCTTCTACATCAGCATTCTTCAATGCAAGGCTTGAGGGTAGGTGGCTGAGACCATTCATACTCTGGTTCTTATGTGAGCCAAGTATAATGAAGTCATTGTGACATCACTGATAAGCTTGGCTCTTATTGGTGGAATGAGACATTATGACATCACAATATATGCTCTGGATACCATAGACTGTCATCCTCTAGTCTCTCTCAATCTCAGTCCTTCTACACCAGCTTTCTACACCTTCTACACCAGCATTCTTCAATGTAAAGCTTGAGAGTCAATGGCTGAGCGTATTCATACTCTGATTCTTATGTGAGCCAAGTATAAGATAAAGAAGCCATTGTGACATCACTGATAAGCTTGGCTTATATTGGTGGAATGAGACATTATGACATCACAATATCTGCTCTGGATAGCAGAGACTGTCATTCTCTAGTGTCTCTCTCAACCATAGTCCTTCTACACCAGCAGGGGAGGGTGAAAGGGGAGGGGGGAAATACTGAATTGCACTGAAATTCTGGATAATAATTACCAAAAATATTGTTTAAACGTTGTCAAATAAACTTACAGAATTTTACAGATTCTGCAAATTTTGTGCACAGAATTTGAATTTTTTTTTTTTGCACAGAATTACGCCAGGAGTAAACTATGATGCAAAATGGTTTGGGGAGCGATCTTCTGCAAAGCTGTGCCAGCCTCCATCGCACCCAGCAGTTTAAATGTGATCTCCTTACACAGAGAGGTTTGCGGTGATGCAGCCACTTTCTTTTGCTCTGAAATTGATGGAGGCATGGGGAACGTATTGAGGAGGAAGGAAGGGGGCTGGACGTCAGGGAAATAGAGAATAATTCCAAAGGAGGGATGCTGTGTAAAGGGAAGGAGGATGAGGGATCCTGTGTTGGTACCACCACTGCCAAATCAAGTTTCAAGGTTATTTAAAATTTCTTATACCGCCCAATCAACCTTCTAGGCGATGTACAAAGTCATAAAAATGTGTATTGACTAAAAAAAAAAACCCAACATACTTAAGATGACAGAACATCATTTAAAACAATAATTATTAAAACATTTAAAAACAAAGACAAACGGAAAAGGGCAAGAACTACAATAATAGGGAACAAAACAAAAGGAAGGGTGGCTAAAAATAAAATCAAGCTATGTAGCCCTGAAAAGGACATTTAGGTCTCGAAGGCGTCAAGAAAAAGGAATGATTTTAACTTCGTCTTAAAATTATTAAGAATTTACGTGCCTTTAGGAATCAGATGTGTACGCATATTTGCACCATGTGGAATTACACCTTTACCTTGGATCAGATGATGTTGTTCACACTGGATCACATTCCACTGTCCACCCCGAAGGGGTTTCGGAGCTTTCTTTCTTGCTCCGTGCTATTGGGGAAGAAGGTGATTCTCTTATGCTGGATCACTTCGGACTCTCCGACCCTTTCTCGTTGGCGGACCTTGATGATACATCAAGCATCCATGGAGCGCTTGTGCTTCACTACTATGGATTCAGCCTTGGGCCGGTTATTTTGTCTTTGCTGGACACCTTTTTCTGACACTTTAACATCACGAGCTCGTAGTCATTTGATGAATGCCTGATTTGCTAGTGGGAACTGCACTGGAGTGGATTTTTTGTTTGTTCTTAGCTTGCTGTCTAGGTTGCGGGATGGGGTTGGGGGGGGTGGGATGGGGGGGTGGCTCGGATGCCTGGTGAAATTGGGCAGAGCATTGGTATTCACGTTCCTATGTTGAGTGTTTTCTCCTTTGATTGAAAATTTAATAAAATATATTAAAAAAAAAAATAAAAAATTATTAAGAATTGATTCTTCCTGTAAATGGAACGGAATATTATTCCAAAGAGATGGAGCGCTAACGGAGAAGATGGTGGACCTCATTGTGTTGATATACTTCAGAGACGGGCTAGAAAGAAGATTTGTGGCAGACGATCTTAGAAGGATTTTAGGTGATAAGAAGATTATTAATAAATTCGGGTTGGTTATTTTGTCTAGTTTCAAAAGTTAATAAAAGAATTTTATAAATGATTCTGTGTTCTACTGGTAACCAATGAGCTTTATGTAGGAGGGGGGTGACATGGTCAAACTTCTTTGCATTAAATATAATCTTTACTGCAGCGTTCTGTATTATCTTGAGTCTTCTTATTTCTTTTCTAGTTATGCCTTTGTAGAGGGCATTACAATAATCAATGCAGGAAATCACGAGAGAATGGATCAAAATGTTCAGAGAAACGAGCTCTAACAATTTGGATATGGGCCTAACCGTGGACCACTGTGCTGATATGGAGATGATAATTACTATCGAAAGTGATTCCGAGTAGTTCTAAAGAGGGCCCAACTTGAAGAGATTGAGTTTTAAATGTAAGAGGAGTTGGCAGAGAAAGTCCTCATTAATTTGGACTTTTCGATGTTCAAAGAAAGCATATGTAAATCTAGCCAGGAATTGATGTTTTTTCCAATTTTTGGTTTATGAGATTTATTTCAATTAAATTGTTTACGTCTATTGGATGAACTAATCGCACATCATCCGCAGAAGCGAACATTGTGAAACCAATAGACTGCCCTAATGTTAAAAGGGGTGCTAGGAAAATATTAAAGAGTAGGGGGATAAAATTGAACCCTGTGGGATACCATAGTCAGTTGTAAATGGATCTGATGATGTTGTATTGAAGACTACCTTGGAGGACCGATCAATAAAAAAAAAAAAAGATGAGAACCAGTCCAAGACCTGGTCTGTGATTCCAATTTCACACAGACGCGCTAGAAGAAGATTGTGATCAATCGTATCAAATTCAGATGATAGGTCTAAAGAAATGAGTAAAACGGACTGAGGGTGATCAAGATGATAAAGAATTTTAGTAGTCAACCCAATAAGTGAAAGTTCTGTGGAGTGATGTTGGCAGAATCCAGTTTGATTTGGATGCAGTTCAACGAAATCGGAGATTTGGCGAAAGACAATTTTTTCTGCAAGCTTTGCCAAAAAAGGGGTATCTGAAATGGGTCGGTAATCTGAAACCTCAATGTGCACTAACTTGGTAGTCTTTAATTGTCGGGTGGATGCTGCACCGGAGTATCCTCATCCTACCTTAACTTCAGGAAATTATTAAAAACTCACCTTTTTAACCGATTTATAACCTAATTCCCCTACCCATCCAAGTTCCCATGACCTCTCTACCTACCCCCTGTTCCCTGCCCATCCTTACATATGACCTCCATTATTATTTTGTACCTCTAACCTGCTTCCCTTTAATTGTAGCATCTCCCATTCAATGACTGTCCTGTCCTTCTTATATTATATTGTACCTGTATCCTGTAAAAAAAGAAAAGAAAAGAGCTGCTTGTCCAGCCCTCTTAATTGTATCTTCTTCCGCTGATTGTACCTATTTTCGCTGTTTGTCCAGCTCTTCTTTATTGTAAACCGCCTCGAACTACTACGACTTTGGCGGTATTTAAGAAATAAATTATTATTATTATTAGCCACTGGTAGGAGGGGTTGCTGCTAAAGGATCGTCTGGTGGGGTGATGAAGGGCTGCCAGGCTGAATGTTTGTCTTGCTGGTGCCTAACGTCCCTCCATTCTGGACCCACCACCACCTATGGTGGCAAAAACAGAAGGTCTTAGACCTTAATAGGAGAAGAAAAAACCAGAAGATCTTCAGGCAGAGCGAAATTTAGACAAATTTAAAGGAGCTTAAAAAAGCTTCCTGTTCACTGATGCTTTTGCCTAATGAACCCGTTATTTTTTTTTCATTGACCCCCCTAAGTCCTTTTGGTTTTCTCCCATATACGTTCTCTTTCCTGTATTTATTGTCGTTCTTCCCCCTCTCCTGCTTGTTCTTAGTACGTTTAATTTGTGCTGTGTGTTTGGCTGAGTAAAATTGGTCTGTTTATCATTGATATTTTATTGTTCGAAAACGCGTGAATATTTGATCAACGTTCAATCAAATTTACAATAAACTTGGAAACTTGGATCTCAAAAATTGGGGGGGGCAGCAGCAATAGAATCCTGGGCAAGGTTCGGGGAAGGGGGAAGGGCGCTGTAGATGCCGCAGGAAGAAGAGCAGATCTGTGAGCCCAGGTGATTGGTTGGGGAGAAGACGAAGGAATGAAGCGGGTGGGTGACTAGGAGTAGGGGGGAAAAACCAGGCTCTGGGCAGGGGTATTGGCGAGGGTGAGAGGTGCATGGGTCACGGCGCCCCACCCCCCGCTCCTTTCCTGCCCCGTTCCTCTTTTAACGTCCCCGGCATGAGCAGCATCACCAACTCGCTGCCCGCGTTGGTGTCGGCGCTCCCTCTCTCGATGACATAATTTCCTAGGCACGGGACCCGGAAGTGATGCCAGGTTGGAGTTGCTGCTCACGCCAGTGAGGAGATAGAGGTACAAGTGAAGGCACTCTTGGGAGGGGGGAGTGGGAAGGAGCGGGGAAAGAGAGGAGAATGGGTGCAGACCTCCCCCCCTTATTACACCACTGGGGGCACAGGGATTGATGCATGCAAGGAGGATTGAAGATGGGGAGCCAAGAGGCAAAGAAACTGGTGACGGTGATGTGGGGTTGGTAGAACTAAGGTACTAAGTCTCTCTTTATTGTAACTACAGTTTATCTATATTGTAACTACAGTTTCTCTATATTGTAAACCACTTCTCTTTATTGTAAACCGCCTAGAAGTCGCAAGATAGTTGGCGGTATATAAAAATAAAGTTATTATTATTATTATTATTATAACTGCTGTTGACATCCACTACAATTAGACTTTCACATTTTGTCATTTTTCCCTCCCCGTTATTAGTTAAGTCCTTCCTTCAGGCCATATTTTCATAACATAAGATGGACTTCAGAAATACTCGGAATAGGTCTGAGCCATTGGGAACACCTGAATGTTATTATCTTCTCTTCATACAGCAGGTGGCAGCAGAGTGCCACTATCTGGTAAGAAGGTACAAGTTCTGCACTTAAAATCCTGACAGTATATGCAGTGATAAGGTAGATGTAAGGAAGTCAGGTTACGATGAACAATTAACACAAGTCAAAGAGGTCACATAAGCAAAGAAGTTCCTTGTCACAAATAGGAATCCTCTTATAGACAAGGGGGTGCTGAAAAGTTCTCAGCCCAACTAAGAAGGGAATGATGTGGAGCTATTCCACACTTTTTGTTTCAATGAGGCAAATGCATCTAGTGTAGGGAAACCAAGTCTTCGTGACATCACCGATGAGGTTGGCTCTTAGGCATTGGTGGAATGAGGCATTATGACATCACAATACGAGAGATTAGCTGAAAAGTTCTCAGCCCAACCAAGAAGGGAATGACGTGGAGCCATGAGACTTACAAGTTATTCCACATGTTCACCTCTAAGTTCAACGCACTTGGCATATCGTGTCTGAATTTCCTGTAACCTTTCCCCAAAATACTCTGATGTCTGTCCATCCAAATACTGCTCCGCTGCTGCAATCACCTCCAAATCACTTGAAAATTGTCACCCTTTCAAACTCTTTTTAAGGGTTGGAAACCGAAAATAGTCAGATGGAGCGAAATCTGGTGAGTAGGGTGGATGGTCTATGCATTGAAACCCCAGCTGTGCCAGAACATCCATTGTTTTGCCAGCCTTGGGAGCAAGTGCATTGTCTTGCAAAAAGAGAGCTCCTTTCCCCAGCTTCCCTCTCCTTTTTTCTTTCAATGCCTTCCTAGATCAACACAGCAAGTTACAGTAGCATTCTGCATTAACTGGCCCCTTGGAAGATAATCAGTCATTGCAACATCTTCCTGATCCCAAAAACTGTGGCCATGACCTTTCCCGCTGACTTTTGGGTCTTGAATTTCCTCGGCCTTGGAGCACCTGAGTGCCGCCGTTGCATGGACTTTTGTTTTGTCTCAGGGTCATAGTGGAGAAGAATAAATAATGGCAGCTTGTCTAACCCTCAGGTATCTTCAAGGTGATGAGTAGAAAAGTTGTAATGGAGAGCTGTAGAAAATCCGACCGATGGGAACGGGCGGAAACTAAAGACTGGGGATTAGGGGGAAGCAGGGGGAAATGGGTAGGGCTCGGGCATGCCCAGTGGGGCCCGGGCACTGCACGTGCTCAGAGAGAAAAAAAAAAATCTCTCTGAGCTATTGGAGAGCTTATCCGCAAATTGGGAGCTGTTGGGACAACACCCATATGTGGCTGACTCATCCTGCTTGTCCTAGACCTAGGAGAATGTCTTTATACCAAAAGCAAAGAAGGAGTCCTGTAGCTCATCTCTCTTAGTATTGTATCTTTGTAATATTAAGCTTACGTCTACACCAAATATACTTTCCAAGCACCACCTGGCTCTTGCTTCATAATTCCACTTCTCAGTGTCTCTTTGAGGTCAGACCCTAGAATAGAATTTACTAGAGAAAATACAGATAACACAAAAGATTACAAGTCACTCTTCGCTACTCGTCATACTTCAGTCTCCATTTCCTCCCTTCCTATTCCCTACAAAACTTCCTGAGAGGTGAGCAGCTAGAGCAGCAAGCATAGGCCTAAATGAGATGCAAGGCACTCGCTAGTAGACTTTGGACATAAGCCCCAAGTACCCAATCTTAGCATCTGCTTCTTGGTGAGCCACACTCAAAAGTACCGTATTTCCCTATAGGCCACGGCATATACATTGATTCTACTAACGCTCAAAAGTACCGTATTTCCCTATAGGCCACGGCATATACATTGATTCTACTAACGCTCAAAAGTACCGTATTTCCCTATAGGCCACGGCATATACATTGATTCTACTAACGCTCAAAATTACCGTATTTCCCTATAGGCCACGGCATATACATTGATTCTACTAACGCTCAAAAGTACCGTATTTCCCTATAGGCCACGGCATATACATTGATTCTACTAACGTTCAAAAGTACCGTATTTCCCTATAGGGCACGGCATATACATTGATTCTACTAACGCTCAAAAGTACCGTATTTCCCTATAGGCCACGGCATATACATTGATTCTACTAACGCTCAAAAGTACCGTATTTCCCTATAGGCCACGGCATATACATTGATTCTACTAACGCTCAAAAGTACCGTATTTCCCTATAGGCCACGGCATATACATTGATTCTACTAGCGCTCAAAAGTACCGTATTTCCCTATAGGCCACGGCATATACATTGATTCTACTAACGCTCAAAAGTACCGTAATTCCCTATAGGCCAAGGCATATACATTGATTCTACTAACTCTCAAAAGTACCGTATTTCCCTATAGGCCAAGGCATATACATTGATTCTACTAACACTCAAAAGTACCGTATTTCCCTATAGGCCACGGCATATACATTGATTCTACTAACGCTCAAAAGTACCGTATTTCCCTATAGGCCACGGCATATACATTGATTCTACTAACGCTCAAAAGTACCGTATTTCCCTATAGGCCACGGCATATACATTGATTCTACTAACACGAGTACTGGCTGTGGCTTCCTTATATGGGACGGCCTATCTAAAGCCATCCCCCTGTAAATCATCCCCCCCTCCGTACCTTGTTAAATCACCCCTTAAATACTTCCCTCACTGGACTGCTGCCTCCACCAATGTCACGGCCAGCGATGCAGGGCAGGAGCGATGCTTTCGGCATCCAGCCTGGCCCGCGCCATTTCATAACTCGTGAGTCCCATGAGAACTGATGGCAGCCATTCAGGAAGCGATGCGGGGCCAGGCCGGATGCCGAAAAAATCGCTCCTTCCCTGCATCGCTGGCCGCGACATTGGAGGAGGCAGCCGGCAGCCGTCCATCAAGGGAGCTATTTACCAGCGAGGGAGGGATTTAAGGGAGATTTAAAAAGGTACGGGGGGCCTCCAGTAACGCCTTGGCTTATCTAATGGGGCAGCTTATCTAAGAGTTTTAAAACGTAAATCGGCATTTTCTGCAGCCTATACATGCGGAAATACGGTAGTCGCCGCATTTGAAAAAAGATATAGCAGAATTAGAAAAGGTACAGAGAAGGGTGATGAAAATGATAAAAGGTTTAAGACAACTTCCCTGTGAAGAAAGGCTAAAGCAGCTAGGGCTCTTCAGCTTGGAGAAGAAACAGCTCAAGGGAGATATGATAGGAGTGTGTGGTGCAGTGGTTGAAGTTACAGCCTCAGCACCCTGGGGTGGTGGATTCAAACCCCGCGCTGCTCCTTGTGACCCTGGGCAAGTCACTCAGTCCTCTATAGCCCCAGGTTCGTTAGATAGATTGTGATCCCACCGGGACAGATAGGGAAAATGCTTGAGTACCTGATTGTAAAACCGCTTAGATAACCTTAATAGGTGGTATATAAAACCTAATAAAACTTGAACTTGCATAGAGGTCTATAAAATACTGAGTGGAGTGGAAAGGGTAGATGTGGATCGCTTGTTCACTCTTTCCAAAAATACTAGGACTAGGGGACGTGCAATAAAGCTACTCAGTAATAGATATGAAACAAACCGGAGAAAATATTTCTTGATTCAATGCACACTTCTCCCTCCATATCTGCGGTTTCCGTATCTGTGGATTCGCTTATTCTCGATTTTTCGGCTGCTGACTCCGCCCCCCCCCCCATATTTCATCATCATTAAAGTTCTTTTTCCTTTTACTGTACCGATAAAAAAAAGTTTATCGCTTACCATTCACTCTGAAAATTGCTGCTTCCATGCTTTATCCCACAAAATCGCTGTTTCCCTGCAGCATCCATAGAGAGAAAGGCTTCTTCCCAGCATGCATGAAGAAAATCGCTGGTAATCACTGCTTGCCTGCTATTAGCCCTAAATTCTCTTTGAATTTCTGGTAATCGCTGCTTGCCTGCTCCAAGCCCTGAAATCGTTGCACGCCTGTTCTAGGTTGGGTATTCCAGTATTGAACTTTTTTTTTTTTGCCCTGAGGTTATGACTGTACAGGTATTGTTGTATAATAAAAATTTGCGAATTTCAATATTAGTATTTCAAAAACCGCGAATAACAGTAGAAAAGTTATTTGCGATTTCAATAATAAAAACTACGGTGTTTTCTAAAAACTGTGAATAACATATAAGAGTTGATTGGGGGGAGGGGGAGGTATATTTTACATTTTTCTTATTGGGGAAATAATAGAGGGATGATGGGAGGGGAGGGTGGTAATTTTATGTATTGTAAGATAAATCAGAAAGATTGTCAAGTGATGTGTTTCATTGTATTGTTTTATTGTTTGTGCACTTGATGTAAGATTGAAAACGAATAAAGAATTTGGGAGAAAAAAAAAAAAGTTATTCGTGGTTTTTCCATATCCGTGCCTATATTCTGCCCGCATCCCCCGCGAATATGGAGGGAGAAGTGTAAAAGCAGTTAACTTAGCAGGGTTTATAAAAAGGTTTGGATAACTTCCTGAAAGAAAAGTCCTTCAAATATTATTAAGATGGGCTTGGATGGTTTTGAATTTTTTTTATATATAGAAAGATGATGTATCTTATTAATATATGTATTTGTATACTTTTCTATGTTAACATGTTTTCGTGATTTGAAAATATATTTACTGTATAATATATTGTTTACTTCCATGATGCGGTGTGGGACCTGCCAACTCTTGAAAAATCTCAGACAGAAAATGGAGAACGGGGAAGCTGCCAAGGCCCCATTAACTTACTTAAGAAACACTTTAGTGCAGACATGTTTTCTTTTAAAGGAGAAAACCTGGAAATGTGGGGCAGGTAATAACATATGCTACAAAGGCAGCTATAAAAATATGTCTTGTGTTCCACTGCTCAGTCCTTAAATCCATACAGGATTAAATTCTCCTTCTGCGTTCCTCGTGATCCATGTGGCTTTAAAATCTCCGTCTCCTCCTATTATAGTAGCTATATTGTCAAAAGCTTGGCTTAGCTAATCCCTAATGTAAACAAAACATTTTATGTGATTTTTAATTTAAGTTTTGAGTAGATATTTAAAAGTGGTTTCTAAAAAAAAATAAAAATAAAATAGTTTTATTGGTTTTAAGAAAGGTTTGGATAATTTCCTGCAGAAAAAGTCCATAGTCTGTTATTAAGAAAGACATGGGGGAAGACACTGCTTGCCCTGGATTGGTAGCATGGAATGTTGCTAGTCCTTGGGTTTTGGCCAGGTACTAGTCACCTGGATTGGCCACCGTGAGAACAGGCTACTGGGCTTGATGGACCCAGTAAGGCTATTCTTATATTCTTATGTGAGCCAAGTATAGGACAATCAAGCCATTGTTGACATCATTGATGAGACTGGCTCTGAGGTACTGTGGAATGAGGCATTATGACATCACAATCTCAGCTCTGGAATGTTGCTCTCATTGGGGTTCCGGAATCTTGCTATTCTTTGAGATGCTGGAATGTTGCTACTCTATGGGTTTTGGCCAGGTACTAGTGACCTGGATTGGCCACCGTGAGAACGGGCTACTGGGCTGACCCAGTAAGGCTATTCTTATGTTCTTATCCATTTCTACGTTACTGAATGTGTCAGGCCAATGTTGTCGAGATCCTCATTGGAGCGGCAGTAACTTAAAGCCATAATACCAAGCTGACAAAGTGGCTTGTTTTTAGAACTCACAGCAACGTTCTGATGCTGCTACTCACCAATCTGGTTCCAACATGACCGACGAGAATTTCTAGGGTCAAAGTATCAACTTACTGTAATCAGCAAAAGAACAGGGCGTCAAGATCGGTTAAGGGTCATCTTGCAATCAGTGCTCGTAATTAATAGCCTAATATCATGGGCCCGATAAACCATCTCTTTGTCATGGTCATGGATTTGACCGCCTTTATATGGTACAACCAAAGCAGTTTACATATGTTATATGCAATTACTTTCGTTGTCCCTAGGGGGCTCACAACCTAAGCTTTGTAACTGGGACAATGACCTTGTGAAAAAAAAGTGGATTTCCAGCAAGAAGAGGAAAAACCCCAAGGTATATCTGTAACCAGAAACACTATTGCATAAGTCTTCAAAACAATGAGTCCAAACTTATCTCAAGAAACACATGTAAAAGACCCAACACAGCACTGTGTTTCGGTTAAAATCGCACCTGCCTCAGGGGTCAAAACCATCTGCATCACAATATGTCTCAAAAGCATAAAAACAGCTGAGAAAGATGTACAAGCACAAACATTGTCTCTGCGGAGAAGAATGTGGGGTAGTGGTTAGAGCCTGAAGCTGTGGATTCAAACCCTGTGCTGCTCCCTATGACCCTGGGCAAGTCACTTAATCCTCCACTTTCCCACCAGGACAGACAGGAAAAACTCTTGAAGTACCTGTATGTAAATCGGTGGCATAGTGAGGGTGAGAGGTGCTCAGGGTGGTGATGCTCCTCCCCTCCTCTCTGCCCCCACACCCCTATCTGCTCTCTCCCAGTAGCATAGTGCAGGTGAGACGTGTCCTGGGCAGGGGCACCCCGCCCCCGTCCCCAATTCCACCTGCCGTGCACGCCCCCTTCCACATACCTCTAGTTGAAGTTGCTCGCTGCAGACAACAACGTGCTCCTTGCGACCGCGTCGACTCTCCCTCTGACGTCACATCCTATGAGTGGCACCTGGAAGTGACGTCAGTGGGAGAGCCGACAGGTTGATGAAGAGCACGTTGATGACCTTCACGAACAACTTCAATGAGAGGTATGTGGGAAGATAAGGGGGGCACATGCGTGGAGGGGAAGAATGGGAAAAGACAGGGGTGCAGAGGAGGAGGGGTGTTGGCACCCCCACCAACATGGTGCCCAGGGTGGACCACCCCCCTCAACCCCCTTACTAAGACACAGCTCCCTTCTAAACTAAACTAAACTAAGCCTTAAGTTTATATACCGCTTCATCTCCACGTAGGAGGGGTGTTGGCACCCCCACCAACATGGTACCCAGGGTGGACCACCTCCCTCACCCCCCTTATTAAGACACTGCTCCCTTCTAAACTAAACTAAACTAAGCCTTAAGTTTATATACCGCATCATCTTCTCACTGTTCCCTTCTGCCTTGCGCCCATTCCCTTCCTCTATACCTCAATGGTCCCAGCACAAGCAGCAACCCCAACTTGGTGCTCACATCAGAGGAAGAGCCGACGCTGATGCGAGCAGCGGGTTGGGGATGCTGCTTATGCTGGGAAAGTTGAAGAGGCATGGGCGGAAAAGGAGCAGGGGAGGGTGCCAGCATGCCCACCAAGATAGAGCCCAGGTGTAATGCCAAGTTCATTAGGTAGTCAGCACTTCACGGCATACAAAGAGACATACACAAGGTAATGCTTATTATACTAATTTATTTGTTACATATATTGCTTAGCAGTAATATACAAAGCACAAATTATTTTATAAATTGCATAACAGTGATATACAAAGACACAAATGATTTAGAACAACTTCACCATGATTGCAGCAATACCAACTCCTCACAGCTGGAGAATCCCCTTTTCAGGCAGCTGATAGACCGGGTCAATCGTGGGACTATCCCAGGGCCGCCATCAGAAATTTCTGGGCCCCTTACTGAGCAATCCTATTGGGCCCTCCACGCACCCCTTCCCCCTCGACCCCCCCTTCTTCCATGGGCCGAATACACACATACTTTTCTCTGTCACCGCACTCTTTGACCAAAAGATTTGTAAGCCTGCAACCACATCAAGGTAGACTCTTTCAGCAGGGCCCTAACCTAAACTAAACTAAACTAATCTATACCTATCTATTCTAAACTAACATATGTCTAGCGTGCACAAACCCCTGCTCTACGTGGGAAAAATAACACCAGCTCAATGCTGGTGTTAGCATCTAGCGTGCGTGGCGTACGCTAAAGCCACTATCATAACTTAGTAAAAGGAGCCCTATTTTTATTAGTTAATTATTATTATTATTTTCCAATGCTCAATATGACTTCCTTTTTTAAGGTTTGACACTTGTGCCAGAATATTTTTACTAAATTTAAGAAGTATTTGCCCTCTTTCAAATGGTATAGAAGTTAAAAAAAGGGACAGGCGTCAATGAAGTCATTAGGTTCAATCTAGCCATTTATTTCTGCATGAATTTAAACAACTAAAAAAAAAGATAAATATAGCTCATCCAGTCATACAAGAAATGGCTCTACAGCAGGGGTGCCCACACTTTTTGGGCTTGCGAGCTACTTTTAAAATGACCATGTCAAATTGATCTACCAATTTCTGAATAAAATTTAAAAAAACACCACAAAGCACACTGTATGCAGAGAAAATGTTAATTATCATTTATAGTCTGCGGGTTTTCAAAGAGGTCAAGTCAGACAATTCTATGCAATGTCACCTCAGGAACAACTATACAAAAATAGACAAATATACCCCCTCTTTTTTCACTAAATCACAACAGCGGTTTTTAGAGCAGGGAGATGCACTGAATGCCCTGTGCTGCTCTCGATGCTCATAGGCTCCCTGCGCTAAAAACCGCTATTGCAGATATAAATTCTCTAAACAGACACATTTTGATCACTAAACTGAAAATAAAATCATTTTTCCTACCTTTTTGTCTGGTGATTTCATGAGTCTCTGTTTGCACTTCCTTCTTCTGAGTATAAATCCAATATTTTTTTCTTTCTGCCCCTCCCCTTTTCTTTCTGTCTCTCTTTCTTTCTCTCTCCCCCTGCCCCCCCAAGCCATCGCGCCAATTTCTCCACTTCCCCGATTCTTTCCCTACCCCCTACCCCATGCCGATTTCTCCCTGCTTCCACGAGCCAGGCCAGGAATGTACAAGCGCCGGACTCACAAGACTTCACCTCTGATGTCAATTCTAACGATGGAGAGGAAGTTCCAGGCCAGCCAGGCAGCGATTGGCTGGCCCAGAACTTCCTCTCTGATGTCAGAATTGACATTGGAAGTGAAGTCTTGTGAGTCTGGCGCTTCTACGTGCCTGGCCTGGCTCAGGGAGGCAGGAAGAAAAAGATTGCCAAGGCAACGCGATCAACTCACATTGCCTTTGCAATCTACTGGTCGATCGCGCTCGACCATTTGGGCATCCCTGCTGTTATGGTATCCTGTCCTGACCTGAGGAAAGGGGTTTAGTCCCCAAAAAACTGCCTTATTTCCATTTCCTATTTATAAACTTTAATCAATAGATACAATACTACTACGTAAAGCAACAAAACAATTTTTTCTACCTTTTGTCATTTTTGCTTTAATCATCTTGTCTTCACTTTTCTTTCTAGCCAGCATCTGTCCGCTCTGTCTTCCATAAAGCATCAGCCCCTTCCATCCATTGTCCGCCCTCTCCCCGTTCCATATTGCATCTTCCCTCTTTTTATGCTCCTTCAATAAACTGTCTATCCTGTGCCCCTTCTCTTCTCCTTTGTACATGATTGATTTCAGCTCTGCCACCTCTCCATTTTTCTCTCTTTGTCACCACCCCGTCCCCTATGCTCTGGCATCTCTCTCTTCTCCTTTCTTTCCTTCGCACCCCACAGTCTGGTATCTTCCCTTCCCTGATTCTCTAGCATCTCACTCCTTTCCTTTTCTTCTATTTATCCCTCCCCCTCCATGCTCTGACATCTCCTCCTTCCTTTCCCCCTTACTTTTCCCTTGGTCTGGCATACTTTCCTCCTTCCCTCCATGCCCTGGCATCTCTTCCTCCCTCCCTTCCCTTCAATCCCTGGCATCTCGTTTCATTCCCTCCCTCATCTTCTTTCTCCCTCCAGTTGGGTGCAGCAAGTCTCTCCCCCTCTGCTCCCTTTCCTCCTTCTGTCACCCATGACCTGGCGTCATGAACTTCTTCAGGCAGCAGCATTCACAATTCGCTGCTGTTGCCAGCTTCGGGCCTTCTTCTCTGTCGGGTCCTGCCTTCAAGGAAACAGAAGGCAGAGAGGAAGGCCTGAAGGCCAGTGAATTGTAAATGCTGATGCTAGCCGAAGAAGTTCATGACGCCAGGTCGAACACCCGGGGCAGATTGCTACTCTACCCCCCCCCACGACCCTCCTATCTCTCCCTCCCTCCCATCATGAGACTCTAAACAGCACTGCTCTACTCTAAGCAGGCTACTTCAGGGCTTTCTCCTGCCGTGATTCCCTCTGGCACGTCACTGATGAGGGAAGGAGGGAGAGATAGGAGGGTCGGATCAGGTTGGGGTCACACGGGATGATGATGAGGCTGCTGCTGCTGCTGCCAGCAAATCCAGCAAGGGTGAGGCCCCAAAGCACAGCACTGGCAGGCCCCCCCTGACTATTTCGGGCCCTAGGCCTGTGCTTACTGGGCCTATCCTTTAATCTGGCCCTGCTTTCCCCCATATGCCCTGACATCTCTCTCTTCCACTCCATGGTATGGTATCTCCTTTCCCTCCCTCCCATGGTCTTTGCATCTCTTTCCTCCTTTTCCTGATCTTCCTTCTCCCTCCTTCCATCTCTCTCCCCAAATGGGTGCAGCAGTATTTCTCTTCCCCCCCCAATTGGGTACAGCAGAAGCAGCATTTCTCTTCCCCCTCCCCCCTAATTGGGTGCAGCATTACTCCTCCCATCCCCCCCCGTCTCACACACCCGGCAGATTCGCTACAGACAAAGGCAAGTTGCAAGTTTCCCTTGGTCGCTGACCTATCTCCCAAAGGGCAGCGACAGAGGGAAGTTTACAACTTGCTGCTCTTGCTTACTTCTGGCCTTTCTCGTTGCCGGGTCCTGCCTTCACGGAAACAGAAAGTAGGCAGGACCAGACAGCGAGAAAGGACCGAAGTAAGCAAGAGCAAGTAAGCTTCCCTCCGTGGCTGGCCTATCTCCCGCATGCTCCGGGGCTCTAATGGCCTGTGCCGGCTTCTCTTCTCTACCCCCCCGATGTAACTTCCGGTTTCGGAGGGAAACCGGGTTCGAGTCGCTTGCTGGGGGTTTTTTTTGTTTTAAAGTCCGGTGGGTTTTTCGGCGTCTCTTCAGGCTGCGCATTAAGCAGTGGCGGCAGCAGGATTCGGCAGATGACAGCCGGGCGGGCATCTAAATTTGCTGGGCGTTGCGCCCGGCTGAAAAGCGCTGGGGAGAACACTGGGGAGCCCGGGCCCCTGAATGCAGGACTGGTAGTACTGCCCTGATGGCGGCCCTGGACTATCCCTTTACGGCGCGCTGATGAATTCTAATGACAATCTCACGCTTGCTCCTTGTATAACCTTTTGCTACATGACTAACTTCACATTACTTGCTACGAGCCTACCTATCATGCCTTCCCCTGTGTTTCTGCAGAAAACAGCAGGCTTGGACATTCATTAAACCAAGATAAGATTCCAGCCTCCACTAGCCTCCCCCCCCCCCCCCCAATGAAGTATCCTGAGATTCACTGTTTGTAAACTGCTCTGAACTGCTCGTGGTATTGCGGTATACAAAAATAAAGTTGTTATTATTATTATTATTTGTCACGTACACCAAATTCCACAAGCCAGCTTCTGGAAAATGGCTGCACATTCCACCCTTGAATCTCAGGAGACTGCAACAGATTGATAGGACTGAGGTAGTGATTCGTTTATAAGTGCACCAGGTGAAACCACAATTCAAATAGGTAAGTAATAAAATTCCTAGTAATATGAAAAGAAGGGGATATAAAAAGACCTTACGACCAGTAGCACTCCACCCTGAAAATGCATCCCACCAATGATGGGCCGTAGTAGTTTCTATGTAGTCCATTACAGTGTGCAAATGATTGGCTAAAAATTTGGTATCAATACGATATTGTAACAGAGATAGATTACGTTTTTTATTTGCTTTGGCTGGAATCTGGATGTTAGACATAGCTTCTTGTACAGATGGTAATAGCAGAATAGGAGGCGCTGGTACAGAAAAGTCTACTTGAATTGTCAGATTAAAAAGCATGGGTTCATAAAAATGGTAAGAAGAATTTCTTATATCTGCCCATTGTAGATGGGCTTAGTCTCTGGCTTCTTTGTCCCATTCAAGTAGCCTATCTTCTTGATAAACAATCCAGTCTGGCTGGAAGCTTAATGTATGGGAATTCTGTGCAGGAGCATTTAGGGTCTATCTGCATCAACATTCCAGAGTCAGATTGATATAATGTCCCATAGGCCTCTGCTGACATTGGGTAGGCCAACCAAAAATGCTGGCTGCTAGCATGCTAGGCTGACATCACCCATACTTTTTTATTCTTTGACATAAAGGCATGCTTGTGGTACATATGACCTACACTTCTGCAACTGTTTTGTACACAGCCAGTTTGCCCTTCACAGATGCCTCTCTTACCTCCAACATTATATCAGCACGTCCCCTTGTCCTGCACAATCTCCCAAGCTATGAAGATAAACAGTTCCCATTATGAGTTCAGACCTCTATCTTAGAAACATAGAAAGATGACGGCAGAAAAGGGCCAAGGCCCATCAAGTCTGCCCACTCTATAGACCCTCCCCTTAAGATTAGCCAATGTTTTACCCTGACCCACGTAGGGATCCCACATGGGCGTCCCATTTATTCTTAAAATCTGGCACGCTGCTGGCCTCGATTACCTGTACTGGAAGCTTGTAATAATAATAATAACAGTTTATATACCGCAGTACCGTTAAGTTCTATGCGGTTTACAAAAGATTAGTGAAGTACAAGATGAGTTGACGTACAAGTTGAGTTGACTTAAGGGATGTGGGAACAATCATCTGGGCGGGGAAACCCATTATGCTACATCTTTGAGTGAATAAATAGTGCATAAGGGATGCAGAAAGCTTTCACAGGAGGTTCAGGCTTAAAGGTACTCAGATGCCATGAGTATGAGAGTAGGGGATATGAGATCATATATTACGTCTGACCCTGGTGTGCAATGCAGTAGGCCATGCCAAATCGACCAAATTAGCCCAAATTAGCAAGTGTCAGAGAAGATACTGGAAATTCATGTATAACTGTCTTAAAAGGTAGGGGGAACTTCCGTTGTAAAGAGATCTACATGTGCTTCATTTTACAGCAAAGGAAAATCATAATAATACATAGCAAAATTTGTACAATAATTAAGATAACGATAGTGTATTGCGAGAAGCAAGCAGCCATTTTTGTGTGCAGCTTGAGTAGGAGCTTTTGTGCTGGATTACGTCATTAATACAGAGTTTTCTAATCTTGTTAGCTAAATGGGCATTAAAAAGTCGTAAAAGTAGGAAAAAATCCTGTTTATAAACCATAACAGGAACTGGAATTATATTTCAGGAAATATAATTACCTACTAAAATGTACATATTACATTTTCGCTCAGAAAATTGTATTTCTTTACTATTGCCTCCTGAGGTCTCTGATCTCTGTATTTCCTCTGAATATCTACTTATTGTATTTCGCTGAATGTCCAGCACTCTTGATTGTAAACCGCCTAGAAGTCGCAAGATTGTGGCGGTATAGAAGAATAAAGTTATTATTATTATTATTATAATTGCAATCAGACAGGTGGACAATGACCGTCCAGGTTTTCATGTAACCAACAGCAAAGTAATTATGTATGCTGTTCTTATTAGTAAAGTTTTAAGTGATGTTTTGCGGTGATAAAAGTACCTGATGATGAGTTATACGCTGCTCCTAAAAGTGGAGCTTGAATGATAATGTATATTTATGAGTGTTGAACGTAATTATAAGCCATTCTGAAAAGCAGAGTTTTGGGTTAATGGAAAACACACATACAATATTTATTCCATGTGTGTGTTTATCTCCCTTAATGTCCTAGGGACAGGAATGACGTGACCTATCCTGAAAAGTAAAGTTTTTGCAACTAATTTACTGACATTAGGAGCAATAACACTGCCTTTGATGTACCCTGGATACTGGCCAGGTCCAGAGTCTTCAAACGCAGATGTTTAGGCCATAAAGTGCCAGTTGTTGATTAATCGGCTCATTATCCGGCTTGGATAAAGTATAAAAGGGGGCAAGCGACAGTTAAACTTTGGAGATCTTGTCTGTGTGGACGTGTCCGAAGGGGTGTTTGGCCCGTTGGAGCTCTCTGTCTTTGACTGCAACTTGGATCTCTCCGGTCACTGGCATACATGATGCGTACCTCTGCTTCAACGGCAACGTATCTTTACTTTATGAGCTCCTTTTATTAAGCTGCGATAGCGTTTTTAGCGCGTGGAGGATTTTAGCGTGCGCTAAACCCGCGCTACGCGGCGAGAACTAATGCCAGCTCAATGCTGGCGGTAAGGTCCAGTGCGTGCATCGATTCAGCGTGCTTATGTACTGTATATGCCCATGAACTGTTTGTTAGACTGATGTATAGGGAATTCAAGCTTATTCTTTGCATAATATTGTGTCTTGTATTATCTGGCACAAAGACACCCAAAAGAACACCACAAAGCAACACAGGTAGGGTGAATTAAAACATTAAAGACATGATTTGCAGTAGGCGAATCCCCAACTAAAAGTTCCCAAGCTGAGACATGAGCGTCTCGTAGCATAAGAACATAAGCGTTGTCTCTGCCGGGTCAGACCAGGGGTCCATCGTGCACAGCAGTCCGCTCCCGCAGCGGCCCCCCCCAGGTCCATGACCTGTAAGTGATCCTTTACCTAAATCATTTATTCCCTAATCATATTATCCTGTGTAGTAACCCTTCAACCCCCTTTTCTATCAGGAAGTCATCCAATCCCTTTTTGAAACCCAGTATTGTACTCTGTCCTATCACCTCTTCTGGAAGCGCATTTTCAAAAGTGATGGTATGAGTCACTTCTTTGGAGGTTTTCATAAGTTGTTCAATGTAGGCAGGGAGTTTTGTAAAATCCAGCAGCTTGAGGAATGTCTCGTTCCCCAAGCCAAGAGGGAGGGGGTGCACAGCATGTGAAATAAAAAGTCTGGAATGTCCATAGTATCATTAGTTACCAGAGGAGTGGAGTAGGTTGTCCCATTAATGGTGACGGAGGACAGAGGTGAATGACTACACCAGTAAATAGCTTGAACTGTACAGCAAAGCGTTCTTAGGAAGGTGGCTGTCATGAATCCGGGGAACCGATGAACAGGAAACAACAAGTGAAAACAAAAATGTCCAGCTCTGAGGTGATACAGCATGTGTGAGGAAGTAGTAGATTTGCAGTCAGGGTGCAGGAAGGTGAATTAGTCCAGTAGGAGCTGACAGTCTCTTTAAACTGGTGAAGTTCACCCTTGGGATGAAATGGTGTCTGTGCATTGTGTATAGGGATACACTGGCTTGAAAGGAGTCTAGGTATCATCCAGCGGCAGTGAGGTGATCCAAAGAAGAGATAGAAAAAAAGAGAGAGAGAGACCAGGTTGCCTGTACTGAATGTGGCAACATGTAGATAAATTAATGCATTTACTTGGTATAGGTATGGCAAAAGAGAGACAATATTCATGTACTTAAGGTACTTAATAGGACATTTTAAAAAATGGTTTTGTGTGCCGCACACAACTATTATGGCACTTAAGAGAGACCATAATTATGTACTGATTGTATTGCACCAAAAAATGATGTCAGAAATGTGTGCTGAATTGATCATATCTAGTGAGCACTATGGAATAAACACTGTACAAAACCTTTTCTTAATAATATAACCCCTAACTAAGCTACACCTAGGCTATGAAAACTATAGCTAAAAAGTGGGAAAAGAGCTCTAGAAATGGCCAATGTCATGTGTCCCGGGGTAACCCATAAACTAAAACAAATAGACAAAACAGAGACCACATGGCACAGACACAACAGAAAACACAAAGTTCTAGGCTTGAAACTATTCTTCCATCTGCCAAGGATTCAGGGCTGAACTTAACTCTGCAAATAAACACACTTTTATAAAAAAACAAAAAACAAACAAACAACAAAACAAAAAAACAAAACAAAGTACTGTACCTAGGTAGCGGATCTGCACAATCTCTCCCATCTCAATCTCTCCCATAACAACGGATCCCTTAAACTGTTAGCCACTAATCTTCAACTATGTAAGTTCCACTCAATTTGTAGCATCTTTCTAATCATTGTAAACCGCATAGAACTTCACAGTCCTGCAGTATATAAATTGTTATGATTATTATTAAAAATGCACCAATAAAGCATAGCATAACCATTCCATATTCAGAAAAGGCATAACACTAATGTCTCCTTGGAGCGTCTCTATCTCTACAGTGATAAAGAGGATCCTTTGAGTCCACTAAAAATATCTCTGTGCCCAAACTGGTCTGGGATGGGAAGGCTATATATGTATTCCAACTGGCTGCTAAGAAAAAGAAGAAACATTTTAAATCAACCACATCCTCAAGGTCCATTCAAGCCGACCTGGACCACGTGTCTGCCACCTGGGTCCCACTGCACTCTAGGCTTCTTGATTGCACCATAGCAAAAATAGTATGCTCAGTCCGATTACCTTCAGGATCTTTTTCCGTGGACAAGCCTCTCTTTTTTTGCTTCACTTGCGCTCTTGACGTTTCTTTTCTTCCTAATCCTCTAGATTTATAAAGTTTCCATAGAGTACATTGAATTGCAAAGATCTCTACACCTTTAGTTAAACAGGCTATTTCTAAAGTAATTGACTCAACATCAAGTTAAGTGAGCTTCTTTGGGCCTGAATGGCTTCAAAACCTAACATCATTAAGAACCTTGAAGATTGATTGATGGACTCTACTTTATTTTAATTAATTAATTTATTTTTAATTCTTTATTCATTTTTGATATCAAATACAAAGTGCAAGCACATGAACATTCAAGTAACGTACCATATTGCACTATATTCCAACAATAAAATATAAAACTGTTTTATTCCCCCCTTCCTACCCTAACCCACCCCCCTCCCACCTGGATATGTATAATGTTCATTCATGAAACAAAGGGAAATAATAGTAATAATAATAATGATAATAGTTCATATTCATATCCTATATAATAAAACACTAGCCACGCATGCGCACTCCTATCGGCGTGCTTCCATGATCAGTAGGTCTGTGGCCGCAGGAGTGCGCTTGCGCGAATCCCCAGCACCTACCTACATTCGCCGGAAGGACTGGACCCCAGCGCTGGACATCCTGCTCTCCTGTCGGCTCCTCTCATGAGCCGCACCAGTGTCGGAGAAGGCTTCCGACACTGGCGGGGATCGAGAGGAACTGCGGCAACACCTCAAGGGGCGGGAAGGGAAGCGCTGAAAAAAGACTCCAGCCGCTACTTTCTTCACGGTCCCGACTCCAAACACCGATTCAAGCAGCGTGTGTGCCACTCTACACACGCTGCTTCGGGGCCTTCTACTGCCCTGATTTGCTCTGCTGTGTCTCTGATGATGTCATCAGGGAAGTGCCAGAGTAAATCAGGGCAGTAGAAGGCCCCGAAGCAGTGTGTGTAGAAATCAAAATGTAATAAAAGTGAGCCCAGTCTAGGACAATCAAGCCATTGTGACATCACCGATGAGGTTGGCTCTTAGGCGTTGGTGGAATGAGGCATTATGATGTCACAGTACCAGCTCTGGTTATTTGATTTTCTATACTGTTCTCCCAGGGGAGCTAAGGACAGTTTGTCCTGGTGGACTCGCAATCTATCTAATGTACCTGGGGCAATGGGGGGGGGGGATGGGTTAAATGACTTGCCCAGGGTCACAAGGAGCAGCGGTGTGCTGAGGCTTTAGCTTAAATGGGGTGCCCCTTATAGAACATGGCTCTTCCTGGTGGCATGCTTTCTTGGTAATACAGAAGCTTTGGAAACGAGTTCAGTTATGAATTCAGATCCAAATGATCGGCTGATGCTGAATAGGGGAAGGCTCCTCTGTTCATTTTGCAATCAATCTGCCCTTATTTTCAAGCAGGAGGGTTCACATCCCAGTTCTCCCAACCCATCGAGAATGCTGCACACGTTGCTGGAGTCACAGGTTTGTCGGGAAAGGGGAGCAGGAGAGAAGACATGCACAGCCTCTTGCAGCAGGGGCTTAGAGGGCAAGAGAGCTGCAATTGGACAGACTGAGGTAGGAAATGTTCAGAGAAAGAAGAGCTGAGACTGAAGAAGGAAAAAAAAATAGGAATAAATACCTACAGGGAAACACAAGATCAGGAGCATACAGAGAAAAAAATACAGCATAGAGGTTTGCAGGAATAAGGAACACATAGAGAAAGTAGAGCAGAGACCCCTGTAAGAAGAGAAAAAGAGCAAAGAGACTGGGGATGAGAAAGAGAGCAGACATGCTTCCAGGAGAAAAAGTGAGGCAGTGCAAAGTGAGGAAGAAAGCAGAGACAGCACTACACAGGGAAATGGAGGGAGAGAGAGACAGAAAGAAAAAAAAAAAAGAAAGACATATATTCTAGCACCCGTTAAAGACTAGTCTTACAATATTTTGTTAAAGGGCCCCAAATTTCCTTAAATTTACTATGATGTCCCAACTGTAGAGAATTAATATTTTCAAACTTATATATCTGGCCTAGGGATTCCCACCAGAAACTATCATTTAAGTTATCCCAACTTTTCCAGTTTTTCATCATCAGTCACATGGCTACTCCTGTCATGATGAAGAGCAATTTGTTTTGATTTGCATTAATTGTTTTTTTTGGGTAATAAAATCGTTCCAAATAATACTATATCATATGATAATGCTAGTGGAACGTCCAATATTGTGATAATTTGACCCCAAATGGATTTCCAGGATTTGAGTATCAAGGGACAATGATAGAGCAAATGATCCAATGTCCCTACATCAAGATGACAGTGCCAACATCTATCCTTTGTAACCTGACAGGGGCCCAAAAAGATCTTTGCAACAAGAAAAACCAGGTCTGTCTCATGGATGCTGAAGCTGTACATCTCATTCTCCAATTCCAAATTCGTGGCCATTGAGACGCAGAAATCTGCTTTAAAGCTTTAGATAGTACCTGTAGCTTTTCCCACCCTATGATTTTGTTGCACTTTGCATTACATGTTATTGTAGATTTTAAATGTAGAGGAAATACATTTTGTTAGTTTTAAGGGTAGGAATTGAATTTTAAAAATCAATAAATTAAATATTTAATTAATTTTATGTTATGGTATTCTTGGTATAGTATTTCTAAGGTAACACACCTAGAATTTGACTCATGCAAACTCTCAGAACCTTGAAATGCACTGAATGCCTGAAAGGATGGGGGGTAAATCTATTAGTACATCCCTTTAACAGGCAGCTTAATGAAAAATACACCTGAAATTAAAAAAACCTATTTTTTTCCCTGGCTCCTGTTGTTCTCCATACCTTTTTTTTTTTCACAAAAGTGTACAAACTACTCTAACTTTTTAATAATAATAATAACTTTATTCTTCTATACCATCACAGTCGTGAGACTTCTAGGTGGTTCAGTATAAGAAGCCTGTTCGTCTGGTCATGGAATGATATCCTAAATTATTTATTCAACTATGGTATTATCCTAATTCTGGAGAGCCAGTGCTACTACAACAAGATTTCTATCCAGCTAAATTAGAACACTATAGGATCACATAGGGCAAAAAGTGTTCTTGCTGAGCTACAGAAGGTCTAAGTAAGACCATCTAGTCTGCAAATAAACCTACACTCTCTCCCAGATTTGCCGAAATGTTCAAAGAATACCAGCCCTTATGGTTTCCTAATTCGGGGCTGTGCTGTGTACTCCACACCCCTCTAGAGCCTATAATGATCTGTAAGTTAACTCCCTGTACTCTTCAGTATCTTGATTTAATTGTAATTTCTCTATCTGCCTTTATAGATTATATCAGTGGTTCCCAAACCTGTCCTGGGGGACCCCCAGCCAGTCAGGTTTTCAAGATATACCTAATGAATATGCATGAGAGAGATTTGCATATAATGGAAGTGACAGGTATGCAAATCCCTCTCATGCATATTCATTAGGGATATCTTGAAAACCTGACTGGCTGGGGGTCCCCCAGGACAGGTTTGGGAACCACTGGATTATATTTTAAAATTCCTCAACTGGTTCATGTAGTTGGAAAAATCTCACATCAGCCCCTCCCCGTTCACAACTGGGAGTGAACCTCCTGCACTGTCCTTGCTTTAATTCTAAAATCTATACCCAGGAAAATCTGTCCCTTTGCCCAAATCTAATTTTTTCTTTTAATGCTATAACTTTATAACTCTTGCTATGCACATATATACATGCCTCATGTCCTTTGAAACTTTAAGTCATACCTTTGACCGGTGTCAGGTCAAAAGTGCGCCGGGACAAAGGCGCGCGCAGACAATTGAGCGCAATGCAGAGGCATGCGCTGCAGAAAATTACTGTTTTTAGGGCTCCGACAGGGAGTGTGTGGGGGGGGAACCCCCCCACTTTACTTAATAGAGATTGCGCTGCGTTGTGGGGCCATTGTGGGGGGTTTGGGGGGTTGTAACCCCCCACATTTTACTGAAAACTTCACTTTTTCCCTGTTTTTAGGGAAAAAGTTAAGTTTACAGTAAAATGTGGAGGGTTACAACCCCCCAAACCCCCCACAACGCCGGCGCGATCTCTATTAAGTAAACTGGGGGGGCTCCCCAACAAAAGCCCCCGTCGGAGCCCCTAAGAACTGTAATTTTCTTCGGCGCGTGCCTCCGTCTTGCGCTCAGTTGTCGGCGCGCGCCTTTGTCTTTTGCGGGGTTGTCTACGAACCCCTTTGACCTACCAGCTGCTGATATTTTTGCTTATTACCAGATACGACACTATGTTAATTCTCTGCCAGTTGCACATATAACTGAGGACAGCCGGAAAGCACTCTCCGAGCCAGTGGCGTACCTAGGGTATGTGGCACCCGGGGCCCATCATTTTTTGACACCCCCCCCCCCCCCCCCATGTAAAAAAATTTTTTTTTTTTTTTTTTTTGCAATAACCATGAAATGGAATAAATGGTCAGAATAGAAACAGGCAGTGAAAATTTTCTTTTATTGAACCTCATATATGTAACCATTATTCCAAACATAACATAACATAAATTATGTCTAAATTGTCATGACATTAGAAGTACATATGGAGTAGTTGCAGGTGATGCTTGGGACAGTTCTGATTGTGTTAGTTCGGTTTTATGTGTTTTTTGAATAGAAGGGTTTTTATTTCTTTTTGAAGGTTTTGCAGTCTGTGGTTGATATCAATTGGTTGTAGAGTTGGGGGTCGAGTGTTGCAGCTCGAATGGCTAGGAGGTTGTCGAACAGTTTTTTTCTTTTGACGTTTTTGGTTGGAGGGTGTGTGAATGGTGCACAAGTTCTCCTATGTCTGTTTGAAGTGGATTGAATTATTTAGCTGAAGAAATTAGTTACCCCCCCCCCATTCAACACACATTAATTCTCTTCCATTTTTGTTCCCATTATAAAAAACACTGATAAGTTCCCAGAAAAAAAATACATTAAAATAAGAAGTGAAAACAAAGGCCCCTACAGATGAGAACATAACATAAGAATAGCCTAACTGGGTCAGACCAATGGTCCATCATGCCCAGTAGCCCATTCTCATGGTAGCCAATCCAGGACACTAATACCTGGTCAAAACCCAAAGAGTAGCAACATTCCATGCTACCGATCCAGGGCAAGCAGACACTTCCCCCATGTCTTAATAACAGATTATGGACTTTTCCTCCAGGAATTTGTCCAAATCTTTCTTAAAACCAGCTACACTATCTGCTTTTACCATAACTTCTGGCCACTTCATTTTTAAGTTTAGATCTTTCCTTTCAAACAGAGACCTTGCTAGATGTCAAATACAGCACAAGGTAACTTCACATGGACTTAGCTGTGCAGGAAATGTGAATCTCCTCATACACCCACCATATAGTGCAAAAATGTGCAAAGGTCTGTTTTTTACTTTCGATCACTACATAGCCTAATGCCACACAAGCAGTGCTGTTACAAACATATTCTGTAGGTCAATGCTAAGGATAACAAAGTTTCCTTCCTTGGACCAGAAGGAGATAAACCACTGGAAGAGATCCCAAAACAACACCCAAAGACCCACTCAGTGTGTGAATCAGTTGAGTGGAGTGGACTAACTGGGGGGTGGAAATGGGCCCGGAGTTTGCTCAGCAGAATTTCCCAGACCACCTCTTCCTCTCAACACATTGACACGCTGCCACCATCACCACTAGGAACACCTCACTGGGTAGGCCAGCTATGCTATAAACTTTATAAAACACATTATTATATTTTCTTATAAAGCACATATTTTAACTGACCTCTCTGACATCCTCAGCCTTTCCATTCACAAAAATAGAAGGAAGAAAAGTTCCCATTTCCTGCTGTCTCATGTCCCCGGCCTATACAATATTTTTTTTTCTGCAGACCCTTCAAAAGTCTGACCAAATCCTCGTTTCACTTGCATTATAAAGTACTGAGGATGCCATCTCTCCCCAATCCCAGGTCCTAAAGTCTAAGACAGTAGCGCAAACTAATGCTGCCAGATACAGGAAAAAAAATTTTGATTCGATTCAGCCCTATTGAATTGGTTTTTCAATTCGATTTTCCTGCCCAGTTGGGTGATTTTTTTTCAAAACTCCTGGTGGGTTTTATAGCTTTTTCACCCCCTTTGGCTTCTCCTAACCACACTGGCGCTGTGGTGTAAATAAAATAAAGAAACAAAAAGGACTTTTCCTCTTTCTGTTAAATCCTAGCTCACGTTTGCAGTCCAACACCAGCTCTGGCAGGATACACATTTCAAATCTGACATGTTATAATCACAAAACAGAAAATAAAATTAATTTTTCTACCTTTTGTTGTCTGGTTATATTTCAAATCTTGTTGGTCCAAGGCTCTGGTTTTCTTCTGATAACTTGCTTGCCAGGGTCTCCTTCTTTCTGCATGCTAACCATCCATCTGCCAACTCTGTCCTCCCTTTCCATTTCCCTTCCCTTCCCAGGAAGTCTGGTATCTTTCCTTTTTTTCATCTCCCTCCACAGATCCACCTTTTCTTAAATACCCTTTCATCCGGCATCTCTCCCTCCTTCCCCACCATCCCAGAGTCCACCATCTCTCCGTTTCTTTTCCTAATTACCCTCCTATCCAGTATCTCTATCCCTCCTCCACACCATCCCTTGTGTCCAATTTCTCTCCCTTTCTGTTCCTTCCCTCCCTAAATCCCATGGTCCATCATCTCTCTCCCTCTCCTCTATTTTCAGACCCATTATTTCTTCCCCCCCCCAAAGTTTGGCATATGCATGTCTCTTTGAACACCCCCTTCCCTCCGTGTACTTCTAAATCATGGTCCCCCCCCCAAAGGCCTGTCCCCCCTTAAAGGTCTGCCTGTCCCACCTTGAAGGCCCTGCACCCCCCTTGAAGGCCTGTCCCTTCCCCCTTGTAGGCCTGTCCCCCCCCTTGAAGGCCTGCCTGCCTGTCCCCCCCTTGAAGGTCTGCACCCCCCGAAGGCCTGTCCCCCACTTGAAGGCCTGTCCCCCCCCCTTGTAGCTTCTCCCCCCCCCTTGTAGGCCTGTCCCCCCTTGAAGGCCTGCCTGCCTGCCTTTCCCCCCTTGAAGGCCTGTCCCCCCTTGAAGGCCTGCACCACCCCCCCTCGAAGGCCTGCACTCCCTTGAAGGTCTGCACCCCCCCCCCCGAAGGCCTGTCCCCCACTTGAAGGCTTGTACCACCCCCTTGTAGCTTCTCCCCCCCTTGTAGGCCTGTCCCCCCTTGAAGGCCTGCCTGCCTGTCTTTCCCCCCCTTGAAGGCCTGCACCCCCTTGAAGGACTGCACCCCCCCCCCGAAGGCCTGCACTCCCTTGAAGGTCTGCCCCCCCCCGAAGGCCTGTTCCCCCCCCCCTTGAAGGCCTGTCCCACCCCCTTGTAGGCCTGTCCCCCCCTTGTAGGCCTGTCCCCCCTTTAAGGCCTGCCTGCCTGCCTTTCCCCCCCCTTGAAGGCCTGTCTCCCCCTTGAAGGCCTGCACCCCCCCTTTGAAGGCCTGTCCCCCCCCCTTGTAGGCCTGTCCCCCCCCTTGTAGGCCTGTCCCCCCCCCCTTGTAGGCCTGTCCCCCCCCTTGTAGGCCTGTCCCCCCCTTGAAGGCCTGCCTGCCTTTCCCCCCTTGAAGGCTTGTTCCCCCCCTTGAAGGCCTGCACCCCCTTGAAGGTCTGCACCCCCCAAAGGCCTACACCCCCCCCCGAAGGCCTGCACCCCCCTGAAGGCCTGCCTGCCCCCCTTGAAGGCCTGCACCCCTTGAAGGTCTGCACCCCCCCCCGAAGACCTGTCCCCCCTTGAAGGCCTGCCTGCCTGCCTGTCACCCCCTCCCCCTTGAAAGCCTGCTTGCCTGCCCGCCCGCCCCACCCTGAAGGCCTGATGCCCCGACCCACCCTGAAGGACCGCTCGCCCCCCTGGCCTCCCCGCACCACCTATGAACAGCCGCAGCAGGATCGCGAAGTCAGCGTCAGCGATCCCTGCGCTGCTTCCTGCGCCACGGTCCCGCCCCTCCTCTGACGTCAGAGGAGGGGCGGGATCGCGGCGCAGGAAGCAGCGCAGGGATGCTGACGCTGACTTCGCGATCCTGCTGTGGGCTGCTTCACAGGTGGTGCAGGAAGGTCAGTGGGGCGAGCGGTCCTTCGGGGGTGGCGGGGGACTGAACGGCAAGGCCGGGAACACCCCCTTAGGGCTGGTACCCGGGGCGGCCCTCCCCCCCCGCCTCCCCCCCTAGGTACGCCACTGCTCCGAGCTCTTCAATCTTTCAGCTCAACAAATGGTTCCGCTTTGATTTCATTTCATGAGCCTCCGGGATTGTCAAGCGGGACCTAATTTGGAAATTTTGGCAGCGTCTTGGGCGGAAGACCTGCAGTGCTCTTTGACAGTCCAACAAGTGCAACAGGTACTGAAAAATATTAGGAGGGTGTCCGCTAATATTCTTCATTGGGAAGCGTTTGTTATTACAATTTGCATGAAAAGTAATGGATCAATACAAGTTAGGACTGAGCAATAGAGTTTGTATGTTTTTACTTTCTGATAGTACAAAAGGAAGTGGGAATGGACAATGAACACTCCACTGAAGATCTCTGATGGAAAACCAACTTGTTTATTTCGTAAAAGGACACAAGCAGAAGCTGTGGACCCGACACAGCACTGTGTTTCGGCATCTGAGGAGCGCCTGCATCAGGGGGTCACTAAAATGGAACCAAACCTGTGGCGTATATGTTCACAGATGACAGATCTGGGATGAAACAAAGCTCGGTCCAACTAACATGCCAGAGTGTTCATTCTCCGTTCCCACTTCCTCTTGTACTATCAGAAAGTAAAAACATACAAACTCTATCGCTCAGTCCTAACTTGTATTGATCCATTAATTTTCATGCAAATTGTAATAACAAACGCTCAGCTAGACGTATGAATATGCAAATTGTATTGTCCTACTATTGACTTACTATATATGCTAAATTGTAACCCGTTCTGGGCTCTTATGGGAGGACAGGAAAGGAAAATGAATTAAATAAAAAAGGGGTAAAATGCAGACCTCGTGGATCTCGACCGTCTAAAAAAATCTTCATTTATTGGCAGCTGAGGTTTCAGATTTCATGTCTGCAGGTCCGCGTTAAAGCTCCTCATTCCACCGCTGTAACTGTTGCCCTTTCTGACCCCACAGATCTGTGTCTTTTAATTTGAGGAAACACGTCAGCTAAGGGAGGTCTGCGTTTTACCCCCGAACTGCGGCGGGAAAATGTATTTTGGCTTGGTTCAACCTGGTCTTGAACCCAGATCAGCAGGGCCCAAGATAGCTGCCGTAACCTCTAGGTTCCTTTCATAGCTGGTGACATTTTTAAGTTTTGCCACTTTTAGGGCTCCTTTTACGAAGCCGTGTCAGCGGCTTTATCGCACGCGACTTTTTACCACGCGCTAGCTGAAAAGCTACCGCCTGGCTCAAGAGGAGGCGGTAGCGGCTAGCGTGGCCGGCAGTTTAACGCACGCCGTTACGTGCGTTAAACCGCTAACGCGGCTCCGTAAAAGGAGCCCTTAGTCTCAGCCTAGGTTCTGGCTGTGACAGACCTCCATGACACTTTAGCTCTGACGGACCCTAATGTTGCTCCCTCCCAATGCTGAGACTAAGGGCTCCTTTTACGAAGGTGCGCTAGCGTTTTTAACGTGCGTTAAAGATTAGCACGCGCCAACCACGCGCTAAATGAAAAATGCTAACGCAAGCTCTATGGAGGCGTTAGCGTTTAGCCGCGTGCCGCACCTTAGTAAAAAGGAGCCCTAAAAGTGGCACGGACCTCAGGGCAAAAGGTTTGCCACTTTTAGTCTCAGCCTAGGGAGGGAGAAGCATCCGGGTCCGTCAGAGCTACAGTGTCATCATGGAGGTCTGTCAGAGCGCGTGACCTAAGCTGAGACTAAGGGTTCCTTTGATCAAGCCACGCTAGCGAATTAATGCGCTTAATACCGCGTGCTAAACTGCCGGCCGCGCCGGCCGCGCCAGCCGCTAACGCCTCCATGAGCAGGCGTTAGTTTTTAAGGCCAGTGCGGGGGGATTAACGCGTGATGAAACATCGCGCGCGGCTTGATAAAAGGAGCCCTAAAACTGGCAAATGCACTATGGCTATAGACTACTAAGGCCAGTTACCCAGTAACTACAAGTTCATGCTAGTTAGTAATGCTGAACTCCAATTATCACTAATGATTGGTTGTTGGTATCTATTATCATCTAATCTGTCAGTTAAACGCGTAACTGTTAGGTATTCTGTAACCTGCGCGGACAGTTTTGCGCGTTAGGGTGTAAAATTGGGCATGCAAGATTATAGAATTAGGAGGGTTACACGCTCGAGGACTATTTCTAGTGCTAAAATCCAAAGTTACCCAGGTTAGAGTCTAGTATTCCCTGGAAATGCTGTATTAAACTTAGGGCGCCCTTTACGAAGGTGTGCTGGCATTTTTTTGCGTGCTACATTGGTGCGTGCGCTAACCACACGCTACACAGAAAATACTAACGCCAGCTCTATGGAGGCGTTAGCATCTAGCGCGCGGGGCATTGTAGCGCGCGTTTAGCGTGCACTAAAAACGCTAGCGCACCTTCGTAAAAGGAGCACGATCACCTATTTTTTAGTGACCCCCCCCCCATTTTCTCAAGAATATGAATAGATCTCCCTCCGAGGATCCCATTTCAGGTATAGAAACATAGAAACATAGAAGATGACGGCAGAAAAGGGCTACAGCCCATCAAGTCTGCCCACTCTGCTTACCCACCCCCTGTCTATGCCCTAATGACCCAATTTCCTTATCTTGACCCTCGTAGGGATCCCACATGGGTATCCCATTTATTCTTAAAGTCTGGCACGCTGTCTGCCTCCATCACCTGCACTGGAAGCTTGTTCCAATGATCAACCACTCTCTCTGTGAAGAAATACTTTCTGGTGTCTGCAGCAGCCACTCTCTCCTCCTCTCCCTATTGGCTAAGGCTCTTAACATTTGCATCTCCTCTTCCTATAGGCTAAGGCTCTTTACACCTGCATTGTGATGTCATAGAACTTTCTGATTATAGAAACATGATGGCAGATAAAGGCCAAATGACCCATCATAGAAACATAGAAGATGACGACAGAAAAGGGCTTCAGCCCATCAAGTCTGCCCACTCTGCTTACCCACCCCCTGTCTATGCCCTAATGACCCAATTTCCTTATCTTGACCCTCGTAGGGATCCCACATGGGTATCCCATTTATTCTTAAAGTCTGGCACGCTGTCTGCCTCCATCACCTGCACTGGAAGCTTGTTCCAATGATCAACCACTCTCTCTGTGAAGAAATACTTTCTGGTGTCTGCAGCAGCCACTCTCTCCTCCTCTCCCTATTGGCTAAGGCTCTTAACATTTGCATCTCCTCTTCCTAAAGGCTAAGGCTCTTTACACCTGCATTGTGATGTCATAGAACTTTCTGATTATAGAAACATAGAAACATGATGGCAGATAAAGTCCAAATGACCCATCATAGAAACATAGAAGATGACGGCAGAAAAGGGCTACAGCCCATCAAGTCTGCCCACTCTGCTTACCCGCCCCCTGTCTATGCCCTAATGACCCAATTTTCTTATCTTGGCCCTCGTAGGGATCCCACATGGGTATCCCATTTATTCTTAAAGTCTGGCACGCTGTCTGCCTCGATCACCTGCATTGGAAGCTTGTTCCAATGATCAACCACTCTCTCTGTGAAGAAATACTTTCTGGTGTCGCCATGAAATTTTCCGCCCCTGAGTTTGAGCGGGTGCCCTCTTGTGGCCGAGGGTCCCTTGAGAAAGAAAATATCATCTTCCACTTCGACACGTCCCGTGAGGTACTTAAATGTTTCGATCATGTCTCCCCTCTCCCTACGTTCCTCGAGAGTGTAGAGCTGCAATTTGTTCAGTCTCTCTTCGTACGAGAGACCCTTGAGCCCCGACATCATCCTGTTGGCCGTCCGCTGAACCGATTCAATTCTGCGCACATCTTTACTGTAATGTGGCCTCCAGAATTGCATACAGTACTCCAGATGAGGTCTCACCAAGGCCCTGTACAACGGCATCATGACTTCAGGCTTTCGGCTGACGAAACTTCTATTGATACAACCCAATATCTGCCTTGCCTTAGATGAAGCCTTCTCCACTTGATTGGCAGTTTTCATGTCTGCACTGATGATTACTCCTAAATCTCGTTCTGCTGAAGTCCTAGTTAAAGTTTCTCCGTTCGAGAAGTACGTCCTGCATGGATTTCCGCTTCCGAGGTGCATGACCTTACATTTCTTAGCATTGAAGCCTAGCTGCCAAGTTGAGGACCAACTTTCCAATGTAAGCAGGTCCTGCGCCATATAATTCTGTAAACTGCATTCACTTACTATATTACATAGTTTGGCGTCATTGGCGAATAGTGTTATTTTACCTTGAAGCCCTTGAGTCAGATCCCCTATGAATATGTTGAAAAGGAGTGGACCCAGGACCGGGCCTGCGGCACTCCACTGGTCACCTCCGATGTTTTAGAGAGGGTACCATTAACCACCGCCCTCTGAAGTCTGCCACTCAGCCAATCATTGACCCATGCAGTTAGTGTCTCTCCTAACCCCATCGATTCCATCTTGCTTAGCAGCCTGCGGTGTGGGACACTGTCAAAAGCTTTACTGAAATCCAGGTACACGACGTCCAAAGACTCTCCCAAGTCCAACTTTCTTGTTACCCAGTCAAAGAAGCTGATGAGATTGGATTGGCAGGACCTACCCTTGGTGAATCCATGCTGACTGGGACCCGAAGATTCCCTTCATTCAAGATCGTGTCCAATTTGCTTTTAATTAGTGTTTCCATGAGTTTGCACACTATTGATGTGAGACTCACCGGTCTATAATTCGCAGCCTCTGCCCTGCAACCCTTTTTATGCAGAGGAACGACATTAGCTAATTTCCAGTCCAGGGGAAGCAAATCTGTAAAGAAATTAGGAAATTAAGTTTTCTTTTTATCCGTGTTCATTTTCTCCTGTCTGCTGATATTCTCGTTTGGAATGTGCATGAGTAACTTTTTTTTTTTCTAAACGTACTTGGAATTATCCCCCTCCCCGTTAATGTGGGGATTTATTATAAAGCAGCTAAGTACGATGTGAACGAATGTTCCAGTGCTGTCTTTATAGGTTTTTTTTCTTTTTGAAATCTATCATTTTAATCCGAAAGAAAAGGTTAGCTTCGTATGGTTTTTGCATGTTTTTTCCCCCCCCCAATCTCTCCTCCACTTTTGCCAGAATTTCCCTTGGGAATTCGTTTCTTGTTTGAAAGGTAAGGTACCCTCCAGTAACGCAGGAATAGACATGCCGTAGACCCAACCCTATAATCTCACACACAATGAAATCATTTTGTGCTTATTGGGAAAAAGATTAAAGCTGAAAAAGTAAGAGTGTCTCCAATATTGTATGAATGTGGGTGATCCGTGCATAGCTGACATTCTTCTGCTGTATATTACCCTTTAATTGCAGTTTGCGATATTGCATAAGGCTTATAAACACACTTTTCTGGTGTTAGTTCTGTAGGGCTGGAAGTTCTTCCGCTGGTAATTATTACACAACGAGGGAGTCGTGAGCGCAGGATGCCAATAGGTCAGCCAAGGGTATGTTGTTCAAAATAACCACTTTATTGGTGAATATGCCGCAGTGGCTCAAGAGACTCGACACTGGCAGTGTTTCGGCGTCTGTGCCTTTATCAGGAGTCCAGCTTGAAGATGGCGGCTTGCGTACGTGCACTCGGGCAGACGCGCTGTGAAGGTGTCAATCGAAGCGAAATTAAAACCTGCGATCTTTAGCTACGCTTAGAAACATAGAAACATAGAAAGATGACGGCAGAAAAGGGCCACAGCCCATCAAGTCTGCCCACTCTATTGACCCACCCCATTGAGTCTGAGTGCTAGTGACCTAGTTCCTTAACTTGACCCTCGTAGGGATCCCACGTGGATGTCCCATTTATTCTTAAAGTCGAGCACGCTGGTGGCCTTGATCACCTGCACTGGAAGTTTGTTCCAGTGATCTACCACCCTTTCCGTGAAGAAATACTTCCTGGTGTCACCACTAAATTTCCCCCCTCTGAGTTTGAGCGGGTGCCCCCTTGTGACCGAGGGTCCCTTGGGAAAGAATATATCGTTTTCCACCTCGTCACGACCTGTGACATACTTAAATGTCTCAATCATGTCACCCCTTTCTCTGCGCTCCTCCAGGGTATAGAGCTGCAGTTTGCCCAGTCTTTCTTCGTATGAGAGACCCTTGAGTCCGGCGACCATCCTAGTGGCCATCCGCTGGACCGACTCAGCTCGAAGCACATCTTTCCGGTAATGTGGCCTCCAGAATTGCACACAGTATTCCAGATGAGGTCTCACCATGGTTCTGTAGAGTGGCATTATGACTTCAGGTTTGCGGCTGACGAAGCTTCGATTGATACATCCCATCATTTGCCTTGCCTTAGATGAGGCCTTCTCTACTTGTTTGGCAGCCTTCATGTCTGCACTGATGATTACCCCCAAGTCCCGTTCCTCTGAAGTCCTAGCTAGCGTTTCTCCATTACACTAGTTTTCATTTTTAAGAAAGGGGTTAGGGAATTATTTCGCAAATCCTTTATTGTAGGTCAAAAATGTATTTTACCACATTGGAAGAAAGTCCACCCTCATTTTGGCATTGGAGGGCAGCGTTTCATGCTTTTATGATTATGGAAGCTAGGGCGACCCCCCATCTTATAAAAAACAGTAAATTTTGGATGACCTGGGAACTTTATATACAGTAATTATCAGCCAGAGCAGGCAGTTTTGTAGTGAACTCATTACATTTGTAATCAGAAAGTGAAGCACTATTTATCAGTAATATTTGGGAATGGGGTGGGTGGAGGGGGGGGAAGTGGGGGGATGGGAAGGGGGAGGGAGTGTTGGGAGGTACTTTACCGTGTTTGTATTGTAGTGATAATTGATTGTTGATTTCTTTGAATTTATATATCTACAATGTATTAACTGAGTTGAGATAATATTCTTTGTAAGATTTCTGTTATGTATATTTTATTCTTAAAACTCAAGAAAAAATGATTGAACATAAAGCCAATAGGAGAATTTTTTTTTCATTCCGAGAATAGTTAAGCTCTGTAGGTTGTGGTAAGAGCAGATAGCGTAGCTGGTTTTAAGAAAGGTTTGGACATGTTCCTGGAGGAAAAGTCCATAGTCTGTTTTTGAGAAAGTCATGGGGGAGCCACTGCTTGGCCTGGATCGGTAGCATGGAATGTGGCTACTCCTTGGGTTTTGGCCAGGTGTTAGGGACCTGGATTGGCTACCGTGAGAATGGGCTACTGGGCTTAATGGATCATTCGTCTGACCCAGTAAGGCTATTCTTATGTTTTTATAGATAGTGGCAAAATTCAGCCTGCTATCTGAATGACTCGGTCCCAACAATATGAAATCAAATAGATAATATTGAGCTTGTTTGATATTATGTATTTGATTTCACAGTTTCAGCCGGAGCCAGGTCAGGTTTTCAGGATATCCACCATGAATATGTATAAGATGGATTTGCACGCACTGCCTCCTTGAGATGCAAATCTATCTCATGCATATTTATTGTGGATATTCTGAAAACCTGGCCTGGCTCCGGCTTTTGAGGACCGGCATTGCCTACCCCCTGGTCTAGGACATCGGTATTTAGATTAGGTTCCTAGTGATTTGGCTGTAGCATAATATTTGGCGGTCTTTTCAAATATCGAAAATTATATAACACATCAACCCCTATAGCATATTTCAGGTACTAGTAAGCGCCACCTATATTAACTAAGATTGTTTTTCTTCTATATATTGAGATCCTTTATAAATACACTATTTTGGGGGGCTTATATACAACATCTGGCATATTTTATTCATCGTTATGTTTTCCCAGAGAATACATGTGAGAAAGTTAATGAAACTAGTTTTTCTGTTCCTGTTTCCTGGTAGATATTTGGCACACTTCATGTCCATTACGCAAATGTTTCTTATGCCTTTCCCAGGGTGCACCTCACAGACGCTTATTTCAAAGTATATTTAGCATACAATTCCTGAGTGTGGAGTAATATGTAGTTAGATATAATCTTACATTATCATTATACATTATCATATTATACGAGGGTCATTTCATAAATAATGCACTCTATTTTTTTAAATTTACATGTTTTATTTGTTTTCAAGTATTTCTTTACAATCCTTCAATATAGTCTCCCTGCTTTGCAATGACTGAGTCCCAAAGTCCGGGAAGCCTCATTGTTCCATCCAAGACACCGTTTTAGTTCAGTTGCCGAATGGCTCGGGTACCGACAGAATAAAGCTCTTCCAGAGATGTAAAACGTTGTCCACGCATAGGTTGTTTCAACTTTGGAAAAAGGTCAAAGTCTGGTGGTCTCATGTCTGGTCTGTAGGGAGCATGAGGTAACACCTCCCAGCTGTATTTGCGTATTTTTTTCAGTGACAACATTCCCTATGTGCGGGCGAGTGTTGTCGTGAAGAATGAGTGGCTCAGCCAAGAGCAACTGAGGTTGGCTTTTGTGCATTTTCCTGCGCATTTTTTGCAAAAAATTACGATAATGCACAGCTGTGATACTTCTTCCACATGGAACTTTGTCTGTGATGTTGATGCCTTCATGATCATAAGCAAAAATCATCATTTGTGTGACTTTTGATTGAGCTCATCAAAATTTTTTTGGTTGTTTGGAGATGGAGCTCTGCACTCGTCATGGAAAAACTACGCAAATACGCTGGGAGGCATTACCATATGTTCCCTACAGTCCAGACATGAGACCACCAGGCGCAAAATCTATATATACCGTGTATTGACAAGGGATCCAAGAGGAAAAAGAACAAGGAATCGGCGTGGCTCACTGTAGCGCTGAAGGAAGCGATCAGAGACAAGAAGTCTTCTTTTAAGAAATGGAAAAGGTCAAAAACAGACAAAAACTGGAAAAAGCACAAATAGTATCAAAGCAGGTATTATAAAGTGGTAAGAGGGGCCAAAAGAGACTACGAGGAAAAAATAGCCAAGGAGGCAAAAAACTTCAAGCCGTTCTTTTGATATATTAAGGGGAAACGACCCGCGAAGGAAGCGGTGGGACCGCTGGATGACCATAGAATAAAGGGAGTGCTAAAGGAGGACAAAGCCATCGTCGACAAACTAAACACATTTTTTGTATCTATGTTTACCGAAGAGGATATACACAACATACCGGAAGCTGACACTCTATACGCAGGAAACGAAGACGGGAAACTGACAGGGTTGACGGTCAGTCTAGAAGTGGTATGCAGACAGATTGATAGGCTTAAAAATAATAAATCCCCGGGACCGGATGGCATCCATCTGAGGGTAATCAAGGAACCGAAAGGGGCTATAGCTGAACTGCTTCAACTAATAGCCAATCTGTCGATCAAATCAGGAAGGATTCTGGAAGACTGGAAGGTGGCGAATGTTACGCTGATCTTCAAGAAAGGTTTCAGGGGTGATCCGGGAAACTACAGACTGGTGAGACTGACCTCGGTACCAGGAAAGATGGTAGAGGTGCTGATAAAAGACCGCTTCATTGAGCACCTTGACGGACACAATCTGATGAGGGCCAGCCAGCATGGTTTCAGCAAAGGAAGATCTTGCACTTCTTCGAGGGCGTAAACAGGCAGATAGGCAAAGACGACCCGGTCGACATTATATATCTGGATTTTCAGAAGGTATTTGACAAGGTTCCGCATGAAAGACTACTTTGAGAAATTGCGAGCCATGGAATCGAAGGTAAAATACTCACGTGGATTAAAAACTGGCTGGCGGATAGGAAACAGAGTGGGGGTAAATGAACAATACTCAGACTGGAAAAGCGTCACCAGTGGAGTGTCACAAGGTTCGGTGCTTGGACCCGTGCTCTTCAACATATTTATAAATGATCTGGAAATTGGTATGACAAGTGAGGTGATTAAATTTGCAGACAATACTAAGTTATTTAGAGTAGTGAAGACACAGAAGGATTGCGAAGACCTGCAATGTGACATAAACACGCTCGAGAAATGGGCTGTGACATGGCAAATGAGGTTTAATGTGGATAAGTGTAAGGTGATGCATGTCGGTAACAAAAATCTTATACACGAATACAGGATGTCTGGTGCAGTACTTGGAGAGACCTCCAGGAAAGAGACTTGGGAGTACTGGTCGACAAGTCAATGAAGCCGTCCGCACAATGTGTGGCGGCGGCGAAAAGGGCGAACAGAATGATAGGAATGATTAAGAAGGGGATCACGAACAGATCAGAGAAGGTTATCATGCCGCTGTACTGGGCCATGGTACATCCCCAGCTGGAATACTGTATCCAGCACTGGTCGCCGTATATGAAGAAGGACACGGTACTACTCGAAAGGGTCCAGAGAAGAGTGGTAAAAATGGTTATGGGGTTAGCGGAGTTGCCGTACAGCGAGAGATTAGAGAAACTGGGCCTCTTCTCCCTTGAAAAGAGGAGACTGAGAGGGGACATGATAGAAACATTTAAGATACTGAAGGGAATAGACTTAGTAGATAAAGACTGGTTGTTCACCCTCTCCAAGGTAGGGAGAACAAGAGGGCACTCTCTAAAATTGAAAGGGGATAGATTCCGTACAAACGTAAGGAAGTTCTTCACCCAGAGAGTGGTGGAAAACTGGAACGCTCTTCCGGAGGCTGTTATAGAGGAAAACACCCTCCAGGGATTCAAGACAAAGTTAGACAAGTTTCTGCTGAACCAGAGTGTATGCAGGCAGGGTTGGTCTCAGTTAGGGCACTGGTCTTTGACCTGGGGGCCGCCGCGGGAGCGGACTGCTGGGCACGATGGACCACTGGTTTGACCCAGCAGCGGCAATTCTTATGTTCTTATGTTCAAAGTGTCGGGTTTTGAAAAACCATCTGGACCCCCAGACATGTCCTCAAAAGGAGGACATATCCGGAGAAATCTGGTAACCCTAGTTATGGCTCATCTTATAGTATTAATCTTGGAAATTGCATTCTAAGGAACTTGTAACCTACCAGTCAGTGGCACCTTATAATCCAGTAGCAAAGGCCAACCCAGTGGCAGCCCCACACTTTCCCCTCCCCCTCTCCACTGGTGGCATGATATCTGCCTCTGTCTTTGAACTCCCTCCTGGTGTCTTAGAGGAGTCCCTGATGGCTGCCGCAATTCATTTTTGCTGCTTGCTTCAGCCCCCACTGGCTTCCCTTTGCCATGTCCCATACTTGCTGACAGTGACGTCACTTCCTGTTTCCTTATTGGTGGAACGTGGCAAAGGGAAGCCTGCAGGGCCAGATCAGGCAGCAAAAATGAATCGCTGCAGACACTGGGGACATCTCTAAGGTACAACAGGAGGGACAGCAGGTTGGGGGGTTCAGAGAGAGGGTGGGGAAGTTGCCAGTCTTCAAACAGTGGATTGGGAAGAGAGGAAGAGATGCTGGATTTATGCAGGATGGGGGGGTCTTAGGAGAAGGTTTAAAAAAGTCCCTGTATTTTATATATCTACTTGAGGGCCCTTCCAAGTTAGGGTTTCCAGATTTTCCAAATGGAAAATCCGGACCCATGGCCCTGTCCCAGGCCCGCCCTTTTTTGTCCAGGCAGGCCCTGTTCTGCCCCCAGGTCCGCCCCGCCCCACCCCCTCGGCCTGCATCAGCAACGAGCGACGACTGACGGCATTCATGCATGCACTGGTGATTCGCACATGTGTGTGACATCATCGTGTTGAATCCATGCACACATGAATGCCGTCCCAATGTCGCTCGTTGCCAGAAGCTTTTCAAAATCTGGACAAAGAGCCGGGTTTTGAAATGCCGTCTGGGGAAATCCGGATGTCTGGTAACCCTATTCCAAGTTAACTCTGGGCCCACTCAAAATACCAGGTCTGGATAGGCCATTGTAAATCCAAAAGCAGGGATTGTCCATTCTTGCCTGTCGCAAACCAAACTCTGCTTGTTCCTACTACTACTACTTATCATGTCTCTGGCGCTGCTAGACATATGCAGCGCTAAACCACCCTAGGGTATTGAAAGAGCTAAAAGTGGAAATAGCAGAGTTACTGCAGCAGGTTTGTAATCTATCCCTGAAAACAGGGGTGATCCCGGAGGATTGAAAGATAGCAAATGTTACACCCATCTTTAAAAAAGGTTCGAGAGGCGACCCAGGGAACTACAGACCGGTATGTCTGACATTAGTCCCGGGGAATATGGTGGAAGCACTGATAAAAGACAGCATCGATGAGCATCTAGAAAGGAATAAACTGATGAACACAACCCAACATGGCTTCAGCAAAGGAAGATCGTGCTTAACAAACTTATTACACTTCTTTGAAGGAGTAAACAAGCAAATGGACGAAGGAGCCCCCATAGACATTGTATACTTGGATTTCCAAAAAGCCTTCGGCAAAGTACCACATGAACGCCTGCTAAGGAAACTAAAGAGTCATGGGGTGGAAAGGGATGTACATAGATGGATCAAAAACTGGTTGGTGGGTAGGAAGCAAAGGGTAGGAGTGAAGGGCCACTGCTCGGACTGGAGAGGGGTCATGAGTGGTGTCCCGCAGGGATCGGTACTCGGACCACTGCTGTTCAATGTTTTCATAAATGACATAAAATTTGCAGACGACACAAAACTTTTTAGTGGGGTTAGGAGCAAAGAGGACTGTGAAGATTTACAAAGGGACCTGAACGAACTGGGAGAGTTGGAGAATAAATGGGAGATGAAGTTTAATGTAGAGAAATGCAAAGTCTTGCATGTAGGACACAGAAACCCGATGTACAGCTATACGATGGGGGGCTGGTAATGGATGAGAGTAGCCTTGAGAAAGACTTAGGAGTAATGGTAGACAGATCAATGAAGCCGTCGGCGCAGTGCGCAGCGACCTCAAAAAAGGTGAACATAATCAAGAAGAGTATTACAACCAGAACGGCAGAAGTTATCCTGCCGCAATATCGGGCAATGGTGCGCCCGCATCTGGAGTACTGCGTCCAATTCTGGTCGCCGTACCTTAAGAAGGATATGGCGATACTCGAGAGGGTTCAGAGCAGAGCAACGCGACTGATAAAGGGTATGGAAAACCTAACATATGCTGAAAGATTGGAGAAACTGGGCCTCTTTTACTTGGAGAAGCGGAGGCTTAGAGGGGACATGATAGAGACCTACAAGATCATGAAAGGCATGGAGAAAGTGGAGAGGGACAGATTTTTCAAAATTTTGAAAATTACAAGAACGAGGGGGCATTTGGAAAAGTTAAGAGGGGACAGATTCAGAACCAATACTAGGAAGTTCTTCTTCACCCAGAGGGTGGTGGACACCTGGAATGTGCTTCCAGAGGGTGTGATACGACAGAGTATGCTACAGGGTTTCAAGAAGGGTTTGGATGATTTCCTGAAGGAAAAGGGGATTGAGGGGTACTGATAGAGAATTACCATGCAGGTCCTTGACCTGAATGGGCCGCCGCGCGAGCAGACTGCTGGGCGGGATGGACCTCTGGTCTGACCCAGCAGAGGCACTTCTTATGTCCTTATGTCCTTATTATACCGCTGTTTACAGACTCAAAGAGGACTAGGCGGAACCATATCTGCAATACCAGTGATCTACATTTACAGTATCCAAATGTTACTGGTAACCCGCTCTGCCTTACTAATTGTCAGGTTGCATAACTAAGTGCAAACACTGATCGTATTTGCGTTATTTCTGGATTCTCTGAAGTGTACTTTGAATTGAATCACAATGTGAAAAAGTGTCCTGCTCTATGCACCCTCACTGCATCCAGTAAACTGTATTTTCTGCAGAGCATTACGGTCTGAGCGAAGGTGGATGACCTAATCTTCGTGCTTGGACTTGTTTGCTGAATTTACGTAACTGGTACTGCGTGGACTTTCTCTCCATTTCCATGTCTGTCTTTCCAGTCAGCTGGAGTTCCTAATCATGGCCTTCCTGGCACAGTGGTCTTTTTGCACTTCGGGCTCTAACATTTCCCATCCGTTAAAGACAAGGGTCTCAAACTCAAATCCTTTGCAGGGCCACATTTTGGATTTGTCGGTACTTGGAGGGCCGCAGAAAAAATAGTTAATGTCTTATTAAAGAAATGACTACTTTGCATGAGGTAAAACTCATTATAGTTTATAAATCTTTCCTTAATGGCTTCTGATCATTTCAGCTAGACACAGCTGAAAGCAGTGCAAAATGCAGAAACTGAAAAACTATCAAAGTATCAACTGCAAAAGACAAGATTTGGGACCAATTATTTTGAGGCTCTCGGTATTACAAAGAAAGATTCTTTATGGAAAACTTGTGCCTTAAGTATCCGGCGGTCGTGTCCACAACCGCCTTCGGCTCTCACCTCCTCCAGCACCGGACACACGCACAAGCTGCACTGCCTCCAATCATTGCTCCAATGGTTACCTTGCCCGCCTCACTGCTGTAACCTCACACAAGCGCATTCCTGCGTCTGTCCGCGATTGTCCTCCCCACTCCACCTCACAATCGCGGACAGACGCAGGAATGCGCTTGTGTGAGGTTACTGCGACCGCCGGACCCTTAAGGCACAAGTTTTCCATAAAGAATCATTTTTTTAAAAAATAATACCAAGGGCCTCAAAATAATACCTGGCAGGCCACGAGTTTGAGATTGCTGATTAAAGACATGTCAAATGTAAGGACCTTTCTGGCACCTTTTTCTAAAGACTGGATCCAGAGGGTTGGTAATATAATTGAAGGAGAGACTCTTCAGTCTGCAAACTCGTGTGGGATGTGGGAAGATTAAAGGGTCTTTTTATCAAGCCGTGCTAGTGGAGTTAGCGCGTCGGACATTTCATCACATAGAAACATAGAAGATAGAAACATAGAAACATAGAAAGATGACGGCAGAAAAGGGCCAAGGCCCATCAAGTCTGCCCACTCTATAGACCCTCCCCTTAAGATTAGCCAATGTTTTGCCCTGACCCACGTAGTGATCCCACATGGGCGTCCCATTTATTCTTAAAATCTGGCACGCTGCTGGCCTCGATTACCTGTACTGGAAGCTTGTTCCATTGATCAATCACTCGCTCCGTGAAGAAATACTTCCTGGTGTCGCCGTGAAATTTCCCGCCCTTGAGTTTGAGCGGGTGCCCCCTTGTGGTTGAGGCAGATGATGGCAGATAAGGGCCATAGCCAATCAGGTCTGCCCACTCTACTCACCCACCCCCCAAGTCTACTATCCTAGGGATCCCACTCCTGGTGACAGGTTCCCTTGGCTTAACATTCTAAGGGATCCCACATGGGCATTCCATTTGCTCTTAAATTCTTGCACGCTGTTTGCCTCAATCACCTGCACCGGGAGCTCGTTCCAAGGATCAACCACTCTCTCGGTGAAGAAATATTTCCTGGTGTCGCCATGAAATTTCCCGCCCCCTGAGTTTAAGCGGATGTCCTCTTGTGGCTGAGGGTCCTTTGAGAAAGAGAATCTCTTCTTCCATCTCGATACGGCCGGTAATATACTTAACCCCCGCGTCTGGCTAAAAAACTAACGCCTGCTCAATGCAGGCATTAGCGGCTAGCACGGCAGGCGGTTTAATACGCTTGACAAAAGGACCCCTAAGTCAGTCCAGGGTAGAGAGCTCCATGGGAATGGGGATTGCCAGCTTTCCCTTGCTATGGAAGAAGTTGTTACCGGATTCCCACAAAGATGGAAGAAATGACCACGGGAGCAGTGGCGTAGTAAGGGTGGTGGTGGACCACCCTGTGCGCTTAATTCATAGGGGGGCGCTGGAACCGCTCCTCCTCTCCGTCCTCCCCACGTACCTCTTTAAAAGTTCGCCGTCACAAGCCGCATCTTCCACTTGCTGCTCGCGCGGCCTCGCCTCCTCTCTGATGTCACTTCCTGGAATCGGCAACAGCAAACCGCCTCCACGTTAGCCTTGTAACAGAAGACAGGGACTTGTACACGAACAGGTCTGCACATGAGCTCACAGAGAATTTTTAAAACATACTTGTTTAGAAGCAAAATCAATATGCGTGAGACGGGAAAGTTTCTCACGCATATTGATAAGCATAGTCGTTCAGGATATCCTGAAAATCTAACTGGTTATCCTGGTGACATTCCCAGGATGGGTGTGTGCGTGTGTTTGTGTACCTTTCCAAATTGTTACAACCCCTTCCCCGCCCACCATCTCTCCCTCCAAACATCTGCTGATGTGTAGACCCACATCAGCAAGAATTACTAAACTAAACTAAACTAAACCTTAAGTTTATATACCGCGTCATCTCCACGGAAGTGGAGCTCGACACGGTTTACAGGGATTAAAAACAAAGAGGAGGAACTACAATGGAAGGAGAGAGAGGTAAGGTGAACAAGGACGGAAGAGGGTACTTAGAATAATGGAGAGGGAGGGTGTAGTTATATTTTGGAGAAAAGCCAGGTTTTCAGATGTTTTCTGAAATGTTGGAGGGAGGTCGAACTCCGAAGATGGGCCGTAAAGCTGTTCCACAGCTCGGTGATCCTGAAGAGGAGGGATGTACCATGTTTTCCTGAGACCCTCTAAGATCTCATCCTGCTGAACCTTTAATATGGGGTCTCTATGGGCCCTTCTGTCCATCTGGGACTGACCGAGTGCAGGATTTCGCAGATGCCTCTGATTAACCTCTGCTGGCGGTGACATGGCAGGAGATGGAACCTTAGAACCCCTCAGGCGATGGCGAGGGTCACACGACAACAGACTCTGCCAATCATGGAGCAGTAAAGAGAGGTTTTCGTGGTGAGATGCGGCAGTGGACTTCAGCCCTCTCCAGCATGGCTTCCAGCTGTCAGAACAGGAAGTCTGGATATCAGTGTTTACTGATAAAATTAATCACTAGGACCGATAAGATTCAGTCATGAGTACACTTTTGACAATATTTCTGTTTCGTGTTTTCTATTATATGTGTTGAGGGTCAAATTTCTTAGTAGGGGGGAGGGGAGGCTTACCATATGGCTCTAGGAAAAGGACAGATTGAGACATCTGGGTTTTACTTTCATTGAAAGCAATGGAAGTAAAACCCGGATGTCTCAATCTGTCCTCCTTTTTCTGGAGCCTTATGGTAACCCTAGGGGGTGGGGGGCAAAGGTTCAGTTTCTCAGGGTGCCAGCTGTAGCACAACAAGGGACTTTCCTTCGGCAAGCTCAGGTAGAGTTTCAGGGTGCCTGGCATTGACTAGGCTCCCACCTTCGTTTTGACCCTGGGCTCTTGTGTAGAGAATGACACGGTGGCTGTTACCCGCGGCTAGCCGCGGGTAACCCGCCAAAATGGTGGCCAAAAAAAAAAGGTCACCGCGAGATCAGGGACAAGGCTATTCACCGCCCTGTGGAGTGGTGAATGGCTAGCACGGGGTGGTAAACGAGCGTGAACGCGCGGTGAAGAGCGTTTGATCCGGCAGCCCCCTTTCTCCTGCTGGCCGGCCGGCCATGCATCTCCCTCCCTCCTTTTTTCCTTACCTTCTCTTGTTGTTGATACTGACGATTTCTATGTGCTGTATTACAGCCAGAGCCTTGAAGTTGCGTCGCGTTGCCTGCTGGGAAAGTCTCCTCCGACGCAACTTCCTGTTTCCGTTTGCATCGGAGGAGACATTTCTAGCAGGCAACCTGACGCGACTTCAAGGCTCCGGCTGTAATACAGCGCATAGCCTTATAGAAATCGCCAGTTTCAACAAGAGAAGAGAAGGTAAGAGAAGGGGAAAGGGAGGACTGCAACTAGCTTTATGAAAAAGATCTATTTTTTTCCCCCATTTTGACAACTATTCTTTGTCAGTTATTGCTATGCAGCAATTCCAGCCAGATTCCTCAAAATATTAACATTTCTGTCCCATTACTTTGTGTTTCCTGTCGGAGTCTTAACTGCTTTGCTTTTCCTTTTTGCCCTGGCAAATTTGGGCTGTGTTTTTTTGTCATGGCAGATCTGTGCCTTGTTAAAGCCATATGCTATTTTAAAATCTCGAGGCTGTGTTCCAGTTCTGTGCATTAGTTGTATCTTGCCGTACTGGTCCTCTCTGAAATCACTTCCAGGTCACGGGGGCCAGGAAATGACATCAGAGGGAAAGCCAACACCGGCACGAGCAACAGTCAGAGAAGCTGCTTGCATTGGTGAAAATTTAAAGAGGGAGGGAGGGAATAAGTGTGAGGTGCAGAAGAAGTGGGGGCAGAGAGGAAGGCATGGGGGGGGGGGGAGGTATCTCCACTGGCCCGGACATCTCCTACCCTCGCTACACCACTGGGAAAATCATAAGAACATACGAATGGCCATCAGGGGTTTTACTCAGATGGTAGAGTGCTAATTACTTACACTCTAACAATAAAACACTAATGCATAGCTTTTTCACGTCTGGCGTCTGTAACCCAATGTATAACTAAACAGCCGTCAGAGTGTACGAAATTAGCACGCTACCAACTCAGTATAACTCCTGATGCAGCCCTTGTTTGGGCGAAATGTGGCCCATGTCGGGGACTTTCATTGGAATTAATAAAGATTGTCATTTTTAGCGTCTCGGGATCCTTTTTTTTTTTCTGTCATATCTCCATGTTGTAGTATTCTGACGCCTCTGTTTTTGGACACAAATGGGTCTGTGAAACACAAATGCGAATAAGTGTTTTTAACTCTCTCTGAAGAAATAAAACGTTTTTGAACATTGTTGGTTTTCCACATCCTTTGTTTTGTTTTGATTACCATTTTTTGGGATGGAAACTTGGGTCATTTTCTTTGTTTTTAGAAAGAAACATGATGGCAGATAAAGGCCAAATGGCCCATCCAGTCTGCCCATCCGCAGTAACCATTATCTCTTCCTCTCTCCAAGAGATTCCACGTGCCTATCCCAGGCCCTTTTGAATTCAGACACAGTCTCTGTCTCCACCACCTCTTCTGGGAGACTGTTCCACACATCTACCACCCTTTTCATTAAAAAGTATTTTCTCAGATTACTCCGGAGCCTATCACCTCTTAACTTCATCCTATGTCCTCTCATTGCAGTATTCCTTTCAAATTAAAGAGACTGAACTCATGTGCATTTTGTTGTTCTTGTTGGACACAAATGCCTATCATACTCCACATGATGAAATAGTGTGCAAACTTTCAGCGTGGAGATTTCGAGACAAGATGCAGCAGGGTTTGGGAGGCCTCAAACGGTGTCAGCTCCTGAAATTGTCGACCATGTCCATGACCTAATTTTGGCAGATCGGTGAATATCGGCTAAAACAATTACTGAGATACTACTCCAGGGAACGTGTTAGATATACAATCCGTGAGCAGCTGGATATACAGAAGCTGTCAGCCAAGTGGGTGCCCAAATGTTTGAATTCTGATGAGAAACGGCGTGGAGTGGACACTTCCAAGGTGATTGTACAGCATTTTCAGCAATCTGATGCCAACTTTTTGGAACGACTAGTTACTGCTGATGAAACATGGTTACACCACTATGATACTGAAACAAAACAACAGTCCATGCATATTCATGAGAGAGATTTGCACACAATGGAGGTGACAAGTGTGCAAATATCTTTCATGCATATTCATTAGGAACATCCAGAAACCCTGGGCCATTAGCAGCCCTCAAGGACTCGGAATGAAGAACATGGCCCTAGATCTAGGATCCATTCTACTCTAACGTATCACTTTGACCAAGAGCTTCAGGCATCCAGATCGGGTAATCTACAACCTAACCTGCCTACGTATACCACCATAGTCAATAGTATCCACAGTCTTATGCCTACCAAAATCTGTGACACAATCTAACCCAGGGGTGTCAAAGTCCCTCCTCGAGGGTCGCAATCCAGTCAGGTTTTCAGGCTTTCCCCAATGAATATGCATGAGATCTATTTGCATGCACTGCTTTCATTGTATGCTAATAGATCTCATGCATATTCATTGGGGAAATCCTGAAAACCCGACTAGATTGCGGCCCTCGAGGAGGGACTTTGACATCCCTGATCTAACTGGTTATCTTGCTGACATCCACTGTGTGTGTTGAGGGGAGGGTCATCAGGATACATTTTGGACTTATTGCCTTATGATCTATCCTACCTCAAATATATTGCCACAGTAAGAACATAAGAATAGTCATACTGGGTCAGACCAATGGTCCACCTAGCCCAGTTTCCTGTTTCCACAGTGGTCAATCCAGATCAAAAGTACCTGGCCAAAATCCAAATAGTGACAACATTGCATGCTACCAAGCCAGAGCAAGCTGTGGCTTCCTCCATGTCTGTATCAATAGCAGAGTATGGACTTTTCCTCCAGGAACTTGCTCAAATCTTTTTTAAAACTGTTAACCGTTCATACCATATCCTCTGGCAATGCATTCCAGAGCTTAACTATTCTCTGAGTGAAAAAAATATTTTTTCCTATTGGTTTTAGCAGTAAATTGTGGAGATCATACCCAATATATACTGGCTTACAAGTCATGCTTTTTCTTTCCTGTTATGCATAAAACAAACCCATTTGGACACACCAAAACACAATACCATCCCACACCCTGCCTCAAGAGTCCAGCTATAAACTAAATCATGACCAACACCATCTCAAGGTCAAGCGATCTTGTCCTGTTTCATGCAGGTGTGGTGGATGAATTTCTCCTCTGCTTTTCTGTCCTACATTGATTTGTCTTGTTAAAGACCAGAACCTCCAGTAACAGGGACTGAAGCTATGTGAGGTTAGCCCTGGTTAATACCTGGGTGGCGGTCCAACAGGGAAGACCAAGTCTGGTTGCAGAAGTCAACATTGCAGTAGTCTAGTCTGAAAAAAGCCCAGGTTCATGGCGAGCCCATAATTGCCTAATTCTTGACTCCAAGAGATAGGTAAAATGATAATAGGAAAAACAAACATAAGATCAGAAAAACTATCAGGTGTTGTAATGGAGAAGGTCACGAGCCCCGTTCTGCACTGATACAACATTATCTGGTTAATAGCAAAAATGTAAACATGCACTTCCAACCAAGCAGAGCAAGTATCAGACGTCAAAACTCCACTTGGCATGACATTAATCAGAGCACAGGTGAGCATGCAAGGACATGCCTGCCCTCTAACTGGCTGAAGTTCATCAGCTTAGGAGGTTTAAAGCCGTGGTTTCTGCCAGCACTTGTGCAAACCAGCCCATTAATGCATTTAGAAAAAGTAAAAAAAAAAGCCTCAACTTTTCTTTTGTTCACTTGCATCCTTGTGGTTGCAGATGGGTTGCCAGATTTTAGGAAGGGACCGGCATTGGCTGTGATCCACTTGTAGGCTGTCTTTATAAAATACTTTAATTAAGGGCTTCTGGGGAACCCCCTCAGTCATGCCTCGCTGTATGTGGTCATTCAGCTTTCTAAGTGATCTTGCAGTCTCAGGACTGAGCCACCAGCTAGAGCAGTGGTCTCCAACTCAAAGCCTTTGCAGGGCCACATTTTGGATTTGTAGGTACTTGGAGGGCCTCAGAAAAAAATAGTTAATGTCTTATTAAAGAAATGACAATTTTGCATGAGGTAAAACTAAAGTTTATAAATCTTTCCTTTTTGATTAAGTCTTATAATATTGTCATTTATAGCTAAAGAGACATATGATCAAGAAACTGTTTTATTTTACTTTTGTGATTATGAGAAACATACTGAGGGCCTCAAAATAGCACCTGGCTGGGTTGGAGGGCAGAGGGGAGAACAGGACAATCAAGCCATTGTGACATCACTGATGAGGTTGGCTCTTATTGGTGGAATGAGGCATTATGACATCACAATCTCAGCTGTGCTTCCCAAAGACAAACAGGATGTCATGGTTACAGTTTAGCCAGTGGTCTCCAACTCAAACCCTTTGCAGGGCCACATTTTGGATTTGGAGGTACTCGGAGGGCCGCAAAAAAAAAAAAAAATTAATGTCTTATTAAAGAAATGACAATTTTGCAGGAGGTAAATCTCTTTATAGTTCATAAATCTTTCCTTTTGGCTAAGTCTTAATCATAATATTGTCATTTATAGCTAATAATAATAACAGTTTATATACCGCAGGACCGTGAAGTTCTATGCGGTTTACAATGATTAATAATGCATCAAATTGAATAGAACTAACAAAGTTAAAAACTAGTGACTAACAGCTCTAGAGATCAGCTATTGTGGGAAAGATTGTACAAATCAACTGCCTAAGTACTTCAGGAAGAGATGTGTTTTTAGGTGTCTCCTAAATTCCCCATAAGTAATTGTTCCAGATCTTTACCCCATAATACTGCTTGATATGAAAAGAGATGTTGATGATGTCTTTTAAATTTACATCCTCTAACCGGTGGAGAAACATAATTCAAGTGTGAGCTTCTCTTATGTCTATTGGTTGAGAAAGAGAAAAGGTCAGTTATATATTTAGGGGCTAGACCAAATAGTACCTTAAGGCAAAAACATCCAAACTTAAGTTTCACACGTGCCTCCATCGGCAGCCAATGCAAGAGTCGGTAGGAAGGAGTTATAAAGGAAGCTAAAGAGACATATGATCAAGAAACTGCTTCATTTTACTTTTGTGATTATGATCAACATACCAAGGGCCTCAAAACAGGACCTGGCGGGCCGCAAGTTTGAGACCACTGAGCTAGAGCAACTTGGGCTGAAATTCTGGAAGATCGTACAGCTTCAGCAGGTTCCCAGTGTTGGAAGCGAGCTGGTCTCGCCTGTGTCAGACACTGTGACTTCAAGATTATCGCCGGGACAGAAACAGGTACGAACGACACAGAGCTCATGTTTGGATGTGTGGTGAAATAATTCCCCCAGAGCTGCTGCACTGAAACTGGACACCCCAGTCCCTTGAAGCTAGCAGGTGTTGCGCTCACACGCCTGCCAAATAACCGTCTCTGTCCACATCAAATCTAAAGCTGACGCTACACGGTATTCTGCCAAGAAGGAGCTCCCACATACAGTAGATCTGTCAACACACACAGATTCTCAAAACTTCATGGTACAAACCGATGGGCTGCTGTCGTAGCCGTTATTGCAGCGATTTCAAAAAGGCGAGTCATTTTCTAAAAAAAAATGAGCATGCAAATGAGGTGGGCGGAGAGTAGCAAAGGTTCGCTAAATTTGCACGTGCCCATCTCTGGCGATGGCGATCGGCACATGCACAAAATAAACACACACACACACACACAAAAAGACCAAATCAAAGATTGGCCACTCCCTCTTGTCGAGCAACACCTCCGTGGCAGCGGGAGAGATGCCCACTCCCTCCCACCACTAAGTAATGCCCCCAACCCCCCCAATGCCGTCAATCCCCTGCCCCCTACCCTGTTTTCGATGGCTGGCCAGAGGGATGCCTACTGCCTCTGGCCTCTTCAAAATGGTGGACTTCCCCTTCCCAGAAGGGCCTTAAACAACCTGGGCCAATCAGAGCCTTAGGCCCCTCCCCGGTGCATCCTAGGATGCACCAGGGAGAGGAAGGCCCACCATTTTGAAGAGGTGGGCCCGCTGGCCAGAGGAAGTAGGTGTTCCACTGGCCAGCCATCATAAATAAGGTAAGGGAGAGGGGTGGAGATCGTCGTAGGCATGGGAGGGTTGCATGGCAGCGGGAGGGAGTGGGCATTTCTCCCACTTCAGGGGTGGTGGGGGACATTGCTTGGTGGCGGGAGGGAGTGGGCATTTCTCCCACTTCAGGGATGGTGGGGGACATTGCTTGGTGGCGGGAGGGAGCGGGCATCTCTCCTGCTGCTAGGGTGGGGGGTGTCGGGGGTTACTTGACGGCAGCAAAACTTTTTAACAGGTCTGAGCTGTCAAGCCTTACTTTCCTGTCAGTGCCTGAGCTAATCTGCGCTCAGGAAGTAAGGCAACGACAGCTTGGAGCTGTTGGCAAATTTTGGCCGCACATATGACACAATGAAGTTAGGGAATCGCTCAGCGACTATAGAGAATCACTCGCTCATTTTAATATTAATAACCTGATTGTACTACATTTGCATGGCCATCGGAGACTGCTAGAAAACTCGGAAGAGACCACAGTAAGCCGCTTTAATAATCTGCTGCTAAAATACAGGCATGCTAAACCGGCTGGAAATGATTTCGTTTTGAGAATCTGCCCCTCAGTCCTTCCCACCAAGGACACTGCTATTTCAGACCGGATCTCTGGAGGACTGAGCTGAGCTGTGGAGCCAGAAAACAGAGATTCGAAAAATGTGGCATTCTATGCTGTCTGCAGTGACCGGTCAAATGCGTGCAGGACAATGGCGTGCAGTCAATCGCGCCCCGTCAAATGCGCGCCTCGACAACTGCGTGCAGGACAATGGCGCACTGTCAGTTCCACTCCATACAGCAGATACTATTTTGACGTTTTGAGGGTTACAAAATAACCCTCTGTTTTGAGGGGGAGATGGGGGACCCCCCCCCCCAACTACACTTACAATATTCACTTGCTATCTAAGGGGTGTCAAAGTCCCTCCTCGAGAGCCGCAATCCAGTCGGGTTTTCAGGATTTCCCCAATGAATATGCATGAGGTCTATTTGCACGCACTGCTTTCATTGTATGCTAATTGATCTCGTGCATATTCGTTGGGGAAATCCTGAAAACCCGATTGGATTGCGGCCCTCGAGGACTGACTTTAGATAAGGGTTCCCAAAATCCTCATCTAAACCTGAACCTAACACTAGCACAGGGATCTCAAAGTCCCTCCTTGAGGGCCGCAATCCAGTCGGGTTTTCAGGATTTCCCCAATGAATATGCACGAGATCTATTAGCATACAATGAAAGCAGTGCATGCAAATGGATCTCATGCATATTCATTGGGTAAATCCTGAAAACACGACTGGATTGCGGCCCTCAAGGAGGGACTTTGAGACCCCTGCACTAGCACAATTGTCCGGTGCGCAGGGGCAGGATTAATTCTTCGAGGGCCGGGGTCGCAAACTGATTGGTTCACGATCAGTTTGCTTAGTGAATTTGGGCCTAAGGGAGGGGACCCAGGACTAGGGGGAGATATACAGAAACTAAGGGTATAGTTAGAGCAGGGGTAGGGAACTCCGGTCCTCGAGAGCCATATTCCAGTCGGGTTTTCAGGATTTCCCCAATGACTATGCATTGAAAGCAGTGCATGCAAATAGATCTCATGCATAGTCATTGGGGAAATCCTGAAAACCTGACTGGAATACGGCTCTCGAGGACCGGAGTTCCCTACCCCTGAGTTAGAGGGTTACCATACAGGATATTAAAGGATTAAGGAATAGAATGTTTTAGGTATAAGATCACTTACAGGTCATGGACCTGGGGGGGCTGCCGCAGGAGCGGACTGCTGGGCATGATGGACCCATGGTCTGACTCGGCAGAGGCCATGCTTATGTTCTTATGTTCTTACACTGTTAATTGTCAAAGAGGTGATTCTTCAGGTTTTTGCAGAATGTAGTGTAGTTTGTCTCTGTCCTGATAACTTTTGGTAGGTCATCCCAGGTTTTTACACCCAGATAATGGATTACACACAGGGGTCTCAAAGTCCCTCCTTGAGGGCCGCAATCCAGTCGGGTTTTCGGGATTTCCCCAATGAATATGCATGAGATCTATGTGCATGCACTGCTTTCAGTGCATATTCATTGAGGAAATCCTGAAAACCCGAATGGATTGCGGCCCTCAAGGAGGGACTTTGAGATCCCTGGATTACAGGGTGTTATGAACTCACTCTGCTATGTGCAACTAACCCCCCACCCCCAACATACATATATTTAAACAACTGCCCAAGAGTGCTGGGTATAATTAAAAACCCAAGGGCACCGAGTGCGTGAGACAATATAATCTAATGAGATAGTATGGAAACCAGATCTATTTAAAAAAAAAAAGTCGGAGTTGCATGTTTAAAATACAGTCAAAACGACATACAGTATATACACTTCTCCCTCGTTATTCGCGGGGGATACGGGCATAGCCGGACTGCGAATGGCGAAAAACCGTGATTATCCGGCTCTGACCGACCCCCCACCTCCCTGCCGCCGTCCCGGCCTTACCTGGTGGTCTAGAGGGCTTTTGGGGCAGGAGCGATCTTCCTACGCTCCTGCCCCGTGCAAGATCGCCATGAGGAAATGGCTGCTGTGAGTTCCCATAGTCTCTCGAGACTACGACGGGAACTCCCTACAGCCATTTCCTCATGGCGATCTGCACGGGGCAGGAGCGTAGGAAGATCGCTCCTGCCCCGAAAGCCCTCTAGACCACCAGGTAAGGCCGGGACGGCGGCAGGGAGGTAAAAAATATGTTTTTTTTAAAATTTTCTCTCTCCCCAGAAAAAAATCGCGATTATGTGAAATCATGAGTGCAGAAACCGCGAATGGGGAGGGGGAAGTGTATATAAATATTTTGTAAATCTTTATTAATTTTAAAATATAAATAGTGCAATACAATGAATTTAAGCATAAACAGATCAAGAAACGCACTTTAAATATGCAAATAATTCGAAAAACACTCATTTTCTCCCCCCTTTCCCCCTTAACTAATAAAAGTAGATATACATTTATAATTTCCATACAATAAATAAAATAGGAATAACAAACAATAATACATTTCCCACCAAGAGACATAGGGGTCATTTTATCAAGCTGCGGTAGGGGTATAACGCGCGTAATACCGCATGTTAAACCGCCTGCCACGTTAGCCGCTAACGCCTGCATTGAGCAGGTGTTAGCTCTTTAGCCAGCCTTGGAGGTTAGCGCGTGATGAAATGTTCGACACGCTAACCCCGTTAGCACGTTACAAATGCTAACCAAAATAAAACTCCTTGGTGTTATCTTCGATAGAGAGCTTACTTTTCACGACCACATAAGTTCGGTCGTAAAAATCTTTTTTTTTAAACTTCGTATTATTCGATCACTCTGTCCTATCCTAGATACTGACTCAATCAACATCTTGACTCATTCCCTAGTCATTTCCCACCTAGACTACTGTAACTCCCTTCTTAACGGACTCCCTCAAAAAGAACTACGACGACTACAATTAATACAAAATTCAGCAATAAAACTAATATATAAAAAAGGTAAATTTGAACACGTTACTCCTCTTCTTAAAGAGGCCCATTGGCTCCCCATCACCCATCACATCACCTACAAAATCATCTTACTTTCCTTTAAAATTAAACTTTTCCACCAACCACTATTCCTTGATAAACTATTAATTCCACAATGTTCCCCTCGTACGTTAAGATCCACTGACCAAAAACTCCTTTTTATTCCTTCTCTAAAAGAATTCTATTACACCCGAAAAACCAATTTTGCAGTAACTGCACCCACACTATGGAACTCTCTCCCACAATATCTACGGGACGAACAAAATTTAATCAAATTCAAGACCGGCTTAAAGACTTTCTTATTTCAAGACGCTTTCGATTGAACCTAAATCATTATTTCTCATTTCTCATGTCTTCCTCTTTTATTTTTTCTTTCTCTTTCTTTTTTCCTGCCTCTTACCGCGAGTAAGTGCTTGCCTCAACAATGCTACCCCATCCCTCTCGTTCTATCCTCTCCCCACTTTCTCCTTCTTTACTAAATTATGTAATTTCTCCCCTCCTTCCCCTATTTTCCTCACCTTCCAGTTTGTCTAGTCTATGTCATTTACGTTCACTTTATGTTATAAAATTTTTATCCTTTATAAGACATTGTTAACCGGCCAGATATTTGCTTGATGGTCGGGATATTAAAAACTAATAAACTTGGAAACTTGATAAGAGGAACCCATATATTTAACCAGCTGTATAAAAAAGCTGTGTATAATTAAAATACCAGGGACGCCGATTGCTCTGCCGGCTGTAAAAAGTGCACAGTTAAAAGAAAACGAGAAAACATTTGTTATTTTTGTTTCACTTTCTCTTATTATTTTTAGCCTACTTTTATTTTATTTTATGTGATTTTTTTTCTTCTGGTTTTTTTATTTGGTCTGGCTCCGTTTGGGGTTTTTTGTTTCCGCTGTTCAGCCTGGCCACTGACTCCAGTGGTCGAGTCGGCCCTTCTGCCTACCCGCTGTTGTTCTGAGATGGCAGCCCGTCCACCGGCTCTTCTTCGCCGGCCTCCTCTGCCGCTTCGTCCGCCCCGTCCAACCGGGCTAGAGAGGAGCCGCGGGAGCGACGTCGGCGCCGCTGTTGGTAAGCGCAGTTGGCGACCGGGCTTAGGGAGGACTGAGCGCGTGGAGAGCGTGAAAAGAGGGAGAGTGACAGGAAGGAGCGGGAGGCGCGAAGGAGCCAGCCTACAAGCGGCCGCCTGAGACATATCGCCACCTACCACCACAGACCGTCCAGATGTGGAGCTCTCCCCCTGCCCTTCTTGCAGCCGTTGGCGCTCACCCAGTTATAGCCACCACAATGAGCGCAGAGAAGTCTCGCCTGCACCCTGCGGTCTGCACCGTTGCCGATCTTACCCGCCTGGGTAAGTTGCTGGGGGGTGGTCCGTTTCAAAAAAAAAATAATGCTGGGGGGGGGGCCCATTTGGAAAAAATATTTTGAGTGGTCTTTGTGCCCTCCTTCAGCGGGCCCCCCCATACCATTTCAGATCCTAGGCACATGCCTACCGGGCCTATCCTTTGATCCGGCCCTGGGTGCGCGCATTTGATGGGGCGTGATTGACGGCCGCCATTGTCCACTACACTTGCAATATTCACTTGCTATCTAGTGTTAGGGTAACGTTTAGATAAGGGTCCCCATAATCCTCATCTAAACCTTACCCTAACACTAGCGCAATTGACGGCGCGCCATTGTCAGTGTACCGCTGTCTGCAGGTGTCCTCAATGTTCGTGGGTAGCCTGGGATTTGAGAATGGAAGTTTTGAATTCAAAAGTAAAGAACTATTAGCTCTTAAGCACTCACATTTTATTTCAGCATTTGGAATTTGACTGGGCTCATCCCTATGTATGCTGGCTGGCTGTTAGGTATCTTCCCCCCCCCCCCCCCACACACACACTTTTTTTTTTACAAAACCGTAGTGTGGATTTTAGCGCCGGTCGCAGCGGTAACAGCTCCGCCCGCTCATAGAGTTGGAACTGTTACCGCCGCCGCCGGTGCTACAATACACACTACGGTTTTGTAAAAAGGGGGGAGGGGGGGTGTTAATCCCCAGTGGCTGAATTTCCTGTTGTGTTCCCACCTTTTCTATTTTAAACACCGTAGCCAGCGTAGATATTAGTGGAACATGCGAAGCAAGGCAAATAAAACGATTTTTCCAAATTCTACACGAATCTGAGTTGAAAACAGCCTTCATGGACTGACCTTGAATCTGTAAATCTTTATCGGTGTTTATCAGTAGGCATACCACGTCCCCGTGTTGTTAACATCCTGGCATGAACTTTTTCAGCCAACACTCGCTGGATCCATAGATACATGCAGAAGAAAAAAAAAAAAGCAGCAACCCCGTTGCATCCCGATTTCCACGTATAGGGTACACGTGCACCAAAAACCGAGAACCACCCTCTCCCAGGAAAGCCCAGAGCCACCCCGACAGCAACTGCAGTATCCTCCCTCTTGCAAAAGTGCCCAATGCTAGATACTCCCCCCCCCCCCCAGAGGTGTCCATAGGGAGCACCTGCAGCAACTCCTCACTCCCAAAGGATCCCAGAGCCACAGAAAGAGTAATTGCAGTAACCTCCCTCTAGCAAAGGTACCCAGTGACACCCCTATGGCCACAGAGACTCTCCCAGGAGTATCCAGTGAGTGACCCCTGAAGGCTCGATAGGCAATAGCATCTGGTTCTCTAGTGAGAGACACCCTCCCCCCCAGGCAGCTCAGATAGGGAACAGCAACTGGTTCCCAAGGGATCCCAGAGCCACCAGAAAGCAAATTCCAGTAACCTCCCTCTAGCAAAGGTACCCAGTGACACCCCTATGGCCACAGAGACTCTCCCAGGAGTATCCAGTGAGTGACCCCTGAAGGCTCGATAGGCAATAGCATCTGGTTCTCTAGTGAGAGACACCCTCCCCCCCAGGCAGCTCAGATAGGGAACAGCAACTGGTTCCCAAGGGATCCCAGAGCCACCAGAAAGCAAATTCCAGTAACCTCCCTCTAGCAAAGGTACCCAGTGACACCCCTATGGCCACAGAGACTCTCCCAGGAGTATCCAGTGAGTGACCCCTGAAGGCTCGATAGGCAATAGCATCTGGTTCTCTAGTGAGAGACACCCTCCCCCCCAGGCAGCTCAGATAGGGAACAGCAACTGGTTCCCAAGGGATCCCAGAGCCACCAGAAAGCAAATTCCAGTAACCTCCCTCTAGCAAAGGTACCCAGTGACACCCCTATGGCCACAGAGACTCTCCCAGGAGTATCCAGTGAGTGACCCCTGAAGGCTCGATAGGCAATAGCATCTGGTTCTCTAGTGAGAGACACCCTCCCCCCCAGGCAGCTCAGATAGGGAACAGCAACTGGTTCCCAAGGGATCCCAGAGCCACCAGAAAGCAAATTCCAGTAACCTCCCTCTAGCAAAGGTACCCAGTGACACCCCTATGGCCACAGAGACTCTCCCAGGAGTATCCAGTGAGTGACCCCTGAAGGCTCGATAGGCAATAGCATCTGGTTCTCTAGTGAGAGACACCCTCCCCCCCAGGCAGCTCAGATAGGGAACAGCAACTGGTTCCCAAGGGATCCCAGAGCCACCAGAAAGCAAATTCCAGTAACCTCCCTCTAGCAAAGGTACCCAGTGACACCCCTATGGCCACAGAGACTCTCCCAGGAGTATCCAGTGAGTGACCCCTGAAGGCTCGATAGGCAATAGCATCTGGTTCTCTAGTGAGAGACACCCTCCCCCCCAGGCAGCTCAGATAGGGAACAGCAACTGGTTCCCAAGGGATCCCAGAGCCACCAGAAAGCAAATTCCAGTAACCTCCCTCTAGCAAAGGTACCCAGTGACACCCCTATGGCCACAGAGACTCTCCCAGGAGTATCCAGTGAGTGACCCCTGAAGGCTCGATAGGCAATAGCATCTGGTTCTCTAGTGAGAGACACCCTCCCCCCCAGGCAGCTCAGATAGGGAACAGCAACTGGTTCCCAAGGGATCCCAGAGCCACCAGAAAGCAAATTCCAGTAACCTCCCTCTAGCAAAGGTACCCAGTGACACCCCTATGGCCACAGAGACTCTCCCAGGAGTATCCAGTGAGTGACCCCTGAAGGCTCGATAGGCAATAGCATCTGGTTCTCTAGTGAGAGACACCCTCCCCCCCAGGCAGCTCAGATAGGGAACAGCAACTGGTTCCCAAGGGATCCCAGAGCCACCAGAAAGCAAATTCCAGTAACCTCCCTCTAGCAAAGGTACCCAGTGACACCCCTATGGCCACAGAGACTCTCCCAGGAGTATCCAGTGAGTGACCCCTGAAGGCTCGATAGGCAATAGCATCTGGTTCTCTAGTGAGAGACACCCTCCCCCCCAGGCAGCTCAGATAGGGAACAGCAACTGGTTCCCAAGGGATCCCAGAGCCACCAGAAAGCAAATTCCAGTAACCTCCCTCTAGCAAAGGTACCCAGTGACACCCCTATGGCCACAGAGACTCTCCCAGGAGTATCCAGTGAGTGACCCCTGAAGGCTCAATAGGCAATAGCATCTGGTTCTCTAGTGAGAGACACCCTCCCCCCCAGGCAGCTCAGATAGGGAACAGCAACTGGTTCCCAAGGGATCCCAGAGCCACCAGAAAGCAAATTCCAGTAACCTCCCTCTAGCAAAGGTACCCAGTGACACCCCTATGGCCACAGAGACTCTCCCAGGAGTATCCAGTGAGTGACCCCTGAAGGCTCGATAGGCAATAGCATCTGGTTCTCTAGTGAGAGACACCCTCCCCCCCAGGCAGCTCAGATAGGGAACAGCAACTGGTTCCCAAGGGATCCCAGAGCCACCAGAAAGCAAATTCCAGTAACCTCCCTCTAGCAAAGGTACCCAGTGACACCCCTATGGCCACAGAGACTCTCCCAGGAGTATCCAGTGAGTGACCCCTGAAGGCTCGATAGGCAATAGCATCTGGTTCTCTAGTGAGAGACACCCTCCCCCCCAGGCAGCTCAGATAGGGAACAGCAACTGGTTCCCAAGGGATCCCAGAGCCACCAGAAAGCAAATTCCAGTAACCTCCCTCTAGCAAAGGTACCCAGTGACACCCCTATGGCCACAGAGACTCTCCCAGGAGTATCCAGTGAGTGACCCCTGAAGGCTCGATAGGCAATAGCATCTGGTTCTCTAGTGAGAGACACCCTCCCCCCCAGGCAGCTCAGATAGGGAACAGCAACTGGTTCCCAAGGGATCCCAGAGCCACCAGAAAGCAAATTCCAGTAACCTCCCTCTAGCAAAGGTACCCAGTGATACCCCCTATGGTCACAGAGACTCTCCCAAGTGTATCTCTAGTGAGTGACCCCCCCCCCAGCAGCTCAGATAGGGAACAGCAACTGGTTCCCAAGGGCAGGGCAGGATTAATTCGTCGAGGGCCCCTAGACACACAAGTACACTGGGCCCCCTGCCCCGCCCCACCCCACCATGCGCCCAGGTGGAAACAGGAAGCTGTGTCAGAGGGAAGCTTTGGGCAAGCAGCACCGCTTGCACAATTACAGTTCCCGTTGCCTTTCTTACCCGCGTTGCTTGCTTGTCTTACTTTCCGTTGATGGGGGGGGGGGCTCGTTGCCGATCGGGAGGGGGTCCGCATTGCCGATCGGGTGGGGGCCCGCGTTGCCGATCGATGCTGGAGGGGCCCATCGCCTTTTGGAAAAAACAATGTTGATGCCCTCCTTCATCGGGCCCCCTGACCATTTCGGGCCCTAGGCACGTGCCTACTTGGCCTATTGGTTAATCCTGCCCTGCCCAAGGGATCCCAGAGCCACCAGAGAGCAAATTCCATTAACCTCCCTCTAGCAAAAGTACCCAGTGACACCCCTATGGCCACAGAGACTCTCCCAGGAGTATCCAGCATCTGGTTCCCAGGGGATCCCAGAGCCACCAGCGAGCAAATTCCAGTAACCTCCCTCTAGCAAAGGTACCCGATGGTCTCAGAGACTCTCTCCCAGGAATATCCAGTGACCTCCTGTCACCCCAGCTGTCACTTTTGCAGGTGTTGCAACCTGATCCCGAGGGGGCGGGGCCAGCAGGGAGCCCCGGGTTTCAGAAAGCCACAGCGAGTGGGCGGGGCCCGGAGGGGGCGGGGCAGAGTGTGGGGAGCCGCGACCAATGGGCGGCGGGAGGCGAGGGCGAGCCCCCCCGGCCCTTCTGACGGATTAGCGCTCGGGGATCACCTCATGCCCGCCGCCGGCCCCTTATAGCGCTTCGGCCGCCGCCGCTCCATTCATTCCTCCGGCCGCTGCCATGAGCCCCCGGGCGCTGCTCCTCCTCTGGATCCCCCTCCTGGCCGCCCAGCCTCGGCCCCTCTTGGACCGGGCCAGCACCTTCTGCCCCCTGCTGCGGTCGGGCGCCGGGCTCCGCTACCTGAGCTTTCTGCACCGGGGCCCCGACGGGCTGCGGCTGTACCAGAGCACGTGGGCGCCGGGCGGGCGGCTGCTGGACTGCGCGGTGCGGGAGGAAGCGGAGCTGGTCGAGGTGTACCGGGCGGCCTGCGCGGAGGGGATCGGGGGCGGCGCGGACGGGCCGGGGATCGGGCGGCAGCTGCGGGAGCTGCGGAGGAGCCGCTGCAGCCGCGGGCCGGGCGCCAGGGTCAGGCGGGCGCCGCTGGGCGAGGCTGAGCCGGGCGCCCGCAGGAGGACGCGGAGAGGCTGGACCGTGCCCGGGACCCTGTGGTGTGGAGCGGGAGACTCGGCGGGGAACTTCACCGAGCTGGGTAATGAAAATATGGGACCCCCCGGGATTATTAATATTCTACATTGAAGCTTTGGGGTTCATTCATTGCATCACAATACCTAGTAATATGTGTCATTTTCCATTCAGGGGGGAGGGGAGTGGGGGGTATAAGATGTTTTGGAATGGCTCATTTGGAAAATATTTTGAAGGAATGATAAAAATATGTATGAAAATATAGTAATTGTGAATCTAACTGAAATAAAAATCTATGTATTCCTTCAATAAAATGTTAGAAATAAATAACCAGCCAAAACACAGAACAAGGGGAAGGGGTAAAACGCGGACCTGACGGACCTCGCGGATCTAAAACCGCACGTCCTTAAAAATCTGAGGTCCGTGCCACTTGTAGTTAGTTTCTGGCTCTGACAGACCTCGGTGACAATTTAGCTCTGACGACTCCGTCTCAAGCATAGGGAGGGAAAAGTATTAGGATCCATCAGCGTTAAATTGTCATCGAGGTCTGTCAGAGCCAGAGACTAACTACAAGTGGCACGGACCTCAGATTTTTAAGGACGTGCGGTTTTAGATCCGCAGGTCCGCGTTTTACCCCTTCTCCCCCCGTCAGCGCTAAAATGTCACCGAAGTCTGTCAGAGCCAGAGATTAAAACCATTCCCCTTAATGAACTTTTGCAGAAAATCTCTCCTGCAAAAGATACCAGTGGCGGGGACCCAGCCCAACCGTCCGGGCTCTATAAACATTCCGTTATTGCCAGCAAAGTAACCGCGCCACTTTTAGTCTCTGGCTCTGACAGACCTCGGTGACAATTTAGCGCTGACGGATCCTAATACTTTTCCCTCCCTATGCTTGAGACGGATCCGTCAGCGCTAAATTGTCACCGAGGTCTGTCAGAGCCTGAAACACAAGTGGCACAGACCTCAGATTTTTAAGGACGTGCGGTTTTAGATCCGTGAGGTCCGCGTTTTACCCCTTCCCCAGAACAAGACCTACTGACAAACAGAAAACACGAGGATAGAGGGTGAAATACAATAATTTTGGAAAATAAGACATCTAAGGATAACACCAATGGTAGGGGGGAAGTTGCCTTTTCAGAGATTGTAAAAGAGTCCTGGATTATTCAAAATCACTGAGCTCTGGAACAACCTTACCTCCCCTCTTCGGAACTTGAGCTCTCTCCAAGTTTTCCGCAAACATCTGAAAACCTGGCTTTTCTCAAAAAATGTAAGTCTCCCTCCAACTTAGGAATCAAGGAAACTCTTATATCTTGGCATCCCAAGTCCTCTAAATTTTCTTCACACTTCTACCTCTAACCCTCTGCTGTAGTTCCTTCCTATTTCCCCTACTGTAAACCGCGTCGAGCTCTACGAACGTGGAGATGATGCGGTATACAAACCTAAGGATTAGATTAGATTATGGATTCAAAGCATCTCTGTAGAGGAGATTGATCAATATTTGGCTCTGCCCTTAGATAGGAGGGCAGGGAGTTCCAGATTTGGGGTGCTGTAATGGCAAACGATGTGGTACGGCGCACCTGAAACGTTTTGCGGGAGGGAACAAAAAAGTAGATTTGGAGAAGATCTAAGAATTCTGGCTGGAGGGTGCGGAATCAGTAGCTTATCAAGAAAAGTGGGAAGTCTGGATCTGAGCGTTTTAAAAGTGAGAAGGGCTTGTGGAGTTGCCAGGCTTGAAGTCCTAACCTCGCGTGAGCCGGCGCGAGACTAGGCGGTCGCCTAGGGCGGCTGATTTTGTTTGGGGAGGCGGACGTGGAGCCCCCGCGGGGCGGCCAAAGCGAAACCGTTGATCCTGTAGCCGCACACACTCGAGAACCAAAGATTCACACAAAACAAAGTCCGATGTTGCATTGATCGTCACCACTGAATACAATTATCAAGGTCTTGAGGAGGGCAGGCTAGGGTAAACCTTATGTGATGGAGGTCTAAGGGCAAAGGTCCTCCTAGCCCCCCTCTACTACTTTGTACGCAGCTCTGTACAGAGTCACAAAGGAGACAGTCCCTGCTGGAATGAGCTTACAAGCTAAACAATCAGGATTCCAGGGTAGGGGTTTATATAGTTAGAGGGGGTGATTCAACTGCTGGCTAGAGTGGTGGGCAGAGGGGAGTAGAGTTATGAGTTGAAGGCTGTCTCAGAAAGGTGGGTTACAAAAACACCCCTATTAATTATATCAGCAGCTGTTCCTAATTTGTCCCTTCGTCTAAAACCCAAGTGCGTTTGTAATATGTCATTCAAATCCTCCTCTTTTGAGATTATTGGAAAACGCTCAGGGTTTCTGAGCCCAATGAGGGGTATTTCAGAGGTAGACGGTCCATTCTTTCCTGCTATATCTCTTTCCATTGTTGCATTCACATGAGTTGTCCTTTTTATGTAATCCTGAGATTACAAAATAAAATGATTTACTGTACTGGCCCAACCTAAATTACATCTTCCTTGTATTCATCCCGTCCTGCCTGTCTTTGTCAGCAGGATCTCACAGCTTAGTATGTGAAATAAAGGGAATTCCCCAGGAAGTGGTAAAACACGGACCTCGTGGAGCTCAACTGCGGGTCCTTAAAAATCTTCATATATTGACAGCCGAAGTTTCATATTTCATGTGTGCAGGTCTGCGTTTTAGCCCCTCATTCCACCGTGTCTGACCCCACGGATCTGTGCCGGCAGCCTTTTATTAAGGGAGCTCTGACGGACCCTAATGCTTCTCCCTCCCTATGCTGAGACTAAAAGTGGCACGGACCTCAGGGCAAAAGTTATGCCACGTTTAGTCTCAGTATAGGGAGGGAGAAGCATTAGGGTCTGTCCGAGCTCCCTTAGCTGAAGTGTTATTAATAAAAGACTGTCGGCGCAGATCCGTGGGGGTCAGACACGGCAACAGATACAGCGATGGAATGAGGGGCTAAAACGCGGACTCTGCACACATGAAATATGAAACCTCGGCTGTCAATAAATGAAGATTTTTAAGGACGTGCGGTCAAGATCTGCGAGGTCCGCGTTTTACCCCTTCCCGAGTTCCCCCTTTATCCAGACATGCTTTCCAATTTAGCATTTTTTTTAAAAAAATAGAGAAACTGTGAAGCCACCTCTGGGGTGGATGGCGCGGCCACACTTTTCTGGTTGCCGGACTAAAAGAAACCTTCCAATGGGGGAAAGAAAATTAATTATTCCTTAATTAATTATCAATTAATTAATTATCAATTAATTAATTATTAATTAATTAATTAATTATTAATTAATTATTCCTTAATTAATTATTCCTTAATGACAGCTGGGAAATAGGGAGTCGCTTGGGATCACTCAGGGGACCTTTGTCAGAAGAAGGAAATTTGTTCTGGGATTTTTCCTGGCTGGTGGCACGGTGCCTTCACCTAGGGTTACCATATGGCTTCATAAAAAGGACGGATTGGGACATCGGGGTTTTACTTCTATTGAAAGCAATGGAAGTACAACGCAGATGTCTCAATCCATCCTCCTTTTTCTAGAGCCATATGGCAATCCTAGGGCAGAAGTGGAGCTGGAGTACGCCGTTTCTCAACCCGGTCCTGGAGGCACACCTCCACCGACTGGTTTTCAGGATATCCTTAATGAATATGCACATCTCTCTCATGGATATTAATTACGGTAATTGTGAAAGCCCAAATGGCCAGGTATGCTTCCAGGAAAGGGCAGGGAATTCCTCCTTGAAGCAAATGTACTGTTGCCCAATGGCTCCAAAGTTCTAGCTGTGAAGTTTCAGGCTCTCTCTCTTTCGTAGCAAATTGGGAAACAGATCCTTTTTTTCTAGTATTTATATACTACACTTCCCCCTCCGTATTCGCGAATTCCATATCTACGGATTCGCTTATTCGCGGTTTTAAATCAAAAAATACATTTTCATTTTTCAGGCTATTATAAGCCTTGTAAGCCCCCCCTTAAGCCTTACCTGGTGGTCTAGCGGGTTTTCGGGACAGATGCAATTTTCCTACGCTCCTGCCCCGTGCAGATCACTCACAGGAAATGGCTCGAGAGACTACGGGAGTTCAAGGCAGCCATTTCATGTGAGCGATCTGCAGGGGGCAGGAGCGTAGGAAGATCGCTCCTGCCCCGAAAACCCGCTAGACCACCAGGTAAGGCTTAAGGGGGGCTTTCAGGGCTTAAAATAGCCGGAGGAAGCGGGGGTTAGGGGTAGAACCAGCCCGAACATTATTCGTGGGCCAGCTCTGCCCCTAACCCAAGTAAATACAGAGGGGGAAGTGTACTTATAGCCTAAGTGGTTTATATTCAGGCACTCAAGCATTTTCCCCTATCTGTCCCAGTGGGCTCATACTCTATCTAATGTACCTAGAGTAATAGAGGGATTAAGTGACACAAGGAGTAGCATGGGTCACAAGGAGTAGCATGGGTTTGAACCATGACCTCAGGGTGCTGAGGCTGTAGCTTTAACCACTGTGCCACACTCTCCCCATTCTCTTCTTGGTTGGGCTGACAACTTTTCAGCTGCCCCTCGTATTGTGATGTCATAATGCCTCATTCCACCAATGCCTAAGCTCCGTCCTCATCTACACAAGCTTCAAACTCTTTAAAATCCTAAGTAGCAACATTCTAGAGCTCAGATTGTGATGTCATAATGCTTCATTCCACCAATGCCTAAGCTCCGTCCTCACCTGCACAAGCCTCAAACACTTTCAAATCCTAAGTAGCAACATTCTAGAGCTGAGAATGTGATGTCATAATGCTTCATTCCACCAATGCCTAAGCTCCGTCCTCATCTGCACAAGCCTCAAACACTTTAAAATCACAAGTAGCAACATTCTAGAGCTCAGATTGTGATGTCATAATGCTTCATTCCACCAATGCCTAAGCTCCGTCCTCATCTACACAAGCTTCAAACTCTTTAAAATCCTAAGTAGCAACATTCTAGAGCTCAGATTGTGATGTCATAATGCTTCATTCCACCAATGCCTAAGCTCCGTCCTCACCTGCACAAGCCTCAAACACTTTCAAATCCTAAGTAGCAACATTCTAGAGCTGAGAATGTGATGTCATAATGCTTCATTCCACCAATGCCTAAGCTCCGTCCTCATCTGCACAAGCCTCAAACACTTTAAAATCACAAGTAGCAACATTCTAGAGCTCAGATTGTGATGTCATAATGCCTCATTCCACCAATGCCTAAGCTCTGCATTAACTGCACAAGCCTCAACTTTAAAATCATAAGTGTTCGAGGCTTGTGCAGATGAGGACGAAGTTTGCAGTGATGGGGCAGGAACGTGTCATTCTCTACTGTGCACATCAACCTTGGAAATAACTTTTATTAATGTACATTACATTACGTGGGTTTTGATAAATTCCTGAAGGATAAGGGGATTAAGGGGTACAGATAGAAGTCGTGATAGGCTATAGGATGAGTTCAGGGACCACTGACAGGTCATGGACCTGATGGGCCGCCGCGGGTGCGGACTGCTTGGCGCGATGGACCTCTGGTCTGACCCAGCGGAGGCAACTTGCGGTTCAAGGCGGATTACATAAGAGGTTACCTGGACATTTCCAGAAGAGTTACAGAGTTGAACGGGTTACTTCGGGGGACTGAAGTGCTTCCTGCGATGTTCGTTTGTTAGATTCAAATAAAAAATTGAGCACATATATAAATGCATAAATACAGGGATAAAATGTCGTTAGTCTTTAGGGACCCTGATTATTATCATTCTGGATCAAAGGTTCATTATATAAATCCTGAAAAGCTTAAGATGTTGTCCCAAGGTTGGAAAGACATGTACCTTTCAAGTAAGGACTAGTGTAAACCACAGAAACCAGGTAAACCAACCCCACCTTCAACAATACAGATAAACCACAGAAACCATTGACTAGATGCATTTGCCTCATTGAAATGAAAAGCGTGAAATGACTTGTAAGTTTCATGGCTCAGAACGGTTTACATGACTTTATTCAGGTACTCAAGCATGTTTCCCAGTGGCTCACAATCTATCTAATGTACCTGGGACAATGGCGGGATTAAGTGACTTACCCAGGGTCACAAGGAACAGCGTGGGTTTGACCCTACAACCTCAGGGTGCTGAGGCTGTAGCTCACATTCTCCCCATTCTCTTCTTGGTTGGGCTGAGAACTTTTCAGCTGCCCCTTGTATTGTGATGTCATAATGCCTCATTCCACCAATGCCTAAGAGAGAACCTGATCAATGATGTCACAATGGCTTCCCCATACTTGGGCCCATTGACTAGATGCATTTGCCTCATTGAAATGAAAAGCGTGGAATGACTTGTAAGTTTCATGGCTCAGAACAGTTTACATGACTTTATTCAGGTACTCAAGCATTTTTCCCTGTCTGTCCCAGTGGCTCACAATCTATCTAATGTACCTGGGGCAATGGGGGGATTAAGTGACTTGCCGGGAAGGTGGGGGGTGGGGGGGCACAAGAAGCAACATGGAATTTTGAGCCTTTGCTATGTCGTAGGGTCGCATGGGGGTTTCTGATTAACAGCTCCTTATAAACGCTTATAATCTGGCATTCTTTAAGGTGGTACAATCAGAGTGGTTTATATTTATTATATATATATATATATTTTTTTGCTTGAAAATTTATTGAAGATTTTCAAAAATACAGAAATAAAAAAATAAACAAAACAGGTCAACAACAAATGGTTACCATAATCAAGACAAAAGAATTCCAGAAATATATATAAAAGAAAAAAATTATGTGTATATATATAACAATAATATTTATTATATGAAGGTACTAGTTATAGTGTGAGCCCGCCAGTACAGTTAGGGAATAATGATTGAGTACCTGAATAATTTGTAATCCGCATAGAATTGTAGGATATGCAGAATATACCTGTAAATTATTATTTTTTTTTTAAATTACCAAATTACTTTTCATTTGAAACCTCTGCAACAGTTCTCCTCCTGCCTTCCCAGTCAGATCCACAGGGTGTTCTTTCTTTAGATTGTAGGCTCGCTGGAGCAGGGACTGTCTCCTTTCTGACGCTGTACAGTGCTGTGTACATCCGGTAGTAATGGAAGCAGAGCTGGGAAAGGGTTTACACAATAAAGTGCTGGCTTTGGGATAGTTATATTGGTCTAATTAGCATAAAAGGCACAGAGCACCTTATAGATCTGTAGGTACCTGTTAGTCTATAAGGTACCACCAGTCTCTGTGTCAATTATATTTGTTTTGAACACTACCACTAGAACTGGATCGGTTCCGGCACAGTAGAATTCTAGTTCTGTGGTTCTTAAACCTGTCCTTGGGGACAGTCGGGTTTTCAAGATATCCGAAATGAATATGCACGAAGCAGATTTGCATGTAACAGCGGTGACAGGCATGCAAATCTGCCTCGTGCATATTCATTACGGATCTCTTGAAAACCCGACTGGCTGGGGGTCCTAGGTCTCTACCGGGTGTGGTTTGAGACACCGCCCTGCTGCCTCTGCGCTCGGTTACCCTTTTGCATTCGCTGCCTGACCTGCCCTGAACCTTCCAGCTCCGATTTCTCTCTATGTTTTGCTCTGCATTGACATGCGCCTTCTCCCGCAGGAATATTCAAGGGGACAGATTTATGCTGTCGGGAGCACGACCACTGCGCGGAGAGGCTGACTTCCTTCGAATACAACTATGGAGTACGTAACTACAGGCTGCACACCATCTCTCACTGTGACTGTGACTACAGGTGAGTCATCGAACATGCGTACACATATCGCACGCACACACGTGCGCGCAGGTCCCCCTGAAGGCGGGCGATGTGTATTTTGGCAATTAGCTACAACTCTCGCTGTAAGGAGCAGGACAGGGGAATGCTAGAAAATGCGCCGACGCTCTCGGAGCAATTGATGGACACTAAGAACCTAAGAATAGCCTTACTGGGTCAGACCAATGGTCCATCAAGCCCAGTAGCCCGTCCTCACGGTGGCCAATCCAAGTCACTTGTACCTGGCCAAAACCCAAAGAGTAGCAGCATTCCAGCATCTCAAAGAATAGCAAGATTCCGGAACCCCAATGAGAGCAACATTCCAGAGCTGAGATTGTGATGTCATAATGCCTCATTCCACAGTACCTCAGAGCCAGCCTCAGCAGTGATGTCACAATGGCTTAATTGTCCTAGACTTGGCTCATGTAAGAACATAAGAAAAGCTTTACTGGTTCAGATCAATGGTCCATCAAGCCCAGCAGCCCATTCTCACGGTGGCCAATCCAGGCTACTAGTACCTGGCCAAAACCCAAAGAGTAGCAACATTCCAGCATCTCAAAGAATAGCAAGATTCCGGAACCCAAAAGAGTTCCTGTGCTCTAATTCAGAGCAGATATAAAATCCTCTCTGCCTCTAAGTGCTAGAATATCAGGGCTTTAGCAGGTCAGAACTGAGCCATTTTCCAAACATTTTATGGGAAGATTTTGCAGTGGTTACTTGAATTCACACCCCAAATCTTTCAACATTAAAAAAAAGAGCCTGCCGCTGTGATTTCAAAATTTTCGGTGGCCATATTGCTCCTTTGGCCCGTGTGGGTCCGCTAGTTGTGATTACGAAGCCGCATCTGATTTCCCAGAACCAAACCCCCACCCTCAGAGTTACTCAGAGAATTCTATCGATCGACTGCACTGGAAAATCTCACCGTTTCTAAAATGGTTTGCATTTGTCCCCCCCAGGTTTAAGAAGTGCCTTCATGATGTGAACGATACAATCTCTACCTTTGTGGGGATCACCTTCTTTAACCTTTTGGAGGCGCCTTGCTTGGAACTAGAGGAAAAAGAAGAATGCATGGAATGGAACTGGTGGGGGACGTAAGTAACGGAAGGATGCGGGGTGGCTCCGGTGGGGAGTGGGAGTAATGGGGCTATGGGGTGGTTCTGATGGGGAGGGTGCACAGTGGAAGGGTGTGGGGTGGCCCTTGTAGGATTATGCCCAGTGGTGTAGCGAAGGTGAGTGACGCCCCTCTCTGCCCTCTTCTCCACCCCATGCTCCTTCCCCCCTCCCCCCCCCCCCCGCCGCATGAGAGCCTCCCTTTCCTTCCCCTGTACGTCTTTCGTCTTTCTGGAACGAGCAGCATTGCAAACTTCCTGCATGCGCTGTGTCCGCTTTCCCTCTGACGTCACTTCTTAGGCGCGGGACCTGGAAGTGATGTCGGAGAGAGCCGGCCCCCCCCCCCCCCCCCGATGCGGACAGCAAGTTCACACTGGGAAAATTTGAAAGAAGTACGAGGGAAGGGGCGCACGCGTGTGGGAGGGGGGTTCGGGAAGGAGTGGGAGGGGGATGGAGAAGAGGACAGATGCCCGCACTCCCACCAAGACGGCGCCCAGGAAGGCGTAAAAAGGTAAAAAGTGGCCTTTGTGGGAAGGGTGTGGTATGGCGTGGCACTGGTGGACAGGGAAATAATGGAAGGGTGTGGCGTGGCACAGGTGAAAGGCTATCACATGGGCATGGAGCGACAATTTCGGGACGGTGTCATTTATTTAAAAATTTATATAAAAAAATTAGCTGCATACATATTAAACGAATGCTAAGCATGTTTCAACAGAACAAACACAGGAAGATGTTAACAGACAGAATCATTTTCAAAATCTTCTTTAAATTCATCCAGGATGGAGACACAAAATCCCTCCCAAAAGCCATTAGCATGCACCGGAAGGCATTAACAGAGAAGAGCAAGGACAAATAATTGCGTCTTCCACGTTTTCTTGCAATTCATCCTCCCATCACAGAATCGCAGAATACCGGGCAGCGCGTTCCAGAGCTTGGCGCCGGCCACGGACAGCATTGTTGCCCCGATCTTAACATCGTACCCTCCAAACTCAGTTTCATACTATTTTCTGATCTCAAACATTTTCTGGGTTGGTGGATTTCAAAAAGCCCCTCTAGTACCATTGGAGAAACGTGATACAGAATTTGAGGTAACCGATGCAATTTATATGAGTCATTCTTGAAACCCCGGTAATCAGTCTTGCGGCAGAGTTAATTAACATCTGCAGTGCCCCCATCTTCACTTTAGTAACTCCCAAATAAAGAGAATTGCAGTAGTCCATTCTACTTAGTATTACTGTTTGCACCACACGACGGAAATTACACCCCTCTGCTCCCCACCCCGCCTCCCCATTCTAAGCATAGCCTCCTATTCTACCCATCCTCTCACACAGAAGCAGCCTCCCCAGTTTTGGATCCCCCCTCCCATGTACCCTCGGGTCTAACCTTCGAAGACCTGGTGGCCTAATGGTGAGATCAGAGCGGGCGCAGTCCCAAGTCACTCCCTGCCCATCCTGTCTCGGCTTCAGACTAGCTGCTGCGAACTTCAGTGGCAGCCTCATGAGGCTACTGCCAGAGTTTGCGGCAGCCATTTTGGAAAGCCAAGCCGAGCTTTGGCTGCTGTCCTGCGTCATGGAGGCTACCTTTTCTCCCACTCGCCTTGCCCAGTTGGGCTCTGTGGTGCGGCTGCAACTCGAATACTGTGTGCAGTTCTGGTGGCTGTATCTCAAAAAAGATACAGCGGAATTAGAGAAGGTACAGAGAAGGGTGACGAAAATGATAAATGGTTTAGGACGACTTCCCTATGAGGAAAGGCTAAAGCAGCTAGGGCTCTTCAGCTTGGAGAAGAGACGGCTCAGGGGTGATATGATAGAGGTCTATAAAATACTGAGTGGAGTGGAAATAGGTAGATGTGAATTGCTTGTTCGCTCTTTCCAAAAATACTAGGACTAGGGGACATGCGATGAAGCTACTAAGTAGTAGATTTAAAACAAACTGTAGAACAGATTTCTTCACACAATGTGTAATTAAACTCTGGAATTCATTGCTGGAAAATAATGGTGAAATCAGTTAGCTTAGCGGGGTTTAAAAAAGGTTTGACTAATTTCCTAAAAGAGAAATCCTTAGGTCATGTATATGTCAAGTTAGGATAAAAATATGTAAGCTTGTACTGAAATTATGGCAAATCCAGTGCAAATCGTAATCTGTTAACTTTATTTTATGTATGTTTAACCTGTAATCCGTTCTGAGCTCTTTGGGGATGGGATAGAAAACAAATTAATTACAAAAAAATAAATTATTGAGATGGCTTTGGGAAATCCACTGCTTATTCCTAGGAGAAGCAGTATAAAATCTGTTTTATCACTTGGGCTCTAGCTAAGTACTTGGGACCTGGGTTGGAAATAGGATACTGGACTTGACGGAGCTTTTGGTCTGTCCCAGTGTGGCAGTTCTTATGTTCATTCACCCCTCCCACTTTTTTATTATTATTTATTTATTTTGATATTGGCCGACTTTCCATTTTCCAAATTAATGACCACATGCTAACGTTGCCATTAGTGCAGCGGTCTCAAACACGCGGCCCACGGGCCACATGTGGCTCTCCAAGTTTTATTTGTGGCCCGCGGTCTGGACTGGATCATTCCCTTCCTTTTGGAGCAGCAGCGGGGTCTGGCCGGTTCATTTCGTTCAAAGCCGCGGGTTGGCGGCTCCTTGCGCTATTCATTCCTGCATCGGAAGCCTCTCTGACATCACAACATCAGAGAGGCTTCAGACGCAGGCGCGGATTTCGCAAGGAGCCGCCACCCGACATAATTTGAGGTTGAGGGGTGGTAGATTCAGGGGCAATGTTAGGAAATTCTACTTTACGGAGAGGGTGGTGGATGCCTGGAATGCGCTCCCGAGAGAGGTGGTGGAGAGTAAAACTGTGACTGAGTTCAAAGAAGCGTGGGATGAACACAGAAGATTTAGAATCAGAAAATAATATTAAATATTGAACTAGGCCAGTTACTGGGCAGACTTGCACGGTCTGTGTCTGTATATGGCCGTTTGGTGGAGGATGGGCTGGGGAGGGCTTCAATGGCTGGGAGGGTGTAGATGGGCTGGAGTAAGTCTTAACAGAGATTTTGGCAGTTGGAACTCAAGCACAGTACCGGGTAAAGCTTTGGATTCTCGCCCAGAAATAGCTAAGAAGAAAAAAAAAAAAAAAATTTTAATTGAATCAGGTTGGGCAGACTGGATGGACCATTCGGGTCTTTATCTGCCGTCATCTACTATGTTACTATGTTACTATGTTACTATGTTACCCGCGGCTTTGAATAGAATGAGCTGGCCAGACACGCTGCTGCTCCAGTGGCGTACCAAGGGGGGGGCGGTCCGCACAGCTGGTCACCCTCCACTGTTCTTCCTAGAGTGCGGCTCGTGGCTCGTCTAGAGCAGGGGTGCCCAACTTCTTCCCTTCCCTTCTCACCGCTGCCATCGGGGAACAGGCCGGCACCATGCTCTTTGATCTCCCTGTTTCTCTCGCCACCCGACCTTAATTCTGACATCGAGAGAACGTTCTGGCTAGCCAATCGCTGCCTGGCTGCCCGGAACGTCCTTTCCGACGTTAGAATTGACGTTGGGCGGCGAGAGTTGGTCAGCTCCGTGGAGATCTCGGCCTGTTCCCGATGGCGCCAGCAGCAGCAGCTTATTCCCCGGCGGTGGTGGCATGGGGGAGGGCAGGAAGGAAGAAAGAAAGAAGGGGGGGCAGGGAGCCAGAAGGAAAAAAGAAAGAAGGGGGGGGACAGGGAGCCAGAAGGAAAAAAGAAAGAAGGGGGGGACAAGGAGCCAGAAACAAAGCAAAAAATGGGACAAGGAATCGGAGAAAGACAGACATAGAAAAAGAAAGAAAAAGTTGGGGGAGGGAATGAGGTCTGGAGGAGAGGAAGCATACAGGAGGCTGAAAGAAGAGAAATATTGGATGCACAGTCAGAAGAATAAAGTGCAACCAGAGACTGATGAAATTACCAAACAAAGGTAGGAAAATGATTTTATTTTCAATTTAGTGATTGAAATGTGCCAGTTTTGAGAAAGAAAAGATATTAAACTTTAAATGTGAGTGCTGCAGAAAAAATAGAGCACTTGGAGGGACACAGAAAAAATAGTTAATGTCTTATTAAAGAAATGACAATTTTGCATAAGGTAAAACTGTTAAAGGAAAGTTTTATAAACTATAAAGAGTTTAACCTCATGCAAAATTGTCATTTCTTTAATAAGACATTAACTATTTTTTTCTGCGGCCCTCCAAGTACCGACAAATCCAAAATGTGGCCCCGCGAAGGGTTTGAGTTGGAGACCACTGCATTAGTGCATTCCCATTTACAAAAACTTGGCGTCAGCACTTACTGATACCTATTTTGTAAGCAGTTAAGACTGATGTGCTAATCAGTTAGTATGCGGTAATGCAGAAGAACATAAGAGTTGCCAAACTGGGACAGACTGAAAGTCCATCAAGCCCAGTATCCTGTTGCCAACAGTGGCCAACCCAAGCTTCAAGTACCTGACAAGATCCCGTGGAGTGGAACAGATTTTATCCTGCTTATCCTAGGAATAAGCAGTGGATTTCCCCATGTCTATCTTAGCTAAGTCTAATAGAAACATAGAAACATAGAACATAGAAAGATGACGGCAGAAAAGGGCTATAGCCCATCAAGTCTGCCCACTCTACTGTCCCACCCCATTAAGTCAGAGTGCTGCTCGACCCACGTAGAGATCCCATGTGGATGTCCCATTTATTCTTAAAGTCGAGCACGCTAGTGGCCTTGATCACCTGCATCGGTAGTTTGTTCCAGTGATCCACCACCCTTTCTGTAAAGAAGTACTTCCTGGTGTCACCACCAAATCTCCCTCCTCTGAGTTTGAGCGGGTGCCCCCTTGTGACTGAAGGTCCCTTAGGAAAGAATATGTCGTTTTCCACCTCGACACGACCTGTGACGTACTTAACTGTCTCAATCATGTCACCCCTCTCCCTGCGCTCCTCTAGAGAGTAGAGCTGCAACTTGCCCAGTCTTTCCTCGTATGAGAGACCCTTGAGTCTGGAGACCATCCTAGTGGCCATTCGCTGGACTGACTCAGCTCAAAGTACATCTTTACGGTAATGTGGCCTCCAGAATTGCACACAGTACTCCAGATGAGGTCTCACCATGGTTCTGTACAGTGGCATTATGACTTCAGGTTTACGGCTTACGAAGCTTCTATTGATACATCCCATCATCCGCCTTGCCTTGGATGAGGCCTTCTCTACTTGTTTGGCAGCCTTCATGTCTGCACTGATGATTACTCCCAAGTCCCGTTCTTCTGAGGTCGTAGCTAGCGTTTCTCCATTCAAGGTGTATGTTCTGCATGGATTTCTGCTGCCGAGATGCATCACCTTACACTTCTTTGCGTTGAAGCCCAGCTGCCATGTTGAGGACCAGTTTTCCAACTTGATCAGATCCTGCGCCATACCATCCGTGAGATCGCTTTCACCTACTATATTACACAGTTTGGTGTCGTTGGCAAACAGCGCTACGTTTCCCTGAAGCCCTCGGGTCAAGTCCCTTATGAATATGTTAAAAAGGGATGGTCCCAGGACTGAGCCCTGCGGCACTCCACTAGTCACCTCCGATGTCTTAGAGAGGGTGCCATTGACCACCACCCTCTGAAGTCTTCCACTCAGTCAATCATTGACCCATGCCGTTAGTTTCTCACCTAGCCCCATCGATTTCATCTTGTTTAATAGTCTACGGTGTGGGACACTGTCAAACGCTTTACTGAAATCCAAGTACACTATGTCCAGAGACTCTCCCGAGTCTAGCTTTCCTGTCACCCAGTCAAAGAAGCTGATAAGATTGGATTGGCATGACCTGCCCCTAGTGAATCCATGTTGACAGGGATCCCTCAGATTCCCCTCATCCAATATCGTGTCTAATTTCCCTTTAAGTAGAGTTTCCATGAGTTTACACACTATTGATGTGAGACTTACTGGTCTGTAATTTGCAGCCTCTGCTCTGCAACCCTTTTTGTGCAGAGGAACAACATTGGCAGTTTTCCAGTCCAGGGGGACTCTCCCCGTACTTAGGGAGATATTGAAGAGTATTGCTAATGGTTCCGCCAAAACATCGCATAGCTCTCTGAGCACTCTTGGGTGCAGATTGTCCGGTCCCATGGCTTTGTTCACCTTGAGTCTTGACAGTTCTTGGTAAACATCAGCTGGTGTGAACTCAAACTTCTGAAATGGGTCATCCATGCTTTGCTTTGCATCCAGCCGAGGCCCGTGCCCTGGTGCCTCGCAGGTAAAGACTGAACAGAAGTAATCATTCAGTAGTTTGGCTTTATCGGAGTCAGTTTCCACATAATTCCCGTCTGGCGTTCTAAGGCGTACTATCCCGTTTGTGTTCTTTTTCCTGTCGCTAATGTATCTGAAGAAGGATTTGTCCCCTTTCTTGATGTTCTTCGCTAGAGTTTCTTCCATACGAAGTTTGGCCTCCCTGACTGCTGTTTTGACCGCTGCAGACTTTGTCCTGTATTCAATGTTTGCTTCTTTTTCCCCTATGCGTTTGTATGATAGAAATGCTCTTTTCTTCTCCTTGACAAGGTATGATACCTCATCTGTGAACCATTGGGGTTTCCTTTTTCTTTGTTGTTTGGTTACCGATTTTATGTAGCGGATAGTTGCCTCACGAAGGATCGATTTCAAGGTTGACCACATAGCTTCCACATTATCAGTTACTTCTTGAACCTGCAGGGTCTGGTAGACGAAATCTCCCATGCGTGCGAAGTCAGTGCCCCTGAAATTGAGTACCCTTGTTTTTGTTTGTGATCTAGGGAAGCCTTTCTTAAGGCTAAACCATACCATGTTATGGTCACTGGTGGCTAGCGTCTCTCCCACCGAGACATCCGAGACGCTTTCCCCATTCGTAGGTCCAGGATGGCCTGGGCCCTAGTGGGCTCTAGTACCATTTGTTTGAGCCGCACTCCCTTCATGGATGTTAATATCCTCCTGCTGTCACAAGTTGTCGCTGATAGTGTGTTCCAGTCTACATCAGGCATGTTGAAGTCTCCTAATAGAACAGCCTCCCCCTGTAAGGTGATATTCTCAATGTCTTCAATTAATTCTGCGTCCTTTTCCTCTGATTGTCTCGGAGGTCTGTATACCACACCAAGGTACAGGCATTTTTCTCCACCTCTGGCCAAGTTTACCCAGATGGATTCCCCAGTATACTTGACATCTGTGATCCTGGTTGTCTTAATGTTCTCTTTGATATAAAGTGTTACCCCACCACCTAACTTACCCTCTCTATCTTGTCTAATCAGGTTGTATCCTGGTATAGTTATATCCCACCCATGAGAGTCTGTGAACCATGTTTCGGATATTGCTACTATGTCTATGTCCGCATTAACTATTTCTGTTTCTAGTTCTAGAAATTTATTCCCTAGGCTGTGTGCGTTAACATACATAGCTCTCCACTCTTTCTGTTTGCTAAGCTCCTGTTGTGAGCCACCCATTTGAGTCGAATTGTCTCCTAGCGACCTAGAAGCGTAATGTTGGTTCGTTACATCAAGATTGTTACTTACTGCTCCGGTGTAAAAGTGGGTACCCACCCCCGACTTACCTAGTTTAAAGCCCTTCGAAGTAGGCGGGCTAGTCTGTGTCCGAAGACATTCTTACCTCTGTTGGTCAGGTGGAGTCCGTCTGGTCCCTGTAGTGTCGCTCCGTGATTCAGGAATCCGAAGTTCATCTCCTGGCACCATCGTTGTAGCCACTCATTCGTCTTCAGGATGCGTTTGTCCCTGTCCCTTCCTCTGCTCCTAACAGGAAGAATGGAAGAGAATACTACCTGTGCTCCTATCTGCTTCAGCCTCTTTCCCAGAGCTCCGAAGTCTCTCGCTATGTCCTCCAGGGTGTTCTTGGCAGTGTCATTCGTTCCGACGTGGATAAGCAGCATGGGGAAGTGGTCCTGGGGCCTGAGAAGTCTATCGAGACAGGTGGACTTTTGCGCTTGGACTTTTGTGTTAGGAAATTATCCCAACCTTTTTTTTTTAAACCCTGCTAAGCTAACTGCTTTCACCATTCTCCAGCAATTAATTACAGAAGCACTAACTGACTAGCGCAGAAAAGCCCCCTCTTTCTTGTAATGCCAGAGATTATCGGACACAATTTAAACTACAGGGGTTCCTGAAGAAGGGGTGGGGGGTTCCCCCCGAAACCAAGATCAGTAGAGCCAGCCTGCTCGATATTTTTTGAACGCTCCACTTTATCAAAAAGCTAAGTTGGAGGTTTTTTTCTCTAGTCTGAGCGCGTCTGCCTTTTTAATTTGAGTCAGCGTTTTCGTCTGGGGGAAAGTATATTTGTTTGCTTTCTCGCATTCACTATTCATTATTTGGTTTACTTATTTTGGGGCCCTTCTACTAAGGCGCGCTAACCGGTTTTATGCCCGCTAAAGAGTACCGCTCTAAATGCTAGGGCATCCATTATATTCTGTGGGCGCCCTGGCATTTAGCATGCACTGATCTTTCGTGCCCCTTAATAAAAGGACCCCTTAATTTATTAATTACACACAAGTTAGTTCAGTGATGGTGTGTAGAGATAGAGGGCAAAAGGAAGCCATGGGAGGGTCTAAGCTATTTCTGAACAATAGAGCAGCACCTGTTTGATGTTTTGCTCTCAATAGCTTAAGACTCCACACTGAGAATGCACTTTTTTTTCTTGAACATTTATTATCCAGATTTGCCTCATCTTTCCCTCAGAGACAACAGTGCTGAAGAAATTATTTGGGGGCTCTGTGCCCGGTTTAGGCAACAGCCATAATGTGGCCCTTGAAAATAGAAGTTTGTCCACCCCTTAGGACAGTGTCTCGCAAACTTTCCGGCCAGCTGCCCACTAAATCCAGAGCCCTGGCCGGAAGGCACCCGGAAGTGCACGGAGGCCCATCTGGGTTCAGTGGAGGGGTCTGGGAGGTGCGGGGAGAGGAGAGACCATCTGTGGCCATCTGCGTCGGCTGACTTCCTCCAGGACGTGCCTCTCGCTGTCCTGTAGGCAGTCAGCCGGCGTGGATGACTCTTCTCCTCGCCAGTGTGTCACGGCACACCTGAAATCTCAGGAGGTGAACTGGTGTGCCGCAACGCACAGTTTGCCACACACTGCCTTAGGCAGAAGTAGAAACCTCTGAAGGTGGGAGAAGACTGGGAAAGCGCCTCGGAGATGCCCAGCAGTGAATCTCCTGTTCTGCCAGAACATCCAGCAGATCTGAGGAGAGAGGGAGGGAGGGGGGGAGGGGAAAGGCATTAGGGAGTTTGCAGAATTAGGAATTCCTTAGAGCGATGACGGAAATCCGTGAAGGATCTCCTGAGCCCGCAGCGCCAATCAGCAGTCCAGCACCTCTCCAGATTCTCACAAGACTCAAGCTTTGAACTCGAATAACCTTGAGGGGGGGCGGGACCAAGTTCAAGTCTGGGGTCTGTGACTCACTTTCTCCACCCCTAGTAGTGAAAGCTGTGAGCAGCTCATTGAGATTGTTGGCATGTGGCCCAAGAGCGGCTTTTGCCAGCTTTTCACCCCTTTTGCTTTTCAGATTAAGGGCTTTTCCCTTGCTGGGAAACGCTTTCGCCTGTTGGGGGCGTGGTGCTTGTGACTCCAACTTCTACTTTAAGCTTAGTTTTTAAAAAAATGTTTACTTTGATACCAGCTTTTCTCTCTTGGTTTATTTTCTTACTTGTATGTTGCTTAGTGATCCTTTGTCTTTTTTGTTGACGGGCAGACGCCAGAGGGTGGTGGTTAATGGAATTCGCTCCGAGGAGGGAAAGGTGAGTTGCGGAGTCCCTCAGGGATCGGTGCTGGGGCTGATCGAGCAACATTGCCAAAGGGTTAGAAGGAAAAGTTTGACTTTTTGCGGATGATACCAACATTTGTAACAGAGTAGACTCCAAGGAGGGAGTGGAAAACATGAAAAAGGATCTGCAAAAGTTAGAAGAATGGTCTAATGCCTGGCAACTAAAATTCAATGCAAAGAAACATAGAAACATAGAAACATAGAAGATGACGGCAGAAAAGGGCTACAGCCCATCAAGTCTGCCCACTCTGCTTACCCACCCCCTGTCTATGCCCTAATGACCCAATTTCCTTATCTTGACCCTCGTAGGGATCCCACATGGGTATCCCATTTATTCTTAAAGTCTGGCACGCTGTCTGCCTCGATCACCTGCACTGGAAGCTTGTTCCAATGATCAACCACTCTCTCTGTGAAGAAATACTTTCTGGTGTCGCCATGAAATTTTCCGCCCCTGAGTTTGAGCGGGTGCCCTCTTGTGGCCGAGGGTCCCTTGAGAAAGAAAATATCATCTTCCACTTCGACACGTCCCGTGAGATACTTAAATGTTTCGATCATGTCTCCCCTCTTCCTACGTTCCTCAAGAGTGTAGAGCTGCAATTTGTTCAGTCTCTCTTCGTACGAGAGACCCTTGAGCCCCGAGATCATCCTGGTGGCCGTCCGTTGAACCGATTCAATTCTGCGCACATCTTTACTGTAATGTGGCCTCCAGAATTGCACACAGTACTCCAGATGAGGTCTCACCATGGCCCTGTACAACGGCATTATGACTTCAGGCTTTCGGCTGACGAAACTTCTATTGATACAACCCAATATCTGCCTTGCCTTAGATGAAGCCTTCTCCACTTGATTGGCAGTTTTCATGTCTGCACTGATGATTACTCCTAAATCTCGTTCTGCTGAAGTCCTAGTTAAAGTTTCTTCGTTCAAGAAGTACGTCCTGCATGGATTTCCGCTTCCGAGGTGCATGACCTTACATTTCTTAGCATTAGCCTAGTTGCCAGGTTGAGGACCAACTTTCCAATGTAAGCAGGTCCTGCGCCATATAATTCTGTAAACTGCATTCACTTGCTATATTACATAGTTTGGCGTCATCGGCGAATAGTGTTATTTTACCTTGAAGCCCTTGAGTCAGATCCCCTATGAATATGCAGAGTAATGCATTTGGGGATTAATAATCGGCAGGAACCGGATATGCTGGGAGGAGAGAAGCTGATATGCACGGATGGGGAGAGGGACCTTGGGGTGATGTCAAATATTTACGAATGCGGAACAGCCAATGATGAAGGTTACCACGTAATTCTCCCCGCAAACGGTAAAGCGGCGGAGTGGTGGGACTGAGGCTTCCACATACAGTTATTGAAGAATTTTTTAAGAGGTTTTGAATATCTAGTCCTTGCTTGGTGGTATACGTTTTAAGGTAGGCGCAATTCTGTAATGGGATTGGCATGTAATAGGCGCCTATCATTTTTAGGCAACCATTACAGAATCTAGCCCAAAATGACGAAGCTAGGGTTACAAGGGTTACAAGATTTTTTGTGGGAAGAGAACGCGCGGTCCTGTCGCTCCCGGGTCTGCCCCATTCTACTCCGGCCCCACCCTGTTCGACCCACAGCCCCGCCTCGTCCCGTCCCCCACACAAACATCGTCTCTTTGGGCTGCATCTGGAGGGCATCTGCTCGTGCACGGGTGCGACACGGAGGCATCGCAGGCATGCGTGTAACATCCGTGTGTTGCAGACGTCCTCTAGACGCGGCCCTGAGCTCAAAGCGTTTCAAAACCCGGACAAGATGCCGAGGTTTGAAAAGCCGTCCAGACGCCCGGACAGTTCTCTGAAAAGAGGACACGTCCGGGTAAATCCAGACGAAGCCTATAAATAGGAATATAAGCAGAGCCTTACTGGATCAATGGTCCATCTAGCCCAGTAGCCCGTTCTCATGGTGGCCAAACCAGGTCCCAAAGAGTAGCAACGTTCCAGCATCTCAAAGAATAGCAAGATTCCGGAACCCCAATGAGAGCAACATTCCAGAACTGAGATTGTGATGTCATAATGCTTCATTCCACAGTGCCTCAGAGCCAACCTCATCAGTGATGTCACAGTGGCTTGATTGCTCTATACTTGGCACATATAAGAGCCAGTAGCCCGTTCTCACAGTGGCCAATCCAGGTCACTAGTACCTGGCCAAAACCCAAAGAGTAGCAACATTCCAGCATCTCAAAGAAGAGCAAGATTCCGGAACCCCAATGAGAGCAACATTCCAGAGCTGAGATTGTGATGTCATAATGTCTCATTCCACAGTACCTCAGCACCAACTTCATTATTGATGTTACAGTGGCTTGATTGTCCTATACTTGGCACACATAAAAGCATAAGAACAGCTATACTGGGTCAGACAACAGTCCATCTAGCCCAGTAGCCCGTCCTCATGGTAGCCACTCCAGGTCCCTAGTACCTGGCAAAAACCCAAAGAGTAACAACATTCCATTCTACCGATCCAGGATAAGCAGTGGCTTCCCCCATGTTTGGCCCATTCGCTCCGAACATCACAGACACAATGGCTATATCCCAGATTGTACCTTTTTTCTGGATGTGGAGGGTTAAACGGGCCAAGTAAGAGAGAAAGGGAACCTGAATATTTGCTACAACAGTTTGTGTACATCTGACTCATCTCTTGCACAGTAGTTAAACTGGGTGTAGAGACACCATTTGCTTATGTTGAACATGTCCAAGCACCTGATTGGCTTGTGACACATCTGGTCAGTCAGGTTTTCAGGATATTCACAATATATATGCACGAGGCAGATTTGCATGCATCACCTCCCATAATTACAGTGACTGTCCTTGGTGGTCTTCTGGAGCCAAATTTAACCAGCGGTGAAGCCATTGTCCCTACAGCGAATTCTCTTGCTCAGTCCTCGCCTCCTCACATTACCTTTAACCCAGGGCCGAAATGCATTCTCTTCTGCCAGAAATGTCTCCTGGAGCTACTCTGCTCTCTGCTTCCAAATTCACTTCAGGCAAATCTTTCCTCCTTTGATTCTCCACCTCCTCCTAATTCACACTGACCCCGAGAGCCTTATCTCTAGGCCCGCTCCATTATCTCAGCCTCCCCTGGCTTTCTGGACCTATTTGGGCTAAATTCAAGGTCTGTACCTTCGTGCTCTGTCTTCTGTGGCCTTCTTCCTGATTGTTTTCCTACATTTTATCTCTCGCTCTCTCTGTTATGTCGCCTTCAGACCCTCAGATTCGCCTACCCTGCTTTGTCTCCTCTTCGCTTGAACTGTGCTCCAGTCTACACTCTATCTCCCGTTTGGATAATTTGAAAAAGCAACTCAGAATTCACCTCTTTTCAGTATCTTCACACGATTCTTTAATTGCCTTTTCTGTTCTGTCTTTCCTTCCATCCCATTTATCTTCATTGCTGTACTGAGTTTGCAAAGGTCTCAGTTGATAATAAGAACATAAGAATTGGCATACCGGGACAGACTGAGGGTCCATCAAGCCTAGCATTCTGTTTTCAACAGAAGCAAACCCAAGTCACAAGTACCTAGTTAGATCCCAAGTAGTAAAACAGATTTTATGCTGCTTATCCTAGGAATAAGCAGTGGATTTCCCCAAGCCATCTCATTAGCGCGCTTGTGTGCCGCGGTCCCTGACAATCAGCAGGCAGCCATCCACCGACCTCCACAATTTAAAGGTACTGTCGGGGGCTGGGATGGAATTTAAAGGTGTCGGATATATATTAGTATACAATTTGGTTCAGAATGGGTTTTTTTCTTGTTTTCCTTCTCTAAATCCGGGGTGCGTCTTATGGTGAGGTGCGTCTTATGGAGTGAAAAATACAGTAAATGTCATCTGCCATTTTGATGCCAAGTCTTCCAAGGTCCTCTTGCAATTTTTCACAGTCCTCTTGCGATTTAACAACTCTGAACAAAATTGTGTCATCAGCAAATTTACCCCCTCTTTTACTAAGGCGTACTAGCTGTTATAGCACGCGTTAAACGCTAAAGCGTCCATAGACTATAATGGACGCGTTAGCAGTTCGTGCACACTAAAATGGCTAGCAGGCCTTAGTAAAAGGGCCCTTTAATTATCTCACTAGTTATTCCCATCTCTAGATCATTGATAAATATGTTAAAAAGCAGTGGTCCCAGCATAGACCCTTGGGGCGCCCCACTATTTACCCTTCTCCATTGAGGATATTGGCTATTTAAACCCACTCTCTGTTTTCTGTCTTTCAACCAGTTCTTAATCCATAATAGGACATTACCTCCTATCCCATAACTTTCTTTTAAGTTCAAAAAAGTTTTGTTATATTTCAAAATATATAGGGTACATGTTCATGGGGATGGGTTACAAACAATAACACTGTGTTATCTAAGATAGAAAGGTATAAGGAATCGTATCAATTTCATCAGAAGTCTTTCATGAGGTACTTTGTCAAATAAGAGCAATAAAATATATACCAGTAACATAAAAAAAAATAATAATTGTAAGTGCTCTGTTCACTTTGAACTCAGAACTTTGAAAGGTCCCCCATTAACGCTACAATCCAAGGGATCTCGGTTTTGTAGCGATTCATTGAAAATGAACATTTTGCGAGGGGATTGTTGTTCTGAGTTTGATTGGCTACACTGCTTGAATGTTTGATGTTTCTGGGAAGGCTTGTCTGCAAAGCTAATGCACAGTATGTGTAGAAATTGCATTAAAAAGAAAATGTACAAATTCACCTTTGTTTGGTAAATTTCTATAATCGGATTAGTCAGTCTTATGAATTCTGTATTTCTGATGTAAAGTTGCTCTGTTTTACAGTTTTCTTCTTATTGTGAACCGCATTGAACTGTGAGGTACTACGATATAAAAATAAAGTTATTATTATTATTATTATGTCTGTCATAATTAGATTGTAAGCTCTTTTGAGCAGGGATTGTGTATTTACATTACATTAGAGGTTCCCCCTTCTGCATCCATTCCTTTCTCTCCTCTCTTCTACCTTCCAAAGAATTTAAATCAATGCTGTCTTATTAAAAATGTTTATTTTATTTTTAATTTTTCCTCTATCTCTACTTTTCACTTCTCTATTGCCCTCCAGGTACTTTAGTTAGATTGTGAGCCTTCGGGACAGTAAGGGAATTTTTCAAGTACTTTTCTTACTTCTAATCTTAATGTATATTTTCTGTAAACCGCTTAGAACCTAACGGATGTAGCGGTATATAAGAAATAAATTACATTACATTTCTATTCCGCCATTACCTTGCGGTTCAAGGCGGATTACAAAAGAGTTAAAAATGGTGGTTACAATGGAAGATCGTTTGTCATTTCTAGAGAGGTAAAGAGTAGGTCATGTAGTTTCTGTGTGGCGGGAAAAGGGAAGGAGTATAGTTTTTATTTCTTTTCTGAACATCTTGTAGTTTGGGGTCTGAACATCTTTAGAACAGTGGTCTCAAACACGCGGCCCGGGGAGCCACATGCGGCCCGTCAGGTACTATTTTGAGGCCCTCGGTATGTTTATCATAATCACAAAAGTAAAATAAAACAGTTTCTTGATCATTTGTGTCTTTAGCTATAAATTACAAAATTATTATTAAGACTTAGCCAAAAGGAAAGATTTATAAACTATGAAGAGTTTTGCCTCATGCAAAATTGTCAATTCTTTAATAACACATGAACTATTTTTTTCTGAGGCCTTCCAAGTACCTACAAATCCAAAATGTGGCCCTGCAAAGGGTTTTAGTTTGAGACCACTGCTTTAGAAATAATAAATAGTAATAGTAAATTTTGCTGTCATTTATTGGGGGGTTTCCTACCTTTTTGATAAAATATTTCACTTCTCACCAACAGGTGCAATAAATATGGTCCTGTCCCTATTGCCTCCATCAAGCAACAAGGAATCTACAACTACACACATCCCTTTTCTGATAAGTTGGATGAGAGATACCAACCCAACAGAATTGACCCCAATCCACCTGTGGGGGGCAGCACCACTATCACTTCCCTGGGCACAGAGTCTGTGGAGGCGCTCTCTTCTGATCTGGAAGCCGAGAGGCCGAGGCCAAAGAAGATGAGAAAAAATCAGAAGTTACTGCGGGAAACAGGTGGGAGTACTTCTGAGGAGACCAAACTGGTCTCCAGAGAGGGGAAAAAAGATCATACAGCTGGAACGGAGCCAAGCCTGCCAACCACCATGGTGCCTAAAATCAAGACGGACGCCCCGGCCGTCTCTCAGCCTGAAGCACCTGGATCCCCAGAGCCCAAGGTCCTTTCCAACCATTTGGATGAACTGCACCCTCTAACAGAAAAGCCTCCTCCTTCGAAGAAGCCCCAGAGCTCGATGCCCGAGAACAAGAAAACTCCGAGCAGTGGGAGCAGCCTCAGTACTGGCAAGCGAGACCTTCAGGATTCTGCGGTGGCAGGTCTGGATCATCCAACTACGGGTCAAGGAGAAGACGGATTCCCTCCGCCTCCAGAGGCACCACTAACCTTTACCGAGAACAAAGTCTTAGTAAACGTAAAAAGCGACCCTATCGGAAACACCTCTAACAGGAACCATCCTTCACCTCACAAAGACAAGGTCAGCCAGCACTGTAAGTACCAAGACCTCAGGGGATCTGTCTTATGAGCTGTGACTGTGGCATGATGTGTTGGTGGGTGCTGGCAGAGGAAAGGATATTGGGCTCGATTCTATTAAAATGCCCCTGTGGTTAAGCACCTGAAGGGTACCTATTCTCTTTCTTTCTCTCCACTTGGCCTTCTGAGTGTTCTTTAACGGTCTGTCTCCCTTCATTTGACTGTCTCTGTCTGGTGTTTCTCATTGTCTCAAGCTATCTCCAAGAGCTGCGGATGCTACCGGCGTCTTGATCAATGTGAATATAAGATTGCTCCGAATGAGATGAAATTTCAGCTGCATAATCCAGATCAGACAACGCTTTTCCACTGCAATTGCACCCGGAGGTAAGGGAGATCACAGAAACGACATCTCCACCACCCTAAGCAGTGACCCCCCAAAAGACCTCTGAACCTGAGCTCCAGCACCTCAATCTTACCTGATGCTCTCCCTAGCACTGGAAGCCCAAACAAGTATTCTGCACCGCCTAATACCCCATGCTGACTTCCCTAATGAGAACCATAAGAACTGTTATACTGGATGAGGCCAAAGGTCCATCAAGCTCAGTATCCTGCTTCCCAAAATGACTAGTCCCGGTCACAAGTATCTGGCAGAATCCCAAAGAGTAGCAAAGATTCCAGAACCTCAAAATGTAGCAAGATTTCAGAACCTCAAAGAGTAACAAATATTTCAGAACCTCAAAATATAGCAAAGATTCCACAACCTCAAAATGTAGCAAGATTCCAGAACCCCAAAGAGTAGCAAAGATTCCAGAACCTCAAAATGTAGCAAGATTTCAGAACCTCAAAGAATAACAAATATTTCAGAACCCCAAAGAATAGCAAAGGCTCCAAATCTCAAAATGTAGCAAAGATTCCAGAACCTCAAAATGTATCAAGAGTCCAGAACCCCAAAAAGTAGCAAAGATTCCAGAACCTCAAAATGTATCAAAGGCTCCGGAACCTCAAAATGTTGCAAAGATTCCAGAACCTCAAAATGTAGCAAGATTTCAGAACCCGAAAGAGTAACAAAGATTTCAGAACCTCAAAGAGTAGCAAAGGCTCCGGAACCTCAAAATGTAGCAAAGATTCAAGAACCTCAAAATGTAGTAAGATTCCAGAACCCCAAAAAGCAGCAAAGATTCCAGAACCTCAAAATGTAGCAAAGATTCTGGAATCCAAAAGAGTTGCAAGATTTCATGCTACCAATCCTAGGGATTAACTGTGGCTTTCCCCAGGTCTGTCTTAAATCATCTGAATATGTGACCCTGGGCAAGTCACTTAACACCCAATTGCCCCTGGTACATTAGTCAGATTGTGAGCCCACCAGGACAGATAGGGAGAAGTACTTGAGAACCTGAATGTAGTAATGGTTTGTGGACTTTTCCTCCAGTTACTTTGTGAAACCCTTCTTAAACCCAACTCCTGCTTTTATTACACCCTCCAGTAATGAGTTCCAAGGATTAATGTGTTAATTATCTTCTCTCATAATGGCACCTCTTTATAAAGGAGGGCTAGTAAAATGAGGCTGAGCCAGTGACTGTTTGTACTAAGACATTTTAAGGCTCTCGGACAGATTATGTCTGACCGTCGAGTATGACTTTATTGTCATTAACAGTGATAACAAAAATAACATTATTCCTTGTTGACTCCTTCCCTTGCCCACAAATTGGCCACCCAAATTGTTAGCCAGACATTTGGTCCTAGTTCACTTATATAGCGCTAAAAGGCATACACAGTGCTGTACATTTTTATGTGTAATAGACGGCCCCTGCTCAGAAGAGCTTATAACCTAACTTGGACAGACAGACCTGACATATAGGGTTAAGGATGCAGAACCCAAGGTGAGAGGAGTTAGGAGTCGAAAGCAAGAGGGCCTGGAACACTCACCTTTGACCCTTCTTTTCACCACTGATCCTTGCTCTTGGCCTCTGCTAACCTCTCCATCATCCACTGTTCACCTTTCTAACTGGTGGGGCCCGCAGAGGGTGAACCTGCCTATGTGACGGGTTTTACTATTATCTTGGACAGGCTGGCAAAGTTCCTGAGACGGACGAAAGGACCCAATGAGGTGGAGGATGTCCTTTCCGACTTCGTCTCCCCGTCCTGCTTTACGCTGGAGCCTCTGGTCACATGCAAGAAAGAGCAGGAGACCGGGATGAGGTAGGTGGATGAGAAAACCGTAGAGCAAGTCCATCCTAGGAGAACCAGCTTTTGTTCCTCTAATTCACTCTAAGTAAAAGGCGCTTAGAACGGTGTGTCACAAACTGTGGGCCGCGGCAGATTGCAGGCGTGATGTGAGGCACTGGCTGACTGCTTACAGGACGTGTCGCTCGCGGCGAGAGGCACGTCCTGTAGGAGAGTCGGCCAGAGCTGGCGCTGCTCCTCCTTGCCAGCGCCTCGTCTCCTTCTCCCGCACCTCCCCTCCGGCAGCGATAGGAGGCTTGGAACCGAAGCTGGAGGGCATCTGCCCATGCACGGACGTCAACGTGATGATGATAATAACTTTAATACCGCCATATCACAAGCAGTTCAAAGTGGTTTACAGAAGAAGAGACTGTAGACAGACAGCGATGTTACAAAAAAGACTTTCAAATTGCATTAGCATGTTAAGAGCAGTCGAGATTTATCCAGAAGCATTTCAAAGATACAAGAAGACAGGAAAGGAGTCAGAGGAATTTATCTAAGAGATAGGTTTTCATTGACTTCCTTAAGGTTTGGTAGGAGGGTGCATTTGAAATGAAGGTGGTTAGACATTTATTCCACTTGCCTGCTTGGAATGACAGAGATCTGTCAAGGAATCGCTTATAGATACAGCCCTTCAGGGAGGGGAAGGCAAACAGATAGGCATTACGTGTGCAAGTGTTGCCTGGAAATACAAAACGGTGCGACAGGTAGATTGGGGATGAACCTGTTATGGTTTTGAAGCAGAGGCAGGCAAACTAGAGAGTTGCGCGGGGACAGAAATCCCACCCATCCCCACCCGTCCCCGCCAGGATCCTCTCCATCCCCACCCGTCCCCGCCAGGATCCTCTCCATCCCCACCCGTCCCCGCCAGGATCCTCTCCATCCCCACCCGTCCCCGCCAGGATCCTCTCCATCCCCACCCGTCCCCGCCAGGATCCTCTCCATCTCCACCTGTCCCCACCAGGATCCTCTCCATCCCCACCCGTCCCCGCCAGGATCCTCTCCATCCCCACCCGTCCCCGCCAGGATCCTCTCCATCTCCACCTGTCCCCGTTAAGATCCTCTCTGTCCCCACCCGTCCCCAACAGGATCCTCTCCATCCCCACCCGTCCCCGCCAGGATCCTCTCCATCTCCACCTGTCCCCACCAGGATCCTCTCCATCCCCACCCGTCCCCGCCAGGATCCTCTCCATCCCCACCCGTCCCCGCCAGGATCCTCTCCATCTCCACCCGTCCCCGCCAGGATCCTCTCCATCCCCACCCGTCCCCGCCAGGATCCTCTCCATCCCCACCCGTCCCCGCCAGGATCCTCTCCATCCCCACCCGTCCCCGCCAGGATCCTCTCCCTCCCCACCCGTCCCCGCCAGGATCCTCTCCATCCCCACCCGTCCCCGCCAGGATCCTCTCCATCTCCACCTGTCCCCGTTAAGATCCTCTCTGTCCCCACCCGTCCCCACCAGGATCCTCTCCATCTCCACCTGTCCCCGTTAAGATCCTCTCCATCCCCACCCGTCCCCGCCAGGATCCTCTCCATCCCCACCCGTCCCCGCCAGGATCCTCTCCATCCCCACCTGTCCCCATTAAGATCCTCTCTGTCCCCACCCGTCCCCGCCAGGATCCTCTCCATCCCCACCCGTCCCCGCCAGGATCCTCTCCATCTCCACCTGTCCCCGTTAAGATCCTCTCTGTCCCCACCCGTCCCCACCAGGATCCTCTCCATCCCCACCCGTCCCCGCCAGGATCCTCTCCATCCCCACCCGTCCCCGCCAGGATCCTCTCCATCCCCACCCGTCCCCGCCAGGATCCTCTCCATCCCCACCCGTCCCCGCCAGGATCCTCTCCATCCCCACCCGTCCCCGCCAGGATCCTCTCCATCCCCACCCGTCCCCGCCAGGATCCTCTCCATCCCCACCCGTCCCCGCCAGGATCCTCTCCATCTCCACCTGTCCCCGTTAAGATCCTCTCTGTCCCCACCCGTCCCCACCAGGATCCTCTCCATCTCCACCTGTCCCCGTTAAGATCCTCTCCATCCCCACCCGTCCCCGCCAGGATCCTCTCCATCCCCACCCGTCCCCGCCAGGATCCTCTCCATCCCCACCTGTCCCCATTAAGATCCTCTCTGTCCCCACCCGTCCCCACCAGGATCCTCTCCATCTCCACCCGTCCCCGTTAAGATCCTCTCTGTCCCCACCCGTCCCCGCAAGGAATTACCTTCATCCCCGCCTGTCCCCATAAAAAGCAGCAATTTCTTCTGACAGGATCATCAATTCCACAGTTTCTTTTGTGTTTGTGCTGCTGTTTTCCTTGTGGAATCTCTTTGGTGGAGCCCTTTTTTTGTTTCCTGTTCAGGTAATTAACTTATAAACCCCCTCTTTTACTAAGGCTGACGTGTCCATTATATTATATGGACGAACCCTGCTTCCAAAGCCTTCCATCCCTGTGGGAGTCCTGTTGGCTAGAGGGGGGTCCCCGTGGGAGTCCCGTAGACCAGAGGGGGGTCCTCATGGGAGTCCTGTGGGTTAGGGGGGATTCCCACGGGACCCCTGCAGGACCCACAGGATTCCCGCGATCCCCATTCCCGTGCAGACCTCTACTTTGAACTTTACACCCCTGGCTGAATTATTGACATCTCGTCCTCGCGCCTCCTTTGTTGAGCAGAGAGGATGTCACATCTCTTATGTCGTCTGCCTTGGGCTTTTATCTTGGAAAAAAAAGGTGGGTTGTGAATTGATTGGAATCGCACAAATAAAACCGCTTTCTTTTTTTTTCTGTAGCTGTACCACTGTTCCCACGGCTGTCCTCGCCAAAGCCAGACACTTGCGGCGCGCCATGAAGCTGCTTCAGAAGAACGAATCCCTCCGAGCTCCCAGCAAGGTGAAGCGCCAGGACCGTAACCCCCTGAAACTTTACGATACATGTTTGCAGAGACTTGGAGCATCCCTAGCACAGCAGGAGAAACTACGGACACCTCCACACTGAAACCGGCATGCTCAAGGCGTGCCGTAATACTGTGCATACATGTAGGCCCCGCTCGCGCAGATGTGTCTGTATGTATTCCTCATGTGAGCGGCCACATGAACACATATGTATATTTAAGATGTGTAGGGGCCTGCGACCCTGTTGTCATTTTCACCGGTAGCATTTGAGCATTAGAAAGGTTTCCCCCCTGAGGCAGCAGAAGCGAATTTGAAGTAGCAGCCATTGATTTTCACGTAGACGCCTGTTGTGAGGTATAGCAGTGACGACGCCCTGCATAGAAAGACTAGTATTAGTAGCGGGCTCTTACCGGCGTTGGACTTCTTTGATTCTATACACACCGGAAGTTGAAAAGTTCCAGCAAAGATTGAAATGTCCTTCTCACCGCATGGATATTGGAGGATTATGGACATCTTTTGAAGGATAAGTGAATGTCGTGTGTCACTATTTAATTTGCTTTTGAATCAAAGTTTAAAAAAAGATGTTCTTTTGAATACAAGGATAACTATAAGCGTGGGAGGGTGTGGAATTTATGGCCTGTGATGTCTTTGTCCCTACCCAAGTTACCAAATATACTTTGAAGGATTCTTGGTGTTAGGGTATTCTGAGGTCTTCACACATTTTTCAAATATATTTTTTCACTCTTTACTCAATGTAAAAAGTTGTTTGGATCATCTAGGTATATTTGTTATGCTGAATTGCGTACGACCTGACAGGTGTGTGCAGATGGGTTACTGAACTCCTTTGCCTGTCTTTCGCTGTACTGTAGTTAGTGTAGTGGAGGGACGCGGAGCAGCTAAGGATGGGATCGGCCGGGCTTGTGAAGGCCAGATACGAGGCCCAGAAGTACTGGACGAATGTCTACCAAGGTCACCTCTCCCTTTGTTCCGAAAGCCAAGTCTCTCCTGCCTCCTGAGGGTGCTATGTTGTCTTTTTATTGAAGGGGACGCCCAGGGAGGGACTTCTGGGCCTACAGTCTCCTGTCTCTCATTTTTCAGTGAGGTAACTGTTAGATAAATAACTTATTGAAGGACTAACTAGATAAAATGTTATATTTTTCTTACGGATGAAATAATTCTGATTTTTTTTTTTTTTTTTTTTTAACATAAAAGCACTTGTCTGAAAATTAAAACTTTCAGCAGAAAACTTGAAATAAATAAAAGATTAATCTTCTTCTTGAGGTCTGATTTATTGATCCGGTTCTGTCCTTTGCACATATCCATCCATCCATATGGTTTTCAGGAGATCCAGAATGAATATGCACAGAATCTTTTCACTCCTATTCATAGGCCTTTCCCCTCTAATCTTATCATCTTCACCATTCAATGTTTCTTTCCTGGGGTGCTTATGCTGGAGGTATTGGAATAACTCTCCGCTATTTCAGTGTCCCATTATCTTCTGTCTGCCTATCCCTTAGGACTTAACTCGGTTCATTTAATTCAGAGGTTCTCAACACAAGGTATGTGTACTCCAGGGTATGCAGCACGGCGCTGTAAGTCTCCCACCCTCCTGCCGTCACATATCTCCCTTTTGCCACCATCGTCTTTTCTCCCCAACTCTCTCGGACTAGCAGAGGCAGCTCACTGTGCTTTTAACTTCCCCACACAGTTGCCGATAACATTACTTTAGTGATTCCATCAGGCAGCCTTGGGGGCCTTTGCCAGGCTGGCCCGCCAATAATGCAACTTCCTCTTTCCTCGTAGGCGACTGGTCTAGCAAAGGCCCCGAGGCAGCCTGATGGAATTGCTAAAGTAATGCTAACAGCAGCTGTGAACTGCTGAGAGGGCAGGGGTTAGCAACCTGTGATTCGCAAGCCACATGTGGGTCTTCTTACATGTGGCTGCAGATCTCCAGGCCCCGATCCTTTATCTCTCAACCTTCCCACCCCCGCCCGCATCTACTGAGGTACCTGATGGTCTAGCAGGGGTCTTTGTGGCCAGAGCACAGCCCTCTCACTCCTGCCTTCTAAAATAGCTGCTGAGATCTCGCGCAGCTCCTCACGACATTTCCTGCAGTACCGCAAGCTGCCGCGAGACATTGTGGCAGCCATTTTAGAAGGCAGCCACAAAGAGGCGGGAGCGAGAGGGCTGCATTCCTTCCTCAAAGATTCCCGCTTGACCACAAGATACCTTAGTAGGCCCGGGGGGGGGGGGAGGGAATTGTGGGGTTGGGAGGGAGATTAAAGATTTGGGGCCTGGAGAGGGGAGAGAACCTTGTCTATGGGTTGGGGAGGGGCAGGGGAGAGATAAGAGGTGCAGAGACCTGCAAGGGGTTGGAGGGGAGAGAAACTACACTTTGTGGCTCTGTAAATCTTGGGTCAAACATTTTGGATAAATTGGCTCTTTGCTGTAAAAAGGTTGCCGACCACTGTGCTAGGGGGAGGAGAGATACTGCTGGACATGGGGAAGGGAGAGGGAGAGGTGTTGCTGGACAGGGGAGGAGGAAAGGGAGAAGAGGTACTGCTGAACCTGGTAGGAGGGGAAGGGAGTGGAAAGGTGCGGCTCAACTTGAAGGAAAAGGAGAGGGGATGGAGGAAAGAGATGCTGCATGCTGCTTGCTGAAAACCTGAAGAGAGGGAGGGAAGGAAAAATTTTGCAGGAGGGCTGAGAGTAGTGAAAGGGGGAGAAGTGGACATCAAGTGGACGGGAGGGTAAGATGGTGTAAGGGGAGAGAGCATATTAGTTGGGAGGGGTTGGGGGAAGGAAGGAAGGAAATGTTTTGGAGGGTAGTAAGGAGGGATGTCATACTCAAGGGAAGGGGCAAAGAAAGAGAAAGCATATCAGGAGGCAGAAAGTGTTCTTATGGAGAGGGAGAGATGGTTGGAGAGGGCAGAAAGGAAAGAAGGAGAGATGTCATACTCAGGGGAAGGGGGAGAGGATAGAGAGTGAAAAGTTGGACTTATGGAGGAAGACACAGATATTGGTGGGGGGGGGAGGGAATGAGGTCCAAAGGAGAGAAAGCATGCAGGAGGCAGAGAGGAAGAAATGTTGAACTGGTGGAGAAAAAGGGAGAAATATTGGACTGAGAGAGGGATCAGAAAGAAGGGAGGGGAGTTGTTGAACTGCAGGGGGCAGAAAGGAGGAAGGGAGGGAGTAATCAAGTTTCAAGTTTATTAACAGAATTTGATTAATCGCCTATTATAATCACTAAGCGATGTACATAACAAAAATATAATAAAGTTAAAAAGAGGTTCACAATTTAATAATAAACAATTAACTTAAACAAACATATAATTAGGAAGGGAAGGATAAAAGTTACAATTGTCATTTGGGGTAGAATAGAGGAAATAACATTAGGTAAAGGGACATAATGACTCAGCATTTGTTAACAAGCAGTGTATTAAATGTTAAAGGCATCTCTAAAAAGATAAGATTTAAAAAAATTTTTTAATACTAAAATATCTTTTTCTTGGCGAATATATTGGGGAAGGGCATTCCACCATTGGGGACCTGTCACAGAAAAAATATCAGCCCTTCTTGTACCAATAATTTTCAGGGAAGGAACTGTAAGAAGATTTTGGTTGGCGGAGCGAAGTGGGCGTTGTGAATTATAAGGTATCAGGAGTCTAGAAATGAATTGGGGTTCGTCGCAGGCTAAAGTTTTAAAAATGAGAAGCATTATTTTAAATGTGATTCTATGACCAATAGGTAGCCAATGGGAATCTATTAACAGCGGAGAAACATGATCGTATTTCTTTGCGTTGTATATTAACTTTATTGCGGTGTTTTGAATCAGTTGTAATCTCCTTTTTTCTTTACACTGGGGGGGGAGGAGAGATGACTCAAGAAAGGAAGAGATGTCAGACCCGGAGAAGGGTGATGGAAGGAAGGAGAGAGAGATGTTAAACCAGTGGAAGGGGAGGGAGGAGGGAAGGAGAGAGAGATGCCAGACCATGGAAGGGAAGGAGGGGAGAGAGAGATGTCAGACTGTAGGAAGGAGAGGAGAGAGATTCCAGACTGTGGGAAGGAGAGGAGAGAGATGCCAGACTGTGTGAAGGGAAAAAGGAAGGAGAGAGATGTCAGACCACTGGGAGGAATGAGGGAAGGAAAGATGTCAGACCATGGAAACGGGGAGGGAAGGAGAAAGAGATGCCAGACCATGAGAGAGGAGAGAGATAGGAAGGAAAGGAAAGACATGGTAAAGAAGATTTTGAGAAGAAAGCAGAAAAATGGAAAAAAAGTTGAATGTTAAAAGTTAATGCCAAAAATGGATGCAGGGCAGGAAATGAAGAAGGAGAGAAAAACAGTCAATGGTAAGAAGGCCCTGGAAACACAGGTAAGAGTGTGGAGCAGCATAATAAAAATAAAATGTCTTAAGTCCATTTTGTGCCCACGGTGCTAGTTGTCCAAAGTCGGCAGGATTTCACCAATGAATATGCATGAGATCCATTTGCATGCACTTCTTTCATTGTATGCTAATAGATCTCATGCATATTCATGAGATCTATTTGCATGCCCTGCTTTCATTGTATGCTAATAGATCTCATGCATATTCATTGGGGAAATCCTGAAAACCCGACTGGATTGCGACCCTTGAGGAGGGACTTTGACACCCCTGTCTTAAGGGAAAAACAGGCAGGATAGGTCCACAAGGGTAGGATGCAGTATAAACACAAACCGCTTTGAAGAAGCGATCCCCATTCCTGATGTTTTATCCCCCTCCCCCACTTTCCTTTAATTAATTTGTTTTTAATGATGTAATTATTAACTTTCCCCTCCCCCTTTACTGTCAAGCTCATGCTCGTATTTCACAGGTGTCAAAGTCCCTCCTCGAGGGCCGCAATCCAGTTGGGTTTTCAGGATTTCCCCAGTGAATATGCATGAGATCTATTTGCATGCGCTGCTTTCATTGTATGCTAATAGATCTCATGCATATTCACTGGGGAAATCCTGAAAACCCGACTGGATTGTGGCCCTCGAGGAGGGACTTTGACACCCCTGACCTAGAGCAAGAAGTTTAATTCTCAATGATTTACATTGAAGCTATGGTTGTCTAAATTACATTCCAGATCTTTATTTTTGTCATCTTTCATCCGAGAAGGGGGCATGGATTATGGGATGGAAAGGGGGGGGCGGGAAATGAACATAAGAAGTTGCCTCCACTGGGTCAGACCAGAGGTCCATCGCGTCCAGCGGTCCGCTCCCGCGGCGGTCCATCAGGTCTATGACCTGTGAAGTGGTTTCTGAGCATTTCTATAACCTACCTTTACTTCTATCTGTACCCCTCAATCCCCTTATCCTTTAGGAACCTATCTAAACCTTCCTTGAACCCCTGTAATGTGCTCTGGCCTATCACAGCTTCCGGAAGCACGTTCCTTACGTCCACCATCCTCTGGGTAAAAAATAACTTCCTAGCATGTGTTCTAAACCTGTCCCCTTTCAACTTCTCCGAGTGACCCCTTGTACTTGTGGTTCCCCACAGCCTGAAGAATCTATCCCTGTCTACCTTCTCTATGCCCTTCAGGATTTTGAAGGTTTCTATCATGTCTCCTCTAAGTCTCCGCTTTTCCAGGGAGAATAGCCCCAGCTTTTCCAACCTGTCAGCGTATGAAAAGTTTTCCATACCTTTTATCAGTTTAGTCGCTCTTCTCTGGACCCCCTCAAGTACTGCCATGTCCTTCTTGAGGTATGAAAAGATTTGGAAGGCGGGGGGGGGGGGGAAGGGAAGGGGAGAGTGGGGGGTGATAGGGGGGACTATGGTTTATGAGATAAAATGTTTGGAGGAATGATAGAATTTTACAGAATATATGGATTAGAATTTTAACATTTGTGAAATCATTTGTAAAGCATTTCTTTATGTATACTATAAAGGTATTTTTACTTTATTCCTTCAATAAAAATGTTTGAAATGTAATGTGAAAAACCCTAGTCAGTATTATGAGAAAATATTGCAGAGATAAAGACTCCCTAGTCACAAGTCAGGGCCAAAGTTGCAAAGTGACAAACTATTAGGAACTAAGGCAGGGGTGGGCAACTCCGGTCCCCGAGGGCCAGAATCCAGTAGGGTTTTCAGGACTTCCCCGGTGAATATGCATTGAAAGCAGTGCATGCAAATAGATCTCATGCATATTCATTGGGGAAATCCTTAAAATCCAACTGGATTCCAGCCCTCGAGGACCGGAGTTGCCCACCCCTGAACTAGGGTCAAATGCCATTTTGAAATAAGAAGGCTGAAGTCAAAAAGAGCTTTAAAGACTTTTTTAAAACCACAGATTTTTAATTTTTTTGCATTTATTTTTAATATTTTTTTTCTATCCATTTTTGCCTGAAAGGGGATCGATAACAGGTCTCAGGTCACATTCTTTTTCTGGGGAAGGGGAGTTTCCCTCTGAGCATTTCAGAGAACCACAGAATAGCAGGAAAGGAGAAAAAAAAAATACACACAATGAAATATATGTTCAGAAAATATTACAAATTCCTGGAACTCTTCAAATGCTTGAGTACCTGATTGTAAAAAACCACTTAGATAACCTTGATAAGTGGTATATCAAATCCTAATAAACTTGAAACTCCGCTGTTACTGGCCCAGCTGCACATCCTGGGCAAGGAAATGTACATTCGGGAGACATGTGACCAGCGAAGTCACCTGTTTGCAGCTATCACAGAGCTGCCAAGTTACCAAGAGAGAGATTTTGGGTCAGTCTTGGCTTTCGAACAACCCTATCATGGTGCATTGTGGGACTTGTAGTATGGATTTCAATGGGTAGAATCAGGGAGGACACGTCCCACGCTGCATTCGGGTGTAAGTTCAAAACGAGGACTGGCCCAAAAAAATCTCCCTCCTCGAACTGAGTAACATGGCAACTTGGGGTTAACACCTCTATCCATTAGTTCCAGGCCCCTAAACTACTGTAACTGATCTGGGAGCAGAAGAGATTTTTCTGCTGAAAATGTGCTTTGAAAGGTTCAAGGTGTGCTGGATAGAGAAGAGGGTTCATTCTTTACTCTTTTCATGCTCCCTCTGTCCTCTCCACCTGCGTTTTCTTGGTCCTCTTATCAGCCCCTAACCTCCTTCTTTCTCCTCCTTCTCCATCTTTCATCTTGTCCTTTCTCATATGTGTAGCTCATGCCAACCTGTGTCCCCTATGGTGTCAGGTCAAAAGCGCGCCGGGACAAAGGCGCGCCCAGCCAATTGAGCGTAGCGCGGAGGCGCGCACCGCTCAAAATTACTGTTTTTAGGGCTCCAACGGGGGTTTTTGTTGGGGAACCCCCCCACTTTACTTAATAGACATCGCGCCGCATTGTGGGGGCGTTGTGGGGGGTTGTAACCCCCCACATTTTACTGAAAACTTAACTTTTTCCCTGTTTTTAGGGAAAAAGTTAAGCTTACAGTAAAATGTGGAGGGTTACAACCCCCCAAAACACCGGCGCGATGTCTATTAAGTAAAGTGGGGGGGTTCCCCAACAAAACCCCCCGTCGGAGCCCCTAAAAACTGTAATTTTCTTCGGCGCGCACCTCCATCTTGCGCTCAGTTGTCGGCGCGCGCCTTTGTCTTTCGCGCCATTGTCTATGAACCGTCCCCTATTGTTCATCTTCTTTCCCAGACACCTGCTCGGCCTCGCTGTTCTGCCCTTGACCATCTTCAGGTGAGTAGGACACCTGCTCCCAATGTGGGAGATTCAGAAGAGATACTGAAGGTCTGGAGTCCTTGTAGGTGCACCAAGATTTATTAATCACAATGGTATACCCATGGTCAGGTCAGGTATCGTGTCCTAAACTCCTGGTACAAAACTCACCAGCCTTCACATCTGTGCTATATTCATATATCAGTGCAATCATGCTAGGATCTATATCCCTTATATTTCATAAGAACATACGAAGTGCCATACTGGGACCGACTGAAAGTCCATCAAGCTCAGTATCCTGTTTCAACAGTGGCCAACCCAGGTCCCAAGTATCCAGCTAGATCCCAAAAGTAAAACAGATTTTATGCTGCTTATCCTAGGAATAAGCAGTGGATTTCCCCAAGCTCTCTCAATAATGGCCTATGGACTTCTCATTTAGGAAATTATCCAAACATTTTTTGTTTTTTTTTAAACCCTGCTATACTAACTGATTTCACCACATTCCCTGGCAACAAATTCCAGAGTTTAATTACACGTTATGTGAAGAAATATTTTTTCCAGTTTGTTTTAAATCTGCTACTAGCACCAGAGCTTATTAAATCTATGCTAGGGCCCACAACCAATCCGGCTGCTGGGATATCCAGAATGAAGATGCACAAGGTAAATTTGCATATATTGGGCCTGTAACATACGCAACTTTCTGTCATGCATATTCACTGAGGATATCCTGAACCCCTCCACTGGCTGTGGGGTCCTGGGGACAGTGTAAAGCACCAGACACTAGCCATAAGCAGCATCTCATCCCAGAGATGAATTCCAGTCTCAGAAATGTGATCACAATGATCCTTATAGATTTGTACACAGACATGTCGCTGATCATCAGACAGACACGACTGAGGGCAGAAGAATGATACCTCCCTATTAAGGGTTTCCTTGGAACAGGAAACCAAGATGGAATAGGAAGACATTCCCTGAGAAGCAGAGGGGAAAATGGCCATTTCTTTTTTAAACAAGACAAACCAGCTGTGGGCGAGGCCCAGAAAGGTCTGGGAGCAGAGGGTGCCAGGGAATTCTACACAGGGGTATCTGCCCTCAAACTGGGGCTCCTGCTCCCTCAATTAGAGTGAAGTCTTACTTATTGTTGGACTCAGGGGCAAATCCCTTGGGTTATTCTCCTTCTTACTATAGCTGGGGGATATGGCCCCTGGACGTGGAGAAACTTGCAACTTCCTGTCTATCTTCCCAGGGATGTCAGGGCTCTTGTTTTGACCTGTCTGTAAGCCCTGGACTTCCCTCTGACCCTCAGCCTGCCCCGCTGCAATAGGCCTCATTGCTGGCACAAAGATGGGCTGACAAGCTTCTAGACCCTCTGAGTGATCGTTCCAGGTAATTAAAGTTTCAGGGGACTTGTTGCCGCTCCCTTTGGCCGTCACGGGGCTTGAAAGGTCTTTAGAGTTGACCGGTTGGGCTCGACTTGGATCAGACCCCAGCTGGCTCTTGGGAGGGTCCTGTTTGGGGCTCTTGGACCCACGAGGGGAGGGGCTGCGGCTCTTGCTCTTTTCACGGGAGGCTGGCATGAGGATTAATTCATGGAATTTTGCCAAGGCGGGGCTGCGGCTTCGACGCTGTTTCATCTTCCCTGGGCTTGGACTGCGGGATTTAGGCCGGAGCAGAACCAGGGTGCTATCATCCTCCTCAGAGCTGGAGTCCAAGCTATCCGACGGGCTGTTGCTCTCTGGGTCAGAACCAGGCAAGGAAATCTGGAAAAAGCAAGATGATGTAATCATGATCTGAGAAAGGGGAAAAATATGAGATACCGGCACAAGGGCCCTTTAAAACTGGCTGGAGAAGTTTATTTCAAGATTATTTTTAATTTGTTAAACTGCCTATCTATAAGTCTAAAAGTTTAAAATAGATATAAGTTAAAGAATTGACATGTATATGCATACAGTACATCTGCTGTCCTCCTCTCGTTACACCCCCAGGACTTCTCCCGCTTTGGCTGAAAGCACACACATACAAAACACACCCTTTCCCTGCTTATGTTACTAATTTATTTCTAGTAATTATACACTGTTTATAGCAGTGTTTCTCATCTTAGTTCTGGAGTATCCCCTTGGCACGTTTTCATGATTTCCACAATGAATATGCATAAACTTGATTTGCGTCCACTGCCTCCATTATATGCAAATTTCTTTCATGCATATTCATTACGGATATCCTGAAAACCGGACTGGCAAGGGGGTACTTGATTTGCATACACTTCCTCTATTATATGCATATTTCTTTCATGCATATCCATTGCGGATATCCTGAAAACCAGACAGGCATGGGGGGCCCCAACAGGACCAAGTTGAGAAACACTGATTTATAGCCTAAGTGGTTTACAGTGGGTAGAACAACATGTGATGCCACGGTGTAGATGTTTGTCATTATTACACACACTAGGCTGTCACTAGGGCAGCAGCGCTGAGGGGTGGCAAACAGCAGATGCAGTTGAAGCAAATCAAAGACCTGCCCGTACATACTGTGACCTGCAGGGAGGGTGAGCAATTCTTTTTTTTTTGTTTGTTTAAATCTTTTTCAAACTTTGATAGTGCAATACAATTGATAAATCATAAATACTGCATAGAACGCACTAATAACTATACCATTATTACATTAAACAATCATTTACTCCCATCCTCATCTTAATTATTAATACAATAATACATATGATGTGATTTCAATATTATAAGTAAATAATTTAACTCCTCAACGTAGAATTCTTTAAAAGCCCTTTACTCGGGCAACTAATTCAGTAGAAAGCCACCGCTGGGAAAATTCCAGAAAGGCAACATCAGTGCCTATGAGCCTTTATCAGATCCGGTAGCCCTGAAATTCTCTTGCACAAAGGCACATGTGTTCTCTATGGGGGTAATTCTAGAAGACACTTAGATTCATGTGGCAAATACCAGTATTTGAGTCATGTGTATGTCTAGCTATATGCTACACTAACTATGCACCAATATTTGATGGTGTGTACTTTACGGGTGGCATTCCTCACTGCAAACTTGGTCATATTTCTACCTGACTCATTCAAACTTGGTCATTGCAAACTTGGCCATATTTTTTTAAAATATGACCAAGTTTGCAGTGATGAAGCCGATCTGTGAAAACAAGCCCTGAAGCAGTGGTGTTTATAGCATGATACCACTGGCCGCGTTGGCTTAAGGAGAAGCGGATGACAGTTTGTGTACTAAAGCAGCCTATAAGATAAGTAACAAATAACTTTTTAAAAAATATATTTGCTGCTGGACAGTGTTTCTCGATCTCTGAATGCTAGCACATTGGTTACAATTGAAACTTATTGATATATTTATTGTAGAGTGAATATTATATTTAAAAATATATCAAACTGATTGATTACAAAAAAAATTATAAAAAGAAAAGAATTAAACTATAAGGTGGTTGGTGGAGTTTTTTTTTGCTTGTGATTATATTGGGAATAATATGAATTACCATATTCTGACACCAGATGGTGCTATACTCTGGGTATGAGGCTTTTTTCCATCATTACCATATCTTGTTATGTAGATTAAGGATTTTTGTATCATTCCTTTTTTTTTTGGATAGTGGTTTATTGATTGTTTTTTTAGATTCTCTAATATTTATACCACTACTTGAGAAATATAAAATATATGCAGATATTGTGCAGATGATATTTTACTTCTTACATAGATCTCTATGCTTGGTTCTAGGTCCCCCTGAACAGCTCTCTAGAGGTTGCAGCTACTTGGGTCACTGATAATCAACTTCAACTTAAGTCATAAGAACATTAAAGTTCAGACGGTGGTCCATCATGCCCAATATCCTGTTTCCAGTGGCCAAACCAGGTCACAAGTAGCTGGCAAAATCCATAAAGTAGATTTCATGCTGCTTATCCTAGGAATAAGCAGTGGACTTTCCCCAAATCCTTCTTAATAATGGCTTATAGACTTTTGTTTTAGGAAATGATCCAAACCTTTTTGTTTTTTTTTAACCCTGCTAAGCTAACTGCTTTCACCTTGTTCTTTGGCCATGGATTCCAGAGTTTAATTACGCATTGAGCGAAGAAATATATTCTGCAGTTTGTTTTAAATCTTCCACTTAGTAGCTTCATTTCATGCCCCCCTAGCCCTAGTATTTTTTTTTTTTTTGAAAGAGTAAACAAGCGATTCACATTTACCCTTTCCACTCCACTCAGTATTTTATAGACCTCTACCCTATCTCTCCTGAGCCATATCTTCTCCAGGCTAAACAGCCCTATCCGCTTTAGCCTTTCCTCATATGGAAGTTGTCCCATCCCTTTTATAATTTGTCATCCTTCTCTGTACCTTTTCTAGTTCCACTATACCTTCAAAATGTTCCTTCCTTTGGGGTACCGGAGGCACATGTAGGCCAACTACAGCTCATTTTGAAGCAGAGCCTACCTTACACCTGGGAGTTCTATTTAACTCTGTTGTTACTGATGCATAAATCTGCAGGATAGTTAAATCTTGCTTTTACTTTTTGAGCTATATCTGATCCATAATTAACACCTGTACTCACTTTTGCAATTAGAATACTGCAATTCAGTGTCCTGTGGATCTGACGGTCTGATCTCCACCATTTACCGACTGTTCAGAAGATGGCAATGTTTCCAACCAGGAGCATGTCTCTCCTTTTTTATACCATCCCCACTCGTGGCCAGGGGGTAGCATTATCAATTTAAAAATTCTATTATTGGTCCACAGGCCTTATCATACAGGCCTCCCATTTTAGTCTTTCTCCCTTGCTGACCTCACAGAATCTCTCCCATACACTTCACTCACAAGGTGGAAATCTTTTCTCTGTGCCTTTCAATCACTCATTTCCACCTTAACTCAATCCTGTCTGCATTTTTCTATTTGGAATATACTTTCTTTGAATATTCAGGTAGCCCTTTCAGGACCAAGGGACCTATTTGTCCCATAACTTTAAAATCCTATAAATTTTGATTGGGATAGTCTACAGTTCTAAATTTGATATGTACGGATTCCATAGGATACTGCCTTTATGTAAACAAACTGGTTCCGACATTCATTCATTAGCGTCGTTGCCAGATTGACGAGAAGATTCACTTGCCACACTGTCCATAAGCCAGAAGTGTGATTTTTTAAATAAAAATAATGATATTTCACAAAAAAAATCAATTTTTTGGCATCTGCAAGCCCTTTTTACCATAAAAATGTCGTCAAAACCACAAAAATTGGCCTACGATCCTTATGGTCCTGAAAGGGTTAAATCATGTGAAGGCCACTGTTGGAAACAGGATTTTGGGCTTGATGGACCTTTGGCTTGTCCCAACAGGGTAATACTTTTAAAAGCAATAGGATGAAGTATTTTTTTCACTCCAGAGATTAGTTGGGCTCTGGAACGCATTGCCAGAGGTTGTGGGACGAGCAGATAGCGTAGCTGGTTTTAAGAAGGGTTTGGACAAGTTCCTGGAGGAAAAGTCCATTGTCTGTTATTGAGAAAGACATGGGGGAAACCACTGCTCGGTAGCATGGAATAGTACTACTATATGGGGTTCTAGAATCTTTTGTTACTCTTTGGGGTTCTAGAATCTTGTTATTCTCTGGGATTCCGGAATCTTGCTATTCTTTGAAATTCTGTATGGAATGTTGCTACTCTTTGGGTTTTGGCCAGGTACTAGTAACCTGGATTGGCCACCATGAGAAGGGGCTACTGGACTTGATGGATCTTTGGTCTGAACCAGAAAGGCTATTCTTATGTTCTCATACAGGAATTTTAAGGCATTCCTAAAGATCTATTTCTTCGAGGCGGCTTTTGTTAACTGAGAATGTGTAACCCCTTACCATCCTATGTTTACTTTACTCTGGAAATAATTTACAGAGACTATTCTCTCAGGGTTTCCGCAGCTGGCATTGTGCTTGTTGCAGGTTTCCAGGTCTTGCTGCGTCTTGTCAGGTAGAAACCGACATATAGAGCCGTCATGCAGTTCTCACAGCACACCCTGACGAAAACCACAGCATGACGGCTGAAATGTCGGTTTCTACCTTGACAAGACGCAGCGAGACCCGGAAACCCGCAACAAGCATTTACAAAGACTGCTTTGTTATTTCTATGGTGAAAGGCAGTAGAGCAATGATCAGTAAACAAAATAATGCAAATTTTCATGTTTTACCTCCTGTGAAACAGAAAAGTATCATTGTGTCTCATAGGAAAATTAAACAGACTTTATTTCATCTTCAATTAAAGATCTCAAGGTGCAGGTTTTGATGAATACTGAAAACAGACACCTCCCCCCCCCCCCCAACCCGGGGTCTATTCTGAAACTCCATAAACATCTTGCAGGCCCACAGGGATATTGTTTTCGTGGGCCTGCAAGAACATTTTCAAAAAGAAATCCCCCCTAGACGTCCATGACATCCTGTTTGTCTGTCTTGTCTGTTTAGATTGTAAGTTCTTTGAGCGGAGACTGTCTTCGTTGTGACTCTGTATAGTGCTGCACATGTCTGGTAGCGCTATAGAAATGATTAATAGTAGTAGACAGTCTCTCTCTATAATTTCATAATGTCAAGTCTAGCCATACCATGTGTAGTTTAGCAGTCTGCACCAAGACTAAAGCCTGCCACTGAACCATGCAGAGGAATTTCCCACTACAGTGGTGCCTCACACAACGAACTTAATTGGTTCCAGGAGCAAGTTTGTTATGCGAAAAGTTCGTTATGTGAAACGCGTTTTCCCATAACAATACATGTTAAAAAAAATTATTCGTTCTGCAGCATAAAATATGCTAAGATGACATAAAAAAAGATAAATTTGTCAAAATGGTGAAAATGGTGGTCTTGCTGAGGCCAAACTCTTTGACGAGGTCACACTGTTTTACCCCACATTCACTCCTTCTAATTATTTCCCGTTTCATTTCAACAGAAATCACCTTCCTGCTTTTTTTAGAAGCCATGATATATAAAAAATATTGAGTTTATCTTAAAAGGACGACTGTATACAGTGAGAGAGGGCAGTTAAGCGCAGTGACTAACGACTGCCTGCAGTGCCTGCGCGGAAGGATGCAATACATCGGCAGCTCGGGCGACTTCGTTGTGTGAAACAAAGTTCGTTGTGTGAAGTTCGTTGTGTGAAACGAAGTTCGTTGTGTGAATCAAGACATGAAGTTCGTTGTGTGCAGCGTTCGTTGTGCAAGGCGTTCGTTATGCGAGGCACCACTGTATAAGTCCCTACATTTCAATCTAGCCTTCTTCTTCCATCCCTCACGCCCAGATCTTCAAAGGGAGAGGGAAAGTTTCAGAAGTCCCAAAAAGGTACCACAATGATGGTCTTTGAAGCACAACCCAGAGTGATAACACAGCAAAGTTTATGGAAATCCCCGGGACCAGATGGGCCACTGCATTTTAATTCAGAAGCAGGTATTGAAGATTAACCATACACTGACTATCTGGGTTAGTGATGTTCATGAACAATGCAGACCTTGCAAATAAAAGTCCGTGCTTATTTTGCTTTGAAACTCGCAGTAGGCACCGGCTTTTTCAGTAGGGCAATTTTTACTGGAAAAAAAATTCATGCAATCTCCAAGGGTACTTTTCCTTCCCTGCCTACCACAACCCTGGCCTGTAGGGGTGTGGTAGGCTGGGCAGGAAAAGTGCACTTGGAGATTGGTGACTTTCTTTTGATCTCTACCACAGTAGTTGCTGAGTTTCCTGGCAGTTTGCTTCTCCTTTCTCCTTTCTCCCACACCCTGTCCCCTTGTGGAAAAAAAAATGTATCACTAGTATTCAGCTAGGATTCTTCTGGAACTAGTAAGATCATTAACCACATGTACTATGTATGACCTCTATGCTAGGGTTACCAGACATCCTGATTTCACTGGACATGTCCGGGTTTTGAAAAGCTTCTATCAAATCGCCGTCGGGCAAGAGGGCATACGCGGATGCCACGTGATGTCATTACATCGTATGCACGGATGCCCAATGAGAGAGGGGGGCTGGGGCATGATGGGGAGGGGATGAGTGGAACTGGGCAGGCCTGGGGGCGGGTCTAAGGGGGTCCGGATTTTCCAAACGGAAAATCTGTTAACCCTACCCTTTGCTGTGCGTGCATTACCATATTGCCTTTCTGGGAAGGAAAACATTGCAATACAGTGTTCCCCTGGTCGTTCGCGGTCGGTGGTTCGTGGTCCCGGTCATTTCTTGGTATTATCCAACCATGAACCGCCGACAAGGAGAGGGCAGCGGGAGAGGCAGGAAAAAGCAGCCGGAGCGCCGCGAGTGCAGGAAATCACTCGCGGTACGCTCCGACCGCCTCATCCTGCACTAAGTCGGGCCTTATCCAATCAGGAGCGGCTTTGACACGCAGCTCCTGATTGGATAAGGCCCGACTTAGTGCGGGATGAGGCGGTCGGAGCGTACCGCGAGTGATTTCCTGCACTCGCGGCGCTCCGGCTGCTCTCCTGCTGCCCTCTCCCCGCTGCCCTCTTCAGGCTCCCCCCATGAAAAACCGTATTCGCGGTTTTTCGAGATTCGCGGGGGTTCCTGGAATGGAACCCCCGCGAATATCAGGGGAGTACTGTACAATTATATTTGAGTAGTGACCAACTTATAGCCCCAAATTCGTACTGCGCATACAGATGGTCAAGGAGTGAAGGAGAGTGTCACAGAAGAGTACAGTGGTGCCTCGCATAACGGACGCCTCGCACAGCGAACGCTGCGCACAACGAACTTTATGTCTTGATCCGTACAACGAACTTCGTTTCACACAACGAAGTCGCCCGAGCTGCATCCTTCCGCGCAGGCACTGCGCTTAACTGCCCTCTCTCCGCCTGGTTCCCTCTTGCCCCCCCGACTCCCCGACACGATCGGGGCAAGAGGGAGCTCAAGCCCTCTTGCCCCCCCCGACTCCCCGACACGATCGGGGCAAGAGGGAGCTCAAGCCCTCTTGCCCCCCCGACTCCCCGACACGATCGGGGCAAGAGGGAGCTCAAGCCCTCTTGCCCCCCCCGACTCCCTGACACGATCGGGGCAAAAGGGAGCTCAAGCCCTCTTGCCCCCCCGACTCCCCGACACGATCGGGGCAAAAGGGAGCCCAAGCCCTCTTGCCCCGCCGATTCCCCAACTCCCCGACAATATCGGGCCAGGAGGGAGCCCAAGTCCTCCTGGCCACGGCGACCCCCTAACCCCACCCTGCACTACATTACGGGCAGGAGGGATCCCAGGCCCTCCTGCCCTCGACGCAAACCCCCCCTCCCCCCAACGACCGCCCCCCCCAAGAACCTCCGACCGCCCCCCCAGCCGACCCGCGACCCCCCTGGCCGACCCCCACGACACCCCCAACCCCCTTCCCCGTACCTTTCTGTAGTTGGCCGGACAGACGGGAGCCAAACCCGCCTGTCCGGCAGGCAGCCATCGACGGAATGAGGCCGGATTGGCCCATCCGTCCCAAAGCTCCGCCTACTGGTGGGGCCTAAGGCGCCTGGGCCAATCAGAATAGGCCCGGGAGCCTTAGGTCCCTCCTGGGGGCAGGGCCTGAGGCACATGGTCGGGTTGGGCCCATGTGCCTCAGGCCCCGCCCCCAGGAGGGACCTAAGGCTCCCGGGCCTATTCTGATTGGCCCAGGCGCCTTAGGCCCCACCAGTAGGCGGAGCTTTGGGACGGATGGGCCAATCCGGCCTCATTCCGTCGATGGCTGCCTGCCGGACAGGCGGGTTTGGCTCCCGTCTGTCCGGCCAACTACAGAAAGGTACGGGGAAGGGGGTTGGGGGTGTCGTGGGGGTCGGCCAGGGGGGTCGCGGGTCGGCTGGGGGGGCGGTCGGAGGTTCTTGGGGGGGGCGGTCGTTGGGGGGAGGGGGGGTTTGCGTCGAGGGCAGGAGGGCCTGGGATCCCTCCTGCCCGTAATGTAGTGCAGGGTGGGGTTAGGGGGTCGCCGTGGCCAGGAGGACTTGGGCTCCCTCCTGGCCCGATATTGTCGGGGAGTTGGGGAATCGGCGGGGCAAGAGGGCTTGGGCTCCCTTTTGCCCCGATCGTGTCGGGGAGTCGGGGGGGCAAGAGGGCTTGAGCTCCCTCTTGCCCCGATCGTGTCGGGGAGTCGGGGGGGCAAGAGGGCTTGAGCTCCCTCTTGCCCCGATCGTGTCGGGGAGTCGGGGGGGGCAAGAGGGCTTGAGCTCCCTCTTGCCCCGATCGTGTCGGGGGTGCCAGGGACCACACGGAGTCACCCACCGTACCACCCGATTCGGGTAAGCGCAGGTATCGGTGGGTGGCTTATTTGCGGGGGGGTGCCTTATTTTACATTTTTTTCTAAAAAGGGGGGGCTGTCTTATTTGATGGCCCTGCCTTATCATCGGGGAAACACGGTAGAAAAAAAAAAAAATGAACAGTTAAGTCCCAGTTTTTGCCGCTGAGACTCTGCCCTCTCACTGTAAAATTAGACTCTACTTAGTCTGTCTTTAAATTTAAAAAATGTGTGTTGTTTTAAAAAACAATTATGTTTTTAGATGTATCTAAATAAAAATAATAACCAAAAATTTATCTTTTTTTATGTCATCTTAGCATATTTTATGCTACAGAACGAATTATTTTTTTTAACATGTATTGTTATGGGAAAACGCGTTTCACACAACGAACGTTTCACATAACAAACTTGCTCCTGGAACGGATTAAGTTCGTTGTGTGAGGCACCATAACCTGTGCACATGAGATAAAGAATCTATTTTTATGTATTCATGCGATTTCTTCATGTTTAAGATGCCAAAGACCGGCTCTGACCAGAATTTAGAACATACCTTGTCTACAATTAAGATGTGCATGTCCTCATATATAAATATATGGATAAATAATTGTTAATTCAGAGCACAAGCTAGAGTTTCTTTATTTACATTTTCCACACCCTAACTCCACACACACCCATAGCTTATTAAACCAGACCTCTCAACTAAGCTTTACTTTCAGCGTGAAGCCTACATTGAAACTTGCTCTCCTGACTTTGCTGTCCATCCTTTGAGGCCTGGTCATCCTATTACACCCCTGGCTTTCCTGCCAGAATGAGCCCCTCATAGCTATGAGAAATCTGCAGTTCTGTAAGAAGCCTCACAAATATATTTCCCTCCCCTTCTACCCTCACGTCCCTGTGGGTCTGGCACAAGAGAGGAAGAGAAACAACTAACCTGAAACGGCTCAGTGACCCCTATCAGGGTACCAAGGCTGTTGCTATAGTAACCAAGAATGTATTCGCTCGTCCCCTTCGGCAACGACTCCTCAGTAAACATCACCTGAAATTAAAGAAGAAAGACATACTGATGGCATCATGGAGGGACATTCCTGATGGGACGTCTAAGTCCGACTTTGGACGTTTTGAGAAACCATCCGAAAATCGGGTGGAGAATGTGTTTATTTTTGAATCCGCAAGATGTTTATCCTTTTTTTTTTTTTTTTCTTTCAAAAATTGCCCAGCTAATGTTTTGTCCAACTGGACGTCTAATTTTTTTTTTTTTTTTCCATTATTGGAAAAAAAGTCCATATAAAAAAACATCCAAAACAAGCCATTTGCATGTAGGAGGGGCCAGCATTTTTAATGGACTGACCACAAAGACATGCCAGTGTGGCACCCTAAGGGGTACTGCTGTGAACTTCACATTAAGGGTAGCAGGTACACATTAAAGAATGACACGGGGACAAATTTGTCTCCGTCCCCGCAGGAACTCAATTCCCCATACCCGTGAGTTTTCTTGTTGTCGCTGTTCCTGCCCCATTCCTGTAGACTCTGCCTTAACTGCACAAGCCTCGAACACTTATGATTTGAAAGTGTTTGAGGCTTGTGCAGATGAGGACGGAGCTTAGGCATTGGTGGAATGAGTCATTATGACATCACAATCTGAGCTCTAGAATGTTGCTACTTAGGATTTTAAAGTGTTTGAGGCTTGTGCAGATGAGGAGGGAGCTTAGGCATTGGTGGAATGAGGCATTATGACATCACAATCTGAGCTCTAGATCAGTGTTCTTCAACATTTTGACACCTATGGACCGTCAGAAATAAAACAATTATTTTGTGGACCGGCACCAGTCCGTGGTCTGGCAGTTGAAGAACACTGGGCTAAGTCATGGGCCAGACTCCGACCATCTTCACCCAATCTCCGCCCCCGCCCCCATTATAGTACTAATTGTAACAACATTTTTTCCATTCATTTTTCATATACACACAATATAATCGTATTATCAACACATAATGGTTAACCACAAAATTAAACTACACAAAGCACACTATATGCTTCTCAATATTCATTCCTACCAGAACACAGATAACCTCATGCAAATATGGGACCAAAAACTAAAAGTACTAATATATACAAACAAACCCTAAGATGTAAGACTCTGCAGGCAGTACAACCCCAGAGGAAAAGAAACAAATGCATTTCTTCCTGAACAGACAAATCAATCACTAAATTAAAAAATAAAATCATTTCCCCTACCGTTGTTGTCTCCCTCCCTCCATGCTGTGCCTTGCTTCTGGCCTGCCCCTCGATGTTATCTTCGGGCCGGCTCCCTCTTCCTCAGTGCTGCAGTGCACAAAGCTGTGGGCAGCGTCCCGCACCTCATCTGGAAGCCTACCCTCCGACGTTGCGACGTCAGAGAGAAGGTTTCCTGTTCAGGCGCAGGATGTGCGTAGGAGCCTCTGCTCACGGCTTTGTGCACTGCAGCTAAAGAGCACTGTCTGGGGCCCGATGCATGTGCCATGGACCGGCAGGAAATTTCTGTGGACCGGCACCGGTCCACGGACCGGTGGTTGAAGAACACTGCTCTAGAATGTTGCTGCTTATGATTTTAAAGTGTTTGAGGCTTGGGCAGGTGAGGACGGAGCTTGCAGGAATGGGGCAGGGACAGGAAAAGAACTCGCGGGGATGGGATGGGAAAATGAGTTCCCGCAGGGATGGGGAAAAATTTGTCCCCGTGTCATTCTCTAATCTAATCTAATCCTTAGGTTTGTATACCGCATCATCTCCACATTCGTAGAGCTCGACGCAGTTTACAGTAGGAGAGATAGGAAGGAACTACAACAGAGGGTTAGAGGTAGAAGTGTGAAGAAAATTTAGAGGACTAGGGATGCCAAGATATAAGAGTTTCCTTGATTCCTAAGTTGGAGGGAGACTTACATTTTTGGAGAAAAGCCAGGTTTTCAGATGGAGGGAGCTCAAGTTCCGAAGAGGGGAGGTAAAGTTGTTCCAGAGCTCAGTGATTTTGAAGTGGAGGGAGGTCCCTAGCTTTCCTGTGTGGGAAATGCCTTTTAGCGAGGGGAAGGATAGTTTTAATTTGTGGGAGGATCTGGTGGTATTAGGGTTTGAGGAATTCCAAGAAAGAGGGATAAAGGGAGAGAGGATACCATATAGGATTTTGAAAGTTAAACAGGCGCATTTATAGTGGACCCTGGCGATTATCGGAAGCCAGTGGAGCTTGGCCAGGAGCGGGAAGACATGGTCAAATTTACTTTTAGCGAAGATGAGCTTGGCCGCGGCATTCTGAATCCGTTGGAGTCTATGGAGGTTTTTCTTAGTTAGGCTTAAGTACACATCTCTAGTACATTCTCTAATACACATCTTACCAAGAACCCCGTACATTATATGGTGAGCCCTCCAAAATTCCCCCAAAACCTATGGTACCCACCTATCTACCATCCCAATAACCCTTATGCCTGCATATGTCACCTATATGGCAGAACAATGGGTTTTTGGTGAGATTTATTGGGCTCACACTTTCACCAGAAGTGTACTAGTTAGGGTGGCATATGGGCCTGGGTCCCCTTCGCTGCAGTCCACTGCCCTGCCCACCAGGCTATGCCAGAGACCTGCTTGCAGCTCTACTAGGACTGGCCATAGTATCTGCAGGTATGATAGGGACAGATATATACTGTTTCATGCAGATTATTTGGGGTGTGGGAAGGGGGTCAGTGATCACTGGGGGATTGTGTGGGGGTCATATTTGCATTCCTCCAGTGGTCATCCGGTCAGTTTGGGTACCCTTTCGGCCCGTATTTGCTTTAAAAACCGGTCTGGCCCAAAACGTTCGAACTGTGCCCTGGACGTTTTGTAAAATGTTTGACTATCGCTCTAAAGCATCCAAGTGCCAAACCTGCCCTAATCTTGCCCAAAACACGCCCCCTTAAGATTTAGACATACTGGAGACAAAACGACCAGAAAGACGTCTAAAAAGCCAGTTAAAAAAATGCCCAACTTGGACGTTTTGGCTAGTAAGACGTCCGAGGGCCGGTTTATGCTGTCTTACGGACGTTTATGTTTTTTTGAAAATGAGCCCCATATCGAGCTAGGGTCCTCTTTAGAGAGGATCTCAGTGTGCCTCTTTGTGACCTTAAGTAAGTAACTTAACCCTCCATCGCTTGCAGGCCCTCCAGAGAAAGGAAGCCTCCTACAGCGCCTGAATGAAACTCGCCTTGAGCTACCTCTGAAAAAAGGGTGTGAGCGAGTGCAGGTTAAGCAGTAAGTATTTTAATAAATAAATAAGTCCCAAGCCCCTCCCCTCCCCTCTTCCGCACGAAAACAACATAAAACGAGGATTACTGCTTTTAACCTCTTTGATATCTAACTCACAGGTGAGGCGGCTGAGTGACAAAGGCCGAGGAGCTCAGGTGTAATGCAATCTGCGCAGAAGAAACGCTACCGTGTGTATAAAAAAAAAAAAAAAGGTTCCCACAGGAGTTAGGTCACTCAGAGGCAGAGCAGAAACTTTTCTCTTTAACAAAATAAGGTTGTGCCCTTTGATCAACTCATTTTGGTCTGCCATCCTATTATTTTTGGGTTCTTTATGGGGTAATTCGATAGTGGGTTGTCCTAGGGGAATAATTTTTGGTAAAGCATCAGCTTGTGGGGGTTTTGGCCAACTAAAATGTCTTTTATTTCAGAAAGCCTGTATGATTGGGCATAAATGTATTATGCAATTTGGGTTGCAGAAAGAATCTCCAAGTTTTTGGCATTGGAGGAATCAATTACATCGCTTATTTTTATTTGAGAGTTGGGAGGTTCGCCTAAAAAAACTCGTCTTTTTATGGACGTTTGGGATCCTTATATTCAGAATCTTTCACCAAAAATACGAAGTTTGGTTATCAATGATTTATTATGAAAATTAGGTTTAATAATTACATTCCTGTTATTTATTTTAATTCTTTATTTTTGTCAACTTTCATCCAGGGTGAGGGATTTCATTTAGGGGAAGATAGTGGGTAGGGGATGGAATTAAGGGGGGGTGTAGATAAGATTGAATTAATTCATATGGAAATTAATTTTGAAAGAATGATTTAAATTTGTATGAAATATTATTGTAATTCTTATTGTATTGAATGTATTTTTGTATTATCCTATTGTACTGATTATTTGATTCTTTCAATAAAAATTGTTATACATAACAAAATAAGGCCTAGGGGGGATCAGCTATATTGCAAGAATTCATATCTCAACTCGGCTGCTGTTGAAACACCACCTTGGGCAGGCGTGTCCTACCAACCCTACGTGCATTCAGCTTTCCCATGGCACCCTACTCCAGCCGGGGAGAGAATGAGCAACTGTTCAAGTCCAAAGGGAGAAGGTTCTAGAATGGGTGGTACTTAAGGGCAGAGGCACGAGGACTTGGCCGAAAATGTGCCCAGCTCCAGAAGGGAAGGGATTCGGGACTTGGATCACTGGAGTTCAAGGTGAGTTATGTAGTGCCCCCACCACCACCACCACCACTGTGAGTGTTCATGGATCCAGGGGCGGCCTAGCAGGAGATTCCCTCACCCCCCAGGCCTGCTCTCCTGGTACGTACAGCAGACGATGCCTCTACCTGAGGTAAAAGGGGTTTCGTGGGTGAAATTTCCCTCCCTTCTCCACAGGAAAATTTCAACAACACTTCTGTGAATGTAATTCTTAGGGATTTCCCCCTCCTCTGTTATCTGCCACCTACACTCCCCTCAGATTCCCAGAGCAGAGAAGTCACTTTAATTCACTCCAGCATGGAGGGAAACCCCTCCCCTTCCCCTTAAGTACAGAGACAGACAGACAAACACATATACAGAGATTTTCCTTATATTTTTAGCTCCTTTAGAACCCCAGCTCTCTATAGGCTAAAATGTGTAATTGTAGCTTGGGACAGCAAGGATATGCCCCCCCCCCAACACACCTACGGTTACCATATGGCTCCAGAAAAAGGAGGACGGATTGACACATCCGGGTTTTACTTCCATTGAAAACCCAGGTGTCTTAGTCCATCCTCATCACCCCCCCCCCCCTCCAACACACACACACACACTCTTCTCTCAGGTAGAGTAGCAGAAAAAAAAAAAAAAAGAACAGAAAACTGTCTTCTTTTCCTCACTCCTCCCCAGATATGTCCTTTTTGTAGAAGACATGTCCGGGCATCCGGATGGCTTTTCCGAACCCAGCACTTTGTCTGGGGATTGAAGAGCTTCCACGTTGGGACCACGTCAGGAGATATCACGTGGCATCTGTCCACGTGCAGATGCACTGCCGACGTGGTCCCGAGGATGAGAACAGGTTGAGAGGGCGGGGCTGGGAGGCGGGGTCCTCCTCAGCGGGTCCACCTCCCACAAAGTTTGAAAGTCCACTGGCACAAATCCATGCAAACTCTGATGTATTACTGATAACATCTTAAAGCAAACCCTTTGGGCCGCTGGAAGCCAGTGCAACTATTGCTTTAATACCGGAGTGATGTGTTCTCTGCGTGATGAACTGGCCGCGCCGAATCGTCCCATTCCGCACACCAACGACCAGCTTCTACTCGTTCTGAGAACAAATGCCAGACTCTAGCAGAAGTACAAATCTAAGCAAAGGCATGGATGCTGGGACTGGGTAACAAGTGGAACAACCCCCCCCCCCCTTCCCCGGACCTCAACCTCAGGCACCTTAAAAATCTGCTTACCTTGGTTTTGACAGCTGCGATTTGTAATTTCAGTTTATCACTGATGGACCTATAAACGAGGATGCCATGGATCTCATGGGTGTCTATGAGGATCCCTGGGGACCCCTAACAGGAGAATGACACGTGGAGATAAATTTTTCCCCGTTCCCGCAAGAACTCAATTTTCCCGTCCCGTCTCCAGGAGTGTTGTCCCAATCCTGTAAGCTCTGCCTTAACCTCACAAGCCTCAAACACTTATGATTTTCAAGGGTTTGAGGCTTGTGCAGATGAGGACAGAATTTAGGCATTGGTCGAATGAGGCATTATGACATCACAGTCTGAGCTCTAGAATGTTGCTACTTAGGTTTTAAAGTGTTTGAGGCTTGTGCAGATGAGGACGGAGCTTAGGCATTGGTGGAATGAGGCATTATGACATCACAGTCTGAGCTCTAGAATGTTGCTACTTAGGTTTTAAAGTGTTTGAGACTTGTGCAGATGAGGACGGAGCTTAGGCATTGGTGGAATGAGGCATTATGACATCACAGTCTGAGCTCTAGAATGTTGCTACTTAGGTTTTAAAGTATTTGAGGCTTGTGCAGATGAGGACGGAGCTTAGGCATTGGTGGAATGAGGCATTATGACATCACAAGCTGAGCTCTAGAATGTTGCTACTTAGGATTTGAAAGTGTTTGAGGCTTGTGCAGATGAGGATGGAATTTAGGCATTGGTCGAATGAGGCATTATGACATCACAATCTGAGCTTAAGAATGTTGCTACTTAGGTTTTAAAGTGTTTGAGGCTTGTGCAGATGAGGGAGCTTAGGCATTGGTGGAATGAGGCATTATGACATCACAGTCTGAGCTCTAGAATGTTGCTACTTAGGATTTTAAGTGTTTTGAGGCTTGTGCAGATGAGGACGGAGCTTAGGCATTGGTTGAATGAGGCATTATGACATCACAATCTGAGCTCTAGAATGTTGCTACCGTATTTCTCCAGCGTCGGCAGCAATCTAGGCTTCGCAGCCTTCTATCGCTTGTGCGTTCCTCTGCCACGTTGCTGATGGCGTAATGAGCAATGCGGCAGAGGAACTCCGGGTGCTAGAAGGCCATGAAGCAGCCTGTCTAGATTGCTTCCGACGCTGCGGGTTTGTTATAAGGTATTTATTTCAGTCTTGTAGTTCGGATGGGAGGGAGAGATGGGTTGGGGGGGGGGGAAAAGCGCTGCTGTTGCTGCCGGCGACTAGGGCTTATTTTCGGGGTAGATCTTATTTTCGGGGAAACACAGTACTTATGAATTTAAAGTGTTTGAGGCTTGTGCAAATGAGGACGGAGCTTGCAGGAATGGGGCAGGGGCAGAAATAAAAACTCACCGGGACAGAAAAATGAGTTCCTGTGGGCATGGGGAAAAATTTGTCCCCATGTCTTTCTCTACCCCACACCACAGCTGCTTTCTTTCTAAGGCCATCCGCTTTTAGTTCCATTGGGGTCTGTGTTTTAACTTCTACACTTGCCGATTTATTTTCTCTTTGTTGTTGGGATTGGGAGGGGGTAAAACGTGGACCCTGCAGAGATCCTCAATTTTTTACTCCTGCTTTTTAAGGGCGTGCAGTTACAATCCACAAGGTCCGTGTTTTACCCAGACCCCCCCCCCCCCCCATGGATGCCTGCATCAGCAGAGACCTCTCACAAGAGCTCAAACGCAAAGCTGCAGACAAGACACAAAGGACTTACGAATCCAGGTACAAACATACTCTGTGCTCCCATAATAATGCGCAGAGGAGCAGGAAGACAGGCAGACTGAGTCATGCGGAACACAATAAAAGGCAGATCAGACTCGCACTGAAGAGCCGGAGACAGTCAGACGCCCATGCTCCTTCTTTTGTACAGATGAGCGTTAATGCGGAACTGTGTACCTGGTACTGCTGCCGCACGCCATCTCCTTCCACCTCCCCCTCGTGCTTTGCCCACACATAAGCCGCATAATCTTTATGGTGCCGGAAGCCCACCTGGACAGGAAAGAAGAGAAAGCATTGAAATCACTCGGAGGGTCCTGGCAGCCCCAAGACTCTCCAGTGAGACATCTGTGATATCTTCCCGCTTGAAATGCCCCCACTAAACGCTTTCAAAAACCTTCCATCTATACCAAAGTCCCTCCTCGAGGGCCGCAATCCAGTCGGGTTTTCAGGATTTCCCCAATGAATACGCATTGAAAGCAGTGCATGCACATAGATCTCATGCATATTCATTGGGAAAATCCTGAAAACCCGACTGGATTGCGGCCCTCAAGGAGGGATTTTGAGACCCCTGAGCTAGACCAGGGGTAGGCAATTCCAGTCCTCGAGAGCCGGAGCCAGGTCAGGTTTTCAGGATCTCCACAATAAATATGCATGAGATAGATTGACATCTCAAGGAGGCAGTGCATGCAAATCCATCTCATACATATTCATGGTGGAGATCCTGAAAACCTGACCTGGCTCCGGCTCTTAAGGACTGGAATTGCATACCCCTGAGCTGGACCACAGGTGGTCCCAGAATGTTTACAGAAAGCCATGGCTTGGACTAAAATGTCCTGATATATTTATACAGTGTCCTCTGCTCACACCGACTTACAGAAAAAAATGTTAAAGAGAAGAAGTATTTATAGACCGACTGTCAACACAAAGTACTTGAGACGCACATGAAGCAGCTTCCCCAGAATAGAGCTATTCAACCCTCCGCAGCAGCAGAAGGAACAGGCCTAGCACAAAACCCGGCACAGAATGGCCGGATTAGGAGCAAAGATTCCAACAGGAACCGGCATCGGCCACACTGCGCTGCAAAAAGCCCCACAGGAGGAGAGTCCTTTTGAGGACACGTCCGAGGGTCCGGAAGGCTTTTCAACGCCTGGCACTTTGTCCAGATTTTGAAAATAAATCGTGTCAGGAGGAGGCATCTGCGCATGTGCGTGGCTTCATCGCGTGGCATCCGCGCAGGTGTGGATGCCTTCCTGCCTAAACAGGCAGCGGGGGAGGGGGGGGTCAGGGATGGATGGAACTGGGCAGACCTGGGGTTGGGTCTAGAGGATCTGGATTTTACTGACGTAAAATCTGGTAACCGTACAACAGGGGTGTCCAACCTGCGGCCCCCGTGAAGTATTTTGTGCGGCCCCGGTCGAGGGCGATGCAGTGTTTTCCTCTGCTGCCCCCGGGTGTTTACCGTCTTGCCGGCTCCCTCCTCTGTCTTGCTGCAGCGTTTGCGCATTTGTGCAGCCCCGGGAACATTTTTTTCGGCCAATGCGGCCCAGGGAAGCCAAAAGGTTGGACACCCCTTGCCCTACAAAGAAGCCAGGGTGTAGGACCAAGACCCCTCCCCTCCCCTACAGCTCTGGGGGAAAGGAGAGGGTCAGCAAACCAGGGCTGGTTCCCTAAACACTTAACCTCTTCTGAATCGGGCATTTTATCCCAGAAAAAGGGGCTTCAAGTTCAAAAGCACTTGGAGACATTTGTACTTAAGATTTTCTGCCTACCGACAGTTTCGGTTGCGGAAAGAATCTCCAAGGGGTCCTTCTATCAAGCTGCGGTAGGGGTTTAACCCGCGTTAGCCTGCATTGAGCAAGCGTTGGTTTTTATAGCCGGCCGCGGGGGTTAGCGCGGCTTGACAAAAGGCCCCCCAAGTTTTTGGCATTGGAGGAATCAATTGCTTCGCTTATTTTTATTTGAGAGTTGGGAGGTTCGAGGTTCGCCTAAAAAAAACTCGTCTTTTTATGGCGGTTTGGGATCCTTATATTCAGAATCTTTCACCAAGAATACGAAGTTTGGTTATCAATGATTTATTATGAAAATTAGGTTTAATAATTACATTCCAGTTATTTCTTTTAATTCTTTATTTTTGTCAACTTTCATCCAGGGTGAGGGATTTCATTTAGGGGGAAAGATAGGGGGGGGAGGGGATGGAATTAAAGGGGGTGTAGATATGATTGAATTAGTTCATTTAAAAATTTTATTTGAAGAATGGTATAAATTTGTATGAAATAATATTATGATTCTTATTGTATTGAATGTATTTATTTATTCAATTTTCTATATCGTTCTCCCAAGGGAGCGCAGTATTCGGGTACTCAAGCATTTTTTCCCTGTCTATCCTGGTGGGTTCACAATCTCTCTAATTGACCTGGGGCAATGGGGGGGATTAAGTAACTTGCCCAGGGTCACAAGGAACAGCTTGTGGTTGAACCCACAACCTCAGGGTGCTGAGGCTGTAGCTTTAACCACTGCACCACACTCTCCTCCAATACAATATCAAAAGTGAGCCAAGTATAGAACAATGAAGCCATTGTGACATCACTAATGAGGTTGGCTCTTATTGGTGGAATGAGGCATTATGACCTCACAATACCAGCTCTGGTTAGCAGAGGCTGAAATTTATTCCATTTTCTATACCGTTCTCCCAGGGGAACTCAGAACAGTTTACATGAATTTATTCAGGTACTCGAGCATTTTCCCCCATCTATCTAATGGACCTGGGTGTGATGGGGGATTAAGTGACTTGCCCAGGGTCAAAAGGAGCAGGGTGGGTTTGAACCCACAACCTCAGGGTGCTGAGGCTGGAGCTTTAACCACTGCACCACACTCTCCTCCAATACAATATCAAAAGTGAGCCATGTATAGAACAATGAAGCCATTGTGACATCACTAATGAGGTTGGCTCTTATTGGTGGAATGAGGCATTATGACCTCACAATACCAGCTCTGGTTAGCAGAGGCTGAAATTTATTCCATTTTCTATACCGTTCTCCCAGGGGAACTCAGAACGGTTTACATGAATTTATTCAGGTACTCAAGCATTTTCTCCTCTCTGTCTCAGCAGGCTCTCAATCAACCTAATGTACCTGGGGCAATGGGGGGTTTAAGTGACTTTCCCAGGGTCACAAGGAGCAGCGTGGGTTTGAACCCACAACCTCAGGGTGCTGAGGCTGGAGCTTTAACCACTCTCCCCTATTACAATATTATAATTGGTAATGAAAGGAATGGGGGGGGGGAAGGGAACAGGGGGGTATAGAGAAGAATAAAATAGGTCTTATGGAAATATATTTTGGAGGAATGATAGAAATATGTATGGATATATTATAATTGTGAATCAAATTGTAATGAATATCTTGTTTTATTTTATTGTATATATATTTGATTCTTTCAATAAAATGTTATAAAGTAAACATGAGCCATCAGCACGGATTCCTTTCAGCATGACAGTGTCTCATTTTTTTTTAAACCCAAATAGGTTTACTCCCTTTTATCAGGCCTCGATACTCAAAACATTTCCGTGCCAGTAAGACTCCTTACAACAGTCTCAGTGGTACAAAACCTCTCCCCCAGATGTTCGAAAGGGTTCTCTGGGGCCGCCACCGATCCTACTCCCACTTCATACCAAGCCACTGGAATCCAACGGCCTAAGGTTGACAGACTTTACAGATGTAAAATCCGGACACCCTAGACCCGCTCCCCAGGCCCGCCCTAGTTCCACCCCTCCCCCGCTGCTGATCAAACCATATGGAATTATCTCCTATACAAACTGGGAATATCACACGGGTTAATGCATTTTGCCTTTCTGTATTAGCAAGATGCTCGTCCGTTTGCGTTCTAATCGGGAAGCCAATTTTTTTTTTTGAACCGATTCGAATCGATTCACCCGAAGTGAATCGGTGAACCGATTTGAATCATGAATCAGGCAGCACTACTGATTATTAACTAAACAAGAACATATAGTATATTAATGGCATAGAGAGGGTGAGTGACACCCCTGCCACGCCCTCTTCTCCGCCCCCTCCCCCCCCGCCTTCCCAACTCCCCCTGCTGCGCACACGCCCCTGTACCTCTTTAATTTTCCTGGCGTGAGCCACATCACGAACTTGCTGCCTGCGTCGTGTCTGCTCTCCCTCTGGCGTCACTTCGTAGGCGAGGGACCCGTAAGTGACGTCAGAGGGGTCTGACACTGATGCGGGTAGCAAGTCCGTGATGCTGCTCACACCGGGAAAATTTAAGAGGTACAAGGGAAGGGGCGCATGCATGCAGCAGGGGGGGTCGAGGAGGACGGGTGCCGGCACCCCCACCATGATGGCGCCTGGGATGGACCACCCCACCCCTTACTATGCCACGGATTCTAATCCGAAAGGCTGTGCCATCTCCCTCGGAATCTAACCTTTTAAAGGTGCCTTGTGTTCATTTCAAAATGTTTTCTGCATCATCGGATGGACTCTACTCCCAGGTCCCTTATCTCCCTCGTTGCCCTGACAATGCCTCTTTCCCCCCATCATCTAATCATCCGTCCTGAAAAAGAAACCGCCTTTCGTGCCCTACTAACCCCGTAGAATCTGACGCCTGCTCCAGGTTAGCTCACTGAAACAGGAGTCCAAAGGTCCTGGCACGGGAAGAATTGGCAATCAAGCAGAAACGCAAACAAGACAGGTGGAACGGCCGAGAAGTCACTCTGATGGGCAACAAGAGCTCCCCTCTGGGAAGATAATGCATCCAAGAAGCCTGACAGAAATTCAGCCATATTAACCCTCTCCATGCGGTGCACACAGGATTAACCCTTTATGTGGCACGGTTGCTCAGAAGCAACATGTGTCTTCTGTGGCTCTCACGGGAGATCTAAGTTTCCAAGATTAATCGCTTATTTAACATTCTAAGCGATGTACATAGTATAATAATAAACATAAGTTAATAGAGGGAGACTAACAATTTAATTAAAAAACCTTAAGACAAACATGGGATACAAAGGGAAAGGAGAAGGGGAAGAAATACAATTTTGAGAAGGTTAAAGAAAACATTTATGGTAAACAACATTAGGAAGGAAAAAACGAAGGGAGGCAAGAGTAGTAAATATAATGAGATCTATAAAAAAAACTTTAGTCGGGTCGTACGTTCTGGTTATCTCAGCTGTCAAATGCATCTTTAAAAAGAAAGCATTTGAGCTTACTTTTAAATCTAACCAAATCTAATTCTTCTCGAATATTGATTGGAAGTAAATTCCAGGTTTGAGGTGCTGTGACGGAAAAGATTGAATTTCGCCGTGGATTTATAATTTTTAAAGAAGGAACTGTCAGAACATAAGAACATAAGAAGTTGCCTCCACTGGGTCAGACCAGAGGTCCATCCTGCCCAGCGGTCCGCTCCCGCGGTGGCCCATCAGGTCCGCGACCTGTGAAGTGGTTTCTGACCACTTCTATAACCTACCTCAAGTTCTATCTGTATCCCCTCTATCCCCTTATCCTCCAGGAACCTATCCAAACCTTCCTTGAACCCCTGTACCGAGTTCTGGCCTATCACATCCTCCGGAAGCGCGGTCCATGTGTCCACCACCCTCTGCGTAAAAAAGAACTTCCTAGCATTTGTTCTAAACCTGTCCCCCTTCAATTTCTCCGAGTGACCCCCTAGTGCTTGTGGCTCCCCACAGTTTGAAGAATCTGTCCTTATTCACTTTCTCTATGCCCTTTAGGATTTTGAAGGTTTCTATCATGTTCCTCTAAGTCTCCTCTTCTCCAGGGAGAACAGCCCCAGCGTTTTTAACCTGTCAGCGTATGAGAAATTTTCCATACCTTTTATGTTGATCAATAGATCTAAGCAATCTAAGTGGAGTAAAGGGGATCAAAACTCTGTAAATAAAAGAGGGAGATTTACATAGAAGACTTTTAAAGACTAATAAGATTCATTTGTAGGTTATTCGATGGGCTACAGGGAGCCAATGTGCTTCCCTGAGTAGTGGAGTAACGTGATCAAATCTGCCTCTCCAAATGCCTGTTTATTTGGCCCTGTTGCTCTCCTTCAACGTCGAGTTACGTAAAAGCAGCCGTTTCACCGTCTGCCAATTAAAGGGCTACAAAAGGGTAACATTTATTAAAACAATGGCTGGCACCGGTCTCAGGTGAACTGAGGTTGTGCCAGCAGGAGGAAGGGGGTCAACCACAAGGGTCACACCTTTCTCAGCAAAGACCAAGAATCTGGATCCAGTGCCAAAGACCGCTCTGACCCTTAGGGAGAGTTTTTGAGCCGTGAAGAACTGAGTGTTTCTGTGTGACCTGAATATTCATGCACGGCACATGGTTGGTAAACTGCAGGGTACAGAACTATACAGTACTTCGGTTAATCAATACCACCTCTCTGCTGTGGTACATTACAGAATACATACTGTACTATATAGAACAGGGATCTCAAAGTCCATCCTTGAGGGCCGCAATCCAGTCGGGTTTTCAGGATTTCCCCAATGAATATGCATGAGATCTATGTGCATGCACTGCTTTCAATACATATTCATTGGGGAAATCCTGAAAACCCGACTGGATTGTGGCCCTCGAGGACCGGAGTTGCCCATCCCTGATATAGACACTCAAATCTAGGGGTCTCAAAGTCCCTCCTCGAGGGCCGGAATCCAGTCGGGTTTTCAGGATTTCCCCAATGAATATGCATGAGATCTATGTGCAGGCACCGCTTTCAATGCCTATTCATTGGGGAAATCCTGAAAACCCGACTGGATTCTGGCCCTCGAGGACCGGAGTTACCCATCCCTGACATAGACACTCAAATCTAGGGGTCTCAAAGTCCCTCCTCGAGGGCCGCAATCCAGTCGGGTTTTCAGGATTTCCCCAATGAATATGCATGAGATCTATGTGCATGCACTGCTTTCAATACATATTCATTGGGGAAATCCTGAAAACCCGACTGGATTGCGGCCCTCAAGGAGGGACTTTGAGACCCCTGATATAGAAGCAGTATAACATCCTGGAGCATGGTATCCTGCAAAATGCTACATTGTGCTATAATATAATATTCCTCACTGCAGAAGATAAGAAGTGCCATACTAGGACTGACCAAAGGTCTATCAAGCTCAATATCCCGTTTCCAATAGTGGCCAATCCAGGTGACAAGTACCTGGCAAGATCCCCAAAGAATAACAACTGATTTTATGTTGCTTATCCTAGGAATAAGCACTGGATTTTCCAAGTCCATCTTAATAATGGCTTATTGGACTTTTCTTCTACGAAATGAGCCAAACCTTTTTTAAACCCTGCTAAGCTAACTGCTTTTACCACAGTCTCTGGCAAGAAATTCCAGAGTTTAATTATCTGTTGAGTGAAGAAATATTTTCTCTCATTTAAGACTACCGCTTAGTAGCTTCGTTGCATGCCCACTAGTCCTAGTATTTCTGGAAAGAGTAAAACAAGCGATTACTCCACTCGGTATTTTGTAGACCTCTACTTTACCTCCTTCTGAGCCATCTCTTCTGTAGGCTGAAGAACCCTAGCATCTTTAGCCTTTCCTCATAGGGGAGTCTTCCAATCCTGTTTATCCCACTGTAGAATGCTGAACTCCGCTCTCACATAATATTCCCACTGCCAAACACTGCATCACGCTACAGAAGACTGGAATAATGTAGGTCACCATTATTCCATAGTTCAGGCTGGTTGTTTACACGCTCCGGTCTTGTGCCCCTTACAGATTCTTACCTTGTAAAGTCCGATCCAGTCCCATGAGCTCTTGGGGAAGGTGGGTGCCACGTTAAATCTGACAACAGCATCAGAAGCTTTGGACCACTCGTCCGCCACAAAGATTTGCACCAGCGGTACATCTGCTTTATAGCTGAACTGGAGAAAGGAAACACGTGAGAAAAATTCTATTAGTCTTCAGAAGTGCCAGTATTAGTCAATTGGTTTGAGTGGCCAAATATTATGTGGCACTAGCCTCCTCATCAGACCGTTATCTATAATAATAAAATGCTAAACGCGCAAGTGCACTCTCGCCGCGGGTTTCCTGAGACCTGCGAGAGTACGCATGCGCACTTAATACGTCACCAGGATCCACTCCACAAGCCGGGACCGCAGACAGCCTCCACAAGCCCGTTACTGGAGGATCGCCAAGGGAGCTCCGGGAGAATGCTGCGGCAGCGTGGGAGGGGGGTCGGAGGAGAGGGACCGGCGCCGAGGGAGAAGGCATCGCCGCCGAGCGTCCCCGAGGGCAGAGGCAGCCCGCGTGCACGGTGGACCGAGCGCAAGGACGGCCGCCCGCGCAAACTGACAATTAAAACAGCTCATGCCGCGGCCCCGCCGCACAAGCTCGGCCCCCGAGGCGCAGCAGCCCTTCATTGACTGGCGGTGACCTGGGAAGGGGTAGGGGAGGAGGAGGAGGTGGGAGCTCGCATGCAACCGTCCCCATCCCTGGATTCAGTTCAGTTTCTCCTAGCGGCTCACCGGCGTGTGGACCTCGGTTTCCCTGCCCCTCCCCCCGGAGGGACCCGACGGACTAAGGGAGAAGGAGACGGAGTGAAGCAGTGGCAGCGGTCGCGGGAGCTGTGAAAACTTTCTTAAAGGGACAGTAACGCCAGCTGCTTGCACACTCCTCTCTGGACAGATGCTGCAGAGCAATGATCCTTTATAATAATCAAAAAGTTGGGCGCAGGTATGAAGAATGCAGCTTTCAGCTCTGTCTCTACTGAGATCCAACACAGCGTTTGGAGACCTGGGGAAGGGGGCACAAATGGACCCAGGCACAGGGAGGGGGAGGGGGAGGGTGGAGAGACACACTGGACCCAGAAGTGGGGGAGAAATGCTGGCCTAGGGTTGTGGAAGCTGAGGGAAGGGAAAGAGAGAGAAACCTGGAGCATAAGGGGAGAGTTAAGAGAGGGGGCAGATGCTAGATTGGGGGGGATGCAGTTGCAGAAGGAAGAAATGCTGATCCAGTGGAGGGGAGGAGAGATGGGTGGGGAGTCAGGAGGAGGCAGGAGGAAGGGGAGGAACAAGGCAATAACGGAGAAGGCCAGACCGCAGGAAGGGAAGGGGGTGGGGGCGAATGCCAGACCGTGGGAAGATAAGGGGGGGTGGGGGGAAATGCTGCTGCTGCTACTGCTGCTGCACAGGGGGCAGGGAAACACACAGAAAGACAGACAAAGAAAGGGGGCCAGGGAGAGAGAAAGACAGAAAGAAAGAAAGACAGACATATATTCTAGCACCCGTTAATGTAACGAGCTAAAAGACTAGTGTTTTATATAAAGTGCTTTAATGCATTAGTGCTTCTGTACTTCAGTGCTTGAGTAAATAAGTAAATAATCTTTCAACTTATCTTTTTTTCTGCACTTTCTGAGTTTTCCCTTTGTCAATAGCTATCGGGAAGGGACCTGTCACTCCGACATGTTTCGCCCGAAGGCTGTATCAAGAAAAAGTCCGCCCCCCCCCTTTTGCTTTAGCTCCACACCATCCCGATCATTGGAAATTTAGTCACTACAGGAAGAGGCGGTCAGAGCAGACCGCGAGCAATTTTTCTTCACCCAGCGCTCCTAGCTGCCCTCTCCTGCCTTTTGACAGGCGAAAAACCGCAATGGAACCCCCGCGATTATCTGATTTGTGAAAGTACATGCACAGATGCTAGGATTTTGTGTTTAACTCTATGCCCCGCCCCCACACTCCAGCCAATCTCTTTTGAGAACACTCACCTGCTAAGTACATCCACTGAATATTAGCATGCACTTCAGATTAGCACACAGTCGGAAACGGCTCATGTGTGTGCATATCCCCCACCCCCACCCCCGCAATCCAATAAAGGTCGCCCAAATTTCAGCACGATTCTGAGTTGCACACGCCACTACATTCACGAGCCATTAACATCCAGTCATTGGCCTCTAGAAATCGATCATTTGGAGTTGTGCGCTCAACTGCCTACGTACGCAACTATAATGAACCGCACCTAAATCTTCTTGAACACAATCAAAAAAGGAGGAGGGGGGGCCAGGGGAGGGGAATGTCCAAAAGCTATATGCAATGTTAGTGAATTTGAGGGATGCGTGCCCAGCCTGAGCACCAGGATTTACACCAGGCTTCAACTGGCTTAAGCCCTCCCGCCCAAAGTCGGGTGTCAGGAGCGAAGGACTTGAAAACCTTAGTAAAGTGTCAACAATCGTTTCGTGGCTATGCGTCACTGCCTCGGGACTTTTGACCCAATATTTCCGACGCCAACTGTGTAGCAATCCTACGCTCCATTTCCTTGGCGTGATGCAGAGTCACGAAACAATCGTTGACACTAAACTTTTGAGCCTAAGAACGCATAATAAAGAGAAAGCTGCGTTACAAACTTTTCCAATTATTAATGCAGGCACAAAAGGTTTTTTTTATGCCGATGATGCGGTGGAGGTAGGGTGTAACTGAGGCTTTCTCTTTCGTGAGCATTAATATACTATATGTTCTTGTTTAGTTAATAATCAGTAGTGCTGCCTGATTCATGATTCAAATCGGTTCACCGATTCACTTCGGGTGAATCGATTCGAATCAGTTCAAAAAAAAAATTGGCTTCCCGATTTGCCTGACCCTCCCCCCTCGCCCCCCTAAAGCAGGAGCGGCAGCACTGCTCTTGCTGGCCGACAGCTACCGCACCTGTTTTAGAGGGCGAGGGACAGTAGGGAAGTGTTGCTGTCAGCTCCCCCCTTCCCCCAGTGTCCAGCTTCCACCTCCCTGACATCAGAGGAGGGGCGGGACCGCGACAGAGGAAACAGCTCCGAAGAAGTACAAAGATCGCTAGCACCGCAATCTTGTTGCAGGCTGTTCCTGGAAGGTAAACAGTGCGGGGAGGCCAGGGGGGGAAACGGGAGGTCAGGGAGGTGGAAGCCGACGCTGGGGGGGGGGGGGGGGCCGACAGCAGCACTTCCCTACTGACCCTCGCCCTCTAAAGCAGGTGAGCTAGGATTTAAGAGAGAGAGGAAAAGTCTTTTTTGTTTGTTTATTTTGTTTACACCACAGCGCCAGTGTGGTTAGGAGAAGGCAAAAGGGGGTGAAGAGGCTATAAAATAAACCCACCAGGATGTTTGAAACAAAACACCCAATTGGGCAGGAAAATCGAATCGAATCGAAAAACCAATTCAATAGGCTGAATCGAATTGAATTGAAATTTTTTTTCCTGAATCGGGCAGCACTAATAATCAGTGAAGAATGTAACACTTTACTAAGGTTACATGACTAAGATACCAGCATTTACAGGCATGCTTGATGTCAGCAACTTTGCTGCTCCTTAAGACAGCAATTCGATATCTGGTCAGACATTGAGGGCCAGTAGTTTCTTGACCTTTCCTTGAGTAAAGGACCAACGCGGTGTCCTTTGAAAGTTTTCACAGATTCACTGGGATCTGTCTAGACCAGGGGTGTCCAACCTTTTGGCTTCCCTGGGCCGCATTGACCCCCAAAAATGTTTCTGGGGCCGCACAAATGCGCAAACACTGCGACAAGACAGAGGAGGGAGCCGACAAGACAGTAAACACCCAGGGGCAGCAGAGGAAAACACTGCATCGCCCTCGATCGGGACCGCACAAAATACTTTACGGGGCCGCATGCAGCCCTCGGGCCACAGGTTGGACACCCCTGGTCTAGGCTCTAGATTATCCATCAGAAACCGCTTTCTCACCCTCTCACTCCCTGCTTAGTGAAAATAGCTTGAAATGCTCAGGCCGCATTTGACCTAAGGGCTGGCATTAGGGGAGGGCAAACAGGGCAGCCGCCCTGGGTAGGGTTACCAGATATCCAGGAAAACATGGATATGTCCTCTTTTTAGGGTACCATAACTAAAGCGCACAGGACTTTGACACGGGGACAATCCCACGGCGACATTTGTGCGCAGGACAAATGTGAGCTGCCGCTTCCGCCGTTCCCGTTAATGCTTTGGGGGGAGCGTGGGGGGGAACCTTCTGACTACACTTAGAAGTGCTCGTGCACCCGTTGGGTGGGGGGGTTGGGGGAAGACCCCCCTCCCAGTAAACTGAAAACTCCCGTTCTCCTTCTCTTTTTTGGTGTTCGGGAGTTTTCAGAGCACTTGTAAGTGTAGTTCACACGCATCCGCGCATGCTGGAGGCCCTTCAGATGTGGTCTGGAGGTCAAGAAATAAAGCGATGTGCTTTTTGGGAGCGGGAGGTTGGAAGGGCGGGGTTGGAGGCGGAACAGGGCGGGGCTGGGGGGGGGGTGGAGTGGGATGGGGCCATGTCTCTGGGTTTTTCCATCGTCAAATATGGTAACCCTAGCCCTCCGGGCATATCTTCCCCTTCTGTCCATCTCCCGCTCTTCCCCTCACCTTCCCGGTCTCCTTTCAAATGCGATCCACCCAGACAGAAACATGAAGTTGCTTGAGAGGGAGGTGGAGCCAGTTGGGACAGGACCTAGGAGGGGGGTCACTCCTGTTCCAACTCACCACTTGCCCACCAGGGCTCAAGGCAGTCCCGGGGAAAGCCTGCAACAAGTCGGGGGAGGTGCACAATTGGGGATGACTCGATATCAACCGAAACCCCCCATTTCTGGGCCTTTTGGCCCCAAACTCTCTGTATACAGGGTAATTTCTTGGGGTCCCCATTTCTGTTTCTATTTGTGATCCCTTGTTCTGTATTTGGTCAAGGCCTATCTGTGTTTTGCGTGCAAAGAAGACAATTAAAGCTTTTATGTTTAGTAGAATGGCAAATGGGGAGATCGGGGGACAGTGCAAGGAGGAGAAAGGATTGGGGCCTCCGCCTTAATTTCTGCCCTAGGCCCCAGCAAGTCTAAAACCGGACCTGTTTGGCCTGATTGTAGCACAGTGGCCAACACCTGATAAAGACCAAAGTAGTTCATATAGTCTGCCTAGTAAACCCCGGCTTTTATTCATAAATTATTAATCCCTTATACTTCTAATAGAACTCTAAGATCAGCCGAACAGCAATTATTAACGATCCCTTCGCTAAAAATAATAAATACGCGCCGTCAGTTTATTTTTTCAGTCACTGCTCCCCAAACCTGGAATTCTCTCCCTTGCTATTTACGAGAAGAAATTAACTTAGAAAAATTCAAATGTAAACTGAAAACTTTCCTTTTTAACGACGCCTTCACAATTTAACACCAAGATTTTTCTCTCAACAAATTAAAAAAAAAAAAAAAAAAAGTCTCAGAATTAATCTTTTCTTCTTTAAACAATCTTATATTTATTCATCTTCATTTTTATCCCTTCCCTAAGTGTTTTCTTTTATATTATAAATTGTAATTTCTTCCCCTACCTATCCTTATGTTTCCAGTTCTTGTCAAAATTGTTTTTGTCCTGTTAGTCTCTATTTATTTTAATATTTATTTTATATTGTAATTTTAATTACTTGTACATCGCTTTGAATAACGACAAAGCGATTAATCAAATACATATTAAACTTGAAACTTGTTTAGAGCAGTGGTCTCAAACTCTCGGCCCGGGTCCACATGCGGCCCGCCAGGTACTATTTTGAGGCCCTCGGTATGTTTATCATAATCACATAAGTAAAATAAAACAGTTTCTTGATCACGTGTCTCTTTAGCTATAAATGAGAATATTATTATTAGGACTTAGCCAAAAGGAAAGATTTATAAACTATAAAGCGTTTTACCTCATGCAAAATTGTCATTTATTTAATAAGACATTAATTATGTTTTCTGAGGCCCTCCAAGTACCGACAAATCCAAAATGTGGCCCTGAAAAGGTTTTGAGTTTGAGACCACTGGTTTAGAGTTATAGCTGACTCTCTGTTCAAATTAAAGTTAATCTCCCAGGTTTTCATTTAGGCTTGTAAACATGACCTTGGGCAATCTGCCGGTTATGTCTCTTGAAGCTGCAAACAGAAAAGGCAGATAACCTTCTCACAGAGGGTGAAAAGATTCATATCTATCAGTACTGGATGAAATTCTCATGTGCCTGCGCACACACACACACAGAAAAAAATATGACACAAATTAAAATGAGAGCATTTAAGAAATGCAGATTTTCCAGTACAGAGTAAACCCTTCCGGATCAGCTGCCTTCTACTGACCTTCAAAGAAAAGCTGGCGGAGACCGGCTTGTGATCGCTCTCTGTGTACTGCATGTGACTGCGGTAGCAGAGCTGCGTGACGGTCAGCCCCCCTGCCATGGGCACCCAGGAGCGACGCCTCCCCGAAGCACTCTGCGAGGGGAGCGGGGAGCCCACGGTTTTCATCTTCCAAAGGATGCGGTCCGTCCAGGCCGGCTTCCGTTTCTTAGCACTGGCACAGGAGAGACAGCCGCAAGGTTACAGTTAAACCACGCCACATACACACACGGATAGACGTGTACATGCAAAGGTTCACAATATCACAAAAAATGAGGAGTAGAGACAGTGGCGTAGCGAGGGTGGCCGGCGCCTGCGGCGGTGGCGTCCCTCTCCCCCCCCCCCTTCCCCACCATGCACATGCGACCCTTCCCCGTCACTTTTTAACTTTGGCGTGAGCAGTGATAAACTTGCTGCCCGCGTCGGTTCCGGAGCTCTCTCTGACGTCAATTCCTCCCGGAAGCGACGTCGGAGAAAGTGCCAAAGCCGACGCGGGCAGCAAGTTCGTCGCTGCTCGAGCGTAAGTTAAAAAGGGAAGGGGAGCAGGTGGGCACACGCGCGGCAGGGAGAGGAGGAGGGATGCCAGTGCTCCCCTCGTGCCCCCTCACGACATCACTGAGTGGAAAAGACTCTAACAGTAAAAAAAAAAAAAAAAACACCCTAATACTCTCCACTTAAACAATGAAGCCGACCTGTTCACCCGGCCTAGATGAAAGAAAACGCCTCAGGTTACAGGTAAGCATAAAAAAGCTCTACCAACCTCCACATCGTCAGCATAAAAAACTTTCAACTTTCAACAAAAAAGATAGGAGTTTGTGAAAAAAAAAACCCCACTTCAAGCAATCACTAAACCTTAGTCCTTGTATTTTAAAGCCAAAAAATTCATACACAAAGATATACAAACATATATCCTTACCCAGAGTCACAAAAATTTCTCCCTACCCCCCCCCCCCCCCCCGATATTCAGCAGTGCTTAGCCAGTGAGGAAAGGCTCCTAGCCAGCTAAGAACCCTCTCAGCCAGTCATCTGGCAATATTCAACAGGAGATACGATCCCTAGCCGGCTCTCTCCCCCTGAATATCTGGCTCGCTTAAAAAAGTGGGTCTATCATTCGCTTAGTTTTGACTTAGTCAGCTAGCTTCTTGGCCAGCAAAGTCCATGGCAGTGAACCCCGACCGCTACAAACCGTGGGAAGTAGCCAGGTTGCATCTCGTGGTCTGAATATCAGGCCCCTACTGTTTTTGGTACGTTGTGGTTAGGGTTACCATATTTCTTCCTGGAAAAAAAAAAAAAAAGAGAACATGTGGCCCCGCCCCCAGTCTCACCCTGCTCCGCCCCCTCCTCCTCTCCTTCCCTGAGCTTCGGAGCCACGTCTGGAGGGCCTCTGAGCATGTGACGTGATGATGTCACACCCATGCACGCGTACGTGAATGCCCTCCAGACGGAGGGTTACCAGACGTCCGGATTTCCCCGGACGGCTTTTCAAAACCCGGCACTTTGTCCGGGTTTTGTAAAAGCTGCGTCGGGCAGGGAGGAAGTCCGCGCATGTACGGATGCTGTGTGATGATGTGCGCGGACTTCCTCCCTGCTCAACAAGGCAGGCAGCGGGAGGCGGGGCTAGGATGGGCTTTGGGGCGGGATTAGGGTGGGGTTGGGCGGGATCAGGGCAAGCCTGGGGGCGGGGCCAGGGGTCGGAAAATCTGGCAACCCTATCCAGACGTGGCCCCAAGCTCCTAAACCCGAACAAACTACTGGGTTTTTGAAAAACAGCCTGGACAGTACTCTAAACATGAGGGCATGTTCGGGTAAATCTGGAGATTTGGAAACTGAATGAGGGCAAGGGCTGGAACAGAAAATAATATTTTATTGAAAAGGTGACAATGTCCTCTCGTGGCCTGTTCCTGCAGGGTTACAGTGTGCATTACTGTCTCTCAGCAAGGCAGCACACTCCACTCAAGTGAGGTTACCATTTTTCGGGCCACAAAAATCTGGACACATATTTCTGTTCTGTCTCCAGCCCCGCCCCATTCCACCTCTGGCACTGCCCAGTTCTGCCTTTGGCTCTGTCCCAGCCCTTCCCAGTTCAGCCTCTAGCCCTGCCCCCCTCCACAAACCTTCTCTCTCCTTCTCCAACAAGCTTTGGACGCATCTGGAGGGCCTGGAGCTTGCGCAGATGTGTGTGACGCCGTTTGCACACGCTCACAAGCCCTCCAGATGCAGCCGGAGCTTTCCAAACTCCAGACAAACTGCAGGGTTTTGGAAAGTCCATCGGGAACCCTGGACAGTCCTCTAAAAAGAGGACATTTACGGGTTTCCCCCGAACGTCTGGTAGAACCCACACTTGAGTCGATTCTGGGTTCCCAGAATTACCAGAATAATCTTTAGTAAATGGCCCAGACAGATACACTTCTGCAAGGTCCCAAGTTGAACTTGACCCACTTGACTTTTACAGCTGCAGTTCACATGTACATTTTGGCAGCATAAAAGCAGTGGGGCTGAACTGCTTCCCTCTGGACCTTGTCAACCTAGCCTATGCCTTTTTACCTTTCCTGGACCACACTCTCCTGGCTCCGCCTCTCCTGTCACTTCCTCTGCGGTGGGAATAAGGTTTAAGGTGGTTCTGCCATTGTGAGGGAGTGTCATTAAGGGGAAGTGGTAGATTTCATTAAAATACATCTTGAATAGATCATTTTGGTCCGAGAAGGTAAAATATTTACCGTATTTTTTGCTCCATAAAATGCACTTCCCCCCCAAAGTGGGTGAAAATGTCTGTGCATCTTATGGAGCGAATATTGCATCACAGACCATGATGTGCAGCGTTCTTCCTAGCGTCTTTTACTTGGGCGTTTCGCTCTGCTAATTTAGGTGAGCGCCTGGATGTCTGCCAGGGAAACTTATACCTTTTTTCTCCTTTTTAAATCATGATGGTCCAGCGGTGTATCAGCAGGAGCAAGCTCTCTGCACTCCTGCCCCGCGCTTGAGCCCCTCCCCTGTTGGATGGTTGCCTCAGATTTCGCGAGAACTAACGGCAGCCATTCAGGAAACGGCGCGGGCCCAGGCTGGAGCGTGAAAAGCTCGCTCCTGCCGATACACCGCTGGGCCACCAGGATTTAAAAAGGTGAAAAAGGTACGGGGGGGGGGGGGGGAATTGTTAGTCAGCTTGGACGGATCCCTCCTGTCCCAGCCTACCACTAGACCACAAGAGGGGGGACAGGAGGGACAGGGTACAGAAAACTAGGAGAGTGTTTGAACCATAAAGTCTCTCCTCATTTGTTAATGGCAGTGATGATGGTTCTTAATACCGCTGTTGACTTTACATGGTTGAAATATTATTCTACTATATTTTATTAAATATATCAGTACACCATTTGGTTCAGAATATTTTTTTTTCTTGTTTTCCTCCTCTAAACCTAGGTGCGTCTTATGGTCAGGTGCATCTTATAGTGCGAACAATACAGTAACTCTATACAAAATTCTATGTAACAATATGTTGCCTAGAATTCACCTAGAACTCAAATTAATGAGGATTCGGTAGGATATAAGGCCACACGTAACATATAAAATTGTAATAAATGAAATACATAGGTTTCTCTCTCTCTCTGGCACCCTTTTTAGAGTTGTCATGTGTCCTTCTTTGTCCTTACCTTGTGTCATAAGTGTTGGTCCCCACATCAAATTTATAGGTCGGCGGGAACTTCAGGGGCCCCTCCAGAAACCCACCGAGCACAGGTTCAACGCTCTTCGCCTTATTCAGCTGCGAGTGGGAGAAGGGGAGAATTAGTGAGCAAATCTGATTGTCTTCCTCCAGCTCCTACAACGATGACGAAGACTCCTCCACATGAAAAAGCTGCCCGAAACTGGTAACGGCTGACGAGCAAAAAAACACTTCACACTAGTAGAACAGTAACGATATCCTGAATCTTCAACACTGGTTACCATATAAAAAATGGAAAATAGGCAGGGTTGAAGCATGTTCACATGATGTGAAGCACGTTACTTCACTCCTCGGTCTGTTTGTTATCACGGGATTCTAATCGGTATCTGGCATGTTCATGGAATGTTGATTAGTTTGGTACAAAACCTCATGGTCTGAGCACTGGTGAGGATATTAGGCTCCATCAAGCCCAGTATCCTGTTTCCAGCAGTGGCCAACCCAGGTTCCAAGTACCTAGCTAGATCCCAAGTAGTAAAACAGATTTTATGCTGCTTATCCTAGGAATAAGCAGTGGATTCCCCCCAAGCCATCTCTAAAATGGCCAATGGACTTCTCTTTTAGGAAATTATCCAAACCTTTTTTAAACCCTGCTAAGCTAACTGATTTCACTACATTCTCCAGCAATGAATTCCACAGTTTAATTACACGTTGGGTGAAGAAATATTTTCTCTGGTTTGTTTTAAATCTACTATTTAGTATCTTCATCGCATGACCCCCCTGGTCCTAGTATTTTTGGAAAGAGTAAACAAGTGATTCACATCTACCCTTTCTACTCCACTCAGTATTTTATAGACCCCCCCTATCATATCGCCTCCGAGCTGTCTCTTCTCCAAGCTGAAGAACCCTAGAAGCTTTAGCCTTTCCTCATAGTGAAGCCACTCCATCCCTTTTATCATTTTTGTCACCTTTCTCTGTATCTTTTCTAATTCCGCTATATCTTTTTTGCTAATTGGTGGCTTGGTGTCCGTGACAGAATGCCTGTATCAGACAAAAAAAAGGGGTATGAGATAATTAGAGACCCTCCCTTCAAGGGAAGTAGAACACCTTTTGGTTGAAGGGGCCAAATGAACCAATCTCCTGTCGCACCCCTAAGTTATCTCATTGAAGCTGGTTGGGCAAAATATTGGTGGCCCTGACGGCTCACCCATTCTGCTGCCCACACCTCCCTCCCCACTTCCCTGTTGTCTACTATTTCTCAAGTTACCTATTCGCAACTTTTCTTCTTCTCTCTCCCTTCTGTGACCAGAACATGGATTCATGCCAGATGGCCTGGTGCCGGTTCATGCTAGTTAAACTGAGTTGGAACCACCTTCATGCAGTGCCGGAGTCCACTGTTGACCGAGTCACTGAGAGCAGAAAGGAAGGGCACATACCAGCTTGTTTCTATAGCAACCCACAGCTTGTTCCCCGGGGCTATAAGCGGCGAGCTCTCTAGGAATGTCCTTCTACGGCAGCAGTGGGGCCCAGATCGAACAACATCCAGGACAGAATGAGAAACTCAAGAGGATCCTAATGAGGAAGCCAGAACCGAGGAGAAAAAAAAAAAAGAGGAAGGGACAAGGGAAAGGATTTAATTCCATGCCCCTCCCCCCTCAAGGAATTTAATGTCCATGTGCTGTTCCTTGTGACCCCTGGCAAGTCACTCAAGCCTCCATTCCTCAGGTACATCAGATAGATTATGAGGGTTCGTAGTCATTCGCGCGCGGGGCTTCGGCGCGCTGACATTTCAGCGCAGACAATTGGGCAGAAGACTCCAGCGCGCCGCCGAAAAAGTTACTTTTAAAGAGCTCCGAAGGGGGTTGTGAGGGGGCAAACCCCCACAGTTTACTTCATACTGTTTGCACTGCCACTGGGGGGAGGGGTTGGGGGGGTTAAACCCTCCATTATAGAAGAAACTTAACTTTTTCCTGATTTTTTTAGGAAAAAGTTGTTTTCTCTATAATGGGGGGGTTGCACCCCCAACACCCCCCCCCCAAGAGCAGCGCGAACAGTATGAAATAAAGTGTGTGGGGGGGTTTCCCCCCGTCGGAGCTCATTAAAAGTAACTTTTTTGGCGGCACACTGGAGTCTTGCGCCGAACTGTCTGCGCTGAAATGTCGACGCGCCAAAGTCCCGTGTGCTTTTGTCCCGCCACCGATTATGAGACCACCGGGAAAGGTAGGGAAAATGCTTGAGTACCTGACTGAACCGCTTAAATAAGCTTGGTATAAATACCTAATAAAATAAAAAAAATTAGGATATATCTTATAGTATGCCCATTCATAGACACCCCCCCCCCAAAAAAAAAATAAAATAAAAAATTCTACAGGCAGTTGTGGAAGGGAGGCTAAAGCAGTGATTCCCCAACCCTGTCCTGGAGGACCACCAGGCCAATCGGGTTTTCAGGCTAGCCCTAATGAATATGCATGAGAGAGATTTGCATATGATGGAAGTGATAGGCATGCAAATTTGCTTCATGCATATTCATTAGGGCAGTGATTCCCAACCCTGTCCTGGAGGACCACCAGGCCAATCGGGTTTTCAGGCTAGCCCTAATGAATATGCATGAGAGAGATTTGCATATGATGGAAGTGATAGGCATGCAAATTTGCTTCATGCATATTCATTAGGGCAGTGATTCCCAACCCTGTCCTGGAGGAACACCAGGCCAATTGGGTTTTCAGGCTAGCCCTAATGAATATGCATGGAGCAGGTTTGCATGCCTGGCACCTCCATTATATGCAGATCTCTCTCATGCATATTCATTAGGGCTAGCCTGAAAACCTGATTGGCCTGGTGGTCCTCCAGGACAGGGTTGGGGACCACTGGGCTAGAGAACTAGAACCAAATTCCCCCCCCCCCCAATCCTTTCCCCCAGTTCATCTTTGTCAACACACTCTATCCCCAAATATACTTTCTCTCTAGCTCCCATCCCCCCCTTAGCCCAATATCTCATATAACGCCCTCGACTCACATCTCCAACCAGTTACTTAGCCTTCCTCATCCCCCCTCCACGCCAGCTTTACCCCTAATTTAATAATCCCACGACCTTCAGCCAGAGGCTCGCTGCCGACACCATCTCAAGAACAAATGCCTTATTTTGTTTTGATACGAGACGTTCAGCAAGTGTAAGCTACCGACACCCAAAGACTGGCTCTATTTTCATGAGACTGAGGGTTTGTAACCAGATGAATCAAACTCCCTGCAAGCCACAGGGTCCCAGAACAAAAAACTGAACAACTGTTCTAGGGATGACTTCATAAACAGTTCTCTGGAGATAGTAGAGGAGCGTGCGTACTGGGGGGAAGAGCGTCAGGCAACCATACTTAGGTCGACGGAAGCCATCACTAGTTCTAGGGCCCTAATTTGGATTTATTAACCACCTTTTCATGAAGAGATTCACCCAAAGTGGTTTACAATACATTGAATAGCAATCAGGTACTCTTTAGGTATTTTTTTTTCTCTCTCTCTCTCCTGGCATGCTTACAATCTAAGTATGGTACCCAGGGCAACGGAGGCTGGAGTGACTTGCTCAGGGTCACAAGGAGCAGCGCTGGGATCAAACCCACAAACACAGGGTGCGGAGGCATCAGCTCTAACCACTAGGCCACGCCTCCTTAAATAAAACAAAGATGGCTGCCCTAGCACCCTCTCCAATATAGTTCAAGCTGTCCACAGCCAGGTGTGCATTTGGCTTGCACAGGTGTCTAAAAAATGTGAAAAGCATGCAGACCCTATGTCTGAATTAATCCAGCATCACTAGCCCTCTTTTGGTATATCAAGCTTTGTGAATACATAAGAGTTGTGGGTGTATGCATGACATAAAAAGACAAACCTCTAAAACTCTGTTTAAAATGAAGACTAACCAATCCTCCCGATTGAACAGCTGCCTGGGTTAGGGGTTTTTTAAGACTGTTCCCTCGTCTTGTTTGCAGAGCAGGTTTTCTGACTCTCCCCCACACGTGCCTTTTGGATAATGGGGGTCCTTTATGGGCGTCGGATGCCAATGCCCCTTGATGAAATGTCCAGTGCCAGAGAGCAGGGGGGGTGGACAACGATAGTCCTCGAGACCACAACCCAATGGGGCTGGTTCTCCCAGGAAGTGGCGTAATAAAGACGAGCGACGTCCGGGGCGGCGGCGCCCGTCCCTCGCCCTCTTCCCCACCCCACTGCCACGCGGGCACCCCCTTCCCTTTTCCAGTACCTTTTTAACTTCTTCAGCGTGAGCGGCACACCGATGTCGGGTCGCCCTTTGACGTCGCTTCTTAGGCGTGGGTCCCAGAAGCGAAGGCAGAGAGCATGCTAATGTCAATGTGGGCATCAACCTTGCATCGGGGAATTTTAAAAAGATACGGGGATGGCAAGGAAAGGAGCAGGGGGGGCAGAGAGTAGGAGGGGGTGCCGCAACCCCCCCCTCCGGCAGCCACTGCTTCCAGGCCTGAAGCAGGCTCTGTTTGAGTCCACTAGAAACTCTGCATTCTGCTCCATTGTCCCAAAACTCTGGAACGCCCTGTTCCTTTCTCTTTGTCTAAAACTAACCTTTTCTTTCTTTTATTAACCACCTTTTATTACAGTTCCTGGGCTCGTTTGGGCACAGGGTATCTTAATTGTTTTTAAATTTTTCTTAGTCTGGAATGAATTTAGGCTGCTCTGTCTTTTCTTCCAGTGGCTTAGCAAAGGGGGTGTGGACCGCCCCAGGCGCCAAGTCGGTGGGGGCGCTGGCACCTCTCCGCCCCACCATGCCACCCTCGTGCCAACCCTAACCCCACCCCGTACCTCCGTATTATCTTTCCTAACGTGAGCAACTTCTGCCTGTTGCTCATGCCAGCCTGGTTCCCCTCTGAATCACTTCCGGGTCACGGGCCAGGAAGTGACATCAGAGGGAAATACGACACTGGGGCGAGGAGCATGCTTGCAAGAGCCACTCGCGCTGGCGAAGATTAAGTGTTACAGGGGGGGGGGGGAGGGAAAGCGCATGTGTGGAATGGGGGGCATGAAGGAGCGGTGGATCGCGGAGAGGAGGGCGCAGGGCATCACCACCTACTCTTACTATGCCACTGCTTTCTTCTATGTTAATTTTAATAATATAAACCACATTAACCCATCCTTGGAAAAGGCGGTATATCAAGCCTCAATAAATCATAATATTATGACATCTATATGCAAACACTGGATGCAATACATGCAAATCAATCTCATGTATATTCATTATGGAAATCTTTGAAAAGTTGATGGGTTGTGTACCCAAGCTACCCGCTCCTGTTATGGATCTTGTTTGATACTAAATGGACTGAGACGCTCCTGCCTTGGTACCTGGGTAGTTACTATGGACGACGCTCTCTTACCTGATCCTTCTCCCAGAGAAGAGACAGCTTACTGTTGTCAATGGCATATTTCACAAATTGCATGTCTAAATCCTCAATGCGAAAATTCAGATCACCAAACCAGAAGACGACGCTGGCGAAGAGGAGGAAAAGAGGAGGATTTCAAGAAAAGAGAACAGGAAACTGGTGCGCAGGACAGAAAGTATGAGAGAGGACAGAAAGGGTGCCTGTCACTCTGCCCAGTGCTGTTTCAGGTTCATTTAAAATTTGATACTATCGCTTATAATAATTTCTAAGCTGTATACATAATACCGTGTTTCCCTGAAAATAAGACAGTGTCATATTAATTTTTGGTCCAAAAATCACATTAGGGCTTATTTTCGGGGGATGTCTTATTTTTTTCATGTACAACAATCATCTCTCCCTTCCTCTCCTCCACCCCAATTCTTCCTCATACCTTTCTCCTCCCCCCCCCATGTGTAGCATCTTTCCTCCCCTCTCACCCATCCCCTTGTGCAGCATCTTTCTATCCCTCCCTCCCATTCCCTTGTGCAGCAGAACCCCACCGACCCTCCCACCATGAGACTGACATACCTCCATTCCGAGGCTTCCTAAAGCAGCAGGGGTGGGGGTTGCTGAATCGACAAGTCCGATTTTTTCAGCCAATCAGGCAGCACTAGTGTCAGAGATGGAGTCAGGGAGTGTCAGGTGTATTCGGAGGATGGAAGCTTCAGGGATCGATCATAACTAGGGCTTATTTTGGGGGTAGGGCTTATATTAGGAGCATCTTTAAAAATCATGCTAGGGCGACAAGAGGACATCCATGGAAAATCAGGGGCGGGAAATTGCACGGCGACACCAGGAAGTACTTTTTCACCGAAAGAGTGGTTGATCGCTGGAATAGACTTCTACCTCAGGTGATTGAGGTAAGCAGCGTGCCTGATTTTAAGAAGAAATGGGATCGTCACATGTGGGATCTCTGCACAGAGTTAAATAGGGGAGGGTCATTAGGGTGGGCAGACTAGATGGGCCGCGGCCCTTATCTGCCATCTTTTTCTATGTTTCTATGTTATTTTCGGGATAAGTCTTATTTTCAGGGAAACAAGGGTAAAACCGGGGATATAGACAAGAACCGCCACGGACTAACCTGCCACATAAGGAATAAGGTTATGACTACAATTAATGAAGAAAGGGAAAATACAATTGGGAGGGTAAAATATAAAAATGATGCATCCTATATATTAAAGAAAAATACTGGATAATGAAAAGTTGAAGAACTGGGATAGCGGTTTAATCTTCAAAAGCATCCCTGTACAAAAAGGACTTTAAAGTAGGGTCGCCAGATTTTACGATTGTAAAATCCGGACACCCTAAACCCGCCCCCCCCATTCCCACCCATCTCCGCCCCCGATGCCTGCTTTGGTCAGTCAGGAGACAAGCCGCACCCGCGCGGGTGCCACGCGATGATGTCATGCGCACACGGGCGTGATGTCATCGTGTGGCGCCCGCGCGGGTGAGGACTGCCTCCTGACTGACGCAATCGAGAGGGGGCTTTTCAAAACCCGGACATAGTGCCGGGTCTTGAAAAGCTGTCCGTGAAAATCCGGACGTCCGGTAGCCCTACTTTAAAGAGCTTTTGAATCTATCGAGCAGATTCCCCTCTTGGAAAAGAAGGCGACGAAGGGCAAATTCTATACGAAGCGCCCAAAAAGCTTGGCGCCTAATTAGGCACCATTCAGCGCGATTCAAGTAAAATTAGGTGCCGTTTAATGAGTCAGATTTTGGAGGCGCCCAAGAAATAGGCCAGCTCTAGGCGCAACTAAAAATTAGGCGCCTAGCTGAGCGCTTAAGAGCGGCGATTCTGCAACAAGGCACCTAACACGTAGCCACGCCCACGCCTAACGTGCATAGTGCCTATTTTTTTGAAGGCCACCTAAATTTTTATAGGCGCCTTGTTACAGAATCGCGCTTTCTCGATAGGCGCCTATGTTTCATAGAGACATAGAAAGATGACGGCAGAAAAGGGCTATAGCCCATCATGTCTGCCCACTCTACTGACCCATCCTTTTAAGTCTATACCTAGTGACCAATTCTTGAGATCGACCCTCGTAGGGATCCCACATAGGCATCCCATTTATTCTTAAAGTCCAGCACGCTGCTGGCCTCGATCACCTGCACCGGAAGCTTATTCCAACGGTCAACCACTCTTTCTGTGAAGAAATACTTCCTGATGTCGCCATGAAATTTCCCGCCCCTGAGTTTGAGCGGATGCCCTCTTGTGGCCGAGGGTCCTTTGAGAAAGAAGATATCATCTTCCACCTCGATACGTCCTGTGATGTATTTAAATGTCTCAATCATGTCTCCCCTCTCCCTACGTTCCTCTAGAGCAGGGGTGCCCACACTTTTTTGACTCGCGAGCTACTTTTAAAATGACCAAGTCAAAATGATCTACCAACAATAAAATGTAAAAAAAACACAAAGCACACTGTACGCATAGAATTGTTAATTATCATTCCTATTCCGGGGTTTTTTCAAAGAGGTCAAAGCAGATGACTTTATGCACTGTCACCTCAGTAACAACCATACAAAAATAGACAAATATCCCATCCCCCTCCCTTTTTACTAAACCACAATAGCAGTTTGTAGCGGAGGGATCTGCACTGAATGCCCAGCGCTGCTCTTGACGCTCATAGGCTCCCTGTGCTAAAAACCACTATTGCGGTTTAGTAAAAGGGGACCAAATTGTAAAATATAGACAGCAGATATAAATTCAGACACATTTTGATCACTAAATTTAAAATAAAATCATTTTTCCTACCTTGTCTGGTGATTTCATGAGTCTCTGGTTGCACTTTCTTCTTCTGACTGTGCATCCAATCTTTCTTTCAGCCTCTATGCTTCCTCTCCTCCACACCTCATTCCCTCCCCCAACTTTTCCTTCCTCTCTCCCTGACCTTTCTTTCTTTCTCTTTTCATGCCCCCTTTCTTTTTTTCTGTTTCTCTTCTTTCCTTCTGTCTTTCTGCCTGCCCCCTTTCTTTCTTTCTCCCTGCCCTTCCCCAAGCCACTGCCACTGCCGCTGCCATCGGGGAACAGGACCCAAACCGCCACCAATGGATAACAGGCCCCAAAGCCAACGCCCTCGCCGACACCGACGCCGCCCCTGCTTCGGGCCGACCAGCATTCCTCTCCCCGACGTCAATTCTGCCGTCGGAGAGGAAGTTCCGCCCAGCCAAGCAGCAATTGGCTGGCCCGAACTTCCTCTCCGACGGCAGAATTGACGTCGGGGAGAGGAAGACCGATCGGCCCGATAGATCGCCAAGGCAAAGTGAGTCCTGTGTGATCGACTCACTTTGCCTTGGCGAGCTACCCGTCGATCGCGATCGACCTATTGGGCACCCCTGCTCTAGAGTGTAAAGCTGCAATTTGTTTAGTCTCTCTTCGTATGAGAGACCCTTGAGTCCTGAGATCATCCTGGTGGCCATCTGCTGAACCGATTTGACTCGGAGCACATCTTTACGGTAATGTGGCCTCCAGAATTGTACACAGTATTCCAGATGAGATCTCACCATGGTTCTGTACAACGGCATTAGGACCTCAGGCCTCCTGCTGACGAAACTTCTATCGATACATCCCATCATCTGCCTTTCAATCAGTGCGGATTAAAACGCTTAATTCCGCTTGTTCTTCAATTTAGATAGGCGCCTATCTAGTTGGCCGCCTCCGAGATAGCTGGTTACAGAATTTGGGCCTGAGTTCTACAACCGAGGTGCGTCTATTGAAAAGATCTCCTTGCGTCTGGTATTAATGAAGACACCCGTATGCCAAAGGCGGTATAACAAGAGTAAATAAACATAAACCTCCCCCACCACCACCACATGAAGCACACAATAATAATAATAATAATAATAATAACAATAACAATAACAGTTTATATACCGCAATACCGTTAAATTCTATGCGGTTTACAATAGATTAAGCGAGGTACAAATTGATTGAATTTAAGAGGGGGGGAAGAGGAGAGTTAATAGGACCGGAAATGCGTTGTTGAGGAGAAAGAGATTAACAGGACAGAGGAATCACTATGGAGGAGAAAGAAGATGAGTGGGTCAGTTGTCTCGATACTTTAGGAACAGTTGACTTCTTATGTTCTTATCTGTGCCAAGTATAGGACAATTAAGCCATTGTGACATCACTGCTGAGGTTGGCTCTGAGGCACTGTGGAAGAGGCATTATGACATCACAATCTCAGCTCTGGAACGTTGCTACTCTTTGGGTTTTGGCCAGGTATTAGGGACCTGGATTGGCCACCGTGAGCTGATGGATCATTGGTCTGACCCAGTAAGGCTATTCTTATAATAATAATAATAACAGTTTATATACCGCAATCTCGTTAAGTTCTATGCGGTTTACAATAGATTAAGCGAGGTACAAATTGATTGAATTTAAGAGGGGGGAAGAGGAGAGTTAATAGGACCGGAAATGCGTTGTTGAGGAGAAAGAGATTAATAGGACAGAGGAATCACTATGGAGGAGAAAGAAGATGAGTGGGTCAGTTGTCGAGATACTTTAGGAACAGTTGAGTTATGTTCTTACGTGAGCCAAGTATAGGACAATTAAGCCATTGTGACATCACTGCTGAGGTTGGCTCTGAGGCACTGTGGAAGAGGCATTATGACATCACAATCTCAGCTCTGGAATGTTGCTCTCATTGGGGTTCCAGAATCTTGCTATTCTTTAAGATGCTGGAACGTTGCTACTCTTTGGGTTTTGGCCAGGTATTAGGGACCTGGATTGGCCACCGTGAGCTGATGGATCATTGGTCTGACCCAGTAAGGCTATTCTTATAATAATAATAATAATAATAACAGTTTATATACCGCAATACCGTTAAATTCTATGCGGTTTACAATAGATTAAGCGAGGTACAAATTGATTGAATTTAAGAGGGGGGGAAGAGGAGAGTTAATAGGACCGGAAATGCGTTGTTGAGGAGAAAGAGATTAACAGGACAGAGGAATCACTATGGAGGAGAAAGAAGATGAGTGGGTCAGTTGTCTAGATCTTTAGGAACAGTTGAGTTTTTAGACGTTTTCTGAATTCCTCATAAGTAGTGGGCGAAAGCAGTTGATCTAGGTCTTTACCCCACAATGCTGCTTGATGTGAAAGAAGGTGTTCATGGTGTTTTTTCAGTTTACAACCTCTAACTGGGGGGGAAACGAAGTAGGAATGAGAGCTTTTCTTGTGTCTGTTGGCAGAGAAGGAGAAAAGGTCAATTATGTATTTAGGGGCAAGTCCGTTTAGCGCTTTAAAGCAGAAGCAGGCGAATTTAAACAGGGTCTCTTCCCCAAAGAGCTTACAGGATACAGTTTAAGAGCATGGGGGCTAAATGGCTTTATTGTGGTCATAAAGGAAGTGACAGATGAACAGCAAAACACAGGAACAGATTTCGGTCTCTGTGATTTAATCCTTGCACTCATCTGCCAGTCCGTATCAAGTGAAGAGGGGTGGGGGATGGGGGACCTGTGATGATCAGCATATCTTGCTGGGACTGAGAGAGCATTTGAGCAGCAAGAGACAGCTTCAGTGAACAAGGACCAGTGGGTGGGCGCTATAGGACACATGGGGGGGGGGGGTCATTTGTGTGGCCACATCTGCACCCAAATGGACGGTTTTAAATTCAGACCAGTGTTGGCCAGGAAGTGTGACAAGAAGTGTGTACAGCACGGACAGAGTTCACACCAGCACGGACAGATGATAAAACAACACTAATTTATACATGGACTGAAATAATCTAATCTGCTCGAGCAGAGGTAAATGTCAACACCCACGATATTGGCATCATTGGATGAGAATGGGATTTGATTTAGCAGCTTTACATATACAGATACTTTACCTCCCCCCTTTACAAAATGAGCCATAGCATTTTTTAGTGCCGGCTGACATGCCGAATGCTCTGAGCTGCTCCCGACACTCAGAGTTCATGCGAGCGTTGGAAGCAGCGCAGAGCATTCAACGTGCCAGCCTGCGCTTAAAACCCGGGGGGGGGGGGAGGGGGGAGTTAGCTTGTACCTCAGGCAATGGAGGGTCAAGCGACGTGTCCGGAGTCAGAGGAGCTGCATTGGGAAATTAAACCTGGTTCTCAAAGCCCAGCACTAACCATTAGGTGACTCCTGTACTCCATATTACTGCTAAATTAAAATCAGTAGTTTATAAAGATACATTTGACACCTTTTAGCCTTTACAAAATAGTGTTTAAAGCAGAAACCCCCTTATACAATTACTCTCTTCAAGAGCGTATACGTTATCCATGCCTTACGTGCACAGAACACTGAAGTAGAGGTCTGCACGGGAATGGGGATCGCGGGAATCCCCCCCCTAACCCACGGGACTCCCACGGGGACCCCCCTCTGGCCCACGAGACTTCCATGAGGATGGAAGGCTTTGGAAGCAGGGTTCGTCCATATAATATAATGGACACGTCAGCCTTAGTAAAAGAAGGGGTTTATAAGTTAATTACCTGAACAGGAAACAAAAAAAGGGCTCCACCAAAGAGATTCCACAAGGAAAACAGCAAAAGAAACTGTGGAATTGATGATCCTGTCAGAAGTAATTGCTGCTTTGTATGGGGACGGGAGGGGATGAAGGTAATTCCTTGCAGGGACGGGTGGGGATGGAGAGGATCCTGGCGGGGACGGGTGGGGATGGAGAGGATCCGGGCAGGACAGAGAGGATCCTGGTGGGGCCGGGTGGGGCTGGAGAGTATCCTGGTGGGGGACGGGTATGGACGGAGAGGATCCTGGCAGGGACGGGTGGGTTTCTGTCCCCGTGCAACTCTCTACACTGAAGCACTACAGTGGGTATTTGAAAGGGGGCGGGCTCAGGGGAGGAGCTTGGATGGGGCGTGGGTGGGGCTCCCATTTACATGTATAAGTTCAGAGTACTATACGTTTACACACATCCCAGCCATTGCCTCTAGAGTTACACCAACTCTATGGCTGGCTATAAGTGCTAACACCTATATGTTGGGTGTGCCAATGCTAAATTAAGCTGGTGTTCTACAACAGAATCAGGGTGCCCAGTTTCCATTATAGAATAAGCTCCAAATCATGGTCTTATAGCACTGAAATGGATATGTCCAGTTATTTTTTTTTTTTCTAGACTGTTCTCCCAGGGGAGCTCAGAACAGTTTACATGAATTTATTCAGGTACTCAAGCATTTTTTCCTGTCTGTCCCAGTGGTTCTCAATCTATCTAATGCACCTGGGGCAATGGGGGGATTAAGTGACCTGCCCAGGGTCACAAGGAGCAGCATGGGTTTGAACCCACAACCTTGGGGTGCTGAAGCTGTAGCTTTAACCACTGTGCCACACTCTCCCCATTCTCTTCTTGGTTGGGCTGAGAACTTTTCAGTGTCCCCTTGTATTGTGATGTCATAACGCCTCATTCTACCAATGCCTAAGAGCCAGCCTCGTCGGTGATGTCACAGTGGCTTGACTGTCCTATACTCGGCTCACATAAGAACATAAGAATTGCCACACTAGGACAGACTGACGGTGTGGCTCACTGGTAGAGCAGCTGCCTCCGCACCCTGAACTGGTGAGATCAAATCCCAGTGCTGCTCTTTGTGACTCTGGGCAAGTCACTTAATCCTCCAGTGCCCACAGCATTGGATGCCAAAGCCACAAAAAAGCGGTATACTGAGGTTCTAGCTAATGTTACTCCATTTAAGGTGTAAGTTCTGCACGGATTTCGGTAGCAGAAATCCGTGCAGAACTTACACCTTAAATGGAGTAACATTAGCTAGAACCTCAGTAGAACGTGATTTGGGAGTAATCATCAGTGCAGACATGAAGGCTGCCAAGCAGGTAGAGAAGGCCACATCCAAGGCAAGGCAAATGATGGGATGTATCAATAGAAGTTTCGTCAGTCGGAAACCAGAAGTCATAATGCCGCTGTACAAAACCATGGTGAGACCTCATCTGGAATACTGTCACATTACCGTAAAGATGTGCTTAGAGTCGAGTCGGTTCAGCGGATGGCCACTAGGACGATCTTGGGGTTCAAGGGTCTCTCGTACGAAGAGAGACTGAGCAGACTGCGGCTCTACACTCTTGAGGAACGCAGGGAGAGGGGGGACATGATTGAGACATTTAAATACATCACAGGACGTGTCGAGGTGGAAGATGACATCCTCTTCCCCAAAGGACCCTCAACCACAAGAGGGCATCCGCTTAAACTCAGAGGGGGGAAATTTAGTAGTGACACCAGGAAGTATTTTTTCACGGAAAGGGTGGTAGATCACTGGAATAAGCTTCCGGTGCAGGTGGTCGAGGCCACCGGCGTGCTTGACTTTAAGAGCAAATGGGACATGTACGTGGGATCCCTACGTAAGATGATTCACTAGCATCTAGACTTATTGGGGTGGGTCAGTAGTGTGGGCAGACTTGATGGGCTATGGCCCTTTTCTGCCGTCATCTTTCTATGTTTCTATGTTTATACAAGTTCCTATTCCCCAAACATGGAAAGGAAAAATGAATGTACTGAGCAGGGGGAGGAATTACATACTCATGATCCAGGACACCATTTGCAAGTGGCCCTTCAAACTGCTGCAGCTCCAGAATGCTCTCAAAAGTATCCATCCGCTGATCGGAGTTTTCCATGTGAGCCGGTAAGTGACAGTTTAGAAAGCACACCATATGACCAAAGATAGCTAGCCGGACGCTAACACCGCCTTTATTACCCTGGAGCAAAAATGAGAAAAAAAAAAAAGAATAAGCTGTTATCGGCTTCTACGCAAAGAGGCAGAGTTCCTTCCCTGGAGCTGCCAAGTTATCAGATTCCATGAGGGAGATTTGAGGCCAGCCCTGGACTTCTGACAAGTCTATCCCGATCCGTTAGGGGGCCTGTAATACTGGTTTCAATGGCTAGAACCACAGACTACAACTCCCACGCTGCTTTGGAAAGTAAGCTCAAAACCAAGACTGGCCAGAAAGTCTTCCCCTAAACTGGGTAACTTGGTAGAGTTGTGTTTCCCAATTACAAGGTGACTTTACAGAACATAAACAAGCAACCAACCAATTTACAAGCCTTCATTCATCCAGCCCATGTATCACACCCAACAAACAGCATATCACCTATACAACATACAACCTTCATTCCAACCCCCCACACACAAACCCTAAAACAGACATTCCTTGTTTAACCATCCACACACCCAACATACAGCAAGTACACACAAGCAGCCAACCCACTAACATGCATGTAAGTGGCATAGAAAGTAAAGGCGGGGGCGGGGCATGGGCAGGCAGCAGGCGGAGCTCTCATGCATGTAAGTGGCACAGAAAGTAACATAGTAACATAGTAGATGACGGCAGATAAAGTCCCGAATGGTCCATCCAGTCTGCCCAACCTGATTCAATTTAAATTTTTTTTTTTTTAAGTAAATTTTTTAAGTAAAGGCGGGGCGGAACATGGGCAGGCAGTAGGCGGAGCTCTCATGCATGTAAGTGGCATAGAAAGTAAAGGCAGGGGCGGAGCATGGGCAGGCAGCAGGCGGAGCTCTCATGCATGTAAGTGGCATAGAAAGTAAAGGCGGGGCGGAGCATGGGCAGGCAGTAGGCGGAGCTCTCATGCATGTAAAATAATATGCACCAATTATAATATGCTCAGCATACTATATATTCTTACACTAAAAACACCATGCGTACTGAACGTATATGACCTTCCAGCCCACTCCTAACACTTATATCCATACTCACCCAGTAGCCACCCAACCCAGTCCTGGTACAATCTGTCTGAACATGTCGTAGGAACGGAAGGTGATAATATTTGGCAAACACTAACAGTAGCACTCCCTGCATGCGGACAGACGTTACCTGGAAGAAGGAGAAGGCAGCCTGAGCAAGGAAGAACATCGATGTGTCTGAATGGAACTCAGCTTGAACTGCTACTGAGAATAAATGAGTTTACCCATCATGCTAAGAATCTGAACACGCCGACACATCGCACGGACAGGTGCCCGCGGGCATGCCTTCTATCAGGTGAAACAGAGAGAGATACCTGCATGTGGCCCCCCACCACCTTCCAGAATGTCAGAGGCAAGTGGCTGCTCCCCCTCCCCCCAATGCACATGCACTTGTGCTGCTAGTCAGTACATCAAAGAGAAGCATAGCTACAAGGTGGGCCTGGGTGGGCACAGGCCCACCCAGCAGTACAATGCAATGCAATTTCTTTTATCCTGCAATTTTCAACAAGGAATCATTGTTGCTTACAGCAAGATGAGTTACATTTGTGATATAGTGTTATTGATATGTGAGCTTATTATTGCCAGGTTAGTTTTAGGATGGCAGTCTGTGGGATGAAGAGGGCTTGAGAGAGTTAAGTCCCCTTTCTTCCTTTTCTCCTCTGGCAGCCCCGCATCTGCCCCCTCTGGTGTATCTCATAAGTGTCCCAGCGGCTGCACCAATTCATCTTTGCTGTCTGCTCTGGCTCTCACGGGCTTCCTGCTCCTCGCTGATGTCACTTCCTGTTTCCTAGCTCAACTTTCAAGTTTATTTAAAATTTCTTATACCACCTAATCAAACTTCTAGGCGGTGTACAAAAATACTAGGTAATAAACAGAGAAGATACCATAAAATAAGATTAAAAATTAACAGCGCAAAACAATACCAGAGTATGTTAGTAGAACAAATAACTTGGCTTACAGACTTACTTCAAACAAATGGGAGATGGGCAAGAACTACAGTCTTTGGAGAAAATAACACAGAGATGGGAAAAACTGGAAGAGAAATGTTTTCGTCCTTAGAAGGGCACGGCAGCGGGAAGCCTGTGGGAGCCAGTGGAGGCAGCAAAGATGAATCGCTCCAGCTTCCTGTACACTGGGGAGAGGAGACATATTCCACTCTTGAGGTGGGGGGCTTGTGAAGGACAGAGGAAATGCTGAGCTAAGTGTATGTGTGTGTGTGTGTGTGGGGGGGGGGTGTTGGAAGGGCCTACCCAAATAGAAGGTCTGGTTATGCACTGCAGGTCACACCCTTAAGGTGATCATACGTCCCGTTTTCAATGGGACCGTCCCGTTATTAGACCGACCGTCCCGTTGTCCCGACCCATGCCGAAATGTCCCGTTTTCACGGATAGCGTCCCGAAGCTGTGCGCGTGGAAAACGGACTGGCGATCGCTTCCACTCTCTGCCGCGCTAAAGCCTACCTCCTTCCCTGCCGTGCCAATTCAAACCCCCCATCCGGTCTGCCGCAACCGCTGATTCTTGCTGCCCAGAAGCCTTCTTCCCGACGTCAATTCTGACGTCGGAGGACGTTCCGGGCCAGCCAGGGACTGACAATTAATAGATGTCCCGTTTTGATGAAAAAAATTAATGGTCGCGTTACCCATCCTGCACAATAAAAGAAAGTTCTGCATGTGGAAGCCCCTCCATCGAACACATTAAAGAAAGTTTCATGTGTCTACCCCCCCTCCTATCCAGCACGTCCAAGGGAAGCATATGCCAACCAGCAAGTTGCAGAAGGCACTTCTACCCTAAGCTGCCAGCGTGAGAGACATTATCCATATGGAATGGCTTCAGATGCATCAACTAAAAATAAGCCCCTCTGAACGCACTGCAATGTGGGGGACAGCGGGGGTCAGAAACGCTGAGGGAGAACATGGGGGGGGGGGGTCCTGAATTATTTAACAGCAGACTGAATCCTCGCTAACAAGGCTTCTTTATCAGGTACATTAACATTCTGGTATATAAATAGTGCACTGATAAAACACCCTTAACCCCTTGTCCGCCGATATGCACATCAACCCCACCAGCAAACACTGGCTCCTTCCTTAGTACATACGGTACGAGCTGAATTCCCTCAGACTGTTTCTGCTGTAGCTACACAACACAGATTCCTCCTTCTGTTCACAATCTAACCTGGAGGCAACAATGTTAGTATCAGACGAGGCCACATTGTCGTCTCTTGGCTGTGACATTTACATTTTAGTCTTAATAGTGTTCCCTGCTAGTGAAATGCGAGGCCCTGAGCCAGTGGCCTTTATTAATTTTTAAGCTGGGGCCGCTTTGGATTCTAATGAACTGAAGGAGAGCCACCAAATATCTTCCCACGTGGGACCACGACGCTGCTCGCCAGTGTGTGTCAATGGCATCCATCTCCAGCACCTTCAAACTTCATATCCTTAGTCGGTGGCGTGGCATGGCAACCCTCCCACCCCCCGGTACCCTCCTCTTCCCCCCACTTCACACTTGCACCCTCCCTTCTCATTCCCATATCCAACATCCCTTATTTTAATATTTTTATGTAATTTTATATTGTACACCGCTTAGAAAACCGATTAAGCGGTTTAAAATTTTTTTTAATAAACTTGAAACTTGATCTTCACCAGCACGAGCAGGTTCTCTGGCCTGTTGCTCGTGCTGGTGTTCCCTCTGACGTCACTTCCTGGCCCCACAACCTGGAAGTGATTTCAGAGGCAGCCAGGCTGGTGCGAGCAACAGGGCTACATAACACCCCAGGAACATAAGGGGAGAGCCTATTCTGTATGGACGCTTGGGAGCATAGGCAGGGGCCAAAACCCCATCAATATTTTACCCTAGACAACATCAGCAACTAGACACTTCCCGTTCCACTATTTACATACCCTCTAGATCCCAGAACTACCCTTCCTCCTCTTCTCTTTCCCCATCTACCCCTCTTCTCGATCCCCGGATGGTAGAGCCTTTTCCCTCCTGAGATCTCAGAGCCTCCCTCTCTGTCCTCTTACGCTGGCACCTTCCCCAATTCCTCCCTCTTCATCACCAAGATGGTCTCCACCTCTCTTTCCATGCCCTACACCAATACCCAAGATCACCCACAAAGCAAGAAGGTGCAGATTCACAAGCAAGGCTGGAAAACTATTTTATTGTTTATCGGGTAAAATGTTTTGACGCTAATGCGAAACTGTATGCAAAATGCCCCAGAATTTCAGAAACGCTGCTGCAGCATTTTCTAACTCTTGTCACGGAATATACCCCTCAGTTGCTGCAGAAAACTATGGTTAGATCCATGACAGCCAGACCGTTGTAACAGTGGCTAAAAATGAACCTATTCCCAGAGTACCAGCCACAGTGTTTCTCAATCTGTGGTACGCGTACCCCAGGGGGTACGAAGGGGTCGCTTGTTGGGGGTATGCGGCCTGGCCGCCATTTCCCACCAAATCGGTGTCTCCCGTTCCTGCCCACCCGCCGAAGCCGCTTCCGATGATCTCTTTCCACCGTGCCGCCCCGCCCCCAAAGCCGGCAAAGTGTGACACACTCTCCTTCAGTCTTCAGCAGCACTCCTTGCGGTGAGTGGCGCATGCAGCGATTCAAGCGCTGCACTAAGTGGCTGACCCAGAAGCCTTCTCTCTGATGTCAGAGTTGAGGTCGGAGGGAGGCTTGTGGGTCAGGCACGTGCAATGTGTGGGTAGCTGCTTGCGCCGTCCATTGGGGCGAGTGCAGCCGATCGGCACAGAAAATGATTTTCTTACACCCAAAGGCGAGGGGAACGGGAGAGAAATGTCAGGCTATGATGGGGAGAAGGGGAAGATATGCTGGGCTATAGGGCCTCCTGGAGCTATTTTAAGCTAGGTGTGGTAGGAGGGGATGAGAGAGGGGGCAATGCTGCACCAGAAATGATGGGCCCAGATATCGGAGGGTGGGAGGGGTAGAGATGATGGGAGGGATGGAATAGGAAAGGAGAGAGTGGAGTAGGAGTAAAGAACAAAAAAAAGTAATGAACAATATATCAGAGACTGGTGTAGTAATAATAATAATTATTTTTATTCTTATATACCACCAAACCATTAGTTCAAGGCAGTTTACAAGAAGAAAGGGCTGTTCAAACAGTGAATCACGTACATGAGCATATCAAATATTTCTCGGAAAATACAAAATTGGCAATTAAGTCACATATTTATCAAACAAGTAAGGTTTAAGAATTTTTCTGAACATATAATAAGACTAAGGGCTCATTTAACTAAGCTGCGATAGCGGCTGTAGCAGACGCGTGGCGTGGGTTTTGCGCGCATGGCCATTCAGCGTGTGCTAAAAACACTAGCACACCTTAGAAAAGGAGCCCTAAGCTTGGGGAATAAGTGTGTTCCAACTACAGAGTTGCGCGGGGGCAGAAATCCCACCCGTCCCCGCCAGGATTCTCTCCGTCCCCACCCGTCCCTGCAAGAATCCTCTCCGTCCCACCCGTCCCCGCCAGGATCCTCTCCGTCCCCACCTCCGTCCCTGCCAGGATGCTCTCCGTCCCCACCCGTCCCCATCAGGATCCTCTCCGTCCCCACCCGACCCCGCCAGGATCCTCTCCGTCCCCACCCAGCCCCGCCCATCCCCATAAAAAGCAGCAATTACTTCTGACAAGATCATCAATTCCACAGTTTCTTTTGTGTTTGCGCTGATTCCTTGTGGAATCTCTTTGGTGGAACCCTTTTTTTGTTTCCTGTTCAGGTAATTAACTTATAAACCCCCTCTTTAACTAAGTCTGACGTGTCCATTATATGATATGGACGAACCCTGCTTCCAAAGCCTTCCATCCCCATGGGAGTCCCGTTGGCCAGAGGGGGGGGGTCCCCATGGGAGTCCCGTGGGCCAGAGGGGGGTCCCTGTGGGAGTCCCGTGGGTTGGGGGGATTGATTCCCTCAATCCCCGTTCCCGTGCAGACCTCTAGTTCCAACATGAATTCATTGCATTAGCCTGGAATGCAAAAGGCTTTCCTAAAAATCTCTTATAACGGCATGCTTTTACCGACGGAAACATAAACCAGTGGGTTTTTCGTGTATTCTTATTTGAATTATAAAATTCAAAGTGGAAAGAGGGGTAGGTTGGTGTCAATCCACATAAAACTTTAAAACCGATACAGCCAAATTTAAACAAAATTCTAGCCTCGAATGGCAACCAGTGGAGCTTTAGATAATAAGGGCTTACATGGTCATATATTTTAAGGCCCAAAAATCAAACGGACTGCTGCATTCCGTATTATTCTATTAAGAATTTTTTGTAATGAGATCCCAGGAAAACAATATTACAGTAGTCCATAATAGATAGAACTGATGACTGAACCAGTAACCTAAAAGACATTAAATCAAAATATTTTTTAATGGTACGAAGCTTCCATAGTACAGAAAAGCATTTTTTAATCAGTAGATCAGTAAGGTCGTTAAAAGACAACAAACGATCTAACGTAACGTCTAATTTTAAGAACATAAGATTTGCCGCTGCTGGGTCAGACCAGTGGTCCATCGCGGCGGCCCTTAGGTCAAAGATCAGTGCCCTATTTGAGTCTAACCTTACCTACGTATGTTTTGTTCCAGTAGGAACTTATCCAACCATTTCTTGAATCCCTGAAGGGGATCTTGGTGGCTACTGAATAATTTTGGCCATTTAAAAAAACTAAATGAATAAAGAGAAAAAGTTTATAAGAAACCAAGACCTTGGCTAAGATTGGTTGTTTATAAAAAATAAATAAAAGAAATGGCATTACAATTAGTACTATTATGATGGGGGTGGAGTCAACGGCAGAGTTTGGGCGGGTCAGGGGCGGAGCTTGGACAGGGGTACTCAGTTGGTATTTGTTAGGCTTAGGGGGTACTTTGCTTGAAAAGGTTGAGAAACACCGAGCTAGACCACTGGGGGGGGGGGGGGGTTTCCCCTTGGGTTTATGGTCCTTCTAGCAACAATCATTATGACAGATCCTTACCAAAACATAGCTGAAGGGACTTAGCACATCCATGAAGAGTTCACTCCATTGATCTGTGAAAAGGGCGTCCTTCAAACGCTTGTTTATCATGGAGTTCACTTCCTGTAGCCTAGACAAAGAACAAACAGCTTTCTCTTTATCACTTCCTCATCTTTACCTTGTTACCAAATGTTGCTTCCACATTTCTTAGCAAAAAAAGAGAAGAATCCTCCCACCCTACCCAAAGAAGAACATTCTGCCTCTAGAAGCATAAATCGGAGCTGGGACGTTGTCCTCTCCCATATCTAGGGTTACCATGTGGCTCCAGAAAGAGGAGGACGGACTGAGACCAAACGGGTTTTACTTCCATTGTTTTCATGCTTTGAACGATATAAACCTAATAGGATTACCCGAGGGCAATATTTATTTGTCCTTCCGACTATCAAGCCGTGTCGTTACAAGAGATTTTTCGATAGATTACTCGGTTTTCAGGCAGGTAAAATTAATATACGGTTAAGTACTATTATTTTTCAGGCACACTCATGTATGTCTTTTAGGAAACTACTAAAAATTGATTTATTAGACAAATTTATAAACTGATGTTTCAGTTTATAAATACACGGCCCCGAAGCAGCGTGTGTAGAGTGATGCAGACGCTGCTGGAGTCGGCAGGTTTGGAGTCGGGACTGCGGGAAGGGAAGGGGGGGGGGGCGGCAAGGCGAAGAACTTACTTTTACCAGAGCAGGGAGTCCAGCGCTGGCGGCCAGTCCTGCCGGCGAGTGTAGTTAGGTGCTGTAAGGCTGGGGACCCGCGCATGCGCACTCCTGCCACCACGGACCTACATCTCACGGAACAGGGAAAATGGAACACGCAGGCAGGAGTGCGCATGCGCGGCTAGGGTTTTATTATATAGGATTGTATAATTTTAGCACTGTATGTGAACCGCCTAGAACTATGTGGTAAATAAAATTATTATTATTATATCTCAATCCGTCCTCCTTTTTCTGGAGCCATATGGTAACCCTACCCATATCCAAACCTTGATACGAGAAAATAGAATAGTGGGCTAAAAAAGAAAGACATAGACCCCCAAATTTGTACATGGTGCCTAAAGCTATGTGCATACATTAGAGTGCTTAGCTGACTTATTCACATAACTTACCCCCCTACTACTACTTTTTATTATTTCTATAGCGCTGAAAGGCGTACACAGCGCTGTACATGTTAACATGCAATAGACAGTCCCTGCTCAGAAGAGCTTACAATCTAATTTAGACAGGACATTTCAGGGTTGGGGAGGTTATAGCGGGTCTAGGTATCTGACAGCAGTGAGGGGGAGTTAAGAGTTGAATTTCTATAGAGTGTAATGCAAAGGAGCCTGTAAAATAGACAGTCCCTGCTCAGAAGAGCTTACAATCTAATTCAGACAGGACATTTCAGGGTTGGGGAGGTTATAGCGGGTCTAGGTATCTGACAGCAGTGAGGGGGAGTTAAGAGTTGAATTTCTATAGAGTGTAATGCAAAGGAGCCTTTACAATAGACAGTCCCTGCTCAGAAGAGCTTACAATCTAATTCAGACAGGACATTTCAGGGTTGGGGAGGTTATAGCGGGTCTAGGTATCTGACAGCAGTGAGGGGGAGTTAAGAGTTGAATTTCTATAGAGTGTAATGCAAAGGAGCCTTTACAATAGACAGTCCCTGCTCAGAAGAGCTTACAATCTAATTTAGACAGGACATTTCAGGGTTGGGGAGGTTATAGCGGGTCTAGGTATCTGACAGCAGTGAGGGGGAGTTAAGAGTTGAATTTCTATAGAGTGTAATGCAAAGGAGCCTGTAAAATAGACAGTCCCTGCTCAGAAGAGCTTACAATCTAATTCAGACAGGACATTTCAGGGTTGGGGAGGTTATAGCGGGTCTAGGTATCTGACAGCAGTGAGGGGGAGCTAAGAGTTGAATTTCTATAGAGTGTAATGCAAAGGAGCCTTTACAATAGACAGTCCCTGCTCAGAAGAGCTTACAATCTAATTTAGACAAGACATTTCAGGGATGGGGAAGTTATAGTGGTTCTTGGTATCTGACAGCAGTGAGAGGGAGTTTAAGAGTTGAAAGCAGTTTCAAAAAAGTGGGCCTTTAGCTTGGATTTGAACACTGCCAGGAACGGAGCACGACGTATTGATTCAGGCAACTTCCCCCACCCCCCCTTTTAAAAAACCATAGCACGGTTCAAACTCACACTGCTCCTTGTGACCCCGGGCAAGTAACTTGATCTCCCCATTTCCCCAGGTACATTAGATAGATTGTAAGCCCACAGGGACAGACAGGGAAAAATGCTTGAGTACCTGAAAAAATTCATGTAAACCGTTCTGAGCTCCCCTGGGAGAACAGTATATCAAATTTAAATACCTACATGACATAAATGCACATGAGTTGAGCCTCTTTCATTTAAAAGGAAGCTCCAGAATGAGAGGGCATAGGATGAAGTTAAGAGGTGACAAGGCTCTGGAGTAATTTAAGGAAATACTTTCTTACTGAAAGGGTGGTAGAGGTGTGGAAAAGTCTCCCGGAGGAGGCAGGGCAGGATTAATTCTTCGAGGGCCCCTAGGCACACAAGTACACTGGGCCCTCCTGGCCCTGCCCCGCCCCTATCCTGCCCATGCCCCCCCCACCACCCTTCACCCCGCCCATGTCCCTCCCCCATTTATCTGTTTTCTTATTTACTTCTTTATTTCCACTTGTATTTCTTTTTTTTTTTTTTTTTTTTAATTCAAACAAAGATTAGCATATCAGTGCACAGTTTTTCTTCTATGCAACCCCCAAACATCTCTGAACAAATCTCTCTTCCTTCCCTTCCCACCTACTTACCCAGGACTTTAACTCTGAACCCTTTCCATGCATTTATAAAAGTGTTCAAATATTTGTAAAGCAGTATTATTATTATTATTATTATTAGGTTCTTATATCCCGCCATACCCAAAGAGTTCTAGGCGGTTTACATCCGTTACATTAGGATCCGGTCTGAACCCGGATTTACAAAAATTTTTTCGGAATTGCAGATAGCGCGGAAGGAGGCAAAGTAATTTTAGCACAGGTTTATCATAGTTGGGTTAGAAGATAAAATGGAGGGAGTGGGAAACCAGAAGAGGGGGGGGGAGAGGGAGGTGGGGGTGGGGGGGTTGGAGTGTATGCGGGGAGTAAGGACTAAGGGTCTTGTTCGCGGAAGAGGTGTGTTTTGAGAAGTTTTCTGAAGTCTAGGTAGGTCGGGGCCTCTAGCATCATTTGGGCTAGCCAAGGGTTCAGCTTGGCCGCCTGGAAGGCGAAGGTTTTGTCGATGAATCTTTTGAGCTGGCATGATTTTATGGAGGGGAAGGTAAACAACTGGATTCTGCGGGATTTCTTGTTGGTGCAATACATATTGAAATGTGGGGAGAGGTATTTTGGTGAGAGACCAAATACTGTCTTGTAACAGATGCAGGCGAACTTGAAGAGGACTCGGGATTCGAAGGGTAGCCAGTGCAGTTGGTGGTAGAAGGGGGTGATGTGTTCCCATTTGTTCAGGCCGAAAATGAGGCGGACAGCTGTGTTTTGAATCAGTTTTAGTCTTCTGGTGATTTTCTTTGTGGAGCTTAGGTAAATGATATTGCAATAATCCAGTATGCTGAGGATAGAGGATTGAACTAATAGTCGAAATGCAGTGTCATCGAAGTATTTCTTTATGGTACGGAGTTTCCAGAGTACTGAAAGGCCTTTCTTGACAATGAGGTCGGTGTGATTTTCTAGGGATAGATGTTTGTCAAGCGTGACTCCTAGTATTTTTAATGTTTGTTCGAGTGGGAAAACCAATCCTTTCACCTGGATTGTGGTGTCTTTGATTTTGTCTTTGGGGGTGGCTAGAAAGAATTTTGTTTTGTCTGGGTTGAGCTTTAGTTTGAAGGAGAGCATCCAGAGTTCTATCTGGCTGAGTATGCTAGTTATGTAGTTGAGAAGATCCTGGGATAGACTGGTTAGAGGGATGACAATTGTGATGTCATCTGCATAGATGAAGAATTTGAGCTTAAGTTTGTGAAGGAGGTTACTGAGGGAGGCGAGGTAGATATTGAACAGGGTGGGGGATAAGGGGGAGCCTTGTGGTACACCGCAGGAGTTCACCCAGCTGTAGGAGAAGTTGTCATTTTTGTGTACCCTGTAGGATCTGTTTCGTAGGAACCCTTGGAACCAGCTGAGTACCCGGTCGGAGATTCCAATGTGGGCCAGGCATTCCAGGAGAATAGTGTGGTCAACTAGGTCAAACGCACTGCTTAGATCAAATTGTAAGATCAGGGCACTGGAGCCCCGACTGAAGAGTATGTGCAGGTGGTCTAGTAAGGAGGCGATGATGGTCTCTGTGCTGTGGTCCGTGCGGAAGCCCGATTGATTGTCGCTTAGGATATTGAATTTTTCTAGGTATGCGGAGAGTTCTGCTTTTACTGCCCCTTCCGCGATTTTGGTGAATAGTGGTATGTTAGCTATTGGTCTGTAATTGGAAGGTGCGTTGGAAGAGTCCTTTATGCTTTTTATGATTGAGGTTATTAAGATATGTCCTTGTTCTGGAGGGAAGTTTCCTGCGGATAGTAGGGAGTTGACCCATAGTAGCATGTTTGCTTTGAAGTAGATCGGAGCCGTTTTCATCACATTTGGGGGGCAAGTATCTAGTTTGCAGAAGGATTTGGTGTATTTGTTATAATATTTGTTGAAGGTTTTCCAGTCGATTGTGGTAAATTGGTTCCAGTTTAGGTCGGATCTAGACCCTTGGTCTGGTTTAGCTATGTCGATGTCAGGGAGGATGGGAAAGAGCTCCAGGGGATTGGTCTTGGTGGGTAGTGCTGATCTTAGTTTTAGGATCTTGGAGTTGAAGAAATCCGCTAGGGTGTTGGCGGTTAGTGTTGAGTCTTCCTGGTTGTTAGTGAGTGTTTCAATGTTGTAAAGGTTATTGACGAGTTTGAAGAGGTTGCTGCTGTTGGATGTGATGTTTCCAATTAAGTGTGAGTAGAATTTTTTCCGTTTTTCCTTGGTAAGGTTTTTGTAGGTTTTTAGTTTGAGTCTCCAGGCAGTTCTGAGTTCCTGGGTTCCTGACTTTATCCATAGTCTTTCTGACTTTCTGAGGTCCCTCTTTAACAGTAACAGCTCTGTGTCGAACCATCCCTCCTGATTTGTGGTTCTGATGTGGCGGGTTTTTGAAGGGGCTATTTCATTTAAAATGTTAGTGCTGTCAATGATCCAGGCGGACATGAGTTGATCTATTTCTTCGTCTTGTTTTATGTGGGTGTCATAGCGAGACCAGAATTCCTCTGGGTCTATCTTTCCTCTAGTAGTGTGGGTTGTGATGTTTCTTGTTTTGTTGTTTCTTGAATGTTTTTGTTGGCAGCCCAAGGAAAAGTCGCATAGTCTGTGGTCAGACCATAGGGAGTCTGTCCAGTTGGCTTGTTTCCAGTATATTTTTGGGTCGGTCGGCTCGTTGGAGGAGAATGTGACCAGGTCTAGCTGATGGCCCTTTTGGTGAGTTTTGGTTGGGGGGGGTTTGAAGAAGCCTAGTTGGGAGGTGAGTGACCAGAAGTCGGCAACTTCTGGTTGGTCCGCTTGCTCAAGGTGGATGTTGATGTCTCCGCATAGAAGGTTGTAAGGACTTGTTAGATAATTAGTTAATAAGGAGTCAGCGAGGTCCTCTTTGGCTAGGGACCATTTTTGGGGTGGGATGTAGAATAGAGTAATAGTTAGCGAGGAGGCAAGGGATTTAGAGGTGAGTGAGATGGCTTTCTGAAATATAAGTCTATATTAATAACCAAGTTTACAATGCCTCTCAACTGCCTCACTCTACATCAACCAACTGTAACCCATATGTATGTATAAACAACCAAATGTGTAACTCCTCTAGTACGTTCCACTCCATGTATGTTAACTTGTAACGAAACAACAAGGCAAGCAGTCCATCAAAGAATCCAACATGAAACAAAAGAAGATTGGCAGAAAATAAGGAGATTCAAATCAGGTTAATTCAAGGTGCTCCCAAGAACCATGCCTGATGCATTTCGCCAAATAAGGCTAGTCAATGCTAACAAGAAACCATGTCTTTCATACAAACAGAACACAGAAAACACCTTCACCTAGTATGGAATACGTAATCACAAACTAACCTCTTCCCCCTTTTACAAAACTGTAGCATGGTTTTTAGCCGCAGCCAGCGCTAAAAAAATGCTCTACAGTTTTGTAAAAGGGGGGATAAAATAGAAATACGTAGACAAAGTTTAAATAAAACCACCAAGACGCTGGACTCTGCATACAATGCAACACCACAGAAACAGCGATGAAAGGGATGAAAAATATAAATTTTTTTTCTACCTTTGTCTTGTCTGGTTTCTGCTCTCCTCATCTTCTTGTCAATATCTTCCTTTCATCTTCTGTCCTTCTGTGCCACTTCCAGAAACTGTATGCCTCCCCCTTCCATCTTTCCCTTCACCCTCATTGGTCTGGCATCCATCTTCTTCCATTCCCTCCTCCAATGGTCTGGCATCTTTCTCTTCTTCCCTTCCCTCTCCCACACCCCCATGGTCTAGCATTTCACTCTCCCTTCCCCCACTTCCATCAGCATCTGACCCCTTTCTCTCCCTCCACCATCCTGCCCACAACCCTTCCATAAAACTCTGCCCCTTTCTCTTCCTCCACCACCCTTCCATGCTCCTTTGTCCTCCTCCAAACATTGCTGGCGGCTCTGCCCTCTGAGCTCCTTTGCCCGAAAGCAGCATTATAACAGCTGAGGGCAACGTCCCCCCCCCCCCCCCGCAGCAAGGGCAACACCCCCACCCTGCGGCAATGGCAACGGGCCCCCCTCCCGGCATCAACCGCAATGCAGACGGATCTGTTACTGGAAGATCCCGTGATGACTGCGTCTGCCGGTCCATTCCCCTCCGACGTCACTTCTTCCGGAGCAAGTGGCGTCGGAGGGGGATGGACCGGCAGAAGCAGTCATCGCGGGACCTTCCCGTAACAGATCCTGCTGCATTGCGGTTGATGCCGGGAGTGGGGGGGGGCCCGTTGCCATTGATGCCAGGAGGGGGGCCCGTTGCCGTTGATGGTAAGGTGAGTCATCCTCCTTCAGCGGGCCCCCCCCCTCACAGTTTCGGGCCCTAGGCACGTGCCTACTGGGTCTATTGATTAATCCGGCCCTGGGAGGAGGTGGTGGAAACAGAGACTGTGCTGAATTCAAGAAAGCCTGAGATAGGCACATGGGATCTCTTAGAGAGAGGAAGAGATAATGGTTACTACAGATGGGCCATTTGGCCTTTATCTGCCATCATGTTTCTATGTTTGGGTCCTTTTATTCCCAGGATTTCTTGTGGAAATCCTGCTTCGTTTTAATACTCCTTCTCTGTGCTGCCTTCACTCTGCCCATAAATCTTTTCCTGCCTGGATAACAATCCTCTCAGCTGACAGGCTAATAATTCATCAGACCAGGATGGGCTTCTGCACTTTGGCTGGATGTCAATATTCCCTGAGCGGCGTCCCCCTCCTCTTACCCAATCACAAACATGTCCATTTTCTCATCTCCGGCGTTCAAGCACAGAAGAGAAGTGATGTCGCTCGGAGGCACGGCTGTGCCGACGTTCCATGTAATGATAGTTATCCTGTCAAGAGACAAGACGAGAGGGAGAAAAGATTGCGGCTCAGTCCCTGCACTTGCAGCCTACGCGGAGAAAATACAGGCTTGATCTGTTTGCTCGGAGCCATATTAGCAGCACATGCGGATTGCAAACCAATGTACCGCCATCACTTTCTCGTAACAAGTTAACACTGATCAGACCACTGCTTAATCTGATCCGATGGCCGCTGCAACGTGAGTAATTAAAACCCTAGGCAGATTAGCACATTAGCGAAAGCGGTACAGAGTCTTGTGATAACAGGAAGGAAGTCCAGCTCAGCTGCAGAGAAATATTCAGAGACTTAGGGCCAGATTCACTAAACACACCGATTGTGTCCCGATCGTGTCCCGTCCAGTTTGCGACCGTTCCCCGGCCCGATTCACTGACCTTGTGCCCGATCAATCGCCCACCTGATCCGCCCAGTCGCTTCATTTTGGATCGGCAAACCCAATCGGTGTTTCTTGGTCTGTTAAGTGAATCAATGACTTCCTACTTAGCAGGCCATGCAAATGAGGAGAAATGGAAGTCATTGATTCACTAAACAGACCAAGAAACACCGATTGGGTTTGCCGGTGTCAGGTCAAAAGCGCGCCGGGACAAAGGCGCGTGCAGACAATTGAGCGCAGCGCGGAGGTGCGCGCTGCAGAAAATGACTTTTTAGGGCTTTGACGGGGGGGAACCCCTCCCCCCACTTTACTTAATAGAGATCGCGCTGCATTGTGGGGGCGTTGTGGGGAGTTTGGGGGGTTGTAACCCCCCACATTTTACTGAAAACTTAACTTTTCCCTGTTTTTAGGGAAAAAGTTAAGTTTACAGTAAAATGTGGGGGGTTACAACCCCCCAAACCCCCCCAACGCCGGCGCGATCTCTATTAAGTAAACTGGGGGGGCTCCCCAACAAAAACCCCCGTCGGAGCCCCTAAAAACAGTAATTTTCTTTGGTGCGCGCCTCCGTCTTGCGCTCAGTTGTCGGCGCGCGCCTTTGTCTTTTGCGGTGTTGTCTATGAACCGGGTTTGCCGATCCAAAATGAAGCGACTGCTGAGTTCCAGCCGCTTACTGTCCTGGCCGACTCTCCTGCTCTCTGCCGTCCTGAAATCCCAGTATCGAGGTTGCAAACCAACCCTCAAAATAAAAAAATATAACTGTACATTGCTCCCCATAGAGTCTGCAAAAAGCGCAGCGCCATGCGAGGCCATGGTTTTAACCAGCGGGTTAAAAGCGTGTCCCGTTCCATAATCTGGCTGCAGCGTGTTCCGTTCCTTAATCTGAAGCGTGTTCCATTCCATTAGATTGAAAAGTCCACTCCAGTAGACTGCAGCCACCCCTCCCCCTTTGTTTGGACCTCGCTCGTGCGGAGAGCAAGCGCATGCACGGATCGCATCTATAGCCGACCAGGATAGTCTGCCGCATGCGTCACGATCGCTCTGCAGCGATCCGTGGTGATCGTGGTGTGGCGCGCGTCAGATCAGATCATTTGCGCAAGGACTCTGTAGTGAATCGGTCGTCTGGCAGAACTTGGCCACAAATCGCCCAACAACGAGTGAGTTTAGTGAATCTAGGCCCATCTGGTCTTTCATGCCAACCCCAAGCCCCAAAATAGCAACTACAGTCTGATTACTCTTAATTCAGTGGTTTTCTGCCTAGGGTTATCAGAAGTCTGGATTTACCCGAGCACGCCCTCTTTTTAGAGGACTGTCCTGGTTTTAAAAAGTGTTGAGCTCGGAGGCCACGTCTGGAGTAGAGGTCTGCATGGGAACGGGGATCGCGGGAATCCTGCGGGTCTCGCGGGGGTCCCGCGGGAATCCCTCCCTAAACTACGGGACTCCCACGGGGACCCCCCCAAGCCAACGGGACTCCCACGGGGATGGAAGGCTTTGGAAGCAGGGTCCGTCCATATAATATAATGGATACGTCAGCCTTAGTAAAAGAGGGGGTTTATAAGTTAATTACCTGAACAGAAAACAAAAAAAAGGGTTCCACCAAAGAGATTCCACAAGGAAAACAGCAGCATAAACACAAAAGAAACTGTGGAATTGATGATCCTGTCAGAAGTAATTGCTGCTTTTTATAGGGACGGGCGGGGATGGAGATAATTCCTTGTGGGGACGGGGACGGACGGAGAGGATCCTGATGGGAACGGGTGGGGACGGATAGGATCCTGGCGGGGACGGGCGGGGATGGGTGGGATTTCTGTCCCCGCGCAACTCTCTAGTCTGGAGGGCCTCTGTGAACATGCATGCCGCATCCCCGCATGTGCAGAGACCCTCCAGACGCAGTTTTGAAGAGACGAGGTTTGTGTGGGTCTGGGGGGGGGGGGGGTAGAATGGAGCAGGGCCACGCCTCCTCTTTTTTTTTTTTTTTTTAGATAAAATCTGGTAATCCTCCTAATCCAGCCGCATGAGAGAGTTTGCATAGAAGACAAGCTTCATACCTGGATTTCAGAAGGCATCTAAAGACCTATTTGTTTTTCAGATTTTTGGGTATCTAATTTCTCTAAATTTCAATTGTGATTATAGCATAATCTTTTGTAAACCGCAGAGATCCTCACGGTTATGTGGTTTATAAATTGATTTTATGTTATGCTCATTGTGCATACCCTGTGTGTGGCGCAGTGATTAACGCTACAGCCTCAGCACCTTGAGGTTGTGGGTTCAAATCCACGCTGCTCCTTGTGACCCTGGGCAAGTCACTTAATCCCCCCATTGCCCCAGGTACATTAGGTCGATTGTGAGCCCGTCGGACAGGAAAAAATGCTTGAGTACCTGAATAAATTCATGTAAACCGTTCTGAGCTCCCCTGGGAGAACGGTTTAGAAAATTGAATAAATAAATAAATAAACCCGACTGGCTTGAGAGATGAAACCAATGCCTCTCATTTCTTACCAATAAGATTTAAGTCTCTCTCTCTCTCCTCTGACCCAAAATACTGGAGCTGACCATCAGTAGAAGACGAGACAGCGTGAGACATCCTGTCCCACACATCGCTTCTTGCCGTAAACTGGAACACTGATCCCTTAATTCTAGAATCTTGTATGCAAATTTCCGCACTTAGTGCGCACGCTTGCATGCAAGGTTATAGAATACTATGCGACTCATTTGGTCAATTAGATGGTAATTGGCAACTATGACGGGTGAGAATTGGAGTTAATTGGCACTAAGCCGTGACACAGGTTTCCACCGGTGGCTCGGAACGTTAATTGCGCCGCTGCTGTTCGGATGCTCACAGGAATTCTATAAGCATCAGAGCAGTGTCGGAGAATTTTAGCGCTACAGGCCACGGCAGAAACTTCTGCCGCAGCTTAGTAAAAGGGGGGTTTAGTCGGTATTTTAGTTTTAAAACTTAGCACTCAAGGGGGTCCTTTTAGATAGCTGAGGTAGAAAGCGGCCTTAGCGCGTCCTTACAGGGTTTTTTTTTTCTGTATGCTAAGGCTTTTTTTTTTTTTTTTTTTTTACTGCAGCCTGGAAGTGGCTAGTTTTCCAAATTAACGGCCATGCATTAATGTTGCCATTAGCGCATGGTGCCTATTTGCTAGGTGGTAAGGATTCACGCACTACTCCCATGCTAATCAGTTCGTGTGGGGTAGCGTAGCTGTGCAAATTGATTCACGCCATCACACCCACTCTCTGCCCCTTTCAGAGAAAAAATTAAGAAATATTTTATAAGCACACCGTTTGCCCAGGCAGGCTGGCTTTTTACCACAGGATGCCACAGCTGAGGCCTAGCCACGGGTGGGCCTGGACCCACCCACTCTAGTCTCAAGCCCACCAATAATTCTCACGCCCTTGTCATTGCTGGTGGGGATCCTCAAACCCCAACTGCAAGGGTCCTCAAACAGCAAGAGGCGTGGCCTAGTAGTAAAGCTGCTGTCTCACCACCCTGAGGTTGTGGGATCGAATCCCAGTGCTGCTCCTTGTGACCCTGGGCAAATCACATAATCCTCTATTGCCCCGGGTAAACCGCTTTGAATGTATAACCACAAAAAAGTGGTATACAAGTTCCATTTGCTGCACCCCACAGCATAGTCCAAGCCCTGGTGTCGCTCTGGCCTCCCCCTGCTGCATATGTGAAAACTAAGTATGCTTGGGGAGGACAGGGCAGGGGCAGAGCTGTGGGCTGGAGCAAGTGGAGGGAGAGCAATTCTTGTCACCAGAGGACCCCACCAGCACAGGTATTTTTAATGCTTTGAGCTGGCGGGGGGGGGGGGGGGTGAACTGGAATGGGGGGGATGTGGAGACCACATATGCCCACCCAGTTTGCCCAATGGCCCTCACTGAGATGCACTGGGAAGGGGAAGGCCCGCCATTTTGAAGTGGCTTTAGGCACCTGGGCCAATCAGAATCTTAGGCCCCTCCCCATTCATGGCAGAATTAGAGACTACTAGGAAGCTCGGAAAAGACCACAGTGGGCCATTCTCATAATCAGCAGGTGAAATATTGGCATGCTAAACCATCTGGAAACGGTTTAACGACCATCGTTAAGAGTACGGTAAGTTTTGAGAATCCGGCCCTCAGTGGTAGGGCTGACCCTGGATATCATGAAAACCAAAACAGCTTGTAGCACTCAAGGACGAGAAGTTGCTTACCTCTGGTATAATATCTTCCTGTTAGTCTGGAAGTGATGAGATGCTATTGAATTGATATGGCATTAGCACATCCTCTTTCTTACCTGAAATCTTCATCTTCTGACAACCCATCTGGTTCTGCAGGGACAGTATCACAGGACTCTGATCCATCAAAGGGGTTTGGAGACAGTTTGTTTCTTCCACATGAGAAAGATTCGGTGGACTCTGTTCTTGAAAAGGATCCCTCTGATCCTACGGAGAGTAGTTTATTGACCGAGGCCGAGAGAGAGCCAATTGAGGTTGGCAAGGAGGATCCACAGAGATGTGTCGAAGGAGATCCTCTTGGACTAGACAACGGTGAGCCATTTGGTTGAGCTGAGGAGCTGCCCAGAGTGGATGGCAAAGATCTATATTGTCCTGGAGACAGTAAACCAGGCTGGCCAAAAGTTTGTGATCCACCAGATCCCTCAGGTTGGGATCTACCAGTCTCTCCTGATGCAGGCTGGCTAAGTGCAGGTAGTATCCTGTCCTCTAGTCCAACATTTTGAGATCCTTCAGGTTGGAATCTATCAGACGCTGAAGGGGAGGAGCCAACAGGCGATATGGGCCTGAATCCAATTGTTGCTAATGACATTGGCCCTCCTACATTGATAGCATGTGATCCACTTGAACCCTCAGGCTGGGATCGGAGGGATCCCACAGGAACTATTCTGGGAATTGAACTCGGGGGTTTGATAGAAGCTTTAGCATTTGTCACCTCTCGTGCAGTACTAGAGCGTAGAATCTTGTTGACTTGATGAGCTGGCTCCATCTTAGACAAAGACAAAATAAAGCTAGTTGTGAATTTTTAGTGCAACTCCAAAACAGACTTAGTGGTAGATCATTACCCCAATACATTCTCATGTCTCCCCAAAACCACAGATCGAATAGAGCAAATAAATCCACTAATTTACCTAACCTCCATAAAAACCCAGGCAAACTCGTCCACAAACATCCTACATTAATTCTGGCACAGTCGCTTATACTGAGCCAACTTGACTATTGTAATATAGCCTACCTGGCAATTTCCCAGAAGAACCTCCAACGATTACAGCTGGTGCAAAATGCGGCGATCAGGCTGAATCTGGGTCTGAAGAAGTTTGACCATATAACCCCTTCCTACCGACTCCTGCATTGGTTGCCGATGGAGGCACGTGTGAAGTTCAAATTTGGATGTTTCTACTTCACGGTACTTTTCGGCCTAGCCCCCAGATATATAACCGACCTTTTCTCTTTCTCAACCAATCGACGTAAGAGAAGCTCAAACTTGAATTTTGTTTCTCCACCGGTTAAAGGATGTAAATTTAAAAGACACCATCAACATCTCTTCTCTTATCAGGCCGCATTATGGGGTAAAGACCTGAAACAATTACTCATGCTTGCGAATACTTATGGGGAATTTAGGAAATACCTATAAACATATTTGTTCCGAAAGTACTTAGGCAGCTACACTGACCGATCCCTCCCCACAATAACTGACCACTAAATCTTTAACTCTGTTAGTACTACTCAATCTGTAACTTTTGATCATTGTATACCGCATAGAACTCCACAGTCCTGCGGTATATAAACTGTTATTATTATTCCATAAGCCTTCTTCCATAAGCCTCAAATTTCATCTACGATACGCTGAAACTTCATCTGTGATCAACTTCAGTAGACTTATGCTGTATTTATGAAGGAGATAGATTGAACTTAGCCTCTCAAAGAGGTCCTCAAGCTCGGCCATTCAATGTGTTCCAACAGTTTTGTTCAAGTTGATCAGGGATGCCTAAATCTTTCGTACCTCTCGAGACTACGACGGGAACTCCCTACAGCCATTTCCTCATGGCGATCTGCACGGGGCAGAAGCGTAGGACGATCGCTCCTGCCCCGAAAGCCCTCTAGACCACCAGGTAAGGCCGGGAAGGCGGCAGGGAGGTAAAAAATATGTTTTTTTTAAATTTTCCCCCTCCCCAGAAAAAAAATCGCGAGTGCAGAAACCGCGAATGGGGAGGGGGAAGCGTACTGCCTTTTTTTAAATTTTAACATTCTTAAAAGGCTTTTGTCATGTCACACTAACGACGCGTTCAAGAACAGGTCCAAGCTTGGCAAGTGCAGGCCCTTGTTTGGTTTCTTATCTATAGCGTTTGCATTTCAATGTAATGATGATTAGGAATGTAGGTTGCTGTAACCCACTTAGGGCTCCTTTTACAAAGCCGTGCGCGTTAACCCTGCTAGCGCGGCTTAATAAAAGGAGCCCTTGGACTCGTGACAGGGTATCAGGAACGCATTATCGCAAGGATGTCCAGAGAATGGCCACCCGGATGGTCTCGGGACTCAAGGATCTCCCGTACGAGGAACGGCTGGATAAGTTGCAGCTGTACTCACTCGAGGAACGCAGAGAGAGGGGTGACATGATCGAGACATTCAAGTATCTCACGGGCCGCATCGAGGTGGAAGAAGATATCTTCTTTTTCAAGGGTCCGGCGGCAACAAGGGGGCATCCGTGGAAAATCAGCGGCGGGAAACTGCACGGGGACACCAGGAAATTATTTTTCACTGAAAGGGTGGTTGATCCCTGGAATAGTCTTCCACTTCAGGTTATTGAGGCCAGCAGCGTGCCTGATTTTAAGGCCAAATGGGATAGACACGTGGGATCTATTCACAGAGAAAGGTAGGGGAGGGTCAATGGGGTGGGCAGACTAGATGGGCCGTGGCCCTTATCTGCCGTCTATTTCTATGTTTCTATGTTTCTATACTGCCTTTCTGTGTTTACATTTATAGGCATTACTTTCTCTGTCTCTAGTGGTCTCAAAATCCAGATTTTTTTTAACCTGAGGGCTAAGGGGTTCCCTTGGTTCTTTACCCACTGCATTAATCACTGGACTACTCTTCCACTTCTGATAGTCCATAAGTCTCTCAAACTGCGTGCCACGGCACAGTGGGGTGACCCGAAGAGATTCCAGAATTTTATTTTGATTTTTAAAAAATTCCCTTCCTAAACATACACTAGAATGGATGTCAATGTTATGAGCGTCTGTGTGTGCAAGGTTACGGCCGCTCAGTCAAGCGCCATCCTTTGATGTGATTGGTCCTTGAAAACTAACGGGAAGTCATTTTTAGTTTTATTTTTTTACGGAGTAGTTATTCTAACTTGAACAATAAAGCAACCAAGGCTTTGTTACCATTTGGATCTTCTTATCTTTGCTAGAGCCTGATACAGTGACAGAGCGTAGCAGCCTCAGCCCCCTGAGGTTGTGGGTTCAAATCCCACACTGTTCCTTGTGACCCTGAGCAAGTCACTTAATCCCCCCCTAGTCATTGAGACTGCCAGGACAGACAAGGAAACATGCTACAGCCTCAGCACCTTGAGGTTGTGGGTTCAAATCCCACGCTGTTCCTTGTGACCCTGAGCAAGTCACTTAATCCCCCCCTAGACATTGAGACTGCCAGGACAGACAAGGAAACATGCTACAGCCTCAGCACCTTGAGGTTGTGAGTTCAAATCCCACGCTGTTCCTTGTGACCCTGAGCAAGTCACTTAATCCCCCCCCCCTAGACATTGAGACTGCCAGGACAGACAAGGAAACATGCTACAGCCTCAGCACCTTGAGGTTGTGGGTTCAAATCCCTCGCTGCTCCTTGTGACCCTGAGCAAGTCACTTAATCCCCCCCCCCCCTAGACATTGAGACTGCCAGGACAGACAAGGAAACATGCTACAGCCTCAGCACCTTGAGGTTGTGGGTTCAAATCCCACGCTGCTCCTTGTGACCCTGAGCAAGTCACTTAATCCCCCCCCCCCTAGACATTGAGACTGCCAGGACAGACAAGGAAACATGCTACAGCCTCAGCACCTTGAGGTTGTGGGTTCAAATCCCTCGCTGCTCCTTGTGACCCTGGGCAAGTCACTTAATCCCCCCATAGACATTGAGACTGCCAGGACAGACAAGGAAACATGCTACAGCCTCAGCCCCTTGAGGTTGTGGGTTCAAATCCCATGCTGCTCCCTGTGACCCTGGGCAAGTCACTTAATCCCCCCATTGCCCCAGGTATATTAGTTAGATTGTGAGCCCCCCAGGACAGACAGGGAAAAATGCTCGAGTACCTGAATAAATTCATGTGAACCGTTCTGAGCTCCCCTGGGAGAACGGTATAGAAAATTGAATGAATGAAAAATAATTTGTCACCGTCCCCATCCTCGCGGATAACCGCAGGAAACCATCCGCATGTCATTCTTTAAGGAGAGAGGGAAGAATCAGATTGTTCTGGGTTTCATCCAATGTCGTTAAAGTATACTCTATGCTTTAGCCTGACCCCCCCACCCCACCCTCCATCAGAACCTGAACCCTAGATCACCACCTGACCCACCTCGACCTCCCCAACCATCAGCATTAACCCCTTCCCTTACCCCAGGTGTCAGCATCACCCACCACAGTGGTTCTTTCCCCCACTCTTAATCCCAACCCCAGCTCTTACCAGATTCTATGGCGCTCTGTCGAGCACAGAAGCAATCCCCCGTTACTACTGCTCTGTGTGGGCCAGGTTTTTTGTTGTTTTTTTTAAAATGGTATCCTTGATCCCGGTGTCAGGTCAAAAGCACGCTGGGACAAAGGCGCACCCAGACAATTGAGCGCAGCGCGCGCCGCCGCACTGCTCTAAATTACTGTTTTTAGGGCTCCGACGGGGGTGTGTGTGGGGGAACCCCCTCACTTTGCTTAATACACATCGCGCCGTGTTGTGGGGGGTGTGGGGGGTTGTAACCCACCACATTTTACTGAAAACTGAACTTTTTCCCTGTTTTTAGGGAAAAAGTTCAGATTACAGTAAAATGTGGAGGGTTACAACCCCCCACACCCCCCACAACGCCGGCGCGATGTCTATTAAGTAAACTGGGGGGGGGTTCCCCAACAAAACCCCCCGTCGGAGCCCCTAAAAACTGTAATTTAGAGTGGCGCGGCGGCACGCACTGCGCTCAATTGTCGGCGCGCGCTTTTGTCTTTCGCGCCGTTGTCTATGAACCCTTGATCCCTAGTGGTAATCTTTCAATGTTACTGCTAGAGGACCAGTTGCCCAGTAAAGGCAGGGCCAGATTAATGATATATTGGGCCCTAGGGCCTAAGGGCACAATGGACCACTGGTCTACCCAGCAGCGGCAATTCTTACGTTCTTATGGCTCCTTATCAGGGGCCCCCTCCCCCACCACCATTTCACCTCTCCAGAAGTAGCAGGGGAAAGATTTGCACTGGCTCCCCATTAAGAAGCGTATTTCATTCGAACTTTTCTGCCTAGTATTCAAAGCATTTTTGGTTAGATCAGCCAGGATATCTCATGTCAGAATCGAATTGAGATAAGGTGTTGACGTACTTCACAACGCTGCTTCTTTGAGCATCCTTCATTGCTAGCTAAACACTTAGGGCTCCTTTTACGCTAGCATTTTTAGCGCACGCACAAGGTTACCGCGCACTATAGCGCGCGCTAGCCGAAAAATTACCGCCTGCTTAAAAGGACCTTTTCTTTGGAACACCTTGCCCACAGCTATCTCGGCGTCATTAGGTTTCTACCGCAGTCCAGAGCGCTAAATGTTCCGACACGCATAGAATTCCTATGAGCGTCGCAACATTTAGCGCCCTGGACTACAGTAGGAACCTCTATCGTGGCCTCTATCGTGGCTTGCCCCTGTATAAGACTCTGGCGAGACCTCTTTTAGAATACTGTATACAATTCTGGAGGCCGCACCTTCAAAAAGATATAAAAAGGATGGAGTCGGTCCAGAGGAAGACTACTAAAATGGTGCGTGGTCTTCGTCATAAGGCAGAAGGGGACAGACTTAAAGATCTCAATAATAATAATAATTTTATTTTTATACTAGTCTTTAAGCTCGTTACATTAGCGGGAGCTAGAATAGATGTGTCTGTCTGTCTTTCTTTTTGTCTCTCTCTCTCCTTGGCCACTTTCTGTCTTTCTTTCTGTCTCTCTATCTCCTTGGCCGCTGTCTGTCTGTCTGTCTTTTTTTTCTTTGTCTCTCTCTCTTTGGCCGCTGTCTGTCTTTCTGTCTGTCTCTCTGGCATTCTTTCTGTCTGTCTGTCTTTCTTTATTTCTCTCTCTCTCCTTGGCTGCTGTCTGTCTTTTTTTCTTTGTCTCTCTCTCTCTCTCTCTTTGGCCTCTGTCTGACCCCCTGTCTGTTTGTCATTCTTTCTGTCTGTGTCTCTCTCTGGCCCCCTGTCTGTCTGTCTTTCTTTATTTCTCTCTCTCTCTCTCCTTGGCCACTGTCTCTGTCTGTCTTTTTTTCTTTGTGTGTGTCTCTCTCTCTCTGGCCGCTGTCTGCCTGTCTGTCTGGCCCCCTGTCTATTTGTCATTCTGTGTCTCTCCCTTCTCCCTTGTCTGTCTGTCTTTCTTTCTGTCTGTCTCTCTGTTGCAAAAAACCAAATATGTAGAGGGATACAATCGTATATTTCCAAAACAATTAAATCCAAAACGTATTGTTTATTGAGTTTAGTGGAAGGGTCTCATTCATACCACATCAAAAAGATCACGGACAAAAAGAATAATAATAAATTAAAAAACGGAGAAAAACAAACCTCATACACAGGCAGCCGGGCAACCTGCCTGTCTCTCCGTGGGCCCCCTTCTGTCTCCCCCCCCCCAAGCAAACCAAGATTGCTGCCTGCCCCCCAGCACACCCCTCCCCCCAAAGCAGCCCCCCTTTCCCTCTCCCCCTCCACTTCCCTGTACAGCAGTAGCAGCCGGACGCCTCACAGCACCCGCACCCTGTCCACTTCGTCCAGGCCGAAGGACACCCTCCTGCCGTTGCTCTCGGCACCGCTCAAACCGCCGAAAGCACCGCAAGCCCACGCACGCCGCACGTGATGCAAATCGAACACGGCCACAGAAGCACACAGCACGGCGGCAGGGATCATGGCCTCCTCAGTGCGCATGCGCACTTGGGTTTTATTAAAGAGGATACTGCAATACCAAAACAGTTCTAAGCGGTTCACAATAAGAGATGGACCAACAACCAGTGAAATACAGTCAATACAGGCAAGAAATACATTATGAGGTAACAAGGTCTAACCACGAAAGACCAGGTGGACTCTTTGGTTAGAAAGGGTTTCTTTACTCTCTTCGGTCCATCAGAGCATAATTTGATGCTTCATCATTCAGAATTCTAGTTCAATCACTTATACTGAGCCAACTTGACTACTGCAATGTCACCTATCTGGCAATTACCCAGAAGAATATGCAGCGATTACAATGGTGCAAAATGCAGCGGTCAAACTGATCTTCGGGTTGAAGAAGTTTGACCATGTGACGCCTTCCTTCCGACTCCTACATTGGCTGCCGATGGAGGCACGTGTGAAGTTTAAGTTCGGATGTTTCGGCTTTAAGGTACTGTTCGGTTTCGCCCCTAAATATATAACTGACCTTTTCTCCTTCCCAACCAACAGACTTAAGAGAAGCTCACACCTGAACTTTGTATCTCCACCGGCCAGAGGATGTAAATTCAAAAGTCATCATATCAAGACCTGGAACAGTTACTTATGCTTGCTAATACTTATGGGGAATTCAGGAGATACCTAAAAACATATCTCTTCCTGAAGTACTTAGGCGGTTGATTTGTACAATCTTTCCCACAATAACTGATCTCTAGAGCCGCTATTCACTAGTTTTAACCTGCCAGTTCTACGCAATTTGTAGCATTTTTAATCAATGTAAACCGCACAGAACTTCACGGTCCTGCGGTATATAAACTGTTATAATCTAATCTAATCCTTAGGTTTGTATACCGCATCATCTCCACGTTCGTAGAGCTCGGCGCGGTTTACAGTAGAAGAAATAGGAAGGAACTACAAACAGAGGTTAGAGGTAGAAGTGTGAAGAAAATTTAGAGGACTTGGGATGCCAAGATATAAGAGTTTCCTTGATTCCTAATTTGGAGGAAGAGTTACATTTTTTTGAGAAGAGCCAGATTTGTCAAATAGATGGGTCTTTACAGATTTTCTTAAGGATTGGTAGGAAAAGACTTTTAATACCATTTCGCTTAATCAAGCATTCATTTTACCAGCTTGAAATGAGGACGTTCTGTCTAAAAATCTCTTAAAGCGAACAAACGAGTCCCGTGAAAATGGCTCAAAGTAGGAGCAAAGATAATATGGGGCCGAACCGGTCAGAGTTTTAAAACAGACACAGGCGGGAGAGGGGAGATATGATAGAGACATTTAAATGCCCGCATGGCATGAGTCGAACCTCTTTCAATTGAAAGGAAGCTCTGGAATGAGAGGGCATAGGATGAAGCTAAGAGGTGATGGGCTCAGGAGTAATCGAAGGAAATACTTTTTTACGGAAAGGGTGGTAGATGCTTGAAACAGTCTCCCAGTGGAGGTGGTGGAGACAGAGACTGTGTCTGATTTCAAGAAAGCCTGAGATCTTAGAGAGCGGAAGAGATAATGGTTACTGCGGATGGGAGGCTGCGAGGGGATATGATAGAGACGTTCAAAATACTGAAAGACATCGATAAAATAGAGCAGAAAAACAAATTATTTACATTGTCCAATGTGACACGGACAAGAGGACATGGTTTGAAACTAAGGGGTGACAAGTCCAGGACAAATGTCAGGAAGTTCTGCTTTACGCAGCGAGTGGTGGACGCATGGAATGCTCTTCCACAGGAGGTTATTAAGGAATCCACTGTGCTAGGATTCAAAGGCAAATTAGATGCACATCTCCTTATGAGAGGCATAGAGGGATATGGGTGATTAGAACAATCAGGTGTATACCTGACTGGGCCTCCGCGTGTGCGGATCGCCGGACTCGATGGACCATGGGTCTGATCCGGAGATGGCAATTCTTATGTTCTTATGGCAGACTGGACGGGCCATTTGGCCTTTATCTGCCATCATGATTCTCTGTTAAAAGGGGGGAGGGTACATGACTGGGGGGGTTTCTTCTTCTAATAAATAGGTTTTAATTGACTGTAAAACTTTGTGTCGTGAGCTGATATTTATTTGAATGTAAACCGTTTGTAAACCTTAGATACCGGGCGGTATATAAAGTCTTGGAATAGAATAGTTCAGAGCCTAGCTTTGGGAATGATAGCATTAATAAATTTCTAATGAGCACTGGGAACTATGGAAGAACTTACTTTGAATGGAAAAGCTTAACAGAGCAGGAGAGCTGCCAGTTCAAGAGGGAAGCTCAGTCCTGGATTTCTGCAACCCTCTCCTGGTACATTATGGTGCCCGAAATGCTGATTTCAATTGGTGGTACCTGAGACTACCAATGGCACACTGAATTAGGACTGGCCAATAAAGTCTGCCTCCTGGAGCTGGGTAACTCGGCAGCAGTGGGCCGAGAACCAGGGAGGTTGGGCAAGTAATTTTCATTCTCCGCTGCCTCTGGTACAAACCCAAGATTCCAAGGGTAGACTTGCTCAAAAGGGTGAGATTTAAGTTGGCGGTACAATACCCTTGGACTGGATATTAATTGCGCATTGTATGAATCATAGGGCCTCTTCTATTAAACTGAGCTAGCCATTTCTAGTGTGGGGAACCGCGCTGAATGGCCCGTGCTGCTCCCAATGCCATTCAGCGCGGCTCTCTGTGCTAAAAAAGAGGCCCATAGTGTGCTGAACTCTGTTCTTTCGTTCCAATAAAAAAGATTTAGGCAATGTTTTACAAGATATAAATTTACAAAGTTTTACAAGTGAAAACAGGTTCACAAATAGAAAAAGCAAATAAAATCTGTAGGTTTTTTGTTTTGTTTTTTAAATTTTGATTTTTAATAAAAGGTTCTGGAAAGAAATAAGCAGACTGGGGGGGCGATATTATGACAGAGTTCACGGAATTTGCCCAAGTAATTTAACCGGTGTGTCGCAAACTTTTTAAGCTGCTGCCACACTAATTTCGGGGCTGCAGCTGGAGGGCAACCAGATGTGCGGGGATGTCAACGCAATGATGTCACGCCCCTGTGCGATGTGATCACGTCGAAATCTGCGCACGCGTGGATGTCCTCCTGCCACGGCACTGAGCCTCCTATTACCACCGGGGAGGGGGAGGGGGTGCTGCAGGAAAGGCGAGGAGTAGAGGCGTGGCTGACTGAACACGGGACGTGCCTCTCACCGCGAGAGCCACGTCCTATAAACAGTCACCCAGCGCCGTCATCTCGGGGCACGCCTGGAATCCTCAGGGGCAAACAGTTTGCGATACACTGAATTTAACAGTGAAATTCCGTGGGCTGAAAACTTCCCTCCACTTAGTAAGCGCACAGATTTTCAAAGGGAAGCTTTATTTATACGAGACTGTTTTCTCCAGAGACACAACACAAGTGCATCTACTCCTCTAAAGCCCCTATGCAGAGGGAAATACTTTTTAAAACCAATAGGAGGAAATATTTTTTCACTCAGAGAATAGTTAAGCTCTGGAACGCGTTGCCAGAGGATGTGGTAAGAGCGGATAGCGTAGCTGGTTTTAAGAAAGGTTTGCACAAGTTCCTGGAGGAAAAGTCCATAGTCGGTTATTGAGAAAGACACAGGGGAAGTCACTGCTTGCCCTGTATCGGTAGCATGGAATATTCCTACACCTTGGGTTTTGGCCAGGTACTAGTGACTTGGATTGGCCACCGTGAGAATGCGCTACTGGGCTTAATGGACCATTGGTCTGACCCAATAAGGCTATTCTTATGTACTTCCCCCAAAGCCCTTGTAGCTCAGCCCCTCTTTACTGTGACTAAAGCAGCCTTCCCATTGGCCGGAGCATACCACAGCCTCTGTACTGGAGGGGGGGGGGGCACATGGAGAGCTGTAACAGATTAATCTCTGAAAAATATTCACATACTTAGCCATTCTTCCGGCTTCGAGACAGGTAATGTACATCTTTTTAGAATCCTGGAAAAAAAAAAATCCAGACAGTTGGCAATCCTAGCCTCATGGGTAGTGAGCACATCTAACATGGCCCTTCTAAACCTTTGGGCTTGAGGCACATGCCTAGTTTGCCAACATGAGCCCCAGCTGTTGTACCGGAAGACCATCTCTAGGGGTCTAGGGCATCATTGTGAGCCCAGTACAGCAATGAGAAGAGCTGAGAGCACGCGCTAAATCGACGCGTGCACTAACCGCTAACGCGTCCATAGGATAACATGCACGCGTTAGCGTTTAGTGTGCAGTAATATTGACGGCAAGCTAAAAACACGAGCGCACCTCAGTAAAAGAGGGGGGGTCAATTTTTTTTCCGAGAAAAAAAAGAAAAAGCGCACTTACGTTTCTCACCTAACCCACCCCTACCCTCTTGTGAGATTGTCATTGGAATGATTTTATGTTTCATCTATATATTCTGATATTTGTCAACATTTGCTTATTTCTGATCTGAAGAAGAAGGTATTGCCTTCCAAAACTAGTCAATGTCGGTATTTAACATAGTAAAGGACAGCAGATAAAGAGACCTGATTGGTTCATCCAGTCTGCTCAAAAGTGACAAGCTTTACAAATTCATGATTATTTATTTCATTTGTTTTCTATCTTGTCCTTCCCAAAGAGCTCAGGATGGGTTCAAATTAACATACATAATATACAGTTAAGAGGTTCTAATATGCCATAGTTACAGAACAAGTTTTTTTTTTTAATTTTTTCTGGTACATGTTTTTATCCTAACTCGACACATAGAAACATGATGGCAGATAAAGGCCAAATGGCCCATCCGCAGCATCCACTATCTCCTCCTCTCCCTATTGGCTAAGGCTCTTAACATTTGCATCTCCTCTTCCTATAGGCTAAGGCTCTTTCCACCTGCATTGTGAAGTCATAGAGCTTTATGGTTATAGAAACATGATGGCAGATAAAGGCCAAATGGCCCATCTGCAGCACCCACTATCTCCTCCTCTCCCTATTGGCTAAGGCTCTTAACATTTGCATCTCCTCTTCCTATAGGCTAAGGCTCTTTCCACCTGCATTGTGAAGTCATAGAACTTTATGGTTATAGAAACATAGAAACATGTCGGCAGATAAAGGCCAAATGGCCCATCTGCAGCATCCACTATCTCCTCCTCTTCATATTGGCTAAGGCTCTTTACACCTGCATTGTGAGATCATATAGCTTTATGGTTACAGACGCATTGTAACATGATGGCAGATAAAGGCCAAATGGCCCATCCAGTCTGCTCATCCACAGTAACCATTATCTCTTCCTCTCTCTAAGAGATCCCATGTGCCTATTCCAGGCTTTCCTGAAATCAGACACAGTCTCTTGTCTCCACTACATCTACCGGGAGACTGTTCCAAGCATCTGCCACCTTTTCTGTAAAAAAGTATTTCCTTAGATTACTCCTGAGCCTATCACCTCTTAACGTCATCCTATGCCCTCTCATTCCAGAGCTTCCTTTCAAATGAAAGAGACTCCACTCATACCGAGGATCTAGTACCAGTATACACTTCTCCCTCCATATTTGTGGTTTCAGCAATTGTGGTTTCAATTATTCACGGTTTTTAGCTTGCTGGCTCCTCCCCCCCCCCCCCAAATGATGTCAGCTTGCATAGAGAAATCGCTGATTCCCAGCGTTTACAGAGAAAATCGCTGATTCCCGGCACTTTCTTCACCAAGTTTTGCCTCTCCTTCAGGAACAGGCCAGGTCTCCCACCATGTTTTTCGCGGTTTCACCATATTCACGATGGTTTTTAAAAGAAAATAGCGAATAACATATGAAAAAGTTATTGGTGGTTTTTCTGTATTCGTGGGTCTGTTAATCCCCTATCACAGCGAATACAGAGGGAGAAGTGTACATTTCTTTGTAATCTAGCGATCGTGGGTGGGGGAGTTAGGGGAACAGGTGTGTTTTTATTGTTTTCCTAAAGTTGAGGAGCCCTTCAAGGGATCTTATCTGTGGGGGCAGTTGATTCCAGTGGGTCAGTATGACGTGATTAACCATCCCTTTTACAAAACCGCACAAGAGGTTTTTAGCGCTGGCCGACACGCACATAGGAACTCTATGACAATTGGAACAGCAGTAAATTAGGTTGTCTTTTTTTGTTTGAAATTTCTGGGCCACAGATCGTAAAGTCCGCCCGGTACAGTCCTTAGGTTCCAACAGCTGGAGTTACTGTTCAAGCCCTTCCTAAACCCAATTGCCATATGTGGGACAGGCCGTACAAGTCTGCCCAGTATTAAAGTAGACCAATAAAAAAGGTATCATCTTATTTTCTTATTATCTATTTATTATCTCTCAAAAAAAATAAAAAAGAAACTTTACAAATCGCAAATGACGATTAGGAGAGAAACAAGTGGAGAGGCTGTGTGGGAGCCTCAGGAAAGGAGCACCGAGGAAGAGGGTAGCACCAAACTGGAGAAAAGACAGGGGGAAATAAAATAAAGAGAAAGATTAACCTGGTAAGTTGTTATTTTGCAAGATTGATCTAGAAAGGAAAACTAACCAAAAGCTTTCTCTAAGCTTCTTTTTCTCTTATAGTCTATTTCTTTTTCTCTCATTGTTTCCACTACCCTTCTTCCCCCTCCCTCCCCCCCCCCCATGCTCTCTTTGTGGTGTATATCCATCTCATCCTTTTCTGTAATATGTTACAATTCTTTCCCCTTATATATTACACTTTCTCTACTTTATTTATTCGTCAAATTCATGTACCCGCCTTTCCCAAGGCTAAAAAAATGTTTACACCTCAAATAAAATAATTCAAATACACATAGCACCGAAATGGGCAAAGATCAATAATCCTACTTCACAGCTCGTAAGTATTTTTGAAGACTAATACAGAATCAAGAACATTTTTTTTCAATCGATGAATAATAGATCACATAAACCAGTTTCAGCCAGTGCTTATGAACATCATTAATAATGGGGCTATTGCAATTCGGAGCTATTGCAACGGGGCTATTGCAAAATCCATTGGAAATATGGTCTTTTTAAAAAAATCTTTATTGAATTTCCAAACTACAATTGTGCAAGCAAATAATTCATATAATATTTCGTGAAAAGCACATTAAATTTACAGACGTAAATGAGCAATTATTTTCCCCCACCTCCCCCACCTAATATTCAAGAAAAATAAATACCGACAAGAAACTATCCATAAATTCCCCGAATCAAATTCCAATGCAAATCCCTCCCCCCCTTCCCTCCCCCCCTGGATGTGTATGTTTAAAGGTCAATAAAATAAAATCAGTTATCATTCCTTACAGAATTTGATCAATGGCTCCCAAACATCCATAAATTTCCTGGAAGGTCCCTGCTGTGTGGCCATCGGACGTTCCATTTTGAAAGTATGACAAAGAGATTCCCGCCAGGAAGTGTAATTGAACCTAATCCCAGTTCTTCCAATTCCTCAAAATAAGTTGTATGGCAACCCCTGTCATTATAAAGAGAAATACGGGGCTCCTTTTATCAAGGCGCGCTAGCGGTTTAACGCGGGTAATACCGCGCGCTAAACCGCCGGCCGCGCTAGCCGCTAACGCCTCCCTTGAGCAGGCGTTAGTTTTTAGGCCAGCGCGGGGGTTAACGCGTGATGAAAAGTCACGCGCGTTAACCCCGCTAGCGCACCTTGATAAAAGGATCCCACGGTCTTAAAAAAAAAAAGCGCAAGCGCGCGCACACACACACAGAGAAAAAGAAATGGGGAAGCTTTCAAATACCAGAAAGAACGGTGGAGAAAGCCCAGGCTGCATCTAGCTTATATTATTATGAATCTGTCCACTCTGTTTGCTTAGGATTTTTTTTTGGGGTTTAAGTTGCAAAATTAGCCCCAGTTCGTGAAGCAACTCGTTAAAAAAAAGAAAAAGTTTCTAGGGTTGCAATACTTCAATAAGGCAATGGATGATCAAGCAGCAAGTGAAGTGTCCCGGGCTGGAAAGGTCAGAATTTCCCCCATATCTCCTGCATTCATTAAGGAGATGGTGGAATATCCTCCACTGCTGGGAGACAGAAGAGATGGAGAGAGAGAGAGGCTAAGAATAGAGAGGAGGGGGTGGAGAGGGAGGCAAAGGATCTGACATGAAACAGAGAGGAGGGAGGGAAGGCAGAAGATTGACAACGAGGGAGAGAAGGGAAAGTGAGGAAGAAAAGTTTGGGTGACAGAAAGGAGGGAGGGGGGGATAAGGAGAGAGAGTGGGAGGAGGGGGGGCAGGGAAAAGAGAAGCTCGGGAGACTGGTGAGGAGGAGGGCAAGGAAGAGGCGTGAGAATGCTGCAGAGACACAGTATGACAGATACCAAGCTCCGGTGTCAGGCGTGCAAACTAGACACAATGTTGCACACTTAACACGCAGAAACAGCGCGGCTAAACTGAGCGGAATAAGCGACTTTAATATAGATACAGAGACACGGGCTGACGAGCACGATCTGAATCCAGTGAGACCCCCACCCCCGATCTGGATCCAGTGGGACACCCCCCGATCTGGATCCAGTGGGACCCCTCTCCCGATCTGGATCCAGTGAGACCCCCCCGATCTGGATCCAGTGGGACACCCCCCGATCTGGATCCAGTGGGACCCCTCTCCCGATCTGGATCCAGTGAGACCCCCCCGATCTGGATCCAGTGGGACACCCCCGGTCTGGATCAAGTGGAACACCCTCCCCCTCCCGATCTGAATCCAGTGGGACCCCCCCATCTGAATCCAATGGAACCCCCCCTCCCGATCTGATCCAGTGGAACCTCCCCCCCTCCCGATCTGAATCCAGTGGGACACCCCCCGATCTGGATACAATGGGACCCCCCCGATCTGGATCCAGTAGCACACACACCCCCCGATCTGAATCCAGTGGGAACCCTCTCCCGATCTGGATCCAGAGGGACACCCCCCCCCCGATCTGAATCTAGTGGGACCCCCCATCTGAATCCAGTGGAACCCCCCTCCCGATCTGATCCAGTGGAACCTCCCCCCCTCCCGATCTGAATCCAGTGGGATCCCCCCATCCCCCCCCCGGAACCCCAACGCCCCTCACCTTGGAGCAGCCGGAGTGGGCTCTGGGCTCTCGCCGGCTCCCTGCGCTCTCGCCCCGCTGTCGCTTTCCCCGCTCCGGCGCTGCGGCTCTGCCTCCCCTCCCACCCTCCCCACCTGCAACCAGTCCCCGAGAGGGAGTGACGTCAGGCAGCCGTCAACCTGCCGGAGGATTTAAAGGGACAGGCGCGGGCAGGAGCGACTGCAGCAGAGGCGGGGCTCGGGGCGTTGGGCAAGAGGAAGCGCTCAGGCTCGCTTTGGCTCTTCCGCACGAAACACCCCCCCCCCCCCCGACTCGAGCTCAAGCCCAGGCTGGAGAATGGAGGGGCCTGCACCGTTTGGTTTCGTTTCGTTTCGTGTTGGGTTTTTTGGAGTTTTTTTTATCAGCTTATCCTCTGGCCTCCCTTGTGTTAGGGTGGTGTTTCTCAACTCGGTCCTGGAGTACCCCCCCCCCCCCCTTGCCAGGCAGGTTTTCAGGATCTCCACAATGAATCTGCATAAACTTGATTTGCATACACTGCCTCCACTATATGCAAATTTCTTTCATGCATATTCATTGTGGAGATCCTGAAAACCTGACTGGCAAGGGGGGTACTCCAAGACCGAGTTGAGAAACGCTGTGTTAGGGACTGGGAAGTGAAGAGCTGACTTAAGCCACACACCTTTGCACTGGTTCAGTCTGTAATAGAGAGTTGCGCAAGGATAGAAATCCCACCCATCCCCACCCATCCCCGTCAGGATCCTCTCCGTCCCCACCCGTCCCCACCAGGATCCTCTCCGTCCCCACCCATCCCCCACCAGGATCCGGTTCATAGACAACAACGCGGAAGACAAAGGTGCGCGCCGACAACTGAGCGCAAGACGGAGGCGCACGCCGAAGAAAATTACTGTTTTTAGAGGCTCCGACGGGGTTTTTTGTTGGGGAGCACCCCCAGTTTACTTAATACAAATCGTGCCGGCGTTGTGTGGGGTTTGGGGGGTTGTAACCCCCCACATTTTACTGTAAACTTAATTTTTTCCCTAAAAACAAGGAAAAAGTGAAGTTTTCAGTAAAATGTGGGGGGTTACAACCCCCCAAACCCCACACAACGCCCCCACAATGCGGTGCGATCTGTATTAAGTAAAGTAGGAGGGTCCCCCCCACGCCTCCCCCCCCCCCCGTCGGAGCCCTAAAAACAGTAATTTTCTTTGGCGCGCAACTCCACGCTGCGCTCAATTGTCTGCTCACGCCTTTGTCCCGGCGCGCTTTTGACCTGACACCCCAGGATCCTCTCTGTCCCCACAAGGAATTACCTCCATCTCCGCCCGTCCCCATAAAAAGCAGCAATTATTTCTGACCGGATCATCAATTCCACAGTTTCTTTTGTGTTTATGCTGCTGCTTTCCTTGTGGAATCTCTTTGGTGGAACCCTTTTTTTTGGTTCCTGTTCAGGTAATTAACTTATAAACCCCCTCTTTTACTAAGGCTGACGTGTCCATTATATTATATGGACGAACCCTGCTTCCAAAGCCTTCCAAACCCGTGGGAGTCCCATGGGCTAGAGGGGGGTCCCCGTGGGAGTCCTGTGGGTTAGGGAGGAAGTCCCGAGATCCCCGTTCCCGTGAAGACCTCTAGTCCGTAACTTGGCTTTCCCTGTTTGAATCCAAGAAAACTGCTCCAATGTAACCAGCCTCAACCTGTCGAATGCTTGTTTGTTTTTTTTCTAATTGACATATAGATTTGCATTCGCCTGTAGCTGACGCCTCTAGGAAAATTGCAGTCAATGTAGGATCCCACTGGTTCCTTCCCCGGGCAACCTAATGCAGGTAGCAGGAGTGAGGGAGGACACGGCATTTTCTTTGCATCCTTCCTGGGGGGGAGGGATGTAGTTGTGCGTTCCAGCTTTTTCAGACACTTATTCAAAGAACTATAATGGGAGAGAGCACCCAACAGTAAGAACCCCTGGTTGCCTTTGGAGATACCAGGCCCAGTGCTGCAACATTGGTATTTTGGGTATCGATCGCAATCTTCTATTTCTTATCTACCTCTTCACTTTTGTGCCAGAAGAAAGTTTGTAAATCTCATTGGGTCGGTGTGGAGGTTTCTGTGTTGTGGAAGAGAAGGCATTTTACACAAACCAGTCCAGTTCTTGTATCAGGTGCGATCCAGGAGCTGGTGAAGACATAGAAACATGACAGCAGATAAAGGCCAAATGGCCCATCCAGTCTGCCCATCCGCAGTAACCATTATGTCTTTCTCTCTCCGAGAGATCCCAAGTGCCTATCCCAGGCCCTCTCGAATTCAGACACAGTCTCTGTCTCCACCACCTCTTCTGGTAGCCTGTTCCACGCATCTCCCACCCTTTCAGTAAAAAAGGTATTTCCTTAGATTACTCCGGAGCTTATCCCCTCTTAACTTCATCCTATGCCTTCTCATTGCTGAGTTTCCTTCAAATTAAAGAGACTCGACTCATGCGCATTTACATTACGTAGGTACTTAAACATATCTCCCCTCTCCCGCCTTTCCTCCAAAGTAGAGATTGAGATCTTTAAGTCTGTCCCCCATATGCCTTATGAAGAAGACCACGCACCATTTTAGTAGCCTTCCTCTGGACTGACTCCATCCTTTTTACATCTTTTTGAAGGTGCGGCCTCCAGAATTGTACACAATATTCTAAATGAGGGGCATCAATATCTCCTTTTTCCTACTGGCCAACCCTCTTCCTAGACTTCCTCCTTTCCTTCTAGTTTTCGCCGTCACCTTTTCAACCTGTTTGGCCACCTTATGATCATCACATACAACCACACCCAAGTCCCGCTCTTCTGTTGTGCACATAAGCTCTTCACTCCCTAACCTGTACCGTTCCCTCTGGTTTTTGCAGCCCAAATGCATGACCTTGCATTTCTTACCTGAATGGCACTAGAAGATCCAGAAGGATAGGAGTGCTCTCCAGCCACTAAAAAAGATAGTAAAATTATTTTTAAGGCTTGTTTTCTCCTCCCACTCCCACCCCCTATGGATAATACATTAAGAACTAGCTAGGAAAGAGGAGGTGCTGACACCTACAAGGAGCTCGTGGGATCCAATACACCCCATATCATCTTCCAGTAAGGGGAAAGAGGGAGGAAGAGTTCCAGGACCTTACGCTATGGATTGAATGACAGTCATCAATAATTACTCTTGGTGATTTAGTTTTCCAGTACAGTAAAATGAACCTTTAAAGATATGAATCCATCTATAATAGATACATTAATTCTATGAGGGATCTTCAAAACGTTTCTGCACTTTTATTTTTTTAAATACTATTTATTAAATATTTCAAAAGCATATTACATCCCTTTTCCACATAATCACCTTGTTCTGCGATATTTTTTTTCCCAGCGTCCTACTAACGCACACTCTTACCATTTCTCCCGCTCCAACCATTTCCTGTGAAAATATGAACGTGCGGAAACTTTTTGAAGAACCTTCATATGTTCTGTTACAAATGTGGCAATCGACCCTTAATGCTTGCAGTGTTCTTTTCTGGATGTAATGGAATTTCTGACAAAACGGTTTGGTTCCTGTGCTCCATCGTGATAATATTACCCTGATACCTGTGCCTGCACAGTTGATGGCTGCAGATTTTGGAAGAGGGGAAATATCAAATACAGAATAAACTTGAAATAGAAGAACCACAACAAACTATGCTTTGGGTACTCGGCAACAATGACAGGGTTTCAGTTACGGTTGCTTTAAAATGTTTTACGGAAACAGTAGAAAGTTTCTTATGTTCTTTTGGTGCTCTGAATAACTACATGAACAGGTTTCATACCTCTCAGCCCTTTCTGGAGGAAGCCAAGGAAATAATTACCAGACACATAAGTGTAGTTTAAACATTCAAGGCCTTGGAAGTTCTTGGCATCTTACTAACTGGTAGGGTACCAACCAAGAATCTCCCTGAATTACAAGTAACTGGCCATTTTATTGGGTTTATGACATCACTTAAGGAAATAATTAAACATACGTAGTTGGTATATCTTCCAATTGAATTACAATTGCTTCATTAAGATCCAGTGATAAATTGCATACTCCAGCAACGTTCTTTTGGTTAGTTTCAAGTCACACGGTTTCTTGTTAATCTTATTTCATTAGTAATTTTCCTTAGCAACAATAATGACTTAATGATCACATGTTTGTTTGTTTTTATTTTACCCCTGTCAGCAATAGAGGGGGTGATGACATGTACACCTAGAACACAATGACCTGCTCTAGGACTCCTCTATTTCCCAATCTTACAGGAAGTAGCAGCCGGGACATACAGTACATCTATTTTAAAATGTTAGCATTTGCCAGTAAAGCAATATTCCACTTACCGATGCATTCAAGTCTACTTGCAATTTCTTTTCTCTAAACACATCTAACATGGTGTTAGTGTCTTGCCGACATCCATATTATCCCTGGTATATTAATTAACTGCTGTTATTAATACAACTCTCACGTGTAGCTAACCTATCGCAATAAATCACATTTCCCACTAATACAATTTCCTGCTTGTAATACTATCTCAGCCAACGTTTCTACTTACACAATACCTTCAACATAGAATTCCGCTAGGATGGGGGTTTCACTTCCCAGCCCCTCATCTCCTTTATACAATTCAAAATATAACTTTTAATCTGTGATATTGTAGCTTTCTAAATTAAAATATGCATCTCACCATATGGACATAACTTCATTAACGAAATATGAATTAAACCTCTAGGAATGAGAAAAGTTAATAACTCAAAACATTTTAATGTGGTGCTAATTCTTGATTGATTTCTACACAGTTTAAAAAAAAAAAAAAATCTACACCCCCATTCTTATATTACACAGTCTGTGGAAAGATACAAAAGTCTTATAATACAATTCATATTAATTTTATAAAAATGATACATTAGGATACAAAAGAGTTTTTACAGGATCTCCAATAATTAGCTTTAGTCCTTAATTGAACAGGTCAATTATTTCAAATTGTAATAACAGCATAAACAAAAAAGATGGTAAACTGATGTTTGTACCATACGCCTCTAATTTATGGATAATGCTAAAATTTAGTAGAGAATAATGCAACAATTTAGACAAGATAAGAGTGCCAAGGCTCCCACAGATCAAAACAGCAAATGTGTGGCAAACAAGCTCCAGCTGCCTGGGGATAAGGGAATAGCGTCAAAGGGAGCGCATTCGTGGTGGATGCCCGAGAGATGTGGTGGAGAGGAAAACGGTGACTGAGTTCAAAGAAGCGTGGGATGAACACAGAGGATCTAGAATCAGAAAATAATATTAAATATTGAACTAAGGCCAGTACTGGGCAGACTTGCACGGTCTGTGTCTGTGTATGGCCGTTTGGGGGAGGATGGGCTGGGGAGGGCTTCAATGGCTGGGAGGGTGGAGATGGGCTGGAGTAGGTTTTAATGGAGATTTCGGCAGTTGGAACCCAAGCACAGTACCGGGTAAAGCTTTGGATTCTTGCCCAGAAATAGCTAAGAAGAAAAAATTTAAATTGAATCAGGTTGGGCAGACTGGATGGACCATTTGGGTCTTTATATACCGTCATCTACTATATGTTACTATGAGAGAGAGAAAGAAAAAGAGACAGAAAGAGAAAGAAAGAAAAAGACAAAGAAAGAAAGAGAGAGAAAGACAAAGAAAGAGAGAGAGAGAAAGAAAAAAACAAAGACAAAGAGAGAGAGAGAGAGAGAAAGACACAGAGAGAGAAAGACAAAGACAAAAAAAGAGAGCAAGAAAAAGACAAAGAGAGAGCGAGAGAAAGAAAGAAAGAGAGAGAGAAAGATAAAGAAAGAGAGAGAAAGACAAAGACAGAAAGAGAGCGAGAGAAAGACAAAGAAAGAGAGAGAGAGAAAGAAAAAGAGAGAGAAAGAGAAAGAAAAAGAGAAAGAGAGAAAGACAAAGAAAGAGAGAGAGAGAAAGAAAAAGAGAGAGAAAGAGAAAGAAAAGAGAAAGAGAGAAAGACAAAGAAAGAGAGCGAGAGAAAGAAAGAAAGAGAGAGAGAGAAAGACAAAGAGAGAGAAAGACAAAGAGAGAGAGAGAGAGAAAGACAAAGAGAGAGAGAGAGATGTGGTGGAGAGTAAAACTGTGACTGAGTTCAAAGAAGCGTGGGATGAACACAGAAGATTTAGAATCAGAAAATAATATTAAATATTGAACTAAGGCCAGTACTGGGCAGACTTGCACGGTCTGTGTCTGTATATGGCTGTTTGGGGGGGAGGATGGGCTGGGGAGGGCTTCAATGGCTGGGAGGGTGGAGATGGGATGGAGTAGGTTTTGACGGAGATTTCGGCAGTTGGAACCCAAGCACAGTACAGGGTAAAGCTTTGGATTCTTGCCCAGAAATAGCTAAGAAGAAAATTTAAAAATTTAAATTGAATCAGGTTGAACAGACTGGATGGACCATTCGGGTCTTTATCTACCGTCATCTACTATGTTACTATGATTTCTCAGCCATCCACAGGTATCTGGAAAAATTGAGACCCGACGTTTCAGCCGTCATGCTATGGCTTTCTTCAGGGTGGAAGTCGCGGCGAGACCTGAAACCTGCTACAATCGTGAGGCCAGCCGCGGAAGCCTATGAGAACAAATTGAGACCCCCCCCTTACATAGTTTCAAAATGCTTTGTAATTGTTTAAACATTTTAGTATGACCTCTGAAAATTAATTAATCCAACTTTTATTAGAAAACTCCCTTAGCAAATGCTTTGTGCCACATGCTTTATTATTCGGTTGCACAAAATTTAATTACTATAATTTATTTATTTATTCAATTTTCTATACCGTTCTCCCCGGGGAGCTCAGGACGGTTTACATTCATTTATTCAGGTACTCAAGCATTTTCCCCTTTATCCCCTTCCCTTTTATGATGCTGCGTTAAGCTTTTTTTATCGCTGTTAAAGCTCATAGAATTTCTCTGAGCATTTTGTAAAAACAGATCTCGAAATGGTCACTTCCGAAATGATGTCACCCAGTTTTTACAGCATCTTGCAGTAACACCTGTCAAAAATAATACATCTGCTTGTGGGTTATTTGGAAAATTGTTGGGGGGGGGGGTTCTGGTTCTTTTTAGACATTGTCACCAACCGGCTCAGGACAATGGGCCCTGAGCGGCTAGGACAAGGGAGTTGTGCTCTTGTGAGCCGCGGAGGGCTGCACAAGGAAAATTAATGGAGGAAAAATACTGCCGCACCAGGTAAGTGTAGTCGCTTAAAATCAATTCAGAATTTATTCTTTCACTGGAACTTAAACAAAAACTCGGTCAGGATGTTTCATGCGTTTAGAAGATAGTGGAAATGTTCAAAAGTTCAAGTCTTTTTCTAAGATTCAGGCTATTGGCTTCAGCCCCTACTCATTTCCAAGCAATGAAAAATCAAAATATTCAAAATTCAAACAGTCTTTGAATTGACGACCACAGCACTAGTCAGAGCAACGGCTGTGACTTACCCAGCTGCTAGAATGCTGGGCAGGTAGTACGCTTCACGTTTTGAAAAACTGCCAAACAGGCCCACTCCCACCACAAAATACGTGAGGCGAACCCCCCACTACCTGGTCTGGTAACAGTCCTTTCTCATGGAAGAGAAACACAAAGAAAAAAAAACCTTCACAAAAGTCTTCCAATCTTCTGGAGCTCTTGATTACTAAAGCTCCCACAGGGCAATGCATAACCATGGAAGTCCTTCATATAATAAGGTCACAGCTACTCACATTTATTCCATTGGAAGAATTTCCCTCATTGGAGCTGCAGAAGAATCTAGGTCAGTTTCCATGGCTTGGGATTCTTCATTCTCCTTGAAAGCAGATTCTTCTCCGGCTTCCATCAGCTCCATACATTCCAGTGGAGAACTGCCATCAGTATCTCCCAGCCCTGAGCTCTCCTGCTTGTCCTGTGCCTCTCCTCCTTTTAACTGACTTCCCAGGAGCTATCCTCGGTGTCAGGTCAAAAGCGTGCCGGGACAAAGGCGTGCCCAGACAATTGAGCGCTGTGCGCGCCGCCGCTCTAAATTACTGTTTTTAGTGCTCCGACGGGGGTGTGTGGGGGGGAACCCCCCACTTTACTTAATAGACATCGTGCCGCGTTGTGGGGGCGTTGTGGAGGGTGTGGGGGGTTGTAACCCCCCACATTTTACTGAAAACTTCACTTTTTCCCTGTTTTTAGGGAAAAAGTTCAGTTTACAGTAAAATGTGGAGGGTTACAACCCCCCAAACCCCCCATAACGCCGGCGCGATGTCTATTAAGGAAACTGGGGGGGATTCCCCAACAAAACCCCCCGTCGGAGCCCCTAAAAACTGTAATTTAGAGCGGCGTGGCGGCGTGCGCTGCGCTCAATTGTCGGCGCGCGCTTTTGTCTTTCGCGCCGTTGTCTATGAACCGCTTTCCTCTCTGGGCAACTAGTTTGCAGCCCCGCCCCCAACCCTCAGGTGGGAAGTATTTCCTATCAGCAACCCTGGGCCTGAGAGGGGGATGGGTGCTCTGCACTCGTGCTCTCTGACTCCCTCTAGAGAGCAAGGGAGAAATAGCATCAGGAGAATCAAGAAAAGGTTTATCGGTAACAATGGGGAAGGGTTGGCCTTTAAACTGGGCTCTGCACTAGGGACACACCTAGCAGGCATAGGCTGTGTACCACAACATATATATCCATAAATGGTCATTTCATTCCCTTGCTGAGAACATGTTTATTTATTAACCGTCGTTATGTTCTGACTCCCCCTTTTGTCCTGTGTAAGGTTACCAGATGTTCGGATGTACCCGGACATGTCCTCTTTTTACAGGACTGTCCAGGCATCTGGACGGCTTTTCAAAACCCGGCACGTTGTCCGGGTTTTGAAAACCTGTGAGCTCGGGGCCACGTCTGGAGTGCATCTGCGCATGTTCGGATGCGATGCAGTGATGTCACACGCATGCATGCATGCAAGTGGTGTCATCACATCACACCCGCGCATGCTCGGAAGCTGTCCAGACGCGGCTCCGAGCTCAAGAAGAGGAGGTTTGGGAGGCAGGGCTGGGGTGGAGCGGAGCGTGACTTGGACGGAACAGGGCAGAGCCGGGTAGAACTGGGCAGGGCCACGTGGCCTGATTCTACTCAGGTAAAATCTGGTAACCCTAGTCCTGTGTGCCTGTCATAATAAGACTGTAAGCTCTTCTGAGCAGGGACCGTCTCTTGCATATCCAATGTACAGCACTGTGTGCAGTATAGAAATAATAAATAAGGCAATAGTAATTAGGCTCTCTAAAGCATTTTCCCTATCTGTCCTGTGGGCTCACAATTAGGGTTGCTAGATTTTTCAATTGGAAAATTTGGACCCCTGGACCTGCCCCCAGGCCCGCCCAGTTCTGCCCATCCCCGCCCTAATCCCGCCTCCAGTCCTGCCTTAGCGCCCCCCCCCCCCCCCCCGTTGCCTGCTCTTGTTGGGCAGGAAGAACATCCGCGCGTGTGTGGAGGTCACATGATGGCGTCACGTCGCAAGGCACCTGCTCATGCGTGGACTTCCTCCCCGATGCGATTTGAGGAGGCTTTTCAAAACCCGGACAAAGTGCTGGGTTATGAAAAACCATCCGGACCCCCCGGACATGGCCAGGAAAATACGGACATCAAGTAACCCTACTCACAATCTAATTTAGTTGAAAGGGGACAGATTCCGTAGGAACGTAAGGAAGTTCTTCACCCAGAGAGTGGTGGAAAACTGGAACGCTCTTCTGGAAGCTGTTATAGGGGAAAACACCCTCCAGGGATTCAAATAGGGGAAAACACCCTCCAGGGATTCAAGACAAAGTTGGACAAGTTCCTGCTGAACCAGAACGTACGCAGGTAAGGCTAGACTCAGTTAGGACACTGGTCTTTGACCTAAGGGCCATGAGCGGACTGCTGGGCACAATGGACCTCTGGTTTGACCCAGCAGCGGCAATTGTTATGTTCTTATGAGGTTGGCTCTGAGGCACTGTGGAATGAGGCATTATGACATCACAATCTCAGCTCTGGAATGTTGCTCTCATTGGGGTTCCGGAATCTTGCAATTCTTTGAGATGCTGGAATGTTGCTACATCTTGGGTTTTGGCCAAGTACTAGTGACCTGGATTGGCCACCGTGAGGACGGGCTACTGGGCTTCATGGATCATTGGTCTGACCCAGCAGCGGCACTTCTTATGTTCTTATGTTCCTGGAGCAATTGAGGAATAGATGACTTGCCCAGGGCCACAAGAAGGTGCTGGGCTTGAACCCATAATCTCAGTTGTTTGAAGCAGCAGTTCTAATCGGTTCATAGTCAGGTGCACGCAAGACATATGCGCGCAGACAAATGGGCGAAGACAAGTGAGCGCAAGACGTCTGAGCGCAAAGACAAGTGAGCACCAAGACAAGTGAGTGCAAGATAAGTAAGCGCAAGAGAACTGAGCGAAGAGAAATGAGCGCAAGTCAACTGAGCGAACACAACTGAGTGCAAGTCAACTGAGCGCAAGACAACTGGGTGAAGACATCTGAGCACAAGACAATTGGGCGAAGACAACTGGGCGAAGACGACTGGGTGAAGACAAGTGAGCACAAGACAACTGGGCGAAGACATCTGAGTGCAAGACAACTGGGCAAAGACAACTGAGCGCAAGACAACTGGGCGAAGACAAGTGAGCACAAGACAACTGGGCGAAGACAGGTGAGCAAAGACAAGTGAGCGCAAGACAACTGGACGTAGATAACTAAGTGCATGACATCTGAGAGCAAGACAATTGGGCAAAGACAACTGGGCGAAGACAAGTGAGCAAAGACAAGTGAGCGCAAGACAACTGGGCGAAGACAACTGAGCGCAAGACAACTGGGCGAAGACAACTGTGTGAAGACAAGTGAGCACAAGACAACTGGGCGAAGACAAGTGAGCAAAGACAAGTGAGCGCATGACAACTGGACGTAGACAACTGAGCGCATGACATCTGAGCGCAAGACAATTGGGCAAAGACAAGTGAGCGCAATTGTCCATGTACTTTTGTCTTGCGCACATTTGACTTGCCACCGCTCTAATCACTGGGCCACACCTAGATGCCCAGGGGTACAATTACAAAATACTTATAGCATTAAACCAGCCCTTCCCAACCCACACCTAATCCCATTGGGGGTCTCGGGATATCCACAATGAATATTCATGAGTTAGATTTGCATGCAAAGCCTCAATTGCGTGCAAATCTAACTCATAAATATTCATTGTAGATGTTTTGGAAATCCCAATGAGACTAGGCGTGGCCCGAGGACTGGTTGGGAATGGCTGTGTTAAACATTTACATAACACTCTACAGATAAACTGAAGACAAGCTTTTTGGGAAAAATTAGGGAAAAGATTTAAAGTGTTAAATGTTTGTTAAAAGGTATGGTTTAATTAAACACGAGGAGCACTTCATCTAATTAGGTACAGCTATAAGAGCAGCGCAACGGTAGGAGATAGTATACCCCCTCCCCCCCCCCACTAGGGTTACCAGATTTTCCCAAAGGAAATCCCAGACCCATGGCCACGCCCCCAGGCCCACTCCATTCCACCTGTGTCATGCCCCATTCCGCCTCCAGCCCTGCCCCCAGACAGCATCCGCGCATGCGTGACACAATGAGGTCACGTGCACGCCGTACATGCGTGGATGCCCCTTCCCAACGCGATTTTGATGGGAAGCTTTGCAAAACCCAAAGTGCCGGGTTTTGAAAAGCCAACTAGACCCCCGTACATGCCTTCGAAAAGAACTTCAAGCTTTTCATGCGGGTTTAATTGATACTAGAGAATGACATAAGAACATAAGAACATAAGCAGTGCCTCCGCCGGGTCAGACCATAGGTCCATCCTGCCCGGCAGTCCGCTCCCGCGGCGGCCCAAACAGGTCACGACCTGTCTGAATCACCAGAAGGGGCTCCCTTGCCACCTTGGTTTCTCATTGAAGTCCTATCTTCCCATCGTAGTCCTAACCCTCCGGTCTTGCACATGCACGACCTGTTGGGTTTCTATACTTATTACCTGGTTAGCTTTCTATACTTGTGTTACATCCCAGCTCCTCCCTCAGTATCCCACGATCCCTTTATCCCTCAGGAATCCGTCCAATCCCTGTTTGAATCCCTGGACCGTACTCTGCCTGATCACTTCCTCCGGTAGCGCATTCCAAGTGTCCACGACCCTCTGGGTGAAAAAAAACTTCCTTGCATTTGTTTTGAACCTATCTCCCTTCAGTTTCTCTGAATACCCCCTCGTATTTGCTGTCCCCTTCAGTCTGAAGAATCTGTCCCTATCCAACCTCTCTATGCCCCTCATGATCTTGAAGGTCTCTATCATATCTCCCCTGAGCCTCCTTTTCTCCAGAGAGAAGAGCCCCAGCCTATCCAACCTCTCGGCGTATGGGCAGTGTTCCAGCCCTCTTACCATGACACGTGACAAAATTCTTCACCGTTCCCTTCCCCGCGGATAACCGCGGGAAACCATCTTCATGTCATTCTTTAAGGAGAGAGGGAAGAATCAGAGTATAATTGGGCACAACCACTGACCCGCAAGCTTTGCTTTCAAGAATGCTGAGATTGAGCACAACATTCCAGAGCAGATATTGTGATGTCATAATGCCTCATTCCACCAGTGCCTAAGAACCAATCACCTCAGTGATGTCACAATGGCTTCATTATCCTTGGCTCACATAAGAATCAGAATATGAATGGCCACAACCACTGACCCTCAAGCTTTGCTTTGAAGAATGCTGGTGTAGAAGGACTGAGGTTGAAATAGACACTAGAAAATGACATGGGATTATTTCTTGCGATTATCCGCAGGGAAGAGAACGGTGATGAATTATGTCACCGTGTCATTCTCTAATTGATACCCCAATTCGTATTAAATGTAATAAAGATCCTGGCACATTATCTCATGCTTTTTGGTTGTGTCTTTGATCAACTCATTTTGGTCTGTCATCCTATTATTTTTAGGTTCTTTATGGGGTAATTCAATATGGGGTTGTCCTAGGGGAATAATTTTTGGTAAAGCATCAGCTTGTGGGGTTTTTGGCCAACTAAAATGTCTTTTATTTCAGAAACCCTGTATGATTGGGCATAAATGTATTATGCAATTTTGGCTACAGAAAGAATCTCCAAATTTCTGGCATTGGAGGAATCAATTACATCGCTTATTTTTATTTGAGAGTTGGGAGGTTCGACGTTCACCTAGAAAAACTCGTCTTTTTATGGAGGTTTGGGATTCTTATATTCAGAATCTTTCATCAAGAATATGAAGTTTGGTTATCAATGATTTACTATGAATTTAGGTTTAATAATTACATTCCAGTTATTTATTTTAATTCTTTATTTTGGTCAACTTTCATCCGGGTTGAGGGATTTCATTCAGGGGGAAAGGTAGAGGGGTAAATTATCATACCACGATCATATAAGCAATGTGGTCAAATCTACCTTTTTTAGATTACGCCAAATTCGATCTGTTGCAAAATTCTTATGCGAAAAATCTTTAAATATCCTAATACATTCCCTTATCATTTCCAAATTAGATTATTGCAATGCTTTGTTCATGGGCATATCCCAAAAAGAAATTAGACGCCTTCAAATCATACAGAACGCTTCCATAAAAATAATTTATAAAGCTAAGAAATTCGACCACGTCACTCCTTTACTTAAAGAATCCCACTGGCTTCCCGTGGTACATCGTATTCTTTATAAAATTTGTTTGCTTACGTTCAAATCAATAATGTCCCAAACCCCAGCTTTTATTTTTAGAGTTCTAATTCCCTATATAACTTCAAGAACACTTAGATCTCAGGACCAACATCTATTGGCTATTCCATCATTGAAAGTTATAAACACTAGACGGCTTACTATTTTTTCAGTGACCGCACCACAATCTTGGAATAATCTTCCTATTTATATAAGAGAAGAAAAGAACTTAGTTAATTTTAAGACTAAGCTTAAAAGTTTCTTATTCAATGATGCTTTTAATTAATATTCAATGATGTTTTTAGTTAATAAACAACTTTATAATCTTTCTTATCTTTTACTTTCTTATTTATGCTTTTATTCCCTCCCTATTGTTTTAATCCTGAAATATAAAATTTGATACATAATGTAATCCTTTAAATATCATTTTCCTAATGTTTCATGATTGTAAGTTTTTGTAATTATGTAATTTTATTTGTCTATGTAATAACTACCCCAAGTTTTTATTTATTCATTATTGATTGTATATCGCCTAGAATGTAGAATAGGCGATTAATCAAATTACATAATAAACTTGAAACATAATAAACTTGTGTAGATAAAAATGGATTCGTTCACATGGAAATTTAATTTGAAAGAATGATATAAATTTGTATGACATATTATTATTATGATTCTTATTGTATTGATTATATTTTTGTATTATCCTATTGTATTGATTATTTGATTCTTTCAATAAAAATTGTTATAAAGTAAGAAGGACATGTCTGGGGAAATCCGGTCCTCTGGTATCCCTCCCCCCCCCCCCCCCCACACACACAAATACATAAACTCTCTCTTCCTGTGGTGTAGCGGTTAGAGCTACATCCTCAGTACCCTGAGATTGGGGGGGGGAAGGGAAGCTGAGTGGCATCAGGCAAAGCAGAATGGAAGATCAAGTTTGCAAGAGGCGACTTACAAATACTGTCTCCACTGCTCAGACTCGTGCTCCGTGCATTAAGAGAGGTCAAAGACCGGACAAATGGCATCACAGTTAAGTGAAAGAAGCTATTAAAAATATAGCAGATCGGTCCCAAAAATGGAAAAAAAAGGCTGCCGAAATGTAAACCCAGAAGCTTGGCGTAAAGGACAAAACTCTTTGGAAACCTTTTTCAAGTGCCTCAGAATCAATAAGCCTGTGAGAGTCTGTCAGAGCATTAAGGAAGCTGGAAGGTAAAGGCACCGCAGAGAGACGAGATGAATTCTTTGGTTCGGTCTGAAAGAATTATCTTGAAGCAGGGCAAGTGCAAAGCTGCTAAATGTTCTAGGCAAATCTTTGGCCTTGTGTCCCTCCCCCAATTATTTTGTAGGCCTTAGGGATCCCCCTCCAATAATCATAATTCCCCCCCCCCCCCAAATAATCCGCGTAAATGGGCTCATCGAAAATTATCCACCTTCTCTACTGGTAAATTTACCTCTTGTTTCTTTTTTTTTTCCAGGAAGAAGGGGGATGGTAGGGGATGGTTCGGGAGTGGGGGGGCTCCATTAGCAGGAGGGAGTGGGCATCCCTCCTGTCCTTTTTCGCTGTTCCGGGGGGGGGAGGATTGGTTGGTTCCCGGTGCCGAGACATCAGGAAGGGCTGAATGGCAGGAGGCTGTTTACAGGGCTTCCCCTGCCTCTCAGCTGCTCGGGCTTCCCTTTGCTGACTTTGCGCATGTGTGAGAGTCGATCTTACACTGATCAATCGGGTGAGAGAGACGGAGATTATGACGAACTTCCGCGTGAATCATTGGCATGCAATCTTTTTGGTACCTTGATCACTCTTCCACAATCGGCCAGAGAATCGTCCAACAGCAATCCAGTCGGTTTTAGCAAAACAGAGAGTGGGGGTAAATGGACAATACTCGGACTGGAAAGAGCGTCACCAGTGGGGTGCCACAGGGCTCGGTGCTTGGACCCGTGCTCTTCAACATCTTTATAAATGATCTGGACATTGGTACGACGAGTGAGGTGATTTAAATTTGCGGACGATACAAAGCCGTCCGTGCAATGTGCGGTGGTGGCGAAAAGAGCAAACAGGATGCTAGGAATGATAAAGAAGGGGATCATGAACAGATTGGAGAAGGTTATCATGCCGCTGTACCAGGCCATGGTGCGCCCTCACCTGGAGTACTGTGTCCAGTACTGGTCGCCATACATGAAGAAGGACATGGTACTACTCGAAAGGGTCCAGAGAAGAGCAACTAAGATGCAAGAGAAGGAAGGCCCTGGCGGGGAATGCCGCAAAGCAGCCTGGTCAGAGTGCTGCCGCCGATGTTGAAAGGAGCGGTGATACGGTATGTCGGTCTCGCGGTGGGAGGGTCAGCGGGGTTCTGCTGAGCGGGGGAGGAAGGGAGGGACGGAAAGATGCTGTGCAAGGGGGTGGGTGAGAGGGGAGGAAAGCTGCTGCCGCCGGCGAATCGGGCAACACTGTTGTCAGGAGGAATGGAGTTGGGGAGTGTCGGGTCATTCGGGAAGGGCTTCGGGGGGGGGGGGGTCTATCTAACTAGGGGAAGATGGCCGAATCCTTGATCAAGGAAAGTATCAATGAGCACATAAAAAAAAAACCAATCTGATGAGAACAAGTCAACATGGGTTCTATAAAGGAAGATCATGCCAAACGAACCTACTGCACTTCTTTGAGGGGATAAGCGAACAATTGGACAAAGGCAACCCCATAGACATCGTATATCTGGACTTCCAAAAAGCCTTTGACAAGGTACCCCATGAGCGCCTACTAAGGAAACTGTGGAACCACAAGGTGGAAGGGGACGTGCATAGATGGATCAAAAATTGGCTGGCGGACAGGAAACAGAGGGTGGAAGTAAAGGGACACTACTCTGACTGGAAAGGGGTCACGAGTGGCGTCCCGCAGGGGTCAGTGCTGGGACCGCTGCTGTTCAATATATTCATAAATGACCTGGAAGTAGGGACGAAGTGTGAAGTCATAAAATTCGCGGATGACACAAAACTCTCCAGTAGGGTCAGAACTGTTGAGGAATGCAAAGAACTACAAAGAGACCTGAACAAACTGAGTGAGTGGGCAGACAAGTGGCAGATGAGCTTCAATGTAGAGAAATGCAGAACAGCGTCTCCCCGTAGAGTGATATTCTCTATATCTCCAATTAATTCGGAGTCTTTGTCTTCCAGGATGGTCTCGGGGCTCAAGGATCTATCGTATGAGGAAAGGCTGAAAAATTTGCGGCTGTACTCACTCGAGGAACGTAGGGAGAGAGGAGACATGATCGAGACGTTTAAGTATATTACCGGCCGTATCGAGATGGAAGAAGAGATTCTCTTTCTCAAAGGACCCTCAGCCACAAGAGGGCATCCGCTCAAACTCAGGGGCGGGAAATTTCATGGCGACACCAGGAAATATTTCTTCACCGAGAGAGTGGATGATCCTTGGAACGAGCTCCCAGTGCAGGTGATCGAGGCAAACAGCGTGCAGGAATTTAAGAGCAAATGGGATGCCCATGTGGGATCCCTTAGAGGGTTAAGCCAAGGGAACCTGTCACCAGTTGTGGGATCCCTAGGATAGTAGACTTGGGGGTGGGTCAGTAGAGTGGGCAGACCTGATGGGCTATGGCCCTTATCTGCCGTCATCTTCTATGTTTCTATGTAATGCAAAGTTTTGCACATAGGGAAAGGAAACCCGATGTATAACTACACGATGGGGGGGGGGGATGGTACTGGGGGAAGGCAACCTAGAAAAGGACTTGGGGGTTTTGGTGGATAAAACACTGAAGCCGGCGGCACAATGCGCAGCGGCCTCGAAGAAGGCGAACAGAATGTTGGGCATTATCAAAAAAGGTATCACGATCAGAACGAAGGAAGTTATCCTGCCACTGTATCGGGCAATGGTGCGCCTGCAACTGGAGTACTGCGTTCAGTACCGGTCGCCGTACCTTAAGAAGGATATGGCGATACTCGAGAGGGTCCAGAGAAGAGCAACAAGGATGATAAAGGGTATGGAAAACCTTCCATATGCGGAAAGGCTAGAGAAGCTGGGGCTCTTTTCCCTGGAAAAGCTGAGACTCAGAGGGGACATGATAGAAACTTATAAGATCTTGAAGGGGATAGAGAAGGTGGAGAGGAACAGATTCTTCAGACTAGCGGGGGCAACAAAAACAAGAGGGCATTCAAAAAAACCTGAAAGGTGACAGTTTCAGAACAAACGCCAGGAAGTTCTTCTTCACTCAAAGGGTAGTGGATGTCTGGAATGCGCTTCCAGAGGAGGTGGTAGACAGAGTACGATTTTGGGTTTCAAAAAGGGGATTGGATGATTTCCTGAAGGAAAAGGGGATTGAAGGGTATAGTTAAATGGTTACTATACAGGATATTAAATGAATAGGGAATAAAATGTTTTAGGTAAAAGATCACTTCAGGTCATGGACCTGGGGGACCGCCGCGAGTGCGGACTGCTGGGCGAGATGGACCCATGGTCTGACTCAGCAGAGGTGATGCTTATCTTCTAGGGTAGAGAATGACACGGTGACAAAATTCATCACCGTTCCCGTCCCTGCGGATAACCGCGGGAAATAATCCCATGTCATTTTCTAGTGTCTATTTCAACCTCAATCCTTCTACACCAGCATTCTTCAAAGCAAAGCTTGCGGGTCAGTGGCTGTGGCCATTCATACTCTGATTCTTATGGGAGCCAAGGATAATGAAGCCATTGTGACATCACTGATGTGATTGGCTCTTAGGCACTGGTGGAATGAGGCATTATGACATCACAATATCTGGATTCCAGAGACTGTCATTCTGTAGTGTCTGTTTCAGCCTCGGTCCTTCTACACCAGCATTCTTCAAAGCAAAGGTTGCGGGTCAGTGGTTGTGGCCATTCATACTCTGATTCTTCCCTCTCTCCTTAAAGACGGGAACGGTGATGAATTTTGTCACCACGTCATTCTCTATTCTAGGGCTTATTTATGGGGTAGGTGTTATTTTCAGGGAAACACAGTATGTACCAGCTGTGGAAACCCAGAGAGAACCCTTAAATATCGACCCCTAAATTCTTAAATTTAGGATCCTGGAAAGAACAGGAGTGGATTTAGGGCAGGGCAAAGAAATTAGGCACTCGACACTAATTTTCAGTACTAAGATCATCACAGTGACAGGCCTAAATTAATACTAGGACTGGTCAACTTATACACAATCCCTGTAGAAGCAATAACAAATCTGTATACAAAAAAAAATCTGCTGCTGAAATAAAGATACATTTTGACTCATTACTGAGACATCAGTGAAGGACTGAGGCTGAGACAGACACTAGAGCAGGGGTGTCCAACCTTTTGGCTTCGCTGGCCGAAAATTTTTTTTTCCTGGGTCACACAAACACTAACACTGATGAGCCAAAAAAAAGGCTGAGCAGGTCCCAAATTTGCAATCACTAATATAGAAGATGTACGTATCTAATAATAAACACTTTGGAGAGAAACCCAAAAAAGCAGTAATACCCTGACTGGGTGATCCTCCACGTGCACCGCTGACATTGGGAGCAGCCACAGGCTTCCACATCCCCACTCGTGATAGTTCTCCCATCAGAGCGGGGATGCTGAATCAGCTATCAGCGGCACCCGTGGAGGATCGTTCAGTCAGGATAAATATTACTGCTTTTTTGGGCTTCCCACTTGGAGCTTGGGCTCCCTCAAAATGAACATCTCCCTTGCTGTAGCTAGTAGAGATCCCCAAGACTCACCAACTGACGGCCACCTCCTCCCCTTCCCCAATTCTGCAGAGCTGCTGCCTCCCCTCCTCCCTGCCCCCACCCATGCATACATGAAAGCAGGGGCAGCTTGAGGATATTGCCATTGGCTGCAAAGATTGGAGAGTTTGAGTTGCCAGACTGGAGTAAGATGTCTTCAGTTGGCAGGACTTGGGGATCCCCAATAGCTCTAGTATTTATAAATTGCACTCAGGTGGGGAGAAACTTTGGTGCCCATTCACTAATTTTGGACTCCAGTCCCTCCCCCAAATCAGCTGTATATGACTACGCCACTGAATACAAAAATAATTGTGATGCACATATCCCAAAGCTAACATATTCCAGTTAATAAATTCAAAATAAAACAACTTTTTCTACCTTGTTGTCTGGATGTTTTGTTTTTCCATCATCTTAGTCCCAGTTTCTCTTTCTGCTTTTTCTCTATCTTCAACTAATTCTCTTTCCAGTGTCTACTGTCCATTTTTTTTTCTCCTTTTCTCTCTTGTTCCATTTCCTCCATATGCCTGTCTCCAACGTATTGATTTTTCCCTTTCAGTTTTCTTAATTTTTTTTACCTCCGTCCACTGAAATCTTGCCTTTCTCACCCTTCTTCTTTTTAAATTTTCAGCGACCTCTCAATTGTCCATTTCTTTCAGTCCCTAGCTCTCCCATTTCCCATATCACTCCTTTCCCAGCCTCCTATTCCCTTCTATCTACTCCCCATTACCACATTTCTACCACTGTTCTCACTGCTCTCTCACTCATCTTGTCATCTCCCTTTTGACCTCATCCACAAGGCTCACCACTTTCAGAATCCCCCTCCCTCTCTCCACTGGTCGGGCTATAATTCCCTGTCCCTTTCTTTCCATCCCCTAGCATCATCTTATCCCAGCTCTCTTCCCTCCTGCCTTCACATGGTTCCATCTCTCCTCCTCTATCTCCATGGTCCAACATTTTGCTCCCTATCTTTTCTGTTTTTCTTCTTCCCTCCCCCTTGATGCTGAACAATGAAATGGAGAAATAAAAGAGAGATGCTGCATCTCTCTGCCTTCCATCCACAGGCCTAACATTTCTCCCTCCCTCCCATCCCCAGATCCAACTTCTCTCCCTTTCTCTTCCCAACTTCCCCCATCACATCTCTCCCACTGCCTGCCTGCCTCCCTTCCCCAGGTCCACTATTTCTTTCTTTCTCTTCCTAACAGATCTCCCTTCAAGTATCTCTTTAGACCATTGCCCACCATCTCTCTCTTTGTCCTCTGTTTCTGGTCCCATAAGCTCCCCTCCCACGCCCAATCTGGCACTTCTTTTAATACCCTCCCCCCCAAAAAAAAAAAGTCCAGGAGGCTTCCTCAGCCCAGCATTTTCTCCGCCTTCTCTCTGCACCCATGCATCTCTACCTCACTCCTCTCCCACCACCATGTCTAATAATTCTCTCTCTGTCTCCGTCCCTCCTCTCTCTGCCCAACAGTTCTCTTTCTTTATCTCTCCAATTGCACCATCTCTTTCCCTCTCTGACACCCAATTCTCCCTTTCTATTATCTCCCTCACCTCTGCATCTCTTTCCCTCATTCCCTCCATTCTTCTATCTTATGGCTCCTGCTCCCTCTATCTTTACCTTCATTCTGTGTCCTAAGTTCATGTCCCTCCCTCCTTCCTTCCATCATTTTTCCTTTTTGTGCTCCCTCCCTCTCAAGTCTTCTCAAGTCTCACGCCCTTCCCCTTCCCTCCCTTCTGTGCCCCAGGTTTTTACCTTCAGGCCAGCTCCCTCCTCACTGCTAGTCATTTTTTGCTGAAAGCCACGGGCAGCACTTCCTTCTCAAGTCTCAACACACCCTTCTCCCTCCCTCCCTTCTGTGCCATGGGTGTTTACCGTCTTGCCTGCTCCCTCCTTCATCTTGCTGCAGCGTTCGCTCAAAGCCGCGGGCAGCAGCTTCCATGCACCTCCTGAGGCTGATCTGGAAGCGTTCCCTCTGACATCGCGACATCAGAAGGAACACTTCTGGGTCAGCCGCAGGAGGCACATAGGATCCGCTGCCCGCGGCTTTGAACAAACGCTGCAGCAAGACGGAGGAGGGAGCCGGCAAGACGGTAAACACCTGGGGGCAGCAGAGGAAAACACCACATCACCCTCGAGCGCGAGCGGGGCTGCACAAAATACTTCATGGGGCCGCATGCGGCCCAGGGGCCACGGGTTGGACACCCCTGCACTAGAGAATGACAGTCTTTGGTATCCAGAGCAGATATTGTGAGGTCATAATGTCTCATTCTACCAATAAGAGCCAAGCTTATCAGTGATGTCACAATGGCTTCATTATCTTATACTTGGCTCACATAAGAATCAGAGTCTGAATGGGCCCAGCCACTGACCCTCAAGCCTTGCATTGAAGAACGCCGGTGTAGAAGGACTGAGGTTGAGAGAGACACTAGACTAGAGAATGACACAGAATTGTTTCACGCAGTTATCCATGGGAACAGGGATGAATTTTGCCACCATGTCATTCTCTAACACACCCACCCACCCAGGCAAGGAAAAGGATCTTGGGGGTCTTGAAATTCTCAGCTTTGCACGCCATAGCCAACCATAGTCAACAGAGCAAACAGAAAATTAATAGTAAACAGAGCATTATTAGTAAAGGAATGGAAACTAAAACCCAGACTGTCATAATGTCTTGTATTGATTCAGCGTGTGACTGTACCTTGAGTAACGTTGCAGTCGCAGGGTGCCTCAGCTTAAAAAAGGCTTAGCAGGTTCAAAGAGATGCAATAAAACTGATCGAGGGGCTGGAATGGCTCCCGTGTGAGAAAGGAGATGATAGCAGGCTGTTACGTAAATCATGAGTGGGTGTGGAGCAGCTAAATCGGGAAGAGAGGATTACTTTTTCAGATCGTTCTAAGACAAGAAGACATGAGAATCTAATAATGACAACAATTAGAATTACAGGAAATATTGTTTCACTTAATGCACAATTTTCATAATAACGATTAGGATTATTGTGATAAAGACGCGGAGTTAAAAAGGCATAGTCAAGTTCCTGGAAGAAAACTTCAGAAACCATTAAGCAGAAAGTCTTGGGAAAGCCCTCTCTTACCCCCCAGTATATTGTAAATAGCAAAGCATGCAGTGCATTTGACACCCGGGGCCGTTCACTTTTTAACATCCCCTCCTCTTTATGAAAAGTTATTTTTAGCAATAATCCACAAATTGCACGACCTACTCCTACTGGAGCGATGGTCTAGGACATGGCAACTCAACTTCAATGCCAAAAAATGCAAAGTTATGCACCTGGGCAGCCAGAATCCATGCAAGTCTTATACCCTTAATGGCGAGATCCTAGCAAAAACGGTAGCAGAACGAGACTTGGGGGTAATCGTCAGTGAGGACATGAAGTCTGCCAATCAAGTGGAGCAGGCTTCGTCCAAGGCAAGACAAATCATGGGCTGCATACGAAGGGGTTTCGTCAGTCGTAAGGCGGAAGTCATTATGTCATTGTATAGATCCATGGTGAGGCCCCACCTGGAATACTGTGTGCAATTCTGGAGGCCGCATTATCGCAAGGATGTGCTGAGACTGGAGTCGGTGCAAAGAATGGCCACCCGGATGGTCTCGGGACTCAAGGATCTACCATACGAAAAACGGCTTGACAAATTACAGCTATACTCGCTCGAGGAGCGCAGAGAGAGGGGGGACATGATCGAGACGTTCAAGTATCTTACGGGCCGCATCGAGGCGGAGGAAGATATCTTCTTTTTCAAGGGTCCCACGACAACAAGAGGGCATCCGTTGAAAATCAGGGGCGGGAAACTACGAGGTGACACCAGGAAATTCTTTTTCACTGAAAGAGTGGTTGATCGCTGGAATAGTCTTCCACTACAGGTGATTGAGGCCAGTAGCGTGCCTGATTTTAAGGCCAAATGGGATCGGCACATGGGATCTATTCACAGGGCAAAGTAGGGGAGGGACATTAAGGTGGGCAGACTAGATGGGCCGTGGGCCCTTATCTGCCGTCTATTTCTATGTTTCTATGTTTCTAAGGGTGTACCTAGGAAAAGGCGGCATCTTCAACATTGCAGTGAGCACTAGAACAACTAAAGCCAAATTAGTACAGATCGATACGGCACAGTCAACGCTAACAGAAAACCAAGATTTTTTCATGCACACAGAACACAGATACACCCTTAATCCAGCATGGATTAAGGGCTCCTTTTACAAAGCCTCACTAGAGGTTTAACGCGTGTAATAGCGTGCACTAAACCGGCCGGCCGCGCTAGCTGCTACCGCCTCCTCTTGAGCAGGCGGTAGTTTTTTGGCCAGCCGCGGGGGTTAGCACGTGATGAAAAGTCACGCGCATTATCCCTGCTAGCGTGGCTTAATAAAAGGAGCCCTAAGTAATCACAAACTAAAAATAGAAACATGTGGACAAAAGTTAAACTGAACCTCCAAGAAGCCAGCTTCTGCATACAATGCAACACCACCGAAACAGTGACATGTCCCCTAATACTGTGCAAAATATAAAGATAGCGGATGTAAATTTGACAAAAAAAAAGTGAGAAATAACAATCATCCCTTTACAAATTAACAAATAAAAATAAAACAAGAAATGGAAAATAAGATAATACCTTTTTATTGGACTAATACATTTTTTAATTGGCTTTCAGAGGCCAAAACCTCTTTCCTCAGGTCAGTACAGTAGACTGCTGTTACGGTATCCTGTCCTGAACTGAGGAAGGAGAATTTGGTCTCTGAAAGTTAGTCAAAAACGTATTAAAATTAGTCCAATAAAAGGATCACCTTATTTCCATATTCTGTTTATAAATGTTTGTCAACCCAGCTACAATACTACTTTCTCCTAAAGGAAAAAAAGTAAAAGAAATAGATTTTTTTTTTTTTTTTTACTTTGTTGTCTCTGGTTTCTGCTTTCATAAGAACGTAAGAACAGCCTTACTGGGTTAGATCAATGATCCGTCTGGCCCAGTAGCTCATCCTCACAATGGACAATCCAGGTCCCAAGTATCTGGCCAAAACCAAAGAGTAGCAACATTCCATACAGAATCTCAAAGAATAGCAAGATTCCGGAATCCCAGAGAGTAACAAGATTCTAGAATTCCAAAGAGTAGCAACATTCCATACAGAATCTCAAAGAACAGCAAGATTCCGGAATCCCAGAGAGTAACAAGATTCTAGAATTCCAAAGAGTAGCAACATTCCATGCAGAATCTCAAGGAATAGCAAGATTCCGGAATCCCAGAGAGTAACAAGATTCTAGAATCTTAAAGAGTAGCAACATTCCATTCTACTGATCCAGGGCAAGCAGTGGCTTCCCCATGTCTGTCTCAATAGCAGACTATGGACTCAGAACCACAATATCTAGCGGACAGACTACATCACCACGCACACTGCGCTTGAGCCAAAACCTCCTGCTGGAAATACCCTCCTTCAGAGACATCAAATGCCAAAGCGTCAGGAAAATAATGTCCTCAGTGATGTCGCAGTGGCTCGATTGTCCTAGACTTTTGCTACATTTTGATTTCTAGAGTGGTGCAGTGGTCAAAGCTACAGCCTTAGCCCCCTGAGGTTGTGGGTTCAAACAAAATTAATAGTGAAAGATGTATATCAGCAATCAAAATCAAGTACCTCCACAGGTTGATATTCAAGAAATAAAGCCTAAATGGAGAAAAAGATCTCAGACTCACCACTTAGGGACCATAAATAATTCACCCTAAATAAAAAAAAACCTCCATCCTATCCTAATAGCTAATCATTAATAAGATATTTTTTGAATTTTTTTATACTTTTTGAATTAATGATAGCATCATATTAGGATAGGATGGAGGTTTTTTGATCAATGAATGAAACTCGACACCACTATATTTAGGGTGAATTATTTATGATCCCTAAGTGCTGAGTCTGAGATCTTTTCCTCCATTTAGGTTGTGGGTTCAAACCCACACTGCTCCTTGTCACTTAATCCCCCCATTGCCCCAGGTACATTAGATAGCGTTTGAGCCCACCGGGACAGAGAGGGAAAAAAAGTACCTGAATGCAAATCACTTAGGACAGTGGTCTCAAACTCACGGCCCGGGGGCCACATGCGGGTCCGCCAGGCCCTCGGTATGTTTATCATAATCACAAAAGTAAAATAAAAAAGTTTCTTGATCATATGTCTCTTTAGCTATAAATTATCAGTATTATCACATAAACTATAAAGAGTTTTACCTTATGCAAAATTGTCATTTCTTTAATAAGACATTAATTATTTTTTTCTGCGGCCCTCCGAGTACCTCCAAATCCAAAATGTGGCCCTGCAAAGGGTTTGAGTTGGAAACCACTGGCTAAACTGTAACCATGACATCCTGTTTGTCTTTGGGAAGCAGAGCTGAGATTGTGATGTCATAATGCCTCATTCCACCAATAAGAGCCAGCCTCATCAGTGATGTCACAATGGCTTGATTGTCCTGTTCTCCCCTCTGCTCTCCAACCCAGCCAGGTCCTATTTTGAGGCCCTCCAAGTACCTACAAATCCAAAATGTGGCCCTGCAAAGGGTTTGAGTTGGAGACCACCGACTAAAGATATAACTGGTATATAAATAAATAATAGTCTCCTCAGTGATATCACATATCTGAGGGGCTATAACAGGGGTAGGGAACTCCGGTCCTTGAGAGCCGTAATCCAGTCAGGTTTTCTAGATTTCCCCAATGAATATGCATTGAAAGCAGTGCATGCAAATAGATCTCATGCATATTCATTGGGGAAATCCTGAAAACCCGACTGGAATACGGCTCTCGAGGACTGGAGTTCCCTACCCCTGTGCTATAACAACAGTGGGGGGCCTGGGCAATTCTCTCAATTTGCACCCCCTCCCCCTTTACTCTGGACTGGAGAAACATAAGATCTCTATGTAGCAAGAGACTATGAAAACAGAGCAGAAAGAGCATTTGACGCTTGTGATATCCGTTACGGTACATTTTATATGTTACCAGCTCCAGAAGGAAGTTCCCTCTGCATAGTGTAAATATTAATAAGAACATTAGCAGAAAGTTTGAGCATAAATCGATTCATTTTAGCAGCGATTGCAATTGTATCGCAGCGTCTTGCTACAATTGCGTTTTGATTTTTATGTACATTGCTGTCAGGTGGCAGGAACTTTGTAAGACTGCAAGGTTTCTCAGTGGTGCATGATTTCATGTCCATTGGCGCCATCTACTGGGCTGCCTTTTACAATCCCCTAAGGAAGGCCTCTGTGGCCGAAACACGGACCGTATTAGGTCCAGTATATGCTTTATTACAAGGGACTTTTACAAGCCTGCCACATTTTGTTTTAGTGATGTGTATATTTGTTCAAACTGATATTTTATTTATTTCTTTATTTTTTTTTAATTCTTTATTCATTTTCAGACATACAATAAGTGTGACAATATGTCCAAACAAATTAACAATAAATATATCACTTAATAATCATCAATGGTACAAATAATATGCTCTTATCACCCACCCTTCCCACCCTTTCCTCTCATATAATCAAATATCTTGTACAATATGTAATATGATATTTTAAAAATAAACGTATTTGTCCACGTAATAGTCTGACTAGTGTCCCTTCCGCACCTTTTTTCTGTTTTCATAATTTTGCCCATGGGGTTGTTTTCTTCTTTGAATTGTTCAATTCTGGTCTCTTTATCTCAAGAAAGATATAGTGGCGCTAGAAAAGGTTCAAAGAAGAGCGACCAAGATGGTAAAGGGGATAGAACTCTCGTATGAGGAAAGACTAGAAAGGTTAGGGCTCTTCAGCTTGGAAAAGAGACGGCTGAGAGGAGATAGGATTGAAGTCTACAAAATCCTGAGTGGAGTAGAACGGGTACAAGTGGATCGATTTTTCACTCCATCAAAAATTACAAAGACTAGGGGACAATCAATGAAGTTACAATGAAATACTTTTAAAACCAATAGGAGGAAATATTTTTTCACTCTGAGAATAGTTAAGCTCTGGAACGTGTTGCCAGAGGTTGTGGTAGGAGCGGATAGCTTAGCTGGTTTTAAGGAAGGTTTGGACAAGTTCCTGGAGAAAAAGTCCATAGTCTGTTATTGAGAAAGACACGGGGGAAGCCACTGTTTGCCCTGTATTGGTAGCATGGAATATTGCTACAGCTTGGGTTTTGGCCAGGTACTAGTGACCTGGATTGGCCACCGTGAGAACGGGCTATTGGGCTTGATGGACCATTGATCTGAACCAGTAAAGCTTTTCTTATGTTCTTACATGAGCCAAGTATAGGACAATCAAGCCATTGCAAAATCACTGCTGAGACTGGCTCTGAGGCACTGTGGAATGAGGCATTATGACATCACAATCTCAGCTCTGGAATGTTGCTCTCACTGGGGTTCCGGAATCTTGCTCTTCTTTGAGATGCTGGAATGTTGCTACTCTTTGGGTTTTGGCCAGGTACTAGTGACCTGGATTGGCCACCGTGAAAACGGGTTACTGGGCTTGTTGGACCATTGGTTTGACCCAGTAAGGCTATTCTTATGTTCTTATGTCTATGGCCCTCTTTTACAAAGGTGCACTAAGCATTTTAGCGCGGATTTAGCATGTGCTAAATCAATGCATGCGCTAACCACTAATTCATCCATAGGATAACATGCACGGGTTAACATTTAGTGCATGCTTTCATAAAAGAGTGGGCAAGTGGTTTACATTCAGGTATTCAAGCATTTTTTCTTATCTGTCCCAAAGGGCTCCCACTCTGTCTAATGTACCTGCAGTGGGGGATTAAGCGACTTGGTCAGGGTCACAAGGAGCAGTGTGGGATCTGAACCCACAACTTCAGGGTGCTGAGGTTATAGCTCTATCCACTGCGCCACACACAGGCTCATAGCTGTGCGATGAAACTTGCAAAATAAATCCATCTGGAGATATTTCCCACGAGGACTCCGATCAATAGACAGCCTTATAAATCATTGGTTGAAAGGTCTGGATTTAATGTCTTCATTTGTCAACGTTGATTTACTCAGTGGCTTTTCTGTGATTATGAGCAACCTTAAAAAGATACGGAGGCTTTGGCACCCTCTAGTGGCCAGCTCCAGCATAGACTCTGAAAATAAATGCCACATTGACGGTATTTGCATGACCCAGAATTCATGAAGATGAAAGGATAAATGCTAATTTGTATTTAAGGAGGTGGTTCTTAACACTGCAGCAGGGTTAATAGCAGGAGTATCACGATATGAACACATTTCCTTGTATTAAAGCAACTGCACTGGCTTCCAATTTCATACCGTATAGATTGCATACCATATTGATTACATAGGTGATGGTCGCCTATGTATTTTAGTATTTGTATCTTTTGCTCTGTTTTGTGGATGTATATATTGTTGATCTTGTATGTATTCTTGCATGTAATTTTGGATTTTTGTATGTAAGTTTGTAACCCCTCCCTGGGTAAGGGGGTGGGCCATTAGTGTGGGCAGACTAGATGGGCCAGGGCCCTTTTCTGCCATCATGTTCTATGTTTCTAACCAAACCCCCCCCCCCTTTTGCAAAAGCACGCTACCATTTTTAGCGCCAGCCGTGGTAGTAACAGCGCTGACACTCATAGAATTCCTATGAGCGTTGGAGTTGTTCCTGCCGCGACCTGCGCTAAAAACGCTAGTGTGCTTTTGTGAAAGTGGGGGGGGAGGGGAATAATTTGGATGAGTTTTCATCGTGTAATTTAAGGGGGAGCATCGTGGTATCTGGTTCGTAAAATTACAGAAACATACACCAGACCATGCTTTACGATCCCAGGGAGCGATGAAATTGGAAAGAGTGGCAGTGAGTGGAGTGCACTATATGGAAACCTGGACATCAGCACACCCTATAGCAGGACCTGGGATGTGGAATTTATTGCCAGGAGTCGTAGGGTGGTGTGGCGATGAGATGAATTTTAAGAAGATGTTAGACGCAGCTTTTTGGTTCAGGCTTTTTATGAATTAGGCTGAACTTTTAAATAGTTGGTGAAGTCTTGTAGAAAAGATATTGATAATGTTTAAATGAGAGATTAAAAGGTCAGTTTTGTGGCGGTTGGGTTTTATTCTGTCTTCAGTGAACCCCCGATGCGGTAGTCCAGCTTCCCGTGCGGTATGGAATGATGAGGTTATTAAATGAAATTGACTGAAAACTTAAGTTGTACAGATGTTGGCATTGTCATCTAGAAGCAGGGACATTAGATCATCTTTTATTTTATTGTCCATTCATATTAATATTTTGGAAATCAATTTGGCCTCAAATTAATAGGATGTTAGAAAATCCGGTAGCCTTGACATATGATACGATTTTGTTTGGTACTGCAATGAGAGCTCGGAGTCAAATTTCGTCAAATAACAATAAACTTTTATTTATATTGACTGGAGTAGCAATTCAACAAATTACACATAACTGGAAAAATTGTGACAGATTAAACTATAACTTTTGGTGGAACTCAGTTTGCCATATATATAAGATGGAGCGTACATTTGCAACACAAAAAGGATATATAGATAAGTTCAAGAAGATTTGGGGACCATTAACAGATTTTTGTAATGACTGATTTTCATTTTTCCCATAATAAGATAATGGTTAAAGGAGGGAGGGTGGGAAGGGGTAAGGTTTTTATTCTCTTTATCATAAATTATAAATAATTTATCATAATAGATGTTATTCTTATGTGACAATAACAAAATAAAGGGAGGGAAGAGGATTCATAATTAAATAATAATTGATAAAATCATTACATTTTATATGATGTGTAAAATCATACTAAGGATAATATAAGATATGTTTTATATAAAGTATATTATAGAGATATCAAGTGTATTGTTAAGATAATTGTATGAAAACTTATGACACTTGTTATATGAAAAAATTTCAATAAAAACGTTAAAACAAGATCTCAAACTGTGTGCCGAGGCACGCTCGTGTGCTTCCTGAGATTCCAAAGTGTGCCGCGGCACACCGAGGAGGACGAGAGGCGCCTGCCAGCTGACTTCCCTTCGCCTAAATTTTCCTTTGAGGTGGGCAAACCTATGCTCTAGTTATAGGTATGAAAAAAATGAACATATTTATTATTCCATTTTCTATACCGTTCTCCCAGGGGAGCTCAGAACGGTTTACATGAATTTATTCAGGTACTCGAGCATTTTCCCCATCTATCTAATGGACCTGGGTGTGATGGGGGATTAAGTGACTTGCCCAGGGTCACAAGGAACAGCTTGTGTTTGAACCCACAACCTCAGGGTGCGGAGGCTGTAGCTTTAACCACTGCACCACACTCTCCTCCAATACAATATCTAAAGTGAGCCAAGTATAGAACAAGGAAGCCATTGTGACATCACTAATGAGGTTGGCTCTTATTGGTGGAATGAGGCATTATGACCTCACAATACCAGCTCTGGTTAGCAGAGGCTGAAATTTATTCCATTTTCTATACCGTTCTCCCAGGGGAGCTCAGAACGGTTTACATGAATTTATTCAGGTACTCAAGCATTTTTCCCTGTCCGTCCTGGCGGACTCACAATCTGTCTAACGTACCTGGGACAATGGGGGGGATTAAGTGACTTGCCCAGGGTCACAAGGAGCAGCGTGGGTTTGAACGCACAACCTCAGGGTGCGGAGGCTGTAGCTTTAACCACTGCGCCACACTGGTATGGGGCCCGATGACATCTCGTATTACTTCTCTGTAGTTGGGTTTTGTCATTAATTCTGTGCCATCTCCTTGCACATCCAGGGTGGGATTGTGTTATTGTATTATTTCAAACAAGTGTAGATTATTGAAAGAGTAATTTATCGATGGGTGGATGGGATTAAAAGTCTGATTTTGAATATCTGTAAGCTGAATGTGCTTTTCTTGACTTGTTATATGTTCTTATACCTGTGTATTGCACTGTTAATATTTAAAAATGAATAAAGATTTATTTTTTAAAAAAATTCTTTAACGGTATAAGGTGGTACACATTTGTACGGACATTGATGTTGAACATTTAAAACCCTCTGCGTTGTTTAAGACTAGAATCTAATTAATCACAGGAAGGTTTAATTACAATACTCCAAGAGTGTTTTGTTTGGAAATTGATAATGTGATGTAATTTCGCTGTATGAAGGCAATTGTTATTCAGGTGCATTAGCTAGACCAGTGTTTTTCAACCTTTTTACACCTATGGACCGGCAGAAATAAAATAATTATTCTGTGGACCAGCATCGGTCCGTGGACCGGCGGTTGAGGAACACTGGGCTAAGTCGTGGGTCAGACCCGCCCATTTCTACCCAATCTCCACCCCAGACCCCGCCCCCATAATAGTACTAATTGCACCTTGCACGTCCCGTGCCTCATCTGGAAGCCTTCCCTCTGGCGTTGCGACGTCAGAGAGAAGGCTTCCGGTTCAGGCGTAGGATGCCCATAGGAGCCACTGCCCTTGGCTTTGTGCACTGAATCAGTGAGGAAGAGGGAGCTGGCTCAAAGATAACGCCGCATCGATCGCACCGTGGACCGGCGGTTGAAGAACACTGGGCTAAGTCGTGGGCCAGACCCCGCCCCCATAATAGTACTAATTGCACTTTGTACGTCCCTTGCCTCATCTGGAAGCCTTCCCTCTGACGTCAGAGAGAAGGCTTCTGGTTCAGGCGCAGGATGCCCGTAGGAGCCACTGCCTGTGGCTTTGTGCACTGAATCAGTGAGGAAGAGGGAGCTGGCTCAAAGATAACGCCGCATCGATCGCACCGTGGACCGGCGGTTGAAGAACACTGAGCTAGAATGTGAGCCTATCGGTTTTTTTAATTCTCTCAACTCTGGAATGATCTCCCCCCCCCTTTTTTTTTTTTAAGGAGTTCCAGTTCGTTTCAATTTTTCCGTAAATCTTTAAAAACGACTCTATTTGTCAAACATTTTGAAAAATAATTCTTTTGAAATTTTGCTCTTATCTTCTATTTATCATTTGCAAATCATTCCCTGTTTTATTTAATTGCTGTAAACCGAGTCGAGCTTTCTCAGAATGACGACTCGGCAGACAAAGTTAAGCGTTACGGCCTTTAAATCTCTATGAGCTTCGGGGCCGCTGAGGCCGTTAGTTTAGTTCAGTTGGGGATGTTTTTCCAAGCGTCTTGTAGTAGTGGCATCACTGTTTGCGAACTGCTGTGAACTTCGGAGACGTATTGGCAGTATAGAAATATGTATGTTTATTAAGAATTCGATATACCGCTCCTGCATTTTACTGATCTGTGCTATATGTCTAGGTGTGTTTCCTGTAAGTGTTAACTTTGAATTTGGATGGTTTTGTTGCGATCCGTTTTGATCTAAACTAAACTAAACTAAGCCTTAGGTTTATATACCGCATCTTCTCCACTGAAGTGGAGCTCGACACGGTTTACAGAGTTTAAAAAAATATGGGAAGAGAGAAGAGAAAGAGTTTACAAAGCGTAAAAAGAGGGGATGTAATCAGGAGAAGAGATTATTATATGCTAGAGAAAAGCCAGGTTTTCAGTTGTTTTCGGAATAGTTGGAGGGAGTCCAGGTTCCGCAGCGGGACAGTGAGGTCGTTCCAGAGGCCGGTGATTTTGGAGAGGAGGGATCTACCCAGTTTACCTGCGTGGAGGATGCCGTGTAGAGAGGGGAAGGATAGTTTATGTCTGTGGGCAGATCTGGTGGTAGTTGGTGTCGGGGCGAGGAAGGATAGAGGGATTAGGGGCGGAAGGATGCCGTGAATGATCTTGAAAGCCAGGCAGGAGCATTTGAAATGAATTCTGGGAAGTACTGGGAGCCAGTGAAGATTGGTAAGTAGAGGGGAGACGTGGTCATATTTGCGTTTAGCAAAAATCAGCAGTGTTCTGGATAAGCTGGAGTCTGCGAAGACTTTTTTTCATTAGGCCTAAGTAGATGGTAGATAGATAGTAGATCTAAAGCGGAATAGAAATTTTTAAAAAATAAATAAATAACTCAATCCTCGGGACACACCCAGTCAGATTTGCATACAATGAAGGCTAATCTCATGCATCAACCCAGCTAGTTGGGCTTTAAGGATACCTCCCAAGAACTGGGTTCAGAACCACTGATTTGAGGTGATACTTCTTTATTAGACTGACTTAGGGCTTTATTAGACTTTATTAGACTGACTTAGGGTGCGCTAGGGCCTTAACGAGCGCAATAGCGAACGCTAAATTGCCACGCGCGCTGGCCGCTACCGCCTCCTTTTGAGCAGGCGGTAGATTTTCGCCTAGCGCGCGATAAAACCGCTAGCGCACCTTCGTAAAAGGAGCCCTTAATACGCTTCTTGACAATTACATTACATTAGCGATTTCTGTTCCGCCAATACCTCGCGGTTCAAGGCGGATTACAGAAGAGTTATCAGGAGTTACAAGAACTGGAACTTCACATAAGAATTGTCGTAGGAATTACATAAGAATTGTCGGGAACTTGAGGCGATACATGTTGGGTAATTAGAAACATTTTCGATTTGAAAGGGGTAGTGGGTGTGGTGGGTGGAGCGTGGGAAGGAACTGGTTGTGTTAAACAGGTTTTATGTGTTTTTTGAAGAGTAGAGTTATTGTTTCTTTTTTGAAGGTTTTGTAGTTTGTGGTCGAAGACAGCAGATTGGTGATTTGTCTGTCTAGTTTTGCTGCTCTGGTGACCATTAGGTTGTCCTATAGTTTTCCTTGTTTGACATTTTTGGTTGGCGGCACTGTTCCCTCTAAGCCAGTGGTCTCAAACCCAAACCCTTTGCAGGGCCACATTTAGATTTGTAGGTACATGGAGGGGAGAAAGCGTGGGAATGAGATTGTGTCACACTCGTTTGAAGACTCTCTTCATGAGTGACACTGTAGAAGCCAGCTTTGTGGGTATCAGTGGATGCTTAAGCCCCCCTCAAATATTGAGCTAGTTCCTTCATTGAGTGCATGGAGGGGTAAAGAGAAAGACAGATTGTTCACCCTCTGCAAAGAAGGGAGAACGAGAGGGCACTCTCTAAAGTTAAAAGGGGATAGATTCCGTACGAAACGTAAGGAAGTTCTTTTTCACCCAGAAAGTGGTGGAAAACTGGAACGCTCTTCCGGAAGCTGTCATAGGGGGAAACACCCAGGGATTCAAGACAAAGTTAGACGAGTTCCTGCTGAACCAGAACGTACGCAAGTGAGGCTAGTCTCAGTTAGGGCGCTGGTCTTTGACCAGAGGGCCGCCGCGGGAGCGGACTGATGGGCACGATGGACGGTCTGACCCAGCAGCAGCAATTCTTATATTCTTATGTTATGAGTGAGACAGTCCTCGCAGACGGCAGCTGGCCCACACTTGAGAATAAGACAAATATTCTCCTTCGAGTACCTGCTTCCAGATCTGTTTTCAGTGGTTATATTTTCCCTTGGGTTTGATGAATGCTTTTAGAAAACCACAAGAATTGTGAGCTGTTGCAAACTCTGTAACCAACATCATGAGGAAGCCCAGCCACTCTTACTTAATCTCAGTAGGTCCAAGCTTACAATAGAGAAGCCAAGACAACACAGGGGGGAAGTGACATGACAATTCTGCCACAGTTATGCAAAAAGCTATAAATGAAAAGCATTCCATACACGCTAAGATTTTTCAGGTTCAGTCAAGGTTTTGGAAAATGGAAACGTTTGCAATGTTCTTACAGCTCTTTCTGTGGATATTGGAAAGCGAACAAACCATTCAGAGCAGGTTTATAATGAGCATCTGGATAGGAGATTTTGCAATATAAATGTTCTGGTGCAACACTAGTCGCCATCTTGAACACCAAACAAGCTATTTTAAATGTGATATGTGCCTGGATTGGCAAACGGTGCAACTGGAACAAAAAACGGGGATGATGCCCTGTCCAGGGCTGCCCCAAGAGCTCACGGAAGTTGAGTCCAAGGTGAAGTGGGAAATGCAAAAATCTCTCCCTTTTCATTCTCTCCCCTGCTCGGCCACGGTGCAATGAGCAGGGTGGGTCACTAGGGGGCGTGTCGTACATGGTACAGTTCCAGCTCAGGACACTCCATGTTTATGAGAATTAAAAATTAACCTAGCAGGAGTGTTTTGCAACTGGTGTTTAATGGAAACTTTCAAACTAAGAGGTTGCAATAGTCTTATTTGTGTGAGTATGAAGAAATTCTCCGAAAGCTGTGGCCTTCATTCATTTTTTGTAGCAGGGGCCATTTGGATACTAGTGAGCTGAAGGCGAGCCCCAAAATACTGTATATTCCCACCACTCTCCTGACCAGGGCCTCTCAGAAATCAAAAACTGGATGTCCGTCAACAAATTACAACTAAACGCCTCCAAGACAGAGCTCCTTTGGATCCGCAAAGAACGCTACGACCGCGCCCATCCCTCGCTGCGCCGGAACTCGACTACTATAACTGCAAAAGGCCAAGTGCGCAGCCTGAGAATACGCCTCGATTACGACTATATCTCTCAGGTGGCATTTTCCTCATTTTACTACCTGCGACAACTCAGATCTTCTTCCGACATCGCTTCCTGGCCCTGCGTCATCCCGACTTTGGTGGCGGTAGTGTCCTGGCAGCCAATCGGGATGCACGTTTTTAGAGAAAGAACTCCCCGAGGCAGGACATCTATGCTCTAGGCATTTGTTGCGGGTCTAGGGAGACGGGTAGAGACACCAAAGCTCGCCCAAGGCTGGACATGGGTGCGGTTTCGCCCGCGGGTGAGTTTAAGCGGCCCTAGGCATCTCCCCAGAGCCGCGACACACGCCTGAAATGTAGGCCAGCAAAATGCGCTGGAGAAGTTGAAAAGGTGCGGGGAATGCGAAGGAGGGGGGCGTGCTTGGAGGGGGCAGGGAGAAGATGGCGGGGGGGGGGGGGGGGAGGGCGCCACCCTCACTATCCACTGCCTCGAACTTACGATACAGTGTCTTAATTACCAAAATTATCTACAAGGAATCTATGTGGTTTACAAGAAGAATTGAATCAGGTTCTTGACGTTACTTTTTAAGCCCAATTTTGCGGTTCTTAGAGGAAGAGGTGAAGGATAGGAGGTTGGCTATAGAGAGACGTGATCTGTCTTAGAAGTCAAGGTAAGTAGTGGGTTGGCTTAGGCATTTTGGCCGTTTGTTCCAGGTAAGAGGTCCTTGGCATTCAAAGGTAGCCTCAAACATCTTCTTCCGCTGAACTTGTTTTCGAAAATGTCAGTGAAAAAAATCCTTCAGAGCAGGTACCGACACAAAATATCACTAATGTAGGAAAAGAGCTTTATTCCCTCATCTGGCAAAGTTCTGCCCGTTTAACTTAAATATTAAACAGCTTAGATGACAGTGGAACACCCCTAGCGGACCGCCAAGCCATCAACTGGGTATTATCTCTGCTTACCCTATGACTCCGCCTGCCAAGAAAACTTTTAAAACGTTTTAAAACCGAACTTGAGACGCCAGTCTTACTCACGGCAACAAGGTTTGGTCTGCCGCATTAGAGCCAGGATAAATGTCAAGCTGTAATAGAAATCTGCCGTGACCTTTTCTAAATATCAGCTTAGTTTCAGTTACTAATAAGACAAGAAGTGACTCTGTAGTTTGCAATTGCCTTAAACCCAAGATGAGATGAGTGGAGACAATCAAAAGATTCAGGCCGAGAGGATTGCAAAGAGAAAAATGATTGCAAGTCTCCATTCACCACGCTAATTAAACAAGGCATCCAAGGCAAAGAGAAATTAGCAGGTGCCGTGGTATTTTTCTTGTAAAATAAGTGCATCCTGGTCGTCCTATGCCAGTGTATTGCAAACTGTGTGAGATTCCGGGTGGGCCGCGAGAGGCAGCCCCCTCCCCCCACTGGCTTAGTAATTTCAGGGCCCCACATGGAAGACCCCCGCACGTGGTCAGACGTCGACATGGTGACATCACGCATGCATGTGGCATCATGGCATCGACGGCTGCGCATGCACGGAGGCCCTGCAGACGTGGCACCGAGTTTAGTATGTCGGGGCTTGAAAAGGTTTTGCAAGACACTGTCCCTATGCCCTGCAGACGCGTAAGGTTACCAGCTGGTTCCAGTTTTTCAGCACACATTAGTCTACGCCCGGTTTTGTCATTCTGCGTGCTGGAATTGATAGTTCTGATCAGCCTAAAGCGGACCTTGTGCCATTTTTGTAACTTTTCTCCTACAGGATATAGAAGTGTTACATGGATGTACAGCAAGGCTCCTCAAATCTAGTCCCCGAGGTCCACAACATAGCCTGGTTTTCAGGATTTCCACAATCAATATGTTAGGTCAGGGGTGGGCAACTCTGGTCCTCGAGGGCTGGAATCCAGTCGAGTTTTCAGGATTTCCCCAATGAATATGCATTGAAAGCAGTGCATGGAAATAGATCTCATGCATATTCATGGTGGAAGTCCTGAAAACCCGACTGGATTCCGGCCCTCGAGGACCAGAGTTGCCCACCCCTGTGTTAGATCTATTTGCATGCAATAGAACAGGGGTGTCAAAGTCCCTCCTCGAAGGCTGCAATCCAGTCGGGTTTTCAGGATTTCCCCAATGAATGTGCATGACTTTGACACCCCTGCAATAGAAGCAGTGAATGCCAATAGATCTCATACATAGTCATTGTAGAAATCCTGAAAACCAGGCTGGGTTGTGGACCTCGAGGACTGGATTGGAGGACCCCACCCTACCATATCCTTTAAATCAGGGGTGTCAAAGTCCCTCCTCGAGGGCCGCAATCCAGTCGGGTTTTCAGGATTTCCCCAATGAATATGCATCAAATCTATGTGCATGCACTGCTTTCAATGCATATTCATTGGAGAAATCCTGAAAACCCGACTGGATTGCGGCCCTCGAGGAGGGACTTTGACACCCCTGCTTTAAATCATTGGTTCCCAACCATGTCCTGAAAGACCACTAGGGTTTTCAGGATAGCTTTAATGCAGGGGTAGGGAACTCCGGTCCTCGAGAGCCGTATTCCAGTCGGGTTTTTAGGATTTCCCCAATGAATATGCATGAGATCTATTGGCATGCACTACTTTCAATGCATATTCATTGGGGAAATCCTGAAAACCCGACTGGAATACGGCTCTCGAGGACCGGAGTTCCCTACCCCTGCTTTAATGAATACATGTGAGAGAGACTTGCATATAATGGAGGTGACAGGCATGCAAATCTGCCCTATGCATATTCATTAGGGCCATCCTGAAAACCTGACTGGGAACCACTGCTTTAAGTGGTGTTGCCCCCTCAACTGGTCCTTTCTCTTCTCTTTTCCTCTTCTCTAAACACATCCTGTACCTCTTTAAATCTTTGCCAGTGTCAGCGACTACTCTGGCCTGCTGCTTGCATAGGCCTGGCTCCCTCTGAAATCACTTCTGGGTCGCAGGGCCAGGAAGTGACATCAGAGGGAAAGCCAATGCCGGTGTGAGGAACAGGCTGGAGAAGCTGCTTGTGCTGGAGAAGATTTAAAGAGGGGAGGGCGTGAGTGTGGCGTGGGGGGCACGGGGGGGGGGGCGGGCACCACCGTCCCAGTGCCTCTCACCCTTGCTATGCCTCTGTCCTGAAGCTCTGTCTAACTTTCTTGGTGGAACCTGGGATTCCTTCCTTTCAGAGTGTAGCTCTGTCTCCTCTGAGTCTCTGGGAGCTGGAGGCTCCCATTGACGAACATAGTAACATAGTAGATGACGGCAGATAAAGAACCAAATGGTCCATCCAGTCTGCCCAACCTGATTCAATCTAAAAATTTGTTGTTGTTTTTTTCTTCTTCTCCTTAGCTATTTCTGGGCAAGAATCTAAAGCTCTGCCCGGAACTTTTCTTAGGTTCCAACTACTGAAGGCTCCGTCAAAGCTCACTCCAGTCCATCTACACCCTCCCAGCCATTGAGGCCCTCCCCAGCCCATCCTCCCCCAAACGGCCATATACAGACACAGACCGTGGAAGTCTGCCCAGTACTGGCCTTAGTTCTTCAATATTTACTATTATTTTCTGATTCTAGATCCTCTGTGATCATCCCATGCTTTTTTGAACTCCGTCACCGTTTTCTTCTCCATCACCTCTCTCGGGAGCGCATTCCAGGCATCCACCACCCTCTCCGTAAAGCAGAATTTCCTAACATTGCTCTTGAATCTACCACCCCTCAACCTCAAATTATGTCTTCTGGTTTTACCATTTTCCTTTCTCTGGAAAAGATTTTGTTCTATGTTGATACCTTTCAAGTATTCGAACGTCTGAATCATATCCTCCCTGTCCCTCCTTTCCTCTAGGGCAGGGGTCCCCAAAGTCCCTCCTTGAGGGCCGAATCCTGTCGAGTTTTCAGGATTTCCCCAATGAATATGCATTGAAAGCAGTGCATGCACATAGATCTCATGCATATTCATTGGGGAAATCCTGAAAACCCGATTGGATTTGGCCCTCAAGGAGGGACTTTGGGGACCCCTGCTCTAGGCTTCCAGTCTCTCCTCAAACGTCTTTTGGCGCAAACCTCCTATCATTTTCGTCGCCCTCCTCTGAACCACTTCAAGCAGGGATCGCTTCAAGCAGGGGTGTCCAACCTCAGCCCTCGCCAGGTCAGGCTTTCAGGGTTTCCCCAATGAATATGCATGAGATGTATTTGCTTAAAGTGGAAGCAGTGCACGCAAACAGATCTCATGCAAATTCATTGGGGGAAACCTGACTGGATTTTGGCCCTCGAGGACCAACGTTGGTCAACCCTGGACTAGAGCCAATGATGCTCTCCTGTGCTCTGTACAGCCTACCGATTGATTTGCCCAAAAAAAGAGAGATCGACGGAGCCTAAGTGAAATGTGTCCAAAACCTTTTTTCAAAACCCCCACCCCCATATAAACACAATGCAAAACTGATCCAATTCATCTAACCAGTCCAAAATCTGACTCCTATACAATGGTAAAGGGCCCCAAATCCCTCTAACCAGCAAGATGCTGTTTGTACGATAGTGAAGAACAGGGCCTGGTGTCCTGAGTCAGCTTTTGCTTTGCCATCTCCATCTTATCATAAGCCCCCCATCCACCCACCGCTTACAGTACTATCACACTCCACCTTCCCCATCTGCAAACATTCTCACCCCCCCCCATATACTCTTCCCTCACATGCACCCCACACCCCGAACACATTCCCTGCCCCCATATCCATCCTTCCAACACACTCTCCCAGCCTCCACCATACTGATTCTCCCCTTCCACGTGTTCACCCCCCCCTCCCACAGTCTCACACCCGATCCAGCATTCTCTCATTCACACACGTGTCACTTCAGAGCCTGACATCCAACTCACAGAAACATCTAAAATCAAATATATACAGTGGCAGAGCGGGAGGGGTGAAGGGAAAAGATCACCCCGGATGTCGTCTTGGTGGGGGTGCTGTCACCTCTCCTCATCCCCCCCCCCCCACACACACACCTAGGGTTACCAGATGTCTAGATTTTCCCAGATATGTCATCCTTATGAGGACGTGTCCGGGGGTCCGGATGCCTTTTCAAAAATCCGGCGCTTTGTTCGGGTTTTGAAAAGCCTCCTCAAATCACGTCGGGCAAGGAGGAAGTCCGCGTATGGGGCTAGGGCAGGACTGGGGCAGGGCTAGGGGGTCTGGATTTTCTGATTGGAAAACCCCCATCCACCCCTAACCCCCATCCACCTCTTCAAAATCTTCGGTGGCCATGAGCAGCATCTCCTAGCTAGTACTTGTGGCCAGCCTCAGCTCTCCTTGTGATGTCACTTCCTGGTGTGCTGGGGCATGATGGGGACATGGTACACAGGGGTACACGGCATCGGATGCCTCCTTCCCTCACTACACCACTGAATATATACATCATACCACTGAAATAGAGGCAGACCCAGGGCAGGATTAACCAATAGGCACGTGCCTAGGGCCCGAAATGGTCAGGGGGGCCCGCTGAAGGAGGGCATCAACATTGTTTTTTCCAAACGGTGATGGGCTCCTCCAGCATCAATCGGTAACGCGGACCCCCCGATCAGCAACGTGGACCCCCTCGATTGGCAACGTGGCCTCCCCCCATTGACGGAAAGTAAGACAAGCAAGCAACGCGGGTAAGAAAGGCAACGGGAACTGTAATTGTGCAAGCGGTGTTGCTTGCCCAAAGCTTCCCTCTGACGCAGCTTCCTATTTCCACCTGGGCGCATGGTGGGGTGGGGCAGGGCAGGGGGCCCAGTGTACTTGTGTGCCTAGGGGCCCTCAACGAATTAATCCTGCCCTGGGCAGACCTCACATGCCCCATCACTACAAACACCCCATACCCTCTGCCCCTGCCAATTCACACACCCCTGTTACCTTATGAAGAATCGCTTTGCCATGGCTGTTGCCACCGTGTCTACCAGGCAGATCTGCCTAAGCCTGTGAAGGGAGGCAAGGGTTAATGTGCAATTATGTCACACTGGGAGTATACAATTTCCACGTGTTTTAATTTTCAGTTATACTATCATGATTATGATATATGCTCATGTGCAAGCTGCTCAGAATTGTAAGATGGGTGGCAAGGACATTTAAAAAAAATAAACCAATCATTATGTCTGAACGGGTAAAGTGGGTCATTTTTTTTACTCCGTCAAAAATTGCAGCGACTAGGGGACACTCGAAGTTACAGGGAGATACTTTTAAAACCAATAGGAGGAAATATTTTTTTCCTTTAACAGAATAGTTAAGTTCTGGGACGCATTGCCAGAGGTTGTGGTAAGAGCGGTTAAGAAAGATTTGGCCAAATTCCTGGAGGAAAAGTCCATAGTCTGTTATTGAGGCAGACATGGGGGGAGCCGCTGATTGCCCTGGATCGGTAGCATGAAATGTTGTTACTACGATATCTGAGTGACCAATCTAGATACTTGTGACCTGGATTGGCCACAGTGAACATGGGCCATCGGTCTGACCCAGTAAGGCCACTGCCCCTATGTTTCTACAATTTAATATATGCATTGGAGTAAAACCAGAAACAGATCAGCTAGTCCTAAAAAAGAGAACCAGCTGGCATCATTAGTGTATAGTACAAAAAATAATGCTAGGTGCTGATTTTAAGTTGTCCCAGTGGCTTCCTCCTGTTCATGCCATTTTAAGAGGACATTTTCCAGCTGGCAAATGCAGCCACTGCGTTACCCTGGGAAGAACAACATTATGGATATATTCCACTCATCCCTGCAACAGATGCTCTAAACCAGTGTTTTTCAACCTTTTTACACCCATGGATCGGCAGAAATAAAAGAATTATTCTGTGGACCGGCATCGGTCCGTGGACTGGCGGTTGAAGAACACGGGGCTAAGTCTTGGACCAGACCCCGCCCATCTCTACCCAATCTCCACCCCCAGACCCCACCCCCATAATAGTACTAATTGCACCTTGCACGTCCCGTGCCTCATCTGGAAGCCTTCCCTCTGGCGTTGCAACATCAGAGCGAAGGCTTCCAGTTCAGGCGCAGGATGCCCGTAGGAGCTGCTGCCCATGGCTTTGTGCACTGAATCAGTTAGGAAGAGGGAGCTGGCTCGAAGATAACGCTGTATCGATCGCACCGTGGACTGGCGGTTGAAGAACACTGGGCTAAGTCGTGAGCCAGACCCCGCCCATCTCTATCCAATCTCCACCCCAGACTCCGCCCCCATAATAGTACTAATTGCACCTTGCACGTCCCGTGCCTCATCTGAAAGCCTTCCCTCTGACGTTGCAACGTCAGAGAGAAGGCTTCCGGTTCAGGCGCAGGATGCCCGTAGGAGCCACTGCCCGTGGCTTTGTGCACTAAATCAGTTAGGAAGAGGGAGCTGGCTCAAAGATAACGCCGCATCGATCGCACCGTAGACTGGCGGTTGAAGAACCACGGGGCTAAGTCTTGGACCAGACCCCACCCATCTCTACCCAATCTCCACCCCAGACCCCGCCCCCATAATAGTACTAATTGCACCTTGCACGTCCCGTACCTCATCTGGAAGCTTCCCTCTGGCGTTGCAAAGTCCAAGAGAAGGCTTCCGGTTCAGGCACAGGATGCCCGTAGGAGCCACTGCCCGTGGCTTTGTGCACTAAATCAGTTAGGAAGAGGGAGCTGGCTCGAAGATAACGCCGCATCGATCGCACTGTGGACCGGCGGTTGAAGAACACTGTTTTGGGCCTGATGCACGTGCTGGCCCTGGGGACCAGCAAGAAATTTCTGTGGACTGGCACTGGTCCATGGACCGGTGGTTGAAGAACACTGCTCTAAACAAATCATAGACCCAAACGAAGCATGCAAGGTGAAATTACAGGCAGCAAGGCGGGAGGCTGCTGAGACAGAAACGTGAGAAATAGAATTTATCCCCTGATGCAAAAAAACACTGAGCCAGGCTGATGCGGAGGGACATCCTACCAGTTTCCAACTCTACTACTGCTATTAATTATTTCAAAGAGTGCTACCGGACGTACACAGCACTGTACAGAGTCCCTGCTCGAGTGAGCTTAGAAGCTAAACAATCAAGACAGACAAACAGGATGCCAGGTTGGGGGTTACAGTTAGAGGGGATGGTTAAACTGATGGCTAGGGTGGTGAGCAGAAGTCCGAATTTCCCCGAACATGTTCTCCTTTTCGAGGACATGTCCGGGGTTTCCGGATGGCTTTGCAAAACCCGGCACCTTGTCCAGGTTTTGAAAAGCTTCCTGTCAAAATCGCGATGGGAAGGGGCATCCACGCACGCGCGTCCGCCACCCGGTGAGGTCATGCACAAGCGCACGTGCGCGTGACATCATTTGCGTTGCGTCCGCACATGCGCGGATGCCATATGGGGCGGGGCTGGGGCAGAACAGGGCGTGGCACAGGAAGAACGGGGCAGAACTGGGAGGGCCTGGGGGTGTGGCCATGGGTCTGGATTTTCCTTCTGGAAAATCTGGTAACTCTGCTTCCGAGGGCCCTGCACACACTCACTGCTCCAGAGCTTAATACATAGGTTTTAGTGATTATCACCCCTCCCCTTGTACAAAACCGTGAAAGCGGATTTTAGTGCCGGCCGGCACACTGAATGCTGTGCACTGCTATGGATTTCTAAAAGGGGAGGGAGGGTTAATGTTATTTCACAAAATCCAGTGTAAATAAGGGAGCCCAGGAGAGGGCTAAGAGTGCTGGGCCAATCAGGGGCCCAGCAGAGGAAAAAAACGCAGTGCTGAAGGAGGAGCTGGCCAATCAGGGGACAAGGCGGGCCTGCCAGAAGAGGGGGGGGGGCAATGGGAGAGGAGACAGCAGACAGCCAATCACTCAGACCGGCGCAAAATTTGAGCAACTATAGGCTGCACCAATCGGACACCAGGGAGGAGAAGAACCCCAAAGGGACCAAAGGGAAGAAGAAGGGACCAGGAAGCAAGGCAGTGAGGAGCCATATGCGGAGAGAGAGGGAGCAGCAAGCAGCGTGGAACGAGAAGGAGCAGCCCAGGCAGGAGGGAGAGAAGCAGCAAAGCGGGAAACGGAAGAAGAGCCACCGGCAGCAGGCTAAAAAAAAAAAGGGAGCTGCTATTGGACGAGGTGAGCTTTTGGAGAAACTGAAGGGGCAGATGGAGAGAGAGAGCCCAGCTGGAAGCAGGAAGGAGAGCTGAGGAGGTGAACCCCAAGCAGCTGCTGAAGATTAGCGCACGCTCAATGCTAAGGCATCCGTTATATCCTAGGGGCAACTTAACGTTTAGTGCGTGCTAAATTGGTTAGCGCGCCTTAATAAAAAGGACCCCCTAATTATCTTGGATGGGAGATAAATATAAAATAGGGGGGAAGGTAAAGTTCAGGTGGTGTTGAATGAGTGTTTATGGCTGGAAGGACAAAGAAAAAGCAGGGAACGAACCCCCTCGTCTACGAAACCGCGCTAGCAGTTTCTGGCGCGGGGAGCCGCACTGGATGGCCTGCGCTGCTCCCGACGCTCATAGGAACTCAATGAGCGTCGGGAGCAGCGCCGTTACCTAGAAGAGGGGGTAAAATTTAGGCCCCCTTTGACGAACGTTGCATTAGCCTTTCTTTCATCGGCGGCCGCGGCGGTATTAGTTTTTCCGACGCTCATAGGAATTCTGTGAGCGTCGAAGCATTTATGGCCCAGGCTCGCGCAAAAAAAAACCCCTCAAGCGTGCTTTGATAAAAAGGGGCCCAATAATAATGACTAAAACTCCCTCATCAAGTTTATCAAACATCTCCACATGTTATAAAAGGACGCAAAGCAAATAAAGGGGCTACCACAGAGCCATTCACACACAATAAGTCTACGTCCAGTATTTATTTATTGGTTCAATTTTCTAGACCGTTCTCCCAGCGGAGCGCAGAAAGGTGTACATGAATTTATTCAGCTTCTCAAGCATTTAATACTTCTCAAACCGTGAACGTCTGATAACATATCCTCCCCCCCCCTTTTACAAAACCGTGAACTCGGTTTTTAGCACCAGCTGGCGCGCTGAATGCTGCCCGCCGCTCCGACACTCATGGGAACTCGATGAGCACCAGAGCAGGGCACAGCATTCAGCGCGCCAGCCGAAGCTGGAAAATCGCTTTTGCAGTTTTGAACAGGGGGGTAGATTAACTGCAAAAATGACATTTTAAATACAATTATGTGGCTACAGATATACTATGTTCCTCCAAAAATAAGACACTTTCTTATATTAATTTTGGGCCCAAAAAAGGCAATAGATCTTATGTTTAAATCTATTTTATTAAGCAACAGTAAGTACAACAGCAATAATAACCATGGAATGCATTTTCATCAAACACCCGCGGAGGACTGGACTCTTATGTCCTCCCCGGACCCACCATACCCCCACCCCCCAACAAAGACAACCCTACCCCCCCACCCACCCCTCCCCATCCCCCCCCATATACAGAAGACTTGCATGCAGGGAACAGCAGAGACATCTAGAAGCACAGTGTCAGAGACGGAGTCTATTCAAGACCCAGCTACGACTCTCAGGAGGCAAAATGTTCAAATATGGCGTCCAAGTGTGAACAAAGTCTCTGCTCCGGCGTCGGGAAGAACGAGCCAAACGGGCTTCCCAACCCATAAGTTCATGGAGGCGATTCCTCCAATACCAGAATGAAGGTGGTTCAGAAGACAGCCAGCAACACAAGATACATTTCTTCCCCAAAATAAAACATTTACTAAGAAATAATTTTTCATAAGAATTGTACATATACAAGAAGGAAAATTGGGCAAACAGCATAGACTGCACGGAGACTGGCACAGGGGTCCGCAACAAGCCCTGTAAAAAGGAGGCCATCTCCGTCCAGAAGGTCTGAATCCCCTCACAACTCCAGAAACCATGAAAGTAAGAATTCACCTCCACCGAACAGCGGATACATAACTGAGTATCAATACAACCCATATGGTAAGCCTGACTCTGGGAGGCGTAGGTCCTCATGACAGTTCGAAAATGACATTCACGGAGCTCAGCACTATGTACCAAGCCCGCAGTTCGATTCAGGGTTTTGAGCAAGAAATTGTCCCCCAAGTCCCTACCCAAGTCCCGCTGCCATGCCCCCAAAATACCGGGGAAAACCTTAGGCGGGCAAAGAGCCAGAATCCGGCCATGCAAAGCAGATATAGAGACCCTAGTATCAGGATCCGCAGCCAAAAAAGTACAGAGCCGGGTCCCAAAATCCCCCTGCAAGGAAGACCCCTGAAGGGAAGCCACATAGTGACTTAATTGACAATAAGCAAATGGAAGGCCAATCTCAGGGACCCCCCTCCCCACCAGCTCAGCATAAGGTAAGAGAGACCCATCATCCCGCAGAACATGCCGCATCTGCTCCACCCCCCGCGCCCTCCAGCGACCGAACACAGAAGGTCCAACCCCCGGAGGGAAAGCTAAATTCCCCGCCAACGGTAAAAATACACTAGTATGAGAGTCCTGATTCCACAACCGAAGGATTTGATGCCACACTGTCCACAAGGACCGAAACAAAATACTACGCTTACAGGGTCGCGGCAGTTTAGACAACGGGGCATGGAGGAGATACAAGAGATGAACAGGATAGAAATGATCCCGCTCCAGAGAGAGATCCGTATAAAAAGAGGTACCCAACACCCAATCACTAAGATGACGAAGCAAACAGGCCTGGTTATAAACCCTGATGTCAGGCACCCCCAAACCACCCCCGTGGGCAGGCCCCACCAACAGGGACCATTTCAGTTTAGGTCTACGTCCACCCCAACAAAACCGGATCAATAGGGAGGTAAGAGAGCGAATATCCCTCTGCAACAAAGAAAGGGGAAGAGTCTGAAGAACGTAAAGCCACCTCGGGAATACAACCATACGATATAAATGAATTCTCCCCAACAAAGACAGCGGCAACGCCTGCCATTTGGCTAGCAACAATTTAGTATCCGCCAGGAGTTTATCTATGTTAAGACGGTACAGTTGGGTCACATCCATCGTCAGCCTGATCCCCAGATATCTAAAAGAGGTGTCAGCCCAACGCAGCGGGAAACCATCCCCCCACGTCCGCTGAAGTTGAACCGAGGAAGCCAGCGCCTCAGATTTCGCAAAATTCAAGGCGAAGCCAGAGAAATCTCCGTATTCCCGAAGACTTTCCAACAATACGGGCAAGGAATGCTGCGGGTCCGTTAAAAAGACCAAGAGATCATCTGCAAATGCCGCCATTTTAAAATGTGAATCACCCAGGACCAATCCCCGAATCTCCGCATTTGCCTGAAGCTCCCGAAGTAAAGGATCTAAAGAGAGCACAAAAAGGAGCGGAGACAAGGGGCAGTCCTGGCGAGTCCCCCGGCCAATAGGAAAAAAACCCGAGCAAGTCCCATTAACTGTAATCCGCGCCTCTGGATCACTATACAGTGCCTGGATTGCACCGAAAAAGAAGGGGCCCAGACCGTACGTCCGCAGCACCGCAAAAAGGTAACCCCACCGCACCTTATCGAAGGCCTTCTCTGCATCAAAACTGATGAGCATGGCGGGGCTACCGTCCTGTCCCACTCGTTCTAGCGCCAACAAGATGCGCCGGATATTCTTAGCCACCGGCCTATCCCGCACAAACCCCACCTGAGATTCGGAGATCACCGACGGCAAAACACGCGCCAGGCGGTTAGCCAAAAGTTTAGCCAAAAGCTTCGCCTCATAATTCAACAATGAGATAGGACGATACGATTCCGGCAAAAGAGGGTCCTTACCAGGCTTCGGGAGAACTGTAATAGACGCTAGATTTACGTAGCGAGGAAGAAAGCCCTTAGCCACACTCAAATTATAAACCTCAGCCAGCACTGGCGCTACGTCCGTCACCAACAACTTATAGAACTCACTCCGAAATCCATCCGGGCCCGGCGCCTTGCCCAACGGACTGACCCCTATCGCCCCCTCCACCTCCTCTGCGGTGATAGGAAGATCCAAAACTGCTGCATCCCGCTGAGATAAACAAGGTAAGTCGAGGCTATCTAGATAAACTTGCCCATCCAAAAACTCAGGGCCTGGATCTGTATACACCTCAGCAAAGAACTCCCGAAATAATTCACATATCTCCTCTGACCGATGATACAGCACCCCAAAGGAACCCCGAAGAGTCGTTATGCTCTCAGGTCCACCCCTCGGACGCGCCAGGCGGGCCAACAATCGACTGCTCTTATTCGCAAACCGAAATAACGAAAACTTAAAGTACTCCCTTGTCCGCAGAGCCCGAAGATGCAACAGTTCATTCAGTTCCTGCTGGACCTCCAAAAGCTGCGCCCGAAGCAGGAAGGAGGGCGCCCTGCCATACTGGCGTCTCAACCCAGTCGCCTTCCGCTCCAAAGCCAATATTTGCCGTTGCATCCGCTTCGACTCCCTGGCCACATAAGAGATGACATTCCCCCGTAAGACTGCTTTAGCCGTCTCCCAGTAGAGAATGGGATCATCCCGATGCTGATGATTGTTAACTTGAAAATCACGCCAGCACTGTGTCAAAAACTCGTGAAAACGGGTATCCCTATACAGGTAGCAGGGAAACCGCCAGGACCCTCTGTTGCTCAAAGAGTCTCCCCAAGTCCACCGAAATCCCACCCAAGCGTGGTCAGATATTTCAATGGGGCCCATATCAACCCCCATTACCCGTGGAAGCAGCCCGCGAGAAATAAGAAGAAAATCAATTCGTGAAAGCGTCCCGTGCGCCCTAGGCAATAGATCTTATTTTCGGAGAGGTCTTATTTTTTTCACGTACAATAATCTTCTCTCGCTTTCTCTCCTCCACCCCAATTCTTCCTATTTCCTTTCTCTCCCCCACATGTGCAGCATTTTTCCTCCTCTCTCACCCATCCCTTTGTGCAGTATCTTTCTATCCCTCCCTCCCTCCCTCCCATCCCCAAGTGCAGCAGAACCCTTGCAGATTCTATCCCTCCCTTTGTGCAACAGAACCCTTGCAGCTTCTCTCCCTCCCATCCCTTGTGCAGCAGAACCCTTGCAGCTTCTATCCCTCCCTCCCTCCCTCCCATCCCTTGTGCAGAACCCTTGCAGCTTCTATCCCTCCCTCCCATCCCTTGTGCAGCAGAAACCTTGAAGCTTCTATCCCTCTTTTCCTCCCATCCCCCTGTGCAGCATCTTTCTATCCCTCCCATCCCCCCCCCGCTGCCGCTGCGCTCTCTGCACCCCCCTGCTGACCCTTTCACCTTTCCCTCCCATCCAAACCCTGACCGTGAGCCAAAATACCTGGAAACAAACGGCAGCGGCAGCTGCACAGGCTGCTTTGCAGCCTGCCCTTCTTACATCCGGGCGTTCCTCAGCCGCATCACTGATGATGTCATCAGCAACGCAGCACGGAACGGCCGGGCGTGAGAAGGGCAGGCCACGATGCAGCCTGTGCTGCCGATGCTGCCATTTGTTAGGTATTTCAGTCTCGCGGTCAGGGTTCGGATGTGAGGGAGAGATGGAAGGGTCAGCGGGGGACGCGCAGGGAGGCCGGGGGAAGCGCTGCTGCCGGCAACTAGAGCTTATTTTCAGGTTAGGTCTTATTTTCCAGGAAACACGGTAGTTCGGACTATTTGTACAGTCAAATAAATATTACTTAATTTCTGCATATTTCAAATGTGACAATGTAGGTAAGGCTCAGTTTAAGCAGTTGCTGAAGATAGCTTTAGATACAGCGGGCAAAACTGCATAATTTGGTCACTAGTAGTTTGTAAGGTTTGAAAAACAAAAACACTACCCCTAAAATTGACAGGCCCTAACCTCCACCCAGTGTGGGCCACGTGTCTTGTCGAGACCATTCATGCTTAGCGTAAGAACAGTCTACTTCATGAGCTTTAAATTCCACTTTGCATAAGTGCACGCACAAGTTTTGAGTTTGTATTTCCAACACAATAATGCCCTCTAGTGGACACACTCCCGCACCCCTGTGGCAGGCCGCCATTTGGAGGCTGAAACACCGACCGTTTTGGGTCACCAAGGACTGAGGATATTATAGCCATGTATTTATCCATGTATTTATTTTGACTTGAGGATCCCCCAAGGACTAAGGACATTATATTCATGCATTTATATATGTATTTATTTTGATTTGAGTTTATATGACTAAAATTTGTTGGTTCCAACTTGTTTTTTCCTTTTGTTTGACTCTGCGTGGGGTTGTTGTTCCTAGTTGGTAGGTTTTTTTTTTTGGTTTGTGAATGATGAGTCATTGTCAAACAACTCGTTTACCAAGTGAATGTTTTTCAGTAAGTAAGAACATAAGAATAGCCTTACTGGGCTAAACCAATGGTCCATCAAGCCCAGCAGCCCGTTCTCATGGTCGCCAATCCAAGTCACTAGTGCCTGGCCAAAACCCAAAGAGTAGCACCATTCCATGGTACCGATCCAGGGCAAGCAGAGGCTTCCCCCGTGCCGTAATAACAGACTATGGACTTTTCCTCCAGGAATTTGTCCCAACCTTTCTTAAAACCAGCTCTGCTATCCGCTATCTTTCCATGGTGGTCATTTATGAGGGTCCTGAGCCTGTAGAGCAGAATTGTACATGCCCGGTGCTTGTAAAATTGCTCTATCAGATACATATATCTGTCCAGTATCTTTGTGGGATGATAGTGAAATCCTCTGTTGCCACACAAAGGCTGCTTTATTTACTGTGTGGGCCAGGGGGCATCCATGTGACTTGAAAATTTGTTAGGCCACAACCATATGAGTCAACGGCAAAAAAGATCTTTATATTGATACCGCAGGGGTTTTTGTTCAGTTGTTTCTCTCTGCCTCAAATGGGTCCACATTAACCAGCTCAGACCATATCGTCCCATCGGGGGCTTATTGATGCAATGAACGATACAAACCCCGTGAACGGGGCAGTTTGTTTCCTCATACAGATGGTGAAAAGACCTCGGTCCTGGGGTTCCTATTGCTGGACTCCTAGAATTTCAGACATAGCTAACGGATATATTTCCATAGCCTTTTTTCTCATCTCTTCTGGAATTTCCGTTCATCATGGTATAGTTTCGGGTGACGACTTCATTCTCATGGTAAGATTCAATATACAGGTATAGAGACCTTTTCACTAGGGGTCTATAAAATCTTGATATGAGGGGCAGTGGCATAGGAAGGGGGGCGGGGGAGGCAGAACCTGTCCTCCTCTCCTCCCCCGTGACTTCCTGACCCCCCCCCCCCCCACCACCACCACACATGTACACCCCTTTCCTTCCCTCTTACCTCTTTAATTTTCATAGTGTGAAGACTTTCAGTCTCTGGTAACCAGAGCTGAGATTGTGACGTCACAATGCCTCGTTCCACCAATAAGAGCCAACCTCCTCAGTGATGTCACAAAGGCTTGATTGTCCTATACTTTGGCTCCCTTTTATTACATACCAGGGGGGTGCTGAAATGTTCTCAGCCCAACCAAGCAGCTTCCTAAATTCTGAGCATTATTTTGACACTGTAGCTGAAAAGAGTGTTATCTTATTTCATTATGTGCCAATTTACTGAAACTAAATTCTATGTTTTTGACTGTTTCAGATCATTGATTGAACTATATCCACGTCATTTTCTTCTTGGTTGGGCTGAGAACTTTTCAACACTCCCCCTGGTAGTGTGAAGACTTTCAGTCTCTGGTAACCAAAGCTGAGACTGTGATGTCATAATGCCTCATTCCACCAATAAGAGTCAACCTCCTCAGTGATGTCACAAAGGCTTGATTGTCCTATACTTTGGCTCACTTTTATTACATTCCAGGGGGTGCTGAAATGTTCTCAGCCCAACCAACCAGCTTCCTAAATTCTGAGCATTATTTTGCTACTGTAGCTGAAATGAGATGGTTTGGGCGTCAGAAAGACCCTTGGAGCATAGGAGCAACTTTTCCAAAGGATTGGGAGTGGTCCTCTGAAGAGGGGATAAATCCTTGTGCTCTGTTTAAGGAAGTCATTATGAGAGTGGGGGTACGGGGTGAGGACCACTTTAGCACCCTCAGCTGCCCACACTAAACTAGGTATGCCTACCATGTGAACAAAGCTTTGGGTGTATCCTATTTTGAGAATGTAACTGCCAGAAAAATCATCTCCATTGTAAAACAGCCTTTTTAACAAAAAAAAAAAACAAAACAAAAAAATTTAGTTTCTAATGGTTGTTTAAAAATGGCCCTTCTTTGATGCTCGGGGCACTTTTCCTCCTCCTCTTACCCCCAGGAGAGACGAGTGCCTGAGGGGAGCCAGCTGGAGCCCCAGCTTCTCGGATGACAGTCCCTCCCTCCGGAGATGACTCTTCTCAGCTCCTTTTTTTTAATCTGACGTGGCACAAAATCCTGGAGAAAACTTTGCCAGCCCCGGCTTCATCACTTCCTCTACTGCTGGCGACCGGAGAGGCTCAGAGCTGCCAGTGCTCCCCATGTGGTTCCTTCTGCTGCTGGGGCTTTTTCAGCCCCTGCTGGCCTATGACATTAACTGGAAGAAGTTGGAGGGTCTGACCAAGTGCAAGGTGGAGGTGAGTGACCCAGAGCCCCCTGCGTTTTCAGCTGCCCATCGATGGGGCAGACCCAGGCTTTTCCTGTCCTCTCTGCCAGCTGAGCATGCTTTATTTCTGATGCCCAGAGTTGGGGGTGGTCCAGAGTGTGGAAATGCACTTTAGATCTCTGACCGCAGACTAGAAAGGGATGAGAAGGGACTGGAGTCGAAAATCTGTTTCAGATGGAGAGAGGATCAGAATGTGCATATTTCAGAGCCTTGCAGGCACTGTCCCTCTCTGGCCTAAGCAAAAACCAGGACAGCCGTGAGTATTTTGCAGGCTGTGGGGCTCTGACCCTTCTGCAGAAGGACAGGTATATTAGATTGGGACAGATAGGGAAAATGCTTGAAGTACCTGGTTGTATACAAGTCCCAATCCCTTTTTCCCTTTCCCTAATGCAGGGTCGTCCAACGCTGCAACCCAATCGGGTTTTCATGTATGCCAATAGATCTCCTGCATGTTCATTGTGGAAATCCTGAAAACCCGACCTGGCGAGGGCCGGGGTTGGACACCCCTGGACTAATGGGAGTTGCAAGAATACAGCAGAGGCTCTTAGGCAGACACCGTGTAGGGCAGGGGGGGTGTCAAATGTCAGTCCCCGAGGGCCGCAATCCAGTCGGCTTTTCAGGATTTCCCCAATGAATATGTATGAGATCTATTAGCATACCATGAAAGCAGGGCATACAAACAGATCTCATGCATATTCACTGGGGAAATCCTGAAAACCCGACGGAGTGGTTGGTGCTTTTCCCTCATATAGTATTAATTCATCCTACCGAAACCGATTACCTACCAACGTATGGAAACAGACTATTTGATATGTATAGTAATGTAATGTATTATTACATCCTATCAGCACTGTTACATGAGTATGAGAAGGGGGGGGGGGGCAGAGTTGGGATTATTGAAACTCTTGCTTCTGTCGGAGCAGTCCTGGCTCTGGAGCCTCTTCATCTCTTATTCCCGGAAAAGCAAATTCTGTTCCGAAGTCCCAGTTTCGAGTCGGATCTGTCTGGCAGTAAATGAGGTATAACTACAACTACAATGTAGCATTCCTATAGCGCTGATTGGCGTCCGCAGCGCTGTGCATTGAACATTTAATAGGCAGTCCCTGCTCAGAAGAGCTTACAATCTAATTTGGACAGATCCGCAGCTACTCCAGATCTGACGCTGTGCTGTAAGCTTGGGTTCCCTGTAGGGTTCTATCTTTTTTAGATTGTAAACTCCTTCGAGCGGGGGCTATTAAATGTTCAATGTACAGCGCTGCGGACGTCTAGTAGCACTATAGAAATACCGGAGAACAGAGGCAGACAGCACCTCTCTGTCCTCCCCCCCCCCCCTAATTTTCAGGACTGGGGAGGTGTGTATGAGGTTGTGGGGGGCGGGGAGTATATGAGAGATTATTTTTGTATAAAATGTATCCCACTTGTACATATGAAGGTTTGCAGCAATGTGATAAGACTAAAAGCTGAACTTGTGTTTCTTGTGTTCTGTTCACAGTCGTGCGGTGGATGACAGTTAAATCGTCTCAGCGAGGTTCGTATAAACCTTTCCACTGGTTTCAGGTCTTTTTGTGGCCCGGAAGCTATAGCTAAGAGGTGGAGGGGGGGGGGGGAAGAGCGTTCTGAACCTGTCATGAACGCGCTGCTTCACATCTCTGTGTTCAGAGAACTAGGCCAAAGCATGGCGGGTAGAGCTTTGGATTCTTGCCCAGAAATAGCTAAAAAAATTTAAAAATTTAAATTGAATCAGGTTGGGCAGACTGGATGGACCATTCGGGTCTTTATCTGCCGTCATCTACTATGTTACTATATGTTCAATTTCTTGTACCATTCTCTTTCATATCATTATTTTCCAAGCAACAAAGTTATAAAATACTTTTATTTTAAGAAATTTAGGGATGTTTGGGAGCCGTTAAAAAAATATTGTACAGAATGAATATTATTTTTTTTCCCCCTTTGTTCATACATGTCCAGGGTGGGGAGGGGGGAGGGAATATTTTATGATTTATTATGGTTAAGTACAATTGTTGGGTATAAGGGGGGTGGGATATTTGATGGGAGTTAAACTTTGATGGTATATTAAGTGGTGTTAAAGTATAAAATGATTGTATCTTGTGTTACACTTGTTGATAGTTTTAAAAATGAATAAAGACTTTAAAAAAAAAAAAATTATCAATGGACTCCAAAAAACCCCAAAAAACTTTTATTAAAATAGCTTCCAGTATTGTAGTGAATAGGGTTACCAGATTATAGTTAAATAAAATCTGGACCCATAGCTGCACCCTCCCAGGCCCACCCCATTACGCCCACCTCATGCCCCCACCTCCCCAGCTCCTCCCGATGCGGTCCCAAAGAAGCAGCTTTTCAAAACCCGGACAAGCCATCCGGACATGCCCTCTATAAAGAGGATAGGTCCGGCTAAATCCAGACATCTGGTAACCCTAGTAGTGAATATGATGTGTATGAAATACATAAGACATTAGGCCTGGTTCAGAAACAGTGTCCTGAGGGTTTCAAGATGGCGTCCGGGACGGCAGATGGGAAGTGAACCCTGTGTATATTCAAACCTAGGAACATAGGACACTCTGGGGTAGATTCTGTAGAGAGCTGTGTTTCCCAAGTATCCCTTGCCAGTCAGGGTTTCAGGATATCCACAATGAATATGTATGAAAGAGATTTGCATATAATGGAGGCAAGTCAAGTTAAGAACTTAAGAATAGCCTTACTGGGTCAGACCACAGGTCCATCAAGCCCAGTAGCCCATCCTCATGGGCACTAGTACCTGGCCAAAACCCAAGGAGTAGCAACATTCCATGCTACCGATCCAGGGCAAGCAGTGGCTTCACCCATGTCTCTCTCAATAACAGACTATGGACTTTTCCTCCAGGAACTTGTCCAGTGTTTTTTTTTCTCTAGCCCCCAAAAGAGGAAGGACACTAGTAAAGAGCTCCTTTATGAACCCTTGAGAAAGCCCTTGTGGGCGAAACGGGTCCTGTCAGAGCATGCTAGAGACACTGCATTAAAAAACGATAAGTCAAAAAGAAACTATGCTGTCTATTAGGTTTTATTTCTGAAGAAATAATACAGAAGTAAATACAGTGGAACCTTGGTTTACGAGCATAATTCGTTCCAGAAGCATGCTCGGAAACCAAAATACTCTTATATCAAAGTGAGTTTCCCCATATCAGCAGCAGTAGAAAAACAACTGCTTTTACATCCAAGCAGCAGCGAGACCTACCGCAACCACCAAGAGCCCACAAGACCCGATCCTGCCAGGAGTGTGAACTCCTCCCCCTGCAGTCCATTGGAGAGATCAATCTGCCTGCTTTTAAATATCAGCAGCAGTGGAGATCAACTGCTTTTACACCTAAGCAGCAATGAGACCAGCCACAACCACCGAGAACACACAGACCCGATCCTACCAAGAGTGTGAAATCTTCCCCCCATGCAATCCGCTAAGAAGATCGACTGTCGGCTCCGGGCGGCTTTCCCGCAGAGGAGAGAATCCTGCATTCACCGTGGGCCTCATCTGGGGCAGCCTCCTTGGAGCGGCTGGGGCACGGGCAGTGTGTCTGGGAGGGAATGCATGGATGGGAGAACATCGCAGGGGAGGAGACATAGGCATCCTGGGACTGTCGGTCAAGTCTCTTCCCTGAAGAAGCCCTTTCTGGATACGTCAATCGCTCCTCCTAAACTTACTTGCTCCACTTCATCACTGACGCTAACCTATTCTGCTTCTATTCCTTTCTCTCCTCTCTTCTACCTTCCAAGTATTTAGATCAATGCTGTCTTGTTATTTTATTTTTCCTCTAACTCTACTTTTCACTTCTCTATTACCCTCCAGGTACTTTAGTTAGATTGTGAGCCTTCGGGACAGTAAGGGAATTTTTCAAGTACCTTTCTTATTTCTAATCTTAATGTATATTTTCTGTAAACCGCTTAGAACCTAACGGATGTAGCGGTATATAAGAAATAAATTACATTACATTACATTACATAGGAAATAATGGAAACTCGCTTTGATATATTCCTCCCCCCCCCCCCCGAGGCCAGCGGCGCTGCTCCCCCCCCTCACTCACAAAGAGCTCCCTCCGCGCGAACCGGCACCCCCCACCCGAACAACTTAAACTTACCCCCCCCCCGGTCTGGCACCGGCACGCAGCCCACAGGATGTGCCGGTGCCACTAGAAGATCTTCCTGCTTCTGCCGGCCTTGAGCATGCATCTGCGCATGCTCAAGGACTTCTAATTTTCCCTCTTACCGAGAGGGACAGGATGTGCCGGTGCCCGACGGGGGGAGGGGTAAGTTTAAGTTGTTCGGGCGGGGGGGGGGTCAGTTCGTGGGGGGTGCCGGTGCGAGCGGGGGGGAGCGATGCCGGTTATCGGGGGGGGGGGTGCTCGCAAATCGAGTCAACACTCGGTTTGCGAGACACGTTTTGAGAAAATGTTTTGCTCGTCTTGCAAAACACTCGCAAACCGAGGTTTGACTGTAATTAAGCTGCATTTGACAAAGGAGGCAATGATATGAGCCAAGTCAAAACATCTGCACTAGATTTTTGTACTGATGCAAATGACTTTGGGAACCTTTTCAAGTTTGCCTGCATCAGTTTCAAAGCGATCTTCGGAATGCTACCAACTTACCTAGCTTCCCAAATCCTCACCCACGGCCCAAAAAAGATCTCCCACAGAGCAAACCTCTTTACTTACCCATCCCTGAAATCATGTCACTACAAGAAGGCAGCCAAACTGAACACATGGCTAGCAAAACCAATACTCGAGGCCACATCATACGCTGACTTCGGAAAGTCTCTGAAGACCTGTCTCTTCAACACCACCTAAGCTTTTCCCCCTCTACCTGTTATATTCCCCCCACGAATGCCCACCCCCTCCCTTTCCTTCCACCTCCAACGCTTATTGCTGTGTTTCCTCTCTTACTCACATTGTATATCCTCCTGTAAACAGCATTGATCTCGTGTATCCTGTTCATCTAATATAATAAAATTCTAGGCCGCGCATGCGCGGTTCCTAAGTGTGTGCCGCTTTTCCGTGAGCTGTAGCGACACATAGGAAGTGCGCATGCGCGGCTTCTGATCCGTCCTGCTGCTGCGTGCTCGCGCATCACAAAAGCTTCCCTGCTCTCCACCTACCGGCCGAAGCGCGAGCGAACTGCGGAAGTGGTGGTGGTGGTGGCCGGCCTCAGGTATCAGTTTGACGTTAGGATGGTGGGGTGGGGAGGCCTGCGGAGCCCAGCAACTTTCCGCTGCCCGGGACCCGAGTCATTTGCCACCGCCCCCCCCCTTCCGTTCCCGCGGGCACGACTGGCGATTTAAGCAGCGTATGCATCAGTCTTCACACGCTGCTTCGGGCCCTTCTACTGCCCTGATTTGCTCCGGACGTGCCTGAGTAAATTAGGGCAGTAGAAGGACCCGAAGCAGCGTGTGAACACTGATGCACACGCTGCTTAAATCGCCAGTCGGGCCCGCGGGAACGGAAGGGGGGGGCGGCGGCAAATGACTCGGACCCGCGTTTGTAGTCGCCACTGTGGGAAGGGAAAGAGGGTAGAGGAAACGCTAATGTACAGGGAACTGGTGTGGGGGGAGGGAAATGGAAGGGGGAGGGAATGCTGCTTTGCACAGACAGAGGGAGGAAGGGAGACAGAAAGACACAGGGGCAGGTGCACAGGGAACTGGTGTGGGGGGAGGGAAATAGAGGGGGAGGGAATGCTGCTTTTGACAGACAGACAGAGGGAGGAAGGGAGACAGAAAGAAAAGAAGAAAGACACAGGGCCAGGGACATATACAGAAAGACAAACAGACAAAGGGGGCCAGGGACAGAGACAGACAGAAAGAAAGACAGCGGGAGTCGGGTCAGAAGGGGTGTGGGATGGTAATAATAATAATAATAATAACTTTATTTTTTTATACCGCAATACCACAAAACAGTTCAGAGCGGTTTACAGGATAAGAGACTACATTTACAGCGAAGTTACAGTTTAGTTATAGCGAAGTTACATCGAGGTTACAGCATATCGAAAAACAGTTCAGAGCGATTTAAACAATGTAGGTGCAGAGAATTGGTTAACAGTTATATGGCATAAACCAGTGACAGTTACAAAAAGATCCAATAATTGTTGCATGGGGAGAGGGGAAGGGTAGGGAGGGAGGCAAGGGATTATTAGTTTGGTCGGGGGGACGGGGGTTAGAGGAATTTATCAAAGAGGTATGTTTTTAGAGATTTCCTGAAGGATTGATAAGTTGGGGCAAGAGAGATGAGAGTGGACAGGCAGTCATTCCATTTGCCAGCTTGGAAAGAGAGGGTTTTATCGAAGAATCTTTTGTGGATGCATCCTTTTGGGGAGGGGTAGGCAAACAGGTGTGCATTGCGTGTACGGTTAGAGCCTGGGAAGGTGAAGTGGCGTGAAAGATATATCGGGGCTGAGCCAGTTAGGGTTTTGAAGCAGAGGCAGGCGAATTTGAAGATGATCCTTGCTTCGAACGGTAGCCAGTGAAGTTTCCTGTAGAAAGGGCTGATGTGGTCTGATTTTTTGAGCCCGTAGATGAGGCGGACTGCGGTATTCTGAATAAGTCGTAGTCGTTTAATGGTTTTCTTGTAGGAGCCCAGATATATGATATTGCAGTAATCCAGGGAGTTTAGAATTAGGGATTGGACCAGCAATCTGAAGGTGGGAAAATCAAAGTAATGTTTGATGGAGCGGAGTTTCCACAGGGTGGAAAAACATTTTTTGACCTGGGTGTTAGTGTGTTGTTCTAAGGTGAGGCATCGGTCCAAGATGACTCCGAGGATTTTTATAGTAGAGTTGATTGGATATGTTATGCCATTAAGATGCAGGGTGGTGGGTGTTAGTTTGTGGTTGGGACTTGCAAGGAAGAACTTGGTTTTTTCTGGGTTTAGTTTCAGTTTGAAGCGAGTGGTCCAGTTTTCTACCATGGTGAGGACAGTTGAGATGAATTGTTCAGTCTCATTTGACAGTGAGGTGATGGGTATGATGATTGTAATGTCATCCGCGTATATATAGGATTTCAGGTTACGGTTCGATAGCATGTGTCCCAGTGATGCCATGTAGATATTGAATAGTGACGGGGATAGGGGGGAGCCCTGGGGGACTCCGCAGGGGTTGCTCCATGTGTGGGAGAAGGTTCCGTCATTATGGACTTGGTAGGTTCGGTTTTTTAGGAAGCCTGTGAGCCAGGTTAGTACTTGTCCGGCGATGCCTATGGAGTCGAGGCAGTTAATCAGAATGTCATGGTCTACTAGGTCGAAGGCACTGCTGAGGTCGAACTGTAGTAGCAGTGCGCTGTTTCCCAGTGAGAATAGTTGGAGGAGGTGATTGGTTAGTGAGGCTAGAACGGTTTCCGTACTGTAATTGGTGCGGAATCCAGACTGGGATTCGTGGAGGATGTTAAATTTCTCTAGGTATGATGTGAGGTAGTGATTGACCAGTCCTTCCATGATTTTTTGGAAGAGAGGAATATTGGCGATGGGTCTGTAGTTGGAGATTACGGAGGGAGATTCTTTGGGGTTTTTAATTATTGGAGATACGAGGATGTGTCCAAGTTCCAGTGGGAAGTGGCCGGTTGTCATGCACAAGGTTATCCAGTTGAAGAGTTCCGCTTTGAAGGGGAGGGGGGCAGTTTTCATGATGGTTGGAGGGCAGTTATCTAGTAGGCAGTTGGATTTGGAATATTTTGAGTATAGCTTGAGAAATAGGTTCCAGTCTGGGTTATTGAAGTGGGACCAGGTCATGTCTGCTGGTGAGCCCTCCTTTTCTGGAGAGGGTGGTTGGATATATGGGTAAGTGCTGGTTGTTGTGAGCGTTGTTTTCAGGTTGAGAATTTTATTGGCGAAGTAGTCAGCTAGGCTTGTTGGGGAGGGTGGTAGTTCAGTGGGGGAGCTTTTATGTGGGACGGTGTCCATTAAGGAGTTAACTATTCTGAAGAGTTTATTAGTGTTTAGGGATGGGGTGTTGATAAGTTGGGAGTAGTGCTTGTGTCGTTTTTCTTTAATCATTTTTTTGTATTCTGTGACTTTAATTCGCCATGAGTGTCTATCTGTGTTTGTGCCTGTTTTGCACCAGGTTCTTTCCAGTTTGCGTACTTCACGTTTGAGGGCAAGAAGATCTGCATCGAACCATTTAGCTGAGGAGCGGTGTTTTTTCTTGTAAAGTTTCAGTGGAGCAATGTCGTTTAGGGTCTTATTGCTGAAATTGTTCCAGTCTGAGATGAAGTTAGGGTCAGGATCTGGGATGGATGTTGGGTTGTAGTGGGACCAGAATTCTTCTGGGTTGAGTTGGCCTCTAGACCATTTTGTTTTTTCTTTGTGGGTGGTTTTTGGTTGTTTTTTGGTTTGTTTTATTAGCCAGTGTAATTTGAAATTGCAACGGAGGTGATCAGACCAGGGGGTGGTGGACCAGTTTTCTTCTTTAAGGTTGATGCTGGGGGTTGAAGTGGTGTTGGGGAGGAAGGAGATCAGATCTAGGTGATGGCCTTTGTCATGGGTTTTTGTAGGGGGTGGTTTAGAGAAACCTAGGGAGGTTAGGAAGGAGAGGAGATCGGCCACGTTGGAATTCTCTTCCTGTTCAAGGTGTAGATTGACGTCCCCTGCAAGAAGGTTGTGGGTGCCTGCGACGGAATTTGTGAGGAGGTATTCATAGAAATCTTCTTTGGCTTGGTTCCATTTGCTGGGGGGGGAGTAAAATAGTGTAATAGTTAGATTGTCTTTGCAGTCGGCTTTGGAGATTTTGCAGGAGAGTATTTCCAGAGCGTTGGTCAGTTTAGAATCGAGGATTTGGAACTGGAAGTGGTCGCGGAGGATTATTGCTAGGCCGCCACCTCTTCTAAAGTTTCTTGATAATGGAATGATTTTGTAGTTTGGAGGGAGTAGGTCTCTGATGATGGGGTCATGGTCGGAAATTAGCCATGTTTCGGTGAGGAGTAGGATATCGAGGTGGGTTTCTTCTAGCCAATCTTTGATCAGTTGGGCTTTGTTTCTAGCTGAACGAATGTTCAGATAGGCACCCAAAATTGTTTGGTGTTCCGAGGGAGTGATGGGCTGAGTACTTGGTAGATTTTTTAGGAGTCTATTTCTTTTTTGTGTTGGTCTGGAGGAGTGTCGGGTGGAGTTGATTACGGTGATCGGGAATGGGCCTGATTCCTTGTAGTCATGGAGGATATTGGAGGGGGGGAAGTGGTCTAATTGGTTTGATGGCTCTGTTCCAAGTAAGGTAGGTGGGGATGGGTTCAAATGCTAAGGTTCTGGTGATCCAATTTCTTGTGCTGAGTAGATAGAGGAGGAGGAGAGTAAGTAGTTTTTTTGTGAAATTAGGCATGTTGGGCCTTGCAGAAGTTTGATAGAGAGTGATGAAGGGTTGAGTAGGGGTTGGAGGGAGAGATTGATGGGGCTGGGGTGAATTGAGGTAGATGTAAAGGTGATTCTGCAGTAGTTGGTAGGAGAGTATCAGAGGTTGATGGGTCTAGCTGGTGGAGTATGCAGTTGGGGTATGCGGTTGGGAAATTGAAGTCATGCAGGGGGGAAGAGTGATTGTTCAAGTGTGCAGAAAGGTGAGGAAGTAGTCATGCACATACTTAGCTGCTAGGCCAGTCTGGAATATCCCGGTCAGGTTGGACTATTTGGAAGCAGTCGTCGGCACGAGGCTGGCTGATCCGGTTTTGAAGAGTCAGATCTGGAGAGCTGGGAGAGGTTGGTGTAGGATGGAGAGGTAGATTTGGGCTCCACTTAGTCGCTTCACGAAGGCGCGTGCTAAGGCGCAAGGCACGCGCCTTTGCCGTGCGCCTTCGCCGGCGCGCCGAACGGCCGCGCGCCGTTTAGGCAGTCTTTTTAGAAGTCCCGGCAAGTTTGTTTGGGGGGCGGAGCAAGCTCAGACGCCCAGCCCAGCAGTAAGATTATTGGATTCGGGCGAGGCAGGAGGAGACGATGTCGGCGGGCCCTACTCAGGAGCAGGGCAGGCGGTCTCGGCGGGTGCGAGGTAGGGCAGCAGCCGCTGCTAAGAATGGCTCCACGCGCCGTTTAGGCAGTCTTTTTAGAAGTCCCGGCAAGTTTGTTTGGGGGGCGGAGCAAGCTCAGACGCCCAGCCCAGCAGTAAGATTATTGGATTCGGGCGAGGCAGGAGGAGACGATGTCGGCGGGCCCTACTCAGGAGCAGGGCAGGCGGTCTCGGCGGGTGCGAGGTAGGGCAGCAGCCGCTGCTAAGAATGGCTCCACGCGCCGTTTAGGCAGTCTTTTTAGAAGTCCCGGCAAGTTTGTTTGGGGGGCGGAGCAAGCTCAGACGCCCAGCCCAGCAGTAAGATTATTGGATTCGGGCGAGGCAGGAGGAGACGATGTCGGCGGGCCCTACTCAGGAGCAGGGCAGGCGGTCTCGGCGGGTGCGAGGTAGGGCAGCAGCCGCTGCTAAGAATGGCTCCACGCGCCGTTTAGGCAGTCTTTTTAGAAGTCCCGGCAAGTTTGTTTGGGGGGCGGAGCAAGCTCAGACGCCCAGCCCAGCAGTAAGATTATTGGATTCGGGCGAGGCAGGAGGAGACGATGTCGGCGGGCCCTACTCAGGAGCAGGGCAGGCGGTCTCGGCGGGTGCGAGGTAGGGCAGCAGCCGCTGCTAAGAATGGCTCCACGCGCCAGCCAAGGAAAAAGAAAGACAGAAAGAAAGACAGAAATTCAGAAAGCGGCTAAGGAGAGAGAGAGAAAGAAATAAAGACAGACACACACACATATATTCTAGCACCCGTTAATGTAATGGGCTATAAGACTAGTATTGTAATATCCTGTATCTTATTGTAAACATCCTGTAACGGTTCACTCTGTAATTTTACTGTATCGTATTGTAAACATCTCCTGTACCTGTTCACTTTGTAATATCCTCTTCTTACTGTAAACATCCCCCAATATCTCATGCACATTGTAATTTCCTGTATTTTATTCATTGTAATATCCTACTTCTCATTCACATTCTCATTCACAAAGCTTATGTATCTCAAATTCCTGGTTCCAATACCTAGCTTAAATCTTACATTACATTAGTTACATTACATTAGTGATTTCTATTCCGCTTGTGCCTTGCGGTTCTAAGCGGATTACATTAGAAGATGGCTGGACATTTCCAGGCGATGACAATACAATTATTTGTATAACTTTACAAACTTTGCAAACCTAACTTTACTTAACTTTTCGTACATAACTTTACATAACTTTACGTACATAACTTTACATAACTTTACGTGGAGTTACTTTGTGTTACTTTACATTATCCTTACCGTGCTTGCATAACTTGCATTAAGTTTACATAATTTATCTTACATAATTTATCTTACATAACTTTACAAGACTTTACGTAGAGTTATTTTATGTTATTTTACCTTATTATTCCAGTACATTGCATAACTTACATTACATGATATTACAAAGCATAACCTTATGTTATATTACAACGCATAACCTTATGTTACTTTACATAATATTACAACGCATATTCTTATGTTACCAAAAAATCGTCTGTTCCTAGGTTGCTATATCTGATTTTTTCGGTATTTGGGGAGACTGTGTTTCTAGATATGAATTGGCTTTACGCCCGATGCAGCTAGATTAGATGTTGCCTATGGGGACGAAGTTGCAGTTGGTTGTGAGTTGCAGTAGGTTATGAAGGGAGAGAAGATGATGGTAGATTATAATATTGGGATGTGTTTTTTGAATAGTATGGTTTTTATATCTTTTCGAAACGCTTTGTAGTCCGTTGTTGTGGTCAGCAGCTTGGATATGGTGGGGTCAGTTTTCGCGGCCTGTGTAGCAAGTAGGTTGTCATATAGCTTTTTGCGTTTTGTGCCTTTGAGTGAGGGGTAGGTGAATGGAGTCTGGGTTCTCCTTACTCTAGTTGAGAGGTTTCGGGTTAGGCGGCTGTTTAGGTAGAGAGGTGCTGTTCCGTTTAGTGCTTTGAATAATAAACAGTATAGTTTGAATTGAGTTCTTGCTTGTATCGGTAGCCAGTGTGAGTCGAGATAGGCATTAGTGATGTGATCGTATTTTCCTAGCGAGTAGATAAGTCTGAGTGCTGTGTTCTGTACTGTCTGTAATTGTTTGGTCATGTAAGCGGGGCAGGGTAGATAAAGGCTGTTGCAGTAGTCTACAAGTCCTAGTACAAGTGATTGGACTAAGATCCTGTATTGAATTTTGTCAAAGAATTTTCTTATTTTTCGCAGGTTGCGCATGGTGTAGAAGGCTTTTTGGATGGTTTTGTTAGTATGAGTCTGCATTGTGCATCTCCTGTCTATTGTTACTCCCAGGATTTTGAGTGCTGGCTGTATTGGGTATGTGATTGCATTTGTCGTCAGATCAGTTAAGGTAGGTTCTTTGTCTTTTTCAAGCAGCAGGAATTTGGTTTTATCCGTGTTCAGTTTCAGTTTGTGGTTGGTCATCCATGTTTCTACCGTTTCCAGAGTTATTTTCAGTCGTCCTGATGAGTTGGGGTCTTGGGTATTGAAGGGGAGAAGGATTGTTATGTCGTCTGCGTAGCTGAATGAGACTATATTTAGGGAGTCTAGAGTGGTGCCCAGTGAGGATACGTAGAGGTTGAAAAGTATGGGTGATAATGGAGATCCTTGTGGTACTCCACAGGGGTTTGACCAAGGGTCAGATATGTGGTCTTTTGTCTTTACTTTATAAGTTCTAGTTTTTAGAAAGCCTTGGAACCAGTTGAGTACCAAACCTGTGATCCCTATGGCGTCTAGTATCTGGAGTAGTATGTTGTGATCCACTAGGTCGAAAGCTGCTGAAAGATCTAGTTGGATAAGTAGTATCCTGTTCCCTTTGCTGAGGTGTTGGTGGGCTATATCCATTAGAGATACAAGTAGTGTCTCTGTGCTGTGGTTTTTTCTGAAACCTGATTGTGATGGGTGTAGTATGTTGTGGTCTTCTAAGTAGTTGGTGAGGTATTGTGCCACAAGACCTTCTTGTAGTTTGATATATAATGGGATTGAAGCGATGGGTCTGTGGTTGGCTGGATTATTGTTTGGAGCTTTGGGATCTTTTGGAATGGGGGTGATAATAATCTCGCCTAGTTCTGGTGGGAAGTGACCATCTGTGAGCGTGGATTGTAGCCAGTTCATGAGGTTAGCTTTGAACTTGATGGATGCGGTTGTTAGCAGGTACGATGGGCAGCTGTTTAGGTCACAAGAAGTTTTACTATATTTGTTGTATAGTCGAGTCATGTCGTTCCATTGTATTTTGGGGAAGTTAGTCCACGTTCTGTCGGCTACTAAGGCTTCATCTATTGTTGGTGTTGTTATAATCTCATCGAGGAGGGTTAATGAATTGTTGAATGTGGATCTGATATTGGTGATTTTGTGCTTGAAGTAGTCTGCTAATTGGTGAGCTGAAGGAGATTGGTTTCCTTGAGTAGCTAGGAAAGGTTTGGTGTCTGTGAGTTTTCTTACAATATTGAAGAGTATTTTTGAGTCTGGGTTTTCAGTGCCTATTAGTTTGGAATAGTATGCTTTCCTTTTTTCCTTTAGTTTGATGTTATATTGTTTGATTTGGATTCTCCATGTTACTTTTGTTTGGTCTTGTTTCTGTTTTTTCCATATTCTTTCGAGGTGTCTGCATTGTCTTTTTAAATGGAGAAGTTCAGCGTCGAACCATTTGTCTGAAGGTCTACAGATTTTGTTTTTTGTTTTTATTGGTGCTAGCTCGTTCAAAGTAGCTTCGCTAATGGTACGCCAGTGAGTTACAAATTCTTTGGGGTTGATTTCGTCGAATGCTGGATCTACCTTCTCCCAAAATGTAGTAGGATTGATTTTCTGTCGTGTGTTGATGTGGATTTTTTGGGGTGCGGGTTTGTGGTTGTTTTGAGCCCAGTTTATGGTGAAAGTGTATTTGTAGTGGTCTGACCAGAGGGAGGGGTGCCATATACCGTTGGATGTGTGTATGTTTTGAGTGTCAAGATTATGGGTCGTGAATGCTGCAATGTCCAGTTGGTGGCCTTTTTCGTGTGTGGGTTCGGGGTTAAGTATCTGATAGGATAGGTTATCGAGATATGAGAGTATTCCCTCTACTTGTTTGGAGGAGTGGTCTTCTAGATGGAGATTTAAGTCTCCGAGGAGTAAGTTGTGGGTGGAAGTTAGTGAATTCTGGAGAATGAATTCTTCGAGTTCTTGTTTTGATGTGGACCAAACATATGTCCAAACATATGTCTCCTGCTGTAAACACTGCACTCTCTCTCGGCACGACCCTCATTGTAAACCGCTTCGAACTTAGGGTATAGCGGTATATAAGAAATAAAATTATTATTATTATTATCCTATATTTTGATCCTGTGAGTGAGGATGGCTGCGTTGTGATTGTTTCCATTATAGCCTCACTTTTTCATCTTCTATACTTTTTTAGTGTTGACTAGGAAAACACCCAAAACTACTATGATCTAGCAGTTAGAGAAATGTGCTGAGAACCAGGGAAGCCAGGGTTCAAATACTGCTTCTGCCACTGGCTCCTTGTGGCCCGGGGCAATCAGTATTTCCTACTGCCTCAGACCTCCATTTTGGATCTCAGTGGGGTGGGGCGCCAGCTCATCCCTCGCCCCAGGGAGCGACTCAAGGCAATCTACTGCCCTCCCCCCCCGAGCATCCAAAATGGGGGTGGGACAAGGGCTGCCCAAACTATTAGGCTTTCCACTTTCATCCTTCTCCCCCCCCCCCCTCCAGTCAGCATTTTTCCCATTCCACCCTCCCCCCCATCTACCTTCAATTTGTCTTTAAAGTTGCTGGGTGGCAGTAGCGATTCACAGGGCTACCCTGCTGCCAGTCCCGGCATCTTCTACCCCACTGTGGTCCGCCCGCTCTGACAACTTTCTGTTTCCGCTGGGGCAGGCCGCAGTGGAGAGAAGACGCCAGTTCCAGCAGCAGGGTGGCTCTATGAATTACTATCACCGCCTGGCAACTTTTACAACAAATTGAAGGTAGATGGAGGGAAGGGTGTGTGGCATGGGAAAAATGCTGATGGTGGGGGGGGTGGGGGAGAGAAGGGTGAAAGTATTAGATGCCAGGAAGGGGAGTGGCAGAGAGAGCCGACCAGCAGGTAGGCTGGCCGGCAGCAAGATACCGCTCCCTCTGCAATGCCACCCGAGGCCACCACCTCAGTTGGCCTTGTTAGAAGGCTACCCCTGTTCAGACACCCACTTAGACTGCAAGCTTTTTCTACCTGGATATTTATCATCAGTGCCAACATCCAGTATTGCTATAAAAATCGTAGAGGTGAGAATAATCCTGGAGGTTAAAAAAAAACTTTCACCGGATCCCTATGTCGGTCTGATATCAAAAACGAAAGTGGTGGGTATCACCTTATCCACTAACCAGTTTATCGAGGCAGGAGTGTCAAAAACAAGTCCATTTCGTCATGCGTCAGATACGTGAAAATTGACGAAATGGATTGTGGTCCTCAGATTTGAACCTCAATAAACTGGTTAATCTGGAACAGGGAGGGCAACCTTTATACACCGAGGGGTGCACGAATGCCCCTACTACCCCTAGTTACATGGTTATGTTTATGAAAAGATTCCTATACCATCCTTCGAGAACGGCAGAACTGGAAATGCGCAGAGCTACGCCGGCTTCCTGTGATAATTAAGTAAAAATCTAACTAAAAAATTATGGAAACAAGCTGTTAGAGTGTGAAAAAGAATATTTACAATGATCAAAACTCCGGTTAACGATGTTTTCTGTGTAGACTTCCTGCCGCAGGTTGCCCACCCCTGGTCTATAAGACTAGGGTTGCCAGATTTTACATTTATAAATCCGGATCCATAGACCTGCCCATCCCTGCCCCGTTACGCCCCCGTCCCGCCCTAGCCCTGCTTGTTCTGGTTGGGCAAGAGGGAATCCGTGCCTGCGTGGATGCAATGACATCACATGCGCTCTTGCATGCGCGTGACTTTGATGCGTGGCACCTGCGCGTGCCCTCTTGCTCGACGCAATTTGGGGGGAAGCTTTTCAAAACCTGGACAAAGTGCCGGGTTTTGAAAAGCCGCCCGGACGTGTCCTCAAAAGGAGGACCTGTCCGTGGAAATCCAGACGTCTGGTAACCCTATATAAGGCCCACCTCCCTCTGCCATTTATATGCAAGAGATGATTTTATTTTTCTGAGTCAATCTGGTCCCTTGGAAAGAGTCTATAAATTGTAACGTTGCAGTAGTTTTAGGAATGTGAAAACCTACACCTTAGCCAATCAAGGGCCAGAGGCTTTGCTCTCTTTATTGTAACCTTTTGTTAACACATTTTGTTTTTCTCCTCCATAGGTGAAGGCCTTTATCACAGAAGACCTCCCTCTTTTGTATCCTTTTGTTACAGACCAGTGTCTTTGCTGCTAAATTTTTGTGTGTATGTGTTGGGGGGGGGGAGGAGTATGTTACAGGGTCTGTCTATAAAGAAATATTACAGATCTTCCAGTTGAAGCTTAGACTACTGCAACGCTATCTATCTTGGCATCACAAAGATCTGTCTCCAAAGATTAGAATTAATCCAGAACACTGCTGCGAAGCTGATTTTTGGAAAAAGTAAATTTGACCATGTAACCCCTTTGCTCCTGAGTCTTCATTGGCTCTCGCTTTATCTTAGAATTCAATTTAATGTGCCTGCATCTCTTTCAAAATTTTATATGGCGTTTTTATTCCCCTGGTTCCCTTATTCTGGAATGCTTACAGATTTTCCTTTGGAAGAGGCAGCCAACAACAGTTCAAACTCTCCCTTCCATCTAGAAAAGGAATTAAAGGAGTTAAGATCTTCAGTCAATCTCTGGCTTTTAAACTTTCTCAACTATGGAATGAACTCCCCTTAATTCTGAGGATCCCCAGTTCTTTCCAATCTTTCCGCAAACTTCTATTAGAAACTTTTTTTTTTTTTTGCCAAACTTTTTGAAAACTAATCTCTTTGAATCTTTTGCTATTACTTGCTTTAGTTTTTATTTAATCATTGTAAACTTTCTTTAGTTATTTAATTGGTGTAAACCGAGTTGAGCTTCCTTAGGTTAACGACCCGGTATATAAAGTTAAATCCTGATGGTAGACAGTGAGGGCGGAGAATCACAGAGGGGCTGGTGCAGAGCAGGGTTACCAGATTTCATCTATTAAAAGAAAAGAGGGCAGATGGCCCCGCCTCCACCAGAACTTTTTGTCTTTTCATCCCCGAGCTAGGGGCCATGTCTTCAGGGCCTCAGAGCGTACGTAGCTGTGACCTGATGATGTCACATCACATCTGCGAAAGCTCGGCGGCCCTTCAGATGCGGACCCGAGCTCAGGGGCTGTACAAACGGCCGGGTTTTCCTGGACATCTGGTAACCCAAATGCAGAGAACTTGCATTGGAGCCATGGCTGAGGGTTGGCACATAACTTCCTAATACAAAACTATAGGTTCTCAGCAGAAAAACCAGCCCACGCTGCTGTTAATAATAGGCTGCTGTTTGAAAGTCCTCCTTCCAAGCAGCGATTGGCTCACACACTGACAGGAAGGGAGACAGAGAAAAAACATCCCACTGCCTCCTCCTGGGTCTTCTCAACTCCTCCCAAAATCCCAGCGGTTCAGTGGATTCCCCCTCCCCCCTCCAAAAAAAATCCTCTTCTCTTTGTCCCTGCCCTTGATCAGCTGAGCCTGCAGGGGAGAACAGCTGCAATCAGCTGAGCTGGTACCCACCAGCTCAGCTAATCATGGCTCCAGTACCGCTCAGCTGTTCGCAGGCAAGGGAGAAGCTGTTTGGGAGGTTGTTGTTTTTTTGGGTTTTTTTTAATGGGCACAGTAGTTATGCATGTATGTCTTGCCAATAGGCAGAGGACATACACTCACACAGCACATGCACTGCAGCTACCAGCAGGTCCAGACCTGCCAGAAAATTTTGACCCTTAAAAGGGGGCTTTCTCTTTTGTACATCGCAAGGAGAGCTCATTTAAATACTAATGAGGTCTTTGTAATGCACTTGAATAGGGTTCGCAGGGGCTGCTACACGGATCGGTTATAGCACCCCCCCTCCCCCCGAGAACCCTTTAGGACATCAGACGCAGAGCTTCCATGCCAGTAAGACTGATTTAACAAGTCTTACCAGCATGGAAAGCTTTTGAGCATCAGGGCCTATGAGTCTACCGTGAGCAGAGCCTTTTTCTTGCTTGCCCCACCACTTTAAGCATTCTCTTCCTTCTGCAATCCGACTTGAACACTCTTGCCCAAAATTTTAAGCCCTTCTAAAGACTCACCTATTTGAAAAGACTGATGCACCCCACTTAAGCCCTGAAAGCCATTAGAGGATCCACTAACTCCACAATCTTGCTTTTCCATGAAGATTTCCCCCCTCCTACCTCTCTCTACTTCCTTCTTTTCTTCAATGAAAGGCCAATCTGTTTTAAATATTGTTGTACACTGCCTTGTTATTGCACTGAGGAAAAGTGGTTTATTAGATCATAATAAACTATAAATTATTTTAGGTGATGGCTGAGTTGAGTGTGCCATCTAGAGCACAGTGGTTGATGACTTGCATGGTTTTAACATAGTAAATGAGGGCAGATAAAGACCTGAACGGTCCATCCAGTCTGCCCATAAGTTATACCCATTAAAAAATGCATGATTATATTAACTTGTCTCTATTTTGATATTTCTGGGCCACAGCCTTTAAAGTCTGGTGTTGTCCTAGGTTCCAAATGCAGAAAACCATCAATATCGTGAGAATTCTCTGGCTAACAAAAATACCTGGGGAGGATCCTGGAGACTCTGAACCAACACTTAGAAATGTATGACTTACAGACCCCTCCCTGTATCGCTGAATTCTGCAGTCTCTTCCGCAGAAGCACTGGCTTGGGGTTTGGTGATCTTTACAAACCCAGGATTTGATTCGCTCCAATGTAAACTGAGTCCTTACCGACCATTTTCCATTTGTTTCATCCACTGGAGGAAGTGGAAGGGTATTTAAAGACTGCTGCATTTGCTTAGGGAAAGGCTCTTTCTGAAGTGAGGAACTGCCATCAGCAGGCCAGACGATGCCATCATAATTCGAGCCTCTGCTCGTGCTTCTGGGTTATGTAGAAGTGAGAGCAGGAGGGTTCTGGTCTTTGTCCTAGGCTACAATCAGATGGTTCCTTAACTCTGTCCCTTCAGCCATAATTTAGAGATAGTCTACGTTGGTGGAGCAGACCCTGAATTAATCTGTTTCAATGCTAAATATAAAGAACTGGAGGTAAGAGATTTCCTGAGACACAAGAGCACATTCTCTAGTTCTTGTGTAGAAGTAAAGGCACTATTGGTTTTTTCCACTTTCTTGGTACTCATTGTAATAGGGCAGTGGTTTTCAACCCAGCCCTCTGGGCACACTCAGCGAGCCAGGTTTTTCAGGATTCGCATGGTCATTGTGGATAAGATTAGATTTGCATACGCTCCCTTGTTGGCATGCATACCATCTCATGCATATTCAGTGGGGATAGGGTGACCATGTTTTTCTCGGCAAAATCCAGGACGCTCAACCCTCCCCCCCCCCCCCATCCCGTGCTGCATTTGGCCCAGAGTTCCTCCAAACACGGCCAGAGCTATCCCTCATTCCGGGCACCCGGAAAGTCCTCCAAAGAGAGGACAGGTCCAGGTTTTCCCAGATGGGGATATCCTGAGAACCTGATTGGCTGGGTGTGCTCCAAAGACTGGGTTGAAAGAAGCACTCTACTAGGGAAAGGTATAGGAACCACTGTGATGGCAGAATACATACTTCCTTAGGTTCCAGCCTTTCATAACAGGAGTTACTGCATCACTGCAAGGATTGGGGTAAAGCACTAGCATGAGGGGTGCTGCAGTGCTCACAGAATCATAGCTTGAATCGCTAGAGGAGGCACTAGAAATATAGAGGTAGGGGTGAGAGGGGAAGGAGGAGACTACAGTCCCAGGCTCCCCCAACAAGAGTTGTTATAGGGAACTGTGTGTGAGCACCGGCTGTCCAGAAGCTCCCAGCTTTCATCTCTGAGAAGCCTATAGGTAGGGTTACCAGACGTGTCCTCCAGGGTTTGGAAAGCTCCAGTTGTGTGTGCAGGGCCTCTGAGCATGTGCAGATGACATCTGCATATGCTCAGAGGCCCCCCCCCCCCCCCAGACACATGAATAAGGCTTTCTGGGGGCAGAACAGGGCGAGGCCAGGCATATGATAACCCTACCTATAGGTTGTAGAAATGGTGCAGGATCAGTTGTTGACTAGGGGGAAATAGGTTTTCACAGCTCCTGGCAGTACCCTGCCTCTTTGAGGAAGGAGAAGTGGTCCTGAGATCTAGAACTAATGTTTCAAAGGAAGAGTCACACACAGACATGACCGAGACAGACTCAACAAAGCAGCTGCAGGGTTTCAAGCTATTAACCGTTCTTACCCTGCTGCTTCTATTAGTTGGGGGGAACTCAAAACTCATACTATTTCCCTATTCTTTTTTTTTTTTTTTTTTTAGAGAATTCCACTGAAAGAGATGAAACGGGATAAAATCAATCAGTTAGTGAAAGATCTGGGCTTTTATAAGAAAGAAAAGGCTGGTGACCCAGTTCCTCCCGAGTTCCTCCATGCACCAGCAAAAGTAGCCCCAGCTGGGGCCACCAAAGACACTGCGCACGTGGAGAAAGAGAAACAGGACCTGTAAACAGCCTTTAACAGTGTGTAGCTGCGCCTCTGTCTGTGTGTGTGAGTGTACGGCGATGAGAAGCAATTCAGCATTTTAGAATGGAATTAGCCACACGGGATAATTTGACCAAAACCATAGGGGAAAAAATGTCTGTAAAGCCGGTTTCTGTTATCTCATATCAAGCAGCATTATGGGGTAAAGACCTGGAACAATTACTTATGCTAGCTAATACTTACGGGGAATTTAGGAAACACCTAAAAACATATCTGTTCCTGAAGTACTTAGGCAGTTGATTTGTACAATCTCTCCCACTTAACTGATCCCTAGGAGCAGGGCAGGATTAACCAATAAGCCCAGTAGGCACATGCCTAGGGCCCGAAATGGTCAGGGGGGCCCGATGAAGGAGGGCATCAACATTGTTTTTTCCAAACGACGCTAGGCCCCTCCAGCATTGATTGGCAACGCGCTCCCCCTCCCTCCCCCATCGACGGAAAATAAGACAACGCGGGTAAGAAAGGCAACGGGAACTGTAATTGTGCAAGCGGTGCTGCTTGCCCAAAGCTTCTCTCTGACACAGCTTCCTGTTTCCGCATGGTAGGGTGGGGCAGGGGGCCCAGAGTACTTGGATGCCTAGGAGCCCTCGACAAATTAATCCTGCTCTGCCTAGAACCACGATTCACTAGTATTAGCTTTTCAATTCCACTCAATTTGTATCATTTTTAATCATTGTAAACCACATAGAACTTCACGGTCCTGTGGTATATTAACTGTCATTATTTTTATCTATGTGCTACTTTTAAACTGTGTGTCGATGGCAGCCAGAGAGGATTCACAGAGGTGCCATTGAAGAAACAAGGGGCTTTGGGGACAGTGAGGGCAGTTTGGGTACTGAACCTCCACAAACGCCCACTCTAGAGAACATTGGCAAAAAAGAACTCAAATGAAGACTTAGCGAGGTGTAGGGACTGGATCAGAGGTCTGTGTGTCAATGAGATCAAGCGTAAGTCTGCACCTCATAACATCTCCCATCATGGCCCGATTCTCTAAAGCGTCTTTCACTTTCTGCACCGAATTATCTTGTCGATTCATTTACATTTGTTCAGTCAAAGCATTATAATAATAATAATAATAATTTTATTTTTCTATACCGCCACAATCTTGCAACTTCTAGGCAGTTCACAAAGAAGAGCTGTACAATCAGCGAATTACAGTAGATGAATACAAGGTGGTTGAAAGGAAAATTATACATAGGTTGAATTATAAGAAATTAACTATTTTATATCTAGACAGTCTCATGCTTTATTTTCCTTTCCATCGGTCAAGGGCTGGAAATTTAAAAGGTATCATCGCCGCCTTTTCTCTTATCAGGCGGCGTCTTGGGGCAAGGACCTGAATCATTTAATTATGTCTTCAAACACCTATCATCAATTTGAGACGACTTTTAAAAACATATTTGTTATCTAGATTTTGGGGGTAATAGATGCATTTACTGATTTTTTTTCACTAATTCTTTTGTGAACTGCATCAAACTTAAGGGTTATGCAATAAACAAGTGGGTTTAAAAAAAAAAAAAAATGTTACGGTACCGCGGGGAGAGGCAGTTCCAAAGTGGATATGGCCTGAAAAGATACCCAAGGGGCCAGATTTCTACTCCACTGACAGGAGAAGGGTTTCATTCCTGGGGGTTCGGACTGGAACAAAATTCCACCATTTCGTTTCACGCTCCAGGCTCCTAAAGAGAGGAAGGGTAGGGTGTGTGCAGAAGAAAGCATCGCCTCTCCTGTTGTTTCTGTTCTAGTAATCGCTATTCCATTAAGCCCTAGGAAAGGTATAATGCCCCAGACTCCACAAATGAAGGCAGATTTATAAAAACCATCATTTTTTTCCATTCAGATCTCAACTCTTAGATGACTTAGGTGTTATTAACTGCAGCCCTTCTCCAACCTTCCCCCACCCCCCTTCACCTGGCCATTTTCATGCAATCTCATTACTCCAGTATGGAAATTGAGGGTTGAGGAGATTGTGGGAAAGCAAAGGTGAGGTGAGAACAAACCCAAGAGGCTTAAGTCGTGCCTTTCATTTTCAAACCATCCCCCTCTTTTACAAATGCAGAGCGCAGGTTTTAGCAGCGGTAACTGCTCCGACGTTCATGTCGGAGGAGTTACCGCCGCTAAACCCCGCGCTCTGCACTCGTAAAAGAGGGGGGGTGTTTAACTAAATTTGGATTTATATTCCAGGGTGGGCTACTTACTTCTTCAGGTCTTTTTCCCCTTCTCCAACCATTTAAAAAAAACAACCACCCCAAAACAAAACCTAAAATGTTGAATTGCTTTATATAGAATTAAATTATCCTTTCAAAAGACCAAAGTGGTCCTAGTTAGAGACTTGGAAGTGTGTAGTGTGTGGGCTGCTGCTGACCTGAGTCTAAACTCTCCATCTGTAAAGAACAGAATGACATTCCCAGCTGAAAGACATTCTGGCTGAGAACCGATGTGACAAGTTCTGGAAGATAAGGGAATTGGACACAGACAGTGACAGGAATCTGAAGGAACGATTAATAAAGATGCTTTATCATAAACCTCTGCTTTTTGGTCATTTTCCCTTTAGTGAATACAGTCGATGCTGAACCATTTCGTTTCTGTGACGTTCTTGGGATGTTTTGAATACATTTTAACTCTCTTTTATCAAACCGTGCTGGCGGTGATTAGTGTCGGGAGCAGCGCGCAGCATTCAGCGCAGCTTCCTGCGCTAAACAACTCTAGTGCGGTTTGATAAAAGGGGGCCCTTTGTGTTCCATAGGAGCTCGAGAGGGCTGGAGTCTAAAAATTCAATGGTACTGACTGACCCTGTCCCCACTGGCCAGTGTTCTACCCTAAAATGTAGACCATTATCAACAGAATGTGATCAGGCTCAGGTTTAAAAAAAAATAACCCACAGAATCATTTTGTCAGCATGACTTTACTTTCTTAGACCGATAGATTGGTTTTTATTTATTATCTATAGCCATCGATAAAAATTTTGGCTCAGGGAAGGGTCTCCAAGTGGGTTAATGCTGTGCACAGATGAGGGAAAAAGCAAAAGGGATTAAAAACAGCACTGGCAGCTCAAGAGACTTAATTACGGCGCAGTTGCTACACAAAAGTGAAGACTAGATGTACACCAGGAGAAAAGGGTAAGAACATCCAATAAAGAAAGAAGAATAAAAAAAGCAAAGTGCAATGGCACATACCAGTATTTTTTTTTTTTTTTAAAGGGATTTGACCTCAAATGATACTAGTGTGCTTGATTTTTCTGTTCTTTTTCATCTCTACAGTGTGGTTAGTGCGGATGGGGTTTAAGAAAAGATTGGACAAATTCCTGCTGGAAAAGGGGATAGAGGGGTATAGATAGAGGTTTACTGCACAGGTCCTGGACCTGTTGGGCCGCCGTGTGAGCGGACTGCTGGGCGCGATGGACCTCAGGTCTGACCCAGCGGAGGCATTTCTTATGTTCTTTCCTATTGCTTAATTTTGTGAACACCAGGATAATGACGAACTTCATCTCTAAGCCAGGGGACATAGGGTACAAACTCAAGCTTTCCCATTTATTACTTGTACCAGAAAGAGCTTCATTCTAGAGCTGACAGGGTGTAATATGGGCAACTTAGCCGAGGCCAGTTGGGAAATTCTGCAATCATTACAGTGCCAGCCTAAGCAATGGCCAGACCAAGCCACAGTAGTTTGGTTTCTCCATCAACCAGCATGAGAGGAGGGGAGGAGACATAGGCATCCTGGGACTGTCTGCCAAGTCTCTTCCCTGAAGAAGCCCTTTCTGGAAACGTCAATCGCTCCTCCTAAACTTACTTGCTCCACTTCATCACTGACGCTGAAACCGTGGATTGAAGACAAAGTTTTATTTTATTTTCTTTCCAGCTTATGATTTATCTTTAATCTTATCTATTGTTTTGCCTTTTGTCTTTGTTTTGTTCTATTTCTATCATTTAAATTTCTCCAGAATTCTACTGTTCAACGGCTCCCCCTTCTGCTTCTATTCCTTTCTCTCCTCTCTTCTACCTTCCAAAGTATTTAGATCAATGCTGTCTTGTTAAAATGTTTATTTTATTTTTATTTTTCCTCTAACTCTACTTTTCGCTTCTCTATTACCCTCCAGGTACTTTAGTTAGATTGTGAGCCTTCGGGACAGTAAGGGAATTTTTAAAGTACCTTTCTTATTTCTAATCTTAATGTATATTTTCTGTAAACCGCTTAGAACCTAACGGATGTAGCGGTATATAAGAAATAAATTACATTACATTACATTACAAACCTATTTTTTGGACTCTTGCTGTCTGTATCCTCTCCTCACAGCTCCTCCTCCTCCATACTTCTATGCCATATCAACAGCAGATATGTTAGCTCTCCTCCCCACAACCAAAAGGCAGAAAAAGGACTCATTCATTCAGCAAAATGTAATAAAGAGGAACCAAGGACAGGCATGACACTAGATCCTTAGCTATTTAAACAAACTATAAAAGCAATTTCCAGATGACCAGATACCAAAGCTAGAGTCCACTCTTAACCAAGACACGATCCTCTTCAGCTGCAAAATCTCACTGTAAAAAGGTAGAAAGAATGACGTCCAAGATTGTGAAGCTAAAGAGCAACACATACCAGGAAAGATCAGAGAAGTTTTACACAGTGGCAGTCAGCATTGCACTCTAAAAACCTAACTGAAAATAGTGGCCAATCAATTGTAAATGCTTCATCATCATTTTCTAACACATCCAAATATCAACAAGAGTAGTTCAGCCAGATTCACCTGTCCATAAGAACAGCGCCATACTGGGTCACACCAAATATCTATTAAGCCCAGTAGCCCGTCCTCACTGTGGCCAATCCAGATCATTAACATAGAAACATAGAAATAGACGGCAGATAAGGGCCCACGGCCCATCTAGTCTGCCCACCTTAATGTCCCTCCCCTACCTTTGCCCTGTGAATAGATCCCATGTGCCGATCCCATTTGGCCTTAAAATCAGGCACGCTGCTGGCCTCAATCACCTGTAGTGGAAGACTATTCCAGCGATCAACCACTCTTTCAGTGAAAAAGAATTTCCTGGTGTCACCTCGTAGTTTCCCGCCCCTGATTTTCAACAGATGCCCTCTTGTTGTCGTGGGACCTTTGAAAAAGAAGATATCTTCCTCCGCCTCGATGCGGCCCGTAAGATACTTTAACGTCTCGATCATGTCCCCCCTCTCTCTGCGCTCCTCGAGCGAGTATAGCTGTAATTTGTCAAGCCGTTTTTCGTATGGTAGATCCTTGAGTCCCGAGACCATCCAGGTGGCCATTCTTTGCACCGACTCCAGTCTCAGCACATCCTTGCGATAATGCGGCCTCCAGAATTGCACACAGTATTCCAGGTGGGGCCTCACCATGGATCTATACAATGGCATAATGACTTCCGCCTTACGACTGACAAAACCCCTTCGTATGCAGCCCATGATTTGTCTTGCCTTGGACGAAGCCTGCTCCACTTGATTGGCAGACTTCATGTCCTCACTGACGATTACCCCCAAGTCTCGTTCTGCTACCGTTTTTGCTAGGATCTCACCATTAAGGGTATAAGACTTGCATGGATTCTGGCTGCCCAGGTGCATAACTTTGCATTTTTTGGCATTGAAGTTGTGTTGCCATGTCCTAGACCATCGCTCCAGTAGGAGTAGGTCGTGCATCATGTTGTCGGGCACTGAATCTTCGTCTGTTGTGCATTTGCCCACTACATTACTCAGTTTGGCGTCATCGGTGAATAATGTTATTTTACCTCGAAGCCCTTCTGCCAAGTCTCTTATAAAGATGTTGAATAGGATTGGGCCCAAGACTGAGCCCTGTGGTACTCCACTAATCACCTCCGTCATTTCGGAGGGGGTGCCGTTCACCACCACCCTTTGGAGCCTACCTCCAAGCCAGCTCCCAACCCATTTCGTCAATGTGTTACCTAATCCTATAGAACTCATCTTGCTCAGTAACCTGCGGTGTGGTACGCTATCGAATGCTTTGCTAAAGTCCAGGTACACGATGTCCAGGGACTCCCCAATATCCAGCTTCCCCGTTACCCAGTCAAAGAAGCTGATCAGGTTGGATTGGCAGGATCTCCCCTTAGTAAATCCATGTTGTCGGGGATCCCGTAGATTCTCCTCATCCAGGATCTTATCTAATTGGTGTTTGATTAGAGTTTCCATTAGTTTGCTCACTATCGATGTTAGACTCACTGGTCTGTAGTTTGCTGTCTCCATCTTTGAGCCTTTCTTGTGGAGTGGAATGACGTTAGCCGTCCTCCAGTCCAACGGGACGCTGCCTGTACTAAGGGAGAGGTTGAAGAGCGCGGACAGTGGCTCCGCCAAGACATCACTCAGCTCCCTAAGCACACTGGGGTGCAGGTTGTCCGGCCCCATTGCTTTGTTAACCTTGAGCTTTGACAGCTCACCGTAGACACTGCTGGGCGTAAACTCAAAGTTACTAAACGGGTCAACTGAGCCAACCCTTGTCTGTAGCTGAGGGCCGAGCCCTGGCGCTTCTCGGGTGAAGACTGAGCAGAAGTATTCATTTAATAGTTGGGATTTTTCCGAATCCTTTTCCACATAGTCTCCGTCTGGTTTCCTAAAACGTACAATCCCGCCTGAGTTTTTTCTTCTATCACTGATATACCTGAAGAAGGATTTATCTCCCTTCTGGATGTTCTTTGCTAGAGACTCCTCCATGAGGAATTTAGCCTCCCTGACTGCTGTTTTGACGGCTTTTGATTTGGCCAGGTAGTCTGCTCTAGAGTCCTGCTTCCCTGATTGTTTGTAAGAGATGAATGCTTTTTTCTTCTCCTTGATCAGGTCTGAGATCTCCGCAGTAAACCACTGTGGCTTATTGTTCCTTCGCCGTTTACTTACTGATTTTACATAGCGGTTTGTTGCTTCTTGTATGGTTGCTTTCAAAGTCGACCACATGTCTTCCACGTTATCGGTTTCTTCTTGGCTTTGTAGCGCCTGGTGAACGAAGTCTCCCATTTCTTTGAAATTTGTGTCCTTGAATTTGAGGACTTTGGTTAGTGTAGTAGATTTAGTGAAACCTTTTCTGATATTGAACCATACCATGTTGTGGTCACTGGAGGCCAATGTGTCGCCCACCGAGACCTCTGTGACACTTTCTCCATTGGTAAGTATCAGGTCCAGTATTGCCTGATCCCTTGTCGGTTCCAACACCAGTTGCCTGAGGCTTGCTCCTTTCATAGAGTTTAATAGCCTCCTGCTGCTGCCGGAAGCAGAGGTAAGTGTAACCCAATCCACATCAGGCATGTTGAAGTCACCTAGCAATACTGTGTCCCCACGCAAGGTGATATTTTCTATATCTTCGATTAGTATCTGGCCAAAACCCAAAGAGTGGCAACATTCCAGCATCTCAAAGAATAGCAACATTCCAGAACCCCAATGAGAGCAACTTTCCAGAGCTGAGATTATGATGTCATAATGCCTCATTCCACAGTGCCTCAGAGAAAACCTCATCAGTGATGTTACAGTGGCTTGACTGTCCTATACTTGGCTCACATAAGAACATAAGAATAGCCATACTGGTTCAGACCAATGGTCCATCTTGCCCTGTAGCCCATCCTCACTGTGGCAAATCCAGGTCACTAATACCTGGCAACAACCCAAAGAATAGCAACATTCCATGCTACCAATCCAGGGCAAGCAGTGCCTTGTCCCATGTCTTTCTCAATAACAGACTATGGACTTTTCCTCCAGGAAATTGTCCAAATCTTCCTTAAAACCAGCTACCATTTAAGAGTGCACTTCTTATCTACTTAAGTCCACTTATGATGCCTAAGCTATATCATCACCTAAGGCAGAAGTGACCCTTGCAGCACACAGGACTGCACAACAAAGTTTTTGCTTCCTGAACACTGCTGGGTGTTTCTTATAGAATTTTGGGTGCTGATCATGAATATTACATCAAAAATTACCCATCACGTACCATTTCAGAGAAATCTTCAATTTTGTCGTGATTTTTTCTTATATTTGGATGCAAACAATTTTTTCTCCCATAAGTGTCTTATCAACAACGGTTTGTGCCGCCTGGGTATGTCCATGCATAAAATCTAGCCAGGTTGGAAGCTGTTTTATGGAAGATGACATCCTGGGCATGTCTGGGCAGGTCTGAACGAGCTTGCGCTGTCTCACCATGCTATAATGGTGGCTTCCATACACCGATCCTGCTCATTTGGTTAATATAGATAGTCCGTGTGTGTATATAGTATCAGTATAGTAAAGTATAGTAGTATAGTAGCTGTAGCAATATAACAGTAAGTAAGCTTGATGCTATAGACGTTTTGGTGTCGGGCAATATGTCTCGTCGGTGTCGTAACAGCCGCGACACATTCTGCTATATCTGTGGGGAATATACACTTACGCCTCAGAGACGTTCGATGACTGCCCTTGTAAAGAAAGCCTATCATCTGTATTTTGGCTGCAAAATAGGTGATCAAGACAAGCAATGGGCGCCTCACATTTGCTGTGCGACATGTGCTGTTAGTCTGAGAGCCTGGCTCAGAGGTACTCGAAAGACGATGCCATTTGCTGTTCCGATGATATGGCGAGAACAGAAAGACCATGTGACGGACTGTTATTTCTGTTTGACTAATGTGTCTGGTTTCTCTGCCAAAAACAAGAAGTCAATTGAATATCCTAATCTGCCTTCAGCAATGAGACCCATGCCACATGATGACAGTCTTCCAGTTCCGAAACCACCAGAGGATTGGACCTTAGACGAACCAGATGAAGAAACTGCAGTGCAGGGTTCTAACAGTGACATTGACCCGGATTTTGAACCATCCTCATCAGGCGATCCACATCTGATAACACAGTCCGAATTGAACGATTTGGTCAGAGATTTGGGTCTGTCAAAAGCAAAAGCTGAGCTGCTAGGTTCGAGACTGCAGGAATGGTGTTTGCTATCACCAGGTACGAAAATTTCTGTGTTTCGAGACCGGCATCATGATATAACCAAATTTTTTGCACAAGTCGACAGTCTCTGTTTCTGTTGTGACATTGAAGGATTGTTCTCGGTCTTTGGTTGTGATCACAACCCGGAAGAGTGGCGTCTTTTCATTGATTCGTCAATGTTAAGCCTGAAAGCTGTTCTGTTGCACAATGGCAACGTTTATCCTTCAGTACCTGTTGGCTATGCAGCACATATGAAAGAAACATATGAGAATATGGAAATGTTACTAAAGTATGTCCAGTATACCAGGTATAACTGGAATATCTGTGGAGACCTCAAAGTCGTTGCTCTGTTACTAGGACTGCAGCTTGGCTATACAAAGTACTGCTGTTTCATCTGCGAATGGGACAGCCGAGACAGAGAGTCGCACTATTCTAGAAAGAACTGGCCACTCCGTAAAAAGTTAGTTCCAGGACAGAAAAATGTAGCACATGAATCGCTTGTTGACCCGACAAAGATATTTTTGCCTCCTCTTCACATTAAACTGGGACTCATGAAGAATTTTGTGAAAGCAATGAACAAGGAAGGGGAAGGTTTTCGTTATTTAAGACAGATGTTCCCAAGAATAACTGATGCCAAGATCAAAGAGGGTATTTTTGTTGGCCCCCAGATCAGACATGTTATGAGTGACAAGCGATTTGAAGATCTGTTAGTTGGGCCGGAAAAAATTGGCTGGAAAGCCTTGAAAGACGTTGTTGACAATTTTCTGGGCAATTACAGAGCCCCAAACTACATTCAGCTGGTAGACAAACTTCTCAAAGCATACAAGAGAATGAAGTGCAATATGTCACTCAAGATTCATTTCCTCCATTCACACTTGGACTTCTTCCCCGCAAATCTCGGTGCTGTGAGTGACGAGCACGGTGAAAGGTTTCATCAAGACATAGCTACGATGGAGAAACGATACCAGGGCAATTGGAATCCGTCAATGCTTGCCGACTATTGTTGGATGCTACAACGTGATGCACCAGACACTGAATATAAAAGAAACTCGGGAGCAAAACACTTTTAATTCTGTTTCATTTAGTCGCTTGTGCGAAACGTAAACTTGACTATATATTTTATTGTCAGTAAACATAAAAATGTCTATTTCTCATAGTTCTTACGTGATGCAGTAAAACCAAAACCATATTTGAGCATACCAAGTTGGTACCTGTCATAATCACCAAAAACTTTTCAGGAATCAAGACTTAACCAAAAAATTGTTGTGCAGTGATACCTGCAAGGGTCAGCACTTTGTGATGAGTTCCACCACCAATAGGCAGACGCTCATTGTGTGTGTGGGTCAGTCTCTTGAGATCAGTCACAGCATCCCAGGAATCAACAGTATTACAAAAAGTAATACTTGCAACAGTTTTTCCAAACTGTTTTATCCACAAGGGTATTGCTAGCCTTACACTACCCATCCTCTCCCCACCCCACCCTCTAGCATTTACACAAGCATACATACATCATTAAAGGCCATGCAAAAGGAATAATAGTTAGCCTCAACAGCAGCTGCTCTTCAGCCCAACCTAGGGTTACAATATGGCTCCAGAAAAAAGAGGTCGGATTGAGACATCTGTGTTTTACGTCCATTGCTTTCACTGGAAGTAAAACCTGGGCGTTTCAATCTATCCTCACTTCCATTGAAAGCAATGAAGGTAAAACATGGATGTCTCAATCCGTCCTCCTTTTGCTAGCACCATATGGTAACCCTAGTCCAACCCTACCTCTTGACTACATACTAGTGGGGGATAGACTTCAGTTCTTCAAGGTGGCCTGACATTCCATTACCACTGATAAAGGTAGTACAGATTATATAGATCAGGGACACAGAACAGACTTCTCACCATTTCACCATCTATCGGTCTAAGATTGATTTTCAATCTACCACCTCAACTCATCTATCTCCTACTCAAGGAGTTAAAAGCTCTATTACAAAATTGGGCAGTTGAGCCCGTTCCTGCCTCACAGTGGCACCAAGTATTCTACTCCATTTCATCTTTCTCCTCAAGACAAGAGGAATGTGACCCATTCTAGATATCAAACATCTCATCTCTGCTGTATAGTCAAGAAAAAAATGCTCAAGATGAATACCTTAGCCACAATCCTACTGTTTATTGTCAAAGACCCAAAAATGCCTCATCCACATCACTGTACATTCCTTGTTTCACTTTCCTCAAATAGTATTATTGGTGTTTCATCTGCACCCAGAGTCTTGCCCAAATTGCCTAGCAGTGGTCACTGTCCATCTTTGCAGAAAGGATCACTGTATACTCATTACTCAAGACCTGGTTTGGCTCAAGCCCCAATCCAGTGAGGGTAAGCAACACCTTCAAAAAAGGTCATACACTTCCTTTGCAACTTATGGTTTCTTTTGACCGAGTCAAAATCCACCATCGTCTTAACACAGCAAATACTTTACACTGCCATCAATCTGAATATGCAACAACTGCATGGTTGCTCCCTTTGGATTTATGTGCAATGCTGGTCATGCCACGGATCATACCATTCTCTGGAATCTAAGCCAAATGTCAGCCACTGTCTATGTGGTCCCATTCACAAATAGCACGAGAGGCCTCTTTGATGACAGCTCATGCAACTTGGAACCAATGCTTTTAATCTTTCACCAGGAGGAGTCCTCCAATGATCAACAAACACACCAGATACTAATGGAAAGATAAGCAGAACTCGTCGGCTGTTGCAAAAGTCATCTTCAAATTATGCTCAGTAGAGATACTGGCGGCAGAAAGAATACCATTGCTACATCAATCACTCGGAACACCCTATGTACATTCAGAATACAACTTCACATAGACATTCAAGTGGCAACACTCTTGTCAGTGTCTCTCAAACCGTGTGCCCCAAAGGGATTCCGTGTGTGCCATGAGAGATTCCAGAATTTTACTTTATTTTTTAAAATTCTCTTCATAAGTATACACTAGAATAGATAACATGTATATCGCGTACACAAGAGTCTGTCAATGTAATCAGCGTCTGTGTACGTAAGGATACAACTGCCCACACAAGCATCATTCTTTCATGTGACTGGTCCTTGAAAACTAACAGCAAGTAATTTTATTCTTATTTTTTTAATGCAGTAGTTATCCACCCTTGAGTAACAAAGCAATCAAGGCTTTGTTACTGTTTGGGATCTTCTTCTTTCCAAACTTGGAATTTCAGCTCTGACAGAAATTAAATTGAATAAAATGGTGGATGATGAAATGCGCGTTTGCTTGTCGACTATCGAGCCGCATTTTGAGTTAATTTGCACTCAAAAACAAGCACATCCATCGCATTGATTAGTAATTCTATCTACTTTAGTTTCACCATTGTTATAATTACCTATACATCGCTTATAGAACTTTAAATAAATAACATTTGCTCCGTTTAGTATGCAGGAGCTAAAAAAAAGTTTGAGAGATTCTGGTATAGTGGAACAGCCCAAAGGCAGGAGAGAAAGCCAGGGCTGCAACTTCCCCCCTAAAACAGATTTTAGACTTTTTAAAGCCTTTTTTGCTTGTATACCCTTAGTGACCCCAAATTAATCTTGTTTTCATTTAGAGACCTCAGTATGGAAGAAAGGTGGGAGGACATATGATTTGAGACTTTTAAATCTCTCTGTGGCATTAATGTACGGGAGATGAGCCCTAAATCGGCAGGCTTGCTTTGCCACTAGTCCAGTTCACTTCTAGTTTGCTTTAGGTATCTGACAAACAGTTTGCTTGTAAGAAACAGAGACCATAATACTCAGTTTTAATATAACTTTTAATGTTCATCATTGAGTGCATATCCCTAGTCCGCTGTAGAAGAGATAACACAACACCTTGTGCCCCTCGACACCAACAGCTTGGATCACACTGGCCCCAGTGACCCTGGGGTGAGGGGTAAAGGAAAAAAAAAAAGGAAAAGTGAAGTGAGCAGCCCAACACACTTTGTGAGACATCGGTGATAAACTGGCTTCTGACTGCCTGGAATCCTGCCCTTGAATTTAAAGGGGCAGTACCTCCCTTCAAATTAAAAACATTAGAACTTCCAGCATTCCCTCCTATTATCATTTTACTCTGAAAAACCTCTGCATGTTACATAGTAGAGCTGTCTGTCGGCACTTTGTCCATGTGGAACTCGCTTTGTGATCTGTTCTCCTCTGGAGGCAAAAAGGGTCATGGTTCAAAGTTCTTGTATCAACTAATCAAATTATCTAAGCCAGGGATGTCAAAGTCCCTCCTCGAGGGCCAAAATCCAGTCGAGTTTTCAGGATTTCTCCAATGAATATACATGACATCTATTTGCATGCACTGCTTTCAGGGTATGCTAACAGATCTCATGCATATTCATTGGGGAAATCCTGAAAACCCGACCGGATTGCGGCTCTCGTGAAGGGACTTTGACACCCCTGATCTAAGCAGTTTATTATATAATATGCCAAAGCAGTGCTTCTCAAACCAGTCCTTGGGACATCCCTAGCTAGTCAGGGTTCCAGGCTATCTGTATTGAACATTCATGATATAATGGAAACAGTGGATAAACTGTAAATCTATCTCACACATATTCATTCGGTATATCCTGAAGACCTGACTGGCTGAGAGGAGTGGGCCGAGAACTCCCTGCTGATTACCACAGCCAGCTTTCTAGGATAGACATCGAAAATTGCATAAAAACGTGCATAGACTGACCCCTCCCTGAGTATATGCAAATTGATCCATGCGTATTTGGTGTGGAAATCGTGAAAATCGACTGGCCGTAGAGTCGCAAGGCTAGCTGGCTCTAAGGCAGGGTTTACCCAGCTTAGTCCTGGAGGCACATCTCGCCAATTAGGTTTCCAGGACAGCCACAGCAGGAGATAAACTTGCACTGATCGGAGCCCCAGTATAAGCATGTCTCTCTCATTGTAGCCGCCCTGAAAGTCGGCTGGGTCGGCGTGCCTCCAGGACTGCTCGAGAGACGCGCTTTACAAAAACTGCAGTCATCACTCAATTCAGCCAGGTATTAGGAACTAAGATACCGTAATTGTAGGAATTGCAACCAATTCAAGAGATGCCAACTTATGCCGGTATCCAGGTGATATGCCCTGGCCTTTCTGTCTCATGCTCCGGAGACAGAACAAGCTGGTGCAGGGTCTTTCCAGGGCAACTTGTTCTGAAAGTGGGAAATTAGCAAGAATTTGTGATCACATCCAAGTCTGAGCTTTACAGAGAATTAATGGCATGAAAACTGAAATACCACCTCAGCATCACCGTCAGACCTTTACTGAGAGCAATCTCAGCAAGCTGGTGTCCTTATAGCTAAAGCTGGAATTTGACACGACCTATTGTGATAATTTTCTGTTTTTTTCCAACAGGTTTAAAAAAGCAAGACAGTTCTTACAAGGTAATAAGCAACAGGAGGGAATCTATTTCTCAAATGTCTTTTAAAGAACGAGGTGTAAGATCGCTCAGAGTTAACGGAGGGACCAGTTTTCAGTGGATGGAGCACACATTTTGAGACATCGCTTAATGTTTTTGATAAAGATGGTTAGGGCGGACAGACCCCCCCCCCCTCGTAAGGATGCTGCAACGTGCTTGAAATTTGTTTAACTGAGCACTTCATAAGCCTCAGGCTACAATTAATTTCACTTTTACACACCTGTTCATTAGTCAGCGTCATGGGAACTACCGCTGTGGGTTGTCTAGGCCAGCCTTCTCGTTCAGACAATGGTAAGGTGCAGGTGCAAAAGGGACGTACAGGAAAAACAAGTGCAGCTCCCGTCACCCCTCCCCCCTTTAGTTTCCAGCACTCGTGATTCAGATTCTCCCGTTTATCCAACGTGCCTCATGATTTTCTCATCGCATCAGTCCCACTTCTCTCCCCTCACTCTTCCAAATGACATGTAAACCACATACACCAGAAACCTGTATGGTGCTCACAGGAATCCTCAGGGGTGACCCGTCAAATACGCGCACCCCGACAAATGTGCCCCGACAAATGTGCGCACGGACAAGTGCGCGCACTGAATGGGAGGTGACCCGTCAAATGCGCCCTGACGGTGGATACTATTTTGTCTTTTTGAGGGGGCACCCCACCCCACTTAAAAGATTCACTTGCTATCTAGTGTTAGGATAAGGTTTACATATGATTATGGGAACCCTTTACATAACTGGATATCTGGAAGGCCCTGATTTGCTCAGACTCCTCAGGCCCCGTCCCTTGGGAGGGGCTTGAGGCGCCTCAGAGTCCCTCCCCAAGGGACGGGTCCTCCCAGCTATCCACTTATGGCAGATTTACTCACGGGGCGCAATTGTCCTGCGCGGATTTGCCAGCGTGCCACCCTCAGGCACCCATTAGCCAGCTCAGGTTTTCCTTTGACAACTTAAAAAGAAAAAAATCATGACCAAAAATGTTCCAAGGTGCATTTTTCAACATACAGCACGATATATTGTAGACTCGGGAGGGGGGAACAGGAAAAGCTCACCATTAGTTGAAGACCCACAGCTAGGGTAATAGCTCATGGTAAGAACCCCAGAAGCAGTGCAACAAAACCCTCAAGCATCAGACTGTTTACAACTGTCGTTCCTCAGCCGGGCCCTGTAGTCAACTTAACTGTGAGTGGCTGGAGAGATCTAAAGAGCAGTACAGTACAACAGTTAACTTCTAAAAACAGTAAAACCTTGGTTTGCGAGCATAATTCATTCCGAAAACATGCTTGTAATCCATTTCCCCATAAGAAATAATCGAAATTCCACAACCCAAAAACCTTAAAACAAAATACTGTATTGTACTCGTGTTGAAAGACTTTGCTTGTTTAGAACAATCACAACACTCCTGCGGTGTCAGAGAGAGAGAGAGAGAGAGAACCATCGGCTCAGTTGTGATGATATGATGTGTGTATACTGTATGTACTCGTGTTGCAAGACCTTGCTTGTTTAAAACAGTCACTACACTCCTGCGGTGTCAGAGAGAAAGGAGAGAGAGAGAGAACAGAGAAAACCATTGGCTCAGTTGTGATGATTTGATGTGTGTATACTGTATGCACTCGTATTGCAAGACCTCACTCATTTAGAACAGTCACTACACTCTTGCAGCGTCAGAGAGAGAAGAACCATTGGCTCAGTTGTGATGACGTGATGCGTGTATACTGTATGTACTCATATTGCAAGACTTTGCTCGTTTAGAACAGTCACTGCGCTCTTGCAGCGTCAGAGAGAGAAGAGCCATCGGCTCAGTTGTGATGACGTGACGCGTGTATACTGTATGTACTCATATTGCAAGACCTCACTCATTTAAAACAGTCATTACACTCTTGCAGCGTCAGAGAGAGAAGAGCCATCGGCTCAGTTGCGATGATGTGAGGCGTGTATACTGTATGTACTCGTATTGCAAGACCTCACTCATTTAGAACAGTCACTACACTCTTGCAGCGTCAGAGAGAGAAGAACCATCGGCTCAGTTGTGATGACGTGATCCGTGTATACTGTATGTACTCGTATTGCAAGACCTCGCTCGTTTAGAACAGTCACTCCACTCCCACAGCGTCAGAGAGAGAAGAACCATCGGCTCAGTTGTGATGTGTGTATACTGTATGTACTTGTATTGCAAGACATTGCTTGTATATCAAGTTAAAATTTAATAAAATGTTTTGCTTGTCTTTCATACCAAGTTACTTGCAATCCAAGGTTTTACTGTAGATGCAAATCTGACTTACTCTATTTCATGTTCCTCAAGATTTTCTCAAATTCTACTTTCCTTTATTCAGCTTGGTCCATTTTGGCCCCACTCTTTCTGGATCTGTCCCCCCCCCTCCCCACCGATTCCTGTCTTGTGGCTGGGACTCAACAATATGGACTTGTAACTCATCTTGAGGTCAAAGCGTATCCTGTCGCCACAAGAAATGGTTCAGAATATTTTGTATACCAAACTATTCCACTCCTTCAAGCAGTTCGTTGTCAACATATCATTCGCTGGAGAGAGCAAAAAACTGATTTATGTATTTTTGTTCAGATCGGACTAGGACACAATCCCTGGCAATGCCATTACTGGAGACTGTAGGCCTTGACCAGACTGGGGCTCTCACTCTGAACCACATCTACTAGAAGAGAAAAATACAGATAATCTACAAGTATTTGATTCATTTTTGATGTGGTAAAGCAGAAAGCATTTCTAAATGGTAACAGTTGAGACAACTCCCTAGGGAAAGGGTAGGAGAGATGCAACATGAAATTAGCAACTATACTCCCCCACCCCCATATTCCCAGAGGAGAAAAGTGTGACTACATTAGGTATGGATGGAAAAAGCAGCGTGAAACTTTGCTTTGTAAAAAGCAATAGACATTTTAACAGAACGTACACAAACACCAGGACACTGAACTCTAGGGACAGACAACACAGCCAAAACGAAAAAGCTCAAAGTTGTGAAAATTCTATCTACAAAGTGTCCTGTGCACACGCTAAGAGATGCTGGCTCCAATTAAAAGATTCCGCATGGTAAAACAATCGTTACAAACTATTCTTTCCATGAAATTGCTTAGCAATGGTAAGGCTGGAGTGGTCCGGGCACCTTCTGCGTTTCCGTTACATTTTTAAAGCCCATTTCTGTGTTTAGGAGAATGTTTGCATTCTCTCGTTTCCTTTCAAAATGTTTTCTGTCGCTCTTAAATCGGAATGGGAGGGAGTTCAGGACTGGTGGCTGTAAAATTAGCAATCAAAGCACAGTTTAAGATTCCAAGCAGTCCAGAAAAAACCAAGTTAAATATATTATTATTCTTGTGGGGGGGTGGGGAAAAAAACCAAACCCAAAAACACAACTGCGGTAGGTCTTTGGAGGCAGTGAAAGTTTACACAACACTGAAGGTTCCCAGCCATGCGATTATTCTTGGGGGTGGTGGAGCTCCTGGGATTTCATTCAGTTGAGTCTGGCCTAAGATACTTGACTAGATGCCAGCCAACTCTCAAACCAGGACCATGGGAAAGTGTATGGCTGACTGGCAGGATGGAGGATTTCTCTTCTCACCTGTCAGTGACCCTCCCTTACAACACCGTTGGGGGCAGATGAGGAGGTGGCGTGGAATGGCTGGAGATTTAGAGTTCTTTTCTTCGTAAGCTTAACTCGTACCGCCGTAGATGGTTGTAGAGAGACTGGACATATGTGAACACGCACTTGGAGTCAGGCTTCTTCCCCATTATCATCATATCCTCCACCTCCACAAGAGGAACGCAGTCCACCAGCACCCTGCGAGTGAGATGGTAGAATTACAAGGTGCCTTTATACTTGCGTGTTTAGTTCATAAATCTGCGATTCCCCATTCCTACAGCTAAAACGAGGCTTCCTAAAGCTCTTCTGGTGAGCCCCCCCCCCATACAGCTGGGTTTCAGGATATCCCTATTAAATAGGAGTCTCTAATGCAGGGGTGCCCACACTTTTTGGGCTTGTGAGCTACTTTTAAAATGACCAAGTCAAAATGATCTACCAACAATAAAATTAAAAAAAACCACAAAGCACACTTTTATGCTGAGAAAATGTTAATTATCATTCCTATTCTGGGTTTTTTTCAGAGGTCAAGGCAGATGACTCTGCACTGTCACCTCAGTAACAACCATACAAAAATAAACAAATATACCCCCCTCCCTTTTTACTAAACCACAATAGCAGTTTTTAGCACAGGGAGCTGCGCTGAATGCCCAGCGCTGCTATCGACGCTCATAGGCTCCCTGCGCTAAAAAACACTATTGCGGTTTAGTAAAAGGGGGCTATAGTGCAAAATATAGACAGCAGATATAAATTCAGACACATTTTGATCACTAAATTTAAAATAAAACCAATTTTCCTACCTTTGTTGTCTGGTGATTTCATGAGTCTCTGGTTGCACTTTCTTCTTCTGACTGACTGTGCATCCAATCTTTCTTCCCTGCTTTCAGCCTGAATGCTTCCTCTCCTCCAGACCTCATTCCCTTCCCCAACTTTTTCTTCCTCTCTCCCTGCCCTTTCTTTTTTCTCTCTTCATGACCCCTTTCTTTTTTTCTGTTTCCCTTCTGTCTCCCTGCCTGCTCCCTTTCTTTCTTTCTTCATGCCCTCCCCCAAGCCACTGCCGCCATCGGGGAACAGGCCCCCAAGCCACTACTGCCATCAGGGAACAGGCCCCAAAGCCGCCGCTGCCCCAAGCTCTCCCTGCATTAGGCTGACCAGCATTCCTCTCCCCGACGTCAATTCTGCTGTCGGGAGAGGAAGTTCCGGCCCAGCCAGGCAGCGATTGTCTGACCTGAACTTCCTCTCCAATGGCAGAATTGACTTCGGGGAGAAGAAGGCTGATCGGCCCAGTAGATCGCCAAGGTATAATGAGTCTATCACGGAGCCTGGGATGGGCTCCGCGATCGACTCATTTTGACTTGGCGATCTACCGGTTGATCGCAATCGACCTATTGGGCACCCCTGCTCTAATGAATGCATTTCTCTTCTCATGCGTATTCATTATGGATATCTTGAAAATCTGACTGGCTGTGAGGCAACTAGGACAGGTTCAGAAGGCCCCAAGTTACTTCATAAGAGAAAATGGGACGTCTTCAGTAACCCTTAACCAGACCTAAGGTCATAACTTTTTCTGATCTGTTCTCCTGCAAGTATGTTCATTGTTATAAGCTCTTCAAAAATTATCTATTGCTCCCAGTACTGGCAATCGAGAAAAGCTAAGGCTTCTTGTAGAGTTCAATTACTACTTTCGTAAACCCAGGCTACATTTCAGACCTGTTTTGTCTTTAGTTCTTATCCAGTTCCCGCTCCCCATTTACAGTTTCAAGATACAAGACAAAAACCAAAGGAAATAAGTTGATACCTTTTCTATTGGATAACTCAATGCATTTGATGATGAGCTTTTGAAGGTAACCCTTCTTCCTCAGATAAGGAAAACATGAAAGCATTTTTTGGGATAGGAAGAGGGGAGGGGTGGGCAGGAGACAGAGAGATGACAAAAGCAGTTTTAAATGTCTCTAGAGTGGGAAAGAAAGCCCAAATCTCTGGTAGGTCCTGTCTGGTAGGTGTCAAAATACCTTATCATTTTGATCTCAAAGGTTTTACGTTCTTGGATTATTTTAAAGTTCCTTTTTAGTAGTCTCATCATAAAATCATTGGTGCAGTGGTCGGTTTTTCCAAAGTGTTGTCCGGCAGCGGTGATGTCCTAGTTAATATTGCAATTCTTAATCTGATATCTATGTAGGTTGGTTTTGGTCTTTAGCATTTGGCTTGTTTCACCGACGTAACATGCCTCTTTGAGTTGAATGATATCTACCTCATTAGAAGATGAACATGTGACAGATCTCTTATGCTGAATGCTTTTCCCATACAAGTTTGAGATGTGCTTGCAAGGTTTGCAGGTATCACCTAATTTCCTTTGGTCTTATTTCTTTATATTACCTTGGAAAGTGGACTAAAATGGCCACCACACCATTTCACTCAAAATACAAGACAAACCTGGTCCATTCCTTCATTCTTTACTCTTCCGCACTGCATTTCTGAAACAACGTTGATGTCTGCAAGGTTCTGACTTTGTGAATATGAATATGCATGTCTGATACAATCCCAAAATCCTTTACTCTAACTTTTGCTTTAAAAAAAAAAAAATTCTGATAATCCATTACAGCTAAAACCCAAATACAATAGTGCGGGGAGGGGGGGGTCTCATGTTAGTTGGCTTAGATAAGTAAAACAGGTTGTAAGTGGTATCTTAAGTGGACATATATACATAAGCATCACAGTACTTGGACAGAAGGTCCGTCCATTCCAGAATCCTATTTCAAACAGTGGTCAATCCATGTGGCAAGAACTTGGCCAGATGCCAAAGGTACTTGGCAGGATATACTTGTAATGAACTCATGAGAGCTACATTCCCTTCACGAGATCACTGCAAAATAATAGAAGGATGATCGGGCCTGAAAATACAAGTAACGTGTAGGTTCGCTTACGCCAGAGGAGTTCTTAAAGATGTGAAGAATTGCAAGATAAAAGTGGAGGGAAGATGTGAATTTATAGACGGGTGGGCGATCATCGCCAAAATTACTCAAGAACATAATACATATGAGTTGAGATTCAAATTAGTCAATCAATTTGAAACAAGCATTAGGGTACTTACCGGTAATCGATATGCTCACTTCCTCACACTCTACCAGCGGCTTTATTCAACAAAGAATTTTTCCCCAGTTGGTTTTTGGTGTTTTTTTTTTTTTTTACAAATCCCTTCATGTACCTACTGTTATGAGCTCTGGTCTAGAGAATAACACGGTGACAAAATTCATCACCGTTCCCATCCCCGCGGAAAACCGCGGGAAATAATCCCATGTCATTTTCTAGTGTCTATTTCAACCTCAGTCCTTCTACTCCAGCATTCTTCAAAGCAAAACTTGCGGGTCAATGGTTGTGACCATTCACACTCTGATTCTTATGTGAGCCAAGGATAATGAAGCCATTGTGACATCACTGTCACTCCCCTTCTAATTAGATCTCATTGGCTTCCGGTAAATTACCGTATTTTGTTTAAACTATTATTTTTAGTTTTTAAAGCCGTCACTTTTAATGAGCCACAATTCGTCAATAGATGGTTAATCCCTTATAATACTACTCGTTCACTCCGCTCTACTTCTTCCAACCTCCTTTCGGTTCCCTCGTTGAAGGTGATTGGAACTAGGCGAAACGACATGTTCTCTGTTATTGGCCCTCAGTCTTGGAATCTCCTTCCGCAACACATTAGGGAATTAAAAGACTTAACCATTTTTTTAAAAACACTAAACTCGTTTTTTTTAAAAGATGCATATGATTCTTAATATTTTATTATTCTTTTTTTATCTATAAATATATATCCCCTTCCTATTTGTTTTTCCCTTGTTATTACTTTATCTTTACTGTCCAATTATTGTAATTTCTTCCCCATTTATCCTCACAATTCAATTATGTTTTTTTACCCCAACTAACATTTTATTATACGCATGTACTTTAGTATGTTAATTTTTTTATCTTTAACAAAATTCAGTTTAAATTATCACTAATATTTAATTTGTATGTATTTAGGTATTAATTTGTATGTATTAAGGTTTTGTACATCGCTTAGTGATTTAAAATAGGCGATTCATTAAGAATAATTAAACTTGAACATTGGCTCTTAGGCACTGGTGGAATGAGGCATTATGACATCACAATATCTGCTCTGGATACCAGAGACTGTCATTCTTCAGTGTCTGTTTCAGCCTCAGTCCTTCTTCAAAGCAAAGCTTGAGGGTCAGTGGTTGTGGCCATTCATCCTCTGATTCTTATGTGAGCCAAGGATAATGAAGCCATTGTGACATCACTGATGTGATTGGCTCTTAGGCACTGGTGGAATGAGGCATTATGACATCACAATATCTGCTCTGGATACCAGAGACTGTCATTCTTCAGTGTCTGTTTCAGCCTCAGTCCTTCTTCAAAGCAAAGCTTGAGGGTCAGTGGTTGTGGCCATTCATACTCTGATTCTTTCCTCTCTCCTTAAAGAATGACATGAAGATGGTTTCCCACGGTTATCCGCGGGGACGGGGACGAATTTTGTCACCGTGTCATTCTCTACTCTGGTCGGCTCCCTCACTTTTTTCACACTTCTCTACATACATCACCCACCCAGATATTTTTGTTAATATTCTTGTTAAAACTCTTTTCAATCTTGAAAAGAAGCCTCACCACTGTAATGCTACTTGTCCGTTGCTTATCAACCCAGACAGCATCGTGTTTAGCTTAAGTTCCAAGTTTTATTTGTCTTGATAAACTGAGGATTTCACGCATCTTCACTGCAGCACAGACCTGAACAGGGGGATTTAAAGGTCCTAGTTGGTCATAAAGTTAGTCCAACCAAAAGGCTGGGGCTAATTGTCAAATGGACTTAGGCCCAAATTCTATAACTAACGCGTAAAGTTAGGCAACTATTTCAGAGGCGCCCAACTAGACAGGCGCCTATCAATTGAAGAACAAGCTCAATTAAGCTTTTTAATCAGCGCGGATTGAGACATAGGCGCCTATCGAGAAACCGCGATTCTGGAAGAAGGCGCCGCTAAAAATTTAGACGGCCTTCAAAAAAATAGGCGCTATGCACGTTAGACGTGGGCGTGGCTACGTGTTAGGTGCCTTCTTACAGAATCACTGCTCTTAAGCGTACTTAAGCGCTCGCATGGGCACCTAACTTTGAGTTGGGCCTAGAGCTGGCCTATGTAATGGGCGCCTCCAAAATAGGTGCCGCTCAGCGTGATTCGCTAAACAGCACCCAATTGTGCTTGAATCGTGCTGAACAGTGGCCATATTGGCGCCCAACGTTTGGGCGCTTGTTATAGAATTTGCCCTTTAATATTTAGTGGCTGCTGTGAAATGTTTTAAAGACGGCTACTGTTTCTGTACGCAGTGAAATTCTGCGGCGATCTATATGGCTAAATGGCATGCAAAAAAGCCGTCAAATCAAACAGCTTAACCACAACTTGGTATTTCTGGGTCATAGACTGTAAAGTCCACCTGGTATTGTCTTAGGTTCCAAATGCTGAAGTTGCTTTCTAATCAAGCCTTTGTGACATCACTGCTGAGGTGGCTCTTAGGCATTGGTGGAATGAGGCATTATGACATCACAATCTCAGCTCTGGGATGTTGCTTCTCTTTGGGTTTCTGACAGGTAACATAGTAAATGACGGCAGATAAAGACCTGAACGGTCCATCCAGTCTGTCCATTAGTTATAACCATTAAAAATACAGGATTAAATTAACTTGTCTCTTCTTTGGTATTTCTGGGTCACAGACTGTAAAGTCCACCTGGTATTGTCTTAGGTTCCAAATGCTGAAGTTGTCATCTAATCAAGCCATTGTGACATCACTGCTGAGGTTGGCTCTTAGGCATTAGTGGAATGAGCAGGCGGTAGTTTTTGGCCAGCGCGGGGGTTAGCGCGTGATGAAAAGTCACGTGCGTTAACCCCACTAGCGTGGCTTTGTAAAAGAAGCCCCTAGCTAAAAGGAAAGATTTATACACTATAAAGGAGTTTTACCTCATGCAAAATTGTCATTTCTTTAATAAGACATTAACTATTTTTTTCTGAGGCCCTCCGAGTACCTACAAATCCAAAATGTGGCCCTGCAAAAGGTTTGAGTTGGAGACCACTGGCAAAACTGTAACCATGACATCCTGTTTGTCTTTGGGAAGCAGAGCTGAGATTGTGATGTCATAATGCCTCATTCCACCAATAAGAGCCAGCCTCATCAGTGATGTCACAATGGCTTGATTGTCCTGTTCTCCCCTCTGCTCTCTAACCCAGACAGGTTCTATTTTGAGGCCCTCGGTATGTTTATCATAATCACAAAAGTAAAATAAAAGAATTTCTTGATCATATGTCTCTTTAGCTATAAATGACAATATTATTATTAAGACTTAACCAAAAGGAAAGATTTATACACTATAAAGAGTTTTACCTCATGCAAAATTGTCATTTCTTTAATAAGACATTAACTATTTTTTTCTGAGGCCCTCCGAGTACCTACAAATCCAAAATGTGGCCCTGCAAAGGGTTTGAGTTGGAAACCACTGGCAAAACTGTAACCATGACATCCTGTTTGTCTTTGGGAAGCAGAGCCGAGATTGTGATGTCATAATGCCTCATTCCACCAATAAGAGCCAGCCTCATCAGTGATGTCACAATGGCTTGATTGTCCTGTTCTCCCCTCTGCTCTCCAACCCAGCCAGGTCCTATTTTGAGGCCCTCCAAGTACCTACAAATCCAAAATGTGGCCCTGCAAAGGGTTTGAGTTGGAGACCACTGCGGAGAGTTTTCTTTCTTTAACTCGCAATGATCCTTCCATGGACACCTTCATCACGTCCGCTCAGATCATTACAAGACAATAGATTAGTTATTCCATCAGTAAAGTGAACCAAATGGATGTCAACCAGAGCCAAAGCTTCTTTCTGCTTAACACCAAGCCCAAATTTTCTACATTTAGAAGCCAACGCTTTAAGACTATTAAAAACATTTTTTTTGTCAGAAGGCCCGTGGAGAACAAATTCCACAAAATGACCATATTTATTGAATGGAATTTCAGGGACTTGAGCGAGATGTTTACCGTGGCATTGTGTATCTGTTTGTTTGGGTTTTTTTGGAGTGTGTGGGGTAGGGTCTGTCCTGGATTTTATGGCGTTGGTTTTCCAATATTTTAACAACTTAATGTTGTTAACTGCTTAGACCTGTATGACCTCTAACCTGGAAGTTAACCAGGCACTGGCAGATATTACACCGCTGCCTGGTTAACTCTGCATAAAGTTAGGACGGCCTTTTAGCCATCTTAAGTTTTTTTTTGTGGTTTCTCAGCTGGTTAGTGGATTTAAAAAATCGCCACTAAGGGCCAGATTCTATGAAAGATGCCGCTTGGCGTGGTTGTCAATCAACCGCTAGGTGCAGTTTATAGAATTCCACCTAGCGGCATCCAGGCATGTTAGGCATCGCTAGGCATCCTAGAGATAGACCCCAGTATATTAGGCCAGGTTATACCGGGCCTAATTTACCGGCACCTAACTCAGACACCTAAATCAGCCACGCCTATTCTCCGCCTTACTTTTCAGGCAGGTTTCATTAAGCATTATAAGGTGTTTCAGAACTTAGGCATCGCACGGAATTCCACGCCTAGCTTTTAAATTTTAATTTGTTAAATCATTCAATCAACTTCAGTGGCAGAGTCAATTACCACGCCATTTAAGCTAATTGATTTAATTTAACTTAGGTTAGGGGCAGATTTGAGTTAGGGGTCATAGGTGACCTCAATTATAACACCATTTATAGAATCAGGCCTTAACTGGCCAACTCTGCTCCTGACCGCCCACAAACTCGCTGGGACTGGGCATCCCTCCTGCCATTTCTTTAAGCGGCGCGGTTTACGGAGCATCGGGTGGCAGGAGGGAGTGGCCATCCCTCCTGCCATAAGTTGCGGGCAGTTGACAGGAGCCCTGACAGCAGTGACAGGAGGCTGCTTCTCCCGTCACTACTGTCAGGGCTCTCCCAGACTCAATTGCTCATTGAGCGATTGAGTCGGGGAGTTTGCGTGCAAATCATTTGCACGCAAACAAGATAGTGAATCAATCGCAGTTTTAAAATCGGCCAGGAATTGGCCAACAGCGATTGAATTGCTATCTTTTATTGAATCTGGGCCCGTGAGTACAAACACAAATTACAGTGCACATCCTTAGATTATGTTTCATACATAAATACACTTCTCCCTCATCATTCGCGGGGGATACGGGCAGAGCCGGATCGCGAATGCCGAAAAACCGCGATTATTCGGCTCTGACCCACCCCCACCTCCTTCCCGGCCTTACCTGGTGGTCTAGAGGGTTTTCGGGGCAGGAGCGATCTTCCTAAGCTCCTGACCCGTGCAGATTGCCATGAGGAAATGGCTGTAGGGAGTTCCCGACGTAGTCTTGAGAGACTACGGGAACTCACAGCAGCCATTTCCTCATGGCGATCTGCACGGGGCAGGAGCGTAGGAAGATCGCTCCTGCCCTGAAAGCCCTCTAGACCACCAGGTAAGGCCGGGAAGGCGGCAGGGAGGAAAAACGACTGTTTTTTAAATTTTCCCCCTCCCCAGAAAAAAATTGCGATTATATGAAACCGCGAGTGCAGGAACCGTGAATGGGGAGGGGAAAGTGTACATTACTTCTTCACTTCATGTGCTGAGAATATAGAGATAAGCTTTAACTTGGGGCAGCCCAACGCACTTCCCTATCCGACAGCGGTCTTCGTGTGTCAAACCCAACTCTCATTCCGTGCACCAACTACTGAAGTCTGGATGGGCAAATCTATATCGATCCAGGTCACCAAGGGCTACTTGGAGCTACAATTGAATAGTTTATCCATACGAATGTTGCTTTGGACATCCCAAATCCCAGATCCGTTTCCCAGATCCGTTGATTCAAGGCAACTGGGCTTCCCCCTTCTACACCGTGTTGGTATGTGTGTATTACTAGCTGAGTTGTTGCGGGCTGGGATATATTATTCAGAAAGAGCAAAGAACAGATTGTAGAGATGAAATAAAAGGAACTTGTGGCAAAGAAATACATTTTTATTTCTGCTGGTGAAATTTTGGAATTTGTTCCCATTTTCTCTACATCAAAATGATGACTATTTACACTTCCAAAACTTTTTTTTTAAATAAATGTTTAAAATTGTGCTAGCTTGCTTTATTGTGTTTTACTGTAGTTATACCAGTAGGTTGGCAATGCCTTGTTACCCTTTGCAGTAAGGCAAGCAAGACTTAGAAACATAGAAGATGACGGCAGAAAAGGGCTACAGCCCATCAAGTCTGCCCACTCTGCTTACCCACCCCCTGTCTATGCCCTAATGACCCAATTTTCTTATCTTGACCCTCGTAGGGATCCCACATGGGTATCCCATTTATTCTTAAAGTCTGGCACGCTGTCTGCCTCGATCACCTGCACTGGAAGCTTGTTCCAATGATCAACCACTCTCTCTGTGAAGAAATACTTTCTGGTGTCGCCATGAAATTTTCCGCCCCTGAGTTTGAGCGGGTGCCCTCTTGTGGCCGAGGGTCCCTTGAGAAAAAAATATCATCTTCCACTTCGACACGTCCCGTGAGGTACTTAAATGTTTCGATCATGTCTCCCCTCTCCCTACGTTCCTCGAGAGTGTAGAGCTGCAATTTGTTCAGTCTCTCTTCGTACGAGAGTCCCTTGAGCCCCGAGATCATCCTGGTGGCCGTCCGCTGAACCGATTCAATTCTGCGCACATCTTTACTGTAATGTGGCCTCCAGAATTGCACACAGTACTCCAGATGAGGTCTCACCATGGCCCTGTACAACGGCATCATGACTTCAGGCTTTCGGCTGACGAAACTTCTATTGATACAACCCAATATCTGCCTTGCCTTAGATGAAGCCTTCTCCACTTGATTGGCAGTTTTCATGTCTGCACTGATGATTACTCCTAAATCTCGTTCTGCTGAAGTCCTAGTTAAAGTTTCCCCGTTCAAGAAGTACGTCCTGCATGGATTTCCGCTTCCGAGGTGCATGACCTTACATTTCTTAGCATTGAAGCCTAGCTGCCAGGTTGAGGACCAACTTTCCAATGTAAGCAGGTCCTGCGCCATATAATTCTGTAAACTGCATTCACTTACTATATTACATCATTTGGCGTCATCGGCGAATAGTGTTATTTTACCTTGAAGCCCTTGAGTCAGATCCCCTATGAATATGTTGAAAAGGAGTGGACCCAGGACCGAGCCCTGCGGCACTCCACTTATGAGTAAAGGGGAGAGTGTGACGCAGTGGTTAAAGCTACAGCCTCAGCACCCTGAGGTTCTGGGTTCAAATCCAGGTTGCTCCTTGTGACTCTGGGCAAGTCACTTAATCACCCCCCCCCCCCCATTGTCCCAGGTACATTAGATAGATTGTGAGCCACTGGGACAGACAAGGAAAAATGCTCGAGTACCTAAATAAATTCATGTAAACTGTTCTGAGCCTTGAAACTTACAGGTCATTCCACACTTTTCATTTCAAAAAGGCAAATGCATCTAGTCAATGGGCACAAGTATGGGGAAGCCATTGTGACATCACGGATGAGGTTGGCTCTTAGGCATTGGTGGAATGAGGCATTATGACATCACAATATAAGGGGCTGCTGAAAAATTCTCAGCCCAACCAAGAAGAGAATGGGGAGAATGTGACGTAGTGGTTAAAGCTACAGCCTCAGCACCTTGAGGTTATGGGTTCAAACCCATGCTGTTCCTTGTGACCTTGGACAAGTCACTTAACCCCCCCCCCCATTGTCCCAGAGCCCACCAGAACAGACAAGGGAAAATGCTTGAGTACCTGAATAAATTCATGTAAACCGTTCTGAGCTCCCCTGGGAGAACAGTTTACAATAAATAAAATAAAGTATATTCTCCTTCCATATTCGCTGTGATAGGGGATTAACAGAACCGCGAATACAGAAAAACTGCAAATTCCTTTTTCATATGTTATTCACGGTTTTCTATTAAAAACCATCGTGAATATGGTGAAACCGCGAAGAACATGGCGGGAGATCTGGCCTGTTCCTGAAGGAGAGGCAAAACACGGTGAAGAAAGTGCCGGGAATCAGCGATTTTCTCTGTAAACGCTTGGATCCAGCGATTTCTCTATGCAAGCTGATGTAATTGGGGGGGAGGAGCCAGCAAGCTAGAAACCGCGAATCGTCAAAACCGCGAATGCTGAAACTGTGAATACGGAGGGAGAAGTGTATAGCTTTTAGGATTTTCAAGGCTTTTCTGTAGACTATCTATTTAAAATGTAAAGCTATCTATCCTCTTCATAACCTCGAATTTCTTATTATGTCCTTCCCTCATTTATTGAATTTACCTGTAAACTGTGCCGAGCTCTATCTTTATGGAGAGGATGCGGTATACAAACTTAAGGTTTAGTTTAGTTTCTCTTCCTCTCTCTCTTTTTTTCTCTCTCTTCCTCTCTTTTTTCCTCTCTCTCTCCTTTTTTTTCTCTCTCTCTTCCTCTCTTTTTTCTCTCTCCTTTTTTCTCTCTCTTCCTCTCTTTTTTCTCTCTCCTTTTTTTCTCTCTCTTCCTCTCTTTTTTCTCTCTCTCCCTCTCTTTTTTTTCTCTCTCTATTCCTCTCTCTTTTTTCACTCTTTCCTTTATTTTATCTCTTTCTCTTTCTCATTAAAAGGCGTCATGTATGCAGGTAAATTAGGGAAATCCCTCTTCTTCAAGTTCACTGAGCTTTGGAATAACCTCCCTGCCCTGCTGCGGAACCTGGGCTCATTCCAATTATTCCGAAAGCATCTGAAAACCTGGCTTTTCTCCAAAACGTAAAGCTATCTATTGAAAATGTAAAGCTAGCTATCCTCTTCATAACCTCGAATTTCTTATTATGTCCTTCCCTCATTTATTGAATTTACCTGTAAACTGTGCCGAGCTCTATCTTTATGGAGAGGATGCGGTATACAAACTTAAGGTTTAGTTTAGTTTCTCTTCCTCTCTCTCTTTTTTTCTCTCTCTTCCTCTCTTTTTTCCTCTCTCTCTCCTTTTTTTCTCTCTCTCTTCCTCTCTTTTTTCTCTCTCCTTTTTTTCTCTCTCTTCCTCTCTTTTTTCTCTCTCCTTTTTTTCTCTCTCTTCCTCTCTTTTTTCTCTCCCTCACTCTCTTTTTTTTCTCTCTCTATTCCTCTCTCTTTTTTCACTCTTTCCTTTATTTTATCTCTTTCTCTTTCTCATTAAAAGGCGTCATGTATGCAGGTAAATTAGGGAAATCCCTCTTCTTCAAGTTCACTGAGCTTTGGAATAACCTCCCTGCCCCGATGCGGAACCTAGGCTCATTCCAATTATTCCGAAAGCATCTGAAAACCTGGCTTTTCTCCAAAACGTAAAGCTATCTATTGAAAATGTAAAGCTAGCTATCCTCTTCATAACCTCTAATTTCTTATTATGTCCTTCCCTCATTTATTGAATTTACCTGTAAACTGTGCCGAGCTCTATCTTTATGGAGAGGATGCGGTATACAAACTTAAGGTTTAGTTTAGTTTAGACAATGATAAAAGACAGTATAATAAGCCTCTGTGTTTAATACGTCCACCGACACATCGCAATATATAAAGAGTGTTTTTAAACTGTGGTGGCACTGAAGTCTGGAGGTAAGACAGCCACTCACCTAGTTCAGTGCTCCGTCCGTTTCGATTCTCCAGTTGCAGAGACAAATATTATTCTTTCGTTCCCTTGAAAACAACGGTGTGAAATACACACAATTATCTCACCCCACTGGGGCCAGCTGCACAGATGTGACAAAACTCTCCAGCTCGCTGCCTTTGTTGTGGAAAAAGGATTCGATTACTACTTATCACTTACAGAGCTCTGAAAGGCGTACACAGCGTATTACATATTGACATTAAATAGAAGGTCCCTGCTCAGAAGACCTTACAATCTAATTTGGACAGACAGGCATGATATATAGGGTTAAGATGTAGCAGAAATACCTTTAAATAGGAGGAAACATTTTTTCACTCCAAAAATAGTTACGCTCTGGAACTCACTGTCCGAGGATGTGGCAACAGTGGTTAGCATAACAGCCACTGTAAAAACCAGATATTTATTTATTTTGATTTATATCCCTGCATTAATAACCCTCTTTCCTGCCGTTAAAACCTTTTTTTGAGTGTGTGCGTGGTTCAGTAGGAACATAGAGACAGCAGCAAAAGCAAGGCCCATCTAGAGAGACTCCCCACTTATCATTCCTCCCGCAACAGGGCGAGACCTGGCTTTGCTCAAGCTTGCCGAGACAGGAGTCTTTTGATATACTAAGCTCGCACACTTGTGGCCTTTTAAAGCCAATGTTTATCTTTCCCCGGGCTTCATTTGATACTCCGTCCTTAAAGAGATGAGACCACTGGAATTCCAGCTGTCAGATATGATAAAAACATCACACAAGTGGATGGGCTGCCTGACTCACACTTTCCGTGGTTTATAGAGTCAGGTCATTCTGCTCTCAAAAGAAACAATTTGCGTCTCTTTTACACACTGGACGTGAGCAGGCGGCCTCCGCTCTGTCCGCCCGAGCGCCGACACAAATTTATTATCGGATGCAGACAAGAGCATTTGTTCTCGGGGGTGTAAATATCACTTTTCTTGGCAGGAATGTTGATTACAAGCACCAGGTTTGTATTAAGAATACAGGCATGACAGGGTAAGTAGCAGGCAAAGAGAGGGCATTTAATGAAAATATGGGAACAATTTGTTTCCCAGCTCAGCTGAGCACGTTCGATGCGCTCTGTGTCAAACCTACTGCTTTCTGAGAGTCCAAAGGCAACCAGAAATAAACTAGAATCTGGGCAAGAGGTAATGAGGAGAGCAAAGAGGAGAAGGGTGGCAGCGAGGGAGATTGCTGGGGGGAAGGAGGGGGAGCGGAGGAAGGGGAGGTAGTAATGAGAGCTGTGGGGAGAAACAGGGGAGCCGTACTGGGAGACAGAAGAGGAGAGGAGGAGAGAAAGAAACGCTGCAAGAGAGAGGGACCCTCCTGGGAGGGGAGTTCATGAAGCAGAGCGCTCTGCCACTAGAGGGCGGCATTAAGCAACAGGGGAGATGTGCTTGGTCTTATTGAGGAAGCAAAGATCACACTGGGCTTTGGGACTGAACAAGTCTCAGAAAGAAGAACAAGTCTCAGAAAGAATGTTTCTTTGAGACTAAGACATTAATATTTTGATTCATGAGCTTTGAACACTGTAAAACTGTACAAAATATTCAGATAATATTCAGTGAAAGCAACCTCTACACATTCTTACAAAAAACATTCCCCAGAATTTCCCTTTCCCAGATGACAAAAAAATAAGGACTTTATGTTCTAACCAAAAATACAGCAGCAGAAAAGCAGAATGCCACGACGAACCGAATGCCAACCCAGAGCGCAAGGCTGCGTGATGTACAATACTATGAGCCCTGAGCTTGCCACAGCTGGCTCCACGAATTTTGAAACTTGGTGTAGTTGACAGCACTCCTTTCAAATGAAGAAGTCCATGGACCCACACACACCATGACACGTGTGCCAAGGGCTTGCCCACCCCTGCCCTAGCCGCTCAACTGATCTGGATATCCACAAGGACTGAACAACGATTCACCAGCTCGATTATGTAAATCCGCCCCTCTGCATATTCACTATGAATATCCCGGAAACCAGAATAATTGGGGACATGGGGGAGTAAGGGAGTCAGCGAGACCTACCGATCCAAGGGGACTCTCTCATGACTTTGATCCCCTGCGACGCACAGGCTAAAGACCGTACCACCCCCCCTCCCCCAGCTTTCATAAGGGTATGGATTTCCATCTGTCTTAATTACACTTCTCCCTCCGGTTTCGGCACTTGTGGTTTCATTTATTTGCGATTTTTCGCATGCTGACTCCTCCCCCCAAATTACATTTTGAGTAAAGTACTGTACCGATAAAAAATTTGGCGCTTCCCAGCTTTCACAAATGCTGCTATTATTCGTGATTTTGATATATTAAAGGATGGCTGTTACAAAAAAAAAAAAAAAACTAAAACGCGAACAACATAAAAAATTATTTGCGGTTTTTCCAAATTCACGGTCATGTTCCGCCCCTAACCACCGCAAATACAGGGAGGAGTGTACAGAGATTATAGGCTTAGGGATGAGCAGTAACAGAGCTGGAGCTAAAAATACAAACCTAACATCCACAGCCGTGCCACAGTTGGGCTGCACACGCCAAATGCTGAGGTCTCGGTACTTTTCATGGAAGCCTCCACTTCATCTAATGCATCAAGTGGCGTGGTATTGGGGGGGTGGGGGTGGGGTTCCACCTGGGCACCGTCTTTGGGGGGGGCACCAGCACCCGTCTTCCTTTCGGCCCCCTCGCTCCTTCCCCACCCTCCCACTACCGCACGCGAACCTGCTACTCGTGCCGTCGGCTCTTCCTCCAACGTTACTTCCTGGACCCCACCTAGGAAGCGACGGAGAAGGAGCGTATGGGGGTGGGTGGGCAGAGAAGAGGGTGGGGAGGGGCCCCACCGCCATGGGCGCCTCTCACCCTCACTACGCTACTGTCTGTTCTAATCTCCTGCATGTGAACTATATAACCCTGACAATTTTTCTTAAATTTAGCAGATTAGGGGAAAAACGGACTCAAGTGCCAAGAGGTGCCAGATATAGAAAATCTTGTCTGGTCAGCACGAACGTGAGCTATCATTGGACCAGTGGCGTACTTAGGGTATGTGACACCCGGGGCCCATCATTTTTTTTACACCTCATCCCCACCGGCTCATCATTTTTTTGGACACCCCCCCCCCCCGCCCTTGGTACACCACTGCTACGGTTCAAAAAAGGCTAAGAAGCCGGCGGGAGCGGCAAACACCCTCCCGATCTGGCTCTATCTCGGCCCCTTCGTGACGCCACCGGACAGCGTTCTCAGCCATTGGTCGACCTTGCCTGGCCACGGGGGTGGACCGGCAGCCACGCTGAAGTGCAGGTCCCAGGAGGTTCTGGACCCGGCCGGCTGTGCACCTCCCCCCTTGGTACGCCACTGCATTGGACCATTAATAGAAAACCCCCTTTTTTTGCATTAATACTGCTAATACTTCATTAGCTACAAAAAAACATTAAATTATTTAAGCTTTGGTGGGTGAACAGCCGGGGCCATGAAAATATTTACTCTCTCAACAGAGTATCCCCGTCTCACCTCAAAAGAGAAATTATGCCCAAAAGTTCCCAGTAGCTTTTGGGGAACGTCAAAAACTAAAATAAGTATAGATAAAGATTAAAAGTACATTATAACTACATGATAATATGAAAATCAGTAATGTATATTATATTGTTTAAATAAGTGGGTTTTAAGATATTTTTGAAACTGATAGTAAGAAATGGAGAAACGAGAAGATTCAAACATGAATTCATTAATCCTGCTTGGAATGCGAAGGCCCGATCCAAAAATGTTTTGTAACGACATGCATTTGCAATGCAGCTATAAAAGCTAAGTGATTTAATGTTTTTGTAGCTAACGAAATATTAGCAGTATTTATGCAAAAAAGGGGGTTTTCTATTAATGGTTCAATGATAGCTCACATTTGTGAAGACCAGACAAGGTTTTCTATATCTGGCACTTGAGGTCTATTTTTCCCCTAATCTGCTAAATTTAAGAAAAATTGTAAGGGTTTCACATCTACTGGGATTTCCATGATGTGCTGTATACTTGTCGGTATCGACTTTTTTGCGAAGATTAACAACTATATAACCCTGTCAGCAGCCTTTCGTCCATGAACTCTAAGGCCTGTCTTGAACCTTTACTTTCATTTAGAATGGTCATGATTAATGCTCAGCTGAAAGTGCTGACAGAGGCACTGATCCCCCCTCCACCCCCCCCCCCCCGACACCCTTCCCAGGAACAGCAGCAGGCCATCCACGCGCGAACGAGCGAGAAGGCACAACCTGCGGGTTTCCCTGGCCATGTGATCAAGAGGAGGGTTCTCACCGTGAAGTTGTGCGCGTGCAAAAAGCTCTATGACTTTTTGGTTTTTACCAGCCCCTTCTGAACCAGGCAGCGATAGAATTCCTGAACGTACGTGTAAACACACTTCCAATCCGGTTCCCTCATCCGGACCATGTCTTCCACGTCCAGCAACTGCGGACAATCTGCGTGCTTCCTATGGGTAGAGGGGTCGGGGGGGGAGGAGGAAAAGAGGGGGGAAAAGAGAGAACAAATACACACAGCCCAGTTGGGGAGAGAGAGAGAAAAACAAGAGAAATATATAAAACCAAATTGACATTCGCCTGGTGGCATCACATGATCAACATACACATGCTTTGTAAACTGGTGCAATGTGCTTGAGTCTACGAGTGCAGAGGGTGGAGGGGGGCGAACGCCTTGCCGATGCAACTGGAGTGAAACGATCAGACATTAACAAGCAGTACCAGGAGAATGCAGAGATGCGCATGGAGTGACCGGTGAGGGACTGTGATTTCTCAGTGAGGAAAACCAGAATAGAGGGAAACAGAGGTTCTGTGAAGTGCAGTAAAGCCAGATTTAAAAATATAGAAAAAGCACAAAAAAACCTCAAAACACAACAAACCAAAATAAATAAAATAAAAATAAAAAAATGGTCTGGCATCAGATTCCAGAGTAAATCTAATGATCTATATATCTGTATCAATATATAGATGGGTGGCAACACTTGGCCCATTTCTCCTTATATATTTCCATGAATATATAGATGGGTCAGGGCAGCACTTGTCCAGTTCCCTCGGTACCTTGGCCCTGCTCGTAACTGTGGCCCGGCACAACCGTTGGCAGTACTAAAAGCTCCAAGGCGGGCCAGAGAAGGGACCAAGGCATCTGGAGTCTAGAACATGAGGCAGGTTTTCCTGTTCATGTCCAGTCAATTCAAGCATCATGTGAAAGGGGGGGACGGGGTATGTTTCTCTCCATTCACCATGTGCGAGCAGAACACGATATCTCAATCCAACCCATGCAGAAGAGAGAAAAAGAGACAAAGTTGGAAGCTCCAACAGCGTCATTAACCAAGAGGAGTCTACTTGGAAACAGCTGGGCTGCTGGCACAAGGGAGACCTCGTAACGTGACAGTCCTTCTAGAAAGCCACACAATTGCTCAGTGGCCTCAGAAAGCCTCTCTACCTCTGCAATATACTAAAGAGAGTCGTTTTGTAATGAGTCCCCAACTTTGTAGAATCCAGGAAAGTTAAAAACGTCCAAATCAGAATGGAGACGTTTCAAGTTCTATTAGTGTTTTGAACATAAGAACATAAGAAGGTGCCTCCGCTGGGACAGACCAGAGGTCCATCTTGCCCAGCGGTCCGCTCACGCGGCGGCCCATCAGGCCTATCGCCTGAACAGTGGTCCCAGACTAATTTTGTAACTTACCTCTAATCCTCTAATCCTATCCTTATAACCTACCTCTATTCCTATCTGTACCCCTCAATCCCTTTGTCCTCTAGGTACCTATCCAAACCTTCTTTGAAGCCCTGTAGCGTGCTCCTGCTTATCACTTCTTCTGGTAGCGCGTTCCATGTATCCACCACCTGAGTACAGGATCTGGTGACCTAGAGTCTGTTCAGAAATGCTTGGTGAAATGGACATCAAATTACGAACAAGTCAAAACAGACACACAGGAATACTTATGTCATGAAATGGCTTAACATAATCGTCTATCTTAGCCAATTTAAAATCAGATTTCCAACTTTCCCAAAGCTCTCCCAGAGCCTAGGTATCCCTTGCCTGTTTCCTTTTTGGGGGGAGGTGGAGAGCAAGACAACCACCACTGGGGAGGCAAATGAAATGACCCCCTCTCCTAATCCTGCCAGTGGAATGCAGCTATGTTGGAACACTTTTCTGAAACCTAGATGAATCGAGAAACAGGTCTAAATACCAAAGTCCATCGTTTTGGACTTAAAACAATCATACATGGGGAATGGGTGTCTATATTTTGAGCCCGCCCTGGTCCCACCCACAACACAACCACACCAAGCTCCCTCTGTCATTTGAACCTCCTTAAGTTTTAGAAAGTCATATCCTGGCTTTTGTCAAATTGGGATTCATGCCAAATGAACATCTAGAACACTCTTCTAAAAATAAAATGCATTTTCGTGTTCTTATGTGCACAAAACTAAAGACAAATCCACCGAAGGTGAAGTACAAACAAAAACACAGCAGAGGGAGACAAAAGGCACAAAGAAGTCTTATGATTTTTTTTGTTTTTAGGCTCCTGATGCAGGCCTAGAGACCGAAACACGTGTCAAGTCCATTTATTTCCAATAAATATCACCGCGTGTTATGCCATTTAAGAGTTCTTCGTGCCTTTTGCCTCCTCCTTTGTGTTCTTAGCCAGAAAGGTCTGTCACTCTTTACGGGGCAGATCAAACCCTCTGAAGGTTAATGAGCTTTTGGGCTGCCTTAGAATAAAAGCATGAAATGAAAGCTGCAGAGATGCAGAAACAGACTTAGGAGACTGAAGAAATGAGGGGAAGGGAGGCTAGCTGAAGAAGCCATCCTGCTGGCACCCTTATTACTCTTGAGATGAAGCATTTCTTCAGAGGCCAGCTGAAGTCAGTTGCACCGGAGCTTCGGTTCCATCTGCCCAGCATGCGATTCTCATCCTATACACACTGTCTAATAAAATTCTGATATAACTTCAACGTCTAGACTGTTAACGTTACTCCCTGATCTTCAGCGTCAAGACTCTGCCTTCCAGCTAGGGTCTCGGCATCTGAAACAGGACATCGACCCCCCTCTACTCTTCTTAAATCATCTTCCTGTTAAAGTCATTTACATTCATCAACTAACAAACATTTAACGTTAATGGCTGACTTATGTAATGCAGGCGAGTCTGAAGACAATGAGTTCAAATAAGCCACATATACATTCATGGGACACAAATCCACTGTAAGGGTTGACATGGGTGAACTTACACCTTTGACACTGATCGATTTATACTGGGAGGGGGGGGGGGATTTCATGAGTACCAGAGCGCTAGACGTTCTCAAATGAAAGCAAGCCCAGCAAACGTTCATGGCTTACACATGATTAGTCTAGACAAGCCTGGGTTAAAAGGAATGACTAAGTTTAGTTCTGAAGCTGGACCGAAGACTTCAAACACATTCAATCCTCATGTTTAGTACAATTTTGCTTGCATACAAGAAACAGTCCATCATGCGTATCTGAATAAAGCAAATATCAAGAGGGTTAATACATGCTTAGCACTGCTGGACCCATGCGTTGATCCCCTTCTCCAAGGTGAAGCAGTAGGTACCTGAAGAGGTGTGCATCCGGTAGGTGCCGGTCTGTTCTTTACTAAAAAAATAGATCCTTGGTCTCTGTTCTCAACACCGACATGCACCAACCTGTTACACGATTCATTCCAACAAGACTCAACTCAAGGGCCACTGACACTCGGCCAGGAAAGGCCTAAAGGAATTGGGCGATACGTACTCTGCCGAAGAGAAGGCCAAGTCAAAATTTTTGCGACGATTCTGCGGATTGAGTTGACTGTAGTCAAAGGCATCGGGGAAAAAATTGTGGACAAGAGCACAGAAGGCCATTCCGTCGCTCCAGCTGGATGAAAAGTTCTGGATATTCACGTGCTAGAAAACAAAATGGGAGACAAGGTCACAAGATATTTCCAGAACCAATTGTGCTTTCAATCCTTTCCTTCCCGAAAGCTTTGAAATGACTTACCTCGTACCCTCGAGTCTTTGTTTTGCACCAGTCCAACAGCATTTGCTTAATGCTATTGGCATTGGGGACCCCAAAGCTAGACGAACGTTGGACAGCCACTCTGGAAAGAGCTGGGTTTGAAGGGCTACAGAAAAGAAACAAATCGCTCACTGAACGAGGCCGAAATCCTTAAATGGACCAAAAATACAGAGCTAAGAAAACTGAGCGTAAAGAGGGAAATCTGAACCACACACTCACCTCCCGCTATCCTTCTCCAACTTGTCAATCATAGCTTTCCGGGCCTGAGTAGCTGAGGTCTTTGGCAGGGCCTGAGCCTTCATCATCTCCTTTTTCCGCTCAGCCTGACGCTGTTCCAAAGTGGCCAGGCTGCTTCTACGTGAAGAGGCATCGTCCTCTCGATCAAAGATACTATAAAGACAAAGAGAAAAAGGTGCAGCAGTGTGGTAAGAGAAAATGTCTCTCATGGCCAAAAGATATCGCATCATGAGACTACATCAAAGAGTGGCATTGTTAGCAATGAATTCAAACAGCTAACGAAATCAGTTTAAGCTTTGATGTAATAGAAACATAGAACATAGAAGATGACGGCAGAAAAGGGCTACAGCCCATCAAGTCTGCCCACTCTGCTTACCCACCCCCTGTCTATGCCCTAATGACCCAATTTCCTGATCTTGACCCTCGTAGGGATCCCACATGGTTATTCTTAAAGTCTGGCACAAGTTAATAAATGCACAAATATTTTAGCAATATTTTAATTTACACAGTAAAGAAACATGTTAACGCTGATGGGAATTACTCTTGTACATCCTCATTTTTCAATTTTTTTGTTTTTTTTTGTTTTATAAATCTTTATTCATTTTCTTATGTTACAGCAAGTGGATTACATAAGCTCAATTAAAACTTGGATATACACACTTGATAAACTCATAATAAATATCAGTGAAACATTTTTTTTCTTTTGAAGCAAAGTATAAAATACAGATTAATATATAAGAATTTTAAATTATATAATACATATTGAATATAATAGTTTCCCATCCCCTCCCCCCTCCCTTCCAGTCAGTAATACATATTTTTATTGTATTCTCTTCTGTTATTGGTATAATAATTTAAATTATTGAAATATTTTGTAATAACCAGAAATATGCTCCCCTCCCTTTTCCCTTCCTATCATATATTTTAATTATGGGAAAATTTATCATTCTTTACAAAAATCTGTTAATGGTCCCCATATTTTTTGAAATTTATTCATATATCCTTTTTGTGTTGCAATAGCGAGTTCCATTTTGTATATGTGGCATACCGAATTCCACCAGAAAATATAGTTTAATCTGTCATGTTGTTTCCAATTAAATGTGATTTGTTGTATTGCTATTCCAGTTAAAATAAATAGAAGTTTGTTATTACTTGATGAAATTTGACTTCTTGCTCTCATGGTTGTTCCAAATAATTTTTTTTTTTTTTAAACCCCTCAATAAAATTCATTAGAAAAAGAGAAAAAGCTAAAAGTACACTAAATTTACAGCTGTTTTTAAAACATTTGTAGAACTGGAGGCTCTCTGGTCCTGCTTGGTATCCCTGACCCAGAGGTCATAAGAGGAAAGGGAGGTAGCTTCATCTTCCCCCGTAAACATAAAGGAACCATCAAAGGGACCTGCAGGATGGGAGGAGTAGACAGAGGGTCCCCAGCGCCAGGCCTTGGTGCACCCAGGTTTTGAGATGTTTCTATCATTTCCACTTACTTTAATAGACATCAAATAGCTTTACGCCATCTCTAGGGCTGGTGTTAACATGGAACAATGAAGCACTTTCAGCTTAGCGCAAAATTATTCCCAGCACTAAACTTCCAGCGTTTTGTTTAACAAAAGATTTTTTTTCAGCATTAAAATCCATATTAAAGGTAGGTGTACAAGCAACAGTGAGAAACGCACGCTTAATCTTCAGTACAGAAGTGCACCAAGATTATTCCACTGTCTTGGAATTCCTCTAATCCTAATTCCACCAGATCCTCCCAAAAATTAAAACTATCCTTCCCTTCTATAAAAGGTATATCCCATGTTGGAAAACTAGGGACATCCCTCCCCTTTAGAATCACTGAGCTCTGGAACAACCTTACATCCCCTCTCCGAAACTCGAGCTCCCTCCAACTCTTCCGAAAACATCTGAAAACTTGGCTTTTCTCAAAATTGTAACATCCCCCCCCCTCTCTGGTACCCTAATACCCCCTTTATCTTCCTTACACTTAATCCTATAACCCCTCCTTTGGAGTTCCTTTCTATCTTAACCCTGTAAACCGTGCCGAGCTCTACGATTGTGGAGAAGATGCGGTATTACATTACATTACATTAATGGCTTATATTCCGCCTGTACCTTGCAGTTCTAAGCGGATTACATCAAAAAGATAGCTGGACTTTTCCAGGAAGAGGAATACAATTAAAGGCGTAAGGTCTAAAACAATTTTGAAGTAAGGATGCTAAGAGGGGGCGAGAGGGGAAAAGGAAGGGGTTAGGACATTTGGGTGTATTTCTTGAATAGTAGGGTCTTGATTTCTTTGCGGAAAGCCTTGAGGTCAGTTGAAGCTGTCAGTAGGTTGGTGATGGTGGGGTCCAATTTAGCTGCATGTGTTGCTAGTAAGTTGTCATACATCTTTTTGCGTTTAGTTCCTTTAAAAGGGGGGTAGAAGAAAGGGGATTGGGTTCTCCTCTGTCTGGTTGAGTGGTTCCTGTTTAGACGGTTGTTTAGGTGGGTGGGTGCCGTTCCGTTTAATGTTTTGAATAACATGCAGTATAATTTGAATTGGATGCGGGCTTGTATTGGAAGCCAGTGTGAATCTAGGAAGGCGTTGCTAATGTGGTCAAATTTTCCAAGGGAATAGATCATTCTGAGGGCAGTGTTCTGCACGGTCTGTAGTTGTTTTATTAGGTAGGTGGGACAGGAAAGGTAGAGGATATTGCAATAATCCATTAGACTTAGGACTAGGTATTGGACTATGAGTCTGAATTGTTCTTTGTCGAAGAATTTTCTAATTTTGCGAAGGTTGCGCATGGTGAAGAATACTTTTTGTGTGATTTTGTTGATTTGCACCTGAAGAGTGCAACCTCTGTCTACTGTTACTCCAAGGAGTTTGAGAGTGGGCTGTATGGGATATTTGGGTTTTTATTTCTAGTTTCTGTATGGGTTTTTATTTCTAGTTCAGTTATAGAAGGGGTTTTGTCCTTTTCAAGCAGTAGAAATTTTGTTTAATCTGGATTGAGCTTCAGTTTGTGATCTGTCATCCATTTTTCCACTGCTTCTAGTGTTTTTTCCAGGATGTCTGTTGTGGTGGGGTCTTGTGTGTCAAAGGGGAGGAGTATGGTTATATCGTCTGCATAGCTGAATGAGGTTACTTTGAGTTTGTCTAACAGGGTACCGAGGGAGGAAATGAAAAGATTGAAGAGCATGGGTGACAGTGGGGAACCTTGAGGTACTCCGCAGGGATTGGTCCAAGGCTCCGATATAAGGTCCTTTGTTTTTACTCTGTATGTTCTTGTTTTGAGGAATCCTTGAAACCAGTTGTATACTTCGCTTGAGATCCCTATTGCTTCTAATATCTGAAGAAGTATAGTGTGGTCGACCAGGTCAAATGCGGCAGAGAGATCGAGTTGAATTATCAGCATCCTTCTTCCTTTGCTAAGGTGCTGTCGGGCTATATCTAGAAGGGAAACTAGCAGTGTCTCGATGCTGTGGTTAGATCTGAACCCCGATTGAGTTGGGTGGAGTAGGTTATGGTCTTCAAGGTAGTTGGTGAGGTATTGGGCAACCAGACCTTCTATTAGTTTAACATATAATGGAATTGAGGCGATGGGTCGGTAGTTGGAGGGGGTATCTATTGGTCCTTTAGGATCTTTCAGTATTGGGGTGATTATGATTTCTCCTAGGTCTTGTGGGAATTGGCCTTCCGTGAGAGTTGTTTGGATCCATTGCAAGAGGCAAGCTCTAAATTTGGGGGATGCATTTGTAAGTAAATATGAAGGGCAATTGTTCAGGTCGCATGACGCTCGACTATATTTTCTGTAGAGTCGGTTCATGTCCAACCATTGCACCTTTGTAAAGTTGGACCAGTGCCTGTCAGCTGCAGTGGCTTCATCTGTTGTAGGGTTTATTATGATCTCGTCTAGGAGGGTCGGTTGAGTTGTTGAAGGAGGCTCTAATAGTGGCGATCTTGTTCTTGAAGTGGTCCGCTAGTTGGGTGGCCGTTGGAGGGTGGATTCCTTGAGTGGCTAGGAATGGCTGAGTGTCGGTGAGGTTCTTCACAAGTTGGAAGAGTTTCTTTGTGTCTAAGGATTCTGTGCCTATTAGTTTGGAGTAATAAGCTCTTCGTTTTTCCTTAGGTTTGATCTTGTATTGTTTTATTAGATTTCTCCAAGCTACTTTGGTTAGTTCTTGGTTCTTTTTTTGCCATACTCTTTCGAGTTGTCTGCAGTGTCTTTTTAGTTGAAGAAGTTCTGTGTCGAACCATTTGTCTGAAGATCTGCAGAGTTTGTGTTTTGTCTTTTCTGGGGCTAGTCCGTTCAAGGTTATTTCGCTCAGGGAGCGCCACTGGTGAATGAATACATTGTGGTCTATGGAGGCGATTGAGGGGTCTACTGTGGTCAAGAATGTAGAGGGGTCGATTTTTGGTCGGGTTTTGAAGGAGGTTTTGTGGGTTTCGTGTTTGCTTGTGCTTTGTGTCCAGTTGATGTTGAAGGTGAATTTGAAGTGGTCTGACCAGAGGGAGGGGTGCCAGGCCCCATTGGAGATATGGATGTTTGGTGTGTGGGGGTGTTGGGACATGTAAGCTGCAATATCGAGTTGGTAGCCTTTTTCATGTGTGGGTTGAGGATACAGAATTTGGTAGGAGAGTGCATTGAGGTATGAGATTATGCCTGCAGCTTGTTTGGAGGAGTTGTCTTCTAGGTGGAGATTTATGTCTCCGAGGAGCAGGTTGTGTGTTGAGGTTAATGAATTCCGGAAGATGAAATCTTCAAGATCATGTTTTGTGGCGTTCCATTTTCCTGGAGCTATGTAACAGAGGATGCAAGTTAGGGTGTCTTTGAGTGAGTTACTGGAAAGTTGGCAGGCAAGCAGGTCTGATTGTGGGGTGGAGTGTTTGTCTAGGACTGTGATGGTAAGGTTGTTTTTTTACTAGGATGGCCAGACCGCCCCCTCGCTTTTTTTCTTGGCAGACTAATTCAAGTTTGTATCCCTTGGGGCAAAATTCTGTAATGCTTAGGTCCGAGTCGGAGGATAGCCAGGTTTCGGATAGGAAAAGGCAGCCTAACTGTTCTTTAACTATCCAGTCTTTTATTAGGTCTGCCTTTGGGCTGATTGATCTTATGTTCATGTACGCACAGGGGATTGAGAAAAGATGTTTGTGTAGTTGGGGATAAGCTGTGGGTGAAGGAGGTTCTTGGGTGTATGGGAGAGTTTGTGACCTGACTTCTTTGTGTTGGGGGGTGGTTTTCGTCCCCATGTGGGTGGGATGCTTTCTTGTGTGGCTGTTGTGCATTCTATCAGGTTTCTTGTCTGGTGAAGTTTCTTGGGTGAATGTGTCTGTCTGTATGTTGTTGTCACTATTGATATTGGTGAAAAGTGGTAGTCTGCTGTTTTCCAGTTTGTTGAGAGTAGGGAGAGAAGTAATAGGGTGCATAGGAGTTTGGTAGTAGGTGGTGACATTTTGTTGGTTGGCAGCTGGAGAGTGACCGAAAGGTTCAATGCAGGAGCAAAAGAGGAAAGCTGTGGGAGAGCTGGAACTTAGGACGGTTGAAAACCAGTCAGGAGCCCTTGTCTAGTTGAAATCCGCGTGGTTTCGGCGACCTAGGAGGGGAACGGAGCTGGCTCACAACGCCCAGTTAAAGTTGGGCAGAATCGGCCAGATAAGAAACCTGCGCCGGCAGGAGGCTTTCGGCGATCCCCGGTGGCTGGAGGAAGCAGGGGCTCTAAGAGAGTAGGAGCAGAGCCCTCCTGCTTGAACGGCATCGGGCGGAGGAACAAGATGGCAGAAACTTCCTCCTTCCTCTGCCTTGGAAGTTGCTGGGGGGAGAAGCTTTCGGTGGCCCTCTAGGGCTGAAGAAAATCCGACGTTAAAGTCGGGCAGAGTCGGCGATCCCCGGTGGTTGGAGGAAGCAGGGGCTCTAAGAGAGTAGGAGCAGAGCCCTCCTGCTTGAACGGCGTCGGGCGGAGGAAGGAGGGACAAGATGGCAGAAACTTCCTCCTTCCTCTGCCTTGGAAGTTTAGTTTAAGGATTTCAATTCTGTAGAATTAGCCCACATTTTTTTGCATGACTTTAGAATTAGGCTTCCAAATGGTACAAATTAATACAGGATTATCTTTCCAGAAAACCCAGAACAAGTTTACAAGATATCTGGGGTATGGAAACAAAACAAAATATCTCTGCTACTCAATGGCCCCGAATTTGGACTCGAAGGGTGAGTTGTACAGCATCTATGAGCCAAACCTTGTATTTTCTATTGTATAGAATATTTTGGACACTGGTAAGATTGCAAAAACTGGATAATACAAAATATGATAGATGCTGGCATTGTCATCTTGAAGTGGGGACATTAGATCATCCTCTATAATAAAACCCTAAGCGCGCATGCGCACTTACAACACCTGCCTCTGTGGCTGTGTTCCATTTGCGCCGTGTGCTGCTGTTTGCGGCGAGCGGCGCACGCAGCGGTTTCAGCGGCGGTTGGAAGCCGGCCTCAATGGAAAAAAAAAATTAAAAAAAATCAACAATGCCGGCTTACACGAAAAAAAAAACAAACGCTGCCCATGGAGACGAACAGGAAGTGAAGGACCGCCGCACACAGTCATGCGATCAACTCTAACTCATTATCCCTCCCTCCTCCTCTTCACCCTGGTGACCGGACTCCCTCTTCTCTCTCACCCGCCCCGTCTGGTTTTTTTTTTTTTGGGGGGGGGGGAAATCGAGCACCCTGGAGCAGGAGGACAATGAGAGAGTGTGAGCGTTGGAGATAGCTCCACTTAAGGCAGCGCTGCAGGCACCCCGGCAACAGGAATAGGAGAAGAGGGCCCGATGAGCCGGATGATAGGGAGAGACTGCTGGAATTTGGAACAAATGGTGCTGCTAGACAGGTGGAAGGTAAAAGGAAGGGATAATGGCTACTGTTAGAAAAGGGGAGCAGGGAAGGGGTGTTGTTGAACGGGGGGGAGGGAAAAGTTAGGGGAAAGTGTTACTGCTGGACAGGGGGAGTAGGGAAGAGGTGCTACTGGACAAAGGGAGGTAAAACCAATGGAAAAGGGTTACTGCTGAACAGGGGGAGCAGTGAAGGGATGCTGCTAGATAGGGGGGAGAAAAAAGTAAGGCAGAAGGGCTGCTAGCACCCGTTAATGTAACGGGCTAAAAAACTAGTTTATTATATTCTTGTCCTTTGATACTTAGGGCCTCTTTTACAAAGCCGTGCTAGCAGCTGCCCTGCGCTAATGGTCCGGAAGCCCTTAGAGATTTAAAGGGCTTCGGGGCTGTTGCCGTGTGGCTTTGTAAAAGAGGCATTTAATTTCTGGAAATGTATTTGGGGTAAAATAAATTTTGTTTTAGGGGTCTCTATTCCATTATCATATGATGTGATTGTATTTGGGACATCCCTGAGGCCTAAAAGCATAACTGATGATAATAAAGATAGGCTTCTTCTTATAATGACTGGAGTGGCCATACAACTGATCACTAGAAATTGGAAAAATTGGGATCATCTAAATTTTACATTTTGGTGGGAAACACTCTGGGCTCCTTTTCGGGCCTTAACGCGCGGAATAGCGGAAACGCGCTCTTGAGCAGGCGGTAGTTTTTTGGCTAGCGTACGCTAATCCGGTGCGTGTGCTAAAAACGCTAGCGCACCTTCGTAAAAGAAGCCCTCTGTTTATATTACCAATATGAAAGAATGCTAGCAGAGCAATCAGGAGATTGAGAGGGGACATGATCGAAACATTCAAGGTACTGAAGGGAATAGACTTAGTAGATAAGGGCAGGTTGTTCACTCTCTCCAAGGTAGGGAGAACGAGAGGGCACTCTCTAAAGTTGAAAGGGGATAGATTCCGTACAAACATAAGGAAGTTCTTCTTCACCCAGAGTGGTGGAAAACTGGAACGCTCTTCCGGAGGTTGTTATAGGGGGAAACACCCTCCAGGGATTCAAGACAAAAGTTAGACAAGTTCCTGCTGAACCTGAACGTACGCAGGTGAGGCTAGATTCAAAGAGGACACTGGTCTTTGACCTAAGGGCCGTCGCGTGAGCGGACTTCTGGGCACGATGGTCTAACCCAACAGCGGCAATTCTTATGTTCTTTTATAAAAAGGATGGAGTCGGTCCAGATAGTAGATAAGGACAGGTTGTTCACCCTCTCCAAGGTAGGGAGAACGAGAGGGCACTCTCTAAAGTTAAAAGGGGATAGATTCCGTACAAACGTAAGGAAGTTCTTCTTCACCCAGAGAGTGGTAGAAAACTGGAACGCTCTTCCGGAGGCTGTTATAGGGGAAAACACCCTTCAGGGATTCAAGACAAAGTTGGACAAGTTCCTGCTGAACAAGGACGTACGCTGATAGGGCTGGTCTCAGTTAGGGCACTGGTCTTTGACCTAAGGGCTGCCGCGAAAGCGGACTGCTGGGCACGATGGACCACTGGTCTGACCCAGCAGCGGCAATTCTTATGTTCTTAAATTTAAGGAAATTTGGGGTCCATTGGATTCATTTGTCAAATACCTTAAGGTTTAGTTAGTTAACTACCAGATTCAATTTATTTTTGTTACTCTCCACACACATCCAGGATGGGAGGGAGGGGGAGGGGGGTTGGGTAAATTGATGATGCAAGTGCTGTTTTATTGATTATTGAATGTTAAAATGTTGCACTTCTTATATGCTGTATAATACCAATAAAGAATTTAAAATAAAAATAGAATTAGGCTTTAAAAGTTTCTTTAATGTCCGAAGTGTCAACATAATCCAGCCCTATTGTACCATATGTTCTGGACTTGTGGACCAATTCAGCGGTTTTGGGTTGAAGTGGTGGACTATCTTTCCAGACACAAACGTTTGCCTTGTCAGGCTGATTTTTTTTTAATTGTTTTTTAACTTTATCTCTTTGGGCACAAGTAGTGCCAATAATGGTTTATTTGAGCGAGTGTCTCTTTTGGCACGCAAGTGTATTTTAAGAAATTGGAGGCTGCATGAGGCCCCCTCGGTGACAGAGTGGAAACATGAAGGTATCAAGTTTCAAGTTTATTAGATTTTAATATACCGACCATCAAGCAAATATCTGGACGGTTTACATTAGATTTAAAAATGACAGATAAGAGTAGAAACAATTGAAAAAATGTTAAGTAATTTAAATAATATATAGTGAACATTAAAAAACAATAACAAGACGGACTTGACAGTATGTTTTGCTCCTTATGGAACGGTTAGATGTTAAGAGAGCATCGCCAGCGACATGGTGGCAATTTACTCAAACCTGGTCGCCTATTTGGGATAATTTGCCTCATAGAGCCTGTAGTTATTTGTTGAATATGTAGTTTGTGTGTGGGATGGGTGGGAGGGAGAGAAGGGGGAGGAACTGTGTACTTACACTGTATGGGGCCACCATGAAGGACAAACATGGGTGGCCCACTTTACCTTGTACTGTTTTGTTGGTTAATTGAAAATTTAATAAAGAGATTTCTAAGTGCCTCTCTATTTCATATATATATCCATAATAATAAAAGGCTAAGCGCGCATGTGCTGTCAAAAATCCGTGAGTCCTGGTGGCGTGAGCTGTGCTTCTGTGCCAGTGCTCACAGCGCCTGCGCTAGCGCGTGTGCCAGCGACTCCTCCCTCCCACTGCCGGTCCTCTTCAAAGCGGCCTGCTGAGGTTCGCCAGCCACTGTAGCGAACCTTGCAGGCCGCTCTAGCAAATCCAGGGAGGCGAAGGCGGGACGGAGGCTGCAATCGGCAGCGGCTGCTGCTACTCCTCCAGCCGCCTAGCTCCTCTCCGCCGGCCCCGGCTGGCAGCCCCCTCTGCTCCGGTGGCCCGCGCAGGAGAAAGAGCGGATGAAGCAGGGAGACTGTGCAAAGGGAAACAAGGAGGTTGACGGTACGGGAAAGGGAGGGGGAGGAAGCCGAGGAATCTCTAGCACCCGTTAATGTAACGGGCTTAAAGACTAGTTTATATATACACTAGTCTTTAAGCCCGTTACATTAACGGGTGCTAGAATAGATGTGTCTGTCTGTCTGTTTCTTTATCTCTCTCTCCTTGGCCGCTGTCTGTATCCTTCTGTCCCCCCCCCCCCCTGAGCAAAGCTGTCTGCCCCCAGGACACACCTTCACCCCAAAGCAGCCACCTTTCCCTCTCCCTAACTGTCTCTCCATGGCCCTCTTCTGTCTCTCCCCCCCCTCCCGAGCAAAGCTGTCTGTCCCCAGCACACCTCCCCCCAAAGCAGCCCCCTTTCCCTCTCCCTATCTCTCCATGGCCCCATCTGTCTCCTCCAGCACACCCCTCCCCCCAAAGCAGCCCCCTTTCCCTCTCCCTATCTCTCCATGGCCCCTTCTGTCTCCCCCCAGCACACCCCTCCCCCCCAAAGCAGCCCCCTTTCCCTCTCCCTATCTCTCCATGGCCCCTTCTGTCTCCCCCCAGCACACCCCTCCCCCCAAAGCAGCTCACTTTCCCTTTCCCCCTGGCTCCCGGTATTGATTCCCTTCTTACCCTCCCAACATCCAAGCGTCTTCTGGCCTGCTCCTCTTCACCAAAGCAGCCTGTGATCGTGGTGGACGGCTTTAGCGAACCTCGCAGGCTGCTCTCTAACTCGGTAGCACGTTCCCTCTGACGCGATCCCGTGCGTCAGAGGGAGCGTGCTACTGAGCCTGGAGAGCGGCCTGCGAGGTTCTTTAAAGCCGGCCACGATCGCAGGCTGCTCTGAAGAGGAGGATCAGCGGCGGCGAGTGAGGGCGGGAGGTGACACGGCGACTCCTTCTTCTGCAGGTGGAGAGCGGCTTGCGAGGTTCGCTACAGCGGCTGGCGAACCTCAGCAGGCTGCTTTGAAGAGGAGCGGGAGGGAGGAGTCGCTGGTGTCTTTGGCGCAGGCGCCCTGAGGACTGGCACACCTCAGGGCACCAGCACTCACAAATTTTTAAGAGCGCATGCGCCTCTAGCATTTTATTTTATATATATATATATATATATATATATATATATATATATATATATATGGATCTAGGAGAAAAAAACCACACACACATATACACTTCTTCCTCCCTATTCGTGGGGGTTTAGGGGCAGAGCCGGCCTGCGAATAGGGAAAAATCGCGAATAACTTTTGGCCGGCTCTGATCCACCCCCGGACCTTACCTGGTGGTCTAGCAGTGACGCGGAGCAGGAGCCATCTTCATACACTCCTGCCCCGTGAAGAGCCGTGCTGCTGAGTTCCTGTGGTCTCATGAGACTACAACAGGAACTCGTAGGCCTTGAGCATGTGCAGATGCTCAAGGACCAGCAGAAGAGGAGGCCGATCTTCGGACACCGGCACCAAGCATAGGACATGCCGGTGCCGGTGCCCAGATGACGGTATGAAGCAGCAGGGGAGGGGGGTGCCCAATCGCGTCGGGGGGGGGGGTGCTGGATCGCAGCGGGGGATGCCAAATCGCGTCGGGGGGGTGCCGGATCGCGTCAGGGGGGGTGCCGGATCGCGGGGGGAGGGTGCCGGATTGCGGGGGGGCGCTCGTAAATCGAGCCACGCTCAGTTTCCGAGGTGCCGATTTTGCATATGTTTTGCTTATCTTGCAAAACACTCGCAAAACGGTGCACTCGCAAACCGAGGTACCACTGTACATTTAGGCTTTGTGTAAACTTGAAAATAATAATAATATTAATAAAAAAAAAAAAAAAAGATTGGGATACTTTATGACAACAGGCTCAGCCAAACTCCAAAGAACCTCACTGAGCAGAAGTCCTTACTGAAAAGAACAAAGTCATCCAAACAGTGCCAGTTTTGCACAATTAAACCGCTATTATACTGTCAAATGCAAAATGAGAGACTATTAAATTATCGTGAACGGCTTTGATTTGATGCCAAGAGGAACAGCAGAGCAAGTTTCTAAACAAACACACGGGCCAGGACGGTATAGCCAAACAAACTGCAGAAGCGTTGAAGTCAAATTTGCCCAAGTCTTGAATGCCACATTTCTCGCTGGTGAATTGCAGCCCCAAGAGACGCGAGGGACCACAGGACAATTCGAAGAGCGGGAGACTCGATCCACCGTGCTTACCTGCCCACTTTTTTAGAAGTGGAACTGAAGGACGATTTTGTCTGAACAACTGTGCCACCATCTACAAAGAAAAAGATTAAGACGTGTTATTGTAGCCTGGCTGCAGTTCACCCACAGAGCTGCCCAGCCAATTCTCGCTCCAAAGAACCCCTGTGCTCAGGAGCTGGAATCTTTTATTAAAAGAAACAAGAAGGGTTCCCACTACAGCTTTCGTTAGCACAGCCATGCATATTTAAGTGACTATACTTTGAATGATTTAAGTCAGGAAGATGCCTTTTCCTTGACACAGTGAATTTCTCTTTGTCCTTGTCACTGCGGATAACCGCAGGAAAACCATCCCCATGTCATTTTTTAAGGAGAGAGGGAAGAATCAGATTCTGAATGGGCCAGCCACTGACCCTCAAGCCTTGCACTGAAGAACGCTGATGTAGAAGGACTGAGGTTGAGAGAGACACTAGAGAATGACAGTCTCTGGTATCCAGAGCAGATATTATGATGTCATAATGTCTCATTCTACCAATAAGAACCAAGCTTATCAGTGATGTCACAATGGCTTCATTATCTTATACTTGGCTCACATAAGAATCGGCGTATGAATGGCTCAACCACTGACCCTCAAGCCTTGCATTGAAGAATGCTGGTATAGAAGGAATGAGGTTGAGAGAGACACTAGAGAATGACAGTCTCTAGTATCCAGAGCAGATATTGTGATGTCATAATGTCTCATTTCACCAATAAGAGCCAAGCTTATCAGTGATGTCACAATGGCTTCATTATCTTATACTTGGTTCACATAACAATCAGAGTCTGAAAGAGCTTAGCCACTGATCCTCAAGCCTTGCATTGAAGAATGCTGATGTAGAAGGACTGAGGTTGAGAGAGACACTAGAGAATGACAGTCTCTGGTATCCAGCGCAGATATTATGATGTCATAATGTCTCATTCTACCAATAAAAGCCAAGCTTATCAGTGATGTCACAATGGCTTCATTATACATGGCTCACATAAGAACCAGAGTATGAATGGGCTCAGCCACTGACCCTCAAGCCTTGCATTGAAGAATGCTGATGTAGAAGGACTAAGGTCTAGAGAGACACTAGAGAATGACAGTCTCTGGTATCCAGAGCAGATATTGTGATGTCATAATGTCTAATTTCACCAATAAGAGCCAAGCTTATCAGTGATGTCACAATGGCTTCATTATACTTGGCTCACATAAGAACCAGAGTATGAATGGGCTCAGCCACTGACCCTCAAGCCTTGCATTGAAGAATGCTGGTATAGAAGGACTGAGATTGACATTAAAGAATAGACACGGGATGGTTTCCCACAGTTATCTGCGGGGACGGGGACAAATTTTGTTACTGTGTCATTCTCTGCAAAGACATCTATAAACCAGGGATCTCCAACCAGGCCCTCGATAAGTCAGGTTTTCAGGATTTCCCAAATGAATATGTATGAGATCTATTTGCATACAACTGAAGCAGTGCATGCAAATAGATCTCATGCAAATTCTTTGGGGATAATCCTGAAAACTCAACTGGATTGCTGCCCTCCAGGACCGATGTTGGATAACCCTGCCATAAACCATACATTAACATCTCTGCCATGAAGTGCCTGTCTCTAGAACAGGAGGCTGCAATCTCTTTGCTCAGAGACCCTATAGACTCTATACTGTAACAGTTCTGTCATGAGATGTTTGTCACCCTCTTGCTGTTCCAGAGATCCCTATAACATGCTCTAAAGCGGTAAAAAAAAAAAGTTCTGGACTTACTTTCAGATCTCTTTACATAACTTGACTCGATGGTGGTAGTTCTAGAGGATTTATTTCCATCATCTGTAAACGAAAAAAATAAATCAGACCTTTTTTTCTACTGAAACCACTGAAAGAAAAGTAAAGGACAAGCTACCCAGTAGCATAGTGCCCCACGCCACATCCACGCCCTCCCTTCTAGCATGAGCAGCTCCTCCAGCCTGCATTGGCTTTCTCTCTGACATCACTTCCTGGCCCCTCGACCCAGAAGTGATTTCAGAGGGAGCCAGGCCGACATGAGCAACAGGACAAAGCAATTGCTCACGCTTGAGAAGATTTAAAGAGGTACATGTGGGGGGGGGGGGCAGGGAAGGGAGGGTGCAAGCATAGCATGGAGGGGGGGCGGAGAGGTGCCAGTGTCCCCCCAAGAAGGCACCCATGATGGTCCCCTTCCCCGCCTCCCCCTTAATACACCACTTCAGCTACCACAGGCTTCAGCAGACAGCATCACCCTTAATTAGCAGACCCTTGACGTGATTCGCACCAGAGGAATATGCTCCTCTTTGTGTCCAAGGGACATCTTCTCTTAGGTAGGAGAATAAATTAACTTAAATCTTAAAGGGAAGGGATCCCATCCCTCCCCTTAAGACTCAACTACCAAGAGCGAAACGCTTTATTTACTTCCCCTTAGATCACTCATAGGGTGAATTAGAGCAGAGTCATGCGCTTGGGGGAGTAGAAAATCAAGGGAGCCATATGTGCTGGGAAGTGAGAGGGACCTTGGGGTGATGGCGTCTGAGGGTCTGAAGGCGACAAAACAGTGTGACAAAGCAGTAGCTGTAGCCAGAAGGATGCTGGGCTGTATTAGCAGAAGAAAGGAGGTGTTAATGCCCCTAAACAGGTCACTGGTGAGGCCTCACTTGGAGTACACTTCCCCCTCCGTATTCGCGATAGTTAGGGGCAGAGCCGGCTTGCGAATATTAAAAAACCGCAAATAAAATTTGAGCTGGTTCTGCCCCTAACCCCTGCTTCCCCCCCGGTTATTTTAAGCCCTGTAAGCCCCCCCTTAAGCCTTACCTGATGGGCTAGCGGGTTTTCGGGGCAGGAGCAATCTTCCCACGCTCCTGCCCTGTGCAGATCGCTCACAGGAAATGGCTGCCTTGAGCTCCTGTAGTCTCTTGAGCCATTTCCTGTGAGCCATTTTCTGCATTGGGTCGGCAAATGCAATCGTCGCTAAAGCTGTTGAAATAGGTTTAGCGATGATCGCTGGCTTTAGTGCATCTGGGCCAGTATACGGACAGGGACACAGGCGTGCCTGGAAACACATTTTAACTGGTTAAACATTAGACCCTATGACTTCAGACTGCCATTGCCTGGAGACTGCAAGACAAACTCCTTCGTGGGCGCTCTTACTCGAATGAACGAGCCGTTCAGTCTTAGTGATGGTATTGACTGAAGACCCGCCGGCCATCCTCTCGTTCTGCCTCGCAGGAGCTTCTGTGGTTCGCCCTGCCCTGCCCTCCTGCGCTTTCATTTTCATCTCCTTCAGTCTCTGGTCTCGTTCCTTCTCACGCTGATCTGGAAAACCAAGGAGGAAGAAATCAAGACAGAACAATAAAGCTATTTCTTTTGAGTTATCTGGAATACAGAGAGTTCCTCATCCAGATTCACTCCTTGTGGTGTTAAGAAATAGATGATACAGATGATACCCCTGTGCGGTACCACTTAAATCACACCTTAAAAGGAAAGCAATCATTTCCCCCTTTAAATCAAATGCAACTATGTTGTCAAAATCACGCCAGAAGATTTGTTTTTTTATGCTTTGACGTTTCTGGATTTGTGCAGAGGAATTTATTTTGTAGACCGACACAGATAAATGCTAAATGGTGCTGGCTTGTCCCCATTCCACAGAGAGAGGTAATAAGGTGGCATTACTTTCTGCCCCTCTGTCATCGTCACTTTCATATCAGAAGCAGAAAACACAATAGTCCAGGGCATGTGATTTTCATAAAACATTCCCACGAGCACACAAAAGAAATACTTTGCAACATGTACACCAAGTTATAAAGGCAGCACTCAAAGATATAACAGTGGTTTTAATGGAAGATGAACTTTCAAGTGGACACATCAGTAGATTTTTTTTAATTGATAAGTCTTTATTCAAAAAAGAGATGTTTGTTCCTTTGTAATTGTTAATAAAGATATTGGAAAGGAAAAAAAAAAAAAAAAAAAAGAGAAACCAGCAACATAGCAAAGTCAAAAAACATACTTCAAACATTGTATCACAGCAACAAGGAAACAGGTTAGTCTGTAATGCACCCATTCCCAGACACTTGTAAATTATAATACCCAACCCTCTCCCCCTCCCCAATACCTACCCCCATCCTCTATATAGCAAACAAAAAACCCTAGAATCCAATTCCTCCACACCATCACCCGCAGTTTCCACAAAGCATTCACCCTTAATTCAAAGCCCTACGTGCTTTATGAGTCTGACCTGAGGGGAGGAAAGTTTAAACAGAAGAAGCAGCCACAAAAAAGATAAGACAGAGTATATATTGGGTTATAAATAGAGAGGGCAACCAAGAATGAGACTAAAAAAGGAGGCATCGCAACCAGTGCTGTGGAGTCGGAGTCGAGGAGTCGGAGTCAATTTCGGGTACCTGGAGTCGAAGTCGCCAAACTCCGACTAAATTTAGATTGGAATTTAAAAAAAGCAAGTTTAAAAGTCCCAATTCACAAAAAGTTATAATTAATGACTTCTCTACTGTAAGAATAAAGACCAATGCATGCAGTGCCTCACGTAACCGCAAAACGAACATGTGCTTCGCTATATGGCACGCAACGCACAATTCGGAGCGCCAATACTTATAAATGTATTCTCCCTTGTTGTTGTTTACAACTTATTTCCAACGTTCAACAAGGTTTTCAATACCTCGTTGGTAGAAATCACCTGGTGTAGACTCAAAAAATTCATCCAACCAAGCTCTCCCACCATACGCACAACATCTTTTTACGCGGATGAAGATCTTGTTTCACGCGCGGGGTCGTTTGTTTACCGGAGTCGGAGTCAGAAGTACAAAAAACTGAGGAGTCGGAACATTTATCTACCGACTCCACAGCCCTGACCGCAACTCATATTCTGTGCAAACCCGACTGCTACTGCTGCTGCCAAGCTTAGCTAAAACCCGACGAGCGCGTTATGGCTTCTTAACGCCTACGAGACAGAAGGGGTATCCAAAAACACGTCCCTGCTCTATTTAGAGATCTGAAGAAGTGGACAGATAAAAGGAATGAGAAGACCCTAAAGCTGCAGACTCAAAATTTACAAATGTGGTTCGAGGCCACCAAAATCCAGGGGCCAAAACTGAACAATGCTTTCTTTCTTCGGAAGGGGGGAGGTACATACGAAGTAATGATCCCATAGGTCCTGAGACTGAGGCCCCCCCTATGCACAAAAGCTTTCTGTGGCTGTATGACTCAATAAGCAGTCTTACTGCCGCGGAAAGCTCTCTTCCTGATGCGCATAGCAGCCGTCGAGAGCCCTATACAAATGCATTGCAAGGAGATCATTAGTACACTTCTCCCTCGTTATTCGCGGGGGATACGGGCAGAGCCGGACCGCGAATGGTGAAAAACCGCGATTATCCGAGACTACGACGGGAACTCCCTACAGCTATTTCCTCATGGCGAACTGCACGGGGCAGGAGCGTAGGAAGATCGCTCCTGCCCTGAAAGCCATCTAGACCACCAGGTAAGGCCAGGAAGGCGGTAGGGAGGTAAAAAATGTGGTTTTTTTATTTCCCCCCCCCAAAAAAAATCACGATTATGTGAAATCGTGAGTGCAGAAACCGCGAATGGGGAGGGGAAACTGTATATCTTAAAGGATCATTAAATGAGCTCTCCATGCAATGCACAAATAGGAACGCCTTCCTTTTACAGGGAAAAATTTGTGGCTGTGAGGCAGGGTGACCCATCAAAAGTGCGCTGGACATTGGCGCACCGACAATCCCGCTGCGACATTTGCAAGCAGGACTAATACGTGCCGCTGCTTCTGCCGGTTTCAGGCCTACACTTAGAAGGCCTGGCGCTCCCGTTCGGAGGTATGGGGCCACCACACTGAAAACTGTTCCCCCCCACCACACTGAAAACTCCCATTCTCCTTTCTTTAGGAGTTTTATGTGGTGAATGGGGGGAGGGGCAGTGGCGTACCTAGGGGGGAGCAGTCCGCCCCGGGTGCATGCCCCAAGGGGGTGCAAAGGAGAGAGCTGAACGGGAACGACGGGGCTCAGAAAGTTGCTAAGATGAGGGCTAGGAGGCAAACGCGGAACACAAAAGGGGAGAGGGAGTGCATTTTTGGACACAAGGCATGAACTTGGGAGAAAGGATGGAGGAAGGGAGGGAAAGAGGTGGGGGGGAGGGAGTGCGTTTTTGGACACAGAAGGCGTTAACAGGAGAGAGGAAGGGAAGGAAAGAGATGCAGAGGTGGGGGAGGGAATGCGTTTTTGGACACAGAAGGCATGGACTTCGGAGAGAGGAAGGTAGGGGAAGAGATGGTTGTGTACACGGGGAATGGAAGAAAGAAGAATTTTTGGTCATAGGGAGGGAATGAGGTACAGACAGTGGCATACCAAGGTGGGGGTGGGATGGGGGGGCAGTCCGCCCGGGTTTACGCCCCAAGGCCCCAGTGTTCTCCCTAGGCCGGCAAACTGCAGCTCTTTAGCCACTTGAGTGCCACCGCCGCCATCGGTAACAGGCTGGCGCCGAGTTCTCCCTGCTTTTCCCTGTGGGGCCGATCAACTCTCGCCGCCCGTATCAATTCTGACGTCGGAGAGGACGTTCTGGGCCAGCCAAACGCTGCCTGGCTGGCCCAGAACGTCCTCTCCGGCAGAAGCGGTGGAGCGTATCAGTCCTGCGCACAAATGTCACCGTGGCTTTGTCGGCGCGCTTTAGTTATGGTACCGTGAGGCACACAACGTTTGCACAAGAGCAGCGTCTATTTTTGGGGTCGACTGGGAGAGCAGGGGCTGCTGGCTCAGCTGCGGCTGGCTTTTTTTTATTTTTTAATAGATGCAGCTGTTATACAACCATTGCACAACATCTGCACCCTACTTAAAAAAAAAAAAAAGCTGGTCCCAGCTCCGGAACCCCATCAGCTGGCGGCTGCCGGCAGGAGGAGGAGCTGTGCCTAGCAATTGCTCTTCTTACCGGGGCTGCTCCGCGGGAACATAATGCGTGCGGTTTGCATGCTATTTGTGCTGAGTATCACCCGGTCAAGAAAAATCGCTCCCACCAAGCTATTTTTTACCGTGGTGTCGGAGCGTTGTGCATCGGGGGCCTGAGGGAGCAGAACTGGTCCTAGAAAGCAGTGGTGCATATGGAGAAGGGCAGGCAAAGAGCCAGCTCAAATCAGAGGACAGAATACCTCGTTTTTTCTGTCGCAGCTCTCTCATGGCCGTTCTAATTAACCGTCTTTCTTCATAATCTGTTGTCTGATCCAGCTAGAGAAAGCCAAGAGAACAGTGAGTATTCATATGGCATACAGTCTCTTAAACAATCTCCACCACCACAAAAATGGGAACAAATTAATTGTACTCCAGATACCTCAAAAACAGTTTATCCTATGAAAATGTGTGCCACCGAAATATTAAATATTAGTCTTTAAGCCCGTTACATTAATGGGTGCTAGAATAGATGTGTGTGTCTGTCTTTCTTTCTTGCTTTCTCTCTCTCCTTGGCTGCTTTCTGTCTGTCTTTCTTTCTTTCTGTCTTTCTCTTTCCTCGGCTGTCCACCACCACCCCTCACCTGCTCCCCCTGTCCAGCAGTAGCCCTTCTCCCTTCCTTTTACCTCCCCCGTGTCCAGCAGTATCCCTTCCCTGCTCCCCCTGTCCAACAGCAGCCCTTCTCCCTTTGTTTTACCTCCCCCGGTCCAATAGTACCCCTTCCCTGCTCCCTCTGTCGAGCAGTAGGCCTTCTCCCTTCCTTTTACCTCCCCCCTGTCCAACTGCACCCTTTCCCTGTTCCCCGTGTCCAGCATCCGGCTTCCGTTCTGTTTGCATCTGCCCTCCTGTCCTGTCAGCACCCACATGACACCCTCCAGCCGATCCTGTTCAAACCACCACAGCTCAACTGCCTGCACACGCCGACAGCTGCCTCATGCAGCCGCCGCCTGCACGCGCCAACAGCCGCCGCACGCCGTAAATAGAATACGGCCACACTGCAGGAATCACACTGCAGGAATCACAAAACCCTAAGTGCGCAGGCGCGCTTAGGGTTTTATTATAGAGGATAGTTAAAGATATTGTACTTGATCCTGAAGGAAAAGGATCTCAGAAATCCAAGCCATAGGGATCCTTTTACAAAGGCATGCTAGCGGTTTTAGCGTGCGCTAGCCGCTACTGCCTCCTTTTAAGCAGGCGGTAATTTTTTGGCTAGCGCGTGCTAAAAACGTTAGTAAAAGGAGCCCATAGTTTTTTTAATGATACAAAGAAAACATTCTTTTCACTTGGCCACTTTTTTATTTTTGACGTGTTTTTTAACATACTCTTTAGATCGGTCAAGTTGGCGAAATGAACAAATGGGATACCTATGTGGGATCCCTACGAGGTCATGCCAAGGGATAGGGTCACTAGGACTGAATGAGCGGGTCAGTAGAGTGACAGTATAATTACAATTATTCTTTAGGGGGTCAGTAGACTTAAGAGGGTGGGTAAATAGTGTGGGCAGACTTGATGGGCTATGGCCCTTATCTGCCGTCATCTTTCTATGTTTCTATGTTTCTAAATGGGTTCCAGTTGGTCAACTGATTGAGGGTTCACTAGGTTGAGAGAAAGGAAAATGGTAAAACCAGAGGACATAATTTGAGGTTGAGGGGTGGTAGATTCAGGGGCAATGTTAGGAAATTCTACTTTACGGAGAGGGTGGTGGATGCCTGGAATGCGCTCCCGAGAGAGGTGGTGGAGAGTAAAACTGTGACTGAGTTCAAAGAAGCGTGGGATGAACACAGAAGATTTAGAATCAGAAAATAATATTAAATATTGAACTAGGCCAGTACTGGGCAGACTTGCACGGTCTGTGTCTGTATATGGCCGTTTGGTGGAGGATGGGCTGGGGAGGGCTTCAATGGCTGGGAGGGTATAGATGGGCTGGAGTAAGTCTTAACAGAGATTTCGGCAGTTGGAACCCAAGCACAGTACAGGGTAAAGCTTTGGATTCTTGCCCAGAAATAGCTAAGAAGAAAATTTAAAAATTTAAATTGAATCAGATTGGGCAGACTGGATGGACCATTCGGGTCTTTATCTGCCGTCATCTACTATGTTACTATGTAAGTTTAACGTCGTCAATGAGATAAGTAATCTATCAATTATACGTAGATATCTTTTCAGCATTGGGAGGCATTTTGTAAAGAAAAACCATGTTTTAATGGCGACAGCAATGCAGGTAAGATTTTCCCACCTGTCCTCCAAAGTATATTTATTAAGATTTTTAAGTCTGTCCCCATACGCCTTATGAAGAAGACCACATACCATTTTAGTAACCTTCCTCTGGACCAGGGGTGTCAAAGTCGGTCCTCGAGGGCCGCAATCCAGTCGGGTTTTCAGGATTTCCCCAATGAATATGCACGAGATCTATTAGCATACAATGAAAGCAATGCATGTGAATAGATCTCGTGCATATTCATTGGGAAATCCTGAAAACCCAACTGGATTAGGACCCTCAAGTACTGACTTTCACACCTGTGCTCTAGACCAACTCCATCCTTTTTATATCTTTTTGAAAAGTGCGGCCTCCAGAATTGTACACAATATTCTAAATGAGGTCTCACTAAAGTCTTATACAGGGGCATCAATACCTCCTTTTTCCTACTAGCTATACCTCTCCCTCTAGCTTTTGCTGTCACCTTTTCAACCTGTTTGGCCACCTTAAGGCCATCACATACAATCACACCCAAGTCCCGCTCTTCTGTCGTGCACATAAGCTCTTCACCCCCTAAACTGTACCGTTCCTTTGGTTTTTTGCAGCCCAAATGCATGACCTTGCATTTCTTAGCATTAAATCTTAGCTGCCAAATTTTAGACCATTCTTCAAACTTTGCTAGACCCGTCATGTTATTCACACCATCAAGGCTGCCTACTCTATTGCAGATTTTGGTATCATCTGCAAAGAGGCCTAGAAAGCATTGAACAAATTGAATTTTTGAATTGGACCGTTGTGTGCACCTCTTAAAATATACTGATTTTCACTTCATCAAGTGCCGTCAATACTTTAAAAGTTGATTCGATTTATAGTTTTTGAAAGTCAAAAGACAAAACAAAACCCAAATAAAACCAAGTTGTAGGTGTTCCGCTCTGGAACTCCCATCCTGGAGTTACGAGACTGAGTAATGATCGGGTATGTTTCAGGAAACAACTCTGTACAGCGCTGCGGGCGTCTGGTAGTACTAAAGAAATAATGAATAGTAGTAATCGAAAACCAATTACATTACATTAGTGATTTCTATTCCGTCTTTACCTTGCGGTTCAAGGCGGATTACATAAGAATTGTTATGATATTAAGAAGTACTTAAGGAATCGTTTGAACATTTTCTAATTTGCTAAGAAGTAGATCATATTGCAGGAGGAGTTTGGGACATGTCTGGTTGTGTTATATAGGTTTTATGTATTTTTTAAAGAGTAGGGTTTTTGTTTCTTTTTTGAAGGTTCTGTGGTCAAAATAAGCAGATTGGTGAGTTGTCTGTCCAGTAGGTTGTCATACAGTTTTCTTCGTTTGACATTTTTGGTTGGCGGGTGTGTGAATATTGAGTGGGTTCTCCTGTGTCTGGTTGAGGTGGGTTGAGTAAGTCGATTGTTCCAGTAGGCTGGGCTGTCTCCGTTTATAGTTTTAAATAGTAGACAGTGGAATTTGAAGTGTACACTGGCTTGTATTGGAAGCCAATGCGAGTCGTGGTATGCCTATGTGGTGTGGTCGTATTTTTTCAGCGAATAGATGAGTCTTAGGGCGGTGTTTTGTATTGTTTGTAGTTGTTTTATCGTGGTTGCTGGGCAGGGGAGATATAGTATGTTGGAGTAGTCTATTAGGCCTAGGATTAGCGATTGAACCACGAGTTGGAATTGTTTGTTGATTCATTTATGTAATATGGATTGACTGTATGTTGTCTTAATTTAGCATCATATTGCCTCAATGGGTTAATGAAGGGATGGTGAGAGATAAGTACGGGTTTTAGTTTCACTATTCTGCTTTGTAGATGCTATTTTGTTTGATGTACTTATGGTTTGTCATAAGTAGCAACATTCTAGAGCTCAGATTGTGATGTCATAATGCCTCACTCCACCAATGCCTACGCTCCGTCCTCATCTGCACAAGCTTCGAACACTTTAAAATCATGAGTGTTTGAGATTTGTACAGTTAAGGCAGAGTTTCCAGGGCAATTTAGGGCTATTTGCTTCAGCACTGGAGCTTTCAATATCAGGGTAGAGAATGACATGGTGGCAGTTACCCGCGGCTAGCCTGCCGAAATGGTGGGGGGGGGGGGGGAAAAGTGCTCACTGCAGGCACAGGGACAAGGCCATCCACCGCCCTATGGAGCAGTGAATGGTCTTGTCCCCGCAGTTAAGGGAAGGAAGGTGCGCGGTTACCTACGGCCAAATCTATCTCCCTCCCTCCCTCCCCCTTACCTTTGCGGTGCTTTAGTAAAGAAACTGAAGCCAGCGAAGCCTGCCTGGCTGCAGTCGCATGTGTGTGGGCGGAAGTTTCTCCTCTGATGCAACTTCCGGTTGCGTCAGAGGAGAAGCTTCCGCCCACACACACGTGACTGCAGGCACAGGCAAGCAATCTCTGCCGGCTTCAGTAAGTTTCTTTACTAACGCGCCGCGAAGGTAAGGGGGAGGGAGGGAGATTCTCGGGCCGCCGAAGGGCGTGAGGTGGCGAGAGGGAAGGGTGGATGCTGCGGGAACGGGGACGGAGTGGTGAGGGGGACGGTGGTCTGGTGACGGGGCAGTGATGGGGATGGTGGTCTGGTGACGGGGCAGTGATGGGGACAGATTTTTTTTCCCAGTGTCATTCTCTACATCAGGGTCTCTACCCTCAATCAGAGCCCTCTTCCAGGGCAGACTCTAGGCCAGACATGGGCAACTCGAGGGACGGAATCTAATCGGGGTTTCAGGATTTCCCCAATGAATATGCATTGAAAGCAGTGTATGCAAATAGATCTCATGCATATTCATTGGGGAAATCCTGAAAACCCGATTGGATTCCGGCCCTCGAGGACTGGAGTTGCCCACCCCTGCTCTAGGCTCAAGTGGGAGCAATCCTTCTCTGCAGCACACGTTAATATGTAGAGGTAGGGTTGCTCACTTGACCAGCAACGTCTAATTCCCAAAGTTATGCTAGATCCAGGCTTCCCTACCATTTTATCCAGCACCTCTTCCTCCTCTATCGTGCTTAGTTCTTCTGCGGTCAGCTTGCTCTTTTTCTCCGGCTTCTTCTCCTGGGCCTTCTCCATCCCATTTGGCAGCTCAGCCTCTGCCAGCCGTGACGGCTCCACCAACTCCGCGTCCATCTAGAATTGAAAAACAAGAGACTGATTTTCCATATTTTGCTGAGTTACCCCCCTCACCGTGGTAAAGAGATATACACCGTTACCTCTTACTGAACCAAAGGAGCAGCGCTGTGCACAAGCCCGAGGTCCTCAATTACTCATCAGGAATCTGAAACCACTTCTAATTGCTGAAATAACCCGACACCTGATCTGTGTCAAGTTTCAGCCATCACCTAACCAGCACAGAAGTGGGCAGAGCCCATGGAAACAGGCCCTGAAGCCAGCAACACACTTTTGAGAGACAAACATCCTACAGAAGGGATCTCAAAGTCCCTCCTTGAGGGTCGCAATCCAGTTGGGTTTTCAGGATTTCCCCAATGAATATGCAGTGCATGCAAATAGATCTCATGCATATTCATTGGAGAAATCCTGAATTGTGGCCCTCAAGGAGGGACTTTTAGACCCCTGTCCTACAGATATACGATGACAGCACAAGATCAGGTGTTATGAGATGGGCACATACACAAGCTCACACTTATTTGTTATGTTTTGGGTTACCAGACGTTCAGATTTCTCTGGAAATGTCCTCCTTTTGAGGACATGTTTATTGTTTATTCAGGTTTTTGATTGAACGCTTTTTCGAAACTACAAAGCGTTGAACAAAATTTAAAATTAACATTTAAACAAAAAATTTAACAAATAAAACATACATTTCTATAATGAAAACATCTATTATTGATTAAACAATAAAAAACTACAAGACTGACAACAAATACGTACTAGGTAAAATAGACCGAAAAGTCCCTGGACACGAATAGGAAGAGGGGGAGAAATACAATCGATATAGAAAATGTGAGAAACATTTAAGGTAAACACAAAAGGGGATTGGGAAAATAAATGTAAGATCTGGGGGTACGGACAGCTTTTCAAAACCCAGCACTTTGTCCGGGTTTTGTAAAGCTTCCCCCGAAATTGTGTCGGGCAAGAGGGCATCGGCACACACACGAGTGCGTATGACGTCAACACACCGCATTCGTGCATGCGCGGATGCTCTCCTGCCCGACCAGAGCAAGCAGTAGGGGCGGGGCTAGGGCAGGATTAGGGGTCCAGATGTGGTAAGAGCGGATAGTGTAGCTGGTTTTAAGAAAGGGTTGGACAAGTTCCTGGAGGAAAAGTCCATAGTCTGTTATTGAGAAAGACATGGGGGAAGCCACTACTTGCCCTGGATCGGTAGCATGGAATGCTGCTACTCTTTGGGATTCTAGAATCTTACTACTCTTTGGGATTCCGGAATCTTGCTATTCCTCGGATTTTGCACGGAATGTTGCTACTCTTTGGGGGTTCTAGAATCTAGTTACTCTCTGGGATTCCGGAATCTTGCTATTCTTTGAGATTCTGTATGGAATGTTGCTACTCCTTGGGTTTTGACCAGGTACTAGTGACCTGGATCGGCCATCATGAGTACGGGCTACTGGGCTTGATGGACCATTGGTCTGACCCACCAAGGCTATTCTTATGTTCTAGTTAAGTTACATAAGATGCAAGAAATCACACATACTCTGTAAATACACAAATTCTGCCCTATGTATCCCAAAGGATTTCATTTTCTTTTTTATACCATAACAGCTTTTTAACCAACAACGCACACATGCATTTAATAGATCTGGGCTTTGGCAGCCGTGTCTATTAAAGCCAGCAGCATGCGCACATCTGCTACCGCGCAGGCCCACATGAGCCTGGCAGCCCTGTGGGCTGAAGCGAGGCCTAGCCTTTCTGCAGGATATAGAGCAGTGGTCTCAAACATGCGGCCCGGGGGCCACATGCGGCCCGCCAGGTACTATTTTGAGGCCCTCGGTATGTTTATCATAATCACAAAAGTAAAATAAAACAGTTTCTTTGATCATAAGTCTCTTTAGCTCTAAATGACAATATTATTATTAAGACTTAGCTAAAAGGAAAGATTGATAAACTATAAAGAGCTTTACCTCATGCAAAATTGTCATTTCTTTAATAAGAAATTAACTATTTTTTCTGAGGCCCTCCAAGTACCTAAAAATCCAAAATGTGGCCCTGCAAAGGGTTTGAGTTTGAGACCACTGATATAGAGGGAAAGAGCGGACAGGGAAGGAGGAGAGAAGCATCAATAAATACACTTCCTCTCCACAAATAAACCCAACTATGATACATGACAAAAATCCCCAATCTAGATTCCTGAAAACCCTCTAAGCCTCTGGTCTTAGAAATGCCTTGTGCATCTGTCATTAGACGTGAAATGTATCCCGAGAGACACTGATGGATGCTGTACTCTGACCATGCACAGGGCCACTCATGACACCGTTCAGAGCATTTCTGAGGGATGTTAGAAGGTTGATGTTTTAGGACCCACGTGACGCTTTCCAGATTTTCCTTTGGGAAAATCCGGGCCCATGGCCACGCCCCCAGGACCACCCAGCTCCGCTTCGGTCACGCCCCGTTCCGCCCCCCAGCCTCGTCCCCAGACGGCATCTGCGCATGCGCGGAAGCAACGACGTCATACGCACGCAACATCACCCCACTGCGTTCACGCATTTCCAATTCAGCTAACCGCTTTTATGAAGCGACCTCACTCTCTACTGTTCCTCCCCTCCCCCTCTCTCTCATATTCAAAACTTTTTTTTTTTTTCTCATTTCTTTTACCCTCTTTGCACCACCAATAATGTAACTTTCCCCCTCCCTCCCTCGTCAACCCCACTTCCATGTCTGTCATTGTCAATGTCTTTAATTGTTCACTTCCCCTTTTGCTCTTTTATTTCGTTTTGCAATCTACAAGCATAAGTCCACTTCAAATGCATCTGCCTAACTTTCAAGATCCTCCACGGCATCCTTCCTCCATTAATTCCACTTTCTTGGAATTCCTCGAATCTTAATACCACCAGACCTACCCAAAAATCGAAACTATCCTTCCCCTCATTAAAAGGCATTTCCCACCCAGGAAAACTGGGGACTTCCCTCCTCTTCAGATTCACCGAGCTCTGGAACAACCTTTCCTCCCCTCTTCGGAACCTGAGTTCTCTCCAACCCTTCCGTAAACATCTGAAAACCTGGCTTTTCTCAAAAATCTAACACTCCCTCCTCCTCTGACATCCTAGCCCTCTAACATTCTTCTTTCCTCCGATCTTCATCTAGCCCTTTCCCTGGAGTTCCTCTCTCATTACAATTCCTGTAAACCGTGCCAAGCTCCACGACCGTGGAGATGGTGCGGTACACAAACCTAAGGTTTAGTTTAGTTTAGTTTAATTTTACTTTTATTTTAAACCGGCTAGATACCCGTTGATGGTCGGTATATTAAAAATCAATAAACTTGAAACTTGAAACACGCATACGCGGATGCCCCTTTCCCAAGGCGATTTTGTCGGGAAGCTTTTCAAAACCCAGACAAAGTACCGGGTTTTAAAAAGCCGTCCTGACGTCTGGTAGCCCAACTTCCAGAGCACAGTGCCTTTGACGCCAGGTACAAAAAATTAAACCGGCATTCACAAATTGCTCATGGACATCCTATACTAAACCATCTGTGGATAAATCGCCTACGTTCAATTTCATAAATTGAAACCTATATTCAGTAGATCTCGGTGCTCCTTTTCCACTAATCAATTGGATGCGTAAATTAAAGAAATGTTTTTCTTGCTTTCAAGGAATTGGAAACAGATAAACCTCAATTTCCTACATACAAAGGGCTTCTTTTACTAAGGAGGCACAACATTAGTGCACGCTAGCCAAAAAAATTACCGCCTGCTTAAAAGGAGGCGGTAGCGGCTAGCCTGCGCTATTTCGCGCGTTAAGGCCCTAACGCACCTTTGTAAAAGGAGCTCAAATTCTTTCCTTCTCTTAGGGCAGGGGTAGGGAACTCTGGTCCTCGAGAGCCGTATTCATTGGGGAAATCCTGAAAACACGACTGGACTACGGCTCTCGAGGACTGGAGTTCCCTACCCCTGTCTTAGGGTCAGATTCCCTAAGCTCCAACATCACGGTTAAAAAATAGTGTGGTGGGAGCGATTTTTGTTTTACTGGTGATTCTCAGCAAATTATTTGCATGCTGTGTGTGCGGAAAATCACCAGTATGGGGGAAGGAGCAGTGTTCAGATGAAAAATCATTAGAGCAAATCCTCCTGCCTGACTGTCATAAAAAAAAACCCCAAAAACAAGCGGTCCCTGCCTGAACCATCAAACAGAGAGAGCAGGGGCTGCTTTTTTTTAAATGGGCGCAGCTGTTGTGTGTGCACAGGGCGCACGGGAGCTGTGCCTTTAATAAAAAAAAGTCTCCCCTCAATAGCTCCCCCATCACACCAAGCCTGGTGGTCTAATGGAACCCCCCCTGTTCCTTTTTTAGAAGACCAGCAGGAGGGATGCTCCCTCCCTCCCACTAGCAGACCTGCTTCTTTTAAATGGTGGGACTTTCCCTTCCTGGTGCATCCTAGGATACCCAGGGAGGGGCCTGGGCCAGTCAGAGTCTTAGGTCCCTCCCTCCCGTTCCATCCCAGGATGCACCGGGAAGGCCTGCCATTTTGAAGAGGTGGGCCTACTGGCAGGGAGGGAGAGGGCATTCCTCCTGCCATTCTTCTAAAAATAGGTACCGGAGAGGGGGGGGGGGTCGGAGAGGGGGACGGCCCACTAGACCACCAGGATTAGTGTGGTGGGGGGCTGTCAGGTGAGGGGAGCTTGCTGTCAGGATAGTACTGGTGGTGGTCAGAGCGGGGATAGCTCACTAAACCAACAGGTTTGGTGTGATGGGATGTTGTCGGGTGGGGGGACTTGCTGTCAGGGAGGTTCCTGACCCTGTGGCAGGAAGTAGTGGACATCCTCCTGCTGATCTTCATCATGGGGTGAGGAGCCATCAGCGGGGGGCAGCAATGGCAGGGGGGGAACGATGACTAGAACTTCAAGCTTTTTTTGAGCTCCATTTAGGAAGAATTGGGGCCATTCGTGACGGTGAGTCTGAGCTCCTTTATTTTCCTGTCAGTGCCTGAGCCAATCAGCGCTCAGGCACTGACAGGAAAAGAAGGCCACGACAGCTCAGATCCTGCTGGTAAATATCGGTTCCGATTCCTCATCAATGGACGGGCGTTCCTTTTTGAGAATCACCTGGAGAGGTCATTTTAATATTAATGACCTCGTTATACTACTTCATTATACTACATTTGCATAGTACCATCGGAGGCTGCTAGAAAGCACGGAAAAGACCACAGTGAGCCACTTTGATAACTGGGCGGTAAAATACGTGTATTTAACAATGGTTTCACGCCATCATTAAATGCACGGCGACGTCAGAGAATCTGGCTCTCAGTGAGAACTTGAGTTTTAATTGGAATAAAAGTCTACACCTGCACTCTCATACAGGTCTCTCTGTGACTGGAGTAATAAAAACTCCCTAGGAGAAAGTTCCACAACCCTCTCCCCCTCCCCCCAGCCCCTCACTGCTGGAAATCACAGGTCCAATCACTTGTCCAATGGGTCCAGGGAGGGTTTGAACACTGAGCTTATCCAGTGGCTCACAAATCTTTGCTAGTGACAGAACGGTCAACCACTGTTCTGGACTGGTTTTCAAACAGCCTGGAATATTCTAGAACAGTAGAACACTCTTGCAGGGGTGAGGAACAAAGGCCGTAATACAGTCGGGTTTTCAGGATTTCCGCAATGAATATGCATGAGATCTATTTGCGTACAATGGAAACATTCATTGGGGAAATCCTGAAAATCCAACTGGATTGCGGCCTTCATGCTCCACCCCTACTTCTAGGGCAAAATGACATGAAGATTTAACAGAAAACCAGCGCTTCTCGTCTAAAATAGTGTTCATACTTTTGGCCAATGGTGTTGGCCTTTTTCCATTCTCTCTTTCCTGTTAGCGATGATTTTCAGGATATGAGCGTTGCCCATTAAGGCCTCACATCTTCTACCGACTAAGTAAAATTAACTACAGAACATAAGAATAGCCTTACTGGGTCAGCCCAGTAGCCCGTCCTCACGGTGGCCAATCCAGGTCACTAGTACCTGGCCAAAACCCAAAGAGTAGCAACGTTCCAGCATCTCAAAGAATAGCAAGATTCCGGACCCCCAATGAGAGCAACATTCCAAAGATGAGATTGTGATGTCATAATGCCTCATTCCACGGTGTCTCAGAGTCAACCTCATCAGTGATGTTACAATGGCTTGATTGTCCTATACTTGGCACATCTAAGAACATAAGAACAGCCATACTGGGTCAGACCAATGGTCCATCAAGCCCAGTAGCCCGTTCTCACGGTGGCCAATCCAGATCTCTAGTACCTGGCCAAAACCCAAGGAGTAGCAACATTCCATGCTACTGATCCAGGGCACGCAGTGGCTTCCCCCAAGTCTTTCTCAATAACAGACTGTGGACTATTCCTCCAGGAAATTGCCAAAACCTTTCTTAAAACCAGCTACGCTCTCCGCTCTTACCACAACCTCTGGCAACGTGTTCCGGAGCTTAACTATTCTCTGAATGAGAAAAAAAAAATTCCTTCTATTGGTTTTCAAAATATTTTCTTGTAACTTAATCGAGTGTCCCCTAGTCTTTGTCATTTTTGACAGAGTGAACAATCAATCCATTTGTACCCATTCAACTCTACTCAGAAACCAGCTCAAAGCCTTACAGTTCACTCGATAGTCATTTGGAAGCACAGTGACGATCCAGGGTGTGTATTTAAGAATCCAGAAATACATGGATGACTTTTTCTAATTACAAGTTGAGCAAAATCCTATACACCGATGGTGTAACCAAGCAACTGATTACATCAATTAAATGAAGAGAGGGCTATTAGAGCAGTTTTCTTTAACGGAGCGATACCCAACAATGGAGGGCTAGAGCTGAACAGTTGTGCTGGGCTCGTGGAGGAACTGGGTAGCCACATTTAAGGGGAAGGGGGGGTGGGTCATTTGTTTTTCAATTATTCAGTTTTTATTAATCTAATGCAATCGGTTGTTACATTACGTTAGAGATTTCCATTCCGCCATTACCTTGCGGTTCAAGGTGGATTACAAAAAAGTTATAAACGATGGGTTACAATGGAAGATCATTGGTCATTTCTAGAGAAGGTAAAGAGTAGATCAGGTAGTATCTGTGTGGCGGGAGGAAGGAAGGTATTTGTGATGTTAGGACTGTTTCTGGAATTTCTTGAAGGGTATAGTTTTTATTTCTTTTCTGAACATCTTGTAGTCTGGGGTGGTTATCAGTAGATTGGAGATCTGGTTATCTAGTTTTGCTGCTTGGGTGGCTAGGAGGCCATCGTATAGTTTTTTCTGTTTAACTTCTTTGATTGGAGGGTGTGTGAATGGGGTGTGTGTTTTTTCTGTATCTGGTTGAGGTAGTTTGGATGAAGGCGGTTGTTCAGGTAGGTTGGGCTGTATCCATTAAATAGCATACAGTAGAATTTAAATAGTATTCTTTCTTGGATTGATGGCCAGTGTGAGTTGCTATAGGGGAAAACACCCTTCAGGGACTCAAGACAAAGTTAGACAAGTTCCTGCTGAACCGGAACGTATGCAGGTAGGGCTAGTCTAAGTTAGGGCGCTGGTCTTTGACGAGAGGGCAGCCGTGTGAGCGGACTTCTAGGCATGATGAACCACTGGACTGACCCAGCAGTGGCAATTCTTATTTAAAAAAGTTACAGCCTCAGTAACCCTGAGGTTGTGGGTTCAAATCCACGCTGCTCCTTGTAACCCTGAGCAAGTCACTTAGGCCCAAATTCTGTAACCGGTGCCTAAAGTTAGGCGCCCAACTAGATAGGAGCCTATCTAAACTGAATAACAAGCCCAATTAAGCGTTTTAATCAGCACTAATTGAAACATAGGCGCCTATCAAGAAAGCGCGATTCTGTAAGAAGGCGTCTCTAAAAATTTAGGCGGCCTTCAAAAAAATAGGCGCTATGCACGTTAGGCGTGGGCGTGGCTACGTGTTAGGCGCCTTCTTACAGAATCACTGCTCTTAAGTGTACTTAAGCGCTCGCATGGGCGCCTAACTTTTAGTTGGGCCTAGAGCTGGCCTATTTAATGGGCGCCTCCAAAACAGGTGCCGCTCAGCGTGATTTTATTTGAATCGCGCTGAACAGCGCCTATATCGGCGCCCAACTTTTGGGCGCTTGTTATAGAATTTGCTCTCAAATCCCCCCATTGCCCCAGGTACATCATTGTGAGCCACTGGGACAGTCAGGGAAAAATGCTTGAGGACCTGAATAAATTCATGTAAACCGTTTTGAGCTTTCCTGGGAGAACAGTACAGAAAACTGAATGAATAAATAAATAAGGTGTCAGGTCAAAAGCGCGCCGGGACAAAGGCGTGCCCAGACAATTGAGCGCAGCGCGGAGGCGCGCACCGCTCTAAATTACTGTTTTTAGGGCTCCGACGGGGGTGGGTGGGGGGGGAACCCCCCCACTTTACTTAATAGAGATCGCGCCGCGTTGTGCGGGGTTGTAACCCCCCCACATTTACTGAAAACTTCACTTTTTCCCTGTTTTTAGGGAAAAAGTTAAGTTTACAGTAAAATGTGGAGGGTTACAACCCCCCAAACCCCCCATAACACCGGCGTGATGTCGCCCCCCCCCCCTCGTCGGAGCCCTAAAAACAGTAATTTACAGCGGCGCGTGCCTCCGCACTGCGCTCAATTGTCCAGGCGCGCCTTTGTCTTTCACGCCGTTGTCTATGAACCAATAAATAAATATGATGTGGAGCCATGAAACTTAAAAGTCATTCCACGCTTTTCATTTCAATAAGGCAAATGCATCTAGTCAATGGGCCCAAGTATGGGGAAGCCATTGTGACATCACGGATGAGGTTGGCTCTTAGGCATTATGACATCACAATACGAGGGACAGCTGAAAAGTTGTCAGCCCAACCAAGAAGAGAATGGGGAGAGTGTGGCACAGTGGTTAAAGCTACAGCCTCAGCACCCTGAGGTTGTGGGTTCAAATCCCATGCTGTTCCTTGTGACCCTGGGCAAGTCACTTAATCCCCCCATTGTCCTAGGTACGTTAGATAGATTGTGAGCCACTGGGACAGACAGGGAAAAATGCTCGAGTACCTGAATAAATTCATGTAAACCAATTTGAGCTCCCTTGGGAGAACAGTATAGAAGATTGAATAAATAAAAACAGCAAACAAAATAGCTCTAAACAGCTTTGCAGTGTTCACAGCCTACTTTAGAACAGAAAGCTATTTCATCATATAAGTGTATGATCCAGACTTCTATGGTCTGTGCCCCGAAAATTGGCAAAGACAGATCAGAACAGAATATACAACTCTATTCGGGGGTGGGTGGAGGGAGTATGTTGGGCCGACCGGATGGACTAGACCAGTGATTCCCAACCCTGTCCTGGAGGAACACCAGGCCAATTGGGTTTTCAGGCTAGCCCTAATGAATATGCATGAAGCAAATTTGCATGCCTATCACTTCCATCATATGCAAATCTCTCTCATGCATATTCATTAGGGCTAGCCTGAAAACCCGATTGGCCTGGTGTTCCTCCAGGACAGGGTTGGGAATCACTGGACTAGACAGGTCTTTCTCACCATCTACTAGGCCAGGGGTCGGCAATTCCAGTCCTCGAGAGCCGGAGCCAGGTCAGGTTTTCAGGATATCCACAATAAATATGCATGAGATCGATTGGCATCTCAAGGAGGCACTGCATGCAAATCCATCTCATTCATATTCATGGAGGAGATCCTGAAAACCTGACCTGGCTCCGGCTCTCAAGGACCGGAATTGCCTACCCCTGGACTAGGCTATAATGAAACTATTTTGCAAAACACAGAACAAAACATTTCCAGCAGCAGCACATAGATACTTGCCATGAAAGCAAACCCTGCACCTGTGCCCCATTAAGATTACCGTATTTTCACCTATATACCGCGCACCCGTGTAAAACGCACACACGGGTATAGTGCGCGGGGAACACAAATTTAAGTAAAAAAAAATTTAATATAGCGCGCATACGCGTATACCGCGCATGCTAAAACCTGATCCCGCCTACTCCGAACCGGCATCCTCCCCCCCCCCTCTCGCTTACCCACGTTTTACAACTTTTTTTTTTTCAATCCGATCCGGCATCCCCCCTGCAAACCGACATCCTCCCCCCCCCGCTCGCGTCACCCCCCCTCCCCCGCGATCCTACATCCCCCCCAGCACCGCAAAACATCTCTTACCCGATTGGGCACTGGCACCAGCACCAATGCACAGGATGTGCCAGTGCCTGAAGATCCTCCCTCGTTGGTTTGGGCTGGGGTGGGCGGTGTGGTGTGGGAGAGATCCTCCTTCTTCCTGCGCCGGACTGGACAAGACTTTGAGCATTTGCGCATGCTCAAAGCCTTCTGGTCTCGCTCTCTCCGAGACTGGGCTGGGCTGGGCGGTGCGGTGCGGGAGAGATCCTCCTTCTTCCTGCGCCGGGGCTGGACTAGGCTTTGAGCATTTGCACATGCTCAAAGCCTTCTGGTCTCGCTCTCTCCGAGACTGGGCTGGGCTGGGCGGTGCGGGAGAGATCCTCCTTCTTCCTGCGCCGGACTGGACTAGACTTTGAGCATTTGCGCATGCTCAAAGCCTTCTGGTCTCGCTCTCTCCGAGACTGGGCTGGGCTGGGCGGTGCGGTGCGGGAGAGGTCCTCCTTCTTCCTGCGCCGGGCTGGACTAGGCTTTGAGCATTTGCGCATGCTCAAAGCCTTCTGGTCTCGCTCTCTCCGAGACTGGGCTGGGCTGGGCGGTGCGGTGCGGGAGAGGTCCTCCTTCTTCCTGCGCCGGGCTGGACTAGGCTTTGAGCATTTGCACATGCTCAAAGCCTTCTGGTCTCGCTCTCTCCGAGACTGGGCTGGGCTGGGCGGTGCGGTGCGGGAGAGATCCTCCTTCTTCCTGCGCCGGGGCTGGACTAGGCTTTGAGCATTTGCGCATGCTCAAAGCCTTCTGGTCTCGCTCTCTCCGAGACTGGGCTGGGCTGGGCGGTGCGGTGCGGGAGAGGTCCTCCTTCTTCCTGCGCCGGGCTGGACTAGGCTTTGAGCATTTGCACATGCTCAAAGCCTTCTGGTCTCGCTCTCTCCGAGACTGGGCTGGGCTGGGCGGTGCGGTGCGGGAGAGATCCTCCTTCTTCCTGCGCCGGGGCTGGACTAGGCTTTGAGCACTTGCGCATGCTCAAAGCCTTCTGGTCTCGCTCTCTCCGAGACTGGGCTGGGCTGGGCGGTGCGGTGCGGGAGAGGTCCTCCTTCTTCCTGCGCCGGGCTGGACTAGGCTTTGAGCATTTGCGCATGCTCAAAGCCTTCTGGTCTCGCTCTCTCCGAGACTGGGCTGGGCTGGGCGGTGCGGTGCGGGAGAGATCCTCCTTCTTCCTGCGCCGGGGCTGGACTAGGCTTTGAGCATTTGCGCATGCTCAAAGCCTTCTGGTCTCGCTCTCTCCGAGACTGGGCTGGGCTGGGCGGTGCGGTGCGGGAGAGGTCCTCCTTCTTCCTGCGCCGGGCTGGACTAGGCTTTGAGCATTTGCACATGCTCAAAGCTTTCTGGTCTCGCTCTCTCCGAGACTGGGCTGGGCTGGGCGGTGCGGGAGAGATCCTCCTTCTTCCTGCGCCGGGGCTGGACTAGGCTTTGAGCATTTGCGCATGCTCAAAGCCTTCTGGTCTCGCTCTCTCCGAGACTGGGCTGGGCTGGGCGGTGCGGTGCGGGAGAGGTCCTCCTTCTTCCTGTGCCGGGCTGGACTAGGCTTTGAGCATTTGCGCATGCTCAAAGCCTTCTGGTCTCGCTCTCTCCGAGACTGGGCTGGGCTGGGCGGTGCGGTGCGGGAGAGATCCTCCTTCTTCCTGCGCCGGGGCTGGACTAGGCTTTGAGCATTTGCGCATGCTCAAAGCCTTCTGGTCTCGCTCTCTCCGAGACTGGGCTGAGCTGGGCGGTGCGGTGCGGGAGAGGTCCTCCTTCTTCCTGCGCCGGGCTGGACTAGGCTTTGAGCATTTGCGCATGCTCAAAGCCTTCTGGTCTCGCTCTCTCCGAGACTGGGCTGGGCTGGGCGGTGCGGTGCGGGAGAGATCCTCCTTCTTCCTGCGCCGGGCTGGACTAGGCTTTGAGCATTTGCGCATGCTCAAAGCCTTCTGGTCTCGCTCTCTCCGAGACTGGGCTGGGCTGGGCGGTGCGGTGCGGGAGAGGTCCTCCTTCTTCCTGCGCCGGGCTGGACTAGGCTTTGAGCATTTGCGCATGCTCAAAGCCTTCTGGTCTCGCTCTCTCCGAGACTGGGCTGGGCTGGGCGGTGCGGGAGAGGTCCTCCTTCTTCCTGCGCCGGGCTGGACTAGGCTTTGAGCATTTGCACATGCTCAAAGCCTTCTGGTCTCGCTCTCTCCGAGACTGGGCTGGGCTGGGCGGTGCGGTAGAGATCCTCCTTCTTCCTGCGCCGGGGCTGGACTAGGCTTTGAGCATTTGCGCATGCTCAAAGCCTTCTGGTCTCGCTCTCTCCGAGACTGGGCTGGGCTGGGCGGTGCGGTGCGGGAGAGATCCTCCTTCCTGCACCGGGCTGGACTAGGCTTTGAGCATTTGCACATGCTCAAAGCCTTCTGGTCTCGCTCTCTCCGAGACTGGGCTGGGCTGGGCGGTGCGGTGCGGGAGAGATCCTCCTTCTTCCTGCGCCGGGGCTGGACTAGGCTTTGAGCATTTGCGCATGCTCAAAGCCTTCTGGTCTCGCTCTCTCTGAGACTGGGCTGGGCTGGGCGGTGCGGTGCGGGAGAGGTCCTCCTTCTTCCTGCGCCGGGCTGGACTAGGCTTTGAGCATTTGCACATGCTCAAAGCCTTCTGGTCTCGCTCTCTCCGAGACTGGGCTGGGCTGGGCGGTGCGGGAGAGATCCTCCTTCTTCCTGCGCCGGGGCTGGACTAGGCTTTGAGCATTTGCGCATGCTCAAAGCCTTCTGGTCTCGCTCTCTCCGAGACTGGGCTGGGCGGTGCGGTGCGGGAGAGGTCCTCCTTCTTCCTGCGCCGGGCTGGACTAGGCTTTGAGCATTTGCGCATGCTCAAAGCCTTCTGGTCTCGCTCTCTCCGAGACTGGGCTGGGCTGGGCGGTGCGGTGCGGGAGAGATCCTCCTTCTTCCTGCGCCGGGCTGGACTAGGCTTTGAGCATTTGCGCATGCTCAAAGCCTTCTGGTCTCGCTCTCTCCGAGATAACTCGGAGAGAGCGAGACCAGAAGGCTTTGAGCATGTGCAAATGCTCAAAGCCTAGTCCAGCCCGGTGCAGGAAGGAGGATCTCTCCCGCACCGCACCGCCCAGCCCAGCCCAGCCCAGCCCAAACCAACGAGGGAGGATCTTCAGGCACTGGCACGTCCTGTGCATTGGTGCTGGTGCCGGTGCCCAATTGGGTAAGAGATGTTTTGCGGTGCTGGGGGGGGGATGTAGGATCGCGGGGGAGGGGAGGGTGACGCGTGCGGGGGGGGGAGGATGCCGGTTCGCAGGGGGGATGCCGATCGGATTGAAAAAAAAAAGTTGTAAAACGCGCTCACACGTATAACGCGCACAGTTATGCACTGTTTGTAAAATCGTGTATAACGCGCGGGTTATATGCGTGAAAATACGGTCGCTTTCCCTACAAACGTGTAACTACTTGATGGACATCTTGCTTAGGAAACTTCAAATCCAGCGCAGTGGTTAGAGCTAGAGCCTCAGCATGAGGTTGTGGGTTCAAACCCTGCGCTGCTCCCTGTGACCCTGGCCAAGTCACTTAATCCTCCTCTGCCCCAGGTACATTAGATAGATTGTGAGGCTTCCAGGACAGACAGTGAAATGCTTGAAGTATCTGTATGTAAAACCGCTTTGAGTGTGGTCGTAAAACTACAAAAAGGCAGTATACAAGTCCCAATCCCTTTCCCTGATGTCATAATGCCTAGCAGAAACCCATAGAGTAGCAACATTCCAGAGCTGAGATTGTGATGTCATAATGCTTCATTCCACCAATGCCTAAGAGCCAACCTCAGCAGTGATGTCACAATGGCTTCATTGTTCTATCCTTGGCTCACATCTGATATTGTATTGGAGGAGAGTGTGGCAAAGTGGTTAGAGCTACAGCCTCAGCACCCTGAGGTTCTGGGTTCAAAACCCCGTGCTGCTATTGTGATCCTGGGTAAGTTATCCCCAGGTACATTAGACTGTGAGCCTGCCGGAACAGATAGGGAAAATGCTTGAGTACCTGATTTGTAACCCATTTTGAGCTCCTTTGGGAGGGTGGGGAAATAAATAAACAGACAATGACCACTCTTAAGGAATGTAAACAATTTTATCAAGCTCTTGCCCCTCCTGGTACATCCTTTACTTGGAAGATATGAGTGGACTCCCTCAAAAGACTTGATGGGCATTACCATAAGAAACCCCATGCTTTTGTAAAGGCTCCCTCCTCCCACAGTGGCATAGCGAAGGTATGTGGCGCCCTTCTCCTCCTCCTCCTCCCCCCCGCTCCTTCCTGACGACACCTGCCCCCCTTCCCTCCCCCTATAACTTTTTCATTTTCCAGGCAAGAGCAGAATCACAAACTTGATGCCCACGTTGATGTCAGCTATCCCTCTGATGTCACGTCCTAGATGCGGAGCCCAGAAGTGACATCAGAGAGAGGCGACACTGACTCGGGTAGCACGTTCATAATGCTGCTCGTGCAGGAAAAGTTAAAGAGGTACAAGGGAAAGGGGAGGCACAGAGTGAAGCATGACTGTCTGAGCCCTTTACAAAGACCACACCCAGGGCGAACTGCCCCCCTCCCCCCCCCACACACACAGAGGAAATGGCAGCTGCTAAAATCACTACTGTAGGAGACCTAGTACAGCACTAACAAAATGGCTACAGTGTTCCCCCGCGAATTCGTGGACATGGTCATTCGCTGTATTCTCTGACCGCCTCTTCCTGTGCTAAAGTCGGGCTTCACCAATCGGGAGCTGCTCCTGATTGGTGAAGCCCGACTTTAGCACAGGAAGAGGCAGTCGGAGCATACCGCGAGTGATTTTCTTCACTCATTGGCGCTCCAGCTGCCCTCTCTGCCTCCCCAGGTGAAAAACCGTATTCACAGTTTTTCGATATTCGCAGGGATTCCTGAAACGGAACCCCCGCGAATATCGGGGGAGTATTGTATATAAATATGGATTTGAAATATGAGATGTGGAGTGGGTACTAGTGCTCAGAATGCAGAGGGATTTAAAGTTTAAAAAGGGATTTAAAGTTTAAAAGGGGTTTAAAGTTTAAAAAAGGGGCTTAAAAGTGTAAAAAAGGGATTTAAAGTTTAAAAGGGATTTAAAGTTTAAAAAAGGGGTTTAAAGTTTAAAAAAGGGGCTTAAAAGGGGTTTAAAGTTTAAAAGGGATTTAAGGTTTAAAAAAGGGGTTTAAAGTGTAAAAAAGGGGCTTAAAAGGGGTTTAAAGTTTAAAAGGGATTTAAAGTTTAAAAAAGGGGCTTAAAAGGGGTTTAAAGTTTAAAAGGGATTTAAAGTTTAAAAAAGGGGCTTAAAAGGGGTTTAAAGTGTAAAAAAGGGGTTTAAGTGTAAAAAAGTTTTTAAAAGTTTTAAAGTGTAAAAAAGGAGTTTAAAGTTTAAAAGGGGTTTAAAGTGTAAAAAATGAGTTTAAAGTTTAAAAGGGATTTAAAGTTTAAAAAAGGGGCTTAAACGGGGTTTAAAGTTTAAAAGGGATTTAAAAGGGGTTTAAAGTTTAAAAGGGATTTAAAGTTTAAAAAAGGGGTTTAAAGTTTAAAAGGGATTTAAAAGGGGTTTAAAGTTTAAAAGGGATTTAAAGTTTAAAAAAGGGGTTTAAAGTTTAAAAGGGATTTAAAGTTTAAAAAAGGGGTTTAAAGTTTAAAAAAGGGGCTTAAAAGGGGTTTAAAGTTTAAAAGGGATTTAAGGTTTAAAAAAGGGGCTTAAAAGGGGTTTAAAGTTTAAAAGGGATTTAAAGTTTAAAAAAGGGGCTTAAAAGGGGTTTAAAGTGTAAAAAAGGGGTTTTTAAGTGTAAAAAAGTTTTAAAAAGTTTTAAAGTTTAAAAAAGGGGTTTAAAGTGTAAAAAAGGAGTTTAATGTTTAAAAGGGATTTAAAGTTTAAAAAAGGGGTTTAAAAGGGATTTAAAGTTTAAAAAAGGGGTTTAAAAGGGGTTTAAAAGGGATTTAAAGTTTAAAAAAGGGGTTTAAAAGGGGTTTAAAAGGGATTTAAAGTTTAAAAAAGGGGTTTAAAGTTTAAAAGGGATTTAAAGTTTAAAAAAGGGGTTTAAAAGGGGTTTAAAGTTTAAAAAAGGGGTTTAAAGTTTAAAAAAGGGGCTTAAAAGGGGTTTAAAGTTTAAAAGGGATTTAAAGTTTAAAAAAGGGGTTTAAAGTGTAAAAAAGGGGTTTAAGTGTAAAAAAGGGGTTTAAGTGTAAAAAAGTTTTTAAAAGTTTTAAAGTTTAAAAAAGGGGTTTAAAGTGTAAAAAAGGAGTTTAAAGTTTAAAAGGGATTTAAAGTTTAAAAAAGGGGTTTAAAGTGTAAAAAATGAGTTTAAAGTTTAAAAGGGATTTAAAGTTTAAAAAAGGGGCTTAAACGGGGTTTAAAGTTTAAAAGGGATTTAAAAGGGGTTTAAAGTTTAAAAGGGATTTAAAGTTTAAAAGGGATTTAAAGTTTAAAAAAGGGGTTTAAAGTTTAAAAAAGGGGCTTAAAAGGGGTTTAAAGTTTAAAAGGGATTTAAGGTTTAAAAAAGGGGCTTAAAAGGGGTTTAAAGTTTAAAAGGGGTTTAAAGTGTAAAAAAGGGGTTTTTAAGTGTAAAAAAGTTTTTAAAAGTTTTAAAGTTTAAAAAAGGGGTTTAAAGTGTAAAAAAGGAGTTTAATGTTTAAAAGGGATTTAAAGTTTAAAAAAGGGGCTTAAACGGGGTTTAAAGTTTAAAAGGGATTTAAAAGGGGTTTAAAAGGGATTTAAAGTTTAAAAAAGGGGTTTAAAAGGGGTTAAAAGGGATTTAAAGTTTAAAAAAGGGGTTTAAAGTTTAAAAGGGATTTAAAGTTTAAAAAAGGGGTTTAAAAGGGGTTTAAAGTTTAAAAGGGATTTAAAGTTTAAAAAAGGCGTTTAAAGTTTAAAACTTTTTATTTTCAGGCCGCTAAAATGAATATATGGCTCGGAAAAATTATGTTAGAAACTTCTTCTTACTTAGATTTTAGGAAATTACTAAAGACTCAATTATTTAATGGGCTGATATCGTAACTTCTTTTGTAATCCGCCTAGAACTGCAAGGTACTGGCGGAATAGAAGTCACTAACGTAATGTAATTTTATTCCTACGTTTCTTACCTGCATGGTTTGCACTTCCATTTTGATCAATTTTACTGAAAGGTATGTATTTATTGCCTTTTTTGCTGTATTTTATTAAGATATTTTATTGAAATGTATGTATTGGGTTTTTTTCATGCTGGGAGCCGCTTAGAGCCTCCCCGGTATGGCAACATGTAAATAAATAATTATTATTATTAAAGTTCAGATCTCCTGCCTGAAGTGGTTCCGGGAAAGGATGACAGACGCCCACTGCAGCAATTTCTGCATTGAAAGATGCACAGCCCACCCCCACCCCCACCCCCACCCATCACATGCATGCCTTTCCTCTACTGCGCTTGACACCTGTAGCATCCCTCACTGCCCAGGTTCAAATCCTTCCTAAACAAGATTCATTTTAAGTCTTGAATAATGGCTCCTCCGATGACCGTGCTGATTTTGGTTTTACTGCAGTAACATTCATGTCTCTGTGGAGCCGAGATTGTGTTTTGTGCAAATCGGTATAGCTCGGCCATTCATGGGCAGAAGACTGGAGGATTGAGGATTCCGTGTTGGAAACATATGACTATCATTCGTGATGAATACATATAAACATGCATCTAATGGAGACCCAATCTGCATTACTGCTCAATGTCTTTCCTACATCATCATGGTTTTAAGAAAGGTTTGGACAAATTCCTGGAAGAAAAGTCCATAATCTGTTTTTAAGAACATAAGCAATGCCATCGTGCCCAGCAATCTGCTCACGTGGCGGCCCAACAGGTTCAGGACCTGTACAGTAATCTTCTATCTATACCCCTCTATCCCCTTTTCCAGCAAGACATGGGGGAAGCCTCTGCTTGCCCTGGATCGGTAGTATGGGATGTTGCTACTCTTTGGGTTTTGGCCAGGTACTAGTGACCTGGATTGGCCACCGTGAGAATGGGCTACTGGGCTTGATGGACCATTGGTCTGACCCAACATAGCTATTCTTATGTTCTTACATTTCCCAAGTATAGGACAATCAAGCCATTGTGACATCACTGCTGAGGTTGGCTCTGAGGCACTGTGGAATGAGGCATTATGACATCACAAATCTCAGCTCTGGAATGTTGCTCTCATTGGGGTTCCGGAATCTTGCTATTCTTTGAGATGCTGGAACGTTGCAACTCTTTGGGTTTTGGCCAGGTACTAGTGACCTGGATTGGCCACCGTGAGAATGGGCTACTGGGCTTGATGGACCATTGGTCTGACCCAACATAGCTATTCTTATGTTCTTACATTTCCCAAGTATAGGACAATCAAGCCATTGTGACATCACTGCTGAGGTTGGCTCTGAGGAACTGTGGAATGAGGCATTATGACATCACAAATCTCAGCTCTGGAATGTTGCTCTCATTGGGGTTCCGGAATCTTGCTATTCTTTGAGATGCTGGAACGTTGCAACTCTTTGGGTTTTGGCCAGGTATTAGGGACCTGGATTGGCCACCGTGAGAACGGGTTACTGGGCTTGATGGAGCATTGGTCTGACCCACTAAGGCTATTCTTATGTTCTTATCACAAGCAAAAAAATAAGCTCTCTGGTGGTCTCTGGAGGCTGAGAGGATTCCATGAGCCCCCTGGGATTAATGCCTGCGAGAATCCGGTGCTTGCTTTCAAAACTAGGTGCAACCAAGCTGATCTGCCTTCCCTAGGAAGCTTTTCACATCTAGCTTTTTCTGTCAGCCTGATCTTCCAGCAATTCAGCATGGGCCCAAGGCCAAGACTGAATTAGAACAGCAAAAATAGATGAGCAAAGTTAAAGGGAAAGGGGGAAGAGTCGAGGGAATTACAAGCGTGAGAGAATGATCATTCTGCACCATCGTGAAATAAGCACAGATGGAACAAAATGCTGGAAACTGAAAAGTGCTGAATGATGTCAGTTTCACCCCTTCCCTGTCCAGAGGATACACTCTAGCGATGGAGGCGTGAGGTCAAATGGAAGAACACGAAAGATACTATAGAGAATTTTTATTCACTGGTAGCTTTCTATATAAATACATGTTATATATTCTCTCCTAACGCAAAAAGTAAAAATTATCTTTCCTTTGCAATTTTATGACCATAACTGATGTTTTGCCATCTAACAATTTTGGGAAATGTACCCCCCTCTTTCTCCCACCCCATTTGATGACTATAGAGATACCAATATCGCCCCCCCATTTTACAAAAACATAGCGGGATTTTTAGCGTGGGCCGCAGCGGTAGCAGCTCCAACACTCACAGAATTCCTACGCTTTTGTATATTAAAAATTAAATTGTGACCCACTTAGGGCCTGTTTTACAAAGCCGCGCGGCAAAGCCCTTTAAATCTCTATGGGCTTTGGGGCCGTTCCCGCGCGACAGGCCCTTAGGTTTTAGGCAGAATATAAATGTTAATATAAATAAATATTAAACAACTTCACATAAAGCTTGCGAAACGTTATTTACAGCAATTTATTTTTGGCCCAATTTCATCACCATAATTCCAGAGTAAGACAAAATTAGTTAAAAAATAAATCAAAGTCATTTATTTTGGCCACTTATTAGCATTGTAAATTTATAAATCAGGTAAAGCAAATCAGTTAAGTCTGTTTTTTATTTATGTGATTGATGAAATTGACAAGTTCTTTGCGTATCTAGTTTTCTCTAAAAGTTATTTTATAACTTTTACCGTAACCTATGATATCTACAATATTTTAATCAAAGGTTGTCTCACAATCACATATATGTGTATAGATATAAATGTTTGTTCTTAGTATGATAATTATCACTATATTTTAATTCCATTTATTTATTGTCCTTTATAAATCAGTTATGAGATTATTGATCTATTATACAATATTAATATTTGTGTTTTTAGAATGTACGAGATTTCTTATTTCTTTGTACTGATCTACAGAAGTTTGGACTGTCTTAGTGATTTTATGAATAAATTGATATCAAATATCTACATCCCTTGAACTCTGGTTCTTCCATTTGACCTCACTCCTCTTTTGCCTTACTTTTCTGTAAGCAATTTCTTCTCCTTCTAACTTCCCCACAGGACAGCACTTCCAGATCAGTCTTGGGTGTCCTAAGTAAATAGTACCCTTCGTTTAAGGAATGGAAAAGGTCAAAAACAGACAAAAACTGGAAAAAGCACAAACAGCATCAAAGCAGGTACCATAAGGCAGTAAGAGGGGCAAAAAGATGAGGAAAAAATAGTCAAGGAGGCGAAAAACTTCAAGCCGTTCTTTCGATATATTAAGGGGAAACGTCTCGCATAGGAAGCGGTGGGACCGTTGGATGACCATGGAATAAAGGGAGTGCTAAAGGAAGACAAAGCCATCGCCGACAAACTGAACACATTTTTTGCGTCTGTATTTACCAAAGAGGATATACACAACATACCAGAAGCCGACAGGCCATATGCGGGAAACGAAGATGGGAAACTTACTGGGTTGATGGTCAGTCTAGAAGAGGTATGCAGGCAGATTGATAGGTTTAAAAATGATAAATCCCCGAGACCGGATGGCATCCATCCGAGGGTAATCAAGGAACTGAAAGGGGCTATAGTTGAACTGCTTCAACTAATAGCCAATCTGTCGATCAAATCGGGAAGGATTCTGGAAGACTGGAAAGTGGAAATTTTACGCCGATCTTCAAGAAAGGTTCGAGGGGAGATCCGGGAAACTACAGACTCTGACCTCGGTACCCAAAAAGATGGTAGAGGCGCTGATAAAAGACCACATCATTGATCACCTTGATGGACACGATCTGATGAGGACCAGCCAACATGGCTTCAGCAAAGGAAGATCTGGCTTGACAAACTTGCTGCAGTTCTTCGAGGGAATAAACAGGCAGATAGACAAGAGTGACCTGGTCGACATTGTATATTTGGATTTTCAGAAGGCGTTCGACAAGGTCCCGCATGAACGACTACTTCAAAAAAATTGCGAGCCATGGAATCGAGGGTGAAATACTCACCTGGATTAAAAACTGGCTGGCAGGTAGGAAACAGAGTGAGGGTGAATGGACAATACTTGGATTGGAAAAACATCACGAGTGGAGTGTCGCAGGGTTCACTGCTTGGACCCGTGCTCTTCAACATATTATTCAGAGTAGTGAAGACGTAGGGGGATTGCGAAGACTTGCAACGTGACAAACACACTCGAGAAATGGGCCGCAACATGGCAAATGAAGTTTAACGTGGATACGTGTAAGGTGATGAAGGTCAGTAACAAAAATCTTATACACACCTACAGGATGTCAAGTGTGGTACTTGGAGAGACCTCCCAGGAAAGAGACTTGGGAGTACTGGTCGAGAAGTAGATTAAGCTGTCCACGCAATGTGCGGCGCCAGTGAAAAGGGTGAACAGAATGCTAGGAATGATTAAAAAGGGGATCACAAACAGATCGGAGAAGGTTATCATGCTGCTGTACCGGGCCACCTGGAATACTGCGTCCAGCACTGGTCGCTGTACATGAAGGACATGGTACTACTCGAAAGGGTCCAGAGAAGAGCGACTAAAATGGTTAAGGGGCTGGAGGAGTTGCCGTACAGTGAGAGATTAGAGAAACTAGGCCTCTTCTCCCTTAAAAAGAGGAGACAGGGGGGACATGATCGAAACATTCAAGATACTGAAGGGCATAGACTTAGCAGAGAAAGACAGGTTGTTCACCCTCTCCAAGGTAGAGAGAACGAGAGGGCACTCTCTAAAGTTAAAAGGGGTTGGATTCCGTACAAGTGTAAGGAAGTTCTTCTTCACCCAGAGAGTGGTGGAAAGCTGGAATGCTCTTCCTGAGGCTGTTATAGGGGAAAACACCCTCCAGGGATTCAAGACCAAGTTAGACAAGTTCCTGCTGAACTGGAATGTATGCAGGTAGGGTAGTCTCAGTTAGGGCGCTGGTCTTTGACCTGGGGGCTGCTGCATGACTGGACTGCTGGGCACAATGGACCGCTGGTCTGACCCAGTTCTTAAGGGAATCCAGAACTGAACATACAAAGATGACATTCCCATCTTACTCTGGGATAGAGTGTCAGAAAAGTTATTCGGGATTAACCAAAGACAAGAACAAGTTATTTTCAATCAATCCATCCTTAGTGGTTTTAGCACAGAAGTTCAAAAGGTCTCAGCTTTCACACTCTCCTGCTACTTCCTTATTCCCAAGTCAGGAGGACGAATTTCGATCCTGGGCTTTTAGAAGCTTGATCGCTGTGTTAGGAAGGAGAACTTTGGAATGATTTCCCCTGGGCACCATGCTACCCTTAGGCCAAAAGAAGATTGGTGCACGCCATTGGATCTGAAGGACACTAAACATTCATTCAGCCGCAAATTTCTACATTTCTCTACCCTGGGCAGATGCTACCAATACAAGGTGTTACCCTTTCGTCTATTTTTGGCTCCAAGGTTTTATCCAGAGGAACAGAACCATGTGTGTCACCCTATTCGATGACTAGCTCATCACAGAATCTTTAAGAGACTTACCATACCATTCTGATTCTTGTATCCCGCAAATGTCGGCTAGGAATCATTGCAGCTTACATAATATTAGAAATGATACAGAGGTATAGACTTCACACAGATGGATTATAGTAAGTCAGTATAGCGACGAGAACAGATGCGTCTTCAGTGCCTTCTTGACTTGGAAGTATGTGGGAAGTTGACTTCTCAATCGCTCTGCGTAACGATGACGTTGCTCTAAAGATGGGGGTTTGTTGTAAAATCACATAAAAGTCCAACCTCACCCCCATGCAATTCCTGGATTTTAATGGGGGCATGCCTCATCTCCCCAAAAGTAAGGCCCAGCCTTCCACCTCAACATGTAAGACAGTTTCATTTAACCTGCCAGCCAAGTCTTGAATGCACGACACAGACAAAACACTTCTTCACACAAGCCGCATGGCAACAGCAGTCTAGGTTGTCTCCTTTGGGAAACTACACATCAGGACTAGCCAATGGCTGCCGAAACACAGGTGGAATCCATTCAACCAAACTCTTTCTCTGCAAATTCCAACCACCTCTTGCTGCAGGAGTCCCTCCTATGGTTACACCACCCACAATCTCAAACAGCAGACCGTTCCAGCGACCGCCGTTTCAGATCCGTTAACCACCGATGCCTCCAACATGGACTTTGTGGGAGAGCTGGCTGCATATCAACCATCTGGAACGCGGAGCAATGCACTCTGCAATCCAAGCTTTCTACTGCTGGCTATCCCGAAACGTTATTGTAATAGAAAGATTTACATCAAACACAGCAATATGGAGTCCACTCGTGTCTGCATGGAAACCCTGAAAATCTGAAAATTTGCTCTATCCCACAACTATGTGAGGTCACCTGTGTGTGGCAGCCTTACCCTGCTTAATGGAAAATAGAGAATGACATGGTGACAAAATTCATCACCGTTCCCGTCCCCGCGGATAACCGCGGGAAACCATCTTCATGTCATTCTTTAAGGAGAGAGGGAAGAATCAGAGTATGAATGGCCACAACCACCGACCCGCAAGCTTTGCTTTGAAGAATGCTGGTGTAGAAGGACTGAGGTTGAAATAGACACTAGAAAATGACATGGGATTATTTCCCGCGGTTATCCGCGGGAACGGAGACGGTGATGAATTTTGTCACCGTGTCATTCTCTAATGGAAAACCCTCCTTTACAAGTAAGTGGCCTAACACGGTCCTCCCTTTCTTCCCCTCTTTGGGACTCAGGCCTGTCTTCACCACAGCACACCCAGGCTGTGAGATTCAGGGGACTGGTTTGCAAACTCATCATTCAGGTTGAGCCACGAGGACAGATCTCTTTCTGAAATTTCTCTTTTAACTGAAAACCAAAAATAAAAAAAAGCCAGAGTGGTTCTCTCAATACAGCCTGTCAGTAAAAATATCAATGATCTTTCAGCGACGTTCAAGAGCGAAGTGATCGTTTTCCCACCGGGGAACAAGCCATTTTCACAACCGTCTCTGCCAGAAGAACAGAAAACAACAGGGCAGAGTACAGCCAGCTGTTGTCCTATAACTCTACTCTAACAATATCATGCTTTAGTCAAATAAACGGCTAGCCCTGCATTATTTCTAACATCCGAGAAGCAAAGCCACAGCAACAGGAATCGTGCCATGTGAACAAGCCAAGGCAGGACTGTTGCTCGGGCCTTCCCCTCACCCTCTATAGAGGGCCAGGATTGGAAAACAAAGGCTTCACTGCCCTTTGCTGGCAGTAATCTGACCCCAGGAACTGGAATGTGTCAAAGAGAAAGCCATGAGCGATGGCTGAGAAGGTGATGTGAAAGCGTGTCAGGTCCACATTCTTCATCGACCGTGATGGCTGTTGTTCCTTTTATGATTTTTATACCATTCACATGTATATTTTGGATTTTAGCCTTTTTTATTGGGTTTTTATTATTTGTATCAATGAAATTTTAATTAGGTTTTTTGTTTTTTTTGCCAAGAACATTGACTCCACATTTTTGGATTTGACAGTCAAGCATTACCCTGTAATTCTCTTGCACCAGCCCTCCCCCTCCCCTCCCCCAACGTCCCCTCAAAGCTAAGCTTCCACAGACTGAGGATGCTGGCAAAGAATTAATGTTTTCAGATTCTAAGGTACCCACAACCGATTATCGATGTTTGTCAGGTACCCATGCTGCTATATACATTCAGTCATCTTTCCCTCTCCTGCACATGATGCAAACAGGTATGTTTGATGAAACAATGTTTGTTGCTTTATTTCTGTTTTCCCAGTAGAAAGCTGTCCAATAAAGAAAGCCATTTTTTTGATAATGGGTAAAAGAAATCCCTTTTTTATTCTGTTACTGACTGAAGTCTACAAAATCTTGAGTGGTATAGAACGGGTACAATCGATTTTTTTTTACTCTGTCAAAAATTACAGAGACCAGGGGACATTCGATGAAGTTACAGAGAAATGCTTTTAAAACCAATAGGAGGAAATATATTTATACTCAGAGAAATAGTTAAGCTCTGGAACACTTTGTCAGAGGTTGTGGTAAGAGCAGTTAACATAGATGGGTTTTAAAAAAGGTTTGGACAAATTCCTGGAGGAAAAGTCCACAGTCTGCTATTGAGACAAACATGGAGGAAGCCAATGTTTGCCCTGGATTGGTAGCATGGAACGTCGCTACTCTTTGGGATTTTGCCAGGTACTTGTGGCCTGGATAAGCCACTGTGGAAATGGGATTCTGGGCTAGATGGACCATTGGTCTGACTTAGTACAAGCAGGTGCTGAAAAGATCTCAGCATAACCAACCTCCTAAATTTTGAGCGGTATTTTACCATTGTAGCTGAAAAGAGTGTTATTTTATTTTTACAAAGTGCCAATTTGCAGAATCGTAATGTTATGTTTTGACATTGTTTGACTGAATCATCTCAACGAAAAGTGTGGAATTTTCAAGCGCGGAATTCCGAGCCGTCATGAAGTTCCTATTCCTGCAGAAGAAAACTCCAAAGGAAATCCATGAATGTATGATGCAAACGTTGAGTGACAAATGTCCAACATATTCCAAGTGAAGAAGTGGAGTGCAAACTTTCTGCGTGGAGATTTCGAGACTGAAGATGTAGCAAGGTCTGGGAGGCCTCAAACAGTGTCAACGCCTGAAATTGTTGACCATGTCCATGACCTGATTTTGGCAGATCAGGAAATAGCAGCTAAAACAATTGCCGAGACACTACAGATATCCCGGGGACGTGTTGGGTGTATAATCCACGAGCAGCTGGGTATGCAGAAGTTGTCAGCCAAGTGGGTGCCCAAATGTTTGTATGCTGACGAGAAATGACATTGAGTGGACACTTTCAAGTTGATTTTGAAGAATTTTCAGCAAGATGATGCCAACATTTTGGAACACCACTATGATCCTGAGACAAAACAACAGTCCATGCAATGGCGGCACTCAGGTTCCCCAAGGACTAGGAAATTCAAGACCCAATCGGCAGGAAAGGTACAAACGTAAGGAAGGTCTTCTTCACCCAGAGAGTGGTAGAAAACTGGAACGCTCTTCCAGAGTCTGTTATAGGGGAAAACACCCTCCAGGGATTCAAGACAAAGTTGGACAAGTTCCTGCTAAACTGGAATGTACGCAGGCGAGACTGGACTCATTTACAGCACTGGTCTTTGACCTGGGGGCCACCGCGTGAGCGGACTGCTGGCACGATGGACCACTGGTCTGACCCAGCAGCAGTAATTCTTATGTTCTTATGGCATGGCCACAGTTTTTGGGATCAGGAAGGTGCTGCAATGACTGATTATCTTCCAAGCGGCCAAACAGTTAATACAGAATGCTATTGGAACTTGTTGTGCTGATTAAAGGAGGCATTGAAAGAAAAAAGGGGAGGGAAGCTGTGGAAGGGAGTTCTCTTTTTGCAAGACAATGCATTTGCTCACAAGGCTGGCAAAACGATGGATGTTTTGACGCAACTGGGGTTTCAGTGCATAGACCATCCATCCTACTCACCAGATCTTGCGCCATCGGACTATTTTCTATTTCCAAACCTTAAAAAGAGTTTGAAAGGGTGACAATTTTTGAGCAATTCAGAGGCGATTGCAGCAGTGGAACAGTATTTCAGTGACCCAGACATCAGAGTATTTTCTGGAAGGGTTACAGAGACTTCAGACATGTGTGTTGAACTTAGGCGTGAAAATGTGGAATAACTTGTAAGTTTCATGGATCCACGTTATTCCCTTCTTGGTTGGGCTGAGATCTTTTCAGCACCCCCCTCGTATGGCTATTCTTATTTTCTTATGTACTGCAAAGTGAAAACAAAAAGCATACTTCAGAGCGTGCTCTCACCAACACACCCATTAGTCCCAAGACATTTGAGTGTATGCATTCTCTCCTTTATTTTATTGAAGTTATTGGTTTTATTATTACAGTGAACCACTTTGATACATCTAGGGCAGCGGTCTCAAACTCGCAGCCCACGAGCCATATGTGGCCTCCCAGGTGCTATTTTGCGGCCCGCAAAATACCCGATCTCACACTCTGGGCAGGAAGAGAGGCTGACTTGCAACTTCCTGCTGCCGTCGAGTATGCAGGGATTCCTGTCTTCACTTATCTGCCCGATACACAAAGGCAGGAGTCCCAGCAGACGCGATGGCAGTAGGAAGTTGCAAGTCAGCTGACCCAGCGCCGGAGCCTCTCTTCCTGCCCAGTGTGTGAGATCACGTACAAAACCATGGCTGCAAAATACAGGTACTGCTGGACAGGGGAGGGGAGGAAGGAAGGAAGGGAGAAGGGGTACTGATGGACGGGGGAAGGGAGAAGGGGTACTGATGGACGGGGGAAGGGAGAAGGGGTACTGCTGGACAGGGGGAAGGAAGAAGGGGTACTGCTGGATAAGGGGGGGTAAAAGGAAGAGAGAAGAGGTGCTGCTGGACCTGGCAGAAAGGGAGGGAAAGGTGCTACACACTGGAGGGGAGAGTGAGATGGTGCATGGGGGTTGGGGGGTAGGAAGGAGGGATGCCACTGAGGGAAGAGGCAAGGACAGAGACAGAAAGAGTGAAGGAGGCAGAAAGTGTTGGACTCATGCAGAAGGCAAGATGGATGGGGAGGACAGAAAGAAGGGTAGGAAAAATGTTACACTGGGGAAGGTGGAGAGGGCAGAGAGTGAAAAGTTCATGGAGGGAGAGAGAGAAAGATGTTGTTTGGTTGAGGAAGGAGGACCAGAGGAGAAGCATGCAGGAGGAAGAGGAAAAAAATGTTGGACTGGTGGAAAGGAGGGAGAAATGTTGGACTGGGAGAGGGGCCAGAAAGGAGGAAGGGAAGGGAGATGGACTGCAGGGGGCAGAAAGGAGGAATAGAAAGAGAAATGTTACACTGGGCAGGAAGGAGAAAGATGTCAGACTATGGAAATAGGGAGGAAAGGAGAGAGAGATAGGGAGGGAAGGTAAGACATGGAAACATAGATTTTGAGAAGAAAGCAGAAAAATTGAAAAAATTGATGTTAAGTTAATGCCAAAGATAGATGCAAGGCAGAAAGTGAAGACGCAGAAAAACAGTCAATGGACAGGAAGGCCCTGGAAACAGTTAAAAGCACAGAAATATAAAGTCACCAGGCAACAAAGGTAGGGAAAATGATTTTATTTTCAATATAGTGATTGAAATGTGTCAGTTCTGAGAAAGGAAAGATGTTAAACTTTAACTGTGAGGAACGCAGAAAAAATAGTTCATGTCTTATTAAACAAATGACAATTTTGCATGAGGTAAAACTCTTTATAGTTTATAAATCTTGTTAAAGGAAAGATTTATAAACTATAAAGAGTTTTACTTCATGCAACGTTGCCATTTCTTTAATAAGACGAACAATGTTTTCTGCGGCCCTCCAAATCCAAAATGTGGCCCTGCAAAGGGTTTGAGTTGGAGACCACTGGTCTAGGGTTACCAGACGTCCGGATTTCTCCGGACACGTCCTCCCTTTGAGGACGTGTCCGGGGGTCTGGACAGCTTTTCTCAAAACCCGTCATTTTGTCTGGGTTTTGAAAAGCTGCGTCGGCCAAGGAGGACATCCGCGCATGCGCGGACGTGATGTCATCACGTAGTGTTCGTGCGCGGACAGACGTCCTCCCTGCCCGACAAGAGCAGGCAGCGGGGGTGGGCATTACTAGGAGGGCGGGTCTAGGGGGTCTGGATTTTCCAAAAGGAAAATCTGGTAACCCTAGATACGTCCCTATGTTTAGCAGTACAGCCAGAGGCATAGTAAGGGAGTTGGCCCGCCCCAGGCGCCATCTTGGTGGGGGTGCCAGCACCCATCCTCTTCTCCGCCCCCCCCCAACACTCCTTCCTGATCCCCCCCTGCTGTGCGCCCCTTCCCCTGTATCTCTTTAACCTGCTCCCCACGTTGGTGTCGGCTCTCTCCAACGTCACTTCTTGGGTCCTGCTGCTCGCACCTGGAGAACTAAAGAGGTACAGGGGAGTGGAAAGGGGGGGTGCACGTGTGGCAGGGGGGTTGGAAAGGAGGGGGGCAGAGAAGAGGGTGCCACTCACCAGAACAGGGCAACAGCCTGAGATATGCACCCAGCCTCTAAAACACTTGAGCAGGGAACAGGCTTTAACATGAGGGACCATGAAAATCGCCGTCCATTCCAAAGTTAAGAATCAATCTTCAAAACAGCCAGCGGGCTCCACTTCAGCTTCTGGACTTAGCTTAGAAAAATGTGAAAGCCATGTCATAACTGGAAAACTCAAGTACAAGTTGTTCCTCAGGCAGAAAGTGGACCCGTTGCTAAAAGGGCCTGAAAGAGCTTTGAATAAATGCAAGTGCGTGGACAAAGGTTTCGATTTGAGCTGCTCAAATATTCTACTTGCAAATTTAGATACTGCCTTTGCCCCTATTTATCCAAGAGGCGATTTTTAGAGCTGATTTGTCAGTCAGGGGTAGGCAATTCCGGTCCTCGAGAGCCACAGGCAGGTCAGGTTTTCAGGATATCCACAATAAATATGCGTGAGGTAGATTGGCATTTGAGAATAACACGGGGAAAAAAATCTGACCCTGTCACTGCCCCGTAACCGGACCACTGTCCCCTTCACCACCCCATCCCCACCGTCCCCTTCACCGCCCTGTCCCCGTAGCATCCACCCTTCCCTCTCGCCACCTCACCGCCCTTCAGCGGCCCGAGAATCTCCCTCCCTCCCCCTTACCTTTGCGGCGTGTTAGTAAAGTATTGAAACTTAAGGGAGGGAAAGCACGCGGTCACCAATCGCACGCGGCCCCCTTTCTCCCTACCTATGGCCAAATCTATCTCCCTCCCTCCCCCTTACCTTCACGGCGCTTTCATTAAAAAAAAAAAAAAAAAACAAAAACTTACTGAAGCTGAACCGGAAGCTGCGTAAGAGGAGAAGCTTCCGCCCACACACACGCGACTGCAGGCAGGCAGGCTTCGCCGGCTTCAGTAAGTTTTTTACGAAAGCGCCGTGAAAGTAAGGGGGAGGGAGGGAGATAGATTTGGCCGGAGGGAGGGGGCCGCGCGCATTTGGTGACCGCGCGCCTTCCTTCCCTTAACTGCAGGGACAAGGCCATTCACCACTCCACGGGGCAGTGGATGGCCTTGTCCCCGTGCCCTCAGTGAGCACTTTTCTCCCCCCCATTGTTTCTGTGGGTTACCAGCGGCTAGCCGCAGGTAACTGCCACCGTGTCATTCTCTAATTGGCATCTCAAGGAGGCAATGCATGCAAATCCATCTCATAGATATTCATTGTGGATATCCTGAAAACCTGACCTGCCTGTGGCTCTCGAGAACTGGAATTGCCTCCCCCTGGTCTATGTAAATCGGCTGGAAGTAGGTGTGGCCTATTCCGAGTGCACTTCCAGGTGGTTTGGAAAACAGATTATATTTAAAGTCTACATGTGTTCATTTGCCTTCTGAATCTACCTACACAGAAAGTGGGAGCCAAAGTCTGCACACCCGTTTCATATGGGTAAGATATGCTTGAGGATTTTACCCAAAGCAAACAGTCTGAGAGCTGCCCCCTAAAAACTTACATTAATGATCTAAGGCAGGGGTGTCAAAGTCCCTCCTCGAAGGCCGCAATCCAGTCGGGTTTTCAGGATTTCCCCAATGAATATGTATTGCATGCAAATAGATCTCATGCATATTCATTGGGGAAATCCTGAAAACCCAACTGGATTGCGGCCCTCGAGGAGGGACTTTGACACCCCTGATCTAGGGGGAACAGGTTAAACTTCATCTCTTACAGCAGCGCTTCTCAACCCTTTCCTGGAGGCATAACTAACTAGTTGGGATTTCAGGATATTCAAGAGATACCTTTGCAATTACATGCAAACCCGTTCATGCATATTCATTGTGGTAATCTTGAAAATCCGACTGGTTAGGGAATTACCTGCAGGAGGAAATTTTTTTTTCACTTAAGAGAATAGTTAAGCTCTAGAATGCGTTGCCAGAGGTTGTGGTAAGAACGGATAGCGTAGCTGGTTTTAAGAAGGGTTTTGGACAATTTTCTGGAGAAAAAGTCCATAGTCTGTTATTAAGACAGACATGGGTGAAGCCACTGCTTGCCCTGGATCGGTAGCATGGAATGTCGCTACTTTGAGATTCTAGAATCTTGTTACTCTCTGGGATTCTGGAATCTTGCTATTCTTTGAGATTCTGCCTGGAATCTTGATGCTCTTTGGGATTCTAGAATCTTTTTTTTTACTCTTTGGGATTCTGGAATCTTTTTTACTCTTTGGGATTCTGGAATGTTGCTACTCTTTGGGATTCTAGAATCTTTTGTTACTCTTTGGGATTCTGGAATGTTGCTACTCTTTGGGATTCTGGAATGTTGCTACTCTTTGGGTTTTGGCCAGGTACTAGTGACCTGGATTGGCCACAGTGAGAAAGGGCTACTGGGCTTAATGGGCCATTGGTCTGACCCAGTAAGGCTATTCTTATATAGGAGAGGGCTGAGAAGCAGTGTGTTGGAAGCTAGAGAAGACAGATGCACTGCATTCATTTGGTATTTGGAAAAAGCACACACGAAACACCTCCCCACCCCCCACTTGCCAGTTCCTTCCTCAGGAGAGACCACAATAACTTACAAGGCTGTTGCTCCTTGACAAATGTGCTGAAGAGTGTCTCCTGGTGCTGGCAAATGTTGGAGGATGAGCCACTAAGCCGACCTTCTCCTCCGAACCTCTCAAACGAGTAAGCAAGTCCACCTGCTGTGCCAGCCTCATCTGCTCCACTTGCAGCTTCAGATTATCCTCCTTCAGATCATCGACCGCCTTTACCAACGGATCCAGGGTCCGGGCAATCTCGTCTACCCGCTCATCCACTGCCTTCTGGAAAACCTGGAGGTCCAGGTGGATCCCCTTCACCGCCTCCTGTATAGACTTCTCAAAGGCAGCTTCGGCCAAGGCCACCGATTCCTGCGCCTCATAATCTGGATCCTGGAGGCTGACCCCTGGCATCTTCAGGCTGTTATCACTGGATGAGCTCCTGAATAAAGAGGGCCCTACACAGCAGATTCCCTGTCCCTGTCTTCCTGGCCAGAAAACTTATCCCAGGGCTCCGAACGGGAGTTGCAAAGCACGATATCGAAAGACGCAGCTTGGTCTCCTAACTAGTTCCTAATCACTCTTTGGGCTTTGTCTGCAGGCACAAACTATTATTATCTCAGAGAAGACGGGCCAGGCAGGTCCCAGCAGTGATAGAGTGAAAATGAGATGGAATGACAACAGGTGTGAGAAAAAGCAGCTCCCGTTACTGAACCCCAGGATTTAGCATGAGACGGTCAACAGAATTCCAGCTGCCTCTTTTTCAGATATCTTTAACTGGTATATTATTGACCTTGCTAAAATGTGTGTACCGCAGATTCAGAACACACTATACACTTCCCCCTCCGTATTTGCGGGGGTTAGGGGCAGAGCCGGCCCGCGAATATTAACAAAACCGCAAATATTTTTTCCATTCATTTTTTCATATATACACACACATTATTAACAACGCACCGCAGACCGGCAGTTGAAGAACACAGTTTTGGGCCTGATGCACATGCCGGCCCTGTGGACCGGCAGAAAGAACACTGGTCTAGTGGGTTTTCAGGCAGGAGCGATCTTCCCATGCTCCTGCCCCGTGCAGATCGCTCACAGGAAATGGCTGCCTTGAGCTCCCATTGTCTCTCGAGCCATTTCCTGTGAGCGATCTGCACGGGGCAGGAGCAGGGGAAGATCGCTCCTGCCTCGAAAACCCGCTAGACCAGTGGTTTCCAACCCTGTCCTGGAGGACCACCAGGCCAATCGGGTTTTCAGGCTGACCCTAATGAATATGCATGGAGCAGATTTGCATGCCTCTCACTTCCATTATATGCAAATCTCTCTCATGCATATTCATTGGGGCTAGCCTGAAAACCTGATTGGCCTAGTGGTACTCCAGGACAGGGTTGGGAACCACTGCGCTAGACCACCAGGTAAGGCTTAAGGGGGGGGGGGGGCTTACAGGGCTTAATATAGCCTGAAAAATGAAAATGCATTTTTTGGTTTAAAACAGCAAATAAGCGAATCCGTAGATATGGAATTCGCGAATACGGAGGGGGGAGTGTACAGTCAAACCTTGGATAGCGAGTAATGTGGTTTACAAGTGTTTTGCAAGACGAGCAAAACATTTTCTTAAATTTTAACTCGATAAAATATGCACAATATATGTGCTTCGCATCCCTGATCGCGGCTGAACATAATACATGCACCTGCAATTCAAACATAGAAACATAGAAATAGACGTCAGATAAGGGCCCACGGCCCATCTAGTCTGCCCACCTTAATGTCCCTCCCCTACCTTTGCCCTGTGAAGAGATCCCATGTGCCGATCCCATTTGGCCTTAAAATCAGGCACGCTGCTGGCCTCAATCACCTGTAGTGGAAGACTATTCCAGCGATCAACCACTCTTTCAGTGAAAAAGAATTTCCTGGTGTCACCTCGTAGTTTCCCGCCCCTGATTTTCAACGGATGCCCTCTTGTTGTCGTGGGACCCTTGAAAAAGAAGATATCTTCCTCCGCCTCGATGCGGCCCGTAAGATACTTGAACGTCTCGATCATGTCCCCCCTCTCTCTGTGCTCCTCGAGCGAGTATAGCTGTAATTTGTCAAGCCGTTTTTCGTATGGTAGATCCTTGAGTCCCGAGACCATCCGGGTGGCCATTCTTTGCACCGACTCCAGTCTCAGCACATCCTTGCGATAATGCGGCCTCCAGAATTGCACACAGTATTCCAGGTGGGGCCTCACCATGGATCTATACAATGGCATAATGACTTCCGCCTTACGACTGACGAAACCCCTTCGTATGCAGCCCATGATTTGTCTTGCCTTGGACGAAGCCTGCTCCACTTGATTGGCAGACTTCATCTCCTCACTGACGATTACCCCCAAGTCTCGTTCTGCTACCGTTTTTGCTAGGATCTCGCCATTAAGGGTATAAGACTTGCATGGATTCTGGCTGCCCAGGTGCATAACTTTGCATTTTTTGGCATTGAAGTTGAGTTGCCATGTTCTAGAGTCAGACCATCGCTCCAGTAGGAGTAGGTCGTGCATCATGTTGTCGGGCACTGAATCTTCGTCTGTTGTGCATTTGCCCACTACATTACTCAGTTTGGCGTCATCGACGAATAATGTTATTTTACCTCGAAGCCCTTCTGCCAAGTCTCTTATAAAGATGTTGAATAGGATTGGGCCCAAGACTGAGCCCTGTGGTACTCCACTAATCACCTCCGTCATTTCGGAGGGGGTGCCCTTCACCACCACCCTTTGGAGCCTACCTCCAAGCCAGCTCCCAACCCATTTCGTCAATGTGTTACCTAATCCTATAGAACTCATCTTGCTCAGTAACCTGCGGTGTGGTACGCTATCGAATGCTTTGCTAAAGTCCAGGTACACGATGTCCAGGGACTCCCCTATATCCAGCTTTCCCGTTACACAGTCAAAGAAGCTGATCAGGTTGGATTGGCAGGATCTCCCCTTAGTAAATCCATGTTCTCGGGGATCCCGTAGATTCTCCTCATCCAGGATCTTATCTAATTGGTGTTTGATTAGAGTTTCCATTAGTTTGCTCACTATCGATGTTAGACTCACTGGTCTGTAGTTTGCTGTCTCCATCTTTGAGCCTTTCTTGTGGAGTGGAATGATGTTAGCCGTCCTCCAGTCCAACGGGACGCTGCCTGTACTAAGGGAGAGGTTGAAGAGCGCGGACAGTGGCTCCGCCAAGACATCACTCAGCTCCCTAAGCACCCTGGGGTGCAGGTTGTCCGGCCCCATTGCTTTGTTAACCTTGAGCTTTGACAGCTCACCGTAGACACTGCTGGGCGTAAACTCAAAGTTACTAAACGGGTCAACTGAGCCAACCCTTGTCTGTAGCTGAGAGCCGAGCCCTGGCGCTTCTCGGGTGAAGACTGAGCAGAAGTATTCATTTAATAGTTGGGCTTTTTCCGAATCCTTTTCCACATAGTCTCCGTCTGGTTTCCTAAGACGTACAATCCCGCCTGAGTTTTTTCTTCTATCACTGATATACCTGAAGAAGGATTTATCTCCCTTCTGGATGTTCTTTGCTAGAGACTCCTCCATGAGGAATTTAGCCTCCCTGACTGCTGTTTTGACGGCTTTTGATTTGGCCAGGTAGTCTGCTCTAGAGTCCTGCTTCCCTGATTGTTTGTAAGAGATGAATGCTTTTTTCTTCTCCTTGATCAGGTCTGAGATCTCCACAGTAAACCACTGTGGTTTATTGTTCCTTCGCCGTTTACTTACTGATTTTACATAGCGGTTTGTTGCTTCTTGTATGGTTGCTTTCAAAGTCGACCACATGTCTTCCACGTTATCGGTTTCTTCTTGGCTTTGTAGCGCCTGGTGAACGAAGTCTCCCATTTCTTTGAAATTTGTGACCTTGAATTTGAGGACTTTGGTTAGTGTAGTAGATTTAGTGAAACCTTTCCTGATATTGAACCATACCATGTTGTGGTCACTGGAGGCCAATGTGTCGCCCACCGAGACCTCTGTGACACTTTCTCCATTGGTAAGTATCAGGTCCAGTATTGCCTGATCCCTTGTCGGTTCCAACACCAGTTGCCTGAGGCTTGCTCCTTTCATAGAGTTTAATAGCCTCCTGCTGCTGCCGGAAGCAGAGGTAAGTGTAACCCAATCCACATCAGGCATGTTGAAGTCACCTAGCAATACTGTGTCCCCACGCAAGGTGATATTTTCTATATCTTCGATTATTTCCATATCCAGGTCATCCTGTTGTCTTGGGGGTCTGTAAATTACGCCAAGATACAAGCATTTGTCCTTCCCTCTGGCCAAATTAACCCAAAGGGATTCCCCAGTATACTGGACATCTGAGATTCTCGTGACCTTAATGTCATCTTTAGTATATAATGCTACACCCCCTCCCTTCCTATCCTCTCTGTCCCGGCGAAGCAAGTTGTAACCCGGTATGACCATGTCCCACCCGTGGGAGTCTGTGAGCCAGGTTTCGGATATCGCCACCACATCCAGGTCGGCATTCCTTATTTCTGTTTCCAATTCCAGGATCTTGTTTCCTAAACTGTGTGCGTTGACGTACATAGCCCTCCATGTTATATTTTTGTTATGTCTCAGTGGGGATATTCCTGTTTGAGCTATTTGAACACCTTTAGCATTGTTTGTGTTATTTGTGCTTTCCTGAGGCTCAGAACCACAATGTGTACTCCCCATATACCCAGAACTACAGTGTGTACTCCCCCTAGACCCGGAATTACAATGTGACCCATAAATATGATGTGACCCTACTCCCGACTCAAAAGTGTGTGCACTCACCCCTGACCCAGAATTTCGGTGTCTACTTTCCTCAGCCTCATAAATGTATTGGCATTTTAGTTCGCCTGGTATGTTGTTTGTGCCTGTACCCTCCCCCCGACTTACCTAGTTTAAAGCCCTGTGGAGTAGGCGGGCTAGGCGGTGTCCAAGGACACAACATATGCACATCTCACGCTGAGCGCGGCTGAACGTAATAAAGGCATCATGCCCAATTCACTTCGAAACTAGTGCAATACAAGTATGTATAGTGCTGTATTTTCACTTAATCCCCCCATTGCGCCAGGTACATTATTATGAGCCACTGGGACAGACAGGGAAAAATGCTTGAGGACCTGAATAAATTCATGTAAACCGTTCTGAGGTTCCCTGGGAGAACAGTACAGAAAACTGAATGAATAAATACATAAATATGATGTGGAGCCATGAAACTTACAAGTCATTCCACACTTTTCATTTCAATAAGGCAAATGCACCTAGTCAATGGGCCCAAGTATAGGGAAACCAAGTCATTGTGACATCACTGATGAGGTTGGCTCTTAGGCATTGGTGGAATGAGGCATTATGACATCACAATACAAGGAGCCACTGAAATGTTTTCAGCCCAAGCAAGAAGAGAATGGGGAGAGTGTGGCACAGTGGTTAAAGCTACAGCCTCAGCACCCTGTGATTGTGGGTTCAAACCCATGCTACACCTTGTGATCCACTGTCCCAGGTACATTATTGTGAGCCGCAAGGAAAAATGCTTTGAGTACCTGAATAAATTCATGTAAACCGTTCTGAGGTCCCTTAGTAGAATGGTATAGAAAAGTGAATGAACGAATAAATAAATAAATAATCATAAAGACACACATAATGAATTTAAAAATCCCCAGAAATTATACCAGTTTCAATGTCTGTCTTATTTGTGTTGCCAAAAATTAAGAAGCTGATTACTAATCCCACAGTAGGCCATATAAAAGACTTGCCACTGACTTCCCTGAACCGCAAAAAACAAGAAGCTATGACATTTTAAGAAGGGTTTTTGTTTTTTTTTAATAAACATGATAGTTTTCTCAGATCTGACATTTAATTGAATTCATATAGAAATTCAGTCCTGGGCCGTGCCCGGACGTCTGCACTGGATTTCCGAGTTTTTGAAGCCAGCTAATGCAGAGCCAGTTGAGTGCATTATTCAGCATTTAACTGGTTACGGGTCAGTCCTATCATAGTAACATAGTAAATGACGGCAGATCAAGACCTGAACGTGGTCAAACTGGTCAGTTATTTGCCAAGTGCCAGCTTAGCCCCTGAACACACCCTAGCTTGATACTAACCTGTATTCTACTTACATGCACTCGATGTCCCTATATTGTGACTTTTACTCTGTCTTTCTCCCTCCCTACAAATATTCATGTATTCAAAGACTTCATTGTAATTTTTTCGCTGACTGTCCAGCTCTTCCTATTGTAAACTGCCTCGAACTACTATGGCTTTGGCGGTATATAAAAATAAAGATATTATTATTATTATTAACCTATTATTTTCAGCAGTACTAATCAGTTAAGTGGGGCTCAAAATTAGTGATTAATCCTGAACAGACGATTTAACTGGCTAGTTAAATTGCTTTGAATAATCAACCCTTCTATTTCCTTTTTTCTAGTTCAGGTTGACTTCCCTCATGCTTAAGCTGGACAGTGCGCAAACCCCCGTGTTAGAGGAAATCCTGCATAGTACATTTCAAATATACGCTCCCCCCCTCCACATTCGTGGGGCTTTGGGGCACAGCCCCCATGTATTTGCAAATAACTGTAGGGGCCCCACAAACCTTAAGTCCCGCCTCCCAGACCCCTCCACACCTTAAATTAAAGCTTTGGTGGTCTAGCAGTGAAGCGGGGCAGGAGCAATCTTCCTATGGTACTGCCCCATGAAAGCCGTGATGAAAAATGGCTGCCATGAATTCCAGCAGCGGTCTCACGAGTTCCCATGGTCTCGCGAGACTACCGAGGGAACTTGCAGCAGCCCTGTTTGATCACAGCTTTCATGGGACAGGAGCGTAGGAAGATCGCTCCTGCCCCATCACTGCTAGACCAGAAGGGCTTTAAGGTAAGGTGTGGAGGGGTTTGGAAGGCGGACGGTTCAAGAATAACTAAATTCATGAATGCCAAACCTGTCAATATGGAGGAAGACCTGTACTCCCCCTATGGGTGAATGCAGGGAGGACTTTAATTTTTTTAAGCAGGTAGATTCTACTCAGTTTAATTTTATTTTAATTTTAGGGTTCTTTGGTTTACACTAAACCCCCAAATTCTCCATTGGTTGCGCTTTATTGGGAGATTTCTCCATCCCTTTGTCCTCCGGCTCCTCACTACAGCTCGAGTTCTCAAGCAAAGTTCTGGGTGTCACCTTGGACTCCTCTCTATCCTTCAACGACCATCTCCACTCCTTGGTAAAAAAAATGCTTCTTCAGCCTTCATATGCTAAGGAAAGTCAGACCCTACTTTCATCAAAAACACTTTGCCGTCCTAGTACAATCCATCATCCTTTCCAGATTGGACTAATGCAATTCTATCTACCTCAGCCTAACCAAGAAAAGCCTCCATAGACTTCAGCGGATTCAGAACGCCACGGCTAAGCTTATTTTCGCAAAGAGCAAATTTGATCACGTCTCGCCACTCCTGTCTAAGCTCCATTGGCTCCCAATAATCCCCAGGATCCACTTCAAATGTGCGTGCCTAGCTTTCAAGATCCTACATGGCATCCTTCCTGCCGTTATTCCTCTTTCCTGGAACTCCGCAACTCCTACCTCCTCCAGATCCTCCCAAACTCTTAAACTATCTTTCCCTTCCACAAAAGGTATTTCGCATGCAGGTAAACTAGGGTCATCCCTCCCCTTTAGAAACACTGAGCTCTGGAATAACCTTACCTCCCTGCTCCGAACCTCAAGCTCCCTCCAACTCTACTGCAAACACCTAAAAACCTGGCTATTCTCAAAACTAACACTTCCCCCCCCCCTCTTAGGCCTCTCCCACCATCCTCACCCTTTCACACCTAATCTTTAAACCCTCCACTGGGAGTTCCTTTCTCATCCTAAATCCTGTAAACCTTGCCGAGCTCTGCGTCTACGGAGATGGTGCGGTATATAAACCTAAGGTTTAGTTTAGTTTAGTTAGATTTCAGAAGTCTTGCCTATAAAACACAGCCCAGCTTACGGCACAGCCCTTCCAAAACGGATACATTATTCACAGGAAGCAACTCAATCTATGTCTTATAATTGAGTGCATTTATAGATTCAGGACTTATCCTGCATGCCACAGTAGCAATCTGCTCAGCAGGGTGACAAGGCATCGAGAGGCAACGTTAATAGAACATATCTATGTGGTTTTAATTTGCTCAAGATATTCCATGGCATTTCAGCACTGCTGAACATAACCAGACGAAGATGCCCAGGTAACGCCAGACTGATCCAAACAAACTCTTCCTGTGCCCCGGAACAGCTCTGCTGCTTTGGCAGTATGCCAGAAAGCAGAGAATTTCTTTTCCAAATTGTCAGATAACGCAAAGTGGCCTGGACAAATCTTTCGACTCAACTCGGTAACATAGCCAGGGAGGTTGGCACCCGGGGTGGTGGCACCTGGTATCGCCAGGCTGTGCACCCCCACCCTTCAATGGGTTCCCCCCACGCTTCTCCGCCACTTGGGCCCCCCCCACTGTTCCCCGCCACTTGGGTGCCCCCCCACTTGGGTGCCCCACTCTTTCCCGCCCCACTCTTTCCCGCCACTTGGGTGCCCTCCCACTTGGGCCCCCCACTCTTCTCCGCCACTTGGGCCCCCCACTCTTCCCTGCAACTTGGGTGTCCCCCCATTTGGGCCCCCACTCTTCCCCGTCACTTGAGCACCCCCCCACTTGGGCGCCCCACTCTTTCCCGCCACTTGGGTGCCCCCCCACTTGGGCCCCCCACTCTTCCCCCCCACTTTTCCCCACCACTTGGGCCCCCCACTCTTCCCCACCACTTGGGTGCCCCCCCACTTGGGCCCCCCACTCTTCTCCGCCACTTGGGTGCCCCCCAGTTGGGCCCCCCCACTCTTCCCCGCCACTTGGACGCACCCCACTCTTCCCCGACACTTGGGTGCCCCCCCACTCTTTTCCAACACTTGGCCGCCCTGTGCCCCCTGTGTACCTCTTGAAATGTTTGCCGGTGTAAGCAGCATCTTCCATGTGCTGCTTGCACTGGCATTGGCTCCTTTCTGAAGTACCATCCTAGTCCCGCGACCAGGAAGCAACACCGGAAGAGAGTCGAGGCCGGTGCGAGCAGCAAACGGAAGACGCCGCTCACACCAGCGAACATTTAAAGAAGTACGCAGGGGAATGGAAAGGAAGAGGGGCGCCAGCGCCCCCCCCCCCCCCCCCGGCAAAGACGCCACTGTTTCAGCTTTTGAGCAATTAAACCAAAGGTTCTTACCTTCCTGGCATTGCTGCTGCTGCTGCTGCTGGTGGTGATCTTAATCGGAGAAGATTTCAGCCCCAATGTGAGTTCTAGCAAAGGAAAGCAAGACAGTTAAGGCGTTAGCAGAACCAGAAGCATCAGGAACAAAGCTTGCTCAGATATTTTGCAACAAGGTCCCTGAAACTCAAATCGCTCAAAGATCTCTCCGCATTTGCGATGAGAAACCAAAGTGATGGCGGCCAAAGCGGTAAGAAATTGACAAACTGCTAAAGCTGGGAATTTGAAAAAAAAACCAACCACCCAGAAATCTTATTAAGCAAGAGAGATGTCATTGCTGGGGAGGCAGCAACGTATAAAGGTCCGTGAAAAGAGAAATGTCCATACTGATTGCTCTTTTAAGAAATCTTGGGGCAGAATAGTTTTAAATTGCATTTCTGGCCCAATAGTTTTTACTCCTTCCAGACATCCTCGACTGGACAATGACACGAATCGTCACATTCCCTAAATTGGGAATCTTTCATATAGACTAGCCCCTGCAGTACCAGTCTTGGCCAGGAGCCGCAGGATGCAGTTCCTTTTAGGACCTGAAGCATGCGCACCCCAGCTCCAGCCAGCAGGTGCCACTACTGAGAAATGATTAGGGCTCTTGTCCAACCTTGTTTCCTGGAGGCTGTAAAAACTACCTGCCCAGCATCCTTAGCGTCAGCTGGCTTGGGGAATTTAACTTGGGGTGTTTTGCTTTGAGACTGGGGTGGCCAATACAAAACCATTGTTAAAATAGTATGCCAATCAAGGTTGGGCACACTTTGAAAAGAGTTTCTTTCTATTCACTTCATCAGAGAATATCTGACATGCTCATAGCTGTTTAATGAAGTGTAGGTGCAAATCAGTCATTGTACCATATCTAATCGGTTAGAATACACTGCAACCCAAGAGATCATAGTTCAGATCTAGATTCTCTTTATGACCTTGGACAAATCACTTTACCTCCTACTCTCTCAGGTATTTATTTAGATCAGGGGTAGGGAACTCCGGTCCTCGAGAGCCATATTCCAGTTGGGTTTTCAGGATTGCACAATGAATATGCATTGAAAGCAGTGCATGCAAATAGATCTCATGCATATTCATTGCAGAAATCCTGAAAACCCGACTGGAATACGGTTCTCAAGGACCGGAGTTCCCTACCCCTGATTTAGATCAAAAACTATGTTTTCAGAGCACTGCCCTGGCTCAGCATGCAATGCAAAAGATAGAAATAAGTCTAAATGTTGCCCCCTGCTGCTCATCTTATATTACTACACCTTATCACTAACCAAAGCCTTGCTGCATATTAAGGCCTTTTTAATAATCACCAGAGCTTAGAGGCAGCCCAGTTCTTCAGCCTCCGTCGTCACAAGTGCTCTCAAGCACAAGCCAGTTCTTCCCAGCCGTCTTTAACATTGCCATCTTTTGCTCATACTGTCCTGACTCAGGGAAGGGGGAGGGGTTAGATTCCAAAATCTATTGAAGAAATGTACAGTACTCCCCCGATCCAGGAACCTCCGCGAATCTTGAAAAAACGCAAACACTGTTTTTCGTGGGGGGAGACTGGAGAGGGCAGCGGGAGAGGCAGGAGAGATCAGCCGGAGCAGCGGCGAGTGAAGGAAATCACTCGCTGTGTGCTCCGACCGCCTCTTCCTGAACTAAAGTCGGGCCTTACCAATAAGGAGCTGCTTTGATACGCAGCAGGAAGAGGCAGTCGGAGCATACAGCGAGTGATTTCCTTCACTCGCCGGCGCTCCGGCTGCTCTCTCCTGGTCGGCGGTTTGAATTGGAAAATACCACAAATGACCGGGACTGCGAACGGCTGACCGCAAATGATCGGGGGAAATACTGTATTATTATTATTTTCTGGCTTGGGGGGGAGGGGGGGATAGTTACTAATCTCTTTTTCTGCACAGTGCGCTCATAGATGAAGCTTTCCAAGAACTATCATCAAGTTATTTCTACTTCATATTTTTGGGGAGGGGGGGATCATCGCTTACTGTTTTGACCTGTTAATTACTAATCAAGTTATTTCACAATTTAGGAGTAATTAAAGGGGACCTCTGTGCGGCTAAGTGAGATTACCAAACCTACTTACGTAAGTCCTGTCTTCATTAATGGAGTCTTAACTTCTGATCTATTTTGGCATCTCAGAAAATTAACTCCTATTAACCCACCCTCCTCCTTTTAAACATGGTGGGCTCCTTTTATGAAGCTGCTTTAGCACGCGCGACTTTTAATCACGCGCTAGCCGAAAAACTACCGCCTGCTCAAGAGGAGGCGGTAGTGGCTAGCGCGGCCGGCAGTTTAGCGCGCACTATTACGCGCATTAAACCGTGAGGATTTACAAAGGGACCTGAACAAACTAGGAGAGTGGGCGACGAGATGGCAGATGAAGTTTAATGCAGAGAAATGTAAAGTCTTGCACGTAGGAAACAGAAACCCGAAGTACAGCTATACGATGGGAGGGCTGGTAATGGGTGAAAGACCCAAGAAAAGGACTTGGGGTAATAGTGGACAAAACAATGAAGCTGTCGGCACAGTGCGCAGTGGCCTCTAAGAAGGCGAATAGAATGCTAGGTATGATCAAGAAAGGTATTACAACCAGAACGAAAGAAGTTATCCTGCCGCTGTATCGGGCGATGGTGCGCCCGCATCTGGAGTACTGCGTCCAATATTGGTCGTCGTACCTTATTAACGTTATGGCGATACTCGAGAGGGTCCAGAAAAGAGCGACACGATTGATAAAAGGTATGGAAAACCTTTCATATGCTGAAAGATTAGAGAAACTGGGGCTCTTTTCCCTGGAAAAGCGGAGGCTTAGAGGGGACATGATAGAGACTTACAAGATCACGAAGGGCATAGAGAAGGTGGAGAGGGACAGATTCTTCAAACTCTCAAAAACTACAAGAACGAGAGGGCATTCAGAAAAATTAAGAGGGGACAGTTTCAGAACCAATGCTAGGAAGTTCTTCTTCACCCAAAGGGTGGTGGACGCCTGGAATGCGCTTCCAGAAGGTGTGATAGGACAGAGTACGGTATTGGGGTTCAAGAAGGGTATAGATAGATAGAAGAAAAAAGGGATAGAAGGGTATAGATAGAAGGTTAAATACAGGTCCTGGACCTGATGGGCCGCCGCATGGGCGGACTGCTGGGCAAGATGGACCCCCTGGTCTGACCCAGCAGAGGCACTGCTTAGGCTCTTATGTTCTTATGCTAATGCGCCTTCGTAAAAGGAGCCCAGTATGTAATATTTTGTATGGCAGATGGTACTCTAAACCCTCCTGCTGAAGAAACTCCTCTCTGTACAAGGAATAATCCCAGTGCAGCTCTGGAAAATTGATCCTACACTGAATAAGTCACTTTGGGCTCCTTTTATTAAGGCACGCCAAATGCTAAGGCATCCGTTATAGTCTATGGGTGCCTTAGCATTTAGCGCGAACTAAATCCATTAGCGCACCTTAATAAGAGGAGCCCTTTAGGACATAACATAACACTCCATTTGTATACCACAAACACCTCGCAGTTCTTATGCGGTTAACATGCATTCACAGAGAATTACAAAATAACAATGGAAGCATACATTACATCCACATTATTCCCCCCCAAAAAAATGCTTAAATAAGTAAGTTTCAAGTTTATTGTACATTTGATTAATCGCTTACTCAAATTTCTAAGCGATGAACAGATCATTAAAATTAGAAAACATTAAGGGGACAGCAAAACAGCAGAAACTAAACATACGTTGACATGTTAAAGACTAACATTCTAAACATGTAAAAATGAGAGGAAAGGATGGGTAGAGAAAAGAAGACAATTATGGTAAAAACAATAGGAGGGGATATAAACAATGAACCTTAAAGAGGTTATGGAAATGAAATGAGACTCCTAGTCAAGCTTTCCTATATTCCTATTCAAGTTCGCCTGTTTCTGCTACAAATCCATCCTTGGCTCGGCCCTCCTTTACTTAGTACCCCATTTTATCCTACACTGCCCATCCAAACTCACACATAGAACCCACCTGTTTAGCTACCCTACCCTAAGGACCTGCCGTTACAAAAGATATCTAAATAGAACTCTTGCCTTCCAAGCAGGTCATCACAATAACTGGCTGGCCCACATCATCTCACGCACTTCATCCTACTTCAACTTCAGGAAACTACTAAAAACTAATCTTTTCACCCAATTCATACCCTAAGACCCCTATGCCCACCCTGGCCCCTTCTATCTCTCTATGTCCTTTACGCAGATTGTCTTGACCTTCTTCCCTGTACCATTTCATTGCCATAATTGTACCCATCTTTCTTTCTGTTTGTATCATTTTTTCTCTCTGTTGTACCATTTTTTCTCTGCCTCCTATTTTTCTCTGATTGTAACATTGTACCATTTTCGCTGATTGTCCAGCCCTTCTTCGTTGTAAACCGCCTCGAACTACTATGGCTTTGGCGGTATAGAAGAAATAAAGCCAGCCTTTTTTCCACATATTTCAATTTAAAGCAGCCCCTCAGAGTAGGAAACTTTTTTTTTTAAAAGCATAAAAACGTGAAGGGTGCCTCAAGTTTTATTGGGATTTGTTATCTATGCAATATCATATATTTCAATGCGTATAACAATTGTTTTTAAAATAACAATTAACAAATTGGGGAGGACAAACCAATATAGACAAATTTTGGCATTCTAATCTAATCTAATCTAAATCTTGGGTTTATATACCGCATCATCTCCACAGGTGGAGCTCGACACAGTTTACATGGATAGGAAGCAACGGAACTCCAGTGGGTTTATAAAAGTAAGTAAGAGAGAGGTTAGGTGTGATAATAATAGGGAGGGGACGGGTTACGTTTTGGAGAAGAGCCAAGTCTTCAGAAGCTTACGGAATGGTAGAAGGGGGCTCAAGTTGCGGAGAGGGGAAGGGAGACTATTCCAGAGCTGAGCGATTCTGAAGTGGAGGGAGGACCCGAGTTTACCGACGAGGGAGATACCCTTTGAGGAGGGGACGGATAGTTTTAATTTTTGCGTGGATCTGGTGGAGAATGGATTTGAGGAATTCCAGGATAGAGGAATAAGAGGTGGAAGGATGCCGTGGAGCATCTTGAAGGTTAAGCAGGCACATTTAAAATGGACCCTGGAGATGACAGGAAGCCAGTGCAGCTTGGACAGGAGTGGAGAGGCATGGTCAAATTTGCTTTTTGAGAAGATGAGTTTGGCCGCGGTGTTCTGGATTAGTTGGAGTCTGTGGAGGCTTTTCTTTGTTAAGCTAAGGTAGATGGAATTGCAATAGTCCAATCTGGAGAGGATGATGGACTGTACGAGTACGGCAAAGTGTTTTTGGTGGAAGCAGGACCTCACTTTCCTCAGCATGTGAAGGCTGTGAAAGCATGTTTTTATCAGGGAGTTGAGGTGGTCGTTGAAGGATAGCGAGGAATCTATGGTGATGCCCAGAACTTTGCTAGAGAACTCTAGTTGTAGAGAGGTGCCTGTGGGCAGTGGGATGGAGGTGGGTAAATGATCAAGTTTGGGGCCAAGCCAGAGTAGTTTGGTTTTGGATTCATTTAGTTTCATTTGTACAGCAAGAGCCCAGGATTGAAGTTTGGTTATGCATGAGGAGATGTTTGCTATTACAAACTGGTACAAAAGGCAAAAGGGGTGAACTACAAATTTTTTTAAGAAAAGAAAAAGAAACATTTAAGGAAAAAAAACCACATCTGGAGGGGTCATGGAAAACATATATGGTAGGATCTCAAATCCAAGATATAAAGTGAAATAAAGAGTATTTTGGCGACCTACACATAACACTCATTAAAAACTGGGATTTAATATTTGTAGGTAATATTTTCTATATATTGAAAAGCGTCCTTGAACAGAAAGCTTTTAAGGGAACGCTTAAATTTTTCTAAAGAAGGTTCATTACGTATAAATAGTGGTAAATTGTTCCAGAGCTGAGGACCGAAAAAATGGTAGATATATCGAAAGCAATTTGATCAATCAAATAACACAGCAACAGACCATAAAGCACCTTATAACAAAAACAGCCAAATCTGAAAACTACCCTGGCCTGTATCAGAAGCCAGTGTAGTTTACGAAAGCGATCCATTTTTTTTTTTTTTAATTAAAAATCAATCGTACTGCAGCGTTCTGAATTAACCGCAGTTTCTGAAAATTCTTTTGTAGACCAGCAAAAGACTATATTACAATAGTTCAAAACTGATAAAGCTAAAGATTGCAGCAATAATCAAAAAGTATAGTCGAAAAAAAAAAAGCCCTTAATGAACGTAATCTCCATAGTCCAGAGAAACCCTTTTTCACTACAGCATCCACTTGTGCTCACATCGTAAGATTTCTGTCCAAGAGGACACCTAATATTTTTTAAAGTAGAAAGAATAGGATATTGTACAACATGGAACAATTCTATGCACTGGGCCTACATTTCAGCATCTGGCACTGACCTGGGACCAAGAAAGAACATGGTTGACCTAAGACAGAGATACTGCCCTCATGACTGCCCTAGAATCAAGGGGAGAAGACAAGGCCTAGTGGTGGCAAGATGCAACAAGTACAGGGGCCTGTGCACAGAAGAGCTGGACGAAAGGAGGGTCGGTAGGGTGGACAATAAAAGAAAGGCTAGGCACAAAGACATCCTGATGAGTCAGAATATGAAACAAATCTTTGTAAAACTGGATGTAATGGGGCAATTTGACAAACTGAAGAGTAGCAAATCGCCTGGACCAGATGGTATACAGTGGCAACCTGCCTAGAAAAATGAACTTGCAGAGCTTTTGTTTGTTATATTTAGTTTATCTTTAAAATCCAGCATGGTACCAGAAGACTGGAGGATGGCCAATGTAACACCAATTTTTAAAAAGGGTTTCAGAAGTGATCCAGCAAATTATACACTGATGAGCCTGACATCGGTGCCAGGCAAAATAGTAGAGACTATTACAAAGAACAACATTAGAGCATATACACAAGCATGGATTAATGAGTCAAAGCCATCATGGATGTAGTCAAGAGAAATCTTGCCTCACTAATCTACTTCAAAGAGATGAATAATCGTGGATAAAGTGATATGGTCGATATTAGAACATAAGAAGTTGCCTCCGCTGGGTCAGACCAGAGGTCCATCCCACCCAGCGGTCCGCACCCAGCGGTCAGGCTCCCACGGCGGCCCATCAGGCCTATTACCTGTTGCAGTGGTCCCTGACTATTTCTATATCTATAACCTACCTCTACTCCTATCTGTACCCCTCAATTCCCTTATCTTCTAGGAACCTATCCAAACCTTCCTTGAAGCTCTGTAACGTGCTCTGGTTTATCACAGCCTCCGGAAGCGCGTTCCATGTGTCCACCATTATGTATTTGCATTTTCAAAGGGCATTTGGTCAAAGTACGTCATGAACGACTCTTGAGGAAATTAGTCAGTCACGGGACATTAAATAATGTCCTATTGTGGATTAAGAACTGGTTAAAAGATAGAAAAAGAGTAGGCTTAAATGTTCTATATTCTCAAGGATCTGTGCTGGGGACAGATGCCTTTTAATATATTTATAAACGATCTAGAAATGGGAATATCCAGTGAGGTAATGAAATCCTCAGCTCAAGTATGCAGCAGCCGCTAAGAAAGCAAATACAGTGTTCCCCCGTGAATTGGCGATTCACGGACTCAGTTATTCACGGTATTTTCTGACTGCCTCTTCCGGTCAGAAAATACAGGGAATGAATCCATGAATCAGCCTTCTGCACATCCGATTCCTCCTCCTCTCCCCCCGGAGCATACCGGGTATGATTTACTGCACTCGCCGGCGTCCCAGCGTCCCTCTCCTGCCCTTTTACAGACTCAAAACCGCATTTGCGTTTTTTCAAAATTCGCGGGTGTTCCTGGAACGGAACCCCGTGAACTTCGGGGGAGTACTGTACAATGTTAGGAATTATTAGGAAAAAGAATGGAAAACAAAAATGAGAATGTTAAAATAACTTTGGAGGAGAATGTGGCAGAGTGGAGAGCACGACCGTCTCAGCACCCTGAGGTTATGGGTTCAAACCCCGCACTGCTTCCTGTGACCCTGGGCAAGTCACCTAATCCTCCACTCCCTCAGGTACATTAGTTTCCAAGTTTTATTTAGAATTTGATTAATCACTTAATCATACTTCAAAGCGATGTACATTATTATAAACTTTAGAAAGTTGGGGGAACAAACACGCAAACAATACTCAATGAACATGACATACATTACACAAAGGGAAAAAGGGTCAGAAATACAATAATTAATAGGAGAGAAACAAATAAGGGGATAAATAAACATAACTGAGCATAAAATTCGAAGGAGCAGCCCAAATTTAAGAAACTAGTCAGCCAAAGGCATCTTTCAAAAGAAAAGCACTGAAATTTGCTCTTAAATCTGTTTATAAGACGTTCTTCTCTTAGATGAATGGGCAAGGAATTCCACGTTTTTGATGCTGTGACAGAAAAAATATACTGTCGACGTGTACTAATGATTTTAAGAGAGGGACCTGTCAATAAGTGATGATCGCTAGATCTGAGCATTCTGGCAGAGGCATAGGAAGCCCTTTGCGGCATGATTTTCCTACGACCCGATTCACTAACCTGTGTACCGATCCGATCCCGATCTGTGTATGCAAATGAGGGGAATCGGCATGCAAAAAAGAAGGATATGATTCACTAAACTTACCGATTGGTTGGCCGATCAAAAAATTAGCGATTGGTGAGGACCAGTCGCTTCTGCTAAAACTCTGCTCTGGCCACCCTGCTCTCTTCTCTGCCCCGATTCTCCAGCTCTGGCATTTTCTCTGCCCCAATTCTCCAGCTCTGGCCTCCCTGCTCCGATTCTCCTGCTCTGGCCTCCCTGCTCCCTTCTCTGCCCCAATTCTCCAGCTCTGGCATCCCTGCTCCCTTCTCTGCCCCAATTCTCCAGCTCTGGCATCCCTGCTCCCTTCTCTGCCCCGATTCTCCAGCTCTGGCCTCCCTGCTCCCTTCTCTGCCCCGATTCTCCAGCTCTGGCCTCCCTGCTCCGATTCTCCTGCTCCCTTCTCTGCCTCAATTCTCCAGCTCTGGCCTCCCTGCTCTCTTCTCTGCCCTGATTCTCCTGCTCTGGCCTCTCTGCTCTCTTCTCTGCCACAATTCTCCTGCTCTGGCCTCCCTCCTCTGCCCCGATTCTCCAGCTCTGGCCTCCCTTCTCTGCCCTAATTCTCCAGCTCTGGCCTCCCTTCTCTGCCCTAATTCTCCAGCTCTGGCCTCCCTTCTCTGCCCCAATTCTCCAGCTCTGGGCTCCCTGCTCTGATTCTCCAGCTCTGGCCTCCCTGCTCCCTTCTCTGCCCCAATTCTCCAGCTCTGGCCTCCCTGCTCTCTTCTCTGCCCTGATTCTCCTGCTCTGGCCTCCCTGCTCCCTTCTTTGCCCCGATTCTCCAGCTCTGGCCTCCCTGCTCCGATTCTCCTGCTCTGGCCTCCCTGCTCCCTTCTCTGCCCCAATTCTCCAGCTCTGGCCTCCCTTCTCTGCCCCAATTCTCCAGCTCTGGGCTCCCTGCTCTGATTCTCCAGCTCTGGCCTCCCTGCTCCCTTCTCTGCCCCAATTCTCCAGCTCTGGCCTCCCTGCTCTCTTCTCTGCCCTGATTCCCCTGCTCTGGCCTCCCTGCTCCCTTCTTTGCCCCGATTCTCCAGCTCTGGCCTCCCTGCTCCGATTCTCCTGCTCTGGCCTCCCTGCTCCCTTCTCTGCCCCAATTCTCCAGCTCTGGCCTCCCTGCTCCCTTCTCTGCCCCAATTCTCCAGCTCTGGCCTCCCTACTCTCTTCTCTGCCCTGCTCCCTTCTCTGCCCCAATTCTCCAGCTCTGGCCTCCCTGCTCCGATTCTCCAGTTCTGGCCTCCTTGCTCCCTTCTCTGCCCCAATTCTCCAGCTCTGGCCTCCCTGCTCTCTTCTCTGCCCTGATTCTCCTGCTCTGGCCTCCCTGCTCCCTTCTCTGCCCCGATTCTCCAGCTCTGGCCTCCCTGCTCCGATTCTCCTGCTCTGGCCTCCCTGCTCCCTTCTCTGTCCCAATTCTCCAGCTCTGGCCTCCCTGCTCCCTTCTCTGCCTCAATTCTCCAGCTCTGGCCTCCCTGCTCTCTTCTCTGCCCTGATTCTCCTGCTCTGGCCTCTCTGCTCTCTTCTCTGCCACAATTCTCCAGCTCTGGCCTCCCTGCTCTCTTCTATGCCCCAATTCTCCAGCTCTGGCCTCCCTGCCCCAATTCTCCAGCTCTGGCTTCCCTGCTCCCTTCTCTGTCCCTATTCTCCAGCTCTGGCCTCCCTGCTCTCTTCTCTGCCCCAATTCTCCAGCTCTGGCCTCCCTGCTCCCTTCTCTGCCCCAATTCTCCAGCTCTGGCCTCCCTGCTCCCTTCTCTGCCCCGATTCTCCTGCTCTGGCCTCCCTTCCCTGCCCCGATTCTCCAGCTCTGGCTTCCCTTCTCTGCCTCGATTCTCCAGCTCTGGCCTCCCTTCTCTGCCCTAATTCTCCAGCTCTGGCCTCCCTTCTCCCTTCTCTGCCCCAATTCTCCAGCTCTGGCCTCCCTGCTCCCTTCTCTGCCCCGATTCTCCTGCTCTGGCCTCCCTCCTCTGCCCCGATTCTCCAGCTCTGGCCTCCCTTCTCTGCCCTAATTCTCCAGCTCTGGCCTCCCTTCTCTGCCCTAATTCTCCAGCTCTGGCCTCCCTTCTCTGCCCCAATTCTCCTGGCTCTGGCTTCCCTTCTCTGCCCCAATTCTCCTGCTCTGGCCTCCCTTCTCCCTTCTCTGCCCCAATTCTCCAGCTCTGGCCTCCCTGCTCCCTTCTCTGCCCTGATTCTCCTGCTCTGGCCTCTCTGCTCCCTTCTCTGCCCCAATTCTCCTGCTCTGGCCTCCCTTCTCTGCCCCAATTCTCCAGCTCTAGCCTCCCTGCTCCCTTCTCTGCCCCGATTCTCTTGCTCTGGCCTCCCTTCTCTGCCCCGATTCTCTTGCTCTGGCCTCCCTTCTCTGCCCCGATTCTCCAGCTCTGGCCTCCCTTCTCTGCCCCGATTCTCCAGCTCTGGCCTCCCTGCTCCCTTCTCTGCCCCGATTCTCAAGCTCTGGCCTCCCTGCTCCCTTCTCTGCCCCAATTCTCCAGCTATGGCCTACCTTCTCTGCCCCAATTCTCCAGCTCTGGTCTCCCTTCTCTGCCCCGATTCTCCAGCTCTGGCCTCCCTGCTCCCTTCTCTGCCCCAATTCTCCAGCTCTGGCCTCCCTTCTCTGCCCCAATTCTCCAGCTCTGGCCTCCCTGCCCCGATTCTCCTGCTCTGGCCTCCCTGCTCCCTTCTCTGCCCCAATTCTCCTGCTCTGGCCTCCCTTCTCTGCCCCAATTCTCCAGCTCTGGCCTCCCTTCTCTGCCCCGATTCTCCAGCTCTGGTCTCCCTGCTCCCTTCTCTGCCCCGATTCTCCTGCTCTGGCCTCCCTTCCCTGCCCCGATTCTCCAGCTCTGGCCTCCCTTCCCTGCCTCGATTCTCCAGCTCTGGCCTCCCTTCTCTGCCCTAATTCTCCAGCTCTGGCCTCCCTTCTCCCTTCTCTGCCCCAATTCTCCAGCTCTGGCCTCCCTGCTTTCTTCTCTGCCCCGATTCTCCTGCTCTGGCTTCCCTTCTCTGCCCCAATTCTCCTGCTCTGGCCTCCCTTCTCTGCCTCTTCTCCAGCTCTGGCCTCCCTTCTCTGCCCTAATTCTCCAGCTCTGGCCTCCCTTCTCTGCCCCAATTCTCCAACTCTGGCCTCCCTGCTCTCTTCTCTGCCCCGATTCTCCTGCTCTGGCCTCCCTTCTCTGCCCCAATTCTCCTGCTCTGGCCTCCCTTCTCTGCCCCAATTCTCCTGCTCTGGCCTCCCTTCTCCCTTCTCTGCCCCAATTCTCCAGCTATGGCCTCCCTGCTCCCTTCTCTGCCCCAATTCTCCTGCTCTGGCCTCCCTGCTCCCTTCTCTGCCCTGATTCTCCTGCTCTGGCCTCCCTACTCCCTTCTCTGCCCCAATTCTCCAGCTCTGGCCTCCCTGCTCCCTTCTCTGCCCTAATTCTCCAGCTCTGGCCTCCCTTCTCTGCCCTAATTCTCCAGCTCTGGCCTCCCTTCTCTGCCCCAATTCTCCTGGCTCTGGCTTCCCTTCTCTGCCCCAATTCTCCTGCTCTGGCCTCCCTTCTCTGCCCCAATTCTCCAGCTCTGGCCTCCCTGCTCCCTTCTCTGCCCCAATTCTCCAGCTCTGGCCTCCCTGCTCTCTTCTCTGCCCTGATTCTCCTGCTCTGGCCTCTCTGCTCCCTTCTCTGCCCCAATTCTCCTGCTCTGGCCTCCCTTCTCTGCCCCAATTCTCCAGCTCTAGCCTCCCTGCTCCCTTCTCTGCCCCGATTCTCTTGCTCTGGCCTCCCTTCTCTGCCCCGATTCTCTTGCTCTGGCCTCCCTTCTCTGCCCCGATTCTCCAGCTCTGGCCTCCCTTCTCTGCCCCGATTCTCCAGCTCTGGCCTCCCTGCTCCCTTCTCTGCCCCGATTCTCCAGCTCTGGCCTCCCTGCTCCCTTCTCTGCCCCAATTCTCCAGCTATGGCCTACCTTCTCTGCCCCAATTCTCCAGCTCTGGTCTCCCTTCTCTGCCCCGATTCTCCAGCTCTGGCCTCCCTGCTCCCTTCTCTGCCCCAATTCTCCAGCTCTGGCCTCCCTTCTCTGCCCCAATTCTCCAGCTCTGGCCTCCCTGCCCCGATTCTCCTGCTCTGGCCTCCCTGCCCCGATTCTCCTGCTCTGGCCTCCCTGCTCCCTTCTCTGCCCCAATTCTCCTGCTCTGGCCTCCCTTCTCTGCCCCAATTCTCCAGCTCTGGCCTCCCTTCTCTGCCCCGATTCTCCAGCTCTGGTCTCCCTGCTCCCTTCTCTGCCCCGATTCTCCTGCTCTGGCCTCCCTTCCCTGCCCCGATTCTCCAGCTCTGACCTCCCTTCCCTGCCTCGATTCTCCAGCTCTGGCCTCCCTTCTCTGCCCTAATTCTCCAGCTCTGGCCTCCCTTCTCCCTTCTCTGCCCCAATTCTCCAGCTCTGGCCTCCCTGCTTTCTTCTCTGCCCCGATTCTCCTGCTCTGGCTTCCCTTCTCTGCCCCAATTCTCCTGCTCTGGCCTCCCTTCTCTGCCTCTTCTCCAGCTCTGGCCTCCCTTCTCTGCCCTAATTCTCCAGCTCTGGCCTCCCTTCTCTGCCCCAATTCTCCAACTCTGGCCTCCCTGCTTTCTTCTCTGCCCCGATTCTCCTGCTCTGGCCTCCCTTCTCTGCCCCAATTCTCCTGCTCTGGCCTCCCTTCTCTGCCCCAATTCTCCTGCTCTGGCCTCCCTTCTCCCTTCTCTGCCCCAATTCTCCAGCTCTGGCCTCCCTGCTCCCTTCTCTGCCCCAATTCTCCTGCTCTGGCCTCCCTGCTCTCTTCTCTGCCCTGATTCTCCTGCTCTGGCCTCCCTACTCCCTTCTCTGCCCCAATTCTCCAGCTCTGGCCTCCCTGCTCCCTTCTCTGCCCTAATTCTCCAGCTCTGGCCTCCCTTCTCTGCCCTAATTCTCCAGCTCTGGCCTCCCTTCTCTGCCCCAATTCTCCTGGCTCTGGCTTCCCTTCTCTGCCCCAATTCTCCTGCTCTGGCCTCCCTTCTCTGCCCCAATTCTCCAGCTCTGGCCTCCCTGCTCCCTTCTCTGCCCCAATTCTCCAGCTCTGGCCTCCCTGCTCTCTTCTCTGCCCTGATTCTCCTGCTCTGGCCTCTCTGCTCCCTTCTCTGCCCCAATTCTCCTGCTCTGGCCTCCCTTCTCTGCCCCAATTCTCCAGCTCTAGCCTCCCTGCTCCCTTCTCTGCCCCGATTCTCTTGCTCTGGCCTCCCTTCTCTGCCCCGATTCTCTTGCTCTGGCCTCCCTTCTCTGCCCCGATTCTCCAGCTCTGGCCTCCCTTCTCTGCCCCGATTCTCCAGCTCTGGCCTCCCTGCTCCCTTCTCTGCCCCGATTCTCAAGCTCTGGCCTCCCTGCTCCCTTCTCTGCCCCAATTCTCCAGCTATGGCCTACCTTCTCTGCCCCAATTCTCCAGCTCTGGTCTCCCTTCTCTGCCCCGATTCTCCAGCTCTGGCCTCCCTGCTCCCTTCTCTGCCCCAATTCTCCAGCTCTGGCCTCCCTTCTCTGCCCCAATTCTCCAGCTCTGGCCTCCCTGCCCCGATTCTCCTGCTCTGGCCTCCCTGCTCCCTTCTCTGCCCCAATTCTCCTGCTCTGGCCTCCCTTCTCTGCCCCAATTCTCCAGCTCTGGCCTCCCTTCTCTGCCCCGATTCTCCAGCTCTGGCCTCCCTGCTCCCTTCTCTGCCCCGATTCTCCTGCTCTGGCCTCCCTTCCCTGCCCCGATTCTCCAGCTCTGGCCTCCCTTCCCTGCCTCGATTCTCCAGCTCTGGCCTCCCTTCTCTGCCCTAATTCTCCAGCTCTGGCCTCCCTTCTCCCTTCTCTGCCCCAATTCTCCAGCTCTGGCCTCCCTGCTTTCTTCTCTGCCCCGATTCTCCTGCTCTGGCTTCCCTTCTCTGCCCCAATTCTCCTGCTCTGGACTCCCTTCTCTGCCTCTTCTCCAGCTCTGGCCTCCCTTCTCTGCCCTAATTCTCCAGCTCTGGCCTCCCTTCTCTGCCCCAATTCTCCAACTCTGGCCTCCCTGCTTTCTTCTCTGCCCCGATTCTCCTGCTCTGGCCTCCCTTCTCTGCCCCAATTCTCCTGCTCTGGCCTCCCTTCTCTGCCCCAATTCTCCTGCTCTGGCCTCCCTTCTCCCTTCTCTGCCCCAATTCTCCAGCTATGGCCTCCCTGCTCCCTTCTCTGCCCCAATTCTCCTGCTCTGGCCTCCCTGCTCTCTTCTCTGCCCTGATTCTCCTGCTCTGGCCTCCCTACTCCCTTCTCTGCCCCAATTCTCCAGCTCTGGCCTCCCTGCTCCCTTCTCTGCCCCGATTCTCCAGCTCTGGCCTCCCTTCTCTGCCCTGATTCTCCAGCTCTGGCCTCCCTGCTCCCTTCTCTGCCCCAATTCTCCAGCTATGGCCTCCCTTCTCTGCCCCAATTCTCCTGCTCTGGCCTCCCTTCTCTGCACCAATTCTCCAGCTCTGGCCTCCCTTCTCTGCCCCGATTCTCCAGCTCTGGCCTCCCTGCTCCCTTCTCTGCCCTGATTCTCCAGCTCTGGCCTCCCTGCTCCCTTCTCTGCCCCAGTTCTCCAGCTCTGGCCTTCCTGCTCTCTTCTTTGCCCCGATTTTCCTGCTCTGGCCACCCTGCTCTCTGCCCCGACTCTCCTGCCCTGCTCAGCCCCAACTCGCCTACCCTTTCCCGCAGTGCGAGCCCGTGGTTGTAACCCGCGGGTTAAAACCACAGGCTCCCACTTAAGGTAAGGGCAGCAAAGAGCATGCGAGTTGGGCCCAGTAAAAAAAAACAACCCAATAACAAAAAAAAACCCAGACAGCAAACACATGCGCAGACCATCTACAGGCAAAGTAGATGGTCTGTGCATACGTCGGGATCGCTAGCTAGCAATCTGTGTTGGCGGATGGGAGGCGTGCCTCTGATCGCCCCCATTAGAATATTCTTATTGGCAGAATCGATCGGCCCTGCCTGGATCAGACACGGATCAGTCACAATCGGGCAGGTTAGTGAATCTAGCCCCAAGAATCTATCAATAAACGATACGATTGTGAGCCCTCTGGGACAGAGAGGGAAAATGCTTTTAGTATCTGTATGTCAACCACTTTGAATGTGTTTGTATAACTACAAAAAGACAGTATCCAAGTCCTAATCCCTTTGTATCACTCCATGGTGTGGCTGCACCTCAAATACCACGGAATTCTGGTCACCACGAAAAAAAATATAAAAGCAAAATTAGAAAAGGTACAGAGAAGAGATGAAAATTATAAAAGGGATGGGACAACTTCTCTATGAGGCACAGTGGTTAAAGCTACAGCCTCAGCACCCTGAGGTTGTGGGTTCAAATCCACGCTGTTCCTTGTGACCCTGAGCAAGTCACTTAATCCCCCCATAGACATTGAGACTGCCAGGACAGACAAGGAAACATGCTACAGCCTCAGCACCTTGAGGTTGTGGGTTCAAATCCCACGCTGTTCCTTGTGACCCTGGGCAAGTCACTTAATCACCCCATAGACATTGAGACTGCCAGGACAGACAAGGAAACATGCTACAGCCTCAGCACCTTGAGGTTGTGGGTTCAAATCCCATGCTGTTCCTTGTGACCCTGGGCAAGTCACTTAATCACCCCATTGCCCCAGGTACGTTAGACAGATTATGAGCCTACTGGGACAGACAGGGAAAAGTACTTCAGTACCTGAATAAATTCATGTAAACCATTCTGAGCTCCCCTGGGAGAACGGTATAGAAAATGGAATACATAAATAAATAGATGATACGGCTCGTCAGCTTGGAGAAGAGATGGCTGAGGGGATATGATAAAATACCGAGTGCAGTGGAATGGGTAGATATAAATCGCTTGTTCACTCTTTCAAAAAAAAATACTAGGACTGTGGGGGGAGGGGCCATGCAATGAAGCTATCTAGGAGTAGATTTTAAACAAATCAGAGAAAATCAGTGTGCAATTTAACTCTTGAGACATGTGGTGAAAGCAGTTAAGATTGGGATAATTTCCTCAAAGAAAAGTCCTTAGCCATTAACGGGAAACTGACAGCATTTAAAGATGCATAGGGATTTCTCTCTCGTCACCTTCAAGGATAAAAGGCAGCTCTAACGGCCATGTACATCTGCTTAGACCAGGGGTAAGCAATTCCAGTCCTCGAAAGCCGGAGCCAGGTCAGGTTTTCAGGATATCCACAATAAATATGCATGAGAGACGCAATGCATGCAAATCCGTCTCATATACATTCATTGTGGATATCCTGAAAACCTGACCTGGCTCCGGCTCTCGAGGACTGGAATTGCCTACCCCTGGCTTAGACCAAGGACTCCTAAATCTGGTCTTTGAATAAGTCCAACAGGTCCAGTTTTCAGCCTTGACCAACATTTTGCAGACTGATTATGGCTCCTCTACTGAACGTAGGCAAATCTCTCGCATTAAACAGGCGTTGTGCAAACGCTGTTTTCAAAAAGTGGGTTTAAGACTCGGGCCCGGGTTGCAGGTTCAAAAAGCCGAGACATAGTCAGGTGCTGCTCAGTAAAATGAATAAAAGCAATTCTGCCCATCCGTCTTGCGTCCTGAAATGTGACAAGCGGAGGGAGGAACAGAAAAAAAATAATGATGAAAACGCAAGCCCAGTTTTAATTTTTTTTAATAAGGTGACAAGTTGAGCAGGCCATGCCTGAAATATTTCTCTGCGTTATTTAATTAATCAGTAAGGCAGAGAGAAAGGAGGAGAGAGGGAGAACTGACTCCTCGCTCCGTATCACTGGGAATAAATTCGGTCTCACGGCCCTGCTGAAATAGACTCAAAAGGAAAGAGAGATTTCTATTTTTGGTCATGTGGTTATTAAAGGATTGTGTGTTACAAGCCATCCAAGGGGTTTAATTAGCATCTCATAGCTAAGCGTGCCACAGGACAGATAACTACAAAGCAGACGGCAGCTGGAATCGGTCCTTACGAGGACATGCACAAAATCAGACTCACGAGCTGAACACAACAGCGCCTCTGACCCTCAAGCGACAAAAAAAAAAAAAACCCAACCAAACCAGCCCAAAGCTGCCAACTGCCTCTTAAGTCTTCATTTGAAGCTTAAGGTTTATGGTTTATTTGCAAATTCTCTGTACTGCCTGTTTATAAATCTAAACACACGAACTCCATAAAATGTAGGATAAACCGAAGCGCTCAGAGTATTTTAAACATCCCATTGTTCGTTAAACCTTAAAATAGAATGACATAAAATACAAAACCACAAAATAAATTAAGTAATCCAAATATAATCCCCCCCCCTTTTTTACAAAACCTCGATAGCGGTGTTTAGTGCAGGCCGGCGCACTAAACACCGCTGTGCTGCTCCCCACATGCGGAGTTCCTATGAGCGTCGAGAGCAGCACAGAGCATTCAGCGCGCCGGCCTGCGCTAAAACCCGTTATCGTTATTATGGCAAGCTAGGGGCTCCCTTTTACGAAGGTGCGCCAGCGTTTTTAGCACGCGCGCTAGCCGAAAAAACTACCGCCCGCTTAAAAGGAGGCGGTAGCGACCAGCGCACCTTTGTAAAAGGAGCCCTAAACGTCCTCAGTCCCGCGTGGCTGCCTTCCATCAGCACCGATTACCACTGCCTGGGTCCCCCCATCCCCCCTCACCCCCCCCCCGACCATAGCTGAATTTTCTAAGCACTTTCTTATCAAACTTTTAGGAAGTCAATCAAAACTGACCTCTTTGACAAATTTCTCTGACCCCCATTTCAACCTTTTTTTTTTTTTAATTTCTTTATTCATTTTTTCATATTATAACAAGTGTATCAGAAAAATACATATAATCTTATAAACATACACTTGATTTTCCTTCATGAATACTTTAAGTACAATATATCATATTTAAATTCATATTTTTATAATGTTTTAGATAATATGTAAATCATTTAATATGTATGACAAATATAAATAAAATAAAAAAAGCCCCCCCAAGCCCTCCCTTCCTATTTCAGAAACTCTAACCTAATACTTCAAAATGCATTAATTAATTCATACATATTGTGAGGTAAATAAAATAATACCTACCCATATCCCCACTTAACAAATCTCTTATTATGGGAAAATGTTATTAATCATTACAAAAATCTGCTAATGGTCTCCAAATCTTCAGAAATTTACCAAAATAACCTTTCTGTGTTGCTATTGTGCGCTCCATTTTATATATATGGCATACCGAATTCCACCAAAAGTTATAACTTAATCTGTCAAATTTCATCACATAATAATAAATTTTTATTCATATTAACAATTATGACCCATTTCAACCTTGACGTATTTCCAAAACACTTCCACATAAATTTGACTAACCGTAACATGCTAAAGTCTTTCTGTAATTCGCTCTCTGTATACAGTCTCTTCCTCTGTTAACCGCTTTGAACTGCTTTTGGTATTGCGGTGTATAAAAATATCATTAAGGACTGAAGTATTGTCTCGCACATAACCTGAACTCTATCATCTGAAGCCACCCTAAATATGTCAGCAGCAGTGCTAATCTTACGTTATCTCAAATATTATTACATACCTCTCTAGCAACAACACTCGTATTGTAAAGCTGTGACCTAGTGCATGTCTTCTATTATGGCACTATCTGTGCTATATGAGAGAGATAAATGCACACAATAGCGATCCCTAGAGGTCTTCACGGATGAATTTCAGAAGTGTTTATCTGGCCCTTTGTGAAGGAGAAGGAAGAGAAAAGTTCATGTTGTGAAGAGGGACTCACCTGATCTCTGATTGCCCGGTGTGCCAATAATTCTGTTGTGCGTAGGCTGGTTTCTTCCATCTTTAATCTCGATTGTGAAGATGGTTTTCATGTCTTCTTGATTAGCCTCGGTCGGGCTTTTCTCACTGCTCTTGATCTCCCTGGCCTTGCCCGACCCTGCTCCAAGTCTGTGAGCAGAGATGGAGGGCTGGGTGCCGGACTCCTCTGCTGCTATAAAGCTTCTCTCATCGTTTTCAAAGTGCCTCCTCTGTGATGTCATTCCTGTGCTCTCCAATTGGCCAACAAGGCTCCTCCCACCAAAACCACCCTCCTGTTTATCAGCTCTCGAGCCCCCGCGGTGGACTTGGCTAATTTCAGCCTTTTCTTCCTGGGAGGAGTTCCGCCGCTCTCCCGAGCTGTGACCATGCCAAGATTCTGGAACAGAAGAAGCTTTAGAAGACCCGGGTCGGAAGCTCCTCACATCATCCGGCATGGCCAAACCTTTGGACCCCGATCTGCTGCCGGAGGTGCCGTCAGCCTGGTTCTGAGATTGCCCCTGGCCCGCTTTTGCTCCTTGCGGAATCGAATTTCCCGCCGCACCTCGCGTAAGTCCTGGAGTCACCGTGCTTCGGCCGTCTTCCTTGCTTTTTCGCAGAATGTCATCTTGTCTTTTCTGGAAGAGGCCTTCAGAATTCTGTTTGCTCTTCTCGTTTGCTCTGGGGGAAGTTGGGGTGTCCCGGTTCCTGACAGCCGGGCTGGCTGAAAAAAAGAGGTGCTCCTGCTGGACTTGAGAGCCTCCCTCAGCGCTCTCTGCTTTCTGGTTCGCAAAGCTGGTCCCATGTTTAAAGTTTGCACTTGGAGACTCTTCTGTAAATTTCTTAGCTCGATCGCGGATGGAATTGGCTCTCAGGAATGGAGGGGAAGTTACTTGATCTTTGGCATTCTCGGAAGCTACAAACCAAAAAAAAAAAGAAAGAAAGAAAGATGGATAGAGAGAGAAAAAGTGCGACAGGGTGAGAGACTAGTTCTGAAACAGCCCTTTTCACTTAACTCTTTCCTGGGCTCGGTCCCTGTCAAATTTCTCCTTGCAATTCTCATCTCAGCTAGTGCAACTGGCATTTTGCCTAAGAGGGAGACTTGCTTATGTCACATTTCTGCCTAAAATCCCCACTTGCTAGCTCAAAATTAAATAAATGCAGACGGAAAAGCCAGCAGCTCATGAGCAGAAAGTTCTTGTGATGATTTTAACATCAGGGTGTCCAGCCTCTATAACACTGACAACTTTAACCCCAATCTAAAATAAAATGCCATTAAAAAAAATAAGATTCAGGACCCTCAGGCTCATTATGACAGGGGTTGCCATACAACAGATTATAAATAATTGGAAAAACTGGGATAGGCTGAATTATAGCTTTTGGTGGAACTCTTTGTGTCGCATTTTCAAAATGGGAAGGATAATTGCCGTGCAGCAAGGAAATTTTAAGAGATTTCAGGTTATTTGGGAGCCATTTTCAAAATGGGAAGGATAATTGCCGTGCAGCAAGGAAATTTTAAGAGATTTCAGGTTATTTGGGAGCCATTTTCAAATGGGAAGGATAATTGCCGTGCAGCAAGGAAATTTTAAGAGATTTCAGGTTATTTGGGAGCCATTTTCAAAATGGGAATGATAATTGCCGTGCAGCAAGGAAATTTTAAGAGATTTCAGGTTATTTAGGAGCCATTTTCAAAATGGGAAGGATAATTGCCGTGCAGCAAGGAAATTTTAAGAGATTTCAGGTTATTTGGGAGCCATTTTCAAAATGGGAAGGATAATTGCCGTGCAGCAAGGAAATTTTAAGAGAAATCAGGTTATTTGGGAGCCATTTTCAAAATGGGAAGGATAATTGCCGTGCAGCAAGGAAATTTTAAGAGATTTCAGGTTATTTGGGAGCCATTTTCAAAATGGGAAGGATAATTGCCGTGCAGCAAGGAAATTTTAAGAGATTTCAGGTTATTTGGGAGCCATTTTCAAAATGGGAAGGATAATTGCCGTGCAGCAAGGAAGTTTTAAGAGATTTCAGGTTATTTGGGAGCCATTTTCAAAATGGGAAGGATAATTGCCGTGCAGCAAGGAAATTTTAAGAGATTTCAGGTTATTTGGGAGTCATTTTCAAAATGGGAAGGATAATTGCCGTGCAGCAAGGAAATTTTAAGAGATTTCAGGTTATTTGGGAGCCATTAACAAGAAACTGTAACGATTGAAAGTGCTGCATAGAATAAGCATTAATTCCCTTTTGTTCATACACGTCCAGGGTGGGGTGGGGGGTTGGGAATATTTTAGGATTTCTCCTGCTTATGATTAATTGTTGGAGATAAGGGAGGGGGGATATTTGATGAAAGCTATAATTTGATGATATAATAAGTAATGTTAAAAGTATAAAATGATTGTATTTTGTGTTATACTTATTGTGAGTTTAAAAAATGAATAAAGATTAAAAAAAAAAAAAAGATTCAATGAAGCAGTTTTAGATATCTAGATAGCAGGTAGCATAATGACCTCTCCGACCAACCACCCATTTATTTGAACGCGACTTTTCCAAACAGATCATGGAGGATGATTCTATAAGGGATAATAGGCACCTATGTTCCTTTATGAACTTCTGCTGTAATCAGTCATATACACACGTTGGCAACAGCTGGTATTAATGGGCATGAGATATGTGTATAAGTTAATTAGGTTACCAGACGTCTGGATTTCCCCAGATGGCTTTCCAAAACCCGGCACTATATCCGGGTTTTGAAAAGCTTTCCAGGTAGCAGCGACGTCGGGAGGGCATCTGCGCCTGCAATGCGGCGACGCCAGGCGCATGCGTGCGACATCATGGCATCAAACCAGCGCATGCGCAGACGCCCTCCCGACAAGCAACCAGGTTAAGGGGGCGGGGCTGGGGAATGGGGCACGACTCGGTTGGAGCGGGGCGGGCCTGGGGGTGGAGCCATGGGTCCGGATTTTTGTTCCCGAAAATCTTGTAACCCTGAACTTAATGTTCCGTAAGTTGTTGTGTCCTGCCCACCTCTGCCTGCAAACCATCCGCTACCGAAGGTACGCAGGAAGTTACAGAACAGAGCAGAGAGTATGTGCGGCATTTCACTCATGTGTGAAAAAATGAGCGCATATATTCTGGTGTTCTAGTCATTCACACAGGTACAGGCTCAAGATCCTTTATCTGAAATGCTCAGGACCAGAGACTTTTTGGATTTTGGAAGGAGGCATCACACTTGCCGCAGCTTTTCACATTCTGTGCCACTTCCTGCCCTTGCTGACATCATTTCCTGTTTTCTCCCTGGCTGGGCGCGGCAGAGGGAAGCCTGTGGGGCAACACTTCAGAGGTGCACAGTGTGAGGTAAGATGGACAACTGAACTAACATCAGCGTAGAGTGAATTTTGTATGACGACTTTGGGGCCATGTTTCACTTTTTATGCTAAAAGTGAGCTCTTTTTTTTTTGTAATGATATGCATCAACGTTACAATAAAATTTTGGGTTTTGGAGCTTTTCGGTTTTTAGATTTTCAGATAAAAAGATAGTCAACCTGAATTTGACATGTAAATGTTAGCTATAGAGAATAACACAGGGAAAAAATCTGTCCCCGTCACTGCCCTATCACCTGACCACCGTCCCCTTCACCGCCCCGTCCTTGCAGCATCCACCCTTCCCTCTCGCCACTTCACTGCCCTTTGGCACCCCTCGCATGGTCCGTGCATCTCCCTCCCCCTTACCTTTGCAACGCGTTTTAAGGTTTGATTAGCTTGATGAAAGCCGCCGGAGTGTTCATGCAGTCACGAGCGTGTGTGGGCGGAAGCTTCTCCTCTGATGCAACCGGAAGTTGCGTCAGAGGATAAGCTCCTGCCCATACGTGCACGCGACTGCACGTACGCTCCGGCGGCTTTCAACAAGTCTCCAACCTTAAAACGCACCGCAAAGGTATGGGGGAGGGAGGGAGATAGATTTGGGTAGGTAGGAAGGAGGTTGGGGGCCGCGCGTTCTCTCCCACATGACTGTTTAAATGCTTTTATACGACTTGCTCAATATCGCATCGATTAAAAGCAATTAAATCAATTAACTTAGGCGGTGGTAGGGCAGTTAAAGCCGACTAAATTTCGGTGGCTGTTGTAGAATCCAACCCTAAGTGCCTAACTTAATGCAATAATTAGATAATTAGCACCTCATAATTGGCTTAAATTAAAATTGGATGGGAAGTGCCTCAGCCAATCAGGGCCTAAGGCCCCACCCCCTGCATCACACGATGCACCAGGGCGTGGCCTAAGGCTTCAGACTCATCGCGGGAGGCATCTGAGTAGGAGGGATTGAGCACCCTCCTGCTCCGTTAAAGGTACAGGGAGGCGGGGGTGGGGGTGAGGACCGGAGGTGGGGAGAGGGCGTCCGGGGGGGGGGTGGCATCAGGGAGTTGGCATCCCTCCTGCCGTTACCTTAGTTTTTGGGTGGGACCGATGGCAGGAGGGAGTGGGAACCCTCTTGCCATAATTATTTTCGACGCAGCTGCGGGACAAATTTTTGGGGGGGTTCAGGGAGGGAAGGGGGTTAGGCGTGCTTGTTGGGAGGGGGATAGTAGTTGTAGATATGGCAGGAGGGTGTGGGATCCTCCTGCCATAATTTTAAAGAGTACGAGGAGGGGTGGGCCGGGCCGATGGCGCTTTTGCAATGGCAGGAGGGAGTTGGCATCCCTCCTGCCATATTTGCGAAGATCGGGTGGCCAGCGTCGGGCCCAATGGCAGCGGCGGCAGTGGATTTAAAACCACGGGCTTGCTCTGCTAAAAAGCATTGCAAGCACGTGGTTTTAAAGAGTAAAAGAGGGCAGAAGAGTCGGCCTGGATTGAAGCGACTGGTCTTCAGCAGTCGCTCTTTTTTTCTGGTCGGCAAGCCCAATCGGTGTTAGCTAAAGTGTTTCGTGAATTGCTGCCCTCCCAAATTTGCATGCCATTTCCCTCATTTGCATGCACGGATCAGGAGGGGATTGCTGAACACTTTAGTGAATCGGGCCGGAGGGAAATCTGCTCGCTAAGGGATCGGAATACGATCGGTTTGCTTAGTGAACCCTGGCCCTAGTCCAAGGCACCTACCGAAAGTGGACATGGTTTTCATGGTGTGAATAACAAGAAGAAAGACCTGGCAAAGCTTGAAGACCGGTCTGAAATTTGACAGCTCAAATTTAATGCTAAGAAATGCAAGGTCATGCATTTGGGCTGCAAAAACCCAGGGGAACAGTACAGTTTAAGGGGTGAAGAACTTATGTGCACGACGGAAGAGCGGAACTTGGGTGTGATTGTATGTTGGGGCCTGATGCACATGCTGGCCCTGTGGACCGGCAGGAAATTTCTGTGGACCGGCACTGGTTGAAGAACATTGCTCTAGAGCAGTGCTTCTCAGCTCAGTCCTGGAGTATCCCCCATTGCCAGTCAGGTTTTCAGGCTATCCACAATGAATAAGCATGAAAGAAATTTGCATAGAATAGAGGAAGTGAATGCAAATCAAGTTTATGCATATTCATTGTGGATATCCTGAAATCCCGATTGCTTTACTAAGAAAAGCTGTTTAAATATTAAGGGCGTAATGGTTCCCAGCCCTGTCCTGGAGGACCATGCAAATCTCTCTCATGCATATTCATCTTAAGGTAGCCAAAAAGGTTGAAAAGGTGACGGCGAGAGCTAGAAGGATGCTAGGGTGCATAGGGAGAGGTATGGCCAGTAGGAAAAAGGAGGTATTGATGCCTCTGTATAAGACTCTGGTGAGACCTCATTTAGAGGCCGCACCTTCTAAAACACTGTTCTTCAACCACAGGTCAATGGACCGGTGCCGGTCCACAGAAATTTCCTGCCAGTCCACAGAACCAGCATGTGCAGCAGGCCTAAAATAGTGTTCTTCAACTGACGGTCCACGGTGTGATCGATGCGGCGATATCTTTGAGCCAGTTCCCTCTTTCTCAGTGATTCAGTGCACAAAGCCACGGGCAGTGGCTCCTACGCCTGAATTGGAAGCCTTCTCTCCGACGTTGTAATGTCAGAGGTAAGACTTCTAGATGAGGCATGGGATTCATAAGGAGCCGCTGCCCGCAGCTTTGTGGACTGCATCAGTGAGGAAGATGGAGCCAGCCTGAGGATAACACCGGGGGCGGCATAAAATGGCCAGGCGGGAGCAGGCCAGAAGGTAAGGCATAGCATGGAAGGAGGGAGACAACAAAGGTAGGGGGGAATGATTTTATTTTTTAATTTAGTGATTGAATTATGTCAATTTTGAAAATTTACATCTGCTGTCAGTGAGCTTTGTGTAGTTTAATTTTGTGCTTAACCATTATGTGTTGTTAATAAGATTATATTGTGTATCTGTGAAAAATGAATGGAAAAAATAGTGTTACAATTAGTACTATTATGGGGATGGGATCTGGGGTGGAGATTGGGTAGAAATGGGCGGGGTCTGGCCCACGACGTAGCCCAGTGTTCTTCAACCGCTGGCCCACAAAATAATTCTTTTATTCCTGCCGGTCCACAGGTGTAAAACGGTTGAAGAACACTGTTCTAAAAGATATAAAAAGGATGGAGTCGGTCCAGAGGAAGGCTACTAAAATGGTATGTGGTCATCATAAGGCGTATGCGGAAAGACTTAAAGATCTCAATTTGTTTACTTTGGAGGAAAAGTGGGAGAGCGGAGATATGATAGAGACGTTTAAATACAATCAGCAAAAAAAATTGTTATTAGCCTAGTGGTGGGGATACCCCATGAAAGTACAGCGTGAGAAGTGCTATAGCAGGAAGATCTACTCGCTGCTGTTTGTGCCGTCGTCAGAAGATAAGTGAACTGTTTTGTTCTTTTTCTGGCTCCCTGTGCACAGTGGTGGCTTTGGTCCCATTTTGAAACGTGTGGAGTTTTTTTTGCCTATGATACAGAGCAGGACTGGCTTAAGAACTCATTGGATTGCCATCCGTATATTGTTGATAAGTTGAGGCTTTTTCTCCACTTATTATAAATGTACTTTCATGGGGTATCTCCACCACTAGGCTAATAACAATTTTTTTGCTGATTGTATTTATATCTTGTCATTGCGATTTGGATTCTTGAGAGATGTTTTGTTTTTTTTAGTATAATATTTCTTTACTAGTGTTTTAGGCCTTTACATTCGTTACAGTAACGGGTGCTAGAATAGCCCCACCTATACCTGACCCTGACTCTGACCCCACCCATGCCCCTGCCTCCCACTGATCCCAGTCCCACCACCTCACCTTTCACCATTTCCTTTGTACCCTTTTGGCCCTCCTGACAGGGTCTTTACTTACCCGAGGCGGCAGCAGCAGTCCTGACGTACCAACCTTTCCTCCCTCAGTGCCCCAAAGCAGCAGTGGTCCTACCATTTCCATCTCTCCCTTTCCCCCTTTCACACCCTCTACCATCTCTCTCTGACCCTGTTTCACCTCTTTTGCCATCTTTCCCTTTCCTGTCCCCCTCTGTCCTTCCCCAAGATCATCTTTCTCTCCTGCCCCCTCCACACTCCCTGAAGTCTATCTCTCCCTATCCCCTACCATCTCTCCTGGTCCCCCTAGTAGCCCCTCTGTCCTTCTCATCCATCTGTCTCTGTCTCTCTCTCCTCACCTCCTGCCTCTGCGGAGCTCTCGCAGCTCCTCCTCGTCCTCCTCCAGCCAGGCTTCAGCCATTTTCCGCCACAGCCTGCAGCCGCCGACATCCGCCTCGGGGGATTCTCGCGCATGTGCACTCCTACCTGCGGTGCCCTACAGCGCACGGAAAACGGGAGCACGCAGGTGGGAGTGCGCATGCGCGCTTAGGGCTTTATTATATTAGATTGGGCAAAACCAACATATACAGAACAAGAGAGAGCAAAAACACATCCGCAAAGCCAGTTCGGCCACCCAAACAGGGTAGGCTACAAACACAAAACAACAATACAGCAGAAAGCAGATGTCAAGATGTGAGACATGCCCAATTACATGAGTTTATAATGACCCCAACAACCCACCCCAACAAGAACAAAGCAACCTTTGCCAACTGACTTTGCCAAAAAAGCAGAGTACTAAACTAAAAAAGTTATAAAAGACAGACAATGGTATGAAAAAGGATCTGCAAAAGTTAGAGGAATGGTCTAATGCCTGGCAACTAAAATTAAATGCAGAGTAATGCATTTTGGGATTAATAATAGGAAGGAACCGTATATGCTGGGAGGAGAGAAGCTGATATGCACGGACGGGGAGCGGGACCTTGGGATGATAGTGTCCGAAGATCTAAAGGTGAAAAAAACAGTGTGACAAGGCTGCTGCCAGAAGGATGCTGGGCTGTATAAAGAGAGGCATAGTCAGTAGAAGGAAGAAGGTGTTGATGCCCCTGTGCAGGTCATTGGTGAGGCCCCACTTGGAGTATTGTGTTCAGTTTTGGAGACCGTATCTGGCGAAGGACGTAAGAAGACTTAAGGCGGTCCAGAGGAGGGCGACAAAAATGATAGGAGGCTTGCGCCAGAAGACGTATGAGGAGAGACTGGAAGCCCTGAATATGTATACCCTAGAGCAGTGTTCGTCAACCTTTTTACACCCGTGGACCGGCAGAAAAAAAATAATTATTTTGTGGACCGGCAAACTACTAGGACTAAAATTTAAAAACCCCGTTTCCGTCCCATCTCCGCGAGTCGGTCCCCACAAATCATCTGATCCCATCCACACAAGCCTCAGTTATGATTTTATATTGAATGTATTTTATTAAAGTATAAAAAGAAACAATATTCTGTACAATTGTCATTTTATAAATACAAATAATTCAGAGCAGGATCAACAAAACCCCTGTCTCCCCTCTCCTTCACATATATTCCCTCTACTATCAAGAAAACTGAACAAGCCAAATTATTACAGAATGCTAAAAGAATACTGCAGTCACACATGAAAGGAATAGTTTTAGGGGAGTGCAACTAGGGCAACTGCTCCCTGGTCAGAGAGCGCCCTAAGCCAGCTGGAAGCTAAAGAAGCACTGCCTGGGCTTTGCAGTCCCCAGTTATGTCTAACACCAGCTCTAGCAGGATATATATTTCAAATCTGATATATTCTAATCACAAAATAGAAATAAAATTATTTTTTTCTACCTTTTGTCGTCTCTGGTTTCTGCTTTCAATCTTCTTTTCACTCTCTTCCTTCCAGCGTCTGCCCTCTCTGTCTCTTCAATCCAGCATCTGCCCCTTCCATCCACTGTCTGTCCTCTCCCCCTTCCATATGGTATCTGTCTTCTTTCTATGCCCCTCTCCCCTTTCCATCCAGCTTGTGCCCCCTCTCTCCTTTTTACATGATTCTATAATCTAACCAAATAACATCGTACAGAGACTAAAAATCCAGCATCCCAACCCTCCCGATCCCCCCCCCCCTCAGACCTGTGTGGTAGTCAATCAAAATTAGAAAAGATGGAAAAGACTGAGAGATGTTTTAATACCTACGTGGCATAAATGCACATGCGTTTAATCTCTCATTTGAAAGGAAGCTCTGTAATGAGAGGGCATAGGATGAAGTTAAGAGGTGACAGGCTCCGGAGTAATCTAAGGAAATACTTTTTTACAGAAAGGGTGGTAGAGGTGTGGAACAGTCTCTTGCAAGAGGTTAAATTGAATCAGGTTGGGCAGACTGGATGGACCATTTGGGTCTTTATCTGCCGTCATCTACTATGTTACTATGTCTGATTTCAAGAAAGCCTTGGATAGGCACATCTGGTATCTTAAGAGAGAGGAAGATATAATGGTTATTGCGGATGGGCAGACTGGATGGGCCATTTGGCCTTTATCTACCATCAGCTCTCTATGTTTCATGCAGGTGCCCGCTTTGGACTTAGGTGCCAGTGGGCACCTAACATAGAAGCTGATATTTAGGCCAAGCCTAAATACGGTGCGCCTTAAAGGCACTCCTAGGCGTAATTTTATAAATGGCGCCTAACTGAAGATCAACATGCACTAAGCACTGCATTCATAGGCGCCTATGGCTTACGCGCCGTTTATAGAATCGGCCTCTAATTAACTCTAACCACCAATATTGACTGTATTTGGTATTAACTGGCACCAATTAGCAGTTATACGCGCACCTGCCCTTAGTCGGGATTCTGCAAAATGAGGGCACAGTTTCTATAGCATTCAACAAGCAACGAAGCTAGTGAAAGGTATGGAGAACCTGGCCTACAAGGAACGACTTGGGAGACTGGGGTTGTTCTCCCTTGAGAAGAGGAGACTGCGAGGGGATCTGATCGAGACTTTCAAAATACTGAAAGGATTCGACAAAATGGAGCAGGGAAAGCAGTTATTTACAATGGCCAGTGTGACACGGATAAGAGGACATAGACTGAAGCTGAGGGGGGACAGGTCCAGGATGAATATCGGGAAGTTCTGGTTCACGTAGCGAGTGGTGGACACCTGGAATGCTCTCCCAGAGGAAGTAATTGCAGAATCCACCGTTCTAGGATTTAAGGGTAAACTAGATGCACATCTCCTTAAGAGTGGCATAGAGTGGTACGGTTAAGGGTAAATTAGATGCACATCTCCTTAAGAGTGGCATAGAGTGGTACGGTTAAGGGTAAATTAGATGCACATCTCCTTAAGAGTGGCATAGAGTGGTACGGTTAAGGGTAAATTAGATGCACATCTCCCTTGAGAAGCATACAGTGATATGGGGACTAAAACTATGCCAGGGTACACCTGGCGGGGCCTCCGCGTGTGCGGATCACCGGACTTGATGGACCCAGGGTCTGATCCGGAGATGGCAATTCTTATGTTCTTAATAATAATAATAATAATAATAACAGGTTATATACCACAGGACCGTGAAGTTCTATGCGGTTTACAATGATTAGAAAGTTGCTACAGATTGAGTGGAACTTACAGTAAGACAGTATAGATCTGGGAGGGGGCACAGGCAGGTTGGGGGTGAGCCATCGAGCTAACTTAAGTGCTCGCCCCTAAAAGTTAGGTGCATCGCTATACTTATGCTAATATGTGAAAGTGGCAACTGAGCGTGTAGGATCCCTGCATCGAACTTTAGGTGTGCTCTAGAGCAGTGCTTCTCAGCTCAGTCCTGGAGTGCCCCCATTGCCAGTCAGGTTTTCAAGATATCCACAATGAATATGCACGAGAAAATGGAGTAGATTCTGCGCCGTTCACGCAGGAGGGTGTTTATGAGCAACTTGAAAAACTGAAGGTGGACAAAGCGATGGGACCAGACGGGATCCATCCCAGGATACTAAGGGAGCTCAGAGAGGTTCTGGCGAGTCCTATTAAAGACTTGTTCAACAAATCTCGGGAGACGGGAGTGATTCCTGGGGATTGGAGGAGAGCGGATGTGGTACCTATTCATAAAAGTGGTCACAGGGATGAAGCAGGAAACTACAGGCCGGTGAGCCTCACTTCAGTTGTTGGAAAAATAATGGAAGTGTTGCTGAAAGAAAGGATAGTGTATTTCCTTGAATCTAATGGGTTACAGGATCCGAGGCAACATGGCATTACAAAAGGTAAATCGTGCCAAACGAACCTGATTGAATTTTTTGATTGGGTGACCAGAGAGCTGGATCGAGGACATATGCTAGATGTAATTTACTTGGATTTCAGCAAAGCCTTTGATACAGTTCCTCATAGGAGACTGTTGAACAAACTTGAAGGGCTGAAGTTAGGACCCAAAGTGGTGAACTGGGTCATGAAAAACTGGCTGTTGGACAGACGCCAGAGGGTGGTGGTTATGGAAGTCGCTCGAAGGAAGGAAAGGTGACTAGTGGAGTCCCTCAGGGTTCGGTGCTGGGGCCAATCCTGTTCAATATGTATGTGAGTGACATTGCTGAAGGGTTCCTATTGTATCCCTATTGCTTTGTTTTGTATACCTTGTTATACTTACCATGCTGTCTTGCTTCTCCACTGGAGACGATTGTGTTATTGTATTGGTTTGCTTTATTTCAATAAAAATATTTAAAAAAATAAAGAACAAATGAAGGCCAGGCACATGATTTGATTTCATTCATTTGATGCTATAAAATGTAGGTCATTTATAAAGTTGTCTGATCTGTGGACCATCAAAAATTGCTGCTTCCAGTTTTTCCATGGTAAGTCCAGGTAACATATGCACTATGGGGCTCATGAAAAAAACAAAAAACGTTCAAAAAGTGGCCTAAACGGTACTTGGACGATCAAAAAGACAGATCATCCATGTACTGATGATTAAAGCTGGTTTTAGATGTACAGTACTCCCCCGATATTTGCGGGGGTCCGTTCCAGGAACCCCCCACGAATCTTGAAAAACTGCGAATACGGTTTTTCATGGAGGAGCCTGAAGAGGGCAGCGGGAAAGGGCAGCAGGAGAGCAGCCGGAGCACCATGAGTGCAGGAAATTACTCGCGGTATGCTCCAACCGCCTCTTCCTGCACTAAGTCGGGCCTTATCCCAATCAGGAGCTGCGTGTCAAAGCAGCTCCTGATTGGATAAAGCCCGACTTAGTGCAGGAAGAGGCGGTCAGACCGTACCGCAAGTGATTTCCTGCATTCGCGGCGCTCCGGCTTCTCTCTCCTGCCTCTCCCGCTGCCCTCTCCTTGTCGGCAGTTCGCGGTCAGAAAATATCTCGAATGACCGGGACCATGAACTGCCAACCGAGAACAACCGGGGGAACACTGTATCTAAAACCAGCTTAAGCCTTTACCGTGCCTCTGAACGCCTAGAGAAAAAAGAGGGTTAGAAGGAAAAGTGTGCCTTTTTGCAGATGATACCAAGATTTGTAACAGAGTAGACCTGAAGAAAGAGTGGGAAAATATGAAAAAGATCTGCAAAAGTTAGAGGAATGGTCTAATGCCTGGCAACTAAAATTCAATGCAAAGAAATGCAGAGTAATGCATTTGGGGATTAATAATAGGAAGGAACCGTATATGCTGGAGGAGAGAAGCTGATATGCACGGACGGGGAGAGGGACCTTGGGGTGATAGTGTCCGAAGATCTAAAGGCGAAAAAACAGTGTGACAAGACAGTGGCTGCTGCCAGAAGGATACTGGGCTGTATAAAGAGAGGCGTGGTCAGTAGAAGGAAGAAGGTGTTGATGCCCCTGTACAGGTCATTGGTGAGGCCCCACTTGGAGTATTGTGTTCAGTTTTGGAGACCGTATCTGGCGAAGGACGTAAGCAGACTTGAGGCGGTCCAGATGGAGGGCGACGAAAATGATAGGAGGGCTTGCGCCAGAAGACGTATGAGGAGAGACTGGAAGCCCTGAATATGTATACCCTAGAGGAAAGGAGAGACAGGGGAGATATGATTCAGACGTTCAAATACTTGAAGGGTATTAACGTAGAACAAAATATTTTCCAGAGAAAGGAAAATGGTAAAACCAGAGGACATAATTTGAGGTTGAGGGGTGGTAGATTCAGGGGCAATGTTAGGAAATTCTACTTTACAGAGAGGGTAGTGGATGCCTGGAATGCGCTCCCGGGAGAGGTGGTGGAGAGTTAAACTGTGACTGAGTTCAAAGAAGCGTGGGATGAACACAGAAGATTTAGAATCAGAAAATAATATTAAATATTGAACTAGACCAGTTACTGGGCAGACTTGCACGGTCTGTGTCTGTGTATGGCCCTTTGGTGGAGGATGGGCAGGGGAGGGCTTCAATGGCTGGGAGGGTGTAGATGGGCTGGAGTAATTCTTAACAGAGATTTCGGCAGTTGGAACCCAAGCACAGTACCCGGGTAAAGCTTTGGATTCTCGCCCAGAAAAAGCTAAGAAGAAAAAAATAAAAAAATAATTTTGGGTTGAATCAGGTTGGGCAGACTGGATGGCCCATTCGGGTCTTTATCTGCCATCATCTACTATGTTACTATGTTACTATGAAAGAAATTTGCATAGAATAGAGGAAGTGGATGCAAATCAAGTACCCGCCTTGCCAGTCAGGTTTTCAGGCTATCCACAATGAATATTCATGAAAGAAATTTGCATAGAATAGAGGAAGTATATGCAAATCAAGTACCCCCCTTGCCAGTCAGGTTTTCAAGATATCCACAATGAATATGCATGAAAGAAATTTGCATAGAATAGAGGAAGTATATGCAAATCAAGTACCCCCCTTGCCAGTCAGGTTTTCAAGATATCCACAATGAATATGCATGAAAGAAATTTGCATAGAATAGAGAAAGTGGATGCAAATCAAGTTTATGCATATTCATTGTGGATATCCTGAAAACCTGACTGCTTAACTAAGAAAAGCTGTTTAAATATTAAGGGCGTAATTTTCTAGAGCAGTGGTTCCCAGCCCTGTCTGCAAAACATCTCTCATGCAAATCTCTCTCATGCATATTCATTAGAGCTATCCAGACAACCCAACTGGCTGGTGGAACCACCTCTCCAGAGAATTACACCCTTAATATTTAAACAGCTTTTCTTTGTAAAGCAGTCTAGGAATGAAAAGTGCCTGATGTACCCGTGAAGCACCTGAGGGTATGGGCCATGTGTTGCCATGGAAGGTATACTTCCCGTTTGTGGTTATACATTCAAAGCGGTTCACATATACAGGTTACAGGTACTTATTTGGTACCTGGGGAATGGAGGATTAAGTGACTTGCCCAGGGTCACAAGGAGCAGCTCTACGATCCGATCCCACAACCTCAGGGTGCAGAGATATCAGCTCTACCACTAGGCCGCTCCTCACCTATGTCCAGTCTCCCCTTCCAATACATCATTTAAATTGAATTTATTCGAGGTTCCCCCTGCCTCCTCATCCTCACAGGTACCAAAACAGGGAAAACATAAGAACATAAGCAGTGCCTCCGCCGGGTCAGACCATAGGTCCATCCTGCCCGGCAGTCCGCTCCCGCGGCGGCCCAAACAGGTCACGACCTGTCTGAATCACCAGAAGGGGCTCCCTTGCCTCCTTGGTTTCTCATTTAAGTCCTGTCTTCCTATCGAAGGCCTAACCCTCCGGTCTTGCACATGCACGACCTGGTTGGTTTCTATACTTATTACCTGGTTGGCTTTCTATACTTATTACCTGGTTGGCTTTCTATACTTATTACCTGGTTGGCTTTCTATACTTATTATCTGGTTAGCTTTCTATACTTATTACCTGGTTGGCTTTCTATACTTATTACCTGGTTGGCTTTCTATACTTATTACCTGGTTAGCTTTCTATACTTATTACCTGGTTGGCTTTCTATACTTATTACCTGGTTGGCTTTCTATACTTATTACCTGGTTAGCTTTCTATACTTATTACCTGGTTGGCTTTCTATACTTATTACCTGGTTAGCTTTCTATACTTATTACCTGGTTGGCTTTCTATACTTATTACCTGGTTGGCTTTCTATACTTATTACCTGGTTGGCTTTCTATACTTATTACCTGGTTAGCTTTCTATACTTATTACCTGGTTGGCTTTCTATACTTATTACCTGGTTAGCTTTCTATACTTATTACCTGGTTAGCTTTCTATACTTATTACCTGGTTAGCTTTCTATACTTGTGTTACATCCCAGCACCTCTCTCAGTATCCCACGATCCCTTTATCCCTCAGGAATCCGTCCAATCCCTGTTTGAATCCCTGGACCGTACTCTGCCTGATCACTTCCTCCAGTAGCGCATTCCAAGTGTCCACGACCCTCTGGGTGAAAAAAAACTTCCTTGCATTTGTTTTGAACCTATCTCCCTTCAGTTTCTCCGAATGCCCCCTCGTATTTGCTGTCCCCTTCAGTCTGAAGAATCTGTCCCTATCCACCCTCTCTATGCCCCTCATGATCTTGAAGGTCTCTATCATATCTCCCCTTGATATCTTGATATTATGTCGGGCAGTTGGCTCTCAAAGGGACTGCGAGGAGCTTCAGAAGGATCCGAGACAGCTGGAAACATGGGCGACAAAGTGGGCAGATGAATTTTAACATTAATAAATGCAAGGTGATGCGTCTAGGAAAAAAGAACAAAGAACACGAGTAAGAAAGATTGTGGGTAACACTAGCAAAATGCGAACACGAAAGGGATTTGGGGGTACTGATTGACAGAACCCTGAAGCCATCGGCACAATGTGCGGCGGCAGCGAAGAGAGCAAACAGGATGTTGGGCATAATTAGGAACGAGATCACGAGTAGATCTGAAGAAGTCATAATGCCGCTTTAATAGAGCAAATGGTCAGACCGCACTGGAGTACTGTGTCCAACACTGGTCTCCTTATCTTAAGAAGGACATAACTCTGTTGGAGGAATGTTGCAAAGGCGAGCCACGAAACTAAGTCAAAAGGAATGAAAAAGTTGTAGCTATGAAGAACGCCTCAGGAAACTGGGACTGTTCACTACTCGAGAGGAGAAGACTGAGAGGCGATTTGATAGAGAGAGCGTTTAAAATATTAAAAAGGGATTTGATGAAAATAGACCAAGAAGCAGCATTACTATAGATTTCAGATGTGATACGGACAAGGAGGTCATAGCCTGAAACTGGGTGCAGCAGGTTCAGGGACGAATGCCAGGAAGTTCTGTTTCTCACAACGAGTGGGTGGGGCGCTTGGAATTCTCTTCCTGAGGGTGTTGTGGCGGAGACTACTCTTCGGGGTTTCAAGCACAAGTTGGATATACACCTTCTTGCAAATCATATTGAGGGATACGGTAATTTCAGGTTTTCATAATAGAGAACTAAATGGGCCGCCACGTGAGCGGATTGAAGGACTTGATGGACCTCGGTCTGATCCGGTGAAGGCATTTCTTATGATAGTCAGGTTTATCAACTTGGGGAAATTTTTAAACCCCCTATTTTTCCATCCCTTTGTCTCTTCCAGCATCTAAAATTCCAAGAAGCTCAAAACTTGTTTTAAGCGGAGGAACTGCTGGGGGGACTGCTTCACAGATTTCAGAAGCCACCCCAGCACTGTCAGTTTGGGGTGTAGCTATATCAATATCACAGTACGTGAAATGTTCGATGACGCCAAACTTTAGCGCAGTGCTACCCGATTCCGGTCCTTGAGGTCCTCAGGCAGGTCAGGTTTTCAGAATATCCAAAAAGTGAATATGCACGAGAGAGATTAGGCATTCTAAGGAGGCAGTTTGTGCCGATCTCTCTCATCTGCTGTAGATTCATTGTAGATATTCTGAAAACCTGGCCTGGAATGGAGTAGCCCTGCTTTAATGGCGTCAGTGTAGTCGTGTTTCAGATTCTAGGAAATGGCATGCGTTATATAACTAAGCTATGATAAGAAATCAATGGAAAACATTAGAAAACCCCCAACGATAATAACAGAGTGGCTGATGGGATCAGAGAAAGTTGTGGTACCATTTGATTTCCTGGAAGTACGAAAGCCAGGCAAAGGAGAAAGCAGGAATGAAACTGTACGATCACAGTGCCTTACGTCCAAGCGCAAGGCATTGCCGGTGGTAGCTGTCCTCCTTCTGTTGCAGGTGACGCCTGCCAATCAAAGCATCAATAAACGTCGGGAGCAGCGCAAAGCATTCAGCGCAGCTTCCTACGCTAATAACCGCTATCGCGGTTTAGTAAAAGTGGGAATTAATGCGGTTTACAATTTAAAAAATTAAGAAAGGAACTCCGTTAAGTTAAAGGGAAGACCCAACCCACAAAACAAACACCCTAATAGTCACCCAGTCATCACCATTAATCTCTATACTCGTAAAGCCTTATAACCTCCCAGAATTCACTTTTTTCATTTTCAAGCCTCAATTAGGCAAGTAAACGCCTTTTGAAATAGATACGGTAAGCGTTTGCACATTTTTTAAAAAAAAGATTCAGATATTTCTGGCTTAATTATCAGAGGAACGGCATGCCACAATTTTGAGCCTACAGAGAAAAAAAAAAAAAGCCCTTTTCCGGTCACTTCCAATCTCACTTCTTGTATCCTTGATACCAAATTCGCCTCACTAGATCTTAAGGATTTGGCTGGTCTATAAGGTTTTAAAAGTTTTGCCAGGTTGACTGGCGGTCCAGACTAGAGAGCTGCACGGGAACAGGGACGACGGGAATCCCGCGGGACCTGCGGGGATCCCATGGGTTCCCCCTTCGGGTCACGGGGATCCCGTGGGGACGCCTCCTAGGGTCGCGGGGATCCCGTGGGGATGCCCCTTAGGGTCGCGGGGATCCCGCGGGGTTCAATACAACTCGAGCCGCGAGGCTTGTCTTCTTTTCCTACCTGCCCTGCCGCAGCACATATAGCCGACCGGAAGTCTTCCCCGATGTCGGTTATGTGTGCTGTGGTAGGGCAGGCAGGAAATAGAAGACAAGCCTCGCAGCTCGAGCTCCATTTGGATGAGAAAGTTGGTAATTTGTTAGCAGATGAGGGCTGGACACAAACATGAGAGGCAAATGAGGGACAGAAGGAGGTCAAACTTGAGAGGCAAACACGGAACACAAAAGGGGGGAGGGAATGCATTTTTGGACACAGATGACATGGACTTGAGAGAGAGGAAGGGAGGGAAAGAGATGCTGAGGCGGGGGAGGGAATGCGTTTTTGGGCATAGAAAGCATGGACTTCGGAGAGAGGAAGGTAGGGAAAGAGATGGTTGGGTACACAGGGAATGGAAGAAAGAAGAATTTTTGGTCATAGGGAGGGAGTGAGGTACAGATGAGAGGGAGAAATATTGTGGTGAAACGGACAGATTGAAATGGATGCAAGAGGGAGGAATGTTGGACATAGTGGGAAAGGGAATGGAGGGAAAGATGTAGCATGGTGCTGGAGAGGGGTGATAGAAGGAGAAATGTTGGGCATGGGACTGGTGGGCAGGGGCAAAAGATGAGAAAGGGATAAATGCTGGACCATGGTAGGAGGAACCAATGGACAGCAACAAAAGAATTTACAGAAGATGGGAAAGCTGAAAAAAGAAACTGGGACCAACTTTATGGAAAAATAAGTCTCCAGACAACAAAGGTAAAAAACGGAATTTATTGACTAAAATATGTTAGCTTTGGGAAATGTCTTTGTATTGTGTTCAAAAGAAAAGGAAATGCATTTCTGGTTTTATTTCTACAGTGTTGAAGTACTTGCTGACCCCTGCTGTGACTGGTGGGGATCCCCAAGCACCGCCAGCAGAGGACCTCCTCTAGAGACGGCCAGAACTCCCCTCCACCAAGCACAGCAGTCGCTGGCAACATCCATGAGCCACTGAGGTGCCAGCACCTGTGACTCAGGGACGCTACTGCTACTTGCCAAGCTTGGCAAAAGGGACCCCCGGCAAAGGAAGTCCTCAGCTGACAGCTTGGGGGTTCTCATCAGCTGAGTATTTCTATTTTATATTTACATTAGAGGCTCTGGTAGAAACCCGTTTACAAAGTATGTATTCTTCCCAATTAATATTTCCAAATTAATAAAGTGTCTTTGCTTATTTGTAAATGGGTCTCTACCAGAGCCTTTAATTCAGTAGCATAATTAAATGAAATAACTATTTCTGAATTTTATGGGGACGAAGGGGATTCCTCATGGGGATGGGTGGGGACGCAGGGATTCCTCACGGGGACGGGTGGGATTTTGGTGGGGACGGGTGGGATTTCTATCCCCGCGCAACTCTCTAGTCCAGACTAGAGAATGACACTGGGACAAATTTTGCCCCGTCCCCGAGGGAACTCATTTTCCCATCTCGCCCCTGCCGAGTTCTTTCCCTGTCCCTGCCCCATTCCTGCAAGTTCTGTCCTCAACTGCACAAGCCTCAAACGCTTTAAAATCATAAGTGTCCAAGGCGGTTAAGGCAGAGCTTACAGGAATGGAACAGGGACGGTGACAAAACTCACAGGGATGGGATGGGGATATTGAGTTCCTGTGGGGACAGGGAAATTCCGCCTTCCCATCAATGGCAACAAACCGTGGACAACCTGGGAGACTACAGTATTTTTCGGACCATAAGACGCACTTTTTCCACTCCCAAAAAGGGGTTGCGTCTCATGGACCAAATGCACTGTGCTCCCCCCCCCCCCCCCGGAACTTTTTTTTAGTGGTGGTCCAGCACGGTCTCCGGGACGGCTGCCTGTGCCTTTAGCAGAGCGACGCAGTAGCGTGACCTTTGCACTTCCTGCCTGGTCGCGCTGCTCTATGATTGGCTGCAGTCAGTTACTGCGTGGGACGAGGCAGGAAGCGCAAAGGTCGCGCTCGTGCGTCGCTCTGCTAAAGACGCAGGCAGCCGTCCCGGAAATCGCGCTGGACCACCATGAAAAAAAGGTACCGGGGAGCTGCGGGGGATTTGGGGCGGCTTTGGGATTCGGGCGGCTTCGGGATTCGAGTGGCTGCGGGCAGCTGTGGGCGGCTTTGGGCTTCCCAGCACCAGACCACCAGAGACATGTAGAGGAGGAAAAACCAAGAAGAAAAAAAAATTCTGAACCAAATTTTTTTTTTTTCTTGGTTTTTCCTCCTCTACAGGTGGGTGTGTCTTCTGGTCCGAAAAATACAGTACTGTGAAGGATGTAAACAGTTTGCACTTTTACTTTGTTCTTCATGCTGTACACTGTATACCAGGGGTGTCAAAGTCCCTCCTCGAGGGCCGGAATCCAGTCGGGTTTTCTGGATTTCCCCAATGAATATGCATTGAAAGCAGTGCATGCAAATAGATCTCATGCAGATTCATTGGGGAAATCCTGAAAACCCGATTGGATTCCGGCCCTTGAGGGCCGGAATCCAGTCGGGTTTTCTGGATTTCCCCAATGAATATGCATTGAAAGCAGTGCATGCAAATAGATCTCATGCAGATTCATTGGGGAAATCCTGAAAACCCAACTGGATTCTGGCCCTCGAGGACCGACTTTGACACCTGTGCTGTATACCATAATAAAACAATGATTTCAGATGCCATGTTTTTTGCTTCTTCCCTACCAGAGACGCCAGCGCAGCACCATCCTCATCTTCCAAATTACTGGAGTTCCAATCGAAGCCTTGCCCAGCACATCCTAACACATCCAACTTCAAATACGGAACACAGACCGTGCAAGTCCACGGCCTTAGGTCTTCCATTTCAATGTGATTTATTGCACATTATTTAACGTATGCCCCACCACCCTCGGTAGGACCTTATTACCTAACTACAGACCTAAGGCAGCAGTCAAGAAGAATCAGCAAGAGAGATGGGAGTTGAACCCTGGCATCCTGGCTCTTAGCCCATGTTTCTAACCACTACGCTATTTGTGCTAGGGCCTCACTCATCACTGTCATCGACTACTGCAGAGGTGTCAAAGTCCCTCCTCGAGGGCCGCAATCCAGTCAGGTTTTCAGGATTCCCCCAACGAATATACATGAAATCTATTTGCATGCACTGTTTTCATTATATGCCAATAGATCTCATGCATATTCATTGGGGAAATCCTGAAAACCTGACTGGATTGCGGCCCTCACGGAGAGACTTTGACACCCCAGGACTACTGAAATATGCCAGGGGTTTTTGTTTTGTTTTTTTAAAAAAGGTTTTGCTCCCAGCAGATTTCCCTCATCGTAAAATGCAACAGAAACCCACATTAAGGTTTTCAAAGACCAAGATAGGAAAGAAGGAAAGGAACAAGGGAAAGAGGAAATAAGGCGAGAGATAAACCGATACATTTTGGCCTTCCTTATTGGGCTAAAATATGTACAAGCCTGGCTGCTCGGGACCTTGGGAACAATTTATAAATCAGCTCCTTCCCTTTAATGGCTTGGCAGTGGGAAACCACCCGAACCTCAGAAGGAAAATGTAAACCAACTGTCAGCCGTTTCTAAACAGGTTGCTAGTGGTTTCATCTCGTCTCCATGGAAAGAGGGGAACGGGGCCAGTACCAGAAGCTCTCAGGGGTCAGCGATGAGTCACTAACCTGCAGCACCAAAAGGGTTTGGGGAAAGGTAAAGCTTCTCCTGCCCCTTCTGCCCCCTGGGAGCCAGAACGAGGGGAGGAAAATGAGCTACTGATCCCTCCGAGACCCTGCTGCTTCATCCTAGCACTTGTGTCTTTATACTGACCATAAAAGAGCAACTTTCCTTTCCGTTCCGATTTGAAATGGGGGGGTTCTTTAACTCCAGGCTGTGCCAATCTGGCTCTGCTTATTTTTATCTTAACAAGATTTATACTGAGCTACAAAGCCTTTAAGTACTGAACGGGGATCTCAGAAACATCTTGACTCCCCCCTGCCTCCCTCTTCCTTTCTACCCTGTCACTGGAAACATATCCGAAATTGGAAACTTTCGAGACAGATTGAAATCCGTGAAAACAGCGGCATCTGAGCACTAGGGATGGCTGGAAAAACTTGAGTGAGGGCCCCGCCGCAAGAAACGCAAGTGACCAGCTGGCAGAGATGCAGTGCTCATCAATCTTTTTGTGGCCAGGACCCCATGATTGTGGCCAAATAAAAGTGTGTACCGTATTTTCACGCATATAACGCGCGCGTTATACACGATTTTACAAACCGTGTATAACCATGCGCGTTATACGCGTGAGCGCGTTATCCCCTTTTTTTTTATACATAGTTCCCCCCCCCCCCGACATCTGATTCACCCCCCCTGCAGGACCGCTTGCACCCCCCCGAAGGACCGCTCGCGCTCGAACATGCACCCGCACCCCCACCCCGAAGGACTCTCCTTTCGCCCGCCCCGACTGTCCTCTCCCCCTTGAAGTCCTGCCCCCACCCTGAAAGCCTGATGCCCCCCTCCGACGTCCGATTCACCCCCCCGCAGGACCGCTCGCACCCCCCACCCCGAATGACCGCTCGCGCTCGAACCCGCACCCCCACTCCAAAGGACCGCTCGCACCCCCACAGCCTCCCCACCCACCCCCCATCATGTAGAAATTTCCTACCGTTGTCCTGCTGCTTCCTCTGCCGGCGGTCCCGACCTTTCTCTGAGGGCTAAGAGAAGGGGCAGGACCGCCGGCAGAGGAAGCAGCAGAACGAAGGTAGGAAACTTCTACATGATGGGGGGGGGGTGGGAGGCTGTCGGGGCGGGCGAAAGGAGAGTCGGGGCGGTGTGCGCGGTATATAAAAATTTATTTACATAAATTACAGTTCCCCGCGCGCTATACCCGTGTGCGCGTTTTACACGGGTGTGCGTTATCTACGTGAAAATACGGTAACCCCCATCCCCCGGAGGCGCAAAATAATAACGCACCTATGGAAAACCCACCAAGATAGGGTTACCAGATTTTCCCGAAGGAAAATCTGGACCCATGGCCACGCCCCCAGACAGCATTTGCAGGTGACACAATGACATCATGCGCGCATGTGTGGATGCCCCTTCCCGATGCGATTTTGACGGGAAGCTTTTCAAAAACCGGATAGTGTCGGGTTTTGAAAAGCCATCCGGAGCCCCGGACATGTCCTTGAAAAGGACACCAAGATCAGGACCACAAATGCGGGTTTTGTGATCCCCATTTGGGGTCCTGAGTGCTGTGACCCACAGTTTGGTAAACTGCAGTAATGAAAGATTAGTACCAGCGACCCTTGGAGCAGTCTCACCTAAAGGGCACTGCTGGCAGGAAGCTCACGATGACATACGCTTGGCAGACAGGAATAAAGGAACTGATCGAGTGAAAAATAAATCAAACAATGTCTGCTCATACCAGAATCCTTTTCATCCCTGGATGGAGCCATCAGGTCCTCAGAGCCTTTGCTGAGCTGTAAAGAAAATACAAACCAGTCTCTCTCACCAAACATTTTGGATTCAGTTCCAAACTGGCAGTCAAAACTTCATTACAGCACCCAGTGTATCAAACAGGAGACAAGGGAATACTGGCTAGCAAAGACTTACAACAGGCTACCTCCTTTGCTTAGCACAGGTCAGTAGTAGAGTTGCGCGGGGACAGAAATCCCACCCATCCCCGCCCGTCCCCGCCAGGATGCTCTCCGTCCCCACCCGTCCCCGTCAGGATCCTCTCCGTCCCCACCTGTCCCCGTCAGGATCCTCTATGTCTCCACCCATCCCCGTCAGGATCCTCTCCATCCCCACCCATCCCCGCCAGGATCCTCTCCGTCCCCACCCGTCCCCATCAGGATCCTCTCCGTCCCCACCCATCTCCGCCAGGATCCTCTCCGTCCCCACCCGTCCCAATCAGGATCCTCTCTGTCCCCACCCGTCCCTGTCAGGATCCTCTCCGTCCCCACCCGTCCCCGCCAGGATCCTCTCCGTCCCCACCAGGAATTACCTCCATCTCCACCCGTCCCCATAAAAAACAACAATTACTTCTGACAGGGTCATCAATTCCATAGTTTCTTTTGTGTTTGTGCTGCTGTTTTCCTTGTGGAATCTCTTTGGTGGAACCCTTTTTTTGTTTCCTGTTCAGGTAATTAACTTATAAACCCCCTCTTTTACTAAGGTTGGCGTGTCCATTATATTATATGGACAAACCCTGCTTCCAAAGCCTTCCATCCCCGTGGGAATCCCATGGGCCAGAGGGGGGTCCCCGTGGGAGTCAAGTGGTCCAGAGGGGGGGTCCCTGTGGGAGTCCCGTTGGCTAGTGGGGGGTCCCCGTAGAAGTCCCGTAGGCCAGAGGGGGGTCCCCGTGGGAGTCCCATGAGTTAGGGGGGATTCCCGCGGGACCCCTGCAATTCCCATTCCCATGCAGACCTCTAGTCAGTAGTTCTCAACCCAGCACATAACCAGTCAGTCAAGTTTTCAGGATACACACATTAAATAAACATGAAATGTATTATTTATTTATTTTTATTTTTTTTTTAACCCCCAAAAAACCTTATATTCCGCTTATACCTAAGTGGATTACAGGAAAAATAACTCCAAACATAATCATAAGATAAAAATACCAAAAACCCAGTACAAAACAATAAAACCCCAAAATATACGGATAACATTTTCATTAATCACTTCATTCCTTTGCATTTATTGCCTCTCCTGTATGCAAATCTATCTCATGCATATTCAGTGTGAGTATCTTGAAAACTAGACTGGCTTGGTGGACTCCTGAGGACTGGGTCGAGAACTCTTGGTGTAGGTTGATATTACTGGGCGCCTAAGAAGTCAGCACAACACAAAGGAAAACGCACCACCCCACGTGTGAAAACGTAAAAAAGGAGTGGGGGAAGGGACACAGTCAACCAACTTCAGGGACAATTGTAGTGTTCGTCTTACTTGGTCCCGCGTTAAGCAGAAGGCTACTAACAGCATATCGAGAGTTCAGTGCCCCCCCCCCCCGCGCATTCGCGGTTCACGGACTTGCTCATTCGTGGTCTGCTTTGACCGCCTTTTCCTGTAGTAAACTTGGGCTACACCAATCAGGAACTGCGTGTCAAAGCAGCTCCCGATTGGTGTAGCCCGACTTTACTACAGGAAGAGGCAGATGAAGCAGACCGCAAGTGATTTTCTTCACCCGCCGGCGCTCCGGGTCTCCTGCCTTTTGACAGGCGAAAAACTGCATTTGCGGCTTTTCAAAATTCGCGGGGTTTCCTGCAAATTTCAGGGGAGTTATGTATTCCTTTTTGGTTTTATTTTCTGTATTCTGGCGCTATCTACTGGGCTTCACTCATGCACCCCCTGAGGAAGGCTTGCGTGTTGGGGTCCAGCAGAAAAAAAAAGCCTGAAGTCATTATGCCATTGTATAGATCCATGGTGAGGCCCCACCTGGACTACTGTGTGCAGTTCTGGAGGCCGCATTACCGTAAGGATGTGCTGAGACTGGAGTCGGTCCAGAGAATGGCCACCCGGATGTTCTCGGGACTCAAGGATCTCCCGTACGAGGAACGGCTGGATAAGTTGCAGCTGTACTCACTCGAGGAACGCAGAGAGAGGGGTGACATGATCGAGACATTCAAGTATCTCACGGGCCGCATCGAGGTGGAAGAAGATATCTTCTTTTTCCAAGGGTCCCGTGGCAACAAGGGGGGCATCCGTGGAAAATCAGGGTGCGGGAAACTGCACGGGGACACCAGGAAATTCTTTTTCACTGAAAGGGTGGTTGATCGCTGGAATAGTCTTCCCACTTCAGGTGATTGAGGCCAGCAGCGTGCCTGATTTTAAGGCCAAAAGGGATAGACACGTGGGATCTATTCACAGAGAAAGGTATGGGGAGGGTCTTTGGGTGGGCAGACTAGATGGGGGCCGTGGCCCTTATCTGCCGTCTATTTCTATGTTTCTATGTTTCTTTTGTTATGCCTGCATTATTTCATGTAGATGTTATATATGCATCATTTATTTATATAGTTTCAATAAATTGATTGTCCCTGAAGTTGGTTGACTCTGTCCCTTCCCCCACTCCTTTTTTGGCCTATGAAGTCGGCACCAGAAGACAAAATTCTCAGCGCTATTCTGTAAATGGCACTTAAAAGTTAGGCACAGTTTATAGACTAGTGTTTACATCCGGGAATCGCGTCTAAATTCAGCTGCATTCATTTGCACCAGCTGAAATGTGGTGCAAATCCTTATTCTACAATTCCACGCACAAATTCTAGGAATGAGCCTCCCATTCCCACACCCCCTTTTGGGACTCGCTTGTGAAATTTAAGCGGGGCAATTTATTTGTGCAGCTTTTAATTAAATCCAATTAGCGCTAATTACTTGTTAAGAAGCCCGATTATCAGCGCTAGTTGGTTTCTTATTTGATCAAATTGCAGGCACAACTCAAAGCGACGGTGTCAGGTGAAAAGCACGCCGGGACAAAGGCGCACGCAGACAACTGAGCGCAATGCAGAGGCACGCGCCAAAGAAAATGACTGTTTTAAAGGGCTCCGACGGGGTGTGTGGGAGGGGAACCCCCCACTTTACTTTATACAGATCGCGGCCGCATTGTGGGGGCTGTAACCCCCCAACATTTTACTGAAAACGTCACTTTTTCCCTAAAAAAACAGGAAAACAGTTAAGTTTTCCAGTTATTAATTGAGGGCGGTTATAACCCCCAAACCCCCCACAACGCCGCTGCGATCTGTATTAAGTAAAGTGGGGGGGGGTTCCCCAACAAAACCCCCCGTCGGAGCCCCTAAAAAATACTCTTTTCTTCGCGTGCGCTTCCATCTTGCGCTCAGTTGTCGGCGTGCGCCTTTGTCTTCGGCGGTTTTGTCTATGAACCCCAAAGCGACATTTGTAGAATTTAACCCTTTAGGCGACTTCCACTGATCGACTGATTTTTATTTCATATTTTTATCTTGTTTCATTTTAGCCCGTATTCTATAAGTGGTGCCTGACATTAGTCACCTTGATCAGCGCACCCAGCTGACCTAGGCATCTAACTTAATTTTCTTAATTAGCTCAATTGGCGCCATTAAAAAAAACAATCTAAAAAATGAATTAGCTGGTAGGCTTCTAATTCAGTAGGTGCGTACTCTGAGGCATGGTTAGGGGCAAATTTGGGGGGTTGGTTTGACTTAGGCGCAAGTCATTTGGGCCAAGAATACCTTGGTCAAAATGGGAGTGCACTAGAGAATGACACGGTGGATGTTACCCGCGGCTAGGGGAGGGGGAAAGGTGCTCACCGCAGGTACGGGGACAAGGCCATCTATCGCCCCATGGAGCGGTGAATAGCCTTGTCCCCGCGGTTAAGGGAGGGAACGCGTGTGGTCACCGATCACTCACAGCCCCTTCCCTCCTTCCTACCTACCCGAATCTATCTATCTCCTTCCCTCCCCCCTTACCTTTGCGGCGTGTTTTAAGGTCTCAGACTTGTTGAAAGCCGCCGGAGCGTACATGCAGTCATGTGCGTGTGTGGGCAGAAGCTTCTCCTCTGATGCGACTTCCGGTTGCATCAGAGAAGCTTCCGCCTACACACGCACGCGACTGCACGAACACTCTGGCAGCTTAACAATAACAAGTCTGAAACCTTAAAATGTGCCGAGAAGGGGGAGGGAGGGAAATGCACGAACCGCGCACGTGGTGCCGAAGGGCAGTGAGGTGGCGATATGGAAGGGTGGATGCTGCGGGGATGGGACAGTGAAGGGGATGGCGGACGGGCGGTGGTCTGGTGACGGGGGACAGATTTTTTCCCCCGTGTCAATTCTCTAGAGTGCACCTAAGGTTTCAATGCTTATCAGGGCCTAAGACTGGGCTTAGACACCTAACCAATATCTAGCAGATGATCGACTAATGCGCTCAACAGCGCCTCGAAGTTCGGCGCCATTTACAGAATCAGGGCCTCTATGTTTTAATGTTCACTGATTATTTTGTGATATAACACGCATACGAGATATACAAAATACAGTAAGTGCCAGCACTTCCAATGATCTATGCACCCCCCTGCCTAAATCTGATGCCAACACCTGGCAACTTCACTTGCTGGCACAGATACAGCGTGTGATTAGATGCCACACCATAGAAACAAAGTCTTGGCATCAAAGCATCTCATGGACACCAGGAGCTATTTAAATGAAAATAGCCACACTGGGTCAGACTGAAGGTCCATCAAGCCCAGTCTCCTGTTTCCAACAGTGGCCAACCCATGTCCCAAGTACCGGGCAGAAACCCAAAGAGTAGCAACATTCCAGAACTGAGATTGTGATGTCATAATGCCTCATTCCACCAATGCCTAAGAGCCAACCTCATCAGTGATGTCACAATGGCTTGATTGTCCTATACTCAGCTCACATAAGAACATAAGAGTTGCCATACTGGGACAGATTGAACGTCCATCAAGTCCAGTATTCTGTTTCCAACAGTGGCCAACCCAGGTCCCAAGTACCTGGCAGAAACATAAGAGTAGCAACATTCCAGAGCTGAGATTGTGATGTCATAATGCCTCATTCCACCAATGCCTAAGAGCCAACCTCAGCAGTGATGTCACAATGGCTTGATTGTCCTATACCCAGCTCACATAAGAACATAAGAGTTGCCATACTGGGACAGATTGAACGTCCATCAAATCCAGTATCCTGTTTCCAGCAGTGGCCACCCAAGTCCCAAGTACCAGGCAGAAACCCAAATAATTCAAACATTCCACAGCTGAGATTGTGATGTCATAATGGTTCATTTCACCAATGCCTAAGAGCCAACCTCGCCAGTGATGTCACAATGGCTTGATTAGCTATAGTTGGCTCACAAGAACAGCCAAACTGGGTCAGACCAATGGTCCATCTAGCCCAGTATCCTGATTTCACAGAGGCCAATCCAGGTCATAAGCTACCAATCCCTGGGACAGCAGTGGCTTCCCCCATTACTATCTTAATAACAGACTATGAACTTGCCCTCTGGGAATTTGTTCACACCCCATGGCATCTATGCACTATGTGGTAACCACACTTTCTGCTGGCCAATAGCAAGGAAGGAATCACTTGTTACTCTAGTTCAGGGGTAGGAAATTCCGGTCCTCGAGAGCCGGAGCCAGGTCAGGTTTTCAGGATATCTACAATAAATACGCATGAGATAGATTTGCATCTCAAGGAGGTAGTGCATGCAAATCCATCTCATACATATTCATTGTGGAGATCCTGAAAACCTGATCTGGCTCCGGCTCTCACGGACCAGAATTGCCTACCCCTGCTTTAGTTAACTCAAATATGAACATTATATACAACTATGATATACAGTTAACACCCTACACAAATATCACAGTCCACAATATGAAATCCAAGTTCAACAGCAAATAGCAAAAACACAGCACTTGGGCCCTGAATGTCATTAGCTGCAACCCTGCATCCTCTTCACATCGGAAACAAGTATTACCCTCTAGTGCTGCCCGATTCAGGAAAAAAAATTTCAAATTCAATTCAGCCTGTTGAATTGGTTTTTCGATTCGATTTTCCTGCCCAAATTGGGTGTTTTATTTCAAACATCCTGGTGGGTTTATTTTTTATAGCCTCTTCCCCCCCCCCCTTTGCCTTCTCCTAACCACACTGGCGCTGTGGTGTAAACAAAATAAATAAACCAAAAAGACTTTTCCTCTCTCTCTTAAATCCTAGCTCACATTTGCGGTCTAACACCAGCTCTAGCAGGATACACGTTTCAAATCTGATATTGTAATCACAAAACAGAAAATAAAATTAGTTTTTCTACCTTTTGTTGTCTGGTCATTATTCAAATTTTGTTGTTCTCAGGCTCTGGTTGTCTTCTGATAACTTGCTTGCCAGGGTCTCCTTCTTTCTCTATGCTAACCATCCATCTGCCATCCCTGTCCTCCCCTTCCGTTTCCATTCCCTCCCCAGGAAGTCTGGCATCTTTCCTTTTTTTCGTCTCCCTCTACAGATCCAGCTTTTCTTAACTACCCTGTCATCCAACATCTATCCCCCCCTTCCCCACCACCCCAGGGTCCACCATCTCTCCCTTTCTCTTCCCAACTACTCACCTATCTAGTATCTCTATCCCCCCTCCACACCATCCCTTGTGTTCAACTTCTCTCCCTTTCTGTTCCTTCCCTCCCTAAATCCCATTGTCCATCATATCTCTCCCTCTCCTCTATTTTTAGACCCATTATTTCTTCCCCCTCCCAAAGTTAGGCATATGGACATCTCTTTGAACCCCTCCTTCCCTCTCTCCGTGTACTTCTACACCAGGGCCTCCCTCCCCTGAAGGTCTGTCCCCCCCCGAAGGCCTATACCTCCCCCTGAAGGCCTGCCCTCACTCCTGAAGGCCTGCCTGCCTGTCCCCCCTTGAAGGCCTGCCCCACCCCCCACCCCGAAGGGAGGGAAACCTGATGCCAGCACTAACCAGCTGACCCTCCCCCCATGCCCTCTAAAGCAGATGCGGCAGCGGCTGGCCAGCAAGAGCAGCGCTGCCGCTCCTGCTTTAGGGGGGGGAGGGGGAAGGGACAGCCGAATCGGGCAGCACTATTACCCTCCCACTCCCCAGCCAAGGGAATTAAGAGGATGAAGGGCGTAGGAGGCCACCCTCAGATAAGAGCAGGGGATTCTCAATCCAGTTCATCAGGATACCCACAATGAATATTCATGAGATGAGTTTGCATGTATTACCTCCACTGAATACAAATTAGAAAATAATATGGGACAATTTTTCCCTGTTCCCGCAGGAAGTCAATTTCCCTGTCTCGTACCCGCGGTTTTGTCGCTGTCCCTGCCCCATTCCTGCAAGCTCTGCCTTAACCGCACAAGCCTTGAACACTTACGATTTTAAAGGGTTTGTGGCTTGTGCAGATAAGGATGGAGCTTGCAGGAATGGGGTAAAGACAGGAAAAGAACTCGTGGGGACAGGGAAATTGAGTTCCTGCGAAGACAGGGGAAAAAAACTCATGCATATTCATTGGAAACCTGACTGGCTAGGAGTGACCTGAGGAGTTTGTTGACAACCCCTAGACTAAGGGCATCCAGAATGCAACAATCTTCAGAGGAAGAACTTTTCATAAGGCATAATAAGGTTGTATTGTCTGGATAATTTTATGAGGCTAAAATAGATGCGATCGGCTTACTTACACTGCAGCTTTTATCTAGGGCAGTGGTCCTTAAACCTGACCTGAGGGACCCCCAGCCAGTTGGGTTTTCAATATATCACTCGTAAATATGCATGAGCGAGATTATCTTATAAAGAAAGTAGTAGGCATGCAAATTCACGAGGGATATCTTGAAAACTCAATTGGCTGGGGGTCCCGCAGGACAGGTTTAAGAGCCACTAATCTAGGGGGACATAACTACGACTACTAAAAATTATTTCATTAGCGCTACCAGACGTACGCAGCGTTGCACAGTCACAAAGAAGAAAACAGTCCCTGCTCGAAAGAGCTTACAATCTTACAGGATGTCATGGATACAGTTAAGGGGAAGGGTTAATCAGCTGGCTGGGTTGGAGGGCAGAGGGGAGTACAGGACAATCAAGCCATTGTGACATCACTGATTAGGTTGGCTCTTATTGGTGGAATGAGGCATTATGACATCACAATCTCAGCTCTGCTTCCCAAAGCCTGAAACTCTTCACACTACTACTATGAATTATTTCTTTAGCGCTGCCAGACATCCGCAGCACTGTACAGAGTCACAAAGACAGTCCCTGCTCCAAAGAGCTTACAACCTAAACAGCCAAGACAGACAAACAAGATGTCATGGATAGAGTTAAGGGGAACGGTTAATTAGCAGGCTGGGTTGAAGGGCAGAGGATTAAGGATTAAAGGCTATATCAAAACAGTGGGTTTTCAGTCTGCTTTTAAACAAGGGGCTTGACTGACAAACTCGGGTAATGGCAGCTAGATGAAAGGAACTAAGTCTGGAATTGGCAATGGAGGAGAAGGGTAACGCTAAAGCACAGTTACTTACCGTAACAGGTGTTATCCAGGGACAGCAGGCATATATTCTCACATGTGGGTGACGTCATCTACGGAGCCCCAGCGCGTTTCAAGCAAACTTGATTGAAGTTTCAAGTTTGCTATGCTGCACCACGCATGTGCATGCCTTCTTGCCCACTAGAGGGCGCATCCTCACCTCGTGGTCCTCAATTCCATATCCAGCAAAGAAGCCATCCCCGGGGAGGAGGATGGGTTGTGAGAATATATGCCTGCTGTCCCTGGATAACACCTGTTACGGTAAGTAACTGTGCTTTATCCCAGGACAAGCAGGCATGATATTCTCACATGTGGGTGACCTCCAAGCCAACCAAAAAAGGGCAGGTGGGAGGATGGCAATTTAGGAAAACAGATTTCTCAAAACTGACTGGCCAAACCGGCCGTCACTCCTGGATAACGTATCTAGGCAGTAGTGGGAGGTGAAAGTATGAACCGAAGACCAAGTGGCAGCCTTGCAAATGTCCTCCACCGGAGTAGACCGGAGGAAAGCCACAGAAGCTGCCATTGCTCGGACCTTATGTCCCGTGACCCGACCATGCAGCTCGAGACCAGCCTGAGCGTAGCAAAAAGAAATACAAGCAGCCAATCAGTTGGACAAGGTGCGCTTGGAAACAGGACGTCCCAACCGATTAGGATCAAAGGACAAAAATAATTGAGGAACCTTCCGATGAGACTTAGTGCGTTGAAGATAAAAAGCCAACGCCCTCTTACAGTCAAGCGTGTGAAGCGCCGCCTCCCCGGATGAGAGTGGGGCTTCGGAAAGAACACCGGAAGAACAATGGACTGATTGAGGTGGAAATCAGACACAACCTTAGGTAAAAATTTAGGATGGGTGCGAAGAACCACCTTGTCATGATGGAACACAGTAAAGGGCGGGTCTGCAACCAAAGCCTGCAGCTCACTAATTCGACGAGCGGACGTGAGCGCAAGCAAAAGATCACCTTCCAAGTGAGAAACTTAAGAAAAGACTTGTCAATAGGCTCAAAAGGAGGTTTCATCAGCTGAGCCAAGACCACATTAAGATCCCAAACTACAGGAGGAGGTTTCAGAGGAGGATTAACATTCACTAGACCCCTCATGAAACGAATCACCAGAGGATGAAGAGAGAGAGATCGACCCTCGAGATGCCGATGAAAAGCAGCAATAGCACTGAGATGCACCCGAATGGAAGTCGTCTTCAGCCCAGACTTGGACAAATGTAACAAATATTCCAGAACCGAAGACACCGGAACTGAACTCGGATCCAGATGGTTCGAGGAACACCAGGATGAAAATCTGGTCCACTTCTGGGAATAACAAAGCCTAGTCGAGATCTTGCGCGAGGCTTCCAGAACCTCCCTCACAGACTGAAAAACAGGTGAAGTCAAGGGGAAAGGAACCAAGCCGTCAGATGTAAAGACTGAAGATTGGGATGCAACAGCGAACCCCGACTCTGAGACAGCAGAGAGGGAAAAACAGGTAGAAGCAGCGGCTCCCTGACACTGAGTTGAAGGAGGAGGGAGAACCAGTGCTGCCAAGGCCAACTAGGCACAATGAGGATCATAGTGGCTCTGGTCGACTTGAGATGTACCAACGTCCTCAAGATCAGAGGGAAAGGAGGGAACGCATAAAGGAACCTCCCCCCCCAGTCGAGCAGAAAGGCATCGGCCTCGAGACGGTCCTGGGAGTACATCCGGGCAGTTTGTGAGTCTCCGGGGAGGCAAACAGATCCACCTGAGGAGTCCCCCAGCGGTCGAAGACCTCGTGCAAAACTCGGGAGTTGAGCGACCATTCGTGCGGCTGGAGAAGACGACTGAGTTTGTCTGCCAGACAGTTCCTCTCTCCCTGAATGTAAACCGCACGTAGGAAGATGTTCTGGGAGACCGCCCATTCCCAAAGGCGCAGGGCTTCTCGGCACAGGGACCAAGAGCCCGTTCCCCCTTGCCTGTTCACATAATACATGGCCAACTGGTTGTCCATCTGCACGAGGACTACCTGATCGTGCAGCAGGTGGCAGAACGCTCGAGCAGCCAGAAAAATGGCACAAAGCTCCAAAACATTGATGTGACAACGCCGGTCTTCTGCCAACCATAGACCTTGAGTCCGCAGACCGTCCAGATGAGCCCCCCACGCGTACTCCGAAGAGTCCGTGGTCAGGACCTTGCGATGCTGAGGAACGAGAAAGAGCAAACCCCCGGAAAGATTGGAAGAGTTGGTCCACCAACGGAGCGAGCGTCTCAAGGAAGGAGTCACTGTTATAGGGGAGGAGACTGGGTCCCGATCCTGACGCCACTGGGAGGCCAAGGTCCACTGAGGAAGCCTCAGGTGCAGACGGGCGAACGGAGTGACATGGACCGTCGACGCCATGTGGCCGAGCAGAACCATCAGGCGCTGAGCCGAAACTGAGGGCAGCAGCGAAACCTGTCGACTCAATCGAAGCAGGGCCTCCAACCGTGGCGGGGGGAAGAATGAACGGAGGTGAACCGTGTCCAGCACGGCCCCGATAAACTGAAGGGATTGAGCCGGGCACAATTGAGACTTGGGGAAGTTCACTTCGAACCCCAGACACTGAAGGAAGATGATAGTCTGTCGGGTCGCTGAAATAACCCCTTCCTTGGAGGACGCCTTGATCAGCCAATCGTCCAAGTAGGGGAAGACCTGCAGCCCCCGAGATCTCAGGGCCGCCGCGACCACCATCATACACTTTGTGAAGACTCGAGGAGACGAAGCCAGTCCAAAGGGGAGGACCCGATACTGGAGGTGCAACTCCCCCACCTGGAACCTGAGGAACTTGCGGAAGGCGGGATGCACCGGAACATGGGTATATGCTTCCTTCAGGTCCAGGGAGCACATCCAGTCTCCCGAGTCTAACAGAGGGTACAGGACTGGAAGGGATAACATACGGAACTTCTCCCGGACAAGGAACTTGTTGAGCCTCCGGAGGTCTAGAATGGGGCGTAAGTCCCCTGTCTTCTTCGGGACCAAAAAGTAACGGGAGTAAAACCCCCGTCCCCTTTGGTTCGGGGGCACCGGCTCCACCGCCCGAAGGCTCAGCAAGGACCTGGCCTCCGACAGGAGAAGAGGAAGCTGGGCTCGACAGCAATGAGAAGCCTCCGGCGGTCGTTCTGGTGGCGTGGCTAAGAAGTTTAGTGAGTAACCCTCGGAGATGACCCGGAGCACCCAAGCGTCCGACGTGATTTCGGCCCAGGCTGGAAGAAAGGCCTGCAAGCGGCCCCCGATGGGAAGGGGGTCCGTCGACAGTGCGGAGGGGGCCCGCCCCCATCCACGCATCACGTCAAAAAGACGGAGCCGGTTTAGACGCCCCTTGCGCCTGAGGCTTCGGTTGGGACGCTCTGCCCTGTTGAGGGGGACGCCGGGGCGGAGGCCTCGAAAAAGCCGGAATCGACTTCTGCGGGTATCGCCACGGAGGGGGTCTAAACGGCTTCTGCGGCGGGGCCCGGGGTTTAGGACAGACCAATGAGGCGATAGAGCGCTCATGTTCAGACATGCGTTTGGTCGCCGCCTCCAAGGACTCATCGAACAACTCTGAGCCAACACATGGAAGATTGGCCAGACGTTCTTGCAAGTTCGGGTCCATATCCAGGGTACGGAGCCATGCGAGACGGCGCATCGCCACCGCAAAGGCGGAAACACGAGAGGCCAACTCAAACGCGTCGTAAACTGCGTGAAAGAGGTACAGACGCAGCTGTGACAAATTGGCCATAAAGGTACCAAAATCCCCCTTATGGGAATCCGGCATGACCCCATAATAACGGGGCAATGCCTTCACCATATGCCTTAAATAGGACGAGAAGGTGAATGCGTAATTAAGGACCCTGGCAGTCATCATGGAATTGGAATAGAGGCGACGACCAAACTTGTCCAGGGTCCGTCCCTCCTGCCCGGTGGGGGGGCCGCAGCAGAGACCCTAGAAGGCTGGGACTTCTTCAACGCCGACTCCACCAGCAACGACTGGTGGGACAGATGCGCTTTGTCGAAGCCCTTGCAAGGGACTATACGGTACTTCGACTCCATCTTCGATGGAACCGCTGTGACTGTAAGAGGGGAGTCCAAGTTTCTCAGGAAGGTCTGATGGAGAACCTTGTTGAGAGGCAGACGAGGAGTCTCCCTTGGGGGAGAGAGCAAATCCTGCTCCTCCAAAAATTCCTTCGAGTATTGAGAACCTGACCCAAGATCAAGGTCCAAAGCCCTCCCCATATCAAGCACAAATCTAGAAAAGGAGGAGGGCTTCGAAGGTGGAGAGGGAGATCGAGAAGCCCACGCCACCAAGAAAGAAGGGGAAGCCTCACGGGAGTAACAAGGTGCCTTACCCGTGCCAGACCCCGAACCCCAAGAAGCCGTACCTAGCGACCTCGACGGGGTCGGGAACCGCCCATGCCCCGAGGAACCCCTGCGGGAAGTCCCCGGGGTATGAGGCACCGAGGCATGCCCCTTCCGTCTCGGCGAGGAGTCCCTCGATAACTCTACCTCGGAGGAACGGAAAAGCCTCGGATTATCGAGGCGGAGCTCCGAGACACGCAGGGTCTCAGCCCCGGTCGGCGAGGAGCGACCGCGTCGTCGAGGAGAGCCCCGAAGACGTTTGGGCTTTCTCGGCCGACGCTTTGCCCGAGGCCGACCCGAGGGCGAGGAGCCCCGGGAGGACCTCGACGAGGACGAAGAGGAAGAGATCCTCCGCACCCTTCGCACCTTTTCCCGAGGCCGCACGCTCCGCTCAGGCTGGTCAACCGAGGTCGAGGGCAAGGTCGGGGTCGAGGCCGAAGCCACCCCGGGGACCGAAGCCGAGGGTACCGAGGCCGAGGTCGCCGAAGCTGGGGCAGACGAGGCCGAAGTCGGCTGGAGGTGCGCGAGGGCACCGGACAGCTCCGAGGCAATGAGCGCACGGAGTAAGTCTTGAAAGACTGGAACCCCCATCATAGCCGGCAGATCCAGGGCCGGCGGGTGCTCCCTCGAGGGCGACCTCGGTCTCGAGTATTCCCGCGGGGCACCCGACTTCGACGCTCGGGGCGGGGCCGAGGACGACCCACCCGCCCCCGTCGATGAGCCCGAGGATGGCTTCTTCGAGGCTGGAACAGAAGAAGGAAGTGAGGACTTATCCACCGTCGACTTCGGGGTCGAGGACGCAGGCTTCGACGAAGCGGGCTGTCGAGGCGAGGTCAAGGGAGTCGAGGCCGAGGTCAAGGCCGGGGCCGAAGCCGAGGCCGACGTCGAGGCCTTCCCCGCCGCGGGGTCCACAGCAAAGAGCTCTGCCATCCGAGCGCGACGGCGGCAGAGAGCTCTCGGCTGAAAAGTAGAGCACCGAGTGCAGGAGTCGGTCGGGTGCTCAGGACCCAGACAAAGTTAGCACCACCGGTGGGGATCCGTGATCGAAAGCAGCCGATCGCACCGGGTGCACTTTTTAAAGCCCATCAAGGGATGGGACATGGACTCAAAAACCGGCCGGGAACGAACGAGGTCCCGCGGCCGCGGTTACCGGGAGCCCCTGGAGCCGAACGAAAAATTATTCTTTTTTTTTTTTCGACGAAAAATGACACGCGAACAAATGAAAAAAACAAAGTAAGCAAAGCGACCGAGAAAAAAACACTCAGCCGCGGTGTCAGAAGGCAAAATAGAAGAGAGCACAAATTCCACAGGGCTTCTGGCTCCGCGGAAAAAACTGAACCGAGGACCACGAGGTGAGGATGCGCCCTCTAGTGGGCAAGAAGGCATGCACATGCGCGGTGCAGCATAGCAAACTTGAAACTTCAATCAAGTTTGCTTGAAAAGCTGTCCGCGCTGGGGCTCCGTAGATGACGTCACCCACATATGAGAATATCATGCCTGCTTGTCCTGGGATAAGAATGAGTTATCTGAGGAATGGAGTTCTATGGGAGGTGTATAAGGAGAGAGAAGCAAGGAGAGATTGAGGGGCAGCAATAAGATCTTGAACTGTATGCGATGGCAGATAGGGAGCCAGTGAAGTGATTTAAGGAGAGGGGTAACATAAGATAGCGAGGTTGGTAGAAGATGAGTCGCGCAGCAGAATTTTGCACAGGTTGCAAGGGGGAGAGGCGACACTGTGGGATACCAGTTAGGAGTAGATCGCAGTGTGTGCTCGGAGAGGAAGGGGCAAATTTTGGTGATATTGAAGAGATAATTCTTGTGGGATAATGAAGGCAAAAGAGACTGAAAACCCTCTTCTTGTTCTCCCCCTCCCCTTCGTTTCCGCTAGGGAGCTGTTCATGAGGCTGCAAACAGAAGGCCATTAAAAGTGATGAATGCTGGGGGCTCTCCAACCATGCCATTCACACCACACCAGTATACCAAAGTCATCAGCTACCACACATCAATCACAGCCCCCTCAATGAGAGCACAAGAGGACAATCCCAAATATCTGCGTTCTCAACCCAAGGACACTCCATATCAGTCAGGTTTTCAGCATATCCTCAGGAATTTCTGCACACAATGGAAGAAGTGCATATAAATCTCTCCTATATTCATTGTGGATATCCTGAAAACCCGACTGCAAGGTATGTCCTGAGGACAGGGTTGAGATCCCTCCAATGTGGAGCAATAGTTAAGCTTTGGAATGCATTGCCAGAGGTTGTGGGAAGAGCGGATAGTGTAGCTGGTTTTAAGAAATATTTGGACAATTTCCTGGAGGAAAAGTCCATAGTCTGTTATTGAGAAAGACGTGGGGAAAGCCACTGCTTGCCCTGGATTGGTAGCATGGAATGTTACTACTCTTTGGGTTCTGGAATCTTGCTACTCTTTGAGGATTCCGCATGGAATGTTGCTACTCTATAGGTTCCAGAATCTTGTTACTCTTTGAGGATTCCGCATGGAATGTTGCTACTCTATAGGTTCTGGAATCTTGCTACTCTTTGAGGATTCCGCATGGAATGTTGCTACTCTATAGGTTCTGGAATCTTGCTACTCTTTGAGGATTCCGCATGGAATGTTGCTACTCTATAGGTTCCGGAATGTTGCTATTCTTTGAGGATTCCGCATGGAATGTTGCTACTCTATAGGTTACGGAATCTTGCTACTCTTTGAGGATTCCGCATGGAATGTTGCTACTCTATAGGTTACGGAATCTCGATACTCTTTTAGATTCTGGAATCTTGATACTCTTTGAGGATTCCGCATGGAATGTTGCTACTCTATAGGTTACGGAATCTCGATACTCTTTTAGATTCTGGAATCTTGCTACTCTTTGAGGATTCCGCATGGAATGTTGCTACTCTTTAGGTTCCGGAATCTCGATACTCTTTTAGATTCTGGAATCTTGCTACTCTTTGAGGATTCCGCATGGAATGTTGCTACTCTATAGGTTCCGGAATCTTGCTACTCTGAGGATTCCGTATGGAATGTTGCTACTCTATAGGTTACGGAATCTCGATACTCTTTTAGATTCTGGAATCGTGCTACTCTTTGAGGATTCCGCATGGAAATGTTGCTACTCTTTAGGTTCCGGAATCTCGATACTCTGTTAGATTCTGAAATCTTGCTACTCTTTGAGGATTCCGCATGGAATGTTGCTACTCTTTAGGTTCCGGAATCTCGATACTCTGCATGGAATGTTGCTACTCCTTGGGTTTTGGCCTGATGGACCATTGGTCTGACTCATTAAGGCTATCCTTATGTTCTACTCTTGTCAGAAGAAAAGCCACATTTTGCACAATTTAAAGGAAAGCGTTTCTTTACTTTGGCACTCTGGTTCTCGCTGCTCCATTCCAGCTCTTCCTGGCCCGATCTCCCCATGCTTCCAGAGCCCTCCAATACAGGTGCCTCGGCTGAAACACATTTAGATTTCTCCTTTTCTAGACTCGCAGGTCCTGTGCCAACTCTCTCTGCCGGCTGGAACACCTCGTCGCTCTCTTTTCGCTCTCCATCCTCCTCTATTCCTGAGGAACTGTCTTGGTGGTCCTCCTTCCAGGAGAGTTCGCGTGGGGCCTCGGCACCGTAATCCTTTGTGGCCTCGAGGTCTACGTCGGAGCTTGCACTCATCGAGTAGCCGTCTGTGCCCTGTGATAGGTGACATGTTGCAGGCTCCGAGGAGGAAGAGGAGGAGAGCTCTTGCCTGGTGGGGTCGAGAAGCAGCAGCATTCCCGAGGACATTTCTGAAACGAGAGGGGGAGAAAATTAAAGGAGTTGAATCAACAAGAGCAGCAAACACTTAATCTTTATTTTGACCTAGAATGCTGGGCAGTTTATTTATTTTAAAAAGAAAATTAGAGGGGCCTTCTAGAAACACAGAATAAAAAGGGTCCAGAGGCAAAGACAAGGTTATTCCAGTACCAGAATAAAACTTCTGACTCATACTTTAGTGCTGTGAAAGCTGGTTTGAGATTGCTGTTTTATTCTGTTCCAGAAATAGACTTATATTTGACCCTGGGATTGGCTGCGTCAAAGTGAAATATGGCCACTGTCGGGGTTTTAAAAAACAAACAAACCAAAAACAAACAATTATGGTACATATTTCAAGGACTTTTTTTTTTTTTTTTAAAATCCGTGGTAATACTATTCTTTGTCTTCAATCTACTTTTGCGGCACAGAAATTAGCAGAAGAATGTCACAAAGCCGCCAAGATAAACCATGATTTGGTATTTAAAGTCATCCTACAGCTATGGAGGCTACCGTATGTCTTTCAGAGCAATACTTTGTTGTTGTTGGGGTGGGTTTTTTTGAGGGGGGTTTAGAGCTCCATTTCAATTAAAATTTTTAATCATGCGATTAAGGCAGGGCACAGTCAGCAGTCCGTGGGGAGGGAGGGGGCACCACACATTTCCCTCCTCCCTACATTAGATATCATACCTTTGCTGGTGGGGATGCCAAAGCCCTGCCAGTCAAACAAATCCATTCCCAAAGCTCTCTCCCTTCCTCTTTGTGCTAACTAACACTGAGGAAGCCTGGGGAGCCCCCAGCCGCCAATGCTGGCACTCCCCGGGCATGCTCAGTTCATGGACAAACTGAGCGTGTTTGGGAAGAGCAAGTGTCAGTGGCTGGAGACATGCTCCCTACTCCATGGTGTGTCATCTTGAGTATTGTGCGCAGGTAAGGCTAGTCTCAGTTAGGGCACTGGTCTTTGACCTAAGGGCTGCCGCGTGAGCGGACTGCTGGGCATGATGGACCACTGGTCTGACCCAGCAGCGACAATTCTTATGTTCTGGTCACCATATCTCAAAAAAGATACAGTGGAATTAGAAATGGTTCAAAGAAGAGTGGTTGTGGTAAGAGCGGATAGCGTAGCTGGTTTTAAGAAAAGGTTTGGACAAGTTCCTGGAGGAAAAGTCCATAGTCTGTTATTGAGAAAGACATGGGGGGGAAGACACTTCTTGTCCTGGATTGGTAGCATGGAATATTGCTACTCCTTGGGTTTTGGCCAGGTACTAGTGACCAGGATTGGCCACTGTGAGAACGGGCTACTGGGTTGATGGACCATTGGTCTGACCCAGTAAGGCTATTCTTATGTTCTTATAAAAGGGCCGAGGGAAGGCCCCAGCGGGGCAGGCCGCAAGTAGCCCATTCACAGCACTGCCTCTTGCTGACCGGCCACCGCAGATGCTGCTGCTGATGCTTTAAGAGGCCTGGAGGTATGTTGGGTCTCACCGGGGAGGGAGAGGTAGAGGTGTTGAATGCTGAATCAGCGAGTCTGATTTTTATTTGTACAACAAATCGATTTACCAAAGCGAATCGGGAAATCGATTCGACTCGGGCACCACTATGAGAGAGTACTAGCAGAGACTCCACTGGTTACCGATGGCCTCTAGATTCTCCTTCAAAGCACCATGCACCTTATTCCACGTTCGCAACACTCACTCATCGGAAGCCCTGCTTCTCATCTACCCAAATCACCAACAGATCGCAGATGGTCTTCCTTTCACCAAAAGGAATCGCGTGCACACGCGTCTTCAATTCCTCGTTTACCTATGTTGCCATCAATATATGGAACACTCCGCCTTTAGAGATCAGAAAGAATCGTGCCACTCTCCTGGTTACTTCCTCCTTTGAAAATATCAAAAGTACTGTTTCAAAATATTATTTCCTGAAAAATAGATTCCTTGTTTTGTGGCCAGAAATTACAAGTGTTTCCAGATGTTTATAGAACCATCCAAAATAGGCATAATTTCTTTAATATAAATCTTGAGTAATTTCTTTGGGTGCAACTTTTTTCCTAAAATTTCCAGCCAAACGTCCGATTACTTATCTTAATATAGTGTACACTTTTTTTGGAGCTGGGTCAGCTAGAACGATTCCTTTTAGATAAAAAGACGGTGGTCTAAATTAACTTAAGATGTTGTAATACAGGCAAATTACTTTTTTTTCTACTTTTTTTCCTATTGGTTAATATGTATGAAGATGACCCTTTCTCTCCTTGACGTGGACTTTTATTTGCTTTAGAATATTGTATGTATCATATAAAATAAGCTCTGGGAAAGTCTATAGAAGTTTAGAGCTTTCTCCTGTAAGGCGTGGTTAGCTCATCGCTTATGACTTCACACTGAGAGTACCCACACAGTATTAATATTTTACAAATTTTGAATTCTTTTTGTATGCTCTTGTGTAGGAGTGCATATAGTCCTTTTACAGAGAAAAACTTTTGAGTAGTTCTTGTAGTGGCAATAATCATCTCTTGTCCCAAATGTATAGAATTTTTGCATATCTATTATTGTAATGTTGCAGAGCTGGGGATAAACTTTGACCACATCTGGCAGAAGACACTAACAGTATTGCACCCGCTAAAAGTTGCAGATGGCAACATCATGAATGAAACGGATTTGGCAGGACCAATTGTTTTCTGTTTAGTGGCGAACAGAATGCTAGGAATGATTAAGAAGGGGATCACGAACAGATCGGAGAAGGTTATCATGCTGTACGGGGCCAAGGCTTAAGTGCCCTGATAATACAACTTGACCTGAGCAGTGCTTTCGACCTGGTCGACCACACCATTCTCCTAGATTGTCTAGCCCACATCGGCATTTCTGATCAGGTCCACAACTGGTTCCAGGGGTTCCTAAGAAATAGATCCTACAAGGTCTTCAAAAACAACGCGTTCTCATACAGCTGGGACAACAGCTGTGGGGTCCCTCAAGGCTCGCCGCTGTCACCCACCCTGTTCAATATCTACCTGGCCTCCCTAGGTAACCTCCTACACAACCTCAAGCTCAAATTTTTTATATATGCAGATGATATCACAATAGCCATCCCACTAACCAATTTCTCACAAGATCTACTTAACCACTTTACAAACATTCTTAACCAGATTGAACTATGGATGCTCTCTTTCAGACTGAAACGCAATCCCGACAAAACAAAATTCTTCCTAGTCACCCCCAATGACAAAATCAAAAACACTACAATTCAATTGAAAGGAATTACTTTCCACCTTGAATCCACCCTAAAAATTCTGGGAGTCACTCTGGACAAAAATTTATCCTTAGAAAGCCACACGAACCTCATGGTCAGGAAAAGCTTCTCCGTACTATGGAAACTGCGCACCATAAAAAAATACTTCGACGACACCTCTTTCCGCCTACTGGTACAATCCTCTATCCTCAGCATTCTTGACTACTGCAACATCATTTACCTTAACGCCACGAAGAAAACCACCAGGAGACTAAAAATAATCCAAAACACCGCCGTGCGCCTCATTTTCGGCCTAAAGAAATGGGAACACGTCACCCCCTTCTACCACTAACTACACTGGCTGCCTTTCGAATCAAGAGTCCTTTTTAAATTCGCATGCTTCTGCTACAAATCGGTTAATGGTTCTTCACCAAGCTACATCAACCCCCACTTTAACCTCTATCACATAAACAAGAAATCCCGTAGAACTCAACTGTTCGCCTTCCCCTCGCTTAAACTCTGTCACCTTAAAAGATTCATAGACAAAACCTTCGCCTACCAAGCAGCCAAGCTCAACCCATGGCTGGCCCAAATGATACTCGAGGCCCCCTCCTACCTCAACTTCAGAAAATCACTCAAAACCTATCTATTCAGCAAACAAGACCCCTAATGGCCCCTCCCTTGCATATTTACACTTCGCCCGCCCCTTCCTCCCCCCCCCTGCTCTCCTCCCCCCTCATAATAGCTTCTCTTCCCTTTCCTTAACAAGCTCTCTCCATACCCTGTCAATTTCGGTTTTCCTGTTACATTGTTGTTAATTTCTTCAACAAGCTCTCTCCATACTCTGTCAATTTTGGTTTTCCTGTTACATTGTTGTTAATTTGTTTGTAAATCTGCGTGCAAACGTAGATCCTAATCTAATTGATGTAAACCGCCTAGAACTCACCAGGTATGGCAGTATATAAAATTAAATTATTATTATTATTATTATGGTATGTCCTCACCTGGAATACTGCGTCCAGCACTGGTCGCCTTACATGAAGAAGGAGACGGTACTACTCAAAAGGGTCCAGAGAAGAGCGACTAAAATGGTTAAGAGGCTGGAGGAGTTGTCGTACAGCGAGAGATTAGAGAAACTGAGCCTCTTCTCCTTTAAAAAGAGGAGACAGAGGGGACATGATCAAAACATTCAAGATACCGAAGGGAATAGACTTAGTAGATAAAGACAGGTTGTTCACCCTCTCCAAGGTAGAGAGAACATTACATTACATTAGGGATTTCTATTCCGCCATTACCTTGAACGAGAGGGCATTCACTAAAGTTAAAAGGGGATAGATTTCGTACAAACGTAAAGAAGTTCTTCTTCACTCAGAGAGTGGTAGAAAACTGGAACGCTCTTCCGGAGGCTGTTATAGGGGAAACACCCTCCAGGGATTCAGACAAAGTTTTAGACAAGTTCCTACTGAACCAAAATGTACGCAGGTAAGGCTAGACTCAGGGCACTGGTCTTTGACCTAAGGGCCGTCGCGTGAGCGGATTGCTGGGCACGATGGACCACTGGTCTGACCCAGCAGCGGCAATTCTTATGTTCTTATATACTAACTCTGATATTCAAATAAATAAATAATTTTTTTTTAAAAGAGAGATTAGAAAGAAAACGTGCTATCTAAAATTCAGAAGCATTTTTATATGATAAGCAGCCATGACTGATCCAGCAGCAACTCCTTCGTCTCTTTCACTGGAGAAATGGAGCTTCCATTTCATTTTTTATTAATCTCTAACCAGCAGACCATAAGAACATAAGAATTACCGCTGCTGGGTCAGACCAGTGGTCCATCATGCCCAGCAGTTCACTCATGCGGCAGCCCTTGGTCACAAACCAGCGCCCTAACTGAGATTAGCCCTACCTGCGTACGTTCCGATTCAGCATAAACTTGTCTAACTTTGTCTTGAATCCCTGGAGGGTGTTTTCCCCTATAACAGCCTCCGGAAGAGCGTTCCAGTTTCTACCACTCTCTGGGTGAAGAAGAACTTCCTTACGTTTGTACGGAATCTATCCCCTTTCAACTTTAGAGAGTGCCCTCTCGTTCTCTCTACCTTGGAGAGGTTGAACAAACCTATCTTTATCTACTTTGTCTTGAATCCCTGAAGGGTGTTTTCCCCTATAACAGTCTCTGGAAGAGCGTTCCAGTTTTCTACCACTCTCTGGGTGAAGAAGAATTTCCTTGTTTGTACAGAATCCATCCCCTTTTAACTTTAGAGAGTGTCCTCTTCTTCTCCCTACCTTGGAGAGGGTGAACAACCTGTCCTTATCTACTAAGTCTATCCTCTTCAGTACCTTGAATGTTTCGATCATGTCCCCTCTCAGTCTCCTCTTTTCAAGGGAGAAGAGGCCCAGTTTCTCTAATCTTTCGCTGTACGGCAGCTCTTCCAGCCCCTTAACCATCTTAGTCGCTCTTCTCTGGACCCTTTCGAGTAGTACCATGTCCTTCTTCATGTACGGCGACCAGTGCTGGACGCAGTACTCCAGGTGAGGGCGCACCATGGCCTGGTACAGTGGCATGATAACCTTCTCCGATCTGTTCGTGATCCCCTTCTTTATCATTCCTAGCATTTTGTTCGCCCATTTTGCCGCCGCCTCTTACTTTTTTCCTTCCTTTATTCTCTCTCACACCTTTCCTTTGCTCCACTCTACTCTTTCTCTTGCGTGGATGGACCCAGCTTTGTGATCTCTATTGAAAGGCAGTGAAGCAAATCTGTAAACCAGTGTGTCGCAAACCTTTTCAAGTCACAGCACACTAAACTCAGGGCCGAAGCTGGAGAGCGTCTGGACACGAGTGGACACTGACATAATGACATCACGTGCACGTGTGATGTCATCACATCGTTTGCACATGCGCGAAGGCCCTCCAGACAGGGTTCTGATCTTGCTAACCCTGGGTAGAGGGGTGCGGAGAGGGGCCAGTGCCAGCTGACTGTCTACAGCAGGGGTGCCCAATACGTCGATCGCAATCGACTGGTAGATCGGGACAGCAACGCGAGTCAATAGCAGATCCCATCCCGGGCTCTGTGATAGACTCGTGTTGCCGTCCCGATCTACCAGGCTGATCAGCCTTCCTCTCCCCGACGTCCCCCAAGCTCTCCCTGCAGAAGCGTCAGACCAACCAGTATTCCTCTCCCTGACGTCAAGTCTGACGTCGGAGAGAAAATTCTGGGTCTGCCAATCGTTGCCTGGCTGGCCCGGAATTTCCTGTACAATGTCAGAATTGACGTCGGGGAGTGGAATGCTGGTCAGTGCAACGCTTCTGCAAGGAAAGCTTGGGGCAACGGTGGCTTGGGGGCCCGTTCTCCAATGGTGGCAGCGGCAGCAAACCTAGTGGCTTGGGGGAGGGCAGGGAGAAAGAAAGAAAGAAAGAAAGGGGGCAGGCAGGGAGACAAAGAAAGAAGGGAAATAGAAAGAAAGGGGGAACAGGGAGACAGAAAGAAAGGGGGCATGGGGAGAGAGAGAGAGAGAGACAGAAAGAAAGGGAGGCAGGGAGACAGAAAGAAAGGGGGCATGGAGAGAGAGAGAGAGACAGAAAGAAAGGGAGGCAGGGAGACAGAAAGAAAGAAGGGGGCAGGGAGAAACAAAGAAAAAGTTGGGGGAGAGAATGAGGACTGGAGGAGAGGAAGCTTATAGGAGGCTGAAAGCAGGGAAGAAAGATTGGATGCACAATCAGAAGAAAGTGCCACCAGAGACTCATGAAATTACCAGACAACAAAGGTAGGAAAAATAATTTTATTTTCAATTTAGTGATCAAAATGTGTCTGAATTTATATCTGCTGTCTATATTTTGCATTATGGCCCCCTTTTACTAAACCACAATAGCGGTTTTTAGCACAGGGAGCCTATGAGTGTCAAAAGCAGTGCGGGGCATTCAGCGCAGCTCCCTGCGCTAAAAACTGCTATTGTGGTTTAGTATAAAGGGAGGGGGGTATATTTGTCTATTTTTTGTATGGTTGTTAATGAGGTGGCAGTGCATAGAGTCATCTGCTTTGACCTCTTCGAAATAAAACCCCCAATTACAAATGATAATTAACATTTTCTCTGCGTACAGTGTGCTTTGTGTTTTTTAAAATTTTATTGTTGATAGATCATTTTGACTTGGTCATTTTAAAAGTAGCTCGCAAGCCCAAAAAGTGTGGGCACCCCTGGCCTACAAGATGTGCCTCTCGCTGCGACAGGCACATCCTGGAGGTAGTCAGCTGGCACTGGTGTCTCTCCTCCTAGGTGGCACACTCTGAATCTCGCTGCTGCGTGGAGTTTACAATACACTGATGTAAACAAACTATACTTCTCCCTCCCTATTCGCGGGGGTTAGGGGCAGAGCTGGCACGTGAATAGGGAAAATTCACGAACAACTTTTGGGCCGGCTCTGACCCACCCCCAGACCTTACCTGGTAGTCTAGCGGTGACGCGGGTCAGGAGCCATCTTCCTACACTCCTGCCCCGTGCAGAGCCGTGCTGTGAGTTTCCGTGGTCTCACGAGACTACAACAGGGGAAGGAATGTATTTCTTGGAATTCTTTACAATTGGAAGGTTTCCTTAAAGTTTATGAGAAATTACCTTGAGCTATGTTAGGAGTAATTTGAAGTTAAGTCACTCATAATTAGACATTTGAGGGAAATTCTATAAGAGGCACCTATCTCTGCAATTCATTGTGCATTTAGAGGACCATGTGAGGTTAGAGGAGTGCCAGACCCACATGGGGGGAGCAGAAGGAAGAGATACAGAGAAAGTCCTAGAGCAGGGGTAGGCAATTCCGGTCCTCGAGAGCCGGAGCCAGGTCAGGTTTTCAGGATATCCACAATGAATATGTTTGAAATGGATTTGCATGCACTGCCTCCTTGAGATGCAAATCTATCTCATGCATATTTATTGTGCATATCCTGAAAACCTGACCTGGCTCCGGCTCTCGAGGACCGAATTGCCTACCCCTGTCCTAGAGCAAAGGCAAGAGGGAAGAGACACTGGACTGATGGAGGAAGGAGGATATAGGATGAAGAGAAGAGAGATGAGCAGAGATGCTAGACATGGAAGGAATATATGGGTAGGGACAGAGGGATGATGCTAGACACAGTGGGAGAGAAAGGGACATGGCAGAGATGCTAGACAGAGTAAGACAGGGAGACAAAGGGGTGATGCTAGACACAGTGGGAGAGAAAGGGACATGGCAGAGATGCTAGACAGAGTAAGATAGGGAGACAGAGGGGTGATGCGCTGAATAATGGGGGAGGATAGGGACACAGAGGAGTGATGTTGGACAGGATGGAGAGGGATATAGAGGAAAGAGGATGGTGGACAGAGAGAAGAAATGTCAAAAGCACAGGAGACCCTGGAAAGAGGGTTAAATAAGAACAGAGAAAAGCAGGAGAGAGACAGAAGAACCAAACTAATGCTCAGACAACAAAGATCTCGTAGGAAAAAGGAATTATTTTTTCTACATTTATTAACTGTACTATGTCAGCTTCGTAAAACCTGCATCTCTGACACCTCGCATTGTTTCTATTCTTATATAGGTCTGGAAATGTGCGTTTTACTTTTTGCAGGGTTTGTTTACTGGAGTTCCTGGCCCCCATATCTTGTGTTCCCCACTGCCTTGGGAGAGATGAAATAATAATAATAAGCTTATATACCGCAGGACCATGCAGTTCTATGCGGTTTACAAAGATTAAAAGATGGTACAAATTGATTGAACTTAACAGAGGTAAAAGCTAGTGATTAACAGCTCTAGGGATCAGTTATTGTGGAGAAAGAATTGTACGAGTCAGTTGCCTAGATACTTCAGGAACAGATATGTTTTTAGGCATTTTCTAAATTCCCCATAAGTAGAAGGCGTAAGCAATTGTTCTAGATCTTTACCCCATAATGCTGCCTGATGTGAGAGAAGGTGTTGATGGTGTCTTGAGTTTACATCCTCTAACTGGAAGAGAAACAAAGTTCAAATGTGAGCTTCTCTTAAGTCTGTTGGCTGAGAAGGAGAAAAGGTCAGTTATATATTTAGGGGCTAGACCAAATAGCACCTTAAAGCAGAAACAGGCTAACTTAAACGTCACACGTGCCTCCATCGGTAGCCAATGCAGCTGTCGGTAGTAAGGTGTCACATGATCGAACTTCTTCAGCCCGAAAATCAGTTTGATCGCTGCATTTTGCACTAGTTGTAATCGTTGCATATTCTTTTGGAAAATGGCTAAATAGGCGATGTTACAGTAATCAAGTTGACTCAGTACAAGGGATTGTACCAGGATTCTAAATGCTGACATATCAAAATATGCTGTAATGGACCGAAGCTTCCAGAGAGTGAAAAAACCCTTTCTGATTAAGGAGTCTACCTGGTCTTTCATAGGCTCTGGTCTAGTAATACCTTCATAGTAGACTGAATAGGATAACTAAGCTTGTTGATGCATAGCGGTGTTTTGGTGTCAAGCGGGTGTGGCAAAGCTACAAAAAATTTTGTTTTTTCTGAATTAAGTTTCAGTTTGAATTCAGTCATCCATTGCTCCATCAAATTTAGTGCTTCTGATGCCTTGGGAGTAACTTCCGAGAGAGAGTTAGCAAATGGGATGATGATCGTAAAGTCATCTGCATAACTGAATAATTTTATCCCCAGCTGGGTCAATTGCGCACCTAGTGAGGACATGTAGACATTGAAAAGCAATGGGGATAGTGGTAACCCTTGCGGTACGCCAGATGGATTGCTCCAGGTATTGGAGAGACCATAATTGAAACATACTTGGTAAGTACGGGACATAAGGAAACCTCGAAACCAGTCCAACACCTCTTCCCTAATACCAATTGCATCTAGGCATTGTAACATTTTCCCATGGTCCAATAGGTCAAAGGCAGAGCTCATATCAAATTGCATAATCAGGGCATTAAGGCCCTTGCTGAACAAGAGATGCAGATTATCTAAGATAGCCACAATTAGTATCTCAGTACTGAACAAAGGTCTAAAACCGGATTGAGTTTCACGCAAGAGAGAGAACTGATCAAGATATTCCATCAGTTGGGTATGTACCAATCCTTCCATGATTTTTACAATAAATGGAATGGATGCTACTGGTCTATAGTTGGTTACCAGTGCTGATGATTCTTTACTATTTTTTGGAATTGGGGTTATTATTATGTGACCGTTATTAGAAACATAGAAAAAAGACGGCAGAAAAGGGCTATAGCCCACCAAGTCTGCCCATTCCAAATACCCGCCCCCCTTAATATACTCCCTTAGGGATCCCATGTGAATATCCCATTTTCTCTTAAAATCTGACACGCTGTTGGCCTCAATCACCTGCAGTGGGAGTCTGTTCCAATGATCCACTACTCTTTCAGTGAAGAAGTATTTTCTGTAGTTGCTATGGAACTTCCCTCCCCTGATTTTCAGCGGATGCCCCCTGGTGGTCGAGGGTCCCCTGAGGTAGAAGATATCTTCTTCCGACTCGATACGGCCCGTGATATACTTAAACGTTTCAATCATGTCTCCCCTCTCTCTTCGTTCCTCAAGTGAGTACAGCCGTAGTTTATTCAGTCTTTCTTCATACGTGAGATCCTTGAGCCCCAAGACCATCCTAGGGGCCATACGCTGAACCGACTCGATTCTTAGCACATCTTTCCGGTAGTGTGGTCTCCAGAATTGAACACAGTATTCCAAATGAGGCCTCACCATGGACCTGTATAGCGGCATCATGACTTCAGGTCTCCTGCTGACAAAACCTCTACGGATACAACCCATCACTTGCCTTGCCCTGGAGGAAGCCTTCTCCACTTGATTTGCAACCTTCATGTCATAACTAATGATCACCCCTAGATCACATTCCGTTGTGGTCCTGGCCAAGGTCTCACCATTTAGTATGTAAGTTCTGTGCGGGTTTTTCTTTCCCAGGTGCATTACCTTACACTTTTTAGCATTGAAGCCTAGCTGCCATGTTGCTGACCACCGTTCCAGCAGCAGTAGATCCTGCGTCATATTATCAGGCATGGTGTTTTTACCTACTATGTTGCAAAGTTTGGCGTCGTCGGCGAACAGTGATACCCTTCCTCTAAGTCCTTGGGTCATATCTCTTATGAATAAGTTGAATAGAATCGGGCCCAAGACCGACCCCTGTGGCACTCCACTGATCACGCCTGACGTTTTGGATGGGGTACCGTTTACCACCACCCTCTGAAGTCTACCACTCAGCCAATCCTCAACCCATGTAGTTAGAGTGTCCCCTAATCCTATCGACTTCAGCTTGTTCAATAACCTTCGGTGTGGGACGCTATCAAAAGCTTTACTGAAGTCTAGATATACTACATCCAGTGACTCTCCGGCATCTAGTTGTCTAGTAACCCAGTCAAAAAAGCTGATTAGGTTAGATTGGCAGGATCTGCCCTGTGTGAATCCGTGCTGGTGGGGATCACGTAGGTTTTTCTCGTCTAGGATTGTGTCAATATTTCGTTTGATCAGTGTTTCCATGAGCTTGCACACTATAGACGTGAGACTCACCGGTCTGTAGTTTGCCGTTTCTGTCCTGCAGCCCTTTTTGTGGAGTGGGATAACGTTGGCGGTTTTCCAGTCCAAGGGGACTCTTCCTGTGCGTAGGGAAAGATTGAAAAGAACAGATAGTGGTTCTGTCAGGACTTCTCTCAATTCCCTGAGCACTCTGGGATGTAGGTTGTCCGGCCCCATGGCTTTGTTTACTTTGAGTCTTGATAGTTCATAGTAGACGCTACTGGGCGTAAACTCGAAGTCTAGAAACGGGTCCTTCTGGCTGTCTCCCATCTGAAGCTGTGGACCAGCTCCCGGCGCTTCACAGGTGAAGACTGAGCAGAAGTATTCGTTTAGTAATTCTGCCTTGGCAGAATCTGATTCTACAAGGTTACCGTCCGATTTCTTCAGGCGTTCTATCCCATCTTTGTTTCTTTTCCTGTGACTAATATAGCTGAAGAAGGATTTATCCCCTTTCTTAATGTTCCGTGCTAGATCTTCTTCCATTTTGAGTTTGGCCTCCCTGACTGCTATTTTGACAGCTTTTGACTTGTCCAGATAGTCTTTTTCCGCCTCTTGTTTTCCTAAATGTTTGTAGGTGATAAATGCTTCTTTTTTCTTTTTAACGAGGTCTGAAATTTCTGCGCTGAACCATTGGGGTCTTTTGTTCCTCCTGCGCTTACTTACTGTTCTTATGTGGCGGTTTGTTGCTTCGTGTAGGGTGGACTTCAGAGTCAACCACACATCCTCTACATTGTTAGGTTATGCTTGTTTTTGTAACTCCTGATGGACAAAAATTCCCATGCGGTCGAAGTCTGTGCCTCTAAAGTTGAGAACCCTCATTGCTGTGTTTGACCTTGAGAAACCTTTAGTGAGGATCTTTCCATTTTTTGGGTTATGGGCTAAGTAATGCAGCATAGATAGTTTAAATTCTAATGGAGCCGCTTTCATAATTTCCGGGGGACATGAGTCCAGAATGCAGTATGATTTAGAGTATTTGTTCTATAGTTTGATATAATTATTCCATTCTGGATCGTGAAAGGAACTCCAGATCATGTCTGCTGGGATTTCATTTCCTTGTATATTAGCTATTTGATGATCATTAGTGTCATTTGTCGAACAGTTGTTTCTTAGGTTTTTAATTATTTGAACCGAAATGCTGTTATAAGGGCCCATTTGGCCATAGCTACCCCTCCGGTCTGACCATAGCACTGGGAAAACATGCTCAATAATCTCAGCAAATATACAGAACAAAGAGCTAAGGGGCAACAGAAGCATTGAAACTGCTGCTCATAGGTAGAGTTGCAAGACGTCCAGATTTAATAATAATAATAATAATGATAACTTTATTCTTTTATACCGCCATAACCAAAAGTTCTAGGCGGTTTACACTAAAAAGAGCTGGACAATCAGCGAAATACAATAATACAGTAAAAAAATGCAAATATTTGTAAAATAGAATTTCAATAATAAAACTCACTAAGTAATAAACTTATCGAACAAAGTGGTCTTAATTAATTTCCGATAACATAGCTTGCTGAATACATTTACCTAACCAAGATTGTTGCTAGGGTTCTAACTAAGAAGGTCTTATATCTACACCCATTGATGTTTGGATAAGCAAATAAGTAGAACTTTCTAGTTTCTCTTGACATGTCTGGGTCCGTCCGGGTTTTGAAAAGCCTCCTCATGCGCAGACTTCCTCCCTCCCCGACAAGAGCAAGCAGTGGGGGGGAGTTGGGGGCTAGGATGGGACTGGGGGCATGATTAGGGCATTACAGGACAGGGATGGGCGCGCCTGGGGGTGGGTCTGGCAACCCTACTCATAGGCAGTGGGCCTTTGCCTTTCTAGACAGCTCTAGAAATTTCTGTCTGGCACAGAGCACAGTCAGTCACATGACCCACCACAGACAACTTGCCTTCAGAGAAACTCGCTTTTAAAATGATCAGTTTTTAGAGAATGCAGCAATTACAAAACCTCCTAGACTGTGTATAAATTCTTTATATTGGGATAAAACAGAGCTAAAAAGCTTTGCTTGAGACAGCTCAAAGGGGCCAGGGATTACGAAGGAAAATGAGTTTAAATCCCAGCTCAGGATTCTGTACCTCAAGCAATCGAAGTCTGAAAAGAGACTGAGGACCAAGCGCTGCTTTCAGAGAAGCATCAGATTCCCACTGAAGGAACAATAAAAGAGTTGCACTTCCGTCTTTCAGTCATAAAAGCCACTGCGGATTTTACAGTTTTAAGGCAAATCGACAGTACTGGGTGAGGGATGGGATCTCCCACAAGATGTACCTAGACTCAGTGGCATAGTAAGGGGGAAGGGTAAAGGGGGCAGGTAAAGGAGGGTAAGAGTGGGTAAAGGGGGGATAGGGGGGGAGGTAAAGGGGGTGGGTAAGAGGGGGTAAAGAGGGGGTAAGGGGGTAAAGAGGGGCTAAGATGGGTAAGAGGAGGTAAAGGGGGTGTAAAGGGGGGTATGAGGGGATAAAGGAAGATAAGGGGGGTAAAGAAGGGTAAGGTGTAAAAGGGAGGTAAGGGGGTAAAGGGGGCGTGTAAGAGGGGGTAAGGTGGGTTAAAGGGGGGATAAGGAGGAGTAAAGGGGATGGGTAAAGGGGGATAGGGGTAAAGGGGGCGGGTAAGGGGGTAAGAGGGGGTAAAGGGGGCGGGTAAGAGGGGGTAAAGGGGGGTAAGAGGGTGGCAAGGGGGGCGGGCCACCCTGGGCACCCATCCTTCCCCCATATCTCTATAACATTTCTGGCGCGATCAGCAATCTCCAACCTGCTGTCACGCCAGCGTAGGCTCTTCCTGTGACATAACTTCTTGGACCTGCGCCTAGGAAGCAGCGTTGGAGGTTGCTGCTCATGCCAGGAACATTACAGAGGTACGGGGGAAGGGAAGCGACGCGCGTGCGTGGCAGGAGGGGGTGGGGGATGGAGAAGAGGTCGGGGGAGGGGTGCAACCGCCTTGGCCGCCTCTCACCCTCGTTACGCCACTGCTTGGTGACGCATCAAAACCGTGGAGGACAACGGCACGCTGACAATCCTGCGCCAACATTTGAGCGCAGGACAAATGCACACCGCCGTTTCTGCTGCTTTGAGGCCTTCCCTTTTGCGCTGTAAGGGGTGTGTGTGTGGGGGGGGGAATCCCTCCACTACAGTTAGAAGTCCTCGCGCTCCCATTGGGGGGAAACCCCCTCCACTACACTGGAAACTCCAGAAGAGCGAAAATGGGAAGGAGAACGGGAGTTTTCAGTGTTCTAAGTGTACTTGGGGGGTTCCCCCCTCCCCCCCGAGCATAAAACGGAAGGCCTCAAAGTGAAGGAAGCAGCGGCACGCATTTGTCCTGCACTCAAATGTCGGCGTGCCGTTTGTCCTCCGTGCTTTTGACGGTGTACCCCGCCGTTTAGACTCAAGTAGCGCCTGTCCTCAGAGGCAGAATTTGCCTAAGCTGATGAGTCCCAGAAAGCAGAGGCAAATTCTGTCAAGAGACCAACCTCTGCATTGTCGCCCAGGAAGGAAGCTCGATGGATGAGGGGGGGCCTCCCTTCCTCTCAAACAGTACCTTTAGCTCCTGTGTTCTGGGCCTCTCTATTTTGCGCCGAACGAAGCTCTTGGATCTGGGTCCGTATCCGCCGTCTCTCTTCCAGGTCCTCTTTCTCTTTTACCTGACAAAAGAATTTGACAGGAGAATACGTTAAGGTAACGAGACCCAAAATGTGGGAAGGAAAAATAGACAGACTGATATCATAAGAAAGGGAGAATTAGTCCAGATGCACCAGATGTATCCAGATTAACATAACAAAATGCTTATATACCTCTCGGCTCAGTGCGGTTTACAAAAAGATAAATTATTGAACGTTCACAGTACGACCACATCAAATTATTCAAAATATTTGCCAAACAAAAATGTTTTTAGGCGTGCATGGTTGTCTCTTAAACCAAAAGAGCACATAAGCCAAATTTTGCAATGTAAATCAAGATATTTGAATGCTGATGGAGGAGGAGGAGGCAGGAAAGGGAAAAGCTGAAATGAACCAACTCATTTGTTATAATTTGCCTGGCACACATGGTCAATGCACAAAACACACGTTTAGCAAAATAAGTTAAAAATATCTTCCCATCCAGTGGCTGATAACCAGTCCCAGCTCTTAAGGGGCTTTCAAGGGGGGGCTTTCTTTTTTTTTTTTTTTCTAGAAAATGACATGGGGGAAAAAAATTTATCACCGTTCCTGCCCCATCCTTTTGAGCTCGTTCCCGTCCCTAGAGAATGACACAGTGAAAAAAATTCATCACCGTTCCCGTCCCCGCGGATAACCGCGGGAAACCATCTTCATGTCATTCTTTAAGGAGAGAGGAAAGAATCAGAGTATGAATGGCCACAACCACTGACCCTCAAGCTTTGCTTTGAAGAAGGACTGAGGCTGAAACAGACACTGAAGAATGACAGTCTCTGGTATCCAGAGCAGATATTGTGATGTCATAATGCCTCATTCCACCAGTGCCTAAGAGCCAATCACATCAGTGATGTCACAATGGCTTCATTATCCTTGGCTCCCATAAGAATCAGAGTATGAATGGCCACAACCACTGACCCGCAAGCTTTGCTTTGAAGAAGGACTGAGGCTGAAACAGACACTGAAGAATGACAGTCTCTGGTATCCAGAGCAGATATTGTGATGTCATAATGCCTCATTCCACCAGTGCCTAAGAGCCAATCACATCAGTGATGTCACAATGGCTTCATTATCCTTGGCTCCCATAAGAATCAGAGTATGAATGGCCACAACCACTGACCCGCAAGCTTTGCTTTGAAGAATGCTGGTGTAGAAGGGCTGAGGTTGAAATAGGCACTAGAAAATGACATGGGATTACTTACCGCGGTTATCCGCGGAGACGGGAACGGTGATGAATTTTGGCACCGTGTCATTCTCTACCCGTCCCTGCAAGCTCAGTCCCCATCCTTGCCCTGTCCCCGTGAGCTCAGTCCCCGTCCCGCTAACTGTCAGATCCCATTCGTATAGGCCTCAAATAGTTATGATTTTATACTGAACTTATTTTATTAAAGTATAAAAAGAGACAATATTCCGTACAATTGTCATTTTATAAACACAAATAATACAGAGCAAGGATCAACAAAACCCCTGTCTCCCCTCCACAAATAGCCCCTCCACTATTGTGAAAACTGAACAAACCAAATTAGTACAGAATGCTACATAGAAAAATCAAGCTAACAGAATACCACAGACACACATGGCAGGAACAGTGTTAGGGGAGTGCAACTGGGGCAACTGCCCCCTCGTCAGAGAGAGCCCTAAGCCAGCTGGAAGCTAAAGAAGCACAGCCTGAACTTTGCGGTCCCCAGTTATGTCTAATACCAGCTCTAGCAGGTTACATAAGAACTGCCATCTCCGGATCAGACCTTCGGTCCATTGAGTCCGGCGATCTGCACATGCGGTGGCCCAGCCAAGTGTACATCTGGTGTGTTTTTAGTCACCCATATCCCTCTATGCCTCTCGTAAGGAGATGTGCATCTAGTTTGCTTTTAAATCCTAGAACGGTGGATTCCGCAATAATCTCCTCTGGGAGAGCATTCCAGGTGTTCACCACTCATTGTGTGAAGCAGAACTTCCCGAAATATTCTAATCACAAAATATAAAATTAATTTTTTTTTTTTCTTTTTGTTGTCTGGTAATTTTTTTCTTCAAATCACATTGGTCTCAGGCTTTGGTTTTAGGTTCCTTCTGTCTTCATCGTGGCTCCTGAAGGTAAAAAAGGTGCAAGAGGAGCAGGGGAGAAGATGCCGAGTGACACGGGCGCAATTTTTTTTACCACAGGAGTTAAGACTTTTCACCACTCCCACGGGGCGGTAAAAGGTCTTGTCCCCATTCCTGCAGTAAACCAGTTGTACATGTCTCCATTCCTGTGGATTTACTGCGGTGACCCGTGGTTTACCACAGTAAATGGTCCCCATGTCATTCTCTATATTTTTTCTTTTATTTCACAGAAGGCTTACATACCAAAATCCAAGTACATATTGGAAATCACCTGGGTCATATTACTCCTGACGGAATCCTGTGCAAAAAAATTTAAAATTCTGCGCACAGTATTTCAAAAGTCTGCAAAGTTTATTTGTAATGTTCTGCATCGAATCCTAAGGCCTGAAATTCCTTCCTACCTTTTCCTTTCTCAGGTTCCAGCCGCCTCTATTTCCTCTCTCACTCCTTCCCCCAGTTTTGTCTTCCCTCTAAATCCCACCTCTCTCTCAAGCACACACCAAATCCCCCTCCCTGGCCCCAGTGTGGCATCTCTCTCCTACTTTCCTCACTCGCTAAGAATCTCTTCCTCCCTTCCCACACCTTTCTGGTCTGGGTCACACTCTTCCCTCTCTACCATCTTCAATTCCCCTTGTTGCCCTCTCTCCACATCCAAGGATCTCTTCCTCCCTTCCCACAACCCTTTCGGGTCCAAGTCACTCTCTTCCTCTTGCTACTATGCCCCCCCCACCACACTTGTATTTTCAGAGTTCGAGCCCCCTCACCTCAAACCACCCTACCATCTCTCTTGCTCTCATCTCTTTCTCCCTTCCCTCTCTCATTCTCCGATGCCCCCCTCTCCCACCCCTGTGGCATCTCCTTTCCATCCTGCTTTTGACCTGACAACCCCTCCCCCTCCCCTGCACGGGTCTGGCCTCAGATCGACACCCCTCCCCATGTGGAGCCAGTATCTCATACTAGCAGGCCTTCCCAAAGCAGCAGTAGCAGCAGTCGGCCAGCAGAAGCAGTGCTGTAAAAAGGCTGCTTGCGGCCAGCCCTGTTTCCTCTGCCATGGCGTAGGAAAAGTCTCAGAACCCAGGCTTACAACCTTTCAGGTAAGCTACAAAAACTCCATAACTTGCATAAAAACCTTCCCCATCCACCCATATTAACTTAAACAAATATTTTATTATTTACAAAAAATTTTCAGCTTGTTCATTTAGGCCCCCTTTTATCGAGCTGCGGTAGAGTATTTTAGCACTGGCTGGTGAGGTAAATTTATTTATTTATTTTTAAAAAACTTATAGACTGCCTAAATCTAAGCAGTGTACAATCATACATACACAAATTAAAAAACTCAAACAAGACAACATCTTTCCTAATTTCAAATCAATCTTTCCTCATTTTCGCTCAAAAAAACCCCCCAACCCCAAAACAAAACATTAAACCTAGAACAATCAAAGAACCCACGGAGCTTAGAGAAAAGCACCTACAAAGAATTCTGGTTTGAGTAATTTCTTAAATGACATGCGATCCTTACACAATTCTCACCATGCCTTGCGTAGAGTCCCAAAGATTTTTTTCCCCAACAATGGAAAAAATAGCTATTCTAGATAGTAACATTCCCCTCCTCACTCCCCTCCCCCCTCCCCGCAAATCTCTCACTGGTTGATAAACTTGCCATATATTCACTAACATGGGGCTTGTGTGGTGCAGTGGTTAGAGCCACAGCCTCAGCACCCTGAGGTTGTGGGTTCAATTCCTGCACTGCTCCTTGTGACCCTGGGCAAGTCACTTAATCCCCATTATCCCAGGTATATTAGATAGAGTGGGAGCCCACCAGAACAGACAAGGAAAAATGCTTGAGTGCCTGAATAAATTCATGTGAACCGTTCTGAGCTCCCTTGGTAGAACAGTATAGAAAACTGAATGAATAAATAAATATGATGTGGAGCCATGAAACTTACAAGTCATTCCACACTTTTCATTTCAATAAGGCAAATGCATCTAGTCAAGGGGCAAAAGTATGGGGAAGCCATTGTGACATCACGGATGAGGCTGGCTCTTAGGCATTGGTGGAATGAGGCATTATGACATCACAATACAAGGAGCCACCGAAATGTTTTCAGCCCAACAAAGAAGAGAATGGGGAGAGTGTGGCACAGTGGTTAAAGCTCAGCACCCTGAGGTTGTGGGTTCAATTCCTGCACTGCTTCTTGTGACCCAGGGCAAGTCACTTAATCCCCATTGCCCCAGGTAGAGTATGAACCCACCGGGACAGATAGGGGCAAATACTTGAGTACCTGAATGTAAACCACTTAGGCTATAAGTGGTATATAAATACTAAAAAAAAAAAAAATGTAAAAACTGATATGGTACAAGTACCGCTCACAGGATTTGCTCAGTCTCTTTCATGCATAATTTTGTTTGACCAGAACACATGCTTTGCCACGCGTGAACACATCAAACATCGTATCTTGGTCTATATTAATCATCCACTGGCTGCTCATCGTGTCCTTCAAGACCTCTCACAGTCTCTCCAACATACGTGACCCACCCTCCTTGCTTCTCCCTCTTGCCCCCCTGGATGATTTTTGGCTTAGTCAGATCTCATTTCTTCAGCAATCTGTTTCTGTACATCCCCAAGTTCCTTCACTCAGAGAATAGTTAAGATCTGGAACGCGTTTGCCAGAGGTTGTGGTAAAAGCAGATAGCGTAGCTGGTTTTAAGAACGGTTTGGACAAATTCCTGGAGGAAAAGTCCATAGTCTGTCATTAAAGACATGGGGGAAGCCTCTGCTTGCCCTGGATCAGTAGCATGGAATGTTGCTACTCTTTGGGTTTTGGCCAGGTACTAGTGACCTGGATTGGCCACCATGAGAATGGGCGAATGGCTTGATGGACCATTGGTCTGATCCAGTAAGGCTATTCTTATGTTCCTCTCCATTCATTCCGTCACAGTACGACCCACCCTCTTCATCGACTACTCACTCAGCTTCATGGAGCTCTTTCAATGTATCACCAGCAAAACTGCCACTTACCTCAAACATCTTCACCACTTCTGCGCTGTGATTTACAATTAACCCCAGGGTTTCCTGACGTACCGCACCACGAGGAAGCCAGTGGTAAAAAATTAAGACTCAAAAGCAGCACCGTCCACACTCAAAGCCCTAATGGTTCGCCTTCCCACAAGTCCAAATGTTGTCTGAACATTTTCCAAAGCAAGCATTGTTCTTTCAGTTTATGGCGTATTTGTTATTTCAAACACTGGCTATGAAATGTATCGGGAGTTGAAGAAAGTTATCTACCTCTGGGAAAAAGCTCTAGCAGTGGTTAATCATTGACTCCTTTCCTCTTGTGCACAACCTACAGAAAAAGGCTGCAATGGGACCATGTCGGAAACCTGTTCTGCAGAGACGCCAGAGGTTCGGATCTCCCAAGACCGAGTTTGTCCGTACATGGTTACAGTACACGGCTCAGGAATTCCTCATTTTCTACCTCCGCAGACGCCCCAAGGGTTGGCATTACACTGGCATCAGGTTGCAATTCCAGGGCAATCTATTTGCCTATCCAAAAATTACTGGCTGCAGATACAAGACTTTTTTGGATAGGACTCCTGCATTTCAAGCAAGTAAGCCGCAGTCCTGGTGGGGTAATTGCATTGGTGGAGTTATGCTGTCTTATGGTGCATTTCGAAAGGTAATTAAGTCAGCGTTGTTTGATAAATTCATTTCTTAAATGTGGATATTACTGTTAACAAAATTTTACATTGAACATATCTAAACTAAACTAAACTAAACCTTGGGTTTATATACCGCACCATCTCCGTAGATGCAGAGCTCGGCACGGTTTACAGGAAATAGGATGAGAGGGGAACTCCAGTGGAGGGTTTAAAGATTAGATGTGAAAGGGTGAGGATGGTGGGAGAGGCCTAAGAGGGGTGGAAGTGTTACAGTTTTGAGAAGCGCCAGGTTTTTAGGTGTTTACGGAAAATTTGGAGGGAGCTTGAGGTTCGAAGCGGGGCGGTAAGGTTATTCCAGATCTCAGTGATTCTAAAGGGGAGGGATGACCCTAGTTTGCCTGCATGAGAAATACCTTTTGTGGAAGGGAAGGATAGTTTAAGAGTTTGGGAGGATCTGGAGGAGGTAGGGGTTGGGGAGTTCCAGGATAGAGGGATTACGGCAGGAAGGATGCCATGTAGGATCCTGAAGGCTAGGCACGCACATTTGAAGTGGATCCTGGGGATTACTGGGAGCCAATGAAGCTTAGACAGGAGTGGCAAGACGTGATCAAATTTGCTTTTCGCGAAAATAAGCTTAGCCGCGGCGTTCTGAATCCGCTGAAGTCTAAGAAACTTGTATTTTAATTACTTGTATTGTATTTCGCTGATTGTCTAGCCTTCTTTTGTGCAAAACGCCTAGAAATTGTTTGATTATGGCAATATAGAAGAAGAAAGTTATATTATGTTATGTAACCCACTGAAGTTATCAATCTCTGGACACAAAGCCTGAGATTAGGAATGTAAGAAAGAAATTAACTTGTGCACTTACATACACTACAAATAAGATTTTACACAGAGTAATTTGCTTTGATAAGCTAAAAGCAGAAGAAAAAAAAACCAACAACAAAAATCACCCGATTTCATTGCCTGCAATTTTTCCATTGGAAAGAAACAAAACTGTGAAGAGACAGAGCCGTTTGCATTTCCTCCCCCCCCCCCTCAAAAAAAATGGTACCCTCAAGAATGCCTCCAAGCAATGCAAGAGATTAATTTAATGTAAATGCCGTAAAGTCTGCATTTCTCACTAAAGTTTGCCCCACCCATACTGTGAATGTACTCTTGTAGCCCGTTTTGGGCTCCTTTTGGGATTTCAGGCTAAATAAATGACTTAATTAATTAGTTCAACAAATTTGCTGTGATCAATCGGCCCCACTTTCATCCATGCTTCTTTGTGAAGAAAGTCTTCCTCGTTTAAGAAAAGAAAATTTCAAATGGAAGATGGATCCAAGTTATTAAAGTCTATATTTAATTATTTTTCCTTGGAAAGGTTTATTATCTGCAGAACGTCGCTTCACATTGACAAATGGGTTTCATTAACACCCTTGCGCTTTCTAAAGCGAACAAGCAAACCAGCGACTGCCCTAACACGTTAAAGATAACTTTGATTCAAAGAACAGATGCTAAGATGAATGATATCATCGCTTTATGGCTCAACAAAGCATTACAAGTACTGCAACATGCACCTGGGATGCGATTTTCATATTCAACAGCTTCAAGAGACAGCTATAAGGAGACCACAGGCCTACCAAGAGCATCCTCGAGGACGTCCTCTTAAAAGCAGATGTTACTATGGATTATTTTCCCTAAATATTCTGTTGCCCATCCCTGAGACTGCAATCCCCCCAAGACCTAAATTTCCTGTCTGTTCAAGTCCAATCAGCGGAATCCTTGGAAACAAATGTTGCAGAATGTGTCCTGAAAAAACATTATTGCAACCAAAAAAGCAAACAGGATGCAAGGAATTATTAAAAAAGGGATGGTTAACAAGACTAAGAATGTTATAATGCCTCTGTATCGCTCCATGGTGGGACCTCACCTGGAGTATTGCGTTCATTTCTGGTCTTTTTATCTCAAGAAAGATATAGCGGCACTAGAAAAGGTTCAAAGAAGAGCGGCCAAGTTGATAAGGGCGTGGAACTCCTCTCGTATGAGGAAAGACTAAAACGGTTGGAAAAGAGACGGCTGAGAGGAGATATGATTGAACATAAGCAGTGCCTCTGCTGGATCAGACCATAGGTCCATCGTGCCCAGCAGTCCGCTCACGCGGCGGCCCATCAAGTCCAGGACTTGTATAGTGATCCTCTATCTATACCTTTCTATCCCCTTTTTCTTCAGGAAATTATTTAATCCCTTCTTGAACCCCAAAACCGTACTCTGTCCTATCACACCCTCTGGAAGCGCATTCCAGGTGTCCACCACCCTTTGCGTGAAGAAGAACTTCCTAGCATTGGTTCTGAATCTGTCCCCTCTTATTTTTTCCAAATGCCCTCTCGTTCTTGTATTTATCGAAAGTTTGAAGAATCTGTCCCTCTCCACTTTCTCTATGCCCTTCGTGATCTTGTAAGTCTCTATCATGTCCCCTCTAAGCCTCCACTTTTCCAGGGAAAAGAGTCCCAGTTTCTCTAATCTTTCAGCATATGTAAGGTTTTCCATACATTTTATCAATCGTGTCGCTCTTTTCTGGACCCTCTCGAGTATCGCCATATCCTTCTTAAGATACGGCGACCAATACTGGACGCAGTACTCCAGATGCGGGCGCACCATCGTCCGATACAACGGCAGGATGACCTCTTTCGTTCTGGTTGTAATACCTTTCTTGATAATACCTAGCATTCTATTTGCCTTCTGAGAGGCCGCTGCACACTGTGCCGACGGCTTCATTGTCTTGTCCACTATTACCCCCAAGTCCTTTTCCTGGGTCTTTAACCCATTACCAGCCCTCCCATCCAGTGTTCCCGCTAAGCTGCGCTGGCGTGCGCTGGCGCACAAAATATTAGGTCGCAGCGCACAAGTTTCTCGTCACAGCGCAGGACCGGCAAGATTGACTCATTTGAACTTCTGCAAGATCAGCATCGGAAGCGTGCGCTGGGCCGGAGAGATCTTGGGGAGCCTCCGACAGTGGCTTTCTCCCCTCTCTGCAGCTCTCCTTTACTTCCCAGCGCAGCGATTCACGAAGGCAGCCTCGGGGCTTTTGCTGAGTCGCGGCTGCCTCTGATGATGCAACTTCCTCTTTCCTCAGAGGCGGCGCGACACAACAAAGGACCCGAGGCTGCCTTCGTGAATCGCTGCGCTGGGAAGTAAGAAGAGCTGCTGGGAGGGGAGAAAACCACTATCAGTCTGGGAAGCTGCTGGGCAGGGGAAAAAAGGGACAGCTGCTACTGGAGAGGGAGAAGGAGAAGGAGAGATGCATCTGGGAGGGGAGGAGGGAAAGGAATCTGGGAAGCTGCTGGGCCAGGAAAAAAAAGGACAGCTGCTACTGGAGAGGGAGAAGAAGGAGAGATGCTTCTGGGAGGGGAGGAGGGAAAGGAATCTGGGAAGCTGCTGGGCAAGGAAAAAAAGGGACAGCTGCTACTGGATAAGGAGAAGAAGGAGAGATGCTTCTGGGAGGGGAGGAGGGAAAGGAATCTGGGAAGCTGCTGGGCTAGGAAAAAAAGGGACAGCTGCTACTGGAGAGGGAGAAGGAGACGGAGAGATGCTTCTGGGAGGGGAGGAGGGAAAGGAATCTGGGAAGCTGCTGGGCCAGGAAAAAAAGGGACAGCTGCTACTGGAGAGGGAGACGGAGAGATGCTGCTGGGAGGGGAGGAAGGGAAGAGAGTTACTGCTGGACAGGAGGCTGGGAGAAAGAAAGAAAGGGGGCAGGCAGGGAAACAGAAGGAAAGAAGAGAAACAGAAAAAAAGAAAGAAAGGTCAGGGAGAGAGGAAGACAAGGTAGGAAAAATGATTTTATTTTAAATTTAGCAAAGTGGAGGCAGTATTACCACAGTTTTCAAAGGAATTTGCCCAAATAACTTAATAGTTAACTGGGTAAATTCCCAGAGATGAAAACTTCCCTTCACTTACTATGCACAGTTCTGAATTTATATCTGCTGTCTATATTTTACAATATGGTCCCCTTTTACTAAACCGCAATAGTGGTTTTTAGCGCAGGGAGCCTATGAGCGTCAAGAGCAGTGCTGGGCATTCAGCGCAGCTCCCTGCGCTAAAAACTGCTATTGTGGTTTAATAAAAAGGATGGAGGGTATATTTGTCTATTTTTGTATGCTATAAAAACCAAATACAGAGAGAGACTGAGAGCTGTTGACGAAGAGCTACGTGTGTGTCTTTCTTCCATTCCAGCCAGAATATCAGCTTTGTGTTCAGCCAAACAGGCCCAGGTTTCGCACTGAATAAAGTATTTTATAATTTTTATAATTTTTATTTCATAATAAAGTAATTATAAAATACTTTCTTTGTGTTTATTTGATTCCTATTCAAGAGAATTACTTTATATATAGTCAATATAGGCAGAGAGTTAAATTTTTTAACATTTTCTAATGGTGGTGTGCCTCGTGATTTTTTTCATGAAACAAGTGTGCCTTTGCCCAAAAAAGGTTGAAAAACACTGGTCTAGAAATTGAAAGCATCAAACGTATTGTCTTCTGGACTGTTTTTAATTTACAGTTTACACATATGGATGTAACAGACATAACTACATTTGTTGTAAAACATTTATTAAGATATCATTTCATCCCTACAATTTCTGTGTTCTTAAAAATATTATTTAACGTTATTTAATTTAGCGTGTAGGCCTAAAATTCCTTTGAATACCTCGTCCTCATGTATCAGCAACTTTGACAACATATTTATTTGGCTCATAACTTGCTGGCGCCCGATATTTTTAGCTCACAGTGAAAAAAGTTTGCTCACAACACCCGCCCGCTTAGAGGGAACACTGCTCCCATCGTATAGCTGTACTTAAGGTTTCTGTTCCCTACATGCAAGACTTTACATTTCTCTTCATTAAACTTCATCTGCCATCTCGTTGCCCACTCTCCTAGTTTGTTCAGGTCCCTTTGTTAATCTTCGCAGTCCTCTTTAGTCCTAACTCCACTAAATAGTTTGGTGTCGTCTGCGAATTTTATTACTTCTCACTTCGTCCCTGTATCTAGATCATTTATAAATACATTGAACAGCAGCGGTCCAAGTACCGACCCCTGCGGAACACCACTTGTGACCCTCCTTCAGTCTGAGTAGTGGCCCTTCACTCCTACCCTTTGCTTTCTACCCGCCAACTAATTTTTGATCCATCTATGTACGTCTCCTTCCACCCCATGGTTCTTCAGTTTCCATAGTAGGCGTTCATGGGGTACCTTGTCAAAGACTTTTTGGAAATCTAAGTATAAGATGTCTATGAGGTCCCCTTTGTCCATCTGTTTGTTAATTCCTTCGAAGAAGTGCAATAAGTTCCCTTGCAGAAGCCATGTTGGCTTGTTTTCATCAGTTTATTCCTTTCTAGATGCTCATCAATGCCGTCTTTTATCAGCACTTCCGCCATCTTCCCCAGCACCAAAGTCAAACTCACCGGTCTGTAGTTCCCCGGGTCACCTCTCGCTCCTTTTTTAAAGATGGGCGTAACATTAGCTATCTTCCAATCCTCCGGTATCACGCCTGTTTTCAGGGATAGATTACAAATCTGCTATAGTAGTTCCGCTATTTTCTCCTTTAGTTCTTTCAATACCCTGGGGTGGATTCCGTCCGGGCCTGGAGATTTGTCAGTTTTTAATTTATCTATCTGCTTGCGTACGTCTTCAAGGCTTACCTCCATGGATGTTAATTTTTCTGCTTGAAGTTTCAGGCACAAGTGGATCAATTTTTCACTCCATCAAAAATTACAAAGATTAAGGGACACTCGATGAAGTTACAGGGAAATACTTTTAAACCCAATTGGAGGGCATTTTCTTTCACTCAGAGAATAGTTAAGCTCTGCATCGCGTTGCCAGAGGATGTGGTAAGAGCAGATAGCGTAGCTGCTTTTAAGAAAGGTTTGGACAAGTTCCTGGAGGAAAAGTCCTTAGTCTATTATTGAGATAGACACAGGGGAAGCCACTGCTTACCCTGGATCGGTAGCATGGAATGTTGCTATTCCTTGGGTTTTGGCCAGGTACTAGTGACCTGGATTGGCCACCGTGAGAACGGGCTACTGGGATTGATGGACTGTTGGTCTGACCCAGGAAGGCTTTTCTTATGTTCTTACCTTTATGAAGGGATTTACCCAAGGTAGAGAACAGCAGGAAAAAGTTTTAACATAAAACTTACAATTATGTTAACAGCATAAAATGACCAAATACCAACAAAAATACAATCATTGAGGTAAAATTGGAAATAGTAAATTGAAACCTCATAACAGGACTAACATGAAACGGTGTCAAAATTACTGTATCATCATCGGAGACAACCTAACACAAAAACATCACACCAAAATCAGCTAAATTGGAAGACACTTATCTCAAAAATAATCATACGAGGGCTGACTGAAAAGTGCCTCTGTTCTTCTTTCCAAGAAGTAGATGTGGTGCTGGTTCTTGTAAAGCTCATATATCTGTTTCTGAACCCACAGCTGAACTGCCGTAGTCTTCATTGTTGGGTCACAGCGAGAGGAAGAACTGCGTACGTTTCGTCATGATGGATGAGAACACGCCAGAGCGTGCTATTGAATTTTGTGTTAAACTTGATGTAACATTTCAAGAGCGTTTCATCACCACTCTTTCCAAGTTTACCTGAACAAACAAGGCCTATCCTCTTATAGCTATGCTGATGACATCACCATCCTCATTCCTTTCGACCAACCAATGCTCCTAATGTCAGACACACTACACAGAACTCTAGCTACAGTTACGACTTGGATGGAAGACCACAAATTGAAACTCAACCCAGACAAAACTAAATTCATCCTCCTAGAAAATAACAAAATCCCAACCATAACCAACTTAGAAATCAACTCTATCAACTACCCTTTGCAAACCACCCTAAAAAACTTCTAGGTATGACTATTGACAGAGGCTGCACCATGCAACCACAAATTAACAAAACAATACAGAAATCTTTCGCAGTTATGAGAAACCTTAGACAAGTCCGAAAATTCTTCAAAAAAACACAATTTCAGCTCCTAGTACAATCTCTAATCCTAAGTATCCTAGACTATTGCAACATCCTCTACCTCCCCTGCCCTGCAATAATGATTAAACAACTACAGACAATTCAGAATACAGCTCTGAGACTTGTCTATTCATTGAAAAAACATGATCACATTACTGAGGCATTCATCAATTCTCATTGGCTTCCAATCCAGGAAAGAATACAATTTAAATTTTACTGTATACTATTTAAAACTATAAATGGAGACAGCCCACCCTACCTAAACGACCGCCTCATCCAAACCACCTCTACCAGGCATAGAAAAGCACACACCCCATTCACTTAACCCCTCAATCAAAGAAGTAAAACGGAAAAAACTATACAACGGACTACTGGCCACTCAGGCAGCGAAGATAGACAACCAAGTCTCCAACCTGTTGACAACAACCCCAGACCACAAGCTGTTCAGAAAGGAAATAAAAACTATACTCTTCAAGAAATCCCTTAATAAAGCTTAATACCATGATAAAGCTTAACCCCCCTCTTACCATCCCCTCCCTAACCCCAGATCCTACTTTTCCCTCTCTTGGAAACCTTCTCTGATCTAACGTTGTAACCCTTCTTCCATAACTCTTTTTGTAATCTGCTTTGAACCGAAAGGTAATGGCGGAATAGAAATCTGTAATGTAATGTAATGTAATTTCAATCACACGCCTCTGGCGTGCTCTCACAGACACGTCTTCCTCGTCTTATGTGGCATTTTGGAGTAAATATGTGGTTTATAAGTTGTTAACTGGTAGCGCCTGGCAGTGCTATAGACTGGGTTTTCCCGGACGTCTGGTAACCCCGACATGTCTTCTTTGGACTTTCCAAAACCCGGCAGTTTGTACGGATTTTAGAAAGCTCTGGCGAGCTCTGGCCGCATCTGGAGGGCCTCTGAGCGTGTACGGACGATGTCACACTCATCCACGCATGCTCAAGGCCCTCCAGACGTGGCCGGAGCTCGTCGTGGAAGATGACGAAGCTTTGAGGAGGCAGGGCTGGGATGGGGCGGAGCCATGTGTCTGGGTTTGTGAGGCTCTGAATATGGTAACCCTAGCTATAGAAATAACAAATTGTTGTTAACTTGTCTTCAGGATATCCTTCTTGTACAAAGCTGCTGAAAACCGAGGGTTTAACTGGGGCTGGAGGGGAAAACCAAACACAAAAAAAACAGTGAAAAGGTACGATCTCCTGTTTGGGTGCACGAGGAAGAACAGAAATCATCATATGAAAATTAATTAACAAATACAAAAATGAAAGTTGTACCATATAGGGAAAACTTAAAATCGCCACTGCATTAAACCAGGAGAGACATCTGGTGCAGCTGATGTGGAATTAAATCACAGCTCCAAAATAATGAGCCAAGTGATAATCTTTTAAGAAATCCAATTCATACTTTCAAAATCCATGTACACTTGGTGCAAATACTTTTCACAAATCCATGAAAACATTAATTTCACCAAGTCCCAAATAACACAAAAGGTAGTCACCAAATGGGGGAGGGGGAAACCCTCTAGACAAGGTTCCACAAATCCCTGAATCCTCAATTATTAAAAAAAAATTGTGAACAGTATGGAAGGTTAGTGACGCATTCCAAGGAAAGGTCCTCAGATGTGCGTTTATCTGTACATTCTTGCTACCCCTTGACAGTGGCTCTCTGAGTAATGGCTCCCACCAACCACTCTCCAATTTCCCTGTGTGCACACTGCACACAGGGGTTACTCATTTCAATGTCTTCTTCCATTCCTGCCATTTTATGTAGCTAATTCACCCTCTGGTGGATAATTGGAGAACTGCAGCCCCTGGAAAAAAACTTTCTTATGCAAATACAGCAACAGTGATGCCACCTCCAGTTCTATGAAGACATCCCAAATCTACAAAAAATGTTGTTACCACCTAGGAAGTGAACTGTAGGTTCTTTACTTAGATGCCAATATAATATTTCTGGATTTCAGCAAGGCAGCTACTATGTAGTTCATAGAAAGAAAGAAACATGAGGGCAGATAAAGGCCAAATGGCCCATCCTCAGCATCCACTATCTCCTCCTCTCCCTATTGGCTAAGGCTCTTAACATTTGCATCTCCTCTTCCTATAGGCTAAGTCTCTTTACACCTGCATTGTGAGGTCATAAAGCTTTATGGTTATAGAAACAGAAACATGACGGCAGATAAAGGCCAAATGGCCCATCCGCAGCATCCACTATCTCCTCCTCTCCCTATTGGCTAAGGCTCTTAACATTTGCATCTCCTCTTCCTATAGGCTAAGGCTCTTTACACCTGCATTGTGAGGTCATAGAACTTTAGTAACATAGTAGCATAGAAACATGATGGCAGATAAAGGCCAAATGGCCCATCCGCAGCATCCATTATGTCCTTCTCTCCCTAAGAGATCCCAAGTGCCTGTCCCACGCCTTCCTGAACTCACACACAGTCATTGTCTCCACATACGGTACGCTCAAACTTAGTTCTAGCTGACTTAACTAATTAGATCAAGACTCTTATACAATCAATCCACCCACTTTCGCCCATATGAATTTTCTTTCCTTCTTGTCAGAAGTTCCTCTCCTTGTATACATACAAGTCCTTATAGAGTTTCGAGGCCTCTTCCTCCGAGCTGTCATCTCAGTCCCAAATGTCACCTCATCACATCAATAACCACAGAAGCCAACTTTTCTCAGTGATTTGGGGTGCTGAGCCCACTACACACTACTCATTTGCTGCAATATAGGGGGTACTCAAGCACCCCCGAGCTGGCTCCTATGCGCTCTCGATAGGTCCGACAAGGTTGTAGATAACTTCCACCTTCAGCTCAGTTTCGTTTGTGTAATAAGAAACCACTACTGAATATTTATCTACACCTCATACCCAGGGCTGGATTCACAAAACTTCGCGGTCAAAACAGATGGGCCGCTGCCACGACTGTAGCAATTTCAAAAAGGCGAGTCATTAAAAAAAAACAAAAAAAAAACAACCCGCACATGCAAATGAGGTTGGCGGAGAATATCAAAGGTTCGCTAAATTTACATGAGATGGGTCGCCGGTGATAGCGATCGGCACATGCGCAGAATACACCATGAAAGAGGCGTAAATCTGCGCATGTGCCAGGAAATGCAACACCATAAGCGGTGTGTTAATCATAGGTGTGTCAGAGCTATGGATAAAGGGAAGGGAGATGCAACATCGGCTTTCAACAAGCTTGCATAAGGCAAGTCTTTTCTCACCCCAAAATTGCTATCCGAGGGTTGTTCAAAAAGTATCAGACCTTTATTCATTAAAAAAAACTCGTATTCAGATACAAAATCTTGTCCTTCAATGTAGTCCGCTTGGGCTGCCACACACTTCTTCCAACAGTTCTGCCACTGTTGGAAGCAGCGCTGGAACGCCTCTTTTGAGATTGCTCGCAACTGGTCCGTCGCATTCTGCCTGATGTCTTCTCTTGACTGAAATCTTGTCCCTTTCAGGACACTTTCGCCAGAGATCACTGTGCTGAGGAAGTTGAGATCACTGTTCAGTCTCCAGCATGTCCTGTGCCATCTCCAAACGGAGTTGCTTCTGCTCGATCGTTAGCAGCTTTGACACGAACTCCGCTGAAATTCTCCTGAAGCCCAAATCCTCAGTCAAAATGGAATGAACGGATCCAACGCTGATGCTCGCCTCGTCTGCAAGTTCTCCGATCGTGATTCGACGCTCCTGCATCATCAGGGTCCTCACTTGGTCAATGACGATCTCATTTCTGGATATTGAGGGCCTACCAGAACGTGCTTCACTCTCCACTGAGGTGCGGCCGTCTCTCAAGCGGCTGTACCACTCCTTTATCTGTCTGGTGCCTGTCGCTTCGTTCCCGAAGGCCTGTTGAATCTTGCGGATCGTTTTCCACTTGGGAATCGCCAAGCTTTACACAAAATTTAATGCAGTGGCGTTGTTCAACTTTTTCTGTCATTTTGTCAAAAAAAGAAAATCCAACGGTGCTCACTTACAATTCCTCACTCATCAGCGGCAACTGGCAGCTTCTGTAGGCGGGAAAAAATTCAAGCATGCGCATTAGGGTCGCCTACATACGTGCACTAAACCACGCCTCCCTAGCTTTATTTGTTTACGTAAGAAAAATTAAGGTCTGATACTTTTTGAACAGCCCTCGTAATTCATGTAAATCTTGCTATTTGTTTTTAATGTCAAATTTTATCACGAACCACAGCCCAGAAACACATAAGACACGGCTATAATACACGTGCTCAAGAAGCTTGCTCTTGTCCACCACCCTTCCTACCCCCCAAAAAAAAGACTATAATTTATGAGAATCATGAAGTTGTGTTTTTGTTTTTTTTTTCAGGAGCCACAGTCAAAACACACGCCAGAGATGGACTTTTCACTGTGCTGGCACCCCCAGACCACTTGCAGACGCCGCACTTGGAGAATCACTCGGGGATGATGAAGAATTGACCAGAGTGCGCGTTTAAATATTGATGAGCCCATTTGCATGGCAGAATCAGAGACTGCTCGGAAGAGACCACGGCAAGCCGTTTTGATAATCTGCCGCTAAAATACATGCGCGCTAAACCGGATGGAACCGGTTAAAGGCAACCTTAAGTTTTGAGAATCTGGCCCTCAGTCCTTTATCAAAAACATACTGAGGTTAGAAGTCAGTCCGGGTTTTTTTCCCTACCGTAGCACATTGTGTAGGAGAGAAATGAGTGCCAGGTTACAGATCACATGTAGGGAGCTTAATGCCTTACTATCTTCTGTCTTATCTCTGTGGGTAAACACATCACAGAGGGACCAGGAACATAAAACCAACTTTTAAAGGGGAAAAGGACTGTCTCCTGTTACTCTGAGTAGCAGAAGGTGGCACTAACTTTTGTTGACAAGGGAGGAGAGTGGGAGAGGCATAAATTTCAAGCCTCCCACGGGTACATGTGTTCATAGGCCCTGAAGGCAGAAGTACGGATGTGAAACTTTGTCTGGGGAATTTCAAATGTACAAGTATTCCCTACAGGCATATCTCTCCCCCGATCTAACCCTGCCCCTTTTACCCCCTGGAAAAGGGTATGTGTACCGTGAACAGTGGGTTCCCCTACCTGCACTGCAAGGGGTGGGTCTGGGGATGCACAATTTTCAAAACATTTTTAAACAGGTAAAAAAAAAACCCAACAAAAAACACACAACCCAAAACTCATCTGTATCATTTTTCAACTACAGCATAGTTTGGGGTTTTGCTTTTAAATCATAGCACCATCACCATACTCCCCTCATGGTTACCCATTTAAAAACATTCAAAAACTGCCCTCTTGCCACTAAAAGAGATTTCTATCAATGCAATGTACCACTAAGAGGAGAGTGTGGCGCAGTGGTTAATGCTTCAGCCTCAGCACCCTGAGGTTGTGGGTTCAAACATAAGCTGCTCCTCGTGACCCTGGGCAAGTCACTTAATCCCCCCATTGCCCCAGGTCAATTAGAGAGATTGTGAGCCCAACAGGATAGACAGGGAAAAAATGTTTGAGTACCTGAATAAATTGATATAAACTGTTCTGAGCTCCCCTGGGAGAACAGTCTAGAAAATTGAATAAATAAACAAATATGATGTGGAGCCATGAAACTTAAAAGTCATTCCACACTTTTCATTTCAATAAGGCAAATGCATCTAGTCAATGGGCCCAAGTATGGGGAAGCCATTGTGACATCATTGATCAGGTTCTCTCTTAGGCATTGGTGGAATGAGACATTATGACATCACAATACAAGGGGCAGCTGACCCTGGGCAAGTCACTTAATCCCCCTATTGTCCCAGGTACATTAGATAGATTGTGAGCCACTGGGACAGACAGGGAAAAATGCTCGAGTACCTGAATAAATTCATGTAAACGGTTCTGAGCCATGAAACTTACAGGTCATTCCACACTTTTCATTTCAAAAAGGCAAATGCATCTAGTCAATGGGCCCAAGTATGGGGAAGCCATTGTGACATCACGGATGAGGTTGGCTCTTAGGCATTATGACATCACAATACGAGGGACAGCTGAAAAGTTCTCAGCCCAACCAAGAAGAGAATGGGGAGAGTGTGGCACAGTGGTTAAAGCTACAGCCTCAGCACCCTGAGGTTGTGGGTTCAAATCCCATGCTGCTCCTTGTGACCCTGGGCAAGTCCCTTAATCCCTCCATTGCCCCAGGTACGTTAGACAGATTGTGAGCCACTGGGAAACATGCTTGAGTACCTGAATAAATTCATGTAAAACCGTTCTGAGCTTTCCTGGGAGAACGGGATAGGAAAAGTTGAATGAATGAATAACTTAATTAAATGAATAAGTAAAATCAAAATACGAGTTTTCAAAACATTGTTTTAACGGATGTGTTTTCAGTTGCTTTTGAAAGGTTAGGTAATCAGGAATTGATCTGAGAGCTACGGGCAGGGGGTTCCCAATATTGGCTTCTAAGTAACAAAGCAAATTAATAATAATAATAACTTTATTTTTGTATACCGCATTACCATGGAAGTTCTATGCGGTTAACAGATGAAGAGACTGTACATTACAGCGAAGTTACACTTTTTTTTTGGCATAGCTACATTTAAGTTTCAAGTTTCAAGTTTAATATTCATTTGATTAATCGCTTATAACAATATCTAAGCGATGTACAATTTAAAAACCATCAGAATGTGGTAATACATTTAGTTTACAAATATGAAACAAAAGACAGACAAAATTGGACAAACAGGAAGGGGTGGGGAGGAGGGGGGAAAGTTACAATTTTGTTATGTATTAGAATTTAACATCAAAAGGAAAGCACATTGGGTAGTAATGGGTTAAGATGAGATAAGAAGAATGCGGGAACCTGAAATGTTACGTTTCATGAATCAAATGCATCTTGAAATAAATATGTTTTTAAAATTTTCTTAAAAGAGACAAGATCTGTTTCGTTTTTAATAAAATTTGGAAGGGAGTTCCACAATGTAGGGGCTTTCACGGAGAACATATCATTACGTCTTGTGCCTATGGTTCTTAGTGAAGGGATTGAGAGCAATTGTGATGAGGAAGATCTTAAAGAACGAGGAGATTTGTATGGGACAATCATTTTAGCTATAAATTGGGGTTCATTGAAGCTCAATGTTTTGTATACCAAAAATAAAATTTTGAAAGTAATTCGATGAGTTATAGGGAGCCAATGTGATTTAATAAGTAAAGGGGTGACATGGGTTACATTTTCGGCGACGCCACATTTACGGTGAAGTTATTTTTCAGGTCGGTTACTATTGCAGAGAAGTTACATTTGTTGTAAGTTGCATATATATAGCGGAGTTCATACAGTAGTGTTACATACGGCGGTGATATATACTGCGGAGTTCGATAAAGCCGAGCAGAGGCATTAAGTAAGGGAGGTAACGAAGAAGGGGTGATTAGTTGGATAGGGTGATCCATTTTGTTAAGCCATTTGGTGGCTGACAGGATTGGAGGAGTCGAGAGTCTGAGGTAAGTCAAGGTCCGAGGAGGAGGCAAGGAAGAGGGGGGGGGGGGGGAAGAAGTTAGAGGAATTTATCAAAAAGGTAGGTTTTGATTGACTTCCTGAACATTTGGTAGGGGGGGGGGAACTGGAGATGAGTGCTGTGAGGCATTTGTTCCATTTGCCCGCTTGGAATGCAAGGGATCTGTCGAGAAATTTCTTGTAGAGGCAGCCTTTCAGGGAAGGAAAGGAGAACAGGTAGGTGTTTCGTGTACGAGAGGGGCCAGCAATTTCAAGGTGCTCGGATAGGTAGATTGGAGAAGAGCCTGCTAGGGTTTTGAAGCAGAGGCAGGCGAATTTGAAGATGATCTTTGCCTCCACCGGCAAATTAAGAGTGAAAACGTTTGTATTCGATCTTTGCTACAGAAGGAAAAGGTAAATTATATCATTTACAATGTGATGGGTCCTAACGAAAAATCTAATGTGTGTCAGATGAAAAATCCTGAAAAAAAACACCCAGTAAATACAACTTAAATAATTAACAGGCCTGTACAGACAGCCAGTGTAAAGGATGTGAAAAGAGGGGAAACAGTCAAATTTGTGTGCATTGCAGCTCTTCTGAAGAGGTGCCGATTGCTCTGTTGGAGAGACTCATTGATGCTGCATGATTAATGGAATTACTGCTCATTCTGCATCCACCCCATGAAGAAGGAGCACCAGCCCCCAAGTGAACAGGCAGGGGGTGGACGATATTGCTTATTCACTGTCCACTCCTTGCTGTGCGTTATAAGTGCTTATCCCTTCATTCTATGCTTTATTGCCTGAAAACAGCAGGATTTACTAGCTTCAATGTTTTTATTAATGCAATAATCAAGACAGGAATATTTACAGGATCTCAGGCATTCTCTCCACACAAAGACCACAACCACCAAGAGCCCACAGACCCGATCCTGCCAGGAGTGTGAACACCTCCCCCTGCAGTCCATTGGAGAGATCAATCTGCCTGCTTTTAAATATCAGCAGCAGTGGAGATCAACTGCTTTTACACCTAAGCAGCAACGAGACCAGCCACAACCACCGAGAGCACACAGACCCGATCCTACCAAGAGTGTGAACTCTTCCCCCCATGCAATCCGCTAAGAAGATCGACTGTCGGCTCCGGGCGGCTTTCCCGCAGAGGAGAGAATCCTGCATTCACCGTGGGCCTCATCTGGGGCAGCCTCCTTGGAGCGGCTGGGGCACGGGCAGTGTGTCTGGGAGGGAATGCATGGATGGGAGAACATCGCAGGGGAGGAGACATAGGCATCCTGGGACTGTCTGCCAAGTCTCTTCCCTGAAGAAGCCCTTTCTGGAAACGTCAATCGCTCCTCCTAAACTTACTTGCTCCACTTCATCACTGACGCTAACCCATTCTGCTTCTATTCCTTTCTCTCCTCTCTTCTACCTTCCAAGTATTTAGATCAATGCTGTCTTGTTATTTTATTTTTCCTCTAACTCTACTTTTCACTTCTCTATTACCCTCCAGGTACTTTAGTTAGATTGTGAGCCTTCGGGACAGTAAGGGAATTTTTCAAGTACCTTTCTTATTTCTAATCTTAATGTATATTTTCTGTAAACCGCTTAGAACCTAACGGATGTAGCGGTATATAAGAAATAAATTACATTACATTACATTACATTACAAAGACATCTGGAAATCGGAGAACTTTGCCAAGAGAAAGATGAGCGATGTGTTGAAATAGATTTTAAATACAGTAGAAGTCTCTTAGGGCTAGATTCACAAAGGGCACAGATCCGATCCGATCCGTGAGGGATCCAATCTGATAAGTGTCCGGGGGGACTGATTAATGGAATCATGCCCCCATCCGACTGTCGGGATCGCTCTCTAGCAATCCCAATGTAGCGTCCTTTATTTTTACCTTTTTTTTAACTGGTTTTAAAACTTACTTTTTTTTTTTAATTTTAAAGATTTTTATTGAATTTTGAATAAAGTATACAAAACATCATAAAGTGAATATCAGCGTTCACAACAATAGAGTACAATATACAACAATAAGATAGAAAAGTACTACCATCTCTAAAAGCAAATCACAGCATCATACCTAAGAACTATAAACCAGATACCCATGCACAAACTGTACCCTACCCCCATAACACTATAACATGATCCCAACATGAGACATCCCCCTGTTGTTTCTTCAGGAAGCCATCCCAACAAAACAATCCCCCCCAAAACCTTCCCCCTCCCCCAAGCAGTAAACTTAAATCAAAGAGTCCACTTTGTCCATAATCAGAGACCAAGTCCGGGTAGTAGAAAGATAGTATCCATGTCGTTTGCAATAGAGAGCTCCATTGCACTCAAAGTTTGAAGTTTCAAGGACCAATCCAATAGGCTAGGCGGCTCCAATCGCTTCCAATGGCTGGCTATCACGCAGTGCCCCCAAAATAGAGGGTACCAAACCCGCACCCCATCTCCGCCGCGTCTCACACCACAAACACAAGGATGGGTAAGGAAAGGATTATCCTGACTCCCGAGCACCTCTCGTTCGGGAGAAGAGGTCCAAAGCCAAAACTTCAGGATATGAGGGCCCACAAAATGTTGTTCCATACGCACCACAGTCTTCGCCGCAGCTATATCCCAATCTAAGATGTCGTAACTGAGCAGCCCGAAAATACCAAAACAAATTAAGTAGAGCTCGCCCCCCACAGGATCTGGAGGACCACAAGCCCTTTCTAGAAAGTCGAGGACGTTTCCCTTGCCAAATAAACTGAAAAAATAAACCATGCAGTTGTTTCAAAACAGAGGAGGGGACCGGAATTGGCAAAGTTTGGAATAAAAACAATAAACGGGGTAAAACATTTATTTTGATGACAGCTATTCTGCCCCACCAAGACAACCACTACCCATGCCATCTTTAAAGATCCCCTCCCAATTTGCTGTACAATATGAGCATAGTTCAAAGCAAACAACTGTGTAAGATCACTCGAAAGACGGATTCCCAAATATTTAATCACTCCCGACGCCCAACTGAATGGAAACATCCCCTGCAGGTGAAAGATATCCCTCTCAGTCAAAGTGACTCCCAGAAGCTCAGATTTATCCATGTTGACCGTAAACCCAGACACAGCACCATATTCAGAGAAAAGCTCAATCAAGATAGGGAGGGAAAGCTCTGGATCACACACGTACAATAACACATCATCAGTAAATAGGGAAATACGATGTTCCTGTTCACCAACCCACACCCCTCGCAGATGTAAATGTTCCCTAACATGAATAGCCATAGGCTCCATGGAAAGAGCCAACAAGAGGGTAGATAAAGGGTACCTCTAGTAATCGAAAAATACGGCGTATATCCCCCATTAATACGAATGGTAGCCCTAGGAACCCGACAGAACGCCTGCACCCAAGCTAGAAAGAAATCCCCCAGGCCCATCCGCTCCATCACTTGCCGTAAAAATTCCCAACTAACTTGATCAAAAGCCTTCTCGGCATCTATGGTTAAAAAGGCAACCTTATCCTGGGATCGCTGGGCAATGTCCTTCTAATGTTGTCACTAACCTGGCGTCGCTGGATAAAACCCGACTGATCCATATGGATCAGGTTGGGCAGGAGTCTCCTTTGCCAAAATTTTAGCGTCCGTGTTTCAAAGTGAAATGGGGGCGATAAGCCCGACAGCTCAACGGATCCCTCCCAGGTTTAGGCAACACAGAAATGCCCGCCTCTCCCATGGACGGTGGTGAAGAGAGGCCCTCCTGCACCCCATTAGCAACCCGAACCAATAAGGGAGCCAAAGCATCACGATATTGTTTACAAAAAGAGTTGGGATACCCATCCAATCCAGGAGACTTCCCAGTCTTCAGATGGGTAATAACACTCAAGACCTCTCCCAAGGTAATGGGTTCATTAAGACATTCCCTGTCAGGATCAGCCAACCAAGGGAGGGGCATATTCAAATAGACGGATATCGACTTGGAATTCACCCCATCTACCTTCCCATATAGCTTGGTATAGTAAGACAAAAAAGCCGCTCCAATGGAACCGTCAGTAAGATGTTCAACCCCCCCCTGCATCCCTGATGCGTGTAATGGTCGCCCTAGCCTGCCGTACTTTTATAAACCGAGCCAACCGCAACCCAGCCTTATTATTATACTCATATATAGTCTGCCGCAGTCTCAATCGGGAAAAATCAATTTCCTCCATCTATAGAACAGAAAGTTCCGCAGGCACCTTCAGTAATTGTTCATACACTAAAGGATCCTGGTGTCTCTGATGGGAATGCCCCAAACTAATTAGACGCTCTCGAACAGCCAAGGAGCACCGCTCTCTCAGTCTCTTAAGACGAGCCCCCCACTTAATAAATATACCTCGAATTACTACTTTTAGAGCATCCCACAGAATGGAATCACTAACTGAACCAGTATCATTAAACTGAAGGTATTGGACAATGGTATCATCTACTTCCTGCAGTACCTGAGTGTGTTCTAGTAGGGAGTCGTTGAGTCTCCAAAAATTATGCTGAGCTCCCGCCTCCCAATACCCTGCACAGGTAACCCAGATAGGGGCATGATCTGATATCTGTATCGGGCCAATTTCTGCCTGCCTCACGCCTCCCCACTGATTTTGATGAGTCCAAAGACAATCAATCCAAGCATAGGATCAGTGAGCATGTGAATAATGGGTATAAGTTTGTTGAAAGGGGTGCAGCAGGCGCCAGCAGTTGACCAATCCCAGGGAGGCCATCAAAGCCAGAAAGGCCCTTCGAGAGGCTCTAGAAGTCGCCCGAGAGCCCCCTTTCCCCCGGGAATGATCCAACTGGGCATCAGGGGTAATATTAAAATCTCCCCCCAAGTAGACAGAGCCCTTCACAAAACTCACCAAGTCAGGATCAAGAGAATTGTAAAATTCAGCCTGACCTTCGGTAGGGCCATAAGTTAATAATAGTGAGAGCTCTGCCTTGTAAAGTACCCTGAAGAGCCAAACATCTCCCCGTAGAATCTCGATACACCTGCTGCGCCACTAATCCTAATCCCTTGCGCACCAGAAATGCCAAACCCCCACCTTCTTGGTGGTTCTCCCACTTTGATGAGTCCAAACTTGCTCAAAAGCAGGCGAATGCAGCACTCCCACATCTCGAGGCCTCAGATGAGTCTCCTGAAGCAGACAAACATCCCACTGTAACCTCCGCAATTCACGATATACTATACTCCGTTTACCCGGACTATCCATCCCAGTGACATTCCAGGACCCTATAGTAAAAAGTTTTCTATCCCCCCCCTTAGAGCACCCCCCACCCCTCTGCAGGTTGCTGATCCCCCGTGCTAAGACCAGCCAGTCAGTAGAAAGTGATATCCTCCAAAGTGACTACTCCCAACCCTTCCGCTTCCCCAAACTAACCTCAAATAACATCCCTGCTCTTATCTCCCAACCCCTAAATGAGAACCTCCATCACAGCCCAACCGAGAAATCAGGAAAGTATCCCAAACCTTGGAAAGGAGAAAGAGAAATGGGGGAAACCCCTCCCCACCTCCATCCAAACACAAATTGAACAAACCAAACCCCCAATTCCTCGACTTTGCACCCCACCCCGTCCAACCTGAGCAGAGCAAAAAAAAAAACCAAAACCAACAGAGACCCAGCGAACTCTCACAAATCTGACATTCAGGGTAAAGCAGAAAATAACAAAATGTAAAGGACTATACCCACATCCAACTCAGCAATACCCATGTCCATAAATGTCCAAAGAAACCCTCTAATGGTGTCTAGGCATTCCTTCAGGTAGCAGATTTGGCAGTTTTCTTGCCCGATCTCAATACCGTAGTCCAGGTCCCACATAGTCCAGAAGTCGTTGCAGGCTCCAAGATGGGTGCTGCAGCAGGAACATTTCCACAACCCAAATCCCGCAGCGCAGCCCATGCCTCCACTACAGCACTGACTCGCTTAGACTTCCCATTAACTGTCAGCCAGACTCCGAAGGGGAAAAGCCAGCGGTATTTGTAATCCCCAGCACGCAATGCCTGTGTAACTTCCTTAAAGGCTTTACGTTTCTGCAGCGTGGACCAGGCTAAATCTTGATACACCCCCCCACTTCCAAGTCCTTCCGCCGAAATTGCGGCTGATGGCGTGCCGCTTGTAAAACTTTTTCCTTCAAAGCGAAATCCCCAAAACAGGCAATAATATCCTTTGCTCCCTGTCCTCGGGGTGGCCCCAAGCTACGATGGGCCCGCTGCAGCAAGATATCATCCGGCACCACCGCTCCAGCCGCACCAAGGAGTTGCTGACAAAACTCCCACACCACCAACTTGCAGTCACGGTACGCTTGCACATCGGGTATGCCTTTAAATCTCAAGTTACAACGGCGGAATCGATTTTCAAGATCCTCCACCTGCGCCTGCAACTCTTGTAATTCCGTAGAAATGCGGTTAGTATTGTCTTTAGTCTCCGACATGGATGTGGATAGTGCCTCCACGTGGTCTTCAGTCATGGAGACCCGGGCCCCAAGTTCCCCGACATCAGCACGCAACTCTGCCAGGGCCGTTTTCACATCAAGTCGGACCCCTACCATTTCCTCTTTCAGTTCACGGAACCACATCTGCAGGGTCTTATGTGCCTCACCCCCAAGCTCGAACTGGTGCGCCGGTATGCCTTCGTCCTCCGACTCAGATTGAGTCGAGGGCCCCACAGCCATCTTGTTTTTCTCCACACTCTCACCTGGCAGGTCCGACGCTAATTTTTCTCCTCCTTCACCAAAATATTTTTCTAGTTTTTTTTTGAGTCGCCATGACTAGGGCTAGGCCAAATCTCTCGAGTTGCCAAAACTACTTTGCACTGGAAGCGCTAAACTCCACTTTTCACCTCAGCCCCGTCGGAGCTCTCGGGATTAGGCAGCCATATACCGGGATGATGTCACTTCCTCCCGGTTTTAAAACTTTTTTGCGAGCCCATGGTTTTAAACCTGCGGGTTAAAACCACAGGTTTGAACTACGGGAAGAAAAGGAGAGATTCAGGGCGAGTTGGGGCAGCAGGAGAGAGCAGGAGATTCATTTGGGGCAGGCAGGAGATTGGGGCTTATAGCAGAGAAGCAGGGCGGCAGAAGGCAGGGCAGTCAGAAAGGGTCCTCAGCAGTCGCTTGTTTGTGATCGGCCAGTCCAGTTTGGGTTAGTGAATCGCATTCCTGCCTACTTTGCATGTCGTTCCCCTCATTTGCATGTGCGGATCGGAGGATGGTCAGCAGAGAGGTAAGTGAATCGGGCCGGAGTAAAATCGGGTCGCAAACTGATCGGTACACAATCGGTTTGCTTAGTGAATCTAGGCCAGGATTCACTAACCTGCCCAATCGGGCTCGATCCGGGCAGGTCCGACGAACTCAGCAAACTCCAACATGCAGATGAGGGCGATCGGAGGAACGCCCCCGTCTGCAGGCATGGATCGCGCTATAGCGACCCCCGCACATGCGCAGACCATCTGTAGATGGTCTGAGCATGCGCGGGACCTCCAGGCCGTCGGAGTTGGGGGGGGGGGGTTTCTTCTTCTTCTATTTTTTTACACTGAGCGCAGCCAGGGAACCTGAAAAGTGCTGGACCTCAGGGCCGGCATAGATTTTTTTTTTTTTAGTAGGCGATCGAGAACTTTTGGCAGCCCGTGGTTTTAACCTGCTTAAGCCCGTGGGTTAAAACCACGGGCTTGCAGTGCGGGCAAGGGTGGGAGAGTTGGGGTAGGCAGGCAAGGTGTTCAAGTTCGGGGCTGGAAGGCAGGCATGTTCGGGGCAGGCAAGCACGTTCGGGGCAGCAGGAGATCGGGGCTGAGAGGGCAGAGAGCAGGGCTGCAGAAGGCAGGGCAGTCGCAAAGGGCTTCAGCGACTGGTCCTCAGAAGTCACTTTTTTTTTTTTTTGACGGGCAAGCCTAGTCGGTGTTGCGGGGTTTTGTTTAGTGAATCGCATCCCTGCCTACTTTGCATGCCATTGTCCTCATTTTGCATGCGCGGATCGGAGGATGGTCGGAAGACAGGTAAGTGAATCGGGCCGGGGTCGCTAAGGGGTCGCAAACCGATCGGTACACGATCGGTTTGCTTTGTGAATCTAGCCCTTAGTTCTTAATTAGAGCAGCTCAGTAGTGAGTGAAGAGATTCCACTCTGACCATCCCTAATAAGAGAGACTGATGCTCAGATACTATAAAAGATGCTTAGATCGGCGCACCCAACATTTAAAAAGGTTAATTGGCACGTATAACAAGCAATTGACACTTTTTAATTGGCTTAAATTAAAATTAATTGATTGGTCTAATCTAATCTTTGGTTTATATACCGGGTCATCTCCCAGTGGAGCTCGATTCAGTTCACATATAATTAAGACGAGTACACAGCAGAAAACATAGGAGAAGGAAGAACTAATTAAAAACTAAAGTACATAAGAAAATCATAAGTAAAATAACAATATTATCATCATTTTGTTGGTAAGCGTCTACCACTTTCAGGGAGATACCTAGTTCAAAGCGCCTACCAGAAAGTGGGTGTGGTTAGAGGAGGATTGTGGACAGTGGTGTAGTAAGGGTAGTGCGGGCCAACCCGGGCGCCAAGTTGTTGGGGGTGCCGGCACCTCTCTACCCCACCATGCTACCCTCATGCCATCCCCCCCGCCATACATCCATATTATTTTCGCTAGCGCAAGCAACTTCTGCTTTTTGCTCGTGCCAGCCTGGTTCTCCTCTGAATCACTTCCGGGTCACGGGGGCCAGGAAGTGACATCAGAGGGAAAACCAGCACTGGCATAAGGAGCATGTTGCCGAGGCCACTCGCGCTGGCGAAGATTAAGAGGTACGGGGGGAGGGAGGGAGAGCACAAGTGTGGAATGGAGGCGGGAAGGAGTGGGGGGGCGCAGAGAGGAAGACGCCACTGATCATGGGCGTGTTTAATATGTAGATGCCTAAAGTACGCCTACGGCAAAGAAATAGTGAACATCTAAAGTTCTATAAACAGTGCCTAACATAAGAATGACATAGTAACATTGTAGATGACAGCAGATAAAGACCCAAATGGTCCATCTAGTCTGCCCAACCTGATTCAATTTAAATTTTTTTTCTTCTTAGCTATTTCAGGGCAAGGATTCAAAGCTCGTTATTTTCCTTGGCACCTATGTTTTAGCACCTATGAGAGAGATTTGCATATAATGAAAGTGACAGGCATGCAAATCTGCTCCATGCATATTCATTAGGGCTAGCCTGAAAACCCGATTGGCCTGGTGGTCCTCCAGGACAGGGTTGGGAACCACTGCTCTAGAGCAGAGAATCTGAACTCAGTCTTTGGCACACACCCAGCTCGTCAGGTTTTCAGGACAGCCATCATAAACATGTACGAGATAGGTGTATGGACAACGGAGGTAGTGGATGAAACTCTCTCTCTCTCCTAGACTCATTACAGATATCTCAAAAAGTAGACTGGCTCAATGTGTCCTGAGGACCAAGCTGAGAAGTGCTGGTCTAGAGGTTCTCAATGCAATTATGCAACCCTTAAAAGCAGAGCAATCAACCTGTCCCATGGACCGAAGTTAAATTAGGATGGAGCAAGCTCTGATCTTGGAAGGAATATTCATCCCTGAAGCCAAGCTACTAAAAAAGGAGAAATTCAAGTTTCGACATCTTAAATCCTATGGGGCTGCTGCCGTCCAATAACAGACTTCTCTCTTCCTGCAATACAGATCAAGAATTTGCTACTGTACGGAGAGCAGGGCTCGGATCTTACCAAGACAGAGATAAACAGAACGTAAAAAGGTCAGGGATTTAAAGCAGCTACGTTTGTACAACGAAAGAGGCGACAGTTTTTCGGTTCATAGACAAAATCGCGCGAGACGACAGCGCCCCGACAACTGAGCGCAGACAACTGAGCGCAAGGTTGACGGCGCGCCGAAGAAAAGCACTATTTTAAAGGGTTCCGACGGGGGATGTTGGTGGGGAACCCTCCTATTTTACTTAACAGACACCGCGCTGGCGTTGTGGGGGGCTTGGGGGGTTGTAGCTCCCCTCATTATACTTGAAACTGAACTTTATGCCTGTTTTTTAGGGAAAAAGTTCAGTTTTAAGTATAATGTGGGGGGGTTACAACCCCCCAAACCCCCCACAACGCCAGCGCGGTGTCTGTTAAGTAAAATAGGGGGGTTCCCCACCAACATCCCCCGTCGGAATCCTTTAAAATAGTGCTTTTCTTCGGCGCGCCGTCAACCTTGCGCTCAGTTGTCTGCGCTCAGTTGTTGGCGCGCCGTTGTCTCACGCAATTTAGTCCCGTCACCCAGTTTTTCAGTATGGCAAGGCAGGACAAACTCATAAGCACTAACGTGCAACAGGATCAAGCAAATTACCCCCCTCCCCCCCACCCCCCGCACACACACTTTTACAAAACTGCGCAAGAGGTTTTTAGCGCTGTTCCGATGCTCTTAGGAATTCTATGACCGTTGGAGCAGTGCAGAGCTTTAGCACGCCGGCTGGCGCTAAAAACATCTTGCACAGTTTTATAAAGGGGGGGGGTAATTTTATATGTGGAACAAATGTATTTAGTCTGACATGCTGCCTGGGGGAGCATTCCTGTCAGCTGCGTACACCTCCTTGGAGAAGCGAAAGAAACCACCAAGCCTTTAAATTATTACAATAAAAGTGTGGAGTACAAACACACACCCCCCGGGAGGGGGGGGATTCCATTACACTTCCCCCTCTGTATTCGCGGTGGTTAGGGGCAGAGCTGGCACGCCAATATTTTAAAAACCGCGAATAATATTTGGGCCGGTTCTGCCCCTAACCGCCGCTTCCCCCAGCTATTTTAAGCCCTGAAAGCCCACCCCTTAAGCCTTACCTGGTGGTCTAGCGGGTTTTCAGGCAAGAGCGATCTTCCCACAGGAAATGGCTGCCTTGAGCTCCCGTAGTCTCTCGAGCCATTTCCTTTGAGCGATCTGCACGGGGCAGGAGTGGGGGAAGATCGTTCCTGCCCCGAAAACCCTCTAGACCACCAGGTAAGGCTTAAGGGGGGGCTTACAGGGCTTAAAATATCCCGAGAAAAAAAAAGGAATTTTATGTTTAAAATTGTGAATAAGTGGATCCATACATACGAAAACCGCGAATACGGAGGGGGAAGTGTATATTCAACCATGGTCATTTGTATTGTCTGGTTTCCTTCTGTTGGGTATTCAACTAGGTTGGACACACCATAAGGCGGGGGGGGGGGGGGGGGCGGCAACACTTGTTGCCCGTCTGTGAGGGTCCTGGAAATGGTTCATAGACAACCCCACGAAAGACAAAGGCGCGCGCCAACAACTGAGCGCAAGATGGAGGCGCGCACCGAAGAAAATTACAGTTTTTAGGGGCTCCGACGGAGGTTTTTGTTGGAGAGCCCCCCCAGTTTACTTAATAGAGATCGCGCCGGCGTTGGGGGGGGTTTGGGGGGTTGTAACCCTCCACATTTTACTGTAAACTTAACTTTTTCCCTAAAAACAGGGAAAAAGTGAAGTTTTCAGTAAAATGTGGGGGGTTACAACCCCCCCAAACCCCCCACAACGTGGCACGATCTCTATTAAGTAAAGTGGGGGGGTTCCCCCCCACACCCCCCCCCCCCTTCGGAGCCCTAAAAACAGAAATTTTCTGCGGCGCACACCTCCGCGCTGCGCTCAATTGTCTGCGCGCACCTTTGTCCCGGCGCACTTTTGACCTGACACCCCTGGAAATACCTTTCTTTTTTTTTTTTTTCCTACTTTCAAGGGATGGGCGGGGCTTAGGATGCTGTAGCTAACCCAATTTTGATGGCTTTAACTGCTACTGCCCTGACTTAGGTTGTACTTTGGTTGGTTTACTCAGTAGGTGTCTTGGGCTTTTTTCTGGTGCCTTTTTTTTTTTGAGGGGGGGAGGCTATGGAGGGGGGAAGAACAAAAACTGGATGATGCATAGTGTAAAGTATTGTTTTTATTGTACGTTCTGTTTTCTCTGTAGTCATCAAGAAAAAATTGTTCAATTAAAGTGTTTGAGACTTATGCAGGTGAGGACAGAGCTTAGGCATTGGTGGCAATGAGGCATTATGACATCACAATCTGAGCTCTAGAATGTTGCTCCTTATTATTTTAAAGTATTTGAGGCTTGTGCAGATGAGGACGGAGCTTAGGCATTGGTGGAATGAGGCATTATGACATCACAATCTGAGCTCTAGAATGTTGCTACTTAGGATTTTAAAGTGTTTGAGGCTTGTGCAGATGAGGACGGAGCTTAGGCATTGGTGGAATGAGGCATTATGACATCACAATCTGAGCTCTAGAATGTTGCTACTTATGGTTTTAAAGTGTTTGAGGCTTGTGCAGATGAGGACGGAGCTTAGGCATTGGTGGAATGAGGCATTATGACATCACAATCTGAGCTCTAGAATGTTGCTACTTAGGATTTTAAAGTGTTTGAGGCTTGTGCAGATGAGGATGGAGCTTAGGCATTGGTGGAATGAGGCATTATGACATCACAATCTGAGCTCTAGAATGTTGCTACTTAGGATTTTAAAGTGTTTGAGGCTTGTGCAGATGAGGACGGAGCTTGCAGGAATAAGGCAATGACAGGAAAAAAACTTGAGGTGATGGGAAAATGAGTTCCCGCAGGGACGGGATGTGAAAATTTGTCCCCGTGTCATTCTCTAGTTTACTTTATAGAATTTGACCTCCTGTGTATGAAAATAGCCTCAGTTTTTTCCTATCACGTATAGATTGAGTAAATCGCAATTATTTATAGCATGAGAAGCCGATTTAAGAGTTCCTATAAATATTATTTTCTTGAATCGTTATTTATAAACGAGATTAGGAGCATCTCTACCAGTAATTAATGTCCACCAATAGTCAGCCAGCATTGATAAATTCCATCTGCCCTGTTCTTCTGTCTCCATTGTAGCAATGTCCTGATGAAACCTTTCCCCGTGCTCATCACTAACACTCCAGATGCGAGTGGAGAAAATGAATTTTTAGTGATATATTGCATTTGAGATCACAGAATGCTTTAAACATCATCTCCTATTCCCCAGAAAGTTCTCGATTACATTCTTCAATGCTATCCATACACTTTTCTCACTTTAGCTTAAAAATCTAATTTGAGGCAAACTGTTGTAATATTTCCGAGATTGTAATAACATTTACTCCAAGCATTACAAAATATAGCGAAAATGTTAATTTTTGCATTACAATGCTCTTTTGCCAAAAATCAGAGGGTTAGACCCAAAAAAATTAAGGTCCGTTTTGAATTCACTATAGAACACCCACTACAATTCATGCCCTAAAACCTCTGTTGCACAGCATAATTTTTTTTTTTAAGTACAGGGAATTAAAATGCTTATGTACACAACGAGGAAGAAAATCAGAGAAGGCACCCAGGAGGTCAACTGGTCTCTGCCTGCCGTCACCTACTACACAAAAGTACCACAGTGCCACATAAAGTCACAGATGGCAGTGTCAGCAGCATCCATGCTTTCTGCAAAGCAGATTTAAGGGACTAAACAACAAAGGCAGTCTTTTAGCAACTCCAGCCCTGGTGGCTGCTGGTCTTTGTTGACCGTGCATGCTGATTTCTAGAAATTTGCTTTTAAGAAATGAACATAGATTGTGTTTTAGCAAACACTTCCTTGTTTGGACTGGTAATCAGATACAAAAATAACAGTGGTCACTCGCTTCTGGTAGCACGGAATGCATTTAACCACTGCTTTGTGTCTAAGCTTGGGTTAGGCTGCGGTTCCTCGTTGCACCAGTTAAGTTTTGCTGACTAATCGATTCACTTACTAAGGCTTCATAAATAAAACGCAATATATAAAGAGTTGGCCTACTCTGAGGGGGGAAAAAAAAAACCTGATAGCCATGTGGAATCTAAGACGGGAACGTTAGAAGGGCCATGGGAGCGCGCTATACCTTAAAAGTGACAGACGTGAGGGCACCAGCCTATTGGAAGGTCGAATAGCATTGTCTGTCTCTCGGATTGCAAGATACAGGACTCACCACAGATGCTGAAAGGTCCCCATGGTTCCCTCGTCCTCTGTAAAGCAGGCTTTCATTGTCACCTTCTTTCCTGTAGTTCCCAAGTCGGCCCGCCAAAGATACGGCTGGAACAAAGAAAGCTCCGGTTAATAAGTAGCAGCAGTTCACCTCCGCAGGCATTCAGGAGGACTAAGCCAAGAGTTTGCTTTTGGTCTGCGAGGAGGATTATTGTGGATCCAGTGCAAAGTGGACACCCCCCCCCCCCAAAAAAAAAAAAAAAAAAAGGATTCCACTACTGGCCCAAGCTGGCTGAAAAGATTTTTATCTGCTAACAGTGCCAGGCAAGGCCAATTTCTGCTATATGGCGACTGCGAAATCCTGAAAACTGGGAAGTTTGGACGTTTTAAAGAACTCGAGCAAAAAAATATTTTTTAACAAAAACGTTTTTGTGTGCTAATCACAAGGAAGTAAGGGGATTAAGGAGGCCATCGGCTTGGTGACATTAATCAGACAGAAGCAGTTATCGTTAACATTTTAAAGCTTTTTCCTGGCTCCTAGCTTGTGTTTTAAAAATAAAAGGCAGAGACCAAGGGAAATCTAAAAATGGACTATTTAAAAAATGAAAACAACTTCTTTTAAGATTCCAAAGCCAGAAGGAAACAAACAGCTGCCCTGAACCTCTGGCCTGAGGGGGTTATCCGGTCCTAGGAGCCTGTTTCTTCTAACTTTTAGAGATAATAAAGGGTGTCAGGTCAAAAGCGCGCCGGGACAAAGGCGCGAGCAGACAATTGAGCGCAGTGCGGAGGCGCACCGAAGAAAATTACTGTTTTTAGGGCTCCGACGGGGGGGGGGGGCATGGGGGAGAACCCCCCCACTTTACTTAATACAGATCGCGCCGCGTTGTGGGGGCTTGGGGGGTTTTAACCCCCCAAATTTTACTGAAAACTTCACTTTTTCCCTGTTTTTAGGGAAAAAGTTAAGTTTACAGTAAAATGTGGGGGGTTACAACCCCCCAAACCCCCCACAACACCGGCGCGATTTGTATTAAGTAAACTGGGGGTGCTCCCCAACCAAAACCCCCGGAGCCCCTAAAAACAGTAATTTTCTTCAGCGCGCGCCTCCGTCTTTCGCTCAGTTGTCGGCGCGCACCTTTGTCTTCCGCGTTGTTGTCTATGAACCATAATAAAGGCCTCTCGGATACCCACTCCTCTGCCTAAAGATTGTGTTTAAGGCAGCAAAAGGGCTTTATAGAGTCAGAAACACGAGCACATTAGATACCCCATAACTAGAAAGTGGAATTGAGAAGCCTAGTGATTGCCAAGTTCAGACTTTCTTGCTGCATCTTGTGACCTTGGACAAATCACTTAACCCTCCACTTCCTCAGACTCAAACAGATTGGGGTCCCTTCAGGGACAGGGAAATTCCTGGCATACCTGAACGTATATCGCTGTGCGCTACTGCTGAAGGTACATGAGCTTAAATCCAAATAAATGTATTTATTTTATTTCCTATACAGTTCTCCCAAGGGAGCTCAGAACGGTTTACATTAATTTATTCAGGTACTCAAGCATTTTTCCTTATCTGTCCTGTGGGACAATGGGGGGTGGGATTAAGTGGTTTGCCCAGGGTCACAAAGAGCAGCGTGGGTTTGAACCCACAGTCTCAGGGTGCTGAGGCTGTAGCTGTAGCCCTTTCAGGACCAAGGGACATATTTGTCCCATAACTTTAAAATCCTATAAATTTTGATTGGGATAGTCTACAGTTCTAAATTTGATATGTACGGATTCCATATGATACTACCTTTATGTAAACAAACTGGTTCCGACATTCATTCATTAGCGTCGTTGCTAGATTGACGAGAAGATTCACTTGCCACACTGTCCATAAGCCAGAAGTGTGATTTTTTTAAATAAAAATAATGATATTTCACAAAAAAAAAATCAATTTTTTGGCATCTGCAAGCCCTTTTTACCATAAAAATGTCGTCAAAACCACAAAAATTGGCCTACGATCCTTATGGTCCTGAAAGGGTTAACCACTGCGCCACACTCTCTTAAAATATTAAAATTAGAGAGCGCCACCTGGCCTCAGACTGCACAGTATAAGTTACCAGAAAGTTTCTTCTATCACAGGCTCCATCAATGATACTGGCTCATGTATCAGGCCTATGTGACCTATTTGTTCTCGGAGAACGAAGAACCAAGGGTTAGCCAGACACTTAGGCCTGCCTTCCGTCTCCAACTTTCCACCACATCTCCAGTTACTGGAAGGATGGCTGTACCAATACGGAGAGATACTAAATACAAACACACCCACGCAGTGAAGATTTTCTCCAGGGGTTATACCCCGGCGTGATCTTTCTATCACCATTTGATTGGTTCTGAGCACTTTGAATAACGTCAATGTATTTATATATTTGTATTTTGCATCACTTCACATATCACCCACGTGGTAATTATTCTCTTTCCCATTTTTTTTGTCTGTGTACCAATACGGAGACAAATTCTTTTTTTTTTTTTTCAGTGAAAAGGGTCACACGACCACCAAGTGAACAGGCTGGCCACCGTGGAAGGTCCAGAGAAAGAAATATTTTAAAGAGCAGAACGCACAGGTGGGTTGTTGGCCTTCCTTTGTTGCTGACTGCCAAGGGGGCCGCTTTAACCACCCACGGAGTCCCGGGCAAAATCTTTTGTTGCAGGGCTTCATATAAGGGGGGGTAGGGACAATTTTTAAAGGGATGCAGTGGTTGTGGAGGTAAGTTTAGGGAACTGTGGACAGTTTCAGGGGTGCGAGGGCAGTTTGCAAGGAGGCATCGTGCAGCTGCTGAATTTCACTCTGAAAAAGCCGAAACTGCTTCCCCCAAACCTGATCCAGCCCATTTTCAGACTCAAGTGTGTCTTTCTACCAGTTTTTCACTGTACCTAGTTCCATTTAAATTTCTGGAAAGCCTTTTGGCTCCCAGCCGTTTCTCATTCTTTCCAACTCCTGTTGAGTTGGAAAGCACAGCATCAAGCATTGAAGTGGATTATTTCTTTTCTTGACCCAAAGTTTCCTTGTCCATGCTTGAGCTTCAATCTCACAATTATTTGAGATGTTTCCTCCTATTTTATAAAACTTTCCACTCGCCCATCACAATTCGTTAAAATGTTTTCATCGGGGAAGCGACGTCAACCCCAACGGATAGCTGAAGCTTGATAGATCTCTTGCCTGTTGTCCCAAGGCACTTAACAGCTGTTCTTTTGGCAGTCTGTTTAATCTAATGTGCTAATGCCTCATGGTTTGGTATCATCCTGCCAAAAAATAATAAATCTATAGGTATATGCGTACTCTAGCCCTATGAGGCAGAAGCAGCATGTGAGCAAGATGGCGGAGGAGGAAAGTCTGTGGGCATGTGGAAGAGCAGGCTGAAGGCGCTGGTCGGGAGATATCGCATGTGCTGAGTTTCAGAGCTGGTTCTCACACCTAAATGGTGATCTGTCCGCTTTAAAGGCCAAGTTCTTCACCCTTATGGGCTAACTGAAGAACAATACGAACCATATTGGCAAGTGATTAGATATTTAGGCAAAGATGAAAGACTGGCAATATATTTTTGGAGGGGGGGTGCAATTTACTTGAGCAAATTGTGTCATTAGAATTTGGTCACTAGGTTGTCTCTCTTAAGCTGAAACCGTGACTACCTGCTTCTTTTTGCCCGAGGGGAGGGGGGGGCCTGTGAATGCTATCTCTTAGACACCCCTGGCACCAGCTGACCTGGTAAGCAGAAGCCCTTTTGCATGGTAGTATGCAATGATTGTTATTTTAGCTGCCAGGTTAGTCCACTGTCCACCCCCCACCCCCTTTTAAGCTTCCCCCCCCCCAAGATGACAGAAGAGAAAAGAAAGGCTATTTTCTCTCTCTCTCTCTCGATTTTAGGGTTTTTTTTAATTAATATTATTCAAATGTTTCCATCTCTTGAAATAGAGTACAATAACCATATACAATACAATAAAAAAAAGATTAAACCAACATCTATTCATCTCCAGTTGGGCAAAAATGTGCAGCAGCTGCCCAAACTAGTCCTGGAGACACCACAGACAGTCGGAGTTTCAGGATATTCAGGATGACTATGAGAAGTTTGCATGTGGGATCCCTACGAGAGTCAAGATAAGGAAATTGGGTCATTAGGGAATAGACAGGGGATGGGTAAGCAGAGTGGGCAGACTTGATGGGCTGTAGCCCTTTTCTGCCATCATCTTCTATGTTTCTATGTTTCTAAACTGGAAGCGGTGCATGCTGGTCCCTTTCATGCAGGACCATTCTGGATATCCTGAAAACACAACTGGACAGATTCAAGCAGCTGCGATTCAGTGACTTTTTAGTGGCATGTCCACAGGTAGGCCTCTTGCTAGAAGCCCCAGGTCTTGACAAACACTGGTCAGATAGCAGCGCACTTCCACCCACTGATGATGCCTGCACCCCCCCCCCCTGTACATTCATGCTTGGGGAGGATGGAGGGGGGGGGTCTGCAGACATTGATGGATGGAAGCACACGGCTGACTTTCGCCAGGTGACATGGCCTGAGGGGATTCAAGCGGAGGATGTCTTCAGCTGGCAGAGCTTGGGGATCCCCACCAGTAAAAGTATTTTTAACAGTGGAGTGGAGGGAGGGGGTGTGCAGGGAGGAGGAATGAAATGCATGGGCCCACCCAAAATTTAACTGGCTACGCTGCTCCTTGCTAAACCCAGTAAGATGCTGTGTGAGAATTTCAGATTTCGCAGTCCAAAGCACTGAATAAGACTCGAGGTGGCATCCATTAATCTCAAAGATATTAACAAGCCCACACAACAAATAATCATCAAACACTCATAAATGACAGATCCTGGCTTCAGTTGATGCCTTTGTCAAAATTACATACGAAGCGAAAACCTACCCTCGATTTCTTCAGCTCTCAATTTGCGAATGGCAGCTCGAATCAACTTGCGCTCTTCATATTCACTCGTCCCTCGAAGCTGCAAGAGATTTCAGACGTCTGTCAAAACAGCGCAAGGTACAGAAGGTGCCCTCCTGACATCCAAACACAGGGGTTCTTAACGAGTGCTGACCCACAACCCCAAGGGCTGCGGGAAGACGTCAAAACAAGGCGCAGAAAAGGGTCTGGAAATCTGAGGCAATTTACCGACACTTTCTAGACACAGTGACGGCTGTTGTCAGGTTTGTTATTGGCAGTGTAACTGTGTACTACTGTAATTTTACTGACAAACTAACCAGTGGCGTAGCGACTGAGACGCCCCTACCATCCTCATCTCCTCCCGCTCCTTCCCTGCAGTCTCTTCAGCACACATGCACCCCCTTCCCTTCTGCTGTACCTTCTTAATAGAGAATGACACGGTGACAAAATTCATCACCATTCCCGTCCCCGCGGATAACTGCAGGAAACCATCTTCATGTCATTCTTTAAGGAGAGAGAAGAATCAAAGTACGAATGGCCACAACCACTGACCCGCAAGCTTTGCTTTGAAGAAGGACTGAGGCTGAAACAGACACTGAAGAATGTACAGTCTCTGGTATCCAGAGCAGATATTGTGATATCATATATGCCTCATTCCAAAGTGCCCTAAGAGCCAATCACATCAGTGATGTCACAATGGCTTCATTATCCTTGGCTCACATAAGAATCAGGGTATGAATGGCCACAACCACTGACCCGCAAGCTTTGCTTTGAAGAATGCTGGTGTAGAAGGACTGAGGTTGAAATAGGACACTAGAAATTACATGGGATTATTTCCCGCAGTATCCACGGGGACGGGAACGGTGATGAATTTTGTTACCGTGTGATTCTCTACTCCTTAACTCTGCCAGCACGAGCAGCATTATCAACCCTTCTGCACCCCACTGACCTCGGCTCTCCTTCAGACACCACTTCCTGGTCCTGCGACCAGGAAATGACTTCAGAGGGAGAGCCGAAGCCGGCCTATGAGCAGCGACAAAAACTCATGCACAGGGCTACAGTGACAGCCAATAGATTACTTCGTACTCTTGATCATCCACAGTTTTATATAAATTCCCCCTCCTCCCACCTAGTTCTTATTCAGATTTATTTTTTTGATTCAGGGAGAACTGCAGCTCTGATATCCGATTGGAGGTTTAGTAGCATCGAAGGCTGAGTTTTCTGTAAAATTAGTCCTCGCCAGCATGCACAAAAAAATGTTTTCCACAGGCAGAAATTATGTTAAAACTTTGTAGCATAGAGCAGGCCCACAGCTGTCTTGCAGAGGAATGTCCAACAGGAAAAAGGAAGCGACAGTGCCTCTGTAGAAGTCTCTGGGGGGAAACCTCATCCGGAGTACGGTGAATAATTCTGGAGACCACACCCCACACTTTCAGGAGGATATACAGAAGATGGCGGCTACTTAATGCTCATCTTTCATCATTAAAGTATGTGACGACAGACTTAAAGATCTAAACATGTAGACCAGGTGTGTCAAAGTCCCTCCTCGAGGGCCTCAATCCAGTCGGGTTTTCAAGGATTTCCCCAATGAATATGCAAGAAGATCTATTAGCATACAATGAAAGCAGTGCATGCAATAGGATCTCAGCATATTCATTGGGGAAATCCTGAAAACCTGACTGGATTGCGGCCCTCGGGGAGGGACTTTGACACCCCTGATGTAGACCCTGAAGGAAAGGTGGGGAACGGTAATGGGTAAGGGTCATGGAATGCGATATACCGTCTTTCCATGATACAGCCCAAATTGGTTAACATGTTCCTATGCAAGTACTTCCTCTGTCCCTACTGGGTTCAAAATATGTTTTTTGCACCTGGAGCAATGAAGGGTTAAGTGCCTTGCCCAAGGTCACAAAAAGCCGCAGTGGGAATTGAACCCGACTCCCCCAAGTTTGCAGCCTAATCCTCCACTTTGTGGCATTTAACTGCTTCTAGCATACATACATAGAAATCTAGTCTTTTTCAAGGCAAATAAACCTCTGGAAACATGGGTCATAGGTAGGGTTACCAGATTTTACGACTGTAAATTCAGATGCAATGGCCCCGCCCCCAGGCCCGCCCAGCCCTGCCCTGTTCCACCCAAGTCATGCGCCCAACCTCTTCCCATACTCAGAACCATATCAGGAGGGCATCGGTGCATGCACAGATGTGGACACAGTGACATCACCCACATGCGCACAGATGCCCTCCCGACGCAAGTCCCGAGCTGTCAGCTTTTTCAAAACCTGGACAAAGTGCTGGGTTTGGCAAAGCCGTCCGGACATCCGGAGAGTCCTCTAAAAAAGAGGACATGACGGGTAAATCCGGACTTCTGGCAATCCTAGTCATAAGCAGAGGCAGTACATTGGAAATATGGAGTTTAGAGACTGACCCAAAACCAGTGATTTTGGTTCTGGCCAAAACTGAAACCTGCAACTAAAATCCATTCATTTAGTTTTCAAACCACAGAAAACAAAACTATGGTCCCAATCCCCACCCTAGGCCACTCGCCAATTAGTGAGATGCAGGGCCACATGCAGGAACTCAAGCAGAGCCTCATTTGCGTACATCAGTAAGGGACAGAAAAAAAGCAGGGAATTGTCCAAACCCTTCTTAAACCAGCTACGCTATCCGCTTTTAAAAAGCTTGGTACCCCAGGAAGGTCTCCTTACTTACCAAGGTCGTCAACTCTTCCACATCTTTAATGGATTCTAGTTTCCCCGATAAGAGATCCAAGGATTTCTGCTTTCTTCCTCCAGCCTCTGAGACCTAAACAAAACATAAGGGAGGGAGATTTACGGAACCGCATCTGTCAGGTGGAAAGACCATAAAATATAAAGTTCAACTTGCAGAAGACAGATCATAAATCAGAATGAAAAATCTAAAACAATGGACGAATATGAACAATGATGAATATGAACCAAATGCATCAACGAACCCTACTGTCATCGGCTGGAAGGAGAAGGGGAATGTTGACCCGGACCCCGAGGGATGCTGAGGAAATCTGCCAGCATCAGCAAACAGGCTCGGGGATATCCTTAATTCCATCACATCATCACACCCCAGCCAACATTCTCCTCCAAGTTCAGTTGTCTCAAAGCCAAGTTGGATGCTAAAAGTGATTTGTGGGCCAGTATCTGAGCATGAAATCCTCCCCCCTCCACCCTCCCCGAAGCAGAAAATATAGACTCACATCAGCCCAAGGCAAACAGTTGCACTGTGCAGTCCAGGTGTTAAAACAACCTCTGTATGATTTCCTGCTCATTCTACAAATCCCTGTACTCTTGTACACCCGCTTCACCTCAAACCACAGCTGGAGGGATACCACATCCACACTTTAATTAACTGTCAAATGCTGTAAGAAGACAAGCTGCCTTCCACGTCTACATACACACACATAAACTCCCCCCACCAGGCAAGCAAAAGGTTCCATTACCAGCATGCACTTCCTTCTGTTGACCACAGCGTGAACGGGTAGGCACTCCTACGTACTGTACAGTGGCATCCTTCAGAAAGTGGTACATTGGTCAGGATGAATTGTACGCTCATAAAACAGTTGGAGCAGGACGCACAAAGCTCCGTCAACCCAGTAAAAAAATACCAGGTTGGGAGAAACTCTGGGTCCTGTTTTCTAATTCAAAGTGAACGACAGCAAACCCTCAATATTCGCAGGGGTTAGGGGCAGAGCCGGCCTACGAATATTAAAAAACCGCTAATAATATTCGGGCCGGTTCTGCCCCTAATCCCCGCTTCCCTCCAGCTATTTTAAGCCCTGTAAGCCCCCCCCTTAAGCCTTACCTGGTGGTCTAGAGGGTTTTCAGGCAGGAACGATCTTCCCACACTCCTGCCCGTGCAGATCGCTCACAGGAAATGGCTGCCTTGAGCTCCCGTAGTCTCTCGAACCATTTCCTGTGAGCGATCTGCACAGGCCTGAAAAATGAAAATGTTTTTTTTTTTTTTTTAATTTAAAACCGTGAATAAGCGAATCTGTAGATATGGAATTCGCAAATACGGAGGGGGAAGTGTATATTTAAAAAAGAGCTTAAGCATCCATTCCCTATCTGAATCAAATTGCAAATTGTACCATCAGCGTAGCAGTACTGGTCTGGACTTCACATCAGACCTCTCTAGAAGATGAGTTAACTCCAGACTATCAGCAGACAAAGCTCAAAATCCAAACCAGCAGAATTTAACTCTAAAAGGCAAATAATAAATTTTTGTGAGACCAACGGATAGGAAGACTCAGGCATCTTCAAAATGTCAGTAAGGTATTTTCTGAACATATCATGTGCAGACATGGAAGGTAATTTGGGGAAATTTATAATCCAAAGGTTACATCCATTTCCAAAGGTTACGCAGGCTGCTAAGCAAGATGGAATCGATGGGGTTAGGAGAGACACTAACTGCATGGGTCAATGATTGGCTGAGTGGCAGACTTCAGAGGGTGGTGGTTAATGGTACCCTCTCTAAAACATCGGAGGTGACCAGTGGAGTGCCGCAGGGCTCGGTCCTAGGTCCACTCCTTTTCAACATATTCATAGGGGATCTGACTCAAGGGCTTCAAGGTAAAATAACACTATTCGCCGATGACGCCAAACTATGTAATATAGTAAGTGAATGCAGTTTACAGAATTATATGGCGCAGGACCTGCTTACATTGGAAAGTTGGTCTTCAACCTGGCAGCTAGGCTTCAATGCTAAGAAATGTAAGGTCATGCACCTCGGAAGCGGAAATCCATGCAGGACGTACTTCTTGAAGGAGAAACTTTAACTAGGACTTCAGCAGAACGAGATTTAGGAGTAATCATCAGTGCAGACATGAAAACTGCCAATCAAGTGGAGAAGGCTTCATCTAAGGCAAGGCAGATATTGGGTTGTATCAATAGAAGTTTCGTCAGCCGAAAGCCTGAAGTCATAATGCCGTTGTACAGGGCCATGGTGAGACCTCATCTGGAGTACTGTGTGCAATTCTGGAGGCCACATTACAGTAAAGATGTGCGCAGAATTGAATCGGTTCAACGGACAGCCACCAGGATGATCTCGGGGCTCAAAGGTCTCTCGTACGAAGAGAGACTGAACAAATTGCAGCTCTACACTCTTGAGGAACGTAGGGAGAGGGGAGACATGATCGAAACATTTAAGTACCTCACGGGACGTGTCGAAGTGGAAGATGATATTTTTTTCTCAAGGGACCCTCGGCCACAAGAGGGCACCCGCTCAAACTCAGGGGCGGAAAATTTCATGGCGACACCAGAAAGTATTTCTTCACAGAGAGAGTGGTTGATCATTGGAACAAGCTTCCAGTGCAGGTGATCGAGGCAGACAGCGTGCCAGACTTTAAGAATAAATGGGATACCCATGTGGGATCCCTACGAGGGTCAAGATAAGGAAATTGGGTCATTAGGGCATAGACAGGGGGTGGGTAAGCAGAGTGGGCAGACTTGATGGGCTGTAGCCCTTTTCTGCCGTCATCTTCTATGTTTCTATCTAGTCACATTCTCCAACATTTCTATTTTAAAGGGAAGGTTCCCACTGTCCTTAACCCACGTTAAGGCCTGTGGGAACGTTAAGGCACGTTAAGGCCTGTTTCAACTACTTTTAACCTAGTCTCATGTCCGTCTACTTTGTTTTCCACTTTAGATAGTCTATCTTTTATGTCTAGATTTTCTGACACCAAGATGCTGCATCTGAGTCCCCAGAGAGAACTATAAATTAGATATTGCATCCCATAATGTTTCCAAACTGAAGACCTCAGGTCTTTGTGAGGGTATAAGCTCAGTTCCGGGACCCACTGGTAGAATTACAGTACACTTCTCCCTCCGTATTTGCGGTTTCAGCATTCGCGGTTTCGATTATTCACAGTTTTTAGCTTGCTGGCTCCTCCCCCCCCAAATTACATCAGCTTGCATAGAGAAATCCTCAATTCCAAGCGTTTACAGAGAAAATCGCCGATTCCCAGCACTTTCTTCACCATGTTTAGCCTCTCCTTCAGGAACAGGCCAGGTCTCCCACCTTGTTATTCGCGGTTTCACCATATTCACGATGGTTTTTAATAGAAAACAGCGAATAACATATGAAAAATTTATTCACGGTTTTTCTGCATTTGCGGTTCTGTTAATCCCCTATCACAGCGAATATGGAGGAAGAAGTGTACCTGTATCCTCAGTAGAAGTGCCTTTCATTTTTGGAAAAACTTTGGGAGTCTGATTCTTCTCTCTCTCCGAGCGTACTGATGGTTGCGACACTGGCTTCTCAGGCCTCCCTCCAGAGTCGATTCCCGCACTCTGTCGAGCTGGAAAGAGAACGCCTTGGACCAATTCCACCTCCAACGCTCCCTCTGGCTTCTTCGGGTGGCTCGGAGGACTCCGCTCCTCCGGAGACAAGGTAGTAGCCTCAATGGAGAGGTTTGACATTTCAGTCTGCGTGCCTCCCACAGCCAAGAACACTCTGGATCTGGTTTTCGGGTTCCACGCTCGACGAAGACGTCCATCGGGCCAACTGGAGTACTGGAATGGTCCGGGAAAACCCGGACCTTTGATTTCTTTTTAACCATTGGCAAGAGGTAAGGAAAAAGGTTTTACCCCAGCTACACCGCAGTGTCTCAGGACGAGCTACCAGCCGCCATCTTGACTAAGCTCCGCCTCAGCCCAGGAACTCAACTCTGTTGATAAGTCTTGTGAGACTAGAGACTATTTGGGAATTCCTTCCTGCATCATGTGTCTTGAACCTAATAGGCTGAACTGCTTGTACAGACGGGTCTGAGTACGGTTACCAGATTTTCCAAACGGAAAATCCGGACCCATGGCCCTGCCCCCCAGGCCTGACCCGTTCAGGCCAAGCCCCGTTCCGCCTCCAGGCCTGCCTCACCACACCTCGACCTACACGAGCAACGTCTGACGGCATTCGCTCATGCACTGGTGTGAAGTGATAAGCATGACATCACTGCGTTGTATCCGTGCACGCTGTCCCGACATCGCGCGTTGCCAGAAGCTTTTCAAAACCTGGTCAAAATTCCAGGGTTTGAAAAGCTGTCCAGGGCAATCCGGACATCTGATAACCCTAGGTCAGAGCAGGTTTTGGATCTCCCTTCCACGTTTACCTTGGATCTGGGTGGAGGTGGGGGGGCAAGGAGTCCACTTTTGCTTCCTACGTTAATGCTAGCACTTTCCTCCACCTTACGGCAGTAGTTAAATTCTAAGAGTTAAAAACTTGAGCATTGAGGGGTAACAGCTAAAGCTTTCAGAACGTGGGATTTATAAATAGCAGTGCGCCGAGCGCACAGATGTCCTTCTCGCATCCAAAACTGAGCAGAACACGCAGAAAAATTATTTTTAAAATATATGTTAACGATTGGAATGCTTTTACAAATTTGAATGTTATGCAATTTCGCTGATAATGGTCAGATTTTTAATTTTGTACATCGCTTTGAACCGAAAGGTACTACGATTCATAAATAAATTTTCACGTTATGTTATGTAATTTGGCACTAAACTGAGTGAACTGCTTAGTGAACTGGAGAATGACACGGTGACAAAATTCTAGGACACAGGATGGTTTCCTGTGGTTATCCGCGGGGACGGAACAGTGATGAATTTTATCACCGCATCATTCTCTAGTTATTATCCAGTTCCCGAGGATCAACACCTTTCTTCTCTTTGATCTCTCCATCAATATGAACGTCGTCTGGTAAACTGTGCCCAAATTTCTTAGCATTTCAAATCCAGGATGCCATAGAGCAGCGGTCTCAAACACGCGGCCCACGGGCCGCATGTGGCTCTCCAGGTTTTATTTGCGGCCCGCGGTCTGGAGGCCATCATTTTCTTCCTTTTGGAGCAGCAGCCGGCTCGTTCGCTCAAAGCCACGGGTTGGCGGCTCCTTGCGCTATCCACTCCTGCATCGGAAGCCTTTCTGATGTCACAACATCAGAGAGGCTTCAGACGCAGGCGCGGATCTCGCAAGGAGCCGCCACCCGCGGCTTTGAACGAACGAGCCGGCCAGACACACTGCTGCTCCAGTGGCGTACTAAGGGGGGGCGGTCCACTGTTCTCTTCCCTGCAGGGCCGACCAACTCTGGCGGCCCGACGTCAATTCTGACGTCGAGAGGACGTTCTGGCTAGCCAATCGCTGCCTGGCTGCCCGGAACGTCCTTTCCGACGTTAGAATTGACATCGGGCAGCGAGAGTTGGTTGGCCCCGTACAGAAGAGAAGCAGGGAGATGGCCTGTTCCCGATAGCGGCAGCAGCAGCAGCCTATTCCGCAGCGGCGGTGGCATGGGGGAGGGCAGGAAGGAAGGAAGAAAGAAAGAAAGAAGGTGGGGTGGGGACAGGGAGCCAGAAAAAAAAAGCAAAAAATGGGGCACGGAGGAAGGAAGAAAGAAGGAGGGGGGACAGGGAACCAGAAACAAAGCAAAAAATGGGGCACGGAATCAGAGAAAGACAGACAGAGAAAGAAAGAAAAAGTTGGGGGAGGGAATGAGGTCTGGAGGAGAGGAAGCATACAGGAGGCTGAAAGAAGGGAAGAAGTATTGGATGCAAAGTCAGAAGAATAAAGTGCAACCAGAGACTGATGAAATTACCAAACTGATTTTATTTTCAATTTAGTGATTGAAATGTGCCAGTTTTGAGAAAGAAAAGATATTGAACTTTAAATGTGAGTGCTGCAGAAAAAAATAGAGTACTTGGAGGGCCGCAGAAAAAATAGTTAATGTCTTATTAAAGAAATGGCAATTTTGCATGAGGTAAAACTCTTTATAGTTTATATATCTTTCCTTTTAACTGTTAAAGGAAAGTTTTATAAACTATAAAGAGTTTTACCTCATGCAAAATTGTCATTTCTTTAATAAGGAATTAACTATTTTTTCTGCGGCCCTCCAAGTACCTACAAATCCAAAATGTGGCCTCGCAAAGGGTTTGAGTTTGAGACCACTGCCATAGAGGAATCATCCAATCCTGCATTTTTATTACAGTTCTACCGTTTAACTGCAGGTCACGTAAAGCAGCTGTCACGAACACAAGTTTCCACTCGAGCATCGCTCCACAACCGGCATCTGTTCCAGCGGAAAACTCATCTTTCAGGGAAAACTCATCTTCTCAGCATGACACAATATTATCTGGTGGGAGGAGAAGGTACATAAGTGGGATGAAACCGAGTCAGTCCTCTCTCCCCTGTCTTTACGAACAATGAAGGCGCCTCTGAGAACTCCTTACTCTCTTTTTAAATAAGCACAGCACAACTTGGGAGTCAGAGGCTGCGGTGGGAATAAGTGTGTGTGTTTTTTTTTTTTGGGGGGGGGGGGTATGATACGAATATTCCAAGCTCTCTCTACAGCAATTTATGCTTAAAAATGAAAAGGCTGGTGGTGCTCGATTCCAAAGAGAACATATGATAATATTTTACAAAAATGGTGCGATGAGTTGGGGACTCCATTATCACTTTAATATTTTAGTCAAGCTATTCGCCGTTTGCCTAAAATTATTACGGGATAGGTTTGGAGAGAATGCATGTAGAGTTTTGCATTTCATGCAGGATTAGTTATTCTCCTATACTGCATCAAATGTGAGAAAGATCCAAATACTTTATCTTATGCATTGTGGAAATGTCTTCTTATTAAATCATTCTGGTCTGCCATCTTATATTTTTAGGTTCATTATGGGATTGTCAATTGGTTAGAATCTCCAAGGGGGGGTGTTAGTTGGTAAAGCTGCGGCTTGTGGGGTTTTTTGGACAGGGAAGAAGTATTCCATTTCAAAAGGCATTTGCGATTGGTCATAAATGCATTTTGCAATATTGGTGACAGAAAGATCCTCCTAGTTTTTGGCATTGGAGGAACCAATTCCATCGTTTAATTTTATTTGAGGTTTGGGAGGTTCGTACATTTCCTAGACGAACTCATCTCTTTTTTAAAATTTGGATCCATATATTCAAAATCTTTCCTCTAGAGCACGAAGTATGATTTTTAATGTTTTACATTGAACATAAGAACATAAGCAGTGCCTCCGCTGGGTCAGATCAGGGGTCCATCATGCCCAGCAGTCTGCTCACGCGGCGGCCCATCAGGTCCAGGACCTGTATAGTAATCCTCTATCTATACCCTTCTATCCCCTTTTCCTTCAGGAAATTATCTAATCCCTTCTTGAACCCCAATACCGTACTCTGTCCTATCACACCCTCTGGAAGCACATTCCAGGTGTCCACCACCCTCTGGGTGAAGAAGAACTTCCAAGCATTGGTTCTGAATCTGTCCCCTCTTAATTTTTTCCGAATTCCCTCTCATTCTTGTAGTTTTTGAAAGTTTGAAGAATCTGTCCCTCTCCACTTTCTCTATGCCTTCATGATCTTGTAGGTCTCTATCATGTCCCTTCTAAGTCTCCACTTTTCCAGGGAAAAGAGCTCAGTTTTTCTAATCTTTCAGCATATGAAAGATTATTCATGCCCTTTATCAATCGTGTTGCTCTTTTCTGAACCCTCTCGAGTATCGCCATATCCTTCTTAAGCTACAGCAACCAATATTGGACGCAGTAATCCCTGGTGCGGGTGCACCATCGCCCGTATACAACAGCAGGATAACTTCTTTTGTTCTAGTTGTAATACCTTTTCTTGATAATACCTAGCATTCTGTTCGCCCTTCTTAGAGGCCGCTGCGCACTGTGCCGACGGCTTCATTGTCTTGTCCACTATTACCCCCAAGTCCTTTTCTAAGGTACTTTCACCCATTACCCAGCCCTCCCATTGTATAGCTGTACTTCGGATTTCTGTTTCCTACATGCAAGACTGCTGCATTTCTCTACATTAAACTTCATTCTGCCATCTCGTCGCCCACTCTCCTAGTTTGTTCAGGTCCCTTTGTTATCTTCGCAGTCCCTCTTTAGTCCTAAACTCCACTAAATAGTTTGGTGTCGTCTTGCGAATTTTATTACTTCGCACTTCGTCCCTGTTTCTAGATCATTTATAAATACATTGATACAGCAGCGGTCCGAGTACCGACCCCTGCGGAAACACCACTCGTGACCCTCCTCCAGTCCAAGTAGTGGCCCTTTACTCCTACCCTTTGCTTTCTACCCGCCAACCAATTTTTGATCCATCTATGTACATCTCCTTCCACCCATGGTTCTTCAGTTTCTGTAGTAGGCGTTCATGGGGTACCTTGTCAAAGGCTTTTTGGAAATCTAAGTATACGATGTCTATGGGGTCCCCTTTGTCCATCTGTTTGTTAATTCCTTCGATGAAGTGCAATAGGTTTGTTAGGCATGATCTTCCCTTACAGAAGTCATGTTGGCTTGTTTTCATCAGATTATTCCTTTCTAGATGCTCATCGATGCTGTTTTTTATCACGCTTCCGCCATCTTCCCCGGCACCGAAGTCAAACTTACCGGTCTATAGTTCCCCGGGGTCACCTCTCGATCCTTTTTTAAAGATGGGCGTAACATTAGCTATATTCCAATCCTCCAGGATCACGCCTGTTTTCAGGGATATATTACAAATCTGCTGTAGTAGTTCCGCTATTTCCTCCTTTAGTTCTTTCAATACTCCTGGGGTGGATTCCATCTGGGCCCGGAGATTTATCAGTTTTTAATCTATCTATCTGCTTGCGTACGTCTTCAAGGCTTACCTCCACGGAAGCTTTGGAAACAATCATTGCATTCCAACACCTGGTAATTGGTGTCACCTTCCATTCTGGGAGAGGGGAGGGAATAGGGGGATGATAGTAATATGTATGGAAATACTTGAATTGTATATTTGCATAATTCATTCATTACAATGTTATAATTGAAAATAAAAACAAGGGGGAAGGAGAGGGGAAAAAGGGGGAAGAGGGGAGTATATAGAGGTATGAAATAGTAATATGGAAATATATCTTGATAGGAATGATAGAATTAATCTTGTGAATTTAAATGTAATGAATATTTTATTGTATTATTTTATTGTCTATTTTATTGGATTCCTTCATAAAATGTTATAAAGAATGGGAAAAAAAATAAAAGTGAAAGCCGGAAGTTCCACAGCTCCAGGTGCACAGCTAGAAGTCTCCAACTGATTGACCTGCCAGAACCATAAAATTTAGATATATTGGAGCATTATTTTACACAAACAAGGTCTCAGAAGCATGAAACACAATGCTTTTCATATTACACCAGTTTTGTCCACTGCCCTGGGAGCCTCTGAGGTGGGCATATTTAATGGTTGCAATTAGCATATCAAATGGCATTAAATAAAGCATTAGTCGGCTGAGACACAAAGGGGAGGTTTATTTATTTAAAACACTTCTATTGCTCTAAGGCAGTGTCCAGCAAACTTTCTCGAGCCATGGCACACTAAGGTTGTGGCTCGAGGCACCTGGAAGTGTGTGGATAACGCCGTGATGACATCACACGCATGCGTGACATCATCACGTCGATGTCCACGTGTGTGTGAAGGCCCCTCCATACGCCAGTGGGAGGGGGGGTGCCAGAAGGGAAGAGGGCCAGAGAGGACAGATACTGGCGTTCACCGATTGCCTACAGGACGTGCCACTCGCCATGAGAGGCACGTCCTGTAGGCAGTCAGCTGGCGTCGGAGCCTCTCCTCCTCCCCAGTGTACCGTGGCACACCTGAAATCTCAGGAGGCCCACAGTTTGAGATACACTGCTCTAAGGACTGTACAATTTACCCTTATGAAAATAAGTTACATTACTCCCCTGATATTCGCGGGGGTTCCATTCCAGGAACCCCCGCGAATCTTGAAAAACCGCGAATACGGTTTTTCCTAGGGGAGACTAGAGAGGGCAGCGGGAGAGGCAGAAAGAGAGCACCTGGAGCGCTGGCGAGTGAAGGAAATCGCTCATGGTATGCTCCGACCGCCTCTTCCTGCACTAAAGTCGGGCCTTACCAATCAGTGCGCTGTGTGTCAAAGCAGTTCCTGACTGGTAAGGCCCGACTTAATGCAGGAAGAGGCGGTCGGAGCATACAGCGAGCGATTTCCTTCACTCGCCAGCACTCCGGCGCCTCTCTCCTGCCTCTCAGGCTGTCCTTTCCTTTCTCGGCAGTTCGCGGTTGGAAAATATCGCGAATGACCGGGACCGCCAATGACCGGGGGAACACTGTATATATATCCTAATGTCCCCGATATTCAGAAACTATTTAAATGGGCAGGAACATAGAAACAAAGAAGCATGACGGCAAATGGACCATCCAGTCTACCCATCCACAGCATCCACTATCTCTTCCTATTTGTAAGAGATCCCACGTGCCTATCAGACACCTTCTTGAATTCAGACACAGTCTCCGTCTCCACCACCTCTTCCGGGAGACTGTTCCACACATCCAACACCTTTTCTGTAAAAAAAAGTATTTCCTCAGATTTACGCCCGAGCCTCTCACCCTCTTAACTTCATCCTATGCTCTCTCGTTCCAGAGCTTCCTTTCAAAAGAGACTCACCTCATGTGCATTTATGCCACATAGGTATTTAATAGGGGGAGTCTGTGCTATAGTGGTTAAAGCTACAGCCTTCATCACCCTGAGATTGTGGGTTCAAACCCATGTTGCTCCTTGTGACCCTGAGGAACTCACTCTATCCCCCCATTGCCCCAGGTACATTAGATCGATTGTGAGCCCACAGGGGACAGATAGGGAAAAATGCTTGAGTACCTGAATAAATTCATGTAAACCATTCTAAGCTCCCCTGGGAGAACAGTATAGAAAACAGAATAAGTAAATAGTGTGAAAAGTTCCAGCATCTAATAACCTGAGCCTGTATTGTGATGTCATAATGCCTCATTCCACAGTGCCACATAACCAACTTAGAAATCAACTCTATCAATTACCCTTTGCAAACCACCCTAAAACTACTAGGTATGACTATTGACAGAGGCTGCACCATGCAACCACAAATAAATAAAACAATACAGAAATCTTTCGCAGTAATGAGAAACCTTAGAGAAGTCCGAAAATTCTTCGATAAAACACAATTTCAGCTCCTAGTACAATCTCTAATCCTAAGTATCCTGGACTACTGCAACATCCTCTACCTCCCCTGCCCTGCAATAATGATTAAACAACTACAAACAATTCAAAATACAGCGCTGAGACTCGTCTAACATAACATAGTAACATAGTAGATGACGGCAGATAAAGACCCGAATGGTCCATCCAGTCTGCCCAACCTGATTCAATTTAAATTTTTTTTTTTTTTTTTTTTTTTTCTTCTTAGCTATTTCTGGGCAATAATCCAAAGCTTTACCCGGTATTGTGCTTGGGTTCCAACTGCCGAAATCTCTGTTAAGACTTACTCCAGCCCATCTACACCCTCCCAGCCATTGAAGCCCTCCCCTGCCCATCCTCCACCAAATGGCCATACACAGACACAGACCGTGCAAGTCTGCCCAGTAACTGGCCTTGTTCAATATTTAATATTATTTTCTGATTCTAAATCTTCTGTGTTCATCCCATGCTTCTTTGAACTCAGTCACAGTTTTACTCTCCACTACCTCTCTCAGGAGCGCATTCCAGGCATCCACCACCCTCTCTGTAAAGCAGAATTTATTAACATTGCCCCTGAATCTGCCACCCCTCAACCTCAAATTATGTCCTCTGGTTTTACCATTTTCCTTTCTCTGGAAAGATTTTGTTCTACGTTAATACCCTTCAAGTATTTGAACGTCTGAATCATATCTCCCCTGTCTCTTCTTTCCTCTAGGCTTCCAGTCTCTCCTCATACATCTTCTGACGCAAGCCTCCTATCATTTTCGTCGCCCTCCTCTGGACCGCCTCAAGTCTTCTTACGTCTTTCGCCAGATACGGTCTCCAAAATTGAACACAATACTCCAAGTGGGGCCTCACCAATGACCTGTACAGGGGCATCAACACCTTCTTCCTTCTACTGACTACGCCTCTCTTTATACAGCCCAGAATCCTTCTGGCAGCAGCCACTGCCTTGTCACACTGTTTTCTCGCCTTTAGATCTTTGGACACTATCACCCCAAGGTCCCTCTCCCCGTCCGTGCATATCAGCTTCTCTCCTCCCAGCATATACGGTTCCTTCCTATTATTAATCCCCACATGCATTACTCTGCATTTCTTTGCATTGAATTTTAGTTGCCAGGCATTAGACCATTCCTCTAACTTTTGCAGATCCTTTTTCATATTTTCCACTCCCTCTTCGGTGTCTACTCTGTTACAAATCTTGGTATCATCTGCAAAAAGGCACACTTTTCCTTCTAACCCTTCAGCAATGTCACTTACATACATATTGAACAGGATTGGCCCCAGCACCGAAACCTGAGGGACTCCACTAGTCACCTTTCCTTCCTTCGAGCGACTTCCATAACCACCACCCTCTGGCGTCTGTCCGACAGCCAGTTTCTGACCCAGTTCACCACTTTGGGTCCTAACTTCAGCCCTTCAAGTTTGTTCAACAGCCTCCTATTGAAGAAACATGACCACATTACTGAGGCTTTCATCAATTCACATTGGCTTCCAATCCAGGAAAGAATACAATTTAAATTCTACTGTATACTATTTAAAACTATAAATGGAGACAGCTCAATCTACCTGAACGACCGCCTCATCCAAACTACTTCTACCAGGCATAGAAAACACACACCCCATTCACTTACCCCCCAATCAAAGAAGTAAAACGGAAAAAACTATACGAAGGCCTACTAGCCACTCAAGCAGCAAAAATAGATAACAAAATCTCCAACCTATTGATAACAACAAGATGTTCAGAAAGGAAATAAAAACTATACTCTTCAAGAAATCCCTTAATAAAGCTTAATACCACGAATACCCCCTTCTTACCATCCCCTCCCTAACTCCTGATCCTACCTATCCCTCTCTTGGAAACGATCGCTGATCTAACTTTGTAACCCTTCTTCCATAACTCTTTTTGTAATCCGCTTTGAAACGAAAGGTAATGGCGGAATAGAAATCTGGAATGTTGCTCTCATTGGGGTCCCGGAATCTTGCTATTCTTTGGGATTCTGGAAAGTTGCTACTCTATGGGTTTTGGCCAGGTACTAGGGACCTGGATTGGCCACTGTGAGAACGGGCTACTGGGCTTGATGGAACATTGGTCTGACCCTGTAAAGCTATTCTTCTGTTCTTAACTGATATCCAAGATGCAGGTGTGTAATAAGTGTCACTCACCGCAGCCAATTTTCCTTGTTCTCCTGTCGCTGGCTGCTCTTTTCCGACCGGAAACGTTTGGTAGCGAGAGCCTCTGCGCTGCCTTCCAGCTCCTTATGCCGGAGCTCCCGGATCGCTGTACGGATCTGGCGCCGCTCAGCAAGGTCCAACGTCACCTCCAGCTGTGAAAGAGACATTTATGCTCCTGTCAGTGCTGGTGCAAGATGAGGAGTACCAGGGACAGAACAAAAATTACAGCTTTAACTCCTGGAGAATATGCTACGCCCTAAGACATTCCAAGCACCATCTCACCCCCTCACGGCTGCTGAGTACATAAGATTAATATTTATTACTTACCACACTCCCACAATGGGGCTATTTATCTCCTGCTCATAGCTAGACAGCAATGCGGACTCCAAGACAATATTTACACTTTACAGGACACAGCCCACATTATACTCGCATCATGATTTCCTTGAAGTCTGACATAGCAGAGTGCAGCTCCCCCCCATCAAGGTTCTCAGGAGAACGACAACTGGTAAGGCACTGGAGAGGGGCCTTAAGCAACCTGGGCCAATCAGAGCCCTAGGCCCAGGATGCAAGGGGAGGGAAAGTGCCACCATTTTGAAGAGATGGGCTTGCTGGTCGGAGGTGGTGGGCATCCCTCCAGCTGGACTTCATAAACAAGATAAGGGGGGGCGAGGGGTGTTAGGGGTATGACAGCAGTAGCGGGTGTGGGCATCCATCCTGCTGCTGTGGGGGTATCAGGGGTTGTTGCACGGCGGCGGGAGGTGGGCGTCTCTCCTGCTGCCGGAGGGGGGGGTGTTGCAGATTGTTGCGAGGGAGTGGGTATCTCTCCTGCTGCTGGGGGGAGGGGTGTCGGGAGTTGTTGCATGGCGGCAGGAGGGAGTGAGCATCTCTCCCACTGCAGAAGGGGGTGGTGTCGAGGAGGGGGTTGCTTGGTGGCAGCAACATTTTCTGGTAGGTCTGAGCTGTTAAGCCTTACTTTTCTGTCAATGCCTGAGCCTGACCAGAAAGTAAGGCCAAGACAGCTCAGATTTGCTGAAAAAGTTTGCTCGCAAATGTAGAACAGTGGGGTTAGGGAATCACCAGGCAATAATGGTGAATCGCCCGGAGTGCTTCTTTAAATATTAATGACCTCGTTGTAATATATTTGCATGGCAGAGTCGGAGACTGCTAGGAAGCTCCGAAAAGACCACGGTAAGCCGTTTTGATAATCCGCCGCTAAAATATATGAACGCTAAACCAGCTGGAACCGCTTTAGCGATCACATTAAAGTTTTGTGAATCTTCCCCCGGGTGAGTACTGGGAGCAGCAGCGGAAGGATATGCCAACCAAGGGACAGCCAAGGTAACGAAACCAACCAACTGTCCATGTCGCATAATTTCCCAATTTCTCCTACACAGAAAGGGAGCTAAAATCCAGGACTGACAAGATCTGCTTGAGACAGAAAAAAAAAAAATGAACAGATGGGCCGGAATCCAGTTAGGTTTTTAGGATTTCCCCAATGAATATGCATTGAAAGCACTGCATGCAAATAGATGTCATGCATATTCATTGGGGAAATCCTGAAACCCAAATGGATTGCGGCCCTCGAGGAGGGACTTTGACACCCTGTCCTAGGAGGTCAAAATTATATGTACATAAGTGAGTTCATTCTAGCATAGTAAGGGGAAGGAGGCGGACCTCCCCGGGCACCGTCTTGGTGGGGGCACCGGCACCTCTCCGCCCCCTCCCATTCCATGCTCGCGCCTTCCCTTTCCCGCCTCCCCCCAATACCTCTTGAAAATCTTTACCAGCATGAACAAGAGACTGTGTCTGAATTCAAGAGGGCCTGGGATAGGCACATGGGATCTCTCAGAGAGAGAAAGAGATAATGGTTAGTGCGGATGGGCAGCTCTATGACCTCACAATGCAGGTGTAGAGTCTTAGCCAAAAGGATGCAAATGTTAAGAGCCTTAGCCAATAGGGAGAGGAGGAGATAATGGTTACTGCGGATGGGCAGACTAGATGGGCCATTTGGCCTTTATCTGCCGTCATGTTTTATGTTTCTATTCCGGAAGAGGTGGTGGAAACGGAGACTGTGTCTGAAACAATTACTTTAACCTGCTGTTTGTGCCGGCCTGGCCCCCTTTGAAATCACTTCCGGGTCGCAGGGCCAGGAAGTTAGGTCAGAGAGAAAACCAATGCCTGCCTGAGCAGTGGCCAATAAAGCTGCTTGCACCGGTGAACATTTAAAGAGGTACAGGGTGGGAAGAGAGAGCGCCACAACTCAAGAGGGGGGCTTGGCCATGGGAAGGTCAGCGGCGTTCCCGAAATTAGGCACCATGTTATACAATAATGAGAGTGTCATGGCCCACTGCTATTAGTTCCGCGCCAGCTTTTTCGCAAGGTTTCAGCAGGCATCAGTGCTGTGCTCGAAGCTTGGTAGAAGATCTGTGCAGAAAGGCCTTTACAGACTACCATCTTGGCGCAGATCTTCCCAGTGCCATTTAACCTGTAAACTGGTTTAAAAAAGAACCACCATATTAGTCCATATTGTCGTTTACTTCATTGGCTGCCTTTATGGCAAGAGTGTTATTCAGATTTTCCTGTATCTGCTTTAAGCTGATATCGGGATTGTCTCCATCTTACCTTTTTCCTCATTTTGTGTTGCATAGACCATCAAGAGAAACTAGAAACTTCTACTTATTTGCGTATCCAAAAATTAATGGGTGTAGATATAAGACTTTCTTAGATAGGACCCTAGCAACAATCTTGGTTAGGTAAATGTATTCAGCTATGTTATCGGAAATTAATTAAAACCACTTTGTTCGATAAGTTTATTACTTAGTGAGTTTTATTACTGAAATTCTATTTTACAAATATTTGTATTTTTTACTGTATTTCGCTGCTCTTTTTACTGTAACCTCTTAGAACTTTTGGTTATGGCGGTATAAAAGAATAAAATTATTATTATGTATATTGGTATTAGATCCCTAATATGTGTCGAGTTAGGTTAAAAACTTGTACTGTAACTATGGCACCTCTTCCCTGCTCCCTCTGTCCCTCTTCCCTGCACCCCCTGTCCAGCAGCACTCCTTACCTGCTCCCCCTGTCCCTCTTCCCTGCTCCCCCTGTCCAGCAGCACTTCTTACTTGCTCCACCTGTCCCCCTTCCCTGCTCCCCCAGTCCAGCAGCACTCCTTACTTGCTCCACCTGTCCCTCTTCCCTGCTCCCCCAGTCCAGCAGCACTTCTTACTTGCTCCCCCTGTCCAGCATGCGGCTTCCTAGTCATTTCTGTCTGCCCTCCTCTTCTTTAAAGCAGTCTGCTGAGGATCCCAGCCGGATGTAGCGAACCTCACAGGCCACTCTGTACCTCGGTAGCACATTCCCTCCAACATGATCATGTACATCAGAGGGAACGTGCTACCGAGGCGTAGAGCGGCCTGCGAGTTTCGTTACAGTCGGCTACGAACCTCAGCAGGCTGCTTTGAAGAGGAGCAGCAGCGTTGGCAGCAGTTGGTGAGTGAGGGCAGGAGGGGAGAGTCACCGCCGTGTTCCCTGCCTCCTTGTTCGAAAATGGAATTCGGCACAGAGGGACACAGCACTGCGGAAGCGATCACGCACGCTTAGGGTTTTATTATAGAGGATGTTAGATTGCAACTCGTTCTGAGCTCTTTAGGGAGGATGGAATAGAAAAGAAAATAAATAAATTTATTGAATTCCGCCCATATCGTCAAAAGAAAAACAGGACAGCTGTTCCCAGAGGTGGCACCACTAACAAATCTATGGAGGAAATATAGGAGGATTTAAAACAAGCAGGGTGGGGAAGTGGGAGCGGTGGAGAGCCAGTTTGAAAATGCTCAGAGACAGGATAGTGAAACCTGACAAGGGAGGACCCGGAACTAGGGCGGGGGGGAATCAAAAATCAAAACGTATGTCAAAGGAGGGGCTAGACTTTACTTTAGAATACTTAATTATTTTTGGGATTTATTAAATGCCTTTTCATGAAGACATTCACCCAAGTGGGAGAGTGTAACAAAGTAAAGCTTCAGCCTCAGCACCCTGAAGATGTGGATTCAAAACCACACGGCTCCTTGTGACCTTCTATAGGTCACTTAATACCTCCCATTGCCCAGGTGCATTGTGGGCCCCGCCAGGACAGACAGGGAAGGTGCTTGAGCACTTGAATAAATTCATGTAAAAACCATCGAGTTCCCTGGGGGAGAACGGTATAGAAAATCGAATAAATAAGTGTAACAAGTTTCAGCCTTTGATAAGCAGAGCTGGTATTGTGACATCATAATGTCTCATTCCACCAATAAGAGCCAACCTCATCAGTGATGACACAATGGCTGATTGCCCTTTACTTGGCTCACTTTTACTACACTTTGATTTCTAGAGTGGTTAAAGCTACAGCCTCAGCTCCCTGAGGTTGTGGGTTCAAAGTCAAACCCACGCTGCTCCTTGTGACCCTGAGCAGGTCACTCAATCCCCTCCCCCCCCCCATTGCCCCAGGTACATTAGATAGATTGTGAGCCCACCAGGACAGACAGGGAAAATGCTTAAGTACCTGAATAAATTCATGTAAAACCATTTTGAGCTCCCTGGGGAGAACGGTATAGAAAATGGAATGAATAATAAAACAAAAAAACAAATAATACACTGGATAGTAATCAGGTACTCTTAAGTATGCTCCCTATTTTGTCTTAAACACCGGAGAGAACTGGCCTGTATAAGTAACTAACCTGTGAAGGGTGATCAAACAAATTTATAAAAAAGCTCAGAGATACGAAACTCTGAAAGGAAGGTTGTGAGACCTCCCTTGGAAAAAGAGTTTACCTTCCAGTCATAGTCCTTTTATAAAAATCTTTGATCACTTCCTTCAAAGGTATATATGAAAAATTCTTCTTCAAAAGCTTCAAAAAGATTTGTCCTAACAAGATACTGCTTTTTCAAATTGCAAATGTCACTGCACCTGTGGCAAATTCTAAAGAATTTACTTAGCTTGTAAGCAGGATTTGGGGGTCCCAACGCGGCCCCGTTTCGATCCCTGCTTCAGGGGACCCGATTGTGGATACTCTAAACAGGTTCCTAGAAACAGTTCAAGCTGGAAAAGGTTTTTGTTGTGACATGCAGATGAAGATTCACTGCTGGGACGTAGTAGCTTCTAAGTCCTTAAACCCTATTTTGTCTTGGCAGGCTCAAAATCTAAATGTGGTACCTTGGGGCAGTAGAGTGTTAGGCCACTTGCCTAGAGTCACGGTGAGAAGGCTGGGATCAAACTCATAACCTAAGGGTGCTGAGGAAGCAGCTCTTTACTATGCCACACTCCCCACCCAAGACACCCCTCAGGACAGCAGCGTTATTGGGGACCTCATCCAACGTGCCATCTCTTGCACTGAACATCTCCTGCTAGAAGAAAAAAAAAAGAGAACACTGGGTAATAAAAAGTCCATTCTTAGCGATCTGAACGTCTGCGGACGCAGTCACAAAAGCTCAGTTTCCGACCGTGATGTCACCTCCCAGAAGTTGATACCATGCACAGAACAGCTGTCCTCAGAAGAAACTCCAAAAAGGTCAAGTCTGACGTACTGCTTTTGAGGGCCTCAACGTCAACACTCATTTTCTCAAGAATTCGTTTAAAAATAAATTGTTTGGCCTACGACAGCTGGTTTGAAGTCAGAGCCCTGCAGAAATGAACCGACTCGTCTATTCTCTCTTAGAATACAGGACCCTTTCACCTTCAAGGAAGAACATGTTTATATAACACTAGATTTTCACCAAACACTCAACTCCCCAAAGACTTGTTTTCAAGTGCTCCTTAAAAACGGCACAGAAATGGAAAACGTGAAGGCGGGGGAAAGTGAAAAAAAATATCTGCAACGTCCAGAGGTAAACAAGAAAAGCATTAACCCAATATTTGACGTGTGGATGTGGCAGTGGGCGATTATCAGACATACCACTTACCAACAGAAATCTGTATTTCAGTCACTCGAACACATGGGGAGGGAGGGATGTCGGGGAGGGAGGAATTATTCTCTTCTTATCACAATGTGTTCCACACAGAACTTTCCAAAAGCCATGTCCCCAGGTAAGAAGGGTGTCCTGAAATATGGCTATCCCAGAACCAGCTAGAACAGTGGTCTCAAACTTGCGGCCCGGGGGCCACATGCGGCCCACCAAGTCCTATTTTGAGGCTCTCGGTATGTTTATCATAATCACAAAAGTAAAATAAAACAGTTTTCTTGATCATATGTCTCTTTAGCTATAAATGACAATAGTATTATTAAGACTTAGCCAAAAGGAAAGATTTATAAACTATAAAAAGTTTTACCCCATGCAAAATTGTCATTTCTTTAATAAGACATTAACTATTTTTTCTGAGGCCCTCCAAATACCGACAAATCCAAAATGTGGCCCTGCAAAGGGTTTGAGTTTGAGACCACTGAGCTAGAAGCATGCTCAGAGTCCCCACAGCAGACATTTCTGGCCTAGCTAAAGAGGTGTTTTGGGAGGAAGGGAGAAAAGGGGGGGGGGGGGATTAGGAAATGGTGCACAGGTTGCCTGTTTGAATGGATGTGTAATATTTCCCAGACAGTTTTGAACAAAAAAAAAAAAAAGACACAGAACGGCATAAGCAGCCCACAAATTAAAAAAAGCAACCGATAATGCCCCAATACAGGTCACTACGGAAAACTAAACTAAACTAAATCTTAAGTTTATATACCGCATCAGCTCCATAATTACAGAGCTCGGCACGGTTTACAAGAGCTTAATATAGGAAGGAATAACACATTGGGTTCGGAGGTTGAGTATAGGGGGGAGGAGAGCATTACATTTTTGTGAAAAGCTTAGTTTTCAGGTGCTTACGGAATCGTTGGAAGGAGCCCTGATTCCGTAGTGGGGCAGTAAGATTATTCCAAAGCCCTGTGATTCTGAAGAAGAGAGATTTTCCCAATTTTCCCGCATAGAGGATAACTTTTAGCGAGGGGAAGGATAGTTTCAGTTTTTGGGTGGGCCTGGAGGTGTCAGGACTCAAGGAGTTCCAAGATAGTGGGATTAGGGGAGGGAGGATGCCGTGTCGGATTTTAAAAGCTAGGCAGGCGCATTTAAAATGAACCCTGGAAATTATTGGGAGCCAGTGCAGTTTGGACGGAAGTGGGGAAACATGAACAAATTTGCATTTTGCGAAGATCAACTTGGGAAGCCTCACTTTCAAAATGACGTCCTGGAGGTGGAGTCTCAGAATGGACAGAGACAGAGAAGAGACATTCTGAAGTTGTGTGGAGTCATAGAAACATAGAAATAGACGGCAGTTAAGGGCCACGGCCCATCCAGTCTGCCCACCCTAATGATCCTCCCCTACCTTTGCCTAGTGAATAGATCCCATTTGGCCTTAAAATCAGGCACGCTGCTGGCCTCAATCACCTGCAGTGGAAGACTATTCCAACGATCAACCACCCTTTCAGTGAAAAAGAATTTCCTGGTGTCACCTCGTAGTTTCCCGCCTCTGATTTTCCACGGATGCCCTCTTGTTGCCGTGGGTCCCTTGAAAAAGAAGATATCTTCTTCCATTTCGATGCGGCCTGTGAGATACTTGAACGTCTCGATTATGTCCCCCCTCTCTCTGCGCTCCTCGAGCGAGTATAGCTGCAGTTTGTCTAACTGTTCTTCGTACGGGAGATCTTTGAGTCTCGAGACCATTCGGGTGGCCATTCTCTGAACCGACTCCAGTCTCAGCACATCTTTGCGATAATGTGGCCTCCAGAATTGCACACAGTATTCCAGGTGGGGCCTCACCATGGATCTATACAATGGCAAAAGTTAAATGAGACTTAAGGACCTAATTGTACAGTAAACTCTTAGTTAACTGGCACCCAGGGGGATAGGTAGATGCTGGATAAATGTAGTTTCTGGTTGTTTGAGAGTTACTATTAAAAACAGGCCTGACTAACGCTATATCCCATACTATGCTATACCAGATAAACATGTGGTAGGGAAAGCATGGGCGTGCCAAGTTTACATTTAAATTTCCACCAGAAATTGATTTTACTTTCATTTTTATTTCAAGTACATTACTCTCCTGATATTCGCGGGGGCTCCGTTCCAGGAACCCCCGCAAATGCTGAAAAACTGCGATTACGGTTTTCAGCGGGGGAGATAGGAGAGGGCAGCCGGAGCGCCGGCGAGTGACGGAAATCACTCACAGTATGCTCTGACCGCCTCTTCCTGTACTAAAGTGTGGGCCTCACCAATCAGGAGCTGCGTGTCAAAGTACGTACTAATTGTACCTGAAAGGAACTCAACCTGAAAAAGGTGTGCGCTGGCGTCTGGCGCGCGATTATCCCGTCACCCAAATAAATAAGTGGATTTTACTTTAATGGCTCACTTTCTCTTTGACAAAGGTTTATCCCAAAACGATCACGATAAGCTGCTTGTTGTTGATACTATCCTTGGCAAGGGAGTGGAATTCTTGTGGTATTATTGTAGGTCTGAAGTGTGTGTTTGGAGCTGCTTGGCTCAATTGCTCTGCTTTATTTACTACAACAAAGAAAGGTGAGAGACAATCGAGCGACAGCGTAAGGAATGACACAGGGAAAAATTTGTCCCCGAACCCATCCCCACGTCATTCCTTCAGGAGAGAGGGAAGAATCGGAGTATGAATGGGCCCAGCCAGCGACCCTCAAGCCTTGCAGGTTGAGCGAGAATAACAGTCTCTGGTATCCAGAGCAGATATTGCGATGTCATAATGTCTCATTCCACCAATAAAAGCCAAGCTAATCAGTGATATCACAACGGCTTCATTATCTTATACTTGGCTCACATAACAATCAGAGTCTGAATGGGCCCAGCCACCGACCCTCAAGCCTTGCATTGAAGAACGCTGGTGTAGAAGGATTGAGGTTGAGAGAGATGTTCAAGAATGGCACGGGATGGTTTCCCGCGGTTATCCACAGGGATGGGGAAAAATTCTGCCCCTATGTCATTCTGGGACAGATGAAGATCTATCAACCCCAGGATCCTTTTTCCAACAGTGCTCAACCCTGGACACAAGTACTTGGCAGAAACCAAATAGTAACAATATTCCAGAGCCGAGATTGTGATGTTATAATGGCTCATTCCACCAATGCCAAAGAGCCAACCTCATTAGTGATGTCACAATAGCTTGATTGTCCTATACTCAGCTCACACAAGAACATAAGAGCTGCCATAGAGAATGACCCAAGGACAGCTGCCCCCCAGCTCCGTAGTTAACCACGGGAAACCATCCTTGTGTCATTCCTTAAGGAGAGAGGGAAGAAGAATCAAAGTGTAATGAGAACAGCCACTGACCCTCAACCTTGCATTGAAGAATGCTGGTGTAGAAGGACTGAGGTTGACAGACACTAAAGAATGAGACCTGGGTTGGCCACTGTTTGAAACAAGATACTGGGCTTGGTGGACCTTCTGTCTGTCCTAGTACGGCAATTCTTATGTTCGCCAAGTATAAGACAAGTCAAGCCATTGTGACATCACTGATGAGGTTGGCTCTTAGACATTGGTGGAATGAGGCATCATGACATCACAATCTCAGCTCTGGAATGTTGCAGCTATTTGGATTTCTGCCAGGTACTTCTAGAGAATAACACAGGGACAGAATTTGTCCCCATCTCCGCAGTTAACCATGGGAAACCATCCTCATGTCATTCTTTAAGGCAGGGGTGTCAAAGTCCCTCCTCGAGGGCCACAATCCAGTCGGGTTTTCAGGATTTCCCCAGTGAATATGCAGGAGATCTATTTGCATTGCTTTCATTGTATGCAAATAGATCTCATGCATATTCATTGGGGAAATCCTGAAAACCCGACTGGATTGCGGCCCTCGAGGAGGGACTTTGACACTCCTGCTTTAAGGAGAGAGGGAAGAATCAGAGTATGAAAGGGGCTCAGCCACTGACCCTCAAGCCTTGCACTGAAGAATGCTGGTATAGAAGGACTGAGGTTGAGAGCGACACTAAAGAACGACATGGGATGATTTCCCACAGTTATCCGCGGGAACGGGGACAAATTTGGTCCCTGTGTCACTGTCTAATTGCTGCAGCATCACCAAGCAGCAAATCTGGACAGAAGCTGAAACGTAGTGTTAATCGCAAGGCAAAAACTACACATGCAACAGAGCCAGGCGGGGCCACCCTAAAAACTGGAATGAAGAATCAGCAGGAACAGGTTAACTGCTCATGTTTATACCTAAATAAAGAGGCAGTCGGGAAGAATAAACAAGGCGCCAAAATTTAACCCCAGAACTGCCAACCAGATGATTGATGAAATATCTGAAAAGCCAGAGATCCTCGCTCCGTCCTCATTTGCCAGTCACCCCCAGCCAGAACTGCCGAGACACGAGGCCTCGCTACACTGTGCATTTGCTCAACTATGCCTTCGAGACGTCGGCTCACAGTCGTAAGCGCGCGGGACAAAGCTGCACCGACAGTAGAGAGCAGACAATCGAGCACAAGACTCCAGCACGCCGCTGCAAAAGTATATTTTAAAGAGCTCCGACGTGGGGTGTGAGAAGGGAACCCCCCCCCCAGTTTACTTAATGGTGTTCGCGCTGCCATTGGAGGTGGTTTTTAGGGGGTTGTAAACCCCCCATTATAGAGGAAACTTACATAATAAATTGGGGAACCTGGGGAAAGAATACATGAGAGGTCATCTGATTAAGCAAAGGAATTTGTCAAATAGAGCGGTTTTAATTGATTTTCGGAATGTGTTGTAGGTCTGTCTGGCTTTATTCATGTGCTTTCCCAGCCAGGATTGCTGTCTGTTTGCTTGGAACGTGAAGGTTCTGTCTAGGAAGGATTTGTATTTGCAGCCTGTGATCTTCGGGTAGGCAAAGATGTTTTTGTTTCTGGTTGTCCGTGTGGGGTTGTGTAGAGTGAAGTGCGTTTGCAGGTCGGAAGGTGCTAGGCCCCAGACTTGTTTGAAGCAGATACAAGCAAATTTGAACAGTATTCGCGCCTCCACAGGCAGCCAGTGTCATTTCTTGTAATAGGGCTAATATGGTCTTTTTTTTCTCAGTCCGAAGATCAAGCGAACTGCAGTGTTTTGCACTAATCTTAATTTTTGTACTGGTTTTTTTTGGGATACCCAGGTAGGCGATGTTGCAGTAATCCAGGGTAGATAGGATCAGCGACTGCACCAGTAATCTGAATGATGTTGTGTCAAAGTATTTCTTAATAGTCCTTAGCTTCCACAGCATGTAAAAGCATTTCTTCACCAATAGGTTTGTTGTGGTCAGCCATGGTTAAGTGAGTATCTAGAGCAGTGTTTCTTCAACCACCGGTCCATGGACCAGTGCCGGTCCACAGAAATTTCCTGCCGGTCCAAAGGGCCAGCACGTGCATGAGGCCCAAAACAGTGTTCTTCAACCGCCGGTCCACGGTGCGATCGATGCGGCGTTATCTTCGAGCCAGCTCCCTCTTCCTCACTGATTCAGTGCGCAAAGCCACGGGCAGTGGCTCCTACGGGCATCCTGTGCCTGAACTGGAAGCCTTCTCTCTGACGTCGCAACGCCAGAGGGAAGGCTTCCAGATGAGGCACGGGATGTGCAAGGTGCAATTAGTACTATTATGGGGGTGGGGTCTGGGGTGGAGATTGGGTAGAGATGGGCTGGGTCTGGCCCATGACTTAGCCCAGTGTTCTTCAACAGCCGGTCCACAGACCGATGCCAGTCCACAGAATAATTTTTTTTTAATTTCTGCCGGTCCATAGGTGTAAAAAGGTTGAAAAAACACTGACCTAGAGCGATACCCAGTATTTTTATGGTTTTGGAGATTGGGTAGTCATGGCCGTTTATTTAATATGGAGGGAGAAATGTAGGTGAAAACTTCGAGTAGCCTTGGTAGACCTAGACAGCCCGAAATGAGATGAAAGGTAAATTGGAGCTCCCCCAAGTGCAGAAGAATCAGGAAGAGTGCTCAATCGAACTGTGTAAGCGTGGTGCCTCAGATAACACAGTCCCTCCTCACGTAGGAAGATGAGGACGCTCTCCTATAAAGGAGAAGTTCTCCACCCACTCCCTCGGGACACACCCAGCCAGTCTGCTTTTCAAGATATCAACAATTACTAGGCACGAGAAATTGGCGTACAATGGTTCATTGTGTGGATCCTAAACACCTGACCAGCTGGCTATGTCACAAGAACTGGGTTGAGTCTCATTGCCATAAAGGAAAAGATTTTGTACTGCCCTCCTTATAACAGCAGTGACAGGAAACTCTCAATTCTTCAGGGATGGGAAGGATGGGTGTGGTTCAGGCAGTTTATCACCTTGCAAAGAGGTGACCATTAGTCAGTTTGGCCTAGCAGGTTTCTTCCTGCTCCTATACGGTAGAATCTCAGTTATCCGGCACCCATGGGAATTGGTGGAAGCCGGATAACTGTTTTTCTGGCTCTTTGAGAGTTACTGTACAAGTTCCTTCCTTCCTGCCCTGAAGCACAAATGGTCCTGAGCCACAACCCCCACCCAAGCCCCAAAGGAGCAGAAGGAGGCGGCGGTCCTGAGCCGTGAACCCCCTCGCTCCTTCCCTTCCTTACCCAAAGCGGCAGACGGTCAAGCAGGAGGCAGCGCTCAAACAGGCTGCCTGCGGCCAGCCCTGGAAGGGCCTTTCCTGACATGTGTCGAAATGAGAGAGGAATGAGGGAGGGAACGAGGGGGTTTGTGGCTCAGGACTGCCATCTGCTTCTGCTGCTTCAGGGTTTGAGGGAGGGAGGGAGGGGATTTACGGCTCAGTACCGCAGCTGCGCTGGTGCTTCGGGTCAGGAGGGAGAGGGGGTTCGCGGCTCAGGACCGCTGCTGCTGGTGCTTCAGGGGTCTTTTTTTTCCCACCAGTGATTTTTTTGCTGGTTGGGCTAGTGCGCCAGTTAACCTGATAACTGAAATTCAAGGTAATATACAGTAAGAATAAGATAAACATAGGCAATAGATAATTACGAGTAAATATATCCAAAAGACAGTACAGTATATATTATGACATAGAATGCTACTTATAGTATCAACACAACACACATTAAAACATCTTAATAGATATCATAGGGTGTCCATTTATACTTTTATAGCTTTGGTTCCACGAAAATTCATTTGTGGTTACCCAGGAATTTATTTCTATTACCGTATCTTGATCCCCCCCTTCCCACCCTAAACACTACTGGTCTAATTATACCAGTGTAAGTCCTTGACTGAAGCCAATGCACCGAGGCTCTCTCTGAAACTGCAAACAAAGGCCCTGAATGCAACAACTAGGCCTCATCCTTGTAATGACAGATTCCCTCCTCTCCAGAAGCTGTGACTTCTGCCTCCTTCAGCATCCACAGCTGACCCAGGGAGCAGACAACCCAACACAGAAAACAGCTGGGGAGCAGACCCAAAGCAGAGCTACCACTGAACCATCGGGCCAACGCTGTCCTACTTTTTGAACTTCTCTGGTTCCAGGTCAGATCAAGCCAGCACATGCCTAGTGATCCTGGTCCGACATACACAACTCTATAAACTGCAGCCGGACCAGGGACAGTGATACATTCTAACACCAAGACGGTCATCTCAAATGACCGAATATTCCATTAATTCAGAGCAGTGGAAACAAAGAAATATCCAAAAATACAGGGGCCCCTCTTTCTTAACTCAAACCTGGATCAGAATCCATATCAAGAGCCACAAGGAGTTTCCAGACTTTAAAAACATCCAACAGGAAGCAGTGAACAGAACACTAGAGGACTCCAACGCAGGGACATGAAAATAATTTTGCTGTGGGAATCAGTTCAGACTGATAGAAATTTAAGTCAGTGAATAAGTTAATCAATAATCCTGAGTAGCCTAATGGTTAGAAAAGCGGGCTAAGAACCAAGTGAACCCGGTTCAAATCCCTCTGTCACATCTTGTGACCTTGGGCAAGTCACTTAACCCTCCACTACCTTCAGTATAAACAGATTGTACGAGTCCTCTGAGGACAGGGGACATGCCTTGTGCTAAATCCAAAACCCTCTCCCTGGGGTTTCCTGCAGAGAACTAAGGGGAAGACTGGACTCTATCCCCCTTGCATATCTGTTAGCATACTACCAACCACCATCCTGCCTGCTCATGTGAGCAGCAGACACTCAAGGGTTAGTCATTTTTCCTCCCTCATCCCAATAAGAAAGGTTAAAGAGCCCCCCTCCCCCCCACCCGGACTAAAGCACAAGGAAAACAAAAGCTAAAATGGAAGAAATATTTCAACAGATTAGCAAGGAAATTCCAATTTAAGCAACAAAGTTCAGGAACAAAAGAGTCGTTAATGAATGACAGAAGAGCATCAAGGAAAAAGAAAAAGTGTGGGAAATATGCCAAAGAGAATTTTTGTAATGCAGTGTAAGTAATTTTTTTTTTTCTGTTTAGCTTTAGGAAGGGCTTAACAGAGGGTCCAAATGATCTTTTCTGTGAGGATTTGGCTCAAATCCCTTGAAAACAATTATTTTTTTAAGTACAAGTGCCAAAGATCTGAGGGCACAGCAGAGAGCAGATGGTTCCTCCTCTCGTGACAGCACTAACAAAAATCCAAGCTTAGATTGCCAATCGATCAAGGCAAATATATGGATTTTATTGATTTTAAAAAGATATATTATCCGCCTAAAACCTAGGTAACTTGAAACTTAGGGCTCCTTTTATCAAGGCGCGGTACGGGGGTTAGCGCTTTGGACATTTCATCACGCGCTAACCCCCGCGGCAAGCCAAAATACTAACGCCTCGTCAATGGAGTTCTTAGCGACTAGCGCGGCAGGCGGTTTAACGCACGGTATTCCGCACGTTAAACCCCTACCGTGCCTTGATAAAAGGACCCCTTAATAAAAGCCACCTCCTCTGTCACTCTCTCATTAGATTGAAAGGTATTTATCAGCATTAATGGATTTTATACTCCAGTACAAATACAGTGGTACCTCGGAATCCGAACGTCCTAGAACTCGAACAACTTGGAATCTGAACGTACGCCCTGGCCAATGAGAAAAAAAAAGACTGGAAAATTGAACGTGCCAAGCACCCCTCTTCGCATGCATTCGGTGACCGGTCCCGTTCCCTCCCCTGTGATCCCTGCCATCTCTTCCGCCCTCCCCAGCTTGGCGTTATCTCCCCCCCCACTTCCGCGATACGGTACCACTCACTCAAACTCCTTCCTCCGTCCTACTTTCATGCTTTTGTCTGAAGTCAGCCGCCACCGGCGCCCCCGCCTTTTTTCTCGGCCGCGTTCATTTCTGCCGGAAACAGGAAATGCGTCAGGTGCGTGCATACGCAGGAGGAGGTGAGTTTTATGAGTGAAAGATGCTGGATGGTGGCTGGAGCTTTGGACTCATTCGTTATCAAGGTTCACTTTACCTTTCTTTTACTGTACTGTATTAGAGTGTTCTGAATTACAAAAAAATCCAGGGTATTTAGTGTTAAAATTATTTGAAAATCTGAGTTTGTGGGACCAAGGAACGGATTAATCCCGTTTCTATTATTTTCAACTAGTCTTTAAGCCCGTTACATTAACGGGTGCTAGAATAGATGTGTCTGTCTGTCTGTGTTTCTTTATCTCTCTCTCCTTGGCCGCTGTCTGTATCCTTCTGTCTCCCCCTCCCCCCCCCGAGCAAAGCTGTCTGCCCCAGCACCCACCTCCCTCCAAATGTCTCTCCATGGCCCTCTTCTGTCTTCCCCCCCCAGAGCAAAGCTGTTTGTCCCCAGCACACCTCCCCCCAAAGCAGCCCCCTTTCCTTATCTCTCCATGGCCCCTTCTGTCTCCCCCCCAGCACACCCCTCCCCCCAAAGCAGCCCCCTATCCCTGTCTCTCCATGGCCCCTTCTGCCTCCCCCAGCACACCCCTCCCCCCAAAGCAGCCCCCTTTCCCTCTCCCTCTCTCTCCATGGCCCTCTTCTGTCTTCCCCCCCCCAGAGCAAAGCTGTTTGTCCCCAGCACACCTCCCCCCAAAGCAGCCCCCTTTCCTTATCTCCCCATGGCCCCTTCTGTCTCCCCCCAGCACACCCCTCCCCCCAAAGCAGCCCCCTATCCCTATCCCTCTCCCTGTCTCTCCATGGCCCCTTCTGTCTCCCCCCAGCACACCCCTCCCCCCAAAGCAGCCCCCTTTCCCTCTCCCGCTGATTCTCTCTCTGGCCCCCTTTCTCTGTCTGTCTTTCTGTCCTTCTCCCTGCCCCTGTGTCTTTCTTTCTTTCTGTCTCCCTCCCTCCCGCTGTCTGTCTGTCATTTTTCCCCATTTCCCTGTGCAGCAGCATTTCCATCCCACTTCCCTATGCAGCAGCAACAGCATTTCCCTCCTATCTCCCCCTTTCCTGTGTAGAAGCAGTAGCAGCATTTTCCCCCACTCCCCCTTTCCCTTCTCTTCCCTGCTCCGTTCGGCCCCTCCCCCTTCTTTTACTGCCGTTGTCGATCCGGCCTGCTTCTGACCCTCCCACCGCCGACAAACCTCGGGGTTCCAGCCGCGTAGGCAGCACTTTAAACACGCTGCTTCGCGGCCTTCTACTGGCGATTTCCTCTGCCGCGTCTGTCTCCGATGATGTCATCAGAGACGCGGCAGAGAAGGGCGCAAAGCAGCGTGTTTATAGTGCTGCCTATGCCGCTGGAGCCGGGAGGCGACGGAGAGGGCAGGGGGTGCTAGCGGCCGGCAGCCGCCGCTCCGCAGGTGGAGAGCAGGGAAGGGCGCACATGCGCACTTGTCTTGCCTCGTGTGAGGCCAGACCGTAAGCCGCACATGCGCACTTCCTATGTGTCGCTACAGCTCACGGAAAACAGACGCACGCATAGGAAGTGCGCATGCGCGGCTTACCGTTTTATTATATTAGATGGGAAAAACTGTCTTGGAATTTGAACGTTTTTGGAAGTCGAACGGGGTTCTGGAACGGATTAAGTTCAGATTCCAAGGTATCACTATACAGGCAAATATTACTTCAAGAAAAAAAAAGTCATCTTAACTACCTTCCTTGTCCATTAAGGCAAAATATTTCCTTTAGTAACAGAAACTGAACATAACAATAAAAAGTGACAAATTATTTTCTACACTAGGGACAAAAATGACAACACAAAAAAGTGGGATAGCTGCTTATAAAAACACAGCAATGGTATAGGGCAGCGTATCGCAAACTGTGTGCCCCGAGACGCCGGTGAGGAGAAGAGGCACCAGCGCCAGCCGACTGCTTACAGGACATGCCTCTCCGGGTGAAAGGCGGGTCCTGTGGTCAGTCAGCCGGCGCCTCTTCTTGTTGGAGCCTCTGATCCTTCTTCTCACCCCACCACGGGTGGTAATAGGAGGCTCAGGGCCATGGCTGAAGGACATCCGTCCATGCACGGACGTTTGAGCAATGGTGTCATGCATACACGCGAGAACACTGCATTGACATCCGTGCATTTAAGAACATAAGTATTTAAGAACATAAGTTGGGTCAGACCAGTGGTCCATCGTGCCCAGCAGTCCGCTCCCGTGGCGCCCCTTAGGTCAAAGACCAGTGCCCTAACTGAGACTAGCCTTACCTGCATATGTTCCGGTTCAGCAGGAACTTGTCTAACTGTCTTGAATCCCTGGAGGGTGTTTTCCCCCACGACAGACTCTGGAAGAGCATTCCAGTTTTCTACCACTCTCTGGGTGAAGAAGAACTTCCTTGCATTCATATGTAATCTATCCCCCTTTCAATTTTAGAAAGTGTCCTCTTGTTCTCCCTCTCAGGGTGTCCTCCAGCCAAAGCCCTGAGATTAGGGTAGCGGCTGGAGCACAGGCAATATGTCGTGGGGAAGAATGCATGGAAGAGACCATTGCAGAGCAGGAAACATGGGCATCCATGGGACTATCAACCAAATCTCTCCCCTGAAGAAGCCCTTTTTCTGGGAACGTCATCGTTCCTCCAAAACGTACTTGCTCCACTCCATCACTGATGCTGAAACCATGGAATGAAGACAATGTTTTGATTATATTTTTATTTTTCTTTCCAGTTTATGAATTATTTCAATCTCATTCATTGTTTTGCCACTTGTTTTGTTTTATTTTTATCATTTAAATTTCCCCAGAATTCTATTGTTCAGCAGTTCATCCCTTCTGCATCTATTCCTATCTCTCCTCTCTTCAACCTTTCAAAGTCCTTTAGATCAATGTAGTCTTGTTAGAATGTTTATTTTCTTATGTTTTCCTCTATCTCTGTTTTTTACTTCTTTATTACTCTCGAGGTACTTTAGTTAGATTGTGAGCCTTCGGGACAGTAAAGGAATTTCTAAGTACCTATCTTACTTATAATTTTAATGCACCTTAATGTATATTTTCTGTAAACCGCTTAGAACCTAACGGATTAGCACTATATAAGAAATAAATTACAATTACAATTAGCGCGCCGCAGCTTAAAAGGTTTGCGACATACTGGTATAGGGTGTGTTCTAAGACATAAGAATTGCCGCTGCTGGGTCAGACCAGTGGTCCATCGTGCCCAGCAGTCCGCTCACGCGGCGGCCATCTGGTCAAAGACCAGTGCCCTGAGACTAGCCCTACTTTCGTACGTTCTGGTTCAGCAGGAACTTGTCGAACTTGGTCTTGAATCCCTGGAGGGTGTTTTCCCCTATGACAGACTCCAGAAGAGCGTTCCAGTTTTCTACCACTCTCTGGGTGAAGAAGACAAACATGGAAGAGCTCCGAGACCCTAGCGACATTACAAATGGACCGTTTCGCATCAGTTCTCTTAGGAAGCCTAAAAGAACATATATCCCAGCTTCACAGAAAGAACTTCTTTCAATTCTGAGAGTTTTCCATTCTATGGAAAAAAGAGACCGACAGATTTTCACTCCAAAATTCAAATTTGCAACCAACCGACTTTCCCGCCTAAATTCACCTCACGCCCCAACCAATCGGATTTGAGGACCCACTAGAGATAAAGACGAACCGCAAACCTCACAGCATACCCTGAAGAAAGCTACAGCATGATGGCCGACGTGTCAGTTCTGCCTGAGCAGACGCAGCAAGACCTGGAAACCGACAACCGTTTTTTCGTTAGCAGATGTCTTCAGCTAGTTCCAATATACCACTACTACTACTACTTATCACTTCTATAGCGCTGAAAGGCATATGCAGCGCTGTGCATTTTGATTTTTATAGATGGTCCCCGCTTGGAAGAGCTTACAGTCTAACTTGGACAGATATGACATACAGGGTTGGGGATGCAGAATCCAAGGTGAGAGGAGTTAGGAGTTGAAAGCACTCTCGGGGATAAGGGGGGTTGGGGGGGAGGGTCCTGGAACTGATCCCCCGCAGATACAGAGGGTCAATTGTATGGTACATAAATATTATATACGCAACAGAATTAACTGACTTAAGTTTGGATTAATTTATGTACTATTTGAAGATTGCAAGTACTGCCTTTTCAAAAATCTCAAGATTTTTTTTTTCCCATATGGTATGCTTTTCGTACAAATAAGTATACTTAAAAATCCAATTAATGCAAACCAGAATAAATTGCTCCTCGTCATAATAGGAGTAGCCATGCAGATGATAATGAAAATTTGGAAAAGTTTCTGGTGGGAATCGTTATGCCAGATTTATAAGTTTGAAAACATTAATTCTTTGCAGAGGGGATACCATAGTAAATTCAAGGAAATTTGGGTCCCGTTAACAAAAATATTGTAAGTTATGATAAGTGAATTATTAACATTATTATTTCCCTTTGATTCACAAAAGATTGTTATACACATCCAGGAGGGGTGGGGGGAGGGGGAGGGGTGGGGGGAGGGAGGTAACAGCTTTAGATTATTTGTTGGAATAGAGTGTAGTAGGTTATATTACTTGACTGTTCATGTTTGCACTTTGCATTTAATGTCAAAAACGAATAAAAAATAAAAAAAATCTTGTCATAAATTATTCTGGTTTTTTGCTCTTGACCATTTTTTTTTTTTTATGTCATTACCCCAGACTGCTCTTGACTTTACACAGCCTCCCAATAAAACCGGTAAAGAACCCTAATGATAAAACAGTGATGGCTGAATCAGTCACCTCCTCATGGCAAATTACTGCCCTTTAGCAGAAAACCACCTCGGGTGGTACAAGCAGAAATACACTTTGGGATGACACTGGAGGACCTCACCGGACCAGCGCAAAACCCGATTTCTTTTAGATCTGTAATTCATCATGTCGTCAGGACTCGAACACGAATCGATGGCACCTAACGCTTTCCAGATTCTGCATTTCTACACCCATTTTAACCCTTTAATTGACAGATGGTGAAACGGCTGCTTTACATAACTTGATGTTGAACGAGAAAATAATAATAATAACTTTATTTTTATATACTGCGATACCAAAAGCAGTTCAAAGCGGTTTACAGAGGAAGAGACAGTATACAGAGAGCGAATTATAGAAAGACTTTCGAAATTACATTAGCATGTTAAGGTTAGTCAAATTTATCAGGAAGTGTTTTACAAATACATAATAATAATAATAATTTCATTTCTTATATACCGTTATACCATAAGTTCAAAGCGGTTTACAACAAGATACATACAATGAGGGTATGAGATGTAAGGGGAAAAGAGAAAGTACTTTCTGGGATACAAGTTCCAAATGGAAGAGAGGTTGCTTTGAATCAAAAGGATGTATCTAGTCAGAGATTGGGGTGCAAGGGGAAAACAATTTGGGTGGAATACAATTACAAATGGGAAGAGCATGAGTTAATTTAAAATCGAGAGAATTGGGGAATGGGATGAGGATAGCTGAGGGGATTGGACAAGAGTATACATCAAGGTTGAAGTGGGGGTCAGAGAAATTTGTCAAAGAGGTAAGTTTTGATCGACTTCCTAAAAGTTTGATAAGTAAACAGGCATTTGGAGATGCAGATCTCCCATAAGAACACCTGTTGCTTCCGAGCAACAATGCCAAATAAAGGGTTAAATGCATCCCCAATCACCTTTAGAACCATATTAAGCCGAGCTAGAAAGTCACATTTCCACTTGCCCATTCGTAATTTTAAAAATCGCATCAAAGCCAGTGTGTTCGAACACGTTTCATGGGCTCTCCAAGCACTACGTATACTTTACGGCTGTTGAACCTGGATGAAAGCTCCAGGTCCAGCCTGGAAAAGATTGTGAAGCCTCAACAAATCTCTCTTTGAAAAAAAAAAAAAAAAAACGGGAAAATTCTCTCACCTGGCCAAAATTCAGCTACCAACCAAACCTTAGGGCTCCTTTTACTACGCTGCGGTAGCGTTATTAGCGCATGCTAATCCCCGCGCTCTGCGGAAAAACCAACGCCAGCTTAGTGGAGGCGTTAGCGTCCAGCGCGCGCTAAAACCGCTAGCAAAATAAGCCCTTCGTTTGAAGATTTTTAAATGACACCATTTTTCAACGTTAAGAGAAAGGTAAACGCTCGTTTCCATTCATGTAGACCTGAGAGCCTCCATTCCAAAACAAAATATAGATTCCATGCCCAATTACGCTGATAAGACTTACAGCAGGCTAACGGTAGTTTTCTGTTTTCCTCCCGTTATCCCACTCTTTTGGAATTCCTCAAACCCACACTCCACTAGACCCTCCCAAAAACTGAAACTATCATTCCCCTCTATAAAAGGTATATCCCGCGCAGGAAAACTTGGAACATCCCTCCCCTTTAGAACCACAGAACTCTGGAACAACCTCTCATCCCCGCTCAGAAATTCAAGCTCCTTCCAATCCTTCCGCAAACACTTGAAAACTTGGCTCTTTTCAAAAATCTAATCACCTCCCGTTCTCCAGTATCCTGTCCCTCTCTATCGCCTTAGTCCCTCTCCTATATCCCCTCATTGTAGTTCCTTTCCTCTTAACTCTGTAAACCGTACCGAGCTCTGCGCTGCGGAGATGGCGCGGTATACAAACCCAAGGTTTAGTTTAGTTTAGAAAAGCAATTAAATATCCATAGCAAATGTTCTTGTGAAGATGCAGCACTCCTGCCCAACAGATCTATCAAACTAGAACCTTTAAGGCCTTTATTTTTAAAGTTTAGAAAAAAACAAAAAAAAAAATACTGAAGACAGTGGTCCAGAGGAACCAAGGTCACCTTCCTCCAAGCAGAATTCCACTTCACCTCTTACAAACTTCCAATAACATCAAGTCACTTTCGGGTGTGATGGTACTATCTCAGATTACCAACCCTCCAGCTGTTTATATGGTTCAGACAAACATTATCAAGTCCTTAGCAATCGTGAAGCATAACTTACCAGCAGCCCTCTCAGAGACCTCCTGTGCACTGCAGGAAGAGCAGAGGTTAGGTTATGTCAATCTGACGAGAAGGGCACTCGGTACTCAAAATGCTTCTACTGCTGAATTACCTAAATCACCTTCCCATCACCACAATTATCTGCCTGCCACGCCCCACGACAAGACAGTTTGATCGCTTCAATTTATTGAGCAGCTCTGGCTCGTTGCAGCAATTTTTTTGTCTCCGCCGCAGGGCTCCTGGAATGAAGTTAAAAAGCCCCTTTGTATCTCACTTGTTGCTTTCTCATGCCACCGCCAACGAGACATCTATGCAGTCAAAATATTCCGCCTTCATGTCCCAAAATGGTTTTCATCCAGCACTCTCAGCTGCCTAAAGGCAAAAGAAAGAGGTTTGTACTTTCAAGAAAGACGAAGACTAGCAAGAATCAAAGCCGAAATGTTAAACTTTGTCAGGAGTCATCTTCTCTAGACACAAAGGAGTTGGTGCTTTACTTGCAGAAAGATGTGGGAAGGCCTCTAATTTCTACCAATTGTTCTTTGCCTCCAAAATCAGTCTTGCCGGTTATTTATGGCCTGGTAGGTTGGAAGTCAGTCCACGTATAGAATAAAGGTCTATAATGAACCCTGTGCATGTATGGAATGAGTGTGGATGGTGACGTCACACAAGATATTATAGACACCCCACCAACCGAGACTGATGCGCTGATGCTTAAAGCTTACCGTGCTCGCCGCGTTTCATTTGGATGGGTTGCAGCCAGTCCAGCACGCAAGTTTTGTCTACATGCCTTTTGGGGATTTGTGTCTGTGCTGTTGTGGATCCGAGAGGCCTTTGCTTGGAACTGTATTTATGTTGTCAAGAGTTGATAACTTGCTAATTCTGGAGGCCATGGTTAGGGTCAGATTTGTGGATTTTATTCTTGAATCTTTTCAACTTTGCATTTTAAGGAATCTATAATCTGCCTTGCACATACTTTGCTTAAGTGTCCAGATTTGTCCTATACATCCTGTCTGTCCAGATTAGATTGTAAGCTCTTCTGAGCAGGGACCTTCTAGTGCGTATGTCTTTCAGCGCTAAAAGAATGATAAATAGTAATAAGTTTTCAGCACCTAATGCACAAAGGAGTTCTGTGTGGCTTTTACCGTTCATGATAGCAGCTACCTATAATCCTATGCAAACGTATTAAAATGAGCATTCCATGTATGCACAGAGAGGTGCACTTACCTTTACTGTTTAAAATTTTCTGCTCTGTATAGAAATGTCATTGCATGAGGGTGACTTCTAGTGGAGCAGTCTGCATGAATTTATTCAATTTTCCATACCGTTCTCCCAGGGGAGCTCAGAATGGTTTACATGAATTTATTCAGGTATTGAAGTACTTTTTCCTGTCTGTCCCGGTGTACTCATAACCTGTCTAACATACCTGGGGCAATGAGGGGATTAAGTGACTTGTCCAGGGTCACAAGGAGCAGCATGGGATTTGAACCCACAACCTCAAGGTGCTGAGGCTGTTGCTTTAACCACTGCCCCACTCTAGAAATCAAAGTGTAGTAAAAGTGAGCCAAGTGTAGGACAATCAAGCCATTGTGACATCACTGATGAGGTTGGCTCTTATTGGTGGAAAGAGGCATTATGATGTCACAATTCCCGCTCTGGTTATCAGAGGCTGAAACTCTTCACACTATTTTATTTATTTATTCAATTTTCTATATTGTTCTCCCAGAGGAGCCCAGAACAGTTTACATGAATTTATTCAAATACTCAAGCATTTTTCCCTGGCTGTCCAGTGGGCTCATGATCTAATGTACCTGGGGCAATTGGGGGATTAAGTGACTTGCCCAGGGTCACAAAGAGCAGCATGGGTTTGAACCCACAACCTCAGGGTGCTGAAGCTGTAGCTTTAATCACTGCACCACACATTCCACACCCCCCCAAAAAAAAAAAAAATTTGCACATGTGGGGGAATACCTGCCATGTGCTTCACGTGAACCAGTTGCATCAAAACTTGTCATGAAACAAACCAAAAAACAACCTTCCAAACTGCTATGAGGCAAGATGCTATTTTTAGAACAAACTTAAATCTATATAAAGACAGGCTTTAAACCCGCAGCCTTTCACACCTCTACAGCTACCATTCATCCATACATATACGCTCTCTGCTTTGCTCTCTCACAAATACAAGTACACATTCTGACCCCTAATCTCATTCATTCAGGCAGGACAGACACCCCCCCGAGGCTGCTTTGCAACTAATATATGTTCTATATTTGTTATAAACCTATTCTTATATTACATGCCTTTTCCAAACCATCCCTGGCTGCCGTCTTATTAATTTACTTCCCACTGCCTCTGAGGCCTAAACCCAAGACCCCAAATAGACTAGAACAGTGGTAGGCAAACTCATTAGGCAAAAGAGCCAAAGATCAGCAGTACAACGATTAAGATTATTTGAGAGCCATATCCCTTGCCCGCTTGTGCTACAACGGTTACGTCAACCGATTGACACCTTGCTCGCCCGCACGTAGTCAAAATCGATTCGTGGCAGAGCCTAGAGAATGACACGGGGTACAAATTTGTCTCTGTCCCCGCGAGTTCGGTCCCAGTCCTCGCAAACCATCTGATCCCATCCACACAAGCCTTGAATAATTTTATACTGAACTTATTAAAGTAGAAAAAGAAACAATATTCTGTACAATTGTCAATTTATAAATCAGCGTCTTCTCCCCACTCTCTCTTCCCCATTTCCCTTCAGCATCCTCAGCCCACTCTCTCCACTTCCCTTCAGCAAGCAATTTTATATCATTTTCATTCTATTCATTCATAGAAATTAAAGTCTAAATAATGCCAGTCACATAACAAAACATTACAAAAATAATTCCCAGCACAGTCAAGCCTGCAAGGATTACTAGATGTCTTTAAGCAGCTCCCCTCCATCCCTCCCTCCCCCTTACCTTTGTGACCAAGTCAAAATGATCTACCAACAATAAAATTTTAAAAAACACAAAGCACACTGTACACAGAGAAAATGCTAATTATCATTTATATTCCACGGGTTTTCAAAGCGGTCAAGGCAGATGACTATGCAATGTCACCTCAGTAACAACTATACAAAAATAGACAAATATACCCCCTCCCTTTTTACTAAACCACGATAGCGGTTTTTAGCGCAGGGAGCTGCGCTGAATGCCCTACGTTGCTCTCGATACTCATAGGCTCCCTGCACTAAAAACCACTATTGCGGTTTAGTAAAAGGGGGCCATAGTGCAAAATATAGACAGCAGATATAAATTCTCAAAACAGATACGTTTTGATCACTATATTGAAAATAAAATCATTTCTCCTCCCTTTGTTGTCTGGTAATTTCATCAGTCTCTGGTTGCATTTTATTTTTCTGACTGTGCATCCAATATTTCATCCCTTCTTTCAGCCTCCTGTATGCTTCCTCTCCTCCAGACCTCATTCCCTCCCCAACTTTTTCTTTCTTTCACCCTGCCCCTTCTTTCTTTCTCTCTCCATGCCCCCTTTCTTTCCGTATGTCTGTCTTTCTCTATCTCTTCGTGCCTTCTTTCTTTCTCCATACCCCCTTTCTTTCTTTCTGTCTGTCTTTCTCTCTCCATGCCCCCTTTCTGTCTGTCTCCCTGTCTCCCATCTCCCTTCTTTCTTTCTGTCTCCCTGCCCCCCCTTTCTTTATTTCTCCATGCTCTCTCCCCTGCCGGGGGAATAGGCCGCCACCGAGTTCTGAGCTCTCCTTTTTCCCTTCCCCGTAAAGATGATGCTGAAGCCCGGTCAATTCTAACGTCGGAGAGGAAGTTCCGGGCCAGCCAATCGCTGTCTGGCTGGCCTGGATCTTCCTCTTCAACGTTAGAATTGACGTCGGGTGGGGAAAGGTTGGTCAGCCTGGCGCTTCAGCGTCCTCTTTACGGGGAAGGGAAGCAGGTTGGGCACCCCTGCTCTAGATGAGCCGTGAGCCGCACTCAAGTGGCTAAAAAGCCGCATGCGGCTCGCAAGCCGCGGTTTGCTGACCACTGGACTAAACAATATAAAAACAGCACACACAATAGCAAGAGGCTTCAGCTGTAACTCTGCAGGGTTTTTTTATTTAACCTTCTGCACTGCTTCTGCCTTGTTCCAGAGCTCAAGAACACACGTACACAAGAGCTGTGCCTACCTAGGGATACTAGACGTCCAGATTTCCACGAACATGTCCTCCTTTTGAAGACATGTCCGGGGGTCCGGACAGCTTTTCAAAACCCGGCTTCTCCAGGATGCCGCTCGCACCAGCGTTGGGTTGCCCTCTGATGTCACTTCCTGGCCCCGCAACCCGGAAGCGATTCAGAGGGGAAGCAGGCCGGCGGGAACAACAGGCAGGATAAGTTGCTCACGTTGGCAAAGATCTACAGAGGTACAGGGTGGGGAGGAGGGATGGCGCGAGCGGGGCGAGGTGGAAATGTGCCCGGGGCGGTCCGCACCCCCCCACACACACTATATTCTGCTGTAATGGACCTAGGGTTACCATATGGCTCTAGAACAGGGGCGTCAAACTCAATCACATAAGAGGCCAAAATCTGAAAAAAAGGCTAAGTTGCAGGCCGAATTTTTTTTTTAGATACTTAAGGGTTCTTTTATTAAGATAAGTGTGCACCTTAATAAAAGGACCCCTTAGTCTTAGTAGAAGTATAGGATTACAACCTCTCTAACCCCACGCCGGCTCTGTGAATGTAAACAAAACAAAAAAAAGACTTTTCCTCTCTCTTTTAGGTCCTAGCTCACGCTCACTCCTTCTTTCTTCTTACCTTTCTTTTCTGGAGTCCGAGGGACGGACTGAGCAGTGCCAGGCTCATTTCTTCTTCTGCTTGTGTGTATACGAGAGCTTCCCAGCACTGGGGATCAGAAGGTCAGTGGAAGATATTGCTGTGTCTGCTTGGGACCTGACTCTGCAGGTTCATGCCGCCATCATCCGTAGGTTCACGAGGCCTTCAGAGGATCGCTGGTCGGCAGTAGTGATCCTAGCAGGCCGCCATAGCCTCAGCTGCACGTTCCCACTGGCGCGGTCCCACCTGCGGTCCCGTATATCAGAGGAGGGGCGAGACCGCGCCAGAGAGAACGTGCAGCTGAGGCTACGGCGGCCTGCTAGGATCGCTACTGCCGACCAGCGATCCTCTGCAGGCCGCGTGAACCTACAAATTATGCGGCGTTTGTACCAGCGGGCCAGCTTTGAGGAAAATTTGAAATTGGATGGCGGGCCAAATTTTGGTACACCGTGGGCCAAATTTGGCCCACGGGCCAGAGTTTGACATGGCTGCTCTAGAAAAAGGAGGATGGATTGAGACATCCGGGTTTTACTTCCATTGCTTTCAGTGGAAATAAAACCCAGATGTCTCAATCCATCCTCTTTTTTCTGGAGCCATATGGTAACCCTAAATGAACCACTCTAATGCCTCTCAGCCAAAGGACAGTAACTCCAATGAGTTAGACAGGATGATGAAGGGGAGGGGGGAAATCAGGGAAATCATCAGGTAAATATTAACCTGTGTCTCTGGGTCTTTGCATGGCCCAATGTGATTCGACAGTTGCTCTGCTAATGACAGTTCCCTGAGAGATAGCATCAGTTGAGGAAATTATCCTGACCTTCCTGAAGAACAGGATTTAAGAAAGTGGTCGGGAAGGGAGGCACATGTTTTTATGACACAGGTAAAGCAAATTTGACCATATTTCCCCGCTTCTGTCAAAACTTCACTGGCTTCTGGTGGTTTCTAGGATTCACTTTAAATGTACCTGGCTAATTTTCAAGATCCTGCATGGCATTCTTCCTCCCCTAATCCCACTATCCTGGAATTCCTCGAGACCTGACACTACCAGATCCGCCCACAAACTCAAACTATCTTTCCCCTCATTAAAAGGTATCACGTATGCAGGTAAATTAGGGAAATCCCTTTTCTTCAAATTCACTGAGCTTTGGAATAACCTCCCTGCCCCGATGCGGAATCTAGGCTCATTCCAATTATTCCAAAAGCATCTGAAAACCTGGCTTTTCTCCAAAACGTAAAGCTATCTATTGAAAATGTAAAGCTAGCTATCCTCTTCATAACCTCTAATTTCTTATTATGTCCTTCCCTCATTTATTGAATTTACCTGTAAACTGTGCCGAGCTCTATCTTTATGGAGAGGATGCGGTATACAAACTTAAGGTTTAGTTTAGTTTCTCTTCCTCTCTCTCTTTTTTTCTCTCTCTTCCTCTCTTTTTTTCCTCTCTCTCTCCTTTTTTTCTCTCTCTCTTCCTCTCTTTTTTCTCTCTCCTTTTTTTCTCTCTCTTCCTCTCTTTTTTCTCTCTCTCTTCCTCTCTTTTTTCTCTCTCCTTTTTTTCTCTCTCTTCCTCTCTTTTTTCTCTCTCTCCCTCTCTTTTTTCACTCTTTCCTTTATTTTATCTCTTTCTCTTTCTCATTAAAAGGCGTCATGTATGCAGGTAAATTAGGGAAATCCCTCTTCTTCAAGTTCACTGAGCTTTGGAATAACCTCCCTGCTCTGCTGCGGAACCTGGGCTCATTCCAATTATTCCGAAAGCATCTGAAAACCTGGCTTTTCTCCAAAACGTAAAGCTATCTATTGAAAATGTAAAGCTATCTATCCTCTTCATAACCTCGAATTTCTTATTCTGTCCTTCCCTCATTTATTGAATTTACCTGTAAACTGTACCGAGCTCTATCTTAATGGAGATGATGCGCTATACAAACTTAAGGTTTAGTTTAGTTTAAATATACATAAAACTGAGAAACCAGTGCCAACCCAGCTGAAAACCCAAAGGAAGAGGTCAAGCAAAAATTTATAAGGATGTGGACAGGGAAAAAATGTCAGTTCGTTTCACCTTTTCCCCTGGCTTTTCAGACTTTTGGTTCATCCATTTGCATTAACGCAATTTTAACACATTATAACTTTAAATACATACAGAAGTCGGGCTAGCCGTTTTAGCGAACGCTAAACATTAGCACGTCCTTTATATTATATGGACGCATTAGCATGCGCTAAAATGCCTAGTGCACCTTAGTACAAGAGGGGGTTAGTGCGTGCAACACTGATTTAAGCAAGCTAGTAAACACACATCCCTAAATTACTTAAAAGAAAAAGCGAGTGATTAGCTGTGAAGTTCTTACCGTATGCTAAAAATCTCTGGGACTTAGGGCTCCTTTTACAAAGGTGCATTAGGGCCTTAACGCGCGGAATAGTGCGGGCTTGCCGCTACCGCCATCTCTCGAGCAGGCGGTAGTTTTTCGGGTAGCACGCGCTCTAATCCGGTGCGTGCGCTCAAAACGCTAGCGCACCTTTGTAGAAGGAGCCCTCAGTAGCCCCAGGAAAAGCATTTCTCTGTTTTCCTTGATCATTTAATCTCGCCACCCAGTTCCAGCTTTAAATTCTATGCGTCAAAAAAGCAATGTTACTTACCGTAACAGTTGTTATCCAGGGACAGCAGGCAGCTATTCTCACTAGTGGGCGATGTCATCCGACAGAGCCCCGATACGGACGTCTCACAAGCATGTCTTGCTTGAAGAAACTCAGAAGTTTCGAGATGCCCGCACCGCGCATGCGCCAGTGCCTTCCCGCCTGATGGTCCGGGCGTGTCTCCTCAGTTCAGGTAGCTAGCAGAGAAGCCAACCCAGGGGAGGTGGGTGGGACGTAAGAATAGCTGCCTGCTGTCCCTGGATAACAACTGTTACAGTAAGTAACATTGCTTTATCCCAGGACAAGCAGGCAGGTATTCTCACTAGTGGGTGACCTCCAAGCTAACCTCAATGGGATGGTGGGAGAGTTGGCAACTTAGGAGAATAAATTTTGTAACACTGTTTGGCCAAACTGTCCATCCCGTCTGGAGAAAGTATCCAGACAATATTGAGAGGTGAATGTATGAACCGAGGACCAAGTGGCAGCCTTACAAATCTCCTCAATCGGTGTCGATCTGAGGAAGGCTACCGAGGCTGCCATAGCTCTGACCTTATGGGCTGTGACCTTACAGGGAAGGGGTAATCCAGCCTGGGCATAGCAGAAAGAGATACAAGTCGCCATCCAGTTGGAGATGGTATACTTCGATACAGGTCGTCCCAACTTGTTTGGATCAAAGGAGACGAAAAGTTGAGGAGCAGTTCTGTGTGGCTTGGTGCGATCCAAGTAGAAAGCCAAAGCACGTTTACAGTCCAGAGTGTGAAGAGCTGATTCTCCAGGATGAAAATGAGGTTTTGGAAAGAACACTGGAAGCACAATGGATTGGTTGAGATGAAATTCAGAGACCACTTTAGGCAGGAATTTTGGATGAGTGCGGAGGACCACCTTGTCATGATGGAATACTGTGAAAGGGGGGTCCGCCACCAAGGCCTGAAGCTCACTGACCCTGCGAGCAGAAGTGAGGGCCACTAGAAAAACCACTTTCCAAGTGAGAAACTTTAGCGGAGCCTTTTGTAGAGGCTCAAAAGGAGGTTTCATAAGCCGGGAAAGGACAACATTGAGATCCCAAACCACTGGAGGCGGTTTGAGAGGAGGATTGACATGAAAAAGTCCTTTCATAAATCTGGAAACCACAGGATGAGCAGAGAGAGGTTTCCCCTGTAGAGGCTGATGGAAAGCCGCAATAGCACTCAGGTGAACTCGTATAGATGTAGACTTGAGGCCAGATTGAGACAGGTGTAGAAGATAGGGAGGCTCGCTGAGGCTCCTTAGAGTTGGAAACACACCATGAAGAAAATCTAGTCCATTTTTGGGAGTAGCATTGACGAGTAGCAGGCTTCCTGGAAGCCTCCAAGACATCCCTCACCGCCTGGGAAAACTGGTGAGGATTTACGTTGAGAGGAACCAAGCTGTCAGGTGGAGAGACTGCAGGTTGGGATGAAGTAGAGATCCCTGATGCTGAGTAAGCAGTGAAGGAAATACCGGAAGAAGGAAGGGCTCCCTGCTGCTGAGTTGAAGTAGAAGGGAGAACCAAGGCTGTCGGGGCCACCGAGGAGCTATCAGAATCATGGTGGCATGGTCGGACCTCAGTTTGACCAGAGTCTTTTGAATGAGAGGAAATGGAGGAAACGCATACAGAAAGCGATTCCCCCAATCCAGCAGAAAAGCATCCGCCCAGAGGCGATGAGGAGTGTAGATCCTGGAGCAAAATTGAGGCAGCTTGAAGTTGTGGGGAGCCGCAAAGAGGTCTAACTGAGGCATCCCCCACTGAGTAAAGATCTGATGAAGGGGCGTGGAATGGAGTGTCCATTCGTGAGGCTGGAGTAGACGACTCAAGTTGTCTGCCAAGACATTGTCCTTCCCCTGAATGTAGACAGCTTTGAGGAAGGCGTTGTGGCGAACCGCCCAATCCCAGACTCTGAGAGCTTCCTGGCAGAGGGAGGCCGAGCCCGTGCCCCCTTGCTTGTTGACATAATACATGGCGACCTGATTGTCTGTGCGAATGAGGACCACCATGTCGTGAAGCAGATGTTGAAAAGCTTGAAGAGCATTGAAAATGGCTCTGAGCTCCAGAAGATTGATTTGATGGAGGCGGTCCGCACTGGTCCAGAATCCCTGAGTGCGAAGACCATCCAGATGTGCTCCCCAGGCATAGGTCGAGGAATCGGTTGTGAGAACCTTCTGGTGGGGAGGAGTGTGAAACAGCAAACCTCTGGATAGATTCGAAGAGGTCATCCACCAAAGTAGAGACTGCCGAAGAGCAGGAGTGACGATGATGTGTCGAGTCAACGGATCCGACACCTGAGTCCATTGAGACGCCAGGGTCCACTGAGGAATTCTGAGATGGAGTCTGGCAAACGGCGTCACATGAACTGTAGAGGCCATGTGGCCCAGGAGGACCATCATGTGTCTCGCTGAGATGGATTGGCGAGAAGACACAGACTGGCAGAGACGAAGAAGAGCTTCCAGGCGCGGAGGAGGAAGGAATGCTCTGAGGCGGATGGTATTCAGGACCACCCCGATGAAGGGGAGCGACTGTGAAGGTTGTAGATGAGATTTGGGAAAGTTGATCTCGAATCCCAAACTCTGCAGGAACTGAACCGTGGACAGGGTCGCCGAGATGACCTCCGAGGCCAAGGGCACCTTGATGAGCCAGTCGTCGAGGTAGGGGAAAACCTGAAGACCCTGGTTCCGGAGTGCCGCGGCCACCACTACCAGACACTTCGTGAAGACTCTGGGAGACGAGGACAGGCCGAAGGGAAGCACTCGATACTGCAGATGCAGATGTCCTACCTGAAATCTGAGGAACTTGCGAGAGGCCGGATGAATGGGAATGTGAGTGTAGGCCTCCTTGAGATCCAAAGAGCATAACCAGTCGTTCCGCTCGAGGAGGGGGTAGAGAGAAGAAAGGGTCAGCATGCGGAACTTCTCTTTGACTAGGAATTTGTTGAGGACCCTGAGGTCCAAAATGGGGCGCAGGTCGCCCGTCTTCTTCGGAACAAGGAAGTACCGGGAGTAAAAACCCTGGTTGAGTTGGTCCACAGGGACCGTCTCGACGGCCCGAAGCCGGAGCAAAGCCTGAGCTTCCTGAAGAAGAAGGGCGGACTGAGTCAAGTTGGAAGGATACTCTCTTGGAGGGTGGTCTGGAAGAACCCGATGGAATTGAAGAGAGTATCCCTCCCTGATAATAGAAAGGACCCAGAGGTCGGTTGTAATGGCCTCCCAACGATGATAAAAATGATGGAGGCGTCCCCCGATGGGAAAAACAGGAGGAGGCAGAGCGAGACTGGTTATGCCCTCGACGAGACAGTCAAAAAGGCTGAGGAGCCTTAGGGACAGCAGACGCCGGAGACTTTTGCTGAGCCTTCTGAGGTGGCTGTCGCTTCGCAGGTTGCCTCGCAGACGGAGCTTGCCTCGGTTGATAACGCCGTTGGTATATTAATGGCGGTCGAGAGGGTCGAGACTGCTGAGGCTTAGGCTTCGGTCTAAGAATGGACTGGAATGACTTTTCATGATCCGACAATTTCTTCGTGACTGTCTCGATGGATTCGTCGAAAAGATCCGCCCCAGCACACGGGACGTTCGCCAGGCGGTCCTGAAGATTCGGGTCCATGTCAAAGGTCCGCAACCAGGCCAAACGGCGCATCGCCACCGAGCAGGCCGCTGCTCTGGCTGAGAGCTCGAAAGCATCATAGGCTGATTGCATCAATTGAAGACGAAGCTGGGACAGTGAAGCAACTACTTCCTCAAACTCAAACCGAGCCTGGGACTCGATGTAGGGCGTGAACTTTCGAAGCACAGGCAGAAAAAATTCCAAATAGGCAGCAAAGTGGAAATTATAGTTCAGGACTCGGGACGTCATCATAGAATTCTGATAGATTCGTCTCCCAAACTTGTCCATGGTTCTGCCCTCGCGGCCCGGTGGCACCGACGCATACACCTGGCCTGGATGAGACCGCTTGAGAGAGGATTTGACCTGGAGGGACTGATGAGAAAGCTGAGGTCCCTCGAAGCCCTTATGATACACCGTGCGGTACCGAGCATCCAACTTTCCAGGGACCGCAGGAATGGAGTAAGGAGACTCAAAGCACCTCATAAAGGTTTGATCGACGAGCTTGTGCAAAGGCAGGCGTAAGGACTCGGCCGGAGGACGAGGCAAGTGCATGGTATCGAGATACTCCTTTGAGTAGCGAGACCCAGCATCGAGAGTAATGTCCATGTCATCCGCCATTTGTCTGAGAAACGAGGAGAAAGACAGCTGGTCCGCCAGCACCGGTCTTCGAGAAGGGCTAGAAGAAGTCGAGGCCTCGGGCTCCACCGAGGCCTGCGAGCAACAGGGCGAATAAAACACCTCGGGGTCCTCGAACTCCGGGCCCGGGGGAGGAGACCCAGCAGAAGCAGAATATCCCATCCGGGGTAGCTTCTTCTGAAGGAAGACTGTCGAGTGTCGAGAAGAATGTCTCGAAGAGTGTCTGGATCGATGCCCCTCTCGATGCCTGGACGGGGATCGAGCCCTTCTGTGCGAGTACTGGTCCCCAGAAGCCTCCAAGGAGCAGATAGGACTCGACGCTGTTGATCGAAGAAGCAGAAGAGCCGAAGCCTCCCCCAAAGCCGTCCAGGCTTGATAGGGGGTCCGGAAGAACTCGTCCTGCCTCCTGCTAATCCCAGGACTGGGAGGCCTCGAAGGTGGACGCCACACTGTGTCATGGGGCGGAGTAATAGGTTCCAAAGGAGGCAGGTCACTAAGGCAGTGATTCCCAACCCTGTCCTGGAGGAACACCAGGCCAATCGGGTTTTCAGGCTAGCCCTAATGAATATGCATGAGAGAGATTTGCATATGATGGAAGTGATAGGCATGCAAATTTGCTTCATGCATATTCATTAGGGCTAGCCTGAAAACCCAATTGGCCTGGTGTTCCTCCAGGACAGGGTTGTGAACCACTGCACTAAGGGAAGCTTTTCTCGAGAGAATCGGTTCCAAGGGAGGCATAGCTCCAAGAGGGGCCTTCGTTGATGGAATCGGCTCCAAGGGAGGCATGCCCTCAACCGAGGACCGCCTCGAGGAGCCGGACACCGCCCGCCGCTCCTCCTCGCCGAGTAACGAGGTCGTGCGGCGCGGAGGAGGAGGAGGGGGCGGCCCGCCCCTCGGGACCGGAACCGGGAGGTCACCCTGGATCGAGGCAATCAGCCGGGGACCCATGGTGGTCATGAGTTCCACAAACTGAGCCTCCAGGAGGGTCTTCAACGAAGCCGATATGGAGGGATCCGCACCAAACGGGGGCCCATCCGCACGGTCTCCGCGCTCTTTTGGTGCAGCGTGCTTCTGCTTGCCAGCCTTCGCCACTTTAAGCACCACCGGTGGAACTATGGGGGTCGGTACCTGATCCGAGGAGACAGAGGAAGGCACCGGCGCCGAGGACGAGGCTGAAACCGGCGTGAACGATGCTGGTTTCAAAAGGCCAGAAGCAGCCGGGGAGGCAGAAGGCTTTGTCGACGAAGTCGAAGCACCAGTCGATGTCGAAGCGATAGGATCCAACGAAGCTTCCATCTTAAACATGGACTCCCACAGCAGGCAGCGACGCTTAAACGCTCGCGCCGTCAAAGTGGAGCAAGGCCGGCACGATTTCGGAAAGTGATCCGGACCCAGACACTGGAGGCAGCGTCGATGAGGGTCCGTGAGCAAAATTGCGCGCTGGCACTTGCTACACTTTTTAAAACCGGTGATAGGCCGGGACATAGGCCGGAAAAGCTCCGCCACAAGGTCGAAGGCGAGGGGCCCCTGCCACGTGGCTGACCCGGTGTCAGAAGGAAAAAAAAATTTATTATTTTTTTTTTTGAAAAAAGAAATCAAAGAAAGAAACAAACGCACGGGAGAGCCAAAAGACCCCAACCCGCGGGAATATAGAAGGCAAAAAACAGATTCAATGGGCGCAGAATTGAAGTTGAACTTCTCAGCTCCGCGAAAGAAAAAGAACTGAGGAGAAACGCCCGGACCATCGGGCGGGAAGGCACTGGCGCATGTGCGGTGCGGGCATCTCGAAACTTCTGAGTTTCTTCAAGCAAAACATATTTGTGAGACGTCCGTATCGGGGCTCCGTCGGATGACATCGCCCACTAGTGAAAATACCTGCCTGCTTGTCCTGGGATAATTGTCTTTATTATAAACGTAGGGTTTTCAGTATCATAAGCGTTCAAATGCTTCAAATGGCCAAGAGAGAGTCAGGTTTAAAAAAAACCCTCAATTCTCTGTTCTTCAGCTTTCCCGGAATGTGCGCTTTTTGCTCATAAAAACACGTGCCTCCCTTCCCGACCACTCTCTTAAATCCTGTTCTTCAGGAAGGTCAGGATAATTTCCTCAACTGATGCTATCTCTCAAGAACTGTTATTAGCAGAGCAACTGTCGAATCACATTGATGCCATGCAAAGACCCAGAGACACTACTTCTTAACCAGTGAGCTCAGCTGAAGAGATTAGGGAAAAAGAGCATGGCAAGAGGGCTAACTGAAAAGACAGACAGGATTAGTTAATTCTCCTATTTGCATCAAATGTGAGAAAGATCCAAATACTTCATCTCATGCATTGTGGCAATGTCTTCTTATTAAATCATTCTGGTCTGCCATCTTATTATTTTTATGGAATTTGTCAATTGGTAGAATCTCCAAGGGGGGGTGTTAGTTGGTAAAGCTGCGGCTTGTGGGGTTTTTGGACAGGGAAGAAGTATTCCATTTCAAAAGGCATTTGCGATTGGTCATAAATGCATTTTGCAATATTGGTGACAGAAAGATCCTCCTAGTTTTTGGCATTGGAGGAACCGATTCCATCGTTTAATTTTATTTGAGGTTTGGGAGGTTGATAATTTCCTAGACGAACTAGTCTCTTTTTGAAAATTTGGGACTCATATATTCAAAATCTATCCTCTAGAGCAGTGTTTTTCAACCTTTTTATACCTATGGACTGGCAGAAATAAAAAAATGATTCTGTGGACCGGCGGTTGAAGAACACTGGGCTACGTCGTGGGCCAGACCCTGCCCATCTCTACCCAATGTCCACCCCAGACCCCACCCCTATAATAGTACTAATTGCACGTCCCTTGCCTCATCTGGAAGCCTTCCCTCTGACGTTGCAACGTCAGAGAGAAGGCTTCCGGTTCAGGCGCAGGATGCCCGAAGGAGCCACTGCCCGTGGCTTTGTGCACTGAATCAGTTAGGAAGAGGGAGCTGGTTCGAAGATAACACGGCATCGATCGCACTGTGGACCGGTGGTTGAAGAACACTGTTTTGGGCCTGATGCACGTGCTGGCCCTGTGAACCGGCAGGAAATTTCTGTGGACCGGCACTGGTCCACGGACCGGTGGTTGAAGAACATTGCTCTAGAGCACGAAGTATGATTATTAATATTTTATATTGAAGCTTTGGAAACATTCATTGCATTTCAACATCTGGTAATTTGTGTCACCTTCCATTCTGGGGGAGGGGAGGGATTAAGAGGGATGATAGTAATATGTATGGAAATACTTGAATTGTATATTTACTTAATTCATTCATTACAATACTGTATTATAATTGAAAATAAAAACAATGGGGGGAAGGTGAGGGGGAAAGGAGGAAGGGGGAAGGAACAGGGGGAGTATATAGAGGTATGAAATAGTTAATATGGAAATATATTTTGGAGGAATGATAGAAATATGTATGAAAATTAGTACTGTGAATATAAGTGGAATGAATATCTTATTGTATATTTATTTGATTCCTTCAATAAAATGTTATAAGAACTATCCCGCCCCCTCTTTTACAAAACCATAGCCGACACTCATAGAATTCTTATGAGTGTAGGAACTGTTACTGCTGCAGTTGGGCTATAAACCATGCTAAAGTTTTGTAAAGGGGGGGGGTGTATCTGTTGTATGATATATTGACTTCACATAACACTGTATGATTAAGCTATGCTGAGGCCAAATTCTTGAAGAGCAACAGTAGATCTCTAATTACTACTGCCCATCAAGGCTCAGCATTCAAAATGGCCACCACGAATTCTGCAGGTTTCTGCTGGGATGGGCAGGAGTGACTAGGGATCAATCATGCTCTGACCTCACTCCCAGACCACCAGGACTTCAAGTTAGACCTGGGGGGGTGCACTACTTAGGTCATGTGGGCAGGGAGACACCTGGGAGAGAATCCTGGAGCAGAGAGACTGCGAAGAGGGATAAAGGATCTAGAATTATCCAACAGGTCAGTCCCGTTTACGTAGGATAATCAAGACTCTACTGTGATGCAAATTTAGCAACCCGTGGACAAATTCCTCAAAATTCAAAATATAATTTAAATGGTTTCACCTTTCTTACCTCAATGGATAGAGTCCTACATTTTGGTTTTTACTTAATATCTAATATCTATGTATTCTCTAATCAATGGTTTTAATGTATTAAAAAAATTATAACTGTTTTTGTTTGTTTGTTAATAAATTATTTTAGAAAAAAAAGTTGATAGCCTATACAAATCCAATTTTACAAAGTGACTTAACAACAGATAATTTGCCATTTCTGCCCTAAGAGATGAACTCCAACTTTTGTCTTTGGAGAGGAGAGTGTGGCACAGTGGTTAGAGCTACAGCCTCAGCCCCCTGAGGTTGCGGGTTCAAACCCCGTGCTGCTCCCTGCGACCCTGTGCAAGTCACTTAATCCTCCACTGCCCCAGGTACATTAGATAGATTGTGAGTCCATTGGTACAGAAAGGGAAAATGCTTGAGGTACCTGTATGTAAAACCGCTTTGAGTGTGGTCATAAAACTACAAACAGGCAATATACAAGTTCGAATCCCTTTCCCTGATGTCATAATGCCTGGCAGAAACCCAAAGAGTAGCAACATTCAGAGTTCATGATGTCATAATGTCTCATTCCACCAATAAAAGCCAACCTCAGCAGTGATGTCACAATGGCTTCATTGTTCTATACTTGGCTGACTTCTGATATTGTATTGGAGGAGAGTGTGGCGCAGTGGTTAGAGCTACAGCCTCAGCACCCACAGGTTGTGGGTTCAAACCCCGCACTGCTCCTTGTGACCCTGGGCAAATCACTTAATCCTCCACTGCCCCAGGTACATTAGATAGATTGTGAGCCCACCGGGACAAGGAAACGCTTGAAGTACCCGAGTGTGGTTTCATAACTACAAAATGGCGGTGTACAAGTCCCAATCCCTTTCCCTTTGAGGAAGATGTGGTCAAAGCAGTAAGCACAAACTAGTACTGTAACTGGAGAGGATATAAATCTTTAGCTCTAATAAACTCTCTTTAAAACGGATTTAGCCCGGGATCACGTGACGCCATGAAGCAGGACAGACGCTGACCGCGTTCTCTCCTGCCGCTTCTTCGCTCAGCCCCCTTTAATCGGCACTTTTTCGCCGCGCCCGCCACCGCGTTGCCGTGCAGGCTAGTGCCTAGCGACCCGACTACAACCGGCGGGGTTCAACAGCCTGCGATGTCGGCGAAAACCCCGAGGAAAGACCGGGACAAGCAGAAAGCGGGGGACAGTAAAATGGCGGCGCCGGCTAGCCCTGAGGTGACGGGGAGCCCAGCGTGGGTGTCGGAGGTGGCTGCTGAGGTGACTGCCGCGATGGAGCTGGTTTTAGAAAAGCGGCTGCTCCCCCTTGATGTTAAGCTGGAGCGTGTGCAGGAGAAACTGGACACGATGGGGCAGGAGGTGTCTTCTTTTCACCAGAGAGTGGAGGCTCTAGATGACCGCGTGCTCGGAGCGGAGGGCCTGCTGCGTAACCATGCTAAAACTCTTGCAACTTTGGAGGATCGTTTGGAAGACCTGGAGAACCGATCGCGACGCTGCAATCTGAGGTTTGTTGGCCTGCCTGAGGAGCTGCCAGAGTCTGATCTCCGTTCCATGATGGAATCCTGGATTACTTCCTCCCTCACTCTGCCACCAGGTTTGGGGCCCCTGTGCATTGAAAGAGCTCACAGGTTGGGCCTTAAGCGGTCCATGATGGCGAGACCGCGGGTGGTGATTATTAAACTGTTGAACTATGTACATAAGCAGGCTATTCTTCAGGCTATGCGTGGGGGCCAGAATTTGACTTATAACAACAAGAGAATTTTATGTTTTCAGGATTACTCTGCTAAAGTTTCGCAGCAGCGTAGAGCCTTTGCCCCAGTCTGTACGGAGCTGATACAACGCAATATTCGCTTCGCCTTGCTGTACCCGGCGAAACTTCGGGTCCACAGCAATGGGACTACCACTTATTTTACCACTGTGGCGGAGGCGCAGTCTTTCCTGGCCCAGGAGCCTGCGGCGGGTCCCTCTACCAGTGCAATTTCATCATCTGAGGGGCCGCCGGAGTGAGGAGCTAACCTGTTTATCCTGTGGATCAGCGCACCTGATTGCTTGTTGACCGCAGAGTACCGCTAGCCCAGTTGCCATTGTTGTGTTTTTCTTTTTCTTTTTTTATTTTTCTCTTCTTGCTATTGACCTTGGTTGCTTGGTGGTGCTCTGAGCTCTTTTACATATATCTGTGTTCCTGGAGCCATTTATGTTTTCTACTGGAGTGGAGAGCGCCGTGCCTGGACTAGTCCAGCAGTTCGGAGCTCAGCAGTCTGTGGGTCGATGTCTGCCGGTCTCAGGCCTGTGACCGATGTTTTGGAGCTCCTCGAGTTGGGATCTGGGCATATGGAGCTTCGGAGCATCGGAGACCCGGAGTTTCTCGTCCATATTTGTACTTTTCTTGTTTGCTGCCTTCTTGTAGACTCTTTGGACGATTTGCTGTTTGGGTTCTACTGGGGCTCCTTTGGTGTGTTTCGGGGGGGTTTGGTTACAGGTTACACTGGGTGCGGGTGATGTGCAGTGGGGTGGGGGGGGTTGGCCTGGGTTCACCTAGGATGTATGTGGAGAGAGCTGGGAGTTCCAGTTGGGTTGGGATTAGTTCCTGCTTGTTTTCGTTGGATGTCTTGCAGAGCTGGGGCTTGTTGGCCTCTTGGCCCTTGACTTGGGGGGTTCCTTTGGGCTTTGTTGGTATTACCTGCTGGGTTTGGGTGTTGGGCAGTTGCGGCTTCTATGGTGATAGGGGTTGGGGAGGGAGTGGGCGTCCAATGTGATCTGCTTTTCCTTCGGGGAAAGCCTTTCTTGGGGGGTTTCTGGGATGGGTTTGGAGTTGGGATTGGGGAACAGTCGGGGGGTGGGAGGAGTGGGGGAGGGGTGGGGTGGGGGGGGTTTGATTTTTGTTTCGTGGGGTGGTTTTAGTGTGGTGTTTTTTTTTTTGTTTGTTTTTGCGGTGCCTGATCCCGGGAGGCCCTGGGGTCTTGTCTTGTTATCTGCTGGATGCTGTAGGCTGGGGCAGCATCTTGGCAGCCTACTCCTTTTCATCACTTTTGCACTGTATCTGTTTCATTTTTATGTCAGTTAAATGGTGAAAATTCTTACTTGGAATGTTGGAGGCATTAACTCGCCTGTTAAGCGGGCAAAAATTTTACAAAATTTGCAGAGACAGCGAGCGGATATTGCTATGTTGCAGGAGACACACCTTACTGACTTAGAACACGCTAAATTGAGACGGGGATGGGTGGAGCGCTGTATTACGGCGGCCGCCGTTGGGAAGAAACGGGGAGTTGCTATTCTTTTTCGGAAAGCGGTGGCTACTCAGATTACCCCGGTGGCTATAGATGCTGATGGTCGTTATGCTTTTTGTACGGCGGTGCTTGGGGGGGTTCAAATGCTGGTGGGGTGTGTCTATGCTCCCAACGCTTATGATAAATCGTTTTACGCCCGTTTGAAGGCATTACTGTTGCCGCGTGCTTCTCTTCCGATGATGGTGGGGGGGGACTTCAATGTTGCCTGGGATGCTTCCTTGGATAGATCTCGTTCATCTGGGAGTGGAGAGGGTACTGAGGCTAGGGGTCTTCCTCAGTTGTGTCATCTTCTAGATCTCTTGGACGTTTGAAGACTCTTGCATCCGGGGGAGCGAGACTATACCCATCTCTCTCGCGCCCATGCTTCGCAATCTCGTATCGATTATCTGCTGGTTTCTCGATCGCTCTTTGCTAGGGTTCGAAAGGTGGAAATAGGGCCTTATGCGATTTCAGATCACGCATGGGTTTGGATGGATTGGGATTCGGGTGGGGGGCCTCGCCCACCTGGGTATTGGGCTTATCCGCTGTGGTTACAGGAGGACCCTAACTTTTTGCCCTATCTTCTAGGGGCGTGGAAGGATTATCAATACCATAATAAGCAGCATGAGGAGAACCCGGTTTTGTACTGGGAGGCGGCGAAGGCGGTCCTGCGGGGAGTGATTATTAGTTATGTCAGCCGGGTGCGGAAGACCAGAGATAGAGAGTTGTTACGTCTGTCGGATCTGATGATGAGAGCTCGGCGTACCTTTGCTTTGCGTCCTACGTCGGAAAACAGACAGAGTCTGCTTTCCTTGCAGGCGGCGGTCAATGCACTTTTGCATCAACGGGCAACTAAGTCTTTGGCTTACTATAAATACCGCTTGTACGTCCACGGCAATAAGGGAGGGAAACTTTTGGCTCGTTTAATCTCGCAAAGGGAGAGCCGTAAGAAGATATTGCACCTCCATACGGTAGAGTCTGGACGGGTCACTAGTGATGCGGACATATGTGAAGTCTTGCGCCGTTTTTATGCAACTCTTTATGCTCCACCTCCGGATTTGGGACTTTCTGGGGATCTCTATTTGGAGGGGCTTGATCTCCCGTGTCTTTCGGAGGAGCAGACGGGTCAGTTGAACGCGCCTATTGAGGTGGAAGAGGTGGAAATGGCTATAGCACAAAGTCCTACCTTGAAAGCCCCTGGGGTTGATGGGTATAGAGCTGAATTCTATAAACTCTTGCAATCTGAAATTGGGTCGCCACTGGCTCACATGTTTAATGTGATGATCAATGCTGAGGCGATGCCTGAACACCTTAATGTAGCGCAGATTATTGTTCTTCCGAAGCCCGGAAGGGATCCTACTCTGCCAGAATCGTATAGACCTATTTCGCTACTTAACTTTGATGTTAAGCTGCTGGCAAGGATATTGGCTAACCGATTGGCACGGGTGTTGCCGCTTCTTCTTCATGAGTCTCAGGTGGGTTTTGTTAAGGGTCGATCGGTGGCTAAGAACCTGCGCAGAATTTTGATTTCTTTGGAGTATGCTTCAAGAGCTGCGGCGCCTTCTCTTCTTATTAGTTTTGATGCTGAGAAGGCATTTGATCGCGTCCGTTGGGATTTTTTGTTTGCTACTTTGGATAAATATGGGTTCGGGGGTCGTTTCGTTTCAGCGCTACGGGCATTATATGCTTCTCCACAGGCTTCTGTGTGGGTAAATGGTTGTCGTTCATCTTTGTTTGAGATTCATACGGGAACTCGCCAGGGATGTCCGCTATCCCCTTTGTTGTTCGTGTTGACGCTGGACCCCCTCCTTCGTGATATCTATTCGAATCCGACTATTCGGGGGATTCAGTTGGGGGATCAGAGCTTTAAGGTGGCTGCTTTTGCGGACGATCTCTTGGCTTTTCTGACGGACCCTTCTTCTTCTTTGCAGGCTCTTTTGGAGACCATGAGAGAGTATGGGGATTTTGCAGGCTTCCGTTTGAATTTGCTTAAATCTGAGGCCTTGCCGTCCTCACAGGCACTGCAGGCTCGGTGGGGCGCCTCTTTTCCTTTATGCTGGGCCCAGGGCTCCTTTCGATATTTGGGGGTCTACATTTCGGTTTCCACGTCTCAGCTTTATTCGCTTAATATTCCCAAGCTTTTGGCGGATACTAAGGTCCAGCTGGAGGCCTGGGAGGGCCTCCCTCTGACCCTGTTGGGCCGCATCTCTTTGGTTCGCATGGTGATTTTTCCGCGATGGCTGTATGTGATGCAGACGTTGCCGCTTCGTTTGTTGAAAAAGGATGTCAACGGTTTATATCGCTTGCTGTCCCGTTTTTGTTGGAATTCGCGCAAACCGAAGGTTCGTTTATCCTATTTGGTGGGAGGTTGGCGACAGGGAGGACTGGGACTTCCGGATTTTGGCCTTTATAATGAGGCCTGTTTGCTACGCCATTTGAAGGACTGGCTCCTGGATGAACATCAGTATACTCCGTTGGACTTTGAACGGGCCTTCTATGCTCCTCATACCTTGAACAGTCTCTTACACTTGCCCGCTACGGATCTTCCCCCGGAGTTCCGTGCGTGTGTTTCTTTGAAGTCTATGCGTGCTGTGTGGGAGAGCTTGGTCGGCAGACTGGGAGGGGACCCGAGGGTGTCGAATCAGCTTCCCCTACGGGGGAATTTGGCCTTTGCGCCCGGCCGGGATAGCCAGGCTTTTCTCGACTGGGCGGCCCGCGGCTTTCATCTTTTGGAACATCTGTTGACGGAGGAGGGCGGTCTGCAGCCTTTGGCCGCTTTGAGGGATCGATTGGGTGGGGGTTGGGGAGATATTTTTGCCTATTGGCAGGTTAAGCATTATATTCTTTCCCTTCCGCAGGATCGCCTTGCTTTCCCGATGGGGGTGCGTCTTCGGTTATTTTTTGATGGGGTGGCAGTGGCTTTTACTTCGGTGTCGGCATTATATAGGGCCTTGTTGGAGCTTATGGATACTAAGGAGGTGTCGCAGCTTAGGCGAAGCTGGGGTCGTGAACTTGGCCTAGATCTTGGTGCTTGGGATGTTTTGCGAGCGGTGCGTGGGGTCCCTTATCTGATTACGGGGGCGGAGTATCGTGAGTGTTATGTTAGAGTGATTTATAGGGCCTATCTTACTCAAGTTCAATTGCACAAAATGGGAGGTATTGACTCCCCTTTGTGCTTGAAATGTGGCAGGGCCCCCAATACTTTCGCTCACTCTTTTTGGGATTGTTGGACTATACAGGTTTTTTGGAGGGCTATTGCTCGATATTTCCGTGGGTTATTTGTGAGTGCTATTGTGGGTACTGTAGAGCAGCTGGTTCTTGATCTTCCTGGGGCCTTTCGCGGTCTTCCTAGAGGGGGTAGCCTTTGGTGTCGTAAGGTGTGTCTCCTTGCTCGCAAATGCATTTTGAAATCTTGGACTGTCTCGGAGCCTCCCTCTTTTTGGTCCTGGAGAGCGATGGTGCATAATTTGGCCATGTGGGAGGCCCGTGAGGCTGTTGGCCACCCTCGTCGCCGACGTCATTTTTTGCTTGTCTGGGGAGTTTATTTGGACTCCTTAACTCCTAGAGGGCGTAGTCTCCTGTTGAATCCTCTGGTTTAGCTGGGCTGAGGCTCTAGGCATCTCCTGGGTTCGGGCACCGCTCCCCCTTTCTTTCTTTTTTTTTTTTTTTTTTTTTTTATTTTTTTTTTTTATTTTATTTTATTTTTTTGTTTTTTGTTTTCTTTTTCCTCTTTTTATTAGTTTTCTTCTTTAGGGTTGTTGAGGGAGGGATGGGTGATTCCTTGGGTCAGCTGGGGGCCACCAGAACACGGGCCTTCGGTATTTGAAAGTTACGTCTTTTGGCTTCTGTTTGTTGGGGGTGGGGGTAGGGGCTGTTTTGGGGGGGGAGGGTGGGGTTGGGGGGTTGTTGGCTTTGTACGACTTTATACTGCACGGATTTGGGTATTTTTGGAAGCTTAGCCCTTTTCAGTGTGGTAGTTGTTATTTGTTGCTTTCTTATTCACTTAATAAAAAATAGATTTGAACATAAAACGGATTTAGCCCAGTGGTTCTTAAAACTGTCCTGGGGGACCCCCAGCCAATCGGGCTTTCAAGATATCTCTAATGAATATGCATGAGGCAGATTTGCATGCCTGTCACCTCTGTTTTTTCATTAGGGATATATTGAAAACCCGATTGGCTGGGGGTCCCCCAAGACAGGTTTAAGAACCACTGGTTTAGACAAGTTCCTGGAGGAAAAGCCTATAAATCATTATTAACCGCACTGCATTGGGAAAATCACAGTTTGCCTCTGGGTGTAAGCAAAAGGGAATTCATCTACTTCTTGGGATCCTGCAGACAGAATTTGAGCTTTAGGTACCTTTGGAATGATCCAGTAAGCTACTTCTTGTGTTCCTTGATGAATGACAAATTTAAAGGTTTAACTTTGACCTCTAAAAAAGTACTATGGCAGCAGTGGACCTCAGTCCAACTGATCATCTAATTTGGCACAAACCCCTCAGTTTTCATCACCTCAAGATATCCTAACACATCCTTTGTCTTTAGGAAATATGACGTTTAAGCAGGATCGGAGCAACAGCTCTGGTCGGATTCACTCCCACATAGAGACCGACACAGATAATATACAGTTTTTCATCCGATGGGTACAAATTCAGATTTTATTGATTTCAAATATACATGAACATTTTGTTTATTTTCCACTGTTCCGAGTTCATGGAATACTCATGCAATTCCAGATGACCATATAAATAAAATCTGATATCACCTCAGTAAGGATAAAATCCCTCCACTGCCAGAATCTTTGTGAACACAAAACCCTGTAAATAACCTCCTGAAAATTTTATACCATAAACAGCAAGAACTCGCAAGACACAGACATCAAAAACTGGACCCCTGAAAAGGCAATAGCAGATGAAGCTGGAAAAGCCCAGCTTCAACCTTCCTCTGCCCGTCTCTTCCTCACCAGCCCTCATCTTCCTCTGCCCGTCTCTTCCTCACCAGCCTTCATCTTTCTCTGACCGTCTCTTCCTCACCAGCCCTCATCTTCCTCTGCCCATCTCTTCCTCACCAGCCTTCATCTTCCTCTGCCCGTCTCTTCCTCACCAGCCCTCATCTTCTTCCCTGTTGCTCATGCTCTTTCTAGCTACCAGCCCTCATCTTCCTCTGCCCGTCTCTTCCTCACCAGCCCTCATCTTCCTCTGCCCGTCTCTTCCTCACCAGCCCTCATCTTCTTCCCTGTTGCTCATGCTCTTTCTAACTACCAGCCATCATCTTCCTCTGCCTGTCTCTTCCTCACCAGCCCTCACCTTCCTCTGCCTATCTCTTCCTCACCAGCCCTCATCTTCCTCTGCCCGTCTCTTCCTCACCAGCCCTCATCTTCCTCTGCCCGTCTCTTCCTCACCAGCCCTCATCTTCCTCTGCCCGTCTCTTCCTCACCAACCCTCATCTTCTTCCCTGTTGCTCATGCTCTTTCTAGCTACCAGCCCTCATCTTCCTCTGTCCGTCTCTTACTCACCAGCCCTCATCTTCCTCTGCCTGTCTCTTCCTCACCAGCCTTCATCTTCCTCTGCCCGTCTCTTCCTCACCAGCCCTCATCTTCCTCTGCCTGTCTCTTCCTCACCAGCCCTCATCTTCTTCCCTGTTGCTCATGCTCTTTCTAGCTACCAGCCCTCATCTTCCTCTGCCCATCTCTTCCTCACCAGCCGTCATCTTCTTCCCTGTTGCTCATGCTCTTTCTAGCTACCAGCCCTCATCTTCCTCTGCCCATCTCTTCCTCACCAGCCCTCATCTTCCTCTGCCCGTCTCCTCCTCACCAGCCCTCATCTTCCTCTGCCCGTCTCTTCCTCACCAGCCCTCATCTTCCTCTGCCCGTCTCTTCCTCACCAGCCCTCATCTTCCTCTGCCCGTCTCTTCCTCACCAGCCCTCATCTTCCTCTGCCCGTCTCTTCCTCACCAGCCCTCATCTTCTTCTGCCTATCTCTTCCTCACCAGCCCTCATCAGCTCAGTTGTGATGATGTAACGCGTGTATACTGTATGTACTCGTATTGCAAGACCTCACTCATTTAAAACAGTCATTACACTCTTGCAGCGTCAGAGAGAGAAGAACCATCGGCTCAGTTGTGATGACGTGATCCGTGTATACTGTATGTACTCGTATTGCAAGACCTCACTCATTTAGAACAGTCACTACACTCTTGAAGCGTCAGAGAGAGAAGAGCAATCGGCTCAGTTGCGATGATGTGACGCGTGTATACTGTATGTACTTGTATTGCAAGACCTCGCTCGTTTAGAACAGTCACTACGGTCCCGCAGCGTCAGAGAGAGAAGAACCATCGGCTCAGTTGTGATGTGTGTATACTGTATGTGCTCGTATTGGAAGACATTGCTTGTATATCAAAATAAAATGTTTTGCTTGTCTTGCATCCCAAGTTACTTGCAATCCAAGGTTTTACAGTATATGTATATAGTTTCCTGTAAGGCTCGCACTTCATGGAAATTTTCTTGCCATAAGAGGAAGAACCACTTTTTAGGGCAAACCATTTTTCTGGTGCACAAAAAAAAAAAAAAAAAGTATAATTTATACGATAAAGGTGCAAAAAGGTTCAGTACAGCACGTTCCAGTTCCAGCTTTATTAGAACCAATGGGGTTGGTCCAGGGCCAAGACATCTGAGCACAACAGATCAGTTTCAAACAAATTCCCCAGGAGGACACTTACACATCAAGTAGAAGGAACCCATGATCCATATCAAGAACTCTACTGCTGGGTCCCATAGGAAAAGAAAATCCAGAAGGTTTACAAAAACGTCCAAACACCAAAATCTATTTAAAGCAAATGTGGAAAAATGTGAAGTTAAAAAGACAAATTAATGCCTTCTGGCTGACTCAAACCCATTTATCCTTGTAACCGATAAGTGTGAAAATGAGTCACAAGGAGTTTGTTTTCATTTCAAGCTCTAGTCTAGATCTAAATACAGAATCGTTCTATTTATCTGTCAGGCCGGAAAAAAAAAAACACTGCCATGTCTACAGGCTTTTAGAAGGTAGTTTGAAACCTATAATTACGCCAAACACAAGTGCTCTGTTATGCTGTCTTCTCATCCCTGGTCATTTTGACATTTGCTCAACAGTAACAAGAATTAAAATAGCAGGTTCAGCCCTGCTTCTGACTGAGGGATGGCAAGTCAGAGAGAAAGACTGAGGTTAACCACACTTTAAACTACTGAAGGCCAACCAGGAGTCAGCGAAGCCCATTTTCAAAATGGCCACTTCCAGACTAAAGAAGGTATAATCCAGTGTTTCTCTCAACTCGGTCCCAGGGAACCCCTTTGCCAGTCATGTTTTCAAGATATCCACAATGAATATGCATGAAAGACATAATGGAGGCAGTGTATGCAAATCAAGTTTAAGGAAATTCAATGTGGATGTCCTGAAAACCTGACGGGCAACGGGGGTATTCCAGGACCGAGTTGAGAAACACTGGTTTCTGAAGACAATGACTGACTGCCACCAACAACTGGCGTGAAAAGGGCCTGCAAAAGCGTATTATAGGGCGAAGGAGTAGTGTGAAGGCCACAGGCGCAAATACTGCTGATGGATGCTGCCACAAGCAAATAGGGGCTCACATGACAAGAACATCCAGTGAAATCATCAAGTTTGCAGATGACACAAAGCTAGGTCGGACAATCAGATCACAAAAGGGCAGCGAGGAACTACAGAGAGACTTGAGCCAGTTAGAGAGATTGGCAGAGGCATGGTAGATGAAGTTTAAAGTGGAAAAATGCAAGGTAATGCATTTGGGCAGAAAGAACAAGGAGCAAAAACCATCAGGCGGCAAAGAAAGCAAATAGAATGTTGGGATTGATAAAGAAAGGAATCACGAGTAGATCGGAGAGGGTCATAATGCCGCTTTATAGAGCAATGGTCAGACCCCACTTGGAATACTGTGTCCAACATTGGTCTCCCTACCTAAAGAAGGAAATAAAACTGCTTGAGAGGGTGAGACGAGGAGACTGCGAGGGGATCGGATTGAGACTTTTAAAATAATAAAAGGAATCGACAAGAGCAGGACAAAAAGTTATTTACGATGTCAAATGTGACTAGGACAAGAGGTCATGGACTGAAGCTGAGGGGGGACAAGCCCAGGACAAATGCCAGGAAGTTCTGCTACACACAGCGAGTGGTGGACACCTGGAACGCTCTCCCGGTGGAGATTGCTGCGGAACCCACCGTTCTAGTATATAATAATAATAATAACAACTTTATTTTTGTATACCACAATACCACAAACAGTTCAAAGCGGTTTACAATGCAAGAGACTGTACATACACAGCGAAGATACAATGCGAGGGAGTGTACTATGCAGTTGAGAGCAGTTTACAAAGCAGGGGATTGTACATAGTCAGCATGGGTGTTTATATAGCGAAGATACAAAGCAGATTTACAATGCAAGAGCCTGTACATATACAGCGGAGATATAGTAACATAGTAACATAGTAGATGATGGCAGATAAAGACCTAAATGGTCCATCCAGTCCGCCCAACCTGATTCAATTTAATTTTTTTTTTTTTTTTTAATTTTTTCTTCTTAGCTATTTCTGGGCAAGAATCCAAAGCTTTACCCGGTACTGTGCTTGGTTTCCAACTGCCGAAATCTCTGTTAAGACTTACTCCAGCCCATCTACACCCTCCCAGCCATTGAAGCCCTCCCCTGCCCATCCTCCACCAAACGGCCATACACAGACACAGACCGTGCAAGTCTGCCCAGTAACTGGCCTAGTTCAATATTTAATATTATTTTCTGATTCTAAATCTTCTGTGTTCATCCCACGCTTCTTTGAACTCAGTCACAGTTTTACTCTCCACCACCTCTCTCGGGAGCGCATTCCAGGCATCCACTACCCTCTCCGTAAAGTAGAATTTCCTAACATTGCCCCTGAATCTACCACCCCTCAACTTCAAATTATGTCCTCTGGTTTTACCATTTTCCTTTCTCGGGAAAAGATTTTGTTCTACGTTAATACCCTTCAAGTATTTGAACGTCTGAATCATATCTCCCCTGTCTCTCCTTTCCTCTAGGGTATACATATTCAGGGCTTCCAGTCTCTCCTCATACGTCTTCTGGCGCAAGCCTCCTATCATTTTCGCCGCCCTCCTCTGGACCGCCTCAAGTCTTCTTACGTCTTTCGCCAGATACGGTCTCTAAAACTGAACACAATACTCCAAGTGGGGCCTCACCAATGACCTGTACAGGGGCATCAACACCTTTTTCCTTCTACTGACCACGCCTCTCTTTATACAGCCCAGCATCCTTCTGGCAGCAGCCACTGCCTTGTCACACTGTTTTTTCGCCTTTAGATCTTCGGACACTATCACCCCAAGGTCTCTCTCCCCGTCCGTGCATATCAGCTTCTCTCCTCCCAGCATATACGGTTCCTTCCTATTATTAATCCCCAAATGCATTACTCTGCATTTCTTTGCATTGAATTTTAGTTGCCAGGCATTAGACCATTCCTCTAACTTTTGCAGATCCTTTTTCATATTTTCCACTCCCTCTTCAGTGTCTACTCTGTTACAAATCTTGGTATCATCTGCAAAAAGGCACACTTTTCCTTCTATCCCTTCAGCAATGTCACTCACAAACATATTGAACAGGATTGGCCCCAGCACCGAACCCTGAGGGACTCCACTAGTCACCTTTCCTTCCTTCGAGCAACTTCCATTAACCACCACCCTCTGACGTCTGTCCGACAGCCAGTAAGGCTTAAAGGGCTTAAAATAGCCAAGGGGAAGCGGGGGTTAGGGGCAGAACCAGCCCGAATATTATTTGTGGTTTTTTTTAATGTTTGCGGGCCGGCTCTGCCCCTAACTGCCGCGAATACGGAGGGGGAAGTGTTTCCAGAAAGCCTGATAGGTTTGGAAAGCACTGTAGTAGAGGGTAGCAGATGAAAGCCAACAGTTGTCCTACCATAGAAACATGGCATAGCAAAAGTAGGAGGCGCCTGGGGCAGTGGCACCCCCCCTCTCCATGCCACAATTGTGCCCTCCTTTCTCCCCTCCTGTATCTCTTTAAATCTTCACCAGCGCAAGCAGTTTCTCCAGCCTGCTGCTCACGCCGGTGTTGGCTTTCCCTCGGACATCACTTTCTGGCCCCGCGACCCAGAAGTGATTTCAGAGGGGAGCCAGGCTGGCATGAGCAGCAGGCCAGAGAATTTGCTTATGCTGGCAAATATTTAAATAGGTATCGGGAGGTGAGAAGGGGTGAGCGTGGCATGGAAGGGGTGCAGAGAGGTGCCTCCCCCCCCTGACCAAGATGGAGCCCAGGGCGGCCTGACCCCCCCTTACTATGGCACTGGCTTCAAGTACCCAGTTTAGCTCTTTCAGGTGAGATCATTGTTCCTGAATAACAGACACCCACCTTAAGCTAACGCTAAGACCCAATTCTCAGTCAGGTTTTCAGGATATCCACAATGAACATGCATGAGAAAAATTTGCATATACTGGCTCCATTTCATGCACATTCATTGTGAATATCCCGAAAACCTGACTTGTCGGCTTTATCCTGTTGACTGGGTTGAGAACCCCTGCTCTAACTATACATAAAGATGTTATTAGTGAGCTGTGTACCGTATTTCCCCCATGTATAGGCCGCGGCTTATACATCGATTTTACGAACATGAGTACTGGGTGCGGCTTGCTTACCTGGGGCAGCCTATCTAAAGAGATCCCCCCTGTAAATCATCCCCCCGTACCTTTTATAATCCCCCTTAAATACCTCCCTCGCTGGATGGCTCCCGGCTGCCTCCTCCAATCTCACAGCCAGCGGTGCAGGGCAGGAGTGATCTTTTCGGCATCCAGGTTGACCCTGTGCCGCTTCCTGAATGGCTGCCGTCAGTTGTCACGAGTCCCACAAGAGCCAATGGCAGCCATTCAGGAAGTGGCGCGGGGCCAGGCTAGATGCTGAAAAAAAAAAATCGTTCCTGCCCTGAGCAGCGAGATTGGAGGAGGCAGCCGGCAGCCGTCCAGCGAGGGAGGGATTTAAGGGGGATTTAAAAGGGTAGGGGGGATGATTTAAAAAAAGTTCAGCTACTCAAGATAAGCCGCGACTAGTAACATGGGGCGGCTTATCTAACCATTTTAAAACGCAGCTCAGTATTTTCTGCGGCCTATAGTTGGGGAAATACGGTAAGCATCTCCTGTCCTTACTGGAAAAGTGCTGAAGTGTTTTTCCTGCATGCTGTCAGGTTCCTGGAATCACCCCCTAGGTGGCAGAGCTAATGCAATCCATTTCTGATGAGTACCAAACCTTCGTCACTTATACAAGACCAGTTCACCAAAGCATAAGAACCAACAGATCTAACTTCTGTCATTCAGCTGGTAGCACAATCCAGTTATCTCAGAGAAAAGAAAGGATTCCAATTTTTAAAGGTTGTTCCAGGGATCCAATTAAAAACTGGAGAATGGATTCCTAATTACTCAGCTTCCCATAGTTTATATACACTTGCATGGGATCTGATCTATCACTTTTCTGTGGTTACAATCATAGTAGTTTATATATTACTGGTGTTTAAGCCCATTACATTAACAGGTGCTCGTAAAGCCTCCTTCCCTCACATGTCCCCTATTTTCAGCCCCAAACCCATTTTTACCCCCCCCCAGTCCCCTTCTCCCATCTTTTCCCTTTCAGCTTCCAGCCCCCTATTCTCACCAGCATTTTCCTCCCCCCCCCAGTGCAGCAGCAGCATTCCCTCCCCCTCTATTTCCCTGTGCAGCAGCAGTATTTCTATCCCCCCACCCCACTTCCCTGTGCAGCAGCATTTCTGTTAGTTTCTGGCCGGCTCCCTTAAAAATCCCTTGCCAAATGTATTTTTGAGTTTAAAGCTGCCGCGGTGGCTCCTCCCACAATCCGCGCCAGCGTCGGTAGCCTTCTCTCTGACGTGACATCAGAGAGGCTTCTGACACAGGTGCGGCTCGTAAGAGGAGCCACCGCCACGGCTTTGAACTTAAAAATAACTTTGGCAAGGGACTGAAAGGGAGCCGGCCAGACCGCAGGCTGCGCTGTGTTAGACGGAGTGAGGGCGGAAGGGGGGAGTCACCTCCGTGCTTTGCTGCTTAAGGTGCCTCCACATGCGCAGAAGAAACCACTGCTGACTCCTTCTACTGCGCATGCGAAGCCACAGAGCTACAGAGTGCGGATCACGCAGGTAGGAGTGCACATGCGCACTTAGGGTTTTATTATTAGTGATATACAGGAACTTTTTTTGTACTTAGGGCAACGAAGGGTTAAGTGACTTGCCCAAAGTCAGAAGGAACATAAGAACATAATAGCAGCCCTATTGTCAGACCAATGGTCCATCTAGCCCAGTATCCTGTTTCCACAGCGGCCAATCCAGGTCAGAAGTACATGGCAGGAAGTACAGTGAATCAGATTCATTAAGGTTTCTCCTCACTCCCCCACCACTGACACAGAAAAGGGAGAAGAGGCCTGAGTGAATCAGATCTTTTAGTGTCTGAAATCCAACTGTACTGGAAAGGAAGCAGGCGCTGGATGAACTGGGAGATGGCTTCCTGGAGGAAGTAGGCTTCGAAAAGCTGTAGGGCTGAAGCATTGGATGACCTGTGACTGAGGAGCAATTTCCTGGGGTCACACAAGTCTAAGAGACCCATCTCACACTTCCCTCACACGTTGCGTAAATGCAGCCGACTGTTTCTGATCCAGAGGGAGGGGGGGTGGAAGGCGAAGCTGAGGTAAGAGTAAACCATCAGGCCTGAACAGGCAGAACCTCCTCAGGCTCATAAATTGAACAAAGAAGTTCAAAGAAAACTGGAGAGACGCGAGCTTCAGGTTTGCCACCACTTTCGCAGAAACAAAGTTTGTTTCCCCAGTCTTGGGTCAACCCCCAAACCACAACCTTCACCTCCCCTGTCCTAGGGAAAATGGCATCCAGTCACTCTCGTGCTGAGAATACGTAGATAATTACATCTTATGGATTTGGTTTGGATAAGTTCCTGGAGGAAAAGTCCATAGTCTGTTATTAAGACATGGGGGAAGCCACTGCTTACCCTGGATCAATAGCATGGAATATTGCTACTCCTTGTGTTTTGGCCAGGTACTAGTGACCTGGATTGGCCACCATGAGAATGGACTACTGAGACCTAAACATGTATACTCTGGAGGAGAGGAGGGACAGGGGAGATACAATACAGACGTTTAAATACTTGAAAGGTATTAATACAGAATCAAATCTTTTCCAGAGAAGAGAAAATGGTAAAACTAGAGGGCATAATTTGAGGTTGTGATGAGGAAGACTCAGGAGCAAGGTTCGGAAATTCTTTACGGAGATGGTGGTAGATGCCTGGAATGCCCTCCCGAAGAAAGAAGTGGTGAGGAAAGCGGTGATGGAATTCAAAAAAGCATGGGATAAACAGAGGATCTCTAATTAGAAAACAAAGAATGTAATTAAACTCTGGAATTTGTTTGCGGAGAATGTGGTGAAATCAGTTAGCTTAGTGGGGTTTAAAAAACAGTTTGGATAAATTCCTAAAAGGGAAGTCTTGGGGAAATCCATTGCTTAATCCTAGGATGGGCAGCATAAAATTTGTTTCACTACTTGGGATCTAGCTGGATACTTGGGACCTGGGTTGGCCACTGTTGGAGACAGGATATTGGGCTTGATGGACCATTGGTCTGACCCACTATGGCTATTCTTATGTGAGCCAAGTATAGGACAGTCAAGCCATTGTGACATCACCGATGAGGCTGGCTCTTAGGCATTGGTGGAATGAGACATTATGACATCACAATCTCAGCTCTGGAATGTTGCTACTCTTTGGGTTTCTGCCAGGTACTTGGGACCTGGGTTGGCCACTGTTGGAAACAGGATCCTGGGCTTGATAGACCCGTGGTTTGTCCCAGTATGGCAACTCTTATGTTCTTATGTGAGCCGAGTACAGGATAATCAAGCCATTGTGACATCACTGCTGAGGTTGACTCTTAGGCATTGCGCGACCTTAGAATTACAGGGTTCTATGTGACAATTTTCAGTATTTTTAACTCCGATGACTTCCGGGTTCTATCTGACATTATCATCATGTAGTATTTGGAGAAACTCTGTTCTGATGTTAAATTAATAAATAAATCCGCACATGTCAACAAACCTCCACTTCAAATTCCTGAGAATGACTTTCGGTATAGTTAGAACCATGTAATTCTAAGGTCGTGATTGGTGGAATGAGGCATTATGACATCACAATCTCAGTTCTGGAATGCTGCTACTCATTGGGTTTCTGCCAGGTACTTGGGCCACTGTTAGAAACAAGGTACTGGGCTTGATGGACAGTATGACAATTCTTATGTTCTTTAGGACACCCTGGTACAACAACCTCACAGTTGTTTGTGTAGAGCAGGGGTGTCCAATCTGTGGCCCAAGAGCCACATGCGGCCCCGTGAATTATTTTGCGTGGCCCCAGTCGAGGGCAATGCAATGTTTTCCTCTGCTGCCCCCGGGTGTTTACCGTTTTGCCGGCTCCCTCCTCTGTCTTGCTGCAGCGTTTGCACATTTGTACAGCCCCAGAAATATTTTTTTCAGCCAATGCGGCCCAGGGAAACCAAAAGGTTGGACACCCCTGGTGTAGAGCCTTCCTCAAAAAATATTATATAAGTGAGGACTATCCAGAAACCCTCCAGTGATAAGACTAGGACGATTTAGGAACATAAAAAACAGGACAGTCAAAACACCTTTTCTTGAAGGGAAATCAGCCATTCACCTTAGCTTTCCGGGGTATTTGGGGAGTTAACAAAAAACACTTCGGATAAAGGACACAAACAGAAAACAAGAGAAGTGAGAGCATTAAAAAAAATAAGAAAATTAGAGAATATATCGAACGGCAAAGAGTTCAATAAAGAAAAAAATGAGGAACTGGAAAAATATGACAGAAACAGCAGAAATACAGCAAGCAGAGATCTGAAACCAAAGAAGGCAAGATAAAAGGATTAAAAAAAGGATTTATCAAGGAGAATGAAATGCAGATCTAGAAATGTCTGAAAATCAAAAGGAAAGGAAAACCAAACAAAGTGGATAGAAAGAGCAAGAGAAAAGAGAAATACTGGAAAGTTATCGGGGGGGGAAAAAAAAAGCAGAGGAAGGAGAAAAAGCAACTGCAGAATTTTCCCTTATATGGTTGAACCCTCTGCAACAGCTCAACGTCACAGGGACAGACAGAAAAACATCTCAGTTGCCAGTTTTGAAATCTAGACCCTTAACTAATTTTCCACATTCAACTGGGTGTACTGATGAGGCAAAGGACACACTGAATACTGGAGACTTCGGGGCAGAGGAGCTCAGTAGCCCATAGACCCTGACACTTCAATCACCGCTGCCCTACCAGCAGAAAAATTAAGCCCTGTACATAGATGGGAGCATTTCATTTTTCCAGACCAACAAACCAGTATTTTTTAGTAGAGAATGACACGGGAACAAATTTTTTCCACGTCCCCGCAGGAACTCAATTTCCCCAGCTCTTCCCCGCAGGTTTTGTCCCTGTCCCATTCCTGTAAGCTGGGCTTAACCGCACAAGCCACGAACACTTCTGATTTTAAAGTGTTCGAGGCTTGTGCAGATGAGGACGGAGCTTAGGCATTGGTGGAATGAGGCATTATGACATCACAATCTGAGCTCTAGAATGTTGCTACTTAGGATTTTAAAGTTTTTGAGGCTTGTGCAGATGAGGACGGAGCTTAGGCATTGGTGGAATGAGGCATTATGACATCACAATCTGAGCTCTAGAATGTTGCTACTTAGGATTTTAAAGTGTTCGAGGCTTGTGCAGGTGAGGACGGAGCTTAGGCATTTTTGGAATGAGGCATTATGACATCACAATCTGAGCTCTAGAATGTTGCTACTTAGGATTTTAAAGTGTTCAAGGCTTGTGCAGATGAGGACGGAGCTTAGGCATTGGTGGAATGAGGCATTATGACATCACAATCTGAGCTCTAGAATGTTGCTACTTAGGATTTTAAAGTGTTTGAGGCTTGTGCAGATGAGGACGGAGCTTAGGCATTGGTGGATTGAGGCATTATGGTTTTAAAGTGTTTGAGGCTTGTGCAGATGAGGACGGAGCTTAGGCATTGGTGGAATGAGGCATTATGACATCACAATCTGAGCTCTAGAATGTTGCTACTTAGGATTTTAAAGTGTTTGAGGCTTGTGCAGATGAGGACGGAGCTTAGGCATTGGTGGAATGAGGCATTATGACATCACAATCTGAGCTCTAGAATGTTGCTACTTAGGATTTTAAAGTGTTTGAGGCTTGTGCAGATGAGGACGGAGCTTAGGCATTGGTGGATTGAGGCATTATGGTTTTAAAGTGTTTGAGGCTTGTGCAGATGAGGACGGAGCTTAGGCATTGGTGGAATGAGGCATTATGACATCACAATCTGAGCTCTAGAATGTTGCTACTTAGGATTTTAAAGTGTTTGAGGCTTGTGCAGATGAGGACGGAGCTTAGGCAGTGGTGGAATGAGGCATTATGACATCACAATCTGAGCTCTAGAATGTTGCTACTTAGGATTTTAAAGTGTTTGAGGCTTGTGCAGATGAGGACGGAGCTTAGGCATTGGTGGATTGAGGCATTATGGTTTTAAAGTGTTTGAGGCTTGTGCAGATGAGGACGGAGCTTAGGCATTGGTGGAATGAGGCATTATGACATCACAATCTGAGCTCTAGAATGTTGCTACTTAGGATTTTAAAGTGTTTGAGGCTTGTGCAGATGAGGACGGAGCTTAGGCAGTGGTGGAATGAGGCCTTATGACACCACAATCTGAGCTCTAGAATGTTGCTACTTATGGTTTTAAAGTGTTTGAGGCTTGTGCAGATGAGGACGGAGCTTTCCGGAATGGGGCAGGACAATGAGTTCCCACAGAGACGGGGAAAAATTTGTCCCCATGTCATTTTCTACTTTTTAGTTCATGCAGCTTTGCCTCCACTGTGCATTTTGCTTTTCCGATTCCTCCTATCTTGCAACCCCACCCTAGGCCGCTGCCTTCTATACCCCAATCAGGAGCATATGCTGGCGGCCCAAGCAGAAGCAGGAGCCGAGACCCACTGGACTGCGAGCTCTAGCAGGCTTCCCCCTGCATTTTAATACCACCTATATCTCAAAGTCGTAACTTTGGAAACAGCAGATTTTTATAGTTTTAGCTTTTTAACCAAACCGAGTACCTGAATAGTTATCAATGGGTGGTGAGCGGACATTGACATTAAGTCCCTTCTGTAGATATACATTGGCGTAATCCTGCTGTGGTAAGGAATAAATCAAACCTATATATAACCTGCATTATGAGCCAAAGGCCGTATAAGGCGGGGTACAAATACTTCAGGCAAGAATAAAATTATCCTCCTCCACCCTCATGTCTCTCCATCCCCAAGCCCAACATTAAAATAAACAAGATACTGTGCAAATAACCAGGTCTTTAGCAACTTCCTAAATGTAAAAATCCCAAACTGCTTCACATTTCCCACGGCAATTTATTCCACCAGCCAGTCGCCACGCCAGAGAAACACAACCCCTGCATCTTGAATGAAGATGAAACGCCCCCAACAGGCGGCACCAACCTTTCCAATATCACTTGACCAGAACATACAACTGCAGGTACCCCCATCAAAAATCGGGGACCCGTCCTTCATAGAGCCTTATAAACTAAAACACCACACCTTCAAACTGAATACAAATTAGAGAATGACACAGGGACAAACTTTTCCCCATCTCCGCGGGAACTAATTTTCCCGTCCTGTCCCCGCAAGTTCTTTTCCTGTGCCTACCACATTCCTGCAAGCTCCGTCCTCATCTGCACAAGCCTCAAACACTTTAGGAACATAGGACTAGCCTTACTGGGTCAGACCCATGGTCCATCAAGCCTAGTAGCCCGTTCTCACGGTGGCCAATCCAAGTCCCTAGTACCTGGCCAAAACCCAAGGAGTAGCAACATTCCAGCATCTCAAACAATAGCGCAAGATTCCGGAACCCCATTGAAAGCAACATTCCAGAGTTGAGATTGTGATGTCATAATGTGTCATTCCACAGTGCGTCAGAGCCAGCCTCATCAGTGATGTTAACAATGGCTTGATTGTCCTATACTTGGCTCACATAAGAATATAACTGGGTCAGACCAATGATCCATCAAGCCCAATAGCCCGTTCTCACAGTAGCCAATCCAGGACCCTAGTACCTGTCCAAAACCCAAGGTGTAGCAACATTCCATGCTACCGATCTAGGGCAAGCAGTGGCTTCCCCCATGTCTTTCTCAATAACAGACTATGGACTTTTCCTCCAGGAACTTGTCCAAACCTTTCTTAAAACCAGATACGTTATTTGCTCTTACCACATCCTCGGGCAATGAGTTCCAGGACTTAACTATTCTCTGAATGAAAAAATATTTCCTCCTATTGGTTTTAAAAGTATTCCCCTGTAACTTCATCGATTGTCCCCTAGTATTGGTAATTCTTGATGGAGTGAAAATTCGATCCACTTGTACCCGTTCTACTCCACTCAGGATTTTGTAGAATTCAATCATATCTCCCCTTAGCCGTCTCTTTTCCAAACTGAAGAGCCCTAACCGTTTTAAGTCTTTCCTCATACGAGAGGAGTTCCATCCCTTTTATCATCTTGGTCGCTCTTCTTTGAACCTTTTCTAGCATCATTATATCTTTCTTGAGATAAGGTGACCAGAATTGAACGCAATACTCCAGATGAGTTCGCAACATGGAGCAATACAGGGGCATTATAATATTCTTAGTTTTGTTAACCATCCCTTTTTTAATAATTCCCAGCATCGTGTTTGCTTTTTTGGCCACTGTCACACATTGGGTGGAAGGTTTCATCGTATTGTCTACAATGATACCCAGATCCTTTTCTTGGGCGCTAACCCCCAAGGTGGACCCTAGCATCTGTGATTCAGGTTATTCTCCCCAATGTGAATCACTTTGCATTTGTCCACATTAAATTTCATCTGCCATTTGGACACCCAATCTTCCAATTTGCTAAGGTCCACCTGCAATTTTTCACCATCCGCATGCATTTCAACTTTGAACAATTTAGTGTCATCTGCAAATTTAATCACCTCACTTGTCGTTCCAATTTCCATATCAATTATAAATAAGTTAAATAGCACCGATCTCAATACAGACCCCTGCGGCACTCCACTGTTCACTGTCCTCCATTGAGAAAAATGACCATTTAATCCTGCCCTCTGTTTTCTATCCAATAACCAATTCCTAATCCATAACTGAACTTTACCACCTATCCCGTGACTCTTTAATTTTCTCAGGAGCTTCTCGTGAGGAACTTTATCAAAAGCTTTCTGAAAATCTAGATACACTATATCAACTGGCTCACCTTTATCCACATGTTTATTCACACCTTCAAAGAAGTCAAGCAAATTTGTGAGGCAAGATCTCCCTTGGCTGAACCCATGCCGACCCCGTCTCATTAAATCATGTTTGTCTACGTGTTCCACAATTTTCGAGGCTTGTGCGGCAGATAAGGCAGAGCTTACAGGAATGGGGCATGGGCAAGGACAAAACTTGCGGGGACAGGACAGGGAAATTGAGTTCCTGCGGGAACGGGGAAAAATTTGTACCCATGTTATTCTGTAATACGAATCTCTTGCTGCCAATCAGTGCCACACATATAGCATGTGGGTGCAACATTGTCCCACAGATTTCTATCAGCAACCGGTAAGAGATGCATGGGAATGCCAGCATGCATGCCCACCCTGATGAAAAGCACCACCACAAAGTCTACACTGTCTGGCTGATGAACCAGTTAGCCCACTAAGACAAGTGCTCGCTGACAGTTGGCAAAAAAGAGACACTGCAGAGTGAGAATACAATGGGCCACCAAGCCAAAAGAATGCTTCGCCACGAGACAGCCAAGCCAAACTAAAAAACATGCGAGGGAACAGGATAGAAACAACTTAATCTACGCTTCATAATCAGAATGGCGACTGTGTGATGCTGGTAGAGGCCCTTTCATATGGACTTAAAATATCATTATAACATATCAAAGCCAGAATGCACGGATAAAACACAGAGAAAAAGCCTTGAATCAACGGTGCAACAGTTGGCATAGCCAGACCTGGTATTTTGGATGGGCCCAGAGTTAAATTGGAGGGGCTCTTCCTCCTTCCCCTCCTCCCATTTATTTATTTATTCATTCATTCATTCCCAGGAGAGCTCAGAACGGTTTACATGAATTTATTCAGGTACTCAAGCATTTGTCCCTGTCTGTTCTGGTGGCCTCACAATCTATCTAAATGTATCTGGGGCAATAGGGAATTAAGTGATTTGTCCAGGGTCACAAGGAGCAGCGTGGGTTTGAACCCAGAACCTCAGGGTGCTGAGGATGTAGCTTTAACCACTGCACCACTCTAGAAATCAGTGTAGTAAAAGTGAGCCAAATATAGGACAATCGAGCCATTGTGACATCACTGATGAGGTTGGCTCTTATTGGTGGAAGGAGGCATTATGATGTCATAATACCAGCTCTGGTTATCAGAGGCTGAAACTTTTCACCCTATTTATTCAATGTTCTATACTGTTCTCCCAGGGGAGCTCAAGCATTTTTCCCTGTCTGTCCCAGCGGGCTTACAATCCATCTAATGTACCTGGGGCAATGGGGGGATTAAGTGAGTTGCCCAGGGTCACAAGGAGCAGCGTGGGTTTGAACCCACAACCCCAGGGTGCTGAGGCTGTAGCTTTAACCACTGTGCTACACTCTTCCCTCAATATATAAAATACTCTCCCATAGATATATAAAATATATACTCTTAATTTTTAACTTACCCACCCTCCCCACACACACACACACTTGTGGACCAGTAGATGCCCCTCTCTCTGGACCCCAATTCCACCCACTGCATTTCACCCTCGCTGACGTCACTTCCAATTGCCTCACTAGTGGGACGCGGTGGAGGGAAAGCCTGCAAGGTCATGGAGGCAACAAAAATTAGATTCGCGAGGAAGCAAGTTTCAAGTTTCAAGTTTATTTTGAATTTGATATTTCGCTTATCAAAAACTAAGCGAATTACATATTAAAAAAGTTATAGCATAAAACAAAGAGACAAGTTATTTTACATAGAAAAAAATCAAGGGGCTGTGACAAAACTGACAATACAGACGTACTAATATACACATAGGAGAGAACATTAGGAAGTAAAAGTTACATTTTGCTGTTTCCCGAAGGGAAGAAAAGGGATATGTGAAAGGTAGGGTCGAACATTAGGTTAGGGTGAGATTTGAGAGGAGATAGCAGCAGATACTGGGCCAGTGGAGTGAAGGTAAAAAAGGGAAGTGAGGTGCTACCACTGGGTGGGCCTTCGCCCACCCATAGCTACGCCCTGTGTTGCAAAGAGTAGGTCCTCCACCCCTTACTACCAGCCACGTTCTACTGTGGAAGTATCAAGTTTAATCGTATACAGTAGAACCTGCCTGCTGTTTGGGACTGATCAAATCCAGGGTGCCATCTCATTTCTGAAACCTTCAAGCATGGCAGCAGACAACGGAGTCTGCAAACTAGAGGTCTGCACGGGAACGAGGATTGCGGGAATCCCCCCTAACCCACGGGGACCCCCCTCTGGCCAATGGGACTCCCACGGGGATTGAAGGCTTTGGAAGCAGGGTTCGTCCATATAATATAATGGACACGTCAGCCTTAGCAAAAGAGGGGGTTTATAAGTTAATTACCTGAACAGAAAACAAAAAAAAGGGTTCCACCAAAGAGATTCCACAAGGAAAACAGCAGCGCAAACACAAAAGAAACTGTGGAATTGATGATCCTGTCAGAAGTAATTACTGCTTTTTATGGGGACGGGCGGGGATGGAGGTAATTCCTTGCGGGAACGGGTGGAGACGGAGAGGATCCTGGCAGGGACGGGCGGGGATGGGTGGGATTTCTGTCCCCGCGCAACTCTCTACTGCAAACTTCAGGAGAGCATCCTTAAGAAATAATACTGTTCCGTCATTACAGTTCTAACTCGTATAAATCGAGTATTAATACTTGGCAGAACCGTTCAAAGAATTCCGTTAAAAATTAGGGTGTGGATTTCTTTTCTGTGTTCTGATGGCGATAAGGAGTCCGTTAATAACAAAAGCATGCTCACACTGATGTCAAAAGTTGATCCCAATGTCCCCTTGTCAGGATCCTAATGGACTTTGACATGCCCTGAAAGCCTGGCGTGCATAGGACGAGCAAAAGCTATTTAGGAGAGACATACCCAAACCTGGTGATTTTAAAAGCCTTCTTCCCTTTGGAAAGCAGGCAAACAATAAACCCTCAACTCAGAATATCTAATTTGCTCACAATAGAACTGTTTTCATGGCCTTCTAGCCACATAAGCAGCAAAACTAGACTAACAACTCCCCAATTTTACTGACAACGACTCCAGACTACAAATCATTCAGAAAAGAAATAAAAATCATCCTATTCAAGACATCCTTAAAGACAAACTAACATCGCAAGACTCATCCCAATTCTCAGAAGCAACTCGCTCTAATCTTCAATCCCTCTGGAAATGACCAGATAACTTCTTTTGTAATCCGCCTTGAACCGCAAGGTATTGGCAGAATAGAAATCACTAATGTAATGTATGAGATATATGACTAGATCAGGGGACTCAAAGTCCCTCCCCGAGGGCCGCAATCCAGTCGGGTTTTCAGGATTTCCCCAATGAATATGCATGAGATTTATTTGCATGCACTGCTTTCATTGTATGCTAATAGATCTCATGCATATTCATTGGGGAAATCCTGAAAACCCGACTGGATTCCGGCCCTCAAGGAGGGACTTTGAGACCCCCTGGACTAGATTAACTCAATAGTGCCACATAAGGAATGTCAGACCAGTCTAGCCCAGGGGTAGGCAATTCCGGTCGTCGAGAGCCAGAGCCGGGTCAGTTTTCAGGATCTCCACCATGAATATGTATGAGATGGATTTGCATGTACTGCCTCCTTGAGATGCAAATCTATCTCATGCATATTTATTGTAGATATCCTGAAAAACTGACCTGGCTCCGGCTCTCGAGGACCGAAATGGCCTACCCCTGGTCTAGACCAAGGGGTTGTGTCCTCCTACCACAAGACGGAGGTATAGAAATTTAACTCTTCCAGTGACATCACTTATAAGAGCTGGTGCAACCTGGTACCCTTCAGTGCTGGGTTATGAAAAGCCATCCAGACCCCCGGAACAGGAGGACATGTCTGGGGAAATCCGAAAGTCTGATAAACCTATCCCTCAGGAAGGTATTCCAAGCATCCACCACCCTCTCCATTAAAAAGAATTTCCTAACATTACTCCTATGTCTTGCCCACTCCCTCCAGCCGCTGCCATCAAGCAACACCACCCCTCCCTCCCACTGACAAGCAACCCCTCACAACACCAGGAGGGATGCCCAGTCTCCACCCACTTCCGTACCCCTGATAACCCCCCCATGCCTAAGATGCCCTGCCCCCTTTACCTTATTTACAAAGGCTAGCAGGAAGGATGCCTCCTACCTCTGGCAAGCCAGCCCGCCTCTTCCATAATGGCAAGCCTTTCCATCCCCGGTGCATCCTGGGATGCGCCTAGGAGTGGCCTAAGGCTCTGATTGGCCCAGGTTCCTTAAGGACCCTCCTATGGGCAGGGCCTTAGGTGTCTGGGCCAATCTGAGCCTTAGACCCCTCCCCGGCGCAGGACCTAAGGCTATGATTGGCCCAGACGCTCAAGGCAACTTCTAATGAATTCAGTGGCTAGATTGATAATGGGTATTCCTACAATTGCCTGTATTACTTCAGTCTTAAAAGCTCTACACTGATTACCTGTTCAGCAGGGAATTTG